>NC_140667.1:17875000-22875000 GCF_054131305.1 Coturnix japonica | reverse complement strand
CTGCAAAAAAGGTCTTTTCATCTGTGATTTTTCCTTGATTTTTCTAACTGATGTCACAGTTTCAAATTGAATTTGTGTAGAAGATCTATAGGTGTTTTTTCTTCATAAATTCATTTAAAAAGTCAACATTGGGATTTTTTCCCTTCATATCTAGCAATTCTATAGGGAGTCTATGCATTAGTTTACGGTAGGCAAGTTATACCCCAATCATCTATGAAAATACGAATCCATAAAGCAAATATTTCCACATAAAACACTAAATATTTATGACTTGATACTTAGAAAATGATGATAATGTGAAGCTTTTGGATAGATTTATAATAATCTCTTCCTTTTCTTGTGTTTTTCCAGGCCCCTCAGACTTCCTCCTCGACATAGCTTACCCTCGTTGTGTCATCTGAAATCCAGGATTCCTGTGTATTCTCTGTATTTCATTCCTCTGTAGTTCCTTGTCTCTGGCCATCAGTGCCTCCCTGACTCTAAGCAACCCCTGCCTCTTTCTGTTCTCACCTGTATTCTCCTGTTTTTCTGTGTTGTCAAATGCTTTCCAAATCCTAGCCCATGTCTCGTTTTCCATGTACCTGCTCAAAATTGGTTTGTGGGGAGTCCGGTTACAGCACTGGAAAGACAAAGCATAGTTCAGCTCCATATACAGGCTTGGGAATAAAGCCTGTTGTAACTAAGCACGCTAACAAAACATTTTTGCAGTGCAAATAAGTCCTCTGTGTGGGAGGCCAACTTTTAAAATGTGCAGTGTGGCATTTTAAAATTCCCTTGGGGCTCTGACCTTGTAGGCAGATGTCTTAGACACTGGTAATGTGTCTAAGTGACTTTTCACAGTGATCTGTCCAGACAGCATCTGCTCAGCAAAACTGTCTTTTAGCAGACCAGTACAGGACAGCATCTAATCTCACTTATTTCATCCTAGTCTGAATGAGGAGAACACAGCCTGCTTCACCTGAAGCACCTCTGCAGGAAGAGCTAGGAAAAAAATCAGTGGCTTCATTCTGACACAAGCAGGTAACAGTGAAAGGGAGGGGGCCTTGTTTCTTCAGCATAAATAACATTTTTATGACTCCTGTATCACAATTCAGCAGCTCTGATGTCAAATTACAGTAACAAAAGAGATGAGAGATGGTATGTGTGGGAAGGAGTGTTGACAAAAGCATCTTGTACAACTTCCTTTGGGCTCCTCAGCTGTGCTATCAGAGGTGGCCAGCTGTGTAGGACAAGCCCAGCTTTAGGGGAGCAAAGCCCTAGACTGCCAAGAACCAGCCTGTGGAAATGGCAAGCAATTAGATTGGTTGATAAGCTTTCAGACTCAAGAGCCACTGGCTCTGTCAGCCAGCAGATTAATTTGCTTAGTCTAAGTAAATGCCTGTGCTGGAAAAACTTTACTGTTCACTGTTTAGAGCATCCCCCATTTCTGATGGTGCAAAATGTGTTAAGCTTAAAAATACAAGATAAAACTAAAAATGTAAAGTTCATTAAAACATTTTTAGATCCTTATAATATTAATTTGGGTTTCTTGTTTTGTATTTCAGTTTTTCAGTTACATCAGTTTTGTCTTTTCAGACTCTTCAAGCTGCCCTACCATGATGACAGAAAGCTTCTGAAGGAAAAAGATACTGAGATTCCAGAGGAACTCATGCCAGAAGGTATGGCTTCTCAGAACACAGAACAAAAGATAAAGTACAAAATGCTTAGCATTAAGTTTTGGGGGAAATAAAATGTTCTAGCAGGACAGTATCTCACAACTTTTCTCAGCTATATTTTCTCTATCACTGTGATACCATCCATATTAAGATCAGCTTTCTAGACCTCATCTTTGAGATGTTATGCCTGACTCCCTATTGTCTCCTTCTAAGACGTAGTTTGAATCCACCCCTACAAAGCCTTTCTTGTCCCTATGCTGCTTGGTTCTTTCTTCTAATCATTTCTCATGAGGTCTCTGCTAAATGTACTTCTGCATACAACTTTTCATCACTGACCCATAGCCACAGGAAAATGTTTCTTTGTACTGGATTGCATGTGTATTGCTCTGTTTAATCAAAACTTCAAGCTTCTCAGATGACTATGTAACAGTGAATGCCAGCTGAGCCTCAGTGGTAATTCTCTTTGCTATTCTTGATCCGAATCCTCCTCCATAATAATGTCTGCCAGTGGCACTCCCACTATTGTTCCAGTCCTGGGCTTCTTTGCCAGCTAGAGAAGGGGAAAAAAGGGCTTCCCCCACCTACTTTTAAGTACCTCAGATGACCTTTGTTATCAGTGACACCTTCTTTAGTGCCAGCTTCATACAGCCTCTGTCACTGTAGACAAACAGAAATGGAAAAACCCTAATCTTAAAGTATTCTTCCACCTTGGAGAATGTATTCTGTAATGCAGCATGTCAGATTCAAACATAGCAGGAGATGTTCTCCTTGATCTTCTTAGAGAACTGTTTGTGCCTGCCTATTGTGAAGTTTTGTGTTTTACCCAAAGGGAGACTGCATGAATTCACCTAGTGTCTGGAATAAGACTGTAAATTACTCACTTCAAAACTACACCATTGTGGTTCTTATAAGAAGGAAATGAAGTGGACAAGAATGCCTGAACCTAGAATTTGAGTGGGGAATACTAATAATAGATCCTCCTGAATTTAAGAAGGTAGACAATTTAATTCCAGCTGTGTTGGCTTTGTGGTGGGTATTATCCAGAATCACACTATTACTGCTTTGGGGATCCCTTTGCATTCCATGCACCCCTTCATTATATGGCTTCGATATTTTACCCTTTTTCCACACCACATCTTAGAATATGAACACAAATCTTACAGCCCCAATAAGTGATTGCTGTGCCACTTAAAGGGTATGTACCACCTGTGTTATTTGGAGCTGACAGCACAGGTCTCACTACTTGCAGTAGCTGAGAGTGTGAATCTTGGCACTAGAATTCAGAATATGAGTCTCACTGTGGAAGGATTCAGACCTCACTCTACGAGGAGGAAAAAAGTGTGAATCTTGGTATTTGTGTCTGCAACACTAATACTGAAACATCCATATTGAGCTGCAGCCTCTTGAACTGTATCCTGTGTACATGAAGAATGTGTTAGATTGAAAAAATTACGGTACAGTGATTTTCATTTCTGAACACTGAAGGACATCAGAAAAACATCCTTCATGTTTAGAACATAACATTAATTACTTTCAGATATAACATAAGGAGTGTGTATCACACACATACTGATACATTAGATTGTGGACTCATTATTTATGTCTGAAGCCTGAGCAAGGAACAAACCCATGCTGGTCTTCTGCTAAAATCTACCTTCTGCTAGACCTCCTAGAGCTTTGTCATTCATTGCCATATACAGAATTTCCCTTCCTTTTCTTGCTTACATTTGTTAAGACGAGGTAGGGCACCTTTTCAGGAGGACTGTCAGTGAACTTGCATAAATTCTCTTTATCTCATCTGCCTCATTTAACTCATAAGGCTCTGGCTATATTTTTCCTAGACCAGGCCCATTTTTCTCTTTCTTTCTACAGTACTATGCTGAAACCTATCCAGATTAATGAGCACTCCTGTGGCATTCCCTTTATTCCTTGCAAGCATTAATAAGCTGTAGTGAGTCAGAGAAAGCTCCCAGCTGGAAGTTTTGTGTCTGTGCATGGGAATGGGCATAAAGGAGACACTGTGGCTAGCAGACAAATTTGTGGTGCACACAGAGTTAACACGCTGACAGAAACACTGAGGTTTACATCTGAAAAACCAAATGTAAAAATAATATGATGAGTAAGACTAAAATTCCCTGTTCTGAGCTTCCATGGGGCCAGCTCCCCTCCCCCACCGTTCGGGCATCAGCAGTCACTTCTCCTTTTTGCTGTGCCTTGCAGAAATGTGTCCTGGGATGAGTCAGAGCAGGACTTCCAGGCAGTAGCATTACTGCATTTGGCTCCCATCAAAAATGCCTGCTGCCAAGGCCTTACATCTCCTTCCACATACTCAGAGGGATCCCCTTCTGATTTGCTTGTTTCTCCTTGATCCTCTTTTCTTCTGAACCAGGGAACTGTTGAAGATAGGAGTTTGGAAGGGGTCTCTGGTGGTCACTTAATGTGGTGTTCTCCTCCAAGTGAAGCTTCACAAGTAGATCAGGTCATTCAAGGTTGCATCTTCAGGAGACACCACAGCAACCCTGCCCATCTCTTCTACGGCCTGGCCACCCCACTGGGAAGAACTTTTAAAATTCTTTTTGTCCTCTCCACATTCATAATCTCTCCAAGTTTTTCTGCTTGTCCATGTCCCATTTGTCACTGTTTAGCATCTACTCTTATACACCTATGCTCCTATCTGGTATTTTATGTGCTCTCTTCACACTCTTTGCTGAGGCTCTGGTACCTTCCTTGCAGTTAGCACACACCATTCATGTGCAACCCTTTTTCAAAGAGAACAAGGAAAAAAAAATGCTTAAAAATGTCCTGGGAACAGAAAGTAGAGAGCACACTTAGGTGTAAAGAAGCATGAATTTAGTAAACCACTCCAGTCCCCTTATTGGCAAGTTCTATGGTGAAAATTCAGCCGCTTAGAATGTCTTCCAAGGAGAGCCCATCTCCTGCTGTGGCTGAGGAGCCAGTCTGCCCTTGAGTCCTCTCCTTGACCGAGAGCTTGCAAGGTTTTCATGAGACACCCAGAGCCTTGTTCCCTCTGAGGCCGTGCCTGACATTCTCCCACTGCCCCAGAGCATTGGAGGTGTGGAGGGGGTAGGTTGGCTCCTTCCCCGGACTTGATCTGCTGAAGGATGGGGCTTACACATCTGCTTTCTGTTGGTCAGGCAGCCACGGTACAGCCATATTGGCCTCACTCCCGAGCCCAGGCTGTGCACGAAGCCTTGGTGACAGCATGCTCTGAGCAGTGAACTGCAATGGCAGTGCTTGGTTATTAGCAGGCATCGTAGTGGGATGCCGTGTCACTCTGCTGCATTTGGAGATTTTATGAAGGCCACTCGTGTGTTATTATCCTTGGGTGTAATTGCTCACGTTCAGTAGCTCTGTAATAGATCAGATACAATCTATGCTGTAGATCTTCTCTGCCCCGATGATGGTGAAATCCTGATTTCACCGCTGAGATTCGTTTCGTTTCAACCCTGAAAGTAAAACGGGGAGTTGTTGCGGGGCCGACCGCCTCATTCTGAAGGTGGATGTCACCTCCCTGCGGCGTCAATACAGAATTACAGCTTTCGCAAGATCGCCGTTTTCGATTGAATTAAACTCATTATCGAGTTATTGTGCAATAACATGTTAAGTCGTTGTTGTATTTTTTTTATTAGACTTTGATAATCACGTTGTTTACAGAAATTGCCGTTTTTCAGTAACTGATTTTTTTTCATTAAAAATATACTTGCCCAATGTATGGGACTAGCTCTACTGACATCTCATGGCTTTTGCGATGCACACCATCCCTTTGGAGACTGCACGAGTTGTACCCCGTGCCTCTGCCTGCACTTCATGCCAGTGAGCTGCAGGGACTTTACAGCTTTTTTTTCTGGGTAGTTGCTTCCGTTCCACCAATACAGTGTCCCACTCCAGCAAGAAGCCACAAGGAATCACAAACTTAAGGACAGGTAAGAGCCAGGGACCCCCAGGTATAAATATCAGAGAGGCAAGAAACGGTTACAGGTCAGAAAGGAGGAGAACTGGGTGCATGCTGGCTAGTTTTGTAGTCTGCCATTATAAATGACTTGTGTTTTTTCTTCTCAGATGAGAACACCAATCAATTAGGAATACAGAAACCTAAAGTCACTTCTGGAGAAATGAGGATGAAGAGGTTTTGCGGCACGAGGAAGGCGAGAGGAGGTCCCTGTGCCTGGCTCCTGTTGCCTCATCGCTGTTGTAACAAAATCCCAGCTCTTGGCCCCAGCCCGTGGGACTCTGGCTGAACCACACTGCTCACTGCCTGCTCACAGAACGTCACTGCAGCTGAGAATTCAGCCACCAGCTGTGGAAAAGCTCCATTGGATGCACAGCGTGGTAGCTGCTGCCGCTTGGTGGCATGAACTACTGACTGCACATTTCATCCATAGCGCTCTCTGTGCTGGCTTACAGCAGGATACAAACTGAAACTGAAATCCTGCATTCCCGAGGTCAAAGCAAACCCATTTGCTTCACTGAACCCGGAATACCACTATGGATCCCAGTACCCCCAAATTCTCAACGGGGCTCAATCACCTAGGAAAGCAATGGTGACCATCGCGGATATGATCTGGCAGCACAGGGAGCTGTGCTCTGCAAGGCAGTTGTTCAGGCAATGGAAAGCGTCTGTGAAACACAGGAGCCATAACTGCAGAACCAAGCGCCAACTATTTTTCCTATGAAAATTTGCTTTCAGAATTCAGTGCCCACTATAAACATTCTGCTTGCAAAGTGAGAAAGATAAAGCTTCTCAAACTGCCTTTTCAACACATCCCTGTAAGGCTGTGTTCCCCTTGCATGACTGCAGAGAGCAGCTCAGCTGGCACAGGCTGCTGCTGACTGCCTTCATTCCTAAGTACTGCTCAGCAGCATGATATTGGGCTGATGTAATGGACTCGGGTGGGACTGCAGACAGAAGCAGCAGCATCCACAGCATCTCCGTGTGGAATGGGATTTGCTTTGGAAAACAGTGAAAGCAAGTTCTGCATCTCAGAGAGAACGGTAAGCGATGGAACGCAGAAGTACGTTAGTGTGTTTTGGATGGCATGTTGGAAACTTGAGCTCCAAGCTAGCTCAGCCTGTAGAAAAGTAAATCTTTGTTCCCTGCTGACCTAATTTCTAGAGTACTCACAGCTTCTGCAGATCAGTGTAACAACCACAGATTTTCTTCATCATTGACAGTTGAGAGCGGTGCTTGCAGAGCCCTGGTGTTACCGGGCTGCAGGAAGGCTGTCAGGCAGTCACCTGCTTGGAAACCTGCTAAGAGTCAGGGATGTGTAAAATCGTATCTGTTAAAAGCTTTTTTGGTGGGTAAGTCCTACAGGGGCTGCCATACTTTTCTCCACTGTAGTATTATCCAGAAACTCTGCCCAAACCCAGGTTCCCACCGTGCTCATTGGGAAACATCCACAGCCCAAAGAATTTATAATCCACTTAAACAAATCAAATCCCTACGGGCACATTCCCAAACGCCAGCTCTCCCGCACCACGCAGTTCTTTCTGATGGCTGGTGCCATTTCTTCCTTGTATTTTCTCCTATAAAAGTAAAACCCTCCCCAGCTCCGTTATCCCCACGACACGGCACTGCGAACGTCCCGCAGCACGGCCTTCCTTCACACCGGGTCCTGCCAGGCGCCGCCCCTCGTGTACCCGCACCGAGTCCCGCCGTGCCGCCCGCTGCCGACGCCGCCCCCCTCGGTGCTGGCCGGAAACGCGCGGCGTGTCCCCGCCGGGGCGGCGGCGCTGGTGCCGAGGAGGCCGGGACCGACGTGGCCGGCCGGGGGAGGCGGGGCCGAGGGGCCGCCGGGCGGGGCAGGCCCGCTCCGAGCCGAGCCGAGCCGAGCTGGATGGCAGCGTCCGCGCGGGGCACGGCGGCGCTCGGTAACTCCGGGTGCGGGGTGGGCGACGGGATGGGGAGCGGAGCGGTGGGAGGCGGCGGGATGGGACGAGCGGGGGCGGCGATGCTGCGTTTGGCACCGGCGCGGAACGACCGCTGGGCAGCGCCCGGCCGGGCCTCGGGGCCGCGCCGCCTTCAGCCATGAGCCCCGGTCCCGGTATCGCTCCGGTTCCGGCTCGCCCTCTAAACACGTGTGGCCGCCGCGGTGCGCGGAGCCCCGGCTGGACGAGGCGGACAAAGTTTAGGAAGTAACTCTGGCAGTGAGACTGCGCTGCGGCGTGCTCGGCTCCGCGGGGGCTTTGCGCGGCCCCTGGGAACCCGAGGGACCCGGCCGATGAATACCCGGAGAGGGCGGGCAGCCCCCCCGCGGCTCTGTCTCGTTCTGCGTTGGTCAGCATTCCTCTGATGGAAAAACAGCCCGCCCCATCGGGAGCCGGAGCGACGTCGATGGGAACGGCGGAGAGAGCGGGGCCGCCGGGTCACCGCCCGCGGACACAGCGGTGCGGCGGGGGGCTGAGCTCCTGTCCCACCCCGAGCCGTGAGCGGGGCTGCGCCTCTACCTGCGCCTCCTTGCGGGCCGGTAGCGGTGGGATGGGGAAGGAGCGTTAAATCTGTGTTTTGTTCGCCCGCAGGAACAGGCAGCCCGTGTTGCAGTACGCCATCGTTCCGAGCCCTGAGCACCTTCAGATTTTAGCTGCACGTGCTCTGGTTTTCAGATTTTCAAAGAAAAGTCTTTGTGCCCCTTTTGGAAGGGAGGAGGAGTCCCATCAGAGCAGGGCTCGCTGCAGGCTGCCAGTGACTGGGTGGGAAGGGAGTGCTCCGGACACCGGGTGTGCGGGGTCAGGGCTTCCAGCAGTTCAGAGCTCTCCAGGAGGCTGATGCAGGGAGGTGGTGTGTGGGAATTTATTTATTTATTTATGTTTGGCTGAAAGTTGTGCTCCCTCCCTGGAAAATCACTTTTTTCTTTTTTTTTTTTTCCATGCAGTACTCTTTTGCAACTCTAAGAGTAGGCAACCAGCTTCCCAGGGAGAACACTTGTTTATAAGAGTTGCTATAATGAGCTTTTTCTCCTTCTGCCGACATCTGAAATGTCACTGTGAGCAGCTGTGCTGAGACAGAGCTCAATCTGTGTGGTCCAAAAAGGCAGTGTCCATTAGGGGCTGTGGCAGCTGGGCTCTTTGCTTGGTGCTCAGCCTCCCTTCTGCCCACTCAGGTGTGTATAAGTGGCAGGTTCTTGTGCATTTGTTCTTCTAGAGCAGGGAGGACCTTACTGGTTCTCCAGCTCTAAATCATGATCAGAGTGGGCTGCACGGTCAGCTCACAGACTGGCTCAGGACATGTGCTGCAGAGGGTGCTGGTGGTGGTGAACAGGTTCTGATCTCACCATGGCTGGGAGAGTGGGGTACTGATGGGGCTCTGCTAAACTGATGAGCAAATGTTACCATGCCTGTTCTACTCTTATGCGTCTTTTTTGATAACCCAAACACCCTCCATGAGAGAAAGCATGTCTCTTATAAACTTGTTTTATCTCTCTGCCTCATGGTGGCTGCTGATCTCTGAGAACCCAAAACTACTTTCTCTAGAAATTTCTCTAGACTTTCATAGCTGGATTCCTGAAACAGATGCTTATGTCTAAAATTAGGGGTACGTAAAGACCTCGTCCATCCTCTGCAACTATAGTGGCAGGGTATTATTTTCTCTCTTGAGTTTTTTTTTTATCCTAAGACTACATTTTGATTGCTCCGTTCCTTCCCCTTAAAGGCATCTCCAGAGCAGACAGTTTGAATTCAGGGACTTTAGAAACAGTAAATAAACTTAATGTCTCCTGAGGAGCGCGCAGCAATGAGATAGAAAAGCAAAGGGGTTAAGGGATAAAAGCTGCCTTTTGTAGGGCAGACAGTTATGATGTGTCAGGAAGAAGCAAATGGTGGAAATGTGCTCTGAATAATTAGCCAAGCGCAAAGATCAGTGCAGGGTGATGCACTACGTTCTTCCTAAATGCTTTGTAAACATCAGGAATTTATCTCCAGAGGTGTGAGGTGGCTCTGAGCCGCAGGGTGATGCTGGTCAGCTGATGCAGGTATGGAGAAATGTACTGTTTTTCCCTGTTGTGAATAACAAGAGGGAAAAAAGACCTGTGGGTCACAGGAGGTCAGCTGATAGAAAGAGGAGATAGGGCAGTTGGTTTTCAATCACTTATGACCCATGGTTGTCCTCTCTGGAGATCCCTTATGTTACTGGAAAAAAGTGAACCCATACCTGCAGCTTGTTTTCAGAGGCCTGGACGCACTGTTTGCCTTATGTTGCTTCCTCTAGCTGGGATCTCTCCATCTCAGAGACCCTCCCAGGTGTTCCTTGGGGCAGTCACGGGCTCTGAGCAGGGAGAACTAAATGGAAGAAGTGGACCTGTTGCATCAGTTGTGTTTTCTTTTCCAGATTGATTTCCAAAAGCTGTTAACTTTTGGCAGCCATATCACAGAAGAGGTTTGTGCTGCTTTCTGTCATGCTGGGCTGCAGTGAGCAGTCATTGTGCTATGTGTATTCTTTGCATCTTCACGCACGTATGGTGGGGGTACAAATCCTCACATTGTGTCACAGTGGCTTTGCCCCTTGCTGGGGAGCTATTCTCAGTCATATTCAAGATCTAATTCTGTTATGAACACAGTCTGGGGTGGAAAAGGATGCCTGACTTTTTAAAAGCAGGACATTTTCTATGTGCAGGTTGTTGTGCAGGTAGCTGGTAAGTGGAGAGAAGGCTGTGCTTGGTGTGATCTGTCTCTTGAGCCCCTGCACCTCCCTGGGCAGATGCCTCTGGCTGGATGGCTTCAGTCTGCATGTGATGTTCAGGACAGGAGAAAGTCTTTTTGGTTATGATGTTTGCAGAGCATCTGATCTTCTTGTTCTTTTGTTTTCCAGAGGGGAATTCGGGGGGGATTCAGTGGCTTTATTTTACTGTAGCTTGGAGGGTCTGGGTGCATAGCTGTGGAGGGGACCTGAATCTTGGTGAGGGAAACTGAAGGAGCTGGCAGCATCCCAGGTGTGTGTTCCAGTGACAAGGGGTTTGCACAGCAGAGCTGGGCAGAAGGCAGCATCTCTGGCACTGTTTACTCTTACCGCCATCAGCAGCCTGGTGCCTGCTCACTGTACTGGTGGAGATGAGTTGGTATATGGAGTGCTGTGAGATGAAAATGCCCCTTGCTTCTGTCACTCACCATTCTCATTTCTAAAAGATTATTAAAAAAAGTCCAGTATAAGAGATTCTACATAACCTGTTTCAGTATGTCACAGTTTTGGCTCTATTTAAATTGGTTTCTTCATGTTGAAGCCACATCATGCCAACTCACTGAGCTGATTCCACCATGTGGAAGAGTTGACTGCTTTCCTCTTTCTTTGTGACTTTTGATGTAAGCAGACTGTTCTGTTCCCTCCAATGTTATCTTTTCAAGACTAAACATGCCCATGTTCTTTGGTCTTTTTGTCTAGATCATGCTTTCTGAACTCCAATTTTTGTTTCTATCCTTTGGATTGTCTCTGATTTTTACATCTGCTTTATAAAGTACAATACATGAAGTAGGTGCTGTCTTTTGGTTAACGTGTCCCTTGTCGGCAGGAAAATAGAATCCCTGCCTCTGTGTCACACAAACAATATAGCTATTAGTGTGTTCCAGGTTGACATTTTACTGCTTTGTAGCAGGCTTATCATGCTGGCTTGGAATTAATTTCTGAATCAGTGTAATCCATGTATGCCTCTTTATTATTATTATTTTTTTTATGGCATGTTGGAGTTAATCTTCTGTGCCCATCTGATTTATTTGTCCTTGGTTTACCATTTTGTATTCATCTTTGAGACTGGTTTAGCAGGATGTATAGGTAGGTCAATGTCTTCCTTCACAGAGTTGCAGGACCCTTCCCTTTAATAATCACTTTCATTGCTTGCTGCAGCTGGGCCTTCCTCCAGCAGTTATCTGGTTCAGGGACTGAAACTGGAAAAACCTCTTGGGTAAAAAAGAAAATAAACTTAGTTGTTTTGAACCCACCCCCTTATGGCATCAGGTGTGAGCGTGGGCAGGGGATACTGACTGAGGAGATGTGGGATGAGGAGCAGCACTACTGTGGTGTGAGCCCTTAGATTTGTTTTTAACACCCTGATTTTTTGTCTTGATGATTTCAGGCCCCTTTCTGTTTGGCTGTTATTTAATGTCTTGCTATCTTTATTGCTTTCTTATCTTCCAGGTAACTTCAAACTGATCAAACTGATCAAGGATCTTTCAGAGGACTGAAGTTACTGGTCTGTAACTTAAGTCTCTCCTCCATCTCCCTTTTTATTTCTTTTTATAAAGGTAGATGAGGCATGATGCTTCTCCAGCCTTCTGTGGCCTTTGCATATTTCTGTAAATTTTCAAAGATGTTTCAGAGATTACCATGACTGGTTTCTTGAACGCTTTCAGGTGAATGCCATTATTTCCTCACAGTCTACAGCTGCCTTGTCAACAGTTGTTATGCTTTTCTTTTCTAACCTAGTCTGTTCTCCTGTTGGCAAACTAATTTCTCTTGTCACATTTCACTTTTTCTTCTGGAGACTGAAGGAGGCATTTGTACTTTGGCCTTTGTATCATTTGCTTTCCTTTCCTGTTTGCTTATGAGTAATTATTTTCTTCTTCTAACAGCCCTTTTTCTTTCAAGTTTCGAGAGTCCTTAGTAACAGCTGTGCAGACTTTGATTAAGAGTCCATCTAACCTAATATCCTTCTTGCAAACATTAAAAATAGGGCATGTATAATTGATACTTTACAGCTTTTCTTCTAGCCTTTGTCTCCTTTCTGACAGAGATTTTCTGAGCCTAATGTGAGCTGTCTAACTATGAACAATAGATAGACAGATTAGTTGGTTTATTTTCCTCTTGTTTGTGTCCTGTCCTGTGTTAAATCCACCTAAAATTTTCCTTTTTCTTTTTTTTTTTGAGAAGTGCCTGCACACAAGTTACCTGCTAGTGAGGAGTTAAATCTGCTTTTATTTTGTAGCTGACACTCGCTGTCATCATGTGACGGCTGTTAGTACTAACATTTGAAGAGACGATGATTAATCATCCATCACTGTTCCTCTCCTCACCACTCATAACATTATGAACCTCTACTTTTTAACCTGTCCCTCTTGCCTGTTATGTCTCATGCTGCACTGTATTTCATAGTATTGTTGGCTGTCTTTTTCTATACAGTAATCCTACAACTGCATGTGTGTCTTGGTTTTTGTAATTCTAACATACTAATTCCATGATAAAAAGTACCAGAGAGAAAACTGGTACCAAAAGGCAGAGAGAAGACTAATCATTCTAGCCCCTTTGCTGAAGATCTTTCTCTGAGACCTTGGGAAACTGAAGGGCAAAGACAGGGGGACCTGAGGGTCCAGGCATTGTGGAGTCCTTATCCAGAGCACTGGAACAGAGGTGGTGGAAGGCAGACTCTTTCACAAGATGTCTCATGCACAGTTTCACACGCCTGATGATAAATAGCGTCCATTATTGATATGTTGATAGCAGAATTTCACATGATACTTGGGGAGGGAGGGAGAGAGGGGGAGTATATCCACCTGCAGTAAGATGTTGAGGAACAGGGTGTCATGACCAAGGCTGTTTCTCCTGGGTGATGGAAAGGAGCTTCTTGCATGCTCTCAGAACTGCTCTTCTCTGTTCTTTTCAGACATTGGCCAGCCTGGTTGAGACCACTTAGCGATGACAGAACAAAAGCTTCTGCTCAATGGGGCATTCTCCTTGATTCTGATCACGGCCTGTGAAGCTCAACAGCTCCAGAGGAGTCATGCTGCCACCAGTTCTGGTCCTCTGTGTGAAAAGGAGGCAGAGTCCTGGGGAAACCTGTTAAGCAGTGAGCGGCTGGATGCCTGGATCTGTTCCCTCATCGGCTCGTTCATGGTGGGGCTGAGTGGGATCTTCCCCTTGCTGGTGATCCCCTTTGAGACAGGAGCTGCTCTACGGTCAGAAGGTCAGCCTGCTACCTGCATTAGCCTTCCTGAAGACATAGGTCCTGGCTTATGATTGTGACAAACAGGACCTCGGATCATGCCAGTATTACAGAAATACAGTCCTCCTGTACAGACACTCAGTTTCCAGTTAGTTTAGGCCATGCCTGTCAATTTGACAGGGAGTCCTCTCACAAATGCAAGTCCTGGAAGGAGGCTGCACAAAGAGTATCACTTGTTGTGCACACTGGGGAGCTGCCTTGTCCAAAACCTTCCCACACACAGCTGTCCCAGTCAGGTGGTGCAAGGGCTTCTTGCACTCCAAGCTATTCCTTTCATGCAGTCTGTTTTGAAATCTTGGCTTGCAGATGCTTCTAATTGAGGTTTTTTTGTGCAAAAGCTCAGCTGGAAATATTTTGACTTCTGAGTAATAATTGGGTTTTGTTTATTCTTTTAGCTGGATCACGTCGTTTGAAGCAGTTGTTGAGCTTTGCAATTGGTGGACTTTTAGGGAATGTGTTTCTCCACCTGCTTCCTGAAGCCTGGGCATATACATGCAGTGCAACAGCAGGTATGAAAGCTTTTTAATCCTAGAAGCTGCTCATGCTGTCCCTACTACTACATTTTTTTTTTTGAATCTGTTCTATCTTGAAAACACAAGACCAGCTAGACCAAGTCAGCCGTGCCTATGGGCAACACCTTGCCTATAAATCTACCCTTATCACAATGCTACTCCTAGAGCCTTTTACTTGGAACTGGGGCCACTCCATTGGTATTTAGTCGCTTTGAGCCCAAATGTGTTGCCCTCTCAGTCTTTGCTCCTGGAGAAGCAATGGGAAATTTACTGTCAGAAGAGACATTGATTAAGATGGTGGCTAGAGAGGTGGGAAAGGAAATGAGTACATGTGATAGAGACCCGTATTGGTCAGCAAACTAAAATGTTGGGGTTTGGATGGGGCTTGTGGTATCCATGTATCTCTTTCACTCCTTGGATAGTCTGGCTTGTTGAAACCTACAGGGATTGTATCTTTCTTCTTTGGGAAACTTGTTATGAGAAGGCAAGTGTTACTGCATCAAGTCAGTTGAGGAACCAAGAAATTCTTTGCTAAAAATGAAAAAATCAGGGAAAAAGATGTTCTGGTTTTCCCAGGCTTCGTTTGGTCTGTCTCTTGGGATTTTAGATCCTCCACAAATCTGCTGATTCTTTGGTCCACTTCTTATTCATGGCTCTGGTACTGTTAGCAGAACCTGCTGTCCTTTTTACTCCCTTGCTATATGGTTCCAAAATGTCTTCCTGCACTATCTTGTTTGCTTCTGACATTGTTCTGAAGCTTGAAGGTTTCCATGACCCGTATATGCCCCACTGCAGAATTGTCGTTCTTCCACTGCAGTGCAATCTCAACTACTGCAGCCAGGCTGAATGGTTAATTATCTCACACACTTGGAGGTAATTGAAAAGAAAGTTTATAGCTTTGGGCTTAATAGCTTGCCCAGGTGTGGCAGAAAGGCGAAGGTGAGTCCATAGCTCTACTAATGTCAGACTTCACGTTAGGGCTTGCTTTTTCGGTAGACGGAGGTGCAGTATTTTTGTTGATGTAATCTTCTCTTGCCTCAGGGGCCCAGGGAAGTTACTAATGTTTTCAAGAAATAATCTGGATTGCACTAAAGAAGTAGAAGGGGTGGGAGCTCTCACTCTGAGAGTTCTAAGATGAAGATATCTCTTAGATCAAGAATGAATAGGTTAATGTTACTTGCTATGAGAGAGATATACATGTTCCCTACTTCTTGCAGAAACAAGTTGGTTTTTGGTGTTTGTTTTTGTTTGTTTGTTTGTTTGTTTTTTCCAAGATGCTGTTCTTGATAGTAACATGAAGATTTTTCTCTTGTCCTTCAGGAGAAGGGCAGAGCTTTCAGCAGCAGAAGCTTCTGGGTCTCTGGGTGATCATTGGTTTCTTGACTTTCCTGGCACTAGAGAAGATCTTCCTAGAGAAAGAAGAGGAGTGCCCTGGTGTGGTAAGTGAGCAGCCAGAGGGGAAGGTGTGCTGTTCTGTTTGGATCATGAGTCAGACATGTAAGCAATGTACTGAACACCCCATCTATCCTATCTGACAGACTAAGCAAATGATCTTGGAGCTGCGAGCAGCTTACCAGTGAAGCTTCTTGCTACTTCTTTGACACTGAGTACTAGAAGTTTTTTCATCTCTGTGCTTTGGTTTTGTGGTTTTAGCTGAGATTTCTCACCTGGGCTGGTTTTGTTCTTGTTGTGGTACATGTGAAAAAGAGCTCCCCTCATGTGGAGACTGGGAGGTGGAGTGCTCTGTGGTTGAGACTTTTGCTCAACTAAGATTTGAAGAATGACAGCTTGCTGACATGTGTTCCACTCAGCGATTGTGACTCACTGTCCTCCTGGGTCCTCAGTCAGAACAAAGACCAGCATTCTTTGGAAGACCTGAGTATGTGCTGGACCAGGCATTTATTCCATGGAGTTGATAACGTGGTAGAAGGGGTTTATAGTTGGCCAAGTCTTACTATGTGGTGGTTCACACATGAGTCACCCAGCAGTAGAGGGGAAGCACTGACAAAGAGGGACCAGAAAGTAATGCCAAGATAGAGGAGAGTGGCTAGTCCTAGGCCATCTCCTGGTTCCTAACAGCAGTTTATATGGGCCGTTCACTACTTGCTGTGTGGTGCCTTTTGAGAGACAGAAGTGCAGGTTGGACACTGGACAGTAGCAATTAGGTAATGCTTTGGCTGGACGCAAGAATTCTAAAATGAACTGTGACTTCTTTTCTGGAGACTGAAGTCTAAGATGAACAGTTAATTTGGAAGCTGACAATCCCAGACATAGACAAATTCTCTGGACTCTATCCTAGCACACTAGGAAAAATTCAACTTTTTTCTTTTGCCCCTGATTCCCTCTCTCTCAGTTTTCCTTCTCCTGATCCTTAAGGAAGTCGTTGCTCTTAAGTTTAATGCTACAAATGTGACAAAACACACTCTGAAATCTGTCTTGTTTTCAGTTGTTGTGGCTAGACTGGGATACTGATTGGTGTTGAAAGGACAAAACCATTAAGGCTGAAGAGTTGGATTTCTGACACAGACTTGCACTCTTTGCTGCGGATGAAAAGGCAGTAACGAGCTGTTTTCTGCTGATTTAGGGCTGTGATGACAAGGCCCCTTCTGGAAAGATTCCCAATGGAAGTGGGTACCCTCTGCCAAAGGTGGCAGGCAAATCGCAAAGAGCAGGAATAAATTCAACTCAGTGTAATGGCTCTTCTCTTCAATCTTGTCGAACAGACAACAGAATCAAGGTAAGAGATGCACAGAGTGTTTGCTTCCGATTAGCAGCTGTCTATTGCCAAAAGAGTGAGCCTGTTTTGTACTTCTGTCTCCAAGCCTGAACTTCCCATCGTTTCTTTTTGCTAAATATCATCTGACTCTCCCAGTGAGCCTATTCTGGGAATTTAAAAGGCTAAGATCTATTTATTTATTTGTTTATTTTTCTCCTGTAGCCTTCTCTCCTAATTTAGCTTCTTCAGTCAGCTTTCCATGTGAACTTGTAGTGCTGGGTTAAGGTAGATCAACTAACTTGTAGGATTAGATGTGGAAAATGGAAAAGGAGGACTGTGTCATTGGGTAGAAACTAGTCTTTAGATTGGCTTTTCTATCAATTTTTTTACAGTCTTTTCACCGTGAAAAACTCTGGCTGAACAGTACAAGCAAGAGAGTAAAAGAGACATTTGGCTGAGGATGACCTGTATTTTGAGTTAGAAAGTGCATAAAAATATGAAACTTTGTAGGAGGATGACTATGAACAGAAAGTGTGGTTGCACAATCTAGCCCAAAACTGGATGTGTGGTCAGTCAGAAGCTCTTTGTTTTTAAGTCAGTTTTGCTATAACCTTGTGTTTCTTTCAACACTGTATGAAAGATGTGCTGCAGTCACTGGGTGATTGGGTACCCATCACATTCATGTAATTGGTACACAACACTGCACAGTCTGCAAGGTGCTGCCCTGGTGTTTCTGAAGGTGATAGCAGTGTAGCAGTCAGTATTTTTGGATTTCAAAACACTGTGCCATAACTTTGAGTCCACCACTGATCTCAAGTAGAAATGAAGTGTTGATGAGGGACACAGATGTTCAGGGCCTTTTCCTAATGTGAGAAATAATGATGTGTTTAATGCTAATTCATGTGGCAAAACTTGAGGAACTTGAGCTAAATTTTTAATTTGTCTTATTACAAGCAGATATTAAGCAGTAGATTAAGGAAGAATGCAGATCATGCTTGCAAGACAGGAATGGTTTCCAGGAAGTCAATGCTGTGGAAAAAAAGACCAAGAATAATGATAGGAAGTTGTTTGAATGCACTCCTTCCATTATGATGCAGTCAGGAGGATGAGCAGGTGAATAGGAAATAGCATGTAAGACAAAAAGTAAGTGTTCCTGCCCATTCAGCTATGTTCTTGACTTTCTACGTTACAGTATACCTGATATTTTCCTGTAGCATTATTCATTATATCCAAAATAGTACAAAAAAATTGCAGTGTGATCAGGAAAGATTTGAAATAATCACTTCAGGTTTGCAGTACATGGAAAGTGTTTTAGCTTGTAGTTTTATAGATATGATAAATCAGGTCTGATTTAAAGTATTTTGATAGCCGTGATAGAGACATGACTGTTTGAATAGCTAAAATTGTACTAAATAGGAACAGAAATTGAAGGCAACTTTGTATCAGAGAGTAACTTGACAGCACTCCGCTTTACCTAAAGACGTAGAATCTACGTTGCTTGTGGGCTTTTAAGCTGTGGTTTAAGGTGTTTTCTACAAAATGTGCTATAGCTTAAGGAGCTGTGGGCTTTATGTGGACATGGAAGGAGGCTCTTTCAGTTGCATGATGTAGGTCTAGTTGACCATGGAGAGGCTTTCTAACTTTGAAATCATAATATGTCTGTTTTCAGTCTCGCAGACTCTTCTGAATACACATGAAATAGAAGCTAATGAGTTAAGATGTAGTTTTAGCTTTCTACCTTCTGGGCACATGATCTTAATATTTTAATAGCCTTTCTGGTAGGGGAGAAATTACTAAAACCACCAAGGTACTCCTGCTATGTTACCTTATTTCGTTAGGAAATGGTGTAAGCAGTCATTCCATCTGTCTGTCCATCTGTTCTGCCTTTCATTTTTTAGTAACTTCTGAATCCGTAATTAAGCTTACCTAAGTTCAAGAGGGGTGGTTGTCTCAAGGGTAATCAGATTTCGAGTTCCATAAAAATCAGCATGGTGCTAGAGGAGGAATGCACACTAAAGTGCTATTGAAAACTCTGGTAGTAATTAGATGCTGCGTGCTGCTTGGCGGATCTGCCTGATTGGCAAATCAGCAGGTGAGTCTCATTGCCCTTGTCTGGTGGGGAGGTGGCTGACATGGAGTGTGCTGGGTGGAAAGGAACATACAGATAAAGCCTTGCTGGAAGCAAGCAAGGTAGGTGCCTTCAAAAGAAAAAAAATCCATAGGAAACCCTTCTTTGGTTCTACTGTGCTCTTAGTAATGCTTATTTTCAAAAAAGAAAAAGATGATTTAAAGAAAAGTCACCCTTCAGTAATTAGTAAGCTGCAATTGGTTATCCTGTTTGAGTGCAAAGAATGCCTCCCACCTGCAGTATATAAGTATATAAGCTAGGACAAGTTGTTACAGCAGCAGCAGGAGAGTAAAGGTTCTAATATACCTGGCTTCCTTTGCTTCCGAACATAGATTGCTTCTGCCCTACATTGCAGCCTTTATTCATTCAAGAAGTAAAAACACTGTAGAGAACATTTTCCTTGCTTATCATTCACTTTCCCTGTAGCACAGAGATCCTTGCAGATTTGTAGAAGTGTGTTTTATTGCACAGTGACATTAATTCTAACGCTTGAACATAAACACTTCATCTTGCTGTGCTCTTTATGAACGATGAGAACATCCTATTAGATATTTGCAGAATGTAAATGTCAGAGGCTCATAACTGTCAAATCAACCCAATTTATTTCTGAACACACCAAGGCTTTGCTTCTTTCAGTGACAGCTTTTGCCCAAGCCACTGACAAGCTGAAGTCATAATGTTTTAATCATGAAGTCTATTTTTTGCCTATACAGTGGTATGGGAAATCATTTTTGTGTAAAATGTCTGTGAATAATTATTACTAGCCCATGGGGAAAATGCAAGCACATAAAATCCCAACACGGGGAGAAGAAATTGTAGGCAGTCATATTTAACTGAAAATAAGGAAGGATAAGACAAGCTGCTGTGTTTGTGAATCCGTCTGCACACGTTATTACTTTGTGTTTCCTGCAGTTAAAAATACGTGCATGGAACTTCTGCATCCATTGTGGAGATGTTACTTAGATCTTGACTTAAACATAATCCTTGGGCAGGCTTTGCTTAATTCCATATTTTCATGTTTCACTTTCATACACACTTTGAAAAGCATAAAGCCTTTGAAGATGTTCAGAGATCGTGTAGTGGAAAGCACTCACTGAAAGGTGATGCTTTTTAGAGAAATACTTCACAGAAACCTCCTCCTGAGCTTGTTGTACAGACTGCGGGAAGATTCCCCAGGGGGAATTGATAGAAGCAAGGAAGAGCAGAAGTCTGAAAAGGGCCTCTGAAACCCATTGGCACGTGTATTTCTCCAGCTAAGCTTTGGCACCTTATGGTAAAGTAAGAGGTTATTGCCTTACAGTTTCTAGACGGTCTTTCCTTGGTACCCATTAGCTGCTGCCCTGTATCTGCAGCTAATGTATGTCAGATTCATTCTTGTAGTCTGGAGAGCCTGGATTGATAACAAACTGCAGTGAGCTGCAGTGTCTCAGGACCTACATGCTTTTTTTATTGTTAAATCTTACAGAAGTTGGGGAGGAAGCACAATAGCCTGTGAGCAGATCACCTTGAGTGGTATCCTGGTATCATTTTATATCAGGCACATAATTTTTCTGAAGATAAACATACTCAACATAATGGGGACGTCTAACATAGAGATGGACTTTGAGAAAGGAAGCTGGTGTAAGTTTTAATGTTCAGACGTATGCATCAGTATACAAATGCATATACGTGCTCTCCAGCCTTGCAGCAGGTGTTTTTTGGGGGGACTGTCATCACATTCTTCTTTTTATTCTTTGTTAAGGGAAAGCAAACCCACATGCAGAAGCTTTTTTTAGTACAACATTTCAAGATTTATTTATTTTTAAAAAGCAATTTCAGCAGCATTTGTTCCCTTGCATTGTTGCCAACTTGTGAAGGAGATGTTTAACAGTTAGGTATTAAAATACATGACTAGAAGGTAAGTCAGGTCACACTTATAGCCAGTCACCTGTTTAAGTTAATGAAGTGTTTAAAAATTGGCTCATTTTGACTTGGACTTCATGAAATATTTTTCCTTTTTCAGTTTGTGTCTGTATTTGGAGCTCCTTTGTCATTTGCATTGTCTCCATTTCTCCTCCAGTAAGATGACTTTCCTAATCTCAGACAGTACTTGCTTACTCCAAAACTGAGTTTGTTCTAAACATTTACTTGAGCACTGATGTAGTTTGTCACCAGAACTGCCGTGTCTTCGCCATTGCCACCTGAGCATGACTCTATGTAACCTGTGCCTTGTCTGGTGCTTTCTTTTATCTTATATCGCTTCATCAGGGGCTCTTCCTTCTCTTTGCAGATTAGCGGGTACCTCAATTTGCTGGCCAACACCATTGATAACTTTACACATGGCCTGGCAGTAGCAGCCAGCTTCCTGGTTAGCAGAAAGGTAAGGTTTCAGTCACCAGCTTTATACTGAAATGGAGGTGCCTGTTCTCAAGTTTGTCCACAATGTGTTAAAAACAAAGAAACAAAAAAAAAAAAAACAACCCAAAACAAAGCCCAAAGATTTGAAGAATTATTTCCTATTTTCTGAAAGTTTCTGAGAAAAAAGGGTAGATCTGACCCTTTGTTGCAGCACTCCTTCATATCTGGGCCATGTTTGTCCTTTGTGCATGTCTGGGGAGGGGTTAGCTCGTCTGCCCTTGTAAATAAGAATCCTGGAGAAAGGATCTGTGATGCGTGCTGGAAGCCTCATCTCTCATATCTGAGGGACTGTTTCCTTCTCTCCTGTGCTGTAGGTTGGGTTCCTAACCACAATGGCCATTCTCCTGCATGAAATCCCACATGAGGTGAGAGGACTTTGTATCTTGTCATCGGGAGTGGGGGGGGGGCATTGCATTACAAGGGTGTTTCATTGCCTAAGTGAGGAGAATCTGCCTAATGTTTTCTTGTCCATTTGAAAGCTCTCTTCTGGGAGATGCGAAATGTGGAAAGCTAAAAACAGTCTAGAAGTACTTGGCTTCCTCTGACTGAGAATGTTTGTTTACTGTTGGATCTTGATTTTTGTAGGTTGGGGACTTTGCAATCCTACTTCGGGCTGGGTTTGACCGCTGGAGCGCAGCCAAGATGCAGCTTTCTACAGCTCTGGGGGGAATTGTAGGGGCCTGCTTTGCAATATGTGCACAGTCACCAAAAGGAGCAGGTAAGGCTCCCTGGGACTTCTGTAGGAATATGAGGGGCTCCTGATCTCCATGATCTTCATTCTTTTCTCTGTTCTTTCCTATGGTTTTGTCTCCATAATAGTGACAGCTTTTCTGTACTTGTGCAGGGGAAACTGTAGCCTGGATCCTCCCTTTCACTT
The DNA here is from genome assembly GCF_054131305.1 of Coturnix japonica. Taxonomy (NCBI): domain Eukaryota; kingdom Metazoa; phylum Chordata; class Aves; order Galliformes; family Phasianidae; genus Coturnix; species Coturnix japonica. The sequence continues at coordinate 22,852,773 of NC_140667.1, read as the reverse complement.
CTGGAGGATTTCTGTATATTGCCTTGGTAAATGTTGTGCCTGATCTTCTGGAGGAAAAGAACCCGTGGTAAGTGCTTCTTCCTGTTGTACTGCAGCACTTCTGACTGCTGTGGAGCAGAGCTGTGATAGTTCCTATGCCTGTTCTGGGAATACATGAATGTCAGCTTCCTGAATCCCACTGACAAGGCTGCTTGTTGGCTGTTGAACTTGCAGGACTACAGAGACCCTATGAAACTTGAAACCCTTCCAATGGGTCAGTCCTAAAGACTGTGCTAGTGCAGTAATTAGTCCAGCCAGCTAAAGCAGAGTGCTGAGGAATATGTCCAGTAAGGTGACCCTTTTTCCAGTCTGTCTTCTCTTGGTATCTAGTAGCTTAGGGGCTGTAAGAACCAGGGCCCCATGTAGGCTTTTGTGTCTGATAACCACGCATGAACCTATCCTTCATGTGCTTCTTGCATTTCTTTTATACCTTGTGCATTACTCTGGGCTTTCTGCAATCTTGCATAGTTTGACTGCACTGCATGAAATGATGCTTCCTATTATTTGCTTTGTAGTCTCTTTCTTATTAATTTTGATTAGATGTCACTGTGTTGCTGTGTGACTAAACAGTAACTTTCCTTATCTACACTGTTATATATGTCCTAGTTCATGTGTTCTAGTGCGTGCAGCCTTTCTTCATTTGTATTATTCTAGTTTCTTGGAGACTGAGTGAGACTGTGGCAGCTGTACCACAGTAAATCTCCTCTCAGATCTCCTGGCAGAGCACTCCCCAAATGTTCCTGTGTACTTTAGCTGTAATGACAGGTTAACTTCAGTAGTTCGTATGAGAGACCTTCACTAATCTAATTCATTTTCACTGAAACAAATCAGGAAGTGCTCCAAAACATCGCTGCAGTTTCATCTGAGGAGGCAGGAACCTTTGGTAGAGCGATGTTAATTGCCAGCTGGAAGCTTTCTTTTGGGTTGGTTAACCTCTTGTCCTGGCACAGAAAATGGAGTGGGTAGTAGGTACATAGTCACTTTTTGCACCACCTTAAATTTATGCTTGATTAAGGAGTGGTAAAATTCATCAGCTTTTTCTTTTAAGTTGTGACTATTTGTTAAGTTGAATGAGGTCCCTAATCCATCTTTGGACGTGCTGCACAAGTGCTGGTTCTCTTGTGAGAAGAAGGGCAGGAATCTGCACTTATGTGGCTGACTGACTGAATCAGCTTAAATTGATTCTGAAACCCGAATCTGAACATTGCAGCTGAGGGATCAAATGTGTACCAGATTATAGACAAACTCTTAGTTTTGGGTGCTGGGAAGGAGTCTTCTCAGCTGTGCTAATGGGGTCACACAACTGCCATATTATTTTTATGATAGATTTGGAAGGGCACAGAACAAACCAGTCATGAGCCAGTAGACTGCTGCCTATTGAGACTAGTTGGTCTATATTGCCTCCTAATTCTGCTGTTTTTGTCCCCAGGAACTCCCTGCAGCAAGTTCTGCTCCTGTGTACAGGCATTACAGTCATGGTGCTACTTGCTCACAACTGACTGACTTCTGCACAGACCTCACGATGCCTCCCAGAGCTACCACAGAGACTCCGAGATGTTACAAAGCAATAAGGAACACTAATGTTACTTCCTATGTGTGTGCGTACAGATCTGGCTGCTAGTGTGAGAAGCAGGTGAGAGAGGAGGTCTGGGTGTGTAAGACCTGGCTCTCCCATCCCTGTTCTGCTAAAAGTCCCACGCGCTGGGGCTTCCATTATATTTTTAATGGAGCAAACGATACAGTGAGCAGAATGAACTGAACAGATGCTTCACTGAGAATGGATGATGTTTCATTTGGTTCATTCTGACAGAACTGCACCTCCCAAGGTCTTCTGTGAAAACAACAAAGGTGGTTCTTGCAGCTGATGAAGAACTTATCCTGCCACTCTAAGGGCTGGAGACAGAACAGGGATGGCAAAGCAACAGTAACCCAACAGCTTTAGCCATGGCTAACTCCTTACCACAAGGAGTTACGGTGCTAAGAAAATCTGCTTTTTAGGTAGGGAGGAGGGGCTCCTTGTCAACTTCTCTGGCTTTTCATTGTCATCACTAGTTTCTAAAGTAATATTGGCTTCTGCAGTCCCCTTTTGTACTTAGGTTGAAAACAAGACTAGAACTTGAGGCGTTTCAGGATAGGTCGCTACAATTAAATGGTTTAGCTTGGAGATAACTTGTCTCAGCCACTCCAACAGCCAGCACAGCCTGCTTTTTTTTCTGAAAAATGATCAGAAATGTTTCTTCTATTGCCGAACTATAAGCTCACCTACATCTGAAAATGATGCCATGTAGCTTCTGCTACTGGCTTTCCTCTCCTCATAACCACTATCTGAACATGGCTCTGAGCCTGCTCTCAAGACCCAATTCACCCACCGTTTGCCCCACACCGGTCTCAGAGTCCTCCTTAGATGGAATGGTTGCCATGTTATCTGGCATGCTACTGCAGTCCAGGACTGCCATGGTTAAGGCCTGTCTGGGCAGTTTGGACAACGACTGAACACAGTACAGCCTGGTCAACAGCATATATTCCAGGTTAGCTTTTCCTTTGTTCACTGTAGTATATTTAAGCGCGTGCTATAACCAAATAGTTGATTTCTGGGCTTTATACCTCATAGTGGAGTTAGTCTACTGGGGATGAACTGATAAGAAATAATACTGGTAGCTCTTTAAGGAAGGGCTACAGCAGCAGGGAGTACAGGAGAGAGGGTGAAATGGAAAGAGTGAAACTGCTGGTGGAAAGAATGGATCTGGAAAAGCTGTGTGGTAAGTAAGGAGAGAAAATGCAATAAGCATGCTTTGAAGTTTTTCTGCTGGTATGATGCTTGGGATAAAATTTCTGGCAGTTTTAGGCCAATAAAAATGAATGATATTTCTAGTGCTTTGCCTCTCAGGGCAAAGCTGGCAGGGCTGACCAGGCCCTCATTCCACGGGGATGCATGAGTACCACAGAGGTGTGCACAGCTGCCTTCTGCAGTGCTTATTCTCACTTAGTATTAATCTGTTTAGAAACTGGTCTGATTGAACTAGCAGAATTGTTGGACACGGAACAGGTTCCACAATATGAATTGCACCAATTCAGTTCTGTTTTTAAACAGCTTTTGTGAATCAGTACGACTCAAAGACTTGGTCTGCACAAAGCCTTATCGAGAGGGTTCATCCCTTGAGGGGGTCCTTTGGGTCAGAGCAGTGAGACAGGTGTGCTGCCCACAGTAGAAGCATTTACTTTCCTCAGAGGTTCCTGAACTGTAGTCAGTTATTTTCTTACGACAGCTCCTGTCCTACTTTCCAGAGGAAGCTGGAGAGCTTATGCTTGCAGCTCTCTCTGCCCAGGAGCTGCTGTCTAAAATTTTGTCAGCATTCCTTGCTCACAAAATAACTTGTTTCTCAAGGAGGGAGGCTTAGTGCAATTTTAATTTCTATTTTCTTTAAAAGTTGCTTTCCTTTGTCAGCTATCCCTCGGACATTCAGTTGCTTGAAGCCTGAATGTAGCATCCGCTTTTCCTGAGAGGAGGATTAATCTGATTGTTCTGCAGGAACTGGAGGACTATATTAATCCCCTAGTTCTGGTTCTGTAGTTTCCCCCAGTCTCCCTGGGGGCTGCAGCTAGCTGGACCATGTAAGTAATAGGGCTCTGGAGGAAGGGTTTGTAGAGAAAAATGTGGCTGTTGTTTCCCAAGATGTCTTTCTTAAAATTAGGATGGCATTTAAGTTGAAGGATTGCCAGGTGAGCGCCTGTGAGTTGGCGTTATTGCATCAGCACCGAGTCTTGCCAAGACTAAACCACAGTCAGGAATTCATGCTCAGCGTTCAGGAATGTCAAGTGGATGATGCTGAAGAAAGAATCTGTGAGTTGTTTTCCTTGGCTGCTGACAGAGGCCTGGAGAGTCTGCGGTTCTTGGGAAGACACCCTGTAGGAGGTAGCAGAGGGCTTATGGGAGGGGCTGCTTAGTTTTCCTCTATGTGCAATGTCAGCCCTGGGGCTAAGGGTGCAGAGCCTTGGGACAAAATGGAGCATCACTCCACCACGTTTGTCACTTTTGGAAATGCAGAGAGACTGGTATTTTCTAAGCTCTATTTTTTTTCAGCTGCTCTTATGCATTTTCCCCCTTCATCTGTATTGGTCTGCTCTGCATGGAGACAATAGAGATGAAATAAATGGTTTTCAACGTGGGTTTGTGTTTTTTGCTGAATTCAAATTACACATTCAGATTTCATTGGAATTGCAGAAGTGCATCTCTGGGTTAGCCTAAAGAAGACTGGACTGTTTTCTCCTCTGACTTTCACAACAGAAGGGAAGGTTTCTAACCCAGTTTGCTGCTCCTGCTGCCATGGCACTGAGTCAGGAGTGCAGTGGTCTGATTGGAATTCTTGATTGCCAGTCTCTGTCACCTGGAACGTATCACCTGGTGAGTTACTCCCCTTTGAGAGGAGAATTTGCATAGTAACTGAGTATCCAGAGAGTTCTGCAAGTGTGCTCTGTGTGATGGTGATAGCTAAAATCCACAAAGCCCACCTGTTAGTTGTGTTCTTCAGCTCTTGACACAGAGCTGGTTGCCCACCATCTGGGACAAAGACATTCACCACATGTAGGAAGAGCCTGGTGAGGAAAAAAGGGATTATCTTTACCCTTTGAAAGTGCAGGTTCAAAGTGTGTCTTATCCCACTCTTCATTTGAAAGATTTTCAGGCTATAAATGCTGCATGGTAATAATTGACTGTCAGCTGAAGAGCACTTTACGAAGAAGGAGAATGATAACCAGGGAGTTGGAAGAAAGTAAACACAAGTAAGTGATGGGGGGCATGACTTGGTGGTATAGGGGCTTTGGTTGTGCTGGTACTAACGGGCTTTTCTGTCCATCTCCACCATGCTGCCTTCTTTGGTTTCCTGTGGGTCTGTGCTGCGTGCTCCTTCTGCAGCCCTATCTCCCTCTGAAGGCAGAGCTGCCCAGGTGCCTCCATTCAGAGTGCCTTTTCCATAATAGCAACAGCTGGAACTTAGTAAGGGTGGTGATTTTGCTGGAGCCCCTTTGAAACCTGAGCCTGAGGAACTGGTGTAGGGTGATAGGCTGGAGCAGCGGGCCCAGGTGCACCTCATTAAGTTCAACAAATCCTTGCACCTGGGTTGAGGCAATCTGCACGAGTCGGGGCGTGAAAGGAGACAGCGCAGCCCTGCTGAGAAGGACTGGCAATACTGGAGGATGGCGGGGGGTCCCTTCCAGCTCCAACGATGCAGCGAGTCCGTGGTAACTGGGCCGTGGGTTTAGGGAACGTGGATATTGGGATGGTTCTGAATGTTTCCAGGGCAGCTTTGTTGGAAGATCCGCGTTGTTTAGGGCAGCGAGTGGCAGGCAGTGATTTCTCATTGTTGATGCGGAAGGCTTGGAATTTAGCTGGTGTATGTGTGAGAAGGACCCTTCAGAGAGCAGCCCTCAGACACCCTCCGTTTTGTCTGCCCGCACGGCTCGCTCCGGCCGTGAGTTGAGGTGAATGCAAGCCGGATCCCGCTCCGCCCCTCGTCTGTCCGGCCCGTAGCTCCGGCCCCGATTCCCTTCCGGGGGCGTCGCGGCGGGCGAGTCCCCCAGCCGGGCTCAGTTGAAGCGCCCGCCCCCGGCGCGGTAAGATGGCGGCCGCGGCTCAGGCGCTGAGCGGTGCGGGGCTGCTCCTGGCCGCCGCCGCCCTGGCGCTGCTGGCCGTGGCCATCGGCACCGACTCGTGGTACGAGACGGACGCTCGGCGGCACCGCGAGCGCTGCCGCGGCTTCGGCCACAAGCGCAGCGACCCGCCCGGCTCCATGTCGGCTCCCAGCTCGCACCTGCCGCTCCGCGCCCGGCCCCCTCGGGCCCTGCTGCCCGGCCGGCCCCCGGCTCCAGCCCCGGCCGCCGCCGCCGCCGCGTTGGATTCGCACTGCGGCCGCCGCTTCAACTCCACCGTGTCGGGGCTGTGGAGGCGCTGCCACCGCGCGGGCTACGAGCCGGACAGCGAGGAGCTCATCCGGAAAGGTAAAGGGGGAAAGGGGGGAGAGGCGGCCTCCATGGCGCCGCTGTCCTTGGTGCTGAGCGCTGCCGCGGCCCGCTCTGCGCCTCCACGCCCGCTCGAAATGCTGCAGTGCCGGGTGGGAACGCGGGCTCGGCAGCACCTTCCATTGGCCGGTACCGGGCCTGGGGCTCGGGCTGGAGCTTTATCCCAGCCCTGACGGCTTGTTTGTAGCTCCCTGTTGTGGAGCGGGGGTCTCTGCATCGCTGCAGTGGGTGGCTGACGGGCCTCCGTGGGGCGATGTTTGTGTGTGTGACACACAGGGCTCCAGGGGTGACGGGAGGGGAAACTGCGCATCTAGTGCTGGTGTGGTACAGCACAAAGCCAGGGGGTTCGTGGTGTGTGGATAAAATAACAGGGCTGGGTGGTACATGTAATATAGTGGGCTGGTTCGTAAGTCAATAAATGACATTTAAATCAGGCTTAGGATAAGAAATGCTGTACGTGATTGATGGCAAATAACAGGAGCTGCTGTTCCAGCAGGTACCTGCTAGCACAGCGAGAGTGGGAGTGGGGAGAAGTGCTTCCACTGAAGCACAAAATGGAAATGCTATCTTAAGAAAACATGAGCCGTTCTTCAGTGGCTTCCAACTGTGATGCCAACCCAGTGCAGCAGAGGAGGAATAGACTGGTACTGTGCAGTGCAGCTTGTCGCTGTCTGTTCGTTCCAGTGCACAGTGGTGACTTGTACTTTCAGAAACCCTATGGCAGGAATGTCCAACCTGCAGCCCAGTGCAGTTCATGATTCACCCCATCCACTGCCCTATGCCAAATGGAATGGCTTTGCCCTGCTGAGTGGCTCAGCACCAGGCACACAGCTGTCATTCAGCAGCCAGCAAACTTCAGTGTACTGGTAATCCTATCTGGGCTGAAGACAAGATATTTGGGCTCAGTGCAACGTGAAGCTGAAATTATGACTAATAATTTTATGCATTTTGATGCATTGGCTAAACATAGTTCTGTGAAAAGCAAAAAATACGCAGCCGTGCTTTGTGTGGTGATAAAGGAGTTTGAGAACAGGTTTTAAGATTGCAAAAAAAATTATACATTTTTTTTGTATGGTTGCAACTCCATTGTCAGTCAACTTAAATACACAACCTGCAAAATTCCAAATGGAGTCTATAGATTTGCAGTCAGACATTCAACTCCAAAATGTGATCATGCCTCTCTACTGGACTTCTTGTAGGCCTGACCTTAGCAGAGAGAAATACCCCTTGCATCAAAGTCAGACCTTATTCACGTCCTCACTCTTTGGTATTGTGTACCTTTGTAAACAGATGTTTTCAAGGACATAGGACAAATAGAATTTAATGAAAGATATTTTATTAGTACCTCGAGAACTCCTTAAGAATTGCAGCCTGATGCGTTCGTTTCACAGAAACAAGGTCATGTCCCACTAGCTTTACAGTTCTGTTGTTGTCCTTTTAGGTTCTCATAAAAAGTATTAAAAATTAAAATGCTTTGTTTGAAGTTAACTATGCCGTATATTTTATGAGGGCTGCTCCAGAAGTAACGCTTTCTATTTTATTTTGTTGGGCCACGACATCAGAGGTGCACGTTGGCAGCATGGCAGTAGAGACTGAGCCTTCCTGCCACTGTGATGTGCTGCTGTGTGGCAGATGGCATCAGGGGGCAGTCTGACATGGATGTGTGTATGGAGCAAAGGTGTGTCACTGGATTCCTCCACAAGGAAAACCTTTCACCCACTGACATTCATTGATGCTTGCTGAACGTTTCTGGAGACCAAGCAGTGGCTGTGAGCACTGTGAGGCGGTGGGTGGTGTGTTTCAGTGGTGCTGACAGCAACAGTGGGTCACATCTGCTGGTGCAGGTTTTTATGAGTGTGGCATGTGGGCTTTGGTTCATCACTGGTGAAAATGCTGAGCTAATGATGGTGACTATGTTACAAAACAGTTTTGTAACCGAGAATTTGCTCTATCAAACAGCATTACTGTGCTTGTTGTATCTGTTGTAATTTCCATGGAAGTAAGTAGCAGGCATTGCTTTTGGAGCAGCCTATGTATATGTGGCCCAGGCAAGCCGAAATGTAGTGTAAAAGACACCTGTGTAGTGCTGTGTGATTACCTGCTTCTTCTGTTGAATTTCCTAGCAGCAATTTTATGCATTTTCATTTTTATTTCCATGTCGATCTTGTTTCACTCAAGGGCGGCTTATTAATTTCATTCTCCTAATTGTCCCTGTAATGTAAAATGTTTTTCTGCTTCACAGCAAACCACCTGCTTTCAGCTCCCACTGGAATGAAGAAGGGCTGGGGAAGGGATGGATGGGAAGGAAACCGCTTTGGTTGGTCCTCAGTACTTTTGGTTTTGAGGGGTTTTCCCTACACTGCTGTGGTCAGACTGAAAGGGCAGAGGCTCTGCTCTGCATGGGTGGGGGCTGATCTGCCTTTAGGTCTGACGCGTTGAACTGGGAGGGCTTGGGAGACAAAAGGTTTTCCTTGTGCTTTCTTTTTTTCTTCTACTGTGCTAATAATGGACTCTCTCCCTGCAAACCTTACTTCCCTTGCATTCTTTGCCTGTGTTGCTACTCTAAAGACTTACACATAGAGGGGAAATTATTAATAATAGTTCTTGTAGAGTCAGGTCTTTAAATAGATATGACTCTCTTCTTTTCCCTCCCCCTGACCTGCTTTAGTAGCAGCCTTCCCTTCTGGCTGTCTTTCTCCTCTTGGGCAGCTGTGCTAAAACAGCCTTTTCCAGCATGTGGTCAGGTGTGGCTGTTGCTTTTAGCTCACCAGTGCTGCTACATCTGCACCTTCCAAACAAATGGGCTTTATCTCCGAGTGTGAGCTGAAGCTCTGTGCTCTGCACCTCCGGAGTCCTACTTTTGTTTGATTAGCTGTAAGTTCTCAGGCAGCTCTTTGGTGATGTGCGATGGCACCTTCTATTCCTGGAACTGGAGATTTTTGTAGGCTTTGCGTGGCAGGGATAAACAACGTTGTGAGAGTCCGGTGGTACTTTTGATGATGGTTTGTACTCTTCAGCATCTAATACTTCTGGAATAAGATTTCCTTTCTGGGTATCTCTTGAGTCTTGTGGGCAGGGAGATCCTGCAGGGGTTTGTTAGATGCTGCTCAGTGGTCTTGTCTGGTCAGTGAATAACTTCTGTTTGCGAGGTGCTGACAGTAGAAAATGATTGACCAGGACAGCTCTGTTTTGCATTACTCGGAGGGTTCATTTGAACACTGTGCGTTTTAACAACAGTAAATGGAAGGAATTTAAAGAAGAAAAAAAGAGGTTGGTCACTACTCATAAACTGAAGGGTTTATAGCTTCTTATAGCTGGTTCTTGGAAAGCTCTGGGATGGGACTGGTGTATCTCAAAGTGCTGGGCAGAGGTAACTTCTCTGTAGCACCGTGTAGCTGAAGGTAGGAACCAGGGGATGCTCTATTGGAGGAACATGGAAGCTTGTGGTAATGATGAGGCCCTTATAGGGAAGATGGCTTCATCCTGGTGTCTGTGCTTCCTGTCCTCCCAGCTGATGAGAAACTGGAGGAGTTAAAGGAATGACTGCTCCACTGAACATGTATTATAGTGGGATATGTAATGAACAAGCCATTCAGGTATGGCCATTGCTAAGTGCAGTCTGTTAGTAAACACAACTGCAGATTTGCCAGATCTCGAGACTGTTGGGTGATGGTATGGACAGGGATCCCAGCAGTTCGTTGCTTCTTGTATTTATTTTTTAATCAAGAAAACAGCACATACAGTACAACTTGCAGAATGTCCTTGTAGTGCCTCTAAGGAATGCTAGGATTAGGATGGCACACAACCTTTTTCTTCTAGGTATGCAGTCTAATGGAATCTTGTGAGCACAGGTTCCCTTATGTCTTGCATTTTCAACTTAGTTGTATGCCAAAAACCCAACATTCCTCTTAATTGTTGTCCTTGATCACCTCACTACGACATTCTATTCGAGCCCTTGCCTGAAGGTAAACTTCAATTTTGGCAGGCTTTCTTATTGCGCTCCTCAGAGTCTGTTACAGATGGGGTGGGAGAAATGGAGTTAGTTTGCTGGCAGGTTTCTGAATGGAGAGCAGGATGCTGTCCCTGTCTGATAGCCACTGATTTAAGGTATGTGAAGTTCTATGTTGAAGGACTAATGGCGATACCTTTGAATTGTGGCTTGATTTTGTGATAACTTTGAGATGGAAAAATGCACTGAATGCCGTCCATGGGGTATCTGTGTATGTATATCTGCTCTCTGTAAATTAGGTTTGAGCCTTACTCAGCAAAATGGAAGGATGAACTGGTCACAGGAGATGCAAAATTTGGCTACTGAGAATTGCCTGGATGTGTGCAATAATAGCGTGGGAGACAGCAGGTTATGCTGAGCTGAGAGACCACCCTCACTGCTCACCTGGTCCTAACTCTTACCTGCACGTTTCAGCTCTGACAAAGTTGGAAAAGGGCCCCCAGTGAGAGGCCACCTGACTCACATCAGAGCAGGACAAGTGAAGTGGGAATCTTAGAGGAAAAATGGTCTGTAGTGGCAGAACCAAGAGCTGTCACTAAGCCTGTAGATTAGAGGCCAGAGCTGAGCTTTGTGAGCAGTGTAAATCTGAGAATTCTCCAATGTCTGAGCTCTTCACTTTGCGACCCTGCTTTCTTAATGTAGGCTTATGTGCTGCCTCCGTAAAGTCAGCACTTGGAATTCTGGAGGAGGAAGAAAGTTTTTAAACCAGAGGCAGAATGAACTGTTATTTGAAAACCCCTGAATAAGCAAATTTGTGTAAGAAGGCAGTGAGGTTTTACTTTGTTCTCTGTTCATGTCAGCCATTGTAAGAACACAGACCATGGATTTTCCCAGGCAGTGGTGGTACAGCTGAAGGGTCAGCTTTCAATGCGTTGCTGCTCAGAGGGTTTGGGAAATCTAGCTTTGGTCTTTTGGGGGTGTGATCTTTATTTATCTGCTTGTTCCACTTCAAGTACTAAATGTCACTGTTCTTTTAGCATGGGGGATTTCAGGTCCACTTCCCACCTGGAGGCTCAGCTTGCTTACTGGGCGGTGTGTGTGTAACTCCCACTCTTCTGAAGCAGGAGCTTCCTCCTCGCAGGGCTCTGCAGGAATAGCTGGATACAGTCCCAGTGAGTGGTGGTAAAGAACAAAGTCCTATTTCCCATGGCTGAAGGAGCAGCTCAAAGCCAAGTTCTTCTCTCGGGCTTTCCAGCATCTTTTGTGAACCTGTGAGACTGCAGCTCCCTGTCAGAGACTGTCCACCAGCTTTGCTGGTCAGCTGCGCCTGAATGGTTTCTCTGCTCCAGAATTCAGGTAGAGGTGGTGATGACCTGTAACCACTGTTCAGGGGAGCTTTTTGTACTCTTTAGCTTTATTACCTTTCTGGCTGTTCCTTCCCTCCCTCACACCCCCAGTATCTTCACTGCTGTTGGTTGTTTTCTGAGGTAAAAAGCACTTTCAAGAGGAGAATGTCCATAGGTCCACATTTGTAGAAGGGATGCGCTTTTCTTCAGGCTATATTGACAAGCTGCAGGGTGCTGTTGTTCATTAGAAGTGCAAATGACTACTGTGGTGAATTCAGACTTTCCTCCCCCTCAGTTCACTTCCCAGCATTTATTCAAAAAGTTCAAAAAATGATTCAGCTCTGCATTCCTAAGAGACAGAGCAGCCGTGTCGGTGTTCTGACATGTTCCTCACTTCCCAGATATCCCAAAGATGTTGTACCACTTCCTCTAGGAAGCTTTTGGGTCCTCTGGTGGCTATAATTACTGTTCACCCTCAGGCTTTTCTTCTTGCAGCCCGCCTGTGTTAGCTGGGTTCCCCTTTTCCAGTTTTTCTTTGTAGCAAGGCTACCTCTGTTCCAGGTCCCCAGACTTTGAAGGAAGCTGTTCTTTTTGATGACATTTGCTCTGGTATTCCCTCTATGTGAGCTCTGCTGGGCCAGCCATCTCAGCAACAAGCTCAGGGCACGAGGGCTTTGCTCTGTTTCACACTGCTGTGTCTTTTACAGGAGTTATTCAGCGTTGCACTGCTGTGAAGTATCACTACACCTCCAGCTCTCTGCCACGCAACTTACCCGTCAACATCACCAACACCATCCGGCAGGATGAGTGGCACGCTCTCCGTAAGTAACACAGAGCAGAGTATGGGTCTGTTTGCATTGCTCGTTGCCTTGAATGTCTTACCATGGGGGGTGTTTAAACCAGATACCTGTCACTGGTCTCTAAGTATAACTGTGTTTGTTAGTGAGGATGGGAAAGCAGCCAAGAGTATAATTGGAAGAGACTGTAAGATTTGGAAGGGCTTATGCAGGGGAATTCAGGAATTCCAAACTGCATCGTGTGCTGTGAGTCGAAGCTGTATTCTGGATCTTGAGGGTAGACCAAGGCACTGTGACACTGTATGTCCTGAGCTTGTGGTTCTTCTGCATGCACACAGCTGACCTGATACAGCTCCCTGACAACCAGCTCTTCTAGGGAACACCTCCGTTTGTCCCAACCCACAGGCTGCCTGGTGCCACATCCTTTCCACACAGATGGCTGAGCTGTAGCCTGTCGATGACCATGATTTGGTCAGGCTTTTCTGCTCCCTGTATTCCTTTGGTTGTAGTGGCTCCCTTAATTCTCAATGGTCTCAGTTATGTGAGAGCAGTGCTGAGGAAATCTGCTATAGGCAGAATGAGGAGACAAGAACAGCACTTGTGTTACGGATCATGAGAGTGCTGTCCATATCATCAGCATTTATTTTTTTTTTTTTAAGAACTTGTTACTGTAATCCTTCCCTTGGTTACTGTATTGATCTTCTGCCTCCTGTCTTCCCACTGCTCCTGTCTTCACCTCAGACCACCTGCCCTCTGTATTTGCAGTGTGTTTTTTTTAATTCTATTTTCAGCACTCACCCCAAAATGCAGGAACCCCCCCACACCAGTTCTTGCAGCACTAGTTTGCAAACCATTGCAGCATTTGTATGTGCCCCTTCTGCCCAATGCTGTTTGGCTGCATTGTGTATTTTGAGCAGAATTGCTCTTGGTCAGCAAAGGAATGCCCTCTAGTTGCACAGTGCCCAGCTGAAGGGAGTCGGGTTGGTTGAGTGCCAATAGTTTCAGTGTGCTGTGCAAGCTGCCTATCAAGGAAGCTACGGGAGGAGCACATGCATGTAAGTAAAAATGTTTGCAACAGCAAGTCCTGTTTGGGTGCCACCATCTTTATTTTATTCTTGATTTTTGTTTTGTCTCCTAGATCTGCGGAGGATGACAGCTGGCTTCATTGGCATGGCAGTCTCCATCATCCTGTTTGGGTGGATCATCGGTGTGCTGGGGTGCTGCAAACAGCAGGAGCTCATGCAGTATGTGGCTGGACTGCTCTTCCTAATGGGAGGTGAGAGCCTATTACTTGTCTTTTGCTCCTGGTGCTGCTTCTGGCGCCTGGCAGGACCCATGCTTGCAAGTGGGTCAGAGGGTGGTCAGGCACTGGAATAGCCTGCCTGGGGAGGTGGTGGAGTCGCCATCCCTGGCAGTGTTCAAGAAGCACCTGGATAGGGAGCTAGGAGGCATGGTTTAGGGGTTTCCTGTAGGTATGGTAAAGGGAGGACGGTTGGACTAGATGATCTTATAGGTCCCTTCCAACCTTGTGGTTCTATGAGTCTATGATTCTTAGTGTCTGGGCAGCCCCTGCTATATTTGTGCATGGGCTTTCTGCTCCAGAAAGGCTGTGTGTGCCCACAGTCCTCTTGCCTGCTCTGTGTGCAGCCTGCTGCTCCTGTCAGGAAGGTTGTTTCATAGCTTTCTCTAGGGAATCTTAAAGAAAACAAATCCAAGTTCAGCACCTTCCTGCTGCTTAAAGATGCTCACATCTTTTGATAACAATGACTTCTGTACTTTTGCTTGTCCAGCTGAAAAACAAAGAGAGTTTGTTTCTTTACTTGAAAGGAGCATAGCAGCAAGAAATGCACCAAAAACTTCCTGAGATGTTGTGAGGATATGGATCCTTAAATTGCAAGCAGTAAATAGGCAACTTTTCAGTAGCTGCTCATCTTTTTCTTAATTGAAAGGCAGAGCTGCTAAGTAAGAGGTCAGGTGTCAGCATCTGTAATGAAGGCCAGCAAGGAACAAAATGGTCTAACAGCATTTCTGTCCATTAACGTGGTTTCTATCCATTGTGATGGTAGTTTGTTGCCATGTTGCAAATGGGAGGAATCTTCCCCTGCTGTACGAGAACCTTCTCCAGAAGCGTTCTGTGGAGATGCACAGGAAGCCAAGCTACTGCTGTGGTATGAAGCCAGTGAGGCTGAAGTTAGCCTTGCGCTGGCCTTGATCATTCTACATGTTGCTTAGCTGCATGTTCTTGTGCTTTTGTTTTTAACGTTTTAATGCACAGCACTGAGGGAATGAAGTGCAACAGGTAGACTGAGAACCCTGAGTGCTCTGCACTTAAGCCTTGCTGTGCTGGGCATGCTGTCAGCAGTAAGATGTCATTAGTATTTAGACCCAGAGCCAGAGAGAATAAAGTGCTTCCCCTGCCTTGGGAGTTATTTTCTCAGTTTGACAGGATCCTTTTTGTTACCATGGGTGCTTTGGAGAGCAGACATCAGCTTGGACGAGCTGTACTTAGGCTTGACCAGGATGAAAGAACTTTCTGCATAACTCTATAAAAGATGTGTTGGTTTTTTTCCCATTAATAATTAGACAAGATTCTTAGTGACTAAAAAGTGATCTGATGAATTTTAGCCCTGCCTCAGCTGTCTGATCTCCAGAACTGTTGCTTTTAACTTCCTGTGGTTTCACAGAGATGACAGACACTGCAGTTAGTTAATGCTGTAGCTGAACTTTAATGTACATTAAAAAAAGCACAAGGCAGAACCACTGAGGGAGTCTGATCCTCGCTGATATTCTGGAGCTTAGCAATGGAGAAGCGGTTGATAAAAGCCCCCAGCACTACAGCTGGCAGCAGTGTGGAAGTTCCCAGAGGAAAGCAAGCAGTGAGTGCTGCAAACTGGGCTTTAGCTGTTTACCTTCCACAGGAGGCGTTCGTCCCTGGAAATAAAGCCTTTGGAGAGCTGCTGCATAACGAACTATGAATGACTGAGATTTAAACAGCAACACAGGGAGCTAAGACAGTACAGGTTATTTGTGATGTGAGATATGCTCTACTTGTGTGTATTTGCCATTCTTTTTCCTTTCTTTTTCTGCCCTTTAAAAGTGATGGGCTGGATGTAAAAAGGTGTAATTTTTATTTTTGAAAACGTACAGCTTTAGAAATGCCTGGGCTGGAGGAGGGGAATGAAACAAATGGAAACAAAAACAAGCAGGGTCATTAACCTGAGGGCACTGTAGAACACTCTGGCTTTTCTCCTGCAGGTACCTGTTGCATCATCTCTCTCTGCACATGCGTAGCTGGGATCAATTTTGAGTTGTCACGCTACCCTCGCTACGTCTACGGGCTGCCAGAGGACATCAGTCATGGCTATGGCTGGTCCATGTTCTGTGCCTGGGGAGGCCTGGGCCTTACCCTGCTGGCTGGGTTCCTCTGCACTTTGGCCCCGTCCCTCAACACTTCGCGGGCATCCGTACAAAAACCCAGACAAGAGAACGGGGCTGTGTGACCTCGGCGGGGGTGAGGAGAGACTCTGGAAAGCGCAGCCTGGGCAGAGCTGTGGGTTAACACCAGAAGAGGCGGCGCGTCGGTGTGGGGAGCGGTGCCATAGCTGTGGGAATACCAGCCTGGGGGGATGCTGCTACAGCCTGCAGCCATGGACACGGACATTGCAAGTAACTCCAGGTTTGAATTATTGCCGATTTGCTCATTGATGGTTTAAGGGGGGACAGTTCTGAGTTCTGTTTTGTTTTTCTTCTGTTTACAAGGGATTAAGTCCGAGGCTGTGTCTTCTTTTGTGCTGTTTTTTGAACTGTACCTCCGTGGTCCTGTTACTGTCCAGTTGTAAGGGATGTTTACGCACCAACTCTATTGCTGCAGGTCTGTGTAATTCAGACCCAAACTAGGGCAAGAAGCTCTGTGAAGTTGGCTTGAACACTTTTGCAACAGACTTGCCATAATTTCCCAAAAGAACCGTGATCTAAAGCTGGGGTTTAGGCCAAAGAATTAGCCCATCATTAGTATTAATTTATCTAAAGCAGAAATCTGTGCTATTCTATGCTGTAGTATCAGCTTTTACTCACCACTAAAGCTATTATTTCCAAAAGGAGCCTGCTGTAACTGAGCAGCTAGACTGAAAAATCTTAGTGGCTTCAGGAAAAGGGGGGTAAGTTTTCCTCAGCTTCTTACACAGGTCAAGTTATTCACTGGGCTACCACCTTGTTTCAATGAAGAGATGTACACAACATGCAGCTTACTTATCCTACTGCAGGCCAGCATAAAGTATTATATAGTTAGAGCTGCTGGGATCAACCTTCATCGCCCAAACTTGTGAGTACAATTCCTGTTCTGTAAGAGATGAGTAATTCTCCCTGAGCTCAAACAGCAGGTACTGCTAATATTGCAGAATGTACAGCCCCCTCTAATATTAATGTCCAAAGGAACTGCAGTGTGTTTTCCTCAGGAACGTGTGGCTTCTGCTCACTTCACCACTCACCCCTTTCCAACGCCAAACACCCTGAGCACAGCACAGCAACAACACACGTGCTCTGCTGGAGCAAGTTCCCTCTCTAGAGTGAGCAGTAGGGATCTCGGAACCAGCGCAAGTACTATGGCTAACTCAGGAACACCCGCCAAAGTACTCTGGGTGCATTTTGCTTTCATCCATCTATTCGTTCTTCCCTCACATCCCCGCCCCTCTCCCAAGTGTGCAAAAACTGCACAGGCAAAGATGAGATGGCCAGCAGTTGGAGATGTTTACATTGTATTTCAAATACAATACAGTGGCATGTAAGATACTTAATGCTAAAGTCAGTGTATTTATGAAAAGTGTAATTTTTAAATGGAAGTTGTAATTCTCAACTGGCATTAAAAGTACAGAACGACTTGCTCAGTGGATGTAATTGTGACCTCTCTTTTTTCAGCTACTAGACTGTTCCACCACTGCACTCCCATCTATCAGCAATGCTGTTACAGCTTCCAGAGTTAAGCTTAAGGGAGAAAGTTACAGCATCATTCATGTGAGGGTCCTGTTCACCTCCCCATGGCAGAGCTGAGTGCTGAAAAGCTTTGTCCGGATTTTGAAAAGGTGTACAGCCCATTCGCTGACTGCACGCATAAAACCAGGGGCTGCTGGCCGAGCAGCAGAGCACAGAGTCCAAAGTACACTTACAGCAGTATTACCTGGTGGTCCTCCTGAAGTAGCAGAGCAGGATTTAATCCATAGGCAGCATGACAGGTGCTGAGGACAGGAGCTTCTTACCTTCCCTTCTGTCAATGTAGAGCCACTGAATGAGGGCAACAGCCCCAACACATCACCGTTTATAGAGGGGGAAAAAATGCTTTATTTTTTCCAGACAGAAAATAAGTGGTACAGTCCAGTCTAGTCCTGTCCTCTGCCACAGGCACTGCCTTGACTGGGCAGAGATCAGGCATAGTACTGCAGATTGGCTTTTTTCTTTGCTTGAACCTCTAGGATTCCTTCCATGTAATCCTCGTGGGTGAGCTCTGTAGCTCCGCGGCGGAGGGCAATCATCCCCTGCCCAACAAGACGTATTTTAGCAAGGTTTACGTTAATTAGCACCACTCTAGCTTTCTTACTTCCCTCCTATGAGTGCTGGATGCTCTAGAGGATTACTTACCGCTTCGACGCATACAGCCTTGCACTGGGCTCCATTGAAATCATCTGTGCAGCGAGCCAGTTCCTCGTAGTTCACATCAGGGCTGATTAGAGGGGGGAAAAAGAAGTCTGAGGACTTGCCAAACAAAAGCAGTGTACAGAGCTTCCTTAGCTCCCTTGGGTTTCTCCCCAGAGGAGGATACCTACCCCTCCACAGCCCTGAAATACCATCAGCATTAGTGACAAACACAGCCCCAGATCACACCTATCCCATACCTGACATTCATTTTGCGTGAGTGGATCTGCATAATTCTGGCTCTGGCCTCCTCATTAGGCATCGGGAACTCAATCTTGCGATCCAGTCGTCCAGAGCGGAGCAATGCTGGGTCCAAGATATCAACACGGTTGGTTGCAGCAATCACCTAAGTACAAGTATGGTTATCAGCCTGAGGCACCTGGAGGACAGGCCTCTCCTGTCCCCAAGGATCCACCAAGTTTCATCCCTGGACACTGTTTTACAGCCCCTAATAAAATGCCCTTGCCCTCAGCAGCACTCTGCTAGATCCCAACCTTGACTTGTGTATTGGGCTGGAAACCATCAAGTTGATTAAGCAGCTCCAGCATGGTCCTCTGCACTTCCCGATCACCAGCCTTTTCACTATCAAACCTGAGGAGAAAATGAGGGGAAAAAAGAAAGATCAGCTGGACTCCTTAGGCAGAGGAGACAGCTACACAGCTCCTAAGGGCTTCGCAGCATGTACCTCACCTTTTAGTGCCAATGGCATCCAGTTCATCAATAAAGATGATGGAAGGAGCTTTTTCCTTGGCTAGAGCAAATGCATCTCGTACCAGCTTGGCTCCATCACCGATGAACATCTGCACAAGTTGTGGCCCTGCCAGTTTCAGGAATGTAGCCTGGGAAGTGAAAGACAATCCTATGTCTAGTTTTGGTTATTTTTCAGTAGTGCCAAACCTGAATTCTACAGAAAAGCCTTAATTAAAACAACCAAGTAAACAAGAAAAGTCCCAACCCTCATAACACCAGCTTATAGGTAAACTCCCTTTCCCCTTGGAGATGTTGTCTCTCCTTCTCAGTTAGTGTTCTGCCACAGAGTAAGTATTCAAAGGTTCCTTTTACCTTGGTCTGGGCAGCACACGCTCGAGCTAGAAGCGTCTTCCCTGTTCCTGGAGGCCCATACATAAGGACTCCTTTGGGAGGCTGTATACCCAAGTTCTCAAATTTTTCCTTATGATTCATGGGCAGGACGATGGCCTCCACAAGCTACAGCAAAAGAAAAATGTTCACTCAAAACCAAACTTCACAAACCCAGGCTGCCCCGTTTAGGAAGTTCAAAGCCTGCTGTCCTCATTCACACTGGTATCACCTCTTGGATTTGTTTATCGAGCCCTCCAATGTCGCTGTACTGCTCTGTGGGTCTCTCATCCACTTCCATGGCTTTCACCCGTGAATCATATTCAGTAGGCAGAGTCTCCAAGATCAAGTAAGAGTCCTTGTTCACACCCTACAACACACGAGTTCTTTGCTTTTACCAGGCCCTTCAGATAGCAATCAAAGCACACATAATCAGAGGTGATCCACTAGACCTCCAGGATGCAGGTTTGACCAGCTCCAATACTAGCATTCATCAGATCACAACAGCTTGGCAAGGGGGACAACACAACAACTGGTCTGGCATATTTTAGAAGGAAGAGGCCCAATAAAACAGGTAGACAGCTAAATTCTGGGCACTTAACTGTCTGTAGAAATAGGCTCTCCAACATGACTTTTCTATACTACAAATATTATTGCAGCCAGTTATTCTAAATCCAAATTTTAGTACAAAAGCGATCTCAGCAAGACCTGAACCGATGGTGTCCCTTCTAAAGGAAAAGGCACGTGCAATTTTCTGGCCAACATCACAGCTAACAGTCACAACAACAACACTCACCACCAGATCTCCAGGCTTCAACTTCTCAGCATCAACCAACCCGATAACAGGCAGGAAGTATGTCTACAAGACAGGCATTACAGTAAGCAAAGCCATCTGTACTGGGACAAGGAACTTTACAGCACTCATAGAATCAAAGAACCTGTGAACCTGTGCTGGCTGTAACCAATGACTGCATTGTCTTTCAAGTATTCCTCAGTAATTTCCAGAATAAAATCCATGATTTTACCAGGCAGTGGCAGGCCTGTCAATACCAAGCCCTTCTTTGTCGCCCTTCCTGAGAATTAGGACAATACTTGGCAGCTTCTAGACAACTGGGACCTCTCCAGATTCCCAGCATCACTGAAAAAATACTCCTGAAGGTCTCCCAATGACATCAGCCAGCTCTCAGAGTACCCTGGGATGAATCCCGCTGGGCCCCATAGACTTATGTTCATTCAGTTGGAGCAGCAAATCCCAAAGTTCAGAGCTGCCTGGGAGCTGACCGTTCCCTTTAGTCACTGTC
The DNA here is from genome assembly GCF_054131305.1 of Coturnix japonica. Taxonomy (NCBI): domain Eukaryota; kingdom Metazoa; phylum Chordata; class Aves; order Galliformes; family Phasianidae; genus Coturnix; species Coturnix japonica. Next base: position 22,832,564 of record NC_140667.1, on the reverse strand, counting down.
CCCCACCTCAGGGCTCTGGAGGCCCCAGTGCCCATCATAAGTGTTAAAGACAGAGGCAAAGATGGCATTAAACATCCCTGCTTTATTTACATCCCTATTGGTGAGGTGACCAACCTCACCAAGTAACAGACCAGTGTAACTTCTGGCTGCTCCTCACACCTAACTGGACACGTGGCCCTTACCTGCCGTGTAGAGGTCTTGATGACAGCACACTTGCCCTTTCTCTGGGAATCCAGGTCAATATTCGCTCCATCCTCCTCCTGGTCATTGGGGTCAACATCCAATAGCTGAAAACCAGAGTAAAAAATCTTCCCTATAATGTAACCAGACTAATGGTTTCTAAGTTACATGGAGTATGCAAAATGGAAACAGGAATTTTTATTTGCAGTAGAATCTTGAAAGCACTGAAGTACCTTATAAATATTTATCATTTCCTTTCCTCACGCAGCAGCACAGAAAAAGACACTATACAGCCCAGAACAAAGCAGCAGCTAAAGGCACCGATTGCTTTTCTCCTTACAGCAACTTACATTAAGATCTAAAACACTGATACCAACCAATCCTTGTTTTCCAAAGTTGAGAACTGCCTATGCTTTAAAAAAATAAAATAAAATCAGATAAATAGATTGATTCACAAAAACGACACCGTGTTACATCTGCACTTTCAGAAGATTTGCAAAGTTATCTCAGCTGACCTCTTAAAACAACCAGTGCAGGCAGGGACAAGAAGATGCTGTGAATAAAATCACAGAATGATAAAGGTTGGAGAAGACAGTAAGACCACCAAGTCCAACCGTCAGCCCGTCCTTACCATGTCCAGGAACAACATCCACACACTTGTTGAAAACCACCATGGATGGAGGCAGCCCATCTGGGTGCCTCACCATTCCTTCTGATAAGAAATTCTTCCTAACATCTAACCTGAACCTCCCCCGGCACAACTTGAGGCCGTTACCTCTTATCCTAAAATACCAGTGCAGTTAAGGGACAGAAGCTGCAACATGGCTGGCAAGTCCCTGAGTGTGCAGGGACTGCCACCTGATGTGTATTAGTTATGAAGAAAACCACCTGAAAATTTGTTAATTCCAGTCCATTCTCTTCTTTCTTTCTTTCTGTATAACTCTTAAAAATCTTTTTGATTAGTGTTTCTTAACTCCTGCTGTTTTAACTGCAGAACTCATCTTCTTGCAAAGCTGGCAATAGAGTACAGATTTACAAGTAGCAGACCCACTGCTTTCAATCACCCTGCTATATTTCATTTACTCAGGTCTACACTAAGTGGGGCTGTGTCACCTCCACTAGCTGTGTTACGTACAGAAGCCCAGTAGCTAATACCTCCCCAAGAAATGACCCAGACGTGAAGCAGGCAAGTGATATACAATGCCAGGTCATAAATAAAACCAGCAGAAAAACCCAGAAGTGACTTGACTTCAGGATCAGAAATAGTCTGTCAAACACCGTGTCTCCAATTACCAATGGGCTTCCTATCACTTTTCCTCCCTGACACAAATGTACACTTCTCTCTTTGCTCCAGAAAAGCACTCACCTCAATAACATTTGAGACCAGGTACGGCAGAGTTTTGTTCACTTTGATCTTCTCGCTGTTCTCTTTGATCTTATCTTTCATGGCCTGAAGCTCGTGGGTCACTCTCAGCACTTCGCTCTTCATGATCTGGAATCAGTATGCAGAAGAAAGAGGTAGAAATCACAACAGCATGGAAACATACAATGTATGTTATTCTGGGAGTACAATAATTGTAAAAATGTAAGGCAGGGGAGACAATGGAGCTAAAGAGTAATATAAAAATAGAAACAGTCATCAAATTAGCCTAAGTAATATCTACCATTCCTTTCTCCCCAGTGTCACTGGATACATTTACCCTGATCAACACATCAGCTCACAGGGTTGCAGTTTGGCTCAGCTCACAGCACAGGGGGACAAGCCTGTTCCTCGCCTTTAAGATTTCCTTCCTGAGGAATGTCCAGCCTTTCCGGACACCTCTGCCCTTCAGGACTGACTCCCAAGGGATTCTCCCAACCAGAATCCTAAAGAGTTTAACAACAGCCCTTTGGAAGTCCAAAGTAGCAGTTTTGGTGACCTCCCTCTTGAATTCTTCAAGAAAAGAACTCAACTGTATTGTGCTCACTATGCCCAGGACAGCTTCTGACCACACCTCCCACTGATCCTTCTCTATATGTATGTGAACAGCAGGTCTCACAGGGCACTTCCCTGGCAGGATTTCTTACCAGCTGTGTCAGGAAGGATCTTTTACACACTCCACGAACCTCCTAAACTGCTGCTGCTGGGCTGTATCCAATTTCCAGCAAGTACCAGGTAAGCTGAAGTCTTTTGCAAGAACAAGTGCCAGTGATTGTGTGACTTGTGCCAGCTGTCTCTGTAACAAGCTCCCATGGGACGTCAGCCTTGTTGCTCTTTCCCCTGATCCTCACCCACAGGGACCTGATCCTACTCCCAGTGTTAAGCTCTACAACACCAAAACACTCCCTAACATAAAAATCCACCCCACTGCACCTCCTTCTGTGCCTATCCCTCCTATAGAGCTCACAGCCCTCCACTGCAGCACTCCAGTCCCAAGAACGTTCCCACCATGTTTCACTGATGGTGACTAAGTTGTACTTTTCCTGTCGTGCAATGGCTTCTAGCTTCACTTGTTTGTTATCGATGCATGCACTGGTGTAGACGCACCTCAGCTGGGCTGCCAGTCTCACCCTAGCCCTGCCATGCTGCCCCTAGGCTCCTCTCTAGCAAGCCTGATTTTATCCCCTCTCCCCTTTAAAGCTAATTTAAAGCCCTCTCAGTGAGCCTCACTAACTACTGGGCTACGATCCTTTCCCCGCTTTAAGTCAAGTAGACCCTATCTGTTATCAGTAGGCCTTGTTCGAAATAAATTAACCTAAATCCCCTGATGGCACTGGCCTAGAAATATAGATAGATAGATAGATAGATAGATAGATAGATAGATAGATAGATAGATAGATACAGAGCTAAATAAACATGCACACACACACATCTATATGCATCCATTTGGAAATTATTTGTTGCTGAGATTAAAGAATTGTGTGCTGCAGTGGTCAGCAACACCCTGAACTGAAAGTATTACAGTGACACATCAAAACAACCAGAACATCAACAGGGAATGGCAGAATCAGGGCTTGTGTCCACTGAGCTCAGTGGGAAGCAGTGGGACTAGCAGCACCTTTGCAAGGGGATGCAGCATCACTGCTTCCAGTGGAACAAATAAAAATGCAGGTGCTGCCTTCGTCTACAAGACCATTCATATCAAGACCTACATATAAGAAACAAACACATCTCTTACTTCTGTAGAGAAAAACACTTCTTGTTCTCCATAAAAATCAAATCACCCAACTCTAGAGTAATATCCATTACTTATCTCCCAACAGTATGACAGCAAAGCAAAGTACAACTTGGGCTCATAGACCAACTTATGCTGAGGGGGTGGACCTCTGGGGGCCTCTACCTCTACCTGCTGAGAGCAGGGCCAGCTGCACTCATACCATATTGCTCAGGACTTTACCCAGCTGAATCTAGAAAGCTCCTAAGGACAGGACTGCACCATGGGCACTACAGCTCCTCTGCACAACCTGCTGCACTGTCCTCACTGCCCTCATAGGCAAAAGGCTCCTGGTGCCCCAAGAAACCTCTCATTTTTTTCAATTTATGACCTGCCATTTATGGCTCAGAGGACTTCAATATGATATAAAACCTTTCTAATAACAACAACAACAAAAAACACCAGGAAATTGAAACACAAACCAAAGTATGTTGGGCGCGTGGTAGATAACTTACATTTCTTACACCTCATCATCATGTCATTTTAACTTTACAGTGAATTTTTCTACTAACTAGAAGGAAAATCAAATAGAAGATAAAGTTCTGTAATCCCCAGCCAACAACAAATACATTTATATCCACAATTACCACACCTAACATGGGTGGTTCTCGGTGCTGTCTGAGAGGCAGCCACTCACTTTGTGCTCCTGCTCCCAGCTGCTGTCACAGCCTGCCAGCTCTGGGAGCCCCATGGGCAGCAAAACCACAAGGTCTCTGAGCTGTCTGCACCTGAACTGGCTGACGGGGGTCTATGTAATGGAAAATCCATCCTTCTCTATGAACTGTTTCAAACTCTTGATGTTAAGCACAATATTGTACTGTAACACAATTATTAACTGGACAAAACTATTGCAAGAATTGAGAAAGAATCTGTTATATAAAAAGGAAAAAATATATAGAAATTTAATTCTAATGGTCTTGGAAGCATTCGAGGAATGTTTCCAAGCCTGCATGAAGGGAGCGTGCCCAAAAATATTTCTGCTACTTTGAGTATGATGCTCTTACTATCAAATGGAAAAAGCTGCTTACGCTTAATACATTCTACAGCTTAAAAATAAGATGAATTTATCTATATTATCCTGGGACAGGCCTAGGCCTTGTCCTGTTTAACTCCCGGGCCCCGGGCCCAGCCGCTTTACCTTGATCTCGCTGTCGAGCAGGCGGGTGCGCTGCACGATCTCCTCCGTAGACATCTTCAGCACCTCTTCTCCCACGCCATCCTGCAGGGCACAACGGCACGGTCAGCCCCGATCCCCGGCCCGGCCCCTCGCCCCCCCAGCCCGGCCCGGCCCGGCCCGGCCCGGCCCGCACCTCCGACTCATCCCACACGGACGCCATCTTTCCCTCAGTGAGAGTGCAGCACACGGCAGATTCCTCACAGCAGATTCCTCCCGGCGGACCCAGCGGTGCGTTGCGCAGGCGCAGTGCGCTCCGCAGAGCCGTGTAGCCGTGCAGCCCCGCCGCGACCCCGGTCACTCAGCGCCCCGCGGCGCTGCCCCCTCCCGTGGCGAATCTGCCGGCGGGAAGGTGGCGGTCACCGCGCGGGTCACGTGCTCCGGCCAAATGTGCTGCGTGATGGCCCCGCCGCCATGTTGGTGCGGGGCGGTGCCATGTGTGCCCCGGTGGCGCAGTGGTTAAGGACGCCACTTTGCAACACCGGACGCCCTGGGTTCGAATCCCCCCTGTGGCGCAAGTGGTAGAAGTGCCGCTCTGCTACACAGAGGCTCGAATCCCGGGGGTTGGACTCCATGATCTCTAAGGTCCCTTCCAACCCGCACCAGACTATGAGACACTGATACTATGATGATACTATGGGGGCGGCGCTCCCCTCCCTCCCCTTGCCCACCCCGTAACGTGCGGCACAGACGGGCTGGTGGCGGACAGTTTATTGCGGTGGGTGCGGGTACACAGCTCAGCCGAGGGAGGCGGCACGAGGCGTTGTGCCTCGTAGTGTCCGTAGTGCCGGTCACACGTATCCGGGTTTCACCGACAGCCGGCGGCAGTTGGGGCAGCCCCGCGTCCCGTTGGTCTGCAGGCACCTGCGAACGAAGGCGGGCGGGTGGATGGGGGCCTGGACAGCCCTGAGATCTCCTGTGTGCGGGGCCGGTGCAAGCACTGCAGCACCGCGTTCCTCTACCAGAGGAAGCAGGTAGGGAGTGCAGCCCCCCAGGCTCTGCGGGCAGTGCCGTAGTGCTGTAGTGTTACCATGATGCTGTATGCTTAATTTCTGGAATTAAAAATAACGCCATGTACAACTAAGGTATCCTCCGTGACAGCAGCACAGTGACAGACTGAATGCCGTACTCAGTTCCTTACATCTCACCTACCAGAGTGACATGGAGGGGGTCAAGCCACCTGTGGGAGAAGAGATCTCCCAAGAGGAATTAAACGAGATCATTGTGAACTGAGCCAATTGCCTGCAAGGACGTTATGACTAAATCTCACCCTCTCAAGCTGTGGCTAATGAGATCCTGTGGAACACCTGGGGAAGAGCACACACAGCTGTTCTGTTCTGGGCACGAACTGCTCCCTGCTCTAACATAAGGGCAAAGATCTTTAGTATTTCCAGCTCATTACTTCAAGTGGAAGAAGTGGGAGCAAGGCAGCGCCTGCAGCTGGTTGTTCTTCTCCCCAATAGACTCTCCACACATGCCACAGTACAGCTCCATCTCCTCCACGCATTCATGGAACTTCACTACATGGTCACGCAATTCTCGCTGCTGCCCCTTAGTGCGATAGATCCTTTCACACAGACAGTGGAGCTTCAGCAGACCAAGCTGCGCATGAGAGGCAGAAACAAGAAAAATGAACAAGGTGAAGACAGAGCAGTAGCAAAGGGACAGGACCACTATGGCCCCAGTCAGTCAGCTAGAGAAGCGTCAGCACAAAAGGGACAGGATCAGTCTTAAGGACATTTGGTCTCGCAGCACTTCCTGCCATTAATCCTATTTTTCTGCATCACTAAAGGGGACACCGGCTTTGAAGCACTCTGATGCTTTTTCATCGAAATGGTGTTCCTGAGCTATCCACAACATACATTGCATTTCACCTCCCTCTGCCTGCAGCCAGCACTCAGTTCAGCTGTGGCACAGGACAAAAGTGTTCTTCAAGAGGAGATCCCTAATCCTCCAGCTCTGCAGTTGCTTCGCATTGCGTTTTTAATGCTCCCCATTATCTCCCGCTGTAACCCCTTCCTCACTTCTCGGACCTGCACGTTGATGCCAGTGCCCGTAACTAAACACAGCAAAGCATCACTTGGTTAATGTAGACACATTAGTATGCAATTACAAGTCTGGATGCTTGGCTTACTGAATTACCTGACTGAAGACTAGAGAAAGTAATGAAGAGAAGCTATAGGATCCTACCTTGTTCCCTAGTCCCTCTGCCAGTTCCTGTGCTTTTTCAATGCTTTCCAGGGCCTGTGAATGGAGGAGAGCATATATTATCAATTCTCAGTCTGATATATCAAAAACATACGTGTATGAATGCCCTGACAGGAACTGAAAGAAGTAAAGAGATACAGAGTGCAATTTAGATGAACAAACATCCCTGCAACCCTGAATACATGGCTGGCTGGTAGATATATCCCACCAAAAGGTCATCCAGAAGAAAAGCTTTGTTTCTAAAGAAAACAAAGAAAATAAACCCCACACAGATAACCTGAGAACATCCTTTCTGTCCTAGCCACATCATGCAAAGAAGGGCTATGATGCTGGCAGAGGCTGGGGTTTCTAAGCAGAGTGAATACACTTATCTAAATTCAGTCACACAGTCTTCAGGGTTGGGATGAAATGTAATGAAAGCAAGTCTTGTCCCCATCCTGCCTTACAGGCCCAATCTCTTTGAGCAACTCCTATTTCATTTTTACAAGAGGAAGGGATCAGCACTACGAACATGCTTTTCCATTTTTGTCTTGCTCTTCATGCATCAACTTTGTCCTCCCTCCACATAGCACACTGTAGAAGTGTACTGCAAGTAATCTTTTTCAGCTTGAAGGAAAGTGTTTAGCACGACAACTGTTACACCAAATGAATCTCTACTTTCCCCTCCATGCCAGTGTTACCCGCTGTTCTGATACCCAGTCTCCATTTCCCAGAACTACAGAAACCCACATCAGGTTTGTTAAGGGGGAAGACGACACTTCCCCTGAACCGCAATATTGATGAGGAATATCATCAAATTTCTACACTTGAATAGTAGTAATGCCAAGTTATTGGAGTTGAGAACCACATGAGATGAAAGAATGCACTTTGAATATAGAGGAGATGGCATTAAATCTGTGGCAGCAACAGCCTAGGATAAGCAACTTTCAGAGGAAGTAGACAGGAGCCGATGGGAAGCAGAAAAGATATTTCTGAGAGGTGTGCCTAGGAAAAGTGACTGTATACTGAAAAAGTTGAAATTAATTACTAGGATTAAGAAGGTGAAGCATATGAGTTGGAAGGAAGAGGTGCTGAGAAGTACAGGGGACAGTTTGTCTTAGAGAGGAACACAGACTGCGCGAGAGTTTGGGCAAATAGGCTGCCACATCAGCTGGGGAGGAACTGGAATAGACACAGTATTAACTACATGCAATGAAAGGAAACTGGGACTGTCTGAGGAAACTGGAAGCTCCAAGAAGGCCAGGATAAGAATAGGGAATCTGCAAATGGAAAGCTTTCTTAAGTAACTGATACTGGGATGGAGCAGCCTGAGAAATGGAAACTGGGATGGGTAAGCTGAGGAACAGCCTTGGTCAAGCATTCGGTGCCTTGACATTTAAGGAGGTCATGTTTGGGATGATGGGCATAAGGTTTGACCATTAGGACAGACTTGCTTCTAATGCTTGGAGCAGAAACCAAAACTCATTAGACTCATTCCCTTCTTCTATGGGTGTCAGTAGGATTATGGATCTCTGCAAAGCCCTTGCCAGGGTTTCACAGAGATCTGCCTGTGATACCAGAGGATGGCAATGGCTGAAGGTGGGACGAGGGAGCGCAGAGATTAGATGAGTGCTCTGAACATTTTTTTGTATAGAGGCCTACCTGCGTCCTGTCCCATAGTTTTGACTATGATATATGAGAGATACATGATATCTGAGGTTTCATTAGGCAAAGTTTTGAAGTCTACAGTTTCTTCTTCCAATGCAAATGGTTTTTACTTACTAAGATTGCGAGGTCTATTTTACCCAATTGATTTCCTGCTGTAGGGAACTCAGATACCGACTGCACTTTGAACATGTTTTTTTCTGACAGGTACATGCTTGCTTTCCTTCTGAGAAGCTTCATTTTACCTCCCATACTTTGTGTCTCTCATTATTGGTAAGAGTGTAACTTCAGATGTCTACACCCCAAATGGCATCCCATTGTGTCACTATATTGACATTCTGGGTCCTTCAGCATGGAAGACTAACTTTTGAGCATTCCCTTCTCCAGCCCACTAACAGTTGGATCTGCTGCATCTTGTACAATCTGGATTTTAAGACATATATACTGCCTAAGCACTTTCAAAACAGTCAAACTCACCCTCTTATACTATATTGACCCATTGTCTGTTCTCAAATCCTTTTCTGCTCATTTCTCTGCTTCACGTCACATTTTATATACCTTTATTTTCTCCAGGAATTCGTGGTCATATCTGTCTGCAAAGCACATGGTGGAGCTGTAGGGCTGTCTAAATATCACCACAGTAATAAGCTTAGTCATATTGCTAGAGAGTAGGCAGCAGAATCTATTTTAGAGCATAAGCTGATTGCCTGCAGTGGCAGAAGCAGACTTCCTTCCCTCAATGCTGGTTTCTCAGTGTAGTGTTTAAAAGTCATCAGGACTGACTAATGAGACACTTCTGCAAGTCACTAGCCTAACTCAGAATGGATGTTCATACTGTTAAGCAGCAAATTCCTGGCTGAGAGCAACCATCTGGAGAAATGCAATTGCACAAGCAAGAGACTGTTGGTAGAACAAAGGGGGACAGGTCTCTATGCATCTGATGAGCATTCAGCTCAGAAAATGACTGCTCTCATCTCATCTAAAAGACTTATGCAGAAACAAGTCCATTACTGACCTTGTCCAGCTCCTTCTGGATCATCCAGCACTTTGCCACTCCTAGCAGCACCTGGATCTGACCCAGGCGGTTTCCAATCTCTGTCATGATGCTCATGGCAGAATCATACCGGGGAAAGGCTGTCTGCAGTGGCAGGGAGGAAAACACATATTTTGCTATGGCCTGCTTTTCACACCCTCTTCCCACCCCTTCAGTCCTTCATGGTAGCTGTACCTGGACATCTCTGCGACTGAGATGAATATCAGCAAAGCACAGCAGACACAGTGCCTGCAGAGGCCGGTCACCATGCTGAAGGGCAATCTTCATGGACTCCTGAAAGAAATTGCCTTTGTTCAGTAAGGGAGCTCCTGGCTCAGAACAAATGGAGCCAAGCTGTACTGCAGCCATTGAAGGGTCAGCTCCAGAGAAACGGCACAGCATTTTTAGCTAGCTCAGAAGTACAGTCTTGTTCATGTTCCTAACTAGAGGACACTCATCGTCTCTAATTTTGAGGCACACAGTACTACTAAAACCAGAGCTTTGAGACTGGGAGACAGTGGGAATATCTAGAGTCAGGTATGAAAGCCATGGCTTCCCTCTTCCTCCCAGTCCTGTCCTGTAGGCAAGATCCCACCGCAGAGACCTCCACCAGCTGTGTCTGCTTGCACCCTGTACCTCACAGCAGTTCATAGCGTCAGCCAAGCGCCCCAGCTTCCGATAGGCCACTGCCATGTGATACTGGCTCATTGCACGGTACTTCAAGCTCCAGCCTGCTCCATAGTCATTCACCAGCTCTGCTGCTTTACATGGGAAGAACAAAGCTTTCTCATAGTCCTGTAAGGCAGACAGACAGTAGTGACAGCAAAAGAAAAAAAAAGAAAAAAAAAAAAAAGGAAAAAAGCAACTGTTTTTGATTTACTAATACTGCAACAGCCAGCAGATTTCTGTACGCCCTTCTTCCCCTGCCTGTCCTCTTCCACGTGCCCTGCTTTCTTTATTGATGTGAATATCAAACTGTGGAAGGTGGAACTGCCATATGCTGAATTCATATTGCTCTCTATTTTCAGGACATGTGAGAAATGACACAGCACATGAATTTTATATAGTATGCCAGCAGCCGTATGCTGCCACAGTCATTTGGTCTCTTCTGTAACTGAAGCCTGAAAACAGTCTCTGGTTTTATGTTATCTCTGCTTTCAGCATATTCACGGAGCCCTCATGTTCTCCATATGGCAAGTCAGGATCTCTCAGAGGCTGGTTATTCAGCCAAATAAGGAAGCAGAAACAAAATAATAACAGCCTTACCAAATCCACAATACCTAGTTAAAACACATGAAAAAAAAAAAAAATTTAAAAATCCAAGCACCTTTCTGCACTACAAAAATTTAGAAATAAATCTTGTTTTATGACAAGTACTTAAGAGCATTAAAGATATCTAAACCACTCTCAAGTGAGATACTTCAGTTAGCGAGTCTTCCATTAGTGACAAAAATCAAGGCTTTTTCAAGAAGAGACATTATTTGTTGCATTTATAATGGAAGTTAGAACTGGCAAATCACCTCACCCTCAATTCCTGCCTGGAATAACTATTTGCCTCCACCAGTAGTTCAGCTAGAATCCTTTGAGCTCTGCCTGCTTGCAGACACTGCCTCCTGTGATGTGATCTTCTAAGCTAAGCTCGATCTTTTCAATTCACAGCTGCTTCTGCTGCACTACATAAGCATTCCACCAATCCTTACTGCGAAGAGGAACGTTCTGCGATGATTTTACAGTGTAGAGATTTAAACTTGGAACGTTCTGTCAGCACTTCTCATCCTACAGCAGATGTAAGTTAAAATTCACAGTGCTTTCCATGAGGCAATTGCCCTCCCATCCTCCCCTCCCTTGGATTACTGCACCTTTATCTGGGCATAGAAGTTCCCAAGGCTACAGCAGACTCGACACTCCAGCATCTTGTCGTCATTGTTGTGTGCATAGCGTAAAGCTTTTTCAAAGCACTCCAAAGCCTTCTGGAAAATGCTGAGGCCCAGGAAGGCATTGCCCATGCTGAGGCTCACCTGGCCGTTCAGCTGCAGGCTCACAGTGGTACCCTGCATGTTCAAGCATGTCTTACAGTAAGATATTGTTTTCTGGAATTCACAGAGTTTCTCATTGCTGCGAGCCAGGTTTAGATAGCCCTCTGTAAGGTAATTTGGGTCTTCCAGCTCCCGTGCTGTGTCAATCTGCACCACTGCAAACTTCAAGTAGAAAAGACCGTGTTTATAAAAGGCATGTAATTTACTGAAATACAGCTCAAACACTCACAGAGTAGCATCCTGCACTGGAGAAGTGGCACATCCCTGAGCAGGGCAGCATACATCATGTGGCGCTGTATACAATGAGCAATTAATTATCTGGAGGTTTACAAATAAGCAGTCTATGCACATGAGCAATCTGAAGAAACCTCTTTTTCAGCCTCTCGGACATGGAAATCGAGCTGGCAGTTAGTGGAAAAAAAAATGTTAAATGACCCTAAAGAGAAGCAGGTGAGGCAGAAAACCTCTGTCAGCTCTGCTTTCTTTTGCTCACATAATTAATTTTGCTTTCTCTGGAAGGCTTAAGATATTGAAGTACTCAATTAAAGAAACTAAGTAAGCTATTTCATCAATTTTATACTAACAAATTATAGTCTAGTATTGGTTTGTTTTTTTTTTCTTCTATGATTCTCTGCATATGACTCTAGTAAATTTTAAGTCTTTTCTTCTTTTAGACCTCAAGCTCTTTTGAGTAGGGACTCTTCTGTGCTCTGTGATGAACCAAACACACTGCTGGCTTGAATTAATACTCAGAGCAAAGGTAAATATTCAGCAATTTTCTCCATATGTGTTTTCATTAAAGAATAGCAGTCAGATTTACAGATAACGATTCCTAAAGGCACCAACTGCTTCATTTTTGCACATGGCAATACACAATAATTTAAGCCACTAGAACACATTATATATTCCACAAAGTAAAAACCAATACAATTGTTTATGCTTGGGTGTATATGTGCACCCTCTCCTTAGCATTTCAAGAAACTTGCTACGTGGGCTCATTAGCACATGTTAGCTTTTTCTTTCCTGCATTCCCTTACCTTTATGTAAGTTCTTCATTACTTCTCGATTCCATGGCGTGAAGCAACTTTTCTCTCTGAGAGACTGAGCGTCATAACTCTTCTTCAATCACAGTTAATTTCACGTGTTTAATTCAAGACCCTTTTTTCCCATTATTTCCTCTCTCCGTGGTTAATGCTAATGTTTTCCAACCTCTGTCTTTGATAACTTGCTGTGTAAAATACTCAGTTTGACTGAAGCTATTTGTTTTTCCTAATACTAGGAGGTGGTAAATACAGTTTTTCAAATGAGATGTGCGCACCCCCTTCGCTATTTGTGCTATATGCTGAATGATTACTAGTCTAGTAAGAGGCAGCCAAAAAGATCAGAATGGCAAGGCCCTTTAATAAGACCCTATTTCAGGCTGGGATAGCTACTTAAGACTGTTAAAACACCGTCCTGTTCTCCAGATTCCTGAGTCACTCTCCCCAACACTGTCTGCTACTATATGTATGCATCCTGTGACTTCTCAGAGCCATTCATCAGCTTCTTTTTATTCATTTCATCAAATGTGTTTATCCTCGTGCTTTTTTGTATGTTGCTTCAGCTTCTTTTTACCACTCTCTGATCAAGCCCTGTATCCTTTCTCCAATGCTGTCCTCACAACTGGGAGCCCCTCTCTGACCTCAGCTGTCAGATTCCTCCTTGAACATCTTTCAACATCCACCCCCTCCCACTCCCAACAAAGAATCTCTGTTCCCCTCTTAATCAGTCCCCATGCAAACAATTGTAATAAAAACAATGTCAGATGTGTGATGGATACCAAGCAGTTGAACAAGATAACAGACACCTCTTCACAAGACTACTGCTTATTCTTCACTAGCTACTTGATCTCTATTCTGATGTACACACTGAAAACAGTTTTTGCTGGAGTAAAGGTTCTATTTTCATACCTTTCTCTGAAGCTTCATCACATGGTGTGCCTACATGAAGAATACATCAAGAAAGGTCCCCATGATTACCTAGAGAACCTCATTAACCTAGGAATCCTGAAGGATAAGACCCAATAAGAAGTTGTACTCTGTGTATCTTGTAAGCTAGAGCTATCAACACAGCGATTAAGGCAGCTCACAACGTGCTCCCAATAGCTAGTACATCTTACTGTATGCAGTATAAAAGCCCTGTTTTACATTCTTATCTCCAGTCATGCTCTGCTGTGGGTACAACACAATTGCATGCATTCATCTCCAGTTTGCCTTACCTTCAGCATATCTTTGTATCTGCCCATCTCTGCGTGAGCAGTGATGAGACAACCCAAAACGCGAAACCTGCCAGCAGGATCCGCAGACTTCTCCAAAACCCTCATCCAGACTTGCAGAGCCTTTTCAGTCTGATTAGATTGGTAAAGATGGAGTCCTTTTTCTATCTGTTGCTTTGTCTGGTCCTGACCCATCTCCCATGCATTAAAAAGCCTCATATACTAAACTCTAAATGCAGCAAAAATGAAAAGCCTGAGAGAACACAACATAAAATGCCCTAATGCAGGAGGGCGGGTTGTGTGCTCAGAAAGCTTGGAGCTATAAAAGCCCAGCCATGCCAGGCAGCTGGAGCTGTGGAAGGCAATGGCAAGGAGTGGTTGTTTGGCAACGAAGGTAGAATCCCAAAACCACTAAACGAATGTCTTGCTCACTAAGACTACACCAGTGCATTTGCCTGTCCAATCCCATAAACAAAGACGAAAAGCACAACGGGGAGAAAGAGAAAAATCTCAAGTGACTGGAGTGAAACTCAATCTGAGCAGCCACTGCTAGGCATCTCCATTGGCTGCAGCTGTTCCTGCCAGTCGTGCTCACGTGGCTCCCAGGAATGCTGGTCAGCCTTTCAGCCTCCAAGGTCAGGGTGAGCCAACTGCCCACCCCAGCCTGCCAGTATGCAGCTTATAAATACCTCAGGGAGAAACAGACAATCAGCTGCAGCCACAGGGATGTTATGTTTGCCTCTCTTTTCTCACTTGCTATTTTCTTTTGCAAAAGCACGGTGGTGATGGGGTAACTTGGGAGGTAGTGGACAGCTAGCACTGGATCCTTAGGAATAATATATACATCCAGAGAGGGCCACAAAAATGATCCAAAGGACAGAACATCTGTACAAGGCCGGGGGGTGGGGGGGGGAATGAAGATGCATCAAGGACATACAAAGTGTTTCAGATACAGAAGTCCCCAACGCAGCTCTGCGAGTCTTTTACTGGCCAAACAGAAGAGATGGCAATTCAGAGTTTCAACAACATACAAAAGCAGGCATATCTCCAGCTACATCCATGCTTCTGTATGAATACGACGCCTAAAGCAAAGGCAATAACTGATGGAACACTGGTTGGATCATCTTCGTCTGGGTCATGGCTGCCTAAGGAAACACAAACCCAAAAGAGCCTTTCTGACATAATATTCTTAAAGAAACTATGTCTCTCCAGAGGTGGGTGATGGGATGGACACATGATGAAGACTGATCCCTGTGGAAAGCAATAATGATGACGTGGCCATCGGATTTCTGCACTTCTAGAAACTTTAGAGGCCCAGGGACAGCAGCCATAAAAGAATCAAGCCAGTCAGGACTCAAAGAAGGGGAAGCAAGCAAACAAAAAAATCACGTAATTCTTTGCTGGAGCAGAATACTTCACTTTATTTTTACACCTGTCTGTAACTTAAACTCATACTGATACTTCTGGACCACTTTACTGTAACTCTGCTCTTATATCCCATGATGAAGGATCAAAGTGCAAAGGATGCCTTGCTGTGTGATAAAGCCATTCCACCAGAGAAATGAGCTGTCTTGCTTTTTGCTGATCACACTGAACTTCCCTGTGTTTGAGTTGCATGCTATTCTACAATGAAACAGTGCTTAGTCTCCTAAGAGCCCACTAAAATAATCTGCCAAGATGAAAACTTGAGTCTGGAGAACCACCAAGCTCAGGTTAATCATCTTCAATGAACAGAAACACACTGTGATATGGACAATAACACTTTGAGTCCAATAAATCTGTCTAAATACAGAGGGGTAAGTGGATAGCATCACCTAGATACCGTCTACCTGTACTTGAGTTTAATGACAGAGTGATCAACCTGTGGCTCAAGACTTCTCTAGATCACATGAGAAGCACACACAGCTTCTATATTAAACCATCAATGGTTTCTTCCAAGGAACCGCAAATAAGCAAGCTTGCAAGGTGTGTGGAAATCACAGAATCTCACCTGTTACGCCGTGAAGCTATAGTCATACACATATCAACTTTCTAACAGTGACCATGCTGAGCTGTTCAACTCCTTGCCCATTATTTTTCATAATGCCCTGTGGCTCCTGGCCATACGAACACAGCAGAACATGGTGGTAAAAATCAGGAATATTGGAGCCTGGAGTCAAAACAAGTAGTGAGAGCTAGAGGAGAATGTGAGAGGACAACAATTTATCCTAAAACATTCAATATCAACACTTAATCCAAAGATTTGTGTTTTACTGTTGATGTTTATGAACTTAAGAGCTTATGTAAAATGCTGATAATTTTCAGAGATTAATACACTGGTTCTTATTTCTAGATTAATAGCCTATTGATTGGTGGTGGACTTAGGCTAAAAAAAAACCCCAAAACACCTCCAAAAAAATAAAAATAATAAAAAGCAATTTATCCAGAGGGATCTACCATCAGTTCCATAAGTTACAATGGATAAAGCTGCCATTAACCAGCTGGGTAAGATAGGGCTTGCCATCTTTGTTGCACAAGAAGGAATCTTCCATCCCAACTAAGCAAGCCGCTTCTCTCATTCAATTGTTTCTCTCCATCTTTCACCTCAGACATATTTGAACTGAAATATCTCCAGCCTCCCTTCTCAACAGCTGCAAATTAACTGCAGCACACTATGCAACAGGTGGCTTGGCGCCTCACTCTGCAACGGGGCACTGCAAAGGAAGGAATGCAGCAGTGAATCCTGGTACTTGCAAGTATTCTCGAATTTACAGTCATGTAGGAAGTAATGAGGTGAAAGCAAGTATGCCATTTAACAGAGGAGAAGAACATGGAAGAGGAATATGGCTTCCCCTGAATGTGCTTGCACTCTGAGATGGAAGCCAGCAGAAGGAAAGACCATACTGAACTGTAGAATCATTCACAAACATAGCAGAGTCATGGTCATTGTAGTACTTTCCCCTCTGAGAGGGGCAATACTAATATCAAACTAGTGTCAAGTTTCCGAATGAATTATATTCTGCTTATGGCAAATATTAACCTTTAAACAACACATTTCAAGTAATTATTGAACTTTACTTCTAAAAGCAAAGCAGGCTTTGCTTATCACAAATTTTAGCCTATCATAAAACCTGAGCTACTAAGTCCTGAGGTGTTATAAAACGCCAAGAGGTTTTACGAGAAATCCAAAGAGGTTAGGATTTTCAGAGTAGTATTTCCAGGGGCAGGAGAACAAGGGGCTGCAGACACCTCCATGTTGCAGATCCAGGACAAGTTCAGCAAGCTTCGTCTTGTCTGGAGTAAGGAGGCTGTGGGAGTGGAAGGTATGGGGTCCGTAGAAGTAGAATGAGATGACTTCTCCAGGAGTGCTTATCCAATCCTACATACCACCATGCACACATTCTGTTAGTATATAGCTCAAGTCTGGTGTTATGCTGAAGTTAATCAGCCCTTCAAACACCAGAAAGCACATTGCATGGGCAGGGTGTGAGGCTGGATATGTCTACAACGCATTCCCCAGTGAATCACATACTAGCATTATCTCAGATGTTTAGGACTTGAGCAGCAAATGACACAAACGGAAACAAAGTAACCATAAAAACATTTTCAACTGTACCCAAAGTAGCTGATCAGCACTGAAGGCAATTCTGTGCATCCAGAACAAGTGACAATGGATCATGGTAATTTTTGTAGTTCACAAGTAAGAAACTGAAAGACAGTTCTCGTCTCTCCTCAGCATCCCACACCTGGATCCAAAAAGAACCTCAAAATTAAGACACAAACTCAACACACAGGGACTCTTCTCAAACAGTTTAATAGCAAATAAACAAAGGAAGGTACCACACTTGGCATATACAAAATGACTTATTGTCGGTGTGTCTGTGCAATTAAAACAGCTTTAAGTTGCCCTTTGGGACAAAAAAAAAAAAAGAAAGAAAAAAAAAAAGAAAACCAACACACACACAAAAGGAAGAAAATTCCTTTAACACGTACTCGCTTGATCCAAACTTGTAACATATCTTTTCATTTTTAAATCCACTACACAAACTCTGCCATCAGAAAAGCAAAACGTGCTCCTCTGCTTCTTAAACCATTGAAGTAAAATCCATAATTCTCTACAGAGTACAACACAATTTCACACAAAAAGACATTTTGTTTTGCAAATCAAAACAAGAAAAATAAAGGAACAGCTCAAACAAGGTAAAGAAAAGCATTTCTATGACTGAACCACGACTTCGAGTTGATTAAATCCCATTACTGCAGAACAGACTCTACATTTGGTCATAGTGGCAATTTGTTTTCTCGTCACATTGTGAATCACTTTACATTGTTTTCTAGTAGAAAAGGCAAAAAACTGTACAAAACCCCTAGTGTTAAATACAATGTTTGTACCAATAAAAAAGCCCACAGGTTTGTCTCCAAAATGTAAATTTTCTTTTTAAATTATTCACAAAAAGCAGCCAAAAATCAGAAAGGCAGCTGCTGCTCCACTGTCTCAAATCCATTAAAACCACCATAGAACAATTAAAACAACCAAAGGAAGGAAAGGAAATAAGAAAGGAAAGAAACATCCAACGTTTGGCATTTTGGTTTTCTTCAGACATTTTTCCACAGGTTTCCCCAGAGTTCCTTATGGAACCAAATGCGCATGTACAGAAATGTATTGGCAGTTACTCAATACACTGCAGGGTATCAGTGTCCCCACTGACACCCAGCCCTGTGCATTCAGACTGTGGGACTAACAGCAGCCAGCCCACAACCCTACCTTCAAAATAAACAAGTCTCTATCCTTTTCTCACCCAGCCTCACACTTCATTCCCAGGTATATGTACCAAATCCCAAAAATGTTCTGTCCCTTCAGCTGCTTAAAGACTGTCTACGCAGATCTAACTAGTTGCTATCAATGGTATAATATCCTCAGCCAACTCAGGATTGGGATGGAATCTTCACTGCATTTTCATTATCCCAAACACTGGACAAAAGTACGATTTCTATCCAATCAAACATAATTAATTTTCTCAGCAAACTCCTTTCTCCTGGGATTCCATTTCTTGTCATTTTATACTGTTCAGTTATCTACACTAGCTCTCTTCTACTTCTGACTGAAACTTCACCACAGCAAAACACCCTTCAGGTGCCTTCATCAAGAAGCTACCTCCCACCTTCTACCTGTGCAGATCTTCAGTAGGGTCAGAGGAAGCCTGCCATGCAGAAAGCAGTGGTCTGTTCTCATTCATTCTGCAAGCCAGAAAAACTGCTCAGCTCATTACCCAATTAAAAACTAAACAAAAACTAAAAAATCTCCGTAGAGATTCCCCAGCTAAGGCCCTTGAGAAGACAGCTGGGGATGGTACCCTGTTCAGGTAACAGCTTCAGAGGCTGTCGTATTGTGCTTGTCACTTGGGAAAAGAGCCAGCAGTTGCACGTCTAGGTTTACAAATGCTTTCTCTAGAATATTTCAGATAGTTTTATTTCAAGAGCTACCCTAGATCTTTCCAGGATCCTGCCACCACCACCAGAGTCTGACTGATGGTATTAAGCTGAGGCTGGACTTCATAAAAATGTGCCCTGAATTATGTGAAGTTCTAGTAAAGAGTGTTCTAAAGGAGCCCTAGCTTCAGAGAACTTTAGAAACAGAAATACCACGAAGTTACCCCATCTTCCTGCTTCCCAGCTATCCCCTTCCACCAAGACTCCTACTACAGGAACAGTGCAGCCCAGCCCCCAAGAGCCTCTGACAGTGCTGGAGGTGGAACAAGGTCCAGGTGCTCTGTCAGGCAGACAGTCTAAGTGCACAGGTAGATGCCCTCAGGTGGCTTCTGATTAGATATTTGTCATACCAAAAACACCAATTTAAAAGGATACCTTTGAAACCCATTAAATTGCTCAGTTTTTGCACAAACTATAGAAAACAGAGAGGTGAAGGTGATATATAGGAGGGTGTGAAGAAAACAGCAGGAAACATGCAAAACATTTCTGGGCATGATCTCAGTTTGAAAGAATAAAACAAAAACATCACATTTTGCTGAGGAGATTGTGGTTACGAAAAAAACAAGCATGCTGGGGCTTAACAAAATACAACATCAACTTTGATCAAATTTTCACTGCAGACTGATAATCACACAAGGAAGCGGGGGAAAAAATAATAAAAAAAATCATTGAATGTAAGGGCAAAAACGTAGCTACAGTCGGAAGGAAATGTAGTTCAAGTGTTTTCTGCTGATGCCACTCAAGTCACAAGTTCGAACTCAAAAACACATGCTGTCTCCTCAAGCACAGAAACCAGATCAGCAAAATGTGACTAGGAAGTCTCCTCAAAAATCGAATCACGCGACATAATCGACTTTATCTTCAAAACTGTGTTTTTAAAACTAAGCACACAGAAAAAACTAAGCCTAGAAAGTGATTGGCTGTATGTTCACAGAAATACAAACACTCCACAAGGTATGCTAGCAAGGCTGCTCTGAAGACAATTACAAAGAATCAGATTCACAAAATCAAGTGGTTATCTTACGAAGGTCTAGAAAAATAGAAATTCTTTTATATTCAAATGCAAGTTTAAATATTCCCCCTTCAGCAGTCTTTCTAGCAAAACCAATTTGGCAGCACAAAAAAAAAAAAAAGAACCAAAAAAAAAAAACCAACAAAGAAAGAAACAAACATAATAAAAATACACATCAGCATCAAAGGTCAACACAAGGTCAAAGGTGAGAGTTCAAGCATCAGAGAAGCTGAAGAGACAAGGATTTGGACGATGTACTTGAACGCCACATCGACATGCTTTAGGCACAACGATGAACAAACGGCAGGAATCTAGAAAAAAAACAAACCAGAAAGAGGGAGACCCACTGAGTTACACAGAGCAGTACATCCAAACAAGGAGAGAGAGAACAAGAATGGGCACTGTACAATGAGACCTCCTGGGGAAGGGAGTTGACAGGGAAGGGCAGCACATGCCAACGATGGACAAGTAAAAGTCAAAGTACATGAAGGACACCAAGTAAACATCAAACTGCCAGAAACTAAATGGAAACAGAGGCCTCGATTTCCCTCAGCATCCACTCTGTGGCGCATGCCATGGCCTAGTGCCACACTGACTAGTATGTGTTCACCCTGCCCCGTGCCTGGGGTCTCCACTAGCTCTGTTTAAGAGAACAGAGCAAGCAGACAGATTCCAAAAAATAGGGCTCTGGTGCTCACAGTCAATCACAGAGACTGAGACTGTGAGAGACAAGACAGAGGACTCAGGAGGGATTCACATGTGATTTGACAGCTGAGACTTTTCTAGCATCCTAACATGGGAAGTTCATAGGCAGTGTGGCAGCCCAGGAAATCCATTCTTTCCTTCAGCTACAGCCCCTTCTCGTTCCCCAGTAGCCCATGAAACCGGAGTTGAGTAGTTTGGAACAGGAAAATAAAAAGATTATACAAGACAAGTAAGTGGAACCAAAAACCCTACACATTAGAGAACTTCTTAAGACTTGACTGCTAGTTAAGACTTGTCCTAGCTGAGCACTTTCTGAACCATTAGACCTGCACAGGGATCTTCCTTTCCCAGACTTTTATATAAACAGCCCCCAGCTCCCTGGCTTCGCAAGGAGGGGATTCTGGGCTCTGAGAAGCTCTACAGTCACTGTTGCCAGTTTGATGAATAGAAAAATACGTTTCCTGAACATTTCATAAGGTTTATAGATATGTTAATTCTTAAATTTTGATATACCTTTGTTTTCTCCCTTCAACCTCTGAACTGAAAAAGAGAAGAAACATTTTGGGAAGAGGGTGAGAAGCAGAGCAGGGAGAAAACAAGGCTTTTCTCCACATTCCTGAACTCTGTTCTATCTCCTGTACGCTGCCTTATTCTCAGCACCTCTCAAAGCTGGAGGTTACAGACTAGTGCATGGTGAGACCTCCATATTATATTACAGCATTCACAGTATGTTCAGAAATACAAAGGATTGTATTCTAGCTCCAAAGCAAAAGGCTGTACACTGTCCACTAAAACTGTGAGACTACTTACAAAAAAATGCTCAATTACTTTATTCTTCATACTTTCCAGTTCAGAGAAAGGACTTTGCGTGGAGCTGAAACAAACTCCAGCAGAGTACAAAGCAACTCTTGCAATTATTTCCACGGTTCTACAAATGCTCTAGCTGCGAGGGTTAAAATCCTAACCACAAACTTCTCATGATCTGAGGCATGAGACAGATTACAAGGCAAGAAATCAAGCAACATCCAGCATGCACCATTAGGAGTAGAGAGCGTGGTTTGTTTAGGCTTTCTGAATACATTTTTCAAATATTTCACTTAGAATTTGCACTCAGAGTCGCTTGGTTCCAATTAAGCTATTAGGAAGGACTCTCCTACAAGAAGAGAAACATACATGAGAAACTGAATGAGAACTCACTTATTTGGGGAAAGTTATTTCACCTTGTCCTTGCTCTATTCTCACAACTGTGATAAAGTACTGCAACTACTCTGCATTCTGTAGCTTATACTTAGCAGTAAGTATGCTCAGGGATGTATAACACCCTTATGTTTAAGCATCTGTAACAAAAAACTTTCAAAGCATTTTGCTTGTTCATAGCAGCATTCGCCATTTGCAGCTTGCTTTATTCAAGTTTTTGTTTGTTTGTTTTTAAGATGCTTCCAAAGAAAATAGTTAGAAACAACTTCATAACTAGATGGGTTCTGCTCAGTTGCCCTTCCCTATCTCACAATTATTAACAAGAAACAGATCAGCTGATTGTATGATGCAATGTGTAACTTGTTATTCAGATTTAAAGCTTTTTCATTTATTGATTTATGTGCTGGTCAAAAATTTTCTGAGGTACCTATTTTCCAGAAAATACTTTACTAGCTGTAGATTCTATTTCGTCATTAAAATATAAAAACATATTCACTGCCATTGTCTCATACTTCAGAGAAATTCCAATTCTCTTCTGCTTAGACTTCGAATTTAAAGACTATGTCTCAAAGGCATTTTCTAACAGGGCAAGCACTGTACTGCAAAAGAGAAAAGAATAATTTATAGAGAGGGTTTCTAATTTTGGATTGTTGGTCGTTTATGAGGCAGAAGAATCTATGAATTCATTTGCAGTGGTACTAGATACTAAGTAGCATCAGACTAAGACTTAAATCATTCATAATGCTTTCATATTATTACAGTATATCTAGTAAAATCAAATGTCTTCTGAGACAAATGTAAGAAGTAGACACATTTCCATCTTGCTGCTTACTTAAGTATTTTCTGGTGACACAGGTAACACCTAATTCTGTTTCAGGAGAAATCTTACTAGGCTGTGCTGTTAAAAAAATAAAATGAAAAATCAGATTCTTTGGCTTGAGTTTCAAGAAATGTTGCCTGTGTGGCTAATTAAGCCAATCCCTCCACAGTTTACTTGAATTCATCTGATCTATACTGAGCTATCCAAGAGTAAAGCATCTGACACAAGAACACATTATAATCAAGAAACATCTGATGATACTTTCCAATATATACTATCAAGAGAGAGTCAAGCTTGCCCCCAAATGGTTTTGCTACTTCTGTTTCTCATGCCTTTTTAACATTCCTTCCAGTCTCACTGTCCCTGGCCTATACAAGCATGCTTTTAAAATTACTATTACTCAATTGTTGCTGTGCAGATAATTTCCTTATTTTTAAGCATTGCTCAAAGAATTTTGATATATTCTTTCACAACAGATACTAATCAGAATCTAATCTTTGTTTTGGGCAGTTTGCCCCTACCAGGTCCCAAGAGCTGATTGATCTGTTTTGTGCTTGAATAAGACAGGAATTAAAAATCTGACAAAATAAAATAGACCCCAAGCTTCCTTCCCAGCAGTCCCAGACCTTCCTTCCTGACAGACAGGGAGGAAGAAAACTGACTTGGAACTGGAAGGCAAGAACCTAAGTCTCTAGATTGAGCAGCAGCCACCAGAAAGACACAGGAATATTGGACTTTATCTGACCGGTTCTGTGATCAGAGAAAAATCTGCTGAAGTCACAAACTAGATACATTTATTAACTTTGGCAACATATACACTGATACACCAAAAAAGGGGAAATCTTAAACAAATACAGAAGAAGGGCAACATCTTCAGCTGGTGAAAATTGATGCAGCTCTACTGAAGAAAGCAGAACTACATTGATTCAAACCAACTGAGGATCGCATATTTTAGAATTTAACCTGCATAGTTTTTTGGTTTTTTTTAGTGTGTGTTTTTGTTTTTTCCTTTTTGGCAATACTTATAATATAGTCATGCCAGTAAGGCACAAGAGCTAGCCCAAGTTACCTGTCTAAGGTGGTTATGTCTGGGAGGAGTCACTGACCAAACAGAGTAAAAGCCAATCTCCTAAGCACCTATCATCTGCAACAATGCCCAGCTTGATTTCTAAGTCACAGCACTGAGGACAAGCTGTAGGATGTGAAAGCTAAAACGTCTAATTTTGGGCAACTGAAATGACTACTAAAGAGGCCAGAGCATCAGATTAAAAGAAAAACGAGACAAAGTTCTCAGCACAGTGGGGCAGGGTGCAAAGAAGGTAAGAGTGACTGTAGAGACCCCAGAGCACAGCGCTCTCCTCCACTGGTTCACAGCATTCATCTCTCCCATTTGGCAGTTGCTGGGCTGCAAACAGGCCACTCAGTAGTTTCAATTGTGCACATTGTTATGAGTGTAAAACAATCACATTCAGGATTCTACAAAACCCTGGCCTTTTTTTTTTATTTTTTCCAGTGAAATAATTTAGGTAATAAATACTCTCCACCCTGGAGCGGTATAAAACTTCTATAAAAATAGAAACAACATTCTTGGTTACAGCAGGTTGCACCTGGAGCAGCTGCTCCCAACTATTTTTTTTTTCTTTTTTTTTTTTTTCCTTTTTTAATTTTTTTTTTTTTTTAAATTTTTTAAAGTATATTATTTATAAAAAATCCCATTGTCACCCTGGAGGCCTTCACACTCCAACACTCTCTTCTCAGAAAACCAGGACACATCTTTCCCATCGTGTAGAATTCAAGTGTACATGGCTCACTTAAGTGTTACGTTTTTAGAGAGATCCAAATAAATAACATTGAAGGGTACCACATGCCAGCATAACTGGGAAATTTGGCAATCTGGCCTTTGAACCTTTGCCACCACAAAATACTTTGAATAATACTGATAGGTTTGCCTACGTGCCATCCGTATCTACAGGCATCAACTAACTGATTTCCATTTTAGCAACGAAAAGGGCTCTTCTGCTATGGGTCAGGCCTCGTACTTCTGAGGTTTGAGAATGGGAATGCACGAGATTCTCTATAGCCACTCACTGCTTGTGAGTGCACAGAATAAACACGATGGTTTGATGGGTTCAGTGCTCCTCCTGCTGGAGCAGAACTGAAAGTCCAAACCCTACGTCTGACTCCACATATTCATTATTTAGCAGCTGACTCCCAAGCTGTGGCGATAGCTCAGGCCCTGGGAAACAGCATCAACAACTGGAAATACAAAGGAAACAAGGACGAGGAGAAAATATGAGGTAAATGGAATTTTTGTTACAGACACACAGAAATTGTAAACTTTCTCTTGTGACAGAGGTGGGTTTTGGTGGTTGTAACACAGGACTCTAATTTCTTAAAACAACTCAGGCCAGAGTGTCAAAAGTCCTTTGAGCCCCTAAAACCAGGGTATAAGGCCCTTATAGCAATGCACTAGCAATTTCATGAGTACAAAAAAAAGTTTGTGTTGGTTGAAGGGTTGTGTTCAATCTTCCTTCAGTATAAAAGATAATGGTAGCAGAAGGTGGAATAAGACTGAATGGCTCAATGTTTGGTACACACAACCTTAAAGGAAAACTGCAGTATAAAGAAATACCTATCTACTAGACTATGTCACTGCACAAATCAGATTATTATTATTATTTTTTAAATAGATACTTATCTTTGTAACAGAAAGACCAAGAAAGCAAATCCTATAAAAACATGTACAAAGCAGGAGTTTCAAGAGCTGTTCTAGGGTAACTCCATGCTTTGTATCTCTATTTAACAGTTATTTTAACAGAGAAACAAACAGCACATATTATGCTTATCAGAATGAATTCAAAGTAATACTCCGTGAAAAGGACATTACTTCATAGAAATGGAGAATGTAACAAATTGTTAGGGAAAAAAAAAAAAGCTGGTGAAAAAATTCTGCAGGTTATCAGAGATGGAAAGTTTCCTGTTTCCAGCCTCAGACGTATTCATCCAGACTCTACGCCATGTCTCAATAAACCTAGTTAAAGGATAAGTTCTCTTAAAAATGGTGAAATCCACTGCATCTCATTAACATTCAGCGGCAAATAGTGAAATTTTCTGGGCAGACATTATCTAACTTTATAAAGTGCTGTGTACATTCACAGTGCTACATACACACTATTTTATATACAGCAAACAAAAAACCACTGCAGTTTTCCTTTGGCTCGTTAATGTGTTCACCCTTCCAGCCTGTCTTCACTTTAGAGATGATTTATTAATTCCTCACCATGGCATACAGTAAAGGAAGCGTCAAAGAGTGGGTGTGGCATGACAAAGGCTATTTGGAGTTGGTTCTTTGCTCACCCAAACTTAGATAAACTCAGTTTTCCTTCCCCATCTTTGTTTCCATCAGCTGTTCAGTGTAATTTCTGCTTTCCCTCCTCCTCTCCCCATGGCAGTGTGGTGTCAGTTCTGCTTCCCCTTTTTTTCCTCTACCCCAAGGCAGTGTGGTTTCAGTTTCTGCGGCTCCCTTTGACCTTACCTCCCCACCCCACAGGAGCTGGCATTGGTCCTTCTCAACACACACTGGTTACAAACACAGCAAACTTAAATAAGGAAAAAAAATAAAACAAACAAAAAAAAAACCTCAGCGATATGGCACCTAAACTCCAAAGTAAAACACTGGAAACAAAAGCACAAACTTGTCCTTCATTCGAAGCAGGATTCTCAGTAGAGGCTGCAGCCGAGTCTTCAGGGGAAGACGTGCCAGATAGAACGGCATGGATCAGCTTCCAGGACTGTAAAAACACAGCCTTAGGGCTTCGAATCACTAAGTGCGCTCCTCTCCAACTTACCAAAAGATCCTTCTCACTCCAGTCCCGGAGGGGAGGGGCGCTCAGTATGGCTTGCTGTCATTCTTAGAGCGCTTGAGCTGTACTTTCAGACGCTTCATGCCAATCTGAAAGCCGTTCATTGACTGAATGGCAGCCTGTGCAGAGACAGGATTGTCATAACTTACAAAACCTGAGGAAAAAGGGAAATACACAGTCACAAAGTGCCAAAGTTGTCCAGAGCAGCTACTCACAACTGTAAACACACTCACAAGGTGAGAGAGGCTTTCATGAAATGCAATTTTCCAGAACTGATAACTGTGTAGAATATTCATAGAAATATCTTTCTATGAGCTCTATGACAATGTATTGTTTTCGGATATACTGAACTTTGGGTAAAAGATAAACCAAACTCAGGAAATGTAAAACAAGATTCCCTACAATTCCAAGAGGAAAAAAAAAAGTATCAATGCATTTTTTTAATAAAAACTTCCACCTGGGAGAAAATCAAACGCGGAAAATGTTCATCTGTATGTGAAAGTTCAGTAAAGAGACAAAAGTGAAGAATACGGCACGTAGGGACATGATTTAGTGGTGGACTTGATAGTGGATAGTGTAAGGTGATGGGTGGACTCGATGATCTTAAGGATCTTTACCAACCTGAATGATTCCCTGAATATATGATGTTGCCATTGTGCAATTAAGTCAGTGAAGAAGCTGTCACAGTGGTGTGAGTGTGGTATTTGTACCAATATTATGTTTAAGCTTCTGACAATTTGTATGATGTTCAGAGAAATAACATCCTCAAAATGAACTTTCTCAGGGTTTTGAAAAAAAACCTGTTCTTAACTCCAGTCAGTGGTTGGCATTAAAACCTGGGGAGATCACTCCATATGCACATCCTATAATCTGATGATCGGCGTACTTGTTTTTTTTTTTTACTTTCAGAAAGCACCAACTTATCTGCAACTTTTGGACTACTCAATACTAAAAAGCCACAGGGTATTGTGTTAGTACAGTGCTTTGAAAACAACAGAGAAAAGTTCATCTCTCTTATACCATCACAGGCGTGTGAGTTTATAGTACAACAAAAATGCTAAAATCGCTCCCACTGCTGTTTTGTGGAGAAAATGAAGCTATGAATCTTTCAGTCCACATGTGCAGTTTTCTGCTATGTAAGCCAAAGGAGAATGTGTCTTTTGCTCCTGTAGCAATGCAGACATCAGCAGTCAACGGGAAATAATTTATCTGAATAGCAACAATAGCACAATGTGTTGATTTACATTTTATTTTTTTTTTTTAAATAAGATTCCTGCCCCAATGCAAGTCCAATCGAAATACACAATAGGCAGAGCAAAATTAGGCTAAGGAATGCAACCAAAATTACATACTAAATAACAGCTGAAATAGCTTCTTAATTGCAAAGATTTCAGAATTAGCAGAAAGCTTTACAAATGGCCTTCAGAGCACTTACCGGGCATGAGAGTCCAAACCTTTTATGATGTTTGGTAGCCGTAATAGTAACAATAATAAAAATAATAGTAGAAATAATTCATAATGATAACGTATTAAGTAGTATACACAGCAATGTAAAGAGTTCTTGAAAAGACTATCAAGAAGAGGAGGAGCTGTACCATAATTAGAATTTGAAAACACCACTCATAGTCAATTACCTTAGGTACTAATGGTAAATTTTGAGGCATATTAGCATGAAACCGCAAGAAGTCACAAAGAAAATCAGGAAAATTCAGCTAAGACCTGGAAGAGCTGAGGTTTAAGTTTACAGATATGGAAAAATCACTTGGCGTAAAAGCTAAACTGGACAATATACTGGAAAAAGAGATTACTAGAAAGAAGTCATGCGTCTACAGGTAACAGTTAGACCCAACGTACCAAAACACTTGCTTAGATTGGTCTGCTTATCAATGAAAACCTTGGCAGAGACAACATTTCCAAATGGCATAAACATCTGCAGCAGATCCTGATCCCCAAACTCCTGGGGGAGATGGTAGATAAACAGATTGGCTCCCTCTGGACCTTCAAATAAGCAAGAATATAAGTTCAGGAAAAAGAAAATAAATAGTGAACATAAGCCTACATTATAGAAAAAATAGAAGAGCTGAAAGACCATTCTAGCTGGATCTTCTAGAGGAAAACAATGAAATTTGTTGTATGCACTTCTGAAGAGTATTTGATTCCAGAATACATCAACTTGATTGTTTGCTAGGTGGGACTGATCATTCACATAATTCTAGCTCTTTCTTTTGGCCAAATGAAATAAGGTAAATCTCAACTGAAGCTGTAAGTAATAAGACCACAAGTAATTTGACAGATTATTTTCTGAACACCACCCCACATCCTGCTGAAAGCTGACTCTTGTATTCTTTATTTTATACTATATTACATTGATTCAGAAATTGAAGAGTGGAGAACCGAAGAAACAAGCAGTAAGGATCTGCAGGATGAGGTGAAAGACAAAGAACTTCACATTCAGAAATACCAAGAAACCAAGACTTGAAAACAAAATAAAGACAACAACACCCTACACCACCATATTTTTTCTCTAAAATATGATATATTAGGCTGAAGACTCATGCACTCTACTCCCCCAGTAAACTGGAGGAGTACTATTACTAAGCATTTGAGGCAAGTTAAATACTAGGAGAAAATATCTATATAAAAAGAACTTTATGAAGTCCTTAGTAGAGACGTCACAGGCTTTCCTTCAGTTTATTCAGTAACTACTGTTCTAAACAACACCACCAAATTAAAGATTTGCATTGTACGGTAGCTGCAAGGGCTGGGCTCGCCCTTTTGAAAACTCCTCTGAAGTTGCTTGTAACTTTCTGCTTACCTTCTTTTTGACTTCCTGCTGCACCAATACTCTGCTGTGTTAAGAGACTCTGGTTATAGAGTGTGGGCAATGCAGCAGCAGCGTATTGCTGGATTCCAGAATAAGCCTGCGTGAGGGCTTCCATTGTGCTACCTGTCCCATTTGAAAGACCACCACTGCCAAGTCCTCCATTTAAAGCTGCCATGCCTGTAAAGAAAGAAGTGAAGATGACTGAGTACTGCCATTAAGTTGGATCAAATATTTCATTACTCTGCACTACTGTAAAAAAGCAAGGAGCAGGAAAAACAAAATTAGCACAGCTTGAGAAATGATAACCTGCTACTTCCCCAGTCCACCACAACACACAGCTTACCTGCTAGAGAGCTAACATTCAGGCCTGCTGTAGCCCCTGCCAGTGTCTGCAATGCTCCAAGAGAAGCCATGGGATTAACAGAGGAGCTGCTACTGGAGCTAGGTGAGGAACCTGCTATTAAAATAAGATAATTAACTTCAAACAATACCTTTTCATTGTGATAATTCAGCTTCTCCATTAAATCATCTCTGCAGGAAAAGCTAGTATGGAACAAACCAAGGCAACAGAATAGACTGTCAAAAACACTTCAAATGCATAAAACTTGATTGATCTTGTACCAAAACTCTTTGCATTTTTAAAACTTCCTACACTATAACTTCTATTTTTTGCAGCAGTAACAATTTAATGACATTTAAGACATCTGAGATTCAATCAATTTATGAGCCACATGTATACTTTGTATCTCAATCAAAGTGACTAGCAGCAAAAGCTATTACTACTCCAAGAAGTGACTAAGATTTGCTACAGATTAACATGAATCCTTGAAAAACCACACAAGGTGAAGATGACCAAAATCACGGATATTAGGAACATAGAAGAAAGCACCAGTGAAACTGAACATATGGTTTTCCAACATAGCCAAAGCAGGAACAGCAGACGCCCAGACACATGAAATAATTTTCCACTAAAACCTGTACTGCAGCAGCTGGGACTATGGCCAAGAAAAGGACTGGAACAGAAATCTAAAATACAACCTTATCCCCTATTGACTGCACCACTAACACCTTCAACCATTTTTACCTCAGCAAGTAATGTCTACACAGATACAGTCCCTAGCAGACTGACAGCTGAAATGTCCTGCTAAATTCTGTAACAGGTAAGAGTTACAACTGAAAGCTGGTGCTGCAGAGGCATCTTGTAGTCTTTCAAGAGGAATTTATGTCACATCAAATGGGTAACAGAAGAACTGAAATTCAGGCATTTTCACTTTCCTTCTCATTTTTTTTGTTTTTTTTTTAATTCTCACTGTGCTGTATATATCCATTAAAACTTTGAATTGTTCACATCTTTCAAGTAGATTCACATACATTTCATATTCATCATTTTATACAGGTGGCACCACATCTCTGCTGGTGTGAAACATGGAATGTGGTAATCAAACAGAATGCAGCACTCATCTTACAAGTCAGGGCAAAAGTGTGCTCTTGTACCTAACAAAAGCTGCAGAAGAACCCAGGAGCCGTACTCTGGATGCAGTTCAGTTTTTGTACTGACAGAGGAAGGGACAAACTTGCTCTGGGAAAAGTTTTAGACAAACATTCTTTGCATCAAAACGTCCCTAACAATATTTCAAGTCGCTTACTCCAAAGAAAAGGAGATGCTTTTCATCTTACTATCAGTAACATTTTAAACATCGTAAAAAAAATACAGAGAACAGGTTACAGTAATTCTCAAGTCAGTAGAAAAACAGCACAGCTATCTGAATAAAAGCCAATATTCAGAAATAATACAGCTGCCTTGATTTTAGAGTATCACTTGTTCTTTGCAACACTTCATTGCTAATCTCCATAATTCAAGCAGACACTTTATTTGACAGATGAGAACACCATTTTAAGAGAAATAAAAAAGTAGTGGCATGGGAATGAAAGAATGAAGCCAAGGCTTGAGAGCAAAGTAAAAGACAGAATGGATCCTTCACAACTTCAAAAAAGGTTGTGATTTTAAATCCATTCATCTAAACCACTGCAAAAAGATAAACACATTTAGTTTGGTTTAGCTGGCTTAACAAACATCCGCTTACGCAAATAAGAAATGCTTTAAAAGATGAATGTAGCTGGTAATAAGAACAAGAAGAAAATACAACATATTTTCTTCATCATGTATATACAGGAATTGTTGTTCAGAGTCAGTGCTCCAGTTGTAATGGTGACTAAAGGCACATAAAACAATAGTACAGCAAATACACACAGCAATTACAAAACAGTACTTCCTAGGTACTGTTCCAGCAGTCTGCAGCATTAAGAGCTGTTCAGCTGAGGGCAATGTCTTTGTATTTAAGTCATGATTTTCATTCATCAATTATAGTGCATTTTGAACTTTTTTTGTTTGTTTGTTAAACACCATTGTGTTCTAAGGTTCTGAGTTCTGCCACCTAAACATGCATCGCACAAAGAAATCAAAGAAGTTCAGAACTTCATTTGTTATCCTGCGATTCTTGCACCAGAACATCTAATGACCAGTCTCTTTATTCATCTCCCTGTTCATCTATTTCATGCCACCAATATATTTGTTAGACTTCTATCATATCCTCCTCCAACATCAGTCCTCTATTTCACAGACTCCAGTTGCTATGACTAGGAAAGGAGTTCCATCCCTACTCATACTCTCTCTTCTTCTGTTTTTCTAGTTTTCATATATTGTTTTAGATTGGAAAAACAATCCACAGCACGAGGGATGGAAAAACAATATAAGTTTATATATGTGCTTTAGTCCATTCCTAATTCTTAACATTTTTTTTTTTATTCCTCTTGTTGCGTTTCTTCCTTCTTGCTTACTACTCAAGTTAAATACTCTTGGATCAATGTACTGAATTACACCTGGCTAAAACAGCTAACCATGAGATTACTAACTGATTTTTTTTTTTTTCCCAGAAATTTTTAGCAGGTAGTTAAGAATAGCAAGCGAAGATAACAGAACTAGGACAACCAGCTTACGAAGGTGTGTAAACTAAGAGACTTTGCTGATGCTTTCCAGTAGAGAGCAAGTCTGTTCCAGTTCAGTCATCCAGCATACTTTACACAAACAGTTTTTTATCTAAGGCTCCAGCCTCTGTAATCTGGACTACCCATAGGTAGACACAGCAGCGGTACATTCAGTTCCAAATGGTAGCTCTGGTAGCTGCTTTATTACAAAGCTGAATGCATAACACTTCTGAGTTCAACCACAGTGACATACAACCTACGTTTAGTCAAAAGATTGCATCATGTAGACTTCCACCTTTTCCAACACACAAAAGGTATCAGTGCAGATAAAAGAAAACCAAAAGGAAACACCCCATAATTGCTGTCTGGATTTTTCCACCACTTATGCAATCTGAAGACAGTCTGGGAGAGATGGCCAAATAAGCATTAGGCGAACATTTGCATGACAGATGGACAGGAGTCAAGCTGGTAGTCATCTCATCTGTAGTTAGGTTTAAGAGGTTATCACAGTAGATGTTGCCATATGTCCCACACAGACAAGGAAGACATTTACAAACACATGGAACTGAACAGCTATATTCAGAGTGTTTAAGGTCTAGGTACAATCCAGAAAGGATGCACTGAATGCTGAGTCTAACAGTGCTCTATGAAAATACAGTGTGCATGCACATATAAGTATTAATCCAAAGACAATACCAAGTTAGGTTTTAAAAGTGATGATAGTTCAGACTGAAGAGCTAGCATGCTTTGTAATTATGAGAAATATGAGACTGAATGCTGTGTATATACACCAAGGCTTTCTTTTCCATTCAAGTACGGTTTTAAATGTGAAATGTATAAGGAAAAACCCTTAAACTGATTTTGTTTGGTCAGTGGCTACATATAGACCATTTCACTCCAGAATTATTTTTAGATTTTTTTTTTTTTTAATGAAAGATAACCTCTATTCTTTTAAATTATATTTGAAATTCTGTTTTAAGAACTTACTGACTGCTAATTGTTAGAAGCTTGTGAACAATAAACTAATCTGTCTGTATAGAATATTAACTCAAATGACACACCATGATTACTTCATTGTAGATGCACAGTAATTTTTGTATGTGATTGGCCATCAGAAACTCGCTCGGGCTCAGCACAGCTGGTGATTGAAATTGGACTGTTGTTCCTCACCCTCAGCTTCTCCACCAGTGTCACTGATCACAGGTACATAGTCCTAAGATGTGTATCTCTAAGGTAGAGAGCGGTGGGATAGCTAAAATACACAGAGGAGTAAGCAATCTCAAAGAATCATACAATCACGCATCATTTCAGTTGGAAGGGAACTTTGTGGATTATATAGTCCAGCTCAGCTCAAAGCTGGTATGTTCTCCGATTTAGGGAGATCTGTTCACAGCCTTTTTCAATGGAATTCTGAATCTCTAAAATGACGGAGATTCCACAGCCCCTCTATAGCACCTGATTCTTGTGCTTGATCACTTTCTCCACAATTTTTTCTCCCCCTTTTACAGCCAGTCAGAATTTACTGCTATTGTGTCCACTCTTCTTGTTCTTTTTGCTTTACACTTCTAAGAAGCTGGTTCTCCCTTTTCTAACATGTACAGCATTTTAACTTCACAACCTGTCAGTCATGTTCCCTACCTCAAAAGATAGAAAAAAAACAGTTCCAGTTAGCGGATGACAAAGCAAACAACGGAAGCTTAGATCTAAACACTAATTAAACTCACAATTCCTGCTCTGCCACTGCACTCCATGAAGAAACATGGGAGAGAAATTCACAGTCACATTTACTTCCATTGTTTCTCTTTGCCAAAGCAGCAGTAATAGATTGTAAATGTAGTTATTCTATAGCCTCAGCTCTGTGGGAGTTTTGTTTGTTTTGAAATACTATACAATAGGATACCATAACTGATAGTCAAGATAAATGATGAAGTTTTACCTTGAAGGATTTCAGACCACAAAGTTTTTATGTATAACAACAGAATGCTCTGAGCTGAATTCTCCCTCAGGTAGAAAAGTACCCACAGTTTAACTCCTGATCAAGTGACACATAGTTTTCTAAACAGCTGTTTCTTACAGACGCTTAGTCTTGCTCTATAGCACTCCTAGGCAATACAAAAAGCCGCCTGGGGCAGTTCAAAGAATAACCCCCATGTGCTAGAGATCTGCATGTTCTGCTTCTATGAGGCAGCTGTGGTATTTTCTTCACTAATGCCAGAGAAACATAAAGTGGACATTTCTAGTGCATTACTTCATGTTGAAAGCATCTTCTGTCTCCATGTCTGCAGGAACAGGGTACACTTGCTGCAGTATCTGCCTAAATTCACAGCTAAGCTAAATATGAGATGAGACTCTAGCAAAACGACTGGAAAGAGGTCACCTACCCTTCTGCTTCATGACCATTTCAAAACTCTTTTTTACATTAAATTAAACTGGCCATTTGGAAGAAGAAACAGAGCAGGTTAAAAAAAAAAAAAAGCGCCTTTGCTGGTGGCAAAGATATATGTACCCTAAGCAAATGCCAGTGAATCTGCAGGTAGAACTCTTATCTATTGAAAACATTAAAATCAATTAAAGGTCTCTATCAACACAACAGTAACAGAGATAGACAAAATAGTTGACATCCATCCTGAAATGACTCCCCAAGGCAACCCATGTCATAACACACCATGGCACACCATGGCATAGGCAGTCTCTTACCTGAGCTGGTGAGCACACTCAGGGGACTGCTGGAGGAGGTGAGTGCAGCGGTGCCACTTGGTGTATTCTGAGCTGCACTGGCTGCAGCTGCTAACGCAGCTAGGTTCTGTAACTGCATCGCATTCAGTCCTGCAACACATTGAAGAATATACAGTTTCCCCTACAATAGTCACCATCATCCAAGCCTAAGATCCACCAGCCTCAGTACATCATAATAGGGTAGGCAATAATGGGAAGGAGCTTAAGAACATCAGACTTCAGTACTAGTTACTGATCTATTCAACCCTATGATTCTTTGTTACAACTAAAAAGAAACATATTTTGTACATAAAAATGATTCTCCTTAAAAGACCATGATCTCAGATGCAAATTCCAGTGCACAGACATTTTCAAGCAGTGTTATGCAGTCCAGTCACAAAAGCATAGATTTTAACTGCTCCAGAGAGTTAAGCTGCGGTTTGATCGAATAGATCTGCAAGCCAGAGAACCTGTCTAGACACCAGGCTAATAATCTCATCTTAAATCCCTCTACTCTCTTTACATGGGAACAGCAACAACTGCAGAATTCTTTTAAGATCTATATAACACAGTGGCCAATGTCATACCTTTAACCTGTAATCAGCTGAACATCAAATTGCTTTGTCTGGCCTCCTTGGCAGCCAAGAAGCAGCAGTCAACTGTGAGACAAGGTTAAGTGGCAACTCCTAACCACAAGACCAACCACTCTATACACAGACTAGTCAGCCAGTCAAACAGAAGTGGTAAAGAAAACAGAAAACATTAAGCATGTTGTGGGTAATAAGCCAGGAACACTCAAGTGAGAGGAAGATGCCTTGATGAACTTTCTTCAGACATTTACATACCTGACTCACCTTCAGTTTGAGTTATAATTTTTTGATTGAATGATCCAGTCAGTATTGACATTAATTTGCCATCTTTCTTGTCACTGTATTATCATACACACTGATCCTGTTCTAAAGACTCCTGCATTTTAGCCAGGTTAGCTAGCTCAATTCTTCCATTTCTTCATCTTCCCTTTCACATCTCCACATTTGTCTATCCTAACAGATTTCTCATCTTTTCATGTAACTTTGTTGATGTGGTTCCTTGTCTTTTGGATGCTGAGTAAGTACTTGGTGACAAAGCACACACGTCAAAATCCCAGCTTTGCAAATAAGGATTCAAACAGACAACATAAGGATGTGAATGGCAATGCAGAATAAATTGTTCATTTTCTTAGTGGCTTATTCTACCTTTAGCCTTTTCTTTTTTTAAACTCATTTTGTTTTAACTTTCTGACTGAGTCCGTATCTTTAATTGTATTTAGTGCTCAAAACAAGAGGATCTTGACTTCGTTTATATTCTCTGAGATGCAATTGTAACAAAAATATTAAGCTAAAACCTAAGTTTTGTTGTCACTGTTACTGTGCTACAGAGGGTTAAAATTGCAAGTGCTAGAGATAGTGAAGAACAGAGCAGCTTGCTTCCTTTCTGAAGCAGTTTGGCATGTACACACCGCACCTGCTCTCCTGTCATCACATTGTTTTTCCTTCTGCTTTCCAATAGGGTCAAGATTAAATTTAGTCTATAAAGCCCAATGCAGACTGGAATCTAATTACCTGCTAATTTTTCTATCAATTTCAAGAAATGTAATCAAGATATTAATGGAGCTTTGAAAATAAAATTCTCCCTGCGTAGAACTAGACTTGGAAAATTCAGAACACCGTGCAACATACTACTTATTTGCCTGGATTATGCTTTTAAGGTGTTTTTTATATGGTGAAGACAAAATTACCCTGAAAACTTCACATTCAATTTCATCTAGCTAGGCCTCCACAGCAGCCCCATGGTAACAACATGAACTGCTTTTAGTTTCTCTCCTTTACTACTATGTGCCTTCATACATAAGCAAGAGGGAAAAACTGGCACCATGCTCATATCTGTACACATCACCATCACAAAACTTATGGGTGTGCAACACAAGTCAGATGTATACAGACCACTTAATTGCTCGTGGTCAGTGTTTGCACAGACAGGTCATAGCCTATTGCTAATTACCAAACAACTCAAGGAAGCCATTTTAAAAGCTTTAAATGTTCAGTACTAAAACCAAAACTATGTAATGCTGCTTTTCTTTTTTTCCTGCCACAAAAAGCATTCAGAGAATGCGGTAAACGGAGTTACTAGCAGGGGTTTTATTATTCTGAACCCTATGAAGGTGGAAGGGAAAATTAATTTTCTGCCCAATATCGAAGCTTTAACAATATTTCCATAACTCTGGAAGAAAGAAGTTAAAACTATTTTGAATATGCTCTCTTATAGAACACACATCTGTACTTGGTGAAAATTTTGACCAGCAGTTTATAGCTAAGAATCTGGCTCATATCTATTAAATTGGCATTTCTGCATCATAGGAATACTGCAATCAACTAACTCAAACACAGAAAATAAAGAAACAGAACGAAGGACTGGCTTAAAGCACTATCAGCACTGCATTTGCAACTCCAAAGTACTTAAAAACAAGGAATTTAAAACAGGAGACCTAAGAAGTTCATTGTAACTGAAACACACGCACTAGTGCTTATTTCAAAATACAGTGCTTCAAATATGTATCTATTTTGATGAAAATAAATACATACAGTTTTATTTTATTTTATTTTATTTCATAAGAGATTATAATTTCAAATGCCAGAGTTAAGGGAGATGAGTAGCATACCACAGCTTATGGTCAGGACAATGATTAACTAAGATTAAGAGGGAACTTCCACACTCATAGCAGAGGGTTCCTATTATTCCGCAGGATCAGTAAACTCAGTATTACTTATTACAATGCAATGTCTACAGACTTCTGGCTACTACTGGCTCTACCCTCCCTCCTCTTTGCTTTGGTACTAAATTTATCTTCCAGTGAAAAAACTCACCTCCCATTGGGTGGAGGCTGCTCAACGTGTTCAGGTTCCCAGATGAGGCTGCTGCTGTTTGCTGAAGGAGCTGCAAATAAAGCTAGACATTACACCAAAAAACAAAACAAGAGTGAGAGTGAGGGCTGGCTCCGCTTCTGGGAGAAACTGCACCACACCACAGCCAGAGTGCCGTCACAAAGGGAATTCCCACTGCTCACACATCACATCGTAGCAAAGAGCATCAAAAATTCCTCTTACAAAGCACAGCCAGAACACCACCATGGTGAAAATCAGCATTGCCCATGCATTATGTTGCAGCCGAAGCAATAGCACAATGCTTTTCACGCTCAGCACAGTCAATATACTAGCTGAAGCGAACTTTCTATCTAATGCACAGACAAATCAGTACTGAGACTCAGTAACAAGAAAGCTCCTTTTCAAAGTACCTCAGGCAGGACTGCCAAGTGTAAGGATATACTACCTCACGTCAGACTTTACAGCTAACATCACCCACACAGGACAAATGGCATGCCAAAATCAAAGAGCCACTGTGAGAGAGGATCTCTTTCATATTCCTTAAGCACAGCACCCATCAAAGAAATTTCAAGTCCTAGCTAGGAAGCTATTTAGGAAGATTTCCTATTCCTTTCTCCATTTCCTATGTACTGTTTTAAAAAATCCCAATCTACCAACTACAGGAGTAATAAGAGAACATCTCAACTTCAATAGTACAGCATGTCAAGAATGAGATGAAGTTTTCCTTTTCTGCTCCCTGGATCTTAATATTGCATGAAAGCAGTTCTCATAACTACTCTAACAACCCAGAGCACATTAGTTTATGAAAAATTCACCCTTCAAGTACCCAGTAAAACTGAAACCAGTGACAAACAGCAGACTGCACTCTGTTGTATCACTGTCACAAGGGAGAGAACAGTTTCTCTCTATTTGCTGGTGGTTTTTGTTTTTTTTTTAATTGTGCACTGAGCTGCTTGATCCTTCCACCTGATCAGCTTTTCTATCTGCACAGCACCAAGCACTATTCTATGTTTCACTGGAAAAGGATGACAGAAATAAATGCTCCATGATGAACAATGGAAGAATACAAGAATTACGCCATCATTATGTCACAAAAGACATGAAAGAATATTTAGATGGATAAACACAGTGCCCATAATATATGAAGAAAATCTTCCCTATGCAAAGTCATTCTATACATAATAAGAAAACAAAAAGTTTCAGTGCTTACTACTTCAGAAACTCGGGGTGAAATATTCACTTAAATGCATCCTGACTAGCTGTTAGGAAATGACAATTCCCTTGTAATCCAGATTCCTCATCCACCATGTGGGGGTGATGAGAGCCCTATTCCTGCCTATAAGGAGCCTTCAGAATCCATCAAACACCAAAAGACAATCAGACACCAAGCTACAAAGACGTGAAAAGAAACCAGGTCAGAAACTCACTGCTAAGTATTGCGGTCCAAGCGTGTTGAGTCCAGCCAGGTTTCCCCATACAGAAGCAGCACTGATCTGTTGCATTTGTTGCTGGAGTTGCTGAGCAATTCGTTTCTGCTCTTTGTCCTTCTGCGTGTCTGCAAATTTTACCACAATGGGAGAAGAGCAACCCTGCAAATAGCAATTGAAACAATTACATACTTACCATCACAAAACTACTGTATTAAGACCCAGCCATTGGAAACATTTCTGATACCCTCCCCAAACATACGTAATCAAACAATACATTTAATACCTCAATTGTTTTTTATTCTATTCTGTATTCTTTTATTTTCTCTGCAGGTGAGGTTTCTTGAGTCCTT
Source organism: Coturnix japonica (assembly GCF_054131305.1). Taxonomy (NCBI): domain Eukaryota; kingdom Metazoa; phylum Chordata; class Aves; order Galliformes; family Phasianidae; genus Coturnix; species Coturnix japonica. Next base: position 22,792,550 of record NC_140667.1, on the reverse strand, counting down.
AAAGCATAAGCAAACACAAAAGCCCAGAACACAAAAGCCCAGAAGCAGTATTTATGTACTTATCTTCTCTAGTCCCCTAAACTCCACAGTGACTGTCTGACAAATTGCATCCTCTCTTGACATTCACTAACTTGACTTACCTCCATGGTTTGTGCTTGGTGCATTGCTTTGATTGCTGTTTGCGCCATGGCTCTTGTTGTAAAAGTCACAAATGCACAACCTGGGGAAAGAACACAAAAGGAACCAGGTCATTCACTATATATGCATTTCTAGGAGAAAGAAAGCAATGAAAATGGCTATTGGAAAAATCACAGAAATAACTGAAACGCCACCCTGAGGTGCAAAGAGCAGCAAACAGCAGAGAACAGTCAGACAGTTTCCTGCTTACCTCGGCTCAGCCCATCTGGGCCCCGTAATATCCTGCATTCTTCAATCTGCCCAAAGGGGGAGAACATCACTCGGATATCATTTTCATTGCACTTCTTCGATATCATTCCAATAAACAACTTCCTATCTTCTACTGCTAAGAAATCAAAGGACAAGAGTATTACCAGCAAGTATGCACTTACTAGATCTTATTTTCTCAAATTTTCCTCCATCAACTGCAGAATCACATCCCCTCTAATTTGAGGGGCTGCTTGTCAAAACCAGATTCCTAACAATAGGATCTTTTTGTGTTAAGAAGATTGATTTTAGATATCTCAGTGAACCAGACAGGTCCTTGTTCTACATTTTACTGAGCTGCAAGAAGTGAAAATAAATAAATGTTGCATTCAGCACATCCCCCTGTACCTCCTACATTCATCGCCTGGTGAGCAAGAGTTGTGTGCATTTCAGTGGACTATATTCACCGTTTCTCATCTCTTCATTCTAGACTGCCAACACACCTCACCTGTATCTAAACAAGCATGTTAGTTGCAGAAGGCTTCTTTCAAGACTATTAAATTACCCTCTCATGTCGATCATATGAATCAAGTTCTGCCTATTTCCTTATGCTCTTGCCAACAGTGGAAGCAAAAGTAATTATTTTAGTTGTTTCATATTAATCCGTTCAGATCTTTACCAAAAGCATGAAAATGACAACTCATATCTGAGCTGCCTGTTACCATATATTACCTGAAAATGCCCATGCTACCAAGTATATTAGAATTCAAGGAAAACTTTCAGTGCAGACTACTTTAAGATAAATGGTGCAGAGACAAACATTTATTCTCATTTGTCAGTTTGTGGCTATTGATGTCAGAACTTTATACCTCTCATTCTACGGATATGAAGGTGCCAGTCACCTGTTACAAACTTGTAAGTGAATGAGGAAATTATACTCAGAATGCCATCTGGACAAATAAAACAGTTTTCAAATAAAACATTCAGCACTATAATATGACAAATGCTGTAGCACAATTTGAAGCTTCAAGACAAAAAAGTCCTTTATTTAGCATCGCAGTGAGAGGCAATTTATCTGCTGAGTCTTCCCTGGAGTTGGAGAGAAAAATTCCAAGCCATTCCAGCTGGCAGGGCTTCAACTAACCATTAAATTTTAAAAGTTGCACCCAATTCACTGTTAAACTCGTGGAGCACAAAGCTGCTTTCAGATCCTTAATATAGTCCATTTTTAGCTCAAGAGATCCAGAATTCCTTTTGTGAACGGCAAGTTAAAATACTTTTTAAACTGATGCCTTCATATTTATATTTTCACCTACATCTTTTACTAAAATTCATATAATCATATAATAGCCTCAGAACTGCTACCCTAGAACACCACTAAGTACACTTCTCCACCCCTCCCCCTCCTCCCCCAGCCCTTTCCATTATTTTCCCAGGAAACACATATCTGTGTGTGTATGTGTCTGTGTATGCATAAACTCATATAAACACACATGGATAAATGATCATTTTACTCAGTGCTAGATGTAAATGTCTGAAATGGTCAATGTGCAGGAGTACATTCACAGTATTTTCTCTGCTGAAGCGCTGACTCCCACTCCAGCCACAACAGGCTTTCAAATCAGTTAAGCACCTGAAAAGCATTTCTAAATTTCAACCACCTTAGTTCAACCAAGAACGCACTGGATGTTTCCCTAACCAACACCGTGTTTTTTTCCAGTGAACAGCAACAGTGGTAGATACTTAGTCATGAAATTCTAGAGACCTCATTTACACTACCTACTGTATTGAAATCATTTGTTTAAAAAAATAAATAACCCAAACCCCAGTGCAAGATGACTGTCAGAAGCTGTTCAACACAAGGAAAATCTTGAAGTTTCCCAGTTGAAATACATGATGCCACAAAATTCACATTTTAGTAAAGCTTACCATTATTCTTTTCACTATCAGCTGGTTTCATCTGGATAGGATGGTGCATCTGAAATGCAAACAGATTATTTAATCATAAATGCATTCACTTCATGCTAGATGATTCCCACAACAATGGTGAACGAATGAGTTTGTAGCCTATACTGCCTCAACAGAAGGGCACATATAACAGTATATAAGCATCTGGAAGAAAAATCTTTTCCTGATTATATACCATCATTCCTCCTTAGAAATTATTATTACACAAGGCATGTCTACCCACTCACTACCATATCTATTATCATTCCAATTACGTGATATTTCTAATTCTAATAGTTCCCTTAAAACAGGACTTCAGAGCAAGATAATGTATGCTTTTATATCTGTGGTGTCAGAGATCAGAAAGACAAGGCAGAGCTTTGAAGGGAGCATCTCTCTTCTCTTACCCCTGGGAGAATCTTCATGTTGTGAAGAGCGTTCTGTGCTTCTAGTGCAGCTTTACGGGTATAAAATGTAACAAAACAGCACCCTGCAATCGAAACAAAATGCTAAGCAAAGGAGAACACTATGAATCCTGACCTGCTGTAGAGAAATTACGTGTCCCACTTCTACTCTTCCAATAACAAGCAAAAGAAGCTAAATACTGAAAAAGGTATTTATCACAGATTCTAACTGTTGAGAAAAAGATTCCTAAGTGTAATTAAAACTGACTCAATGCCACTAGCTTGCCATTAAAAAAATCATTTAGACACACCTAGCAAATAACTCTTGGCTAATTTCATTTCTAAACTCAATTATTTGGTAGTATCCAGAACTTCCACCTAGTTTCACTGGCAAGACAATATTGCATGTTTCTGAATTACAAATCCAGGTTCACAGCAACTGCACACACTAAGTTTTGTATTTTGTTTGAAACAGTGACACTTCTAGCAACATTGTGGCCATCCTGTAACATTATAGCAATGCTCCAGAGCAACACAATATTTATTAGTGGCTCTGCTCAGCATTCATAATCTATACTCTTCATAAACCCCCAAACAAACTGGTAAGACTGGAACACTGTAAAAGCAGCCGAGTACTCTAGTTTCATATGAGAAGTACAGTTCTCACCTTTGCTTTGAGGAGGGTTTTGGCTCCGGTCTCGCAAGACATTGATTTCATAGACAGCACCATACTGTTCAAAAAGTTCTCTTAGATCTTTCTCACACCAGCTCCGTGGGACCTGACCCACAAACATCTTGATAGCATCTAGATCAGGTTGATCTGGGTGATCCAGTGTACCATTCATTTTCTTTGAGCTGTGAAAATTCAATGAGGAATTTCTGTTACTTAGCTTGCCACAAAGTCTAGATGTTATTGCAGTTGGAAGCAGTATGCTTACGGTGAGTTTTAAATCATTTTTACATCAATATGCATATATTTACATGTATACGCCATATACATAGATATGTACATTGCTTGCCAGTAAATGCAAATTATATATATATATATATATACACACACACACACACACACACACACACACACACACAATCACACATTCAGAAAAGAATTATTATTACTTGCACTCACTGGCAAGCAACATACTTGGAAACCACATACTCTCTTTAAATGATTGTTTAAAACTTCACCTAAACTTTACTCTTATAATGTAGTCAACATCTGCTTTTCACATCTGTAGAGAGGACTGGAAAAATACCATTAATTTAACTTCAACATTTTACAGAAAACACCACATAAGAAAGAAACACAGACTCATCTGACCCACAAGTTACTGTATTTATTAACAACTACGGAAAATTAAGAGGATATTTTGTGTATGTTTAAGTATGACTGTCTGTAACTATTTCTCAGAGTGAATAAATAACTTAAAACAGAAAAAACACAACTGAACCGAAGAGAAGCCTCATTAAAGGTTTTCAACACAGCAGCTTTGTCAAACTAGGCAGCTTTGAACAATACTTGGCAAAAAAGAAAAAAGAAAAAAAAAAGAAAAAAAGAAAGAAAAACGCAGTACAGATGAACAGGTTGGGCCTGAACAATCTTAGTTCCAGAGTAAATCAAGCTGACTAACAGGAGGCTGCTAAAACAGGGAAAGAGACATTTATTAGACCATAACACAGATGTTTTGAGTATGGGGTTCCTCAAAAGGCTTCAAGGCACCACATGTATGAATGTAACACTACTAGCCATATGAATACTGTTTACAGCCTGTTAATAGAACTGCACTGTACTCCATTCAGCTAGTTGCAAGCTACACACTGCTTTCGGAACTACCTTCTCATTGCCTGCTGAGTGCAAGGTGAGGTCTTGTTTTTGGTAGTAAGTCTGGTATACCACAGGATCTACCTCTGTGGAAGACTATAATGGCATTCTATTGTAGCTACAGTGATTAGCAGGCCAAAATTGCTGACCAACCCCTGCATAATCTAGAAAGGACATGGGGAGGACAACAGTAACCATGCATTGATTCCCTGCTGGCCCCCAAACCCTTTGTTGAAGGACACAAGTGTCCACCTTCCAGGGTACTCAGCTCCCTTCACTTCTGCCTTTTGCCCTTTTAAAGATTGTGTTCCACTGCTCATATGCATCAGACTCCTCTCTCAACAGATTTTTCCAAAAAAATTCAAAAGGAGGCAACATTTAGTTATTATTTCCTCTCAATATTCTGCAGTCCAGAGCCTGATAAAGAACTGCTGTTATAATTTCCCAGCAGTATCAACAGACCCTCAGGAACTTCTTACCAGAAGGGATGTGAATAATCACAAAATCTTCTACTATCCAACCTTTCTATAGGGCTGGTATATCTCTTCAAATATCCAAAGTAAAGAATACCGTACACAAAGATGTAGATTCCATGCTTTTTCAATTCGATTGAGAACCAGAAATCACTTAACCTCCTCCAGTAACAGTTTTCAGCCCCACATTCTTTCCCATGAGTGGTTCTAAGAGCACAGCCCACCTCCTGCTCACCGAGCAACTTTCATGAGACTTTAACACTATTTCACAGAATCTTTCATTCCCGATTAAAAGGTAGAGTCTGCAATCATCAATGGGAGAGAAATGGAAATGTTCACACAACAACTCATTTCAATAACTGATTCTATAATATCAGCACCTCTTGCATACTGTAAACAGTACGACCAAATAGCTTTACTCCTTCTCATTCCTTTTCCTAAGAAACAATCGTGTTTTGGGTTTTTTTTTAATACCTCCCAGCTCATCCAGAACCCAGTGTCCACTCTTCATGCCTGGTATTGTTTCTCCACAAATTTCAGACCTTCAGACCCTCCTATCCCTCTTTTCCCACCATCACAAGGGAATGTATTAGACAGCAGTGGCTTCCAGAGACAGCAATTTCAACTATCACTTTGGTTACGAGCTTAGACATGAACACACAATACTTACACAGGGCTAGCATTCAAGGAGCAATGGTCCACCATCATCTCTGGGAGGAAATCCAACTTGAACGCAGCCATCACCTCAGTCCGTCACAAACTACTAACACTAACACAGTATATTGCCTAACCCCTCAACAACTCCACTTCCAAAAGTCCTGCAGGTCTTAACACTCGGCCACACAAAAAACACTCAAACCACAGAAACAGAAGCTCAGGGAGACCAGCAATAGACACCACAGAAACAGGCTGGACTGGGAAAGGGACATGGAATCCCAGATTAAAAAGGGGATGTGACCATGTGAAGGGAGGCTCAGCTCAATACACAATGAAAATGCTGATGCACTGGGCTTGTTTTGTGCAATTTTCCCTGGCGAAGCAGTACTGAGCGCACTGTCAGATAAACAGAGTGTCAGATCCATGAAGATAGCAGTGGGTAACAGAGCAGAAAGAATACAAACTCCAGTTTTTCCACCCCCAACTAACTCCTTGCCTCCCAACATGGCAGTCCAAGACCTTGAGACACAGACAGTTCCCCATGTCACCAGTATTAAAGCAGACAATTTGTTAAGTGTAGTCCAAAGGTTCCTTCAGCACAAACTTTTTCGGTGTCTGATTAACGACCTTGTTCTTTCCACCTTGTGCCAATTCTGACACACTCCTAACTTTCATGGAGACAAATCTGAATCTACCAAAGAAACTAGAACTGAGGGAACTAATGGGGAGATAACCTTGACAATACTGAATGCATTGTGAGATACTTGCGGAATATCTGATTGCAGAGTATGCTACAGAGCCAGCTGGGTGTGTCTGAGCACCATACGATTAGCTCAAGTCCAGTATCCAGATAAGCCTTATGTATATGTCCAATGCAACTACATAATAAACACTTAGAGCATCACAGAACCCATACTGGGGCGGTTGTGATCATTTTTCTCATCTGCTAAGGACTGCAACATGTACCTGTAATCGAAATGCCACTGTATGTGGATTTATTTATGCATGCAAAATTAGAGTACGCCTATTATTTTTTTACATTATTAACTATTTCTAACCTCTGGAAAAAGACCATTTTCTATCTTCTGCCTGCAGAGAGATTTATTTAAAGGTTATTAAAAAGAGCTGGACCTTTTAATACAGAGACACAAGCACATTACTGCAAAATAAAAAGGTGTAAATTTATCACACATGCAAGACATTCAGCAGCAACTACTGCATGCATGCTCCTGCTACATGGCAAATGCAAGAAAGCTTATTCCTTAATATTTTATTATTTAGGTGTAAGCTATCTGCTAAGCACCACCCCTACAGGCACATAAGCAGGCACTGTGGAACAGGAGTCAATTTACTGCATTCAGTAAATAGCCGGTATTTGCCTTCAGATACATCTCACAGGCTTCCTTCTTGAAAAACTCCCCGCTATACAAAACATATTACTTTCAAACGCTGAATTCAGCCTGGAGTCCACTTTGTGGGACTGTTTGAAAAAATAAAAATAAAATCCATAAAAGTAGAAAGTAAGAAAAGTATCTCAGATTCACATTTTAAGAGCAGCAGCAGATGTAGTGGGGTTCTCTCCACTGTTCATGTAACTCCGTAGCTCAGCATTACAATTCCTAGCCTTACCAACGAACATCTCCTGTCATCTTTTGCTTTTTTAAGCAGTTGGTAAAATACTCCAGCAGCCGTGTTCATTATAGGTTCAATAATAGATAATGCTGCTAAGAGATACTCTAGAAAATGGGTTTCAAAAATGTTACTGAGATTGATTCGTTTACTAAAGAAAATCACAAAGTCATTCTGATTTGCTTCTACCCTCACCATTGTCCCCATCTCTCTGCACCTCAGAATTGAAAGCTTATTTGCTTGCTCCATTAAAATGAAAACACAAAACAAGTTACAGGCAGAGAAGCTCCCAAATCCTTCACTGTCACACTGCTCCAGTCTACATCAAGTTCAATCTACTGGCTTTGAGAATTAACACATTAGTTTTGTGCAACTATCCCACTATACGTTAATTTCATATTCTTGTTATACTTACTCTCATTTCTCCTGTTATATGACCACTTTTTTTACGTAAGCAACACTGACAAGAATATTTCACGTGCTGTTATGCACAATTTGCAGAAAAGGAAAAATCAATACTGGAATGCTGGATAAATAGCTGAAGGTGCATTAGCCAAATACCCACGCCTTAAAATAGCACAATTCTGCTGTAACTGTGGTGGTTTCAGTGAAAAAGCAGTAGTACAGAGAACAGATTTGTTCTAACATTATTCAGTTGAAGGCATGAACCTGATGAGATTAGAAGTGCTGTGGACTTTGCTTGTAAAAGTAACAGAAAGAGTGCAAAAAGATGGTATTTCACTACTGCATGGAATCTGGAAGAATTAAATGAAGCTCTTTCTTTGGAATTATAAAAACATGAAAGTCATCCCAGCCATCGCTCACAAAGAAAGAAAAAGTACAGAGCAAAATGCACATATTTTTTGCTCAGATGTCAAATTCCTGCTGGCTTCCAGGCCCATTCTTTTACTGCTTCTATTCAAAGGATAATAGGAACAATGTCTAAAATTCCAAGCTCTATGGACTGTAGCTGCACATTTAAAAGTGGTGCTAACCTGACAGAATGAACACAACAGTCCTGTGCAATCTACATCTCTTTTTTGCTTTCCTGAAGCCCTAAACTATACTGCAAAATATAGCACAGTATAGACTCAGTCCACAAGGGAATAATGCCAAACATTTTGCTTTTGTTTTTATGCTTGCAGAACTACATCGTATCCTTGGGGGGGGAAAAAAAAAGGTAAAACAAAAAAGAAACAAAACTCCATGTAGTAATTTCTTTCACTAAGAAATCCTCGTTCAGTTCAATGAGCAATTAGCTCTGAAAGCTAAATATAATACCCCATCTTTTATTTTACACAATCTGAACCTCAGACAACATACACAGCTCTGAAGCTGAGGGACTCCTGGAATGGAGAGAGCAAACTATGGGAAAGGATGCAGGCTATAGGGAAATCAGACACTGTGGAGCTTTGAAGGAGACAGGTCCTAGAATAAACTTCCCCTTGTATTATCTGTGCACATCCAGATCCCTACAGTGCTGCTGAATTGCACTTTTGTTTTTCAACAGATAAAACCTAGGTTATATGCATCAAAATACAGTAACTGCTTGTCAATATTTTCTTGTTTCATTGTTATCACGTAGTAGTGATCAACTGTTTTCTGCTTATGTGAAAACGAAACATCTCCTCATACCTCGATAGGTTTTGCCAAAACTGTAGTTTCTGCTTCTGCCAATCTGTACAACAGTTATTCACTGCAAGTACTCAAATTTGATACATCAAGAATGTTGAACTTACCATTAAAATACATGAAGCTTTGGGTTGCCTACGATGCAAATTAACTGAAAGTCATTTTCAAGTACTTTCATAGAAATTCCTATATGAAGAAAAGGATAGGAAAGGAAGACAACTGCTTTTATCTGAGAAAGCAGCAGTTCCATCAGAGCACATAATTCCTTCATGCCCAGCAGCATTTTCACAAATTAAATAACATCTATTCTAAAAACAGCTTGTAATGCATCAAATATCTGAAATATATTGAAATATTTTTTAAAAAATCTATTTGAAGTAAGGCAATATATTCCTAATTTACTTCCCTGGCATGTGAATGAAACCCTGTTTACCTGTAGGTTCTACTCCAATTAATTCTATGAGCGATCAAAACAAATGATTTCTGAGCTCCTGCCTGCCTGACAAACCCCCAGGACTCCCAGCTCTGCCAGCAGAAGCAGCAGCAAGACACCTATTGCTCTGCCCTACAGGAAGATGCCCTCTCTACTCACATGAAAAAGAAAAGCATAAGCTCAGCTGCCATTTTTATTTGGCATTTACTGCTCTGCCATTTTTAGAAAACAAATGGTAGATTCAAAAGTTTTCAGGAAAGAATGATGGCACAAACCTTGCGCATTGTTTCCTTTAAAAGGAAGCAACTAATGAGCTGAGTTCTCCGTGGCAGAAATCTATCATCTTCTGTCAATCAATTAAAACAATTCTGGATTGAAGCACAGACCACAAACAGACACCCAACTGTTCCTGTTTGTTCCCTGTGCTGCATGTGTCCAATCGTTACAGAGGGCAGAAGCAGAGACACCTGGAATGCTGGGTCGTCTGACAGGCCAGGGACTTCAAGCCTTCATTTTGGTGGAAATACAAACTGCCAAGTCCATGAATTGAGTAATGCTCTAACAGAACCCTCTTTGACCTTAATGTAACAGTAACAATGGTAAAACCACATGGGAAAGTTTTGTATATACAGTATTAGCACACATCAGTGTGAAGGCAAACACTTCTGCACTGATTGCCACACATGCATGGGACTGACAAGTCTAGGCATCACCCTTCTCGCTTTTATTTTAAACAAGCACTGAAACGAATCCTTGCGTCAACTGCAATAGGTCGTGCCTGGCTATTGTTTTCCCAAGTAGCCAACACCTCCAAGGTAGCTTTTCAAACCACAGACAAGAAAGCAAAATCTCAATAGCTGAGATAGCATTCCTTCTCTCACCAGAGGAGACTGGGTTTGTTTTTTGTTTTTTTTTTTGTGCATAGGAGGGCAGATTCGTGTAACTCCTTGTTGGCAGGATACTGCTGAGATAAGAAACATTGACTAGAGGAAGGGCAGGCTGGACAAGTACTCAAAGGAAACCTACCATAGGCTACCAGATAAACCACACCAGGTTCTGAGCAACTGAAAATATGAAGACTGAAAGATTACTGCGTCCGTTTTGCAGTCAAAAAGTGAAAACAAACAGTAGATACTGCTACTCTGTGAATAGAGAAGGCAGAAGTCTGGAACTTGTCAAAGATTCCATATATCTGTGCTGGGAGAAAAGAAGGGCAAAAAGAATGACTGAACAAAAGGAAGAGTTGTCTTGTTAGAGCTAAACCAAGTCACACATAAACTGTGTGAACACAAATTAAAATTGCTAAGTTACTACTAGCAATTTATTCAAATGCTTTCATAAGCAGCAAAAATAAGAAAGTAAATAGCACTTCTGGCCCTAAGGAAATGTAACAGCACAGTTACCAGTGTATGCACTTCTTAAAACGCCTTGCAATTGCAATTCAACCTGTGGTACGTTCAATATCTGGCCCAGTCCTTCAAACAACATACACCAAATGGGAGACGGCAGCCCCACAACATGAGAAGAAACAGGTTACAACACCTGATCAAATCCAAGAAGCCAAACCCTCTCCCTCCACAAGGTACTGCTGTGCCGATGCCTGCTACTACCAGGGCACCTAACAAACTCAGAAGCTGAATCATCAGCCTCAGTACCCACTTGAGGCAGATAAATGAAGCTTACAGACTTCAAGACTGTGGCCCCCAAAATTCATCAATTTTCCTTTCATTGCCTTTACCTGCTGGCCTGAGGGAAAGCACAAACACGCCGTGACCAAGACAGCAGGGCTGTGCTATCAGACTTGGCAGTGCAAGCACAGCCCACAGCACTGCAGACAATGCCCTGCTTCTCTAGGGCAGAACAGCTGCACCAGACTGCCCTGACTTCTGCTTTCTTAGCACACAGCCAGCAGCTAACACAGCAGCACAGGGCTGCTAACCCAGTGTTTGACCTGCTGCAGCTGTGTTTGTTGCTTCAGTGGCGACACTACAAATGCTCACACAAGCAATATGAAAATAAAGAAGAAATGGGAATCAACTGGCCCACTGGGAGGAAATGGAGAGGAAACCACCTCCTAAAGCAGCCTCAAACACCCATCTTCAACCACAACATTTCCTGTAATCCTACAATAATGAAGAATAAGTAAGCTGATCACCTTCACAGTTCTCTGGTTTAAGGTTACTCAAAATAACATGCAAATACTTGATATAAGACTTCAACTATCACAGCCCACAATAGTGCCATCTACAGAGACAGATGGCTTTAGTTAGGTTTTACTTGCATTTTTCCAAGGGCAGTCAGTACCTGGCCACCTTGTTTTCAAGGACAGTACCTACGTAACATCAGTTAATAGTCTGCTATACTGGTACAGTGAAATAAGAGGTGCCTATGTCAGGAAAATCTTCACATTGTAACATTTCTCAATGAACTCCACCTTTTCTTTGGTGTCTGTTTTCCTTCTTATACTTGCTCCCCAGTGACACATTAAACATACATGTATGCCATAAAAATATAACAGGCAAGGTACCTGGATTGTCATCTGTCTGTTACTAATGCAAGGCATTTTCTTGTTCCTAGCTTCAGATTTCAGTTTTGTAGCTGAAGCTTGCTGATGACAACTGGGATCTTAAACATGTATTCAATTTCTGTCTTTCCCAGACACGTTTCCTCATTAAAATCTGGCATATTTCCTCTTTTTTTTTTTTTCTTTTTTTTTCTTTTTTTTTTTTTTTTCAAACTAAAGGAACTGAGAGGGAAACAAAATTATCTTTATCAGCTACTTCTTGGTGTGGTAGCAGTGTGTTACAAAGCAATAACTCATTTAATGCAAAGTAGATAGCAAAGGCCTGAGAAGTAATGGCACGAAAGAGAACTGACGTGAGGTAAATATACAGATGAACAAATTGCTCCAAGGCCAACTCATGAATCTGGAGCAATTAATGCGTGACAACATATTAAAGCAGCTGTACTTGTAGAACAGTTAATGGCAAGCCTTAATGCAGGCACCCCAGAATAATTAACTTTGCCAAAGCAAAGACGAGGAGTAATCATTGCATGTTTATCCTTGTTTGCGAGACACTTTAACATTAATAATTGATACAAAGAAACAGCACTGTTGCACATATCCTAGGGCTAATGCTTTTGAAGCAGAAGTCTGTAAGTTTCTTCCTCCTGTTATTGACTTACTGTTTATGAAGCTGCATAGCCATTAAAAAAATAAATAAATAAAAGAAAAAGGATTTAATTCTGTTACCCTCATTTAAAACACCTGTCATAATTCCAGCAAACAGTTTGGGAAGCATTTTGAGTTCTTATCATCATAGTGCTAGGACAGAACAATGCTTATACTTTGCCAGAGGCAAGCCATGGAAAATTAAATACCGAAGAGATGTGAAAGACCTGTGTATACTCTGGCAACGTAGACAGGAAAAAAATCTTGAGAAAGTAGGAAAAAAGGCTTGGTCACAACAATAGAAAGAGGAAATAAAGGAGCAATACGACAGAGCAGGAGTCAAGGCAGGAAATGAGAATACAAGAAGTGAGGATGTGCATCTTTGCCCTGTGGAATGACAGAGCTTTTAAAAGGAGGCAGGATGGAACACTTAAGGCAGCAGAAGGATTCAGCTGTTTTGTTATTTTTGTTCCCCTTGCTTTTTCTTGGCTGAATTCAGACCATGACACACATAGGAAGTGAGGATGGTAAACAACGCCCAATATTCCACAGATCAATGCTTGTGAGCCCTCCTGCCCTGCAAGCAGAGGTACAGCTGCATTTATGCTGCCCTTCTCTTCTTTCTCCCTCCCCAAATGCTCTTTCTGAACTTACAAGAATGATTTTAAATTTTAAGGTTAGAAGAGGCCACTACTAACAGCCAAGAGTTTACCATAAGGTACTTCTTTCACCTAAGAAGCAACCCTGCAAGTAATTAATTCTATAGGACATGATATTTTAGATCAGCTTCAGCTTTAATTTACGAATACAAACAGGACCTAGGAACCTGGTTTCAAAGAGGCCTGAACTTTGCTATCTTTTCCTATATTACAGGAAGGTGCAGCTTTGTACTTAGTCAAAACGACGCATCAGAGAGCACGGGAATGGCTGAGCCACCTAACACATGATCTTAATTCAGAGGAACTAACTTCATATTACTGAATTACTCTGCTTTCTGATAGTAAAAATCTTCTTAAAGAACAATCCATTCCTTAAGATTCCCCCCCTCCATTTTTAATGTCAAGGGACCTTCTGGACTAAACAAAGCAACAAGTCTCAAGTTTCACTGCCCTTTGCAGCAATCAGAACAACCACGCAAGCTGTTCTCACAAGTCTAATCTTGAACTGTTTCTTCTAATAGTACCAGGTACAAAACGTGAACAGTAAAAATTATACTACAGTAAAAACAAAAATAAAACACTATTTCACTCCAATTTCATGTTATCTGAAGCCTTTACAAACAGCACAGACAGCTACAGAGGAGTACAATACACATTTGAAATATGAAACACTGCAGTAATCCTTCCTATCACAGTACATTAATCCCTTCCATGTTCCTTGTCACACTGTGACAAGGCATGATTTCCTCTGGCTTTTGGTACAGGGATGTCAAGCAGACAATTATTTTCACCTTCAGGAAAACTAAAAAAGGACCATTGTAAGGAAGGAGCAGGACAAGAACACTGACTGCTCAGTCTGCTCACAAAGCGCTGGAACAGTGTAAAGGTAAATTTGTTTGCTCAGAAGAACATCAGCACAGTGAACATGTATTTGACAAGTGACAATCCAGCAGGCAGAAGTTCCTCACTCCTGAAACTGTCAGTGCCCACACGGCATTAATTCTTGACAAGAATATCCACAATTTGCCTTGGCAAAGCACGGCATACAAGTTTCTGGATAGTAGGAAGAAGCTCAACTCTGAGGATAAAGTCTCCATTTCAAAAACTTGGAGACAACAACTACCACAAAAGCAAGAAACAAAGGCTCACTGATTCCTCATCTCAAAGCAAAGCCGGCTCTTCTTCATTTTCATACATCGTACCAGACTAGAATCAGAATTCCACCACAGTTCTATCCCAATCCATTTCTGTACTGTCAATTTATTAAGTTCATCATAACAGGTATTTTACACTTAGATGCATACAAACAATTTTATATAACCTTAACAGATGTTGAAGAATCACTCCTCTTTTATTTGGCCACCTCTCTACCTTCACATTGAGACAAATTAATTCAGAGTTGTTTCTTTTAAGGATGAGAAACTACGTATCTTGCACCCAAATGAGGTTTTCCTTTCCATAACTTACTTTCAGCAATCAAAACCAGGACTAGTTTATCTAAATAACGTGAACATTTTGTTATTTCAATTATCCAAACTAACTGATTCTGGAACTGCATTTTGTAACTGGTAAAATCCTTTAAGTCTGAAGAATGAGGCCTAATCACAGATTAGACTGTCTCAAAAGGTGGAAATGTCTCAGACACAAACACAGTAACCCCTCTTTCCTATGTTCTTTATGGTCCTAAAGGAGTAGCAAAGGAGAGGGAAGGGCAGGCAACAGTGTTATTTGCTTGGGAAAGAAGCTGCATGCTGTGCAATACCTGCAGTGCCTGGATACCGATGCCTTCCAACAGGTACTTCCAAACAATCACCAGTTTCTAAAAACCACTCAGAAATTATGGAATTCCTGGACTGCAACTATTCTGGCAAGCAGGACTGGCAACTTCTATAAGCTACCACATCATGTAAGATTTTCCACTGACCATAGATCTTAGCTACAAAGAGGTGAAAACAAAGTGTGAAGGAGTTTCCAGTACCATCATTCTTCTTGCAGCTGAGAAACCTGATTAAGCTATGGAAAATTCAAAGCCAGGCAAAGAACAATATGGTAGTTTTGTACAATGGGACAAACTCAATTTTGTCCTTTCAGCATTCACAGGAATTTGTAAAATCATAACATGGCTTTATTCCCTGAAATCTCTTGAAAAGGGACAATTACTTTAATCTGGATCTCTGTATCACATTTCACCTTCAAGCTTAGATAGATCTGTTAACAAGCATCCACCTCGTCAGCAAATCACTCCAAATATTCCAAAGCTGGTATTGATGGGATACGCTTTTCTTTTAAAAAGCCTTACATTTAAGACTGAGGCAGGGAGAAGATCAGCTTCCACTGAAATTGAAATAAAGCACATAATTTTCATCTCTCAAGAGCTCTGGTAAAGCTACCACCAGCATCCTGTGTAAAAGTTGGGAAGTACCATGGCTGCTATACCATTTCCTTCTCAAAGAGCCTCCTTGCTCTGCTGATGGACTAAAGCACACCTGAAGTATTTCTGCCACAGTACAGGTCATTCTAACAAGAGCAGCAACCACCACAATCTGAGCATGGAAGTGTTACTTAACACAGCAGCCACAAGCCCTTAAGCTGCACAGTTACCATCTGATCTACTTTTTTGTTGTTGTTGTTGTTGTGCGGTCAGAAGAGTTTCACTCAATCCAATTTGCTAAACCAGAGAAGTAACCACTTGATTATGAAATAGCTTTTAAGCAGGTTAGCAAAGTGACTGTTTCCCATGTAGTCAAATTATCATGGGAACTGTGTACAAAAAAAAAAAAACAACAACAAAAAAAAAAAGTGAGAAAGAAAGAAAAAATAAACCCCAAAACAAGTGGAAATCAAATAAAGCAGGAAGGAGAAACTGGCTCATGAAATTACAACCCTTACTGGACTTCAGGATTCAGCGGAACTGCACCAGAAAATCCTCACATTTATCTCCAAGAGTTTCCATACAAATATTTTCCTTTTATGCTGCAATTAACAGAATGTCACAGCCCATACAGAGTTTTTCCACTAATATCTTTAAAATTGTATGTACTACAGAATACTTGAGATTTACTCCAGTGACTAAATTACTATCAGACACACAATCCTACTTTGTAGTTACTTACATTTATAAAACTATTAAATTACAGACAAAGCTAAAGAAGCCTATTAGCTAGACACCAGCAGTCCTGAATTGTTTACACTCCCAACATCCTTCAGCAGTGCAAGGGCAGCAAGCTCCAAAGAGCTTAAGGCTGAGGGAATACTGCTCACTGCAGTAGAGTGACTGCTTTCATCACTGAAAGTAATGACAGCTTCTTTCGGAAGCTCTGAAATGAAACTCTAATAAGCAGCTGTGGGCCACAAGCTGTGGTTGGTTCATACCTGCAGCTATGCACTTCTCTAGCACTTCCAGTCTTCACTCTAAAAGAAAAAGAAAGACAGACGTTGAGTACTCCAGAATTAGAATCAGCTGATAGCAATAGTTACAACACGAATTGCATCTAGCAGGAAGTATGAGATCTGTGAGACTAAAGCTCACTTCTAGTAACACAAGTTATCATACTGTGGTAACAATCCTCATTAGACTGCTCAATAATTGATCACAGCACAAGCTACTGTACATTGAAACACAAGACTTTCATTTCATTTTATTTTCAAATTTCTTCTATGCTTCTGCTTAGGTTGTACACTAAGTTTACGGCTGCCCTGAAATACTTTACAGAAAACACAAGTTCCATTATCTGTTTACAGGCAAGCAACCAGAACTATCATTCATCTGCAAGAAGAGTTTTATATGGCTATTTGAGTGTGCACATCTTCCTTGCTTTGCAGGCCTCTCTATAACCTTTGTTCTATATTCTTTGAGAAGTGTGAATAAATGATCCTTGTCCTCTTCCAACCCATCTTTTAATACACTGGGATATTTATCACATATACTCATGCCCTCTTTTCCACAGGGAGACCTCTTGGAAATTTTACATCCTTGTTTTACAGCTATTTTAAATTCCTTCCTAACTTGTTCAATAATACAAATAAAATATTATGCCCTCTGAATAAGTACAGTAGCTTAAACAAAAAGTTGGAGTTTTCTTATAAATACTAATTAAGAAAAATAAAAACCAACCCAGGAATCCAGAGAAATGCCACTTGGTTACCTAAAACGCCTATTTTCAAAATAGATGGATGAATCATGGATTCACTAATATATTCTAGAATATCACTGAAAACTGGTTACCAGTAACACATTTTTGTTTGGTTTCAGAATAACGTTTGAAATACTGAATTCAGAAGAAACTCACGTACCATTTCAGACAGTAACTTCTACCGGTGATCCTAGGAAATATTTTACCTGACTACACCTTATTCCACCTCACCCACATTCCTTCGCTTTTTTGAAGTTTCATTAAAGAGTATTTGTTTATGGCCCAAATGTGGTCTCGGATTCCTGCTAACAGCCCTGGCTTCAGAACAAGTAATAGAAATTTTAATTTTTCTTCCATTTAATTCCAAACTATAGAAAGTATCTAATCCAAACTGAGATGTCATAAATGCTGAGTTACATTCCTGTGATAATCAACTTCCATTAAAACCTGAAATACACAGCTCATCGATCACGTAAATGTCTATGGATACACCAGTGAACAGCTTTCTAAATGTTAAAAAGAAAACCTTCCCTTAGCATATGGAACTATGCTAAACTGTAGAACTAATTTAAAAACCTGAAAGGAGATGAAATACAGCTAGCATAGCCAGAGGGAACCAGAACTCTTGGATACATTTAAGAAAACAAAATACGCACCTCACAGAATCAAAGACAAATTCCAACACAAGAAAAACTGCATGAAAGCAAGGAGCAAATCTGACAAGCACCTGTAGAAAGCCTGGGAGAATGGTCTTAAATCATAAGCGTTCCTCAAAACAAAACTGTTTCAGTATGGCTCATATAATTGCATGCGGAACATAAATACACTGAATACTTGATTCGAGTTCACACACCAGACAGACACAGCCCAAAGGGCAAGAAATCTGACAACTTTTTTCCTTCTCAGAAGAAATCAGAACTCGGATTCTTCGGATGAAGGTACACACAGCTGGCATGTTCCTGCAAGCCCATTCACCCCAGTTGAGCATCAGGCTGATAGCCAGCTGTTTTCATAGTTGTTTGAGCAAAGGTTCTTCATGAGGCCAACAAAACAACTAATATGTGAAAACTGGGACATCATATCTTTCACTAAGGCTTTTCCTGCAGTTATCCTGCTTTACTGAAATGCTGTAGCTGGGCACCAATGTCACTTCTAATTTCTGGTATCCGAAGCTGGCAGGAATGATGGCACCACGTGACAACCCCAGGCAGAAAAATGAAGATTTAACGCTTGGCCCTGCCGTACCCAAGAGAGACAAAATAGACCCACTGATGAGCAGAGAGCCGTAACTTCCTGTATGCCACACAGTACAAATAGAACTGCAGCTGGTAATGAAAACAAATAGCTCTGGCTGCTAAGTACTGGAGGACGGAGATGAGCCCAATAAATCTTGTGATACCACTTTGTTACTTAGTGGCAAAACTTCAGTCTCCCCAGCACCCAGGACCATCTATAAGAGATTACTGGATCAATTAATGGGTTCTGATCAATGAAATTACTTCCACAGTCAGCACTTGCCTACACCAGTTAGCTCTGATTTCTGATTGCACCTTCCAGGAATTTAACATCTGTGGGACATCAAGCCTACCACTTACAATGAAAAAGAAACAGGTAAAACAGACCACATGGATCACGCTCAGATACATCATGGTGCCAATGTTTTCTTACGTAAATCAATGGTAAGCCTGGACTCATCATGGATTTATACACATTTAGTACCAATATAGCCAATATGAAAGACTTTGAAATACAAAAATATCTATTCTAGGGAAGAAATTAAGGAGAGCAATGACACATCTGAGAGTGGAGGAGCAAGCAAACTGGATACATGAGATTACATAGAGAGGCCTAAACAAAGTAGATAGAGTTTTAATGCAGCAGTTTAGGTCACAACCCACAAGAAGCAAGCCAATTTCCACCAACATTACAAGACAAAAAGACAACAGAGAGAGCAGTAAGAAACCTGTCAGGATCCAGAGGCTCCTACGCTGCCAGAAACTTACCATGGAGACAACCACACTTTCTAATCGGAGGATCATCCATCTTCTGCACTGTGGACACCCTTGCACCTCTCAACACTTGGTGCAACACAAGGACACAATATGCTTTGGTTTTTTTGGTTTTTTGGGGTTTTTTTTTGTTTTTTTTTTAACAGTATTTTGATATCTTCATAGAGCATCTGAACTATAAAAAACACTGTAAATAATTTAGAAACTCCAGTTTTTCCTGCATTAATTCACAGCATAATTCCACCAAAATCACACATCAATTAATACATTCGCAGGACGCCACGGAACATTCTCCTGAGCATCATTCACAAATGCAGCACCATGCTTAAAATGAGCTTCTCTCTGCATAAAGAACTACAGTGTCCATTCTTAGCTAAAGTTAGATAAGGAGATCAAGAGACTTTTTTCCTACTGATTTCAGTAGCTTTCTACTGCACAAAACACGCTTGTGGCTCTTCTGGGGACCCTGAAGCACCCCACCCAGACTGCTAACCTTTGGTGCTTAACACTCAGGAACACCTGTGCCAAGGCAGCTTCACTTACTCCTCTCTCCTCAAGGCCCCAGAACACTCCCTGCTGTGAAGGCTGGATCCGTCACCCTGCCAGACCTTTGTGAAGGGGTGGGAGGGAAGAAGTGCCAAGGACCAGGGCTGTCCGTGTGCTTTGCCAAGAACTAGAGAGGCTCAGCCCTTGCTTTTAGTTTCACACACATATTTTCAGGCATTCTTCACTAACATCTCCATCATTTTTTTCCGTTCACTTTTCCTGGAAGGCACAGCATGCCGTCAGCTGCTTTCCACTGCTAACAGGAACTTTATGACACAGCAAGTGCTACAAATAATGTTCTAGCTGCATGAGGCCACCAAACAGACACAAAAAAAAAAATCTTGCCAGATCATCTGAGTTTCTGTGCCTCGCATCTAGATTCTACAGGTACTTCATACTTCCAGAATCAAAACCACCTAGAAGAACCAACACGGCACACTGTCTCTTTATCTTTACAGTAGGAAAGTTACCAGTTTCTTCCCCAAAAAGAAGAGCAGACTTCTCTGCATAGCAACGCCAAACACGGCATGTATCAGATCTGCAGACATAACCAAGTGTGTCAGGAGAACACCTAGTACCTCCCTGCCTAGGACCAAATGATATTTCCCACAGCAGATAACACACGCAAACAATTTTTAATTTAACTTTCCATGTTGTATTTGCAGAGAAGAACTGATCTAAGGTCTCTAAAAAGATGGGATAAAAACGTGGAGAAAATGCACACGTACAATTCAAGATACTACTACTGCAGATCCATTTTAAGTCATGCTCTTGGCAGTAGAGCACAGCTCTTCCCTCCCCTGCTATCTATCCCTGTGTATAACGAGCCTGGGGAAGGAAATGATCCAGGTTTGATCCAGCCCAACTACAGGAAACCAGCAGTTTTAACCCAGAACCATCTGCCCCGATTCCATTCACTGCACAACCTCAGAAAAGGCAGCACAAAAGAAAGGGGAAACATATGAAAGATGGAACTAGCTTCTTTCCAAAGCAATATCAGCATATGCTCGTTCAGATGACTCATGGATCTGCATTACCAGATTTAGGTGTTGAGTTTGTCATAACTAATTCTCTTCTCATTATTCATTTTTAGTTTTAAGGGCCCCAAGTGATGAGAGTTCCACTGTTTCCATTATGAACTCACTACAGTTTGTGCATGGTCTTCCATGTAATTACCTTCACTTTGTAGCTCTGCACTCATGAACCACTTCCATGATTTAAAGATGTCAGCCCCTTCCTTAGCTGTATAGTTCAGCTTTTGAAATCAAAAGTAAATCCTTTGCAATCTCAACTTATCAACTTCACTTAAATTACTTATCAACCTCACCCAAGTTTAACACCTCTATTTCAACAGCCTTTACAAATGTAACTAACTTCATTCTGGGCTGAATTCCAAATTCCCACAATCTTCCCACATACCCACCCCTGACATGGCATTATTCTTCAACTGCTCAATTATGATACCAAAAAAAGTTAGCGCAGAACAGAAGTAATAAACACTTAAAAGAAATGAAAAACAAAACCCTCCTGCTGTAGAATTTCAGATTTCCTACAAAGAACGTCAGATAAAAGTTAATTTCTTCCTCATCTCCAACCTTGATGTAACTGTTTTTACAAACAGCATAATAACGCAGTCGATCCAGAACAGTTTAACAGGTATTATCCCCTAAACTCCAAGTATACACACACCAAGTAGGATTTCCTGCGCTTACACATCTAAAGCACCACATTTTGCTCCACGAATCACTGGAACTCCTGGAAATGGGCAGCGTATGAAGTCTCTCTTTTTGCACTGGCTGGCAACAGATACACAACAAATTTGCTACACAGCTCAAAGCAGCTGCCTTCCAAGAAACACAACTGACTGCTTCGTTTGGACTCAACAATGTCCCTGACTTAAGCATCATTAAGAAGATTTTCACAAAATGGAGGATTTAAAACTCCTAATGCCATTCTAAAGCCTGGCTATATCTCGTCTACACAATGCACTTGGCAAACATGCATTTCTATGGAGTTCTATCAATTTATCATGACGTCTTTCATAGAACAGATAAACAACTTTTGAACATGCAACAGTCTGCTTCCAAGTGTTGGTTGAAAGTGCCTGATCACACGCCTGCTACAAGATTACAGGCAAAAATTAAGTACGTTATTGGAGAGCACTTCAAAACAGAAGAATTGTACAAAATGGACTGTTGGCATTGAGTAGTACCAACATTTGCTTTTGATTGTTACCATAAATTTAGAGATGATTTATACTGCTTGCGCCACTTTGTTCTGGTAGCACAAATCAGAGGATGTCGGCTGGGGAGTCAGGAAGAGAAACGGGAAGAAAGGCTGAGAGCTTTAAGAGGATGTGACAATTCCAAAATACATAAGAATGCTCAAGAAAGCAAGCTTAATAGTTTAGAAATCTCAGTGTTCACAATGAATCCCACAGGTTTGCCTGATGAAGCTGAGAAAACCACCACAGCGTATCCCTATTACACAAAGAATGATCCAAAAGCAGTTACAGGATAAAGACGCTTGAGCTCATGCATGAGATGATGAGATGTCCCTCTGTCATACATCAACCGCAGCCTGCACTCACTGTGGGATTTAGATGAGATCCAACTATTCACCTCCAGGACATCCACATGCCAAATATGCGGCACACATGGCTTTCTCAGTAGGAAATACGCTGAAAACACTGCAGTGGTTGGAAAGTAAAATAATTCACCTTGATTTTCTGATTTTTCACTGTTCTCAAGAAAGATTTTAAGACGATACTTCTACTTTAAAACAACATTTTCTTCACTCAGATTCCAGAAACAGATTTCAGTTTGCACAGATAATCAGAAGGCAGGAAAGACTGGAAGTGGGCAGCATCCCCCAAAAGACAGAAAAATAGTACTTGTATCCTATTTCCTATTCTCCCTTCTTGATTTCTTGCTAATGTTAATGGCAGTAACTGGATCTGCCATTATTTTGAGCACCCTTCCACTACTGTATCAACAGTTTACTACAGTCCTAGAAGCCAATAGACTGCCCTCACTATTTGTTCACCTGATCTAATGCTTAAGAAAACCCTTGTGAATAGCCCTCCTACTGCCTGCAGAGCCTAAATACAAAATATATGCAAATCAACAGCCAGGGAAGTCCTAGTAGCAAGCTTCCAGCTCTTCCTAACAAGGTGCTTCCTACAAGTCCATCCCCTTTCAACACCAGCTCCACATTCCACACTACACTGGCCAAGGTCTAGTTCTTCATTAATCCCTCCTGCCCTTAACAAGCAAAAGCAGCACTCAGATCTTCCAGAACAAATCACATTTTCATTAATCTTCATGGCAGACAGGGACAACAGACCTTCTATGGCAATGACCAGGCCCTGGCTGACCACTCCCCAAAGCAGGCAAGGATATTAAACCCTCCCAGAAGACGGCAGCTCTACGGAGCTCACAGTAACTTTGCTGGTGCTGCTGCCACTCATCACACACTCTCCCTGTAAGACAACAGCTTTCCCTCCTCCACTCCCAGTCAACTACATTCCCAGCTTGGACAAATTGCATTTTACATATAAAAAACAAACAACAAAGCATGACAAACAGATCACCTTTCACTAGGAACGCCAGTCTTCCCCCAGACGCAGACAGACAGACAGACGTAACGACAGAGACTGTGACCCTGGCTCTCAATTCTGCTCAGCAAATGCCGCACACACACAAGGCCGGCCACAGCGCCTAGTAGCTGCTGCTGCTGCTGTACAAATATAGAAAGTGGAACAAGCATTTCAGCAGAAGAGATTCTGCTCGGCTCTGCAGGAGGGAGGAGCAGGGAGCTGAACTGGCCCAAGTGCTTTACCCATACATGGTCTCTGACAGAGCCCGTGGCTAAGACAAGTTCCTCCACACACACACGCACTCGTTCACCATCACGCTGTGCAGGGGAAGAAAAGATTGAAGCGTACAAACTTAAAGAAGGAGTCACTGCTTTGAAATGAGTCCAAGTTCACTTTGCTCCAGTACACCTCGGCAATACAGAAACTACCAATGCTCTTCCTCACCCAACAGAATTTGGCAGCAACTTGGAAGAGAGACAGAAACCTCCCTTCCAGGGAATCCCCACGTTCAGCAGCATTTCAAGAACTGCTGAACCGGCCAGGTCTCCCTTGTTGGTTTTGGAAGCACACACACACTTGGTACTTCTTGCCGAAGACCCAATTGCAGCAATCTTTTTGAACCTTTTCTCCCTGTGCTGCTGCCTGTTTCTCTGTTTGGTGTATTGCATGTTTTACGTGGTGATAAATAACTTAGAAATTCTAGCAGAAAATTTTTCTCATCGGAGTAAGTGTAAGCTGTAACTTTCAGCTATACTAGGAATGTAGCAACAGAACCAGAAATGCACTCACACAAACTCCAGAGCAGTCAAAAGCCCTGAAGTAAATACACAGCCCTTTCTGCAAAGACCTTACACATGGCTCAATCTCAGCAGTAAACTCCAACAGCTCTTTTGACTGTGCAGGGACTCCTCACTGTTCCACTCACAAACTGTGCTAAGCACTCTGCAGTCACAACACAAAGACAGGCAACTCAATACGCAGAAGAAATACAACTCTTCCCTAAGTCAAGCCGTCACAAGACTTCTTTTACTAATTGTTATTTAGAAGCTTACACAGAAAACAGGAATCTGTGGATGGTAAATACCAAGCAGGTAAGGGTGAGGTGGCAGGAAGATTTTAAGACAGTGATCTATAAGGGGATCCAGCATTATCAATGGGAGAAGAGTTTCCTCCACACTGCTTTGCCTACAGGAACTGCAAGACAAATGACATTCAAAATAATTCTGTTCCTGAAAGATGATTATTGCATTGCTTTCTCATGGGAAGAAGCATTTAAAGCTTTATCTCGTAAAAGGTTGGTAGGTATTAGGACGCTTGGTATCCATCCTGATGATCTCTAGAGTAAGTCAAGGAAGATGCCAACACTTTGTATGTGGACTTGGACACCACCAGATACTTCTGTTTCAGACTCCATAAACAGCCATGTCCTATGGTTTGGGAAAACAGGCACGAATCTTCCATTTCCAACTGATTCTGAAGGATCTGTGGATATCACAGCTCTATATGTGCTGCAATTGCTTTTGAACTACACAGTTTGAGTACAAAATAGCAAAGAATATTTATGGATGCAGTGAAAAACTGAATTTTAAATAAGATGTTTGATGAACGATGGATTTACTTTGACACGTGTAATGCTGAAATCTAGCAAATAACAACTACATTATTGCTATGAAAGGCACAGTACAGGACAGCCAAGCGAAAGCTACTGCAAAGACCTATTTTCAGACCAAGGTTCTGAAAAACTCCAATTAATTTCAAGTAAAAACAATATAAACCATCCTGGAACTTCAGCTGAACTCTTCAAACAATCAAGAGAGAAAATGGTTCTGAGAGAACACATAATGTGCAACCACAGGGAAACATCTCTCTGCAAAGGGAAGCCTGCCATGTACCAGCATGGCACAGTGCTCACTCAGCAGCCACTCACCCTCTCATTCACATCCTCACTGAAGACTTCCATGAGACGCGCTGCTGATGTGGATAAAGAGCCCGAAGTGCCCACTCATTTGCCTGCAATATCTAAACCAGTTATTCCTAATTACATTTACAACTAATTTTAACCAATGCACGAAATGTAACAGGTAACTCTAAGTCCACTTTGCATCATCTTAGTCTAAAGATATCTGCCAAGCCAAGTCATTACATCAGTTATAAGCCTACAGCAGTACACACTGGACAGCTCATGGACTGTGTGTGATTCTAGTTCTGCGATTAAGCTTTCACAGGGTATATAAACTCACACAAACCATCTCCAAAACAGAAATTCCTTTCTGAGAGGTCTCCTGCTCAGCTCGGGGTCTTTATTACTTGCTCCTTGTTGTTGCTGGGTGAATTCAGGGTAAATGGAGAGTCTGCAACACATGGAGCTGAAATGGCTGAAAGATCCACGCTTCTCAAGCTGTCAGAAGGATTTCCTCTACCTGAGATGACAACCATGCCCCATTACATTGCTGTCATAAACAAATGCGCCTGCTCTGTCTGCCACAGTTCAGACCTGTGAGCTACTCGACCCTACAGCAAGTCTTTACAGATTTACCTGCCCCACAGCTTTACAGCAGTTTACATTTTCTCCTTTGTCCTCCTCAGATTTCCTGCCCCTAATGTATATTTTAGCTTTACGTGCTCGGATCAAGTGTGAACAAGATGACATTAAAATGACATTTGGGAACTCCTGGAAGAGCAAATGCTGAAAGGCCCTTTTTCCACTGATATGCACCACAGAATCACAGAATGACCCGGGTTGGAAGGGACCTCAAGGATCATGTAGTTCCAACCCCCCTGCCTGGCAGGGCCACCAAACATACGCCTTTACTAGATCAGGTTGCCCAGGGCCCTGTCCAACCTGGTCTTGAACACCTCCAAGGATGGGGCATCCACAACCTCCCTGGGCAGCCTGTTCCAGGGCCTAACCACTCTCCTAGTGAAGAACTTCAAAAAACATGAAGCACCTTGACAGGACAACCAAGCAGAGACAGAAGAGGTTGTATCTGGCATTTTTCCACATAACACAGGCAGCTCTGTGTCAAGATGAAGTCCATTAAGTCTGCTGGATATTTCTTCCAACAAAGCCTCTCTCCGACTTCAAAAAAGCCTTGCAATAGGATAACAATTCAAGGTACTGTGTTCCAACCCCTCCAGAGAAATAACTTACAAGGGCCTGCAGAATTTCTTTTAATTTCCAGCTCCCATTCCAATAAACAATTCAGCATTTTATTTTGCTTTGATTTATAATGTTGTGGCTTTTTTTCCCCCCCCTCCCTAACCAAATAACCAATGGATTAAAATGGTACTTCTCACCTAAGGGCAGTTACCAAGGCAACAAATATCTGCCAAAGTCCTAGGGAACGGTAAACTAAAAGACAAGAAGCAATACTGAAAATGCCTAGATTGCAGGAAAGCATTAAGACACTCAGGTCAAGCCTGATAAACAAGAATGCTGAAACATATCTGAGAACATTGGGCTCCTGCAGCTGCTTCAGTAGCAAATCTCGCATTATCCCTACTTAAGGCTTCTGCTGGTATGGAGAGGTGCAGCCAGGTCCTGGAGCAGATAGAAAAACCCAGCCCCTATTCAGAGGTCTCTTCATCAGAGATGCAACAGGACATAAAGCTGCCAGACGCAGTGCAGCCACTTTCATGTTTCCTATAACAAGAAAGGTGTAAGGACTTTTAAACACGTGTCACAGTAATGTTACTGCCAGTAAAGCTGCCTCTTACAGACCTGGGGACAGATATCTGATGTTGCGCACAGCTCCCAAGAATACCACTAAAGGGAATAAAGTAAAAGAAGTTTATTACGGATACGCAGTGCCAAGTCACTGCAGTCTTCGCATCCAGCTGATGAGCTGTGCTATTAAAAATAAAAGCAATAGAAAAGACAGCTAAAGGCACTGGGAGGTTATTCAGCAATTATCGGGACTGTGAGTTGAAAGATCTGAACCTGAAGCGACAAACACGAGCAAAAAAACAAACCAAATCAAGCTGCTCAGGAAGGCCGAGCCCTCACAGACCAGAAGCAAAAGCATGTTTTAAGGTGAAAACCTCCACCGAGTTTTTTTCTAGATCAAGTGAGCTCCCGGTGGATCCCCCCCAGGAGCACACAGAAAAGGCACAACGGGAGAAAGGTGCAGCATTTGACCAACGCTCTCTGACGATACTGGCATGAAGAACGGCCGTGCCTTGAAGGTGACAACGTCCGGGCCACGAATCCTCGGGAACTCGAAGGAGTAAAGGTTCCGTGCTTTATTATAACGCAGCCTCTCTACTTCCTCCTCATAAACAGCCCTATAAAAATCTCACTCTCTTATTAACCTTTATTGCACCTTCACGTGTTTACCACCCGCTTTACGACCGGCCTCTCCTGCTTTTTATATTCTACTCCAACGGCGTCCACCGCCACTCCCCACACCTGAGGTTTAACGCCTCGCACGGCGCTGACCTCCAGCCCAACACTCACCCCACCCACCCTCCTCCCCCCTCACCGGTCCCGTAGCACGATCCCTCTCCCGGCGCTGCTCGGTAGCGCCTCACGCCGTCGCTCTCCCGCCCCCCACCGGCGGCGCCGCCCCGGGCCGCGCTCGCAGCCGCAGCGCCCCCAGCCGCCACCCCGCGGCCCGAGGCGCTGTCACCGCTCGGATCGCGGACAACCTGCGGCCCCCACGTCGTGGCCGCCGGCAGCCCGGGGTAGCGCGCGGAAGGAGGCGCCGGGCGGCCCCCACGGGCCCGATCCCCCCGCGCTGCCGCGGGGAAGCGGTCGGGGGGAGCTTGGCGCGCTGCGGTGGCTGCCGCCGCGGCCCTGCACGGCCGGGCTGGGGGCTGGGGACCGGGCGCCCGCGCTGCGGAGCGGGAAGGCGGCCGTTACCTGAGCGTGGCGGGTCGCGCTGTCCGCGGACTCCACGCCGCTCCCGCCCGGCCCGGCCCGAGCTCCTCCTGGCGGCCGCCGCCCTCACCTGCCCCCGGAGATCCACCCGCAACGGCTCGGCTCCCTGCGCCGCCTCGGGCCGGCTTCGCAAGATGGCGGCACATCCGGGAGAGACCACGGCGGGCGCGAGGCGAGGGGAAGCCGGAGCCGGCCGCGTTCCCTCAACCGCGGTTGGGCCCGTCCGCGCCCCACACAAACGCACCGCGCTCCCCCGCCCGATGCGGTGCGTCCGTCCGCCCGGCCGGCCGCGATGGAGATGGGGGTGGCGGCGGCTCTGGGCGCCGGGGCGGCGCGGCTGCTGTTCTACCCGACGCTGCTGTACACGGCGCTGCGGGCGGAGCTGCCCGCATCCCGCCGGCCATGGTTCCACCGCATCGACCGCGCCGTGCTGCTGGGAGCGCTGCCGCTGCGGAGCCGCAGCCAGAGGGTAAGAGTAAGGGTAGGGGCGGGACGGAGGAGCCCGGCGGAGCCTGACGGTGGCTGTACCCGCAGCTGGTGGCCGAGGAGAACGTGCGCGCCGTCGTCACCCTGAACGAGGAGTACGAGACACGATTCCTCTGCTGCTCCGCGCGGGTGAGCTCCGCTCCGCATCGCGGGGACCGGGAGGGGCGGGTGGGCAGGAGCCAGCACCTCGTTGAGCCATCACCTCGACCCATCACCTCATTGACCCATCACCTCGCTACTCAACGCCTCGCTGCGGTCACGGCGCCGCTGCATCTCCATGTCGGTGTCTGGGCAATGTATGGGCAGGCTCCGGGTTTTCTTTCTCGGAGTTTAAACGGGTGAACGTGCCGCTCGTTGCAGGAGTGGGAGGCGCTGGGAGTGGAGCAGCTGCGCCTCGACACCGTGGATCTGAGCGGAGTCCCCACCTTGGAGAACTTGCACAAGGGCGTCGAGTTCATCCTGAAGCACCGCGAGCGCGGTCACAGCGTCTATGTGCACTGCAAGGCGGGCCGCTCCCGCAGTGCCACCGTGGTGGCGGCATATTTGATCCAAGTAAGGAGACACTCAACTCAATGGGGTTTGCTTTCACACACTCCACGCGAGCACAGCCAACAGCTGCTACCCGCGTTTGCTCGAGAAGCACCTGAGCATGCACTGCTGCATTCATATCCCAGGACTTTAGGGTTTGCACTAGACACACATTTAAAGAGAAGGAGATAGCAAAGCCCCAAATGCACCCTGTTGTCTGCTCTATAGAACATGGCAAACGTAGGGTAAACGAACAAGAGACACTTAGATTTGCTGAACAGTAGTCTACCCTTTCTTTGATGATCTCGTTTATCTTTGTATGCCTCACTCATGGCACAAGTTATTAGCACAAGTGCTGGCAAAGATGGCTTGATTTTACAGGAAAGACAAACTGCTGTTGTGCCAGAGCTATGAAATGTGTGATATGATGCTATCTGCAGCAGCTCTGCCAAAGTAGTCAGACTTCAGGAAGCTGTTTGGGCCACTAACATAGCAACTTCTGAGCAGGTTTTGAGAGATTCTGAGATTCTTAATTGATTCTGGGTTCACCAAGCAGATAAATCTACTGTTTTTGTTGCTCACACCTTTTCCCTGGCTGTCTGACGTGATGAGCCTCTTTATGCTCCTTGGTGAATACCACTCAGGATCAAGAGATGTAGCACTGGCTTTCTGAGTCCTCTGCAGAGCCATCTGGGTTAGCACTGAAAACAAAGTCCCACATATGGATCCTACTGACGGTGCTATTGAAGACTCTTTCCATAGTGATACACTAACTCCTTATGTACCAGGGTAATTCTAATGTTTTAATAAAACACTACCCTTTCTTTCTGGTCTGGTGGGACTAGGACAGGTAACTACTGACAACGTGCAGGAATTCTGAGTGAGATGGACAGTGAAGGTCCTAGGCAGCAGCCACCCATCCCTCCTTAACTGAGGAACTCATTCCATGACACTGCACTGAGATTCAGGCCCATCTGAGGAGGTTTAAGTAAACAGAAGGGATAAAGATGTGAGTTCCTTAACGGTGCTAACATTGCCTGTAGCATCCAGAGGGGGCTCTGTTAACTGGTGCACGGATGGTGCATGGATTTTCACTTCCAGGGTTTCTGCCTTTTCAGCTGCATCACTGGAGCCCTCAGGAAGCAATAGAGGCTATTGCCAAGATCCGTCCCCACATCCTCATTCGGCGTAAACAAGTCCAGGTCCTGGAGAGTTTTCACAAGGATGTTACTGCTGGGACAGCTGCATAGTGTTGGTGAGAACTACCAGAATCTCAGTCTCAGCTCCTTTAAGTGTTGTACTTTTCAATGTTCAATAAAGATATTTTTACATAAGTTATGGTAAAAGGAGAGTTTGGGCTGTTTCATTACAACTTTTTTTCCTTATGGCCACTTATTTCTTGGAGCACTATCATTCTCACTCACACACAAGCGATGGGCTGAACCACGATCCATGGAAGGCTCTGTAATACTGTACTGTACTGTAATACTTGCAGCCAAGAAAAGAAAACTTTGTCTCAGCAGAGACTTTATTCAGATTCTTACCCAAGGGGTTACAGTGCCAATAGAGAGGGGTAGGAGGAAGTGGTCTTAATTCCATCTTTTACCAACAGTATGTTATGATTACAGGTGGGGGTTTCCTGTACAGTAAAGGAAGCCAATGCTCATAAGAACAATCTCCTTTATGCTTGGTGATGACAGAGCAACAAGCAAACTCCCAGTCTGTTACCACTCCTCTAGGAGAAGTGCTGAATAACGCAACCTACTTGGGGTCAGCTCTGGAATCTGTCTGCTGTAACTTTCTGCCAGTCTCTCCTGCAATAGGGACACAGGAACGTTTAAGTGGGGACATCCCTGGAGGACAGACAGCACAAATCTAACTCTGCGACTGACAGCCGCAGCAACACGTATTCTCCCAGGCAGTTAAAACTTACCGTCTGTGCCAAGGATGATGTCCTCCATATGCTATAGGATTTGTGGACGGGTTCCAAGCTAAAAAAGCTACTTGCTGTGGTTTGGGCCTCAAACACAAGCAGCTTATCGTCAAGGGATCACAGTAATAGCATTTAGTCCATCTGAAATCTAAGATGCATCAGTTCAGCTTTAATAGTGCTATCTAAAAGAACAGGCCTGTACTTCCTCTGTGCAGATGGGCTCTTTACTGGATGCTGTGAGCTTGTAGTAATTGGGACTGGTGCTGAGGGTGGTGGGTACGTCTGATCTGTGCAGCAAAACACCATTGCTGCCTGTCTTACTACTGGGCCTGTTCTTCCCCATTAGGCCAGGACAAACTGCAGGTTAGTGAGCAGCACTTTGATGCCACTTGTGACTGTTACAACAGAGGTGGCTGGGTTAAGTTTAAAAGTATTTGCATCGCCCTTTTTATAGCGGTCTCGAAAAACGTAGATGCTGCCATTGCAGCTGGCAATCTTCCACAGGGACGGTACTGAGCTCCAGGCATCTGGCAGGCACAGCCGAGTGAAGCTATCCAGTAAGGGATTATAGCAAAGCAGCGAGTCCCCCTCAGCTACAATGAACACCACATCCTTGTGGACAGCAGCATGCATGCGCCCTGCAAAAGGCAGTACGTATGGTTTCACGTGGCATTTCTCCGTGTTGGTATCATAGCACTGTATAAGCCTAGAAGGCTTGGTGAAGAAGTCCAAGTCATTTTCTTCCCCGCCCAGCAGGTAAATGACACCGTTAAGATTTACACCTGCAGCCCCAGAGACAGCCACCTCCAGTTGGCTGGTCTCTGTCCAGACATTGTCTCGCACTCTGTAATATATGACAGCATTAGAGAGAGTGTCTTGCAGAGTTTTGCCCCCAAGGGAGTATATTGCATCCTTGCTTGGCACGGAGACAAGAGTGTGCTGAAGCCGGTCACGGGGCAGAGGGGCACACCATTCCCAGTCTATAGTTGCATTGTTGCATTTCCACATGCGTCGTGGAATGGAGCCACCGACAACGTATAGGTCACTACCATGTTTGCAGGCAGCTGTAATCTGGTGACACAGGCTGTTCTGGCCACTCACACTGATGGAGTCATCATCAGCACAATGCAGAGAGACAGCGAGTGAATGTGTTCGTGATGACTCCTTTCCAATCAGGTAGATGTGAACATTTTCTCCGATCACCTAAGAAACAAGGAATTTATCAGTCTTAGCAGAACTAGACCTTTTTACACGAACATCAGAGATGATTTTTATCAGCATTTTGGGACCCACCTATGAGCCTGAAGCACGCACTCTGCTTCCCAAGCCATGCTGCTATCTTAAAGCATGCACTCATATCTGATAGAGCAAAGAATCAACAGACTTCACTGGAATCTTTGTGGCTGCAGTTGAGCGAAGGGCTGGTCACATCGCTGATGGAATAACTATTACAAAAGGAATGCCAAACATTTCTGAATGGTCTTCCAAAGAACTGAGCATCTGGTAAAAAGTTATTTGTGGCAATGCTCTGACCACCAGTGAAAGCTCCCTCAGCTTACAACTGAAAAAAAGAACAAGTCAGTGGGGTTGCTATTTGTAACAGTGAATGTGTTCCTCATACAAATACCATGAGTTTCAATGGCATTTGTGCTTTGTAACTTTCAAATCACACCTGTGAGCAGAGTATACCCTGCTTTGGGAAGTGCGGAACTACTGAGCGTCAGCCTGGAAGAGAATGTCTTTTTATACCTTCAGACTTGATCGCAGAGTCTCTGAAAAGCCTGTACGCTCCTCCTTGTTGAAGTTGATCCATGTTTCTATGGCAGCCGTTGGATTCTGAGAACATGGAACGCCATCTGTGGTTTGGGGACAGAAAGGAATTTATGGTATCTATAGGTACAGAGGAACATCTTTTCCTGCAACTCCTTCGCCCCCTCCCACCACAAGCCCTACCTTCTAGAGAAGGAAAAAAATACAGAGGTTTGTACATTTTGGCAGGCATGATGAGCAATGGCAGCCAGACAACTGCATGAAGTTTCCTTGTTTAAGTATTAGGAGATAAAGCTGGTAACTCTAAAGTGTTTCGGAGAAATTTTGACAAGAATTCATATCTAAGAGGAATGGAGCAGGGAAGGGGACCTGCACTGTCTTGTGACAATGAAAAACATTACCTTAATTAATTAAACATTTAGGCATAAAAATTCTCTTATTTAAGATTGTCAGCATTTGCATTTCTTGAATCACTGACTGGTCCTAGAAACTTATCTAGCAAAGGTCACCTGCAGGAATTGTTGTCTTGAGGGTCAGCTCTCTGGCAGCGTTCAGAGAACATCCCTGTCACTGCTATCCCGTTAACATTTGGAAATCCCCCATGAGCTACTATAGCTTTCTTTAGCAGCGTGACACTCGGCGTAACAGACTGCATCAGATTTCTACCAGTTTGCAGGCATAACTAAAAGTTCCTGTTATACCACAGACTACTGCATCATCACCATCATCAAGATACTATTTAGAAAGTATTGCCTTGTAGTCTGAAAGTCAGCTAGCTGCTCTAACACTCACATAATTAATAGCCTGTGTTCATCAAGAGGCTTCCCATTTAAAGAGGCTCCTCACTTAGCAGTTTGCCCTCACAACAAACCCTGAATTCAGCCATGTTGAAGGCATCCTACAAATTCTAACTCTTTTTTTCTCCACACTGAAAGGGACAAGAACAAGGGAAAAAAGAAAAGCAAGTATTTTGACACTATTCAACAGTAAAAGGCATTTCTGTAGGCTAGCTGTTGGATGTAGTGGTTAAATGGAAAAACCTGGATTTTAAAACTGACCATGGGGCACAATAAAAGGTAGGGTTAACAACTTATATCTAATGACATTTATTTTAATCCTTGCTAGTAATAACTTCTTCTATTTAATTGTACACTGACTAAAGAAAGAGCAATTGCAGAAGTTCTTCCCTACCAGCAGTGAGAGGGTATTTCAGCTCTTAAACTGTTTTCAGGAGCTAAGTTTGACCATAAAAACTAAGTAACATGAATCTATATATGGAAATAAATGACATGGAAAACAAATTCTTAAGTAATTATTTTACTTCAGGTCCACAAACATTAAAGGTCATAGTCCTCTGAACTATGATTACTATGCGGAATCGTTATGAGGACGGGCTAAAGGGTGCTTGACCTCTATAGCTTCATTTCATAGTCTCAGTATTTTGTTTTTAATGAAGTCACAACTTAGTTCAAAAACTGTAGCCAGGGATAGTTACCAACATTACCTGAACTCTTACCATCATTTTTTGAGCTCTCAGTACATATTCTGAAGGGGTTTTTGACTCTTAATTTGTTTAATTGCAAAATAAATACTGCAATTCTGCATTGCAACATCTGTAAAGACTCAACTTTAGAGGATACTTTTAAGTCTCACCCGACAGATTTGTTAGTATTCCAAAGAAGCCAGTCATGGCAGGTTTACTGTTATACCAGCACACAAAACACTGACACACAAAGTATTTTACTTGTTTACAGAATTATTTTCTAAATAAATCAAGAAAGGATTTCTAAATGAAGCAAACTGAAGACCCGAGTCCAGCACATCTAAATGCATGAGCTTCTTCTCTGTTCTTGCTTCCTCTAACAGTCATATGTACAAAAATAGAGTAGTGACTGAAGCACCAGGAAAAAGTTTTAATGTACTGCCTGTAGCTCTGAGGGCAGCAGAGAATCCTAAAGGGCTGGTGTTGAATGAAGTAAGTTGTTACTGTCTTGACACATCCTTCACAACACTAAGTCATTGCATCCATTACAGGTAATTACTATATTACCTAAGATGTTACAATGCCTCTGTGTCAGTCAGCTGAGCGTCTAACCTTAATAACCCTAGCAATTATATAAAATTCTTAATAACACCAACAGTCTAGAAATATGGCCTGTGTGCTCAAGCCTTACAAATGTTGACTTGCACTGCAATGTTAAATGACGAAGAATTAAAAGAAAAACATGCTCATAAGATGTTTATTCTGTAAGGCTTATTGGTTTTATTTTTAATGCAAACAAAAATAAATGATGTTGAAAGCTACTATGTTATGTTTAAAAACCTGGGATACTTTCCATCTGTTGACTCAGAAACTGCTGAGAATTACCAGCATTCTCTAAGTCTCTTTATTTATAGCATAGATCCTTCATTTCCACTGACAGTGGTGGTTTTTTTTTTCTGATTAAATTATCCGGCCTGTTTTGCATTGCTTAGCTAAGCCTCTGAATAGACAGTGATTATGAAAGCTTGTATCTTTCCATCTGTTTTATCCCCGCTGGACTCTCAGACTCAAAGTCTCTTCCCAGATGCAGGTCATGGCTGGTCTCCAGCACTCCTTACCTGTAAGGATGTCTGTCAGCAGGCGAAGAGGCAGGTGCAGGAACTCTTCCGTGTCTTGCAGCTGAGACAAATGTGACTTTGCACAGTGTTTGGCCGCCGTGTAGAGCTCCATGTCACTGTGCTGGTCTGCCAGCCACATCACCTGCAGACAGTTCCTGACCTGCACTGTACGGGCCAGAAAACGGGAACATTCTTCAAAAAGGGCAGTCAACTGGTACATATCTGCCACTTCATAGGTTTCCTGCAACTCCTCGGCCCTCAACTTTACGGTCCCATGGTAAATATAGTCCACAAGGAGCTGAAAGACACTCTCACTAACATCCTGCAGCTCAATCACCCGGTTGTGAGCCTCTTTCAGGTTTGAAGTGAACATGGAACGAAAAAAGCAGCTCTGAGCTGAGAGGACCAAACGGTGCAGCTGGAATTCTTTGCCTTCCACTGATATCGTAACGTCAGCAAAGAGCTCATCCTCCAAACACAGTTTCATAATCCCCTGGGCCACGCGGCCCGAGTGCGAGCGATCAGTGAAGGTGTAGTTAACAAAGTAGTTCTCTTCAGCAGAGGAGCCTCCAGTCTCTTCTGACGAGTCCATGGTGCCGCACGGATCAGACCTCCAGCAATCTGTAAAATCACAACGATTAAAAGGCTTTCTCCTTCCACTAACAAGATTACGCAATCCTTCAGGATACGGGGAAAACCAAGCGTGTTGGTAAGCAGCCAGCGTATTTCAGACACCGAACAGAAATAGCACAGCCAGAAGCTTCTGCTTGAGTTTCAGAAACTAAAACAACTCAAACAAATTAGAAGTTGGCGTGATTAAAATTACAATATATACCCAACTCCCAGTGAGCACAGCATCCCAGCACAATCAGAAGATTTGCATCTTTCCACAGCTCATTTCACTGGCACAAAGAAATACTTGCAAAGCCAAGAAAAGCAACGCTACTGCTGCTGGGCTGGGTGGAAGAGAAAGGGGTTAAAGTATCGCAATGCAAAGATCAGTTAATTAGCATCCAATGTGTTTGAGTTTTTGCAACGCATCGAGTAAAGTGATTTTGTTTTTACCAAAAAATCTGCCAGGCACAACCATCAGTCCCTCAAGCGAAGTATACGAGGTAACTGATGGCCATATTTGCTGATGTGCCACTCATTTTCAGCATACAAAACAACTTGCTAGATGCCGTTAGTCACCATTTCCTAAGTGACAAGGAGAACTCGGTCTGCAACACTGCTGAGCAGGCGACAGAGATAACTGGCAGTGTTCCGAGTTGAAGAAGCTTCTGACCCAGCTAAGGACTGCTGCAGGAAAGGGGCTTTAACACAGCTCCTGGCAGCATTAACAAACGGAGGCCTGTTTGCATTCCCTCTAGTTCTACACCTCGACTATCCAACTATGGTGACTGAAAGCAAAACTGAACTGATTATTTCTGCACGTGATTTCCAGTACATGATTTCTCAAACGCATGACTTCTCTCCAGGAGATTAATGGTTACTTTCCCTGTTCCCATGCCTTCAAACACTCCTGCTCTTGCATCAGCCCTGCTGGTGCAGGACGGCTCCTCATTCTTCACTGACGCTTTGTTCACAGGAGGTTGTTCCCCATCTCACGGGCTGGACAGGTCCCTCCCATCTTGGACGGTCTGTTTTAAGCATGACCTTTGTTGTACAGCACTCATCGGACCGGCTGCACCATCCGTGATGCTCCACGATACTGAGGTCGTGACCCAGAACAGCTCAGCCCTACACTTCCAGCATTAGCGGGTCCGAGCCCGTCCCGCAGCGCTCCCAGCCAAGCACCAACAACCGCAGCCCCAACCCCACGGCAGGAGGGGCCGCGTCACGGGGAAGCGTCAGCAACGGCTACAGACCGCGAGGGAGTACGTGGGGTTCACAGCAACATAACGCTCAGAAACAAAACGGTGCGACACCCACCTGCGGCTCCTCCCTTCATGCCGCCTCGGCCCCGTGCTGCCCCAGCGGCTCCCGCTCGGCCCTCACCCTGCGCCAGGCGCCGCCAGGCACTCGCCGCTTCCGGCACCCACCCGGAAGAGCCGCCGAGCGATCCCAGCGCGCTTCCGGCTCCCGGGGGAAGTAGTTCGGTGGCGGCGAGTCCTTCCGCTTCCGGTCCGTGCCCTTGCCCGGCCGTGCTGCGGCGGCGGCGGGATGTTGGCGGCGGCGGTGCGGGGCCTGGCCTGGGCCGTGCGGCGAGGTGAGAGCGGGAGGTAACAGCTGGGTAACAGCTGGAAAACAGCTGGGTAACAGCGTGTCCATTCTGTCCTCAGCTGGTGCAGGCCCGGCGGCGGCGGCGGTGCAGACCCGGCTGGCGGGGGGCTCGGCCACGGAGACGCGACGTAAGTGAAAGGGGGGCTGGAGGGGGGGGCTGTTTTCGGAGGGCTGTTATTCAGGTAGCTCAGTTATTGAGGTGGTTCTCAGTTATTCAGGTAGCTCAGTTATTCATGTGGCTCAGAGGCAGTGTCCCTCAGCCTTATGGTGTTATTTTGATGTCGTTTTTATGATAGCAAACTCTGCACTGCGTTGTGCATGTATTGTATATTTAGCTTCAGGTTTACCATGTGTAAGCTTTATGGGATGCCTGAATCTGCCTTGCTTCTGAAAGAGCTACTGAGAGACTGAGAGTGGTTAAAGGGATTTTTAAGGAGGTGCTGAGTGTTGCTGCTCTTTCTGTGACGTGCCCTGCTGGAATCTGTTGTTTGCCGTAGCTACTGTCAGACCGAAAAATGAAGTGGAACAGAAGCAGCTCTGTGCATTCGGGGAGTATGTGGCTGAGATCCTGCCCAAGTACATCCAGCAAGTACAGGTAGGTGCTCCGCAATTAATTGTTCTTGCTGGGAGGCAAGGGACGGCATGAACACACCACCTGTTAGATGTCAGAAGCTGTTGTGTGGAAGGGAGATGGTCAGAATTGCATGAAAATTACAACTACTGTTGAGCCACTTTCTCTGATGTCATTGTGTCTGCTGTATTGTGTACTCTGTATGATGTGCTGCTGGATTCTGTGCAGCGTTCAATCCTGTTAGCACGTGCAAGTTCCCTTTCATCCTTTTCATCAGGTGACCTGTTTCAATGAGTTGGAGCTTCTGATCCATCCAGATGGGATTATTCCAGTTCTGACCTTCCTCCGAGATCATACTAATGCCCAGTTCAAGTCCTTGGCTGACTTGACTGCTGTTGATGTCCCATCTCGGCAGTACCGCTTCGAGGTAAGAACTGCTCTGAGACACCAAGCTCAGAGAGTTTCACAGGTGCTAATGGCCATGGGTGCTGTTGCAGCTAGAACTGGATTTTGTACTTCACACACACAAAAAAGTCTGATACTGCATGGATTCCTAGTTAGGCTTTCCTGTTCTGTTCTGCTAGAAGTCTTTTTGTGGGGAGTGGTAGTAGCTTGTTTTGGTTTGTTTATACAAAGCCTTCTTTCTGGCTTGATACAATCTGGTGCTCTTCCTTCTTCCTCCTGGGCCTGTCAGCTGCTGTTAACACAAACAGTCACAGTTTTCCTTAAAATCCCATCAATCTTCTCCTTAACAATTCTCCTTCCTCTGTCCAATTTGGGCGGATCATCCTTCAAATGGGAGAAATGATGTAGTTTAATTCCCAGCAAGTTACAAGGATAAAGAAAAGTAACTGGTTTATTTTTCCCCTTGGTTTATCTGTGGTAACAAATTTAACATTCCAATTGGATCACTGGATACTCAGAGTACTTGGTAGCTGTTTTCTTTGAGACAGGCTATTGTCAAGTGTTTTCATCCCTCCAGTATTCTCTTTCTTTAAGATTTACTGTTCTTCATTACTTTAACTCTTTTTCAATAATTGATGTTTTATAAATCCCACATACTTTTTGTTACACTTCTAAGGAAGAGATAGTGCATGGGACTCTCAGTTACGGTGCCTTTCAGTGCCCAGCTCCTAAGAGCTGAACATGATTTTGCTGAAAAGGAGTATTTGAAATGGGCTCGATGTATCTTTGCTCAGCCTGTCCTATATTGCAAAGAGACCTTCAAAGTCCTTACAAGCCCAATGCCTTCTTGTACTCTGCTTCAGATTGTTTACAATCTCCTGTCTCTGCGATTCAACAGTCGGATCCGTGTGAAAACATACACTGATGAGCTGACACCTATTGACTCAGCAGTGTCTGTGCACAAAGCAGCAAACTGGTATGAAAGGGAGGTGAGTGCCAGCCTACCTGGGAGCAGCCTCTTGAGGGGGGCTGTGTTTTCCTGATCAAACTTGATACTTAGGGCACTGAGAAAGAAAGAAGCGTTTCACTGACTTCTTATTCTGAACAGGGGGAAACAAAGGTGTTTGGTTGTTTTTTCTTTAGTTCTTTTATGACTTGCACTGGTAGTGCACAAAACCAGGCAAGGAACTGAAATCCTGTGGATATAATAACAAAGGGTACTTTGTTCAAAGTAAGAGGAGCCTGTGTTAGGCTTGTTTGTTTTCATGGTTAGATTGGCCTCCAGGTGACCTAGTGAATCGTGGAGGTGCTAGAGAGATTAGAATGGAGATAGACAGTCTAATTCAACTTGTCTCCCTTTCATTTAGGTTTGGGACATGTATGGTGTTTTCTTTGCCAACCATCCTGATCTAAGGCGAATCCTCACAGACTACGGGTTTGAAGGCCATCCTTTCCGGAAGGACTTTCCACTCTCTGGTTATGTAGAG
The DNA here is from genome assembly GCF_054131305.1 of Coturnix japonica. NCBI lineage: Eukaryota > Metazoa > Chordata > Aves > Galliformes > Phasianidae > Coturnix > Coturnix japonica. The sequence continues at coordinate 22,752,169 of NC_140667.1, read as the reverse complement.
GTAGGAGATGCATTCATGTCTGAAGTTATAAAATCTCTGAAACAGTCTTATCTGAGTTATACAGAGATGCTGTTGCTTTATAATCTTTCATCTAAAAGGGAGCTAAAGACATTTAACTGGTGCATTTAACAGCAAGCTGTACATATCTTCAGCATCTGAAATCATCATATGTATCATCTGCAGTAAGGCAGCTCCTAAAGATAGGAACAGTGAGCAGATTTAATGTGCAGTGTGCCACAGACACTTCCTTCTTGAGTAGAAAAAGTGCTTCTTTTAGCATGAATTTTTCCCCTGGAAAACTGTTCGTGCCTATGGAAGTAAACGATCAAACTGATCTTTATGCACCTGCAACTCTGCTTTGTGGAGTTCTTGTAGATCCAAATGACAAAACTAGAGTTTAACTATTTATCTATTGTTTACTACTGTTAAATCACAAGTGAAATGAGCCTAGTTTCAAAGTTTCTGTATTTGCAGAAGCATTTGTATTTGGTGCAGCTTTGAGATTGTGCTGAGTCTCAAGAAGAGACAGTGAAGTACTGTAGGCAACAGATGGTTCTGAGGAAATAGAAACAGTGCAGTCCTGTAAGTGTTGAGAAGGCAGCAGATTTGGAGATCTGGAATGACATAGTAAGGATAAATCAGTCCTACCTAGTATTCACCCACCCTTGCCCTGTGTTCCGAATGTTATGCTAAGAAGCACAACTGAAACCAAACAAGCTGACTTGATGGCAATTCACAGATACTCATGAGAGCAGTCCCCACCTACGATGGAATGGATGGACCACCTTACTGCAGTGACTCAGGAGAACTTCCTTTGCCATATGGCAAACTAAACACATTATTCCAAGGAGACTTTGTATGGACTGTAGGCTAGGTACTCCTGATTCAGAGTGGTTAATCAGGACACCTTAGGTGCATGGCAGGAAAGAGATCAGTATTTCTGGAGAATAAAGAGGTCCTGGTTTCATCTGCAGGTCTCCTCTTTGTGAATTAGGAGAACTAAAGCTGTGGTAGAGGCCTGTGTTTTATCCCATCCATGGTACAATAACAGAGGTTACTTGTACTAGAGAGTGATCTTGGTCATTACCAATTACATCCAATGGCAGAGGAGGCACTGGAGCTGGATGAAAATGACTGTCCTTTGCTCTGCTCTAGGTGCGGTATGACGATGAAGTGAAACGGGTAGTGGCAGAACCTGTGGAGCTATCTCAGGAATTTCGCAAGTTTGATCTGAATAGCCCCTGGGAGGCATTTCCTGCTTATCGTGAGTCTCCAGAACCCTTGAAAATAGAAGCTGGAGCCAAGAAGGAGGATGCAAAATAGCAGCATTATGGAGTGGGTGCATGGCACCATCCATTCTGTTCAGATGTAATATTTATAGTAATAAAAAAGATATGAGACTACTGTTGCCTGTCATGATCACATAAATTGTTTTTTCCAACCTAGATGAAAAAACAGAAGATGAAGGATGTTAATTTACAATCCTGGTTATCTAACTTCGAGCTCCAAGATACTGGATTGATCATTTTGGCTTGGAAATTGAATGGAGTTCAGGTATCTCCTGTGACTAAGCTCCTTCAGATACGTGGCTTCTGTTAGCTGTCCCTGGAGGCTTAAGTCATGACCTGAGCCCTTACTAGTACAAATTTCAGGAGACTCCTGAGATGACTGTGTAGCTTAAATAATAGGAACATTTCATCTCCGCAGTAGGTTCTGGGAAAACTATAATAATGCAGCAAACACTCAGAGCTCGTGTATAGGATTCTGGACCAGCTGTTATTAGGGCAACACAAGAAGCACTTGATATCAGACCATAAAGACAGTGGAAGTACCTGCACTGTCTCTGGGAATTCAGTCTATGTTGTGCTGGCAGTTGCAGGTAACCTCTCACATACTACTCCTTCATGCCAGCTTTCTCTTTGGAGTTTAGCAGCCTTTACTTTCTCCAGCTTCTTCAGACTGTGGTTTTCCCTGCAGCCAAAATGTTTCTCTTCCCTTGTCCTGTAGACAAAAGTGTGTGCATTTTTGTCACCCTTCCAATTATTCTGAGCTCTGTGACATAATAGCATTACCACTACCTTTGCTGTTGTGGAAAATCTTAGCTCTCCAAAACAAGAAAATAAATAAGTATCTTAGTTTCTGTCCACCCACCAGCTGTTGATATTACATTACAGCAGTCATCAATTTATAATGTCTTTTGTTCATCATCCAAAAAATGCATAACAGTTCTGCACCGGAAAGCTGACTGACCTCATTAAGATCTCAAATCTATTGTGTAAGAGATTTTGTGAAGTAACTCACAAACTGTAGAGATTATCTGAATCATTCCAGTACTACATAAGGGCTTTTTAAATTCTAAGATCACTAAACAAGGTGAGGCTGGATAAGGCCTTGGGCAACCTAATCTAGCAGTGGTGTCTCTGCTGATTGCAGGGGAGTTGGACTAGATGGCCTTCAGAGGTCCCCTCCAACTCTAAGGATTCGATGATTCCTAAACAAAACAGGAGTTGGGAAGGCCAGAATATGGGACAGAGAAAGGGACTGAAATAATTAATTCACTTAAAAAAGGCAGCAAATCATTGCAACTAGAGTATGACCTGTCAGCAAGAAGAGCTGGACTGTATGGTAAGAATCAGGTTTCTATGTTTGTGTTCACCCTACCTTTGGTAAGCATGAATTTCTTAAATTCTTTTTTCTTCCTTAATTTGTTGCAGGCTGTTGTGGCCAGCAGTGTTTGGGATGTGACTCAGAACAGCATTCTCTAATTAAAGCTGGTAGCATTTGCCATTATTATTAAAAATTACAACTCTTTACATGAAGAAAAAAAGGAGAAAGGAACAGAAGTCAGCAAAAGTTCGTTATAAATAATTCCTAGGTCCCCTTAGGAGCTGCCAGTGTTTGAGCTGATTAAATAGGAAATGTCCATTTAATCATTTCTACAGTATATCCCACAGCTGGTTCTATTTTCTGTTGCACCAGGTCCCTTGCGTGCCAATGCTCATTGCACAAGACAGAAGTGCATAGCACCACATCTGTTACTGTGAAAATTATTAATAAAGAATATTTTTCCCCTGCCCACTATGTTCTTCATTACCCATCTCAGGGTGCTTGAAGCACCATGACATGACTTATGATGTATGTATCACAGTACGATAAGTCAGATACTGTCAGTGACAAAACCACCACACATGCTTGTGCAGAGGGAGAATTTGACTGACAGCATCAGACAACGCACTGTCAAGTTAGACAAAATGCAACATTTGCTAAAGAATATGCAGAGTCCAAGCAGCCAGCCCTGTGGGGACAAGCACTGACTCCAGCAGGTCTTTAATATGTGGAATATTTACTAATGGACCCAAATCTCTTCTAATTAGAGAAGTCTCAGAGCTTATAACGAGTGCAGTTTACTCACCCAGACATACTATCCCAGAAGACAGGAGGGCACACAGCCTCACAAAGTGCTTGCATAGGAACCTGCTTGCTTTGGGGTCATTGTGGCTGGTGGGCACTTGCTTCACACTGGCAAGGCTGTTATCAGCATGGTCAGACACAATGTTGTTGTCAAAATCCCCTGTCACTGCCTCCATAAGGCTGTCAGCTCATTTGCCTACACAGGATATTCCAAATGTAGGAGGACATTGGATGAGGCACATATGTGCAGCAGCTGACAGAGAGATGTCCTATTCACAGGAAACATTTTCTTAGATCTGAATAGAGTTTAGGTGATGATTCACAGTCACCATCTTGAGCTTCCTCAGCTGACTATGTTTTACTGCTGTTTTCCAGAACACTGGCATTTCTCCCTACAGCAATGCAAGCAGCCTCTTCTCACTGCTCATGTGACTGTTGATGTATTAGGGTATCCACCCCCATTGCAGCCACAGTCTGTATGGGCTTCAGGGCTTCAGGCCCTGACTTAGCATTTCTGCTATAATGGTGAAGAATCTTCAGAGCAGTGCATATAAGGAGTGTCTGAGGTCATTTGGCTTGTTCAGCCTAGAGAAGAGGAGGCTGAAGGGAGGCCTTGTGGCAGCTCCTCATAAGGGGAGAAAAATGAGCAGCACTGATCTCTTTGTTAACAGTGACAGGACCCAAGACCTGCATTGGAGATCAGGCTGGGTATTAGGGAAAGGTTCTTCTCCAGAAGGCGGATGGGCACTGAAGAAGTACCACAGGGCAGTGGTAATGGCCCTAACTCAGAGTTCAAAAAGAGTTTGGATAATGTTCTCAGACACAGAGGCTGAATTTTGGGTGGACCTGTGCTGAGTGAGGAGTGGGACTCAATAATCCTTGTAGGTCTTGTCCAACTCAGGATATTCCATGATTCTGCAATTCTATATCTTGTTTCTCTTTCCCACCTTCTAGATTCAGGAGGTCATTGTGGAAATGCCACCACCAGCCAAGGTGCCCCTGAAGTAATCTGACATTCTGAAACTGCTCCTATGACAGATGGCATGATCAGAGGGCATGTGGAGGAGCTGTACCGTGCACATTCAGCTGTGAATACCTGGCAAGGACACAACCCCTCAGGAGGAACAGATGCACCACCTAATGTTGCATTTGCACAGGCAGAGGCTATGTTCAACTGTCAGGAACTCCTGCTTGCTTCGGAGCACATCCCATATAGCTACTGCTGGTTTACAAGCACCTAAGGCACATGTTTATCCTCACCACAGCTGTCTTTCTCTGTAGGATAGTGAGGCAATTCTGCAAAATTCCCCCAGCTCAAGGCAACAGACATTACCTTTGCTACCACCTCCTACCTGCCACTTGATCAGTCATCTGAATGCAGCCTATGGGCCTTCTCTCTCCTTCCTCCCACCAACATGATTATCTTTTTCTAGATACTTCAGCTGCATGCAGTTCCTAGGACATATTCCTGTTGACAAAATCAAATATAACTTATGCAGATGTTGGTCAAAGTCCTGGATGACCACTTTGTCAGGTATTACAAAGCCCCACGGATGCATCCTGAAGAGAGGTTATTTCATGTCCCAAAAGATGCGGGATTGCTTCTTCTTTATTTTGGCAAAGTAACTTCTAGACAGTTGTGTGAATGCAGTGGGTTTTAAAGGATTCAGAAAGCACACCAATCTCACTGCACAAATAGGACATCAGAGTCTATATCTTGAGTAGCACATTATTTACAGTTTAATAAAAGATATCTCAGAATAAAGGGATATGACTAAAGCAGCAGCAGCAGAAAATAATGAAAACTGAAAGAAGCATCGTTTAATTGTAATACAGCCAAGGCTGTGACAGAAATACAGGCTTTACTTTCATGCAAATGGGGGACAGCTATCTTCTGCAAAGGGAATCAGATGAAGTTTCACCTAAGTAATTCACAACACCTAAAGCAGACCTTGCTCACTGTAACCCAAAAGTGACGGGAAAGGATGATGAGGTGCTAAAGCCTGACTGGCTCTGATCCCTGCTGTTTGCTAGGTCAATATATCGAGTATCCCTTCCTGAAGGTTTTTTAGGGAGCTGGACAAGTAATGTTTCTTCTGCCTGCTTGTATATTTTGGCTGCTACAGCCCTAGAATGAATCTGCCCAGACTGCTGGCCTTATCTGTTTGTGACACTTCTGGATTGTTTGCAGATTTTCAGACTCAGTAAAAGGGAAAACTGAACATGAAGCCAAAGGAGTGGGGACATTCCACGGAGATAGAACAGGCACTGTGCAGAGGAGAAAGAGACCAAGAAGTCCCCCCTTCTTCAGAGGCAATCACATGTGTTAAAAGTTCTTAAAACAAATAGCTTTGTATAATTAATTGCAGTGGAAAATCAGTCTTTGGAAGAGAAGCGTAAATAATTCTGCCAAAACTAAAACCATCAAAGTCTTCCAAGTTTCCAAAATACGACAAAAAATATCCTTTGGGGTTAGTAAGTTCAGCTGCAAGGCCCTTCCCAGGGCTGCAATCATAAACACTGAAAGGCGGATCTATTCTAGCAGAGGCTGCTGGGATCAGAAGCAGCCAGGAAAGACACCACGGCAAACAGCTTTCACTGCACACCCGGCACAGTCCGCAGAGGGGATGTGAACCATTACTGGGCAAGGCTGCTATGGCCCAGATGCAGCTCAACACCTGGCTGATCCTGTGCATGTTCGCTGGATCCCAGAGGCTGACAGGTAGGAAGTGCACCTGTTTGTTTGTGATGTAGCTTCTTGGCTTGGCAAATATTTGTGGCATTCCAGCAGTACTACACTTGGCCTGTTTCTTCAGATATGATCAAATGCATCAGCTAGCTGTGCTGATGCAGGAGAGGGCGTGTTAGCTGGCATCCTAGCTGGCTTTTGTACAGCAGGAGAGACATTAATGCCTACCTGCAGGATGAAGACCTGCTGCTATTTTATCTGCAGGTTTTCTAGATGCTTTTAGGGGAAAAGAACAACTGTGACATGATAAAGTAAATAAGGGATTTTCTTATTTTTTTTTTTAATCTCCAAATTACATTTATCTTATTATTTCAATAAATTATTTGTTATGCTTTGGTTATATTTATCAGAAACAGTAGTTTTGTGGCTACTGTGGTCACTGACTTTACAAGCCAGTCAGATGTTTCTCATTAGAGGCTTCTGTGAATTTAGTGTATCAATTAGCTGAGAGGGGAAGACCAACAAGGACATTTTCATAGGGCGTAAAAGCTTTGCTGGCACGTCTACGGAGGAAGAGGAAAGAGCAGCTACATTCCAAAGCTACAAGTGGCTCAGATAGGGAGCCTGCAGCTGTGCAGAGAAACAAACCTCAGTCTGTGGAGACAGCAGTACACAGGCAGCTTGTACATCTCCCTGAAAAGCTTTAAAAAATATGGAAAGCTGGAAATAGGGTTTGGTAGTAGTCATCACGCACATGCAGCATTAAATAATTTTTCTGCTTTTCATAAGCACCTGCTGACCTTAACTCTGGAGTACTCAGTATATATTCTCTCTCTTAACATAGAAAAGCCTTCCACCATGAAAAATAAATATGAAAAGAAGTGTCAGAGAGCTTACTAGTTTATACTGGTTTATATTTAATCTTTCATGGAGCGAGGGATCCATAGAAGGGATTCTTGGCTCATGACTACACAGATCAACATGGAGAAGGGAGGAGCTGCAGCCTCCATCCCGCAACCCTGGACAGAGGAAACATGCAGCTTAGAAATACTGAAGGCTTAATTGACAACCAAATGATAGAAATAAATAGGAAGGACCGTGATCTTGTGGTGTCCAACTCTGCCTGATGTCTTCCAGATGAACATCCTTACAGCAGAGATGGTGTCAGCGTCAACCCACCCCGCCGTGGCCCAGAGGATGCCGACGTCTTGTTAGAGGTCTCCTGGGCATTGGGGGCCTCTGAGCAGAGGCACTGCTAGTGCCTGTGCTCCCATCTGCCTGCACGTAAAAGCTCCTGTGTTGTGCACTGTTCTCACTGTATTTTGGGAGTGCCTGGAAAACACCTCAGAGGGGTGGGCTGGTGCTGGGAGATGCAGGTGGGAGGCGAGGCCCAGATGGGGCCCTGTGGGGAAGCTGAGGCATGGGGCCAGGCAGAGAAAGGGTGTGGTGCTGGCAGTGATGGAGGTCGAACAGGCAGCTTTGTAATGCACATGCTGCTCTTCTCTTCTAGATGCTCTGGGGAAGGCTGGACATCGAGGCCAATGGGACGGTCCAGCTGCGGGATGAAGAGCTGGCCTCCCTGCGCCCGGCACGGTGGTTCATGCAGGTCTTGGAGGGTGAAGTTCCCAAGACACCGATGGAGATTGAGCAGCATCTGAGATATTACTCACAGACTGATACCCCTTTGACTCTGACAGAGTTTGACCGTCTGCTTTTCACCAGTGTTTACTGCGCCTATCAGATCCGCTCAGTTCAGGGTCTGGATAAAAATCTCTGGATCCGCTTTTTCTCTCAGCTAGTTGATGAGATCTTTCGTGACCTGTGCAAGGGGCTCTGCCCTGCAAATTCCACCCTCCTCCTGGCTTCCTGGCCCTGGAAGGAGAAACCTTCACATTTAGCATCGCTGAAACAATTTTATCGCTCTAACCTGGCCAGGGCTAAGAGAGACACTTAATGAGGGAAACTACCATGGGAAGGTGTGAATCTGACCTCAGCTGCAATCTGGGCTGTTTCAAGTGCTGGCAATCTTTCCACATCGTTCTGGACCTTGCAGACATACGCCACATTATACACAACATTTTATTTTTAGATAGAACAGGACATAACTAAAAATTGCATCTCACACTTTCCTTTTTTTTTCTTTTGAGTGGGCTGGGCTGATGTGGGCAGTGCTATTTAGAAGTGTTATCCATCTTGATTGCTGATGCTTTCTAGGGAGATGTCCTGGCAGGTTTTTTCCAGCATGTTACACTGGTGTCTTAGCAGAATTTATCTTGAATAATTCAGCTCGGTGTCCTCTATTCTTTCTGTGGTCTCAGCCAAATGCAGTCTCTTTTCTCATCTCCAGTAATCAGCTAAGCAGATGCTGCTGTGTTTCGCAATACAGGTAGTGTGTTTAATTTCAGCTTTCTGGTTATGCAGTTCACATTATATGTACCTGAAATAATTTTCCATCTGTAGTGTTTGTTTTTCTTAAAAGATCGACCTAAAATGTATGTATTCTACAAAGCTTCCTTGTATTGTATATTATATTTACATATGTGTACTGCTTTGTGTCAGCCAGCAGTTTGGAATACACTTTTTATATCTCATTTAAATTCCCAAGGATAGTGACCTAGTTATTTCTTCAGCAGATCTTACCTCTTCTGAATTTCTTTTTCTTACTGCTATGGCACTTTACAAGACAAACATAACAACCACACAGTCTTTATCCTCAAAATAAGAAACATAATTGTTTTATAGAATGAGATCGTTAACCTTCTCCACCTTACACAACGCTGTGTGGAATTAAATAAATGTGATTATCTGCACAAGAAGGTTTTGATTTTTTGTTTGTTTCTATTGGGTTTCCTGCTGCCACATTAATTTTGAGTATTTGTTGCATGTGCAGATGGTGGAATCTGTAATTTTCATTCTATCAATACATTCTTAATTTTCCATGCTGGAAAAGGAGGTGTATGACATTCAAAGAGGGAACTGCCAGCTTTTGACCTAGTTTATTTTTCTCCAAGCCACTGCTGCCCAGCAGATGGAGAGACAAAATAGTGAGACGGGAATAAGAAGCCTGGGAGGAAGAAGACACAGAGAATGGTTTTAGAGGTCAGGTTAGGGCTACAAAAGGCTACAGAACAGATTTACACCATTCACTAAGCTTTTTTTTCCCCCCCCCGAGGATGTAGGTGGAGGGACAACGATTATCACTGTCTTTGAAGTATAGATTCTAGGAAGCCAGTGTCCTATTTCAATATTCTTCTGACACACCACACACACACACACACACACACACACACACACCCTTTTTTTTCTTTAATGTACCTCCAGACATCCTTTTCCCAAACATACCCTCAGTCTTTAATGTCTATGATGCATATGGTGCGATAAAGTTAGGGAGTGCTTGCAAACACATACAGTTCGAGCACAGAATGGCATTAAAAGGCTGAGCTGGGATGCAGCAGTGCCTGGAAATACTGCCTTACTGCAAAATGCAAGGTCGGAGCTGTATGAATGTCTGGGTAAAGGTCCAGGGGTTGGCTTGGTGACTCAGATGCAAGCGTATTTGTTTGAATTCAGGTTGTTGTTAAGGTCAGCTTGAGGGCTTTGCTATTTGTTGAACAGACTACAAATTAAACTCAATTAAGCTCAAGGGTCGCCACACAGTTCCAGGCATGTTTAAGATGGTGCATTTCTGCAGTGTATTTTAGGAGACAAACCAGGGTTTAGCTGAGCTTAACTGCAGCAGCACTTCACCGCACTGCGCTGAAGCTTCCAGCCGGCTGGTTTCCTAAATCCCAATTGCTGCCTTTTAGGAACATACCAGTGCCCTCTACAGCCACAGCAGTCCCACTGCAGCAGCACTACGGCTCGACGGAACACAGCCCGGAGGAAACCACTGGAAACACAACTGCTGAGCATACCACTTAGAGGTAATTTTGATCCCATTTGAGCTAGGTTACCAGCATGGCATAAAGGTTAGCCATATCCTTATGTTCAAGGAGCTCATTTCTGAAGACGTTAATGTCAATGCATGGCACAATACTATTCACATATAAGTCATGACCTAAATATTAGATCTTTAAAAGTAGTTCTCTTACTTACCTTGCTTCTAAGAAATCTTGTTTTAGAGGCTGGGTCATTGCTAGATTTGAGACCTCATCCTTTACCACAAGAAACAGAAATAGACCTTTCTTTTCTTATATGTATTATTTTCATCAAATGGAAGATGAGATTCTTAAACACTTTTCTTGTGTGTTCTTTTTTGGTTCAGGAAGGTCAGATTAAGAAAAGCATCAAATACTGTGAATCTTCCAATCAAGCCCTAAGAGGTACCAGTACTTGGCACACACGAATGTACAGTACTGCAGCTCGTACATTCATCACACTGCTTTCTCTCTTGAACTGACACCTCATTCAGTTACAAGAACACAAGTTTCACAGGCAACAACAAATTCAAACCTGAGAAAGTTTTACCACCTTTTGTAATTTTTATTACACTCAATTTCATTACATTTAATTCCTTCCCACATATGCAAGGAAAGTCACCACATCCTCTGCTTTCTGGATGCTAGAGATCTGCAGCAACATGACTACAGCGTTTCCCTGACCCTCAGCATTTCACTACATTGCCCTGCCCCTGCCCCAGAACTACCTCATGCTTTATGCTTAAGTCAAACACCAACACAGGACACACACATACATTCCTGTACAGACTTTTCTATGGATGAATGACAGACACAGCAATGGCCCTGCAGTCAGGGCACAAACGTGCAGCATAAAGAAAGCACTGTACACATGATAGCATGCTCAAAGTAGAGGACTATATCCAAAGAGGAGCAATACCCAAGTTCGTGGCAGCCTGGCTTTTCTCATGCTCCTTTCACATCCACGTTTAATTTTCTGACCCTTGGAGTGAGCTGGCACCTGGGAGCCGCTTTGGCTGAGGGTCTGAATAGATCAGGAAGCCTGTGAAGGTGATGTACTTGCCATGGTTGCTGTAGGCACCATAGCCATCATGCTGATGGCTGTAGAGCCAGACGGTGTCCCCGTACTGCAAAGGCAGCATGATACTTTGGCTCTGCATTTCCCGCCTCTTGGAGTGGTTGTCATCATAGATCATGGCCTGCACCTCATTGTGGTTCTTCATAAGTTTGACTGACATAGTCTTAAAGGGCATTTTGCCAATGGTGAAGGAGAAATAGTATGCACCAGGTATACGGCATGAGAAGATGCCAGTGGAGGAATTGAAATCTTTCCCAATATTCACAAACTCTGTGTCAAATGTGATGGGCTCATGCTGGGTTTGCTTGCCATCTGTGCCCAGGAGACTTTGTGAGCGGGCAACAGAAAATGCAGAGCGAGGGTCTTGCTCCTTCTTGGGCTGATCGGATAACATATGTCGCTGTGGAGCTACATTCTGCTCTCCTGGAAGTTTCTGAACACTGTGACGGTGAGGCCCCAGCTCTTGAGAGCTGAGAGCATTCTGGAAGAAGGCAGAAGTGTCTGGATAGATTAGATAGCCATTAAAAGTTGTATAGGGGCCTACATTGCTGTAAAGAGCATACTTGGGGTCTCCATGTAAACGTAGCCAGACGGTGTCACCATAGTCAAGCTGCAGCATGGCACTCTGGCTGGCTACCTTCCGTTCTTTGCGGTGATGTTCATCATACACAATCACTTGCACCTCATTCTTGTTTCTCATCAGCATGACAGACAAGTTTTTCTTTGGATATTTCCCAACTGTGAAGGAGAAGTAGTAGGCTCCAGGAATACGGCACCGAAACAACCCTGTCTTGGGATCAAAGTCATTGCCAATGTTTACATATACCTTGTCAAAGGTAATGACCATCTCAGAGCTCCCTTCCATGCTGCTGGTTCTGGCCACTGAGAAAGCAGAGCGAAATTCAGTATTGCTGTCTACTGGGAAGCCATCTATACGCATTAAAATCACGCACCAGAGGAAGCCAAACAGAGTCTGAACCTTCAGTGCCATCATTGTATCTGAAAAGAAGAAGAAGCACATTTTAGCAGGAATCATATTAATTTCCAGTTCATACTTCATCTGAAACTCAGATCTGAATCCTGCTAAATAGGCATCAAATTCTATATAAAATACTAAGAAGGTTTCAAGTTTTTTCCTGATCAGTGTACAGGATTATATCTCAGTTGTATCCCAGCACCATTTTGGTATTTTCCCAGTGACAGCTGGAACTTTTTTTCCTGTACTTGTAGGAAGAAAAATAATCTTCTCTGAAAGCCTCACTATCCCATAGTTTGTTTGTAGAACACTGTGCTGCTCACACTGCAGAGGGATCTCAGATTTTGCTGGGGCTTTGCCAGAGCTCTATTTTGTAGCACTTCTATTCATAAAACCAAGGATGAAAGCAAGCCATACGCAAGCCTTATATTATGCAACTGAGATTCAGCTGAAGGGCAAGGAAAAGAGAACATTTGTTCTAGAGGTTCCCATGCAGATCTTATTGCCTGGCACTGCAGCAGCTGTCACACAGGATGCAGGAGCTGGAAGCCAAGGTGGTAGGGCCTGTTATTCAGATAGATTTCATTGTGGACCTGTGAAGAATGTAAAGAAACTAGAAGAAGGGATGCTTAGGGACGAAGGAAGGCAGTGGAGAAAGTGAAAAAAAAAAAATGAAAAAAATAGAAAGAAAGGCAAGTCTCCCAAATTATAGGATTCCTCAGAGAGAACTTAAACACAAGAAACAAGGAAATAATTCACTATTCAAAGAATAGACTAGAAGGAAAAATGTTCTGACCCTTAAAAAAGTGGGATAAGTTCAGAGTTAATGGGATTTTCTGCCTCTAGTTTCTTTTATTTTTTACTTGTGGATTGATGCCAAAAATCACCTATTAGTGCTTTCAGGCTGAAAACAAAACTGCCAGTCATTCCAGGGAGAAGCTTCTCCCTCTGTCACCTCTCTGTGCTTATTAAAATATCATTCAGGCTGGGAAGCAACTGCCTGGTTTGCAGTCTGCCCCCATCTGTCACCCTAGAACTGGTGCCTTGCCAGCCAGCAGACAATGAATTCACAGACTGGCAGAAGAGGAGCAAAACATGTCACTCGTAGGGAGAGGGGTGAAAACAAATCCTGAATTAGAAAGGACATAGGGGTAAACATTTGAAAAAACTAGGGGATGAAACAGTAATAGTAATAGAAATAAAGCAGATGGAATCCACATAAGACTGTGAGGTGGTAATGGGATCCTCTTCTGGCAGGATGTGATACTTAACATCTCTTACAAATGAAAATTCAGTTTGACTTACAGTTCCTGCTCCTTTATACTAGAGAATAAAACTGAAATCTGAATTGCAGCCCTAGCAGATATTGTCCTCCATGCCCCCATATTCTGAATGCTTTTACCAACTTCAGCTGCTTCTCCTGAACACACCACACCCATGGAACCCTATGGGCAGCACTGAAGAGTATTGAGAGAGATCACTTATTTATCAAGGACACTCCATCATCTTTGAAAGGTCAAGGAGATTAAATGTGGTTCCTGGTGACCAGAGAAAGGCAAATGTTGCGCTCATCTTCAATGGCAAGAGAGATAACCTGAGGATCTACAAGCTTGTTGGCCAGTACACTCCTCTCTTTGCTTCCTCGAAAAATCACAGAGCATTATCTTCTAGGAACAAGTGCAGGAAAGACAAATGATGTGACTGGGAATGCTCAGCATGGATTGATCAGGGGTTGCTCACGCTTAATCACGCTGACTACCTTCTGCCATAAAATGACTAGCTTTACCTGTGACACTCAGAAGGAACTAACCAGCTGTCTGTCTGACGGATAATCTCATACCCAGCAAATGAATTTAACTGCCAAGTATACACCTCCATGCTGTCTTTCTTTTTCCTCACTTTGTCTTTTAGTTGTGAGCTCAGCTTGTGACTCTTCCCATGTCTGTGCCGCATTTGGTCACTACTGGAGTTTAAACAATACTAATAGGCCCTAACATCTCACCAATAACTAAATGCCAAACAGCCACACTGTGAACTTAGCCTCTGGTTCTGTAGAATTGTTTTTGCAGAGTGCAATGCTACATCTAGCAGGGAAGGCTCATTTCAGCTTTCAGCTTAGTAAACCAGTCCCTAAGGGCAAGCTTCTAAGGGCTGTTAGATGTTTCTGATTCATACTCACTCACTGTTATTCCAGCGATCGCCCTGGTGTGGCCACATGGAGAAGCAGGCAGACTGTGACATTCCTGCATGCTCTTGAGGCAAAAATTGACAGCAAAGAATTTAACATAGATGTTTTTAGTCACATTATAGGGGAGTTGGGGAATATACCACAGGCAGGACACTGTTGGTCAAACTCAAAAATACATAACAGTTTAATGAACTCTATAGTGAATCTGACCTCATTTTCCTTCAAATGACCACTATCCTTGTTTCTATCCCAAAGCTAATTTCTTTGTATTCAGGTCACTCTGAAAACAGCCACTTACAACACACTCTGAAAACACTCACAATTGCATAGACTCTCTGCTGCTGCAGAGTCCCTTGTTTTTACCTCTTCCCCATAACTTACTGTCAAGTCATTTAAATAAGGTAGTTAATTATGCTGTGTTTCCATTAGCAAATTATTTCCTTGACAGCTCCCACTCACCACTTTCAGGTTTACTCAGGTTCTTTTATCTATTTAAAATAATTTAGAAAGTATCTAATAACTGCTTCTCACATTAAGCCAATCTAAGAATAATTTGCCAGTCATTAAGAAGGCTCAGTTAGATACAAGGCTGCCATAAACAGAGGCAACTTGCAAAACTCTTGGACTTGAGTATTAGCCCATTAAATCTGCAATAGAAAGCTTCCAAAATGCAAAGGAAAGGTCTTTGGGAGAAGAGGCACAAATCTTTTCCTGTGGTAGCTTTGAGACACCGTTAGGGACATAAGGCTGGTCACAGACACTGCAATGGAGCCTTGTATTCTTGCTATTGAATAGATTTTGAAACTGCAGAGTGAAGTGAAAGATCCAGGCCAGAAGCAGAAAGTGGATCACATATGCGGCATACACAGTAGCTGTGTTATGCTCACTACATTTATGTACAAATCAGGACACTTTGCTGCCCTACCGTTTCTTTTTATGATAGTATCTACGGTGTTAGCACAGAAGTATACAATGAAGCTAAGCAGATCCAATAGATAAGCAAGGTATGCTGATGCCTTTGCATCAGGGAGCACCAACAGGGGACAGCAGCCTGCTGGGAAGAAGACAAGAAACTAATTTTGGAATAGAAGGCACAAAACATACGATGTTCTCAAAGGTACTGACATTAAATTAATGACCTGAAAAGAAGGGATTAAAATGGTAGTGACTCACATAGCAAGACAGGAGTTGCAAATCTTTTTTTTGAAAGTAAAGAGATAGAATTCAACATTTGCATGACCCAGGAAACATGAATAGCTTTGTGCTAGATAGAGGTGATTTTTCTGTCCTGGAACAGAATCAATCCATGAGTGGAAAGACAATGAGCTTTATTCTTCTCTTGAAATCCATGGATTTTAGAAAAGTACTTTCAATAATAGAAAGGTCACCCCATTTCCAGTCTCGTAGGTCAGGTCTTGCAAAACTCCAGAGGGTTTTCTTTTTATTGCAAAACATTAATGAGCCAGATTCCCTACATCTACCCTAGGCAAGAGTCCTTTAATTTCATAAGATCATAATATCACTGAAGAATGAGTTACAAAAACGAAGTGATGCACTTGGATTCACTGTTAGTAAAAGTTCATAAAATTCTGTAAGCAGCAAGAGCAAAGCCCTGTTCTTCTTAGCTCTTGCTCTAATAGAAAAGGACAGTTACAAATGTTTCAATTATTTCAATCAGCGAAAGCTTGTGTAATGAACAGCGTTCTTGGACTACTGTTAGCAAGAATTTTTCCCCAGATACCACATACCGTCTGCTCCACTCACTGGATACAGTTTAAGAGCATCGCTGCTTCCAACATCAAGGAGAAATTATATGTAGCAGATCCTCAAATGCAAAGTATAAAGAGTACTGTACGACAAATGCAAGGGCTGAACTTTTGGCTTTTGGCTTTCTCTGCTTATGATGAAGGTGTTTTTTGAACTCTGGATCAATCCAGAGAGGTGAAACACTGAAGCATTGGGATGCTTTCTGGAAATTACAAACCGCACTCTGAATCGCAGAACTGTATGGCGTAATACAGAAAGCATTTCATTTTACATGTTTCCTTGAGTCAGCGGAGTCTGTCAGCATAGTAACACAGCTTCTGTGCATTGAAAGATCTGTGGAGAGACAAGAATTCTTTTGAAATGCCTCAGCTGTAGCCATACTCAGGAAAACAAAATGGAGAGACTGTTCTTTGGTAGAATCCTCTAATATTAGCCTGCATTTTAGAATATTAATTAAACTTGCTAAATTTCAACTGAAGCCCCAGTAACTCTGTTTAAGCTACAGTGATGATATATAAGATGATATATATATGCATTGGTCCAAATAGAAACATGATATTTATGATATTAACTTTTTAATCCCGTAGCAGCATTCAGGGAAATTTGCAGTGCCAAGGTGGCATATTCATTTTGACTAATATGCATATGTAAAAATACATTAGTTTAGACAGGCAAAGTGGTGTTTCAGTACAGAAAGCTGAATATACCCTAAGTGGGAGCCAGCACTTATTCTTAACTAACCAGTACTTTAAAATGTAATACAGATCACTTACATACTTTTGTTAATGAACAAATTACACAAGCCCAGCCCTTCATCACATACATAATCCTCATGTAACCAAGATTAAAAAAAAAACCCCAAACACATCAAGTAAAAAATGTATTCTAACACTGATCTGAAGTAGGAAAAAAATCAGAAAACACTGTTAGAACATTGGAGTTTAATCATAAAACGTGTTGAATTTTATGAAGTTGCTCTGCACTTGCAGTTAAACAGACTGTTACTAAACTGCCACTGAAATCACATGAACAGTTAGCAGTAAAAAAGCTAGCTGAGAATAAGCTCAGAGATAAAAAGGTTTATGTGCAAACACAGGCCAGAGAAGATTGAAAACCACCGCCTGAGAAATCCATAAGACTCTGCTGCTGTACAGTGTTTATTTAACACAGCTACCTTTAGATATAAAACACTGAGACCATTACAGCAGAAGGAATTTTTGCATGGATCCAGTTACAGTTACGGTAACGTCAAAGTTAAATCACCTCTCTATCCACCCCCAAACCTAGTTTCCTTATTTAGCCTGGTTTATGTGTGTACCAGAGATGCTGGGCATGTGGAATAAGGCTTTGTTGAATCAACCCATTTCTCTGGGAGTAACCAGACTTCTGCATCAGGAAGATCACACTAACATCAAGGATTAATCAAGCCTGGAATATCAGGAGCACTTTTGTAGGTGAAAAAATGTAACTCACTTCAACAGCATCTACCACAAGGATCTCCCAATGGCATCGTGATAATTTTACATTCAACTTCTTACCTTTCTCAGATTAAGACATTTACATCACAGTAGTAAAGAAGCTGAGAGCCTGCTAAACTGCACATTGCTGGACTCTGCTGAAGAGCATCACATACAAAGGTGCAGTAGCAGGAATGTCACTTTGATTTTCTGTACTTTACAGAAGCCACATATTTTGTGTTACTCTTTCCTATTAAAGACTGTTGTACAAGAGACCACTGAGATACTAAAATGACATACTGGAAACTATGATGCCATCTCAAACCTTGTTCTCTTTCCTCTCCATAATGGTTTTATGTTTTTGATTTACTTTCTGTGAGTCTGTGCTCTTATACCTCTTATCAGCCAACATTTTAGTATAATTACTTGCTAAGTAAGGTCCTACACACACACACACACAAAAAAAAAAAAAAAAAAAAGAAAAAGAAAAAAAGAAAAAAAGAAAAAAAAGGAAAAAAACCTACAAATCTTCAGTTTTTCTTCTCTTTCTCTCTCTTGCTTCTGTGGGTACATAGATCTCATTTTTCCTGGAACTCTGTGCCTACGTTAGTCTCTTCCTACTTACTCCCCTACTCAACAGAATGTTGCTCCCTAGTCACTGCTCTAAGACCTAACATTGGGTAAAAGTAAGAGGGGATATGTTGGTTCTTGCTGGTTGATCATCGCATTATTAGTTAGGATGAGCTTGTAGAGTCCAATAATTATCCCCTAAGGACACTAATGGACAGCTGAATGTCAGCTGGCATTACATGCAAAGACAATGAAATGTGCTTTGGTATCCGAGTCTTGTCTCAGCTCACTGACTGTTAATGGTTTATTTAGCAATGCAACAAAAGATGTTCACAAGCTGGGTCCCCATCTTGTTACTCACAGTTAAGAAAAAACTTTCAGACTGGGTAAGATTCAGTTCCCCCTGCTTGATTGATCAACTTGTAACAGTATAATTGCTTTGGTCTTTTATCCATCAGAGGCTGCAATATGGCATGCTTTGGGAAAATATAACATACTATTGACTAGTACTTTCTGACAGTAGGCTTCACAAATCCATCTGAAAAGAATGAATCATACACTGGCATATTTGTCTACAAGAATGATGCTTTCCTTGAGAGGTCTGGGTTTTTCTTCTTTTTCTTTTCTTGACAAGCAAGGTAGAAAAGCATGCTGTCTTTTAACATCTGCCTTTACACTCATCTAAAGAAATCACCTTCATTTCTTTTCATGCCCTGCTGTTTTATTACTGTGAAGCTACTGAGAGAACACTGTGAATTGCACTGCAGTGCTGCTCTTTGCTGCCAACATGCTGCAACATCTCAATTTGGAAATTCACTGAGCTCTGTTTTAGTGAAGAAGGTGATCGAAGGCATTAAGATCTATGTTTCTCCATAAGCTTTACTTCCATCTCTGCTCTGACACTTTTTTTTTGCTCTCCTGCTTTTCCTGGGTCAAGACAGAGCTGAGACACAGAGCTGAGAAGGAACAACCATCATGCATTCAGCAATAAGCAGAGCCCAGTACTACTAAAAGATGAAAATTCTGCCTTGTCAATGAAGTCCTGCAGTATGCATAATGCTTCTTAATGTTAGTTGCTTCATTGAATAACACCATGCTCTAGGTACAGTAGCATTCCTTCTTTCATGTCCATGGAGACACGATAAAAAGTAGCAAAGTTAGTCACATCTGCTAATGCTGACCCCTTTACAATCAGAAGTGTATACATGTATATGTACATATAAATATATGAATGTATATAACAAGTGATACACAAGCAATTGCTCACCACCTCCCAGCCAAAGTCCAACTAGCCCCTCAAGCAGCGTCCGAGAATGAGATGAACTCCCACCCCCTTCAAAACTCCTTCTGCATGATGTCATATGGTGTGGAATATCCCTTTGGCCAGTTTAAGTCGCATGTCCTAATTCTGTTCCCTAACAGTTATCTGTGTCCTTTGCTGACAGTGTCCTGTCAGCAACAGCTGAGCAGCAATTATAAACATCAGTGTGTTATCAGTATTGCTTTTCTTCTAGAATCAAAAGCATAGCATCGTGCCAGACATTCTGGAGAAAACAATTCCACCCCTGCTGAAAGACACCATTTTACTAGAAACTTCTTCTCAGAAGGCTTTATCTGGTGCAAATGAGACTCCACAGGACTGTGAATGTATCACTGATATCTTCAGGAAAACATAAGTTCTCGCTTTCCCCTTTAAAACACTGAGCATATTTTAGTAATGGATTTAAACAGTTTCTCATCTTGTTCAGCAGGAAGCTACTAAGTTCCTCCCTTTAACCACTTACAATTTAAGTTTTCTCAAATGTGCTTTTGAAATTGGATTTTTTCTGTTAAAATATGACACAGAAGTGCTGCAGACCAAAAGGCACAGTGTACTGCCCTGGATGTTGGATCAGAAAGAAGGATTTACTGTATAATATCCCCAACACATATGTAAGTTTACAAAGTTTTCTCCTTACCTGCTTTCTGGCTTTGCATTATTTCCAATATTTAAAGAGAGCCCATCCACTCTTAACGGCAGTAGAAATGTTTGTGTGACAGTTTCTTTAGAAGTCCATCTGTACTAGAAAGCTGCTGCTGGTAAAAGGCTTTGGCACTGCCATGAAAAAGCACTGCTGGACACTGATGTTCACTCATCAGTTCCTCATTCACACAGAGAAAGCACTCAGTGCCTGTCAAGTGCTCACAGATTCCAGACTCATCTGTGCAACCAGACTGTTTCTTCTTAGGCAAAACTGCCCTTGTCAGCTTGAAGCTGTTGCCTTTGATTCTTGCTTATAGGAGAATTTTGCTAAAATATTAAAGAAATGACTGCAGCAGCATACTTGAAGTAAATAAGTTGCTCCAAAACTAACGTCTCCTATTTATTTCCATGGAAACCACAACAGATACAAAAAACATAATAACACTGTTCGATAGTGCAAATGGTCAGCTACAAAATGCTATTTTTTAACACAGTCATCGCCATTAGTCATGCATTTTCATCAGTGATGAACAAGAGCCAGCATGCCACACTTGTAAAAATATGCACCAGTAGGATGTGATGTGCTGCTTCACAGCTCCTAGATAGCATCACTGCTGGGAAATCACTGACCATGGAGTGTGTCTTTCATTGGATTGGGAGTCTGAAGGCATCAAATCTAGACTATACAGTGTTTGTGTGTGGCTGGACAGCCCAGCCAAGAATGGCAACATGCTCCATGGTCCTCAGACTGATACAGGGTTTGGCATTGTTGTGTTGCAAGAGAAAGGCTGTCTTCTTCACTACAGCCTGACTTGAGATGCCTTCATCTCAAACAGTGCTGCAATGTAATGGTTGAAGTTGATGGTTTATCCAAGTTCCAGGAAATCCAGAAGGACTACTCCTTTCCTGCCCCAAAAGAAAGTGTGCACCAACTTACCCACTGAGAGCTGTGTCTTGAACTTATTCTTTGATGGGGAACTCACATGTCATCACTCCATGGACTGCTGGTTAGAATCTGGCTCCTAGTAGTGATACCACATATTGTCATCACCAGTAGTGATGCGATTCAGGAAACTGTCACTTTCAGCCTGACACTGGTTCAATAGGTCCTGACAAACTTGCACATGGGGTTCTTTCTTACTCCTATATGAGGATTTGTGGGATCCACCAGGTACAACCTTTGCAATATTCCAACATTGCCACCATCATTTCCAACACACTGAAGCTGATACTCAGCTCTGCACACAGTTCCCTTGTCATAATCTGCTGACTCCTGCAGATGAGCTCACTTCGTGGTGTGACAGTTGTGCATGGCTGTTCAGAGTGTGACTTGTCTTTCACATCACTGTGTTGCTGAAACACACTATCCACTGCCTCACTGTGCTCTGGTGTATCCACCATTTAGACACCATAAATGTTCAGCAAGAATCAGTGTCAATGGGCCCCTTCTAAAAAGGCCTCTGTCTAAAGTTCTCCCTTTCCATAACAATTATCAACAGCTTCCAACAGCAGCCTACCACCTGCAGAACTCTCTCCAGCATGTTCAGTAGTATTCTGAACAGCCTCTCGCATTTCCTCCTAAGTTTCATTGAGAAACTTCATTCTTGTTCCTTCTTCTACAAGCAAAAAGGAGGGGCCTTCTTTTGAATACCCCTTCTGTCTCCTTAGTAAAGACTGTGTTGGGAGATCACTTACTCATTAAAAAAAAAAAAAAAAAGAAAAATAGAAAAAGAAAAAAAGAAAAAAGAAAACAGAAAGAATTATGGGAGAAGGCTGAAGGAAAGTAATGGGAATCACTGCTCAGTCCTTGGGTGAAGGGCACATGAATTTACTTTGAAAGATCTGGGGCACCAAGTGATTAGCTTTCTAGGTAACCCATTTTTCCTAAATTTTCAAGCAGCTGTGAAAGACAAGGGCAGGGAGAGCAACCAGAACATTTCAGTTTGTGCTCCCATGTCCCACTGCAAATCAAAACATGAGAATTTAAAAAACATGGGTCATTCCAGTTTGAGAGAGTTTAAAGGACACCAGATTCTAATGCTAACATGTTACAGTTCACACAGCAACAGCTTTCTAAAAAGCTCAGCATAATTCTTCATCTGCACTTTGTCTTGTTCATTCAGCATGGGATCCTTCCAGCAGTTGCTTTGCAGCCTTTTAGTCCCAGAGAGTATTTGTTTTTGTGGAAAAGATTCCCTATTGACTGTTTGGTCTAAATACCATTTCCACTCCTTGCAGCACGGCTTTAACTCCTCTCAGAGCTTTTCTTTCATCTGAGAGGAGACCTATAAGGAAAGGAAAAATCCTTCTCCCCTTAGAGGATTAAAAAACTCTTTAGTTGGGCTCAAAACAAGTTCAAAAGAAGTTCAGGATCTTATGTGCAGTAGCTCATCACTACAGCATCCAAAAGAGACAGTCATTGCTCTCTTCTTTCCTTCCACCTGTCTCTTCATAGAGTATTTTTCATCATGCACAAGGGACCGTCTGTTCCATTTATATTAAACATAGTATGTTAAACTATGAATATTACAGGACCTAGATTTTATCTCCCTGAAGAGACATCTAAGATCTGATGTAGAACTTTGTTTTATTTTATTCCTGTTCTGAATTCTAATATTTTATTTCATCTCTAAAAGAAATCATATTTGGACAAGGGTATAACATTCAAGGAGTAATACACTACAAGAGTTTGTATTTTCAGTTCCCATCATTTTGTTAGCTGCTAATCCTCATTGATTTTTCTTCTTTCAAATCACCAATTTCAGCCTTCAAATTCAGGTAAGCCTCTGTTTCAGTGAAATCAGAATGCCCCGTTCTGTACATTTTCTCTAAAATGAGCTTTTTCAATGATTTTTTAGTATACTCCTACTTCTCTACCAGGTTCTTTTTAGGAAGAGCCGTGCTGTATTCCAGAGGCTTTGTTACTTCTGGTTATTTTACAAATGTTAGCAAAGTACTCCCAGACAGATTTCATTTCATTTATGTGAAAAGAATGTGTTACTATCCAAATCATTAGAAGAATACATGCAGAAGTGAACTGAAGAAGTTACCCAGTCTAAGGTACTCTCCCAAGAGAGGGCCTAGTCAAATCACATTCTCCAGAGATAATTTTCTAATGTGTTCATAAAATGACTGAACAACCTTCCCAGACTAAATATGCAGCAGTTCTCTTATCCCACATCCTAGAAAATTATCTCTACTGTCTAAAACAATGTATTTTTTTTTTCCTGTTACTTTGTGCCTTCTATTTAATGTACCATACTCTTCTGTTTTCTATCAGAAGATATTACCCAGGCATCTTGCTGGCCTTTGGGCTAAATAATTTAAGTTTTTTCAAATCTTCTTACAATTCACATTTTTCCAGACCTCTGAAGAGTTTTGCTGCCCTCCTCTGCAGTCTCCAATTGAATCACACCCATCTCAACATGTAATAACCAAAACTTCATGAAACCTCCAAACTGAGGTTTTAATAACACTGGAAAGAGCAGGAGAACTGCTTCACTTCTTTCAGGCTATATGTCTTTTATATTTCCTAGCAAGAAATTTGCCTTCTTTTGCAGCAGCATGACATTGACTCACGTTCAGCTTGTGATCTGTCACAACACTCAGATTCTTTTCTGCAGTTGCAGCACAGTCATTTGCTTCTCTCTTGTGCTTTTACAGTTGGTTAATTCTGCCCTGGTGCAGCACCTTGAAGTTATCCCTACCAAATTTCATCCTGTTCTTTTCCTAAGCACTTCTCCCAACTTACTGGAATAATTCTGAATTCTGATCTTTTCCTCCAGAGCATGTCAGATCTCACAGTTTCTTGTCTTAGCCAGATGTCATTTACTTACTCTTTTTATTCATGTCCACGTCAACTAAGAAAACACTGAAGAAAAGCAGATCAAGAACACACTGACACAGCTATCATATCTGTTTTCAGCAGCCTGCAGCCCAACTGAAGGATTGGCACAGACTAAAAGCAAACAGTTTGAGCTCTGAATCTTTGAATATTATTTAAAGAATATCTTCCTGTTCAGAAAATAGTGTTTCCTCTGTTTATAGCCTTCACCTGGTAGCCTTTGGATCCCACTGAAGCAAATATTTAAATTAATTCAGAACCTCAAATATAACTTAAATTAAATCTCTCATCCACGACACAAAGAATCTTCAAATGTGTAAAAGAAACAAAAACAAAAATAAAAGCCATTTCTGCTAGAATCTGCTGGAAAGAATGAAGGGAAAGATACAGCCAGTTCTCTTCACAGATTCAGGGATGTATTCAAAATGTTGTAATTTACTTTGAGTTAAACTTGCAGTTCACAAGGGAAGGGATGCATTGAGGCATTTAGAAGATTTTGATCAGCTAAGTATTTTCTTTGCACCTGCCTTTAACCAAAAGACTGCAAGTTCCTCCCTCACAGCTCAAACACCTGTCACAACACTCATGAATAGGCACATAGCACATCATAAACCTTAGTGTACATGGGCATAAAGAGGACCTGGCCTTCCTCCTGACAACAGTGGCTCAAATCTCTCAACTGGTTCCAGCTCCCATTTCATTAATTGCTTCCATAGCTTCCCCAGATCCTTTTACCCAATACGACAGTTTTCCTAACACTGTTGCTGAACCCCTGACAACAAATATATACGAAACGGATTAACCAGCTGAAGGATGAATAAGAAGAAATAGGACTTTATGATTCTGTACTGTTTTCCAGTGG
The DNA here is from genome assembly GCF_054131305.1 of Coturnix japonica. Taxonomy (NCBI): domain Eukaryota; kingdom Metazoa; phylum Chordata; class Aves; order Galliformes; family Phasianidae; genus Coturnix; species Coturnix japonica. The sequence goes on along the minus strand of NC_140667.1, from coordinate 22,727,447 downwards.
AGCTCTAGTAATCAATTATTAGCCTCAGGAGTGACCCCTTACTGCTCTAATCTGTGATCAGCTCCTGATTCTGACTGAGCTACCTCTGCTGGAAACCTCAGACCTTTGATTAGAGGCAGCAGGAATTCCTCCTTTGTTCTCTAACCTGTCTGGAGGATGTATGCATCTAGAGAGAGGCTTTATTGAAACAAGAAATCACTCAGGGGGATAAAGGTGATTGACAAGAGAGACAGCAGCACAGCATTTGCACATTACTGACTTATCTCATTTGAACATCAGGCAAATTCCGTTTCTTGGCAAAGGTAAAGATTTAGGAAAGCTGAAAGGAAAACGTAATTCCTCATTTATCTGTGCTTGCATATGCTAGGCAATGGGGTCTATCAAATCAGAAAGAGCTAAAGATTTTCAGCTCTGCTGAGTGAAACCTGGAGTCAGTCAGGCAGATTCTTTTACTAAAATATGACAAACTATCAAATAACAAGCCTTAGTATCTTCCAAGGCAGTATAAAGATGCAATATTACAGACCACTCAACAAGACGTAATTCTAATGCAAGTTGAACTTCATTCTCCTTAACTACGCATCTTTGAGTAAAATGTACACCTCATGCTTCGGGCAGTGAAGAAGAATGGATAAGTGCAAGAGTTCAAGAGTAAAACCTACCTGATCCTAATATCTGACTTCAAACGCTGGTAACAGCCCCACTTTAGTATTTTTAAGACTCTAACATTTTAATCTGATCTCATTCTAATCTCATGCTTTAGAGTCAAAGTAGCAATGAACACCTCGTGGGAGAAGTTCTCAGCTGAGAATATTCTCAGAGGTGCTTCCCATCTTGGAAATGTAATGTTGCTAGCAGACTTGTTTATTTCAGTGCTCTCTGCCTACAACTAATTAGAAGAAAGTGAAACTTGAGCAGAATGACCATGATCACCAGAAAGATCACTGCATACTCACTGTTGTGTTAGCACTAGCCTTTTTGGTCTTCACATTCTTGGGTGTTATGCACAGAAGACGCAAACTTACCACAGCTCTCTGCAGCCCAGGCATACAGCATTTCTCTTTGTGTCTGAGTTCATCCAGGTTACTGTCTAATATACCAATGAGAATACTGAGAAGCAGAGATCAACTATTGGCCTTGCTGCTATTTGGAAACTTGTCTACTATTATAAGAGAGAATGTAAGCACTGTTTGATTGCAGGTCACAACTATATTTCAACAAGTAAGGCCACTGGCCTTTGTGGGTCCATCTAGCCTCCCATACTTGGAAAATATGAATGGTTCTCCATTTATCAATGAGTATTCTCTGGAGAACATGGCAAATGAACAGATGATCACATTAGTAAAACACAAATAGCAACAAACGAGATTCCAAGTTTTGTCACCAATTTTCTGTTTCCAGTGTATTTAATTTCTGATACTGTTTCTTCATTGGCAAAATAGCAAATGTCAACCACATGGACAGCTCATCTGATTTAAACCAATGCCATGCTGAAGCCATAGGTTCTCCCTTATGGAGACCAAAAGTACTTTTGTGGCATTAACTCTTTCAGACAGAAATTACAAAACACATTTCTAGAACCTTGTCCACTAGTCAATCAGTACTCACGCTTCAGCTTTATTGAAGCTTTTTAGAGGTGAACAAAGGGAATGCAGAGGGTAATGTGCCCTACTGGGAATCCTCACTTTTCTCTGACATACATTTTACTGCTATAAATGAACTCTTAAGAATGGCTACATGAGCAAACAGCTGCTATGTGCTTAGATCGGATCACAGCCTCAATGGCAAAGTATTTCAAAGTCTTGTTACACATCATCTCCCTGGAGAAGAGAAGCTGCAGAAGGTTGCAATAGCATCAGAATGAATAATTGAAGCAAGGCTCATTCAGTATGTGCATAATGAAGGGTCACAACGCTGCCTTCCAGACAGCTGGCAGAGCAGAAACTCTCCAAATGCCTGGTAGATACATCATCTGAGGATGCTGACCCACTTCCCTGAGAGCTTTGTGGGTGTGGGTCGAAGAGATGACATTGGGATTGTCAAGTACACAGAGAATAACTGAGTTACATTATCTGGTAGAGTACTGTGTATAACAGAATCAGCTGCATACACCAGTCTTGGGAAATCCCATGAGACTTAGTTCCCCTAGGAAGCTAAAGCGTTAATTTCCCATCTGAGAAACTGCCCCTCGGGACATTTTTCACGATTCCCTTCTCTATGGCCGGCCCCCGGGAGGTTCTCCAATCTCGGCTCCAAGCTCGTCCCCATAAACTCTACCCGTTTAATAAGAGTGGAAATTAGAAAAATAAAAATAAAAAGGGGACTAATTCAGACATTTCCCGCTAACCTGTTGGCCGGACCAGCCCCTCCGTGGGGACGGAGAGGGACCGCAGCCCACCCCAGCGTCCCTCCGCGCCCGGCTCCCCGTGGCTCAGACCCGGCAGCGCGTCCCGAGCGCCCGCCCTCGCAGGACGGACGGCCCCGCTCGCCACCGCTTCGTGTGCCGGCGACCCCGCAGGCTCCTCCGCGGAGCAGGCCCCCTCCCATCACCCCGTCCGGCCGACGGGTTCCAGCCCCAGCCCCTTCCTCTACAGTTGCAGCCCGGCCCCGGCGGCAACGTCTCTCCATGCCCCGTACCTGCGGCCGCTGACGGCGATGGGCGGCGCGGGGATAGGCGCGGGGCCGCGACGCTACCGGCACACTGACAGCTCGGGAGCCGCGGCGGCAGCGCGGGGGCCGAGGTGGGGAGGGGGCTCGGGCACCAGCGGCTCCGGCGCCGAATCAGTGTCGGGAGGAGGGCCCGGGGGCGGGCGGCATAGGGGAGGGAACGGCGGCGGCGGGGCGAGGGGCGCGGAGTCGCTGTCACCGCGGCGGCGGATCGGCCTCGGGAGGCGGCGCAGCCCTCGGGCTCCGGGGCGGGGGAGGAGGGAGAGCGCAGCTCTAAGGGCCTGCGGAGCCGTGGGGGGCAGGTCGGGATCCCCGCTGCCTTCTCGGAGGAGAGGCGATGGGAAGCGGGCCGGGGCTGTGTGCTGGACGCGCACCTAGGAGAGCGAGCTGGAAGCACCGTGCTCGGGTGGGTGTCTGACGGAGAGCTGACGAAATGGTACAGCTGGGGAAAGCGAACGGCTTTTGGTGAGCTCGTGCTCTTGTCCAATTTCGTGATCGGAAGATTTTTGGATCCAAACGCTTGTCTGTGGAGCGGCTGCATCATTTGGTTCAACAAAAGCTCTTATCTATCCCTCGAAAGCTCGCCTTGCTTAGGTCATCACACAGCAGTGAGGCTGCTGCTTGTTCCTTTGGAGGTCTGCATTGATTTTTGCTGACGGCAAAATAGCAGGCTTTGCACACTGCTGCTCTACCCTGAAGAGCAAATTTGAGGGTTTGTAAAGCATGTTTACTGCTAATCCAGTAAAACCACCTCATGTTGACTTTCAGAAAGAACATGTGAAGATGGGAATGGTTAAAAAAAGTTCTGGCTTTCCAAAACCAGGCTTCTTTCCCTCTGCTGTACCCCACATTTGGAGAGATAGGGATGTCAGTGTGCTCCTCCTGGACGGTGACAGAGGCAGCTGGTGATGCAGCCCGTACACTACCGTGTTGCTCTAAGACGCAACTTTGTTGCTCTAGGACTGCTTTCACCTGTTGTAGCATGAGAACCTTTCTCCCAACACTACTTTAACCCCACTGCTTCCTTCCCTTGGTGTCACAGCTCACGGGCACCAAGGTACCAAGAACAAGGCCTATCCTCACCATTCACAGTGGCAGAATGGAAACAAACAAACTAACAAGGGAATGACTTTCCTCAGATAAGGAGGACTGGCAGGTGAGATGACCAGGATGTAATTTCATGCTATTTATAGTGTCTTTTTCCAAATAACAGATCTAAAGCAGAGCGCACAGCATTAAATACATGCCACTGTGCCTGTCCTCCTCAGCCATCTATGCACCTGTGGCTTCTGCTCCTCTGTTACATCCTTATCCTTTCCCACAGCAAAGCAAAGGGGAAGATGAAAAGCAGGATGAGGGATGAGAGTTACAGACTAACCCTCATGTGGTTCTGCTAGCAGCTGACAGCTGAACAAAGTATCCTGCATGGGCTCGCATCCAGCTGGTACTGCTGGCTAAACATATTCAGTGCTCTCTTAACAGCTTCTTTACACGTTTCATAGGGCAGATTACTCAACATCTAATTTACTGCTCTTGGAAGAATGAATGGACCACTGACTTCCAGGAGATGAAAATGCTCATCTTGAACACAGTCCAGACAAATGCATTCCTTTAATCGTCTAGCAATGATAGCCATGATGAGTAATTTATCACTAGTATGATAGTAATGTTATTCTAAATATATATGTTGCCAATGTGGTCAAAATGATTGAATACCAAGATACTACAGTACTGTAAGTTAGGCACATACTTAGCATTGTCCTGTGCAATCCATGGTTTTCCCTTCTGCTCTCCTGCTGGCTGTGCTTCTGCCTTCAGCAGCTTTTTCTTCTCACTGGGGCAATACTGCTTCATGCCTTCTTTTCCTCAGCTGGGGGGAGGAAAAGGGCTGAGAAACGGGCTGTGATTCTGCTCAGAGCAGCCAGTGGATTTGCTCCTTTTCCCTGGAAAAGTGTTGAAACAGAGCTGAGCTGCTTTACCTGGGAATGAGGCAGAAGAAGGCTTTGGTGGGCAAAAATGGAGAAGGGAAGAGGGAAAAGTGTTAGATCTTCCAGTGGCATCTTAAACTGTAACCTTCACAGCACATGGAAGTCCTCCTAACAGGGATATATCCCTTGAAGCCCCACGGGAGTACTGTGATGCCTTTGTGTGTGTGTGTGTTGTGAAAATTCTTATGGCACTACTAAATGACAGTCTTAGAAATGCTTTTCCAGTTTATTGTTCTTCACCTTCCATAATCCTTAGTGAAGGCTGCTTCTCTTGGGATGAAATGTAATCCTGGATACGACAGGAGCAAATTAATATTCTTAAATGATTCAGGAATCATTGACAGGGATCACAGGGAGAAGGCTCAACAGTCAGAAAACACAAGAAAGCAGATATCCTTGTAGCAGACTGGCAATGTAAGACACAAGGAGAACAGACAAACAGAAAACACTCCATTTATGAAATGGTGTTAGAAACTCAGCGAGTCACCTGCTGAGGAACTTGTCGGGCAAAACAGAACAGAAAATTTTAGGAGATACCTGACAGGAGTTCTTGGAAGGTGAACAAGAACTGCTGGTGACTCCATGACAAAAAGGGCAGATAAAGCCAACAGCACAGTGATAACAGGGCAGCACGCTGCAGTTTTACTGCACTTGACAGACATGAATGCTCATCTTATTCACTAGAAAAGCAGCCAGAAGGATGTAATACTGACAACAGAAGAGGAAGATAGAAAAAATATTGTTTGAACTCAGTGTATGGCACACATAAGCTGTCAAAAGAATTAAAAGAGAAGAAACATTCTGCTTGTTCATCTTCTAATGCTCAAGTCTGAGGAACCGGGATAAAAAAATGACAGTTTTCTGCTTTAAAAAGAAATGTGATATGACTGGAAAGACTGAAGTGTCAGGACAATTCTCACAACTGGAATATTGAAGGCTCACATAACCTAAGTAGAAAAGAAGCTGAGGTTATAATTTCTAGAAATTTCAAATTCTACCAAGCATTCCTCTATGACCAAAGGGGAAGAGAATGTCAAAAATGCTCCTGAAACAAACTAACCATCTTCCCTTATATTTGAAGAAGTTAACAGACATCAGAGAAATATACACCTCTGAATTCCACTGGGACACCTGCAGACACATACACGGGCCTTGGGTTAATGGATTTCACAGTCAAATCTATCTAACTCAGCTAGAAAGCAACCAACCAAACAATTGCTTTAAAACAGTTCTCCTAACAACTAAATCCTATCCAAAAACTAAAAAAGAAAACAACACCTCATATTTTCTTGTGTCTTTCTTCTTCAGTCCTTGTCTCTTTTCCTTGCAACTATTCTGGAAGATCCAACCCTTTCATATTTAACTCTAGTATGCAAGTGAATAACTTAATCAAATCTCGAATGCTTATATTCTATAATAAAGCCCCAGCTCCAATTTCTAAAGATGAGAATCAGCATACCCAGGTAGGAAAGATTAACAATACCACTGTTCCTGAATCTAGGCAAAAGTCCAAGCAAAATCCCACAATTAGTGAATGATAACTATATAAGCAGAGATGCAGTGTTTACCTGAAAATCTGAGTATTAAGCTCTTCATACTCAAAGGTAAAAACTGGAATAGAAAGTGAGTCAAAAGCACTGAAAGAAATCTTTGCAGGATAGATCAACTGAATTTGATTGTTCACATTTTAAAATCTTTTTCAAATTAACCATTTTTTCTTCCTATCAGCTCTCCCTTAAGGATCCTTGGGATCCAGAATCCTTCCTTATAAGTTGAAATAATAAAACAAACATTCTGCCAAGCTGTCTTTTCTGATAACTGTGCACCTGGGAATTTCTGAAACTCCACAAATACTGCCGAACAAAGATAAGCAGCGCTGCTCTAAGAAGTAACCTCTAACTCTGCAATTTCTTGTTCCTCAAACAGGTTCTCGAATGCTTCAGATTGAGCATTTAAGCTGTCACACAATGACTTGCATTAGGAAAAAGATTTGTCTGAAAAATAGTCAAAGGTAAAAAAGAAGGTGATTCATCACCTGGAAAAGTTCCCTGCTTCTGCTCATTGTGCAGTTGTCCCAGCATGTGTCAGAAACTGGGCATGGTCAAGGACAGCCCGAGGCAGAACTGTCATTAGAAGAAATGTTTGTCAGCTGACAGCCTCAAACACACACAGCCTCCTGCAAATACCATTTTAGGCTTAAATAAGCCTTCTGGATATGCTTAGGTAGTATTTTCCAGTAATTTTATATGGCTTCAAAACTCCTCTAAATCTGAAATCCCAAGCCAAATGATCAACATCATATTCACTACAGCTTTTCAGGATAGCCCTTTTCACTTCCAGAATTCTCAGTTTAGCACTTAACTGTATCTATGGAAATCACCTACTAGTCTGCAAGTGTGTTAAGTCACATTATTTTGGGCGAATAATGACACAACAGAAGTGTCTGCAATAAATTACCCTTCTATACTACCCTGCCCACTCAACAGAACACAGCTATAAAGTTGCATTTCTGAAGCAATTATTTCTTTAATGTTTTTCATATATTTTCTTTAATATATATATATATACTATAATTGCTGTGGAATAGCAGATTCTTCCTTCCCTTCTCTGTTAAAGTAAACTTTGATTTAACCCCATATCACCATAAAAAAGTCCAAGCCACTCTCTTCATGTATGTTCCTGAAAAGGACAAGTGATCAGAGGGCAGCAACATCCTCAACTGTGTTGCTTTACGAACATTGTAGACTCAGGAATAAAAGGTAGGTATAATTGCTATCACCAGAGAATACACCAGGAGTGTATGGGTACAGCACTTCGAAGATGTATTTTCCACTTCACCCAGAGGAGTTCCTTAAAAACTTGTCACAGTCAGTGAAATCTTTGGTGAAAATCCAAAGATTTCAATAGAAATACAGTTTATCTCTCATTCTGTTTCTGTATTTTCTGATCAGCTGTTGATTCACTCAGCAATTGCAACAGGGGTCCAAAGGTGTTTTCCAGATAAGCCAGGGAATCCTTTGTGAAAGTCTGAAACACTACAGAAAATTACCTGTAATGTATTCTGTGCACACACGTTTCTTGGTGCCATGCATACTACTAAAGATTTGGCCCCATAGAAATATACACTGAGTAATGAAAAACTGAAAACAGAAGCTCTGAAATTTGGACATTCAAGACAAACTGCAGTAAGAATTTTAGTTCAGCTCCCCTTGGCTCTACTCTCTGCTGTTAACCCAGTCTTCTGTTTGGTCTTTGTTTCCTATGCCCATGTCAACCCAGCAAGAATGCCCTGAAGTTACAGTGGTGCTAACTTGGAATGTTTTTATATTTATTTGAAAGTTCACATATGCACAACACTCATTGAAATTGCACACTTTTTTTTTTCCCCAACAGCAAGATTTTGTGATACGCTGTTCCACTGAAACTGAAAAGCAGCCTCAGTAAAATGTCTCCACACATCTTGACAAAACACTTTGAAGAGAAGCCAACAATGTGTTATCTTTCTTCAAAATCATCTTCACAAAGTATGACTATATTAAAAATCCATCTATAGTTGTAACCATGTTGAGCTAAAAGACACACACCATATAACTGCTGGAGATTATTGTCAGCTGAAAATAACTGATACTGTGAATTTGTATCACATCGCTTTTTGTAACCATCCTATCATGTAACTACATAGACAGCTTGGCCACACTCAAGACTGTCCTGCAAACTTTGAAAAAAAAAAAGAAATTAAAGAGGTTCCATGTTGCCAAATTCTTCCCACATGTTGCAGGAAACTGTCTCTTTACTGTATCTGCTATAGCTCAGCGTTTTCCTCAGCTGCAACTTTGCCATGAAAAAACAAACAGCAAATTGCTCAACACATCTCCTGCATCTGGGAACCACCTCCTCTCTCAATCTTGAGACTTGGGTGCCATGAAAGATGGCTTCAAGTCAGTTTCATCACTCAAAAAGAAGTTTTCCTTCAAAAAATATTTAAAGCCTTGTTAAAGTTTTATGAACCACTCCTATGCCCCTATTTTTTTCTCTGTTTTTCCATTAACTAATGCTGCCAGTTTTCCTACACAATGGCTATCAGTGCTAAGTTCTACTTATTTAACTCAAGAGGCAAAAGCGAGTACTTTTGTCTTTTCTATGTGCCAGTTCCTTTGTCTCCAAACAAAGAGCTTCAGAATTTGAATCAAAACACTTTCCTGATTTTCAGATCTCTAATTGAAAGCATAGGATGAACTTAACACACATTCCATTCATTATAATTTATGAATAACTTTCTTTTCTTGTTGCTCACTGAAGCAAAGATACTGAAGTACAAACTGTATTCCATTTTCTTCCAAATATCCTACCTAACTGGACAGAAGCTGTCATCATGACCTACTTTCTTTGCAGTTCTGCCCCTGCCCCTTCCCCCTGCCCACAAAAGGAGAACAATGTTTTTAATTTCATTCTCCATAGGAAAAGGAAGTTGATCAGATTTCTCCTATTTGGCAGTTTCTGACACTGTTAGAAATTATATTTTACTTGTATTAAGCTGCTTAGAACATTCACAGTTCTAAAAATGCTAGCCCTTCATACTGAAATGTTTCTTTCCTTACCCAGTATGCTCCAGCCCACTGGAATCTCACATGTGAATCATGCAGTCTCAGATTGTTAGCTATACCATTTTCTATGCAAGTTATACTTGTGGAGATCACATACAAAGAAGTGGTAGAAATAATACTGTGTGTACTCCCAGTGTGCATACCTTGCAACAACAAAGAACAGTATTCCTTCAGCATCTAAATGCTTAACAATGCATGCCGTGGGCACTTACTGTATAAGTTTTTCTTAACAAAAATTCAGTTTCTCTTTAAGAAATTAGTAAAACCTAGAGAGAAATGTCTTTTCCATTATGGCCATCCTAGATGATTTCTCTTGAACGTCTGTGCCACTGTTAATTCTTCCAGAAATTAATTTCATTTACCACTATTTATCTTCTTTGATCATATCTTTATTGTATATAAAAGTTTTTCCACACCCTAATCCATGCTTCTATGACCTAAAAACTATTCTGGGGTGAATTTGTTATATTAAACTAAAAAATACCAATCTCAGTATATACAATGAAACTCAAAGGCAAAACTAAGCAAATTAGTCCAGCTAACGCTGACTTGAACATTTCTTCCTGATTACCAACATAACGGAAACCCAGCTTCCCCCAAAATAGCCTGAACTTTCAAATTACTGAAATACAATGGCCCATAAAGCTCAGCTTCCTAACCCAAATGTCTACAGTGAATTAAAAACAGCCTCACAGTAGCAATGAAATGTCTCCAGTGCTTACTCATCACAGCAAGCAAAGCCATTCCTGACAAATTCTATCAAGTTAAGCTACAGCGACCAGCAGCTTCTTTCTCATCATCCAGCTGTACTGGCATGTTAAAATTCCTGTCAATTACATTAAAAGTCTGCCCCTCTCCAGGGCGCATCAAAGTTCAAGATAAAACAAAACAGATCCAGTTCTTCAGTACTTCTTTCTCCTGTTCAATAGCTCTTTTGCCTGCCAGGGCTGAAAGCAATACTTCTCTAAAGTCTGTTTTTTCACAATCATTGCCCTTTCTTTTAAATTTCTATAAAATTTTTGCTTTTTATTCCTTCACAGAGCCAATTACTGTGCAGAGCAAGCAAGGTACTTCTGCTTTGCCCTCCAGATCGCGATATAACAGGACTTTGTGGAAAAAAGCAGATATTTTAAATTGGACTGCTGATATGGCCATTTTCCATGTTAGAACCTTACTTGGATAGTTAGAGATGAATCAGTATCTACCCATACATATTACTATTTTGTACTCAAATGATTTCTCTCTAACACTTTAATATAATGTCTTCTGATACACTCGTATGAAGCTTACATCCAAAGGGACACATATCACAAAGCCAGGTGTAAAGGCAGACCATTGGCCAGGCAGGCGGTTCCAATCCCAGAGATAGGATGTACTGTTGGCTGTGGTGCTGTGCTTTCTGTCTCTTACTATCTCCTTCTCCTTGAACATGGTGACAAACCAGGGAAATAGAAAAGGATGACCACTTTGTGTTCTCTGTTCAAACAATTTGCCCATTCTTTCTTTCCTTGCTTTAATGATTGCACAACAACTAATCATGCACACCCGCCTGTATGCATTACACAATTAAATATGCTTGTGCTGAAGTGTTTCTTCCTGGTTTACTCATATGTTCTGGAATTTTTTTGCCCAGGTGTTAGATTAAGGCACATGAGCTCTAACACCTACATCTTGAATCATGCATTTCCTAAGCCAGGTTCATGCCCTAACTACTGGTCGGGTTGCCTATTCTTAGATCTCATCTATGCTGCCAACTCTTGCAGTGCAATTACCAGGAATGGTTTTTGATTGTCTTTGAGCCTGCTGAAGAGTGACTTGAGAAGCTTGAACTTTCTCATATAATTCATCCTTCCTGGGTAAAAAGGTGTAAGAAAAGTCAAATGGTTTAGTTAGCCTCAGCCTCACAGTCCAGCAAGGACAGGTATCAGACCTGCTTGCTGCAAGAAACAAGAAAGTTCTTTCTCCATCTTCTCAGGGGCTCGTATTTTTTCCAAGGGAGCAAAGTTTAAAAGAAAAAAAGACAGAGAAGGAAAGAAGGAAGGAAAGAAAAGAAAAGAAAAGAAAAGAAAAGAAAAGAAAAGAAAAGAAAAGAAAAGAAAAGAAAAGAAAAGAAAAGAAAAGAAAAGAAAAGAAAAGAAAAGAAAAGAAAAGAAAAGAAAAGAAAAGAAAAGAAAAGAAAAGAAAAGAAAAGAAAAGAAAAGAAAAGAAAAGAAAGGAAAAGAAAGGAAAAGAAAGAAAGAAAGAAAGAAAGAAAGAAAGAAAGAAAGAAAGAAAGAAAGAAAGAAAGAAAGAAAGAAAGAAAGAAAGAAAGAAAGAAAGAAAGAAAGAAAGAAAGAAAGAAAGAAAGAAAGAAAGAAAGAAAGAAAGAAAGAAAGAAAGAAGAATGGTAGCTCAGTTCCCTCTTTTGTATTCTTTCTTTCATCTTTAGAAGATGGGATTTGGTTCTCTTGGCTTGTGTCCTTCTGGTGGTGAGTCTTAATAAGCTTAATAAGCAAGCAGGTAACAGCTACGACTGGGATCCAACAGCTGGAAGAACCACAAGTGCTAGTCTGCTAGCGTAGGAGGAATATTAACTAGCTATCTACCTGCTGGAGATGTCTGGTAGGGATTCCATCACTTCAGAGGATGAGGTTGAGACTGAAGCAGGCAGGAAGATCTCATATTTTCTGTGCATTCACTTTGGCAAAGATGTTTTTTATTTTCTACTTTTTTTTTCTTTTTTTTTTTCTTCCTTTTTTAAATATTATTTATTTATTTATTTATTTTTCAGTAGTAAAATAAAAATAATGTCTATAAATGCCACACACACACAGTCTCTCTGAAAAACCTTGGACTCTGATGTATATGACTGCGAGCATACTCATTCTGCAAGTAATTTCAGGATCACGAAGGAAGGTTCTTGTGAAATTAGCAGCAAGTCTCTCAGTGCAAGAAAATCAGAATCAATTGATTAGTTGCAAAGGAAAATTACAATGCTCCCTCCTGAAGTCTGTAAATAAGTACGCTTATGTTAGGGAAAGAGATTAGAAAAGCTGAGTGTCCTGGAAGATTTGTGGAAAATCATTTCACCTTTTTGCTTTTGCCCTTCTAGTGCAAGGATTTAGCTCCACACACTGCAGACAGGAAACAGGAATAGATGTTGACACAGCACAAAGCCTCATGCCATACATCACAAATTATGAGGAAATAGATGGCAAACTTACCCAAGGGATTTCTGAAACTGGTCAAGCTCATGTCAGACTGACTGGAGTATCAGAGAGTTATGAAAGACTGATACATAGGTACACAAAGGAAGTAACAAAACTGCAGTACAAAAACAACATGTTCTGAAACTCTAAATTGCACATACTAGGAAATACAGGAATCAAAGAGAATGATTCAGATGTGACAATAATACACATTTGAGACAGCTTTTCTTGGACTAAACTTAAAAATAGTTTGTAATGCATTAGCATCATCTACTGGACAGTGCAGGGAATACAGTTTGGAAATAGCAACGCTGAATACAACATACAGCAATGCTGTATTTAGCAAACCATCCAGAACACGCTCAAGATTTCAAACAGTTAAAAAAACATACACACAAATGCACACACACAAAAGTGTGGTAAAGACTTTACAAGAGATTTCAACCTAAGAAATCCTAGTTTCTAGTAGTGGAAAATGCTATGTGACGGCTGTGGGAACAGGAGACATTTCTGAAATTATAATATGGGCATTTGATTACAAATATAATGTTTACTAACAGGTATTTAATTATTTTAGATGTAGAACAACAGAAATATCATTAGTGATTATTTGTAAACTCCTGAAATAATAACCAAAGGTCTTTGTGTACCTTTAAGAAGAAACCCAGGGAAACAATTTACAGTCAGAAAGCAGCACTCCCAGCCACCAAAGAGGACAAAGGAGATCAGGTAGTGTCAGAAAAACACACAGCCTAGTGGGAACTAGAAGTCTTGAGACTCTTAGCTGTAATGGTTGCTGGCAGTCATGCTGAGAACTTGATGAGAGCTCCCATCCTGCAGTGCCACCTGCCACACCTGCTGTAACAAAAGGGACTGATGGCACTACAAAGAAGATGATGGAGCCCCAGTACTGCTGATTCTTGTGGGAGGAAATCTCATTCTTTGGGTTTTGCATCCATCAACTACCCTGAGGGATACTGCTACATTTCGTGATGATTCAGATGAGAAAAGCTTAAATCTGAGCAACACAGGAGTGTTATCACAGAAAAGATTAGGACATCTTTGTCTATTGCCCTCTGTGTCAGAAGAAACGTCATATTGTTATATTTATACCATTAGAGCATTTAACATGCCCTATTTGGTGTAAAAATTGAACAGAGTATTTATCCGAAATACTTTAGTTAACATAGGAAAAAAAGATCAACAAACAAATCCAGAAATGCTGGAAAAGAAAACGTCATCTTACAGAGTCATAAACTTGCATTATGTAACACTGCAGCACAGCCCCAGCTACTGATCAGCTGTGTCTAAATGCTTATGAATACATATAAACAGTCAGCTTTTTCTTGTATCCTGCAGCAGATAGATTGACTATAAAATTATATTATGCTTTCATAAAATGACCTTTCTGTATTATTTTTTTTAATCTATTTATTTATTTATTTAGGTTTTAGTTCTTATTTTCTATGTGCTTACTTGCATTGTATGCTGATATTTGCAGCTGGTACTAAAAATGGTAGGGGATGTGAACGGTGGGTATCCAAGCGCAGGTCTTTTATTAAGCTTTCCAGAGATCTTTGTTAGATTCTTCAGCTCTGACTGCCTTAAAGAACTGCTTCTTTTCAGCATTTTACCACTCCTTCTAAAGTTTAGAGAGGCTTCACAGAGCCTTATTTCTTTTGAACTGCGTACATAAAAGTATAGCAGGCAGACAGTTAGAGCCCAATTAGTGACAATGCTGCAGTGAATTCAACAAACAAATGGTTAGAGAAGAAGAAGAGTAAGGATGGTCAAAGAATAATAGCATGAGTGTGTTAGAAGATGATTGCTTGTGATTCTGTGCCGTTTCCTGGTCACTTAACCATTATTAAGATGCCACTGTTTCATACAAAGAGGCAGAGGTGAATTATAAATGGGAAATAAAAGGAGCTATTTTTACTTTATTCACGAGCCATCTATCATATAGTAAAGCCAATGTAACACAGTGCTTGTACAGTTCTGAAACACAATAACAGAAACTGGAGACAGTGGTAAACTGAAGGGGATGATCAAAAGCACCAACACAGAGTAAGGGCACTTAGTTAACTTTTTAGTTCATGCAGTTGAGGAACAAAAGTAGAACCTGTCATAGCAGAGGAGGAAGAGATTAGCGGTTGAGAAAGCAAATAAAAAATAAATTAAATATAATAATAAAATAAAATAATATAAAAATGAGGCAATCAACATTTTCAATGATTCTGAGTGTGTTTAGCCCAGAAGCAGAGACTCTAGTTGTGATGGAAGAAGAGGACCCAAACAACAAGATAAGGCATTTGGTCAAAGAATAGAAGAGAAGATTTTTGAGATATATGAGGGAAAATAGAGGATAACAGCTTGCACATCAGAGCCATATAAAAATCACGATGTTTAGACAGTATATCTCAGAGGTTAGGAGAGTGATAGAGATAGATTGAGAGTAGTGGAACATTAAGGCCTTTACCAGCTCCGGCTATGAGCAAGCCACAGAGAGACCAAAGGGAGGACTGCACAGAGGGAGGGAGGTCAGGAGATAAGAAGTAATTTTTGAATGTCTGATCTGAAACCGCGCCACAAAGAAAAGGGATAGTGGAATGGAAAAGAATTATGCTGGATAATAGCTGGAAAAGGAGAAAGACTATTCCTAGGGTTTGGATTGTGAAGCAGGGGCATGAATTAGAAAAGGAAATTAAGGGGAACAAAGGGTGGAAGGATTTCTAGAAGCAAGGAACAAGCAGTGCTGTTAAAGGCTCAAGACAAGATGAAAGGGGAACAGAGACTCAAAATTTCTTTAGGAGACTTGATCAATTGAAGCTAGAGCACAAAGACTTCCCTTAAGCACAAACTGACACCTCTCTATCTTTTCTGAGGGCAAGATCTAGATATTCTGTCCTTCCTTTTCTTTAGAAAGGCAATTTGCATGACAGAACAAAAAGAAAAATAGCTAAAAATACACCGTGAATCATGGAAAATTATATCTACTAAATCTCACAGTGTACTGCTATTGCCATAGTAACCCTCGTTGCTAGATTACTGCAAGCTGTTTCTTTGCTAAATTTTCCTGGAAGCTTTGCCAAATTTCAATTTGGTTTCAAAATGAAGTTTAATAAAGAATAGCACTGAGAACCCACATTTCATCCTTCCATTTCTTCTTTGCAAACTCTCCCCCACCCCTTTTATTCATCTTTCAAAGAGATATGTCTTTCAAGAAACAGTTTTCAAAAGCATCTTTTGCCAAAGGTGCAAATGGACTTCTGGTGGGATTTGCACAGTCTGTTGGGATTCTGACTCAATATTCAATTCAGTGAAATGTAATCCTCAGTTGGAAAAAGAGGCATTACTTACAGCTGCTTTTTTGGTTGTTTTTCTCATTCAATTTTACAGAAAAGTCCATCTCATCAGTGGTACAGCATCGCATTTCATGATTAAAGAAAGTGAAAAATAGCATGAGAGGGAGCAAGAAAAAACACTCCACCTCTTTGTCCTTCACAGTTTTCCAAAACTAACAGCTTCTAATCCCCAAACTAAGAATAGTAGAACCTAAAAAGAAAGGAAGAGACTCAGTGAATGGATTCACCTTTTTCTTTCTCAGATATTGCAGAGCTGCATTCATTTCACATGTGCTTCAAGGAACAGAACTTCAGATTCTGCTAAAGGTAACTTTTCCTCTTTTACCTTGTGGAAATTTCAGGAAACTAACATATGTAATGTGTAGTGCCACAGTAGATGATCTGACTAAAAGATCTTGCAAAACTTTGTTATTTAAGCTCACCATAGCATTTGATACATTGTTGATAACACACAATGAAACATATGCAATGCTGTACTTGCAGAGCAATATTGCTGGCCTTTTCTGTCCAAAAGTGGAATCAACTTCAACAGATTGGCATCCTTCTGGCAGATGTGCAGGCTGATGATCCAAATAACATTCTCTGGCCAATTAGTGACAAAACCACGACGGTCAGAACCGGACCATATTTTAGACTTTGCCAGTAGACTGATGATCACTTTGTCTGTGTGATATAGTTCTTCAGAACGTGAAAACCAAATGCCACTCATTTTTTTCTTTGAAGAAGAGTAACGGGGGTGATTGCAGACATCTAGAGGTATTATTAACTTACTTGTGGAAAATTAAAACCATTTATGGGTGAATTTCTGTGGCAATTGAAATACCTACTTGTGAGAGGAAAAAAATCTGGATGTAGAACCAGAAACTTACTGTTTGGCTTGATTCTTAAGCATGTTAAGCTGAAGGCTGACTGGTCAACGAAGAGACCCTATGAGTCATCAGATGCAGAAAGAAACTCTTATGTTTGCCCCTGGCATATGCTGAAATGCAAAAGGGATGTATAATGGGTATGTAATTTCTTTTGCTTTGAGAAGAAAAAAAAAAAATGCTGAAAATAGAGCTGAAGGCAGTGCTTCTGGTACAAAGGGCTTTTGAAGTCAAAGCTATTAACCTCTTAAAATATGACTCAGTCCTCAACATAAACTTATTCTGGGCAACAAAAACTTGATTCTCGCTGCTATGTCAGGCTTTCAAAGGTCTCCTAGTTAAATCACAGACTGTCATGTTTCATCGGCAAAATGGGTCTGTAATACCAATTCTCCTTTACTTTTGCCCCTGCTCCCTCCCTCTGGTTAGTGAAGAGAAAATCAGTAAGTCTCTGCATGTGAAGAGTTATTTTTTCTTTAATAAATAAGCATATAAATATACCAGAAATGAGTATCATGACAGAAAACATGGCAGGAATCAAATCTTTTGCAATAGAACAGGGAGCTGTACAAAATATACAGATAATACCCCCTGAAAGATTCTCTGTGTGAGTGTAGGAATTTGGTATCACCACAGAGGTGTACAGTTGTAGCTTTATAAGTCTGAGAGAAGCTATGGAGAGTAGAAGCCTCATCAGAGACCGACTGATGTCTGTAATAAGTTACAAAAATTCATAAAACACTGGAAATGTTTAAAAGGGAAAGATATCAAAAGTTCTGAGCAAAAGGTTTATGCAAATACAAGCTCTATCAAAGGAAAATTATGGTATATACTCATAAGTAGGTCAGGTCTGAATCACTAAATTCATTTTCAGTATTGGTTTAGGAAAAAATATTTCATATATTTAATATTTGCAAACTTCTCTCTATGCATATTTACACAAGTCAGTTTAGAGTAAACAATCTCAAATATCCTCACAGCTACTCTCAAAGAAAGTTCATTTACCCTTGAGCAGCTGATACACAACAGCTTATTGTTCCAGCACCTACATGTACGCTGATTCCTTGCAATAAAGTCTGAGTAACAGCTCTTTCACACAGATGTCTAAAATGAGCACTGGATTTAGGTTCCTAAAAAGTGAGGAGAATCTTACATTTAAATTCATCTTTCCGAAGTTGTAAATGATAATCATCCGTTAATGCTGCAGGATGAAAAGCTGTGGATGAAGAACTGCAGGGTGGAATTAAAAACTCCAAATCCCTCCCACACCTACAGTACATGCTGTAAGAGCTGTTCAGCACTATGTGGAGGAGATCCTGGGGTTAAACTTCCAGTCATAATAAAGCATATAAGGAAATTGGAGAAACCTGTCAGATGTCAATATTTCATAGTATTGTAATTAAAAGGCTAAGATTCTCACAAATGTTCACAGTCTGTGCCTTCTTCCTACCCTGTGCAGACACAAAATTGTCACAGTCACTCCCACATATTAAAATGTCTTGTCAATCAACACTCCTTGTCAAAGTATGTGGCCAGATGACACACATTGTGCTGTACAAGAAAAGGAAGTTTCTCAACAGAATTACTGAACTGATGGATCTGCAGTCTTCTGTTATGTTTTATAATTGGGCTGACTTTAAGGGAGAAATTCCGTTTTATGCAAATACTAGTCCATGTAATAACATTTCCAAAGCTACATCCCATAAAAGCCAGGAAAAAAAAGCATTTTCCTCAGTAGCACATCCTCGATTTGAAGCAGCATGGAGAGCTCCCCTGGAAGTCACCACAGAGGGAGACAGTATTGTGCCCAGTGAGGTTTCTCTATTATGTACAAGGGCAGCAAATTCCACCATGGTGTAGTTCAGGTAGAATACTCTAAATTAGTGAATGTTTTGGACTCTTTGATCTGGTTTTCTAATGCAACAAACATCATTTTGTGGTGAGGAGAGAGACAGCTTGCTTGTCCATCCCAGAGGTGTTGGCATGCAAGGGAGTCAGCCTGGAGTTACTGAGCAGAGGCAGCACAAGCACTAACTACTAACTCAGCAAGTCAAGCTGTCTCTCAAACAGTGAAGCAAGCAGAAAACCGGGGACCAATCTAGGTGTGCTCAGGGAGTGAAAGAAAAGGAAAAAAATCTAGGGACACAATTCTGTGGGTCACAGAGGTCCATTATTTTTGCTGTTACCAGAACAACTTCTTTGCTAAAATGGCAGCAGTCCATGGGTTATTCTTGGGTCTTCTCTTACAGTTTAGAGTCCTTTGTTGCAGAGGAAAGAATAAAAATGCAAAGCATGTTCCATTCCATGCTTAACAGAGGGCCTTTATTGACATTCAAAAACTAGAATTCACAAAGCAAACAGATTACCAATTAAACATCAGGACAGTTACTGAGAACTTGTTTTAATATCACAACTGTTTTTTTCTTCTTTTCAGTTCTCAAGATTCTTGGGTAAGGGAGTTGCAAATTTATGAGACTTGACCTGATCTGACACGTTCCTGTCATTAGAGGTCAGCTGTGCACTCATCCTGGCAGATCTGCCCAGACACACACACACCATTGAAATGCTAATACCTGTATACCATTTTCAAGTTGTTCTTGAATTTCACACAGTGAACCCAAGTAGTAGCTAACTTCAGAGTTATACTCCATTTTTATCATGGTAGTAGGTTTTAAATTGTTTTGCAAAGTAGTGACCAGTTCCCAGTCACATAAACTCCAGCTAATAACTCCACCAATGGCCCTTGAATTGATATTAATTTCATGCACTTGCAGAATTTGCAGCGCTTACAGCCTGATTAAAAACTTGAAATACTGATATTTTAGGAATAGTACTTAAAGGGGTTCTTATAATTAGCAAAATTTCATCTAACAAATTTTAATATGGAGATGGCCTTGCAAATTTGGGTGTTAGAAATTATTCACTATTGGATTTCTCATTTAGAAACTCCCTTAGCTAGAAAAAAAAGTGAGCTATTAAAAATTATTTAAACTTTAGTCTGAAATGCCATTTCATGGCAAAAGAAATTTAAAAAACATTGAGGAAATCAGGAGGTAATAAATTCTGATCTCTCTTTTTTTAGTCTTGGGAGAGTTTCAGGGGTTTATTCATAGGATTTTCTGATGAGGCTTTGTGTAATAGCAAAGACTTGATGACCAATTAAGTCCTTTTTTATTATCTGTTTGTAAAAGTGTCATTTGGCCAGAAGCCTCAGGCCAGAAAACTTCAACAGAGTCTTATCTCAGCCTTAAGAAACTGAAGCTATAGTTGTGTCCAGATTGTGGCTCTTTCTAACTGAATCAGTGGGCAAGGCAATGTAGTTAGTATAAATATTTTGAATTTTTATCCAAAGACTTGCAGCACTTTCCCAGAAGAGGTAACCACAGCAGAACAGCTAATGTCATCAGGTGATATCATTAAGCCTATTAGCACACCTGTCATGGCAGACCACAAGTCACCTGATTAGCACAGGAAACACCTCATTCATACATCATATTTATCTGGAAGCAGATGTCTTTTCATCAGCACATTGCATAGAGGCAACAGAGGTCCTATTGCATCCTTCTGCTTGTTGGTCTGAGTGGTGATTATCAGTTTTTCACCTTTGGAAATCTCTGCCTTTCACAATTATTATCAGTTAAAGGTAGCTGGGGGTGAGCTGCTGTCACTGATGCCATGTAAGGACAGTTCCAGAAAGGCTGCTTACTGGAATATGAAAAAGTGCTGAGGGGCAGGGAATTCGACTGGATAATTATCAGTTAGACTGAAAAAAATTATTGAAATGGATCCTTGGTGCCCAAGGAGAATGTCATTTCTTTTGATAGTGTGGTTCCAAACAGCACACAGATATTTCCTTTTCCCCTAAAAGGAGAAATAACAGGGACAATGGTTTTCTGAATAAGAAAAGGAAGAAAACGTTAACTGATGTTAAAGGTGCTTCTCTGAATAGTTGATGTGTTTCTGAGGCTGACAATATGCGGCATGAGAGCCTGCTTAGAGCAAGATCTCTGAAATCAAACTATTAACTTGGTGAGCAAAAAAAAAAAGTGGGCTTCTTTTCCACTACGTGCTCTGACTGCAAAGCCAAAAGAAGAAACATAGCTTGAACTAGCCTGGCTACATCAAAGGTTCTCCAATTTCTGCCCTCCAGACAAATTGGTCCAGACTACACTGCTAACTCACAGTGGCAAACAGATTGGATGCAGGCAGTTTGAAAAGCTCTCCGCTCTAAGCACATACTGAGATTACTGTTCTCCCCAGGAGTTGTGCAGCCTTATACTGCAGTTTCCTACCTTTTCTCAGCTTTCACGTGGTTTCACATCATGATTTCAGGGTACCTCTGACACACAGGATGGATGAGACACAGCAAAACTGTTCTCTGAAATTACAGAGATGGATTAAACATTTAGTGTAAGGTACTTAAGCTTGGAAGTGTTATGAAATAGGAACTATTTCTAAGCTGAACTGCCAGCAAGTAGATTTTGCATGCTTTTCACATTTCTATGCTGCATTTCCTATATCACACAGTAGATGGCAGAAGTCAATAAAAAAATTTCACTGCCATTTTTGCAGAAGGAAAGTTGATCACATTTATCTTTGTTAAGATTCTCATGTTTAATTTAAAACAATTTTACACCAACCTTTTAATGTTTTTGGACATTCTTAATGTTCATAATATTTCTCTTGTTGCAGGGTTTATTTCTTCTTAATGTAACTTGGATTATTAAAAGATTAATCTTTCAAAATTGTGTTGATACTTCAGATTTTTTGATGAGCACTGAGATTTACTGGACAAGTTTAATAAATTCCTCAACTTAAACTACACTTAAGGTTCTGGTGATATGACATATGAAATATTTACTTCCATGTTACTTGCATTTGATTCCATTACTCATACTAGAGATAGCAGAAGAGAGACACATAAAGCATAAAAAAGAGAAATAAAAAACATATCAGAACCAATCATAGTTTGGCAAGTACAGTTTCAAATATTCAGTTTCAAAGTCTGAAAAACACTAAGTGAATCCCCACTTTAAAGCTTAATAAAAAAAGAAAATATTTTACTTTCTGGCCATCAGTCCAGATTCCTAATAAAATATTTAATAATGTTACTTTCAAGATTTTGAACATTAACTGGAACTTTATAGAGTTCTCTCAAGATTTCTCTGATTCCTACAAGGGAGCTAAGATAAAGTGTGTGCAAGTTTTAAAAAGATATAAGCGAGCTCATAACTATGAGGAACACAATGATATGTTTTCAGAATTAGTCTTTGTATGGGAAACTGTTAATCACAATGTGAACCTCTGATTAACCATCTGAGGCAACTGACCGGTCAGCTGCGGGAGCAAAGGTTTGTGGTGAGATCCCATTTAAAGGCTGACCACCACTAAGGCATTATCTCTTTTCGGAGGTTGTTCCTGTGCGGAGTTTCTATAGTGAGCCTTAACAGTCTTGCAACCCAAAGGGATCAAGCAGGGAAGCATAATCAAGGATTATGAGAATTTATTCTCTGAATATAGTATTGTTGAGCTGGCAGTCCAGGGACTGTGCACTGCACCCAGCCCACCTCTATGACCTAAGAGGAGACAAGAAAGTCTCCTCTTACTGGCTTGACTGGGTTCACTGTTTGCCCAAAAGCCAAAATCTCTGTGTTTGCAGAAGTTAGGGGTTCTAAGACTGAATTTTCATGGGAGGAGGGATCCTCTGATGCAGGAACATGGCCCAGCACCTACAGACCCCATGTGGTATCTGAGCCTGCTGTCTGTCCTTAGTGGCTAAAGGAGCTGACTGTGCTGCTTTAAGATATCAGAGAACAGGTATGTGGATTCAAGCAAGGATTAATGTGAATGTTACCTTAACTGAATGTGGGAGTCCTGTAAAGCCATTAATTCTGGCTGCTATCCCCAGGGTTATCAATTATCTCAGGTGTGACTCACATCAACTTCTGGCTAAAAGGAAGAGCTATCAGCACTGCTATTTAGTACGAACAAACAGAAGTTCTCATCAAAGGGAAGGGATTGATTTACCTGTTACTGTGAATTCGTCAATGCAAGCTTAACTGACAAATCTGGTTTAACATGAATGAGGAGTTCTAAAGAAATAATTTGTAGCTCTACGTACAAAATTCTAAAACAGACTCCTTGATAACATGTACACACCCTTGTAGATAAGCAATCCCTTTCAATCATCCCTTCTGACTACATGTACACCAGAGCAGTGCTCAGCTGGGGCTCCCCAGCCTGGAGGAGACCTTATAGCAGCAGTATTTCTTATGGGATATGTATCTTTATTATACAATTGAATTTATATTAACTTTTTACTGATGTGTAAACTGAAGAAGCAGCTGGCCACTGCCCTCACACTGAGATGTACAGGCAGGCAATGGTTGAAACGTTCTCACAGCTCTGTGGTTCTTCTGCTCTAATGAAGCCATAAAGATCTCTGGCAACAGTACCTTCTAATTCCACAGCTTGTCCTGTAAAGTTATACAGATTCTCTCATTTGGTTCAGACATGGAGATATTTCCCTCCAAACTTCCCAGTTCTTCACCCTGGATCAGTTGTGACTGTAAACATAGAATTGTGACCACTTGCCTGTGAGATCGATACTTCACAAAGTCTCAAAAATCCAACTAAGCAGTTCATCTGCTGCCAAACGAAGTACACTTATCACATCTGTTAGATATGTCTTCAGACAGTGCCATAAATCTGATGCCATTTTAGCTTGGAGGTCACTGTCTTGGTTCCCAGTTTCCAAGATGAGGATATCCCAGACTAAGAGCTCTTTGATGAGGAAGGCTAGAAACAGACACTTGGTTCCAACCTCCAGCCCCTTCTGGCCTGACTAGATGAATTTACCTGTTTACAGATTTAGTTTCCTTCTAAGAATCGCAGACTGGATACCATTATGTCAGTTTTCCTGATGGCGTGAAACTACATCAGGCAACAAGATATTACAAAAATGTTGTTTTATTAGCTAAATTAAGCAGTCCTGTAACATGACTTTGTGCAAAGCAAATACAACATTACTCAAATAAGCCTTCATGCTACAGATCCTCCCCAGAACTTCACATACATATTTAATTTCCCTCCTGAGCCACAGGAGCAACTGTGAAATACCCTCTACTCTGTGTTTCTTCTTCCACTACTTCCTCAAAACTATAGTTTATCTGGACACAAGATGTGTTTTTACAAAGTTTTGTTTTCAAAATGCCAACCTGTTCAGAGTCCTAGAGGAAGCATCAACATGGAATTTTAGCAAGTCCTGAAAGTGGCCTGGAGGTTGTGTTTACTAAACCATCACATTATTAACAGAATTTGTTTTGATTAAAAGAAACCAGGTAGACGTACCCTGATGAACCCACATTAATTCACTCAATGTGCAAACTAGTTTAGTCAGATAGGTACAACTGTGTATTGAACAGCCTACCATACCAGCTTTATGCCAGAGTGACAGCACACCGTGACATCTACTGGAAAATCTTAGAATTTAAAGAAGACATTAGATATTATTTTGGGGGCATTCTAAGTCAGTAGACGGTGCTGCATGAACTGAAAACCAGAACAAATCAGGGTCATTTGCGACGTATCACTGGTTATAGATAGATCTATGAGGAAGTAAAACTAGATCTTGTCACATTATTTTCAGATAAAAATTATTTCTGATTTAAAATATCTTCTTAAATCTATCTCTACAGAACTGGAAGGCTAGTGGATGAATTTCACCTTATGCTTCCATCAGGACTGCTATTCACAGAGAAAGAGAATGAATAGAAGACTGACTGTCTCCACTTCAGACATTTTTGTATTTCTAAACTATCATTAAAATGTCACAGCCCCACTGCAGTCCTGTTCCCTTCAGGATTTTTCCTCTTATCGCAGCAGTTGGTAGGTTTGGGATCCTTGCTTTCCTTGCCATTGTGCACAATTTAACACTGCCATCAGAGGAAGATAATGACTGTACATTACAGAAAGTTTTTGTGTTTTCGGGTTCATATGCCAGAGTGTAAATGAATCTGTTGGTGATTTAAATTATTCCCTTAACTTTTTGAGGTTTCACAAAACTGTCTGCTCTTCCTTTAGCAATAATTACAGACTGTGGCAAATCAGCCCACCTTCTTCGAGTAGACTGCAAAGGCCGTATTTACAGTCAAATGTAAGAGAAAAAGGACTGAGAAATTTTTGTTATATTTTCACACCTCAGTGCTTTGACAGGTCACCGCCCAATTTCTAAATTGAAATATATCATCAAAATTGGTATTAATTAGTCATGTATCAGCTCCTGGCAGAGGCCAGAAGCTGAACAGATCTTGGAGACCAAATTTTTTCATACTCTTGCAGGAGGTCTCTGTAGATCAGGGTAATGTTGCATTCAGCAAAGGCTGAAAAAGAGTGGACATGGGGAGAGCCCTTGCCATCCAGATGGACAGAGGGAAAGAGCAGGGTAGGCAGGTGAAACTGTGCACACCAATCTGAGATCCAGTCTGGCTTTCCTGAGAGCAGCTGAAGGAGCAGCCAGAATAATTGTAGGGATGTGGGGCGTATTTGCTTAAATGTTCTCCATGCTGTGTCTTGCCTCTGAACTCAGAAGATGTTAGACATCCTTCTCAAACCCCAGGCAGCAGGGAGGATTCAAAAGACATTAGTATCCTTTCTTACAAGATTCTTAGGTGTTGTTTTGATGCTGTGAGATACAAACCACGTGGCTGCTTCTCTACCTAGTCCTCCCTAGATTGCAGGAGTATGTAGAGGGGCAGCAGCTCGAAACTTCTACTCTCTATTTCAGAGGCAGACAAGGCCTGACCTCTTTCTCACCTGGTGGGTCATCTTGGAGATGCTTTTGCCCTTTCTGTCCTTTTAAAACTCTTGAGACATTTCCCTCATTGTCTGTGGTGGATAGCCAGCAGAACATGAACATGGTCTGCAGGAGATACTGTTCTGCAAATTCCCTTCATAGCTGCAGAAGGGCAGCTAAGTGCACCAAATAGCTGCTGTGTATATCAGGGCAAAAGAGTGTCATAGGGCATTTGAGAGATTTCAGGTCAATAAAGGGATTTTTTGTGTCTGTGCTCTTGGTGTATTCAAGGCTACTCAGACTAAATACAGCTCATGAGCAGTTTCACATCTCTGATACAAGGAAGCATGCTGTGATACTTCTTGCCTTGTACATACACTGCAGATACCTGGAAGAAAAAAACAACACAACAACAAACTCGAGAGCTTTTGATCTGAAGCCAGTTTCAATCTAAACGGGGTAGTCTTGAAATCACTGGGATTTACGTATAGAAATTTAACAAGAATGCAAAATGCTATATCTGGACCTGCGACTCAGCTCTTGTCTAGTCTGGATCCACAGCCTCTCAATGTATTCTAAATCTGTGTTTTCCTATTACATTTATGTATTCAAGCGTAGCGAAGATCAAGCAGTCAGTGCTTGAAAGCTTTGCATGTTGTGTTGCCCGACTGTCTTCTCTCCACCTCTGGAACTGTCCCATTTGATTGCCAGGATTTCTTCTCCTGCACACTGCTCTCTATTCTCCCCATCAGACAGCTCATGCAAGTTGATGGTGCAGGTTTGCTTTCACCGACTCCAAGCCTTAAGTGATCTCATGCAAAACCTTTAGGTGCATAGTTGTACGCCAACGACATGTTTGCATGCTGATATGAAGCTGTGCATTAGCACTTGGATCACTTTGGGGGTTCCGGCTAATGGAAGGAACCCTCTGTTCCTTTACAACATTCGCTTTCCACAACTCAGACCAACAAATGCCTATCATATGAAGTGACCTCTAACAAGCTGGTATTTATTTCCTGTAAGCTTAAGCCCTGATTACTCAAAAAGCCATTGCATTCTTTCCACCTTCATCAAACATTCCTTTTGTGTCAGATGAGTACACTTATTTTCACTAAAGACACAAGCCTTGGCTCTATGAGTATGTGGTTCAAGAAACTGTTTCACTCAGTTGTTTCTCCAACAGGCTCGATATAATTGCACATACTACAGTAGACCCTGTTTCCCTTCCTCCACCTTGTAACAACTTACTGAAACAGTACAGACCAACTTCTTGATATACATTTTTCCTCTTCCTACCTCCTACTCACACAGAAATATGAGACCATTTAATTTTTTAATGTACATATTTATGGACACATTTTCTCTCTTAATTAAGCTATTATTTTATTTTAAGGGGATGCCATCACCATAAAAATCAACTAGCACTGAAAGAATGAAATGATTTGCTTTTCATCATTAGCAGCATTTGGTTTTTCACTGATACCGGGATATGCCTTCTGAAAATAGACCAGTAAGTTCACTTCTCCTTAAGACTTCTTTTTTTTTTTTTCTTTTGCATTGAACAAAGACACTTCGAATGGGACTCAAACACAGCTGAAAAATACTGAAAATTATACCCACATTATCTTCTCAATGAAATTACAGAATAAGAGCTACTGCCCAGAGACTGCTCTGTGTGTTCTGGATTCTACGAAATCGAAGACTTGACATTCTACCAGAACATACAGTTTTAAATGACTGCCCAGAAGGTCTTGCCAGCTGCTCCTCACTGTTTTGTTGTACTAGAGGAAAGAAAATGAAGTTGTAAAATGTGTTTTAAAATTCTGTCTGATTTCTTGTAAGCATCTAGGTTGTGAGATTACGTGTCTACGTGAGAAATTTCACTTCCCAACTTCGTACTTCAGTCAAAATAATATGTGCCTCTATCCAGGTTGCTATTAATTGATGTTGCTTCAGTCTGGATTGCAAATGCTAAACCTGAGATAGTAATATGGCTGTGTATCCAGCCACGTAAACCAAAATGGCAACAATATCTGTGAGTCTTGGGATTTGACAAGCAGCTCATCAAATCTCTGTTTGCATTGAAATACAGATCTGATCTTGAGAAGAAGACGAGCATCGGCTGCTGATGTGGATACAGGTTTGATCTAAAATTAACTATGTCAGAGATAGCCTGAGAGACTGTTCTCTCAGGTCTGCTGGCTGCTCTCTGCATGCTGTGAAGGAAAAGTAATAGAGAGTTGAAGGTAAGAGGAGGTGATTATGTTTGAAATCTTTTTCTCCTGTTTAATTGGTTTAGCACAGCTTTTCACTTTCTTCTTTGTCTGCCCTGCAGCTGGCCTTGATGTCTTTGCAACCAAGTTGGTTCTCACCACAAGGACAGCACCACAGACCACAGAAATTGTTCTGAATGTTGCTCTGATAACCCAATCTAAAAAGACAAAGTAACTTTTAAAGTTTCTGTGTGACTGAGCAGGAACACCCCAGCACTCTAACGATTTTGTTTGTGAAAATAAAAATAACGATCCCCTCATGACAAATAATCTAGAAATGGATTTGTCTGTGCATTGGCAGGCTGTAATTTTAGCAAAAGTGACAATCTCACATGGAATGTGCACCACTGACACAGGTGTGGAAACACTACTTTCTTCCTGGTGAGAACATATATGTCCCCTTCCACATTAGTCTACCAAATGAGTAAGCTTCGCTTATCTGATCCATCTTCTGAACTACGTTTTCATAAGCATGTTTAATACATTAATTTCACACCCTTGCATAGACTGAAGGCTTCATAAGGCATATTAGGAGTGTTACTGACACTGAGAAGATAGATGAAAGAGTGTTTTATCATACTAGCAAACAGCATATGTGAAGATTTGCCCATGTCAGCTATACTTATAGAAGTAGCATCTTCCAGAAATTCAGGTCCGAGTGTTCTTAAGAATAGTCAGTTGTCCATTCCCTGGGATCTCTTTTGTTGTGAATGGATCTCCACTTGGAAAAAGAATCAGTAAGAACTGGTTCAAGACAGGAAATCTGGAGTACTAAGCCTGTGAGAATTCCAGTTGTTCTCAAGCTGAAGAAACTTTCCAGTTCATCACTAGTTGAAGTTATACATATGATGCTGTCCCCAAAGCTACAGGGACATGACTTCTCTGTGGAATATAAATAAGGGAGGAAATATGGATTTCTTCAGTAGGGTGATAAACAGATCAATATGACATGAAAGAGATATTGATGGGTATGAAATTTATGTAGTGAAGCGTAATCCTTCTATAATTTCAAAATTAAGATAATTTCACACTGGAACTTACATAGAGAGATTTTATTTAGCTTAAACTGAAATTTCACAATGATGGTCAGGAGAAGACATCGATTTACAGTGCAAACTGGAACCATGTCAGCACTTGGAGGAAGAAATTAAGGTGGGCATTTTACTAGAAGAAGAAAGAGTAATTATCTCAGCAGCACAGAGAAAGGGAGTAACTGCTGACATGTAAGTTAGCCATCCAGTAAAAGAAAGATGTAATCAAGTGAGAAGTGGCATTTTATTCCACTTGGAAGGATCATTCAGATGAGATACAGGGCAATTCAATATGACACACATAATTGCTTCCAAAGAAAATAAACAAATAACTGATACATAGCAGTGAATCCCTGCACAAATCATAGCAAAATCTGAAGAGGGGGGCTCTCTCTGAATATGACAGATAAATGTATTTATGGCTAATTGAATTATATTCTAAAGTCAAGAGGCTGTCAAAACATCCAAAGAATGCTGATTTCTGACATCAAATCACAGCTTGCAAGGCAGGAAAGCCAGAGGGTTCTGGGGACGTGTGGGGAGCACCAATACTCAGGCAGAGCTGCAGATATGCAGTGAGATCTTCTGATTCAAGCACTGCATTTCCTTGTCAAGGTATCCTCAGAGAAATGAGAAAGAGAGTAACATCACTGAAATAAAACAATCCAGAATTCAGATTTACTACTGTGTAGATCTGCAAGATGAATATGAGTTTTACTTTGCAAGAGACCCAGATGTACACAGGAAAAAGAAGACAGAAATCTCCCTCTGGCAGATACACAAAACCTCTTAGTACATCACACTATTGAGATAAGCTTTTCCAAGCTTATCTTGCAAAAAAAAGTCTGATTTACTGTGTATTTATTTATTCTGTACCCTCGCATGTCTCCCAGCAATAGCCCTAATTGCCCCTGAGCTCTGTTTGGTCCAGAAACCAGCTGGCTCTAAGACATTTGCTGACAAACAGGATACTCAATGGTTCAATTCTTCCTGCCTCTCCCTTGGGTTTCTCCTGCTGAGCACATGACATATAAATACAGAACTACATTTGAGACATCCACCATATTTTAAGTACCAGTGATACCAGATCTGCTTCCTGCTAAAACAGTAATTGATGGGAGATGGATTAATAGACAAACAAATAGCTTAGGGAAGGGGATGAAAACAACATTGGCTCATCCTAAATATTTTAATATCAGCCACTGTTTCTCCCATTAATTAAGAATGCCAAGAATTACTAGGCACATGGGGAATAAGAATTGATTTTGCAGATTCCTGACTGGAAGAAGAGAAACAATAGCCTATTTTGCAGATTCCTGAGATTCTTGGAACAGACTGTAGGCACAGCAGTGAAAATGCTTACTATATAACTGCATAAGTATATGGAAAGCTATAATAAGTGCCAATAGTTTGTGTTTGGCTTTTCACATTCTTGCCAAAGATCATTTTTCACTCCAAGGACATTACTGAAAAAAGCTGACTGTGAATTGTTAAGTGCCTACAGCTACTGCTTAGAGGAACAGGCAGAGTAGGAAAGAAAGAGTTTAACATCATCTGTTGATGCCCCAACTGTTACTGCTACAGAAATTTAAGGAATTTTGTAGTGGGATGCATACATCATCATATCACCCTTTCATAACATTGCTTGACTGACCAAAAACTTGTTCCAATGAGACTTTATGTTGCTTAACTTCCAGCTACACTAAGGACTGTTGCAACCTACAGGAACTTTCAGGACGTTAAATATCATGTTAATAAATTACCATTCAAGTGCCCACAAGCCATTATTCTCTCTCTCTCTTTTTTTTTTTGACACAGTTTCTTAAAGAATGTTTAACTGCAGAATAGATTTCTGTTATTCCTGAATTACCCAAAAATAAAAAGATCCAAGACTTAACAGATGAGCCCCCCATAAAAATAGAGGAAGCTCAAGACTGGTTTATATTATACAATGGAGAGCAATCTGTTACTTAAAATTTCAGTCACTAGTAATTTGTATTAAGAAAGGTCTCTGTGTCCTGTCTTGATAAGAACCAGTCCCAGGCACATTTTGTAGAGATTATGTATGTACTTTTAGATGCCATGCTGTATATCACAGAGGTGAGCCTTTTATTTCAAGAGCTGGAATCTGACGTTGCAATTGCACAGGTGTTAGTAAATCATTCTCTGTCACCTCCAGAGAGAAGTAAAGATGACAACCATCATGGGATAGGAAACAGTCTACCTTACATTATATACAATGAATGCAAACTGCATTGAAAATCAATTAAGTAGCGCAGGGGATACTTCTCATTCCCTTATTTTAAAAAGGAATTAGAAGTCATTGAAACAAAACAAAACAAAAAAAAAAAAAAAAAAAAAAAAAAAAAAAAGAAGAAGAAAGAAAAAAAAAAAGAGAAAAACAAGATTTCAAACCATATAACATCAGAAAACAGAGTAAGGCACCCACATACTCTGCAGAATGAAATATAAAATCAATTTGAAGCCTCCTAAGTTTGCACAAAGGGAAGGTGAAGTGACATAGCTATGGGTGTCTGGAGGACAGAGTCCCCTGGGAAATGGAGGACACTGTTCTTCTCAAAGTCTGAAACTGCGATTCCTCACTCAGGGAAATATCTGCTTAGCTTATAAAGCAAAACCAAAATAAATCGCAAATAGAGATCAAGAATTGCTATCATGTGTTTTTGTGCTGAAAAGTCCTCATGAATGAACACTGAAGCATTCCATTGTAGCTCAGCGTGACACTGAAATACATATCTGGGATCTGATTTTGGAAGTTTAACTCATGCTTCTTTGATGAAATAAAGCACAGGCATCCCCTCCTGCAAATTAGTGTCACCTTTGTACCAGTTCAGTACAAAATTCACATACAGATAAATCAGGGAAGCCAGCCTACAGGGGAAAATAAAGATGTGAGGCAGGGCACCTATGGAAGCTCTGGGACACTCAGGGTATCCCTCATGGTGGGATCCGGGTGGCAGGGTGTCATTCTCAGAAGAGCATAATAACTTCATAATGTCAGCCCCTGCTAAGAACCCACCTGAGACTAAGTAATGTCAAACTCTAAATGGCAGCATCTTATGGAGGACCTTTCATACTCCTGCCAGCTCTCCAGTTTCATTTAGGTTATGCTGCGTTGTCACTTCATCAACCTCTGAACAACACAAGTTCCACTCACCTCCCCTCACAGCTCCCGCTGGAATGGGTTTCCTCCACCTGACTGGCACCTCTGCTGGGGAGTAGGGTCCTCAAGACAGAGCTGCAGCAGGGCAAGCTCCCCATGGTAAGGGTAAGACCACTGCCTCGATGAACCTCCTGCCCTCACCTCTTCTGAAACCATTCCTTTGGTTCACAAAATCCTCAGTCTCTTCCAGAAAAGATGTGCAGAGAAAGCAGGGACAGACTTAAATGCAGCTGCAGATGAAGTTTCATTGTTGTTTTTCCCATCTTTGTGCTGGTGTTGAAGTGTGTCTCTCTGAAAAATGCCTCAAATAAGATGTGACTGGCTACCCCCTGACCTACTGAGTGGCTGGAAGAGTACTTCTGCGCACAGGATTTTCATTCCGCAGGTACTGAGGATGTCTTTTCATTGCCTACCCTGCAACAAAGTGACTGAAATAATGCCGCTGTTCCTGCTGCCCTTGTAGCTGGCAAGTGACGTCTGATTGAAGCAGCTCCCCTCTCCTGGCTACTGAGCGTGCTGGGCCAGAATTAAATGAGCTCGGCGTGGTGGGCAACTTTCCCATCTATGAGGAAAACAGAAGGATATTTTGAGAGACACTACAGAGGTGTACTTTAATAATTCAAACTAAGAAAGAAACTCTTTGAAGAATCAAGAGTGGGTAGGTATTTTGAAATGGACTTGGTTAGGCGATTGCAAATCTGCTGATCAAACCAGGCACAGCAAGAGAGTAGTTCCAAATAAAATGAGATTAGAAGTAGTTGCTGCTTCTTAGTAAATGAGTTTCTACAAAAAAAAGTAATTGTCATCTGTTTGCTGCCGCTTTCCTACAGAGAGGAAAACATGGCAGTGTTATGGTACAAAGCAAAAAACATCTCTAGATCTAGTTGAGGGGTTGATTGCAAGCTTTGTGCAGCTGATTGGCATAGGCAAAGAAAAACACGTTCAGCACTGTATTGGCAAAGGACATGCAATTAATGACTTACAATCCAGACTCAGCCTTCTCAGTACAATTTACTTGGCTTGCCACCTCATGCTCATGTTTCTTCTTGAGAACCCCTTGGGTAAGGGTATGTGGCCCACACTATGGCATGAGGAGGTGTTCCTGTACATTTGTCCTTGGGTTAAGCTCTTCTGTCAACCTGGCTGAAGGCAGCTATTTAATTATTTGGGGGAATATATGGAAGAATTGAAGATAATTGAACAAGCCAGTAGCTGAAATGGTCCCTTCTGTTAAAAAAACATAAAAACTCGTGTGTCTCAGCACTTGTGGATGTAATGCACCTCTGAAGAACAAACACAAGTAGGCCATAACAGCATGTGAGTCTTAGCTGATGGATGCTCACATCTCACAGTTTAGTCCAGTTTTAAAAGTATCTCAAAAAGTGCAAAGTCTGTGGTGCACTGTGGAAAGTGAATTGATTTCTTGCCTCTAAAGGAAGTTCTGCCCCATGGCAGGTGTGGGGCGAAACGGAGGCCCCTGCAGCTCCTCCTGTGCCTAGAAGGCTGCAATCTCAGTTCCCATATTCCTGTGCTGCTGATGGTGGTGTGGGCACAGGCTGGTGTTCAGCTGCCTTTAGATACAAGTAAATGCTGTGCTACTCCTCCTGCGGCCCCACAGGAGCTGGAAGTGCTGTGCAATACAATCTTCCCTCACACTGCCCCATTCTGCCTCCCAGGCCAGGCTGGGGGAGCTGGTGACGATAATGTTGGCCAGACATTTTCTGTGTGGAGACTTTTTATACAGAAAGCATTTCTGTGGGCCCCTCTGCCAGCCACCACCACAGTCTTCTCAGAGGCAAGCTGC
This sequence comes from Coturnix japonica, assembly GCF_054131305.1. Taxonomy (NCBI): domain Eukaryota; kingdom Metazoa; phylum Chordata; class Aves; order Galliformes; family Phasianidae; genus Coturnix; species Coturnix japonica. The sequence goes on along the minus strand of NC_140667.1, from coordinate 22,693,683 downwards.
AGCTCTGTCGGCAGTTCAAAGTCACCCATGTTTCCAACCCTTCCAAGTCTCAACACCAGCTCAGTTCACTGTCTAACCTGCATTTGTGCGACGCTTTTGTGTTTTCGGACCTGCCGCGGTGCCTCAGCGCAGCCCACGGCCCGAGGGCGATGGCGGACGCCCCGCAGACGGCGGCGCTGGGAGGCTGCTGATGGAGGCCCGCCTCGGCGCAGGTCGTCATCTCTGAGCGGGTGCTTTCCTTAAGGTAAGTGCTCGTTCTCATTTCCGAGCGTCCTTCCGACAGAAACAAGGCGGTGTGCAGATCTCAGGTCACCAGGATTGACTGACATCGCATGGGAAGTGTCTGCCCGTGGCGCTGTCTGTGAATGGCAGCAGTCGTGGCTGCTCCTGGCAGTCCTGCACCTCTCCGCCGGCGCTGTGCTGGCCGGTGCTGACCCTGAGCTCCGGAGGCGTCAGAGTGTGGAACAGACGAGAACATTAGCCAAGGAACTGTACAAAGAAATAAATCTCAATCGATCTTTGTGCAAATCCACGTCAAATTCATGTGCCCTGTCCTTTCCTGTAGCCAGCAGGCAGCTCTACCCACAGGCCCACGTGCTGTTTGTGCCAGTCTTGCCTCAGCTGCACCCGTGTCTCTCCCACGCAGCCTTTGTGCTGCAGTTCTCCATGCCCCAGAGCTCCCTGTTCTGTAAGTTAGATGTGTGTGCACATCTTTATCTACCCATATCCATATAGCAATCTCATATAAATCTGATGGGATGCCCTGTTCTCTAGTTCCTTGAAGCTTTTCCTGAAGGCGCTGCTGCCTTTGTTCCTTTGTGGAACATGAATTTATCCCAGAATGTCACATGTGTACTCTGTATCTCTGGAAAAAGGGTTACATTTATTTCTGTAAGCTATCATGTATGCTTATGGTGACACGTGTATGGTAAAGCACTGTAACAGATGCAAGGGAGTTGCACACAGTTCCTAAACTGGGAAGGACAACAAGCAGTTGCCTGCAGCTAAAAACAAAGATGTGTAGGTACCTGTCAGGGAGAGTCCTTAACAGATGTTTCAAAGCTGTATGAAACATTTTGGTAGTGCGGAGAACATGCTGGCAAGTGCTCCAGGAGGAATTTATGGAATAAGGAACTTGAGTGCAAGCGTCTGTGCAGTGCTTTGCCAGCGATGTGCTGCTGCTGCTGCTGCTGCTGGGAGATACAGCAGGGAGATACCAGGAGCTCCTCTGTGGTGCATCAGCGTTTTCTGTGTTCATCTCAGGTATAAAAGTGGAGGAACTGCTGAGAACTCATTAGCCTTTTTTAATGTTGTGTGGAAGCAAAGTGGTCTGGGGATTTCTACTGAAAGGACATTTGGTTATAAAATTCTACCTGAATGCTTTCACTCAGTGCTAAAAGCAATGCAAAAAACAGGGAGATTATTAGTGAGAGAAAAGACTCTCTCTAATTCTTTTCAGTTTGATTACACTTTAAATACAATTATTCTTGCTGTTTGACCTATATATGACCTTTATGACTTGAAAAAGTTATTGCTTTTCATTTGTTTCTGCATCTTAAAAAATGATGGGGAAAAAAAAAAGCCAGAAGTTGTCTGAGGAAGCTGAGGAACCAGGGAAATATCTGTAATGTGTCTGAGCTCACAGTGAGAAGTTTGCCAGAGGCTGAGACAACAGTCTCAGAAACCTCAGGGCACTCAGAAACCTCTGTTAGAGAGGAGGTTATGGGTTTGACTTTTGCAGACCTATAATCAGTTTTGGTTTATTTGTGAGGTTTCTTTGCCTCAAGATTTTGGTAGTCTATTTTAATATCACAGATTGGTTTTGGTCCCTTTAATTTACCACTGTTCATCATGCTTTACTACAGCTTCACAATGAGAACTGTGCACATGCAGTCTTTGTTTTTATGTCAGCTTTCCATGGAAAATAATTTTGGAGTTGCAAAGCTAAGCATCTAGAATTGGAGAATGAAAGATTAAATCAACAAATCCTTCAAGAATGTGAATCTCCTTCTGCTCTCCCTGTTTACTCTTGAGATCTTTTGCTTTTAAATTATATCTGGTGCATGCTCTGGCTCCACAGGGAAAGATGTGCAGCCCCATGGAGCTGTATTGGGTCACTATCAAAGAACACTGTGCACAGGTCTCCCAAAAACTTCACATCTATTTTTGTATGGGATGGAACAATGAGAATAAACTGCAAAATGTAAATGTGGGAAAATACATCATGGAAGTCACATACTTCTTTTTGGAAAGTTCCAGAAAGCTTCCCTGGAAGTTCTGGGAGAGGTAAAATACCCCCCCTGCAGTGGCCGCAAAGATGTTGTGCAGCAACGTGCTGTGTTTCTGGCAAAGGGTGGATTCTGTAGGGCTGGGACATGCTGCAGTGTGGCCTGCGTTCCAGGAGTTGTGCTACACAGCAAGGCAAAGGCTCAGCTTTGTACCCGTTGTTTTTATGTCTCTTGTGTTCAGGTGGATTATTTCATTTTCCCTTGTGATTTAGGAATAGTTTCACTTACTGCTCTGTGTACTAAAAGGCAGTAAGGCAGGGATTGTAAAGCATATCTATCTGGTAGCAGCTAGGCTGCTCAATTGACATGTTGGGAAGGCTGGTTGCATTGCATGTGCCAAAAAGGAAAATGGATGATCCTTTGAAGTTCTAACAAGCATCATTAAATGATTTGAGAGGAATTTATTCCCTGAAACCCCAGGAAATAAATAGAATGGAAACCTGTGATCAATCTGATCAGAGCCATCTGCAAGGGTCATCAGAAAATAATTTTGTCAGGAAATGTGTCTTCTTTCTTGAGTTTCCCGCAGTCATTTAATGTACAAATATACCTCTTGCTATTGCCAAGGTGGAAATAGACTGGTCCCATATTGCTGAGCTCCTACCAACAGGTTTCCACAGTTTGAAAAGCTGCTTCGGGAGCAGGTGCTGATGCATACGTCTCACTGTGGTGCAAAGCAGTGTGCCAAAGGATATGTGGCTTGTCATACTGTTCTGAAAGCAGTAAAGGAAAAATGTGCAGGTTCTTGTGAGCACATCTGTTTTCTTTCTGTTTTTCCCTGAATTAATCAGTGATTGTCTGGAAAGTTCAGTGATGTTCCTATGACTGACCAAGTTGCTCCTTATGTCTGCCTTTGGAGAATGCATAAACATGGGATGCTGAAGTAACTCTGTACACCTCACAGATAGTGCTTTCTTGACAATATTTGAAAAGTTAGACTCATCTGAAATGTGGCAGATGGATGGAACTGTTTCAATGGGGCATGGCATTTGTCAGTCCCCAAACTGCACCAGCCAGGCCTTGGTAACTGATTCACCACCAGCACTGGTCCCAGTGGCAGACGTTAGAAATCTCACATTTTGATAGAAATGTATAACTGACACGATGCTACTACTTTGCTATGTGGTTGTTACAGGCGCTACCTCTGCCCCTCAGTCTTCCAGCTGTGCAGTTGTGTTGATTGTACGTTATTGGCTTGTGAACTTTATTTCATTCTTTGTGCATAGAACTTTGAGAGTCTCTTGAAATAACTGAAAGAAATGCTAAGTGTTAGCAATGCTTTTGGGAACTGCTTTATCACACCGTTGCACTGCCAGTTTGGAGAGCAAGCTATAATGTCCCTGTTAAATGGGAATGGAGAATGATGTGAAATCTGTAGTCTTCCTTTGCTCAAGATACATCTGGAAATTAGTTAGTTAGTTGATGAACAGCCATGTCAGCTTGTATTTATGTTCATATGCCTTAAAGCACTCATTTGCAGCACTCCCTACTCTCGCTTTCTTTCTTTTTTTTTTTTTTCCTTCCCCCCCCCCCCCTGTAATCAGCACTGTTTTAAATGTAGCTTCTACTGACTTGAAACATCAGCCCATTTACCCGTTTGTTTCTGACCTTGAGGTAAAGGTGAGCTGCTTTATCTGTGGAGTCAGGATGCAGCTGTGCAGTGGGTTTGCTGGCTTGCCAGGAGGACTGTATGCTTGCCACATATGAGCTGTGGCTGTATAGGATTTTTTTTCAAGCCAGCACAGATATGTGCTGACATGGAGAGAGAGCATTCCTCATTGCTCTGTTTCTGGAAGTATCTCCCTAGATAGGGCACCAGCATTTGTGTGTCCATGCAAACTAAATCATCTAACACCTTTTCCCCCTCCTCCTTCTGCCCCCTTCTCTGCTCTCTTCTGTCTTCTTTTCCCATTCCCTTTCTTTTTCCTTGCCTTGCCTTTCCTTGTCCTTCTGCCAGGCCAGTTACCTGATCTAGCTCACTGTGTGCTTGCATGGGCAGTGATGCTGAAACAAGGAACATAGTGAGACATAGTGCTTAGTGATGTGTATATGGGCAGGACCATTCCATTCAGCGCTGGCACAAATTTCAGTTACTTTATGTTCAGGCAGAATAGTTACAGGAGTAATGCTGCCCATCCCTGATCTCTGCAGGAGAAGCAGAAAGCAGAAGGAGGTGCTTGTACTGGGGGACAGGAATCACAAGCCTCTTTCTATTAGAAACATTAACATCGTGTAGCATCTAGAGGAATGAGTTTGATCCTAAAGTTAGGATCTTCAGTGCCATCATTCAAAACCAATCTTCTTATTCCCTTTCAATGATTTAAGATTACTTACTAAATGTTCAGTACAGCATGGATTAGGAGTGCATATGATGGCAAAGGCATAGTCAAGGATTGAGCAGAAATGAGGGGACCACCGCAACAATATTAAGGAAAACTGCAAGCCATTACAGATCTTGATGTTAAGATGCTGAAATATTTCATACCCCTATAGTGGAGTACCCAAAGGCATAGTGAAACTGAGGGAGTAATTAAGAGTGAAGCATGTAGAGGGTGTTTACATACTGGAATGATATGTATATACTGCTCAAAAGACTAGAGCTATTTCCAGAGTGGGAGAAACACACAGGAGAAGTTAGACTTAATTAAGAAGAGTAATAATTGGGCTGGCTGTATTTCCTGATGAGCTCTATGGTGCCTAAGCAGCCTTTGAAGGAAAGCATTGTTCCTTATATATGAGACTTAAAAAGCTTCAGTGCTCTGGAGGGATCAATTGGAAATGTACAATGGAGAGCAGTTTTGCAATGGCAGAGTGCCGAAATGCACCAGGCAAATGACAGCTGTCTCACTCCGGTACTGTGACCTACTCACAAATTTTGGAAGAGTTTGTCAATTGATCCCTATCAGAGTAGTCACTTACGTAACTGCTCAGCTTGTTCACCTACTCAAGGTAAAGACATGCAGAAATTAATCTTTTAATTTTTCTCTGCTAGCACACAGCAATGTGGTGTGTTGTTTTTTTTTTTCCTCAGCTGCTTTTACTACAAAAATTGTAGCGACAGTAAGAACCTGAGGTACCAATCCTCAAAAATTTAAGTAGATTTTTAAAAAAGAAATATAGCTAACTTATTGCACTTCCTCCTGTTACCCAATCATAACATTTATCCTCTGTAACTTGAAACAAATACTTGAAATTCTACATAATGCTTAAACAACTAATTGACCTGACACTCTGGAATTCCCGTGTGCTTTGCTGAGCTGTGCTTTTGAATAATTTACCAAAAGAATGGTAATAAACTATCAAATATTAATTAAGCTTTCTAAGGAACATACGTTGGAGGGCTTTATCTGAGTTGCAAGTGTGTTAATTTCTCAGACAATCAGTGTAACTCTGTCATCATGACCAACCGTAGCTTGTAAGTTTGCCATCTTTCATCTCAGAGCAACTTTCTGCTGATGCTGTGTTACTGCAGTCCAGAGCTGATATTCCTGCCCCAGGTATCTACTGGGCTGGAGCCTCATGTCTCCATGAATAGAAAATATTGGCTGTAATCATGCTGGTTTAAGAACATAACAACAGCCAAACCTGTTCAGATTGATAGTCCACATGGGTCAATATTCTGTCTTCAAGAGTGGTCACAAATAAGTGAGGGAGAAAGACAGTGCCAGAGAGCCTGGGGGCAGGCAGTGACTGAGCAACAGAAATGCCTTACAGTGACATCTTTCAAAAATGTTACCTCTTTTTACAGAAGTATGTTTGGTAGGGAAGCTGCACATCTTTTCATGCGTTACCCATTATGGGAAGAACTTGCTTTAGTTGTGATCCCAAGTGGAACTGATCATTTAAAACCTGCACTAATTGTAGCTTACTGAAATACTTTCCCATCATCCTGAAATACATGAGTGGCTTCTATTTTGCAGAGCAGATTGTTGTCAGCTTATCTGGTTTGAAGAAGAGGATGGATGCTAAGAATGTTGGTGAATACTGACCACTGATAAAAGAAACACACAAAAAAACCCCAATATATCTACCTACTTTTGCCTGAAAAGTATTGAGTTGCATCCTCTTTACTAATTTACTTTTTGCATGATTTCCTAACAAAGAGCTGCTGTGAGAGAAATGCTTACGTGTTACACTTGAGCTAAAAGTTAATGCTATCAAAGGAATTCTGATCATCCCTTTGTCTTTGCCTTATCTTGAAATTTTGAGAAGGGCACCTATTTTTTCTCTTGCTCAGCAATATAACTGCTCTTATGGGAATCAGGTATCACAGCCTCAAAAATCACTGCTCTGGTTAGGTGGCTGAAACAAGAATCATCGGTGGGCATCTCCTAGAACTCTTAAAACTGATTTATACTGAAGAGTGTTGAAAATATTTCTGCCTTCATTTAGTTGGTTTATTCTCCATGTCCTTTATGTATGCTCACTTTCAGCTGCCTTCTGAGACAGTCAAATATGCTCCCTGTGCTCTCTTCCATGCCCATTCTTTCTGACTCCACAGGAACAGAGCTGCAGGAGCAATTCTATTCTATTGAAACAGTTGAAAGTAATACATATTTTCTCTCTTTTCATACCTGTATGAAAGCTCAGCTTCTCCACCAGTATGTGTGTGTATGGGAAAGTTGGGGAGGTAGGAAAGTTGAAGTCCCAGTATTTTGTGGATAACACTCCATTCAGGTTTGTCTAATATGAACTGAAACCATTGTGATCTCATAGCTCCCAGTTGCCCTGAATTGTTGAGCAGCTTGCTGTGGCTAAAGGTAGATAGGATAGTAATGAATAGAAGTGCTCATATGGAAATGCTCTTCCTCAATAACAGTCACTCCTGTTGAATGCAAGCCTTAGGGTCCTACTAGCCTGTACTACACAATCAATAGCAGTGGAGGTGAAAAATGTTAATTATCATTTATGACTGGCAAGGAGTTTGTGCTGGATCCTATTAATGCAAAACTGGCCTGTGGGACTGATGTAGTTCTAAGATATAGACTGGAACTGTTGTGTTAATATATAGGAATAATTCATCATGGACTGAAATGGGAAGACTGAAAAGGGCACAAATTTTTGAATACACAGAAATTTGCAACTGGGGAGACTGGTTAAGTGGGCTATATAGCCATGAAATTAGGATAAAAAGTAATTGTGAACAAAGAACCAGCTTAGAGGGAGGCTGGTGATGATGCATCCAAAGGATCAGTTCTCAGACAAATTCAATTTATGGTTTCCCATAACATAAATACACTGGTATGTTGATGAAACTGTCTTGTGGACTAAATAAAGGAGATATCACTGAATGGGTTATGGTACAGAAAGAACCAGGAGACCTTAAGTGTCTGAGTCTGTGAAACAGGCTGTCTTTTAATATTTCAAAGTATTAAGATCATGTAAAGAATTAATAACCAGAAATCTTGGGACATGCTCAGAGTTCATGAGTTGGAAATGACAAGGAAAGACACGGAGCTGTCAGTGTAACAGAGTTATTAAAAAGAAAAGAGTGTAATTTTAGGAGTTGTATGAATCAAGTTAAAGAAGAAATAAGGTACTAATGCTGTAGTACAAGAGACAACTGTGTAAAATTCTGAACAAACATGTTCAGGAGACAAGAATTAAAACAGAGTAGGTGATGGGATTGGAGTTTGTAATACAAAAGGGATTAGCAGAGTTTGGTTTAGCCTTGGTAAACCAGGTGCATACTTTCCAGAAATGGCGTCTGAGGAAAGAAAAACTGAGAGAATAAGAGGTCTTTCAGCTGAAGGACAGTGTTGGCTATAAAACAAATGATATAAACTGGCCAAGAAAAACTGAATTTCCTTATGTTTTCCAGACTTCTGACCATGAGAACTGTGACATTCTAGGGTAGCCTCTGAAATGGATTTCTAGGATAAGAAACATAAATGATTTTAAGATGGCCTGTGATCGGTTTATGAGAAGGCTGTATTATATGGTTCTTACAATAACAGGAGTCATTAACAGCCTTTTTATCTCTTACCTGACATTCAAAGGTCAAATGAGCAGCAGTGGAACCAATGAAAACTGGTTTGCAAGATTTTTTCTCTCTCTCTCTCTCTTTTTTTTTTTTTTTCCTTCCAAAGAAACAAAGCCATTGGGGGAATAGATTTCTTGTGTTAGGTGTGATTCAACTGGAAGGTTTGAGCATCACTAGACCCAGTTTGCTTTCCAGCAGAATAAACTTTTCACTGTTACAACACATTCTCTGGTAATGGGAAATTGTGTAAGCAGGCTGCTTCTCCCCACTGGAGTCCTTGTTCTGTCAACCTGGTTTGCTCTTTGGATGCACAGAAGGAAGAAAACTGTTCCACAGTAAAGCTGAGTAGCTAGGAGAAATAGTAGTGCTGGGTCTGACCCATCGCCTTGTTCTCTGGCTCACGTTTTATCTTACAATGTGGGGCTGTACACCAGTACATTCATGGACTATAGGGTGGAAAGAGAAGGAGTCAATAGTTTTGTGTACTTGACTTTGTATACTACTTAGAAGCAAAGGCTCATGAATGAAGCTGCTCAGAATCAGGTAGTGTTTTCATTCAGAATGAACTTCTCTAAAAAAACTGATTTTCGTATATATTTTTTTCTTATTCATTCTTAACTTACAGATGCCTGGTTGCCTAGCTTAAATCTCAGAAGGAGACTGGTTGGTTGTTGTGTTTTCATGTTAAGCCTCAGTTATTTTTAAAAGTTCCTGGAAAAGGAAAGTGGAGAAAACATTCCTTGAAAAGCACAGTCATCCAGCACACAGAGTGCAGTGTTGAATGTGGAAGATATTTGCACTCGAGTCTGCTCAGAATACTGCTCAACCTGTCTTCCTGCCTCCTTATCCCTGTGGCAAAAGCTCTCAAGTACAGATCCTTCAGTGTGTGGCTATTATGTGGGAGAGAAAGTGGAGGTGCTTGAAGGGACGTAAATTTATTCTTTTGTTGGTCTAGCTAGAATGTTGTAGTGGTAGATGAGTGTCAGATGATAGATGAAAGCATATGGGTGGAAAAACGAATGAGTTTGGTAGGAATGCTTGTGATTACCATTGCTGTGCTCCTAGCTTGGATAGTACCAGTTACAAGCACCCCTAAGACTTGTTTAGTCAGGTCCTTCTGACCTGGGAATGCATCTGATCATGTGTATCCTGAATAGGCAATGATGCCGTGCACACAACTAATGGGAATGAAACATGAGAAAGCCAATGTACTTTTTGGTGGTGAGCTGAAGCAAAGGAAGTACTTCTGCCCACACAGCAAAGATGCCACCTGGATAGAGATGATTGGCATGTTTTGAAATGTGGTTTCTAAGTATCTACTTGTAAGACCTGTTGCTACCCCCACTGTACTTGCGGTATAAGCTCCACTGACTTCCATGCTGTAGGAGCAAGAAATTACAGCTTCTTTCTGAGGTCAGTGAGAATTATCAGTAAATTTGCACACAAGCCAGTATAAACAGATGTTGTTAAGGCTTAATATGATGTGTCATTTGATAGCAGTTCAAAGCATTGTGAAATCCCAAGCATCACCAGTGGGTCTTTTAGTTGTTCTTTTATTCACTTTGAATCATGATGCAGTGCAGCAGCCTTGTTGTGGAAAATCATCTGGGAAACACCAATAAATATGTTACAGACACAACAGACCACGCTGGTTCCAGTTAGTGTCAGGGTCTGTTGCTCTCTGAATGCCTTCTGAAGCTCCTTAATTCCAGTACCTTTAACAACAGCTCTGGCTCTTGAATCAGCTTTGTACCCACATTCAATCCTTGCATATCAGCTCCCCCAGAAATGTGTTTTAATGAAAGCCTCTTCTCAAAGAAAAAAAATAAATCGGTCATTTTTCTTTCCAAGATAATTGCCTACATGCAGCCTGTGAAATGTCACATTATCATACAAAGACCCTTTAAGAAAACACTGCTCTGTTGTAAGCACATTCTGTGAAGGAATTTGGTTCTCTTCCATGTTTAATAACCTAATTCTGGGAGTCTGAAAATACTTTGGCAGTGCCCAAGTTATGAGTCCAGTCCTGAGGTGGAAGGAGAACAACACCCTTCTCAGGAATACTTTGCCCTCACTTTGCTGCTGAGAATCGTGAGATATGGAGAAGTTTAAATAGTCAAAGTGCCGTGGTGGTGCTGCATTGATGAATTTGCAATACTGTCTGTGAATTCTGTGGTTTAATTGAGAAGACATTCTTTCTGCTGGTTTCTCAGCATGCCTCTGTCTTTCTAGAAGAAATTTGCATGGAAATAAAACATTCTGTTCAAGTTTATTCATTCCTGCCACTGGGCACTACCCACTGCCAGAACTTTCCTGCCAGTAGTTCTGTTGCAGAGGATTATGCAGCAGGAGCAGACGAACTGCTGAACAGATCCTGGTTTTGTATAGATGGCAACAGAAAAGAGGAAGGGCGAGGAATAAAATGGGGGTATATCACTGAAAGAAAAGGTGCTGCTCCTGAACTCAAATGTCTTTTATTGTTTTTTGGCTGATAGATGCAATGCTGTAGATACAGCTCAGAATTCGAATTAACTTTCCAGAACTGTGAATTAACATTAATTAGGGCTCCTTTGCAATAAAAGGGGAACTTCTCATCCATTTTAAAGCTGGATGATTCAAACCTCAGAAAAAAAAGACTGAGGAAAATAATCCCTTCCTTGGCAGACATACAGGCAGGATGTTAATTAACAGGGCTTGTAATTTTTATGATTCTTTTACAGTGTCCTTCAAACCCTTGCAGAATTTATCTGTGAAAGGACAGTAGTCCTATTGCTTGGGAATCTTATAGAATACTTTTATTAGTTCTACTGGTTTTACTAGTAGTAAAAGTATTTTCTAGCAGTAGCTAGAAAGAAATACCCAGATGTGAATACTTCATGAAAAAGGTACTGCACTATTCATTTTGATTCTACCTCTGAGTTTTCAACGTGGTCAATATTTTTCAAGTCAGAAACTAACATTAAACAACCTACATTCAAGTTTTGAAAAGTCTACCCCATGGAAATCTTGCTACTTTAATGAGATAGCCACTAATAGATTTGAAGATTAATGATTTAAACACTAGTTGTTACATAGATTTTGTTACCATTGGCACAAATCATTTTTTCCTCCACAGTCCACTCAAGTAATGATGACATGATTTGAGTGACTTCCCAATTAGGTGTTGGAGAAATAACCTACTGCCCTGGCTCAGACAACTCAAAGGAGCTGAAGAGAATGTGGTAGCCCTGGAACTGGAAGTGGAATAGGTCTGTGCCTGGCCTAGTAAATCCTACTGTGGTTTAAAAAGAACACCACCACATACACAAAATAAAAAATAAAAACAGCAAAACATAATTACCCCCAAAAAACCACCACAACAAAAAAGCGATGAGGATCCTAGCTCCAAGAGAGGCCTTTAAGAAAACATAGAAGGAAAACTTTAGCAGACAAACATACTTGTGCCAGTGCTCAGTCTTGTGGGGCAAGTGGTGTGGGGTGACCCAGGGAAGACAAGGGAAATGTCTCAAATTGTGTATATGTGTCTGTATATGAGGGAGGGGAAGAAGCGAAGTCTTGCTGACTGTTGGATGTACTCTGGCCAGGATGTGTCTGCATCACTCTCAGACTGGTGACAGGTTCAGAGACACATTCTGTCTGGCTTAGCATTGCCTCACCTTACCTTTGGTTCAGCACAGTGTGGAGACGAGCACGAACTCATTTTCTTCAGCTCCTTCAGCTGGGTTTTGCTTGCTATCTGACCTCCACTCTGTGAAATCAATGCTGCTAGCTGTATTCTGCATATCTGACTTTAAATTTGGACATATATCTATGCTGTACAGCAGTCAGTGATGTGGTTGTATACTCAGAGTGACAAGAACACCTATCTCTTGTTGCTTGTTGTGCTCAAATCTCTCTGTGAGAACAGACTGCTACAAACAGGGAGAGGCCGGAGCTCTGTTGCCATTCCTTGGGATCACTAAACCCTGCTGTGCCCACGGTCTGTCTGAAGTTCCATGTTGTTTCCTGCCTTACTTCCTCCTCACTGCTTCCTGCATCTTTGCTGTACTCGGTGAGGCATGCAGCTGGTGCACTGGGTCAATGCTTCAAGATGCCCTGCAGAGTTTGGGGCACGATAAGATGCTATGCTTAAGTTAAGCCCTTCTTATGGTAAGAATATCGTTCTCTGATCCCTGCTTGTTTGATCCCAGCAGTGTGAGGGTTGTCTAGAAATCTTTCCACTTGGAAATACAGTATTTCAAAAGTGAATTACACCAGAAAATGGAGGGCCATATTGTCGGTTTTGATTAAGATCCCTTTGAACAAAGGCAGTGAGATGAGAATGATCCCCACACCAGCCTCACAGCCAGCTGTGGTTCTTATACTGTGGTTGCTTGGGTGAGCACAATAGAAGTAATAATTTGAGAAATATGTTGAAGATGGTAGTGGAGGGGCGTAGGACATGATGCAATCTAGCAGTTGCAGGTGAGAAAAACATTTGAAAGGAATCCATAGACAGTGTGCCCTGAAGCTTTTCAAGCTGTAGCTGACCCCTGCTCACTCTAGGGTTAAAAGCTAGAAAGGAGATTATCTGCCTTTAATTCCCCTGCCTGGGTGTAGGCTCATGTACTCAGCCAGAGCCTTTAAAGGCTTCTGTTTTAGAACCAGATCCTATTCTGGGCAGAACAGTATCTACAAAGATGGCAATTTGGCTAAAATGACAAAGTCTTTCATTGCCTGTATTTCACACAATCACAGAATGGCTTGAGTTGGAAGGGACCTTAAAGGTCACCTATTTCCAACACTCCTGCTTTGGGCAGAGGCATCTCATGTTTCTCAAAACCACATCCAACCTGGCTTTGGATGCTTCCAGAAATGGGGTATTTGTAGTCTCTCTGGGCAACCTATTGCAGCACCTCAACACTGTCATAACAAAGAATTTCCTCCTAATATCTAATTTAAGTCTACCCTCTTCTAGTTTGAAGTCATTACCCCTTGTCCCATCACTTGCATATAAATGTATCTAGAGCTGTGTTGTTTTATAAATGCTATTTTTTTATTACAGGGTTGTGAGAGTTCAGTGGGTGGAGGTGACTGTTTAGAAAATGATTGTGATACGTGATAGCTCATTGTTCACTATGCTTTAAAAATGTTGATTTAAATGAGAACTGGCATCTGCTTCAAATGAAACAGAACCACAGACCTCAGCTTCAAAGATTTTTGCATTCTTTTGTGTTCAGCATTTCTACTCTAAGATAATTCCTACTTGTTTTCCCTTCCTCGAATCTAGACAGAACTGAGAGGAGGGTGTCTAAGTTACAAAAAAGTGAAAATCCCTCAAAGATGATCATAAATATAGAGATTGAATAAATTTTCTGTCATGAAGGATTGCACTTATTCTCAAAACGTTGTGTTAGTTACAGACAGGATTCAGTAATGAATAGGAATAGCTTTGTGGAGAGAACAGTAGCTTCAGAAACAAAGTGTAGGTTTTTGTTATGGTAGGTACTGGAGATTTGCCTTGACAGATGCACAGTTTAAATAAAAGAGGTAGGAACAAGGAAGTCTTGTTTTCACCTTACAGGTGGTATCTTTCAAACTTATGTGAAGGTGTATGCAGTACACAGTACTTACACACAGTAATTCTGTGTGACAGTACCAGCTGTCTGAAGGCTCCAAAAAGATGACAATGTGGGAAGCAGTTGGAGAACTTTCCTCTTACGTCCCTTTCCACATACAGGCAGACAGCTTACCCACTGAAGGTTTACTTTGTAAGAATTAGTGCTTTTTAAAAAAAAATAAACGGTCTGCAAAATCTATTGTGTTTATGATACACTTTGCAAAGAAGACAGGTTCCCAGTATGTGGTATCACATTTGTGTCCAAGTGGAGGATCCTGTGTGAGTGAAGAGCAGCAGAGTTCTGTCCTCCTGCTTCATGCAAAGTGGGTGTGAGCCGTGCTGGGCCTCCAGCTGCCTTTGGACAAGACTGAATAAAAAGGTGCCATTGTGAAAGCAATGCTTAATATTTAATGGTCTCCTAACTGCACTGGCAGTCCAGACTTTATCATCCCTTATCCATCATCTGTTCCCATAGTGACCATTTATCGCAGTTTGGCAAGTCCTTTGGCTGAAGCTCAACCCTGCACTTACGAAACCAACCTAGATCATTGCTTTGTGCAACCTTTTATTATTCTTATCATTATCGTTATCATTATTTCAGTAATTTGCCAAATGTAGATTGCTGGATTCACACAAAGAAAATGGAAGTAAGAGACATACAGCAGAGCACGGCTGGTGCTGCTCAGTGTGTCTCTGTTGTATCTCCAGGAGCCTGGTGCAGTGTACCACAGTGTCTAACAAAGTGTTGGTCAGACTGAGAATAACTGCCAGTGGAAATTTCCAAAAGATGAATCATCAGCCAAAGCCTGTTGCAGCTGGTTACTGCTTCTTTCTTTTTTTCTTTTTTCTTTTTAATATCCAATTTCAGGTGATTCAAGTAAATCCTTTTCCTCTGGTACATTGTCGTGTTTGTTGCAGACCTTATGCAGCACTTTTTCATTATGGGAAAGATGCGTATGTATGCAGCTAGCACTTCATCAAGCAGATAAAATCACTGAGATTCATCATGCTTTAAAGTCACTGGCCTGACCAATGCCCTGACTGGTCCCAGCTAAGCCTTCCAAAACGAAGGTACCATTGCATTTGCCTTTTGGGTGAAGCAGTTGTGTGCACCACCCGCCAAGCACAGAAGCAGTTTTCCAGTAACCTCAATGGAAGTTACAAGTTGGTTTCCAGATTACTGTGTGACATCTAAACATACCCTGTGCCAATAGCTTGACGTATCAGTGACATAGAACTCCCCTCCATCCTGTCCCATTCCCCAGCTGTCCTCAAAGGTTAGCAAGCAAGGCTAGGTCTGAATAGAGTTTATATTACTGTTAGAAATAAGAAAATAAACTTATAAACTTTATAGGGAGACTGAAAGTAAAAGCTGATGGAGAAAGTTTTTCAGTCAAATAGGTTTTGCCAAGAGTTTCTTTCTGCTGACAGCTTTCATTGAGAGGAAAAAAGAGCAAATGTTTGAACATTTTTCAGGCAGTAAAATGGATGTAGGAAGTTCTTTTCAGTCTTGATTTGCCTACAATCTTGATAGGACCTGCACTATGGAAAAGAGCAAGAGGGGAGGTGGCTGTGCCTCACTGAAGTGTGGGCTGAGGGAGGGGTGGCCTCCTGGGCAGAACATGGGCAAGAAACTTGTGCTAGTTTAGGGAGATGAAGATTAATGTGATGAGACAAAGCAAAATACAGTGCTTGAGCTTCATGTTTTGAACCAGAGGTTTCACTGTGGGGGGCACTGAAATTCTGGCAATTCTGAAAGGGTTTTCTGTGGGGAAAAAAAAATAAAAAAAATAAATCAAATTTTCTTGTCAGAACTTATCCAAAAAGGAAAGGAGTTTCTGTTCATCCTTTAATTCAGTTCAAGATTGTTCCATTAGTTTGTGAGATAAATGTCCTTCGGATGTTTTAAGAAGTGCTTCTGCAGCTTAGACAAAATGGCTTGGGGAAACCTCTAGAACCCACAAGCAGGTTGTGAAGTCCAGCACATCTGTGAGGTGGTGTGTGCCCCAAACCCCTCAGCAAACAAAGAGACAGAAAACAAACAGAAAAGTGAAATGAAAAGGAGGCCTGAAACCAGGTTCTGTCTCTTGCAGACACTGGTGCAGTGCCAGCTTTGTGACCCAAACCCATCGGGTTTTCCTCATTTTTCCCAGAGCAAAGCAACTTTCTGGAAACCATAATTTCTGTTTGAGAATGTTTTGCTCTGGCAATGAAACCTTCCAGTGTTTGCATGTCCTGCTGTTTGTCAGTGCAAGTGCTTTATCACTCGTTTGTCACCATCTGGGCCTGGGCCCAGTGCTGCAGAGCTGCTGCTATCACCTTTCAGCCCGCCGCTGGCGAGCTCAGACCCTGTGTCATGATCAGCATCGTGGGTATGCTGAAGTATTAAATGCTCCTCTTTATTCCTTCAAAGGAAGAAGTAACCTTTTGATCTACTTTGCAGTATTCTGAACTGTGGTCTGTTTGTTTCCTGTTAACGAAATTCAATCTCTGTGCAATAGCAGACACTTCTGAAGGCCTGTAGTTCTTCAGTAGTGGCTGGGAATGGAAACTTGATCTCACAAGTATGGTCTGCAGCCTCATTGCCAAGGTCATTTCACCTCTCCTGAGCAGAAAGATACTGCAGGGAAAGAATATAAACTGCTTTCTTTTTTTTGACAAAATTTTCAAATGTTTATTGGATAGAAGGGATCTTTTTCCTCTCACCTTTAATATTATGTCTATAGCAGTCAGGTAAGAGGGCTTTTGTCACACAACTCCCTTGAAGCAGCCCTATGAAGGCTTGCCATTATTTGCTCTGCCCTGAATAACAGTTGGAAAGTCTGTGCTCATTTAATTCTATTAGGGATTATTCTAGATCTTTCTAAGCTCTGTGTGAATTTGTTTCAACTCTGTGTATCAACAAAGGCCTTGATTCTCTGACCAGGCAGTCTTTTGAAAAATTACTACTGTAAGGAAGTACGCAGCAGAAATACTAGACAATAGTTATTCTATGCAAAAACTACTTTCTTTTTGTAAGTGGAGCTAATGGTAGAACAAATGTGCTTTCCTTAAGCAGCTACAAAGATAAACAAGTGTTCTACAATCTTTTTTTTCAGCCATGGTCAGGGCTGCCACTCACCAGATGAGGTGAGTGCACTCACCAGGGCAACCATCTGACCTGACTTGAGTGTCTCCAGGGATGGAACATCCAAAGCTTCTCTGAGCAGCCTCTGCCAGGGCTTTAAACCTTTAATTCTTGAGGATTCATGCTTTCCTTGTTGACGTCAAACTGTAATATAACACTGTATTAAAGGTGACTGCATTTCATCTTTGTTTTGGTGGAAGATATGGCCTTACTCAGATGCACAATGACCTGTTCTCTCTAATGTAGAAACTTTCCAGGACAAAGGGGCTGATGGGAGACATCAACTGATAAAAAATACCACAATGTGTCTGCAAGAGGAAATGTGTTAGTGATGAAAAAGTTACACAGGAAGATTAAAGACCTCATAAATGGAAAGGAGGACATTCTTTGGGACCTGTCTGAGAATATGGAATGAATTTGCCCAAAATATAAATTTATCACATAATTACTGTTGTTCCAGAATCACTGTCTGTTGCCTTACCCATTCTTAAACAATGCAGTGCTATGTCTAGACTCTAAAAGCAGGCATAGAGAAATTTCTGCACCCATTTGTAGAGATGATACACAAAAGAAGGCAAACATATTAACCAGTGGACATGTGCATTGAATCACATTGCTGTCTTGAAGATACCAGTGGATGATCTGTTCTCCAAGAGCTGAGGATGACACTGGCACTAAATTCCTTCCTTGACCACTGAAATAGTAGAACTGAGCAGCAGGGATACTGACGCACTCCAGCTGATAGTACAGGGCTGTTTTCTAAAGTGTATTTGACAGTGTTAATGCCATGTAATATGACATAGGAGGTAAAGACACAGGTGCTTGAAGTAATTTTCCATAGCTGTTTTACTTGTTAGGTTCCCAAGGATAAGATGCTGTCATGCCTTCAGAGTGTGTCTCATTGCTTGAAGCAGATCAGTTCTGCAGTGGGGGATGCGCTGCGCCTGTGGGATGGCAAGCTTGTAAAGCTTTTTGATTTCTTCTTTATTTTTGATGGGTCATAGGGTATGCAACTTGTACTTTATGCAGTCATAAATCTGTGCTTGTAATAAAACTATTGAAATGAAACTTTTCCAAGGTACTGTTCAGATAACCCTAGAAGAATTTGGAAGCTTTTTTTAGACTTCATTTGGCTGTCAGATAGGTGCAGTAGGTGGTGCATTGTGTATTCATGCGTGTGAGAGGGGGAGAGAGAAACAGACGGGGAGAGAGCTTAGTGTGATTGTAGATACTGCCTAGTACTAGGCAGGCTGGCAATGCTGAGATGAGCTTTCACCCTTGTCTATCAGTACTTGCAGTTCATGGTCTCAGCGTTAAGAGGTACAGAAAGCAACAGAATTCTCTGAAGTGCAGCAAAGGAAACATAAAGCTGTTTATATTTCCACCTGAACAGTCTCTGCTGTACAATTCAGAATGTAATAACTTGTACAATAGCTTGTTGAGTATGACTGTTGTATTATCTTTTATGTACAGAGAAGAAATCGGAGCCACAAAGAGGGGAAGTGGCTTGCTCAAGGTGAAACAGCAGTTCTTCAGCAGAGGCTGGGAGCAGCAACAAGTACGGTCTGGAATCTTAATGTCAAGGACCTTTGGCCTTTCCTGAACATAAAGAAACTGCACAGTGGAGAACATAAGCTATCACTCATTTAATTTGGAATCATTCACTGATTTGAAGCGCATGTTTTGCCTTACCGTTAATACTGCCTCTTCAGCAGTGCTTTGAAACATAAAATATTTCAAGAGATAGAAACTTGAATTGATAAATATTTTGTTGTCAGTCTCAGATTGTATTGCTTTTCTTCTTGTTGTTTTCTTTTAGTGTGAAAAGAGGCATACACAAGCTATTGGTATTGATGTTTGTTTTGTATACTGCTAAAGTAGGAGGTATTCGGAAGTGTACATCAATACTGTGTGGTTGATCCTCACATAGAGACTAAACTCCAAAAGTACAAAGGATACCAACTCTTTGTTTCAGTGATGAAAAGATTTTGTAGCCATAGCAATAGGATGGCATTTAGCCTGTGTGGGCTGGAGCTGAAGGGCAGAGCTGGCTTACCTGTATTAATTCCTCTTCATGCCTCTGAGAAGCAAATTCATGTGTGGAAAGGCTACCCTTGGTAGAATAGGCTTACACTTGGCTCTACCATTGCAACCCAGTGAAGACTTCTGCCTCTTTATTCAAACAAAGCAATAAATTGAGCAAGATTATCTCTGAAGCGAGGAGAACTTCAACAAACAATAGCAAGGGTTTCTGTCAAATCTGCTTTCTAATTACAGAAATTAGTGTTCTCTAGTACCTGTCTGGCTCTTTGGCCAAGCCCTCTGCTTCCTCATTTTCATCTGTTATTTGCACTTCTCACATAATGACAGCCCTTTAACTGGCTTGACTTGTACAAACGATTTTGGAAGTGTGTGTACAGCTGCAATTCACATGTGCGTATCTCAGAATATGCGATGATGTTGTGGTTCTTAACAGTTTCCTGCATGTGACAGTCAAGCCCTAAATTCACCTAAACAGCCAAGGTGCTGAAGAAAGGAAGGTGGTTTGGATCTTCTGCACTAAACTTATTCTTTGCATCTCTGCAATTGTTTATTGATTTAACTAATTTGTTGGTACTTGTAAATTAAAGCACTTCATTGGGGAAATGAGAGAAACTAGGAAAATGTTTTGGTTGTGAAATTAAAAGAGATTTTCAGAATTAAAAAATACATATTTTAGCCATTTGCAATAAAATATTTCAGTTATAGCAACAGAGGCTATTGTCATAACTTTCTACGTGATAAGAATAAATAAATGTGTATTGTATGTAGCTGTGCTCTGTTTTCAAATGATACAAATGCAGCCATGTTCTGATATGGATAAGAGACTTTTATTGTGGAGCTGAGTATTCACTAGAAGGGAAGAGCTGGAAATACTTTGGAGTAGAGGAGGTATAGAAAATTAGAGAAGCTGGACTACTCAACTCATTTATTTCTGCCTGGAATGGTTTTTTGCTTTCTTTTGTTTCATAGGTTTATGTCTGTATCAAAGCTTCTTCATAAGCTTAGTAATTCTGTTCTGTTGTCTTTGCAGAGGTAAGGTTTTGTCCATTTCTGTGAGTTTGCTTGGCACTGATCTCACAGAATATGTTGTTTTCCACTATTAAATACTATACTAATAGCTCTTTGTTGCTGTTGTTGGGTTTTGTTTTGTTTTTCAGTGATAAATAGTGGGAACTATTGCCTGGTTCCATGGTTTTAAGATTGCTTTTGTTTTATCCTGCAAGGAACAAGTGTAGCTTCTTTAGGCCTACCTTAAATCTTCTGGATAGACCAAACCCCAATACACATGTCTATAAGTCCTGTCCAAGTTCTGCCTCTATCTTTGTAAATGCTTTCAAGACAGATTTTCAAAATATTTTTATCATCCAGTATTCCCATATTGTCAATATGAAGGAAGATCAGACTGTTTTGCAATTCATATAGACATCTGGGGTGACATTATGTATTTTCTGAGATAACAAGGGAGAAATACACATTCTGTAAGCTAAGCAGTACTGAAACCTCGTGTTCTGGTTAGTTTGGGAGCAAATATTTATCATCTGCATGATATCACCTCAGTCTTTCATTTCATATTTACAATCCAAACTAAATAACTTAATAGTTTTTATGCAGTTTGTCTTTTTTTAAACAGCTATGAATCATATATTTTTGACATAATCTTGATCGTGGAAACTTCAGCCTTTGCATTATACTTTCTAATGAAGCTAGTGTACTTTGTTTCTTGTCTGAGAATATTATAAATAACATAAGCAAACAGTATAAATTTATATTGAACCTCCCCCTTTCTCCTTCCTTTGCCTTTCTCCTACTCCCTGGTAGGAACTCATCTATTTGCTATGGTTTCTTTCAGTCAAGATATGAAAATATTTTCATTTTCATTCTGATCAAGATACATTTCCAGTTTGATTTTTTTCTTTTAATTCAGCGACTTCCACATTCTATGATAAGTAAATAGATTTTTAATTACCATGTGATATTGGTTGGATGCCAGAATTTTGGAGGATAACTCGTATAGAAACTGTAATGAGAATTATTTTGCCACTTTATGAACAAATTATAATTGCCTCTTGGTGTCGCATCTGACAACAGATCTGGTACATGTGTCCTGAATGTGCTTCTTGAAATATGCTATTGTAGGTTTTCCATTCTCTCCTTGTTCTGTCTGTGTATGTGTTTTAGGTTACTGTCTTTGATTCTCGGCCACTGGGCTCTTTCTGAAGGTCTTCTTACTTTCTGACTTTTTTGGATTGTTTTGACCAGAGCAGGGCAAGAAGTTAATAAAGTTTCTGAATTTTGCCAGACAATTCTGCCTGTTGGACCTAGTCCCATAAGGTTCTGATTAATGGCTTAATATTTCATTCTTTACAATAAACAGTGAATTGCAGCTTAAATATTTCATTTTGTTATCCACTACATTCAGCAAGTGTTTGCTCTTTTTTAAATGTTTCATGGGCTCAAGATTAGAGCACTGTGGCTACATCTGGCGTTCAGCTCTTGCTTACAACTTTTTTTTCAGCTCTTCCTTACAACTTTTAAGAATGGTTTCTGTGCTTATTGTGCTTATTTCCTTTTTATTCAGTATCTCTGATTTCTAATGACTATGATTTATTAAACCAAAATGTGGAGATAAGAAAGGTCATTTTTCTAATGTTCTCCTGTATATTGCCTTTTGGTTATTTTTTTTTTCTTTAGGATAAGCTTGAGGATTTTTATGCATAATTTTGCTTGATATTTGAAGGTGCCTCCCAAAATAATTTCTACAGAATATGACACATTTGTATTTTGAGAGTTAAACTGTTGATGTTTCCCTCTTCATATTCTAGGTATGCTATTCCTAATAGAGAAGTCTTACTTTGTATTATATAAGGAGCTCCTTTTGGGTGATGCTGCACCCATGTAAGTATTATTATCTACAATCCTCTTAACAGAGTTTTAGAATCTCTCCTTTGCATTTAAGAAGGCAGCATATAAACTCTGGCTTGTGAAAAATCTGTATTTTTCTGATAAGGGATGATCAGCCAACCTTGTGTTACCAGAGTGAAGTGTTCTTACAAGCAGGGAGCTGATTACATCTCAAACATTTTACAGCATTTACCGGTTATCCGATTCTTCAAGAGCTTTCTCTGTTTTTAACGATTTCACTGTCTTGCTGAGTTTGCTGAGTTTAGCACCTCCTTCATTATTTTAAAATTGGGACATTCTGAAATGTGTTTTGTTCTAGCTCTTCCAGCAAAACAAGCCTTCTTGAAAGACTTTTCATGTAAATTTATCTCAAGAAGAGCGATACCAAATGCCAGTCTATGTGGCATAATAATTAAGCCCGTTTGTTTACTTGAGAAACTATTGATCTTTCTTTTGTACTGACAATACAATTAATTTTGTGAATTGTTGTTAATGATGTGGTGTTGAAGCTTTGTTTAAGTAGGGTTTATGAGCACTGACAGGGGGAAAAAAAAGCTTCAGAAGAAGTACATATGAAAACGAAGCACTTGACTTCACTGGTGTGTAATAGTTTGGAACAAATGACTGGTTATTAGATCAACAAAACTACCAGGTAGGCTGAGATGAAAATATTTAGCATTAATCAGGAACCACTGTAGTGGTAGTTAAACAGGATAACAGGATTCTGACTTGAAGTGGCAGCTAAATGGATATGCGGCAGAATCTATCCATAATCATCTTTGTTATTCTCTGTTCCTGTTTAGGGTGGCTTGTATTTAAAAAAAAAAAAAAAAAAAGAAAACAACACAACAATTTGCTTTTCTTAGACAAATATGATTTCAAATGAGCAGTGCAAGCTGCTTTATTATGCAGTTTTGCACTTGCCAGTCAGTTACTGTCAGATTTCTTTGGGAAGTTCAAGCATAAAACAGACGAAGCTTCTGGTAAAGGCCTACTCTGCTTAATCGGTTCGGGTAAATCAGCAGAGTTCATCTGACTTCAGTTAATAACCTTGTAGCTTAGATCTGATTCTCAGCAATGCCTTTGTATTTATATTTTTGAAAACTGGAACTTGCAGAATCCTGCCTTGTAATGATGGTAGTGGTTTGCTCTGTAAAAATGCAAAGCAGTGGAGGATTAACTCCCAGCTCTCAGTCAAATTCTGAAAATGAGAATAGCAGTAGGAGACAGCTTTTAAACATATTAAAAAATAAAATAACTTCATTAATTTTTCATCACCTTCCTTGTATGTGTGAATAGTCATGCTGAGGCACAACTATATTTAATCCTCGTTTAAGTCAGCTTCTGTCAACATAAACTGTCGGCAAGGCCAAGGCAGTAAAACCGCACCCAGGAGGGGAAGTGACTGTGCAGCATGAATTACATCTATTCACATCCTTTCAGGGCACAAAAGCAAGGGCAATGCTGTGGTATCTGGGACTTGATCAGGGCCAGGGCTAAGGAAATCAAGGAAGGTATTCTTTGGTAGGTCTTCAGTCTGTATGTCAGAGTCTTTTCCCAGCAGAAAGTCAGGTTAACAAAGCAACCTCTCACTCTCATGAGGGTGAATCCCTGTGGATGACTGAAGGCACTGCTGAAGGAAGTGTATGACTCAGTTTTTCAGCTTCAGTAACTAGAATACCAGAAGAGAGAGTCTGGAGCTGCACTACTATTGGTCATACATAGCAGAGACTGAAACTGTCAGGATCTGTTGATCCTCAGAATCACAGCATGGCTGGCATTGGCAGGGACCTGTAGAGCCATCTGGTTCCATCTCCTGCTCCAGCAGAGCAGGGTGCCCAGGGCCTTGTACAGGTGGCTTTTGAAGATTCAAGGAGAGACACTCCACTCTGATTTCATGGAATTATTACTTATGAGACATATAAAGACTAATGTCTATTTTAAATGTGAGGCTTTGTTCTTCATGTTCTACACGAAATACTGTAGAAAATAATTTCCTGGTGAATGAGAAATTAAGAAAAAGAAGATGTATTTGATGCATGAGAAAGATGTTTGAATAGGTGATCTAATGCTGCTGTATTCATGCAAAGCCTCTCACAAATCCTGGCTGATTGCCATTAGGTGATACTGTAATAGAGCAACATATAATGCTAGTCTAAATATTGTAAACTCCCAGATGAGTGGTTCTCTAGCTGATGATAAAACCCTTGGACTCAGGATATCTAGTCATTTTTTTCCCCCCAGATTTCCCTTGGTAAAGATCCCATCAGTCCTGCTTTTGACTCTTTCTACTTTCCTCTTCTTATAGTAAGAATAATGCTGTTCCCAGTCCACAGAGAGTTGGTGAAAATGCTACCTGGTGTGTTAACATAGCCTTGAGGGTGAATGTTATTGTGCTGACACTACTTTGCATCATCTTACTCTTATTTTTTATATTGTCCAATTAGTCTATTGCCAGACTTCCCCCAAATGGTTAAAGGCAAGAGGACCCCTGTGGCCTTGTGCAATTCTGCCATCCTTTCTGTAAAGGTCATTACATTAACTAGAAGCTGCAGTGATCTTTATGAAGACAAGAGAACCCTCCTGAAAATGATAAAAGAGCAGCCACACACACATTCTTTGATAACTCTGTCATCCAGAGCATAAGTTCTCATTCTCTTTGGATTACTGTAGTGTATTTTTGCCTTGGAATGAGGCTTGGTTTAAACTATAAACAAGTTTTGTCATCATAGTTACTCAAAACTACAGAAATCAAGAGACATACCTCTGTTGAATAAGGAAGCCTGCTGAAAACCTTCACAATGATACACTTACCAATAAGGAGCAAGGATGTCAGTTCTAAACAGCTGCTACTAAGACTGCTAAGATTGTGGTTTATCTTCCTCGCAAATGGACCAGGGCTGAAAACTTCTGGTGTTCCTATTCCTGTCTCATACGGCTCCCCAGATAGACCAGGAGTCTCCAGGACTGGCTGTCTCTGGTCTGCCCTATGAGACTGCTGTAAAATCTGGGACCCTGACCCTTGGTTTCAGACTTTTCATGCTTTGCCAAGTTCTGACAAGGCTTGCTGCTTCTTTAACTACTGATCTGAGAGTAATGAGCCCACCTGTAGACCACCAGGAATCCAAACATTTCCTGGTAAATATCTATAGAGTCTAAAATGTTTACAAGAAAATATTTGGGGATCCATGAATGAAAATTTTTCAGTTTAATTGTTCTGTAAAGAAAGTTTGGCCCTGCTCAAGGAACAGTCTGGCTGCCAGGGATTTGGAGCTTGAGTTGTCCCATGTTGGAGCAGTGCCCTGCCAGGGGCTTGTTTGCTTTTCTGACATCCAACACTGGCCAAGTATTATGGGACAGGAAGA
The DNA here is from genome assembly GCF_054131305.1 of Coturnix japonica. NCBI lineage: Eukaryota > Metazoa > Chordata > Aves > Galliformes > Phasianidae > Coturnix > Coturnix japonica. Next base: position 22,668,377 of record NC_140667.1, on the reverse strand, counting down.
CAGATGCAAGTAGGCAGGGGAAGGTTGCCTCAATACCAGTTAAGTGCACCACCACCACTGTTTGCTGTCAACTTGCATGCACCTTTTAGAGGTGATGTGAAGACTGCATCTCTAGTCTAGCAAAGGATACCAAATTTGGAAATCTTCAGAAGAGATCATAAATATTATTCAACTTCTAGAGGGTTCTTCACTACCTCCAAAGGGTTTCACTTCCACTACTGCCAACTACCTGTAAAGAGGTGCTAAAGGCTGTAGGCAGGAGTACTTCAAATGGAGTGGAGCACTGCTATGGAAAGAAGGTCTGGGAGTTCACTGTCTCCAGGGATGTATTTGTTCGTTGTAGATGCTTCCCAATTTCTGGATTTGAACTTAATGTGAGACAAGAACTACTGATCACTTGCTTTTAAAAGCCGAAGCTATTGAGCTCAAGTGACATACCTGACCTAAAAGTTTGGAACAGCCAATTTAAGTACAGCTAGAAAGGTGAATGGGGATTTCTTCACTTTCAGACAGGAAGTGACAGATGAGGATCTGTAGGGTTAAAATACCAAAATACCAAAGAAGTATAGAATTAGTGAGAAAGCATAAATGAAATGGCTTGGCAAAAGAAGTGATTCAGAATTATTTATTTTTTTTTAAACCTAAAAATGTCAGTAAAGTCTCCTCAGGAAAATTTATTGCAATGAAAACTGCTGCTGAACAAGTTCATTTCAGAATTGCAGAATTTCACTTAGCATCGGACGTTTTATTTGAATACTTTTGTTATTTCCTGAACTCTAATGACAAGTGAACATTTGATCTTATTACTGCCTTGTGAAATGATCTGATTAAAGAGCTGTATTTATTTCACAAATAATGAGCTGAGGTTGATACTTGGTAATGGTTGAAATATTTTATCTGCTTTCTCGATCAGAATATGTTCACTTTGCATCATAATGAAAGTAGTAATAAAAACAGACAACACTTTGATCTAGAGAAAGCGCTTGTTCCAACGATTGAGAACTTTCTGTTGTTAGAGATTCTGTTATTACAGGAATAATCTATGCTTCTTCAGGAGACTTTCCTGACTTTCTTTAGAATTCAGCAGTAAAAATAAGTATATTTTTTCTAGCACAAAATAATTCCAAAGAAACAATGCTTAAGAAACATTTTTCATTAATGCAAATACCTCATTTGCAGCTAATCACAACATTTCTGCAGGAGGCAGATTAAATGCCAGTGCCTTTGCCTTATCAGATGCACATGGCCAAAGCCTTGACAATCCATGCTGTGGTGAGAGGCCATGTCTGCAACAGGTCTGACCACAAGGGCACTGCCCGGCTTTCCTCAGCCCCACAGCTGGCTTGTGATGGGGCAGGTGTGAGTTTCCATTTATGAGTGAGCACGACCTGGCCAACCAACTGCTGTGTTGGGCAAACAAAGCTTTTTTCGACAGCTGCTGCAGAGTGCAGCAGGCCAAGAGCTGCAGAGCCCCGTGCTGCTGGGGCTCTCAACACAGCTTGCTGCAGTGTTGGAAGGAGATCAGGAGGATGGAACAGGGTAGGGAGGAAAAAAGGGTGGACAGATCTGAGCTACCCTAAATTGTGATAGGAGGCAAATGTTATTGCTCATTTGCTTCAAGACATCCTCCTTCATCACCAGCTGGCTGGAATGCAAATTCCAAGCCTCTTATGTTTCTGGGAAAGAGAATTATATTGCTAAGGGGAATTTAGCCTTAAAGAGATTCACTATTCTGACAGTGACGACTATCAGAGAAGGACGAGAGAATATTCGTGGGAACTGAATATCAGTCCCTACTAAATAGGAGAGCTGCAGAGATAGCTGATAGAGAAAATACTTGCAAGGTCAAAAAGAAAACCTGCTTTTCTCTGACTGATTTTTGTCATAGAATGGCCTGGCTTGGAACAAGCCACAATGGTCATCTAGTTTCAACACTCCTGCTTTGTGCAGGGTCACCAGACACTAGACCAGGCTGCCCAGAGCTGCATCCAGCCTGGCCTTGAATGCCTTCAGTCAACCTGTCAACATCTGGTAGTGGCTCCTTATCCCTGCTGGAAAATATCTCAGTACCTTCTCAGCTGCTTCATTTTCTCCCAGCAGACTGGATTACCTGAGGGCATACATTTGTATTGGCATATGATTAACCAATGCATCTTCTAGTGACTAGAGACAGGAAGTAGTATCAATTTCACATTTGTTAACCAGGAATTTAAGGAGAGAAAACAGCAAGGTTTATAGGTATATATTTCACCTCCATAATTAGTCATTGCTGTTGATGGTAGGCGAATAGTAATGCCAAACTAAGCTTATGCCACAGTGCTGTTGTTGCATGAAAGATTTCAGCCTCAGGAGCCACCAACTGTCACCATCACCCTCTCCAGTTACCCAGTAGATCTTTTCTTTTGTTCTGACCAGTGCGAGCAAAGTGCTTTTTGTAGAATTGTGTGTGCTATTTATAGATAAAAAACCTCTACAGTTTAATCTATTTATATAGATGCACTCAAAGTCATCTTGAAAAAGGGAGAAAAGCAATGCAGACAAGTAGCAGGTGGGCTGCTAGTATATTTAGCAATCACATCCTCTTCCAATTTTTAAATGATATTTGCACAAAATTACTTACTTTTTTTGCTACTGACTTGTACAATTGTCTGTTCCCTTACTAACATTGCAAACTTGCTAGTAGTTACCTGTGACTTCCTTTAAGAATCTTAACCTAGTTTATCCAAATATCCATAATCCTAGCAGTATTTAGTTGGAGTTATTATATTGTTCCACCTCTATTTCCTTCACAGCTGTGTGTGCTTCTTGCAGACGAAAGATCGGTACAGTCCTATTTATTTATTGATTCACGCTGCTTGGGAACAGGAAGAAAACCAGCGGTGTCAGTAGCAGGTGGAACAATTTTGTCCAATTACAGTGGAAAAGTCTTTGTCATTAGTCCTGTTATACCCATTGCATCTCTCTCTCTTGCTGGACTGGCCTGTAAGTATAGCATCCTTGGAAAGATATCCAGGCCAAGGATATGTACTGAACTAGGCTGCGAAGACTGCGTCCAGCACTGTGTTTTTCTCTGAGCTGTCTAATGTCTCATAAATGCTGCTTTTTTTTTCTTGGTGTTAAACATCTGGCTTTTATATATATGAAATTCAGAGCTGTATACCCATTACTTGAATTAATCACAAGACTCATGAGAGAAAGCACAAGCAGTAATTTCAGAACACTTTCCACGTTCAGATGACTCTTTCTTAGAAAGGGACTGTATGCTTGGACATTATTTCTATTTTGTCTTATACAAGGAACTTGCTGTAAGTATCTTTATTCAAGGCTCATCTATGTATAGTGCCATATACATGAATAATGCAGAGAGTATGTATCCATGAGAACGGTTGTATCACACAGATACCTGAAATGTGATGGTATTAATAAAAATAAGCTTACAGTTATGTAGTACTCACAGTTGGAGAGTTGAATATTTTTCTATATTTTTCGTTTCGTACTTCTGTTCTAAAAATAGAGGGCCATTTTTCTCCTCAAAGCAACATAAATGACAACATGTGACATGATAAGAATTTTAGGCTTGGTCTATATTACAAAGATACTGAGAGCACCGCAAGGACAACAGCAAGGAAAGATTGTGCTAAGAGCAGCTAACCTCCTTCAGATAAGAAACATGGAGTGGAGCTTCTGCCCGTATGTCATGAGAAACAATTTCTATGATCTTAAACAGTTTTCAACATCTGTGTTTCAGCAGTGGCTGACAGAAGCAAATCTGTTTTTCATCCTCCTGTCACGTCACTGTTGCTAACCTCTTCTTATGTCAAGGACAGGGCATTCCAGTGACCTCAGGACAGAGAGACATGTCAGGATAGAAAGTAGAGCAATAGGATACTATAAATAGGGGGAGGGAGGGCAATTTAATTGAAGCAAAGTTTTAGAAGAAAAATGACATTTTGTAAATTCCACGTTGTCTTTTGCATGTTCAGAACATTTGCTTTTTTAATGAGGCATTGCCTCTTGGAGCATAGAAGCCTGTTCCTCATTGGTAGATGATGGAATAGAGGCACAGGAAGTTGTAGGTTAAAATTATCAAAACTTATCGTGAACTGAGGAAAAAATACTCATTTAATGAACATCAGTGGTGAATATTTGTAGCTTGTTGGCTGGGTTTGCAGTTGTGTCTGTTCTGCACTTTCTCTGATGTGGCTCAGAGTCAGGCAGAGGTTCTTTTACCCTCTGCATGTACTTCATTTCAGAAGACTGCAGTCATGGCAGAAAGATTTAATGTCCGTAGTCAAATTAATGACGTGTGGGAGGATGATACATAAACTGCCAAGTACCAAAACATTTCAACAATTCAACATGACTGGAAAAGCTATGATCCTGCAAGCAGGAAATTAGTGTGACAAGCAAAATTGGCCAAATGTTAGAATTATCAATATTAGGAAAACTTTTGGTTATGTTCTGACTGGGAGAGGCACCATTTTCTGGTGTTTTTTGTAAGCTAGAATCTCTGTTGAAAAGAGAGTCTGCAAATACCAACACATGGGATTTCTGCAATGAAGAAGATTGCAATTTCTGCAGTCTCTGACAGCTGCTGGCTGAGATTGGTGTGGTTCTCATCATGCGCAGCAATGTCACCTCCTGAACAGCAGCTGTGGCTTTTACAGTCATGTTAATTTTGTTCTGTGCCTGCTCCCCTTCTGAGGCCTGCATAGCTGGGACAGGTCTGCCCTCCAAGTTGCCCCCTATTTTGAGCTGCTGTGCCCCTGTGCCAGCTGGCTCCTGGACCTGCAGGGCCATGTGCCCAGAGGACCCTGGCCTCATGCCCCGTGGCTTGTCCAAGATGCTGATCCCAGTGTAGCAGCCTGCTCTGACAGAGCCAGGTCTTACTGGGGAGTTCACAACCGGCTTGGACTGGTGCAGTGATTAATTGATACTCCCAGAGTCACTGGTGTGCAGACACATAATTATCTTTAGTTCTCTGGCCGTGTAATTACTGGGCATAATTCAATATTTCTCTCATGAACAAAGCATTTACCAGTTATGCTCCACCTGCCCCTTTGGCAGTGTCCTCAGCCCAGAATAGCTGAGCAGGCCTGCCGGCCCCTTCCAGCCTTCCTCCTCATCCCCTGGCACACTGTTGCAAGGCAGAAGCGATCTAATACCTAGTACTCCATTTTCTTCATCTGGTTCTTCTTCATGTCAGCTTGATCACCTTTCCCCACATCCACATCTCTGGCTGCCTGTGCCCTGCTGCCTTCTGTCCCTTCAGTCATACAGCACTGCTGTATCTCCCACTGCTGCAGAAACTGTGTATGTGCTTCTTACCTTGTTATCTCCTCTTGAGTTTACTGAGCTCAAGGCTATTTTTGGGAATTCGCAGTTTTCCCCATCTTTCTCATATTCCTCTAGAAGTCACAGCCTCTTATCACCCTGTCCATTCATTCCTCTCTAGCTCTTCAATAAACTGCTCTCTTCTGCCTTATTCCCTGTCATCTTTCTACTAGATGCTGTCCCAGTATATCTTATCGCCTCTTTCTCTATTTGTCCTGAAGCCACGACAAAGTTGGCTTTCTCTTTGTCTTGCCTCATTCATCTCCTTTCCACTCAATAACCACAGCTCTTCCTCCTCTGGAATTTGTTCCACCCAATTTGTCTTATTTCTTAAGGCTTATTTGATTCAGCTGTGTGTATGTTTATGTGAGCATCTAAGTTTAATGACCCATTTTCAAACTCATTGGTAAGCTGCAATCTCAGTGATGAGTGAAAATTTTAAAGAATACCAGCTTCCTTAAGATTTCATAGAGACTGATGTCTAGGTGAGGAAAAAAGATCTGTGCTTGCCATTTGTGATTGAAAGGTTGCAGCACGTGCTGCATCCAGTGAATGAACAATTACTAATTATTATTAATAATAACACCAAGAGGAACTTCAGTCTTAGTTCAGATTTTTGTGAATGACAGCAAATCATGTCACAAGACAGATCTGCAATAGACCAGACATTGGGAACTGTTGCTCACAGGACTCCACATTTTTCACTCGTTGAGGTGATCTATTGCCCATTGTTTCGTTACTCAACTTTGGGCTCTGTCTTTCTTCCCTGTTTGAAATTTCCATTTGACTTGGTGGACTTCCTTAACCAAAATGTCTCATACAGATTCTTAGTCACTCAGGTTTGTGCTTTGATGTCCATTTGTAAACGCATTCTTTCTGCATCTCAGCTTCATCTTCTCCAAAGTAGCACTTTTGATGTCTCTAAGTTCTCCTTTATACAATGTCTTCTCCCTTCCTTTTCTTGTTTTCTGTCAGAGCACTCTTCTCCTGAATTTCAGCATTTTAGCTTTGTAGCTGCTGGTGACTGCCATCCTCCATGAATGCTCTCCTTATAATCTGGCCTTTTGTAATTCAGAAAGTTGCCTTATAAATGCAGGATGACTTTTTGAAGAGTATTTTCTAGAAAGGAAAAAAAAGAAAAAAAAAAAAGAAAAAAAAAAAAGGAAAGGAAAGGAAGAATAAAGTCTCCATAGAAGTTCATAAAATTAATTCATAGCCACAATGAAAGTTCAGCTGCCCTTTTATCAGCTGTGATACATTTTCATATAAACGGTCACATTTATGTCACTCATAGAAAAGATTTTTCTCTGGTTACAGGTTGAGATTAATATCCATTTCTGGGCTGTGTAAAATTATTCTGCTCTGAAGTTTGTACAGTGAGAAAGCTCTGTGGCTTACATTCAAACAAATCTTATTTTGCTTATTTTATTCTGAATGACTTTTCATTATTAGCTAATATTAAAAAAAAAAAAGAAGGTTAGTTGGCAATGACATTGAGGCTGTGTGATGAGAAGATTATCAACGCTTGGCATGGAAGTACTAGAAAAAAACCAAGAACAGAAATGGAAAAAAAGCAGGATAAATTGTTCTTTCATCCTAGGCATTCAACCAAATTGTTTCAGAAATGCAAACAATGAATTAAAATCAGCATTTCAGGGGTAAGATCCTGAATCATGTACTTGCAGAGAGGATTTCTTACATCCCCAAATAAAAACAGAACTGATGCAAGAAATCAAGGAGAGAAGTCTTTATAATTGAGTGACATAATGAGAGGCAGCAGAGGACAAAAGTGCTCTTTACCAGGCCTGATTATGAGGGATGCCTCTCATTTTCAATCCGGGAGCATGTACAGCCATCTCTCTAGCAGAGTATTCAATCACTGAATTTCATAATTCCCAGAGACCACACAAAGCTGCCCGCATAGGAGAAATTAAAGTACTAAATGAGAATTTGATTTTGCACCAGCAATTTCCACAGAAAATTTTGTTAGCCGTTTTCTGTCAGTGAAGTATTGTAGATATATTGCTACAACAGAGACCTTTGTTTCCATGACCAGATAAAGATGCTGAATGACAGTAGGTAGAGCTGCCAGTTTCAGACCTGAAGGATGAGCAGAAAGAAATCAGGCAAACAGGAGTGAGGAAATTGCAGCTTACCTGGGTACCTGAGGCAAATGAGCCCATCACACTACGTAGACAATAACCTTAGTTCTGAGCAGTAGGTGGAGAGGTTTGAAATAGCATTTTTCTTACCTGGATTTTAGTTGGTAAGTCATGCTTTGGCTAGAAAAAGAAAGCTTCTAAAAAAAATGCTGTTTAATGTATCTGTCAAAATCTGTTGTGGAGACAGCAATTTATACTTCAAATTTGCACCAGCTTGCTGCCTTGGAGTGTAGTGCCATTTGTGTAATTGCCATCAAACTTCAGTGTTTTGGTCCAAAAAGTATTTGCTGTTGAATTACAGTTGCTCTTATACGTTGCTTGTAAAGAATTATGAAATTACCAATGGGTGATAAAATAGCTTATGGATGCAGGATGCAGTTGAGGCTAAAAATAAAGGTTATGTACTTCCAGTGAAGTCTAGAGAACTTCATCAGGCCACCATTTTTATCGAGACTGTACAGGCAAATAGTTAAGAAATGCCTACTTCAGTTACAAGAATCATTAACTGTATGAAACATTCATAGGAAATGGAATGCAGTTATGGGCACATTCAAACATAGTGTCAAACATAGAAAGGCCAACCTATTTTCTCAATGAAAACTTCACAAATAGAACTTTTCAAATGAAGTCTACCAAACACTGAAGACAGAACAAGTCAACTACTGGGAGTAAAGTGTAAATTGCTTTATATTGTCTTCATAGCATAGACATTGCACCTCAGTTATCACAATATTCATTCTTTCTCCCTTGTCTGTTTTAGCAAAAACACATTATTGCACTCTTACTCTACTCTTTGAAATTCAGTCTCTCTGAAACTCATGGATGAAGTACCAAACCTTCTCTCACTTGATTTATTTTCCTTTTTCTCCAGTTAAGTATGTTGTTGATTCCAATTTGCACACATATCTTTTTAAATATGGGAGATTTTGTTCAATGAAATCTCCAGGAATTCAAGTGAAACAAGATAGCTTCAGTGGAATATTTTCCCCTAGATCTCCAGTAGCAGAAAATAAAAGCAGCTTAAAACTCAGCCATTATCTCATTAAAATCTGTTTCTGCTTTCAGCTTATAACCTCGCTAAATTAGCATTAGAGGAGCAGACCTTTATGTTAAATTCATTGCAGAGTTGTGCCAGCAGGACTAGTTGCATTTTAGTGGTCCCTCATTGCCTGTTTGCACAAAATTATAGCAAAACCCTGAACAGTAAATTAAAACGGAACACAACCTTTTTAATGTTGAACGTGCAGTAGCTGAAAGCTTAAGCTTCTGTAGAAGTCCATGATTATTGCATAAAGCATGTTTTCCAGATTTAAAATTTTGAATGATTAATTTAAAACACTTGCAATAATTAACATGCACGCTGGAGGAAGCCAGAAATTATTTATACAAAATTGCTCATTGTTTCATTGTGTACGTTCAAGAAAACTTGACGTGCTGAATCTTTTCCAGGACTTCCAACTGCATGAACTAACACAGTCCTGGGGCCTGATTTTATGCTTTTATGTTGTTCTTTTTTCTTCTGCAGTCAGCTCTGTCCCTTCCAGTGGAGTTATGCCATGTGTGCACTTCATCTCCCCTGTTTGTGACCCAATAGTGTGATCAGAATAATCATCTTCTCCTTTTGATTGCAATCTCTGTATTTTTTTTTAGTATGTCCTGCTTTGTCTTCTATCCTTCTTTGCCGTACTATTATGTTAATATGTATTAAGAGATCATGGGAGGCGTAATCTCTGCTACTATCACTGCATGCTGCAGGTAACCCAGGTTGATGAATGGTGCTGATGAATGTAATGAATTCAATGACACATAGCAGAATTTAAGCTGTAGCATTTTGCCCTCATCTCTGCATGTCTCACACTTGTTTCACAGCATGGGGTTCTCTGGTCCACTGTCCTATAAGGGGCCATAATAAGATGAAGTGTCTATACCTAATTCACAACTCCAGATTGCTAAAAGTATATAAAAATTCATGTTTATAGCTTTGGCATCCCTGTCAGCTTCTGTTTTACTTGACAGTCTGAGCGAGAACAGAGGTTACCCAAGCCTACTAAAACAGTATAAAGCTGCATCTTAGTGCTGGTTTGCACACAGGCTTTTAACAAAATCTGTCTTGTAAAACTGATTGCATTTGACAGCTAACCTGCAAATGGGCACTAACTGGCAGGTACAATGATTGAAGTGGCTTTAATTTTTGTATGATTATAAATAAGATTGGTATCTGTGTTGGCTGGTACTGGGAGAAAGACAAAGATTCTGATTCACATTTTTGCTTTATTTTTGCTTGTGTCTGGACTGTTCAAGAACACAGGACTGTATGGGGACCAGGTAGACCACTGAAACTACTTTGGTGTTATCACAGTGTCTTGTATAATTTCCATTTTGAGCTGATCCAGCTGTGTGAGACAAAATTGCAAGAGACAAAATTGAGTTTGTGATGCATGTTTTTATGCAGAAGGATATTACTGAGCTGAAAGGAAACTGTCAATCATATAAAACTTTTAGAAGGTAGATCCTGAGTATGCAACTCTCCTGCAGCTCATCATGTTGCAGAGGCAAGTTTGCCCACAAAGACTGACTTAGTGGATCAGGTCTTTCTATATCTCCTTACATCAGTAGGGATGTAAATCCAGCATGGGGCTATGGTGCTGTGGCTAGAAATTCTTGTTATTCTTCTCCTGGTTACTAACCAGGGAACTGCTTTCGTTCATAGTCTGCAGTATATGCAAGAATCACTTGTGGAAAACAAGCTCTATGCCTTCTAAAGAGAAATGAGTCCTTCCAGTTAAACCCAGCACAGCCCCCTGAGCTTCACTATCAATAGCTGCAAGTATATTTAAAAAAAAAAAAAAAAGAAAAGTGCTGCTTCCTTATGTAGACTTGCATCTTAAAATTAACTCTGCCTAGTGCTACATATAGGCAAATACAGTTTTCACTGCACATTAAGATGGAAAGATTTTATGCAATTAAAGATGGGTTATCGGCAATAAAGCCTTTATCAGTGGGAAAGTAGTGAACATGGATCTTCTCACGGGGTCTGGTATTTACTTTATAACTAAGCTTCAGTTGTTAGGCATTAGATCCCACAATACCAGTTTTTCTCTCCATGTGGAAGTAGACTGAAATAGCTCTTGGGGGCTGGCTAGCATGCTTTGAATTTATTTCCTGCTTCCCTGTGCTCTGATTATGTCTTGTGGACAAGCCTGTTTGTGTCATTTGGCAACCTGAAGAATCAATTCAAGTGCATTAAAAGAACAAAAATACAAAATATCACTAGCATAATTATTTATCCCTCCTCACATTTTTTCTCCTGGAAGCAGATGAAGTTGATTTGATACCATGCCATCATGGAAGTTCTGTCCGTCTTTGTGCAATTGTGTAGCTCACTCATAAATAATTTAACCAACTCTGGATGATGATACTTTTAATACTAAAGTGTCATGTTTTCCATGTACTACGTGAAGCATTATAAACTCTTTGGGTTACAAAGAAGTTGAATTGGAAACCGGGTTTATTCCCTTGTGATGTGGTATTCTAGTCTGGGCAGGGGGAGGTGCTTAAGTATATCATGACACAGGGAGGAAGAGGTCACACTCAGGCTCTGTTTACTCAGGTGCTTTTCTTTTACCCAAGAACTTTTATGGATCCTAAAGAAGAAAGAGAAAAGCTTCTAAGATACTTCCTCTTAATATGTTTGTGCACCCCAACCGTTTGCAGCTCTGGCAGTTCATAGGCTGGATGTGGTTTTGAGGCATGTAGTAACCCTTAGAAGACTTCTGCTTGAGCCAACGGAGGGTTTATCCTCTTCAGCATTGCTGTGGCAAGGAGTTGCTCAAGACCACCATCTATCACATGAGGAACACCTTCCTTGTTTGCTTTAAACCTGACTTTTGTGAATTGCTGCTCTTCTCCAGACTAGTAACTTCAGTCATTCTCTGAATGGAGATCATTTCTGTCACCTTTCAAACTTACTGCTAGATTAGAGCCCTTTGATAATATAAATTATTTAATAGCCTTTTGAACAGTGAATCCTACAACTTGCATTACACAAACAGGTTTATTTCCTGCATGTTCCTCCATATCTATGTCTCAGGTTCTGAAAAGTTACAAACCTGTAAGTGTGCTGGTTTCAAAGAAGGTGGATCCATTCAGACCAAGTGGGGCTGCAATCCAGGATTTACATTTCTCTTTGTTGACAGTGATGTAAAATTAATAGGTGTCTATAGATTTTTACCGCCTTTGTAGCCTACTTTACAAATAGTGAAAATTTAAGCATACAAAATAATCTTTCTACAGAATTTCTTTTTGAATCTAGGCCTTGTTTCTCATTGGATTTGGTGAGAATCTGTGACAGCAGTCACTAAGTTGGACATATAACCTCTATAAATTATAAGTCCTGTAAATTGGCTGCATCTAGAAGGAACATTCAGTAGCATTCAAAGTGAATAGGAACTGAAACAAAGACTGGGAAACGAACAAAGTGGAGTCAACTGAATGGTTAAGACAAGGAGTCTGGGAGAAACAGGAAAAGGTGGAGGTGTAGCCTACTTTTTTTCTGGCTATTAAAAATCAGCATGCAAATTCTTCCTCCAGGAAGCCGCAGCAAGGCAAAACTAAATCAAGCAAGCTGCTTCAGTGCCTGGCAATATTTCACCCAAGCAAGGCTTGTTCCTTCTTGTCTGAGAGTTGCCAGCTAGAGCTCCAGGAAGTAACAGTGTTGCAGCCAGTGTTGCAACGACGCAGGCAGCAGCTAGCTAAACAACAAATGGAGCATGAAGTTGATGGTACTTTGCAGAGCTGGTCACAGTCTTATTGTGTGCTTTCAGCATATAAATATTAACTCTGATCTACACCTGTGCTATTTTTCAGTGGTTTGATGAGTCATCCATGGCAGCCACCTGATAAAAGAGTTTGTTTGCAAATTTGGAGCAAGATAACATTTAGCAGGAAGCAACTCATACAGCTGAGTTCTCAGTTCAAACCTGTCATATGCCAAACCGTATTTAACATCTAAAATAGTAGGAAATGTTACAATTTGTGGTTGCCACTGGAGTCAAGTGCTGTGCCTTTTTGAAAGAGAAATCTGATTTCTTTTTGGCTTGGTAAGCTGTGGGCAGAAGATGGCAGACTTAAGACCCATTTGATATGTTACAGTTTCTGTTAATTCAGACATCCAGTTTCAACCAGATTTTGTATAATCAATGAAATCAAGGGCTGATCAGGGCTATAGACTCTCATAGTTCAGTAATTAAATGTCCATAATTGCAGAAGATGAAAGGGAGAGGCTTTTTGAAGAGGCAGGTTATTTGTTAACTGCTAGTGGCAGAATCTCCTTAGGCTCTTCTTGAAGTACCTGCTGTGCAAATCTTGTGCACCGAGGAATATGAAAACATATTCTTGCTGCAGAAGCAGAACAAGCATGTTTCTATAAAAGAACCAGTTAGCCTCAGCTTCACAGGGAGCTGCAGGGCCCTCTGCCCTGTTCTCAGCAAGTGCGAGGAGCGCCTGAGCTGCAGGCTATGCAGAGCTGAGGCAGGGAAGGCTGCTGCAGGGAGCTCAGCACTGTGCACACCATTACGAGCACTGGGGCTCCACTCATGTTGTCTGTGTCTGTGTCTGTGCTTCAACTGTTTTCCTTAAGAAGGCCTGTTTTCCCTCTATGGACACACAGCAGCATTTAGGGAAGCTTTTAATTTTATTTTGGCTTCTAAACCAACTCAGTAGTACCTGAGGTCCTTTTACTCAATGCTGTTTATGTAACAGGTAGTACTTTAAGTGTACACCCTACAGGATCCCAGAGCATTTTCCAAAGTAATACACAAGTGTCATTTACTGAGCACTGTATGGGGTTTATTATTTAAAGCTGCATTTTACAGCTGAAGAAACTTGCCTCCCATTCAATAAAACCTTAAGTTACAGCCTGGGCAGTGTAGATCTTAGTAAGAACTGAAGGCAGTTGGTGTTGCTGGACAATATAAAATCTACTGAAATGAATTTGAACCAATGCATCTGTTAATAGCCAGGGAAAGTCCACAGGAATAGGGCTTGTTGGGAAAGGGAATTAAGTTTTCAGATCAAAAAGCAGCTCACTTGCATTCACTGAAGGTTTGAACTTCTCAGACAAAAAGCTTCAATACAATTAAAACCTTCCCAAGATACCAATCAAAGAACAAGTTTTCATGCCAACAGAGAAATAAAAGTTTGCAGTAATTTCTGACAAATATCCAGTATCCATTATTATTTATAAAGACCACGTAGTGCCACTGCTTATTACATCCCATTGCTGTTCTTTGATCTCTGAGCTTTTCTCAACTGTTGGCTCATTTCCCATGAGACAGTTGTCACCTCACCATTCTGCACATGTGAGTGGGAAAAGGGGGGATGAAGAGGATAATAAAGCTCGTCAAAGTTTTCCCTTTCAGCAGTGCAGATGGGAGAAACAAGTCATCTTGATACCAGTTCCTCTGCCATAGCTGTATTCATCTGTGTTTATGTTACATTTTAACACGGAACTTGCCCTGCCGGGTTAGTATGTTTCAGATGTGTAACTATCTGTGCAGCTGCCTACTGGAGAATACTTAGAACTGTGTAACCATTGTCTGTTTGTGACAACCCCTTCTCCCCTTTCAAGAGATGAAATGGTCAAAGGTTTCCTGTGTGTTGTGATTGTTGTGTTGATAATGAGTGTGGGATTCACCACTGGCTGCCACACAGGACTCAGGAAAGCCAAGGGCAGGTGGGACATGACTAGTATCCTTTGTTCCAATGGGAGCAGTGGCTCTTCCTGGACATAGAGGGTGTTTCATTGATACCAGTAGCAAGGGATCCAAGGGATGCTGCTGGTCAGCTTCTGAGGATATTCCTCCAGTTGCTTATGCCTTCACATCTTTGGTTTTTTTTGTTGTTGTTTTTTTTTGGTTTTTTTTTTTTTTTTTTTTTTGGCTGTGTTGTTGATACATTTGTAGTATGCATAAATATATACATATGTACTTGATAACACTACGACTTATTTAATTATGAAATTACATTATTTTATCTGTGCATAGTTTTGTGCTATGCAGGTATAAAAAAATAAAGCTTATAGTTATTGTTACAGGTTTGAAGTCTTCTGGAATGGTGCCTATCCTTTACGGAGTGACTGTAGAGAAATAATTGAATGATTAAAGGCTGCTATATAAATGCAGTTGTTCTGATTTGCTATTAACACCCTTTTGACTTCTCAGTGGTTAAACTATAGTGACACACATCATCTCTTACCAGTTCTCTCACATGGCACTCCTGTTTTCATTGTCACATATGAGCTTGGCAGCAAGATCAACAGGAAATAGAAACATCAAAAGGAAATAATAATTTGCTTTAAAATATGTTTGTAAAAGATTATATAAACTTTTCATCCTTGATGTCTCCAGTGATAGAGGAGCTGAGCTGCATTCCACCCTTCCCTGGAGGCAGCTCTTAGTTCAAACACATAGCAGGTCTCACTTGAATGTGGTATAAACATATACCGTGGCATTGCCTATGAGTGCATTGCCGTAGTTACTGTGATATAAGGTAGTATTAAATATATTGCTATCTACCAGCTGCTCTGTGGCCACACTGTAAAAAAGTAAATTCAGTTAGGTGGAGTTTGGTAATAAATTTTTGTTCATGTTTGCCAATGTAAGACTGAACAGATTGTATCTGTTTCTCTCTTTGGTCTGTCTGTCTACCACCTGCACAGAAAAAGATCATTAGAAGAGACTCACCCATTCTGAGTCCTTAAAAGATTGAAATCCTCACTTACGAACTACATGCTGTTGTGGCTTATCTCACACATTAGTAAACTGATTTTCCCTAGGTTTCCCACATAAACAAAAGTAATGTTGTGCCATCATTTTTGATAAGGTGAATTTGATGGTAACCAGGTTCCAAATGCAGCAAGCCTGGCAGACAAAAAGGACCAGATAAGCAATAAAATACAAACAAGTTAAATACCTTGTCAGAGAACAGCTATCAGACTTTTCAAAAGCAGTAGCTATAGATAGCCAAAACTGAAATAAATCCCAGTGGATTGTCAGAGATACCCTGAAGTCATTGCTTGGATTAGCATGAAAAATTAGTAATGAAAGTCAGGTTCAGTCCCTCAAACTATGCAACGTAAAATTTTTCCAAATTATAGGACAGTCTGAACAATTCGGCTTTTCTAATGATAGTGAATCTTATTTTATTTTTTAAGTTAGAAGTAATTGATTATCAAAAGAGTTCAGAGAAATTGAAGAAGCAGCCAGTTTTGAAAGGCGGTAGAAGTGTAACAGCTCCTCTTGGGTGGAAACAAGTTCTTACTATTGCTAGTGAATGTTGTTTGTAGTTCTGTGCTTGCAGTGGGACATGACCGGAGCTTCTACAAGTGGGAGTTCTGCGGGCTAGAAATACAGCTTTGAACAGCCTTGACATCTGGCTTAGAGCCACTGCAGATGACAGAGTAGCGCACTCACAACTGTCCTTCCTTCTCTGCATAGACCTTAGTGTGCTTTGAACCAGCTGGATTTTTTTCCAGTGATAATAGAATTTATTAACTAAGAGCAAAGTCCTGGATGCATCCGTCACTGCCACAAGACCCGTTCCCAGAGCTGCAAGTGGATGTTTTAGCTCGGTTACCTGGAATTCTGTTGGTGCTGGGAATATACCTCTTTCTAGTGGGAAATGGGAAGGATGGAGCTTTTGCTGTCCACGACCAGGAGTGCAGCAGAGAAGGCCAGCTGCAGAAGAAGGGCCTCTTCTACTTTCTGCTGCTAGGAGTCAAGGCTGAATTTCTTTACTGGTAGATAATTTATGATTGTGGGAAGATTGTTTTACTTCAGGAGATAAAAAGTTGTACTTTATACTTGTTTGTTAGCCATGGTTGTTGCTTTGTGCTGATGTTGCTAGAAACTGAACTGAAATCCAGCTGGAGGCCCTGAATGTAACTTTAATGCCCAGGTAGGATACAGTATCTGGTGCATCTGACACTTGCTGGCAGGGAGATCCCTTTCCCTTAATGTACTTGCTAATGAAAGGAAAAACTGGTCATTCGAGTTACACTGTGGGGCATGTGATTTGAGAATGGGCTGATAAGTTAGCGGTACTGATAAATGGCCTTGGCTTGCTTTTCTCACCATTTCCCCCTTTGTACCAGACACTGGTAGATGAAATAACAACTAACTACCCATGGGAAGTTTAAAACCTGTTTCAGTTTTAGCCACTGATGTAATAATAAATGCAAAGGCCTTTGTCAAAAGCAAAATAAAACCATCAAGCTTAATGAAAGTTTAATTCAATTAAAAGTATTTGTCCTGACTGGTTTTGGTTCACAGATGTACTTTTGCCCACAGCTCAGCAGAGTTTCACATGAGCTGCTGGGTCAGTCCTACAGACTGTCTTTCTGTGTCAGGTCTTCCATCAGCTGCTCCTCCTTTGCAAGTGTGTGCATAAACCATTTGCAAAGACAGCACTGAGAGGGAGGACAGCTGGGGTCATCATTTGAGTAGGTGATAGCATTTTGCTTGTAAGCCACAGATAAAGTGTTCCACCTCTCTGTTTCAGGTTATAAAATAGATCAGGCTGTGCTGGAGTGTAGGCTTACCTTCACAGGAAATCCATTGTTCAGAAAGAAGCTAATGGAGCCACCACACCCCTGTGCACACTGATGGAGCTCTCTGATAACTCCCGGCTCTCCAACAGACAAGAATAACTAGAAATTATCTGATGATGCTATTGTTAAAGCTCCAATATTAAAAATCCTATAAGAGATGGTGGATTTGTTTTCACAAACTTACTGAACTTTGTCTCAGCAAGGAAGCAAATTGCCAAGTAGAAATTACAATGTCCATTCCAATGCAGAGCCAACACCAGAATAAATTGCTGGAAGTTAGCTAGAATAGCAGACCCTAGGGCCAAGCTCTTCTTAAAAGAATAGAGCGGCCTTTGGCACCTCAGGGACAAAAATACGGACAGTCCAGTTGCTTCCTGTTTCTTGTAGGTCTATGCAAAAAGCAAACTACCCAGAAGAAACACTGTTGTATTTGTAAGCATTCAAAAGTAAATTTCACTTTCCCCTTTCCTCTGAGGCAGAAATAGGAGCCAAATAAAGTGAGGAAATCTTTGTGCTGTGCTGCTGATGAACAAGTACATCTTCACAGTTTCATAGAGGGAAATAGTGACTGGAAGAGAGAGTGAACACAGCCTTAATGCACTTTGCATAGAATGCAGACTCTAGAACTCTTTTGAGTATCATGCAGCTACATTGTAAAACTGAACAAGAAATCCTTGAGAATTAGCTTCCTTTCTAGCGGCCTGTATCGTGTGCTTTAGATTTGTGACAGAGGTAGTGCTGATAACAAGTGATAACAACAGAGTTGCTGAGCAGTACTTGCACAGCATCAAGGTCTCTGCTTCTCACTCTGGCCTGCCAGCAGAGAGGCTGGGTGAGCAGGCAGCTGGGAGGGAGCACAGAGGTGAAAGCTGGCCCCAGGGCTAGCCCGTCCAACAGAGCCTGTGCTCATCAATAAAAGCATGGGGGAAAGGTTTGCCAGAGCTGCCATTGCTTGGGGGCTGGTTGGGCATTGATAGATTAGTGTTTTCATCACTTGTTTTTCTTGATTATATGTTTTTGTATTTTTTTTCCCCTCCCTTTCACATATATGTGTTCTAATCTTTATCTCAAGCTTAGATTTTCCATCTTTTGCTCTTCTAATTTTCTTCTCCCATCCCACTGGAGGTCAGTGAGCAAGCAGCCATGTGGTGCTTAACTGCCTACCAGGGTTATACCACATTAAGCAATTTGTTTCTATGATTCTTCTGAGTATCATCGAAGTATTTACTGTGAATTTTATTTATTTATTTATTTATTTATTTATTTATTTATTTATTTTTATATTATACACTTCTTGGCTCCATATACAAACAGCCTGACAAAATGTGAGGTGATTCTTTGAAGAAGAGCTAAAGTTATATTCTTCCTACTGCAGTAATCCTGAGAGGTTTGGAATTCTGACTTTGAACTTAAAGTAATTCAAAAGATACCCCAAAAAAGGGTGGATAGGGTTCAAAGCTTTGAAAATGCCAGTCCAAATGGTTGACAGCTTATGAAATAAATATTTCTGCTATAAGCAACTGACATGGGATCTTGAAGTAAGAAGTGTTGGGCAGTCTTCAAGTGGCACTGTGCATGCTGCTGGTGCAGCAACATGCAGGTTGCGTAGCTGAGCTTTCATCCTAAAGCAGCTCTTAGTGTGCATAATTTTGCATGACCCAAAACACTTCTGAATATTTTGTAGTTTAATTGCTCATCTGCGGTGACAAATGACAGTGTTTGCATAGCCGTATTATCTGTGGCTCAATACTGTGAGCTGACCCTTGCTGTTCTACTGTGACACAGACTGCTGCTGTGCTGGTGAATCTGTCCACATAACCACGGGCACATCTAATCTAAACTGAGCATCTGCAATGTGATTTTGTGATTATGTGACCTGCCCAGCTCATTTTAATAGTGTTTGTACTTCACTCCTTTTGACCTTTAAGTGCTACTTGCAGTAAAACCAGCGTGTAGTCAGAAAAAAAAAGTTGTATACCATGTCAAACTTGTTGGAATTCAAAGCGAAGCATTGCAAGTGTCAAGAAAGAACAAGTTTACACTGATTTATATAAACACTTTATTCAAATGCTTTGAATACAGATAAACATTCCTTGTGCAATGTTTGTTATGGTTTCACCTGCTTTAAGCTGGAAACTGAAAGTGTTCTGCTAAATGAGACAGAAAAGTGTCTTGGGCTGATCTAGAGCTGCAAGTGCTTCCTTATATTATGCTGAAGTACTCATGTCTTGCAACATCAGTGCTTTTCAGTGATTAAAAAAGACATGTTTTTTGTTTTTTGTTTTCTGTCCCCCCCCCCCACACACACACACACAGAGCAGGAGCCATGGCCTCATACTGCATTTACAGGGGACTGCCTGTACCTGATGCCTCATGGCATTTCCTAGAAAATAAGGTCCGCTGATTCTGTGATCTTCTTTCATTGGCGTGTCTGTAAGTCTGAGTTAAAATGTTGCAGAAATCTTCTTGTAACACTGCACAGTTCACACAAGTAGAAAGTCTGTATCCTCTGAGCACTGAAGATGGACTTTGGATGTTTTGTTGTGTGTGTGTTTGGGCCAGACAAAGTTAAAATGTCTTCACATTTCATGTTAAGGTGCTATTCAGAGTAACTTCTGAGAAAGGTGGCAGGACGTCTCACCAGAGTAAAACTAGACTCACTGTGCTGAGTTTCCACCTGATGAGTAGAAGTGCTCCCACCTTCTTGCTGCCTTGATGCCAACAGGTTTTGAGTTTGTATCAGTTACAGGCAAGGTATTGAGACTATGAGGTAAAGCACTAGGAAATGTGCACAAGGCAACAAAACCTAAAAGCCTCTATCTTAAAACTGCAGAATTGTTTAACATAATTGTTTCCTAATCATAAGCATGAGAAGGTTCCACAGGTTGTAGTGTGAATTTCCCCTCATAGCTACTTAAGCTTTTCCTGAACTAGTAATTTAATTCTTAATTACAATTTTCTCTGTTTAGTTTCCCCATTGGGCTTTTTTAGGGGGTGTGGGAATGTGTTGGCACTAGGAAAATGGAGGAATATTAAAGCAGTCATTGCCTGTTAGACAGAGATCAGGGACTTTTCAAATGCTGACAGAGCTGGTTACATAGAGGGGCTTGGATGCTGCATCAGCTTCTGCTGTGTATGGCAGAAGAGGTAGCTGGAGACAGGTCTCCTACATCCATTGGATGGCACACAGCTTCCCAGGTGCTGCAGTGAAAATAGCCACAATCTTTATGTATATTGAAGAATCTGCATCTGTGTGTGCTGCAGTGCCCTTTATCTTTGCAATTCAGTGTGACTTAGGCATGAGTTAAGAAGACTGAAACATTGCTGGGAATGTGCAGGAAACATAATTGATGAAAACTTAAGTGCTTTTAAACTTCAGAAATATATGCTGTCAGTTACTCTTGATTTCACTTTTTCCTGAATTTCTCTTCAGTCTTTGTTTGATCTTAGATTTATATTCTTTGCTTAAGCTTGTTCAGTCCGGACTAAAGCACCTGATTCTTTTAGTTTTATTTATTTATTTATTTCATGATGGGGACAGCCTTATCATAAATGTCTCTCTAGGTTTGAATACACTCCATGATGTATAGAAATCTTTACCTGCACATGCACAGCAGATTTTATTAGAGACTTGTTGAGTTTGGCAACAGATTACATTTGCACTGTTGATGTCCCTTGTCTGGCTCCTTGTGATGGCTCAGACAATGCTTATTGACTTTTCTGTATTGACACCTTCATTAACCATAGGAATGATATCTTTGCATAGGTAAATGCACCGTACTGCTTGTGTATGGTCACTGTACCTTTACAGCCACTACCCAAATCACCACATTTGCCCAGGCCATGGATATGATTAGGAATTCTCAACTCTAAAAACATTCTAGTGCTATTTGGTGAATTGGACAATGGCCACGTGGCTCCATCAGGTCTGTGCAGAAATAAAATGCTTCCAGTGTTGCTAGAAGTCTTGTTAGCTGAAGTGCTTGAAGCTTTCGCTGTAGATTTAAAAATCACAGATCCAGCCATTACTGACATTTGCTTAAGGAAAGACTGTCATTCAGTTCTCATTAAAATTTCACATTAAAAAATTATGGTCGTTGCAAAGGGTAGATATGAATAAGGACAGATTGTGTAGTAAAAGGAGCTCTGACAAGTTTTTGCCTCTATGACACTGATTGACATCAGTCAAGGCACTTAAAAGAGTCTTCAGGAATGGGTATTCATTGTCCCTGGGGCTACACAGTACTCAGAGAATCTGAAAAAATACAGTTGGATTTTTTTAAATATGCCCATCATTTTCGGTTAACTTAATAAAGAGGAGGAATTTCTTTGTGGAATTAGAAGAGAATCAAAGGTATCAAAGCATCCATAAACTAAGGCTCTGACCACGTGTCACCTGGTGATGGATTTGTTGGAGTCACGGATGAGGTTCTACACTTCAAAATGATTTATACTTTGTGGCTAAAAGAATTCAACTACTGACTTTTTAGTTTGGCTTCGGAAACGTACTTCTAAATGTATGTACCTGCTGCACTGAGCACATATAAAAAGTCAGCACTCGGTAAGACTCTCTACTCATTTCATTTCTTCCATTAAGCCATGGCTTAGCACCGCTCAGGTCACCACTTGCACTGCCTCAAGATGAGGCTGCTAACTGTAGGTGCTGCAACGTGCTTACAACTAGAATACAAGTAAAAGTAATTGCTTAAGATAATATGCCTATAGCACAGGATACTGTGGGACTGGAAGCCGATAAACCAGCAGTAGTATCGTTATTACATTAAGAAATGATTTGAAATGCATTTAATTTCACACCATAGTAAGTACAGATGAAACCGCTACCAGCATAGTGATGAAACAGCCCATTTATTTGAGCCTGATTTTCTGCCAGTTTGTGGATGTTCTGTCTCAGAAGTGTTTGTGGCAAATGTGCCCATGTCATCTGTGCGTTACTGGCTGGACTTATGTGTGTCTGCACATCTCTATTTTCTCAGCACACAGGGAAGACCAATCAGAGAGAACTTCAGTTCTCAGATGCCTTCCTGAGCCTTGCTGTGGGTGAGATCCTCCAAGCAAAGGCAATGTGCAGTTGAATGTATCCATTGGAAAGCTGTTCATTACTTTCTGGATCGTCTCTGTGCAGCTTCCTTCCCTTGCTGGCGCTGCACACACTTTTGGCCTTGCTCTGCATGTTTTCTTTTGCAAAATGTATCTGAATTGTTGCATGTTTTATCCCCACGTGCAAAGGGTTCCTAGGAGAGCAACTTTAAGGTTGTTAATGACAGTTCATTTTTTCTTAGTTTTTCCTTATCCACGTTAGCGCTTGTTCACTGATGGAAGTGCCGCACAAATGGGAAACCTCTGTGACAACCTTTATTCTTCTACCAGTGTAAGCCATTCACTTGTCCCCGTGGGTTTTGGGATCCAAGTCGTTGGCTGAGCCTGCAGGCAATAGAACTGATGGTAATTATATCCATCCATTAATAGCGGCGAGCAGCAGCTCAATACAGGAGAGCCATTGGCAATCCGCTTACCGTTTCAATTTCCAAATTGATCTCTGGAGCTGGCAGGAATTGGAACCCAAAGGAAAACGTTATTTTTGTTATCTCTGCCTTTCCGGCTCTCTCCAGAAGGTTGCCGGGGGCGCACAATTTCCCAACTCTCTGTCCCCCACACACCGCCGTCGTTGCCCTTCCCCGCGCAAGATGGAGTGTCCCCGCGGGCCGCCATCTGCGCGTCGCAGGCCCGGGGCCGCCGGGCTCGGTGGGCTGCCGACCCGGCGGGAGCGGAGGATGCGGCGGGTCGTGGGGCGGGGCGGAGCGGGCTGTCGGCTGTCGGCTCTCGCCCGGCCGGGGGGCGCGCGGAGCGGGCGTTTCGGGGAGGGATGCCCCCGAGAGGCGCATGCGCTCAGCGCTGCGTGACGAGAGCGCTGGGGCAGCATCGGGAGGCCGCCTCGCCTCTCATAGGTCGCCTCCCAACGGCAGGCGCGCTCCCGCGACGGAGCTCTTCCGAGTAGGGCGCGCGGGGGCGCGCGCGCGCTCGCGCCGTCGGTTGCTCCCGGCTGCTCCCGTCGCACGCCCCGCGCGCTCCTCGTCGTCAGCTGCTCGCGCGAGCGCGCCCCGCCCTCCGCGCGCGCGCGCCCTGTCAGCGTGTCGCGCGCCGTGTCTCATTCCGCCGGCGGCTCCGCTACGCGACGGCGGGTTCCCGCTTCCGTCCCCGCAGCCCGGCGCCCGTTCCCCCCGTCTCGGCGTCTCCCCGCGCCCTGCAGCCTCGGCCGCGGCAGCGCGGGCCACGCCGGCCGTGCCGCACTCGGGTAAGAGGGATGCGGGGGTTGCGCGCGATCCGCGGCGGCGGGGGAGCGGATGCCGAGCCCGGAGCGGAGCTGCTCCGACCCGCGCTCCCCATCCCTTCCCCCGGGCCTGGCCCCGCCGCCGCCGCTGCTCGGCAACCGCCGCCGCCGCCACCGGGGGGGAGGGGGCCGCCCCCCGCCGCGCGCCGCTCCCGGCCCGCTCCTCACCTGGGGGCGACACCGGGGCCTGAGCCGCCTCCGCCCGGCGGGGAGCGGGCTGGGGAGGATGGGGCGGCGAGCGGCGGCCTCGGCACCGCCGGAGGTTGCGGGGCCGGGCCGGGGCCGGGGGGCGGCGGGGTGTCCGTGGCGGAGGACGGGCGCCGGGATGGTTCACCGTCCCGGGAACCGCGGCCGCCCGAGGGGACGCGCTGCCCCGGGCTGGGAGATAGAGGCGGAACTCGGAGCCGGAGCGCAGCTGGAGGAAACGCTCGTTCTCACGGGGCGTGGAGCCATACCGGCTGCTGCCTCGGGCGACCTTTACCGTGCTTCGGTACGTTGCTTGCTTTGGTCTTGGGCTCTGTTGGTGATAAGGCCTGTTTTTCCTCTCAAGTTTGGGTATAACGTCTGTTCGGGTCCTGTCGCACGTGTATGTGCTCGGTGTCCCCTCCGAAGGCCAGGCTTGTGCGCCTCTGCTTTCGGAAGCTCCTGACTCGAGGGGACAGAAGAGGTGGTGGAGAGGGCAGAGCAGCGAGCGAGTCCAGCGCTGCTGGTCGGGCTGAGCATCTCGTCTCTCGCACTGTCACTCGGTGCAGTTTGCTGCTGTTACTCAGTGCTATTTGCTGCATCGTACTGTGCTCCAGGTTGTACCAAAGAGCCTGAAGGCACAGCCATCAGCTGACGTTTTGCTTGGTGAAAGATCCCAAGTTCCTCGGGGCAGTGCTGGCTTTTGTGCGCGCGGTGCTCGCATAGTGTAACATTCAGCAATATGATGTCAGCTGCTGTGGTCCACACGCTGTGTGGGTGTGGAAGGGGAAAGCAGCCAGGTGTTCAGAATGCTCATGACTTTGTCTGTGGTGTATATAGTGTATATGTGCATACATCATTAAACACACACAAACACTTTAAGCCAAAATGCAGTGTTTTGATGTCTCGGTTTCTAGGCGTTAACTGAAAGCTGCTGGAGTAAATGCTTCAGAAGGAGTGCTTACGCATGAAGCATTTTTGGATATGATAGCATTAGTCAAATTTTGTTCCAAGTTATTCTCCAGTGTATGCTATCAAAAACTTTAGACAAGTCTGAGATCCAGAAACAAATGAATAGTCAACGTTGGCCATGCTGCTGCCTGGGGCTGTTTTACAGGCACCTCTGTTATAATTCCTTCCATTATTAAAGAAGCCCGGTTACTAGGACTTATCAGTCGGTGACTGCTTTGAAGTATTTCCAGTAATATCCATTTCTCTGGTTATTACAGGTACACAAAGTCTCATGTTTGTATGATACTTGTTGGTGTTTCATGTGTTGGTGTGTACCTAAAGCTGGCAAATCATCAGATTGCAGAGTTTGCATATTTTCCCAATAAAATATAACAAGACGACCATTTCTCAGTGTTGAAAGTTTAATCAATTATTCATATTTTCTGAGGAAGCGGCTCAGTAATGAGGGGAGTGCAGGAATCACCCAGGAATAGCAAATCATGCACATGGACTAATTGAGTGATGCTGCCAGGACATGCAGGAGTACAGAAATGTAGCATGTCTGGCTACATTGTAGCAAGTTGTAACTTTCTTTTCTTTGATAACTTTTATAACTGGCAAAATTCTAAACAAAGCAAGACGTATTAGCTGAGCGGGTTGAAAGACATTGTCTAGCTAATATTAGAACAAGAAAAAAGCATCAGTTATTCTCGCTGGAATACAAATCTATATTTTAAGTGAATTAGCGAAGGTAGTACAAAACCACAGAGTGACTTCCTTTTGTTTTGGCATCTGTGGTTTATGATCGGTCTGCAAACAGAGGCTTGATTGTATAACAAAGTTACCATGTTATCCATTCATGGGATTGCTCTGAAAAATTGCTTTTTTTGGTCCACTCCTGTCTCTCTAGCTGTACAGATTTGCCTCTTTATCTGTCACATCTGTTTTGAATCGAATGATTTTTTCAGCCTTGGAATTTATGTACAGTAAGGAATAATAGAAGATATTTTTTTGCGCTGACATTCTTTGATCAGTCCGTTCATTGAGATTTAAAGGGATAAAGAAAACTGGGACTTGAGCATTTAAATTTCATTGCAGTCAGAATTTAAAAAAAAAAAAAAAAAGAAGTAATTATTGTGACGTTCGGCTGGTCTGGAGGGGGAGCTAGTGTCAAACTAAAATGGGACCTGCTTCTCCTTAGACTTATTTAAAGCTTTCTTGTTGGTCACAGAGTTTGCTTCCAATTCTGTAAGGCAAACAAATGTAGATGATGCGTGCTATGTATGATTGCATTAATATGCATCTCTTTTATAGGACAACTGTAATTTGGAGATCATGCGTATGTTTTTCTATTGTGCAACAACAGACATCTTCAAAGAACTTTGAAGTTACAAGATGAAGCTTTCATAAGTGCCAGGGATTCTTGTCAAACTGTAACTTGGCCTGTAAATATACGATTAATTGTTGCAGTTTTCGCTACAACGTATTTTTTGCTACTTGGAGTAGAATGGCAGCTGTTGTATTCAGTCAGCAGCGTGAAGTATTTTTTTTCTTGGTACCCAACAATGTGTGGCCTCACCTACTCTTTGCTAAGTGCTGCTCTTACTGCACCTCATTAGCTTCCTCTTTTCCCATTTCATTGCCATCAGTCTGCAGTGCTTCTGTGTTTCCCTAGAAATACCGTCACAGAATTCTCTGGGGATGTGTTGTGTCCCATCATGTAGAGTATCCAACCCGGACATCTTTCAAAGTTAGCAGTGCTTTAACGGTCTGCATGCATTGAAATGCTTTCTTAAAAAGGTCTTTCTCCCTTTGTAATTTACTAACGGCTACCTGCATTTCCCTTGTGACTTGTTTTATAAGTTACTTAGCAGGGACCTGTGAATGGCCTTGCTACAGAAGCTCTCACTGCTTGATTTGTTGTTTGGTGTCTGTTGATTTAGACTGTAAATTTTAATGTTTAGATGTACTGTGAAGTCAGCACTGAGGTACGAAGTCAGAAATTTTGATTATCTATTGAAATACTCCTTTATTTAGGGAGGGGGAAAAAAAAGGACTTACCTACAAGGCACAGTATCCATAGTGTATCACTGAGATACAGTTTAGATGTCGGTGGTCCATCTTGATACTCAGGAAAACAAGCAGATGTATCAGGAGATGATCTTGGTGTCTGATCTCCTGTGCAAAAAAAAAGGAGGATTCAAGCAGTGGAAGTCAGGACAGAGTACGAAGGAGCAATGCTTCAATGATTGGACTCAGAGTAGCGGTTAATGGATCATATCCGGATGTCAGTAACAAATGTGATGCTTTGGAGGTTGATTCTGAGGCCTTGAGAAAGTGATGGAATATTACATTTGTGGAAGGCAACAAATTGAAGAGAATAGTGTACGAGCATCAGGGCAGTGCTGCCATTTGGGGGGACTTGGGCACCATGTAGAAAAGGCCTAGCCAAAACCTTATGAAATACGACAAGGCCAATTGCAAAGCCTTGCGCCTGTGTAGGAAGGGCACTTTGTAGTGATATGGGCTGTGGAGTAGCTCTTCTGGGAAGCTGTGGCAGCAAACATCATGGGCTGGCAGTAGTGTGCTGGTCCAATAGGAGCACAGCCAGTAGACGGAGGGAAGGGATTATCCCTCTGTCCTTGAAACTCATCAGACCACATCTACAGTGCTATATGCAGTTTTGAGATCCTCAGTACAGGAAAGATACTGATAAACTGCATTGAGTGCAGGAGGGGGAGGGGGGGGGGGGCTGTCATGATGGTTAGGGGCTGGAGTGCTTGCACTGAAGAATGGCTGAAACACCTGGGCTTGCTTCAGTGGGATACAACAACAATGTGCTGATACCTTTGAGGAGATCAGTGAGAAGATGAAGCCGTGCTCTTTACTGAGGTATATGATGGGAGCGAAAGGGGCAGTGGTTGTAAGTTGAAACAAGATTTAGACTGGATATGAGGAAAACTTTCTTCAGGAGTGTGGTCATGCTGTGGAAGTGATTTCTCATATAAGTGACTGCTCACCAACTGCTCTCTGTCTAAAAGGTTTTTGGTACCCAGCTGGACAACAAGCTGAGCAACTTGGTCTGATCTCATAGTTGACATGAGTTTGAGAAGGAGGTCAGATGAGGAACCTTTGGGGGTCCCTTCCAATGTTTATTGTCCTGTGCATCTACAGCTGCAGATGCTTCAGAGACGTTCTGTTGGAATGCAGTCAATACAGGCAGAATGTTTTGGTGACTCAGCTGTAACGTACCAAAGCAAAAGAACAAGGTTGCAGTCAGCTTAACAAAAGCATCGTTTGTACGTCAGGATATACCTTTTGCTGTCTCTTAGGAAGATGCATGTGGATCTTAAATGATTAAACTTTCTAAAGAAAAGATTGCCTTTTGTAACGTGAAAGGTTTTTTCCTGCGCCTGTCTTTGGAAAGGTGAAAAATGTATGTTTTGCATAAAATGAAAATATTGAAGGAGCTGAGCTTTAAGATGGATACACCCACAGAAAGGGTCATCTTGGAAAGCCTTTGGGAACTTAAAAGAAAATGAAAAACGAGTCTTCTATGAGGAAATATCTGGCAGCCTTAAACATGAGTGATCTTTCTGGGTCATTTGTCATGATAGGTGTGTTAATTCATATTATGCAGCTCATAATGCATCATTTCAAGGTGGTGATTTTCTGACTATCTGCTAAATTGGTTGCAATCAATTTTCATTCCCCTCCCCCCCCAATACATAATTATTGCTTTATGGTAGCAGTATTAATTCTGAGTGTAAATGCTTCTTAAGAGTCTGCTTTTGTTATGCTTGCTTCAAAACCTTATAGTACTAAGGAGAATGGTTTTCTGTGAAGTTAGAGTTGCTTTTGCAGGACAGTAATAGCAATAAATATAACCATGACATGATTAATTCTGCAAGGAAAGGAATTGGGAATGATGCTGCTAATGTCTTATGGAAGCTATTTCTGGCTTGCTATGTCTTAGCATCAGCCTTATGCAAGGATCTCTAAAGTAATAATAATAATAATATTTCATATTATTATTCAATAATAATAATTCTATTCCAACAATTTTCCTAATGTTTAACTTTTTTATTACATTTCTCATGCTGAACTTCACCAAAATTTGCCGACAGACAGCACGGTCTCTTCATAACTTTCTTTTTAGGGAGTATTTGTGAGCACATATGTAATAAAGTAAATATATCTGATGTGCTGTTTATTGATTGGCTCATAGTACTTAGTGGAGGTTTTTTTTTGTTTTTTGTTTTGTTTTTTTTTGTTTTTTTGTTTGTTTTAATTAAATGACTTTTTTACATTATCAGAACATTCAATTACGTGAATTACTTCTCTGTCCATGAGGAGATTTCTGCTGACCAAGAAGAAGCAACTCAGCATCTTCCAAAAATGTGAACTTTCATTACAATTGCCTGGAGCCTTTGTCTTCGGTTCCCTGCCTTTATTTATGATGATAAAATACGGAGTATACTTGAAAAATTAGTATGTGTTTCTGTTATGCTGTGCTAAGCTGACTTTTTGCTCCTTCTTGGGTATTTGCTAAGCAGCTTCCTCTCACAGTCATTATGGATATTCACACAGTAGATGGTCGTGTACTTGAGGTTGAATGGTTTTTGCTCTTGTACTGTACGTAGTGTGGAGATGGTCTCCTCTGAGCTGATGGTTTGAACGTGTTACGGAATTATGATAGTTGGTAAACATATATTTTTGCATTTACAATTCTCTTGTTAAAATAATATTTGATAAATACATTATTGTGTAGTATGGCTTGATTTTTCTATGCTTTTGTTATCCACTGGAATTACTGTAAGTGGATTTTTATGCTACCTTAGACCTCCAGCCTGTAGTCAAGAGAGCTGTCTGAAAGCTGGTGGCTGCTATTACTGGTAGAAGCGGTATGGCGTTTCTGCAGGGCTGTTTTCTCTTTGCTCAGGGAACTTAATATTTGAAATGAAGGTGTCTCATTTGTTTATCTGAAACCATAATTGCAGTGTTTTCTGTATTTATTTTTTTACTTAAGAAAGTTGTTTATATTTTGAAGGAGTTTTAAGTGAATGCTCAGGTTAAGTGCCTGTGGGTTTATACTGAATTATTAAAATTTACTTGTGCACAGTGGTTAAGTTTACTGTTTCTTCTGGATAACAGCAGCCCAACACTTTGATTTTCACCTCTCATTAAGATGCCCTTTTTTAAATTTAAATTTAAATTTTTATTATTATTATTTTTGTGTGTGTGTGTGTGTGACAGGTCAGCTCAGCATTTGGAACAGTTTCAATAGGCATCATTTTGTCAGATGTCATCACATGTGAGATGTGTATTTATTTATTTATTTATTTTCCAGACTAATCTTTCATTAGTCCTTTCATATAACACAGACCCTACTATTTTGTTAGTTTTGTGGGTCCCTGCTGTAGGACTTTGACCTGGCAGGCTTGGTTAAATAATGTCCTGCCCGCGCAAGTACAGTCCCCTTCCTAGAGAAAGTCTGTGAAAGAGTCAGGCATGCTGGAAGATGAGATGAGCCACGATACAATGCAGTAGAGGCTTACAGCTCATACTGTGTGCCATGTCATACTGTGGTGGTGAACACATCCATGTAAAACTTCAATTTTTCTTTCTTTATTATTTTTTTTTTCCTACAAATTATTTAGGAAACAAAATGATTGCTCTTGAAGACTGCTATTTTTGGTGTATTTCTGTGCCTAATTATTTATTTCTAGAATAGCTCATCTAGTGGCTGGGGATGCCATTTGGTGATCCATCAGAAGCATCAACCAAGCCATCAGCTGCCTTGTTATTTCTGAAAATAAATGTGAAAAGAGGAAGCAGAATTGTATTCCCCTACTTTCAGAGCGCTGGTTTGAGAGCGCGTGCAGATTTTTCAAAGCATCTTTGACTTCCTTAATGTTTGTATAGTCAGTGTAAATATGGAAACGCTTCTTCACAGTTCAAATATATTTTCTCATGACACTGATGTGAAATGTTACAATATGTTCACACTGGTTTAGACAGCAAGGGTGTATTCTGTGAGTTCATGAAGGTTATTGTTTCCTGCTGAGAAGTTTGAGTAGTGGGTGTAACTCTGGGATACCTGCTAGTCAAACACAACCAGCACAGCTTTTGTCCTACAAGGGGTATTTCATTTGTTGGACTCCATAGGCAGTAAGTGACTGCTTGCTTGCTTAATGTTATTATGTAGCAACTCCCGCATTCAAGTAGGTCTCAAAGTTATAAACATAGTATCATTAGATTGATAACATCTGTTAGTAGCTTTTCTCCTGAAGTCTCTTACAAATGTGTAATATTGTTGTTTAAATGTTTTAACTTCCTGGCAGAAGCAACCCTAAGGAGATTGATTATTTCTTTATCTGACTAAGACATTTCTTATAAAAAAAGATGATAGCTTTAACTGTGCTTTTCAAGATAGTAAGTGCTTTGAAATGAAAGTGAATGGAATGGACTTTTGAACATCTCTTTTCTTGGATGTTGCTCAACACTACTGTACCAACTCAGTGTTTATTAGCTGCCATCATTTGGTGGTGAAGTACATCTAGAGCTCAACAATCCCCTTAGAATGTGACTTTTTTTTAACTTATATATACCAGATTGAATGTAATTCCAGAGAAAAATGTGTTGTGAGCTGTGAATTGTCATCTGAGAATTCTTCATCTGTGTTTCAGCGTGCTTGCTTGAAGTCTTTACTGTATTATGAAGGAGAACAGTCCCAGATGTGCACAGTTAGAATGAATAAACATAAGAGAACACCACCAATAAAAGAGAACACAAATTGTAAGCTACACTTACTGCATGTGTCACTGCCAGCAGTTCCTTGGTTAGTGTGTCTTGCATGGAGACGTTTTGAAGGAGGAGTCCCAGGTTCTTGAAGATGCAATCTGAGCCTCAGCAAAACATTTTCTCTACAATCTTTTGCCTAGCCCTTTTTCAGCTTAACTCTGTGTGTCCTGATGGAGGCTTTTGAAGGTTAGTCCTTCTTTACCCTGTTTAATGAGTTCATGGATAAGAAGCATGTTGTCAAGTTGTATCTCTGTAAAACCGCATATAGTGAAAGCTACCACAAAATGTGCTCTTACATCAGACTTATGTTTGCATGTCTGTGTTTATTTTTGAATGATGTCTCAAAGTTTTTTGTTTATTTATTTGTTTTTCTCCATTTTCTTTGTATATATTGCCTTATCCTTTCTGTTATTTAGTCAAGATTTAGTGGAAAATCCAATTTCATAATTCTAAGCCCTTGACTTCCTTGTATGTTTGTCTGCACCTCCTCACTGCTGTGGGAAGGGATGACCTATGTGATATTGTTATGAATGAAAACAAAGGTAATTGATGTAACTTAGGAGGTTGTTTTCTGTACGGAAACAGGGTTATCCTTTAGTCTTATACTGGTCACTCAGGGTAGCTGGTACCACAGTCATTGGATAGTATAGAGGAACCTGGGTTACTACATATATACATACTTGCTTTGGAAATAAATGAAGGACTCAGTTGTGCAGCCTTTAACTCTAAGGAAATGCTTTGCAGGGAGTCTGTTTTCTTTCATATGTATTACATATTGAACAAGAGAAGAAGATGACATTGAACTGTATTAAATTAAATAGCAACAGGGCTAGAGGGAACAGGCTCAGGTTGCACCAGGGGAGGTTCAGCTTGGATATTAGGAAAAATTTATTCTCTGGAAGAGTGGTCAGGCAGTGGAACAGTCTGTCCAGGGAGGTGGTAGAGTCACCGTTCCTGGAGATGTTCATGAAATGTGTAGATGTGGTTTGATCAGGAAATGCTGATGGTTGAACTGGATGGTCTTAGAGGTGTTTTCTAACCTTGATGATTCTATGATTCTAAATATGTAGCTTTGAAAATGTTATTTTCTTTTTATTCCTGAGTAGGAAAGGTATGTATAATTTTCTAGAAATTTCCCTTAAAAACGAAGCATAAAAAGAACAAGGGAGAAATGCAAGATAGCCCAATGTGTAGTAAAAGCAGGATAAGAAGGCATTAGATCCACTTCAGAAGGAATCGTCATGCAAGCATTTAACTATAGTTTTTTCTTAACATCACGCTATGTTGGTCTGTTTATGGGCATGTACAGGTATGAAAAAGATGGGTCACAAAATGACTATGTGAAACTGAGCAACTTGAAAGACCCAAAACCTCTCTGAAATACAGTGTGCCTTATTCTTAGTAGATTTTTGTTGTTGTTGTTGTTGTTGTTTTTTCCTCTAACATTTAGGCACTATAAAACTTTGCATATGGTATTGAAGAATGGTCTCAAAGGTGTATTTTGGTGTACCAAAACATACAAATAGCATATTTTCTTGTGTGTAATATTAGCGCTGATAGAAATATATTTAAATCAATTCTTCGGTGTTTTTCATGGTCAGGTAGCATCAGCCACATAACAGACAATTTTTGACAGCATCGTTCAGGTTTTTCTGAAGTCAGTATCTCACTTAAAATCTCTGACCGCTTCTTTGATCTTAATTGCTTGTATCTCAGCTCTGATGATCTTCTTGATTTTTTAAATTTCATTTCTTTATTTAATTTTTAGGATCTATCTTTGATTAGCGTGTGTCTGATAAATGTGAAGCCATAACTCTTTAGCACTGAGGGAAGCATTTCAGCTGTTTTTTTCTTCTTCACGTTGTCTGTATATTCCTTTAAGAATTTAATTTCTCTTTCCTGATAGATTTTTGCAGTCTTTTCTTTCAGTAGGTTTTGTCTAGGGAGAGTTCTCTGTAATTCTGTTGCTTCTGAATTTGCTTTTTTTTTTTCTTTTCTTTTTCTTTTTTTTTTTTGTTTCCTTCAGTGTTTTTTGTTTGTTTGTTTGTTTGTTTTTATTTTTTAATTTTGTTAGATCTCTGAAGATGGTTGCTGTTTTCCCTTTAGTGCTTTTTCTGTTTTAATGGGGCGTGTGTGCATTTGTGTGTTCTCTTCCAGATTTATCTGCACCTAGTTTCTGTTTTCTTAAGTTAATTTGATTTCAAAGCCCTTTTGGTCTTATCAGCATCAATAAATGGAACCATTGTCTGGTCTTGGGGACAGCTGTCGTGGAATGAGATTTGTCCATTTGGTGCATCTCTCGGCTTTCAAAGCAGGTAGCTGCACACAATACCACTTGCAAGTTTTCCTGGCTGCATGGTAACCTTGATGCTGTTTGTTCCCAAGGGCTCACTGGGACAGTGCTGTTGACCCTTTCCAAAAGTATTTTATTGTTCTAATATAATGTTTTGCACTTCAGTGTAGCAAAGTTGCAGACACTAGTATATTGATGCAAACTTTCAGGTTCACTTTGACAAAACCAAGTCAACTCAGTTACTAACAGGGTTAGTACTCATGTCCTTGATCTGCTTAAAGCCTTACTCTGTGAGTCATTAATACTAAATCTCGTGCTTTGAAAATTCTGCTAGCTGTCAAAAAGAAAAGCAAGAGTCAAAACTAAACAGCCTCTCTCCCTCAACCACTTTAATCATCTTGTTTGGTAAGTTTTCTTTTCTTCTCTCATATAAAATTTTCCTGTTAATGCTATGTGGATACTTTCAGGGTATTTGGCTTCTGTGACTCTAGATTTCAAAATGAGCGTATAATCCTTTGATATTCATGATAAATTTCCTGCTTCGCCATTTGCGTCTGTATTTTCCAAGTGAAATATATCTTCTAGCTTCATGAAGCATCTCTCTAAACGTGTCATCAACTGAGTTGTATTTTTATTTACATTCCAGCTCATCTTGTTTTATTCTCCATAATTTTGTCATTAGCTTACAGAGAATAAGAAAGCTCTAAAGGTAGTCTACTGATTGCCGTCTTCCCTGTGATTCTTTAACTAACTGTGCTCCTGCTCCTCAATTTGGGATCAATATCTAGATTGCCATTTATAATTTTCATTTTATTAAAGAGGGAAGTCTCTGCCTTTAATTTGCTCATTGCTGATACAAATGACAGCAGATTTTTAACTTGCCAGTTTGGGAAGCACAGATGGCGATTCACATGGCTGAGAAGAAATGGGACTCTGGGGAAATGAATCACAACATACGTTTTTCTGGTTTGGAGGGAGCTAAGAGAAATCCAGTGCTTTCCTTTTCCCCAAGTTTCCCCAGATCTGCATTACACATGCAAGTGTATCACATTGAAGAAATTTCGTTGTAGTGTATGTGAAACTTTGTTGAGTGAGAAACACAGTGATGGAGGTACATCCCAGATCTGCCTTCTGGAAGTACTGGGATGTGTCAGTGAGCACCATTTGTTTTTGAAATAAAAGGGAAAAATGAGTCAAATATCTGGGCCAATGCCTTTTGAAGGGAGTGGAGAAAGAGCTTAGGAAAACAGTTCAAGTGCTGTTGGTTTACTACATCCAGGGTGAATTGCTTCTTCACAGTCTAATAGATTGAAAGTGTTTTTATATTTGGGATGTTGCTCAATAACGGAGTTATTAGATTGGCCTTTAGATATGTTCATGAAATAAATCCATTAATTGCATCCAATGAAATCCATTAATTATATACATTCTCTATCAGTTCTGTAGGCTGAAACCGGTATGTATGAAACTTTTGATATCGTAAAGGGACTTTATAACAGGGTATAAACCAAGACAAAAATCGAAGTAGTAAAGTTATACCTGATAACAGAAAAACAAATACAAGTAAAGCCCTGTACTTCTAGGCTTGTTTTGAGAACTTTGAGGGGAGTGTCATGCTTTCAAATTTGCATCTTCTTTGATTAAAGTAGAATTTAATTGGACAACTATATGTCCTCCTCAAACCTGCAATAGTCAAATCTTGTTTGAAGGGGAGCACAGAAGGAGTCCTCTGCATGTCGCTGCGTAATGGCTGATTCCTGAGACCCTTTATTTGCTGTGCTGGAGAAGTTAGGTGTGACGACTTTCATCCTTGAATATTGTGAATTCAGTATAGCTTAGCTTTTCCTAAGGTGTTAATGGTGAGGAATCTTTGACTAATATTTGTAAAAATTATTTGATACGTATAAAGATTGTCTTTACCTCTGTTCCCCTGGGTTGTATTACTTTTTTTACACATTGGTTTAAGGAAATTTGCTTTGTGTTAGCAGCTTGACTGATTCCAGACAGACGTATTGCAGGGTGTAAGAAATCAAATTCATTATTGAAGCTAAATAACAGGTTTTTTTCCCCCATAAATTTAACTTTCTCTTTTGTCTTTAAACTTGGAAACAACTTGGAGCTCCACCTAATTTACAGAAGGAATCATTTCTTATTTATTTTTGTTTAATAAAAATAAAAAAATGATCATTGTAACATTTTTAACTGTTCTTGTTGTTTCTTTTCTACAGATAAAATTGTTGGAATAAATTGTTTCTTTTCCTGTAAAATTTTTTTCTGAATGTAATTTTAGTTCTTATGCCTGCCAGATATGTGAAATAATAGAGACTGCAAAGTAACTGACTTTGCTAAAAATCTGGCCTGTTTCCTTCTGAATAGGAAGAAATGATTATAATACTCAGTAGCAGAGGATGGTTTATGTGTTTGGAGCAATAAATAATGGTTCAAGTTTCATAAAAGAAAATTAAAAATGCAGATGATTTATTTATTCCAGTGCTGACAAGAACTCCTGGCATAACTAGACTGCTAATCAGAGGTACAGGGATCTGGGCCATAACACAACTCTATCTGTTTTCTTCTCAGATGGTTCTAAGGCACACCAGGTGGTTTATAGCTTTTAAAAAAGGTTGCTAGGACCAGCCAATAAAGCACTAGTTAATTTGCATTTAGGACATGGTTTGTAATACTGATCAGTCACACTTAGAAAAGACGGAGTCTCTCAAAAGACCCAGGAACAAAAGAGTTTTTGGGATTATGCTTAAGTTGAATTCAATTT
The DNA here is from genome assembly GCF_054131305.1 of Coturnix japonica. Taxonomy (NCBI): domain Eukaryota; kingdom Metazoa; phylum Chordata; class Aves; order Galliformes; family Phasianidae; genus Coturnix; species Coturnix japonica. The sequence continues at coordinate 22,631,921 of NC_140667.1, read as the reverse complement.
CTTAAAAGAGAATGAAAGAGAATTTGGCAAGTGAAGCTAGAAAGAAATAAGAATAGTCTTTGCTGAGTGTTGGAGAGTGCATGGGAGAGAGAGACAGCACAAAGTAAATATGTCTGAGGGAAACATTTAGTTCCAAAACACTGGAAAGTCAGATGATGAAATTTAGTCTTGAAAAATTAGTAATGGTGAGAAAGAAAATCAGTGGTTTTGTATGGTCTTTTCTACAGTTATATAAAGAGGATATGTTAGATGACAAAGCTGAACCTGGAGGCAAAAGTGATAGGTGAGGATTTGAGATTTTTTTGGTTCTGGAATATTGGAAATCTTGGGAAGCTGAGAAAATATTTGGTTGTTGTTAGTTGTAATTACTCCAATTTTACCTGTTCTGTTCTTTGAGGCTTCTGCTGGTACCTGAATGTAAGAGACAAGAGCATTTATTTATTTGTTTATTTCCCTTGTGGTGTGTAATTTATGTTTGCTGTTTCATTAATTCCCCTCCAAATAGGAGGCTGTTCATCACTGGCCAAAGATGAGATCAAAGTGAGGTGATTCTTCCTGTAGTAGTAGGAAAGTAGTCCTGGCGTGAAGAATGGGTCTGATATGTGAAATCAAATGTAAATGTTTGGCACAGTTGTGTGGGAAAGGGAGGGTTGGTATATTTGGATTATTTTTTTTTTTTTTTCCCCTCTGCATACTGAAACGATCAAATTCTAATGGGAATTTCCGCAGATTTACCATGTTTGGAAGATCATGGGCTCTGATTTTACAGGTGGAAGTTATGTCAAATAATTTATTACATGGTTAAAAAAAAAAAAAAAAAGTACAGAATTAACCATCTAAAAAAAAAAGTTATCCATGTTACTACTTGTGACATAATCTTAGAGTTGCCAGAATGGTTGCTCAACTTCTTTTCAAAATATAGGGGCACTTAATAACTTTTAAGCAAAAATAAGATTAATTTGGCAGAATTGTCATTGAGGTAAAAGCAGATGCACTTATCATTTTCTCTTCACTCCTGTTCCTGGTGCTATTGTTACTATAATTAGTTTCTTATTTATTTTTCTTTTTGCCTGCTTCCCCAGTTTCGTCCCTTTCCTTGAAGTCAAATTAACTTTTTCTATATCCAATTTATACTATCTTGAAGTCTGATATTTGCAGCTTTTGATTGCTTTTTCTCTTAAATGATCAGCAAGCAACACTTAGTTCAGTAGTCTGCAGCAGTTCTGAGGTAATGAGAACAGAGTTATAAAGTGAGGTAGTAACTCCATGCCTTGATAACTCAAAAGTAAGAGTTTATTGAAGAAAATACACTTTCTATACACTACAATCTGCTATGTATGTTATGTAAAAATATAAACAGACCAGTTCAATTTACTTATGTGTTGTTTAAAGGTAGTTGGTTTTTTTTGTTTTTGTTTTTTTTTTTTTTTAATATATTTTTGGCTTCTGAGACCATGTTTTAGAATCTTACTCCTATGATTTTTTGCAGTTCTCTTCCTCCCCCACCCAGGCCCGGCTATATATATCCAAAGAATTACTCCGCTGCTTTCTTTTTCCCTCACATCCTGGGTTTGTTTCCCAGCTGCCTTGAAAGCATCTACTTTGGGGCGGGGGGGAGGAGGGTGGACTTGAAGCAAACATCACTATTTATATTGCAAATTTTTTCAAGTTTCTAATTTTCAAAAGAGATTATTCATGTCTATTGATTTCTGTTTTCAGAGGAGTTATGGGACATGTCAGATGTTGAATTATAAATCATAAAACAGAGGAACTTTTTTAAAAAATATGGATGTTTACATGCATCTCTTGAATGTATGTAGTGGCTAAAGGATGAAAATGCATATAAAGATTTAAAAAGAAGAAGGGTATAAACTAGTGATCTTCTTTTCCTCTTCTGTTTTCAGAGAATTAACTGGGTTTCAAAATGAAAGTGAGGAAGTCCTGGGAAATATTAATTTGAACAGGAATTATTGTTGGTAAGTAGATACTTTTTTTTTTTTTTTCCTCCTGCAATATTGCTGCCACCAAAACAGCAATACGGCTGAGTGTAAAGAAGCTAGATGAGAAACTTTGCTACTTAAGTAACAATCAAAAACTGCCCTTCTAATGGTAAATCAGTGTCAGCTGGAAAAAGCAAACTTTGCAGCACAGAGGTCAGGTCCTTTGCTGGATGTTTTGTGGATTCCATTTATGAAGAATTTTTTATTTTATTTTTTTAATGTCAGATTGTTGACAAGTCTGGGTCAGTCAGACACCTTTCACCTTTTTCTTTCCCTATCCCATCTAAAAAGCGAAGTTATTTTATAGATACATTGTGTATCCTCTGTCATGTGTACAATGTACTTTGTCTCTATTCTTGGGTCCTTTCATTTGTATCTCAGTTGCAGATATTGCATTTCTCAAAGCTAAGTAGTACTTCAGTACAAGTTATACACACATCTGCTTTCTCTCTATCCGACCTGTGAGCAACTTGATCATTGCAGCTGAAAATAATTGTGTGCTTTGGGATATTCTAAATCCAGGGCTCTCTTTCCTCAAATAGTGACATATTAAAAATGTAATATTACACGTTCATATGCTTTTGAAGGTCTATCCAGGAACTGTAACTTACATTCAAATAAATGAATGATAATAAATACATCTTAAAATCTTCTTTTTAAATACTGATAAGAGTGAAGTTCACTGAAATGTGGATTCAGGTGTGAACTTAGAACCCAATCCTGTTATGTTTGTTTGATGCAACTATAGGGAGGACTCTTATGATCAGTAACATTAGTAATTATGGTAAGGATAAGAAGATTGAGAGAGCTTCTTGAATTTTCAAAACTGAGTTTCACAACCATCTCAGAGTAAGTTTGTTGCAGACAAAGATGCTTTTACTATTCACACAACTTCAGTAATGATTGTGAATTAATCTGGAGACAGCTAAAGCACTCTGAATTATAGCGATCTATTTGGAAGTATGGAAGTAACTCTTGAAGTTTGCTTAAGAATTTGATGTGTGATTTAAAAAAAAAAAACAAAAAACCTAAACAACAACAACAAAGGAATCTTGTGGCCAAAACAGAACAAGGGTATGGAGATAACTGAATGCTTGGAAAGCTGGGTTTCCTGGAATTGGGTTAGCCATTGTTAACAGCCCGCAGCTGGAAGACATTGGCTGTATTTCCTGAACACTGCTCTCACTTCACTTTGTTCTATTTCTGACTCCTGCTGAAACCATTTGTGAATTGATTTATGTCAGAAACCTACCAAAAAGGTGAGTTAGTGGGTTGGATTAGCTCATGTAAGAGTTCAGAAAGTGTTAAAACGATGCAAAGGATGAAATCAGAATGTGCAGGTGGTAGCAATGAGTGTGAGGGCATAACCTGACCGTTTAGGTAGCAGAAAGTCAGTAGATCTGTCCAGCAACTTGTGGAAGGGTCAAAGTTATTAGGCTAGAAATAGCCAATGTTACTTTTGAGTAGAACAGAATACAGATTCTGTGATAGTGTTTGACTAAAAGTAGGTGATCTTGCAAAATTTTTCCTGGTCTTTGCTGTGAGTAGGGGGTGACCTTCCTGTACTGACTGGAAACAATGATTCACAGAGAATAAGTTTTGAAAATCTCTTGGCAGACAGTAACAACATCTATAGTAGTCTCTCTCCCTCCCTATATGTAAATGTATGTAAGTATGTATCAACTTGAATGGTTTGTGCAAACCATTTATTATCTGAATTTGCTGATCCCTTGAACATGCTGCCCTAGAAATTCATAATACAGCAGTTGCTCTGTTGTCTTTTACTCATTTTTTGTGTCCCTATTTGGCTTACTTGTGAAGTTGGTGTTACAAAGCACTGTAAAGTTAAAAGGGTGATCTATATTTGTTTTCAGTGTGAGCCTTGGATGTAAGTGTATATACTTGTTTATATTTAGTTTCTGTAGTACAGTTTGCACTATGCTCACACTTCCTTGGTTTGTCAGTGGTGGTGGCGGCAGTTTTTCCTCTGTTAGATAATCAGTCCCTCTATCCTAACTAAAGGAACACCGAGGTTTAAAACTACATGAAACACCTTTTTGCTTTCTCTTTTCAATTTTTGTCCGAGGACAATCAAGAGGAATTGTACAGGCCTAAGAACTGCAGTGTGTAGGGCACCAGTTCAGCTGGTGGTTTTGGATTTATTACTCAACTACTGGGGCAGATTAGACTGAAAAAATTATTGAAAAAATTATTTTTTATTAGGAAAAAAGACAAAATAGTCTGAGAGAGGAATTTTCTGAGCTTCTCTTGTGGTTTTAAAGATATAAAGGCTCATCAGCAAGCAGAGATGGGAGGGAGGATGCAGCAGGACTGCATAGTGTACTGTCCACTTGAGAACGGGAAAAAAAAAAAAGGAAGATTGCCATTGACTTTGAAAATGGAACTGAAGTCTTACTTTATTGCTGAGGGAATAAATGTATTACAGAATCTTGCAGTCATACCATTAGCTTCTCAGTATCACGTTTCCTTTTGCTAACATCTTAGCAGCTGTCTTACTCTTAGCCAAATTCAGCATATTACTGGCAACATTTTACACCAAGTTCTATGTAAAACACAATGTGTAACAGTAATGGGGATATTAAATACAGTGAAATCTGTCTTTATTTAAAGGCATTACAAGCTTCTTTTCAATCAAATGCTTATTAAAGGGTCATGTTGCATCATCTTTTACAGCAGTTTTATCACTCCTTTTTTCTGTTTATAAGTATTTATCCTGCCGGACTAAGTGAAGAATACTTATTAACAACTATTTGTATTGTAATTCTGACACAGAGTATATGCTTTTCCATGAAAAATGCTAATTGTTTTTTAGAAAATCCTGTTCTTAAGAGTGTTTTCTGCACCCTCTTGCCCAACCATGATAACGAATATTAATTTTATTATTATTTCTTAAACCATGGGTTGTACTCCTTTTACTTTCATATTTAAGATTGGTTTAGAAAGGCAGAACTGGTAAATATATCTCCACTCTTGATCTGTCTCATTTTAGAACTTCCGTTGCCTTAAAATGCTGTGGATTTTTTTTTCCTGCATATTACAGTTGTGGTGCTACACAGCAAGTCATGTGTTCAATATCTCTTTATATGCAATGATTTCAATTTAGTTCATATTTCCCATTTCCAATTGATTATCTGATACCTGATGGTAGTCTGGGATTGCAGACATCCAGAGAGCAATCATTCCCCCTTTTCCACATTACCAAATGACTTTGACTGCCGTCAGTGGTGTTATATGGCAGTCATATCTGGCATGAATGTGAACTTCCTGTATTAGAAGGATGTGAAGAAATTGCTCATTGTCCTGTGACAGTAACAGTGAGTGATCTTATAACTCAGAGCTTTTTTTTTTCCTCACAGACCCACAAACACCACTCAGCACTGTGCAGCTGCTCTATGAATGCTTGCAGCAGTTGGTGATTTTTATGCACCATCTGTATTATGCATCTTTTCTCCTTGATTATCTTGTCTTAATTTCAGCATGATTTGGTAGTTGCTGCAGTCAAGTAAATATGGAAAAATTATGTGTGCTTTTGTTATATGTACGTAATACTCATCTGAGATGGATGATATTTCTTTGGAAGGGTAGCAGAGTGAAAACTAGTGTAAGGAGCCACAGATATTTTAGGAAGAGCGCCCTAAAAAGCATCTAATGGGAACTCTGAGTTTTCAAAATTCCTTGCTGCTGTGATTAGTACCCCACAGAACATTGCAAAGCCATCTAGGAATTGTATCTTAGGCAATGATAAAGATGGCTCTGGAATGTGACCTGTATTGGACATCTTTCTGTTGATGGAAGGTCTTGTGAACAGGAGCTGGAACATTGGTGAGGACAATTGTATGTGCGCTGTAATATGTCTCTATTAGCAGTAGGTTAGTTCTTGAAACTTTTTATGCTATAGTAATACTATTAGAATATGTTCTGAAGTTATTTTACTCAAAATATTTTATTGTATTTGTACTTTTCTATTACTGAACTAATTTTATTTTAAATTAACATCCAGGTCATCGATACCTGCACTAATTTTGTCCCACTCCGCCTTTTTTTCAATCAACCACTCTTTATTTTCTTACACTCTTTTAGGTTGTTATGTGTTTTGCATAGGGAATTTCAGAAAAGTAACTTGTGTACTTGGAGCCTCTGTTTTTCAGTCAGTAATTGTAGCTATTACCTTGTGGGTAGTTCTTAAACTGTGTTACAGTATGAAATAATTTGTATGTGAACCTGAATTATTAAGATTTTTTTGGAGGGAGGAAGGTAATTAGTGCTCATACATCTAAAATTGTTTTACACAAATTGTAAATTGAATATTCATACTATGTCAGCACTTTGCAGTAAATTTACAGCGTGGCTTATGTTCTGATACATACCCTTTGAGTCAAAATATGCTTACATGTGCAAGTATTCCAAACATACTGCACAATCACAGAACTGTTAATACAATTCCAGTGATTTTCAACTGGTAACTTACAGCCTTTGGCTTTTGCTGTTCAGTGCAGTAGGAGCAATCCAGGGTATATCAGTATGTTGTGCTCAGTATAAAATAATCTCTTGAGTCTGGAGGCATTTTACAACATTAATACCGGAGTTTGTTATTATTTTGGTGCTTTACTAGAGCAGAGAGCATAGCAGAGAATGATGTTAAGAATGAAGGAAAGTTAAGCTCTGTTCACAGAATCTCTGGGATGTAATTCACGCATTCTAATGGCTTCAGGAAGCATCTTAATAACATAAGTGCTCCCACGCCCTCACTCTGCTTATTTCTTCCACATACTCCACATACATGCCTTTTGAAGCAGCAAGCTTTCAGGCTTCTGTAAATCCCTCCAAGTTTTCCACTCCTGTGTTGTGGGTTTTTTTTTTCTTCCCATTTATCTTACATTGAATGATTGCTCATTGCCTGCATTTCATTCTTTCCTTTGCATTTACTATTTCATAATTTAGTAACTAGTTATAAACAAAAGATCTGGAGATGGAGTAGATGACAGAGCATGTGGGATATTTCCCTGATGTATGCCAAATACAATTGTTAGATTCTGTATGATTTCTTGACAACTACAGATCTTGTCTAGCGCTTTATGTACTGAGACTCAAAACAGTCTATAAAGAAGCATCAGAAGAATCAACTGACTGGTAATTTGAACAGAATGTTCTTGCAAGTTAGTACGTCCATGTAGGTGTGCGTTGTCTAAATCTGTAGACTTTCCCCAAGTCACTGCCAGCTACTTTTGTTAGTGCTTTGTGTTTCAGCAGGCTCTATGCTTATGTGTTTTTAGTGACCTTTTGTCATGGTTTTGTAATTTTGCTATCAGTATTCCACATCATAACATCATGTAAAGTATGGATACTTCTATTGAATGTGCAGTCCACAGAAGAAGACTACATATCCCAGAGAACAACAGGGGTAATGTTAAGTCATGGGACCAGGACGCTATATAATCTTGTTCCCAGGCTGGAGTGCCCTCCTTCTTCTCTTGAACTTCTCGGGGAGTGGGAAGCGTTCCAGCCGTGTCGCCTAGAGTTCACAGTAGGCCTCTCGGTTTTCGGGGACTCTCTCTCTCTGTTTCGTTCGATTTGTTAGCCTCAATTATATTATATTGTGTTATCTTGTATTTTGATATCACATTTAGTAAAATAAGTTTTTCCTCCTTAGATTGCCACTGTTTTTATCCCATTCCCCTTTTCCCCTCCTTTCCGGGCCCTGGGGAGGGGGGGGGGGGGCACAGGGTGGCTTCCCCTGTCACGGGCATAGGTAAATCTAAGTAACCCGTGACATCTTTAAAGTGAGTATATACCCACATACGTACAATGGTTTTTGCATTTAGAATTTATACTTTTTAGCAGAGTATAAACAAATGCTTTATCATATTTTTTTATACACATACATTTTTTTTTCCCTGAAATGCACTTTGTTTCTCTGCTTAATTCTTTTGATTTTTTTTTTTTTTTTAAATCTAATTCTTTTGCAGTTATGATGAGCAATGAACTGTCTTAGTCATCTAAAAATTGATTGTATTTATGAATTGATTATCTTTCTTCAGCTGCTCAGTGTGACTGCTGAAGAATCCTGGAGGCAAGAAGAATTGGGTTGTTCCCCCCCCAACCCTCTTTTTTTTCCCCCTGTCATTTTGCTATACAAAATTAAGGAACAGATTGGAAATAAGTTTTTTTTTTCCCTAAGTGAGCAAGTTATTTTGTAACAAGCAAAGAATGAGTTGAGCACTAAAATACATCTTCGAAAAAGTGTCAGTGATGAGAATTCTTTTGAGGTTGTTTTGGTAGAACTGATGACAGCTCAGAGTGTTTAGGTGAAACTGGTACTTATTATCAGGAAAAAAAAAAAAGAAAAGGATGTTTTTTGTTTCACTTTGTTTTATTATCGTTAATAGTCTGAACATTTTAAAACCATCTACATTTCTGGAGTTATCATAATGGTAAATATATAAGGAGTATTTTGATGATTGATTGAGATGACTTATGAGGTTTCATGTCTTTTTTGTATCCTAATAGTGTTTTTTGTTTATAAAATACTTTTAAGTCAAGCAGAGGGGGAAAAACAAGAAGCAAACATGAAAAAGCTTATGCAAAAAGCCTATATTTTACAGGAGAAGGCTTCTTACTCAGAACTGAAATGATCGTCCACAGTAATGTGAGTGCTGTTTTCATAGGATGTAGCTCTATCCCAATTGGTTAGAGTCTATTAGGATCAGATGCTGCACATATTTATTTAATAGAATTAAGTTTGTATAATATTAATTATATTGGTATCTGTAACAGAAAAAAATAGAAGATGACAAACTGAACAGAGCCCTGTTTTAAGAGAATTCCAAAGGCTGTGTTGGAGGCAAAAGATCTGCAAGTTTCGTTTTTGTACCAGGCAGATCTGGAGAAACTTTGAGAAAAAGTTGTTGGGTATATGCCTAAGTGTGGTGTATTGCTTTGTCAAGTGATCTGATCAGTAAACTGTACTTAAGTTTTCTGTTGTTTGCAAGGCTTTTTGACACTCTCTGCTGGGAGAATAAAGATGTCCTGTAATAAGAGAAACTGACATTTGGTGAACTTGTAACTCAGTAAGGGAACAGGAAAAACTGGAGTGTATGGTTGTTTTTCTTAATAAAGTATAGTGCAAGGATGAATCTTATATCACTCAAGGAACTGTGCTGAATCACGTCATAAGAATAAAAATTATCAGAAAAGCAGAGAATTGGAGTTTTTCTCAATAGACTGCATTGAAAACCTTAGCATTATACACGGAAGTAATCTTGACCTAGTGTCAGTTTTTGTATGCTCATCTCTTACATGGAGTAGGTGTAAAGAAAGTTAGCAATGAGCATGTATTGGGTAGATAATGCATTTTAAATATAACACAATCTGAATTAAACAAAATAAAGCTACAAATATAGCATTTTGTGGAAATGGTTATGTGTTATTTGGGACAGCGTATGAGCATCTTTTTACACACAGTTTCAAAACGTAAAATGACAACAATAGAAGCTATCAGACAAAAACAACAACAAAAAAATCAACCAAACTATTTTACACTTTATATCTATGAACTTTCATTGGGTACCAAAGAATTTTTTCTTCCTTCCCTTGTGCTCTGAGCCTTTCTGTATTTCACTGGAGCTGTTTTTATGCACGTAAATAACCAGCAAATTTTCCAGTTCAATCTGTGTTGGTTTAAGTTTAGCAAAATGTCAAAGAACTGCTCCGAGTCCTTTTCTGATTCAAGAGAAAGTGAGATTTTAAGTGAAATTTTTGGGTTCAATTCAACTCACTGCATTTAAGGCATAATTCAAAACACTGGCCTTAAATGTTCCCAATCTTAATATTTATTACTTAGGGAAAAGAAGTGAAATATTTTGTGCAGCAGTTGTTGCTATTTATGGTGTAAATAATTTATTTTTGTGTATTGCAATATGAATATTCAAATATTTTTAAAGTATTTTTCATTCTCTGACAATGCATTTCTATATTTATGCATAACTGAGTTTCTTCCGATTTATTTATTTTTTAATTATTAAATAACTTGAAACAGATTCTTTGGCATTTGTAAATCTGGTGATAAGCACACAGTTATTCTTCCTAGCATCAGAAATGTCTTACAGTTTGAGAAGTATTAATGGAGCCATAAAAAGCAGATCAGTGTGCTGCTGTCTTTATTTTTTGTTAAATATACATTGGATCTGAACTTTTGGTCACCCATTGCTAATTTAGATATATGTCTCCCATCGTTGCTCTAAAAATAAAGGCCTGCTCATATACTTAAAATGCTTACTCAATTGCATATATGTTTTTAAAAGTTTAAGTATGACTGAAATAAATGATTAAATAAAGCTCTCCATCTCAGGGTATTTTAGTCAATGAGAACTGGATCAGAAGTATTGTTTTTCTCTGGAGCCACCTGTGTGAATCATAGTGAGATAAACTCGGGTTGGATAATTTGCCTTTTTTTGTTGCAAGGAGTTTTTCTTTTGAGAAAGAGACTTTTTTTGAGTCTATTCCTTAGTATTAGACAACTTATAAGCCTAATGTTGCCTGATGCAGAAGTCATATTTAGTGATCTGTTATTCTTGTGCTCTCTGCAGCCTTTTTGAAAAACATATGGTGACGCTCTCTTCCCTTGCTGTGGAATCAAAAGTGATAACTTGCATTAACAGCCATGAATTTCATGTTATTTGAATTCTGTTACCATAGGTGTAGTGAGTGATTTAAGTTCCTTCTTAGTAACTGCTTATGCATGTACTTTGTTTAGCTTTCCTGCTATGGCCCTGTATTTAAGCTGTTGCAGTTTAAACATCATCTTACCTTACAGAATCTTCAAGAGTTTTAGTTCTCTTATGCTTATAAAAATGGCTCATAAAATTCTGTCTTTTGAATCAGACAAGCTACCATAGGGCTTCACTAGCGTTAAGCATCTGCTTATCTATGTGGGTGATTACATTTCACAGTTAAAACCTGCCTTCCTGTATCCTTTAGGATTCTTTTCATTAAAAATTTACTCTCTGTGTGAAAATGACATCAGTATCATCTAAGATCAGGTTTGTGAGACCCTTTCTGTCTTATTTTCTTTTTTCATATTGCCTCTTGGCCCATGAATCTGGAGCTGGTTGATGGAGATCTTTAAATGTCTTCTCAGTGTACTTATCTCTGTCAAATCTTTGATTTTAGCAAAACCAACTCAAAAAACATCTGATATAAATGGAGAGTTATTGAAAGAAATATCACTTGCAAGGTCAAGGAATTATGGCATGCTAATAATCAACAGCTAAACATATAGGAAGAACTGACCGTGAAATAGTTACATATGTATTACAAAGTGGACAAGGTGTTTATTTGGAGAGGAAAACACCACTTCTCTCTTAAAGAAAATGGCTCCCCAAGGTTGATAGTTTCTAACACCACCGTGCTTTGACGGCCAATTTATGACTTACTGATAACTGCATTAAAAACAAAAATAGAAAATCTGATTTACTATGTAATCTTAATCCTTGACATTTTATTAAACAAAATTAAACAAAAAGCTAATACCTTCCAAAAAGTGCTTTAAACACAGTACATTTTAAAGCCATATGTCATTTTCCTTTGGTAATGTGTTATATAAATTCTGAAACGAAAAGTTGTTGCCAGATTTATCCGAGATTTTGACTTGCAGCTTTCACAGTCTGGCTTATTCATGGCCTTGCTACTGTAGGAAGTAATTTTGAGTGTTTCAATTAATTCATTTTTTAATTAAAAACAAACAAAAAACCCAACCCAGATGTGGCCCACTTGAAATCATATTCTGGCATATCTATTGCACAGTTGTCAAATCACCTGATCTCCAACTCTCCCACATGTAGTAAGGAAGGCTTTTAGCTCGGTTCTGTGACTTTTTCAGCTTCTGAATACGGTACAGCCTTGCCTATGCCAGGAGTTTGCAACCTGGTTGCAAATAGAAGTCCAGTTTTCTTATGGTTGTTGTGTCATGCATTTTTGCATAACAGTTACAAACACTGCTTACTTATCTGTCTGCTATTTTGTCTTGATTTTTGAACATCCTGATAACTTGTAAACAGGCTGGTGCTAAGTTTCTTGTTTATTTTAGATATTGCATGTTGCTTTGATGCCAGTCGGAGAAGGAAGATCCTACCTCTGACCTGGTTTCTGATACTTGCAGCTGTTATGGAGTGATGTGCAGAAGCTGGTGGAAGAGAAGATTTGGTGAAGAACTTCAGCACCAGCAAGAATGAAAGGATCAAATACTAGCTAAAGGTTGCCTGTTTCTGCCCCTACCGCACTGTTCCTCACCCAAGGTATTCAGATTATGGTGCCAGTTAGCAGCAATGTCCCCCAACAACATCTATATCTTTCACCATTTTCTCCAGTTACTACCTCTGGCAAATGTCCATTCCTAATAGTCAATTGGTCAGTGCTTGTGGGCCTGAAGACCTCTATATACCTTCAAGAAACAGTTTCCACCTGGCTTTGTATCCCTGAATACACAGCTGCTACTGTAACTTGTATTTTTGTCTTTCCTGTCTGCCAAACTTATTTCCCCTTCATTTTTCTACATTCATCTTTGTAATCACCAAACTACAGCTACAAAATTTTATGCAGTTGCATTTCTAGCATTTCTTGTAATGGCAATAAGAGTAGGTTGATGTTTCTATACGATTGTGTATAATATATGTACTGCCTAATTCACATAAAATTTTATATGCTGCTAGTCAAGGACTTGCAGATACTTTTCAGTCTGACTTGTTGTTCAAAGTACTGCTGATTGCATGTGTAGTAGTTTGCTTTTCAACTTTTATTCTGGTAACTGCAGAAGAGGCAGCTTGTACTTCATTCTCAGCAAGGCACTAAAACAAAAAGTGAAGAAATTGCATGTATGAACCTGGATTCAAATGCAAAACTGTGTAGGAAAGTAATATCCTGGGGGAGCGGGGAAGTATCCCATTATTTAAAAAAAAAAAAACATGGTTAAGGGACTGTATTGTGTATGAATATGTATTGTGTATTCTAAGTACCTTTGGAAAATAGGTCCTTTTCTTAAAGCTCCTAATTACTGTGAGAAGTTCAGCTTGATATAAAGAAAAATGTCAGATAAAATCTAGAGAGCATTAGGTTATTTTTAAATTTGTGGCATTTGGAGAAAAAACAAAATCAGAAGTTAGATCTTAGTGGTTACCAGGTTGTCTGGAAGTTTATCAAGTTTGGTAAGCATTGTTGAATGCATTTTAACTGAGTCATGCTAAAGCACCTTGAGATATATTCTTCTGTGAAGTGATAGCTAATGTGTAGCTTGCACGCAGCTTAATCACAATTTTGTTTTGGAATCACATAATGATTGGTCATGCTAACACAGGGACTGTTGGTTAATGTAAATCCTCAGATGCTGGAGGAAACTAACCAGCAGCTTGTTACATTCAGTCTTGTTCTGATTTCTTTCTCCCTTCAAAACCTGCGATGTGTTTGGCTATTCATCATTCTAAGATTTTGGCATGTGGCTGTGATGTAGGCTAAGACTGGCCTGCTTTGCTTTAGTGGTATTCTGCTGAATCCCAGAAGTATTTCACACAACTATAGGCATTAAGTTCAATGTTTATTAGAAACATAGTTGGTTTTAGGTTTGGGGAAGAAAGCATGCATTTTTTGTTGTTATCAAGTCCTTCCCGACTTGTGCAGGCCAAAACTCAATTATTTTTAAACTCTAGTACATTGGTTTATTTTTTGTAGACATCTTTGATGCTTCAGTTTAAATTGGGTAAGTGGCGGAGAGTCCATTAGTTCATTAAATTATCTGTTTCAATAGCTTGTTCCTTCAGCGCTAGATACTTATAGGTGTAGGTTTTCCTTTCCCATCCTCATAAGATCAGTTTGATTAGATTAAATTCCTAGGCTTTAGGTAATGACTTTGTTTGCAAATGCAATCAACAGTTTATCATCAGAAATCCTTTATTTTTTAATATAAAGTTATTGTATTTTGCTAACCTTTGTAGTCAGTTCTTTTACGGTATCACTTCCACAGATTTACACTCACTTCTTGAAAGTAGGTTTTTACAAGAGCTTCCAGTAGATTATTCACTTATTACTTTGGAGAAAGATTATGCTTGATGTTTGAATTTTTAATAATTTGTTCTTGTCTGTGGCTATATTAGATTAGACTTGTATGGTGTTAATACAGTAAACAAACAAGAATAAATAAACCTTCCTTCTTATGTGGTTGACCTATTCATTTAGTAAGACAGCTGTATCTTCGAAAGGCATTTGGTTAGTTAATATAAGGCAAAGGTAATTTTTTTACCTTGCTATATTTCTGGTTAATGTATTATTTTTATAGTTAAAAAGACATTGTAAAACCAAATAGTGCCTTATTCATTGCATATTAAATTGAGTCTCACTCTATAATTTTCTTGGAGGAGCCTATTATTCTGATAATAATCCTCTCTTCTCCCTCTGAAAAAAAAAAAATCCCAGTTATTTTTTATCTAGGTGTTTGAGAGAGAACCTTATAAGTATTTGGGAAGTAAGCTACATTTCTCTTTCTAAGATACAATCCTCTCTTTTGCTTAAAATGGTATCAGTTGCTTACTGAAACTGCAGTAGTTGCCTAGGTGAAATGTTTAGTTTGTTGATGTCTTGTCTACCTTTAAAATGGTTTTACTTTGTTTAATTCTAAACTCCTCTTGAACTGTTTCATGTTCAATGTCCTATGTATACTTTCTTCTTAAAAATCCTGCACTGCTGGTATTTCCTCTTGCCAGGGAGTTTTCTGTGCTGAGATCAGAAATTATAGTATATGAAGGCTTCATTACTGAATAAATCTGCACTTGTAATGAAATTCAAATGGGTGGTGAATTTTCCATCAAGAAAATGTTTAATTAGAGAATAATCTGGTTGTATAAATAATCTGCTAATCTCACACAAAATTATAAGGAAGTATACAAAGGGAAAATCGCACAGATTGCTTGGAGGAATCCATTGAGATATACAATTAGGTTTTTATGGAAGCAGTAGTATAGCTGAAGGTATGGATGTAAGAATAAATAAGACTTGTGATTATATTTGCTTATTTCCTATTATGCATGTAAATAGAAATTAAGATAGAAAAGAGGAGTAACTTTACACAATAATTAAGTATGCATTTGGAATACTACAAAATGTGTCTGCGTTCCAGAAAAAGCATTAGAAAAGGAAGTGGGTGAAGTTGTGAATTGACATTGACTCATGCTGCAAGGAAGAATATTAGACTGGAGAAGAACAAATATTTGTGAAATTCCTTATGGACTGCATCTGTTACCTATTTTAGGTAAAGATGATGTTCTGATATGACTGTCCCAGCTATAAGGGATTCTAATGGAAGTTGCCTTACAAAGTAGATAATGGTTGTGATGATCAGAATAATGTGCAGGATGTATTTTACTTGTGATACTGGACTAGTAGAGTAGGCTTAAGTATAATTACACCAAGTGGAAAGGATTAATAAGAACTTCTGTTTATAGGATGGGAGCTCATCAATTTGAAGAGATATAAGTGCAGAAAGATTTGGAGCTTTCATAACTGAGGACTGCTGAAGTAAAGCGGCCATGAAAAAGACAAATCCGGTCCTGGGATGCGTCAGACAGAGGAAGTCCAAGAGAGAAAAGCAAGTATTTGTTTCGTGCAAGATACTGGCAACATCTTATGTGCTGTGTATACAATTCTGATTCCATATGTTATGAAAAGACTTAATCTGAATAGGAGCTTGTCCAAGATGTGGAAAATCTGTAAATCTCCTGTGGTGCAGTGCCTGCTATATTTTAAGTAGCACATAAGTCTGAGAAAGGTTATGCATGCTTCCTGTGGATGCGCTTTTGAGTACAGAAGAAGCACAGACTAAGGTCTCTGAACAGAACGTATACTTGTGCAAGAAAATAACTACAAATTCACAGTGTATAGATTTAGTTTGAAAATTAAAGAAGGAAGATGAAACTTAATTAATTAATGAAGAGGTTTCTGTGGGGTGGTTACAAGAAATATCAAGATGTAGATTTTGACTGAAGAAATCTTTTCTAAGCCCATAAAACTTGCTACGTATTTGCTTATTTGTATCAAAAGCTAGCATCATTTTAATCTAAAAATAATTATTTCTTTAGTTTCCAGTCCTTTGTCAGAGGCTGTGCCGTCACACATAGTCACACAGGAGTTAGAATTTACAGTTCTTTTCCTAAGATTAGAGCAATGTACTTAGAGTAGTATGCTTTCCTAAAGAGATAATTTAGTTGGTGAAATTGTGTATTAAGAGAAATTAACAGTGATGAGGGAGTTCAATTTAAGTCGCATGTGTAATGAATGTATCATGTTTTTTGAGTGTTTCACGTTTAGTGATTAAGAAGTCAATGTTATACCACTTAATAGTGGAGTGAGTTTCATATTTCATATTGTGAATTTTTTTTATTTTTATTTTTTCCCCACCTTACGTAAGTTATATGTGAATAGAGTGGAGAGCCAAAAGTTTGCTTGCTTAGAACCAAGTTTAAAATATCTGAAACTGTACATTGCCAAGAAAAACAAGCCTTTTCTGGGGCCATAATTCTGACCAGCAAGCAAAAACAGACAGGAAATCTCCACTCTCTCACTGAATTTATTATTGAAAGCATACTGCAAGTAGTAAGTTAATGAGGACCTTATTTAAATCATAGAAGTTTCTAATTTTAAGTATCACCTTGATCTGTAAGTAACCACAAGACATTCTGGGTGCATAGTATAGATTTTTTCATTAATTAATCATTTTTTTTGGTGTATCAAAAGTACTTTGACTTGTATGCATATTTTTCTTCTGATGATGATTATGGAGATACACATCAGTCTCTCATTTTTAAAATAAATAATTCTAATTAAGTTTGCATTATCCTTATCATTTCCTTTAGTCATTTTGTATACACTGCATTCGCTCCTGTGAAGTAGTGGTTTTTAGCAAAACATTTCCTTTTAGTTTGACCACAAAACATTTTCTATGCTTACAGTGAATTGTGGTTTACATGTGTAGTATGAATTTTTTGATTTTTTTAAGGCAAATATTCTATCTTCTCTTTATTGGGGTCTAAACAAATTTGTGAAGCTAACTGCTTTTTCTATGCTGTGCATTTAGCAGTAAATAAATTTTAATGTGACTTTTTCTTACAGCTTTCTTTTCCAATCAATTGATGTATTAATGAATGTGTATTCCTAATAATTTCTAATAGCAAATACTTATCAAAACTTTTTTGTTTCATTAAATGCTGACACACTTCATAATTTAATTGCTCCTGCAGGTGTAGCTGGTTTGGCTCTAGGCTTACTTTGCTTGCAGTAACAGTCCTCAATGAGCTCTGGGAATGGCCTGCATTGTTTTATGTAATGTGTGCACTTTTTATTTGGTCTCACACTCCTACTAAGTTAAAACAAAATGTGTATAAAGCCGTCTTAGTGATCTGTAGAAGATGACATTATCTTAAAACATAGAATTCTGCCTTGCTTTCAAAGCAAACAGGTCAGGTCATAATTCATACTCTCAAAAAAAGCATTAGATGGAAAGAACTCAGAGTTGTGCTACAGATCTTTTCCATTTCCATCGTGCACGCCATCCTACTAGTTTTAAATGGAATTCTTGTGTCTCTTTCAAACTTATACAAACAAAAGTCCTCCCACGAAATAGCTATGGGAAATTTTCAGCACTTTATATTAAATTTTACCTTTTTTCCTACCTGGAAGTAATTGCTCAGTGTGTATCCCTGGGATTGTACAAACTTGGAAGTTATTGGGAAATCTTTTCTCTAAACAAGAAATGGAATTGAAACAGCAGTAAAGGGTGAATGGGGGGAAAAAGAAATTAAGGTGAAGGAATGATTACACAGAAGAAGAACTTGGGAGAATGTGGGTGTGGAGAGCGTCTCAGAGAAAATTTGGTAGATTTACAGATCTGAGAATTGGAGATAATTTTGAAAATTGAGTACAAAAGGCATCAGGATAAAAAGGTGTGAGAAATGCTTTTGAACATTTTGGATGAGTCTATTGATTAAAGTTTAGTTTTTTAGTTTAGTTGTTTAATGATGTTTTGCCAAATGGAACATCAGTTGAGGTGATCTTGCATTTTTTTATTTTTATTTTTTAATGGATGCGGTGTTTTAAGATGAGAAATGGCACTTATTAGGCAATTTCATACTTGTATTCATGTTACTTGTCAAAATGATTTTAGTAGTTTTAACACAGAAGAGACCTCATTTTAAAAATTAAGTTTCTATGCTCAAACCAGATTTTCATATGTGTGAGTATCATAGTGCTACATAGTCTTGCTTGAAATCTCTCCTCTTTCTTTTTAAGAGTTTATTGTTTTCTTTAGCAAATGCAGTGGAAAGGTGTAGAGAGAAGCTGTATTGTCTGAATTTTGGCTTTAATTTTAAACAAGCATTTCAGGGTCTGCAAGAAAGGAAGATGGACAATGGATTATGTGTCTAGAAGCTGTTTCTTACAGTCTTTTCCATGCTTGCAATTGCTTAATTTGTGGTACAGCTGCCCCTAGGCCAGAGTACTTGGCAACTGTAAAATATTTTGTTAGAATGGCTATAACAGTATACAGATATATAGTAAGTGTACGTATATGTGCGTGCATATATATATATATATATATGTACATATATATGTACTCTTATAAAAATTTATGTTTCTTCTGGTCATTTGAAACCCAGAATTGATTGCATTTTGTTTATGTGATTTGTTCTTCAACTCAGTGGAAAGTTAAAAGTGCTTTTCTGCTTGTCAGAAAGTAATAATGTTTTTGGCAATTTACTGAATGTTAATGATCACACTTTTTGCTTAACTGCAATCAAATATGTTATATATCAGAATTATAATTTTAGATTTCTTAAAATTCTTTCCACAGAATATAATCCAGGAATGATACAATGTTAATTCTATGTTCAACTCCATAAGGATCTTCACTAAGGAGTTGCAGTGAAACAAACACAGAATAATTTTTCTTCAGTACAATGTGGTGAAGTGGAGGAACTGAAATTGTCCTCTTCTGTACAGGCTAAGGACTTAAAATGTGTGTTGCTTTGTGAACAGAAGCAGTTCTGGAGTGAACTGAGCATCTGAAAATGCGGCCATGGACTGGTTCCTGGCGTTGGATTATGCTCATCCTCTTTGCTTGGGGAACTTTGCTCTTCTATATTGGTGGACACCTGGTACGAGACAGTGAGCATCCAGATCATTCTAGTCGTGAATTGTCCAAGATACTTGCTAAACTTGAGCGTTTAAAACAACAAAATGAAGACTTAAGGCGGATGGCAGAATCTCTCAGGTAGGATCTGAAAATAAAATTATTCAGAAAATGATTATGTAGGATAAAAAAAAACAGACTTAAAGGTTGCTATTTTTTTTTAAATTTTTTTTTAATTTTTTTTTAAAACTTCAAATTTAGCATATTTAAAAATGCGGAAGTATTTGAGTCAGTGCTTTAAATGAAAATGTGCCAAAACATTTAAAGAAGTTAAATAATGTTGTATGTGTCGTTTTGCTTTAGTTCAAAGTTATTATTTGTCTGAGTGCTGCTGCCAGTATAACAGAGTGACTGACTCTTCACTGTCAACTTCAAATAGCTGCAATTGTTGTGATGTTTGAACCAATTAGAAAAGCTAGTGACTTTTGTGTATTTGTCTGCAGTAACTGAAAGCTTTCATTTTAAAATTGTGAGAATGTGTACAGCTTGTTGAAGATGTGTGTGAACTTGTTGAAGATGAACTGGTTATCACTAATATTTTTCTTTACTTTGCTGCTAAACCTGTAATGGTTCTTGTAGAATAGTGCAATCATTTCTGTTTTCCAAACTATTTGTTGTATTACAAATTGGAACTACTGTGGTTCAGAATGTTTTCTTTCACCTTTACAGACAGAGAGCTCTTCACACAGGTATCTCTTCTGATATCTCTGTATTTCTTTCCCAAAAACTTGTAAAGGAAGAACTTATTGGGGTAGGATGTGATGCCACATTCAGATTGCATCTTGGTTGCATGAACATTGCTGCACACAACCTTAAAAACCTTACTTAATAGAGGGGACAAGTGCAGAGGCTTTGTAAAAACCAGAGGAGCAAAATTCAGTACAAGATTTTAGAGAATTGTAGAATGTTATTTAAAATACATGTAAGTGATTTTGTGATCTGAATTCATTTACTTTTCCATCACAATCACATTCAGGCACCAGGGCATGTGTAGAAGTGCTCTTGAGAGCTGGCAATAAATTCAGGGCCTTCAGCAATTAATTCAAGCTTGTCAGCAAACATTATGTCTTGGGAATTTTTTTTCCTTCCTGGATAAGCAGGACATCTGGAGCCTAAAAGCAGAGTCTTAACATTCCACAAGCCTTGAGGAGGTACGCTGGACTTTGCTAGGGTTGATAATGTAAGGTCTATTACCAGGTCAAAGTGCTAATTAGAAAATAATTCAACAGCAGTGTTTTTTTGTAAATAAGTTCCTGACCACATGTGGGGCCTGGTCTATGTAACATGCAGATTATAGTTTGCTCTGATTTGTATCAATAAAGCAATTAGTTTATTTCTAATCCAAGCGTGTTAGAGTAGAACATTCCTTCTCTATACTACAGGTAATTGCTGCATATTTCTGGGCTTAGGCTAGATGATCTACTAGGATCATAACTGTATTCAATTCAGTGTTTATATGAATACATTACTGAAGTGTTTCTGAGACATTTTGTCCTAATGATTTTGTGTAACTACAGAAGAATTTGAAACTCCAGCACAAGAAAATCTAAAATGACCTTAAAGGCCTATTTGATTAGCAGCGTGCATACATGTACCTGGGGCTGGAAGGTGTAATTTTTTTTTGAAGGAAGTGATCTGAGATTGGTGAAGCACTAGACTTGGAGGGAAGTGATGTAAGACAATGTAAAGGCTTTCCATTATTTCTGTTGAACAAAATCAACTTCAGAAGATTACTGTTGCTCTAGATGTAGAATATACTGTGTCATGAAACAGGGTAAAGTATACTCACAAATTTAAACGTTTCAATATTAATTCCAGCTCAAAGTCATTGGGAATTTAAACATAACAGGAGTGCCTAGCCAGAAATTTGCAGTAATAAACAAACATCTGTTTAACTTCACAAATGAGAAGTGGAAGAAGATGCCCAAGTTAGCTTAATTTACCTCAGTGGGCAAAGAAGCTTTGTGAATGGCAGAAAACTACCATAGTATTCAGCTCTGCCATTAATATCAGATAGCTACAGCAAGGAGGAAAGGAACAGAAAGTGGATGTGATTACAAGAACTGTGTAGCTAGAAGTCACCGAAACAATTCCTCTTCTGAAATTAGAGAAAACTGGTATTTGATCATTAATTGTTTGGAGTCCTTATTTGTATAGTAAAATATGTTTAAGAACAGTACATTTTGATTGCTCAGTATTTCTCATTGTGATGTGTTGTTCCTGTGGCTTCTTTGACTTAATCTTCACTTGATAACAAAGCTCAGTCAATGGGGGGGTGCTGAAACTTAAGAGCCAGGCTGCACTTTGTTACATTTAATTGTGTAAAGAATTTTGGAGAATTACCATAATCTTTACATATTTATAAACAATACTAGTGTGAGCAAATCTGGATTTATTTTCGAAGCAGCCTACATTCTTATCAGTATGAGGCAGTAATAACATGAAGTTCTTTTATAGATTTTACTGATCTACTTCCAGTAGAATTGAAAGAGCTCTTTCAAGAACACATTATAGATGTCAGGTCATGCAGAAGAAAGAGAAATCTTTACTATAATTTTTGTTATTGTGGAAAACATGCTAGAATGTGGAATAAATTGCAATATTGCATAATGTTTCATTGTTTGCCTGCATTGCAATTTTGTCTGAAGTTTGAATTTACTAGTATGCTTATAATGCGATTGCTGAAAGCTGTCATCGTTGCATATAAATGATAGAAGGCTTTTAGGAGGAGGGGAGCTTAAAATGGTTTTTGGTTTTTGTAAATGGAAACTGGAAAAGGTACTTGTATGCCATCATCTGTTCCATAGACTTCATTTAAAAAATACATTAATGGCTCATAGTATTCATGTATTCCTTTGTAAGGTGCTGAGAAGGTGCTCACAGTTTTGTCTTTTGCAGTTAGTGGTATCCTTTCCTGGCATATTTGCATGACATTTTAGGAACCATCATTTTCAGAGTTCTCTGCAGGGAAACAGATAATCTTGCTAAATGTCTTCATATTATGTTCATATTGCTAATATGTCACACTTCATTTATATTTAACAATATGTATTTATTCCCTAAAGCCTACTAAGTATTACATATTGCAGAACCTGCAATTGTTGTAATAAATACAATAACCTATTTCTTATTTGAGTGGGATCAAATGTTATAAAGCAGAGCAGGAGTGAAAAAGGGCAAAATGTAATCAAGTAAAACTAAGAACCAGTGATTCTAGACATCATTTTTGTTTTTCTGAGTGTAGCTTCAGAGCAAAGAGTACATTTTGGGAGAGCACTATAATTGCTTTAATGCAGTTGGTGCTGAGGCTGGGACAGAATCCAACCTCAGGATCAATTGATTATATGCAAATCTAATTATTAGAGTACTTGTGTCCATTTTTCTGGGCAGTTTCTGGCTGCACTAAGCCTGCAGAACCTAATAAGTGTTGAAAGGCAACTGGATGCAAAAAATAGTTTTGATGCAATTCCAAATACTATTTTAAAATGTTATTTTAAAATATAATTTTCTATTAGATGCATTTAAATATTGCAAATTCAAGGCTGAGATAATCTCACAGGCCAAGGTGTTAGGAAGAAAATCATTCAGGTATAGCTGTGAATTTCTGTTCTTTATTGTTTTGTTGTTTTCTTTCTTTTTCTTCAATGATGAATTAAGGAAAGGGGCACATCTTCAGTGGATATAAATTAGCTCTGCTGATTTAAATTGGCTGGGAATTTTTCTTGCTGGAGGTAACCTTTAGTATTTCCTTTCAGTTTTATTTACTGGGGTGGTTTTATCTTAGAAGTGTGAAATAACAACTTAAATTCCTTCTGTTTGTAATTACTAATAATCAATAAAGAAAATGCTATCTGAATGTAGATTACATTATTTGTGAATCTTCCAGCACTATGCAAAGAGCTCAGAAAAGTGTAAATGAAAGAATGAGAAAATATTTGTGTGGGAACCGGAAGGTTATGGCCTGAACCTGTAATGGAGCAGCTGGTGAAGGGTTGTAGCCAGCCCTAGGAACACAGGTGCAAACAATTCAGCTCCCTTACCTCATTTAATGACTGGACATTCTCCCTGCGGGAGTTCCTAGTGAGCTGTGATCCTCTGAATGGGGGTAATCTGCTCCTTTATGACCAAATTGTGATCGCTGACTTTCTTAAGTGATCTGAAACTGATTAAATGCAACTATATCTGCTGCTGCTTACAGAATTGGTGTGAGCTTTTGTCATCTTGTAGTTTTCCTTTTGCTGACTATTTATTGTAAACTTTTAATACGTTGGAAGTAGGATAATATTAGCATATTTTTAATAATTTCTGGTTAAAAAATCTTTATAATATTTTACAAGTTATGGCAGTTAATTGAATGTCACTATATGACATTTTTGAGTGCTTCTTTTTGCTTTCAGAGGTTCCAGTTACAGATGGTTAATTTACCATCCATCCATAATACAAGAAGGCAAAAAAAATGGCTTCAGTGATATGTCTGGTATAGGTTACACTTCATTCTTTTTTTTTTTTTTTTTTTTTATCCTGGAGTGCATCTGGATTTGTTAAACAAGGAACGAAGCAGGAACTACATTCTATATAACTTAATCTCTCTGACATTCAAAGTTCTACAGTAATACATTCATGAGTTGATTATGTAAAAGACTTATAGTTAATTAAACTGGTAAGAAACAGCATGTGGAAATTACAACTTGTAAGTAGTGAGGCAAATGCTTAAAATAAAACTACTGTTTGATGTATTATCATGGCTGACTGTGTGAGTGGGTTATAAATCTATTTACTTTGTATTTATAACTTAATTTACAATGTTATCATAGCAATAAATGAAGGTTATGTACTAGGTGCTTACTGACATTTTCATTATTATTGACACGAATGATCATAATTCAGATAAACTTGTTTAAATTCACTTCTCGAATTTTAAGGAGCAAGTCAGTTGTCAGGACTCATTTTGGTAAGGAAAGTTATGTATATCTCAGTGAGAATTCTTGTTTGTAAGAATGTGTTATTTATAGGATTATCTGCACTGAAAACTATCTGAATAAATATCATGAATATAGGTAAGGATTGCAAACACTTTTTCCTCAAATGTTACCTTATCTTCAACTCAGTGTTATACTTGTAGAAGGCATTAATGAGAAAGCTGTGCTAATTATTGATAGAACCTTTTCCTTAACTCTAAGACTGGAGGAAGACAGTAGTTCCAAGTCCAACTAATCACAGAATCACAGATCACAGAATCACAGAATGACCCGGGTTGGAAGGGACCTCAAGGATCATGTAGTTCCAACCCCCCTGCCTAGCAGGGCCACCAAACATACGCCTTTACTAGATCAGGTTGTCCAGGGCCCCATCCAACCTGGTCTTGAACACCTCCAAGGACGGGGCATCCACAACCTCACTGGGCAGCCTGTTCCAGGACCTAACCACCCTTCTAGTAAAGAACTTTCCCCTAACATCCAACCTAAATCTTCCCTCCTTCAACTTAAAACCATTTCCCCTAGTCCTGCTATTATCAGCCCTTTCGAAGAGTTTACTCCCCTCCTGGGAGTAAGTTCCCTTCAGGTACTGAAAGGCTGCAATGAGGTCACCCCGCAACCTTCTCTTCTCCAGGCTGAACAAACCCAACTCCCTCAGCCTGTCCTCATAGGGGAGGTGCTCCGGCCCCCTGATCATCTTCGTGGCCCTCCTCTGGACCCTTTCCAAAATCTCCATATCTTTTTTGTACTGAGGGCTCCACACCTGGACACAGTACTCCAGATGGGGCCTCACAAGAGCAGAGTAGAGAGGGACGATCACCTCCCTATCCCTGCTGACCACCCCTCTCCTGATGGAGCCCAGGATCCCATTTGCTTTCCGGGCTGCCAGAGCGCACTGCTGGCTCATGTTAAGTTTCTCATCTATCAGGACCCCTAGGTCTTTTTCTGCCGAGCTGCTCTCAAGGACAACTCCTCCCAGCCTGTACAGGTGCCTGGGGTTCATCCGGCCCAAGTGCAAAACCTTGCACTTTGCCGTGTTGAACCTCATTAGGTTCACCCGAGCCCAGCTTTCCAGCCTGTCAAGGTCCCTCTGAATGGCATCCGTTCCCTCCACCGTATCGACTGCACCACTCAGCTTGGTGTCATCAGCAAACTTGCTGAGGGTGCACTCCATTCCCTCATCGATGTCATTAATAAAGATGTTAAAGAGCACCGGTCCCAAGACAGACCCTTGAGGGACACTGCTCGTTACCAGCCTCCACCTGGACATAGAGCCATTGACCACCACCCTCTGTCTGCGGCCTTTCAACCAATTGCTTATCCATCTAGTTGTCCACCCATCAAATCCACCTCCCTCCAATTTGGAGATGAGGATGTGATGGGGGACCATGTCAAAGGCCTTGCTCAGGTCCAGGTAAATGACATCGGTCACCTTCCCTTCATCCACCAACGCCGTCACTCCATCATAGAAGGCCACAAGATTAGTTAAGCATGACCTTCCCCTGGTGAAGCCATGCTGGCTGTCTCGGATCACATGCTCGTTCTTTATGTGATCAAGCATGTTGTCCAGGAGGATCTGTTCCATAATCTTCCCAGGAACTAAGTAACAGATTAAGGAAAAAAAAAAAAAGTTATCTTTGTTTTATCCTAAAGTGGTGTAATTTTTAAAAATCCAAATAACTTATTTAGGGTAATCCTTTCCTACCTCCATCCTTGCTCTTTTTGTCTTGCAATGGAAGCACTGTAAGCATTTTCCCTGCAGTATGTCAGAGCAAGTTGAGTTTTAAATGGCATATGCTTCTCTTTTTTAAAATCTTGATTGTATCAGATGATAACAGTTACTGTGCTTCATTCATATTATCCATCCTTCACTAGGATTTAGTTGCTACATTAGCAGACTGAATTTATGTTTGTAGGCTGTCTGAAGATTTCAAAGTAGAGCAATTTTATATCACATAGCTTACTTAATAAGTTCTAATTTAGGGAATGTGGCTTAGGCAAAGTAAGCTGTTTCATTTTTCCTTGAAAATTTACAGTAAATCTGTGGTGAGTTCTCCTGTCACAATCTAAATTGTGGTTCCAAATGGATGGATTACAAACAGGTTTCAATCTTGTGGTCACAAAACCTACTGCAGGAGCTGAAATTCGTTTCAGTTTTTTTTTTATTTTTATTTTTTTTAAGGTTGGCTTGTTCATGGTTAATACCATGTGTTGGTCCAGTACGGTACTATGACACTGTCACAGAATCAAATTCACTAACATGTGGTCTTCACTTGTTTATATGGGAGGGGGATATTTTGTGAGTACATGTGATTAAGCTTAGAATATTTTCTACAGTTTTGTTATGCTTGCTCTGTCAGTGCACTACAAAACAAATGAGGTTATTGATCGCTCCTTTCTATTTGCCACGGTAGAATGAATGGTAAGAGTTTTAATACGCAGACAAAATATCTCACACTGATTTAATTATCCCTATATTTCTTCTAACATGGAGTTTTAAGACTTTAGTTTTTTGTTGTTTTTTTTTTTTTAATGAATTTCTATGAGGCCACACAGCCCTTCTTTTATCTCCCTCTTCCCTCTCTCTCCAGAGGGGGTGGGGAATTAGGGGGGGCCTCAATGCTGTGCTTCATGTAATACACCTTTCTCATACACATATTAAGTATTTATCCCTTTGAAATGTTTAGGTGAAAACAGACTTTACCATCTCCTGAATTTATGTTACTTTTTCATTATCCAGATCAGAGGTTAATGACAGCCTTCTAAAGATCCTACTGAGATGTAATTTCAATTTTAGGGTGATGATAATCCCTCTAGCCTGTGGTTTCTCTGTGCAAGAGGCATCACTGGTCTGGCAGAAGATGTCCTTTCATTGTCTTGAAACAGTGTATTCATGTGTGGAGAGAGAATCTCTTTATGATCATTAGCTATTTGGTGATAATGAGGCATCATCTTTGTGATTTCCAAGAATTGTTTTCTTTATTGTTTTAGGGATTTGTCTTCTTTTCCTATTCAGGGTCATTTTTTATGAGAGTTTTGTACAAAATTGAATAGTTTTTATTGCTCAGATCCACCAGAAGCTTCATTTCTGCATAGTTAAAAAGGGTTTTTATTTTCTCTCCCATAAATTTTAATTCATGAAACATCATCTATTTCTATTCTTCCAAAGTTTCAGTTTGTTGATTTTTAAAAAAAATTTTTTTTTTATTTTTTATTCAATTTCAGTTGATAAGAAAACCTCTATAATATTCTAAGGGCTGATATGTGACTCACAAATTTTCAAAATGGTGCATTTAAGAAGATACAATCTTGTGCTGAATTTAAAAAACAACTAAAAGAAATACCCCAACACATTGCAATCATGTTTATATATGTAGGACTATTAATTGAAAAGTGGAGTTGCTATGGAAGTCAGAACTTGAATCTTTTAAAGACACATCCCTGAATTAGCTTGTGTGTCTGTCAGTCCAACAAATGTCTTTGGTTATTCCTATCAGAAAGGGAGTTAAGCTGCTGCAAATATTTCTTAAGAAAGAAAAAATTTCTTAAGAAGGGCCTTGGATTGGTATTGTCTGTGAGGGGAAGTCTTGTAAACAGCATAGTTTAATGTTAGGTTGAATCTATATGCTGCAGCTATGTTATACATTGTTCTATGTCCTTGAGCTTTTAACGTCTTTATGTTAATATATTTAATTTCTTCTAGTTAAAATGAAAAATCAAACCCAAGAACAGCAAACCAACATGTAATGGAAGTCAGAGGAGAGATGAAGTATCACACACAGTCTAGCAAATATAACTTGTTTATAAATGGTATTTCTTTATTTTGTATGTCGTAGGATACCAGATGGACCCATTGATCAGGGACCAGCTGCAGGAAAAGTACATGCTTTAGAGGAGCAGCTTTTAAAGGCCAAAGAACAGATAGAAAACTATAAGAAGCAGACAGGAGATGGTTAGTAGATAAGCTTTCTTTTACTTTTAAAAATGTTTTTGGTATTCCATGTGACAAACGTTTTAATTTCTTAACAATTGCTGATGCTTTTTTTTTTTTTTTTTCTTTTTTTCCCTCTCTGATTTTAATAGGAGGCCTTGGAAAAGATCATGAAATACTGAGGAGAAGGATTGAAAATGGGGCTAAAGAACTTTGGTTTTTCCTCCAGAGTGAATTGAAGAAGTTAAAAAATTTGGAAGGAAATGAACTGCAAAGACGCATAGATGAATTTCTGTCTGATCTGGGGCATCAGGAAAGGTATTTGTATTAGTTGCTTTTGCATGTGTAATGGAAGAACAAAGAATTGATTTAAGTATAATATTGATGTACTGCTTAAAAATTATTTGGGTAAGTTATTGGTATTTGGGCTAAAACAGCATGTCTGAAGCATGAAAACAAAACTATGATTTTATTTAGTGGGAGGTATAAATTATATATTCAGTTTATGTTACTACAGCTTACAGTGTAACTCTTTAACTTTGGATTTTTAATTGAAAGATCTGGGCCACAGATGCCTGTTGTTGCTTTTAACTTGCATCCATGTATGTGCATGTGTACTGCTTTGGTTTAACCCCAGTAGGCAGATATGTCAGCACCGCACAGCCCCTTGCTCACTCTGCCAAGGTGGAATGGAGAGAATTGGAAAGATAAATGTGTAAGAGCTTGTAGGTTGAGAGAATATGGTTTTCTAGGTAAAGCGAAAGCTGCACATGAAAGCAAATGAAGCAAGGAATTAATTCACTACTTCCCCTCTGATGTTCAGACACTTGCATGAAAATCAGGTGTGGCCTACGCAGCAGTTTCTTGGAAAGACAAACCTCATCACTCTGAATGTTCTCGCTTCCTCCTTCTTCACCCAAGCTTTTATTGCTGACTCTGTGTGATATGGAATGTCTTTGAGTCTGGGTCAGCAGTCTTAGCTGTGTCACCTCCCAGCTCCTTGTGTATTCCCAGGTTTCTCATTGGCAGGGTAGCATAAGAAGTAGAGAAGTCCTTAACTGTGTGTAAGCAGTACTATGTAACAGCTAAAGTAGTTAACACTACTATTTTCATCAGTAATCCAAATAACTGAGTCATAAATTATGTTGATTACTACATAATTGTAATTAATTTAAAATTGTGTACGGTCATTATTTCAGGATTAGTTATCATTCTGAAGTCATTTTCCTTAAAAATGACCTTAAAAGCTTAATGAAGAATATATTAGAAATTATCTTTATTAAAGTATTCATTATTATGTTGTTGTGGATATTCTGGCCTCCATATTATTGAAATACTATTATATTATATTAACATTCTCTATGAGTTTTGTTCATTCTCAACAAAATTAATTCAGTAAGTGTTGCAAATTCAGTGAAACCTCTGTAAACCTATTATATTTAAAATGTTATCTTCCCAACAGGATTACAGTGGCAATTTCTGTCTTGTTAGTAAACAGTCAGAAGAAAATTTTGGAATTAATTAAATATACTTCCTTAAACAAGTATCTCTCCCCAAAAAGCTGAGAGACCTGCATGTTTGAACATCAGTAGTAAAGCATGAGCCTTTGAAAATATTACTGTAGTAGAAGGAAAACCTGGTAAGAAACTTTTGGAAGTCATGTAAAATAATATTTAAACCGATAGTTTAAAAATAATGCTTTTGATTATAAGTCTGGGCAAAGACTTCAGTTGATTTAATTTTATAATTTAATCTTTCAAACATAAAATGTCACAGATTGATGGTACTTAAAGTGAGAAGGGACCATTCAATTATCTAGAGTTATTGTCTATATAAAATAGATCATTACATTTCATCCAATTATTTCTCTGCTGAGTGCAGTAATGTATGTTTGAAGTAAAAGAAGAGCTTGGGTAAAGCAGAATTTCAGAAAGACCTCATATCTTCTGTTAAGCAGTCAACAAACAAACAAATAAGCTACCAAATTCCCTAGGCAGTTTGTTTCAGTAATTAACTCTGAAATATTTGTTCTGTTCCACAGTTATCTTCTTTTAGGCTTCTTAGACTTCAAGCCATTGATTCCTGACATATCTTTTAAACTGTGTGCCAGAACTGGAGCAAATAGTATGTCAGAACTACTGAGATCCATCATGGAGACCAAATATCTTCTGTACACTACTGCTGTGTTTATATGCCCTAGTTCATGTTAGGCTGTCACGACAGTTCAATCTTAAATTGTGGTGTGATTTGACTGTAGAATATTTTTGTCTCTCTGTTACAGTTGGAAAAACTAATGTGGTGGAAAGGTGACGGAAGAGTGTAACAGCAAAGGAACTAGCACTGATGAAACGGGGTTGTGAGGGAAAGGAAAAGTACCCTCCCATCTCCAAAGATCTCTGCTTGCAGGAAAGACTCCATGAGGGATTTATCTCTAATCAGAGATCCTTCCACAGTGGCAGTCTGCCCTTAAATGGGGTCTGAGAGATGCAGCGAGGCTCCACTCCTTCTGGTCACAAAGGGGATTGTGCTCCCAGGGCTGACCAGGTCCTTTCCCCAGGTGCTGGATCAGTGGTTCAGACCATGATTCAACTGTTACCATACACCCTGCCTCCTATGATGAATTATTTTCTTATTCCTTTCTTTCCAATACCAATGACTGCTAGCTCATGAAGTCAACATGAAAGTTACTTGTACTTTTGTCTGACAGCCTTATCTTCATTTCTGTCTTTACTTAAGGATGTGAAGAAGCACGTACTACTTTATGCTAAATATTGAAAATGTGCATTGTAGACCTCTGAAAGTTATTAGATGAATAGTTCTATGGAATCATAGAATGGTTTGGATTGGAAGGGATCTTTAAGATCATGTAGTTCCAGCCCCAGCTATAGGCAGGGGCACCTACCTGTGACCAGGTTGCTCAAAGCTCTATCCAGCCTGGCCTGGAATGCTTCCAGGGAGGAGGCACTTATAAAAAGTTCCTCCCCAGCGCTTTCCTGTAGACCCCCTTCAGGTATTAGAAGGCTGCTATAAGCTTTCTCTTCTCCAAGCTTAAGAGCCCAAGCTCTCTCAGCCTGTCATCATAGGGGAGGTGCTACAGCCCTTTGATCATTTTCATAGCCTTCCTCTGGACCTGCTTCAACTACCTCAGGTCCTTTTTGAGTTGGGGGCTCCAGCATTGGACACAATACTCCAGGTAGGATCTCAGAAGAACAGAGTAGAGGGGCAGAAACACCTCTCTTGACCTTCTGGTTACTCTTGTCTTGATGCAACCCAAGATATGATTGCCCTTCTGGGCTGCAAGTGTGCACTGCCAACTCATGTTGGATCTCCCATCAATCAGCACTCCCAAATGCTTCCCCCTAAGGTCTGCTCTCGAGACATTACTTGCCCAACCTGTATCTGTGCTTGAGATTGCCCCAGTTCAGAGGTCAAACCTTGCACTTGGCCTTGGTGAACTTCACAAGGTTGATATGGGCCCACCTCTCAAGCCTCCTGTCCAGATCCCTCTGGATAGCATCCTTTCCCTCTAGCAAGTCAACTGCACTGCTCAGCTTGGAAATCTGAAACCACTGTGGTACTGAAAGAAGTTTGTATGTAAGATATAATCAATAGCAATTGTGCTTATTCTAAAAAAAAACCAAAAACCGTTACAAGCAAAGTGTCATGATGCCTGTTGAGTCTTAAAAGCAAATCTGTGCAGACATTCTGTATGGTAAGGTCCTAAAAGAAGACTGAAGTTTTTAAGCAAAAATTGAAATCCAAGAAATTAGAGAGTGGCTCACTTTGTTTTTAAAAATGTGTAGAGTGCTATTTCAAAATAGGAAAACCAAAAGAAACAGCATAAGAGAAAGCATACATAAATGCTTTGGCTGTATTCAGCCTCTGTATTCTGTATTTGCAATGTTGACTTCAGGTACCGTAAGAGCAGTACACTCTTTTTTGTTGGCTCTAGTCAATACTATGTTTGTTCTTTCATCTTTAAAGGTCAGTCTGCTTCTTTCATTGTCATGTCAGTCTTTCTCAATAAGCTGCAAGAAGGCTCCTATGTGCGTGTCCCTTAGCCTGTGAGGAACTGCTGTCTCAGTTGTCTTTTCCTTTAGGATACCCGGTAGCCACCTAGACTCTTTTTCCCCACACACAGTCTGTCTAACCTATTCCCTGAAGATAAGCATAACTTTAGAATGAGTGAATCAAATGCAGTCATTCACTCTGAGAATCACAGGATTTGGGGTGTTTTGGTAATTGCTGTGTTTTTTTTTCCTTTGGAAGTATGGGTGGACTTGTTGATTTGTTTTGGAATTTAAGAAGTTGTTGAATGTTCTTTTGTTGACTGAAGTAATGAAGAATGGTTACATATATATCTTAACTAACTGAAATTTCGTATGTTAAGTTGGCAATATATATACACACAAACTTGCAGATTTCTAATCAAAATTATATTATGGTATGAGAAAAATATTATTAATTTTGAGTACTTACAGTGGTTTTTAATTTCTTTGTCATGGGGGAAGCTGATGTAGGGGTAGGAAATGATGAAGTGACAAGATAGCTGTTGAAGCAAAGTAGCTGATTTTGCTCATGAACAAGAAGATCTTGTGTAATATGGAAGACTTGCTATTGTAGAGATGGTAGAATTGAAGATGGTTTCTGTGACTCAAGCTAAGCAGTATTGGAGTTCCTCATTAAACTTAATGCTGTTATGCAAATAGTCTATTACTAACATGATAGTGCTTTTACAGTCTGATGCCTTAATCATTATTTCTTAGTTATGTCCTTGGATTGTGAAGATTTTTCTCCCTAAGGGTGCTGGTCTTGGAAGATGTTTTAGTCCAGTACTTCATTACTACTTCTACTGAAGAAGCAATAGGGTTTGTTGCAAGTATATTATTATAGTTGCTAAAGGGAAGAGAGTCTTTGAGATTAGCTTATTTTAACAATGGAAAGGCTTTTTGATATAGAGTTAATGAAAAAGAACAAGTTAAACTACTAGTTGTCATGACTGTATCCTATGCTGGCATTCTGTTGTTTGCAAAGTGGTTGTTACCATATTTCATTCCTTCTCTTCCCCTTGAGCTTTTATCATGGCTTTTGTGGTAGCTGACCAAGCTTTAATAAATTGTGTTTGGCGTAATTTCAATTTGATGACTCATCTTTTTGTCCTCTGATTTTTTATTTATTGTGCTATGGTCCCTACCATGCTGATGTGTGATTTTTGTCACATGACTAGGAGAAATGTCTAGCCCTTTAAAATGTCTTAATCCATCTATTTATTTATTTATTTTGTGACAATCAAATGCAGATGAAGCATAGATCCAGATTCTTTAATTCTTTATTCTGCTTTCTAGGAGCAAAATAGTTTTAGACAGATTTTAGATTTGAATTTGTGATAGAAAGCAAACATAGCAAAAACCCATTTATGCTGCTAATTAGAAATACAATGAAAGACCAAATGTGACTGGAAATGGAGTATCTGAAGTCTTTCTGCCATCTTAACACCTGCAGTATCCTGTAATAATCCTGTACAGACTCATCTTTTGTCTGTGTTTTCCTATCCTGGGCCTATTGATCACTGGTCCACCTACTATAGCTCTCTGTACGGAAACTCTGGTCATCGGTATTTGTCCATGTCTTTTTTAAGTCTGTATTATAAAGCCAAAATGATGGTGTCTAATGCTCAAATGAACATGCCAGCTGTAAACCTAAAGAATGCATATTTCCCATCAAGAAAATTAAAGGAAGTCTCCATAACTCCAAGTTATACTCCAATTGACAGTACGCTATTGTGATTTTTCTTATAACATCTGTGAATTTTATTTTTTTTAAACATATATATATATATAAAAGTTTCTGGACATGATGTGATACCTCTTGAATGATCATAAGGTTAGGTTTTGTTGTCACGTGGCAATGTTGACTTTCTGTAGATGATACAGAGCATCTTCTCTAGTGTCCATGAGAATGATTCAGGATGATTTTTTTTATAGTCCATCTCCTATGTAACACTATAGTTATTTATGGTTATGGAACATATGTTAAGTGGAGAACACAGTCTTTCTTGATTGCTGTTTGAATTATGGGGTAGTATGAAGAAGCTGTTTTTGAGGCAATAAAAGAAATAACTTTCATTTTTCTTTGATTTAATACTCTTATGTTGTAATATTACAATTGTTTCCCATTGTTGTTTATAGGTCAATAATGACAGACTTGTACTACCTCAGTCAAACAGATGGAGCAGGAGATTGGCGAGAAAAAGAGGCCAAAGATCTAACAGATCTGGTACAGAGGAGAATAACTTACTTACAGGTAAAAAGAGTAGAGTATGTTTTTTAAATCAAGGGAAGCATTAAGAAATTTTTTGGTAGAGCAATTGGCTATATTTTTGTAATAGAATAATTACACTATAGATTGAAGTGAATGCTTATATATATACAGAATTCATACAAGAGAAGAAAACTCTCCCAATTCCATAAACCAAAAACTTGATGTGGAGTATTCTAGTAAATTTTTTTCACGTCGAAGGAATCATAGTACAGTATGGCTTTCTTGCTGGGATGTGTTTGACTGTGACAGCTGTATTATTTTGAGACATCTCCTTGGGAAATCATTTAGCTGAGTGATTGTGAATAGTGATGACTGCACTTTCATTTGGATGGTATTATCATAAATTTGATTTAATGAGGCTACATTTAGCTTGTTCCTTGTAGTCTGAGCAATACGTAAAAAACTAGGAGCTTATGGTTAAGCAAAAGACAGTATTTTCAGAGATGTTCATCATCAAGCCATTCAACAGAATGCATAAAAGAAGTCTGATCTTTAAGTTGTCAGACAAGGGCTTCAATAATATACTGTATAGCATAATACTGTGTTTTAGAAGTGTGATAGAGTGAGCAAACAATTAGAAGACTGGTATTTCATTTTCCTGCTCTTTTTAGAATTCATCTATTTCAGGAAGTTTGAGATATCACAGTGCCATCTCCCAGTAGCAGAATGTGTTTTGCTTTCAATTTTAAAAATTAAAAAATGACATTTAGTTTAACTTTGGAGGTTGAAAATATAGGTTAGGTGAAAAACCTAGTCATCATCATCAGTTACAATGGTCATAGTTTGCTAAAGTCATACTATTTATTTGAGGTGTTTGTGTGTGTATATGTATGATGTATATATATATACAAAGAAAAAAATTATTTTATGAAGTCTGAATTTCCCAATATTATTGTTGATTTAATGTGTAATTTTTTTTCCTCTTTCTACCCCTTCCTACATTAAAGTTAACATCAGTTTTTAATAAATGCGCTTTTATGAAATAACAGCAACAAAGAGGCTCAAGGTGCTTTGCGTATGTGTAAAGGGTTGTACTTTTCACAACTCTGATATGTATAAAATTGTATGCTTCAATAATTGAAATCTAATAGAATTTAACTTTTCTGGAATAAGAAACAATAAATGAACTTGTGGTAGAATTAATGTGCTAGAGGCCGTTAAAGCTATTTAGTCTTTTGATTTACATAGAACGTTTGTGACTAGAAACACGATCTGTTCTGCTCTCACTGTTCTTGTTGGTTATTCTATTTAAAATATTGCTGTTTGTTTAGGAGAAAAGTAAATCCTCATTCAGTGGTGTCCGTTTCCCACTAGAGGTATAATTTCCATCAAAACTTTTTCCATGTTTTTCTATTTATTAGTCTAATACATTCCAGGAGTTTGGTCTCTCTCTTGCTTTTTTTTTCCTTTTTATTTTTTCTTTCTTCTTTTGTTGCTGTATATATATATTTTTCTTTTGTATCATTTATTATTTTCTTGTATAATTCCTTTTTGCCTCAAAAAATGAAGGAAAATATAGTTGGATTTTTGATCAATTATTGCAAATACCTGTATTTAATACCATGAGTATTCTGCCAATCCTGTACTGAAAATTCTGAGACTGAAGCTTACAGAAGCATTTCATGCTGTTCAGTCATAATCCAATTGTGCTATCTCTTATGGGATAATAAATCTGTAGATTACAGACACCTGCACTGAATTATCAGTTATGTACAAGAAAGAAGGCAATCATTAGCATACACAGACATATATACAGATGACAATGCCATTGAGTAACAAGATTTTAAGGTTATAGATATTGCTGAATACAAACTATATTTTCACAGAATTATCTACATCATGGATATTCTGTGCAGTTTTTGTCCTGTAGTGTCAGAGGGGATGTAACAGGACTAGAAAACCTGAAGAGGATGATCAAATATATGAAATGGATAGTTCCAAGAACTAAGACTAAACAGATGTAGATTTCAG
Organism: Coturnix japonica; assembly: GCF_054131305.1. Lineage (NCBI taxonomy): Eukaryota > Metazoa > Chordata > Aves > Galliformes > Phasianidae > Coturnix > Coturnix japonica. The sequence continues at coordinate 22,595,480 of NC_140667.1, read as the reverse complement.
TCTAAGAGCTGAGAAGGACATGTACGAATGTCTACAAAGTCATAGCATGGAGAAATGATACAACAGTCTAGTTTCTTTGTAAAAAGACATGCTTAAATTAAAGGAGTTGAACAGCACTGCTCTTGCTGAGCTAAGGTTGAATTTAACAAGGCTTAAATATTTGAGATGGTCGATCATGATAGTATGGAATTCATTTCAGTTTCATTAGTCTTCTTGTAAAGATTTGTAGTGCCAGCCTTTCTCTGGTGAATCATAGATACTAGAAATAACTTTATTTAAAGGCTGATGGTTCCTGTTTAGCATATCTTAGGTAAAATAATTTTTAAATGAGTTCAGGAGAGCTATTTTTAGTAAGAGAAAGTAGCAACCTAAGTCAGTTATTTAAAAGAAACTATTCAAGGTTATTCCTTCAAACAGGCAAATCAATTAATGTTAATTAAATCCAAGACTAAACACTACTATTTCTGTGAGTAATAATGCAGTTTTGAGGGCTGCAAAGTAATGCATGATTTCCCAGCTGCAGTAAAGATGATGTCAGCCATACTTTTTTATCTCTGCTAATGGCCTATTGTACCTCATTACAAAGGTTGTTAAGTAATAAGAAAAAAAAAATATGGTGATAGATTTCTTGTAGCGGAAACCTGGATCTACCACTTTCCTTATAATTTAGATATACAAAGGCATTTGCCGTACAACTTCTTTGGGATAGAAGGAGCTGGAATCTCCAAATGCTAAGTAGGTGCAAGATAATTGCAAATTACCCTTGAGACAATTCAGTGGTCCACCCGAGATGCTTTTCCCTTAAAATGAGAAAGTGAAATCTTAAAGTAAGATGGTGATATTTGTTTTTCAGATCTGAATTGTTTTCCTTCACACAGTTGAATTCTGAAGTTAATTTTTTTTCTTTTTTTTCTTTTTTCCCCGAAATTTGTATTTTCTTTAGGATCACTGTTCTCCAAAAGGTGCTTGTTGAATGTGGGAAAGACCTGATTTGTTGTAAAGCTTTAATTACAGAAAATTTTATTTAAAGATGTCTCAGTATAAGAAAGTATCTATTCCTGTTCCAAATATCAGTATTTTCACAGGTTAACTGAAAACTAAGTTTACATCCTAGCGATTTTATAGGGGGGAAAAAAGCTTTTTGGAATGCAGAAATACATTGAGAGAAGGCAGGGCAAATATATGCAGAAATCTATGTTTCACAGAAAGGAAAGCTTACATAGATTTTGTTTCCACCACATTCAAATATCTAAAAATATTTAATGGTTGATATATATAAATATACTTAGCATTCACATCCCATGCACATTTGGAAGTATAGCATATTATGGATAGTGTGTACTGTCTTTTATCAATCTATTCAGCTATCTGTTTTGTATTCTGTATATGGTGTGTAGTAAATTAGCCTGGGAAGCAGTCCAATAATAAATGTTTTATTTTGCAGCCAGGTGAATTGAGATTTTTTTCTTTTTTTAATGTAATGTATAGACATTGAAAGAGAACTGACAAACTTGGAGGAATACCAAAAGAAAATTAAAAGAAGACCATTCTAAGACTGAGAATTATGTTGGTTAAACATGAATGATGTGTAGAAATATTCAAGAATCATGTTGATTGTATGTAAAATCTGAGTGAATTCAAAATATTCAAGAATCATGTTGATTGTATGTAAAATCTGAGAAGCAAATATTAGCTTCTCCCAACAGATATGTACAAGTGATAAACTGATTGAAGATATTCTATTGTACATAGTGAAGTATGCTCAATAACAGTTTGTGTTCATGGTGAAAGACTTGCATGAAATTTTCACGGAGCTGAAGCTTGCTCATTCATTTTAATGGAATGTACAGCAGGATGACTTGTGATTTATGACATTTGTCAGTTTTTCATAAAGAAGTATGTAGGTCTTTCTGTATGTCTGCTCTTCAACTTTACTTTTTCATCCATGTTTACAGAACCCGAAGGACTGCAGCAAAGCTAAGAAACTTGTCTGTAATATTAACAAAGGTTGTGGCTATGGTTGTCAGCTTCATCATGTAGTCTACTGCTTCATGATTGCTTATGGCACTCAGCGAACACTCATTTTAGAGTCTCAGAATTGGCGCTATGCTACTGGTGGCTGGGAAACTGTATTTAGACCTGTAAGCGAGACATGTACTGACAGATCTGGTACAACAACTGGACACTGGTCAGGTAACACTTAACTCACTTAACTCAATTTCTATTTATTTATTTACTACAAATTCTATCATGTAGGACTATATTGGTAACTCTTCCTTATGTGAACCGTAGTAACTATAACTGCAACTGTATGCATAAACATTGTTTAAATTTTATTTAATTGGTCTACTGAAAAAATAACATCCCTATTAAGAGGACACTACTGCTTTGGCAGGGATTTTTTTCCCTAATAAAACTTTCACATTTTAAATATAATCCTTCATCAGTCTGCCACTGTATTATGAGCCAGATATGAATTTGGTTTTTGTGGAAATTGAAATGTAAGCAGAAGCTGTTGTTCATGAACTTTGAAATAATAAAGCATGTCTGAAGTATAAAAACAATGTAAATATGAGGAAAATGGTATTCAGTGGGGGAATTCACACACATACACAAAACCATATTTGAAATACCTTTTAATATAAACAAAACTGACTCAAACTTCTAGTTATAAAAGTAATGGCAAAGTTAAAAGCCTTGCTATTTGTAGATCAATATGTTGATCCAATCTTATTCTGGACTGAACCATTTTGCTAGAAAAAAACAAATATTCAGATTGGCATTCATGTTTGGAGGATCAGATAGCTTTATCTCAAAGAAAACAGAGCATTCATTTTAATGAAATTCTTCTGGTCAACATCATAAGAGACTTAAAAAAAAAAATCAGCGTAGTTTTATAGTTTTTCCTATGTATTTAAAACCTAATTTGGGCATCTGTCAAATTGAGTAGCTGTAGTGTAAATGTAGATCACTGACATTTTCCTCTAAATTCATGCTGAATTTAGAAAGCATGAAAAGAATTTCTTATATTAGAAATACAGAAAGAATTTCTTATATTAATTTTTCAGCACAGATAACTTTTATGTGAACAATTGTTAACTTTTAAAACTGGATTTTTCAGACTCCGCCTTCCAAATGGTCTTAAAATAGTAATTTATAATGGTTTGAGTAATCCTGGTTGCTTTCTCCAATAATATGTTGAAGAAGAGTAAACTAACTGAGGGGTTTTTTTGTTTTTGTTTTTTGTTTGTTTTTTAAGTAATAAAAGAACAGTAAATGGAAGAAGAAAAACAGATTAAATCAGAATAAGGACAGGTCATAATACAGTTAGAAGTTATTTCTGCATTACATGATAGACAATGCAATTTACATGCTTAAATAATGGTATTTTCTCCCATGAGACCTCCAAACCATTAAGATGGATCATTAATTGACACAGGAAACCTGAAGCAAAGTTTCCTGCAGCTTCATTTGAATATTGACTCGATAGCCTCTAGGTATGGTTTTATGGATGAATTGTTTGAGGGCAGGGCTGCCCAGAGGGAAAGAATGTCAGAGCTGCTCATTTGTTGTTAGCATCAGCTTTCAAGTATTCATTGAACTATAATTTTTAAAATACAAATTCACTGATAATTTTATATGTATAATTCAAGACAGAGGGTAAAGATTAGTTATTTAGACACATAAGGGTAATCTAGGTTTGAGTGAAAGTCTCATCTAAAACATCTGTATGTTCTGCTTTACTTCGTATTTAAAAGATAACAAATTCTTACGTGTAAGTAAATCATGTGTCTGCAGTGTTTGGTTGTTTTCCATGATCTATTTAGTTTGCTGCTTACTTTCATAGCTTAAGTTCTTCAAGACAAGAATTGTCTCTGTCAGTAGAACAGCAAATTCAGTGGTTCGAATTGATGTTAGAAAAGCTGGCATTTACTGTAATAAAATGTATTTGAAAAGTTGAAAGTAAATGAAAATTACATACAAAAAAAAAAGTATATATAGTTTTGTGTTTTGTTTTGTTTTTAACAGTTTCTTGGGTATCAAACAGTCTACCTACTTTTATCTTAAGCAACTGAATTTAAGCATTTTAGCTAGCAAGTTACATTCAAGTAAATGTCTCTCCATAGTAATGCTCTGGTCATACTAAAAAGGAAAAACACGTATGAATATGTGAACAGAAATACTTAGCTTTTTTTGATTGCCAGTTTATAAATCTAGCCTAAAATTGTGTGGTTTTTTTTTTTTTTGTTGTTGTTTTTGTTTTTAAAATTGTATTCCACTAAAGGCAGAAAGTGTTTGGTGATGTTTTTGAAATTGAAGCTTTTGTTTAGCTGATATGCTTGAGATGTTGCAAGGCAATGATAAAGCTCAGATTTACAGATTAGTAAACTATCTGGCTTATCTTGGTATTGTTTTTAATACAGGTGAGGCTAATGATAAGGATGTACAGGTGGTGGAGCTCCCTATTGTTGACAGCTTACATCCACGGCCACCTTATTTACCACTGGCTGTCCCTGAAGACCTGGCTGATAGACTAATTCGTGTTCATGGGGATCCTGCAGTATGGTGGGTTTCACAGTTTGTCAAATACTTGATTCGTCCACAGCCTTGGCTGGAAAAAGAAATAGAGGAAGCCACAAGGAAACTCGGATTCAAACATCCTGTGATTGGGTGGGTATTAGTTTTCTTTATTTGTCTGTGCATTAATATGTGTATACAATTATTCCTGTTCATAAGTGTTGTTTTTTTTTTTATAATGGTGTTCCAAGGGCCTGAAGAATTTTGAGGGAGCAGGGGGGTAATTTTTAGATTGTCATCATTATTACTAAGCTGTGTATAATACAAATTGATCACAAGTATTCATTTTCATCAAGCATACTTCTTGTTCTGTAGTTGAAAATTGATGTAGGTTCAGTAGAAGAATTAAATGTCCTTTGATATCTAGAAATGTAACATTGAATTACATTCACGTAAATGACTAGCAGTTTGTATTCCAGACACTCTTCTATCTGTGTCTTCTTTTAAAGTGATCATAGCCTTTATCATTGGCGAGACTGTGCGCCACAATCCAGTAAATTTGTTGGAAGCATTTGAGCACAGTGTGTGCCTTTTCTGCTGATGCTTTAATGGCTGTTAGCAGCATCTGTAGATTGGAAAGGACTGTGTGGGGAGCTGTGGGGAGCAGGAAGGTACCAATGTGAAATGAAGAATAGCTTGTGGAAGAAAGGTTTTTACTGCCTTGTGATGTGACAGTTTTTGCTGCTGCTTCCTTTACTATATTATTCTTTCAATCCTTCATCTTTCTTTTTCTAGTCTATAGTAGTTCTGTCCAAATGTTAGTTCTTTAGATGGCTTTTGACCATTGACCTGGTAGGCCACACCTCTACTGGCAGGTCTTAAGACGTGTTAGGTTTCAAGAGTAGGAGGAAGATGTATTTTAACTACTTTCATTCAAACCATGCCGTATAGTGGTGTCCCAGTATACCTATGATGCAAATATTCCTATTTTGCTTATTTGCTTATGTATTAAACAAGCATTACACTTGATATTTTCTGCTAATAAGAAAATACTCAGTATGTTTTAATTGAAACTCCTTCATTTTTTTTCTTTCAGCTACTCCATGCCTTACAAGATAGGTTGCTCCAAAATTAATGCCTCCTATTTATTTCCTTGGAAACTACAACAGATAAAAAAGGACATGTTATAACACTATTTGGTAGAGCAAACTCTCAGCTACAAAACACTGGTTTTAAACATATTCACCACCATTAACTATGCACCAGTGATGAGCAAATACGTGCATACTACTTCCATAAAAATCTGAATCAGTGTTGCCACTGATGCTGAAATGCATCACCCACTATCTCACCATGTTTGTGTTCAGTGTTTGGTCACCATAAACATTCAGCAAGCATCGATGAGTGTCAGTGGGTGCAGTTTTTCTTGTGTGGAGGAATTCAGTTACACAGATTCGCTTCATATGTACTTCCACGTCAGGTGCTGTTTTATCAGACTACCCCTCTGCTGCCATCTATTTCAAAGCAACAACATGTAATGACATATTGATGGGGAGGTTCATCCTCCACTGCCATTCCACCCGCACCTGCCTCTGGCATTGTGGACAAACAAATTAGAAGGAATTACATAGCAGCCTTCATATATTGCATTCAAGAGGAGGCTGACAGTAGACTTAATGTTATTAAAAAGCCCGATATATGTTTCAGATTTTGCAGTTAATTTCTCAGTTCAGCATGTCTTGATGGATATCAGCGACTAATTCTAATTGTTCCTTGTTTTATGTGCAGGTTCAATTTGCAGCATAGGCATGAAATTTAAAGTTAAAATTTCACTTACTTAAGTATGTGCTGTGTTTGTATGCTGAATTCCTAGTTTCTGTCCTTTTCCAGTGTTCATGTTCGGAGGACAGACAAAGTGGGAACAGAGGCAGCATTTCATCCTATTGAAGAATATATGGTGCATGTTGAAGAGCGGTTTGAACTACTTGCTCGTAGAATGCATGTTGATAAAAAGAGAGTATATTTGGCTACAGATGACCCTTCATTATTGCAAGAGGCCAAATCCAAGTAAGATGAACTATGATTGTATTACAGTTTGTTTCTTCTAATTACTGTTTACAGTTTCTGGCTATTGTGGGCACAGGTCTTGGTATTGCTGTTTTATGATCTTTTATACAGCAAAGAATTTCAACTTCTTATGCTTTTTATTTTTCTCTTAGAAATTCTTTTTATGGATGACTTTATATATATATATGTATATATGAATATGTATATTCACCACATAAAAGATGTTGTTTTTTTTCATTCTATCAATGAATAAATGTAAGGTTTATCTTTTATGTATGTGGGATTCTTGGTCTGTATCATTGTCTTGATCACTTTATTGCTCTTTGTTTAATAGCTCTCTAGAATGTGGCTCTAACAAACTTTCCCTAGCTCTCATAGCAAATGTAACTGTTCAAACCTGTGAGTGCATGTATGCATTCATTTACTCCTAATATGGCCTGTGTTTTCCCAAACAAACTTGTTAAGTTCCATAGTTTGGTAAATTTTGCTGAGTTGGTAAAAACTTCCGTTTAATACAAGAAAGCAGATGCATCAAGGATTAATAACATTCCTTCAGATGTTTATGGCATATAAACAATCTTACAAATGCTTATTGCCCTGACTGGAAAGTAGGATAAGTACTCTAGGTGCATTGAATTTAAATGTATTTGCTTCAGAGTAGTAGTGCAATTTAGCATATTGTCATTTTCAGTGCTATTTATTTTTCTGTATACTAAATAGCTCTTATTTCTACTTCCAAAACTTTTTCTTTTGTGCAAAAGAAAGGATTTTTCTATTAAGCAGGGGAATGAAAACTTTTTTAAGACAGAGGTAACATGAGAATGGCAATACCTGAACTTGGTAGCACGGTTGGAAAAATATTTAAGATAACATACTGGATTTTCTTTGTGTATACAAGGTAACAGGAAAGTGTTATTTTCTAACAGGAATTATTTGCAGCCTTGCAAGCCTGTGTATTTAGATTTTGTGATTTGTATTTTACTTTTATATCTGTAAAAAGCTGCTGTTTAAAGTTATGGAGTTTTGAAAAAACTAAATATGGTGGCATTGTATATGTTTCAGCTGTGGATGGTGGAAATCTAATCCATCCTTTTTTTTATATGTATAGACAAGAACAGTAGCAGAAACAACTAGGGTAACATAACTTTTAAAGTGCAGATTTGAACAATGAAAAGACAAGTAATACAAAATTTAGGTTGTAATATTTAATGAATTCACATAATCACAGAATTGTAGGGGTTGGAAGGGACCTCCAGAGATCATCGAGTCCAAACCCCCTGCCAAAGCAGGTTCCCTACACCAGGTCACACAGGTAGATGTCCAGGCGGGTCTTGAATATCTCCAGAGGAGACTCCACAACCCCCCTGGGCAGCCTGTTCCAATGCTCCGTCACCCCCTCCAAAAAGAAGCTCTTGCACACATCCGTGTGGAACTTCCTATGCTCCAGTTTCTGCCCCTTTCCCCTTGTCCTTTCTCCACAAACTGCTGAAAAGAGTCTGGCCTTGCCACTTTGCCCACCACACCATAGATATTTATAGACCTGAATCAGGTCCCCTCTCAGTCTTCTTTTCCCAAGGCTAAACAGACCCAGTCCACTTAGCTTTTCTTCACAGGGGAGATGCTCCAGGCCCTTCACCATCTTTGTGGCCCTCTGCTGGACTCTTTCCAAGAGATCCCTGTCTTTTTTTGTACTAGGGAGCCCAGAACTGGGCGTAGTACTCCAGATGAGGCCGTACCAGGGCAGAGTAGAGGGGGAGGATCACCTCCCTCAACCCGCTGGACATGCTTTTTTTAATGCACCCCAGAATGCCGTGTTCTATATATGCTATATTCTGATTTTCTTTATTAAACCCTTAAATAATGATTAATTCATAAAAATATAGTATTAGCTGACTTTACTACCTCATGTAATAAAGTGCTTTGTAGTTGCAATGAGTTTTGAAAGCTGTATTTAAATTGTTTTATAATTAGCCTAATAGTGTGGATTTGTAGTTGGCATGTTAGTAACACAAGTTGCATTTCATGACTGAAATAAAATGGTACAGCAGTGTAATTATCATCTTAGTTGCATCTTTGTAGAATTTTTCATATAAAACTTCCCTTTGTTTGGAGGCTGTTTGCTTAATCCATCCTACTTTCAGCCATTTATTTCAGTTCTTTTGTAAAGGTTAAAAATATCCCGAGAAATACTATTCTCCTTCAAGGATTTAAAAATATGTTGGGTTTTTTTTTTTTTGTTTCAAAGTCATAGTTACCTGTTAAAAACTTCTGATTTGCTTAATGTTTTTAAATTGCAAAACCTGTTCTCCACACAATCTTAACTGTGAAAAACAGTTTCCTTTTTAATTTAGATTCATTTATTTAACTTGTCCCTTTAGAGGTGACTACTTTCCTTGCATGTCATAATAATCAGTATCTAGTAGTTTAGTAAGGACAGTCCTGTATTCCATTTAGTAGTAGAGAAAGCTAAATGTGTACATTTCATGTAGAATCAGTAGGATTAACAGAATACAGCATCCACTTCCTGGTATTTTACATTCATATCTTTGACTTTCTTCTTATTTAAGTTCCTTTTGACAAATTGAGGGTATGCATGGTGTAATATAATGAGTAATAATATTCTAATAATAAGTAGTAATATTCTAGAGTGTAAAGGAGAGACTCACATTAACTATCTTATCTTACAGCAAAGATGATGTTTCTTAACACCACCAGACTCTACTGTTAATGGCATATTATATTTTCATAGGTATCCAAATTATGAATTTATCAGTGATAACTCCATATCTTGGTCAGCGGGACTTCATAATCGATACACTGAAAACTCCCTAAGAGGTGTTATTCTGGATATCCACTTTTTGTCTCAGGCGGACTTCCTGGTCTGTACATTTTCATCCCAGGTAAACTGCAGTATAAATACAGTATAGAATATATGTACTGGTTCTGAATAGTATAGAATATATGTACTGGTTCTGAATCTTCCTTTTCTTCTTGCTTCTGAAATCTTGGTCTCAGTTCTCTCTGATGAAAATTTCATGGGACTATTGTGGGTTTTTAAATTTTTTTATTTTTAATAATATGTGAAAATTGAGATGACTTAGCACTGGTTGATTACTTCTCCCCTATTGAAGTTATTGGCTTAATTATGGCATTTCAATTAAGAAAAAAAGTTTTCTAGCTTTACATAAAGTTAATATATAACTTGTATATTTGTTTCTATACAGCTTAGTTAAGGCATGCAAGTAAGTAAAAGTAATTCTGAACATGTTGCTTGACTTAATAGCAGGAGTGACAAGGAAAGGAGAAATATAATTTCTAATTAAAGACTATTATGTTTCTAGAGATCCGAGGACTTTTATTTTATTTTTTTTAAGGACTACTTCTTAAAAAGCATATTTTGAAGGTTATTAATGTTGGCTACTTCAGGGCAAGATATGAATAAACTCCAAACTAAAAAATCCCTGGTAAGAAAAGCCTGTGAGAAGCTATCCACTTCTAAAAAATGCTCTATTCACCTATATTGACAAGGTGATTATCAGCTAAGAGCTAGGACTGTGTATGCCAGATGTGGTTAAAAAAAAAAAATAAAAATAATAATATTCTAAAGGAATGTTCTTCCTTTATTATGTGCTTTTCAGTAAAAAGAAAAAAAAACCAAGAACAATGACAAAAAACAACTTAATGAAAAATTTATGATGTGATCTGCTATTATTATATTTAGATAACTGTGCTGAAAACATGCTGGATATAAGCATAGAAGAACAGTGTTTAAGTTTAGGTTTTACAATTGCTTTGACAGAATATATTTTAGGTGAATTTTAACTGTTTCAAAAGACGAATATATGTTAAAATATATTAGTATAAAGTGATGAAGATTGAAGGGGAACTCTGGAGGTCATCTGGCATTAACCTCCCTTTGAGAATACATTTGAGTTGCACAGTATCCTTGAACTCTATCCTCATTCTCCATCTCTGTGCATTAATAGTAGATATTTCTGCTGAATTTTCAAGTTTTCAAGAAGTGTGTAAAATATATTCATATATATCTACTTTCACTATCCTTTCATCAATGAAATAAACAGTTTATTAGAATATTGGATCACAGCAATGCCATGCTAAAGATGACTCATCCAGTATGTAATCTGTGTGAAGAGAAAGTAAGAGTGAGAATTTATTTTCAGTGTGATTTTGGACTGTATATTTTATACTGGATTTTTTCCATTTTTCTTGAGGTGCAGGGGGAAATCAAGGTGTTTATTACAGAGGTATTTTTAGAAAGTTATTATATACTTGAATAGGATCAAACTTTTTAGGAAGGATCCTATATTAGTTCTTCTTTGTGCTATGAGGGCTAAATGAGTACCGAGTAGAAGTCTGTTGTTTAAAAATCAGGCATGCCAAGAGAAGGCCAGATCTACCTTGACACTGTTTGTAATGTGTCACAATAATTGAATTGCCTGAAAAAGCCACAAATTGCCACACAATTGCAGAATTAAGGTTGTATATTAAAACAAATAGCAATTTTGTCTCTTCAGTCTTCATTTGGATGAAGTTGTAGCTCTGTCTGCGAGACTTATTTTTCTTGATAATCTCATTTTCTTTTGGGGTTTATTAGTCCTATGTTTTGCATTGTACCCGTAAGTATATAGCTTACAAAGCAAGTAAATCTATGACAAAAATAAGAGACTTATTACTTAGCTTCACATATAATTCTTTATGTGGATTCTTTGCCTGCTGCTGTTGACAGGTTGGTTTTCTAGGTTCACAGCTTTATAGCTGTGGAAGTAATTACTGAATGGAAATTTTGCATGCTTTGTCAGATTTGAACGATTTACTAAAATGACTCATACTGAAAAAATTTAAAGTCTTTCACAGCATTGTGTGTCTTTCCTCTTTACTGGGTGCACACACAAAACATCAGAAACAACCACAAACTATGAAATAACCTGTTACTAATGTAATGTTAATAAAAATCAGAGAAAGATGTAGTAATCTAGATTACAAGTCAGAGAGATCACAATGACCAAATCAGGCATCTGACATATGAGACCGAATGTGTTCAAGTCTGTGGGGCCCAATGATATGAATCCCAAGGTCCTGAAGGCCACTGGTGATATAATTGCAAAGCATTCTCCATCATATCCAAAAATTTGTAGCTGTCCCATGAATTCCTCAGTGACTGGAAAAAGGGGAACATCACTCCCATTTTGAGGAAAGGGAGAAAGGAAGATCCAGGAACTGGACCACCATTACTGTGGAGTAGACTTTGAAAATGTAAGTTCTAGAAGTTCATCAAGAAGTAAAATATACTTCAGTCAAAAAAGAAAACAAATCTACTTTTGTTTGCTTAGCTAAAAGTTATCCATCTTAAGAGACATACTGGCTGGTGTTCATTTGGAAGTTCACAATTTTTACTGAGAAGTAGACCATTGCAAGTAGTTATTTGCTGTGTCTATGCAGAATCCCAGTTCAGAGCTGCATGCTGCTCGTTAGCAAATACATAGCATTTTCAAGTACTTCTTAACAAATAGACTGAATATTCCTTGTTCTTTCTTTTATAAAATTTAGTTGTTACACATTGTTTACTATAATATATTTTAGGCACACAGACACAATACTTATACGTTGTTTTTTTTTTTAATTTATTTCCAAGGTTTGTCGAGTCGCCTATGAAATTATGCAGACGTTGCATCCAGATGCTTCAGCATATTTCCATTCTTTGGATGATATCTACTACTTTGGGGGACAGAATGCACATAATCAGATTGCTGTTTATGCTCATCATCCACGAACTGCTGATGAAATTCCTATGGAACCTGGAGATATAATTGGAGTAGCTGGAAATCACTGGGATGGTTATTCGAAAGGAATCAATAGGAAATTAGGAAAAACAGGCCTGTACCCGTCCTATAAAGTTAAGGAGAAAATTGAGACAGTCAAATACCCTACATACCCAGAGGCTGAAAAGTAGAATAAAAGGAAGACATTTGGCAGTTAAATCTCACTTCTTTGACTCAAATCAGTCAACATACTAATGGTTTATATGGGATTTGAATTTGCATTTTAACATGCATTTAAAATCAAAGCCTTTGGTAACGAAACTGGATAAGAAACTGAGAACAGATGGATGGGCTATTATCTGAACTCACTCCTAAACATGTTTTGTTATATGCACTCTCACACATGCACACACACAAATGCATACAGCAGGAAAACTGTTGTTTTATACTTTTTGTCTCTTCAAGATTTGTCCCAGTCAGTAGTCTTATGTGAGCTCTCAGCTCTTTTCTCTGCCATTATATGACAATAATGCTCAGACTTATAACACTGCCATATTGTGTAATTTGAGTAACATGAACATATTTTGTATGTGCAAAATTTAAAACATGGTGCCTATATCTGAAAGATTTGTGACATTTTTAAAAGAGCCATGCCTGTTTCACTGATGCGCAAGAGTCAGTTTTCAGTTGTTACCATGATCACTGGATTTACTTCAAAGAGATTCAAATTTCAGACTAGATTTCTTTACAAGTTTATTTTTAGCATTCCATTGGTTACTTCTCATGATTAATAAAATAAAGGATACATCCAACACTGAAATAATCACTGTCTGTTAGGAGCTTTTGTAAAACCATGCCATAAACAAATTTGTCAGTACTGAATGTTTTTGGACATTGCTTTTGATTTAAAACAAAACAAGAACAAAAAACCAGAAGAAGAAAGTGGCAGAACTGGAGTTTCATCAAATGTACATGCACTTAGAATGACAGCAGGTGGTGGCAGAGTGGTTCTCGGTTCTGTGGACAGCAGGTTTTAACAGGATGACTTCAGTGGCATATTTTCTTACACCTGTTTTCAAGCATTTTCTTTTACCCTCTATGTTTCTCTTACGAAAGTATTTTTTTAGTACTACAGGTAGCTATTTATAGTTCAGGCATTGTATCTTGTTGATTTGAAGCAAAAATATTCCGGGTCCCCTATTTTTAGATCCCTTCAATTCACATTAATTCACAATTCAATTAACAATTCAGGAGGCGTATATGCTGTTTTCACTGCATTCGCGCTCAAAAAAGAAATTTAAAAAAAAAAAATCCATCAGTTTACCCAGAAATTAGTAGGTTCCAGTAAAATATACACAAGAGTACAGTTTATGCATGATATTAAGTTGTTAGTAATTTTTAGTGTTTTGAGGTCTGCTGCTAGTCTATACAGAAAAGAGAATTTAAAAATTTTACAAACAGATTCACAGATTTTCAGGGTTATGTATGTGTGTGTATATATAAATGTACAAGATATTAATAGTATTTCCAATTGAGAATAGTATTAAAAATATTGTACAGGTTCTAGTGCTATCAGAGTTGGGATACTGGAAGTAAAGACAATCTTTACTCTTCAGATACTGAGAAAGTGCCACATGAGTAAATGTTTTTAAAAAGTGTGGCTGTTAAAGCTTAAAATGATATTTAATTTTATTTATGAAGACATCAAGGACAGTTTTGACTCAAGAACGAATAAATGCACTTGATCATGAATAATTTCTACTATAAAGTAGATGGAAATCCCTGGAGCTGTGAAGTTTAGCAATAGTTTTCTAATTGAAATAGTGATGAATTAGGTGAAGTATGGTTGGTATATGGTCAAATTAACTAATTAGTTCGCTGTGGCATTGTTTGCAGGGCAGATCCTGTAGATCCCTTGCAGTTATGTGTTTCTCAAGTGAAAAGCTATTGTGTTTTGAAAAAGAACAAAATCAAAAGTGCTGTGGAGAAAAAAGATGTTACCTGCTACTAGTATTAAATAGATATCTTGGTAAAAAATATACCAAATGTTTTAATGAATAACTGAAGAGTAAAGGCAAATGAATAAAAGAAAGGCAAGAAATGCTGAAATTGAATATTTGTGACTAAAGCTGACTCAAGTTAACTAGTATTTCTGTATTTTTAAAAAGAACTGAGGAAGCTGTTTGGCGTTAGATTACCATCTAAGTGATTTTGACAAATTTTCTATCAGCTTAAGCCAAACTTGTGGCATTTTGGAGGTACAAATGAAAGCTAATACATAACTTTTCCTTAAATTTGTATGGTCCATGTAAAGCTATTATTGTTATTGAAACTTGAAAATATTGAAAGGTAAAAATATTTCTTAGTGGTTAAATCAATGCATTTTATCTTTGGGAAATGTAATTTATAACTATTTCCATACAAGTATTACATTATCTATTGGATATTTTTAGATTTTGGATGTTTTATTTTTGAAGCTCTTTATTTACACCTTCAGACATCATAGTTCCAAGCTCGTTTATTGAGACTGGCACAAAAATAGTATAAATGAATTAACATATGAGAAAATCCTCTGTAGTCAGGGAAGCTGATAAAAAATATCACAAGAAAAGATAAATAACAGAATATTTAAGATGAACCCAAAGGCAAGAACATATCTTCTGATGTAGTGACCATAAAACTGAAAACACTGATGCTGTGGAGTAAATATCCATATAATTTGGCAATTGCTTAACTAACTGTAAAGCTGACGAAATATTGGCAAGGTGCTTGTGTGTTCTTACGTATTCCAAGTACCTAATAAATAATTCTCTTATTGTCTTTGATGAAAATGATGGTTAAATCATATGAAATTATAGAATTATTGTTAATAATTAAGACACGTTTTAATGTAGATGCTGTGACCTTATTCCTCTGGATCATATTCTCTATTGCTTACAGTGCAGTGCTTCTCAGAGGAAGCATCATAGCAGTAGGCTGTTTGCTGGATGTATCTGTCTCTAGAGATGTTTTCCTAAAGACTGTGAGTCAGTTATGGCCTAGAGTTCTGGGACCTTGGGATGTTAAAAGTGATTATCAATTACAGTGAAATCAAGATAGATCCCTCTTTCCGTACTATGGTTAAATGAAGATGAGACCTCCAATTTTCTATTGTAGCTAAACAAACAAACAAAACAAAACAACAACAACAACAAAACAGGAATAAAAAATTGTCTTACATACCTGAAAGAATGCAGAATTTTTGAAAGTTTTTAAACTCATTAAGGTACTATCCAGAATACTTGCAAGCAGGCATTTACACACCTCGTTTCTTTCATTCACTTTGTAGCTCTGCAATGGTTTTTGCCTCATACCAAACTACCAAGTCCTTATACAGGTCCTTATAGTCTCTCAAACAAGATAATATTTAATTAAATTTTTTCTCTTTAAGAAGCATTTGTGCATGTGTGAGTGTGTTGTATTCATAAAGAAAAAAAAAAAACCATAAACAAGAAACAATACTGTTTCCTTCTTTGTTAATTTATAATTGTTATGTTCTTTGTAATAACTTATTTTCTAGGTAAATGTAGTCTCTGTATACAAAATATTCTAATTCTCAGTAGCTGGTCTAAGAACTATATTCTGACATTCAGTTAACTAGTCTTCTGTGACCATGGTGCACCTTATAGCCTGGGACCATAGTCAGCTCACTGCTGCAATTACACCAACCTGAGTTCTGTTCTTAATTTTCAGCCCAACATGCAGTCACTTGGATGGAATTCCCAAATTTCCTCTTCCAACATGCTGTCTTGGTGAACTGCAAAATATTGTGGATTTGTTCATGAAGGATGATGTTTTATTTCAAAATCTAAAAGTATTTTTCTTCAGAGAAATGTTTTGTCTACCCCTTCTACCAATGGACTTCAAGGAGACTTGTGATTATCAGAAAGATTTATCTTTACTGATTTTTCAGAAAATAGAACTGATCATACTTCTTTTACGGAGAGGGATTCATAATCTGAAAGCTTCCTCCAAAACTGAAACATGTTTCATTTTCATGATAGGCTTTTGTTTCTTTAATATGCAGTTAGAAGATCTGAGTATCAGCTTCTGAGGTAGAATCATAATAATATGTAAAATAGAAAATTTTCATTACATGTTCTCCTAGCTAAAGGGAGAATGACTTTGCTTCATGCCAATGGAGCAGCACCTACGACTTAGGTCTTTTTCAAAACAGTGAATTGAACTTTTGGTTTTTCAGTTCATAGGAGTCTTTGCAATGTAATCTCTCTAACGTTTGAAGAATCCAGGTGAAAAGCCTTTGCTTAGTTTGTGAGGTGGGGAATAAGTCTAAAACAACTAGATATTTTATACTTCTAAGTTGCTGGATCAATTTTATAAAGCCACAGGATACAAATAAACCTTTCAGAGATTAATGATCTTTGCCAGCAGATCCTTGCCAAAAATACTTAATTTGCAGTCCCTTTTTTGATTTTGCCTTGTACAGGTCTTAGTCTTGTTTATAAACATCATGCTGGTTATGTTCTGGTCATTGGCTGTTACTATATTACTTATTTATTTGTTGTTTTGTTGATGAAGTCTAGCTGAAATGTTCTTAAAGGACTTAAATTTTATTTGGTTTACTTGAATTAAAATCACATTTATATCTCACTAAAAATTCCATTTGCTGAAGCCATCACTAGAATTCTTTTCAGAAGCTGCAGGCTTATGTCAAGGGCTACATTATGTACTGCAGATTTTTAAGGAGCAAGACTGTAGCAAAAAAAAAAATAATTTTTTTTAAATCATGTACAAATATCAACCACAAGCAAGTTGGGCTGGACTTCTTAGTATTCTGTCATTTCTAAAGGTGTGAAATATGACATTACAAGGAACAAGTAGGTGGGCAGTATAAAATTTCCAAGCCTGCAAAAAATTGTTAGTGTCTGCCTGCATGACTGGTTGCATTAATTGTTTACAAGATTATTTCAGAATCAAAGTACATGAGGAAGAGTGTGAGGGGAATCTGAGAATCCCTGCCACAGTGTGGGTGCAATAAAAAGTGGTCCTTACCGCTGTTGGTACTTTGTGCAAGTGCCTAATGTTACTGATGGTGTTTGCTGTTCAATTGAACCTTTATTTTGCATGTTTATTTCCTTTGATGTAACTTATTTGTTGATGGAATCCTGTTGCCACTTCAGTTGAAACAAGTTTGGATTATACAAGGGT
This sequence comes from Coturnix japonica, assembly GCF_054131305.1. Taxonomy (NCBI): domain Eukaryota; kingdom Metazoa; phylum Chordata; class Aves; order Galliformes; family Phasianidae; genus Coturnix; species Coturnix japonica. Next base: position 22,577,907 of record NC_140667.1, on the reverse strand, counting down.
GTGCCAATTATTTGCACCAAAATATCTTTTATAGTTTCCTAAAATTATCTCCATGCTCTTAGGCTGATTTTTAAGGAGAGATTGGTGAGGGAAGGATCTATGTCTGCTGGCACGGACAGTTACATAGTTGCTGACACATACAAGTTTTACTTTCAAGTTTGCATGATTTTTCACTTCTTTTTATAGATTAAAAGTATATTTTTTTAATTTTAGTTTATTTATGAAGTGTTTTATTGACATGGCGAGATAAAGTCCCAACTGTCCTATGCTTTGTTGAATAAATCTGTCAACCCATTTCCTCTCATTCTCCTAGACATCTGCCAGTCTCAGCATTCCAATAGGAGGACCTTCTAGATGGTTATTTTCTGAAGACTATGACTTTTTTATGCTTTTTCATTAACACTGCTGACTGCTTGCATATGAGCCTGATCTGTATAGTTCTGTATGAACCTTTATCAAACCTTTCTGCTTATTGTATTTCGATTTATTTATTTATTTATTTTGCTTGACCAGAAAAACAAGGAGACAGCAAGTGTGAAAATTTAGTGTTTTTTTTTTTTTTTCTTCTTTTAGTGGTTTTATTTATTTGCAAAATGCATTTGAATCAGAAGAGAATACTTGCTACTCGTACCACAACAAATTTCTTGACCAGATGAAGGATTTCTTTGGATAGTGTTTTTTTTTATTTGTCTGGCACTTCTAATGCATTAACACTTGCAGTTTAGACAAGTGATAAAGGACGTAATCTGAATGCAGTCTTTTACAGAACTGTAAGAATTGAGTCATGTTCTTTGGTCTTAAAGTCCTTTATTTTAGCTTTGTCTTAGGCTTCCTGCTCTTTCTTTGGCATATATTCTGCTATAATAGAGCTGCACAATTCTCAATTACTTGACTAGAAGTACAACCACAAGAATATTACATACTTGTCTGCAAGAATGCATTGAATGTGGAGACTACTGTCCATTTCAGCTGTCTACAAAAGATCTGTCTCTGAAATAAGCCAAATGTGTTTGGTGAAGTCTTTCCTGAATTGCAGCCTGAAGGTGTGGAAGGAGACCAAAAACCAGGACATCCTACTTAATTCTTCACGAATGGAAGGAATCTGACATCTGTTATATCCAGCCAAGATGCTGGAAAGGAACTGACAAGTTGTCTTATGCTTCAACTTAGTGTTGGAGAATGATCTGCGATGAATTTATAATTTTAAATTTGTGGTCTCTTTGTAACATCTATAAAACTTGATTTGGTTTCACGTGAGTATGAAATTGTTATACTGAAGGAATAAATTCAGACTTATGGGCTTAAACTGCTAAATGGTATTTCTTCTTGCCTTGGATGGAGTTCATAGTACATTAACATTTCTTAAAATGATTTTTTATGTCTGTATTTCAGTTAATCAGCAAGTTGACCATTTTTAACATAAGCTTAACTAGATATTGTGCAAAGGCTGGAATTAATGAATCTTTACATGATAGTTTAAGGATCAATGGGTGTATAATTTTTTTCCTTTGTACTTGTATTTTTCTTTTTAATTTGATTTTGTAGTGTTTGCTTTTATTTCTGTTACATTAATATTTTGTTTAGGTGTTTATATTGATTACTGTTGTGTGAAAAGAAATTCTTAAACCAAACCAAACTGCTAGCCCAAATATCAGACGTCAGATTCGGGATGTATTTTTAGTACCTTTCTACATGCTGCTGACATTTCTTATTGTTAGCATATTTATATGTTTGATTCTGAAACAATGCAGTGGTTTAAGAAATAATCTGTTTGCTTCGTTGGCTCCCATTCCATCTTTTGTATCTTAGCAACTAACCTAGCATATGCTAAATGTATTTCAGCATGAACTGAATTAGGTTCATTTATGCCACTGCTGACTGAATTAGTGAGAGTTTCAGAAGTAAACATGAATGTATAAACTTCATTTTTGTGCTTCTAAAATTGTGTTGTAGGAGAGTCAGTGCAAGAACAAATGGAATAATAGGTTTTTGTCACCCTTTGCTGGCCTGGCTAGGGCTTGCTCCTGCCCCTTTTCAGTCTCAAGATAATAATTTGCAGTAATGTTTTGTGGAGTAAAATGATATGCCTTTGCAAACATATATATTTAATCGGAAGGGATGAAATCTGTTGAAGAATGTAGAAACCTCTAGAAGACATGGAGGATGTGACCAAAGTAATGGTTGGCTTGACATGAGATTGACTGGAGGTCATGGTCTTCCTGGTCTGCCCTGTCAGAACTAATATAAGACATTGTTCAATCATGCTGGATAGATGCTGGTTTCAGAACATGCTGTTTCTTTCTGATGAGGTGCATCTTGTCAATGTAGGTGCTCTGCTCCTTTATATAGTGAACAAGCCTAGCTTTTCACTGCGGTATTTACTTCATCTTGATCTCCCTTGAAAGTCTCCCTGGAAGCCTTTTTAGTGTGAGAAAGAAAGGCATACACTGGGATTAAAAAAAAAAAGAAAAGAAAAGAAAAGTCTTTTGATGTTTGTGTTTCATGTTTTATTTCTGAGGTTCTTGTAGTTGGTCTTCTTAGAAAATCTCAACATAGATTTTCCTTTCTTTGTCAAGTATTGAGATCTATAGACAATAATCTGGAGTTACTGTCATCTGAGAGGGCAGTGACCCCTTAGACAGTGGACATACAGAAGACATACAGAATTCTCAAAAAGCAGTTTGAGCTAATTCTGTTATATGTTTCATACAAGTATTGTCACTGTTTTGCCTTATACCTTTTTTATCCAGCTTTGCTTCAGAGTTTATCTTGCAGTTGCAGAAGGATGTGACAATATTGTTTCCTGTGCTCAAAAGGCAGTTGTAAATCAATTTTCCAAGTATGCTGCTAGTACAAGGCACAACAATGGTCATTAATCTCTTCATTTATGCAATTTCTTCCCCAACAACTTCTCTACAAGTGGTGCCAACTTAATTTCTTTTTTTACAATTGATTTCCTCCATCTCTGTTTTTATGCATAGAATGCTCTGCTACTCTGTTCATTCAGATCTCTCTGAAAAAGAAAAGGTTTTTATATGTAGAAAGAATGAAAACAGACTAAATACAATTATATTAACAGATCTGCTTTTTCATCCAATTCAATATTTTATATATCCGTTTTCTTATAATTTATTTTTACGCAGGAGCAGAAAAAAAAATGTTACTGCTCAAAAGTTCATGTATCATTTTTTAACAGTAAACAATAGAAAGGCTTATAGAGGGAGTGAAGCCTTTCCTAGCGCTAACATTAAAAACTAGAAATTCCATTAAATTCCTAAAAACAGAACTGCATGGAAGATTACTCTGAATGCAGAGTAAGAAACATATGGAATTATATTATTTCCTGACTCCTCAGTTTTAACTACCTCATCCAAGTTGCTTCTTATCTTTGAAGAATCAACATTAATTTTCACCTGCTGAAACGAACAGATTCTTTGATTTACAGACTATGTATCAGAGCAATGATATGAAGTTTTGTCTCAACATTCTTAATCATAAGATAAAAATGAACTTGATGTTTGCTTATTGCATATGGTATTTCTGCATCTTGAGGGATCCACATAACTACTTTATAGTGATACATAGCATGAATGATAGAACCTTAAATATGTGTATCTTTGGAAAGAGTAGGATTGTCTGCTTATATGTGAGGGCAATGGATTGGTTTGTCATGTTAATTAATCATTTTAATTTCTGTCACGAGTTATGCAAGTTGTATGACTGTCTACTGAACTTCAGTAAGGCTAAAGAATGATTTGTGAAAAATCTTGGTCCATTTTACCTGGATGCTTTTATTAAATTATGGTAATTTATGGATTCAAGGCCTGTCACCTTTTTATCCTGTCACACTTTCAATGACTTAATAATAAACTGTAATAAACAGAATTATATCTTATTATGCTAAGATTCAATGGGTAGCTTAGTCATGCCCAGCAGCAGCATGAATTTATTTGGGGAAACTCCTCAAAATATATAGTGAGCACCAGTACTGTGTTCAGAGTTTCGTGCTCGAGACCCTACAAAATATCTGTCTAGGAAAGATTTAAGTTTCAAAGCTGTAGTTTTCTTTGTAAACTTTGGGCACCTCCCAGTATTTACTGTGTGTGCACTTGCAATTTCTTAGAGCCTTCTGTCCTTTAAAAGGCAGTGTCCTTCGTCTTTACACTCTTCCATGAAATTTCTAAAATAATTTTAACTTTGCAACATTTCATGCATTGTGTTGCCTTTCTTCCATATTTTTTTTATCTGTACGCTTTTTAAGACTGAAATGTATAGAATATTTATTCGGAAGTTTTCACATCAGTCTTGTGCATGTGCTCTGTTTCATTGTTACAAGTTTTCCATTAAGTCATAAATGAAGACCCTAAAAACTGCAGAAAATATATGCAGCTCAGCTGTCATAATGGCCATAATCTTTAGTTGGTTTTGAATTAAGCTATTCAGAATTTGCTTATTTTGAGAGACTGTCAAGTTCTATAATTTGCACCAAAAACGTTCAGACTTCGTATCCCAGATAGGCAGCAGAGTGCAATGTTATGAACTGTCAATGATACCAGTGCTGAATATAGTCACAGTTCAAGTATTTTAACCAATTTCACTCATTGGTGCACACAAGAAAGTGATGTAGGCTTCTGCACAGACATTTTACAAAGCATTTTGAACAACTGTTCTTCTGGGTCTGTTTTCCATCTTGGATTTATTTCTTACCTCAGTCATTTATTGATGACAATTGAATAAGTATAAACACTTGAAGAAAAAGTTAATTGTGTATTTAAAAGCTTTACCTCTGTAACCAGTATATTCCCATAAATACTCTAATTTCATCCAACTTTTTCCTTAGCTTCAGGTTTGCTTATACTTCAGGAAATCTGTAATGGAGAAGGAGAGTGTTATTGTGTCCTTTACAACATGTGTAAATGGCAGGTGTGAATTTATGAACTGAGGGGTCTTAATTCTCTGACTTCAGGTTCAGGAATGCATGCCCAGCCCCATGGGATTGTACACAGCAGCAGTACACCTGGAAAACAAGCTTCTAAACAGGTATGTGCTTTTTTAATTATTAAGGTTTTCATATTAAGGGAGCGGTGTATCTGCTCTTCTCTCAGTAGCTGTCTTTCACATATATTCTGCTCTTCATTGTGTTATCAGTGTCACGGATTTTTTTAATTATCTTCTACAACACTTTTGGACTGAGTCAGCTCTTATGGCTGCAGTCTGAGGATTTAGGGCATGTGGAGAAAGCTAGTCAGTTCTTTCCCTCCCAGTATAGGCTAAGTGATGGAATAATTAGTAGAGTTTTTTCCAAATATATAGTAGCCAAATTAATAATTATCTCTTTTTCAGCCATTGCTGACTGTAGCAGTATTTGTCTATCAATGCTAGTTCTAGAATATGCGTAAACATCTCACTGTCTATTTTGTTTTTAAGCCTTTTATTTTGAGGAATGTAGTTAGAGGACACTGACTACGTTTATGAGAAAACCTCAAGTCATTTATCATAGGATTTTTTTTCCCTCATTATCTGAGTCCAAGTATCCACAAACAGTGGTGATCAAACTAAATGTCACTATGACACTGTAAATGATGGGTGCTTATTAGCCCTAATCCTTCTAAGGTCACTATAGCTTTACATTTTGGTCTTGTCAGAACTTGAACCCTGCTCAGCAATTTCCTTTAAAACAATATTATTTTTTTTCCTGAAGTAGAAATAATGCTATCACTAAGTGCCAGGGACACCAGAACTACAGGTGCCAAGATTTTGGACTGAATAAACAACTTAGTTTCAGTCATTGCTTAGACTAATCATGTTGATTTTAGCAGTATTGCAGAAGAATCTAGACTAGATCAGTGTTGGCTAAATACTAGCTGTAGCTATTACTGCAACACAGTCTTATTGCTGAGTGAAGTCACGGAATTTGTTCTCTGTCTCAGCAGGATAAACAATGCATATTAGCAAGACTCAATCCATTATCTCTAAGAATTCAACCACCTGGATGTGAAAATTAATTCAATCTCTATGCAAGTGTGTGGGAGATGTGCTGAATACAACTCAGCTGGCAGTTTGCTTTGTTTACAATTAAAACCTCAAATACAGTGCAAATCCATATATTCTTGTGGTCTGAGAGGAGATACATGAAACATGTTTTTCATATGGTTAGATGAGTAGCTTATGCATGAATGATGCTAGGATTAATCTCACAATGGAAGACTAAGCTTAGATCATATGGTGTCTTCACTTCTTAGCTGAATTAGAACTGTGTTTAATTGCAGGCCTGGGTTTTGAATTTATTATTAGGAGGTCTATAGTAAAAAACAAGTGCTAGGCAGAGACTCGCTGAAGTGAAGAAAGGGGTCAGTCACTTAACCATTGCTACCTTTAAGCAGTACACATAGTTCTGTGGTGACTGAGTGTAAATGTGGCTGAAGTAAATTCTTAGTTCATAACACGTAAAACTGACTTAAATATATTGTGATTTATAGAGGTTAAGTGTATTTCATGCTGTATGAACTGAGCTATTTTTGTCAGTAAATTGGGTACAAACCAACTATTACAGCATGTTAATTTCTTTACTCAGTTTATCACAGACTGTTTTGTATTCAGATTGATTCACTACTTTCCAGCATCATTTACTCAGCTGCATTATCATTTATGCACACTGTAGGTTTTTATTACTCTAATTTCAGGATCCATATTGATCTCTAGAAATTTATACTGGTAATACTATAATTGCTGGGAAAGCAGCCTAATCTGATCATATGTTGAATGAATAGAGGCTAATTTTTGTTGATGTAACTGTTACTAAAGATATGCCATCAGGTGGTGATCTCTATCATTGCCATGACTTCATTTAGGTTAGAGCAGTGGCAGGAGCCTCTTGGCTTCTAGCCAGGCAGCACATAATACAAGCCTTAAAATACGTGAAGCATTAGAAACCTGTGTTTGAGTTCATTCAGTGTCATTATCCATTGATGTTAATAGTTTTTAAAGTTTTAATCAACAAAAATATTAATATAGTGTAAGTTTAATTATTTACGTTGAATCTGTTTTCAGTCCAAATAATTGGTTCTCTCTTTTAAAAGTGAGGTAGCATTTCAAAATTAGAATTGAGGCTTGAAAGTCTGGGCTGAATTGCACATCTCAAATAATAGCCACTTATTTGATACTTATTTGGAAAAGTCTTCATGTGGCTCATCTCATTTGGTTTGAAAGACAGTTTACATTTTAGTTTCCAAGAAGTGTTAGCTTTTCTTGTATTATCACATTCTTTCTTGTTAATAAAATCACAGATACTTATTCCCCTTTCAGCACATATTAAACCCCTAGTTGGAGAATGAACCGCTTTGCAGCTCAGAGAAACAGGTGTTTGACTAATGTTCAGTGAAGATGAAAACATTTCCTGACAGATGTTCAGAGAAAAAAGAAAACATAATCATTATTGCTGGGTAATTATAAATCAATTGAGGTTTGCTTTAATTGTGCCTTAGTCTGTGAGTGCCATAAGATGGTAAAGCTGTGAGAAAAGTCCTGATCATGAGGTATGTTTGTATCTCAGTGGTCCACTGTCTATACTTCAGTTCAGCATAGTCAGACACACTTTATACAGTTTTGATACACAGTCTGGGCTAACAGCAGCAATCTAAACATAGTGAAGTGAAACTCATTGTAGTGTAACTAAATCTTCATTCTTCTTGACCCTGGATTAAGTGTACCTGTCCAACAGTAATGTTAATGCACTTAAAAAAAAAATTATTCTGAAGCGGACTTAAACTCCAAATGGCTATCAGACCTAATGAAAACTGTTTTGACCATCCAAATATGGCTACCTAATAGTGCTTAAGCACTTATTAATAGAATGGGGAGTCCTATTCAAGTCAGTTCAGAATTTTATCCTTTCCTGTTGGCAAGTTATTATATTCTGAAAGTGATTGGTTAGTTAACATATTGTGACCATGAAGGGAGCAGGGGGTTATTTGCTTCTTGTCCCCTGGAAAGAAAAACAGTATATGACCTTGGCTTGTATCTTGTGAAGGAATCCTAAGTGAATGTTCTGTACCAAAAGTGGAAAGTTACCCATCTGTTTATTTGTGACTGATTGCTCTCTATCAAATAAGTTTTAAGGGAGTTATTAAGACTTTTTAATTTATACTTAATTTTAGATTAAGTGGAATCTTTTTCCCTGTTCTGTTTGTACTTCTCTTCTGATTCTTCAAAGAATCATTATAGAATGTTTTCTTTTTATTTTCTACCTTTCTGAACTGTGATACATTTTTGACCTGTTATGCCTTAATTGTGGATCACAATTTTTAGTTTCTTTCATTTTTTCCCTTGTTCTAATTGCTTGCATGCTCGCTATTTGAAGAACATTAGTAGATTAATTCTGAATATTCTGAGAACATAAAATCAATTTCTGTGGCAAGAATATCTTTTCTTTCCCATGAAGCAAATGCTATTTTCCTCTTTGTCAGTACAGAAGAGATCTCATTTCTGACCCATTTTTTATTTGTGAATGAACTGGGCATACACAAGTCCTGATATGGACCTGACTCAGCAAGTGCTGATGAAGCTGATGAAGCTTGCTGATGTTCTTGCAAGGTCACTCATAATTTATTTATTTATTTATTTATTTTTAAAGGTAATTGTGTTTAGGGATGATCCCTAAGGGATAGAAAAAAAAGCAAATATCACTCCTACCATCAGGAAGGGTAAAAAAGAGGAGCTACAAATTGGTCAGCCTCACCTCAGTTCCTGGGAAGCCATGGAGGAAATAATCAGGGAAACTGATTCTAAACAAGTTAAAGACAGAAGATGATTGATAGTAGCTGGTGTGGATTCATGAAAGGACTAAATATGGTAAATATAGTTATTGAAAGGATGATTGGCAAGGTAGATGATGGGGGAACAGCAGATGTTATTTTTCTTGATTTTAGTAAGATTTTATGTAGCCTCCAAGTTACATAATTTAGAATAACTTGAGAAGTGCTGACTAGAAAAGTGAACTGTGGATTGAAAACTAGCTGAACTGCTGACCTTAGCTGTTTTAGTGAGCAGCATGAAGTCCAGCTGGAGACCAGTCAGTATACCAAGGGTCAATACCAGGATCGATACTATCTAGTATTTTCATTGATGGCTTAGGTTATAAAATGAGAGTGGACCTACTGCAAGTTCTCAGGTAATACAAGATTGAGAAGGAAAATTGATACAACAGATGGTTGTGCTGCTATTCAAAGGGACTTGAGATGGTTATTTGTATGTAGTGAATTTTTATAAATAAAACTGCAGACAAAATATAGAAAGCAATCTATTCAGTGTTTTGAATGTGAAGCTAAAACGTGGATTTTTTAAAATTTTTTTATTTTTTTAAGCAAAAAGGTTTTCTTCTCTAACCAATATATTGAAGCTTGCCTTTGAAAGCAAAAGAAATATCTTAGTAATCTTGAAGGTCTTCAAAATCAAACTGCGAAAGTTGCTGAATAATCAGGGCAGTTGCTTAGAACAGTGTTAATGGCTCTTTCCTGCTATGGTAAGCAAAGCAGCATCTAGGAAACTGCTCTTGTTTCAGGAAAGATCACGTAGTAGATTTACTGTTAAAGGTCTTTTTGATGACAACCAACCTACAAGAAATTGTCGCTGATGAAAACTTGCATAATACAACCTGGTAGAGTACTGAAATATAGTCAGACAATGAAAACTAAGCTCTACCAGTGTTCCTGGAAAGGTAGCATGAAATCAAGTAAACTGTATAAAAGACAGATAGGTTGTATGATTTGTCTATCTAGATCACATGTGCACTATAGCCAAAAATTAAAAATGAAGATTGAAAATTTAATTTAGTTATGAAAGACACAAAGTGAGAAATGTGGAATCATTGTTACTGGGAGGGCTGGTAGTGAATTCACTCTTAGGATTGTTTAACATTTTCCATTATGTTATAAATTTGTAATACCTTTTTCTTTCTTTCTTTCTTTCTTTTTTTCCTGATGCTTCTTACAGGGTAAAACAGAAGAGAAAAAGGCAGAAAAAAAGCTATTTAATTTCTTCTTTTTGTTCTTCCATGCTGATCATGGGACATCTTTCCTTATCTTCCTCTCTAGTAAGGAAACCTTTCAAGCGAATATAATTTTGGTTCTGGAGTCATGTTCTCAGATACTACCTTTGTGGTTGCCCATGTGAATTTTATTCTATTTCTTTAAATCTCTGTATTACAATACAGTTGGTAATTACATGATCATGCTATTCTTATTTAAGATTTGCATATCGCTTAGTAGCCGAGATTTTTACATAAGGGAAAAGATTAAAGTTTTATGAGGAACTTTTTCCATAAGGTTTTACTTTTAATGCAACATGTAAAATAAAGCAAAGAAAGAAAAATAAACTCAGTGGAATATTATTCTGTTTAAAATACCAGTGCTAAAGGAAGAGAACATTTGAAGGAAATAACTGTAATATTTTAGGAAAAATACAGTTCAGCTGGAAGGTTTACTGCTTTCTGAAAGAAAAATAGTCTAGAGATGCGGGGACCTGATCTGGTGAGGATATCATTTTGCATAACTTATTTGCTTCTTGTCAGTATTAGAATTGTGTAGAATATTTTCACAGAGTAATGGGAAAATGTAGGAAGGGGAAGATGCAGGCTTAGGGAGGCCTGTTGGACATTTCTGTAGCAGCATAGTCATTTTATTTTTTTTTTAATGATCCAAACCTTCAAAGTGTAGAATACTGAGACTGCAATTTTTAAGGATGGGGAATTCTCAGAAGGTACGTGTGTGAGTGTTGCTATCTAGCACTAGAATATTCAACTTCAGGGATTGGTATTAGGGTTTATGAATATAGAATGCAAGTAAAGCAGTAGATAAGTAATAGTGATCCCCAATTTTTGCTTACACAGTCATGTAAGATCTGCTGCTTACAATGAAAAATTCCTATGAAATATCTGGTGGTATCTCAGCAGAGAAAAGAGAGAGAGAGACAGGCTTGGTAGGAGACACTGTTTGTGCTAATTTGGACAAATTTACATTTGGCTCTGATTTTGATGCAGATGCAGTGAAGGTTGAAGAATGTGTGCATATATATATATTTTCTGTTACGCAGCTCAAAATGTGAATAAAAAATCATTTATGACATTGACCTGAAAATACATCGCAACATTATCTTATTCAGTCTTCAGTATCTATTCTGAATTTTGAGGGATATAATGGCCCTAAAAATGGTACAGATCTATGTAAATAAATGCTATGCAAAAATGCTTGATGGGAGTTCTGTCCTTACAGGGCATAACAATTGAATAAGGGAGATTATTTAAAAATAAACAACTATTAGTAACTTCCCTGACACTGGTTTTATAAACTGCTGCTGATATTGTGATGACTTGTGTATTTTAAATTAAGCCAGTTTAGGATAATTTCTTTTTCTACTACTCAAACCCATTAAGTTAGCGTAATTATCACAGTAGGGAACTAGCTATATAGTAAGAATGCCTGGACTCACTTTCTCTAGAAGGAATAAATGACAAATAGAAGAACTCCCACCAACTCTAATACAATCCACAGATTTTGAAGAAAGAACATTTTAATAGGATAGATTTAATATTATACCTCTTGGCATAATAACTAGGATATATCTTAAAAACATCATGCACAATGCAAACATAAGTAACAAATATGTATATACATGTATATGCACAGTATATAAAGTACAATACTCCGTGTTTCTTTGCATTGTTCACAAGAGGATATCAAAGAGACTTAGAAATGTTAAGTGAAAATATACTGGTTAGATTCAGTAGGATTTTAATCTGTACCTGACAATCTTATATTTAGTCCTCAATACTTCAGTTTATTCCTTTTCTTTATTCTCATGTAACAAACCGAAACACTACTGTAGGTTAGAATTTCTGATTAAGCACTTTACATCTTTCCAGATGTCATTACAAATGAATAGAGTAGATGTGCCTAATTTCTGTACCAGCAGACAAGATGTGCAGTGTGTTGTTTAAGGGAAATAGTGAAAGATTTCTACCCAAAGTGCACCACAAAAACTTTGCACCCTTTTATTCTGTTGTCATTCTCAAACCTCTGTATAGTTCACAGGGCTGCATAATGAATACCTGTCTGATAGGACGTTAATTGATGGGGCAGAGATCAATTACATCTTCTGTCTACTGTTACCAGAGTCTTACTGAAAGGAGTGTTTTGAGTTGTTTTCAGTGCTTTCTGTGGGAGAGAAGAAGATTTAGTCACATAGATGCCTGAAGTTACATTTTATATCAAACAAACAACATATATGAATAGGAGAGTTTTTAAAGAAGAACCTATCTAACAGTAAGACAATGTGTAATTTTTTCATAGTTCTTATTCTATGGGGTTTTCAGGACATGCTGTCAGATTGAAAACAAAAGATAAAACTTGGCCATAATTTTTTAAGAAAGCTCAGACAGGATGAATTCCCTGTGTCAAGGAGAGAAAGCTAAAATGATGAAAGTGATGGAGCTGAGACAGACTTGGTAATATGAGATGTGTATGGAAAGGAACCTGTACCTAATGCAGTCTGAATTGCATTATCTGAAAGTAAAACAGTTGATGATGGAGGTCCATCTACACAACAAATTGTGTGAACTTTGCAAAGCTCTGAGAGTAAACACTGTCTGGATTATGTTGATTTCTTTTTTTTAAAACCCCCTCATTTCCAAAACAAATGTTGGCTGAACGTTGATTGAATGTTACTCAGTTGAATGTCTCACTGCTGAACAGGTGGCTAAGACCTGCTTATTCATGTTGTCAACCAGTAGCATTAGCTTAACAATATTTTGTAGGATACAGTACTTTGCTAACAGTAACAGGAAATAAAATATTGGAAAGGGGTGATCTTTTGAAACTTCTACTTTTTACTGCATAGAGGAGCGAAGCCAGAAAAGAAAGTGGTCTCCTAAATCAGTCTTCAGATCATAAACTAAGAGAAAAAAAATGCACACAAAAAATAAATCATTGTATTTATGTATCAACACAGTAAATCTCTAGCACAGGTAAAAGGGATGAACTGTAGGAATGAGTTTCTTCAAAGATTTGATCATGAGGAATACGGAGAGGAGATTCGGAAGTATCAGTTGTCAGAATTTCTAGACTACATTTGACTAAGGTCTTTAAGGACAGCTGGGATGTGTAGATCATGTGTTGCTTCATTTAGCTGTGGTAAAGTTAAAGTGACACGGTTCTACATGATAAACTTTTTGACAGTTGTGGTCTAGCCTGATGTGCTTCTGTTGAGTAAGCACTAATTTTGTTCGTTTATGAGGAATGACAGAACAAATTTAAGAGAAAGGCAGCAAAGATTCAAATGTAGATGTGTTGTTCCTCCAAGTCTTCAAAGAAAGCAAAGTAGAATTCACAATTTATTGATTTTTAATCTGCAGTTAACTCATAGAATACTTTTGTCCTGCACTATACCCATTGAAGAAAATACAATTGCAAGGTAGGAAATGAAATAGATCTTCAGAATTTTTTTTTCTTCTGTTTCTTCTTGGTAGAAGTGCTAAATGGTCATTCCTTTCTTCAGGTGATTCTCATACTATAAAAACTGACATCCCTTTTCTCTACTACTAGGCAGGCTGCCCACACACTGGCTGAAGTAAAATACGTGTCCTCCCTGAAACATCGGAATTTGTTGAGGCTATTTATCTGGCACTTCATTTGTGTGTGTCGTAGACATTTGAATTGGTACAGCTTTTGTGATTTCACAATTCTCCTTTCTCCATAGCAAATACAATTTATATTGGGAATGAAAAGACATAACAAGAATTAATTCTGAGGCTTTATTAATCCTTTAAGTGATGAGATTCAGGATTATTTTTTTTCACTGAGGCAACTATGGGTTCTCTAATTGAAGGCACTGAATGCTAATTAGAATCACACCAATAATTCTGCAGAGGGCAACAGTTCTAATAAGGAAAATCATGGAAGTGGAACATTTCTAAACAGCGCCATTAAGTTTCTTCTATCAGGACTCAGATAACGATATAGAAAGAAGATGAAAATAGATGTTACATTTGGCTTAGGGAAGTCCTAAGCTGCGCTATAAATACCATATGCATCCTCGTGGAGATACTGGGGAGAATCCTGTCCTCATCTCCCTCTTTCTTTACAGACATTTACCATTTTGAGAGACTGATATAATTGTTTAATATAAGGAAGCAGTTGTGGAAATAAGAAAAAATAACATTATCCTAAATATATTTATGAATTTCAATTGAGAGAGCTAACTTCTTTTTCTGTCCCATTTAGTTTCTTATTCCTTTATTGCTTTGGAATTTGTATGTGAATGAACACAGGCATAATAACTTATAGGTGTTGGTTCATTTAAATTTCTAAATGGAATTGTGTGTGTTGTTTGCTGTCCTCTAAAGATCAAACAAACCTAATAACATGAATTTGAGTGATATCAAAATATTGTATTGTTCAAGCTAGCTACTCTTTAAAATATACTCAAGGAAAAGATAATTAGCCTCTGTCCAGGGACTGCCATACAAACGTCCTTCAGTGAAATATCACTTACACTTTCAATATATCTTGAAAGGCTTTATTAAAGCATAATACAAAATTCTCTCAGAGCACTGACACATGCCAGAGGGCAGATTAATGAGAGCTGGGTAGCCAAGCCACCTGTCTGATTTCTGAACTGAGAATTTGCTGGAGATGTAAGAAATTGCTGGATGAGTCAGTAATTTTTCATTGCCAGAGGTACAGAATCTTAGAATTTCTTTGACTTCCTCTGCAATATAAGGGGCAACAAGTGAAAAGCAGTCTTAGCTGCAGGGACATTTGTACTGCTTCTGGCTGTAATGTCAACATAACTGTCACATTTGTCACCTTATACGGTAATTACTTGTATCTCAAAGAGGAAGCAGCTGAGTGTTGGGGATTCATCTTCATGGCTGTTTAGCTGGAGTTAGAAAGATTACAATGGAATATTACAAATAATTAAAAAATGACAAGTATCATATGATCAAGACTGATGCATCACTGTTTTTGCTCAGCTCTTAAATAGTATAGACATACTTGTTTGAAAAGGCACACCAGTGCAACATTTGCTCTGCTGTGATTGATTGTATCATAATATATTCTATTTCAATAACGGATAAGACTAAATAACTTGCAGATTTCAGTGAAATTTATTATGGCAGCTTAAAATAGTGACAAATGAGAAATATTTACCTTTAAATCCTCTGATTAGAGCTCTGACCATTATTTCCTCTGACTTACAGGTGTTACTGTGATAGCTTCTTGAATATTCTGTATCTGAGAAGAGCTGTCTTCGTCCCACTACACAAGTAATTTTACTGTAAAAAAAGTTTGTAGTTGGAGTGAAGAATTGTCCATAGACAGCAATCTCTGTAGAGGAGATATAGGCTATACTTCCTTCTGAATTCAAGGTGCAATGCTTGTTAACAACTACACTGTTGACGTATTCATGAATGCTTAGTGTAGGAAGTTGGCACTGTCAGCAGCTTCCTCATCCTCAGGACTTACAGATTGTTTACTGGAGCTTGCTACTTCCATGGCATTTTTGTATGGCTTTGCTCTTCCTTTGGGATTTCATTTTTGTGTGAATCCTCTCTGTGGAGTTTCTTGCATGATTCTTGTCAGTCACCTTTTTATTTTATTACTGCTACTTTTTTTTTTTCTTTTCTTTTTTTTTTTTTTTTTAATTTATTATTGGAAGGAAACTTAGGTGCCTGTAGTTGAAAAAGATTTTACTCACTATTGAATGTTCGACTGGATTGGCTGCTGAAGATATTTTATCTGTCAATAATATGATAATAACAGTTGTCATCTCTTTGTGGTTTGGTTCTGTGGTGTGGAATCATCATAAAGGTCTCTAGAGTAATGAGGATGTTCTATCTGGAAAGAGGTTCAAACTCATGCAACATTAGGTAGGGTCTTTTGACCAATCTGATCTTGAAAGCTTTCAAATTCGAGAATTTCATTGCTGTCCACAGGCTGGAATAGAGTGTGCCTAAGCTTTAGACTTCTAACTTAAGGACGACTTAGGTATATCCTCACCTAAAACATCTCAAAGAACTGGCTTCCTTACCCCAGCTCCTCCAAAATGACTGCATCTTTCACTGTATTTGGGAAAGATGTATTCCCCTTAGGGCTGTAAGCATCTGACCCCTGAATCTGGAGCACCTTTTTCCTTTTCAAGATTTGGTGCAACTGGGCTTTTTCCCTTACTTCATACCTGTACTAAATTGAGAACTTAGAGGAGAGTAGGTGAGATTGAATACAGTATGGGGAATTCAAAGTGAATTACAGTGAGGTTGAACGAGCTATAGGGAAGGGCAAGAATCTTCTACTGTGCATGCCAGATGTGTCATGCCAGAACATTAATCTGGCTTGCTCCCACCATTTTACTTCACAGCAGCCCCTCAGAAGACAGGAGTCAGTGGGCTACAGGGAAAATAACTTGTGCTGGCAGTATTTATTCCCTGCTATACTGTTCTTTAGTAACCTTGCTGCTGATCCTCCTCCTGTCCCTAGCATGATGTCCCCTATCATGGGAATTACATGACAGAATACAACTGTAGTTAAAGTGTGGGGTGCAGATTCGGCTATGTGGCATGACTGCTTGATTCTCAAGCTATGTCACAGGGACACTCTCAATGTACCACCAGATGTATGCTTATTATGTTATCAACATAGCATATTTTCCATCATATGATCAGTGTTGAATATGCTGATGTTTTTAGAGCAACTGTGGTATCGCTTTGCTTTTGTAATGAGATGGATGGGGACGCCTGAGCACTAGTGCCTATGTGACTTGTTTTCTTTAAAAATAACCCACACTATTGTAGAATATAAAGTCTGCAGAAACTGTTCTATTCTTATATTTACTAGGAGATCTGAAGAAAGTGGCTTAGAAGGAAGCAAATTTATTACTGCATCTGGTTCAGTTCTTGCCTACAGAGCTTGTCTCAGGTCAATGCATACACAAATTAAAATTCTCAAATGTGACAGATGGTATTTGTTTTTGGTGAGTGTTCTCAGTTGCTCTCTGTGTCCCTTTGAGAAGTAGATGTAAAAGCAGCCCTTGGAAATGACAACAGGGGAATGGATTCATCTTCGGGGAGAAAGGAGCCTTGTCTGGGGAGCAGTTTCCAGGGCTGTAAGGTATGACATTAGGAGAATCTCGATGGGAGGCTTCAGCCTAGAGGGACTGAGAGACTGCTCAGAGCAGACAGCAGATATCTGAGGTAACAGAGTGAACTTTTTTGTTATCAGAGGAGACTAACAAAGTTCAGCACGGTTCAGAAAGCCAGTGAGTTATCCAAAGCTATGCCTACAAGCAATGATCTGTCTCCAGGGACACAATGGGCAGAGAGCAGAGTTATTTATGAGATTGTTTTACTTTCTATCTGTTTGATGCAATTGCTTTGAATTTTTTTTTTTTTTCACTCTAAGCATGGGTATCTTTATATGTATATAAACTTGTCCCTTCCATTTTGTGTCTGAGGTTATCTTGCTATAGATAAAGGTCTAAGCAGATCCAAGTCAAAGCTCTAACCAATATCAGCTTCCTTCAAGTCAATAATTTCTGTTTATTTACTGTCTTTACAGTTCCTGTCTATAGAGGACACCCTCAACTGAACTTTGGTGTGTGGCTCACTGATAGTTTTGACATGACTGTAGAACAAACAATAATGTCTAGAAAGTGAAACTTTTGATCTGTTGTTTCTGCTATATTAGTGTTCCCCTCTCTACCAGCACTGCATCTTGTTTCAGTGGCCTTTATAGAAAATGCATGATTTTTCTTTTCTGGCCTCTGTATTACTCTTAGCCACTCTTCTACTTACATGCACAACTCTTCAAAGCATTTGATGACTTAGCTTGTTTGAAACATGCAATTTTTTTATTTATAGTGCAAGTAGGAAGAGATCTAAAGAATACAGTTGGGTCTGAGTGATTGTGGGCAGCAGAGTTCTTCCACAACTTCACAGAATTTGCCAAGATGTGTAGGTGGTGAGAGGAAGTGGAGTCTAGTGGCTTGAGGGTAGATTTTCTCAGCCATCCGTGGGACTAGAGAAGTATTTATATTGTGACTTAAGACTGTGTTGGATTTTTCCCTGCTTTCCTCAGTTCTTTTTGCTCATCTCTGGGTTTTCTCACATCCAGTCTTAGCATTTACAGACTTGCACAATGACACACAAGTGAAAAAATCTGCATTAAAGAAACTCACAGAAGTTCTTTAGATCATAACATTATATTGGGCTGTAGGGAATATGGGATAGTTGCTTGTTATGCTGCAGTACATCTTATCTGCTGGTGCTCTTGCCTCATTCAGCAAGTGATAGTTCTATTATTTTGCAGGCAGATGGTCTCAGAGCTACAAGTGTTAAGTTGGCTGTAGTGCTTGTGGACTGGATTGGCTGCCGTCTCTAACTACTAAAAAATCAGTAAGTGCAGTGGAAGAATCCTTCCTGCCTTGACTTCTTTCAAGCCATGCTCTCTCCCTGAGCTGTAGCAATGTGTAGTTAGCCAGTTTGCTGTCCTCTGCAATGTTTCCTTCACGGGAACTTTCAAAAAATATTCTCCATCACCTTCAAGTATATGTTTGCAGAACTTTTATTTTCTAAAGAAAACACAGCAGTAAGATAAAGAATTAAAAGTATAAAATCTCCAGAATGAGGAAAAAACAATGAGTAAACCATCAGTGTTGCTTGTCAATTCAGAGAGATGGGACAAAATGAAGAGACAGTTTTTCCCAATCATTGTTGGTCTTAAGGTTGACAAGCCTTAAGCCAAGGATATAAAAGGAACATCCAAACATTGAACAGTGTTTTCCAGTTAAAGAAGGAGCTGGATGATGTTATGAGGACTTGACAACTGCTGTCTTTTTTCCATCATAGCCAGAATACTTGGTGCTTGTGAATATTATGTGGGTATGAAAGAATGAGTCTAAAATAATGAATGAGTCCAATCTATGAAATTGCACTCTCAGGCTGAGAGTGAAATGAGTTTTGATGAGATTTCTTTTTCCTTTCTGTTCTCTCATTGAGTTTATTCACACTAGCTGTACAGCACCAGTGCCCAAAGTTCATTTCAGAAGCATAAAACCATTTTTACAATGTAATAGTATCACTGATATTATGACATTTAGGGAAGGCGGGAGTAGAAACTCATAATATTTGAATATTTACTAAGTGTAAGGCAAAGCTGAAGAATGAGAAAGGGGGAGGACAGAATTATTAGTCCTTTCTTTAGCATGTCAGTAGGCAGTTAAGGAGGTCCTGTCACAATTCATTCAACATTAAAATTATATATTCTGTTGAAAAGTGACTGCTTCTATTAACAGCAATTACAGTCAAGGAAGTTCATTTCTGAGAAGTGATGCAAAATTGCAGAGTTGTAGTTATATGCACTGTTTCTGTATCATTTAGTTTTCATTGTTTGCAATGCTTCTTACCTTGAATGTAGTATTAGACTGTAATCTAGAGTCCAGTTTGCTTTTGAGCCAAATACTAATAGAAAATAGATCGTTCATAGCCTTAGATCACTATTGCTGCTGAGGCTCTCATTGTGTTTTATCTGTGTGCAAAAAGGAGACATACCAACATTCACAAACTGAAGTGAGATTGAGATACGGGATCATGGAGTAGAAATCACAAACATCTAGATTGCTGTCCTAGACCGATGAATTTCCCCATACCACAGAGAAAGGAACACTGTTGTGGTGCTCAGTACTGGGTTTATGAAATGCTGTGTGCTCTTTGCTATGTCACAGACCCCTCTGTGCCAAGGGGAATTTTGCCTGCTATGAGACATTAATACTGAGGTCACCATCTGCTTGTTTCTGCTTCTGAGTAAAAGGAAGGACTGTCTTTTATCATATTAAGTAGATCTGCAGCCAATATTTATTTTTAATATCTTTGCTAAAAGAAGAGAAAATTATCCTAATAATTATTCTAGAGGCTTTGTGCCCATGAGTAATCCAGGAAAAGCTGTCAGGCTGTGCAACCCTGAAACTAATAATATTTGTGCAATAGAGTTTGCTGCATTTGATAAGGTGACAACACAGGTTCTTCCAGTATATTACAGCACTGTGAATGCTCTGGTGTTTTTCTGAAGGACAGTGGTCCCCTCAAAATATTAGTCACAGACACTCCTGTAGTATCTTCTAGTATGTAAGATGCTTAAAGCTGCTTTCTGATCTAATGTATTTGTGTTTTCTCTACGTGGTCATTTGCACTCTCTTTGCACAGATTTAAAACACAAGGACATATGCATTTTTCATTCTATAGTGTTGCATCTTGGTTGTGCAGAAGCACTAGCTAATAAAGGTGTAGAGCAGTTCACAAGCGGTTTGTCTAAATCAAATTAACTCTCATCAGCTCGGAGAGATGTGCAGTCTCCACTGAAGTACCAGTAGCCTTCAATTCAATACAAGACCAAATACTCTGTAAATGGATAACAATGGGGAGTGCTTGCTGAGTGAAATGCTGGACAGTTGTGATACTTGTTCCAGGAAAGAGCTAGACTAATTGTTCATCACAGAACAAAACTAAACCACTATTTCTGGCCAGAGCACAGGAGAGCTTGATTTGCATTATCAGTTGTAAAAATACAAGATTCATCAAAATATCAAGGTTTCTGTGTGCTCCATCAGCCCTTTGAATCTTTTGAGATTTCTCAGCTATTTATAATACATATCTTAGTCATTAGATTGTGGAGGCTGTGTTCTAATGCCTTTTAAAGCTGGAGAGTCAGTGGAAATATTACAATTAATGTGACAACAGTTACTTTAAAACTAACCTTCTGTCAACAAAAAGCCCTCAGAGCTGCTATTTTGCTTGTTGGCTGTCATGCCTCTTGTCTCAGGGGAACCATCCCTGGCTGATTGTGCTGTGACACTGACAGCTTTTTGCTGCAGGGAATCTTCACATATTTTCCCCAGGTAAAGAGACAGCAATATTATGTCATTTGAGCTGTTTTGGAGAACAGACACAGTAAGACAGGCAAACCTAAAAATGCAAATGCATGGAAGTGGAACTATGTGGCTCTCAGTACTAACAAGTAGCTGTGAGATGCCCGCATTCTATTTCTGGCTCTGTCGTTTTCTCATACCATTGTGAACTAGTAAATTAACCTTGTTCAGTGACTGCAGCACCATTAAGAAAATGGGAATGGTAATGCTTAGCACCATGAAGGGGCAGTGTAATTCTTTGCTAATTAATATTTATATAGTGACAGCTTCTCCATTGCTCTGCACCTTTGCAGTAATTTACATATGTGCAAAATGAAGACAAAGTGGCTGAAAAATGCAGCTGTGTTATACAAACTCTGCCAGTATGAAGGGCTATGCCAGGATTGCAGCAGTGGAGAGTCTGTCTTTAATTTTCAAGATGCTTTTGCCTGTAGACATTAGATCTGTTAGTTCAATAGTGGAAGTATTTGTAATATTTCAAGTGCTTCCTTCTTAGACTATAGCAGATGAAAAGGTTAGTGTGGTGTTAATTAAGGTACAAACTTACAGGACACTAGTTACTTCACTAGTTATGTATATTTGTGCACATGTTCTTACATTGTAAGCTACCATATCTGTCAGTGAAAAAGGAATAAACCATATCTGAATTACTGTTGAGGTGTGAAAAGTCATACTGTAGCATAACCTTGCAGCAACTCCTTGATACTTGTCTTATATTTTGATAAGTTCAGTGGTTACATGTACTCCTCTTGCAGCAATAATGAGTTCTAGGGATGATGAGGAACACAGGAGTTCAGTGATTCAAGAGAAATGTTGGCTTTTGATCTTTTACCAAATTTCTTCTTTTTATAAAGGAAACCTTTGGAGGTGAGGATAGCAATAACTTTTACCTGCTGGAAATCTAAGTGCTCTGACAAGTTAAAGGAAACAGTACTTGCTCATGATTCTCTGCTAGGCAGACTAGAAGACAGCAGGACTAACTGCCATCTTATTTAATTAATGAAACTGAATCAAGGACACAAGTAACAGAAGAATCATCAGGTTATCACAGGTGGTGTCTTTTTTGTCATTTACCAAGATCCTGACAGACCTCTTTCTGCAGGATCACTGTGAGCAGTGCCTGTTTGCTATCCCCCTGCCTGGAGGTTATCCTATCCTGCCTGGTTTTTCTTACAACTAAATGTAGAACGTTTTTGAACTCTTACTGCATTATATATTCTAGGCTGTAAAGGAATGAATAAGGAGTACCAATAGTCTTGGAACTGGTAAGTTATTTATTAGCTTGTTTTTCTACTGTTCTCATAGACTGAAGAGAGTATGTGACTGCAGCTTTATTCCTACTCAGTTTAGATTTTATTTGCAAAATCATGGGAAGAATTTTTTTTTCTCTTTTTATCCACTTGTTCTTCTCAGCACTGTTTTCCATGCAGCAGTGGCCAGAATCTTATGTACTTGTTAGTCACAAAATTTAGTGCACGTTCTTATTGCTTCTTTGATTGTGTGCCTGTCACCTAGAGTCTAACTATCTGTTCAGAATGCTTTCAGATGAATCATGCTCTTCTTATCATACACTTTACTTTTAGAGTATCGGATAATATTCCTTCTTGCTGAGAGTTAAAGGATTCCCAATAAATAGAAACTTTAACTGTTTGGAATCCAGACAGTGTGGTCTCCATTAATTAAGTGACAGGAAACTATTCAGTGATCAATTTGTCTTTACAAAATTATCACATTACAGCACTCTTTACAGGTAAGAAAAACGCTAGATGAGGTGACATGATGTAAGCATAAGCATGACAAGGAAGTATAAGCTGATATTAAATGAACGTCCTACCTTGTAAACTTTGTGATTACTTCCCATCTGCTGTTTCTGCACAAAAAGAAAAGCCTTTTCTTTTGACATCTGTTCTGTGTTTGCTCCTGGAACACATCATATAATTGAAACAATCCTACTCATCCTGTCATAAAGAAAAGAACAGTGGCCTGCATCCTGTTCAGTCTATCTTCTGGAGCCCCAATAGTATGAGTTGTAGTTCCTTGTCCAGTCTGGAGCTCAAGAAACAGAATTTTTACTGCTTGTCTGTGGAGGCTCTTCTACAGCCTGAAACCATGGATAATAGGTATTTTTTATTTCAGAGCTGATCAAGTTAGAAAATAACACGTTACTCTCTCAATATCCTTTTGTATTATTAGCAATAAAAAGGGAAAGTTAAGTGGACTTGGGTGGCAGGAAGGAAGAAGCTAAAATCTGCTTTCTTGCCTTGTTGTTCTGTAAATTTTCTGAAGATCTGGATCTTTGTGCAGTTTCCCCCACCTTGAAACTTAGGCCCTGCAGGAATATTTCCTTATTTTTGTAAGGCTGTGAGATGAAAGGGCATAAAAAAATCTGAGACCTCCATTTCCCTTTATGTGTTGATGAGCATATTAAATATGTATATTATGTACTCATTATATACGTGTATATTTTTATATTTTGACAGCAGACAAGTTATCAAAAGTGATCAGTCAATGAGTTAATATAAATGTCAGCAGTTGACTTACATCAGTCTTCTACCAAAGCAAGATTTTAGGTCTTGAACAAAGTGACATTACAGTGATTTCCCTGGTCAAAATGCAGGTTTATCCTAGTGAGTGAATTACCATGTTTAGCAAGTTACTATTGTGCTTGATTTGCAGTATTGTTTATGAGTCCACTTTTAGCATGTAAAAAGCAAATTTGATTTAATTTAGTCAGCGATGAAGATATCTTACAGTGAATCAGATTTCCTCATGTTGAGAACAAAATAAGAGTAAATACACAGTGTTGTTCAGTTGAATCACAGTAGCCTGTTAGAGCATAGCAAGGTGACATCAGTCCTTACTCTAGTTGGAGGTGCAGACCACACAGAGAACAGGGAAGCAGTGTAATATAATACCTGATATAAGACTTGAATTTTAGGATGCCGTTGTTCAGTTTCTGCTTTTCCCAGTCAATCTGAAGCATGATGGCAAAAAATCATTTCCAACTCTGCACCTTATTTTCTCCAGATGTTGTTACTTGATAATAATTCTGAGCTGCTCTTAAAAGACATTTTTATATCTTTTAATCAAAGGTCAAATTTAAAGCCTTCTATATTGAGAATTTCATTCAGTCTTCGTTACGTACCAGACTCCTTATGAATAGGTGCCTTAACTGAGAAAAATCTTCTGCATTGTTAAGTAGCCAACTAAACATAAAATGACTCTTAAGTGTGGCTAAAATCAGATGCAGTTTTAGTCAAAGAATGAAACTTTTTTGTAAGGGTAAAATTGACCCCTATATGACAAGTTGGTGTGAGATTTTCACATCAATTTGACTCTGTTCAGGTTTATTTTTTTGCAGCACGGTGACTTCCAAAAACATGGCTAATCGTTCAGTTTGTGATTCTTCAACCAGAACTAAAATTCACAGATGGTATGCTGCTCTTCTTTAGTCGCAATGTTAAAACTCCAGTCAAAACTAAGATTCCTTCACGGGATGGGAGGTAACATGAATGTCAGACACAGATGCTTCTCTCTCATCCTTTGGGTAGGAGCAGATATCATGCATGCAATTTGTTCCTGTTCTCATAGGGCATTTAGTGGGAAAACCGGACCATTTCTTCAACTGCACACCCTGTAACGTATTTCCTGAGGGAAGGACGATCACAGATCTGTGAGTGGCAGTTGGAACTGAAAACAGTAATTCTGTCTTTGGCAGTTGGTGGCACAATCCTCTGACTTTTGCAACACTGTTGCAACACTTAGCCCAGGCACTGTGCACCTTGCAGATAGAGACTTTGAATGGGCCACCCTGTGGAGCTAAGGAGCACCACAGATCAGATGCCTTTGTGGAATGAGACTATCATGTGAAATTAAAAGGAGGAATAAAAACATGAAAACTGAGGGGGAAAGGTTTCACTTAGGAGTAATCAATGGAACTTCAAGTCATTTATTTTCCATTTACATGTCTCTAACTTTAAATCCAATTTTGTAAGTTGGAATTTACTGTTTAAATTATACTTAAACATTTCAATGTATTTTGTATCAATTCATTGAAGTCTTTATGTGTACAATAGATATTTACTTTAATGTGAAACATAGCCTTAACAGAAACATTATTTAGCAAGTCTGCAGTCTGCTGAGATCTGCCGAAACAAGGACAATATTTTTTCAGCTGCTACATTCAGCTTACTCATGGACTCAGTAAGTTTCTCACACTTTAAGAAACTGAGAGAGATATGAATTTGAGGTAAAAGTACATGAGTTCCTATGAGCCTCTTGAGGGACATTCAGCCTCTTTATTGTGTCTCGTTATCCCACAATGAGCTATTTCAGGAGTTAAGCTGGTTAGGGAAAAAAAAAAATAAAGAGTTCAGATTTCCTCTTCAGAAAATATCTGAAGAATTTTACAGGGGCTCAGATCATCAGTGCTGGCAAGTGGTTGAAAAGGGAGCACATGACAGAAAGTGAAGGAGACACTGTTCCTTTTAGCAGTAACATGAAATTTGATTGCTTTAGTCATGAAACCACCAGTGGCTGAAAGAAGTTACTGCACTTTTATTCACTGAAGTCAAAGTGTTTTTCAACTGCACACATGCTGGTGAATAAAATTCCTTTGAAGTTTTACTTCATTTGATGAGATTTTTAGATAAGAATTATACTTTTCCTGAAATGTTGTCCTGAAGTGCTAAGTAGTACATAGACCCCCTCATCAGCACATACAGACTGATTTCTAAATATTTCAGGATGAATGTTTTCAAGATGCATCAGGATTTTCTATATTTTTGCCACTGTTTATTGGAGTGTTACTTTGTGTTGAAGTTCCTCAGTAATATTTGTTGAAAGATCCCAGTTAAATCTATTGAAGGAGATAAATGAAGCCTTGTTTTATGTTTAAGGAAATGTAGGAAAGAGAAACAAATAATACTTGCATTTGAATGAGATACTATGTGAGATAATAGTCTAGAAAATCTTATGCAGCCTTATGGTCCAGTCATCTCATTTTGTTACCAAATAAATGATGAGGTTTTCATTCTTGCAATTTATACAGAAGTCACGACTTAAAAATGAACTATCAGTAGGGAAAGTTTGACATTCAAAAGAGATTACAGCACAACAAAAAAGCAAACAATTGCTCAGTGCTGCAGAAATATTAGTTGAATAATTTCTTTATTTTGATGCTTTCACATTTGAATTTAATTTTTATATGTATAAATGAGTGGTTGGCTTTTGAAAGTAGATTTGTTTTTCCTATGTGGTTATGGAATTGATATTCTCATTGGTAATAGAAAAATAATTCAGTTAACCACATTCAACATGGGAATGCATAACTGTTATACTAACTCAAGAGAGGAAACAAGAATGGCAAATGCTGTAGCTTAATTTTAAGTGAAAAATATTTGGGGAACTCTTCTGATTGGTACTTTGTGGTAGAAACTTTTGATACGTTCTATTTGGATCTCCAAAGATAGATAAAGTTTCGACTTTGCTCTTGACGTGCAGTGTTTGAATGGTTCTCCCTGCCTTCCTTCTATTACTCTTACTCTTGAAAATCAGAGCAGCTCCCAGCTGTTCACTGAGATGTCTCACTGAGCTGCTTCCATGGCAGCATCCTTTAAGAGAAAAAAATCCATGGATAAGATTCACTCCAAAAGTTGCCTCTTGTTGTGTTTTGATTTGCTTTTTTGTTGTTGGTTTTTTTTTCAAGCAACAACTTATTTTTTGTTCTTTTTATTGCCTTTTCAGCCAGTCCCTTTCCTTTCCCTGTCTTTTTTTCTTTTTCTTTTCAGTTTTTTAATTTTCTGCTTCTTTATCTCCTTTGCCTGCTTTGTGTGACTTTTTCTACAAAGCAGATATTGCTTTATTTCTTAGATGAATGTAGTATCTTTTTAGCAGTACATGCAGTTAACTTTAAGGAAGAATTTTAATGATAATAAATTGATCTTGTGATAATATCTTTTTTTTTTCTTCCCCAGATATGTGTATGTGCCATAAAACCTAGTAAGCACTGCTTGTAACACAAGCATTCTTTTGTGTACTTCCTAAGGCAACTGTTTGAAGATTTTCATCTGTATCTGACCATGCAGTTGTAAGTTTTGCTGCAGATGCCTTTTCAATGGCAGACTGTTAACATTTCCTTTTGTGAAAATGGCTTTAAAAATAATAGTCCTTGAAGTGGCATTGGACATTGCAAGCCCAACGGTCCATCCTAGAGGGGAGTAAGAAATCATAGGCTACCATGTGGATAGGAAGTCACTATTAACATGAACTTAATGTTGGAAATCACTACCTTTAATCTTGTTGCATCTTGCCTATAGATCTGTTAACAAAAAGCTGATCTAAGATCACTTAAGTCAGTGCTGTTTGTATAAGAATCCCAGATGAAAAGAGGCTTGAATTCCTCTGTCCTCTTCATAATCTGTTTATTCAGTGTTTACTTTCTTTACTTTCTTCTCTGTTGTTTGGTGTTTTTGTTTTTTGTTTGTTTGTTTTGTTTTTGTTTGTTTGTTTGTTTTTGTAGTTTAATAGTTTTAATTGTTTTAATGTAGTTTGTTGTTGTTGTAGTTTACCTGTGTCACTATAATGATGCCATAAATAATTGACTCATTTTTTTTCCTTTAGTCATTAATTCAAGAAAAGTAGCAGGAATTAAGGAATATGTGTTCTGTAATTCACTGCACTTGAGGGCAGGGGCAATATCATAATTTCTTTGTGGGAAACCCACAGAAGGGTCATAGACCTTGTTGCTTACTCTTACAGCAGATGAGAGAATGGAGGCAGATGGCTAGATCCTGGTGATTTAGATTTGAAAATCCCAGTGTCCATTTAATTCTTTCTCCTTCTTTCTGAAAATAGTTTCAACATTGAACATTTTCCAGATTGTACAGAAACAAAGAGAAATGACTTTTAGTCAGGATGACTCAGAAGGAAAAGCACAGGATGGGGAATCAGAGAGTGCTGTTCCTTGCTCTGCTAAGTTGGAGGAAAAAAAAAAAGCATTAACAAGCCTAGGAGTTTTCATTAGTTTTCCTTCTAGACTTTCCTTCTATCTAATTCACTGAGGAAATATGAGACTTAATATATTTGTCTTCAATAAGTGCTTCATAAATAGGGAATAGGAGGTACTGAAAAATGCAAATGCAAGAAGATTTCAAAAGATGGATCTAAATGCTAAAATACTAAAGATTGTTTGTTTCTTCTTGGTTGAAGGTTTTTGAAGTAAAAAAAAAAAAAAAAAAAAAAAAGAAGAAAATTAATAAAAATGAAGACGAACAAGGAAGTCTGACCCCAAGCTGCTTCAGAGCTTCAGAACCATTTATAATTCCAATGTCTAATGTGGTAAATACTGAGGTTCTGTGTGACAATTTGTGTTGTTATTGACCACTGTGTGACTGGGGTATATATTTCTATCTGCATTGGGCATCTTATTGTCTAGCAAACACAGAACATACAGGTTTTTGTTCTTGTTTTTTTGTGATCACATCTTTCTCATTAAAACCAATCCTAGAAAAAAGCAGAGAAACTAAAATAGAAAAAATATATGTAGCAATTTTATGGGGAAGGGAAGATAGCCTTTTAGTACTTTACTTGTCTCTTCTCAGGCTTCTCTGCACAGGCAGATCTTTCTTAAAAAATTTATAAGAAACTCCCTTTTACAGCCCCAGCTTTCCCATGTTAATAGACTTTAAAGGAGTGGTCAGCAATGAGCAGTACAAGATGATTATAAAAGGATGGATGTATGATAATTTACGTGAATCTCTATAAGCATCTCCTATACATCTCTTTTTAGTTTATCTGATTACTCATTTTATCATTGATATTAGATACAGTTATGATTTGCATTTTCTGGAGGGGTAAATGTGTAACGCTATAAATAATTCATTACACATGTATTTTAATCAGAACGGGCGAAAATAAATAGTGTGAACAACAGAAACAAAGGCAATGAAACGTGTATTAGAGTCCGTTCTTACTAAAGTACAGGTAGTCCTAAGAGATTGTTCCAAATTGTCCACAAACATATTCTGCTTCCCTTTATTAAGAAAGAGCATTTCCATTTAGCTGTGCATTTTACTGATCTCCTGAGGAGCAAGCAACTGAAGTAAGTTTTAAGCATAATTGGCACTTTATGAATGTAGAGAGCTATACTAATGTGTAGCAACTGGTGTGTTTTCTTCACATCTAAATCTTGCTGAGTAAACTCATTCCTCCAGTCAGAATGTTATCTTAATTTTTGAAAGACTGATTCACATCATAAAAACTTAGTGGCCTACTTAAATACAAAATATATTAGAAGTGTGTTTATAAGTAACTTTGTAGTTGTTGCTATTTTGTGCTTTAATAACAAGTTTAAAACTCTTGGCTATTCTTAAGGAAGCATTTAATGCAGTGGTTGTGTTTTGTAAGTGAGCCTATGGCTGTCACTGATGACTTGGAGTTAAATTCAGGACATACAATAAAATCTGTCATTCCTCATTTCCTTTCATAATATGAAAAATATTAACCCCAGAATTCAAACACAGCAAAATTGGGATAAGTAGATAGTTTGGGTCTCTAAGGCTTAAATACAATGAATATCCGCAAACCGTACTGAAAATATTAAGAGAAACAAGGATACTCTGTAGATAAGGATAGATCCATACTTTTTCTGACCTTGGAAAACTAATATTTATTGATCTTAAGAGAAACTCAGTGCCAGGCCCTGCTTCCCGAGAGTTTCATCTGTGCAGTGTATGTAATAGAATTTGGCAAGAGAACTTAGTTACGTCTGTAATATCAGAGACAATTCAGATTGCAAGGCAGCAGAAAACATCTCTAGTCCAACCCCCACCTCAGAGCAGGGTCAGCTATTGGATTGGGCTAGGATGTTAAGCTGTCTCAAACCTCCAAAGATGGAGAAAGCACAGACTTTATTGGCGGCCAGTTCTGCAGCTTGGCTGCCCTCTTGGAAAAAAGGTTTTCATTATATTGAGTCTTAACCTCTTTCTCCAGCCCATTGCACCACACAGCACTGAGAATTTGTTGTGGTTGTCCTTCCCATAACCTCCCGTAGGTGCAGCCAAGCTGCTGCAGTCATCTGAAGCCATCTCTTCTCTGGCTGAACAAGCCCAGCTCCATAACCCTCTCCTCATAGGATAAATGCTGCAATTGCCATAGCCCTTTACTAAGCATTTTTATCTTTCACCAGGAACTAAAACTGGAATCAGCACCGTAGATGTGGTCTAACTTGTATAACAGAGACATATAATCACTTCCTTTGTGATTTTCCGTATGTGCTGGTGTTGGCACAGATCAGGATACTGTTGACTTTCTTGTTGCTGAGGTGAGCTGTAAGGCATGTTGCATGCCAAGGCTCCCTGGACTTCATCAGCACAGCAGCTTTGCTGCTTGCTAGGAGACACACTGGAAAGTTCAGAACTGAAAGTGAAGATATGAAATATTTTATTCCAATTTCCAAACAAGACATTTTGATGTGTTCGTTGTTGTTGTTCCTTCTATTTTCTTTGTGCAGTGAAAACCCAATTACATTGATCTAATTTTGCAAAAAGCCAGAGCTACGACAGAATTGAACGTCATCCTATCTGCATTTCTTAAATCAGCTGTAACTATTAACCTGTCCTCTTTCTCAGGAAGGTCCTCTTGTGAATTGTTTAAATAATATTACATTTATTCAATTGAGTTTGACTAAAATCCATTATATTTCTCATACTGATAACTTAAGGGAGGGGAAAATATAACATCTAAGCCACCAGTGCAGAAAGAAAAATGGTATGATGAGGAAAAATGAAGCAAAAATAGTATCTGCCAGAAGTGCAGCAGTTATTCTTTGGCACCTGACTTGCAAAATTGATGTAATTTTTGTACATAGATCATGCTGGTATAAAATAAATGAAGCACGCAAGCATTTTGTGCAGGATTCTGTGGACTTCATAGCTCGTTGTTGTGCTCTTTGTCATGAGAAAGGACAATAGACTGGAAGAAGTCAACATTAAACAATAAATTAATGAACTGTAATGTCTTTAAATCCCATTGTGAGCTAATGTTAGATTGTCATTGGTTAAATGCTCTCAAGGACTGATATTAATAGCACTCTGAAGCGAGAGATGTCAGTTCTCTAATGGAATGGAGCCATTCAAGTAATATATTTGAAGACTGGTCAGCAAGCTAGCGAGTGCAAAGTGTATGCATGGAGACAGGGAAGAAGAAGATCAGAGGATCTTCACTTAATCTGTCCATCTTAGATTGTCAGAAATGAGAGAAAAGAATAATTTTTCAGAAGAACAGTTTGTCCTGCTGGGCTTCTGTGATGCTTCAGTTCCAGGAACAAAAGCAACAAGGGATGATTATTATTACAATGCTGCACTGAAAATGAAATAAAGGGAATGAAATTTTCTTTTCTCTAAATACAAAACAGAAGTCGGTTAAATATATTTCTGTCTTCTAGTTCTATGCTAACATTCACCTCACAGGTTGTTTAAACATTTTCTTAACGAAACTCCCAATCCTTATGGAAGGGCTTTGATTTGTTCTATTTTTCACAGCATTTACTTGATACAGGTTGGAAATGAAGAAAAAGTAACTGTTCAAATGAAAAATAAGAGGTATTTTAGTAGAATTAGATGGAATGATGGAATTTAGCCAGTTCATGCCATAATAGCTAGTAATGGTAATAAGACAAGACTTGAAGCCATATACTACTCTGTCTGTATAATTGCAGAGTATTTCTCTTTCATCTAGAGGAGGTGAAATTACATTTAGGTCAGGGCAGAACTCTCTGGTCTATAGAGCTACAGCCTCTTTCTCTGTCTTTCTACAGTTATGATCCATAGGTGCTTAAATCTTCTTTTAGGCTGGAAACCATTCTCTCTGAGCTAAGTTAGCCATGGTAGAAAATGAGATTGGTGTTGGGTACTAGCAGCATGCTACACTAAGAAAGCTGTGTCATGGTTTTGAAAGGCTTTATGATTGCTTGGAAAGTGTGAAGCTGGCTTGTATTGATTCTCAGAAGACAGCATGGGGAATGCTGAGGTGGGAGAATGTTTGGTATTTTATTCAGGGAACTATCAGAAGCTCTGTCTAAACCTAGTTGTGTTTCTGGGCAAAGAAACTGCTCATGTATTTACCACAGGTACTAGTAGTGCATGTGCCCAGGCTTCACCTTCACATCTGTTACAAGAAGGGGACTGTTTTGTGAATGCAATGGAAATGAAGGAAGTGTCTCTATTTTAAATTGAGATGTGATAATCGAGGATGTGTATACAGTTGCTGTTAAGAGTAACATAGCTGTTGAAAGAAAACTAAAACAAAAAAGCAAGCAAAAAACCTCAAACCAGAACCCTGTCATGACAGAGCTCAACTAGCAATTCATCCTTGGCCTAGGAACATATAACACTACAAATGTCCTGAAACCAAATAGCTGCATCTTGTCACTACTGGAAAGAAAGAGGGGGGTGAGCAGATAATGATCTTCTGGTGTGGTGTGTATATTTACAAGCCCCATAATAATTTTGGGATATATAGATACATCCTTTGGATGCTGTCTTATGTGTCCCAAGGAAGATCCCCTCCTCTACAACACACACAGTGTGATTCTTGATAGCTTTGACTGAACCTTTGTCATAGTTTTAAGAACATTCCAAAATATGGATTTGATTACATGATTATTCAGCCTTTATTAGTATCAATTGTACATTGGTGTCAGATTCCTTTCTTTGAAAATGGAAAGAAAAACACCTTGTGTGTCCACAGCGATCTATTGAAGACCAAATGGTAAATGTACAATGACCAAAAAGGCAATGTAGTGAATACACAGCAGGGTCATGTTCCAGTTACACTTCTGAGAGAGATGGATGTTCCTTTCAAACAATTGTATTGGTTAAATGTAATCACACAAAGTAGACCAGTCCTCACAGATTTTTAGAAGGTGATACTGTGACCCATAAAAGGAATACAATGTCTTTACATGAAAGATTGCTGCTACAAGGTAGCATTTTTGTTCTGTTTGAAGTCAGCATTTTGCAGGTGTTGGTTGATAGCGAGAAACAGTGAACTAATATTTTGAATGTAACACAGAGCATATGGCATGTATGTGGCAAAACAGTGAACTCTTCTTGGTGAATCCAGGTTTAAAAAAAGGGGGAGAGAGTTTGTAAGAGCAGTAAATGCAGCGTGTCCAGTGATAGAGGTTCGTCATGTGAATTTAACTGTTTCTGAAGGCTTTTCTATTTTAGTGATATTATCCTATTTGGGAAAATCCAATCAAGGCCTAGTGCAAGCTTACACTCCTTATATCTTTTTCTGAAGAGAAAGTTCAGTACTTCTCATGTTCCTCAAAGCAGTTTGCTTGAATTTAAGTCAGGGAAGGAGAATTGTGCTGTATCATCATAGTAACAACAAAAGCTCAATGTTGTGCCAGGCATCAGTGCAGAAGTTGGCACATAGCTGCCAGAGCCAAAAGGAAAAGGGGAAAGCATGGATTAAAACCAGTTTTAGATACTTCTATGGGTGTTTTGTGTGGCACTTTATAAACAGTTTGAAAACAGGTAGAGGTAGTTCATTTGGTGCCCACTTCAGAGACTGTCAGCCTGTGGGGCAGAGGGTGTAATTCATGTCTTCTGTCTTTGTGCACAGTAAGGACTCCAGACTTTTTTGTGAAGACAAAAAGCAGAAGTGCAATTGCTGACACAGCTTTATGTGTCTGATGATCTCCTGTTTCTCCTTTTCCCCTCACCAGATGGACTATCAGGGAAGCAGTGAAGAAAAACAGTTACTTCTGTTTCTTGTACTTCAGATTCCTTTGTGTGCAGAGGGAAAAGAAAATGGAAAGAGAAAATGTGCCAAGCACGAACAGAATCAAAGATAAGTAGGTGGAAATGGTGGCCACCCCATGTCTTATCTTAAGTGAGGGAGAGTAGCATAGCTGAAGACCACATGTATTTACTGAGATTTCTTCCATCCTGTCTGCAACTCCACACCTGCCTTGTCTCTGTTCTATAAGAAATTCCCCATATTTGTCTGTCCTGCTCTGCTTCCATTCTGTTCTCATATATATATATATATTTAATCAGGATTTGCTGTCTTCATCTCTTCCTGGCTTTGTTGGGCAGAGTGATGTCACAGTGTCCTCACACAGGGTGAATGGTGCAGATGAAAGGCTTGTAGGACTCATCTCTGCTCATTCCAGTGTAGGAGTTAGTCTTGAATCAGAATTGGCCTGATCTGCTGAACTTCTTTCCTCCAGCCCTTCATCCTGGAGAAATAGCTCGGCTCCAAGGAGGAGCTCTTTTCCCTGCTTGGGGGAAGACATTTAGTCATAAGTAGTTTCTCAAAGGAAAACTGGAATTCATATGAGAAGCAGAGAGCCACTCAGCCAGCTGCCACCACAATGGTGTGACTAGAGAATAGCACAGGCAATGCTGCAGCAAGCAGGATGCTGCCAACTGTTACTTCATCTGCCTTGAGAGTTTGGGAGTAAAGAAACAGAGAAAGGAAAGCACAGCCAAAGGCACTTAAATATCATTAGAGTTA
Organism: Coturnix japonica; assembly: GCF_054131305.1. Taxonomy (NCBI): domain Eukaryota; kingdom Metazoa; phylum Chordata; class Aves; order Galliformes; family Phasianidae; genus Coturnix; species Coturnix japonica. Next base: position 22,543,410 of record NC_140667.1, on the reverse strand, counting down.
TGTAAATCAGGAACGTTAGAGAGACAGAACTGAAGTGTTATTTCCCTCCTGAGGAGTTCTGAGGATAACTGAAAGGGGAGAGGGATGTCTTGAACAAAGATGAATTGAGTTTTTCTACAGTGAGATGTTGTGAGTAGACAGGAAATAATCTCATATTAATGTCTCCTTTTTCACAGTCAAATATAGGTACACAATATAATTCTTTAAGAACAATATTTTCAAATCATACTTCAACATTTCACCCGTGCTGAGTGCTGGCCCCTGAAACAAAAATAAATGCATTATGTGCATTTTGTTTGTTGTTACATGCCCAGAATGATTAAAGCAGTTTACCTTCAACTGCATATGACTTGGATTATTGTTGAGTTGTAAACAAGTATTTCAGAAATCTGAATAACTAAAAAAGCACGGCTATTAAGGACTGCAAAGACCTGCTTCCCTAATGCTTACCTTTCAAAGGTAGGATGCGTTACACCATAGCATAAATATTGGGAAGTTATTCCCTACAGCTGTGCTAGCAAGGATGTTGTTCAGCAGGGTACCAGAGACCTGTGCAGCTGTACTGTATTGGGCATGTGGCTGGTGAGATGATGAGTGTATTTGCTCAGTGCTTGGCCTTTGTGGGCATTTCAGTTAGATGAAGATGGGACTGTATTTAATAAACTGTACACCTTGAGGTGTCCCTGATCTTTTGCGTAGAGGTCCAAAAGTAGGAGGAAGATGAATTGTGGTAGCGTAGAGAAGACTACTCAGAAAAGTATGATCAGATTACCACATAGTTCTCTGGTGCACATGGCTATGGACAGGCAGTAGTATGTTATGAAACCTAGATCAGTGTTTCCTATGCTACAGATTTCAGCTTATGCCTCTTCACATTCATTATGCAGATGTTGATTCTTGGAAGCAGCAAAATTACTTCTGATAAATTCTTTGTGATACTAGGCAAAGCATCGTGGGGAACATCAATAGTTACATATAGGAAAAAGTGATCTTGCCCAACTGGTCATAGAATCTCTGGCAACAGAGCACACCTTGTCGGGAAGCAACCTTTATTCAGGAGATATTCTTTCTTTAGTGGCTAGCTCTTGAATGAGGCCAGGAGGGAGTGGACCCCTTCTGGTCATGTGGGAAGCATGGGTAAATTGCTTGCACCTGTGCTCCCTGGGCCAGCCACTCCACCAGCTGTTCAATCATCAGGGACCTAACAGTTCTCTTACAATGGGGGGAAAAAAAATCTTAGTTGAGTGTAAGGCACTAAGGATGGAGATGCTAACATGTAGAAGCGTGACTTCCTACATGTAACCAGCCTACTGTAGGCAATGGCACTGCAAAGAGGTTGGTTTCCTGTAATCAAAACTTTTGGCTGTTAGCAGAGATACAGCAGATGAGGAGGTGGGAAGTTGACATAAGTGTTGGGGAGCAGTCAGCCAGGGGCAGCACTGATTTCTATGGAAAAACTATGCATACAGAGGAGTCAGCATTTAGAAGAAGACAGAAAAGAGCCTGGGTCCAAAAAGTATGTGGGAACATTTTTGCCTGGAAAATCCTACCACACAGAGATAACCAAGCTGTGGCTGCAAGGAAGTCTGTCTGGAATCACAAAGCCCAGAGGCTGAGGCTGATGGAGGTTCTGACTGCTGATAAATCTGAGTGTTTGTTACAGATGGTAGCTCTGGCATAAGTTCTGGGCAAGCTCACAACTTCCAGTGGCAGAAGAAAACTCTTCATATCAAAGTGAATGGAGGGATTTAGAACCTGTTCTTAATTTTAAGAAACTTGTCCTATCAGTTGTCTTAACACTGTACCTTATTACTTAAGAAAGTGTGATGGTTTTTGTTTTTCTGCAGAGATCTTAGCTGCTGAGCGTTTGGAAAGGGATGTGTTACAGAAGCTGGTTCAGAGCTGCGCTGCCTGCCCTGTATGTCTTCATACATACAAAAAAAATAAAAAATAAAAAAATAATAAAAAAAAAACCTTGATATTGAGAATTTTTCTGACCGGCGAAGGGACATTTTGTTTTGTATCCCATCATGTACACAGCACAGTGTCTTCTGAGAACCTGCTGCTTGGGGTAAGGACAGCAGTAATGTAACACAGGTGTGGTACATTGTTATCAGAAATAGCCAGTCTGCAGTGCCCATCAACTCAAGGATGCTCTGCTTGAAAGCTTATGTTTAAATTCTAGGTCTTTCTATTGCAAACACTTATTCTAACTACTTCATGAGGTTGTATGAGATTCTCAGGGCTGTCACTCACCAGTGGAACAAATTCTGCAATAAGGAGGAATACATGTCAGCATTCTGAAACGTTGCTGTGTTTCAACGATACAGTAAGATGCTGTTTGATGATACTGCCTCATGACTATTTTTCAGACTAATCTAAAATTAATCTCAAAACATTAGCATCAAGACACTTTATAGGTACCTGCTAATTGGACTACTCCCCTGGGGAACCTTTCGACCTCTGTCACAGGTGAAACTAAGTCATACGTTCATAATACTGTTTTATTCATAGCTCTTAGGTGAGAGATACAGAAGTGTGAAGTGTGCTTTCAGACATGCAGAAGAAAAAATAAGGAATGGGATGCAGTTTTAAGAAACCTGAGAGTTGTACTGAAGAGTTGCAAAATGATTCCCAGCTGAACAGAGCCTCACCTGAAGAGCTGCAGTACTGCTGAGGTCAGCAGTAATGGGGAGTGTAGAGCTTTCACATCAAACAGGCAAGAAATGGGTGACCTTACTGAGTCTGGACTTGACTATAAATAAAAGAACAGCTGCTGCTTTCAGAGTCAAAGTACGATAAAAAGCAGGGATTTACATCTTACAGCGAGTCTGGGACTCAGTGAGGCTCGCAGACCATAACACACAGTGGGGGAAAAATCCTGTGACCTAAATCAGTGGCAGCTGCTGTATAACAGGCTTGGTAATTTCCCACACCTGTGGAAGGCAGCTGTTTGGGAACCACAGCAGTTCCTCGTGCTCTCTGGCACTGCAGTAGGTCCCACCAAGTTCTTTCATGTGCTGCAAATGGAGATTTTCCACTCTGAGAAGACCAGCATGGCTGTTTCAATACCAAGGAAGTGATAACGTACACTGTTCTACCTTCGCACTGCCTTGAAATGCAAGGAAGAGGCAGCCAGCTGTCTGCCCTGTGCCTTAGAGGGGAGTATTATGCAGCTGTCTGAGTTAGAAAACTCTGAGCTGTTCATGCTATTTCTCTGGTGCAAAAATTCCCTAGAATGCACTGGGCAGCATGTGACAAGGTCTACAAACAAATGCTGAGGCATAAACAGCCAAATTTCTTATTCCCAGGTGATAGCCAACTAATTAAAATAATTATACTGCTCCAGGAGGTTTTTACAGCCTCTTTGCAGACATGTAAATGTATACTTAGAATATAAAAACCATGGCAAATCAGAATGTACATCTCAAACTCCACTGTTTTATGCAGCTTCAACTAGGAAAGGAGAGAGCTGATCACTGTGCAGAGGTGCTATGTACCATCCCTTGAACACACTTGCCTTGGCTGTATTCACAAGAAATAAAACTGCTGCTAATTGCCTTCAAGTATGGGACTTTGCCCTTGTGAGCAGTACAAAACCATGGAGATTTGGTTCATAAGATCTTAGCTTGCTTTCATATCTTTTACTGAAGTAGCTAATGTTGTATGAGGCCTCAGAAACATTTGAGCAATTCTCCTGGTGCATTAGGACTGAAAACAAATCCTGACTGTGTGATCTTAGATTTATTCTGCTGTTTGGTGAGCTTTTAAAGTGCCTTTTACTGAGAATAACCGGTCTGTTCTTGGAGTTTCTTTTATTTATCTTCTCCACTGTGCCCTGTGAGAACACTGACTTAATGGTACTGTTTTCATTGGTAAATGATGTTTTCAGTTCAAATTAGAATATGCATTTACTTAACGTAAGTAGGAAACATCTCATGCCCTGCTTAGAAATATGAGTTAGAAAGTAGAACAGCATAATGTAAAAGAAAGCTATTGAAGAAAATGTATAAAACAGAAGCAATAATTTTTTTAATTGCATGATAGTCCTATATGGGCCCTGGAAAGACAAAGCTGGAAATACTCTCAGAACAAGATCAGAAAATGGAAGGAAAAAAAAACACTCAACAACCACCAAAAACTCAAACCTGACTAACATAGCACATGTCCTGTGACAACAGCCATCTCACAGACCCAAGCTACCTTGCTTGGCTGTTATAGGTAGGGGTGTGCTGAGCGGTACACTCAGGCCACAGGTATAAGGAATAAAACCTGTTCTCCAAGCAGGTGACCAACTATCCATGAAACAAATGAAACAAGAGCCTACCTTCTTTCTCACATGGATCTCATGTTGCCTAATGTGCTTCTCATGTTGAGCTCATTTGTGTTTCTCTGCTTTCATTTTAAGTAATGGATAAGCATGAGTGATGCTAGCATGCTAAATTTAACACTTTGAAAGGACTGTTAATCTGTGCCAAGCTGATCACGTAGCAGCTGTAACTTTGCCAAGTGCTGGGCAGTATTTGAGGTAAGATGCTTCTTTTCTATTTTTATGTTTTTCAGATAGCTACTTTCTCTTGATCCAGTGAGTGCCTTGAGGTAGGTACTCTGTCTCTCCTGAGACAACTGCATATTAATGTACTGAAGTGGAAGGAGTGCTATTTCTGAATTCTTGTCTCTCTTTTAAACACTAAAAATTTCCTAATGTGTTGTGGCTGTTGTGCACAGCTGCTATGGTGCGTAAGCTTGTTTTAAATGTCTGCCTGGTGACTGCTTGGAGTTACAGGAAGGCACACAATCACTGAAATTTTATTTCTGACAGGGTTGCTGCGTGACTTCTGGTGAATGGGCATTTCCTAGGTTGTGTTGCATTGTTCTGATCTTGAATTCTTAGGATCGTCTTTTAAGACAGCTGTATCTGACCTTGATGTAGAATCACAGAATGGTTTGGGTTGTAAGGGACCTTAAAAATGACCTAGTTCCAAGCCCCTGTCATGGGCAGAGCTGCCCCAAACCAGATGAGGCTGCCCAGGGCCCCATTCATCCTGGCTTTGAGTGCCTCCAGTGATGGGGAATCCACAGTTTCTCTAGGCAACCTGTTCCAGAGAAGGGACGGTTTATATTTGATAGGAAGAAAAGTGCATATAGGAAGTCATAAGAGAATCAGAATTCTTGCTTCTCTTTAGGCTCAGCTGGAACTTTGATACCAATTTATTGGAGCCTGAGAGTGAACAACAAATTTACTGCTTAATTATTCCAAAAGGTAAGGCTCAGAGTTTCATGACTGCTGTTCTTTCTTCTTCTCCTGCCCCCTTTCCTTAATTTATTTCATTAATATAGTAGTTCTGTCAGTGCTTTTCCTTCTGCCTATACCCAACACTAACTTCAGACACAGGCAAAATTGAGTGTGGCTGCCTACTTGGCTTTAAGTTGGTGCTACAAGTGGTGACAGTGACAGAAGCTGCTACTGAGACGTGTCAGGATGTGTAGTATGATAGGAATGGTTGGATGAATAAGACAAGATGATAAGAATTTTGTATTTGCTCCTCTTGAATATTTACCTTAGCTCTTCATTCCAGTTTTGCCCTTCACACTCTGGTAGCAAGAGCAACCTGGCTTTATTTTCCTCTCTAGTGTTAGTTAAATTGCTAAGAATACTCAAGACATTTTTGTTTATAGTAAAGGCCTGGGCTAATTTCATAGGAGCTAAAGAAAAGCCCTTGTTCTTTTGACTTGTAAGCTAGATCCAACAGACATCCAGCTTTTTAGAGACCTATCTATTGATTGTGTCTGCCATCAACTGTGTAATATCAGTGGGAGTCCTCTCTGCAAAGTGCTCCAGTGTGTACAGACATTTTGGGTAATGTCATGCTCTAGGTTTTTTTAGTTCTCAGTCATTTCACTGTTTTTTTCATTCTCGTCTTAATAGGGGCAAGTGGGAAGAAGTTTTCAAGTGTTCTTTTGTGTCTGTTTTTTGTGTAGATATTCAGAAAGTTAAATTTTAAATAAAAATGCTACTTGCTTTGCTTTTATTAAATTCTAGGCTGTCCATATAAAACAGGATTGTTTATGCCAAACCTTCAGGCTGACTAATAGCTTCTGGACCATGCTCTGGGTTTGTCTGTCTCCTGCACTGTTATTGCGTTGGTCTTGTTGAACACATTTTGCCTTTGGTTATACATGTTTTTGTTAGTGCTATAGAAAAAATGAGGGAGTTTCTTTCAAGATAGCTGGAGAAAATTACAAAGATATTTGTTTAAAGATTTAGCAATGGTCAGTAGGAGGTGTATTTTTGTCTCCTGGTAAATTTATTGTGAGGCCACAGCACCGGTTAGTTGTGTTATTTGAAAACCATAGTTAGAAAAGTCTACTGTCTTCTGGTTGCTTTTATAAGGGTTTCTGTCTTCAAAGCTTTTGTGTGTCTGGGAGGTGTAAAGCTCAGTAGAAACATTTATGCAAGTTTATTTTTTCCTCACAGCAGATAAGCTTGAATCAGCTACTTCTGTGCGTTTAATAGCAACACAATGGTTTTCACTTGCATAGTGCTAACTGGGCCTCTGAAGTCAGTTGTGTTAGATGTGGGGATACCCTCAATACCAGATGGGGTGTGTGTGTGGGAAGCAACTCAGCGGTATTCTAGCAAGTTATTTCCACAAGCATCTGTTGATGCTTTTTTTTAAAGCTATGAAGTATCTCCTACTCACTGGTGGCTTCTTCTATTTTATGTGGCAGCTGAAAGTCAATCTAGGCTGAGGCTTTGAGTTAGTGAGTACATCTCCAAAGCCAGGCTTCTGCAAATGTGTTTATGCTGCAAAGCTGGTGTTAAATCAGTTGCAGCTGTCCTGGGCTAGTTTGCTAAGGGTTTATTCAGTTTCTTGCATTACCTTTGCAGTCCATGCTGTCACATGTGCGTTGCTAGCACTGCTCAAATGAGCTAATTAAAATCTGTGCTGGGTTGCACTGTAGATGTAAGCCTGACTCAGCAGAAGAATTCTTACTTAACATCTTAAAAACTCAGTCTACCTGAGTAGTGAGCTGCCTGTGGGATTAGGAGGTTCTCCATCTCTGCATTGTGGTTGCTGAGGGTGGGTGTTGGACCCTCAGTTGGGATCAGGCACTGGCATTTGTACACTTATTAAAGTCAAACAACAAAAACCTGCTTGCAAATGTTTACTTCAGAATGTCATTTTCATCCATAATTTTAAACATGGTGCTGTTTCTGTTATTTCCCCAAACTGTAGTGTCAGCTGTCGTTTTCAGTGATCACAGCTACTGAACTCCAGCGTGCAATAAATTACCTTCTGATCAAGAAGGGTTCATTTGCCAAATGCTGCAGCCTGTCAGAAACTTGTACTTAAATGAGAAGAAATGTCAAAGCTATCTATGCGTTAATTGCAGTGCCAAAAATACACTTACCTCAGTAACCTTGCCTTTATGGGATCATCAGTGTACCGCTTCTGTGAACAATAGAAAAGATTGGTATGGCTAGATCACATCAGCCCACTCTCATGGCCTGTTACAGGATTCCTATGCCCTCCTATAATGGCTTCTCTGCAGCTTATCTAGCCTGTTATGAAAGAGAACAAGAGATGATAATTTCTGTACAGCTCTTAGAAGGTATTTCTACCACTGAATGTGATTCTTGCAGTGTTTTCCCTGATGTTCGTGTTACATTCTAGTTTCACAATTTATAATAATAACAAAAAATAATGAGAATCACTGACATAAAAATACGTGCAGAATCAGCTCCATTTTTACACTCATCCGTACTATTTTGAAACTTAACTGTTGCACTCCGTAGATTCTGATTTATTTATTTAAATCTAACACATGCTATCAAATATAAACTATTGCACCAGGACCAACTATATTCCACTGTTACCACTAGAAGTATCCAGAAGTGAAAGGATTCTGTTTGTTTGGTTTTTTTTTCCTAATGGGTGTCTCGATATGTGAATATTTCAGACAGAAGCAAAGCCAGTGTGGTAAAGTTGGTTGTATTTAAGTATGACATCATGTGGTGAAGGGAGCTGTGCCTATGAGTAGAATGATGGTGATGATTGTTAGTAGTATGGCCTTGCAGATACTTCGAGCAAAATGATGGACAGTGAGGGCATGTGGATAATTCAGCAGAATGCAAGAGTCAATATGAGTATATCCTTCAGCCATTCAGTACTGCCTCAATGGTTAAACAGGGCCACCTAATTTTACAAAAACAGCAGTTTCTTTACCACGTCCACAGGTCATCATTCTGTCCCAGAGTTTGTATTTGTTAGTACAGTAAATAGAACAAAACTGCCACTGGGCATTCATATAGCTACTGAGTGTTGAGCTAAAGGAGCCTCTGTCTTCTGCATATGCTTTTCAGATGCATAAATGTTGTGCTCTGAAGTACAGCATCATCAATTTATGCAATGTAGTTGCTGTCAGTTCAGATCATCTTTTCAAATTGCTTACTGTAAACTTAATGGGACAAATGAGTGAATGCAGTCTGAGGAGCTGGGGATTATGTATCATCAAAGCAATGCATGAACTGTTGCGATGTTATGCTTTGTGAGCTTTGTGGTTGGTTGGTTGGTTGGTTTGGCTTTATGTTCGCTTGTTTGGAATGAACAGAAGTTTTAGTTGTGTTCCTGTGAGGTTCCACAGAATTTTGTGGACAAATCCTGCAATAAGTTCAATTTAATGCATTCAGAAAATATCACTGGGATAATAAGACTGTGGGTACCCTTTTCTTATACCTTATCCTGTAATCATATGCAGCTGTCTTCTCAAGTGCTCTTCCTTGTGTAGCCCTCCACAGGAACAAAACAAGTACAAGTTTGTGTGCTCCCACGGTGGAATCAGCAATGTGCTCGTTTTTGCTTTCTCAGTTAGCTTGTGTTCATTTCTATCTAGACAGCATAATATTAATAAATCTACGCTAGATGGAAGCCTGATACTTAGAATCTTAATGCTCGTGTCAAGTGTTGGAAACCTTAGGTTGCTCAGGTGGTTGGATTCTGAAATATTTGGAACTGGAAGTCCTGTATGGTTACCATTAGGTGATAATTAATCTCCATGTTCTGTAGTTTATGTTCATCGGTGCTGCTGAAACTATGTAATTGCGCTGTAGCTGGTGGCATCTGCTCTCAGCTTTGTTGTAACCAGAGAGAATTGCTGCCATGTGTGGCAATATGGTCTGTGTGCTGTAGACTGCAAGACAAGCAGAGTGGCTGCTCCCTCCATTAGAAACTACTCATTCTTGCTCTTAATAAATTGCAAATAGTAACTCAAATACTTGATTAAAAATAAATGCTACAGTGCTAAGGACTTGCAGTTATAGCTTGCTTTGTCCAGTGGGAGCAGTAAAATAGAGAACTAAATGTATTATTTCCTATATTTTACAGCTTTAAGATGCCCGTTTAAGTGGAATCTATCACGGAAAATTGTACTAGAGCCCTTTTTTGGCAAGGTATGGTATAGTGACTCTGTAATGCTGCCTCAGGGGCAATAGCATATCTTGAGCTTGTGTGCTTTTTTGTCTTTGCTTTTATGAGGATATCACTGGAAACTGGTTTCTGTTTAACCCTTGGCCTATTTTTAGTTCTACCCAACTATTTCTGCGGCTCTCCACCATAATTAACTGATTGTTGGTGTCCTCCCTTCATGCGTCATTTCTCTCTCCTTGAATATTCCTTCATTTTGTGTTTTTCTCCCCTGCTTCCTCCTTCTGTCTGCAAGGCTTTGTGAAGTCCTACATAAACAGATGCTGAGATGCATCGCTTACTTGTCAGGAAAATCTGTAGCCCCAGCTCTTCTTTGTGAGTCGTTGATATGCACATAGTTGTTCTGCTTTGCATCTGGTTTCTGAGGCAGACATTTAATCTCTCTTAAGTAAACAGCATCCACAATAGCGGGGAAGCTTAGCTGTAGCACTCTTAGAAAGTTGCTCTTTCAAATCCCTCTATGGAGAAGGGGGAGAAATCAGTAAGTTTACTCAGATGGGAAGTACTGTACATAATCTTGCAGAATCCTACAAACCACTGAGAGCTGCTAAAATGATTTTCTGGGTATCACCTATGCTTTGCAGTAAAGACAGGCCACAAGAGAGGCCAGATTACCTTCCAGGTAAATAATCCCACAGTCAGGAGGCAGATGAATTTCTGTCTTTTTCACCAGAAATTAATAATTTGCAGGTAGAAACAGTGAGCTTGCTGCATGGTAACAACATTCTGTATTGCAAATACTCAGCAACAGTGTGGTCAAAGAGTGCTGTTGATGTCATGTGGCCAAAACCTTGTCAGATATTTCCATATGAAGAGTGGCTCTGCAACCTTACTTGACCTATAAGTGTGTATTCTGTTCAATGTAATCCATAAATGCATTTATTGTGGCGTTGCTCCCCTGTGGAGTATTGCATTAGCCTATAAACAACAGGTATCTAATATAGGGATGGACTGGGAATATAATAATTATTTGTTGCTATAGCAAGCAAGCAGAGTGTACATAGCAATAAGGTTGTTTAGAAACTGTTCCGGGCAACTACTGGGATGTCCAGCTGCGATCTCCATGTCATACAAAGCCTTTCAGTTAGAGCGTGCTTTTCAGACATGATTAGTTGTTCTGTGTGCATTTTAGGTATCTAGAAAATCATGAAACCCAGGGTCTGACTTGCAAAAGTACAAACTACATGGAGATGCATTTAGAATCTAAGAGAACAATGTGCAGATAAATAATCATAGAGTTGGAGGAAGATGAGAGAATATCTGTTCTGTATTATGCCGTGTGGTAGCACTGACTCAGCCTTTATCAGCCATGGAGATGCTTGTCTAATTTGTTCTCCAGATCCTTCAATCAGCATAAGCAATTTATTACAGTGCTTATCTGGGTGGTTTTTTTTGTTGTTTTTGTTTTGTTTTGTTTTTGTTTTGTTTGTTTGTTTTTGAAAGTGAAGTATTGTACCTGATTCACTCTTCTTGCAGTAATGGATAGGACAAGACAAACAGGGTTAAGCTAACATTGAGAGCATATTTTTGATAACAATAAAAAAGGCTATCTTGGACATAGAGAATTCTCTTCCCTCAGTCTTTTAGGGCTCTATGGTGCTTATCTGTCCAGTCTGCTTTTTTGCAAGTGCTGTGTTTTAACTCTCATTTTCATTTCTCTCAACTGGATATTCTTGGGCTCGATTTTATCACTCCTGAAGTACCTTCCCCAGACTGCTGGTGATATTTCAGATGAGGCTTTATCAGTGGCGCTCAGTGCAACAAAAATACAGCTTCACATCTTGCTGGCTGTTTCCAGTGTGATAGAGAGAAGCAGGAATTTGCACTCCTATCTCACCTTGGATTTTAACAAGTACAAAGCAGCATTTTTCAATTGTCTGTTCTGTTTTCAGAAATGGATGAAACAATGAGGTTGTAGCTTTCCCAAATCATTTCATTTGAGAGGGGGAAAAATGTTTCAAGCCAAGTAGTTGGAATTCAGTGATTACAGGCAACAGGAAGGCTCAGATATTAGCCAGACTCAACCTTACCTATAATAAAGTTGTATGTAGTTAAGTATCTTTGCAAAGGTTCAGGATAATATCATTTTCAATCTGGATAATATCATTTTTTTTTTTTTTTTTTTTTTCTCCCAGAGAAAGCCTCGATGTCTTTTCTGAATAAGGGAGGTCAGAAACTGGGCATGATGACATGAATTCTGCCAGCCAGTGATTTCCATGGGAATCCGCTTCAGTGTTCAAGAAAAATAGCTTGCTTAGTGAATTGCCATCCTCATGTCTTGCACCATAGGGGTCTGTGTGTACGTTGGCTTTATTCTCTTCATATCTTTCATGTAAGATGACTACATCCTTATCAGCACTGAAATCAATGTGAGGGGAAATTTGACATTTCAGCTGTTTTCAAAACACCTAATATTTTTTGGTAGAGTTCGTTTAGTAGAAAATAAATTTAAAGTACTAGATGGTCAGTGTAAACATGTAAGATATACCCAGTATCTGCTTCCCATGTTTTCAAAAGCATTTTACTGTGATAGAAAGCAATGTTTGACTAGGAGGCTCAGTAATTTTAATAAATCTTTCATGTACAAAGCAGTGCCTTCTGTCAGCTGCTTCCTACATAGGTTTCAGGGTATGTGTTGACAGGCCAAGCAGGAGATATGCTCTGGTTCTCAACTCTTCATCAAGAATTTACAAGAATTCTTGTAATACTTTATTCCGTGGTAAAACCTTCTGGTGTCTACTCCTAAGTGATTATGTACTGAGAGGTGGCAGAGGAAAAGGGCTTCCATAAAACGTTTTCTGAAAGTTGCAGTGTCTAATTTGTATTATGCCTCATTAAGTGAAACAGTTGATTATTAGTTCAAGGTTCTGGATAGTTTTTGAACGTGGTCAGGCACTGTTGAAGCCTTGCTGCTGTCAGACTCATTAGCGAGAGAGCAATAAGCTGCTAGAGAAAGATATTGCTTTATTATTGTGTCATGATCAGTGTCAAGAGGAATAAGCTTTCAGTTTTGAAAATGGTTATAGGGAAATATGAAGGGTAGTTTAAAAGTTGTCTTTCTGCCTCATTTGTGGGCTTTCTCAGATTTCAAGCGTAACTGGATTCAGATAATATAAAAGTTAACATTTTCTCTGATAGATGTGTAAGACTTCTCATCAATGTTTCTGCCATCCAGAAACATGAAAGTTATAGTGAAAGGCTGAAAATTTCATCCAGATCAGACCTGTGCGCAGTAGTGCTGAATTCTTAACAGTGGAACACTTAGAGTCATAGAATCACCAGGGCTGGCAAAGAGCACTAAGACCATTGAGTCCAAACATCAGTCCATCCCCACCATGCCCACTGACCACGTCCCTCAGTGCCACATCCATGTGTTTCTTGAACACTTCCAGGGATGGTGACTCACCCCCACCCTGGACAACCTGTTCTAATGCATTACCATTTCTTAGAAGAACTTCTTTCCTAATATCTAACCTGAATTTCCCCTGGCACAATTAAGGCCATTACCTCATTTGCAGGCCATTACCTTCATCTTGCTAGGTAAATGGAACATTTTTCTTCTTTGTTTAATTATCTCTTCTCCATCTTTGGTTATTGTCATTGGTGTGACTGAACAGAAACCATTTATCATAATTCTTAATGATTCATTGTTAACTAATTAAGTCAGTGAAGTTCAGGAAGAGCTTCAAGGTATCCCCGGTACTGAAGGTAGGCATCTTGTAAGACAAATAATAATTTTACTTTGTGACAAATACTGGTATTCTTCTCTTATCTGCTGCTGGAAATCCGCTGCTTCAGACCACATTTGGTTACCCACAGCTGATGTACCTGATCCTACCTGAAAGTTCCCGTGGGGAATTGCTTAGTTCTGGATGACTTTATTGTATTCATAGTTGATCCACTTTGGAAACAGTGCAGTGAGGAGTATCAGCATTGCTACCATGTCTGGATTACTTTGATAAAAAGATATAATGCTTTCATTTTATCTGCTCTCTGAAAAAATGAATGAACTGGACTGTTCTGGTATTTTCTTAACCTGTTGAGTGAAGAGAAACTTTGTAATAGACAATCTTTCTTTAGTAAAGCTTCTTGTTACAAATCTTTATGCCGGGTTGTGTATTTGTATCTCTACTCAACCTGCTTTTGTTCTAGCAGATCTTAGCCTGTGGCGAGCTAAGGGGAATGTGTTCAGCCCTAGCAAAAGTATTCAAATCGGAGTTTTGTGAAAGCAGCTAGCAGCAGATCTACAGGATTTCAGCAGCTGCTTTAAACATCCTCCAAATGCTTTTATCTTGCCATTTATGTCCAAAAGGCAAAGTCATATTTTAGCCTTGCTCCCACTTAGTTCTTCAGCTGCCTCATAGTTGCAGTTGCAGGCTCTAAAGTGCATCCAGCCTAACAGTCTGTATTAACAGTCTGTTCTCTGCTAATTGACACTTAATACCTCTGCATATCTGAAACCCCACCACCACAAAAAACAAACAAACAAAACAAAAAAACCCCAAACCTGCAAAAGCCAAACAAGAACAACAAAAAGAAACATCAGCAAGCTTAAAAAACAGGACTCTGCTGAACTCCCTGTAAAAATAACATTAATTCCCTTCTTCTTTCCATTTGCCCTCCACAACAGCAACAGCAGCTCTGTCCTGGTGTGAGTGAGAAGCCTGATATGTGAGGCTTACACAGCTGTGTAGTTTTGGACTCCAAACAGAGGAGTCAAGCATCTGGAGCTAGAATATAATATATGTTTTGGAAACTGCAGTCTTAAGCTAACAGACTAGAGAAAGCTAAAGGGAATAATATCAAGATAAAGAGGATGCACCTGTAAAGTAACTAATAAAAAGCTTGAAAGGATCCAAAGACTGAAAGAATCTTTGGAACCCATGTTGCATACAGTTAGTGAAATAATGCTATGCTTTGCTGCACTGGGACTTTGTTGTACAGTGCAGGGGTTGCTATTGTTGAGAGCAGAGGGAGAACAGACAAAAAAAACCCCTCTGATCTTTGGCAGTAAGTCACAGAGGTCACCCTCAGGAAGGAGAACAGACAAGGCCTGACAGCTTCTCCACTGTCTCTCAAAATTGTAGATCAAAGCAGTTCTGTTGCTGTGGTGAAGACAACAAAACAACAACTTTCTTGTGCACTCATGCTCTCTAGAGATATAACGGTGCCTGCCTTCACGCTGACACCAGCCATGAGGACTTCTATTCAGATTAAAGGATTATTGAGCGGTGTGCAGTTTGATTCAGAATCTCAAGAATGAAACATGTCTTGAAGTTCCTTAGTAAGTTGTGTACAAATGAGCTTCTTCCTGTTATTGATGGTGATGTCTGATCTTCATTTCAAGGATAATCTGGTTCAGTTTACATAGATGGTAACCAGATTTCAGCAAAGAAAGCAGACTTTACAAGCTGTATTAATGGCGTAAGTGACAATAATGTGTTCTGGCGAGTGAGGTCCTGTAATGTTGTTTTAAAATAAAACTAGTTTAAAGTGGACTTGCTTTCCTGGGAGCAGTAAAATTAAAAATAATTTAAAAACAATTTATGAAGTTTTTAAAACTTTTTTTTTTTTTTTTTTTTAACTTAAATTGTGGACTTAAAATATGGAGGGTTTGGTACTCAGTAGTTAGAGCTCTGTTCTCAGAAGGTGCCATGGAATCTCCCTTCTAACTTTCCCTTGCTCAGGAGGGAAGGGGAATAAGAGCTACTGTGCGTAATGTCTGTGCAGCAAAGGAGAAACAGGACTCTGACGGCTAAGGTCATCTGTCACTGAGGCAATGTGTTCAAACAAATGTAGATTAATGCTCAACTTGTTTAAAACTTGATAGCTGAATCTACTTGAAAAGAAAAATATTGAAGCACTTTCATATAGCATCAGCTTGGCACAGATTGTCGTATATTGTTTAGGCTTTACTGAAGGAAAGTTGTAGATCTGTGTACCTTTCCAAGTGTTTCCCCGGAAGATTTCCCTGAAGTAATAGGATTTTCTGCTGAGAAGTGTTTTTCCCCAGCATCTTTCAGGGCCCTGTAAAAAAATATACCAGTTGCACAAATCCCTGTCCTAAGAGCTACACTGCCTGACATTTTTAGTCCTAAGCTCTGAACATACAAATAGAATACATAGTACATATAAATATGGGATTTTGACTACAAGTATCACTTGCATTGAAATGAATCTGGTGGTTGTCTGGCTTATCTTTATCAGGTAAATTACATTTCTTTGAAGTTTCAGGTTGTGTTGGCAAGCTTCTACATTGGATACCAAAACTTCTGGGGCTTGAACCAAAATCTGAACTCTCTGAGAACTGCCTGAGTGGCAGAGATGGCAATCAGAGTCTGAGTGAACCTGAGTGGCTCTGATATGAGATCCTGGGGTAACAAACAATTTAAAAAGGTCTGTGCCCAAAACTGTAGGTTGGGACATCTCATGCAAGGGCTAGTTCCTAACCTTGTCATGGACAAATGTGTCTGTGTAGCCGAATTAAGGCTGAAGGGCATCATAAACAAGCTGAGTCACTCTTCTGGTGTTGGGATGAACTGGCCTTATGGAGACCTGTAAATGGTAATGCTGCCTGGAAGGCTGAAACTGTAACTATTTTCTTTTGATGTGGCTGAGTAACCAGATCATAGAAGGCATCTGCTTTGGAAGTGCATTTGGCATGATAAATAATATTTACACAACTCTTCAGTAAATATCGCAGTGACATTTACTAGGCGTTTGTTTGTTCTTCTGTTTTTTAAAACCTGTATCCTTATCTTACCTTGTTGAGAGCAGAAGATCATCTGCTTTAAAGAGAGAGCTTATATTTTCCTCCTCCGAGCACTGGTTTTCTTACCATTCCAACAGTGCTACAGAGATGTGTGGCAGTTTGCAGATGTTTCCGGATCTTTACTCAGAGGGTTTTATAATTCAGACCCTGATTGTATTTCAGATTTTTCAAGAACCTTCTTCTTTGGATCTTGAAGATCCATGGCAAAGTGGGTGAAGCGCCCAAATGGAATCTTCCTGCCAGGTGTGTGAAGGGGTGGAAAAAGCCTCTGTTGAATTTCCAGATCTTGACTATGTTCCCTCAAGAGCTTCTGAGAAAGCCTCACTGAGAAAATGTATTTGCTTGGGACAGATGTGTGTAGACCTCCCCAATTCTGAGGAACAAATCTTACTACGGCCTCAGACTGTCATGCAGCCAGCCAGGTATGTACCAGCAGCATCCAGTCCCTGCCATTCAGAAAGCTGAAAAGAGAGTTTATAGTGTCATTAAGAAATTTGTATATATGGTCTTTGATGATACTTGCGCAGATGTTTGTGAGGATCTGCTATACTTTTCCACACAGAGATGGAAAATGTCTTATGTATTCTGATATTATTGTAATGACAGCTTGCTTGGTTTACCTTTGTATAATGAATATTTAAACGGTATTTAGTCTATTAGCTGTCATATGTGCCGCAACTCATAACTTTGTAAATCTTACTTTAGCTTGTAGTAATACACACTTGAGTGCTGGCACAACACCTTTACGGTTTGACATATGCAGATATTTGTACCTGGAGGTACTACAGCCCTGCAAAGTATCAGAGTTGTTTTATGACACTGATAGTGATGAACACTAAAACCTGTTGGATGTAGCATTCATTTGTCTTTGCAAGTTTGAAATTTCAATTAGATCAAGCAGGAGACTGTTAGAATTAAAGAAAAATAGGGACTGCAGAAAGGGAACTGGAATGATTGATTTCTATTTGTTGTTTTTTTCCATTCTTTCATGTCTTCTGGCCTATTCTGTTCTGCATCTGCTGCCCAGCATGCATTTGCCTCCATGTGCCTTGTTATAACATAGTTTTTCTCCATGATGCTCAAGAGTCATCGCTGTTGAGAATAATCAATAGGAGAACCTATCTTGTTCGGTGTCTATTTCCTTGAGCTTTTCTTATAAGCAACCTTGTTTATATTAGGGTGAATTAAAATGCAATAAGTTAAAAAGATCTTCACCTTCCCTTGAGCTTACATTCTACAGGAGTCCATACATGATCAATTTCTAGCATGCTGTTTTCCTAGCAAATTTTCTTTCATACCTGACTATATGACTCCTAGCAGAAACTATGCTGAAGTTTCCGCATTTTCTACTTCCTTACGAGAGGTGGTGGTACAAGACATCTGTATTGGGCTATTTTTCTTCATAGCAGTCAATATGGTGCTTTGTTTTGGATTTTTGACCAAAACAGTATTGATCACACACCAGTGCTTTAGTTAGTGCTGACCAATGCTTTAACAGTGTCAAGACTTTCTCCCTCAGCCCCCCCTCCCCAGTGAGTATCTAGGAAGGCACAAGAAGCTGGCAGACGACATAGCTTTGCGCAGCTGGCTGGGGCTACCAGGGCACACCACAACATCTTGTCTAGATTTAGGAATGCTGATCCAAGGAGTTGGGGCAATATGTAAGTGTATTAAAATGAAGAAAAGCAAAAGGGTTTGCAAATAAGCTAAGGAGTCTTTTTATGTATTTCTCTCTCCAAATGGAGATGAAAGCAGCTATGGCGGCTGAGGGACTGCCTTAAAACATCCCTCGGCAAATTGCAGGCCAATTCAGTAGCCATATGGGAGGCAAAACAGGGTGTTTTGCCACCCTATACTGCTTTGTACCTTTCTTGTCTCTGAATGAGACTTTAAAGTTTGGCTGTGTTCTGAAAATAAAGTAGGAAGGCTTTGAAGTTTCCATGTCTGTTGTTTCTCAAAGAAATGTGCTCAGTTTAAAAGTAAAATAAGGCTTCCTTTCCTGCTGCTTTTTAGAATGTTCAAGTGGAACTTTTTCTTTGGCTTTTACCTGTTACTAAGGCATACTGCCCTAGATTTAGACCCTTAAAAGCTAAAGCTGAACGGGATTTGTGGCCTTTTTTGCTTTGTTTTTTATTTCCATCTAACTTCACCAAATGTTTGTTTGCTAAAACTTTAAAGCAGGTTAGCAATTCTGGTGTTTTAGCTGGCTGAGATAAAACCATTGGCTGCTCAGTGTCGAGTTTTTCTCCTGTGTAAAGCAAACAAAAAAAGCCAAACCGAATTAAAAACAAAGAACATCATATTGTTATTAATACATTGGAGATTTAAAAAGAATTCAATAAACTTTTTGTGTAATAGTGACACCAGTGGTACACCAGTATCACTCCAGTGTGTGAGTAGCTGTGTTGATTTAGATTTACTTCCCTTAGCTGTATCTGCTCTGAAAAAGCCAGTGTTGGCCTTTTTCTGTGCTGACATCAGTAAGCCTAACAGTCACCACATAAGGATAGGTACATCTGAAGCGAGGTCTGTGTGCACATAGAATCTATTCACCTTGGAATCGTTAATGAATTTATTCGCTGTTTTGCAAGGTTGATAAAAGGTTATGGGTTTTTAATTTCCTGGTGGTGAAACTGAGGCATAGACAGTACAAGATATTGTGTAATCTGAGACTTCTGGAATTTCTGTTCTTACTTTTCCTTAACTTCATGTTCCAGAAGGCCTGAAATGAGCACTGTGTATATACGCTGCCTGCATGTGCGTCGTGTGTATGTCTCTATGCACTCACAGTAAAATCTGTACTGAGAGGAGAAGGAACAAAAATTTCAGCAAAGCTACTTTTTGGAAATCCTGTGTGACCTGAGACTTTTTTGTCACTAATTCATTCACTGTTTCATTTTAATTCTTCCTCCCACTGAAGGCAGGAGTTTTATACTGCCAAATGACACAACTGGAAGTTCCAGCATGAGTCACCAGGGTGAAATGGTGGACAGAGCCTGCGTGCCTGCTCTGTGCAGGAATCAATCACCTAAAGCACCTGTGAGGTGAATGGCTCACTAGAAAATTAAGCACTTCTGTCATGCTGGGTATTGTGAATCAGGTGAGTGTCAATTGCTAAGTAGATCTGGGACCAACTGTACTTCCCTGGGACTAAGGGCCTGCTTATAGTTAGGCCAGATGCTGGGTCTTAGCTATAGCTGTCTTCATGCTCATAAACCAGTTTCACTGTACTCCTATCCCTTCAGTTCCATTCACTCCCATATCAAATTTTTCATTGTCAGCATTGAGCTTTTCTCCCAGGTTTTCCTAAAAAGAACATGCATTCATTAACTTTAATAATGAATGAATCTGCCCTAATGGTCCTGTTGTGACCAGTGTATTCATGTTTGCTTCAAGCAATCTCAGTTCTATTTAAATTATTATTTGTCTGGTAGTTACTGTCTCTGTCTCCTTACTTTGTTCTTTACTCATTTTGCTGATTTTAGATTTTGAAGAGAGGTTTGCAATTTCATCAGATGAAGTTCTTCAACTCCTTGATGATTTGCATTTTCTCTTTTATGCTATGAAGGTAAACAAGAAAACTTCATACTTTGTATTACAGCAAAATTGTCCAATAGTTCACAGCAAGGAGTATCCATCGCTTCTGTTTACAAAGTTAGGCCTCTATCACTTTGTTAGGGGGCAATAAGAATGGACAGATAGCAGGAAGATCTCAGAAGTCTGTCCTCAAAATCAAAGTCTAACTGACATGAAAGAATGTCTCCTACACTTTGTTGATATTTTAATCCTTAAAAAACCCACCAACAAACAGCAAAAAAACCCATGCAGACATCTTACCATCCCCCAAAACATTATACACTAGTTGCACGAGGAGATTTTGATTCAAAGTTCATTCTAATGAGACTAGGCAGATGTTTGAGATTATTGCATAAATCGTGAAAAATGGGGGAAAAAATGATCTAGATTCCATAAATAAATAAATAACCTTATCTGATCTTCTGTTGGTGTGTGAATTACATAGAAAATATTTTGTTATACTGTGCTTCTAAGAGCTAACGGTGTAGCCAGAGCATTTTCTAGTCCTGGATGCTACTTGGGGCATTTTCATGGCCAAGAAGAGAGAAATTTTTCTTTCTTGTTTAAAGGTTCTGGTCAGAATGGATGAACACCTACAGGTAATGCCTTCATGTGATTTGTGTGGAGGATGCTGATGATGTTTTCAGAGCCATGCAGATGTGGAGCACAGACAATTGTGATAATAGAGGGAAATGTCTTTTATGATCTTTGTGTATGTTTGATGACAGTGTGATCTGTGACCATCTATAACTATCTGTTGTAGGAACAAATAGAAAAAAATAAGTTCAAAGAAGTTCTAATGTTGGAACTGAAAATTAAAATGCAGTTGAGAGTAGGGTGAAGGCTACATACTTTGATTCCTATGTTAAGTTTATATTGCTGTCATTAGTAGTTGGCAACCAGTGAAATACTACAGGGAGTAAAAAAAACCTATATTTTAGGGAACAGACTGAGATTTGTATCAGAGATGGGTAACATGGCTGGTTATTAAGACCAGAATTATTTTATCTTCCGTTAAGTATTTGGCATACCTGTCACTCAGCTACATTCTACTGAGCTAGATAAACCAAAAGCTTGATCAGGTATAGCTGATAATAACTAGTCAATAATGTTATTTCTTGATCAGTATTGGTCTCCACTTTGTATTGCTTTACGTAATAGCATTTGTTTCATGTTCTTTAGAGCCTCTACACAGAGGCTTTCTTCATCTGATTCTCTAAGAACTTGCTCTTTATTTTTTTTATTCAGCCTTAAATTTCTGTTTAAATGTGTTTAGCAGTAGTGCTATGTGGACTGTTTTCAATTTGTGCAGGTTTTCACTCTGATTAATAATTTCATATCTTTATGTAGTGTAATGCATATAGTAGATGCCACCATTTAACTTCCAGCTTTTTGGAAATCAAGAAATGTCACAGTGAGTGATATTTTTCCTGCTGTGGGTTTGTTTGGAAATGTTTCTAGATTTTTTTCCACGTCTTTTGTCGTCGATGTTGTCAGTATTTGCATGTCATGTTCATTCTCTTTGCTTTTTCTGATTCTTAAATGGGAGTTCACCTGTAATTGCTCTGCTACAAGCAACCACTCAAGTACCTGATACAGTTTCTGCTGAAACACCTGTGGTGTGCAGTATAAAACAAGTCCAGTTTATAAGCTCAGATGCCTGCTAAATGAGATTGCAAAGAGCTGCTATGCACAATACACTACACGCCAAAATCCATTTAGCTGTTCCTTATTAGCAGCTCCAACTGAAAGAACATGGAGTTCTGTTAATCTTGCCTAAGTAACATCTTGTTTCCCAATCAAGTGCAATCAGGATGATCTGATCTAACTGTATTATCAGAATGACTATTTTGATATGCTTCACAAGTAGTTGCTTAAATTTACTGGGTGTTGCTGTTGTTGGGCTGTTGGTTTTTTTGTGGTTTTTTTTTTCTGTTGTTTTTTTGAATATTCTGTAAGAACAGGGGTCTTTGTGTTTGGTTGGACGTGTCTGGGTTGTTGAGATGTTCTTGTTTGTTTTGTTTTTACTGCAGAATGAGTTTTGTAACATTTAGTGGGCATAGAATTGTGTCACAAATTTGTGATGTCTATTAATACTTCAAAATGTACAAATTATGGTTTCCTAGTATTCATTAATTTTTCCTGGCTCCTGCTCCATTGAGAATAATTGACTCCTTTTTATTGTTTCCTTCATCTGGAGTTACAGAATTAATCCAATATTACAGTTGTCTCATCTGCACTTGTCTGTTCTGCTACTTTCCCACATTACAAGTACTTGAATGCACGATGATCTTGGTTTTAACCAGAGAACAAAAAGTTTCTGCTTTACTTTGTGTTTTCTGACTTATTTCATTCAATATTCATCTTATTTTTTATGACAGAAAACTTTACTGCTACTGTACAGAAGTCACAGAGAAGTGCACAGGCTTTTTCTTGATTTAAAATTTCCAGTTTTTCAGAATAATATCCATCTGCTCCCTTCTGACACTGGAGGACAGCCGGTGTCACAGAACAAAGAAGGCTGAGTCCCGGTAAGCAAATTGCTTTGGACAGACGTCAGCAGGCTTCCCACTTGTTCAGAATTTAGAAAGAAAAAGTCATTTCTGTGCTGTAACTATGGACCCAAGAGCAGTGTTTGTTGAACTAGGACTTATGGCCAGTTGTAGAAGGATTCATTTTATCAGTAAATTCAACACCTTCATGAGAGAACAGGTGTATTTAAGGCCTGGTTAAGAGGCTTCCATATTGTAGTTTGAATACTTTTCCCCCCATCCTGTCCCTGTTGTCATTAATATCTATAAATCTTGATAGAAGTTGCAGAGCTGATGAATTGTGCTGGTCTGTAGTCTGTGGCGATAAGTAACTCTGATACTGGCCCAGCAAATGAAATGACATTATTTAGCCAGTACCAAGTACATACGATCAGTGCTTTCAGCTTTGATACAAGATAGTCACACTTCAGTGCTAGTTAACCACAAGTAAGGGAGACGGAAGGGTGGTGGGGTCCAATGCTCAGAATTACTTACACTGTGTGTGTCTGTACATGCGCCCATCATAATAAGCTTTTCATTTAAATGCTCATGTCTTCTGGCTGTGTGTTAATACTCAGAGTTAAGTCTTGGAGATAGGAGGATCTCTGAATTTAACCACTGAATGAATAATGTCAAAGTAGATGCCAGGGAGCTGCATCTGTTTGTTCACAAACGGAGTGGCTGAGGTGCTTCAGACAAGATGAGTAGTAAAACATTGGACCAAGACTTTGTGCAGGAATTCAACGTCTACATAAGCTCTGAAGGAAAACTACTGGGCGAACTTTCTGGAATTCTGACCTAGGTAGTTGTTATATTTCTAACTGTGCCTGTGTGGCTCCCTCTGTCTTTTCCCTACCTTGCCATTACAGTGGGGACAGCTGGAGTGCAGGACAAGTACCCTTCTAACCATTGCTCTCATGGTTTTGAATTCCTCAGGTAACTTTTCTTTGGAGTGAGGCTGTCCTGTAAAGAATATCCTACCTTGTCTTGACTTTTCACTAACATTTTCATCTGTCCTCTGAAGCTCAATTTAACTTTTATAGCAAACGCCACCTCTGCTGTACCTCCTGCTCTGAGGTCTTCATGGTTGATAATACATCCAGGAGTCTCAGCAAATTTGAAAGAATATGAAGGTTTGTTTCTTGTTTTTCCCATTTGAACTCTTACTTAAACACTTTGCAGGCTCTACTGACACCAAGTGCCCCCTCCTGCCCCTGTTTTGTCATGCACAGGGTGTATTTAATCTCCCGCATCCCAGCTGTGTTTTGAGGGCTTTTGCAAACTACTGCCATCTTCCTGGGGAGAAAGAGTTGTAGGGAAAGACATGCTAGACTGAGGGGGAAAGAAAAAGGAGGCTTTAAAATATTTTGTATACTCTGACAGAGGAGAGAAACAACGACAAGATAGAATAAGCAAGAAAACTCTCCAGGGATGTGACAGCTGAACTTTTGAATGAGCTGTGAAGTGCTTTTCAGCTCTTCTGTGCGCTGGTATTCAAGATGGCATCTCCTCATGAAGGTGAGTACTCTCTCTGCCTTCCTGTGCCTATCAGTGTTCACCCAGAACACTGGAAGGTATGAGAGGAATGAGCAGTACTCTTAGCTTCCATAAATTAAGGTACTCGAGCTCAATTGGCTCAGGTCTACTACTTCACAGTAGAGAATGCTATTTATATGCAAGCATGCAAAAAGAAAAGAAAAGCCTGTCAGTCACTGACTGAGGATCAGAGCCAAATTCTAGAATTCAAATGCTAGGTCTCAAGGATGCTTAGAAAAATATCACTGCGTTAAGGTTGTCTCAGCCTATGGAGAAGTCCAGAAGTTCAGTGAAATTTTTTCCCCCTCTGCCTTCTGATAAAAGAATTCAATAAAAGAATTCCCATCTATTTTGCAAATATTCTTCTTCTGCCATTTTAGTCAAGATCTTAGTAGTTTGTCTTGCAATATCTAATATGATTTATCCAGACAGGCTTTTTGTTTTTACTAGGAAAGGGACTTTTACTGAATACAGACCTGGATTCTGCTCTATCAGTGTTTGTCTGATGCCTTCAGGAGGTGAGCTTCTACACATCAATTCTGCAGAAGTGAGTACAGCTATTACGAGCTGTACAGATTATTCTGTTTAGCAACAAGGGAAAGGAGAAGGTTTGGGGGGGTGGGATTTTTTACCATTTTGCTTTTGATCAGCATTAACTGTAATCTTTCACCCTACCTGCTTCTTTCTGTCATTCAGCTCTGTTTCAGAAAAGTATGGTCCCTTGTACAGCAAAGTGTGGTTTTTTTCCCTCCATTGAGCTGTCCTGGATGAAATTCAGTGTGATGTATTATTTCATAATTTTTTGCACCCTAAGTGAGGAGTTACTCATGCTGAGATTTGAAACTTTTAATCTTATGGCGAATGTGACAGTACATAGTTTCAGTCAGTGCCATGGCACATATTTCAAGTTTTTCTGGAGTGAGAACTTTGAAGCTGAGGGTGGCAGCTGAATTACCCACATTCAGTAAGAAGAAACCAACTCCTTTCTTGTAAGTGATTTTGTAGGAAGAACTCTTTCCTTTGCCACTGCTATCCTTGATAGATCTGTTATAAAAGTTAAATCATTTATCAAAACTGCCACAGCTCCCGTGACCCATAGAAGAACAACCATCAGACCTTAATTGCAATAGCCATGTAATTTCAGAACTTCTCTTCCCCTGTTCACCTACTCTCTGACCTTTGTGTCAGCTTCTAATTTCCTTTTGTAATTGACTCTCTTTCTCATAGTGCAGCAGATGCATCTTCCTAATATGGTGTAAGATCCAAATAGTGTCATTGCATGCCTAGCAAATTTGCTTGTATCTATTTAATATTCAGGTGCCTGAGGGGAAAAAGATACAGATTAAAATATTACTTGCCTTAGCAGGATAGTGATATACCTCCATTTAAGATACAAGTCTACTTAGCTTCTTTTTTCTGTCTCGATTTCCTTTCAGGGGGTTAGAGGTCAGCTAATACCATTATGGTTGAAAACAGCTTTAACTTGAAGAACAGCAACAGCTGGAGGTCAAGCAGCTATCATCCCTGAAATAGTTGCCTCATGGATTCAAGGGATACTTCAGAGCTTAGCACAGACCAAACATTCAGCTTAAAAATCTGAAATTGCACAAGGTAACTTTGGAGGTTGGAACATTAATTAAAGCTGGTTTTGCCTAAGATCAAAATGTCTTTTGGTACTTATGGCATTAAGTGCCATTGTTGAAATAATTATTTGGAAGGAGAACGAAGACTTCATGAACATTCAACAGAAAAAAACTGAATCTAAAATGATAAACTAGATATGAAGATGCATCTTCATACTGCATTTTTGATCCTTGCTTCCAACCCTTTTTTGTACCTAGGGCAAGATAAAGCTCTCTTATTTATTTATTTATTTTTAAAATGCATTATAGGTCAGCCTTCCAGTATGAAAGTGCAGAATTCTTACAGTGCCAGTGGATCTTTGGAATCATAAAATGGTTTTTAACCATTTTATGGTTAATGAAGAACAATGTCTCTTGTTCCTCATTGGCTTTTCTCTCAGCTATAACTACTAGAAGACAATACTGAAAGCACTTCTGGAATTCTAAAGGAAAATTAGTAGTCATTACTTTTCAAATACAATGACAGGGCTTTATATACCTGTCCTATTATGTGAGGTGTCTCAGATCTGTCCTCTTCAAATCTGGACTGATGACCCAGACAGCACAGAGAGCTGTTCAAAGCAGTCAACATTCATAGGTTGTAATCTCTGATATTCTACTCATAATGTCATATTGTCATAATATCATTCATCATAATGAAATAACGCGAAGACTGTAAGAAGCACTACACTGTATTGGTTTTTGTCCACTTTCCCGAACATAAAATCTATCCCGGTCTTGCATATATCTTTGAAAGCTAAGGCGCACTGTTTTGCAAAGAGAAATAGTTATAACAGAGTACGAGTATACTTGGAAAAAGAAATACTTCGCATTTTGCTTCAGAGAGTACAAAATATGTGTTACCCATTTCATAAATCTTTTGTCTACGTCTCCTTAAGTCACACTTGAATAGCATGGTTCTGAGAGAAATGGATAAGACCAAGTTTTGATGCCTAAGGTGCTTCCATTCTGGTGATAGGTTGAAATAAAAAAGCATAGGGAAGATAGCAAGAAAATAATAGAACCATAAATAATAAATGTATTCTGCAAGTGTCATAGGAAAGCATCAGAAGCCACTTTAGTAAGCTAGAAATGTGCATGCAGATGCAAAGCTGTGAGTGAAGAGAGATGTAGTGAAGAAATAGATCTGGTGAGAGCTCAGACAGAAGGGGAAAAGTAATATTCTATCAATAATGCAGAAATAGGATACATGTTTTGTCTGATATAATTGTGCCTCTTTGGTATGACTGAAAGGTAGAAGCAGTAATTAGTCATGGCTTGAGACACGCTGGGTAAGCTGAGCAATGGGAAGTAGCAGAAGAAATTATTTTCTCCAGAGAACAAATGATGCACATTGGTCTAGGCATACAGCCCTGCTTTTGCACTTTCTTTCCTTGTAATGCAGCTGTTCCCAGCTAACAAAGAAACTCTGCATGATAAGCTCTAGTCATATCACTACTGTTGCTTTATATTTAATGAGGCAAGTATGAACTGTGAACTAGGGAGTAGATTAAAGTTTCTCAAGCAGACAAGAGAACATTTCAAACTCAGCCTAAGAAAGTGTTTGTGCTACTGGTGTCCAGTCCAGAATTAGTACACTGATAGAGATTAAATTGCATTTTCTCTGCCTGTAAAAAAACCCATTTACTCCATTATATTATCTGAAGATAAGCAGTGATCCAGATTGCTGCTGAGAAGAAATAAGCATTATAGGCCGTAGCTGCATCTACAGCCTGAACTTTGAATCTATCCCTTTTGTAACAATGGAAAGCCACTGGGGTCTACGGATGGAAAAAGTATTGATCCAGTATCTTAAGGTAGTTACAATGATTTTGTGTTTGTGACCATTTTACACTGCAGATTTTAGAAAAGATTATGGAAAAAAGACAAACTCTTGATGTAGTTTGCTAGATGTAGATTTCCATTGTTTTGTCTAAGTATTTCATTTCCCTCAGTCAGGGTTTCTTGAGATGGTTTTCTTCCTAAATTCACTATTATTATTGTCAGGGGCTGACTGCTTTGATAGACAGTGATAACTAAATCTACATAATCTGGAGAGCCCCTGCAGGAAGCTGAAAGTTATGGGACACAAAACTGCAAGAGAGACCCTGTTTTGAGGGAGAAACAGGTAGAGAACCTTCATTTCAGAGACTGTAACTTATTTTTTCTTCTGGGTGCTAACTTTGAAGAGAAGATTTGTCTAAACTTTCAACATTTTGTTCTTCTTCCCTTCATTATTTCCTTAAAAATTTTTAAGAACTCTATTGGGATTATAATAGCTGAACCCTTTTTAGATTAATAGCTTTCGTTTAAACAAACTTCCCCCTTTTCATTAAACTCACTTTGCTCTTGTTAATTAAAATCAATCTTTGGAGTATAATAGTGATTACCACCTGATTGTCTTCTCTGCATACTGAACTGGGACACCAACTGTAGTTCAAAGAATTATAAAGAATGTTATGATTTAACTACAGTTTAAATGTGCGGAGAACAATGTAAACCCAATTTGCTAAACATTTGGCAGTAACTTAGGAAATAGACAGTAACTAAGATGGTACGGACTCATTTTTTTCAACTGTTGAGATATCATGCTACAAAGAACTTGTCCTACTTTAGAATTTGACTTTTCATTCAAGTAGCCCTGAAGGAAAGTTTATTCTGTTAATACATATGACTTCTATGCAAATACATTAATTGCCTGTTAAGAAATGAACTTTCTAGGCAATACTGTTCTGTGCAAAAACCAAACTGTACAATCCTTATCCCTGGTCAGAAAAAAAGAAAATCAAACCAATCCTTGTTTCATGTAACACACAGCATTTAAATCACTTCCTCCCTGTCTATACTAGCAAGGTTTTTTACCTTCTGGAACACAGAAGCAAGATGACTCATGACTGTAACTCATGCTTCAAGACAAAACTTGTTGCTGACTTTTATTGAGTGAGTCCATGTGTACCAGTATGGCTTACCATGTACTGGGGGGAAAAAAGAACAAATCAAACAAGGAAAGCTTACCATCAAGCTCTTATGCTGAACCAGATTACAGAAATACCTCTGGCTTTAGCTGCATTTTGGTACTCACCCTGCATATAGATGAACCTTAGTTGAGGACTAAGGATCCCAAGCAGCAGAAGTAAAATGTTAAAAATGGAAGTTTGTTTTTTATACACTAAAGACACTTACTTGTCTTAGAGCTGTGGATGGATGTCAGCATATTTCTGGTTAGGACACACCATTAGCAAATAGTGCAAGTCTAGCCAGCAGAGCCGCTGCAGATAAGTTAAAGATTCCATCTGTTCTGTACAGATTTCTTTAGGCAGGTTTACCAGCTGGAAAAGAAAAAAAGGAGGCTAAAGGGGATTTTCTGATTTTTCCCGCCTCTCTTTCTCCCTCTTAGATATACTTAATTATCCACTTCCACTCTAAGAAGCAGGATGGCCAACAGCTAGATATATGGAGGACTTTGGATAGACAGTACTTCTCATTCCTCTTTGACATTTTTCTGTATTTTCTCTTTCCCATGTCCTTCTGGAGTGTCTGAAGCAATTGTTCATTCTGGCACTTAAAACTGTGAGATTCAAGTACTGTATCTCCCTGACAAACAAATTGCATGGCCATGAGGAAATGCTCTGGGACACTCTCCACAACGGCATCCTATTTTGCTTTTAATAAGTTAAAAGCAGGTGGGACAGGAACAAAGCACTTCATGGCATTAAAGCTAGGAAAAAACATGACCAAGTGAGCTGAGCAGAGCAAATGTCTTTAAGGCAGTATATTTTAAAGGTGACCGAAAGATTTCTGTGTTCTTCTCTATTTTCTTTGCAAGGAGTTTTTAGTGCTAAGATTAGCAGAAAGAAAGCAAGTCATGGATACAAAAAGTGTAGAAGCATTTTAAGCCAAGGAGCCAAAACACCAAACTAAATTCTACCTTACCACCCAAAGCCCTCACACCTCATTACTCATGTGGCACCTGGCAGCTCCGTTGCTCTGGTTTAGTAGTGGGTTTCTATATTCTACTGGGTGCAAATTGGTTCTATCTTTATGCTGTACTCACACTTGCAAAAAACACCAAATGCTGCACAAGTATCAGAATTGTTTTCATTCTGACAATTTCCAGGTGCCACAACACTTAAAAGAGCAGAAAGCACTGTTTACTACTCTGCAGTAAATAAATTTTCCCCTATTTACCATCCTACCCCAGTTTGTTAGAACTGAATTATTCCCCTTCCCAGAAATTAGTGACTGATTGAGGAATTGTAGATTCTGAATGATGGGAACCGGCCCTATTGCTGGCCTTGTTGCCCTGCTGGGGCTGAAGCAGGATTCTTACAGAAATTCTTCCAACTACCATGTGCCTGATTTTAAAAGCCTTAATAGTGCTGTTTTTTGTTGTGATTTTTTTTTTTTTTCTCATTCAAATTACTTTCTACCTCGTTTTTATTAGCTACATTTTCAAAGATAGCTGTGAGTTAGACTCATATTCATCATGTTTTTTAGTATAAGAATGAACAGATACAGCTGAAGTGGTAGTTTGCAAAATAATCAGATTCTCCCCGAGACTTACTAGAAAGTGCAAAATTCATTTGTCACAATCTTAAATTCCAGTTGTTTCTTTAAATGCTGATTTTTGCAGAGGCTTTAACTCTCCATATGGAGGCACTAAGCACCAGCTCATTTTGTTCCAGGCAAAACTGGGGGAAAGCTTATTTCAAATTTCTAATTAAAATTCTTTCTTGCTGCATAAAGAGTCCTGATGGGATTCCTCAGGGTAGTTGGATGGGTTTTTGATTGAATTACAACTGGCCTGATTGTGTGAATATTTCATTAAAATGTTCTGAACTGAAAACAGCAATTAATGACAACCTGAATAATAAAAAGCACCATTTTACCTTCAATCCTCTCTTCTCCCACAGTTGATTCAAATTAGATGCTTAGTCACTAGAAAAAAAATAAACAAACCAACCAACCTAGAAACAAACAAACAAACAAAAAACGATTAAGCAGGCATCAGTGCAGGGAAAGAGGAGAAGACTAAAGACATCACCCTTGAGTTCAAAAATGCTGTAGCTGGAGGCAATAATTGTATATGTGATTTTGGCAGAGCTGCCATCATGAAGCATAACTACACTCCTGATCTGTCATTTTTTCTCTATTCTATGCTAACTTTGGTGTCAATTTAATCTCATGAAGGGTAATTTCAGTCTACCTTCTCTTGTATTTATCAATATCATTGCTGAGTTTTACACTGTAGAACCACACTGTCCACTAGGAAAAATCTGGTTAAAAAATTCCCAAATAAGTAAATTAGCCAAACCAGGTTTTGGGGGTGAATTGCCTACACTTACAAATGGATATTATGGTTGGAGCATTTAGATATTATCCAACTGCATATTATGGCCTGGTTGGATTATGGCTGTCTCCAAAAGCTTACAATCACCTGCTGACAACTTTGACAGGCGCTGTGTGCACCTGGCCTTCTGAGAAAATTAGTTGAACTTAAGGCCAGGTTTAGACCATCTCAAATATGTTCGTAATTAGTAGCTGATGATTGATACGGACCTTTACAAATGGAAGAAAATAATACTACTAATGATAACCTTTACCATAAGGTATTAGTGATCCAGTCTTAATCACAATTTTAAATTAACAATTTAATCATCACAATTTTAACAGCACAGTGACTGAACTTGGATAAATTATTAGAGGGAATAATGTGTTCCTATTACAGAATATTCAATGACTTTGTCAATAGCCTTAGACCAGAATAAAATCTCTCCTTATTGTCATAGATCAGCAACGCCTCAAATTCACCTAGCAGAATTATCCTGGCACACATGCATGCAAAAGAAAAGAAGCACGTGAGAAGGACAGCAAAGAAACGTACCCACAAGCTATTTAGGCTTCTGCAACACATGCAATGGAGTCAGCACAAGGTATCACACAAGGTTTAATGCTACGTTTCTCTGGTACAAATATATGGGCATATTCTGGCATTGGAAACCATTCTCGCCGTCTGACCCTTGTTAGCCAGATATTATCTTTCACTTGGATTTACTTGTATGCTATTACCTCACAGGCAGATTCTTCAACATCAAAGTGAGCTGTTTCCTTACTTCAAGAGCGTTTGAATTGATTTTTAGACAGAAATGCACCAATATTGTATTATTTAAACATACCATTCTTCTTCTGGGGTTTTATCTCAGTTTCAAAATTCTGCAGATCATATCAACAATTTATTACATACAACTTTACACATATTCTACATCGTTCTTTTTCTGCAGAATAAGCTTCACACTTAAGGTGTGTTTATAAAAGTACCTGTACAGCTTTTTGAGCCCCTATCCTCACAGTAGGAACAGTTTCTTTAAACATATTCTCCCTCAATTTCTCATTCTAGCTTTGGTTCCAAACAAATTCAAATCTGTAAGTAAAACACATCTGTTACATAAAGAGGCTGAGAAAGCTGGTACCAGTTATGCTGAAAGACAAGGCTCAGGGAGATCTTATTACTACATATAAATACCTTATGGGATGATGCAAAGATGATGCAGCCAGGCTCTTCTCAATGGTACCGAGTGAGAGGATGAGAGATGAGACAGGTAGAAGAGGAGTTTGTTCTTGGGCATATTCAAAATCCAATGACTCAGTCCTGCACAACCTTTTCTAACTGACTGTGCTTCAGGAGGGGTGGTTGAATGGTGTCCTCAATTAGTTTATGATTCTATGATACCTGTTATGCAGAAAATATGGAATGTCATTGTAAGGCTATACACTGCATGTTTATTTAATCTCTTGAAGCCTGCTACATGCTTCCCCTGCCACCATGGAGGAGAGTGGGCAAGATAGAGAGGGCAGAGAAAGCATTGACTCCCATTCCTGGAAATCACTCTGCTGTCATTACCAAATTGAGTTTCATTGGCTTGCACATGGACTCACATGCAAAGAGGCAAAAATTCGTCATTATCTTGATGACAAAAAAAAACCTTGAACACATTATAGAACACTTCTTAAAGAGTCAAATATTTACCCTTGATGGAAAACAGTTGAGTCAGGATTTCCCCTCCCCCATTATGTTTCTGTTACCCATAACTTTTAGATATGACCTTAACGTTCAGATCAACTGTACAAGACTAAGCTATATCTTCTGGGTAAGCTGGTTCAGAAACTTGCTTGGTTTGGTTTTCATATGAAAAACATTTTCATCAACTTTTATATTTAAGCTATATCAAAGGAGTTTCATTTTGGAAACTTGATAGAAACATTAAAAGGACCCCGGCTTTTGTTTCAAGAGTAAAACGTTTTGATTTGAATTCAGAACAACCTGTCCAAATTAAACTGATATTAAAAGTTAAATAAAATTTATAAGAAGTCGAATTACATTGACGTGATCTGATTTTAATTAAACGAAAAGAATTTGAGTTGTCCAAGACCTCAGTTTTCCTTCATGAATTTCATTTTACAGCATAAATGAACCATTTCTTTTCCTGTGTTCAGATGTGTAAGAAAATTTTTAGAAGTAATAAAACCTCCAGCTAAGCACAAAGCCTGCTGTTCATTCACATTCCTTTTATAAGAAAAGCTGCTGCATTTCTGAGATTAGATTGCTAATTCAAAACCTCCAACCAGGAGTATAAATTAATACAAAACATCATTTCAACAACTATCAGAAGTACCCTACAAATGAGTATGTACAAGTGTCTATTGCTTAGATCATTACTTGTTTAATTTTTCTGATATTAAACTATTCTTTTTATTTTCTGGTCAGATTTAGACTTCTCCAAATTACCGAGTATGCATGCCCTGGACTATTCTAGAAAGTCTTTTCCATTCCATGACTTTTATATCTGGTCAGAGACTTTTCCTACCACAAAGGAAAAACAGTTTGTCTGGTACAGGCAAGGTGCAGGTTATAGAAACAGAAGAAGAAAGGTGGAAAGTCTGCTTTGCCTTACCTGCATTAGAAACACAGTCAATTAGATTTTAGATTTGTAGCACTTTTATTTGTAGGAGTAAATGAGTCAGAGCCAGCTGGACAGCAGTATTTCCAGAGCTCAGTTGGAAGTCCTGGTGCCAATACTTAATCTGTCTTTTCACTGCAAGCGTAGAGCATGTCTGATTAAAACACAGCAAAACTGGTGTAAAAATCACACAACTATAACAGCTTATGAAAATAAGGTTATGCTAAGTTTTTGTTCGTTTGCTATAAATAAGGGAATGGAAGAGCAGTTAATTTAAGAATGAAAAAAGAAGTCTTCATACATTCTTCATTTATCTGCTTCCCTAACATATAGAACTATTATAGTTAAGGAGGAGCATTTTTATCAAATAAATACTGAGCTCTCAAGGCTCATGTTAAGTCATGTTTACATTTTTGAAGTTTCTAATGTACTATTAGCTACATCCAAACAGGGTGCAGTCATTCAAGTACCGCTTTACACACAAACACAGAGGTTAGACCCTCAAGCTCCCTTGCTCAGTTGCTGTTCTGGAGATAACTAAAAATGGTGTTTAGCCATTAGACTCACAGAGCACTCCACAGTCGAAGCCCTGATGGTGATTCCATTGCATGGTGTCCAGCACCGGGACGTCTGTTACATGAAGCATTTCTTCGAGCTTGAGGAATGACACAAAAAGGTAATTATGGTTAGAATATTCCAGATATCTTTGACTTCCCAAAAAGTACATAATGGCTATGATGTTCTCCTTCTCCTTGATATGTCCTTCGCTCTGGTTCTAATCAGTGCAGTTTTGTAAGCAGTACTGGTCACCTTTCTATCCAGATTTGTCCCCTGCTTCTGATTTGTCCTGCTTGTTTGTGGTGACTGAAAACTTTGGCCAGAATAAATTACACCTTTGCTATGGGAGAGCTGTGAGACCTGGGATGTCACATGGCCAACAAGCTGCAGAATGCTGGTAGTGCTACAGCTCTCTGAGTGTGGCACTATAAATATTTGACAAACCAACAGTGCAAATAATTTTCAACACTGCAACAATTGCCACTCAGAAAATTTATGATTTTGTGGGTTTTCTGTTTTGTTTTGGGTTTGTTTTATTTTTTGCATGCTTGTTGTGCCCTACAGAGCTGTACAAAGCAATTTATTATCCATTAAATTCAATGAGGACCTGCTACAACTGCTTAACGCTAGTATAGTGACAGGTGAGAAAGAAACCTAAGGAAAGAAAACGACTAAATTTGCACTGATGGTGCATGCTGCAAAACACAGAATAAAAATCAGAATTGCTTGAAGCATCTGCCACTTCTGAGATATTTAATTTTTAAGTTACTTCAGATGCACACACAGGACTGTGTAAGAGAATCCATTACCATATAACCCCATGATAGCTGGAGACAAAGCTTCTCAGATTTGCTTAGAGTTAGGAATACTCAAACCTATTTAAAATCCTGAGATACAGAAGACAAAGCCCTGATACCATTCTGTATTTATGGCTTTCGTTAAATGTAACCTGCCTTACTTTGTTTTGAAAATGTTACAGAAATTTTAGCAAAGTAAGTGTCCCACGCAATCGAGCATGGCACACGTTTATACACCATGCAGGTGTTCCCCAGCATTCAAGCAAAGCAACTCTATCCCACAAAGTGGGCAGGAAATGAAAACACTAGCATGTTCTTCTTATTGAAATAAAAGAATATTATAACGCTTTGGAGCAGGGACACATTTCATTACATGGCTTCAAAAGGTAAATGTGAAAACTACCTGCTCAGTGATTTGCATCCTAACAAGTTTGGCAAACTGCATATAACTGAAAATATTTAGTTTGTGCCTAGTCTTATTAAATAGCTAGAATAGAATAATATTCATAATGTGTCTCGTGTCTCATCAGACATCCTGTAGCTGTAATGCATTTCACACAACTTTATATATGTCAACTTCATGCATTTCCCCAGGTAGGAATTTTATTTCCTTATAATAAGAAAATAATTGTTTTAACAGCTTAAATCGTATTCACATGGATTTCATTGTTTAACAAAAGAAAGCGTTTCTATTTCAACATCCATAACAGTACTTTTTATACATTGTTCAGAAGTGTGTGAGCTGAAAACAAGAAAAAATTGTTTACATGCTAAAATGCCTTTCTCAAATTTATGTTTTTAGACAAGAGAAGTGAAATTAGATCCCAAGGGCACACTGAGTGATTTTCAGAATTTTTTTGAATTTTAGAAGACATACATAATACCATATCATGATGACTGCGTTATCTTAATGCTTAGATAACACCGAACTCTTTATTAATAGCTGTCATGTACATCATGTGCTTGAAATCAGCTGCAGTGTGGAACAGTGGACATTCAGATGAGACTGCTAAAAATCCGGAGCCCATTCAAAAAAATAAAACAAATTCCCCACCCCAATTTTAATCAAAAAGGCACCATCTTACTGAAAACACACTGACAATCTAAGACAGTGTGACCTGCCTTTCTGGTTTTGAACAAATTGCCTTCTTAGTATGCTATTCTGTTTTTACTTCAAAAAGTGATTGAAGTATTCCCAAATAGTTTTTCAGCTGTAACACAATTCTTAGTCTAGTAGCTTAGAGACTGTAGGTTAAGAAAATGCATTTATTACAAAAGACCTTAGAATGGAGTAATTAAGTTGCACAACTGAATCATAACTAGAGGAAATCTCAAATCATATTGCATGCACACAGCCATGTTTTTGCTCCCAGACACACAATATACATTTCTGCCATAACTGTAAATTTGCTCCATACCACAGCAGCTCTCAGCAGGAGCACTTCTACAGAAGTTATCTGGGAAACCAAACCCATGGAGTACACCAATCCTGGATGGATTTGTTTTCTACTTAAGAGATGCATGTCTTGGTAAATTTGCCCACAGAGCACAGCATCCATGAAACACTGATGTGCCTGGGAAAGGAGCATGGACCTCTGAGTAGCACAGCAGGCTCAAGAGTCCAGACCTCCACTGCCTGCTCTTTCAATACTATTAATTATAGTAACCACCTCAGAGCCACCTTTAAAGAAGGTGCCCCTTCTTACTGAGCATGTTAATGTGCACTGTAACTGAGACCATGTCTGTGTGAGGATACTCAGGAGAGAACTAATCTCAGTTCCCGAGGCTTTACATTTAAAACATTCTAGAACCCCGTTGTAGACAACCATTTGGAAATAAATTTAGTTCAATTAGATTAATTCAGTCTAGCTGTAATATTGTGTTTGCCAGAGTGTTATATTCACATACATACATATAAAAATACAGCATGTATGTTTGTATGTATACTTATGTACACATTAAAGCCACAGGATTGTTACTGGATTTCAAGTAAAAAACAAGTAATAGGAACTCAGGGTATTTTTCTCCCCTCTGATTAAAAACAGAAGCATTGGGAATTCATGGCTGATGGGTCTCTCAGTTGCACACCACATTACCAATTTTCAACCAACAAAACACCATGCTGGCAGCAGCCTGCAGTACAGCCTGAGCCCTTTTATTTAAAATTCAGCTGAAATATTCCTTTGTAGATATGCCCAGAAAAGGAAGAGCACAGGGGAAAGGCACAAAGTACTGTGGTTGCAAAGGAGGCAAGCTGTTACATTGGACACCACTATAATTTTCCTTCCCCCCACCAATCCTCCATGTCCCCATTTCATTCTTTTTGCTAGTGGCCACACAGCAGGACACTAGAGTTTCACATCTTGCTGCTGCAGCACTGGCAGGAGCGCAAATTGTGTCACACTTTCCTGCAAGTTTTGGCATTTTCAGAGCATGTCTTCTCACCACAGGTAGCTTAGAAAATAAGGTGCCCCACCTTCAACTCAGCATTGAAATAGAACATTTTCTTTCTGTATTATTAGCAACAGGCATTCAAACCTGCCCCAGTCCCAAGTAAAGGTATGAATCCAGTTCTCTTCCTATGTTCTCAAAGTACTAAGATTCAGGATATTCATTGGTATCTAAATTATAAGTTCTTTTTCTTGTCATAAAACATTGAAACAAGATCTTCCCAACAAGTTTTCCAGCAGTCACAATAGAGTAATATTTCTGACTTGCTGCATGTTTTGAACTCAGAGATGTAGCCTCTTGAAAATGAGATGTTTTTGATCAGGATACCATCTATTGAGCAATACATGTACCTCTCTATATGAAATTAAGTAGAGAAAGAACATTAGTTTTGGTCTCCTACCAACCATATGTGGATCCTTAATACTGGCTGTTTAAGATAAGTGAGGCACTGGTGCTCATCTTTCTTTTTTTGAGGAGATCTAATTGGCCAGGTTTATAAAACTAATTTGGGAAGAAGGTTCACAGCTGTGAAGCCAGATGGAATATTTCTCTTAACCCTGGGGATAGTTGACTTGATCTTGAAAGAAAACTTTCTTAGAAAGCCTCCCCACCTGACTCCTTCCTCCAGCCCCCAGTGAATTTTCTGGTATACATGGATTCCATTAGTATTCGGACTTCCTATGCAATGCTTTGAAATATTACCAGAGCTCTTAATATGCTTTCATTTAAAAAAACAAAAATAAAAAAAGAATCTCTCACAGCCACTGCAAAATGACATACTGGTTACCAAAGAACGTTCTGATAATAAAACTGTGCAAACTAAGTTTCTTGCCCACCCTCCCATCCCTACACGACCCCATGCAAACAATAGCAGAAATAAATAAATAATAGAACAGCCAAAATCTTTACATTCCTCCCTAATGTACAGCATAATTTTGATTTGCAGCAATTCTATTTGTTTCAAGTTAGGATGCTTTGGTTAGTCAAAGGTGCTGGTCAGGCACCAAAACAATATAGAAAGGAGTTAGTTTTGTAGTTCTTACTTGACCCGAAGAAGAACTGAACTCAGTATCTCACAGTGAATATGTTTTAAATATGTGTTTTTTTTAAGCGCAGAACTCTCAGTAAGCATTAGTCAGCTTAGCTCTGCTGCAGTGAATGCTCATTTGCACCACTGGATACTATCGACACTGGCAATTCTCAGAACTCCACTGCTACCCACACTGTAGATTCCCAACCTCTGTCATAAAGGTTGTGTTGATACAAGTGCTGGTTAAATCCCCCATAAGATACTGGAGGTCTCAGCATGTTTAAAATTGAGCTTAACATTAGAATGCAGATAGAGCATAAACCCAAGTTTTTGCTTGCTTCCTTTAATTATTTTGATTCTTGTATTCCCACCAGCATTTGAACAAAGCTAATCTACAGAAAAGACATAAAAAAAGTTTAAACTCTAATTTGATTAATCTGAGGACACACAAAAAATCATTTTCTAAAGAAGCCCTTCTAGCTTTACAAATTTACAGCAATGGGAATTCTAATGAACTAGATCTTGTTTAGCACATTGAAAAACAAATTCAACAGTTCTGCTATTTTGCCCCTTCCTCCACACACTTACTTTAATCTGATCCTCTCTCTTTCAAGCGGAGCATTTTTGAATGTGTAGCTAATACACACTCTGTGTCCCTCTCCCCTCTTAAAAGCAATATTAGGTTCTTTGTCTCCAGGAAATGATTTAATCATGTAATCAGTCATTGCAATTTCTAGGGAGAAAACTTTGCTTAACATACCTTTCTGCTGTAGTGCACACAACATCCTCCCATAAGTATTTCTTGAATTAAGAGAGAAGGCAGACAGCAGTGCCACTTCCAACAGCTCTTGGCAAGTTTAG
Source organism: Coturnix japonica (assembly GCF_054131305.1). NCBI lineage: Eukaryota > Metazoa > Chordata > Aves > Galliformes > Phasianidae > Coturnix > Coturnix japonica. The sequence continues at coordinate 22,504,230 of NC_140667.1, read as the reverse complement.
TGTACTCATGTGGAAGACCACTCTGCCTTCTTTTAGGTGGATGCTAGTGTTAAGACCTGGGAGGCCTCCTACGTTGTTTTGCTAAGGGTACTCAGCAATCACTGTGCACCACCCACCACCTCCCTGTGCTCACATCCACTGTTTGGTCTCCAACAACATTCAGCAAGCATCTGAGACTAATTTCAGCTTGTTTGTTAGGGGGCTGAAACTAGATGATCATGGTCCATTTCAACCCAAGCCATTCCGTGATTCACAATAACTGAAAGTAAAAAGAAAGAAGAGGTTGTAAGATAGATAGATATAGAGCTATACTACAGTCCTTCTCCAATTAAACAGACAACTTGTGGCTGCAGTTTTTATCTGGAGAAATTTGTTTAATGTCAAGAGATCAGAAAGAATACTAGTGTGAAGAAACCTAATCTCCATAAAATCCTATGATCAGTTTCTGTGCAAAATTGAGTACTCGTCTGGATGGCTCAGCTGTCATTTAGACCCAGAAAGAATGAGCTGTCTCTACCCTCCAGCTTTCTCCCAGTCTGAGCTCTTCAGGTTTCTGATGGTCAATCGGATTCAATCTCATAACCAAGTAGATTTAAAGTGCAAACAAAATTCTGCACATACTCCTTTAGTTCTATAATAAAATATGCAGCAGGATCCACCATCCCACACATCTGGCCTACATACTCTTCTCAGAAGCCACTTAAAACTATCTGCTGTCCAAAAATCATATACAAATCCTTCAAAAGCTTGTTCTGCCTGACCTCTTTGGATCAGCTTTTATTGTATCGACTGCTCCCTCTCAAAATTATTTTGTCGTAAGCTCTTACACTGGCCACTTAGCATTTTTCCCTTTCCTTTATTTTTGATAGCCTTACCAATGAATTAAGGAAGCTATGACTAATTTCAGTGCATAATCTATTAAGTCCTTCTTTCCCAGAGACATGGATACAGGCAGAATCTGTAGTTCATGCTGAGCTTAACACTTTGTGTAACACCACAGTCCTAAGATAAGCACCCACCTCTATACTGAGACAAGCACTTTCTTTCCCTCCAGTTACTGAAAGCTGTATTCAGATCATATTTTCAGCATCAGTTTTGATTCAGACTGATGATAATAATCTTCCAGATTTCTCTGACCTTTTTCTCCAGGAACTTATCCCAGTTGCCCCATGGGGATGACAAGAGACAGGCCATTACAGAGCTGGGACAAAGTGCTCCTTTAGAGCTCAATACCTGAATCAGCAGTATGCCACTTTAACTAGCTGACACAAATTATTTTGCCTTTCTAGAAACAAGTGGGCTTCCTGTCTCAGAAGACCAAAGTGAAGTGACATGTTGAGGCAGTACTGGCATTTCTATTATCACCATTACCAGGGCTTGAGTTTAAGAAGGATAAAGGTATAATATGTAGCCATAAGAAAATTGACAGGTTATAGCAACAAAACATCACTTTGACTCTCTATGAGCCACAGGTTAAAATGATTAAAGGAATCTGATAAAGAAAGCATGTTTACTACACAAGCCTTTATATGGAGCTTTGTGTGTTCTCTCTGGTACCAAGAATAAAGCCTGGGAAACAAGTAAAAGGACAGGAAACAACAAAACAAAACGAGGAAAGCCAGTCATTTTCCCCATCTACACCCCTTCTTGCTTCACCCTACCCCCTCTCTCAGCTACTTCTCTACAGATTTTGGTCCAAGTAACACGTGCTACCAGAGGAAGACACATTATATGTTTCTGAGTTAATAACCCTGTCAACACCAATCTTCAGTCATTTCAGGCCAGTGTGAGTAACCAACGCTTACTGACCTATAAGATGCTGAGCACATGGTACAGGACTCTGTGGGTGTCCCTTTGAGCACAAGCTGTTGTATTAACTGTCCCAATATATAAAAAAATAACTCCAGAGGAACAGCTGTATTAGCTATCAGTGAGCCACAGGTATTCAGATTATTACAAGAGCTTTAAGGGCAAGAACCAACTTTTTTGTATCAAAAATCTCTTTAAGGCCAAGAGGCTTGGTTTACAGACCAGAAAATCTCAGTTTGGCCCATTTTGATTTTATACCAGTGTACCTTTATACCAGTAGGGCAGAACACAGGTGAAGTCAAAGGATTTAAAAGAAAGGGAATCATAAAGACATGACCTAGAATTTGTACAAGAGCTCCCAAAAGATTTTAGTTATTCTTTTTCCCCTTTAGCCTTATTCTCCCACATTATTTCACATAGAGAAACACAATGCCAGAATACAGAGATTTTGCCAGACAGCTCAATGTTCATAGCCAGAAGTTGTTGGGTGTCATAATTTTAAAAAGAAAGAAAAAATATATAGAGAAAAAACAAATCCCTACAACCCCACAGACACTGAAGTATGGAAGTGCCCTTACTGCAAAGAAAAAGGCATCATAATTACGTAGGCCACTCTGAAAGCTATTCCTTCTATTTATTTCCATGGAAACTGCAACAGATACAAAAAGCACAATAACACTTTTTCAACATAGTCAGCACCATTAGCAATGCATTTTTGCCAGTCATCAACAAGAGCCTGCCTACTGCACTGAAAATCTGCACAGGTGGAGGTGACCCACTTGCTATTGCTGAAACACAGTACCTGACAACTCACTGTGCTAATATCCACTTGTTTGGTCTTCATAAACATTCAGTGAGACCCCTGTGCTCTTACTACTGGTTATAGTCTGTTTTAGGTAATACGTGAAAGCAATTTAGGAACCTGGTGTAAATCCAACTCACAGCAGAAACTCTGCAGGCTAACTCTGGTCCATTCTGACATGAAAAAACTCCTTGTGGAAGTGGCCACTGTTCTGCTGCATTTTAGTTCTTGAAGGACTCATTGGTGACTGATACTTCTATATGACTCTCCTACTGCTGCAAAAGTAATTTCTCACTAAAAAACAGGCCCTTCTTCATATACAAAGAAATCTTGCATTAATCTTGCCATGCCTTAGTTCCCCAGATAAGCAGAGAAGCATTACCTCAGTTTTGCAGGCAGGATTTTAAGAGAATAAACGTAGCATTGTTTAAAAATGACTTATATTCTGTAGTCACTGGAGAATGCTAGATGCACATAACCTAAGCAAAACAAAACACACACACGTTCTTTCCTATCTATTTCTTCCCTTCTCAGCTTATTTACAAAACTTCATTCTGGATTTATGGTGGCAATATTGACGTACAAATCCATCACAGCATGCTACTGGGGTCCAAGCACCTATAAGGAGCTGGAGTTCAAGCAGTAAATATCTTGCCAGAGCAGCTCTGCAAAGAGCCTTCTCTCCCTTCCCTACATGCTGGTAATGTTAGGCACTAGCTATGCTGGAGAGTGCAAAGTTTATGGAGAACAGAAGCGAAGTAGATAACATGTTAAGCCCCATATTCCTTCATCACTTGGTTATGTCTGGTATTTTATATTTTCTAGAAGAATGTTTTGGAGTTACTTCAGATTTTACTTCCAGAGCTCATCAGTCATCACCACTCTGTCTGGGCAGAGAATCTGATATAGATGTTTCAGCTATGACTGGACACTGTGACCTTCTAATAACGTCTAATAAAAATTTGTGCCCACTTCCTCTCAAAAAACTTGAAGATCTGAAGAGCAAAATTTGATATTTCAGATGTAAGGCATCACAGACTAGTATTTCTCCCTGTTATTGTTTGCCCGTGTCAGAATCTAGAAGTTGTTTAACAGAACCAACAGATTAATTCACTGCGGTGACCAAAGTGGTATGTTACACTGCACAGTTCTATCTCCATCAAATACATCTCACACATATGTTCCACCTCAGCTTCAGGTAACATGTTATGAGGTGACATTAATTCTTTGATCATTTGCTCTACATGGAAGGAATTTTCCCTTCTGAGCGCAACACCATGACTAAGAAAGGTGCTTCATCTAGAGATCAAACCACAGTTCCACAAAGCTTACATCTCTTGTCACAGTGAGCTTAATCCTTATGTTGGAGCCCTGAAACTGTCTCTTCTGATGGAGACAGACAATGGGAAAATTGCAATAGGATTCTGTCATTGACTGACTGCGTATGCACTAGGGAATTATAAGCAATCATTAAGATGCCAAAACAGGAAAAATATATCATTAAAAAAAATCACACTAGTTTAACTGGATTTTACTTAAAATTGAAACATACAATTGCTTATTCACATTACAGATATCACAGTTTTGCCAGAGAATACCTTCTTGTCCATATGGGCTTTCTACTCCTGATCCTGATGGATTTCTCCTGTTAAGCTGTGTTAGCTAAGGTCAGTGTTTTGATATGAGAACTCCAGTACGAGGGAAGAGGAGAGGAAAAAAGTCAGGAGACAACTAGAAACATAAGAATGACTGAACAAAGCATGTTTTTGCTTTTCCTTTGTCTTGAAGCAACACACAAGAGCACTACTTAGTCAAACAGTTTACTAAAATCTTATGTTGCTAAAGATTATTTCACATCTCAAGATGCTTGCCATTTTCAATCTAGAACTGTTAAAATAATCTGGTTAACCAACTCTGTGCTGTGTCTTTGCAGGATTTTTAATTCTAATTTGAATCTAAATGTGTGTAATGTTGCCATGTGCTGTTGTAAATTGAGCATTCTTCCCAATTGCTGCTTTTCAGTGGCTACAGAAATGAACTGTCTAGAGCCATTGTATGAGAAGTACCATTACCTGTCATGTTTAGTCAGCTCCACTTGCCATTCAAACCCCAATACTCAAGAGCCTTACTATCTCTAGTGCATTTTTTCCCCCTCAAATTACTGCTTTGGTTAGGAAGGTGTTGTTATTCAAATGTACAGATTAAGACACAAAACCATGAATTATCTGCAGCCATACAGATAGGGAGCAAAGCACCCCAGCAATTCTTTCATGAATCATTAACAGTCAACAAAGGATTTTATAAGTCTTTATTTGCAGCAAACTTCAAAATCTCAGCTGAATTTGTTTTAATGTGGGACAATCTGACATATATTCTCAAGAATTGTTATTTCCCAAAATTGTTCATGGTATATAGTGTTTGCAATCAACTGGTTACTTTTGGGATTCAGCAGAAACAAGTAATGGTATGGTAAACCCACTCAGAGAAGCTCTGACTCAGGACAGGGATAGAAAGTTAGTCTATTGTATTGCTTGCACTGGACTTGAGAAAGGAAAATAATAAATAAATAAATAAATAAAAACCCATAGTGATCCTGGTATCCAAACTTCAGAGAAGAGCAAGCAGAAAACCTTTTACTAGAAGGCCCTAGCTCAGAGCACTGAGGAGGAGACAGCCAGCCAGTGGCAGTCCTAATTATTTATTTGGAGGCTCTGTATTTTAGACACCAGTAAGATGGGACTGAAAGAAAAAAAATCAGCAGAAAAATAACTTTTCTTAAAAGCTGTATAATCAACAAATATACAGAGTGGTAAGGTTAGGCTGGTATCTACAGATTATACAACTAGAAAGATTATCATGGCTGAAAGGGATATTAAAAAAAAAAAAAGATAAAAAAACTCACCTATGTCCTGAGCTCACAGGAAAACTCCAAAGGGAGCAATCTCCAGAAAAAGATGCTCCTCCAAAGGCAATCAGCCCTTAAATGGGGTCCAGGAGAGATGCAGCCAGGCTCTACCCCTTCTGGTCACAGAGTTGCCTCCACCTGTGTTCCCAGGGCTAACTCAGTGCTTGTTCAGCCCATGATTCAACAGTTCCCATACAGAAGCAATTGAAGCTCCATGTCCCTGTGAAACTGGCTTTGAGCCATCAGTCTTTGAGATGCCTTGCATTCCTACATAACACAATGGCCTGAATGCCAGAATATTTTGTTGGCAATGTCCAGTGATTAGCCTACATCTGCTGTACACACAGCCTGCTTCCCCACCAGGTGTCCAGATCCTCAGACTTGGATACACCATCTAAGCTATGTAGACAGAGTGCTTGGGCACACAGAATCTATCACACAAACTTTTCAACAGGGCTGTTTTGCCACATCTATTTATTAGGGCAACAGCAGAGCTGAAGCTGCCCCCTTGCCATGCTGCCTTTAAAGCCTTTCTCTTGACTATGCCTCTGTCTCCATCCACGGTGATTCAGAAATGAAATTAATGCTTTGAGCCTAAGTGGATTTACATAATTTGTTTTAAACATAGCATGTCATCTCCAGATGAAGAGAATAATGCAGAGAATACATCATTTGTTCTTCTTCCCCAGACAAAAGGCAGAGCTGAGCCAGAAAGATACAAAAAGCAAAGGAGAACAAGCAAAGTGGAGCACAGAAGCAAAACTGACTGTTATCTGATAGCATCTTCCTAATTCTGAAAGCAAGCATTTACTGCTGACTTCTGGCACAAGCAGGATACCTGCTAGGAGTGGGCATGTTGAATTATTCATGCTTTTGGTTATAAATAATGCACTGCCTGCATATATCTAATTTAAATAGATCCATAAAGCCCAGTGGATTAGTCACTGCATGCTGCCTCAAAGTAGCAGACCATCTAGCCAAAGTCTCCTGGCTATTAACTGCCCTTAGCAAGCTTCTTTTAGAGGATAACATTTTAAAGAAATTTGCTCAGCTGCTTTTGTTGATGCAGCGATAATATTTCATATGGAAGAGCTTAAGAGACTGAAGTAGGAGTGCAGCATTGTACCAAGATACTGTCTGCTTCAGATTGTTCCTGCATAATTTTCCCATATGATCATATAGTAAAGAACAGTGCTGTCATTACTAACAAGGAGACTGCACATCTTGTACTGCAGACAGTAAAAGAGTTGGCAGCCCTATCACAGAAGGAAACTGTGCCTCGGGACAGCTGTTCTTTGGTATGATTTAAACAACAAAAATAAAGCTTGCACTCAAACCTTAAGCGCTACACTTAAATAACAGACTATATTTCTTGTTTCTATGCACTCAAATTTTGTACATCAGTAGCCACCTTCTGAATCTCCACTGTGTGTAGAAGTCATAATACTAGCATAATAGTGGCCCAACAACCCTGCTGTCCTCAAGTTAAGTTTTCATGTAGGCTAGAAACAAGGGAAAACAGGATGGTTTTTCATTTTGGGGCATCCCACAAAGAATCCAAAGAGAGCACGTACTTCTGAGATAACAGACATTGGAGGCTGCTTGCCATTTTTACCAGCCCTTCTGGGAAGGGTTTTCATGTTCTGACTGATAGAGGAAGACAATTCCAGCCAAACTGTCTTACAGGAGTTCCCTATGAGATCCTGAGAATTACTGTGTACCTGAGGTTACACATGCCCATTGTAAGTTCTGTTCTAGGATGGACAATCAGAAGTTTTAGAACTGCTCTACCCACAGTTCTATGCCTACCCTACTGCTGACATGACAGTGTCCTACCACAACACACCATCCCAGAACAAGAAAATGCAGGCCATCTGCAAACATTACTTTTTAAAGGATGAGTGAGTGCATATCTCCTCAGCTAGTACTAGTGAACAAAGTCTTAGTAACCACAGACCTAGCTTTTGGTTTCTATATAAGCAGTGCTGAATGTTTCACCTGGTGTCTTCCCTGATCGTCAGAAAAGCAATATCCTGATGAAGTTGAAGTTCCTGTTTTATTGAAATTAAATGCGTTTAGACAAGAATCCTCAATACATCCTCCCTCCCACAAGTGATACTTTTTTCTTCATTTGAGCCTAACAATAATGAAAAATAGGGGTAAGAAATGTCCTTTTAGCACATTTCGTCACTTTTTTTTTTTCTTTTAGCAAATGATTTCCGCACAGAATAGGAAATGTATTAAGCATTATTGACATGGTGGTTACACAGCAGATGAAATATTCATCTTAATTCATAAGAGCAAGCGCTATATAGTACTGAAAATATGTTGTCTATTTCATATTCAAGCATTCCTTTTTCAGAAGAAGGGAAAGGAGATCTCTGGCTTCAAGAAGCGGAAACAGTATATTGGGCTTCATTCAACACAACTTTGCCAGCAGGTTGATGAAGGCCAACCTCTACTCAACACTGGAAAGACTGCATTTAGAATTCTTTCTTCAGTTAGGATGTCTTACATGAATTCCCTCTGTGAGATGCTGTGAAGTACTGTGCTGTCTCCCTATTTTCATAGTAAATTAGAGGTATGGAACAGCCAATCTGTGCACTGTAAACCACTGTATTCAATAGCATTGAATTCTGTGCATTCACAGCAAACTGATAGAGTAGCATCAGGAACATCAAGGTTTTGTATCTTCCCTCGAGGAAAAGTATGAGATAAACTTTATCAGGAGGCAGTAAATCTTATTAAACCATCATTTCCTATGTCTACGCCTTCTGTTTCAGTCCAGGGAATCCTCAGCTGGCCTTTATCTCACTTGTCACACAGCACACCACTGTACAGTGTTTAGGACACCAAAGGGAATTTTTATTTTTATTTTTTTCTACAGGCATAATTAAATGCTAAGATCAGCACTAGAAGGTAACACTAGTTAGAAAATGACATTATGTTGCAGAATTCTACTAACGTTATTTCAGTCCTCAGAAAAAAAAAAAAAGAAAAAGAAAAAGAAAAAAAAAAAGAGTAGTAAGAGTAATATTCTCCTCAAAACAAAACTAAACAGTCAAAGCTCCATGAACTAAGAAAACCCACCAATAACAAATGGTGTGACAGAGAGCCAGTCTCATTCCAGCTACATACAGAAGTACATTTTAACTACCCCAACAGGTTAGGCATTGCAAAAATAGCATGATGTAATGCACTTAATGCACCAGAGGAAATTATTGAAATGGAAATTGTTAAGGCAATAGAATAATCAGGTAGCACTTCCTGACAGCTATAGTGGCAACAGTTTAAAGGCAAAAAATTTTTCTAGTTATTGTTATTGCTACAGAGTTGACCATTTGCTAGACATTCGTTGCCTATGGATAAATTATGGTTTAGAAGAGTATCATTGAGAAACCAAAACCAAACAAAAAACCAAACAAAAAACCAAAAAAAGCAAAAAAATAAAAAAAATTACTCATCATAAAATGTATTTATCATCTCACTTGTCTTCTAGTTATTTTCTACAGATAGCTTCTGGATGTAAAGTTGTTCTCATCTTCCCCTCCCTATGCCCTCATAGACAAGCCCTAAATCCCTTGAAATACAGAAATAACAATTAGCTGCTTGTTGCTTTTCAACACTCCCAATGTATAAATATCTGTTTTTGATTTTCTACTAACCTCCATTTCAGAAGTTCTCCAATCTCCTCTGCTAATAGAATTTCAACATTTGCATGCACCCACTCAATACACTCTATTTAGAATAAAAATTCATCACATAGAACATAACTGCACACTGCAATTGCTTGTTACGGATTCAAACCTTACACAATGATCAACAGTATCTCCAGAGATTTTATATTGATTCAGTAAAATTTTGAGGTCTGTCTAGGATCACATCTGCCATGAAAAATCTGTGGGTTTTTTTTGCATGAAACAAACAGACCTCCTCCTCCCTTGACTCAGTAATTTCAGTGCGATGTTAGTCTGGGGAAGAAACAGAAGCACTGAATCAGGATTGTAGAGTTTATCCACCTGTTAAACTAGAGCACTAACCAGTTAACTCTCTTGTTCACATGTCCTCAAACACTGTTTTCTCTTCTTGAAAAAGTCACTCAGTCTATTACTCATGTCAAGTCAAGAACTAGTAGATGCCAAGAGAGGAAGCCAAGTACAATTTGGAAGAGATTTCCAGAAAGCTGTATACCACGCACTTTCCATGAGTAGCATCCAGTCTGCAGAAGAGCAGGTGGCACACCGAGAGGAGAACTGGCAGTGAGTTTGAGTTGGTAGGAAAAGAAAAACTTGCCAGAGGCAAGATCACCATATCATCCTGCTGAAAACATAATATAATCTCCAAAGCATCCTTCTCTGCATCCTAAAGACAGAGACTTCAGAGATGACACACCATTTGGGAAATCTTTATTGGAGATGAAAGTCTTCCCCAGCACTATTGTGTGGGGAATATGGAAGAAAAGCTTTCCTGCTGGACTACTTCCATGGCCCTCCTAGACTTCTGTATCTTTTATACTTCACTGTTTTATTTTTCCTCACACTGTCATATTCAACAACAGCATGTATGCCTCCTGAAGGTTTAGGCATAAATGGGCACACAGATTCCCAGATCAACAAGCTCATCTGGATCCATTTTGTATTGACTAACAAAATCTCATGATCTCAACATAGTAAAACTGGCTTATTTTAACTTTATACTAAAATAAACAATAGGCAGACACACACAAAACAAAAACAAACAAAAAACCACAAGGACAAAAGACACCACACTGCAAAACCAAGTTTTTGAAAGAATCATAGAGTCACCAGGGTCGGAGGGCACCTCTGGAGATCACTGAGTTCAACTCCCTCGCTAAAGCAGGTTCCCTACAGTAAGTTGAGCCGGAATGCATCCAGATGAGTCATGAATATCTCTGTTCTAGAAACAGACTGCAACACAGCATCCCTGGGCATCCTGTTGTAGTCCTCTGTCACCCTCACAATAAAGAAGCTCTCTTGCATGCGTGCATGGAAGAACTTCTTGTGTTGCAGTTTTTGTCCATTGCATCTTGACCTGCCACTACACACCACTGAACAGAGCCTGGCCTCATCCATTTGGCTTTTCCACTTTAGTTAGTTATGAACAGTTATGAAATCCCCTCTCAGTCTTCTCCAGGCTGAACAGACCCAGATATCTCAGCCTTTCCTCATAAGTGAGATGCCCCTCTTTGTGGCTCTCTGCTAGACTCTTTCTATGAGGTCCCTCTGTTTATTAAACTGGGGAGCCTAGAACTGGGCACAGTACTACAGATGTAGTCTCTACAGGTCAGAGCAGAAGAAGAGGATCACCTCCCTTGGCCTGGCTGTGCCTTTTTTCGTGCACCCCACTGGCCACAGTGGCACACTGGTGGTTCGTGGACAACCTGTTTGTTCATCAGAGCATGTAGGTCTTTCTCTGCAAAGCTCCATTCCAACAGATCAGCCTGTAACCTGGGCTAATACATACGATTATTCCTTCCCAGGTGCAAGACTGCATTTGCTCTTGTTGAATCTCATTAGGTTCCTCACTGCCCTGCTCTCCAGTCTGTCCACGTCCTGTTGAATGGCAACCCAGCCACTCCTCTCAGCTTTGTATTATCAGTAAACTTGCTGAGGATGGACTCTATTATTTTGTCCAGATCACTGATGAAAATGTTGAACAAGACTAGACCCACCCCTGGGGAACACTGCTTGTTACAGGCCTCCAAGCAGGCTCAGTGCCACATTCAGATTTCCTCACTGGAAACCTATCCTGTTAGTCCTGTCATTTCCTTGCATACACAGTCTATGTTCTGATCTCCATAGAAGATCTCAGTACACTATGCTGTACTCAGCTAGCTTCCAGGTTGTGTAGTGCCCCTTTACAAAATGATCTTCTGTTATCTTCTACTTTTGCCTTCCAGGGATTGTCATTTTGATCAATAAGGCATTCATGGACAGCATAAAATGGTGTGTCCAGAATCAGCTACAGGTGTTCAACACATTACTTGCACCTATCAGCATCACTAATCCTCTTCCTGTTCAAAATAAAACTCTAACCCAAACAATACACCCCAACCTACAAAAGAAACCTCGTTAAAAATACTTTTTCCTCCTCTTCCTTTCACCCTAACTTTTCTTCCCCAAGTAGAAATAGGGTTAGTTTATCCTATTCTTCACCCCAGACTGGAAGCATTAATAATACAGAATAAAATTCTCAATTGACTGAAGCAATTTTATTTTCCGCCAGCTGCCCATTAAATAGCAGTTAGGAGCTATTGCAGCTAACAGAGTGCTCCATGGCCTAGGGGGATGCCACGCCACATTCTCCTTCACAGTCACTGCTTTAGTTACCCTGCATATTATCTAAGTTACCTATAATACAGCCTTCTCCATAAAAGCTATATGAAAGGAGAGGGACTATATGAGATTTTGACTTTTTTGCAATGCATTACTAACCCCCATCACCAGCTCAAAACACTAATATGTTGAATATTCAGAAGCAAAAGTTGGAATAATTTGTTGGTAGACAGTAACCCTATTTTAGAGGGAAAAAAAAAATAAAATCTGATGCTTTCCACACACAAACAACAGAATTGAAAATGTTTTTGAAGTATGAGAACTCTTCAGCAAAACATTTAACAAAGACTTCAGTTTCATGTTTTCTACTGTGGCAAGAGCTCTCTTCCTAACACAACAGAAAACATATCTTCTGAAAGTCTCTGAATAAACTGTGACTTTTTCCAGGACACGCCCATTCGATATTGATTGTGATACCTCAAGCACAAAACTCCAAAATTCTATTTTCTTTGTCTTGTAAAAAAATTAGGTAAGCATCTGGAAAAAGCCTGCATAAGATGGACAGACTTCATATGAGCTTTAAGAGGTCCAAGTTGCTGGCACTTTAAAGACTGAGTGAAACCCTAGATTGAGGAGTGACAGAAAAACACGCGAGTGTGGAAGAACACACAGTTCAGAATAATGATTTGTGGTATTCAATCATGAACATTCTTTAACTTCATACATATGACATGTCAGAGGCTGAAACTCGAGTAAGAAAGAGAAATTATTTCCATTAGATAGAATTAGAAGACAATTACAAAAATACCACATGCTTACTTCTGCATACCAGACAGATAACAGTAGACTCTGCACAAGGAAGTCAGGAAGTCTTGCCCTTCAAATTATGTGAAGAAACCAGAATGAATAGCTAAATATTTTTATAAGGCTTCTAAACAAGCCAAGCAGCAATATGTTAGAAAGGAACTTCCAGGAATGGGTGAACAATTGGCTAAAAGATTGAAGTGGAGGAGGTGTGAAAGGTAAATGCTTCCAATGGAGGGAACAAAGCTGTGAAATCCAATGGGTTTCAACTATTGGAAAAGGTGTATGTGCTAAGGCAAGTATGTTTGCCTGTGATACCGAGTATGCTCACTTGTGGTATAGTGTATGTTCAAGGGAGTAAGGATAAGATTGGACTGGGAAAAGCCACTGTGAAACCTTTCAAGATTCATCGGTAAAACAGCAGGTGAAACAATGAAGAAATAAGCAAAATGAGCTGGACATCACCTATAGTTGGTTCCACAAAGTCAGTTCTCAATAACAGTTTCATAAAAAGGTAATCAAAAACAACAACCAAAGCAAACACATGAAGAAGTAAGCATTTGGAATTAGGAAAAGAATGGAGAGCAGAACATAGCATTGTGTCACTATTTAAATCCACTCTATTTTAAGCGCTGTGCACTGCTGAATGTCTGGGCTTGACAGTGATCTGCTATCAGAAAAACAAAAGCATCCAGAATACAATAGAATAGTTTGATTGGAAGAGATCCTTAGAAAACATGCCTGACAACTTCTGAGCTAAGCAAAAGTTAAAGGAAGTTGATAGGGGTATTGTCCAAATGTCTCTTGGACGCTGTCAGGCATAGGGCATCTAGAAGGCCTGTTCCAGTGTTGGCCACCCTTACAGTAGAGAGATTTTTCCTTACAGGATAACAGGGATTATCAAAAGTATGGAATTCCTGTTGAGGAATAAAGGTAGGCAAAACATTTCATCTTGTGGCAGAGATTTGTAGGGGCTGTGCAAGGTCTACAAAATCATGAGTGACATGAAACGCACGCATAGGGACAGATGGTCTTTTCAAAGAAGCCCATATCTCACAAATCCAAAAAGTAAGTTTCCATACTACCATTTCCTTCAAAGCAATACCAACCCTACCTATGTATATGTAATATATATAGAGAGAGAGACAGAGATATAAGTTTTTATCATTAGTTTTTAAGTAACAGGTGAAGGTTAAGAGTACAAGAGGAGGGGAGAAAAGCATAAAGAAAGATTTCCAGAAACCAAAAGGATAACGTAACCTTTGAAAATTTACTAAGGCTTAAAATACATCTACTCAGACACTGCTTTTACCCATTTCATTAGATTTTAATTTTCTTTTTACGTCCTTTTCCTCTACAGATTCTGAGAAGTAATTATTTTAATATCAATTGATTTGGAGGAACAGTCCCAAGTCAGAATTAAGCAGCTTATGGAAGTTTGTCTTGTTCCTGGTTAAACATTCTTGCTATGCAGCTGGTTAAGCTGCTTGCAGTAATAAAATCCAGCTGAAATAATGGAATTGTGCTTGTGAGCCCAGACTTGGCTTGGCTAAGGGGAACTTCTCAAATGGCTCCCATCAATGTCAGAGATTTAGATAAAGCTTTCCCAAATAATCAAGCAGAGGCAAAGAAACAGAAAAAGCTCAATCTCTTTCCTCCAGTGCTTCTTTCATGAGAATATGATATTGTTACACACTAAACCAATAACAGCAACAACGGTTAATCTGCTGCTTATGTTGTAATAAGCAATTAGATTCAAAACCAATTTTTCCATTTCAAATGCAAAAGGCTCATAATCTATAAAGAAAATTCCAAACTGGCAGTTTCAGTTTTCAGGTATGTCAGATAAATTCATACGCCAGAAATACAATTAAATAAACAAACAAAAGAAACAAACAAAGCAAACAAATCAAATCAGTAGCTGTTTTGGAAGGTTCTTCCATCAGTTATTTCTAGAACTCATAAATTCCAGGAACTTAAACTTACACTTCAGATTTTCATCTCTTTTTATATTTTCACTTACAGATGAACAAGGAAGGTAGGAAAAAAACCCTGCAAATATTACTATGAATTTTAATAACTAGTTATCAAATCAGTAGAAAATAGGAGCTGGTCAATAACTGTATACAGACAAAAAAAAATGCTTCAGTATCATAGCTTGCACACAGCTGCAGGAGCAGGCTGCCATCAGTACCTTATTCTAAAGAGTGGAAATGGCTGCTCGGTCTAGAAGAGGGACAGCATGTGTAACTGCACTCTTTGCACAAGGCAATCTTCTATAATCCATTCCTTTATACATACAGTAAAGATGCCATAGGAAGCTACTTTTTAGGCACATCTATTACTAGAACTGCAAAGAAACACATTCTGTGCACACATGTAAACAGAATATTTGCTTATTTAGGGGTAAAAAACATGATCCTTGCTTATGGAGAGCAAAGTTAAGAGACAGCATTGCACAAATGAAACTCAGTAACACAATTTCAACAATCCTGGTAAGCACCCTACTGAGATGCTTATCAGACTTCAGAAAAAAATCTCTGTTCTCTGAATATCTCAGGCCTCTGAACTGCAAGGAATGATCAGATCCCAACTCTATCTCACAAACCCTGCAATTCTAATCAGGCTTTCGAGATTCAGGTATTCTCATTTGTACTCTTTCCAGAAAACTAAGGCTATACAATCCAACAGCCCACATCCATGTAGCAGCGCTATTCTTCCAGAATCTATTCAGGAGTAATTTAAAATGTTGCAGCAGCTACATTCTGGATAATATTCTTAATGAGACCCCCAAAATAAATCATTTTTTCGCTCTTAACCACCACATGAGGTATAACCAGAATTTTGAAAATAGTCAACTGCAACCTCCTTTCAGCTTCTCTTCAGCAGTAAGTTCTTCCATTCCTTCAGTACTTTCTTCATTTGCTTGTGCAAACTTTCTAATTTCTTTTAAATGCCTGTTACTGAAGTTGCCCTTCTGTTAAAGTTCCAGCCCTGGCTCAAGCCAGTCTGCTTTTGCTTGGCAGCAGGCCACCCAAAATCCTAACTATTCCCTGGCTGCAGCTAGCTTATTAGTTAAGGCCAGGAAAGCAGACTGCATTTTAGCTAGCACCACACAGTTCAGCAGGGAGAAACGTCCAAAGAGAAGCCAGGATACAGTGTCTTTTATAAATCAACTCAACAATCACAATCACAAATGGAGTTTGTGGATAGATACACAGCTGTCCAGTGCTTCCACTGAATTTCTTAGCCACCTTCACCACAAACTGACCTTTAAAGAGTTCTAAAAATAGGACAGGATAAATCCCATATTGGTTGCATTAAAAATGCTGCGCAAAGAAATCCATTTAAAACACATACAAGTCTGTCTCCTTCATCTTTTGAAAATCAGAATGAGTCACACATTTCCTGGTACTTCAAACTTTTTTTCTGAACTATATTTAGATTTAATTAGTTCTAAGGACAAGAATTCCTTCTTTAAAGACTTGGCCAAATGTTGCCTGTGCTAGACTTTCTTAGGAGCACAGTAGGCTTGGGGAAAGGTCAGGTAATTCATCAAAAGTAACTGCAAGAAAAGTCACAATCATAAGAAATCCCTCAGCCATATTCCTCTAGCTAAGCTTCTCTTCACCTTAAAGCATACCTTAAATTCACAAGACAAAGTGAAATTTTGCTGTTGAATCAGAAAACAGCTTCTGCCTTGAGATGTTGGTAAGTAGGGAAGATGTTGAATGACCTGGGTCATCACTACTACTCACTGGGGATGTTTTATTTCTTTTTAAATCATTTTATCAGAGGGGTAGATAGCAACAGTGAAATGGAAAAGTTAGCCTTTGCTAGAGAACTACTTTTTTTTTCTTTGAGAAATACTTCGTTATTCATAAGTTTAATATAAGTTTATACACACACACACACAAAAACAATCATCCTTCATCTAAGCTGGAGATGGTCATAGACATAATTTTGTGTGTTTCTTAGAAGGCTAATAGCTATCAAATATATGGTTGTATTTGTACAATGTCTAATTTGAACAGAATTCTTTCCCTTAACCTTTTTTCTGTTTTAGTCATATCTGCTCTCTTATCTCATCGTTAGACATCAGTTTCTTCAGGCATGAAACATTCCTTTATATTGGAGCTGGACAGCTATTAGTGAAATAATAATATTTATTAGTGCTTTCAACTATTGCTACAATGCAAGCACACAACAAGAGCATTCAGACTCCTATTAAAATGGCAACACACAATTCTTTTCTTTCCAGGGAAAAACTTAGGCATTTTTAGCTAACACCTAAGCATTTTAGCTACAGCATAACTGCCCTATATTAAGCATAATCACAATGTGTTTATTGAGGAATATCCTAGACTTTATAACATCTGAATGGATGATAATCCAACTAGGAAACATTTTACAAAGTGGTTTTCCAATTAAGACTATATATTTTTTCTAAGCAATTGACAGGACCACATGAGAGGCAACAAGCAGTTTTCAGTACAAAATCCCTCTGAATTACCCATAGCCTGCATGCTTCATACTGGATTGCTACCCAATCATACAAGCTTAGTAATGGAAAGTAATGAAAAAATAACTCAGTGTTTTATGCTCCAGGATGTGCTCATGTAGGCTTCCTTTGTCCAGAACTCAAAAAAGGGAAGAAGAACTTTGATAACTTTCCTGTTCCAAGCTAAAAATTTGATTTCACTGAGCACAAACAGAAGCTTGTTTTAAAGCCTGTTTTTACTTTGCATTTCTTGCTGATGAACTTATGTTATACACCTGTTCATCTCTGTTACTGAGGCACCACCTGTTCCATTTGCCTTTCCTGGGAGAGTCTGGCAGCACTTGCTTGTCCACTAAGGTAAAAAAAATGTTTAAGCTCTAATGTCTGTATAGTTGTCTGCAGTTCAATATTGTTCAACAAGGCTGAGTTGGGTGTGTCGCTGGAAGTATTCTGCTTTAGTCATAAATACAGCTAACAGGATGTGGTGGCAACACGCTGCTCCCTCAAACAGTGATGTGAAGGCAGGATTTCCAGTCTTTTTTTCCTGAAGAAAAAAGCTTATGCCATCAAGCTGTAAGGATACTTTATCCAGTGACTTTGGAACCCACTGGCTGATTTCAATCAAATTTAAAATATTAGGTGACTGAAAGGTAATTAGGATCCTAAAAATGTCATAAGAGTATCAATGACTGACAGCAAAGATATAAAGTGACCTCTTATTAGACAGGAGACAATCCACCTATGACAGAAACTTCATTAAGTCCCCCAGTAGTGGCTGCTCACAGCCTCCTAAAGTTCAAACTTAATTTACCACAGGCTATGCAGCTATAGGAAATCCAGCTTCCTTAGTCCTGGGACGCCATGATCTGGGGGGTTTCCAAAGCGTTTATTAAAAAACTTCTGAGCTTCAGCATCATAACAAATACACTTCCTACAATTAACCAGCAAAGGCAGCCATTTCTTTGCTAAACATTTAAAAAGCAAATAAAAGGTTTTTAATTTTTTTTTCTTTTGAAATCACCGTATAAAGAAAAACATTTGCTTTTATTATCTAATTAGAATTTAAATTTGTTGTCTCTTTAACTTATTTTACAACATAGTTCCTCTGTTTCAGAAACTCTAAAAGGATTTGAGAGAACCTCTGCACACTATATATATGCACAGTATTTTATTCTGTAGGTTATACTCTGAAGTTATTGAAGTAAGAAGGCTAATATCACACAGCTATGGAAAGATGGATGGGAATGCTAATTATTAATTTGGAGGTAAAGAAGGATGGACTTGGATAGAAATAATAAGTGTCAAGCTACTTTTCTTTGACTTCCTAAGTTATAAAGAAATTCAAGTGTCCTTTGGAAAGAGATCTCATTTACCTAGTTCTCTCTTTTGGACTGTTGATTCTGAATAATTCAAGTAAAGCTGAGTTACATCCATCTATCAATATTTGATGCATAAGATCATCACAGTGTAATGTTCACAGTGCTCTCATGGTTCACTCATTAGCATGAGTGCAGATTCTGCACAAGATGTATTGACTCACAAAGACAGTTACATGAAGTCTTATACAGAGACTTTGTAACCAGACTGTGCTAGTGTACAAAGGCTACATGCTGGGTGTTTGGGGAAAGACTATGAATTAAGTTACAGAATTCTTGTAAAAGAAACAGAAGTAGTTAAATTTAGAATTAAACACTTTAAACTTTAGAAGAATCGAAAAATATCCTAGACATTCTATGTAAAGAGCCACATTTCTATGTCTTGTTCCTGGCTTGAAACAAATTCTTTCTAGCTCTGTAGAAGAACATGATTCACACTGAAAACTGTTATGTATACATTTTCCTCAGCCCTGCTTGGTTGTTCACTGCAAGCAAGCCAAAGACAGAATACATCAGCAAAAGTGGTTGCATGTGGATAAACAAAATGCATAGCATTATCCTCAGTGTGATTTTCTCTGACCTCAGCCAAGCAGCAGTGCATTTAAACATTGTTACAGGAGCTTTGTGCTGTCCCAGACAAATTCTGCAGATGCAACAACAGTGCTAGAAAAACAACTAATGCTTACTAACGTCCTAAGTGGTTTTACACTACTCATCCCACTTTCTCTTTGAGATCGACTTGAGAGGAGTAGGTCAATCAAACCCTTGAACAGGGAGGCAAACATAAGTAAACACATGAGAAATAAAGTGCTGTACTGTGTCCAGTTCTGGGCTCCCCAGTTCAAAAAAGATGGGAACTGCTGGATAGAGTCCAGCAGAGAGCAACAAAGATGTTTGGAGCCTGGAGCATCTCTCTTGAGAAAAGGCTGAGAGACCTACAACTGTTCAGCTTGGAGAAGACTGATGCTGAAGAGTAATAATGCTTAAAATATCTGAAGGGTGGGAGTGAAATGGGTGGAGCCAAACACCAAAAGGGCAAGGCCAGGCTCTTTCCAGTGGTGCCCAGTGATGGGGCAAGGGGCAATGGGCACAATCTAGAACATGTGACATTCCATATGAGCATGAGGAAGAGCTTTACTGTGAGGGTGACAGAGCACTGGGACAGGCTGCCCAGAGGGGTTGTGGAGTTTCCTTTTCTGGAGATATTCAAAACCTGCCTGGACATTTTCCTGTGCAAACTACATAGGGGAATTTGCTTTAGCAGAGGGGTTAGACTAGCTGATCTCCTGAGGTCCCTTTCAACACCTATGATTCTGTGATTCAGGTGACATGGCTGCTTGTTGGATAAAGTAATGACAATCCTCTTTGTTTATAAGAAAGCAGTACTGGAACACCCACTAGAGATAATCACATAACTAAATGAAATCGATGTTTGATTGTTATTTATGAACTCATATTGCAAGATGTCAACAGTTAATAATCATATAAAATAACTTTAAATTATTTGAGACTAGTTATGGTTTTAGTGCTCCACCTTGACTGAAGTTAATATAATCCAGCATTCTGAAGACAACCGTATTCAGAATTCCCTTTTAATGTAAGACTGAAAGTGATGTTCCTTATTTCTTACAATACAGAGATATGGGTTTGGAATGGGGATGCATTTTTGAAAGTGTTGGAAACTTTTTTTTCCTGACTGGAGATGTCTTATTTTTGCTACCTTAATAGGAGAATGATTGGCTGGAGTTCCCCACTTCTCTAGCTCTAAGGCAATCATCAGACTATTGCCCTCCTCTTGGAGGACCACGGATCTTCTAACATCCATATTCTTAATTGGGTATCTTGGAAATAATTTATGGCTCTGCTTCCAGCTGGTTTTCATGCCTTGGAGCTTCAGGACCTGGAATGTTCTTCCAACACATTCAAATATGTTCAAAAAGCTTCAAAAGTCAAGCTGAGTCCTGCTGTGTATGGATTGTGTACAATAGGATGTCAGCAGCCTGCTAGGAATCAAGGTTGTGCTTCTATGCAAGAGCCTGCTTGTGTTTGTGCCCATCTTCCTACTAAAATACTTTACCCTGTTATCTAAGATGAAGGCAAAGTCAATTGTTGTGTGCCGGAGTATTAGGAAGGGAAAGACAGAAAACAATGACACTTGTGTGTGATGTTTTCATATTTCTATCACTGATTAATCAGCCAAGGCAGAATGTAATAAGCATTTCTTTAAAAGAGTCAGAGTATAACAACATAGATGTATGTGTTCTTAATCCTTGATGCTTTGAAATTAAATCTTAATTCTGTAAGTTGTCAGGAGCATAGATACTGTCCATCTTGTGCTTACTCCTCTGTACATCACAGAATACAGCCAGGTCTCAGGAACATTCCTAAGTGTATCTACTGTCAGTTGTAGGGGCTGAGGCAACATAGGAAAGAACTCATATCAGCTAGTTGATGAAACTGATGGAACTAGAGTATATGTTCAACTTTCTGCATGTGTTCAAAATGAATGAAATGCTGAGAAACATCAGTTCTGCCAAATATGTAAATAAATGAATGACCTTAATCAAGTGAATGTTCCCATTGGAATCAATAAGCTGGCCTGTGCTATTGTCACAAAGTACACCAGCATAAATATATCTGCTGAAAAACAGAAGGCAGTACAACAAGGAGCCTGATATTAAGCTACAAATTTGAAAAGTAAAAAAGAAGAAAAATGGAAATAGTAACCTTGATGTAGGGTGAGGCAAGGATGAGTCAGAGAAGATAGCGCAGGAGGTAGAGATATTCAAACATTAAAATTCCAGCAGCTTCTGCAGTAGCTAGGACATAGTTTTTTTTCCTTAACTCTGAGACCACATAGTGGTCTGAAAGCACAGTGCTCTTTTAATAAACTTGTGCTTAGATTTTTTTTTCCTTTTTCTTTTTTTTTTCTTCTTTTTTTTTTTTTTCTTTAAGTAATTCACTATCCAGAGCAAGGGAAGAGTTCAACAATGTCTTAATAGTGTGGGGCCTTATAGTCAACCATCTTGCAGTTGGCAGATAGGAGATGTGGCTGGGACATCAATTAAATGACCTTTGATTACCACAGCTCTCTCTCTCTCAGAACCATCCATTTAAGACATAGTGGTGCCAGGGTTGTTCTAATTTCATTTTGGACATCAACTCAGAATAGGATCCTTCAAGAATCAACACCCTGTTCATAGTGGCCTTGACCACTTCTCAGCTGTAAATGAGGATAAGGACCATAGCTTTGAGGAACATGAAAAATACCTTGCATTTGCCCTTTTAAAATGTCAAATTCTCACTTTGTTTTTTGCATATTGTTAAGTAATTTAAACTAAGACCGCATTTGGTATCATTTTCAAAGGAGCAGTCTCTCTGGGAACAGAAACTTTTGTTTGACCTTTGCATTTATAGCTGAAGAACACATTTTTATTCTTGACACTTGCCCAGAGAAGGTTTACAAAATTTGTCTCTTTCTATAGATTCACTGCACTTCCTCCTCTAGTGATGCCAGCAGCTACACAAATCTTTGGTAGGGTAGGTGCTAATATACGCCACTGATTTTTGTGCAAGTACAGCAATAATAATGGCTTCTGATCACTCCAGGGCACTGGATCAAATTTAGGAACTGACAGTGCCATCTTATGGTGGAAATAAAAACTGCAATTGCAGTCTGTGCAAGAAAACACAAAAGATTGCTTCCAGTGAGTTGAATGATTAAAGATACAGGTGGGAGGGAGAGGGAGTGAATAACTTTCATCTGCAGCCTTTTAAAAGTTATTAACAACAACTAAATTAATTTACATGCCAAAGATGAAGACATCCCTTTTCTTCTTCACCTTTAGCATAGAATTAAATAGAACTCTCAACCAGAGGGACATTTCAAATGGCCAGTATTCCAGCTTCTTCACCAACCTGGCTTAAAGATCAAATAATCTGTTATGTCCTTATTAGATATAATCTGGCCATTACAGACAAGACTCAAAGGAGACACTACAGACTACCTCAGTGCTGATCATTCTGACTATGCACAAAACATCTCCATACAAACAGGTAGCAGCAATTTGTTTGGCAATTTGGGACATCAGTCATTACCAAAGGGGCAGATAGACATATAGAGATCCAGAAGGTTACTGTCCAAAACAATAGGGCATATGGACCACTAAATGCAGTAATGTTCATCTGCATTGGAGAAAAGGTCTACGAATTCCCAGAGGAATACTAGGGCAAAACAAAGGGAATTGTTACTAGTCAAAAATAATAGAAACTGTTTGGTTTTCAAGCAGAAAAAATATGTAGAACAGCTGAGGATGGTCTCCTCAATGTAAAGGCATGTGGGGATGTGTGTGTGCATGGTTCACAGAACACAAGTTAACCCTGGTATGACTGTGATCTAAGTGTTATCCCACTTGCAGCACTTCTACACAGATCTCAGCAAGACTGGATCACTGGAAGTATGACAGCTGCCAAGAAGCATCCTGGGGTGTGGTGGGTAGTAGTTTCACTAATCCATTTTTTCAGTGTTGGTTTTGGGTTTCTTAAAATGCGGTGAAATTTCCTACAATAAAAGATTATTGTAGAATTTAAGACAAAGCTTGTCCAGTGACAACAAAGTATTGCAAATTTAATCCATCTTTGGTGAATAACTGTCAAGTGAACTCTCTTTAATTTTCACCTGAGAAAGAGTATGTAAGTATGAATTTTCAAGGTTGTTTATCTAGTTTCTATATTATTTTTCTTTTAATTTTTGCGTTTATGCTAAGAAATTTAAGGTAAGACAGAGTCCTGAGACAGAGAAAGCTTGTCTGCGAGAAATTGCACACATTCTGAATGTCCATATAGAATGTCAATGGCATTTGACTTCAGATTTTCAATGACATAAATCACTTCCATTCAGCTGTGAACCTTATCTCTTTGTCTTGACAATCAGGGAAAAACATAACATCTCGGACCAAAAGGACTGATTTCTTCAAACCAACCTTACAGAACACTAAATTAAATTTGATACATACACTTAAGTGTATGTTAGTATTGCAGTAAAACTATTTCATTTTCTCAATGACTTTACAGCATGATTCTCTTATGTAACTATTTAATTATTACATTAAGATAAGATTGGTGGTAAGTACTGACGCGCTAAAAGTCTGCAAGAATCAAAACTGCTTGTTCAGCTTTCACATTACTGTTACTTTTAAGTAGCATCACAAATATTGTAATATACTACTTAGAAATGATAAATTTAAAAATAATAATTTTCCTAGAACAACAAATACGAATGACATTATTTGTTTTTATCTATTACTGTGTCACAGATAAAGTTCATACAAACTGTTTTTGAAACAACTTCAATAAACATCCCAGTGAGAATGTCCTTCAGCTCAGCTCTCAAAGAAGTTTCTGTACTTTACATCAAAGAAGCATTAGTTTAAAAATCCAAATGAAAGTTCAACAGCAGCTCAGAAATTTGAATTTGACCTTTTCTTGCTCCTAAGCAGTACATGCTACCCACTATGCCACACAGCTGTGCTACATTTTTCTTGCTCTCTTATGGTGATGAATCTAAGCAGTCTGCATGTTAGCTTCAAAGTCACAGGGGTCATGTAAATATCTACAAGATAGGCAGACAGTGACGCTTCTGGAATTTTTGAAAAATATGGGTAAACAACAGAAACAAAACCAACCCAGCTGGATTCTAAATGAAGGGTAGTTTTCCATTTAATGCACACACACAAACCTTGAAATGAGAACATTCCATCATTCTTGCTCTTCAAAAATACCTCTGGGTCCTCTTATAACATGTAACTATCAAAAGCCCAAAATCCCAACTCACACAGATTATTACTGCAGTGCTTGGAAAGTTATTACAATGAATCAGAGATGGTGAAAAAGGAAAAAAAAAAAACAAAAACGGGAGAGAGCGCTGTTCATTTGAAGTCTGTCCCACAGCTGCTTAAGGTTATAGGCTGATTCACTTGGCTTCTTTTTTCACAGCTAACAGAGACCTTGAATGCTCTGAGAATCTTACATGCCAATCAAAACAAATTCTTAATAAACAAAGAAATCTTGCCTTTGAAATCCAGAGAGAATCATGCTGGAGAGAAGCAATATTTTCCTTTCTGACAAAGCAGCAGTAAGCCTCAAAAAAGAATTCAGAAAATGTCAGAAGTATCTTTTTCTCAGTCCAGACTGATTTTTTTCCCCATTATCTTCAGAGAATGAGCTGTTTGGGAATAGCAGGAAAACAACAGTTGGTTCATTCTTAGCAAAGAGAAGCCAAGAAACTTTGTGCACCATGCGCATTCCAGGACTTGCCTCTGTGGAAGTTGTATCAGGGCTTCAAAGGGCAATTGATTCAGTTTTGACTCTTTCTAAGGCCTGAGAACACTCCACTTCTGATCAAAACATAACTTTAGAAGTCTTGACTAACAAAGACAGTAAGCTGAGAGCAGGAAAAAAAAAAAAGAGAAAAAAAAAAAAAACCAAAAAAAACTGGAAAGTTTAGTTTTACTCAAAACTCCAGTTTTTAAACACAAACCCAAAAGTTGTGATTTAGGCTTCTAGACAGTGTGAGGGAACATACAGTGTTTTCACAATCTATTGATAAATTACAAATCCTGAAAGCCCACATGCATTCAACACAAAGGAGCTATGGGAATAATTAATCTATCATCTCATCTTACATTTCTCTGTGCTTGCTTGTTGAAGTGGTGTGTGATTATGGTCAGTGTTTTCCATTGCAAAGTCTCCAGCAGACACTATAAAATCTACTTCAAATTTCCAATAGACAAGGTCAAAATTATGTGTGCTACTCAAACTGCTATTGCGAATCAATAGGGATACAGGTGGCTCAATCAAGAAAGCCAGTATGCTCAATTTACAGCTATCCACTGACTGAGATCAATACCGAAGTCTGGGACACCTTGTTTGATTATAAGGAGTTCCATGTGTCCCAAAAAATTTGAACAGCAGTAAGACTTAAGTGGGATTTATGGAAAAGCATGGGTGGAAAGGGAGGAAGCACACTTCTACTTAGGGAGTGCAGGTACTCCTTCCTTTGTAAAAATTAACTGGACTTACCAATGATCAATATTGCAAGCTCCATGTCCACTCTGCTGCTATTGCCAAACCCCAAGGCCAGTCTCCAAGCATGGGGCCATATTATCATTTTCCTTCTCAGAACAATTGCTGAGACAGAAGTATTCATTTATCATCTGTACTCTGCAATGTGCAAGTGTATGAGACAAGATAGACCTTGCTAGGCAGCAGAACCTGGTAAATGCCCATGCATTTCTCCGTGGTTCATTTATTTCACTTCTAGCTCAGCATGTTGTGTAAAGTGTAAGTAACTATATTTCAGCATACTTAAGTTCCTGTCCCAAAAAACTCTCATGTGTATGGAATTCTAAGTTGTACACAGCTATGAGCACAGCTATGAGATATGAATGATCAAAATTTTCCTGACCATTTACTGTCTCTTGTAAATTCCTATTGTAGACATATGAGTCAAAACAAATAATTATTTTCTTTCATGTCTCCGCTTTCTCTCACGCAAACTTGCCTTTTGAGTGGCTGGTGATTGTTTATCCTCTCATGCTGCCTGTAGTCTGATTTAAACTGGTTTGTGGCAGCCTTCTCTATCCTTGCATTTAAGCCAAAGGGCATGATAATGTGTGTGAGTAAAATGTGTCTGGAGAATGGAAATAAGAAAATCTCAAGAGTTTGAATGTCTAGAACTGTTGTTTCCTCTTTGAGCAAATAATCAGTTGGGTCCTCCACACTGCAGTTACATTTTATTGTCTGTGCATGCATTTGACCTCAAATCCCTGTTGAAGGATAAAAAGGGACATGGTTTCACAGTAAGGCTCATAGTTTTCAAATTTAGAAGGTGGCCACAGGGGAGTTGAATAATACTGATGCTGTATCTCTGAATCACGCTTTTTTGGCAGACAAAGTTTAGCACATACAGTGTCTGTACGCGTAAACACCTTTGGGTAGATTCAGAAGAAAAACTCTAACTGGAAATGTTTCCTTTCTTCATGACCTCCTGTGTGCCAGCTCCCTGTTTCTCTCCGTACGCAAAAGCATTAAAGAGAACTGGGCCTGGCGGGCCCAGCCCAAATGAGAACAAGAGGTAAAAAAGACTGAGAATAGATCAGTTTGGACAGCAATCACACTAGTGTTGTTTTTGTCGTTGCTTTCCCTTCATATTTTAATGTCAGGGTTTAAAATTAACATCAACCTTGGGAGGAAATCTGCATATACATAAATATTTGATCTTGCATTGACTCTGTTTATATCTGTAATCACTTTATCATGAGGAGATTCTGGGATTCTTTAGGAAAGAAAGAAGAGATGGGATGGTATACAATATACTGGAGTCTGGCAAAAAGAACTGAACAAGGCAGGCCAATAGCCAAATCTTTTCATTACTGGCAGAAAGGCATTAAATGAGATGCTGACTGCATTTAATTGGGCTTTTTTTTTTTTTTTTTTTTTTAAAAATATATTTAATAATAATAAAGTTGTACATCTGCGTATGTTCTTTACAGATTTACATATGGATTTTATCATTCTGAAATACTTCTCTATTTCCCAAATTACTGCAGATTGCTTTACATTTTTCAGTAAGGTTGGAAACACTCCAAAAATGAAAGAAGCTAAGATTTATTTCAGGATTTATTTCCGGAGGCTGACTCCAATAAAAGAAGGGAGGGAGAGTCCATGCAATATTTCACTGAAATCTATCTTCACTCACTACAGGAGTGGTGCTTGAGATGACCATGCAGTTATTTTATACAGTGAGAGATGTGACCTCTGAGTACCCAAAAGAATGTACATGTGTATTTACATATCCACATGTATTTGCTTTTTGACGTTTAAGTTTCTTACTCACAAATCCCTTGCCAGTTCCATTTCTTTTACAGTCCACACAAAAATCATTAAGGTGTAAGTTCTGCATTTTCTCATACCTTTACACTGTTTTCTTATTTGAAGAAGCTACATGAGGAAAAAGACCAGAGTGTGAGATGAGTGGACAGAATTGGGTTTATGAATGTGCTGAAATGATCAGGTTATATTGACCTAAAGCTTCCATACGTACTTATACAATATGCATGCAACCTTATAACTTTCTAAATTGCCCGTGGAAATCTTCACTGAAACCAGAAATGACTCTGATGGTTTGCTTGTCCAAAACATATATGCTGTAAAATCAAGCATACTGTGAAACTTTGGGGACTTTTTTGGTGCATCAATCGAACCAAAAAAAGGCATTCTGTTTCAACATCCAAATTCTCTACTAGGCATAGGAGACTTAGAACATGAAGACTACTATTTTAGAATGAAGTTTCAACTTAAGTCACTATTTTTCTTTGCTACAAATGCCAGTTACCCAGTGACAGGTTTTAACACGAACTAAGTAGACTACCACAATAACCTTTGAAACTGTTAAGTGTTAAAAAAGGCCCTCAGTAAACATAAATTTCTTAATGGCTAGATCTCTAGTTTGCTTCCCTTTCCTGAGCAGCCTAAAATCTACACATAATTTAATTAATTATGAACTGATTTTAACTGCAGATTTCCCATTCAAACTACGTCTTCTCAGGTTCAAGGTTTGGTGTTGCCTTTACTTCTTCTTCTAATTGTAGTTTTATCATTTACATTGATGTTATTTGCTTATATTTTCTGTTGATACAATTTCTGAGGATTCATTCCAATTTCTACAAAATTTAGACAAAGCGAATATGAAAGACTACCAATGTAGAATGACAGTATTCACATTGCTTTTTTTCTTTTTTTTTTTGGCAGATAATAGTGACTGTCTAAGCTGCAGAGCAGATTAAAATCACATCCTGAGATTCTAAATTCAGTATGCTCAAGTGACTCCTAACTGCACTTTACTTCACAGTACCTTGCTTGATTTTGGCACTAGTGACAGGTCTTCAGAACTCATAATACCACTGTATCCTCCACAGCTGAGTTAATGAGCCCCCACTGGTTACAGGGTGTCTAGCATCATCACTGGTTCACAGTGAAATTTAACATATGTTGGATCAGCAAACGCAACCATATCAGATTACATCTATTTCCCTGGCTATGTATGTGCTCTTGGATGTCTACTGAAATAATTAAAAATTATACTGACTTCTCTGGAAAGGCCAGTATTCAGAAAAATAGTAGGTTTTTACTTTTACCTAATGGTCTGCTGCTAAAAAATGCTTGAGTTAGAAAGCAGCAGGTGTTTAGAGATAAAAATAATACTAACAGCAGAGGTTTGCTGAGATCAGAAGTGAAGTCTCTGACTGCACCTCAGTGGGCACAGTATCTAGCTTCAAAGAGATGAGGGAAAAGGAGGTCATGAGGCATTAGACTGATGAGAAGTAGCGGCTTAGTTCTGTGGGAGTACATCAGATTAGCTGAACTGATTTCCGAACAACTGAAAATACACCTTATCATTTCTCATTCTCTTATGTGAGAACAGGGACTGAGAGGGAACTTATAGATGTTTTGTGAAGGGGTAATTCCCTGATCATTCATGTGTCTGTTTATTAATTTCAGTTTAGGATTTTCTCTTAGATGAGCTAAACATTCCCAGAGCTGGGGTACTTTCTTTTGAGGTAGGAGATGTCTGCTCAGAGTATAAGGCACAAGCACTTGCAAAATCAAACTTAACCATCAAGACTGACCCACATTCGGTGGGGAATTAAGGAGCAGCATCCCCCTGGGAAAGACTTGGAATGTTTGTGTTGTGCATCTACGATCCTAACCTCTATCTTATTAAGCACCATGTTACAGAATGTGTAAAACCATGAGGTGCCATTTCATGGTCTGATCTGTCCCTTGTATTACTAACAGCAGCACTTGTATTATCAAGAGGCACAAGACTAGGTAGTCAGTACAAAGGAGAACTTGCACCATTGTCTTACAGAGCACACTGGGGTACGCTTGGCTTGTGTGTGAGGTGAACACACTGGAATAGGATGTAGTCCAAAGAAACATCTATTGCTGAGATGCAAAAGGGTTATTGCCAGTTCAGTTGCCATGGCGTGCTCATCCTGATGTGTAACATGGATTCAGCCTTTCCACCCTAACAGTAATCCTAACAAGTCAAGGAGATTTAAACAGCAGGGATTCAAGCTTGCCTCTGTCTCTTGGCTGAGAACTGAGAGAGATTCTACCACATTTTTTTTTCCTTGTTTATTTTTTCCTTTTCAAGTAGCTCCACTAAAGTCAAATATACTCCTACAAAATGGGAGGTTGCCATAAGTAAGATTATTAGAGTAAAAAAAGGAAGTGACTGAGAATTACAGACTCCACCCATGCTTATCTTACTACCAATATGATCTACTTCTTTTGAAACAGAGGATTTTGGCATTTTGCTTTTCCAGGTTTATATTAAGATGGTTTTATTTTTATTTTCCCACCAAATAACCATTTCACATTCTCAACTGCTGAATTACATGCTGTTATTGAACAAACTACTACCTTTTTCTTTTATTATGTAAATCATTTATATATCAATAGGTCCAACATTTATAGATGGTCCAACGTTCTTAAGATATGAGATATGAAATATTTGCTTCTACATTTGTAGGCTTGGCAACATTCTCATAAATACCTGGACTTTAGTTTGGGGTCAAGTTATACTATAGGGATGTGTTAAGTGTTTTCAATAACTATTAAATAGTTGCTTCCATCTTTGCCAGGTTCATTCATTTTGTTTTGTTCTTTTCCTGAAATGCCTGCACAAAATATTTCATCTCTAGTTTTCCAATGAATGCCTAAAACTTTTCACATTCTGTATAACAAGGAATTGATTCTGAAGTACTGTAGCCATGCAGAAAATTGGTATTGATCATTTTCACATACACAAAGGGAGAAATTGCACAGTACATAATACTCTTGTTTTTATATATTTCCTATTCAATTTTACACAAACACAAGATTATGTGAGAAGCTGAATAGTTGAAATAGTGAAGTTGTTTTTATCCTACCAATTAAAAACACTTGTTTTTTTTTAAATAGTAGAACTAAAAATAATGAGATACATATAGTACTGGCTAAAAGTTGACAAGTTGCATTTGACAGAAAAATTAATAAAGAATAAGAATGAATGGTTAATAAATAATACAGTGCAACTTTAATTTTCTGTCTTTAATGCAAAGTGATATCCCCAAGTGACTACAGAATCTTGAATGAGATCAATAACAGCAGAAGGAAAGGCAAGACAAGGAAAGTAAGAAAAAATTGTTTTGGCAATGTACTTGCAACAAAGCCACAAGGGAGACTCAAGAAGACCAACAGCTGTGTTAATTTCCTTAAATCTTTAAATCCACTAGTGCTCTACAGAGTACAAGAGCAGCAGCTCTTATCACATCCTACTATTCAGAGTCTTAAATTTTTGCATAAATGGCATTTTTAACTGTATGGAATTTTCTAAGGTGTGGAGTGCTGCCCTTTAAAAATGCTTCACAGTCTTGTAGCCATTCAGAAGGATGAAGTATTACATCATTTGGTCATAATGGACCAAAATGGGCTGCTCTAGAGGTAATGTGGGAAAGGTTTAGAAGTTTCCAGTTTCTTCAACTGTGCTTAACGTCAGCAAGACTTTCTACATTCAAGCACCGGTAATTGCCTGTGCCCTTTTCAAACAAAACTGCTTACTTTTGATTTCAGCACTTACTATGTATTTCCCATCCATCTGTGCACCATGTTAATACTGTCACTTTATCAGCTTCTCTCCAGCCTATTCACCTCACTGGAGAAGAATTGTTTTTCACAGTACATCCTCTGATGCTTTGCCAAAGCCTAAATTTGAACAGCTCTAATGAAGGGATTTTCTAATGCTTCCCCTAAGAGGTTGATAACACTATAATTAGTCTTTCTATCTGGCAAATAATTCTAGCTTTTCAGCCTTAGTTTCCTGTTTCTTTGTTTAATAGATACTTCTCTTCCTGTATTCATAAGCAATACTTTTCATCTTTTTTAATATTGCCCTTCCAGCATCTACAGGAAGATTTCCTACTTCTGTTTCTTCAGTTTGTAGTTATTTTATGCACACTTAATTCTTTTAACCTTTTCCTCATGAGTTTCGTCAGCTTTTGGTATGCCTTTAATGTAGCTAAATACATTCAGCTTCTCAGAGAGGATGAACACTCATTGCTGGTCATTAAGATTACATAAAGGGCATTCCACTGAAGACATATTTTGCTAAATAATTAAATGTTGTTGGAAAAGTAGATGCTTTTAACAAAACCTTCTGCAGCTACACCATGAGGCGATTTGTTTCCTCAAAATTATCTTTGGGCACTGAAAAAAGGAAAATTGTATTGAACTAGGGATTAAAATCCCCATAGTGTACTCATTACAAATTTGTATAAAGAAGCAGCAGTAATACATTTCTGGCACAAACAATATAATTGTAGGCTTTTCTTGAAGTACAGAAGAGTTACGTAGAAAATAATGGACTAAACCATAGTTTTTGATTTAAAAGTTAACACTGAGATCAAATAAAAAAGCAGTTAAGCCACTTCACAGTGTGTATTATTATGATATTTAAGATCTTTCATTGCTATATAAATTTTCCAACTAAAAAACTACCCAGATTTTTCAAATATCTACTAGAGAATTACTGTACCATATTTGGAGATCTAATTCATTTTTAGAAGATTTTCAGAAAGTATGGAGGAGAGGGATTTGAATGCTGTTTAAGTGGAAACCTCAGTACAGACTTAACTATAAAGTTCTGGCTCACATTTCTGTACTAGAAAATCAATTTTCTTTGTGATTTATTGGATAGGTGAAATATTTAGATTTAGTCTTTCTTTGGTGCAGTTCTAGCATGCTTGCTGGCTGGATGTGTAAGTTCCTAAAGAACAAAAGATGGAATTAGATCTTCACCTTGTTAAACAGCTAGCTGTATAGCTGTGTAAGATACACTAACCTATTTCATTAGACATAGGCACCCAAATACGAACAGTAGAAAAAGAGCAACACAGGCTTTGGAGGCCAGACTGATACACTTAAACTCCAAACAGATGTTTCTAAGAAGGGTCACTTCTGAAACAAGTAAAAGGTATTCAGTCACAGATTTTACTTAGCTGACAATCATTCACAAGTTGTTATGAAAATAAATAAAAGTCATCTAATCATGCCAATGACCCTTTTAAGTGAGAGTCTGTTCTAGATAGGTAAAAGTTCTGCAAAAGACCCTACTTTTCATGATGAAGCTAAGGGTGAGTATGAAGGATAATCTACAGTGCCCTTAGACAAGGGTGGCAGATATACTTCTGCGATACTCCATTAAGCTCCCACTTCTCTAGGTTCTAGAGCTAAAACATGAGCCCCACACACTGAAGGCACTAGGCCAACAGAGATTGTAAGATACAGATAAAGGTGTTGCTTTCAGAAGCTGCAGGGGTATAAACAATCAAAACACTGCAACAACTTCTATCTGTACCCTGCATTTTTATTTGTATCTACTTGATTTTCTATCAGAGAGCCAATTCCCAGCTCTAAGTGCCTTACATTATTCAAACTGTGCTGCTGCTCATTCAATCAAAACCTCTGCTAACATAGTGGTCTGATGTTACCAGGAGAGATACTTCTGTCATGCCATATGTTTATTTTCAAAGAAAGAGAGAAAATCTTATAACTCTGGATGTAGAATAAATGAGCATCACCATCTGGATCACATTATGTCACAAACTGACTTCCAAGTTTGTCCCTTTGACAAGCTCTGTGCTAGAAGAAGCTCTGCCTCTCTTATTCTACTCATCAGTTACATTCCCAGCTACTGCTCCAGCTTTCCATCCTCCTTTTTCACTCTTCCTGTTTCTGCACATTAAATAGCCTCCTCATCCTTTGATAGCCAAATAAGTGGCCGTTGCCTCACTTTTAACCATGTCCCTTGATACTGTGTTAAACTTTTATTATTTACACTTGCCTCCCTTTACAAAAAAAGCTTAATCACCTTTAATTAAAATTAAGACACTTAATATTCAACCGTTTTACACAGGTGTAAGACTGCTTGTAGATCAAAGTCCAAAGAATCTGAGCATGCAGTGTGACGTATCTAGCCAATCAAAGCTAATCCTTGGTTTCTGAGCAGTTAGAGCACATTGTTTGGTAAATAGCTAAATAAACAAAAGAAAAAAATATAAAACTTAAACCGCTCCCAGAGTAAGTATAGCTGTAGGATTGCAGATTCTGACTGCTATTCCACTGCTAAATCCAATGCTATCATAATAAATCCTTTCAATTGACTATACATTGCTTACTATCTGTTGAAAATTAATACAATAAAATATTTACTAAGAACAAAAGAGCCCCATTAGTGTTGCTTTTGAAAACTTTCTATATATTGTCTTTTTTGTTTGTTTGTTATTCATTATCACCGTATAGAAAAAACAACACATTATTATTGACCTGAATACAATCTGTTACTTCAGTCTGGGAAGGAGTACATGGTATATTAGGAATTAAGACAAAGCTATCTTTTATGTAAAACAACATCAGTCTTAATTTGGAAATGTCCGGTCAAACATAGCATTGCGATGGCAATACACATTCTTCATAAAGAGGTGAATCACCTCTTATGAATGATTAAGACACTGATCTCATTTCATCATCATTTATATAAGACCTCTAAGTTAAAACATGAATGACTTTTGCTATATAACTTAAAAATTCACTTCCTTTATATCTAATTTATCTTTGTTCCCTTTTGACAAAATGTCATTCATTATTGGAATGAGTCTTCTTAAATACTGAAAGGAAATATTTTTTCTTACTCCTAAGAGAAGAACATAGGATTTTAGCAATGAAGAGAGATATTCAAACCTATGTGCCCAAGAAAATGATTCCTTGTCAATAACACACAGTGTTTTTATTTAAAAAAAAAAAAAAAAAAAAAAAAAAGCCATGAACAGGAAGGCACTTCCTTGGTGCTGGAGGTAACTGCTGTATTTCAGAGGCCTTACTGATACAAAAAGCACGTGCTCTGGATATCTAAAAATTATCTTGTGGTAGGTACAACTTAATACAATTAATAATATATTCTTTTAATTCAGTGCTGTCCACTTTCTATGGCTGGTGGTGAAAAAAAGAAAAAATAGATTTTTCATATTCAGATCACAACTGTGAAACAATGTTCATCATAAATGGCAAAAAGCTGAAGAAAGTTGAAATTTATGTTTTCTATTAATTAACTCTGAAATGACAAATGGGCTTGTAGAACAAGACTGTGCATGGCCAACACTGACAAGGACAGTGGACAAGACTGACCAGACAGATGGTGCAGCTTCCATCAGTGTCAAGGGACCACAGTATCTGCTCCCACCAGGGGCAACATCAGCAGTGCAGTATGCTTGTTTTGACAGGAGCAGCCTGCACTCAGATACTGTCATTTTTCAGGGTACTGTGAATCCTCTTTTTATGTGTGACTAGTTCTTCATACACATGTGGGGAAGGAAGTGACATAAAGGAGATAAACTGATTTCTCATCAGTGCTGCCAAAAATCACTTTTCTGGTAGGCCATGCATCAGGCATTCCAGAGATAACATGCCTGCTTACTTGCTAACTTAACTACTAAATGTTACTAACTATATAAAAGCTTCTTAGCAGAGATGACAGTGGACTTTCCTGTAAAGCCTGAAGCAATAGATTTTCTCCTTCCATTTATTTCATGTTCAATAGCCTGTTTTGTAAGTGTAAAGGCAAGTTTGGAGAATGGAGTACTATTGCTCTGGGTATAGAAGAACAGGTAAAAGAGGGAGAGAGAAAAATAAAAGGAAAGGGGTTGACAGAATAGAGGGATACTGAGGGAGATTTTTGTAAGGGAAAAAAACAAAACAAAACAAAAAAACCTACCACCAACAAAAAGTCCCTTTTAAATTATCTGCCTCATTGAAAACCTAAGCATGTACTTTCAGCACAAGGTTCCTCATCTGCATGTTGCACCCTGGGTTTTACCCAATCACTGAAGACAAATTTGTTCTTCAACATTTTTATCTTTTTCTTTCTGCTTTCTGTCTTTGGAAAGGGCCCAATTTCATATCAAGCCAATGGATATGTGCCCATTAACTTCTTAAATTTAGAACTGAACTTGTTCTGCCTAGGTATGCATTTTAGTGGTAACATACATTAGGTCAGTTACAACTCATAATTGCATCCTCTTGGAAAATGCAGTTCATACAAATCCTGAAATAACTCAGCTTGCAGAGACAAATTTTTATATCTGTAACCTTGTTTTGGCTTAGCTATTAATTAAAGTGTATACAGTATTGTTGTGAATTAATTTATCTGTAAATTTTTAGCCTGGCACATAGCACATGCTAAATATATAAAATAGAAATACCTCACCTAAAGCAAATATCATTTAAAACTATTTAATGTGTTCTTCCAAATGGTCTGTCTTGTGTGGATCTCTGCATCCCTCTCATTCCATCTACCCTCCTCCTCAAAAATCCACACCAAAGCATTCAAGTACAACAGAGAAATACTTTGAAGAATTCCTGTAAATCAGGAGCATTATGTTTTCTTTTTTTTGTCCAATACTTTGTAGTCATCCATAGCACTGCTGAGTCAGGAAATTTTCTCAATTCACAGTATGTATTAGTATTACAAACACTGCCAATTTCTATTTAATATAACAAGCTTTGAGAGTTACCTGAAAGTTGTGGTTTTTCTTTACATCTTCCTTCAGGTGTTTGCAAATCTCTTTTGAGGAGGAAGAAATTCAGAATTGATTAACGTTTTACTTT
The DNA here is from genome assembly GCF_054131305.1 of Coturnix japonica. Taxonomy (NCBI): domain Eukaryota; kingdom Metazoa; phylum Chordata; class Aves; order Galliformes; family Phasianidae; genus Coturnix; species Coturnix japonica. The sequence continues at coordinate 22,467,971 of NC_140667.1, read as the reverse complement.
CCCTTGCATGCCAAGTAACAAATGAATAAGATATAGGAGTGCTATCAAAAAAGCTATGTTATTCACTAAACCCATGTAATGACATGGAGTTCTCATAAAGGACCACACTCCTCCCCCATTACAGGTGGGACTTGACAGTTCTAAGACAAATACTCAGCCACACGACAAAAAAACAGTATCAGCTGATTGCTCGTTTCTGATATACTACCACTAAAATGTGAATCTTAAGCAAAACAAGAAAATAAATCTCACTAGAAAATGTTATAATAAAGATAAAACAACATTCTGAGTAGAGATAATTCTTTACTGAATGCTATAAAACTTCAGATGCCAGTGGAAAAAAATATGAAAATAAAGTCAGCTACAGTTTAATGGCTTGGTAAATGAAGGAAATATTATGTGGAGTCCTGCAGGGTGCTTACAGTCCACCCCATTATTGCATTCATGGAATGCTTTCTCTAAACATCTTGTCTTCAACTGTTCACCTCGGGGCAGTGAATGCAGTGAGTTTTGTCTGCCTGCAAAATGCACAGTAAGATAGGAGGAACATACAGGTTTCCTTCTAACAAGAAAAAGCAAATAATATGCAGCCAAGTTTTTTTCTGACACACTGTCTGTAAGGGTGCTACAACTTGTAGTTTCCTGGTCCTGGACCCTGCTTTGAAGAAGCTGAAGAAAAATGACTTTGATCAGGATATATGTAAGTGCATTATTAGGCCACTCTATATTTGGGCAAATCTGAGAATTCAAAAACAGGAATTATTTCAGAACATCCCAAACAAGTAGAGTTATATAAAAGTATACTTAAAACGCTCTAAATTTGTCTTTATTTATTTTATAGAAATCTCTCTCCTACATGTTAGTGAGTTCATCTTACAGATATCTCTGTGAAGTAATCAAGAACACAAAGGAGCAGTTAGGACTTGTAATAAGCTGCAACATCCTTTTCCAATTTCATTTCCATCTTTCTATTCCCTGTTCCCACCTAAGGCTCCTGTTTTAAGCTCTTGTGGATTTTTTGGAGGGAAAACAGCTGTTTCATACAAATGGTGAAATTAGAGAGGACAGTTGCTAAAAAAAGTACTGCTAGAGAATGAGAACAGTCATGTGAATAAGATTAAAGTTTCTTAACCTGAACCTAACTGTTCAGACAGGAAACAAAGAGAGAAAAAAATTAAACACACCATAAACCACATGTTGTTCATTATATGGCAGAACTTTTCTTTTGGCCTAGTCTACTGATTTCTTCTTCAAAGAAGAAAGTCTTCGCAGAGCATATAGGATCTGCAAAAGTTACATTTATAGCACAAAACTGAAATGCAATTTGCACATCACCCCTGAGTCAGTATTAGCAGACTATGGAGCTGGAGGTTTCTTACACTTCCTTGTTTGAGAAGATAGGAGATGTGAGGCACATCAACATGAGCACACTGTTAAAAGAGTAGACTGATGAACACAGCCTCGAACTAATCTGCTTCTTCAAAGTAGCAGTAGATACTGAATGTCAACTCTATTAAAAATCTTAAAACATTTTTGTGGGGGCAAGGCTATGGGTCATGTGTATTTGAGGCACTGATGCATTAAATGAAGTGCTGCCTTAATGTGCTATCAGCACCATCTCTGTATTGTGTGACTTCCACGTGAAGACACTGAATAGCTTTATGACAACTATTTTCTTGTCTCTGTGCTTACAGCATCTTCACACACATAGGAATTAATGTTGGTGTTGTTTGTTCAGTAGTGCAGAATGAGAGCTAATCTGACAGCTTGTGTCACAACTACAGTTTGTTATGAAATTATAAAAGAGAGAGCCGGGTCTAAAGGGTAAGCTTCAACTATTACAGATTGCGGTGAGGGGAAGAGGAATGGAGACAATATAGATCGCTCCATGCTTGAGCAAAGTGAGAAATGGAGAAATAAAGACATTGCTTGAAACAGGAGGAAAGATCAGAGTCAGATTCTGATTTTGTGTGAAGCAGAGAAATAGTCATTCTGGCTACCTTTCACTCTTTGCACCATGCATACACATCCATACCAAACTAAGTGTTGCCCTGTGCACATTATGCCTTCAACCTTGTGCTTATTTAAAGGATTCGTTTCTAACTACTCATCCTAGGCAGCCCAAAGCAAAGTCAGAACAGTTAGAATGCTATTCTGAATTACAATCTGCTAACGATAGGGTTCAGAACATCTGTATGGCCAGTCAGCAGCTATATAGGGTGTAGCACAAGCTTACAGTGCCAGTTTACACTGGCTACAGCTAACTGATTAAACATGAGTGTATTGCTAATGTCTGCAATAATTTATATATTGAGGAGAAGAGGGAGGTGGAGGGGGCATTTCCTGCCTATTCCGAGTTTCTTCTCTAATTAGAAGCAATCAAACTGGAACAAGAATTCCTGATAGCACGTCAAGTGTGATTAGGTGGTGTTGGCAGTAATACATTATAGAGTTCTTTGAAGCTGGTGTTTTCAAATTATAACAGCCAGATAATGCATGGAATTCTTTATATTCCATCTTAGAGAAGATTGCATCTCAGACTGCAAGCAGCATCTAACAGAAGTAAGATCTAAGGCTGGGAGAGTATTTTGAGTGTTAGCAGGGCTTAAAAACATCAGGCAGTATATTGTAAATAAGTCAACTTCCACAATTTTCATGCAATTCTGTCAATATTAGACTTAAAGATGGATACCACAATAGGACACAGGAAACTTAAGAAACATTATTAGGAAGAAAAACTGGTTTTGGTTTGACCAAATTTGTACAAGTGAAGGAGATGTAATGCCCATGGGCTGCAGGAAGGCAGCCTGATCCACTGTGAGCCTCTCCCAGGCTGCAGAGAACTGCTGCTCTGTGCCTGGATCACCTCCCACCCTTCTCCTACATTGACTTTGGTACCTACAGGGCTGTTTTTCTCACAGTTTCTTACTTTTCCCTCCCAGCTCCTGTCACATAGTTTTTTTCTTCCTTTCTTAAATCTGCTCTTCCAGAGGCATAACAAGCATTGCTCATGGCTCAACTCTGGCCAGCAGCTTGTTCCTTTAGAAGCCAGATGGAGCTGGCTCTTAGCTCACATGGAAAAGCTTCTGCACTCTGCTCACAGCAACCACCCTTGCAGCTCCCCTACTACCGAAACCTTAGTGCATAATCCAAGTACAGTTTCTGTACTAAGTTCTTGTTGATGGTTTGAACTTGTGGACTATTTATAATTCAGAGCTGGCTCTTTTTGGCTTAACGAAGGCATGTAGGCCTAATTTAACTATCTCTTATTTTTAAGATATCCAGATGGAAAAACAGCCATCTTGGTGTGAATGAAATATTTAGTTCCACTGAAAATAGCCTTTTCTTCAAAAATTCTGCTTTCAACTGAACATGAATCTGTATTTGTTTGAATTCTTCTACTAAACGAATTAGATAAGACAAGCAACTACTTAACTTTAAAAATATATCCATATGTATTTACATTTTTACATGTAAGGATTCCTCTTTCTGTGATACTCTGTGTATACCAGCAAGTTTATTTACTATTTGGTATACTGATATGCATAAGCAGATCATTGCAAGTACTGAAGAGATCATATTTCATTCCAAGTAATCAGTCTTCCACGTACACTGCCATAAATTAGGCAAGAATATTTTCATTTGGAGATCGACTGTCTGAAACAACAGGATTTGGCCACAACTACAGACAAGAATGGAAGAAGATAATACTGTGACTTGATCTGGTATTGATGATTCTTTTATAAAATGATCAATGAGAGCAGCATGAGGTAACTGGAGAGTTATGATGACTAGGGTGATGTCAAGGTTCCAGATAGAGACAAGAAAGAAATGAGCATGCAATGAGGTTTTAGGTCATAGAAATTGAGAAGAAAATAGTCAAGGAAAGAAGTATTTTAATTGTCAAGCTCTCATCCAAACATATTTTCTGCAGTACTGTACCATCAGAGAAATGCTTAATTTCAATCAAGGCTATTACCTACTTGTGATTGGAAATTATTGGCCAGAGTATATTTCACCTATTGCTTGCTTCATGTAATTCCATTTCAAACATTTCTGCTTGTACTACCATAATATGTTTATGTTACATAGTGACATTTTGCTGTATATTTCAGTTAATCAAACTGTTTAAAACATTGATCTTCTTTTGTGGCTCTCTATAAGGAACGTAAAAAGAAGCCATAATGTTGGCTTTGTAACTTGTTAGTGAAACATGTCTGTCTGAAAATGTTAATTCATTAAAACAAACCATTCAATTATATGCATGTGTTTTAAGCAATCTTCCTATATGGGGCTTCCAGATTGTTTGGGATTTAGGCTCTGAGAGGCAAATAAGCAGCAAGTAAGAACCAGGACTTAATTACGAAAGCAGCGAAAGAACTCATTTCGGCTGGATCACCTTCCAGCAATAAGCCCCACAGAAGCTCTTGTCAGCACTACGACATATAGCCTTTCCATGAACAATAGATATCACTGCATTCCAGTACTGAGAAGTGTGCAATAACATGATTCAGCATGCCAGGAGGTGCTTTAATTGAAGGGAATCAGAAGGAACCATACTTTAATGATCTCTATAGGCATTTTGCCTCTCCACTTTGCACTGCTCATCTCATTAATAGCCGAGCACTTTACAACAGCTCATTCAGTTTGTAGGGTAATGTGTAACTGAGCAACTATTAATACCCAAAGGAGACTGCACTTCAATTACATACTATTTAAACAGCTCTCCTCAACAGCCACCACAGTATCTCACTCTGATTTGGCTTCTCTTTAAACAAGGTCAGCTCAGCCAGTCCTTTGCCCATTTTGTATTAGGGTTACACATACCAGGCCAAGGGAAAGCCACTCATCACCACTTGTTGCTGGAACCCAGATGTGTGCTCCTTAGCTGATTGTGCGACTGTCATCACTTACAGTTTTGCAAGACAAGTGGATAACTACATGCTGCTTCTCTTTTACAGTGGGCATCCAGAGGGTGCATACATTTGAATTCTGGTGTTACCCTTTTGGGGTTTTCCTATTATTTTCTTTCTCTCATCTTGGCTTTTAACTGCGTCCAATCAAGTCAACATCTGTTTCCAGAACCTAAAAGCAAGGCAAGGGTATTTCTTTACATCAGTCACAGTAGCATTGGAAAAAGACCTTTCATTCAGAACTACCCATGATCAGCCAGTCTAGACTAGACTGGATGAACCTTACATTAGATCTTAAAAAAAAATAAAAAAATAAAAAAATAAAAAAATAAAAGTAATTATCAGCAGATGAACACATTTTGGTAGGAAAGAATCTGGACTAAATAAAATCCAGTAACGTCCAAGTGAAGAGCTCTGTGTCCTATCAGCTGTTTCTTGATAAGTATAGACCCAAAAAGATCTGCCCTATAATGATTAGTGATGATAAACCACAAAACTGCTATTATTAAGCTTTGTTAATAGAGAGAAGTTCAACATAGCATTTCAACTACATCTAATTTCACTGCATGAGACCACTCTATATTGCCAGTCAGCCTCACCTTTGTCCCTGGAAAGGTGATGAAATACCTTGTGCTGGATGCCATCTCCAGACAGTTGGAAAGAAAGGAGATTATCAGGAGCAGTCAGCATGGGTTCACCAAGGGGAGGTCATGCTTAACCAACCTGGTAGCCATCTATGATACTGTCACTGGCTGGGTGGATGGGGGAAAGTGGTTCATGTAGTCTACTTTGATTTCAGCAAGGCATTCGATACTGTCTCCCACTAAATCCTTATGACAAAGCTGAGGAAGTGTGGGATAGATGAGTGGACAGTGAGATGGGTCAATCCTCCCCTTCTACTCTGCCCTGGTAAAGCCTCATCTGAAGTACTGTGTCTAGTTCTGGGCTATACAGTACAAAAAAGACAGGGATCTCTTGGAAAGAGTCCAGCCACAAAGATGGTGAAAAGCCTGGAGCATCTCCACTATGAAGTGAACTGGGTCTGTTTAGCCTTGAGAAAAGAAGACTAAGATGGGACCTGATCCAGGTCTATAAATATCTGAGGTGTGGGGGGTGAAGTGGCAAGGCCAGACTCTTTTCAGCAGTGTGTGGAGACAGGACAAGGGAAAACAGCCAGAAACTGGACCATAGGAAGTTCTGCATGAATGTGTGCAAGAACTTCTTTACGGTGAGGGTGACAGAGCACTGGAACAGGTTGCCCAGGGGGGTTGTGGAGTCTCCTTCTCTGGAGATATTCAAGACCTGCCTGGACTCCTACCTGTGCAACCTGGTGTAGGGAACCTGCTTTGGCAGGGGGGGTGGACTCGATGATCTCTTGAGGTCCCTTCCAACCCCTATGACTCTGTGAAACACTGACGATACTTCAATTTTTAAATAATATAAACATATATTGAAGACATCAAATTCTGCTCTATATTCTTTGCCCCCACATGTCAATGAATGACAAAATAATGCCCATAATCATACAAAAAATTTAGGTATAAAATCACTTTCTGTGTGTAAATTGAAACACCAATGAACATTTCTATATAATTAGTCCATAAGAAATTAGGTCTAATTTTCTCAACACTTATGAGAGACCTTAAGTCTAAGGGAGATAGGATTTTGAGGAGATTTCTTTGTCTATCATTTGGGTTTTTAATATTATTAGACTGAATTAGCTTTTAATGATAATATGCAGTGAGATACTTCTTTTATGACATCCAAAGAAGTCATTCGCAAACCATACTTTCACAGTGCAAAATCTGATAGAACATCTAGAAGCCAGAAGTAATCATCTTATTAAATTGGTTTAAAGAAAAACATTGATCGCAGTAAATGGATACAAAGAGAAGCATTACAAGAAACAGGCAGAGTAGAAATTTTACTTGGGAACAACATGAATCTTTCCACCAAAGTACTATTAATTTAAAGTAATTAACTGAAAGTCTGTAAAAAACAAGAGATGCAAAAAGGTATTAAAAATGAATGGCATATGTCAGGAATTTGCTTATGTAGACTGAGTGTTCATTTCCTAAGAGGCAACTGGAAATTAAGAAAAAAGTTACACTAAAATGATGCCTGTACTACATAGTAATGGAGCTAGCACTGAATTACTGCAGGCGAGAAAGTTTTACATCAGAAGATGCAGACTGTACTTTCAAAATCAAACTGCAAGGAAACTTTGGTACGCAATCTGTGCTTTCAAGCTGTGAAATGTTCACAGAATAGTGGCTACAGAGAAGACAGCTTTCTTTGAGAATGATATTTTAAGCTCTGCAACTAGAACTGCAGTGTGTTTGAAATCAAACAAAAGGAAATTAGGCTCGCTGGTGGTTTTTGGTTTGTTTTTTTTTTTTGTTTTGTTTTGTTTTTGGTTCTCAGTGACACAATAGAAAAGACTGTCATGTTTCCACAAGAAATGCATACCATGGGAAAGCACTGGTCCCAAGGAATATTCACAGGCCAATATGAGCTGACTTTAAAAATATACATATATCTAACCTGATGTAATCAGATCTTTATATCCAAACTTATTTTAAATTACAATGTACAGTAAGTAAAAACTGAATAATACTCAGTTCTGTAATGTGACTAGAAAAACATTTGGTGCCAAAATTCCAGATGGCTACTGACTTTCACTGGCTTTTTGGAAGCCTCCATAAGTTTATTTGACAATAAATATAACTTCAACTAGTTTTAATTAAGAAAACCAAAGAGCAACAACTACTGAATATGTTATGCAGGAGGGAGTAGACTGGAGATTGTTCTCTTTCCTTTGAAGATTCTGCAACTATATTTAAAGAAACAAAAACAAAACAACAACAAACACACCCCATAATGCATTACCGATCAACATCCATGATTTTTGGCTGTTACAAAACATGTCTCTGTTTAAATGAATCAAAACATTATCTAGATGATTGGGAAAATTACTTCAATCATTTCAATATTATCTATTTCAAGAATGCATTTTGATAAATTTGTTCTTCCACAGAAAGCTTTTCTGTTGAAAGATTTCCAGCCAGGTTTCCTGTATGACATTTAGTCCAGCTGCTAGAACTGCCTTGCATTCCCCTGCATCTGCCTTGGACTTCTGGGGCCTTTTTGGTGGCAGAGTACAAGACAGTATGTGAAAATCAAGTTTGGAAAAAAAAACTGTTTTTCAGTTTCCATCCTTTTCTTAAAAGCAATGTATAGTTTCAGTTACTAGCAAAGAATGTAGTTAATTGTCATCCAAAGAGACCACTTATTTCTTGATTTTAGACAATATGCTTGTAAATGTGAAACACTCACATCTAATACCAATTTTGATATAGATTCAAATGTGATTAATGGGTATTAATAATTAATCATAAATGGGTACTTGAACTGATGAAAATTAGGTATAACTTCTAATTGCATTTTTTTCTGGTAGTTGAGCAAGCAGAGTTCCAGTATTATGCACTTAGGGGGCAGAGAGTGCTGACATGGTAAGAACGAGATGATGAAGAATACAAATTAGAGAAAAATATGATTATTTGCAGTTTTTTTCTCATTTCTTTGTATTTACATTGTGGCACTGGGTTACCACTAAGCATGTGGCTACAGACTTGCCAAAGACAGTGACATTAAAGCCCTAAAACCTCATATTCAATGCATTAAATAACTAAAAATATAATATGGCTCCATTGTTTGTATGACAAGCCTATGACAAGTATCTCAGCCATACCAAACTAAAGAAGGACAAGAAAAACCTGCTCCTCCCTCCCCAACATGCATAGCCTTAGAAGAAAAGTTGAAGACTATTCTTTCTGAGATTAATGTATGAGAAATTATAAAATGCAGTTAGTACTACTATCATTATCTACTATCTTCTCGTGTAGAAAGATGAATACAAATATTTCATTATTGAATTGTGCTTTCAATAAAACTAAGAAGCGAACTATTCTTTAGAAAATACCTATAAAATTATGTCTCTCAAATCACATCACTGATTAAAAGCATAGAACTCCCAATCAGAAGTTATAGATTCCAGAGTTAGGTTTGGTAGATCCAGTAGTAGTGCTACTGTTGTGTTTATCACATCACTCCAACTATTTCACTGTGATTAACTTTTACTACCAATTGCCCACAGAGCACCGGTTACAATAACCTCATACTCAATTATTTCTGCACAAATGCCATGCCACAAGCTGATCAGAAGAGGACTCTTAGGAGTCTCATAGGAGTATCAATATGAAACTTATTAGATCTGGGATGGAAAGCCTTGTATCAACACATCTCAAGTATATATTATACAGGTAATCCAGCTTAAAAAGTGCATTTATGCATATATTTTACAGGTAACCCAGAGCTGGACAAGTCCATGCAAAAATCAGAGGAATTCAGGAGTTCATAAATTTTTTTACTCAATTTTGTTTTGTTTTAATGATAACTATCTGATCACTGACACAATTCAGCTTAGGTGGCATCTACATCCAGTAAGTGAATTTGATTGTATGTCCAAGAGAGATTCTTCAGTTCAATCAGAAGAGTAATTCAGGAATGAAGCAGCATGATTTTATGACTGAAATAGCATTTATATATAACAGTGCTTTCTTACTTCAAACATCTTACTCATTTCACTCAAAGTTCGATGTATGCTGTTTATATTCCATTCAATATTACAGTTTCATTATCTTGATTAAAGAGAATCTAAACTATTCCTTGAATTACCTTGAAAATACAAAGCAAACTTGGAAGCAATTCGGCTGTCACTCTGAACTTGCATTCTCCTCTATCACAGTATCCTTACTGTCAATTCCCAAATCCTTTCTAATCAGTAATTCCATCAATGCATCAGTACAAGATCAATAAGCTAGGTTTGAAGACTGGCTTTTTATCAAAGTAAAAAATCCAGATGTTTTTAAGATGATAAGGTGTTTTATCATTCTATGAGTAAGTTCGGTTGAGGATCCAAATGGGATGTCTTAAAGGCACACAGATGATCAGTTCATTGAGTAGAAAAAGGATAACAAATCAAAATTAATCTCATTTTCTATTTTAATATGTTTCAAATAACACCACAAAATATGACATTCTTTACTGCCTCAGATCTGAAGTTATTTTAAGATGAAAGCTACCTGCAGTGGTCAGAGTCTTCTTATCTGCTGTGTGCAGAAAACCTTGGCATCCATTTTTACCTGAAGCTGAAGTATAAATAATCTTTCCTGATCTTATGAATTTGAATGAAAACTATTGCAAACCCATTGAAGTCTAATGATTTCAGCTTCAAATCAGAAAGAACATGTTAATAGCAACCAAAAACCTTTACATTTTACTGTGCTTGAGATGGTAACCCTCGTATTAATTTATAGCCTTAAATTTCTGATATGAAGCACATAGAGAAAAAAGTCCTAAAAAAGTCAAAAATCAATGAAGCCAACAAAACACTGTGGGAAAAACAAACAAACAAACAAAAAAAACCAACCCCAAAACAAAAACAAAAATGAGATTTATGGCTTCTTTGCCTATCTTCCAAGCAGTGATCTGTGATTCTTCCCAAATTAAGTGTAAAGATGACTTGTTTTTTTCCCTTGTTCTCGGGACAAGCAAATCTCAAATGATGCATAAGCACTTAAAGTCTGGCTTCTTAATTAACCTTCACACAGATTGTTTAACTGTAGTGTTTCATAAATTCCCACAGGTCAGAAATACAAGAACAACGTTTTCTTTGTATTTCTAAACAGCAGAAGAAACTTATTTAATCCTTTAGGGATCTGTACTGATATCTGTTTTCACTTGCTTGAAAATTATCTGGGAATGGACTGAATGACACAATGATAAAATTTGTTGATGTCAAATTATCTACTTAAAAACAAAACTGGGTGCATAGAATGAAAGAAAGATATGACTATACTGAGCGAATGGACCACAAAATCACAAACTAAATTAAATATAAGGAATAAAATGTAAGGCAAACGTGGGGAAAAAATATTATTCATACATGTATGATTGCATTCTGTATATTCAAAATATATTAGATTTAGATAGTAGGGCAATTAGACTCTCAGATCTCTCAGCACCTGCCAGTACTCATTAATTTAAAGGGGAAAAAAAAAAAATTAAGAAGGAATTGACTGAAACTCCACTTGTTTTCCCAAAACAGTTTCTCTGGGTGGCTGTGAGCTTTTCTAAAATGATTTCTACTGGAGTGTTATGAGCCTGAACAAAGATTCTATATGCAAGTCATTTTGTGGCTGTGGGCAGTGCTACCATGCCTGAATGACGTATGCCATTTTTGTTTCAAAGAACTCGAGCAGTGGAAGCACACCATCCAAACAAGTGGTTCTCCAGGGAAACCAGGTCTGAGGGGCTTTGCTGTCACACTTCCACTCCCCTTACTTGCAATCTTATCTCTTCAGAAGCAGCTTGCAAGGAACTGTAACCTCTGAACTAGAGAGCCTATTACTGCTGTTCAGACTGTAATGTCTGAAGAATACCAACAGAGAAATAACAGGCTGTATGTGGAACAGGTACACGAGTACTCTAGAGCTGCTTTTGCTTCCATATCACAGCCACATTAAAGTTCAGCAGAACCGTAAGAAGTGTCTGCAGATTGTTTTTCCCCTCATTGAAAACACTAAGCTATTCATTTGCCAATTTCTGCCATTACAAAAAAGGAACTTCATTGTTTTTGTTTCTGACTTTGACAGGACCATAGGTAGGTGCCTCCAGCAATTACATATCGTAAGTTGATTTTTTTTTTTCTAAGAAATTACACTTCATGCAGTTGTTCTGTGTATTCAGTTGATCGCTGAGCTATTCATTTCCTCATATCATTTTTTAGGATGAAATTAGTGAGCAGAAAATTCACCAGAATAATGCTGAATATAGATAGGAAAAAGAATCAAACAGGTTCCTGCAGAATCAGCCTAATAGCATAAGTATCTAATGCATCCACAGCACATGCTGCCACTAGCCCATTTGAAGAGGAAGGGGATGTAGAATTGCTGAGGGAATACAACTAAATATATCATTACAGTATGTTTAAAGAAACACTGCATACACACCTGCAGAAAATCAACCTCTATTAGCTCTGTGGCTCATGAAACAACTTGCTTCTGTATTGAACTATACTGTGGCTTAACCTTACAGGTGAAAGTCCAAGACATCTCTCCCTTCAGCTGGCCCAGAAAGGTAACTTTCCCACCTAGAACTTGCTCACCTGACTTTGTAATTTAGCTGCTGTTTTGGAGAGCACAGAAAATGCATTCATTGTTTTTTCAATAATTGTTGACATGCAGGGCATTAATAATTGGCTTGAAGTTGCTGATGGCCTGAGGCACAGCTACAGTAATCAATAAGCCCTGGAACACCCCGTGCCAAGGTTGTGTCCACAGAAAAGAATTTCAGGGCAGGAAGATAATTTATTTTGCCAACTTATATAAAAGCTTTTTACAAAAGCATTTAGAGATGTCTAAACTCTAAGCATTAAAAACAAAAAACAAGAGATTGAAAACAAAAACAGCGAGATGCAACACTCAAAAGGAAATATTGCAAAGAAACACAGCCTGTTGCTGTTACTCCAAATAAAAAACAGACAGAATAAGAATAGATGCACACATAACAAGGGCATCCTAACTAATGAAAGAAAACTATTCTGTTCCTAAAAAACTTTGCCATATTCTGTGAAAGCAGCCAGCAATGGGCATTCAGATTTCAGTCTCTTTTGGAGGTGATTTTGCACCTGAAGGTTTCCAGATGATAATTTCCTTGCACATCAGGCAAGGTAGATGAATAGCAGATATCCTTACCTAACCTCTAAAATCACAGCAGATCCAGCTCAGTGTAATCCAATGCAAAACAGAAACTAGATGTGAAATGTTGAAACATTACAAGTTATTTACTTTGTGCTCTTTGTGCTATTTGGTTCTAATAGTGCTGAAGGATACTTGGAGAGCTATAGTTACTTCAAGTTTTTTTTCTATGATACTGCTACAACTGTGTCATCCCTAAAGTGTCATGCATTTCTAAACTAGTGGGAATTGAAACATTTTCTTAACTAGGAGGTAAAACATTGTCCCAGGTTTTTTGTTTGTTTTTGTTTGTTTGTTTTTGTGTTTTTTTAAAATTTCTTGACAGCTAAGAGATGAGCAAGTTTTATGCATTTGTTAGTTTATATATACACAAAGTCTAAACTCCATATACACGAAGTCTAAAAAATATCTGTACACAGAAAGAATAACATCAGTACTTGTCACTAGACATTGGCAATACCACCAGCCAGATACTCATTTTTTCTATTTGTTATTCAGTTTATGCTGTGCCATCTTTTGAGTTATTTCTACTGGGCTACTCTAAGCATGCTAGAAACTTCAGACCTATGGAATACATGTACAGTGCCATGCATGTACAGGTTAATACAAAGTTATACTAAGCGAGAGCAACAAAGCTGAATCGTCCAGAATCAGATCTGCTTTGATTTACCAATAGTACCCTTTCAAACAGGGTCCAGGGACTGGAATTACAGACTTTCTCTGGAAAAATAAAAAATGTTTTGTGTTATTGACTATGGAAAAGGACAGTGTTCTATAAAAGCTGTCCACAAGCAGGACATAGTTCTGCAGGGATCCATTAGAAATTCTTGTAAGAAATTAAAATCTTTTCATCTCCTTTGGGTTAATTTAAAATATGCATCCCACAACAATTTTGTTTCCCTGCATGAGGTATTCCCCTCAGAAATTATTGGAGAATTTTCACCTTCTCTACTCTTCTGTCATTTTACTAATCATCTTTATAATTAACTTTGTAAATTCTTTCATGATCTGGAAGGTTGATAGGACACCCACAGAAGTCAGTTTGTGCTTCTCTGTTTCTAGATGTATTTTACTAATGTGTACTTTTTAAAAGATAGACTCTCTCAAGAGGCACTAAGCCCAATATCACAGCCTCCCTCAAATGGCACATAGAACAACCTGTTCTTCAATTCCAGCTACTGCAGCAGCAACAGCACTTCAGAAAACAGAAAGATACTGTGTAGAAAGAGTACAGTAGTAATTAAATTATTCACCATGCTGAAAGTGTAAAAATGCCACTGTAGACTTCTGTGTTTATAATACTTGACTCCAGATGTACTCGTTCTGCAGCTAGAAGATTAATTACCTACTTCCATCACCAAGCCAATCTGAATTAGAGTCATAGTAAGGTCCTTCCTTCATTCCCTCCATTACTACTGGCAAGTAATGGGCATAATTGGCCAAAAAAGAGTAGTTTCAAACAAATCCAGCAACACAACCAGCATCCTGTCACATCATAGCTTACACTGAGGTTTGTCTAATCAGTGTGATTCCAGTACTTTCAGAACTATTTACCATAGTAGAAGATTTTACTTACTGTTAATGGTGTTGGCTCTGCAGGGATAATGTGCAGAACTTTTACTGCAAACATTAACATACAAAATTTAGAGAATTAGGAAGATTTGCTGGGCTAGAAAGCACTATTATAATAACCATTTTTTTCCTGCCTTGGATAGCACTTTCTGTGGACTCGAGCCCTAGGAAAATCACTTTATGATGATGGTAAGTGAGCTAAAAGTGAATCTCAGTATTAATTTTTTTTATTTTTTTCAGGATTAATTTTAGGGGAAACAGTTAATTTTAGAGGCAACAGAGTAGGAAAAATAAACCGGGTTTGTATCATTCAAGAATGTGGAAGTCTTCCTTCTCCCAAAATAATGCATTCTGCTTTTGCTTATCTAAGTAAAAATAGAAATTGAAACAATGAAAACAGTGAGCTCTTAGATTTTGTTTGCTTGTTTTAAGGGGGGAAATTTCTCACTTGCTGTTCCAAAGGTCATAAGATATTGAAAGTTTCAGCAAAATGGGTCACATGGAGTCAGGACTACTCTGGCTTTGTTCTTTCTGGGGCAGTATGTCATTTCTTCATGACTGCCTGCCACCCTTACTTCAATACACTCTATCTCAAACAGGCTCTCTACTGATGTTTATTTTGCTCTGTGAAAAGTCACTTAATCTTAATTCTACCTCAAGTACATTACAGTCACCCTCTGCTTTGTTGAAAAAACATCTATATAAGTGTAGATTTTTATACCTTAGTCTTTGACACTTATCTTTTCATTCCAAATAATATTTTTATCCTTATCCTTCATGCACATAATCTGTCTTCCCAGTTATCTGAACTCAGTCCTTTCTGACTTTAAATTTCAGTCATCTCAGTTGGAAGAACTAAACAAAGCACGATCTGACCTTATGTATGATCTCCCAAAGGAGCATTTTCATTGTATGAGGAAGGATTTATATGTCTAGCTTCTGCTATTACAGTTGTCACTAGACTGTGCTGATAACTTACTGAAGATAAGATGCAGAACATATTCTGCCTGGACCTTTTTGTCCAGAAAATCTATGAGTACTGGTCTACTCTACCTGGAAGGAGATTTAATCCACATGCATCTAAAGCCCCCCTGGCTGATGCCCAATATTCTATTCTAATACTTTTTTAACTACTGGCTACATCTACTTTTTAGTGTTTCAGGCAATGAATAACACTTCATACACTGTTATGATACAGTGACACCATCTGAATATTTCATGGCTTGGTGAATGTCGTAGGAGAAAAATATGTAACTTGCAGGCCACAGATAACTTGTTGCATGCACATGGGGGCAAATGGCCAAAAGCAAATGTTCAAACTTTCTAGCAGATGTCTATAAACCAGTAGATGTAACTGATACAAAGGGGTTTTATGTTTGTATAACAGCTGGAAGTGGCACATTGTGAATCCTCAAATTAATATTGACATGAAAGAAAACAATATTTGTACATCTGTGCCTAGGCAGTTCAGATTGGATTCCCAAAAAGCAGCATTTCTGGATCAAGGAAAGTAGTCTCTGTCTGGAAAAAGGGTCCTGGAAGTGGTAATGCATGGAAATAAATGCTGGAGGACACAAAAAAAAAACCTTGGCCAATAATACCCAGGACTTGTAAGTGAAAGCAGCTGCAGTATCAACTGACACAACTTTCTGCCTGATCTCCCTTGGTCCACACTGATGTCCTTGTTTGGAATGGCAGGTACTGAGTGAAGACAGTACTCATGATAGGGATGAGCATGTGAGATAAGCATAGTAAAAGATCTAAATTCACTGGTACTTAAACAACTATCCGTAAACCAGACCTGCTACGGCTCGTAGTTCAATGTCTTTCCTGTCTTCCATAAGAAGGATGTTTTTCATAACTTGCCATTACATTTAATCACAGTTATCTACTATGGTTTCTCTAAATTTTAGCAAACTTCACAGTACTAATTAATGATATTCTTTAAACTGTGCCTTCTGAACAGCAGTTGCAACATAATAGCCCACAGTCTGCCTCATAGTGTTATTACACAATCCCAATCCTCTAAGGAGGACACAACTGACCAATAAATATATTCATTATGGGTTTAACAGGACTTGTGTAATTTGCATTGCCTTGTACTATCCTCTTTACTTGACCATGTACATTTGTACACAAAAGTTCAGAAATTCTGTTCAACAACTATTGTGCTTTTCCATCTTTTACATTCAACTGTCAATTATTTCAGTGTTATCTGTGAAATCATTCACTTTGTCTGCCCCTGCACCCTTGCTCCATTTAGTAAAGATAGTACAGATCGTGATTATTAGATAAGGAAATAAAATGTGAAAGTAGAATAGTAATAATGTAGTTCATATTAATGCTCTAGGAAAAAAACCTACTGCCAAAAACAGGCTTTATTGAATAATGTGTTCTAATCTCAGTTAAATTTCAGAGAGGGAGTTTCAGATGCATGAGAGGCAGAAAGAAATATCATGCTTACACTATAAAGTGAAAAGCCCTAAAGCTGCCGATCTGAGATTTCTAGAAAACTAAGCTGACAATGGAAGTATGTGATAAGTTGACCTTCCATATATATGGAATACATAGAAATATACCCACTTCCTCACTAAAGATAAAAGTTAAGTAAGGTGGATGTAAGAAAGAGAATTATAATGTAAAGGAACTTGCCAACACATCTTTCTGAGAACATGTGCATTATGCACTAATTGTTTTGGTTTAGCTACTAAACTATGCCCCAATCTTTATACATCTGCCAATTTAAACGTAAAAGATGGTGTACAACCTTTTACAAAAACAAAACAAAAGAAAAAAACACAAAAAAAGACATAAGTAATTAAATAGGATATAATTTTTTTTTATCGGTGCAGTTGCAACAAGTAATATAAAACAAGCACCAGTTTCTGGATTGTTAATCTCAGTCAAATTATGACCAATAAAGACATAGCATGAGGAAAAAAAAAAACCAAAAACAGGAGGAGGAACTCTGACCTCCTCTGACCTCTAAAAGAAAATGCTTCTTATGCCTAATGGAGAATGTTACCTGGATTAGAGAAGTGAAAAGGAGAAGAAAAATCCCTCTATCAGGAAAATTACTGAATTTTAACAATCTACTCAGCTGTCATTATAGACAAGATCTGGCAGAATGTGCAAAGACAAAGCTGGACCTGGACCTGGAGTAAAGGTAAGCAGAGAGACTGGATTGCAGGTATGAGTTAGAGGAAAGCTGCTAATATTCCATATTCCATTTCCAAATTACACATTTTTCTCCAAAACAACATTAATTTCTGCTGCAGTGCTCTGTAAATGTATTTCTACATGCCAGGCTCCTGTTTAAGTTGCACTGCAGAGCTCTCACATCCCTGCCCCAGTTTTCATACAGCCTCTTACATAACCTTATAAGAATTTCATCTGTGATATGCACATCTTCCCAGAATGCATGTCAGTCTCACAGATTCTTTGTCAGGAAAGGTCATAAGGTTACCCTGAAGCAGTATTTCAAGCACTAAGTAAAAAAACATCTCACATTACCAGATGATAAAAAAATAAAGGAAAACCAACAGACATTAAAAGGAGGAAACAAAGAAGGCCAGAAACAGAGACTGGAGGGGAAAAGAATGTGTGAGACTGATACGAAATATTGATCATAAAAGTTTAATCCTTTAAACCCTTATCTTTCTCTACAGCAGTCCACAGAGGTACAGCAACACTCCTTGACATCCTGGCATGAATTGGCAAGAGAGTGCCTTAGCCTCCCTGCACTCCTGAGACTTATTAGGAGATGTAATGCTAATGAAATCAGTAGTTACTCCCCTTTAGTCATCATACATTTGCAAACCAAATCCAAATTTTAAGGCTGAATATGAACATTATGCAGATTTAGCCAGTATATACAAGGATAAATACATCAGGTTTGTTAATACATACTGCCCTTTTACAATACCTGTTCTCAGAAGGCTTACTATGGTTTCTGAAGTTTCAGAAATACAAATTTTAACCTCAGCAAATGAAGAGGTAGGTAATGACTGTTTGTATCATACAAGTGGTAAAGAAACAGTTTAATAATCTAGTGAGTACTTTACAGAGAGTGATTTCAAGCAACAGAACTGGTCACGCTTTCTTTTGCTTAGCTCTGGAGAACCAGTACATAGAGATTAAGAGCTGTTCACTATTCCAATTAAAAATGCCACACATGATATGGCATAAAAACGCCAGCATTTATGAGAGTCTTCTGATAATCAGCCTGTGTGGCTAAGTGGGAGCCATTCAAAACTGTAGAAAGTTTCTGAATTGGTTTTAATTTCATAGCATTGCCTTGTGCCTGACATAAGGTTGTAGCAGTATATGCAAACTGATTATTTACTTTTGGACTTCCTAATCTCTTGCTGGGAAAACATTTGAGTGTTCTTGAAAATGTCCCCCCTTTTTTTTTTTCCTGTGCTATTTACTCAGTAGACTGCTTTTTAAAATCCTTCCACATATTTTACATTTTACAGTTTCTTTGAGCATGTGGGTAAATATGGCAAAACCACTTACACTGAGGTGCTCAGGGAACAAAGCATGACAAACCAGCTTTAAAACAAAGATGAGGAAAGTTGTGTTTAGTGTCAGACCAAAGGATCGGGAATAAACTTACTAGCCCATTAAAAGTGTAGCTGCTAAGGAGCCCATTAAATTCCTATACTTCCATCTTTGAATTTGTCTTAACTTTAGTCATCTTTGTACAAATCAGAGCTGTGTAATTTTAACTTAATTGGCAATGAACAGTAATTCATAGAAAACATGCAAAATGAAATGTAAACTTTTAAGAATTGTGAAGTGGTCATATTTAATGCATTGTGGTAGTTTTTGTTTTTACAGTGGAAAGGAAGAAGTATTTCCCTCTTCAGTCCTCTCTCTAAATCAGAAGAAATTCACAGAGGAAAAAGTAGCAGATTGAGCATTCCTGCTTAAAGAAATCCCCACTCAGTCTTGCTTTTGGAGTGAGACAGAAAAGCTCTTAACTTTTCCAATTAGAAACAGGAAGTAGGCTGGCCACTGTTCATATGCATAATGCTTTAAGGGATAACCCCCACTCACAAATATTATGCAAGGAGTTTTCTGTTCTTTGGCCACATTACGCGTACTTTCAGTATATGAGCACACAAACCTGGACAAAATAAATCAGAAACCAGAGACAGAACAGCTTTTAACACATCCTTCATCCTCCCAGTGACCAGATGTGATCTCTTCTCCTCTCATTGAGGCTGAGACATATTGGCAAGGGCTGAAACTGTCAAGCTGTCAAACCAAGTAATATCCATTCAGGAGATAAACAGAGAGCTTTTGTACCTAAGTCTGGCAGGCTAGCACCAAATTCATTTTCAAATACAAGATTAAAAATAATAATAAAAAATCCTTCTCATACATGTTTTGACTGTAAAACCTAGAATTCCCCATTGATTACAGTCTAATACAAACTGCATTTCATCTCATTCCAACATCTGCACATGGGACAGTTAATATCCTTTGCCTCAGCAATATATGCATGAACTCAGATCTAATTAATGAGTCTTCAGAAATAGCACAGACATAAATGTCATTCTATAACTATTTTGTTCTAATTGACAAATTATCCTGCCACCTCTGCAGAGTGGGCAATGCATCTATTTTCCATAACACTGCAATTTTATAGAAAGGATCCAGAAATCATCTTGCTCAAGTGCAAGATTGATAATTCTGCAATGGGAAAAGACAACAATAAACAGAAGAATAAATTCTACTGTGTATGGCTTCCTATTTGAACTAAGACCAGCTGGCCACTACCACTCACAACCACACAGTAGGTGTAGGAAGAAACAAAACAGTTTCTGGGTCTTCACATACCTTCACAGGAGTGGCTGAATACACCAGCTCCATCACACACTTGCTGGTACATCCCCTGGGTGGGCTCTAGCGTAATTTTCAGTGGCAAAGTCTAGGTGCAGACTTTCCAAAGGCTCACCAAGGTTTCATCTACTTGCTGTATAGAAAGAGACTGCTGCAAGTTCTTTGCACAAATATCCTTACTTTGCCATCTGTCCTTAATTCCATGACAAATATGAGACGGGCAAGACAGATCACTTCAACGTGACCTGAGGAGAGGTGAGATTTCTGCACAATTTGAACTCAGTTCTCCTGAGTTTCCTACAGTTCAAATATCTGCATGCACTGCTAAGAGCTCCTCATCACTGTAAATAAAATATGTAGACAGAAAGTATTCACGCTAGATTCAATAACAAAAAACAAAACTCAAAGTCTAACTTAGAATTACCTACAGATGCCTGTTTTTCTGCTAGCTCTATTTCCAAGCCTCACAATGACTGGAAGACTGGAAGTCCTGCCCAGTCTACTGGCAGTGCACTTGGAGAAGCACTAAGTATTGCTGCTGTCCCATCAAACAGTATCATTTCATACTTTCAGATGAATTTAGAGAACCTCATTTCAATTTCAAACAGGAATAACTCCTTTCTCTCCTGTAGTCACAGCCAAGGAATGTTAGACTGCAAAATTCATCACACTATTGTTGTATTAATGATGAAGAAATGGCAATTATATAATGCCTTTAATCCAGAGGTCCCAAATTAAAGGGCAAACAATTAGTATTGTGCCCTGGAAATGCTTAGAGTGGAATACTGCAAAGAGAAGGACAAATCAATTGAAATTGCTTCTGGCTTTTAACTTTCAGCTACTGAGCTTCATTCTTCATCCCTGCTGTGCAGGCAAAGGCCAGAACAATAAAAGATAGAGAATGGGACTTGAAAGATAGCCAAAAAGCAAAGGTACTCTGGGTGTTCTGTGTTCTACTCAGCTTAAAGAATGTTTTTTACTTTGTTTGTTTTTCTTGAAGTATAACTTCCTAGCTATGTCAACACAGCTGGCTCCTTGATCATTAGGCTGTCATTTACAGCACCTACAGAATTTATTGTTCAGTAGTTTTGGTTTGTTTGTTGGTGTTTTGTTGTTGAGATAGCTCCATCAGTGAGAATGTGCCATGAGGAGGGGGAACATTTCCTCGCCTTTCCCTACTCTTGTGCAAAACAAACTACCTTTGCCCAATAATCTTTCCACCTGCCCACTTCCTTGGCTTCTAACTTCAAGTTACAGCCTTCTCACATTTTTATGTCTATGCTATAAATTTTACACTTACACAACAAATACTGTTAGGATACTTACAAGATCAAGCTGTGCAGGATATTGCTTATAAAACTTGCTAACAAAAGTTGCAACATGAAGTATCTGGATCTGGAGCCTGACAAAATTTTTGAAATAAAACACAGTTCTTTATAGCTTTCAATTTCTTTGAAATACTACAAATTATGTTCTGAAATTCACAGCAAATGAATATACTGATTTTTTTCTTTCTTTCTAACATCTGAATTTTCAAACCTTTCAAGGCTAGAAACACTTCTGGAAAATGTGTGACTGGCATTATTATTGAAGTAACAAGTCTCCAGAAACAGTGTATTTTGACGAGAATCTTAGAAAACGATAAAAGGAGGATCACGCTTATTATTAAAATGTTTTAAATATTTCTCTGCTATGGAGATTACAGTCCTCAAGTGGCAAAGAAAAAACGTTACATTTTTACACTGTCAATTTTCTCTCTTATCTGAAAGATATTTGGTGAATATACTTTGAAATCTCCTGCAAGCAGGTACTGGTGCATCCCATAAGAAAGCTATTCTCACAGATAAGAAGCCAAGTGCACAGCAAAAGTGATTAATGAGAAATGTATAATCGCTTCCAGTGATGTAGCGGGCAGCTGGAGGACAGTGCAGCAAAAACTTACAGAAAAATAGCCATGGCATTTCTATACATAATATCCTGTGCACACAAGTGCTACAGCCAGCACTGTTGCTAACACCCACCACAAAATTACAACAGCTTTCGCCATGCTGGTGTAATCAGAGTCCAGTTCCCAATCTAACACAAGTTAAACCAACATAACTTGAATTTGAAATCTTCAAAACTTCCTTATTTCTCAACTCATATCCATTCTCAAACAGCATTCTTGTGCAACCTATTCTACTGCATACACAACTAGTGAGTTGCTACTGTATCTCTAATAGAAAGTAATTATTATTCCTGTAGTAACATCACCATGACCATCCTGGCAAATATTTTTGCTATTAATACCACACACCTTCACATCTACCTACAGTGTTTATCCCACGTAGCTTTTGCCTTCTGTGATGTAGTGCCTTCAATTGTGACTCCTTTTATTTCATTTGCCCTGAACCAGACACTAACCATATGAGACAGAGCTCTGTACGTTAATTTACTGAGCTTTGATGTACTGCAATAACTAAGGTATCTCAAGTGGGTATCTCTGTATTACACTACAGCACATAATACAGAAATAGTAATATATAAATAAATAAATAAATAAATAAATTAAAATCAGAGTGCAATATGACACACATGTATTCCTACTGAATTTTCTTTAGTACTACTAAAAACTATAGCACTAAATACATGCAACAGCCACTGAAAAAAATCCCAACTACATAGATTTATATTTAGTGAATTTTTGTAGCACTGTCATGTGATGAATATTTCTTAATATACTGTTCATACACACTACAGAAGAGACGGATTGACTATGCAATTCTAAGTAAATTCAGTACTGTTTGTGGCGAAAACTCAAGGCTCATACAATGATACTACAAGAACTTGTTCTTCTTCAGGGGATAAAAAAAAAATCCCAGCTGCTCACTATCAGCATGAAATTCAGTCCAACTACAAACAAAGAGAAACCTGCAGCTTGTACATCTTGATAATCCAGTTACACAGGTGGCCAGAGTACTTTCCTTTTTAAGGAGGTAAGGCCAAGGTATGAATATGAGCCAGCAGTGTGCCCAGGTGGCCAAGAAGGCCAATTACATCCTGGCTTGTATTAGGAATGGTGTGGTGAGCAGGACTAGGGAAGAAACCCTGCCCCTGTACTCAGCATTGGTGAGGTCTCACCTAGAGTACTGTGTTCAGTTTTGGGCACCTCTGTACAGAAAGGACATTGAGGTGCTGGAGCAGATCCAAAGAAGGCTTGTGAAAGGCTTGGGGAATATGCCCTATGAGGTGTGACTTCAGGAACTGGGGCTGTTAAGAATTGGGAAGAGGAGGTTGAGGGGAGACCTTATTGTTCTCTTCAAATAACTGAAAGGTAATTGCAGTAACGATGGTGTTGGTCTCTTCTCACTGGTGACCAGTGACTGGACAAGAGGAATGGCCTCAAGTTAAGCTTTTTTAAGGTTTAGGGTAGTTACAGGAAAAATTTATTTACAGAAAGGATTGTTAAGCACTGGAACATACTCCCCAGGGAATTTGTTGGGACAACATTCCTAAATGTGTTTAAAAACTATTTGGACGTGGTGCTCAGGGACATGATTTATCAGTGGGTTGTTAGAGTTAGGGTAGTATGATTTGGTTGTAATTGGACTTGATGGTCTTTAAGGTCTTTTCCAACCTGGGCAATTCTATGATTCTAAGAATAAATGCTGGAAGATTATTACTTAAGTGCACAGTCCAAGTACCTACCAATATAATTTTGTATTCAGACATTTGCTCAAATCTCAAAGCCAGCAACTGCCAATTGCTCAACATGATATCTATTCCCAGCACTGCCATTGATTTCTGTGGGATCCTGAGCTAGTCACTCTACTTCGCATCTTTTGCCTCATTTATGAAAGAGTAAATAAACGATTATTGACCACAGTACCAGAAATACTGAGCTTCGCATACTGACCTCCCAGAAATGAGCCCAAATACAATTCTCGCTTCCAGGATTCAGAGTGGGAAAAAAAATGACAGAATTTACTGCATACTGCTAAATCCACCACCATATTTGGAAGGCTTTTGATTCCTGTTCTGAAAGCATCTTGTCTGAAACAAACCACCATTTTGCTCCTGTTCTTAATAGGCTACTTACATTTTTTATGAGGAACTGCAGCAGATGTTTTTATACTGGACTAGCATTTTCATGTAGGAGAATTTCATCTATTTTACTGTGAATTATAATCTTTCCAACATTTAATTCATATTACATTCCTACTTTCACATTCCCCCCCTCTAAGTTCTGTATTACCATCAGGGACAGAACAGTTCTAACAATTCACACTGACATTACAGACACCATTAAGTCTACATACCTCAGTGAAATTGCCTCTTTGCTGTCTCCTTAATGGCGTATAAAGATACCTTACATTTCACAAAATCCTATTTTGTTGTGGAATACATTACGTTGTCCTCCACAAACCATATTCAAGGCTAGAGTAATTTTTTTTCCATGAATCTTCATGCTGATACCCAGTGTGTTACATGGGAGAATGACTACTCTTTATCTGCTAAATTTTGGCCTTCTGCAGAATTCACTCCTTATTGCACCAGAACTCATTTTTGAGATTCAGTAAAACACAAATGCACTTAAACAATGTTTGTTCAATACGGCTATAAGGAAATAATCATGAATGACTGCAGAAATGAATGTTCATGATCAGTTTTGTGACATGCAGGAAGACTCGGAAAAGAAAATGAAACTGTAGATTCTTCAGTATAACCCAGGATCAAGTATTTTTAGTTCATTTTGTACCCACGCCATAAGGAACAAGATGACCTCAATGTACTGACCCAAACTGATTAATCTGAGATAGTTATGATTTCTTCAGCTACTAGTGCAAAACAGATCAGAATGAAGGAAGATGACATCTCCTAAGGACAACACTAACAAATTGGATGTAATAGCAATGAAATATTGGTGATCAACAGTTGAGAAGTATTAATAATTCCAACCTACCCATAAAGCAGCATTCATTCTTCTAATTCTATTCATTTATTTGTGTGAAAGGCCAGGACAGAAAACAAAATCAGATAATCTGGGTTGCCAATGCTTGCTCATATTTAGCAGATTTGCAACAAGGCATCAGCCACTATTTTATGCTTTGTATAGAATTAACTTGTAAGAACACCCGCCAAATACTGAGGTAGAAACATGAGGTTTAATGAAACTTGGTGGAAAACATCCAGAACCCAAATATTTCTTGGTAAAGCATTAGTGTCATTATTCTACTCTCCAAAGTATAGAGTTTTCAACGAAAAATGTACATGAATAGTAAATTGGAATTACATGCAACTTCAAGCATATGAGCCAGAAGTGCCAAAGCAGAAGGGCCTTTGCAATCATTGGTGTGCAAAGTGAAAAATGTCAAAGTATTCCATGTACATAATTACATTAAGAATTTCAGACTTACTGAAATTTCATATGACAAGGAGTTCTTTGCACAAGAATAAATTATTGTTTTTAATTTCCCATGAATCCAAGTACCTTACAAGCAGGTGAGAAATAGTAGGAAAGAAAGGGAACATAATAAAAGGTGAGTTTCAGGTAACAAAAATGTTGATGCTATTAAAGCCTCTTATCTATCAGTACAGGCCATGAAGAATAATTTGGAATGGTGTTCAGTACAAGAAAGATGATTTACTTAAGCAGTGGGAAAATAATTAAACTATAAGTTCTTCACTACTCAGATACTAAGTATAAAAGAGGCCACTGCTTAAGATACATCGGCTTAGTATTCTATCCATGACAGGTGTAATAATCATTTTAGCCATGCAGAACTGTACTGAAGCTTTATTCTTTGCTTTTTGTTTTTCTTTTTTTAAATGTCACATAAGTAACTTTAAGAATTGAGAATTCTTAATTCCTTCCTTAAATCATCTACTAGGTTGATTATAATTTCACTTTCCATTCACAGTAACAAAAGACAGCTAGAAAAACTGGCTGTTAAAATCAGCTTTTATACTTAGGTTGTAACAAAGAAATATGGTTTTTTTTCTTTTAAATTATAAAGTTTATCAGCTATTAAAAAGTCTCCTGTCCTCAAAATGAAAACCAGAAAGTAGGAGAATGAATTAGATTTCTGAGCAACATTCCATTTTAGTAGACAGTCCCACATATTTTCAGTAATACAGATAAAGATTTTTATTTTTTTTTAACTATGTCATTTTTATCTTAATAATGCTCCTTGAAACTATTCAGTTCTGTCTCTCCAGCCCTGGACTTTTCCCTCTGACTCTGAGGTTTCATCATGCATTTTCAGCCAGTATCTTTTCACCTAAATAATCTCTCATTTTCAGATTCTCAAAAGCAGTGTCTCAGCTGCAAGTCTAATCCTGGCTACTGTCTGTAATAGTGGCTCTCAGAAATCACATCAGTCATTAAAGGAATTTTGGTGTTCCTAAACAAAAATACATTATTAAATTGGAAAATTATATTTATCTTCCCACTGAAAATACACGAACTGAACTCTACCTGTACATTTTATTAGTCAATACATATTAACATTTCACTCATTTATAATCAGGCAAACCACATACCCTAGTCCCCAGTACCCTCTCAAATTGTACTCGTAATAGAACAGGCTAGTAAAAACAAAATATCCTTTATCATTTAATGCAGACCCAATCACTAAATGTTCAGAAACCATGGTCACTTCACAAATTCAACTTACTCTCCCCAGAACTTATCTACAGTTTTCTTCTCTGCTGTCCTTACTGGATATCTTCCAGTATGTCATCTTTTTGAAGTGCTCTCCCAGCAGAAACACCTAGGATTCTACTGAGGAGCAGAACTACTTAGCACTCCTTTTGTAGCCTATTTTCTTATACCCTGACAACTGTCCCATGAGTACTTGTTTCTAAAGCACCAATTCTTCAATTCTTATGTATCAGATTTCAGAATAGCTGTTTCAAATCATAATGGGGAGCAAACTCAATCTGTGTCTGAATCTACTTGTAACAGGTCAGAGTTTGGCTATAGTTCCCTTATTCTCCAAAATACAACTATTTCCAGAAGTTCATTTATTTCAAATCATATTTATACAAGCAAAAGCAAAAAATCCCAAACATCTAAGTACTTCCCACTACTTACTTTCTGCCCCAAATTCTAGATTAGCTAGTCTTTCAAATGAGACAAAGTACATTTGGAATGTGTTTAGTAATGAACAGATTAAGTCCTCCAGAGTGGTGGTAATTAGGTGAGTACAACTGTAGGCACACACACCGTACTCTAATCATGGTTGTCATGTACTTAGTTCTGTCAACAGAAAATGAGGCAGTTCAACAGAAATAAATACTCAGTAGCTGAATCTGAGTTCAGAAACCATGACTGGAGGTTGCTGAGGCTGCTGTAACTTGGTGATGCTGCCAGAAGTTGTTTATGTGGCAGTTAAGGATCACCAGGGCAAAGCAGTGGATCCCTTCTATGCCTACTGTCTTCTAATTGAGTCACCTTTGCTCCATTAAAGATAGCAGAAATGCATGTCTTATTCTTTTATCTCTTTTGATTTATTACATTTAGTAAACAGATGGGCTATATCTTTTCTCAACACTGACATATTATGCATTTTATGATATCTGCCATTAATGGCCTCGCTGGATTTGATTCTGGCTTGATCTGATTGACTCAGGTGATTTATGTGGCTATGGTTCAACACCTGAATGGTGGATCTGACAGGAAATCTGTCCCACTGGGAGAAACATGGGTTATCTGATGGATGGAGGTGAGTATCTAGATTATTACCAGAAGCTCCGCTATGCAGTGAAGCACTCCAAACCCTCTGAGCCATTAGTACCCCTCAGCTCAGCACCAGAACACTTAACAGTAAATGCTGAACAAGTGGTCATTTTCTACAGCCTTAGCTATAATAAAAACTGCAAGTCAACAGCACCACAGTAGTTCAGTGCAAACAAATTAATATAACTCAATGAATAGGATGTCCTCTACAAAATAAGGCAAATCCCATGTAAACAATCCTCAAGTATTTCCAGGTGTGTCACTTTTGCAGTCTACTCAACATTAAAGCAGTTTTCCTCATCAGTCAGCAAACAGTATATTTAAGCGACCAAAGACAGAGGCGTACGGAATCATGGGTCTTTAACTGAGATGAGTTCCAGTACCAGGCAGTCACAAACAGCTTAGAGAACTGAATTTTTTCAAACATGTAGAAGTCAGGAACTATACCCTTTGAAATAAGGGAAAATTGTTCCTTGAATTTTAGCAACAACTTGAGCAGACGAGCTTTTTGTTGCTAGATAATGAAGTTTCTATATAACAGAAGAAAACAATCCACAATGCAATAGCATCCACACTAACTCCCTAGTAGAAAAGTGCTTCCAAATCCCCAGCTAATTGGAAAATTTCTTCTAGAGAACAGCAACGTTTTTACTGGGCTGGCTGTTTGGGCAGCAACACATGAGAAAAAAGAATAGTGAAGATCAATAAAGTACTGGAAAACCAGAACGAAAAAGATGTTCATATTGATAATTAACTACTGAGTCTCAGCTTTCTTACATGTTTCTCAAAAATTTCTGTGAGTGACTGAGGAATACTAATGAAGCAAGAGCAATGGGACATCCAATGAAATTGAAATATACCAAGGACAAACAAAAAAGAACATTATAAAAGATTTCACTTTTTAGTCACACTGTACAGTTAAGCTGTAGAACTCTCAGCCAAGAGAAATCTCAGATATCAAGCACTCAGGGCTCCAAGAAGAACTTCACATTTATCAGAATAATGAGGGCATCCACAGTAATATCAGGTTAAAAAAAACCAACAAAGAAACAGTAAGCCTTCATGTGTCAGGAAACAAACACATTTTTAACTGTTGAGAATTAAGAACAGATCTTCCATATGGGCAAGTTATTTTGTAATTGCCCACCTTGGGGTTTCTTATGCTTCCCTCTGAGGCATCTGGTATTGGCTCTTAGCCAAGGCAGATGGATGATGACTCATTCCTTAATGCAATTCTTATTCCAAAATGTAGTGTAATCTTTTTTACTTTGTTGACAACATTATGAGCTAAGGATATGGAAACCTATATCATTATAAAAATGATGTGATACCAGCTAATCTCAGCCCTCTAGGATGCTACTGGTAACATATATATTTGATTCACCTTTTTTTCCAGTGATAATAACCTGACCAGTACTGTCCAGTAGTATCAACCTCGGTAACATAACATTACCCTGTAGCTCTGTGTTATAATATAGCTATTGCTAACAGGCCACAGGTATTAGAATACTTCAGGCTTTGCCTGCAAGTCCAAAGGACTACAACTTATTAGGCTTTGTTTTACTTGATTTAGCTGTAACAATAACACCATATAGCTATAAACAACACATCAGAGGTCACTTAGAGAAAAGTGGACAATGAGATGGACAGAATTGGTCTTAGGGCCAGCAGAGAGAATTAGGAAATATTTAGAACATAAATTGCAGTGTCTACAGTAAATTAACACAGACTGTGAAACTACAAACCAATAAAGAAAGATCAAAAGAATAAAGGGTGTTTATAACAAAAAATTATCCCTAGCTAGTCCTGAAGATAGGAAGAAGAAACTATAAAAACAAACATCACATGCTTCCCAATATAGACCTCCACACACTGCCAACTCATTGTATTATCCATTACAAACCAAAATGAAACAACTGATGTTAGGACTCAAAGGAGCAGTGGAAGGGTAAGTATAATGCCAGGAAAAGGGGACAGAAAATAATAATTATTCTTGTAAGATTCTTAACTATATTATTCTGCACTTTCTCTCCCCCCCCACCCCCCCCTGTAATAATGAATTAATAGTTATTCTTTGATTGGATGGACAAGATTTCCACTATATTAAGAATAATTTCATACCTTTATAAAGTCAATAATTTATTGTGTAATATATATACAATACACTTGTGTATGCATTATTGTATTGTGTATATACACACAATTGTATAAAATGTGTAATAGCCCACATGGTTCTCCTCTTTGCTCATGAAACAAGATTTTGAGCACAACTCTGCTATGAAAGAGAGTTCTTACATCTTCTGCATTTCAATCTTGAGCAACATCGTTTTCAGCCTTTGAAAAGAGTAAGGAAAAGGAGAAAAGAAAGAAAAAATATGAGAGAGGAGGAAGACAGAACAAGAACAGAGGTAGTAGCCTATAACATAGTTTTTTCAACCTCCCTAAACTGTCCTTTTCTCTTTCTTATGCTTTCTAAATATTAGTTACATGGATGGAGAGCTAATAGGCATTTATCTGAGGATGTAACATGAAATATTTACATACTTCTGCTGTTCTCTCGAGGCATAGAAGTCCCTTATGGCATTTCTGCAAAGTTAATGAGAAGTGAACTGACAGGTCATTGATGTAATTGACAGCTCTTATTTTTGGTGTCTCTCTCTCCTAACAGAGTTTCCTTTTACTTCAGAATGGGATTACGGGCAATGGTTATAATGCACTTAATTATATTTATAATCTTTTGTGGTTATTCTCCAAGAATTTAGTACTGTAATTCATTCTTATTTTAGATATTTTGGTCTCCTGTTTTGCTCAGTGTCCAGGGTAGTGAAAGTCACATTTTACTAAATGTGACAAATACTGAAGAAGAAAAAAAAAAAAAAGAAGGAAAAAAAAAAAATCAGATTGCAGAAGGAGAAACTGTTCCCATTTTAGCTTAATAGAATACTTTCCTAAAAAACAATATCAAGATCTTCCTCTTTCTCTGCTGTAGAATGCTTGGGCAGTATCAGGTGAAGCACTTGGACTGAACCTTTCACAGCTGAGCACTGACTGTATTCTTTGCCTTATTTTCTGAATGCCTGCTTTAAGATTCCAGGTCTGCTCTGTGTAATAGATGATCATTTCCAGTTGCAACTGAATTATGCTTTGAACAGACAATAAGCTATATAATGCAGAGAGCTCTTAAAAATAGCACAGATGCATCATAGAGGATGCCTATAAATATATGGCACTCCTAGCCTTAATTTCTGTGAATTGGCTCAGTCAACTGTTAATAAATAATGAAACTCTTCATTCTATGGAAATAAATGCATTACTACTTATGATGCATTTAGATATATATGTAACAATTACAAGAGAAAAACACATCTCTAACTGACTCCGCAGTAGGAAGTTTTATAAACAGCAAAACCTGCTGTTTATAAAACCTGCAACACACACTGGTTCACTATATGAGCACAATTCATACAGTAATCTAACTGTCACTGAAAACTTAAGGAAGGGATGTTAGGTAGCCAAGTAAAAACAAGAACATATTTTTCCCCCCTCAGTGTTCACTAAGTTACAACTGTTAAGAACAAGAGGGAAAAAAAAAAAAAGAAAAAAGAAAAAAAGAAAAAAGAATTCTGTAGTATCTTCAGTGTCCTGAATACATAAAGTAAACAGTAAAAGAGAAAATTGTGCCTATTACATCAACTGGCACATACAGGGTCAGGAATGTCAGACACCACACAAATCCCAAGAACTTGAGTCTGTGCAACAAGTAATAGCAGCAAATTCTTCCCCTCTTTTTAGGTTCTGAAATTCCTTTCCTGTCAGAGTTTTCACAGACATTTCACAGAACTTCTTTCTTCATGTTCCTGGTCAGTACCTTAACCCAGAGACAAGATTCTGCTCTCACAGCAATTTTACTTTCTTTCTTCCTTTTTCAGGTGGTTTACTTCACAAATCCACTTCTTCCCACCCACAAACTCCTAGAGTTTCTCCTCAGACTCTTCATTATACATTTTTAATGCGCTACTCCATTCTGACCCTTTTCCAACTTTCTTTGCCTACTCACTACTGACTAACCAAAGAGATTTTCGAATTTTTTCCTATTGTAGCTAGGATATAACGTCACTTTTGCCAGCTGGATATTTTTCCCTATCACGTTTCCATTTCAGAATGCTGAGACACCACTTCCCCACTAAGCAGACAGAGCTTCCCTCTATACGCACCTATTTCATCTGCCAAATTCCAATAGCATTATTCTACTTCAGCTTCACTGGTTCTTCTACTCTCCGTAAAAAAAAAGCAGATTCTTCCCTCAAATTCAGTGTTTCACTGTATTTTAATCTAAACAGAAGGTGACTGCATGTTTCAACACATACATTTCAGTCCTAGAACAGACATGTCAGAATGAGTTATAGTTCTTCCTTCTTTTTGGCAATAAACATATGGTCTTGGCAACTGTGGGAGCTGTAGAAGAATCAAGCATGCTAAATATAATAGCTATAAAATTAAGAAGTTTAAATACTATAATTTGGCCAAATTTGGTCTCTTTAATAAGCATTTCACTGCAGATATACCCTAATACAAAGGCTCCTCTTGTTCCAAGTTTCACATTTTAATCTGAAGCATGGATGCAGAAGAGCCTCTAAAGGAAATGGGCATTGTATTATTTAACACTGTAAAATGACATACCTTTCCCAAACATGCTTCTAATTATCATTATATTTTAATGACAAACTCAACCTCAGAGCCCAGAGTTCCCTGATTCTTGCTGCACCTCATCATAAGATACCCAAACTTAAAAGTATGAGTGTAGTTAGCAATAAATAAATAAGCAACTGCTATACCAGAAATATTATGTGATGAGCCTTATATTTGTATTCTGCAGCTCCTACTCATATTAAGATTTTTTTCCACTCACAAAGAAAGCAAATGCACCTATGCTCAATTATATGACTGTGAATACACAACACTTTGGTAGAGGGTTAAAAAAAATCCATCATATATTCACTCATTATTAATTATATGAAAGTGCTTTAGAGCTGACATGTACATAATAATACAGCCAGAATCACCAGGATATATTTACATATTTAGTTTTCATTTAATATATATCATATACCTAACGTATTGTAGAGACACATGATAAGCTAGAGTTATCTAAACTGACATGAAACAAAACTGACACAATGCCAGCCAAATACCCAGAATAACAACTCAGTCTGTCACTGAATTGCCCTTCAGGCAAAGGCCTGAGAAAGAAAGATTTTGCTGTAACCCTTGAAGGTCAATAAGCACAGGTTCAGCTAGGCCTCTGGAAATGAAGAAAATACTACCTAAGGAATATTTTCCAGTATCTTGAACACTTAGGCTGTGCTTGGAAATTTTGACTTGACCTTGAAGCTTAGTCCTCGGTCTAATCAGTACCTGCTCCGATCTTACAGCATTGTTTGCAAGAATGTCTGAAAGTCCTAAAATTTTTGAGGCATATTAATAAGTGCTATGAATAATAACTGAAA
The DNA here is from genome assembly GCF_054131305.1 of Coturnix japonica. Lineage (NCBI taxonomy): Eukaryota > Metazoa > Chordata > Aves > Galliformes > Phasianidae > Coturnix > Coturnix japonica. The sequence continues at coordinate 22,434,589 of NC_140667.1, read as the reverse complement.
TTCCAATTCAGAAATTTTCAATCACCTTGCCAGAGAATGGGAACAAAATGTATAATACCCTGAAGTCACACATTTAATCCATCCATTATGACATTTTGCCTCATTTGTGCACTGAGAGACCCTCTAGCTGAAAAGCCCTTTGTCTGGAGGGCAGTTTTACAAAAGAATCAGTTATCTGATGTTTGATATGAACATTGCTGGGTATAGGGTTTAGATGCCTGTCACATGACAAAGAGCCAAAACATTGCTGAAAAGTGTTGTCTTAGCATCTCATTACTACTCTTAGCTGACTATTCAGCATGCATTGAAGAGTATGTGTGTGCATTCTTTTAAACAGTTCTACTGTTTCAAAGTAACCTCAGGATGCTAGGCCTTGATTAGGATGACTAATTTGTGTCAGAAGCTGCAACACTAATCTGTAATTACAGTGGACACTAATAACATGCCTGAGGAGCAGGGCAGCAGCCAAAATGACAGAGATCTCGCTAACTCTGAAGTTAGAGGTTTGCATAAGAACACAGCATACCCTATATTCTGCTACAGTTGGAGTGCATACATAAATACTGATCATTACTAGCATCTATTTTTCTTCTCAACTGTAAGAAAAATCACTTCGGACTTCAATAACACTGAAGTAAATTGCATGAGCAAAATTAGGAGAAAATTAAGAGTGCTGCAATACGTGGAGCTGTTTGCAGGTATGGTCAGAACTTCAGTCTGCTGATGCTCACAGACCTGCTAAAGACTGATGGTGGCACTATTATCTGGAAATCAAATGCACTGTATATCTTTTTATTTATTTATTCTTTTCCTCATTTATCTCATACTCACCAAATTGAGCGTGCTAGAAAGCTAAGATAAATTTTACCTCATGTAACACCTGCACAAACTAGAAATTCTATCACAGCCCTGGACTACCAGTATTTGATACCTAAAGTACCTAGAGAAGGTAATAGATTGGATGTGAATACATACTAGCTGTCAGAAAAGAATTTTTGATCTTTGCTACTGGAATTCTGGCTCAAATCCAGTCTTCAATCACAAGAACACAATGATGTGCGAATAGCTGAAAGCATTTTTATTTTTTTTAAATCTTTTCTTATATAAGGATTTGTGCATAGCTGCTGAGGGGAACAAGAGGTAATAAAAGAGAAAATGTTCTGAGTGATGAGTAGTCACTAATTACTTGGAGATGGTGGCATCCAGCACGAGTTATAACAACTAAAATAAGAAATACAGAGTAATACGATATGAAAAGCATGGAGCACTACAGTAGTGCTCCACTTTGTCTAACATTCTGAGCTCTGTGACAGTGGCCATTCAGAATAGATGAGAGAAAGTTATCTGTTTAAAGAGGTAGCATGTTAATTTAGTATAAGTACTTCTTGGAGTAGATTCATTACACTGTGGAAATGAAAGAGAAAGGAAAGATAAATCATGATTTTACAAATTGCCCACAGAGAGTTAAAAGAAATAAAATGTTATTAAATTTAAATTACAGAACTCAATGACACAAAAGCATCAGCTAGCTTTGCAAAGATATCCATCCATGAAGCTCTTTAATATCACAGTGAAAGTATTAGGAAAAAAATGAAACTGTTTTATTTAAAGCAAATGAAAGACTCAAAGTGGAGAGCTGTAAGAAGTGAGTGGAATACCAGGTGTTGCCCAGCTGAATAACAGCTAGACTGTACAACTCTGAACCATCAGAGAAAAGGCAGACTTTAGAAGAAGGGGACAAGGGAGAAAATGGGATGCTGCAAACCTACAGTATTTTTATGCAAACCAGCCCTGGAATAAATCTTGACATAAGTGATGGGCTCATCAAATTACCTAGGGATGCAGTAGTGAGATTGACTTCTGGTAATTATAGGAAGAATAATTCTGTATATCCTGAAGATAAAATTGCTGGGAAATGGCAGAATCCATTAAATAGTTCATTAAATAATGAATTAGAAAATAGGAGGAATTCTGTAAAAAGAAAATCTAAGAAGCATACACTGTTTTCTTAAACACGATAGATTCACATGAGCAAAGCCCACTACCATCCTGCATTCAGGACAGCACTGATAATAGGAAAGAAAGTTCAGACAATTAATTTGAAATCCAAGACAGAAAGGAATATAAATGTGTTTGGTGTTTTGTTTGTTTGGTTGGTTTTTGTTTGTTTGGTTTTTTGATTGCACAATATGGCCCTGATGCTCAGAAAGACATTTCTGTCAGAGACTGACAGTGAATGACAAAGTCATATGAGAGAGTGGACAGCTACAAATATAGAAGTCTACTGAAAGGTATTTTCAGCTGAGTGCCAGAATTGTGAGTTTTAAAAAGAGATCATTAGCTTCAATCCAGTAAGCCCAGTGGTACATTAGGACAGTTGAACACCACATATTAAATGCAATGGGCATCTAATTTGTGTGACTCATGTCATAATAAATTACTACTACCACAGCTCCTTTAGTAGAAGCCATAGAAATATCTAGAGCATTTGAACATATTGCCACCACCCTGATGAAATTTATCACATCATTTCATTCTAATATAAAGTTAGTTACATTTAAATGTGCTGATATAGTGTTGACCTGTTTTTGTTTTAGTCTGAGTATTGGCTACATTGGGAAAAAAAAGACTCCAAACTCACAGAACAAAAGATAAGTAGAAAAGAACATGGTAGGAATAGGTCAAACAAGTACTGATGACTTTGTGACTGCTGATCAGATAAGTACTCACAGTTCTGGCCCATCTACCTTTTTATGCATACAGAGTATGTGCTTGCTATGTAAGTTGAAAAGCATATACTCAATAATCCACACTAGCAATTTCATTCAGGAACAGAGAAAGCTATGTTTTGAAATCAGCCTTTTTAAGTAACTTTTTTTTAATGAATATATTTGTCTAATTACATGAGCTTAATTTAAATACAAAACTGCATTGCACTAGACTAACATTATCAGTATGGAAAAAGAATCAGATTTTCTATGTATGTTTGAACACATCAGGTTTTACCAACATGTACCAGGGGCTGCTGCTCTATACACGAGAGAATAGGCAGCCATCCCAGAGTGACCTACCACTGTTTTCCTTTTTCTTTTAAGCCTCACTGAACAAGAACAGAGTCTCTTCATAGCCACGCAGTATGCCCTGGATTCTGAGGAATATAAAACCAGAAGCAGTATTTGAAGCCAAAGCTGAATCAGCACAGTTTGTTAATTTTGCTGGGAAAAGCACTAATCAGTGCTCTCTGTGTTGACATTTTATTTCCTGGGATAGGATATTGCTGCTAAAATTTTCAGCACTGGATCTACATTTATAGGATTGATTTTTTATTTTGGTTTGTTAGGGTTTTTTTGTTTGTTTGTTTTTGCTTTTGTTTTGTTTTTTGCTTGTTTTGTTTCTTTTCCCTCTGACATTTCAAAGGCTTGAATGTAGACCTCTAGTTGGCTAAGTAGTTTAATGACCCTTAACTCAGTTTTGTTACGGCTATACACACTGCCCCTAGAGAAAGAATGGAATTTTAGTAATTGTCCATTGAATACAGTCTATCAAATGTCTTTATATTTTTGTATACTACATACTGAAGAGGAGGAAAAAAAAAAAAAAAAGATAAAAGAAAGTATGCAGTGTCAGGTTCCAAATCAATCCACTGCTAGATAAGGAAAATAGGATCTATGAAGAAACCTTGAGGAGCCCGCATAGCCTTTTAGCTGAATTCTTTTTACAGAATTTCTTGTACTATTGACTGAATAACTTCATATTGCTCACAGTCAAATTTTAGGACATCAGTCCCCAAGGACTACTGATGTAAAGTTGAACACAAATACTACCTAAATAAATGATCTGCACAGGTGAAGCAGTTTGGTGCTATTTTAAAAGGACCAAGAACTTTCCACTAACTTAAAGCCAAGACAGCATTGACCTTATTTCAACACCATCAGTTGTAGATAAAGGAGCAGAAAAACCCATTAACTGCACACATCATAGCTCTTCTTTCTTTAATGTATTGGCAGGTATCCTTCAGCTGCCGGTGAAGGAGCACATGCAATAGATTTTGGTAAATCCCAAACTTTCTGTATGAAAAACATTTGTCAAGTAATTGTCCTCTCACAGTCTAATCACCAATCTCTGGCCTGGTTTTTCTCTGTATGCAGCCTAAGAAAGATTCCTGTGATCAGGAAGACAGGGGAAGGGGCTTTTCTCTTCAACTCTAGTTCTCCAGCAAGAAACCCTTCAATTTAGCTGGAGGAGGCTGTTACAATCAAAAAACCAGACAGGGAAATTGTACCTATATCCCATAGTGGAACATAAAATTGTCCATGCTATTTTTTCCTAAACTAGGGTGATTCTCCAACAGTTCCATGATTACTGAGACTCTGAGAACACAAAAAGGGTAGTGGGACATTTGGATTTTTTTCCCCCCTCTCTTCTTGATACATTTGACACATGGCCTAAATTCCTATTTAAAGTCTATCTTTGCATTTAAAGAGGGGGAGTGCTACCTGGTTGTTATATCTAATCAAAAATATTCTATGAACCAGTCTTCTTAAAAGATGAACTGAGCAATAAAGAAGAGAAATAGCAAATGATTCACAACTGATGTCACATCAGGACAACTGCAAAATCAGAGAAGGACTGGATGAGCCAATACAGAGGATTTTTCTAGGTGACAGAAATATTACTCTCCTCCAAAGCGCTCTTTGCTTAGCAATACCATAATTTTTAAAAACTTATAAAAGGAGTAGAAGATGTCTACCCCCAACAGTCTCCTTACTTCAAAAAAAATGTTTCCCTCCACAAAATCCTACCTTTTATTTCACTTTAAAATGTAATACTATTCCAGATGGAAGGGCCAGATAGATAAAGAATTGCTGCATGATGCTCAGACTAGATACAGTACAAGACATTGAACCTAATATAAAAATCAGTGACTGATTATGGAAAAACATCTGATGGTCATAGCCTGGATCTGAACAAACTGGATATATAAAGTACTGTTATTAGATAATGTTTTTGTCAAGACAAATTTCCTGTCCTGAGTTAGGTTGCAATTTGGGCTGAAACTACATAAAAGACTTCTTCACATATAGAGCCTATTTTCCACTGGTATGCAGTAACCTGAGTGTTTTATAGTAATGAACTCCTTTAAAGAAGGTCAGTTGGACTTCACTATTAGAACTGATTTTCTTATATGAGAAGAATTCATACAGGGCCATCCATAATTGATTTACCCAGTAGTTAAAGGAAAAAGCTTTGACTCACAAATGACTCACAAAGTAATATACAAAAAAAGATACATTAGTGTGTTATGTTGTATTGGACACATTACCTGTGATGCCAAAGGGAATATGCAACAAGAAGAAAAGGGATTAAGAATTTTGTTACTTTAATAATGAAATAATGAATGTTGTCATATTAAAGGCTACATGTTCAAGTGCTAAGGGTAGATTCAATGAGAGAACTGGTTGGGTAAGGAGGTCAGACAGGAGCTGCAGAAATTACTTCGAAACAAGGATGATCAGCCCAAAGAATGCTGCTTTGTGCCAAGGGTGGCCTTAGATTCAGATAGACGCTTCAGGTCACAGCCTCTCTTCTAAAGATTCTAAGTGGTAAAGAACAGACTCTACTACTGTACTTGCTAGTGAACTCTGCATTTACTGGACCAAGATAACACAAATATGCAATCCCATCGACCCTGACACTTGATTTACAGAACACTGCTTTCAGTAGTAATGTAGAGTTTGAGTCATTATTTCAACAAATGGTCATCATGTATGTGTGAAAAAGAAATCTGCTTTGTACATGAAGTTACTCCAACATATCAGTGCATAAGACTCACAGAGAGCTTTATACACTAACAAACTGTACGCTCAATGCATCTAGGGCTTGCCAGCCAATTATAAGAAAATACTATAGCAGCATTTCAAAGAGACTTATTCAATCCAGCTGAAGATGCTGTTGCAAGAGACATCGCAATGGAGATTCCCATTAATTACCCTTTCGACAGCAACTGATGACCTGCTACACAAATTCAATTCTCCATAATAACTTTATCCTATGGAGAAGAAACCAAAAGGGTTTGAATGTTTTTAAACAAGCACTGTAACGTAAGTGCCTGAAACAATGTTACCAATTAGTTTCTACATAAGAAAATTCCATTAACCTGCAATACTTGCTTAAAAGTAGACCAAGAAGGAAACAGCCTGCCTAAAAAGCCAGCAAAGCAAAGACTTAGAACACAAAGCACATCTCAGATGTGGTATCACTTTAAAACTCACAAGGCTGACAGACTTTTGAAGAATACGAGCTTTTAGTTTTGGATCAAATCCTAGAGAGAAAACTGGCTGTGTTCTATAATGATTGGATTAGGTGAAGGTGTTCCCAGACACGCCTCCAGAGTTACTGCATACAAACTACAAATCTCTTGTTTAAAAGTTTATCCAGCAAAGTATTACTTACAAAAATATGAGGAAAACAAAAGAAAACTGATTTAGACGTATTTAGATACCATGAAGTTAAACAAAGTTTCCTGTTTATAAGAACAGATTAACATCTGTCAAAATATATAACATTACCTTGAATTCTGCTTTTCCATTCAAACATTTCCCTACATTCAGATTCATTCCTGCACTAAAAGGATGTGAAATACCTCAAATGTTAGATGTCTTTGTGTGGTGGTTGTCTTTTTTCCAGTTAACTATGGGATGGCAGAAGGGAGTTAGTGGAAGTAACAACATCAAAATACATCCAGGTTTCAAGGTAGTCCTAAGTAGAATGAAATATGCTTAATCTAACAGTCATTTCCAGTAAGAATAAGAAATTCCCAGTAAGAATAAGACATACCCAATAAGAAACAGTAATGCTGTAGTTCCTCTATTTTGTCTCAAGGAAAGAGGAAATGGTTACATGAATAGAGCATATTACATATTTATATACCAAGTATAAATATCCCATTTATTTATACTATGACCTAAGTGTAAACTTGTCTGTTGCTTCTGCTGCTCACTTTTCTGATTTCCTGGACAACAGTAATAAGGGAGAGAACAGGATTTTAATTTAAGAGCATCAGAACTTGTCGTGTATACTGTGTCTCTGAATAGCAATCATATCTTACAACTGTGCTTCCTCTCCCCATTCTTTTATGGATGGAAACATCACATACTACAGATGTGCTACAGTTACAATTTAAATCATGCTACATTACAATTTAAATCACGCTAATAATTTTTTATTTACATTTTTACTTTGTATTTATTGATCATAAGACTCCATTTTTAAATAACCATGCAGTGCTTATATTTATTAAAAAAAATGTTTTCTTTTTTAAACATTTCAATGATTAGAACAGCATTTGGAAGCAGTAACTTATGTCTTGAAAGTGAGTAAAGTTCTCCTTTTCTTTTATCTCCTTAGTCAATAAATATTAAGCACTGGTTCAGAGGCTGATTTTAATCTTAGCCTAGAACATACATTATTTTTGTAAGTTACTGCAGGATACTGCTGGATTGTTCATCAAGAAAGGTGAAACTATTAACAAACTAAGACTTTAAGGTGGCTTTAAATCTGCCTAGTCTAATTGCAGTCAGTGGGACCAGCGAGTATATAAAGCTTAGTATTTGTGTACCACATACAATACTGGTGTCCAAAACATAATTTTGCTGAAACAGAAGGGACAGCTTACTGTTTTATTTTTGGACTGCCAAAAATGTAACAGGCCTCTTTTACAAACCTAGGTTACACTGACATCACTCTCTTTAGCTTGTTTCTAGGTGTGACCACACTGAGATCATTTCACAGAAGTATGTGCTGGCCGTACATGTGAAGCCTGCACTTAGCTAGTGCATTTGGCCAAACTTTTGAAGCATTCCTGGCACACTGAGACACTACCTTCCACCTTTCTGCCTACACACCATTGGGAAGGCTCAGTAAGTATCAAGTGCCCACCTTTCTGCTCTGAGACAAAGGCAGTACGGACAGTAAAGGAACACAGCTTTTAAGAATTAACTTATTCAACCTAACCTGGGCAGAAAGGGGTGGGATAGAGCATCCTATGGTTTAACAGATTAATTACAGAATAGAAGCTGTTTAAACACGCGGAAAAATTCCATGCTAAATTCCAGGAATTTCATTCTTGCTTTCATGGAAAATCTGTCCCATTTTCTTGTAAAGAAGAATTTACTCCAGTTAGGAAAACAACAGAAACATAGAAAAACAGCTATGAAACTTGCTGATAATTACCAAAAGAAAGAGAGGCCTGGACTGAGGGTTATATATCTTGTGACTCCCCCCTCTGGGTGAGGGGGGAAGCAGGAGAGTGGGGGATGTGCACAAAGGGAGGAAAGGAAAGGGAAGACAGAGTCTGTGATGTTTACATGATAAAATGTGTTCCTATTTGGTTATGTTTCTCTAGTTCTTATTTGACTTGTGCTCCTGATGGAATGATGATGGATGATGGAGAAGGCTTAGTTTTTAAAAAATGGAAATAAGTCTTAATAATTTACAAGTAGATTTCAAAAGTCTCTACAAAAAAATAAATATTATCATGCACTCTTTATAAAGACCAAAGCAAAGAAGAATGACTTCGATCCTATTTGTTAGCTAATGTCCAACATCACCCAAACATTTCATTTACAGTTGCATTCTCCTGGCCCCACTTTGTGCCTCTCCTCTAATATGCCTTTCCTTCTATTTATTTTCCCTGTCTGCTCTTTATGTACATCTATCTTGCTGGTAGATCTCTCTTGCAACAGCTGTTTCTTGTTTATAAACAAATAACACCCATTGCTTAAATCTCACCACTATGAATTTTCTTCCTGATCACACTCAGGGAAGCAAAATGAAATGGTTAGTTCAGGAAAGCAATAAAACAAAACTGTAGGGAATATCTCAAGCAACACAAAATTTTAAGGATCATTTTATAATCAGAGTTGGAGAGCTGACATCTGCTGCTCATTTGTGGAATTTATTATAATGGATTTGTTCAGGAGTGGTCCTGTAAGGATCCTCAGTTCAGGTGTAACAGCCCCCCCCTTGTGTAGATGTTTTATAATAGGTAATTAGAATATGTTGCTTATGATTTTAAGAAAACACTATTGGAATTAAGAATGAAAGCAGAAGTTTAGGCAGAGGAAAGGCAGTCACAATAAGACACACTTTCATTTTCAAGGCACATAATTGAGATAATCACTTTTCATTGTATGTCTCCCCTTGAGCCAAATGAACCAGATGAAATTGAATGGCAAATGTCATCCCTTCAATTGAATAACATTATGTGCAGCTTTTGCTTTAATGGGAAGGGAAGGGAGAGAAATGCATTTAACTGAAGTCAATGACACAGAGGTACTTAAAGTTTAAGTAGTATCTCATTTGTTGTTCTGGCACGTGAATAGCAAGTTTTAGATGAGAAAGACAGACCAAGATAAGCAAGAATTGTAATTATAAGCAGATGAAATGCAGACTGTAGAATTCATGCTTTAATACATAGGCCTGACAACAGATGTCCCTGTACCTTCACACAGTATCATAGAATGATACGGCTTGAGTCTCCCTGCTACAGGCAGGAATACCTCCCACTAGACCAGATTACTCAAAGCCCCATCCAGTCTAGTCTACAGCGCCTCCAGGGAGGGCGCATCCACAGACTCTGTAGGCAACCTGTTCTAGCATCTCATCACTCTTACAGTAAGTAATTCTTTTCTGATATCTAATCTAAATCTACCCTCTTCAAGTATAAAGCCATTTTCTCATCCTGTCGCTGCACACTGTTATAAGAAGTTCCTCCCCAGCTTTCCTGCAGGTCCCTTTCAGGTACTGGAAGACCAGAATAAGGTCTCACCAGAGACTTCTGGTGAATCTCTTAAAGACATTAATACATGTGCAATTTCCTCACCTTAATAGTAGAGATCATTATTAAATTATTTCTAATAGACCTTGTCAGATGGAGTAATTACTGTAGTGGTAGCAATTAAAGCAAATGCTGATCTCTCTCACAGAGTATGCATGACTGGAAATATAGTGAGATATGCTTCAATTATGTTTTTGTTCTATGTATTTTTAGACTAACTTTCAATGCTTTCTCTTGGGAAAATCTAAAGTAAAATGTGCAATCTATCTAATTCTGTTATTTCACTTGTTGTGAAATAGTTGGTTGTTTTCCTCTATAAACTGACCATGAAAAGTGGACAGTGCAAGAGCACATCACTAAGCAGTTCTAGAGAAAAAGCACATTTAAAAATAAAAAAGAGAGAGATTTGGGCAATTCTTTCTGAAAGCCAGAGTAGTCAGAGTATCTTTTGCATTAGAGATTTGAAAGATCCAAGAATTCTTATATTTTCACACTCTTAAGTCATGGAGAAGAAAAGCTGGCACACCAGTTGGGAGTAATAATGATTTGTTTTTTTCTCCCATTCATGATGCAGGATACCATGTTAAGCACAGAACCCAGCAGGTGAGTCAGGAACTTGATACTAAAGTACATTGTAAACTGTTATTGTCATGTTTATGCAGCTGTTTCCTGTGAAAGCATATAACCTGCAGTTGGAACACTAAAGCCTTTTCTGTCTTCTGTGTATTCTGACTTCCAAAGGTTGTAACTTGGGCAAAGTAACAGATTCCCATTAGTCTATCAAAGGGAATTTGATACCATAACTATAGACCCCGGTAAGTTCATATAGCCATTTTCACAAGTAAACTGGCTCCTACCAGCAAGTCTTGCTTTTGAAAACCCATTTCAACATTCCCCAGTCAAACTAAATAAAACAAGCATAGGTCTAAGGTAGAGATTAAAATGAAAGCTTGCAGTCTGAACTATACCGATTGATTAAAATTAAAAGCATTATGGTAGACAGTGTTCAACACTAACAGCGGTTGTACAAGCGTCTCATCAGATGTATAGCTTCATCTCTACAGAAAAATTGCACTAAACATACAGTGCAACAACACATGCAGCTGAAGGACAGCTTCACAACTGTGCATGTACAGAAAATAGCCCAACTGGAATGAGCACTGCATTCCTCACGTTCTCATGATACATATTTTGTGCACCTCACTTCTAATTCTGTCAGTCAACACCTAACCTACTACTGCAGATTTTTAAATCAGGTAGCTTATCTCTGTCTTCTTTCCCAGGTAGTATAATTCCCAACCTCCCATCTTCCTCAAAGTACAGAATCAAATATATAAATGGTTAATATGAAATTCTTAAGAATCTGTAAGAAGCACAACAAGTATGTTAATAAAGGCTCACTTCTCATGCCCAAACATACTTTAACTCCATAACAATCCTACTGAAATCAATGGAGCAGGCAACCATACTTGTCTTACAAACTATTTTACTCTTTATGTAATCTCAGAGACTGTATGTACAGAGCCAGCAGTCCAGCTGTCCACTGTGCATTAGACAGTGCACTCTGGTATCACTGGGGAGCACAATAGTGGAAAAGACTCACATGGGTTGGGGGAATCTGAGATTTAGGAAGGCCTTCAGTTACAGGAAAATATGAACGATCCACCTTCAAAATGCCCCACACTGGACATTCCCAGTTCAGATAATCTGTTCCACAAGACTTTCACCAACATATCTGTACAATATGACCATTAGCTCCGCCACAGATGTGTCAACATCCAAGCCAATCAGATCAGCGTGCAAGTAGAGCTATATAGCTCAAAACCTCGCTGCAGTGCACTGGGTTGCATCTGCTACCATTTTTATTTATTTTTTCCCCTTAGGAAACCCCTGATTGCACTGTTTGTTTATTCGGCTCCCCTCTTATGCCAGCTGGGATTGTTATCAACCAGCTGCATGTTTTTGAACAGACATTAATGTTGCCATTAGGAGATTTGCAGACAGATGTGCATATAGGTAGAAAAAAAAATATTATCAGGAGCTGGTTTTTGTCTGTGAATCATTTTTTTCAGTGTCTAGATGTTTCTCCATGGTGTCCAATAACATCCATTCTCTGACCATCTGGTCCTTCCTCCATGCTCTTACACCACAATATTTATGCTATCTATACCTTACTGAGTAGCAAGATGGAGCATGGACTTACACAGATTAAGTTTTATGTTCAGGCCAGAGACTAAGAATACAAGCACAAATATAAATTCCAGGCTGGATATGGTTCTGAGCAGCCTGGTCTAGTGGTTGGTGACCCTGCACATAGCAGGGTGGGGTTGAAACTACATGATCACTGTAGCCCTTTTCAACCCAGGCCATTCTATGATTCTATGAATGACAAATCTGAATAGAATGAATCATCCAAGGATGGCACAGTAATCTCAGAAGCAAAACCTGATCTAGCTTCTGTCTGTGTCTCAGCTGGTTAACTGGGCCAACCTTTCATAGCTAAGGTGGGCTTTTTCAAACAGCATCACCTTCTAGAAAGGCAGATAAGCCAGAAATAGGTTGCCCAGAAATATCCCAAGAACATACCTTTAACCACACCTTAACCTGACTGAGATGTTGTATTGTTCACAGTCACCTTGATTTTCAGTGCAATCCACAATTACTGCTCTTTTTTTTAATCTGTTTGGTATAATATAGAACTATAAGCTACTGGCATATGTATACAGATAAACCAGGATCTTCCTTAGAGGAATGAGAATGGTGAAGCTGCTCTGGATATTGTCTATTTGTCTCCTTGTCTAGAGCCCTGTCAGTGAATAGCTGAGTCCACTCCATGATGTTTCAAAGTATTGAATGACATGTGAAAACAAGGAATCCCCTCCACCTTGTGCCCAGTGCGGCAAATGAAGTGTTCCTTGCAAACTGTAAGGATCTGTTCAGCCACTGACTGAAAAAAGGTGCTTTGCTACAAAAGAGGATTCCAATCTTGCCCTGTTGAAAGTTTATAATATATTTTGTCTCCCAATTAAATTGCCTTTGACCTACAGATGTGCAAAATTCTAACCGGTGGCTTATGCCACAACTTTTAATTTTCATGGTCTTTCAAAGGAAATAACTGAATATGAAGTCAGCTGCGAGGAAATGACTACAAGAGTATATAAGGCACATCAGTGTGCTCAGACTTCGGCTCTGCAAAGCAGAAGGGCCATTCTGAACTATGAAGATATTTATGCAAACCAAAATCTGTCAGAATGGGTGCTGGCAACAAATGGTTATGGGATACAGGCCTAGACAGAGCATGATGGAGAATGACAGAAAGCTGACACTGGCACAGTCTTCAGTAACAATCTGATAGAGCAAAACAGATGTAGCAATTGAGATAACACAGCTGGTAATAGAATAAAATAGCACATGCTGATTGCTAAGGAAACAGCACACTACTCCAAGAGAAGGCAAAAGGCAACCCTAAAGATAAAACAAGAGTTTAAGTGAAATCACTAGAGATAATGTTGGAAGGCATGGAAAAATTCTAAACAAGAAATACACAGAGTTTGCATAGCAGCTTACATAAGGTTTCCCCCAGTCTAACAGATGCTACAGAAAAAAAAAAAAAAATCCACAAATCCAAGAATAGTTTCTATGGAAGCACAAAAAGGAAAAAAAAAAAATATATATATATATATATATATATATGGCATCAAGGGATAATGGAAATGTGATCAGTGTTATATACAGGGGCAGAAAAATGTTTAAATAAAACACTTCCTTCTGGTTTACTATGCTAGTTTTCTTCTTAAGTGAAGCAAAACCATTGAGACAGAAGCCCTGTTCTGTGTATTTAATCGCTGCACAGAGGGTGGGATATTTGAAGCTTTGGGGAAAAAAAACATTAGAAATAAAAAAAAATGTAAAAAAAAAGGAAACAGCATGAGACCAAAAAGGATCTCAAACATTTTTCAGGGCAATAGGAAACTGAATATTCAGAGCATGCAGTTGTCTTCGGAGATGGGTATCTCTTTAGTATGCTGCTTCTTGGCTGCATCCTTCAAGCTTGATTAATACTTAATGTGATTGTCTCTAAAATTTGTCAGCATTTGGCATGGATCAGATAAGTGCCTGTGACAGAAGTGTAAATATTTGTAATTGAGTTTTGTAGTCTGTTGTGGTTATGATTTATAAGTTTGGCTTATGTACCTCCAGAGATTGTTTTGTAAAATTACCCTGCTTGGTTTATATTAATCAAGATGCTCAAAATTATTTTCCTGTGGGTTTACTATCTTAAAAGATTAATAAGTAGCAACACTGATTAAAGGCTCCAGCTAACATATTTTAATATACTTAATTAATATCCAATCATGCTGATGTGGAATAGGCATTGAATTGACCAGAAAAGTAACTCAATCGCAGAAGATGCTCCCTGACAAGGAGAGAAAATATGAACCAAATAGTTCTTAAGAAAAAAAAAAAAAACCACACAACAGGATTTTTCAGAAAAACAGAAGAGGTGAAAGCCTTAACAAGCTCATGATAAATTTCAGACACTGAAATGCAAAATCAACACAAATCAGGTTGAACCATTAATTTAGTTATTTAGAGGAAGAGTGAGGAAAAATGATGTTAACTGAAATAGCAATTACGTATCAGAGACGGTTTATAGCATCAGTTCTTTATCTGAAGGACACAATACAAGGAGTCTTCTACTCAAAATGGATATGCTGTTAAAGATAAAAGTGGAGAAGATAACAAAGCTTTTGTTTTCCCTGTATACCTCTGGATATCTCCTATTAGCATAACTGTGTAGAAGATTCTGAAATCGTAAATGAAGGCAATCAACAACTATATAAGAAACAAAAGCCTATATTTGCTCCAAAATCGTGGTAACGATTAACTGTGAAAGGGACTGAGGAGAGTATTTGAGGTAGGTGACCAGTAGGAGTCTAGAATACCTATTGATATTCATGGTATTTATAACAGTATAGATTCTAACTAGATGCTTGAGTATTAGGGCAGCTGAGGGATCTAAAAGGAAAAATCCACACTGCCTTTCAGTAGTTTGGAACTCAGAGAACTTGTGGGATTTGGTCTCCGGAGGGAGATAATTACCATCTCTTGAACAAAGATGACATTTGATCCAACAGAGGTCTGAAACATCTGAAAGGGGATGCAACACATAACACCAGCACTCTTACTTGGTTCTCAGTCCAAATGTAACATATAAAAGGGAAGCTGGACTGATAATGAGCTACTGCATTACCTGTCCTGCTCAGGGTTTCACCATTTTACTCTTCTGTCACTTGATCCTACAGATCAAATCACTTATCTATTGATCTCTATCCATTACACTCCTTGGAACTTACTTTCCTATTCATGTTTTTGTTCCATAAACTCTCCTCACTAGTTTCAATCATGTGCAATTCAGATGGAGCAAAAGGAACAGAGTGTGAAAATATGTTTGTAAAGACAACAATGACAAAATGAGAAATTTGGCAATGGTAAGGAAGGCTGAAATGTGCCAAGCCCTTATTAAAATAACAAATAATAAATTATTCCTAATCTTCTGTTTACCATTTCCTAGCAGTGTAACTTCTGCCTAAAACCTTCCAGCTTCTGCATTTTGCCTTAAATCAACTGTAAATAGACTTTTATAATAAATATTTTAAAATCTGTCACTAGCAATCATTACTTCCCAAACAACAGAAACACTAAAAAAAGATACTGTCTGTATTTTAATGATCTTAAGACTAATGGTATCACTGAAAAAGCCAGATACCTATAAAAGTCAGCATGCCCCATTCTGTCCTTCTTAAACTGTGGGCAAGTTGTGTACTGCAAAATATAAAATCTGAACCTTGGTTTTGTGTCTGAAACCTTACAAACTACAGCATCCATCCCGCAATTCTGTTTTCATCACAATCAACAATGTAATGTGTTTATAACCCTGTGAGGTCTTCCCTCTCCTCCAAAGAAAGCTCACCAGGACAACATTCTCTATTACATATCTAATACAGGAACCCAGAGACACCATACCTTTTTTTAAAAAATAAAAAAATAAAAAAATCAAACAGCACAATATTGGAAAAAACAACTTCTCAGGTATTCAAACTGCAATGCAGAATGTGTGCATTCTGTCTCTTGAACTTAGATGCCTAAAACCTATCTAAATTATATTTTGAGTTCAGCTCTTTTATATCTTACATTCCATTTTAAAAGGGTTTTAATGTGTAGGTTTTCTGGTTATCCTACTTTCAACTATTCCTAAATTTCAGCTCAAGCCATCGCAGCATTCAAGTTTGAAAATACTTTAATCTCTAGATGGCTTGTCAGATATGCACAAGAGTGAGTCTTTGTTGTTTATTTTTAACTTCAGCTGTTATCTACCTGTACTATAACAAAGGAGCAAGCATAATACCCTTGAATTTCTGATATACTTCCTATTCCTTTCCAAACATTTTCCCTGCTGACAAACAAGTTAAAAACAGCTGGAAGAAAGAAAAAAGCCTTCAAATATCAGACCAAAGACCTATGAATATGCACTCAAGCAGACAAGGGCAAAGAATTTCCATAGTTCTCAAATGCTAGACAGTCAAGTGTTTTTTGGCTGCTCAGAAAGAGGTAATTAGAACTCACAAAATGATTCTTAAAATGTAAACAGCACCTCAAATTTCTTAGCTTTTATAACGTACGGTGATAATAACGCAAAGACAGTAGTAAATATCCAAAAGGTTATTTACAGGAATAACTCACCGGTATAGAATTCAGTCTGCTGGGAAACGCTGAGGCAAACTCCACCGAGGAGCAATCTCCAATAGATGCTGCCTTAGTGGTGGCCTGCACTTAAATGAGGTCTAGAGGAGGTGGAGTCAAGCTCCACCCCTTCCGGGAGCACATCTAAATTACTCTCACCTGTGCTCCTACAGCTGACCCAACTCTTGCCTCAGCTGATTAATCAGAGGTTCAGGCTGTAATTACCAACTTCACATACATATAATAAGTTTTGTCAATTGCTAATTCTGTAGGTTTGCCACAGGCAGCTCTGAAGTCTTTCACCAGGCTTCTGTGGCAGCTCTTGTGCCCTTAAGCTATTTTTCTTAAGGTCTTGCTCCTGAAATTTCTAATATTGCTGCCCTTCTAGGTTTTCATTGGAAGTTACTGCCACTGGTGTGGGACTTACCCATCCTGAACTCCCCTTTCTTCCCATTCCCCATTCCTATCTCTAGAGCTTAGTGTTTTGTTTGTTTGTTTGTTTAATTAAAGGACAAAATAATACATAGAAAGCTCCAACAACTAGTCAGCTTGCAACACCTTTCCACAACAAAAGCATACTTCAAGGAATGCTGACTGTAGGAACAACCAAGTGTCAGTTCTGCAATTCTTTAAATCTGGCCCTACGTATTTTTTGTGTTTCTCCTGAAAATCAAAAACTAGCTGTATCACTGTCATGTTTTTATCATAAAGATAAAGACAACTGATGACTTAAATCTTGGTATTTAATGCTACTAATAACTAAGTGACTAAGTTTTATCATGCAGACCCAGCGTAAGACTCCTTATCAACACAGGAACATTTCAAGTTTTTCACTCTGAAATGAAGTATATCTGCAATAAAAAGGGTAAAGAGAAGAGGCAGAAAGCAGCCCTCAATGCGGAACTCACTACTCTCACTGCCAACAGAAAATACGATAGCTAGAGTAAACATTCTTGGGTGGGTTTTTTTGTTTTGTTTTGGTTTTTTTTGTTTTGTTTTGTTGTTTTTTTTTTGCATTTCAGTAGTTGTTCCTTTTCCACTTCCCAGCAGCTAATGCCTTACCAACTGTTCTGACTTCTAATAGCAACAATTGACATTACTTGGTGGAAGCCTACACAAAGTAGTAGACTGCAGTGCCATGCTTTGCAGTCTTTTCATGGTTTGGCTTTCTACCAAGATGTTTACTAATGGTTACTAGCAGGTATTTTATTTATCCTATCTCTGAAAGTCAACAGCAATCACTACTAATCCCTGGCAGTGGTACAGTGGCACTGACTGGTAATCAGCCAGTGTATGGCAACGTCTATCACTGAAGCACATTCCCAGAATGTTCTCACAAAATGCTCGTTTGTGAATCATTCAAGCAATTTCTAACCACACTCCAGCAATCAGCAGAGATGAATCATCATCACTTGACACTAGAGATTAATTGCTGCTTGTTATTTCTTACCAATAACTAGCACAAATTGTCAAAAAGTCACTAGTCACCAGCAATCATCAGTATATAGCTGAAAAGATAATTTGCTATATTTAATTAATTACAGAAGCTGTGATGTTGCATAGATAGTTTCACCATGTTTAGCACATGCTGGGAATAAGCAACAGGTAACATAATATTGCTGTAGTCAAAGGACTGAGGATTCCACTCCATCCAGAATCTTAAGTCCTTATCTTTCTTCAGAATGACAGTTTCAACATGCATTTGATGTCCATCCCCAAGAGGAAATATTAAACAAAAAAACAAACCAACCAACCAGCATCAAATATCAAGAAAGAGTTCTAGCAAGCATCTGAATTTCAGAGTAATCTTCACTAGTTGCTCTTAAGGCCTTCAAACGTTTATAATCTTGCAAAGCATTGGTGTGCAAGACAGTAACTGAAGGCTTTGGAATTTGTGAACATACGTAACACCATACTAAATATTACAAAGAGTGCTGTGTAAACGCTGGAGAAGTTAATCAGAGCTCATTAAAAAATGTTAGTATGGAAAAATTAATGACAAATATGGTTATTACATGGAATTGTTGAGCTATGTTTTAACCCCACTCCTCTAGTTCACTGTAAACTGGATTCTTTAAAATGCTATAAGGAATACCTAAACTGTTTAATGAATATACATAAGGATTTCCCTAATATTTTTGTAACATTATTCACTCTCTTGAATAAAGAAATATTGGTCTGAAAATTAATAATCTACCAAGATATATCTGACACTTAAGGATGTAAAGAGATTCCAGTTCCCAGTTTTCTCTGTATGGCTCACCATTGCCTCTGATTAAACAGATAAAATCTTTCCTCTTTTTGAAATGTAGATCTTCTTCCTTTATTTTATTCTGCTTGACATAATATCTGCTGATGATTCACATATGATATGCACATCTATTGGAACACTGATTCTTGCCAGTTACATATATTTATTCCTATAGCTCCAATGCAGAAATAGCTATGCAAGAAACCTGGCAATCATCAAACCTCTTTCTTGTGAAGATATCATCCTTCATCTTAACAAAATCTTAAAAAGTAAAAATAAAAATGCTATGATCAATAACAGAAACTCCCTTCTCCCTGTCCTTTTCAACTCATTGTGTTATTTCCTATCATGTCCCCTCAGAGTTCTGCCAACATGTGCTTCATAAAGAGATTAGAAATGTATGTTAGACAAATATAAGGAGAGGGAAGCACGGCAAATGGCCCCTGCAGAGAAATCCTCACCCAGGGGATGGCATCTGCTAATCCCAAATGAATTTTCTTTTTTCCTTTTTTGTCCCCAGAGGCTGTTGAAAAATACTTTCACATGGTAAGGAGCAGGGAACAAAAATCACAGCTATAGGACTTCACATTACTGCACGATCTAATGTTTATTAAGGTCAGTAACTCAAAATGAATTCATATGATTTTAGTCATATGAATTGAGTGTTTCTCAGGCTCACCCAATATTCACTTCAGGTTTCTCAAAAAGGCACCATAAAGACAATCTGG
Source organism: Coturnix japonica (assembly GCF_054131305.1). Lineage (NCBI taxonomy): Eukaryota > Metazoa > Chordata > Aves > Galliformes > Phasianidae > Coturnix > Coturnix japonica. Next base: position 22,415,028 of record NC_140667.1, on the reverse strand, counting down.
AAGCAGATCAGAATTCCTGCACACTGATTCATTGTGAATACATCATTTGCAGTGCTTAAGTCTCAGTATGCCATATTTTTGCCTTAAACTCCTACCTGATTCTAATTTTGTCAAATGCTGTGTGATATAACCAGATCAGGAGCCTGTAGCTGCAGAAAAGTTGAGATCAGAGATCTTCTTCTCACTAAAGCATTGGAAAGTAGCAAATATCACCTTATAATTTGCTTTACATCAGCAGGATTTGTTGTGCAGCACATGAAATGTGACATTCTGCACCACATGTTTTGGGAAAATAAACAGTAAAATCCTAGCATAGTTTTTTGTACTGTGTATCACAAATTCACTTGTATACTTACAGGTTGGACAGAGTTATCTGAGGCAGCTGTATGGGCATAGCAGAGTTATTTTTGTCTGTTTAAAATTAAAAATGTGCATTTTTATGCTAGACTTTTACTTAGTGCATCAGGCATTTGGAGATCTCTAAGAATGTTTATGTGAAGCACCGCTTTAATTATTTTCTTTGTACTAAATGCCAAAAAAGCATTGTTTCATTCATCTCAACAATGACTGAAACAGAAACTCAGCAGACTGTGGTAGAACAGCAGACAAAATTAAAATATGGCCAATAACAGCAGCAAAGATAGCAGCTTTCATTTTCACCTTTTTCATTTTCTTCCAACAGTACAGTTAGACCAGTTGTAGACTTTACCTTGAATGTCTTTCACTAACTGAACTATTTAATCCATGTGCTGCTTTCATATTGTAAAAAGAATTTTGTAAGGCAAGTTAGATTTGCAGGACCAGAATGATTCAGTTGCGCATGCTAAAGGGAAAATATGATAAAGTACTGTTTCATTCTCAATAAAATTTATGTACATTCTACTACTTATGATTGAGTACTAAATTATGCATGCACTACAAACATTACATGAAAATTGAAAACAGTCTTCTTAAAGTTTAGTCGAAGTAGCAAATGAGGTGAAATCACACTAAGAATTTGATTTCTTTTCTCTGGATTAAAAGTCTTTGCTAAAATCCTCATTAAATCTTAGAGAAATACTGAGGTTAAATGTTGCAAGGGTACTTCCTTATAGCGAAAGTTTCCAGACGTGAAATAAATTCATCAGAGAAAAGATGTCAGCTAACCACTAGCATTACTTAGGAAAGCAGTAGACGATTAATTGAGAAAAGATCAGTGATTTTAAAAATAATGTTCCCATTTTTATTCCTATGATACTCTTGTTATTAGACAGAATGTACAAGAGGGATCAGTATTTATGATGTTGCTAACAATTTCCCACGTTTTTAATTTTAGTTAATTTGGATAGATTACCGATTACTTGGTGGTATATTAAACAAACTGAATACTTTGGGGAAATTTGAGTTAATGATTTAAGGAATAATTGTCACTTCCTGCTGTGAGATTATTTAACCAAAATCTTCCAAAGCTTTGTTTTGCACTTCTTATTCCTGTACCTCACACTCAGTGATGTTCCATATCCTTTTGCCCTTGGAAGCAGAGTGCTTCACAACCAGAGCAGATGGAATCAAATTACAGTTCTACAAGAAGCACTATGACAGCTGCAGTGATCACCTGAACTTTCCATAAGTCACATGTACAAATTCACACAACAGACCTAACCAGTACACAGTATGGGGTTTTGGAGGAATAAGACTGAGACCATTTAGAGTACTAAGAGTTTCTCTAGAATCCATTAACAGCAAGTCCCTTACTATTTGCCTCCAGTCAGCTCTTGTCCAATAAATATTAGCTTGCTAATAATTCAACATCCTGAATCAATTTGCTCTCATGTTTTTTAGTATTAATTGGAAACTTGTTCATTTTCCATTTCATGCTCAAAATAATTTATTTTCTAATAATTACTATGTAATTTATCTGAATACAAAGTACATTTGGCTTAGTGAATATGTGAATTCACTTGAATAACCAACACAAAGACAAGAGATTTTGGCCTATAAAATGGTTAGACATGGCTAACAGTTAAGGCTAACATCACATGTATATGATAATCTTAATCCACATCTCACAAGAAGGTAGATAAATTGCTACCTAGCTATAGAAATGAAGAAGGATCTGATCAGAAGGCTATATTCAGGGATTAAAAGAGGAAGAATAAACTATGACAAAAATCATAGCTTTTAATAAACCATAGCCATCATGCATAAATGTATGTGTACCAGCAGAGTACAATACAGGATGGCAACATTCAGTTGTTCCTTTCAAAAGGCTTTTGCAATAGTCTGCCTGAGCCCTGTACTTTGAGCAGAGAGAAGTTAATTAAATATATTCATTATGTGCAGAGCAGCAAAAGCAGAGTGGACACACAAGGGTCCTAATAGGGAAACAGGAAAAAAAAAAAATGGGGGAAAAAAAGGTATGCATCTAAAAGCCACATGTTGAAATCTAGTAGTAGTGTAACATAAATGAACAAGGTTAGTGTACTACATCCAGAGACCAATTGTGCAGTGCAATGCCAATCTGTCATACTTTGGTAAATCTATGCAGCAGCTCCATGCATTGACAATGTGTCATTCAGCTTTTCAAAGTTCAGCCTTCATAACTTGTGCTAAATAGGCTATGCAAGGTCATCATTAGGAAAAAAATATTCTCTGAAAATATAGTCTGGGGCTAGAATGGGCTGCCTAGAGGGAAGTGGCTGAGTCACCATCCCTGGAGTTGCTCAAGAAGAGATGCTGTACCAAGGGACATAGTTTAGTGGGGAAATATTGGTGGTAGGTGGGTAGGTGGACTAGATGATCTTGGAGGTCTTTTCCAGCCTTAGTGATTCAGTTCTATTAGTAATCATAACATGCTATCCTGTTTTCTAAGACCATATTGTACCAAAAACAGCTGCACAGTCTTCTATATCACAATGAAAACATTTCAAGTAGACTCTGGTTCTTAAAACTTTTAAAGCTTTTTTGTTTTTGTTTTCCCATGACAGAGTATTAGACCTTCAGCAAAGGCTTTCTAGATGAAAAATTCCAAAATATTTGCTATTAATGTTAAAATTACTAAAACGACTTGTTAAAATTACCAACCTAATACCAAACATTAAAAAGGTGAGGAGGCTGGAACAATAGATTTATTGTGAATGCAACCACATTTACGAAGAAATTAAGCAGTCTTGAGGCATTAGCAAGTTTAACACACATGGTCTAATCCATGTTCATTGTTTAAATAATGTAGATGGTCAAATTTTCAGCCTACTTGTACTAATGAAAATTCTCTAGGCCCAAATTGTCACTCTGCACTCCTAACCAGTTCTCTCCAACATCAAGCATAAACTCCTTCCCATGACCAACTTATTATCTGCATGTCTATAGGACAAACAGCCAAGACAACGTACTTCAAAGTATGAAGTAGAGCAAGCACTTTTTATTAAAACAGGCAGAGGAATTAATCACTACAAACATAAGTTTAAGATACAATCCAGTTTCCCCAAGACACAGAAAATTATTTCAGCACATTTTGTAGCAACTAGTGAAATACTTCATAGAAGAGGTAAACTTGAGAGCTGTTCCTACCTGATTGCTCCAGCTCTGTCAGCATGAGAAAGCAGTCCTTGATGTTCTGTTATCCACATATGCTGAAGTCCCATTAGACACTCCTTATAATGTCTTGTCTATCCATTCTGGCCACAGAGGCTGGAAGTGGAATGGAAATAGGTCAGGAAGCTAGAAATCAGCTTATAATATTTACCAATCTTCAGAGAGGCAGTAAGTAGTGTCTCTAGTGTTAACTGAAGTTGATATACTTCTGATATGCTATGCTATCTGAATAACTAAGTTAATGAAAAACACTCAAAGTAAATGACTCAACTACCCAGCATGAGTAGGACTTAAACTGTATTTTCATTTTCCTAATTTTAAGAGGAAAGCTGTAATAGTTGAAGGACAATCAGCTTTGAGGCATCCCTGCCCCAGCTGTTATTTATTAGTTTATTCCTTACTTTGATTCTAACTGGTGGTAGTGAAGTAGCCTGGCATTTGCAAGATACCAAGAACTCATTACAGTCTACTGATGCTTTAGGAATCCCCTAATCAATATCTTTTTGGCCTTGATCAATAATTTTCTTTAAAACTAAAATGTGTATTCTGTTATGTTGGATTTCTACTGCACATGAACACACATTCAATACTGAATAAAAGCTTAGAAGTACTGAATAAACCTTCAGTTTTATCTAAATATAGCACTTTCCTTCACTACCTGTCTTAAACAGCTCTCATTCATCACCTCAGAAAGGTTGTTTTTTAGTTTTTGAAATAGTTCATGAATGCAAAATACTTTTGACTCTTATGGAAGAAAACATGTCATAAAGTTCAATATGCCTTATGCTGTGCAACATTAAAGAAGGTGTCTGAATAAACACACCACAAGCTTTAGGTTCTGTAGTGTTTCTGTTACAACTGACTGCAGTTTTCCTCCTACCTGTTTTGGCTGTTTCAGGTTGCAGATAAATTAGCACATTTTGAATATCTAGCCAGTCTGTCGCTTCATCTTTTGCTTCTACACATGAAAGTGAACAAAACCTGACATATATTTGTGAAGACACTGTTTACCCTGCAGTGCTTGTTTGTTCATCGACTTCATCTGAGCCACTGGAAAACTCCATGTGTTGGAAAAGGCATTCCTCTCACTTGACTGAGCCACAGCTACAGAACAGGGAAAGCCTTGAAGCACAAAGAGAAAGGCATCTGACAGTGCTATTGCAATCAACTGTCCCTCCGCTGCCCTGAAGAATCTAAAACACAGCTTATGTCTGAAGAAGCACAGACACTGCTATTTCTTGCAGGCTTTGTGCTCAGTACTAACAGCATCTAATCAAGTTATGGAGCTGAAAATACCTCTGTGGAATTCAAGAGCAATGGGGTAGAATACAAAGATGAAACTGGGATTAAGCAGCTGGAATTTATTCTGGATACTAGCAAATCTTTTGAGTGGTGGAATTAATAGAATGGAATTGCCTCTCTAGGATGTGAGAAGTTAAAAAGCTTGTATTAAATGATAAAAATCAAACCTAGCACACAATATTCCCATCAGACAGTAATTTATATTCCTCTGCATAAACAGATTGTATGAATTAAGAGGCTTCTGAGTCTACGTTTTCAAAGATTAACAGCCTTTCTACTTATAGGCAAGTAGGGATGTTACTGTCATACAAAGAAAAAAAATAGAGAAAAAAACATCACTTTAGTTTCTTGTGATATTTTTTATTGCTAGAGGAAACTGCACAATGTTGAGGATTGCTGTTTTAAATGTACGTTATTGGCTTCCAACAACACATTCCCACTCACTATGCTTGACTCTCTCATGACCATCTTTCATGGGTCATCTGCCCAAATTCCACTTGCAATTGGTTCTAATATTAACAGTATAAACTTCAATTTACTTTGAATTTGCGGTCTATAACACAAGTCCAGGAACATGTGAAGTTCAGAATATTCTAAGGATACTGCACGTTAAATGAACCTTAAATGAACCTCCAGATTTCTAAATGGCAGCAACAGCCAAATTAGCAACATGGACCATATTAGAAGAATATATTAGAAGAATAGTCCTGAGTTCATTTCTGAAATTCTTTCTGAATATATGTTATACTTAACTATATATATATATATATATATATATATATATATATAGAATATACACACACACTTAGATGTCATCTTCCATCAAATAATTGGACTGGTGATAATGCAGACTATTGGTAATGCATTTGTACATAAATTTAATTGCAGAATGCTTAACCTCACTGCCAAATAAATAATCACCGAATTGTATAATTTTATTGCTTGAAGTATATAATCTTTATAGAAAATGGATATGTGTAAACACTGCTTAATTATAGTACATTCTTCAAAGGTTATTTCACAGACATGAAAACAGCTAAATGGACATTTAGCTGAATTCCACTTTTATTCTTTCAGTTGTTGATTTTTGTCCATCTTTTTCAGTGTCCTATCTAACAATCATATCCTGATCCTGAAAATTCCAGAGACTTTAATTTTTTTAATTTTTGTGTTTGTTTTTTCCCCCAAATTACATAATCAGTCCCTTCCCAGCTACTCTTCATGAACTGTTCTAACCAATTCCAGCCTGGTTCCATGAGTAATGTGATGGAGGGATCCACAGACCCACACCCTTGGAGAGAGAGAACAAGGTAGGAAAAAACATAAGGAGGTGGGCCTAAAAACAAGACAGCTAAGGGAGAAAAATAATTTACTCTCCTAAAGGAGAAAAATAATTTACTAGCATAATATGAGATAACACAATATGATACACTGTAATTGGAATTGAAGCTAATAAATCAAATAAATGAGAGATAGCATCCGAAACTGGAGGCCTTATTCTAACACTGAAGGCAAGATGGCTAGGGAGCACACACTGCAAAGAAAAGCAGAAAAATAAGTTTCTTGACTCCCAGACAGTTTTATTTTTCCCTCTACATGGAAAATGGAGATGAAACAGTAAAGTCTTCTGGATTTTGTAGTTCTTATTCTCTTTCAAGAAAGGTATACCCAGCACTATCAACAATCCATGGAACTAGAGCACTAGCTCTTTAACTCCTCATGTACTATGTAATGTTATAATTCGAAATGCGGATAACAAATCATAAAACCCCAACAGTTTTGTAGGTTTGCACTTTTTTCCTACTGGAAAAAAAACAAACAAAAAAAAAAACACACAGCAAAGAATTGTCTCGAATATTCCTGCACTTTTACTTTGAACATATGTTCTGCCAGAAGATGCTGAAATTCTTACCCCTAGCTTTTGTGTTCATACGTGCATCTTCCTATCTGCAAGTTCTTACAGTGATGAATGTGATTATATTTCCTGTGAAAGCAAAAAAAAGGTCTTGATGGAAAGTTCTTTTAATTCAAATACATGGATTCTTGGACATTCAGTAGGAGCTCTCTACTTGCTCTCTGTTTTGATTTTTTTCCCTCTCAGTTCAAATTCAATGAAAGAAACTGTGTTACCAAGAAAACAAAAAGCATTTTTTGACTCACTGAAGGGGGTAAATTTTGAATTTTGCTAGCTGTGATTGTTTGTTTTCACAAGGACTATTTTCCATGTGCAAAACTGTTACTTCTCTTGAAAATGCATTTTCTCAATGTTCTGACACAATTTAAACTGAACTGAAAATAGCATTGGCCATATCACTTCTACAGGATGAAATTTCCCACTGAAATCTGTATATAGATACTAGATGTGAATACCCAGAGGACACTGTTAGTAAACTTTCTTAGCAGGATGCTGTTAAGGCAAAGCCTAAAGTCAAAGCCACACAATTCCTTAATATGAACCATCACATCAGGGAGTGATTCACTTTAAGTTTATGCTTCTTTCAAATCAAAATGTCTTCTATCATTCAAAAATGTTTCAATTCTGCTGCCAGAGGAGGAAGAAAAATGTTAGCACTGCAGACCCCAGACATAAAACAGACAGTATTATGGCATTCAACCCTAGAAGCAACGAGCAGACGTTCTCTGAGCTGCAAAGACCACCTGAAGTTCTGGGATGCTATAGTTAATACCTCAAACTTCAAAAGAAAACTTCATTTAGTATTTTTACATACTCAGTTTTTCTTCCAGTGATGCTTCCCATCAAGACTGATTTTTTTTTCCCTGTCAGGTTGCACTAGAAAAAATGTTCTTAGAAGAGGTTAACTCTCTTCAAATGAAAGGTAAGCCAGGGTAGTGTAATCTTAATCCAGCCCAGCATGAGCTAATTTTTTTTTCTAAACCAATGCTTCAAAGCTAATCAAATTACACTCTTGGCATATAGTGCTGTAAGTCTTCCAGATTTCCCTGGACCAGTCTTGTGTTGCAAAAATTCGTCATATACCAGGCACTGGTTGTGAGATTCTCCCATGTGATCCTCTCTCATACGCTCTAATCACAGTGACTGCAAATAATAGATTCCCAACACAACCAATGGCTTCTCTCTTGCTCCAAGATGTGACATGCCAAACTCAATGGGTGAAACTGTATGAATGACTATGTACTGATGCCATAAATACTTCAGAATTATTCTTTTTTTTTTTTTTAAACAAAGCAAAAGTGAAAAGACAAATAAAAACGTGGGGTGTTCCTTGTTTTTTGTTTAGTTTTGACCATTTAAAAACTAATAATTCTGTGCCTAAGTAAAGGCAGTTGAAGCCAAAATATAGGTCAGATGTGCAAGATGACATGGAAGCAATCACCACTGAAGCAGAGAGAATGAACTCTGATTACTTTGATTTCAGCATTTGAGAAACTGTGGGTATTTGAGACTTGTCTGTGGGACATACCCAAAAGAAAAGTTTAGCAAAGTCTAAATATACTCAATCAACGGGGCACAGGGAAACGTATCAGAAGTACCCACTGCTCTCAAGAAGAAATTTCCAAGAGCTGACATACATAAACACACAGCCATTTTGAAGGTTATTTTAGAAAGCAGGTGATTCTGGAAGCCAGTATTGTATGTTTTGTTTGATAGAAGTGAGAAATTCCCTACTTCACCTATGAATGTGGCAACAAAAATTCTCAGGTACACAGTGATTTTTTTCTTCAAAGCTGCACATACACGACTTGTTTGAATTTTAGCCAGAGTACTAACAGTATATGTAAGCTGGATGGTATATCCAGTAAAAAACTAGTTTGTGTACATGGTAGCATAATATAGTCCACTACACAGCTCACTGAACTACACTGACAATATTTGTACTTTCCAATATTTCTGGCCAACCCATTCCAGTGCCTCACCTCCCTATGAGTAAAGGATTTCTAACATCTAACCTAACTCTCCAGTCCTTTGGTTTACAGTCATTCCCCCTTGTCCTATCACTATCAGATTGTGTAATATGTCAGTCTCCCTCTTGTTTAAAAGATACCCTCAAGTACTGGAAGGCTGCAGTGAGGTCTCCCCAGAGCATTCTCCAAACTAAACAAGCCCAGCTCCCACAGCCTTTCTTCATAAGAAAGGTCCTTCAGACTTCTCATTATCTTCATGGCCCTTCTCTGGACCCTCTGAAACAGCTCCACATGTTTTTTTGTGCTGGAGGCTGCAGTACTCCAAATGATGGCAGAGTGGAGAGGGACAGTCACCTCTCTCATCCTGCTAGCCATTCATATTCTGATGTAGCTCAGTTGGTTACCTGGTCTGCAACTGTGCACTGCTGGATAATGTCCAGCTTTTTGTTCACCAGGACTTAAGTCTTTCTCTGCAGAATTTCTATCAATGAGTTCTTCTCCCAGCCTGTACACATCTGGGATCATTCTGAACCAAATTCAACACTTTGCAGATGGCCTTGTTGAATGTCATTAGATTCACACAGAACAACTTTTCAAGCCTGCCTACATCCTTCTGAATGGCATCTCATCACACAGATTCACAGAATCATATGGATTGTAAGGAACCTCTGGGAATCATCAAACCCAACCCTCCTGCTAAAGCAGGTTCACTACAGTAGGTTATACAGAAAAGCATCCAGTTGGGTTTTGAATATCTCTGGAGAAGACAACTCCTCTACCTCTTTGGGCAGCCTGTTCCAGCTCTCCGTCACCCACACAGTAAAGGAGTACTCTTGCATGTTTCTAAGGAACTTCTCGAATTGCAGTTTTTGCCCATTGTCCCTGTTCTACTTCTGCAAACCACTGGAAAGAGACTATTTCCATCCACTTGACTCCTGCACTTTAGATACTTAGAAAACAGTGATAAGACCAGTATACAACTTCACACACCACTTCCACGTCACTTCAGTTGTCCTTGGAGGTTGCCCTTGAGACATATGAGCAGGTAACGCAGCATAGAGGGGAAGCTGCTATGTTATACTGGCTTCCATGTACTACTACTGGAAATAGTTTCATAAACCAATTGGACACAAGAAACAATGACTTACAATCTACACATTCAATTCAGGATCCAATTATAGTAAGATGAGGTTATTATAAAAGGAAAACCTATACCTGATTTTTATGGGATTGACTGTCCAATAGGCATAAACTGCAGGTGATGAAATTTATAACTTTTGTTTTTGAAAAAGATCTGATGAGTCAGAGATCCTAACCTTCAGTCTCAGCTAAAATTCCTTACAGTATAGATAATATAATTGGTTCAGAAAAAATCTTAGATGCCTTTGCAGCCCTATTTGCTCTACTTAGAGGCCAAGAATCACAGAACAAAATGAAAAACAAAGTATACCTTTCTCAGTCACACAGTGTATACACATAGTGTATATTGAGATCAGTCACAAGGACAATAAGGACTATATGGAGCCAACTGACATCCTTCTACCACACTAGAAAAGAGTTAGTAGTTTGGAAAATATTTCACTTACTGTTGCTGTTACCCAATTTAACCTTTCTTAAACTTGAAAAACAAAATGCAGAAAACACCTTGATGAAGAGGTGTTACAAAAGCTCTATTGATTTTGACAACGTGATACTCTTGAGACTACGAGGAGTGAAAATGTGGCAGAACATTCAGCCTGAAAGGCCAGGGCATGTCTGAAGAAGTACAAGAGGAAAGGTCTGTAATTGACAACAAAAGATACCTGCAGAAAAACCATGAAGAATTAAAGTTGATGGAATGTACCCCACTCTGGGAAATAAGGCCAGCAGAAACACTCATGAACATAATTTCTGGAAGAATTGTAGTATGTTGGGCAAGGAGAGTGTATTTTCTTTCTACTGGTACAGTCAAGATCATTGTGCTGATCTTGGTGGAAGATAAAATATTTTCCACACTTCTAAATTTTCTGGAGTCATTTATGATCACACATTCTGTAGTATTTCATAGCTACGTTGCACTATTATGAGATACAGGCAATAATAATGAGCAGAAAGGGTACACATACTGCAACACTAAAAACCAAGATGAAGTCTGTTTTTACTCACCTTCAACACCTACTATTATTTTCTGTGTAGGTAGCTATAGATCACAGCCAGCCCGAGGAAATGAAGTAACATCACAAGGGAGCTAGCGACACCAGCCTCACTTTTCTCTTTCCTATAATAATCAGCAAACCAGAATGAGCATACCTATATGTAATTCAGCATGCACAGTCAAACTGGGCTACATGGAGGAAAACAGACTGTGGATTCTGCTGCATCATATTTGCAGTAATAAACTAATAAATAATGCTAATAAACATCTTTCACCAAATTGAGAAGTATTACTCAAACCATCAATACAGAAAAATAAGAGAAAAAAAAAAAAACAAACCCTTTTCCCCACTCCTCTCTCCTTTTCTGGAAATTGTCTTCTTTCCTACAGCCACATGAAGAGCACAGATGTCATACTGAACCACTGGGGACAAAAGAACAAGATATAAGTGGGATTAAAAGCAGCAGCCTAGCCCATGGTCACAGTAGAAGCAATCATCTGGCTGTCTTCGGTATGGAGGTTTTTATCCTTCTTGTTTCTCCTTATTTTTTGAGATGACAAGACAATGGACTGTGCAGCTGTATCAGCATCATAGCAAGACCAGATTCATCCTCATAGAAAAAAAGGTCACGGAGCATGTTCAGAGAAAGGCAAATGAAGTTGGTGAGGTGTCTGGAACACAAGTCCCAAGAGGAGAAGCAGAGGGAACTGGGATTATTCAGTCTGGAGAAGAAGAGGCTCAGGGGAAACCTTATCACTCTCTACAACTCCCTGAAGGGAGGCTGTAGTGAGAGTTGGCCTCTTCTCCCATGTAACTAACAATAGGACTAGAGGGAATATCCTCCAGTTGCTGCAGGGGAGAAGCATAAGAGAACTGGAAAAAACTCTACTCATTCTACTACTATACTCATCTTGATCCATTCCAACACATTTCTAGAGCTGCTATCGCTACTGGCTTACAATTTCCATGCTGTATTTCCTATAAATACAGGAATATATAGGTATACATAAAGAGCCACAGGAACTGGCATTGGCAAGAAAGATGTTATTGGGAAAAAAATATTGTTGACCCCAAAAATTGTAACAGTTATTGCAGGTTCTGATGACATAAAGCCTAAAAACCAAATGAATAAACTGACCATTATGTTTCTGCAAATTATGACTTTATTGAGGAAAAGAACCTCAGATCTAAATGTCACTATGTGAATTTGTACTGTCACAATGCTTCTTTATCTGACTGTTCTAGACCAGCTCACTTGAACGGGAAGTGAAATTATTCTTGCCTCCAGCAAGCAGGATCATGTGCTAGGCTATGATGCTTCTAAGTATAACTGATCTCCACTGATGTGCACCAGCTGGGATTTGGGGCTAGTTCCAACTGAGGACTTGGATACCCGAGGCAAGCCTTGAACAGAAGTGAGAATACTAAATCCAAAGCTACAATCCCAGACACCCACAGACAGCTGCTGTCCATGCTTGAAGGCATCTAAACTAACTAGCTATCTCCTTGTTTAACCTTGAAGTTTCCTAAGTAGTTAGAATTCTGCTTCAACGTGTGTCCTGGAGTGCACCAGCAAGAGCAACACAGTGTTTAGTCAAGCATATATTATCTCCCAATCCTTAAGCCTTACTGCAATAGCAGTTGCAGAGCACATCAACAGACTAGAGCTCTTCCTCTCAAAAAGAAAAAAAAAGTAACTGTATCACACAAAGACACCACACTGCCCTTCCATATAATAGCCACGTGGTTGAAGCACTTGCCCAGGTAGGGCAAGTAATATTGACATATTGATTTGTTTCTCAGAAGAGAGTGTTTGCCAGCTGCCATGCTGGGCAGGATCCCCTTTTCTGACTCCTGTAGCTGTGATACAACTCAAGGTTCATGTAATCAAATAGAAAAAGAGTAAACAATTGAGTGCAATTTATATCCTGATGAACAGCAAGTTTTCTGGTGTGTTTTTCAAGCTATGATATTGATAACAAATTTCTTTGGATCAAAACACTATCCAATACTTACTAACATAAAGGAGAGATGAGAAGTGCTATGTAACCATAAATATGCTTTAATTATTGTTGCAACATAATTGGATTTCAAACGTAATGAGGTTAAAACCCTGACTGGTAACCATGAGAAATCTTTCTCTGGACCTTGATAATAAAATTATTCAGAAAGAACAAGAAAAGAGATTTGCATTAAAAACAGAAGGTAACAAATACTGGGCACCCAGGCTGAGAAAAGGAGAAATGGCACAAGAAGCTCTGCCCAAAATAAACCAAACCAGATCTAAGAAAGTTTCATGGACTAGATGTAACCAAGTTGTCAGCAATAGCAAGTTACGCCTTCACCTCCCCCAGTGATGCATTCAATTACTGAGACATGGATTTCATGCAAAATGAACATCACAATAATTATAGTACAAATACTTTAAACTCTGAGGGCTATGTTGTGTTCTGGCTGCCACCACTTGTCCTGGAAGAAACAGACAATTTCACTTGTCAACGTTTGCTGAACATGAGGCTTCTTTATATTTTCAAAATGAAAGTCAGCCAGACTCACAATGTGTTACAAATCTTGGAAGGGCTTTACTTAAGACTTTTATCCCAGCTCCATAGGTGCATCAGACAACTCTGCACAAATGCCATGCTATTAGACAAGCAGAGCTTTGGTGGCAGCTGTATCTACGCTGTTTGTCAGGGATAGATAAAGGCTTAACAAGTTGGGCACAGACCACAAACAGAAGGAGGTTTCCAAAGTAAAGTGGAACAGTAGTGTTTGACAAGGACTTAAGGAGAATCAGACTGCAGTGAGACATACCGTTTGGAATGCAGTTGAACTGTGTTTAGATGCTAACAGCTTCATCTACTCAAAAAAGCTTTCTCGACAGGGCCTCCTACTGTTCCTTTGGATCTATTGACAGTTCATACTTGTTGCCTACAGTTTACATTGTTAAAGTAATTTGGACTAAAAGCAGCAAAAAATCTGCCATAAAACACACTTACATTACACAGATCTTGATCATTTGATGGACTGATTTAACTTCTAATTATTAGCTGCAGTTTTGTCAGCAGATAACTCATTCTGTGTGCTGAAATGAGATGAAGATCTCCTGGAAGGAAAAGCTATCAGAGAAACAGGTCTCACAGCATATAACAGGACAGCCTTAACTGTGGGAGCAGCAAGGTATTTTGAATGATAATGAGATGAAGACTACAGCTAAGCTTTGGAAGTCTGCTGCGGAACAAGCTTGGAAGGATGCGTGGACTGTGGTGAAGCAACTATAATGTCTTGAAACTAAAAGGAATTTAGTTATCAGAAGGTGCACAAATAATAGACTAGTGGAACTAAGCTACTTGATAGAGATCCGTTGACATTCAGTCTGCAGTCTAACGTCCAGACTGGATGTGCTATCATAACATTTAAGGAGTGAGAAGAAAAATAGGGTCACTTCTGGAGGGATCTCAGCAAGCAAGTGCAAATCTCTCCTTTTTTCTTCAAGCAGTACAGAAAAAAATTGATCCTTTAAGATAATCTGAAGCTCAGGAAATTAACATCATATGGTTGCCACCTTACATTCAACTCCTCTTATTTTCTCCTGCATTCTACTGATGTTTTATTCTATTATTCTTTATACTGTCCTAACTAACAAGCTCTTAAAAAAAAAAAAAAAAAATTGTGTATTTCACTTTCCCAATACTTTCCTCCTTTATTTTCCATTTACATTTCCACCACTCTTCTTTCTTCCAAGTATTTGACACAGGAAAATTAAAGTAATTTAAACAACATTTGGGGTTTAACAAAGGTAAGAAAGGAGAATTAGGATTAACAAACAGATTAAGACAAATTTTCAATTGAACATCAAGAAAAATAGTGAAATTCACTCGATTGTGAAATATTTCCCTACTGAAAGAGAAAGAATCTTCACTTTGAATCATTCTTACAGTACTCTAGGGAACAAAGGCCAAGTTTACAATAGCCTTGGTCTTCTCTGCTCACAGTCCATCAGATTCTTCCTCACTTTGACATTGTTACATTCAGTTCTTACATGTTCTAGAAGCACAAAATTCACCACAGAAATAAAACTTACAGTACCTTTAGCTGAACTTGAGTTTATTCGAGTTTTGGAGGTTTAGATCTGTTTCGAATTAGTTCAATAAAAGGTGCCACTCTGCTAATTTTCATCACTACTAGTATTCTTACTCCCCGTGACAAAAGAAATATAGCTAGTTGTTTCATTTACAATCCTCCACAACATTTTGCTAGAGAGTTCTACTGAAAATAATTTCACCATTTTAATATGTTCTGTAGTCTATGAAATCCAGTAATACTCAGAAAGAATCATCACTATTATTTCACTCAGAGGCTGAACATGGCCTCTGTGAGCAAAGTGTTCTAAATGCTTAATGGAGATGACTAATCTATTGGTTTCTCTGCTGTCATAATAGCTAAGATCAAAATCAACAAACATTAAAGAATAACAGCATTAGCAACAAGTCTCAAGTTAACATTTAAGGGAGAATATGTTTCTGAAATCAAGTGACAGTTGGTTTTTTTTAAGTAAAGATCTGTTGTAGATAAAAAGATGCTGCAGTTCTTTCTGCTGTAGATAAAAAATGCTGCAGTTCTTATGTACTCTTTAAGATCCTCAAACTGAAAAGTAATTTGTAAAAGCAGATCATTTATTCACTAAAGCCTATCAAGAGGAGACATCAAACATAACTATGCAACAATTTACTTAAGAATAAACCATGACAAATCCTTGCAAATTTCTGATCTTCATGGTAATTTCTCAAGGTCTGTGTGTGCTTAAGTACAGTGGAGCTGTAGAAGGCAGTCAGTAGGCAGTACACTTTAATCTACTGAAGAAGTCATTGAATTTACCTCTCAAAACCTTCTAGCAAGACTTTACTTGTTGCAGTAACAGGTAATGATGCCCATTGACATAATACTCAGTAAAAAAACAAAAACAAAAACAGAGCTAATTCTTTCTATCATGTCTTTAACTTGGTTTAAAAAAAAAACAGTTGCCTAATAGTTTGTCATGCACCACTCTGCAATGCGTTTACACCCAAAATGTTATGTTTTAAAGGAGCAGGACTGAAAGTCTCCATTCCACTGAATGCACATTCAGAACCTGACTTCAGCTACTTAATTACATCAAGAACACAATTTCCATGCTATGAACCCTAGCATTTGACATTTCAATTCAGATGAGAAATTTTGGGAGCACACATCAATATCTAAAATGTCATTTGATTCTGAAGTTTATTTGAGAAACTGCTACATAAGCATTTAAAAACAGTGAGGAAATTAATGTCTGTGCAAGTTTATAGTACATTCCTCCTCTGAGTGTTCTTAGCTCTTCAGGAAAAAAAAACTTACAAGGAATGCTCAACTACCTACTAAATCTGAAAAAGAGCACTTCAGATTCTGCCTGCTTTACACAAATCCCTATAAAGGCAGAATAAGGAACTGCTGCTCTGGATGATTCTTTCACTGCTGACACAAAGGCACTTCAGGTTTCTCAGCCAACATTCTGAATGGTCACTGAGATGAAGAAAAGCTGTCAAAAGACAATTTGCTTTCTAACAGTCAAGAGCTGAAATAAGGTCACCAACTTAAACAGAACATTTCTTGTTACATCCAAGAAACAGAATTGCTCCTTCAACCTCAGTCTCTGATGCCCAGCCCTACATATTTTTGCAATTTTTTTATTTTTTACTCTTTTTTTATACCTATTTTGGATGTAAAATACTGGAGAAGACAATTTCAGACATTAAAACAGTTACATTGCATATAATTTCCTACAACGCAATAGTAAAAAACCAAGTTCCTATACAGTTTCATACAAAAAGTTTCTGGTAACACAATGATGCCATTATAATCTTTACACTAAAACTTTTAGTGTCTACTTCAACATTTCACAATTATCTCAGACCTGCCTGAATATTGTTAGATTCTTAATTGAAGTATTAGAATAACTTCCAAATACACTTAAAGAGAAAAATCCAACTCAAATACATCTTACTTGGTAAAATAAACCTGTTTGAAGTGTAATAAATCCATGAGTTCATAGAAGATACCTGGAGTTTTAAATTATGTAAAACAGGCTGGTAATTGCTCATGTGAGAACTGATGGAAGTGTCACATTTTTTAAGATGCTTGATAGCATGGCAATTATTGTTTCAAGTGCTGAAGTTGTATGAATATACTGAGTATTAGGTTTTACAGATTCTGTTACCTGATGCATTTTACATTCAGTATACAACTCATAAAGAAGGACTACTAAAACTCGCAGAATAAGATATGAGATCAGTGACGTGATCAGTATCAATAGAAGAAAAAAAGCGTTTAAATCTTAACTTCCTCCCTAAAAAACTTAGCCAAAGGGGAAATAATGAATTTTAAAAGGAATTATTTTTTCCTAAATCATCTTTGTGCTTTGACATATCCCTTTTAACACTAAAAAAGATCAGCTACCTCCAAGACAGCTGGTGCTGACACTGCTGCTCCAAACAGTAGGACAGTTTTGCTACAAGATGCAGTAGGTTCCACTGAGATTACAAACACACAGCATGTATCAAGTGATTTTTCAAAGTGTTGCAACATTTAAGCAAACGAGAAGTTTTGGCCATTTAAATCTTAACATGAAAAGGACATTGTACAATATTCTAAATTTCTTTTCCAACATTATCTTTGAATAACATGTTAAGACTACATAGATAAGAAATTCAGTGGATTTTTTTCACTCCACACCAAGTATTTCATCAGTCAATAGTTGGTGTACAGCCAATGTTGTATATGCACACTTTTTAGATTAAACAGAACTTCTTTTTTC
The DNA here is from genome assembly GCF_054131305.1 of Coturnix japonica. Classification (NCBI taxonomy): domain Eukaryota; kingdom Metazoa; phylum Chordata; class Aves; order Galliformes; family Phasianidae; genus Coturnix; species Coturnix japonica. The sequence continues at coordinate 22,397,298 of NC_140667.1, read as the reverse complement.
CCCAAAAGTCAGAACTTGGTAGGGAAAAAAACAAACAACAACAACAAAAAAGGCAACTAGCAAACTGTCTCTCACATTTCAAAACTGAAGGGTATGCTTCCAGCACTTCTGTGTTAGTCTCTCCCTGTGGTAGGATCTAAACTGGATTTGAGAGAATTTTACATGAAAAGTGCAGCCATCATTAGAAAAAAAAAATGCTTAAATATTTTAATCCTTTCTTGTCTTCTTAATATGTGAAGTTCAGTGCAGCAACAATATCCAACAGGATTTTCTTAATAGGAATATATAAAAAACAGTGAGCATATCCAAGATGCTGAAACAATATAAGCCATGAGACCTAATTGTTCTTTGAATTTCTTAATTAGGAATTAGGCTGGAATATACTCCTTTTGGCCTTTCAGGTTTTTATGCCCAAATTCCTATCCACGGAAACCAGATGCTGACAGAGTCCTGATTACTATGAAGATTCTGATCATCTTCAAACTCATCTGAGGCTTCTGTTCATGCAAGCTCTGCCATTGGCCTGGGAGCTGCATTTAAGCTCTGGAGTTAGTCTTGGCCCTTGCCTAAGTGACCTTGCAGGTGTTCTGTACCTGGTGCCTTAGATTTCTGCCTTGACACTACAGATTGGAGATCAGTAGACTATTAGTTGACCATAGATTATACTCTTCTTGTGCACGGAAAGCCTGTGCTCTGCCTCCCTGTGACTGTGTCTGACTTGCTTTTCCTTCTGGAGCAGACTGTTCTTACTGCTCCCTGGCAAGCTGAATCTCACACCAAAACAGACTTAAGCTGTAGCTTTTATAGGAAGAAATTTTTTTTCTCCTTGTGATGCCTGATCTCCTTGCTGCAAAGAGGTCAGTTTCATGCTAATATCTGGTTCTAAACTGTAACATTGCACAAAGACAAAATACAGGCATTTAAGCCTTAATTATACTCTAGAGAAGGAAGGAGCTGCATGGCATAGAACACAACAATTCAGTAGCATTTTCAGTCCAAAATGAACAGGAAAAAGAAGCTATTCTAAACCTTTGCCTGGAAGGCAAGGAACATTAATAGCATCTGGGAGCAAGGAGAATTCAACATGTCTGGAAGTCCTGCATGTTCTGCTTTATTGTTCCATATAAAGAAAATACGTGTCATTTATCTGTGTGATGATACACCTTAACATACTTATCTTGATGTAACAAAAAGCAATTTTCTTGTAAACAACCATGCCACCACTAATATGATATGTAAAGATTTAACTTACCGTTCACCTGATACAAGTTACAACCACTACCCTAGAGTTAAAAGGCTCAAATTTTATTCATTATTCTGAACAATACAACTGCTTTCAAATTACTGAAGTCAGCTGTTTCAGAGGATAATTTATTTTACTAATAATTTAATTTACTTAAACCTGCTCACTAGCATATATCCTTTCAATATTCCGTAAGTATTCTGCATCCTATATTCCTTAGTACTCCACTGATACTTCAATTGTTTTGAAGTTTTCCATCAATGGATAATTCAAGAGTAGACAGCATTGCATACTCCATATGAGTAACACATATTGGAGGTCAGGATTATTTTATTGAAAGTTAAGGCAAGAACCTATGGTTAAACCCATTCTTTATCAAGTAGGTTTATCTCTTCAACTCTGAATATTCAAATTTAACATTTACAATTTCTATGGAGTTAATTGTATTGACAATTGAAAATTCTGCAAGAATTAAAAAAAAAAAAATTCCTCACAAGATGCACTGCATTTATCATCCATATACATATTAAGTATACTCATTAATCAATTCTTTTTGATTATGGAGATATGTCCTTGAATTTACTGGAACTGTGTCCAGAAACATGTGAACATATATAAATGAGCTCTGGAGTTATTGAGTCTTACATTCTAAAACTTGTATCTGATATTTCCTAGTATTGGAATCAATATAGTAGAGTGAAAAATGAGATCTTAGAGAAATGCCATCAACCTTTACTTTGTGAGAATGGAATATACCCTAAAAGAAAGGAAAAAAAAAAAGGAATTTCCAAAATGAAAACGTACAGTGAACAAAGAAGCAGTGGAAATGTAGGACACTTCATTAATTAAGGAAGAACTGGCTCATTAGCTAAGTCTCACTTTTTCTTGGTTTCTATGATAAAATTTGCACCTCATAATGATGAAATTCTGGAGACAGTATCTTTTTCAGTAATCATTGGAGGCCAACACTCAAATTGGAGGGAGACACTGCATCCTCTTTTGGAGTTTATAGGTTTTTGTCTATTTTCTGACTATCCTTGCATCTTCAATGATTCCTGTCAGCAAGGTTTCCAACTGTGAATAGCTGTTAAAGCAGGCTATTCTGTGACTGTCTCTTTGAACGCTGGGTAGGGAAGACCAATACCTTTCCCCAGCTTGTTCTTTCCTTTACAAAGTCTGTCTTCTCTCTGCTGCTCTCAGCCCTCAGATTTTGAGATCTGAAACGTCTTTGTAAGAGGACCACAAGTGTTTCACCAATACATACTGAACTACCTGCTGAGCTAAGAACAATATAGTTGACATTTTCCTATGTTTCACTAAAAGCTGTTACTGAAGCCCACCATGCACCATAGAAAAGCCAGTAAAAACACGACAAAAACTATAATTAAACAAAATCCTTTTGAGAGGACAGCTAAACAGAAAATGCTACAGAAAACCTGCATGAGGCTAAATTACTTCCAACCAGAAGCTGCTCCTATGAAATCACATTGTCTAACTCCTGGGCAATATGCAGGACATTTTTATGTAGGTTACTCCAAAAGTGACACCACCTACTTACTTCCACAGAAATGACAACAAAGAGCACAAGAATGTAATTTGATAGAGCAAATTTTCAGCTACAAATGTGTGTTTTTCAACACAGTCACCACCAATAGCTATGCATTTTCACCAGTGATGTAAAGAAAGCTTTCTGTGTGGGGAAGTACAGTTCCACTATGCTTCATATACCCTTTCTTGTCAGATGCCATTTTGTCAGGTTTTAAAAACAAGCAAATAAGAATAAAACAAATATAGAACTTCAACTAATCTGCCACGTGTCACTCAGCAATAAAATGTAGTTGAACATTGTTGAGAAAACTTAACCTCTACTGCCACACCACCAGCATCTGCCTCTGACATTGTGGGCCAACATAATAGAGCAGAGGGCATAACTTTCAAAGCAGCCCTCATAAATTGTAGAATATTCACCCAAGTCACCAAAGAGATGCCTTTCAATGAGCAGGAAATGCACAACAGCTGTGTAAGAAAAAGCAATAGCAATTCTAATCTTTTCAAGAATAACTTATTAAACTAAAGAACAAAGTGGATAAGTGAAATTCTTTAAAGAGACATAAAAACAAACCCTTTGTACTCCCACCTATGTACCCCTTTCAGAACTTGCCTACCTATTCAGTAGCAAAAGTTTCTCCTTTTGTTCCTATTCTACGAGAACACATTTAATCTAATCAAACTGTTCAAAGACTATCTGGAAAGGTGATGCTTTGAAATTAAAGACTAAAAAGTATTCCCAATGTAACATACAAGTCAGGTAGGACAATGGAAGTTCAGATCTCAGGGTTTAGCTGATAAATATTTACTTGGAAGAGCTTTGGGAATACCTGAAGCTGACAGACAGTGAAAACAAACTGATGCTATAAAATTAACAAGGTTGTGTGGAAACTTTTTCCCCCCACAGTTGAAGATGCAGGCAGTACAGAAATGTGGAAAAGAACAATTGAGAAGAATGTATCTTCCAGACACAAAGCCTCTTCATGCACCAGAGGTGTTGTTGAAAGAGTCGATTATTCTGTTCATGCTCATTACCATCCTATCTACAAATACTTATGCAAGTTTCTGAACCTCTGCTGTTTTCTTACAAGGTCAGTAAGAATTATTTCCCATAGAATCACAAAAAATTGAGGTTGGAAGGGACCTACAGAGATTTAGCCCCATCCTCCTGCTCAAGAAAAGTCAGATGAACCAAATTACCCAAGACTGCATCTAGTTCAGTTCTGAACATCTCCAAGGATGGAGACTCAACAACAATTTCAACATCCAACCAATTTAAAAAAAAAAAAAAAGTTTTTACTCTTTCTGTCTTTCAGTTAACGCTCATTAACTCTTCTCTGGTCACTACTAAAAGAAAAAAAAAAAAATCTAGGCCCATCCTTTTTATACCCTCCCATCAGTGGTTTATACAAGTCGATAGGATGCTCACTGAGCACTCTTTTCCAGCCTGAACAATACTAGAGCAATTAAATATTTAGGTACATAGGATGCTGACAGGAGAGGAACAGTAGTATAAACTTGGACAATAATTCTAGATAATTTACCAGAAGAAAAATCTACAGCAACTGCATGAAACTGTATTGAGTGCAAGCTGTAAAATCCTTCTAAGAGGTCAAGCATGGCTGCTTGCTTCCTAACATTTAACTTTCCCCTTGCATTCCATGGCATCCTAGAATAAAACCAAAGTGTCAAACCAGACTATCAGACAAAATGAGACTATAACATATCACAGCTTAATATGCTGTATACTTGATGTCCAAAGCAGACATAAGACTAATACCCCACTTACTAAAGTAGTTCAGTTACACGTCTGATTTCTTTCAGCAGTTCCTCCTTCCCCCTTTACCATGTCCCTTTATGCTGTACACGCAGTAAATGTAGTAAGTAGGAATGCCCAAGATTTTTTTTTCCTAGCTTAATAAAACTGAACGTTATCAATGTTCTGTGCTAGTCCATGCCAGCCTGTTCAAATTCCTTCTACAATCCTGGAGGATGCAAAATGTTTTGGTAAAAAAAAAAAAAAGCCACACACACCTCACACCTACAGTATCATAAACAGAGGGGTAGGAGGTGTCTTAAGGAACTCAGGTATTCCATAAAGTGCAAAACACACCCTTTTGATAATAGACAAGTATTACAACTTCCCTGATTAAACTTAAAAAACAAACCCTCATCAATAGTATGCTGGCTAAAAACAAGATGTTAACTGTACTAGTCTTAGAAAATCAGTTTCTTCAGTATGATATTCTGGCTCAAACTATGCCAAGTACTACGCCATTGTGTTGAACTATAAAGCACTGCTGCCATCTGCAGGGGTTTATCCTAGGAGTCTTTTTGAACTGCATAAGCTTGTGGAAAATATTCTCTGGAAACTTCCCCATCCAGCATCACAGCAGGGCTGGTATGCTGTACATCACCACAAATGCTCTTCTATTTGCACCACTCTCACTTGGACCAAAAAAGGCTAAACAAGCTGAAACAAACTATTCAAAAGTGAATTGTGTTTCACAACTGCCCTTCTTGTTAGCTTATTTCTAGGACTACAAAACTAACTATTACCCCATTCTAATTTTTAAAACTTGATAAAATTTATTTTAAGCTCTGTTCCATTAAGAGAGTTCTGATTGCTTTTTAACAAAAAAAAAATATCCTGCCCTCAGGTCTGGGCAGTCCCAGAGAGACAGGTTAGTATTACTGCAGATAGAGATTAAGTGACCCAAACCCAGTCTGCCAGTGGTGGAATATAGATCTATATGCACCAAACAAGAGATGTCAGCTGGAAAAAGTTAAGAAAGTGATAAGCAGAGGAAAAGAACATAAATGGATAAAACTAGAATGACAGATGAGCTGAGCAACAGGGGAGTAAATGAGGTTATTTAGTACTATTATTGGTACATGTAAAATATTTATGAGTTAGATGTAAATCCTTAGGATACTACAAGACAAAGTACTGTTCTTCAACCAAACATACAGGCCATTAGGAATAATCTATAAGTAAAAACTCAGGAATATAACTGTAGTTCTGTGTGCTAGACACACTAGATCAAGTGTCATAAAGTTCTTCAGACATTGCAACAACCAGGATCTGAACATTCTGTTGTCAGAGATAATCCAGGAATTTCTTACTTAAAAATATTGAATTCAGTATCAGGATGAATACACATTTCCGATGTCATTCCTCTACATCTTGATTTTAAGAAGAAAGTAAAATGGCTAGGGCAAGCACACTTACATATGCAACACAGTAAGAATTTCTTGCCTTTCTTTCATGTAGAAGTCCTTGTCGCTGAAGTCCTGCTTCTCCTTGCCTGAACAATAACACTGAAGATGCAGATGAATGACTGACTTCAGAGTTTTGATCTCTCTTTTGTATCTAACAGATTTTATCTTGGATAATTCAGCTTCAGGTTGATTTCTCTTTTTTTAAGAACAGGATTCTCACCATACACGCAGCATTAGATCACTAACAAAGTATATAATTGCTTATTTAGGGTAGGCAGAAAGTACTACATGAACTGAAAGTAAAGTTAGAAAGCCATTATCACCTTCCAATTTCATTTATTTTGTAATTGCTTCACAATTTGGTTTTGCTTCTCAAAAAGCCTAAAGGCCTAATTTCATAAACAGCATTAACAGCAGCTGGTGGCTGACAAACCTTTGTAGCTCTACAGTATATTACCAAACACATATCAAAAGCTTTCTTTCTCTGAATGTAGCCATAAGGAACAGCAGCAAATCCAAGCAAGATCTCATAGATTAAGCTTTAGGAAAAATATGGTCTTATAAAGTTTGCATCATCTGTTGAGCTGACCATGGCCATTCCACAGCTATGTCTGCACCATTAGTGCATCTATGCTGCAAATTCCAAAGACCTGTGCAAGCTCCTCATGGACCCTGCAGTGATTTCACTGAATCCACAGCATAGTTAATCTGCAACTCACTGTACGTAACTAATAACTGCACCACTAGTCCAAGAATGCTCAGATTGTTCCCATATCTATGTTCCTTCCCCCAGAACCCCGATTTTTCCATGCTATCTTTGCTGCATTCCATGCTCTCTGCCCGATTCTACACATTCAGTGCTCTCCAAGAAGTTTAAGAGTTTAATGTTATGGGGAAAACATCTCACTTTTACTCTGTGCAGTTTACTTAAGGCTTTCATTATAATCCTTAAAAACTGTAAAACGATTAAAACATCATCCATTTTCAAAGCCAACAGTCTAGAAATCTTCAAAATGTTGAGTTGTTTGTTTGGATAAAAACACTTGTTCTGTTTGGCAGTAAGTCTGAATAAAAGAACAGCAGAAGCACAGTGCAAGTCAGGTCAGAGTCCAAATATCTGGAGAACCTGAGATCTGTATTTCAGGATATATATTTTTACTATGCATATTTACCATATTTTTACTATTCATATATAGCCTGTGCTAGCTATCAACAGAAAAATAAATTTATGTGAACCCTGGAACTGGGAAAACCACAAACTACTGCCAACTTATTTCAAACTAGCTTGAAGATATTGGGCAGACTCCCCAACTTTTCAATTGCTTAAATAATATCACATGCTGTATCAAAGTAGCATTATTTACAACATTGTTTTCAAATGTAAATGACAGTGTCTGCAGCTAAAAATTGGTTTTGGTCACTTTCCCATCAGCTAGAACAAGTATCTCATCAGTAAAATCCATTTATGCAAGCTACAGGCATGAATTAATGAGCTGAAATAGTTTCCAGTACATAGATATTAATATTCCAGTATAGCACCTGGTACAACTTACTCTTTATCAGCAGAATTCAGGTTAATTTTCTCAGCCATATGCACTGCAAAATCCAAAATAAACATATAAACAGCTCTTTATTAACTTGAACACTACTACTTGAGTTTTCCAACAGAATGAGCTTAAGAACTTCCACTCATGGCCCCACTCTACTCCAACATATAACTGAACTTGCTGTACATGTAGGATGCCATTTTTCCCCCTCTACATGCCACTGTTATAATACACAAGCTGCAGCAAGTTATTAATATGGAAATTCATTCTGTATTACTTTTTTGAGTTGTGATCACAGTATCTTAGCAACTGTTATGCCTGCTATTCTCTCTGCAGAAGATTTGCTGACTCACCAAGTACCCTATACAGCAGCTTCACTTGGTTTATTAGCATTATGTATTTCAGTTCTGCATCTGTGCATGCCTGATGCCACACCTATGTGCAGCCTTTACTTCTCCTTCCATGCAGCACTGAACTCCACAACAGGGGCCAATTCCAGAGGGTTAAACAAAGATTGCTTTGCCTTTGCTGTACATATGATGCAGAAAATAGAATTAAGAGGTGTTAAATGAATCAGAGTAATCTGTAAAGATAACCACCCACAAGGAACTTTTTTGCTTCTATTTCAATGCCAACAGTTGGTGGTCTATTCTTCTGTTCCATGAGCATGTACAATTCCTATGAATCCTTTACAAATCACAGCAAGCATCAGTAACTGCACAAACTGCCGTCAAAGAAAGATTAACTAACAGCAAAACACGGTAAGATAACTTATGTGTATTTTGGTTAAAAGTATAGTTTAAACTATGGAAAAATATCTTCCTAAAATTTGCAAAACACTGATTAACTGGGGTCTTTTTTTGTTTGTTTTAGTATTGCATCAGTCTCTAAAAGACAAAGTGCAATTATAGCAGATTGCTGTTCTCTATGCAAAAGCACAAAGAGAGGGAAAGTTATACAACATAAATAGAATGAGGAAAGTAGCATATGTACCTTGTTACTTCCACTCTCCGGTTAAGTTTCTCCTTACACCTTTCATTGTTTGCTTCTACTACTTGAAACTCTGCATTGTATATTTTAAGCTAAGCTCAGCAGTTCTGTCTGTATGCCAGTACTATGACAGAGAAGGAAATACCTGAGATACTGCTGCATGAATGATAAGGATTACTGCTCTTCAGAACTGTGGAGTGAAATAATCTCAGAGGCTGGGTTTGTGGACTAAGACGAAAGGAAAAATGATTATTTTGGATAACACCACTTCAAGTTTTGCCCAAGTTAAGTTTGAGAAAGTTGCTCTTCTTCCTAGAAGATGTTACTACACCCTTTCAGTATGAATAATTCTGTCATTGAAAAAGGAAGAGGTAGATCTCATCAGTAAAAAACTAGCACATACCCAACCGTACAGGAGAAGAATACATATCTCCTGTGCATACAGAATATGTTGCAAAGAGAAACCACTCTAACAGTCAAGAAATAATAAGCCAACTCAAAGAAGTGCAACTGTGTAATTGCACGGAGACAGTATAACCTTCTGTCTTGTAGATATGTGAGATTTGCAAATGGTTCTTTCATTAAAACGGCATAAACCCCTCAAATGACAATAGTAGCAAACAGGTCAATTGAGAATATCAGAGAAAGAACCAATTTTGATCAGAGATTAGAAACAGCATTTGGCTGATTTAATACAGTGCCAATAATACTCTGCTGCTTTGGCTGACAAAATTTCAAGCCATATCACCTATAGCCTATTGCCCAGAACTATATTCAGTTTCTGAGCACCTCTAAAAGAGACTCCATAACCTCTTGGAAAACTTATACCAGGGCTTTGTCATCCTCACAGTAACTGAGTTAGGACTGCAAGTTCTTGATAACATCTCCTACCTGAACTAAACACATAGGGTTCTTTATTGCAGAGAAACAGATTAAACTAGCAATACTAACCAACAGTAAAGAATTCAGCTACTTTGGAAGCATATTTTTTCCTCTTGTATGGTAAAAGAAGGCAATGACAGTGGCTTCAAAGGGGATACAGGCAAAATGGACAAAAAGACGGGTAATAAAGAAAATTGACTCACCCCCTCTAACAACCAGCAATAGCTCAAAACAAGTACAATCTTGATCCAAAGAAACAATACTCACTCAGCTGCTAGCCCTTAAATAAGGGTGAGGGGTGGATCCAGGCTCCACCCTTTCCAGTCATTTGGGATCATTGCTTACACCTGAGCTCCCTGGGTTAGCCAGACCTGCTCACCTGGTGCTCAACTATTGGTTCAGGCTGTAAGCTGGCAATTCCACTGCATGTGCATAATCTGCCACAACTTCAGTGAAAAACCTTCTGTGATGTTCTGTGTGTCCCAGCTATAATCACCAAGAATAAATGTATTTAATATATATATCTTACCTCTTGAGGTACCATTCATCAAAGAATCCTGCCAAAAGCCTCACATCTTGTGATTGCTGACTGTATTAGCAAGAGCAACTGAAGCAGCAGGAGCAGCAAGAAGTTTGATGGGGCTGAGCAGAACTGGTCTGAGGAGAAACATGAGTGTCCTGCAGGACAAGAGGAGCATGATTGCTACACTGCTCTAACCAGCGCTATTCAGCTTGGATTTCCAAAACGGCTTTAAAAGTTCACACCGGGATAATAAATCAGTTTGTAATGTAATGATTTAAATAAGAAATTCAAGTTTTACATGGAAGTTCCGTCTGCCTGAGAGAGCCAAGCTCACTGCTGCCCCCGCGCGGCGCTGTGAGGGAGGCTAACGGTCTGCACGAGCCGGCAGGGCGTCCTATACTATATGCAGTATTGCACTACTTAAATTTACTATTTAAGTAGTACATTTAATACTAATGAATATTTAAAATAGGGCAGCGCACGATTTTTCTCATGTTTGCTCCAGGCAGTTGTAGATAAACATGCAATTTATCCTGATACAACAGCTTTCAGCTGTAGATTGTTGTTGTTGTTGGAGCCCTTCTTGGTCAAACAATGTTTCTAGATGCTAAATTTACAAAGATCTTCAAGGGACCAGTACAGTTGTCCCATGTCTGCATAGTGCCTAATGAAATTAACACAGGAGTTACAGCTTTATACCTCCCTACAGATAACTTAATACTATCCAAATAAGGCTGTTTATAACTACTGGAAGGATTTGCCTTTTTTGCTGCTGTGGTAACAGGAAAAAGAATTGTACATTTAGTAGCTGCAAGTCTGCTTCCATAAGGGTGTGGGATCTTCCTCTGGCAAGTCTGTGCTTTTGTCTGAACAGAGGATAGGCCCTGTGGTGATGCTGGAAACAATGCATTCCACCATGATCCTCCTGGGCGTAATGTCATGGGAGTAGTGTCATGGGAATGGTGTCCCTTGTTATCAATACAGGCTGTTCTTGTAACCCTTGTTCTGCTGCTTCTTTCAGGCTTTCTCACACGTGCGCATTTCCATCCCTGCAGCATTCCTACCAATCTTTGTATTTCTGTTAAGAATCTCTACGCGAAGACTGGCCTGGCTGGATTGCTATGGATATAGTTTGGAAGAAGAACTGGTGTCCTAAAAGAGATATTCTCCATCCCTGGTGGGTATTGTGTATGTGGAGGCTTCCACGTGCCCAAATTAGCTTTGATTAGTGGCGAGAACTGCAATAATCATCAGCTTCATTCTCTGAATCAGTACCACAAAACTAGAAATTAGGAGGGCCATGCAGTACCTCTTAGTGCTATGTAGTGACTGATGGAGTTACCCTTCTGAACAAGATAGTTTCTATGTGCAGATTAGGGTTAAGTATGAGACAAATATTCTGAACTTCTTCCAGGAACCCTGGGGACTATATTGTTGTGTCCATAAAACTTAAGAACACATCTTTGCTTCCTGATGGTGAATACCTCCACAAATGAGCCAGACCCCTTTGAAAGCCATTGAAATTCCACCACCATTAAATCTGGAGGAGTAAATAACATGCTACCAGCTCACAAGTTAGAAACGTCCATGCTCAGTGAAGGTGGAGGCCATTACTGACAGGAGAAAAAGATTTTGCTCCATAAAGCTTACATAAAAGCTAATAAACAAGTAAGTGTGTGTTTTTACTTGGAAGAAGTAAAAATGTGTATGAGGATTTCTTTAAGCAGATGTTCTCTTTTCTGGTATTCTTTTCTCAGAAGTTTATTGCCAGATCCCATTAAAACCATGAAAAAAAAATCTGTAAAGCTATATATAAATATGTCACTGTGAAAAACAACAAGAACAAAAAAAGCATAGAGCCTCATACAGACTTCTACTTCTAGAAGACTACAGTCCCATAGATAACAATTCCATATCTCAGAAGATTCATACAGATAGCCCTCATTATTTATATAAAAATTAATACAATTTGTCCTCACTAACCCAGCAGTAGGTTATGCAGCATTTCCTCCATTTTGTTTCACAGGGGCTCAGGAAGCATAGCTGTTAAATGTTTTTCTCTAGAACCACATTTTTTACAGTAGTTCAGAAGGACTACTTATTTCATGTGTTGATTGCAACACTTGAATGCTAAGAATAACTGGAACAACTAGAAACTGAACCTGTGTCGCAATTGCTGAAGAAGCACCTGTTCTAAAGCAAAATCAGAATAACTGTTTTCAGAGCCTTTTACACGGCCAGTAGTTACTGTGGATGATGTTCAATGCAATGAACGCTTCTCTAGTTTTAAAGAAGTGACTGATTCCTCATCAAGTATTGCAAGTACTCTTGCAAATTCAGGCTTTTTGCTTCCCATAACAAAAGAAAAAAAAGAGTAATTTGCTGTATAAATTTCACTCTGTGGTTCAAATTGATTTCCCATTGTTCTCTTCTAGGCATGTACTTCTGCAGAAACACAATGTTACAAAGGAAGAAAAGGGAAAATTTGTTTTTCAGACCTAAACTTACCAGTATTAAATAGGGTTCGCCATATTTTAACACTGCCTATTTTACGAGTGAAATATTAGTGTATTTTGCTCTCAGATCTGCTAGAAAATTACAGGCATTTCTCAATCAAGAGAATGCAATTTTGAAAGTGTGATTACAAGCAAATTCTAGGAAATGAGCTTTCCAGGGGCTCAGTTAATCTTACAGTTCAGTGTCTGCCTTGAGTAATCAGAAAAGAGATGTTTAGTTTCTTGCCTCAAAGAAGAATTATTTATTGAAGAACTGATGATGTGCATGAGCTCTGGCAGCAATGTATAGCCCACCTCTTGTCCTGTGAGCTTAAATGTGTCTGCGGACTAAAAACTGACTTGTGAATAAAGAAACTCCCTTTAGCCTACCAGAACTGTACAAAAGGATGTACCAGTCCCTTATGGCAACAACTTCGTCATGTCCATGCTTGTGACTTAAGGATATAACGGGATCATTTAAGAGAAATATCATTTTTGGAAGCTTGAAGATTAGGCTGGGAAAAGAGGCAGTAACTAAAACCTTCTTTCATGCTGAAGATTGTGGAGAACAAAAAGTGTGTTTGTAAAGCTGGAGATCTTCTCTCCAGCCAAATGCCTAAACTCATGATGAAATCAGTGATGCATTTAAGAGTGTGCAACAGTGTGGTTGAATGAAGGTGTCTGACAAGTAAGATAACACTGACATGGTACATGGTTTGAGGGATCAGAAAATAGAAATGGAAACAGCATTTTTTTCTATGAAGCTTTTAATTAAATTGTTAAATAGAAAGAGGTAATAAATTAATTGTGCAGACAAAAGGGGTAATATACTGGGATATACAGAATTCATACATTTATATGGCTTGGGGAAAAAACTTTCCCAAGAAGATGAAGAATTTGATTCTTAATAGAATTAAATTGCATACTGATCCAAGCCAAGATAGGAGCAGAGTTGGAAATCCATAATTTCAATATTCACAGAATAGATTCTTCTCCATTACATCAGTTGCGGGTGTTAAATCTTCTTTGCATCCTTGCTGTAAGTGAAATGAAAGAGTATTTAGCTTTCAAAGCACTCCGAACAAACTGTAGAATCTCTAAATTATATAAAAGTTAAATCACATTTTATCCAAAAACTGAGATCATTTTTTAGCTCACAATACCCTGCACATAGCAAGTGGGTTGAAACTAGATGATCATTATGGTCCTTTTCCACCCAGGTCATTTTATGATACATAAAAGTGGTGTGAGGATTTTTCTTGGTTTTCTTTCCTTCCATAGCTACAATTGACAGGAATAGATACTACACAGGCAATTTTGCTGTTCAAGTTTGGGTATACACCTAATTTACTGTGTTTCTTTGTATGCATGTTCTTAGCCCATGACAAATGCAAGGTCACGAGTTTGCTGAGCTTTCCTTCAGCTAATGAAGCCAAGCTGCATTACTGAATGTATAGTTTGCTGCTGGCTATGGAGATGCACGGTGACATTTCTTTATTCCAGCTGACACATACTAATGTGACAGCCTGTGGCAACTGAATTGTATAGTTGTGGCTGTAGTTATTAATTAGATGGGACTGAAAATAATGCATTTCAGGTGGATAAATTCCATGGATCCCTTCCATGGAAATACTGCCTCTCTTCTTGCTTTAGGGCTGAGTGACTTGGTTCACCATGAATCTTTCTTGCCCTCAGAACAGCTTGATTAAAAATTGCATCTTTTTCAGAAGAGCAATGTAATTAAATTCTATGTTGTGATTTATTCTCATTCTACTGTGCTAGTAACACTGTAAGTAATTTTAAAGTGATCATACCCTTAATGTTGCATGCTTTGGAACAGTGTGTATCTGAAAGACAAGGCAAATTGTGGAATCTGGAAACCACTTGGCTGACAATTTACTGTGAGCACGGCCCCATCCTCCTGGATGAATTAATGGTATCAGTAGTACTGAATCATAAGGTCAAAAGCAAAGCAGGAAATGATGGCTCCTGTAGACATCATTTCCTCACTGTTTTCCCAAAACACAAGCAAAGAGGGAGACAGAATGCCTATTGATTTGACAGAGGTTTTTGTTTGTTTGTTTGTTTGTTTGTTTGTTTGTTTTTCTCTGGCATTTTCCATGTTCTCAGACCTACCAGAAGTAAAGGTGGCTTGGAAACCAGAAGCTGTATCAGCACCATCTGTGACAAACTCTATGAGCATAAGACTGCTAGAAGAAACTACATCAGTGGGTATCTGCGATCCACAGGTTTTGTTCATTAAAACTGGAGAATACTTGCTGGATCCATCATAAACTTTAACATAATCACCCTGGCAGCCTCTGGTTCTCCTCAGGTCAAAGTCACGAAAGTGCAGGGAAATCTGGAAGGCAATCAAAAACAAGCCTTTCATACATGCATATGTGATTTTGTTGTTTGAATGTCCTCTAAATGAGACAGATTCCAAGTTGCAGTCAGACCCAAACTGGAACTGATTTTGCCCCTACTTGCCTCTCATCCCCTGAAGATGCAGGATTCAGATCTAATGAGCCTGTGACTGAATGCTGCCATGCTCAGACTGCTTTGTCTTGATTTTGCAAACCTGAAGCCCAATGCATGGAGGTTTTCCAAAATCACAACTCTGCAGTTGTTTTTCCCATACCTGGCTTAAGGACATGAAAAGCAGAGACTAGTTTGAAATCTCTCTTACAAAAATAAATGTTATATGGCAACTGGTATGCAGGGAAAAAAAAGCAAAATGCTTTATAAAGGAAGACATAAGTTCAGTCATATACAGAGACCATTAACTTATGATTACCTTTCTGGATCGCGTTCGGATAAGCCAGACACAGTTGGTGTTATCTGAATAGTTTCTAGGGTAGTTGGCAGATTTCAGTGACCCAAACGCTGCATCAATAATAGTGCTGCAACGACCTGAGGGAGAAACATTTATCTCAGCGCCAGACTTGCCAAAATTTCCACTCATTTAAAATGACAGTATCTTTAAAATGAGGCAGCATTTGTTTCAAGGTATCAGTACATCTTGATTAAAATGAAAAATCATATCCTAATTTATTTATAACGCATAAGCATCTGTATCAAAATGAGAAGTGAAGTCTCATGGAAAAAAGTGATAATTTTTACTGATGAGCTCCACAGTGTAGCAAGGGATCTTAGGATGAAGTATCCTTTCTACACCTCTTTAAAGAATGTCAGAGGTTTCATTTTGCTGTTTTTGATCACATGGTCTTCCACAGGAACAAGGAAGTAATGTTGTGTTAGAAGAATTAAGAAAACTCCACATTACTTGAGTTCTAAGCTTAGGAGGAGGACTTGGGTTTTCTTCTGTGTAAGGAATAATATTCACTTGTGTTCACACTTCTCTGATTGTATAGGAGAATTACTTCAAGCAGAAGGTAAAATTAAGGAGTGGAAAATACATACACATTTAGAATGATAGCTTAAACATTTGAAAACGATTAGGCTAGAAGCTACACAAGATATGAAACTGTTTTAGTTCAGAGGAGCTACAGCTCTTTAAGTTTGACTCAGGTCTTAAGTAGAAACTGCAATGAAAGACAGCGATATCTGATTTTTTGTGAAGTTTTTAGCTGTTTCTTGAGTCCTAACAAACCCAACGACTCCATGAAGCTTACAACCAGATATGCAGTTAAGTCAGTGCTACAACATTGCAATGTTTTTGATTGAATGTGTTTGATTTATTTTTGAGGTAGAAAATAGCATCTTACTAATCACAGTATTCCTCCAGCTTGACCTTTGCATTCTCTCCCACAGTGACCATATGTGTACCATAAATTTAGAGAGTAACCCCATAGTATTTTAGGATGAACTGCTGCCACTGCAGACTGCTCATACACCTCCTTCAAAGAGCTGAGTATCCTCAGGTGAAAGGACAGCTCTGAGGAACTTACTGCAATTGTAAAGCTTGTTGATTTTGGCCACATCCAAGTTGCTCAGCCCCAATCTCTGTCCAATATGTACTGATCCATCAGGAACCGGTACAATTGTTGCTTTTCCAGTGGTATTAGTGAATGTGTGCCTGCAAAAACAAAACAAAACAAAGAATTTTTTTTTTTCTTCAAACAAAACAGCATTTTTCAGGATTTAATAGCACAATCTATATCCCTTACAGGGAAAATAGCAATTGTATGAATCAGAGGGAAATGACAGTTCTCCCTCACACACCTGTCTGTGACTGATGGCTAGCAGGCAGTTTTCTTAGCTGTCTAACCCTTCTTTTTTCAAATGGCAAAGGGAGCTTCTGAAGCTTCTGCCTTGGTTGTTGCTATGGCTCTGCTATCCAATTAGGTTTGATTAAGGTGTCCATCAGTAAGCTGATGCCTTTCTTTACCCCCAAGCTCATCTGTGAATGACTACATAAAGAAAACTAAAGGATAATGATTTAATCTTGGGAAATGGCAGGACTGAATTGACTCACAGTGTCCTATTAGTTGGGGGAGTGTTATGAGAATTCTAATGCAAGATTTGAGTTCCAACAAAAATAATGCCATACTGCTACTTACGGGCCATAGTGCATTACTGAAGAATAGTCATAGGGAAGACCTAGATTGTTGGAGTTCTCAAATTTCCTGAAGTCTGGTCTGTCAGCTGTAATATAAGATACTGTATTTAGTGTATGCTTCTTATTCACTCCAGGGAAAAGGAAGAGGTGGGAACAGGATGATATATCTAGCCCATATAGAGGAAGTCAAAAGTACTTACCTGGGCTGATGTACTCCCACATGATCTTTACATATTTGTCCCTGTCACTTCGAGAATGTTCATGCAAAAACCCCAGAGCGTGGTCCAGTTCATGCTGAATAATTCCCTTCCACATGCAGCCTCCTTTCATCACAGATACCGTCTGTCCACCTCCTACTTTTCCATAGTTGGACCAGCATCTGAGATTAAACACCAGCAGAAGAATTACAGGATTCTTTTTTTGTCAGACAGGCAAAGAGACAGTGCAGAGAACTTTACTTTGCGTGAACCTTGCCTCGTGTGATGTGGGAGTGGAAGGATTGCATTCTGCCCCCTGGGATAGTGTCAACAAAAAGGCAAAACTGGCCATGATGTAGAAAATGTCAACTATTTATGGTCATTGCTAAGGCCTCCTGGAAGACATTCATTAGCAAAGAGGCTCCTGCATGCTAGTTTTATATACATAGTAATTTTAACTGCCTAGATAAAAAAACATTTTTATCCAAATGACTGAATCCTGTATCAGAACTGGAGCTATGAACAGCACTTCAAAGCTGGCATATGTTGAACAGTTCTTTCACAGGATCAAATTCTGACCCTAACAATCAACTCTGATTCAGAGAACTCTTTATTTGTTAAGTCCCAGTTGATCTTGCCTGTGCAAATAAGGACTACTGTTATAACCTGTTAAATATTGGCTTTATATATATATAAGGTTTTTAAAGATTTTATATATACATATATATATATATAATCAGTCACTTCTGAGTCACTAATGTAACAGTTGTGTCCTTGAACTTGCAGGATACCTGGCACTGTTGAAAAATGTAAAAATTCTTCTCTAAATCCATGCCTTTTTTCTCTTTAAGGTCACACACGATGGGAACAGTGAAGAATCAAAAAGCTTTGTAGAAATAACTTGCTCGTTTATCTTTTAACTCACCCATCAGCAGATCTAATGATGAGGTAGTCACGTTCTGTCTTGCGCTTCACAAAATTAATACAAGTCAACGTTTCAAATTCTGCCATGGCTTCAAGAATCCCTCTTACGTGGTTCTCCTCTGGATAAGAAAAGGTTAATTTGGCAGGTTGGGGGGGTGACTCAACAATAACAAGTGCTATTAAAATATCATGGGTACACAAAAACAGAGTCGATGAGAGACATAAGCATTAGAATAGCCTCTTTCTTGCTCAGTAATTTATTTAATTTCTTACCCTAGCATGAGATTGTCCTCATGCAGATTAGTGTCAAAAAGGATTCAAGTGGAAACATTTTATTGTTAACTTCTTGGTTTTAATTGTTGTTACAACTTCTGTTTGTTCATTTGGAGGCAGATGTAGGAAGATATTTTGCTGATAAAAATTAGGCCATTTAAACCACATTGCAAAGATCATGAATCTTATAAAGGCAGGTGTTCTGGAGGTACTATTAGAGAACGTGGTCAATGTTGTCCATAAGAGATTGCCTCAAAACATTGTGGATGCCAACTGCTCAAGGAAATTTGATCTGTTGATTTTTTTGTAATTTACATTAATCTGTACTTGCATAGCAGAAATAAATCCTTAGAATAGGTTGCATTTACTGTTTGTGCAGCCACTGGAAGTAGGTTTCTATCTGAAGCTTATTGGATAAAATCAATTAAAAAAAATAGAAAAAGAAAGAAAGTAATAAAATTTATAATCACCATAAGTAGGATCCAAGACATAGGGAATACGAACAATCCCATCCATGGACTGAGGCCAATAGCAATTGCGACAGTTGAAGGCACTGCGGCTCCTTCGAGGAACTATGTCACCTTCTTGCAAGTACCGAGAGCTGTCTGTGGTGAAAAAGAAGGGATGGAAATACCTGAGCCATAGATTGCTGGGAGCTGATGAGGGCTTATTTGGAAAAGTATCATTCCACTTGCACTCCTTCATATTTTTCCCCAAGCATCTGCTCCTGCTCAGTATGGGAAGTAAGCGGACTATTTAGCTAGATGGACATTATCTGCTTCCCTACCTTTGCTATACTGTTCTTAGCTAAGAGTACAGGTGGGAATCCCCAACTCTGTTGGGAAGGATTTCAGGCCAAACAGTGAAGGATTGAAAGTAGCTCAAATAGTGAGAGAAATGCTGTACTTTGATACTCACCATGTTACACTGAGTAAATATCATTGAACACCTGAGAAGTGTTCTGTACAAAGACAGAGGGATCAGTAAGGAAATACAGGAAGGCAAGAGTGTGGAGGATCAAACTGAAAGGAATGATATCTGTAGAAAACTGTGGGAAGGAAAGAAAGAAAGGAAAGAAACCTGTATAAAGGTTTGGGTCTATTTCTACAGGTAGGAGTAAAGTTTCAAGAATGACAATTTCCCTTCCCAAAAAATATGAAAAAGCAAAGCGGATAGAAAGTGGTGAATAAGAATGAGGGTGCAGAATATCTGAAACAGGAGGCCTGGAATTGACCATTGCTTACATAGAAGTCTGTACTGCAAAGCTATACGAGGACTGAATGCAAGTAATGCTCACAGTAAGGCAGTTAAATAACAGAGCATCCAATTATCCACCTTCTCACTCTGTGTCTATAGAAAGACCAGGATGTTGAGGGCTAAAGCTGAAGAAGCTGCTTGCATAGCTCAGTTGCTTTCACACCTTTTATCATCTTCAATATTGACAAGACATTTGAGGTACCATAGGCCTTCAGCAGATAACCCAGACAAGGTGTTGCCTTTGAGCAGTCTCTGGGGGTTTCTTATGTATATATGTGTAAGACAGAAAAAATGTTTGCATTGACTGTGCTAAGACATCGTACTTCCCTATTACCCCCCCCCCCAGATCAGCAGAAAGGCCTTGTAAATGCAGAACTTTGATGGCATTACCTTTGTTAACTTCCAAAATTCTGTTAAAAATAACGTCATCTTCAGAGTCTGTCTCTGTTGGCGATGGAGAGTCTGTGTAGAAAATACAGAGTATCACTCTCTAATTCTCAAAGGAAATCTGAATCCTGGTTTTTAGCCTGATGAGTTTCCAGGCACTCCCCTTACTCTGCTCCTGGTTACCATGGTGCACTGAAACTCACTGAGCCTATGTATGTGTTGGCACAGTGTTCAGTTATGTATAATATATCTTTCCAGTGATATAGTCTTGTGAACCTCCCAACAGCTTTGTCTGTTTTGGCCTTAATCTAGTACCAAGAGCCATTTCCTTTCAGGCTTTCTCTGTACTTTGTTATTTAGTCATTGTATTTCAAATACTTGTTCTCTGGCACTTCTTAAGCCTGTTTTACCCTGCATAGGAGGCTAGCTGGCAATTCTTCTTGTCTATATCTTCCTCCTTTCACTGAGTAAGCACAGCTGTCCTGCATGCACACTCCACACACAACCCACTAACATATCAGGATAAATATGGATGGAGAATAGTCCTGCTCCTTACTGCTGGATATACTCTTCATAAAAAAGCCTTGTAATCAATGAAATCTGAGCTGAATTCCTATTTCATAAATGAGACTGTGGTCCCTGCGTAAGCTCAGCATCAGGAACTTCTTGGCTCTGCAGTAAATAAAATCAGCTGAGTCTGAGTGCCTTTCTTTGAGTCTTGACATCAAGAAACAGCACTGGCAGATGCTCTCTGTGGCTGCTGCTACCTTCAGAAGTGACTTAAGTCATTACCTATGCAGAGCCAATTTTAGCAAAATTAACAGATTTTTAGCTAAGCCAAAAAATTGGTTGCAACCAAAAGACTCTGCTTTGCATGAAATACTCTGGTGAGTGCATTTACTTAAAATTCCTTCCCTGAGATTAACTTGCTTTAAGCATGTGCTATTTGCTATAGTAACTGGGTAGTTAAAAACTGGTGTACTCTACTCTAGCAACTACTTACTTACAGATGTAATAATACGTACCGTATATACTCTCTTCTGTAGTAACCTACAAGGACAATACATTAGTTTTATATCACAACTGATATTATTACATAAATATTAAAAACAAACAAACAAGTAAGATGCAAAGGAACACAAGGGCTACTGTTTTAAGCGCCACTGCAGCTTTGAACTTTTAGTTATTGTATCATGGGTAAGATAAGTACTACCATATTGTGGTAGATATTTTTCTTTGCTGTTTTTTTTTGTTTGTTTTTTGTTTTTTTTAATTTTTTTTCATATATAGATATCATAAAGAAATGTGGAGAGTCATGAAATGCATTTTAAAGCATGTAGTATGTTTCAGAGCATCTAGCTTCATTCATCTCCCAGCTAGAAAGAGTGCAAGAATTGGTGAATTCCCTGAAGAAATCCCCACAATATCTTCCCATATTTCTGATGATAGGCCATAGCATTTACTGCCTGTAGGGGATTGTAGGGTCAGTGCCTAGCTTGGGGGAAAGTCATGTTGTTAGCAAAACAAATTGCCATGCTTCCATTGTCTTGCAGAAATTAAAAGCATGTTTGAGTTTTCTCTGTGATTCCAGAGGAGGCAAAATCTTCCTGGGATTTTGTCTGTATTTGGGCACTGTGAAGCAATGAATGGGACAGGGGAGAAAACTGAGCACTCTGGTACTTTTTATCTGGGAAGACATCCCTGCTCAGATTGAGATATGGATGGAGTAGATGAGTCTTGAAGTCAATACTGGACACCAAAGTGAACAAGGGAGCTGATTTAGCTGACCTTACCTGAGTAGATTCTGTTGCTGCAAAAAGAAAGAAAAAAAAAAAAAAAAAAAAAAAGACAAGAAAAAGGGACAAATTAGATTCTGAATGCAACTTCAACTTCAATAATATACACTCCTCAGCCATCAGAATGCGTCTGGCAGGTGCCCTTACTTGAAGGGGTAAGGGAGTGCACTAACTGCTAAATATATCCCCAGAAATTAGACTGAGATTTAGACAAACAGCTATGAAAAGTCCTAGAAGGACAGAATCATGATTATTTACCACCTAAGAAATCAGCAAAGCATTTTATCACCTTCATAGTAGAAAGTGACAGAGGAAACTTGGAGCAAAAACCCAGATTTCACTGGAAAAGTTGCACGATAACAGCTCTGCAGTCCTCTCTGGTTTCAGAGAGCCAAAGGACAAAATTATGAAATTGAATAAAGGCTATCAGCTAGTGTTAGACAAATAATCCTGACTTCAGTATGTATCTGACAGTAACTTGGAACCATCCTTATTTCTAAGACATTTTTCTAGTGTAGCATCTTTTGATTTCTGCTAAAAATCAGTTTCTAAATGACAGCAAGGAGAGGAAAATTTGACATATAGATTTCTGAGCAAAAACTTCTTTGTTACAGCATTGTAAAAGTACAGAAATTGAAAGATTCTCTGAAGGTCATCCAGTTTGTCTAGTTACCCTAGGGCAGGAGCAGTTTATCTATGTTACTCTTGACCACAGTTTGCTTGACCTGTTCTTAAGTATGATGGATATGCCACAAGTCTTTCTAGTATCTACTATTTTTATCTCATCCAACACCACACTCATGCAAACAGTTTGCATATTTCTAAGCCCATCCATGTTGCTTGACTTTCTGACCATGTGTTTTCAAAAGAAGATACAAAGGATATCAATGTCCATCACACCTTGTAGCACCTTTTCTTTTTCACAGCTTCCATTGATCTAAGTAGCCAGAAAATTTTCAATCTGCCTTTTTAGAATGCCTTCAGAGGCATTCTAAAGAAACTCCACTATGATGACTTCTGTTTATTATATTAATGTTCCCATTAAAGAGGTCAGTGGTGTCTAAAAAATTCTTCAGGAAAGCAAATTTTGAGTTGAACCGACCAGTTTCAGAATTCATGCACACAAGAAGCATTGGTTGACTAGTCAAAGTCAGTGGAAATTACACTTCAGATTCCTAGGCTCATAAAATCTAGGACACCTTTCTAAAGCTCAAGTGAGACAACACAGAAGGCCTCTACCATGTGTCTGATCAAGTTAAAACCTGATATGATGCAGATTTTGAAATGATACAGTTCAAGTTTACCCTGCAGTACAAATACTGAAAGATGTCTCAAAAGGCACAAGAAGTATGAACAATGGTCAATTAATACTTGGCCCAGCAACACTGCAACTTGGAGTTCCAGCAAGCATGTCTCTCCATTGGTTCCAAACTTGCTAAACAGTAAATTTACATCCCTTTCCTCCCATGCCATAAGCAACATCTCAGAAGAAGCTTTGGTCAGTTTTCATTAGCCACTTCCTTCTTCTGAGTATGTCACTACATATCACCCCCACACCTGACAGTTTCTTGCTGCTATTGAGGTCCACCTACAGGTTTATTTCCATTGACCTTCTCTGGAAATCTGCAACGATCCCATTCTATTTTGCAAATTGACAGAAGCTGTTAAGCCAGTACTATTTGTTTTCTGGCACAGTACAATGCAAAGTTTTCTCTGACACCTGATGTCCCTTTCTTTTACAGTTGCACCAAGGCAGGCAAGGAGGTGAATGAATAGCTGAGTGCTCAATTTAAAGGTAAGATATCAAAATTCAACATTAAAATTGAATTTTCAAGTGTTTGAAATCACATCTAAATTAACCTAACAAACAACATCCAGAAAGTAAGTGTAAAGAACATCTGTTGGACGTCATCTGCATTCAGCCCAGAAGTAAATTAGGAACAAGAAAGTTAGTGCTTTTATGTGCTCTGCAGCTTTCACTCACCATCAAATTGGTCTTATGTGTTCAACTGTATTTACCGCACATTGATGAAATTTAAATTTACATACTTCTATACCCTTCTGACACTTTCTCCATTTTTATGTGCTTTGACACAGTGAAGTCAAAGCTTCTGTTCAATCCGCTGCAGCTGATGAATACAGAAGGAAGCGCTCAGACACACAGCTCCGAGTCTTCTCTGACTCAGAACTTTCAACTGCCTCTGCTATCAGTGAAATCAATTTGTCAACAGTTTCGTCTACCACAACATGCACAACACTGATGACATGCAGATACTTTCACCACTGTGGCTTTTTTTTTTTTCCTCTTTCCTGTGGCATCTTTGCCAGCCCCATATTTCAGCCAAGCAGCTCACAGTACTACAGTTATGTGTAACCACAGAACGAACCACAGCAGAACACAACCTGTCACTCATTTCAAATCCTATTTCACTGCAAAGAATGGCACCTGCAGGACATGCTGTTCTCTTCACAACACAGATCTCACCTTTTATCTGTTCCCCACTAAGGAAGAGCAGCACAGGTCTTCTTCCTTCATATATTTCGTTCTGCTGCACCCAGGCAGATCCTTCTGTCTGGCACTAATGCTAGAACCATTGAGATGGGACAGCCTAAACTTTTCCTACCCTGTGGAAGCTTTACTTTAAACATATCTTAATTTATCCTTATTTCAGCTGTTATTTGTTTGTTCGTCCCATGAAGACAATGGGAAGCCATACACTTGGTAATAATAACTCACTTCAAAATATAAACCTTAGTAAGTAGGCAAAAAGAAAACCATCTTCTCACTAGATCCCTAATGCATGCAGATTAGTGGCATGGTTGTTCCTGTCAGTATAATGAGTTGAGTTACACTTTAAGCATGTAAAAATAGTACATGTTAAGTTATCACCAAAAAAGCATCAATTGCATCAGACAACGACCAAAACACAAAATGGCTGTTATGAAATTTATTTGATATGAAGCTAAGAATTAACACTTGTCTTTAAAATCAGTAGAAATCCTACTTACTTGCTGTGCTGTTTTCATAGTTGTCCTGCAAAATCAATAGGTAAAATATGTTAATTTTCCTTTGCTGATGAGGGCAGCAACTATAACACCAAAATCAGATAAAAAACAAAAAAAAAAACAACCCCAAACCCAAAAACATAACAAAAGAAATAGATTAACTTCACATCTTATTATATTTCTAGTATTTTGCTTGTCAGAAATTTATCAAAATGTGTCTCCAAAGCTTAACTTCAGGAAGAGCAAGTCAAGTGAAGGAAAGAGCAGGGCTGCCTAGAACTTCTCTCACCTGAATGGGGAAGCCCAGTACAGCAGGAAGCAGAAATGCAGTGAAGATTAGGAGCATTTTCAGATCCATTCTCCAGCCCTGACAGACCTTCAGTGCTTGCCCTAATCACAATCAGTTCAGGAGTGCTGCTGCTAGATATACCAGCAGAGCCTGCCCTTACAGGGCTCAAAATATCATCCCTAGCCAATGGGGATCCAAGCAGGAAGTAAATTTCTTTTGTAGCCTCAACAACCAGTTTAGCCCCAGGCCATCTCCCAGTGCTGCACCGCTGCTGTCACTGTGATCTATAGCATCCCTGTCTCCATACTGCTCTCTGAACCTGGATCAACCTCATGCTGTGCTACCATGCATTTTTTATGTTTCTTGGAGAATATTTCTTTAAGTACTCAATTTGACTAATACCACCTGAGAAGCCCTTGCATATGGAGAGCTTTTCAGAGTACTGCATTGGTTGGATTTCAAATGGTGGGTGACTTTTTAGGGGAAGGCTGTGTTACTTTGGAACATGTGAAAAATCACTATTCAGTGAGGTCATGACTACATCTTCCCTGAGCAGATATCCTGAGCAGCATAAGCAGTGTTTTCCATTCTCCCATATACAGAATGATTAACAGATCACCACTTACTGAGTTTACTTCTCCAGAACTGCATGTAGAAATCATAAAGCAGACCTCCTAGTAAATGCTTGGAGGAGGTCTCTTGTCACAGCAGTATCTTGTCATGGCCTCATTATTGAAGCAAAGCTTGGTGAAATATTTGCTGAAGGTGCTGTACCTGGGGAATTATTTGCTCATTGATACACCCTTGTTTTGGGTCAGGGTACATTTTCCATGCATGGAGAAGGAGTTACCTATGTTGGTGAATGAACCAAGAAAGAGCCAACAAGTAGCACGGTAGGAAAGAGCTTTCCACCTGTTTTCCATAAGATGAAACCCAGTCGAAGGTAGGAGTCACAGGGAATTGTCACTTGAATCACATTGTCAGGGATTACTATTAGGTGTAATAGTAATTGATGAAAGTTCACAGTCACACACCATCGTCTATTTTAGGAGTCTGAGCGGACAAAACCCAGGGATAAACTATTATTACCCCACAGGGAGGCAGCACAGCAGAATACTGCTTGTTGCCTCTCTGGCTGCAGTTCAGTATGCCCTGGATGCCAGAAGCAGTGCAGCGCACGTCCCTTGTTGCTGTGAAAGAGCAAAGATTAAGCAGGCACAGTCAGCATGCTAATCGAGCCGACATGGGCAGTCTTTGTGTCCCTCTGTGTGCATAAATATTTGCACTAAGCAATGCTAAATGCCTTTCTTTGTATTTGGGCAGGATAGTGATGAAAATCTTCCTTGCACTGAAGCAAAGTTGTGCTGATTTGGTCTGTGGTTCTGGTGTAGTTCCCCAGGCATCTCCCTCAATCCTGGGGCAAAGTGGATGTCCTTGATTCCAGATACCTTATTATGCCAAAGAGTATCAAAAAACCAAAACCACCAGAGAATGGGACTTGTGTATAATCTGCTCTCTTGCATTAGTATTTAGGGGGGGGAAAGAAAAGTAAAGGTCAGACTACCCTCAGGGAAAACCAGTCCATGAACAAAAGGAGAGATCAGAGATACTGAGGGAATAAAACAAGGGGTTAAACTTGGGAAGATCAGCAAACTTAGCATCTTTGTAGCTTGTTGCTGGGAAAATGCTACAACCTCCCAAGTGACTGATTAATTAACTGCCTGCACTCAGGAGGGAGTGAGGGAATGGGACTGACGAGAGGGATACTGCACGTGCTGCTGTGCTGGATGTGTTAACGCTGACATATAAAGCACTTTGTAAGACGGATTGCTGCATGCCACCTTTTCCATATGCTAACACCAGTGATGACGAAGGAGATTGCTGGTTACGATCAAGAATGTGGATGTAAATGCTACGACTGGCAAGGCACGCACAACAGAGCAAGGGCAAATGGTGACTGACACATTGTACCTGCTGACCATCCTGGAGATCCTATCAGCTTCCATTTGTTCATGTGTTTTGGATTTGGACGTTTTCATAAATGAAGTATTCATGGGGAAGGAATTATCAACAGCCAAAGAAAATTTAATCTGTCAAGATATTGCAAAAAATAATACATAGTTCTACTGTTTTCCAAAAGGCTAGTACCTCTGGCGGAAAAGATGCCAGACAGTCTTTGATCCTTTAGGAGCCAACGTAGGACTTAAAAAAGAGGAGTCTGTCCTTGCATATGGGAAATTTTGCCTGGATTTGAGTTCCCCTGTTCATGTGTCTCAATTTCTGGTGGACAGAAGGGTCAGGACAAGGGCGAATAGCTTTAAACTAAAAGAGAGGGTAATTAGATCAGATGTCAGGAAGAAATGTTTTATTCAGAGGGTACTGAGGCACCGGTACATGCTGTCCAGAAAGCTGAGGACGCCCCATCCCTGGAGGCGTTCAAAGCTAGGGTGGATGGGACCCTGGGCAGCCTGAGCTGGTGGGTGGCAGCCATACCCAAAGGTTTGGGACTAGATGATCTTTAAGGTTTGCTTCAACCTCAGCCATTCTATGTTTCTATGATACTTTGTACCTGAGAAAAATGATCGGCAGGTGTCCAAAACCAACAGTAATATAGCAAGGGTTACTTGAGCAGCACCATTACCTATAAGACATCCATCAGCAAAAAAGAGTACTACTCCTGAGAGAACACTAACCAACTTGGAGTTATTTACTCCTGAAAGACAAATGCAGACCTGCAGAAATCTGTATGCATCAGCAAGAAAAGACCTGACCAATATAGAGATAAAAAAAAATAAAAAAAATTGTTGCATGTGAGAGTTCACTCTAAACTATAGATAACCAAAATCAAAACAGCAGGTGTACAGAAGTTGCAGGCTCTTCTGTAGACACCCTTCAGATTTTGTTCAGTCATATATCCTTTAGACATACAAGCTATACAATTGTTATTCTCTGTGATGTGCTTCATCATAAACAGCACCTAGAAAATAACATAAACCACCAAGAACTAGTTACAAAAAAGAAATAAGACATCTATTACTGCAGTATAACAACTAGCTACTAAATGCTATGTAGTAAAATGCAGAAAAACACAAAACAATAAAATTGTTGCATTGATATAGGTTGGACATATGTCGATTTAAAAATATACAGTTTTGCAGCTTATGGAAGTTACACTGTACCTATCTTACTCAATTCATGGTAAAATACTGAAAAGTCTTAAAGATTTTAAGCCAAGTGACTTTAACAAAAGCAACCACTGGAGCAATGCTATGGTTTACAACACATAAACCTATGATCACAAAGTTATCTGCGTGATTTCACTGAAGGATATTGGCTTCATGTAAATAAACAGGATTTTCTGACCTTTTTTCAAATCATCTTGTTCTGCACTCACATTTGATAGTCTTTAAATTCCTTCCAAATTGCTGAGACCCTTTTGGTAATGCAACGGTCAGGGGTGAATAATTTTGGTTCAGTTTACAGTACAGTACAGAACTTTGTACAGCCAGTACAGAACTTTGCTGGTATTGAAGTTTCTGAGGGTTTCATAGGTAGCCAGCACAGAGACACCAAGTCCTTGTCCAGAAGAAGACTGACAAAAGTCATAAAAGTCAACTCCAGATAAGGCAAAGTGCACTTAGAAGCTGTTTTCCCACACCCAAGAACATACTTGTTGAATCAAAATATGTAGCTGTACTTCATGTCCCTCTCCATACTCCTTCCTCAGATCCCACCTACCAGAAAGTAGAATCTGCAGTCCTTCAACTCATTTCCTATTCCACTTTCTGTCATGCTTCCAGTTTTCGAGGGAGTTCCATGTTCTTGCTAACACCGCCTGCAGAAGCTCTTAATTGTGCATTGTCTGCACACTCCATAATATCAATGACCAGCTCCATTCATAATCCTGGCCTTAGCAGTACTCCTCTGGCAAGGTTTAAACCCAAATGATGAACTTTTGCTTGCCAATTCTCTATTAGTCAGAAAACAAGCGATAATGAAGAAAAACACTTTTTTTTTTTTTTTCAATTGTGGGTTGCTCTTTCCAAAAGAAAAATGTGCAGTTAGGAAAAAAATTCTGTAAGAAGCAAACTGAAAAACCTCAAAGCATTGTAACTTCTAAAATAATGCATGAGTAAAATCAGTTTTCATTTCAAAATAATATTTCAAGGTAAAATTTAGCATAGCGTAATTCAGCAATTAAACTAGCACCTAACATAATATATGATCCAAAGATTATTTAAGGTGGGGGAGGGGAATGGAGGTGATGAAACTGGAACTTTAATTTGAACCACTCCAGTAATGAACTTCTGTTTGTCCTGGGAAAAAAAGAAAATAAAATAAAATCCAAACAAATTCCTTTCTTTTATCAAGAGAAGAGATCTGATTTGTCTGCTGCCCTGAGGTGAGGAATGGACAGATCAAAGGTTTTGCAGAACAATGTTTCCAGCCTGCAGAACAATGTCAGGCTGATTGCAAAGGAATCCTTGTGATGGGGTAAGGTGAGAGCTGTTGGAGCGTTGCCTGGGGTTATCTTTGGTCTCTGCAGGGACGCTGCCATCACACAGTGCAGCCCAAGCTGCTCACTGGGAAAGTGTCCTGCCTGGGTGTCCTTGTGATGGGTTGTGCAATGCCAGCCAGCTTCTTTGCTTGGGTTCATCTCCACTGAAAAAGGGAATGTTCTTACAAGCTGATAGGTTTCAATCTCGCTAACTGTGCCGTGAAAGTTACTGTTGTAAACATATCTTTGATGTCTTAAATATGGGAATTGAGACATCATCTCATGCCTGCTTCTCAGACGAGTGCATGGGAGCAGACAATGTGTGCCATCAGTGAAAAGCACAAATCTCTGCCTTACAGTGCATAGATATTTCTGACTGAGTCTATCAGTAACCCTACTCATTATCTCGCACTCAGAAACGAATGCATGAGCATCTGCATCAGCTAGCCGCACTTTCCTGATTTATTTTGTTTTGCTTTTTACCTCAGCAGGAAGACTGCTTGTACCATCTGTCTTAATACTTTCACTCAGTTTTCACTTGCTGGCTTCCTGACTATCCTCTCTCCAGGATTTTTGAATGTTTCAGTAATAAACTTGAGGTGTCATTTTCAGTCTTACTGTGGTTTTTTTGAATGCAGATTCTTTTTGCAACGTGAGCCTCCCCAGGAATTACTCCCATTTACCAGGTAAGCTTATAGCTTTGCTTCCTCTCCTGGAAGGGCAATTTGTTGTTTCTCTCATGCCTTCTGGGCAGGTGAGTTTGGACACTTCCTCCGCATCTGACTTTATCTGGATCCCCAGAAATGTACTCCAGGGAAAGTTAAAGTTCAACCTCCTGGTCTTGTTTTAAAAAGAGAAAGTAATTAAATATTAACATTGGAACCATCAGTTGACAGTAAACTTTAAACCAGTGTTCATTTCTCCAAGAATTTATGAGGACCTTAGAGGCAGCTTCTGTTGCCTGCCATTAAATGAATTTTTACTACCCTTGAACCACTGCAAATCTGATAACTTGAGGTTTGAGGAAGAACCATCACACTGCTACAGTTCTTGGTTTTGTGATGAAGTAACTAAAGAACTAATTAAAAAAATAAAATGCAAATAGGAAAAAAAATGCGTATCATGTGATCAAGTCAATCTTTTTACCCAGTTAAATGAAGTATCCAGGAGAATGATTTATTTCACCACGGCTTAAAAAGATTTTGAGGCTGATTACCTACGCTGTTCTTTCAAATAAAGAAGCAGCCCCTGAATCTTATAGTGTGGTTTATATGTTATATGTATAGCCAAACTGGGAAAAGAAGCTGTAGAGAGAAGCCTCTTCAATCTACCTTGCCATGCAACTGTTTAAGATTACACAACTGTTTCTGTGCTACAGACAAGTAGCTGACCTTTTCCTCTTACTGTCTGGTACCAAATGTGTCTCAACTTTGAGCAGAAATTTTGACACTGAATTCACATATTTTGCCACAATTCAGGTGAAAGGCAAAAGTTTAACTTTGTTGTAACAGCCTTGTACTCCTAAGACATAGCTTCAGTCCCAAATTAAAATCCAATAGTGCCACAAAATATTCATAGTGGAATTGGAACCTTGGAAATGTTAGTCTTATATGGACAGTAAGAAGAGGCTGGCATTATCCAAGAAGATGTAAACTCATATGACACGTATGTGGCATGGGGGAGATCTTTTGGTGATGAGAGAGACCTTGGTATGTTACTGATGTGGATGATGAAGGTAACTTGGATGGGAAAAGCAGGATTTTCTTTATGACTATATGTTAAACCTAAACTCATATGAGCTCCATGAGGAGAAGACATCAATGTCAATGTGAGACTGCACATTGTAAGAAGACAAAACAGAGGGAATGGATCAAATGCAAATAAGGTATAGATGAAACAGACTTCTGTCTTAATAAATAACAGATTCTCATTCTGTAAGGGCAAGAGAATAAGACATAAAAATGAAAAAATGAAAGAGCGAAAAGGTGAGAGAGGATTTATGAGGGTAGAGGAGGAGCATAACTGATTTTCAGAGGTCACAAATGTGTCCAAGAGAAAGAGTAAGAATGAGATGGCAAAGCAAAGCAAAACAATGGATTAGAGAACGTGGATTCCAGCGTGGAAATAACCAAGGAAGGGTATATGCAGTAGGGGCTTTACTCTTTGCCATATCTCCATCAGATTTCCTCCTGCTTTATCCATCAAGAAGCCTCTGACCAACTTTGCAGTTTCAGTGCTGAAAAACTGAGTTTTCAGAGAGAATAAGCAGCAGTCAGGAACACAAGGCTGCAAGTCAGGGAATCCACTGCTGAAACAACAGTTCCATGAAGGATAATTTGGACAGTTGGGAAAACGAAGGAAACAATTGCCCAGAGCTAACTGAAAGGAGTACTCACAGGAGACATTCTCTCAAATTTGAATGTTACTTTTTCAGCTGCGTTTTAGAAGAAGGTTCTGCCATTTCTAATCTGGAGATTGAAAGCTGCATGGAGAAAAAAATACAGCTTCCTGGGGCAACCACAGGCAGGCTCTTGTGTTTTTCACCACAGTGGAAGTGGCTAAATCCTGAAGCTGGTTCAAGATCATTTAGATTAGAACTGTCTGCAAGGCTGTCAATAATGGTGTTGGTTGGAGTGTGAAGTGTGAAAGACTTATTGCTCTATTTCACATAGGACAACATTGATTCTGACTAACAATTACCTGATAAACTTGACTGGGACAAAGACAGATCTGCCCTGTGATCTCGATTTGAAAACTTCAAAACAACATATATTTCTGCAAACAACACAAACAATTCCCAGTTGCAACTATTTCAAAGGAAGACACAGAGATCAGGTGGGTCTCAGTGGTGCAACAAAAAGGATATCATAAAAAAAAATGGACTCATGCCACTCTTTACACTTAACTCATTGTCAGTCATCTTGGTAGAAGACAGCTATTCTGACAGCTGTAAGCTGTTTTCTAAAAAGGTTATTTTTGTAGAAAGCGTTGGTAAGATCTGTTTGTTTCTTGACTGGAATGTCTGGGTATGTGATTTTGTGTACCAACCATTTTTATTGAAGAGTTGACTGAAATTCATATAGCAGAAGTGTTATAGAAAACATTCCAAAAACAGAAGAAAACTTAAGGGTCACACACAACCTCTAGAGGAGAACATGAAAAGAAACATCATTTTTGAACTCCAGCCCTAGAAACTGAGAGTCTCTCTTATCTACAACATTTTCCTGGTTTTCTTTCTGTCTCTAAGTCAATGAGCAGGATCAAGCAACCTTGCCATAGGGAAAACAGTTCCTGTGGTGCTCTTGATATTAATACTACAAAAAATACTGCAAACTGATTCACCATTTAGAAATATGTACTACCACATCTGAGGTACTAACAGCTTCTACTGATACGAATGCCCAGCAAAACACCCCAATATGCTAAATGACCAGAGAGAGACTGGCTCACAGTCTGTCTAGTGTGACTTCTCACCAATGCCTTTCTGACAGACAGAGGAAACGAGATGAAATTTTGACCAAAATGGAAATATGGAAAGATAGAACAAGGGGTCAATTGTTGCTGCCAAACTGTCACTTTGCATGAGTCACTGATTCAAATACACATTCATGGAATAGAGCCTATTTTTTTTCAGGGTTTTACCTAAAAAATATAAGAAAAACCAGATTCGTACAACAGGTGGTTCCTCCTATAATAACCACCCAGGATTAGACCACAGGCCTTAGATTCATTCTCCTCTCCCTGACAGGGACCCAAAGCAGCTGCCTGGAAAAGCACATAAGAATAGGGAAGCACGTGCAATATTTAACCTGTGATTTGAATCTGAATCCTTCCTGAATCTTCTCTGTAACTTTTACAAGGAAAGTTGGAATTTAATCTCTAAACCAAGCACATCCAACCCACAGTCCCTGGGCAGCACATGGTCTGGTCCAGCCTGTCCTGCAGCCATCCCCTGCCCTGCACCATCATGGCAGGGGCTCTGCCCTGCTGAGTGGCATGGCCCAGCCCTGACCACGCATCCATTGCTCACAACAATCAAACAGCGTTGTGTGGTTGGAACCATCTGGGTTGAAACCATGGGCATGGGGAAGGGGCAGTGCACTGCTGACTCAAGCGATGGCAAATAACTTTGTGCACTTTGATACACTGGCTAAACACAGCCCTGTGAACAGCAAAACACATGCAGCCTTGCCTTCTGTTTTGGCAAAGAGATTTCAGAATAAGAATCAGTTTAAAGATCGTAAAAAAATAAAATAAAAATAAAAATAAAAATCAGCAACCTCAGGCATGGCTCCCATGGTGTTTTGCTGCAGATGTGAATGCCCAGCTTTTCAGTAAGTCAGGCCACAAGGTATCAGGTTGGGTATACAGGAAACAAGAATGATGTACCTAAAGATTGTGTATATTTTCAGCTGCATAAACAGCAAGATCAGCTTATATTTGGAAACTTATTTTTCTTCATTAGTTTCTTCACTGAGAGGGAAGGGAGCATATAAGACAACTTCTTTCAGTATGTAACACGGATTCATTTACAAAATTTAATCAGAAAATTATCCAGAGATCACTCAAAATAGCTTATCCTGTATGTAAAGATTTAAAGGCAACTCCAAAATAGAATTGGATAGAACTAAGTTTATAGCCAACATCCATTTCATGGCTTTGGGATCTTAACACAGCTAGAGACCTCATTTTAGCTGACAGTACAAAAACCCAATGCTTCTCTCTTCAAAATACCCATTATAGCAATGGAACCATAAAAACCAAAACTGTACTGTAAAAAAAACCAAAAACAACTCTAAGAAGAAAGAGTAAAACAAATATTGTTGCCTCTAGGAGGCAGCATTTTATTGCAAATACACTTAATGTATAATTCAGTGTTTTGACACCACAGGATTTTCAAATCTCCTGTGATTATTAAAAATTATATAGCAGAAAAGAAATAAACATTTACACTTGCAGAGGAGATATATGTGTAAATATGAGCTCTGCTTCTCCAACCAGACAGATCCAATTCTTAGATGAAATAGAGAAAGTTGGGCACAAAAGTGTTCCTTGCATTCCTGTTCTCCTAGGTTTTCAATAGCGAGTTAGAAGAATTTGACAGAGAAGCTGAATGTTTGGCTCACTTATCTACTCTCAGCAGGATACCCTCCCCATGTAGGAAAACAATTGCTCATTTGCTTAAGTCTCAGCTGTTAACAGGACTCAAACATAAGCTTGCATGTGCCAGTTTCCTGAACTGCATCCTTCAGCTGCACTGGCAGTGATTTGGCTTTCTTTTATTCATACAGCTCTAATCTGAGCTGGAGATATCATTTTCCTGCAGGACCATTATTACTAAGACACTAAGATCTCACGCTAAAGCCTTACACCTGAAGAATCATAGACCTTGTTTTAGTGCTGGGCTTTGTGGTGTGATGCGAGCATGGAACAATAGAGAAGGCAAGAATGGTTTGTGGCTTGTGTCTTTTGGACACATCAGAAACTAAGAAGCTTTCATGACAGTGAGTTGGCTACATCCTTGACTTCAGTGGTCTCTAGAAGGATGTAAAAAATTATTTTCTAATTTATTCTCTGATAGCTCAGCAATGCAAATTGCTCCCACAGTGCAGTTTGGTAATGGGGACTCACTGTGGTCCTCTGGTCCAACCCTCTGTACCACTCACATACCATTCATCTTCTTCAGTTTAATCATAGAACAGCCTGTGTTGGAAGGGACCTCAAAGATCATCTAGTTCCAGCCCCCTGCTGTGGGCAGGGTTGCCAGCCACTAAATTGAGCACTAGATCAGGTTGTCCCAGGCCACATCCAAGCTTGCCATTAACTCCTTATTGAATGAAAATAGTTCCTTTAAAAGCAAGTTGCACATCATCAGCCTCCATTTCAAAACTGTCCAGTATGGAGAGCCCTCCACAATTCCTTGGAAACATTT
Organism: Coturnix japonica; assembly: GCF_054131305.1. Classification (NCBI taxonomy): domain Eukaryota; kingdom Metazoa; phylum Chordata; class Aves; order Galliformes; family Phasianidae; genus Coturnix; species Coturnix japonica. The sequence goes on along the minus strand of NC_140667.1, from coordinate 22,361,767 downwards.
CTCAAGGAATTCATGCCCACTGTTAGAAATCTGCAGCATGTTTCTAGCCTGAGTTTGTCTGCCATCAGCTTCCACCCACTAGATCTTGTTAACACTTTGCCTGAAAGAGAACCTCTATTATAAAAGACTTAGGTATTTTGGCTGAGCAAACCCTTAGCCTTTTCACTGACCTTGAATCACATTCTAATTCACTGCCCCCTGAACCTCTATCATCCATATACCTCTTTCATGATCTCCTTCCAAATTGCCCAGTGAGTTTGTGCTGTGTACCAAAGAGCGGGGTGCAGTGTTGTTCCACAGCAGTCCCACCAGTGCCAAACTCAGGTGTTTCACACCCTTCCAAATTCTTCTCAGTTTTTCCTTTTTATCTCCTATGGATCACACTACTTGATGGTGTTTGCTTTTACAGTTTTGTTTTTGAACTTTCTCATTTCATTAACATTGAATACAGAGAGCATGTGCCAGGCTATCTGATACCATTTAGTTTTATAATTAAGACAGTATTGCAGGATTTGAGACTCTGCTTCCCAAGTATGCATCTTATGATGCCACAGGGGACACAAGTCCTGTACCACAGCCAGATTTACAGTGGATACTGATGATGGAAACCACTTAGAGCACTGTACCACTGTACCCATTTACACCAGCTGAAGCACCGCAGCTTGAAGCTCACTTTTCTTGGGACTGAGCACTGTTTGTCTCCTGTTCAGAAAATAATTCTTTGTTCTTGTCTTAATACTTTCATTTACTTGACTAGTATGTATGGCTCTGCTTCAGCGACGGTGATGGATAGGCAAAGCCCACGTTCTTCTCACAAATTTTTTTTTTTTTTCTTATAATAATGTTGAGACAACTGCTTTATCTTATTGGGACTGCTAAAGATTCTTTCAGTTGTCTGCAATATTTCACCATCTGGTGAAGTATTTGTAAATACTTCACCAGAAGACAAAATCCCTTTCTTAAATCTCTTATAACCTGATGGCACAGCGTACAAAAACTTGAGGAGGGGGATATAGTCATCTTAAGCATAAATCTTTTACCTTCACTTTTGGTTTTGCTGTGCTTCATTTTCAGATGAAATGCATGATAGCCATAGATGGTCCTTCGCCATCAAATGACTATCTCAGTACCTATGTGTGGATGGCACAAACAACTTGCTATTAGCTAGCAAGCTATTTTAGACCATCACCCCTTTCAAACAGTCCAATTTCCATAGCACTGGATTTCAGATTCTCATAACAAGTCAACACAAGAGAAAACATTAGCTTAAACCTTCAGGCTAATTTTGCTGGTATGAGCATTTCTCTTTCCTGTTTAACTCACACTTCTGCCTGTTGAAATGCCTCAGTAAGAATCAGAGTATTTCTGCCAAATACCAGCCCTGACAGAGTGGGTTGACTCAGGGAAAAATGTCTGCAACCATCATCTTTCATTCAGATGTATGTGAGTTTCCCCTTATGACAGGGAAGGATCCTGGGAGTTCACTTTGTGTCTTCTACTGATAGAATAAAAGCTGCAAACCACTGACCTCCTTATTTTAATTGTTGGCAATTGCATTAAGGAGATTTTTTTTTTGTGTGTGTGTGTGGTAAGGCATGAACTGCCACCAGGGAGTATAAAAGCCCTTCTAATTCTCCATGTGATTTGTACTAATAATTCTTCATTCACAGAGCTGATGGACAGAAAACCCCAAAATATCAGTGGAAAAATATCAAAGAAGAAAGTATAAGCATCACAGATTGGCCAATACCTTACATTTTGTCATCACCGAACATTCATATCCTGAAGTATCAGAAGCTGAAAATCATGCTGAGGAGACAGTTAACAACTGAAGGGGACGAGGTACATTCAGCTTCATTTTTTTCTCTGATGTTAGCATTATTTTCAGCCTAAGGAAATCAGTTGTGTTTTCATCCAATGTAATGTCAGCACAGAAACTCAGACTCTTGAGCAGACCTACAGCACTGATGTTGTCCTTAGGCAACTTACCTCTCACTTGGTTCTGGAAATTATATTAGGTTGTAAAAATCAGCAATGAAACTATCAGCCCCACAGCATGATCCCAGAACTGACAGCAAAGAGAACAGTGGAAATGCTGTAGTGCTCAGGGTAGAAGGTGGGACCCACCACTCCTACTGCATTCCTTCAGTGCCCAAAGGAATGATGGCTCTGTTAACAAAACCCATGTCTTTCTTTGCTTTACCTATAAAGATGCAGACTACTGTTCAAGGTGCACACTTATTTTCCCTTGTCTTACATCTCCTTGGTGGTATTAATAAATCTAGACAGTGCAAATCATAGAAGTAGAAATGTGTTGTATGCTGGAATTCATCTTATAATCATGTATATGCTCTGTCATTCTTACATGTATTCCTGTACTAGAAAATACATGGTTAGAGAGACTGTAAAATATGTTTTAAGGTCTGAACCAGCTCATAATGTTTAGCTTGCAAATACAGGCTTTCATCTTTTGACATTGGCAAGTCTCTTACCAAAGGTAGATACAACAGACAAAATAAATAAATAAATAAAATACACGTGGTTCTGCACCACTTCAATGTGACTGTTCAGAAAGTAAGTTTGTTACCCTGGCCTCCTTTTAGCTTATAACTGCCTAAAACAAAAAGGAGAGATTGTATTATTTGGTACTGAAACAAGTAGCAAGTGAAAACCTGCCTCTGAATTATGTTGATTGCCCACTTTTTTTTTTTTTTTTTTTTTTTTTTTTTTTTTTTTTTTTTTTTAGAACAGGATGTGCTGAAAATAAGCAACCTTTACAGACATATGCAGTGACTGGTTGTGCCAAAGCTAACTGAATTATATATCTGTACCAGTTATATGCATCAGTACACCCAGAAAATCCTGCAGTCTTTGGCCTGCTGCTTGTAAAAGATCAGATACTGCTAATATTCCATGCTTAGCAGGAGTTTTGTTTTCCTAGCAATAGCTAGGAAAGGCAGCAAATGGTTGCTACATTGCTGTTATTATTAAAATATAGCATCTTCTGTACATTTTACATTTCACAGTACATACAATTTCTGGCAGTGGAAACTTAATCTTCATGTACGAGCCACTAGAAAACATCTTGAAGATATATATTATTAAACTATTTCTTGCAGACAATTTTTATCTGTCCTTCTTTCCACAGCCTGTTGTAAGCAGTTTTTTATGTAATTCTCAGAACAGCTTGTAGCAAACACATGAAAATTGCATCTCATGGATGGGCTGGATGCCTTCTCTACTCCAGATCTCTGCCAGCATATTCTACCCTTAACAATGTCTTTTTCCTTTCTGTATGATTTCCAAACATCAGGGACCTCTGGTTTAGCTGTCTCAGATTTCATTAGCACCTTTAGAAAGCACCCATTCCGTAGAGGAAACCAAAGACATTATAAACACTGCATCCTGTCCTTTTTGTTCTCTCACAGATTCTCCCTTCTCCTACCTCCTTCCAGCAGTCATGAAAGACCCTGACAACATGGCAAATTCACAGAATCATAGAATCATTAAGGCTGGAAAGACCAGTAAGATTATCCAGTCCAACCATCAGCCCACGCCTGTTACTGCTCTAGACCATGTCTGTCCCTCAGAGCCACATCTACACCTTTTCCAAACATGTCCAGGGAGAATGACTCCACTGCCTCCCTGCGCAACCTACACCATCTCACCTCTTTTCCTGAGAAGACAATTTTCCTAATATCCAACCTGAAATTCTTCAACTTCAGTATAAGCCCTTTTGTCACTCTAATTACAATGTAACGCTTCAACTTTGGGTGAATGATGTACTTGCACATATTTGGCAAGTAAAAAAATATTACAAAAGTCTGCCACTGTCACATAAAGATCAGCTCAGCTGAGTAAAGCATGAGGATGCTGTTCAAGGCATTAGAAGCTCCTCAGCCAGGAAGACTAAGAAGCAAAGAAAGTGTTTATCAGACTACTGGATGTGGTGTTCTTCCCACTACTGAGATATGCCAGTGACCCAGACTGCTCTTTTATGCTCTCGCATAGGCAGAAGACAACTCTAGGTTTTCCTTCTGTGGGCAGAGCTGGTAAGGTCTGTTTCCATGGGCTCAGCAATATAGCAGAGAATTGTCTCTGAATAAGGAGTATATCATGATCCTCTTCTTGAAAGGAACCAAAGGAGTTGGAAAGCAAGGGTCAAAGCTCGTATCTGGACAAGCCTATTGAGCAAGCAGGGAGCAAGATGATAGAATATGCAGTGTTAAAGAGAAGACTTTACCACTGTGAGTTGGACGTGCAAGGGAAGGTTTGTGAGAGGAAGGTGAACATGTCATCTATGATTGAATAAAGGTGAGTGAGTGGTCATGATTAATGAGTAAAAGAACCAAATAAGTTAAAAAAGTCTAAACTTGAGCTACGAAAAGTGTGTATATACATATACATTCTAAACAGTTCTATGTATAGAGTTTACTCTTTTTCCTGATCCACAGACTGAAGCTGTATTCAAAAACAGAGAGACAAAGAAAATAGAACCGGCTACTTTTTCCAGACCCATTTAAGGAACATTTGGAATCTTGCTTACTAGTTTCACTCCGGCCCAGTTATATACTGACCCAGAATTAGAACCATCTTCAGGCTGCTGGGTAAAAGTAAAGTACCTTGTAAAGTACCCCAGGAAATGGTTATTCGTGCCACATGAAACACACTTGGAAACTGAATTGATTTTCCTCTTCCCCAACTTGAGCAGTCTGAGAAAGAAGGAAAAAAAATAAATGAGTCAAAGCAAGTCTGAGAGAAGTGTGTGGCCCTGCAGGTCTATTCAAGTGAGTTCTTTCACTCTGTTCATTGGCTCACTGCCTGACACTGGTGTAGTAAGCAGTATGACTAATACTCAGCATATGCTGTTTGCTCTCTCATTCTCTCCAGAGGAAAACGCATATGTATTAGTGAGCCTTGTTTGATAGGATTTTCTGCTGTCTTTTGGACAGAAATGTTGTTCTGCACTAATGCTGGAGAAAGAAGCTCTGAAAGGGGCAGACCTGCACTCAGAGGGGGAAGGATATGATGTGTGAGACAGTGTTTAACTCTTGCAGTTGTTCATTCCCCCACCCTTCGAAGAAAGGTGTTTTGCCTGACACAGGCTTCGTTCTGACTATAGCACTCTCATGCATATCATAACCAGGGGAGTGCTTTTGACAATCACTATATTTACGTTAAAATAGAAAAACCTCAACCTCTTGAGCAAATGAGCAGGCTAGCCGTCAGAAAGACAGCTGGAGAGCTGATCAAATATTTGGATGCTCTTTCTCTGAGTTAGCTAGCAAGGCCCAGCCCCTTCTGCTGACGTCTTTCCTCTTTATCACACATCAGACTTTTCCCAGTGGAGATGGAGAACAGGCTTCAATGAAAACTGCCTGTTTGCAGCTATATGGATATTACAGCCACCACAAGCACTATTTCCACCACCTGACCTGGAGCAGAAACATCATTAGCAGGATAGAAAGGGAATCTTGTTGCCTAGCAAAGGTGGAATGATTTATCTCTGTCTCTAGATTGGTCCCTTTTCCTTGCTGCACTAGAGAATTGTTTTCAGACTTCCAAGGAGAATGAAGCCAGGCTAGAAATCGGAGTGGATGTAAAACAGCTGTTCTCCCAGGGAGGAGAAGGAGTCACAGGTTTTCATTGCTTTTTGTTCCTGTGCAGCTCAGGACAATGGTTTTGTCTGCCCCAATTATTGCCCTTGGGGCTACCTTAGGGACTGCAACTAGCATCCTTGCCCTCTGTGGTCTCACCTGCTTCTGCAAATGCAAGCAACCTGGGAAAGAACTCTCAGAAAAGGACCAAGACGAGGACACAGAAAATGCTAAGCCCAGTGTGCTTCAGCCAGCCCAGCAAGTAAGACACTATCTCTCACTCTATGATTATTTTTTTTTTCTTTAAATGCTGGGGGAGAAGGTGTGGGGGTAGAATGCAACTTCTCTATTAAGCTGTTCAGCATGTATTTTATGCTGCCTATTTATTTGCTTACTGTGTTCAGAATATATCACGTTAATGGGAGGAGGACTGAGGGGAACAGAGATAGGAGCTGGGTGACACACAGAATTATCAGAGCAGCAGATAGAGAGAGAAAGCTGCTAATGGTAAAAACAGGGGAGGAGGTCTGGAAATGCTGCTCAGCTGTCAGTCTGGTCAAGGGAAATCATTTCCTGATAACAGAAGACTGGACTTTACCAGGTGGCACACAGCATTACAAAGACAAGACTCCTGCCAGGATCTCCTGTACCAGCTATTTACCTAGCTCTGTTCATAGTGTCTTGTGGTTCCTGCAGGATAGTTCCCTCTCAACAGCTGATTTTCTTGTTAAAATCATCCCTCTTTGTCTCTCTGCCCCTCTAACAGGGGCGATTAATTATTGGTGAAGTTAAAACCAGGCATTGAAGTGATAATAAAAATGATAGTGAGAATCTGTGTTGTGATGACCGGACAATCTCAGCATGCTAAGGATTGCTTTGTTACTCATTGTAAGAGCAGTGTGAAATACTAGTAATGCCAGGCATCCCTGCACAATCCTTCTTTCTTGTTAGAATCCAGAACATCCCCTTATTTAGTCTTGAGACCAGTGCAATAGAAAGCAACAGGAATTACAGGACCCTTCTAGTACATTTATTAAAGGGAATCTCTCCTTCAAAGGGAATTGTTTGATTTGGTTTATTTTATGCTCATTGCCATCAGCATGAGCTATAGCAACCTGTATGTCTCTGAAAGTATTACCTGTTGGCTGTTGCTCTTGAAGCTTATATGTGCCTAAGCCCATATCACTCCCACCTGACTGTTCAGCCAAATGTTATGCCACAGAAACCAAGTTCAAAGGCTGGTGATCCTCTGTATAAAAGCCTTCATTTGCCTTTTAATTACCTGAACTGCTTATTATTTTTGTACTAAAGATAGTAGCAGGAGTCCTACCTGATCTCCTCTGTAATGTGTATAATTGTATATTTAGTCTTTCTCTGGGTATTACTCTTCAGATCTCAATAAAGAAGAGCTTCACTCATGCTCCTGTTGCAGATTATTCTGAGGAAAGATGACCATATCTATATGAATTGTAGTGTAACATATGATGCAGAATAGCATCACAATAGGTTCTGATTGCTGGAGGATGGGAGGAGACTCCACTGACCATGACTGAATGAACATCTGCACCAAGCTTAGGACTTCTCCAGAGATTGCTGTTAATTCTGACCATTTTTCCACAAGTGTGGTCAGCACCTTCTAATATTGGCTTGCATTCTCCTAGGATGAATTTCAGCTGCTCTCTGCCCTCCTTGCAAAAGATTTGACAGAACTATCAGTCTCCTTTCTTTCCTAACCCATACAACTTCTGTATAAAAGGGTGTGCAATAATGTTGAGATCTTCCAAATTCACTGTTAAAGTGAGTGAGAAGTGTGGATCTTTGACAGTCATCATCACTTTGCATAGCATTTCCCCCCCCCCCCCCCCCCAGTCTTTTGTACAAAAGATTTGTTGTTGGTTTTTTCCTCTTAAAAACATCTCAAATTCAGACAGCCTTTTGTGAAACACTTTGGTAAAGCATTAATAAACACCAGAGCCTGTCCTTCAAGGTGTTACCCTTTTTGCATGACTGAAATAACACTAAGTTATCAAGTCCAACCATGCCCCCAAATACAATTAAGACTTCATGGGTTATAGTCCCCACAACATTTCTACACATATCAGGTTTTGCCACAACATAATCCAGTGTTTGACCAAATTACTCAGCCTATTCTCAGTGAATAACTCTTACCCAAATGACTTAATGTTTTTAGCATTATAGACCTTCTTATTTTCTTTAATAAATCTGGACAAAGTACAGCAGCCAAATGAACATTCTGTTACAGAAAGAGCAAAATGTTCATAGTTTGTATATTCTGTATCTTTAACAATTCTTTCCAATTTAAATAGTTTTGTTGCCAGGCACGTGCATTCTCCTGTGCTTTCACTGAATCAGAATTAGCCTTCTTTCCTTGAAGGAATAAATCTCAAATTGAATTCTGAGCTTGTGCCTTAGTTACATCCTCTGCATCTATGTTTATAAATTGTCCTGTTGGGACTTCTTTCCAACTGCATTAGCTTTATTATACAGCCTTAGCGCTGTATGTCCTAGCCAGTGTTTGGCATACTTAATTACTGGAGCTTATCAGGGCCACTGATTCTGATAAACAGAGATGACAATAGAAAGATTAAACAAGTCTGCATTTTGTTTACTTGGCACATTTCCCATACCACTGATGCTTGTATATGCTATAGATAGAGGCTCCCCATGGACGTGCCTGCATACTTGAGAAGGAAGAGTTCAAACAAAAAGATATATCTACAGAACTATTACTAACTGCTGTAGATGTGCAAAGTATCAGCAAAAGGTGCAGGTTAAAAAGCATAAACACATCCATCAGTGGCAGCAATCTGATGCATTGGCTGAATGTCAATATCACAGACCAAGAAGGGTCAGCTGAAGCCTCCTGGCTAATTCACACACGTTATGCAGAACTATATGGTTTTTTCTGTATTTAAGATATTGCTGCTGCAAAGAGAACTTCCATAGAGCACAGCTCTGCAAGTAGCTTAGCAGACAACACTAGGGAACAAATCTGGCAGCAAAAACAATGAACAGTTGGAAGAGGTTGGTGAGCTAGTCCCACTGTGCTCACATGTCTCTCATCTTTAATTCTACTGAGCAGACATGCTAGAAGAATATTTAGACCCAGTGGAGCTCTTAGTTGCTGAATGCTGATGGATTTCCTGGCTAAGCGTCTTCCTTATAGCAAGTGGAGGAAGAGACTACACTAACAATACAACAAGTTCGCATGGTATTTTTCCCCATCCCAAAGGATTCCAAAGTGTTTTACATGTGAGATGCCCATGGCTTGCTGTTGTGGTGGTCAATTGCTAGAACAGCAGCCTCATACAGTGGGGTCAAAAGAGAAAGAGTAGGCACTGGTTGCCATAACACATGCTTTGAGAGTTTAGAGTTGCAGAACAAAAACATCCTGTTTCTTCAAGCTATTGTCTACTAGTTCCTAACACATTTTTGTTGGTCTTAGATATGAAGAATTTTGATAAGTTACTTCAAACTTCCTGTGTATTTTAGGACTGATGAGCCTTACTTCTCTAAAAGAGGGAATCTCGCTACATCATTATTATAAACCAGCACTATATGACTTACATAATGCCTAAACTTGCTGAACGCTAGGTGGTTATCTGCATACAGTGATGCATTTCTTTTTCAGCTCACTCCTGTTTCAGTGTCCTTAAAATTAGGTAAGAGAAAATGCTGTTATATAGTGGATTTCCTAAATATCAGTGCACCAGCTGCCTTAAGATAGATTGAGGGACCTAATTAGCTCTTTGTCACTGCAAAAATCCATGTAACTGCAGTGCTATGATCTCCAAAAGCAGAGTACTGACTCAAGATCTAGAGACCAAGACTGTTCTCTTTCTTCAGCACTACTTCTTGAGGAATAGCTCAAGATGTACAAATTGGGACCACAAACTCCCAACACAGGCAAATGCTCCAGGGCACCATCTACATTCTTTATTAATAGAAAACAATGACACTAATGAAAAACTTTAATTACCATTACAAATACTTCTGGGCTCACCTCCATTCTACACTGAACATAGAATAAGTTAGCAGGCAGTGGGGTTGGAAAGAATCCCAGTGCACAGTAATCAAACAAGATGGCAGCCTTACTACCACTTTTTCATGCTTTGGAAATATTAGCAAAATCTGATGAGAGGGTCAGACTCATCTGCTAGTCAGCTTTTGTTCTTTCCTGTTGATGAAGCCAAATATAAATGAATCAGGAGCAATTCCAATTGTAAGTACATGGGAGCCTTTCATGAGATATGAAGAAAAGATGACTGTTGTATTCCACTAAAATATTTTTCATTGCTAGGAGAGAATATAATCCTTTATGTCAACCTTTGCCTAGTCTGTCAAGGCATTACAGCATTTTTCAAGGTCTCCTGTTGCCATGTTCAGCAATCATCAGATAAATAATGTTATAAGAACAATCTCAAACAAAACGTCAGTCCCCATATAACAAAGGAGCAACATACTTCTAAGATCAGGTAGAACTCTGGTCCTCAGAGCCAACAAATAATTCCAGAGAATGGTAGGGCCACCAACTCTGCTATTTTTGGCATGCTATTGCAGGGCTGGTCTGCTAAAGCATGTCTCGTTCAACATGATTGCTACATGTGCTATGTGAGAGCCATGCCTTTGCCTTCCTAATGCTTTCTACAAGTTTACTTGAAATGCTGTATAAAACAGAGGTAATGGTAAACTCTTAGGCAAAAAGACACACACACCAACTAGACAACCAACAGATTTGGCGAGAAAATCTCTTGACACACAGGAAGGCAGTGGTTTCCCTAACCCAAGAAACAATGGCAGCAAGAATGACCAGGGACACCATCTTATCTCCCTTTGTATCACCTCACTTGGCAGAGGGAGATTAAGAAGAATTAGTGAAAAATAATAAATACTGTCTTACATTTTCAGTTCAACATTAAGAAAACTGCAGAGCCAGTCCAGCCTCGAGCTCTCCTGAAGTTTCCTAACATTTATGGCCCCAAGCCTGTTGTAACTTCACCTGAAATAGTTAACTACACGCAATACTCCTTGAAGACAACAGAAGAACCAGCCACTGTAAAACACGCTGTTTTGGATGAGAACAGGATGAAGATACAAGTCAATGAAGAATTGTTTGTTCTCCCTCAAAACGGTAGGAACATTTGGTCTTCAGACTATCAGAAGAAAGATTTCTATTCAGAGTGTAGATCTTTAAAACTTTTGAACATTATATGATTGTAGTTAGAGTAATAAATGAGGAAATGAAGACATTGGGTGCTTTTCACTCCCCCATCATGAGTACTGTGAGCTCTCTTTTTAAATGCATGTGTAAATATTAAGTAATCATGGAGCACATCGGGAAATTTAAGTAACAAATCCATAATTACAACAGACTGTATTCTTTTTACCTAACTACTTGGTTGTCATTACATTGAAAAGCATATATTCAGTGTGAAACTTTACCAAGAGCTGCTGCCACAATATGGGTGGAATACTTGGTCAAAACTAAGCGGTACTGCTCCTCTAGAAACCCTGTCAGCTGTCCAGCAACAGCCCTTATCAGGGACATTGGTGGAATGAGTTCAAGTTTATACTTCATTTGCCCTGCCTCTTCATTCCACCAGTTCTATGAGATGTTCTTGGTTTGCTGTAATGTGAAGCGAAACTATAGGCTGACACCACTTTTCTTTTTTTTTTTTTTTTTGGCCATACAGCATTCTTGTTTCTCAGCCAGCCCAAAAGGTAGCATGCCAAAGCCCAGAACATAAAATTCCTGGAGGCTAAGAGAAAACGTAATGCTAATTATATACATCTGGGTTGCTTCCATAATGATTTTCACCTCCATAGTTGTCACTTTAAGCAACATAATTGACTCTTATGGGTACTATGTTACCATACTAATGAAAACTTCCTGACAATTTGCCAGAGACACAATGCTATCTGTCATAATGTTTTTTATTGTTTTTGTTGTTGTTGTTGTTTTTGAAAGAGCTCTTTTTAATTATATTACCTGTGTATGTATTTTTGTCCTTACGGGAGGAAGAATGTCATATTAAAAAAAAAAATCACTTAAAGCCCCTCCACTTAACACCTGCAAGTACAGAAAACTAAGGAGTACCATGGTATAGTGCTACAGTATGATGAAAAGTACAACAATAACAGTGCAGCAAATCAGGTCAATCCCAAACATAACAACTGTAGATGGAGAAATAGGAAAAAAAAGAAAACCTACTTACCTTTAGAAGACCTCAGGTAGGCAAGTCTCCAGTAAACCATCCTTGTTTCCACTGCCAGCCCTTAAAAGAGTTCTGTAAAGGGGTGGATCCTGGCTCCACTCCTTCCGGTCACTCAGGAGTATCGCTTGCAGCTGAGCTCCCCTAGGTTGGCCCTGTTTTCCCACCAGCTGCTCTATTATTTTCTATGTGAGTCAGAACTGACCTTGCAGATGAAAGATTTTGATGACAGAAAGATGTGGCTTCCCTTTTAGTCTTGCCTCTTACTTTATTTCAGTATAAATGTGTACACAGCTTCAAAACTGTACACGGAGAAACTGCCTCACACCTTCGCAAGCTCACTATCCTCAACATGGTCAATTGCTATTGGGATAGATGTCATATTGGCTTTCTGTGTGAAAAATACTGCAGTGTTAAAATAAATTTTAAAAAAGGTTATATAGGCTTGCATTAATACAGTTGTGTGGTAGCTCTAAAGCAGACTCAAATTCTCATTAAAAAATACAAATGTGTAATACAACAACATGCATAAAAGATTTATATAAAACAATACGGTAACAAGCAAATAGTTTAGGCACCTTGGCTTCAGCATAAGGTGAAAGAGTAAAGGTGAAGCACCTCAGAACACATGGTGGAGGGAGCAGGAAACTTATCTGGGTGCTGTGGAAGGAACTGGAAGTGTGAGAAGTCAGCAAGAAGGAGATATGATGAGGGAAGAAGGAGGAACAGAAATGATATTCCTGCATATAAAGTAAAGTGCAGGAATAGTAAGAGATTTAGATTAATTGAGTCAAGACAAGGTGGATTTGTTCTTCCTGGAAGGTAAAGACTTCCTTGCTAATGAGGTTATTTCAGTTCCAGGTGTGGTAAAGGATGTGTGTGTCACAGAGCACTTGAAGCCCGAGCGGGCAGCCAGCTGTAACCAGGTCCCTGAACTGCGCTATTCCCTCACATATGATCAACAAAAAGCTGAGCTGCGTGTGGCCCTTCTGGAAGGTAAGGGGCAGTAATCTGTTACTGATTATACCCTACTTGGACTTCTTCAGGACTATCCTTTGTGAAAGGTATTTACAGTCAATCTTTCCTTTCCAGCTATGCACGGCAAAATGAGCATTGACCAAGATGCTGGCTGCCATTGCTACATACTGGGCACACTAGTGAGCAAATCTGGCATGACTGAAGCCCAGACAGAGCTGAAAAAGAAGGTGCTTCACACCCTCTGGGAGGAGGCCCTGCGGTTCCCGTTAACTGAGGAGGAGATGCAAGAGGGGACTCTGACTCTCACCTTGAGAAACTGCGACAAGTTCTCCAGACACAGCATTGTGGGGGAACTCAAACTGAACCTTGCTAACATGGAGGAATTCGGGATGGCCCAATGGGAAAGACTAAAGACCCCAGAGAAGGTACGGACTCAGTCTGTATCACTAGTCCAGAGGCTCTAGTTATTGTGTGCACAAGAGAAGCCTTTTTCCAATACAGCTGCATGTCCGTAGGTGGGTGGCTTGTTGTATCTGGACCCAGGTCTGGAGAGGCAATGTGTGACTGCAAAGGTGATGTACTAGAACTCTGTGTTGACCTAACCGCTTCAGAAAGCAATCAAAAGCCCATCAGCCCATCCCTTTCATCTACAGCTCCCGGAATTTAAGATGTGTTAAACCTCCCTTTCCTCCTCCCTCAATTACATGATAATCTAACACTGATATCTGCAATTCAAAGCCTATGTCTGGAAGTTACGTGCGTTTCTGTGTGTAAACAATGTAGGGACTGTGGTAGCAAAAGTTCAGCTGCTACGTTGTGCCTCCTCTGCAGAGCTGGGTGTGGGTAAGGCATCTGATAGCAGCCTACTTCATACTAAAGAAAGATCTCTGGCTGAGAGAAGGGCAGAAGATCTGGCAACTTTTGCTGCTGAAAAAAAATGGAGGACTAAAATAAATTATTCTCATGTGAGTCATAGTTACTTAAAACCTTGAACCATGATAAATAGAGCCCTCCATTCTCCCCCCATCTACTGCAGTATCCACTCACTCCATTAGCGACAAGTTCACAGAGATGGTTGGTTTTCACTCATGTATACCTGGCAGAGTCCTGGCATACAGGGTACTCCACGTATACATAGAAACAGGACAACACTCATTTCTCAAGCAGGCTGACAGTGCAAGGTTAATGCTAACCATACTGCTGAACTGTACTGCCCCAGTTTGAGCTGAGGATGTGCAGTGAAAGCTGAATTTGCGTCATCTGGGACCTAAGAGAGCCAACCCTTGCACAGACAGCTTCTATACAGATCCTGAATCATTCATTCAGAACCAGAGCAGGAGGCAGTGAGGAAGAGCTGATCAAAAAAAGAGCAGCTATTTTTGACAGCATCCATCCAGGAACAAAGTTAGTGGGCTTTGTTTAAAGTCTGACATTTCCTTGAAAAGCCATGAGCTGCAGAAATTTCATTCCTGTACTCTTGGTAATTCTCCCACACAAGGGAAAGAGCTCAGAGGGGAGCTTGCAGCTAACCAGGTAATGTAATTAGTATTCAGGAATTCACAGAGTGCTGTGGGCAATGCAAATCACAGATATTGCAGTCTGATGTCCTTATCTTGTCTTCCTTCCCTCCCACTGCTTTGCTAATGGCAGTGATGATAGTGGTTGCTTACATAGCACCTTTCCTTTTGTGATTTCATGGTGCTCTGCACAGTAACTCACCACTGTCCCCGTGATGCCTGTTATCCTCAGTCCACAGAAAGAGGGAGAAGGAAAAGAACCTCTGGCTCAGTCTCATCACGCAAATCTCCAGCAGAAACCAACCATTACGGTTTTGGTTTCATGTGGTTACAGGGTGGTCAAGAACTCGATCAGAATATTAGAAGATAAAAAGACATAAGCAGAACATGTGGTGTGTGTGCACAATGAGTACATCTGCACGTGAGTGTATGTGCATTTACAGCCTGCTGCTGCACCCAGCTTCTCATCCTCTACAGCATTTGCTATGCATGGAGCTACAGTTACCAGCTTCTAGCCAAAAGCTACAGTGAGGCTTTGTGATATACAGGGTGGATATGTAAACAAAAGCAGTTCATAATTTGCCAAAATTATGGTCTTGTATTAAGATGATATTTGTATTTGTCAGGGACACACAGCCATTTAAATCTGCCTCTTTTTTTGTTTCTTTCTTAAGATGCACTTGCATTTAGGGCAGGATTTATTTAAGTGAAACATATACAAGCCCTTTGTTGCTACCTGAGTGCATGAAGGAAGATTTACTCGGACTGATCTGAGATTGAATTTCAGGCTTCCTTGCTAATAGCCTCCCACCTGAGTTGTGCACAACAAATAAGTCATTCAAACCAGACAGTGATGACAGCCAAGCTTTCTGGAGAGTCAATCACCTCACAGGGAGCATATGGAAGGCTTGTCCTTGCCTGTAGAAAGTAACCCGGTGAAAACATAATTTGAAATATTTATGGCTCACTTAGAACTGCAAGTGGAGAGCACAGAAATGGCCTAGAGGAGGGCAGTCTGTCCTAAAGCTTGTAGATCACACTAAGGAGTCCAAAGGGAGTCTATTGAATTGGCATTGGTTTCTGTGTCTCTTCTGGATCATTAACCTCACACTAAAACAGATTTCTGTCACAATCTTGCACTTACGGAGAGTAACTTACATCCTTCTCGCCCCTCAACATTTCCTTCCTAGCATGGCAGAGGTGCTGCTTTCCAAGGCAAGCTCAGCTGGCAGGAGGTCGTTTCCCTCTTTTTCTGCCTTCAGGGATATTTGTACAGTACAAATGAGAGAGGGGAATAAAGGCCAGGAGGATAAGAGGACAATTGCTAATGGGAAGAAAGGAATCAAATAATCCAAAGCTAAAATACATGTGGCCCCGTGAAGTGAATGCTTGATTTTACAGAGCATCTGCCCCAAAGATAATCCTACTGGGCAACAGGGATAGCTGTTCACAGGCTGCAGGGAGGCTGGAAGAGAGGAAGAGCACTGTGCTGAGCTGATGAGGGTTTTAGGTTGGCTGTTTGTTGTTTTTTTTTATCACCAGATAAGGTTAACAAAGAAGGTTCAACACCAGCTCCAAGGTAGCTGGGTGGCACAAGCCAAGGCATCACCTACTCTTTCCCAGTCTGACAATTAAGCAGTGGGGACCTGGGACCATGTCTGGTCAGAGACCCCTCACAGGAGTGATGAATGATTAAAAAGAGCAGTAATTGAAGTAGGGGACATAAACCAAGTACAGCTAGATAGTCTGTCACAAAATGATGGAATACTTACACAGAGTTCAGCCCCAAATTCTTGTCTGATTAAATATTCCACTGGAAATAGCTGTTAGGAAACAGTACATAGAATCATAGAAAGGCCTGAGTTGGAAGGGACCTCAAAACCCACTCAATTCCAACCCCTTGCCATGGGCAGTGCTGTCACCCACCAGCTCAGGCTGCCCAGGGCCCCATCCACATCCAGGGAAGGGGCATCCACAGTTTCACTGGACAGCCCCTGCCAGTGCTTCACCACACTTTGAAGAAAGAATTTCATCCTAACATTTAACCTAAGTTTCCCTCAGTTGCTTTCCAGTAGCAAAAGAAAGGAGTAGTCAAAGTGTTCTGGTCCCAGTAAATGAGGTCTCTTGAATATGTTGCCTGGTTTGTTCTGATCCAGTTTAACTGGAAAAGTCTCCTGTACTGAGACAGGGAGACAGTTTGGTCAGTCTATGACCTTAAATTCATCCCCTTGTGTTATTTAGTTTTCCTAATGTTAGACTTAGATTGCACACAAAATTAACTCTTTATACATCTCAATTTCCAGGAGCCATCTACAGGCCATGGGGAAGTTCTGCTCTCTATCAGCTATCTGCCAGCTGCAAACCGCCTGCTTGTGGTGATTATTAAGGCTAAAAATCTCCATTCCAAGCAGCTGAAAGATCTTCTTGGAAATGGTGAGTGGGATAGCAAGAAAAACTGAGATTAATATTTCTGCTATGAAGTAAATCTAGAAAGAAAGTGGAAAGTATGGTGTTTGCCAGAAAAACGTTTGGTGTTTGCTAACGAGATTTGAACAATTTTTAAAAGGAAAAGCTAAAAAACCCCAAGATCAGTGTTGCTCATATTCTCTTACTCAGCCTGTTGTCAATAGTTAAAGTTCTCTTGCATTCATTTCATTAAATGTTCATTAATACAGTCTCCCTGATTTCTTTGTAGATGTTTCTGTCAAGGTGACCCTGAGGCACCAGTCCTTGAAGCTGAAGAAGAAGCAGACCAAACGTGCAAAGCACAAGATCAACCCTGTCTGGAATGAGATGATCATGTTTGAGGTGCCTCAAGAGCTGCTGCGTGCCTCTAGTGTGGAGCTGGAAATGCTGAGCCAGGATGGTGCTGGGCAAAGCCAAGTGCTCGGCAAGTGCAGCCTGGGTTTGCATGTCACAGGCACAGAGAGGAACCACTGGGAAGAAATGCTGAGGAACCCCAGAAGACAGATTGCCATGTGGCATCAACTCCACATGTAGGCATGCTATGACTACTGCCAACCAGATTTCCACCAAGCCTCTGAGCGTGGGGAAATAAGCTGCATTTCACCTTCCACTCTCCCATCCACCAAGTGGCCCAGCACAGCATTCTTCTCAGGCCACCCGCTCTGATTGCCAAAGGAAACTGTCTGGAAAATGTACTTAGAGGACAATGGCTCACCCTACCAAGTGGTTCTCTTAAACAAAGGGCCTGGCTGTCTGGGTGATTTGAATCACTTTTGTTAGCTTGCCCACTGTCGTTTCTTTGAGTTCCCAGTTTCTGCAGAGAAGCTGAGGGGATTAGAGGGATCACAGAAATCTCAGCTGTTCTTTGGCATCTGGCACTTTCACCCAAGCTCAGTGGTGAGGGCTGGCTCCATAACATGCAGCAATCATTTTGCCAGTCACTGTTTTTCATAATGCTTTGTAAGATTGTAAGAAATGAAGATCACAAAATTAATGCTGACTTCTGACCCAAAGCAGTAGTATGGAAGAGAGAGAAGCTAGGTGGAAGCATAGATGAATGTGCATTAGACGGATATCTAGAAGTACAGGAACAGAGGAATAAGAGAGACAGCCATACTGTCACCCAGTGTAGTCTTTGAAGCAAGCACTGCCAAACAAGAAGTCAAATATTTTTCTTCACTTTTGTTTATTAGAGTGTTTGATACCTTAGCTTTAGGGTTCATGAAAACTGTTGAAAGCATGAAAGTTTCAGAATCCTCTACATCATCCATGAAGACCCTAAACATGGACAGCAAGTTATTACTGATATTACTTCCAAAAACATGGACCAAATCCTTCTGCTTACTGACCTTCTGTTTGGGAATTTCTGATCTGAAAACGTTTCAAATACAGTAATTGTATTCCAGGAAGTATCTATACAAAAGAAGTGGGATCCTTTCATACCTTAGCATTTGATTGATGGTCTTGGTTTGAAGTTAACTATCACACCCAATTCTCATACCTGCATTACTTGAAGAAAACCCTTCAGAACGGTCATATATTTCATCACTTCCAGACAGAAGGAATTCACCACCCAGACATACTCTCTAGAGCTTGCTTTTTTTGTGTGCACTTTCAAGATCTGATGTGGCTTAAATGTTACTGTTTACTGTTCTTTTTGTGTCTGGATGGATTGAAAAGCTGGCACTGCCAGCAATTATGTTACAATCACATAAGCACAGATTGTTCTGCTGCTTTATTTCAAGTAGTAGACACAGCTTTGAGGGACTTGTATGGGGACAAGACATCCAAAAGTCTGAAAACAGGATCATATGTTTTGTAGCACTGAAATACTCTGAGAACTTCAATTTTTGTAGGGTTAGTATGATTCCCTGTTTAATTCAAAATATTAAACTGGGCTTTATCTTGAATACATTCCATTTTGCTGATTTAGCCAAACAAGTCTAGTAAGTTGTCAGGTGAAGGCTAACACCCTGCAGTGAAAGGGGAAACAACCAGAACCAGTCTCTGAAAATTGGCTGAAGTGTCAAGCACAGAAGTTTGTGAACAGAGGAGTGAAGTTCAGCTGGAAGCCACTCACTAGTAGTGACTGTGGTGGTATTGGGGCCAACTCTGTTTAACATCTTCATTAATGACCTGAATGACAGGACAGAGCACACCTTAAACAAGTTTGCAGAGGATACAAAACTGAGTGTAGCTGTTGATACACAAATTTCTTGTGCTACTTTTCAGAAGGATGTGAACAGGCTGGAGAAATGGACTGACAAGAATGTTTAATAAAATGAAAGGTAAAGTCCTGCAGCTGAGGAGGAACAGCACCATGCAACACCACAGGGCCGGGGAAAACCACCTGGGAAGCAGTTTTGCAAAGAACTTGGGGCCCTGGTAGAAGCCAAGTCAAACATAAACCAGCAGTGTACTTTTGCATCAAAGAAGTACAACAGTGCCTTGGGTTGCATTATGAAAGCCATTGCCAGCAGCTCAGTAGGGGTGATTCTACCCAGCACTGATGAGGACAGACCTGAAGTGCTGTGTCCCGCTCTTGGCTTCCAAGGTGAGAAAGATTTGGATTTACATGAACAAGTGCAGCAAAGGGCCATGCAGATGATTACAGGAGATAAGCATCTTTTGTATGAGGAGAAGCTGAGACCTGACACCATCTAGTCTGGAGAAGAGAAGGCTCAATGTGTATAAGTACCTGATCTGGAAGAGGAAAAAAGAAGAGACAGGCTCTTCTCAGTAGTGTCTGGTGACAACATAAGAGGAAATGGGCACAAATCACAATACATATAATTGTAAGTAAATGTGAGAGAAAAATTCAGACAGAAAGAGAGAGAGAGAGAGAGAGAGACTGAGAGAGAGAAGATGATTAAACAGTGGATCAAGTTTCCAAGAGAAGTTATTGGTCCTTGGAGACCCCTGAAACCTGACTGGACATTGTGTAGTAGATGTAGACATCTACTGTAGTTTATACTGCTTTGAACAGAGATGGGACTGGACAAGGTGTTCTCCAGAGGTCCTTTCCACTCTCAGAGGCTGTGTGACTCTGAACAGATCAACAAGGTCAATGAACAGTGAAGAAAACTATCTTTACATTGCTACTCTCATTACTGGGTGGCGTAGCAGCGAGTTACTTGATCGCTTTGAAGAAAGAGATAAAAACAGCTTTGACCAAACAAACAAACAAACAAGCAGACAGAAAATTAAATAAATGAATGAATAAATAAGCTACCGAATCTTATAAGGAATGGTTTAATCTCTGCTACTGCTCCACTGGCTAGGGGAGGTTTAATTAGAAAAAAAGAAAAATGACTTTGTTTTATGGATTTTTGTTTTATTAAGAAAGAGCTGTAGGATTCTGTGATTAAAGTAAACATAGCAGAAACTTAGTTGATAGCAAATTCTCAGTAGTTTCTCTGTTCTGTGTTCTGTTGTCTGAAGATATGCCTATAGGTTTGGAATAATTATTTCCATTTAAGTGCAACATTTGTTGTCATGTTGGCCTGTTCTTCCTATAGTTCCTGGCATCAATGTAATTCTTCCTTCCTTTTAGTATAATGATAAGAAGAACAACTTCATGGTATGATGCTATTTGGCTGGCAATGAAAAGCCTGAAGGGCCAAATATTTGTCTTGCTGCCAAGAGATTTCTCCAGTTCTGCCTCCTGCTTATTTTAATGAACCTTTTATAACATCTTGGTGACTGATTGTAAACAGCATTATCTGCCTCTGCCCCTGGTGATTTTGGCACACCCTGTAATTAGATAACAATCCTACAGCACCTAAGAAATAGCCCCTTGAAATCTGATTTTCCTGTGAAAAATATAATGTCCTCTTTTATAGAAGAGAAAGATATGTGTAGACACTTAACCACAAAATAGTCTTAAGGCAAAAGTGGTGTCATCAGAGTTAAAGGCTGGTGTTGTTCCTTCCTTTGCTGTATGCAATTGAAACAGAGAACAAATGTATGCATCTCTCCTGACTGGATCTTTTTTACTGTCTGGCATTTTAGCCTAGGAAGAATGCTTTTTGCATTCAGCTTAGTCTTAAGAGGCTGCCAGGTGTTGATTTAATGAGGCAGGAGCTGTTCTAGGGACTGAAAGGCAGTGCAGTTAAGGGTGCTGGCTCCCATGAGCAGAAGGAATGTTGCGTACGTGTGGTACTGGAGGGGCAGGGACGCCCAACCCTGGCCCTTTTGAACTTTGTTAATAGGAGCTGTTTGTCGTCAAATTCCTGCTCCTGTTCAGTGCCCTGCTGTTATGCCATGAAACTGCCTGTATCAGGCAGTGCTTGAATGCCCCGAGCCCCAGCACCCCATGGCTGTAGGAACTAAATTGGCCTGAGCAGATCAACTGTAGAGCTACTGTGTGAAATGGCAGCATATTATATATATAAACAAAAAGTATCTGGAAATTCCCTGTGTCATCACGTTTGAACTAGGTGATCATAGTGGTCTTTCCCAACCTTAATGATTCTATGATTCTATAACGGGTGACAATAGGTTATGACAATTAATGTTCTTAAGTAATGTGTTTGACCAAGAAGCCAGGTCAGTAGATTCCCCAGTGGCAATTCAGTGGTTGCACTGATCCTTCTGCCTGCTATTAACCCATTAATATGAAGAAATGTTAAGGCTGGAAGCAAACAAGCTGTGGAGATAAAAAAACAAAACCAAAAAACACTACCACCATCAAAAACAATAACAAAAAATACCCTTAGGAATTTGTGCTACTGTAGGAAAGATTAAAAAAGCACACAGATAACTGATAGTCCCTAAAACACAGAATCATAAAATCACTAATGTTGGAAAAGACCACTAAGTTCATCTAGTCCAACTGTCAACCCATTGTCATTACTACCCTTGGCACTTTCTCCAGTTATAAGGGGCAGTGGTTGCAGTTGTCCTGTAAATGGACAAAGTATTTCCTTCAGTTCTTGTCCCAAGTATACTTGAATGCTGATGGAAACCATGTTCACTTTGCAAACAGGAAACACATTGGAAGTTAATGGAAAATTCACTTCAACAAGTCTGGGATAAGGCTGGGAATACTTTCAGGTTCAACTCTTCTCCCAGGCGTTATTCTGCTTTCAACATTCTGAACAAAAGCACTTTGAATTTTGCAAGGATTTGTCATCAGTACTGTGTGTCCTGAGATACATTTTTTATCAGAAAGGAGGAGTTTGCAGTTTGAGCTTTACAAATGCAGCCTGAAGTTTGTCCGCATTTTCCTGATGTCTGTGAATCTGATTCTGGACATGATCCCCACCAAATGGCATGCAGGAAACTGTAAGTCACATTACTTACCTGATTCCTGTAATGCCCACTTGAAAAGGCAAATTGTGCAGCAATTTCCCCCCTCTGCAGCATGAAAACAGGAAGGCTGAAAGTTGTATACTACGCATTATAGTCCAGCTGCCCATCGCTGGCAAGCACAGGAGGCACAAAGAGCAATGTGGTGGGAAACAGTCTAAAAATGATATCAATAGCAGGGCTTGAGATAAGCACAATGACATTTAGTTAAATCTGGGAGCCAAGGTGCCTTGGACTACACTCCTTAGGAGGTCAGTTTAAAGTTTGGTGGGACTGAAGGGCAGAACTTTGGCAGTACCTTTTATGAATTCTCAAGTGTAACTAAATCTCAAGATAAATTTAGTTCATTTGCTGAACGATAAGCATGATGAGCAAAAACTAATACTAGACACTATATTGTTTCTTCTGTTGGTAATATCAAACTGCACAACAGTAGCAAAGTGAAATAGTGCTTCATGGCCTTCCAGCATGAGAAGGCTTTTCTGCTTACTCAGTCCTTCAGCGTCCAAATGTGTGTATTGCACAGAGCAGATATTGTTTGTCAAGATGATATTGTATGCACAGTCCAAAGCACAAACAGAGCATGAGATTCAGTCTTTGTGTCTACTGTTAGAGCACAAAATGTAAATCACCACAAGTAAATAATTCCAAACTGTGTGCGCATTGTGTCTGTTTGTTTACTGCAGGGTAAGGCCCCTGTGCTGAAGCTCACAAGCTGAGGGGCAAAACACTGCAATGAGGCAACAGCAAGTCCTGTGTGCAGTCCACCAAGGGCTGGGTGTGTGGTGAGAAGGGAGCAGCCAGGAGGGGTGTCCTGTTCCGGCCAAACACAGGAAAGCTGTTGGCTTTCAGCAGGGTGGTAACTAAGCAAAGCTATAAAGGTTTTCCTGCAGCTGCAAAGAGGTTAGGGAATGGGATCTGGCAACCAGCTTCCTTCCAGACACTGGCATCATCTCTGAAAACAAGCTAAGAAGTGAATTTGGATTTAGTCTTGTTGCTGGTCTTTGTACTTTCAAGGGAATGCTGATGATACTCTGCAAACCGTGTACCTATGAGAAAATTCCTGCTTAGCTGACCTAATACCATCACTGTTTCCTAACAAGGCACAGAGATCAAAAGCTGTACATAAAAGTAAGAGAAAAAGAAACTGGGGGCAGAAATGGGAGATATTTACCTCACTGACAGTTTGGGGGCACTCTGTCAACCACCACAGTCAATGTTCAAGCACAAGAGAAGCCAAAAAGTGAGTCTGGGAGGGGGCAGGGGAGGTGGAGGTGTGTGGGCTGCTGCCGGCCCCACAGAGAGGGCTGCACCTCCTGTGCCCACCATGTCCCCCACACTACTTGCCTGCCCTGCACCATCCCCCCAGAAACAGCGAAGGCTGACAGCAGCACAGACAACAAACTTGTTTTTTCCCTTGGATCAAAACAACTTCAAACGAGGGACTTCAGAGAGCTGAGAAGCCTAGTTAGCACAGATGCTGTTCTGCGGGAGCCTTTGATTGCCGGATATTTTTAGAGACCCTTTAAACGAGCTGTGGCTGCGTTCATATGGCTGCAGTTCTGCTTGCAGCAGTCAACGTTTCTCTGTGCCTGCTGCCCTGAGCTGCCATGGGGCCAGCCCTCTGCCACAGCCCGTTTTCCCCACAGACCTGCCACTTCCAGGAAGGGACAACACCTTTGTTTTTTTGCTAAACTAAGTTCTGAGTGCCAGCCTGTAACCACAGCCATCCCCATGGAGCATGTCCAGGACACCAGCAGAGCTGGGGAAGAGCACGCCAGGCGTTAGTGCTATGACAACCATCACAGAGGAATTTTTCAATTTCCTTTTCACTCATACTGACATGAGAATTAGTGGTCCTAAAAATGAAGGGCAAACTTAGTCCTAGATCAGATAAATTTGTGCAGGCTTCCCTTCCTCACAGTGACTCAGACTGTGCACTTTGCGTGAAGGACTCTTGCTTTTAAGTCCTTGGTTTGAAGCTATCAGCAAGGAGGCAGTCACTGCCAACAGCAGTGGTCAGGTGTCCGCAGCACAAAAAAATGGAAGCTAATAACAAATCAGCAATGGATTTTGATTGCTAATCCTACTCTTCACGCACTGTTGACCTACTGAAGACAAAGCACTGTCCTGCCTTGTATGCTACTGATTGATGAGCAAAGATGAAACTCTAAGGATGAGTTTTCCATCAATGGCTTTGGAGTGTCCAGCAAACCCTGTGCCTGCTGAGCTGGATCTAAGCCCTGGGTGATGCCAGGTTTTGCTGGGTTTACTTACTGCTCAGAAACAGACTTTAATCACTGCAGTGAAAGCTGCCAGGAAATGGCACATTATTTGTAATTGCTCCATGACTTCAAGGTATCCACTAAAAAAAACCTTTTATAAATGAACACTAATTTTTGGCTATTTTAATTTCTGAGTCTGGAAACTGCCTCTTGCTTCCAGTCCCTGTGGCTCTCATTGTTTTTGGCTGAACTGTGGGGAATTCAGTTCTGAAACCAATGCACAACCATCCTCCAAAAACCATTTATACCCTTGAGTGCGTGCTTTCACCCAAGGCCCACCTCTCTCCTCAGCTTGTGAGTCCCCTTAGCCCAAACCTCCTCCAAGGCCAGAATTTGCATTTACTTTCATCTGGTACCAGCAAATTGCCCAGCACCAATGTGTTGTGAACTGAGCAAACATGACTGGGCACAGCAAATCACCAGTTTAAATCCTCAAAGCAGAACCAAGCCTTTATACCATACATAGCTGCTGGAGACCTCACTGCCATCTTCCAGTACTAGAAGGGAGCTTAGAAGCAGGAAGGGAATAGACATTTTACCTGGATTGATAGTGATAGGACAAGGGAGAATGGCTTCAAACTAAAAGAGGGAAGATTGCCAGCAGGCTAAATAACTTTCCTATATCACATAACACTGGTTATCCATGGGTATCCATTTTCAGGATCAACTGGAAAACTGTAGATCCTTCCAGATCTTTAAGTTAACCTCCAATCATAATATAAAGAATTAGCAACCCAACTAGATCAATTTAAATGTTGTTGGTTTTTTGTTTTTTTTTTGTTTGTTTTTATTAACAATCATTTTACATTACAAGGATAATATGACAAAAGGAAGTTCTCGTGTACATACTATGATATATCAACATAGCTCTATTCGTATCCAGTGTCCTAGGTCCTTTCACACAGGTACTATAAAGCATAGTCTGTAAAGTAATAACATTTTAATGTTCTCCAAAAGAGTGATATTAACATATTAATACATATGTAGTAATAGACTTCTAGATATTTTTCTCTCATTGTGTGTGTGTGTGTGTGTATGGTGGGTGAGTGAGAGACAGCTTGAAACAGTTCAGCAGGGCTGTGCTTGGGTGGGGGTACAGAGAGGTCTGGGACAAAACTTTCTGCTTTCTGGAAGCAAGAAAGAGAAACACATCTTGTCAACAGTTGGGTGAGGACCCCACATTGGCAGAAAGCTTTGCAGCCCTCCCATAGCATCTGGGACATTACAGCATTGGAGATGCATTCCCCTACCTGGCACAGCGAGCTTATTTGACGTGAGGTGCAGTGCATCAGAGTCCGTGGCCTGGCAGCAGTGTGCCCGCTTGCCAGGCCTGCATGAGTGTCAGTGGCATCTGGAGGAGGGGGCTGGGGAGAGGAGACCCTCCATGAGGTTGGTGAAGAACGGGGCCGGGAACTGCCCGCAGCTGAGGCGGGACACGGCTGAGGTGGATTACCAGTTGTGTGGAGGCAAGAAGCCTGGGGGTGTGGAGTTTGGGGGAGCTCGCACAATGCGATACCAGTGTAACCAACGGTCAGGATAACGCCCACCCTCCTCCCAGAAGAAGGTGAAAATGACAACGGAGAGAGCAGTGAGGGGCTGCCAGGCCCCGCCAGTGCCTGCCAGCCCAGCAGCAGCCTGTCTTTGTAGCAGCCCACCATGTGGCCGGGCCTCTGAGGAGAGGTGCATGGACACAGCATGGCTGACGTGCCACGGCCACTTTGTATTGGCTGCTTGGGCTCAGCACAGTGCCCTGCCAGCTCTGATCCTGTAACCGTCCCTCATGCATAAAGCGTTGGCTTTCCTTGCCCTATTCCAGCTCCATCGCTGTGCTTCTGACCGACAGCCACATGCGAAAGAGGGCACAAACACATGGTTGTTCCGTGCTGTGCTAGCGATGGAGGATGGGAAAAGCAGAGCCACATTTTTGCAGCACGGGTATGCTGAGCTGCCAACCACATCCGTGCAGAGACAGAAAAGTGCATATGAGGGTGGGATATGTGTCTGTCCAGCTGTGAGCACGCTGGACCTTACAAAGGCTTACTCAGAAGACAAGGATACTTGAGCGTGTTCCCACACTGAGACATTCCCATTAGACAAACCTTATCAAGCACTTGGTTAACATGCCAACAGGGGACCCACTGCCCTAACTGCAGCTAAGCTTCCCCCTGCAGAGTGCTGTACATGTAAATGTAGGCCTCAGTGTATGGCTAAAACCATCCCAAAGTCCAACGTCTTCAGTGTTACATGCCTTGTGCCAGAACACAGGGCCAGCCTTACACAAGGTTGGTTGATTCTATCATCTCTATATTATATCTTTATATCTATTGAAAACATAGAAATATATAAATATATAGGATTTTATTTATAGATATATAAGCGTGTGATTTTATCTTTTGTATGGTGTGTATATGTACTGGGATGTGCGTATATACAATATATAGACGGTATGCATATGTACTGTATACATACACTAGCTTACATGCACACACATCATACATGTCTCCAAGGGAGACAGGAATTGCATAGGCATTACTGCATTGAATACAATGGCTGGGGGAGCAACGTACCATTTCTCTGCTTTTAAGACCTCTTTTGACAGGGCTGAGAGGGGAATCTGCAAAAGCAGAGCATGTTGCTGCTTATTTGCAAGCCTGTTTTGGTTGTTTTACCCATTGGTCAAACAAACAGCAATACGGATAAGATAAGAAGGAAAGGGGACACCGAAGACCCTGCGGGCCACCTGGTTGAGTTTGTGCTATGAGAAAGAGATAGATGGAGCCTCAATCATGACTCAGAATTCCTATCAGCAAGAGCTCAACTGGCACGGGGGACACAGCCAGGGTCAGCGCAAGCCCCAGCGCAGAAGACACGTAGGTACCCTGTCCTCTGCCGCTCATCCTGCGGCTCCCGCGTGCTGCTGCTGGTATAGGAAGAGCTTTGGTCTCTTGTTTCATAAAGATTATCCCTGTTGAGTTCGGTCTTGTGGCCGGAGGGCGCTGGCTGCTCCAGCCATCGACGAGCCCTGCAGAAGGACACGTCTGCATGTGCTTCATGGGTTCTGCTTTGCAGCAGGCGGTAAGAGTCAAGGAGCCTGAGCAAGAAGTGGGTAGGGGAAATTGGCAACCCAAAAGCCCACAGGCCAGAAATAAAAGCTCTGGGGTCTGGAGAAGTGCGTATTATTCACAGTCACATGCCCTAGCTAGGAAGGGGAGGAGAAGATAAAGACTTCATCTGAGAAAAACAAAACCTTCTCTCTGCTACTGCAACTGCTCATGAAACTGTGAGCAACACATACAAAACAGCTTCCCCTCTGTTCAGAGCAGCAGGAAGGCACTGATTAAAGCTGAAGTACCGCGACCTCCCACTTGGGTCGGCCTCTCTCTGCCCTCCAGGTACCCTCCCTGCCTCACAGCCCGGAGCTGGCTGCACACAGAGCACCAAAAGGCACCTGCTCTCAGGCAAGGCTGGCCAGACAGGGCACCGAAAAGCCGAGGGCGCTTTGCATTGTTATTCCTCTCCCCCTCCCGCAGCCTTGCTCGTGCCGGCAGTCACGTTTCCATCCACAGGACTATCCATGTGAGTAATAGCTACAGATCTGAGATAGGCGGATAAACCTGGAGGGAAAGCTTGCAAAGCACCTGTGCTTGTCTAGTACAAAGGCTGCGTCTATTTTCTGATGGGGGATGATGGGCAATTGTTTGCATTATTGCTGCAGCACCGAGCACTCATTTCCCCCAATAACCAATGCAAAGGATCTCTGACCTTTGCTGTTCACAGCTATCTGCAATGTCCAGTCATGGGAAAATGCTCTTCCTGTGGACACTGCTGCTCGCAATTGCACGCAGAGTTATCACAAAAGAAACAAGTGCTTTCCCTTTTTCTGCTGGAGAAAAAGCCACCCACTGCTACTGGGAATAAGTACCTGGGAGAAAGATGTCACTGATGGGAATGGGATTTGCAAAGCAACCAACAAGGAGAGACAACAGGAATCATTTCTCAACAAGTCCCTGGTGGCTTTTACCTTGCTGATCAAGGCAGGGCACCATTTTCTCCCCAGCAGCAAAAAAGCAGAAGTGCTCAGAGTCTGCACGCAGGTGGTTCAGGTGGCTCAGAACAAGCACTGGGATGCTGCCCCTGCTTACTGAGGTTCCTGGACACTGTTGCCAAGTGCTCCTTCCCTCACATAGGCCAGGCCATTTGATGGCCTCCATGAAAAAAGCCATGTTCCAAGGAGCTTTCAGTGCCACTAATAGAAAGGCAGATCATTTCCTTTTCTCCCCCGCAAAGAGGTACAGAGTTGAGCAAAGAAGTAAATTAAAAAAACATGGGAGGAGGGAAATTGCCTTGCCAGCCTCCCTAGCACCCAGTGCAGCTTACAGAAAGTCTCTTCTTGTTATTTTTACTCCCTCTGCCCCAGTTTCCCATGCATCTGTGCACACTTGAGCAGTACTTTTCCCCATCTGCCTGTCTCTAAACATCCAAGTTTACCTCGCTCATCTCTGGGCCAGAGGCTCATGAAGCAGCAATTCTTCTACAGGGACTTGCTTTTTGCTTTTTACATCTCCTCAAAGCGTATCTAATGGGAGGACCTGCCAGCTCCCTGGAAGGAAACAGCTCTGGCAGCTTTAAGGCAGCACCATCAGCAGAGCCACAGACATCTTGTGCACAGAGATCCCTGTGCTGTGACCACACAAAGAGCTGCCTTGCTCACTGTGCCAGAGGGTTTCCAGCTTAACTCTTGCTCCTTTAGATAAATGTGTCAATTTGATCACATAACTTATCAGGAAAGGCAGGACAAAAAAAAAAAAAAAAAAAAAAAAAAGTAATTAAAACAGTTTATGCAAATGAAATAATTTTTTGCTCACTAGGTGTTGCATATTGATACCTAGGCTTAATGCCCTGGCCTTGCTTGCAACATGCCTAAAGGCTACAGGAGGCAAACCAGGGGCCCTGGCACGTTTGCTCCAACTGTCCCAATGAGCCAGAGATGGGCAGCACGTGCTGTCTGAGGTACAGAATGGGGGAAAGTGAGTAAGTGCTACAGATCGCAACACACTGGCCTTGCAGGGGCTGCTCTGCCCCTCTTCAACTGCTTTGGGGCCAAGCCAGAGCAGAGGACGGAAGGGTTTGCCCTGTGAGTGCTCTAAGCAGGCTCCACCTTTCCTCCTCTACACAGGGATAGAGGGGAAGCATTTCCAAAGCTCTGACAAACACCAGGTGAGCCGTGTCCATGAGTCTGAGAGCTGATATGGTTTGCAGTGGCTTTGCTGCACACTGGTGTCCATTGTGCAGGTCTACTGAGTTCAAATGGGTTAG
This sequence comes from Coturnix japonica, assembly GCF_054131305.1. Classification (NCBI taxonomy): domain Eukaryota; kingdom Metazoa; phylum Chordata; class Aves; order Galliformes; family Phasianidae; genus Coturnix; species Coturnix japonica. The sequence goes on along the minus strand of NC_140667.1, from coordinate 22,332,065 downwards.
TGGGAGGTGAGATCTAGGTAGAAGTGCGTGTTTTCCTGGGGAAGACAGTGTGTGAACCCTGGCAGTGAAAGTGACTCCGAGAGAGATCGGTTCCAAACATGCTACATCTCCATTGAAAACAAATGAAAAAGTTTAAAAAATAAAATAATATTATATATATATATATATATATTTATATAAATGAAAAGCTATCAACTAGCAGCAATGGTTCTAGAGATATCTTAGCACCAAGACCAAGGGCAGGGGGGTAACAGGAGAAAGGACAGGTTCAGTGTTGCTGATACCACCATCATGTTTCCAAACAACACAGCTTGGCACAAAGCTCATCCCTCTGGGAAGTGAGAACTTGTCAGCTCAGAGACCTTCTGAACAACAGCTTCTCACTCCCATGATGGTCTGGTCAGGTTGGTGCTGTCCATGCCACATCAGCGGGGCAAGGCACTAGCATCTGTGGAGTTTTTGCACCTTGTTAGTTTCTTTCTTTTTCTATTTTTTTTTTCTATTTTTTTTTCTATTTTTTTCTTTTTTTTCTCTCTCTTTTTTTTTTTTTTTTTTTTCTTTTTTCTTTTCTAACCTGAAGTGATACTGTGTGAACATGTGGAGCTCATTTACTTTAAAAGAATAAAACAACAAAGAACCCCAAGCCCACAGAACAATCTCCTCTGTGATAGAAGGTGCAAGTCCCCTATTCACATTTTGGCTGGACTCCGCATCCCTTCAAGAAAGGAAGAAATATTTCACAGGAAGAAGCAGAGCATCCCTTCTTCCTGCTGTCATCAGTCTGCTGTGCTGTGGAACATGTTACCTTGGTCACAAGAGAATACGTGAACCTTTACAGGACATCATCACATGTTTATAATCCAAGATAATCTTGCATTGATAGCCCCTGCCACCAAACTGCAGCAGGTTTTTCTTTCAGTTATTCCAAACAAAACAAAACAAAACCCCCACAACGGTCTAGGATTATAAAGACATAGTATAAATAACGTAAATTTAAAGAATATAATTTTTTTAAGCCTTTGAATCTCTGCCCAGAGATGGCTTTTGACTCATTGGCTGTCTAGCTTCCACAGCAGCCCTGGTTTTGTATGAATAGTTGTGTGTGTGTATATATATATATATATATTTATTTCCTACAATATAAAAATATAAATGCAAAAATTTCCCCCTGCCTTCTCTATTTTGCTATTTTATAGTCTGCACATGACATCATGTTATAATATACGTATGATAAACTGGTACTACGGTTATCATAAAAGGAGCTGAAAGCCAAGTATTACTCTACAGCTCAAAAGTAGGGAGAACTGAGAAAGGGGTATCACAGTTTAGTGGAGGCATCTGTTTCTGAATCAGAAAAAAACCAAAATCCTGGCCCCAGCCTTTCCAGAATCCCAGAAGTCTCTGTGAGTGCAGAAAGCTTCCACTCCAACAGAGAGAACCAGATGGAGCTGGAAGATCCAGGGACAGCATAAACACACAGGATGCTCTGTCGAAAATCAGAAATCTGACGGTCGTCAACAAAAGGTTCAAATGGCTCAATAACTGAACTGAACTACGAAAAGAGAGGCAGAGATTGAAACTGAAAACAACAAAAAACACAAAACCCAACCCAACAAACTGACAACACACATATAAAGGAAACCGCCGGGAGGAGAAGGCCAACAAAGACCCGTCATCTAGCTTATAGATTGTTAGGTTTGAACATGTAGAGTATGGCCCCAGCACATGCTTCTAAAGAATGAAATGTTGCCACCTACACTGCAGCTGCCATGGTCGGAGACACCAGTAAATTTCTAAACATTGTCTCAATCTTTAAAATTCTGCTTAGCTTCTATCAGACGCACATCGTCTTATTTTTAAAATTTTCAGTGTGGGTTTTTCCTTAATATATATAATATATATATATACTTTATATAATATATCAAAGTTTAGAGTATAGATTAAAAAAAAAAAAAATTCAACAGCTTTCAGATCTGAGACATTCCTTCCTAAATATCGGGGTAAAACTCAGAGCCATGGTCCACACTCTGCAACATCGGCTTCTGATCGAGAGATGACATCCTGCTCAGCATTTCAGCTGACAGCGCATAACTGTTGCCCGACTTTTCCTCGAACCAACTATCTAGTGCCCGCTTGCAATCAAAGTTGGCAATGGGTGGCCCGTTGACAGCAATCGTCAACAGGTCACTGAGCTGCTCCAGTGTGAGCCGAGAGCGGTTATTTTTGCGCACTCTCTGCAGGGCATTGCGCCCCTTCTCACAGCAGGCCGATGAGGTGGGAAGGACTTTGAGGATCTGAACTATTTTATTTAAGAGAGGGAATCTCTGTTTGTATTTACAAATGTGACTGAGTAAGTCTTTAAAACCATTTTTGGTATAATAATCCACCTTGAGTTCTCGCCACTCCATCAGCAAACTCCCTTGGGTGTCCATTCCCTCTCTGCAAACCTCTCTGGAAAAAGATGGGACTGTCTCCAGGTGTTCAAATATTTGTACCATATCCTCCTTCCCATAGCTCATGAGCTCATCAGTGCTTCTGGGCCAAGCTGCAAGGTCAAATACCTGACAGGCTTTCACAAATGTCCGGCTACGAGAATCGAACCTTTGGGCTAGGATCACCTGGGTCTTCTGGCAGATCTTTTCTCTGATTGACTGGAATTTGGCTTCAGCCACCCGTAGGTTTTTCACAGCAATACCATTAAAGCTTTCACGGAAGTTTTCCTCAAATTCCTGCAGGTACTCCCCTGGTGAGTCTGCTAGCCGACTGATCTCCTGAATAGCTTCCTCTATTTTATCATCCACTTGCGACACAAGAAGGTACTCCCCTTGGAAGACATAGGCAAGACGTGAAAGTACAGCAATCACATCCAGCAGGAAGTAGATAAGTTTAATTGACTGGTAGTCCATCAGGAACTGCAGGAGGGCCAAGGCAATCGCAGAAGCATCTGCCCTTTGGGTCTGGCCGCTGACATCCTTGAGATGGGCCACAACCTCAAGGTAATCCTTGATGAGAGCGTTGAGCACATTCTGCTCCCCAATGATCCATTTCACTGCTCGAATGTCACCCAAGAACTCAGTCTCCTCACACAAGGTGGAAGCAGTGACCCTCAACTCGCACATGAGTCGGGGAGAGTAACGATAGAAACTGAGCAGCTGTTTCAGATTGTTTTCCAGCTCCTCCAGGCATGGCAGTTCTTTCCCACTGATTGCATCCAAAATCTCCAGATGGGGTCTGTGTACCATAAAGGGCAAACAGAGAAGCCATGGCAAAGTCTTTCTGATTGTCATGAACAAGTTTGCTCTCAGGCTGGCGGTAATGTTAGCACCATCAACACCCAAGCCAATAGTTGGCTTCTCATCCTGCAATCGAATTCCCAGGCTGGAAAAGGCCCTGTCTAATGCTTGGAGGTAACTGTCTGTTGTAGAAAAGCCCAGTTCCTGAAGAGACAGGAATTCAGTTGCTGGAGGCCCATCACTGCTTGTGTACTGCACATACACTGCAACTGTGTCAGCAAGCACATCATCACTCTGCCCATCCAGAATGATGCTGAGGAAGGGAGACTGTCGGATGCGTTCAACAAGGTCCTCCCGAAGAGCCCGGGCAATATGGTGGATTAAGATTTGGCAGTCACCTTCATTCATGTATTGATCTACTACCTTGAGTTCACACTTTCTCAATAGTTCTGCCAGAGGCCGAAAGTCATAATAGGGCCTGCCCTCCAGTGCCAAGTGGTAGGCTGTATTGAAGAGCAAAGTCATATTTCGGCACATCTCTTCTGTCTTCTCTGGGTGCATTCTGAGCTTGTAAAGCTGCAGGCACTTTTTGTGGAGGTTGCTCTGGCTGTGAAGTTTTATTGTGTGTATCTTGAACTGCTTCGAGCCAATGATGAAAGCTGAAGTCCGAGAGGATTGCACTGTGTATTGCCTACAGACATGGCACCACATTTCATTCAATGTCGGGGAGTACCGCAGAAACCAGAACTTCTTAAGCCACTCTTGCTTAAACCGCCGTATCCTCCGTCCCGTTGCAGAAGACATCTTGGAAGGCTCATCTGTAGCAGCAATCATTTCATTGGAAACTGATTCATCAGCAGAATCCACCTCCTGGTCATCATCCTCCATGATGGTGGGAACAGAGATGATACTTTCTGAAGCTGGAAGAAAAAAAAAAAAGGAAAAAAAAAAGGTATAATAAGGCATTTACCAAGACTCTAAATTAGAGAAACACCCTACAAGTGATGGTAGAATGCTGCCTGACAAGCTGGCCACACTCTGCCCACAACCACAACAGTTAGAATTTGAATAACAGCTTTGAAGAAAACATTTATCAATGTATCTCCTTATGAACTTAGTCTCCAACATGCCACAACAGACAGGAAGAAATTATATTACATCCTGACTATTTGCACAATGCATGGTGTGACCCAAATGTTCCCTTGGTGAAGGCTCCTGCTGCTCAATAGCATGTTCCTGGAAGAAATGAAACATCTTCAGAAAGGGACACATGTTTGTGTTAAGGCAGTGGAGAAAACAGAGTGCCTTCCAATGAGGAACACAGCAGGACATCATTTCGTACACAAAGAGCATACATTCCAGTGTTAACCACTGAGTCAATTCAGACTTTCAAGCACTGTTTCCTGGTAGCATGTAAGACACTGTGGATGGGATTCCGCTGAAAAAGAATGCATCAAAGATACAGCAAACAAACTGTCTGCAATGGAATGTCTTTTTTATTGGCAGTGCATGATTGATTACAACGGCAACAAATAGAGCAAGTTGTCGTACAGAGTCTTTCCCATACTTCCCAGTCTTCCACAGTGCCCACAATGTCAGCTGTCCCATTCGTTCACAAAACCTGACAATGAACCTCCTATGGAAACATTTGTTCACCTGAATACTCAGAGCAAAATGCTTTAGATGGGTACACCGCACACAGGCATCTCAATACTTTCCTTAGGCAGGGTTTGGAGAATGCTGATACTTGGCAAGGCTTACCTGTGGGGTCTGAGAACTCTTGGAGCTCAGATACCTGTGGTGGTAGCACAGGTGGCTCGGGTAATTTCCCAGATCTCAGCATGTCTAACTCAGCCTGTAGCTCTCGGATTTTCTTCTTCAACCGGATGCAATTCGGGCAGAAGGAGGTGGTAGGAATTTCGTGGGAGTTGCCTTCTGCAGAAGCCAGTGACAGCTCGGTAGGGCTGTCTGCTTTCAGAGACAGAGGCTCTTCTTCCTCATCTTCAAGGACTCCCACTTCTTTGGCAGAATTGAAAGAGGAACCATGAGCGGCCTTCCACTCCTCTTCGCTTCGGTTTCTGCTGAGGTTTAGGGAGCCGTGCTGCATGGCATTGCCACACCTCTCAAAGATCTCTTCAGCATGGTATTTAGATGTTGCTCTTGTGGAAAGCGGTGTACTTGTTGCTAACTGTTTCTCTTCAAATTTGGCAGACTCCAAAGAAGCCTCCAGGACATCTTTGAAGATGAGGTCAATCTTTTTTTTCTTGGTTTGGGGGTGGGTTTCCCCCTCATCATAGCTGCGCTTATAGGGGCTCTTCCCTTGCTTCAATGTGGTGAAGTGGAGTGGACCCCTTGTGTCTTCTTGATTATCTGCATTCTTTTCTGACTTTTCCTTCTGTAACTTTTTGTCTCCTAGAAAGGAAAATGAGGGGTGGGGATTATCACTGGGAACCAACCAGCATCTTTCAATCTAAAACTCAAATGAATAAAAAAGAACAAAAAGGCAGACTGAATCCCCGCAGATCTGTAGGTTGTGTTACAAGCCAGGGAATTGAAACAACAGTGGAAACCGAGGCTCGCAAGAGAAATAGCCCTACTAATGGGCATGTCTGCAAAAACAGAGACAGTCCTGGGTAGCCACAGCAGAATAGGACCCACACACTTTAAAGAGAAGAGAAACTATAGGCAGCTTATTTAACGTAGTGGTATAACCAATCTGCGCTGGAAGGAGCCTACACAGTAATCACAGTGGAACCTAACACCCAGAGCCCAGTGCCACTTTGACTGGCTGGAAGACCTGTGCCTGTTTTGACTTGGTAAAAGGTATCAAATGCAGTGCAGCAAGAGATTCAGACTGTTTCACGAGAACCCCAGCATCAGTGCATGCCACAGCACAAAGATTGCAAACCATATTACTCTCCTTCAGCTTGGAGGCTGCTCCAGAAATGCAAAGGCAAAGGAGTAAAAATAACTTGCACATTTAAATCCCAAGGTATACAATGTCAACTGAGCTATAACAGGTGTATGCCTTCCAAGGATTGGGCATTTAGCTTGTGCCAGCAAAGTCTAAGAGCATGGCCATTCAGTGATTTAAAAAAAAATAATAAATGCAACCTCATACAAATTATTAATTCCTTAAAATAAAGGGAATAGCCATATTTCCTTACCTGGAAATTCAAAAGACGATAGGTTTGGTTCAATTTCCATCATTCTTCTATCTTGTAAATAACTTCAAGCATTGATGGCTTCCCAAACAAGACGCTGCTTTATGCTGTATTTGCTTTTGTATGCTTTTAAAGAATATTCATGCTTTCATAAGAGTTACGGAGCAAAAGCTACCACTCCCCTCTAAGAAGAGCAATTCTAAGAATGCAGAAAAGATGCAAGACTCAAAACAGTTAGAGTAAGGCACCGTAAAAAGTGCTGGCCTGGATGGCAGGGGTATGTACTGGGTTTCGACGCCAGCTGGGAACCCCAACCATTTCTTGTGTGAATTCGTAACAACAGATCTGGTTTGCAACACGTCCTGTTGAAGATTTTCTATGGACAGAGCTTTGGGTCTCTGTCCTAACATTTCCCCTATTACGGACTGTAACAACTACTGGAAGGGATTTAGAGAATGGATCCTTCTTCTTTTTCTGTGATTTCTTCCCCTAGCCAACCTAACGATTTGGCCCTACGAGAAAGCTAGAAAACACACAACAATTCCTTGTATTACAGTTCTCAACTCCATTAATGAGGTGGCTCAGAAACTACTAACAGAAACAGAACCTGGGGACCATGCTACTTTTTTTTTTTTTTTTAAGTTAGTAGAGCTTGCCACTTCACTTGACAGGCTCACCTGCAGGGAATTTAGAGTCTTTTAAACAGAAAGCAGACATACAGATTTTTATGCCTTTCTCTGATCACCTCCAAGTGCCTGCCTGGCCATGGCTGCAATGCTTCTCCAGCCTAGCACGTCATGCTCGCTTTGAAGAACACCTCTGCGCTCCTTTAGCAAATGCATCACAGAGCACAGCTGGCTGCAAGATAAGCTCATGGAGATGTCAGAGGTTTCCAAGAGGGTCTCTTCAGCCACTTGGGCTTCCACTTGAGCGTGTGGTAGAATATGGTGGGTCCACAGGGGCCCAGAGGCAGATCTCTACATACTCATAGCAGCTGAGCAGACTGTGAATTATCACTTCAGTTCACACAAACAACAGCACCATGACAAACTGACTAAAGGCAAATGCGGTAGGACAGGATGCTTGCTTCTGCCCCTCTACACTATGGCTGCAACACAGCTTCTCTGAGGACACAGCCAGTCTTCTGCAGTACTTTCAGACAGTATTAAGTCATCTGGACAACTAACATCCGCATGAGATGTGTACCTAACCACTCAGTGATTTATAAGATGATTAACATGAAAACACGCATTCACACCAGTGTTAATTCAGATGTGGGAATTGCCCAAGAACAGCCATCAAGATGTAGTGCTGCAAGTGCATAAGAACTCCAAGGTGATGGAGGACAACCAGCTTTTTCAGGACAACTCGTCCACCCCATGCTTAACGAGGAGACACCTTTTACCAAGTCAAGGCAGCAACCGCAGCAGTGTAATAATATACATGGGACTCTTAATTAGAAAGTTATATTTAGTGTGGCTGCCCCTCTGAGGCCCTGCTGCTCTGTGGCAAGGCCTGGAAAGAAATGCCCTTAAATTAACTTCAGGTCTCGGCATTGTACAGATGAACAGATGCATTAAGAATTTTTGCCTTCCTCTAAAGCTTCCTGTGTTGCTCACATTACATTGACCTAAAGGACCGCTGGGTTTGTTCCAGCATGACTATTGCTAAGATAAGATAATGATTTTCATCCAGGGAAGAATAAAGCTGACAAGTACAAAGCCTCCTGTACTTTGTACAAGCACTCTAAGGTTGTGAGACTAAGGAGTCTCTAGCTGATGTCGCGCTGATCCCACAATATCTTTCTGAAGAAAGAGGAGATAAATTAAGCCAGGAAAATGAACATACAAACATACCAAGGAAATCTCTCTTACGCATACACACAAAACCAGCCAGAGTTTCCTCACAAGAGCCAGAGAAAGCATCATGGTCAAAGAAAAACCCAGTGCCATGGGATCACCAGCTTGGCAATTCTCAGGTCACAGAGTCTTGTGATGGAGGAGCTCTGTGCTCCCTGGGCACCGTATCAGGCTCTAGCAGCACAAAGACGATACAACACAACACGATACAACACAACATGACGCAACATACATAATTATTTCATGAACTCCAAGATGGTGTTAACATCATTCTTCTTGTACCCCCATACATTGCAGAACTGGAGGCTCTTGCCAAGACATGAGCTGCTTGTAGAAACGCAAGTCTCCTTGCACAGGCTGGGCATCACCTATTTCACCCACTACACTTGGTACAATGAGGGTGATGGGCAACAAAGACTGGGGAGAGGGCAGAAAGAGGGGGACTCACCTGTTGTGAGATTTCTGTTGATGGTCTCCTGGGACATACTATGCAGCCGCTTCATGTAATCCTCACTGTACCAGACCCGCAACTTCTCCCCAGGCCGGATGTCACGACAGGCACGGAAGTAAATCCTCTCACTGTGCTGGAAGGCCATCAGGTTCTGCTCCTTCTCCTCCCGGGATATGATCACGTACCTGAGGGTAGGGTGACAGGGCAGGCATGAAGCACAAACTTCTCTCCTACAGCCCCCCTTGCAGTGGGATGATAACCACGATGAGACCAGAATGACCTGAAGAAATAGCCATCGACACAGCCAAACTGGAAAGCATGAAGTTATAAGTAATGGTGTGCAAACTGCCAGAGGTACACGACAACAAGCATGGACACCCAGGGAACACCAAACCAGTGAGTCCATTTCTGCTGGGAAAGGGACTACAACAACGTACATCCAACCTGAAGGAGTATCTGCCAGTCATAGAGGTACAGTTTCTCAGTGGCAGAAGCTTCTTTGCCTAGTGATAAAAGCAAGGACTTCTGGATTCTCCACCATCACTTCACATCCCAGGCCTCCCTTGTTCTTGGGGACATCCTGAATATGGCAGGATTCTGCCAGTCTCTTCCCCATGCATCATCTTCATTTCTAAGAGAGTCTGTATTTCCTTGCTTCTCTCCTCTTGGACAAGCAAAACTGAGATGCTCAGAGAGAGATACACATTCAGTGTGCATAGGGGTATTCACTGACAGTCCAAAAGGAAATGAAGGTGTCAGTACTGGAAGGTTTTGCACTTGGACATTCAGCCCCGCAAATCTGGAGAAATCCTAACTGCCTGAAACACAACACTGCACTGCAGGATCTCCCAGCAGTGCTGACAAAAAGATCGCTTTCTGAGCATGGGATTTGTTTTCCTGATTTATGTCAGCAAAGTTTCAGCACAACAGAAACACAACAATTCACCACTCCAACCAACTTTTCTTCTGTGCACATTGATAAGACAAACATCTACAAGCAGGACCATATTATTCACCCTTTCACTCCTTGTTTTCTTGTCAGCAGACACGAAAAGGCTTGGTAATAATGGCTTCAGCTGCTGCCACTCACAGACTGATAACAATTGCCTGGGACTAGAAGACCTCAGAGCAGATCTGACTGGTTCACAGCTGAAAACTGCTTCCTGTCTTATGCCACTTGCCTCATTTATTTAGCACTTCCAGCTGCAGTGACACTAATGGAGGTGAGCACCATGCTGCCACTAGTTCTTGACCAAAAAATTGCTTATGGCTCACGAGTATTTCTCTGGCTTAAGGAAGCTGTCAATTTCTCCCCGAATGCTCTCTCCTTTTCTGGCCACAAGCATGCACGGATAAAGGCACTTGCCCTTGTGCATGAGATCACACTAACACGTAAGGTCACAAGCTCACTCAAACTTCCCACAAAACACAGAAAACACACTGGCAGTGTGTCAGACTGCCCACAGTTCAAGCAGTTCCAGTTTTAATGCCAAGCAACTGTGCACATGCCTGCAATCAGCTGTATTTTTCCCATGTTTGTTACCAGGATGCTCTGCAATCTTCAGCAGCTATTTAAGCAGCCAGCACAGGCGTTGCCAAAAAAGGCCAAACACTGACTTTTATTAACACTTTTTTTTTAAAAAAAAATAAAAATCACAAAACCAAATAAACCTTAGACCTCCAGCTTGTGCATTTGAGAAGGGATTGGAGCAGTGGGCTGGGAAGGAGGTTCTATGATGGTGCTCAGTTGCTATGCCAGGCTAACACTTCTGCCATTATTCACTGCCCTGCTAAAGCTGTGGTGGGCATTCAGACGGCCCTACCACAGCACTTTTGAGATGCGGCCATTTGCCAACATCAGTCTGATGCTCTGCAGCACAGGTGATTCTCAAAGACGCTCCCCCCAGTACCAGCAAAATGCCATGCTGCTTTCTAGTGACAGCCAAGGAGAGATCTTGCAGCTGTTCCACATCCCTCTGCTGCCCATGCCCTGCAGTCCCTGCTGCCTGCTAGCAGCACATCACCCAGCCATGTGCTCTAGCCTCCTGCCCGATGGCCACCGGAACTTGGAAACCTCACCAGGAAAGAGCCCTTAGCTGACAGCTGCTGAATAATCTGGCCTTTACTGCATTTCTTCAGCGCTGCTGGCAGCTAGGAGATGGTTTTGAGAAAGAAAGGTTTGTATCTGCAATGCTTTCCGGAGGTAATGTGAACGTGGATGAGATCATCCAATAAAAGAACATTTTTCCTGCCAACGCTGTCCAGCCCTGACTTGTTAGCCCTACAGGCACAAATTACACAGGTTAGGAAGGACTGTGACAAATCTATATGCCACTTTCAGACTAACGTGCTGCACAGGGCTGCTGCACATCATGGGTTTGAGGCAGGAGCATTCTTTTGGCCATAGGGAGCCATCTAAAACTCAGAGCCTGCTCAGCAAGGCAGGGACATGAACTGCCTCCTGAGGAGAGCCCCAGCCCAAAGCTCATAGCACAGAGGCAAGAAGCCACCTTAGTTCAGACATCTGAGAGAGGCAAGGCACCTCCAGGACAGAGAGTGTCATAAGAGCCCCCAACCCCTGCAGAAGCCAAGATGGGACCACCACTGTGGCAGGCCCTGCTACCTGGAGCTGCCAACTCAGACAAAAACTGCCATTTTGTCTGTCCTTAGGCACAGACCTCCCAGTACTGGGATGGACCAAGCTCATGTCAAGGCTTGAGAGCAATGCAGACTCTGTCCAGGCTGCTCAGGACAGGCCGTGTGACAGTTCTGGTACCAAAGGACAGCAGCTATAAGCTCCTGCTTGCTGCTGCAAGGCTTGGACCAACCCCACAGCTCCTTGCTCTGCAGGACCACTCTTCCTGCAGCCTTTCCAGCTCATCATTCTTTTCTAAACCACAGCTCTCTCAGGAAACCAATTTACCAAATTTTGGGTTAGTCCAGTGTGCACACTTTAAAAAAACAACTATCCAAGTGTTTTCTAGCTGACAGGGTACATTTTACCCCAGCCTCAGCAACCAGGAGAGATGGTGAGGAACAAAGGGAGACCCCCACAGCCAGGGGCTCAGGCCTCTAACCCTCTCCCCAGGATTTGCAGTATGCCTTCCCCTTCCCTCTGCTGACATCCTGCCAGCACAGAATACCACCAGGAAAAGGCCACATGCCTTTCCAAAATGGATGTGAGAAGCATCTCTGCAATGGGAGGTGCTGCAGCAATACTGCTTGAGGCCTATGGAGTGCCATCAACACCACACTCACCTTGGCCTTCTGATGCTGAGCACTCCTGAAGAGATTCATCACCTGTGACGGGTACAATCCAGAGTGACTTGATGCATGTTCAGACAAAAATTTGCTGAGAGAAACAAATGACTCAACGGCAGCTCTGTTAAAAGTGTTATATATTTATTGTAATCGTAACAAAAATACTTTGAGAATTTTTTAGCATGGACAAGACATGAGGATAGTGGGTTGAGCACAGTAGTTTGCTTTGACACGAGCACTTACTTCAACAGCCAGTTAACATACTGTGTACAAGAGTAAGTATCCTTAGCGAGCCAGTACAGAAAAGCCACTCCACTGAGGGGTCTACACAGGACAGGCAAGAAATCCCCAGATCTGGGCCAATTTGCAACAGTTCATAGAGGAAACTGTGGGAGAACAATCTACAATTTCCCCCTGTGGGGGGCTGTACTGACAACTGCAGTTCCTGTGCCAGGACTACACATTCTCTCTCTAAAGCCTTTTGCACAGGCAAACTGATGGCAGCAATGATACCAACAGCATTCCTAATTCCCCAAGAGCTCAGTACTGCAGGGAGCCTCCTCCTCTGCTGACCTGAGGGTTCCTGCATGGAAGGAACTTCCCCCCGCACCCTCAGACAACATCAAAGGAGCTAATCGCATCAAGTATATCCATGGGAGAACATCAGAAGGGACCAAATATTATAAAAATATAAAATATTATCTCTGATATATAGCAGCAGCACTGTAATGACTCAGAAAGCCTTTAAAACATATCACCATTTTTCAGTTCTCTGTGATTCATATTATGAAATCCACTTCTAGCATTTTCCCCAACATTTCCTTTAAGAAGCCATGTTTGCAGAATACAAACAGTACAAGAGAAGTAAAAGGATGTCCTCTCAGGAAGGTAAGCACTACAAGGAGCTTCCTCTGTACGAAACCAAAGTGGGCCACTCTTCAGAAGAAAGGAAGGTTCTCTCTTAACTAGAGCTCTGCTTCCTTGAACAAGGGCCTTTTACCACACCACTAAAAATAAATTTCTTGAGTTAGAACTACAGAACAACTAAAGAGAAAAAAAGAAAAAGCACATCAGGAATGTCTGACGCAGGAGACATACAGTCACTGGAGAAGCTAGTGCACTATGTTTTCAAAGGACAGGCCAAACAGATTAATGAAGAAGATCCTCCAAGAACACATATGACACCCTTCTCCTACTCTGTGCTGCCTATGTTCAGTTCCTGCTGAAATTTATACAGCTTTTTGGTCAAGCCTATAGCTCACACGTGGAACGATGCTGGGCACTCACATTGATTTGAATAGTTTTCTGCAATCCATCTGTACCCACAATAGGACAGCCCAGAGTGGTGTGCTAATTGCGTGCAGGTACCACCTCAATGCTCTTCCCTGCTGGGGCATGACATGATAATAACCCAGACATATTCAGAGATGGGGCAGCACAGTAGGTGCAGATGTGCAAATCAAGCAGGGAACAGTCATGCTGTAAAAAGAGCTGCCAAATACATTACCTCCACCTGAGGTGACATTATTAAAGCCTATTTTCAGAATTGGAATTGTACATGGAAACATCACACAGGAGTAAAGAACTAAAATGTTTTAACTGTTCTTTCTTGCATATGTATGGGAGTAGGAAGCAGTACTAAGATAACACGTTCAAGATCTTATACTATATAGCTTGGAATTTAGATGTAAACTTTTCACAATAGGAGACTATAGCACAGATTCCATCCCAAATAATACTAAGCAAGTCCAAAGCAATTGTATTGAAGTCAGAGTCACAGTGACACAAACAAACTGTTCTCAAGGGCAGAAGCCCTGTCTCTTCCCTTATTTCTAGGCAGTCTCTTAGATACTATGGAGAGAGAGGTGGTTCAAAACTGAAGATTACAACACAAAAGAAAATAATATGATATAATTGTGTTTAAGAGCCATCACATACGAAATAATCTCATTTTAACTTCAGCTGTGAAAGGAGATGTAAGTTTCACGTAGACTGGAGGAGAAAAAGATTAAACTCTTATTTGAATGCATGTGGTACTACAGCATGCAGGCACATACCAGATCAGCCCTTCTCAGCAGTCTAATGCCATGAAGAGCTTGGATCTCCTCTCTTGTCATTCTGATGGCAGAAAGATCTTGCTGCATTGTGCTTGCTTCCCTTCCTTGCACATGCTCTGCTTTTACATACCTTTTCCCACACCTATGCCTAAGAGTCACAAGTAAGCCCTGAATTGCCCATTATTACTGAGCACAAGATAAAAATAATGAGCAAGAAATCTTTAGAGCTGTAAAGGATGCACCTATTAGTTAAGACTCCACACTGTGCATATGGTAATTTGCAGGAAGATGATGGGAAATCAGTAGTAGGGTCAATCTGTAGGTTGATAACAAAGCGAGTTCTCTAGGACACTGTCTCAGTAAATAATGATTTGCAGGCACAGTAAGAGATAATGATTCCTACTGCATCCATCTCTTAGCTTATAAAGCACTTAAAGCATGGGGAAAATAGTTATATCTTCTAGTTTCTATGAATAGGAAGATGCCCTACATCCCAAGCTCTGTAAGGCCTGAGATTCCTCTTTGTCAGTGCAGGGGGACAGCCATATTACTCAGCTGCTGTAATTCACAGTGCTTTGTTAGATGTTAGCAGAGGGACAGATGGGTTGGGTTTGGCTGCTAACCTTCCCCGCATAGTCTGAATATACTTGGAGAGGCCATGAGAGCATGCAGCAGCTCTGGACAGGGAAACCTTCTTTACTTTATTTAAAGCAGACTAAATATTGTGTTTTCTCTTTCGTGATCTGGTAGTCCGTGCAGGAGTGGTCTGTTTTGGAGGCAGTTGGTTACACTCTGCACCGGGCTCAGGGGGTGGTTTTGAGCAAGCTGCTTGCAGAATAGGCCCCCACTTGACACTAGGGCTCTGCATCCTATGAAAACTCTGGACTCCATCACGGATTTCTGATAGGGTCTGGCACATTTGGCCAACCTGGCTGGTGAGGTCAGTCATCTTCTGACCAATGACATGCATGCTTTCTGCCATGTCCCTTTGAATAGCCACCAGCTCCTGGCAGAACTGCCTGAACAGGTCTGTTTGTTGCAGGTGGGAATGAAGAAGCTGGCGATCAAAGCTGGAGAGAGGCGGGCTCCTTGTCCGGGGACGTGGGGATCTGCAGGATGAGGAGGTGCGCGGTGAGGGACGGTGCAGTTCCTGCCTTTGGCTGATAGCTTCTGAGTGCTCCGACGAGGAAGAGGTGTGGAGGAAGGAGGGCCTGGAGAGATGACTGATTTCTACACTGGCCCTCTGCAGCGATGAGGAGTGGTGCTCCTGAGAAGTTCCTGGCATCTCCTCCTCTTCATCAGCTTAAACAAAAGAGGAATCAGGAATCATTAATGCGAAATCCCCCACAACTCTGACTTCTGTTTCAAGATATTACAAAAAACATGAAAAAAAGTCTTCCCCCACCCCTGCAGCCTGTAGCTCATGGTGAGTAAGTCAACGTGCACTTGCTGCAATGTTAGCAGCTGGTTAACAAGCCTCATTACAGAGGCCTGAAGAGCAGGTGAACTCATCCAACAGAGAAGGAATCCAAGCTGCCATGGTATCCTGCAAATAACATTACTCATAACTAGAAGATAAGTCAATTTCAGACAGTAGCAATGACTCACTTTCCCCAAAACCACAACTAGCTAGAACACTCCAATTTTTTGGAGGGACAAAGGTTCTTGGCCATTAGTCCAGCTCCAAAACATCCCTGACACATTTTGTTCCTTATGCAGAATTGCTGCACCCATACTATTTCTTACATCCTCATCACCAAGAAAGACATAGACACAGAACTCACTGCTCACAAAGTCTGTACTGCAATGTGGCTTGCCACCTCTGAGCAAGGTAACCACACAGGCAGGCATAGAAGAAAAACAAAAACCAAAGCAAAATAGCACTGAAAATTTCTTATTAGACTGATAAATATCTAGTGATTTGTCAGTTTGTGTGAGCAACCATGCCAAGCATAAGAAAAGATGTCATTTCTCTTGTTACAACTGCACTCTACCTGCTTGCTCAAGGAATATTAATTTTACCTCTGAAACAGAACAACTGGCTTCCAAGATAAATGTAAAGAATGACCACGTACCACTTGTCACTACTTGAAAGATTTTTCTCCTTGCATTCCTACTAGCACTGTTACATCAGATAAAAGATTTTGTCCTTACTTTCCTACTAATATTGTTATGTCAGATATAAGTTAAGATCTAATGTGGTAGGACAGTGCCATCCGTCAAGTATTAGTTACATTGTTTCCAACAAGCTATCCCTTCCTTCTCTCCTGTGTATCCCTAAAAGCTCACAGACCAAGAAGTTCCACTTCCAGACAAGGAAAACATAAGTATGCATCTGGGGAAAGACTCAAAAACCAGTTTGGAGTTCAACACTGGAAGGTATCCAAGAGTTGTAGTGCAAGAAGATTAACTTAGAAAGTGGGGTCAGTAGTTTCTTAAAAGAAATGTTGAGAAGGGAGCCACTACCATCTACTTTTTCCAACAGTACTTGCACTGAGCCTTCAGACTGCTAGCAAGAAACCATTACTGGCCTGGCTTCATAGCACAACTGTTGAGGATCACTGAGCTACCCCCAGGAGCCCTTCTGAAAGACAGTCACCATGCAGTGATCCACTAGTGGTAGGCAAGGGCTCACAGCTTGAGAGCATTGCTATTTTAATGTGATACATGCAAGACGAAGAAATCCTAATCCTTCACAAATACTCCTTCACAGACTGGAGGCAGTTGTTCTTCATCTACTGTTGTTCTCTGTCTTGTAGGATTAGATCAGGCTTATGATCTGTTAAGAAAGTGGAATCCATTATCTACCCTTAGAAGACAGAATGAAAAAGGACTAGATAATCAGATAAGGATGATCTCAACTTTCCTTCAATCCATCTCATCACCCCATAATCACCAGAGAAGGCAGGACTGCCTTGAAACAAAACACTGCAGCACGACCTGGCTTGACGGGCAACACAGCACCTCACAAAACACACAGTGCTCTTCCAGCGTCAAACTGAGAAAGGCAAGCATAAGACAAAGAGGTGTTAAGGCAGTAATACTTACAGCTTGTTGACGGGCTGTCAACCACATCCAGATCCGCTCTCCGGAAGCTGTGCACATGGTGTGATGAATGCAGCGTTGACTCAATAGCTCTCTCATGGGCGGTCAGTACGATGGCCGAGGGCCGCCCCTTGCTGCTGGGGCTAGAAAGGGATCTCTGCATGAATGCCAGTTTGTCCTTGGTCCTTCTCTTCATGTCGTCCCATCTGTGTTTAATGTCTTTTACAGACCTGGGGACCTGGCTGACTGATGTGATCTGTCTGGCTATGTCTTCCCAGATCTTGTCCCTGTCAGCATGAGACAGACGCACTGTCTGCCTCCCAAATAGCATAGCTTCATTTCGGGTCACCTCAGTGACCAGAATGTCCAATTCTTCTTTGGAAAACTTGGGCTTCCTCTTTCGTTCAGCCATGTTCCTTGAGTTGAACATCCCATAAAGCACAATTGGATAAAAGGAAATCAGCACAAAGCATCCCCCTCCATCCAACAACTTGACCAGTGTTGCACTTGGGCAGAGGAGTTTGGTGGGATCAAGCTACCCCCTCACCTGTAACAACCTCAGTTTTCTCTCAATCGTACCACGAAAAGGTAGCCACTTTGTTTTTAAGAAGCAACTTTCAAGCTTTAAAAAAAAAAACAAACAACAAAAAACAAATACCAAGCGAGACCAGTGTGAAAGAGCCTTCCTAGCTTTACAGTTATAATGCAGTTTTACATTTAGCCTGATGCTGTAGCATAAGTATGAGGATTTCAGTACTGCTTCATTATCAGCTTCTGCAGTTTGTGTACAGAAAAAAGAAAAAAAAAAAAGCAAGAAGACTTTCAATTGAATTCATGAATTAGCTGCTAAGGTGACATTGCTTGAAAACAGGCTCCTGAGGAAATATAAAGGTTTGAAACGTACCTTACTGTTCTGCCTGGCAGAACACACAAGGCAAGCTTACATCACCCTCTCTATTAAAACTCATAGAATCTCATGCAGAGGCTACACTAAATTAGATTTTTATTTTTTTTTTTTTTCCCCAGGGTAAAGAGATCTTAAGCAGTTCCATTGGCAATTTCTGTCCTTTGTTCTTCCTAAAGAAAAGTCTCTTCTTCAGCACCAGGTACTGAGCTTCCAACATTTGTCTGCTTCAGAGCGACCATTTATTTTACCAGAAATGGTTGCCATTTCCTATTGTTCTCAAAAGGAATGAGGCCACCCACTTGCTTTTCTTGGCCAGGCTTTGCTGCCATTGCTGCTGACAGGAGCCCGTGCCTAGCTTCTACTGCTTTAAGAGAACAATGTGTAGCCTAAGGCCATTGAGAAGAAAAAAAAAACAAACAAAAAACCAAAGTTTTAGTCCTAAATATTGTTTTTCATTGGGGTCAGTAAGGGGGAAGAGCAGATCTACTCCCTATGGAAGGAGAACATACCACGTGAATATGTTGTTCTATATATAAACAAATGGGATTACAGACAGAGGAGTAAACCACGGCTTGGGCAATGAAAACCTGTGTATAAATAAGCAATGTAGCACTGGAGAGATCAGGCAGCCACAGACAAGCTGGGCCATGGAGAAATCCTAATGCCTGCCTTTATCTGAACACCGGCAGAGCAAAATAAGAGGTCAAAATGTGCTTTAGAAAGACTGTTTTTTCATGTCTTCAAACAGTTAAAAGCAAGTATGACTTCTTTTTATGAGGTCAACTTTTTCAGTGTTCACGTGATACAGTTCTAGGAATTTTAAATGGAAGAATTTTAAAATGAAATCTGTGTCAGCACGGACTTCTGGTTGAGAACACAACAAATTTGAGGTAGAACACTTCAGTGTTAACAAAAATCACTCCCAAAAGTTGTTACTGCAAACCTAGAAAACTAATGTTTAGAAAGGATACCAAAATGTAACACGGTAGAAAGAAAACATCTTAAGAGTTTGGACACCTAACAACCTTAGTACTGCTCTGAAGCATCACCGTGAGATGGAATATCTATCTGCTTCCCCATATGCTTTCTCTTTTTGGTCCTAAATTAAGTGAAAGCAATGAAGCTGTCGTTAGTATTATTGTCATCTTAGGGAAAAAAAAAATCCCACTAGGATAGCTCGGGACTTCCTCTTCCAATTAGACTTAATCCTAAAATCCTGGCTCCATGTCCTCTCACAGAGAGACTTCAGCAACCTCAAAATACTTTCTGAAAAGTTAGTACAAGCCAAAGGCCTCTGCTGTTTTCTTACTCATTCCATGCTGGTGATGGCCCTGCTGGAACCTCTTGCCTTTCAGCACTGCCATGGCTCAGCAGAAATGAAAGGCACACTTCTGGACTGCAGACTAAGAAAAGCTTACAGAAAGGCAAAGCAGCTTCTGTCAGCCATCATCCTTGTTTCTCCTTCATGCTGCATGTACCCACAGAACTATTAAACACTTCATGCATAGAAACAAGACCCCAGTGAAAAGCTCCTCAAGTGAAAAGGAGTAACGATATTTTGTAAAATGTCCCTTGGTAGAGAAGAGCCTGCAAAACATAATTCACTCTGGAGTTGCTCAGACCCTTCTAATGAGATTAGGAAATCCGTGCTCTCTCTACCCTGCAGAATCCATGGCTGCTGTCATCAACACAGCTGCACCAATGGGGCATTTTCACCCCTTTTTGCCCTTCCCAGACAGAGTTATCTCATCAGGCACATTCAGCACAACCTGGGGCAGACTCAGCTTTCAGATTTCAGGGCTTCCTCTCATTAGCTCCAAGAGGACTTTGGTCAAAACTATTTAAGACTATGCAAGTACTGCAATAGTACACTAGCCACATAAAGAGTTCCGGCCACTTTTAATCATGAATTCAATTAATGTTAGCTTCCCAGTGGGAATATTAACCTCCTCCTCCTAAAAACGCAGACAGTTTTACTGCTTTCTCTCAGTGATCTTTGTCCCTTCATGCACTTCCCCTAGCATGCAAGTTATCACATGAAACAGTCACTGTTAGCTGCAGGCACCTCGATGGGGATGTTGAGTGGCTTTTACCAGGCTCCAGAGGAAGCCCAGCAGTAGGGCTATGAATTTACAACTTAAGCCAGGTCAATCTGGAAGTGCAAGACTACAACTAACAAACCAAAAGTGAAGTCATAAACTACAACAGTGGGCACTTGATCACTCTACAAAAACATTAAACAGCTCTACTTTTCTTTGCCTCTAAGAAGCAAGCATGTAATTTCTTCAGAGCCCTGGGAAAAGAAATCTACAGTGATTATATGCTGCAGCACTTCAGTATCCATTTGCACTGCATAGCTTTCAGTCTCTAGCACCTAAGAACCTTCTATCAAGTGGAAAAATTAACAGAGACCAGTATATGAAGCTCAACAAAATGACTCATGTATAGATTGGTGGCTTTTCCTGAACACACAGACAGACAGTGATCCTAATATCTATAAGTATGCATATGTACACAAAATAATTATTTTTGAAGAGGTCTTGTAAAATCAATAGAGCAGTTCATTGCTTAAGAACCTATTGACCCAAGACGGTCCTATTTTGAGCAGGCTAATTTACAGAGATCCCTTCCAAAATCTATTATTCAATGTAGATCAACATGCACATGTCTCCATTATAAGGAGGATAGAGGAAGATACACAGAA
The DNA here is from genome assembly GCF_054131305.1 of Coturnix japonica. Taxonomy (NCBI): domain Eukaryota; kingdom Metazoa; phylum Chordata; class Aves; order Galliformes; family Phasianidae; genus Coturnix; species Coturnix japonica. The sequence continues at coordinate 22,311,384 of NC_140667.1, read as the reverse complement.
CGATCTTGTACCCCATGGCCTTTTTTGTCACTGTGATTGGAGGGAGAAGGAGACCAAGAGGAAGGCAAAGGACAAAGAGATGAAGAAATCTTGCACTAACCTTTTCACAGGGGCTGAGGGAGAGGATGAATTTGAGCTGTGCCAGAAACCTGAGAACTGAGATAGTCACATGTAAGAAAGGAGAGACTATATATACCAAAATCAGCCTGGAAACTCCACACGAGGCACAGCACTCCAGCAAGTTGTTTAGGCACTACCAGTTTGCAGATGCTTCCTTATCTTGTACCTCAATCCAGGCAAAGTGATACAAATATATGGTGGGAGAGTTTCCTGGATTTTCTTTCTTAGTGTCTTTCAGTTTCTGGTCAGATTTATTTATTTATTTAAGTAATATACCCATAAACCAAGTAACAGAACTTCCTCAGAAGCAACCAGGAGCAACAGTTGGTGGTTTGTGTCCAAGAAAGCAACAATTTCATCTGAGTGTCACCGTGATTTGTGGTGTTCGGTCATTGAGTCCCCAGAAACGAAACAACAGAGGAGGAGGTTTACACACATCCCTACAGTTCAAAGCCATGAAGTTTTGTACAGTAGTAGAAACAGCAGTGCTTTACACTAGACAAAGCATTATTCTGGTGCCAGTGGCCAGATTAAGAGAACATGCTCTCAGCATCAGGAGCTTCTCGACTGATTGACTAAGGAGGGAAAGGGCAAGAGGATGTTACCATTGCCATGCCATCTGCTATGCTTTGTACTCCTTCCTTCCTTCCACTGCCCTGGGTAAACTTAAAACAGCAAGTGCTGTGATGTACAAATTGTTCTCAGAGGGAACATGAAAATGGACTCAGATGTGGCAGTCAAACAACAAAAACAATAGCCAGATCTACAAGAAGAGAGAGGAGTCAGACCAAGCTCCCCTCCCCATGCCATACCCACCTACCCAGAGGGTGAGTAGATCTGCTTTGCAAAGCACTCCATCTGTGAGTGATGGCAAAGAGCATCATCTGAAAAACAAAAAGAGCGCTGTCTACAGCGTCCTGCAAGTACAATTTCTGTGGGTAATCTCTGTGACACATAACGTCTTCGCACAGGATATCGTGGGCATCTCTATTTGAAAGCTGGTTATGTACAAAAGCAGTGATTATTGAAGACTGGTATCTTCACATGTACTGTCAGTCAGCCTCCAGGTAATACTGCTATTTGAAACATTTTTCAAGAGTAAAACCAGGAAGATCAGTAAGGTTGGTATAGCCTGCACATGCCCTCCAAGACATACTTCCCTGGAAGAGCTGCAAACACCCTCTTAACTCCCCCTGCCCTTTTCACAGTTTCAACTTCCTTGCTTTTCAAGGCTGTAAAAAAATAGTCCAGATCATACTCATCTTTAGATGTAATCATAGCAAATACATGTTTAAATGAGAACAGTCCATTCTTTGGTGCTGGGACCATGAGTAGAGCCCATATAAATCCAGATATCAAACTGATGTCAGCGGTACTAGAAAGAACAGTTAATCATACAAGTTTTGCTTTCCAAGATTGTTTCCTCCCAGTTTCACTGTCATCCAGCCCACATAAAGAAGTGATATAATAAAAGCAGAAAAATCTCACAGATTTCTAAGTTAATTATTTAATTCAATATACACATTGTCCCCTTACCTAATTGTCCCCTGCACAGCTGCTTCTTTTTGGAGCGACAACTCCAGTTTCAGCATAGGACTAAGGGTTTCTCCCATCCAGTAGTAAACTGCCACAACTACCGGAATACTTACATAAGAATGAGATCTGCTAAACCTCACAAGCATACCTGTTAAAATAGCTGCTATCAGTGCACAGACTCAAATGGAGCAAGAGTTGATACAACCAGCTTTCATCAGCTACATTGGTCTTGCATCCGCCTGTATTTTGTGCCTCTAGTGACTTGACAATTGAAATTCTGAGACATCTGGGCCAAAAAACCAGTTAACTTCAACACTAACTTCATCTTTTAAAAAAATAAATAAATAAAGCCTTCTTGACAACAGCTGCCTCCAAAATTCAATGCCTGAAAGCAGGATTGGTCCAAATGTGGGACTGGCCACAGTATGCAATGATGTCCCAGTCCGGTGACTCACAAGGAGTCCTGCACAAGGACACTTCAGAGCTTTGACTGTGCCTCAAGAGGCTGCAGAAATGACCTACATATGCGGATATTTGAAGCACTGCGTTGTTTTGCAGACGTTTTCTCTTACCACTTCAGTCAACAAACCAGAGCCAGCTGCACTCTTGGTTCAATACTCTTATTTGGGTCCTGCTTTCTCAAGTCCCTGGGCCAGCAGAGGGAGCGCAAGCACACTCACAGTCCCTGCATTAGGAGCTGCAGCAACTCACACCATGTTTCTCTTAACACAGCAGAGCTGATACTACTAATGACAGTCATCACAGACAGCTGTTTCAAGTGAAACTCAGATCGGGGAAAAAAAGCACATCTTTCTATGTCTGTCAAACAGGAAAGGACAAAAACCCCAAACAGAATAAATTACTTTGGGGATCATGCAAAGCATTTTTCAAATTTCTGAACATAAAGGAAAAAAAAAAAGAAAAAAGAAAAAAAAAAAAGAAAAAAAGGAGTGAGATCGGCCAGCATTTCTAAAGGTGGATAAACAGGCTTTTCTTTATCATTTGTCCTCATTCCAGAAAACAACCATCCTCTATACACATCCTTGTTTTAGTTCCTGTCATTGAAACTGACTCGGAAGGGGTTCTCAACACAGCAAACCCTGAAAGAATGTGAGCAAAATCTCCGTGGAAGTATCTGTTGTTCAGGTTTGTTTTCCTGTCACACAAAACAAGGAGTGTTTGATGGCCTCTCTGGAACACAAAGCCCCAGAAGGGTAGAAAGAAGAGAGCTGGACTCACCTCATCCAGTTTGCTTTGGTTTCATCTGTCCCATCAATGGATTTGTAGCGGTTGTTCTTGTCAACTATCTGCAGGACAGAACAAATGCAGCATATGAACTGGCTGGTTCTGACAGAAGGCAGACTTTGACTTCCAGATTGGCTCTGCTTCCAGCCTCAATTCAGATCATGAAACAATGCATGGCAGTTGAATCAATGAATCTAAACTTGCCCAGTCCTGCAGACTGCTGCACTGGATATTTGTGTGGAAGCCACTCTGAACTAAGAGACTTCTTCCCATTACAAATACCTGTAACATGGCACTATGGATGCAGCTGACAAAATGGCTAAGTCCCCAAATACATAAGATGAACCTCCCCTACATGCCAGAGCTGATACACACATTCATTTTACAGACAGAAGAGTGTGAGCAGTATTTCATACTAGAAGCTCTCTTTTTTTCCCCCACCTAGAATTCAAGTCCCACACCTTATTTCCAACAATAATTAGTACTTGTTGATGACTCTGTCTCTAGAGATATCTGTGATATGTCAGCCTCACAGGCTAACAGAAGTCTGTGGTAGTAGAGTAAAAAAAAGACAATATCTGGTACATGTAGATCAGTTCCTGATGGATTGGAAGAGCTGCATCTATTCTTTTCAAAGTGATGATCAGAGTGGAGGTTGTGCTGGACAAAGCTTAGAGACTGAGTGGGGATGGAAGAGAATGGCAAGAGGGAGAAAAGAAGCAAGCTCTGCTTTCTGTAGCTGGTGTCATGACATCTGATCTTCTTTTGCTTATCTATACCCTGAAGCTAATAATTATGGCAGGTCAATCTTTGCCTATCAACCACATGGGTCAGCATAAGAGCTTCAGGGAAGGAGGAAGATGGCTAAGTTCTGGCTCCATGACCCACTAAGTGCCAGCTCTGGGCTGGAAAGTAATTTCCTTAGGGAGACTGCTCACTCACCAGCCACGAGAAGAATCCTGCAGACTTGTCCTGGCTAGAGATCTGCCCCTCGTATGGCCCGAAGATATGACCTTTGGGGATCACCTCGTTCATACAGCGCACGTCGTTCTCCCCACTGGGCTCTTTCACCACCTCTATGCCAGGCGGGATGGTCAGTGCTGCCCGGTCAGGGATGCCAACAGGCACTGGTGTGTCAGAGACGAACACAGGGGGGCCGTGGTTGGGGCACTCATCCACAAAGTATTCCTGGCAGGACTCACAGACTGTGGGAGGGAGGGGAGCAGGGGTTAGGTTGGGCAGACATGACACCCACTCTGGCTCGAACAACACGTGGTGCTGAGGTCAGCTCACCTCACCCTCCTATTCTATCCCCAGCTCAGCCAAGACCAAAGTGGCAGGTAGAGCTGAAATCCCCATCACCATGTAGTCTCGCTACTTGTCTCATCACATGCCTCTCAGCAACCGCTCTGCCCCAGCTCATACCTGTCCATCCCAAACCTGCACGCTCTAACAAAAAAGCTTCTCTCTCCCCTCACACAAGCACCAGCAGTGAATGCTGATTTACCACTGATGGCTTCATGTACAGTGAAACCCACTCACTGTCTGCAAAGTCAGAACAGGGAGACTTGCTGGTCACACACCCAATGGGAAGGAAAACCAATGTCACTGAAGAGAAATACCCTCATACTATGTCCTTCATCCTGATTTGGAGACAGGAGATGGCATTCCTAATCAAATGCATCTTCTTCAGAGAGTAGGCACATTTGTCCCCGGCTTTTTCTTTCCCTGCTTCCTGCCCCAGGACAACAGGCTGCCAGTTAGGGAAGCCTGAGCTCCATACAAACAGAGGTACTACTGTTCTCTCACTAACAGTACACTTACACCAGAAATCCACTTGCTGGAAACTCTTGGTCATGATCAAATCCCGTTTCCCTTTCAGTTTCTTGGGCTCCACATCCATGGACTGTGGATCAGGCCTTCCAGAGCTGGGGAGGAAAACAACAGAAAGACAACTTTAACCTACTAAAACCTGGGAAACCAAACAGAGGAACAGAGAAAACGAGGCCATGGGGGCAGAACAACTCAGTCCTCATACCTGCAGCAGAGAAATGATTCAAATTGTAACCCACGCTGCCAAAAGACAATATTTGAGATACCTTCTGGCTAGAGCCTACAGGATTTTGTGGCTTCAGCTAGAACACCTCCATGCATAACATGCAGCTAGCCCACCCACCCATTAGATACATGCAGAGAAAATTCCCACCAGCAGAAAGGTTGCTTTGCTCTACTAAAGCCCTGGAATGTGTTGGCCAAAGGCAAGGCATGGTTCTCCACACAAGCCAGCACCACAAGGCTGGATGTGAACTAGAGCATGCAGCAGACATGCCTAGCACATGAAAGGGTGACATCCCTGCCAAATACCTCAAGGAAAATCTCACTAGTGAGAGTTTTAGCAGCTTTGTGAGGTTCAAGTATGGATGATGAGAGAAGAGGAAAGAGTGCATCTGACTAAAGCTCAGCTGCCTACCAAGGTTGTCCATACTCCTGGTCCCGGTGTGGAGAGCAGGCCTCTGTTTTTATTGTCACCATCTCTCCTAAGGAAGCCTGGGTCTGGTTCAAACAGTCCTTCAAGTTTTCACTCATGTTCTGAAAAAGGAAGGAAGGAAGGAGAAAAGTGAGCATCCAGGAAATCACAACCCTCCCCGTTCAGATGAGGATCCAACCAGCAGGCCTCCCCACAGCACCAAGAACAGCCATCAGGACAATGCCAGGGCATCATCACACAAAAGTAGGTGTAAACTCCTTTCTACCATGAGAAGAAAACAGCAGATCAGTTGCACATCAGGCAAAGAATGTGAAACACCACAGAGGAACCTGAGGCACGGGGAATGCAAAGTATGCTCCACAGAAAAGGTACATGTGGAATTTAAGACTTATGGATAGGTTGTGTTACTGAAACACCGAGCATGATTATTTCAGAACAAGCCTTTGCAGACAGATTGCCAAGGAGAAATACAAACGGCGATGTGAACCAGACCCTGTCTGCAAATCTAACATATGCCGGTCTTCTTTTGTGAGCAGACCAAGTTTTCACATATGAAGATGGAGCTTTCTGTGTGCTCCGGACACCTCTGACAGGTAGGTAACAGCCTACTGCAAGACCCTAAAGTGACTGCACAGGTCACGTTCCCAGCCTTCCCATCCCTTGCAATGAATAAAGCTGAGTGATCACCATCACTCTTGTAAAGCACAGGGTGCTGCAGTGAAAATGCTTTTCCCTTAACCCTCCACAAGAGCCAGGAACCTCTTAATTATGTAAGGCAGAAAGCTTCAAATTGTTAACACCCCACACTTCTTACTACAGGGTGCTACTGAAAAAAAAATATTGATGTGGAAAGTGATAATAACTCAGAATTAGTTTAGCTAAGATTTTATTGCAGGGTCAGTACAAATCAGAGCATCACAGCTCAAGCAAGAAACGAGGCTGAGTAAGAGCTGCTTGTCTCTTCATTCCATTCATCTTAAGATCTTATCCAAAGCACATAAGCTGGCTGTTCTGAGGCCTAATACCAAATTGGACAGCTTTGCAGCTGCTCCCCAGACCCCATGACCCCCTTTTTCCCTTTTGCTGCACATCCACAGCACCTGAAAGAGAGGCTGCAGCAGCTGAGCTGCCAGCTTCTGTCAAGAAAATCAGTGGAAGAGCTCATCTTCATTATGACTTGACTGGATACCCTTAAAAGTCATGTTCACAGGCCACAAATCCTTGAAGACAGGAATTCTCTTATGCTGCACATGCTTGTGGAGAACTGAGTACTGTGGAAATCTGGTTTGCGCTTGCACATTGTTTACAAGAAGAAGGAAGTCTACTCCCAGCCTTTGCAGCCCTTCTTTGTGCTAGGGGAATAAATGATTAATTTTTCCAGCCCGACTTCTCACATGCCAACCCACTGTCTGAAAGACCTTTACCACATGCATACTTAGGAAGCACCAGTTAATGTTCATACAGCACTCTGAAAGCAGAGCCTCAAGATAAGTGCAAGCAAATAGATACAAACATGCACGCTTTAAGAGACTGTGTTTCATGATGTCCAACACAAGATAACATTTTCTTTTCAAATTACTATACACAGTCAGAGGAAAAGTGGTGGGGTGTCTCAGCATTTCAGAAGGGTAAGCCCCTCACCTGCATTCCCCAGAGCAAGAACAAAGCCTTCTGGTCCTGTCTCTACTGGAGCTACATGCGGAGGCTACTGGCTTTCCTCTAGGAGAAGCAACAAACTTCCTGAGAAGTTTGCAGAAAAGCAGCTCAGGAGAAAAAAAAAGGGCAGCAGCTGCATGTATGTGTGTGGGGTGCTGCTTAAAGAACAAAAAGAAATGGATGCTGCCCCACAGCTGGTAGCTGTGGGGCCTGTGCTGGCACAGGAGAGGAATATGCTGGCAGTGGTGCAGACAATCTGCAGAGAATGCTGCCGAAATAAAAGCTTGGAGGACAGGGCATCTGGAACTTAAATGCTCACAAAGCCCAAGGCTCTTCAGTAGGAAGAGCTGCAGACATATGTCCCTGTGAGCAGACAATGGCTTCCTCTTCCTTGAGGGATTCCTGCTTTATGAAGCAAGAGGGACACCAGGGCTGTGCAGGCTGACCTCCTGTGCAACGCAGGCTGGGGCACTTCCTGGAGTCAGTTCCTGGTTCAACTACAGCACACCTCCAAGATGAGCAGGAGGAAAAAAGAAATAAAATATCTAGTCTTGGTTTCATAAACGGAGGTTCCCATTCCACTGTACAGCATACTTCCCAGCCCTTCATTCTCATGGTCCTTCCTGAAGTCACTCCAACTTATCAGTTACATTCCTGACAGCCATGTTCCTGCGCAGGCTGAAGCAGTACCTTGCACTGAGACACCATCCCCCTGATCAAGATCTACACGTTTGCATCCAAATTCCGCATTTACTTTCTGACCATTGTGCACAGCTGGGATTTTATGTCTGGCAAAACACCTCACAGCTCCAGGAGTCCTTGATCCTGCAAAGCTGTCAGGCAACAACCCCTTTCCTGGGTGTCCCACTAAACATAGGTTCACCTAGTCTGCTGTTTTCTTATCCAGTAAATGTAAGATCCCAGGCCTGTTGCTAACTTGTTTGTTTTCATCACCTGTGATTCTCCCAGACTTTGTGTTGACCACAAAGATCATCAAAATTAACTTCATGTTTTTCTCCAGGACACCGATAAACTTGTTGACAAATGAATCCTAGCAGACACTGATAGAGATACACCTGGACAAGCGTGGTTCTCATTGTCATCCTGCAACCTTTCATTTGGTCAGGTTTTCACTCATGCAGTGTGCCACATTACATCATCCTGGCTGCTTATTGAGGTACAATTCCCATGCACTAAAGACTTAAGGCATACCAACACGTTTACCTTTATCAATCCAAACCACAGCAATGTCACCAAAAAATAAAAAAGAAAAAAATCCCACTACATCTGAAAATACTTATTTTCTGTACAGATAGAGCATTATAATTGATGTCCCCTTCAACCAAACCAAATCCCTAGCATTATTATATTGTTTTACAGGTGCCTCACTCCAACAACAGGAAGCCTGCATCAGATAGAAGGTAACCTAATATCCCAGTTTGGCCAGAGTAAACTTAGTATTAGCTTACTTATTTATGACTTCATCGCTAGCACTGAACATTTTTTTCAGTCTAACTCATTATGAATATATATATTTAAAAGAAAATGTTTTTAGCATTTCTGGCCCACAGAGAGCTGCTCAGCCAGCATTTTAACATCCCTTAATTCAAGCTAGACAAAACAGATAACTTAAAAATGTTCTGCTTTAGTAGCTGTTGTTTAGTTATTTCCCAAGCTACTGTTACAACAGAGAGCACTGCACTGCTGCTGTAACTGGCTGACTTAATCGGATCACAATACTATTCCTCGAGGGAAAAAATATTCCCCATTTCTTCAGTTCCAGGTGCCTGTAGATGACCCTGCACTTAGGACTCTTCTAGGTCCTGGTGCATGTAAAGCTGTTGTTAATTTTTCTTAATTTTACTGCCCACTGTTTCTTCTTGCTTGCCCTTTCCCCCTAGTTTTCCACAACTACAAGTTTCTAAGGCACACTCCACACATTTCACATCCTTCCTGTACTTCATTATTTGAGCACTGATTATTTATTTTTTTAGCTATGTTTTTACACTTAAAGATGAAGTTCCTTTGGAGACTTCAGATAACAGAGAAGCAGTATGTAAGCACAAGCAGAGTGGACTGCTTTGGTTAGCTGCTGAAGGCATTCCCAGGACACACATGTCCCTGCAGCTACCAAGACACTCAGCCCTCCTAATGCCAGCATGCACACAGCCTACTGCAACGTCCCAGCAGCGCGTTGTCAATCCCTAAGTCAGAGGGATGCTGTGAGGATTCAGGTGCTGTCTGCACACAACAGCAGCTCCTCTGGACAAGAAAGGCAATCATGGTAGGAGGCACAACAACCATCTGAAGGCCCCAGACACCAGGTGGCTGCTGCAAATCCCAATGGGCGCAGACAGTGCCACACAGTCTCCCATTCTCATTACAAAGTATACAACAGCCTGTAACGTTGTAACACACCTACAGTGCCACACAGCCTCTCCCATTCTTATTACAAAGTATACAACAACCTATAACATTGTTACACAACACAACTAAAGATCTGCCTGGGCATTATAATCTCCCCAACAATAAAGGAAACAGTAAACACCAGCCCATCTGAGATGTGAAATGCGTGGAAAAAAAAAAAAAAAAGAAAGAAAGAAAAAAAATCCAAATGGGCTCTGGCATGAACAAACCTGTGAATTCCTGTCCTCAAGAATGCCGTCTTTATCACTGCCCCTCTTGTAGTTATTAGTTAACAGCCACAGACTCTTATCTGCCTGGATCAGGCTCCAAAACAGAGCTTTAATTTTACATTTTACTGGCACGTTTCCCAGATTTGGACATTCTTGCATGTGAAATAGCCATATAGGAATCCATCCCCTCCTCACTGCACAGCTCATTCCTTCTATTTCTCACTGCCGGCCTTCTAGAGGTCATTGCCTCTTCTTCTAACATTTTGCACAGCTTGTATAATATTTCAAAGTGCAGGCCCATGCATTAAGATGAACTTTAATTCACACTTTTTTCTCTAGTTGCATATTATTACCAGAAATAGTAATCCAGAACACTCAGCTACTGATAAGCCAAGGCGGGGAATAAAGCACTGCATTCAAGGCTCTGAGCTGCCCCCCAACAGCCACCAACAACCTGTGGAGACAGTTTTCCTCAAGATGCACTCACTTACCGAGGTCCTTGGTCATGCCAACCCTTTCAGGCCACTTAATAAAGTATCAGCTGGCCATACAGCCCATGGCACAGACAACACACACCTCAGGAGACCCCACCAAGTAACTGGGAGAAGCAGACTGTTTGAAGGAGGACCCTCCACGGAGAGCCTAACCCCGCACTATGATTCCTTGGCTTAACATCCCTCTGTCAAAGTACAATGCTCCTCTGGGTGAAGCTGCACTGCGTCCCAAACAGTGACACACTAGTGACCTGCCCCCTGCTTGCTACAATGTCAGCTGATGAGTACTGGGCTCTTCCATAACAGCTGCAAAGCACGGCTGAATGCATCCTTGTGTGGTGGGATGTAGGCTGGGGCACTCACAAATTCAAACTTCACTAATACAAATTACAGGGCACAGGCAATGCTGGACTTGAGCAGCGTGGCCTGCAAACAGGACATGGCTTAATCGTTACCAATTATTCCACTACAATCAGTAGCCGTGAACTCAACAAAAGCATAAGACATTTTCTTTCAGTTTTGAATTGTCAAAACACAGAATAAGACAAGGACTACAAGAATACTGGAAGCACCACCAATTTTGCTAGAGTTTTCTGAAGAAGTTTTGAGAACAACCTTTAAAACCATGGGACTTAATCTGTTTTACAGCAGGGAATGCTGTGAGTTGTCAGAGGTTTCAATGACCAGCTCAAGACCAGCAAATGAGATAACAGCATTTGGGTGCCATGACATCGATTTCCCAGTGTCGTTCCCATTGCAGGAAGCCAAAGAACATGGAAATTTCTATCTCCTCCATTTGTTTCCAATAGATGCAAGATAATTTATCACTCTTGTTTTTCCATGGTCTGTTAGCAAAACACACCATTGAAACCTGTCACCATCTTCCTCAGGATAGACCTGTTTCAGAGTAGGAAGACAGAAAAGTACTTCTGAGCTAATCCCCAAATTAGGATAAATTAGTTTGTCTTATTGAACTCATGGTGACTTCTAGTCAAGGTGGAAAACGCACTGCTGAATTTAAAGGATTTGACATCAAATTCTATATTCCAGTCAGTCCACAGCATTTGCCCTCTGCTGATCCAGGAGCACGAAGCATTATGGATCAACAGAAGGCTCTGCAAACTGGATGATTTGGTGTAATTTCTATACATTAAGTGTTGAGTAAGGATATATTTGCACAGCAGGATGCTGACGAAGTAAAGCTCCCATGCAAACCAAGCCTCTGAAACAGCTCAGTGTGCTGTGGAGCAAAGACAGCTGCTACTGCAACTGGAAGAATTTGCAAGAGACTTGCGGTTTTTAAAAGACATTGAAAACAATTCTCTTAAACTGGAAACTTATCATTTTTGGTATTTGGATCTCAGCACAGATCGCCCAGATTCATAGTTTAAAGGCAGAAGAGAGAATTAGGTCAACCTGACTGATCCCTTGCAAGTCACATGCCCTTACCTTTAGCCTATAAAGCCTATACAAAAATCTCCCAGTCTAGCAAGGAAGGGGAAGAGAAGCCAAGAGCATTTCATTTCAATTGCTAATTGCTGTCGCTGACAAGTTATGCATGAATCTCTTTAGTTTTGGGCACCAGTCAGCAGTTATTTTAAAGTGCCCTGCAGCCTTCTGGAATTGACTGAAGCACTCAGTGCAACAAGGGGCTGCTTTAAGCAAATGGACAGAATTACTTTTGGAGTTAATGGCTGTAAGAAACCTCACCATCTTTGGTCAGGACTGCCAGTTGCACTCCTTTGCCTTTGGCTTCCCCAACATAAATACACACCTACATGCACGAAGTTAAGCAGGAACAAAAATTCAGTACTAAAACAAGATGCCATTCCACCAGCATTTTTCTACCCGAGGGCAGAACAAGAACTCCATCAAGTGACAGACATAAGTGTTGTTCCTTAAGGCACTACTTAAAGGTGTTTTGATGGTGATAATGGTGTTGAACAAAAACATACAGAACTGAGCCTTGGATATATCCCTGTTCAGAACCTTCACAGCTTTCCAGCAAGGTGATCTTCTGTGTCACTGTTCCAATTTGCCCTACATTATTTTAAGATGCTGGCATCAGAAAGCCACACTGATGTAAGGCTGAATCTGAAATAAACAGGAAGACTACAGACATAAAACCTTCTCCTTGACCCTACTCATTATTACATCCCTATCAGCACGTCCACACTCATGGCAGTCTTTTTCTGCTAGAACCTGGTACAGAAAGCTTTGGTGAGCTGCCTGCCCGTTCTGACCCATTCTTGTAAGTGACAGATTCACAGATCAGGTTCAGGTCACCCCTCTCCAAGTTCATAAAACCATTTTCAAACAGACAAGTGGAGTTATCTCAGCAAGGCCACCTACCAAAACTAATTGCATAGCTGTTCTGCCTCTGTAAATAGTTCCAGATCACCAAACGTATTTCAGCTACACATTTCACCAGTGGTGAGTCACACTTTCTTCTACATCATGGAATAGGTGTCAAACAGAACTGGCTTCTCTCTTGTCCTCATTTGAAGGGAAAGGGTCACCAAGCCTACTTCTTTAAAAATGCAGCTCTGCATATCATATTGCAGAGACTCTTCTGTAGTGATCAAGCCCCAGCTTAAAATAGCTCGATTATATGCTCCCCTCATCTAGCACGGCAATGCCAGAGACTTGATCTTTCAGAGGTGAAAAACCACTTTCTACACTCATCTTAATCCACACGCAGCTGATTTATTTGCACTCTAATTCTGTCCTTTAGCTCAAAGCATCCTCAGAGCATCCTTCACCCTCCTCACTGTTTATACTGCCACTTCAGTTTACATATTGGATGCTGACTCCCTATCAGTCACTACCTTTAGCTCCTAAGTCATTTGTATTTCACTGGCTTACTCCAACGTTAGCTATTACTTGGGTTTTCATGCACTGAGTTAACTGCCTTATGTAAAATCTAAGTATATCACATCCACGTAAATTTCTTTAAACCAACAGTAAGCTTCATAAAGAACAAAATACCGTTTGAGGAGTATAAAACACTTTCCATAACACTGAGTCTCAAGCACAAATCGCTCTACGCTTACCCTGGCCCGATGGCATACCATCCAAGCCATCATTTCCTTGCCCATCCACGTGGCTATTTTCAGGACTGTCTCAACAAGATCACTCTTTCAGCCTCTTGGACTTTCTGTGATATGTGAAGAGAGACAAAAAATGAACATCAACAAGCTCCAAAGACCCTCTCATTAATCTAGTGCTTTCTTTGCTTCAGAGGAACGTGCTCAGATATCTTCTACTATTCTTGCCTGCGGAAAGATAGGAAGTTTGAAGTGAGGCCACAGCTCTAGGCTGGGAGAGGGAATAGACCCTTAGAAGAGGTCCATCAACATTCCACAAGGCACACAGAGGAAACCTAAGCCACTATGCCAGGCCCTGCCAGCCTGGGGCCCCACTGGAGGCCAGCTGCTCCAGCTAGCCCATGCCCTACATGGGCCAGCTAACACTGGCCTCAATGCATTTAACATTGGTGGAGGTAAACAGGGAAAGGGAAGGGAAGGTGTGGGGGCGGGCAGGAAGCAAACCCCAGACGCTGCTTTCTAAATAGCAGATGTGGCTATTCTGGCTAGCATACTTCCACTTTAATTTCTAACCCACAGAGATGGGAAATGATTCATGAAAAATCAACAGGATAAAATTAGCTGGAAGGCAGAGAGATAATTCGTGCAACCCAACCGTCACGGGCTGAAGTGCCAGCACTACCAGCACTGCCTGGCATTTTAGCCTCCGGTGCCCTTCAGTGGCTGGCATCAGGCCAGCGATCACATATATTTCCTTAGTCTCTGAACTATCCCCTCTGTAGAGCGTATGCACCTTACAGTCACACAGACTTTCACTCAACACTTTTAGTTCAAGGGTTTCTTTTTCCCCTGCTACCTGCAGTACTGCTTTTTTTTTTTTTTTTTTTTTTTTTCCCTCCTGCTGGTGAATGTTTTGTGGTGGTGGATGGGGCAGACAGGCAGCACAGAAAGGCTTGCACACACGTGGCCAAGCAATGCACGAAATTCAAACCGCCCGACCAAGTCCAAAAGTTCAGCGCGCTTCACCAGAGTGCCCTTTCCCTGCACAAAGCCAGGAACAGACACAGCAGCGATACCAACAACAGCTCTGTCTTTGTATAGACTACTGATTTTAAAGAAACTGCTTCTGAATTTTGTCACATGAAAGCACAAACCACAATTTCATCTTTAATATGGCCACACGATATTGGGTTTTTTGAGCAGCTGGCATTACTTACAAAACACACCCACAGTTAAATACCCTGAAGGCAGGTGAGACACCCTCAGCCTCCCATCAGGCCCCAGGGCTTTCAGACTGGCCCTATCCCAGCACCCCAACTTCAGGCTTCAGGTATCAGCTGTCAAAGCCTCTGCAGCAGAGCACGTCAACCCTCCTAGGCAAGCAGTCCTGATTGTAATGAGAATGGCCATTCTCTGGGACCTATGGGTACAGATGCAACAACATAGAAACCTGGTATTGTTTGTTCAGTTGGTACCTGTTCATTTCTGTGGCTGTGGCTCCTTTCTTCCTATAGATTCTACCTTCCTCCTCCTACACCCCAAGTTATGTGGGTGGAAAATGTAAAAGTCAGAGTAAATCATACTTTCAACTGTTCCTAAAATTCCAACAAACTAGCTCAGCCTCTGAAAAGCACTAAGGAACACAGCAAGCAGAATGAGAGCAAATCAATTGTTCTACAAAGGCAGGGAAAGCAAAAGCAAGAGCCATATTTATTTCTTCTCGTTTGTACCCTCTCGCAGGCTATTAGGGAGATAAGATCTCACAGCACAACAGACATTATTCAGGGCTGGTAAATCTGTCTGCAGGTTAGGGGCTCATATTACACGGCTTGGACAAGCACTGGCCAAGCATGGGTCACCCCGACCCCTTTCCTTGGTGCAGGCAGCAGTCCAGATACTCCCAGTGTCAGATCTGCCAAGAAATCAGATATCCGTGTGCTGAATTCACCACCACCATCACTTGATCCGCACATTCCCTTCCATACAGAGAGGGGTGTTCAGCCCCCACACATCCTAATGCAGCAAAAAACTTTCCAGTAGGGGCTAAGTACCTCTGGTCCACCCCTTCAACACCCCCATCAAGCGCGTCTTCGACGTAAAGGTGTTGGGTTGCACAGAAACAGCTAATCCTTTACACTGAGGGCATTTCTAAAACGCTGGTTTAGTGGAAGCACAGAAGAAGTCGTTCAATTCCAGGCCAAGAAGAAGAGGGAGCACACTGCAGTGACTTTGTGCATGCAAGTCAAGGAGGCTACAAAAATTCACTGACTACCTCAAGAGAGCTCAAGGGCAACATTTCAACACCGGACTGCAGAATGAGACTATGGTTAAAGAGAAACAGAACTGACAGCTAAGTCCATCAGAGCTGAGGAGCACGTTAGCATCTGATTTAGTTGGTGCCAGCTCTCAACACATCTAGGGGATGCATGCAGTAAGCGGATCCACCTTTCTGGAGGTGCCGTCATTGCAATGGCAATGCAGTGCTGGCTGGCAAGGCTCTGCAAGAAGCCAGGTCCTGCCGTACCCCATCAAACAGTCCTTCTCTGCTTGGCTTAGAAGAGATTTGTTGAAGAACAGAGCAATTTACCTATATGCCATACATATGAAACCTTTCTGTGCAATCATAAAGGGAATTTAAAAAAATAATAATAAAAATCAGTAACCAAGAAGTTTCTATTCTTCAGAAACTGACTGACCTCATTATGGGCTCAGAAAACCCAAAAACAAACACTGCATGCCTAGACGAGTACATGACAACTCCAGAATGTATTTTATTGTTCACAAAAGTTTGTCATCAGTACTGGTTTTTCCTTCAGATGGTTTCCAAGTGTTTTCATTAATTTCCACTGGATGGATGAGAAGACTGGACCCTGCAAACTGCGGCATTTTTAACATCTGTGTTAGTCTTTCCAAACAACATGTCTCCAATTTAAGGAAAACAGCAGACCACATGAAGTCATCTCCAGCAGTTTTGGAAGGAAGAAACACAGGAACAAAAACCTACCAGAGACCCTGAAGTACAGCGACACGGGGATGCCAAGGGTTATCTGAATGAAAAGTGTAAAGAGCATTGTGCCAGGAGAGAAAAGGTAACGCCGGGCAAAATCAGGATGCCCTTAAGGATGACGGTACATACAACCCATCTGTTCAACTTTCCAGTTGCAGGGCTGCATATAAGTCCACTCAGCATATTAATACATAGTTTATACAACACATTTTCAAAATAAAGCCTCATTGTACTGAGAGGGAATGCACTGGACAGTGTTTCAAGCCTGGAAACAGCTGATGTCCCTGACCAACACTGGCTCCAATTACTGGCCTTCAATATGATACATATTAAAACAGAGGTCACTGGGTGCCAGCACACACCACATGCCCACAGCACTCCAGCTTGCACTCAGGAGGGTTGGGCAGGGCTCACCTGGGACCTGCATGCACGTGGGCTCCTGGAGCAAGGCAGGATGCTGCTGGCAGCATAGAGGAGCTCAGCCTTGTCACTGCTTACTTTTGTCCCTCCATTGGTGAACCCTTCCTGCAGCACCATAGGACCTGGCTTCTGACAGATGCACCAAAGTCTGGAAATCCATTCTCCATCAGCCTCAGCCCAAGACACCTATATCTCTTCTGAAATTGATCCTCTGTGCCAACATTGCACCAGCCTGAACTCCTTCACCAACAACTCTTATTATCATGCAAGTTCCTAAAACGTATTTCTCAGGGGAAAAACAACTACCAATGCACAAGACATGGTGAGCTTTGTCCAATAACAAACTAGTTTTTCCTGTGCAAATGATAGATGTAGAACTACCCTGGCTGAAGAGCCAAAGCCTATGGAGGAGAGAAGGAAGGGGGCAGAGAAATGAAAATGTCTGTCAGTGTGCTCAAATGGGATGACTTTGCTTGTAATACCCTTCTGATGGGCCCCTTATTGATGGCTGTTTGTGACCGAGGGATTGTGCTGAAATGCTGCTCTGCAGTATGCATTACTGATCCCTCTCTGGAGGCTGCCAGTTCCTGCAGACTACACCTTAAACCTTAAATTATACGTATAATGTTTTTACCTTCTGACTACAGAGAAGCTGTTCCGAGCGTGAAAGGCTGGAGCGCTGCCTCCCTGTGCTGTGGGCAGAGGAGCCCTTTGAACAACAGCTCCCGGGGATGTGGGCTATTCCTCTCACAAGCACAGCACCAACCAGGAAATATAACTGCAAAGGCTTAAGAGGCACCTGACTTCGTGAAATAGTGCAGAAGTCAGAGAAAGGACAGGAGAGACTCCTCAAAGAGCCCCAGGCTTCACTCAGCTGCCCCCCACCAGTATGGCTCTGCCTCACCTCAGCCCTGGGGACAGAGGGACCCGTGCTCAGAGAGCTCCAAGCTGCAGTAAGGATGCACTTCCAGCCTACCCAGGTGTGGGCCAAAAAGAAGAAAGCTGACTCTACATCTCTTAGAACGCCAGAAAGCTGCAACCCAAATTGAGGAATAAAGACAATTCTTCGCTTGTTTTGGCTTTCTAATGAAAATTTGTTCTTCGTAGGTCACAGATATGCATTCTCAAGGCTAAGGAAGTGTCAGAAACATCCACCAACTTTCTCACCGTAGAGAACAAGTCATTGCCTCTCAGTTACTCAGCCCTGAATCCCCAAACCAAGCTCTAGCAGCCTCTCTCTTCACTTTGAATGTCAGTGTTATTACTCAGTTATCAACCAAAAACCCCAATCATTTTGTCTTCAGAACAACTTTTAGTTTCTTCATGCAAACCTTCACACCAATGCCAGCATCACATCAGCAACAGCCACTTCAAAGATGTAGTTCAGATGCCACGAACCAAAGGCATGTTCCAGTGGCCAAGGAAGCATTTTAAGAGCAAGTTATTCCTACCAGCAACCAGCAAAGCTCACAATGAGAAGGAATTCCTCACAAGCTGGCTCAGTAAAGTGCTGTGCTTTGCACTTGGTGTGCCAGGTTGAACTCCAGCATCTCCTGCTGCTACCTCGAATCCCCTGCCTGCGAGCCCAGCCAGCCCCAGCCTGCTTGGCCAGCACAGCCCTTCTGCAGCAAGATGGGCTGCCCCGATGCGGTATCTCTGACTGCAGCATTCCCTGCAAGGAGCAGACACACACCATCTCAGTACTTCCCTCTCTGATTACAATCTGCACTCAACAATAAGAATGCACTGTCCTCATCAGGGATGCATTTCTATTGTCAGGTTTATACACAAGGCTTTAGAAAGCTTAAATAGTCATTTCCCTTTCCACTTTCATTGCTTATAGAACTCACCATTGCACAAGGGGAAATTTAGGGGTTTGAAACCTTGCCCAGGTGGCCTTGCTGGGAGCTGAGTCCCAGGGATAGCAAACAGGCTGCTCAGCACAGCACACCTGGAGCTATGCCTTGCTACCTGCAGCACAAAAAGCAACGCCTGGGCTGGCCTTGCGTGCTCTGTATTTCCTGGTGCTACAGAAAGACATTAATTGTGGGGAAGAGGAAGCAGTGCCAAGCCAACAGCTTTGCCCACGGGCACCAGCAAGGCTGTGTGTACACAGCTGGGGATCTGCAAGGGGGAGCAGAGCTGGAATCCCCTCAGGGACACGCGGAGGAGGAGACGTGGGTTTCCTTGTGGCTCCAAACATCGGCTGCTTACGGAGCGTTCACGGAGAAGTAAAAAACATTTATCAGCTGAAAAAGAGTGCTGAAAAAACACCGTCGGGGCTCCGACCAGGTGAAGTTTTTCACGCAACTAAACACACTAGTTGGGGCGGGCAGCGCAATGTCAACTTTTCCACTTCCCACCGAGCGGGATCCGGCAAACAAGCGCGCTGTTAAAGACAGGACAGACGGATTTTCCGCAAGCACAGAACGCAGCCAGGGCGTGCGGCAGGAGCTGGCCGCATGCAGCAATCCCGCGCCCGACCGGGGCTGGAAGCGGTCCTCAAACTTCCAGCCCTGCCCCGCGCCGAGCCGAGTCGAGCCGCGAACAACTTCCAGCCCCACCCGCGGGTCGCTCCGCCCGACCCAGCCGGGCCCCGGCTCCCGCGCCCCCGGGGAGCGCCCCGCGCCGCCCCGCCCCGCCCCCGCCGTCCATTGGCCGCCGGCTCCGTCACTCGCGGGCCCCGCTCTCCGCCGCGGGGGGAGGGCGGGCGCAGCAGCCGCCGCGGTGCGGGTGGGAGCGGAGCGGAGCGGCGGGGAGTGGCGGGGCAGGGCCGGGCGCCTCCCGCCGGGGAAGGGCGAGGGGGAGAGGGGCGCAACCGGACGGCGGGGCGCCGCGGGCTCCCCGTTCCCGCAGCCCTCCGGCGCGACCCCCGGGCGGGGCCCTCGTGCCGCCCGGCCCCTTCGCCGCCTCCTTCCTTCCCCCCCACCTCCCCCGCCCGTTCTCCGCAGCCATTTTCGTGGCCACCTTGGCTACCAGCGGGGCTGACTCACCTCGGCGCTGCGGGCGCGGGGGGCCCGCCTCGGCGTCCGGGGACCCGCTCCGCCCTGGGGGGGCCCGGCTGGCTGCGCGCTGCCTCCCCGCCGCCCCGCCGGCCCCGCTCGCTAGTCGCAGGCGAGGACGGGTCCCGGGGCCGGGCCGGGCTCGGCGGAGGCGGCGGCGGCTCCCTCCCTCCCGGCCGTGACCACCATCTTATTAGCACAGGAAATGACATGGAGAACGGAAGAGAGGGGCGTTCGGGGGCCGAGCCCGGGGACCCCCCGAACCGGGGGGAGGCGCCGCCGGCCCGCCCGGCCCGGCCCGCTGGGGCTCCCCGGGGCCGCCGCGCTCCCGCCTTCCTGCAGCTGCCCGCCCGGTGCTGGAGCCCGCGGGGAAGCGGGAGGAGGGAGGGAAAAAAACAAAAACGGCCACAAAACCCGCACAAAGCAGAAAAACAACACCAGCGAAATCCAAACCGTCCCCGCTTCCCACCTCCTGCTCCGGAGCCTGCGAGTCCCGTGCGGAGCCGGCGGCGATCTGTAGCCGCCCCGGGCGGGCAGGGGCTCGGGAGGGGGGGGGGGGCTTTTAAGGACTGAAGCGGCTCCCGGGCAGGGCGCGGGGGGAGCCCGCGGCTCAGGGACTTGGCCCGGCCCGGCTCGGAGGGGCTGCCCTGCGCTGGCCCCGCGCCGCCCTCCCGCAGCGGCCACCTCTAGCACCTGCCGCCGGGCCGGGCTGCGGGAGCCGCGGGGAGCCGAGTCTGAGCGGCCCCCGGCGGGCGGTGAGTGCCCCCGAGCCCCGGTGTCGTCGCGTCCCGTGGGGGACGCGATGTTCCGTGCTCGCAGAGCTTCGCTGCTTTCAGCCCACCGCCCCATAAAGCAGCCCATCAGACGGCAATGCCACACCGAGCCGTGCCTCGAGCTCTGCCCCCAGCTCTGCCATGAGGCCGGGGGCAGCGTGCTGACTGACAAAAAGTAGGCGTAATTTAATCAACAGAGGAAGCATGTCTCACCAATAAAACAAATTCTAAATAAAACCATCTGCAAGCATTAAGTTTGAAACAATGCGAACTGCTTAGCTGCCCTGCCAAGAGAGGCACGGTGGGGGGTAAGGAAGGGGGTAGATAAATGGCCGTAATTTTCAAGTTCCTTTGGTTGACAATGGGCTTGGATGCAAGCAGGGCTGCGGTGACAATGTGCCGGCTTGGGTGCTCGGAGCTGCTTCCTTCTGCAGCCCTGAGAAACACCCTCCTCCGAAATCCCAAGGAGTAACATTCTTTCCTAATATCCTCCATCCTGAGGTTCACGCTTGAAGGAAAAAATAAGTGAGGGTATGGAACAGCAAAGCACAAAGCAAAACCGAGGCCCTCGTCTGCCACCCCTGAGCTGCTCCTGCTGCTGTCACGGGAGGCTCAGTGGTGGCAGAAGCTCTCTTAAAAAGACTGCTTGGGTGATTATTCTGAAGCTTGTTTTCCAGACCCCCAGCTGCAGAGCGCTGTTTATTCCCCGTTTCTAACCTCTCCAGGGAGGATTCCTTCGCAGAGGGTAAATCTGCTCTGTAATTGTACCCCTCAGCAGTAACCGCAGATAGATGGACGTCAAGGCACTTGCACTTGCCTGGGACAGGCGTACCATGAGCTGTCAGCACCTTCCGGCTCCTCAGAAATATTAGAGATCCGAGCAGAGCTGCCCTGGTTTGCAGTTTCTGTGTGCTGAAATGTGTGAGAACTTCACTCCGCTGGCAGCCGGTCCGACAATGGGCTTGTAAATATGATTGATGAATGAACTGTGAGAAAAAGTAATAATTAAAAACACAATAAAAATTGTGGAAGTAATACAAACGCGTGCTGAACGCCAAGTTAATTTGAAGTAATAGTTTTGTTGTAGCTGCTGCAGTCTGGGGCTGTAAGAGCAGGCTCGAGGGGAGGCATAAAGCTTTTATTTACAAAGAAATATTTAAGTACAATATAAATAACAGCTATTAAGTCTCTTTGCAAACATGGGCAATTGGGAGGGAGACCCGTTGTCTTAATGTGAGCCCCATATGTTTAATAGTCAGGCAATAAAAAACCAGTAGAGGTGGTTTTGTGCCTTTTTCTTTGAGAAGCTCATCACACAAGGAATGTAGTGCAAACTTGCCATATCTTTACAAAAGTATCACCCTTTTGGCTCAGAAAGGCACCCCTTCTTCAGCAAATCACCTCCTCCCTCATTTAGAAGCTGTAGGATTAATCTTTCCTTCGGGTGCTTGGGCACTCCTTGCTGCCATTGATCATGTTCAGCCTCAGTCCACCAGCACAGCCATCCCCCTTCAGCTGCTGCTGCACTTGCAGAAAATAATGTTAAAGAAGGAACTGCCAGTTAGGAATGAGGTAACGAGGTGTCAATTTTCCAGTGTTAGACTGTCAGATCTGTTCCTCCATGAACTGCTGGATGCTCTCCCAGAGAGACAAAAGGGTTCCTTTACCAACACTGAGCTTTTGGCCAATGGCATTAAAAATACCGTGTGCAGAAGTGGATGACACGGAATCCAGCTTGCCAACAACTGTGCTCTAGTGGCTGTCAGAGCTAGTGATGCTGTGGGCTGAAGGAACTTCGTACTTTTTCTCATCTTGATGTACGAGCCTTTCACCATTACAGGCAGATGTGTTGGCAATGCAGTGCTCTCCAAGGCTGCATGGATGTCACTGGGTTAAGCCTGATGAACAGGCCACTAGAAGGCCACAAAACACTGCTGAGTTCAGTAGCAAAGCAAGAGGCTGGTGGGCAAGAGTCCAGTCTGGGGAATGTGACCTATCCAACTTTTTCTCTTCTCTGGTCCCTGCAGGACTTCTTCCACACAGCTGGAACCTGAGATTGGCCTCATATTTGCATGCCCACCATGGGCAGTGTTGGCTGTAGGACTTCCTGCTCTGCCCAGCCCCAGAGCTGTGAACTACTGAGTTGCTATGAACTCTCCTCAGTTTTCCAGCGCCCCCTTTGAAGTACAGTTAGGGTCTACCTACCCTGAAATACATATGGGTACAAATGGCTTGTTTATTCTTTGCTTTCACATCAGCTCAGCATTGTGTCATGTCATTACTCTGCGTGCCCCCAATGAACTATCTATCCTTTCATACTCTTCAGAGCCCATTGCCCAAGGGCTGGCCACTACCCCATGGGGATGGGCTCTCCCTGCACCCGTGGCATTGCCATTTCCCTCAAGACCCCTTTTTGTGAATGGGCCCATGCTTGTTAAATCAAGCACTCCCAGATCAGATAGCATGACACTGCCTCTTCCCAGCTTGCTAATCTCTGTGTCACTTGTGAATTTTATCAGCAGTAATTTTATATTTAACTTTCTGGTCGCTGGTTAAAATGCTGAATATGTTAGATATAAATACTCCTCTTTGAAAGTCCATCTCTATTTGCTGGGGGTTCTCCACTGGCAATTACATTTTAAGAGCTGAAAGAAAACCAGCTCTTCATCCACCTAATGGGTGCATTTTCAATATAAATCATACTATTGTGTGTCACTGGCACTGTTACCAGGTTTCTGTAATGGTGATGTGCAGTTTATTCCTGCTCCAGGGGGTTTCTTTTTGCAGAATCTGCACTGGCTTCCCTTGAGCTGCATGCCAAGTGGTGGGACATGAGTACTCCTGCCATGGAACCAACACACCATTGAGAGGAGAGCTGCAAATGCTTTCAGCTCCATGGCACCTTCTGTGGTACAGAGTAACTCCATGCACTGCTGCATTCTCTCCTTGGGATATTTAGCAGTTCATCACCAGGATTTTATCAGTCATGGTACATTTATTAACCAAGGGGCACAGTTTGTGTGATGCTGTCATTGCTCTTATACATCTCACATTGTATTCTACATCTACATCAGCTTCTCTGCATCCCCTATGCACTCTTTACAGCAGAGGCTGAGAACTCTGCTCTAACTGTATTGGAAGAGAACAACACTGCTCAAGAAGCTCTCACAGGTGAGACATGCAGCCATCCAATGCTTCCTGCACACAGCATTTATTAATACCTCATTTTACTGGGAGGTGGCAGGAGTGTTGCACTCCCATTATTAAGACAGCATGTTACAGGCAGTCTATGCCACAGTTATCTATTGTATGTTATCACTAACGAGCTACTTTATTAAAGGAATTAATTCACTGGATGACCAGAGTACTAACGCAAATTGTTCCAGCAAACCTTTGCAGGCAGAGCCTCCACCTCTCACTGCTGCCCGAGTGTATTATGTTACTGGCACTACATCATGAGAACATGATCTATAAACCTCAGGATTCTCTCATCCAAACAGGAGATGTGTAGATCAAATTTAGCTTTGAATTAAAGTTTTATTTAAAGGAAGCATTTGTCTACGTCAAATAAATCCTTTGGTGTGAAGTCCTCGAGAAAAAAAAATATGTATATAAATAAGTAATTTCCAACTATTTCATACAGTTCTAATGCTTTACAGTCTGAAGATAATTGTAAGTAGAAACTAATTACAAACAAAAAGGAAAATGACCGTCCAGATCTTATTGTCTGTAATGAGTGGAAAATTGGATATAATTATAAACCTCTGATTTTTGCTGAACTCAGCTGCTGATAATTGCACAATAAAGATAATCAAATTGCTTTTTAAAGCACGTTTGCTTAAAGGGCAGCACATTGCCCTTATCTAAGGCACTGAAGAATGGAAAGGGAAAACAGCCTTGATTTTCTATTAAGCTCTGGATCTGAAAACCACAAAAACAACAGTGGCACAGGACTATGCTTTTACCCGCACGCGTGACACTTGGTATTTTCCTTAAAGCATCTGATGACACAGCTTTCTCAGCTTTCATTTTAAAAATAGTGCTTTCTTGTCCTCTGACTGGGAGGTGGCAGAAAGCCCGAGCTGATACACAAAATATTTCAAGATTCCCAAGCCAGAAGTAACTAAAAGGCAACTGCCTTTTTGTACTTCAAGTGCTGTCGCTTTAAAGCTGGTTCTGTCTGAGTGGCTGTTGGTTGTGTTTTGTCTTATCCCTCCATGCTCCCAGAACTCCTGCAGTGAGATTGGGGCGAGAACCATCTTCTATTTGTTATTTGCAGGTGCAGCACTGGGAGCTTCTTACAGTCTATATATTGTACATTAGTACTAGTAATATTAATGACTATGACGACTGGTGTTTTAAAGCCCAGAACTGACTTTCTCTGAAGCAAGAGCACTGACAGTACAGATCCTTTTTAAGAGGTAGAGCTCCATTAATGTTCCACTGAGCTGAAAATCATATTTCCATAGACCTCTAGGAGCTGCACTGCAAGAACTTTTAGAAAACACTTGAAGATTTATCTTGTTTTCTTAACACTCCTTTTCTCAGAGCGTGAGCTTCATCTTTCAGGTGCATTTCAAACTGGATTGGGAGGACTGGTTTGAGAGTTTAAAAACAAAATAACCAGCCTAGTTTTGGCTTCTGCAAAAGGTAGATGTAGTCATCTTGTAGTTTCCATTGCTATGTGCCTGGGATGGAGTTGGTGAAGAACTCAGGGTCTGTAGGTGAGATTCAGTCATGTGCTGCCAGAGGAAGCTCTAGAGTGTGTTACACTGCAGTTCGGAAAAGTATCTCCCTCTCTTGTGGATAATATGCTGAGCATAGGACAACCCCTGTGGGAAATATTTCTGTCCATTCCCAAGCATTTTCTTCTTGTTTATTTCCTTTGTTTCTGGCTGGTTTGCAGAGCCATTTCCAACCATGTTTTCTCCTTTCCAGTTTCCTGCTTGACAGACATCTTCCAGACAGTTTTTCATTCTGTATTTCTTTATTGATTTATTATTATTATTATTAGATAGAACTAGAGAATATGAGAGTTTCTCATGGAACACAGAGATTCCTTTTGAGAGTAAAGTTCCTCCCTTTTGGTTGTCAGAAATTTGAGGCTACACACATTTCTTAATTTGGAAGATTAAAAATTAAAACAAAGGACGTCAGAAAATTAGGCATTTGTTTTTACAGACCGAGATTAAAAATGATTTTGTTTAGGGCTGCTTTAGCAATTTCATTACCAATTCCCTCTGGGCTGCTTGGTTACTATCACTACCGAGAGGCAAAGCAGAAAGGAGGAAATGAAATGTTAAAAGATGAGTCCACTCACTTTATTCTCCATTAGGAACACATTAAATAGCAAGCAGCCACAATCATGTTTGCTAAATATATAGTTTTTTAAAGATGAATATTAAAGGATATTAGGATATTTCAGAGCAAATAGAGCTATCTTCAAGCAGGCAGCCTCAGCATGGATGCGCTCATGCTGCAGTCACAGCACTAGGACCACCCACCAGCCAAGCAGAGAGCCCTCAGCTTTTACATACTGTACTTTTACATCACAACACAATAATTTCTACGCCAAAACTCTTACGATCATTTCCTGTGACTTCCTGTATATCATGGGTTTCTGAAGTGCTTCTTCTCATTTTAAAAATATGAGAATTTGCATTGTGTTTCATCAGCCCAGATGGGGTAGGTCTGTGTTAGCTTACATTTTAAATTGTATGGTTTTCTTTGATATTTTTTACTCCAGGAAATGAGTTTCCAAAGATCCCTTTATATACGGAGATACTGATCCATGATGGTCTTGGCTCTACTATTATGATTATTATTACTATTATGATTATTATTAATATTATGATTATCTACCATCCATAATACTCTTTAAGCTAAAGGAGGAGAGATTTACATTACATGTCAGGTGCAAATTTTTCTCTGAGAGAGCAGTGAGACACAATTGCCCATAAAGCTGTGGGTCCCCCATCCCTGTAGGCATACAAGGCCAGGTAGGCTGGATTCCTGGGCAGACTCATAAGATGGGTGGCAGCACTGCCCACGACAGGGGTTTGGAACTGGATTGGCTTTAAGGTCCCTTCCAACCCAAACCTTTCTATGGTTCTATGATTTTCTGCACGACCAGACTTTGTTCAGAGTTCTGTTGTTACACAGTTTCTCCAGCAAGGGGCAGGGGAGATCTTCATCTGAATACTGAAACTACTGCAGGGGCTTTCTTGCAAAGCTACTTCTTGGAAGTCCAGGTTCTACAGGTTTTTGTGTGTCTGGGCCACCTAGAAAGGCTGAATCAAATAAATACTCAAGATGCAGGCTGTTCTGGTGCTATCCCCATGGTATCATTCACACTCACTTTCTGAGCAACCAGCTGACCTTTGCATGCTCAAAGGAGCCGTGATCTGACCCTAAGGGCTACCAATGAACACCATGAAAGCCCTGAGTGATGTCTTCCCCTTCTTAGTGCCCTTCACACGTGAGCACAGCATAAGCCTGATTGTAATTGCAAGTTCATGGAGGAACTGCACAGTCCAAGTATGTCCCTACTGCAGTGTCAGAATCTTCGGCTGCTGCAGCAGGTGTGTTGGACAAGAGAATAAGGAACAGCATGGCTTACTGAGCTGCAGCTCCCTGGGACTCAGATCAGCTGTCACAGCTAAGTGGGAAGCATTTCTCGCTCTCCTACAGTCCCTGATAGCAAAGGTCTTGTGTTTTTTGCTGAGATTCATTGGGCACCACTGCTGCTTTAGGTTTGGTAACTGCCTGCATTTCATCTTCCTGTCAAAAGCTGACAAAGCTTTTTCCCGGGGCCTGTGTTTACCTGCCTGCCTGGAGAAAACGATGCAGTGAGTAGATAAGTCAGCCTTCATGCCCAGGAGGAAGCAGGGAAAAAGCTCTAAATGAGCAAGTACTGAAAGAAATAGCAGGTGTTCAAACACCCGAAGGAGAGCAATATGTCTTTCCCAGTTCCCCACACACAAATGCTCACAGACGATTTCCTCACACAATTCCCCATGTCTGAGTAACTTGGGGTTTCCTCTCCTCTGCACAAATGCATTATTGCACCACTACGTGCACCCTTTTCAAGTGCCCAGGTCCTCCTCCATTAGCTGAAGCTGCACTCAGAATCATGGAAAAAATAGAAGGATCATCTTCCTTCTCATGTCCTCATGCATGACCCCAGTGCCAGAATCCCTGTTACCCAGAAACACAAAGTGCAAGCTTTGCCAATTGATAGAGAAAACAAGGCCCATATGTTCACTTACTTGTGCCCTTCCTGGGATGCAGCCTGCCCTCCCAGTGCTCAGTCGTACAGCATTTGGGAAGATCTGCCTTACTGAAATCCAGCACCCAGGCACAACTCAAAAACTAGGAGAGCTTTTTGGAACATCTGCCCTTGCAGAAAACTTGCTGGCTTTTTATTTGTCTGTATTGCCCACTGAGTACATGCCTGGCCAGCATGTCACACAGCTGTGTGTAGGATGATCCAACCAGGGCACCTGCTAGGCAGGACCACATCTGTGTATCAAAGTCTACATTTTCCCTCTGGCCTTAGCTGCCCTCGGCAGCCCATAACTGTTGCCCTGTCAGAGTCTGTGTTCCCACAGTACTGCTCAGAATAACATTTTTCTGAGTGCAGCCTTCCCTCTACCAATGTAACAAAGTTCACCTGTGCAAATACTCCCCATCACCTGCACCCTGATGGTGCTTGTTTTGGTATAAGCATTATTCTGAGTGCATGTTCTGAAAATCCCACTGGTTAATTTTGTACTCACCACATCCTGTGTTGTATTGCTCATTGCTTTGCTTAGAATTTGTTTTTGGTTAGCAGACTGACAGGTGCTTTTGTTGTCCTGTTCATGCTTTACAGGTGCTAACAAAGTTTACAGCCCTCTTTCCCAAATCTTATTCAAAATTGGCATTAACTCTCCAGAGAAATCTTCAGGGAGCTTTTAGAAACCTCTTGTGCATTATCTGATTATCCTGACTTAGGAATATTTAATGCTAGGAAATGATATTCAGCAACTTTTCTTGTTAACATAAAATAAAATCATTCATTAATCTCATAGGATCCAATATGCCACCTAGTTTCTGTAAGAAAACTGAGGATAGAGATTTAGTGGGTACTGCTGACTTTTTTTTTTCCCCCACTGCAGCAATATTAGATATTTTGGAAGATAACTCCGTATGATAAAAGATATATAACAATTTCAGGATTTCCTTTGTTCTCAGAACATTTTTATCACATTATCTGTCTCAATAGTGTTGAGTCATAGATATGCCAGTGCTCCTTCCAGCTCCCAGTACAGCCTCCTCTTCTTCCCTTTGGGGCTCCCTTGCAGAAGCACTCACAGGCAGCCTGTACACTCATTATTCTAACTGTATGTCTGCAGAGCTCTCCTCAATTTAGATATTTTTCAAAGAGCAAATATTTTTAGCTACTGAAAAACTATGGTAGCTTTTGTAATCTGTAGGGAAGGTTTGTTTGTGGGAAACTTTCCTCATAATTACTTTAACTTGTAGGCACTGCCTGGTTTTACACTGTTGGGTAAGGACTGCAGTGTGTATGCCCACTACAAATTTACTCTGGTTCTGCTTGTATCTAATATATAAATAGTATAATCTGATGGCACAGGAACTTCTGCTTGCTTGGCTGAACCACCCAGCCATGCCTGTCGGCACAAGATGGGAATGTGGAGGAATAAGTCACAACCATATCATTGAAAAACTGATATGGCCAAAACCACAGGGAAACAGCAGCAAGATTTCTCACATTTAGGCCAGATCCCCAGGCTTGGGCTGCATAAACGTCCTCCCCCTGTGCTTCCCTACAAGCACATACCCATACATGTAGGATCTGCGCTGCTCAGCCTATGAGGGAACCAGAGACATGCAGTGATGTTCCAGGACTCATGTTCCAGCAATTAAATAAAAAAAATTCTCTTTCCTGCATTTTCTCCTCCTGTCAGTACGAAGCCTAGTGAGCACACTGAAGTCCTGGGTGGCTGGTTTTGTTGCAGCACTAGAATGTGGGACGATTATTACCTTGGAAGAGAGGAGGAAGCCTAGAGAAGGTATCTGAATTATTCAGCTCACTATAATAAGAAGAGAGCCGCTCTTTTCTGCTTCACAGGCACCTACTGGAATTATGATCTGATTAAAATGGAAACAAGTTTTGGCCTTTACAGTTCTCTGCTCTCTGAGGAACAGAGGCTTAGAGAAGCTTTTTTGATAAGCTTTGCTAAAATAGGAGCAGAGCAGCATCTGCTAGCTTAGCATTCTGCCTCTGGTTTAGAGACCCAGGAAAGTCCACAGGCTGCTTCCATGGGACCCAGGGAAGGAAGAACAGGAAAACTGAGCCAAGGCTTTGCCTAAATTTTCTGCGATGCTACCTGTCTGCCCAGGTTGCTGAAAAAATTTGGAGTCCTCAGCAGAATATTGGTGGAAAGCTACGAAGCACTGCATTGAAAACAGGGGGAAATGGGCCCTTCTTGAAGGCTTTAAAGGAACACGAGGGGGAGCCAGACTGTTGGGTGGCCCCTTCTCAGCAGCAGAGGGAAATCTGCCTTTATATGGTGAGACCTGCTTTCAAGGGCAGTAAGGATATATGGAAGCAGCCCAGACAGACTAGAAAGCTGTACTTAACGCTGTGTGTTAGATCTCTTATGCAGCTGAAACAAGAGGTAGAAACAAAACATCTTTTCCTAACCTGGAATAGTCTCAGGACAACAGATCTTGTTGGAAATATGGACAGCCTTTTGATGACTCATTGTTTTGAGATCTGTCTTGAGGGGTTCAAAGAAGCACAGGAGATTCATCTATATTTAAGCTGTTACACAAGAGAGACATGGCTATGTTCCTAGCTAACACTGAGAACTGCAGCCTTGGTTCATCCAAGAAATAACAGAATGCACCTTCCTCCAGCTACAGGGAAATTTCTTGCTTCTTCTGTGGGATCTTATGGTATTGCACACAAGCAAGCAGGTCCAGAGAATCTCTGGCTGACATCAACAGCACTCCAGCTGGGAAGTACAGGTAAGAAAGATTCAGGAACCAGCATATGGACTCTGAGCATGTGCTGAGATAGAATCACAGGGATAAGTTGGGAAGCCAAATTTCAGTAAGACTGAAAAAGTATATATACAAAAACAACAACAAACTAGAAGAGAGAATCTGTATCTTGTCTTTTCTCAGGGAAATGGCCCAGAAGGGCCCTACTAGGGATGTTTAATTCTCACTCCCTGAAATAGGAAGATTGTACATCAATGCAGTAGGCTTTCCCTGGGGCAGATAGATAATTTTTCCATTGGCTTCCAACAATTGCAATTTAATAGATGTTAGTCTGTGTTGGCCCTTAACCCAGCAATCTGCCTCTCTTTCTGAAGGGCAGGCTAGGAAACAGGGCACTTACCTCATGGGCACTGATAACTTTGTCTTCTTCCTAGTCCCTGGAGACCAAAAGAGAAAAGAGAAGCAAAACCAACTAAACAAGGAAAAAAAAAACAAACCCAAAACCAGCCACAAAAAAAAATACAAACACAAGCCATTCTATCTTCAAGCATGATGTGGTGGAAGTATCCAGAAGCTCTTAAAGAGCCATTATACCAAGGATGAGTTATTATTCACCTGGAAGTTGTCACCAGAGGCATGAGATACAGTGCTCACTTTCTGCTAGTTATTATTCTCCAGTTTTGAAGTTTCAAGACTACAATCAGAGAAAGAAACAAATGTGTACTGACCAGCTACATATCCACAGGCACAAACTGTGACGCATAGAGGCAAAACAGTCTGAAAAGAAAATTCAGCCAGAGTGCTGTTACTCTCAGAGATGAGAGCTGTGTGCAACATCCATGTTTTAACCATCTGCCTTTGAGTTAAAACATGGTGGCAAAGACCTGTATCAGAACACCAGGTTTTCAACTCCCACTTTTCTGGGTTAACAGGAAACAAAGCACACTGGAGGCAGCAACTACTGAGAACACCCAAGAATATCACTGACTGGCACAGGTATCCTCCAAATCTTAAATAATCAGATGAACATAGGAGTGAGCACTCAATGGAAAGCTGTCTTCTACAGCATCTTCCAAATGATTAAATCATTGCAGTGAAAGGTTTTCCTTGGCAGAGCCTCTGTAGCTTTGGTCTTTGTTGTTCTAAGCTCACCCTCTTCCATCCCTGGATGTTTTTTTCCCCCCTCAAATCTGCAGGAAATGAAGCTAATATTTCATTCTATCTGCCAGCTTGTTGTTCTACAAAGCAGCATGTGAGAAAATAAATGTGGCTGTATCCTGACCTGCCTGCCAAAAAATCTGACCCTCTCCCTCCACAAATACACACATTTCTTGACTTGTTTCTTTGAGGAAGAATGCGTGCAAAGCCAGATGGAACCAGGAGAGAGAATGAGTTCATGAGGAAGGATATTCCCATATTCCCATTTCACTGGTGGCTTTTAATAAATAAATACAGCAATTAATAATTAATAGACCTAAACTTAAAGCCCTTACTCCAGGCAAAATTCTCCTTCCATGAAGGTTTTACTTGAGCAAAATGTAGGTCAAAAATGCAGATCTAGCATGAAGATGATGTTAATAAATAATAATGTCGGGCTGACCCACCCCTCTCAGAAGAAACATTAACTGGAAGGGCCACATGGGAAATAGAAGCCTGTATTATTCTGCTGGATCTTCTTCAGAGCTGAGGAAATCAGGAAGTTAATGCACGAGCTGAGTCTCACCAACACAAATGCATTCATAAATACAGCTGGGGAATGGTACTACAAGGCCTCATGAGCACCCCGCCTTGGTATAGCAAAGGAGATGACCCACCAAATTTCCACAATGAAAGGAACCATATATCACCAGGTTCACCACTAATTCCATGTGGAAAAATAATCTATAAACTATCCAGGGGAATTTTTTCACTTGCTGCCTGAAAGCATGGCTAACAGTTTTGGACTAAAAGCAACACAAGTAGACTTAGATTTTCCCATGACTGAAACCAAAGCTCCATCTGGTAATGGTTTTACTCAGAAGACCACGAGGATACATTGCTATAATGCAACGGAAAACACAGCAATAATAGCAGGGCAGCAAAATCCTAGTCTACACCAAGTGAGAATAAGCCCAAAAGCAGTAGCCGTGGACACAAAAACAAAGGGAAAAAAAACCAAAAACACAAAACAAAACAAAAAAAACAACTGCTTACACTTAGAAGACCTCAGGAATGCAGAGACCTCCAGCAAGATACCTTCACCTCCACTGCAAACACTTAAATGAGATCTTGGAAGGGGTGGATCCTCTCTACCCTTTTCAGTTGCTCTAGTGCACTGCATTCACCTAAGCTCCCCTGGGTTGGCCCTGCCTTCCCACCAGGTGCTCAATCAGGCCCTGATTTAGCATTTCCACCGCACCTGTTCACTGCTACCTCTTCTTACTCTTCTTATGTGCATTTTTTCTTCCATTTTTATTTCAGAGGTCCTTGTAAAAATCAGATGAAACTAAGTCAGGATTTTGGTTTATTTTTGTTACTTCCTTGTTAAATTCTCCAGTTCTGGATATTCCTCAAATATTCAATAATCCCAACAAAATTATCATCCAAGAAATCTATTCTTTAGTCTGGCTTTCCTTCTCCCAGCTTTCCTAATACCTACACAGTGTTTCTCCACAAGTTCTCCAACCACGCTTAGTCTCCTCTCTTGGTCCCTGACCGTGCCGCATGCTCCCTGCTGTGGACACCTTTTGTGTCAGTTAAAGTTCCCATCTCCATCTTTATCTCCAGGACTTCTATCTGTCCCACACATCAGCAACCATCATGTATTGGCTTGTCTGTCCTCCTTGCTCTTGATACCAGCATAAACTCTGCTGGTCTGCTTCTTGCAGATCTTCTGAATTATATACACAGCTGCTCTCCTGAGCTAATCCAGGAGCCTTCACTTCCTTCAGATGTCTCATTACAAATCATATTCCTGCTGTTTGGAAAGACAGTAAATGAACAGGAATACCAAACAATATGCTGATGACAAAGCTGTCTCTTTAAGTTAGAAAGATCAAAGGGAACTCAAAGCAACTTCATGTAGGATCCACCTGGTAAATGGCAACAAAAGAAATTCAATGTTTTTCAATTCATTTTTTTAAAGGCCTAATGCAGAAAGGCTCTTCAACTGTTCGTACAGTATAAAAACTTACATATTACCTCTGTCAGCTAGGGAAAATAGCAAGGCATCATTGCAGACAGTTCAAAAGAGGACTTTTTGACCTCATTCAGAAAAGCTGGCTGTGGCAGGGCACAAGAGGAGGAGAATGGAGTAATGCACTGAAACAAACCTGTGACATACTAATCAAGTGACATAGGGTCAGCCAGGTCTGGGGATCCAGCTTTGTCCTGGGAACAACAGACAAGTACTTTAATCAGCAGATGACAGGAGACAATATGCAACAGCAATATCTTTTCCTCCAGCAGAGTGACTCATTCAGCCGTGGCTGCCAGCTGGGGCTCATTAATTGCTTTAGATATTGAGGAGCAGACTGATTTGTGATTTGCTGAGGAAATATTAATTGCATAAAAAGATAAACGTAGAAAGGAAATTCACTTCATGAGATGAGTGTTTTGAGAAGGTGGCAGATCTAATGCTAGGGCAAGTGGATAATGCAGGAAGCCCTGGGTATTACAGTACAGCAAGCAGTTAAACACATGCTCCTGGCTGAGCTGTGTTTATAAACTGAGCAGCCTGTGAATCGCTCTCATTGAGCACACTTGAGATTTCATCTCCCTGACATATTCACTGCCATATAAACACAGCCTCCAACATGATTAAACCCCAGGCCGCACCAGAGATGGGTTGGCTTTATGGCAATGACAGTGCTCTGGAGAGCCATGGCAGGGGACCTTCTGGAGTGAAGTGGCATGACCTTTGCCCAGGCGAGTACTCTCTCTGACATAGAATCATCAAATATCCTGAATTGGAAGGAACCCATAAGGGTCATTGTGTCCAACTCCTGGCTCCAAACATGTGCCTCTTCTGTACACACATAGCTAGGTATCAGCAAGTCCCACCTGTGCCACCAGCTGTAGGGATGGGCACTACCTGACAGCCAGTTGCTGGCCAGAGGGCTGTAGTGGACAAAGAAGATGAGAGAAGAAGGAAAGCCTTCTGTCAGGATGACAGCAGTCCCTGCTGTGAAACCATATGTCTATGGCTCCTTCAAACATAGCTGAGACATCATTTTCTTTCCACAACACAGTACCTTCATGTAGCAACAGGATGCAGTCAGGCTGTTTGCCTATAGGCAGTGGCTAAGAGGGACCTATGAGGACATTAAGATCTCTGCTAACAATCTATGTGCAATCTGGTGGCTGTTCAGAACCCCTCTTCCCTATGTGAGGCCATGAGGCTTTTCTACAGAAAGCACAGGAGAGCTGAGTATGTAGCAAGATAAAACAGATGAAGATAGCAGTCAGGGAAGATGCTAACACAAAATATAAGTTTGAAGATTTTCCTCATCCAGCCTTGAAATATCTCACAGACTAGATCTGGCTAGACCTGTTTTCCCTTATGCTTCTACCTCTTATCCTTCTACCCCTTATTACAGTGATGTTTCCATGTATAGTGAGGCTGGATGCTGTAGCAAGAATAACTCTCACTCAGAGAGCTTTGCACCAGGGACATGGGGATGACAGAGAAGAGAGGTGGCTTCTGCTCACACAGCAGATGAAACCATCACGTCCTGTAGCAGATTCCAGACTTCCAAATCCAGTTCTAGTTCCCCAGCCTTTGTGTCACACATGATCCACTTGAATTTCCTTAGTAAAAAGTATCTTTGCACATGGGAGACAGAGACTGCAAAAATGAAGAGGAGCTGATTCAGATTCAAATGTCCCTGCAGAACAATTGGTGCTATTTATAAAAAATGCACTTGCTGCAGTGTATAATTAGAAGCCTTGCTTTCCACACACAAATTGGAGATAATGGCTCTGAAAGAAAGCAAAAGGAATCCAAACTGAACAATTTCTGCCCTGAAACACACTTGCTAAAAACTCAGCTTTCCCCTGAAGTCTGCTTTGGGGCCTGTGCACTTGTGCCCCAGCTAAGTGACTGGTAGACCATGGGCATGGAAGCATCACAATGTGTGGAAGCTGATTTTAATTAAATCTGGCAGGTAGCAAAGCTCTTGGAATCCTGACACCCTCTATGCTTTTGTGTGGGCAGATAGCAGCCCATTCAGGATCTCAGTCCCTGACAGCAGGTGAGGAACTGCCAGCTGCATTGATTTGCCTAGTGAACTCTGCTTACAAAGCATAAATTTGTAATAATCAAATTATTTTTATATATACAGAGCTGTACAAAACTAAAAAAGCAATGCCTTAAACAGAGTGAAGGGAATATTCATGATTTCCCTTCAAGTGCATCTCTTTATTAGCTCCTGTTTTGGACAGAAGTACTATTGATTAGTATAAGTGTCTAGTCTGGAGGTCACACAAATGGCCAGAAGTAGCACTTGAAATAGAAACCAGGAAACTTCTTTTTCACTCTGCCTGCTTCTATGCCATTCATTTTAATAGGATGAGAGGTAATGGCCTCAAGTTGCACCATGGGGGTTCAGGTTGGATATTAGGAAAATTTCTTCTCAGAAACAGTGATGAGGCATTGGAATGGGCTGCCCGAGGAGGTGGCGGCGAAGTCACCCACCATCCCTGGAGGTGTTTAAGAAATGTGTACATGTGGTACTTAGGGACAGGATTTAGTGGACAGTACTGATAGTAGCTGAATGGTTGTACTAGATTATCTTAGAGATCTTTTCCAATCTTAATGATTTTCCTTCTCTGTGAAATGGGAAAAATAAAAGCTACTGCAGGAGCAACACAGGTTTTTGGTGATGGAATTCTTTGAAAGGCCGCAAAGAAAACATTTCCCTCCTCACTTTCAGCTTTGCATTGGCTCCCCTTCTCCACTCACAACAGGCTCTCAGATCTTCTGTCCCAAGGAAACATGATATTTTCATTTCTGACTAGCTGGATGCCAGGAACTCCTGCAAGCCTCAGGGCTGCCCAAGCATCCTTTGGTGAGAGATGGGAGAATCCCTTCTGCACACCAGATGCACAGCACCAGGCTGAGCCTTTCTGCTATCCTGCTTTCCTCCCCAGCTCTCCCTGACCAAGTGTAGAGCAAGGCATTAGCTCTCTGTCCCAGTTGCTCTCTCTGAAATCAGAATACACACCATGGGGACATGTTCACTCCTGATCCCTCAGCTGCTGCAGCAGCACCACAGCAAATACACTTATCACAAGGTAATCGCTGTGCTGCACCTCTAGCCAGGGACCTCTTTTCACACACTCATGTGGCCAAAGAGAAGATGGGGCTGGGATGTCACTTGTAACCTTCGCTGTGATTTTATTCATTCGGCTGAGTGTGGATAATTCCTTAGGCAGATGGTGATCAATAGGACCTGCTTGCAGCTGGGCCCCCTAATGCAGCTCACTTTCCAAAGAAATGTAGTAATGGAGCAGAACAGGCTATAATGAAACTCTGAAGGACCCCGAAGTAGAGCTTTCTTTTTCTCTCCCTTTAATTGCAAGGCTAATGTTCCACATAAATATCTAGCAGCTGGTTGTTTGTATTTCATTTTGAAAGCCTGGCTAAAAACACAAGAGAGAGTACAGCTGGGAGTCAAAAAAGCTTTCAGAGGAGATAAGGCACTTTGCCACCAGCACTTCATGGGAGGGGCATTCTAACAGTGACATGATTTTAAAAGATTAAGTGCACAGAGTATAAAGTTCTTCCAGAATCTAAATATTTATTGAAGGTAGGGATCAAAAGGAGCTAAAGGTGAATGCTGGGTGGTATGTGATGCTCCATGTGAGGAGAAATCAGCCAGGCAGTGCTAAATGAAAGAAACATAAAGCTCTGAAATGAGCTGGGTGGTAACTGCCTAATGCCAAAAGGACAGAGTACAGAGTTCTTCCCTCCAACAACTTTATTATGCGTAATTAACTTTCAGCTCTAATCTGCAGACATAACTGCTCTGGGTACAGAATCACCCTTTGGGAAGCTACCACAAACATTTTGAAGGCAGTAGGAACACAAGCTAGCCCACAAAATGCAGGATATTTCTTATGTAGAAGTTTCCTATGATTCCTCATGCAGACACAGAAATAAAAATCTCATTATCTGTGTCTGACAGGCAGCCACATTTGCACAATTATAGATTTGCTCATCACAGGCTCAAGGGTCTAGAAACACCTACCTCGAAGAAGGTGACACTCAATGGGAGTGGTGTGTTAACCTGCAGATGTGGTCTGGAAAGCTGCTGAAGCTGAAGTAAACCACCCCCAAAAGGGCTGACTTTCACAGGAACAGGCAAGTAGAAGATAACCTGCTGATCTGGCCATGCCATGAGGAGCAGACAGTGATGAACTTGGTGTATCACACTGGCAGTGCATGTGCTGTTCATGGAGATGTTATGGCTACAGAATGAAAACAAGAAGGAAATGTAAAAGTAATCAAAGGTAAATATAAATTCAGGGGAGTAGTATGGTTTGCTTGGTAAGAAGCAATCCTTCCCTCATTTTAGATCAGAGGTTAGGCTGTAGGAAGGGTTCAGCTACTACAGACAAGGACCTGTTCAGGAAGGTGGGTGCAATATCAGAGGAACTCAGACTTGATGCAAGACACAGTTTTTATAATCTTAATCAATAATACAAAATACTGAACCTCAGATGAGCTGAAAATGTTCCTACCGTCTTACCTTAGCCTAAGTAATGTAAAAAGTATGTCTACTGATACTTGCCAGCAATCTGGCTTGTTTGAACTTTTTCTCATGGAAAGTCCTGACTCATCTCTGTCTCTCACCTCCAGTGTTTGTCCATCACCTAGATTCCACTTAGCTTAACAAAGCAAAGGTGATATAAAATGCCTGTCGCTGTTCCTCATTCACGCTAGGCTACTCATTATATTCATGCAATATTCTTCTGTATCTCATGGTTATAAACATTTTCCACTATAATATTGGTTTACAGTCTGCTGTTTTTAGGCCAACTGAAAGATCTATCCAAAACTGAGATATTCTTATGTATTTTTCTGACCTCTTAGCACAAAAAACCCAAACTCGTCTCTAAGAGACCCATTTTCTAGCAGGATTTTATTTCCTTTTGAACCTATGAAACACCAAAGATCATATATTTATTTTTTCCTTTTTTTTTTAAATGCTCTCCAAATGGGTCCTGTGAACACATCAGCATGGACAATCCCACCACAGACAGTCTGTAACTGTGCAGACTCATGACTTTCAAATACTTGCACTGTGGGAATGTGGGTATACAACTGTTTTTCTTCCCAGGAAAGCATGATACCCACATCTCTCAACATGGCTTTGCCCCCCCCCCCTGCCCTCCAGTATTTTGGGATAGCTGTGAGAATGGGCCCTGGAAAAAACAAGGCCTGACATTTTCTTTATGGATGCTTTTCTTCATGTGCTTTCTTCAAATATTCATGGGAAATAAAAGTGATCTGGAAAGCCAGGGTAGGGAATTCACTCAGAGGAAAAAGTCATCTCAGAGAGACTGCAGCTTTTCACTGCTCTTGTCTGCTGTGGCCTGCCCTGCTCACTTACGTATCTGGGCACATTTGAAATACACACCAGGACTGAAAGTATTGCTGCCAGGCACAAGCAATAAATCCTTTCATTTCTAGGTTGCTGTTCACAGTCCTGATGAGATGTGACATTTGTTTTGATCAGATAATGGTTTGCTGTCTCTGAAGCAAGAGAGAAGGCATTGCTGCGATAGAGGATGAGTGCTTGGAACACTAAAATTGTGACAGGATGGACACAACAGATGGGACAAGAAGGCTGGTTTCTTCAGGGTCCCTTTATGGTGATTGAAAAAATTCCTTGAGGAGAAAAAGTTCTACAGAATTGGGGGTAGAAAAAATCCAGTCAAGAGAGCTTCAAGGAAAAAATGGTATAACTTGTAGCAGTAATGCATTCTCTATTCTTGAATACACATTGACAAAAGCTGCACAGGACCCCCCATTAATGTCCATCTTTGAACCCTATCTTACTCTCTTTTGTAAGGTTTACTCATTTTCTTGGCTAAGACAGTATTTCATGACTTTTCTTCCCCTCTCCATCTATGCAAATCTGTGAAGGATTATCAAGAGCTTATAAAAGAAAGACACCTTCCCCGAGGAAAGTGAGGCGTCATCTTTCAGTCAGGCAAGAAGTGGTTTGCCATTTAGTTGCCAAAAAAAGCAGTTTCACAGGTAATCTCTTTATGTCAGGCAGTTTCGATTGAGATGGCAGGTTTTGTGGTAGAAGTTTCCAGACATGCTGAGCCATCTGAAGTAGGTGGATAGATATCAACAAGCCTGTCTCAAAGGGGAACGGGACAGAACAGGCTGAGAAGGTCATCAATTAAGATGACAATCTGCTGTGCCAGACTTGACTCAGGTTGGGCTTGTGCACATACCGAGGTCACTACAGCACAGGTGGTTCAGAGCTCATAGAATTTCGAAGTAGTGCTGGGTTTTCAAATGTTCAAATATCAGGCTTACATTGCATCTAGAGTCACTAATGCGTTTTGATCCCCTCAATTTAGAAATGACAGGTACATAGGGAGCAGCCCATCTCATGGCTGTGAATGTGGTAGGAACAAACTCATGAAGGATTCTGTACAAGTATGTACAGCTACTATAAAGCCTCTGATTGTGTAATACTTTCATTTCAGAAGTTGCTTTGAAGCAATTCCAAAAAAATCAGTCCTGACATATGAAGGGTAACATTCTGACCTCTCTGAAGTCAAAGAGATTTGGGGTGTTTAATGCAGAGGCTATGCAGGTCAGTGTGAGTTACAGTTTGTTTTTAACACTTCAGTCTCTAGCTAATCTGACAAGGCCTTTTGTAAGTACCATTCTAATGCCCTAGTGACCTCTTAATTTCACATCCTTTTGTTCTGTTTGTTCCCCCACAGTAAACAAATCAAGTCTTCCCCCCCTGTAGGCTCTGTGGCAGGGCTACACAGTGCATCAAGCTGCTGTGATTCTCTTAATACATCAGGGTTATTTTTCCCATCTGCCTATGCAAGCCAGGCTCTTTTACTGCTCCATCAGAAAGCAATCACTGGGGAGGCAGAGAAACATCCCTAAACAGGGCACATTACTGTTAAGCAATTATCTATGCACAGAGCTGAAGCCTACTGAAAGAAAACATCTATTTTTCATCCCCAGAAGCTGAGTGGAATTGCTTGAGCCAATTAAACTACATGGTCTTGTCCAGCTCAAGCTCCTACACATACATGATCAAATATTGAATTTTTGCCTGCTGGGTGTTATGCATCATTACTGCCCTTTTCCAGAGGTGAAGTGGCTGATGTCCCCAGCTGTGACCTAAGTTGGAAGCTGATCTCTGAGTTTTAAGTGGGCTTGGACAGAGATCCATCTCTCAGATACATTTTCTAGTGGACATGGAGACCGCTTACACATCCCACAGAAAAACTCTTTTCTCTCAGTCGTGAATTTTCCTGTGACTGTTGGTGCCCCACTAAGCATTTTTGTTTTACTTTATCACCAGAGCAAAAGCAGACCAGTCTGACAGCATTGCCAAGGCAAGCAACCCTGAGGCTTCTCTTCTTCCCAAGTTCCAGCTGGGAGAGATGGAAAGATGGAAGTCTTCACAAGTTCAACGTGGAGAGGTGCGCATGGCACAGCCCCGGTGCCTATTCCAGTGAGAAGACATGAGAGCTGCTTGAAGGAGAAGGATGGGTCTGCTTGAAGGCCTTTTAGCTTCTGATTTTTCCTTTGAGCAACCTCCTGGGCTCATTTGATTCAAGGGTTCTTACAGGGTACTGCACAACCACTTCCTGTGGGCTATGACATAACTGCCTGTGCCAAGTAGGCCCCAAACAGACTGCACTGAGCAATTCTGAAACCTCTCTGTGAAACAAGTGGCCTGTGGCAGAGAAATACTGAAATCTATCTCTAAAAATTTTCTCTCTTGGGTGGTTTTCCAAATCTCAGTGTCGCTGTTTTGTCAGCAGTTTTTCTTCTGTGGTAGAAACTAAAATGGAGGCACTGATTCGTACGTTAAAACATCAAGGTAGAAAAAAAAATGCATCTGACTGCACAACAGCTGCTCCAATCTCAGCTACAGCCAGGGTGTCTTCACTGGCTTCACTTGATAAATTTTTCCAATGCATCCAAGGTCCAGCCTGAATTCAGGTTTTCCTTTTTTCCCTAAACAAAGATAAGGTTGTATTAAACATCGTGCCTGAGTAACCTCTGTAGATTGGATGTGGGAAGCTTGTAGGTAAATGATGTAGAGGGCCTGAAGCAATGTTTGTGCAGCTAACTTTTATTGTCCTACCATCAACTGTACTACTTCAGATATTAGTTTTGGTAAAAAGTTCTGGATTGACAACTAAGGGAACTGAAGATTTGTTTTTGCACTGAACAGAGACAAAACACAGCACAGGGAATGCTTCATCCTCAGTACTCTCTGCCAGCTCTATGCTTATTACCTGGCATTCATAGTGAAGTTCAGGAGCTCCAACCAGTTTACATACCCTCTGCCAAGTACTTTAAAAATAGATGACCTCTTCCATTCTAGCAAGCAGGAACAGGAGAGCAAAGCATCTTCTAATCTTCTCAGAGCACTGCTGTAATTGCAGCTGCATGCAACAGATTTTTCTGTCCATACCAAGATCTGCAAACTAATTTTGCTCAGGGAAGAGCATGAAAACCTGGCATCAGCAAGTTACTCAACACCTAGGCAGGTTTACATAAAAATGCTGTATTAGCAGGACCCTGACTTCAAGCCATGACACATTTCCAAGCAGAATGTGTGCTAAACCTAAAGAAAAGAAAGATCAGGAAAAGTAAAACTGAGAGATGAGAAAAGTTAGTGGAGACAGTGCTTTACTGATACACCTGTTTGGGGCAGGGGTGGCAAAACAACAAAAAGTTGTGAAAATCACCTTGAAAGGTCCAGGCTGAAGCTGAAGAACATGACAAGATCTTGATTCTGGAGGAAATCCAGTGAAGGGCAATGGCATTCCCATTTGGAGACCATCCAGTTCAGCACTCAGAGACACAAGTACAGCCCTTCAGCATAGATCACTCTAATTGCATCCTATTTACTGTGTAATTGCCCTATAAACAGATACACTCATACAGCATAAGAAGAGAATTGGGATCTATAATTATATGCAATTAGTCGCATTCATTGCTCCCAGCTCTACTTATCCCTAATGAATGGCCTGTGCAAACAGCAGGCTTGGTACTGGGACAAATTTGTGTGTGACATGGGCAAAGTTAGCACCAGAGATCAGCACCATTCATCACAGTCCAAGCTAATAGAAGAGTATTGTGGCCTAGCACAAGGGATGAGCAGGTCCATGAGGACTGGGGAGGAACTGGAAGGACAGAGCACAGCCAAAGAACTGCAAGGTCTGCTTTTGGCCGTGGCTGTGTGCTTTCACAAAAAT
Source organism: Coturnix japonica (assembly GCF_054131305.1). Taxonomy (NCBI): domain Eukaryota; kingdom Metazoa; phylum Chordata; class Aves; order Galliformes; family Phasianidae; genus Coturnix; species Coturnix japonica. The sequence goes on along the minus strand of NC_140667.1, from coordinate 22,268,484 downwards.
TATTCCGCTGTCTGTCCTTACGCAACAGCTTTCTCACCTACAGGATAAGTCTGCTGATCCTCATCTTCCCTGGAATAGATATGGGACACAGAAGAAACATTTTCTGGAAGAGGTGAAGGATATTACTCTCCTGGCCTTTTTATACCAGAGTCAGTAGTCATCTTGAAAGCGTACTTAGTGCAAAAGAATTGATGAGATACCACTTAGAGGTGCTAGCACTTTAGCTGGTGAGGGAAGCATTGGCTGAAGGGATACATGGGGTTCAGGAACTTCTCCCAAGTAAGATATTTTAGGGTTGGTCCAAACTAAACATGGCCAAAGTGCTGGTAGCACAGCACAGCGAAACAGGGACAGCCTCCTCACTTAGGGCTTATAAGACAGGGGAATAAAATGTTGGAAAAATATATCCTTGAGTGGAAAAGAGGCCCTTCTGTGCCTGACAGATGGAGGAAATGGTGTTTTCTGTCCCCAGCAATTATGACTCAGGGAAACCGAGCTGGGACCTGAGTGAATCAAAGCTGTCTGCAAAGTACTCCAGCAGATCTGTCATTTGCTCAACACTGATGATAGTGGTTTAAAAAATACTCATGTGCTAAAGAAATCTGCAGAAAAGGGAAACCACCCAGCTGGGCTTTGGGAGGCCGCCTTCCCACTGACAAATGTGAGCCAGTACCTCCTTGAAAAGAAAGAAGTTAACCATGTTTTATGGCTCAGCTCTCCTGTGTCCTCTCAGGGGCAATTTATCAGAGAGGCTTAGGGCTGCTTTTTACATCCTGCATGGTGGAGATCCTTGATGCTGTCTGGCTTAGCCCCAGGAGATTTCAGAAGCACTGAAGGCGTACTTCATCTATGCAGAGCAAAGCGTGAGCCATGAACAGGCAGTCAGTGTGCCCTGCTCTGGTAGCTTTGGAATCAGTGAGGGAATGCCAGCAGAGGCTGCTCCTGGTTCACCCCCTTCCTCACACATGCATGGTTTCTGGGGCCTTTATGGCCATGAGCTAACTGATATTGGCCAGGTAGGAGCCCATTGACCTGGAGGAGTTCAACAATGGCCTTGCTTCAGCTGGGGAGCTCAGAAGGGCCTCAGGGCTGGGCAATGACTGCAGCCTGTAGATAGGCTTGATGGTCAGCAAGTACTGTATTTATTTTGGATAAAATAATTAGAGATATTGCATTTGCAGAAGTTAAAAAGAAAGGACTCCCTGCACCTTTCCTCTATGTTACCACTAAGGAGCAGTGTTTTCTTAGCATTATTTTCTCATCTAATCTTAGAGAGATTAAGATTTAGATTAAGATTTAATACCTGATCTTTACCTTGAAACCTGCCCAGGAAATGAAGTAAATGTTGTGCCTGGGTCTGGATTTTGGAAGTCTCTTAAATCAAACATTTTTCATCAGGAAAATTATTTCATGATTTTAAAAAAAGAATAGACCTCACAGCAGCTCATAACAGTATGTCAGAGAACAGTGGGCAAGCTGAAACATAATACTTTACCTGGACTAACTGACTTCAAGGACAGAAGAGGGGGGAATACACCATGACGAGTTCACAGAGTGTAAGGAAGGAGGAGGGAGAGCACACTGACCAGACGGGCACAAGAGGTGAAGGGAGAACTACGGCATGAGAATCTGCTTTGGGAGACAAAGCAGAAAATACCTCCCCAGAGTGATTTCTCTAAGGGCATGAAGGTAATCAGAGAAAACAGAACCAATCCCAGGCAAGGGAAATCTGACTGGAGCCAGCTGGCACTTGTTACAGAAAATGGACTAGTGGGCTCAAAGCAGTCTCTTTCCTTGTTGCAAACAAAAGCCAACATGCTGGATTTTCTTGGAGCTGGAGTTGTTCTTAAGCTCAGCAAAAGTTACACCAGCATTATAATCTGGGTGCTTGACTCTAGCTGTAGAATCCTTCTGAATGCATCTAGTTCTGTGAAATGCTAGGCCCTGCTTGCCTGTGCCATTTTACTGCTCAGTTTCTTATGCAAGTAATCTAATTAGACTGTGGCAGATAAGATATGCAGAGTATCACTCTGCTTCAAAGATAATTAATTTTATGATGCGTTTTTGAAATAATTCATACACTATTATCTATTCCATGTTTATAGACTCCAAGGTTTTAAAGCCAGAAGGTACATGGCAATTCAGCCTGACCACCTGTTTAAGCAGGCTGACCAGACTGTCTTAGCCAACAGTTTCAGTTTCCAATCAGCAAACATCTATTTCAGATTCAGTGCTTCTGATTTTTCTCCTTTGTGTCCTCAGAGCTCATTGCAAAAGCTCTACCAGCACTCAGGTACAGATGAAAGCATTTTCAAACTGTTGTCAGACTCTGGGCTTTTCCAGGTTTGATAGAATTTAGGTTTTCCCTGACTGGTGACTGTTCCCACCAGTTCTAATTTCCACCACCATCCTAACCAAGGACTTGCCACAGCTAAAACAAATTGCTCAGCAAACTGTCACTTCAGCATGAAGTGTGATCTTATGCTCTTTAGGATGGAGACTGGAGGAAGCAGAGGCTATGGCACAGCTGCCTTTCACTTACTGCCATGAGATTTACTACAAGCTTTGCATTCCCCCCTTCCATGTCTGACAAGGTTAAGGTATTTTGGTCTTGCGAGAGGACTGGATGAACTGAATCACTGGAATTTCTGAAAGGCAGATCCACTGCAATGAGCACATACAGGGATGTGTATGAAGGATTTAGAGATGTGATATGAAATCTTGGTCACTTCCAAAGCCAGGTACACTCAATGAAATGAGTGGATCCAAATTGTTAATTTTAGCCAGGAGTAAATCTGGTTGTCTGACATGGTCAATATATCCAGTGTAAGTTATACTGACCCAGTGAAGACCAGGACTTGTGTTATTGATAGCTTGAAAAGGACAAAGTGAGCCTAGGCTTCAACTGTATTTTCTTCTCCATCACCAGAAGTTTTCTCTGCGTCGTGTGAAATGAGATTTTACTAATGCTATTTGGAGTCTTTCCCCAGCTGTGGGGGCTGGCACCTTAATTACAAACATTGCTTTCTTACACTATGCTCTGACTGCTCACAGTCACCAACCACTGATGCTTGCTTTTCTTTAGTTCCTTCCTTTAATGATGAATTGGCCTATATAATGGTGGACCCACGGTGAACATAATTTTCAGGTAGATATCTATGCCATAGCTTTCAATTATAAAAGCTGTATTTACCGAGTTAAATTATTAGAAAGTATTTCCCTCCATCTGAAATTGCAGCTGTTCTGAGAGGAGGGCAATCATCCACGCTCACAAATAGCACTGGAAAATCCACTGTAGATCCTGCCTGGAGAAATTTCACTGGCTGCTTCTACACAACCTCTTGGCCATTTCTTAGGCCTGGAAAGCAACGCAAAGCCTACCTGTGCTGGCATGCAAAAAAGCCTCGAGACATATCACACACCATATGGATAGACTAAAATGTAAAAGTAATTCTAAGGCAAAACCAAAAATCATTTTAAAATGATTCCAAATTTGCCTCTCCAGGACTCACATGCAAGGCTGTATGGCAGTAACTACACATACAGGAGTGGTTGCATTTCTCTCTTCATTAACAGAGGATGCTAGGATGCTCCAAAGTCATAGAATTGTAGAATGGGTTGAGTTGGAAATAACATTAAATTCATCCACTTCCAACTGGAAAGCAGACTCAGTTTAGAATCTCATGGAAGTTCAAAGCACAGAAAAAAAAGTCGAGGATTACTTTCTGTTCCCAAATGGATTGTGCTCCTCAGAGCTGTGAGGCTGACAAAGGTCAAGAAACCGGACCTAACCTCCGGGCATTCTCCAGAGGTGCAATCCAACGTAAATTAGTCCTCTGACACCATATGGAGCCAAAAGAGCCATGAATATTCCCAAAGCACCCCGTGCAAAATGCTTGAACATAGGCACTTAAAGTTAGGTTCCTAACCTTCAGGCAAATAAAAGTCACCAAACTTCCCAATCCACTGACATAAGTGATCTGTTTTCTCTTTTAAAAGCATCACTGCTCACTTTGCCTTTCCTTTGATTCATTCATTTTTTCAGTTTTCCTGTGACACAATAGTGAAGAAATCTGACTTACCCACTAGACCCACTTTTGCACATAAAGCATATTTTTGTCATTTTGAAATCTATTTATCTCACACGGGATCAAGAACTGAGCTGTTTAAAGGCTATAAATGAATGAATGAATGAATGAATGAATGAATGAATGAAAGAATGAATGAAAAAGAAGAAAAGTGATAGAATTCCTAACAACAGTGTCTCCTGCTGACACACAACCCATAGGCAGGAACTGTAAATCCTGGAGAAATATCCAGAAGCTCAGTGCGTAGATTCATCCCAGGCATGGGTGAGTCAGAGTTAGGATCTTTGCTCTTTCTGATTCATTAGGTGGGCAATGTTATTTATATTTGATATAGAAGTGACTGAGCATAACCTGAGATTTCTGTTCCAGGATCAGAATCTGAAGGACACATGGAGGAAAAAGCCAGTTTTGTTTTGAAGCCTTCACCCAAAAGCACACTCACTTGAATCTCAAATGAAATGACAGATCTGAGCCCATAAGCCAGAGAAATGTACAGAACTCGGTTATGGTGGTAATGCATTTGTCTCCTCAAACAAGCACATGCTTACAAACAGAATTTCAGTAGCTACACAAAACTGGGAATCTTTTCTGAACAGCACAGGGGTGCAAGTCTGGAGTGGAAATGAAACATTTCAAAATGCGGTTTGGCATTTACAGCGAGGCTCCTCAGTTTTTCCTTTGGGCCGCAGTTTTGTCCACCCTTTCCCTTCCCTCTCCTTGGGGCCATGACGATGCATAGGCCCTTCTTTGTGCCCATCTCTGCTGGGCTCAGATGTGATGCAGGGCAGCTCACATCCTGTGCAATTCAGCCAGATTACAACGTGGCCAGGTGGCCTGCTATGCCACGAGCTGTCCTTAGGACCTTCCTGCTGACAATATGAGGCTGTCATGAGAACGCCTTTCCCTCTGTGTAGGCTGGGAACCTCACCTAGTGACAACCAGGAAAGAAACTATGCAAAAGCAACTTCTGAGAGCTTGTACAAGTGTCATTCCTGTCACAGTGCCAGATTCCTCAAAATTAACATGGCCCTGAACAGCGCCGCTACTAGCTGTTAGTGTTCAACAAAGCCAGAGGAGAAGATTGATGGGGAGAGAAATGCTCTTTTCAGACTTCTGAAAGAGCACTACAGGCAATGGGGAGTAAACAGCAATATTACAGGTGAATAATAATGCTGCTTGAGGAGTCTTTTAAATTACAAAGTAATAAATATGTTTTTAATAATCTACTCATTTCAGGAGTGCTGGGTTTGCATACGGATGTAATTTTATCCACTGAGTGTGGATGAGAGGATGTGTCTGAAGTGCCTGGGGACTTCCTGGATGAGAACAGAGCAGAGCATCCTCCGATTGGCAAGGATTCACTCCGAATTTACTCTCAGAGATGAGAAAGAGTAGAAAAAGTGGCCATGTCTGAGCTCCCTTCCTGCTCCCTGATCCCCCCAGGGTGACTGCACAGGCTTCAATGAATGAGGCAGAGCATCAGCATCCCGGCTGCACTCTCCTGCGTCACTCCCCCACAGGGTAGGAGCTCTTTCCCATGGAGACCATCTCTGTGGGAAGCCCCAGCCTTGGTGACAGCAGCAGGTCAGCTGGCAGGGATGCTGCAGGGACACATCCTGATGTATGAGGGTCCCTGTTTCTGACCTCTGCCTATGTTGTGCAGGGTCTCTAGTAAAATGAACAGAGTGCTGCTGCACTGTCAGGTGAGGGTGACTGTGGAGAGGGGGGGCAGACTTTGGATATCATCATCTTGACTTCCTGTGCTTTTTGCCTTTAAGTAAATAAACCTAATAAGATGCTGGGCAGCAATTCAATCTGTCACGCTTCACACTCAGAATAATTCAGCCAGAAATAGAAACTGTTCAACCCCCATTAGTGGTAGTGCCCTGAAGAAGCTGATTTCTTTCTTGTAATATATTTCACATCAATTATGCACTGCCAACAGAAGCAGCTTTGTGCCAAGTTGTGATCTGCTTTTCACTCAGAGATGTTCTAGCCACTTTACTTTTCCTTAGGCTGTTGGCAAGGTCCCATCAACAGGAAAACCTCAAATATGTGCAAAAGTCACACATGGCTTCTCATTCCCAGTAATTCACATTAGCTCCCTTCAGGACATAACCTCCACGCTCTGATCAACTCCTTACAGGGTGCCTTAGTTCTCTCTGACCTCATTCCATTTGTCACCTAGCTGCTGCCCATCAGCACTCCTTGATGAGTTCCCGATGCACAGGTGGGGCTCATCTGTAGGAGGTGGTAAGGAGAGGAAGGGTGGTACCTAGAGGGAGTGCAGCTCTTGCTGCAGGCTCTAAGTCACCAAGGGTCTTGGGTGGCTGCATGTTCATTGCACATCCACACTCTCCAGCGTACTCTGCTCTAGAGAGACAGAACATTTCTGCATTGGCAAGTTCCTTCTGTACCCCTCTCCATTGCTGCATTGTCATGGTAATGTGTCTACTTCAAATGAAAAGTGATCCATTATTTATTACTGAATGAATTCTCTGGGCCAAATTCCAAATCAATTTGCTTCTTGCATTACTGCTCACGGGAGAGGCAAAATATTTTACACCTAAATTGCACCTTGCTGAAAAGGTGCAGAACACTTGCAGGAGGAGAGCAGGGGAATCTACAACCCCTCCATGTCTCTGCCCTGAGGCCTGTACACTGCCATTATGCTGCTCAAAGAGCTGTGGAACAGGACATCATATTCACGCTGTTTCTCTGTCATTTCCAAATGTGTGCTGATAGGATGCAGACCCCGGGGCTGGTTGGAACCAGACGATCTTTGAGGTCCCTTTCAGCCCAAGCCATTCTATGATACTAAGGAGAGGTGAAGGGTCCTGCTGGCTCTGGCCCTTCCCTGATTCAGTGACAAGCAGCAAATGCACAGCTTTGTCAGCAGTGTTTCCAGGAGAGGGAAGGCATTCTTCCTGATGCAGTTGGAAATCAGCCTTGCCTAGAAGCACAATGATGGCCTTATCTTGCAATTATTTCCTAATGAGCATCATTTCACATGCAAATCCCATCCATACAAAAAAAAAATTTAAAAAAAAATATTAATCTTTTAAAAAATCCGAGTAAGTGACAGGGTCTGTAATTTATAATTTCCTGCTGCAGCAGAGCTGCACAGTGCAATCAAGCAGTGTGGTGGTTTCAGCTTCCACTGGTCTCATTTGCCCACACAGTGGATTTATGAAACCATCTTTTCCAAATTATTCTGTTAAGGAGGTGAAAGGAGCTGCCAGGAGAACAGAAAAGGGTCCCTGGGATGTATCAGAGGGAAAAGGTGAATGACAAAGGGTTGGGAAGTCAAGCAGATGGGTGCCAGCTGACAGCTTATGCACAGGGCTAGCATAATACACACCATAGACACCCTCTCTGCCATTTCTGTCCAGGCAGGATAAATATCTATTTCCTCCACTAATTTTTTTACAGTCCCCCATCCATTCAGATATTTTCATACAGAATTATTTAGGATATTTTGGGGACAACTAACCTTCCTCATTCGCTGTTTTCATCATCACCCTCTTTCCAGCGTCACTGATAGGTGAAATGAAGAAACCCTACATCCCCACTGTGGATGTCCTGATGACCTGGTGAGGACAGCACAGAAGAAGGATGAAAGGTAGAAGGTGCTCTTCAAAGGAGCTGGTGGTGGCTGTCTGCCCACCCTGAAGGACTTTTTGATGGGGGCTGATAAAAACGTTAGAATTAACTTTCAAATGTGTCTGGTATTTAGATGATGAAAGAAAAAAAAAAAAAAACAAAAAAAAACAGCCAAACTCGCTTCCTTCCTGGAAGATGGTATTTTAAAGCAATGAGCACTAACAGTCTGTCGGTACTCATGTTCTCTTCCTTGATGACTCCCCTGTTGGGTCTTAGGCTGTATGAAACTCACAGCTCTGCTCTGGGCTCATGCTGAGTAAAGAAGAAGAGAATTCATAGAAGAGGGGTCCGGGTATGTGGCCAGTAGCATGTTGAGCATATTCAGCTTTGAGTTAAATGCAAATTACATGAATTGACAATTAAAAAAATGCCCTGGACTAGAATATCCATGACCAGAGAAAAAGCTAAGTATTGTCCAGACAGCAGGAGAGAGAGAAGCAGGCTTGAACACTGGGAAACCTTGTTTGTTGGTTGTTTTTTGTTGCTGTTGTTTTTTCCCCCTAATAGGTTTCTTTCTTAAAACAAAGTTAAAGAAGGATTAAGCTCTGCTCACTCCAGTGTATTTCCTGGTTTGGCATTAAACAACAGGAGAGGCCCCAGTACAAAGCTTTCCTTTCCTTTCTAGAGAAGTTTCATTCAAAATCAATCCAGGATAAACAGCAGCAACAAATTACCACATTGGAGACCTACATGTGAGCAATCCGTGGCCAGCAGCTGGACCTGACTGGAGTCGCTTGCACTGCAGGCATCTGCTGTTTCTTCAGAACAGCACAGGCATTGCAGAGTGGTCTTGTGAGAGAGGGCAGGACCTGCCCTCCTGCTTTGAAATGTTTTCCTCAAGGCAGGAGGTGTTTTAAGTAGCTTTAAGAACTGTGGAGAAAGTAATCTTTCCCACTGATGGTATGCTCATGCATTTATATCTTACGTGCAATATTTTTGTGATGATATGCTCACGCAAATAAAACTACTCTATCTGAAAGTCATTGCTATGCTGCTTTTCCAGTTTAAGGCCCTGTCTCCCTTCCAAAAGGTCCAACGCACCTTTGAGGATGCACATTAAGGAGAAGCACTACTGTGTGGCAGCAGTGATGGAAGTTATTTTTATGCAGAGGTTAAAAAGAATGAAAGCCTAAAGTTGCCATTTTCTTCCTCATGCAAATCTTCAGGGAGAATGATAATTTCACATGGACAAAGGAGAGGAAGAAAGCCTGAAAACAGCTGTCATCTTTGCGCATAAGAATGAAGGATGCATTAAAACCCCAGAGATGATCTAAGGGGGTAGCAATCCCAGAGAGTACCCTGGGGTTCTAGGAGGCAACTTGATCATCCTCAGTACTGGAAACTGCTTATTTTACAGTCCAGAGATACTTGAAAATGACCTTACTATGCAATTTGGGATCATAAATCTACACAGCGGTATTGCATCAGTGATAGCCCTATAATTCCAGCCTGTTTCCATTGTTTTTCTATAGCACCCTTCTTTGTAAATCTCCATCTCAACCTTCTCCAGCCCTTGATTATGTGTATCTGAATTATCTTTCCTTTGGTATTTTTTTGTTTCCTGAAACGCACATATATTTTTTCCCCCTACAACAGAATCAAACAATTATGATTAGTGAACCCTCAATCATGTTTACTGTTGTGTCCCTCCTTACAACAGTATATGGCCATGCTTTGACCTCTTTTTATAGTTGTCCTCACCTTGCTTTAAGGTTCAAAAGCACTGTTCCTCTGGTGGTAGAGAAGCAGCAGGATTTGGCCTACATTTCCTAGGAAGTTTATGCTTGTGTAAGAAATCAGATTCAGACTTTCAAAATCCTTGTTTATTGCCTGAGTGCTAACTCTTCTGAGGAAACCCAGCCTCTGCCCAATACTTGCCGCTGCACTGATTGCAGCTGTAGTTAGGGTAGGGCCAGTGTGGACTCCCTAAACCTAGCTCTAATCCTAACCCAAACTTTTACTCCATGTTGGAAGAGGACTCTCAAATCCATATTCTCTGCCCTAATTTTAGCCTCTAAAGGTGGTCTTGCTGAAGGCAGGAGAGCAGCCTACTGGTTGCTGGGGATTTCCTGTCTTGCACAGGATGTGCAGTATTACCCATCTGAGCTTATCGCTCCCAGCAGAAAGGTAAGATGATAGTTTTCCAGTTCTCTGAACCACTTATAGCAATAGACCAGCATTTAGTGGAAAATCACATTGACTTTACTGCAGTACATGACCTAATGAAATTGCTGGCATTTTAGAGACAGGCTCCTCTGACTCAAGTCTCCCTCCAAGGCACTTCTGCACCTCACTTAGTTACTCAAACTGAAAATCCTCCAAATAGAGTCTTTTTCTTCCAAAAGATAAGTCCTAATCCTGTGCCAAGCTTTTTCCAGTTCTTTGCCCTCCCTAAAGCTCTGGTTGTGCAGTATGAAATCTCCCCTGAGCATTCTCCATCAGGATTTCTGCTGAGCTTATTCCCAAAACCGGGGCTTGCCATACCCCCTGGTCCTGACAAAGGGGCCACTAAGCCCTCCAGTTCTGCTGGTGGGACTCTGCCTGACACAGTTTTGCCATTTCCAGGTAAAAATAACACCTGTCCCAGGTGGGCAGATCTCAGCAAGCCTTACCTCCCCGCAGGCTGTAAATAGCCCATGAAACCTGCTGCTTCCCAGCAAACAGATGGGTACCATCGAATTTAGCATCTCTAAATAGACTTGAACTTCTGTTGCTTGCTTCTTAGAATTTATCAGACTCCCTGGGGAAACAAACATGTATGTGAGGGCTAAGGAGATCCCCATGGCTGACAGAGGCATGGTGACACATCAGGGCTGACAGGAAAGAAAGTTCCTTGAAAGATCGTACTGGAGTTGGGGATAATGCTAAAATACAGAGCCAAGGTGCAGAGATGCCATGTAGCAAGGCACATCCTCTGGCTTGAAATAATAATTCAACTGAAATACAGTTCAATTTAAATTATGTAATTAGATCCAAATAATAGCACTGCAGCATCCACTTCAAATTCCCAGCAGCAACAAAAGCTCTGTGCAGACAGCTGGTGTTGGTCCTCATCCTAGACAGCCCTTGTAGGTTCAATTTAGGGTTGACTCCGGGGTCAAAGCAACAAAAGAAGTAACAGTGCATGTAGCAAGAAGTATATACCTCTGACAACTCCAGACAACTCATTTTGGGGAGACAGTGAGGTATGTGCACCCATACCCAACTCTTTGTCACTTAACATGCATTGTTTTAGCTAACAATGTGATGGGATTTGATTGTTTGCGATTTACATAATTACAGCACTCACGGTATTTCCATTGTTCATAGTGTCTCCTTGTGGGAGAGATTATTCTAGTGAATGACACCAGTTGTTCTTCTGTGACAAGTCTCGATTTAAAAAATAAAAAAAGCTAAATATAGTGTAGCTGACAGATCTTAAACAATGTGTCACTGACACTTGCTGTAGCAGAAGGAATCATTTGCGAGCCATAGAGATTCACTGTTTTGGAATATGCAGCATACATATACATGTAGTATATGATACATTGCAGCAGAAGTAGGCTGCAGTGATGCAGAGGGGAAGTATTGCATTTAACAAATGGCAAAACTTGTAAGCTTTTTGTGAAACAGGTGGAAAAGGACAAAACTGTGGGCGCCCAGCTCTAAGTGGCATACTTTAGCTAAAAATCCATGGCATGTACTATCGCTATTGGGCTGCAACACACTGTCTTGAAGTAGTAAACTTAACTCCAAAGTGTCTTAGAAGGAAACATCTGCCTGCAAGATCAGACTCATGGTTTGTAGAGTTAAATACCTCAGCTGCTGCCCTACCAGATAAGGACTTAATTTCATCAAAACCTCCCTAGCTTGCCTCTAATGCACCTATTTTATTTTCCTACCAGTTTAAACTGTCAGCTGTATTTCCCAGATCTAATATCTTTATAGAAAATGAGATTCACTTGCATCTAAAATGTCATGTAAATTAGGAAAAGAATTAATAAGATGCATTTCCTCCCTTTTTCCCCCCCATCAGGTCTCAGGTAGCAGTACACACTCTTCAGAAGTCTTGTTTAGGCAAGCAACTTTGATACCACAGAAGTATGAAGATTAGAGAAGCTTGTTGGAACACGTTAGACTTTGATCCTTGACAGTGCAGATATTATCATCTTCATTTCAAGTTTCCTGAGTTTGAAAGAGAGTGAGGAAGAAGCCATGTGGGAATGCTTTTGCCAGCTTTCCAGGAGCCCGTGCTTCACACCAGAAGAGCAGACACCAGAATGGTAGTCAGGACATTCAGTCCTTCCTTCCAGCAAGGTCACCAGTGTCTTTTTCCATTAAAGGAAAGGTCCATGAGGTAAACTCATTTATATTCATAGCTTCACCTGGGAAATTTAGCCCCTGGGAACCCTCTAAGCACAGTCCATGCCCTGCCAACCTGGTGCATCACTCACCCTGCTCTGACATGTTCATTCATTCAGCTGTTCATTCATTCACTTCCAGATCACACCCCAACCTGAACATGTTTGACTTACTGGGCTGGGAACAACAGTATTTGCCACCATTTCTCTTTCTGAGGAGGGTTTCTACCTGGGAGGAACTTTCATATTTCAGTTCGTGACTTCATACACTTAATGAGAAACAAGCTGCTACTGTTCCTTACATCTCCACCTTCCCAGCTGACCTGCAAGTGGCACTGCCAACCTCTGGCAGAAGAAGAAACCAACACATTGTATCCACAGAGGAGATCTGACTAGGAAAATGTCACCCAGACAGAAGCCCTGGAGACACCTGCAGGACATGATTGGCCACCCATAGGCTTCAATATCCCTAATGATACAGGAAATGAAAAATACCAAGTTACCCCAGTGTGTCAGTGACAAAGACTGGGAAATCAAGATAAGCAAGACACCCTTAGTTGTTGCACTATGCTTCTACCACCTTCATTTTCAAGAGTTCACATTCTCACTGGCTCATCTGCTTATTCTTCCTGCTCCTTCTGAACTCTTGTCCTTTGCAGGAGACAGAGGCACCCAAGAAGCCTCTGTCACTTTCACAGACTCCTTCACAATTCTTCTCCTCTATCTTTTCATGGCCAGAATGCTTTAAAGGCTCATGCAGTTATTTTCAGCATGGCAGCCTGTAGCACATGTGGTCCTCAGTGGAAGGAAGCAGAGGGGTGGTCTGAACATAAACTGAGATGACATCAGTACCTGGGTCAGAAAGATGAAGGTGGGAAGAAAACCTGCATAAATAGTGTTTCCTATAGACTTCTCTGCTGCTGTTATAAGTTGTGGTCCCTGCCCTGTCCATTGCTCCAGATACCAAAGTCCTTTCTCTGTGCCAACCAGTAAACTGTTAGCCTCAAATAGTTTTAACACTTCTGGTCTGGAGCAACAACCAGGATTGCTGATGTTATTGATACCACATTACCTGAGCCTAATTATACAAACAAGCTGTTAAAACAGCACCATCAACCTACAAAATATTTTCAACCAATAACAGATCAAAACCTCAAATCACGAAGAAATCAGTAGGCAATCTCCTAAGGTCAAAATGGTAACAGGTTTGGTGCACAATTATTCTGTGACATTCCCTAGGCATGTCACAACCCTCTTGTCACCACAGTCCTGGCAGAAGTATTGAGCTGAGGAAACACATAGCCTTCAGGGAGCTTCCCACTGGCTCTCCCATTAGAGTGCTCTCTGATCTCTTGGAGGTGAGACATAACAGGGAACCAGGGAGCTTCCCACTGCTCAAGTTGAGATCCCACTGAAACAAAATCATGGTGTCGCTTTCCATACCACCAGAAGAGAGCTGATGTATGGCATTAGCATTTAGATGTGCCCTAGACTAGCAGAAAAAGGCAGGAAAACAAAACTCACATCCAAGGTCTTGTCAGCTGCTGTAACCAGCTTAGACAGGAAAAAATATGTCCATATATGAGTGCAGCTCTCCTCTATATTGGAGCAATTTTTGACTTCTTAAAAACAAACAAACAAAAAAAAAACATAACACCCACACTCTTAGTTGCATTGTTTCCTTTCAGTCTTCACTGTGGTTTGGGGTTTTCTTTGCATTTGAATATTTTCCACTTAAGCTGACAATGGAAAAACCCACTGTGGCCTTTTCTTACAAGTCAATTCCCAAGCCAACCAGCCTGGCCCTGGGGCTCCAGCTCACATTAGGGTAGCACTGCTGTGGTGGCAATCAGTGCAGGAGGGGAACAGTAGGGGCAGAGCATTATAGCCACACCATGCTGTGGGGCAGTAGTATAGAGCTAACTGAAGCCTTGCAGGTCTTCAGCGTCCCCTACATTGCACACTGCTGGGTTTGAGGAGGGAGTACCTAAATGCCCCTAAGCACATCAGGAGAATAGGAACAAGGACAGTGAGGGAGGGGGCAGGCAAAGCTTGGACATTTCCCTGAAGGAGGCCTTGTCCCAGAGCAGAGGAGGGAGCTGGGGACACCCTGCCTATGTGCCTTGGAATAACCCCCAAGCAGCCTCAGGGGAGCACATGCCTGTCTTGCAGAATGTTATTAGCCACAGCCTGAAAGAGAGGTGAGGCTATCTTGGCAGAAAAAAACACTTTCCCTCTCCCTCCACCTCTCTATTTTAATGATTTCATTCCCAGAGCAAGAGATGGCAGGTGGCTTTCACACTTCATATGGTAAACTTGTAGTGCATCTGTGCAGAAAACCAATATTCTGACATCAGCACTGGGCTTTTTTGGGTCAGATTAGGAAGTAGTAATTCTGGACATACTGTTTAACTCCCTGTATGGCTGGGTCCATGCTCTGCTCTCACAAATCACAGCACTCTGGTTTTAACACCTTGTCCATCTATTCCTTGCTACAAACCCAGAGGTCGTTTGTTTTGCATGGCAGTTTTTCCTACACTTGAATAGCTTTGCTGGGAGATGGGTGACTTGCCAGCAGGGATGTCTGGACAACTGGAACAGAGGAGTTTTCTCAGCCCCTTTCAGGGCAGCTCCCAAGGAAAGAGCAGAGAAGCAGATCTAAGTTAATAAGCTACCAACTAAGAGAGAGTAAACATCTTCAGGCCTTCATCCCCCTTGGGTTCCTTTGCCTGTAAACTGCAGAGGATGTAGAGAAGCTGAACCATCCATCATGCAATTTCCTGATTTAGGAATATCAGATGTACTCTTATTTGATGTTATTATAGTATTACTTCTACATAGATATATTTGTGCAGGGACTTCTGGATTTGCTGAAAGCACTTGGAAATTGCAGGGAATTTTTCCAAGCAAAACTATAAAATATTTTTGGGAGTGACAACAAATCAAAACCCTCTGTTATTCAGCCAGCTTATGGAGAAGGGGTAGGATGTGGGTACAGGCTCAGTAGAGAGTTTCTGTAACCCAACACGGGAAAGAAATCAGATCTATGTCCACAAAGCTGAACAGATGGGAATACAGTTTGTACAAACTTTGTGAACATAAGGCAGGGACTAGTATGGGGAAGGGAGAAGAATACCCAGGAGCAGCATTAACTCATATATTGTCCTGTCTGGCTTAAAAGCATGTTGTGAGCCCTAATGAACAATCACATCAGTCTTCATGAATGACAACCACAAATGCCATCCTCCAGAGATGATGTCTTGTTCTGCCTGAAATAACCCTGCACTACAAAAGCGCACATATATACAGAACAAACAAAACAGGGAAATGCAGTCTCAGCCAGCAGGAAATCCTCAGACACATCAGGGAAGCTGACCGCACCAGGAAGACATTTCATACATGATATTACTGAATTTAGAGGCAAAATATAATCCAAAGGTTGCACGTGATGAGGAAAAGCACACAACGTCCTTCTGATAAACACTCCCAGATGAGGGCATCTGCATTCAGGATGGCACAGAACCACATTTGATTTCCAACTCATCATTTTCATAACCAGGAAATAAATGATTCTCCTTTTTCCCTGTTGTTGAAGCTTTGGGGAAGCTGCATCTTACCACATACACCCACCAAGTGCAACATGACAAGTGGGTTTGCAAAGCCCTTGGGGACTCCACTGCTGGGGACATACCCTTGGTCCCATCACTCCAGGCACAGTGCTGCACAGTGCTCTCACTGAACTGACTGAGGAGACAGTAACCTGAGAGCCTCACATCCTTAGCTCCCCTGAACTGGGAATTATTGAGTCACCCTAAGGCAGCAGGAGGACAACAGCTCATAGCTTGTTCTCACAGTGCAGCTGTCATCCTGTCCAGGTTCTGCTCTTGTAGTTCTAGGTTTGTGGGCAGGTTAGCCTCATCTCCTGGGTTATCTCCTGCAGCTTGTTTCCATTACAGTAAGCTTTGTCGCATGTTTCTATTTGTTCCCTTTAGCACATGTGAAAGCATTTTCCCAGTGGACCCCATCGTCTGACAGGTACTGCTGCTGTTCCACTGGCTTCACAAACAGAGTGTCAGAGGCATTTTCTGGACAGTAATCAAAGCAATAAGAAGCAGGTCTTGAGACAAAAAAATGTCCTGGAGCACAGAGCTCAAGGAGAAGTATGTAGGTTTCTTCTCACACCTTTTCTTTGTGATATTTTAATCACATCCAGCTGTTTTTTTTTACCTTCTGACACTATCTCAAATAACACAGCCCAGTGTCAGTGTTTTGGGCAGGTGTTGTAATATGCTGCAGCAGGGCATGCTCCCAGCCTACAGGGAGGAACTCTGAGGTGAGGCTGAGTTTTTGGATCAGGCAAGGAAGGAAGGAAATGGCTGACCCCCATGAGACTTGGGGTTGTGCTAGTGAAGGCAGGTGGAGGGAAGGGATTGTCCCACAGGAGCAAGGAGAGATAGCACAGAACCTGGAGAGAAGCCAGTGACCTTGATGGCATAGCTCCATCTTTAGTGCTAGACAAGTTAGTCATCAAGGCCTACAATAGCAATGTCATGACGTAAGTTCACCAGCAAAACATTCTCAAAAGTGAACAATGAAAAAGCAAAGCATTAGAAGGCAAACAAAAGACAAGATGCCTTTTCTTGATCTTCATGTAGCCACCTGAAAATGTCCAAAAGAGACAACTTTAATTAACCCCCCAGGCATTTTTCTTCTGCCTGTGGAAATTCTTAATGCATTTTTTCTTGAAAGCATAAAGCGTGGAGGAAGAATTAGTCCAATCTGGCACATGGCATAGATACATGCCATGCAAAATGATCATTTCTCAAATCCATGGTGTAAATCAGTCCCTAGGGAGACAACAATTGATAGTTCCCTTTCTGATCAATTGCTCACAGCAGCTCGCCCTCAGATCACCTCTGAGGATGACTGGGGGAAGAGGAAAAGATCCCATCCCTCTTTGTGCAGGAACCTGAAAGCTGAGCATTGCTTATGAACGTGTTTTTGCCTTTCTGAGGAAATGCTTCCCAGCCAAATGCTTTGCATTTCTTCAACACAATTAAAGGAAAAGGAAGAGGCAGGCTTGGCTCAATGAAAATAGGCAGCAGATGCTGAAGGAGAAGAATGGAAAAGGTTGTACTCTAGAGCAAAGGGAAGAGAATAGCCCAGGGTGAGTGGGCACAGCTGGAGAGGGTCACAGGCCCTGAGCTGTTCTGTCCAAATCTGCAGCCACACCAGCTTATGTGTGGAGTGGGACAGGTTACAAGTACCACATGTAGAAAGTAAGAAATAATTTCTACACAGCAGGGATGTAGGAGATCCACACAAAGGTGAAGCTATCTAATCCCTAAAGAGAGAACTGGCTATATCCAGGACCCCTTCTTACAGCACTCTTCTTCTGCTTGGATTGGGAGGAGTCATTTTTGTTTCTTCTTGAGTGTCATCTGCAGGCATTTCAGATATTCTGTGCAGGGGTAGGAAATAGCAGGCCTTGACCTATGCATCTTGCAGTCCAACTGCATAATATAGAGGACAGAAGATTAAATGACTCACTGATTTGCACAGCCAGGTAGCACTGCAGCTGGTCCTGGAAGGAAGGGCTCTGGGGTTGCATGCAAGCCCATATACTCCCAAATAAGTCACCCTGCTCAGGCTTCCTGAAGCACAGCTCCCTGTGACAGACAACACCAACAGAAAGTGTGTTCTTGTCCCCAGGAACAGACCAGGTCACACCAGTTTATAAAGAGCAACAAACATGGCCCCTTCACTGTATAAACAACTACTAGCAGAAAACACCTGCCTGGGGGTTGCATGGCAAAACTCCACAGAAATTTATAAACTTGGTTAAAGTATTACTTTGTCATTCTTTCTCGGTATTGACAGGCAGAAGTGGCACTTGTCTTGTGCAGCTAAAGCACGAAATCTTTGCATTCTCTGTGAGATACAAATTCTCATTACTGAGTTGTTATGCACTTGTGTACCTATACAGCAGCCCTCACTGGGGTTTTGCTGACAATCTCCAAAAGCTGGGCATGCATCAGCTTCAGCTGTGTGCAACAAAGGACATGCAAAAGAAGCTATTCCAATTATGCCATCATTATCCTATTTGTGAGTGACCAGCAATGGTTACACTTGCAAACCATTGCTCTCTTGGACCTCCACTACATAACCCCATGCATGGACACACATGCACACCACATCTGCAACAACTTTCTCTATCATGATCCCTACCAGCTGAAAAAGCACCGGAGCTGCTATGGTCTGACATCACCTCTCATCTGAAGACCTAAGCCTAACTTTCACTCCTGAAAGTATTTTCTGAGAAAATGCACATGGCAACATCCCAACCCAGAGGGCCCATCATTGTGAAGGGCATATGTGAGAAGTTCTCTTTACTTAGTGCCACCATATGAAATTATTTCTAAGTGAAAGCCTTTCACACAGTGGGAAAACAAACAATAGAGCTGGCCTTGATGATCTCCCAGCGCACTGGGGTTTGTGATTAACACAGCTGAAAGCAAAGGGAGGGTATTCACCTCTCTCACTGCTTAAAAAATAAAGCATAAAAATTAAGGAACTGTTCCTCTGCAGCAAGCTGTATTTAACTTTAGTCAAGAAAGGATTAATGAGCATCCTTTGTTAAAACATGAGCAGGAATCTCACATTACAGAAAATATTCAAATCTCAAACTGGAGAAAGGAGAAATTCTGTGTTTTAATGAAGACAAAAAGAGACAAGGAGTTAAACATCTCTTCAGCCTTACCAGGATGACTTCATTCCTACATAGATGAGTACAACCCACAGACCCCAGCACCTCCTCACTCCTACTCCAACATCTTTTAAACTCTACATTCTCACACAAGCATCTGCAACCACCTCTTTTCAGTTATTAAGCTAAGAATATGTGTCAGCAAAACATTTTCTAATGCTAGTCTTCAAGATTTGTTTTATACACAGGAAGGCAGCACTGGTTTCCAAGTCTGCAGTTCCAGGAAAGCTAATAAGAAAAGATCTGTGTAACAGTTTGATAAACAGAAGATTGGAATACACTGTGAAGCCTACAGGACTGGCTGCCCTGCCCTCAAGGATGCTTATGTGAGGTGGGCGCAGCCTCCCAGGCCTGCTGGCTTTGTCAGCAGCAGATCTCAAAATCCATGCCCAAGTGAATGGTTTCATAACATGAATGGGAATGTCACAATGCAGCCCCATAACAATATATGGGGCTGAGACACCCACTAGCTACCTGGCCACAGCTTCTCACTGAAGACATGAGCAGCTGCATGCAGCCCCTGCTAACACTAGCTGTGCCCCCATCCCACATTCTCTCCTTCTGGTGCAGGTGGTGCCCTTCCCCTCCAGCATGGAGCATCCTGATCCTTGTCAGCATCAGAGCACAGGTGCATTTCCTCAAGGGCTGCATGCCAGGAGGATTACCTAACCTACATCTTGAATTCCTGACATCTCTGGAGGACAAGAGATAAGTCTTTCACTAGGAAAGCAGAAAGATTTTTATTTTTTTTTTATTATTCAGAGAAAAGCTAGATTTTACAGCCCTTCTCTCTAGTGATCACTCATTTGGATCTCAGCACCATCCTGTATCTCCATGACTTGTGAGTTATGCAAGTAAACGCCTGTACTTCTGAGCCTTGAAAAAAAAAAAAAAATCAGCTACAAAGAAGAAAAACCCTCACAGCCTTAACTAGGAGCAAGCATCTTTCTGTTGTGATGTAGATTAATGTAGTGGGAATAGAGAGAGATCAAAAATGGTAAAGGCATGTGGAGACTTCTATAGAAAGACACTGAAGAGACAAACTGCCTGTTTTACAAAGAAAATTAGTAAGAAGGATGTACTGCAACTGTATGAAACACAAACAGGCTAGCAACAATAAGTCCTTAATGCTTTCTCCTAGAAGAAATACATCAGTGAAACTGATGCTCAGTATATGCCAAACCTTGGAAAAACATGATTTTTACACAGTGCACAGTGTGTGAAACTCAGCAGTACTGATTCAGGAATTCAGTGGGACCCAGTGAGGGAGAGCACCCTGAGCACCCCACATGCAGAGCCAGGCAGGCTTCCTGCCTTCCCCTGGATGAGAAGCTGCACTGAATTTGTGCAGCTCCTACACAGCCCTGCCCTGCTGAGCATGCACAGCCAAGAGAAGCAGCCAGACCACACATCCAACCTCCTGTCTGGTGCTGCTCCTAGACCACATTCTAGGATCTCTGAGCCAATGCCATAGCTCTGAGTTCTTCTATCATTCATCCCTGATGGTAGTGAGTGCATTAATTCCTGCTTAACTTCAGCCTTTAGAAAAATCAAGTAGATAACAATTTGATTTTTGTGTCTGAAAGCTTTAAAGCTTTATACAAGCTATTCACAATGTGTTCTGTTCAATTAGATGAACCCTAGTTTAATGTTATACTTCTGCTACTCATCGGATCAGAAAAAAAAAACCAAAACATGTTATTAACAACTGATGCTATTTGACAAAAGTAATAGCTTCAGTGGTTGTCTGTCTTTGTCAGGGGTGACAACTAGCAATTCCATCTCCACTTTAATTATAATGGTGACTTCTCACATGAGGCAAGCTATGGTGAAGAATGTTTCTACAGGCAAAGAACTGGCTCTGTGGCTGTTTTCCTGGTCTTCTTAGGGCAAGATAGAAACTACTTTGAATGCAATCAGATCATCACATACCATCACTAATCAGCTTAGCAACATCTTTCAAGTGAGTCACTGAAAATCTAGTATTTTGAGGGTTGAACATTACACTTTCATAGGCAAGTCTCTACAAGAACTGTCACCACTGACTAGTGATGATGTCACACCAGATTACACAGGTCTAAGCCTTCTACCCTGAACCTCTTACTGGCTTCATACTTATTTGCAGCTCCCCATGCCTGGCACCTCACATTCTCATCCAACTTCTATAATTCCTTGGAATTATGCAGGAGAAGACACAACTCCTTATTGCAGAGGCTGCAAAAGGACCCGCAACCCCTTCACAAGACACTATAATGTGACGGGAAACACAGCAAATAACAGTACAGCAGCAGAGTTCCAGGCTATAACAAAAAAAAAAGATAAGCTCAAGTGCAGAAACTACAGATACAGAGGAAAGAAAAGGAAAAATAAAAAACTGCTTACCTTCAGATGACATCAGGTACAGAAGGATCTCCAGCAAAATACTCGCACCTCCACTGCCAACCCTTAAATGAGGTTTGGGAAGGGGGTGGATCCTGGCTTCACCACTTCTGGTCACTTAGGGGCATTGCATACAGCTGACCTCCCTTGGGTTGGCTCTGCCTTCTCTCCAGGTGCTCAATCACTGGTTCAAGCCATGACTTCCACTACAAGGTGGTACAGCTGAGGCCTCTTGGCCCTGAGTTGAACTGTAATGAAGTAGAGGTTGGCCTCTTCTCCCAGGTATCAGTAATAGGACAAGTGGGGCCTTAAATTGCACCATGGGCAATTCAGTTTGGGTACCAAGGCAAATTTCTTCTCAGAAAGAATGGAGAGGCACTGGAAAGGCAGACTTTTTCAGGGCAGTTTCCCAAATCCTCTCCCATCCTGAAGTTCTCAGTCACTGGCAGGGCTGTCAGATTTCTCTGCTCTTCAGCTTGGGAGAAAACAGCTCTGGGCCCTGAGCCATCAGCACAGTTCTGCAGCTCCAGCTCTCGCAGCATCTATGCCTGCCTCTTTGCTGCCAGCCTGCTATTGCTGGATAGCCATTCAAGCACTGGGCATGTGGGGGCAGGAGCTGGGGATTGGGCTGGGGGTGGCCACCTGCTGTGACAGGTCACCTCACCTTCTCTGCCCCAAAGTGACAAACTCAGCTCTCCGTTCAGTTCAGCTGCTGCGCCTTTGGAGGCAGGGAAATAGCTGCTTCTGCTGATTTTGTCTGCCTTGCCAAAGCAAATTTCACGCATGAAAATGTGAGATAGGTTTCTCTCCAGCACTTAGGGATAATCAGCCAAGACCGATTAAATAAAAGTATGAAAAATAAAGCCACTTGGGGATAGCTATCTTTTGAAGGCAATGCATTTGGTTATCAGGTGTGCCTTGATTATGCTGTTCTAGCAGCACTTGTTTTATTTCTTCTGGTGCTCAGATCAGTTATAGGATAACCCAAACTGCTTCCTCTGTACTGACACTGTGTTACCACATGTGTGCAAGTGTGAACATAAAAAGAAAAACGTGTGATGTTGCCCTGCAATGATGAATACTATGGAGCAGCTCCAGCACCCTGCTCATGTCACATCCATCGAGCTGACAGAAACCAGGGTTCATGCTCTGGACTAAATATTTTTGCACAGTTAGACATACCATCTCTATGACAATCTATTCCTGGTATCTAACTTATCTCTTATGTATACATAAGCTCAGTAAAGTCCTTTTAAACAAATTTGGAATGCATTAATAATAAGAGAGATCTATGAGACATGGTGCATACTTGCATGTTTGCCCAAAGTCCGGAAAATAATTACTAATTGTACTTAAGTGGATCTCTTTTTTTTTTCCCTTTATCCTTTCTGAAATATAATCTGCCTCATGAAAGCTAGCAATTATCCCAGTTTTCTGATACTTTCCCAGTTATCCAGCTTTCAGTGTGTATGCCTACAACACATGTGATGTTGGTGGAGCCCTTCTGGCAGCACCACATGGCATTCACTGCTCAGAAACCTAGCAGTGACTCTACTTGTTCTTTTCTCTTGTGTTATGCTGAAGATGTACAAGTTGCTTTGCACTGTGTAACCTAACGCTGATGACTTTACTGCCAAGGTGCACTTTTACATTCTGATATTAAAGGTTAAATTTTGATTATGGCATGACAGCATTATAGATCTGCTTTTCCATGCACTTTATTTTGTAAATTATCTATTTGCTTTCTTATCAAGACATGAGGAAAGACTTTATTCTCCTGTCAGCCTTCTGAAGAATTATTACTGTGATCCCTTTCTGTCTTGCAAAATCTATGAGATTTCAACATTCGCTTGCCAATGTTATCATGTATTTTCAGTCTTCTTTTAACCTCCACTGCTAGGTGATCCTGCACAATGTTAAATTAGCTCTTAAACTACCGAATTCACCTTTCTTGGAATGAGTTTAAAATGGACTCATCTGTGAATACAAACAGGTGCTGTTTATTTGATGTTGGAGGGTAGCATTTTCTGTTCCTGATGCACTGCTCTGATAGTGAGTCCAACTCAGTCTCTGATACAATTCCAGAAGATCCCTCATTGGAAGTCTGTACAGTAACAGACTTCCCATAACTTACAGTAACACCCATAACTTGCTGAGCTGAGCACAGTGATTTATGAGGTTGTCTCTGAAGCTGTGAATGTGCTGGTGTCACTTTCACAGAGTTGTGTTGACAGGTACAGCTGGTCCAGTGACCCCAAAACCTTTCTGCAGCATCTGTGGCAAGAGCAGCTCTTCCCAGCCTATCTGTCACCAAGCATCCTGCATCCCACATGGTCCCATTGTTGCATCTGGCATCACGTCTGCAGCTGCAGCTCGGTGTCACTGCTGCCAAAGGGGCTTGGCTGTGAGCTCTGGGGCTTGCAGGGCAGGACTGGGACTGTGTGGGCAGATAATAGCAAGTTTATTGTCATCACATTCCTCTAATACATGTGCTCATTCAGAGAGTTACACAAAAAGCTCTTTGTGCTTGCAGATGCATTGCTTCCATCTGTTTTCACAGAGAAGAAAATGATACCTGTGTGAGGCAGCCCACAGCCATTTCCCTGCTGCAATCACTGCTGAGAAATACTTCTTAGATGGACACAGCCCCCAAAAGCAGCTGTGTATGAGTATAGCATCTGCAAGGCATCAGACAAGGAGAGTTTTACTGTTGGTTTTGTCTGTCCATTTGTTTTGTTTGTTTATTAAGAAACAACTCCAAAATCTAGATGGAGATAACAGCAATTGGCTGTAACAGTAACATCAGAAGTCTCAGCCCAGGGTGAAATCCCTCATGCTAGGATCCAATCCGATGCAAAGAGAAAAGAAGTTCTGTCTCCAAAGTGCTCCTGGCCATGATCTGCCTGAGCTTGCCAGCCCACTGGAGAGCTGCCAGCTCCTGCAGATGACTGAGGTGCCAAAGGGGCACTTAAGGGGAGAAACAGCTGAAGAAAACCAAATAAACAATTTGCATCAGTGTTTATGGTAGAGGAGTTCAGGGAGGCTTCTACAGCATTTATTTTATACAGGGGCTGAGCAGAACCCACTCATATTAATTCGATGAAATGCTATGAGATATGGTTTAGTAGCTTAGCAGGTAGTAAAGGTGATAGGAGAATGGTTAGACTAGATGATCTTGTAGGTCCTTTCCAGCGTTCTGATTCCATGATTCAGATGCAGGGAAACTCTTAGAACAAATGAATGAAAAGAACAGAAACAAATCACCACGACCAGCCACCACATGGACCTTACAATGTATGTAAATACAATAATGTTGAACTAAGTGTTTTGGGACTTAGTTCCCTAGACCTGCTTCTTAAATTGGTCTTGATGCCAGAAGAGCTGCAAAGGGGATCCGTGGCACCGTTTTCAAACCCAGAAGTCAAGAAGTGATGGGAGAAAATATAAACCAGTGCTTCTGTTGTCCATGCCATTAGATGTGAATGGGATGGAGGAGAGGAATTGCCATGGTTTCTGCAAAGGGAATCTGTAGCTCCACTACCTGTGGGAACTCTTTGAAGCAATCCTCATCCCAGGTGCTGTTCAAAGGTTGTCAGCCCTGAGCACCTTGATCTAAGCTGGTCTGCTCTTAGCAGGAAACTGAACAAGACAGCAAATAGGACTGCAATTCCATAGTCACAAGTGACAAGAAAATACACTAATACTGCACTGTAACCAAACAGCAATATTCATTGCCACAGGACAGCATTCTGATCACAAGTAGAAATGATTTTAAAGATACAAGCATATTAACTGAGAAAAGATCTGTTGATAGCAAAACACACAATGATTTGGGTTCACCTTCTAGCATTGGAGGTATCCACAATATATGTGTATGCTGAAGAAAGCTCAGTCTTGTTCCTCCCCTGTTTGCTATGCACACTCTGAACTCCAGCTGTAGCTTACTGGGAGGGTTACAGTATTATGTAGGGTTTTATTTTGACCACTGTGGCTGTTTTCATGCATAAGGAAGCAAGTGGTGTATGTAATGTTGTACAGGGGGAAGAAAGCAGCAGCAAAACCAATGTGAATCATTGCTTTTGGAAGCTAATTGTCATCAATTAACCTTTCACCTCTGGCTGACAAAAACCACCTCCTGAATATTCATTTCAATTAACTTCCCTTGACCAGGCTCTGTCACACTGGGATTTGTTTCCCCTGGACGTTGGCTGGCACAGGACAGTTATTTTGGCATGGAGGGTTATGAATGGGGCTGCCAAAGCACTGTGCCTGGTTATTTGTGAACAAGAAGCTTTAGATTTGTGCACTCAAGTGTTTATGTTAGGAGCACAGAGCAGGAAGCTGGTGCAGTGTGGCTTTGTCAAACAGGCTCAGTAACAGAGCCTGACTTGCAGGGAGTTGTTAGCAGCCCAAGAGGGACTAAAAACAGAAAGCTGTGAATGTTGTTTGATGTTTAAAACAAACAAAATGAAAGAACACATAAAAATATACAGTCAAGGGAGAAGAGACTAAACAAATAAATCCTCACTGACTGCAAATCATTTGCTCATTTCTTCCCGGCAGGAAGAATTTGCCCTTCTCAAACATTTTGGAAAGCAAGAGGCTTCTCAAAATCCAAACGTTATGTCATGCAGCCACTTCTTCACCACTATCATCAGAGTCCCCACAAAGTCCATGAGCAGGCTTGGCTGTGAGGCCAGTAAAGCTGACGCATGTGGAAGGATGTGTCCCCTGAGCTGAGATATGGCAGCTGAATGGCATCACAAACCTGGTGCTTTAGATACCCAGTGCTGCTGTTTTTCCTTCTCTACACCAATCCATCTATTGTATCACATCGCTCCAGTCTGAATAAACCATAGACCCCAGCGACTGCATCTTAAAAAGCAAAACTCAAGCTGCCCTGGCAATGTATAAAGCCCTCCTCACCCCTACCGCAGTGGTAATGCTTAAATTTGGCTTCACATGCAGCAATTGCAGCTCCCAATCACTGGAAACCGACATATCTATTCAGGGCACATTCTGTTCCTCCACAAATCATCCACACATTTCCTTCCTTTCATAAATGCTGTGATAACAGCTGAAAAGTGAAAGAAAAATAAAGCTGTGTGATATATGTGAAATGCAAAATGATTGCTCTGTTCTGGCACCATTTATGTACTCATTTCTCCCCATCAGCCACAAGAATGAGGGTCATAAATAGAACAAGGCAGAGACTGTGAGGGAAGGCAATGTCTTTAGTTAGGTTAACTGGTACAGTTAGTCTCACTGTGACAGTGGACTCTTTTAACCATAGTTGTATTGAAAAGCTATCCTTGGAAAATAGTGCTCAGAAATTCAGAGAGCATTGAAAAACGGAGATATGAAGAACGATGGGAGATGCTTCCTGCCTTCCTGAATCACAGCACAGGAATATAGTGTCCTGCTTCCTGACCATCACACAGGCATAAAGAACATCAGCATTGTCCCTTCAATTGTAATCACACCTGTCCCAAGAATGTTCCTATATGTTGTATCAATAGAGCCAACTTCAAAATCCCTCAGGGAATAAAATTCATACTGGGACAGAAATCTGTGCTTCATGCAGATAACATTAGATCTGGCTGTCAGACCTCTAACACATGACATAATAATAATAATCAGATAATACATTGCATGTTCTTTGGTCCAAACAAAATAGTCCCCAGTCTCTTTGGCTCTGCTCTGGACTGTGGGGTTTGATCAGGCGAGAATGGTGGTGGCTCCTGTAGAGGAGTACCATGGAGCTGGGCTCTTTAACAAGCTGAGAAAACTCCATCCTAGGGGATAAAGCACCACTGAAGTCTCATTTTAATGTTGCAGAGCTGAATAAGCCTGCAAACAAAAAATATATCATTATCTGGCACATCTTGTAATTCTTGTTCAAGCATTTTACATAATTTGCTGCTACTTTCAACTTGTCTGTTTCCCATGTGGCACTGTTTGACAAAGGGGAGATAGTAAGCTATCTATTCTTGGAATATTTTCCATCTCTTATTGTCATGTGGCTTCAGGCCAGACCCTAATTCCAAGGAGAAAAAGCATGTACATAGCATCAGAAGTATGAATAGGACCATCTAGTGGAAATCAGTGCAGCTTTAAGGAGTGGTTTGGTAAATGCTTCATTACCTCTCTCACCTAGAGCTAGTGGTGAGAAGGAGCCTTCAGCAGATGCCAGATGAGTCAAAGATCAGTCTCATTAGATCCAGCCTGAGCACAGGCTCACTGCTTGTCATTTAAAAATGATGAAGGAAGAGCAAGGAAATACATAAGAAATATCTTTGCCTTACCTGTGTGTAATAGGATGTATCTCTGAGACAGCAACGTCTCAAAACTGGCAATTAAAATCACTTGGGACTCATTAGACAACACAAACCTTTTCTTTGAAGTTTCCCAAGTGTTTGTAGCTACTGAGGGTGGCCCTCTGCTTCCATTCAGGGGCACACAGGGCTCAGGTGTGCCTCTGCTCTGCTGTGAGTGGACAGAAATCTCAGCTGCATGAAGAAGCTCCTGCACCTTCAAGGGCAGAGGTACCTGGTTCAGTGGGTAAAAACACAGGGGACATCTGATATGTAGAATTTTTCCTGTGTCAAAGGTGTAGAAGAAGGTGATTCACTTCAAGCAATGTGTTAATTTGTTGCTCACTAAAGAACAAAGTGACTTTTTTCTCCTGCAAATGAAATCAAACCCAAAGTGTTAATATTCATGCTAAAACATGGAAACATTTGTTTAAAAGTAAGTAAAAGCATCGGTGACTAATTCCAGTCACAACCACCTCACAGCATCATCCATTTTTCTCAGATTAATTCAACAGTTCCTTAGGTATATGTGCAATAAGCACTAATTAAACCTGGCTGGGGGCAATGAGCTTGCCTCACCTTATGTGAAGACACACTACTTTGCAGAGGATACCAAAGCATTATTAGAGTGTTACGATTTTTCTACAGTAAAAGAAAGTGGATGCACTTGGGAGGACACAAATGCTTCATAATAAGACAGATTTGCTGCAATATCCATGTCTGCCTTGCAACACGGCTCAGGCTGATGTTCTGGAAAAAGTCCTGTCTCCAAACTGTTGTAGGAAATCAGCTTTGGGTATTTGTTTCACAGCCCAAAAATGCTCTGGAGTCTTGTGTGAAGTGTTAATTAGAGGAAGGTAGGATTTATTTGCATCCCAGATGCTGTGGCATGTTCATTTCACAGAGAGAACAGAAAAATAGCTCAGGCTGCCACTCAGAGAAGCATCTCATACCGAAGTAATTCCCTGTGTGGCAGTGTCAATGTCTGATGCCCAGGTTGGGCTTCTCCAGGCAGAGTGCCAGGACATGTCTTGTGGAGCACCACTGTGCTGTCTGAATGGTGTAAGCACAGACAGATAAACTCACCTGCTGAGCCTGTGTGAGAGGTCTGTTAACTCTGTTGGCAGATAATCTCCTTATGCTGTCCGCGCTCAGTTACACGCAGCTTTACTGCAAGGGAAGCAGCCTTCCCTGTGGTGCAGGATGCAATTACAGCAAGGCTGTCCCCATGCTGATGGCTCCGAGGCAGTGCTGGAGTCACCGATGCAAGCAGAGCTGCCTGCAGCACCATGGCCCTGTTTCAGCCAGGTGGGACAAACAAATCCCTTCATGCTGTCCTGCCGCTGGGGAGTCTACGTCTGGCAGCAGACAGCTGCAAAATGGATGTCCCCTCAGAGGATGGTTTCTTGCTTTGTTTGCCCTTCCCATCCATTTCCTTGAAAAGCCACTCTGCAGTTTGTCATCCTGCAGCAACAGGACTTACCCTGCAGCAGCCCGCTGCAAGCACAGAGCAGCAGGGAAGGAGGGATGCAAGAAGGAGAGAGAGTCTTGGCATCTTCTTCTGCAATGGCCTCCCGGTCTCAGCTACTCTTAGAGCAAAGGTTGCCTGTAATTTTCCTTACCAAGCACCTGCTCTTTCTGTTGTTTCATTGTATAACGTGGGTGTAATTAATTCCCTCCCTCACGGCTACTGTTGCAAAGTGTTTACAATCTTCCAACAAGTCTCTCCCCTCACCCCTCGAAATCACTCCAAGATGCACGACTCAGATTTCACAGGTCTGGCTTCCTCTTCTCCTTCTCAAGTCTCTCCTCAGTC
Organism: Coturnix japonica; assembly: GCF_054131305.1. Taxonomy (NCBI): domain Eukaryota; kingdom Metazoa; phylum Chordata; class Aves; order Galliformes; family Phasianidae; genus Coturnix; species Coturnix japonica. The sequence goes on along the minus strand of NC_140667.1, from coordinate 22,239,118 downwards.
CTTGTTGCCAAGGCATTTTTCTCTTTGCCCTTCTCAGCAGTTTGTTTTGTTTTAATTTAATTTGTGGTGCATTTTTGTGAAGAGACAAAAATAGAGGAACAGGATCACAGAGCAGTCTTGTCTGTGGCAGCCCCATCCCACTCACCATACTGGGCTGTGCTCCGCAGGGCATACAGAGGTTCCTCCAGCTGCAACGTGTGCTTAACTCCAGAAGAATATCCAATTTGAGCCATTTGCATTGTAGGGCTAAGCTAGGCAAAGTAAACCTGACTTTTGCCTTCAGCTCCTTTGTTAGTTATTTTCATTGCTTAGCTTTCAGATTCCACCTACTGGAGGACTTGCAATAGCTCTGGGCTTAGGTGTGTTTTTTTTTCCTTCTTATTTACTCTGTGTAATAATACAACAACAGTGATTTTAAAGGAGTATTCAAAAATCCTATTTCAACTAACGTTCTGCATTTCAAACCTGGCTTGATTGTGATGATCGTGGAGAAGGACTGAAGGCAGACACAACATGGAGGTGAATTCTCTATCAGTAAGCCATGACAGGTGAATAAACACTGAAGTAATATAAATTATCAAAAGAAGAGAGGATGATAATCATAGCTGTCACTGCTATCAATTTCATATCAAAGAAGCACTGTTCCCTGGAGAGACAAGAACAGCAGTAAAGTAATAAAAGAACAGTATAAAAGGACTACATGCTAAGCTGGGGGATGCAGTCAATGGGTCTAAAAGCCTTCTGCAACAAAGTCCAGCAATGTCCCAGGGCTGCAGTGATGAGTAAGAGATCCCAGCACACCCCTTGAAACAGGCTTTGAGAGACTCACAGAGCCAACTAAATGAGAGGCAATACAGAGTTTTGCTTTCACCCCTCCTGGCTCTGAGTGACATTAGCTGTCCTAAAGCCAGAAAGCTGGAGAGATCTCTTGGTGCAGGGGTGAGCTGCATCCTGTGGTACAAATGCCTTTCTGCCTTTGGTCATGTTTCTCAAGCCAAAGAGGGGTCAAAATGCTCCTGTTTTCAACTGACATGTTTGTTATCTGCCTTGGGATTTGGATGTGCTTGTTATCGTCTGCAGCCCTTTAGATATGCTGTGCTTCTTTACAGGCTTTTGACCCACTCAGCTTGGTGATCTGTGTCTAATAGCAGACTTTGGCTTTATGGTGCATGGAACAAATACATTAACAGGAAATGACCACAGTTATTGAAGAGATGCCTGAAATGACGCCCTGCACAAATTACAGATCAGGATTAGAGGTAATGACATAACAAGGGAAAAAGGGCTGAAATCAGCTTTCTCCAAATACAATTTGGATTCGCGTGCAGTTGCTGAAACAAATCCTATGCACTTCTAGCTGTACTCATTCAAAAGGGCGAGGGTGTGGCAAACATTTTGTATGCAGGCCAGCAGCAATAAAATCAGTTATCTAGATCTGATCAGTTCTTTAGCCAAAAGATTGTTACTCAGTAGATCTCACAGTAGTAACAGCTGCCAAGGGAGGACCTCTTCCTGAGAAAAATGAAATAATCAAAGATTGTTTTTTAAAAAAGAACAAGGAAGTGTCAGGGAGAAGAATTGGCCAGCTAGTGACATGATTCAGAAGTTTCAAATGCAATATGCAATAGGAAGCCAAGAAAATGAGACTGACTTACCAAAGATGCTCTCACCACTATGAGGTCAGGGCCCTGGTGTGCCAGTTTCCAGACACCACAACATCCTTCCTGCAGGCATGAAGAAGGATAGTGGCTGGTCATCAGCCAGGCTAAAGACGAGCAAGGAGTCCAGCCTCAGCTCTTGCAGTTATTATCTCCAATTAATTTAAATACCCTGTGATGCTACTTCTCCTCATGAATAAAGTGTCTCTAAAAGCTGTTAAAAACCTCAAGGCTGTGTAGAAGAACTTATAGCTTTGGTTAAGTGGAGACAAGGGAAGGGTCACTTGTTCAAATTAGACAGGCAGATGCAGAAGTATATTTGCTGATTGAATCCAGAAAGGAAATCTGTGTCCTCAAGACAAAGCCAATTAGCATGACTCGTGATTGCATGTCCCACAAAGGGCATTTTGTGGGAGGAAGAATAAAAAGCCATTATTAAATTTTGAGAAGGTGATGTATTTCTTGTCCTTCATTCTGTACACTGAGCAGAACCTTTTTCTAGTGATGGCAATGGTCTGAGCCTTCTGCTCTTTTGACCAATGTGCAAGACTCCAGCTCCTCTTCTGTGCTACCTCTAGCTCTGCACTGGACCCACCAAAACTTGCTGATCTCCACAGCAAAATTCTGAGAATATGTGGCATCTTTCCAGGGACTGAATACTGGATCTGATTCATATTGCCTATTTTGTTTATATGGTGATATTTGCTACCCACTTGTGCATCAGCATAGAGCATGTCACAAAGTTAGAAAATGAGACAGACTTGTCAGAGACCAAATACAATCCCAGGTTTGACTCAGCAGTGTTTGCGTAGTGCTATCCAGATAAAATGTGCTGCTGCAGGTTGAATGACACCTGAAAGGGCGGCTTGTCAGAGCTTACCAGTTTTTACCTGCCCCCAGAAAAAAAGCCCAGCATGCTGAAATTAATTGGCATCCTCTGATAGCTTCACAAATAACAGAAATCAGTACACGTGCCTTGCAACTGAAACCTCTCTGAAAAGACTTGCTGGCTTTTCCCAGACAGTAGGAATGACTTCCACAGTAGGTGCTCCTCTCCCTCCCCAGACACTTGTTCACAGCTACACGTAGGACACAAGATGATCCTGATTTCAGACTTGCATGTCTGCAAATGCTTGATTCATCTGTGCCCCTGGCTCCAAAGCTGACTGTCTTGTCACAGGCTCTGGGCAGGTGCTCCTGGGAAAGTGACAGGAATGGTGGCTCCAGGAAAAATGCAGGACTGGGCACGATGCCTTGCCTGGGCTGGTTGCTGTGCTCACAGCCACATGCAACCCTATCTGCAGGGTGACAAGGAATCACTACAGATAATACTTCCACAGAGTGGCTTCCTGTGACAATATATCATATTACAGCTCAGGATATGTTGGTTTTATGTATAGCGATATTTATCTCAAATCTGGACCCACGTTTCTATAGCACTCAGCTCTTCCCACTGCTAAGTCTCCAGCTCAGCACTTCACTTCTTTGCTTTGTGACAAAACAGCTACCAGCTATGGAACTACACAGAGTTGTAACCACAGGTGACTACCATAAGATGATGGAGCAGATGAATATTGTCATATGCAGATCCTACTTCTCCATGTAAATTCCCTTAAAAAAAAAAAAAAAGAGGTCCCTGCAATGATGCCTTCGTGCTATCAAAAGGGAACTGAGAGAGGAACCAAGAGAAGTGCAGGAATTTCACTTTTTCAACAAATAGTTTAGATGCACTAGTTGGCCCTGAAAGACTGTGGCTATCAAAGCATTTGGTACCACTAGGTACTTGGTACCTGCAGCAGCTCAGAGCATTGCTCAGTTGGTGGGTGGTGATACCCAGTCTGGCACCATGCCTGGGACTCACATGAAAATATAGGATAACCTGTGACCAAACAAGTTCACAGCAGGGATTCTTCTGTCCAAGAAACCTCCCATATTATTTCTGTCAGAGAATTAATCTCTCGTCTCCTGCTGGAGAACTACTGAGTCCCTCCATAGCGATCCAGCACCATGTCATGCAATGGCCATAATGTGCTGTGTACTGTAGGCTGAGAAAGAGATGGCACTCACATGCTCAAGGCCCCAGGAGAGCTGGTCCTTCCACAACAAATCTCTTCCCTGAATGCAGTCCCTGAGCTGGAGGCTGTAGAGGTTAATGGCAGCATCCTTTTGTCCACAGGATCAGTAATGAGGAGAGGTGGATGTATCACTCTTCTGCCAGGTGCCATTTGCGCTCCCCTCAGTCAGGATCAGTGCATGTAAATAGCAGCAGAGACCATCTCAGCATGTCCCCTGTTTCTGGTGTGAGCAGGTGCAGCTGGATTTTATTTATTTTTCAATTCTATTTAAAGAAAGAGAATAATCTTTAATATATTGGAAAACTTCTGTAATTCCTCAAAGGCACTACATAATATGATAAGAGTCTCAGGATCCCTGAAGCAAGTAGCAGACTAGGAATGCTGCTCTCACTATCATAAATCAAAAAAACAGAGCAATTTTCTTGAATTCAGTCCTGTTACTACAGTTTGCCCCATTTCCAACATGAACCATCAGCCCTCCTTGCTGTATGTAGCTCTGTAATTACATCCCCTGAATCCAAGAGGATATGTTAACTCTCGTAGAGGACAAGATCACCATCTCCAACCAGTTATTCCCGTGATTTGCATTCTGGTGGCTGCTCGGAATCTGCACAGATGAGTGGCAGAGCTCTGAGCAGCTCACAGAGCAAAGGAGCTGGAGGGCACTGTGCGAAGCGATGCAGGATGGGAGAACATAGTACAGAGCCTGCCTTGTGAACTACCACCCTTACTCTGACTTGTGCAACTGCTCTTTGAGGGGAGGAAGATGGAAAACAAAAGCATTAGGGTCTGACCTAGAGGTTGGATGCAGTCTATTAATTCAAGTATCAATTAAGTTCAACTCCAAATATGCCCAATCCATCATTGCATCTGTGTTTCCCAGCCATTCAGTGTCCGATCCACACCCTCTTGCTAAAACTTAATCAGCAGGAGGGAGAGCTGTTGTTCCTTAACATGTTCTTATTTCATTGCTTAAGTCTGGATCCCTTCCTGTTCTTACAATTTGCACATGTTAAATATCGCGTGCTCTCAATATTTACCTATTTTTAACCCTGACTCACTCTGTTTATTTCCATAATGCATGCCTTTCTACATCTTACTTCTCAGTGCTCGTATTCATTTTTTAAACTACAGAATACCCTCATTTATTTTCATTTGTAAGCACTTCTGTAGTTACTATTTTTGGCTTGGTTTTAACCCTTCTTGCCCAGCTCCTGTGTTTTCTGGGATGTGGGAGGTGGAAGGTCTTCTCCAGCACAGAGTAAACAGGGGCTGCTGCAGCCCTCTGCACCCTCAGCTCACAGCAGCTGCCTGCTCATCACAAACACTCACCTTGTTCACACTTACCTCTGCAGAAATGCCAGTGCCCCACGAATCACCTGATTAAGCATTCCATTTCTTACCGTCTCGTAACACAAAGACAGAATGAGAAGTGTCAGGAGACAAATGATCTCTATAGTTCAGCTAGCAAGCGAAAATCAAAATGAAGATGTAAGTGCCAGATCCTGGGGGAAGCTGATGTGGTCAGCAAAGGAGAGAAGCCCCCACCCTTGCACTGCCCGTAATGTATCTTCTTCCTCTTTCAGCTGCGCCACTCCCCATCCCCCAGGGAGGCTAATTACAAATGTAGGGCACGCAGGGGCTGCGTTGACATCACCACACAGCAGATGTGGAACTGGGGTTGTCAGGAGGCCATGGGTGACCCCTGACCTGTGAGGCAGGGCCATGATGAGGCCTCCACCACCCCACTGGAGAGGCTGCCTGAGCCTCCTCCCTGCCAGCCAACAAAGCAGCAGGGCTAATGCTGCTCCATGAACAAACTGGCATCAAACAAGGGAGGCTGGAGGCTTTCTTCCCCTGTAATACAATTTGCCAGCGGCTAGGAGCCTCCCCTTGCATCGCTGAAGCCTTGCTCAGACAAATCAGGGTGGGTGCTGCTTGCACAGCTGCAACGTTCTAGGAGTTATTTTCTCCTCTTTTGTGTCATCCCTGAAAGAAAAAGAAGAAAAATAAATACAAATCCCGTCTGTGCAGGATATGACAGCGAGGAGCATTGTGCTGGGCTCTTGCTCATCCTCCTCCCACCCCCTGGACACGGCGCCCGCCCTCATTAGCTGAACTTTTCATACAGAGGCTGCTGCCTGAATTAATTTAGGATCTGTTAGTGGATCCTATTCAGTGTGGCTTAATAGGGCTGCAGCTAAGTGCAGAGAATCCATTTCTCCCCAGCAGCAATGGTAAGTGCACCCCTTTCAGCATGAACGCTAGCTGGGGAACGGTTAAATAGGGGCCAGCCTCCCCATATGCCAGGGGGCTTTCAGGACTAACCCAGCAGCTCAGCTGCCTGTGCCCTAATGGTGCTGGCTCATAAAGGCATTGTGCACAGCCTCACTAACCAGCCTTCCTCAGGGCACCTCCATGAAAGGGCTTCAGCTGAATGCACACACACAGCGGGCTTGTTCCCTCAGAAATATTTAAACTTCTCCAGAGGGCTTGTCTGCTTACATTCCTCACTGCTCCTCTGTTCCCATCCCACATTAGCTTTAGGGACCTGTGGGTGACAGATAGGCAAAGAAAGTGATGGCGTGGTGTTCCTGGCTTGGTGTCCCCAGGAGAGGCTGGTCCAGGTGCTGATGCTCCAACCACAGGACCAGGAAATAGCAAGAGCAGAGAGATGTCACCTGAGCGGCTGATAAAGGAAGCATGTGAAGGCAGGAAATGGACAGGGATAGGGAAGTCCCCTGACAGAACGGGCAGAGTGTGGCTCCCCAGTGCTCCCACACAAGTTCTGCTATTTAAAATGAATCAGAGAGTGGGGTAAGAGAGCAGAGAGAGCCCCTTAGACAAGGCCTGTAGCTTCTGATCCTTTATATGAAAAATTAGCATCATAATACTTGCAATATCGCAGTGCCTTTGATTCCTCTCCCATTGTCCCTCTGAAAGACGTGAATGGCATAGTCTATTGCTAATTCTCAGCGGCAGAGCTCTCTTCAGCAGAAGCTGACTAGGATCAGGTTTCTCTTCAACCAGCTCCATGGAATCTTGCTGAGCCCAGCGCAGCTGGCCAGCCTGCAGAGTTGCAGCATTCATATTGGTAGCCCAGCATGGTAGGAGAGGAACCCAGCAGGCTTTCCAGCAGAACTCCCATGTTCCTCTGGCAGCTACAGGCATTAATTAGTTCTTCAGTTGAGGATAGATGTCCTGCTGTCTGGTATACCATGAAGATGAGTAGAAAGACAGCGTGGAAACAGCAGCCTCACTGGTTTTCCTAGTCTTCCATGCAGATGGTTAAAAGATTTCTTCAAAAGCACAAAGGATACATTGACACGAAGCTACTCCCCAGAGATAACAGCCACCATGGGTAGCTTTTGCAAAATGGCCCCCAGGCAGAAAAAACCTTTAATTCAAATAAATTGTTACCTTTTGGAGAATTATCGAGCTATGAGCTGAACTTCAATTTCTATGAAAAAAAAAATCATGAAATAATCAATTTAAAAAACTTTTAAGCTACTCAATGATAAAGCTGAGAAAAGTTGAAGTTAATAGGAATATGTCAAGAATAAATCACATCAACACAACCCAATTCCCTCCTTGACAGGGTAATAGGCTTTGTGGACGTGGCAGGAGCAGTCAGTGTCATGTGTCTTCAGCAAGGTTTATGACACTGGTCTTATATGACACACTCATAAACAAGTTAGAGAAGAATGGCCCAAAGGGAGTTTCTATAGACTGGGTATAAAGATAGCTTGAAGCTGCTCAGTTAATTGTCAGGTTGAAGCGATTCATCAGCTGAGATTTTGCAGTGATCTTTCTTGTAGCAGATGTTATTCAATGTTTTCATTAATGACTTAGATGATGGAATGAGAACACACTTATTAAATTTGCAGGTGGCATTAATCTAGGAGAGACTGCAGGCACACTTGATAAGATTAGAATTCAAAATGGTCTTGATAAGATGAAGAAATAGTTTGAAAATAACAGGAGGCACTTCAATAAAGACAAGTACAGAGTGGTATACTTAGGAAGAAACAAACAAATTCTTAAAGACTAAATGGAGATGGCTAGGTAGACAGTGGGTTTGCTGGAAGCAGAAGAGCTTATAAACCATACTGGAATGTATGAACACAATTGGTAAACCAAATGAAGAGAGTCTGCTTTGGCCAAGAAAGGCCTTCCCATCAGTGCTGCTTCCAGCTTTGAGCTCTGTTCCTCCAGAAAGGTGATAATCAAGGAGGCAGAAACCAGAGGAGTCATACAAGATCTGGAAAACACAAGCCATGATGAAGGAATTGGGGTTATTTACTCCAGAAGAAAAGATGAAACTGGCTCTGAGAATTTGAACAGCAGGAAGAGCAATAAACCATTCTCTTTGCCTTCTGTGGATAGCACAAGGCTTAAGGGGTTTCAGTTGCAGCATAAGAGGCTCAAATTAGATGATGCAAAAGCCTTTCCAGCTGCATGGACCACTCAGGATTGACACAGACTGCCTTTATATCCAGGTGGGTGATCATGGAGCTGCCTCCTGGTGCTTTGGGTGTACAAGACCCACTAACTATCGAGTTACCCACTCTCAAAAGGACCAATACTCACAAACAGCTCAGGGGTTGCCATCACTAGGCAGAACAGCAAGTTTTTCAATAGAATGGAGTTTCGCAGTTCTCCTATTCTGGAGCAAGGATCTGTCCCATCTGAATGTGGCTGCCCAAGTCCAATTAGAAATGTGCCTGCTGTCCCCCAAGGCTCCTGTGACCAGTAATACGGCAACAAACCTCCCTGAAATAAGCTTGTTTGTTTTCCTTCACTGCTCTCTTCCATTTGCTAATAAACAACCTACACACATATTTAGTCCCATCTAATCTTATGCTTCACTACAAGTGGAATTAAATTGGTTTCTCTTGTATAACAGGAAAAAAAAAAAAATCAGATACAACCTACACTATTTCTAAAAGTCAGGGGCCCTCTGGAATTCAAGCTGGTCTTTATTTTTCTCCCAGACTCCCACTTCTCTCGACTGTTTTGAGGAAAAACAGTCTTTTTCTTCTTTTCTGCCAGTAAGCATCCTGGAAGCTTCCCAGGACCAGATGCACCGAGTTTCTGGGATTTACTTCAAGTGATGGTTTCTTCAGTTTAAGGAGCACTGAAATGAGCCCAACTGCTGTCATGCCCTGTCCCCTGCTACCTATCCTGCTCAGCCCCATGGCCCTGTGTGGGGACTTGGCTGTTGGCACAGGAGGTGGGCAAACAGCAGCTGTGCAGCTGGGTGCCAGGCGTGCTGCATCACTGCAGGGCTTAAGGCAGCCAAGCCATTTCAAAGCATACATCCTTCATCTCCATGTATACATTGCCTTAGCTTAAAATACCATGAAGACAGCTGGTTGTTATAACCCAAACAATTCCACTCCTACAGAGCACCTACAGGTTTTTGTGGACAGATACACAAAGGTCTTCTACAGTCAGAGCAGTTGTTCTTTGGCACATATTAACCTAATAGGATATTTGCAAATGTACAGTGGAATAATGCAAGAATAGTGATGTACAGCTGGAAATAGTACAAGAATGGTGGTAGATAGATAGCCAAAGGTTATCTATAGAAAAAACTCACCAATTCTGAGGCCTTTAGTCAAGACGGAAAATGCCGAGGCTTGTCACCCAAACTCCATGAAGGAGCAATCTCCAAAAAGAAATGCTGCCTTAGTGCTGGTCAGCCCTGAAATGAAATCTAGGAGAGGTGGAGTCAAGCTCCACCCTTTCTGGGAGCACAGCTGAATTATCTTCACCTGTGTTTCCACAGCTGACCCAACACTTGCCTCAGATGGTTAATCAGAGGTTCAGATTGTGTAAGCAGCATTCTGGGAGTCACACATGTCTTGCCATACCTGCCACATTCTCTCCCTGCATCAGGGATGTGCTGCAGGAGCTGCCACTACTGGTATCCCCAACTGCTGCTCACTTCTGCCCTTGCCTGGTGTAACTTACTTGAAGGATTGGTGGTTATACAAGTGTCCCTAACTTCTGCTCACAACTGACACCTCAAAACAAGGGCTTGCTACGCTCATGCTTACAGGAGATAGCAGAGAGCTCTGCACTAAGGCAGAGTGTGTAAAGGCAACCAGAAGATCACCCTATGTAGTATAATCATTAGAAAGACACGGGTGGACCTGGCAAGGATCTCAGGTCCCTGGGCACATAACTAATGGACATGTACAAAACTGAGCTGAAGTTAGCAGGACAAATCACTCTGGGTTTCAGCAGTAAAGTGTGTGAATGATGTGGGGTTTTTCATACTTCCTCACAAGGATTTTTCACATTAAAATGAGTGAGATTTGTCAGACACGTACCTAGGAAAGGGTCTGAGGGATAATTGGTTTCCACTTCACTTCTGTATCATTTGAGAGTACACAGCCTCTATTGATTCACTTCCAAACACAAGCTGAAGCTCACTCTCGTGACAAGCAAGTTTGGGCAATTATGGGCTTCACAAGCTTTCCCTAATGTCCTTTCCACTAAAGTGGATCTGTACCTGCTAATTGTGTTTCCTCTCAGTATTCCCAGTATTCCCCATAAAGCAGGTTCTCATCTCCCTAGCAGTGTTTGTTTTAATTTTACGCCTTTTGTCTCCTTGACTACCTGGCCCTACTTAATTCTGTGTGCCCCAGAGAAATTATATTTTTCCAAAGGATGGAAAAATACAATTGCAATTTTACTAGAAAGCATGGGCAGAGGTCACCCCCTGCTCATCCTCTGGAGTGCGGGCACATTCCTGCAGCTGGGATGATCAGCAGGCAGGAAGAGGACCAAGTCTGCATATCTCACCTCAGAGGACCAAATCTGCATCATCTTCTGTGTGATGCCTCCTACCAGCTTAGCTTTGGCTCCCTCCTCCCCTAGCCCTAACTGCAAACTCTACCTCTCGGGGCCCATTTCTCCTTGCTCCGCAGACCTTGTGATGACAGTACTGGGAGCTGGCTTCCCTTCTGCATGAGGGTAGTTGTCTGGCTGCCCAGAAGCATGAGGAGGCCAGCTGGAGGAAGCCTACTATTTACTCTAATGGGACTAAAAACACGTTTAGTAGATTAGCAAAATATACAGAGAGCAGAGCTCAACATGCTGGAAAATATGGGAGTTGGCAAACGCATTTGTGGCATTAAAAGTATACACATAAAGGTGCCAAGCGTTATATTTGCATAGCTAGCAGGCACTGGAATGTTTCCATCCCCTAGAGTGCCACCAAGGCACTGCTCTCCAAGGAGAGGTGTCTTCAGTATCCAACCATAGGCAGCCAAGTGCTTCAGGATAAATGCATGCACGTCCAAATAGGTCAGCACCTGGGCATAACACAGCACCTCCCTCGTTGCCCAGCCTCATGGGTTTTCTGTTATTAAAGACTCAGTGAAGGGTCTCCCATGCTTTGCATACAGATGGAGATGCTAGTAAAATCCTATCAGCAAGGGGACTAGGATACCAGAAAGGAAAGCTGGCTCAGCACAGAGTTCCTCTGCTCCTGCTCTCCCTGTGCTCCATTGCTGTGGTTCCCGGAGGAACAGGTTACAGGGTGATACCCACTGTTTTCTTCCTCATCCACTTTGTGATAAAGCAGATTTTTTACCAAGCAGGGAGCAATCCGATCTCATGTTTATTTTCACAAATCAGGGAAGAAATCCTGTTCTTTCCACTGCTCTGAGAATTTCTTTCATCTCTCTGCTTCCATATGAAGATAATGAACTTTAGACTAAATAAATACACAGTTCCAAATTGCAATGAAGCTTTCCCCTTGGTGCTGCTGCTGGGCTGTTTACAGATTGAGTTCAAGGCATGCCAACATCCATAGATGGTGTCAGTGTCTTTTCTTCTTATTGTCCTGCACCTGTGCATCAACTTGAAGCTCTAAGTGCTCTAACTTACAAACTGGAGCACAGATGCACTGGAAATAAATACATATATGAAGACAAAACATCCCAAACAGTGGTGTGACTCCCTGTCCATGCTCCTGCTGAAACCCTCAGAGTCCAGGGGCTGAAGCAGTTAACTGCAGAGATGGCTGAGCCATTAAAAATGATGGCCTATATATGCCAAGAAGCCTCACAGTCGGTCTTTGATGTTAGATTTAATCCTCAGTTAGCTGTGCAAGCATGGCTGGTTGTACAGCTCCTATAAATTAATTACAAAGGCCTTGTCATGCATGCAGAGAGGGGCACAGTGCTGCAAGCACTGCATGCAGTCACGTAAGATGTCCGGGGATATCCCACCAGGATTCCTGCTCAGCCCACAAGGTATTCCCCTCTCTGATGTCCTACACATGAATTGTTAACTCTACTTGAGGAGCACCAATAGGGTTGCCCTAGGTGGGGCACTCAGGAGAAAGCCAGTGTGTTAACTCAGGGGTGACCCTGTGCTACCTCACCTATTTATAGGAATCCTTATGTTAACGTATGCATGCCCCCAGAACAGGCCCTTGTGAATACCAAATGTAGGGCCTTTTGGGACAGGAGCTACAGCACTGCTACTCCCTAGGCTGAGGATGAAACTTGGTGTCTGAACCAGAAGATGTCCAGAGATGAAACACAGATGGTGGTACTCTGAGGTGCCACGACTTCATATCTCACCCTACATGGCTGGTCAACCACTGAAACAAGAGAGGAACCTGAACCCCCATCCCACTAGGTTTCTATCCCCAGGCAGAGGTGGCTGCCAACTGCAGACACACTGTGACCTTCAAGATGTTGCAATGGGACACAGACAGCAGGATGGCTCCTGCCCTGCAGGATGCCTGTCCTGGGAGAAGTACATGTTCTCAAACTTGGAGCATCTTTAACCAGAAGAAAGGGAAGAAGCTGTGACGGATATGAGAGTTTGGACTGGAGGGTTTAATCATCTCCTCTGATCTTACACCTTACAAATGTACCACTCTGTGTTTTCTGAAGCATCTTTCAAAGGAAACCATAGGAAATATTTTCTAGTGTCAGAAAATGATGATCTAAAGGGTGAAAATTGAAGTCAGCAAGATCTCAGTGTGCTGCAGGGACAACAAGATAATCAGATAGAGCATAAAAAGGCTGCAGTGAGGACTCTCATGGCAGCTCAGAGCTGATGGGGTGAGTAAGCAGAGACAAAAGCAGCCATAAGGCAACAGCGAGAAAGCATGGCTGAATTTTGAAAACAAGGATGACAGTCCTAAGGGGTGTGGGAGGCTACTGAAGGGGCAAGGAACAGAGGGAAAACATTCATGACATAATCTTCTTAGAGCTGATGGAGCTTGTGCCCAACCTGCTGGGACGAGGAAGCTTCCTGCAGCTGGTGGGGCGCTGCCCATGATTCTTGCCTGCAGGGACACACTGAGACCCTGGGTGGCACCTTCACAATGGCTGGTTGACTTGGGATTTTTGAGGTTTTCCCCCCTAAAAAAGCCATGTCAGCAAAAACATCGAGGAGGTCGTATGATGCTTCAGGTAAAATTGGAAGAGATTGTTATGTTCTTATCTAAGTGGCACCAAATTCTTCTGCTTAATTGGGTATACACAAAAAAACATTTAAATACAGAGGTTTACATGCAACACCCTGAATGCTCTGAATCACAATGCTTTGTTGACCCAAAATGACAGTTTTTGAGATTTTCTTGAAAAAAAAGGACAGAAAGTACAGCAAGAAAGGTCTGACAATCTGGAACCTACTTTTTTCTTCTTTCTAGGCCTCCCCACTTCTCACATATCAGAAACCAACACTTTCTCAGCACCTTTTCTCTGCAACGTGGATCCATCTGATTGCAGCGCCCTCAAGAGAGAGCAGCCTAGGGACACTGAGCCCACCCCAGGTCTCTGTGCTCCCCTTCCCCGTCTCCAGAGGAGGACTTTCCTGAGCCTAGCACAGGTTAAAGCACAGTCCTTGTCATTATTTCCAACTCCCAAAAGGAGCAGGGTGGGAGCAGGTCTGGTACAGCACACTGGGGCCGCGGCAGCACCCAGTGCATATTCAGTGGTGCGGACAAAGGCGTAGCCCAGGGCTTTGAATTAGAAGCATGCGGGTGGGAGGTGGGACCGAACAAAGCAATCTCTGCCAAAGGCCTCGGGCTCCAGTTTATGGATTCAAAGCTTGTCTGAGGGCAACACGGCCACGTTTGTGCTGCTGTCAGGAGCACCGCGGGAGCTCCTTGCAATGTGGGGTGACACAAATGCTTGGATCACTTCTGCAAAATGGCATTTGCTCTTCCCTGCTCACCTCGAAGCCACAGCCATGACTATTGCCTGAAAAGTGCTCATGGGCTTTGGTAAAATTCTGAGAGATTCCTTTACATGCCAATTCCTATTTTAAAAAGTGAAGACGACATATTTTGACTTGCCTTGTTTGACAATATCACAGTTATTTCACTTCAATAATGTAAAACATGGTTTTCTCATTTTGTTCCTTGTGCTTTTGTATTACACTGCAATACTTCAATATCACAGAGCACAGATGGAGCACAGACACTGTTTCAGCTCTCGTATATGTGCTTTGGCATTATCACACTGAAAATTTTATCGTTAGCACAGTGAGGTGTTTCACCAGCTCCAAGTCAGGGCTGCATTTGTTAAGGCATTTTGAATTTTTTTTCTTTGAAAACATAAATTCAGCTTTTCTTTTTCCTGTTTTCAGCAAATCCAGCCACTGAAATGTCAGATCTTCCCAGAAGAAATGCTCTGTTTCCTACAGCTTCATTGCTTGGAACTCTGGGAGGTCTCAGCTCTGTTCCCAGCAGAGGATCCTTCTGCTTCTCAAAGGACCCCTTGTGCCTGGAGTGACTTCATCTCAGTGCACACTTCAGGACTGCTTCCAATTATGGTTTGTCCATGGGGTCAGAGAGAGTTACAAGGCTCTCACCCCATTCCGCATCCATTTGCATCCTCAGCTGGGCATACTTGACCAGAAAAACGTGCTGCATCACACATACACCCCAAAATCCTTGCTCAGAAAACCGAGTGGTGGCAGCCAGACAGAGACAGGGCCACCTGCCACTGCCACTGCTCTGTGTGCCAACTGTTCCCAGCGCCTGCTATCTGTTTCCCACGTTTCCACTCCCCTCCATTACTATTTCACCTGGCCTGAGCTAACTGAAGTGTCGAAGCTCCTGCGTGCCCCCTCTGGGACCGGCACAGGGAATACATGGAGGGATGCAAGAAGCTGCCCCGCAGCCTCTGTGATGAACAGCAGGAACCAGCCTGGTTGCTGCTTACTGGGAGAAGCACGGGCGAGCCCCCGCACCCAGGTTCTCTTTGTTTGGCTTTCTGCAGGGAGTTATTTGTGCAGCAGGCCTCCGGGCTGAGCAGCACCAACGAGGGCCTCGCTCCCCTTCTCTGCGTTATTACCGGAGCTGGAGACACGCCTGCAGCCTCTGACTTCACCCCGCTCCAAGACAAACTCCCACCTCAGCAGCCTTCCTGGCGGCTTCGGGCTACGCACAACCACTCGAAGCAACCCCCGCCTCCTCCCCTCGGCCGCAGCTCTTTGTTCCCCGCAGCCCACGGGCGACCTCCGCCGGGGCGGGCGGGGGGCGGCTCGGGGGCGCGGCGGGGCCGGGGCCGCCCCGTCGGGCGGGGCGGGCGAGGGGCGCGGTAAAGCGGCGCCGCGCCGGGGGCCGGGCTCAGTCTGCGGGCACTGCTGCGCCGGCGATCGGCTTATTTTGCTGATCCGCATCTCTGTGCCCATGGGGCAGCAGCTCCGGTCCCCCATTCCATCGCCGAGACGCGCGGTAGCGCGGTGAGTAAGAGCGGAGCAGGGAGTGGGCGGTGCCGGTACTGGAGCGCTGCCGGGGATGGGGAGCGCGGGTCCCGCAGACTCCGGGAGCTCGGGGGGAGCCCCAGAGCCGCGCAGGCTGGGATCGAGGAGGAGAAGAGCAACCCCGGCAGTGGGGCCGTCAACGCCTGCCCGTGCACGGTGCAGCGGGAGGTGCGGGCTGGGTGCCGGGGGAGGATGGGGGAGAACGGGGGCGCGGCTGAGCCTTGCGGGGGACGGCGGCTGTGTGCCGCTCGGCGAGAGGAGCGCACGTGGGACCCTCGGCCGGCAGCAGCTTGGGGACTGCTCCTCCCCACGCTACTCGAGGGCTCGGGTCTCATATCGCATCACCTCGTCCACCTCTGCTTGCCTGTGGGGTGACGGCAGGAGCGCGGTGCCCAGGAGTGCCCGGGAGGGCTCGGTCCCGGGAAACGGAGCCTGTGATGGAGGGAGAAGTGTGAGCCGTGCTTCAGGATGGAGCAAGGCACGAGGGGGGTGCGGGATGGCAGAAGGGTTGCTCAGCACTTGGAGGCCCCCGAGCCTCCCTTACCACTGCAGCGTCGCAGCTCCTCGAGCAGCTGCCCCAGAGGCAGGGCCGGCAGTTCGAGCTGCCGGTGGTTACGTGGGTGCTGTGTAATCCATCTCCTCCTGGCTGGGAGGTGGAAGCGCCAGCGGTGACCAAAACTGTGTTGACATTAGGGCCACCAGCAGTACAGCTGAGCCGTGAGAAATCACAGAGTGTGCAAGAGCACCGGCTATTCTGGACTTGGCATAAATAACTTGCTCGGTAACTCTATCTGTACAAAAGCAAGGTCTGCTGAGTAATGACGTCCAGGGCCTGTGGGTGAGTGCTTTTTAAAAATAAATAAATAGCAGTTATCCTTTAGACAGGGAAGTTCTTACCCTCAGAGGAAGTTATCACAGGTTTTGGTGAAAACCGCAAATAAGCAAGTTCCTGAGACTGGGCACGAAGGTACCCAGCTGGCCATAACACGTCTTGTCCCTTGTGCACGCACAGTATGAGAAGTATGCTGTGAGCCAGTGGTGTCCCGGTGCCCCCAGCAGGGAGAGTGGGGTTTGGTTTCTCCCAAGTGTTTCCTTGTTTGTACGCTTGTGCGTAAAGAGGAGGGTGGCTCATCCCAAGCAGGAGGCTGCAGAGATAGCGTCTGTCTGTGGTCTCAGGGGACACTTGTCCCTTCTGCTGGCAGAGCTGTAGAGAGGATTTATTACAGAGAGGAGAGGACAGCAGAGCATCTCCAGAAACATGCCTTGGGGGTCCATTAGATCTGCAGAAGAATAAACCAGTGAGATGCTCTGCCTGAGGCTTTCTGTCCATTTGGAGCTGCTGGAAGCTGATCCAAAGGGAAATTCTACTGTGTTCCCAATGATCACTGAGTGCAAAACGCTCAGAGAACATCTCCAGCTGGTAGTTGCTGGTCCTGCAGCACTCTAGTGGTCCAGGTTAGCAGCAGGGCTGGGCTGAGAAAGGGCTGTGCTAATTGCTGCCCACAGACCACTCTGGGAGCTGTTTGGAAGGCAGTTTGTTTCTTGCCATGTGTGTGCCACATCCAGTACTCAAACCTCTAATGAGATCTGCTTGGATACTGCCTGAAAACAAAAACCACCCGGACTTGGAGCTCATGATGTAGGCTGTACCAGGGGGATCAGTCTCCCATGGGAGTCTGTCTCCTGCTGCCATGCCTTGGGTTCCAGGCCCTCCCCTGGCACAGGGGAATAAAGGCCTATGTGCCGGAGAAATATGCTGAGATTGTTTATGTTCTGATTTTGTCCTCACGCTGGGGGAATGGCCTGGTGATCTTGGCACTACAGGGGCATTATTTATAGAAAGACTTTCTGAGTTTTGTGTGGGTTTTAGGTTGGTTGTTTGTTTTTTTTTTTGTGGTATTTTTTTGTTGTTGTTGTTCTGTTTTGGCTTTTTTAAAATTTTTTTATTTTTTTAATTTTTTTAAAATGTAATAATGTAAAAACAAGTCTTGGGAGAGAAAAACCAAATGTTTTCCCCCAAATATATTGGGACTTTCCCCAGACCAACAAAAGCAGGACCTCAGAGGTCACCAGGTGTTCCCTGCAGCATCATTCCTTCCCCTTTCCTGGAAAATGTGAGTTCAGTTCTGTCCATGGGCTGGCATGAGTCTTCTCTGAGTTGGAAGCATTCATGCTCAAGATGCTAAAAGATGTTCACAAAGACAAACCCACCTACAGCCTGAGACTGCTTTGTAGTTCAGATATGAAGGACAATGATAAACAACCCTCTGGCCTTCTTCAGTTTCTTCTGTTTGTGAGGTTCTTTGCCATGTGCAGGGGCTAATGCCACTCCAGGCATGTCCCTGATGTCCCTGTCCATCGGTGGTGCTGCACTGTGCCCAAAGAGCAGATGGAGAACACCGGGTTATGGGACGTGTGTGGCCCTCCAGGACAGTCACTGCATGGTGCTGTGCTGCCTTGAATGCTCCACTTAACCACACAGTTGATGTTCACCTGGCAATCCCTGCCAGACCGTGGCTGGACTATGTGCTGTATTACCCAGCTCTATGGTGGGATGCAAACAGTGACCCAAAGGGATGCCCAGAGCCGCAAATGAAGGCAGTCAGAAATCTGTCATCCTCATTTACCCCGTGCTCATTTTCTGCTATTGGCCCAGTGGGCTCAGAAGCCTGTGCAGAAGGCTGGTAGCAGGCTCTGTGGCTGCTGAGCTTCCTTGAAGTTACTGTCGGGGATTTGATTTAAGATCACCCAAGTCAAAGGCACTGAGAGCTCACAGGGACAGCAGCCAGGAATCAATCAAACAGTGACCTGGTGGTTTCTTTTAGGGAGTGCCATTAGCAGCACGAGTGATGTAGTGGAGGTGCATGTGCTGGAGAACCCGGACACGCTGCCTGCAGCAGCCCAATTGTTTGTTTGAAGGGATTCTGTGCTTCACAGGGAGATGAGTGCAGAGCCCCTTTGCAGCTGCCTGCTGCTGCCTGCAGCAGAGACATCCCTCCTTTTCTTATTAAAATCAGGCAGCGCTTCAACTGTGAGCCCTGGCACAGGGGGAAAGCAGGTGCAAGCAGAGCTCCACACAAAGGCTTGTGGCTGTGCCACTGGTAGTTGTATCCTGCCTGGGTTGAGAAAGTAAACAGTCTGAGGCCGTGTCAGCATTTGAACAAGAGAGCGTCAGGGAAAACCCACAAATCTTCAGAAAACCCTGCGGGTGACTCAGCTGGTGGTTTTGTCCGAGCTCAAATTCATTCAGTAACCCATGATGGCAGCTGAAGGGCTCTTTTGTTCTGGTTCCATCTGATGAGTGAAATGCGAACCTCTGGTCTTCAGTTGTTCATGGCCACGGAGAGCCTTGAACCTTTATTTCAGGAGTCTCAGTGTTGAGCCCTAAAATCACTCCAGCCCCTGTTAGATGCTGCCATGCCATACAGAGCTTAAGGGAGCCATGTGCCTTCAGAAATTGTACCCTGGATTGTTGACCGTGGAGGAGTTTGGGAATGCCGGGTGTTCTCTTGAGGATCACAGTATTTTAAAGATCTGTGATTTTTAAGTCTCTCTGAATCCTTTTATTGAACACTCAATTTTAGCTGCCTGGCACTTCATGTGGGGTTGTATTTCAAAGAGATGGAAGCATGAGCTGCGTCCTGCAAAGAGGGAGAGGGAAATGCAAACAGCACAGAAGCACTGCATGCAGAGGGGCTGCAGAATGGCGGGGACTTTTCACAGCTTGTTGTGTGCTGTCTGAAATCAGCTGGATTTTGCTCATGACTTGGGAAGAAAGTTACTGCAAAAGTAAGCAGCAATAAAGCACCCAAACTTTGCTTCACAGAAAGCAGAAAGCTGCCAGGAGTCAAAGGCTGCACTTCACTTGGACGAGGTAACTGAGAATAAAGTTAATCTGCCTTTCATGCCAGCACTGAAGTTTCAAGCGTGTTGGCCATGGTTCGGCGTGTTTCTGAGCAGCCTGTAATGTACATGTCACTCTCCTCCCTGCCCTGTGTGTGTGTACACACATTCATGTATATACATGTGCACTGCTGCTGATGTATGATGCTAATATTACTGGAGCTTGGTGTATACAGTATTCTGAGAACCTCCCAGTTTTTTCCATCTCTGGAAGTGACAACCTAACACACCAAGGTTATTGATGCTGTGCTCTGATGCCCACCCCTTTGCTTTCCCAATGCTATAAAAAATCTTGGTTTAGTTCCTTGGGCTGCTGAGCATCCTCTGTGGCTGTGACTTAGGAGCAGGTCTGCTGAGGACATCCCTTTTCCATGCACAGCAGAAGAGAAGGGAACCCCTTTCCTTGTAGACTGTTGTCAGGTTTTTATAATCCCAAAGCGTGACTCTCTACTGTGAGGTGGGCAGAAGTGAGATCGTGTTTGCCTGGAAAATGTAGTGAGAAACTGAATTCTAAAATCAGGAATTCCTATATGTATGTTGCCTATATATAATAGTAACCAAAAGCCTCATCTAACTCAGTGCATGGAAGGAACCTTTCCAAAAGATGATGCAGCCGATCCTACAGTAGGCACCTATGAGGGCAGCTTCCCTTGCCTGCTTCCCAGGCAGCTGAAAATGGGGAGATGAGGAGAATGCTGGGTCCGTGACACATTTCACACTTCCAAGCCCCCACTCTCTTCATCTGTGAAATGCATTTACCCTGCAACAGGAGCGTACTGTCTCTGCTCCTTGCAGGGCACTTCGCTGGCCTCTTGTGAAAGCTGGAGAACACTCTCATCTGAGACGCTGTCTCTTTTTCAGTCTACAGGTTCTTTATATTATCATCTTTTTCTTTTGAAATCTTTCTAAAGGGTGCTTGTGTACTGAGTGCCCATTGCTGATAGCGCACATTATGATTTCTGAAAGGAAGGTTGAGATTAAATGTCACGCACTTCACAGTTGGGGAATTCAAAGTGTCTTGTTGATCTGTGCATAATTTGGAGCCAGCAGCTCATGCATAAACAAACATGTGCACATACACGCACATGCGTGCATGCACAGAGTGCTAGCCAAAGAAAAAACAAAGTCAGGTTTGTGTGAGCTACTTGTCAGGAGCTGAACAGCATCTGTGGGAGAAGGCTGTGGGTTCTGCTGGAGATGAACCTGGGCAGTAGTTCTGTTTTTCCATGAAGAACGGACAAATGGAATAGGGAAAGCTTAAATGGCCTGGGTGAGGCTGCAAAGAGGGGCAGCACTGCTGACTGGCAAGGCAGCAAACCTGTTCTCTTATCACCAGCTATGTAGAAGTTTCCCTTGCCTAAATCAGTGCTATCTATCTCTGTTTGCCCAGGCTGAGGAGTTCTGCATCTTAACGTCTTTAACATTAACCTGTTGCTATAGAAACCAGAAGGGTGTCAGAGGGAGATTTTTGCCACTTTTGGGTAGGCTACCAAATAGTTGCGGTATGTGCTGCACTGGGAGCTCTGTCCCTGCTGGGTTTCTGCTAAGCATCTCCGGAGCCTGTCTGAGCCACTGGGGAGTGGTGCACCGGGAGCCGCAATTGTGTGCAAATGAGCAGGGCTTAATACTGGCAAATCGCTTTGGGAGGAAGTGAGAACGTGGTCCCAGGGTGATTGGTGGGGCTGAGAGATGAAATCTGGCATCTGCCTCCTGCACAGTGAATGGAGCAGGAGGTAGCTTCTCTCCAGCCTCCCACAGCTGGCTTGCTCCCTATGCCCTGCTGTCCTATGAGACTGAGATACAGGTAATGCCAAAATGCTCCTTTGGTCTGGCAGCCCCAATGGCCCATCTGACAACACAGAGGGCAGAGGGGAGCAAAGATCACCTCCTTTCTTCTCATGCTCAGCTCAAATCACATATTTCATATTTAAGTATATATATCCTGTACAAGATATGTGCATATAAAAGCACATGAATATGAATTAGTAGGATGTGGGATGTAGCCATGTGGTATGGGAAATACCCTACCGTATAGGGTTAGTGAGAAGTCAGCTGTTGGCTGCTGCTCATCGAGGCCATCCCATCTCAGGACTGATTTACAAGTGTTCTGTGTGGCAGAATCAAATCTTGTCGTTTGCACAAGGAAAGACCTGAATGCTGGGGGGTTGGGGGGGTGGTTAACATGTCTGGGGCTCTGAAAGTGTCCTGCTCAGACCAAAAGGCGCTCTCCCTGCTTAATGCAAATATATTCGTCTGCCCTTTTCCCCCTCTTTGTGTGTGCCTAGGCTGCACATCTGGTCAGATCAATGGCAGAGGATGGGAGAAGAGGAGCCCTTTGTTTTTTCTTTTCATTTCTTTTTTTCCTCCATTTTACAAAACTGGAAGGAAAAAGACCCTGCTAGTGCTGGGGATTCTCCGAACCAGCTGTTCTCAGGCTGGGGCTGCAGATCCACATGCAACACAGGTCAAAAATCTCCTGCTTGTAGGATGCAGAAGCGGTACAGCCATATTGATTTCATCTTCCGTTTCATGTTCGTAGGCATTGTAGTAGTTTCTAAATTGCAGCCATTACATTGTATGAGTTAACCTACTGGATTGTGGATGTAGAAATAGTGTTGCTGGAGATGTAGTTCATCTTCTGAGGGAGAAGCCATCAAGAATGGCTTTGAAATTACAGTCTTGATGATGAAATGCAAAGGGACATTGTGCTCTCATGTTGCTGAGGGGGCTGAGACTTCCCAAATGTAATTCTTGTATTATTTCCTTTGGAGTTCTGGACAGGGGCAGAGCTGGATGATGGTTAGGAGCAAAGGGCATCAGCTTTGTGGAGAGTTTGTGAATGGAAATTGTGAAGGCTTTGTGGGCACGATGGAGAGAAAATCAGGTTTGAAGTTGGTGTTGGAAATGCAAGCAGCCCACTTCTCTTCCTTTTATTTTTTATTTTCTTTTTTTCCTCCCCTTTTTTAATCTGTGTATGCATGAGGGTTTTATTTTTCCTTCTAATGTTTCCCTCTAGAACTCATCTGCAGGACAGATGGCCCACTGAGCTGCTGGGCCTGTCTCTGCAAACACCTGTCTGAGACAGCTGGGAAATCAAAGAGGAATTCTCTTTTCATTCCCTTAAAGAAAAACAGCCCCCATTCCCGATGCATTTCATCTCCTCCTTCAGCTTCCTGGCTCCTATGTGCCCCAGGGAACTCAAATCCTTGGGGTCATCAGCTAATGATGTCCAAGTCATCTGTGTTCCCAGCACATGTGGGTGCTATGTGTGATGGTTGCTGTGGGTCTGCAGGTTTCCTGCCTGAGTGTGCTGGAGCCATGGACTTGCTCTGTATGCTGCTGATGGGTGCAGAACAGCATTTCTTGCCTGAGGTGGAGCTCAGGCTCACTGTTGGTGTATTGCTGCAGGTGGTGGTTAGCCAACCAGCAGGGCCGTGGTTGCTGGATTTAATTATTGTTCCTTCTTGAGAAGCAGACTTTTTTTTTATTATTTTCTGTTGGGAAAACGGAGCCCTTGGCAGCTTTGGATTGCTGTATAACACTTCCTGTGATACGGAAAGAAACTTTCCTGTTCTCTCTGCAAGAGGAAATCGGAAGCCTATGGGCAATGAAAGAGGCGGGGCACACACCCCTGGTGCTACAGCTGGGCCCTGGTTCACGGTGCTCCTGGTGGTGGGGGTTCTGCGTGTCTGGCTTGTTCCAGGTGAGAAATCTGGAGCAGCCTCTTTTCTTGGTTGTATTGACTGTGCCAGACTGGTCAGGAGTGGCAGTCCCATCATGCTGCTCTGATGATTGAATTCTAGTCATCGTACTGCATGGGCATCCCAGTATTTTCAGCTAGATCAGGTATGGCCCTGTGCACTCTCCGAGGCTTCCTGACTGCAGAAACTGCTTGGGTGTTTCTCTTTGCTAGGCTAGTGATCTGTACCCTTCAGTCCGAGCAAGGGTTGCTCCCAGCAGAAAACATAACTGATCTTGTTATTTTTTTAGGATCTGCTGGTAGCCCAGAATGTGCAAAGCTATGTGCTGCAGCTGGCATGGAGCAAATCCACTGGGAAGTGGGAAGAGCAATGCTTTGCCTCAGCTGACTGGTGGCAGAGAGGTCTTAATCATTTCAAATCCCAGCTCTGGGTAGAACTCTAGGAAAGGGCTGGCTCACAGATGCAGAAATACAACATGGAGATGGCTGTGCTTCTGTTGTTACCTTGACCAGGGGGAGCTCTGCCTCAGGTGTCTGCTCCATCACAGATATCTTTAATCATGCTGTGCCTTTGTGTGTGCGAGGGAGTGTCTTAGATCCCACTTACTGAGTCAACAGTCAAATGTTTGCAAGAGCAAAGGTGATGAGTACCTCTGTGGATGCTATCCTTAATCTCTTTCATAGGAAGTTCTGTCCTTGTCAGACATGTCGTGTTTCCTGTCAGAGTGCTGGAAAGAGTCATCCACTGTGCGAGTATAACACCATCTTAGTTAAATGCGCGGGACCAGCAGATCATGGTGGGCTCAAGACCTTAGGTTTCCTCTGGTATACTGACTTACGAACTCTGAAACCAGCAGCTCCAGCTGCTGAAATGTTGCCATATGCATGACTGGAGCCTGTGAAGAAAAGGGCTGTTGGAGGAAAAGAAGCCTTCTTTCATCTGCACTAGGTGCTGCCCATTGCAGGGGGATGGAAGGGGTGCATAGGAATTTCCTTTGTGTGCTGATTGATCTACTCAGCCACTGGGATACTGGAAGAGAGGACTGAGGAGAAAACCAAGGCAGGATGAGGTGGAGGTTCCCTTTTGAGAACGTACATGCTAATAGAAAACTTCCTCTAAACTCTCAGTGTGTCAGGATACATTAATGTAAGTATAACATTTTTCAGATCCTCGGCGTCTTCTATCTGAATGCCACTGAATTAGTGCTAATGCATTCATTAGCTCATTATTCATTAATATTTGATATTCATTAGACTGGCTCCTTCCTTGGAAGATGGGGATAATGAGACGTGGGATTGGCTGCAAGGCTGTGCCACAGCTGTGCTTAGCACAGTGGGAGCCTGGTTTCATGTATCAGAATGGCCTTCGGTGATTATTTCAGTGGCATTTTTAGCTAGTTTATGCTGTCCCAGCTCTTAGCCACTGGTTTGCCACAAATTAGTGGAAATTCTTAGTGGGAGAGCAGTACTAATTTATCGACATCATCATTTCCACCAACTCACACCCTGAAGGCAACTGGCAACACAACTGCTGAAACCAAATTTTGATCTGTTTGCCTGCAGTCAGAATTGCAAACCTGCCCATGTAATCCCAGAGCTATTTATCTCTCTTTAGCCTACAAGTCCTCCCTTTAACTCCCTCCTCCCCTTTACAGCTTGCCCTCAGGATTCTCTACATCTGAAGATGTCTCTTTTTCCTCTTCGCTTCCCACCTAAAGATGCTGAAAAGCATCTTGCCTGGGACTGTTGAAGGGATCTTGTTAAATGTTGGAGCACTCAATTCAGCCTTTGCGTTATCCCAGCAAGTTCTCCCAGATTTGCATTGCGAAGAGTTATGTCAGTGTGCTTGGGGGGCCTGCAGAAACAACTCTGCTCCAGTGGACAACACTGGATAAATTTTCCTGAGAGGCAAATCCTTTGCGAGGCAGCAGGAGAACACTTGTTTGCACAATGCCAACATAGCTGACACCTCTCATTTCATGACTCTCTGAAGACTCATAAACTCTTTAGATGCAGGCATAAATTCTGTTCTCCTGGGACAGCTGTGAGAAAGTGCAGCTGGAGTGAGGGATTGCCTGTGCTAGAGCCCTGTGCTTACTGGGACCAGGCGAGCCATGTCTGGTGCCTGTAGGGGACTTTTCTATGGCTCTCCTGGGGGATGAAATGGCAAATGGAAATATATTTTTGTGTTTTGCTGAATTAAGATGAAAGGAAAACAAATTGGGAGGAAAGATTTCATGAACTGATTTTCCTGGGTTTTAGGACTGATGATGTCTACATCATCATCCAGACATTCTTGACACCTCCACTCTTAGTCAGAAGTTGTCTTTCCTACCTCAGCTTCTGTCAGTTACTTCTGCTTTGTTCTTTTCTTAGCCAGTATTTGTGCTCTGTTTGCTGTTGTATTTGTTTCCCAGGAAGCAAATGTCCTCACAGAGGATCTTGCCTCTAGAATCCTGCAGCCATAGGGACGATGTGTTCTGGCACCACTGGGCTGCAGTACCTGGGGGGAAAAGCAAACAAGTATCTGAGATCTGTATGGCATTTTGCCTAAGATAGAGCTGAAGGATGTAATGCATGGTGAGGAGAGAGACTAAAAGCAGAGCATCATTTAGTGACTTCAGTTCCTCTCATCTGAGGAGTATTTAACAATAGTTAATTGCCTTAGCATAGGAAAAAGCAAAGAGGTACCATGTTCCTAATAGGTCATGGACACTGCCTTGCTCTGGGATGGGCTGGAGTGTGCCTTGATTTGTGGGCATGGCAGCGATGGGTTGGTGGGTGGACTTAGATGATCATGTTGGTCTTTTCCATCACTAAGGTTGGTTAGGTCCAAATAGCTCACAGCACCAGCACATGCTGGTGAAGCTCAAGGCTGCACTCAGTGCATAGACACACATACAAGGCATGCTATGGGTGACAGTACGGTGCCCAGGCTCACACAGCTCCTCTGCCCCTGTGGCAGGGCTGATGGCAAAGGCTAGCCAGGCAGGGCAGCCCTTTTGGTGCCTCTGTGGCCAAGTGCTGATTCTTTATTTTTATTTCCTCTCTGGCAGGTTGTGGTGACAGCTGGTGCCCTGCTCACAGACCTGGACGACTTCCCCACAGCCAGCATGGGCAGCCTACAGCTCCCTATCTCAGTACCAGGGCGATGAGGAGCCATCTGCTGGCCTAGAAGGACGAATTTTGCGCTTCTTTTAAAAATTTTTTGTTTTATGAATCCTGTGAGATTTCATGTGAAAACACTTCGTGCAGTATCACAGCTGTGAGCCCTGTGGGCTTGAGGTGGAAGCCCTCCATTTGTGGCCAGCCCAGCAGAAGAATTGTACCTTGGGCTGACCCACAGGTGTGGGGCTTGGCCCTGCAGCATTCCCAGACAGCGTGGCTCAGGCTTCTCCCCTCAGTTCTCCCACCAGTGGATTGGAGGCCTGCAGCCCACACACTGCCATGGCAGCCAAGCAGCCCCCACCACTGATGAAGAAGCACAGCCAGACTGACCTGGTGAGCAGGTTGAAGACACGCAAGATCCTGGGGGTCGGTGGTGAGGATGATGATGGCGAGGTCCATCGCTCCAAGGTGAGAGGAACTGAGTCACCATCAGTGCAGGGTGATGTCCCTGGTCCCACCTTGGGGTGCTCCATGCTGCTCCTTGCAGTGATGATGCCATTGCTGCAGAAAGGTGACCAGCGAATCTGTGAAGTGCCCTCCACTGTTCAACCGCACCATGCTGATAATTTTCCCCTTCATTTTCTTCATTTTCCCCAACACCTGTCTTCTGCAGCCTCTATGGCAAAACCAGGGCTGCCAGCTCTGCTCTGTAAGGGCAACAAAAGATTGTCACTGCCCCTTAGCAGGGCCAGGCTGTGTAGCCTGGTGTATACATAAAAGCTGCCTGAAACCACTTTTCATGGTAATGCTCTGCCTTCAAGTTGTTTTAATTCATTGGTGAAATTTTATTGTTGAGACACCCATTACCCAGCTCAGTGCCAGCAGAGCAAAGCACAGCCAATTATGCTGCTCATCACATACCAGTACCTGTGCACTGCAAATTGGAGCAGTGATTCAAGAGACACAGCGGCGCCTCTCTGAAGAGGTCCAAATTACAAATGAATGTGCACAATCTGTTTCAGTAAAATACCAGAGCTGGAGAGCAAGGGCTCATCTCTCAAGAGCCCTGTCCCAAGTACCCTCTCGAGCTCTGCCCGGCTCCTGTCCTCCTGTGAACCATCCTGCACCTCCTTTCTATGCAAAATTCTCAAGCAGCTTTGCCTCCACTGCTGTGGTGGCTGGTTAGTGAGGACCACAGGCTACACGTGGGAGGTGGCAGGTCCCTACTTACATAGGCAACAGGAAACCAGAATTAACATTGGCCCAGCCCTAGCAGTCCTAGTCAGGGAGCAGTGAAGGCTGCAGACCCTAATGAAAATCAAATCAGTCTTCAGCAGGTTTTGGGACTAAGGGATCACAAAAAAATTCCTTTTTCTTGTCCTCCTATCAGATCTCTTGAAGATAAACTCTCACCTAGGATTAAGGTGCGTCCCCAGGAACAACAAATGCTGCCTAAAGGCTGGGGAAGGGTCTGCTCAGTCACCCTGTGCCTTTTCTTTGAATTTCAGATTAGCCAAGTCCTGGGAAATGAAATCAAGTTTGCTGTCCGGGAACCCTTGGGGCTCAGGTAAGATATAGGGACACCTCAGAGCCGGCCTATCAGAGAGTGCCTGGCCGCGTTCTTCCTGCCAGCCCTGTCCCGAACACCAGCTATGCTGCCATATACCCTCACTGCTCCCTTCTCAGGGGTTTCTCAGGGCTGCAGAGCCAAACTGGCCCTGCTTTCTTCCCCCGTGAATAGATTGAAGGATATGGGCTCTGGTCTTTTGGCAGGTGATGGAAGGTGTGGGGGCAGTTCAGGGCCAGAGGTGCTCCCTGTCATCCCTGTAAGGTCCTTCCCCCCTCTGTGTGTCTGGGGGTGGGGGGTGGGTGTTGAATTTCAGCTCTCCCTGGCTAGTGAGGCTGGAGCAAGTATTGTACGGGGGACCCGCATCCTTGCGCAGAAGACCTGTGGCTGCCTTGGCTGCATGATGACAGAGAACGAAGGCTAATAACCATACAGTCAGGAGGGTGTTGCAAAGCAGGGGAGATAGGTTTGCCTCTATGCTCACTGTAGGTCCTCTGTCTTCAATGCAGGGTCTGGCAACTGGTTTCCGCCGTCATGTTTTCTGGGGTGGCCATCATGGTAAGTGAGGGTGGCAGCCTAGGTAACCACCAGCTCCTGGATGCCATGGTACGGGTCCTCAGCCATTAATTTCTCTTTCTCTGCCTTCTATAGCCACCACTTCTTTTTCCTGAGAGGCCTTTGCCCTTGCTGTAACTCTGCAATGAGTTTACCAGTAGCGCCCTTGGCAGTTTGTTCCCATTTCCAGGGTCTGTTTTTATTAGCAGATTCATAAACCACACGTGGCATGACAGCCTCACTCATAGAAACTGGCCTTAGAGCAAGTAGCTGACACACTGGTATCTCTCACACCTCCTTAATTTCCAGTTTCCTGGCCAACAGCTCAGATCACATCAAGTCTCAGTGTCAGAGCACCACTTTCCCCTGCCTGAGATAGCACGTTCTGATGGTGCTGGGAATGTCCTGCTGAGTTTCTCCCATTCCTTCTCCAGGCCCTGGCTTTCCCTGATCAGCTCTACGATGCCATTTTCAGTGAGGAGTCAGTGAGCAGTAAGATTCCCATCCGGCTCTATGGAGGAGCCCTCCTCAGTGAGTGTCATGACAGCAGTGGGTGTGGAGTGATAGGGTGAGAGGGGAACAAGGGCAGGGGGTGTATTACAATCAGAAAGGTCAATGCAGTCAAAGGGGCATAGTAGTAGCAAAGAGGCTAGCATGAATAGAATGGTGTTACAAAGGAAAAGTGCTTACCTGTCTCTGAACAGCAAGACTCCTAGGAAAAGCTCCACAGAGGAGGGATCTCCAACCAGAGGTTCTTTCTCAGTGGCAGTCAGTCCTTAAATGAGGTCTAAGAGAGGTGCATCTAGGCCCCACCCCTATGGGTCACACAAGGGAATTGCTTTCACCTGTGCTCCCAGGGCTGACTGGGTCTTTTCCCCAGGTGCTCAATGAGTGGTTTAGGCTGTGATTGAACAGTTACCGTACATGATGGTATCCTGTGACTGCTGTGCTCCTGTGCTGCACTGCTAGGAAATGTAGCTGTTGGGCACCCACTCACCCACCCTCCTTTTAGAGGCTAGTAACTGGTGGTGCCTGATGCAAACAGACAGCTGGGTTCTGGCAAGGAGTGCTTGTGGGGGTGGCTAGGACGGAAGGCAGGCAGCAGGGCTTGGATGCCCTCGCATAGGTGGGCTGTTGGCTGCCTTCTTCCTACAGGCTGCAGCAGCATCTCGTGGGGATGGCTGGAAGTGCAGCAGCTGCAGTGGGCAAAGCAGGGGGGAAACTGCTGGCATTGCTGCTTCCCCTGCATCCACCCCATGGGGGCCGAAATGCTTCACCTGGAACAAGCAGGTGGGCTGCCTGGTCTTGCTGATCCCTGGCCCTTGGTGCAACTGTGCTGTTGTTGCTTGGCAGGCATCTCACTCATCATGTGGAATGCTCTGTACACGGCTGAGAAAGTCATCATCCGCTGGACCCTGCTGACGGAGGCGTGCTACTTTGCTGTGCAGTTCCTGGGTGAGCAGCTAAGCCCGGAGGTGGAAGCATGGGGTGGGGTGTGAGCTGTGTCTCTAGCCCACAGTGGGTGAGAAGGGTTGCGCCTAGCACCCCATGCTCAGCTGTCCCTGTGCTGAGTCGTGCCAGCATTACAGAGTTCCTTTGCTCTGTCACACAAGGTAGAGATTACCTGGAGACACCTTCTCTGCCAGCTTCTCTCCCTTTTCCTTCCCCATGAGGGTAGTTTCTGCCTCAGGCTACTCACAGGAAGGCGACCAGGTGAAGGGAAAATGCCAATTCATCTATTTGCAAATTATTCCAATTGCTACCCTAGAGCAACCCGGCCCCTGTAGCCAGCACAGACCACCTCCTGGAAGGGCTGCTGAAATGTTGGGGCTGACCAGAGGAGGCTGTAGTAACCTACATAAAAAGGGAGGGAGTTCCAGCCTTACCAGCACAGAAGGTCATAGCCCAGCTTGTTTTTTGGGGGGGCATATCTATTTTAGCACTGAAGGTTTTTTGTGTTATGTGTATTGGCAATTCACTAACTACGCTATAAAGTAGCTTGTGTTTGTAACAGAAAAGAGATGCTCAGGAAATGGGGAGTGGACCGTGTATATCTTATGGGCGCTTCTACATGTGACAAATATTTATCAGCACTGAAGGGGTTGAACCACAAAACAAGCTTAAGAGTAGCTCCCACAGTTAACATTTGAGTTCTGGTGTCAGACTGGCAGTCTGTGTCTGTACAGAGCTATCTTTAGAGAAGTGGTGCTATTAACGGGAGCCTGTGGCTAATGTTAAGGCTGTGAAATCAATCTACCTAAGCACTTGTGTTGTAGGTTTGCTGCATGTGTGAGGGTGGAAAGCTTCTGCCTTCCCAAGGCTCAGCAGGTCTCTCCAAGAAGTTGCCTTAGAGGGCAGTAGAAAGCAGGGATGTACTACTGAGTTTGCTTTCCACTACCAACCTCTGCCTCATTTTCCCCCTTCTCTTCCAGTTACCATGGTCTCCCTGGTCGAGAGCAGCCGAATGGCCACGGGTGCTGTGCTCCTCCTGGTCAGCCGAGTCTTCTTTGTTCTCATCAGCATTTATTATTATTACCAAGTTGGACGCCGTCCCAAGAAAGTCTAATTCCTGGGCTTTTTGTCATGGGAAGGGTGGGAGGGGGGGGTTTGTGTCGGTAATTTTGCATTATAACTTTTCTTTTGTTAGTCCCTTTTTGTTATAAAGTGATATACTTCTTTTCCACTTACCGGCATGAATCAGTGTGTAACCCGGTGCTGGTGGCACTGCCAGGTGATGTGTGGGGAGAACAGCATTTTGTGGGCCCCCCAGCAGTCCCCTCTGCAGGGAGGCAAGTGAAGTGCATGAGATGGGCTCAGGGAAAGAGCCAAGTTTCTGGAGAACTGGTCAATGGGATTGTAGGCTCTGAAACTCTTAAACAAAGCACAAAACAAGAAACCAAATCCCTGTCCAGTGAAGGACTCGTCTGCTCCCCTCAGTGGGTCTCGTGTGTGCCTCTTGGCATGCATCCTCACGTGCTTGGCCCATGTCCCTGTTAGCACATGCTGACTGCTTGCCTGGCTGGGAGCTGGTTGGGAGTCAGTGCTGCTGAGTTTGCAGACAGCTGTTCTTTCCTCACTGCTGGAGGTCCAGCTCTGGTTTTGTTTTTGCACTGGGTGCTTGCAAAGCTTGGCAGGAGAGGCAGCAAAAGAAACTCCTTGCTTGTTCCCTCCGTAGGGATAGCACTGGGAACAGTGTCACAGCTTGAATTATACTAGGTGAGAAGTAAAGGAAGCTACTGGAATAAGCCTGTTGAACACAGACATCCTTTTGCTTGGGATGTTTCATGACATTCCTAGGCCAGCATTCTGTCTCCATCCCAGAACACTTCCTACAGCTGCAGCTTTGCAGTAGTTTTGATAGTGGCAGCCGTGAGGCAGAAGGGATGAGGCTTTAGTTAAGTGGGGACTGGAGTCTGCTGTGAGAGCAGTGATCTTGTTGGACCAAAGCTCGTCCCACTGAGATGCTTTAGGATACTGTTTAACTGCTACAGAGAGCAGCACGGGTGGAGGGGCATATGAAGGCATTATTGTCAATTAGAGAAGGATTGAATGTGCTATAGCATTTGCTGGCCATTTTCTCTTATATCATCACCTGGGCTTAACAGTATCATCTGCCCAACTTCTTAGTGCTTTCCTTGTAGATTATTCCTGCCCACAGCTGGAGGCTGCATTGTTATTCTCTGTGGGACTGAAGCCAGAAGGGCTGCATACAGGATATGGACTTATGGACTTATGGGCTACTGCTGACAGGATCAAAGTGAGCCCTGGAACTGAGCTGACATCCCATAGTCCCAGCAGAAGGATGCCTGCACAAACAGTGCTTGTGTGACCAGCAGACCTCAGATCACTGGTGAGACAGGGAGCTACAGCTGTTTGCTGTCTGGTACCTTCGTAGAGTTAGAAGAAGCTAGCAGGTAGTAACTGTATGGTGTGTTTGTGTTGTTGGCGTTTAGAAGCAGCTGCCTCATGTGTTGCACCTGTTGGCCATGCAAAGTGTCAGGTAAGAACACTGGGAGTAGCTGAAACAGGAAACACTGACGACATCCAGCAGAAGGCTGAATGCTGAAGATTCCCACCCTGCCAAGCTGCTCTCAGTGTGTTCAAAACAGGACAGCAAGCAACTTAAATTGCTATTTAAGAGCAGCCTTCTTATTCAGGTGGAAGAGTTAGGCTCTGGGAGGGAGACAGTCTCTCTTTGAGATAACGACACAGAGCCCTGAGGGCAGCACAGAGCTGGTGGGAGAGCTGTAAGGTGTCAGCCATGGCTTCTGCTCCCACCCTGCACACTGGCCACATGGGCAGCACAGTGCTACAGCTGCAGTTGTTGGTATAGGTAAGTGAAGCGTGAGTCTTTGTGTTTTGGGGTCACATGAATGTATACAGACTGATCATGGGGTGAGGGGGTGGGAAATAGCAGTTCTAGGAAAGACAAGTAAAACTGACCAAGGGCAATCTTACAGAAGAGGAAATGGAGGGCCTTTTTCATGCTGTCCTCTCCCCTTCACTTTGGCAGCAGACTGAGGATCTTAGTTGCGTTTTGACTTTAGGGCTGTTGCTGGCTGCTGATCAGGGTACCTGGAAATGCCAACTAGCAAGTGAGAGAAATGAGTCAGCTTTCTAAAGACTTCTTGATGGTTAAAGTAGATGGGGGCACGGTGAAAGCTTTCCAATACAGCTTTACACCAGGTGAGGTCAGATTCCTCTTTAGCTCCCTGTTGTCTCTGCAAGACTTAGAGCAGCGAGCCACTTCTGGTTTTGCCATTTGATGTCTCTGCAGTGCAGACAGAAATCAACTGTGGCTGTTTGTCTTCAGCAATACGACAGGGGGGGAAAAAGGAAGGGAATGCTGAAGCTTTTGTATTGTGTCCCTAAGGATAGCAGCATTGGGATCATAGCTGCAGGTAGCAACTGCGTACATAATTTGGGATCAAAAGCCTAAGGCATCACTTCAGGCTCTGATGTGCCGAGAGAAGATCTCCATTGGCATCAGTTTCCTTATGTGCTGAAATGTGAGAAAAGCTTTGGACTGCCGTCATCTCCCCAGGGATAGTTTGCAATTCACCTGCTCGTATGTGTGTATCACCAAGCAGGGCTGCAGGCTGTGCTCTGAGCAGGCACATGCAGGACGGACCCTGTTCCATGGGGGAGACCCAAACCCTTGCATTCCTCAAGCCCTCAGTTTTGAGGGTGAAGAAAGCTTACATTTACGGAACTCTCTGCATCGCCTTATTTACGCCTAACCACCATCTGGCAAACTGGAGCTGGTGACAAAAGAGAGGCTGTCTGTCTGTCTGTCCTAAGCTGGCCAATTCTTTCTGGTCAAGGGTTTTTACTTGGGGTGGTGGGGGGAAGGGGAGAATGGGACACTTGAGTTTATACCTCATTTTGGCTGCTGTAACTGACTTTATTCTTTTTCCTTTGGTAAGAAAGTGACTGTACTTAACACCAAGCAAATAGTGAAAATTAAAGCCGTTTCACTTCACTGTCACAATATCTTTCTTTTATTTTTTTACTCTTTTTTTCCTTTTTTTTTTTTTTTTTTAAGAAACGCACACAAAAACCGTGCAGAATGCTTCAGCCTTGGGTTCTGGTTTATATTACCAAAAAACAATTCCTTTCAATATAAAAAAGCATTACAGTAGGGAATACAGGATAAATTAGCTCCACTATCTAATAAAAAGAACATTTACAGGTTTGTTTTTTTTTTCTTTTAAAATAGATTTCCAACATCATTATTTCACACGCAGCCCTTCTCCCAGGCATTTGCGACAGTCATTTGAGCATTAAATAACAGCCGGGGGGCAGGGATGGGGGGCTGCTCTCCACTATTCCCTCCAAGGTGCATGGGCTGTGCTCACTGCACTGCAGCCAGGCAGCCACAGCCCCCCCTGTTCCGCAGCCAGCAGCGACTGCAGCCTGAGCCCCTGACCCCCCAAGATTCACCAGAGCTGCTAAAAACACCTACAAAAATACAGCTGCTTCTCCTGCCTACTGCTCTGAAAAGAGAAAAACTACTGTACAACAGAGGGGGTGGCCACATTACCACTGGACAAAAACAACAAATTGACATGCTTTGCCATACAACAGGAGTCTGCCTTTTGTGCTCGCCTGTTCATTAGCTGCCCCTGGGATCAATTCCTTCTGCCTGTTGCCTACTTCCACGGTACTCTAAGACTTGCCCTTATCTCTACAACGATCTCCATTTCTCATTTAAATGTGCTGCCTGGCCTTTGCGGTGGTGTCAAGCTGTGCTCCCAGTGGCACAGCTGTGGAGAGTTGAAGTCTTAATCCAGAAAAGAGCAGTGAAGGAGAAGATAAGAGGGGGGAAACAACTGCACAAAGACCAGGACGTTAGAAGAATAAAGGGTCTTTTGAAGGAATAGGGACAAGTGATAGGGAGAGAGGGAATATCAGCTAAAACCAAAGAAAACAGTACAGAATTGGGAAAGCCAGAAGAGAAATACACCTGCAGCTATCTTACCTCAGTCTTTTGAAGTATTTCTGCTTCTCTTGCTCACCTCTATCCAAATTGCCATCTCTGCTGATGGGGTCGTTCCTCCCCTGTGAGGGGCTCTTTCAGAACAGCCACTGACACCAGCTCCTGAAGCAGAGGTAGAGCAGTTATGCTTCCTTCTCTCTGTTTGCACTTGGCTCCGGTGCAATGTTCCCATTCCCTGCAAGACCAGCGGATGCAACAGACTTCTTTTATCTTAAGAGCAGCACCTGCTGTTTGGTGAAAATACCGCTGGTTTTGGCTAGAAAGCCGTTTTCCTTCATTAAATGACAGGCCAGAACTTAATGCTAAAATGCATCATTAAATACAGGTCTGGAGGGAAACAGTTCAGAAAAGCTTTTCATGAAGTTTAATGCAACATCTGAGGCCACTCAGCAATCCTGGCCTCACACTGCTGCTGATGCAGTGCAGGTGGGCTGCTGCTCTACCTACCCCAGCCCTCTCCTGCTTTTCTCAAATGAAGCCTGGAAAAGCTGTATGGCCTCTTTCCCATTCCTTAGTATCCCAGTTCTCCAGCCAGGATCTTTGTTTATTATGGACCACTCTTTCTTCTGCTTTCCTTTCTGCTTTGCAGCCTGCACATCTATTCACTTGCATCTGCATGGTGGACACAGACCCCCAGTGTAAGGAATGTCCAAAGCATATGTGCTGCTGCCAAGCCAGGGCAGGAGGCTGCTGCTTGGCTCCTCACTGCTGCCTTATTCTCTCTTTCCTTCCTTGGCAGTGGCTACAGCTTTTGGATGGGCTGGTTTAACCCTATATAAAAGTGCTCCTTAATCTAAGACTATACAAAACTGTAAGCTAAACAGAAAAACACAGCCCCTTCCATCCTTCCCCCAGGCAAAGCGAGTTTGGAGTCAGGGAGCAACCAGAGGAGTCACAAAGCCAACAGGGGCTGAGGCTTCTAGAGGAGAGAAGCCAGTGACCTGTTTTTGTCGATGACCACAAACACTGGAGAAGCAGCTGGAGCAGTCTGGCTGCACACTGAATGCTCCCAGATCCTGCCTGGGGCCTCAGCTCCACCTTAATATCTCTGACCAACGTTCAGTCCCGGGCATATTTCTCAAGTTAATTTCCAAATGATTAAGTAGATAATAATCAGCAAAACGTCAAACCATCTCAAGGGAGGAAATGCTCTCAACTAACAGGCAGACCAGAACAATCCTGACCTGATGCTTTTGTTATGAGCCCATGGGAAAGCCTCAGGGGAAATCCCCCAAGCAGAAATGACACCACGAGACAGCGTAAGGTAGATGGCATGGGACTGGCTGATGAACCTCAGGCTCTTCCATCCAGTACCATGCTTGGAACTCCTGCTGGAGCAGTAAAGCTTGTATAAATCCACTGCAAATATACATAGGTTGCTCCAAAAGTAATGCCTCCTATTTATTTCCATGGAAACTACAACAAAGAGCACAATAACACCATTCGATAGAGCAAATTCTCAGCTACAGACCACTACTTATCATCGTAATCATTACCATTAGCTGTGTATTTTCACTAGTGATGAACAAGAGCCTGCATGCCACACTCATAAATATCTGCACCAGTGGAGGTGGCCCACTGTTGCCACTGCTGAAATCACCCACTGCCTCACTGTGCTCACATCCACCGTTTGGTCTCCATAAAGATTCAGCAAGTATCAATGAATGTCAATGAGTGCCATGTTTTCCACAAGGATGAATCCTAAGACACATCTTTGCTTCATATGCACTTATATGTCTGACACCATTCTGTCAAACTGCCCCTTCTCCTGCCATCTGTTGTAGAGCAGTGACAAGTAACGAAATTCTGGTGGGAAGGTTCAACCTTTACTGTCATGCCACCAACATCCACCTCTGACTTGTGGGCAAATATAATACAATAGGAGGCTTTACTTTCAGAGCAGCCCTCACATGTTGATAACAGCACCACAGAGTGGTTTTTGCAAGCATGAAGTGAAAGGCTGACAAGTATTAAACACTATTACCTCCCCTTTCAGGAAGGCAGCAGAATCAGCTATTCTTGATCAGGGCCATTATTTTTCCCAGGGAATGGGAACACAGCAGGGAACAACTTGCTCTCTCTTTTTTCTTCCCAGTAACACTGAACAAAAAAGGAAAAAATCAGAAAGGCAGGCTCCAAACTCTTGACCATCAGCCAGCCCTGGATGAGTCCCATGTTTAAGTGAGATCACTCTGCCCCCGTTTAGGGCTCCAGAGAAAAGCCAGACTCCCTGAAGTATTTGACTCCTCTGACAAGTTTCAGGCGATAGGGGCAAAGCTTACACACATGGAAGAATGTATTTTTTCACTCTGTGGCTAGGAGTTAAAGCCAGAATCACACAAGCAACAACTGCCTGCTTCTTGGATGAGCTGCCAGCACCACTTCTTGGAAACACATGTGGGCAATCCCAGACTTCGGCCAACCTTGCTGCCTGACCCAGCCCCTGGGTTGCTGTTCTTCGGTCCTTTGCTGTCTAAAACATGATGAAGCTGTGGATGGCAGGCACAGCTTCACACTGACAGGTGGGAGGGGAAGTTGTGCTTGTCCTCTCACTCCTCCCCACAGGCTCCATCTGTCCATAGTGTAAGCGGCTGCACTGGGCTCCTGCTCCACAGCTGCTGCGGGTGGCTCTGGGCAAGGGTCCGGTGTACAGTGTAGTGCACATCACCTCAAAGTTCCAGCCCCTGAAGTACAATCCTTTTGGTCATTCATATATTACAACCCTCTTTTTTTTTCCCCCCTCCATTTTTCCTCCCTACCCCATTTTGATAAAAAAAATAAAGTTTTTTGTGTGTTTTCAGGTTGTGTTTCATCTGATTTTCCTTCTTTCTTCTGAGCATATTAGGAACGTGGCAGTTCATGGGGTGCCTCTTACTGGATCCCTCGGAAAAGACACATGGCAAAAATCATGGCGAACAGCTAGGAAGGGGGAAAGAAAAGGGAAGAAATAAAATGGAGAACGGTAAGAGACAACTGCATTTTCCAGAAGAATGGTGCAGCGGGGCCTTCATGGGGGCTGCTGAGGCAATGCCCAGCTCCCTTGTCCTTTGCACAATATTGGCACTGGAGAAAGCACCCAGTGTCTCTCCAGGACTAACATCCTGTCTGGGGGAAATCTGTTCCACTGGAATGCCACCAAAGAGCTAATGTGGGATGATAATGGAGATACCCCTAGCCCAGTACAATGTCAGTCTCTAAACTGAAATTTATAAAGCAAAGGCAGAGTTTGAGCACATTAATCATAGGAGTCAGCTTGCTGGGATGCAGCTGTAATGGGAATAAGAATCATGTTCTGGAGCATATGGTGGGGTTCCCAAAACCTCTGTAGACAAAGTATCACAGCTGCAAACTCTGTGCCAGAGCCAACACAAGGCGGCACTGCAGGCTTGAGACAAGAGGTTATTTCCCTGCCTCTTGCTGCAAGGGACCAAGTGCCTGCCTGTTTCTAGGCAATTAAAACCACAAGTGGATAACCTGCTAGCACTCTGCTGGAGCAGCTCCCGTCTCGCTGCTGGACATCCACCAACACTGCTTTTATGATCACACTGTACCTCAATGGCCAGCACTCCGATGGCCAGGGCTCCTGCAAGGTACACGTAGGTCTCAAAGGAGTTCAGGATCACAGTGTAGCAGCCCTAGGAGGGATAGAACACAGTGAAATACACAGCTGAGCAGCACAAGGAGTTGCTCTCACAGCACAGCCTCCCCAAGCCCTCAGCAAGCAGGAGGAACTGTAACTTCTTGCAGGACAGAGAGGAATAGCAGGGGAGAGGCATTCCCTGTGCAAAGGGAAGAGGCTAAGCACAAAGGAAAGGGCCCTCTGGGCACATGACAGGCAGCTGTGTCTGACCATAGATACAGACTATTTATTTAAAGCCAAGGCAGGAGATTCTTTGCTTGTATTTCAGTCACAGCCAGCAGCTATTTCACATACTGAGACCTTCTCTTTGAGACTTCTCTCCACACAAACATGGATGAACACCTGCTGATCTTCTGGATATAGGAGAATCAATGTCATGGAGAACTCAGGCCCATGCACTACCATAACCCTTCCATTTACACAGCACAGCTACCAATACCTTTAATGTAATTTCTTATTACTTATACAATTAACAGAAGGCAGACACTGCAAAGTTTTCAGGGTGTCTCAGGAAATCACCAGCTTATCCTGGCCTCATTTCTCCCTAAAATCCTCACTTTTCAGCCTAAAATTCCAACCCACTAGCAAATTTCTGACAATGCATCACATATAAAGAGAAAACTGGACTGGATTTTTTCTGATGTAAAACGTACCTATTCCATTCACTAAAAATACACAAGGAGTCCCATCCATTTATCTGCTATGTTTCAATCACCTGATTTTTTTGTTTTCATCTAAAAAGAAAATATCTGAAATGCAGAGATGGCAATGACAGCTACATGCTGATGTCAGACTCTGCTCGCCAGGAGTGAAACAATCAGGGAAAAGCAAAGGAAAGAACAGACTCACTCATGCCACAAACCCAGGGAATGAAGATGACTGGGGCAGCAGCACTCTTGTCATCATGAGGTTCTGCTCCTGTTGTCTTCTCAGCCCAGTTTTCAGGAAAAAGAACCCAACCCAGCAACAAGATGTCTGGGTGCTTGCTGGAACTCCAGCCTTAACCCAACTTTCAGCTCAGGGGGCCAAAAACAGGACTGAGCACAGATGTGCCAAGCACTGCCCCATTAGTGTGGTTTCCCAGTGGTCTGACTTTGCTCCAGCAATGCCTGAATACAGCTGACAGTTCTTTGGGAGCATCTTTCCCATTTTATATAAATGCCTCATGGTGCTTGGTGATGTTTGCTGTGCACACAATTTCTCCCTCTGCCACAATGCAGGACAAAGACTCACAGAAAAAACATCTCTTACCATGGAAATGGGAGACCTCAGTTTTACCACTTAGAGAAAGCAAAAATTTTAATCTGCTTTATCCCTGTTTCTCAAAATGCATTTATTTCCCCCTCCCTGCTGTTTGTCACCTCTCCTTCTCTCTCGCTGCTCCCCATCAATTCATGGCAATCAGACCTGGCAGATGCAGTATGGCGCTGTCTGCTATGATCTTTCACCCAGCGTGCCTCTGCCAACTGTTTCCAGCTGCCAGACAAGGAACAGTTCACCCACTGCTTCCAAACTCCTTTACTCTTTCACAGTCTGCTACTAAGTGCTGAAAATAGGACTGCTAGTTAGCATGGAGAGAAAAGGCTTGTACATAACAAGTCAGCAGAGAGTTCAGATGGCTTGCTAATGTGGCAATGAACACAGTCAAGAACTTTGCTAGAAAGTTTCTAAAACTTCAGGTCTTGGGGAAATTGTAAGGAAACATGGGTGCTAGTAGTATCAGTGTCAGTGAATTTACTCTGAATTGCTTTTTCAGTCTCGTATAGAGAATTGCCAAGCTGAGAGACTTGCCCAAAGAAATGCCCTCTTTTCACTCTAATCAGTGAAAGGGCAGAAAAACACAGATTTCCAACACATCTCTTTCATGGGAAATAGGCACAGTCTTCTGTGTCTGTTCAACCCTCAATCTCTTGGTCAAATATAACGTTGATGAGGAGCCTTTGTGAAGTGGAGCTCCGATAGCAGCCAGTAAAAGCAAATTCTATCCCATCTTCACTGACCTGCAATGGCTTGTCAGCTAACTTGTGATAGACAATACTAACCTTCAAAGCCACAGTAAAACTTGACATAAACGTCTATTCCACCTCTTAAACCCCTGGGAAAATATCTCTATTTCTGCTGATAAAGCACAGCATGGACTTAGCAGTACACACAACAAAAGGGGATTTATAGGATCTAATATCCATGACTTTAAAATTTGTTAATAGTGTAAGTGCAGTTACAACCCCAGCTACAGTCAGAATGGCACAACCTGCCACCTTCACAGGTAGGTAACCCACAGCTACCACAGCCATCCCTGCAGGGGAACCCTTTCTCCAGCCATCTGGCTGCCCTTACCTGCCGGTTCTGAAATCTCTCAATGCCTAGGAGGCAGGCTTCCCTGTTAACAAACATCCCTTCCCGGCTCTGCAGCTTTCGCTGGCAACAAGCCTCTGGTGTGGTCTCTTCCAAAGGCAAGTGTGGAAGTAGAGGGACAGCTTCAAAATCTTCTGGTCCATTCACTCCACAGCAGGCAAACTGGAGAGAAGAAAGGAAGACAGAGTTTACACTTTGGCCTCAAAGGAGATAGCAATAATCTTCCAAAGATCTATTTTTTTTGCAGGGATCAAAGCTTTAGTCAAAGCAGAGACAAAACAACTGTTGTTTCTAAGGAAGCTGATTGCACTTATACCTTGGAGCTTCTGTTTTATCAAAGCCCCTTCTTATACAGTCCCACTGCTCCCCTGTTACACAGTAGACTCTAACGTACCATAGGGAATATTGCCATGAACTACACAGGACTTTGGAGTGCATCCAGAATGACTCGCCTGAGATCACCCAGCAAGTCTGTAAAAGAGCCAGCAGTGCAAACCAGGCTCCTGAGTGCTCATTCTCCCCAGAGCTAATGGCCAGGACTGCTGCTGCTCAAAGTCACTGCTAGGTGATCCAAGAATACTCTCTTTTTAGGATTCAAGTCAGGTTCTTTTTAAGGATTCAAGTCATACTCTGTCTCCTTTCAGTCACCAAAAGGAAATGTCTTTATTGAAGTCCTGAATCAGCATGAAGGGCAGCAGTCATCTTTTTCTTTTAAGATTAAAAATGACTTTTTGTCTGCAGAATCTGACATCCTACTCCTCGTTTCTGAATAGCTACGACATGGGCTATGCCAGGCACAAAGTTCACATGAACATACAAACACAAGCACACACAACTTTTTGCAGCAGGCAGTCCTCGTTTGTCACTTACAATCTCATTTCACAGGAGTTAATAAGAAGCTATTAATTAGCACCTGTTCTGGCTGCTGTTGGCTGGAGATTGGTTTGAATTAGTCCCAAAGGTGATGTATCTAGGGTAAATATGTGGAGATTCTGGCCTATTTGTCACAGGCAGCTGCAGAGCTTTCTGTATCCAGTTCTAGAGTTGGGCACAGTCAGTCAGCAAAGTCCTTGGACTTTGGCAAACCACAGTGGGTGACAGTCACTGTGAGTGTTATTCTCAGCACCAGGAGGAGCTTGTTGCAGGAAAAATCTAGCTGCCAATGAACGGTTGCCTCCCTCCCACCACTGCCAGGAGGAGCCAGGAGGTATTGGCTGAGCATAGCATGGATTGCAGTTGACCACCAGTAGCATGGGACTGGCATGGCCCGACTTACTGTGATCATAACAGAATTCCAAGTGGAGGAGAAGACATCTGTGTCATTGTTCCTCACATAATGCTTCTTCAGCTCCTTGGTGAAAAACTCCCTTGTCAGCTGGAAAACACAGAGACAAGTGGGAACGTAAAAGGTTACTGCCAACATCTCTCTTTCAAGCACTTCTCAAGTCTCCCCATTGTGAATGATGGGTGTTGGTTGGTTTGATTGGTTTGGTTTTGTTCTTTGTTGCAGACATCAGAACAGAGACATGGGAAAAGCCACTGGCTGAACCATTACTATGCCCAGGGTGTATGGAACTTGTTCAAAACTGCTCATTAAATATCAGGGAGTGAATTGTATCTATATTTGCCAGCTAATGTGTACATTTAAAGGTTGGTGGGTTTTGTTTGCTTATTTGTTTTTAATATTGAGTATTTGAAAGTGTTTCATAAATTGAAACAACTAAAATAGATTTTAGAAAGATCTTCAAATCCAAGTCCAAATGGTAGCTTAACTTACAATACTTCCTGAAGTATCAAGACATGATTTACCCCTCACCTTCATTTCAAACCAGTTAACTTCCAACTAATGTCAGGGGAATTCTGAATATACTTCCACGTGTGAGAAAACAGAATGAAGCCCAAATACTAAAATTCCTGGGAAAGAAAAGGAATTGAAACACATGGAATGATAAATGTTCAAGTCAACTCACAAATCAGAAAAGAGATTGTTTCCCTGACAATGCTTTGGAGTACCTAAACTCATTCACACATGAAGAAAAAAATCCTCTTATATTTCCAATGTTTAGATAATTTAAACTTCCTTTTTTTCCTAAGGTCAATGATAAAAATGAATGGAATTTAATTTACTCCTGCTTACATTTATAGTCAAATAGAAAAAACAAACCAACATTTCTGCTCAGAGACTCCTGAAACAGTCAGACACCTTGAAATTACATTTACATGGACCACTCTCTAGAGGACCAGTAACTATGCAAACTTAAAAGTCCTGCTAAATTGAGTACTTTGATTCAACCTTGTGCCCCCTCTATCATTTCAGGATGAAGACTT
This sequence comes from Coturnix japonica, assembly GCF_054131305.1. Lineage (NCBI taxonomy): Eukaryota > Metazoa > Chordata > Aves > Galliformes > Phasianidae > Coturnix > Coturnix japonica. Next base: position 22,195,982 of record NC_140667.1, on the reverse strand, counting down.
CAAGGCATCACCCTCTCTGTGTTCCCAGCAGGCCTTGACTTGTGTGGTCCCGTGTCTAAAATACCTTCTGATTTGTGACCCACACAGGCACAACCTCTACATCAGCACAAAGCCTCAGTGAAAGGGGTTGGACTCTGCTGGATACAGCATTACCCTTGTGTTACATATTTGCTGGGCTGGGAAATAAGCTGCCTGAAGAAGAGCCTTTTTTTCTCCTGTTGTTCACACAGCATTGCATATACACTAACACAAACTGCTACAAGTTTCAAGTTCTTGATACACAATGTGAAATGCATACACATATGTATGAGATGTATGGGTGGGCATGAAAGCACAAGCACAGACTTGACCATTTCCTTTATAACTACACCACAGACCTTAAAGAAAGCCAAGAAGACCGCTGTGATTCTTTAAAGGAGTAAGAATACCACTTCACATTGATTTCTCTTTTGCAGATACAAACTAAGGCAAAATTTAATGACTTCATCAATACTGGGTAGAACTCTGTAACAAAGACTTGAATGGCATATTACTTTTTAACTAGATGGGCTGCTAAGCTCCTAAATCACTTTTATGAGACAGATCTTTAACTCTTTTTTATTTTTTTGCTTTTGAACATTAAAATACAAGAGAATCAGAAAAGACTGAAGGACCGGCATTTTCCTTTGGGAGTCTGGTGCCCTGGGTTTGAAGATGCTGAAACATGTCCTTGGTCTTCCCCTTTCCTTCCCTCTCAGTGCATACTTCACCCACCCAGCATCCTCTCCTGCAGAGACAGCAACACATTTTGTCTGATGATTGTCTGTTCCTGAAGCGCAGGCTTTGAAACTGATATTACAGTTGGTAATAATCCCAGCCGGCTGCCTTTGGCTGGGTCTAAAACAAAAGAGTCATTTAAATATAAAGTGAAACCTTTATTTTGACAGCAGCAATCCCAGAGGAAATTGTTCAGAGTTTGTGTGCGATTTTTACGAGACTTGGCCCAAAACAAAGCCTAGCTCTGGAAAAGTATGTCTGCCAGGGAAATAACTGATTCCATTTTGCTGCTCCTAAATCGTCTGTCCTGAGTATGTGAAGTTCAGAAAAAAAGGTTAAGAATCAGTCAGTAAAGGTAAGCTGCTGACAAAGTAGGACAGCAGTCAGTAAGACAGACCTTACACAGGTCAACATAAGAACAGACTGTGCACTTTCTTTACTTTTCCCTCACGTCTGAGGAAACAGAGCTATCAGAAACCAAAGCAACTCATCTTTCAAGTGTCAAAACTGAAGATGAAAATGCAAACATCCTGACTGTTCAGAGCCCCGCCACTGGACTCACCCACCCCTATCATCCTGTGCTTTCTTGCTTGCTAAGGCAATTCATCAGATCTCTCAGAAGGACACAGTCATTCAAGCACAAACTCTCTTTGAAGAGAATGAACCTCAGCCACACAGAGTTTAGGTGTAGTCATTAGCTCTATCACACAGAATGCCTGAAAAAGAGTCCAGCACCCTCCATGGCTCTTCCCATCCAAAACACTGCAGGGCACATGGAGAGCAAATCCTGAATACAAGTCAATTCTTTCTTCCATGGACTCTAAAGCGATGCTTCTCATTGTTGTTCACATTATTTATGGAGAGTGAGATAACCAGCGTTACTGAAAAACAGGGTTCTCTGCTGCCCCAAATCTCCTTTATAAAGGAAGAGAAACTCTGGTACTCCCACATTTGATTAACCGCAGTCTTCCTCTTCAGAGATTGCTTTAAAGTAATAACGTGGGAGTCCCAGAGGCCTTGCGTGGCATATTAGCTCATCACTGCTAACATCACTTTCACTCACCTCACTACCACGCTGTGCTTCACAGACTCTTCATCTCACCAATCTCTGCAGAAAACATTCCTTTCCTCCCTTCTGCGTCTTAATTTCTCTCACTCCCACAGCTATCAATAATTAAACTCTTCTGAGTGTTGGGGAGATAGTTCGCATTTAAAATTACACAAGAGAAGGCTACACCAAACATCATCTGGAAAGCAAACAGACAGTATCTCTGTCTTTTGTCTCCCTTTATACACCCAGTGTGGCCACAGCCATAGGGACTAGTGCAGTGACCACAGTGAGAAAGCATCCAGCAGCTCTACAGAAAATGTAGGTTGCCTAAATGCGCACTTACTGCAAGCTTTGAAAATAACTTGTTCTGTGGGGAAGAGAAAAGCACATAGGATCCTGATCTTCCGTGGTCACAGAGAGATGGAAAATTCAAACCCCTGACCCCACAGACATTCTGTCCAGTCTTCTAGCCTCACACCAACTCAGCAATGACAGCAATGTTAGTTCTTAGTAGTTATCAAGCCAGAGGAGCTGCCACCAAAATACACAGTAACGGCAAAGCAAGACTTTGTTCAGAAAAAACCTTCAAGAGAAGACAAACAGCAAGGATTTTCAGACTGGGTTTAATGTCTAAGTAGAGCCATCTCCAACTGCTGGGATTCTGACGTCCTTCATTTCTCCCTTTTTTGCCTTTCCTGTCACTCATTCTGACAGGGTGGGAAGCTGGTGATTCAAACAAAGAGACAAGCTCAGGAAAGATAAAATAGTTCATTTTCCTACAGGTTTTGACTCACAAAACATCACCAGATGTCACAGAAGTCTGGAATAACCACCGTGACCTTATCTGTGAGAATCACATCATCACATACCCCACAGCCACCATGGTAATGGAAGATCACAAGGCTTTCCAGGATTTTTGAGGCTGAGGGAAGAAGGCACAGCCACTCCACATACAGGAGGCATTGTTCCTGTCCTGTTTCTCATGCCTGTTCTAAGTTCCCCACATGCCATTTGCTGGGATTGCTTATATCTCCTCCACAAACACTGTACCTGGGTCTGCAGGGCAGGGCTGTACACAAAGCCTTCAATGTGTGCGGTCTGCTGCTTGTGCTGTACCACAGGAATCCTCTAAAACCTCCTAACAGCAGAGCTGTAATGACCAAAGCACACCAGACCTCCCGTGCTGAAATCTACTTACAGAGCTGTAGCTACTCCCACAAAGGCACAACCTCAAAGCCTGAGCTGTAATGGAGTTCCTACACTGTGCACCAAGTGCTGCTCTTTCCCAGCTCTTCAAATCTGAAAAAGACCACTGACTTTTGGGAACAAAAAGGGGGGAAAAGTAGAAGGGAATAAAAAAGGGGGGGAAGGGAGAGAGGATAAAAAGAGGAAAACTACTTCCTCCTGCCACCTCCTCCCAGACCATCTCACCATACAGCCATTTCACTGTGAGCTCCATAAGACTTAATTCTTTGCTTATCAAAATCTCTTTATATGAATAAAACTACAGGTATATACTGCCTCAGGAAAATGAAAACCGTTACCATCATTTTACAAAGTACTCCTCTGCTCACACTACATTTCTATGATGATCAATATGGGTAAAGTGCTGAAAGTTCTATAACTACTGGCAGACACCAAACAAACAAAATAACAACTAACAATCACCAGTGACCACTGCTGCTAGCTGATGCTCTCTCACAGCCATCACTCAGAGGCACATTTCAGAAGCGGACTGCCTTGAGAAGGATGGGCCTTGTTCAGCCCACCTCCTCTTTGTGTGCATGTTGTCCTGTGTTTGGCCAAAAGCCACAAACTCCTGCAGGTCTGAGAAACATGAGACCAAGCTTACTGCTAATGCAGGAGAGGGATAACGGGCATTTAATAATATATGCTCAGAAGCAGTGTAGAAAAAGGCTACATCATATGAAGCTGTGCAGAGTAAGACTAGAAATTTGTGAGCAAGTCTACATGAAAAAGAATCCCAACAGGACTTCAGAAGGGCCAGGGAGACTCAGTCAGAGCATTTGGGGAGGCATATCTTGCAGGCAGAATTGAAAGGAATCTGGCAACTATTAGAACATGAAAATTCAAGAAGAAATATTGCAGACAATGCACAAGAGAGGTTTTGCACTGCAGACAGAGGAAGCATTGGTTCTGCTGGGGAAACAGGAGGTTTCACTATTAATATTAATACTAAACACATGCTATATTGCAAAAAGAAAACAGTTGCTTTTAACCGTAGTGCGACATTATTGCAAAACTTTTCCCTGATGGAATGTGCAGCTGGTATGGCTGTGAAAGAATTAAGAAGACTAAAATCTTCAGAATTTAAGTAGTCCCACGATGTTTATATCCTTAGTACATAAAACATCCACCTTGTACATGCCAGTCCAGCTAGCATTCACTGGCTTGCTGGCAGTTCTGCAGACCTAAGGTAGTATGGAAGCAGGTTTGTTGGTATTTGAAATAGTTATAGTACAATGAAGCAAGCACTAATACCATGCTCCAGTTGGGTACAATCCCACTGGGGCTCAGTCTGCCCACCACAGGTTACTTACATTTTCTCTGAAGATAAAAGCCAGGATTGCAGCTGAAAGCTCCGCCAGGAAGATTAACAAAATGAACATGAAGAACTAGAAGAGAGAAAATACAGGGGGGGGGGGAAACAGAGACATTTCATTAGGAGAGTACAATAGGCAGAAGGAACACAAGCTTTCACAAGTTTTACCAAAGAGATGGAAAAAATAATGAAAAAAATCAATGGCACTATAACCTGGGGCAGTTACAGCCATCTGCTGATCATGGCACAGGACATGGGAACTCATAGCATGTTCTGCCATGTTCCAATGGATGAAGCAGACGGCACTACAGAGCCATTAGCATCCCCTGATGAATCTGCACCAGGTTAAAACAGTAAAGCCTGTTTTGGTGGAAAATGTTATATGATTGTGTAGATGCTCATATAGGGTTGAACTGTCTTGACACAGTGAGTGGAAATGATGTAAGTAACCCACAACATGTATACATATACATACGTATATTGCTAATCATAATAATCTTCACTGTAATATAATCACTGCTCATTTTGTGTTTGGAAGAAGGTAGTGGGACATACACTGAAATACTTACACCTGTGACCAAAACTGGAATTTAATAGAGTTTATCTCAGGACAGAATTAGCCTTTGTTAATAGCATCCCCCTCCACACAAAGGGGTTGCACTGGGTACATTAGTTATTCAGCTGCTATGAAACAATATAACTACATGCTGATATGGTTCCCCTACACTGAGAAACTGCAGCCAAATGCAGGGGTACAAAGGCAGCACAGAAAGCCAGTCCACAATGTGAGGTACATTTTGGAGAAGAAAATGGTGTTGAAGGGAACAAACCTTCCAGGGAAGGAAAGAAGAGAGGGCTCACATTTCAGACTATCTTTAGGACTGATCCTAAGTTACACTGATGCCTCACTCCAGTCCATAACAAACACTAGAAGAAACAGGCAAGGATATGTTCTTTAGCATCTTTCAAACAGCAGTTGTTGATGCTGAGGAACACTGAGGGGAACAGAGCAGAAAGTGGTAAGGCTCACAAGTTCTCCTGAAATGGCATTTCTAATTCTCACATCTGGAGACAAAACACTGAGTTCTGACTTACAGTTCTTCAGAATGGGCATTTTTTAGGATACTATGTTCATACAAAGACATTATCAATTGAGAAACATAAGGATTCCAAGATTTAGACCACAGGCTAAGATGATTTTACCAGGCTGAGTGGCAGTTTGGAAATGACTTTGGGTTTTCATACCACATGTATAGCGAACCCAGTAAGACTGCTTCATATGGAAGGTAACAAACAAATGGTGCAAGTGGTTGAAACAACAAGCAGAAATAAACACAAAAGAGATCTTGATTTATTTATTTTTCTTTTTTTTTCTGCATGAAAAGGCTATCGAGGGTCTTTCTGAAACAGAAGGAAGGCAGATGGGGCCAGAAGTGCTATTTAAGATCCCCAAGCAATGATTTATAAACGACGTATGGAATGCCATGCACCGTGTATTTTGGTAATGGAGAGTAAATTCAGACTACCTAATTGGAATGGGAAAATGTTCTTTTGGTGTCAATTACCAGAGCTGCAAGTGATCTTTCCCAACTGGAAAAGTGCATGCACTAACCTGCCCCCTTTGTCTTTCTGCCTCTGCAATGGAAACAAAAGAAAAGGATCCCAGGCTCAAATGACAAACAAGGCAAGTCACATGGAGAGGGGCTCCTAACAGAATAACATTGCTCGACTTGCTGAACTAGTTAATTCTATAATTTATTCTTACTGCTAGACTTTTATACGCAGCTCCTATTTTTCCTGCTCAGAGACTATTTTGTTTTTAATTTCACCACAGGAGGGCAAAGAACAAGTGATGAGGATGAACCATACTTGCAAATCCACATCATCATCCATCAAGGGATCTCAGCATAGCCACTAAGAGGTCTAAGGTGGTGATCAAGTGATTAATCTCATCACCTAGCTAATTGCATTTCATTTACTGATTACTGGGAGATACAGTTCATATGAGCTCCGGCACAGGTCTGTGCAGAAGTATGAGCAACCATCCCCAGATTACCTCTGATAAGGTTCATTATCATTCTCAAACTGATTTACACTTACACTGTGCATTACAGATTTGAAACAGTTACCATAGAAAACACAGAAGCAGCTATTGAAGGTGATGAGGAAAAAAAAAAAAAAAAAAAAAAAGGGGATGGATGATCCGTGTTTTAGAACTTGCTCTCATTCTGCATTTTAAGGCAACACAACATCTACTTTTTATGTTTTGTCTCACAGAATTAAAGTAAGCAATTACTGAAATACGAGCACACTGGACAGCCAACTGGTCAATGCAGCTGGGCCCTTAAGTAAAGGCACCCCAATTATCCAAGGTGCAAGTCTGAATATCATCCTTAGAGGTAGGGTCTCCTGTTGTGGTCAAAAATCCTACCTCACCTCTTGGTGACAGCTCCACATTTGTCAGAAGCTTTCACAAATAAATGTTTCACAATTCCTTCCCACAACATGCCTACTTGTTCCAGCTTTGGTTGTTGCAGAAAGAGCAATCATTGCCTTTAAACCCAAAGGACTTGTGCTTTCATGTTGGAAAATTGTAGGGTCTACTGTATCTGCATTACAAGAATGCAAAACGGGACAAATCAAGCTAATGCAGACTTCTTTATGCAAACCTGAATTCAGTCTCCTGCAGCAAAACAAATACATTTGCACACATTTTGTTTTGTGCATAAGTGTGGGTTATTGGCATTGGGTTGTTTTTTGGTTTTTTTTCCAAAAGAGAAGCAGCTTAATGTAAAATAAAAGTCATTGTAAACACAGAACCTAGAGAACATGTATGTGTGCATCTGTCTTGTCCCTTCTACCCTTTATTTACATTTGAACTGAAAGCTTCACATATACATTATGCATCACTGTGAAATCTCACACAAGCAGCCCTGGCTCATCAATTGTTTAACAACTTTGTAAGAGGATTTGATTTGATCAGGCAACTTCTCCCTAAGTACCACCTCTAAAGCCCAACACTCTCAGTTCTACAAGCGTGCTCCCAGTCTCACTGGCATACGCTCATGAATGGTTTGCCCTTTCTATGTCTAAAACACTCCCATCAGACTTCTGGTTTCACAGATCTTTTGTGCACTTTAAGATCAGCTAGTCTGGCCTCCCCAGAAGCAGAAATTCACACAATGCCAAGTGAGGTATCAACATAAATCACTATGCAAGTGCTTTGCTGCTATTGGACATCAGATGGCAGGTTACGAGAGCTGACCTTGACGTCAGAAGCTGGAATGCTAATTTCTCATCCAGTGATTACTTTCTGAGTTCCTGCTAGTTCCAGGCATTACCTCCAGCCCATTTAAGTCTCACATTCCAAGTATAAAATAAAATAATACCAAAAATAAAGCAGCAGGGCTCAGAATGATTTCTCTGAGTCAGAAATAATAACCACAAATTTGAGTGCACTGGAGGATAAATAAAACACAGGGAAGAATATTCAAACAACCATTGGCCTCATTGATGCTATGTCAGGAAACTACAGCACAGAAGTTCCTCCTTCCAGCCATGTCCTCTACCTGTATGCTGCTTACGTCACCCAAACTCAAAATCTCTCTGTCATTCACTTGCAATCAATACTTCTCATCAAATGTAACCTTTAGTTTCTTAATCTAGTTAAGTCAGGCTTTGGAGTAAACTCAGGCTCATTGGGCCTGATTCTGCACATTATGTGAGGCTCCTCTGGGCAGATTTCCCTGACTTCACAGGTGATATATTGAGCTTTCTGATTTACTTCTGAGATGATTCATTTGTGATCCTACCCACAAAAGCTTCCAGAGGGAGGCTCTCACATGTAGGTTATAAAGTCAAGGGGTGGGCAGGCCAAGTGCTGGAGAGAATTCAACTCAGTGGAGCCAGGCTGAACTCTAGTTAAAAATAGCTTTGTTTTTAAATAAGTGGACTTTCCTGTTCTGTTAAGACACAAGCCTCTTTTTCAATGTGAAGCAGCTGTGTAAGACAGAATCATAACAGAACAGTGTAAGATCAACATTTAAACAAAAATAAATAAAATCAAACCAGCAGATACTGAGCAAGAAACAAAAGGCCACAATTGACCAAATAAAAATAAAATAAAACTACTGAGTTTTGTATTTTAACACACAATCGACAGTGTCTTGTGCAAACAGATAATGATTGGAAACCCTGCAGTATAGGAACCTAGGGTAGAGGTCAAAAAAAACCTTTATTTAAGTATTACCTGATGACCAGAAGGGATGAAATTTAACTCTTTAGGTGGAAAATTGCCTGAAAAGAACAAACTTGGTTCATTTCAGCAGCACATTAGGTTGCATAAAGGACCAACTACCTATTGATAGCTGCAATGCAAGGCCATCATCCAAGTTCAGAGCTGGGCATTTTTGCTGTGGGGCGTCTTTACATAGATGCTTCACTCTGTATGTTCTCTCTGCTCTGTTGTGAACCAGTAAGAAATGAATCTACAGGTGGAGCTAATGGTTTTGGATGGCCAAAAGTATCCAGTTTTTGATCACTTTCTATGCTTTTGAGACAAAGCATGACAGAGTCAAAATACAGCCCCAGATTCAGACTCACAGGACTCAAGCCTCGTGCAGGAAGGAAGCAAATTCTCTGTATCTCCAGCTGTGCATAAAAGTGCTCTAAGCCTACTTAATATCTAAGGAAACGATGACTGAAAAAATGGACACCCATTCATGTACTATTCACAGCATCACCTATCTAGCTTAAGAGTCACCCCCATTCTTGGGAAGCACTAAAAGGCTCATCAAGTGCAAGGACACTTACGAAAAGTAGGAGGCATTTGTTCTCACGGATGGCACCACAGCAGCCAAGGAAACCCAGCAGAAAGAGCATTGCTCCCATAGCCAGCATGATGTATGCTCCTGTGAAGAGCAGAGGGTTGGCAGCCACGATCTCTCGAAAACCTGTTGGATCCACGATGACCCAGATCCCAACTCCTAGCAGGCATGCTCCTCCCAGCTGTCACAGCACAAAGAGAGGAGAGGGGGGAGGAAAGAAGGAGACAGGTCAACATTAACAGCTGTTGCGGGAACGTTGGTTTCATCAGCATCTTTTGATCAAAGGTGTTCTGGAGAATCTGTTTCTGTGGCAAACATTCACTGCTGAGCAGGTGACTGCTGACATGATGCTCTCAGTGCTTCTTGTTCACTCAGTGAAACAACTGCAGCAGAAGTATCTTTTCTTTCTTAATACTTTGCTCTACTAACTGTTGATTCCCTGCCAAATGCTGAAAGACTGAGTCTTGAGTCACCGTCACATTTGCAGGGGAGAGACCAGTGAAGAGGCACAGGAGAACCCTCTCCACCACAGAAGGGCACCTTGCCCCACTTGGGGCTGGGTGGCTGGGTGTTTTCACCCTTCCCAGTAAAGACAAGAGCAACACGGGTCACCAGGAATGTGGTAGGAAAATCTCTGCTAGTGAAAACATCAGCGAGGCACCCAGGACTAGAAAACAATTTCTTCCACTATTCAAAAACAGGCCACGAATACAGGTTATGGCTTTCCTTCTTTGTATTCCCTGCCAAGGACAACCTTAATGCAGACAGCAGTGACCACCACGCAGCTTTACTGAACGTCTTAGCACCTTCAGACGCCATAAATTAATATCCTTGGTGAATGCCAGTGCAAAGCTGAGGGGATCTTTTGTGGCAACTTTACTGAATTACAGTCTATTCTAGGTTCTGCCGAAAACAGAAGGAATCAAGAGAGAAAGGAGATTCCAAATACTTACAAATATAAAAAAATTGAAGAGAAACATCAGGTACTTCATGCAGCTGAGACAGTCTCCCTCCATGATCTTCAGGCTGCTTGATCCAACTCTTCCTGCAAAACACCAACACTATTTTAGCACACTCAATTTTATTTGAATGACACAGACCTATTTCCATTTCTATTCCCTCCAGACCCTGTGGAGTTCATTATACAGAAGGGCTCATTTTTCTCCTGAACAGAGTACCATAGCACAGGCTAATAAGAGATAATGATCACTGCTAATTCCCTTTGCATTCTTCCAGGTGTAGAGGGGAATGCAAATGGAAAGAGAAAGGTTGAAAGAAAGCTTCAGTATTGCTTGCAGGGTCCATACAAGCCTCCCCTACAGAATGAAGCCATGTGAACAAGAATATTTTCAGGGAAACACCAAGACATTGAGATTGACTGCGGTATGTGAATGAGAGAGGGCTTGAGGAGGCCATCCTCAGTTTCACATGCGGGGGCACGCCACCTGCTTGTCATGCAATGTGACACATTAGTGGGCTGCTGAAGTCCTGTTATTCAGACTCCATCCTGCACAAGACTTTTGCAGGCAGAGCCTGTGGATAAAACATGGTAAGCTTTTAATCACAGGAAAAAGATGTCCATTTAGTTTTTGTATTGAAAGAGCAGCTAGAAAGTTTGACCAGATGAAGATGCAATGGATGAAAGTTCCTGTCCCCAAAAGCTTGCTGTTTAATGAAGTGGCTGCACCTTCCAATAAGTAATTTCTCCACCCATCACCTTACAGGGACAGATGAATACATAAAATAGTAAAATTTTCACTGAAACTGAAGCTAATGAGGTCACTGCACCTTGTACAAAAGGAAGCATGGATATGCAAACAGAAGCACAATTTTGTTAAGCTCTCTAGAGAAGCCCTCCCAAAGCTCATGTGCTTCTTAGCCCATCTCCTCCCCTTACACTACAGTGAATGTCATTCCCAAATAGACATGCATTCGATTATATGCTGCTAGCAAAGCACACTACACTCCAAATGAAATGAAAAAAAGAAAAAAACAAACAGAAATTACACGAGGTTTTCACCAGACCAGAAATAAAACTATTTTCTTCACTCCTTCATTGTTATTGTTAAGCCACAGAAACTTTGGAATGCTGTCATTCCCTCTATGGCCATGGAAACTGCTCTGCTTTAACCAGCAGGCTGAGAAAACCCCGAGGCAGGCAGTGCTCCCAGCAAGAGGATGCTGGGGTAAACAGTCAGATTCACATTGTGTGTGTTTGCTTGACTTCTTTGACTTGGTTTAAAAATCAACACAGTTCCTTCCCAGTGGCAAAACAGATAGAGATATGTACAGTGTGATGTAGAAACTGGTGTAGACTATAAAGCATATGTGTAACTGCTCCTCTGCAGCACCAGTGCTTGCCTGGGACAGCATTGCAATGTGCCTTTGCTGGCCTGGGGCTGCCTGGGGAGCCCCTTTGTGAGAGGAATCCTCAAGTGCATCCAAAAAGCCAGTTCTACAGTCCACCTTATTTCTAGAAGAACACCAATTGGAATTGGAACCTGAGAACAAAGGCAGTATTTTCCTCTTCAACATTTGTTTCCTTATACTTCCTATATTCAACTGTTCTACCCAGAGAGACTCGGAGCCCAGCTGTGAATACAGGAGACAGAGTGGGATACAGAGCTCTTACTTGGGCCTGGAGGAGGTGCCCACATCTTCCTGTGGCATTAAAGCCATATCTGTAAATCTTTTAGAAAGAGGAGATCTTGCGACATAGAAGGGTCAGGAGGAAAGGAGGGAATTTCTCAGTTTCATGGAAAAGGTAAGCCTCCAGTTCCACAGGCTCATGAATGTGGACACTACGGCAAAGAGGCTATGAAAAAATAGATTTGTAAGATACTGATACTTCAAGATCCCCAGAATTAGTGTCACTCAGGTGTTCCCATCATCACACAAAGATTATGCTCCAGCAAAACAAAGATGGCTAAATCACATTCTATCAGCCACAGCCTGAAAATTATCAGAGAAACTTCTAAGGCCTGCTGCCTTGAATGCCCACACATGATAAATATCATAGTTGTCCTAGGCAAAAAACGAACAGACAAGATAAACAGGAAACTAATTCAACTGTATCATGTCATTTTGTGTCATGCACACTCACCTCACTGCAAAGGCACCCACATTAGAAAACAGCAACTCCTGAGTCTAACCCTGTCGTGACACTTGGCAGAGTTGATAAAACACACTCCTGCCTTGATTCACTATCCATGTCTGGGTCTGCTTCCTCTGCAAGACGAGCTCCCTTGGAACAGCTTCTACTCATGTGTCTTTTCAAACACAAGCTACCATTTCTTGTGTTGCTCCTTTTCATACTGGGTATGTAAAAACGTTTTCTAGGTATGAGTTAGGAAAGGAAACTAAACCTGTTGAGCAATCAGGTCTTGAAAAGATGTGTGCCAGAGCCAGCATGGCCATGCAGCCACAGTCATATGGGAGCACTAGAAACAAATACACATTTGGCTTTGGGCTCCCTTGTTCATCTGAGTCATAAATTTTTACCAGTGCTGTTTCTGGGCTCAGATTTGTACTTTCTAAAACTACCAGGCTTCACACAGCAGAGCAACAAATAAATACAACCTTGAGCAACTGTCTTAATACCTACAGCCTGGGGGCACCTGCACAGAGCAGCATGATGCACCCCTTCCAATTTATTCTGGGCACACGTATCCACAAACAGCACATGAATGTTCACCATCTGGGTGACAGGGGACATTAACCAAGAGCATGATCTGGTTTCTTACATAGGACTTAAAACCATTTCAAGTCAGAGTGGAAGCACTCCAACAAATCTGAAATATATTACCACCTAGTTCACATATGCTTAGTGCTTTAGACTTGAAATAGTCTATAACTAATGTTATTTACAAACAAACTCAAACTCAAGCAAAATGCAAATATTATTCCTTACAACTAATGTAATTATTAAACCACATTACATGAAGTCACTAATCACAGGCTGAAAGAAAATAACTGACACAAAAGGACAATCCTGACCCAAGAGATGCATTTCCTCCCACTTCTCAGCCACACACACAAGAAGTAAAATTTTTTGTTACTCCTGCAGCACACCGTTGCAAGTGAGATAAAATCTGAACGCATACATCTTGATCTACCCTTTAAAAATATCTTCTCTCCCCTCCTTCAGGCCTCAAATTTGCGACAGATTAAGTTCTCCTCTGCAAGAGACATTTAATGCTAAGCAAACATTAACAGTCAGAACTGCAGAAGACAGCGGCTGACAGATGCTTTCCCTGGCTTGTCCCATCTCAGATCTGTGAGACATATGAGATGCATTTGTTTTTGTCTGAAATGTAGCTATAAAATGTTCCACTTTCTCTTAGGCAGCTTATTCAACATTTTCCCCCTAATACGAATTTTATCTTGGAAAATGATGAGGAGGCTAAAACACCCCAGCAGCACGGCCATGAAACATACTCCAGCTGCTCTCATCAGTTAGGAATACAGTCTAGGTTTTCAAGGCAATGCAATTTTTTTGTTCTCCAACCACCATTTGTTTCCTTCCTTCTGACATTCATTTTTGCATGCCTTGAAGCCATACCTTGAACTTCACATATCTAAAGGCAGCTGCTCAACCACTCTCCCAAAAACTGTTTACACATTTCTCCTTGCTATCACTGACATTCTCCTCTACTCCCACATCCCTTTCACACTGGACTGAAACCTGTGGTTTCACTTCAATTGCACCTTCACCTTTACCATGAAGACAGACTCACAGAAAAATGTAGGTTTGATATCTCTGGATGTGCTGAATAGAAACACCCACTGTCCCCAGCCTGGGCCAATTTCAAGGTCTGATACAAGTCTAAAGTTTGAACAGACTGCTCAGGGTCACCTTTTGTTAAGTCCAGAGTACCTGAAGGGACTGAGACTCCCTAGTCTCCCTGGGCAGTTCTGCTGTATCAGAACTGTATCTGCTGCACAAAATATTAGCCAATGGCTTAAGGAGCAAATGGTGCTAACTTACACCTACTTTATGTTCACACACAATGCAACCAAGTAATAGTAGAAAACATATTTGTTGAAGCTCTCCAGAATCACTGACAGTCAATCCTTAAAGGAATTAGAAAACATGGTCCAGACTCTCTTCCATGTCAGTAAATCAATTCCCAGGGACTGTCCCAGTGGAGATGTCAATAGAAACATCTCTGAAGCTCTCAGGTTCACTAGTGGTGAAGGACTGCCACAGCCTGGCTTTGCTCTACTGCATCCTTTCCTCAGCAACACGGTAGCACGCCTCTTGGCTTGAAGGCCTGGAAATTTGGCTCAGCATGCTTGCCTGCCTCCAAAGTGTAGCCTTCTTCCATGGGGATTTCTATGTTCACTGCTGGTGAGCAGTATCTATTTCCTTTTAAACAAAAGTGGTTGGGTTCTGCTAAAAAAGCTTGTCTAACAGATGGCTCCTTCCAGTAGAGTATCACTCTTGATAGAACAGAAACAGTGGCAGATTTATAACTAGGAGACTGAAGGGGGATGACCTGCTGCGCTACACCTCACAGGTGACTTCACCTAACAGCAGGTGAGCTGTGCATTTCTTATTCCTCTCCTGCATGCTATAGTTACATCAAATCAGCCCTGACAGGAACAGAGAGAGCATTTGAGATGCAGAAAAACTGAGCTATAAGTAAGCTTCACCTTTGCAATTCTCAGGACTTGAAGCACACAGTCTTTTCTAGTCTTTAATTGCCTATGCGTCCCATATATCTCTCTGTCGCCTGGAAAAGAAAAATACGCAATTACTGCAGAAGTCAATAAAATACAGTCATGTTAAATACATAACGTATTAAAACACACCGCTGCCTTAATTAACCACCTTAATTTAGTGTACATTAGCACTAATGAAGAGCTTTTAATACCCAGCGAGGGATCTGATTCCTCAGAATCTCTCTAACAATCTTTGGGGTGTTTTTAATGCTCACAGACCACACGTAAATCCATAGTGCCATTATGTATGCACCTCATATCACAACAGCACTAGATTAATCACAGCTGCACCTTCAGTATTTCATAGGAGGTTTAGACAAACTTTAATCTGCTGTGACTTTACAGACCGTTTACTGGGAAAATGGAAAAAGCAGAGGAAGGGAGATGGGATGTACTTCCAGTAGGCCCATGAGGAGCAACAGCCAGAGATGCTGGATGCCTCCCCAGCCACCTCCTGCACAAAGCTAAGCAAACAGCTTTCTCCCACTGTCTGAGAACAGTGAGAGAAGAACAGAGAAGCCAACGCACTGCCTGCCCTGGCAGCCCCCCCTTGGCTGCTCTTCTACCTGCCCCAGTGCCACTACCAGGTCTTCAGGCAGCACAGACCCTCATCCTCCATCAGCACCTCGGGTCACAAGGGCCCAGTGTGCAACTAGGATTCTGGTTCATCCTCCTCAGATGATGATCCTCAGATAGTTTGGGAGTACTCACAGATATTCCAAACTGATCAATAAGGCATTTGGGCCTCTTTCTGCTCCCCTGAGGTGCAAGCATGCCAGAATATCAGCACAATCTCTGGATCGGGTGTATCTAACATCTATTCCCACTAACATTTGTGAACCTGCCTTTGAAAACTGCCTCCAGTAAAGACTTCTGTGAGTAGAAGTCTATAGCTTGCTGTTGGCAGAAAGCAAAGAGTTCCAAGGTAGCTGAAACTCATACAGTATAAAACATTTAATGAATATTCATAGCCTTTTTGTTTTGTGTTAATCCCTTATTTTATGTCCTTCCTCTGTCACCATGGAGCTAGTCCCTGAACAACAGTGAGGATGATTCCCATTTGGAGACATGGAGGATGCAAACAGTCTCAGCCAATTGCCCTGCTGCAAAGTATTTTGGGCATTGCCAGCAGCTGAGCCACACATCCACTTCACCACCAGATGGGTCCCAAAACAATACCACGTTTGGGGGTCAGTGCATTGTCAGAACATATCATGCAACCACATGAGCTGGCTGCAGCATGCATGGAAACCTCCAGAGGGTGGCCTGCAGAAGCTGTAGACAGAACATAAGCTGCCATCACTGCCACACGGTGGTGAGCTCCCCTTCTGGCACACAGAGCTCACTCTCACCTTTTTATCTTTTTCTTTTGCATGTGGTGAATGCTTTGTCTTCAGCTTTGCACATGCAGCTGAGAGACAATTTCTCCAGCTGTTCTATCCCGTGATGCCTTTACTCCAGGACAGCTGCTGCCAGGAAAAGATGCCTCTAACTTTAAAGCAGAAATGGCGCTGTGTTATAGAAACCTATCATTAGGAAAATCGCCAGGATGATGGGATTCCTGCCCCTACTGCGTGTGCATATAATTACATCCATACAAGCCCTCAAAGGTCTGTGTGGGAGAGAAATTTTATTTTTTTTATTCCCCTTAAGTCACAATATTTTAAAAGAAATTACAGCACCACAGAGAGGAAGAGCTTGAATGCTTCAGAGGCACCAGCAGGTGCTGTGTCAGAAGGGATGAAAGAGCACGTTTGGTGCCAAACAATAGCAATACTCAATCTTACTCTGCAGCCCTAAAGGGGAGGAAGTCCGTGCCAAACAGACTCACTTTGGTTAATAGCTACGATTTTGTTATTAGGGAGAACTGCAGAAAGTGCAAAACCACCATGCCTAATTGTGACTCGAGCAAGCTGATGCCTCTAATTACAGTCACTGGGGAAACAGTGGAAGCTGGAGCTACGGTATAGGCCAAGCCTCCTTCCTCAGGCCATGCACATGCAAGCCATGCTGCCTCAGCTGCTGAGCAGCTGTGTCTGGCACACTGTCCTTGTCACCCTGCCCGTGTCATCATCCACTGTTGCTAGCTCCATGCCAGCACTGACTTCTTGCATTCACTGCTTGCAGAGCAGCTCTTTATGGAGATCATGTGTTGATGAAGGAAAAGCAGCTCAGCTTGAGGCTCTTGTTGGTCTCTGCAGTTTGGCAGAGCTGAAGAGCCAGAGCAAAGAAACAGGAGGCAAAAAGCAGCTGATCGAGTCTACAGGCAGCCGTACGAGAAAGAAAGAAATGAGATCAATGGATCGTGGAGAAACATCTGACTGGTTTTGGAGAGAAATCCAGTCTCTTGCATGTTAACTGGTGCAGAAAGACCACCAGAAGAAGAGCTTATGGGTGCCCTGGTTTATTTAGTGCCCCAAGCTATTGCCAGCCCCCTTTGCTCACCACATCTGCAGGTTCTAGGAAACAGAAACACATGCCAGCCCACATATCCAGCCAAAGGGGAACTGAAGGCAGCAGTTGCATCCTGCTGCATCTCCCCAGCAGGTCACAACCTTTATACTGAAGTGTAAGGTTAAACATCTCTGTGGCAGCAGGCTCTTTCTCACATCAGTCCCATGCAACAGCTTCAGAAAAAGGTAAAATATTTGCCATTCCTGAACTAGAGCTTGGCACAATCTGTCAGTCCCATGTATTATCCTGTAACTAATAGCCTCTATATAAATAACTAGTTGTACTGGAATTTCATAGTGCTTACATAGCAAAGTCACTGCTGTGACACAACTCCATTACTGCATGTAAATCCAATTAGATCCCAAAGTGCGCTGTGCAACTATAATCGGCCCCTGTGGAGCAGCGATGAGGGGACCTGCACAAGGCCATGCAACTAGATACTAAATTACAGTCAATCTACCTCCTCCTTAGTTGCATTAAAATGCTAATGTCACTGTAATATGGGCCCATTTACCAGTGATGACTACCTTGCCTTGCAACACTACAGTGAATTAGGTTGTTGCACTGCCTGAGAGCATTTAATTCCTCAATACAGTTGAGCAAGCAAGGCCCGTAGGGGCATTTTATATCTTAAAACAATAACTTCATTGGCTTTTATAATGCTAAAATCATATGAGGCTGGGGATGGTGTTCATATGAATCTGAGCTGCTGCTACAACCACCCTAAGTCTCATTACCAAGCAAAGTTCTCTGGACAACTGGACCATGTTCCCCCTGATCCTTGTCAGTCTGTTTTTAATGAAGACATTTCAGTAACAAAACAGCTGTGCTTAAGAGCACACCAGTCACACAGAAGAGGACAAAGAGAGTCGGACTGAACACCTTAAAGCTTCATATAAATAACACCAGCTACGCAACAAGAGCAATAATACAACACTTAGCAGTTAACTTTTGTATTTACAACTGTGATTTGCAGGTTTTGCACACAGACTACATGGAATCATATGGTGGTAAAATCTCCAACACGTCTGCAAACATTCCAGATGGAAAGGCAGAAATCCCAGAATGGAACATAGTCTCCTAAATGTTGTAACATTGGAAAAGTGCTCATGCACGTGTCTGAAGTACCAGCAGAGCATGAGGCCACAAGCCACCCCACTCCATTTAGTGGAAATGTGCTTACAGCACTATTCAAAACATGAACTGCTCACTTTGGCTCCTTCCCAAGCCAAGTTTAATAGATAATAGTGTCTGGCTCTTTCATACAGCCTTTCTCACACAGGCATCAGCCACCCTAAGTAAGAAGATCTGTGTACAGAACCAATGCAGCTGATTGCTTGCAACTCTTTTAAGTTCTGTTCCTCAAAGAAAAAAAAGAAAAGATAGCTCACAGGTGTACTTTCTCTCATATTAACCACAGGACAACAGAACCATATGGAACAGATTGTCTTTCTAAACAGATAACCCAAAGATTATATGCGCTGATAGCATAATAATATTAACTCTGTTCATGAGATAAGAAAACCATGGCTAGAAGGGGAGTGGATGCGCTAGACCTCCTGAGCCAAGACGCAGCATGCAGCTCCCCAGTCCATTCTGAGACCAAGGGAAAGACTGATTGTTTCTTGTTGACAACTTCCACTCCTTGCAAGGCGTTTTCGGTCCCACAGAGAAGCTTACTTAGCATACAAAAAGGAAGGTTGATAACTCTGGCCTCCTATATCTGCAAATATTTCCCTCCAGGATGGAATAAATGAAATAAATGTCACCCACAGAGTGGGTCACGCAGTGGCATCACAAGCTGAGTGACATTACTGTCACATCAGGTGCTGCCAAGTGTTGAGATTCTCCAGACATTTAAACAGCACTCCAAACAGTTAGGGCACTAAACATAAAGCATAAATGCTTGCTACTTCTTCCCGTAGCTTGACAAATCTCACCTTTACAAACACCAGCTAGCTTCTCAGTGCTCTTTTACATTCTCTTCTTCTATAGTCATGCTTTGTTTGCAGCAAGTGGCTTGGCAGCCTGTGACACTGGTGATTGTTAGGAAAGATGCAGGAATAGATCTCAGAAACACTGGGCAGTTACTGTGGCAACCTTGTCCTCTTCAGACCACAATACCCAACATTTTAAGAAGTTCTTGGATACTTTGCAGACTTAAGGGAAAAAATGCAGTGGAGAAAAATGAATGATTTTAAAGTAAGGAGGCAATCAAAATGGATCACCATGAGCCATAAGGTGCCCTATCAAACAGATGATAACGATCTCTCCTTGGCAAAGAACAGCAGCAGACTCAGAGCAGCATTGTGGGGCACAGGCAATGGCCCGTGGGCAAGGTAATTTGAAAACCCCTGCATTTATCATCTGTTTTAATGCAGAACAGAGCTCCAGAGAAGAGGGTTCTTTTTTCTTCGTTTTGTTTTTGTAAAGGAAAGGTGGGAAAAATACCCCTAACCCTTTAGCACCTTTTAAGTGGGGGCCCAGTAATCTTAATTACTTTTAAAAAGCCCCAAAAAGAACAGAATGCATCAGCTATCTTACAAAATAACGATAACAATAATAATAATAATCTCTTTGTTCCATCTGCCTACACAGATGCTAAAATGAAACAGTTTTGCCAGGTTTAGGCAGTTTAGAAAATCAAAGGTTAGGAGAAACATCCTGTAAAAGCTGCTTATCATAAATGAAGGATCTCAAGAATTCTAAATGAAAAAAAACTGCTGGAAATCTGAGAAGTGACATTATTTATTGGATTCTGGTCATCTTTTAAATCCTGTTAACAATAAGAAAAACACATCTCAAAGTGCCATGAATTCTATACACAATAGGAAATTCTTGAGCCCACAGAGCTCACAACTCAAAGTGATGTAGTTCTTTAGGAACTAAATAAATCTCACAAGGTATAGGGTCTATATTTTAAGTAAAACTTGAATGCAACAGAGGTGGTGAGAAACTGCCTAGTCAAAGAGAGGCTGACATGTAATTTAAGTTATTCTGCTTAGAGCCAAACTGATACGCATGCCACATATTGCATGTGTAAATCTAAACTTAGTTTCACTTAATCATTACCTTTAACTTACTCCAGGACATACAATCACAGCTAACATGGCGTTAAAGGTCAATGCAAGTCATCTCAAGCACACTTGTTCTGATTAAGGTATGAACACACAACCATCCACCAAATAAGAAGGTGAAGGAGCAGAGGGAGAACCACAACCACAGCCCACAAGAGAGTCTCAGCTGATCTACGGGAAAATCAGTGCTAGTTAATGAATCCCATAATCTTGGCATATGTGTCCATAGCTGCTCTCCCTTCCCTCAGAAGCAGCCCTCCCATCTGAACAGCTCAGATGGGGGGGGGGGGGGGGGGAAGGAGAGAAGGGGGGGCAGGACTAAGCAAGGTCTAGCCAAGGCGTGCAGGCTGGATCCCAGCTGCTTTTGCTTTCCCAATGGATAACAGATACTGCATCAAGATGCACAATGTCATGCTGGTGAATGTGCTGCTCTCATAACACCTCATTTTTCTTTCCATCTCAACTTATTCTGAAAGTGTGTGGCTCACTGTTCCCTTTCTTTTCCTTTGTCCTTAACGTGTGGCAAAGGTAACACAAAAGAGAGGTGGCTGGTTATTGCTAATGCATTTGAAGGCATGACCATTAAAAAGAGGGGTTATTCTGGAACACATCATGGTTTTACTTGCTGTTTGCACAGGCGGCTAATGATCACCCTAATAGCTTCTATCTCTGAAGTCATAATAAGCTTACAAATGAACCTATTCAGCACGTATTAAAAAGCAAGAGATATTAAAAAGCTCCTTTGATTACAGCCTTTATGGAACACGGTATGCGTTTATAGAGGAGGTGCTGGGTGCTCACTTGCCTGACAGAGCTGAGTGCCACATCAGAGCCATCACGTCTGCTGCACCCATGCAGACGTTGGGGAATGTGGCCACCCAGGCCTGGTCCATGCACCCCAGCACTTCTGGGGATTAGGGAATCAAAGGAGCCTAACCCAACCTCTTTTGCAGACACCTGACATGATGAGCAGTCAGTGCATGTCCCTGGGCAGCTAGTGGGACCTCTTGACAGCCCACTCTGGTTACGAGGCATCTGTCTGAACCGGCAGTAAGCTAGGCAGGACATCTATCTCTTTGAAAGGCGAAGGCCTTGTGGCTTACAGTAATCCATTTTGATTGCCTTCTTTCTTTAAAATCAATCATTTTTCTCCACTGCATTGTGGCTTTGCTTTCCTAAGGTGAGGGTAACAGGGAGCTTGTTTCTTTTGTCACCTGTAATGCTTTCTCCACTATAACCTTATCCTTAATACTTAACTGCTCAGAGCCTGATCTAAATCCCACTCACATTGCTGACAGACTTAAAAATTCCATCAGGAAAAGAATAAAAAGAATTTTTCAGGTGGGAAAAACATAGTAAAATCTGAGAGTTCATATTATGGTTCTGGGTCAAATATTGCACATTTGCAAAAAAGTTAGAAGAGCACACCTTTATTTTCCCTTTGGGAAAAGAACACTGCATACAATATATACGCGTTCCCAAAATACCCTTAATCCCTGAGCACAGTGTATCTGCAGGGAGCTTAAGTAGAGAGATGTGGGGAGTGAGTCCTTTGGCACACGAGAAGTGCAGCCTGAGTGCTGAGAGAGTGGATGCAGGGCTTCCCGACAGCCTGCACGGTGGGGCAGATTTCAGCCGTGCTAAGTATCACATCAGCTCTTAGAGAGCTCATCCTCTAAGTAAGCACTTCTGTGTTGCCTGAAAGACAAGACCTCTGTGTGGAACAGACCTTTTCTGCATCTCCAGGAGACTGGCTGGGGTTAAGGCAGGTCAGGTGATGAAATACAGATAGCTTTGTGTTGATACTACCCACGGTGCCTATTAGGAAAGCCTTAATTGTAAGAAAACATTTCTCAGCAAGGATATTTAATACAGTGCCAAAAAGTCTCCCCAGGCAGGCTTTGTTTTAAGGTTTGTGAGCTCTGGGGAGAAAGGATTGTATCTCTTGTATTGAAGTGGTTCAGGGCCAGCACGGTTTTAGCTCCATTGTAATCAGAATAACACACAAAGGCAGCAGAGGAAACTTCTCTACCAGAACCATTTGCAAGATGTTGGGAATAGCCTGGGGCAAAACCTGAAGCACCATCAATCATCCCTATATGTAAGAACTGGCGTGCACTGACAGGGTGTCATAAGGACTCATTCAAAAATGAAACAGCAAATTTAAACGTGGAAATACTCAGGATGCTGATGAGTTTTCTTTTACTCAGCCTTTGTTAATATTTCACCTGTCAGGAGTAAGTAACTGAAGACATAAAATTTCCTCTAACCCAAATCAGGGGGCTGGATTAATTCCAAATGTACCAGTGAATGATGAAGGCAGGATCTGAAACGCCAACCATGAAGAAGCTCACATGGTCTCCCAACAACACAAAATCCATTCTGTGACTGGGCAGCAGAGCGCCTTGCCATTCACACCCAAAGAAGCAAGAACAGAGTTGGATCTGGTCCAGCAATTCCTATTTTTACAAAGACTAGATAATCTTTTCAAGGAGAACAATGAACAGAACATATCGACAAAATCAGATCTCCTGCAAGGGGTAGGTCTCTGTCAACTAACCTCCATGTCAATTAGGATTGGTCTGAATTCTGTCTGCAAAATCACACCAGCTTTCGGTGGCTGAAGCTGACTATATTCCACCTCAGCTGTGCCTCTTTCTCTTGATCAGCATGACATTTGAAAGCAATGCTGCCTTCCAGCCAAAACCAATATATTTTTCAAAGCATCACTGGTATGTTTGGAGGGCAAAAAGCCAAAGCAGCCCAAGTTTAGGCTGAGACATAGGGAGCAGTAGATGTCCATGCAATGCCTAGCGTGGCCAATCAGGCACCTTGGGGCATGCTCCTGGTTAGCCTGATGCTGCTCTGAGCTCTGCACCCACAAGTCTAGAGCAATACAGCATTTAATGGCCTCCTCACCCATCACTGATGTCAGCATGGGGAGAGGAATCTTTCTGAAAATATTGTGGAGTTTTGCTGCATTTAGAGATAAATTATGACAAATATCAAAGCATGACTTGTGGTCACTATCTCACATCTGATGATACATGAACCACTTTGTGTCATTAATATCACTTCAGCATTGTGTGCTTTACACATTACATTGTGAGAGCCCCTTATGAAGCCCTGTGACTGCCTTCCTTTTACATGCGGGTAGGAGATCCAGAAAGCCCCTTTGCCTTTGTTCCTAGTACTCAGCAAGTGCTCCATGCAGCTTCTGCAGCTCGCTGCTCTAGTGTTCTTTTTTTTTTTTTTTTTTTTTTTATTTCCTAACTTTACCTCTCTTCTGCAAATACACTGCTTGACACAGGTATCTGCACTATATATCGGATACCACATTTTTGCTTGTCATCTGATTTTTACATGAAAGCTAGCAAATTCAGCCATCGTGACTTTGCTCAGAATCATCCAAAAATCTCTGAGCCGAAAAGTATGAACGAAAGAATAAAAGTGGATGCCAAGCAAGCCCACATTTAAGCACTTCACATATTCTGTATGGAAACATCAGCTCCTGAAATTCGGTCTTTGGTGGGATGACATCTCTTTAATAATAACATCTTATTTTTCCACTATCACTGGGCAAAATAGCTCAAGTTTCTCAGCTAATACTTATCCGCCACTTTTCCTGTTATCTTGGAGGATTAGAAGTGAGTAATGCTCCAAAGCATTTTGGGGGAATAGCCAGATATCCTCCTAGCAAAGTCAGAGGTGACCAGATAACTACGGAAGCTATCAGTACAGACTGGGGGGGATTCATTCCTCTAAGTTAGTGTAATACTGCTAAAGCCTGTACCAAACACCTGGAACAATGACTTTACCACCACTTAATCTTAATCGTTGGCTCAGTGATTCCAAATTTAGTCCCTTCAGCTGGACTAGTGCTTGGGCGACAGATTTTTTTTTAAAACAAATTAATTAGAGGGCAGGATATTTTTCTAATGTCAGATCTCATTCGGGAAAAAAATGACCACATTGGTGGATACAGCATCAGCAATTAACCAACAAAACAAACTGATTTCAATTAGGATGTCAGCTGTGCAATGGTTTGGCCAAGGTCTCTGCCTCTAGTGGTATTATACATTTGCAGGAATCATAGACGAGATAAGGAGGAATTTGCTTCACACATCCCTTATTTATTTTGAAGAAATAGAATGCAGGATTCAGTTCATGAGGTTGGTTTTAAGCACCACTTGTGGTTACTACCTTAGTTTTGTTTGGAGACCTCCATTTTACAGCCTAGATGTAGCAGCTTATAAAAACAAAGGAATTTGCCTGGAGCAAAGTGTCTTTAACCTCAGTGTGTTTGAGTTATCTTTGTTCAGACCCTGTTTCACTTTTCCAATCCCACAACCAGACTGTGGTCTGATCAATCAGCTTCCCCTCCAAAGGAAGCCACATTTTTCTAGTTGAAATACATATGTAAGAAGGTATGTCATGACTACGTGTTCCCTTTCCAGGATCTTACTGCAACTAAAGGCTTAGTGAGTGTTTTAATAGAATCTTTAAAATATGGGGGCATTTGCCTTTTGAAAGATGATGTACAATTTTTGTTAAAAGATCTAAATGTAGATACACCAGAAAAAAAATTGTCCTTTCCCATAAGCTAGGATAAGCCATGACACAGTAGGGGATTTTGATGCTCTAACTACACAGGAAGAGCTAAATTAGCAACCCTGCATAGCGTAGGACAAAGTTTCTTAGCATCTGCCCTCTTCAAACAATGTACAGTTTGAGCTCTCAAACCAACGCAGCTTACTCCAAATCACAGCAGAAAATACAATCAAAAGCCTTTTGCTCCTGCCTGTTTAAACTTGGGCACTTTTAGCCATTTAAAAAATACACCCACGAACAAAAAAAGGAAGAGAAAAAAAGGCCCACTTAGATCTGACCTGCGAAAGCATTACTTTACACATTAAATTAGACATCTACCATTAATTACAAAGCTTAACAGATTCCTCAGCCGCCACAAAATAGAATATGCACTTGTAATGACAACTGAAAAAACTACATGAAAACATCAACCATTAACAGGATATACTTTAAAAAAATGGCTAAATCATGACTTACCAATTTTCCTCGAGTTCATTCTGAAGGTAAAATGCAAACAGAGGCCAACTTCACATCAAGTCGAAAGGTCAAGCACTCTGCCAGGTTCTCACCAGCCCCTAGGCAGCCTGTTCCTCCACAGTGCCAGCTGTTAGAACCCCAGGCAGCAATGAGCTCTTCCAGAAATGGGCAAATCCAAGACCTAAGCCAAGTTCTTATACTTGGGATTGCTGCACAGAAAGAAGCACCTGCAAAACTGGATGCATTTTGCAGCCTTAACTCTTCGCTGGCAGAGGTTTCCAAAATACCAAAGACAGCTAACGAGTAAGTGCAAGCAAGAAGAAAGTCTTCTTGTCCTTCCAGCTTCAAGTAATACCTCTGCGAAGAGAACCTTACAGACCTTGAGTATTACATGACCTACACAAGAGCTGAGGCCTTGAGCTCCTTCTCATAAGATGTTCTAAACAAAGCTGAGTCCCACCAGCTCCTCTGACTACCAGCAAAAGGGACAGCAGAGTATCTGCTAAGGAAGTCTGACTCTGAGAATATGCACTATAGATGGGGAAGAGGTAGTATAATCACATTAGTAATTGGAACTGAAGGCACTGCCACATCATTGTTTGCTCCTTAATTTAACAAAAAAAAAAAAAAAAGTGAAACATGGCTATAATTGGTGGGGGGGAAAAAGGTGAAACCGTTCTGTTTTTGCATAAGTCTGACTGTAATTACAGAAGGCTGGCACATGTAAGGGGGAGCTACTGAATATTTAACCTTTGAAATGAAAGCTTGGTTGTCTCTTGTCCGTTAACATCCACATGTATCTTCCATTAACTCTAATTAGGGTTAACAGGATGTTCACATAAGTACCTCCATAATTTACGCTAATTGTAGTGAGGAATAAACACTGATGGGAGACAAAATGCCAAGTTTCTTCTGCAGGGTTAAGCACCCAGAGCCTGGATGTCTCTCATTTCCATCTTCTCCCGTAAAGGCCCCTGAAACAACCGCACACATCGCAGACAGACTGACACACTGAGTCTTGCAGCAGGAGACACACAGAGTCATGGGTAACAGCAGACACTGTTATTTATATGAAAAGGAAACGTGGACACACAAAGCCTGATACATACTACACTGACTCACTTCCAGATGCTTGCTGCTGTTACAGGCCTCATGGTAACACAAGACCAGTGCAGACTGACACTTCCCCTCTCCCTCTGAGATGTCCAGGCAGCACAGAGGAGCAACTTTCTTCTCTGTCACATATTAAGATAAGTCACCTTCAATTAACAAACTGAAGAGCAAATAAGATTATCACAACAACCTCAATTACCCTTACTATTGCCATTACACAACCCCTATTTGATAGGCTATACAATATTCCTAGATCAGACATTAGCAAACCATTAAAACTGTAAATGAGAAAAAGCAAAATCATCTGCCATCATCAGAACAGCAACAATCATGCACTTTCTGCAGTGCTCCTGGCTGAAGCCCTCAGCAGCTCATTTCAAAGCATTAGCAGTCTCCTCTCTCATCCCATCATAAACTGAGAATTTCCATCAGATCTGTGAGATTCTGAAGCAGAATAGAGTTGTTAGCTGTCTTTAGTTGAGCAAGTATTTACAAAGCCTCTGGGAGCCTGAGGAATGCTCTGCTGTTTCCCTCACAAGCTGCAGATATTATTAGTAGAAACCTTGCAGTGCTGAAGCCTTACTGTGGGGATTTTGCAGGGGGCAAGAAGCATCAGGAGTTGTGGGGAGATTCCATGCAGAAGCCACACAGGAGGAAGAAACAGGATACAGTCCTGCTGGTGCTCAGTGCTGGGGCTAGAGCTGGAACTGTGGAAAATCTGACTCACCCATCCATACCCTCCCCGTGCCCCAGTGCTAACAATCCTCCGTCCTCAAATGCTTTGGGACAGCTCCAGCCACAAAATGCATGTGGGCAGGAGTCCCACTGAAATTAGTAGGTGCTTTGTCTAAAGGACAAGGAAAAAAAATAAATCAATTAGTGTATTTGTCAGCTAACCAACACCAACTCATATTGCATTTCTGAAGAGACACGTCCCCCAGGACTCACATCAGAAGTGGACATGTTTTGGCTTTGTTACATAAAAACAACTGCTTTCCTTGCTTTACTCGCTGCCCTGGGGAATTAGTGACTCAGGCAGGATGCTGAGCACTCAGTGGGATTTATTTTCCAGCATGTTGAGGTCTTTTTTAATCGGGTATGCTGTCTTATTAATGCAGCTCCATTCAGACTAAGATTTTCAATAAATCTTCCTGCCTTCTCATTTTACCGTCACAGTTTTTCAGATGAGCTTGGGGGATTACTGCTCAGGAAAGCAAGGAATAGAAAACACAGAAGGCGGAGACTCAAGGTATGCCCACTGCCTGTGAAGGTGACAGAGCCAGCTGTGTTTCTAAGGCACCAAGCCCTGTGCCATTCCCTTCTCAGCTCCTTTAATCCAAAGGGAGCATCACTCAGCCCCAGGCTGTGCCCTTCCCATACAGGCACTGCTTTTTGTGGCACTTTGCCCCATACTACTTCCTCTCCCAGGTCCATACTCCAGCAGACATTTCTGAAGACAAATCTGTGTGTGTAGTGGTTAAGCAGACACCTCACTGCAGAGTGTCACAGCCCCACAGCTTTGTGACGGACCAAAGTACCTGCAGGAAAAAGCCCTGCCCTTTCCCTTGGCCAGGGTTGTTCACAAGAAACACTGTTCTGTATCCAAGCAGCTACACTCAGAAGAGAAAAACAGAATATTCTTGCTGGGGAGGTATGGGGCCAGCAAACATTTTAGCTGTGCTCTTAAGTGCAGAGACCATTTCTTCCTAAACAAAGGCTTGCTTTTTTAAATGCATTTTGAGTGCTCAGATACAGTATTTTTTACAACCAACCAAAGCAGTGGAAAAAAAATTTAAAAGCAATGGAACTAAAACCAACCAGGACTGTACCACCTCTCCACTCTGGCTCATTTGAAAACACACAATGAAATAGAAAACACAGTCGATTAAAAGTAACACTTGTAAAATTACTTACACTTTAAGATCAGTATCATAAAGTAGCAGGTTTAAAATAAGGCAAAATGCTAAGCAGCGAGTTGCAAGACATTTTTATAAGCACTGGAACGAAAGACCAATAAGTGTTCACAAAAACCTGAGTTAATTGAAACTTCTGGCTACTTTGTATTTTAACTGGATGGCTGGCACAGCTTCAGCTCCTTGCCAACAGGCTGACAGAGATATTGGAAGAGAGAGCAGGAGAGAATCAGCCAGCTGCAATGAGCAGTCAGTATATAAGGGGCTTGTTTATCTTTTCTCCATTATTACTCAATTTAGTGAAGATACTCTCCATGAAGCCAGTTAATATTCTCCAGGGTCCTGTGAAACACAAAACTATATTGGCAATACAGGTAGTACAAAAAAGATAGAAATAATTCGCTCTCACTAGGTATTTTTTCCCCTTTTCCCTGAGCAGAAACAGGAATGATAGAAAAATTGTATGATAACTTAATCAGAAACTCAAAACATGTGTTCCACAGTATATTTCATAGTTTCTTGACATCTCTTTGTCTTTTTGTCAATCTACTGCCCAGCTCACCTTCACAGCTCTTCTGTTCTATTTAGCTCTAAAGAGACAGCCTTCCCTTATGAAGTGTATGGAAATGGGATTTGTCACAGTGAAGGCTTATGCTTATCTAGGGATGCAATCCGATTTTGTACAGGTTAGGAAATGTGCTTGGAACATGTGGGTGTGTTGGGAACTTATGGAAAAAAAGAGCATATAAAAGAACTAAGCAGATAGATGTTACTATCTTGCATGGAGCACTGCAACTGGACACTGGGAGATACACTCCAATGCAGTCACTAAAACCAGCTGCAGACTTGCTGGTATAGCAGAAACAGCAGAAAGCTTCTGCAGGGAGCATGGACCCCACCTAACTTCTCAGGAATTCACATCAGGCAGATGACATGACTTTTTGCCCTGCCAGATCTACCAGTCCCCATATAGCTCAGCCCTGCTGCAATGGAGCAAGCACGGGGCACTGTGTTTGGGCACTCCTCCTGCAGACCAGCTTCAGCCTCAACTGCAGGGAAGGCACCAGTGCCACTGCCAGCCCAGGCTGGCATTGCTTAAGGACCAGAACTAGCCACAGAAATCAACTGCACCCAGAACTCTCACACACACACACACACACACACACACAGATCTCTTTCCAAAATAAAATTAAACACAGTTATAATCATCTTAACCGTAGCAGATACTTCAGCTTCAGTGGGCAATAAATCAGACATGTCGTTTCCAGCAACTCATCACTGGGGTTGCTTGCTACATGGCCAAAATAAATAAAGAGGCTTTTTTCCTGGTGATGCTAAGAGCCAAGATTTCTTGTGTTGGCTCTTCTCTTAACAAGCACTCCTGTAAATTACAATTGCATTCAAATTTTGCATTCAGTTCCTAATTATTTCTATCTAATTACCGAGTTGCTAGTGGGTTTGGTTCTCATACACTGATATACACAGTCTTATGTATTTAAAGAATTGAATTTAGGTTACCCAACTCCAAATGTACATATTCAAAGTCTCCACTACATTAACTCACCATTGTCGCAGAAACCACACTGAAGGCATCCAAGACCTTCTGGTTTCCAAGCATATTGTCTCAAAAGAACAACAACAAAAAGCAGTAATTGGCAAAAGAAGCTTCTGCAATGTCATGAAAAAGGAGCCAAACACTCTGAGGCCATGCCCATGTTCAGCTGCAACATCCCATCCCTTCAATATCACTCAGAAGGATAAGAGAACATTTTCAATAAAGCCACAGAGAATGAAGGTTTATACGTCTTTGATGGCCTACAGCTGGAAGGAAAGACAGCAGTTAAAAGTCCACTAATCTCGTACCATTTCTCTTTCATTAGGTTCAGTTTGGAATTTTGGATAATGCTGAATCAAGAAAGAGAGGTTAATTGTTTAACCTTACAAAAACAATCATGCCTCTTCTGGCGCCGCCTTTTTGCCTGCTTCACGTTTTTAGTTTCCCAAAGGATCTGAAGCTCAACAGACTGATAAATTCTTTAGTGAATACTGTACCCGTGGAATTGCTACATAAAATGAGACAAGATTTCAAGTTTTCTACAGCCCCTGGATCTACCTGTTGTATGTGATCTGGAAAAAAACCAACACCCTCTATATGTTTGAAATAAAATTTGAAACCATGTACTTTATCTCCATTCAGTGTTTTAATATTGCATATGTCCAATTCAATCACCATCACGCCACTTTTTACAGGTTGGCTAGGAAAAGACAATGTATGGGATGTTGTATGGGATAGCTAACACTGATTTTCACTCTCTCAAACAGCTCTTTTAATGAGAGTTTGTTGCAGTTCCATGACAGTTTATCCTTGTGTATATTGTGAGCTATACTTTTTCCCATACAGAGGTTCTTAAGTAGTGATAATTCCTCTCACTCCCAGTAATGCCCACCACAAGGTACTTTCCCAACATTCAGCTCAGTCTTGTCACTCACACAGGTCTGTGTGTGTGTGGGGGGGGGAGGGGGGTTAAGAATTTCATCTTTGCCCAGTCAGTGCCTTTTCAAGTTCCTCCATGCTAATGTGGTTCCCCAAAACCTCAGAATCCCAGAACGTTACTCCAACCTTCATTTCAGCAGGAAATGAGTACACATCCACTCCTCTCATTCACTCATTCATTCCAGAAATCATGCAACCCTACTGCCTCCCGCCTACATGAAACAAAAGGAAACACAAAAACACATCACAGACAGAAAGTAACAGGGAAGGAAAAGGGATGTGCTTTTGTTTTAAGTAAAATTTCTATGGTGTAAATTGCTTAATGTAAGAGTCTTAGATGTTAATACTAAAATCTGGCTAATACTTAGTATTTTATTGATACGCTTAGCTTGCATGTACTTTGTTTTATCAACACAAAAGAACTGATAAAACACCAACAAATCCATTTGTCAAGACAGGAGGAATTCATCGATCTGAAAAGAAAGCCCCATACCAGTTTACAGCAATCTTATAGCCAACTCTGCCTTCAGTAGGAGCAGGAAAGAGGCTTGCACCTTCTGCTTCAAACAGATACTAAGCTTCTGTGAATAGTGTAATTTGCTGACAATCAGTGGCTTTGTGTCCGTATTTTCATTTATGCATGTATGTATATATGTATATTTCTACACACACAGAGCCTATGAATATGTAATGTTTCCCTCCCTTCCACTCAGAAAAGTCAAGGCAGAACAGATTGCAGCCTGCAGCCTGTTTTTTCAACAGCTGTGTCACAAGAAGTCTCCATGAGCTGTATCCTTCAAACCTCTGCCACTCTTCATACATACATAAATAGAAACACAAGGTGTGCATAACGCTGAAGTGTGATGGAAAGCACAGCAATAATAGCAGGGTGGCAAAATCCTAGGCTGCAGCAAGTAAGGATAAGCCCAAACACAGCAGCTGCAGAAACAAAGGAAAAAAGCTGCTTACCCTTAAAAGGTCTCACTTAAGCAGGGAACTCCAGTAAAAAACCATCACCTTCACTGCCAACACTTACTGGGAGCCAATATCCACACCTTCCAGTCACTCAGGGGCAATGCATGCACCTGAGCTCCCCTGGGTTGACCCTGCCTTCCACCAGGTGCTCAATCACTGGTTCAAGCCACAACTTATCATTTCCACTATAGTGTTACAACATTAGAACAATGCACTTTATAATACTGCTGCAGTGGAAATAAGGTGTTCTCCTTTTTCAGCTACAAGGATGAGCCAGTCTTCACACAAGACAAACTTTGCTGAGCTCCATCTCCCAGAGAATACTGTGATATGTTTTAGAAACCCAACGTGGAAGCTACACGAGAGCCAACTCAGTGCCTACTAAGGTCATAAGAAAGGCTTACTATACAATCTATGGACTATGTACTATATAATCTATGTACTACACAACAACACACTGCTAACGATGAGCTTTCCAAATGCTCCATCGAGAAGCAAGGGGAAAGTTCCTGCTGCACAGTTGGCCCTATCTGAACACAGGAATAATGCATGATGAAGCCAGTTGCTGTCACCAAGCAGTGATGTGTATGAAGTGCAAAGAGCATTTCCATGTTTGAGAGGAAACACTTGACTTCAAATATTCAACAGTCACTTGTCTTTTTCGTTTTGTTCTCCCAGAGCCCAGCTAGATGGAAGGCAGCTCTCTGGCTCCGACACTGTATTGCCAGGCAGGCTACTTGTCAGTGGTTGTAGCATGAGCGACAGCAGGAGGCTCAGAACAAGTGTGTGAAATAAAACGCTTATTGAAGAGACAGCACAATGGCTGGCTTTCTAAGTGGCATGGGGCGCTTCACCCTGCGGGAGCCCTCACACCTCAGCACTGAGCAGCTGGCTTGCACTTTTCTCCTATCAATAATAACGATAAATAATAATAATGGCAGCAAATAAAAGGAAACCCTGAGCTGGCCAGCTGCACCAGGTGATTACTGCCCCTGTCTCCAGGGCTTAATTCCCTCCTCATCTCTCCAGGCTATGGGTAGTGATAAAGCTCTCTTAGCCCCTGCAGTGCCCCCAGACCTCAACAGTGAGAAGGATTCTTTTATACATCCTCATTTTAACAAATAAAGGCAGAGCATAAAGCAAGGACTCTATCTACCTTCTGAAAACAAAAGAACATTCCCTGGTTTCCCAGCATTGCTGACTGGGAAGGTGTCAGGGCCTGTCCTCCAGCTTAATTGTGACTTTCTCCTTTACTCCTCAGTACTGCGCAAGCTCTCACCTAGGTCTGTTTCCTGTTACAGTAACCTCCCAAATTTACCAGCCAGGAGACAGCACTCAGTTCCTGAACCTGTGCCTTCTCCAGGCAAAATCTACCTGAGAAAAAATGGGTATGGTCCTTCTTTGCTCCTTTGTGGGCATTAACAGGGAACATCAGAAGGGACTGGTTACAGGGCACATTATGCAGGTGCCCTTGAGTCAATTAACTCATAGTATGCAGCTCCCATTACTGCTGTGAAGTGCAGCTGTAGTGTCAGGAGGCCAAATCCTCTGCAAAACACAGTGTGTTCTGCCCATCCAATTACACCATCTCTAGAAACATTTGCTTGCAGAAGTGTCAGCCTATGTCTGGGTATTGTGTACTTCTGGCTTTTAATTAGTTTACCCACTGATTCACTCAGAGGGAAGGCAAAGTTGTCTTGATCTTTTATGTCAGCCAGTCATCCTACCAAAATTCCTTCATTCCTACACGTACAAAAACTGTCTTGAGTTACACAAATCTTTTTTATAGCCTTTCCCTTTACATGTCCTTATATTTTGGGGGGATGGGGTGGTGGTGGGGAAAGGAGTAGAAAAAAAAGCCCTTTGCAGAATCACCTCAGCAAAAGCACAACCACAAGCAGCTGTTTGCAGCAGAGCCTGGCTACGTCAAAGAATCAGGAGACACAGAAAGGAGGCAGAGGAAGGGTGGGAAATGTGATGGATCAGAGGTGTGGCACCCTTAAGAGCTGACAGGGAAGGTCCTTCCGGTGCTCCAAATGGTAGCTCACAGCAGCCAGGAGCACAGCTTTGTCCTGATCTAGGAAACCACTGAAACATTTGGAGTACATTCAGCAAACCCCAGCACCGCTGCCTTTTTCAGGACCTACAACTTCAAACACACATTTTAGTGCTGTAGAGACAAAGTCCTTAGCCCACTGTACGACAAAACTTCCCTGCCTGCATGATTCGAATCTCCGTGCAGAAATTAAAACCAAAATGGGTAGCACCGAGAGAACAAGACAGAGCAGCTCCAACAGGGAAGAAACACAGAGCGACACTGATTGATTATTCCCAAAGCACCTACCCCAGAAGCATTAACAAAGTACGTGCCTGGGACAGCAGCCTCGAGCACTGCATGGAAACATTTGCAGGCTCACTGAGCCCCCCTCCCGGCACCCGCAGACCTCCCTGCTTACTGAGCACTTTTCAAGCAGCTCTGCAGTGCACTACAGCCTGGGTCCCCACTAAAAACAACATTTCCTTCCCGTGTCTCCTCCCTTTTAAATCAAGCCCAAACCCCAAATCCAGCAGCACCTCCATTATGTATATAATGGTCTCCATCCAACATTCCTCAGCAATAGCATCACTTGGGATGGGAAGGGGAGAGCTGCTCCTCAAAGAAGGCATCGTGTGAGGGACATGAACAAGAGAGGCAGAATACAGGCAATGTCCTCTGGATGTCTCCAAATTGGCCCACCATGGATGCTGAGAGCAGTCAACTCAATGCCCAGCTACAGTCACTGGGACATGTTCAGAGGGAATTAGCAAAGAAAATAGTGCTTAGTAGGTGCACTCATGTTTTATTCCCTGGTTGCAGCTGGGAATGATCAGTAACTCAACAAAGCTGAATGGGGAAGAAGGACAAAAGAAAGCTGCGGCACACAGGTGACCTGCACCTGTGGGGACAACAGCAACCTCTGCAGCAGGAAAAGGAGCAGGAGGACAGCCCTAAGTGCCATGCTCCTGCCAAACAAACTCAAGCCCTTCCAGCAAGAAACCACAAGCATGCAAAAAAAAAAAAAACAAAACAAGAAAACAAGACCGTGCCAGTACCATCAGAAGGAATATGTCAGGATGATCAACAGAGTTTGTAGTTTTAGTGACAAAACCACAAAACAAAAAAGGAAACAAAAAAAAAAAAGAGGGGTGGGGGGTTGGGGGTTGGGGGGGTAGGGCTGGGAGGGAGGGGAAAAATGCTTCAGTTTGAACTGGGAAAACTTTTTTTCTGGAACAAAGCAACACAAAGACATTTCTTCACCCAACTGCCCAGTTTAGTTCAACCTGAGATGAAACTTTCTTCTTTAGAAAAACATTCCCTCACTTCTTGAAACAAAACCAAACTCTTCTTATAAAACATTTGGATCGTGTATGAACAGGAAAATGTGGTTTTGGTTTTTAAAAGTTGAAAAGAGTGGCTTGGACATTTCTAAAACAAAACTGTGCTCCTTAAAGAAAATCTGGAATCAAATATCTGAATGTTTACAAACTTATATATATATATAACCCTTTCACTGACCGAAACAATTCGCTTAATTTCAACTTGATTGCACAAAGATTTACAGCCTCCATGAAGATTTGGGGGGGGGGGGGGGGGAAGCTGCATAATTTCCTTCTTCCATAACAAAACAATCTAGTTCAGAGGTGTGAATCATAGGTCTGATACACACAGCTTATTTTCTGTTCTCCAAAGAAACGGATTGCCACACTTCTAATCAATTTCCATTACTCTTGATCAATAGAAAAAGCACTACTGAGTGTCCATAGGGGTTTATACTGCTATCCTGAAACATCTGAATTCTGGTTTAGATATAAGTTTTGCAAGTGACTCATTTCCAACCAGATCTGAATGTACTGAATGTTATCCACACTGGGGTCACACTAAGCTACTAGGAGAATCAGAGCTTTGATGTGCTGATCTTCAGGTGTTTCAAATGACCATAAACTGCACTCATGTAAATAGTAAAAATGTACACACTCTTCTGCCTACTGGCCTTTGGCAGAAGGAGATAGACGAGCAGAATGCCAACTCCTGGTTCTCATCAGTGCAGTAAGAGTTTGGTCTTAGTGCAGCTACCAGATAACATGCAAAATCGGAATACGGAAAGGGAAATGGATCAGCAAAAGCAGTTCTGGCAAGGGATTCCACTTTCCAGTAACATAATCCATACACTAAAGTCAACTCAGCTAACAAGCCAATAGCTCGTGATAAACATTTAGTTCCATCCTAAAAGCTGAATACTTAAGCATGGGAAAAAACGGACAAAGAGATTCTCTGTCTTCTCATTGACTAAATACTTACTGGAGAAATAGTTTTAAATTGAGAATATTACTTTAGCTTCCTTGAAATGTACTTTGCAGTCACAAAGATTATAAATGGCATGGATCAGTTTGAGGACTCCGTGACAAATTCTGCCCTGAAATATGTCATTTGTAGAGCACAAATTTGGGAATGCCCAAACCCCATAACTTGCCCTGCTGCAGAACTTGGGAAAATGAGTGGGGTCAGATAGCCACAAACTGCAATATCCTGTCATCAACGGTTGCCAGGGAAAGCTGCCAGAAGAGGCTCAAGATGACAATTACAGCACAGGCAGTTCCCAGGAGAACCATCCTCCTACCCTCCTGTGCTCAGCGGATGCTTTATGCCAAGCAGCAAGGAAGGACCAAGCCCATTACAGATCTTAGGTATTTTGACACTTCAAGCCAGTGTTCCAGCAAGTCTGAAAATTAACACCTAGTGAGTGCTGGAGGATGTGAAAATAAACCTTTCACAAATAATTTTTAAAAAGGAAGCTGATGTTGCTTAAACATAACTACTGTGGAACATATTAATTTTTGTATGTGCTACTGGGGGGTTGGTCCACTCCTAGAAGTGCTGTGCTGTGCTTTTTCAGGAAAGAAATAGCTGCAGACAGAGCTCAGTTTCGCTCAAGACCTCCATAGGCTGGGCACTAAAGCTAAAATACAGGCAAAGCACTGCCACTGTATGCCACTGTATCATCCAGCCACACAACGCCTGCATTTTATCTGTACCTTCCCGCTCCTGCCACATGCTCCTGAGAACCATCCAACTGTCCAGTACAAGTGTGCTCAAGTTTTTTCATATTCTTCAAGTTATTTTGAATAAGTCAGTTATTTTGCTTTCTTTTCTTTAAGTAGGAGATACAGACACTTTTAGAGGGCAGTTTATCATTATTTCTGGATTACTTCTGTTTTTTCACCCTTACCTACTCCTGTTTTGTCACAGAAAGGATTAGCAACAGAAAAAAGAATTAAAAAAAAAGAAGAAAAAGAAGAAGATAAACCCTCCAGAAAACAAACAAACAAAACAGCCAAGAAAACCAAGAAACTTCAGGTTTCTCTGAAAATGAATGCAAAGTTTCTGCACAAAATAAAATACCAGTTTCTGCACAAAATAAAATACCTTAATCACAAGTTTCTACAGCAGAAAACTTACCAGCTCTCTTCAAAAATTCATAGAATTGTTTAAGTTGGAAAATACCTCTAAGATCACCAAATCCAACCTCTTACCATCCCTGTAGAGATGAGAAAGAAAGGCAGACAGGAAACAAGCTGCTTCCGCCTGTCAGAATGCGAGGAGCAGGGCTAGGAAGTGTATGAACAACTGCCAAAACCCACCGCATCTCTGACAAGATAATATTATACGTACTACTGATTTTAATAGCACTTTTTACTGATCCCAGCTCTTATTCAAAAGCTAAAGGAAAAAAGCTTCCAATACATGCATATACACACCTCTTACGCATCTGCTCCCTGAGAAATCTCTGCAGACGGAAAATAATTCTACCTCTTAAACTAAGTCCCAGGTTTCACTTATTTCACAAATAAAAGCAGACGTCCTTATGGAGGTCTCAGCCTAAGAGACGTAGAGCCCAGCTCACTTTGCACAGTGCTGATGTCATCATTCCAGGGCTCAGCACAGAGCTGGAAGGCAGCTCTGCCTCCCTTCCCTGGCACATGAGCAAACACCATCATCCTTTGGCAAAGCACCTTGCCCATGATATGGTTGAGTTTGCAACAGTGAGGAGCATTCGTACCATGTCAACTCAAATGGCCAATGACAACCGTGTAAGTGCCAAAAATCATGAGCCAATTCAATGGTAATTTGAGAACTCAGAATACCATCCGCTGTCCATGATATCATATTCTTATATCACAGTGGGTAGTATTTAGGAGGCACCAAATCACATTTTGTGAAGAGAGTTTTCATGTGTTTTTATATGAGGGCATTCCCCTTCTGTATTGATGCAAACTCAAGCATCTCAGGAAGCTCTCACAATTTAGTACAAGGGCAATTTTTTCACAATAGAAGGTTATCTGGAAGACTTATTTTGCAGAGGGATGAGAGTAGCACAGCTTTTCCAAGCAATTCAAGTCACAGTCTGAAGAGAACTCACAGAAAATAACAACCTCCCAAATATGCTATCTCTCTCCTTTAGTCAATGCGGCCCCAATTTAAATGCCTTCTAAAAACTAAATATTTCAAAAAGTCCACATGTAATTTGCAGAAAATGGCAGTTTAAGTATTGTCTCAACATTTCAGAAAGGAAAAAATGGTTGATTTCCAATGCATACATAGTTCTTAATAGTACCAAACAACTAATATTCTGCAACAGAAAACATTAATAGAAAGTATTTTCCTTTCTCCTGTTGCAAACCCACTCCAGGACATTACTGTGGCAAACGAAACCCAAAATGCTGCTGCTTCTAAGAGGAAACATTCTTTTTTTCTGCTCCTCCTTGTTTTGTTTGTTTGCTTTTGTTTTTTAAGAAGTTTGCAAGATTACTGGTTGCTAAACAGATTTTTAACAGGTTCTTACAGTAAAATAGGCAGATTGTTACAAGATGAATCAATAGATTCTTAAAGGAAAGTCAGCTGATTTTATAGGGCATCCCAGGGAGTCAGAAGTGCTGGTAACCACAGGGAGCTGTGCTGAAGACTGTCTCCCAGCTACTCATACAAGAGGATGATCTTCAGACCCCATGAGTTTTGCACAGTTTTGTACACATGGTTCTGGAGTCTGCTGTTTTCCTTTAGATCAGAATTTTCAGCAAGAAAAAAAAAAGT
This sequence comes from Coturnix japonica, assembly GCF_054131305.1. NCBI lineage: Eukaryota > Metazoa > Chordata > Aves > Galliformes > Phasianidae > Coturnix > Coturnix japonica. The sequence continues at coordinate 22,156,840 of NC_140667.1, read as the reverse complement.
AAAGCAACTGTAAAAAATCAATTTTTAGAAAGAATGCAGCATGATGCAATTCTCCTTATATGGTGACTGGTATCCCATGCGGGTCTCACACAATAGCCAGTCTGGCAGGAGGTGGAGTAAGAAGATGACTTGGGGGGGAGCTGGAAATCATATATATATATATCTATATATATCCCCTGCTGGTCCTCACCCTCCATTTCCTCTTGGATTTCTTTGTGACTGCACTGAAAGGGGTCAATAGCTCCCAGCTTGAGAAATGCAGCTTTTAAAAGGACTATCACCAGCATCTGTATTTAAAGAATGCTTTTTACTTCACAGCCCCCTAGCTAATGCAGTGCTTTTAAAAAGCGAGAAGCGAGATAAACTTGCAAGCAACAGAAAAAGGCAAGAGTGAAGGAGAAAGTGTAGCTTTTTGCCTTGGGTTTACTGACACTTCCGCAAGAATGAAGCTCACCAGGAAAAGGTGGGGCAGGGAATGTATGCAGCTATGGATCATTGCACCCTGCTTCAGTCACCACCTTCCCATCCGTTAAAGTATGTTAGAAAACCACATGAAGCAGCCAAACACCAAGCCTGAAAAGAATTTCAACCACTTAAAAATAATGGGCAAATTAGCACTGGACTCACAGAACACGTCAAAGCTTTGTAACTCAATCTTCAGTTTAAGAAATTCTGATCCAATAAATACAGGTGAACCAGTCAAATTTTAATAGGCTTAATTAACTTATCTCAATAATGAAATGCAGAACTAGTGGATATGCTTGTACTGAGGCTTTCTATTTAAAGAAATAGTCCAGAAAGGGTACGGCACATTAGAGTCAGGGATTTACGGGAAGGGAGGAGGAACAGGATTGTAACTTCTCCCTTAATACCAGTGGATAAGGCCGTGTGGAATGCTGGCCTGGCTCTTCATGACCCCTGCTTCACATTGCATTCTTAGTCAGACACCCATCAACAACTACACTGCAATAGCTTCCAGTCTGATCGTGTGCTTTAATACACTTTTGGAATGGATGAATCCAAGCATCAGTCTGTACAGATCAGCTGGTGCTGGAGCCTCCCTGTGTGAACAGGTCCAAACCCCAGCCATGTGCTTGAGAAGCTGAGTGACAGTTCTTGCTGCTAGAACACTTCCAAATCTAGGGAGCGAAACGGGTGAAATGTCACAGAAGAAAGCTCAGCTTCTTGATGAGTGGCAACACAGGCTAAATAAAACCAGCTATGGTTTTCATCTCCAATTTATTTGGCTTTATATTTAACTGGTTATTTCACTAAAAACTTTCTGCTAGCAGCAGCTCACAGTTTTTATTCAAGTCCTAAAATTCACAGTTGAAAAGGTGCACTGGTTCCTCCATCACCACTGACACATCAATCAATCAATCAATCAATCAATTCATACAGATCCCACCAGTTTGTTCAGGACAGAAATCAAAAGCAAGGCTGGAGAATGCTCCAGAAATACAGACTCAAATCGGCTCATGCAGCATATGAGACCGCATTTAATTTTAGCTTCCAATCATACTGTTTTTTCTCACAGGCATTCAAATACATTAGTCCATGCCTTATCAGATCCTGAATTACGACTGTAGAAAAGCTCCTATGAGTCTGAGAATTCTAGTTCAAAGACGTTTATGAGGCTGTAATGAGTACTGACAGATAAGCCACACTCTTGCATGCACGCTCGCTACCGATGTCTGGTTTAACACAATACAGCCCTAAGCCTTCATAATACAGCATAGGAAACAGAATCCTCCCATTGCCTACTACTAATTGCATCTGCAGTGGTCAGAGGTTGAAAGAGAAGTAAGCAGATTAATTCTATTAGACTGTGGAACAGTATCCCAAAGGGACAAGGGAAAATCCCATCATTTAAAACAGGACTGGTAGGCATTGCTGGGAACAGTGTTTCATACTAGTAGGGGATTAAGGGTTTGGACTAAAGAGCTTCATCTTTTCTAGATCTGGTTTCCATGAGTCATCGCAGTCAGAATTACAGGGCTTTTCTGTTTGGTTTTTCTTTTCACTTTTGGTTGACCTGAAACATCTTCCCTGGTCAAAAAGTAAACAGTTCATTTCATTTCTTACTTAACCACTTTCTTCCACATACATTTCTTTCTTCCTTTTCTTAAAAAGCTTTCTGTTTATATTAAGATAATGTTCAATATGAAGTTATTTTAGAACAAAAGGTCTAAGTTTTGCTTTATTAATAGCTTACACATATGTATGATTTTTCTTTTTTTTCAGTATACTCCTCCCACACTTTTGATCTATATTTATCTTATCCATACAAGCAGTCTTGCTCCTCTTGAAGTACAATTTTGATGAAAAGCATTTCCTGCTCTGTAAACACAATGTGAAGTTCCACCTCTACAGCTATGTCAGGCAGGGGTGACAGTGCCAAGTTAATGGAAAAACCCTCTGCTCAGCCCGCTGCAGCAAGCCCCAGACAAGGCAGAGCCCAGCAGAAGCACAGTCTGAGCAGCAGCAGCTCTGCCTCTTACCTGTGTGCTGCTCAGAGGGACAGGCTTCCAGGGAAGTGCTTGGTCACCGGGATAAGTCAGGCCTTGCTAAACACACATCAGTCAGTCTCCTTGCTTCAGGTCCCCAGTACAGTGATCTGGGCTGCTCAACCTGTCAGAAACAGCAGTGACACACATAAGACTGGTACCTTGATAATGTGCCCAAGGAGGACTGTGACCTTGTCTTAGTCACTTCCTCCTATTCAGGTAAAGATCAACTCTTTTCTGCACACCTGCATGTGGTGTGGCAAAAACTCTGGCAACTCTGTAAGACAAATCTAACTTTTCATTCCACTTAGTGATGATAGAAAAGAGCTTTTACCAGAGAACAACAGGAAAATGAAAAAGAGGGCAAGGTGATGGAACAGAGAGGCCAGGAGTGTGGGTTAAATATACCAATGTAGCCAGGAGGAGAAGGGTTCGGTGGGAGATATTCAGGTGGTGACAGCAGTGAGCAAGCAAGAGAAGGTAAATCAGAGCCTGGAGAAAGGAAAGGAAGGCCAATGGGAAGAGAGGATGGCTAACAGCTGCCCTTGTCAGCCTTCCCCTTGCAGAAGTCAGACAGACCTGGGGCAGAGGTGGAGCCAGTGCTTAACAGAGCAATTTCTCTGTAAGCGCATCTCTCCAGAGAACAGCACTGAGCCTGCATCTCGTTCTCCCTGACAGCTCCAATTCAGATGTTAAGCTGGCGCCATGCAAACCCATTTCATAGCATTGCTCCTCTCCTCTCCATCCCCATGTAACTCGCTGCTTTGCTCTCATAACAAGAATCCTCTGGCACAGCCAGTCCCGACAACATCCCAAAGCTGTGCACATGCCCACCTGGAGCACAGGCTGCTCCACTGCACCACAGTGTTCAACAGTTCTCCCAAGGTGAAGGTGACAAGTTGGGGGCAAGGTCCCTTCTGCAAGCACTCCCTGCAGGACACTCAGGCAGGGCAGCAGCCAAAACTCCACATCACAGGTGCTCATTTTATATGTGATCTGAGCAGGGGAACGTCAAGCCAGTACTTGTGCGGTTGTTCGGGCCCACATCCCTAGTGAGCTCACACTTCTTCAGCTGTGCTTCACCATGCTATTCTGTTTGTTTACAAGCCTGTTCCCTGCTCTGTACAAACCAGCATTTCAAACACACTTGCACAAACCACATCCTGGCTTCTTAAAAGGGGAAGTGAAAGTATCTGAGAGATACAAGTGCTTGTGTGTAGAAAGCAGCACCAGGACAAAGAGGCAGCTGCCCCACAGAACCCTGCCCTGTTGAACTCGATCCTAGCCCTTTCAGACAGATGTTACTGGACAGCACCTCCAGCTTTCAGAGACAGACAGGGAAAAAAGAAAAGATTTGTTCAGTTTTGTAATGTGCTCTGAAACCATTAGACCCAAAGTGCCACAAGCAAGTGAACAAACTACTAAGAGACATCAGAAATGTCATTCAAAGACATTTTTAGTACCAGTTTTCCCTTTCTATTTATGGGGAGAACCATGTTGCCCTTGTAGGCAAAATCCATTCTTTCCCTATTACTATTACAGCTGATGTACCACTGTGATCAAGAGCAGAGGGATCTAATACATTTAGGGCTGCTAACATTGCATTTTGTCTTGTGTGCATACATGCTCAGATGAGAGATTTCAATCATCTCTCTTCAAGGTACATTAGAAAACAGGAGATACTCTGGGTCACCTAAATCCTCTGCTCCAGTGGAGGATCGTGCCTTCCCTCTCTGCACGGCTATGACCCTATCTAATCTAATTTAGAGCATCTCAGGAAGAGGGAATATTCTCCTTTCTCTCAGTAGATCTCAAAAAAACCTGACAGAGTTGTCTTCAGGACTTGCCACTTGCGTAAATAGTTTGATTTTTGTTAATTAGTGTGATTCCTTTGCATCTCCCTACAGCAAAATGAACAGCATATGTGACAAGTGGATGAGGACAATAAAAAGTAGGAACTTTCTATAGGGTTGACAGAGAGGGACAGAGAACAGGACTGTAGCATCATGGGATCCAAAGCTTCCTTTAACCACATAGGTGAATTCTCAAAAGAGGAGTTAACCCCATAGATTACGGGTCATCTGGGATCAATACATTTTTAATATGAAAACAAAAATAAACAGAAGCTTACCCTGGCATTTCTCCTGATTAGCTGCCCTGCTTGTATATTCTCTCTAACCCCTGCTGGCTACTAGCAGAGATAAAGAGTCTGACTCAGCCCAGCAGCTCACATCCATCCCTCCCACAGCACTGCACTAAGGTGCACCCCTGGGGCTTTGGGCCCTGCCTTTTTAGTCTGATGGGTCATAAGGAGTCAATTGGAATGAATTGGGTTTTGTTTGTTTTTTTCCATCCAACCCTGATTCACAGCTTCTTCCCCCACTTTGGTGTTTGTTCACTTTAGGGCTCTGATGGTGATACATTTTTCAAATTACTTTTTTTACATCCCTGAATACTTCTGTAATCGTACACATCCCTGCAGAAAGCCACTTGATCAAGCATAAGGAACAAGAGTTTGCACTATCTCCTGACACAGAGATGGGAAGGAACACAGAAGCATTCATGTTTCACATTTTATAAATTGCAAGTAGCGCCAAAACAGATGTAAAACAAGCCAGCTCCTCATCCTATTTTATACCCACCACAACACAAATCTTTGTGCATTAAATGCAACTGAAAGGGAGCTGTGGAGCTGGCAATGACTTGACAGATGCTGAGACAAGCTGTAGCAGAAAGGAATATTACAGCCTGAAACAGCACATGTTAAAAAGGCATCTGTTTATTGTTTGATATCTGTATTTATTTACAAAGACAGCTTGCAGACATGCTGACAGGTTGGGGAGGTGCTGTAGGCTGGCATTTTGAACTCCCAGAAGGCGCTGGGAGAGCAGTTTGTCATTCTGGGGTCATGGCACAAGCTTGCACTTTAATGCAGAGAGGTGGTAGGAGAGTAGAGTGGGTCTTTGGGCCTCACTGCCTTTGATATAGATATGAGAAGTCCCTTAGAAGCAAATAGAGAAGGCTCCTTTTGCATTAAAACGAGAGCTTTCTTAGCAAGAAAGAAAATTAATTAAGTGGGTAAAATCCCACAGGTTGGAACAGCAGCCGAGGAATTATCATTCTATTAGGTTGGTAATGAGGACTAAAAAAACCTCACACAGACATTAACAGCTTTATATGTGCTCATTGGCATTCCAGATCAGATGCAAGGCTTGGCATTCCCAGAGCAGCAGATGCAGCTCCAGCTCCAGACCTCAGCTTGCCCTACTGAACAGCACCAACACAGAAGAACAGTAAACAGAGATGCATTTGCAGTACCACTGCCACAGTGGATGGCTGCCAGTAGGTACCTGTGGAGCCCACTGACACTCACACCGAGCTACTAACAGGTTAACTTCAGAAATGCATGAACTTCCCCGGCTACTAAGGTAAAGGAGTTCCTTTAGAAAAAGAAAAAAATAAATAAAAAAAGGTGTGTGGGGAGGGGTGAGAAGGGGGAAAGAAAAGAAAATGACTGGCCCTCTTTCCAAAAGTGTGCCTCCAGACACCTTTCTGCCTTCTAGAGACACGGGTGACACAAGAGTCCCAGGAGGCTGTGCCCAAAGAGTTTGCTGCCTAAAAAGACAAAAAGCAGGAAATATTAACATTTCCCATACTGCAGATGGCAAGCAGAAATGCAAAGAAGTGTTGGAGGAAACCAGGGGCAGAGCCCTGAGGGGAACATCTCCAGTCTTTAGCATGGAAATCACTGTTTCTTCCCGTCCTGTTCTCACATCTTTCTTCTTTCTCTGTAAGTTTTTGTTGTTGTTGTCATTATTATTATTGTTATTGGTTTGGGGTTTTTGTTTTTGTTGCAGATTCTAAAGTTCATCCCTAAAAAACAAGGCCCACAACCTGCTGACTTAATTCTCATTTCCAGAGGGTAAGTTTATGGATTCTGAAACAAATAAAGTCAACACATTCTCAGCAGTGCCCAAAAACTGCCCCAAAGAGGCAGATTTCCCCCTTGAAATGAACAGCAAATGCTGCTTTGTGCTGTTTCACATGTAGTACACCTAGTTGCAGGGTATTCAGCTGACCAAGTCAGATGAAACCATGCTAGCTCGTATACTTCTGAAGCAGGTGTTTTGTGTTTTACCTGTATGTCATTAATCAACACAGATGATACCCCTACCAGATGAGATAATTATTTTGCAATTACACTGAAATGAAAGCTACTGCTTGCAAAGGTTTCACTAATTACCCAGACTTACCAAAGGGTATGGATAACAGAGTATTTTCCCACCATTTTTGCCTCTCATTAATCCAAATGCCCTCTGTGCCCTAAACCTAATGTAAAGAGAAACCAATGGCACTTCCTGAGCAATAGAATTGAATAACCTACTGGAAGGAAGCTGGGTGTCTAACAAAAACATTTGCATTTCTATTCTTTTTACTTCTTTTAATAGGGATTTGAAGCATTTGTTGTACGTAAACATTGAGCTTGTTTGTCAGGTTACAGAAATAAGGCTTTTTGTCAGTTATTTCAGGTCCACCACCACTGCATCATCCTCACATAACTAAAGGGCTGACAGCTCTCTGGGATACTGCAGCACGGCACTTGTGCTGTCACACATGGGTTTGTAACTCCATTAGCTCTGGTAATTGAGCTGTTTTATATCAGTATTTTTCTAGGGCTCTCATCTGTCTCTCATACCTCTTCCCTCAGATCCACCTGAGCAGACACAGACACCTCTGTGCAGGATGTTCCCAGAATTATGAAAGCATCCAAGGGTGGAAAGAAAACAGGCGCTGGAGACGCCATACCCTGTGTATGTCTGCTACAAGCACTTTAAGCATGTGGCGGCAAAGATGTTCATTTAGAAAGGCTTGGATTGCTGCTGAGAGAATTAATATCATTTGTTCACTCCAAGAGAGAGACATGGGTCACTGGTTCCCACAGGTTTGTATATAATATAGGTGTGTGTGACTCTGGTGCTTCAAAAGATTTCTAAGTGAAAAAATAATAATAATATAGAACAGAGCACTCTGTAGAGCAGTATAGCTCTTCAATTATCTTTTGGAATGCATCATCGGTTCTGCATAGCTGAGTTCTCTGCTTTAACTTCTCCAGATCCCCTTCCTTTAAACAAACTCCAGATTCCCATCGCCCCCCAGAAATGCCTCTTGAGACCTGATTGTTTTTCTTCAAAGACATAATAATTTTAAAGGACTTAGCAATAGTATTTCAAGAGGAAAAAGCACACAAAACCCAATAATCAAATGGTAAAGGCCACGCAGAAAGCCATGGGCAGCTATGGAAAAGGATATGCAATGCAGTCCTATTATCCTCTTGAAATGAAGAGTAAAAGCTTGTGAAATTCCATTCCAGTGCCTGCAACTCAGCCTAAATCCTACTGACCACAGTAACAAAGCCATCATATCACATTTTGGCATTTTTATCGTGTCCCAGGCATCTAGCACAGGTCTCATAGCTTTCAACCCTTCGGGCTGATGAATCATGTGATCATGAAATCAAACTGACAAGCATAAAACGAGAAGGAAGACAATTTTTCAGGGAACAGAGGAAGCCTTCCTCTACACTTATAATGTGCTCCTTCACCACCAAACAGGCCGGGCCTCCTCCCCCACATGAACATCACACAGCACCCAGGTCTCTGCTGTCCTACACTGACTTCTTCACAGCACTTCAGGTTACCCTGCCTATGCTTTCATCCAAATAGACCACAGTAGAAGTTTACTCTGTGTTATAAGGAACACATAAGCCAGAGAAGACACTTAGCACACACGGAAGTATCGTTCAACTGCCCTTGTTAGAAATCACACTATCATTGAGGAATAGGCTTGTTCATGGGAGGAAACTGCAGTCAGTGAAGAGCTGGGCCCTAAAGAACTACGTATGGGGTTTTCAAGAGCGAAGAATCTAATGCCAGAATGTAAATATCCTTAACAGTATAAATCTTAAAGTTTAATCTGCCTGCATGAAAGAAAGGCAGCTATTCAGCACAAAACCACTGCAAGGAATGGAGAATACACAGAGTCAGTGGGACAAGCAGCAGCAAAGGAAAAACTCCATGATAATGGGGGGCAAAGAAAACAAAGAAACATCTATTCTGTTCTTCTTCTCTCAGAAAATACAAATAGAAAAATATATTTTAAGAGATTGGCTTTTCTTTTTACTCACTGATCCCTGAAAGAAAGGGAAAATTTCTCATCACCAGAGCAGACTTAATAGACATTTTCTGGAATACAATGTAAAAGCAGTCAAAGCTCTTAATAAAACTACTAGTATTAGTATTCACAGTTCCAACATGTGGTACAAGTACAGAGATGAGGCTTTTTTTTTTTTTTTTTTTCCACAGCTAAGCTTAAAGCCATTTTATACTGCACAGCAACATAAGAGTGCATCAGAAAGCACCAAGAAGGACCAAGAAGGTCTTTATTTCTGGCTGGTGTTTTCTCATGATAGTGCTCTTGAGGACTCTTACCTGCTTTCACTTCTAGAGCGCATTCCCTGTCTGCTAGTGTTTTTCAACACCTTCCCTTTCCCCCACTCCATCCCACTGTCGTTCTCTTCTGCCCTTTCATTCAAGAGCTTTAAGCAGCCACTAATCAAAACCAGGATGCATAATGGAAGTCATGAGCATGCATGACTTAGGGCAGGCAGCTTAGCTTAGGGACTATTGTTATTACAGGGCACAGGAGGAACAAAACACTCTCCAGGTTTTGCAACTGTACTGAATAAAGCCAGCTCCCAAAGGATCTCCATAAACTTGAGAAATAGGAAGCCACTCCCCTGAAAGCTGCAGAAAGAGTGCTCTTTGGTTCACATAGTGTGTCAGCACTAAACTGTCAGAGCAAACTCTTCTTAGAGGGGTCTGTTAGGCCATTAGTGGAGGAGCACTTCTGGCCTGATGAACATGAGAGGAAGGACAGCCAAGCAAACTACAGTTCCACTGGGAACAATTACAAATGTCCTTGTGTCCGCAACAGGAGCATGACCAAATCCCAGAGAGATGGATGTGGGAATGCTTCAGTATAAAAGATGGAGCTATGGAAACAGTTAGGGCTTGGGGAACTCCATCTATAAAAACATCTCAAGCTGTCTACCTGAGGATCTTCATACAAGAAACACTCAGCAGTTTCTGAAAACCTGGCCCTCTGAAAGTATGGAGCCTAAAACTCTTAGGCACTCCCAAAACTTAAGATGTTACTGCAGAGGTGGGACTTCTGCCTTGCCAATTTATCCCACAATCTTATAAGGGTTTCCAAAATAGAATACATACTGGTTTTATGGTCTGTATTGCTCTTAGAGCCTGGTCAAGTTAGGGAAGCCAAAATGGAGCTTTCTATCAGCCTGTGCAATACAGAATGTTCTGACTCCAAGCTTTGCTCCTGACAAGACTACAAGTGCTCTTATGTTACTGTGAGGGCTACTCCTCCCAATCAGGACTTGCAATGTGTTTTTCTATTACTGAGCTCCTTGCTAAGGTACTTCTTGAAAATACACACAGATTCACCCTTGTCTGACCTTCCTGTCTATCCTTATTTATTTATTTATTATTTCAACTTCAGCCTTTTTAAACATCTCAATAAGTGGCACTTCTGCACTTCAGCGTTTTGCACCAGACTAGAAACACTGACATCGACAGACAGAGAAAAAAATAAAGAGACTGACACTAGTTGTAAAAGACTGAGAAAAAGTGTGAAGCAAATGAGCCTGTTGGCCTTACAATCAACCACAGGAGCTTTTACAAGCACTTAGCTTCTGAGTGCACAGCTCCATAAGGGTCTTCAGCAGGCAGTATGCAGGCTAATGAGACATGGACTGCACTCTGAAAACCACTCCATGACAAAAGCATCAACTACACAGAACCCCTCCGCTGAATTATTTGTTAGGACTCTGAAAAATAAGATATGGCTGCCGGCACTGTCATGGCTGAGCTGCTAAGAGAACACTACCTGCTTCTGCTTCCTACAGCCACATTGTGTTTAGGATGAAGGTATTTAGAGGCTTTCTGAAAGCAGATTCTAGCTGCAGTAAGCTGAGGAGAGCTTCTCTGAGAGGAAACGTTTGTTCCCTTTTGGTTCAACTGCTGCTTACAGCCCATGACTACTTCAGTCACCTGGCTACCAGTCAGCAAGATGCAGCAGTCTGAAGACAGCTCAAGCCAGGACCAGTACTAAATAATTTCCACCATCTGTCCAGTGTCTTCTGGCACATGAGGAGTAAGCCCAGCAATTGGGAGAAAGGGTGAAGCCTTCAGAGGCTGTGAAATTTCCTTAGTTTACCTGGAGGTAATGACAGGTTTCAGGCTTTGAGAGGTTTCTCAACACTTGCACAGCCTCAGTCCATTTGGATGGACATCTCTCCAAAATCACAAAAAATAAAATGGTGTCATCTCCTCACCAAGCTCTATTCTGCCAAAGCAATCACCAACCAATACAATAAGAAAGCCCTCACTAAAAGAGGCCACAAGATCCAACAGCATCCCTCTGTACGCAGTGCTCAACATGGCCCTTCCCACAGTCAGAAAATTTAAGCCAGACGAGGAGCTCTTCTAGGCAGACACTAAACATTTACTTGCAATAAAGACAGCCCTGAGCTCCATGGACCACAGTCCTTGGACTGAAATATCTCCAAGCAGGCAATCTTTGATCCTCTCTCCCCAGAGAGGGGGGGTAGGTGGGGACAATAAAAGGAGGAACGGGCAGAGCCACAGCAGCCTGGAGACGAAGCTAGGAGGGTGCGAGGCTATTACTTCATTAATTTCACCTTGTCCAGTTACAGTGAGGGAGTATACATACTTATTAGTTTTATACTCGCAGAACTGATGGGTTCTAAGGACACGGGAGAAGAAAATTCTTTTAAAATCAGCTGGAACAACACAGCCAGCACTGACAACACAGGTCACTATATGCAGTTTCCACAGGAAAGCTTACAACTATTAACAATACATAGGTGGACCTTGTTCATACAGTTGTTTGTTTCACATATAGGAAAAACAAGTATGATAAAATTAATATCAGAGTTAAGAGTATGGCCAAACTGTAAAGTTCATAAAAATGAAGATGAGTGAACAGCTGAAGCTTTACAGCGAATTTGTTCATTTGTGGCAATATCCACTGTGTGTTTCCATAAATACCCTTCTAAACATGATGATCAGTGGAAAATGAAACAATTCTTTTTAAACAAGTGTTGAAAACAGGCTGAAGAATAAGAATTTTGTCATTCAATGCAAATAATTGTGCAAGAAGCTGGGTCCTATGGATTATATGCATTTAGTCAAGAAGAAATAGTATTGTGTGACCTCTATGTCAAAATCCAAACTGAATTCTGCAGCTGGAAGCTGAACACTTGAATACTGAATACTAAAAAGTAGTTGCTTGTAAACAACCAGCAAAACAAGAAAGAATCTCTGAATAATTTCAAATAAGGCATGCAACTGAGAAGTCAATAAGCTATTTGTAGACAATTTGTCAACAGAATATCTTACATAGAAAATTATATTTTACAATCACTACAAATTATTCATGTAGCTATCACAAGAACATTTATGATTCATCATGAAGACACAGAATTAAATACGCCAGGGGTCGAAAATGAATTTTCTTTCGTGTATTATATTCTGTAGCCAATCAGCTGCAAGAAGTTAATATTTTTACCTGTTTCTGCTGATCCCCCAAGGTGTAAGCAATTAGTGAGTGACAAAGACAAGATGATGTAACTTGAAAGGTAAGTGGTCACTTGGTACAAGTGCTCTCACTAAGTCTGAGAAAAATCTGACATCAATGAAGCCATACTTTAATGAAATAATGCCATTATTTGCTTTCATTTTCATGGATGGTCATACCAAGTAATAATTTCATTCTGCAGGATAACAGTGGTGTCTTAACTCAGTGCAACAAAACTCTTATAGCCCTTAAATACTCAAAGTACCTGATTTGTCACTACTGTCCAACTGAAAAACACAACACTGCACACGCCTTCCTAGAGCCTGATATTTCAAGAACCCTGAAGAGTTCTCTAAGAGCTGTGGGACTTGTCAAATCTTAGAAATCAGAGCAGCAGAAGTGGGTACCACCTTCTTCCCAGCCAATTTGAGGGCACTGTTATTCTTCATGGAGTCACAGACCTTCATGCATTCAGGGTTCCACTATGTGTCCCTCCTTGATAGGTTTCTAACTCCTAACTCCTTTCAGAGCGTAACATCTCATCTCCACTGCCTCCAAAACATTAAGACATTTGGAGGGATGCTTATAACCATGAGACTTACAGTACAGTATATTTTAGAAGCGGTCTCAAACACTTGTACTCTCTCCTTTAGGTCTGGTGCTAGACCAGATGAAGAACTTGCCCTCAAGTGCAACCTGGTAACTCCAGAAAAGCAGCCTAAGCAGATGGTTCCTTTTTGCCGAATGCTGCTTTTCCCTGTGACTGTACCTCTGCTGGCCTGCATGAGATTACCCTGGGAGTAGATGCTCTAATGAAGGTAAATTACGACTTGCATTAGCACAGCTGCGTGGTATAAGGAAGCATGCAGACAAGGCTAATGTATTTGCAATTCAGAGACAGAGGGAAGGTAACTGAAAAGGTTAGGAGACTGGTCACAAATATACTACACATTAAGTGCAAGGTTCAACAGTCTGAAGTGGCTCTGGTACAGATGCCAGATGGAGACGGTGCTGAATCAGTACAGCACTGCTTCTGGGCCCTCCAGGAAACTTTTCTTTAAATCTGACTTCTAAAAAGTAACTGTTTAAAAGTAATTAAAACTTGCTCTCCAGAGACCTTTACAACAGCCACTTGATGCCATCCCTGAGAGACAACTGTATTACCTCTGCTCTACGAATATACCCTAACTCATCCCAGCTTCACAACTACATTTTCTCTAACAGATGGTTGAAGTCATTAACATAACTTTGCTAAACTCAGAGAAGTGTTCTCGACATGTATTTATTTAGTTTTGAAGGCTGACGATTCTATTTCAGACATGAGAAACAACACTTGCGTGTTTAAAAGGTCACCTCCCTCAGCAGTATCAACAGGCCTAATAAAAGATACAACCTTCTATCCCTGTAAGCCTTGCCCAAGGAGCTGCCACTGCAGTGTGTATTCCAGTACAGCTCTTTTTGCTGAAACCACCCGCACTTCTCATTGCTGACCTGTGTTTGTATTTCAGTCAATAAACACCAGAAACAGCAGCTTTCCCCTCGAAGCATACTGAGGCATTTGCCTGCTGTAAATATTGTATTTGCCACCAGCACAGACAGCATCTTCTCATTCCTTCCTTAGACCAAGTGCACAGGGAGGCAGAAGAGCAGCAGGAGCAGAGCCTGCTCTCACAAGCATGAGGCTGGCCTTTCAAGTCCCTTGTACAGTATTTATAAAGTATCGATGGAAGCAGCAGGTAGCAGCTGGTTAACATCATGTAACGCCGCTACAGAACGGTTCTGACAAGAAGTTAAAGAGAGCACATAATTAATTGAGGCTGAAGGAGGAACGCAGGCAGACTGACTAATTACCTCGAATGCTCTGGCTGAGGTGCTTGCTGCTGCAACGCGCGTCAGGAGATCTTCAATGCTTATAAGCAGCCAGGACCTCTGCTCCACATCTCCTCTAAACACACATCTGCAAACACCTCACAGGTCTCCCCTAGCCCTCATTCTGTGCCCTAACACAGCATCCACCACCTTCCTTCCCTTGACACAGCACAGCCTCATTCAGATCTGCCCTCTGCTCCTAACAACTGCAGTAAGGCTTTCCTGTTATGCACCAAGTGACAGAAGAAACAAAACATGAAGACTGAGGTAAATGATAAGTAGGAAATAATGTTGCAGTTGCCCCCCCAGCCTCCCAACCTAGACATTCATTTGGTGACAATCAGCAAATCGTTCTTACACTGAGAATGCTGTGAAGTGCTACGAAATGAGCAAGAACCAAGTGAATCAGAGGTATGAGAACTCACGTCTCTCCAGATGGAAAATGGAAGGAAAAAAATTGATTGACTTTAGAATTACTTTCATACAGCTTAGGCCAATATGCCTGCTAAGGATACTTGTGCAATAAATCAGCTTCTGATTTCTGCTCAACTCTAAGACCTTTTAAATCCATGAGTGAAAAGCCCTTTGGTAGGAAAAAAAAAAAAAAAAAGAAGAAGTAAAAGGAGGGATCAAGTTAAAGAGTTCACCTGGAAAATACACATGAGGCTTAAAAACCACCAGTCTCACTCCCCCGCCTTAATCTGCAGTGTAAAGCAAAAGATGCTAATGATTTCTTTCTCACCCCTCCACGCACCAACTCCCTCTTGGTCTCCTCAAGGCAGAAAAATGAGTAATAATAAAATGCAAGTTCTCCTTTCATTAACAACTCCAAGCTCTTATTTCTGAGTCAGTATTAAAACATCAAAAACAAGCACCCCAGCCCCCATCACCCAGGGTGATCAATGCCTCTTTGCCACTTAGGGAAGATCTAAAGAGGCACCTAATACATTTATTATGTTACAGTCAGCAGCACGAATTCTTTTCAAAATGTAATAATCCCCTCCACGTGACACTTAACTCCCCAGTAGGTCCTTTTGCAGTCAGGTTAATAACCTTCACTTTATGTAGGCAAAGGAAGATTAACAGTGAATACGTTGAATCCAAGTTTGTGGTGCTGTACCTCCTCCTTTTGTTTGCTTCCAGGCCCCGCTGGCCTCTGTCTGGGACTTGACAAATAAATCCTATTTGGCGCTGCCAGCAAACGTTTCTTGATTAAGCATTTGGGATCAAAGAGGGTCTTCTCATTTCCTTACATTGCAACTCTAGAGGTCTAGTCTCAATATAATTTGTCTCCTTAGTCCAGCAGAAACAGGATGAGTGAGGGAAGAAGGCAAGTGAGAGAATAATTTGTTTCCCTTAAATTCAGGTTCCCAAGATTTATTTCTAAGTACTGCATTTATTACTCAAACTCTTTAGAACAAAAGGCAGTGATAGGCACCCGTGTGCCTCTAACCTCACAAAATCCTCATCACAAGGCAAAAGGGCAAGCTTTACATTTTGCATTCTTAACAAAAGGTAGGTGCTTTCTCTCTCCTGTGTTTCCTTCTGGAAACAGACAAACAAACAAAAAAACATGGCACCCAACAAATCTGCAAGCATAGCCTGTTTTGTCCAAGCCAGGAAACTCTCAGAGCTGCAACCTCCTCCATCAACCAAAGAAGCATAAAGTCTCTTTACATATCACAGTAAGGTGGGAGCAGAAACCACCACCTTGTCAGGCTCCCAAAAAACATCCCCACTACCTTCCTGTTACAGCTTGTTCTCCTCCAGGCTGTTCTACAAATCAGGTTCTGCATTGGTAACCTGCAGCAACCTGGCACAGGCAACTGCAACTGAGCTCACTCTGAACAGAGCAGAGACCACAGGAGGTGGCGAGGGAGAAAAAGAAATATGAGATAATAAGAAAAGGTGACAGAGCCTGAAATTCTGAAGTGCGTTAGCATAATGAGAAGAGGATTTTACAAAGTGCAGCCATAAACCTGGTCAAAAATCATAAACATGTGAAGGAAAACCATGCTGCCAGAAACCACCTGCCACCACACGTACGGTTACAAATCTCTCCTCCACAATGGAAACAGAACCTTATATTCCTGGGATTCAATTGTGGTTCCAAAATGAAGCACAGCTGATAATAAAAGAGACCCCAAATACCTATGAAACACAGAACTGTTCATTGAACTAAGTCAGACTTGCAGCTCTCTATTGAAAGGCAGTCACAGAGGACAAATCCCTGCATGAAGCCAGGAAAAGCCTGCAAAGCAGCCAGGGACTCATTTTTGTTGGGTACTGTCAGAGTTTCTAGCTGGATTAGGCAGAATCCCTAATCTTTCTGCATCCGGCTCTAGTAAGGCCCCGGGGATATGAACTGCAGCAGACAGCCTTTCAAACAAGTCCACAGTGAGATGTAGCTGAGAGGTGGAAATTAGGATTTCCTTATGGTGTTCACTTCCTCAGGTGGCAGAATGCACATCACTGCTGTCTCTGAGTTGAGGTGGACAGCACTGGTGCTGTGAACATAACCCAGCTGGTCTGGAAACATCCTGTTGCACCAAAGCAGGGAGCAAAGCTTTGCAAGGATCTGTCCCTTTCTGGGTGTACACATGTTGAACAGACTCAAAGCCCTGTCAGACTTCATCCTCTTCAAAACAAAGGGTTGGAATGAGGAGAGATTATTTGCTTGTTTTTAGTGATAATGTGTTGCGCTTTTTTTTCCCCCCAGGCCACAAGCTTAGATGATATTTTTTAGCCATAAGCTCTTCTGTGAACTTAAACCAAACCAAAACACTACAGCTCCAAGACTGTCCAGGTTTTAAGATAACAAATACCTACTACACCAAAGTTCCACAGAAAGCAGCTCATCTTCCTAGGGCTCAAAGTAATGGGGAAGAAAAGGCGAAGGAGCTCAGACAAACCATGTACTGCTGGCTCAAACTGAGCTGAACAACCAGGAGCACTCCTACCTCAGACTCGTTGGCAAGAGCCTGCTGTCTCTGCCAGTGTAAGCCCTTCAATACTCAGGCTTGGCACACACAAGGCAAGCACGATGTGTTGTAGAAAAGCAAAGGAAAGCACTCTTCCTGCCTCAGTGCATTTACATTCTAAGGCCATCAGTCTCATCCTGACACTTGGTACATGCAGCAGTCAGCAAGCAGACTGCTGTCAAAGCACTGCATCCTTTTACTGTTTCCATGCTAGAGAGAACACATCTATATTGGGTGACTTTTCTAAAAACAAAGCCGGTCAAAACATTTTGAGTTGCAAACTTTATCAACCGAAATGAGGGAGAAAACAATTATTCCACAGTAATTTCTCCCTCTTTCCCAATCACTTCATTCAAAAAAGAGCTTTGAAGAAAATAGCATTCAAAGAGTATTTGGAGCCGACAGAGCACAGCTCACATGGAATCAGATGAGCCTGAAGCGTGCTGATCTTTCCTTTGGTAAGGAGGCTGTTATTTATGGGATTGCCTCAAAAGCAGAGACAGGCATCACTCTGCAGTGTGACCACCAGGTGCTCCAGACTTGGGGGATTCTGGCTGCAAACATACATTTATGTGCTAGTATGGGATGGGATCTGAACATTGGACGTAGCTCTTTTGAACATACATGTAAGAAGTTCATGTAAAAAGTTGAAGCCCAAGCAGGCAGCACCACAGATTAGTCCCTTAAGGACACTCTGCCAGGCACAAGTGATGCTGCTCTCCCGAGGTCTCCACAAGAAGAGCATTCTGAGGCTGAGTTTCCTCTCCCTCTGATGGCAACAAGAAATCCTTCGACTGACTGAGCTGTGCTGAGCATGCTAGAAGTCAAGGTGGCAAATGACAGCACTGTGCACTGGAACGTAAATTATTTAAAAATATGCTTGCAGACACACTGGGAGTGTGGGGAATCAAACTTCTTCCCACTGAGGCAGGCATTAGCTCTTTCGTGTGTGCCTGCAGAATACTTGTAATCCCAAAAGAAAGGGATACACAAGTCCAGAGAGAATAGCCTTAAATGTGCATATGATACAGAACATAGGCTGGATTTTCTTCTCACTGACTTCAGCTTCTCTGCCCTGTGACTCCATTTGCATTGCTGGTGTCAGTTCTGCTTTGGGAGTGAGAGAGGGACAAAACAGGTCCCTGGAGTACAGCTGAGGCACCAAACTGGAACTGTTTCCTGTACAACAGTTCACCATGTTCTGAGAAAATAACAAGAGCCAAGAGTGATCTTACAAGCCTAGAGGAAAATGTCTCAAGCGAGACACCATGGCACGGGCTGCACAAGACACAAAGCTGACACCAGTTTGCGTTAGAAGACTTTCTGTTTCCAGCACAGAAAAAATCATGTCCTTACAACAGAAAATCGAGAGAACGAGGAAACCATCCTGACAAGAAAACCTACTTTCTATCCCCATTAAACCTGAATCTCTTTCAAGCATCCTCTAGCAGCAGCAAGCATCTTTCCACAGGTTTCTAGGACACCTGCTGGTGAGCCACACACCACAAAGCAGCAGCCCCTGAGGATGCCTGTCCTTGCAGAAGGGAAGGCAGAGATCAGATTTGTCAAACTGGGATAAGGAGCTAACGGGGCCAATAAGGTTAGACATGGAAAGCAATCCAGCAAACAGTTCTGGAAAGAACGATTAGATCTAAGCATACTAAGGATGACAAATGCTGACTTTAACTGAATTACTTACAATGATTTTAGAGGTCTGGGAGGAGCTGAGCACTACAGCACTGTAATCAGTGAGCACACACAAAGCCAGGCATGCTCCCTGTCTCAGCCCACCTCCCACAGAACCAGAAATTCAAGCTGAGCAGAACTCAGAGGAAAAACGGTCTTTGGATTTTACTAAACTTAAAACGTTTGCCTTGACTCTAGATTGGTCTTGGCAGAGAGGAACTCAAGATCAATTCCCAAAGCTACGCTTTTCTTTTTTTCCTTTACAGATAGCTATCTCTCCTCAAAGACCTTTATGACCTTACACAGCTTAAAAGACAATGAAAATGCAGTCTTGGTTTCTGGTCTTCCAGAAGAAAATTTCTTGCACCTACAAGTGACATCAACTGGAACAATCAAAAGAAACATTTGTATCAGAGAAATTCTGATTTCCTTTTTCTCTAAGCTACCTCATGGATGAGGATTCTTGTAACATCAAAAGGTTCCTTTAGCATTTTAGTAAAGAGCAGGCACACACACGCATTGATGTGCTTTAGGTATTTTGGACAGGGACATTTTGAAGGAAATTGCTTGGAGAGGTTTATAAAACTTAATGCTATTATGAGGACTTGTAGAACACAAATGCAGCTCCCAGCTATTTTTAATCTTTAAAATAAAATAAAATAAATCTTTTGCACATTAGGAAAAGCCTTGAAGTTACTGCAAACTGGCATACTCCACACCCAAGGATTATTCTGTGGAGAAGAATATGAAAATAGTTTTTTTTTATTGCAAGCATCCACAGCTGTAACATTCTTGAATTATGCTGGAAGCTTGAAACAGAGCAGAATGTAAACAGGATGCACCAGCACATCATGTGCCAAACCAGCAAACTGAATACAAAGACAAAGGAAAGAAGCTTGCTCCAATGCTGTGCCCTCTCTTGCAGCTACAAGACCGGGGTGTCTCACACATGTTCGCTCCATTAACTCTGTGATGAGCCAGGGCACAGCCAGCTAGTAAGAGAACACCAGAGCCAACCCAGCCAGCTCTTTGTCTTTTTTTTTCTTTCCCCAAAGGAAAATGTTAGTCTGGTAAGTAAGAGAAGGATGGGTTACATTTGTTACTACTCATCTAAAGATACTTGTATCTCAATGGCTTCCTGGACAGATATTCACCTACCACGCACATGCTGGTAAATACAGGCCAGAAAATCATCTCGGGACATGGAGGAGTTTTAATCAAAATATTAAGAAGAGCTGATCATCACCAAAGCCCTGAATTTACCCATATGTTGAGAGGAAAATAAGAAAGACTGGTCTCCAAAGAAACGAAACTGTGTTTAAGCGTCAGCTACAGCATTTGATGGCACACTCAGCAGGGACTAAACACAGCTTTGCCCTTGCCTTGAATTTCCACAAATTACAGCAGTTCCTTGGCTTCCAACTCTATGCTCTGCTAGCAGCTATTCCTGCTATGTGGACTGCACCCATGGGAGAAAGCAATTTTCAGAGAAAGTACTTCAACCAAGAGCTGTGGTTATGAAACCATTTGGCCCTCCTCAATCTGCAATTTGTTTTGCTGAACTCTTCTTCAAGAGCTTGGGCTCATTAGAAAGAATTTCTAAGTAAAGCAACCTCAGGCAGTGAGGGAACTATCTCAACCTGCAAGAGTCATCCTGCAATACCACGCAAGCTCTTAGTACTGCAGTGTTTCTTTTCCTGCAGAATTAGTTCCCACTGATGCTCATCACATTGCAGGGGAACAAGCATGGAGAAAACTGCAGGGAAGGGGAATCTCCCAACCCTCCTTACATGTACATGATATAGAGCAGCAACTCTCTCCTATCCGTTACATTCACCTCTCTCTCTCTGGGGATTTCATGAAAACCCCAGTAAAGCTAATGGCCAAGCAGGGTATGAGGAAACAATAGGATAAGGACAAGTATAATATTTGAGGGGTGAGTGACTAAAGCGTGAAACGGACACACATCTCCCTCTGCCCTTGAAAAGTTCTTGTCCTTAGTCACAGGTATTAGTTTTCCATCTCATACACTGCAGAGGAAATTCAAACTAGAAGATAAATACATCCTCACATCTGGACTTGGCCCCTCAATTTGGCAAAAACATAAACAGATATATCTTGGTGAAAGGGTATTGAAGATGGCACTGGTAGGAAAGTAAAGACAAGAATTCCTTGTAAGCACCAGCCCCTGAAACACAGCCTAAGACATTGCTATTTCTAGTACAGTAGTCAAGAACAGTTTTCATATATTCATTCCTCATAGGACTAGAACGATTTCCTTTCATTCCACCTTTAGATTTACAGTGGGCTTTAATTTCCTTCAAGGAGTAAGCAGTACCCCCATAAGAGATGGGCAGAGAATTGAGCATACAAGACCGCTGCTGGGATAACATTTACTTTAGCTCTAATTGTCTGGTGACATACAGAAAAGTTTTAAAATAATAAAGACTGTCAAAATATTTTCCACAACAAACTCCTACACACAGCACGCTCACAAGACCAGGGTGCTTCCCTACCCAGCTGGTACGCTGACTGCTATAGGAGATCCCCTGTGTGCTGAGATGCTGCTCAGCCCAGCGGGAGCTGCCCGCTCACTGCCCTACCTCTCAGAAGTGGTGCATTCGGGCAGAGCAGAAGTTCTTATCTCAGGGCTCACTGCTGAACCCAAAGGTATCCACTGCCCTAGGCAGAGGAAGGCAGAATAGCTCTGCAGCAAGTAATGCACCTGGGTAAGCCGGGGACAACAAGGCTGAGGTAACTCCATTGCTTTGCTTCCTGCTGCCATGGCTGTGGAAGTAGCAGGGGTAAGGCAGATTTCCATTTTGCGAAGCATGAGTGTCAAGGCAGACAAAGCACACCAAAAAGGTGCACCCAATTTGAGAACAGCAGATTCATTCCTAACAGGAAGCTTTTCTCATCCCTAGCTTGGGATACAAGCTCTGGGATAGAGATCCTGAGGCTTTGTTATTTTGGACGTTCATTCAATGCCTTAGTAAAGCTTTTATTAAAGCCTTTTTTTTTTTTTCTTTTTTTTCTTTTTAATTGGGGATGTAAAAAGGGAAACAAACAAAAAAGCCCTCAAAAACCCACAACAGGGCGAGGCGCCCATGCTGTCTGCCGTAATAACATTCACTAATTAAAACACAAAGCAGCCAGGGCTGCTGGATTAATGGACACGGTTTCCTCTTTTCAAGTCTCGCCCGCTGACAGATCGCCTCATTCCTTCCTTGCTCTTGAACCTCTCAGGAAAAAAAATAAAAAATAAAAAATAAAAAAAATCCAGTTTGCTTATCTTACAGTGTGGGGTTGCCATGGGAACCGCATCCCCCTGTGAGATGCTCTGTCATAACATTTCAGCACTGTACGGAAGGCTTAAAGACACAGCATCCCCTGCTCTTGGGGCTGCCGAACAGCCCTGCTCTGCAGATGAGCAGCTGTCAAAGCCTGCCAAAGTTTCAACTTGCGAGCAAGAAAGAGAAATAAATAACAGCAGAAACATTTACTTGCCCACTTCTTTGCAAAAACCTGCTCCTTGAACTGTTGATTAATACCAGCAAATATTTCTATTTGGTACAAGACATTTTGCTTTTTGGAGAACCTGCCTCCTGACCGCTTTCTGAAAGTGCTGGCACCAAAACGTAACCCCACCATTCTGCCATGGGCCAACACAATGAACCTCTTTTGTAAAGGTTTTCGGTCCGATTAGCCTCTAAGCCCTCATTCCTCCATGATTTTGTAAAAAAGTAAGAAGAAAAGTAGCAGCCACAATAATTGCCTTTAATGGGAACATGCCTCCTATAGCCCACTCCTTAATTACAGGGATGGCTTCCAGGCTGTAATCACCAGGGGTCCAGATGGAAGTTCTCCAAGCTCTTTGAGGGACAGAATGTGTCAGTTATTAATTAAACATATGAGGCAATTAGCCTCAAAACTTTGTAGTAAATCACTACAGCTGTGTTACTTTTGCTTTTTCCTTTGGCGAATGCAAGCAAATGCATGGTGCATTTCCCAGGGGGGGCCCCGAGGACCACAGCCAAAAAGCATTCCCAAACAAGACCTTTGTTGTTGGGTGGGAAAAAGTATCTGCGGAAAGCCTTTATTTTTTTTCTTTCCAGAAGTCAGCTACTTCACAACCCCATCCCTTGCAAGAGATGATGGTTTCTGCATACGGCAGCTATTCACCACTCAAACTATTTGGTGTGCAGCACAGCTGAATTCTCTCTGCCACCCCCAAGCAGCAGCCTGGTGTACACTACGAGCAGCTCTGGTATATCAGGAGGAAGCAAACCATTCCTGTGATTCCTGTGGTTAACACTGTCCATATTTCAGCATCAGATATCAACTATAATTCATTGTTTTCAAGCTTGCCAAGGCTTCCAGGCCTGCAGACTCTAGCGCACTTAGGCTCTTGCTGCTGGCTGTCACACATTTTAAAACAAGATGCTGCATTGCATTATTCGTCCATCCCTAAGCTCAAAAAATGGACCAAAACTACCATTAGTTAAAATCCATTTAGTGATTTATTCCAGTTCCTGTATTCATAGACAGAAACATCCTCCTGGTCACACCAAGAACATCCAACATCAGTGCATTCTTAGCCTTCATTTTCCTACCCTTCTGGCTCAGTGTGTGGTCTGGCACCTGGCTGCACAACCTGTGCCATGCTCAGGGTAGACTTTGTAACACTTGTTCAGTCTCCCAGGAAAATGATAGAGAGCAGGGTTGAAAGGACAGTTTGTATTCCATGAGAACAACAATGCACCTAATTTTCATGTATTGTTATGGTTTGTACCAAGGGGAGACAGGAACTGAGTTACTTGTTATCATCCCCATATAGGAGACAAGCATGGACCCTCAGCAGACTCCAATTTAAAGCTGGGCTACAAGATGAGTGTAGAAAGTCAGCCACCCTATGGTCCTCAGATTGCCACAACAGAGGTAGTATTTCCACTTTCTCTACCCTATCCTCCAAAATATTAGCATTAAATCTTAACAATGAAAGTAATTTAATCATGCTAGTACATTCAAACCTTGAAAATCCTTTGACATCGATGAAGGCAGGGAAGTTGTTCAGTATACAGAAGGTTACCCAAGAGTAACCTGATAAAAAACAAGCAACAGAATAAACCCAAACATCAAAAGAATAATCTCTAATTAAATATGCTAGGGATTTTGTTAGCCTATTACCAGACTCTTGATGATCTTCTTCTGATTTCCCAGGGCTCGAGAAGGAATAACAATATTAAATATTCTGTGTGTACTTGAAAGAAAAGAAATGAGAGAGAACTGATACAAGCAACTTCAAGTAACTCCTAGGACCCCCTGCCTTGCAAATACAAAAAGATGAACTTCTGTGTGGTCAGCTCAGAATATATTGTGACTGCCAAGTATCCTCTGGAGTTGACTGGCAAGAAGATACCGCACCACCCTGTGATGCACAAGCCGACTGCTTTTGTCCTTCAGAGCTTTAATTATTTTTTATTTAGTTCCAACACTTCTGGACCTCTCTGCCTAATTGCACCCACTTCATCCGTGAAGAGGGATTTACAAGGGAACACAATTTTGAGGGATTAACTGTGATGTTGTTACACGGCCCATCCAGAAGTGACAGCAAAAAATTTATATTAGCTGCTGCTCTTGCCAAAGAATAACACAGAAGCTTATTACAGAGGCAATCAAGCTCCCAAATTAGTGCTGATTTTCACCCTATGCCACTTTAGTGCTGTTAACGATGGAAGCAGCAGCAAATACAAAGCAAAAAGCCATCAGGAAGCCAGCTAGCTGTCAGTCTTTATTATTGAATAGGGTGACCACAGCCCTCTCTCAGGTACCAATCTCATCAAATGCAGTGAGAGCTGAAGATACACCACAGCAAAATGGCAGGAGTGATCTGCTGACCAGGGCCCCCACTGGAAGGTTCTTGGGGAGCTTCTGGGTCAAAGTGGTGAATTTACAGGGCTAGGAAAAGACCAACCTTAAATATAATGTTCACCATTGCACTTCTACTTGAAAAAGCATATAGGTAGGAAGGGCTCACCCTAGACTTTCTCTACCACAGATTTCTTGGAACAGAGTGGAAGTAGACAACACTTTCACTATAAGCAAGCTGTGAACTATGATTCTTGCAATATGAGCATTGCCGCGCATCAATACCAGCATTACACCATTGACAGACCTGAACCACCAGAAGGAAGATAAATTTTGGGAAGAAAAAAAAAAAAAAAAAAAAAAAAAAAAGAATAAACTTCATAACTTTCAATAGAGGAAAGGAAGGTTCTCTGGGATCTGTCATCTAAGAAACGCCCAAAGGCATGATCCAGATGAAAATATACAACATACTATATGTTTAACGACAAACAAGGCTAGAAGCAAGCCACCCATACCCTAAAAAGAGAGTGACACCAGAAAGCTAACACTGATTGCATTTGTCTTTCCTTCAAGCAGATCCTGGCTCCCCAGATCACCTGAACAGTTTCCTATTCACTGCTCTTTCTCATGCACTGTTGATTCCTCCTTGCAGTTAGTTAGAAAACTCCCTGCTTTCTCCTTATTTTTACATTTGTATGCAAGAGGAAGCTTTCACAATGGACACTTCCATATGTCCTAAGTAATTTCTGCTTAAGTTCTCTTTCAAAAGCAGACTGATGCTTTTCTTGGCTCTCACTGAGATCAGCTGGATTTCCTCCACCATGTTACAAGCTGGCATGATCTTAATTAAAAAGTTATATATACGTAAACATGTCCATACTTTGTACAGAGTTTCTGGAGATTAATCCAACTGAATAAAGATCACTGTCATAGATAACTGAAGCCCTGTAACATGAGGAAAGTCTTCTTACAATGTGCCTAAGAGGTTACAAGTAAAATATCTATGACTTACTGCTATGTGGCAGTGTGCTTTGCGCAAGGCTTACTTCTTGGCCTTGCCAATAAACCTCTCCACACAGTCTGTCTTAAAATAACCTTGTAACAAGACTAATTACCTCCATTTGCACTACGTGTGGCTATTGCTATGGCTGAGCAGAACTAGTTTATGGTCAATACTCAATTATTCTTAACAGCTCCAGCTGCTACCAGAAGAAGGCACTGCAGCCAGAGAATGCATGGGAGAGATCCACACTTACATCAGCTCGGGTACAGGAATGCCACAGTCATGTCATGTACTCCTGACATGGTGAGATCAAGCTGACAACTCTGTGACATCCCTTCTGTTCACTTGCTAATAGAGTCTAGAAAAGCTTTTTATGGTAGCTGGCAGAAACAGTAATAGTAACTTGAGATAAGTTCGTGCTACACTTACTTCACTCATGTTTGGATTAATGGTACACTTTCACAAATATACACCATAGGCCCCTCTTACCAGAGAACGCTCAGTTTATGGGGTCCTGCTCTTGTTGGTGATGAACTCAAGCACTCAGCATCCCACCATTCCACGCAGATCCCTTAAAAAGCCCTACACCTCCCCAGCACAGGATACTGCAAAGGGAGGTTAGACCAGAGCAGGATTCAGACTTGAGGGGTTTATTTTTCTAAGAAGTAACTATGATTCACCACTGTGAAAATAAGTAGGTAAGTCCTAGGTAGAACATGCAGGGACTATCAGAAGGTTATTTAAGTTACAGCTTCAAAACAGCACCAAAGCTGCAGTACCACGGCTGACAACCCAGAGGGTAACATTAAGCAGGGTGGGTGCAGCTATGAGCCGCATGAGACAAGGAAGGAGACCCGTGAGGGTATCACATGGTGGGGGCACTGCAGAGCTAACACTGGGGAAGGAGAGCTAGCAGGGACTGCAGCTCCCAGAGAAAGAATAGGCTGCTCCTAGTCTCCAAAAGCATGCTTTCCGTAAATCAGCCAACAGCTCCTTAATGTACAGTTTCACCATCAGCACTGCAACTGGGGATGGCTCAGAAGTGCTATACCAGCAGAAGCAGCGAAGTGAGTTACAGCACTGGTCTCAGTGCCATTACAGGAAAAACAGCTGGAGACAAGGTTCTGAAATATGAATTGCTCACAAAGAGCGAACACTGACTTTAATTCAGATAGCAAAGCACATTTAATATACGTATAGCCGTGATGCCTGATAACATAGGGGCCCATTAAAGGACCGAAGACTGACAAAAATATACTTCAAGTGGAAAAGAGAAACCAAACCCCCAAAAAAGCCACACAGTGTGAAGACAGGGCTGGTGGGGCAGCATTACATCCCTATCATGAGGCCATGGTCCATACCAAGGAACCTTCTGGATCCCGAGCTCTGCTGCTGGACACTCAGATCTGCAGCTAAGTGGATCTGCACCCTACCTACCTGAGGCTCTTTTATCAGCCAGTTTGATGCAGCTGCACAACATCAGTTCCAAAAGATTTCTAAACATCAGTTCCACCATCTCCTCAGTGAGGTACAGTCAAGAGTAAAAATAGCTTCTATACAGCTTTACACTTCCCTTCTCTGCGTATTTCTGTTTCTCATTTTGTAAAGAGGAGAGCAATAACAGTTAAGTCATCCAGCAAATATAAAGTAGTTACGGTTCCTTCTATAAGGGGCATTGCAGCCATGAAGCTACCATTGCAATTAATGATTTTAGGTCTAATGGAAACAGCAAACTACACTGTGAACGTTTCTGAGAGTACCTACAGTAAGCATGACAAGCACACATTAGGCATGAGGCAGCTGTGGCTGTACCAATTTATTTCAAGGTCCCAAGGCGACTTCTGCATGTATCTGAAAGGGTGAGTTTCATTCAGCCTTTTTAACCCGATTGAGTGGAACAGTCTCAGTGGCTCTCGCACATGAGGCATACAAGTTAGCAACTATGAGCACACTCTTCAGTGTTACATTCTTGCCCTTAAAGCTTGCTGTAGATATCACATGAAAGCTTCATTATACTATCCAGAGGTACAGGGTTGATTGAGACAGACATTGTTGCAATTGCAACACCACGGGACACAAAACACATTTTGCTTTCCGCACTGGGCTGGTTTTGGAGCTGGGAGATGACAGCCTCGACATGGGATCAGGAGTTGCTGCTAGCTTTGCTGGCTCTGGTGCAGAATTCCTGATCTTGCTGCATGCGGCTCTGCCTTGGTAACTCCCATGGCAGCCCACGGTGCCTTTGTGTCTCGGCTTTCTCATCCATAAAGCAGGGGGAGCACACAGCATTTCTGTATCTCACCAAAGTGCTGCATTAGGCACTGTTTGCACACGACTAAAAGGAGACCAAACAGTGTGCTTCCTTGGGCTGACACATCAAGAGACAAGTGCTAGTCCCAGCTTGAAAGATACATGAAAAATTAATATCTTTGAGCCTCCTTCATCCTCACCAGCAAAACCCACCCACCAGCACAATTTGCTTTGAAATGAGGAAAAAAAAATACTAATTGTTCAGAATTATTTGTTGGCCAGAACACCAACATCTAAGAGCACACATTCTCTGCAGACATGAACTTGCTCCATCCCAGTACTTGGGAAAGTACCAGCTTCCCTGGTGCGCAGCAGTCTTTTGAAAGCCTCACCACCATGTGCACTACATGAACTTGCCTGCCTGAACTTAGAAGTTTAAATCAGAACAAAATATATTACTGTAAAATAGGCAAGACGTGCCTGAGCAAGTTATTTCTAGACGACTTTCCTGTGAACATCTAACAAAACTAAGTTTACGTTAAATATACACTGAGGATTTTCTTTCTTTTGAGGGCAATCAGCACCTGAGTTGCTCTGCTCCAGGAGGTACTGGCACAATCCACACTGATTAGACTCAGGAGTGGGAGAAAACAGACAATTACTCTGATAACAATCTTATCTTAGGACAGAAATGAGATTAGCTGCCTAGCTGCAGTGATTCTTCCTCAGACTGAGTGTTAGGACTGACTAATGCAACATGGGATAGAGGGGAAATTTGCCTATGAAGCACACTGGCAAGTTAAACGGTGAAATTCTTCCCCTGCTGGTCCCTTTCAAGCAGGCAGCATCATCTGCCAGGACAAAGTGGTCACACATGGCACAGGTTCCCAAATAGACACCTTCCTAAAACCACAGTGAGGCAATTTCTTCCTTCTAGTTTTCTACCTCACAAGTAGAAAGGAGTGAGTAAGATTGGCTGGGACCCTTCCCTACCTGCAGAAAACAACTCCCTCCAGCCACACGTTCTTCTGTGTTATTTTCACATACTATTCTCAAAACCATCAGATGGCATTCTCATGAACCCAATGAGAAACACTGCTGGGAAGTTCTCTGGAGACAGTTTTGATTTTATATCTCTAATTTTACACCCTTTTTCTTTGTTACTCCCTTTACAACAGGGCCACTAATCCCTCTCCCCCAGGTGTTTACAGCCTTCTCATCTCTGGAACCATCTCAAATAACAGAGGGCAACATCAAGGGGTACTAACAGAACACCCCTGAGATAAGGATCCCAGATAAGTCTGTACTTGAAACAAGTTTCACAAAGAACAGATGATTAATATAGTAGTAGGAGAGAAGCCAAATGGCTCAGGAAGCTGCTTACACCATACCCACATAAACGGGTTTACACTGGGGCCTCCCTGCAGCAAACACAATGGATCAGTCTTCCAGAGGTGCCAACTTTGCTGCTGCAAGTTCAGATGCTGAGAGCTCAGCAACTGAAGTACAGCGAGATGGATCTTCAGCAACTGGGCTACAATGTTTAGATCTTCAAAGCAATTTCATCAACTCTTTATGTTGGCCAACTGCAAGAATGAGAAAATGATCTCCAGAACACATTCACCAGAAATGTTGCTACTATCTCCCCCCCCCCCCCCAAAAAAAAAAAGAAATTAAATGAAAATAAAGATAAAAAAATCCCAGACCAACTGACAGAAACCTGAAAAAGAAAACTTGCTAACAAAAAGGCAAAGTGGTAAATTTCCTCCCTGAAACACATGACAGCATTTTTCTTTACACATCTATTTAAGCTAAGATTAATATCCTTATTAAAAATAAATAAATACAGAAGCAAGCAGACACAAGAGAGCCAACTGCTACACTTCTGCCCTGCTGATCTGAATTTGCAGCATTTATTTAGTTATAATCCTTCACATAGGAAGTTTATTTACACAGACAGGGATTTCTGGAATTCTGCAGGATTAGTCAATCTACAGCATTCTCAGTGCATGAGTTTTAGCATCAAAATTACCCTGCTCAGATATTCAATGCCTAGAGTAAATATTTGGGCTGATGAAGGTTAAATAGATTAGCCAAGATGAAGCCAGGGTGCTCTGCTAATTTACTCAGTAGCCTAAATGTTGCTCTTCTTAATTTAAGAAGCCTAGTTGAAAAGAAAAACACACAAAATTAACTACACTCACCCAACTGCAGTGAGACAACTGTCACTGTCAGCCTGGTACCCACGCGACAAATCTCACATCTCACACCTTGGCCTCAGTATGGCAAAGACAGAGGAAACAACAGTTTCAGCACAAGCTGAGTTTTAACTGCATAGGGGAAACGGGATAAACAACGGCCCTCCTCAAAGAGTGAAATAATTGGTGTGAAAGCCATTTGCAGCTGAGTTACACTTTTGAGTTGTAAAGATGCAGTTATGAATAAAACCACTTGAGACCAGATTGTGTCCATACATCCTATTGCAAAGATTTCCAAATGCTCTCACCAATGTTACACATCAGCTTTACACCACAATCAGCAAGAAATCTGCACCCATTACCAGTGGAGCTGTGTTAAACTAGTTCCAGAGTTCTAACTCCTGTTCCAACCTGCTCTGTCCTTTATCTGCACCATGCCAGGTGCCCAGCTCAAAGCCCCCTCACTGCCAGGAGGGCTTGGATAACACAAGGAAGGAACAGTAGTTCGACATTAAAGTCAGGAAGCAAAACTGGTTGATTTCACCTTTTGATACATACAGATTAAGATTAAGACTAAAAGGAAAAGGCATCAGCAGCTACAGAAGTAGCCAAAGCTGAGTTTGAGGATGGGCAGGCAGGCATTACAACAAGTTCACATTTCAGTCAATTTCTTCTGTTTCAATTTCAGAATCAATTTTATTTCAAGTCACAGACATTAAAAGGTTTTCTATTAAGGCACCAGAAAAATAAAGCCCATGTAACAACTGAATGCCTCTGCATAACACCACTCCCCACTGCCAGCTTCCAGCCCTCTGCTATGATGTGCCATCCATGCCCACCGAGGTCAGGTCTTGTTTACTGCACTCTCAGGGTGATTTAGGCAGAAACTTTGGACATTTGGAAGAGGAAGAAGTGTCCTTCCTCCAATCCATGGTTGCTCCACATAGATGTAATGTTTCTAAGAAGCTCTCAGCCAGCTGCCTTTGAAGCCTGGAGAAAAAGAGGGAAAAAAGGCTAGAGCTTGAAAGCTACATCTTTTTTCCCTTAAAAGAAGTCACCTCCAGGGCCTCTTGAGAAAAATAAAAAGTGAATTCTCCAGATCTTTATCTCATGCCAGTTTTGAGAGGCTTTTGTTTATTTGCCCCTGTTGTGGTGGTTTGATTACAGAACTTTCACAGACATACACACTGCCAGAGGCTCCCTGGCCCCCCTCACCACCTGCCCCACTCCCAGTCCTGTCCTGAGGCACACAGCCAAGCGTGACACGACAGATTTTATGGCAGGCAGCTTGCAAAGAGGAGTTTGTTGAACATAAAGCACTGACCCAAAGTGAATTCCCACCCACATGCACGGTCACAGCCAGCTCCCTGTACGACAGATGTGCTCTTGGCAGTGCTCAGCACAGCCTTGCACACCCACAGCTGATGTGGAACCACACCGTGGCCTCTCACACCCCATGGCTGGAAATCCCGCTATTTCAGTGGTACACTTACCCCAAAATTTCTGGTGGTGACCACATTAACTTTAGCATGACAAAAAGGTGCTGCAGCTCCTGTTCTACCTCCCTGTGTGTGCTGCCATGTCCTCTGCATTCCTCTCCTCCTCTCCCAAGCTCAGCTCCTCCTCTGTCAGTCTGCCCTATTAACCTTCTCTATTTCCCACCCACCCAAATTTGCACATTATTAAGCATCCAAAGCCTTTTGTTCAGGGTCCTCAAACAAAAGCGTAGCTATGGCGTTTCCTGGCAAGAGGTGCCTCACATCCAGCAGTCACTTAGGGCAGCTTTAATAGACTAATTTCTCCCAAACACAAAAAAATGGGGCATGCCAGACAGGCGAATTCAAGGACATGTCCTTTCCTGAATTCCACAGAGCAAGATAAGCCTGTGAGCCTTGCACTTACTTTATCTATACTAAGAGGCTTCCTCCATTCTTCCAGCCAGTAAAAGACTAATTATTTACCACCGAGGCACGGAATAGGTTAAAGTTTCCTCTGTCTTGACTCAGCTCCCTTCACAGATTAGGGCAAAACAATGAAGTCTCCGCACTTTGTGATATTGCTAATGCTTCCTGTGGGGATAGCAGCGCCTGCTGTAAAGAGGATTATGATTACAGTTTAAGAGGAGCGTGCACAGCACTGCCGCAAGAGGCACGGGCTTATCAGAAAAGAAACCAAGCTGCCCCCAAACTATGCATGTGGGACTCCCTCCCGCCTTCAGCTCTAGTTGCTGGCTCTGTCTCAGATCACACACCCACTTATCAGGGGTGATAGAGTGGCAACTGAGCTTGTAGGGAGCACAGGAAAGACCAGGGGGATAAATGAGTAACACACTGCAAACATCTTGCACACATTCACCAGCAGAACACGCAACAGTGTTTACAGATCATCCAACCACATTCATCTGTATCAAAACACAGGCACGTCAGAGCACAGTGGCTGCATGTTTCTGGCCACAGTTGGGAAACCCTGAAGGAAAAAACTGCTGATGGAGCTATGCTAGCTGTGGTGACATCAGCTGGCTTAGCACAAGCAAGACTGCAGAAACAGAAAAGCAGAGCACCATCTGCTAGATCTGCTCTGAGCACTTAGCTTTGAGGCGCAGCTTCACATGCTGTTGAAGGTCTCTTGGCAGACCTTTCTGTCTTACACAGAGCTGACTCCACTGGAGAAAGAATAACAAATTGCCACTGTGCATTTGTAAGATCCATCAGTCTGGACTCTCAAAGGTACCATCAGCAAGACAGCTTACCCACACCCATCCATTTCTACCAGCTACTACAGAACACACACAGCACAATTGCTTTTTTTGTAACACAAAGGGAGTCAGCCAGAATAGTTGTTATAAATTCCTTGACTTCGAGAAACACTCAGCCTAGCAGCAGTACACATCTCTGACTAATGCCCGTGTCAGCACAAAGACGACTCAAAGCCTCATGCTGGATGAAGTCTCACGTTTTGGGACAGAAACATTCTGCTTATGTGAGAAGGTTTTTGTTTGTTTGTTTTTAAAACTCTGTCATCATGCTTGTTCTTCTCCAAGATGTTTACACAGATATTCCCCCTCGTCCCAAGTTCTGCCCAGAGGGGTATAACGGCCCCTATCTGCTTACTAGAGGCTAGGACTGAAAGCTAAGGCACTAATGCACGCACTCCTGAGGTTTTTTTACAGTTTTAGGAATCACAGCTTCACTCGCCCCAGGGCTCAGCTCTGTCTCATTACACACTGTTGTTCTAAGCAGTCCTTGCCACCTCCCAGCACACACCAGAAAAGCCATAGACCAAACCCTCCAACCACTCATATTACTGAACAAAGCAAGAGTTTTAAGATACTCATAAGGCTCTTCCCTGAACTGTGACATGACTTAAATCAAGCCATTTGGTTCCTGCAGAGGGCTAAGGTCTCCTAGAGACAGTTGGATGCTTTTAATTAGCCAAAACAAACCTTCTTGTGCTGGGACAGCTCACACAGCTCTCGACTAACCTTCACTGCTGGGTGCCAGGCTCCTTCAGGTTCTCTCTTTACCCACTTTTTCTTCTCATTAATCTCTGTGGAAGAGAAAAAGAAACAGAGCTGAAAGAGAGAAGATTAAGCTGGATTATAGCATCTAAAAACAGAGCACATACTGAAGCAGTAACTTTCCCATTAACCTGCCTTCAACAGACTTGTGATTTTGGAGGGATTTATGAACCACTGTATAGATCCGAATTTGACACTTGCATATTCTCTGAAATGAATGGGAAGTGGGGTGTTGGCAGCAGTAGATTAAGTCACTGTCTTTCAAATTTTAATCAAGTCATCATGTGGGCCTTCACTCTTGGAAAGGCAGAACCTTCAGTGCCTTTCTCATCATTGCATCAAATGACAATAAGGTGACATAGCTAACTTAAGAATCCTCAGAAGAAACATCCTCCCTTATGGCTGATGCTTTGAAGATTAATTGTTTTAAGAGGGGCATTTGATAGTAGGCTTGGCACAAGGTGGTGGTGAGAGAAAAGGCAAGGAGGAATAACAAAAAGCAACAAAAGCAAAATGAGATCCATCAGGGTGGGGGTTGAATGAGTGGACATATAAAAAACAACAGAGTAGATTCAGGTTTTGATAAAGGTTCCTATTCATCATCACCTCTGCAGATAAGTCATTGTCATTTGGGCAACAAAGATACTGAACTGTATCAGCAGTGTCAGGTCAAGTTTTCAACACAAATTGTCTGTTTCTTCCAGCTTCAGCAACCCTAATAGAAACTTCAACTGACAGTGTCACACAGCACCATTTTATAGAAGCCTTTGGTACCTTCTGCAAAGGGAATACATTCACAGAATGAAGATTTGGTTTAAAACAGAGGAAAAACAGAGAGGGCAAGCATGTCATCTTTCAGGCTACTGCTAACAGCAGTGCAGATGGAACATTTTGCAAAAAACAGCTGTCAAAGTTTGGGCAGAATCAGACAAAACTGCTATCCAAGAAAAGGCTGGAAGGGGGCAATCAAAAGCAGATATACAAGAACACCCTAAGTTGCAGGAAGTCTATAAGGATAATTGAGTCCAACTCCTGGCTCCACACAGGACCACCCTTTATCTTGTTTGAGAATGCAGGAGTAAGCCTGCTAAAACTCTACCTTAACTTGTATTTACAGTTAAATGTTGATTACTTAGATGACTAAATGTCTGACTTTCACTCCAGACCAGCCACACATAAAATTGCACAGCTGCCACAGTAAACCAAAGCAAGAATTAACCTCAAAACATGCTTTACTCCAAACCTGCTGTCAAATGCAATGATTCATATGATCTGCCCAGACTCACCAACTCAATTCTCACAGACTGTCTCTACCATAGAAACAATTGAACCAGACAGGAGAGAACTGACCACAACACACCAGAAGCTCCACACCTCTGCAGACTCCTGAGCTTCCTTACCCTAAAGACATTCTGCACCCTGAACCACTTCAAACTAGCTAGTGCTTGCTGCCCCATACAGATGTATCTCACTCTGCCTATATGGAGAGAGACATACAATTTATCCATTTATAAAATCAGTCATAAGCTCTAATCTCTTACAAAAGAACATGGAAAAAAAATTAGTGTCAAATACCCATCAGATCCAGGAGCATAGGTGAATAAATTAAACGTCTCCAATTGACACAAGGATGAGAAGAGCATACACTGTTTTGAAAGGCTCTGGTTAAAGCTCTCTTAGTATCAAAATTCAATTTCTTTCAGGTTTTGCAAACAACGGCCTCAGGCTGAATGCTGCCAGCCTGCCTGCAGCCTTTGAGGAGATTAGGTTATTACCAGCCAACTATGAGACTCTTAAATCCAGCATTAATCCTAATTCCCATTTAACCAAATCTTCATTGTGCAGCGAAAGCTGGCTGTGCATGCATTTCCACATATATCCTGCCATGTGCAGTGATCTGTGTCACAAATAACAGATGTTACACCTCACGTATGCTTAAGAAATACATCCTGACTTCAGTTTCCAGAGAATCCCAGTAAAGGAGAAAGATTGGAGCTGGGGAAATAAATAAATAAAAAAAATAAAAAATAAAATAAATAAACAGGCCAAATTGAAACGATTTCTGGGAGATGATGGGAGCAGGATGGCTTACCAACCTCAAAGCTTTTAGCAGCCAATAACTAAAGATGTCAGCCCTGGCTTGGAAGAAAGCAGCATGACTCACCAAATCACAAGGGTATAGAGGTAAATGTGACTCTGGCCTCACAACACTGCAGTGGTGCCATGTCAAATGCCTAAAATCATAAACTGTAATCGTAACTTGCAAATGCAAAACCACCTTAGACCCTACTGAACACTTTACTCCAATTTCTTTCTAAAACCCTCTTATGGCTGCCAAATTGTACATGGCTCCATGCTACCAAAATTTGCTGAACTGCCTGTGGGCAAGACACTCTGCATGTTCTGCTACTCCTGGGTAAGGTTCTGACACAAGAGACAAAGGAACTTTCGCTACTTGGTATGCTATTAACAGGATGATTTTAATCCTGTTAGAAGTTAACATAGTTATTTCAGGAGGGTGAAAACTGCAATAATGTTTCCTGTTTTTAAAGCTAGAGGATGGACTGGAGATAGGGACCTTCAGGCCAGCACATTCCCAGGAGAACAAAGACGTGTTTGGCACCAGTACCTGTTACAGTCAATAGGTCCTCCTATTGGAAGAGGAGTCTATAACTGCTGGAAAAGGCAAACCGCTCTTTCCATCAATTCCAAATTCAGTACACTGACCACTTTCCCCCTCCCCCCCACCAAACAAACAAACAAACAACCACGCACAACAAAAAACCAAACAAACCATATGAGATTTAGGGGCAGCATTCACTAACTGGTGGTACAACTCAGCTTTCCCTCTCCTTGCAGCTGGCCATACCTGTCACTTGGTCACCAGGCCACACAAAGGCTGCAGCAGAGCTGTGGTACAATGCAGTAACAGCCATTCACACACCAACCAAGACGTAGTAGCTCCCTAGGTGCATGTTCCTGGCCTGCAGCTGATGGGAGCCCATTTACATTAACGGGATAGAGTTCAGCTGAACTACATTAACCTGCATTTGCCATGAGTGAAGGCCACACATGGACAACAATCACAGCTCATCCAACAGCTGGGAATTTGAGCACCTGGATTTGGAATACTGCAAACTGGTTCATAGCTCCTTTTTTCCTAACTTCAGGGCAAAACTTGAACCAATGATTTTCTCAGAAGGCAGCCTATCCATCCTGCTGGTGCTTATCCTGGGTATTCTTCAATCAGAGTCTGGAAATAGGAATTAATGGAACTGTTGGAAAGAATGACTGCTCTAACAACTACAGATATCTCTCTGAGCACAATAGCTTCAATATGCCAAACCATTATTCCTCTGACACAAAATCACAGATTGGTCCAAGTGAGAAAATAGAGAAGCTTTCTCTGCCACCTGTAATGGGCTGG
This sequence comes from Coturnix japonica, assembly GCF_054131305.1. Taxonomy (NCBI): domain Eukaryota; kingdom Metazoa; phylum Chordata; class Aves; order Galliformes; family Phasianidae; genus Coturnix; species Coturnix japonica. The sequence goes on along the minus strand of NC_140667.1, from coordinate 22,119,859 downwards.
ATCCAAGATTCTTCTCACCTCAGAAAAAGACCAGTACACACAAACAGGGCCATCAGTTGCAAACCAGTACAGATGACTTGCAGGTTTTAGACTGTGCTTTCTGATAAACAGTGTTTCAGTGCTCCTTCGTTCTGCATTCAGTCATCAGCAGGGAAAACTGGGACTTTTAAATTATGCAGGCAATTAAAAAAGGAAGAAGTCAGGCATTCCCATTGTATTCTGCACAATAATTACTCTCCCAAGGCAACTGTAAATAAAACAAACACCTGCACTGTTTTCCATCAAAGAGAAGGTAACCCATTCCCATGTGAGAAGCACCCTCCACAGCTCAAGGCTGTTGGTCCCCACTCCTCTTTAAGCAGTTCTACAGCCTGTTTCTCAAATTCATCCAAAGGCCCAGCTCTGAATGACGGGCACCTTCAGAAGTGGTAGAGGATTTTATTTTGCATTTGTGGTTAGTATTTAATCTGCAGATTAACTGTATACTTAATCACGGAAGTGAGGCTAATATGTCACACGCATAAAGTCCTTTAAGTCCTACTTTTCCTACTGCCAATAACGTCATCTATTAGCATGGAAGAGGGGGTTGTAGTGGTTGGGAAAATGCAACTCAAGATCCACTCTCCTTACATATGCAAAGCTAACTACAGAAACAATAAAAACAACATCTTTATGCATACAGTCTCAAATCTTCAACATAAACCAACGTACACTTCGTGCAAGAAAATAACTCAATGTTGAAAAAAAAGTAATGAGGTTTTCCCAGTAGAACACTAACATTACAAAGGAAATAATTATTATTAAAGGTACTGTTTCAAGTACCTAAACCTGCCTAATGTGAAATGTAAGAATCAGAGAGATAAGCCCAATGGAAATAATCTTTAAGCATACATGGCAAGCAGACTATAGCTGTCCATGCTAGGAAAAATATAAAGCACAGGGAACTAAAATATAAATCTGCTCCCTCTCACAAATATATACATACACACACTCCCCAAAGTGTTTAAAGTCACACAGGAAATTGTGGTCAACAGACAGACCAGATTTCAAAAGTTCCCCATTCCTAGCTCATTATGCAGTAGCTTTATCTTTATATCAATTAGAACAACCCCTAAAGCTGATTTCCCCAGCTTGAAATACCTCAAGCAGAGCAATACTTCATGATATCCTTTCCAAAGGGGAAAGAAGAAGTATATTCCAGCCTTTCTCTGCTAACCAGTCCATTTGCCTTTGGCTTGCTTCATCTGCCTTCCTGGCTCTGTCCCCAGAGCAGACCCCTGCAGCAAGCTCTCCGCTACTGCCAGCCCCTAGTCCTGCCATAGGATGTGCTCGCAGTCACTCTCCTCTGGGTAACATGCAAGAAGGAAGGCACTGCTAATTTGAAGCTGTGAAACAATTGTGCAGAGAGCTAATATTAAAAGAAACTATGCCTTAGAAACAAAACAAACACACACACTGAAAGTTCACTGAAACCTAAACGACTCGGTCTTAATGGCAAGGATGTCCCTGCAGCTCAGTGATTCAGGCACTGCTGGGGGCTGAAATTACCCGGTTAGGCCTGATTAAAGATAAGTACAGACAGCTCCATTGTTCCAAGACATTTCAGAGACAGCTAAAGGAATGACAGAATCTCATGGGTTTAATAATGCTCACAGTTTCAGCTATTTATATTGCAAGTTATCTAAGTGTTTACCTGGCTCCAAAGCACAACATTAACAGAATCTCTATAGAGCTGAACGAGATATTTCCAACACGTCAAAAACCTCAGCTGAAAACCTAAACGAATGGAGCAGAAGTTTGTCACAGCTACAGTTAATATCCCAGGAGGAGGATGCCCTCCCCGCCTCCTGAGCAGGCACAGCAGCACAGAGCTAGGCAGGTTCTTGCTCCCAGGTCACAGATGCCTTCTGGCAAACACACCCAACTCTCCCAGCTGTAATCCCAGAGTCTGAGCCTTCCCCAGTGAAGATGGTGAGGTACGAAATCCAGGGGAATCAGACCTACATCTGGGACCACCTATACAGTGCCAGGATACGGCTGGATGGGATGTGCTGACAACAAAGCAATGCAGACCCCTCACACAACACATACACCTCCAACACCGTGGACAGGGTACATATCCTAAAAGCTGACTGGGGAAGCACAGACTGTCTGTACTACCATTTACCAAGCCTGGGAAGGGTCATCCAGCCTCATTTCCACTTCCTTTTTCCTTCAGTGCTACCCTCCCCACAGGGTGCTGGTTGCAGCTTTTCCTGACTGACACCACACCTGCAGACTGGAACAAATGAGCCTGGAACGGCTCCATTATTGATGGGAGAAGTTGTGGCTAACAAAGGCAAAAGGCCACTTGAAACTTAATTTCTGTCTGGACCATCCATTTGTGGTTAAATTCTTCCCCACCACCACCCCAATTGCTCTGTATGTTGAGAGTTAAAATAGACAGCAGAACCATTAGCATTTTGATAGCTTTCCACACATGTATAGCATAAAGTCTTTAAAATTCATTGCATTGAGATAATCCTTCAAGTCTAGATTTCCTCCTCAGCTTGAGGCAACCAAGGGGTTTTCTATCTCTTAATACCTTAATAGGAAGCTCCAAGGAGCTGGCAAAGTAGAAGTCTCAAATACATTCAAGAAAAGCAGAGTCCTGAAGTTCAAGAGAAGCCATGTGAAATGTCTGAGGTCTAATTAAGAAACAAATGCAGGGGCATCATCTTAGACACTGCAGTCCCCCAGAGACCCTGGCTTCTATATACCACAGCTCACAGCTGCTGCCTTCTTTTCAGAGCACAAAGCACTCCCAGCTCCCACTAATTGCAGCTACCACCGAGGGCACTTGGCATTTCTTAAAATGAGCAAATTAAAAACCTTGACCTGGATTCAGCACAAGCACAGGGACTGGAGGCTCCTCATCAGGATCAAGGCTGAATTTGTTAATACTAACTAATGTTTTAAGAGCAAAGCTGTGGCTTTGAACTGTGCAATTGGCATTAATACCCAGCAACTCCATACCTGTGCCTGGAAAGTTTCTGTGGCGCGTGCCTTAAGAACTCCAAAGCACATCGCTTTCCCAAGGAAGAGCCTAGGACTGCCTCAGGGGGAGGAAAGCAGCCATCTCATCACCTCCTGCCAGTGATTAGGATTTCTGCAGCAAAACCAGCTGGGTGCTGCAAGACAGCCTCACACCTGAGGTATCACCGTATGGTGGGACTCGAGGAGTCACTGACTTGTTAAAGACAATTAGGCCTGATTATATCTTCCCCACACATACTCTTTTGGGAAGCAGTATGTTCTAAGGAAAATGTTTGTTAGAAACCTGTGCACACTTATAACGAAGGTTAACCAGTCAAAAGCACAGTCAAAAGAAGCCAAGAGCAGCAGCACATGCACTGCAGTGGGAGCCAGAAAACTGAGGTTCAGATCCAAGGGCTGTGACCCATAGTCTCCCACGCTCCGTTGTGCATCCCCAAACCACAAATGCGCATTAATTTGGCTGAGATAAGAATCTTCAATCAATTGTCCCAAAACTTCAGAAAGTTTTTCCTATGAGAAACAAACATCCAGAGCTTATTTTACAGAGAAAAAGGTGCTTTATACAAATTCTGTGAATGCATAATTAACACAGTGAAGAAAAGGGAAGACTTGAACAACAGAACACTGAGCTATCAGGACATTCAGCTCCATGAGATTAGAAGAGAAAGCTATTTATTTAGCTGGCATAACTCTCCCTGTAAGACAGGAAATATTCCATTCCCATTTTTCAAGCCCAAAATATCTCTTCTAGGATAGGCCCTATTAAGGAAGAAAGTGATTATGGCTATTTGTAAAAACAAAAAACCAACAAAACTTCCTATTTGCTTATTTGTCCCAAGTTTCTTGCATTACCATGGTGAAGTCATTCAGATTGGACACGCATCAGTAGAACAGTTGGTGGTAAACAGAACTCACTGCCTCCAAAAGGTGTCATAAAGACAGAGTCCATTTGCAACTGTGAGATGCTGTGGACCACACATAAACTCTTGATAACAAAGCGGCAGGCAATGACTGCGATGCACAGCAGAGAGGCTATATCTGCCAGGATGATCTGAACACCACTCAGAGGGGGAAAGCACACAGGCAGTTCAGGTGCCTGCCCACACCGCTCACTCAAGCGAGCTGCATGCTTCATTATCTACCAGTCAATCTCCAAGTGATGTCCAGGAGTATACACATAATAACAAACACTTCCACCAATGCAAATCTTCTATCAATTGCATTTACAGCTATCAGAAGGGTGAGAAAATTACCTTATCATCAATTTCAACAACTACATCTGTTTCACCACTTCCTTGCTAAGTAATAGTGTATCTGGACATATCCTTGCCATTCTTCATCACAAGCAAAAAGGCTCAGGGAGGATAGAACAGAAGAGATGGAGGAAGCAATAAATCTTGTCCATGCAGAGTCCTGAAGCTGCAAGATAGCCAAACAGAGGCCCTCTTGCATTTAATAACATTCTATTTGAAAATCAATGTTTGGGCTCATTCCATACTGTTGCACTTCATAAAGAATCAATGATGAGAGCTGAAGGTTGCAGCTTCATGTTAAAGGACAGCATACAGGTACAATCTTATAGGATGCTGGGATATATGTCCACTCCATGGCTTCTTTTGGGCTGCTCAGCTTTACGTGACCTGCCCTAGACTGCAACACTGAAGCCTTAAGGACAGCTACAGCCAAAGAAAGGGTTTTGCATGTCAGTTTGAGTGTGCAGCCCTCACCTGAGATCTAGCAAAACCTCAACAGCGCTATCCTTCTGTGACCTCCTTTTAGTTCATCATGGCAAACTTGCATGCAGCTTGAGACACGCATCTAAGTTGTCAACTTAATGAAATCATTTTCTCACTAACCTCAATTTTTTCCAGTTCTCCACCCCTGACCCTGGAGAAGAAGAAAAAGGTTTGAAGTCTTAAATCAACAGTTTATTTTTCTCAGTAATTAATGTATATTTAACTAATAAAAAGAACACATACATGCAATGGATGCAGAGCAATCTGGTCATGATTAGAACACGCACACTGACCATCCCAAAATACCAGCCATCATTCAGAGCAGAATCTAAGCCTCAGAAGAAAAGCAGCAGCTTATCTTCATCCTCCTAGGTACGTAGGAAACCTAAGCTATCAGCTTCTTAAAGGTTCCTTTAGAGGTTCCTTCAATGACTGCAACCAAAGACATAAGAGGCAGAAAACTGCTGATGTTTCAGTTGAAGATAAACTTAGACTTAATTAATTAAAGAGACTGATCTAAGAAATAACACTAATCTAAAAAATAAAAACTAAGAGATCATTGTCATCTAATATTTCAAAAGAGATACAGTCCATTCATCACCAAAAACATAAAAGCAAGGCCTAAAGTATTTTTGTTCTCTTTTAAAGGCTTTGTATCTGGAGTCTGCCACCCCTCCATCACACACATTGGAGCTCATCTCACACCCAGGAGCAGATTGAGTTCACAGAGGATCCAGAGCTGACAGCTGTGCTGTGGGTCCCAGAGCCATCAAAGGTGCAGGACAGACATCCTGGCTGTGACTGTCAGCCGCTCAGGCTGTCTGCTCTCCTGTGCTTCCACATGGTGTGAACACAACTCACACCTCCTGTTTCAACTTGAAGGAGGAAGCAAAAACAAAAAGGTAAGCTTGAACTCTTCATCTACCACAATGTGAACAAAAATATTCTTGAAACAGGTCAGCAGAGACCATCAGAGGATACATTTGGCTTTTGGAAACAGGAAACTCCCATTATTTAAACCTCAATTACACAGCAACAGCTTGGAACCTTTTGCCTTTAAAAGGAATGCTTTCTCTTTGCCCACGCAAAGATGCAGCTTTCAGCTTTCCCCACTTTACCACATCTCACCTTTCCTTTTTTGAAAGCTGGAATTAAAATCCAAAGAAAAGGCAGAGTGGGATTCTCACACAGTGAGATCTGAGTGATCACCTTATACAGCACATCGGGATGCACATGGCTGAGAGGCTCAGAAACTCCCACAGCCTGCAGTCTTGGTCACGCAGATGGCAACTGCAGAGAGTAACTGCCCTGGGTAAGCACACATCTAGCTTCCTAGAGACCTCAGCTTGGCCACCTTCTTGCTCTCCGAGGAGGATTAAGAAAGTATGAAGAATGGACCACATCCCTCTCCTCTCCATTAAATGGGAGGAGGGAGGAAAGTGGAGGAGAGAGGCCTCCTGCTGCAATCACGTGTTACCCCTGGCTCTGCTGAACTCACCACAGTCAACCAGCAGGCGTGTGTTTCATCCTCTTCCAAGCAGCTCCTCTCTTGCCCTAAGCATTATTTTTTCATACCCTGCCCAACAACAATGGCCCAGGCAGAAACATATCAGCAGCGCTCAGCTCTGTTTTCCTTGGCTGCTTCAGGTGGTTTTCTAACAATACTCCTCAGAGAGGGCAGGGGCTTAAGAGCATTTTCATCCTATAATCACTTGTGAAGTCCTGACCCTGCCAAAAAACCACCAGAAGTGCTTCATGGACAGTCGCTCTTCTTTTCTCTCATTCCCTTAGGGATGAAGCTATGAAATTTACCTAGGAACTCTTAATGCAAAAATCCTTGTGAACTGGAACACTAGTATTGTAGTTAGGACATGCATATCTGGAATGCGAGGAACCTGCTTTCAGGATCCCATTTTGGATTTGCATACATAGGTGAAAAACCCAAATGGCCTGACGCCTGGCCAGCATCTCTGTTTTGACTATGAAATTCTGTTCCAGACCCAAGAAATTCACCCAAGGAGAACTATGAGGAGACCAGCCCTTCCCCACAAAGCAGCACTGGTTTCAATAAATCAGCATTTTTCTGCAGGCAAATGTTTCCTTGAAAAATCTCCCAGCCAGTCCCCAGTCCTGAGCAATAAGTAATGTGGTTTCAGCTGAGGACGCACACCGGGAAGCAGCCTGCCCAGCAGCAGCTCTGCTCAGAACAACTCACCTTCCCCAAGCCAAAGGAACCAACAAGGCTTCCTGAAGTGTGTCCTGACACTTCAGGTTTCTCTTGTCTTCTTAGTGTATTGTTTAACAGCGGAAAGGAGGCGTGGTGGGAAAACCTCACACACTCCATTCCTGTTTACATCACTTGTTCCTTGGCCCATGTAAATCTGAGAGTAAAAACGTTGCTGATGTCCAGAAATACGTAAGCATATATACATGGGGGAAAGCTCTGGAGCTCAGCCTGTGCATCACACGGGCCACACACTAGGGCAACTTTCTCCTCTGTGGCTGTAAGGAGAGGGAAACCTGACTAAGAGGGAATTAAAAGAAAACACATGGTAACAGCACAAATGTACCTCCGTCTGTTTTGCTGTTTTAAGATGCTTCCTGTGAGCTCATTTGAAAGTGCCTCCAGAAGTAAGGCCTTCTTAAGCTAGGTTCTTCAGAGAGAATGCTTTTCCCCCTTTAAAGGCAGGGTTTTATGTGCATTACAGGATTACCCTATATAGGTCACTGACACTCCATGGAAACTTGTAAAAGAAGAACTATTTAGATAGACAGCTCTATTCCCACAGTCAGTTTTTTTGGCATCTCTTCCTTTATTGCCATGAATATTTCAAGTGAAACAACAGCTTTGTGCCTTTGAGGTTATCTGCTCCCACTGCCACTTCCCCACCTGGAGCTATAATCCTACGTTTGTCACAAACCCAGCTGCTGTGGCAGAAGTTATTACGGTTACAATCTGCAGATTATAGCAACTTTTAATAGGGGATAAGCAGCAGGAAAAGGTGAGCTTAAGCAGCAAAGAGCCTGCTGGTTCAAAGGACTCTATTATTAATATTTATTATTTTTAAGCATTCGCTGAGTACTGTAGAAGATAAAAGAATGAGCTGAATGCAAGAACCAAGGAACCAAGTTGATACAAGACAAGGCAATGAGAAAGCATAAAGAATGAGCACACTGTCTTGGAGAGGAGGGAAACTGGAAGAGAGGCAGCAACAGCCAGGAAAAAAAAACCCATACCTTTTATAAGCAAGATATTCTTAATAGTAAGAAGTCTGAAGAGAATTAAAGAATTCCTCAACATCTAATCAGAACTGCTCCCCATAGGGGATTTTCTGAACACTATTACAAGGCATTGGCATATCTTTAAAGAGAAGAGCTTTGATCATAAAAAGCAAGAGTGTGGAGCATGGGGGAACTGGAAAAACCACAAAAGGAAACACAACTGCATCACCCTGTGGTGCAAAGGTGAAATCCAGCCCTGGACAGATGCTTTACAAAGCTCCAAGTAAAATCCATTCAGACTATATGAGGAATACTCCTTATCTGGGTTCTCTCTTAGGTAAGTTCTTCCAGCCCACAGATCCTTTGACCCTGTTGCTCTAGAGTTACTCCAAACTGGTACTTCTCTTCCCTAACAAATATGCAAGCTGGTGGCTTGCACCACATTGAACCTCCACGCTTCCAAATTGCAGACCACAGGGCTTCTCAGCTCCAGTCACTTTTTCAAGATCAGCCAACAAGAACATTTATCATACTCATGTGCTGAGGTTTCTGTCTCCACTTTCACAGCTGGCAAAGCAGATGCTCAGAGAAGGAATGCAAGCTGCCCTTAGTCGAGGAGACTTTATTCACAGCAGCCTGATCCTAACAGTGCTGGCATTTGGACTGAGCACAAGTTCTGAGGAGATGGACTCAGAGATCCTTATTAGCCTCTTCCAACCAAAGATATCCTATTATTCTATGAAAATCAATGTCAGGACTTTAGATGGAGAGTCCACTTGTTTCCCAGTGTCTTCTGTTTCCCAAAGCTTATGTGATAATTCAAAGCTGCTCCCATCACACTACAGAAATACTAACATCCTCTACATACTGATGCTTGAAAATACCTGCAGTGGTGTTAACAAATGAAACTGATGTTTTAAAATTAAACCATCTCTTCTCCTGCCAAGGCATCTTCACTGCAGTATCAAAACACAAACACAAAATGCAAAGCACGAAACCTTCTATTCCTTCCAGTACGGTGATGGAATAATAAAAAAAAAACAACAATAAAGACCCTCATCCATCCAGCTTTTGAGAAGTATGTTCCTTCTTAATCTAATCAGACTGTTGCTGAAGACTGATGTGACCCATCAAACATCTAAAAGAACAGAATCCTTTCTTCATACCTGGCAAAGAGCCACTCTGAGCTCAAATCCTCCCCAGTCTGGAAGGTCTTATTTCAAGACTGCTGACCCAGAGTCAGCACATCAGCAAGGAATTACATTGTCAGTTCTCAGGCTGCTGAAGGAAAACATAGGTCAAAGATCTATTGGTGCTTCCAGCCTCATGCCTCCAGCATTCGCAGAACTAATTGCAGAAGAATCCCAGCATTTCCTGTATCTTATCTGTATGTAACAGTGTGGTTCAACTCCAGAAGACCCTTTATGTGTCTGTGCTTCAGCCACAGCCCCATAGGAAACAGAAGCTTTGCCGATCAGCACAAGATAAGCACCTGCTTTGACAATCCCCTTTGACATTAACAGGAACAAAGGGCACCCAAGAGTTCAGAAATACATCAGAGTCTGCCCATTTTAAGAACACTTGAAGGCATTAAGTCCTTTGTTCTCATGCATGTGCTTTGTAGACCCTATTTAACCCCCACCAACTATTACCAGCCAAGAAGGACACAAAAAGCACTGTTTTCAGGCACTTACTGAAATATGAACATCAGCAACAGTGACTTCCACTGCAAATGCTGAGTGTCCACACTGCTATCTCATTTACCCGGCAGCGAACTCAGAGAAGCTCACTGTGAAGGTACTGTGAACCTCAGAGAGGTCTCTGGGCAAGGAGTTCCCAGCAGGTTTGAGCCAGTCCAGCCCAGCCGCTCTCAGTACAAGAGGATCTGGTTCCCTTCACTCCTCAAGAAAATGAGATGTGCCATTAAGTGAGCCAAGAACAAGTCCCCTTGCTGCTTTCCCAGCATACCATGTTCCAGCTCAGTGCCCAGCCAAGGCCTTGTCTCAAGAACAGGCACAGTGCCAGTCAGCTCATATGGTCCATTTTTTCCCCTGAAGAAGCATGGACATCACCATCTAGTGCAATCTTTATTATACCAAACTCCCTCCTCATAGACTGTCTTACACTGAGCTTTTCATAAGGAGTAAATATAGTAACTGTTTCCACAATAATGTTAAAAATACACTAACAGATTCAATTCAACAGATGAAATAGGGCCATAAATACGTACGTCTAGCAGCATGACCAAAATCACCCCTCTTCAAACTGGGCACAGGGCCATGAAGGAAAGCTGCTAGTGCTACAATTTCATTGCTGAACCCTGTGAGAAGCTTGGAGCTGGAGCAGTCAGAGTCAGCATGGGAAAGCTGCATGCTGTACGCAGCCCAGGGCCCCTCAGCCCCTGCCAGGCTGCGCCTGAACCGCAGGGAACAAGTCACCATATGGACCCACACACCACCCGCTCAGCTGTCCCCTTGGCTTTCCAGGCATTTGGAATGGCATATAATTTATTTAAAGCTGTTTATGACTCAAGCAAGAAGTTTGAAAGAATATAAGAGCTATTATTATCTCTGCTGTACTCCATGACTTTTCGCATTAGCAGCTTGGTGCCATTACATTTCCCCACGATCAACAAGCTGCTCCACACACTGCTTCCCCAGGATCAAATCGGGCAAGCTCCAGACCATGAGGCAGCACAACAGCACCCAGAGATACGGCTGCTCCAACAGAGCTGTACTCAACCAAATGGGAGAGCAAGAAGGACAGAAAGAGGGGAACTAGCTGAACACAGTTAATAGCTGAGCTGAGAAAATCCAGACCTACGTCCTGATTCACAAGACCATGCAGCCCCTTCCATAACCATGACCACTAACACTGAGGGCACAGATGACAGTTTCAGTGTGGCGTTTCATCTAAAGCATCCTCTCTTTCTTCCTGAATTGATACACTCACTGCTCAAGAAAATTGAACTTCGTGTGGGTTTAACAATGTGTACTTCTACAGTGACCTGTCTATTTATTTATTAGACAGCTGCATGTTTCCATTTCAGACCAAGTTTGCATAAATATATGGCAAAAGGAACATCCTGACAGCAAAATAAACCACCAACAAATATAAATGACAAAAACCACTAAGCATAAACTGATTATAGGGATCCTTGACGGACAGACTACATAGTAACAAGGGATCCAGTGCAGAAATAGGAGCCTTACCAGAAGCTTGACTGTTCTATCATCACTAAGGACAGCTACAAAATACCAGGTTTTTGGTTTCCTTTGTTTTTTAAACTTAGGTTGGATATCTGCAGCTACCCAATAACATCCACTGCACATTTTAAGTACACTCTCAGTCCAGCAATCATGAATCATCCGCATAAGGGATGTGATCATCCAAGGCCTCCTGCATCAAGATACCCCAGAGGTACCAGAAGGGAGTATGACCTCAAATCACAGAACTCACTAGAATTCCTGGCCTCTGTCCTTAGCTCTGCAAAGACCTGTGAGGAACACTACTAGCTGGAAAAGCCCTGGAAAACACATGCTGTTTCCTCTCAGTCTGGGCTGAAAGGACCCCCCCACCCCAAGCTTGTTCGAACAGATCAAAGGCAGCAGAGGTGCAAAAGCAAATCTCATCTGGGGTCAATTCATAAAGTATCTTTACATCATTTGTTTCTTTAAACTTCATTTGTGCAAAAATAAATAAAAGCATGCCAACAAACTAGCCCGGCAGCTGGTGTTTTAACAAAACAAGATCAATGCAACACCTTCTTATGGCCTCTTCTTTCAGTCTCGGGTCATTTATACTAAATCAGACCATGAGGGATCTGCACTCACAGCTAAGCAATGGCTTAGTGCCCTGTGGCAAGTGGTGGGGGGAAGAAGAAAAAATAATCCCATCAATTATTTGATAGGCACTGAATTCATGTGAATTCTCTGGAACTAAGGGACAAGGTAATTCATGCTTCATTTTGGAAACTCAAGACTCCTCAAGTGCAGGGAATAGAAAATAAGAAAGGTTACTGTAGGGGAAGGGAGTGAAGGATGCTGAGCCTTTCCTTAGCAACAGGACTAGAGGGAGTGACCTCAAGTTGAGCCGGGGAGATTCAGGTTAGGAAAAATTTCTTTCCTAAAAGAATGGTCAGGCTCTGGAATGGGCTGCCCTGGAGGTGTTCAAGGAACATTCAGATGTTTTACTGAGGGATATGAATTAATGGGGAAATATTGATGGTAGGTGAAAGGTTGGACTAGATGATCTTGGAGGACTTTTCCAACCTTGGTGATTCTATGAGCACTGCAGCCCTAAAAAATGGTAGGGCTGAATGCAGCTCCGCTGTCGTATCAGTCAGAAACAAGACAGAAATGACCATCAGACAACAAAACTCTAATTATGTGAACATCCCTTCCTTGGAAACATAATGAAAGTCCAGCAATATCTCCAGTGGTGGGAAGGGAGACAAGAACACAACATACTCAAGTAAGCTTTAGAAGGAATAAGTATCATGGGACACAGTAGAGGTATCTGGACCGACTTTTCTGAGCAGCCTTCTTCTAAGGAATAGCTCACAAGGGAATAAACAAATAGCCTACCACTATATACCTTAGGGCAGAATCAAGTAGGCTGTGCCCTTTCTTCACTAATACATTATTTGGTTTTAAGTTTCCATTTTGAAGTCAAAACTACAAACTTCTACTTCCCAAAGCAAGTGTCTTTTCAGCTCTCATTTTATTACTAGAAAAACAAGAAAAACGGATTTAAAAATCTTTCTCTTGGATTTTATTGATACCTATTTAAGTCTGGGGAAATAATTACATGAACATTAGTCAGAAAGACTCTTTAAAGAAAAGCAAAACTAGGGTTTATCTTGTAAACAAGCACCAAATGAGCTACTTCAAGGATTACCAAGAAGTATAGATACTCATCTGGTTTAATTTCAGCTTCCAAACAGACCTTGGATCTACCACCACCTCAGGCAGTGACTCATCCTCAAGATGTCAAGAACTAAGCACTGCTTCACAGAACTGCCTGAACACAACGTGGACTACCATCTGCTTATTTAGGTACCTGGAGCCTCAGGTTTTTTGTGGCATCTGAACTTCTTGTTTCAAGTCCTTCCTGAGCTAAGACCTACGGCCCCATAAAGCCAATAGCTTCTGTTTGCAGAACAGTGGTGTCTGTTTTCCTGCAGCCTGGTGAGAACGGACAGGACTAGAGATAATTAAATAAAAACACAGGAACTGCATTATTTATTTTGAAGGAAAACGCGTCTTCTAGGAAGAAAGTCCTTTATTTGGGCAAATCTGTAAGCTGTTTATCAGCTTAAACTCATTATCTGCCCATATGGTCTTTAGCACTGTGGTTTAAAAAAAATGGGCATGCACTAGCTGACGAAATGTCGTCTGCCCTTATGCCAGAACCCAGTACTTTTGCATTGACGTCAGATTAGGATCTTTGCCACTAGCAAAGGGCTACTATAAGGATAGTCATAATATTTTAATTACAAAAGGATCTTACAGAAGGCAGCAAGGAAGGCAAGAAAATCCATTCACAAAAATCACCAAGACAGTTAATTCACTTTTTTACTCCTCTGCTCTAGTTATTTTGTTTGGGGAAGCAGGGTGGGAAGAGAGAGCTAATTTAAAGGAGAAAAAAAAAAAAAAAAAGGCACGAGAATGAGAAGCTAGAGCCAATAAACACACATCAAAGCATGAAATGGCTCTGCTTCAACTGACTACAGTATTCAACCTGGGATAGATTAAGGGGAGATAAAAGGTCCTAGGCGGAGAGAAAATGCTGCCCCTACAGCAGCTTAGACCCCTCACGAGTTCAGCCCCAAAGTGCCAGCCCCTCCAGGTCTGTCACACTGCGAGTGGCAAATGCATGAGATAGATGAGTTCACAGGGACCCAAACTAAGCAAACTCAATGGGGTTCTGCTGCACACAGCAAGGAGGTCCAGAGCCCCTTCTGCTCCCCCACTGCAGAGCAGGAGCTGTATCTATCGATCCTGCTAGTCACAGCAAGCCACAGGAGGCAGGAGCAAAGGTTTAGCATAGGGCATTAAACCTGGCTGCCCGAGCTGTCACCTCAGTTATTCCACAAACAGAGAAACAAATTGGAGTCACAGTGACAGATGTTACTCATGTTTTATGAGCTGCAGTGTTATTCCTAGTTACAGCAATTGTTTCTGCCTTTTAACAACAGACCTGCAATGCTGTGTGTATGAAATCATTTGAATTAAACAGCATACAGACAACTTGGCAAAAGAATTAAGGATAGCTCAGCATTTTCATACACACACAGCCATTCCTGTTTCCCTTCTGCCCAGCCCCACCCTGAGAAGTATAATGCACGTGAGAGCAGCCAAAAGTGAGATCATGCCAGGACAGAGCTGTGTGTTGCCATCAGCTGAGATGCAAACACCTGCATTTCTGCTCCTCTTTGTGGAGGGAAAAAAAAGAGAGAGAGAGAGAGAAAACACCCCTCAGCCTCCTCTTGGCATCCAGCATGGCAGGGAGATAAAGTTGCTGGGCTCCATTTCTAACTTCTTAGGCAAGACGGGAAATGACAGTCCAGCGCTCTCCCCAGCACACTGCATCCTCATGGCCCAGAGAGAATAAAGGGATTTCCCCATGGTTTACAAAGGAAATACAGTGTTCCTTCCTTAGGAATGATGGCAGGCTGCAAGCTGGCTGGCTTGCCTGTACCTGTGGGGCCAGCAGCTGAACAAGGTATGGGGATCCAGCATGGCATGCAGCCCACCCATTAGCATCAGCCTCAAGGCCAGGCTCCCACCTGGGGCTTGGTTCTGCCCTGCCACTCAGATGCACACTGATTTGTTGTGCCTCCCCTATCTCCATTCACCTGTGTTCCTTCTGGGGCTAGACACAGCTCCTGTAGTTAAATAATTTGCAGGAAACAGAAGTCTTCTCATGCATGATGTTTGGGCAGCCTAGGCTAACTTAGAGAAGCTAGAGCTCCTTCCTTGCTCCTCCTTGCCCCCCAACCCTTGCATTCATGGCAACAGCACTGCTTGGCGCTTCAGCCAGCGCCAACAAAAGCAGCGCCTCGGCCACAACAAACATGAAATATTAACTGCCTTCCCAGGAGGGTCAAACGGCTGAACCCACTAAACACACGACACAAGTACTGCAGAGACAGCAGGCAGCAAAGAAGCACATAGATCACACTGCACAGCCTACTCTTGACAAATTCTCCCCAAACTATGTAAAAAAGAACACGCACACCTAGGTCTTCCAACAACATTCCTATCGTTTGCTCTCAGCTTGTGTACTTTTGAGACTAAACAACTGCTGCTCCTTATGGAAGCACTGAATACCACTTTACTGGCGGAGCCCATGAAGCATTCGAGCATATCCCGTGAAACTGAGGCAACTGTACAATAAAAGCACACACTTTTGACTCGCTAGTAAAAAGCCACGGCAAGCCGGTGCTCAGAACAGAATGCAGCCAGCTGGGCACACAGCCATGGCCAGCACGCTCCTGCCCAACCAGTGCTGGTAGCCACTGGCTATTTCAAGGAATGTGTGCCTACAGCCTATTAGTTGCATCAAAATTCTCTGTTATTACAGAAATAAAAGCAGCCTAAGCACAGATCTTTCTAATTGCCAAGAAAAGCATTATGGAGAAATGAATTATACTTACCAAACAGCACAATGCACAGCTAACACTGCCTACTCGCTTACCACAACATCTAAAGGCAAAAGTTAGGCTCAGACTCCAGGTGCCGGATGCACGGCTTACAACACTCACCCATCCCAGCGGGGTGGCAGCTCACCAACGTGCTGCTACCACCCTAGATCCCTATCAGACAGCGGGGACGGACAGCAGTCTGCACATCAGCAGCGAACGGCACACTCCCACCACCAACTCTCACCCTTCTCTCAGCCGGCTTCAGGGACATCGGCGCACCCGCAGCACCACCGAGAAACGGCACTCAGCGAGCCCTCCCGCTGTTTTTGCGGGGACGGGGCTCGGAAACACCGAAACGTTGAGTGCGGGGACCGCGGAGCCGCCGCTTGGAGCCTCCAGCCCCGGGATCCCACCCTCCTCGCGCCTTCCGAGCCACCTCCCCGTGCCCCGGGAGCTGCGGAGCCGGTACCCCGGAGGGCACCGCGGGTCTCTGGGCAAGACGTGCAGAGCGCCCCAGAGCAAGCCCCGGCCCCTTACCTGCCGGCAGCGGAGGCGGCAGCTCCCGGAGCCCGGCCGAGCTAGGGCGGGCGGATCTCGGCGGCTTCGCTGCGCTCCCGCAACCGTACGCACCCCGTGCCCAGAGCCACGGAGCGCCCGAGCCGCCAGCGCAGCCGGCTCCACCTCCGGCCGTGCTCTGCTCTCCGCCCCCGGGCCGGCCCCGCCGCCTGGCCGCGCCCCGGCCCGCACCGCCCCGGTTCCCGGACCGGGGGGATGTGGGGAAACCTCGATGTCCCGTGTTCGCAGAACCGAGAGCGGGATGGGAGGTTTGCGGACCTGGGACTTAGTGAGCGCTCCTGAAATGCGCGCAGAGATTTGCTCGTGAGAAGGGCACCGCGGCACTCCTGGCAAACCTTTCAAAAGCACACAGCAAGGCAAAGACAGCCCGTGTTTGTGACACAGGAAAGCCACCTTTTAAGCCTGGTTTCCTAAGGAAATCAGGCAATGTGGTTGTACTCTGTGTGCGTGCCAGCAACTTCCGAGCCTGGTGAGCAAATTCAATCCAGTGCGGCAACTACAGACTTCAGGAAAACAGATAGCTGTCTGGGAGAGGTCATCTCTGGCTCTTGCACGCAGAAAGGCTATCCTAAGTCCAACAGGATCCTATACCGAATCCACAGGGGATTCATAGGGGCCTTTACCAACCTAAGTGACTTGAAATCATAGAATCATTAAGGCTGGAAAAGACAACTAAGATCACCCAGACCAACTGACAGCACATCTCCACCATGCCCACTAATCACGTCCCTCAGTGCAACGTCTGCATGTTTCTTGAATACCTCCATGTTCAGTGACTCTACCACCTCCCTGGGCAGCCTGTTTCAGTCCCTCATTATTTCTTCCAAGAAGAAATTCTTCCTAATATTCACTCTGAACCTTCCTTGGTGCAACTTGAGGCCATTGCCTCTTGTCCTATTGCTGTTACCAGGGTGAAAAAGCCAACCCCCACCTCACTACAACCTCCTAGGCAATTGTAGAGAGCAATGAGGTCTATCCTGAGCCTCCTATTCCCCAGACTAAACATTCCCAGTTCCCTCAGCTGCTCCTCATCAGACTCGTAACCAGTCCTCTGGGGAAACAGCACTTCATAAGGTCACAGAAGTACTGGCTGCATTGGTGGGAAAGAAACCAAGAGAGGAAGAAACATGCAGAAGTAACGCCATTATTAACAATAACAATCAATACTTGGGAGCAAGGGAGTTGCTAAAGTGATCACTGCACTCACATAACAGAGCTAGGACTAAAGGATTTGCAGTCCTGCAGGGCCACATCCTGCCAGGAAGCCCTTGCTCCAATGCTCTACATGATGGGGATGTGGATCTGGGTCCTGCCAGCTTAGCCGAGAAACAAGCTTAGCAGTTTCTAAAAGTATGGTACAAAGGCAAAAAGATCTCTTCATCAGCATCTCTGTCTGATCATTTTTGCTAATGCCTCACATATGGGAAAATGAAGAGATAGAGGGCTCCCTAGGTGCAAATGTTTGCTGGTGTTAGTTTTTGAGGGTTTTTTTCCTTATGTGATAAAAAATAAGGAGATACACAACAGAATCTAACATTTACAGACCCCACATATATTTCTGTCTAATAGCAAAACTAGATTACACAACCAGATCATATTTGTAACATATGTTTTGTTACAGTCCATTGCAGCAATCACTTTAAGGTCTGATATTTTCTTATAATGTTTGGGCCATGTTTTCCATTGCCATTTCACTATTCATTTATTTGTGTCACAGCATGAGCCTACCTCAGCTCCATCTCCGTGGCAGTGCAGGGGATTTACATGTCTTTATTAGACACAGTGTGACATGAGGTAATAGCCTAGTTCCTCATCTGATTCCGGCGCACAGGGCTCAGCATGCAGCTTTGCAGACTTGTCACTCCATGAGCATTTCAAGGCTCCTTTGGGCAGAGACAACGCCCATTCCCAGCAGATCTGCAAGTCCCCTGTGCCAGGCAGTTCTGCTGTGTGCAACGCATAAGCTGGGAAAAGCCTCAGTGCATGAGTCGTGCCCCGTGTCATGGCCTCGTGTGCAGGTCTTGTGCTGAGGGGTCCTAGGGAACCAGGTAGCCTTGGTCCTACCCAAAACACTACAGTGTTAAACAGCTCCACTCTATAGACAAAATCCCTTCCTCCTCGGGGGCACCCTTACATTTTTCCAACAACCCCCTGTACTCCAGTGACATCATTATTCTGAAACTATTTTGGAAAAATGCACTGAGCAATGTACCCAAAGGCTTATATGTGTTTTCGGTTTTCCATCCTGATTCTATGAAACAGTTTTGTAAATGAACAGAAGTCAACTAGACATGACCCCGGCTTTCCATCTTCCACATGCTCGCATCAACACAATAGCCCTCTTACATGCTCAACTGTGCAATTTAAGGGGCCATGGCTGAGAATGAGCTTCCCGAGCTGATCGTGCTTTCACTGCCATGAAGGAGCTCCTTTGTGAATTCTGGCAGCACTGAGCTGAGTTTTGCATTTAAAGCCAGGGTTCACATTTGTCATTGCATGTAAAAGATATTGCATGTCCTCTGCAAACTGAGCATATAGCACCAGCCCTGGATAAAACTGGTTACATCTCCTATCGTATTTCCAATAGATACAAGTTTTCAGGCTGCTGTGCTGAGAAGCCATAAACAAACTGGTGCAGAATGCTCACTGGTGTGACTGCATGGATGTCGAAGAAGTAGAACTGAACTCCACAGTACAACCCGGCACTTGTAAACCCTTTCCTGCCTGTGCTTCATGCTTGTACCATTTTCTTTCTGCTTCCTTTCCTGTCCTTCCCACCTTCCCTCTCACTTCCACTGCCTGCAGACTGCTCCCTTTCTTTCCCTACTATTTTCTCTTAGCGCTCCTCCTAATGTCTGGAATTGCCATAAAACAGTGATTCAGCCGCACCCAGCTTGGCTGGGGTCCCCAGGGCTGGCCTGCCCCCAGCCAGTTCTGTGCCCAGCCACATGGGCAGAGAGAGCTGCTGGCATCTGCCTGCTGGAAGTTGAGTGTCAGTCTATTTCCAGATATCTGTGGCACATTCCAGGAGCAATCTGTGCTCAGCAGAAATCGCGTAGTATTATTAACTCTGCCACAAGACCAAATGGCACTTCTGAAAGCTCAAAGCAAACTCAGTCTCAGCCCCAGAGAGCAACAAACTAACTGTCCAAGGCCCATCACCTGCTCCCGGATAAGGGCACCAAAGTAAGCAAGCATGCTTTTCCAAATGTCAGGCACTTGTGTGCCGACTGAAGCTCCATGGATCAGGCTGCTGCCATCTCACTGCATCCCGGGGCCCTCTGCCAGCCTGGGAGAGCAGCAGGAGCAGGCAGTCACTGTGCTGGTAGCAAGAGGTCTGAGCAAGCTTCATCATTACAATTGTAATTGAAACTTTGCCAGAGTATTTTTCAATCCAGTTTTTCTTTCCCAGGCTCAGCTGGAAAAACTGAAGCTACAATGCCTATGACTTGGTTTCTTTGTCAATATCCACATTTCCCAATCTTAAGCCAAGCAACAGCTAGCATTCTGGAGAAAGAAATATCAGGCCCTGAGGCAGCTTTGCATGGAATTTTTTTTAAATGAAGAATTAAGTTGTTTTTTGAATATTCAGTAAGAGATTTATCTTTTTCCCAATTTTGTTTTCATATTTGCTTGATCCCATTAACATTCCTGTATGTTTTTTCTGGAGGGAAAAGCATGCTGCAGCACAATTCCATATACAGCCTTCTGTGTCAGACTCATGGTGACTCACAGACCATAACATGGGACACTGGCTCCTAGGGCAAAAGACACACTCTTCCTAAGATGTTCCAGCCCATGAAGCTTCATGTGCCCTGACACACACAAACAATTAGCCATGGTTTAGCTAACCACTTGTCTGCATGTCCCCACCCTTCTTTGTCACAAGTAAGTAGCAAGATCATATAAAAGAACTGGCACTGGTGACTAAAACCAAATCCCACAGAGCACTGGGTAAATGAACCTTTGGATGTTGTCCATAACATTCTGAATTCAGAGAATTCTTGATATTAAATTTAATATTCAGCTTTGAAGGAATACTTTTAAAGAAAACTGACTATACTTAAGGCGACAAACATTTCTACTGCTAACAGGAGGTAAAGCTGTATATTATTGAATTGAAAAAAACCCACACAAATCCAGCTTTGCTATTTTTTTAAGTTTCCTAAAATGGAGATTTTGCCCAAACCTATGATTTTCAACGGCACATCTTTTGAGAAAGTTCTTGACTTTCTTATTTCCTCTGAAATTGCAGCTGATCTTTTTCTGTACTTCTTGAACTTGACAAGAAAACAAATTTTGTTTCCCCACAACCTTTTTAGTTGTTTTCACTCATTAAGGACAAGCCACATGGAAGACTCTGTTGTACCAGATGGTCCCTTTGCCCTGAAGAGACAACGACAGAGCAACAGCTATCCTAATATACAAGCAGGACAATGAGGCACAAAGAAAGAATGAATTACTGGAGGTCTGTGGCAGCTCCAGGACACGAGCAAGGAGATCCTGGATCCCAGACAAATGCCTTACTTATCCAAACATCTCTCCTGAAATGTTTTGATTCTCCTTGGCATTTGTATTTCTCTTGTACCATGGGATAAGGGATAAGGCTCAAATGCACTTATAGAAGTCCAGCTGACACTAAAATACTGAAGCTATTTTTGTTTCTGTAAGACTTCACAAAGCATCTCTTTCCTCCTTTAAAAAAAAAAAAATAAATAAAAAAAAAAAAGCTAACAAACATAGCTTCAGGGTTTATCATTCCAGGAGATGTTCCAAATAACACTTTATTGGACAGCTAGGGTTCTTCATGCTTTTTCAGACAAATAAAAGGGATGTAGTGCACAGATATCTATAGAGGAGAGCAGCAACTGCCAAGAGGCAGATGGAAGTGTTGAAAACTTCACTTCTGACAACAGCGAGATGGTCACCCTGCAATTTGTTTCAACACAGCCAGTTGTGTTGCTGTAACTTGTTAAACATCTGCTAAAAACATATGGAATTCTCCTGGGGGATGTAAACTGATGCCATTCATCAAACTATTTCACAGCTTCCCTCTCCCCAAACGACTCCCTCCAGAGAGCCATCTGAAGCAATGGATCTTACCATCTTTGTGCACAAAGGATTCCCTGGCCAGAAAAGTGCTGAGAGCTCCACTTGGACACAAGAGATGGTCCCATCCAGGCATATTCTTCTGAAGCACATGTAACACGCCTAAGGGAAAAGCAAAAGAAGGTCACGTCATCAGAATTCTGAATCATCCATCCTACCAGCCTCTTCAGTGATGTCCTCCAGTGGTGTCCTACAACAAAACCAGTTCCTGTTCTGCAGGAGTCAGTGTCCTTGGGACTGCTGAGTTAACAGGGAGACTTGAAATACTGATCTTTGGTAGGATAGGACCTAAAGTTTTTCCCGGTGTCACATAAAATAGAACTTTATTAAATCTGGAACACTGGACTGCCCAGTGCCTGAATGTGGGGATAAACACTGATGGTTGTATAGAATGACTGTTGATCACTGTGTGGTGGGACTGAGGGCAGACTTTGGCCTAGGTTGCTTTACTTTTAAAAATGTAGTGATGAAATGAGCAGTCCTTGTGAATTCTTCACCAGACACTAATTAATTAGCCTACCATTTTTACAAGTGAGGACAAATGAACGACAGGGATAGGTAACAATTTACTCAAGAGGGCATCAAGATTAGAACTCACAAATCCTAACATGATCACACCTCTCAGCTGTCTGAGACATGAGGCTTCTTTACTTGACAATAGAAACCCTTCCATTGGGTGGATACTCATTTATCAGAATGACTGTTACACAGATATGGTTATTTTGCAACCAAAATATGAATTATTGTAGGCCAATGTGGAACACGGGTTGGAACTATGCAAGCCCCTTATCTGATTGATTCCTGCTGTGAATATTCTAAACAACATTGTAAGTTGCTGGCTGCTGTTTCCTATCAGGAAGAGATAACTGGATTTATTGAAGGTTGGAGCCAGCTTCACCCCTGGTTTAACTAAACCAATTTCAAAAGAAAAATGCCAAGGACACATCCTCTAAACAGCCCTTAGCTACCTACCAGGATTCCTTTATGGTACATACATTACAAAACCTTATAAAGCAAAGGGGGAAAAAAAAGCTTCTCCATGTTTCCTGTTTTTCCGAACTACCCACAGAGATGGATCCAGAATACAGGCTATGCAGAGTCTGTTTTCAAACATCCCCAAGATATTCTTTTCAGACCACTAGAGGTTGAATCCAGTATACCCTTGAAACAAACTTGGCAGACGCTCTGATGCTTCCTGCTCCTCCCTCTCATAACCAGCCCCTCTCAGTGGCCTTTCATGCCATGGTTTGGAACTTGTGATACTGTCTGCGATAATGAATTGCAAGGAAGACTGTGAAAGTTAAAAACATGATAAGAATTAGCTGGACTTTCTGAAATCAAGTGAAGTACAGATGAGAAAAGACTCAAGAGTTTAGAGTCAAATAGGGGTCTGCACAAACTGTTTCTGCAGCACTGCTTTTAAGGCAATTGCAGTTTTTCTAGTAGAGGTACAGAGAGAAAAAAAAGCAGTGCAGACCCCCAGGTCAGTTTTCTCTGTGCAGTTTGCAATAGACTGTAATTTTCTGTATCTCTCCTTCTCAGCCTGTACTCACTGTCTCTCTCCAGCTTTCATCTCCTCTTGTTTGGGCTCTTTTTCTTTTACTGTCTCCAGCTATGTTCTGTTTTCTGTATGACTTTCACTAATTCTTCCTTTTCTTTCATGTCTCCCATGATAGCCTCTCAATCACTCTCTGCCAGGTCTCTCACAGTGTTCTTCCAGGTGACCTGATTTGGGTTCCATAGGGAGGGACACAGAGACTGAGCAGGGAAAGGGAGGTCAGAGACGGAAACAAGGGGCTTTTCTGTTTAACCTGACAGAGTGGGGGTGAATACCCCTGTCTTGAGCAGAAGCAATAGCGTGTTAGAAAGGCTGAGAGCAGAAACCCTTGCTTCCTTGGAAACAGACACTGAAATGAAGCAATACTTTTGTGAAGGCCAGGGTATTGATAGAGCAGCTGGTCTCCTTCCAACTGGGATCCGTGATGTTCCAGGGCTGTAATCAGGCAAGTACAGAACTTGCCAAGCAAGGCTTGGTTCAGTGTGCCAGGGAGCAGCCGTCCCGTACCTGAGCCAGAAATGGCTTCACTAACACTCGGAGTACGCATAAGCTGCTAAAGAGCCCTCACTCTCCATCAGTCAGAGCAGTGCAGTTGGGTGTGCAGCAAGATCTGCAGGGGTGAGGGGGTGGCAAGCTATTAAGAATGAAGTCTAATGGCCCCTTGAGAACTTCAGGAGTGGGGAAATAAAAATAAAATTAAAAAAACCCTTCACCTGAATTTTAATCACACCCAAGGGAAGACACGAAATTTAATACAAAACATTACACAGCTGCTTTGCTACACGAGATTAACTTCATGTAACAGGATGAATAAAAATATTCCCACTCCAACTTTCTGAAACATTCTGCCCTGAGGCAGTGAGAGAAATGGCACAGAATACAGAATGAGGCGAGGAGATGAGCTAGATGCTTTTAAGCTCTGCGTAAGTCACCCAGCCAAAGCTCAGCTCTGACACAAATCTCCTTCAGCATCTGAAATTAATAATTCATCTTTAGTTGGGTGATCATTACAAGATCCCTTTTTGTAGACTGACACAGATAGAACAAATATAAGAGTTAATGCAGATCAGCAATACTGTGAATCTTTGAAAGCAACAGGCTGGGATCGCGCTTCTCAGGTCCCCTGAGTGCTCTGTCGGCAGCCTGGGCATCTGCAACAGACTGCATATGTGCCTGTGAGAGGAGTGACCCACTTCTGCAACTGCAAGCTGGAATGCCGCCCAGAAGCACACATGACATTTTGGTAACAGAGAGAATAAAGTTCAAGGAAATTGGTGAAAGAGTTCAATACAGGAGTGTGAACAAAAATGCCAAAGCAGCAAAACATTCACTTCAGAGCTCTTTGAAATAGCAGCCTGGGATGAGCTGTTATCAAGGTCACAGGATATGTCTGTGGTAGAGATGAGGAAACTTCCCCTTTCCGCCAAGAGAAGTTGTAAGCTCTTGCCACAGCCTGTCAGAGTCAGCAGGGATTCTGTTAGAGATTGATTTACGAGAGCATCAGCTGGAGAGATAACCTTTTTGCTTTACAGGCTGCAGAGCAAATTCGTGTCCCTTGACAAGCAACTTTCCCCAGTAACCCCATCAAGCCCTTTACGAAGCAAGAGTGGTGCTTCCTTAGGGCTCAGCAGGACAGGCATGGTGCAACTCACAAAATACACCTCCAGAATCAATGATTTCTGAAACTCCTATGCCTGATTAAAAAAAAAATATATATATTAAAAAAAAAAAAATCAGAAACACGAAAGTGATCACTAAACACACTGTGCACACATCTTCTGGGGGAGGCAGTTCCTTTCAGTCCTGGAATCCAAGCAGCTTCTAGCTCCTAGGCCTTGGAAAATAAATCTAGATCTCCACAATCACTTGTGACTCAAACGTCATTTTCTTCTGTTACTCCTGATGAGGATTCCCAGCATCAGTGTGATGCCAGTCACAGCAACAAGGAAAACAGCTGCTATGACAGCAGTCTGCTCAGGAGCAGCGTGCTTCCTCAGACCCTGCTGGCACTCTGGAGAGAGAGAGAGCGCCTATAGCTGTGCAGCAGAACCTGAGGTAATTCCAAATAGGTGGAGCTCTCACTTACCTGAGCTCTCAGGTATCTGGTAGCAGCAGCTGAAGTTCCCCAGTGCTCTCCCTTTCAGCCTGCAATTACAGTTCTATCCCCTCCTCTTGCTCTTTCCTTGCCTGTGGAAAAGGCAGTCTTGCCCCAGTCTTCCATCTTGAAGACCAAAAGATTCGACCTTGTCTACACTGTTGAGAAGCCCTGAGTCACTCCTGAGCTCTGGTGATGCCCTGCGGCTGGAGGTGTTCTGAGTGAGAGGTAAATGAAGACACTTGGTCATAAAGCAGAAAGTGTCAAGATTTGGAGGAAAAAAAAAGAGGTGTTATCTTTAGCAACCAGGCCAAATGCCAGCTCCAGCTAAGATAACAGACATTCTACTGACTTCCTGCAATTTTCCTTCAGTGAAATATTATCCTCTTTACTTCCTGCCAGAGTGTCATTTAACACTGTTTTGCCAATCTACCATGATTCACCTAAAGGAAACTACATTTCAATAAAGACTGAAGTAATTCCACCACATTAGAGATACATCCAGACTTCCAAACTGTGAGATTGAGATACATATTCAAGAGGCTGCATGAATTCCAAGGTTTAGTGAAATTTTGTCAGCCACATTACCAACGCTCTTTTTCTGCAGGAAGAAAGCAACCAACCAGTTACATACTTGTATGAAGTGAGCACTGCTGTCTGTATCCAGCAAGTAGATGTCATTGTGTCTCAACAATCATGCCAACAGCATCAGCTTCAGCAGATCAAACTGCTTTGTCATAACATATCACTTGAAACCAAGAAAAACCTACGCCAATGCAAATTGTCCCTACCTGCAGATTTGCCCTGGAAAATGGCCATGTACAACAGGAAGGCAAAGTGGCTCCCAGAGTAGGCAAGAGGAACTGTTCTTTTTCCATTCACAATGGGTTTCCTCATCAATCAGGCACGTTCATTAAAGCTTGCTTCCTCTAGCAGGATCACTAAAAAGGGTAATTATGGAAAAGGAAAAGGAGTGCAAACTCATGACTTATCTTCCAGGATTCATCCTGAGGATTAATTGAATTCACCACTTTAATGAAGCTGAGTCCCCAGTGAATGGGTGACCAACACCTTCGTATTCTAATGTGACTTCACAATAACAAGACACCCTCTGCACTCATCAGACTGTGTCCATAGCAGAAATATTACATACAGAACACGAATCATGGGACAAGGAGGAAATGTACAGCTACTCACTGAAATGCAGGTAGAATTAGAGCTCCAGCATCCGTAAGGCCAGTTCTACTGTAGCTAATTGGCAATCTCTCCATTAACTGTCAGACTGTTGTTGTGTTCCTGCTTCTCCCCCTTCCTCCCAGAGCAGCAGTGGCATTGCTGATGGAGGTGGGATTTCAGCCAGCTGTTCTCTGACATGAGGTGCGTCAGGCAGTGGGACGCTGCTCTCAACTCCAGGAGCTGTCAAATCCATCATGGATTTATGTTCTGTGTAAGTAATTAGGGACTCCCGCTGCTCCTGTGCTCACTGCCCATTTGTAGGGCAATCACATCAGACAGAGCTGTGCTCAGTGCACACTGGCAGCCTCCCCTGGAGCCAGTGGAGATTATTAAGAGAGGTTACTGGGGCAGATGGAATATTCCCCAGTAGGACGCAGACACAGAGCTATAGATTTTGCCCTTGAACATAGCCTGTGGCCATTTCCAGCAGATAAATGAAAGATCCTCTTCTCAACGATTTTTTCTTTAACAATAATTTGCATCACCTCTTCCTTCTGTTCATAGTGGTCCCATCTCTGCTTCATGGTACAGACACTCACTTGCTTTCTGCCTTCTCTGTTTGCCAGAGTTTCTCTTTTTCTGGTTCACAAACCCCGCTACCAGCACAGTGCTGAGGAACCACTGGGACAGGGAAGTCTGCAGGGCAGCTGCTGTTGCTGCTCACTGGACCCCTTAGGATAAGTTTTGCATAGGGAAAGGACAGTCTTAAAAACAGTTAAGTGGATTTCTTCAGCTCCCTTGGGCCCCTCACTCCCCAACAACAACCAGGCCCATCAGCACAGTGGTATGACCTGAGCTCACATTATCCTCTTGCACCAGGCGAAAGCCTTGACAGAGCTGGAAGTTTCCCAGGCAGTAGGCATCCCTCTGTGGTGTGAGGCCCACTGGCAGGCTTGACCTCTGGGTTCTGCCAGGATGAAAGGCCAAGCTTTTGCAGCTTCCTGCCCAATAGTGGGTCCCTGGTAGAGCCCTTGCCCTCCCCCCTGGGTGAACTGCCATTGACCCAGCGAATTCAATTAGAATGGTTCTTCCTTTATCAAACAAACCCCACATGGCCCAAACCAAACAGAGCGTATCTGAAGACAAATGGATTGAAACAGCCCTAATCCACTCAGACACTCTCCTGTGTGCATGTCCCCTCTGATGCAGCCTACCCACAAATACAATCAGAGAACAACCAGGATCCCAGATCTGGTCTGCAAGGCGAGCAGGGAACCTGACCCTGCAGAATAAAGTGCTGCTGACCAAGGTCTCTATCACACAGTTACAGCATACAGAGATGCCCTTTGGGCCACTTTCCTGGTTTTCCCGCTGTTTAACCCCTAGGGAAAGTACCTCAGCTGGAATCCTAGGGAAGAAAACTTGTGTGAGTTTAGAATCACAGAATCACAGGTTGCAAAAGACCACCCAGATCATCTAGTCCAGCTGTTGATCCACTACCATTGTGGCCACTAAACCACGTCCCTAAGCTTAACCCATAGTATCTGCCCCCTATACAGTGGTGCACAGGACCATCACAGACCACATGGCTTGAAGCACTTCTGTGAGCCACTGTACAGAGACCACATCGCTCTGCCTGTAAGGCTCTAAAACACTTCAGCCACCCCGGACATGAAGATGCAGGAAGTGCTTTCCCTGCTAAAGTTGTCAGTGCTGTGATTATGGGACACACTGCTCAGGTACATCAGCCATAGGATGCATGCTTCTAAGAAATCCCACATCAAAGAGGAATTCCCTACCTGACTTGCACACAGGAAGAACACAGCTACGATGAGATGAGAGGCATCTTGCTGGCAGATCTTTACAGCCACGCATGCTGCACCTACGCTTACAATCAGAGACAGTACAGACCCACATCTGGAAGTCCTCCAGAGGCTGCTGACTGTGTAAAATCAACTGCCCCTAGCACAGCCTGTCCTCTCAGGCTTCCTCCACATAACATTTGGGCAGCAGAGCACCATGGGCCATGTCCATTGAGTCACAGAGCAGGGGCTTCTCCTGCAGCCACTCGGTAGCAACCCAGAAGCAGGCAAACAAGTGCCAGGGTATGCAGTCATGGCGGGGAGATTCAAAGCCAGTGAAGCCAGGAGGCAGGATGAACGTAGCCCTGAGGGGGCACACGGTTTACTCCACCAAAGACAGGAGTCGGTTTTGTTTTGTTTTTTTTTTTTACCATCAAAAGACAAAGAAGGCAGAAATGAAGGGGGAATATTCCATTGCATGACCAAACAACACTCAAAGAGCCATTAGTCAAATGCAAGAGGCGGTTGCTGAGCCCCAGGCTCACTGCAGTGCTTGGGGCTCTCTGGGCTCACTGACAAACAGGTAGTGCATCCACTGCTGCATTTTTTCCCCTACACAGCCTTCTTGCAGGAAAGAATACATTCCAAAGCCCCTTTGGGAAGACCTTCTGAGGGAGCTGCATGAAACTACAGTCAGCACTGAGTGCAATAGAATCCACTCTGAAAATGCATGGATCTGGTTCTACTGATTCTGAGATTTGAACAACTCGGGAGAATGTGTGAAGTCGCTCATTTACATTTTGTTACCCAGCATGCTGTTCCAACTCATCTATTTCCCACAGGCACCAACATCAAAGCTGAGGAAACAAGCTATCTTTGCATGAAGGTTTTTCTTTTTAATTAAACATTATAATCTAAGGCCAGAAATTCCCTCTTCTGTCACAGCTGGAGAAAGCATAAAGGGAGAAGCGAGGGCAGAGAAACAGAATCCATCAGTCACTGTACAGAGAGATTGCTTGGCCCTGCATGCTTACAATTGCCTTCTGACTGCTTGGCTTATTTGTGCAGCATATGGCAAAGCGTGGAAACCCACCTTTAGCCCAAAGGTCACTGTGCCACCTGCAGATCCCCGACAACACGCGGCCTTGCACAAATACACATGGAAGTAATTAGGGAGGCAAGGGAGCTGGGATATGAAGCGGAACCCCCTCAAGTCTGCTGCAGTAATTCTTTCAGCTGAGCTGGAGGAGAAGTCAGAATTCCCAAGGGTCTGATTGCTGAAGCCTGGAGCCCAAAATGGAATACAATTATTTACTGCTTCTCTGCCACTAACATGCCATTGCATTTGTGGGGTTGGGTGAGAGGAGATCCAAAGGGAGTTGCAAGGAGTGAAATTTACTTCCCCTGTTACCTGCACAGCTCCAGCATAGCAGGCTGCTTTCCTTTTCTAGAGGCACTCTTCCGTGCATGCTCAGTTTAAGAATTACATTTGGGTTGCTCTTCTTATCAATTTAAAGTTAAAGGTGGCAATGTCTTTGGGTCCAGTGTAGTAGATTGGATACAGAGATGCTCATTGACAGGGAGTTTCAATTAGTTTATCCCCTGTAACATTGCGTCCTCTAGCAGTCTTAAGCTGTGTACCACGATCCTCTTCCCTACACTTTACTGATGAGAACTGCTGCCACTCTCCCCAAAAGAGATGAAGCGTCAGTCAAGAAATGACAATGATACAGAGCCTAGCTGTTATCTGGGGACAAGTCAGCACAGTACAGAAGTATTAACAGACCACACGGCCAGTGCACACCTCTCCCTTCTGCTGAAAATAGTTGGTTTTGCAGCATACCAGAGTGAGCAGTCTGCAAATCGCTGGCAAGTGGCACATCACGCTCATCTCACTTCATCACATTATTCACACACACTTAGTGAAAAACAACCCACTGCATTCATCTTTGTGCCTCCTTTAATAAATGAGCATATATTATAAGCCCAACCATCGACAGCGTTTCTATTTCTTCAGTCCCCTAGAGGTTTCCTATCTAATTTTAAACTAACTGTTTACATTTTCTAGACTGTGTCAAATAAACAGACACTATGTAGCAGATCAAGATACAGGAAGAGGCAGGCATAGGAGCACTGCTCAGCTCAGCTCATCTCTTACTGGAACTAAGCACACAATTCCTAGTCACACCAGTTCTGTTCTTATGGAAATATCTGGGCAAACTCTGGCCTCACACAGATCTGTCTCTGCTTCCTGAAACACCAGGCAAGCTCATGGGGTGCAGTTCTGGTTGAAGGGCAGAAATGCTTCCACTCTACCTCACTGTTGGGCAGTGATTTCCAGGAACTGTGCATGATGCACTCACTTGAATCCCAAGGTCAGGGCTCTCTCTCCTTCATGGTGATTATCACCATGGGTGTTAGGGTGGAAGGAGGCAGCTGCTCCTGCTGAGTCTCCAAGCTCTGTGCATTTTCTACCCAGCTCCCAACCAAAATAGTTATCTTAATTGAACAAGATTCTCTGTATCCTGTTGAGAGATGAGAAGGCAAAACGTGCAACAACTGCAAAGTCAGAACTATGGGAGCTGCTATGTATTTTTTCTATCGTATTGAGGAAATCAAGGCAGAAAGGTGCAAGCCACACAGCAAATGCCCTTACTGAGTAAGAAGCGAGAAACTTATTCTATGTTTGATCTTATGTTCTTATTTTGGACTACCATCCTAAGCTGGTCTTAGCTACTTCTCCTTACCTTTGAAAATGAAAAGCACATCTTGAGATGGTCTAGAACAGATATTATTCTGGCTAGCTAGCAGTCACATGCCATACAAATAAAAAAAGAAGCACGAAGATCACAAAGTGTTCTGGCTTTCTAGTAATAAGTGTTACTGAATTTCCTATATGAACTCAGTGGACAGATTTGTGCTCTGTTTCAACTGCATTTTTCCCCAGAGATACATTTTCCATTCTATCTGTAGGGTCAGTCCGGAAAAGAGAAGGCTCAAGGGAAACCTTATTGTTCTCTACAGCTACCTGAAAGGAGGTTGTAGAGAGGTGGAGATTAGACACTGTGTTTGGGTAAGTAGTGATAAGATGAGAAGGAGTGGCCTTAAGTTGCACTAGTAGAAGTTCAGTTTGGATATTAGTAAAACCTATTCTCAGAAAGAATGGTGAGGCATTGGAACAGGGTGCCCAGGGAGGTGGTGGAGTCACTATCCCTGGAGGTGTTCAAGAAACTGGTGGATCGGTCACTGAGGGCCAGGGGTTAATGAGCATGGTGATGATGGGCTGATAGTTGGACTAGATGATCTTAGAGGCCTTTTTCAACTTTTATAATTCTATGTTTTCTCCCTGGTGAAAGATTAGGTTCTGTGGCTAAGGGCAAAAGACTGCATCTTCCTGTGAGAGAGCAGTGGATTTCTGCACCATCAGACCAGTCCACAGTCAGGACACAACCTTACAATTGCAAAATGGATGCACAGCTCACCAAGAAACATATTTCATGTCTGATTTTCTGATTTTCCTAGGAAATAGAGGTACATACAATTGCCTGCACTAGGGACTTGCAGCACTTTACAGGAACGATTAAAAGCCAAATCCTCTCTCATTCTCAGCAGAACATTTTTCACAGGCAGTTCAATTTTTGTAGAGCCATCAAGAAATACAATGAGGCGGTACCCATTTTCTCCAAACACACTTCCTCTATATCACTCAGAGGAGAGCAAGTCTGTTCTGAATCACTTCCCATCAGTTCAGGGAAAGAGCTGTAAGTGGTTAATCACACCCTGCAGAGCCAGTGTCACAGTGACAGCAGAATGGCTGAGGTGGGGTCTGAAGGAGTTTCTTCTCAGTGTTCATATGTTAAAATGATTATTACAGTAGTCAGGCTTGTTGCTGTAAGATTGATATGTACCCAACACTAAACACATGCCTGACTCTCTGGAGTGGTTGGAAGCAAACAAGCTTGCTGGGCTGTACTAAGATCCTGCTCCTACTGCTGGCTAAACACTGTGTAGACGTTCACTGCCACAAAGTTCACCTTACCAATAGATTCTCTATACAAAATATAGTTACAGCGTAGGCACAGAGAAAGAACGTGGGATTTCCTCCAGCCAAAACCTCCTTGTGAGCAAGATAAATATAGGTGCCCTGTGCAATGATCCATCATCAAGGATAAAAACTAGCACAGTGAGAAAAATCTTGAAAGTGTATTTTGAGCACATGGTCAAAGTTTCTTACTAGTTCAATTCCTGTTTGGGCCAGGAAAAAGCTAAAATGTCTAGCTGAAAGCTAACATGTACTTTTTCGCTGTTCAGATTTAGCCAAGAATGTTTTCCCACCTCTGATAAATCAGTGTCTTGGCCCTTCCTTCCATGCCAGGGAAAGGAGGGTATGGCATTAACACAGTTTGAAAGGCTCTGATTTATGGCTTAGAGAAACAATTGCAAGTAAATTAGTTACTACAGCTTAACGAGTGTATATCAACTGAACTGATGTAACTGCGAACAATCTCAGCTCACAGTGAATGCCTTTCATGTAACACGCACATAAAATGGCTAACCTGCTGAGTCTTTCTGGTTGCCTTTGCAATAGAAATAAGGACCTGCTTTTAAACTCCTTTCTTCTGGTGACCATAGTTATTTGTGCCATACGCTCCCTCCTCTAAATAAATCTCTTTCAGAAGCAAATATTCATGAAGAA
This sequence comes from Coturnix japonica, assembly GCF_054131305.1. Lineage (NCBI taxonomy): Eukaryota > Metazoa > Chordata > Aves > Galliformes > Phasianidae > Coturnix > Coturnix japonica. Next base: position 22,087,205 of record NC_140667.1, on the reverse strand, counting down.
GGGCTCAGCCAAGCAATGCAGCAAGCTGAGGCTCTGGAAACATCTAATCATCAAACACACTGCAGCAGTCACTGTCACCATCTGCCATACCAGAGTCAAGGTGCACCACTACATCCACTTTTGGGCTGGAGGCTGTTCCAAGTTTTAATCAACATTTGGAAGCAAACAACCACCAGACAGAATAAATGAGAAGATCTCCATTATTCTACACTATAGGTGGCACTTGGCTGGTTTCCACATTTGCGTGCCTTTATGTAGCACTGTGCCTTGCATCACTGCATGTGTGATGGGGCTGTCAGAATCCCCAGAAGCACTGCAGATTGGACATCCCCCTGCCAGGGAACAGGATACATGGTTTGATGGAGGTTCACTGGAGATGGGATTCTGAACTGTCTAGTCTAAGCATCCATGTGGATTTTGCAACTACTTGAACATCCATAGCTTTCATCCAGAATAAGCTTGAAACCCTCAGTATTGCAATGCAGTCTTAATGGGAACATGAGGAACACAAAACAGTGAGAGCAGGAGTTGGCACTGGATTAAAATTCAGCCCTTCTCCTCTCATCCGCCTGGATTTTCACTCTCAAGCTGAAAACTTAAGTGGGATAATTATTTGAAAATATCACAGTGAAAAATGAATCACTCAGCTTTATTAAGCTTTAATGATTGTTTTGATTGCTCTGATGAGATGACAGGGCTGATGTGACTGTATTTACTAGACCACTTTAAAACAATATCAATAAGCTCAACATCAGACCTGCTGATCTTCCTGTTCAACACTTGGCCAGCAACCCAAACTCTTTGTGTCTGCACGCTGGCTTATGGAAAACATGATGGCATGACGCCACAGCCCAGGGAAGTGTTGTCACCCATAAGAGAATGATTGATTCAAGAAGGGAAAATGAGCACTACTAGGTTACTGTACCAGAAGCTGCAAAAGAGAAGCCTTCACAACCCTATCCCACATGAAATAATTTAGAAACACCCTGGAGTCTGGACGGATGGACATTTCCTTTTCAAAAAAGATCAAATCCCACTCATCCTGATTTTGCCAGATGGCTCTCCACATTCTGTTATGAGACCAGCAACAGCAATTTCATCACACTGGAGGGATTTACAGATAGGCTAAGAGATTTTTACAGCTAAGTTGCTCTACAGATACACATGTCCCAGTTCTCTGTTGTGAAGGTTCGAGATTGCCGATGCTGTTTGTCACACTCTTTTTGCTCTGGCAACAGTGGAAGTGCTTCTCATGGAGTGCTATATTACATAAGATCAGATCTTGTGAGCCACTTCCAGTGGTTACTGACTTTTTTTGTTCCATTTTAAACCTTAAGTTACTGAGGTCAAATACAGTGACCCTGGCCTTCATTTGGCATCAAAGGGTGGGATACAGCTTTTATGCACTGTGGGAGCTGCAGCTTCAAAAGCCACAGTGTCAGTGCATACAGGAAAGTGCCTCCAGCACTTAATCATTACTAGCTGAGGGAAGGCAGGATTTTCCTATAGGTTCCCTGTGGGCCCAGGCACGGAGAACAGCAGCAGAGTAGGAGCAGCAACAGCTGAGGACAGCAAAGGCCATACAGAGCGGCGTTTTGTAACCCTTCCAGCCAGCAAGTTCCATTAGGATGCAGGCATTCCTGGGAATGCATCAGTGGGCACACCCTGAAACTTCATGTACCACAGTGCTTTGCAGATGTCCTCTAAAATAATATTGAGTATCACCATGAGGAATCCCTGAGCTATCAGCCACCCACATGCCACTCAACCAAGAGCATCATCCAGACAGTTATCCTCCTTGGAAAAACCTCTGTCATGGCTGCAGCTGGAGGGAAAACCACTCTTCTACTGTATGACTTCAGCTACGCTTGTAAGTCTGCCTTCAGTTCACATCACCTGGACTGCACTTCTCATCACTTCCACACCAAATCACAGGTAACAAGTCTGCCCACCAGACTAGACTACACCTGGACCTTATACAGCCCATTTGTCCTTTTAAGCAAGCTCCCGCCTCAGCTCCCAGAGGGCTGCCTCTTAGTTTTTGGATCTGGGAATTTTTCATAACTGCAGGGAAGCTGCTACCAGTAAGCTTCAAAGTGACACTGACTTACGAGTTTGCCTGCTGCTGGGCTGTGAGCAGACAGTAGGGCTTGTGGGTTTTTATTTTGCTGAATCTCAGGGAAGAGGTGATATTTTAAAAGGATTTACTTGACATGCTTTCCTCGCCATACTGTAGTTCTTTGTTTTGTTCCATTTCTATTCTCTGCTAAATTATACAGTACATTGTACTGTCAGTTGCTGAGGTGGCCTAGCTTTAGACACAGATATGTAAATGCAAAGAGAAATCACTGAAGCTACGGGAGTGCTGCTGGGAGCTGCATGTCTGAATAAACGTAGTCGACCATTTCATTTAATATAGAAAATATCTCTAGAAAAATGTAACAAAGATCTTTTAAAACAGCAACAAACCAACCAAAACCAAACAAAATCTGTCACCCTGCAGGAAAGCTCTCCCATCCCAGGAGCATGAAGGTAAATGTCTTTTCCATCCACTCCAACTGTGATCAAAGGTTCTTTAGCAACTGCTTTTATACTGCAGTCATATTGCCAAGCTCAGATGCTCACTTTGAGAGCTACAGCTCACTCTGACATCCCCTCAGGCCCTCATTGGGAAGAGTTAAATCCCCTTTTGATTTGGCACAGAAACCAATGGTCTGATAACATCAGCTAAAGAAGGCACTCCCGGGCTCCTAAATAACAATCACCAGAAAATATCTGGAACTAGCACTGATTTGGTCAGGGAGAACAGAAAGAGAGAAATAAAGGGATATCAGGGCAGCTCATCACAGGTCCCTTGTTTTGAGACAGCCAAAGAGGGCCCTAACTGACTACTTTATAACATATCCTCATAAAAGAAATATACATCATCGCTTAAAAAACACACTTTCCAACCATTCTGTCAAATATTTCGGTTGAATACTTTTGTGTGCGTGTTTTGTTTTTTTTAAACTCTTCTAGCCTTTGTCCATGGCTGCTTCAAACAATGGCATATTGTGAGGATGTGGAACAAACAAGCACGATTCTTTTCTATATGTAAGCTGCAGCAGGAACAAGCAGGGAGAGCTCAAAGGAAATTCTAGTTGAGAATAGCACAGGTGAGAGGAGAGGCTGGATGGAGTGGCTTTTGCAATTACAAGCCAACCTTTCTTTGCCCTGCAGAGGAAGTGAGAGAATTTTCACCCCATCTAAGACCCTCTAAAAGAGGGAGGAGCCTCTAAAGCAGGAGGCTATTCTCAGTCTACCTATAAAGTAAGGTTGGATTTTCATGCCTCTATGGAGGGCACCAAAGACTGGGGAAAGGGGGGCAGAAAGGCAATCTCCTCCTGACAAAGTTTTCTCTGCCATTTCTGTTTAGAGTAAACAAAGTTGGAGGTGGGTGAATTCTGAGCAACAGGAGAAGAGACTTGCAGGCTGCAGAAATTCCTCCTAACAATGCCTTGGGATCACATAAACAAAGTTATTAATAGAAACCTGCCTCTCATGCAGCCCTCAAAGGCAGTTTCCTCCCATTCTTCTAACTGCACCAATTCAAGGCAGAGAAGCCCTGGCTTGAGAAAACCTCATTTGATCCCCTCTTGTTTTTATCTTTCCCTCCACTGTATTTCCTCCTGAGACTGCAAGGTCAGAAAAGCCGGAAATCTCTCTGTACCTCTGACTGCCAAATTCTGACCAAGAAATACACCCCAGAGAGAGCTTGCCAGCCCACGCGCTCCGGTGCGCCATCGCATCAGGAGAGCAGAGCGCAGGTGGTGGGGCAGCAGGGCTGTTTGTCACCAACAGCTCAGAGTAATGAGGGTGAGGGTGGGAGTGGAGACTGCTTTTCCAGTTGTTCCAAACATGCCAGCATTCCTGCTTTGCAACCACGCTGCATGTAGATGATTTGACCTTGCTTTTCCTGACCCTCCCAGCAAACATTCCAACAGACAGCCCCAAAACATTGTTTTTCCTCTTTCTGAGTTCAGAAATCCCAGTGTTTTTGCTTGGAAAAGGCAGAATTTCACTTGCCCTTGGACTTCTTTAGGGAATTGACATACTCTGAAATAATGAAGTATTTTATACTTTCCAAGCTTTTTGGTTTTTCTTGTTCTATTGTTCCTGAGATTGCAGCCATATCCTTTTCCAAAAGTTAATTTGCTCAGTTCCTAGGATTATAAGAGGGCTGTGGGATAAAGAGAAAAATTTACACAAACTCCAGAATTATCACATACCACCACACATACCTACCACATAGAAAATACAAGCCTCTGAAGTCAGATGAGCATGCAGAACAAAGGCGAAACTATTATTAATATTGCAGAAGCACAAAAGATCAAGAGAAGTGTCTCTATATCCTCCTCTAGCTTCTGATAATAGTTGGTAAAGTTAGATTCTCTCGAGTAATGACCCAGTCAGAAGGTAGCAGGCAAAAGAGAAAGCAAACCTGTGACATGAGGCCATACTTTGACCTGATGGCTTCTTCAAATTCAGACCTAACAAGCTGTCAAAACAGATGCTGCCCTGAGGATTAGACTGCTGATCCAAACCACATACCACAGAGTAAGCATATGCTCCTTTGCCATTCCACCTTTCCATATGCCATCCAGAATATCTGGGCTTTCCAGGTCTGATGTGATACACAGGTTGCTTGAAACCGAAAAGCATCTCCTGAGCATACAAAAAAAAAAAAAAAACAAACCAAAAAAAAAAAAAAAACCAAAAAAAAAAACAACCAAACCTCTTCCAGTGCACATGTAAAAAGAAGCAAAAGCTGACATTGTCTTTATCAGTAATAGAACAGCAAAATACATTCAAGGATTTACCATACCTCATAAAGGATTTACCATTACCTTAGTGCCAGAAGGAACATCCCCAGAGCATTCAGTACTAGGTGAACAAACAAAAAGAAGCCGGTACTATGCTTCACTCTATGGCCTTACAGGTTCAGGACTGAAATCTAGCCCTGATCCCATCCTCACAGATCTTACAAACACACCTCAGCAACTCTGCTGGAAAATGAGAATTGGGCAAGCACAGAAAAAGACTTTACAAGCACAGAAGAGGAAGCCAGAATCAGTTCATTCATTGTCAGGAAATATTTTCACTACTGTATTACTAACTGTTGAGACTCACTTTTACTGCTGTCAGTAGACTGACACTTGTACAGGTAACAGTACATATTAGGTTACTGTAAACAGTGTAAAATGGATAAAGAAGTGTTAATCCCATAAATAAATTTCTAACCGCCTATTGGAAGATGAAACTTGCCCTCTTCTACTCATCAGTAGTGACCCTGTATTTTCTGTACTTTTCTCTGAAGCTCTGCTTTTGGGTACTCTCTGGAGACAGGCTTAATGTCATATATGTGTGTGTGTGTATATATATGATATATGTATGTATATACACACACACACACATCATATTTTCATATATCAGTCTGGTTGTCTCTTGCATAACCCACCAGAATCACAAGATCCCATTTGCATGGGAAGTCAAAAAACAAAGGAAGATTTGCTCACAGGGAAAGCAGGGAGCAGACCCTGCAGGGGACCTAGCTTTTAAAGGAGATATATCTCTGCATTTATTTCCTTGTCTATCATGTTATTTATTGACAAAATAAGGTGGGAGAACACAGGGAGCAAGTAGATCAGAGCAGAGAGAAGTCTGTACATCCAGTTGTAATGTTGATCTGTAGTTGTATTAAATCTTGTTGAACCGTAATCAAGAAGATACATAGCTAAACAAAGAGGTCAGAACCTCCCTTATATTAAACATTCAAAATTCAAAGGGACTACTCTCTAGGCACCACTAATGACAAAAATCACAAAGAAGCTCAGGGCATACAGAGCAGCCCACAAATTTCCAATGTCTGTTCTCCAAGGACAGTGTTACTTATGGCAACCAATACCAAGAACAGTCATGCTGATGGCACTCCTCCAGCAAAATGTTATCAACACTCTACTTCTGTACACAGCTAATTATACCATGCCCAAATGCCACAGGGAGATGGTTGCTCTATCAGGAAATGCACAGAAACATATGCTACCATATGGAGGAGACAGTCTACACTGGGCCTGCTTCTCTGTGTGAAGAAGGCCTCCCAGCCCTATTCCATTACTGCTTATTAAACAGCTCCCCTGGAATATAAGCAGGACAAGAGAAAGGCAGAGGAAAGAAAAAAAAATAAAAGGCAAGGAAAAAACCTCAAAAAACACAACCTCTATCCTTTGGGGTAAGAACACCTGCAAGCGGGAAGGAAAGTTGTCCTAGGGAAACTGTAGAAGAGATAACAAAGCTTGCGGACACAATGCATAGCCCTGTTTCCTAAACAGAAATTTCACTTTGTTGTAAGAAGCATTACACCGATATATCCTACAATGGAAATTTAAAGTAACTCAAGGCTTATGCACCACTTAAAACTCATAAAAACTTAATTAAAATGCAGTTGTACCAAACTAACTGGCTCAATTTCTAGCAGCAGGTTGGTAACCAGCCAGTAAATCTTAATTAGAAACTGTCAGTTTCGTGCTAACCAAATCCCATTCACATTTTCGTCCTCAAAAAGCAATACCACTTGCACAGCAGGACTGAGGGTTTTCTCAACACCATGATCTCTATCCTCATTCTCCTGTCCAGGTAGGAGGAAATTAAGGGACTCCTTTGTTACTTGTCCTCACACTTAGTGACCCCTTAGACAGCTGCTGTAACTACCAGTTGTCAGCAGTCATTTAGATTCACAGCAGAGTCTGTAAGAGGACACTAAGTAAGAATAGTAACAGCTTGCAACAATGTAAAAATTGCAAGTAACAGAACTACTCTGCTCATCATCTCTGTTTCCAGTCCCAGATAAGAATTTGCCTTTCACCTCGTAGTCTGTGAAACTGTATCTTTGATATTGCCAGGTCTTGGTGCTTATGACAGCAAAGTCTATCTACACCTGTGAGATACTCACATGCCACTCTTAACCAGCGCAGCACAAGATCTGAGCAGAAGACCAAAACAGTTTCACTACACACATGCAACCTATTTTGAGGGCTGTCTCATAAACCTCTCTTCCCATGGCACATGCCCATTCTGCCTGCAAGACTCCATCAATCAGGATGAAACAGGAGAATATGGTAAGACAGCTTTCAAAGTTGCAAACTAGAAGGCGGTTACCAGCAAGAAGCACTTAAATCAGCCAGCGATAGATAAAAGAGCTGAGCAGGATGTCAGCAGGTTCTGTGTGCTCAGTCTTTCTTGATTCCAGTTCAAATTCTTGACCTGGAACCATCACAAGAGAATGTGAGCCAGTTCCAGTGGAGCGTGCAGAGGCAGTAAGCAGTGACAGCAGCTGGTGAGAGAATCAGACAAGGAATTCAGTACTGAGAGGCGATAATGATGGCAAGCGTGTGACAAACACTTCTAGCTCTCAGCTGAGTAGGTGAGGCAAGACTTTCTGAATACTGTCAAAAACCTCATTCTAGCTGATTCTAGCTGTTGTCATTAGATGTCTTCCTGAAGCACCTTTGAAGAAAGGAGGCAGGGGGAAGATGTTCTTCCAGGTCTGCCTGTTATTTTAAAAAATGCTCCTGTAACACTTTCAGAAGGTTTACACCCACTGTTTCCCACCAGGACTCTCACGTTGCTGCTTACAGATACCAGCTCTGAAGAAACGAGGCAACCTACGGCAACTTGGAGTTCACCAGCTTTCATGTCTTACATTCAGTACGCATTTGAAGCCTTCTGTATGGTTACAGTTTCTAAAGTTTATTATTATTATTATTATTTCTCTGCCTCTCTCCCCCAAATCCACCCACCTCATGGATTTTCTGATGTCTATTACTAGGTAAACCAACATTACCATTCTCCTTGAAAGAACACTTACCTCTTCCTAACCCTTCTACTTTCAGAAAAACTTGTAGTAGCTTACAGTCTCTGAATGCTGCTTCTGAAATTGGTTCAAGTATTACCAGAACAAACAATGAAAAACATTTTTGCTTTCTACAGGAAAGCACTGTCACAGAATCATAGATGTTAGAAGGGACTTTTGAGCATCATCTAGTCCAACACCACCGATAAAGCAGGTTCCCTACACTAAGTTACATAGGAAAGCATCCAGGCTGGTTTTGAATGTCCATAAGAAACACCACAGTCTCCCTGGGCAGCCTGTTCCAGCACTCTGTAGCCCCCCAAAGAACAGAATTCCTCCTTCATTTATCTAACAGTCAGGTATAAATTTGTTCCAAATGAACTGTAATAGAATTTTATTTGTATATTATGACATGAATTCTGTACTGTACTGATTCACTTGGAATGTAGGAGAGTTTCTGTAAGTGGTACATTTGATGTCAAAAGTTCTGCAGGAAAGCTTCCAGTCCTGACAGAACTTTCCACTGACTCACTATAAGAACAAGTTTTTCCCTGCCCCATGCCTCATCCCTGTTATCAGTCTGTTTGTGGGTAAAACAATCCCAGTTCTGCAGGAGTCTTGCAAGATTCTGCATCTGCAGAAAATACGCAAGTGCTAAAACAGAGCTGGATGCTGAATTGTTACTCTGTGCCCTGTGCTTGATTGAAAGGACTTAGGCACCTCAATTACAGGTCTGGAATGTAGTCTCCAGCACAATCTACCTTTTGTTCATGGATGGATGCACTAATAAGCAGAGCTGGACGTAATCTTTTTGATAGAACACTTTTCCATTTGAAAAATGCCAGTTTAACAGAATCAAACTATTTCACAGGAATGTACTTTCTTAATTGAATTTTCTGGCAGAAATAATCCCATTTCCTCACAAGTTCTCCTGTGTACCTGATCAGTGAGTAGCACTGAGAGCCTGGCAAACCTACTTCCAGCTGGGATGATAAAGACTTTCCTGGCAGGAAGCCTGGAAGCCGAGGAACCCTGCTTGAACCAGGGCAACTGGGAGCCCAGCTGTGTAGCAGCAAGCCCAAAAGAAAGTTGATGGCACCTGTGAGCCATTTGGACAAGTCTGCTTCAATTCAAGAATTCAGATGAAAGCTTTTTGATTTTCAGATTGGAACAGAATTTACAGCTTTGGATCTCTTGGAAAAGTAATAGTTTTGATGTTAGACCTTTCCCCAAAGCAAAGTCCCATGCTGCAGGCAGACCTGCAGTCAAACCTGCAGTTTTGATTTCCCCATTGGTTCATGTTCACACCTGGAGGTGAGGGAGAAAACAAGAACAGTTCAGCTGGAGTAGAGAAAGCGCTTCTGAAGATGATTGTGCTGATAGCAGCCCATCTGGGCTGGTTTCACAGACAGGTGGTAAGGGAGGGCCACATTGACCTTGCTAGAGGGTTTTTGATTGCTCAGTCTACTGGTGTTGATAGATTATGTGAACATCCAAAGCAGAGGGTCAAAAGCCACCAATTACTTGAAAAAACTACCAAAGTGATAAGCAGCAAACTGGCAAGCTAAGCAGCATACAACATTAGAGAAACAACGTAACAGAGCCACACTCCTTAGTGATCTCTCTGGGGAGCCGGGAGGCTAACAGATGGGTTTCTACGGGTGCAGCTGGTGTCCCTGAGCCTGCTGGATAGATCTGAGCAGCACTGTACAAAACTAGTCCTACACCTCCATTTGGATTCTTCTTTTATTTCCATGACTCTTGCTAGAGCCTTAAACTCACTGCTACTAAATCAATCAAATACACTGTCCCTTTCTCCCTGCAAGTCTCCAGGGTTGTAATCCAGCTGTTCCCACAAGTATTCAAGCTGTGTAAAGGACAAACAAGATGGTGGGAGGAAACAAATCCAGGCAGTAAAGAGTCCATAAAGAGCAAACTTCAAACTCTACAAGAAAAAATACAATGCAATAAATCTCTGCAAAGGCCTCACTTCTCAACCTGTCTGATCATAGCTCTCAGGCCCCAAAGCCTGAGACTTTCTCCTACATTTGAATAAATCTGAGTTTGAAAAAACAATTACTCCAAGATTCTTCTTTTAGAGGGGAAGCTTTCTACTGACATTTTCAATGTGTGACCCCTTAAAAATGCACATCTTCCTGCCAAGAGACCCTAAGCTCTGCATAGATTTGGAAGATTTTGTGCCAAAAGAACCTCCCTTTCTTCCCTCTCAAATGCACAGTTAAAAATGAAGCATTACAAATAACACTGGAGGCAACTCTGCCTACACATGTGTAGTAGACGGGAAGAGTTTAGAAGAAGATTGTAATGATTTTACAATTCTGACTTCAGATTCTTTTGTGATAAGAATTGTAAGATACTTTCTAGTAACCTTACAAATTGATCAAGAGGATGAAAATTTCACAAAGATTTTTGAGAAGATTCAAACATTTAGTGTTTCCTACAGCCTGCCAAAAAGAGGATAAATAACACAGAGCATCCTTACAGAATCACACATACCTATCCTGCACAACCTTCATCTATAACTGACTTCTGCTTTAATTTCCAAATTGAAGCAGCACTGGCTGTTAACATACCATTTCACTCTTTACTAACACGCTCATGCAAAATGAGAGCAAAAGGAAAAGACACCCTGCTGGTCCTTGGTACCTCTCCAGTGCTGTTCTTGTGAACTTCCACCATATTTTGAGTGTACTTGTCAGTCTCTTAGTTGACTCACCCAACTAGCAAGAGAGTCTCCATCTCCAGAACACTTGTTCTCAAGAAATAGCCTTCATCCAGAAAACAGCCAGCCCTTCAGAATCTAGCCCTTAAATGAGCCCAGGGAGGAGTGGACCCTGGGTCATATAGGAAACACAGGTAAATTGCTTGCACCTGTTCTCCCTGGGCCAGCTACTCCCCCTTGCAAGGTGCTCAATCATCAGTTCAGGCTGTGACATAACAGTCCCCTTACACCTTCTCACTGCTCATCTCAGGTATAGGCTACCAAAAGCTTGTTGAAGATTCAGACTAGGAAGTGTATGCGAAAATGTGGAAATAGGGAGGGAAACTCAAGTCTGGGATGACAGAAGGCTGGGTTCAGAGGAACCTGACTGGCTGCTTTATCACTGGTTTAACTCAAAAGCAGCCAGTGGTTCTTTCCACTTGCTGTCTTTTCACAAAGCTTAAAATGCAAAGCAAGCAAACCCAAAGAGGACTCTTGGAATACCAGGTCAGAACAGAGATGTGAAAGTTATCTTTCAAAGAGAGTTCAAAAGCTGGCACAGACTTAGAGGCAGTATCTGAGGAATAGTTCAGTCAAACCAGCAGTCTCAAATCTCACCTTTCATAGACCTTAGCTCATCCCAGACCCACACTTTCTGCTGAGCAAAAAGCATAATATCTTGTTAATAATGAATAGCCCTGTGTCTCCTGTACTTAACACTGGCGCTTTGAGAAGATCCACAGCACTTCATAAATTATCTATTGCAGCTGATTCAGGGCCCACTGGGAGTGTTCTTGAAGCAAGCATCTTGCTTGCCTGTAATGGAATCATACCATTAACGCAATTTCAATTAGACATACATTATAGTGCACAGGTGCCTAAGAAAACAGTGTGCAAAAGGCCTCCTCTGGGGACTATATCCTGGAGAAAAGGTGTGTAAGGGGGAGATTTTCCAAGGGGTCCTAAAAAAGGTGCTCAAGAAATAAGCAAACTACCATACTAGCAGAACAAAGAATCTGTCTCTAAGGAAGAGAAGGGAGGGGAGAGGAGTGGAGGGACCTTCAATTGCTGGCAGTTGATTTCAAACTTCCACCTTTTCTGGTTATAAAGAAAAGAATTCTCCCACACTTTCTCCAATAACCACTTCAGGAACAACAATGAAAAACCATTCTACCAGCTTTTGAGGCTGTACTCATGCTCTCTTTTGAAAACTATCTGGCTGTCATCAGTGGTATTCAGTGGTCTCTCACTTTGGCCAAGACTCTGAGCCAACTGGGTTCCTGCAGAAGAAACAGACGCTCATCATCACATATCTACTGCTGGAGTAACAGTTCCAGCTCCCAGGGAGCTGGCACCAATAGTGGGTGAATGTGGTATGATACCTCACCAGCTCTCTAGCCAGACAAAACCAGCACTAGCCTTCATGGAGTTCAAGGTATCAAAATCTCGTTTAAATCTACATCAGGATAAGTTTTTTCCAATTTAACACTTAGGATGCCGTTATACATCCAACCTGATCCACAAGGACCCTTTCTGTGAACACTGTTGATAACTCAGGGGAAATATGACAGCATGGTCACTATCAGGTTTTTCTCCTCTCTGCAAGACAGCACTTGAGGCATCTAATTAATGTCAATTATAGTCAATGTTTTTCTGAGACTGAATTGAATGAAAGATCTACTAATTTGTTTCACGCAGGGCCTACAAAGAAATATCAGACACTAATAACTACCAGTCGCTGCTGAGCAGAACTGGATTGGAAATGACAAGTTGCAGATAAAAAACTCCCCATCTCTTCTGCTATCCTGCCTCCTACTGATCACCCTTGTTAATAAATTCTTAAACTAGTGGCAAAAATACAAGTCAGGTTGAACTCGTAATGATAATACTAGTCTAAAATAAATCTTGTCATCAGTTCTTTCAGGATTTTTCTCAACAATTTAGTCAAAATCCCCCTGCAACCTGTGTCTTTCTTCTGCCACATCTGTAGCAACCAACAGGTGGGATCTTCTAGCTGCAAATAAACAACCTGAGGTTGAACTCAAATTCGGAGTCCTAGTCATAGGGCCATTAACAACACAGACTCTCAGAGTCCTCTCAGGAAGGGTTTCAGCACATACAGAGAAATTTATTGAAATTCCACAAGATTATCCTTGGCACCCCTGAACCCTGAACCCTTGTGCTGCACATACACAAATGCTTGGAACTAAATGATTGTGTTATTTCCGCTGTGCACATTGTTATCTCAGCAATGTTTTTCACGCAGCTACTACAAGATGCAGAGACCTGACCTGCAACCAGAGGAAAAGGTCAAAAAGGATGGACAACTTGGACACACCAGAAGTGCTGAGTGCCTGAACTTCTACATTAAGCAGTGGGATGAGATGTACTGTAACTCATCCAGGCTCCAGAATTTTTGCATTCTTCACAGGCTTGGAATTCTTGACCTGGTAAAAACAATGTCAGTTGGATATAACAGCCAGTGATGCCAGCTCACCTCTCCTCCCCAACTCACAGATCAAAAATGACAAGCTGATTGGACAGAAACAAACCTTTCTCATTTCCATCTTTTTTTACCACTGAAAAAAATAAGCATAAACTCCAAAAGCAGAAGAACATCCTGGCCAGCATGGCACTTATCCCAGTCTTTCAGAAAGTGAGGTTAGAGGGGTGACATGCCAGAAAGATCTGTTCTCCAATGAAAGTTCATTGAGGAGCATTCTGGAAAGCCAAAGAGAAGGTTATTTTAATGAAGCCCTCTACATAGCAAATGTAAGTCAGATGGTTTGCTTTCTTAGTTACCTTTCATTGACCACTTAAAAGTAACAATCCAAGTGGAATGGAGTGGAACAGTTCAGTTGGAAGGGATCTACAAAATCAACAGGTTCAATTGCCTGACCTCTTCAGGGCTAACTGAAGGGTAAAGCACGCTGATGAGAGCAATATCCAAATGAGTTGAGTGTAGCTTGAATTAACATTTAGAGAAGCCAAGCCTGTGGCTGTGCTTATGTTGCCTGTTTGGACATACACAGGGAGATACCTCTCTTACCCCACACAGCCTGTGTCTGAGCAGCCCTGCAGATCCCTCCTTCAGCACCAAAACTCTGTGAGAAGTCCAAAGCAGCTGCAGTGGAGTGAAGCCATCCCTCATCAGCAGCCCCACAGAATGGGCTGAGCCTCTGACAGTGCATCCTGCTGGCCTTGAGGGATAATTCATGTGCAAGGCTCCAGATTTAATTAGAAGGCTTCCAATTTTAACACTACCAAAGGATTAATATAATTGGAAAAAGTAGGCAAGCTGTGTGCCCCTGAGGCTCGACGAGCAGCATGGGGTAAGTGAGAGGGATACAGTCCAGGCAAGATGGAAAATTCCACTGGTTCCCAACCTCTCTGCACTTAACCCCAAATATTTTGCAGACTGTTGATTTAATCTGCAGCCCTCCCCCAGCTAACCTCAAGGCTCACCAAAGGCTGAGGTTATCACCTCATTTCCGAAACTGTTTGTGGAGGGAAACAGCTGGAGCTGTCCAGCTGTTCCCCCAAATAAAGGAAATGAATGAAGAGGAAGTCCTGTGAGTGAGCATGTGGAGAGGTGACTTCAGAAGCGCTGAGGGCAACTGCAAATGAGAGGGATCCTCCTAAGGAAGTGTCTTTAGCAGAACATGTGTTTTGATAGTGACTGCAGCAAACAGGTTAGCAGTGAGGAGTTTGCCTGCCATGTTTGCAGCAGGAGAGACAAAGGAGACTCAGAGAAGGTGGTAGGGAGCTGAACTGAGGAAAGGCGGTAGTGGCTGTACTCATGTGAGAGGCTATGAGAAATGTAGGACATTGCTCATGAAGTACTGAGATGCCCAAAACACCAGCTTAGCATCCACACAGCAAAAGAGATTTGTTTGTTGGTCCAGAATACCTCAAGTTGCATGCAAAACTGAGCCATCTGCAGTAAGACCATCCAGGAACTGGTGTTCCCTGAACTCTCCTTTAAAACCTCGCATTATTGTTGAATTGAATGAATGAAAAAGGATGGTTTCTATATAGTATCCAGGCAAATCAGAGACTGATTCAGTTCTGCAGCTCAGCAGACACACTTTGGGTCACTGTTCTGGGACCAACTCTTACACCATTCCAGTCCTGTCTTGTGTGAGATTCAGTCCTGAACATTCATTCTTATTCCCGTCCAATCTTGATGAAATAAAACTACTTACTCCAGTAAAACTGCATAAATAAGGCTGGAGGAGTCTACACCAGCAGGACATTTTTTCAAGAGGATCAAACTCTTTTGACATGACCTTGTCAAAACCTAATCCCAACTCCAGAGGTGAACTGCTGTTTCACACTTCCATTGCCTCCTTGCCTGCTAATGTTTCAAGACAACTTGGGTTTGTCAATGGGAAGTTTATCCATTCTGCTCATAATGGATGGTGGTGAGTACAGATTGCTTCAGCTCATGTGCACCTCCAACAAAAAGAAGAATGAGAGCCCACACAAGTGTCTCTAAGTACAGAAAGCCAGGATCTCCCTTACTTTGGGCAACTCAGGAGGCAGTTTGGAGCACCAGACTACTGCACTTCTCCAGGACCAACAGATTTTAGTGGCATTTGAATGGCACGCAATATTTTCAGGAAAGCTTTGGAGAATTACAGAATAATAACATTTTGCTCCATCCACAGTCTTTAATTCTCTCTGGCTATAAATGCTTATGCCATTTTTCCTTTAGCCTGCAATGTGTCTCATGTTCCTCCAAATTACAGTTAGGAGGAATTGCAGACAGACTGGATTCCAGTCAGGGTGCATGGCTGTAAAAGGAAGGAACAGAACTGACTGCCTTTCCTGAGCAGAGTATGAGTCTACTGGTTAAGAAGATGGGGAGAAGTCCCTTTAACAAAAAATGAGACTTGATTTCCTAGTTGAAAACAACAGAAAGAAGAACAAACAAACAAGAAAACAAACCATTAAAGCTTACAGACATACCAACAGACTTTGAGTGACCCACAGAAGGTGACTAGCAAGAGTCACTTAAAATCTTCTGTAGCAAGTAGTGGTTAAGGATGGGATGTGACAAATTTGCTTTACATTTGCTTGAACAAAATCTGCCACATAAATCCATGTATAATGATCTCTAACTTTATCCAAAGTTTCCAGTATCCTTGAAAATTCTAGCACTACTGAAGGCATAAGAACTTTTTGAGGAACCAGTGAGGTTCCTCAGGTAGAAACATTACTAAGTTAGGGAGCCCGGTCATGGGCTAATGTTAGACTGTCCTGTAAACTCATAAAGTCTGATTCCATGTGCTACAAGAAATACAACTTTGGCAAAATGATTTCATCTATGTATGCAGTGGTTACTGGATGAGGCTTGCAATACCATTAAGGTTAGCTCACGCAGCTCACCACAAACTAACGATGTGCAGAGGGTTCCTTCTTATGAAAGCTTGGACCTGCAAGCAAACATCTTGTCTCTGAGATTCTTCCTCACCAAGCAAAACTTCATATGGAGATGTGGTATGAAAATGTGTCATATGTGAGACAGATGCAAGAATTTGCTGCTGGAATCTGGGCTTGCTGAAGAATCCCATGTTCCAAGGCACAGGCTCAATCAAAGACAAACCATCACCACGTTCTCTCTGCAAACTGTGATTAGTTAGGGTTTCATTCCTAGCGTTCCTGGAAATGTCAGAACCACCAATACACCTTTACTGACTTGCTAACAAATTACAGGTGTTTTTCTGTACACCCTGGAAGATTAAAACCCACAAAATTCCCTCTTTATCCCCTCCCATGTTCACCCCAGAACACTAATACAGACTGAGAAATATTCCCAGGAAATCCTGTTACCAGATATTGTTTTTCTATCCTCCTGTTGATGATCCTGGCAAAAAGAAATCCAAAACGATGTAAATAGCCTATATAAGAGTATAGGCTACATCCTATTCTTTAAACTTTGTGAAGCCATGAAGTCTTATTCCTCTGTAGCCAGACAGCAACTTTTGATGATATGCTAAGTACTGACTGGAGCTGGATGGAATTTTTAATTCAAAGTTGTTTTTAGCTTGGTTTACTAAGGAAACAAGGCATAGGAAACTCAGATCTCCTTTTGTCCCTTTACTGTTCCAGCAAAACTTTTGGTTTTGCTGGCCAGGGTAAATAAAATGGAAGAAGGCTTTTTGGTCTCAAACTATACAGCCTGCATAAGTTCGAGAACTAATCATTGGCTGGACAGGGAATAGAAACTCTGTGCACTAGTTGCATAGAAGAAAAATCTGCAGTGTAAGCTTGTGACTTAGCAAATACCAAAGATCCCATGGCAGAAAATATTGGGAAAACATTTGAAAGCTTCTTATGTTTATCACACATCAGAGAAACCTGTCAATCTCAAGAGAATCTCAGTAAGCCAGGCATCACTTAGTCCATTTGGCAGTTTGTTTCATTAGATTGATTTTCAGAGCCATAGTGATAACTGAAAACAGATTTTCACAGAATTTTGTCTTTTTAGATTTTGTTGATGCTGTATTTCTGACGTTCTTAGGATATTAGGGCAGCATGTAGGCATGTGGCCCTGGGCAATCTGATCTAGTACTTGATCTAGTTGTAGGCAACCCTGCCTGAGGCAGGGGGGCTGGAACTTGATATTTGAGGTCCCTCTCAACCCAAGCCATTCTATGATTCTCTGATTCTATGATGTTTACTTGAAAAAAACAAGTAATTTTACACAGTCAGACCTGAAACTGGCATCAGGGATACTGGCTTTTGCCCCCTCAGCACTCTGCAGTGTCCCTGTGTAGTAGCTCCTGGCTTGCTGGAGATCCACCTGCTCTCGTTTACAGGAAAAGCTGTTTACCACAGGTTTTTATACACATACGGCTTCTTACTGAGCATAACAGAACCTGTGGGAACTACTGTGTGGAAATAGTAGATCTGCCAACCAAACAGTGAAGAATATGATATCAGCTCGTGTGGAAACCAGCATCACAGAAACCTTGAAAATGCTGATGCACAGCTTCAGCTTCCAGCTGCCTTTGACACCTACAGCACTCCTGTTGCATGTACCTGTGACCAGGGTGCTTTCACCCTGGCACACAACATTTGCACACATAATAGCATCAATGTGCTTGCTCCAAGATGCACTCCAGCCCTGTAGCAGTGAGGTTTGGGGCTACAATTTTTGTGAATACTACATTGGTTTATCTCTTTACAAAGTGCATTGATCTAACCTGAGGGTGTGAGGACTTTCATAACAGTTCAGCCTCCAAAGGAAATGCCAGAATATTTCTGCCATCACAAGGCGTATTTCACAATGTAAAATAGACAATATATAGGGCAGTGCTGGAGCTGTGCCTGTGACCATCTCCCTTTCAAGCCCTTCTGTTCTCAGAATATTTACCAGTATCAAATAGCTCTGGGTCTCTGACCTGAATCCAGTAACCCTTATAAAATGAAATCCAAGTAGCAGGGAGCATTCCAAATACATGCAGAGTAGTTTGCTTAGAAGCCAAATACAAGAAAAGAATATCCTTAGGATTCATGGGACCCAAACTTTTAAGAGATAGTCCTTGGCCTCCATACTCCAGCAATTGCAGCATCTCCAGCAAAAGGCAATAACAAAGCAGCAAGCACATACTCACCAGGTTTCACTTTGCTTTGCCAGTTCCCCATTCAACTGGCATTAAAAACAAAGAATATCACAACCACAGAAAGAAGAAAACAAGGGCAAAGAAAGCCTAGCTGAACTACATAAAAATCATTTTACATGTGGAAGGGTTGAAGGGCCTTGATTTTATGCAACAGAAGGGGCCAGATGACAACTGCGAGATACTCCATGAGGTTCATCAAATGCCAGATGTGAAATTACACTGGTTGACCTAGCAGGCCCAATCCCTCCCGCCTGGAATAGAAAGCAGTAGTGCCTGGATTAATCACTTTATTCAAGTTGTCTCATTCTTTTCAGAAGGATGGAGGATTTAGTTCTCACTCACTTTTGAGTTAACCCTTATGTTTCTTACTATACAGGTTTCCGTGAGGAAAAGGAGGTGGCTAGGTTCTCTGAGAGAAAATGCTGATAGAGATTTCTGCTTCCCCATCTGTGCAGTTAACACCCATCTGTTGTTGTGCACTGCCCACAACTCCCTGCCTCTCTGCCACAGAGGCTCCAAGCTTTGGCATGTTAAGTGAGAGTAAATACTACAGTCATTCACATGCTTCCCTTCCCCCACCCTGGTCTTAATGGAAACCACATGAGAAACATATGACACGGGAAGATTGCAGGGAAGCGCAAGGCTATGCTAACAGCCACTGAGCTGATGGCCTGAGAGCCTTGCAGCTGCCTCGCACCTCCCTGCTGCCAGGGAGCCACGCTTCTTCCAGCAATAGTAAGCACAGACTGCATGCACCTCCTACTGCTGCTGCAAGGAGGCAAAACAGAAGCACACAGAAGCAAGTGAAACAGAGAGGCTGAAGCCTGAACAATCTGCAAAACATGAAAAATGCTTCAGTTTGAGAGTGCAAAACTGCTAGTAGCATAGGCAA
This sequence comes from Coturnix japonica, assembly GCF_054131305.1. NCBI lineage: Eukaryota > Metazoa > Chordata > Aves > Galliformes > Phasianidae > Coturnix > Coturnix japonica. Next base: position 22,068,072 of record NC_140667.1, on the reverse strand, counting down.
GGCTCACAGTTACTGCTCCAAGCATCAGCCCCATCTCCTGCATTTCCATCTATACCTTGGGGCCAGCGCTGCTGAGGAGCGAAGGCAGAAGAGGTGATGTGGGCACCCTGCTCCCAACCTGCCCTTGTTGGGAGACAATCTGCTACCGCCCCTCACAGCAAGCTACTGCTAGTGTGAGCCTCCAAGCCAACACTCATTTTCTCCTGACCCAAAAATACTAACAGAAGAAAGAATTTGTTCAAACTTTCCAAAACAATTAAACTCCAAATGGAAACCAAGCCTGCAGCATTTCAGGCAGAAAGCAGATGTTTTCAAAGCTCTGAACATATATCAAAACAGGGCTTACAGAGTCCTGAAGGAACCACGTAACTACCTTTACAAAGCTATCATGATCAAAAGGGAATTAACATCTACAGGAAGAGATGGTCCACAGGGTACAGCTGACCTGCAGTGGTGAATATGATTCTCTAAAGAATGTGTGCCAAATGGGCAAGCAACAGTTGGCTCTGGTAAAATTATAACTGGGTTAGTTCAGTTCATTGAAGAAAGGCTGTCACCATCACAGTTGCCTCTAATACACTGTATTCACATAACCTTCCCCACTCACACAGTTCTCGAGAGAAAGTGACAGGAGGAATAGCTATGACTCAATCACAGTAGGGTACAGGAAAACATATCTGCGTGTGTATGTGGGGGTGTGGATGTGGATGCATATAAGCAAGCATGCCATATGGCTGCCCTTCCCACGAACTTTTTGTTGCTTTCAGTGGAATATCAACCTCAGGTGACATTCTTGGTGTGTTCTCTCAGTAACGTGGAGGAGCTCACACACTTTTCCTGGAATCTCCAGTGAGTTATGGAGGAATGATCTTCTAGTATTAGTGCTCAGAGCCCTGAGGCTTCAGAGCTCTGTTCACAGCACAGTTGTTGCCTTCCTGTGTGCCACATGGTGTGAGAAACACCTCAATGTTCTTCCCCTTTATTTCATTCAGTAAAACAGAAACAATAGCATACACTTACAAAGAGCATTGTCTGCAGCTCCTGAGAGCTTTGAAATCTTCAAAAAGAAGCAGGTGGTGGGGGAAATAATGTTTTTAGGTTGTTTTGAGGGGTGAATTGATAAAGATAATGCCAAAAGATAGAGGAAAAAAAAACAAACAAAAAAACTGTAGTCTGGATCTGTTTGTAAAACATATTGTAAAATGAAGAAAATATGAATTTTATTAACTGAAGTCCATTAATTCAAGTAACCTTGGAAGTGAAGCAACACTGGAAACAAGAAGGATGATTCTGTATTGATCATGGGATTCATTATAATTTTTCAGTGTATGCATTTGAAAGATGTGATGTCTACAGAAGTGCTCCCTAATGTATAAAATCCAGGAGCTGCCACTCTCAATTAAATGTAGTTAATGAGATCTCTGTTCACCCTATAGAGAAATGAGTTGTTTCTCCATAGCTCACTGAAAATGGAGGTAAAACATGGCTGGGATTTTAATTGGTTATTGTGGATATCACCAGGATATGTCTCTTAAGGTCTGTCTAGAGTATATGAGGTTCATAAAATCCAATAAGGCATTTAAACAAAATCCAATAGATGCCTGAGGCCCTGGGCTTTAATACCAAAACATAAAGTAGACATACATAGAGATGGCAATTAACAGGGCATCCCTTGCTGACTACACACGACAAAGGAAGGGTAGAGCAGCTTTCTCAGCTAGATTCCTCTCCCTTAGATGTAGTAGGGCACGGGTTTTATCCCATGTCAAAGTGGTGCAAGAGAATCAAGGCAGAGCTATCACATGCCAAAAAAAGAAGGAAGTGTCTTCTGGGAGCTGCCAAGAGACAGTGATTATCCTCTTCCTTTACAAACGACCTGGAGGAAGGGAAGGGCTATCAAGGTGATTTTAGCAACTGGAGGCTGAAAAAAATGTGGTTGCTAATGGTGATAATTAAGGCTACATCATTTCCTACAGTTTTCTGGTCAGGGATTTTTCTGTTCTGGTTTTAAATGTACAATTAAGGCTTACTCCTCACCTCTCTGTCGGAGATTTTTCATAAGGTGACAGAGCTGAAGGTGGTCTCAGCTGAAATTCCTCTTTGCTGTATGCTATGTCTGGGCTCTCATTTCATGTCCAGAAGCACACTGGCTTCTTACAGAAGCTTGCTGAGAGCTCCTTCTCTTCTGGAAAGAGGACTGGAAGAAAACAGAAATGGGGGATCCCTGCCCAGAGCTGCTGGGAAATTTCCTTTTCTCCTGGTCATCAGTTATGAAGGAGCAGGAGAAAAACAGAAAAGAAAAAAAAAGAGAGAGGGGGAGAGAAACAACATAGCAAATTCAGCACGTTTTTCATCTCAAAGGGTCTAAAAATACTCTGGAATTATTGAGCTGAAAATCACAGTTATAATAAAGTGGAAATGATCCCATCAGGCAAGACAGGCCAGCTGTATCATTACTGTTGCTGGGCTGAATCCTCTGAGAGACCATTACACCATCAGCTGAGCAATTACAAAGAGTCTGACTGCACTCCCTGCAGTAACTACCCTTAAGTGGGCATTGGCCTAAAGGATCACGCAGCAGCCAGACCAAAATCTGAGCTGAGCAGCTAGGAATAGGGGGAGGGGGAGACAGGGGAAGAAGAGATGCCATGGGGCTGTACACTGGGTTTTTCCACTGCTGTAAATTAAATACTAGCAACGTTCACTCACCTGTCTTTTGTACTGATTTCCTATTGATCTTCTTATTTGGAGCTCTCCTCAAAGCACTGCTTTGATCCACAGAGGGAACCAGCCCCCAGGCTCCCTGCCTAATCTGCGTGATTCTTAAAAGCTTCTGAATTTCTCAGCTGCACCCTGAATTTGGCTCCGGAGCTGTAGAGTTCCAAAGAACTCTCCCTATTGCCTCAGGACCTGCTGTGTCCACAGATGCTGGCAGCAGCTGGTTAGCCTGTGTTGGGCTGGCCAGCTAACAAGAAACCACAAGTTACAGATGGCAGCAGTAGCACATCTCGTCCTGATGTAACTAAAATGAACTTCCACTGTGATTAGGTCAGTTGGCTCTTCCAGCAAAGCTAAGTTTAGGCCTTTTTCTTTTCTGCGTTTCCTTTTTTATTTTTTCTCTTTGATTTTTTCCTTTTCTCCTCTCCTTCTGAGACAAGTCTCTTTTACAGTTCCTGTTTAGAAATTCCTTATCACATCAACTTCGTACCATTCCTTTCTCTCTAGCTTGTGGGATGGTTCTGTTCTATAGCGTGATATAGATGCACTTTTTGGGATTACTTTGTTTTATTTGGCATGAAGGGGGCTGCTGTGCAGCAAAGGGAAGGCAAGGAAAGGGAGCTGCTGATTCATTGCAGCTGTTCAAACAATCCAATCACTCCATCCTCTCCTTTTCTTCCAAAAGCCCTGCTCAGCATTTCAAGGCTGGCCTGCTTGCTTTCCTTCTCCTGTGCCTTCTCCTGACTGCGGTGGCAGCAGAAGCATGTTCTCGGCTTGTATCTCCCCAAACCCACCCCTCGGTCCTGCAAAATCTAGAGCTTGGACTCAGAATGAATACACATTACTAGCACTTTTGCTCACCTCACTCAGAATATCATAGTATCTAATTCAGAGGCTGAATGCAAATTGAGTTTTCTGCATTACCTGGGGTGGTTTTCTGCAGAGGAAATACAAAGGTATCTGGAGAGGGCAACTCAGCAAAATATGCTAGAATTAATCACTCTGTCATGGAAATTCCTGTCTTTTCCGCAGGAAAATTTTGACTTTAAAGAGTGGCTGGGAAGAAAAACATAGCAGCAGGACCAGCAAGAGAAGTAATTCTTATGCAGGTGATGGAATAAGACTTGGCCTACAGAATGCCAGTAACTCCACACATTTTCAGAATCAGCATTTCCTGAGACCAACAGATAGTTATGGTATGTAGAGCATAGAGTCCTACCTCACAAGTGTAGAGAGATGAACAAAAATGTTCAGAGATAAAGCTTGGTATGCACACAACCAGGGCTATTGAAATGGTTGACTACAAGAGCAGGGATTAAGATTTATTTACACAGTCTTTGTGTTTCTACGGGGTGGGTTATGTGACGTAAGACTTGATAGATTTTAGGAAGATCAGGGTAACTTTGAGGCATGGACAACAAAGGATTACGTTAATCTAAAAGGCATTATATGGCATGGACTAGCAATTCGGGCACATGGAAAACAACCATAGCTATTTACAGAAGCTGCTGTCTAGCAGATGATTAAATAATTTTAAATCCCTGGATCCTGTTTCTACCCCGGATGTGAGCAATGTTGTACAAGACAGTTCACCTCTGTTTTCCTCTTGCCTTTCTTTTGAATTTCTTAGTTGAAAAATGGCCAGGTGTAGTGTATTTGGATAACACCTGCTTTAGCAGCATCATGAACTTCATCATCAGCTCCTGCCACTTTTTTAGTTATATTAACTGAATGCATTTTCTAAAGATCCTCATGATTAGTATTGTTAGGAACAAATGGGAAAGGCAGACTTATGAGGATGCTAGGTGACAGAAGGATAAGCTAGGACATCACATTGACACAATATTTACACTTTTCCCACTAAAGATCATTATCATCTTTAGTTCACATGCAAGGACTAGATGGAGTCAAAACACTATCTAATGAGGCCAAAAGGAGACTTCCTACGTGTGAATGTGGCTTGGGATAAAATTTCCCAAGTACTTGGCGTCTTTCCTTATTGACATGAGAAGGAACGCATGTGGAACCTGAGCTCTGCATGGGAAACGAGTGCATAGCTTTGGGGCCTAGAAGACTGAAGTTATGTGCTGGAACTGATCTCACACATGGAAGACCTCTGGGAAAGAAGGCAGAAGCCAGAGAATGCTGAGAACATGCTCAGCACTGCCTCTTCCTAATGACTGGCATCTGGATTTCATCAAAAAGTGACCGTTTTTCAGCAAACTGTAAGTTCTCCTTGTGGATAAGAAGATAGCAGTGGGTACTGTTTACCTGAAGTACCAAAATGTTTTCGATGTAGCCTCCTTGTATAGCATCCTAGCAGTCAGACTGGCAAGACAAATTCAATGCTCTGCAATGGGTATAGAATAATCCCACGCGAAATCAATTGTTAGAGGATCTGTATTGTGAGACTAAGCTTTTTACAGTACTATCTTCCTCTTAATGTTCTACCAGGAAGGCCACTTCCTGAGCACACAGGAACACTAGCCTCTGTTCCTTTCTCTGTTTTGTGGTGTGAAAGGCTCACAAATCCATGTGGCTTTCAGCAGAATGGGGAATGTCGGGTACACCTTTGTTTTCCTTAGGAAACCTCTCCAAACAGTAGCAATCAAAAAATCTGTGCCACAAATGAATGCTGACTCATGATGCAGGCAGTTTGTAATCCAAGGGCACCTGAGCACCATAGGAAAACCGGGCCTTGCTTGGCAGCACATGGGCCAGGCAATGTGGAAGGAGGTGGGCTTTTTCCTGCAGACAGATGACTGCTAAATTTGTCTCTTTCTTCTGAATATGTGAAACAGCAGCCATGGCCCCACCAGTTTATCTATTTGATCTCAGTCCACACTAGCTTAGCTGGAGAGTTGAGAAACTATTTAAAAGAATGCCATTCTCCTGACCTAATGCCTGCAGGCTTCTTTCTGGAAAAATAGCACATCTCCTAGAGCAGTAATGCAGCCAAAATGGATACTGAAGTAGAGCTACTATCTTAGAGATGACAACATTTGTATTATAACCATTATGACAAACTATGTAAGCCACAGTAGAATCAGACCCAAAGATATCCATCTACATTTATAAAATTACATTATTATTTTGGTAGGAGAGGAATCAAAAGGAGTTGTATGCCCTATCCTGAGCCTTCCCCATGTCTGTCCCACTTTGCAAGAGGTTTGGCTGTGGGAGAGGGCAGATAGCCCACTCCTCCACTGCTACCTCACCCATCTTGCACAAGTTGTTAGGGAAAAAGAGTCTGAAAAAAAAAAAAAATCAGTGAAAGCTTGTCTGAGTAAGAAATTAAATTATATCAGGATTGGTGGGATCCCACCCAGTGTGGAAACAGGCATCTTGAATGTAACAAACAATTTGGGATTAAATTGCACACTTGGTTCCATATGATTGACTTCCCTGGAATTGCACTGACAGAAATGAAAACAGAACTGAACTCCTCAGATTTCAATTAAGTAGATAAGTCATTGTCTATGCCTCCCTCCTGGTTACTTTAAGGAAAAAAAAAAAGTCCATTATTAACTTACAAGGGTTGTCAGACTTGGAATTCTGCAGTTGTCAAGTTCTGTAATGTAATATAAACCCAGAAAAGATATTGTCAAACCTAAATGCAAACGTGACGTGAATGAGAGGACTGAGAGTGCTTAATGCACCAAGCACGAGCCCCTTAGCTGCTGCCCCAATAACCTACCTCGAGGTAATGTTCCCAGTTTTATCAGCTTTTACAGTTTTATTTTGTTTCAGAGAGCACTTTATGTGCAGTTGCACACTATATGCTAGTCGCTCTCAGTAGCTGACCACAACAATCCAGGCCAGAGAATTTCAGAAGGTATGTTGCTATGAGTGTCTCAGACTGCACGTTATGAAAGCTCTCTGCAGACTCATTTGGCCTATTTACCTCATGTTGCAGTGCATATTTAAATTTAAATGGCAGCTAAAAGCCCAGGGTGCTGACCTAATCATCACTCAAGTATTTTTTCCATTGCTTTTCTCTTTCTGCTGCTGCTATAGTAAATTAGCTTGCTGTGTAATGGGTTTGGGGTTGTTTTTTTTTCCCCTCCAACACCCCCAATACACATGAGAAGCACCAAAGGGCAGGAAAGAGCACACTATTCAGCAGAATGGTGCTTTCAGGTTCTTAGCAAATAACAAAGCAAATGAAGCAGAATTATGTCAGCAGTACATTGTACCATCAAACCCAATACTTTATCCTTCAGGAGAAGATGTTTTAACTCCAGTTTTTTATTCTAGTTTTATTCTGCTGTAGGAAAAAAAGAAAAGAAAACCACCAACCCAAATTCTATTAATTTTCTCTGAAGTTTTTATATTTCTCACTTTCAGGAAACAGCAATTCTGAGACTGTGAAACGTTGTTCTAAACATGTTTTCACAGTGTTTCAGGATATGAGAGGAACTATGACAACTGCTAACATAAAGCATAATAGAATAATGGAAATACTCTATTACATTTAATCACTAAGGGCACCTGCTACTTAGTACTGATTGAAGTAACTTATCTTAATTTCTAGATCAAGTGCCTTCTGTTAGTGCTTTAATGAAACAGTGTGACATACAAGAAAAATTACTTCACTACGCACGTTGCAATCTAAAATGATTCAGGGGAAAAATCAACCCAAACAAACATTTCAGTATTTTCCCTGTATTGTAAACATCTCATTTTCCACAAAAATCTTTTTACAACAGAAATGTCTCTTGGGCAGCTTTAGTCTAAAAACAACAACAAAAAGCTCAGTAAATCCTGTGTAGGAGGGACACTCTTATTTTATCTTTGGAATGTCCTATTTCAGAGCTGTTCCAGTCATCTCATGTTGACTTAAACACAGTAAGTGTATGTTCCCACTTCAAAGTATGTAAACCCTCAATACACACCACATCGAGTTAAAAATGCCTGATCTAGTTAAACAGGGCCTCAAACAACAGTGAATGCACTGTGAACAAGGATCTGGCTTACCAAAACCATGGACACACTAGGATATTAGTTAACACTATTTCAAAAGCAGACAACAGATGACTGGGGCTTTAGCAGAACTAAGGGAAGGAGGGACCCAGACACTGGCAGCAAGCAGGGAGACCAGCAGCCTCAGTGGTGCCTGGAAGCTGCACAGAAATGAAGTGGGTGGCAATTCAGATGCCAGCCATACTGGAAGGTCCACTTGCATGGTCCTGCTTATAGGCAGGCTCTGCAGAGATGTAGTAGCTAACCACGTTTCAAATTCAGTAGATGTTTTACAGTTTTAGTGCTCTGCTCTCCCTGTGTTGCTTCTCTCCGACAGACCCTGCAAGGGATAACAGTTACATTTTGCCCTCTGCATCTTTGATTGTAGTTCTATTTCCTACTCTGTTGTCTCCCCGGAGGGTTACTATTATCCTGCTCTTCCCAGCCCCACCTTACTTCTGCCCTTTCCTCTCAAAGCTTAATTTCCCTGACTTTGATCCTCTAATTGGCCATTTCCCGCTTTCGGTCATTACATTGCTTCCCTGTGTGTTGGCCACCATCCCACACTTGAATAAAGGGTGAAGAGAAGACCAGAAATTACACCCAGGAGCATGTAACCATTCTGTGAGGGGACTGAGCAAGGCAGGAAAATATGAGAATGACCCCTTAATGAGCAGTGTTCACGATTCCTGTTACCGCAGACTTTCTTAGGAGCAGAAAACTTAGCTGTCTCAGTCCAGTGCTTTGCGGATTTGTCACATCTTGTAGAACCCAAGACTGTCATCCACTGCAGTGCAAGAAAGATTTTATGCATAGGGATTTCAGCCACTGCAGTTGCAATGGAAAAGAAACTCAACAAACAAAAAGATACTTGAACAAACTGTAGGAAAAAAGACCAAAATTACACCCTTATAAACCAAACACAGATGGGTAACAGAAAGCAAGGAAAATATTTTCCAGTGTGTGGACATCTTTTAAAAGATTTCCCTTTGAGAGGGGAAAAGGAAGAAAGAAGAAAAGAACATGGGATGTAGAGCAGCATGGATAGCTAATTCTCTTCGTAGGACAGGCCAACAGCTTGATGATTTCCCGAGAAGGATGGACCCACCTCACAGCTGCTCAGAACATGAGCTGGGGGATGGGAAGGAAAGGAGGCAAAACAGCTACTCACTGCCAAGCAGAAATTGCACGGGAAACAGGAGCTTGGGAACATGCAAGATGGGATTTGCAGGCACAGCTATACAAGATGGAGAAAGAATCCATTATCTGCATGATGGGAAAGGCCACTGAAGAAAGCTTGGGTCTCCTGGGAAATCTATCCTCTTTGGAGTGAATCCCTCCAATGTAGAGAAGAAAAAAAATGAAAATTGCAATAAAATTTGGTGAGATTTTTATAGCCACATCTACTCTCATGGTGAGCAACCTCACTGCTCCAGGTCCCCCTGCCCCTCAGCTGCATACTGCCGTTTAGTATACAATATTGGTGATAGGAGGATGGTTGGACTGGATGATCTTAGAGGACTTCTCCAATTGGTGATTCTATGACTCTATGAAATTTCTCTGCTCAAGGATAATGACTCAAGTCCAAACACACAGCTCTCCTTGCTTCCAGAAAGTATTTTTCCATGGCACTTTCCTCCATTGCAAACAGAGCCTCTCAAAGATGGATTTCATGGAGCTGCTAACCCTATCGATTTCTAATTAGGAGCTGTGTGAAGACACAGACTGTTCATCATTCAGAACTTGCCTGCTGTTGTAATATCACAGTCTGGGTTTTGATATTTGGGTAATGGTATCAGTCAGCAACAGGAATAACTTAGTTTTCCTCACTTTTTTTTTTTTTTATATACAGGAACAAACTTACATTATAAGCACCAATTGAAAAATTAACTCATCAATTTTGTTTATTTCCTTGCAGTGAAAGCTTTCACCACTTTCAAAAAGAAAGCAGATACTTGCAGGAAATGTAATAACTTTGTAAAAGTTCCAAAAACAGGCAAAGCTCCCAGGCTATTTCGACTTCTATTAATAAAAAATGAAGTAAAAATCGGGAAAAAAATAATCAAACCAATTTTTCGAAAGTGAAAGTTCATGTTTACCTTTGAAAATGAATTCTGAGGGAAAAGCAGAAGTACCACAATATTTGAGGCAAACATACGGTTGTTTTGTTTATGACCAATTTTAACAGGAAAACAGTGTGAACAAAGCATGAAAAAAAGGCTGAAACTTTGTAGATGAGGTATGAATTTTGCAGATAACGCTACTATTTCTTATTCTCCATTGAAAAACCCAGCAGAGGAGATGAAACGGGGGGGGGGGAAACATTTTTTCTTTTTAAATGCAGAGGAAGACGTAACACTTTGAAGAACACAAGGTGAGAACTGTTTAAAGTCACAGAGATGGATACCAGCTTTGCAATAGTGTTAGAAGACAACTGGTGGCATTCTGTAAAAAGAGACTCAAGTTCTGTTTATCTGAACTGACTGCAGTTAGAAGAACATTTCATCCTTATCTGTCAGCTGTGATGCTGCTATAACCAGACAGGTGATCATTTTCATGGAGCAAGGCTGCCCATGGGTGTATACTTACACAACCAAAAAGTAATGGCTTTCCAGACATTACAGAATTCATGTTGCTTGAACAACAGGTACACATTTGCACTAGTGCAAACTGCACACAGAATGTTTTCCAGTCTGGAATGGCAGCAGTTTACATTTTTCTTGCAAACCTTCAGCAGAAAGGAGCCTACAGGGTCAGAACAACAAAGCATTAAAAACAGTATGTCTGAGACGGGAAGAGTGCAATTATTATGATTTACAGCACTGTCAGGATCAACGTGTCTCTCTAACAAAAAATGCAAAGGAATCTCAAGCCATTAAACCGTCTAGCTCTTAGCTATTGCATTTGATCCACAAACATTACCTTCAACAGTACAGTGCCCTCTAGCACTGCAACGAAGTATTAACCACTAGTTAATACCTCCCAGATTGCTTTTTAGAAGTCCCATCCAAATACCTATCAAGAGAGAAGTTCAGTCTGAAAGGGCCTTAAACTCCTGTTTAGAACAAATATTGAAATCACTAACAATTCTTCATCCCAATCAGTTCTCCATCCAGGAGAAGCAAAACCTTCACTCATTTTACTGGCTTCAAAATGAAAATTTTGACTGAGCTTCCCCCTGTGTTTTCAACAGCTCCTTAAGACAACACAGGTTTCTTCCTGAAATAGAAATGGCAGTAATTGATGAGTGACACTGGACTTTAAGAAACTACCTTTCTGAAACAATGCTAGGAGCAGAGGAAGTAGATGAGTGTGGCAATTCACACAATGTAATAGGACTAACCATCACCGATGGCAGTAGGTGGATGGGCAGACCACATCATACCACAGTTATGTTTGAGTCAGGAGCTGCTGTACACCCCCCCCTCCATGTTCACATGCAGTTTGACTCAATAAGTTTGACTGCTCAGCATTGACTCAGTGGAGCTAGGTTCTAGAAGTAGAATGAACTACTATGGATGACAGATCACTGTCCTTGAAAAACGTAAAGCCTACTGTGATTGTTCTATAAATGAACACCAGAATATGGCATGGTAAAATTAATTTAGTGCTACAAGTTTTAGCACTCTTAATATGCATGGAATAGTGGCCCACAGGTGGATGCCCACTCTTAGGCGGTCCCAACAGCTCAGAGGGAGATTATCAGGAAATAAACAAGTTTAGATTATAGCTGTGTGCCTGCTGCAGGCATTTGGTAACGTTTAGTGGATGCTGTCATTGCAAGAGGAAGTGAAGGAGAACACAGGAATCCCAAAGGCCTCTGATAACAAGACCAGGGCAAGGAGACACCAAACAGAGAACACACACATCCATGCCCTTGCTGACTTCTTCTGCTACCCAGGGGAACTGCTGAAGCAGTGCAGATACAGTAAGACAAAGTAGGTCTGGAAGATATCTTACCTGCCTTACTATGTCTCTGTTGGTAATATTGCAAAAATGCAATTCTTACTGCATAATAAGCTTACTTCTTCAGTATACCAACTTCAACTGCTCCTTAAGTAGCTAGTCCTGCAGCTTCTGTAAGGAAATTGAAACTTTTTCTAAGTTCACATTCTTGGTATTAAGATGCTCTTTGTAGATACAACCAGGAACCATCTAGCTGCATTAAGAAACAACTCATCCAGTTTCTACTGCATGGTGATGCTACAGAGATGGGAGAACCTCTGTCTTTCCCCAAGTATTTATTCTAGCAAGATTTATTAGGCTGTGCCTTCAAGATTCCATCAGTACTTCTTCCCAGTTCTGTTTTGATTGCAGAAGACAATCACTCAGTGACCAAAGAGGAATGGATGAGATAGTGTACAGTAACAGGAGAGCTTTTTCTCCCCTTTATTTCTATTATCTATGATATGGATGTTATACACAGCAGATTAGATCTGTGCCTAAAAGCAGCAGGCCACTCAAGGGAAATTACACTAATTAAGTATAAGGGCTGAATGCTGTCTCATTTAGTTCCTGTCTGCTTTGGAGGAGGACACAAAGAAAGGATTGTGGAGACTTCAAGAGGTATGGATGAGCTTTTCCCACATTTAGGATATTTGCACATTGGTAAGCCTGAGATCAGCTTGGCTGATGTAAGCTTCATCCCTTACTGACTTCACCTTAACCTTAGAAGTCAGGACTTTATACTGTAAGTAAAGTGCATTCAGAGAGTATGGTGGGAACTCCCTCCAAACAGACAACCTCTGGGCAGTGAGAAATTGGTCATCTTCAGCCAGCAAGTTGCTCCATTTGCCAGCTGGAAAAAGATCCACAGACTGCCCCAACAGTGCTCATATATAAATCCAGGTGATTAAGGGGAATGCCAAATGTGGCAGGGGCTTTGGAAGCAAGAAAGGAAATCATTGTCGAGAGATCCCTTCTCTCAAGGCCTCCCCATGTCTCCTCCAGGGTCCTGTAAGAGCTCCAGCCTCTGTTCTCAGTCACCTTGGTCAGATAATAAAGGAGTGTCTGGAAAACATTTCCATAGTTAAAAAAAATAAGCTCAGCACAGCACACATGGAAGATGACTAGGCTACCTCCTACTGTTTGCTCAAAACATGGTGAGGGGTTCTCTCAAATGACCTGCAGAACCTCTGAAGAGTCAGCACCATCAATTAGACCAGAAATAAAAACTATAAAGACCTCCTATTTGAAAATGGCCTTTGTGGTCCAAAGCCCTGCAATACCTCTTCAGAGCTGTGTGAGACACAGTACCTGTGGTATGGCCTGGATCTGCATAAATGCAGCGTGCAATTAATTAATCCACTGAGTCTGGAACAGCTGTTAACTAACTTTCCATGAACTTAAATATTTAAACTTAAATATTTAAAAAGCACAGATGACCTCTCAAAATATATTACTACATGGAGCTATTTTGGAATAATTCATGTGCTACCAGTGCTAGCCGGTGGACTTCAAAGGTGTGATACTGTGCATTAAAAGCCTATCTTGGTCCCCATGTTTATTTTGGAGCCTTTGAACCCTGAAGAGCTAGACTGATATTTTCAAAAGATCTTATCTATCTGGAAAGGAGATGATTAGCATTTCAAATCAAGCATTTAATCTCTCTGATGCATTTCAAACATACACTGAGGTACAGTACATTGTAAAGGTTTTATTAATACAAGCAAGGGATGACCTACAGATCTCACACACAGCTCTGCCAGATGCAGGGCACTGGGCAGCAGCACAAGGGCTGCCCTACAAGATCCCAAAGAGAACAGCAGAGCAGTCTGGGCAGTGCATGTGCCAACATAAGTAGAGGCCACAGCACACCAGCAAGAAAGCCGAGCAGCTCTAGTGACTCTAACCAGGGTCAGCCTCAGTCTAGTGGTTGCCAGACAAGTCCATACAGACAAAACAGGTCTGAAATCACCCAGGAAGTCAAGTCACCAGGACAGGATTCAATTTAATGGGTTCACAGTCAGGCAAAGGCATACCTGCAGTATAACTGAGGCCAGGACAAAGTGCTTGGGTTTAAAAGCAGTTCCTAACAACAAACAAAAATGGGCAGACCTCCACAAGGCCCCCCACAGGTCTTTTACAGTGCTGCTTTCTCAGCACTCTGACCTCAGGTTAAGCTGCAGATATCAGAGTTGACTGGGGCACAGGCAGCCAGAGCCCTAGCAGGGGATAAGTCTTCAGAGTCTGTTGATATTATCTGGCATGGGAAAATCTCTAAACCCCATTCATGTCAATGACACTACTGTACCAACCCAAAGCTATGATGCAGGTATTATCATTGATACCATATTCTTTTTGTTGTTGTTGTTGTTGTTGTTCCTACTCTTTCTAATCTCAAGAGGTGGTATATCTCAAAAAGGTGGATGCTGCACCTCCATTAGATAGTGCCCAATGATCAAGGATTTTATCATACGTGGAAAACAGTACACATATCTCTATCTATCAGCTCAGCAGAACAGTGAAATCTCCAGAGGAAGCAATCAAGCAGAAAAAGAAACAGCACAATATGGAGATGCTCTGAAACCAGGACACCCACATCCACACCCTTCCACAAACTATGTCACAGGTTATTATAGAATTACTTCTGTTTCTGCGAAAGAGAAAGAAAAAATGTTTGAAGTTTCCTTCTCACTGCATGTTTTAGCACTTCTCATTTATTTTCCTCCTACTCTCCATTCAGCTTGATTCAGTTAAGTATACCTTTCTCCTACATCAACCACCTAAAGTAGCTTAACAGTTTCTGCCTCTTCAACCCAATCATCCACAGCATCAAATAGCTACTAAGGTGGCTCCTGCAGCATATCCAAAATTGGATAGTGCTGCATTAGAAACCTCCATGACACAGATATCACAAAATGCAAGAAATACTGGATGTAGAGGGGTATGTGACAGGCCCTGATACTTAAGCTATGAAAAATTATAGCTGAAAAGCAAGCTGCACATTGAAGAGCATCTTCTTTCCTCTAGGAAGAAAATAAAGTGCAGTTCTTATGGAATAAGCCCAACCATCTATAAGCAAAGACATCAGGCAGAATGCTTTCCTGAACTACTAAGGCAGTCACAAGATCTTCTGCACAGAAATGAGAAATGCTGGAAGTCTTGTTTGTGGCAAAAGCTCACCTAATACATTTATCTAAACAATGCTCAGTTCTACTTCGCTGCTTCTGCTTTAAGAGCATTGGAATAATCCTGAAATTATGCAAAAAAACAACAACCAACACCATAAGGTCAAATGAATAAGTTAAACCAAACAACAACAAAATCAACAACAAAATTCAAAACAAACAGAAAAAGACACACAAGGGGGAAGTAGAGCAGTGATAAGAAATAGATAATGTGATGATTAATAGATTAGTGCAAACTCTGATACCAGTGTTAGTGAAATAACACAGGGCAAGAGGAAAGGGAATAACAAGAGAAGGAAAACAGTTGTATCTCACTCAGCACTGCCAGGGACTATAAAAGAGTTGAAGAGTGTTCTCCTGATCTTGGTAATACCTCTACCAAGGGAAGGTCACAGGACAGCTTTTGAGAGTTACTGACCTGGAAGCTTCCTGCTCATCAGTGGCCACTCTTTCCATACTCCACAAAACAGAGCCAATGCCTCATAGTTGACTTCAACCACCAAGAAAAGGTAGTAGGAAAGTAGTTAACTTTGACTAGAAAAAATAAGTGTAGGATTTTCAGAATCTTCTTGGCTTGGAAGGGAAAAGGTTAAAGCAGTAGTTTCACTGATGAAGAAAAACTGACAAATAGCCATTAATATTTGGATCATATTATAATCTGAATTTAAAACTGTTTTTTTGTGGATTTTGAAGCACACAGGTTCTATCACTGTGTGAGGCTATCAGTAGCATGGACCACAGGAACTAGAAAACAAGACTTAGAATGTATAGCTTAATATATTCAATTAATTCATTTTGCAGAAGGGAAGGTTTAGAGGTGACATAATTGCTGAATATAGCAAGTTACACATCAGAAAGCATTTACTAGGAAGCAGAGGCAAGCACGCAGGCTTTTCTATCTTTCTGACAATGCCAGCCAATAGCTGGAAGTTTACAAGACTAATCTGTCTTATTTAAGTAATTTATGAGCAGCTGGAACTGCAACAGCTTCACCAAGGAAGTCGCCATCTTTTAAAGACTTCATAACCAGGCTGTATCTTTCAAAAATACACTTGCTATATATTGTGGAGGGTAACACACTACAGGGTTTGCAAAGGGTATATTCAGGCTGGGTATTTCCTCTCCTGAGGCCAAGATGCCTCTGTGGCACATTCCTACAGCAAAGCAAGGTAGGGCTGATTCCAGAGCAGCCCACTATGGCTGCTTTGATATGAGTGTCAAAAATAAGTCCAGGCACTGGGTAAGCAGCTAGAGTCCAGTGCCCCCAGCTACCCTCACACATTTGAAAGAATAGAGCAGCAACTTCATGCCACAAACACCTAGGAGGATATCACGATTGGTTAAGAATAACTTGCCCACCACAGGGATCATGTATCTTCCTCTGAAGCACTTGGCAGTGGCTAGAGATAGCATACTAAAAGAGACAACCCACAGGGCAGACAGGGTCTGGCAGTTCCTATATCCTTGGCACAGGCTCCTCAGCACACAGGGTGTCCTTGGAGGTCTCCTATGCTTGCATTGACCAGAGCTGACCCTACTTAATTTATGAGCTCTTCTGAGATCACAGTCTCATGTATTGTGGCTCCAGGCTCTATTGAAATGAACTTTATTAAAATAAATTCCAGCTGCTTGGAAGGAGTTAGAGAAATGACAAAAAGAAGGCAAACTCTTCCATTCCCTAACTCGCTAAGAACAGAGGAAAAAAGTAATTACAGGAGACTGAATAAAAGCAGAGAGGGAATTCAGCTGGCCTAACTGAAAGAGCAGGAGAAAAAAATTGGTCAAAGGGTTTTCATTTGTATATTTTTTATTTTTTTTTTTCTTATAATATGGTATGGGTATGAATACTAAGGCAGAATTCACAGCCAGGCAGTGCACAGGGCAAACAGGTTTAAAATACAGAGGGACTAAGGATCAGGAGGGCCCTTGATAAAGCTTCTGACTGAGGGTGGGATGCATATCAATAAATCAGAATCATTTGCAAGGGGTCTTGAGCGCTTGTCCTTTTCCTGTTTTGTCTGCTCACTGGCTTTTGGTCTGTACTGTTTCCTTCCCCAGGATGCCTGTGGGCTGTTAATGGAGAATATTAGGGAGCAGCACCAGGATGTACCTCTCTCTACATGTTGTTGCCAACAGCCTACAAGTTGATTATCATCCCTATTTGGTAGATGTTCTTTTTATCCTTGCTCATCTCTTGGGGCTTTTTGAAAGGATGACATTTCTAATAAAGTCTGGCATTGTTGTCCAACCACAGCTAAGCTGAACTATCATCTGATGAAGACTGCAGATGTAAAGCTTGACTCCACTTCCCTTTCATGAACCTGCAGCTAGAAAAGAACTAAACCGTATCAGGCCTGCTCAAGTGCTCTTGGTCACAGGGTGGCCAAAAAAAGAGCTGGTTCTAGAACTGAGAATGGGAAAGCTGCTGCAGTACATAGTGGGGAAGGAGCTGAAAAACTATTATGACCTGTTGATTTAGATGGGAACAAGCCATGTGAAGAGCTGGTAAACTAGTTACATTTGTAGGACACAAAAATTCTGTGACATTTACCCCTCTTTCACAACTACAAGCTGACTCTGCTTAATTTAGTGACTTGGAGAGCAGTGGCTTGCCAGAACAGCCCACCACTCTACTGTCATGTTATCCCTGAAATTACCTCTGGTCTGCCACTCTGAGTGCCTCAGCACACATAAGCCAGGGAACTGAGACGTTAGCAGTGCTTATGAAACCTCATTCCCACCCCCCATCATTCTGCTTCCCAGCAACTAATTGTTATGGCTTCTTCAGAGATTTCTCCAGCCTTAATCCACAAAGCTAGCAGCTTGTTCTCAGCAAGGAATTCCAGAATGTCTTCACCATCATTACTCAGTGTCTGAAACAGCCTTTCCTGCTCAGTGTCAGGCATCACAAATGAGAAGATCAGTACTTTAACTGAGGTTCTTAGAACCAAGTTAATCATAGCATAAAAAGAAATAAAGACCAAGCAAACAAACAAACCTAACCCTCAGCAGTCTAAGAATTCATAGGCTTGATTAAATAGAAGAACATGTCTCTGGAGTAATCAGCAAAGCAAAAATATTTGCCAGATAATCCTGCCTGTTTGAAGGACTTGCAGATCTTCAGTGTCTTCATGACATGCAATGTCACTATGGGAAGGATATGACAACTTCACCAAGACCAGGTTTCTCTAGAATGAGAAAATTCCAGTTCAGCACTGATTTCACTTAGCATCAACTCTGTGGCAGAGGTTCAGCGTGAATACTGTAGCTGAAAGCCATTAGAATCTTCGCTCATGCTAGCATCAGCTACTTTTGGCAAGGCATATTAAATGCAGTGAGCCAGAAATGTGGCCTGGAGAACAGATTCTCCAGATCACAAATGCTAAACCATAGAAATGGATCAGCAACAAAGAGGGTGGAGTGAGGAGTTTCTACATAACTGTTCTTTCTTCCCCGTTACCACTGCAGATGTGGTCTACACCCAACGCATTTGTATTGAGTTCAGTGAAAGAGGAATTCCAGATCTTACTCAAGAGTTCAAAGACTCCAATGAGTTTGAGAGTAATCAAAGGGATGAGTAAGTGTGCACTAAGTGTAAAGGAGTTGCCTGTGTTCAGGTCCCACAGGCAGTGGACAAAGAGATACAGATTGCCCCGATAGTACTGTCTCTAATCCATAATCTGCAAGTCTGTCTCTTCATCAGTAAGAGAAAGACTCAACTCCCAGATTAAATTAGGTTTTCCATTGTAATGAGACTAATAATTTCAGCAGCTCCTTTAAGTTCACAAACTAGAAAGTTTAAAAGTGGTAGAAGAAAGTTGTGGTAGCAATGGTAATAGGAGGATGATTGGATTAGATGATCTTGTAGGTTCTTTCCAACCTTGTGGTTCTATGATAATCTAATCTATGATAATCTATGATGAAGCTCAGTTTTTTCTGACTTCTGAGACTTCTGGCTCTTTTAACATTCTCTGAATGCCATGGTTTCTTCCTTTTCTGTCTCTCCCTTCCTCTCCACTACCACTGCAGCAGGGCGGTGAGAGATTCCTTTTGGTTAATTGGTGTTCACAGGAACTCCCTGAGCACAAAACAAAGTGTATCCTCATTTAGTTAAACCAAAAGCATGCCAAGTTAAAGGCTGCTAAGGAGCAAGGAATGGGGAATTTTGTAGGGCATGTATAAGTGAAAAGAGAAAAGAAAGGAACATCATTTTAAATTTATGTATGTGACAGAAACAAACTAAATGAAGAGAACAGAATAGCTCTGCCAAACAGCCCCCGCTGTTTGCCAGCCAGGTATGGCTGGTGGGTAACACCTCTAATACCACTATGGAAATATTAGTTGAGAAATGACCCTCTGAATTTGTACTTTTTTTTTTTTTTTTCAACTAAGTAGAACTGTTTCACAATGGATTAAAGGCAATAACTAAACAAAAAAAAAAAAAGTGGAATGTGCTTAATTCTGCAGGTTTACATCTAATCTGAGTTTGTGCCTATGCTAAAATGATAAATTAGTTTGGGCAAGTGAATGCATAAATTTATAGTCTTAGTGGTGTGAATCTATCTATTGCTCGTTTTATTTTGCTGCAATGCAGGGAAGGCCAGGAGCCAGGAAGGAGGCCTATAAATCCTAATGTTAGAGATGGGAAGGGTAAAAACTTTTCACGCATGCACAGGAGGTAAACAAGTTGTTGTTGTTTTAAGAGGGAAAGGGCAACATCTGATTAACTTCGTTTGAAGATTTTATGCTGCTAAAAAGTAGAAAGAAATCTGCAGCACACACCCCTTTCGTTCTTCTCATTCCAGATTTTATCAATTCTCACAACAAAGTTGTAGGCGTTTCAATCATAAACACCACTTCTTTAAAACAAAAAAAGGATTGCAGATTACTGCCAGAAAGAGAATAAATGACAGAAGAAAACAAGCCTGTTTACTTCTTTGGAAGGTAATCAAGCTCCTGAGGTTTTCTTGGGTAAGAAGACTTTGGGCATCACTTTGCCTTCAGATGACGCATCTGACCCAAAAAGTGGTTTGCTGCCTGATCTCCACTACAGATCCTGTGTGGGAAAAACACAGTCCTCATGGGAAAACTTCAAGTAAAACTGCACATGGCACGAGGCTGCTGAAGGGGCACTGGGAGCAGCTACTGTAAAATGATAAAAAGAGAAAGGAGAAAAAAAAAAAAAAAAGAAAAGAAAAAAAAAAGAAGAAGAAAAAAAGCCTGGCATCAGTTTAAAGTAGTCTAAAGTGTTACAACCTGTGTGAGAAAGCACCAGTGATGGCAGCAAATTTTGTCATAAAACTTCCCATTGGCTATTTGCAGCTACTCCCTGGGTGAGACAAACAAGATGGCCTAATCATCTTTGGATGTGCCAATGAAATCAGCTCATCTCTTGATGAGAGGAACCCTGTGTTTCCCCACTAAAGCTGGTGGCAGTGTTTGATGCACTATTCTGAGAGCTTATGGCTGGGGTAAAAATTGAAGCTGTGAAAAATGTCATGCCCTTGTATTTGGGATTGAGCCTGTAAGCAGCAGGCTCTAGAAGGAGCATGGATATTTTAGTTAGAAACAAGCCATTAAGGAAGTTCATAAACTCTGGTAATAGCAGGTGACGACAAGAAGCACTCGAGGGTAACAGGGGCTGGCAGTAGCTTCAGAAGAGGACTGCCTCTTACCCTGGCAAGCAGAAAGGAACTCCCTCCTTCTTTTTGCCTTAAACCATAACAACCCCCCTTGGAGAATTTTGGAAAGGAGTACTACTGCAGGAAGATGACAAGGCGGGCTGCCACATGGGCCTGTGGAGCTGCTTCCAAGAAAGAAATCCTCATATGTACAAGATCACAGGAACTTGAGCCCCTTTTGTATCAAAGCAACTTCCTCAGAGGCCTTCTAAATTCACTCTGCTTTCCAAGGTCTAATGAAGTCAGAGACCTTCAAGAGAAAAAGAGATTCCTGCCAAAGCATCCCACTCCTTGAATTTTTAAGAAATCAGAACAGTTCAAGCTGCTAGTTAGTTCTGCAGCTAAATACTGAATAGAGCAGGACACATAGAACAACACTTGTTTAATGCTCTTTTTTCTCTGGCTAGGAATCTGAAGAAAGACTGAGGGCAGGGGGAGGTGAGGAAGGGAGAAAGTTTTCTAGACTGAAGGAGAATTGCTACCAGATGATGCAATAACATTTGCAAAAACTGAAAACAAATTTATCACAAAACATCACTCTAGCATTGGCATCAGGTGGGAGCAACAACGCCTGTGAGTTATCACCTTTCATTTCCAAGGAGCAGCATCAGCATTGTGTAAATCTTGTATAGAAGAACCATTTCAGGTACCAACAGTAGGAAGGCAGTGACAGCAAGAGCAGCTGCTTATGACTCCACAAGCAACTCAGCTAAGCACTTCTGGTGTAATTTGCACACAAAGATCACATCAAGTTGTGGCTGAGGTGAAACTTGAGATTACAGTGCTTTGCTCTGATATTTCATGGGAATTGAGTAGGAGCTGGCAGGAAGGACTCTACAGTGGTTAAACATCAGATGAAGAACGCCAGCCTCCTAGGATGAGATGCTAAGCCTGCAGTACTCACTCTAGATTTCATTCCTTCCGGAACTGAATGCTGTGAAGTTTACTAAGTGAGTATTTTCCAGACATTAAGACTCACATTTACACAGAGTATAGCGGAAGTCTTACAAGGATTCTAGATTATAGAATCATAATGCTTTGTGCTGGAAGAGACCTTAAAGATCTTCTAGTTCCAAATTCCTGCCACAGGCAGAGACTCCTCCCATTAGTCAGGTTGCTCAAAGATTGCCTGTTGTTTCTCAGTGGTAGCTACTGGTCCAAGTCTTCATCCTCATCCTGCAGATCTCGCAGAGCTCACTGCTAAGTCTATCCTCTATAACCATTCATTCCTTATCTTGGTTTTAAACCTTATCTTGTGGCCATTTCCCATAGTAGGCCCCATGGACTTGCTGAGATTTTAACTAGCCTCTCTTCATAGTACAGACCTCAATAGATCACCAAAATCCGTTCTAGTTCTCAGCTCTCCAAAAGCTGCCCAACCTTAGCCTCACTGTCAGCTTCCCAGCTGACTGGTATATCCACTGGCTACTCTTGGAACCAGTCTTTACACTTCTCCTGTGTTACCCACAGAACAGAAAGATAAATCTCAGTCCTGGCACAGATCCTGAACATGACTCTGGTAGAAAGACACCGATCAAATCTGTTCAGCATCCAGTTGCCTGTGTTTAATTTCAAAGCAGCCTTGTGACTCTGCTCTCACAGAAAGAGTAGAGAATAAAATTGCTCAACACTAAGTTGTATTAACAGACACTAATACAAAGCAGACACAAGGAATATCCTAGGAACTACTACTGCTTGCTTTGAGATGACTGGGCTTTAGCAGAGCACAGCATGACTAACATTAGGCAGCTGCAACAAACTTTTTTCTGCAGTTCCAGAAGGCCTGCATACATCACAAGGTACCACCACACCATGTCATGGCAAGGATTAGCAACTCCTGCTTAGCTTGCAGGGAAACCTGTCTCAGTACTATGATGAACTGCAGGGTTTAGACTGTATTTATAGTCCTTCTGCTAAAATACAAGCATAAAGAGTCTTCATTATATCTCCTGTATGTAGGTCTTCAAAAGTAAGCCGTGACTGAAAACCAGAATGCTCTTCCAAGACATAATTACTTTCAGAAGCACACATAATCTGCAGCTTTTGATTAAAGGTAGGACTATGGATAGGAAGTAACTAGAAGAACAAGAAAAAAACAGCATACAGGAGTGTTATTTAGAAGACATGGGGTCTCAGTGGTTATGATGTGTCAGGGTTTGCAGAATAAACAAGGATGTGAGTTGTTTTTGCATACTAAAAGACTTTCAAGGATAAGGAACTACTTGCAGTAGGAACCCACAGCTTGCAGCTTCTTCACTGACATGGTGACAAAAGCAAATCTGTGGAAGGATACAACTGAACTTCTGTCTTCCCAAGTAACTAAGCACTGGTAACTAAGTAACTAACCCCAGCTGCTCATTATTCCTGGCACAGGCCTGACACACTGTGCATGGGAGCTGAGATAGTGGTCCAAGACAGTTCTAGGACTCATTAAAAAAGAAAAAAAAGAAAAATAGTGAGAAAAGCTTTCATCCACTCCTGACAACTTGGCCAACCCCAGCTTCTGTGCTTCTTGCCTTAGTCTTCACTGTAGCTCTTAGTTGCAACTAACTCCATCTTGGAATATGTTTGGTTGTTAGACTTTGTATCAATGCACTTTATTCATTACTGCATATTGAACATTTCAGATACTTCCTCCCCAAATTCTGGATAATCCTAAACCTGGCACATTACATTGGACTGCTCCTCTTAAGCTGATGTCTCACATCAGCACTACTACCAGTAGGCTTGCACACAGTGACACAAACTCAGCCTAATCAGACCATCATCACATTTAGTCCACTATAAATAGGTGAATTTTTGAAGTATTAACAGATTTTTATTTTCCTTTGTGTGGGTCCTTACCACAGTCTTTCCTCTCCCTGAAATTATGTTTACTTCAAGGATAGATCCTGTAATAAGAACTTGACAGCACCAGCCGTAAGCACTGTAAGCCACCCACAGTCCTGAAATATGCTACACTCTCGGCCTTCTGGCCCTGGTTTCCTATCTGTGCGGGAAACATGCCTGTGTATTATAGACCAACTACGCCCCTGAAGTATAGTCCTCTCCCTGCAGTCAATTTCATCGTGATCACACAGAGGCCTCATTAAGGACAAAGTTAAGATAGTATTTATGGGACACTGAATTGCTTGACAGTACTACGAAGTTCCCATAAAGGTCTTCGTGGAACCAACAGAAACAAGCAACTACAAAGATCTACTAGTTTGGGAGAGTAAAAGATTCAGTAGGAAGCAGCTGTCCTCACTGTTAAGCAGCCTATCCTTTCCTATCAAGCTGGTTTAGGAGTAGAGGGGGAAAAAAATTATTACGAACTCCTCCTTTTTGCTACTGGAGCACAGCAGCCTTCAGCATGGCCTCCAATGAATTCAAGAAGAGAGAAGAAAAGGAGATCTCATTACCATTTTGCTGCCTATTAAAGAGTGAGACAATCTAGCTGTGGTAAAAATAAATAGCTGTATGCAATTATGAGAATTGCCAGACATCTCATTTCATGTCAGGCAAGGCTATTGCCTAATGGAAAGACAATATTATCCCGCTGTTGCCTTGCTCAGATGAGAGACGGCCTTGAACTAATTAGCTTCCACGATAGCCAGCCATGAAATTGCCATCTTATTGCAATGGGCTCTCTGCATCTTCTCATCACATATAAGCTGGTGAAACCAACTTTTCACTACTCTTAACACAGTTCAAGCTCTTTGTTAATGATGACTGTGATATTTAGGAAAGGTTAAGAGGAAACAAGAGTGTTCCCAAATCCAAGACACTGCTCTGGTCTGCAGTTTTGGTCCCATACAGCTATTTATCTTCCCATCTTTGGGCTGGTGAGCTATGAGCAAAGAGAATCTCTGCATCAGGGAACAGACTCCACCAGGAGCATGCAGCCCACAGCCCCCTGGACCCAGTTTTATCAAGGTTTGGCACTTTACTGGTTAAAGCAGGAGATGCAGGGGATTTCACACATAGCCAGTAAGCATGAGAAAGAACACTGAACTGAGGTGTTAAGGGTGGCAGAAAATGGCTTTCATGACAGCTGTGGTGAGACTGCATACAGTAAGAGAGTGTCAGTACTTTGATATGCTCAAAGGCAATATCTAGTAAATTACATTATAAACAACTGGTTTCATACTGCTCCTGAAACAAACAGGAAAGGCAGCAGAGATGCTGAAGGGCAAAGGTGCTGTGGTTTCTTCCTTCCCTACACAGCAGAGTGCTCCAACCCAGGCACAGGCCCCACACACGCTGCCTGAGAACCCACTTGGCAATACTCTGTGGCTGGAAGATGGCCACCTGCTGCCCCAAACCAGCCTCAACTTTCAGGCCAGCTTTTCTGTGTGCAGTTCCTCCAGAGAAATTTGTCTCCTACAACCAACCACAACCAGCTACAGCTCAGCTCCACCCCATTGCTTAGTGACCTCTGATGGCAGGCACTGCCATCACCTCTGCCTCTTGAAGGCTCAGCACAGCCACACATTTCCTCTTGATGACCCCAGGGCCAGCCCACAACCTGGCATTCCTCAGCAACCCCACCTACCTGGTTGCACCAGAGGTCACTGCTGAGTCTGCTGCGTTGCAGGCAGGGATTGTTGCTGAGGCACCTCTGGGCACATCTCCTTACAGGCAGGACCTGTCCCTACTCGCAGCTGTTTTCTCGATGCCTCATAGAAGAGAGAAGTGGGACTTTAGTGCTGCCATGCACATCCTTCTGAAGAAGATGACAGCTCCAAGCCATACTCCTGCTAGTCAAGTCCATCCCTTCAGCAGACCCGTCTGCCTTCCTGGACTCCACAGAGCAGTGCCCCCCGTGGCTGCTCCTCCACCCAGGCCAGCTCCCAACATGCTGCTTCCCCAGCAGAAGTTTCTGGAGCTTTCCATGTTGCCTTACCCTGAAGTTGTTCCTTGTAAGTGATTGCAAGTCCACCTGTGAGTTGAAAATTACAACATTTCTTGAGGGCATGTCAGCTCTCAGGAAATAACAAACTGTGTGCAAGCACAGACCCAGGCACCAGGCTACTCCCACATAACAAACAACAGTGGCAGCAGGAGCCCGTGATTTTTGTGCATTTAAATTTCTACCACAATACTGAGGTATTAAGTTATCATATTCTTAGATTAGATTTTGTAATGGAGACCCTTTCCCTCCTCCCCAGCTTCCCTCCAACCCAGAAAACACCTAATTAAACATTTGCAGCGGGAATAACACGTGATGTTCAGATTAACAGTGATCACGGTGCAGCTCACTGCTGGGTTTACCTCAGATGTGATTTTACTTCAGGTCAGGCTTTGATGATTTTGGTTTGGGATTTCCCATCTATTTCCATGGCTTTAAATCATAACACCACTTTCTTGTAGACTTCATGCTTCAGATTCGTAACATACTATTTTAAAATATAAATGGATTCTTTATTTTTAGACACCCCAAAGCACCCCTGCATGTCAGTCCAGGACAAGCCTATTACTAACACAGCCCAGAGTACAGCCCCTGTCCCTTCCTCAATGGGATAAGGGATCCCATGTTTTACTCCTTTCCCAGCAATGAATCCCCATCACACACTACTTCTGGGTTCATGTTCTTCACAAGACACTGAAATGTTTTAGCATATTGCCTGGGTACTGGAGGTTCAAGACTTTTCTACTTGAAAGGCACTTTTCTGTCCAACTCCAGCTCTTTTACATAGCACTTACTTTAAAGTCACAGCTAAGAAAGTAGAAGAAACCTCTCTGTTGTATGTTTTCAAACTCTTCAGTTTTGTTTAAGCAGAACAACAACAACAACAAACAAAACCCACTTTGTTTTAAATGAACCTACACAACTTCAAAGAAAAACTGCTTTGCCAAAAGAATTTCCAGCCAGACCAAACCAGAGTTAATTACAACATGATATTTAAAGGACAACTTATTTTCAAATACTTAAGAGCATATGAAAGAGCCTCTGCCAAAATTAAAGATCTCTTCTCTGCTGGGTTATTGTTCCAGGCTGTATGCAGACATCTCCACATGAGTTACACTCTTCTGACATCATTTTGCAAGTGCAGTGCCCAAAGCACATGCCTGTACTATAACATGGTCTTGACAGGACTTCACATTTCCACTCTAGTAAATTCTAAATAGCTTCCAGAAGTGCTATGTACAAAATACCCAAGAAGCATGCTGGGTAAGCAATTCATATTATCACATGCTCTGGGAATCTCACTGTCTCTGAAGAACTTCCATATGTCCAGTCTGCAACTCTAAACAGGATGAAAATGAGAAAAAGAGCTGGAGATCAGAGGAACACAAGAGACTGTCACAACAGTTGTTTTGGAGTTAGTTACCTGAGACCAAGGCAATCAGATCCAGAAGTAATCACAAATTGGGAACTTCTAGTAAAATTGCTTGGACAACAAGAGACAACATGGACAACACAGGTTTAGGAACAGCAGGTAGTGGGATCCTAGGGGAGATCTAGATCTGATTCAGGTCCTGAGAAATAGAACAACAGCCTCACATAGCTACAGGACAGTAGTTCCTAATCTGGTTACCACCGCAGTACTACTCACAGAACAAAGAGCAATATCAAGATAATCCCCAAGCAGCTGCCATTGCACAATGGAATATTCTGAAGGAATGAGATTTACTATTACCTAGAAGCCTATAGAATGAAAAGGAAATTTTTCAATAGACGGGATCTGTTGTAGGTACAGAAGTAGGCATCTATATTTTCTGTAATTGGGGGGAAGGCAAGTCAGCTCATTACGATGTGAGAGAGATAAAGAAAAGAAGACACCAGAGATAGATTAAACTGAAGTGTGTGCAAATAACTCTCTCTGGGTCTAACATCGAATTTCCCCCCTTGGATTCTATGCCTCTTAGAGAATCCATGTACTAATTTGAGCCTTACCATTTTCTTAAGCCCCTATTTTAAAGGGATAATATTTTACTTGGAGAACAGAGAATGTTTTCTTCAGATGTGTAGTACCCAGTAAAACAGTACATTCAACCCAGCCAATTATGTTATTAGGAGCTTAGAGAGAAGAAAACAGAATGGATATGTATGAGAAATAAGAATGTACGGTTAGAGACAGTTGGTTTACCTAGGAAAAGGCAGCTTCTCATGTTTGGCAGAAGAAAGTCTTACCACAGGCAAGAATTTCTATGTGCTCTACCAGCACACCAACTCCTAGAAATAGTTTCTAAGAACTAAAGCATATTTACAAACTTTACTAGCAACATTTTACTAATAGCTTTGGTTCAGTAACAGCACAGGTCCTGCTAGGGATTTTTGCATACTTACAAGCACTTGAAGACTTGCAAATTGGCAGATTTTACACTGACAGGTTTTTAGCATCAACCTGGCTTAAAATGTTATTCAGAAATCCTGGCTGCAAAATGAGGTTTATTCTTTGTAATAAAAGGCCAGGGCTAGAGCCAAGTGTCTCAGAGGCTAATGGGTTAGAGCCAGACCATGAATAATTGAGGGTGTGTTCTCCATTTATGGCACTGAGTGGCAGCAACTGGCTGTGAAAATGCATTTGTGGGAATCCTATGGTCCTTGGGTTTTTCAGCAATGAGCCCCTACGGCTGCTGTTCCTCACCTTCCACAACCAAGGCACAGCCTGACACAAATGCTTGCAGTTCATCCTTCAGCAGCCAGCATTCAGCCTGTTACCAAACCCATCCTTGATTCCTGAGCCAACGCAGCAGGGACCAGCCACACCACAGCGCACGGGAGAGCTGCAGAGAAAAGAACAGCTGCCACATTTCATTTGAGTATGTGCCATGCGGAAAGCTTAACAAAGAACAAAATACATTGTGACTTGCAAGCTTACTCATGCTAACCCTAATGCAATTCCTCTTCCTTTTCCAGAAGGAAAAACGCCTCACAGGAAGAATTATAGCAGCTTCTGAGCTCCTTGTAATCATGCAGAACGAGGAATGTCACCAATCCATTACTAGGGGCCTTACTTCAGGCCACAGGCAGGTCACAACAATACTCATGTAATATTAATTATTGGCATGGGACAGCTATACGGCAGCTTGTTAGTTACACACAAAATGCTTCCATGTGCTGAGCTACTGCAGAGGCTGGTGCTGTGGGCTTTGTTACAAACACTGAAACTTTGAAAAAAAGCCTGCGTGTTGCTCTAGTTTGTAGTTCCAGCAGCAAACCTTCATCCCAGGACATTAAATGGATGCCTGGACCAAGAACCGTGCACACCTTAGGAGCAGCAGCAGGTTTTCTGCTCTCTGAAGGGCTAAACAAGTCTCTTTTTAAAGTCACAGGGCACATTTATAAGCATCAAATGGCTCCTTCCAGCTTCCCCCCAGACAATCCCCAAAGGTACTGAGGATGAAAGGAAACAAGAAAAAGATGTGGACAAGGAGGGGAAAAAAAAAGAAAAGCAGTGGGAGAGGCTCCTCCTGCTATCTTCAACTTCCAGCACTACTTTGGGCAGAAACCCCAGATGTAAGCATAATCCATATACAGTAGTAGAAGACATGCAACAAAGTATCCAACTGTGTACTTCTCCAAGAGATGAATGGGAAAATTATTCCTAAAATGCTGAGCAGGAAGCACGAATTGTTTATGAGAATACAATTGTAATTACAAGTTATTTTAGCTACCCTGCTGCCAGGAGTAACTAGGAACAGAAGGAAGCTATCATTGTCATCATCTCATCCCCCAAGGGACCAGCCAAAGCTGCCGATACTGCAGCACCGGGACCGGAGTTTTCTTGGTAGAACATCTCCCTCCAGTGGCCAGACACGAGTAGTTTGCATAGATGAGTCACCTAGGGCCCAAGCTTGGTACCAGCAGTAGGTCTCGTTGTCCCTCTCACCTAGCAGAATACTGGCCGAGCTTGGTAGTTTCTCTATTAAGATGAGCACACTGAATCAAAGGTCCTAGGGAAGTTCTGCCAGGTTTAGCTTACCAAAATAGCCACCACAGCTCACCTTCTCTTTAGTGGCCTGGCAGGGGATGACAAACCTTTTTTTAACAGGAGCCAGAAGGCTGAAGCCTAAGTGAGTTGGAAGAGGGGGGGGAAAAATGGTAACACTAAGTCAGAAACAGCTGTATGCACTATGGGCATAGTAGTGTGTGTTTTGTCAGTCAGACCCCACACAGCACAGACTACATAGATTTGAAGCAGTATCTTCAAATATTGAGATTGCTTACCTAGGAGATGGCAGGTGATTCAAAGGAGCTCCCTAACTCAGATCACCCTAACTCAGCCACACCTCACAGAACAAGGCAAATTTTACTCTAGAATACAGGAAAATTGCCACCTCTCTCTGACAAGCAGTATCTTTGTAGTCCACACCATTAGCCACAGGTCTTAGAAGAGCCTTTGAAGACCTCAGAGCATACATACCTCAGAACATGACATACACTTTCTGCTTTTTGCAGAGCCTTTGCTATCCTGAAAAAGCAAGGTATCAGTGATCTGCATGTAAAGCAGAAGGGAACTGAGAGGAAGGAGGGAGAAAGCGCTGCAATGCAAAACACACGCAGAGATAACTTTTTTTTTTCTTTTTTAGCAAAGTCTTTATTACAGAAATATTCACTCTCTAGATTTTTATACCTGTACATGCATTTCTTCCCAGTGGGAAGATGTTGCTAAAAAACAGGAAAAAACCAAAACAAAACAAAAAAAACCCACAAAACAACAACAACAAAAAAAAAAAACCAAAGAGGAAACCCATCATGGGCTCCTTTTTACTTGCTGCTCAGCATTGGCATCTGTAACCAAACAAGAATCTTACAAATAAGAACATGTTAGAGAATAGACTTTGTACTGTGAAAGCTAGCGAGCTTTACTGCTAAGAAGGTGCCTTCTGCTATAGCAAAGGTGAGCTTGAAGGATCTGCATAGGAGAGGGCAGGGGTCTCAAAGTAGCAAAGCCTTATCAGGCCTCCACAAAAATCAGTTGTCCAGTCATATCTACTTTACCCAGTCACTGCTGAGTCCAGAAATAAGGACACAGCAGGGACCCACTGTCTGGGTTCCTCTGCATGGGCCTTCCTTGCCAGAAGAAAAGTTGAGTAGGTAGTGAAGTCATGCCTTTGAACAGCTAGCTACTAGGGCTACTCCTACCAACCCCATTCAACAAGAACAGGACTAATGGTCCTGGGACCGCTTCTGTAAGGCAAAGGTTCCTTCAACCAGGTACCCCGTATCAAGGCTCAAACAAGGACCATCCACTTCTCTCCCAGGCTGCTTCCTACCGCCAGGGTAACTAGAATGCAGATACAGCAGCAGGAAATCTGCCATGCCCAGGCTACCTCTAGGACTGAAGATTTCTACCCAGCTCCCTTATCTAAGAAGTTGGGGAGGTTTTTCCACACACATTCCTTGCTTTCTTGTACTCTACACCACTCCTTGCTGATGGCCAGTGGCAGAATGGAGCAAACATTCCAGCCATAAATCACACAAACCACCCAGCCTGCATGAGTGCAAAACCAGCTACTTCTCTGCTGCAGTGCTTATACTCAAGACCAGTCACCAGGAGCCATGGCTCCAGACCACAGTGGAGTCAAAGGATTGGAACAACTGAAAATAAAAGCAGTTTTATCCTTGCATCTGAACTACAAAACCTAAACTGGATACTGGTAGCAGGGGTATCTCCACCATGCAGTGCCTGTAATCAAGTCAGATCCTTCCATACTCATTACTAAAAACCACTGTTAATATTTTATGTTCATAATGGAGTCAGGGGAAGAATCCAGTTAATCATAACCTCTGTATGAAAGTTGGCAATCCAATGCAATCAACACAACCAGCCTGGGGCTGAGTCCACACTATGCAGCAGTCTCTGGAGTGCCTGAAAAAAGCCAGAAAACTATTGCAGGAGTGGAGGAAATGGAAGAAAGAAACATGCAACCATCAAATCCAGAACCCAAACGACCCATTTCAAAAGCAGGTAAGCACCACAACCAAAATTTGCCAGACCACACTGGTGACAGGTTGACCTGGCTCCTTCCCAGTGGCTTCTTATCATACTCTAAGGAAAGAGCTCCACTGAAGGCAAAGCTTGACTGACTCCAGATGCAGGAGAAATGATGAGGGTAGAGCTCAGTTGTTTAGATGAGAGTCTAGGCTGGAAGATGCATAACAGAAGTAAAATCAGGTTAATTGCAAGGCCTGTAAAGCACAACTAGTTACCACCACATCAGTGAAATAGGTGAAGCTACCAAAGCACTGGCATCCCAACAGCAATTCTGACTCGTGGGACAAAAAGATGGTGTTTCTTTTGGAGGCCAGGTGAAAGATGTGGGAGGAGAACAGGAGGGAGAAACAGTTAATATACATTAGGCCCAGTGGGCTGCAGAATTGAGATATGAATAGGATGTGGGTCAGGTGGCAATAGGTGTCTCATGATGCAGGACAGTTAAATTCTGCTTCTTGAAGAAAAAATATTCCAGAGGCAGGATGCAAATGGCCCAAGGACTCTATTGCCAGGAGATCAGGCTGTATTGCAGCTCTAATAGTTCTTAGCATAGTGGTATCAGAAATAGGATGTCACAGGAGTAATGGTCAATGGTTGGACAGTCTGGGTACGAGGCAGGAATGTTCTGTTTGCTCCTTTCTCTGTGGTGCCGTAGTTCTGGAGTCAACAAACTCAAGACTTCGGCACTTTGGTGTAGTCTTCACTGTGTATGTTCTTGCAGAGTGAAATGGACAGTATCATCCCCAGCAGCTGGAATAAGTAACGAAAAATGGGAAGTTACCAATCAGATAATAAGGTGGGAAGAAAGACTGGTATAGAGGAGTAAAATACAGGGGTATCCTTCTAATGGTATTACTAAGGTAAACAGACTTAACCCCTCCCAGGATGATAAAAATATGTTGCTTCAAAAAAAAACCCATCAACATGCCTTTATGGGCTTTTTAAGGCAAAAGTTGTCATTTCACTAGTAGGATGGTGTGTGTGTGTAAAAACACATACATTCCATACCATATACAACAGCAGAAACCACAAGTAGACAGGGCTTATCCAGTCAATGAGAGGAGCAGTTCAAAGCTCAAGGTAGACAACATTAAGAGCAGTACTGAATTAAGCTAGCTGTCCATTACTTAAAAAAAACAAAACAAAGCAAAACCACTTTACCTTCATCAAACCATTTGTTTAATACTAAAAAAAACACAGAAACATCCAACAGCTTTGTCTTTGAAAGAGTGATTGAGAGACAGGATACGAATATGTATCGGGGAATGACTTACCTCTACAACAGCAACACCTACGCAGACCCCAAGAATGATACCGAGATTGTCCTTCAGCCAGTCCTGTACCCCATCCACACAGCCCTGTGGAGGAAAGATCATCAGAGGGGAAAGAAGCAGGGAATCTAAGGATCTCAAGACTGAAGATTCATAACATCTCTCTCCTTGTGCATGCACAGCTTAACCCAGTTACATGCTATGCCACATTTCACAGTAGCTTTAGCAGAGGAAGGCAAGATCACTGCCATCCTGTTCACTAATGTGAAAAACATTCTCCAGTATCATTTCCAGAGGAGCAAAAACAAGGTGACTTCAGTGGAATCTTCATGAACCCCAGACATATTCACTCACCTGTTTGTGAACAGGCCAGTCGGCAGATGTTGCGGTACCATTCACCACAACATCCAGTCTACAGAAGCCTGTATTTTCCTCAGCATCCTTAGAACTATTGGAGCAGGAGCAGGGATATGCAGTCATGCTTCTGTTGATAAGAATGTCATTTTTTTCCCACTCCTCTGCTCCATCCCAGCCACAGCAGGTAAGCTAAAAAGCAAAGACAAGGCACTGTAGTCATAACGCTTTACACTGATAGCATATTACACACGCAAACAGGCAGTGGATGTGGTCGCACACAGAAAGGTAACTTCACGGTCTGGCTCCAAACTGCAAGGTAACCCCGAAGGCAGCTTTAGCCAACAGGGCACAGCAGCCAGCGGCCGCACGGTGGCGCGGGCATGCCAAAGAGCCCCGACAGCTTGCACCCTCCTGGCTGCTGGCTCGGGGCTGGCTGGGACACAGTTGAGGAAAGTTTTCCATCCAAAGAGACATTTACATTCCTATGCCCTCACGTGACAGAGTTGCAGACGCTGAAGGGGAAAGCACGTCGGGAAGCCCAGCAAAGACTACGATCTTATCTGGAAACCTATACTACCACACAAGCACTGGGATCCAGAGCAGAGAGATAATCAAATTTGAGGTGGAAGTTTAGGAAAAATCCCTCTCTGCTCAGAGAAGAAATGTAGCGTTTCAGTCTGACATATGACGGTGGCAGTAAGAACAGCTGAACACCCACAACAGCATTAGCATTTGGTTTCCAAACAAGTGCTGAAAATCCAGCCTCCAGAAGAATCTTCCCATTTCAGAAAGGTTTGGACTTTAAACCCATGACTGGTGAAAGCACAACTCCTCTACTCCCTTTCAAATGCAAACTGCAGTGTATGAGAAGAACTAGATTCTTAACACTCCACTCCTCCACAAAGCTTTCTTCTGCTTCCACATTGAAACAATAGCTAAAGCAGGATCTCTGCAGTAAGCCTTCCCTTGGTTCTGCTGGCAAGGAGCTACAAATACAGTAATAGAACATGAATAAATCACTCCCTCTAAGGAGGAGCATTACAGGTCAGGGTTGTGCAGACCAAAGAACAGACAAGAAAAATGCTATTACTTGTACTTATAATACATCAGCCCCATGCTGGGCATGTATTTAACTACAACTGCCAGCAGGCTTTCCAGTCCGTGGTTTGGCAGCAAACAGCTATCATGACTCCAGCATGCTTGAACACTGACCTAGTTGCTCAGGCTTTGACCCTGATGCTAAGGCAGAAATCACGGGCAGTTGGACTGTTCCCAAGAATGCTCCAACTTGCAGAGGAATCATCACAGTAAGCAGGCAACAGACATCAAGCAGTAACACAGACAGTGCTGCTGAGTTGCCTGGCAATAAGCTAGGGACTTTATTTGCTCTTTGCTTGCTGTAAGAGTAGCATGCACCATGGCTTTCGCACAGACTAAGGCATTCTAGAGACACTACAGATGAGGAGAGGAAGTGTCAGAATATCATTTGGTAGGCCAGACACGTTGCTCTATGCAGCAAATACTGCCTAGTCCTGAGAGCCACCATATAGAAGAAAATCAGTGTCTCACCTACTACTAGTAGTACTACCTGCTAGTATGCAGGCACCAAACATTACAGACAACTGCATATGTCAGTCAAACCAGTGCACTACAGTGTCAACCAACAGTGACCTACACTAAAAATAAAGCTTTTTAAAGATATCTGAGAGTAGATGAGAGTCCTACACATAAGTCAAGAGCTACAGAAGATGGTTGCAATTCACTGCCAAGAATCACGAATGGACTATATGACATTCAAGGCCATGAGGGAGCTTCTGGAAGCTGAGAATTTGAAGCAGTGTATAACTCAGTGACTTGAGTTATACACAACTGAAAAGGTATAACAGGATCAAGGAGCATTGTTAGGCCTCTTACAATACCTGTTCCCATGTCTTCAGCCTAACTTTATAAACCATTTGCTGCACTGGCAAAATAGCATGTTTCTTTCTCTTGTTGCACCTTGTGGCTCACCTGTTTCTGCACATAGTCCCACGTATCTTGTAAGTTCTTATCTTCACCATTCACGGGGTCATAATCTTTGATCAGTTTTTCAACTATGCGTGACAACTCTCCTTTCAACTGGTAAATTTAAAAAAAAAAAAAAAAAAAAAAAAAAGAAAAAAGACAGAAGTCAGATTAGTCAATTCTTTGTAGCCTCTTCTTGTGTGGGTTTAGGGTACATGACACTCCTCCTTAACAGCTGTTAGACCTGCTGCAGTTCTGCTCCTCTCATAGCAGGGGAAAAAAAAAAAACCAATGGCTCATCATGGTCACGGACATTCAAACACTTTGCTTTGCTCTAGTTCCAGTGAATGAGGCTAGAGCAAAGAAAAACTGCAGGTGGAGATTACAGATGCTGTAAAAGAGAAATGAAAATGGAATGAGCAGTAGCTTCTGCTTAGCCCTTTTCCAAAGGACCTGAAGGAGACAGTAATCTGTGCTCAGACTATCATACTCCCACAATACAGACATTTTTATATTACAGCAAAAAGAAACAGTAATACAATCATTGAGAAATAAGTATCATCTGATTGGCACATAAGCAGCAATGAAAAAGGTAACTGGGCAGTGGAAAATCCCTCAGACCAGCCTTGAAATAGCTTACTCTGCAGTCTTGTCTATGCTTTAGAGAACAGGCAATAAATATGACTGACAAGATGAAACACAAAAGGGTTTACCAAGGTAAAATCCCACTTTGATGGCCAGATGACATTTCTTTCTGAGAATTTTTTTTTTTTTTTTTTCCCAGGCAGAAGCAGACGCACCAAATCTACCCCAGCTTCCAGTGACGTGTGGCTTGCTGCTACGTAAGAGGAAAGTTGCTCTGGAGGAAGTGAGTTCATTTGAAATCCCCATTTCCTCCTTCAATCACTTATTTCAAGCTTACTGAGTGGGTGGGAGGCTGCTTCCTGGCTCCTCAGAAGTTGAGGAACCTTCCTGTACTGAATAAGGCATTATATTTGTCCCACTGTTGGTAAAAGACACATTTGACATCTGAAGAAGTCCAAGGATCAGAATGACCGATCATACAGAAAGGGAAACAATGTTTTTTCTCACAAGAAAGCAAAGCTGTGAAGTTGCTGGCAAGTAAGCGTACTGAAGACATCTGCAGATCTACCACAGTAAAACTTGGGATGTTTGGTGACAACAAAGACATGCAAACAAAAATAAAAATCTACAGACTCCAGTGCTACAGTATCAGAGAACCAAACCAGATGGCTTAATATGCATCAGGACTGGTACAATAAGAGAATATATGTACATAGTTTCAGTCTTGAACAGAAGCTAAGACAGCAGTTTTGCTACACAATGCAAACACAATGTAACAGTGCTCCCCATTAAGTCCTTGTCTTGGTACAAAGAAAGGCTACGAACCTGATGAGAAGTGAGGAGTAGAACTGAGTAAGGTTATCCTAGCCTTAGCACTGGGATTCTCCCACTCCTGTGTAACACCTTTTTGTCTGTGGTGCTACAGCACACTTCATATCAGTGGAAAACGTTTTTCTCTTTCTGTTAAGCATTGTAAAAGACTGTGGTAAACTCAAGGACCATCCGCAACAAAACACAGTGCCTACTCATTTGCTCACTATGCCAGCTACTCCTTCCTAGGAAACTGCAGTATGGCTCACAGCAATCAGCTGCATCAGGCCAGGCAGATGGGAGCCACATGATCTTCCCTCCCATGATGTCTAACTCTTCCCCTTTTAATTACTTGCTTCCCCCTTTTCCCTCCTTCCAAATCAAGGCAGCCTGACCTGGTTCCTACTAATGAGATTGGCCTTAACTGCTGCCATAAGCCTGATCCATTACTGAATCTCTGCATTCCCATCCTCACCCTCCCGCACACAGGGAGGGAGGCAAGGAGGGACACGGCTGTCATCTCACCCAGGGTCCATCTGGCCCATTTGCTCTTATGCCAGAAAGAACCAAGGGTCTCTTCTGCCAGGATCCCTGCCAGAGAGAGCCTCCATTCTCCAATCTGGAGCCACATCACAAGCAGACATAGGGCCAGAGTTAGATGTACCTGATTGCAGCTGCACAGGAAGCTGCATCTCTGCTCTTCCTCTATTATTATGCATGAATAGGCAAGTAGTCTTACAAACAGCTCTGGTTTCAAAAACAGAGGCATCTAAGTGAAAGAAAGCCAGGAGTTCTTGGGTGTTTTATGAAATAACTGGAGAAGGGGGGGGGGGGGGGGGGGGGGGGGGGAAATTATTATACAAACAACGGCATAGTCTGGAAAACATGCAAAAATAGCTTGCTTAGCTGGCAGCACAGCTCAAGTAGGAGAAAGGCACCTGCAGCTGAATGCCCACCTGAACAGGCATACAAATCACAACAAGGTAGAAAGGCATGCTGAACTTCAGCTTTTCCCCTCTTCATCCATTAAAGACCTCTCAGGACTCAAGCTATGTGGAGTGTGGCTGCTCCAAGAAACTGATGTCTCTGTCCAGCATCAGAAGGAACAACCTTACTTACCACCAAAGCCAGAAGGCAGCAGGGCTACCAATCTCCCTTTCCCGTGGATTCACTGGAGAGGGCAGGAAAGCTGAATGCCAGAGGCAAAAGCATACATCTCTGCTTCCAGCCATCAACACAGAATTCTTCCACTGTCAGACACCACTGGTCATGTATCCTGTCCCTCAGACTCGAGCAGATCCTTCCCCCAGCACATTTATTAGCATGTAGCCTGCATACTGAAACAGGCCCAAAACACAGAGGTGAGCTCACCCCTCAGTCACTCCAGATTCTGAAATCAATGCATACCCTGGAACCTCAGGAACAAATGTCTGCTACAAAGAATAGCTAGAAAGGAAGGTAATTCCTAAGAGACCATCACTTTCCTTTGCTCAGGGTACTCAGAGCCAAGCCACAGAGAACTGCAGAACGAGAATGGAGGGACCTCATCCACGCCGAAGTGTTGTGATCTATAGGAGAGCTAAGTGAAACTTATGATGTTGCTATCATCCTGTGGTCCTAAAAACAAACCAATAAAAAACAAAACAAAAAAAACAACCACAACAAACCAAAAAAGAACACCCCACCACAAGTTTTCAGTAGGGAAATGGATGTTCAACATCCTCCTATAGCGGGCAAGCCCTGGGCAGTTCCAGTCCAGTGGGGCATTCCTCCAGCCATGCCCACAAGGGACACAGAGCTGCAGCCTTCCTGTCAGGCTCAGCACTTACAGCTCCACTGACACTTTCAGTAGACTTCCATATGTCAGGATGGGGAAGAATTCTGATGCTGAAAGTGAACAGATTTCAACAGAAACATACGCCTTGTTCTAAGGTCAGGGATACAGGCAAGGAAGTGAATCTGTGCAGTATCTACTGATCAAGACGTGAACAGGTAGAGAGCAGTACAATAATCTCATCTCCTTTTCTCTAGTAGAGAAATTAAGACTCCAGTAACAAGAAGCAGAGGAGTATCATCTTGCAATACTTGATCCAGGATTCTTTCCCCCACTCTTTTTATTCCTTGTTTTATATCTAACCAGCTTCCTGAAGTCAGAAAGGAAAAACAAACATGAAGAACACAATAGAAATTGAGGGACTAGAACTGAAGCAGTTTTCGGTTTGCTTCACTCACTGTGCTCTGAGCTGCCCTGGGATGACGTACATCAATTGGAGCAGAGAGACAGGCATAGTGTCACTGAAGCACAGCCACAAACCAGCACATGAGAGGTTTTTGCTAAGACATCCTTGAAACTGTCTTCCCCACCCAAATTGTACTGGGCAGGTACATCAGATGATCCCTAACACAGAAGGTCTCTAGAAAAGTTTTCCCATAAGTTCTGCTCACTGAGAATGGCTGTGTCTGTTCAAAGCCCATCTCTCCCTCTGTCTTCCTGATGGATCTCTACAAACAGTTATTTCAGCTGCGCTGATTTTGCTGTCTGTGCACAACTCTCAGCACTTTTATTCTCTCCCTGATCTGACTGAGGTCCAAACAAAGAATTACAGCTGTGAAACTGGAGTTTCCTACATTGAAGTAACAACTGGAGGAGAAGTACTGGGAAAGGTACAGAACTTCATGACTCAGGCGGTCATATTTCCCCAGCAGCAGGGAAATGCCGATCCTCACACCTCCTCTGCATTAGTCAGAGCTGTTGTGAATCAGCAGCCTGTTTGATACTCTAACTTTTCACATCAGATAATCAGATAAGTGTTTCAGTTTCTCCTCTACCTTCAGCCAGCCCAGAGAGCAAACTACATTCACACCACACATGGCAAGGAACTCAGCCAACAGCTGTTAACACTCACCACAGCCACTTGCACAAAGTTCCTATCAGCTACACCAGGGCAGGCACCTTCCACCTCCCCAACTTCACCACCAACTTCCTCAACCACCTACTTTTGTAAACACCAGCAGAAAGACTGGCTTAGGAGAAGGAAGCACAGCGCTGCAGTGGTATGGATATACAGTTATGTGGCAAAAGACAGGGTTACCCATAACTGGTACTAGAAACCTTCATGCCAAGACAGAAGCCAGCAGGAACACCCCAGTTTTAACTTGTTTTCACTATGTGAATGACCTCTCAGTTGAGGTGGCAATTAGTTGAAAGGTCTAACTGAGCACTGTGCAGGCCAGGAAACCCACAGCCAGGACAGGATGTTGCAATGCACTGACAGAGCTCAGAGAAGTTATTCCCTTTAGATTCTGGAGACTCACAACTCTAAGAAACATACACTGTGAAATTACATTCCTGACAAGAGAGGCCCACTTCAAATTGTTAAACTATTTGGCTTTAAGCTCCAGTGATGGCACAGGAACTGCCAGATACTAGGGACTGCTCTTAAGGAAGACAGTTCTTCCAAGAAGAGTTTTATATGCAAATTCTTAAGAGCTGAAAGGATGAAACACAATGACACAGAGTTAGTAAGGCTGGTAACCCAGTATGGCAGCAGTGATGACAATGTGGTAATTACTGCTATTATTACATTCACAAATACTAGCCTGCAGCTGGATCAAGAGAAAGTGTCATCAAAAAACTTTTCAAGAATTGCTTATTACTTTTCCCACTACTGGAAATAAAACTTATATAATAAACAGCTTCTGAATCCTTGAAAAAGTAGGACTACCAGGCCTGACAGATACAGAAGAAACACACTGTACAGCAAAGCAACAGGGCTAGTCTAGAAGAAAAGAGAATTCAGTTGTGCTTGCCAATTGTACATCCAAATTGAAGAACACTTCTAGTTTTTTTCTGTTCGCCCAAAATAAGTCCAAGGAAAACAAACAGTAAGAAACACTCACTCCTTCTTGCTGGAAATAGATGACCAGTCCTGCAGCCACCTGAGTTATGAGAATCATCATGAGGCAGGTAAAGTACTGGAAACAAAGAGAGAAGACATTACTATTATCAGTCTTCAGGAAGTCTGCACACAAGAGCAAAACTTTCAGTGAGGTTTCATTTACAGGAAAAGTAACAACTAGCCAACCTCCTCGCCTGCAGACAAGCTCAGCTATCAAAAATACTCTTCACAGTGAAAGGCTTAAGTACGAGCTTTTGCAATTATCAACAGCAGCTACAACTTATTGAGTCAGTGCACTTCAGCACTTATCTCATTAGGCTAACAGGAAGAAGGTGGTTTATGAGCACCACCTGCATGTGTCACTCCAGCCAGGACTCTCTCTCCCACCCCCAGCACCATTATCAGTCTGTTTAACCTCAACTGGTTGAACTCTTACCACCCACAGCAAGTGGGTGTTGAGATGTTCCTAATGCCAAAACAAATGATGTGG
Organism: Coturnix japonica; assembly: GCF_054131305.1. NCBI lineage: Eukaryota > Metazoa > Chordata > Aves > Galliformes > Phasianidae > Coturnix > Coturnix japonica. The sequence continues at coordinate 22,027,237 of NC_140667.1, read as the reverse complement.
CCATAACTGGCTTCCTATATACACACACTCTGAATAAGCAGTAGTCGATTAGCAGTTGGAGGCTTATGAAGATAGTTTTGTGTTGTTTAACACAGAAAATTTTATACGGATAAACCACTGGTTGCAGCATGCAGACAAGAGATTGTAACGTATGTAGATAAAGGATAGGATCTGAGTTGACCTGGCAGAAGAACTCTCCCCAAGGAGATCTGAATCTCAGAATACAATCCAAAAGATATTTTTCTGGAGAGGTATCAAAGGGTGGTCTAAAAGACAGCACGAATTCTCTCACCAGACCCAAGAGACATCGGATTTCATTGACTGCTCCAAGACAGCCCAGGAATCCCATCAGCATGGTGAGAGACCCAACACCAACAAGGATGTATGCGCCAGTCCTCACGGAGGGAGATGAGGTCTCTGCAGGGACCAAGAAAAGGAACAAATTAGCTACTGACAAATATGACACCTGCCATCACCATTTAGAGAACTGACCCCATATTCACATAACAGTGTTCTACAATAAGAACACATGGAGGCATGTCAAAGACTGCTTCTGTGTCTTTTGATGAGGGAATACCACTAAAGACAACCTGCAGATCTGCATTGTCTCAAAACCTGGAGGACTAAAGGTCCCCCCCAAAAAAACTGCTCTCACTGCATGCTGCTTCAGTACTCATCTATGACTCCTGCAAATAGATGTTACTTCCACTTCCAGGATCAAAACAAGGATGTAACGCTATAACGGGATGGAAAGTACCCTGATAATAGCTGGATGGGGAAGTCTTTATCTACAACAAACGAGAACAATTCCAAATGCAGCAGCAGCAAACACAGAAATGAAGGAAAAGAGCTGCTTATTTTTGGCAGAGCTCAGGTAGGCACAGACCTCCAGCAAGGGATACCCTCACCTCCACTGCTAACCCTTAAATGAGGTCTGGGAAGGGGTGGATCCTGGCTCCACTCTTCCCATCACTCAGGTGTACTGCACACACTCGAGCTTCCCTGGGTTGGCCCTGTCTTCCCACCAGGTGCTCAATGACTTGTTCAGAACATGACTTAACATTTCTGTTACACTAAATTAGGTATTTTTGCGCATCCTTCTAGCAGCTACCACCCACTGCTGTCTGGAACAATGGCATTCTCTCTATTCTCAACAGCTTTTCATTCAAGTCTAGGTAATGCTATTTCAGACATGCTGGTGCTGTCAGTCCTCTCAACACCTGACACTGTAAGCAACAGAAGAAAAAAGCTCTTATATCTGAGTTGGTCACAGTACTATTTCTTGCAGAATAGGCCTGGAGAAAGGCGTGCATTATGGCTTATAAATTCAAATAGTCTGGAAATAGCAACCAGAAACCAAACTGATGATTAACAGAAATCTGTAAACCTATGAGTTAGATAGTGCAAGGGAATGTCCAGTGATTTGTGCAATTAATATTTCTGGAGCTCAGCATTCAGTTTCCTTGAAAGAAGCCTAGGAGATAGAAGTGGTCCCTGAGCTCTTCCAGAAATAGGTTAAAAAGAGACAATAACTGAGTCCAGGCTAACATTCTTGCTTAGTCAGCTTCTCATTATAAGAAAACGCCATTTACATCTGCAAAATCATTCAGAGATGCCAGAGCAGCAGGTAAGCAGAGGCTATGCTCACACCTGTCATCTGCAATATACCTTGTCTCAGAAACATGGCCCTGCTGGCTGGGCAAGCCCTGCTCTGCTCACTGCCACTCCATGTTTTCCCCTGTGCTGGGCCAGCTGCCAGGCAAGCACAAGTGGCCCCTTGGCAGCAGGCTGCAATGCCCTGCTGTGCAGAGCTCCTGCAACAAGTTACTAAAGCAGAGGAAGAGAGGGGCAGGCATGAGAAAGGAAGCAAGAGGCAGGGAGAAAGAGCTGAGACTAGAAACTGCCAGGAAGGAAGTAAAATATTCACACACTTTGTAAGCAGAGATTCTGGGTAAAATGGGAAGAAAAAGAGGCAGACCAAGGGAGTTGGTACATTCACAGTGGCAGTGGCACCCTTAAGCCTGGAGGAGTAGCTGCCACACAACTGACACTGATCACAGCTCAGACCCTGACAGATGATGCAAGTAGCCAGGCCCCGATTTCAGCTGTCTGTATTCAGTGTGTTTCTGCTCATGCTCACACATTGCTTACATACATTACATACCCTTTACTGGGCTTCTTGCCCTTTTAAAGGTGCAGTGCTAGCCAGATGCCACAGCACAATAAACAGAGCAGTGTGCAGTGTCTGCATGTACTGGTCATAGTGGGGGGCGTTCTCTCTGCCCAGCATCTTTCAAAAGCAGGATACAGTGATTTAGGAGCAGGACTTGGGAGTTAAAAGGACAGGTGTAACTGGGAACAGGGATATAAATGTTGTTGCTGTCCTTTCTTTGGGCAAACAAGATGGAGCTGCAAGCAGCATTTATCTAGCATCCAGTTTTCACTACAGCATCTGACACACTGGTGACATCAGCAGCAATTCTGGATGTAGTGGCAATGAATAACACAACTTGTTAGAAGCCCCTACTAAGAAAAGGCACAAAGGAAGCAGTTTGTCAGAGCCGAAGCTGTTGTGGGAATACAGCATGCAGCGAAGACAGGATGAAATGCTAGTCCTTAGGTTTAAGATAAAGCATGTGGGCTGCTGGGTGAAGAGTCAATAGTCTTACTCAGTCTGATCCCAGTGTTGCAATTCACAAGACTAGCATAAATGCCATGTCTCAATGGATGCCCCCTTTCACCCTGCCCTTACTAGTGGGCATTTTGCCATACACCATGTTATTGCTCAGGTCACAAAGCCTGCTAAAATGCATTGCCACCCCCAAACTAAACAACAGACACACAGAGCCCCAGACCAGAGTCAATTGAAAAGGAGAAAGATGAAGAAGAAACATTGTCTTACGCAGAACTGAAATGAAGCTGGTTTTGTCAGCCAAAATCCATATTCCAAAGCCCAGGATCACAGCGCCCAGAATCTGAAACAGCAAGAACAAAACAAATATTTGTCTAAACTAATAAGCCAGCTATAAGAAGCAGTAACCCTTATTCACATTTCCAGAGGAAAAACAATCACTTTTTTGCTGTTCCCACCTATCTCCCCCATGGTACTCCTCCCAACATAAACAGGATTAGCATGACTCCAGGAAGAGAGCTTCAGCCAACTGCATAGGAGCCCCAGGTTCTGCTTGGCAGACCTTCACACCGTATTGGAGGAAGGTTTAAAACAGTCCAATCAGAAGATGCTGTTAGAACCTTGCACGAGGGAAGTGCACAGCCTCTCTGAAGATCTGAGGGAACACAAGAACATCTAGCATGTGATTAAACGATTTTTGGAATAGAGAAATCTGACTGTATGGAACCAGGCTACAAGCCAGCTGCCACAGGATTAGATAGCTGGCAGCTGGAACCTTCCCAGGAAGGAAATTTGGGGCTTGTCAGGCTCTGCTACAATATTACGGCTCCAGCCTGTGAACACACAAGACCAGTAGCATTCACTTTGCATGCAGGTTCCCATGAGCAAAGGGGCTTTTCTTCTTCCAGAGCCAGGCTCAGGCATTTTGTCTTGTGACCCTATATTACACCAGAGCACCCTAGCCCCTCAATACTCCAGCCAACACATCTTCCCACCAACTGTTATGAAACAGCCACAGCCTGTGCCTCATCAGTTTTATCTAGGGGAAGGATTAGCCGAGCAATACGTCCCTGTGAATACTCAGCTGAGCCCAGATCCTAAATGAAGAAGGTCAGAGACATACAGATTTCTCATCTTGTTTTGAAGGAAGAGGATGGAGAAAAAAAAAATATATATATATATATATATATTCTGTTTCAGCTTCTAGGTATCACTGTACACTGAGGTCATTCCAACTCCAAAATCAAGATTGTAACACCACTACGCTGCAATGAAGTTACTATGTTGAGAAGGCTGCGAGTCTGCAGATTTTATAAGAAGCCAAACCTTGTGCAATGCAGGCAACTCAAAGTTGCAGAGTGGTGAAAACCACTGGTGCAAAGTTCTAAAATACTGCAGAGGAACAAGGTAAGGATAAGGGTAAGTGACATGCCTCTAGAGGATGTGAGCTGCAGGCAGTGCTTCTTCCACCAGCAGGATTTCAGCAGAGGATGAAGCAAAGTACTGAATAAATGAACAGGACTGAAGAGAGATGGCAATTCTGTGCTTCCTTATAGAGTGTTCACATATATCTGGGAAATGTCAAACCACCACCTGAAACAAGTTGGCAGAGAGCACCACGTGGCCTGGCATTGTTAACACATTTCCAAAGTTTACTCTGTGTTTCAGCTCCTCACACAAAGACGCCTTTCTGAGCAAAGATAAAACAACACACTGAAATAAGCTGCTTGCAAGCTTCCTGGCTTGGCAGAGGAGTAACACAGCTCTGGGGGATAAACTAGAAAGTCACCAAGCAAGTTGCCAGTATCTGAAAACCAATGAAGAAGGACATCTCAACTGCAGGAAACATGCTGCTGTTGTTTCTCAGTAAGAAACAACAATATCCCACCAAGACAATGGTAACAAGAATTTCTGCATCACATCCCAGTGTGTTGCTTGGCAGCTCTGCACCCATTGGTCAAACTGGAAAGGAAGGCCCCTTGAACATACAACAGCTGGAGGCTCCTAAAAATTCCTCTTAAATTTTGTATTCACAGGAACAGCTGAATTTACAGTTTGAGGCAGTTTCACATTTAAGCCAGTCTTAATAAAATATTTGTCTTGAACAAAGATGCAGACTGGGCTTTGTGTGACATCTCTTTTGGCTCACTGACCTCGAGATGTCACCTCAGCTTTGCTACCACTGACAAAACACAGAGCTCCTGCTGAGCTGAGTTCCTTGGAAGTTATTTGTTATGAGGCACTCTGACTACCCAAAGCCTGTTTTCACTCGGAGCTTTGCTCTTGTCCACAGCTCATGTGTTTGCCAGGAGTTGCTGCTTCAAAACATTAAAGGGGGAGGGCAATGAGAAAAGAAACCACAGGGAAAAAACACTGCTCTGTTTACAACACTATTGTTATCTCCTAGCAGGAGGGTATCTCTGCTCAGTATCTGCAGTAGTTTCCATACACAGCTTCTGCCATCAGCTTGGCTTCAGTCCCTGTACCTGATGCCCACAGAGTTGAATTTCTCTTCTCTGCTGCCCTACAGCCCTGAAGCAGAGCATGGATGCCTTTTCCTCATCCCAGCAATGAGGATGTCACCCCAGATCTCAGCAAGATCCCCATCTGAATCCAAGCAAGTAGGATGCAGCTTCCTGAAGGCAGTTTTCCGTAGCACAGCTCAATGAAGGAAGAACTCTGCTGTCACTGGACTTCTGGCCCAACCAAGCCCAGAGTTCTGAGAAGCATCACCACTGATAACCAGAGGCCTTGTTTCAACATGCAGACTGTTCCATTTACAGAGGTGATTGGAAGAACTGTTTTCCCTCTAAGGAGAAACAGCTAACGTAGTCTGTGCCTGCTATCCAAGGAAGAAACATGAAGTTTTAACTAGAGAAACTAAGCTTATACCCTAAAATTATGTTTTGGCAACTTCTGAGGCATGTAGGAAAGCAGTTCAAATAATCTTTTCCCCTTTTAATTAAAGCAGGTCAAACCTTCCCCCGAAACAAGGCTCCCAGGCTGCAATACACCACCAAGTCCCTGAACTACTTCAGCTAGAAAAAAGGGACCTTCTTACAGTCCTCCAGCTGTAGAGAAAAGCTATTTCAACAACTAACTTCTAAAAGTGTCACTAGGGTCTCTAAAGGCTAAACTCATCAGCTCCAAGTCAGGCTGGGGAACACTGCTGGCTGAGGGCTGGCCTGCAGAGTGTGACCACAAAGGCTCAGCTCAAGATCCAGAGGACAGTGTTCTATTCCCAGCATTAACATCCACACTGAGGAAGCACAAGAGTCTCTTGCAATCAAGTGTAGATCTAAGGAATAAAAGAACAGTCCCTGTGAGCTGACAGCTTGTAGAGCACAAGCCAGCTAGGAGAGCTGCCCAGATCACTGTGGGCTCTGACTGGCCAGCAGCACAAGATACAGAGGGCAAGGGAACAGCAGGAGCTTTTTGAGCTCAGAGCCAGGCACTCTCCATAGCAGAGCTCAGCATCTAGTGAAGCCAGCACAAGGGGTGCAGAGCCTCTCTGTGCCAGAAGCTCACAGCAGTGCTGCAGCAGCATTTTTTTCTGCTGGACTAAAGGTGATCTAGAAACATCCATATTGTATAAGCTTGGGCATCCTCTATTCACACCCTGAACAACTGTACCAGGAAAAAGCTTCTTGGCTCAACTACTTCCTATGACAGACCGATAGCAATAGATACTGCTTTTCTCAACATCAGGCACATGCAAAAGGCCTGCCATCAGCTGAAACAGCTCAAAATCTTCACTCCAGAGAAGCACCAAGCTCCACAGCAGAACAGTTCAGCTTCAAACACTCACTTCCCATGGGGCAGCCTTACGGGAAAGATAGCACCTGTTGCACAGCACAAACATGCAGGAACAGAGAGCGAAGCTACATTCAGGGGCAAACCAGAAAGCAGTGTTCACCTCATCTTGTCTTCTTTCCCACCTCGACCTCCCAGCTTGGCCCTTCCTTTCCCTAACATGCTACACAAAGGGTAACAGTATCAGACAAGCTATTTTCTTGTAGCAATAAGGAAAGTAGAAACCACCTCCTTCCGCAGTGCAATACCCCACACCTGGAGGGCAGCAACAACATTGCCATCACTGGCCCTTTGTTTGCAAAGTATCTAAACTTCATAATAGGATGCATGTGAGAGTGTGTACGCCCCCATCCCCCAACTGATCCCCAAAAAAAAAAAAAAAAAAAAAAAAAAAGAGCTCAGACTGGATTACCTTTTGCTGAGGCACATGCTGGAGAATAACTATCCAGAGGCCTGCTGCTTCTCTCCAGCCAAGCCCTCCCCAGTCTGCCCCCACCTCCCAGTTCCTTTTCAAACAGGGGACTTGGACTAATTCACTTTGTTAAAAACCAGAGCCAGCCTTTGGGACTGAAACAAAATTAGAGCTGTTCTTTGAAGTCCCTCCTGACCCATTTAGGAGGGCACTGCTGCTACTTGGCAGGTTTTGTAGTTTTGCTGCTCAGGGGCAGCTTTGCTGCTGCTCTAGATGTAGCAGAGAAAGAAGTTACCACATCTCTCCATCCAGAAAAAACCCGTATGTCTGGCCTTCCGTTCCCACTGCAGGAAGTTAGATGTGTATACTAGAGGCAGCAAGAGCGGACCAGGAGCAGAGCACCTAGCCATACCTGGAGTCAGCAGCTCCAATGTGCTTCAGCTTCAGGAGTTCCATTTTCTCTTCCAAAACCTCTGTGTCACTTAATAAACATACTGGGCCAAAATCCAGGAAAAAAAAACCAAACAAAACAACACAAAACATTTCCAGCTAATTTCAGTTCCTACTTACTTCGCAGACACCTGCAATACTTACAAGGAACAGGAGATTGAAGAGGAACAGGAAGTACTTGGTGACTTTCAGGCAACCGGACCCCATCTTCTCTCAATTAAAGGATCTACATGGAAAGAAGAACAACAAGAAGCTGTTAGCATCAGGTCCCCCAGGTGTTTTGGACAAAATCCTCACCCTGTGCAGAGCTCTGCATCACGTGGTAGGTCTCATAGAAGGCACACCAGAAGCACACACTGGACAGACGTCCTGAGCTGCCCTTGAGAGCAGCAAGATAGGACAACATGGTCATTACAAATACAGCTGCTGCAAAGACCTCCTGGAGCATGACAGCTATCAGATGTTCCAGAAGGGATTTAGTCACACATACGCTAATTCCATCACTATTTGCATAGAGTTTGTGTTAATGGCATCAGCCACAACACCAACTGTAGCTACCAGTCCAGATGGAATGAAATAATGCACTGATCTGAAGAAGGGGCCACAAGACAGGTCCCTCCCTCTGAAAACTCTCATCATTTTGTGACCCCTGAGCAGCTGCAAGAACACTGGGCCACTTTGTAAGGTAGCACGATGTCACGGTTTGAACTAAAAATCCACCTGCGTCCGTGACAGGGGGCCGTAGGCCCCGAAGGGGCCCTAGGCCGAAAGGAAAAAATTAATTAGGGAAAGAAAACAGCGGCAACGATCTAAGGAGGCACACTTATTTACTAAATACTATATCGAAATACAGGATAACACAATATAATACAATATAATTGAAAATTGAGCTAACGAATCAAGCAAAATAGGAGAGAGAATGAGTCCCGTAACCGAGAGGCCTACTGTGAATCTAGGCGAACGGCTGAAGGCTCCCACACACTCCCCTGAACGCCAGAACTCGAAAGACCTCAGTCTGTTCTGCGACAGAGTTAATATAGAGTCCAGGTCCCGTGACCTATCGTGTTGTTCCCTGGGAGATGTAGTCTTCTTCTGATAAGTTGCAGATTCAGTAAAATTATTCATGCTTTATATGATGTTATGATGTGGAATACTGATAGCAAAAATTACAAAATTATTAAACCATGACATTCCACCCCTTATTCTACATCATTACATTATATTTATACATACATACACACTCATATGTATAATTGTGAATAATCAGCAACCTTATTTTTTCTCAACAATCTATATTTATTCCATACAAATCCCTAAGTTGAGAACAAAACTCTATAACCTAACCTACTATTTATTAATTTTGAGAAAATGGCAAAACTGCCAGAAAAAGGAAAACATGTCAGCGGTAGAGGGGAAAGGCAGCGCTAGTAGGGCGTCCCCCACATCAAGGTGCACTCATCCTTTCCCAGCCACCACAGCAGATTTCCTTTTGACTTATACTTCTTTCCATGTGTGCTCTACACATGCATGGCCAGTGCAGGATATAGAGCCCAGATGGAAAACTTGCTTACAGAATGCCTAATTAAGGTATATAGAGAAAAAGTGTTTCCTTAACATTAATCCACTCTATCTTAAGTCCTATACGTAATTGAACTATTCTGTACCTAATTGAAATATTTTCTGAGACTCTACCTATATATTTACAGGAAAATCATTGGCTGCACTCCCCCAACATCAAATTCCCTTGTGGTACACATTGAACATTCCCATTTTTGTCCATCACCCACCATGTGCACCCAGGTCCCTGGGCAAAGACAGTACCCCGGAGAGGTTTGCCCTTTCCAGACGCTGGAAGGACCCAAACTGTTTTTCCCAACACACTCTTTATGTGTACTACAGGAACCTTATCTCCCTCCACGGTACGTAGGGAGCTGGATTGGTTAGGACCATTACGATTACTAGATCCTCGAGTGTTGACCAACCAGGTGGCTTCTGCTAAATGGTTCTCCCAATTTTTATACGTTCCGCCACCCATTGCTTTCAACATAGTTTTCAATAACCCATTGAATCGTTCAATCTTACCAGAAGCTGGTGCATGATAGGGAATATGGTAAATCCACTCAATGCCATGATTTTTGGCCCAAGTGGTTACAAGGGAATTTTTAAAATGGGTCCCATTATCTGATTCAATTCTTTCCGGAGTGCCATGCCGCCACAGGATTTGCTTTTCCAACCCTAATATGGTGTTTCGGGCGGTAGCATGGGGTACTGCGTATGTTTCGAGCCACCCAGTGGTTGCCTCCACCATGGTGAGTACATAACGCTTACCATTGCGAGATCGTGGCAAGGTGATATAATCAACCTGCCATGCCTCTCCATATTTATACTTTTGCCATCGCCCTTCCCCCCAAATAGGTTTCATCCTCTTGGCTTGTTTAATTATGGCGCATGTTTCACAATCATGAATAACTTGAGCAATAGCGTCCATAGTTAAATCCACCCCTCGGTCTCTGGCCCACTTATATGTTGCATCCCTTCCTTGATGACCTGAAGTCTCATGGGCCCACCGAGCTAGGAATAATTCACCCTTGTTCTGCCAGTCCAAGTCTATTTGAGCCACCTCAATTTTGGCAGCTCGATCAACCTGATGGTTATTTTTATGTTCTTCAGTAGCCTTGCTTTTAGGTACATGAGCATCTACATGGCGCACCTTTACAACAATGTTCCTTATTCGGGCAGCAATGTCTTTCCACAGTTCAGCAGCCCAAACAGGTTTACCCTTTCGTTGCCAATTATCATCTTCCCACTGTTGCAACCACCCCCATAAGGCATTTGCCACCATCCATGAATCAGTATAAAGATGAAGCATTGGCCACCTCTCCCGTTCAGCCACATCTAAAGCCAGCTGAACAGCCTTTACCTCTGCGAATTGACTTGATTCTCCTTTACCTTCGGTGGCCTCTGCAACTTGTCGTGTGGGGCTCCATACAGCAGCTTTCCATCTGCGATGCTTCCCTACAATACGACATGATCCGTCTGTGAATAGGGCAAATTTCTTTTCGTTTTCTGGTAGCTCATTGTATGGTGGTGCCTCTTTAGCACGTGATACCTCTTCTGTAGGTGGTGTTTCAATTTTTTTACTCTCAGGCCAGTCCATGATCACTTCTAGAATTCCAGGACGGCTGAGTTTTCCCATTCGAGCTCGTTGAGTAATTAATGAAATCCACTTACTCCAAGTGGCATCAGTAGCATGATGGGTGGAGGGAACCTGTCCTTTAAACATCCAGTTTATTACTGGCAAGCGAGGTGCTAGAAGAAGCTGAACCTCTGTCCCAACTACTTCAGAAGCAGCCCGAACCCCCTCATACACGGCTAAGATCTCCTTCTCAGTTGGAGTGTAGCGCTCCTCAGACCCTTTATATGCTCGACTCCAAAATCCTAGGGGTCGGCCTCGGGTCTCTCCTGAGGCTCTTTGCCACAAACTCCAGGTGGGACCTTTCTCTCCAGCAGCAGTGTAGAGGATGTTCTTCACATCCTGTCCCGTCCGTACTGGCCCCAAGGCCACGGCACGGGCTATTTCTTGTTTTATCTGCTCAAAAGCCTGCTGCTGCTCAGGACCCCATGAGAAATTATTCTTCTTCCGTGTTACCTGATAGAGAGGGCTCACTATGTGGCTGTAGTTTGGGACATGCATTCTCCAAAAGCCCACTACTCCCAGAAAAGATTGGGTCTCTGTTTTATTTGTGGGCGGAGACATAGCAGTGATTTTGTCAATCACATCTGCTGGGATGTGACGACGTCCATCTTGCCATTTTATGCCTAAGAACTGGATTTCCTGGGCAGGCCCCTTCACCTTGCTGCGCTTAATGGCAAAACCAGCTTTCAAAAGAATTTGGATTATCTGTTTCCCTTTCTTGGAAACCTCTGCTGCTGTATGGCCCCACACCACAATGTCATCAATATACTGCAAGTGCTCAGGAGCATTACCCTGTTCCAAAACAGCTTGGATCAATCCATGGCAAATTGTTGGGCTGTGCTTCCACCCCTGGGGTAAACGGTTCCAGGTATACTGAATACCTCTCCAGGTAAAAGCAAACTGTGGCCTACATTTTGCAGCCAATGGGATGGAAAAGAAGGCATTAGCAATATCAATGGTGGCATACCACCTAGCTTCTTTTGACTCCAATTCATACTGGAGTTCTAGCATGTCTGGTACAGCAGCACTTAATGGAGGTGTGACTTCATTCAGGCCACGGTAATCTACCGTCAGCCTCCATTCCCCACTGGTTTTACGCACTGGCCATATGGGGCTGTTAAAAGGCGAGTGCGTTTTGCTAATCACTCCCTGATTTTCTAATTGGCGAATTAGCTTTTGAATGGGGAGCAATGAGTCCCTATTGGTGCGGTACTGCCGTCTGTGAACCACTTTGGTGGCAATTGGTACCTCTTGGTCTTTTACCTGGAGTAACCCCACAACAGAAGGATCATCTGACAGACCAGGTAAAGTTGACAGCTGCTTAACACCATTTGTGTTTACAGCAGCTATCCCAAAGGCCCATCGATACCCCTTGGGATCCTTGAAATATCCCATCCTAAGGTAATCGATTCCCAGTATACATGGAGCCTCTGGACCAGTCACAATAGGGTGCATTCGCCAGTTTTTACCAGTGAGGCTTATTTCGGCCTCCAACATAGTCAATTCTTGGGAACCCCCAGTCACTCCATGGATATAAATTGGTTGTGTCCCTTGGTGACTTGAGGGCATTAGGGTGCATTGTGCACCAGTGTCCACCAAGGCTTTATATTTCTGTGGTTGAGATGTGCCAGGCCACTTAATCCACACAGTCCAGTATACTCTGTTGTCCCTTTCCCCCCCCTGGCTGGGGGCAGGGCCCCTCTATTGTTTACCTCGTTGACTTGCAGCAACTGGAACTCTCCCCCGTTTGGAAGAGTTCACCTTGGTGGTTGTTTTGGATTGTAATTCTTTCACTCGTGCCTGAAGTGCAGAAGTGGATGAGTTATACCACTTCTTTATATCCTCCCCATGATTACTCAAGAAATACAACAAAGCAAAACGTATGGTCTTATCATTGTCGTTTGCTTGAATACGAGGTGTCTTATCGTTGTCATTTGCTTGAATACGAGGACGTCTCTTTTTTATGGTTGAGATTTTCGATGATACAGGTCGAGAGGAACTCATGTTGTTTAGCTCTCTCAATAGGCGATCGTGGAAATCCTGGTTTCCATCATCTGGTACCACCGTGGATTCATCTACATCAGGCACATTAGCCAATTTGTCAATAATATCACTTTGTGTTTCCTCCACTTTGTCTAACCTTTCCACTATTTTTTTTCCCATTTGGACAATGGCTGAAGTATAAAGCTTAACTTCTGTAGCGCTTATAAATAATTCAAGCTCCTGAAGTCTGCTAATTAGCTCATTTACAGGGGGCTTTCTTTCCCCTTTGCCATATACCAATGCAAGTGCACTGGCATGCTTTTCTGGAGCTGCCTTTGTAAAGTCACGCCACATTTGTCGTGGAACGTGGACTGCTTCAGGATCATGTAATTGGTTTGGATTGTTACGATTGAACTGGGGGCTGTAGAGCATTTCCACCAGAGCCCTTTCTCTCAAAAATTGGATACCTTTCTCCATATCAGTCCATTTCTTTTTCTCAGGCTCCAAGTCCCGTTTAAAGGGGAATCTATCTCTTACCGCTATCAACATCCGCTTCCAGAGGGTGTAGGACCGATTTTGGCATGTGCCTATACCTCTGTCCACACGTGAGTCCCTGGAAATGCTACCCAGTTGGCGAGCTTCACTGCCATCGAGCCACGCACTGTTGGCACCATTGTCCCAGCAGCGAAGTAACCAAGTGACCATATTTTCTTTTGGCTGACGTGTGAAATCCTTTCTCAGATCTCGAATTTCACTCAGTTTAAAAGATCGATCAATAATGGTCGTAATACTTTGCTCACCTTTTGCTCTATCAGGAGTCCCAGGTGTTAATGTTGGCAGCTGTGTTGATGAGGCTGCCCCATCTATAAGTTTGGACTCGAGAAATTCTCGTAAAGAAAATTTAGCTTTTGGCTCCTCGTCTGACTCTGACCCTGACTCTGACGCTTGTGTTATTTCCTCCAGGCGACCTTCCTCCTTCTTCCTCTCTCCTAACTTTCTCTCTCCTAACTTTCTCTGCTCCTCTGACTTCTTCTCCTCCTCTAACATCTTCTTATACTGCTCTAACAACCTCTGCTCCGCCGACTTCCTCTGGTCTTCTGACTCCTCCTGCTCTCCTGAGTCCCCCTGACCTCCTGAGTCCCCCTGCTCTCCTGAGTCCCCCTGCTCTCCTGAGTCCTGCTCTCCTAACTCCCTCCGCTCTTCTAACTCCTTCTGCATTTTCTCTATCTGAGTTGAAACTCGTTTTGTTTTTCGCCCTCTTACAGGGGCAACCAACATTGTATCTGGTGCCCCCGGTGGTTGGTTAAGTTGGAGTACATACGGTTCAGACTTGAGGGTGTCGCATTCTGCCCTGAGGACGTTATAACTAGACTGGAGGGCGTCGTGCTCAGACTGGAGAGCGTTGTGCTTACACAGGAGGGCGCTGCGCGCTGCCCGGAGATTGTCGTACCCGGACTGGAGGTCTTTGTGTTTGGACTGGAGAGTGTCATACTTGGACCGGAGGGCGCTGTGCTCGGACTGGAGAGTGTCGTGCTCGGACCGGAGGGCATCGCGCTCAGTCTGGAGAGTGTCATGCTCGGACCGGAGGGCGCTGTACTCGGACTGGAGAGTGTCATGCTCGGACCGGAGGGCATCGCGCTCAGTCTGGAGAGTGTCATGCTCGGACCGGAGGGCATCGCGCTCAGTCTGGAGAGTGTCATGCTCGGACCGGAGGGCGCCGTGCTCGGACTGGAGAGCGTCGTGCTCGGACCGGAGGGCGCCGTGCTCGGACTGGAGAGCGTCGTGCTCGGACCGGAGGGCGCCGTGCTCGGACTGGAGAGCGTCGTGCTCGGACCGGAGGGCGCCGTGCTCGGACTGGAGAATGTCGTGCTCGGACCGGAGGGCACTGTGCTCAGACTGGAGAGTGTTGAGTTGGGATTGCAGGGAGCTTTTCTCATCCCAAAGTTTTTCTGCGTCAGCTCTAAGACTCTCTTTCTCGTACCAGATTGAGTCTCGTTGGTACAGGAGATCTTTTCTCTCAGCTTCAAAAGCTTTTTCTCTCTCTACCTTCTCATCCCAAAGTTTTGCTGCGTCAGCTCTAAGACTCTCTCTCTCAGGAATGGTATTGACTAAGGCCCAATAAGCATTAGCTAGGCCCAAAATCATTTGTGCCTCCTGAGATCTGCCTGAGCCACAACATTCCTGCCTCAAATATGCAATCAAACTCTCAGGATTCTTCAAGTGTTCAGGAGTGAAGCTCCATAACACTGAAGATGTCTGTCCTTTGAGAATCTCTTCAATTCCCTGCCACTCAGTATTCTCTGGTTCTAGGGAAGACTTCCTCCGGATGTTATAAATCCAGATACTGAGTGAGATTATTACAATAATCAACAGTAAGATCAGGGAGATTAAGAGTGTGGCCCACTGATCATTCAAGAACTGCATAAAGGATTCATAGAAAGAAAGAGGAGCACGCTTAAAAATCACCATTTCTGTATAATTAGTTGCATTAGTTGCTCCCTCTGGAGCTGTATACAGATACGAAGTGAGCATTGCTAACCATGCTTTCAATCCATTATACAATTGTATAGCTCCATAAGAAAAAGTGGCTAGCTTAAACATGGCCCAATATGTTCGGAGCGTCTCAAAAAAGGAACCAATGGCACACAGTCCCTGGTAAAACAAATTTAGTAGAGAAAACATCTTTTTTCCTCCAATAGAGAGAAAAAAGTAAAAGAAAACAAAGCTCAGCAGTGTTTATAAAATATACCGGAGTATTGGCAGTCCGCCTGGACTTTCAAGGTCAAGCTCGCAGGTGCAGAATCGCAAACACGAGATAGCTCCTTAACAGGGAAAAAAACTCGTAGCTCTGTTAAAAGCTAAAAGAGCAACAGAAGAAAACACAGAAAAACAGCAACTCAATTTGCCCGCATTCTCCACCAAAATCTGTCACGGTTTGAACTAAAAATCCACCTGCGTCCGTGACAGGGGGCCGTAGGCCCCGAAGGGGCCCTAGGCCGAAAGGAAAAAATTAATTAGGGAAAGAAAACAGCGGCAACGATCTAAGGAGGCACACTTATTTACTAAATACTATATCGAAATACAGGATAACACAATATAATACAATATAATTGAAAATTGAGCTAACGAATCAAGCAAAATAGGAGAGAGAATGAGTCCCGTAACCGAGAGGCCTACTGTGAATCTAGGCGAACGGCTGAAGGCTCCCACACACTCCCCTGAACGCCAGAACTCGAAAGACCTCAGTCTGTTCTGCGACAGAGTTAATATAGAGTCCAGGTCCCGTGACCTATCGTGTTGTTCCCTGGGAGATGTAGTCTTCTTCTGATAAGTTGCAGATTCAGTAAAATTATTCATGCTTTATATGATGTTATGATGTGGAATACTGATAGCAAAAATTACAAAATTATTAAACCATGACACACGAAATCAAGCTTATTGAGTGCAACTCTGCACTGGATGGCTCAGCAGCACTTGAGAACCAGCAAGTTACTCACATACCACCAACTCTGCTCCAATTGCAAAACACGTAAAATTTCAGAAAGTGCCTATTTCCAACCATATAAGTACAAGGCAGCATAGGATGATAGATTGGGATGCTGATGTTAGTCTGTTGGTACCAGCCATGCAAGTTGTAGCCTGTGGCTAGCACGCAACAGAGAGGGGAAGAATGAAACTACAGTGTGGGTCTTTGCCATACAAAGAACATAACTCTCTGTATTTGATTTTAATTACCATGCCTAAAGCCTGTGTAACCCTGCATGAGAAAAGATAGGCAAGACTGCTCTCAGTATTGAGAATTAGAAAGCATATTATCAGTAAGTCCTTATCAGGTCTTTGCATTACAGGACTTCAGGAGTAAATACGTCTGTATAACTGTAAAGTACAAGTTCTCACTTGTCTGACAGCAAAGAGCTCAGAAGTTTCTGACATGGCCAGCAGACCACCATTGGGACTGGAGCTGTACTCCTCCTGGGAAAGCAGTGCAGCTGACTGATGCATGGGGTCAGCTACGGGGAACACCTCAAAAGTCAGCTTTCCTGCTTCTCCTTCCTGTCCCTGAGCAGCTACACTTCCTGCAGAGGGAATGGAGCTCTTAAGTTCCTTAAAAACTGCTTTGGCAAGCTCCTTGCTTCAGACAGCCCACGCTGCTGCGGTAAGAGGCAGCAGTCAGAGGAAGAGTAGAACAAGCTGAGGCATTAGTCCTGCTGGGAGGAACCAGGCCCAGTGGGAAGCAAGGTCAGCAGTGCTTCCTACTGCCTGCCTGGGTGTACCAAGGGTCACAGGAACCTAGCACACTCTTTTGTTTCAATTAAAGGCTTTTGCTTAATCTTATTAAATATTTAGGCTAATTCTGGAGTTAAACTGGTATGCAGGCCTTGTTACAACCAGCTAGTCTGCCACCAAGCAGCGAGCACCCTCCTCTACCATTTATGTACCCTCCTCAACATTTAGGGAGCCAGGTCCCCAAGCAATGATGGACACATGCTGTGGGGAATTCAAGAGCTCTGCTACCCTTTGACCTAGCCATGCAATTAGCCAGACAGATCTCACACAGGCCATCAATCTTCTTACCAAATGCCCCAACCTAGGTGCAGTCTCTGTTTCTCAAGCCCAGGGAGCATTTCTCAGTGCTTGCTCCCAGCAGGGAGTAGCCAAGTGCTGCCCATCTCTGACTCTGCCCCCTGCTATTTTGATTAGTTAGGAAAACAGACTTGCTAAGCTATTAGGATCATTACAATAGTAACCTAAGGTAATTACATCGTCAAACAAGCTGAAAAGAGCTGCTGTGGAAGAAGTTGTGCCTGAGGTGGCAGAGTAAAAGATCTGCTTTCAGGACCCCTCTATTCCCAGCTGCTTAATGCATTCTAGTTTTAATATTTTATTAGAAACAAAAAAAAAAACCTAACTGCACATCACAGCATTACATGCCACTCTTACCACAGGGAGATACACCTCCTTCATAGCTCCCAGCAATAAAGAAACAATTCAAAATACAGTTTTCAAGCCCAAAGTAAACCAGGTCTTCAGGGTTTTTCCCTGAGCTTTTAGCATAACTCTGGATTCCACATACTGAAATACAATATGTTTTTCAATTCTCATGTAATCCTTACTAAAACTTCTGTTCATTACATTAATAAAATTCCACAAGATCCTAACTTCTAAGGCTGCAGAAGCAGTCACAATACAAGCAACACCATGGAAGCAGCAGCTCAGAGGAAGTCAAGATGGGACAGATTGGGAATATGAGTTTGGAAGTATCACAACCAGGCAAACCTACAGGTCCCAAAATTTGTGGGCTTCTCCATCTGGCCAGATTGCTGAGCCCAGAAGCAGGCAGGACTTGTGACACACATAACACAGCCCTTGTTCTTGCCCTTGCCACTGAAGAGCTCACTGCTCGCCTCTGGCAGCTGCCTAAATTTCCAGCCCCAACATCCTGCAGCAATGCGTGCAAAGGTCTAATAAATGAAGCTCACAACTTTCTAACTCCACTGTTTGTTCACAGTCGTGCATTGTTTTCTCCTTTTCCTCTCCACCCTAATTGCTTTCATCACTCAGATTTTTTTACATGTTTTCCCTACACCCATCCTTCACTAAGAAGTCCCACACAGTCTTTTCAACAATCCCACCCACACACCTCTGATTTTCCACATCACCCTACAGAGCGATGCCAGCTCTGCAGAGCACTTCACAGAAGACCATACAGTCAATTTCCACAGCAAAGTATCTCCCTGCTTCTCCTTCCCTATTCTGTGATGACACTCAGGGCTGTTCATACCTGTCTAGCAGTAACTAAAGCACTAAAGCAGTAACATCTCAGTTGCATACATGACCTGGTTAGCACTGGTGTGGCTAAATCTGAACTATCAGGGTGCTCTGCCCTAGGACCTGGAAGAAGGCATTCCTAGGCTAGAACTTTGGGTTTCCAACAGACAAGACATAAGAGACTGAGCAAGCCATGCAGCAACACGAATTGCTCCCTATCCCCTGCAGCATCTCCAGCTTTCAGGCTCATAGTGACAACAGCAGAGCCAGTATGCAAAGCACAAAGCCCAGGACACATGCAAGGAGCAGCAATGGAAGAGCATCATCTTGTTCCACAAGAGTGGCTGTGCTGGGAGCAGGTGCATGCAGATGTTATCACCACATCAGTCAAGGTGTGGGGAGACAAAGTTAATTTTTAATTGCAAATCTGCAGCGTCAAACTAGACTCTGCACTGCCCCCACCTAGCCAGCACTGCGTGCTTGGTGCTCACTGGAGTTTATGACACTTGGCTCAGGCTGGCTGGTACGTGCCTGTGCTGTGCAGCCCTGTGGTGAGAGCACAGCCTGCTGCAGCACCAGCCCTGCTCCCACAGCTCAACACCTCAGCTGCCAAGATCCTGCACACTACAAATAAGGGGCTCATTTGTCAGTGTGGCAAAAGAGAGGAGCAAGCAGGAATAATCCTAACACAAGCAGAGTAGGCTGGCTTGTGTCTGTGCTTCACTGAAGGAAAAGCTTTTTTCTTTACAGAAACACAGGTGCAGCAGCCACTACTGTCTCAGCTCTGCAGCCCATCCAGTGCTCACAATGCTTTGCATCTTGTGCCCGATGCAGCAGCTGAGATCATTGGAAGAAAATGGGAGTGCTCAGGTGGCAGAACCGCTCCCCCTGACCCACACAAGTACCTGTGTCAAGGTGGGGGGGATTTCCAGAATTCCCTATTGCAGAATCCAGATAAGCCACAAACTGCAGAATTATTTGAGGAAGGGACATTTAAAGGCCATCTAGTCCAACTCCCCTGCAGTGAACAGACACCTACAGCTACATCAGGTTGCTCAGAGGCTGGTCCAATTTGACCTTGAATGTCACCAGAGATGGGGCATCCACCAACTCTCCAGGCAATCTGTTCCAGTGCTTCACTGCCCTTATTGTAAATCGGGACAGATCTTTGCAGAAGCCACAGGCGGTGACAGAGCAGCCACAGAATGGTCATTCGTGCTCCTATAGACGGCTCTGAAGGCCATGACCTCCCTTGGTATGGGAGGAGCCCTCACCCACAGAGCCCAGCTAATGGGAATGTTTGACTTTCCATGCAGGTGAAGAACAAACACTTGGCAATCAGGCAGCCTTGTGGTCATCTGGTTGAGAAACTTGACAGCTTGGCACAGCAGTGCCAGTTAATGAACAAAGGCAGAGTTGCTGAGCCTCTTCTAACCAAGTACAGCACTGCCCTAAGGCAGAGATCCGGTAATGCACAAAGAATACCCAAGGGAGTTCATCTTGTTGACATTACAATTCAAAGGCCTTGGACTTACAGTACACCTGGGACATACGGCTTGTCTCCAGCAAGCAAACAACCACCGAGCCAATGAAATGCTCAGGTCTGAATTCAATGAGCTTTTCTTCAAGCTCCGCTGAGATAATACCAACTGCGTAGTGACCTTGAGAGCATAAATATGATCACATTCAAGGTGCAGACTTTCCAAACAGTATCTCTTGTTTAGTTCCAGCAGAAAGATTGGAGGGACAACCTGGACCTGGAAGATTAGGGCTGCTAATAGGGGTTGCACTCCCAAATAGGTCACTTCTGGGGGAACAGATAAATGTCTGTGGTAGAGCCACCGAGTCAACTATAGCTTCTAACAAAGTGTCAGGAAAAGTTAGGAAATAAATAAATAAATAAATGTTTGCATAATATAGCCTTCTGAAACAGAAAACGACATGGAGAAAATGATTATGGGGGGGAAATAAGTTAAGAGGAAGAATCTTATCAGTCATTACATCTATTCTAGATATAGTTGCTCCTTAAGTAGAAACCATTGCCTCTAAGCTAGAGGAAATTGCAACAAGGGCTCAACACAAGCAGCAGCGTGGCTCTCTCAGCCTATAAATGGCAGCGCAACAAACTGCTGCTGCTTGTTCAGGTTTTGGACAGGTATGGTGACACCCTAGCACAAGTGTCTGCCAGACATTTGCATACAGCTCAGCCATGCTTGCTGCCCTGGAGCAAGTTGGGTCAGCAGTCAATACCACTGACAAGACCAGATTTCCAAGCAATGAGTTTTTATCAGCTTACAGCACTGAAATAGATTTGTTCCCAGTGCACCTGATAAGACACGAAGCCTTTCAGTTTCATTTCTGGAGTATGCATACCGTTAAGTGCAATAATCTGACCAACACATCACCCAGTGGGATGACAGTTTAGAAAGCACCCTAAAGACTCTCTATGGTCACAGAAGTCTTTCAGCATGTTTTTCAACAGCAAACCTACAGCGCATTTTGCAGAACGGAAATATGTATTTTAGAGATGTGATTCCGATGTGTGAAAGGAAGTGATCAGATATTTATAAGCCACCACCGCTGCACTTACAAAGAAACCAACGTACATTTTGGTATCAAAGAGCAAAGCAGGTCTCACAAGAACCCATGATCCTTTCTGGGTGTTTGAAAGAGATGCAACCAGATTTTAAGAACATCTGCACCTCCCCCTTCAGACAGAGAGCCAACATTTAAGCATGGCTTCACTCCCTACAACTTGGAAGCAAAGTTCTTTGCTATTTTCAGTCTATGCACACATGCTTGCCCAGCACGACAATACTTGCAGGACACTCCATTCCTCCAATTTAAGCAAATTTTTCCATTCAGCAAGACCGAAGATACAAGCTTGCCAAAAGAAAAAAGGAAAAAACAAACCCCCAGAACCTGTTCCAGATATCTTTTAGTTCTTCCCCTGCTAACTCCCCCGACCTCCACAAACAACCTTACCAGAAATAACAAAAGAAAAAGCCAAAATATTGCTTTTGTTTGTTTTGCTTCTTGATTACCACCTACTAGATCGCTATTTGTGTAGGGAGCACTTCAGGCAGAGTCCAGAGAGGTTCCTGCACTGACTTATAAACACTGCAGGTCACATCACAGTGAATACACACATTTCAGAAAACTGGTTGGGCAGCTCTGTCACTTGACTACACAGGCTATTAAATGGCTCCAAAACAGAGACCAGCTCAGCTTTGTGTGTTCCTCCCCCCCTCCCATCTCCAGTACTGTTACACTGTAAACAGCATCTCTGCAACAAACTCCTGCACCAGCTCCCCAGGGAGGAACAAAGCCAAGGGGCCCACCAAGCATTTACCATTGGCTTCAGGCCCACCAGCCTGGAAATCACCATACAAGCACAGGGCAGGCTCCCAAGCCTCTCATGTAACTGTACACAGCTTTCCCAGAGGTCAGCAGAGCTCATCCAAAGCTGCACAACCCCTCCCATTACAGTGTAGCTTAGGAGATACCTTCCTGAGACTTCTGCCTCTCCAACTCAGTGAAGCCACCAGAACTCCAGGCCCTTCTGAGGGTGAGAAGAAAACCTTCAGGTCAGCTTTTATCTAGTGAAGAGACAGAGGTTCCCTGTCCCTGCACTAGGAGCCATCAGTAGTACAACTGATTTTATCTTTGCCTCTTCCTACATACGACGCAAGAAGTCAAGGTCAAGGACTTTCTACTGTTAAGTTCCCTTTCAAAACAAACCAGTTCTCAGTTACTTCCATTTTCTCAGATGTTAGGGCAGATAACTACAGCGTGTTTAAACTCAGCACACCCGTGCCAAACACATTTCTGAGAATTTACAGGCATCTGCCACAACTGGAAACTGAAGTTTCCCATTTCCTATGATTCCTTCCAGGAATTAGCAAGGATGTAGGAAAGGTGCAGAAATTCACTTTACAAATGTGAAGTTTTTGTCAGCTGGGTTCCTTGGTTGGAACTGGAGCAAACACACCCCAGCTTTTTCCCACCATGTAGCCCAGGAATGCAGGCCTCTGCACAGAGCAGTGGATGGGCTAAGAAGAGCAGGGCACCCCCAGCAGGAAAACAGCTAACCTCAGCTGTGCTCACCCTCCACCCTCCCCAGCAACAGCAGGGTTTCCAGCAGCCCAGTCCATAACTGAAGCCAGGGGAGCGTGGGAGGATGAGCATTCCCTCACGCTGCAGTCTCTGGAGGAACGTGGACACCCTGCCAGGACAACCAACTGCCTGCCAAAGTGCTCAGGTCCCATGCTGCTGGGCATGACCAGCTCTCCAAAGAGCTGAGGTATCTTCTAGCCCCAGGATTCCCCAAAGAAATTCCCTCCTCAGGGCCCATCCATCTGATCTTGGAGTGGCAGAAAAGAAGAACAACAAATAAACACCTAATAAAGCAGAATTCCTCTGGCTCATCTTCTTGAATGGCTGTGAAGCTTTAGAATTAAGTCAGCTTTCTCCAACAAGAGATGAGACGGGTTATTAGTGTAATCATATCACATGCTCTGTATCAGATTCTTTGCTGACAGCAAAGCACTGATCCCAAGAACCCAAGGTTTTAACCCTTCAGCCCCACAGACCAAGCAGAGCTGGAGCACTGCTGCAGGTCCAGCATGATTGGAAAGTAGCACAAGTCCACTGACGCAATGAGTGTCTTAGCCCATAAAGGGATGCCCCTGTTGGCTTATTCCCAGAAAGAAGCTCCTTACTATTTATGATGTCAAGAACCTTGTTTTTGCCAAACAGACCATTTGCTAATTGCAGCATCCTCTCAATTTACCAGCTGCCTGCATGCCTACAGCTACTGAGCCACCCTGCTGCCATGCTACCGTTTTGGCACTGGTACGCGTGACTGCAGCACAGGCCACAGATGGATGTCTCTAACAGTGCAAATCAAGCAAGTTAACAGGTATGTCTTGCCCAGGAATCTCCAAAATCAATGGGACAGAACCATTCACAAGAAAAAAAAAATTTTAAAAATCACCACATTTGTCTGTGCTCAGTGCAGCTGCCTGGGGTGAAGATTTCCTTCTGCTGGGCTGCCTGAGGTCAAATGGATGGGACACTGCAGCTCATGGGGGTGGCCTGCCTGTGCTTAGATGGCACTGTCATCATGAGGACAGACATTTTGCAATATCCTGAACCTGGGCTGCCCACCGCTACCAGCATGCACGAATGAAGAGAGAAAGGCAGTACTATTTATTGGTAGTTAAAGTTGGAGGCACACTTCTTGACCCAAGCACACCCCTCCCTCCAAAATGAGGATCCAGAGAGGGCAGAGGGGAAGAAAAGCCCTGAAGTATAAGAGTTCAGAGCACAGATGTTGAGTATTTCTAAACAGAAATACCCACCTGCAACCACATTTTCCACTTCTCCTCAATAACACTATGTCACACCTGTGTCACAGCAGCCAGACCCCCTGCTCATCCCACCACTGTGGCAGCTCTGAGTCAGTTTCTGGAGTAGCCAGTCCCAGGAAGAGCTGCTGCAACATCTCCAAGAGTACCATAGCACTGCCTAGTACTTCTACCCTCCACCTTTGCAGATTCTAATCCTCACTCCTACAGAGAGGAATAAAGCACTTTACTGTAAAGGGCACCATTGTAAGCAGCAAAACCAGCACAAGCTGTTGCAGAAGCTGCAGCAGAGTAGCTTTGTTCCTGACTTAACCCTTCACTAAGTTCAGTGCCACAGGAAGGAATATCAGAAGACAAAGCTAGGAGATAAAGGTGTGAGGCTCAGCCAGCTAGAGTAGAGGCTGCAGGGCTTTCAGTTTTACTGCAACAGAGAGCTCTGGCAGCTGAGGTACCACACACCTGGGTGCATGTAGGAGTTGTGTTCCCAGCTGGCAGCTGTGCTGTTTGGCAAGTGACCATGGCAGACCTCACTGAGCCATGTGAGACATCAGTCAATTTCAGACTTGCTGCCCACAGTTAGAATTGCCTCTCCAAAGACCATCCAGAAAGAACTAAAAATCTACCCACTGCAAGAAGCATTACATGCATAGGCTGTGGACAGAGCTGCTTGAGGCCAAGAGGAACAGACATATGGGATATGTTCCCCAGGAATTTGGCAGTTAAAACAGACAGCAAGACTTTCAGAGTTGGGTCTGATCCAGGAAAAGGAGGGGCTTCTCACTGTCCTCGGGGATCCACACATGGCATTGCCTCCAGCTGTCTGGAAAACAGGCTGAGTCCAGCCAGAACCCAGGCAGGCCAGGGGCCTCAATGTTTCCCTCGAAGGGTCTCCTCTTCTATATTTAGAGCAGAAGCGCTTTGGAAGACTGTTTGATGGAGCAAAGTTAGAAAAAGGATGGAAAAAGCAGTTCTGGGGTGTTGGGGTTTTTTGTGCTTTTTGGTTTTTTTACTTTAATGCAGAGATAAACACTCCCATTTTTGAAGGACAAAACAAAAAAGACAGGGTTATGTTTCATCTTTAATCAGCAGACTACAACACAGGTTATCATTACTTTTTAATAGAGCTGCAGAGATTTATTTCTTTATAATACTTTGCTCCACCATGTTGGACTCCCTTCAGGGAGTAGGCTTTGGGGGAAGTAGTGCTATAAAGGGATGGAAAGTACTGCAGTAATAGCGGGGTGTCAAAGCCTTCATTTATAGCAAACAAGCCCAAATGCAGCAGCAATGAAGTAGAAACGAAACAAAAGAGCTGCTTACTTTTAGAAGACCTCACGTTGGTAGGGATACCCAGCAAGATACCCTTGCCAACCCTTAGATGAGGTCTGGGAAGGGGTAGATCCTGGCTCCACTCCTTCCCGTCACTCAGGAGCACTGCATGCAGCTGAGCTCCCCTGGGTTGGCCCTGCCTTCTACCAGCTGCTCAATCACTGCTTCAGGCCCTAACAGCATTTCCGCTACAGGGGAAGACATCTCTACTTCCCATTAGTTCTGCAATATCTATCAAGCCAGTCTTACTAATAACAAACTGCAACCAGTGGTTTTTCTCCTTTGGCAGGAGGCTCCCAATGGGAGAACAATCCACCACAAGAGCAGAACTTGGGTGATGATGCTCTCCAGAGAGATGCTGGCATCAGATCAGGCCACAGGCGAGAGGCACCATGACCTCCCCTGCAACAGGCTGGCCCAGATCAGCTCACACGCCACCTCAGTGGCTGTTTCCCCTGACAGCAAACACCCTATAGTGACAGAGAGCAGCTGTTTAGACTCCTGTGGGACAAGGCCGGATGCACAGCCATCTAGTTGTATACACACCACTGGGTCTTGCTGGGAGCCGACAGCTGGGTTTGCAAGAAGCTTCCCATCTGCCTGGAGCTGATATGTAGCAGGAACTCACTGTTTTACAACAGCATCAAGTCTCAGCCACCGCCACAACACTGACAGCTTTGGCTACTGTGCCCCACAGGCTTGGAAGCCACAATGAAACACAATGGAAAGGGATACAGAATCAGCCTCCGAAACCACAAGCAGAGCCACGACATCAGTGCAGCCTTTGAGGGCATTAAAGCTGCTTGTGCCATTCCTCAAAATAGCCCCCACTTGAAATAGCCTCTTGTGTAGAGGCAGCAGCTGGCTTAGTGCCCCTTTCAGCATATACAGGCTCCCATGCACATTCAGCAGCAGGACCTCAGTCCCCACAGTTGTGTTACAGGAAACCTTGGTGCTGCACCACAACACCGTGCTCTGCAAATGTCAAGTGTTGCACAGCTGCGTCAGAACTGAAATCTTCCCTCATTAAAAGTTATTCCTAAGAGAATGCACAGGTTTACTGCACAACTAAGAGAGTCTGGCTCTTCAGTTACTGTGTGCAATGTCTTCAGAAGACCTGTGAGAGAAAGAGACCTAAAAGCAAAGAAGAGCTCAGCCTTGTTGGGAATGTCAAGGCAGCCCCTTTCTCTCTCACTGTTTTTTTCCCCAGGGAGATGTCAGTTAGAATTGCTGCCTGCCATTTGAGCCCTTTTTCTTCAAGCACAAGGAAGATGCTGTGCAACAGTTGCTATTTCTACTTGGTCAGTACAGAATTCAAGGCAACTGGAGCGGGGATGGAGCCCTGCTGAACTACAGGTCCCTTAACCCAAGCCCAACTCAGCATTCTGGGTCCACACTCAGCTTAGCTCTGTGAGCAAGAGCAGCAGAAGTGCAGTGACGGGACATGAGGCAGTTTACTTGGTAAAAGCCTGCACTAGGAATCTGAGGCCATTCCAGTAAAGCCACCCAGGACATGACTCATCCCAGGACTTAGTGCGTGCCCACACATGACCAGCTCCATAGCAGTCAAGAGCATTCTCCAACTGTGCCATGTTGGCATAAGACATGTTTCAGACCCAGTGCCTGAATGGTGTCCTTTTGTGTGTCTGCAAACAGCTCGTTTACAAGCAGGAAAGGGATGAACTGATCTGCTCACATACAGGCACGTGGGTCCAAAGTCTCAAAACACACTTGATATTAACATCACTGAACGCAGCCCTCCGCTTTAACTGCTGTTCACACATATGGCATAGTCCTCATTTTTCAAACAGTGCTAAGGAAGCAAGTTGCAGGACCAAGAAGAAATTGGAAAGGAAAAAAAAAAAAAAAAAAAAAAAAAAGCAGAAAAGGAGTAAGACATTCCCCAACATGGATATTTTTGCTGTAGAGCACCTAGCAACCCAGAAATGCCTCTGGAAAGATCTAACCTGAGTGTCTGAAAGCCAGCATGCAGCCATTTTATGCAGCAGAGGAGTTCTAGTTAAGTTACATTTCAAAATTGATTCCCAACTGCGTTACAAGTCATCCATCACAGGAGACAAGCCAACTCTGAATGCCTAGAGTTTACTTATCCATATATCATAGGATGACAGCAGCAGCCTTTGTGCTATTAGACAAAACAGCCACATCCAGTGACAACGAAGCCCTTCTCTGGAGCAGGTCTGACAAACAGGCTCCTTCATTCCCAACAGGTAGAACTGCTTTACAGCAAGTCAGTGCCCAGCCATGCAAATCACCATAGACCAACTTCTCCACCTAATTAATCTTTACCCAACCACCCAGTGGGGCTCTGGCAGGTGGCTGTGGGAACAAGGATAGTGGATTGCAGCTGTGGGAAGGAGTGCATGGCTCCAGCTCTCACCTCTAAGCCCTCTCTTTCCTTGTGCCTTTTGACTCCAGTGCAATTACTTTTGCCTACAAGGGGAACTCTGCATTGTATAGCTTCAGATTTCTGGGCTGCTGAATATCCTAATGTATATAGCTCTTTCTAGATAGTATTTCTCCAGTTTACATAGCCACGGGATTACCATCACACTGGAAGGGATAAAGCTTACTGCCAGGCAACAGCTTTGCAGCAAAATCTCTTTGTAACACACCTGTCTTACTTAAGGCTGCACTGCAGAGAAACTAAACTAGCAGCATCCTTAGCAAATGCCAATAGCCCTTTGCCAATTTACAACTCTCCTAATGGCACAGCAAAGCTATCAAGCTCCTTAAAGACAGGCAGGCCATATACTTCCATAGCAAGTGTCAAAAATTGAGTACATGCACTGCTTTTATTTGGCTGCGTCCCAGTTCTGGAGCTCCACCAAAGAGAGAAAAGAACTAGAACCAGGCAGCCCGCACATGTGCCTCTTCCCACAGGAGAAAGCTGGCCTTTGGCTTATTTTCCTTCCCCTGTATTGGATGAGCCCCAGGCTGCCTGGCATTCCTGGTTCTGCTGTGTTTGAGGGGTCTTACTTGGATATAGGGACAAGACCCCATCTGCATGCTCTGGTCCCCATCCATCTTAAAAGGCTTAAGTTTTATTCCCTTTTTCTGCTATCACCCATGGAGCAGCCCATTTTGCAGAGCTGCCCACAGTCATGCCTCATCTGTCTTCCAGGATATCAGCTAGCTCTGAATCTGTCAGCGCGCAAGCAATGATTTCAGCAATTTCCAGCATGCAGTTCCTGGTGCTTCACTTATCACCCTGTCAAGGTGCAAGTCAGCCATTAACTACCTCAGCCCTCATAATAAGAGGAGCTTTCAGCAGAGCACACAGCTGAGCAACAAACAGGCTCTGCCACAGCTGACTGCTCATCCAAAACTAGCAACCTCACGTCTGGTGCTATTTTTCTGCCTTGCCAAGAGACAGCCTCTTCCATATGTAAGGACTCCAGACCCCACAGTGTTATGATCTACACTCACAGACAAATGAAGGTGGAGAGCTAGGAGAGGAAGGTTGTCTATCTGTGTTAGAAAGATTAAGTTCATGCAGTTAATTCAGATGCTTGCAGATTTCTTTCAAATAGAGTCCCCACTTGCTGCACAGGACCAGGGGAAGCAGTGTTATCTCCCTCTATCCCTCCAAGGCACTCAGTCACAGTTTGAGCATTGCTGGACCAGGTGAGCAGGGAACCAATGCCATTTCCTGCCCATCAGCAAGTAGGAGATAAGGTAGAAAGTGACTACCATATGCCTCAGGCACCACTCAAGCAGACCAATACTGACTACCTCACATGGCACAGGGCATGGTCCACCTTACAGTATTGCTTTGGATTTCCCGTAACAGACCCTGAGCTATCAGCGCTCAAGGTCCATGCAGCAGTAGCTCCCTTTACCTCTGCTGAGTGCTTCCTGCTGTAGTAGTCCTACCAAAAACCACAGCTACTGCTTGGGATGGAAAGTTCCTTCACACCTGTGAGTACCAGATCTGTAGTTTCTATACATGCCTTTCCAAATTGAACATCTATTGAATGAAAACCTGTTGCCCCTAGATGGCCTCCTGCAGACTTATCGGTGTGATACAAGGACAGAGAGATACAGGAGAAGGATAAAACCTTTCCTCAGCTACAACCAGATAAAAATTTTCATATTAAGATCCCTCACACTTAATGAGGGGCTTGAAGGCAGGGGTGGCTCAGGTAATAGGAGAAGATGTGTATGGAGCCCGGCTTGAGTATCTCCCACACCAGCTCACAGCTGCAGGTCATGCTACACCTGTCTGTCCCAGGACTAAAATAGAGACAACAGAAATGGAGGAAGTCCAGATGAGCTGCATCACTAAAGCTGCTAAATCCTCTTAAGGGAGGAACTTCAATGGGGTAGGACAGAGATTGCCTGTGGGAGGGCTTTCTCCAAGTACTAATCTCGTGCCCTGCTCCATTTCTATTGCTTGCAGGTAAGAAGCAAGCAAATGCTGCGGACCAGAGGTGGTGGTTCTCACCAGATGCCTCTCTCCAGGTCTTCAGAGCAGAGCCATTACAAAGGGACCCTGAAGTACGCTGACAGACTTTCAGACAGCGAGGTCCTGGCCATATGCCTCCGCTCTGCACTCCACAGCCAGCCAGCAAACACCAGAGCTGAGGTGTGAGCCCAGTGCTATGTGAAAGGGATTTTCTCAAGAACAAGTTTGGAGCTCCGGTCTCACGCACAGGATGGAAACACTAGAGCTGGTCCAAGCCATGGGAACACTTCATCCTGAATGAGCTATATGCACTTTATGGATGTACTAAAGCCAACATTTAGATTCCAAGGCTTTTTTTTTTTCTTTTTTTCTTTTTTTTTTTTTTTTTTTTTCTTTTTTTCCTCAATACTGAGTGCTCAATTTGATGTTAAAACACATGCAGCAGAGCTCCTGTGCTGTGGAGCAGAGATGGCACACCTGGGCAACAGCAAGCCCTTATCCGTGTATCAACAGACTGGTTAGGAATCACACTGCGTGGCAATTCACAGCCATCATCCATCCAGCTGCTGAAATTCAGGCAGCACTCAGAATCCTGCCCTTCAACACTAGCTTGGGAGAAAAAAAGACGGCAGAACAGACTAGACCCCACAACGGTATCGCAGCAGGGCTACGACTACCACAGTCGCATCTCACCCAACTCGAAGGAAGGATAGAACGCCGCTGTGGACAGCGGGGCTGCCCACGTCCCACAGGGCACAGCCGGGCACGCTCAGCCTCCTGAAACTGCCTTTTCCCGCAAGGTCGACCTCTCAGAGCCGCACGCAGGACTGCTCTACGCCGTAGAGACGGCTTTTGGGGTACAGGAGGATCTGCCGGGCTCACCCCCACGCCCCCACCTCGCGGCCCCTGCCCCACTTGTAGCACAGCTCCACCAGCGCCGTGCCGGCCGCTAACCGCAGCCCCAACATGAGGCCGTCCGCAGCCCGGGGAGAGCCAGGCACAGCCTCGGGAACGCAACCTGCCTCGGCCAGCCGCGGTGCGGGGCAGCCCCGCACAGCCCGGCGCCACCGGCGCCGTCCCGCGGAAATCCCCCGGCGCTTCGACCCAGCCCCGCACTTCCACCCACCGACCCCGCACCGCGGCCCCAGAGGAGCTGAACCCCATCCGGGAACGAGCCCCCCGCGCAGCAACCTCGACCCCCTCCTCGCGGAGCCTCTCCGCACCTACCTGCCTTTCCGCTGTGCTCGCCGCTCCGCTCGGTCCCTCCGACGCTCTACCCCTGAGCTGCCGACCCGACCACGGGGCGGAGTCGGTGGTTACGTTCAGCCAGATCTCGGGGCGGAACCCACCGCCCCCAGGCGGCCCGTTCGGGTGTCCCGCACCTGACCTGCGTGGTGCTGCCCGTATCTGGGCTCTTCTAATGTTCATTAGATAGCGACCCGAGCGTTTGTGCACTTAAGGCCGTTCATCTCGCTGCAGCTCTCCGCTGGGTGAAGCCAAAAAACCCAATTTACCAAACAGGTCTTTTCGCTGCCCCGGTCACCCTGCGCACATCAGCAGTGCTACCACGTTGTTTCCATGCAAGCCGCGCTCAGCCCTCGCTCGGCTGTTTCGCCCTAGCGATTATAGTGCTGCGGTGACAGTGAGGTGCCGGGCTGCTGACCGCTGCCATTGCATTGTTCTCACTTCTGTGCAGCAACTCGCTGCCCTCGGCGTGCTCACAGAGCTGCTTCTTTGTTCTCGGTGAGCAGGATAACGTCACACCGGGATCCTGCCACTGTTTCCTGGGCAGAAATAAACAGCGAGAAGGCTATCCAACAGGAGTAACGCTCCAACTCCTCATTTTAAACGTGGTAAAACCACAGCAGCTGAGGCAACCCTGGAATGGGAAGGTTCAGTGGTCCCTCATCCTTCTGCGAAGTTGTGACCACACAGTGGGTGAACACAGGCCCCGCTGCACTCACCTCCATCATGAGCCTTGGGTACCATGAGCGGGGAAGGGCCATGGACCTCTGGAGCGCAGGTCCTGGGCTGGGTGCTGAGGCAGAGCAGAGAGAGTGGGATGGAAGCAGAACAGGTGATTCACAATGCTTTGGGCTTCTGTAGGTGTGGTCTCAGCACCCCTGTTTCTGCAGCCCTCCACTCCTGGTACCCTGTAAACCATCTCTGTGAGGCCAACTGCTTGCCTAAGATGAGGGTGTATTTTGCATTGGGATTGCTTGGGTCAGTATCCAGAAACTAAATAATCCTGGGGGAATGGCCTCCCTACCTGTTGGTAGCATTCCAGCATCACATTTCAAGCAGTTACCTTGAGTAAAACCACCCTGTTCTCAAATAGAAGTGTGAGGAGAGCTTTCCCCTCCCTCCTTCACTCTTTAATGGGCGTTGTCCTTCATTTAATGCCTGGTCAGCCTTTCACCAGTTGCTTATAGAGGCCTATAAATGCTCACCTATAAAGGTGCAAGGCTCTGGGACTAGGTGGAGTTTGTTCTGTCCATCCAGCTATCTATCCACCCACCCACTGAATATTCCTTGAGTATCTGACCCAAGCCTATGTGTTCTGAGCACAGTTCATTACTGATTCCTGTGAGTGTCCTACTTTGAGAAAGGAAGTCTGAGCTTGGAACATTCCCCTTAGGATTAGTGCAAAGGCTGTTTTTCTAAAAGCAATTGGTTTTAAAATAAGAAGTGATTACAAGGTGTGGCATTAATGGATGGCTTATGCTCTGGCAGCTCCCATGCCCAAATGAATTTGTGTCAGTGGCACTGAGAATAGGATATGCATTAACAGGGACAGCGTGGAGGTATGTATGCATCAGTGACTGCATGTATAGCTAGTTATGCTTCAGTGCCACTCAGATATGAGCCAGTAAGTCTGTAGAAAAGCATTAGGTCTGTATCACTGAGTTTTCTGAGAACAGGGGGTAGGTTTTAAAAGATGGCTCATAGAGAGCTTGAGATTCATTGGAAAGTCCAAAGTGAGTCACTCTCTTCTGAGAGCTTGCAATAGGGAGTAGGAAACCATGCAGAAACAGATCTGTGGAGACACTGCAGCTGAAGCATACACAGATGGTAAGCTAAAAGCCCAATTATAAACAGCATCTTTTACAACATACACAGTAGGCTGGGTTCTTGGCTAGCAACAAGCCAAAAGTGCCTGTAAGAAAACAGAGTGGAGAAGCCCACCATTAATTACATGCTGTGTAGTAGCTAAGACTGAATGCCCTTTCAAAGGCAGAAAGACACCAGCCCAGAGATCACTCAGCTGACCAGTCTGCTTTGGCCTTGCGTTATCTTCATTTCAAAGCACTCCCTCACAGATGAATCCTCTCCTTTTTAGAAAGAATTAATCTCTTTATCCAATCATGTCTATCTGCCTATTTTGCATTCCAGCCCAGGTACCTAGGATGCAGCCTGTTGCAGGGTCTGATGCAGTTGTACAGGTGGTCCTTTCAGGCACAGCACTGTCTCTACTACACCTCTGGGGCCATTTGCAGCCTTTCTCTTTGTTATGAGAAGCTCTAGAGACTTAGGTTTAGCACAGGATGCTGCCCAGTGTGACACTGTACTGAAGCAGGATATGAGCCATGGGTTTTTGCCTTCACTGCTGTAGCAGCTGCTGAAACAGCTGTCTGCATGCTACAAAGCATCCTCAGACAAATACTTGTCATTAAGTGGAGCACAGTTTAAGAGCAAGATGTATGCAGATTCACAATGTTTGAGTATTTATTTCCTTTAAAATAGTCTTTGAATTTCCTGACATTATTGTTAATCTCAGAGGGGGAGGATCCATGTGCCAGCAGGGCCAGAACAGGGAGGGGATGAGGGAATGCAGTGTCGAGTGCTCCAGTAAATTCCAGCTTAAACAAAATGTGACCAGACAATCTACAGTCTGCAGTCAGTGTCTGTTTAACGACACAGCATAAGATACAGAGCTGGAATACAAAGCACCAATTTTGTTAAGTCCAACCTTGGCAGAAGTGTTTTCATAGCACCCTCGTGGAATCCTTTTATTTGCCCAAAGCTGCGATTTTATCAGATCTGGGATGGGTATTAATTACATACAAAAATAATGATGAAGCAAACAGCAATAAAAGTGCAGTGGTTGCTGGGACTTGGGTGGAATACTTTAACTCACATTAGGGAAAAGCATTTATCAAAAGGTATAATTTTTAAGCAGTCTTTTCTGTTTCAGGACTTGATTATTTTTAAGAATCCTGTTTTAGAGATTCAGAGAAAACTAATCAGCTTTAGTGGTTTGAAATGATGTTCCTGGTGCCCAGTTGCCCTCACCTGGCTGAAGGGAGAAATGCAGGCAAGTGAAAGATCCCGGCAGAAGGGAGAAGTGCAGAGAACGCAGAACATCCCTAACTGAAAGAAAGCCACACAGATCATGGAGCCCAACTCCTGGCTCCCGATAGGGTCGCCCCAATTCAAACGCTACTTTTGAGCCACGGCAAAGGGAGCCTGTCCCCCTGGGACACTGCAGGACGGAGGAGCAGCTCCTCCTGTAGGTTGTTTGGGACTCTGCATGAAACCTTCATGCCAGATGAATTCCAAAAAACATGACGGTCACTAAGGAGTTCTTACTGGTGCTCGTGAGCTCTATGCAGTACCTGAGTATGCCTGGGTGAACAGCAGCCAGGGTGTGACCTTATGAACCTCGGTGGAGGTAGGAATTAACCTGATTCATAATTCTCTTTACATACTTTACTGTAATCTTTGGCAACCAGATGTCGTTCCGAGGAGTTGGCATTCATGCTCAGCCCCTTTAAAACTGTATAGACGTGGATGAACACCTGAACTGAAGTAAACATCTTGGGCTGAAAGGAATGAGCATTACCCAGAAATGAGAAGAGGGCATCCTTGCTGTTGGGAATGTGCAGGGACAGATGCTAGATGGTTAGGCTGTGTTAATTCCACTCCCCATGGCTCCAGAGACCGGTGAGAAGTTGACTCTCTCAGTCCAGCTAACATAAACACTTGAGAAAGCCCAGGGAAGGAGAACTCAGTTCAAAGTCTGCCAAAGGAAATGAAAATACCCAGGAGCTGATATTGGCAGCCTGAATGTTTTCTCATTGAAATTGGTGCAACACTGGCATGACTTACCTGAAGAAGCAAAGTGAGTGGATCAAGCAACCCTATGACACTAATACTTCTCATGCAAGCTCAGATCCATAAGGGTATTTAGAGGGCTT
This sequence comes from Coturnix japonica, assembly GCF_054131305.1. Taxonomy (NCBI): domain Eukaryota; kingdom Metazoa; phylum Chordata; class Aves; order Galliformes; family Phasianidae; genus Coturnix; species Coturnix japonica. The sequence continues at coordinate 21,992,657 of NC_140667.1, read as the reverse complement.
AATTCCCTTCAATTTCATTTCTGAAGGCATCCAAGTACCCTGCTACATAGAGCCAGTTTTGAAACTTGCATAGAAAGAAGCATCTTTCTCACTTTTACCTCCCTGGTCCTTCTCACCAGGTACATCTTTCAGTGCCTACATGGGTGCAAAGGTGCCAGAGTGCTTCCCTGGACCACCAATTGATGCTCATACAGCTGCAGCAAGCCACGTGTAGAAACCAAATCCTCACGGTCTACACATAACTTGTAACTGTCCATGTGCTTCCATTCCACTTGGTGTCTCCCTTTAGTCTCAAATCAGGGCTGGATCTCCAGTATTGCTCTCTCGGGGTATGACTATTTGTTATTTGCATCATAGAAGTACCCCAGAGTTTTAGTTCAGCAGCACAACTCCCTAGTGAGCAGCAATGCACAGAACCACAAAACAAGACTCTCTTTCCCTCTCTTCCAAGCTGCATAGCTTCGCTGTTCTCTCCCCATTCATTTTAAATGTTTAAGAAATTAAAATACTTACTTTGTTTGCGCTGTTTTCTCTTGAAAATAACAAATTTGTTGTCCAACTTAATCCAGTTCACATTATCCATGATTTGACTCACCCTCTCACCAGTGTTGGATTTTGCAGGCACGAGTGAAAAACAAAGCATTACTTCACTGAATTCTAAATAGCATTTTTTAAAGGGATGAATTCAAAATAATGTCAAATAAAAATGCAGTCTTTGTCCTTGGTGCAAACAAAGGAGATGGGGGAGAATTTAAGAGCACTGTACAATACTTCTAATTCTTCTGTGTGTTCCAGTGGAAAATTCTGGGGAGGGAGGAGAGGTGATTTAAACCTTCATATAGCAAAATCCAACATCTTTATGGCACATTAGACTGACGTGACAGGGAAATCCAGAAGCTTGGCTTCCTTTTCAATTTGTACCAAGTGCAAGCCAGTTTTCAACGATATAAGCTACCCTGAAACACTTTAGTTATTTGCTGCAGCACATGGAAAACACTGCGGCTTGCAACATATATGCCTTAATGTGCCTGATTCACTCCCACTTCTGGACCTTTTCAGTTTTGCCAGATCCTCTGAGATTAAATCTCTGAGAGAAAGTGGTCCAGATCTAATGTGTTTGGCAGTCCCCTCAAATAAAAGCTCCTTTCTCCAAACCCTCTTGGTGTCTTGCTTAATTCTGATCTGGAGACCTAGAGACTAGACTCTCAGCTAGTATAAATGAGTGAAGTATACCACATAACAGCAGCTGAGGATCTGGAAAATTATATCAACCAATAACTTCTTACTTCATGTGGGTTCTACCCAAATAATTCACTAGCCCTCCTGTGGGAGAACAAAGCTCTGTATATTTCCTTTTACGAGCTGTTTTGCACATAAATGCTCTCTGCAGTCCCAGTACATCTCCACCAAAACCAGTGAGAGCAAGTTTGCAAAATGTGCTTGTAACTTATTTTTAAACCCTTTCAAAATCACGGAGGAATGTTCATCAGATTACAGATCCCCAACACAAAATAACTGTGGCATGTGCCAGCATTTGCTAAAAGCAGACACTGAGATAACGTTTCATCCTTTTATTGTGCCTGCGTGGGATGAGGAGGACATCCTGGACTTACCAGGCTCTGGGGTGGCTGCATGAGGATGGACGTGCCATCTAGTGGCTGCTCGTCCCCATGGTGCTCTGAGCACAAAAGTGCAGTTTGGAGTGTCTGGGAAGTGGAAAATTCCACGTAGCAGATTCTTATTTAAAAAAAAATAATTCTCAAGTTGTCTGTTGTTCCCACAGAGCACCGAAATGGACTGTCTTTGCACCAGGCTGGATGGTGAGTGGGACTGGCCACAGCCACTCTCTGAAATACTCTGCTGATTGAGGGTTTGTCCAGAGTCCCTTGCACTGACCCAGGAAAAGGGATTCCTGACACTTCCCCTAGGCAGAAATTTCTCCTTCCAGAAGCTTCTCTCCCTCCTCTGCTCACAAGGTTTTCCCTTCCTCACCAATTACTCTCTCCCTGTCCCTTTTCGTCCCCAGCACAAGGGTGCTGCAGGAGTGGGAGCACAACAGATGAGACTCTGGAGTGCCTCCGAACCACTCTTTAACTCCCCTCCTCATGCCAAAAACTGACTGAGTCTGCTATGAAAGGGATGTTAGATGTGGGAAAGCAATTTGCAACCCTCAGGATCCTGCCTGCCACCAGCAGAGGTTCCCCAGTGAGAAGAAGAAGGCAGAGAGGCATACTCCACACTGTCTCAAGACTCCCTCCACCAAGCCAGCACTGAGCGATCCCATACATCAGGCTATATCAAATGCAACCACAGAGGAGGCTTTCCCTTATCTTTCAGGACAATTACCAAGTTATATATCACTTGAGCAGTCTGGGAACTATGGGGGATTGTGGTTTCTGGTAAAATGGGAAAATCTTTTCATGGTTAGTGCTGGCAATGAAATCTGTATCCCACCTCCATCTGGGCTGAGCAACGGGTGATCATTCTCTGAGAGATGAGCTTCTCTCAATGCCAAAGGGCAAGTAAATAAATAACTATGTGTGAATGTGCATTTCGAGGAAAAACCATGCTTTTTTTCCCTTCTCCTCCCACCCCCCATATTGCCTCAGAGAAGTTACGGGTTTTCTCAGGTCCTCAGAGAGGCTAAAAACTGTCCAAGATGTGCTTCAGGAAAGTGATCACTCAAAGTGAATCAGTTTTCAGGGTCTGCTCACCATCTGTGCGCCTTTAGGAGATTGTCACACTTTCGGCTGGCTTCATCCATCTCTCTAATTCCTTGGTTACAGTCAAAACAGTTTTAAAAGGGCTTGGTTCCCACAGTGGGAAAATAATGGGATGCTGCTTGCTAGCATCACTTCACCCAGGAGCAGCTGACACCTCGTGGAAATCTTTGAAAGGCAAACTCCTCTTCTGAGTTAATTCTGGTGATGTAGCTACCACGCAAAGAATTTCTCTGCTCTCTTCTGCTTCTGTTATTGGTAAGGCAATTCGATCGAGAAGGAGATCCTCCTTTCCTGTAAGGATGTGCTGTTTCTACCAAAGTCACAAGCGCCTGCGCCATTGGTTCACCCACCCTCAACGATCTGGACTGATTGATTTTCAGGCAGAAGGAGCTTGATATGATGATCATGACTTTCTGGTCTGGCATGTTTTGAATTATTATTCTGCCTCTGTTACATTTTTCACATAAGTGCCCCAAGCCACCGACAGGCTGTTTAGCAATAAAGAAATAATTGTCTCCACAGCAGCTAAGAGGATGCCAACAAAGATGCTGCACAGCTGAGTCATCTTCATGTTGCAATAGCACTGCCCAGCTAGCCACCCTACAAGGTTTAACAGGCCCAGACTTTTCAGCTGGGATAATTCATTTCTTGCAGTCTCTCTCAATAAGCTTCAGTAACTAAAAGGGTGAAAAAATAAAAGATTCCCTTTCATTGCAGAAGACAGTTGATGGTCTCACCACCTAAGGTGCTGACTGTCACAGTATGTGTCTTCATTAAATGTGGCAAGCAGTGAGGAGGCTTGGGAAAAGAAAGAAAAAAGTTCTTTCCTTGTCAGAGAGCTCAGAGAAAGATCTCCCAGCACCAAGTCATTCCTTGCAGACAGCCCAAACTGCTGGCCAGTATCTGGATTTCTGGTGCAGCCGACTACCACTGACAGAGGCCACACTGCTGGAAATCTTTGCATGTCTTTGGAGGTCACCATTATGGGCTTGGGCACTCAGAAGTATTAAGGCAGTTTTGCAGCCTACCATAGATACCATGAGATATAGACTCATCCATCTCACGCCTCATCCAGCTAGTGCATGAAATTAGAGACACAGAGAAAAGAAGTCTGCTGAAAATGTAATGTACTTCTCTGAGGTGCTCAAGAAAGCTTGGGAAGATGAAATGCTGATGGCTTCTCTGATATGCCTTGGAGGAATAAATATGAATACAAATGAATGCTGCCCTACTGCCTTGCTTTCTTTGTGTCTTATGGATCTGTCAGGGTAGAAAAGGACTTGGAAACAGATAACTTTCAAGTTTTTAGGTTCTGTTGTCAATCAACAGAAAAGTAGAAAAAGGAAAATCCAAAATAGCTAGCAGAGATTCAGAAAATCTCTGGAAGTAAAGATTTGGACAAGGAAAGCATGTGGGGGCCATGACAGCTGTTTGACACCCAGGAGCTGCTTTCCTCTGAACATACAGTGATTAGGAGCTACTGTTATTCAGGACTTCAGTCCTGGCTACTTTTTAATGACCAGCACAATGTAACAAGACTACAGTACTGCCTGCTGGCCCATTATTACCAGAACACAAACTCTGGTGTCTGAGCTTTGTGTGAACTGTGGGCGTGTTACTACAAGACGTAGCAAGGTGCTTCTCCCATGCATGAACCTGATGCCACTGAGTGTAGGGAACTGGCTGTGTCCAAACTTGTGCAACACAGAAAGCATTGGTCTGCATGAATCCAAGCCAGGCTGCTACTGTGAGTAATGGAAAGCGTGGTTAGCAAGTCAAACAGGTTACAGAGGGATCTCCGGAATGGAATACACTGAAAGACTTTAAAGGTGCTAAAATGCTCCAGAAATCAGGGAGTCCAACATCAAGAAGAGCTGGAAAAAGGCATATCCCAGAGAGAAAACAGGAAATGCAAAGCAAATGAGAAAGGAAGAGGTCAAATGAGACGTAGTACTGCCCATTGCTGATAGCTGAACATTTTTAGCCTGCTTTATCAAGACAGAAACAAGAAGAAGATAGGGAATGAAGTAAAAGGAAATACGCCAATGGAATGCCCAAAACGACATCTTGCAAATACATGTCCTGGGTAAGTGTCTGATTGTTTTGAATGTTCTTAGCTTCACTAAGCTCACATCATCACTTTGTTAGCTTCACTAAGACTATCTTAGATTGGTTGTACACATATAATCTCTTAGACAGAAACTGTTGACCAAGACCAGGACTGGGAGTGGATCTAGCCATATGCAGCCTCCTTATCTCTGTGTTACAAAGGTGGTTAGAAAGCAAAGTGGTTCACTCTGAAGCTGTGACTCAATAGGAGGGCAACTTGTATGTGTGTGTTTAAGCCTCTTCTTTGTGCAGTAAACAATCAAGTGTATCCAGCCATCTTGAATCTTGTTAAGTTGCTGTTAAACCACCACATAATATCTGTACTATATCAGTAAATATATTCCTGCTCCTTCCTTAGGAGTGAAGTGTACCATGTAGTTGTTTCCTCTGCAATGAATTAGCGTAGTCGTCAGGATGGCAAGTAGGGGTATCAATTGTATCAACAAGATCAAATGGGAAACTTTGTTATTTTTTAAATTCTTTTTGTTTGTTTGTTCGTTTGTTCTGAATAGATTTAGAGACATGGAAGAGGGTAGACTGGAATGAGGAAATTCTGTTTCTCCAGGACAGAAAAATCAGAGCTGCTAGATAAAAACAGAGCTAAGAAATAACATTAAAAGGAGGGCAAAGTGGTATCCAGGATCTCTGTGGGAAAAGACTGTAATGAAACCAACTTAAAAGGGAATTCCAATCAGCTTTACATATAATCTAATCAATAAAAAGCTGCTACAGCTTTTGTCTTAATGATACACGGTGCTAAGGTATACAATATATGCCCAATAAATTCACTAAGATTAAATCATAGTAGAACTATATTCATCAAAAAACTAAAGTCATGAAAACAAACGAACAAAAACACAACAAAACATGTTTGTATCAGAATCCTTTGGGTTTTTACTGTTGCAGATAAGGTTACTGAAGATATAAACGTGAATTAAGGAATAAATGTTTAAAAATTAATAAAATGTAGGATGCAACTTTTATTATTAAACTTCAGTTACATCATATAACTTCATGAAGATCGCATTTTAGTTGTGATTGTAAGCACTGTTAGCTTCACTAAGATTCAAGCTTAGACTGATTGTGCGCTTATAATCCCTTAGGCATGAGCCATAGGAATAGATACAGCTGCACCTCAGCTCCTTATATCCTCAATTCAAGGAGTTTTGTAAGTAAGGGAGTCCACTCCAAACCTCATGACTTAATCTGAGGACCTCCTGTGTGTGCATTTAAGCCTCTTCTCTATTAAGTAGATAATTAAGTGTATCTAGCCATCTTAATTCTCTGTTAAATTACTACATTATGCTAATTAATATAGTCCTGCTTCTCTCCTGTGAGTGAATTATATGGTGTAGCTGTTTCCATTTGTGATACAGCAACTGGGGCTGCTCACAGTGGCCTCAGGGACAGCCTGCTTCATCCTGGCAGCGAAGAGTTCTAAGTGGACATTTACAGCATGGGATTTATGGCTTGGCTCATCACTGTGGCAAGCTGCTAAATAGTCAGGGTATGGTACAAATTGGCTGGAGAAGAGGCACGGAGACAGAGCTCCACAAGCAACATGCAGGAGGTCTTGCTGACTTACAATGTGTGTTGCACAATGGTGGCTGCTACCATAAATGCAGAGGCATGTTGCTCCATTAGATGTGGCATCATGTAAACATTAATTCTGGGGTTCTTCAAATGGCATTCATAAGCACAGCGTTCTTTTCTCTGCAAAATAAGCCACTGCTCTTCTCCATTACTAGAAGAAACGAGTCTGTCCCTCTTCTGCTATTTCAGTTTATCTGGTAAGCACTAAGACAAAGCAAAGGTGGAGTGAGGAGCTGGCTGTTTAAGAACTAAAATATGGTTTTGGCCTTCAAGCAATTTGGATGCTACACTATCACCTGAACCATGACGTACATTCTGGGCTCTAGCTGAAGGCCTGCTGCTTCTGGTGAGTTGGCAGGAAGTCTTTTAGGCTGAGGGGGAACATCAGTGCCTGGCATTAGCCACATACACTCCTTCCTAAATCCTCTTGTCTGGCCTATGGTCTGACATGCCACATTGGCACAAACTTAGGAGACGAAGGAGGGCTTTTGCATGAGCTTCTAGGCCTCCCAGAGCCTCATTTCAATGTGTGCTGAGTGTCTATGGTGATGCAGGGGACGGCTTGTTGCTTCTGGTTGGAATCCTGTTGAGAGCTGAGTGTTACCAGAAGTTGTCACTGCTGATGGATGTTGCCTGTGTGAGAGGAACTTTAGACTCAGCAATGAGGAGCAGCCACACAGCCCCTTGCTGGCAGACTTAGTAAAGAACATAGCTATGAAATTCAGGGCAAAAACTGATGACACAGTGTCTTTTGTTGAGATAAGAAGAAGCTGAGCCCTTTCACCACTTCTTAAACTATTGTTTTATATGTCTTTGCCTTGATCTTCTTCAGGAAGAAGGAAAGCTGGGGGACCTGGTGGCTGCCAGACAACTGTTCGCTAGGAGGTACAGCTCCCTATGGGATTCAGGCAGATCCTGGCCACCGTTTGCTGGAGGTCAGTCCCACATCAGGACATATCTATATTCCTTGTCCATATTAGCAATTCCTGGTATGCAGGGGCATCCCCATTCCTGTCCATCAAGACCACTCAGGAAAGCTCTTCAGCAAGGCCTCTGCTTCTGTCTGGAGGGCTGCAATGGAACACAGCACACAGCAATGTTTCCAAGCCTCACTGTGATCTTTTTCCTAGGCATAGGCCCCACTGTTCCCCTGCATGCAGTATGGCAGCCAGGAGCGTGGCTGCAAAACATCAAAGTTAATTAGCATCCAAAAGCAAATAAATCAATCAATGCATTCCCAGCCCCCTTAGAAAATCTCATTATTGGGAACCAACCCAGGCAGGGACTCCCAGGAAGAACTACAGAGGAAGAGATTCTCTAAAGCTATAATTTTTAAGGTTGTACCAGTTGGAGAATAATTATAACCAGCAAAATGATGTTCACATCTCACATTAATATAGAGTAATGACTGCATGCCTGTAGCCAGCTAACCACAGAACTGAGAAGAGACTGTCAACTCTTCTGTCCTGCCATAATACAAAGCATCTTGGAAATGCTAACAGCCGCTGCACGCCAGCCTCTTGTCATCCTTCCTTCTTAAAGACACAGACTGAGCAGAACAAGAGACGCTTCAGCCTCCCAAGTATCACTTGTATGGAAAACATCATCCTTCATGAATTTGCTTTGCTGGCCAAACTGAAAACTAACATTTTATGATTTTCAGTGGAGCAGAATTTGAAGATCATTTCAGACACTATAAACACTTTATTCAGAAAAAAAATTACTGCTTCCAGTTTTTGGGAAATGTATGCAATCTAGGAAAGGAGTGTAACCCTGAAAGGAATCCCTACTCAAGGGACTATCCTGTTGTGCAGCCTGATACCATGCAGGAGAGCTCAAGGGGCCTTTGCACTACTCACAGTTTATGGGGTAAGTTGATTGACTCGTAGCTTGTTTTTAGGTGTGTACTCAGTTGGCCCTCGGCTGTGTAACCAGGTGTCAGCTATCAGTTCTTTCAGTTAATTCCTCTTAATGAGGGGACAGTGCTATAAGTACTGTTGCTCATTAAATACCTGAGCAAGGCCTTGTGTGTAAGGCTGGGCCAAAGGAGGAAATGAGGGAAGAAGTGGAATGAGCGTACAGGTTCCTGCAGGGCAGTGTTTCAGTGGTAGTTTGGTCTGCTTATGCATCAGCAGCAAGTTTCTCATGTGGGATTTTGAAAGGTTCCCTTTCATTCTGTCTCTTTTCTGTTGCACTTTTAAGGCCATCAGGAAGATTCAGTGCTGCAATGGCTACTGGTGCTACTTAATAACAAAATGATAGGAGTACTGACCAGAGCCAAGTACTGAAGAAGTTAAGGGGTGTTGTTGGCAGAGACTGTGGCAAAGTGTATGAAGTAAGTGAAAATTGTGAGGCTTTCTGGGAGACCACAGTACCAGCACTGGGCTTTTAACAGACAGGAGAAAATCCAGCTGCCAAACTATATGAACAGCATAAGTGTGAGGATTTGGGGAAAAAAAAAAAAAAAAAAGCCAATCAGAAATGACAGGCACAGTACAAATGAATTCAACTTCAGCCAGGAGGAGGGATACAGGGGAGCCAGATACAGAGGAAATTCTTATAAGATCATCTGGGAACATGAAATTGTCCTTTCCTCCTCGAAAAATGCTGATTGCTGGCTGGCCATCTTCTTTACCACCTGGTAAGTAGAAGCTGGGACATCATCATGTGCCCCTTGTCGTCTAGAGACATGAACCATAGCCAGAGAGAAGGCCAACCAGCATGGGAGTGTCCCGCTTGGCAGGCATCAATGGCATTCTCTGGACCATCAATAGGGATTAACAGTAGAGGCGTTCATGCTGCACTGAGGGGAGACAGCTTCTGCACTTTGCTTCAATCCCTTTGCACCCTCCAAACAGCCCAGACTTGCCACTTGCCCAAAGCTGTCACCACCAGCAGAGGGAGGGGGTAGCTTGCTCCTGTCCCACTCCACTGGCCCTCCCTGACAGGCCAAGGGAAGAGAACTGAGAGTGGAGAAGTGTCCTGAGAAATTGTATTCTCACTCTCCAGTTACTCGGAGGCCGCTCCCAGGGTCTGTCAGCAGCTGATATATTTAGGATAATCCTGACAATCTGTTGCCTAGTCCAGGGCTGAGACGCAGAACTGAGAAGGTGTTATCAGCTGCCAGAGGGAGCCTCACTTTTGCTTGGGTTGGTGGCAGTGACGCAGGGACACTGGCTCTAACTCATAGGAAAGAAAACCCAGTTGCTTTGCAGGAAGGTTTCTGGGTGTCCTATGTGTTCATGGTGCTAGGCAATAGGCAGTGATTCTCATTTATCTTCCAGGAAACTCAGAAAGCCTGGCAACTGCCCCAACACCATCTCACTCCAGCTGAGAACTGAGGGATTTTGCTGCAAGATCCATCAGAAACCTGATTGAGCTTTCCAAGCCTGTTGCTCCCTTGAGGGAGGGGAAGCAAGGAGGGAGGCTTGTGTTGATTAATATTAGAAGAAACACCCCTGAAAAAATGATAGATCATGGCTTGGTAACTCCAGAGTCTTTTCTTGTTTCTTTCTTTGATGGGAGGAGGGGGAACTGGAAACAAAAGGCCTAGGAAGGGGGGAATGGAGGGAGGGGTGTGTTTTGAAATCTGCTTCCTTTTGGCCACGCTTGAACTTCCAAGAGCCTGGCTTTGACTGACATCCCTAGGAAATGGGAGAGAATACTCCATGCTGAGCCGGAGCTCTGCCCAGCAGAGGAAGGAGGAGGCATTTGGCTCTGAGGAGCTGAAAAAGATGCCTTCAATGCCTCTGTTATTTGGCATCACAGAGGTGTGCTTGGGTTTTCTGTGGGAGCATCCTGCTCCTCCTGGCTTAGAGGGGCTCCTCACCCTGCCTGGGTCAGAGCACCTGGGCTCTGCATCTGCACTCTGCTCTCACAACTTTGTTGGAGCAGACAGGACATATGTTGATGGCTAATGAGAAGGGAATGGAGCAGCCTTTGCAAAACCTGGCTTTGCCCTTCCCTGTGGTGCTGTCTGCTGGCTCAGGAGAGGCCACAGACAACCATGACTGACCTCTGAAGCATTACAGAGAAGTTTGCTTTGGGGGCCTGGGGAGGAAATGTGTTAATAAGGGTATCATGCATGCCATGCAGCTGACCCCCTGCCTGCAGCCCTGGGGAGCTGAGCTCTGTGGACATATGTGGGGCATATGCCAGAACTGAGCATCAGGAAAAAAAATATATAAAAAATGAGAAAACAGTCTTGAAAAGGGAGAGCTGCTTCTTGCATTGCATGGAGTCGGAATGAGGAGGACAGAGGGAGGGGAACAGGGGAGATAATTAAGCTTTAGCATTATCTAGAGCTTGCAAACTACTGTTAAGACTACAGAGGCATTTTGTGGACAATCCCAGACAGAGCAGCTGCTGAGAACTGCACCTGGGTACACCATGCCTCAGGTTGTCTCCAAAGAAGCTGTGGGGATGCCTCCTGGGCAGGCACTGACAGAAAACCCACCAAGTATTTGTCGGTGGGCTTGCAAGTTTAAAAATGCCTTCTTACTTCACGTCCTCACTTCCCTTATCCAAGGCTGAATTCCTGACCTCAGGTTTGCCCTTATGGGCCAATCAAGAACTTATCACTCTTCTCCATTAATGTTAATCTCCTGTGTTGGATTCTAGCTAGAAGCAATCTCCGTTGCAATACCTCAGAGCTTCTAAAGGGCTTTTGCCTTTGGTCAGATTTCCATGTCTAAGCCCAGGATTTCTCGGCAGAGGACTCCTAAGATTCTTCCCAGCAGAAATGCAAGACTTTTGGTGCATGTTGAAAGGTGATGGTTGGTTAGTTTGTATTGCCTTTTCCTAACTAGATGTCTTTTTTTTCCTGGTAGGAGGAAGAGATGGCTTTCATTTACTGGTGATTTGCCATTCCATTATTTTATTTTTATCAGTGGGATACAGGAGGCCAGGCAATTGATTTGCCTACCCAAGTAATTGTTGATGTGCCAGTTTCTGCTGGTGCTTACATGTATAACTGTATAAGCTAGTAAACCATTAGAGCAGAATATGGATAAATCCTTCTAATATAAAGTTACAGATTAGTTTGCACAGTTAGGTGTGCCTAGCCTTCTCAGAGGGGAAGGAAGAGCTTTGTGACCATCCTGCATGGTGTGCACGTGTATGCTTGTCCTTGCATTGGCCTGCAGTGGTGGCCACATCACTTGCATGAAAGAACTTCCACAACCATGGACTACTGCTGCCACTGGCCTCTCACCAGTCTGTCTGTGACCAGAAACCCCACAGCAGCCTACCACCAAACTGGGCCTTGTTGTCTTGGCTCACCTTCTAACTACACCTGTCTGCCAGCACTGCCAAACCTGGGGAGAACCAAAGGGGGGCATTTCCTCTCACAGAGGAGATCAGAGGGTGTGAGTGTTGCCAGTGCTGGTGCTGCTCCTCTCCCCATGGGACTTGCCCATCTGCCGGCTGCAGCTGAGCATGCTGCGTCCTGCCACCCTGCTCCAGTTTCACACACTACTGGTGATGGATGGCAGGCAGGGGAAGCCTGTGAGGCTTCATCTATCCGTGCCTCAGCCCTGCCAGTGCTCTGAAACCCTGCCCTCACTGTTGAGAGACGGTAAGCTTGTGCATGTCCGGATGAGGACTCAACAATGATAGATAATGCCAATAAGCCCCAGAGCTGCCACAGGGAGGGGAGGTTGATTTATCCTCAGCCGGACGGCGGGGCCAAGCGGAAATCCTACGGGAGCTGTGGGGCACACATCAAAACCGCGTGTCACAGCGCCCGCCACACCCGGGGCGCCGGTTCAAAGCCATCACGTGCTGCGGCTGGAGACTGAAGGTGATGCCAGGCTAATGAGCAAATGAAGCAATAAATAACCCGTATGGTCATTACGTACTCCCCCTCTTCGGTGCAGGCCTGCTCCGACCCTGGTGAGCAAGCACTTCTCGCACCCCATTACTCATGCTGAGCCCCTCGGCCGGAGCCCGGAGCAGCTCAGCAAACCATCCATCTTGGCCAAGCACAGCCCTTTCAAGTTCCCCCGCAGCAGCCGCTCTGTTTATTGTTAAGATGAGCACACAGTTTACATGGACTGTTCTTATTTATCCTTGACTTCTACCTTCTAGGTCATTTCTTTGCACGTCCGGCACTTTTCATTGCTGTCTCTACCAAATTTGTATTTATGTCCTGGGCTTTGCTGTCTGAAGCTCCAAGGATGCCAGCAATGGGACTGTGAGGTGAGCTCTTGATAGAGGCTTTTCTAGGCAGGTCTGGGGTCCCTTGGACAAGTTGCTCCTTGGGATGGAGATTCAGGAAGCTGCTGATGGGGGTGGTTTGTGGGACTGCATGAGAAGGAGGGCAGTGGTAAGTGCTGGCTGCTGGGCCCGGTGTACTTTCCAACTGGGGTTGGATGTGCAGTACACAAGAAGGTGGCAGATGGGAGGTGTCTGGAGACAAGGCAATGGCATTTGCCAAGGAACTAGGGAGAGAATTGTTCTGGGTATGGTCTTTCATAATCACATTATTTAAGGTCAAGAGGAGATCAGGTCAAGGATTTAATGTTAAGGATTGTTTTCTTCTCAGGAATGGCCATGAAAAGTACCTCAGTTTGCTACTTCTTCCTATTCATTCTCTCCAAATTTTCTTTCTGGATTCATTACCAGTTTCATCACTTACTTTTTCTTTTGCCTCTTTTTACCTCAGCTCTTTGACCCACAGAACAGCCAAAGGACATTTGCATCTCACTCGTGAAAGGGTTACATGCAGAATGCCTCCTATGGTGCTACCAAAGCAATGTGATGTCTTCACAGCACCAGGAGTGTTCTCGCAGCTTGAAGATGTGTCAGTTCCATGCCAGCCTTTCGTAAAAACACTCAGAAACTGGCAGCATCAAACTCTTCTCTGAATTACACAGCCTGGCATGACCTGCTTGAGCTGCACAGGTCTGCTGCTAGGTGGAGAAGGATCCCAGTGGACTGCAGCAGCAGGAGAAGCTATACCTTTGGAGAAGATTCACCAGGCTGCAGTTACCAGGTGTATCTGTGTTGCAGCTGTCTTTCCACCTTTCCCCTGGCGATCAGAAAGGGTTAAAAAGCCCTGTGATATAGGTTGGTGCTCACACGGAATCTACACCCACCATATATATGTATATGTATATATATCAGGTTTTGGAGGGGAGGTTACACATGTCACTGGCCATAACTCAAACTTTTATTATAATCGTGACCATATGGTTAATGGGACTTAATAAACCACCACTTACCTGGACTCTGTGCGCACAAATCTCTTGCTCTCTTTCTTTTTTAACTCATTTGTCTGGACACACTATGCCAAGCAGCTGCAATTTACAGATCGAAAGCACCAGTTTCAGTGGCCAGCAGCTAGTTAGTTTAGTAAGAAAGCCACATTGCAGCATAGCCTGTGGGGGACAGGAGCTGACCCTCCCAGAGCAGCTATTCTGTGCATCCCATGAATGAGAGCCTGAGAAGGGACCAGGGAGGGGGAACATCAGCCGGATGCTGCTCCAGTACCAAGACTCTGGGTGAGTGCCAGCAAAAGCCAGGGAATTAAATCCATGCTTCTCACAGTGCAAGTGAGGGGAGCGTTTAACCAAAATCTTAAAAAAAAAAAAAAAAAAAAAAAAAAAAGCCTTGCCATTTTGTCAGGCACAAAGCTTTGGATTTAATGAAAATTAGAACTGGGGGAAAAGCTGTTCAATCCTATCTGAAGTATTCTTCTGGTACAAGATTCATCCAGGTCATGTATTCTTTAAGTTAGTCTAAAAATGACCTAAATGATGGGCATATGACCCCAGCCTATGAAGGTTTTTACCCAAACCCATGCTACTACCTTCCCTGCTTTTAACGGAGCTGCACTGTCACCTGCCTGTGGCCAGCCAGCTCTGTCTCAAAGACATAATGCAAGCCCTCAGCAAGCTCAGCTAGATGTCTGCTCACTGGTATTCTGATATTGCTGATAGTCCTTTATGAGATCTCTCCATCCCAAAATTTCCCTTAGCTCAGTTTCCTTACTCCCAAGAATACTGCTGCCAGCTGATTTTATAGGTGGGATCCCAGGAGGAGAAGCTCCTCATCTTTCCTAGCAATCCAAACACATGTGCCTTGGAGGAATGGGAGATCTTGAAACCATAGGTATTGAGGCATGTGGCTGACATGTAGGGCTGAGCCTAGAGTAGGGGTTTTGGTTCATTCCTTTGATCTTGATTTGATCCTAAATGTTTTTATTATTTGATTGGTGTTTTTGTGATTACATGCACCTGCCAATAATGATATCCAGGCCCTTGTGTAGGTGGGGTGCTATTGAAATTAAACTCCTTTCCTTCTTTAAAATGACTGTGTAAACACCAATTCCAGCTCCTTGTGTCATGTTTAGAAATGAGGGCTCCTGATCCTGTATTACCCTTTCTGAGCTGCACGTAACAAACCTTGGGAGAGGCTATGCTGTTCTGTTCTTCTTTTCTTTTTCTTTTTTTTTTCCTCCCCTTTTAATTTCTTTTTGTTTGCTTGTTTTTATAAAAACCATTTTGCATGCTGTTTGGAGAACATCACATCTCCGGTACGTTGTACACTCATGGCTGTGTTTTTTCTGTCCACAAATAGTTCACATGGCTTCATTTAGGACCTGATCCAAGTGCTGGTGGTCACAGCTGGAGACTTTATGCTGTCTTTGATGGATTTTGGAACAGTCTGAGTAGATTTTGGTACATCTTCAATTGCTTTGGTAGGTATCAACTCTTACTCTTCCCAGAGTTTTGTCTGTCCTGAAATTGGAGGGATTTTACCTCACCATTGGCAGTCTTGGTGCTTGGATATCTAGAGGAAGAGTCAGAGAAAAGTGGACAGAGTGACTGCATCATGACTCAGAAAAGAGCCTCACTGAACGAGAGCCAGCTGTGTGCCCAGGTTGCCAAGAAGGCCAGAGGCATCCCGGCTTGTATCAGAAATAGTGTAGTCAGTTGGAGCAGGAAGGTTATTGTCCCTCCATACTTGGCTCTGTTGAGGCTGAACCTCAAGTATTATGTTCAGTTTTGGGCTCCTCACTGCAAGGAAGATATTGAGGACACAAAGCATGTTCAGAGAAGGGCAACAAAGCTGGTGAAGGATCTGGAGCAAAAGTCTTATGAGGTACAGCTGAGACTGATCAGTCTGTCTGAAAGGAGGTTGTGATGTAGTGGAGGTCAGCCTCTTCTCCCAGGTAACTGTTATAGATTGAGAAGTGATGGCATTAAGTAGTGCCAGGGGAGGATATTAGGTAGAATTTCTTTTTAGAAAGGGAGGTGAGGTACTGGAACAAGCTGCTCAGGAGATGATAGAGTCATTGTTCCTGGTGGTTTTCAAGAAATTGTAGATGTGGCACTAAAGGACGTGGTTAGTGGTAAGGTGGTGGGGATAGGTTGGGATTGGACTAGATGATTTTAGTTGTCTTTTCCAGACTTAATGATTTTATGACTGTGAATTGTAAATGATTATGTGAAAATGTAAAAGCCAAAGTTCTGTGTGAATGCTTGGTCTCCAGCAGGTGAATTATGTGTGGTGAAACCTTCCAGGTCATGAAGAATCTGATACCTGAAACAAGCCATTTTGCATACCTCATCCTCAACTCCATCCTTCCTTTTGCATGTGGTACCCTTTTTGCAGTGGTGTCCTCTCCAATGATAAGTGCCTATCTACTGGTACATTGGCCCAGTTCCTGGGCAGCCTGCAGCATTCTCCAGGTCTCCACCCCACACAGGGGAGCAGGAAGGATCTGTGCACCCTGTAGAAGGAACGTGCCCAGAGGAGCGGGAAGCATGTTCCTTGCTCCAAAAATGCTGGTAGTGTTTACTAAGTCAGACACGTCAGCACAGTTATAGTCAGTAAAGTGAGTGTAAAACTGGCCTTGTTACTTCCCAGATCTGAGGGATACGAATCAAATACGCACAGATGGTCGGCCACTTTCCATAATGAAACACGTCTTTATTGTCCCGAGGAAGCTGCATTTCACAACATAAGCATTGGGGCTTGCTTCTTTTTTTATATATTTTATTTTCTCTGCAAACTGTGGGCAGTTTTGCCCCTTTCCTTAAATCAAAAATCACGGACGATAAAGACGTGTTTCATTACTGAGAGCTGGCCAAGCATCTGTGTGCAATGGACTTCATTTTCTTCTCTAGGTTGTTGGCACAAACATTCCCAGCCTAAGCCAGAGAGGAAACCGGAGCAAATGCAGGGATCTGAATACTCCCAAGCTTGGGGAGCACTCGAGCTCTGTGGCTGATTTTTTTTCTGGTCTGTGCTCAGCTGCCACATCCCAAACTCTGAAGGCTGTGGGGAAGTGCAGATACGAACTGGCATTGCCAGGTGTGAAATGTTTGGGTGCCTGCACCACCATGGTTCCCAGAAGAAGCACAACCTCACAAGAAGCAGATGCTGTCCTTTGAGGGTGACTAAATTGGCCTAGGCTGCTTTGAATGACCCACCTAGAAAAGGTATCATGCTAGTGAATCCCAGGACCTTGTTCATTCCTGCCCTCAGTGGTGGAATTGCAGCCCCTGCTGCTGCTTGCACATTTGGATTCATGCCTCTGAAAGGGGTCGTGAGTGCTAGTGTGGAAACATCTTCCCAGAAGCTGATCCTGAGCTCCTTTTCACTGCCAAGGATGTGGTGTGAGGTTTGGTTTCCATCCCTTGTGCAGCTCTAGGATCCTCCTAGGATCTTACTTGCCCAGTAGAAATGATGCTGTGCCATTCTGATTTATGCTCCTGACAGAATACTTAACAAATACGCTACTTTAAAGCATTACTGTATTCACCTTGGGAGGAATCCATTCAGAGACACAGTACAAAGCATATGGCTGTGATGACAGCTCTGGGACCAGGATGTATTTGTCTCTGGTGCAATGGGGTTATGCCTGCAAACATATATTTTGTGAAAAGTAGTTGGCTTTGATGATGCTTAAACAGCCAGTTCTGTTTTCAGGAAAGACACAAAGACTGAGAAATAAAAACAGGAGAAAGGGAGAGGGCCCCAAGAAGAAGACAAGTCATTTTTACCACAAGTAAAAGTATGGGGCTTTTGACCAGGCACAAGAATAATTGGACACATTATTTTAAAAGCTTCACTATCTGCATAATCTGTTGCCTGACTGCTGGTGGGTTCCCAAACACAACAAACGAGCTGTCTGGGAGGAGAGCAGAGTGGGATTCTTGAGAGCTGTGGCTCGGATTCTAGCTTTGCTCTCTTAACTCATTGCGGGAGCCAGTGCTGAAGTGGGATACGTGCTTTCCCTTCACACTGCAGCACAGATGGACTTGGCAAAGCTGCATGGATTCATGTCTGTGGCTGTGACCACACTGCACCTTATACCAGGGCCAGTTGCTGGGGCTGCAGTTTTAGCATGGCTTAAGTCCTCCTTGCTCATACCACAGGTATTAGTCCTGGCTTTTGTGGTTTTAGTTTCAAAACCTACCTTGCCCCGGTTCAGAGAGCCAGCCAGCCCCCGTGCCAGTTCCAGACTCCCTCTTTCTGTAATAGGGAAGGGGGATGAGACTTTCCCAGACAGTGTGGCAACAGAACTTCTTCATAAGACCTGTGCCTTTCAGGATTATCAAAACACAACTTCTGATGACAAATTAAAGTATACAGGTGCTTAATCTACATAACTAAAAACAAAGGTAATTGACTCACTGGAAGAATGTAGGTATTGAGCACTCTATTTGTGCTGTTGAAATGTGCTCTGCTAGATATTGTGTCTGAAAATTACAGCGTGTGCTTGTTCAAAACTTAGATAGCTCATCTTGTCTACACTTTAAAGTCCATCTATAGCTTCTTCTGTCCTTGTCTAAACACCTGGCCCCTTCACCTGGCCATGACAAACATTCTGGGATTTCCTCCTTATACAGCATGTTTGGAACAGAAGAAAACTCTGAGAATTCACTGTCCTGTGAACAGCTTTGTTTAAAACCCAAATGATTTCTGAGATAGATTTGAAGAGCAGCTGGTGTTTTGGCTGGGTGTGATGCAGAGCTGAATCTTTGCTCTGGTTGCCCTTTGGAGAAGACTGTCCATATCCCATCATTAGAGGGGGAGTAGGCTATCACCTGAGTAGACAGGCAGCTGGAGTCACCCATGGTTTTTCCACAGCGAGTGTATAAGGTTCTGCTGTTGATATTTCTCTGCTAGTGTGGTTTGGGAAGCAACACAGAAGACAGCAGCAGTACGTCCATGTGATGGTCTTTGAATGGCAGTGTAGACTCTGCAGGAGACAAAGCCTATGCTGAAACTCTGAGGCAACTCTAACCTGCAGCTAGAGCTGGGAAAACTGCCTTTCGCAACAAGCAAGTTATTATGCACTTTTCCTTTTTCAAAATACATATAGCAGTAGATTAGACAGAGAATTCAAATAGGCCCCAAAGATATTTAGTGTTTTCACATCACTTTCAGTGAAAGAAAAGCCATTTCTGGTAAGGCAGCTTGCCTTTCATTTTTTTTATTTTTTATTTTATCAAATATTGGCTAGATATTATTGCATGAAATCTTCTTTCATTGTACTCCTTGTGCTTGCAAGATCAAAGCCCCTCAGAATGTAAAAGGGATCTCTACAATAATACCCATGGGATGCTCATTTTAATAAACAGTTGCTTTTAAAATAAACCAAAAAGAAGGAAGGAAAAAAGCTACCAAATCCACATCTTAATGGGTTAGGGTATTTATTTTCTCTCAGTTATTTTCAGCTCTGCAAGACAAATCTGAAAACTGCTCTTCTCATCAAGTTTGTCTCATATGGGGTTCTCAGCTATACAAGTAGAATTGGCATGGACCAGAGAAGGGTTTTAGACTGACTTTGAAGCAGAGTAGATAGCACCTGAATTATGCTGTCCCCAGTACTCTCGATGTTCAAGAGGAGCTATGCCAGGCTGAGACACACACTCAAAGGCTGTGATTGCAGCCTCAGTGGTGTCAAAATGCTCCCTCTGGCTCCCAGAAAGAAGATAGATTTGGTGTCAGGCCACTGGTGGTCCAGTACTTCTTTCTCAACTAGTCTGAAACTCTTCACCTCGTATGCCCTTAGATCTTACTTCTGCCACTGAGTCCTGCTGTAGGTGCTGAAGAAGGTGCACTCTCATGCGTCTTCAGTATCCCATGCAGTACTGCAGCCCAGTGAGTGTGAGAAAAGCAGCTCTGCTGGTCTTGGCCAGCAGCTCCCCATTTGCCAGAGCTTTCTGGGAGAACAGAGTTCAGAAAACACTCCATGTGTGGCAGCATAGCATCATCCATACCCACAGCTTGGCATTCACATTTTAGTTATGGTGAGTAGCTTGGGATGTCAGAGGGAAAGACTGCTGTAAAAAGCATTCTTGATAAATGGTCGCTTCCTAAGCAGACAGAGTGTGCTTCACTGAAAACCATAGAGAAAGCCCTTCTGCCTTGGCTAAACTGACAGCTAAGCACGCTGAGGGTCAGGCCTTCAGTGGGTGATTCATGACTCAGGGTGTCACACGGGTTAAAGATTCTCATCTGAAGGGGATTAGGAGTTTCCAAGGAAGCACAGTCCTTCAGGGCCTCCAGCATTTCCTTGAAGCTTTTGGAGTCTCATGCTTCAGACCTGCCTCATTATTCTGTCTCATAGCATGAAATGTCCATCCCAGTTTTGGCAGAAGGCATGGAGGCATTTCATTCAGGTAAGATGAGCATCTCCTGTGAATATGGAGCATAGGGCTGGTTGCTTTCCTAGTGAGATCTTGCCCTGTGGGACTGCCTGGATACAGCCCTTGTCCACCTCTTTCTGAAACCTCCCCCTCTGCCCCTCCCTCCTTTTCACCAGCAAACACTTCTCTCCCAGCTAGGTGTTTTCTGATGCTTTGCATTAAGTTCACAATGTAAAATTGGAACGTACAGGGCCGGTACAAGATACAGTTACAGTTGTGTGTGCATGCCTGTGTATGTGTGCATGTCTGTGTATGTGTGCGTTTAATGCAAGGCTTTGCAAAACTATCAAGCACTCTTTAAAGTGCCATAAAATTTAATGCTCAATAGAGAAGCCTAAACAAATGAAGCTGCACTATAAAACGTTTAGTGTTTCTATTGCTTTCACTTTGAACATGAAGACTTACTGCAACATATAAGAGGGATCACTCTGTCCCTTTCCATTTTTCCATGTGCCTTTTCTATTTTTCCAGTTCACAAAGAATTTGTGGATTTTATAAGGGAGTATCTTCAGTTCCCTGTGCTCTTGGTTCCAAAATTCTCTTTTCCCTGGGAAATACAAATCTGAGTTTAGAAAAGGAGCACTATTCTTTCATCTACACCAAAACTTGCTGTAATTCATTATTTTACTATGTACAGTGGCTGCCAGAGTAGCCTGGTACAGCTCTTATTCTTGACCTGCTGTGTTTTTTTCTGCTTTTCTTGTGACTTCAAACAGAACTCAAAGTGTGAGCAGTGAAGATCCAAAGCATGCCCAATGATACAGGCAGTGGGGTCACTTTATACCTACCTAGTGAAAACAACCAAGAAGACCTTTTTATTTTTGTCAGTGAACTCAAACATGGCATGATTTCAGGTTTAGGCAGTTCAGTGGATCTCTTGCTTTCACAGGCAATGAGGTTAGGCATCACCTGCAGCACCCTGACTGAGCAGCAATGGGCTATCTTGTGTCTTTATCCACACCCGTACTTTCATGGTGACAGTGTTCACCTTCAGTGTGAATCTTTCAATTCTCTCATGGAGGTTGGTTTGCGATGTTTGTCTTCTCAGGACAGAGGAGCAAGGCTCAGCTTGGCAGGGAAGAGTAGAACACACTTCTGAGTGGCACAGCTGTGTATCCACTAACAGGTAACAGGAACAAATAAGAGGCAGCAAAGACTGTGTGTTATCTTCATCTCTTCTGGACCAAGGCACAGTTACGACATCTGCATGCTTTCATTTTTGTCTGTGCTGTCATCCCTTTGAGAAAAGATATAGTCAGATAGATGTCTTTTTTCAAGTGAAAGGTTTCAGATTACCGCAGATATTTAATGGCTCCTCTGTTTTAGACTTCAGAGAAGCCACAGCTCGTGGTCTTTCCTATGATTTCACCTGTGTATTTGAGTCTCACCAGGAGAATGTTGCAGGCTCGTAAAGGTCATAGCCTTTCCTCCTGACTGGAACCCAGGAAACTGAGGTTTAAATCTCATACTTGGACACAAGTGGAAGGAACTTGTCTGTATTCTAGTTTGCCTTCAATCTTCCTTGGGGCTTGAACTTAGCTGCAGGTTTAGGCATAGGAAGAGGCACAAAGTTCCAACGTGCACATCTGGAATTAAGAGCTGAAAATTGGGCTCGGTGCTGATAACGCTTTATTGACAGGAGATGA
Source organism: Coturnix japonica (assembly GCF_054131305.1). Taxonomy (NCBI): domain Eukaryota; kingdom Metazoa; phylum Chordata; class Aves; order Galliformes; family Phasianidae; genus Coturnix; species Coturnix japonica. Next base: position 21,970,919 of record NC_140667.1, on the reverse strand, counting down.
AAGTCTTGATTCCAATAACTTTCCGAGCCCCAGTTCCCACTGCTTTACGAGGTGTTACACACTTTGGTACCTTTGAGAGAGAGTTTGCTTCCCCTCCTTCTCTCCCACATCTTTATTGCTTCTGTTCCACAGACTCAAGTCATTAAAGTCTGAAATGCTTCAGCCCAGGAGGGCATGGAAACCTCTTTTTCCTTAGCTCCAGTGAGGAAATGTCAGCATCCAGGTTATCTGTATGGATGGACATGAATCAGCCCAAGACCAGAAACTTCCACAGTACCAAAAAAGGTCTCACAGAGCATGAGTGGGGGTCAAAACCAAAGAGAAGGAGGGCAAGGGAAATTAAGTACTGCAAAAGACATGATCCCACTCTCATTCCTCCCTGCCACAGGTTGCTGCAATAGCAGCACAGTGGGTGAGACAAGGCTTTCATGACCGTGACCTTACCCAGCATCAGGGATCTCAGGAGGCTACAAAATTAGGGAGATACAAGGTGCTCCCTTTGTTCCTATCTTGCAAAGCCCATGTTGTGTGTATCCATTGGACTTCAGAGAGCTGAGACACTACCTGCATTCCTGTTTCCCTCAGAGATTAGCTGAGTAACCATCCTCTGTGCTCTAGATGTGGCTTGAGGAGTTTCCTCCTGCTTGTCTTGGGCTACCTGGCCATTTCACTTCTTTCTCCTACTGTCTGAAAATAAGCCCTAATAAGAGTCAGCTGCTGTTAGAGACTCTGGTCTCTAAATCAGTTCTGCATTAACAGCAAAGGCTGCATGAAGGGAAAGTCAGAGGCTGCAGGCCGTTATAATTACAACTGTCAAAACACAATGTTGCTCAGATTGGGAAATATTTTACAAGGTGATTTTCTTTTGTGCAGAAAATGTGCGCTTGCTTCAAGGACAGCTTCTGAGTTTGTAAGCTTTTGTTTCTTCCTTATATTCGTTTATTTTCTGACAGATACTCTCAGTCTTTAAAATTATTTCCTGTGATTTCCTGAGTACTTTCAAATTTTCTTCAGAAAAGACAGTGCCTGAAAAAATGAAGTTTGGGTTTTTCACCCCAAAATAATATATTTTATCTGAGAAGAAAGGAGAAATAGGAATTGTAGCCAGATAGCATAACTCTTCAATTCTAAAAACCTTCAGTTATTCATCATCACATAATGCTGTATGGGTGTTGTAGGAGTTGTAGTCTTAGCCCAGTATCTCTTCTGCAGATTTGAGCAGCAGCACAAAGAACTCTCTGGCACCGCCCCATGAAGTATGGCAGTGGCACAAATGTGAAGCTTTTCATAACTGATAAAACTGAAACACTTTCTATTTTGAAAATAATTCAGATGAAATGCTAACAGTTTCAACATTAAAATCAAGCAACCAAAAAACCCCACAGACTTACAGATCTGCTGTAACTGCAGCTCTCTGAGCACACTGTCAAGACTCCTGTCCTAACTACAGGAAGCTTCCTCGGTATTTATTACAACACCAGGGTTACTGCTAGTGTTAACTAACACCTGTCACTAGTGATAAGTAAACTGCGAGCCAGAAACCTTATCTTAATCACTTGCTGCCTCTTGCCCGCCTCCCTTTCCTGGTTTGAGTCTGAGCTGAGTCTGGCTGCCTAGGAAGGAGCTGTAACTGAAGCCATGGGTTCTCCCTGGGCTTCCCCCACTGCTGAGCACCTCATCTCCTGGTCATGCTTGACCGCAGCAAATCTGAAGCCCATGGGTGACTAAAAGTGACACAAACAGCCAGCTTCCTATGTGAGTTCCTAAATGTGTGCCTTCCAGCAGGTTCTGGGATGCTGTTCATCCGCAGCTCTCCCTTGCATGGTCTGAAGATCCTTTTTCCTTTGACAATTATTTCTTTCTGAAAGGGAGTATCAGGCCTTCAGAAAGCTGTGCTTCTTCTCAGACCTAAGTACCACCCCATCCCTCAGCAGCTGACAGCTGCTTTTGCAGGTCCACAAAGGATTGTATCATTTGGGAAGCACTGCCACCCACACCAGGCCCTTAGGCAAGGCTTCTTAAAAGGTGCAGGGTTGCCCTTCAGCTGACAAGGTCCTGACGCCAGCTCTTTGGACTGCTTTTCCTTACGCTTTATGCAAGAGTTAGTTGGCTTTGTCTTGCAACAGATATCACAGAGAGGTACAAAATCTAAACAGGTCTTGAGAGTTCATTGGAAAGGATCCCCAGAGAGCCTGAGAATGGAGTCCTTCCCAGCCTTCACAGCTTTTATTTTAAGCTTTATAGTGAGCTTTGTGCTCTTTTCTGGACCTGTGCTGTCTGTGGTCTACCAGCCACATGGTGCAGATGTCTGCACCCTTTCGCTGCCAGCATCCTCCCAGGCTTTATTCCGCAACCCTCATCTCCTTGTCCGAGCCTTCATGAGTTAAGGATCCCTTTGGGACAACATGATTATTTCCTTCTGCCTGCTGTGTATTCCTTGGCATCTTGTCTGGCTGTGACCATGGACAGATATCAGTGTCTGACCCAGTTCATCCAGAGGAGAGGACATCACATACAGTGTCAGCCCTTTTGTCAGGAGAAATGTAATTCTGAACTTCCCATCTCATGGAAAGTGCTATTGTTTCATTTCTGTTCAAAATGATTTCTAGTTTGAAATGAAAAAGCTGTCAACAAGGAAAACCAGAAATGAGACTGCTTGTAGGCCAGTAAGGCTTGTGTATGTATTGAGCTGAGGTCCCCAGCTCCCCATTAAGTGCTCCGGCTACAGCTCCAGCTGGGAAATACTGAATCCTCAGATGCCTTTGGAAAGAACCAAGGCAGCACAGGACAAGGCCTACAGAATTGTCATTGCCAGGGTTACTCACTTGCTCTTCTGCTGTAGGAATGCAAGGGACTGCCCGTGCTGCACCTCTGCCGCCTGCTCTGCTTTGACAGACGGGAAACACCCTGAAGCAAAATTAAGAGGAGCCCTGTTTATTTTGGGACTTCAGATTAATGTCAAACATGAAGGGAGACAATTATTTCCATTGTGGAAAATGTGGCATTAGCGAGCGAGCAGTTCTCTCAGCCTCGGCTTTGTGTTTTTCTTTTCTCTAAGGAAGGTTTTCCTATTATTTTTTTTTTATTTTTTTTTTTTTCAAAGCACAGGCTTGAATTAAGTGGGCAGAGAAGCATTTAAATACAAATATTTGTAAACTCAGTGGTTTTCCTGAACAAAGCAGATCCAGATGACAGACAGTCTGTTGGCTGTGGTATGCCAGTGCCTGTCACATGGTGATCCCTTTGTTTGGTCCTGGGTGGGGGGACAGCCCTATGTCCATGAAGCAGAAGGGAGATAACAGTGACTTATAGATCATTGACACCAAACTAAGCACCAAATCATCGGGCAGGTAGGTCCTTGGAGTCTAATGGGGTTGGGGACATGGAAACAGGCAGCTCCAGTGGGAGCTTTAGCTCCTGGAGGTTTGAGGAAGTGTCCATCAGGCCAATGGAGCAGGGCAGGAATTCTCCTGCATAATCTTTTTCCATCCAGCATAAAGCTTGTTGGGCAAATCCTGAACCTTCTGGAGGATGAGACAGAAACTTAGTTAGGAAGAGTTTCTCATGCCTCAGAAAGGCCAAATTAGAGGTGCGTGCCCCAAGGACAGCCAGCAGTTATGGCTGTCTCTTGAGCCACTCAAAGCCTTTGCTCAGGGTGGTCAAAGTCATAGAACCATGGAACTGTAGGACAGCCTAGGTTGAAAGGGACCTTAAGGATCATTCATTTCCAACCCCCTGCCATGGACACAGTTGCTGCCCATCAGATCAGGCTGCCCAGGGCTGCACCCAACTTGGCCTTGAACACCTCCAGGGATAGGGCATCCACAGTTCTCCAGACTGTTCAATTGGAAATTACATTTTTGTTGTTTTGTGCTGAAATCTCAGTGGGAACTGAAACCCATCCTGAAGAGAAAAAGAAGAAAAACCTTGGAAGCACAGAAGCACACTTCTTGACCACGAGGATGAGTTCTTCCCCCAGGCGCATTAGTTTCTGTTGGCTGTACCAGTCTCATGCCCTCACTACCCAGTGTGGTCACTGAACACTCCATCTCCAAGACAGCTCACCTCTAGAGGCTGCAGAGCTGCCAAGTGGCAGGAGGGTGCCAGGGCCGGCTGTGCTAGCTGTTATTTTTACTTCTTAATAATGCCCCGCGGCTTCTGTTACTTTCCATTGTTCGTTTCTGGGGGAAACTGCTCTGCCGAGGTCTGTTCACTTGTTCTGGCTTTTTCTGCAAAGGCCTGAAATGCCTTTTTTTTTTTTCCTATTTGTTCTCAGAAATAAAACTTCTCTGTAAATGGCACGTACCAGCTTTCTACCCTCCCTGTGTTTTAACCACAAATGTCTGCCTCCTGACAGCTTCTCCCCTGCTAGCTTGGTTCTCCTGCAGTGGCTGCCTGTGCTCCCCCAGTCTGTCTGCATAGACGCAGCAGGATGCAAGCTGGAAGAAACAAAATTTTCAGTAGAGAATATCCACATGGAGCGTCCTAGAAGGTCATTGGGATGGGATCCCCATCCTTGGGGAGCTGTCCTGGACCATCTCCCTCGATCTCTGTGAGACACATCCCCCATTAAACCATCCATCAAGTAACTGAAGGGCCATTGATGTATCTGATTAGCGAGGGAGCTCTGAAGAAACCCATCTGTCTTAGCATTCGAATGAGTATTTATCGCTTTCGTGGGTTTCTTTTGTCCAAAGGAATCGTTTACTCTGATGTGAAGCAATGAGAGATCTGGTCTCTTTGGGGGTTTCAGCAGGAAACTGTGAGCCTCCCTGAGCCTCATTTTAATCTCTTGTTGTCATAAATCAGAAATATCCTCAAGAAAGTCAGCAAAATGAAGCTTGTGAAAATTGATGTACAGGACTCAGGGCCTCTGATCTCCACCAGCACTGGAGATGAGCTCAGCCCCTGTGTGTTTTCTCCCTCTGTATGCGAATCTATTGGTCTCTGGAGATGCTCAGACATGGCTTTTGCTTGCTGAACACAGCATCTAGGCTTTGAAAGTGGCTCCTCACATGATTTTACTGAAGGAGAAGATATGAAGACTCGTGAGGAAATTCTTTTCTTGTGGAAATCTCAGTCCAAACCAATAGAAACAAGAAGTTCCATTGTGTAGAAAGAATTTTGAACCTACTGTCATCCTGATAAGGGTGCTGCAATACACTTGTTACTCACTTCACTTACAGAGATGGATATTCAGAAAAGAAACTTAAAGAGTGTTTGAGTGGCACCACAGCAGAATACTTTTAAACTGCATGTGACCATAGGAATCCCAGGAAGCATTGTTTTGTCCTTTGTTCTTCCAAAATACCAGGCACAGTCAGGAAAAGTGATTTAGTGATTTCTGCTCAGTTGAAATTGTTAAAATCTGAAATCCTTTTCTGTTTCAGATAAACAGATGGATGTTGATTAAAACCTATGCTTAAATGAAGTGCCAAGATAAGGAAATAAGAGTTTGCTGATACACAAATTTAAGAATAAATAGAATTACAGCAATCTGACTCACAATGTGTCATTTTCTGATTAGTTTCCCTTCAACAATTATTTTGTCCCAGACAGTAAGAGCACTCAGCTCACTTCTATAACATGGGGAGATGCTGAGATTTCAGGCTACACAGGAAATACCTATTAATGCAATTCTTTTTTGCTGTTCCCATGCTTTCACATCAAGGTCTGGCATGAGATCAGCTTTAAGAGTGAAACACTGTCTGTCTGTCAAAGTTTTATGGTTCTTCCAGTGATGTCTGAGCACCTTATTGTTTTTATTAGAGCTCAAGAGATACACAGAGAAGTGACCTTTCTGCTTTCATAACTTGTATAAATAAAGGCTTTCGCAAACTGCTTTTGGCAGCTCTGGATGATGGAAAGCTGAGGTTCCATTTTGTGAGAAATTTTCACGTTTAAAACTGAGATGTTACTCTGAGTGGAAGTGAAAAGGCAGTCTTCATGAATTTCCCTTGGAATAAAATGCTGAAACATTTCAATTCATGGCTGTCAATGCCTCCTGTTCTGATGCTGTGGGATCGCTCAGTTTTTGCAGCATCTAAACGTGACGTTGCATGTTAAATGTGACATCTGGCATACCCAGGAATATTTTCTATAAATTGAAAATCACAGTGAAGATTAGGCGCTCAACATGCTTTTGAAAATAGTGTTATGGAGAGGATGTAATAAAAGCAAAACGGTGTACTTGGGAAATTTCTTCTCGAAAACGAGGAAATCTCACTTTTCTACAGAACAGTTTATTTTCAGCTGGGGGGTTCTCTGAAACAGCACAAAGCTTTCCCTGCCCTGTGCTTTACCCTGCTGACACCAAAATTTGACAGCATCTACTGAAGTCCATCTTGGATGTGTATAAACTACCTGGATCAAAGCCTTCCCTCACAGCACCCTGGTGAATGTACAGGCCTTCCAGCAGAGGCAGCCTGGCTTTACCCTGCTTCACACCAGTGGTGTGAGGTGAAGCCACCCACTGCCAGGAGAGCCCTGGGTCCATGACTTCCTGCCCCAGGGGACCGGCTCGTCCACGCTCCATCACACTCTGTGTAGGTCTCATCTCTTCTGAGATGGCTGTCATCAATTTGTTCCTCTGATTCCTCATTCCTTCCCCTCCCTGCTCATCGTGCATGCATCAAGAGGCTGCAATAGGCATGTTGGAGTAAGACAAATGAACAAAGACATTCCCCCTGCATTTCCCACCGGATAAATCACAGATGGGCCCAAATCAACCCCCCTGGATCCAATGTGTCATTATGTATCCGCCACTATTGCTTTTCAAGAGGAAGGATGAATATAGCTTTAAATGATTAGCTGCCTTATGCATTACCATGTCTCAGAGCAATAGGGGGTAACATGGGCAAAAAACTACACAGACAAGGAAGTACATGAGGGCTGAGCATTTGGGGCTCTCTAACAACTGTGGTTTCTTTATACAGAGCAATAAAGATGGTTTTAATGTATTGTATATGATGCAACAGATGCAGGATGCCTCTGGCAAAACTCCTCTGGTCCAAAGCTGACTGAAGACAGTTTGATGATTTGCAGGGAGCTACAGATCCCAGAAGGGGAATTGTACATACCTGTCAGCTGGTAATCAAAGTGCAAACTGGCCTTGAAAAAGCCTAATTAGTACTGACACCAACATAATTATGTGTACAAGGGAACAGTCGGCAACTGCACAGTTTGTTGCCTCTCTACTGTTATCCCCCATTCCAGTTTCATCCCCACAGAATGTTGGGGTCTGCTCAATGCATGTATCCTGCACCTTCACTGCTGCAGGTCGGACTGGATGTCTCTCCAGGCCCAGCAGGAGCAGACAGCGTTGTGTTTTCTCTCTCCTCTGCCTGCCAAACTTGACCGCAACATCTCCAAGGTCACAATGACATTGATAAATGCAGGGCAAGAGCACGCTCAAGGGATAAGAAAACACGTTCTGGTAAGACCCACAGAGCACACATGGAGAGAAAAGCAAGAGGCTGCAGGCTGTCATCTCCCAAAAACACAGCAATGCTTCAACCTCAGAAGGCTTATATCAATTAGGAATAGATTTAGGCTGAGCCTTCAAATCCTAACTGTGACATGGAACCCCTGCCCCTTTCCCTTCTGTAGTGGGAAGTGCAGGAACAGCTTCCCTGTATAGTGACATCAGTACTCAAACCTGTTTTGCATTCCACAATGACTGTGATGCTTGCCTTCATAAATCAATTCACTCATTTGATTTAATATTCCACTTGAAGTCCCATCCATAGGTTTTCTTGGCTTATTTTACTCTGTGCTGCCTCTGCCAATTCCCAAATATAATCCAGCTACAAAAGCCTTCCTGAACTCCTGTAACTGATCCACTAAAAACAAATTCTGCATAGAAGCCTGGAGACCAAGCAGACTGCTGGGGGGAAGCAGGAGACTAACTGCATGCTGCTAACAGGGAAACTCCATGGAATTTTCTACCTGGGACTGAGATGAGCCCACATCTTGCTCATCCTGGCCCACAGCTGGACCCAAAGCCAGGTTTCTCCATGGATCTGCAACTATGTCAGCCTGAGGCTTCAACTGCAGTGTCCAGATGTGTAAAGATTCCCTTAGTTCTGGGCGATGAAACTTCACCCACCTCTAGCATATGCCCCCTATGCCCAGCCTCATTTATATGAGACTGAAAGCAGCAGGAGCTCAGCCTATCACCTCCAGCTGCATTAGAAAGAAGTGGAAGTGAATATTTTCTGCTTTTTTTTGTTGTTGTTGTTAAAACTGTAGAATGGCAAGCATGATGACTGCAAGTAACTTGGCTGAAGATAACAGGTCTGTCAATATAGAAACGTGTTTCAGGCTGATGAGTGTAATGTATGCCAATCTGAGGATGGCTCTATGTGTCTGAGCATGGCTGTGCCAACACATGAACTTTCAAGGACACTTAGCAGGAGCTTGGTGGGGATCCAGGACTGAGACAAGTGAAACTGGGCAGAAGCAGCAGCTGCACTCCTGGACTGAATCTGTAGGTGCAAACAATGGGATGTTCGTGGGATGAAGAGTGAAGAAGGGAGTTGAGTCCTGAGCAGTAGGAGCTTCTCCAAATTCACTATTATTTGAAGACTGAATTCTAAACTATTTTTAGAAGTTTCCCTAAACAAGAAGTAAAAACATGATGGAAAGCTGAGCATGTTTTGAAAGAGGATGCAACAAGAATTTATTTTCTTTCTAAGGAAATAGGTAAATAAGTCGGGTAATCTCAATGGTCAACTGGCCAGGAGCAACCAGACTTCCACAGGCTCCTTTTGAAGATGTCCGCTTGTCTGGAAACCACAACAGCCCTTCTGGTGCCAAGAGGGCATTTCTCCAGATGCAGCTTCCAGACTAGAGACAGCATTGTCTCCAGGGCTCCCATTGTTTCACAGAAATGGCAGCTGGCCTGGGCTGAGAGTGACATGGGATCCAGGACAATGCAGTGAGGTTGGTCGCAGTATCCCATGCTGGTTTGCTTCCTCCTGCTCCTGCAATTCAAAGTCCCCAGCAGTCCTCCTGTCAGCGAAGCATTGCTGCCAGCCACAGGACACAGCCCCATGTGTAAATGGTCCTACAGCATGGTGGTGACACCCACAGTGGCCTGGGAACCCTCCTCACAGAGGACTTTCTTCTTGAAAGGAAGCATGTCTAACAAGTCTGGAAATTACAACTGTCAGATGTCATCTCTGAAGCCACTAAGGGTAAGCACAGTCTTAGAGCATTTAACTTCTCTCCTCTCTGAGACTAAGACCAACAGCAAATAGTAGTTTAGAATTCAGTCTTCAAATAATAGTGAATTTGGAGGAGTTCCTACTGTACAGAACACAGTTCCTTTCTCCACTCTTCATTCCCCATGAACATCCATCGATTGTGTCTATAGACAAAATCCACCTTTGGGTGTGTTAACCTAAAGTCACTAATGGCTAGGACTGAGTTCTGAACTGTTGAAGGCAGTAGTTCATGATGCATTTACTGGTGCTCTGTGGAGGCTGTGTTGGTCACTCCCTCAGCCAGACTTCTTAGGATGGATATTAGGACCTCCAAAACAGAGGTCAGACAATGGAACAGGGTGCCCAGGGAGGCTGTGGGGTCATTGTCTCTGGAAGTGCTCAAAAAACATGTAAATCTGGTACATAAGAACACTGGTAGGCAATATTGGTGGTAGCTGGGTGGTTGGACTAGGTGATCTTAGAGGCCTTTTCCAACATTTACAATTCTATAATTGTATGAGTCTAATTTGTTCTACATTACATCCTGCACAAAAAACAGTTCTAAAAAGGGTAAATCTTATCCTTGTATTGGTTTGTCAAGTGAAGGACTGGAAGAAAGAGACAGAGAAGGAAGATGTACAGTGAGGAATGGAAAGAAGCATGAGGTGCTATATTGAGATCTGATGCAAACAAGGGAAATGCCTGTACACTTCTGAATTAGACAAATCTTGCTAAATTTACTGGAATGCAGAAAAAAAAGTTGCATCCGTTGCTGAGTCTTGCCAACTGTAACCTTGCCAGTGCCATTTTTAGACTAGAGGCAGGAAGTTACAGATAGACTCCCTTTCTTTCTCTTTTCTCCAAGTCAGATTTCAGAAAAATATATATATATATGGCTTTTGGTAGTGGAGATTAATTTTCTACACTTATAAGGTACACGTAAATCAGTTGAACAAACACTGAAGCTTGATCCAGAAGGATGTGGTCTCATGGTGGTTCTTCATCCAAACCACTTGTGGACATATGTGGCTCAACTTCCAGCATTTGCACAACCTTTGGTGGACAGTGAAAGGGAACCGTGGTGAACAAGGCTTGTGATCTCTTTGCTTTCTGTTCATAGAGGCAACCCATGCATTCCTGACATGGCTGAGGCTGAATCTAAAGTGGCCATGCCATGCATGGGGGAGAGCCTGAGGACACGGGATTTCAGCTTCCCATCCTTACCCTAGAGGCATACCTCGAAGACCAGTCTAGCAACAGTCACTGGCTTCAGGAAGCACACTCATTTCTGTCTCCCTTCTTTGATTTTCTCCCTATTTCTATTTCTCTCCTGCTTCAGGACCCTTCCTCCTACATCTGACTGCTCTTGTGTTACAGCTAAGGAAGAACTGGGAGGGTTGATTATTTATTTATTTATTGTCCAGAATCAATCCAGCCCAGCAGCTGATACTGAGGTAATTTGAGGGGAAACAGGGCATAATGTGTCCCTTCAACCTTCAGCTAACCATAGACCAGAAATGGACAGCCATTCAAACAGCAGAAATCCAAATCATCACCCAAAGCTGAGTTTAGAACAGTTTAGGAACATCTTTATTTTCCTGCAGAAGAGTTTACAGATTCATCTGAACATTTCCCCACCCAAACACACCTACTAGCTGAGCACAGCTGAGCATGGCTCTCTGGTGCTGTGTTCCTGCCTGGAAACTTTTGGGTTCATAGACTCAGACATCTCTCTCTGCCAGTGTGAGGAGCAGATTTACACATGCAGCAGAGGGACTGGGCTCCCCACTTATCACACAGCAGGGTCCTGACTCGTGCAGCTTCTCAACATTGCTGATTTTGCTAACATAGCAGTCCTGTTTGCTAGAATGCTTGTGAAAAGCCAGAATGAAAGGAGGCAGACAAATCCAAATGGAAATTGCTAGTGCTTTCAGGCATAGCATGGGCCTTCCCAACCCTCATGCCACCCCCAGCCATAGAGCTATGCCCAGGACAACGGGCAGGAATGAATCGCAGCTGTCAAACCCAACCTGAATGTAAGACTCACATATCCACTAGTGAACCCTCATGGCCACAGGGCTGGAGCCATGGCAGAGAGATCCCAGCTGCACTCACTCACAGACTTCTGGTGAAGACCAGCCTTTGGAGGGCAGAGCAGGTATTTCTGCATCTCCTCAGTTCAGCTCCTGCTCCTGTTGAGTGGGGCCTTTATCCCACGACACCACACTGAAGGGAAGGTATGCTGCTAAAAAGAGGGGTGGTAACTGAAGGCTTGAACAAGACAACCCAGGAAATACAGGGCAAGGAACTGAAGCCAGAGCAGCACTCTGAGCCCTGAGCTACCCTGCCTCTGGGGTGTGACATCACAGAGGACTGCTGCACTGCTTGATTTCAGAAGAGAGACAGCATCTCAGCCCAGGGCTTAGCTGAGAACAAAGCCAAGCAATCTCTGAGGTTCAGTGAGTGCTGGTAACTCTTTCACAACCCTACCCTCCTGTGCTATTTGCTCATTTGTTTTCTTGTTTAATTTTTTTGGTACCTCAGGAATAGTGGGTTCCATCTGAGTTAGGAAACAACATCACCAGAATATCCTGAGAAAAGGCTGTGAGTTATTTCTGGCCCAAGCAGAAGCTGGAAGTATCTGACATCTCCCAGTGCCCGGAAAGCTTGTTCTCATGAGAACTGAGCTCCACACCGCACACTCAGGAAGGCCAGAGCTCAGAGATGTGGAGAAAAATCATAGAACCACAAAATCACCAAGGTTGGAAAAGACCTTTAAGATCATCTGGACCAGCTGTCCACCTTCCACCAGTATTGCCCAGTATATGGGAACTGTTGACTCATGGCTTGAACCACTGATTGAACACCTGGAGACAAGACCAGGTCAGCCTTGGGAGCACAGGTGAAAGCAATTGACCTGTGTGACCAGAAGGGGTGAAGCCTGGCTGCACTTCTCTTAGACCTCACTTAAGGGCTGACTGCTACTGCAGGAGGTTCTTTTGTTGGAGATCCCTCCTTTGTGGAGTTTCTACTGTTAAGCCTGGAACTTGGTAGATGGGTGAGCACTTCTTTCTTTTGTGACATCTTCCTATCATGCTGGTCCTTTTGCTACTAATTTTTTATAGCATCTTCCCACTGCACTGGGCTCTCTGATGTTACACCCACTAACCATGTCCCTAAGTACTGTATCTACACGTTTTTAACACCTCTAGTGACAATGACTCCATGATGGCCATCTGGGTGGCACGTTCCAACACATTACCCCCTTTTTTTTGAGAAATTTTTCCCAGTAGCCAATCTGAACCTCCCTTAGTGCAACTTAAGGGCATTTTCTCTTCTCCTATAGCTATTACCTGGGAGAAGCAACCAACCCCTGCTCTGCCACTACCTTCTTTCAAGTATTTGTAGAGAGCAATAAGGTCTCCCACAAGCCTCCTCTTCTGCAGACAATTCCTCAGATGCTCCTGGTAAGCCTCCGATGGCCAGACACAGTGGGATGGGCCATGTGGGTTTTCTGAGATCGCCCCACCTGGGGCACCTGAAGATGGCATCAACTGCCCACAGCTCTTGTGAGCATGGCTCCAAGGCTTGGCGTTGGCTCTTGAGCGCCTGCTCCTTCTGGGAGCCTCACTCACTCCTCCTGCTCCCTTGCACAGACATTGTTCTTGGGATAGTTATTTCCCTTGAGAAAACACACACAGATGGTGTGTTGTCTTCCACAATCAAGGGGCTCAGGTGGGTAATGGAGAGAGGCAGAACTTGGCATGTACTTGTTTGCCTTAGTGCAATTTTCCCATAATTGCACTTCCTAACCTTTCAGCATCTGCTAAAGATCAGCTCATGACACAGCAAAATCAGCCTTACAAGTTTCTGGACATTGCACCAGGTTAGGAATCAGGAATTCCTCTTTTGGGTTAAATCCTTTTGGAAAGGTGTGGAGAACCGCCTCCATTTTGTGCACGGTCAGTCCTGGCTGATCTGTAAAGCCCAGAAGGAAAGCAAAACCCATCAAGTGTGTTTAGCTCAACCCTCTGATGTTGGGGTTTTGGAGGGTTTTTTTAACCTATTTTTAGAAAGGTACAGGCAACTCTGGCACAATTTCTTTGCCTAGATCTTGTGGTGAATGCACTGAAGATTGAACAAATGGGACAAGTGCAAATGGTGGGATAGCAAATGATTCAGAAGTGCAAAGAACAGCAGAGGTTATGCAGATGTTTTACAGTGACAAACAGCTCTCCTTGCGACTTCAGTTTCTTCCCTTTAGATGTTACCAGACAGCAGCCGTGAAACAGGAAAACAGTGAAGAGCAGAAATAGAGGGCTGAGATGATGGACACGTCACAGGGAGAGGGGGCAGGTCTCGGCAGCGGCTCCTTGGGCTCTGGGGCTGACAAAGAGCAGTCCCTGCCTGTAGGAGCCCGCAGTCCCCATGATTGGAAACAGGAAACGAACCTCGGAGCTTTGTGAGGAAATACCTTCTGCCCAGGCAATCTAGGAGACAGCTTGAGATCATGCTCTGGAATTTGTCAGGGGCTGCAGGTTTTGTACTGGAACAACAATCTACTCTCATATCTTCCCCAGTATATTTAAGACTTCTTCAAGCTAAAACATTATAGTGAGCCGTGGGAAGAAAAAATATGCTGAAATTAAACTTGGTTCTAAACAAATGGAAGACCATGGTTTACTTTTCTGGAAAATCCCAGGGTTAGCAATCCTTTTACATGTGCACACCCTGATATTTGCCATTCAGCCAGGAAGCTTTGTAGTCTTTCAAAAGTCCTGCAGAATTTTGTTCCTTATTAACCTCTCTTTTTTTGCCCCTGCACGTGTTCAGGGGGTAGTGCTCACTCTTGTTTTCGGATCGCAACATAGGTTGCTCCGAAAGTTATGCTCCCTATTTATTTCCACAGAAATGGACAATAACACTACTTCAGCACAGCAGAGGCCCTGACAAAACAATACCTTTCTGTGGCATAGGAGCTGCACTGAGTTGCCAAGAGAGAGGTACAGCTTCACCATCCAGACAGAGCAAAATAAGCTTACAGAAAAGCTCTGAAAAGAAAGGAATGCTTTGTTTTCTTTACAGTCTCAGCATAGAATGAGTTTTGCTTATTTGTATTTGGTCTTTTTTTGCTTTGATTTCATTAGATACTACAGCTAAATGCACCTTTGAGTCATACCTCAGATGCTCTGATGCCAGAGGGCTCTCAGGCTGAGGATTACACATGCACATGCTCACAAAAAAGGGAGAGTGCAACTCACTGTGGCTTTTTCATGCGGAGTAAAAGCTGACTAAAAGTAACTTCTGTCTTAACAACAGAGAGCTCTTGTGCATTCTGAATTGCATGAAGTCACTGGAGCTAAATCTCTTTCCACTTGAGTTATACACTAGACCTGCAAAGCAATAGCCAAACCACTACTTTGTCCAAATATCTTTCCCATCCGAGGTGTAGCATGAAACAATCTTCACAGAGCTGCCTGCACTAATACCAAGCATCTGGGTATGGCTAAAGAACGATGCAGAAATCCGTTCCGAATCCTAGTGGTGTGGGACTGCTGGGAGGGAGTTAACTCCTCTCCTGCAGGGGGTGAACCCTGGATCTGCTGTGGTTTGGCAAAGCTGCCACACCTGGAGCCTACTCCTAGCCCCAGGCATGGTGCCAAGGGGAGCAACAGAGGAGAAAAGCAGACTGTGTGCAGTTCTTACCAGTACCAGCCCATCGGCAGTGCTGCTTCAACAGCCAGGTTCAGCCTGTCCCTGTACATACATTTTGCATAGTGATAGCTAACCGCAGCCACTTACTGACCCCAGCTGGCAGGGATCCTGCCTGCTGTTGCACTCATGTTAGCAACTGATGTGTGGGCCAGTTGAGTGCTGCTGCAACAGAAGGAGCTGAAAGCATCCAAAGAGGTCTAAAAGGAAAGTGGAGGCAAAAGCTCCAGGAGCACACCTATCTGCTTCTGAGGGGATGGGATTTTATCTCTTAAAATACAGGTCCATGAAGAAAAGAGCTTTCCGCAGGGTAGGCTGATTGTGTCAAGAGATGTAAAATGAAAAATGGGGGACGGAACAAGCCATGATGATATGACTGCACTGCAATCCAGAGAGTGATGCAAGGGCAGCTGTTGAGCTCACCTCAGCATCTCCTGGTGGGATAAAAATGTTATTTGATCCTCTTTTCCTGTCTTTTGAGTCTTCCTCCATTGGAAAACAGAAGTCTTTGAACACCCGCACGGATTGATCCAGGCTTCCATGCCCACCAGCCTGATGAGGCAGGTAGAAGATGCACTGATCTGATTGCCACTGCCAGTAATTAGCAGATTCCTTGACAACCATACGTTGCTAAATACGAGGATCAGGAGAACAGTACTGCTTGTTCCTCTATGCACTATCACATGCTCTGTATTCCAGATCAGTACATTCTGCTGCCTACTTTAAAACTACCAAACTAGAAATCAGGTCCAGGTTTCAGATAAAAGCAGCAGACAGTCTTTATTTCTATAGGACAGGTTTTTAGAAGTTTCCTCCTTGGAAAAGGGTCTCTGTTTCATTTCAGGGTGGTTGGGTTTTTCTCTGGTTGTGCATGTGTGCATGAGAGAAAAAATGAAGTAGGCTTAAGTACCTCTTGTATTTGCAAAGCTAACAATTACTTCTTGTAGTAACAGGTGTTAGTTTTGGTTTTGTTTGTACAAAACCAAGAAATCAGAAGGTTTGGACATGGAGGGATAATATACATTTTCCTATTTGGATGTCAGTTCTGTACATTCTTTTGGCATCTGTATTTTTCCACAAAGAGCAAATAAAGAGACACAAGGGAGGCAAAAACAAACAAACAAAAAGGAAAGGTAGAATGGAATGAAAAATAGGAAAGTGGAAAAGTACGTAGAGACATAGTAACATTAAGGTTGAAAAAGACCACTGAGATCACTTAGTCCAAACAGAGCCAGACCCCACCATGCCAACCAACCCGTGGCCCTCAGTGCCACATCTACATGATTCTGGAACCTCCAGGGATGGTGTTCCACTCCCTCCCTGGACAATCTGCTCCAGTGCTTCACCATACTTCCTGAGAAGAAATGTTTCCTAATAATCAACAGGAAATAAAACAAAACAAAATTTGTTTCTTTTCAAACCTGCAGAACAAGCATGACTTCAAAATTTCCTGTTTCTTGATGTACATTTGTGATGACTGCAAGGTGTCTTGCCACTGTGCCTTCGTTAGAGCTCAGTTTTCTCAGAGAAAGGGAGAGGAAACCCAGCAAGGCCCCATTCCTCAGCAGCATCCAGCCTTACATGCACTGAGCTGTGTGTTGCAGTAATGGAGACACATCTGGGCATCTTCCCCTGCAGCCTTCCTTGCCTTGCGAACATCAGCCCCTAATGTGTAGACTGGATCACAACCATCCCAACCCAACCACAAGCACTGGGATGGGGTGAACCTCCTAGCAGAAGCTCCTGCTACACAGGGTGGTTATGGAGAAACCCTGTTAGCACTGCTAGATTGGCAAGACTTCAGAGAGATGGCAATCTTGTGTGTAGGCTCACTGTGCTGGTAGGGGGTTGAACTGCGGTCTGCTGTTTGAGGATGATTTTTGAGTCAAACACATGTATGTACGCATGTGTGCTGACACTGGTTCCCAAGAGAGGTGGGAAACAGACAGCATTTGCATGTCACCCCAAGTCTGAGCCTGGTAAGAGCGTACCAGAGCAGAAGAGCCTTTCATTTTGGAGAGAGTCCAGTCAGATCTGCCTCTGCATGATTTATTTTTATAGGCAGAAGGCCATCATTTTGAGCCATCCCACAGGCACAAGTGCCAGCACTTGCCCAAGACGATGGGAAGGTGGGCTGTGGCTTCAGTCCAGTAGCCCCAAGCCCCTCAGCAGGCTGATTTGCTCTATGTCAGACAAATGCTTGCACCAGCCAAGAGTCACCTGGAAGCAATCTCCCATAAAACCAGCTCCGTAAAAGCTACAGCTACTCACTTTGATAGTTCCCAAATTGCTTTTCTCTCTCTATTTATTTTTCATAGGACCAGTAAACAGTAAATCGGTCTCCAGCAATCCGTTGGAAGGAGCTGAGCAGCACTCAGGAGTGTTATCCTGTTCCAGAAGATCTGCTATCTGCTACTGAGCTTGAGCAGGGGACTGCTGAGCTGCCATTCCCTATCTCTCTACAAGATTGGCAAGGGCAGCTTTTCTCACAGAGCACAAGAGCCAGGGTTTGTGTGCACGCAGACCTGAAGGAGGCACACATTGCCCAAACACCTCTCTCTTGGACAGGAGTACAGGAACACTCTCTATTCTGGGCTTTTTCCATCCTCTCTTAGGTTGGGTTTTTTTGATTTGTTTCTTTGGCCACTGAAAAGTTACTATAAATATCAGGTACTGAGAGCCATTGTGTACTAATATCTCCTAACTGCCCTTTCTAGCTGCTTAGGGCAGCAAATGATGTGAAAATTACGTACCCTGGGCCTTAGTAGCTATTCAGGGTTCTGGCCACATGTCACTTGTTATTCTTGACTTATGCATACATTCTTCTTATTTATTTTTTTGTAAACATTTGTGTATAATTATTCACTCCAGAGTTTCCAGCAATTTTCCCTGGCTTGCAGATGTGGCAAAGCTTGTTCCCTGCTTCCAGGAAAGAAAGGGTTTTTTGACTACTGCAAAATGGGATCCTGAGAGATTTCAATCTGCTGCTTCCATGTTAGCTCTTGTGATACTTCATTACCCATGGAAAGAGACAATTAGCTTTTAAAATATAAAACAGAAATAGTCCCAAGCCACAGATTTCACATCCAAATCCAAATCTGGGGCAGTTCAGATTTGGCCTGACATTTTGGGTTTGGGCCCAGGCCTGACTCTCCTTATGAAGCAGTTTGACATTTCCAGTTCTGGGAAGCTCTGCTCCCTGGTGCTGAGCTGGTCCCAACATCCGGCCCTGCGCTGCTGAACGCTCTCCAGCTGATGTGGGTTTTTCAGAAGCCTCTGTCTGTCATTGCTGCAGCTCGTTTGACTGCTGCAAGGGTGGGCGCACAACTTCCTCAATGCTGTTGTGGCATTTTGGTTCCTGCAAGTGCCAGAATGTAGAATAATTGTAATCTCTGCAGTTAGGTGTTGTACATGTGGAAATGCAAGAAAGAGATTCTAGAGAATTCAGGACAAATCTTTCTGTCATCTGTCTGTAATGCAGACTGCACAGCCAACCTTACGCGTTCAGAGTACTGGACGCAGAAGAAGGATGTTGGTGTTCAAAGATCCAACCTCAAATAAACATTTAGTATATGGCATTCAGCTTGTTGTTCAGCATCCATATATCTTGGACAACCAACTGGTGTAGTATGTATTGGCCACCTGTCCAGAGCAGGTGATGTCTCCATCTGTGTTAGTACAGTACAGTGCTGATTTTCACAACTTGAACACATTCTTGATATCAGTGAAATTAGCTTTTTGCTAGAAATAATGACCTGAGCTATGTGTTGCATTTGGATCAACAGAAGTGTGTTTTTATGGAGAACACTGGGCCTGTTCTTCCCATCACTGAATGTACCAATGTTTGTTTTGTAGAGTGCATTTTAAGTATGAATTTTTGTTTTTTCCCAAAAAAAGTCTCTTCTTCAGGAATTTTGTAAGCAAATCTGCAGCAAAAATGCTGTCACAACTTGAACTGGTTATTGAGCACCTGGTGGAAGGCAGGGCCAACCCAGGGGAGCTCAGGTGTATGCAATGCACCTGAATGACTGAAAGGGATGGAGCCAGGATCCACCTCTTCCCAGACCTCATTTAAGTGTTGGCAGGGGAAACAAGAGTATTTTGCTGGAGATCCCTGTGTATCTGTGGCCTTCTGAAGGTAAGCAGCTTCTTTCTTTTATTTCTGTGCTCCTGGTTTTTGCATTTGTGCATGTACTCATTTGCTGTAGCGTAGGGCCTTGCTGTTCCACTGTTATTGCTGTGCTTTCCATTGCATTCCAAGGCCATTAGTAGAGTTGGATACTAATTCTTAAGGGCTGAGTTTGACTCGTAATTTTTGTTTGGTCAAATTATAACATACAGTCATGGTATCTGTGGAGTTTAATTATTTGCTTTACAGATAATTTCAGATGGGTACACCATCACACTCAGTATAAAACTCATAATTTATCAAGAGTGAGGTGTTAAAAGGAGCTCCTGTAAAGCCAAGTTCACTGAACTCAGAGTGTAACAATCAAAGCAAGACATCTCTTTAGTGTTTGAGTCTTCTCTTTAAGACTATTACCCAAGAACTACATTACATTGCAAAGTATTTGTCTTTGTAATCTTACTGAGAGATTTTTTTGTTTTGTTTTGTTTTTTTGGTCTGATTTACATACCACTCATAGGCTCTGAAGTGTGTTTAGAGATTACAGAAGGATCCCTGTAAGTATTTAGACTGATTTCATAGAAGCATAGAATCACAAGGTTGAAAAGGACCTACAAGATCATCTAGTCCAACCATCTTCCCATTACCATTGTTACCACAAGCCACTAAACCCTATTTTGTAGCTCCTCATCAAGATGCCCCTTGAACACTGCCAGGGATGGTGAATCCACCACCTCCCTGGGCAGGCTATTCCAATTTTTTTGCTTTTTTTTAGTCCTGACATCAACATTTAGAACGTCTCTTTAAGAGAAAATGCCTTACAACAATGACAATCCAATGATCTTGAAATAATTAATCTTGCTTTACATCAGGCTCCAAATTAGTTCATAGTGCCTGAAAGCATTCATTAAACACAGCTTACAGATAAAGTAGACATGTAATGCAGTTCTTTATAAAGATATGCTTTTATAGGCAAAGTGATGAAAAGCCTCAAGAGATTATGAGATAATCCAAAGGGAAGTGCTTGAAAGACTGTTTCTTGGGATACAGAGAACTAGTCTGGAAAAACTCCATGGAGACAAGACTCTGGGGATCAACCCTCCCTCAGCTCCTGGGAGGATCAAACTAGCTTTTTCCATCTGTGTTTTCTTCCATGAAACATAACCCCTCTGGCTCCAGTGCAAGGAGCACCAAGAAACAGGAGGAGAGGGGAGGTGTCACCTGTACTCAATTCCAGTTGTTTCATCTGTTCCTCACAGCCCACTTGCAAGGTGACACAAATGAGTTAATTTCAACGATATACTGAAGCTAATTGAAAACAGCTCTAGGGCCCTGTAAAGCATTAAGTTAGACTGCAAGTGATAATTGCTCACCTGCTGCATGGGCCTATAAGAGGCAATGCATTAACTAGCACATGGGGTTTTATCACTTCCCTAGGACAGCAGGGGCTGGACTCTTTCCAGCACCCATAGCACTGAAAGCAAGATGCTGAATTAAGCCTGTGGTTTATGGGCGCTCAGGCAGGGAGAGTTGGTGATATGGGGCCAGATCCCAGCTTTCATTATGTGCTCTCCTGGGTCAAAAGAGATTTATTTTCCCTAGCATGACTGTGGTATCAGGTTAGCATAAATAGCTTTCATTTGTTTTGAAGTTTTGGAAGAGTAGTTTCGCACACTGTTGCAGAGTTCAGACCCATGATAGTGAGAGGAGCCTAAATAGTTCCTAATGATCTGAATCTCTCTATTGTAGAGGCTTGAAGATGCAGAAGTATCAGGAAGTGTCTGCTTTTCTGCTATGAATCTTGACTACTCTTATTTTCTAGCTATTCACAGTTGTCTTCTGTCTCCTCTATTCCTTTTTCTCTTCTTCATTAGAAAAGCCAAGTGCATCTCAGAAGACACAAGCAGCTATTCACCTCAGAATGGGAGGTTAGTTTGTTGTGTTACCCTGTTTTGATAGACTGAAATGAGACTTCAGCAAAGAAAGCCTCTGTTTACTTAATTTGAGATGCTGAGGAGTTATGTTCCTTCTGTAAACTTAGTGAGAGCAGAACTGCTTATTTCCAAAGCCTGGTATAGTAGCTTTTCACATCACAGAATGATCAAATATATTTGAAAACTACAGAGAAATTTCACAATAAGCTGAAAAAATGACAAATAATATAGACTTTTTACGTATATCCGTTGGGAGGTATTCTGGTATTCTGGTATTGTAATTTATTGTTGTTGTTGTTCATGAGTATCTTGATGCAAGAAGAAATGGGAGTTTAATATGCTGTGCAACCTGTGTATTTCTGAGACTGATGTGAGGATCTCGGGATAGCTCCTGTAAAGTTTAAAGCCTCATGTGTACTCAGGGCTGTCAGAGGCTTTAAGAGTTTGCTGTGGCCTGGGATCTGAGGTCAGTCAAGTGACCCAACCATGATGCTTGATGTCCATATGTCAGTATTAACTTTTGTCTTTCACTGAGCAGACAAATGGGTAGCTCAGGTATGAGATAGGTACCACTATTCAGATGATACCACTAAGCCTTGATGATTCCAAGTACTTCCTGAAGTCATATTAATTCCCTTAGCTATTTTAATTATTTTTTAAATTAAAAATAATTTTTCAGAACTAAATATGTAGGTACAAAAAAAAAAACCAACCAAAAAAACCAACCAAACACCTTAAGCAAGGCTGACCTTTGTCCTGAAGTAGCAGAAAAGCTGTAAATATGCAGGTAGAAATAGATGGGATAGAGGAATGTTGAATTACTAAGTAATGACCAGTACAAATGGTAGTACAACTGGTGAGGGATGTGTATTCTGGAGAAGGATATGTGTGCTCTAATAGCACTAATAGTCCTAATCTCTACAGGTGAAGTTATATCTTACATCAAGGTCTATCTTAAGTTCTGTGTGTGATTTAAAGCAGGTTGCAGTTAAGCAGATCTGAGATGAACAGAGACTTAGATGATGTGAGCAGTAACATCTACTGCTGTGTCCTCTTTGAATAGAGGTAAGTGGTATGACTCTTCAGAATGATGAAGTAGCTACACTTTTTCAAATCAATGAAGATGATGCTAGGAAAGAATTTTAACATCTACTTTTGATAAACTGTCAAAAACACCAGGAAACCAGCATTTTTCCATGAGGTTCTTACCACAACTATTTCTGATCCTGGTCTCAAAACGTAAAGTCAAAACCAGGCCAACTTCCTTCCAGCCTCTTTCAATGGTGTCTTGATGCTCTGGGACTGAGCCAAAATCCAGGAGCTCAGAGGCCAGCAGAAATGTAATGCTGAGTATATGCCAGAGGCTTGAAGCAATATTAGATTAGTTTGAGCACTAGGCAAGGGGAAAAAGTTCTGAGCTGTTCTGTCAAAGTGAGATGGAGCATCTTTTTCTCTGGGATATGTCACGTCTTGACAGTCCTTCAATTAATGGTATGTTCCCATTGGGGAGTCACCACAGGAATGTGGCTTTTGGGGTAAAAAAACATATCAGTTTCTAGCTGCTGGGAGCTGAGAAGGTGCTCTTGTCTGTGCAGACTAATGCAAAGTGGAGACTGAGTCTTAATGAAGTTGTTCAAGAGTTTCCTAATGATAATATTGCTCTTAAGAGAACAACGAATGTCCTATGTTTATTCCCAACGAGGAAACACTTTATGACTTGCACACTTTTGGGAATGACAAGTTTTTCAAATGGTCTGACTGTCAGATGCCTGATTTTGATGGATGATGCTAAGCATGGACATAATCACCATCTTGGTCACAAAACCAGCCAGTAAGATATGGTAAGATTTTCCAAATGTTTCTCCAACAATAAAAGGAAATGTAAAGTTAATCAAATTGTCATGAGAGATCAGAGCCCAGCAAGGAGGGACTAAGACTGACATTTGAAGTAGAAGCACTAATAAAACAGACGGCTGCTTGCTGATCCTGTCCGTGCTTGTGTTTAATTTAAACAAGTTAACAATGAATAGAGTTTGCAGAGGAGGGGCAGGGGTGCTGTCGAAATCAATGTATGTAGCAGCAATTTAAGGAAAGCAGAGAACTGGTAAATCTTTAACTGTATGTGAATATTGTGCCTCAGTGGTGAGCCTCTGTGAATGTATCTGTTGGCTCGTTTGGAGCAAAAGGATATCCTGCTCTACCTTACCAGTGGCTCCTTGCTTCCCAGATATAAGTTGGATAAAGGAAATTCTTTGTGCTTGAGTACTTTGAATTGATCTGTTGCCTTATGCTCAGCAAAACTGATTTCACTGCCTCAGTACCATTAAGATCTCAAAAGTAAATAAGGTGAGCTCATCTTATTTCCTAGCTTTCCAATTATCACTCTGATATTTTGTGCATTCTATGAGTGGGTTCAGCTTCCTTACCTCTCTGAAGATGCTCTTCATTGTAAATCTACTGGATATGAACACCCCAGGATGTTCCTTGGAGTAGGTAGCCACTCACTGAGCCAGAAAGCTGAATGTTGTCATGGTCCTGTTGGCTTCGACCTGTGGGTGCTTAGCACCTTGTAGGGTGTTTCTCAGTGAGTATAACTTTGCTTTTTTCATCCAGTGATGCTGTCAGAGTTGCTCTGTACCTGGAGAAGCTGTGAGCTGGAGCTTTGTTGTCCTTGGGGTACTAAGCCCCACGTACTCCTTCTGCTCTCAGCTACTTTATCCCAGAACTGCTTTATTCTGAAATCCAGGCATTCATTTCCTACAGAAACCCTCATTCACCACCAGGTGCCAATGAGTTTAAATCAGTGCTGCCCTCCAGGCACAGGTTGGATGAAGGGCCTGGAGATGAGAAGCTGCTTTGTTATCCTTTACTCATCCCTGAGCCAGCCTATGTGTTGTTTCACTTGGGCTAACTACAGCCAGGAAGCAGAAGTGCTTCTCCTGTTCCCTGGTGCCTTTCATTAGGTTGCATCCCGCAAACACTGGCGGGGCAGCAGGGAGGTCATGGTGTGCAGCTGCTGTGGCCAATAGCTCAGCCCCAGCCTGTGGCCAAGCAGATGAGGCAGCTCAGTCTGCTGTGCCCTGCAGCACTGAGCTCCCTGGCCACAAAGCCCTCTCTCTGTGGCTTGTCGGTTGACCCTTACTCACTGGCTTTGTGCTCTTATTCTTCTCTGCAGTTCCTTCCTTTATCAGATTAACTTTAATTAGTGAAATCAGAATCACATGGAGCAAGGAGGAAATGCTCTGAAGGCTGTGGATTTATTTTCAGCCAAGACAAAATGAAGAGCAAACAGATATGGAAAGAATCTGGATAAGGTTTGGTCCACTCAGCCACCAGGGCACAGGTCTGTGTCAAAGAGGACCTGGGCTCTGCACCTGGTCCTGTTCCAGCCCCATCTCCCTGAACAGTTCAGTTACTCTGTCTCTCAGCACATATTGTTCTTAATGCCTCAAAACATTAAGAATTAATTAATTAAAATTGTGTCCCACCAATGCAATGGAGGGACTGCCATGTATGGCCATTGTCTTCCCTTGCTATGATGTTACTGCTGCATCTACTTCAACCCAGAATTTCTGAGATATGGGACCTGGTCTCCTCACAGGGGGCAGAAACAGGCTATGGGATCTGCATGGCTGAGAGGGCTGGAGGGTAATGCCAGCATGCTCCTCAGCCCTCCATGTGAAATCCCCACTGCCTAAGACCTTGACTCTTCTTATGCTTACTTTTATTAAGGTGGTCTGTGGGCCTCTCACAGGTGCATCTCATATTGAAGTGCAGTAAACTGCTGCTGGCTTCTTCCAGAAATCAGTTCCATATGTACTTGAGCAGAGATTCCCTTTAGAGGAAATGTTTTTAGGTAGGGCCCAGTCTGTGAAACTCAGAATATTTCCTATAGTGATGAACAAACACCTTTATTGCAACTTCTCTTCATTTTGACGTATTTCTCTCACAGTCTTTTTGTCATCAGTTTGTATAAGTTTCTTATTGTCCCTGTTCAGATAAGGACCAAGGTTTCTTTTGCAGCTTTGCTCTGTGTGTCTCTATCCATGCTCTTCGAGGCCTCTCTTCTCCTCCCTGCTGAGACACCTCCTCTGAACCCTTCTTCTCTTATGTATTCCTGATGATGGACTTCACTTTTTGCTTCTTCTGCAAACAAAATTTCTCTCTTGCTCCATTTGGAGTTCTCATTGACACCCTTCTGACAATAATATCAAGTAGTATGAACTTGAGATTATTTTTATGATCTGTATGATGTTGATTAATGAAATTTGGTGCATCACATGTATGCAGTGTATCTAGTGCTTTGCATAAGCAGCTGGGGCAGTGTGCCTTCCTGCAAGAGCAGAGCTATGTTTGACAAGTGCTTCCTGAAGTCCCACTGTTCTGATAGTACTAACCATGCCAAAGCTGCAGGAAAGGCCCTAAAATGTGCTCCTGGCTTTGTGTCTGGCTTCTTCACCTCGTGGCAGCAAGCCTTCCTCGTACTTGAATGTGACACAGAAGGTACAGCAGAGCAGTGATGTGAGAGCTACAGCATGCCCCATTCATCCTGATGACCAAGGGCCATCAACACAGTTGTCTGTAGGCTTCCTGTTGTCATTGGTGTTTGATATAAAGCCATAATTTTACCAGAATAAGTTAAACAATGTGTTTATTCGTGTCCCATGCTGCCTTCTACGTATCACCATGCATCAGCACCTCCAGTTTCTTGTAGCCAGATGCCTTAATGTTTCCATTTTTACACTAACTACTTCCATAGTACCACTGTGATGTTAACACAAGAATCTGTAAGTGCAGGGGCAAAGTAAAAGGAATGTAGCTTAATATCCAAACAATTAGCACAAGGGTTATTGTGCTGAAGGCATTATTCATTTTTAATTAACTGAAGCTGATGAAAAATTCCTAGGACTGCCTCCAATAGGGTGCATGAATCAAAGCCCACACGCAGAATTGTAGCTTGTTGCAAAGGCAAGTGGAGAAGCAGTTGGCCCACTTTCATGGGGAGCTTCTCATCCCTGGCCTGAGATGTGCAGCAATAGAGAACCAGCTGCTTGCATCTGAGACCTGATTATTTCTGGTGGGCATGTTTCTGAGCTCATGAAAGTAAGATAATGAGGAGGAAGGAAGCAGGAAATATATCTGCATGTTATGTTGCATTGGTTAATTTGGGCCATGTTTCCTCTGATCAAAAAAAGATAACAGCTTCTGGGTCATATCTGGGGAAGGAGGGAAGAGTATGGATGAGGTTGGATTTTTCAGATAGATGTACCACTTCCAAGTTAAATATGCTTAAGAGGCGTATTTTCAGGGTGTTTCACTGAAAGTGTATGTTGATTCACTGCACATCAAAGAATGATATACTTTGGGCACATCAACTTCCTGCAGAGAGCGCAATAAATTCTATATAATTCAATAAATAATAATAAATATAATAAAAAAAATGAATTATAAGTTTACATTCTTGTACAAACAAGACCAAGATGGCAGTGTACAGAAACAAGGAAATAAAACTTAGTCTTTTCTTTTGCAAGTTCACTCAAATGTAGTCTTCCATTTTCCTGGGATTGTTCTCTCTTGGTTGAAGAGAGGAAAGTCTCCAGGAATTTTATAGCTGTTTTGCCTTTGTGCAACAGTTGGGCAGGACTGAGCTTGGTACTTGTAGGTGTGTTTTCTTGAGTAGGGACTGCTGAAAGGGTCTGCTCACATGGTGCTGAGGAGCTGCTTAAGGAAATCTCTCACTCTAACCCTAAGTATTTCTACTCAGAACAAGAGTCATTGGAGTCTGAATGGAGTCTGATTCCCATCTCTTGCACTGCTGTTTTCTGTGCAGTAGAGCTGCCTTGCTGGATAGGATATCCATGTGTTTTCTGCTTGAAAGCTGTGTAACAGAGCACTTCCATGTCACAGGACTGGTTTGTGCCAGGGAGATCTCCAAGCCTGACTGCCCCTTTCCTGTCCTGGGCTGGTATGCAGCCCGGCTCACAGTGCAACTTAGAATGCTGAGCATTGTTTGGTAACTTTTGTCAGCCTCAGTTTTCATAGAGACAACGTGTAAACAAACGCAGTGCTTTTTGTTCATATTAGGAATGGAAGACTCTTTCTCAAGTCTCACAGTGGTAAATTCTCATCCTTCTTTGCTTCTTGGGGTTAAAATGCATGCAACCAGCTCTCTGTACTCCTCCAAGTTAACAGCCCTGTGTGTTCATTCTGATTTGCGTGGTCTTTTGCTGTCCCCCTACCTCCTACCTACAACATCAAGACATGTATCAAACCCAAAAACTTATTGTTTCTGTAACTGCCCAAATCTTGTTGTTATGTGTGGTAAGAAGGGTGGGATGTGTTTTGTCAGTGTAACAGAAAAGGGACTTCAGAAAGGTATGGCAGTTTTGTCAGTCTTTGACATTCGTCCTGTGCAGAACTCCATTAAATAGTTCATGAATGTTGTGGGCACCACAGCAATGCATCAGAACCGTGTGCTGACCATCAGAGCTGTGGCTCTGCTCGCACCCAGCCTGGCACAAGGTGGGTGGCAGGAGCAGGGGCAGCTCCTCCTAGGAATTACTGTGGAACCTTGGGCACAGATAGCACTGTGGCTAGGGTGCAGGAAATGGCTCTCCCCTTTAATACTGGCAGATGAGTGGTTTGGTTTTACATTATTTTTCTGAGCAGAAGTTCAAACAGGGTGCTGTTTCAAATGTTCTGTTTGCAGGAGCTCTCTTAACCTCTGCTAACTAAATAAAATGTGTCTTAACACTGAATTTTAGAATGCCTCTTCTTTATTGTTATAATTGAATACATTTTGGGGCTTCTTTTTCCATAAAAAGAATCTATTATGGAAAAATGTTGGTACTGGAAGGGAGAAGGAGAAGAGAATACTTCCTTAAGCTACAGATCTTAGCCAGCTCTTTTAAAAAAAAAACTCAACTGTTGTATGTGGTACATCTCCCTAACTCTCTGCAAGCCAAAAAACAGATAGAGAAAAGCCACTTTTTTCTAAGAAAGAAATAAAATCCTCTTCTCACCATTCCAGAGGAAATTGTTAGTGACAATGAGCCACGGTCTGTGAACTTAAAATTCCTTGCATTTGAAATGGTTCTTTTTTTTTTTTTCTTTCCCCTTCATGTTTTACTTCCAGCTCTGACCACCCACAAGGGAAAGGAAAAATGGAGGGGTGAGCACAGCTTACACAAAAGATTCCTGTAATAAAAGGGCCTTTTATTAGCTGTAGTGATTTTAAGGTATCTCTTATGACCATTTCCTGGGTATGTCCAGCCCTGTAGATTGTAGGTCAGGAGATTATATCAACATTGCCAATTCTAGGAGTAAGTCGTCAGCATCGCTGACTGGAACTGAAGAGTCAAAACTGAAAATTACCAAATGTAAACTTGGCCAGGCTTACATTTTTCCGTCTGATATTAAAACAGGAAATGCAGACTATTACAATTATTAATCTAGAAAGATATTACATTCTGGTGTCACCGTACTGAATTTTTAAATCCCACTTAGTTACAATTCATCTGAGTGTCCTGAACAGAATAAAATGCTATTTACAATTGACAGAAACAAACTGACACTTTAAAATCTAGTGGGAGTTTCTTCTGATCTTCATAAAAATAGCATTCTCTGCATTTCTAGGTGGGAAAAAAAAAGTCTTTAATTCATGGATATCTGTTCACATCTTAATGGAAGATGACAAAAGGACCTGTATCAGGGTTCAAGATGCCACCTGTCTTACATAATAGTTGTTATTCTGAGGGAGAGGCTTTTATCCAAGGCTCTAAAAGACGCAGAGATCTCACCACGGATGAGAAAATGTAAGGCCAGAAGTCCTAGCCCTTTCTTATTTTCATCAGTATTCTTCATAGATTTTCATGTGTAACTGTAATGATGGTTGGGCTTTGGAAGTAAACTCCGTTTCCTGGAAAGGCTGAAACTTGGAATAAAACTTGAAAAATGAGTCTTCTCTCAAATATGTCAGCTGCTACTTGATGGTATTGGGCACCTTCTCCTGTAATCTCTGGAGAAGCTCCTTTCACTGCCAATGGTGCAGAGGGTCCAGTTCCCCCAGCCTGTTCTTCACCATCTCCTACATCCCATGCTGTGCAGCAACCAGACCCAACATGAGGCAATGGCATGGCAGACACCACAGCTCTCACCCTAACCTTCCCTACCACTTGCATGCTCATCCGTGGGATGGAGATCTGTGGGACACTGCAAGTGTTTGGCACCTGCTGCCCACCCTGACTCCCAGCTGCTGCCTGGGCAGCCCTGCTCTCCTGCTCAGCTGCAGAAAGCAGCCACTGAAAGGTGATATGCCTGACCTGATGTGAAAGGGATTTCACTAGTGTTAGGACACTTGATGACAGGGGGGAGGGAGGATTGAATTGAACTCCTTCCATCTTCCTGATGCAAAATGAGTGCAGACACATTGCTTTAATATCTTCTTTGTAATTCATTTCCTCCAGTAAAGACTCAAGATTCAGTGTTTTATGTGTCCCTGGGTTTATGCCAGCAAACTACTTGCAAACTCATCCATCTGGAATAGACAAGGGGCATTAATTGTTCTGATCCAAATCTCTGTATCTTTTCTGGGATGGCATTAGTCCTACACTAAGCATTGAGGGCAGACCTTACTCCTCTGAGAAGTGATTTAACTGGTCATTTTCTTGTCAGTAAGATCTTGTCTTCATTGGCAGAGTTCTGATGTCTCATTTTTTTTTCAGGTGACAAGAGATAGGACAAGATATAAAGGCCTTAAGTTGTTCCATAAGTTTAGATTGGACATCAGGAAGAATTTCTTCATGGACAGGATGATTAGACATTGGAACAGGCTGCCCAGGGAAATGGTAGAGGTATGTAAGAGGCATGTGGATGTGGCACTTAGGAATAAAACTTAGTGTTGGACTTGGTGTTCTTAAGCATCTTTTTCAACCTGTATGATTCTATTTATCACCAGGAAGGAGCCATGGCTGAATTCATGGGTAATAGGGGTTCCTATGTAATTCCAGGGTGACAGCTCTCACCTATAGTTCATGTTGAGCAGCTTGTAAGAACCAGAACTTGAGTTGGTTCTGATAGTTACAGGTTCACCTCTGATCTCTGCAAGGAGGGAGGAAACTGCTTGGGTTCAGTTCTGCCACCTTTTCCCACCTCTGGAGGGATACCCTAAGATCAGGGTTTCCAAGGTCCTCTTTGCAGACTTTCCTTGCCAGTTTGTGAGGCTGGAATTACAAATAAACCTGAAAAATCCTTGGAGCGAGAATAAATACTGGACAGTCAGCTCTCTGGATTGCCACATAGCAAAAGCCTGTTTGCATTGTGCTGCTGTTGCAAAGACTGACTGAGTTCCCCTTGATGAAGAGTCCCTTCCAACTGCAAGCAAAGGGAAAAACAGACAAGGCTTCTGCATCATGCTTGCTCTTAATGTTGCTGCTAAGTGTTGCAGATGAGTGATCACAGCATGGCAAGTTTTCTCCCAGACTTTGTTCCCACTATGCGATTCAGTCACGCATCTGTCTGTTTAATGTAAATTATGTTTGGAGTTTATTTCTACTCAAGAGCCTGGAGGCCATTGGGCAAGTGAGGGACTCCCATAAATGAAAGTCTATTATTAGTGTTCATAATATTGAATAACACCTGTAAGCATTATGTTGTGTCAGCACTCTCTCCCTGCAGGGAAAGGAGACTTGGTGGTTGCATCTCAGAGCCAATGCCATCTGGTTTGGTACTTACACAGGGCGGAAAATACAAAGGCTGCAAGTTTTCCATTAGGGGGCTTACTGACACTAGACTCCATTTAGGAGTCAGTCTTAGTAAATTGAATTTATTTGGAAATACACACGGCCTCTGAATCAGCTCAAACTGTCTTTTAACTGTGTGTGCCTGTGTTGTGTGTGTTGATGGAAACGTTTAGCTTGCAGTTCTTTCTCCACGGACTGCTGAAATCGCAGATCCAAATGTCTGTTTATATGTGAGGATACATCATGCCCAGGGCTGACAGCCAGCCTTTCCCTACAGAAGTTTCTTCTGAAATCAAACCTAGGCTGAGAAGGAAGTATTTTCTGTGATCTAGAAATTCATTGAACTGGACAAGGTCTCAAATTGTCAAAGGACTTTGAAACATTGCCAAATGTTGCTAGTTTTGTGTATCCTGAACAGAATCAATAACCAAAGAATCATAGTCAGTCCTGTCAAAATTAAAGTCTTTTTTTGGGGAGCGGGGAAAGCCAGGGTTGAGGTGGGGAAAGGGTAGAGAGGGTTGTCAAAATTTAAATATATGTGTCTTAGGCTAGACTCATGAAGACTCTGCATGCAGGTCATTAATCTCACTGTTCTGAATTTCTGTATTTTAACTGCTCTTTCTCTTGCCAGGCAGAGCAGTCTCAGTATTTCTATCTTACCAATACCTTCTCAGGCTGTCCCAGAGCCCGAGGTATGTGATCAAGTACATGACAAAGCCTAGAATAAGACTCTAATGTTCCCATTTTTAGACTGTTGTACAGCCTAGAAATTGCTCCAAAGGCATGTGGTTAGGTGGATTTTTCTATTCTGTTCTTGACAACACTAACAGTTATTTAAGATTGTGATATAGTGAGAAGTGACTCTGTTTTCAGTTTGCCTGTCAAATGTTAACTCAAGTGTTTGAGATTTTAATTTTTTCCCTGGATCCACTGGTGAAATTATAAGCTGTTCAGGTAGATTCAGATGCTGACTTCTAATGCTATCCATATGCAGGGTTGCTGCAGAAGAGTCGGTCTTGAAATATCCAAAAACAAAACAGGCTTTTATTCATGTGGGAAATGTTCTTGTCAGTAACTTCATACCTGTTTCAACTCATCTGTTCAAGGCTTGAGTCAATTTTAGCTGTAGAGTAAGACTGCTAAAATCAGTTCGT
Organism: Coturnix japonica; assembly: GCF_054131305.1. Lineage (NCBI taxonomy): Eukaryota > Metazoa > Chordata > Aves > Galliformes > Phasianidae > Coturnix > Coturnix japonica. The sequence goes on along the minus strand of NC_140667.1, from coordinate 21,939,047 downwards.
GTCAGTAACTTCACACCTATTTGCAAAACCAGCGGTGTGATCTCTCTTTGCCTGCCCAGTGGGTCCAACCATGAAAAGTGCAAAGTGTCTGATAGCTCACCAGCCCCAAGTCTCTGTATAATCTATCTTGTAGACATACCTAGAGGTACAGCAAACTCCTCCCTTCCCTCATCAGACAAATTGCTTTATTTAGTGGGTTGCTGAAACCCAGTAACAGTCAAATTATCAACAGTTAATGAACTCTAATTGGGAAGTGAAGAATTAGTAGTCCAAAAATGATCTAATGAACTTGGCTAAGTTAAATCTGTGTCAAACAATAAGAAAGAAAAAACTGAATTCTTTCACTGCCCTTTCCTAGCAGAGAGTTGTAGGGGGGAAGGAAAGAATGAAATGCCTGATTAGACTTCTAGTTCTGATTACTGGATTCAGTGGGAATTACTACCTTTTTCCTCCAAAGGAAGCTTGAACAGCTCACAAAACACCTGTCTGATGTACATAAATGATCGTTGGTGAAAGTTTCTTCCTGACTCCCACATGACTGATTTTATGCCACAAAGCATCAGATTTGCTTATCCTAAATATAATCAAATGCTAGTTATATTTTTAGTTAGTGTTTTTAAAGAACCATTTATTGCATTTAACTAGTAACTTTCTGTGGTTGGGTTTTCCACAGCCTGACTGTAAATGGAGGTTTTTGTAAATGTCAGTTTGGATATAGAATTTATCGACTGAAGATGATTTGGGATAAGGAATTGTGTTTGACAGCAGAAAGTAAAGAAAAACACTGAGTGTAGGAGAAAATTTCCTCGAGATACTCCACATGAACACTTGTCTGAACACTTCCTTCTGCAAGTTGGCTCAAAGAATCAAGTTGTATTTTGGCTAAAAACACACCTGTTGTCCTAAAACAGACAAACCAAACAGAAACAAGAGGAACTGCAGTAACTCCAGAGCATCATTAGTCTGGCCTGTATTTGCTGAAAAGCTCTGTGCTTCACTGCAAATGGTGGATGAGCAAAACTTGAAATCCGGACAGCCACAAACTGCAGGAATGCTTTAGAGCCCCATGGAAGGGGAAGTGGGTGTAAGCTCAAACTTCCCTCACTTCCTTCCAATTTTCCTTTCTTGCCATAGTATATTTGCCTCTCCTCAAGCAAAAAGCAGTTGAAAGACACCAACAGTACAATTTGGTGTTGAGCAACTTGCTCAGCTCCACCTCAGATGTGCTGTAGGTCATCTTCATCAGAAGAGCCCCTGGCCTTCTGTGTAATCACAGGGCAATTCTAATGCCACTCAAGTGTTTCCCAACAGCTGTTTCCTTCTGTTCTTGTCTTCATTAAGGCAGAGCTGAAGATCCCAGTCAATGCTGTGTTTGTGAAGTATGCTTTCTGCCTGCACTCAGCAAATTCTTTAAATAAGTCTGGAAAAAGCCACTGTGGGAAGAGGGAAAGGGAACACGATGTATTCTATTCTCCTTGAGAAGAGCCAGAAGAAAGCAGAGGGAAAGAAGACCTTAAGAAGTCTTCTAGTCTGTCCTGCCTCAAGGAAGTGGGTACCATCTCTTAATTTGATAAATAATGAACAGGCTGAAGGACTGTTTTTCCCACTGGCATTTACATTAATAATAATAACAATAATAATAAAATTATTTTTAGCTTAATTTAGTTTGAACCTGTTATGGTTCTTTGCTTCAAATGGTTAACATATTTTGTTGATCAAAATCACTAGTTATTTTCACATTAAAATGATGAAACATCCAAAAACAAACAAACAAAAACCAACAGTAAATTACATCCCCAAAAGCCAAATTAAAATATCCATCTTCCTTCACTTTCATAACAAGTTTTTAACAAATAAAGTAAAAAAGTCTTACTCTGCCTTTTTTCTGTACGTAAGATCTAAGCTCAGCCCTTTCCTACTTCTGTTTACAATTGTCCAAAAAAGACTTTCTGGAAAGGTTTTTCTGTTCTTTTATAAGCACATCTCTTGCTATTTTATACTCATTCAGTGATATTTTTTTTCATATAGTTAATTTGCTCCTTTGATATATTTTTGTTTCATTCCATTTCCATACTTATTGTATTTAAAGTAGGTTAAAGTTTCTACCTTCTTTAATTTCTTAGCTTGTGCCATTTTATTGCCATGATTTAGTAGTCAATCATCTGCAGCAATGAAAATGCAGCTTTCCCATCACATTCACTTATCTGCTTCTTACTGGAATTAAGATTAATTATAGTTGTCAGCACGTAACTAAAATCACAAATGTCAATTTCCCCTTTTCACTTTTTTCGCTGTCAGAATAAATTGCATAATCATCACTTAATACCAAGCTCTCATTTCCCTAATAATATGCTGAAGCCAAAGGTTTACCAAAGGGAGCCCAAGGAAAACATATGAAATCCGAGAGGGTAAACATGATGTGGGAAATCAGGGTCTCTGTACTGCTGATCTTATAGCCAGAGTGAAGTCTGTGCAGGGAGCCTGTGTTCTGCAGTGATGGGCTTTGCTCCAAGGGAGATGATTGCTGGCACAATGAGTGTACTGGGACCAGGGCTCTGGGACTCCTTGGAAATATGTCTGATAATAGGAGCCAGAATTTTTCCCCAAAAGCTCAAGGTAAATCAGGTCTTTGCTGGGGGTGAGAGCTGGACTGGAAGTGACTGATGGCAGCCCAGCCACGTCCTACAGCTGCAGTGTGGCCAGTCCAGGAAGATATTTTCCCATAATCTTGGTGTGCTGCCAGGTTTGGTCTCTTGTGGCCTGTTACTTCATACCTAACCAAATAGGTAACAGTGTCCCATCCATCCATCCTGATTGCACAGGATACAGGGGAGATGAAGGCTGGCATGGAAGCCAGGCCCAACAGGGATTTGATGCAGCACTGTTGATGTCCTAGGCGCTGTCTTAATCTCTAGCTGGCTGCTGCAGCATGGGTGCCTTTCCCTCATCTGCACAAAAACCCCCAACACACCACCTGGGATCACTTTCTTGCCTTTTAAATTCATCTTCTTGAGCATGAAGAGAACTGATCTCTGAGTTAGGGTCTAAGGAGTGATCTCTGAGTTAGGGTCTAATCAGCATGTGATCCAGTTTGCATCCCTGAGCCTTCTCCCAACCCTTGCTTCTTACATATGAATATCAGCACTGTAAGTCACAGGCCAAGTGTGCCTGTGCTCTCTCTGTGCTGTTTTTTGGAGATTAAATATATATATGTGTGTGTGTATATGTATATATATATACATATATATATATATATTTTGCATCTCAGTGTTTTCTGTCTTGGAGATGTTAGCCTAAGTACAAAAAAAATACTGTGTGCCCATGGTCTTCAATGGAGGGAGGCAGGTGAAGTGTCTGTGCACTTGGCCTTGTTGCGTGTCCTGATGTACGTGGAGGATTTGCAGAGCAAATGGAAGGATTTTCCCTCTTTTGTCTTCCAAGAGGAACCCTTACAAAGTCATCGCTAGATGTGGGTGTCTGAAATGAGGTAAATGTCCCTCTGCTTTGGATAAACTGAAATGTAGGCATATCTTTTTTTTTTTTTTTCTTTAATCCTCATTCTTTTTCTTATAATGTAAAAAATAAATAAAAAATGAAAAGATTTTTTTTTTACAAAAATCAATGATAAAACTCTTTTATGGAATTATGAAAGCCAGTATTTTGAATTCCAGCTCTTAAGTTGGAGCATGTACTCAAAACTTGACTTTTATTTGTCAGTCATTTCATTCTTCTTAAACTAGGGGAATTTACTATTTGCCAAAAAAAGAAAAGAAAAGAAAAAAAGGAAAAGAAGGCGGCTTAGTTCTAATTTCAGTTTCACTCAGGGTTCAGCACTACAAAGTGGGAGAAATGTACGACTTCTGACCTGGTGTATCAATAGTAGGCTTGTATACAAACCATAATGAAAATACCACCACAGTCAAGGCCTTCTGGTGAAGTTACCATTCACTTTCCATTTCGCTGTTCTGAGGCTTTTTTGTTTGTTTGTTTAATTCATTGTTATTTCTCATTTTCCTTTTCTTTATTTGTTGATGTTGTTGCCCATTGGCTTAAGAAGGTGTTTGCTCAAGGTGCCTAATTTCAGGAACTTTGTGCAGGGATTCGTACACATGCTTACCAGGTGCTTGAAAATCTGGTCCCATGAAGGGTCTTTTCTCAGTTTCTGAAATAATAATACTTCATTGAGCTTTTCTCCCTGGGAGTCCCAAGCAGTCTGAGGACATGGCTTTGGGGTGACACTTGGGAAGATCTTTGAGATCCAGAATACTGAGTGTGTCCAACTGAACTACTTCTCATCACATTATATGCTGAAAAAAAACATGCCTTGTCAAATTAGAAGCTTGAGACTTTTCAGTGCAGTCCAGTGTCACTCTTGGCTCTGCAAGTGTGATGGCTCTTATTTGGGAATGAATGACAAGGGGATCCTTAGCAGAGGTAGCAAGTGCCAGGTGCCCTGTTTCCTTTCTGATCTGACTCCTTTACTTGGCTCCAACCCCATGTGAAGTGCTCTGGAAGATGGTATGTAGAAGGAAGGAGGGAGAAGAGCCAGGATGACATTTGGCAGTGCATGTGCTTGCTTTGGTTTCCAGCTCTCTGCTTTCCCACAGGCAGTGCTCTTCCCAGACCCTTCTCTCCAGTCCTCTCATCCTTCATTCCATTCACAAGGCTGCAGTGTGGCAGCAGCACCAGCAGCAGTAAGGCTGGGGAACCAAGTGTTTCCATCTCTAGTGGTCTGAGCTACCTCTCTCCCTGCTCCCATCTGTCCCACAGCCTACCAGACATACACTTGTGATCAGTGGGAATAAATTACTGGCTGACTCCAGTGTCTGAGAAGCATGGAATTATTTGAATAAAGGCAGTGAATCAAAAAGTGCAATTTTATTTGGCTTGACATATTTCCTATGGCTTCACTTCATAGTGAACTGGATGCGTGATTTTGGGCATGTGCCTACTAGCTGCACTGCCAAGACAGAGAAGGAACCCAGAAGGACACACTTGCTCTTCTGCCTTGTGTCAGAGGAACGAAGCTGCCAAGATGAACGAGGACCATGTGAGAGCCACATCCTGCTCCTCCTCTCTGGGCCTTGGCTGGGGCTCAGGGGCAGTGAAAGCCCGTAGTTACCCCTTCCTCATGCAAAGAGTAAGTGGAGTTTGCAAGAAAGAGTTGAGCTGAACACAGCAAGCAGCAGAAAGGAGGCTTATATTCTCTGTGTGAATGACTTCCTAAGGCAAGCAGGCTCTTCCAAGGCATTCATGGGTTACTCGAGACAAACCTCCCTCCCATCATTCTCTTCCTTGTTCACATTGTTGAATAATGTAAGTCTTGAATAATATAATTCTCGTTTTGATTTTTTTTTTTTGTAAGCTCCTTGTTAATGCTGACAGTTTATAGCCCTGCCAAAGCCTCTCACAACAATGAGTCTCAATAGCCTCCAGTTCTTCTCACACTTTCCACTAGAAGCTCTTTAAACATTTGTGATATGTGAAATTGTAACAATTAGAGTTTTGCCCACCCGTGGATGATGTCATGTTCACTGACAGTACTGCAGTCAGTGAACATGTAAGTGAACATAACAACTGCAGTAAGTGTTGCTCATCAGAGTATCTCCCAAGTAGTGAGGAACAGTTTTCAGTCTATAGGAAGAATGATAAGTGCCATCCTCCTCTTCACAGTGAGATGGATGAAGGCTGGGAGCAAAGCTGCAGTTCTCTGTCTGGAGAGCTTCTTTTTGTAGCAAGAGAGTGATCAGTATCCAAGAAATGAAGCAACTTCTGTTACTAATTTTTCAGTGTTCCATGTATGCTGTTAAAATCTGAGAAATGATGGAGACTTGCATGTTTCTGTGTCTATCTCATCCTAATCTGATCTTCCCCAGTGGGTGAGTAATAGGACAGGAATCACAACAGAGAAAATCAATGCAAAATTGCTTGCATACCAGCCCTCATATTTATAACTGGCTCTGTTAATTAAGGAAACAACCAAGCACAAAAACTGATCCTATCTCTGCCCAATGCAAGTGTCAAATGGTTTGTTTTATGCATCTATGGCACTACCAGGGAGCTCTGATTCCTGGCTCCCAGAAGCAACCTCTGGCCACAGTACCTGGTTGAACGCAACATGTCCTGCATGATACATGAGGGACAAACCCTTGCAATGGCAGTGCAGGAGACATGCTAGCAGGATGCAAAGCCTCCCATGCTGCCAGCTTGTGCAGACAGCTTTATGTGCTGTTCCTCTGCCTCCTGCTTCATAGATGGGATAAATGACGTGTGAGATGAGCCAAGAACACATTTTATATGAACATCATGTACTGCAGGAAATGTGTGTCTGCCATCTTCCAGACCCAGCTTCTTTTACAAGAAATTAGCCACTCGAGAAAATTCCAGCTTGTCTCTTGCCTAGATTTCCTAATTGTGTCAAGATCCCTATGAAGAGCTCATTAATAGATAAAAGAAGTGCAACGTCTGCAACAAATATTCTGGGGGAGACAGATGACTTGTGAGAAATGTGTGCTTTAACGAGGACCCAGCCCATCAGTAGTGAGAGCTGACACAGCTGCAGCAAGGTGCTGGAGCTTCCCTGGCTGGGAAGCAGGAATGATGTGCCCAGGCTGTGCCTTCAGCTAGGACCCTATACACCATTCTTTTCACAAACTTCTTTTTTTGTGGCCTTCTGCACTGATAAACATTTTCATTTATGTAAAGACTACTTACTTTCCCTTTATGAGGGAAAATCCTTTTTTTTTCCCATCTCCAACTCATAGATTTCTGTGTAGAAACAAGAGCTCTTACCAGTGAGTATTGATGGTTATGGCTCCATTCAATACAGGCATTAAAAAAAATCTGTTCTGCTTTGTCTGAGGAGATACCATAGAGATATTAAAGCTTGAAGTAGCTTTCATTCCTAGACCTAAATCAATCCCAGACTCTATTAATTTGAGCAAGTGCCCTTAGTCCCATCGCCTGGCCACCCAGGGCTATTATGTAACAACTAATTGGTCTGTATGTCCCCTTTAATAAAGGAATCCTGCTGCAGACAGAGAGCTGGGACAGATGCCTGGCCTGGGGAAGCTGCAGCAAGCAAGGAGTAAGGCAGGGCCTCACCATGTTGTGTTAACCTCTGCAAAGTGGGATGTTGGGGATCTGCCCTGAGGTTCCCCCGAGGAAGGGAGATTTGGGGTAAGCAATGGAGTGAGCAATTCAGAGAGGTTGTGGCCCAAAAGTTGAATCACTCCCCTTCTTCAGGCCCCTGGAACAGTATGTTTTGGGATGGCACAAGGGGAAAAATGGGTGTTCTGGTTGAGGATTACGGCTCCTCAGGGGCTGAGGAGAGGAAGCAAAGAGCCACATGGGCTGCTGAGATTTAGAAGCTCAGGAGAGGTCTTTGGCCAGCCACACTCCATCTGAAGGGCTTTTGCCTTCTCCTGCAGAGGGAATCACCAAGGCTCTGATCATAGAAGGTGAGGACTTTGGTTCTTACAGCTAGAATGCAAAGATATCCTTGTCACCAAGACAGCTCTTGGTAGGAGGCAGATGGGAAGTGTGCCCTCGCAGCTCCTGAGGGCTCAACAGAGCATGATGTGGTGCTGAATCAGAGCTCCCCTACAAGGCTGATCCCAAAGCTCAGTCTTGTGACATACCTGATAGCCATCCCCAAAGCAATGGGCTCAACGCTATCTCCAGAGAGAACTTCTTCTCCTTAGGGAGGACCGTAACCTGTGAAACATTCTGGGGTCTTTCAACGCATGCAGATTCAAAAAACAGGGCACCCACTTCAGCTGCAGGAGGGTTTCCTGCTATGAAGCAGGGCCCAGGTTTAGGCTCCAAGTATGCAAGAAGCTAATTCCTGCGTCTTCGGGGCTGTCTGTACCTGTGAACCTCCCTCCTTGTGCTTTAGCACTCTGGGGACAAAACTGTGCACAGTGCAGGTGGCAGAAGAGGCACTTGGATTGCAGGACTCACCAGCCTGTATTGGCATTGTGTCCTGGTGCCACACAATGGTCAGAAGAGGCTGGATGTGGCACAGCCTTCTCCATTTGGCCGTGTCACATCCCTAGAAGAGGACACAAAGAGATGTTGGGAAGATGACCATGAATGCTGACAGGCGAGTGGGCTGACACTTTGCCCACAAGGGTCTGAGAAGGCGACTTTGCACCTACCCCACCATGTATGCTTTATGTTGAGCACAGGATAAACCTGCAATGAACAAACATCAGGCTGAGGGATGGATATTTTATTTATCAGCAAAAATTAAGCTCCTACCACTCAGGGTCCATGAGGAAGAGGGAAGATAGAGGATGAGGGGAGGAAGTAAATATGCAGGGGAGAAAAGAAGAGAAAAAAAGGCAGAAGGAAAGGTAGAGACAGAGAGAGAAGAGATTGGAAGAGTGAGGAGGATGGGGGAAATTGAGAGAGCAGCATGAAACTGGCTTGCAGAGCAACAGAACCATCCTGAGAGCAGTTAACAGCCCCATGGCCTTCCTCAGAGCGAGGCAACCAGCATCACTGCAACTGCTCTGAGGGCCATGCTCCTCTCCCTCCTGCTTTTCTCTCTTGCCTCAGACTTGAGAAAGTCAGAAAAGAAAGCAAGTAAAACAAAAGCCCCTTCGCCTTAATTTAATTACCCGTCCGCCCTCTGGGGTTGACACTGGGGATGCATAAGGCTTTTGTGTAATATCTGGAGGAATTCTCCCACCGCCCCCCGCCCCTCCCGGGGACAGGAGGGAGAATTTCAAAGGGGCAGAGGAGGAAGGGGGAGGGGGGAAAGCTAATAGGGATGGGAATTATTCTGTGATGGCTGGAGGGATAAGAGAAAAAAGGGAAGGAAAGCTGCAGCAGAAATTGAAAGCCGATTCCTTGGCGGCTCGAGGCGGTGCTCTGACCTGGGGTAGCTGCCCTTCTGCCGGAGACACGGGCAGAGTTCAGGGCACGGGGAAAGCTGCATAAATACGAAGGACACATCAGGGGCCTGGTCCTGCAGCTATGGAACACAGTATGGTGTAGGGAGGAGAGGTCCCCAGAGATGCCAGAGCTGTGGGACCACTACCAGAGCAAGCTTGGGTCAGAAGAAACCTGTAGTTTGCACACTGGAAAGGGAAGAGCCCTCTGTGCATTGGGCAGAGGAGCCTGGGTCTGCCTGCCCACCTCCTACCCTGCCCAGGAGAGGCATGAGGCCCATGGCAAGAGGAGAAGCCTGCATACCAGCACCAGTTCCCCTTTGCCGGCTGCTGGGGAGGAATATTTCTGGGAACAAAGAACATCTGGGCTGTAGGCTGAACTGGGCTTTATGTGATGAAGCTTGTAATGCTGTCCCATCTGGAGAGCAGCTCCAGCGGGCTCTGTGGGGAGATAAGAGACAGAGTCAACCATAAATCCACTCCTTTAAGCATGACAAGTGTGTGCCTCATATTCCAAAGAGAGGAGGGGGAAAAGTAAGTGGAAACATTTTTCTCCATGCTGAACACACGCAGAGCTAAAAAAAAAAGGCCTGGCTGACTGATGGGAGGCTGGTGAGCATGGAGCACCCCCAGGGTGCCAACAAGCGCAGCCGAGGGCTTTTCCTGCAGTGACAGCTTTATCCCCAGTGACAGCCAAGCTGGCAGAAAGGCGTGGGAGATGGGGGATGCCACCATGCATGCAGAGTCCCACCGCGAAATAGGGAGCCATAGGCAGTGTTCCCTGGGGCAGGAGGAGGTCCTAAAGCACTGAGGTTTCACCTTGGTGGAGAAATCAGTGAGCTTCTGCAGTTCATAACTAATAATGATTTATACCATTAAAAAACAATATGGAAGGGCCAGGTGAGGAATCAGGCTGTGGACACGGGGAAATATTATTGCTGTTAGGAGGGAAAGAAAAGCAAAGAAGTGTGAATTATCTCCCCAAGTGAGCTACTGACGTTCAGACTGTGTGCACCTGGAGAGCTGGCAGCACCTTTCCAATCGGCAACATGCAGGAGGCGTGCAGCCCTGGCAATGCTCCCACAGCACTCTGCCCCCCGCAGCGGCATGGTCCCATGTGGGCCACCCAGGTACCCCATGTCTGGTGAGCACCTGTGTCAGCCGGCTCAGAGGAAGGTATGAATACAACCTCCTGTTTATCTAGGATTTCCCACTTACTGCCTTAGGCTTTCAAGGAGCCACCCACTTGAGCAGAGCAAGCAGGGAGCATCCTTGCTTCAGTCCCTAAAATTTTTCCTCAAAATCCTTTATCTCTTCTTTTTTTCCTATGGTTTTCCAGCCTGCGTTGATTGATTAAAATGTTTAGAGTAGTGAGTTTGTACTGGAACTACACCTTTTGCACCTTTATGCACATCACTTCTGTGCTGTGTATGAAAGGAAAGTGATACAGATATGCATATGTGTGCCAAGGAAGGGAAGACTCTCAGCTCACTCATCTGCCTGGAGTATGCACTGTCTGAATCCTGCACCCAAAGCTGACAACTGAAGCACCACTTATCTTGGCCATTAGTTATCAGAATGTCAGGAGAGATTTGCACAACATGAGATTTGTGCTGGCTTGTGGCAAAGTCATAATTTCAGCTCAAAATTTCCTAAGCTCTGTTTTCCTATAGAGAAAAAATAAAGACTGGGAAGGGTGAAATGAGAAATCTTAATTATTTTCCCTAAAATGTTGCCCTTATCTGATCCATACCACACTTTCTCTTATATTCCCCCAGTTGGAGGGAATAACATCAAAGATACTCACTGGAGTGTATATGTATGTGTGAGTGCATGTGTTTGTACATGAGTATGTAAAAGGGAGAGAGGGAGACTGTTTTATATACAGGTAATTTATTAGAAGTCTAATATTACCCTACATAGAAATTAAATGGAACAACATTCAGATGAGACATTAAAATTCACTGTTGAATTTTAAAACCCATATAAGAATTTCACATAACACTGATTAAGGTCTTGTGTGGCTCTGGGCAGCATGGCTTAGTGGTTGGCAGCCCTGCCCATGGCTGGGGGGTTGAAACTAGATGATCTTTGAGGTCCTTTTCAACCCAGGCCATTCTATAATTCTGTGTCTTGCAAGAAATGAATAAAAAATCACCTGTCACCTCCAACATCACCACAATATCTGCACCTTATGGCTGTTCCATTGATACCAGTCTGGAACCAGGAGCGCCTACATTAAATTTATTTATTTTCCAATTACTCTGCACTCTTCTGTTGGGTTTATTCCCCACTTGATGACCACTGCCTTCTCAATGGACTGCCTGGCTGAGCAGCATTTAAAGTTTCACTAAGATATACATGTTCATTTCCCCAAAAGTGCATTTTTTTTTCCTTTGCAACCCTGACTTTTAGTATTTTCTGCTTTCTTTCCCTTTCTTACTATCTCTGGAATGAATATGTGTGAATGTGCATTTGTTCAAATATGCACATGTGAAACAAACTCTTGCTCCTTTCTTCCTTCCTTTTCCTTATATTTACATGTACATACCTAACTTCTCCTAGCACTTTTTTTATTTTATATGCACATTTATACAAATGTTCATGCATAAAAATATATGTGAAGAAAACCCAGAAAACTAGAATAATGTTGACAAATTTCTTTTTTATAGTGTGGTTTTACAAATGAATGGATAAGAAAACAGGAAATCTATTTTAGGTTAAAAGGTAAATATATACTTACTACAGCTGTCGAACCTGCTTCTCAAAGTACAACACATGGAGGTAACACCTCCCTGAGAGTAACACTTCTGAGAATATGCTTAGAAGTGCTGTCTGGGACCCTCTGGTAAGATGTAGTACTAAAAACAAATTTTATGTGATACAGTTAGCCCTGAAACTTAGGAAAAGAAAAATACTCTGAAAGCTTTATCATCTGCATGATTATTATGTCACATGTAGTCTCTATGACGAGCTAATTGTGACCTGGAGATTGAGCTTGATTTTTTGCCTGTGTAATGGTGTAATGGACCTTACAATGCATGGCTTGTGGGCATTGTTTCGGTGAGGAAAATGTTGTAAAGTTCTCCTGCCAGATAAACATTGACTGCGTGCTTAGGGGAAAGTGCTCCTGGATTCATTGCCATTACATAACAACGGAAAAGAGAAAAAGAAACTGCATGGAAGTGTAAGTCATAAAAAATGTAGCCTGAAGGAGGCTTTGAAAGATTATCCAGTCCAACAGCCTATGCCAGAAGAAGTCAGGCTCTTTCTGTGGGCAGCTGTCTGACTTTGTCCATTAAAACTGCAGCAGTAGAAATTGCACAGTCTCCCCAGGTCATCTCTAGCTGCAATTTGCTACCCTTGCAACTGAGAAGGCTTAATCCTGGCATGTGACTCCAATCATCACCACAGTCTCTCTCTATGGTACTTACATTCCTGTTGAATAGAACTGGGACAGGAAGGGTTTGGGAAGCAAGAAAATTTTATCTTGGCTGAAGGGCAAGTGTGGAGGTAGCCACAGGAGGTCTGCTCAGGGCAGGCTCTTCTGGCAGTGTGAGTAAGTGGGGAAAGATCAACAGCTTCCCCAAAGTTTGCTTTAAGAGTCATCACTGAAAGGCAGTCATCACTTCTTGCCTAGGTCTGCCCTAGTGACTAGCCAAGCAGAAGATTCAGGCTGGGGGCAAGGGGGCTAATCAAAACTGACCCTGATGCTAGCCCAAGGTATGTTATTTGCTACCCTCATTGGTCTCCGTCCAGTGGGGCAAAATTATGCCAAAACAATGCAGTTTGTGTTATAGTGAGTCTGTTTAATGATGCCTCAGCACATCTGAAATGCCAGTTAATCTGCTGATTTACTTGTCCTGTCAAATGGCACTGATATGAAATGATGGTGTTTAGTAACTATGCACAGTATTAGTACATAGCCTCACCTACAGCCTGGGCTTCCACAGGTCAGGCCCCAGGTATGCCGGGTGGGACAACAGCACTGATCTAGGGTTATTTGCTTGGCCAACAGCATCTTCATGTATCTCTACCACTGTAATATCAGTTATCTAGGTTCTTTGGTAGAAGCATCACCAACTGGAAAAAAAAACAACAAAAACTGCCTTCCTTTTCACAAACTGACTAGATATCATTTTGTTTAATGAGATAGCTTGTTCAAACATACGCATTTTAAAATGCCTATTCAGTAAACTTCTCTGATACTTTTTTCTTTGACTAAACATGGGAATTGTGCATTGATCTATGGGTTAAAGTTAGTTACCTTGGCTAGAAATTGTGCCTTGAGTGCCAAGACAACCAAGTCAAGAAGGGAAAAGCAAGAATTCAAGACAAATATGGCATTTGACTGACAAAAGTGACTCTAGGAGATGAGCAGGGTAAGGGAAAGTGAGCTGGAGAGCTCTGTTTTACACTAAAAGGTCTGCTACAAAATGTAAACATTGTAATTGTTGGTTTTGCTACACCACCCACTGTTTTGCCCAGGTGGAATAGCCTGGGGTGGGTATTTAATATATGCGGTAATTATAGAGGTCCAGGCTTAATGCTGATGGGCACAGACATCTGTCTGCTGCTGTCTCCATATCAGAACCCACCACATGGACACAGAAGCTGCTGTGGGGAGAGGACTGCTTGCCCCCATGAGACCAAGGAAGTGCAGTAACAGTTCTTCTTCCTCCTAATCTTCCTCAGTCTTCTGGTTCTCTCCTGTCTGCTTGCCTCCAGGGTCACAGCTAGGGCAGTGGAGCCAAAGGCAAATAGTGTTTAACATGTGTTGAGCTCTGTCTGAGTGACAGCCAAGTTCAGCCTGTAGGAGGTGAGATGTGCTTCTGGAGACAAACAAGGACCATTTGAGGGAATATTCCACTTTGGGCAGCTTCAGCTGCCAGCTGCCTTCCTGGGAAAGAGTTCAGGAAGCATTTTCTGAAGAAACTGCCCCCCAGACACCCCTTGGAAAAGACAAGTTTTGTCAGAATGATTTCTGTTGCAGGAAAGTACCAATTTCAAAGACTCTTATTGACTGAAGTCCAGAACTTTGTGGAGAAACAATAATCAACCTACCCTTCTCCCAGCATCTCCAGCAGGAGAAAATGATGTTTCTCTCAGCTAATTGATATAAAAACATACTGAAGATCCAAGCAAAACATTTTGATTGACCAGATCTCTGTTTGATTTTCCTGTGGTTCGTGGAAATGCAGAGACTGCACAGAGCTTCCTCATCCCAGAACAGAAGGGAGCAGAAGGGAACAGAAGGGCAGAGCCTGTCCATATCCAGTACCCAACTGGCCCTCTCCATAGGCACATGTACCCTCAGCAAAAGCAATTCTTGTCTCCAGAGCATTCCTAGATCCAGGTTTTCAAGAATTTTTTTAATAGAACTATTGTTTTCCTGACACCATTGTATGCCAGACTGAAGGCATATTTTCCTCCAAGAACATTTTGGGCTTCACAATGAGCCCTCCAAGCTCATCTAAAAGATCTGCCAGCTCGGCACCTCATCAATTTCTAGGCAGCATTACAAAAGGAAGAAAACCTTGCAGGATAGGCTGATCATTGTTCCACCTCAAAATTCTTGTCTTCAGACCAGAAGAGTCTTTGAAATTGGCCCTTTCCTTCTACTGAAAGTGTCAGTGGGCATGGATTCATTTAGAATCCTTTGGGATTCACAAATGTTTTCTTCACAGAAGGGAAGAATTATCCTCCTGATTACTTTATTAGTGCTGTAAGAAGGTGCAGTGGTACTGAGAAAAATACTTGAAGGAAGGCTAGAGAACAAGAAATTTGCTGAGGTGAGCACAAGCAGTCAAGACAATACATTTTAAGTGGCTAAGAGAGAGGATCTGCTGCAATAAAGGTGTCATTTGATTTGTAGCACCGTGTTCAAGAAAAACACTGATTTAACTCATTGGGTTTTCACATCCTACACATTCCTTAGCATGTCTTTTCATTTACTAAAAGTATGATGTGGTGATTTTCCTTTCCATGGGACAACTGGATTTCTAGAAAAATGTTGGAATAGCATCAAGCCAGTTGCTGTTCCAACAATATCAAATCTTGACATCTGTCTTTTGCGATTGGATCAGCCAGAGACAAAGAACTATAAAAGGTGCTGTATCACAACATAAACAGGTTGGCAAACTAGGCATCCCATATGCTCTGATAAACCCTTGATGGTACAGAAAGACCTCCAGACATCTCAAGACCGCAATCTTTTGTACACCAAAATGGGGATTACCACACTTGACAATAGACTTGGCTGAATAACCCAGACCTCATTTCAACTCACAATACTTGGATCTCCATAAGACAGCTTGCCAGATTTACATCTGTTTCCTCTATGGGGAATTTGGAGTCCTTTTCTAACCCTTTGAGCTTACTTTTCCTTCTTCTCTTGGCTTTGCTGCCAGATGATAAAGATTTAATTCATTTATTACCATTACAATCCATCTGGTTTTGAGCACAAAAGTAAGCAGGGTTTTCAGAACAGCTTCTGTTCTTAAGAGAAAATTAGAGTCTACACCTACTATTTTAGTGTCTT
Organism: Coturnix japonica; assembly: GCF_054131305.1. Taxonomy (NCBI): domain Eukaryota; kingdom Metazoa; phylum Chordata; class Aves; order Galliformes; family Phasianidae; genus Coturnix; species Coturnix japonica. Next base: position 21,923,609 of record NC_140667.1, on the reverse strand, counting down.
CCTACTCTTTTTTCCCTTTTGGGCAGAAAATCACACTATTCAGCAGGGGTTATCCTTGCCCTCCCCATGTCCTCAGTGTAACACGAACAGCAGCATGGACTTGAAAATGCAGAAGAATCAATCTTCTTTACTCCATTCCTCAGTCCAGACAAGGGGGTTTTCCATTTTATCTTCAGTCATAACTGTTTCAAGCTTTTAATTTTTTTTTTCTTCATGCTGTGTGGGACTAGACAACAGTTCCGAATGATGAAATTCAATTGCTATAAAGCAAGCGTGGTCCTGCCATTCCTTTTAGTAGTCCCAACTTTTACTGAACCTCTTCTCCAGACGATCTAGGAACTATATATTTGCTCACATGCAAAGCCTCTCCTCATAATAGATATGGTGTATTCTTCTTCATGGGAATGAGTTTTAGCACTGCTAAATGCATCAGCCAGATTTAATCTACTCTACTGTAGACATTTATTCTTCAGTGAAGGCAAAGCAGTCTATTATTTACTTCTCTGTGTGAAGTGAGATAAAAGTATTACACCTCCAAACTTTCCACTGATGTCTGAAAAACCCAAAGCATTTCCCCTGCCTTTTATTTCTAAGAGTGCTGCAATCTCTGGATGAAAGCTCTTTGATATATGCCAGTTAATTGTTCTTATCAAACTAAATTCTTCAGTCATCCAAAAGCTCTCACTCAACAGCTGTGGCACCTCCCTGTGGAACATCAAACTTTCTCCAGTTTCCAGCTCAGTTCCATGACCAGTATTCCTATAGTATATAAGCACACAGCATTAAAAATATTTACAGTGATTTTTTTTTTTTTTTTCTTTTTTCCTAATGTTGCAGTGCCCAGTACTGGAAGACTCAGTGTTCAAAGGCCAGAGCATCACAGACTTCAGTGAAACTGTACCATATTGATCAGGAATAACAGAGATTTAACTCTAGAAATTCTGATCCCAATATTGAACAATATGTATAGAAAATGCATAGTCAGATGTTCCTAATGATGCATCAACAATACATCACAAATACAGTCAAGCAGCCTGTTTTTTTTACCTTTCAATTTATGTGCCCACTTCAACCTTAGCTGTTGAACTTTCCACAAGTGAAGCTGATACCGGGGGTTAAAGGTTACAACTAACAACCCAGGCAATACTCTGACCAGGCTGCAAAAGCAATAAATAGAGTCAAAACATGAGAAAAACCTTTTCAGCTTACAGCTTACCTGCTCCAGGGGTTTGAGAGAGTTGGATTGAGGGGATAAAAGAAAGTGGGAGGAACCCAGCACTGGGGCTCAGAGCTGGAAAAAGAAACAACAGTGAAAAGGTCAACGTTCAGATGATGGTATCACATCCTCCTTTCATCCCTGCAGTTCACACGAAGGCCGGGATCCTTGCTTTGCTTTACTTTGGGGAAAACTCTTGCTTTATTTGTTCATGTTGAACTGCTATCAGAGCTCAGTGTCTCAGTGTTGTGTTTTAATAACATCAGTTTCCCTGGACCAGATACATATGAAGTCAGTTAGACGATTCTATAAACAATGGATCCAAGTCACGCAACGCAACATTTCTGATTGCAAGATAACCTTTCTGAGGGCGAAGTTAGCGAGGTGAGGGGTTGGATTCCTCAGCCAGGCACGAAGGGAAGCCTTCAGCATACAGATCTTCTCCAGTGGGATGAGGTCTGTCTCCTCTTGTTTTGGGGGAACGTCTCCTTAGTTTGTTTTTCTGCTCTCCAGTCAGCATGCTGTGTGACTTTTCTGTATTTTGGCCGCTTTGTTGACAGTTCATTTAAGGAGATCTGCACAGAATATTTTCCTTTGAAATCAGTTAAGAAGAGGAGTTATGCTGAAGTTTTAGTGAGTGCTGTATCTCTTCATTTTTATTCTAGAGTTTAAAAATAGTGATACATGTGGGAAGATGTTTCCAAACCAAGAAACAAGAGGGTTCATTTAGCATGGTATAAGAAAGGTCAGAGAAGAAGGGAGAAAGATGGAATTGACCAGATGGAGATTTTGGAGAGCACTTCTCCCAATTTTTTGCATGTATAGTTATTTGTTGATGAAGATATTAGTCTAAAATCTATTTTAAAGCAAATTCATACTCCAGGATCCAATATAGAATTTTTGTGAAGTTTGATTTTTTCCTCCCTTCTCTGGTACCTGAGACAGACAAAAGATCAAAATGTAGATCTGCCCTTTACCTTTGCACAGCTGATGCTGTGTATGTTTGTCTCTCTGTGATTGTTTTTCTTTTTTGCCACCTATGAAGAGACCTGGATTTCACATGTGTGTGTACCATGTTGTTACCTACAAGTAAATCAGTTGCTCTGATATGTGAGTTATTTCTACATCTTGCTTACAAAAATGTGGTCTGGAGGTCTTTTGTGATCTGGAGATCTCTTCTGTGCTTGTTACTGTATGGCTGCACATGTGCTGAGCACAGAGCCAAAAAAGTTTTTCTGTTACTAGCTGTAGCAAAGCCTACAGGTAAAACTATATAGAGCTTGAGTTGTTGATGCAGTTTTACTTATGATTCAAGTGCTGGTATGTGGTGCTAATTTCAGTTGCATTTGGTAAGTGTAAACCATAGTGAAAAGAAGCTTTCACTGCAGTAAACTTGGCAGTTCCAAAGGTGAACGCGGCCATGCTTCTCCAGATACCAGGATGCAGTTTTTCTATTGTGACACAGAGCTTCATGTATCCTGTGGGCTGACTTTTTCTCTCTGAAGCTATCAGTCAGTTTGGAGGAGGTTGGGTGGAGAGATATAATTTTGCCTGTAACACCTAGGAATATTTTGGTCTTTGGCTCATTCCTAAGATAGAGTTTAGATGCTCAGATCAGAGATTACAGTTGTCACAATTGTCTCTCCTAAAGGCTTATTCATATCCACAGCAAGGGGACCCTGAAGCGGTCCCTTGAAATGACTTCCTCATTCAAGGGACAAGTTTACAATCATAGGGCTTCTACAGTCTGTCTAGCTTTATGTTTGGCTGACAGCTCCAGCCCCAGCAGCAACAGACTGATTCTGCCAGGCGTGGTGACAATTGCAAAATTCCTTTGCGGACAGCACATAAAGGACACATTGGTTGCAAGTGGCACATGGTTGCAAACAGTTGCAAGCTGCACTCTGTCAGCTTCTATTTTATGTTATGGAGAAACAAGTTCATGTTGCTCAACAGTCAGGGCTTCATAGAACTACCCTGGCTGCATCAGATTATCCACAATTTCCATGCACATAGGGTCAAAACTGAGAGCAGTTCTAGGGTAAAGACCACCCTAGCAAACTGGGCTCCTGTATTTTAGATCAATAATTATGCTACTAAAGTCAATCATCAGCCCTGCCCTCTATACATATAGCTGTCTGTCTGCTGTTCTATACAGAAGTGGAGCTAACATCCCACATGTTTGTTAAGATTTGTTTAATTAAGCAGAAATTAATAGACATAATGAGAGTTCATTTAGAGTTTCCAGTGGCTTGCTCACATACTTGTGAAGCTGGGTTTTGAAAGAAGCTCTGGCTGAGTATCCTGGGGGTCTGGATTCAATTCTTAGCTTTGCCATAGACTTCCTGTCTAACCCTAGGCAAATTGTGCAAGGCCACATCTGTAAGGTACTGAGATATTCAATTCATAAATGCTTACTGACTTCCTCTGTAATCAGGGCTACGTTGCCTTTCTGCATTACTCTACCCACCTGCAAAAAAGATAACAGAGAAGGTCCTTATGTGCTATTGTTGGAGCATTTGATATAAGCAAAAGCTCTTTCTGAATGTGAATCTGTACAGCAGTGAGATAATTTGGGTTTTAATTTCTTTTGATTTTTTTGGATACTATAGTGCTGTGAATAAAAATTCCCCTTAGAACATATACAGTGATGGCACACTGACACTTGAGTTAACACACACTCTGTTTGTTTGTTACTTAACTTCATGAGTGGATTTTTTTCTTGGAATACTTGCTGTATATTCCCCTCTAGCTATGATACTGTACTCCAACTGCAAATGTTTAACAGTGGGAAGATCCCAGACCTTTTGTCCTGACCTAATATTAACTGAGTGGATTACTTTATTTTAACAAGAGGAACAGTGATTTTTCCCAGTTCCCTCTGTTTGAGACTTGTGTAACAGTTACTGTCTCTGTTGAACTCTTCCTCTTTCTGTCTATCCATTTTGGTCCTCCCCACTGTTTGCTGAGTGAGACAGCCTTTCCCACATGACATTATCCTCCATTGGTTTACAGATTTATTGTTTAAAACCCGTATCCAGCATTCCCAGTAAGCATTAATTATTGCCTCAGTTATGACATACAGTGTCATTTTGGGTGAAATGAAAGTCACCATCATCAAGAATTCACTACCAACCCACTCAGCAAGGAGCAGTAATCTATGGGGTAGACATTTTGGAAAGATACTTCAGTCCGCAAGACATTGTATTGATTAAAAGCAAAAGGGTTTAGCTGTGTTAAAGACAAGACATTCTGTAGTCTTTTCAAATCAACTATGCAACCACAGAATAATTTTACCACCCAGGAACTGCACTCATTCTCTTCTTGAATTTTAAACAAAATGCCTTTTCTGTCCCTTTGCATCAGCTCTCTCCTGGGCTGGGGCAGCCAAGATGAACTACAAGCTACTCAGCACAAAACCCCTTGCCCAAGTGCAGCCCAGGCAAACTTTCATTGCCACGTGTTGCTTCACACTTCTTCTCAATGGCATTTGGAACGTTCCGCTGCTCTCCAGTACTCAGCACATCCTTCTTGATGTGAGGTTTCCCAGGCCACTGCCTTATCCTGGGAAACACCTCTGTCTCCCATATCATACCAATGTGTTGCACCCCCTGACTTGCTCAGACCTGTTTTGTCCTTGACCCCCTCAGACATCTTGGCAAAACCAAAAAGCAGGTGCCACAGCAGGTTCAAGTTTTTCTTCCCACATCTTTTATCCCCAAAGTGTTTCAAAGAAGCGGGAGAGCTGTTCATCAGCAAGGACCTAGCCTACTGTTCCGTCCCACTGGATTTCAAGCTATTCTTGCCAGGCTGTCCTGGTGCTGGTTCAAACACATGTCATCACATGCAACATGGACACAATACCCTCATTCCTACGGGCTCCAGGACCCAGCAGAAGAAAGCGCAGGCAGAAGATCAAACATGGAAGGAACAGAAGACAGAGTAGCTGCTGTTGCCGTCTGTGTCTGGAACAGAAAAATGAACACAAGGGAAGAGACAGGGCAGGGGGATAATTACTTTCATCCCAATTTTATTCCCACAATTCCCAACCACTTTTGAAGCCAATTTTCCTTTAATAAAATATACTATTAATGACTCAAGTAGAAGCCTTTTGTGCAAGACAATACCCAACTCTCCAGATGGAATTATTTTGCATTCTGCACAATATACATGTATGTATATTTATATACATAAATAGAGCTATAAGCATGGCCTCCATTACTCTATTTTGCAAATCGAGTAAGTTATTTCAGAATATGTTTAACATACTTTATTTCTTTGAAACTAATTCTTTCATAGCTCTCCTCCTCTTCCAGCTCTCCCTACCCCCTAAAGAGAAACACAAGCCAAACAAGAACTATTTGCCATCATTTCTGGAAGCCATTCATTTGCTATTTCTGTTCATCAGAGCTTCAGAGTGAAGGAATTTAAAGAGCTACTGATGCCTTTTGCTACTTGGCATATATATCCAAAATTGTCTTTCAAGCAGTTTAGACACATCCTTCTTCTCTTTCTTCTTTAACAGCCTGTCAGAGAAACAGGCCTAATTAGTTTATTGTGGGTTTGTGTGTGAAGGAGTTATTGAGGGAGCGCCAAGTCAAAAAGTCAAACACAAACTGATTAATTTTCACAATGCACCCCTCTGAGGTGGGGAAGTTCTGACAAATCCACTGGGTGTTCACAGTTATCCTGTGCTCAGCACACAGAGGCTGGGAGCCATATGGAGAGCAGAGCGCTGGCACAGCACTCTCAACTCCCAAAGCTCACACTCTGGGTACTGGGGCTGGCACTGAACCTTGGTGCCCATCGGGAGCATGGACCAACAGACCTGTTTCATCCCTAGCACAGAGGGACATTTGGTTACAGCCCTTCTTTCAGCTTGCAGAGGGACTGCAAGCAGAATGTGCACAGCTTAGGAGTGTGATGCAATTATGTACTGTTTTTCAGAAAAAATAGCTTGGATTTAAAGAGGCATTAGGCTAAGCATTCATGTGCCCACCAGCCTGATGCCCTAGGCTGGGTTGACAGGCGACTTTCCAGTGTGTGAATGGAGCTTAAGAAAGCAGGAAAGGGACTGACTTTTTACATGGACTGATAGTGATAGGACAAGAGAGAATGGTTTTAAAATAAAAGGGGGGAGATTTGGGTTAGATGCCAAGAAGAAATTTTTTATGAAGAGTGGCAAGGCACTGGCACATGCTGTCCAGAGTTGTGGGTGCCCCATTCCTGGATGCCATCAAGGACATGCTGGATGAGGCCCTGGGCAGCATTTGGCAGATGGCAACCAGCCCTCAGAAAGGAGTTGAGACTAGGTGGTCTTCAAGGTGACTTGCAACCTAAGCCATTCTGTGATTCTCTACCTCCCATGTTGGTGCTTTCCCTACAAGTCTTTGGGCTATGTATGGACCCATCTCAACAGAGCTACCTCTGTCAGTAATTTAACTTTTCTTATCTCTCTACAAACTTTCTCACAGCTCTTCCTCAGCAATCTGAGTTGAGGTTACACAGCTGGGCTTTGCTCCTTGGTGCAGTTATGCCCAGGGGGGCTTTACAGAGGGCAGCTACACCAGTTATTTGGGAAGATCAGAAGGAAATGACTGACCAAACTCGGGTTGCAGTCTGGAAGGAGACTGAGCTAGATCAGTAGCTTTAACGTCATTGAAACTTCCAGAAAAATGTTCATGATCCACAGTGGTTCCCATTTCCAACCAAATACAAATTAGGCTGACCTTTAAAGGTTTGCTTAGTGATTTGTAACTCTGCCCATTGCATTTTCTTGCTTTCTCAGATGCCAGAGAATATCAGGAGGGAGGAAGGTTTATTTCCCCCAGTGGTTTTGTGGAACGCCTTGTAATGCTTTTCAGACCAGCAGTTGTTCCCCTGACCTTCAGCTGAGAAACACTGATCTACAAAGGCCCCTTCCAGCACAGTGTTCTTTAATTCTAGAAATTCAGAACCCCTTGAATTTCTATTGCTGTTTCACTGCCATCAGCTACATGTCCTCTGGTTCTCTGGACTATCTTTTATCACCTATTATGCTAGCTGGATAGTAGCTGTAAAACAGAACATTTGTCCAGAAGAGAATTATTGTTGCTGTCACAAGAGTTTATTTGAAGCTGTAGCTGCTACAGAGTGTGATGACACTGCAACCTTCAGAGGCACAGATTTTTCTCACTCAAAGCTATTTCCAGGTTACCAGCACAGAAGTCTGACTGAACAGAAGGGATTTCTGTAGCCTATAAGACCAGATCTAGCCCCTTGAAAAACAGAACAGGCCCCACTGCTATGAACCCTAGCTTGGATTTCAGCAGAGCTACTCACCTCTGTCATTTTTTCTGCTTCACTTGTTTTCTCCACTCCAGCCTTTCTGACAGTGTGTGCTTCAAACAGCATCCAAACAGACATGGGAGCAGTGTTAAAAAGCCATCACAACACACCCACTTCTCCTAACAGCTCCTCTGATGCAGTGTTTCCCCTTTCTTTGGTGTGCTATATGCATACACATACTGCAGCAAGTGACCAGGAGGGGCAAGGAAGAGTTGTTTCCGTGGTCAAGGGCCAGCAGCCCTAACTGCGAGGTCATCTACATGAAGGTTTGGAGCCCAGACTGTGTTTCCATAGGAGGCCCATCAACACCCTGCTCTGGCAGTGATCACAGGATCTTTCAAGACTGCTCTGGCTTAGCTTTAAACCTCCATGAACTGGGTCAGATTTGCAAGACTTGGTTTTTGTGGTAGGGCACAGTGCCGTGGCCATCAGCCTCATTTGGATTCAAACAACATTATGAGACTCAAGGGGTTTATCTGAAATATGAAAACACCATAAATATTCATTTTGCGAAAATCCTGCTCAGACAGGGAGCATAGAGCAGCCTGATTTGTATCCTGCTAATATCATCCGGCTGCAAGTGGGCAGGGGGGACCCCAATTCTGCGTGTGTGTCAGAGCCATATCAGATCCATGTGGCTGGCTTGACGTCCTCCTGCTGTCAGCAATCTCGTGCTCCCCCAGGGAGCTGTGGGCTTGCACCGAACAGCTCAGTGGTGACTTGCCATTCAGCTTACAGCAAGAAAACATAGTTCCCATGCGCTTCACGTATACTGACTGAAATGTGTTGCATATGGGTGTGAGGCAAGCAAGATAGAGATATATAACATTGGATTGATTTAGTAGAAATGAAAATAACTAGACATATGTTCAGCACATTAAAAGGACTGATGCGTATTGTGCCCCTGCTTACTGTTACTGGGTAATTATCTTTTCTTTCTTTTTTTTTTTTAAGAGGTCCGTTTCACAGAGAAGATCAATTTGTAGCAGGCCCTCCCTCCATGCCCACACATGGCTTCACAGGAGGAAAGGGCAGATTTGAGAAGAACAGTTAAATGTCAAGATAACAGCTCCAATGACTAGAAGCTAAGTCATGCATCAGAAAAGGACTTTTGCTTGTGTTTTCTCTGACGGCAGTGCTGGGTCCGATCCCCTTCATCTGTGTTTCAACATCAGTGGTCCACAGCATCTCAGCCATCCGAGCCATCTTCAGAGGATGACAGGCAGCAGCCACCTTAATCCAATTTCATTTAAGTATGTAATTAGGGCTGTACATCTGGGATCACTTTTTCTCCCCTTCAAAACTTAAAAAGCTTTATGAACTGGAGGCAGGAAGGAGGGTTTGATCCAGCTTTGGGTGTTGAAAAATTCCTCTCATCTCAGCTCAGCAGCATGAGGCTCCAGAGGCTTGTACTCACCATTTGCTGGCTCTGGGGGAAACCAAAAGATTGTTTGGCTGTCTCAGGACTGTCTCACTCAAACAGTTCCTTTGCTGTTTGGGCACTGGCTTCCTGTTTGTCCACAGTATTCTCTTCTGGCTACCTTTTGCTGGCATTGGACTCCTCACCACGAGCAGACACTCACCTGAATCCTCAGGCTCTGGGGCCTTGACTTTGTCAGGTGCAGGTGATAGACACATGCTTTACATTCTCTTGCAATGCTTTGTACAATGAGTGACCTCCTTGACATCAAAATGGGTCACCATTAGATGTCCGCATAAGGCAAGAATCAAAAGGGGACAAATGTTTTCAGAGATTATTTAAAATATAATACCTAAATGCTGAACACATTACAGAAAGAATGTCCAGCTTCCTGTTTGGAGAGAGGACTTGTTTGTCCTGCTGTTTCTAGGCAGCTTGCAAGTTGTGTATGCATCCTTGCTGGAAACATTCAAGGCCAGTTTGGATGTAGCCCTGGGCAATCTGATCTAGTGGGTAGCAACTTTGTTGATAGCAGGGGGCTGGAACTAAATGATCTTTAAGGTTGTAGTGGAAATGCTAAGTCAGGGCCTGAAGCAGTGATTGAGCACCTGGTGGGAAGGCAGGGCCAACACAAGGGAGCTCAGCTGCATGCAATGCCCCTGAGTAACTGGAAGGGCTGGAGCCAGGATCCACCCCTTTCCAGACCTCATTTAAGGGTTGGCAGTGGAGGCACAGGTTTTTTGCTGGAGACCCCTGCATACCTGGAGGTAAGAAGCTTTTTTTCTTTATTTCTATGCCTGTTGTGTTTGTGCAAATCCTCACTTGCTGTCGCCTGAGACCTTGCTGCTCTGCCATCATTGCTGTGCTTTCCACTGTATTACAAGGTCCATTCCAGCCTAAGCCATTCTATAATAATTTGTGGGAAAACATTTAGTATCTCTACCTTTTCGTTAAAGTTTATTGATATAAACAGTTACCTGGCACTAGCAAAGGGGTAGAAGTCTTGAGAAGAAGGGAAGAGGTGAAGAAGACTTGGAGAATGTGATGGGCATGCTATTGATGAAGAAATTTTCTAGGCAGCATATGTGGTCAATAGTGCTTCTCAATTTCCTCCTAGATTTTCATACAAGTGTTTTCTGCCATTTTCAGTGGGACAGTGCTGGATCAAATGTCTGTGTGGCTTGGTGTCAGCTGAGAGGCTGGAAGCCCCTTACACAAAAGGACTGTGGGTGGAGGGTATCTGACTATGCCATCTGACGTCTAGAAAGAATAGATGATACCGATCATCTTATATTCCAGGGCTTAAAGCCGCCATTTACAACCAGCAAGCAAAAGAGCACTGGGGGTAGGCCTTGGTCTGTCTCACATGGCTGGAGTTGTTGCTTCCTTGGTGGTACAGGGGCCAAATGCAGCATGCGGGCAACATGTAAAAGCAGGTCAAGTTCTTGTTGTTCTTCTTGCACTGAGTGCTGCCTCTTGGACTAGGCTCTCAGATAGAGGTTAGTGTGACCACAAGCCCACTGCCTCCACCACCATTGGCTCCAAACACGCTCTAAAAAATCAGTCATGCTTGGTTTCTAAAATACTGTCCTCCCACTTGAAAGAACTCAATATTGCTATTATTATTGTGAGGAAGAAACCTGGGACAACAATCCCAGTAAAAAAATAATGTTTTAAAAATGCATTCCTATTTTGAAACAGGAAAACAACCTACTTTTTGTTACTAAGTTCTGGTGAGGTTTTAAATGTGTTATAGCTTGTGTTGGAGAATAACTATTAAAAAATAAATTAGTAATTCAGACTAAAGAGCAGATATTTCAGTGAATCTGAAATGTTTCTCTTTTAGTGCAGGATTTCCTTTCAGAGGGAACTTCACATGGGGGGAGCTGCTTAAATTTGGAGCTGAAACAAATTCCCTAATTTTGAACTCCTTCATGAAGTGAATATTTCTCCTCCACAGACCTATAAATCAGATAATTTGAATTTCTTGTAGGAGAAATGTGAACACTGCCTGCAATTTGCTCGCCACTTTCTAGGCTTCCTAAAGGCTAAAAATGTCTGCTTAAGTTTTAGTTTGCAACCTCAGACCCAAAAAAGTTAGAAACTTGTCTGAGCAACTTACACTTGCCCACTTGAAAAATAAATAAATACAAATGCACCAAGTACAGGATTGCAAAATCAGATCTGGAGATAGACCCTGAAGAAATTTATTTGCAGATGGGCTTAAACAGGGGATAATAGTACTGACTCACCATTATGAATTGCTTTGAGGTCTAGGGATAAAAGGATTATGTGAGTACTAGGTATTATTACATTTTATTGTTAATTTCAAAAGCTAGAAAATGAATAACAAACAGGGGAAAAAAAAAAATCTTTCAGTTAACTTAGAGACTTAACTTGATAAGAGATCCTAAATGTCAACACTATTGGCATTATGACTGCCTCTCCAGTCTGTCGTACCTTAGTGTCCTTTTTAAAACCTCTTCAGTGTGGAGTGAGTCCAAAAACTGCAGGAACTTGGACTTTGAAATTCATATGGATTTTCATAGCCTAGTTCATCTACTCTAATTTTTGTCACATGTGATTCTTGCATATCATGCTGTTAGAGAGAGCCCTTACACACAACCTCATGCATGTGCTTTTCCTCCCACACATGCCCTTCTCCTTAACAGGTAGTGCATAAAGCACAAAAGGGGGAAGAAAAAAAGAAAGTATTGGGAAATTGACATCTGGTTTGGGTAATTCCTTCTATTTAATTTTTACTAAGAGAACTCCCATTGGTACCAAATAATTGAACTCAGTTATTCACAGCTAGAATCTTGGTAGCACCATTCCTCTCTGGTTTCATGTGGTGGACTATCACACCTAGGCTCCTAATGCCATACAGAGGATTTACATCCTGGATAAAAAGCAATGAAAGGTAGTTCCCTTGTCCTCCCCCCAGTCCACAGATATACACAAAAAGACACTACCTTGCCTTCTCCCTCTCTCCTTTATTATAAGACACTGAACTTCTAACAGATACACTTCATTTCATATATATATATATATATATATAAAGCAGTGTAATTAGCCTTGCTTTTTTTGGCCTGCATGTGTGTGGTAAAATGTCTAGTAATAGTTGGCAAGTCTTCTGCAGAGAATGAGATTCCCATGGTTAGATCTAAAGCCCAAATACTTGGAACAAATTAACACCAGCCAAGAAAGTGAGGTTAATTACTGGAACGCTTGGAAGGGAAGGTCTCCCTAGTCTGGAAAAATTCAATACGCTATCTACACGTATGGTATGTGGCAAAGCAGGATCTCTCCCTCTTTATATTATACATACACATATATATATATATATTTATTTTTTTCCCCTCACTTTCTCTTTCCTTCTTTCCTTTTGTGTCCCAACTATAGGCAAATGTCAGAATCACTGAGTGCAAACATTTCATCCCCCTCTGACCTATTCTTCCATCAGGCCGGTGCCACTGATGGCCCTGGAAGCTACTCAAAGCTGAGAAACAAGGCCACTGGAGGCTGGCTCTCCTTCTGTCTATGTTTTCTCATTAGTGGTTTTGCGTTGTTGAAAAGCATCTTCATTGGAGGCCCAGGATTCCAGCAACATGCTGCTTTAATCTGGGGTGGGCACTGAGGCTTTCAAAAACACAGCATACAGCCCAACGGGAGAACAGTCGTCTTCCCTAATGTACTCTTTGGAGAGAAAATCTGTAAATCCTGTAGGCCCCTAAACATCTGCCTTTGCTAACATTTTAATGGGGAAAATTTGCCTAGTAACCACATTGCTGTTGACCTTTGATGCGTAAGGAATGTACACATCCTCATGTCTTGGCAGGGGCTGATGTGTGTGAAAATCTGTGAAATCGAGGTAGAAAAATCACCTCGGTAGAGGCAACATATCTTCTTAGGTTACCTGTGCACCTTTAGGAGGGCTCCCTCATGTGTTGGCATCACTCATGACACAGCCCTCTGTGGCATAAGGATGCAGCTTTTCTCCATGGGACTGCTGCCCCTCTCTGTGCTCAGGATGGATGCTGTTTGCTACAGGAACAGCTATTCAAGATTTTGTTTTCTCTTCATTGTTCAGTTTGTGACCTCAAGCCTTACTGGCTGTGCACTATTCAAACCCTGCTCTGAAAACAACATCGTTCTGTTTTCTCATGGGCTTTTCTATAGCACTCATGACAATAGTATCAAAGTGTCTCATAAAGATTAATTCATCTATTTTTGCTACAGACCCAGGAGGCAAGCTGGTATTTTCTTCATTCTCTAAATGTTGTACTGGAAGCATAAGCCCTGCTATACAACCACTGCTTAAGCTTGTGGGGAGGCTGAAGGCAGGATGTCCTCTGCAGCCAACACGGCTGCCCCAGGCAGCACCCACACGGCCTGTCAGCCTGCATCTGGCCACAGTGTGGGAACTGCATGCCCCCTGACCAGGCCTGCAAGTTTACAGAATTGAATCTACTCTTGAAGCCAGCCTTGGGGCCTTTGGCATCGTAGACTTAGAAACATACTTAACAGAGTGTCTACAAGATCCATAATAGGTCTTGATTTTGAGTCCTGCTATTGAGATTCTTAGACCTTGATTTCCCCTCTTGCTTGTCAGTAGCTGATGCTGCAGATGCTCGGAGTAGAGCTGCTGCTGACCTCAGTCCTAGCCAAGAGCCTAAAGTCCCAGGCTGGCTCCCCAGACAGCAAGACTCTGCACTCAGAAGACCCCATGAAAAGTTTGCTGCTCACAGCTGGGCTACATCACACCTTCCATTTCTCACTCTCCTTCATGTGTCCCTCTCCACTTCCATCACCTGCATTAAATGTGTCAGGAGGGCTAGGTCCTGCAGCTTCCCAGCATTGCTGAGGCATGGCAGGAGGGCTGCAGGAAAGGTCTTGAGCATGTATATATGCATTCTGTGCATGACAGGGTGGGATTAATATTGCACAGGAAGTTCTAATCCAGGTATTTCCTGACTTTTGAACAATTGACTTGAAAACTTTGGTAATATTCTCTTAATGTGGGAGTTTAGATGTCTAACCTAACTGACTTTATGCCTTTAGACAAGCTATGTGATAGCTAAGGCACACAGATACGTGGCAGCCTGTAGACATCCATAGGACTTGTCATGATGGCAGCTTTCTGCTGCAGCATGCTCTGCCAGGAGTTAAGCGGACAGAAGTAACAGATCTTTCCCACATGATCTTTCTCAGCCTTATAACTTGGCCAAATGAGGGTAGTTTTTCACAGGGACAGACAAGGCACATTCCCAACACAAAAGCCACCTCTTCTGCCAAATATCTGATTGTACTTCCAAAGAACAGGGGTTCTAGGGTTTTCCAAATAAAAGGTTGTTTAAAAGAAAAATGCATCAAGGCAAACAATGTGTTTTTTCCAGGCTTCTTAGAAACACTATGTCATTTTGTCTGAGATTTCAGTAAATAATTCAGTTTGAGGCAGATACCCTGTATGTAAAATTTCAGCCCAAAGAGCTGAAGCTGTCAAACTTATAAACAAGTGAATGAAGAGCTCTACAACAGAAAAGCCAGACGGCTTAGCAGTAAGTAGTGCTGCAGCTCTGCCTGTTGCTACATATGTGTGCATTCAACTGCATTCTGCATGGGTTGATACATCAGACTGGCTTTGAAAGCCACTCTGGGAGTCCTGCCTTGGGAAATGGACTCATGCTGGCTGCTTGCTGTGCCTCTTAGAAAAGAATATTGGAAAAAGGACAGGGAGAGGAGAAAAATAGGCTGTAGTGACAACAAATTAATCAATGCAGTCTATATAGTCCAGAGGGGCTCTCTTCTGCCAACCCAGCCTCTGGGGCTCTCCACCTCCTTAGAATAAGAGTCAAGAAGAAAAGGGGGATACAGTGCTGAAAGCAAAGCAGTCATCTGGCCCAATCCCCACATCTAAACTGGGATTAAACTGAACTATTCTTGACCAATCACAAAACCAATCTTTTTCTCTAAGAAGGAGATTCCCCAGTCCCACCAACCTGTACTAGTGCCTAATATAGCTTCACTTGGTTTCTAATAGCTGTAAACTGAACACATTATATCTACCTTTACCCAGAGTATCAGGGAGGACAAGAAATAACTGTCCTTTTCAGGATAATCTTTACATGCCACAGGACTTCCACACCACCCTCTCTTTTCTCTCTCATCTGGTGGACACATGGGATTCCTTTACTCAGTGCTTGCATTTTCTAGCTCTTGTTATTCTAGGTTCTCTGCACCATATATTTCCTGAAGTGCAATACTTAAAATTAGTGAGTCTTCCAAATGGGTGTAAATCAAAAAATGTGTCTTAGCAACCCATGTGCTTATACATCAGTATCTCTCACTTAACGATGCATAAGGAAGCTGCATGACTTCTGTTGAGGAACTCCTGCTGAAATAGAGCCAGAAGTTTAATTTATAGCTCATTTAGGATAGCCCAGTATTTAGGAACATCCAGAATAAGGTGAGACCTCATGTCTGCAAGCCTTACCAAGACTCCTCCAATACTCTGGCCACAGAAGTAGAGCACAGCAGTGTAATTACCTTGCGTAAAACATTAATTGTGCTATGTTGCAAAATCTCTTTGGTGTTTTCTGTAGTAGTTATTGTTGTGCAACTGCATCACGTTGCTGACTCATGATCCTGTTGTTTTTAACCAGTATTGTGCTATCCTCAGCCAGGTCATACTCTTAGATTCATGTAGAATGATGTCTGAAATCTTCCCTGAAGTCAATATTTATCACAGCTGTGTGTTTTATTTGTGCCCACTGGACCAGCTACTTTACCAAAATTCAGTGGGTGCCATTTATGTGTATATGTGAAGCAAAGGGAAAGGGAGACAGGGACGACAGTAGTGTAAATGTAGCCACTTAGCAGCTTCTGTTTTCCACTTTCTCTGTAATTCTGCAATGAGGTGCTGAAGAAGTGCTGATATTTCAACAGAAATCAGCATCGGCATGTACATTATCATCTGCCTTGTGTTAAGGTTAAGCACCTCTGAAAGAGAATTCTGATGCACATGTGCCCAGATTTACAGTTGTTGCACATGGAGGCAGTGTTCTTGGGCCGATGCATGCTCAGGTGCTGCAGATTCAGGCACATCCCTGCAGGAGGGAAGCACATCACCTTCTGTGCTCTTTGATGGGAAAATTAGCAGTCATCACTGGTAACCTGTATAGCTGGATGTGTGCTCGTGGACTGACCTGCATTTGGATAAGTTACCCCTTGACCAAGCCATAAGTGAGGTTCCTGGTTATTTTTGAATGACTGGGATAATAATTTGGATCACTGGGAGAATCATGATAGAATTCAACCAGGATTTCTCTCTGGCTCTTAGTCTGGTTTCCTTCTCCTCCTGACCAGTATGGCTCAGCAACATGAAAATCTTCCTGAAAGCATTGCTCCAGTTCAGATGTCACAGCCATCTTCCATGCAAATAAACATCAGATGGAAGGAAAATGTGGCATTCAAGCATTTATCTCAGATTTTGCTCCCTGGTTTGCCCTGGAGCATTGTCCTAGGGCAAATTGCCTCCTTTTCTTGTATTGTCAAAGTGAGTTCAGAATCATGCACCGTAGGGCTGTAAAGGTCAGCTTACAGAGTCAAGGAGAGATCCTCAAATGAAAAGTGCCTCAAGAGTGCAAAGCACTCTGATATTAGTAATATTCCATAGCACTTAGGAGAAGGTAATGTGTACAATAAATACATATTGCAAGATAGATTTTTATTTCCTAAAAAATCCTTTCACTCCATTTTCCTAGGTGTTGCTAAAAGCAAATTTAATTTTATTGCTGACAGTTTAGAGAAGCTGAAACTGTTATTGCAGGGCTGGTGTGAGGCAGCTGTACTTGGCTCCTTTCATCACCTGCATATGGAGAAGTTTTCATTACCAGACTCTCTTGAAGTCCGGCTCTGTTTCTCTGAACCCTGGCTCCCGGCTCCGAGAAACAGACTTCCAGCACCAGTGGCATTTGAGGACTAGGGCATGTATCCTTAGTTCATGCCCATGAAGGTCTTGACAGCTGTTTTTTGAGTTGAATTTGTATCTTCCTGGCTGAAATCACAAAGACTGTTTCTTGGTTGAGTCCCTTGTGTGCAAAATAAGAAATGCCCACTGCAATCCCCAAGACACCACACTGTGTTATGCGGATTGGGCCCTGGTTCTCTTTAGAATCCGTGATCCAGGTGTTCCTCCCTTCATAAGAGCTGACAAAACTGGAAGGAAAAAAAAAAGAAAAAAAAAAGCCTAACTTGGCCTTTGGTACACCTGTGAATGACCCTTCCTTTGATATTTTTAGGTGACTTCCACAAACCTTATGGCAGCCTGGGAACATCTTTTCTTAATAACTGCATTACATCATATGGAGCAATGTGCATTAGTACTAATTTACTCATCTACGAAGTCATCAGACATAGCTTTTCTCCTGTGCTTTAGTTAAGCCCCACAATCTCTCTGGCAGGACAGTTGGTACTGTTATCCTCTGAGGATGAGGGATTTGAGGTGCAGAAAGTTGAAGTAACTTGCCCACAGTCATGCAATACATCAATCACAGATCTGTAGAGTCCAGAAAGCCCAGCTCCCAATCTTAAGCGTTAACCACTAGTCTATGATCTGTACAATATCAGAAAGAGCAGGAAGGACCAAGAGGCAGCTATGTAACATGCGGAATTAATTCTACTGGAGGGATATGGGAGAGGCAGAGGAGCAAAGTCGTACTCAGCACAGGCTCTGTGATGATTGCTGCCTTACTGTTTGTGGGCAGCAGAGTATGTCTCCCATTCCTGCATCTGCACTGGACTAAATCTCATTGATCCTCTCTCTTTTTTCCAGTTTTCCTGTCTCCACTTCTCTTCCACAGTCTCTCCAGATGTATGTCTTTTCATATCTATAGGAAGGAAAGCTTGTTTTTCACTCAGTTACCTCTTCTTGAAACTCAGTCTGGGGTAGTCCTAAAATGTCTGTGGCTCTCCAGATGCTGAGGGCAATGCAGCTCGTATAGAAGCGTGGCAGTCCCCAGGAAGCCAAGCTCTTAACCACTGTGGATTTAAATCCCAGCAAGACTTCCCAATGATTTTATCATGCAGTAGTACAGTATCTTGCTCTTGTGCCAGCTGGCTTTTATGGGAAATTTGAATCATAACTTAATTTCTGGTCTAAGGAAATCTAGGCAGTGTCATCAGGTTTTTTCCACTCTGCAGAAATCTTAGGGTTTTTCAAAAGCTACATGTCACATGAAGCTACATTTACAAGTTTCTGGAAATTCATGGGGAGCCTCATGGCAACGGGAAGAAACCTGTGCACTTTGGCATCAAGAGAAGGACACATTTTACAGGCCTTTCATAGGAAGCCTCCTAAGTAGGTTTTTCATGAGTTGGAGCCGGACTGCCACTATGCAAGTGAAACTTGAATGCTAGAAAGGTGGTTGGTAAGCATAAAAAAATGGCTGCAGACTTCAAATCTGAATGACCGGATCTCTGCAGCCTTGGATAAACATTGAACTACTTCAGAATCAAAATCCTTACTGAAACAGGCACCGTGGCCAGGTCTATAGCAGCAGAGCATGTAGACACCTTGGGAAGCAAATGAATTGAGTGAAAAACACTATTCCGAATCTATCAATATTTTTAGTTCATACAGATTTTTATATATAGTATTATGAAAACTTGCACTAAAGCTTCAAAGCTGTTGATAGTTTGTTAAAGAAGAGAAACTATTTACAACAAAAAAAAAAACATATTTTGTCAGGAAAAAAAAAAAAAAAGGACAAAAATAATGATATTACGAGTAACACTAATTATACATAGAACACCATTCCAGAAAAGATCACATAGCCTAGAACTCATGCAGGTCATCTGACCTGGAAACAGAGGCCATTCCTCTGAGTACTGCTGATCTAACAGAACATGTGTACCCAGCTCATTGCCTGTACTGATGTCCAGCAAGGTAATGTGGTGGGCCAGCAATTACAGAGTTAAAAGACAGTGCTGTTTCCAGTGACTCCACGATGCTTAAAGGAATGAGTTCCAGGGCTGAATAGTTTTGGTGGTGCTGTTTCTAATGGAGATATTGCAATGACACCATTTATCAATGGTTTTTATTTCCCAGGAGGGGGAGTATGAGCTGTATATGGCTATGAACTGCCCATACACTACTGTACAGATTCAAGTGGTCAGAGATCCTGCTGCCTGCTGAGTTAAATGGAGTCTTCGATAATAGGAAAGTGAAGTTTGGCCACCTGGTATTCATCAGTCCTCTTTCCATTTCATGAGTGTCCATTAGAAACCTATATGCACGATCCCTGCATTTTGATTGTTAGAAAAATTAGCTGTTAACCATCAGGAAATGACCTGTTTCCCCAGCACAGTCACTCAGACCCATTACAGGCCCTGTTCTAAGTCCTCTTCTTATTGAATACAGTTTACAAGAGGTTCACCATAATCCCTTTAAAATTAGATTTTTGTCCTTTCTTTCTTTTTGTTTTTTTTTTAAGCCCTTCAGATTGTTACTTACATGAAATCTTTTTGTCTTGTTACAGAGAGAATGAGAAGCTGACACCAGGGTTGGCAATGTGGTATCATATATAGCCTCAAGAGGGTTGGCTGAAGATTGCAGGTGGGTACAAAGCAGATTTTCATCAGAAAGTTGCTGAATTTCTGACTTACAATGGACATTTCTTATACATGGGATGTTGGTGGCAGTCAAGAAATGAGAGAGGAAATCTTCATTGGAGAAGTGAAAAAGATAGAGTTGTAGCCCTGAGATTAGGCAAGGATGGAGATCCACAATAGACAGACACTTTACCACCAGGCTTACCAAGAATGTTTCGTTGTTTTTCTGTGCTTCCAGGGAGTGAGAAGGAAGAAAAAGGTAAATGAAGGTTTTGGAGAAAGCATTTGTGTGTCCTACTTTCTGTTCAGCAATGCAACAACAAAACACATTTTTAAAGCCCTAAAATATTTTGGTTTCAATAAATGCTTTCAGCCTGGGCAGTTTTTTTCCCCCGTCTAGTTCTCACCAAGCGTACCTTGGGCAGCTGTTCAGTCCCTGAGTGACCCTAATGAAAAATGGTACCCATGTAGATTCTGTATGGGATACCCATCCCAAACATGAAAAAGCAGTTGTTGGCTGGTCTTGGGGCCCTTCTCAAACATTGTGGAGAAAGCTGATTAAATGATTTCAAGAGCCTGAGTCAGAGAACTGCGTACAGCCAGGATTTTTGTTGGAGGAGTGATAAGGGTAGCTGGGAAACATGGGTCCTTCAAGAGTGTCAGAAAGATGTAATTATGGTCCAAAACACACATAGACACAGAGCTCCAGTCCTCATACTTGTTCATAACCCAGGGGGAAGGGTATGATGCCCATGAGACCCTGGAGCAGAGGCACTGCTTTCATTTTAAAGGGAAAAGGAAAATCCCAGATGGAAAGCATCTGGTTCAGAGCAAGAAGCCAGGTCTGCCACGTTCCTCTATCTAGTCACTGCCCTTCTGAAACTCATTTGCTATGAATTACTCCAGAAAACATTGTCCCAGCAGCAGCCAGGGAGGAAAAAACAGCTGAATTTCGAACTATAATTAAAGGATGCTGAAGGCAACACTTCAGCAGTCAGATGCATCAAGCACTGGAAAGTTTCTCAGGAGAAACAGTGGAAACAGAGTATTGCTTCAATCACAGCAACAAAGCACACCAAAAAAGAAAATGCACACTAGGCAGAAATCTGTCTTAGCTAGCGTTGGTTATCAAAAGACAGGAAGTCAATTCTCATGCCAGCAAATGCAGGCAGCCTGTGGTAGAGGGAAACCCATTTCCCACAGAAAGCCTGAACCCCACGTAAGCTCAAGTCGTCACCCAGAGGAATTAGGACTCACCCTGGCATTCAGAGAGAGAGATATAGGTGATGCTGTTATTATCTGTGTTTGCTCTGGTGCCTTGTACCCGCAGGCTCCTCAGCTCCCACTTACATAAGTAGCCTTACACAGGTCTGGCCTCCCATTTTCAGCTGTAATTTTTTCTTTTTTCCAAGTCAGTTGAATCAGGAGGTTGCTCACTTTCTTTACTCTCTTCATGTGAACTTAATTTACAGCTCTGATGGTTATTTTTGAAAAGGGTTTATTTATTTTATTTTACTCTATGTAGAGGAGTTTGAGGATGAATGGAGGAGGATGGCAAATTCAATTAAGTTTCCTTTCCAGGGTATCCATATTTCTCAGGTGTATGAGCAAGGCCATTAGAGAATTGGACTGTACCTGGCCTGTCAGATCATGTAACTGGCTTTTGGATTTTTGGACCTTGACCAGGAGGAAGGGTGGTTCCTTCACTTTGCTGGCCCTTAGCAGTGTTTTTGGGAGCACCCATCTGCAGGGTAATTTCTTAGTACTGCCACAGCCAATACTCACTGGAAGTTGCTGGTAGGTATTTAAGAAAACACAGACACAAGGAGGTGTGGTCCTAAGTTTCCAGGCTTCAAGATAGAAAAGCATAATGGAAATTGAACTGTATAGAAAATTATCTCTTGCCCCATCATCTCCCAGGCAATTACTCTTCAGGGTTTTGGTTTTGTTTCTTATTTAATATTAAGAAACTATACCTACTCCTATTTTTGCTGTTCAAAGCCAAGGAAGGAGAAGAATCAGTGAGGACAAAAAATGCTTTAAAGCAAAAATGTGCAGGATTTCGATTGTTTGCTTGTTTAACTTGGAAGTTATTACTTCTAAAGTAGTTTTGGATAAAAGCTATTAAATTCTGATTTGAATCAAAGTTCTTGTTGCAATTTTCAACAAAGCAGAAACGATTCTTTTTTGTGGTCCTTCACATTTTTTGTAAGAGACCAAATAAGGTAAACCAAAATCTTCTGCAAAAGTTCTTGAAGCATCTTAATTTGCATCCAATTACCTGGCTGATCAAGGGCATGAATTCCTAATTAACAGTTTCTGTGATTACCAATTTAACCATCTCCTCCTTGGCAGAGATGAGCCTCTTTGTATGTGGTCCAGGAGACAAAAGTCAGAGAATGACCTAATTCCATCACATTTGCTTAATTAATTCCGAGCAGATTTCTAATGCATATACCGTTCATCAACGTATCTGAATCCCTTCCCTAACAGTGAATAAAAAATGAAAATGTGATGAAGGTCAACCAGATAAATTACTCTGAGATGTGCCTCAGTATTTTGATGTCTATCCTTGGAAAGTCTGCATTACTTCCAATGGTTGTGTGCTTTGTAAAATAGAATTTAACATGTGCTTCTTGCATATTTTTTCTATCATCTTATCTCTCAAAAGTATGCTCACTGGTCCAAGATGGTTGACATTTCACTCCTTGAGAAAAATATAGTCGTGTGACTGCTGACAATTTTAAAACCCTGGCTCTTTCTTGTGCCAGACACTTGTGGTGAGGAGACTGATAAGAACTTGCCGGGACCAATGTGTCCCCTGGTGTCTTCTGTCCCCCTGTCCTGCAAAACTCAGCCACAAGGGTCTCCTCTATCTTCTTGCAGCTGTTCCAGCTGGTTCCCTTTTAGTTTTCAGCCAGTCTGGCGGCAATCTTTTTTCCTCAGCAAGAAGTGAAAAGCAAGTCAGGCCACTTTGATTAAATGGTGTACAAACAGTGCAAGAAATACAAGCAGTTGGAGCAGTCCCATCAAACTGTGAAAATGCCCTAGGATATGATGTGAATTAGATTTTTATTCCACAAATTAACCAGAGCTCTTAAAAGGCCTTACTATACCTAATATGTATTGTCACTTTGGGAAACTGGTTGTTGGCTATCAGCATGGTAGGCACTTAGGAGATAGGACCGTTGCAGTAGTGTAGCCATAAATGTGAGAACAGATGATTACTGTCACTGAACAGCATGCCCATTGTAAGCAGATACATCGTTAACACTTGGATAAGGCTATGACTGAAAAAGCCTGGAGAGGCTAGACAAGAAGGCAGAGAGTGAGGGATTGCAGGATGAGAGAGAAATTATATGTATGGAACAACTTTTAGTTTTGTAAAAAAATAAAAAGAACAAAACCACAAAAAAACAACCGAACAAAAACATGCAAGCCAAAACAACAACAGTGCAAAAACAACCAGAGCAAAAGTGCTGGAAAAATATGACACATAATGAAACAAAATCCACAAGTGAATTGTAAGTGAGAAAAGCAAAAAAACACACACACAAAAAAATTACAGTGAGCCTTTGCAATACGTGAAATCTAATTACAAAATAACCATTGAAACACGGATTTCTATGGTACTGATGGATACTTGAAAGCTTCTTAAAATGTACTGCTGTACCACACATCATCTGCATAAATTTTCTAGTTTGTTGTTTGATCTTATGGATCCACCCTTCCAAGATTTTGACTGAGCTCTGCCACTGATCTTTGCTTCAAATTCTTCAGTGCCTCTGCTCTTAATATATAATATCTTGTTCCAGCTCACAGACAAAGTAAATTCCTTCTCAGACAACTTTCTCTTACTATTTTTTCAGGTTTTCTCTACGCTTTAATAATCCCATAAAACCCAAATAAATAAGTAAATAAGAAAAAAAGAAAAGGATGTAGAAGAGGCTAAAGAGGCTCATTTTGTATATTCCAGACTTTTTCCTGCTGATGAATTCTCTGAGCTTAAATAGAGACCAAATATCCAAATGAATTACTTTCCCTGCAAGATTTATCACAGCATTCCGTGATGTCTTCTCCTTATCCAGGAATCTGTTTGTCATGGAGTGCCAACCATTTGCTTCCCTCACCATTAGCTGCCTGTACAGTGTTCTGCCTTTATCTGTCCTCCCACTGTAGGAAGCTTCAGGGTCTTTGCCACTGCTGTCAGAAGCTCTCAGCAATGCATGAAAACAAAGAGAAAAGCAGTGAAAATGCAGAGGTGATCCTGCCTTGTGGGAGGTAGCTTCTTATCATGACTGTAGTACTGTTAGCAGTTGTAATTCTCCCTTTGGACACTTCTTCAGGGCTTTGTCTTTGATGACACAAAACACTTTATAAATAGCATTGAATTTACATTTGTAGCCTTGGTCCAACCTGGGCGCAATTTATAGCCCACAGTAGATTTGGAAAAATGGAGACATCCAACAACAAAATAACTTTGCTTAGCAATTATGTAGCAAAGAAAAGGGATGAGGGGAAACAAAAAACCTTCACTCAGCCCCACAATCCAGCTCTGAGCTATTACCTTCCATAGCTCAAGGAAAACAAAGGCATTATCCTGTATGTCATCTCTACTGGTGTCCAGATTGTTTTACTTTCTTCTGCCTCCTAAGCTTCACCAAAGCCAAAGATTCCCAGCGGACATTTTGAGAAAGCATGGAGGGAGGGAATGGAGCAGGGTGGCATTACATTTTATCACCCCCTAAACTGTAATACTTTCCTTTGCATGCTCTGTTTCTTATTCTCATGCCTATAAAATTTGCCACATCCGGGCAAAAAGATCTCTCCAGTCAACCAGGCGGTGTTTACGAACTGGAAAAGGCATTCTCTTGCTCCTCACTGTAGGGGTGAAAGAGAAACATTAACAAGTTGCTTGCAGTTTTCTCTTTCCAGGTTGGACAATCAGACCTCTCTTAATGCCCCAGGAGGTGTGTAGCAATTTAGGAACATTTTATACCTCTGAAGATTTGCAATCAGCAAATTGCCTGGAACACTTTTCATTTCCCCATCCTCCTCCCCTCCGCAATGTCCCACCATGGAGACTCTTGCTAGGGACATCTTGATGTTTGTGGTCTTACAGATTCCTTGCTCAAGCCAAACACATTTCTTGGAATGCTGGTTCTCAGCCCAGCTTGCTTTACATCATAAATGTAAAAATGTTTCTTTTATAAAAATAAAAAGTGAAGAAAAAAAGAAGAAACACACAACCAACCTATAAACAGAACATAAAAGCTGTTTAATGGAGTGCATAATGAAGCAGAAAGGAAACAGACTTGCAGTGATTTTCCTTGACATTTCACCTATTACATTACAAGTTTCTTATGGAAGAGCCTGAATATGTTTTCGAGTCAACTTAAGTCCCTTAATGAATAAAACACCGCTGTTATTCCCATTGCGTTGAGGTTGTGTGGTAGGCAAATATCAAGAGAGAATAGGGCTGATGTTTTAAGACCCCCAGGAAAATGAACCTCCTGGTTTCAGGCACCCCCAAAGCTTTCTCACACCAATCTGTAGATGTTTCAGAAAAGAGGCTGCAGGAAAAACAGGCTGGAGAAAGCAAGACCTTCCAGACCAAGCCCAGGCAAAGCAAAACAGAGTGAGAAGTGGCCTGTTTAGCCTTGGTGACTAAGAAGTGCTACTTCAGTCATGGTTTTTGTGAGGTGTTGGAACAGGCTGCTCAGGGAGGTGGAGAGGTGTTCAAGAAAAGGATAGATGTGGTATTGACTGACATGGCCTACAAGTGGTCACAGGCACGGGTTGATGGTTGAACTAGGTGATCTTATTGGTCTTTTCAATCTTAATTATTCTACCCTTCTATAATTCTATGACTTTGGACAGGCTGCTCTGATCTCCCACAGCCAGCTCTTGTACTCTGCAAAAAATGAGTGGTGATGTTGACTCACCAATAGAGGTTACTGGAAAGATTAACTAATCTTGTAGGCTCTTCTGAAGACAGAGTTTACTCCTAACATTCATCTGGAAGTCCTCATCTAGTAGTTGAGAAAAACTATAAAGCACCCGACATAGCTGGTAACCGGGAAATAACGGGCTGCCCAGACTGCAAAAGTGAGACACTTAATTAGGGACAAGATGAAAAAAAATAGCAACGCAGCAGGAAAGTGAAAAAACAATGTGGGACTCATTCCTCCAGGCACAAACCACTTGTTTAATGAAAGCCCGTCTCCCCAGTCACCGCTTTCTGCGGTGGGGCTGATCTCACGCAGGGGCAAGGGGCTGTGCCAGCAGGACTGGCAGGCGACAAGGCCAGGGGCTGCCCTCTGCTTGGCATGGGCCACAGCCACTCACGAGGCCCTGCTGGCATGGCCATCAGCCGGGCTGCCCCATACAGCTATGCCCTGAGCGTTGGTCGAAACATCAGCCGCTGTTTCAGAACGTACTAGGCACTCAAAAACAAGGGGACATCTTGAGAGGCCCTTGGCTTCCAAGCAGACACTTAGCGTCAGGTCAGAGCAGCCAGGACAGACCCTCAAACATCAGTAATATTCTTTTAAGGCTAGGCAGCTTCTTAAAATCAGGGTGGTTTTTATTTTATTATTTTTTTTGATTTTTTGTTTTCAAACCAAATACTAAAAATATGTCAGACTCTTTGCTGAAGGAAAGAAAAAGAATCCCACTGTCCACAGTGGTGCTATATCCTCTGATGATGCTGACTTGCCTTCTTAGCTGAAGCTGAAACCCTGCAGAAAGATGTGCAGGTTTGAGACAAATGGCCCCACTCCCCATGACAGCACTGCGCAAGAAGTTCCTTTTGTGAGATCTGGGTTTTTTTAGGGTGTAGTGATGCCAAAAAAGTATTTTTAAGAGGATTTGCTTTGCACAGATACCATTTCTCCTCCAAACCACATGGAGAAAACCAGAGCATATAATACTGACAGAAACACTGGTTCAAGTAACTCTAACTTCTTATCTGGGTTGTGGTGACTTACACAATTTCAAGAACATCTCTGTGTGCTCCAAAAACCATGCAGCATGGTAATATGTCTCTTCTGATTTGCCATGTATAAGTGACACATTTGAGTTCTTGTGACTAAGTAACCTCTGAGTGCTGTAAATTAAATAAGCTTTATGGAAAAATAAAGCAAAGAAATGTTCCCAGCTCTGGAAAGCTCATTATGTCACCAGACCAATACCAGCCTTCCTCAAGAAAATGTTTCTGCACTTTGGAGACCTTCTCAGCCCAGCAGCACAATACATACGGGCTCAGACATGGCTCCGCTGGTGGGTGGCATGGAGCTGAGCAAGAATACCTCACCGGCACTGGCGGCAGCCTCTGGCACTAAAAACCCCCCTCCAGATGCCTCCATAGGTGGAAGGAGAACATCATAGACCTCATGTCCTGCTGGTTGATGAGGACTCACCATCCCCAGCGGCATGGCACAGGAGCTGGAAAGCTCAGTTATGTGTCCAGGCCACTGCTTTGTTTGTTTTTGTGTAACTTCTTAAACTTATTAGGAGGCTGGGGAAAGGAGCCATTGTTTTGCTTTGGCTGTGAGGTCCTAGATGCTTCGTTTCCAGGCCTCTGTCCCAGTGATCCCAGAAATGAGGACAGACTGAGGGAAGATTAAGACAGTGCCTTAGGAAATTTACATTTGGGGCCTGGAAGAGAAGACTGTCTTCTCCGGAGAATAGAGAAAAGTGTTAGTAATGCAAGTCAGAATATGTATGCATCTGTGTATATATACACACACATACATAAACACTATTTTTTTACATTTCTATGTGGTTAAGTCTGTATCTGCTTATTCCTGTATTTCTCTATTTTAAGGTTCAGATAGACAGAGGTGATTGAAGAATCATCCTCCCACGCACACCCCGCTAGCTATAATGAGGGAATAGCATCACTGTAATTAAGGATCAAGATTCAGTACTTCACAGCCAGTTTTTCTAAGTGCTTCAAAAATCCACATGCTTACTCAGGCTTTCTTAGAAACTGCTTGCCTTGAGGGATCCTGGGGAAGAACTGCAGTGCAGCCTCCTGTGTCTCTGGATAAGAATACTTCTAGAAAATGCAGCAGCAGCATTGCACCCCTCTCCTGGGGGTCCTGCACAACTGAAGCCAGTACCTCCCCCAGGCCCTACCCCATCACACCCCTCGTTTAGGATTCAGATAGTGGCTTATTCTCTCCACTATGCCTCTTTCTTTTAAAGCTCTATTTTAACCTCTCTTCAGCATACTAACTGGACAGCCAGTCAAGGGGTGGGCTCTAAGCCAAGGCAAAGGGAGAAACTGCCTTTCACAACAGGCTGTTTATCATGGCAAACCAGCCCTGGCACAGCTGGATCAGGCTGGTGCTGCAGACACTCGGAGGTTCACTTATGGAGAGCAGCTGCCACTTCCCAGGAACCTGCAGAAATTGCCATTGCAGGCCCTCCACAGGGCTCTGCCTCCTCTCTTCCTTTTCTCATGGCAGGAGAGGTTCAGCTTCTCACTTCTAGGCAACGAAGTAATTTTGCCCATGCTGAGATGAATCTCAGGGTCTTGTATCGAGCCAGTGAGCCCACAATGATGGAGTAAGTCTCTTCTGAAGTACCAGGCTGCAGGGAACAAATCCAGGTATCTCCACAGCCAGTGATTCAAAACCTATGTAGGTGTTTTAATATTAGAGAATCTTCCTGAATGACTCAGGAGCTGTTCTAGAGGGAAAATCCTTGTTTTTTTCTATGCTCTTACATGTCTATTTCAGAAGACCAATCCTTGTGCTTTCATTGACATGAACCTTCTTCTTTCCTTCCTGACATAAAATTCTGTGCCTTGGGAGGCATGGTTGCCTTTTCCATCCCAGCAGTAGCTCTGTTCCAACACATGAGAGCCTTGCCGAGCTGCCGCATGTTAAGTGCATCAGGAAGTTTATAGTTACACAGGTACTGTTTCTAAAGCGTAGTGCAACACTTTCTGCCAAGAGACAAGGCTTTCACTTTCACTTATTAGCAGCTCCCTTGTGATAGGGTATACATACAAATACACTGTAGCATTTCCAAATGCCCTTTGGGGAGTTCAATTGTATTTGTGGCTGCTTAGGAGATGAAAGCTCCTTGGATGGTTAAGATGAGAGAGAGTTCAGGATTGCTCTTTCAAGGACCTGGGTTGAATACCCAGACACTGGAAACACAAAGGGAAGGAGGTGTTCTGAAAGAGTTTCAAATGGCAAAATCCATTTAGAAACAATAGGTATCTTCTCAATAATGCCTTTGACCTGACACAGAGTTGAACCTTTAACCACTAAATTGAATGAGCTGATTCAGGGCTAAAGGTGAAGCTGAGGCACTTCAGACCAGCACGGTTTGGGAAATTATCTAATTAGGACTTTTTAGCTGTGACGTCAAAAGCAGTTCCTGATTCCACAGCTGGTTTGTAACTGGAAAGGTTTTTGTGAAGGCTCGGGAGGTCTGAAAGGTCAGCGAGTCCCTGAAAGCTGGTCTGTTCTCTTCCCTATTGTGGCCTGTGCCCCTCGAGTCAAGACATCTGAGATGCCAGCAGCAGCTAAAACAAACCACAAAAATAGTTTATTTATCTTTCTTTTTTTTTTTTCCTAGTGCGCAGCTAGGAAGAAATATTTCCAGACTATGGCAATTGTCAATTGTAAAAGAGGAAGTTCAAACATAATCAAAACCACTGGTGCATCCCAAATTCCCCAGGCTATCCATGGCTGTTGGCTGGATGGAGCTGCTCCTGGCCTCATAGGCTCACAGCAGAGCATGAACCAGGCTGGTGTTATAGCACCAACCAGGACCCTGTTCACATTGGCCCAGAGATGCCCACAGCTGGTGGAGAAGTGCTACAGGGATCATACTCGCCCCTGCTGTGCCTTTCAGGAATGAGTACGGGCAAAATATGATCGTTTCCATGGGATCTTTCTGTCTCAGTTCTAACTCTCATGCCAGGTAGCAGTAGCCTTGACAGTATTATAGTCCATCCATCCTCCTCTGCTGGCTAGACATAAACCCATAGAATTATCAAAGCCTCTGTCCTGCACCTCTCTTGCACAGACACATTATGTGGTGAAGGTCTCTGTGTCACAGCATCTCACCATCAGCACAGCTTTTTTCATTCTCTGCTGAGAGGAGAAAGCAGCAGCTAACAATGATTTGTCCTCTAACTCAGATTCCTAAATCCTCTTTCCTGAGGTGCTTGTTGTTCACAGCCTCAGGATTTACAAAGCATGGCTCCATCAGGAGATCTCAAAGAATAGGTATGTGACAACTCATCATTGGACAGGCTGTAATAGGGAATGCCATCTGAACAGTATTTGAAAATCTAAGGAGCTGAGGAACTACGATCACAACAGAAAAGGAGAATGGCCTGCCAGAGGGGCCTTTAGCTTGAAAACTTTAGATAGAAGATGAAGGTTGTTTTTAGGAATTTAATTTTCCCTTCTTTGTCTTGCCACTTGTCCTGTTTTCTGTGTTTTATCTCTTCCCTCCACGTGTCTCTTTTCTGTTGTGCCTTTGCTACATTAGAGGCAAACGTTGAGTAAATGTTCCTTTGTGACTTCTTTGTTCTTTGTCTGCCTTAACAGGCCCTAGGATCTCCGGGTAGAATGCAGCCTGCTCCCATGACTAACAGAGTTTAGAAGGAACAACATGCCATCTCAAATGACTTTTTCCACTGTGGAAATGACTGCATCTGTAACCCTGGAAGACTAAAACAGGCAGCCTGAGTATCCTTCTACGGCCAGACTAAGTGTTCAGTGAAGCAAGTTTTTATTAAGGGAGCAAATTTCTCCCTGAAATTCAGCCAGTTGAGTGAAGAGACATACAAGTCTGTGGATTTGTGTACAACAAAACAAGGCATGGAGACCCCCGGTCTCTGGTGATGTGAACACATGCACAGAGCTAGGATAGAGCAGAGATACTGAATGAGAAGAGCAATGTCTGTACCATGTTACCTCTAGGCAGGTGTGGCCAGGCTACTTCCAGCTTCTACCTCTGTCTGCAAACACGTACTCCTAGTCTTGTTACCCAAACACCTTTCACAAGAGTGATAAAACCATACTAGTGACCATCACCTTTGGGAATAACAACAAATAAACCCTGTGTTTCATCGTGTTTGTTGCTCTGTGGATGTGAGTTTGGCTTCTGGGCCCATTAGCAAGGGTCCTTTGGCCCATGTTTAATTAGAGAATAAGCAAATGAATTATCTGCTCCAATTCTGCAGGATGAAAAATTCAGAGTTTTGAAACAGGGAAGAACCATGAAGGTAAATAAAGAAAAAGAACAAAGCTGAAGGAAGCATTTTCTGAACAGGTTCCTGCAGTGCAGCAATGACCAGAACACTAAGCTTCCTTCTTGGTGGATCTTTCTTGGCCCTTGTACTGTGGTGTTTGCTCTAGCTGCTCTAACTAAGGTGATAGAGTGGGGAGACTCCTAATGCTGAGTGATATGAGATTGCCATAGGCATATCTGCAGATATTTACTCAGATGATTATTTTTCTTACATGTTGATTTGCAAGGTATTCCAAAAGTGTAGTGAGCTTCTAAACTTCTGGGCCTCAAACATCAGACTGGTGTTTCTCCATCTTAAACAAGCAGCCATCAAGCCGAAGTTATGTGTGTACATGTATGGGGGGAGGCTGAAGACATGCTAATGTTTTTTGCCACAGGTTAGATTGAACTCATTTCAGGTCCAGTTTTGAAGGAGCTAAATATCCTTAATTTTCAGTTAACAGCATTGGCCAGCCAACAATGTAGAGCTCATAATCCATCAGATGATGCTACCCCATGTCAGGTAGAGCTGCTTGACCTGAAAGTTGAGCACTGCCTAGCAAGTATGAGATACAGATCAGGGGACATGGAAAAAGCTGCAAATGAGACTCTATGGGTACATGTGGGAGGTGGGAAGTGACAAACTGATTCTGTCTTCATGTTCAAAAATCTCTTTCTTCACATGCTATTAGAGAGGTTGTTGAACATCCTACTGGAGATTTTATAGTAAAAGGACACGACTGGGAAGCAAATTCTCAGCAGTTATTGCAGTCAAGATAAGGATGTGTTTCAGAGTGTTCTCTGGGTAACAATCTCAACCAAAGTAACAAATGCTGTTAAAGAATATTAGCAGAACATCACCTGGACCTCATTAATTTGGGGTAAAGGTCTCTCTGGCTTCCTATGATGGAAAGGAGAGAGTATTCCTGAAACTCATCCACTCTCATGCACGTGCCAGTGCACTGTATGTTCTACATTTTGGGAGGTGTTTTCAGCCCCTTTGCGTAGGGAACCCCAATTTCCCAGGCAAAGAGGGTATGTATATGCCATTAAAGGCCCTGGGGAAAAACAGGAAAAATGCCATGCTCAAAACCAGTCCCCTTCTTTTCCAAAGAAAAGAGCTGTGTGACAGCTCAGACAACAGTTGAAAAGATATGCATGTACGTGTATATGTGGATGTACATATACACAGTTCCATAAAAACACTCTCACAAATCCAGTCACACATGTCACAATATGTACTCAATTCCTAGTCAAACTGGGGAAAAAAAAATATCTAGCTATCTTAGATGATTTGGTGACAGGCTTTGCTCAGGGCAGCCTCATTCCAGCAAGATTTATGCTGTCAGAATATGTCCCTGCTGTTCCTAGGCTACAGTGCTTTTACTGCATGCAGTATTCTCACTACCCAGAAAGTCTTTATTCAAAATGTTGTTTCTCAAAGATCAGCAAAGTGGTGATATACTCGTCACTGCATTAATTTCTAATCATACTGGGTAAAAGAGAGAGTGAAGACTGGAGAAAACTGGTTTACATCTCTTTTTCATTCGCTTTCATTTCTCTCCTTTCTTTTCTTCCCCCAAATGGCGGCACTCCCACTTACCAACCCTAAAGCAATTAAGCTGAAGCAAGATAGTAGTGTGCAGAGGGTGATCCGAGACAACCCTTTTATATCAATCTCAGTTTCTGCTGGTCATTCTTCTGACATTTCAAAAGACTGTGATCCTAATGAAAACCACACAAGCCCTCAAAATTAAGTTAACTCCTTTTGTAAAAATGCAAAAGGGTAGAGAAGAAACGGAAAGGAAAAGGGGAAGAGGAAGGGAAAGGGAAAGTGAAGGAAAATTCTTTTCAGGTTGCAGTGGTGCACACAAGTACCATATTGTCTATCAAGCCATGCTCTGCCTTATAACCCCCAAAAACCTATAGTTGTCACAGCTCAGAAAAGCTACAGATATTTCCTGCTCCATCATTTTTTTGTCTCAAGAAAACAAAATAAAATATGTTTGGCATTACTGGTGTAAAGTGTAAGGAACGGATCTGTCAAAAGGAAAATAAAATACAAAACTATGCTATTGTAGCACTTCTTGGCTCATTTTTAAGTTAAGGTTTCCTCGGTAATCTGCGGTCATAAAGCACAAATGAAATGAACCACAGAATCACAGAATTGTAGGGGTTGGAAGGGACCTCTAGAGATCATCGAGTCCAACCCCCTTGCCAAAGCAGGAAGTTTCATCTGTGACTAGATTTCCTCTATTAGAGCTGTGTGAGATCCCTATGAGCCCATCAAAAGGGTGACAGCTCTGTGCCTCCCATTTCAGCAAACCCAGCTGGACAGAATCCGGCCCATCCAAAGGAGTTGGGCTGGCAGTCCACTTGGGCACACACCCTGATGCAAGCTAACATTTTCTTCCACCCTGTGTTACCCAAGAGTTTTAAAATTTCACTCCTGAAACTTGCTATTTGATAGAGTTCTGGAGTTGTATTCTGGAAGTTTGGTGCTTGATGCCTTTCAGTCTGCTGAGGAATAAACAGAACCAATCTTGTTTCTTGTTTCTGACAAGGCAAAGAAAATCAGAATCAAAAATCATAAGCAAATGTTGGACTTTAATTGTCTCTTTATTATACGGAGATTTTTTTAGATCACTTGCAAATAAAGCATTTGCTTTTTTCATCATTTTTCAAGGATTTTGACCATCAGATTTTCCAACATCTGACAGTTCTTCAAGTGCTCACCTTTTAGGTCCTTATCGGAAGCTGCTTCTGCGAAACACAGGTCAGTCTGAAACCAACCCAATCCAAAGGAGGTTTGGACACAGGTTATAAACTCAGACACAGAACACACTCTGGAAACTCTCTGATGTCTGTGGATTTGCTTTGGCTATAAGTCCATGACCTCACTCTTTCTGAGTCACCTTGTGGCTCACATCAACACTGACAAAAAATTGGAAAAGCTTCCTTTTGTTCTTGTTTTCTAACCAACTCAAAGACAGCAAAAGACTTTTAACCATACAATGACTGGAGACTTGTAGCAGGTTTTCGCTTGTGTTTTCATAATTTCTGTTGAGTATAGCAGAAAACAACCTCTCACTGTTGTGATGGGCTCCGTGTCATACTCCAATTGTGAAATCTTCCAGAGTTTCAACATAAGAATGTGGCAATGCAGAGCTCAGACTCCTAGGTATGAACGTCAAGAAAGATGAAATTTGATTGTGCGGAGAACACTACATGCACTTTCTTATAGACAGTGTTATCTACTCCAATGCCAAGAGAAACAGAGAAAACAGAGGTTTTTGGTGTTCTTGGTTTTTGTTTTTATTTTTTTTCATTTTGTTTTTGATTTCATTTTTTTAAAGAAAGATTTGAAGGTAAATTAAGTTCCCCATAAGAAACTTCAGACTCTGGATCTGACCCAGAACACACGCTGCAGAGGCCTCCGGTAGACAGGCTCTCCAGAGGTTTTTAAGAGCAAGTAAGTGAAAGAAAACATGTCACCTTGAGGATGGAAACTTCAAAACAGGCATTTTCTCTCTTTCCATCTCCCCCTCTCTCTGTCTTCACCAATATCCTCAGGCAGCTGGAAGAACCACCAGGGTGATCTCAGTGGTAAACAACGTCCAACATGTTTTTCCCCGCTTTTGATAATGAGTTGGTTTCATCAAAGCTTGGCCCATTTGGAGAGGCTCATGGGGAGTTCAGACCCACGAGGCTTCCTCCTTCACAATGTGCTTTCAAAAGTTTCCAGGACAATGACATCATGAGAAAAATGCCTGTCTTGTGTTGCCTAGACAAGTTTCGGGAGAGGTGCGTTTTCCCACTATTCTGCTTCTCTTCAGGTAGGTGAGTTGGACACAGTAAGCTCAGTTTTTCAGAAAAAATCAGCAGCAACTCATCTGTCCAGAGGCGCTGTAACACAGTCATTCATGAACCAACCTGATTTCCAGACTCCTGGAACAGCTCACAGCAACCTCAGCATTCCCCCAACACAGACTTACAAACCTGATGATGTAAATTGGAGGTCTTGGGTGCTAAACACTTAATTTAACATGACCCGTGGCCATGTGAATTTCACTCTAGGTAGGGACCCAGTATGGAGGTGCTATTGTTGTTGGCTAGAGTTGCCCACAAGCTCCTGGCCAAAAAGTAACTCCTGCAGCCCTTCCATTTGGATCAGCCATTACCTCCCTGCTTCTCTATCTAGGCTGCTATGCTGCAGACTCTTCAATGAGGGGGTTAAATGACTTAGCAAATATACTGGCCACAAGAGTGAGGAACTTGTATGGGGTGTATGTTAGTGGGTGGCCCATCCTGAGCCCCACAGTGCTGCAGCACATCCACATTGCAGCAATGGATCCTTTCAACTGCACTAGATGAGCTCAGTGCTTCTTGGCAGCATAGGCTAAACGCCAAGAAAGATCTGGATCTGGAACTAATCCTGGCATTTCTGCTGGCAAAAAGACTGGAGCTGGGACAGACACACCTTGTAGGACAGGGCTAATGGCTTTGTTGTCACAGTGAGGGGCTAGAACTCTATTTCAGAGGAAAGTCCCAGGAGATGACATTTCTAACCTGAGTAATGCTAATTTTACACCAGTGGGCTCTATTTACGTACCTTAAACGGACCAAATTCTCATCCCTCAAGCCTGCAGCCACACAGACAGGGTGTAATTCCCAAGATCTTTTCATACATAGCAAAAAACATATACATAGATCCGGATTCCTTAGAAATGCACAGCAGTTTGCAGGGCTGGGATCCGCAAATGATAACAAAGCTCCTTCACAGCTGACACCTAGCAGCTAAGTTAATTCTCCTGATAAGCAATTGCCACATGGCCAGGCCAAAAAGAAGAGCTGAGGGGCTACAGGGGTAAAGAAATACCATGCTCTGGGCCAGTATCTGGGAGACATAGACTGCAACATTTTCACTTTGCTGCATTCTCTCCTCCCTCCCAGGTCTTGGTTAAGTCACTTCATTTTCCTTAGTTCTCTTCCTGTAAGTTAAAAACAGAAAAACTCAATAAGGAGAGACAGATGATCAGAAGTAGCTATTTCTACAGCCCTGCTGTATGTGCTCAGCTGTATCAGATCCAGCAGCAGGTGGGAGCCCTGAATCAAATAAATAAAGCCATTGCCTTCTGAGTGCTTGATGTTTGAGTATTCCTTACAGTGTTTTCTCCTACTCTGTTTCTTCTCTCTGGCCCTGATGTCTGATTGTTTCCCTCCAAGCACTGGGCTGAGGATCCCCTACAGGCAGATCTTCACAGTGATTGATTTTTTCCTGATTGCTACTGCTGTTTTCGGGTAACTACCATATTTGCCTTTATTCTGTGGATGTAATCTAGTTAAAGACTGTTCTTTGGTTTGTCTGGTCAAGACTATTTTTTCTTACAAGTTACTTATGCAACACTTAATTTCTTGTTTTGTAGATCGCTATTTGTAGGTGTTTTGCAACCCTTTCGATTTATTTTTTTGTTTGACTACCAAGATTTTACTGTATCCTCTGCATTCTATCACCTCCCTCAAGAAGGCTTATGCCTTTTTCTGGAAGATGGTTTCTGAACACATATGGTTCCAGAAAAATTCTTGAAGGACCCTATGGGTAACCTCCTTCTATTGTGAAAACTGACTATTTGAGCCTATTCTTTTTCTTTCCACATTACTTCAAGAAAGTTTACTTTCTTTAGTTAGCACTTGTAAAGCATTTAAGTCTGTTAGATTACCTTCTTCCATGAACTTACTGATTCTTTGAAGAGTTCTGTTAGATTAGTGAGATTTGCTTTCCCTGTTCAAAAGACATTTGTCTCACTATATCATGTTTATTTGTATCAATTGCAACTACTGATTACAAAAATTTTGCCTCGAGCCTTCCCTAAAGTCTGGCATCACACTTGCCACTTTCAGGGGCTGATCTAAGCTGAGTACCCTTCACATCAGTGCCCACATCTGGGTGTTCTCAACGACTTCGCAGATGCTGGTGTGGATGCCATCTCCTCTGCATCTCACTTCCATCTCA
The DNA here is from genome assembly GCF_054131305.1 of Coturnix japonica. Classification (NCBI taxonomy): domain Eukaryota; kingdom Metazoa; phylum Chordata; class Aves; order Galliformes; family Phasianidae; genus Coturnix; species Coturnix japonica. The sequence goes on along the minus strand of NC_140667.1, from coordinate 21,886,757 downwards.
TCTTTTCCTGGTACTTTCACCTAAGCTAGCATCTTCGCTTTAAGCAGTGCAAGAGCTGGATCTGGTGTGAGAATTACTAACAGCTTAACAGAAAGTTGCTGCATTTCCAAGATAGACTTGTGGGGTCTGACAGTGTAGCGCCCTGTGATACCCTTATAAAGCATTAGTCATATTAGCTTAGGGATGCTCAGAGTTCCCTCTTGTGCCTTTTCCCTTTGCAGCTTCTTAAATTCCCTTTAACTTTTTGTAAACACTACCAAAAACTGACAGGCTGATCAATACTACCTCCCAAGCCCACTAGTACTAGCAGTCCCTAATGATTCTTCCTCCTACTCTCTAGAGTGATGGTAAATAGAGGCTGTGGTAGGTGTTGATGTGATTAGCTTGTTTCCCTTATTTGACATGATCCTATAGAGGTCCACCCCCTGCAAGCTCTATCAGATCTGTCTTCCAACCCCTGGGTGGTAAATTAATGTTGTCATTCATAGTTAACCATGAGTAAGTACTCTGAAATGCAGGCTGTTAAGGGGCCCTGAGTGTCAGCTGAGAGCCATAAGTACCCCAGGGCAGAGATGGCATCTTTGCTGTGAATGTAACTAAACTGTGCAACTTCCAGCCTTCACCATTAGTGATAGGATTTGGCTGAACCACAGTGCTCAAAGATTAAACAGCTTAAAGTTTTCCAGTTCTCCAGGTTACATGCAGCCAGCTCCAACAAAAAGCCTTGTGAACCTCTGGGAGCTTTTTTGATGAACTTCTGCTGAATTTGTGGATGCTCACTGAAACATAACCCCAGATATATTTAACAGCACTTCTGAGTTTGCAGCTGAAGTTTAAATGTGTTCTCTTTCATCGGAGTCACTCTCAAACTGAAATGCTGTCTCACCATATCTTAGTGATGATTCTGAGCCAGCTTTGCCTCTCAGGTCAACACTTTGCAAAGAGCAGATATTAACATATGTGGTTCTGCTTCTGCCTCCCACAACGCAATGCTACACTTTGCTAACTTTCTCCAGACCCGGAAAGATTCTCCTTTGCTTGGTTACGGCAATGGCACAGCATGTCTGGATCTCTTTCAAGTGACTCCTTTATCTTTCACAATTGTTTTTTCCTAACCTCTCTTTTCCTCTGCTTATACAAAGTCAAAGATTTGAACATGTTGTATTAGTTAACAGAAAAAAAAATCAACATAGTTAAACTATGCCGTAAGCTCCTCTTCTACTCCTCTTCTCCTCTGTAAAGGAAGAACAAAGGTTCAGCACCATGAAGGCAGAAGGTGGAGGAGGAGGGAAGGAGGCATCTGTGGGGTTGTGGTCCTATGCTCCTCTGCAGACAGATGCCTGAGGATGGAAGGGAAGGAAGAAAAGGAAAGAAAGAAGGAAGAAAGGAATATTGCAGTAACCACAGGGGTGGACTGGGGGAAGGCATCTGCTTATGAGGTTTCTTTGAATCCTCAGATTCACAAGAATGAAGTTATGAAATGAACAAACTGCTTAGATGCAAAGTGGGCAGTGATGTTATGTAAAGTGTTCTCTCTGGGATTAACCACTGTCATTCACAGTCATTTATCTCATTTTCAGAAGGTTTGGGACACTTGGAGGAAGGGGAAGAAGAACAGATACTCCAAGACTGTGTGTCTCAATGTTCCCCATGTTTGTGGGGATTTATATTACAGCTTTTAGATTCTGTAGATGAAAACTAGGGGGGTTTAGGAGGCAGGAGATGGGTATCTTGTAAAAAGAGAAAATAAACCCCCGTGTCAAGGTTCATTTTTGTTGAACACAGGAGCATTGACCGTTGTCTGGTTTTCTAAGCTATTGAGTTAGGAGGGGCTGAAAGATCCTGGGGGGAGCTGGTGGTTAAGTGGCAGAACAAACGCATCAATTCATAGTTCATGCTACGGTGTGTTAAACAGCTCTAAGTAGCTTGAAGACTGACTGAAATACAGCCTACGGCTGTCTGTCTTCTAACAGTTCATCTTTTATGGCCAATTGCCTACTATGAAACAGAACATTTATGGCATAGCCCAAGTAAAGAGGCAAATAATTCATCCAGGTCCAAGATTTAGAGAACAGAATTGAGAGGCTGGTTAAGTTTTAAATCATAAAGAAAATAAGAAAGCATGAAAAGATCAGGTGGCAGGTTTGGTTTGGTATAGAAGGCTGAATTCTACAACAAGTAGTACCCCAGTGCTGTCTTGCCTTCTTACATTCCTGCTCCTTCCATTCCTACTGTGCCCTTTCCTGCATCATCTAAAGAGTCTCAGCTCTGATGGAAAGTAGATCACAAAATTGTTCAGTCTGTCCGTGAGACGGGCCAGCTAAGGACTGAATATCTCATGCAACAAGTCTGATGTTGTGTGAAACAGGCAGAAAGTCAGCATGAGACCAGTGCAGTACTTAAGTCTCATCTCATCCCTCAGAAAAGCACAGGTGTAATTTCAAGTGAGCAAAGCTTTCCATCAACCATTAGTGAAGGCAGTCAACACTCAAAATCATATTACTGCCCCCACAATGAGACAGGGCACCTCAAGACGTATTAAAGTTCTCATGACACAAACAAAGCTGTTTCTGTGCACAGTCTCCTACTGGAGTTGTACAGCTTCCATGTGTTCCCCTTCATCTGGCTGCTGTCTCCCCATTGTGCACCTGCCTTTCCTCTCTTTCCTCTTACCCTGTAAACAAATTATGTTCTACAAGCCAGGACGTATAAGCCTCCTGTTTTAACCCATGACCTAAAATCTTGTGAGGGAGTTTTAAAAGCTTTTTAATGATCAGAGGTAAAATGACACGTTAATAACATACCCATCCTACACTATCTGTCTTATCTGAAAAATGATCACCCACATCATAAGGAAGCTCAAACAGCTGAAAATCCAGCAGATGGTAGAAGGTTTGCCCAGAGATGTTGGGCTGAGGTCTGCAAAGACGTCAGTGTGGGAAGGAGGCACAAGTGCAGAAAAAAAACACATCTGTCTCAAATACCAGCAGCTTCTGCCTTTTTCCCTGGCATCTTCACCAGAAACGTACAGGCAGGAAGGTCATCTCATGTCAGGGGAGTATTGTTTGGTTGCTGATGCAAAGAGGATTTCTTTGCCAGTTTGGGAAGTTCGGCACTACCTTACTCATGCTCAGCTGGCTTATGCTGTGCCGCTTAAGGCTACCTATGTATCTACATTCTGGTGCATTCACTGCATATCTTCACATTGCATAGCATGACATTTTATTTCCTAGGCATGTGAAGGAAGTGGCTACACTAGACTAGCAGCTGTGGAGCTGGACTGGTGATCACGGTGTATGCAGAGCTCCCAAATGATACAAGTTCTTCCTTAGGTAACAGATGTCTGAGGTCAGAGTGGTGAGGAATACCCAAAGTTATTGGTTTTTTCAAGTGCTGTTTTCTGCTCACTCTGAAGAATACACTGTAGCCATCACTGAACAGCAGACAACAGCCACAGAAACCAATGCAGTGTTCTGGGAACAAAACATTCCAGTGTGTTTTGCTTGTGATCGCTTCTGCCACAATGACTGTGGTTTTCATTAGCTGATCAAGGCTTTTAAAAAGTATACCTGTGTTCTTCCACCAAAGGGTAAAGATTTGTCTTCTCCAGCTCACAGGGAGATAGTTTATAAAATAACAACATTAAGCAATTTCCTCCACTTAGATATGCACAAAGCTTGAAATTCAAGTATGCTGTAAATATGTTAATTGGTTGTTACTTGAAATTATTATGATTCCTGTTATAATCTTATAGAAAGTGATAACTGCATGCAAGTATGATTCAGTGGGTGCTTTAGTGGGATCTTGCCTACCATTCTGATGTCTAGTGTTGTCTACATAGAGGAGACTGAATACTTACAATGAGAATATCCAGATATCTCTTATTGCTAATTGCTTTAGTGCCAGCATGCTTCAAGGCAGGCCAAATTCAAGTCACCTGAAGTTTGAAGGAAAAAAGAAATCTCTTAAGAATGCAGCCTACAGTCAGAACACAGGCAAACAAGCAGCAGCACCTCAGAGCACAGGGACTAAAACAAATAATGGTACCCCACCTGATGCTTAGCTTTGTCTTCAAGTGTGAGGTTGAGGGCTTTCTCCATAGAAGGAATTAAAGATCAGATCTTTAGAAAAGTGCAAGATGAATATCTACAGACTTTTCTTAAAATCAATCAATAAATAAAAATTCTTAAGAACGAGAGGCATAGAAATCAAAAATGTACCTGAACTGGTATTAAATCTTTCTCCCTTTCTGGTCTGTCTTTCATCCTCTCACTTTCCCTGCTGTTCCCATTCACCTTTTAAAATGTATTTATTGACTGTGTTTTCCAGCTCTACCTACTCTCTCAGCTCTGCATTTCTCCTTAGCCACGTCTGCCGGTGCCCACCTTTTCTTTTTCCTGCCCTTGCTGACACTGCTCTTCTTGTCACTCTCTGTGCTCTTGTGCCTTGTGCTCCTGCTCTTTGACACTTTCCTTCTACCTGGATTTCTCAGAAGAGCTTGGTTTATGAGATTTCAGTTTGTAAGGAGCAGCAGATCAGGACCAACACTGCTACGGATGACAGCATTGCTCTGGATCTGCACCATGTGTAGGAGATGCTTATTGAAACCTAGGAGAACCTACCTCTATTATGCAGTCTTTCCTTGCAGAGATGCTCTGTCTTGATCCATCCTCTTGCCAATTGCTCACTGTTATCATACACAGATAACAATTGTACCAGCATGTGTGATGTGGTGCCCTTTGTTACTGGGGAACATAAGGTGTAGAGTATAGCATGTGAGCATTTCTTCCTTCTGAGAGCAGAGGAAAAACCATAAGAACTGTTATCTGGTCTTTTAATCTCTATCTCCTCTTTCTGGATTACCATATTCTTAGTTTTCTTCTATTTCTTCTATGGATGGAATTGAATAGAAGGTGACTATGTAGATCGATTGAGCTTTGTAGTAATACAATGCATCTATCGCCACTAATTTTCTTCAATAGCTATCTGCCTGATCCGGTTATTTCAGAAATAAGTTATCTGTATTTCTCTTGCCAAATGTACTAGAAACACACAGTTCAAGCTGATCAGAACATGTCTGTTTTCTTTGGTGGCAGGCTGTAAACCACACAGAAATGCACTGTGTGTGCTGTCAGTTCACTTGCTCTGAAGTGAAAGACTGATGTGCTTCAGCAAACTCAAGAATTTCATGGCCTCTTTGGTTGGTGGCTATCAGTTTCAGGGGCTTTCTCAAGGGGAAAATGCACCGATTTCACGCAGATTCTGGTGAACAGATAAATTTCACAACTTTACTTCCCAAGAGGCATGAAACTTGTCACAGACATGAGGAAAGCAGAGCTCTATCACTGCTGCGTTGGAGATGCCCTCAAAAGAAGCAAATTTTTTTCAGGTTGGAAAGGATGCCTGAACTCGCTGGATGCATACTACAGCCTTTATTGGTCATAGTATCACCTAGGCAGTTGAACTGAGCCTCTGCTGATCTGTACTTTCCTATTTAAAACTTTACCTTCTTCTTATGAGCCTAGGTATATCTTTATGTCTTCTTACTTCAGTGGTCAGCAACAGGAACTCATCTCACCCTGCCTAATCTTCCATACCCTTCTGAATTCCAGAAGCACTTCCTTACTATGCAGATGACAGAGCAGTGGTGTACATTGCCTAGAGAAGTAACAAGTCTCCCTCCCTGATATGTTCAAAAGCCCCCAGATGTGGTTCTGCACACCCTGGGCTGTTTCTACAGCTGGAGTTGTCAGCAAGGCAGTGAAAGTCCACCCTTGAGGGTTCTAACATATCTTCTTATCCTTGGTCTCTATATAGGATTCAGAGATTTATATAAGACTGGGTAATAGCATGATTTTTGCAGATAAACCATTCTTTTCTACTGGGAAGTATGGGTGCTTTTAATTATGCCACAGCCGCTCCAGTTGCACCACCATGTCCCATATCCACCAGTGAACCATAGCCTTCAGCTGTTGTCGGTGTGCAGAAGAAGAGCTATTTCCTGCTTTGGCAGATGCCAATAGCTGGGCCAGGGAATGACTGATATTCATCAGCACAAGAAATAAGTCTGATGCACAAAACCTCAGGAAGAGCCTTGGTTAGAGGGATGAATCCAAGGTATGACTAGATTTGAGCAGATCATGTAGCTCAGTGCTAGAGCTGAACAAGTGAGGTGATTTTTAGTTCAGATGCCAAACTGAAATTTGGGCTAGGCTGAAACTGATCATTAAATTTGTTTTAAGTTGGATCTTTTGTGCTTGAAGAGAGCAATGAAAACTCTGCCCATCTTCTTTTTTGTTTCAGCTCCAAATGCTTTCTTAAAATCAAAGCGATTTGGAGCTATTTATTTTTCTCTCTCTTTCATTTTTTATCTTGTCTTTTTGTTCAGCTATGTTGCAGTTTTAGCTTCTGAACTGAAGCACATCAGTGCAAGAAAAAAAAAAAGTACAAAAATGTTTTAAAAAAAAAGTTTGATTTTTCTTAAATCATTTTTTTTAATCCAAATCTTTCAGCTAAAGCAACTTGTTCATTGTTCTTGTCTTACCAGAACTCCCTTTTCTGTGTAATTTGTCATTTGAAGGAGCAGTTCAGGTTCACCCTGCTAAGAACAATGCGTGCCCTTCTGCTTGAAACAAGAGCAGGCAGTTACTGTCTGTCAGAGCAGTAGGCATCCCTGTGCTGAGCGGCTCTGGCAGCCAAGGCCGCCAGCAGCAACAGGGCAATGCAAAGAACTCAAGCTGCCGCATCAGTTTAATGCGTTGCCATCTGCAAGACTTGATGCTGAGCAGTAAGGAGGAGAGAAGGAAAGACAAAAATTGTGTTTAAATAACCACCTAGCCCAGTTGGCAATAAGCAGGTTCTTTTTTTCTCTGATGGTTTATACCCTCTTTGTGTTTTTGTTCGACCCAGCCTTTTCCTGAGTTGAAGCCAAGGGATTTTTCCATGTCCCCGAGGAGTGTGTTAGAAAAGCGGTGTTTATGTTAGGGGACTTCATTAACATTATGAGTAAGTTGTAGTACCCAGAGACTATCACAGGCTCAGCAGAATGGAGCAAACGAGTCCTTGTTCCTTTGCGTCATTGGCCCAAGCAGCCACCAGGCTGAAACCCAACCCTGGCTGCTTGCCTTTAGGGGAAAAAATAAGAAGGGTAAAGTAAACAAGGCCCCTGTTCAGCTTTCCTGGACCTCGATGGGAATTGCTTGCAATTATACATCAAAACTATGAGCTAGCTCTGAGCAGGCACAGCTCTGCTCCACTGAGGCTGCAACCTTGTACAGAAACCTCCTGCCCACAGCTTGTAGCCACTCCGGCTGGCCTCTATGTCCTGGACCACAAAGCCAGGAAACTATTAAGTATATGCTTAAACCTGCTGCTCCTCAGGACAGCGCTGATTTGACACCCGCATAGCTTAAAAGCAGGCGTGAGGTTACAGGCTTTCCTGAACATGGTGGCTTTGCCCAGGCTAGGTCTCAGCCGCTCGTTATTTTATCCCGATGACAGCTGAGGTTTGGGGTTTTTTTGCCTGCAGAGTTCCCTCTTGCTCTGCATTCCCATTCCCTTATCCCCTCTCCATCAGGGCACGTGCAGCTGTGCTGTACCCAGGACGCCTCCTGCCTCTGCAGTCTTTCCCTGTCAGCATACCAACATCTCCACACCCATGGTGGAGAAGGCCTAGGCTGCCAGGACAGAGAGAGAGCAAAAGAGTCATGGATGCAGGTGCCCCAAGATCCTCTGAGCTGCTCCATTCCCTTCTGTCCCACCGCAGAGCCCCAGAGCTTTTCCCTGTTCCCTCACCAGCACAGGTCTTACATATATCCATTCAGGGAGCCCAGCACCTTTGCTCTCCTAAAGAAGTCATAGTTTTATACATTTATAACTAATTTCTTCAAACATATGCTTTCAGAATATAGAGGTGCTGGTATTGCCTGCATTTTATTTGGATTACAGAAAAATTTAAGCTTTGGATTTGATGCAACTGCTGAAGCCTTACTTCACTATTAATTTCCCCTCCTTTCCAATAGTGTGGACTCCATGCATCCTCTCCTCTCTTCTCCTTTCCTCTCCTTTAGTAGTGATGCATTTAATTAATAGTAAATGCACATCAGATTTTTTCTGGGCAACTGTACGACAGCCACATTAACACCAGATGAGCCCCAAACAGTTTATTGTTATTACAGTAAATACTGAGTGAATTAAGAATGACTGATCAGACGTTTATTGTGACTGGACTAAATATATGCATCTTCAGTAACAAGATTTTTCAGAAGAAGAAAGAAAAATGCTGGCAGAAGAGAAGTTTCAAATATACTTGCCTCTTTTTTTGTTGTTGTTTTAAAAAAGAACTAATTAGCCAAATTACGTGGCTAGAATTTGAAAGAAAGTATTCACTCCATTCAATACTGCTGTGCTAACCCAAGGTGACACCTACAGAAATAACTTGGAAGTGTCACTTGATGATCAATCAGTTCCTTATGGTTGCAAACGTTTTTTGTTTTGTTTTAAAGAAAAAAACAAACCTGTAGCACTGGGAGTATTAATAAAACTAATAGGGCATTTAAAATCGTGCTGAAAGGCAGAACTGCATTTGGTCGGCAGAAAGGCAGGGGCAGAAGTCCTTGCCCCACGTTCCCCTCACGCTGCCTGCAGCAAAGTGAACGGAGAGCCGGCGCTTCCCTGGTGTGGAGTGCCCCGTGCTCGCCTGGGAACAAAAAGGCAGGAACCCTTATTGAAAAGATTATCTTCCCCATCAATAATCCCCATCTAAGAGTTCTTTATTAGTAAACCCCACGGCAAAACCTGACATATTTACAGCTTGCAGTAAACTTTATGTATCTGCAACGATATTAATAATAAAGAGCCAGTGACCACAGCAAATCACTCCGGCCTTCAAAATGATCAAGTGAAAGCTTAATTGTACTGAAAAGAGAGAACCCTGACAAGTTTGAAATCCTTCCCGCACACCCTCGCCGAAAAAAAAAAAAAAAAAAAAAAAAAAAAAAAAAAAAAGAGAACTTAACTGAGATGAAAAAAGTGTGCCGGAGGATTGGAAACATAAGAATACATATTTAGGGGAAAAAAAAACCCAGCCTGATATCACAGGCTGAGCTGAGACAGAAACCCGATCTTTTACATGGAATGGGCAACATTTGGGTCTGTTTTATGTGAATTGCTCCAAGCTGTTTTGGTTAGAAATGCATAGATTTTAAGGTAAGGCGTACCGTAGAGGCAGTGCAGGTCATACCAATTTTTGGAACGCTTTCCCCATTACTTTCCAGCTGACAAAGGTAGGGTCCGAACTTTTCTTTCTTTGCTGAGTAACGTCTTTGCTTTAGCACCGAGCTGGCTTTGGCAGCAAGACACTCGTGTTTGCTGCCTGATTGTGCTTTTCAGCACTTTCTCATTCCCTTTCTGCTCTTCACCCTCATTAGAATTATCTGTTTTCAGTCACCAACCTGTGCAAATGTTTAGTTTGGTTGCTTCTTCCAATGTCCCCTAAGAAATTTTTTTCCTATAGTTCTGCAGGCTCATCTCTGGTGGGGAAATGGTGAAAAATTATGCTGTTTAGAATGGTATTCTGGAAAGGATGAAGCCAGAGAGCTCCAGTGGGTTTTATTTGCCTTTCATTTTAAATAGAACAACAAAACAGTCAAGTGGGCTTTGTTTCTTATTAGACAGCATTTATGCATTCTTATTATGATTTAAGGAAAAAAAAAGAAAAAAAAAGAACAATACCTTTCCATTTTGCCAGTCAAAAATATCACATTGTCTTTATTTTGCATAACAAAATTGTTAGTGAGTATCTTCATATTGACTGAAAAACAAAAAGAGAGAAATGCTCATGATTGGAATAAGGCAGTAATAATGCAAGGCAACTGAAAATGCCAAGCACTGTATAGGGTTTTTTTTATAAGAATTGTAACAACTTCTAGGCTGTTTTTTAAAGAGTCTGTTGCTGCTACAAAAGCCATCAAAGTGATTTCTGTTCTTATTGTCTTAATGATTTAATGCTTAGATTTTGGCAGCGCTGTCTTTCTTACAGATGCGTGCTGAAACAAGGAAGGGAAATATCGTCATTAATTTTTGAATGGCTGATACGTCCCGTTTGTTGATTCAGAAATTACCACTGAATAACATAACAAGAAAACTATAAAACACTGTTTAATGTGATACATATTAGTGCTGCGCTTACTTGCCGTGTTTTGGCCAATAATTACGTAGCCTTTTAAAATTAAAATTAAACGTCTGGACCACGATGTTGTAATTACACACATAGTCCACACTCTGGACGTTCTCAGTCCAGAGTGGCTCCGCTTTATTCTGCTCTAATAATCACCGAGAGATCACTTTGTTTCACGTTCATTTGTTTTTTTTTGTCTTCCGAGTGCCAACACAAGAGTTTGTGTTTGTGTGCAAGTGTGTATACAGGCAAACAAAAGCATGCCTCTCTGCCCCATGTATACTCTTGCAGAGAAAGCTCGCTGGGCACCAGGTACAGCTCAGCTTTACAATGAGGACAAGAAAACTGCTGCAGGACCTTCCCCATTAAGTCCGTGCCTCGGAGCCGTGCTGGTTCACAATTAGGGCTTGTGAGCTCGGCACACTCACTTTCTTTCAGTCCATCCCTTCGGGTTTTTATCTCTTTTAAACCCTTCTTTTTTCACTCTCCTGAGCGTGAGGTCGGATCTGATTTGTTTGCCTGTGCAGTGCTGTTGTTTGTCACAAGCCCTGTTTTCATTGAATCTATTTTGCTCCTCCGCAGCGTGGGTTTAAACACAGGTCTGTGGCAGGGCTGCTGCTGGGTGGCAGCTTTTGGCCCTCTTCTCTCTTCATAAAAATTGACAGAGATTTCACATTAAGGAGGAGAGAATCCTTTTGTTTGAAAGAAAAAGTCATACCCACGGCACAGATCTGCCGTCTGCTGCCCCCAAGAAATTGCTGGAAGAGGCTTAAGGAAAAGAATCAGCTATTTGTGACTGTGATTCTCTTTAATTTATTTTTATTGTCTATTATTATGTGGAGATGTATCTGTGTATAAATAGATTGCGTTACTTGCTTTCCTAATATAACTCTGCTAATTAAATCAACCTCAAAAAAAAAAAAAAGAAATATTTTCTTGTCACATCTTCAGCTTAACAGCATCAAATTTGGAATTAAATACTGTTATAATTTCATCACACTCAGAAAACTCATGTTTTAAAAACAGTGCCATTCTCTAAACTTATCCTGATTTCTCTGTAGACTTTTGAGATTTCTAATAATTTTGAATGGCCTGTTTGGCAATTTTCAGAACTCTGTAAACACAGCTCTTGATGTATACACACACAAATATATATGTGTGTGTGTATGTACTCTAAAGACAAGTTATAAACTACACCAAGCTGGCAGCTGGCAGGAAGATTATTTGAGGAGAGAGCACTTTAGTTTAGGGATATAGTGGGTTCTTAATAATAAGCAAGGGTGGGGGGGGAATATACTGTTTTCTTTAAGTTAAGAATCAAACAGTATTATTTTAATGAACATCTAGAGTTGCAAGAGTGACTTGCAGGCTTGAGTTTGCTCGTGCTCTAAAAAATTTCCTTTGTGGCTTTCTCTGAAAGATCAAAAGGAGCCAATTAACTTTTCTATGAGGTAAACAAACCCGTAAGTGGAAATATCCCTTCTCATTGTCTGGCCAGCACAGCCCGGCCTTTTGTCTGCAACCCACTCTCCCTGGAAGAGGACAGCCATTTTCTGCCTTGTCAGGGGGGACAGGGATGTCCCTGCAGGCTTTGGGTTCTCAGGGCCAGCTGCTCTTCTGCACCAAGATGAAACCTCCATGAGTCTGTGACCCTGCCAAGCTGCGGGTGATGGGGATGTCTTTGGGACATTGCTCCAGTGCTACAGCCCTGTCCTCATGGATCTACTCTGAGAGAAGAAACATTTGATTTGGGAAAAACATGGAGAGAAGGGAGTAAGGTAGACAGTGGGAGGTGCAGAACACCTCAGGTCACCCCAGCTTTGGAGGTGCAAGGTGCTTCTCACCACTCAGAGGAGAATATAACCCATATCTGCATGTGGGGAGTGAGTACATTTCTCCTCTCTCCCGGTCCCATATGGAGCCCATTGAAGCTTGTGAAGTCCCGTGTAGGGCAAGGGCTGGGACACAGCTAGCCACAGCCGTGCTGCATGTCCCTCTGAGGAGTAAGAGGATGCATGTCAAGAGCACTGCCCCAAAATCTGTGATAGACAGCAGCAAGTTCACGGGCAGAAGAGATGGGGCAAGGGTGGGAGAAAGAAAATATGAAAAGACTTTCAGCTGTAGCCTCTGAAGTTTTCTTTGCATGTCGTTAAAAAAAAGTATGCGCACACACAAAAAATATGCACATCCTTACCCCCGAACCCTGCTCTTTTTAATTTGTGCTGCAGAGGATTTGCCCTGCTCCCCAAGGCTGCCTTGCTGGTGGGGTTAGGCCAGGAACAGCTGCACTCCTGCTGAGGGGGGGCGAAACAGAGCCTCGGGGATCTGAGCACCACAGCCACCCTCCTGTCACCCTGCCATCACCCTGCACTGCCGGCTGAGGGGACAGCCCGGCTGCTCCCTGGCCCCCATTTTCAGGAGCACCAGCTGCACTAATAAATACAAATGGCTGAGTGATACCTCCTCCCACGGGGGTAGGGGGGAGTGAGGCTGTATGGAGCTCTGCAGTTGTGTTTAAGTGGAGTCACCATTTTGTCTTGGTGGCTGTGTCAGGTGGCATAGTGGCAACTCAGAGAGTCCAAGCGCTGCTGTGGGGATGGGGGCTGGGATGCCAGCCTGCTTGGACAGACTATGGGCTCTGCAGCCTAGTTCTGCATGACCAAGCAGCCCCTTTCCACCACGGGATCAGCTAATGGTTCCTCAGAGCTGTTGGAACAGGTTTTCCTGATCGTGTCACCAGAAAGTGAAGCTCAGAGCCTCTCCCCTGACTCCCCATCCCCCACAACTTCTTGCCAGATCTCTTTGGAAGGGAAGGAGAGTTAGCAATATTCACAGATCCCAGTCATTAGGCCTTTCCTGCGTAATTTCTAAAATGCACTAAGAGAAAGGGGCGAGGGGGGGATAAAGAAAAACTCCTTTATTGTGCTGAAGCTCATAAATTCACTGCAGGATGATTTATAGCAGCAGAGCGTAGCACCTAACTCAAGTCAATGCAAGAGGTTAATATGAAAGGTTAAGGAACTCGGTTCTGGCTGATTTATGGCTGGTCTGTCGGCTTTTATCCTGACCACAGCTCTGCAACTGTAGCCTGGGACTCTACAAAGCACAAGAGGGGGTGGCGGTGTTAAAAAAAATAATGTGTATTTAGACATTATCCCTGCCTATAAAATAAAGACCCCAAAACACTTAAATGACCAAGAAGCTTTCGTATCACCACATGCCACTGCAAAAGCAAAGTGCCTCCGCTTCTTTACTCGCAGGCTCTGAGACCAGTGGGGACGGCTGCGGCCGTCCACTTGGCTTCCTGTATTACACGGGCAATAGGGCTTTCCTAGAAGCTGGGCTGGAGCACGTCCTGCAGAACACCGCCAAGCGTGCCCGAGAGTCTCCAAGCTCCGGGACACCCCTCTTCCCCTGATAGGCAGCACTGCTGTCAAAGGCTACAGAAGGATACCTCGCTCCAAGGGTACATTTGTTTAGCTCCAGTTTCCAGACTTTGCAGCTTAGGGTGCATTTTTGCTTGCAGGGTAGAGAGGCCCCGTGTGCACAGAGATTTCTGTTTGCAGCTGGTGATCCCCAGCTCTCCTCTTCAACAAAATTATCAAATCATTCTCTGCACAGCTGCCCACTCTAAGATTTCCTTGCTGATCCCATCTTGCCAGCGCTTCCACGGCCAGACAAAGGCAAAGCTGGGGGTGATGTGTGGGCAGTGCTCTTACTGAGGGTTGTGCAGCATCTGCTCCTAGAAATACGCAGTGCTGCTACCGGTGTTGACTTTGCATTAAAATCCACAAATAAATCATTTTTAAGAAATTCTATTTTAATCCCATATTATACAAGCTTTTAATCTAGGAGTGTTAAAACAGATATCGTCAAGGAATTCTAATAGCCAATTTGAATGCAAGTTGACTTTGTAAAGCAGATCTGTACCAGTGTTAGGAAAAGACAAGCATTTCACTTACAGGGCCAGATCCTGTGAAGCCATGCACTGGCAAGAGACTTCTGTCCATGCACTTTGCCATGGCCTCTGCAGTGCTTAATCCATGACCCATATCAGACTACCCAGCCTGTAGCTCCCTGAATCTTCTTTCAGACCCAGACTTGGTATTGTTTATTCTTGGAGTCTTGTGGACTTATCCTAGATTTACCTCTGTAACTGAGAGCCTTGTCTGGGCAATTGGGAGCAACTCAGAGTGACTGTATGTGCTGGAGCAGGGACATAGCAAGGATACTTTCACCATAACATTTAGCAGCAATGATCCAAACCCACAAGAAATTCCTGTGCCCACAGGTTTATTACTTTGTTAAAGAAAATTGGGTTTGTCCTTTGGTTTTGTTTAGTTTTTTTTGTTTGTTCATTTTGTTTTTTGGTAAAAGCATCTGTCTGTCAGCAGTCTGGGAGGCGAGATGCGTCCGTGCTGCAGCCAAGCACCAGCCATGCTGTTTTCCCACTCAAGAGAAAAGACTGAGGCCACCCTCATGCAGTGCAGAATAAGGGGACCTCAGCTGCCCCCGCCAAGCCACAGTGTCCTTACAGGGACTTGTGCAGCCCTTGGCCATGGTGGTCTTCACTCATGCTGCTCACCACATGCCATTGCTGAGCTGCTTCTTCAGCACAGCACAAAGGATGCTCACGTGCCAGCACAGAGGGGATAGTGTAGCTGTCTGTTTGCAGATGATCTGTGTGCCAAGGAAATGCTCACCGTCAAAAATAGCCAGTGGGTTCACATGCATTAACTAAACAAGGCACAAAGCTTTTAACCCTGCCTGAAACCTGAATCTCCTGAGGATCTCTGATCAGCAAGAAAGGTACCATTGCATGTTATAGGGAGGCACCGTTTGTTTCTTAGCTGTACAAATAAGCTTTTTGTTTTCACTTGATTTTCTTTATGGTCAGTTATGGTTGAATGAGCTCAGATTTTAATATCAGTGTGTTTATGCTACTAGTTGCTGTTCCTGCTGCTTCTGGAGAATAGAGGAGATTGGCTTATGGCCCATATGAGCACAGACTGAGAGGGAGGCAGACAGACAGAGAGGAAAGAAAGTTAACTTTGGCTGCAGACTACACTTCACCCAGTTTTCTAAGAACAAGTAATGGGCAAATTCCTGCTCTTGGCTCTTCAGGCATTTGAATAATCCCCAAAGCACTCAAGATGTACAAATACCTTTGAGAGCTCTTGTGTTAGGGTGGAGTACAGAATTATTCTAATCTGGGTAGGTAGGCATTCATATAAGGAACTGTACATTTTGTACACAACTAGTAACATGCTTAAGCTTTTGCTATGGAGCATTTCAAGCACAAAAAGATCATGTCTCCCTTTCCTCTTGCCTTCCCTATCACCACTTGACATCAATGATTATGGACCTTGGCAGAAAAACTAAATCACAGATAAAAAAAGTAATATAAACAGAAAGACTAATCCTGCTGCCAATGAGCTGAACAGCAAAACTTTTATTGACTTTAGTGCAGGCCAGTCTGGGCCCATGCATACAAAAATTAGGACAAGTCACTGTCTATACTGTGTGAGCCAACATGATGTGGGCTTGAGAGGCCAGGGAGAATATTTCTTATTGGAAACACACCCGCCCAAATGTTTGAAATACTGCAGTTTCACATGAACTAAGAGAAGGACACAAATCCCAAAACTCAACTTTCCTTACAGACCTGGGAGTATGCTTCCTGGACAGCTCAAAAATGATATATATATGTATATATCTTTTTAGCAGGTTGAAAAACAAGCTTTATGTGCCTGTGCTAGTGGCATGTATGTGCATTTGTACTTAGGCTGGAAAGATGGGCTAAAGAAATGAGGTTTTTTGAACACTTGTCAAGACAGCTGGCATGTTCTTCCACCTTTAAGCTCAGATATTTCTTTAGACATCACTAATTTAATATCATGAGTAGCTTTGCTGTAGAAGACGAGTGTGGTGTTTTACTTCCTTAACCAGAGCTGTACAAATGACTACAAAGACATTGGATTGGCTTCTAGTTCCATAAGGGGCCAACAACCAGGGCAGGACACAAAGAGGTGGATCCAGATAGCAAGAGTTCTGTGTTTAGCTTTGCTGAAGATATTTTCTCCCAGTGGGCTAATCTAATTTCTAGATAAAATTAGTGATGGTAGTTCCCCTTATCTGCAGCTCAGAGTGTAGGGACACAATCTTTCAGTTCCAATCAAAATCACTCTTTTTTCTTTGCTACTGTCATTAGGTAGGGATCTCAAAGAATGACAGCCTAAAAGGATCAGCTTAGCCAGCTCAGGCAGCTCCTGCTAACAAAACAAGCAGTGCTTGGCAGGCTGGCAGCTGTTGTGTAGATGTGCAGAGGATGTCAGGGTTGAAAATCTAAGAGGACACCAACAAATCATCCCCACTGCTTCTGGCAGTAGGATTCTTGGGCACTGCCTCAGCCTGCCAGGCTCACACCCCAGGTAACACAACAGGGGTGATCCTGGGGAGAGGAACTGAATGCCAGGCAAGGGTTAGAATCTAATTTCATCCTCAGCTCTGCAAGGAACCAAACCCTTGTTTCTGTGATATCTGTGTGGTCTCTGTTCATCTGTGCAGCTCAGTGATCTCATCCTCACTGCTTGTCCCAAGGTAAAATATATTTATGGATTTAAGGTGACTGAAGGTTTTTAAAACAAATCTCTTCTCATCCCTCAAGAAATATGAAAAAATCATATCTCAGCTTTCTGTTTTGTTTAAATGGCATCACACTACTCCATTGCCCTCATGGAAATATCACCCAAGAGCTGCCTCAAATATAAGCTTGAAGAGAGCTGATGCAGTTGAAGTAAATCACTCCAGTCATTCAGAGTGAACTGTTATTCCCATTCTCCTTATAAAAAGAATATTAACCTGGTAAAAAAAAAATAATAATAATATAGAATAGAATGCTGAGTTTCTTGGAACTGGCTGTCAGTCCACTGGGTCAGTTCAAGGGTTTTGAATAATATATTTTTCTTCGTCTTGCTTGAGGCCTTGAAGAGGAACTACTATGCCTCTTCCAATATTTTGCAGTGCTGTGTGCTATACATAAAAAATAAAGGAATAAGGTGGACATATCCCTGAGCACTCTCCTCTTGTCCAAGCCAGCTGGGAGACTTGCTGATCCTCAGTGCTGGAATACAACCAACATAAACCCATGCAGCCCTCCTTCTGAACAGTACCATCCTTTTTAAACATCACTGGATTTCTCCTTTTCTGATTTGAAAGTAATGATGTGGAGTCAAAGGCCTTGTATAAATTACCATGATGTCTTCAGGGCTGCGTTGATCTGTACAGGTTAAAAAATAGCCTGGATATTCAGTATGCTGAGCCTGCTGTAGGGAATTCTGCAGGGAAGGAGGATGGGAAAAAAATGTAACAGGTAAAAAGATGGAGCTTAACCACTCCAGATACAGCAGGCTCACATTTCAGACCCATGTGACCACAGGCTGATGTGTTTCTTAAAATGAGTCCAAAAGTCCCAAAGGCTGTTCACTGAGCTCTCCTGCTGACTGCAGGTACATGCTCCATTTACACTGTTTTGCTGTCATAGTGAACAGGCTTGCCCTACATGTCTATAGTCTGCCCAACTACATTTATGTTGAAGAGAAGATAGGAAAGAAAGGGAAGGACTGTGTTTCATGTGTAAAACTGGTGTTACCATCATTGAAACCACTCCCCTGCACTGAAAACAAGAGAGCAAGCACAACTTGAAGGAAAAGTCCTGGAGCATTTTCTAACCCTTCTGTGGCTGCAAATACAGTTTTGACATCACTGGAAAGGAGATAAGAGCTCTCTTGCCAGTGTGCTTAGTACCAACTCTTGATGTTTGTTTCATGCTACTGAAGTGAACAGTGGCTCATAGGAAGACACCATGAAGACGTGTAACATATTTTTGGCCCTCTGTGATCTGGTTGTCTTTCTTTTTTTCTTCTGACTGCTTGTTATCAAGACACACTGCATAAGTCCATTCCAGCTTCCATGGCATGGAAATTTCAGAGTCACAAACAGTGCAAAATCCTTCTTAGGAGCAGCAGCCTTCCTTCCTAGTAAGGTGCTGTGCACACAATCTGTCTTTTACACTGAAATACAAGAATTGATATGAATTAATTAATATTAATGAATCCCTTCATTTCTGGAAGTAATGACTGTAATATCTGGTTTATGAGGTACCACTTGCCCCACACACCTCATGTCCTAAGCCAAACAGCATGGAAGAGGTTGAATCTAAAGTGTGGTTTTCTCTATATACCTTGTTGACTTTAGCCCAACTTTGAATGTGAATTTAAGAGTAAGATTGCCCTGCTCACCAGATAGAATTGGATCACTCCTGTGCCATCATAGCAGAATTGGATGGCAATGATCCAGTGCTCTTGGCCCAGGGCACAGAATCTTTCCTGCTGAAAAGTGGGGAGATATAAGGATCCCATTTATGCAAATGCTGAAGCGCAACCATACTTGCAGGACAGGGGATGAAAGCTGAAATGTGTCTTGCAGAAAGGGCAATCTCAGACATTTCTGCAGTATTTAAATCCGGTTATTCTCTAAGCCCATTGGCTCCTTCTGGTGTGTCACACACAGATGAGCTTCACATGCTCTGAATGTGAAGGTCCCCAAGATCAGCCCCAATGCCCTTTGCAGGCAAGCGCTCAATGGACAGATGGGACACATCTCTCATTAGTTAGCAACCTGCCTATGTAGTGTTGCTGCCCTCAGCACATTTTTTTAACCACATCTAAATCAAGTCAGATTCAAGGGTTGCTACTTCTGGGTAAGCAATCAGAAGTTTAAATCACATCTGGGTAAATATTCACCATTGTATGCGGGTTTAAGCTGCTCTCAGCAGAGTCAAAAGTCATCTCTTGAAGCAAGCACAGAAAGCTTTCTGCTGGAAGATGTTCTGTCACAACTGAATGTACCACCACCTATCCATGGGCTTTCTTCCATTCTCAGTGGAACGCACGGACTTAGCATTGGTGAAAGTGAAGGACTGGTGGCTTCACAGATAAGCAGGTGCTCTGAGAGGTTCAGATAGCTCTGCCATTTACCTTGAACATAACTCGCCATACCCCCAGTTTTCTGGCCTTGCGTTATGTGGCCGAGATTCAATCTATAACTTCCAGACTGCTGTCTCAACCTCAAGCCCCCATAATTCTCAGTACTTCTGAGCATCCCAACATGGAACTTTGCTTAACACAAGTACAGCTCCCTGGGGTGCAGTTCAAACATGCCAAGGGAGAAGGACATAATGAGAACCCACGGCAGGACATCTGCTATTTAAGCCAACACTGGAGACCAGGCCTTGGCAGATGTCTAGGAGAATCTTGCCCAAGTGTGCTTGTTTTCCTCCTTTCTTTTTCCAAGTGTTTGTTTCCCAGTTTGCACTAAATTTTATTGAAAACATCAGGCTAATAGCAATGGGGAGAGTGGTTGAGTAGATTTTGCCTCTTTTTCCCTTTTCTTTCTGGAATGCAGCCATCAAAATAAACATTAAATACAAAATCCTGGGGCTTGAGTTATTACTTGTGAGGGTGCTGGGAGGGAAATTTATAGCAACATTACTGTGTTTTGCTAGAAATCTCTTAATGCACCAAAGTGGAGAGGTGTGTGTGTTTTTTATTAAAATGTTACACTCTATAAATCTGAGCAGCAGGGAGGACACAGGTGGCCCTGGGGCTCAGCTGAGCGGACTGTCACTGCTGATGCGAAGGTCTGGCTGTCCATCCAACCACTGATGCATCCACAGTTCCCGTGCTGCAGTGGCTGTGGAGGCACTGCTTTTGTTTCATTGGCGTTATCATTTTTGCTGTTGGTTGTGCTCCTTTTCTTTCCCCATCTTTCTGGTCTTCAAGCCACCACAGATAACAGTTCATACCAAGTCACTGCTCCTGCCTTGGAGGTGGGTTTGCTGGTGGTGTCACCCTCCCCAGGTTTTCTTAGTGCTCACTTCAGATGATGTGGAGCTTTCATGGGTGGATGACCCCTAAGAGCTGAGGGTGGCTGCTGATGGACAGAAGTCATTCCCTGTGGCTGAGTGAGATTTCTGGCTATGCAGTTTGGAGGTCGGCTGCACATAACCAAGGTTTCCAACTCAGCAGTCTAAACTGGTGTCCAGCTTACTCAGTATCTGGAAGAAGAAGCTCTACACCTGGGGAAATCCCAGCCTTCTGTGTTCCTGTGTCTCTCAGTGCCCTTATGCCCAAAACTCACCTGGGAGAAAGGCTGATGCTACTGAGCTGCTCGTGGGATGGAGGTGGCAGAGACCTGCAGGACTCTTGAGCAATCTTCCCAGCAGACAGCAAACTCTGTGGCTCTGTGTGAGTTTGCGCAATTGCTTGCCTGAGCCTGAGTTTCCCCACCTCAAAACAAGGGCATGAGATTTGCCAGTAAATACCATCCCCAAGGGTTGTACATCCAGGCAGCCCCTCTGCCTGCTCCACTGTTGGCAACCTTTCTTGGGTGTTTTCTATAAGAGAAATCCTGAAGCATCTTGTGAAGATCTGCAAGACCCATGGATCCAGATCCCCCCAGTTTACGCTGACACTATCAGCACTGATTGGGTTGGTTTTTTGGTTGGTTGTTTTTTTGTTTTTTGTTGTTGTTGTTGTTGTTTGGTTGGTTGGTTGGTTTTTTTGTGGGAGCTCAAAAAAAAAACCAAAAAAACAACAACAACAAAAAAAAAAAACCAAAAAAATACCCAAACCAACCAAACAAACCAAACGGAAAAGCCACGTTCCTGGAAGGCTTTAAAAAATAAGCAAGCAAACGAGTAATAGAAAAGCAAAGGTCACAGCTCTGGTCAGAAGGTTCAGGGGCAGCAGGGAGCCCCGCTAGGAACCCGTCTCGGGACGGGATGAGGAGGGGGCGGCAGCCGGGCTGCAGACTGTCCCGAGAGGAGCTGAACAGAGAAGTCAAGCACGTTATTTCCAAATGCCCTTTGCATCCTGGCTCTGCTCTTCTCCCTTGTCAGGACATTCTTGGAAGGGGCTTTTCGACACCTCGCCTGACCTCCCTCCCACGCCAAAAAAAAAAAAAAAAAATGTCCCTAAAAGCTGCTTTCTCTCTTTTTCTTCCCTCCCCGAGTGAGCCCTGTGGGAATCTCGAAGAAGGGGGCGATTCCTTCGGGGCTGCCCCGTGGATCGGTGCTGCCCACATAGGGGCGAGAGCAGCGCAGTGCCGCGGGGAGCGGGCCCGGATCATGTGTGGAAGCTGCTGTGGCCGCTGTGGCCGCCCTGAGTCCACTTTCCGGCTCAAATCGCACGAAAAATAGTTTGCCCTGACCGCCTGGTATGTTGATGTGATTCTTGTTATTGGGAGATAATTATAATAAGGAAAAAGAAAAAGTCGTAACGGTTAATATTCTTAGCAGCGGGTGGAAAATGTATTTATTCGCGGGGCTCCCGTCGTGTTTGTTCTCGGGATGATTTTCGGTGGTTACTCGGAGATTACGAGAAGAAAGGCGGATTTTTTGCGAACGACCCGGGAGGGAAACGGCGGTGCGAGTGGTGGGACGTGGGAGCCGCGAACTGGGCTACCGGCCGAGGGGACGCAGCCGGGACTTCGAGAGGGGCAGCACGGCGGAGAGGAGGATCTCCCCGAAGCACGGGCTCTCCTCCGCTGCCCGCCTTTCCGGGAGCTCTTTCCGTCCGCCTCGCGGTGGGCACCGGCTGCTCCCGGCCGAGGGATGCGGGTGGTGGGCGACGGAGCCGGGGCCGAGGGAGAGCTCCCTCCCCGCTGCCCCTCGACGCTTCTCCCTCGCTCGGCTTCTTTTCCCGTCGCCCCCCCGCCGCGGGTCGTCCCCGCTCTGCCCGGCTCGGAAAGGTCAGGGGGAGCCGCGCTGACAGGTGCACCGAGTGCCGCCGGCTGCCTTGCTCTCGGAACCCCCTCGTCCGCGGCCTCTTTGTTTCGTGCTCAGGGCAAAGAGGACATTCCCGGGGGGGAAACGCCTCACTCACGACACATCGCGGCCCCCTCTGGGGCTGCCCTCACCCCGTGCCCGGAGCTCTGGGCCGGGGGTCCCACTGAACCCAAAGTGTTTCCGTGCCCGACACAGGGGCTGCGGATTCGATCAAAAAATAACCCCTGACTTCAGCGAAAGGTCTGGCGAGGTCACGAGCCAATGGAAAGTGTCGAGGAAATTAATAGCAAGTGGATTTTTGCCTGCGGGAAGGAATTTGCAGATAGCCACTGACAATTCCGCTCCTGCGATGCCCTCCCAGCTGACGGGCATTGGTGTCCGGCGGAGGGCTGCGGCCCAGCGCTGCGGCCGGAGCTCCCCGGGCCGAGCCCGGCGCTGCCCACCCGGGTCCCGCAGCGCGGAGAGGGGCGCGGGGCCGTCCCTACGAGGCCCTCCCATTGGCTCCCGCCTGATGGCGTCATCGGGGGCCCCGTGATGCCAAAGGCGCTAATTTTCGGTTCCATGATTTTCTGAGGACAATGGAGGTGGGGAAAAAGGGACGGAGCTGCGCCCGGGCACTGAGACTCGGGGGCAGAAAGTAGAGAGGGGTCTATAATCTTACTCGAGCACTAGTCGGCACTGAATTGAAAACAAAAACAAAACAAAACAAAACTGAAAAAAAAAAAATCAAGTACATTATGGTTATTAATAATATATATATATATATATATTTCATTTTGCTGGTTAACCTGAGAGGAGCCGGGGCGGGGCGGGGCTGGAGGCCGTAACCGAGAGCACAGACAGGTGCCAGGTTCGGATGCACACAACGCGGACTTGGTGATCTGTCCGGAGCGCGGGGCTGAGAGGCAGCGAAGGGACTTCGGGGTGAGGGGGAGAGCTGTGTCCGCACGAGCCCGGGGGGCAGGGGCAGCCCTGCCTGGCCCGAGCCTCCTCCTGCGCTCTCCCTGGGGTCAGCTCTTTTTCAATGTAAGCTCCCTCACGCCGCCAGGAACGCTTTTTAATAATGATCGACACTGCACGGATAGAGGCAGAATGTGTGTATTTTACGTATACCTCCTAGCACAGCCCCCGCCCGGGGCTTGTAGAAGGGGCTGTAGAGCCGGGAGGTACAGCGGAGCTGTTGCTGGGCAAAGTCCGCTCCTGAAATAAAGACTCGACCTTCGTACCGATGCAAACATAATAATGATAATGATAATAATAACGACAACAATAATAGTGACAACAACAACACTTTGGGGAGCTTAGCGCAAGGACTGTTGCCCCTCTCTCCCCTTTCTCAGTGCCGTTATAAATAGGCCGCCTTCAGATCTCTGTCCGGTACGAAAGGAGCCCGCAGCTCTGAAGTGACCACGCCAAATAACCCAATGAGAAAATAAACCGGAGACGATTTCCAAGAGCGAGGTTCTGCCAAAGGGCGGAAGGAGCGGGGTGAAAGGTGCCCCGTCTTTGTAGCCCCTCTGGTGAGGTGAGCCCCCTCCCCGCATCGCTCTCTCCCAGGAGGGAACAGTGGTCCTGGAGCGGCCCCCCGAGCCCCTCCGTGCCTCACCCCGGGGTTCTTCCGACGGGGGTGGAAAAGCGGAGGAGCGTGTTTCGGGCTTCTCCCCACTTTGGCTGCGGCACCGGAGGGCACTGCGGCCTGTGGCCGGCCCTTGGCACAGGCCGGGGTGGCTGAGATGCAGGAGATGGGCTGGGGTCGTTTTCGCAGAGGTGGCGGTGTAGCATCCACCCACCGTCGCCCGCCCCTCGCCCTGCGCCTCACCGCGAGCGGTGCCCGCTTCTGCCCCCAGAGAAAGAGAAGGGCCCTCGGGAAGGACCGGGAGGAGCCGCCCGGCCAACCCGCTTCACTCGGGGGTGTCGCCGGGAGGGGATCACGCACGGTCGCCGAGGAGGACGCGGTGAATGGTCCCCACACGGACCGGTCTGACGACCGCTGCCACCCGGCGCTCGGAGCCGAATCGCTCCGACCTGAGCGTCCCCGTGTGGGAAGGGACACTCGGGAGTGCCGACTCCCAAACCAGCGGCGGTTGTGCCCGAGATCGGTCCCGATATAAAGCGCACACAAACGCACGCTTCGTGAATAGCCCAGCGGAGCGCAGACCTTTCGGCTGCTCTTTCGCTTTTCCCTTTTGGAAGCGTTCTTTGTAGGGACAGAGCAGATTAGGGGACACTCGAAAGAAGAACGATGGGATGGGGTCGCGCCCCTCCCGCCCCGCGCCGCCTCTCGGAGCCCCGTCAGGGCCATCCCGCACTGGATGGGCGGTAGCGGGGAGAGGCGCCCGGCGGCCGCGCGTCGCGGTTCTGTTCGAGGGGCTCCACGCACAGGAACGGGGCTGGGGGGTCCTCCTCAAAAATACACGGGAGGGTTTCAAGGATAACTCACCTCTGCCAAAGGAGAACGCTCGGGATAAGCGGTTTCCCGTTATATCCCTCCCTCACCACCACTCCGCCAGCTATTGGCGTACGCCATTTCTCTCGGTAACGATTCCCGAGGTAACCGCCCGCTCCCAGAGGCACAAATTGGCCATTGGAGAAAGGAGTTTATTGCGTTCCTTTCCGCGGCCGCGCATCAACCTCCGCAGGGACCCAATGGACTTTTCGTTGCAGCCCTGAGCCAGGAGGGGCCGCGCAGCGCTCCCCGGACCGGCTCGTCGGTGCCCCCGGAACCCGCATCCCGGCTCTGCTGGAAAAATAGTAATAAAAGAAAAATCACTTCCATCGTCTCCCGCTTCATCCTGAAATCTCTCCCTCTCTTTTATTTTATTTATTTATTTTTTTAAACAGTTATTTTAGCATCAGCTTCGCTGAGCAGAAATCGCCACAGAACTGCACAGCTTCTTTCTCAGAGCGGTGTCTCCGCAGCCCTCAATGCCCTCACAGCCCACGTTGCCTGCACGGCTCTCACTGCCCGCACACAGCGCGCACGGCGGCCCAGGAGGTGTGCGGGGCTCCTCCGGCTGCGGGCAGCGGGCATCGAGAGAGCCCCGCCGCCGTCCGGCTCCAGGGCTGCCTGGTAGTGGGGAAAAAGCGGCGTGCGTTGCGGTGCTTTGCTTTTTATTAAGTCGTGGAGAGGGAGAGAGGAAGCTGCGGTGGGGGGGAAGCCGGGAGGTAAAGAGAGAAACGGAAAAACGAGGAAAGAATTAAGCAGGTAATAAAGAGAATAAGGAGGGAAAATCCTCTGGAAGCTGTCTTGGAACAGAAACCTGCGGGAGCCCGGGGCGGCCGCACGGCTCAGAGAGAGAGGAATGATTCGAGACCAAGCGTGGGGGGCGAGGGGGGAGCCCCGTTCTCTCAAGGGCAGAGCCGAGAGGTGACCCCGCGGCTCGCTCCGTCCTCTGCTGCTGCCTGCCCACAAACCCCAGCAGGGGCGGCGGCTGCCTCAGTCCCCCCCCCCTCCCCCAGCAGCCCCCCGCTCCCCCAGATACCTACAAAGAGATGAAAGCCACAGTGCTGCCCCGCTCTGCGCTGGGAAATAAGCCGGGGGCAGCGGGGGGACACGTGGGCTGGGCTCGGGGGGAGCCGCTGGGAACAGGGAGCCGCCGGAGCCCCCGATCCCAAAGGAGTTAAGGGCCTTCTTCTCCTTCGTTTCCTTTCTTCCTAGCTTCTTTCTTTCTTTTTCATTTTTTCCCCTCTTTTCTTTTCCTTTTTTTTTTATTTTTAACTTTTTATTTTTTCTTTTTCTTTTCTTTCTTTTTTTTTTTTTTGACTGAAGAACTGTGGATGCAGTTTGCGTAATATCTTTATTACCGAGAACTTCAAGGTAAGCGGGCAATAGGAACCAGATGTGGAGCCGGGAGGAAGGCAGGGCGAGGGCTAGGGGACGTGCGAGGGGCAGCGGGAGGTACCCGGGGGAGGGGGCATCGCGTTGGCTGCCGGGGTGTGGGGGGGCGGAAGGTGCGCACTGATTTATTTGTAAGCCCCTTTTGGGCCGCCATTGACCTCTCGGAGCAGTAAGGCCCCTTCAGCCTCCTCTCCTTTGCAAGTTCACGTCTGACGGTCCCAAAGCGGATTCTGTGCTCTCGGGGGCCCCGTTACAGCCCCGCCCTGCCCTCCCTCCAGCCCCCCCCTCCCCCCCAGTTAGTTGCACCTGGAGAGAGCGCGGCTGTCCGGAGGTAAAGAACCACGGCCGGGTGCCCGCTGCCAGGGCCCTGTGGAGCAGGGAAGGGGTTAACGGGGCAAGGGGAGGCCCAGAGTCGCGGGGACCCGTGCTAAGGAGCCCAAAGGGGGTGGGGGGGGATGGGGGAAGGCGTGGGGTTGGAGGTCCCGCAGCTGCGTCGCTTGGCCCAGGGTCGGAACAAATGGAGCGTGGCAGCAGCTCGAAGCCCCGCTCATCTCCGCGCCGGTCCCGAACCGCGTTAATGTCATGTGCTCGTCGGCTTCGTATTCTGTTTTTTTAAACATAAAAAGCTTTATTTCTTTTAATGCGAAAGATACGACCCCCACCCCCCTCTGCCTCCACACCCCCATCTGCATCCACGCACACCCCTTCTCGGGCCCCCTCCCCTCCACTGTCATCATCTCCGTATTAATTGGGGGAGAGGTCTCTCTTCTTTTTTTTTTTCTTTTTCTTTTTTTTTTTTTTCTTTTTCTTTTTCTTTTTTTTTTCTTCTTTGTGCGTGGGGGGGAAAGAGCCGAGAAGAGCCTCTTTGGGCGGCGGAGAGTTCGGAGGGAGAGAGAGTGTGGGAGAGAGGGAGGGAGGAAGGGAGGCAGAGCCCCTCTGAGCGCGGATCGGGGCCGGGCGGCCGCGGCTGAGACCTCTTACAGCTCCCGGCCCCGCTGTGGGTGTGCGCGTATGTGGGAGGGGGAGAAAGAGAGGCTCCTGGTGCCACTCCAAGCGCATTAAGGACACTTGGGCCTTTTAATTTTAGGAATGAATGCTGATACTTGTGTTTCTTATTGTGATCCGGCTGCCATGGATTCCTACTACAACGCAGCCTCCCAGGGCGCAGACGGCTCCTCGCCTTTTAGGGCATTTCAAGCGAGTGACAAGTTCGGCCCCGCTTTCCTGGCCGCCAAAGGACAGAGCTTCGGTGACAGCGGCGCGAAGTGCCGGAGCCGCTACAGCCCGCAGGAATGCCCGTCCCTGGACGGCAGCGGGCAGGCGCCGGGCCCCGCCGCGCCCCCGCCCGCCTTTAGCAAATACCCGCAGCCCCAGCAGCAGCCGCCGCACCTCTACATGCAGCGCGGCCCCTGCAAGACCCCCCCGGAGAGCAACCTCAAGCTGCAGGAGAGCGGCGGCCACAACGGAGCCCTGCAGGTCTCCTGTTACGGTGAGTGCGGGCCGCGCGATCGGGCCGGGCCGAAGAAGGGCTCCTGGGGCCGGGGGAGCTCCGGAGGAGGCAATGGGTACCCCTCGTTCCGTTTTGCCGTGGTTTTGAGGCGAGCGCCGAGGAGGGAAGAGGCAGAGGGTCGGGGAAATCGAAGTAAATGAAAAGTAAATGAAAGAGAAAAGCAATGCGGAGCGCCGCTCCGTGCTGAATGCCGCCGAGGATGGGTTGCGCTGGGAGAGAACTTGGGGCGAATGTCACCGAGCTCTGCCCCCATCGCAGCCCCGTCCCACTGCCCCTCCCGCTGCTGCCCGACGAGGCCGTGCGCCGGCAGAGCTCCGGGGTCGCTCCTCCGGTGTGTCCTGAGGGCTCTCCGGGGCGCGCTGTGCCCGGGCGGTCGGAGAGGGGAAAAATTGGAAGAAAAAAAAAAAAAAAAAGGAAGAAAAATAAATCAAAATAAATGCCCGACCTTCTATTTTTTCAGAAGAAGGGAAAGTAGAAATGAAACCTCTCCCTCGGTCCCTCTGCTCGCTGCGGGCAGAGCGGGGCTGCCGTGCCTCTGTCCAGGTGCGCCCGCCGTGACCCTACCGGGCAGGGACGGGGACGGTGACATGGATGGGCACTGCCGGGTGCACTGGGAGCAGGGGGAAGGACAACGGAGAGAGGTGGGGGAACGGTAGCGCCTAGAGGAACCCGGAGATTCCAGCTCCCGAGTCCCCGTCTCTCGCTGTCACATCAACGGCTGCTTCTGTGCCCTCTTTGCTTTCTCTTTCTCCCCCACACACCTTCCTTTCACTCTGTGCAGGTGTACGAGAGCGCAGACGAACCTCCCCGGCCCCATCCACCCTGAGTAAAGTGGAAGGGGTCCCCGCACCCCTCTCCCCATGGCCTCGGGCCCCGCTCCCCGCCCAGCTGCTCCCCCCGTCATTTACTCTGTGCCAAGACCCGCTCATCCGTACCAGCCGGGGCTGCTCCCGTCACCCCATTTTGGGGATGCACCCCTTCCCTTGGGAAGGGGCCGAGACCGGCCGGTGGCCTCTCCTCATCCGCGGAGCCTCGGGGCGCTTCGGGGCAAAGCGGGGCGCGGAGGGAGTCCGGTGCCGCCCCACCACTAACGGGCTCTCTTGTTTCCGTAGGCTGAAAAAACCCCGGGCGCCAGTTTAGCCCCCGAGGGTATTTTGCAGCCCCGGGCAGACCCGCCTGAATCTGCTCCCGCCGTCAAGCCAGCGGGCAGCCCCGGTCCTTCTCTAAGGGGACTTCAGATGGAGCCCCGGGTCCGGAGCGGATGGCTCGGCTCGGCCCGGCCCCGACCGCCGTGTGGTGCGTCTGGGATCGGTGGGGCTGTAATAGGAGCCACATGGCTTCTCGAGGATAATTAACAACAACACTAATAACGAGGGCAAACGATTTAGGAGGGCGTCTCTCTGATGGTAGCCACGTTCGGCTTCCTCGGTGCTAAAGCAGAGATGGTGGCCACGGGCTGAGCCCCGCCGGGTACGCACCGCTCCGGGACCCTCGGGGCGGAGGCGGCCGTTCCGCTCCCGCGGATCGTAGAGAACGTCGGAGCGGCGGCGGTTCTATCGGAATGGCCGGGACAGGCCGAGCCCCGCTGCTACTCCGGCGTTTGTCCGTCTTTCCGGGCCGTCCACCGGGGCTCGGTCCTCTATTAAAATAACTCCCCCTCAAAATATAATAATAATAAATATATGTATATATATGTATACACATATATAATAACAGAGCGAAAAAAAGCGCGAGGCCGTGGAAAAAAAGAAGCCTCTCCCCGGCGAGACTGAGGTGCTCTCTCAGTCTGCTCGCTGCGCTCATCGAGCTGGTGCCGATGCCCGTGTGAGCCGCTTGAGCCAGCCGGGGGATTTCTTCTTTAATTTTAATTCCTTAATAAACACGTTCCGAGCTATAAAAAGCCCCCGCCTTCCATTTATAGCTCCCGGCGTCTATTTCCAGATCGAATCCCTTCCATTGCATTGTACGGATAAATATAGGCAGAGAGAACAGCGGCCGCACATCGGCGCAGGAACAGAGCGGCGGTTCTCGGAGCGCTCCCGCGGGGCTCCCCCCGCTGCGGACGGCCGCGCTCGGCTCCCGCTGGCACCGCCCTAACGGGGGGCTGCGGGGCGGCCCGCGGAGCGGCACCGGCAATTAAAGCGAAATCTTCAATAAAGCCCCTCGCGGCATCCGAGGATGATTGATGCGCAGCGGTGATTGAACTGCTATTTCTACTGCGCGGAGCCGGAGTTAAGTTGTGTGTCCTGAACTTACGTGCGCCTCTACCCGCACACGGCAACACGCGCAGAAGTATGGGCTGGAAAACGTGATTCGGGAGGTGAAGGGAATGTGATGGGGACGTGCACCCACGGGAGGCAGAGAGAGGAAACGGCTTTCTTCGTGCGGAGGAAATCTGTAAGTGCGGGGTTAAGCACATAACGAGCATTTCTTGTCTTTAGAGAGCGGCAAAAAGCGCAGTCTGAAGCGCCCCGTTGCTAGCAGAAAGCGAGCGCCTTAGGAAATATTCGTCCGCTGCGCACTTTATTATTATTGCTATTATTTTAATTGACACTTCTAACGCTTTTCTCCTCCCCTCCTCCCCCCGGTGCACACTGCAGGCCCCCCCGCCTCAGGGACGCACCGTGCCCGGTGCCCGCTGATGCTACCACGGTGGCACCGCTCAGCCGGAGCTCCCTGAGCCGGCCCCAAGCGGGGCGATGCCGCGCCCCCATCCCCGGGCCCGGTTCCCTCGGACCCCCGCCCGCCCCGGTGCGCGCAGGGCGGACGGTACCTCGGGGTTCGGGGTGCGCCGCCGCCCCCGTTCCGGCTCCTGCCCCGCGGCCGAAGGGAGGCGGGCGGGGAGAGGGGGAGCTGCCCGCACCCCGGGGGCCGGGAGGGGTGGGGAGGTGCTGCCCCGGCCCCCCGCTATAAAGGGATGCTGTCGGGACGCGCGGCGCGGCGCCAGCAGAGTGGAGACGGAGGAAGGAGGACGGAACCCCGGGGAGGAGAAGGGCGTGCGGCCGCGCTGGCGCTCTCCTTCCCGCAATAAGGTCAACAGATCCGCCACTCAGGGAGAGGAGGGAGCTCCCGCTGGGAGTCGGGCCGAGGCGCTCGGCAGTGCGGGGCCTCCTTCGCGGGAGCTGCGGAACCCCCTCGGCCAGCGGCGAGCCAAGGTAGGGCCCCGCTCGCCTCTTGCCCTCGGGGGGGCTCGATCGCCGCTTTTCGCGAAGACGCGTCGCGCTTC
Organism: Coturnix japonica; assembly: GCF_054131305.1. NCBI lineage: Eukaryota > Metazoa > Chordata > Aves > Galliformes > Phasianidae > Coturnix > Coturnix japonica. The sequence continues at coordinate 21,856,158 of NC_140667.1, read as the reverse complement.
TCGTGGCTCGGCCAGAGGTCTGGCTGGGGAGACCTCGGTAGGATTCCCAGCCCGGGCTGTTTTATACCGCTCATGTGTCAGCGGAGCGGAGCTCCCCCCAGGAAGATCTCTTTTCACTGGAGCTCTGTTTGTTTTCCATCTGTCCTCTGCCGAGCGGGATTAGCTCCGCTTTGGCCCCGCGCTTCTGTAGCGCACGGTGTAACCTTACCGGCGACGGGACGGGTGCGGAGAGAGAGAAAAAAGCCTTCGACTCGTCCTTGTCTGAATTGTTTTGAAACAGACTGGAAAAATACCGATGGGGAGAGAGATTTGGAGATGCTTACTGCGCGCGTCTTTTCCTAAGGGTTTGATGTGCTATTAACAATATATGCTGATGCCAGATAGCGCAAACGAGCTGCGTGTGTTATCTGGGGCTTCAGGCTGTTTATTTTGTGCTCCCTTTGAGTGCGCTCTCGGTGCGGTTGCATGACTAACCGGCTACAGTGATTCACTGGCTGCTTTCTGGGTGATTGCTCCAAACAAGTTGTGAATCAAAAGAGAGCTCCCTGGCTGTGGTTTCTAACCTCCCAAGTCAAAACCCGGAGCGGGTTTAAGGGGAGCTGATGAGTGAACTTCAGTCCTTTAGATCTCGAAGATTTATCCCCTCTCCAAGCCCTGCGTTCAGAATCGAGATGAGTTTCCCTTGTAAGAGAGAGGTGGTGTCTGTCTGGGAGGCTCTCAGCCAAGTTCTGCGCTGGAGGACATCTCCAGCCACAGCTCTGGCCCTCCAGCCACCCCGCTGCCCGGCTCTCCAGCTGAGTCTGTTCAGGGCCTTCCAGCAGCTGTATAATTCTCAGCTAAGAACTGTGGTGCACTTTGGGCAATAAGTGACTTCTCATCCCATTTTTTAGCTGGAAGAACTGAGGTTCAGAATGCATGAACAGCTCGTGCAAGGCCAGGCTGTCGCCACGCAGCGGCATCAGTGCGATCTTCCCCAGGCCACGTTCCAGCAGCAAGACTCTCCCACAGCTGTGGAGGGGTTGGTGGAGTTAGTGGGAAAATTCAGCAGGCAGAGGTTCCCAGTTTGATTTTGGAGGGGGTGAACTTGGGTTTTCTTAGCCAGGCTCTTTTTTGGTGCAAGAAGTTGCAGCAATCAATGTGTTCTTGTGTGTCCCAGTGTAGAATGGAGGCTCAGCCTGCCAATCCACACTAATGGGCTCATCTTGGGCAGCCAAACAAGCAATGGGTTGGTCACTGCTTTTCAGAAAATGCTGAGAAATCCCTGCCCCAAAAGTGCTGTTTTTCTATGCACCTGGAGGAAAAAAAATATCCTGATCTAACTATTAATCAGTTTGGAAAGTAAAGGTCATATATATGCCTGGAGATACACTTCCAAAAGGAAAAGAGACAACTCTGGATGAGGAGAACCCTGAGCTCTGACACAGCTGATAGAGGATGCTGTGATTTGAGAATCGTTTACAGAGGGGTGGATGGGAACATTGAGTAACTTACAACTATTGTATGTCTCTCTGCTACCCCAGCTTCTGAAGTAAAAGTCTTTAAGTAGAAGAAGAAAGCCACATATATATGAAATGAATGACCTCCTCTTTATTTTCTGCATGAGTTCAGGCAGATCAGTGTAATTACACATGCTGACTCTGTTCGTGCTCACACACAATCTTTGCATTTTGACTGTCACCTCTATAGGCACAGTGTGAAAGAGCACTTCTGGACAGCATCGTGTTTTAGGGGCACTTTTCTGCTGAAGAGAGATGGAGGGAGAAGGGATCAGAGGCAGAAGAGAGGAGGCAGAGAAGGGGGAGCTCAGAAAACTCGGAGGAGTGGTGTGCAGTGGCAGACAGCTCTGTGTGGAAGGTGCTCTGGGATTGATTTTATGGACAGCACAAACCCACCAGCACCAAATTCTTCATCTCTCCATTGGGGATAGCTGTGATTCAGCAGTCAGTAGCCACTGCATTTGGGTCCCTGCAGGGTCTGACTGTGACAGGCTGATATGTAATAAGCTGTGGTCTAGCTTTGTCTTTGGCAAAGACTTAACTCAGTTAAATGCCTATTGAATCTGATAATTTCTTTTTTTTAGAAAATGTGAATTAAGGTTTTACCCTGTTGGTGTTAATCTTCTTGGTGGAATCAGTACTATTTCTAGGTGTAGAAATTATTCCTTATTACTCATTACTTGTTAGGTGCGAGGCAATTCCTTCAGCAGGTACCAGCGCTGGAAGGGCAAGTCGTTTCAGTCAATGGCAGTTGTGCTGAGGTGGTGTGGAAATTTCATGCTGCCTTGAAGACAGCAACTGCCTTTGTTTAGTAGAAGTCTGTGAGCTGGGATGCTGCTGAGGGAGGAGGGACAAAGCAGTGGGAGCCACCACGCCAAACAGAGCCATGGAGGGCTTGGGGGCCTTGAGATGAGGAGCAGTGCAATGAGAAGCTCACTCAAACCCTTTATATAGTTCTGGTGGTGGGACATATGTGTGCATGTAAGGCAGAGGGATCATAACTGAAACCAAATTTGAGGACTCAAAGCAAAACAAAGCCGGTTATTCAAAGAGAAATGAGCAAACTGAGAAGACAGAACACTTTGGGCAGGCTTCTATCTGGGGAAAATGGCAGGAACTTGTAATATCAAGCCTGGAAATTGCTCCTGTTCATTCCTTTTGTGTTTAGGGAGATTGAGAGGTCTTTGCATGCAAACACTGCTGCACTGAAGAAGCACCTCAGGTCTCACTGGTTCCTCCCTGCACAGAAGCAGCCTCCTCAGGCCCTCAGACACTGCTGACTGCTTCAGCTGTGAGTGGTAATGCTGGTGTCAGGGTAGGGCTTGGTTTCCTAAGGGAGAAACAGGGAGCTGCATATTCTTCTGGTGTGAGAAGGATCAGATAATGAAGGTGTGTACAGAAAGCCAAGCTAGTCAGAAGCAATAGGAAGTGAAAGGAATCCACATGAGAATAAAAGCAAAACAAAGCTGTAAACTTCAGTGAGTGAAGGGCAATGTTGGGAGATTTCCCAGCAGTGGTCGAAGACAATGTGAAAGTGACATTGTGCAGGGACATTGTGCAGGGAGACCCTTGGGTCCAGCTGCAGGACCCCCAGGTGATGGGGAACTTGGGGCTGGGGGAGGTTTTCATGGGACAGGAGAAAGAGGAAATTGTTGCTCAGTCTGAGCCACAGCAAGGGCTTCTGAAGGAATGGAAAACTATCCCAAACTGGAAAGTGAAGGATCACCAGGATACCAGTGTGTTGGGTGTGCAGCTGTCCCAGTGCTGCTGGGCTGTCTTGTAGGGGTTGGTCACCCATATGACTGTCTGTTTCCAGCACCTGTTCTCTGCAGCACAAGGAAACATCATCGATTTCCAGCCCCAGCAATGCCAATGGCAAAAGGACTCTCCATGAGATTATCATGTATCTATTCTCTAGCTGAATGGAGCCCAGCCTGGCAGCACCGATGCATGAGGAGAGCATGAGGCTGAGCACTGGGCAGGCATGATCTGCAGCCCAGCCCGTGTGCTGGTGTCTGGGTCGGGAGGCTGAGAGCCCTCCTGGAGCACTGAGTGGTTCTGTTCCAGCTTCTCCTCCAATGGTGCATGCCCAGACCTCATCCTGGAGTAGAGTCAGGAACACAGCTGTGGTAAGGACCCATACCTGAGAGCTGAGAAATGCTCAGTAATAGACATAACCTGGCTTATCAAGATTTGCTCTGAAATTTTGTAAGCAGATTGGAGCCAGATATCAGTCTGAGCTAGACAGGACACAGCCAAATGCTAGAAGGCAAGAGGAAGAGAAGACCCACCTACATTGGCAGAGGACCTGCAGACATTTTGTGCTCCCCACGTCTCTAGATGCCGGTGAGGACTTCCAAGATAAATAGCCAGTGGACCAATTGCTAGACGTTTAGACAGATTGTGGAGAAGGAGGAGGCCAGAAACACTCCATGAAGCTGTGGGATTTATGGCAGAGCTTAAATGTTGCATTTCATCCCTTCAGCAGGAGTCAGAAAGCTGCTACTGGAAGAGAGGGAAGCTGGATGCCTTAAGTCATACAATGTCCTGTGCTGGAGAGAAGAGTATTTTCATCCAGCTCATACCACTTCAAACTATTAGAAGGACTTTTGCAGGATAGAGAGCAGTGGGGGGATTGGCTGCAACATCAAACATGAGTGCAGCGGCTGCGTTAAGTGTGGCTCTGGTAGGGAATGGAAATGTGGGAAGGCTTGTTGTAAATATATGGCTAGTCAGGACAGAGCCTCGTAAAAACCTACCGAAAGGCCCGAACACCACTCAGGAAGCAGGGGCACCTGGAGCTGCACATACTGAGCTGGGTGATGCTGCTTTTAAGTCAGGGCTGAAGCTGCAGCAAGGCTTTGTGGTGCCCAGGGCCGGATATTAAGTTTGTGTTCAGACCAACCCTCTTTTAATTTCCTTTCAGGAGGGGTACATTTGTGGCTGATTCTGTGAAAAATCCCCTTTTCCTTGGCTTTGGTGGTAAAAAGTGGTGTTCTTGGTTGTATATCCAATTTGCCTGCATTTGGCAGTGGTCCACTTGAGAGGGAGACCCATGGAGCAACCCCAGCTGCTGTAGCAAGAGAGGGGCTGCTGCCTATGTGTATAATGTACGGGCACTGCAGATGCTTGTTCAGGTTCTGCAGTTGTTAACCAAAACTAAACAGAGTGAGAGACAATGAGGCAATCCAAAATGGAGCAATTCATAGGTGGAGGAGAAATGCCAGTGGGAGACTGAGCTTCTGGGCTCCAGGAGAGACCCCAGCAATGCTCAGTGTGCAGATTGCTGAGGGTGGCATCTGATCACTGAGCCTTTTCAACCCTTAAAGACATGGCTTGTGTGAAAGAAAGAAGTTTGGGCAATGTTTGTAGTGCTTGCTTCTGTGGGCAGGCCCCTGAGCTGTCTCTTTGAGCTACCAGCCAGCTCTTGGGCCTTGTTTCTTGTCCTCATTGGGAGAAAGGCCAGCAAGTTCTGTGCTGTGTAAATTATGTAAATCAAAGGATGTTTGTGCCTTGCCATTAATAGATAATATCTGGGATGTGCTGTACTGGGTTCATTTTAGTTTTCACTGTGGATCTGTGGAGGTTAAAATGGTTTTCATGCTGGGACAAGTGCATAGCAAACTGTGGCATAGGTTCCCCACCACCTGTATGCACTCAAGAGACAAACAGAACAAGGAAAGCATGGCTGGCCGCACTGTTCCTGTGACAGCTGAGAGCATCTCAGTAAATGGTGACCTTTCATGGGAAGTTCCCAGCGTGAGAGGAGAGTGACATGGCACTGGATGGTCCTCCAGCCTTCACAGCTCTCCTGGGCACCAATCCAGCTGCCAGGGTCACATCTGCAGACCTATAAAGGCTAAAGAACACCACATACTTCTTGTGAGAGGGGAAATTCTGCTGCATACAGATGGGGACAGGCACAGTGCTGACATCAGACCAAAGTGAACCCGACTGCAGGCTGACTAGATGCTGCAAAACTTGCTAGCACTGAAGTGTGGCATGCACGTGATCCCATAGTGATCCAAACCCTTGATACCTTCATCTAACTTTCTGGTATATGTATGGGAAATCACAGCTTGAACCTCTGATTAATCAGTGAGGCAAGTGTTGGGTCAGCTGTGGGAGCACAGGTGAGAGTAATCCAGCTGTGCTCCCAGAAGGGGTGGAACTCGACTCCACCTCCTCTAAGACCTCATTTAAGGGCTGACAACCACTGAGGCAGTATCTTTTGGAGATTGCTCCCCAGTGGAGACTGCCTCACTTTCTGGTCAACGCATAAACATTGGTGAGTTTTTCTTTGCTAATAACCTTTGACTATCTACCATCATCTTTGTTAATATCTTTATATATTAGCCACCCTTACAGTATGGAAGAGAACTCATGTCTTGGCATCACATGGAAATATGCAGCATTCTTATTTCTTCTTTCTTTCACAATATACAGAAAACTCTTCTGCTTCATTCAGTAGATGTGGGATTACAAGAAGGAGGTTCAAGGAGCTACAAACAGACGTCCAAAATGTTTGTGGTATCAAAGCAGGGTGTGATGCAAAAAAGATTCATTCAGCAAATATGCCTGCTTTTTTTATATCTATTCTCTGGGAAACCTTAGAATTTAAAGACAAAATATTGTATAGGAGACAGGGAAATAGAAAACTGAACAATGAATGTTCATGAGAGTTCATTATATCAGAAATCCTCCAAAAATAAGAGGTTCTGAGGTTTTGCTATGATATCAATACCACCAGGTCCCTTGAGGTTGTGTTCTTTCTTAGGCCAAGAGATAACTAGTTGTAGCAGAAATGCTAAGTCAGGGTTTGAACCAGTGATTGAGAACCTTGTGGAAGGCAGGGCCAACCCAGCAGAGCTCAGGGGCCTAGATATAAAGAACATGCAGCAAGGCAGATGATTTTTGGCTGAAGTATTCCATCAGGTTACTTAGATGCTAAAACATGCAGTAAGATCATGCTATGGCAGGTAGTGTGGGGAAAGTTTGGCTAGTGCTGGGAGGAGACACTGATTCTGGCTGCAAGTGCCTCTTGATGGCATAGATACCACCTTGTATGTCTCTGTGGTAGGCTCATTTGCAGACATCTGGCTGATTGTACATCCCTGGAGATGGAGAGCTCATAGAATCATTTGAGTTGAAAGGGACCCTTAAAAGCCATCCAGACCAACTCCACTGCAGTGAACAGGGACACCCACAGCTACATCAGGGTGCTCAGAGCCCTGTCCAGCCTGACCTTGCATGTCCCCAGGGTTGGGGCATCCATTACCTTTCTGGGCAAGATGAGGAGCCTAAAGCAGATAAGCCACGGTGTGCTACAGCAACCATGTCTACCTACAAACATGTGAGAGGCCTCCTGGCCCAGGAGAAGCTGTCAGAGGTGCTGGGTGGGCCCGAGAAAACAAGAACAGAGCCATGAATGTTGGGTCTGATGGAAGTAATTTCCTTGCTGGGGGATAATGAAGAATGGCCAGATTCATCTCACCGGGAGATAATGGAGCACCATGATTTTCTTTTCTGTTTAGCTCTCACTATGTTCTTGACAAATTGCATTCATACACGCCATCTTTCTCAGCTGGTAGTTATTTTACAAAGGAGTTATTACAGGGGAAGGTTATTTGAGTATGCACTACTGTCTAAGTGAACTGGGCTCTATAATGGTTGTGAGATCACATTTATAAGTACCAGCTCCATCTGCTGTGGGAAGTAACCATGGGATTTGATTCAATCTGATTCATAAAGCTGCATGTCCACTTCAGAAAAGAGAGAACACAAGCTACTAGTGCTCCCAGAGTCTCCAGTCCCAGGCGAGGCTCTGGGAACTGGCAGATGCAGCTGAAGGGTTTTTTTGACCCCTTCTTTGGGTTGGAAAGCTCCTACTGCTCCTTTTTGGCACTAATACCTTAATGCTAAAACCCTGACTTCTTGGGATCTGCAGCCTTCTGTGCTCACTGAAGGAGTTTTGTAGCTTGGAGAACCACAATTTAATTTGACTGTGTGTCTTAAGAGCGAAATGAGTTGCTTCAGCAATTGCACGTACCTCTCATGCTACAAAGTTAGGACCAAATATACAGTCAGATAGCAAACCTCAGATGGTGTTTTGTAGGAAGCTGGGTTTGGGATGAAAAGGAAGAAGAAAGCAACCTGCTGTGGCCCAGCAAGCTCTCCTTGCAGGCATCTCTTCTTATCCAACCCAAGGGTTGGAGTTGCCCCAGGAAATGGAGAACAGCCAGTCCTGTTTCCCATAATGGATGCCCCAAGTCCTTGGATGCTGGAAACTGAAGTGATCCTGGCTTTGCCCAGCAGTTTGCACATAAGTGTTAATGGGTTCCTGAGTCATGCAGCCAAAAGTTGATTTGTGCTGGTGAGCTGAAGGTGGGGATGTGATGGACTCATGGGGTCTTTCCAGGTGCTTGGCTGGGTGAGCATCGCTGCTGGAAATAGATTTCTGAGGCAAATACTCCTTTTCACAAGTTCCTAAAAACAATTTCTGTAAATGTTTGCTAATGTTTACTTGACATTTGCAGTCAAGCATGTCACTATGATCCTACCCTGGAATGTTAACTGGAAACAAACAAGAAAGTGGGCATGAGCACTGCTGATGTGAGTGCAGTTTTCAATTTAGACTGATTTTCATGGTCATCATCTTTCACATAATGACCCACTTCTGCTGAGAATTAGTGGTGTTGCAAAAGGTTTGCTGTTTTCAGGTGTTGTGACTTTTTGCTCTCTGTTCAGAGGCACGATACCAGAGCTGCTATGTCTACTGTCTGACTCTTCCTACCAAAAGCTGCCTCCAGTTGCCTCTAACTTAATCAGAACTTAATGATTTGGCTAAAAACTCCCACAGCATGTTTGCCTCTGGCTGTTTTTATAATACTGAGGGTTTTTTTAAATTTCATCTGAGATTTTTCCAAGGGCATGGCTAAAACTAAGTGCATTTTTGTTTTTTCCACGTCAAATAATAATAATCTCACACTGCCTTTTATCAAATATTCTGGTGCTTGGTGCTGTGGAGCACAGAGGGGCAGGGGTTTGAGTAGAACACATGCCCTCTTTCCTTTTCTCTGAACAGGAGAAGGCTGAAAGAGCTGTGGTTCTCACTGGCTCAGCAATGACTGAGCTTTGACTCTCACACCTAAATACACAGCAAGTTTCACATGCCCTGGACAGGGTTACAGCCAGCTTTGAGTGCACTCTTCTTGTAGTGGCCTTTTCCTCCTGTAGATGGTCCAGCCTTCTTCAGGCCTGAGTGTTGTAGGGGAACATGTGAGAAAAGCTGTCCCTGGGAAGCAGTAGAAGACAGGGGTATGAAACTTTGTCATGGAAAAAGCTTGGTCTGCAGGCTGGAGAATGTACTGCATTAAATGGGGTCCTTTTTCCCTCTCTTTTGACTTGGGTTTTGCAGTGCTCTGAGTTACGTGATACGAGGAGTTTACCCTTTCAGCAATTTGCAGCTCCCCTTTCATAAGTAAGGAACGTTTCTGTTGAGGCTTTCCTTGTTCAGCATTACCTAATGGATTTTTTTTTCCTTAATAACTGTCATTTGCCCTGCGCCTTGCTATTCTCAACTGAAAATGAAAAATGTCAGTTGCCGGCTGTGAACAGCATTCATTATTCATTTACCAAAGGAATCTCGGGCACATTCATCCCATTTCCTCTTAGTGCCTCATTATCAATAAACCTTTACCCTGCTGCTTCAATAAATCATTTTCATCCCTTTGCTTTGTAAGCCAAGTGCTCGAGGTCCTGCACAGGTATCTCACAGGAATCGTGGGCCAAGTCAGGCAGTGGTGTTTCTACTCCTTGGTCAGCTGGTGAAACTTCATTAAGAGGAAATTATGAGTTGTATATACATATGGATGCAGAAAGCAGTGTACTGAAGCAAACAGAGAAGTTGAGCAAGTTTCAACCATTCTTGCCTTTCTCTCCGTGATCCTAATGCAAAATTTGCATGTCTGGTGTTGTAGCAGCCTTGTCAACTGTGGGGGCAGTTTCCTCCATGGAAGGCCGCTGCTGTGTCTCTGCTGCAGTAGAGAAATTTTGTGGTGGATGCTCTTGTGGTACGTAGGCGCTGGTACCAGGGTGAGGCAGGGCTGGCAGCCACAGAGGCCAAGAGCTTATTAAACTTCACTTCAGCCAGAGCTGAAATATGCTCTTCTAGTACCAGGCAGCAGAGGTTAATGGAGCCCTTCTCATGTATGTTTTATGACACTCTTTTGGGATGCATATAAAAGGACTGGGACTTTTGGAGCAATTTAACTAAATATTTGTTTAGGCTGTGTAAGGAGCAGCTGGGGTTTCCAGGCAGGTCAGACATAAATGGATATTCCTTTATCTCCTCTCACCCCTAGAAACTGGATGGCTCCTGTGGTGCCCATAGCACCAACTCCATCCCCTGAACCCACAAAGGGGAGAGGTTTGGCAGTAGGTGAGACAAGCAAGGAGGGGTCTGGAGGCAATCAACCTGTTGATGCCAGGCTTACTGTTTTGTTTTCATTCTTGGTCAGCAAGTTCCTATTTCAGCTATGCTGCTTTTTGCTTCAGTTTGTGTTTTTGCTGCCCTGCTCCTCTCTGCCAATAGAGTTGATCCCTGCCTGCCTCCCGTCCCTACTTACTGTGAATTGGAGGTTTGGTAGCCAGAATCCTAATTTCATTCTGGAGTGCTTACAAAAGCCTGGTGCTCACAGGAATGTTAGCAGTTCCCAGACCTGGCTGGCCCCGAGTTTTGCGATGTGCAGCAAGAATGGAAATAAGTTCTAGTTGTGCTTCCAAGAACAGGCACGTTTGGTAAGGGCTGAATATTTTCTTTCCCTCATCTGTGCCTTTCTTTACTAATCAGCTGTGTAAAACTGAGGAGCAGCAGAACTATTGTGCTAAAGAACCTGGCCTGCATTTTGTTTCAACATTTAAACTCAGCCTTTTCTGTGGTTCAGTGAGGTTCAGCCAGCTTTGGGTGTTTTCTGTTTTTATTTCAGCTTTCCAATTTTCAAGCAGGAGTTGTAGTACCCCATTTCCCTTTTGATGCCCCAGCATCTCACAAACTGGGGACCGAAGCTCCCCTCATACTGGAAGCTTTCACTTACCTGAGGGTCTGTGGACCCTTTGGAGGTGAAATCCAAATAAATAGATGCTGGCGGGTGCGCAGGCATGAGTCTATGACTGAAACAACATGGAAATGCTTTGGAAGAAGGAGACCATTTCTCCTTACAGTGAGGCCATCACTGCAGACGTTCCTGTGCTAGAGATAAGCAAGCCTGAGCAGTGGGCTCATCAGGGAGAGGCAAGGTCTTCTGTTTCAGTATCTGGCACAAATCTTCATCTCCTTTCATCATCTGAGGTGAAGCAGCCAGAGAGCAGCCCAGCAGTTTCATATTCTCCCAGCAGGGGCAATGGCTGTGCATTCTCTTGGTCCAGTTCTTTTCCTGTGCTGCATTCTGGCAGCCAGTAGGAGAGCTGTAATGGCAGCAGAACCATTCCTGTGCCTTTGAAATTTTCTGGTTAGCTCTCTCCTGCTCTTCAAATGGGTGTGCCTAACAGAGAAGGATTTGGAGCATAAACTGCCTTTTTTGCTCCAGTCGCCGTTTCTATTCGGAGTTAGCAGAATAGATTCAGATAGATTAGTCCAGCAGAGGGCCACTAAGATGGTGAAGGGCCTGGAGCATCTCCCCTATGAGGAGAGACTTAGGGAACTGGGTCTGTTTAGCCTTGAAAAAAGAAGGCTGAGAGGGGACTTGATCCAGGTTTATAAATACCTGAGGTGTGGGAGCCATACTGGTGAGTCTGGTCTCTTTTCAGTAGTGCGTGGGGATAGGACTAGGGGTAATGGGATGAAAGTACAGCATAGGAAGTTCCGCACGAATGTGTGCAAGAACTTCTTTACAGTGAGGGTGACGGAGCACTGGAACAGGCTGCCCAGGGAGGTGGCGGAGTCTCCTTCTCTGGAGATATTTAAGACCCACCTGGATGCCTACCTGTGCAACATGGTGTAGGGAACCTGCTTTGGCAGGGGGGTTGGACTCGATGATCTCTAGAGGTCCCTTCCAACCCCTACAATTCTGTGTGATTCTGTGTGATTTTTTTTTTTTTTCCTGTAAAAGCCAGTTTTGTTAGTGTTCTTTAAATACTATGATAGAGGAGCAAGCAGCATGTAGTGCATTCTCAGAGCTGATCCTGAACTCTCTGTATACAGCTACAGGGTGTGCAAATTCACCAGCTCAGGTAATAAAGCAATGTGCTCATATGAAAGCATTCCCAGCTGCTAGGCTGTGTGATAGGTGGATGTACACACAGGGACTGCTCAGCTTCGTTCAGGCTCCAGGGACCTGCAGGCAGGCTGGGTACAAAGAGCTGTGCTTGTTCTTATCTGGAGTGGGAATGGAGGTGTTCCAATCAGTTCTCACTCAGCAGTGAGGGCAATGCAGCTGTCATAGTGGGGGCACCTCATGCAGATTTCTACCACTTGCATCTAGGAGAGAAATGATGCTTAATGCTACACCTGTGACCCATTGTGGAGGTTTTGTTGATTATCTGCCCTCTGCTAACAAAATCAGTGATTCCAGAGCCAGACACAATTCTGCATCTTCTCTCTATCTTTCTATCTGTAGATCTCAGAGTGCTTGCTCCTTGAATGGAGATAAACCTCAAGATTCCTTCCTTTTAATGAATGAATAAAGGAGCACAGCTGCTCCTTATTATCATATCTAACCCCAAATGTGAATTTTTTAAATGAAGGCCCTGTGCCTTCTGAGGCCTTCTGAGCAGCAGAGGCAGGCAAGAGGCAGAAGGCTGCAACAGCCAACCTGGAAAACAGCAGTACAGCTTCACCGTGGGTTGAGGAAGGTTCCAGGGCCATAGGGTTGCTGCTACTGTTGGGGTTCTGGAAGTGTGCAGGCTGGATGGTGCTGCAGCTCCTTCTTGGTAAGAGATGCAGCCAGTGCTGCCCACACCAGGCCTGAACTTCAGGGCTGTTACTGAAGCATCAAACCATATGCTGCCAAGACAGTGCACTGGGGAAATATCCCTGTGCCAGCAATGTTCATGACTTGTGCAGACCTTGTGTCTCACAGTCTTGTGGGGTGTTGTGCTGTTTCTGTAGGATCTGCCTTTACTCGGGGGAATGGCAGCAGATGCTGTGTGAAGGAGACATTGCTTTGAGTTGAGCCCAATGCTGCTGTGTGCTTTGGAGACGCACTGCTCTCCCCTGCCATGTGGATGTGCCAAGCTGAATTCGCTTCAAATTAAATTTCATGGTTAAGTTTATACACGGAGAAGACTTTACATCCTCATCTTTCCAAAACAGCCAGTTAGGAACAACCCAGATACGTGCTTTGAACCCTCAGCATGGCTAGAAGCCTGTTCCCTGTGGGGAGGGATGCATACAGGGATCACTGCAGGTTCACTTGGCCGCCACAGTGCTCAAGCACACACTGTGTGCTAGGAGTTCTCCAACCTGAGGACCCACAAAAAGATGTACTGGCACCAAAGAAGCATTTCCCTTCCTGCAGGGATCCAGAAAGAAGATATGGCAGAGCAGCACAATGCTGGGGAGACCACAAGCCTGGCTGTCCTATGCTGCCTGCTGGCATCTCCTGTGGGGTGACACTGATACAGCAGTACTGGTGGTACAGCAGGCAGATGAGGCACTGGGAGAGGTGAGCAAATCTACCACAGTGAGTGTGAGGAAGGAGCCCAGAGCAGCAAAGGAGGCACCCAGCAGTCCTGTCAGGCTTGTAAGGGTGTAGCGATGCTCACATTACCTCCTTGTCATGGAGATCTTCACAATCTGTAACTCAAGGTTTCATTAGATTTGATTAGAAACAGACACCCCAAACTTTGCATTGAAGCTTTGAGGCCATCTCCAGTTACAGGAAGTCTGGACATATCCATATGCAGATGTATGCAATTTGTTTCACTTCAGCATTTAGCATGACTAGTTTGAGGTCAGGGATACTGTTCCTAAGGAAAGGAAGTTATTCCTCTGGATGCAGAGCAAAGGGAGAAGAGGCCATCCCTGTGGGCTGCCTCCAGCCCATCTTCTGCCTGTGGACAGCCAGTGGCTGAGCACTGGAGGTGAGAAGTAGCAGGGAGCCACCAGGGGGTGGCCTCACGGCCTGTGTTCTTGCTGCAGGGGTCTTGGGGAGCATTAGAGTCAGCCAGCAAGAAGGCATGGGGGGGAAATGCACCCAGCTTCATGACATCTTAAATTAAAAGGAAAATAATAACAATGTAACTGTGATAGGATGAGAGATAATGACTTCCAGTTGTGCCAGGGGAGGTTGAGGTTGGGGTGAGGTGTTGGAACAGGTTGCTCATGGAGGAGGTCGAGTCACCTGGAGGCGTTCAAGAAACATGGAGATGTGGCACTGATGGATGTTGATAGTGAGCATAGTGGGGATGGGCTGATGGTTGGACTTAGTGATCTTAGTGGTCTTTTCAAGCCTTTATGATTCTGTGATTCTATGAACTAATAAGTTCCGTTGGTATAGCATGTGACTGATATACTCAGTGCCCAGTGTGATGAATCCTCCTAAGAACCAAACCAAAGCACCAAGATGATAGACAACATGAAGCTTGAGCTCTTCATGAGTCTGAGAGAACAGCAATAAATCCTTCTGAAAATCCAGTAGAGCGGTAGAGGCAAATAGCTCCCACACCTCCAGCATCAATCCCAGTCCTGGCCACTTCTCTGCACTAATTATGCAACTTCTTTCTCAAAGCCCTTTCATCTTTTATCCTCCCACACTCAACTTTGTGCCTTCCTGCCGTTATGCCCAAAAGCAGTAGCCACATTTCATCCTTTCCACTTCAGCCAAGTTACATCGACTCAGCCTTTCAGCTGTGAAGGTGAGTGCAGACCTCTTCACAAATCCACCCACTTCATGCTTAGGCTATGAAGCTGTGGCTGGGTTGCTCACCAAACAGAAAAGCTATGCATAAAGATGAATTAAGCTGAACAAAGTTGTAACTGAGGGTGAGAGCTGGGGGATTTCTAGAGACTTTGGCAAATATGTCTGTGTAAATGACCTCGGAGATGACACTGCAGAAGTCTCCCAAGGGAAAGCTCCTCACAGGGAGAGCGTTAGATCCTGGACACACTTTAAATTTCATGTTAGCTTGCTTGTAAAACACAAGCCAGGTGTTATGTTCTTGCATTGGTAAGGAGAGTTTGAGCAGAAAGTATTCCTGCAGCCTTTCCATCTAGAACCTACAGGAAATGTGGGTGGAAGCTCAAGGCTTGTTGTGTTTTTCTACCCTGTACCAGGCTGGGGCTTTCTACAGGTGTCCTACATGGGGTGTGGTGACGGGCACTGCTTTGCCAAGGGCAGCATGAGTCCTCACAGCAGGCTGTGGGGTTGCCGGGGGGGGGGCATCCATGATAGGAACACATGCCCATGGTGCCCAGTCCCAAGCCTTTTCCCTTTACTGCCTCCCCATCACTCTGTTTCTATTAAAGGCTTTTCCCACTGCTGGAGCTCTCAGGCTAAACAAATCAATTGGTCGTAAGGTTTACACTCATTTTCTTCTCTCTTTCTCCCTCCACACTGAACAGGTAAAGAAAGCAGCTTGGGAGAGGCTGACTTGCAGCCAAACGCTGACCCCTCGGGCATGGACAGCAGCTACCTCAGCGTGAAGGAGGCTGGAGTGAAAGTCCCTCAGGACAGGGCCAGCACGGACCTCCCCAGCCCCATGGACAAGGCGGACTCGGAGAGCAACAAGGGCAAAAAACGGAGGAACCGTACCACCTTCACCAGCTACCAGCTGGAGGAGCTGGAAAAGGTCTTCCAGAAGACCCACTACCCAGATGTCTATGCCAGGGAGCAGCTAGCCATGAGGACAGACCTCACCGAGGCCCGAGTACAGGTAACAGGGATGCCTTAGGCTGGGCTAGGGGCAGGTGAGCCTTGAGCCCCATGTCTTTGAGCTGAAGGGGCAACAGGGCTGGTGAATCCCACTGCATCAGAGGGCCAGGAGAGATGTGTGGCTGAGATGCAGTATTACAGGTGCTTCCTGCTGCTAACCTGGGTGTCCAACCCAGCCAAACCCCCAAACAAGAGATTTTTAAGTGCTGCTCTTTCCCCTGAATCAATATTAACCCAAAGGCTTGGTAGAGCTTAGAAGCATTCGCAAAACAGAGAACTACTGCTCAGAGCAGACACCTGTGACTCATGTTCTGATGGTCACCTAAGGTTGCTGGGAAGCTAGGACATCATCTTGTCATCTAGCTAACTCCTGTATTCAGGTGTTCCTGGGACCACTACCTCTACAATTCACATTAGCATCAGGAATATCTGGAGTGGGAGGGCATCTGGTTACACCTCTCATACCAGGACCCTGCTTGCTTTCTGCTCTGAACCCTACCAGTATTTGACACAAAGCAGCTAGGCCAGCATCCCTGTGTTCCTCCCTGCATATTAATTCTAGGTTCATTCCTAGCTGCAGGGCTTTTCTCACCTGCTTTTTGAGACCAGATTGCAGGGTTCAATGCTCTTCCCTACAGCTGCTTCTCCTTGTATCAGCTGTGGCTGTGTCTCAGCAGAAAGTAAAGAGGCTCCTGTTGGTTCAATGGGGAGGGGTGGGCACATGGCAGCATCCACACACCTGGCTTTCCTCTGTGTCCAGGCAGAGTTGTCCCTCCTCGGCAGCACAATCCAGAGCCCTGGGAGCACAAGGGATGGAGCAGGATGAGATGGCAGGGGACTTCATGCCTGGGGAATGCAATGACTCCTCTACCCCCCCTTCAGAGCCAGCACTCTGATTGCTGGGACTGCTAATGAGATCTTTTTAGTGGTGCCCCTGTGATGTGGCGGGGGCTTGAAAGTGAAAGGGAAATGTCAAACTCGGCTATAGCAAAATCACTGCCTTGGAAAGAGGAAAAAAAAAAAAAGAAAAGAAAAAAAGCAAAGCAAGAAGTAATATATCTTGATCCCTTTTCCCCCATAAAACCCTGGGAGGCTGGTGGAAGGAGCGGAAAGACTGAGCTAAGCCTGCAGGAAATTAAACATGAAATGAAAACAAGCTCAAGTTATTCAGTTCTCTCATCCCAGGCTCCAATTTCCCATTCCAGGCCACTGATAAAATGGTGTCCAGTTTCAGTGCTCAAGGATGAATTCTGTCTCTGTTCTTGCAGGCTGGAAAGCAAAGGGCTGGTGGCCATCACTAGCAAAAGGGTGCATGGCCTGGCCATCAGCATTGGGATGAGCCTGGAGACAGACAGATGGACAAACAGCAGAGGCAGGAAGGGGCAGAGGTGGGGATAGCGCCCACTGAAAGGGGAAGATCAGACAGAAGGGAAGGGAGCTCAATTTAATCTTTCATTTGGCACTAGGACTGCAGTGGTGGGCAGCCCTGGGGTAGTCCCAGGCACTCAGTGGTGCTGTGGCCCCAGCACCCCAATGGGTATTCACACAGCAGCACCAGCCAGGCAGTGGGGGGAGCAACGCACTTCATTTCAGCCCTGCTGCCTCCACAGCATGTCAGAGTGTGTGCATATGGATTGAGGTACCAGCATATGGCTGCATGTTTATGGAGACAAGAAACATTTTCTGTTCTGTAAATTTTTATAGGATTGATTGGATACATCGGGGCTTATCAAAGAGCTGTCTGCAGGAGTCAGATCCATGGCATTGGCCCACACTCCCTCCCCACTCGTTCACACCAAGGTGCAGGGCAACAGGAGCACTCTTGCAGGCACCCTGTCCCCACTCACAGACATAACCCCAAGCAATGCATCCTTTCGTACAGCAGCGTCTCAGCTGAAGGTGACAGGCGGTGAACAGAAAATGCACACTTGGTGCTTTCTCAGTTTTTTTTTTTCTAGATTTCCTCTTTCAGTACCTTCTGAATTCAAGGAAGCCAAGGGAAATTCTACAGAGGAAGATACCAAGCATCCTGAAAATAGTTTGATCTCAAAGATAAGCAATCACATTTAAGAGTGATACAACTGTTTGGGGCAGTTGATTGCAAGCAGCAGTAGGGCACAGGGAGCATCTCCATGCCCTGGGCCCCCAGCACCTCACCTGCAGGTGCCCTTCAGCCTCATGGGTTTGTGCAGATGATTTGCCCCAGCCTCCCAGCTTGAACTTTGGGCCCAATAAGTTTAAACTACTTTGCCTGACCATTGCTGGCCCCGTCCAACATGAAAACGCTGATGCTGGGGTCAGCCCCAAGCAGGGCAGTGCAGGTGAGTGCTTGCCAGGAGGGATCTGGCCACATGTGCTGGGCATATGTCAGCCCCAGCACCGTGCACAGCCTGCACCATGCTGCCTACCTGCAGGCACCCGCTGTGCACAGCAGGGCTCCGCCGCCCCGGGAGGAGCCGGGTCAGCACCACTGGCTGTGAGCCCGCAGATCAAAGCGGCACGATCCCGGCCAGCCCTGGGACTGGCCTGCAGCTGGGCTGGGGCAGCTGTGCCAAGAGGAGGCAGAGGAAAAGCAGACGGACGGATGCCTGGGGCACCAGTGTGCTCCTGCAGGATGCTCTGCATGTGCAGTGCTCTCATCTGAGGTGATACTAGGAATGTTCTGCTGAACTACACCCTCTGGAAATCCTCATGGGGTGGAAATTGCAGCCATAGGAAATCCTCAGAAAGCACAAATCCTTGTGCTGTTTTCTTCCTGGACTAATTTCTAGCTGAGCTGACACTGCAAAAGCTGTTTGTGCCCATTGCCTGACTCACCAAGTACAAGAGCAGTGCAGGGGGGCTCCTGTTTCCATGCTATCTCTGCAGTGAGGTGCCGGTCCCCCAGCCCTGGTCACGGTGCAAAACTTGAAGCAGAAGCAAGAAGCTCCCAGCCTGCTCCTTTCATGCGCTGGCGTGACCCGCACACCCCAGCCCCTGGTGATCGCATGCATCACTCGGTGCCTTCAAAGCAGCTTGTGATTGATGTGTTTCCCTGACTCACAGGCTTCAAGAGGCTTTGAAGACACTGGGCCAGGCTCTGATCTCTCTTATGCCGATCATATTTTATGCAAATCAGGAGCAATGCTGCTGACAACAGTGCAATAATCCACACTGATGTCAAGCCAGTAAAAATAAGAGCAGAAACAGAGTTTTGGTCTTTGCGCTGCCTCAAAGGCATCTGAGCAGTACTGTGAAGAGCTGCAAGGCCTGCAAAGCGGAGGACATGCAACTCATAGAAGTGCACTTGTTTCCAGGAGCTAAGATGGAAAGCCTTTTCTTTCTTTTTTTAACTGTTAATGAAGACTGAGAGTTCAGTAGTAAATAGAAGTTCTCAGCCAACAGCATCTTCACAGCCAGGATTGAACCTGGGGAAAGCCCCAGTGCCGCAGGTCCCAGCCTGGCACCGGCACGCACAGATGTTTGCTCCTTGTCTGAGCATTAGGGAGCTGGGTCATCCCGGGGCAGATCTGGCTGCAGGGCAGGGGCCAAGGCTGGGCTCCTCCTCTAGACCCTGGGTGCTCAAAGCTCCGGGCTCCATGGGCTCCCATGCCCTGTGCTCACAGCCCCGCACTCCTCTCTTCCCACAGGTCTGGTTCCAGAATAGACGAGCCAAATGGCGCAAGCGGGAGCGGTTTGGCCAGATGCAACAGGTCCGGACCCACTTTTCCACTGCCTACGAGCTGCCTCTGCTCACCCGTGCTGAGAACTATGCCCAGGTGAGCACATCTCCTGCCCAAATCAGTCTGTTTGTCACTGCCCTGCTCCTGGTGGTCCTCAAGCCATACTTTGCTCCTGGGGTTCATCCCCTGCCCTCAGGCTGAGGTGCAGCAGCATGCGGTTGTGCCACTGAGCAGCAGAGGCATGGCAGCTGTTCAGCTGGGTGTCCTGTTGTGCTCCCTTGAGCCCTATTGGGTCACAGCCACCACAGCGGGCACCAAACCCTGCTGGGCTTCAGATCCATCATGCACTGTGTTTTCTAAACATCCTATAAAGGTCCGAGGTGTTGCCCCTTCCTAGACCCTGATGCTTTTTTTCCCCACAGATCCAGAACCCCTCCTGGATTGGCAACAACGGAGCCGCCTCCCCTGTGCCCGCTTGTGTCGTCCCCTGCGAGCCGGTGCCATCCTGCATGTCCCCCCACGCGCATCCCCACGCGGCTGGCGGCGTCTCCGACTTCCTCGGTGTCTCCGGAGCCGGCGGCCACGTGGGCCAGACTCACGTTGGCGGCCTCTTCGGCACGGCCGGCATCGGCCCCGGCCTCAACGGCTACGAGCTGAACAGCGAGCCGGACCGCAAGAGCTCCAGCATCGCGGCCCTGAGGATGAAGGCGAAGGAGCACAGCGCCGCGATCTCCTGGGCGACATGACAGGGCTGCCGCCCAGCGCCTCGGCACACCGCGAGAGCCAGTGGGGAAGCCGGGAGCCCGTCCAGCCGGGACTCCAGCCAGCCCTTGCCTCCTCGGGGATGTGAAAGCAGCACTTTGAGCTACCCTAGGTGTATAGAGGACGTGCGTTAAAGTAAGTGGCGTGTGCCCAGCACAGACATGGGAGGTCCTGGCCTCCTGGCACCAGGTCGGGGCTGTGCGGCAGTGATGCTGCCGCCTGCTCTGGAGGTGTCCTCTGCTATCGCCACTGCCTCCTCTAGGACTTGGATGTCTTTTCTCCCCGATCCTTTTTCTGACACCAGATCTGCCTTTCTGGAGAGCAAGAGCCCTCCAGAATCTCCAGAGGCTCCCCTGTCCCTCCACACATACAGCTCTTCACTCCTCAGAACCCATCTGCCTTGCGCAGGGGATGGGACAAGGACTCTGGCACCAGCAAAGAGACGCTCTTCAGGCTGCTCCTGCCCCGTGGGAGCCATGGCTGAATGGGGCGAGGGGTTACTCAAGGTCAGAAAGGTGGTGGTGCTATCTCACCTTCTTCCACCTAGCAGGAGATCAAGCATGGAGCTTGGGGGCCTCTTGTGTGGGCACAGTGCTGCCACATTGCTGTTCTTGATGGCTCTCCAGCCATCCAGCTAGAGATGTGCATATGAAGTGATGGCTGCTTGGCTCTGCTGGCCCCATGCAGAAGGTCACACCCCCATGAGCACTTGGCGTTTGCTCTGTTATAGTTGTGGTTGTTGTGCCATAGCAAAACATGTTCTATAGTTTTTACAGGGCCAGGAGTCCAGGGCCCCAGAGAGGTACAGCTTGAGCAGAACACACAGACAGGGCTGTGTGATGGCATCCTCTCATTGTCCCTGGCCAGTTCTGTGCAGCACTGTCTCTCTCCCATCACCTCTCATTCTCTGCTTCCCCAAAACCACCTGCCAGCACCTACCCACAGCTCCCCAAGCGACAGAGGGAGGGCCAAGGATTGTGGATAATGGCATTGCTCCATCTCTGGCCCCTCCAGTCCCCCCTCACCTAGCAGAATGAAGGAAACACCAGAACTTGCTCTCTCTCTTGAAGTCCCACCCATGGCTTTCTCCCTATGTGTTCCCACTTGCACAACTCTGTTAGTCTCCTCTGCAAGGCTACACCTCTCTCAAGCCATTCGATGGCATAATAAATAGCACCAAGTATAATTTCAGTTTCCTTCTGCCCCACCAAAGGTCACCTGCAGCCATAGCACACAGCTCACGAGTGGAACTCCAGTTTGATGAGCAAGAGAAGTGCAGGGTTTTGCCCCTTACAGCCATCACCTCAAGCTCCATCCCATCTAGGTGCAGGGAGATCTGGAGGCCCTGCAAAGGGCTGCAAACAGGCTACAACCAAATGTCATGATACAGGTTAACTGCATGCCATATAAAAATATATCTACAGTGCCTTGATATTGCCATATGCAAAATAGATGATTACATCAGTGCTAGATCAAATGTACCACATACTTAATGGAATATGGAAAGACATGTAGTGCTGTATCTTGTCTCTGTAAATATGCTGAGATGCCTGGCTCAGTGCACCTTGGGAACAACATGCAGTCAAGCAGACTATGTGGGTGACCTGGGCTTTTCTACTGAAGCAAACCATACTCATGTCCCAGCCTGAATGTTCAGCTGAGTTATCCGACTAAAAATGTGCTTCAGGTGCTAAAAATGATAGAGATTACTGAATAGCTCTGGATCACTGCCCTAATCTCTCTTTTTCTGCATGCACTGGCAATAATGTTACAGTTTAAATTGCAATGAACACCACCATTTACCTTACCCCTGACTTCCTTGCAAAGAGCCCTTTTCCCACAATGCAGAGGGAAAGGTGCTTTTCCACTGCAGTGCTCAGCCCCCAGAACTGAGCAGTGTGCAGCAGGTTGAAAGGGTGCATGGGGATGGATGCTGCAAGGGTGTGGGTACTGCTGGCTGTCCCACTGGGTGGCCATGGCCATGCTGGGGCTTTGCTGCACTCTGCTGAAGCTGAAGGGCATTCCTTCCTCAACTCTCACAGGACCAGGATTTCACCCAGGATGCATAACAGCTCATGAGATGAAGAGCATCATCCTCTCTTCTTTGTGCGCTGGCCTCTGACAACCCTAATCACTGCCAGGTGTGCCCAGCCCTGAGCTGCTGGGTGCACTGCAAGTGCAGAGCTCTGCTCCCATGCCCCGTTCACCTGCATAGCTCCTCTGCATCTGCCATCCTGCTGCACCGTCCCACCAACAACAGCCCGGGCATGCAAAGATGCAGGCAGGTCTTCAGCTGTGTGCATCTGTGCTTACACACATTTTTTAAAATTAATTTAATAGATTTTTTTTTAAACTAGCTGTTAAATTAACAAGAAAAGCTGTATAAATATATATATACACACACTTAGACATATGTGTGTGTATATATATATCATCTTAACTTAGCCAACCTGCATTTTTAAGGGTCACAGGGTTCATGCTGTTCTTGCAATTCAAGCTACCACAAGGATGCCTTTTAAAATAATAATAATTATTTTAATACTTTTCAACTCTATTTATGACTTTCTTCTCTATTTATTTCTTCTTTCTTTAGTATTTCACTCCTGTCCATACATAGAGTTGCAGTTCCCTGGCTGGGATTTAGATGCCTGTGAAGCTGCAAGTTTTGCCTTCCATTCCCCAGCCATGCTGTATCCTTCATGGTGCAGCACTGAGCCCCTGCTCCCTGAGCTCCCCTGTTCCCAAGCTGCCCTTTTCAGTCTTGCAGAGGGAGCAAAGGAGGCTGTCTTGCATTGCCCAGGGCTGGAAACACACAAGACATCCCAGATTTTGGGGCTAGGAATGGCAAGCAGGGAGAGCAGCACAGTTCCCAACAGGGGTTGACCCATAGCCGGGTGCTGCTGGTTGCAAAGCGCCCAGAACAGTTGTGCATACATCAGTGGCAGCAGCTGCAAGCCAGTGGTGAGCATCCCAAGGCTTCCCCAGTTTCTGTCCCCAGCCTTTTAACTCCTCTGAGCATCTCCTGCTGTTTGTGCTGGAGCACATCTGGCCTGCAACATGGGCAGGGGCACCACAGCAAAACCACCCGCATGGACACCCAGTGTGCACGAGGCGGCAGAGCTGCTGCACACGTGCGTGGCACCCCCTGCAGCACTCCCCTGGGGAGCAGGATGCGGGGGCTCTTTGGTGGTAGGGGCTTTTTGGGGGTGGGGAGGCCGGGTCCCATCTCATAGAGCAGAGCAGCGCCTTGTAAAATGTTCTCCAAACAAACAAAGCCAAAAAGGTAGTTTCCTGGAATAGGATTTAAAAAACAATCAGGCAGACACAGAGATCTGTGTTTATTTTGCTGCACTGACTGACACAACAGAAAGCAAACAGACCGAATTAGAAATTAAATCCAAATGGGAACAGGGGGAGGAAGTGGGCTGAAAGTCATCCCCAGCCCTTGCTGGGCCTGAGGAGGCAGTCCGGCACAGCCTGGCACCCCATTAGCTCTTTGTTGGTGCCCCACTCCCCACATTGCTAGGTAGGTAGGTAGAGCTAGGACTTTTGTACTACTGATTTTTTTGAAGGACAGTTTTCAATGTGTAATAATATATCGGTTTAGGTGTGCAGTGTTTGAAAGAGAGACTGGGAGAAAGAAAGAAAACGAACCTCAATCAATATCATTGTTTTTTTTTGTTGTTGTAAGATACTGTAACCTTGTATAAACGCAACCATTTCTTTGTTTTCCTTTAGCTTAAAGGCCTGGGGTGGAACGTATTAAAAATAAATAATTAAAAAAAAATTAAAAAGTTTTTAAAAGTTCAGGAAAAAAAAAGAAAGAATAAAAAACTCCTTACAAACATTGCCACGTGAGGTTTGTGCCATGCAATGTTAATGCCTGTGCAGCCGTGTATCAGCAATTCATTACAGTGGAACATTAAAATAAGAACGAACACACTTTGCAGCTTGGTTCTTTCCATATTTTGTTTTTTTTTTCCAAGTAAGTTATTGCACTTGCAGCTTCTTTCCTTCTTGTTTGTTTGGGGGGAGGGCTGGGATTTCTGGGCACTAATTTTTATTTCTCCAGTTTTTTTAAAGGGGTGCAATTGCTGGGAAGGCCCCCCCTGCCCCCGAGCCGCCGTGGCCGCGGAGGTACAAGCACTGTTGTTGTTGTTTTGGTTTGCAATAAACTCCTTCTCTTCTCTCCTCTCAACTGGAATCTGTCTGTTTTGTTCCTGACTCATGACAGATGAAATGCGATCAGAGGGGCCTCCAAAATCTCACGTTAATTGAAGTTGGCAAAAAATACTAACAGTGCCCTTTTGAACTGCTGACACAGTGCAGAATGGATTAGCCGGGGGTAGATTAACAACAGGTGGCAGCTCACGGGCCCGCTGCCCCTGCCCTACAAAGAGATGGCTGGCAGCCCGCAGCCTGGCATGGCAGCATCTCAACAGCCTCCCCCTGTCCCCCACAGCCCACATGGGCACTCACTGGGCTGTGGGCAGGCTGAACCCCCGGGCTTGGCCTCTCCCTCAGCCCCAGAGATTCTCAGCACACACCCGTTCCTACATCCTTCAACCTCATCCTAATGTGGGGAAAATACAGCACTGGCAGAAGCAGACTGGGTAAAAGCTCAAGCCCCCACATCCAGATGAGTACCAGAATGTGCCCCCTGCATAAGCAGAGCTGAGGAGGTACCCGGCAAACACCAGCAACCCACCAAGAACAGCAGAGCTTTCCATCAGCTGGCCGGGAGCACCAGCTCGGTTCAGCTGGAGCAGGGCTGTTTTCCATCTCTCAGAGAAACGGATAATGCAGGTGCTGTTGCAAGCTTATCCATTCCTCTCACTTGCAGAAGAAAAATTCCTTCCCTCCCCAAGCACTCAAAGACAGATTCTCCAGATGTTGGCAAAGTTCTGACTATAGAGAGAATAAAGCCAGTTTCAGTAACATCCTGCTTGTATGGGTTTACATCAGAAATCACTCCTGGCCTTAATATTGCCAAAGAACTCAAAAGTCTCCCCGTTAACTCTACAGATGAGAAGCCCAACACCTTTTGCTGAAGCTACGTTTTCCCATTAGCTTTACAGAAGTTGTTTAAAACACACGGCAACATTTCTTGCTGGGAGATGTGGCTACAGCACCCAAGTTAACACGTTCCTTACCTGCTGGAGAATATTACTTTGAGGCAGGGCAAAGTTCAAGCAGTTTTAATGAAAAACAATTCTTTCTTCCTGTAAACTAAACAGATTTGCCATTTTTTTCTTCCTTTTTTTTTTAAAAAAAGCGGGTTATTAACCTTTAAACAGATGTATGTACAATAATCTTCTCATCAGCAAGAAAGGCAACGGCCGTGCAAGGTGCACCTATTTATGGCCAGATGGAGCCCACATGTAAAGGTGTTGCATTTAATCTGAGGCAAACAAGTGTTTATTATTTGTGAAAGGATCTTCCACTTTCGCCTGCTTGTCAGTTCGTAACTTACTCACAGGGCAAAGACAGATGCTCTGAGTTAGCAGTGAGCTCCTTTTGCTGCAGCCTTGCTGAATTCCTGGATCTCATTTCACGGTCCTTTCTGCTTCCAACCTTTTCCCCTGTCTGTCTTTGTATGAAGTGTGGCAAATGGGGTATTGTTCCCCACCAGCCCTCAGCTGTAGGCACCCTAGTGTTGGGTCTCTGTGCATAGCTTGCAGCTGAGACCTGGCCCTCTCTTCTGAAGAAAGGTGTCACAGTGTGTTTTCAGACAGCTAGACCATCAAGCAAGAAGCAGCATTTCTCTGGACTATCATCTTCCTAAGGGACTCATCTACCGGGTGAGAGGTAGAAGCGAAGGCGTTAACCCTGGGCAGGTGAATATCTATAAGCAGCACTTTACCCAGGCTTTGGCATTAACTTTCCAGGTTCTCATTGCTGCACAGAATGGGGGCAGAGGCAGAAGAGCTAAAATTATACTTAAAAGCAACATTTACAGCAACAAATCTCAATTGCACACCATAAAAAACTTACATGGTTCTGTATAGCCCAAGATCTTCATGTCTGCCTGTCAAATGGTCCAGCTTTCACCTTTTCACAGTCCTCCACCAACCGATATTAAGGCTAAAAATCCAACAGATTATATCATAATTCTTCTAGTATTTTCTTATAATTCTGCAGAAATAGTCACAACACATATTATTTCTCTTCACAGATACACCATTCTTCCCCTGTCAATCTTAGCTGCTGTCTTTCCTGTTCACACAGATTAGTACTGAGCACTGATTCAAGTTCATAGACTGAATGAAACCATGACTAAGTTGCATTGATCTTAAACCACTATTATTGTATAGCTGTCATTCTAGACTGAACAGGAACACTTCCTATTTAGGCAAGAAAACAGGCAAGTGGAACAAGTACGGGAAATTTGAAGTGGAATTACTGGATCCTTTTCCAAACTAATGAAAACAGCAAATAGGCAACATTGCAGGGAATACCTTTGAGCTGTGCTGCCTATTTTCAGTTGGAAAACTCCTTGTGTTCTGCTAGCTCCACACCACTCCACTTAATTGCATCAATTGTCGCTGTTATCCTTTAATGGGAAACATAACTCACGTTCAAAGCAACCATGAGAAGCTGCAGACAGGGGAATCCTGAAGATCAGCAGAGGTGGGACTGTATTACAGCCTTTTCCATCAGGCTGAAATTACACAGAGTGCACCAGGAATGTCTCTAAATGGCTTTAAGCCAGGACAGGCTAAAGCATGCTGACAATGAAAGTCAAGGCTAGCGGCCTTGGGACCGAGCTACTCAAAACTCTAAAAAAACACCTCAGACAGTGTAGCAAATTTGTTAAAACAGAGGTTTAGGATACTGGTATTCAACTCTATTTTTACCCACACAACCTCCTAAGGCCATGGGTACACCACAGCTTCTCTCCATGTGCTTATCTACAATACTAAGTAAGATACTTACTCAAGCAGGAGGCGTGAGATGCTGTTTGCTGTTCTGCTCATACAGCAGTGGTGTCCATGGCAAAAACAGCTTACACTATGTATTTGTATGCTCACAACAGCATGAGATACAACCAAAACACTCCCAACTCATCAGTAAACTAAAAGGCCTCTAGCTGATATTTCTGCTAAGCAAATGCACGTCTCCATCTGTACCAAGGTTTGCAAGAGGGTTGAAGTGACCACCTGTGCTGTAGTATTGCTACAGCAGTAGCTTCCAAGTGAAAGGGCTGGATGGGAGACATATGCAGTACTAATTAACCATTTTGAGATCCTTCCTGATCAAAACATGCTCTACCTGTTGTAAGTATGCTAGTTACAAGACACTTATTATGGAGCTTTCAACATAGGGAAGAACTACTTGCTGCAGTAAAGTCACTAGTATTTGAACTGCACCAGCAGAAGCAAGATGGGCAGCAGGACATTCAAGAGCAGGAGATGGCAAAGAGATCAGTGCATGCTAGGGTTTGAATTGGCACATCCTGCAGTGAGCCAGTGGGGCTGGGAGGAAGGAAAGAGTCAATACAACACAGGGAGAGCTTGTGATGCTAAAAACACACACTTAAGACTTACCAGGACTGGAAGGGCACACGGTGTGGTCCATCATACCCCTCACTATTCACAGGTAGGAAGGTGTATCACTCATAGGCCCTTTTGCAGTATGCTCGGTGCAGAAAGTGGTGGAACAAAGTGCTGCTACCACACTGAATTCCACCATTATGATGATTCAGCCAAAGCTCTATTCTCAAAAGCACAATTCTTCAACATTTGCTGTCTCTCTTCACAAAAAGAAAAAGGGTCTGTTCCCTATTTCTCTAAGACAAATGCTACTGTCAAATCTTGGCAGAAAATAAGAGTAACAAGGATTTGTTCAAAGAAGGTGACTGGGATATATTCGTGCAGAGCAAACTTCTGCTTCAAAGAAACATCCATTCTGCTTATGGGAAAGACAAAATACTGACAGGTCTTGATGACATACATGGTGGATATTCAAGTTCAACACAGATTTGTGTAGCAAAATAGCCCAGATTCTCCCTTGTAAATGCATTTGTATTTCCTTATGTATAACAACACAGCTCTGAAAGTGAAATACAACAAACTCTCCTTGGATTTATCTTTTAATACACCAATATTAAACTCTTCTGATAACATATATACAATGAAAAGTGAACAGTGATCTTAATTTAATGACTAACAATAAAACCATTCCAGTCATATAGGTACACCTTACCTCTATAGGCTTAGCATCAAGAACAACAGAACAATTATAAATGAAATGAAGAAGTAGGTCATTCTACACTTTTTTTTCTTCAGTCAATTTTCTCCATGGCATCAGTAGAGAAAAAACTACCATTTAAGTCAGACGGCCCTATAAAACCAACAGTAAATTGCTAAAAGACAAAAAATAAAATAAAATAAAATAAAATAAAATAAAATAAAATAAAATAAAATAAAATAAAATAAAATAAACTGGTACATATCACTGGATGTTTTGAGGACAGAAAATTCACTCTGACACTCTGGGGTGCAGACACAAAGACCTGCTGCCTTTTAACTGACTCGAGACCATAGACCAGTCTAGAAGGGCTTGTTAAGCTGCACCCACCCAAAAATATACAATCAGCCAACTGAAATCCTCCACGTCTTTTTACACCTTGAGCAAAAGATGCAAAACTGGCATTACTGAAGAAGAACAAAAAAAAAATCACAGCAGCTTCACTATTCTGTGCAAGGAAGATGTAACAGATCAGTTACACTGCTAAGCTGAGATCAGCCCCCCTCCAAAAAGACTAAAATTCAAGTGACCACTACACTGTCACAGCCACCCTTTAGATGACAAATTCCCAGGGGAAATATGCTGGTATCTCTTGATGCTCAAGCACCAGGACATAAACCGACAGAAAGAAGCAGAAAGAAACTCCATGAACACACAAGACTGCAAAGGAGAAATAGAGAACAGATACAGACATTCCTGTATCTTGTGATACCCACTGTGCAGCAGCAGATGTTGTCACTGCTAAAGCACTCCTAACTCCCTAACATCCCTCTCACAGCAAGTCAGGAATGAAACAAAGACTACAGTGAAAAACATTTAGTAGTAATTAAACGTTCCCAGAGATTTGGACGATACAGTTTACAGGCACGTCCCAGCGGAGTTATGAAGTGAAGCATCCCCTCAGAGCTATTGTTCCAATATGATTTTCATTCACAGCATATCCACTGTGTTGGGCAATAAGATAAGTCTTAGTGGGGGTGAGACAAATAGGAGCAGATGTTTCCTGTTTCTAGCCTGACTTTCATTTGGTTTCTGTCATTGCTGCCTACCCAGCTTAGGAGAGGGGGTGAACTGTGATGCCTAACACTTGTCCTATTGTTTGAGGTTTGGCAAAATCTGAGAAATAAGGTTGCTCGCAGTGGAATGGAACGATGGTCCATCAAGTAGGCTATCCCTGTAACTGGCAGCAATGGACATTTCAAAAACCGGTTAAATCACCCTTATCTGGTAACAGACATTTTATCTGTGGAGCTGGAAAGGAGATCTTTTTCTCAGCCCAGCTTGAGATCATCCTTAATATCAAAGGACAAGAGGCAATAGTCCAGGCAACTTTATTTCTAATTTTACTGAATTTAGTTTTCTAATTGAAGTTAATTTTGGTGTTGAGAAACATTACCAAGGCTTGTAAGAAAGGTAATGGATCTCCAAAGCTCTGTTTCAATGGCAGCCTGCAGCAATGGGTTCCTTAGTTGAATTACAAACTAAGACCCAGCAATTTTTTTCCAGCAGGGTACAGTGCGTATTAGTAATACCTTGCACATGAACACATCCCTTCATATTAAGGCTGTGAGAATTGCTGTAAATTGAAGTGGTTTACAAACCAATATTAAAACAGACTGTTTGCTGAAGAGGATTCAGACATTAAACCTTTACTTTGTAGCTGCTGTTGCAACAGACAACCAGGATGTAAAATCGTTACCTGGCTTTTCTGCTGAAAAATGAAAAGCGAATATATCTTAAGATTGAAAGACACATTTCTCTCTGTATAATACAACTGGTTTTGACACAGTGTCCCAGTATCTTGCATCAATGCAGCAGAAAACCTGAGATTTATGCAGAAAGGAAGGCTACAGAAAGTGGAGTTGTATCCTGCAGGTCTCCGCATTAAATACCATCCTGCTGTGTGCCTCAATTTGCATAAAAAAGTAAGAAAATGCTTTTTTAAACCACATAACAAAATACTGATTTTTGTTGTCAACATTGTAAAAAAATAAACAGTTGTCCCACTAAGCAGGAAAAATGTTTGTTATGCAGGTACATAAGCCCAAAATTAAGCTCAAGATGGAAGTCCACCAACCACCCAGAAAATAAGCTCCTCCCAAAAGAGCAGCTATACGTTGGAGACAGTTGCTTCAGATGGATGGATGCTTACAAACCAGAGGGCCAATGCACATTCAATTGAAGAAGTCAGTCATGTCACAGAGAGAGAAATTCAGTTTTATTCTCCCAGATGCACAGTCTCCTTTGGAGAAGTGTTTGCTTGACATTTCTGGTAGGAATTGTCAACAGATTCAATCCTTTGTGAGCAACAGAGAAGGAGCTGTTCAGCTTTCCTCTACATCTTAGTGCAATATGAAAGGAGGAAAACGCATCAGAATACACTAATTGCCATCTCCCTCAGATGTAACCCACTCTCTAACATTATTTTTTTCTTTAAGAGACTTATATTCTTCTTAGTACCTCTTCTGCTGGTGTTTTCAGTGGTCAGGTTTGTCTCATAGCTGCCTTTACAAGCTGCCGATATTGGGAAAGCTCTTCAGTTTCTCAGGAAAGTCATCTTTATACAGAACAGGGTCAGCACGGTGCTCCACCACTTTCAGAGGCATGGTCCCAAAGACAGAGGCAAACTTATTGATGCATTCAGATCTGGTAAAAGGGAAAGCAGTGTGATTAAGAACTGCAACAACCAGGCTGGTTACCAGCTCCCACACCAACATAACTGGTAGAAAAACAACTCGGTTAACCTTCCCTCATGTGTTTGGAAGTATCTTAGCCATATTGACTACCAGTAAATAAGAAGAGAGCCTCACCACAGAGAGAACTAAAGAGAAGTTGGTGTTCTTTGATTTATCCATTTAATCACAGAGAAGAGCAAGGGGATGCCGGCAGCAGCACATGTGCACTTGGAGGTCAAAGCTTCCCCTTTCCCTCCCCCTAGAATTCCAGTCATTCTTCAAGCAATGTACATGCTGTAAACCAGAACAGATTAACTGCCAACATGTCTCTTAAAGGGCCACTATTGGGTTGGTTTGGCTCAAAACGAGAGTCTTGCACAAAACAAGCCTCCATGAAAATGAATTTCTACAAAAAGTCTTTTTTTTTCTTTTTTCCAGACTTCTTCAGAAACCCTGCCTTTCCCAGAAAAATAACCACGCTTTGTTATATATGTGGCACTGATTATACTGTAACTCAAAGGTAAAGCTAAATAAAAATTAAAACAAAATGAACTAGCTTATTTTCCTAGTCTAAATAACAGCCTTGAGTGTTGAGGCATCACATTAGCACAAAGGAGATCAGATCACTGACAATACTTCCAGTTTTAATAATTTCAGGTGTCAGTAATGCTGTGAAAGGGAGCAGCCATGTGCTTCAAAAGCCAAGCAAACAGATGTTTAACCTTACAGTGCTCCTTTAGCTCTTTCACTGAAAGGCGTGCTACCTGTGTCAGCAAGGCAAGGAAAACGTGGCTAATCTCACCTCAGTCAGTGCTCAGCTAGCATTAGCTGCTTACTTCATAATGCAGCTCTTAAACATTTCAGACACCGAGAACCATGATGACAGTCCCCAAGATGTAACACTACAAGAACATTTTTTCTGCCATTTGGAAACAAAGAGAGAGGAGTGCTCTGACTCAGCTGGGAAGGCTGCCGTGCTGCAAGCAGTACTGGAGCAGGTCTCTCTGCAACCACCGCTCTCCCTTCCCGACCCCTTCAGAGGGTTAGGGGGTCATAATGGCTCCAGGATCACTTTCCTGAACAGACCCAGTCAATCACACCAACTGAGTGTGACAGTTTTGTGATGGAGACTGCAAAACTGTTTTTCAAAACTAATTCCTCAGTATCTCAGCCATTCCATACTCTCTCCTTAGCTACAGTAAATG
The DNA here is from genome assembly GCF_054131305.1 of Coturnix japonica. NCBI lineage: Eukaryota > Metazoa > Chordata > Aves > Galliformes > Phasianidae > Coturnix > Coturnix japonica. The sequence goes on along the minus strand of NC_140667.1, from coordinate 21,824,237 downwards.
ACTGAAAAACACAAAGTTCAAGTTGCTGAAGAGCCACAACTCCGCACAGCTATTTTAATCCCCTTCCTGGCCTGAGGAGAGTCAGAAAGTGACTTAATGGGTGATACTTGAAAAAAACTCTCAATGCAAAAAAATACAGAGATCTCCCTTTCTGCAATCTTCTCATATCCTCACACTTCATCCTACCCTACCTCTGGGTTCAAATCTTCATGCTAGGAAATAACCAAAAAGGAGCTCAGAGAGGACGAGGAAACCTTGCAGTGGCAAACTGCAATCAAAGTTGTTTCATAGCAGGAAAGCCCAGACTTCACAGGCTAGGAAGTAGATGTGTATATGAGAAGCCTGCACAGCTGCTGTGCCTCACTGGTTTCTGGAATACAAGGCCTTTTACTTCTACTCCACTGGTTCAAATCTGCCTCTGCCAAGAATGACTGAAAGACATTGTAATGTAACAGCTGCTTGGTGGCCTGTGTGAAATGAATTAGTTATCTCAGCCTGCTGCCGGGTTGGCATATGTCCACGTCACAGCCAACACTGTCACAGGCGGAACTAAGCAGCATCCTCTGAGCAGAACATAAAACCAATTAGACAGTGGAGACCCAACTGCTCTCTTCCCCATGAGGTCACAAAACTAAGTTGAATTTGAGTTCTTAGAGAAATACCAAGATGGACACCCTCTACAGCCAAACTCATTCCATGGTAAGACCAGGCATACCAGTACAACATCTTTCACCACTGAGAAATCACCCCTGGGATGCTAAAGAAATGTTTACATGAAAAAAATGGCATTCTAGTCATAAAAGTTAGTCCTCAGGAAACATCAAACTCAAATAGTAGAAGCAGTTTTTTTGAGTGAAAGAAATGTCACACACAAACCACAACATATGTTTGAAGGAAAGCTGCCTCTTTCAAAAAGATTTCATCTCCTTCACTGAACTAAATCACTTGAATGCTCAAGTATTTGCCACTTTCAGATAATATAAAACAGAAAGGACATCTAGCACATTAAACATTGAGAAACAGGAAGGCAAAAAAACATAACATGTTGTCCTATATAGAGGGTAGGTGTTTTTCTTGGCTGTGTTGTTAGCTCTGCAAATTCATACTAACAGAGGCATCTTTTCTTCCCACAGTTATTCATTTTTCCTTTGCTCTGCTGACAAGGTGCAGTTGTGCTCAACAAGGCATTTAGATAGTGTGAATCAAGAAATTGGGAGCCCTGCTGTCCGTTGCAGACTGGATCAACTTCATACATGTTAAGGTCTCCTCTTCTTTGCAACTCAGATATTTTTGGCGATGGTAACTCTGCACCCACACTCTTTGGTCAGATATCTGCTCAGTTTGCCTCTTGAGGGAAAGCATTCCTATTTTGACTTCAATAAATAAAACACCACTTTCATTGCTGCTGTAAAAGCAGCTCAACTCTTTGCTACATTTACTGTACAATCACCGGGTAGATGCTGTGCATCTCTGTGCTATTTCAGAAACAAAAACCCATTTGTCTTGCAAACAGCAGGATGATCCCTGGATATCTGGGCAAGTAACTTGCTCAGACTACTCACAATCTGTCAATGGCAATAAACAAGGGCCAGACACCTGGGGAAGCTGCAAGTGAAGCTGATAAGGGCTCTTTGCCTGATATGCCAGGCATTATTCTGGGTATCCAACACTGTAATGTACCAAGTTATTGTTCCATAATATGTTGTTTTCTGACACATATACCTTTTCCATTTACCTTCTCAACTAGTAACAGAAAATAGCTAACATATCTATATGAATGTTATCCAGGTGTAGCGTGTACTCTCAGAATTTATGATTTTCAAAATGAAGCACGAATCTGCGAACCACCAACTTTTCTCCTGCATCCAGACTCCATGGCAGTATTTGCACTTTTGACTGGACAAATAAAACATGTGGATGTGCACTCAGTGTAACATTTCAGTTTCATCTCAGTTACTGTCACTGTCAGAAACTACAGTGGAGAAGCAATGCAATAGCTTAAACATGTTCCGGATAAACTGTCAAAGATACTTCACCTTGAGAACACAATAATTGCTGGAGACATGGAAAAATGACCTTTACCCTGCATCATAATGCACTCTGGAGGAAAGATGGCTTTTTCATCTTCTGTTTTTATAGCGCTAACCTTAATGAGAACCTACTTCATGTCTGAAATTCCTACACGCTGTTGTAATGCTAATAGCACGATCATAGGAAAGCTCACCTGGGTTCTGGGAGTCCATTCTGCAAGCCAGCACAGAACAGCTAGATAAATAACATCCTCCTGTGCTTCTTTCAGCTAACATTTAAGAGCCTCCAGCCCCTTTCTAAAGGAGTTCTCTGCAGAGTAATTTTTACTTTCTTCATGGGTACCTTTTACAACTGACTTTATCTATATGTATTTTTTAAGCTAGCCTTATTATACATCCTGTCCAAACACCTACGGTTTAACTTTGGTAGTTGCACTCTTCAATGGACAATACATTTAAATTCTATATCCACGACGAGTGCGATAAACTACTTGTTTCACAAAGAGCAGGATGGTCCCTGAATACCTGCGCAAGTAACTAACTCATGCTACCTGCTCACAGCTCCCCCATCAATTGTATGGCTGCAAATGATTTTCCCCAAAGCTTGCAGAGGAGATGCCACAGGCTAAGAAGCCTGAGGGGAAAAGCCTTTGTCTGCCCCTAGTTAACATCACCTAATAATAATTAATGTACATTTATTCTCAGCTCTTTACAAACAATGACTCAAAAACCTTTGTGAAAGTGAGCCGTGTTTTCCTTATTTTAAGTATTTAGTAGCCAGTGTAGAGGGAAGTTTAGGGCTTGGCCAAGGCTAGGAAGCCTTTTTTACTGTAAAGAGAGTAATGGAACTCTTACAGCTATGCAGCTTACGGTATTTCACTAAGCATTTGCTGCCTTTGCAAACACATACTTCATTTCAAAATAAAATTCTCACAAAATATAATATTACTGCCATTGTTAGAAAATGCCACATGCAATTGTGCAGGTGAATGCCTTTCATTATTGGAAACAATGCATTTCAGAAAGACAATGTACAAAGAACAACACAAATAACATCAGCAATTTATATCCCTGTTAGTCAGTCATTCTTCAGTAAGCAAACAAACTGGCTGGATAAAAAAATAAAAAAATCTCATATTCCTTACTGTTCCATGATACAACTACATTCCCTGATAGAATATAAACGTGACATTACTGAAAACACAGCAAACAACCTGTATGTCATACATGTCCGATACACTTTACAGCAAATCTGCTAAAAAATGTACCCTTTCTAAAGTTCTTTCAGTAGTCTGCTTTTCAGTGTCACATTATCCACTGTGGGAATGGCTTCTGTTGATCAAATCCAGGAGACATTCTTTCAAAATTAGTATTTTACAGAAATATAATCAGCAAGTGGTTTTGATCCTAATTTAATGGAAATTTGGGTAAGAAGCTAGCAATCAGAGGATAAAGAGTGGTCACTCACCTTTCCACCATGTGTGTCTGGTCCAGTGATAACCCATCGATAGCTGTGCATTCTGGACATTTGAACTTCTTTCGTGGGGTCACCTGCACAAAGGCATGCCAGATACCATCGAATATCAACAGAAGGGACATTAATCTCCTTGCACAGAGAGCAGTGCAATACCTCTGAACGTGCCTGCAGTGAAAACTGAGCTGTCTCAAAACGGGGGGGGAGAAAGGGTGGGGGAGGCAGCGGGGGGGGGGATTTAAAAAAAAAAAAAAGAAAGAAAAAAAAGAAAAAAAGGCCACTCCATTCCTCCATTCAGCTCCATCTGGCCTGGCTGACTGCAAAATTCACAGGGGCCCAATAAAAACGGCTTGGAGGGGTTTTTCCTTCTGTAACTGAAAAGAAGTGGCGATGACAAGCTCCTTAATTCCTGTTTAATGACTGTTTTCTCACTGCCAAGGTCCCTGTATAAACACCATTTGTTCTTGCAGCCATAACAGCGATGAAATATAGCTTCCCATACTTCACCGTAACGTTAATCCAACAGACGCTCTTTTGCTCACTCCAGTTAATAGCTGACTGGCAAACTCTACAAGGCTCTCTGAATTGCACAGAGGTGCCAAATTACTCTGCTGTGCCCTCATACAGCTCAAAAACTTTTTGAGCAAAAACGCACACTTTATTTTCTAAAGACTTTTCTAGGAAATGCAGCCACCAGTCCCAGTAAATGATGATGGACAGAAGGGAAAGCAGGCCCTGCTAATTGAAGTAATGCCTGGTGGCCTCTAAATCTCATTCCAGGTTGACACACTTTGAAATGAATGTACAGAGTGAATGTCCAGACTTGAAAACGTGTCGAAACATGTCAGGAAATTAATTCAGGGATAAAAAGTTCATTTAAAGCTGATCTTGCAATTAACATTCTTGCAATTAACATTCCTATAAATCAGCTGTTGCTAGACCAGGACAGAGCTGCGGACAGTTGGCTATTTCTTTCCTTTAGTGATCTCAAATAATCAAAATGCATGTATGTTGGTTGGTGTATATACACATAGATATCATTTAAATTACCTTCTTCATACCTCAGCTGGTTATTCAAAATAACCACCAGATGCAAGTGGTAAAAAACAATTCTATGTTTCCAGTTAGCATAAAATTTTTACTAAATAAAGTCTTTCCTACTATGAAAGTAGAATGAGGAACCATACCAGGGGTTGAACAGCCTCAGCTCTCTCAGCCAGTCCATGCAGGGGAGGCATTCCACCCCTTGGATCACTTCTTCAGAACGTTCTCAAATAGATCCTCAGTACATACTGAGCGCTCCCCATCTGGACGCAGTATTCCATGTGAGGTCTCACCAGCACAGAGCAGAGATCCAGTATCACCTTCCTCACCCTGCTCATCACACTTCTTTTGATGTTGCCCAGGATATAGCTGGCTTTCTGGTACACTGATAGCTCACATCCAGCTCACCATCCACCAGTACCCCCCAAGCCCTTTCCAGCAGAACTATGCTCTATCCTTACATCTCCCAGCCTGTACTGATAGTGAGAGTTGCCACAACCCAGGCGCAAGACTCTGCACTTGGATTTATTGTACCTCAGCAAGTTCACTTGGGCCCACAGCTCCAGCCTGTCTAGGTCTTTCTGAATGTCATCCTGTCCCTTGGGTGTGTTGCACCACACAGCTTGGCATATTCACAAACTTTCAGAGGGTGCACTTGATCCCACTGTTGATGTCACTGGTGAAGATGTTGAAGAGTACTGGTCCCAGTACTAATCCCTGACAGATACCACTTGTCACTGATCTCCATCTAAACACTAAGCCATAAACCACCACTCTCTGGGAATGATCTAACAACTAGTTCCTTGTCCATCAAGCAGCCCACCCCTCAAATCCACATCTTTCCAACTTGGTGAGAAGGATGTCATGGGGGACCAGTTGAAAAAACAGGAAAGAGTTCTGATTCTCTGTTTATTTCCATGAGTGCCTGAGCTTAGAGAACTTCAACCTCTCTGTTCTACTGTGAGGGCTACTGCATTTTTTAATAACCAGTCTCAAGGAGGGTAGACTTAGCTTAGGTATAAGGAAAAAATATTTTACAGTGAAGAAGGTGAGGCACTGGAACAGGTTGCCCAGAGATGTGGTTTATGTCCTGTCCCTGGAGACTTTCAAGGTGAGGCTGTACAAGGCCCTGGGCAATAGCTGTGAGGTCCCTGTTTATTGCAGAGGAGTTGAATTACATGGCCTTCAGAGGTCCCTTCCAACCATAAGGATTCTAGGAAGGACCATGTCAAAGGCCTTACTGAAGTTCAGACAGATGACAATGCTGGCTCCTTCCTTGTCCACTGACACAGTTAACACAATCATGAAAAGCATTGAGGTTGGTCAGGCAGGATCTGCCCTTGGCGAAGCCATGCTGGTTATCTCATATCAATTCCCTCTCTTCCATCTGCCTAGCATAGCTTCTGGGAGGATCTACTCCATAATATCCCATGATCTTCATTTACATGAATACATACATATTTTCAAACACTGTAAAGTTAAACCGTGAAAAAGTCTTACCTTGATGACTGACTTGCCAGTGACGTTTGCCACTAGGAAATTCATGGCAATATCTTCACAGTTCATATGGGCATCCACCCAGTTCTTGATATCTCCAGGCATTTTGTAGGTGTAAAGATAGTTGAAATACTGCAGGACAGATGGAAAAGTAGAGAAGACAATTTTAAACAGAGATGCAGTAACTATGAGACACTAAATCTTTCAGTCACTGAACAGCAGGGAGCTAAGGATGGATTATGGACAAATTGTGATACAGACTACAGCCAAGGACTGCTCTAGCAGATGAGAAGCATTACTGGATGCTTAAGTGCATTGTTATTTCATTTCCAAGCCACACACTGATGTCTTTACAATTAATTTTTTGGTGTGTGTGTGTGTGTGTGTGTGTGTTTTTTTTCCCCCTTAAACTTCTAGTTACAAAGCTACATTCATTGCAAAATATGCTATGTTCTTACTGGTCAGGCAAACCAACAAGAGTTCTTCTGTAAGTTTATGAAAGTAACAGTTTTATTTTACAGGCAGAAACAAATAGGTTGTTTCCATGGGAAGAGGAAGAGTCTCAGGAAAAGTTGGCAATTGGTTTTCTGGTTGTTGCAGAAAACTATTACAGCACCACAAGACATTCACAGAATACGGCTCTTAAGGAGTGGTTCATGTTGTATACCACAAGTTGTATATTACAGATACCTTGTGATAAAATGCTGCCCCAGTGAGCACCATTGAGACTTCATTGGTCCATTCGGATTCATATTTCCATTTGTTCATCTCATGGTCCCAAAGATGCAGTCGGCCTGGATATCCAACCAGCCTATCTGGGAACTCACGCCAAACCTGAAGAGAACAAGAACACTGTAGTAAATTTTCTTGCATAGCAAATACAAATGTCCAGATGAAACATCTACTTCTGGGAGGGTACCAGTACAGTGGGGCGAAGACCATTTCAATTCTCATAAGTCCTAATTCCTGAAATCAGAATATGACCGGAAAAAGTACAAAAATACCTGAGCTTGCTCTGGAAGTACTCAGTGGTTCAGGGATGCTGTATTTCAGAGCAAACAACCACTAAGCCATATTGACTTTCTTCTTGTAGAGAAATGCAACCAATTATTCAAAAAAGATTTTAACACTAATTAAAACCAAGCATGACTAAAATGGAACTTCAGATGTTAAAATCAGTAGATACGGCTGCAGCCTAACTACTTTCACAGCTGGCTTTGGATCTAACCAACCTGCTTCCTTTGATAGGAATAGGCTTAAAATCAACTTATGTTTTAATATTTCTGGTGTTTTTTAATGGGTGCTAGGATGGATCTACTACTACATGGAGGGCCTCTTTGCCCCTGACTTGTTCCAAACAGCTGGATACAATCAAGATACCATCCTTGTCACTCCATACATTATTTTGTAGCTGACTACAGGATCAAACACAGTAGACAAGAACAAGGAGAAGGGCATCATTAATGCAACCTCAGATCTCCACACTTCTGGTCACATTAAATAATGGATAAATTTTGCGTAAGGAAAAAAGAGAGAAAGGATGACAATTATTAAGAGGAGTCTGAATGCTAATTGCTTGCTAAATACACAGTAAGCCTCTTTAATAATCAATAGTGAAGTCAATATTCATCTACATTATATGCAGACAAATTATTCAAAACTTGTCCTTTATTTTGATCCAAAGAACGGCCAGATTTGTCAGAAAAATGTGCTCCTTGACTCTTCAACATGCAGTGTTAAGCCACAAGAGTTTCTGTTTCAGATTGGTAACGCGTAAGTAAGCAAACACATATCCAGATTTCACTGAGTATGCCAGATCAACAACAACAATTCCCAAGGGTCACTTTACATGCAATTTTTTTTTCTCTGAACAAAACACCAAGAAACCCTACAGTTGAATCTGCAGTACAGAAAGTGTCATCTGGAATTCCACAATACTGCAAACCTAACTTTGCCTGCAGTTCACTGAGGGCACTTGCCATGTGCCAGTACATTTCAGCTGGGAGCCTGGACTGTTAAGGACTCTATGCAAGTGTATCCAGTCAAAGCAATGCGATAAAACAATCAGCATTAATTTACTGCTCCTGTATCTATGTTTCTGTGATTCTGCATTAATATATACCTTTTCATCTACGCATCTCAACACATTTTTATTGCTGTCAGTTAATATAGCTTCAGAATCCCATGATGAGAGCAGTTATTATTTCAAACGTACAGATGAGGAAACCTGCCAAAAATTGCACGGGAAACAAGAATGGGAACCAGATCCTCTGACTCTCTGTCTTGTACTTTAACCAGAAATCAATCCTTCTAGACAGTTCTAGGGCACATGTACTGGGACAGTATTTAGATAGGAAAACCATCTAACAGAAGGCCCTTAAAAGCAGTGACAATCTGGAACTCAAGAAACAGGATTCACAGTACATTGTCATAAATTGTTGCCACCTACTAATCATAAACAAATAAATAATAAAAAAGAAATCCAGAGAAGACAGTGAGGGCTTGAGATACCTACCGTGCTATGACATGACACTAATAAAGAGCAAAAAGACAAAGGTATAGCCACTCTCAAGATTTTATTCCTTACATTCTAGGTCTCAAAATATAATGGTTATATTTTGCTGGTTTTATTATTATTGATTTACTGTTAAAATGCTCACTTCAGCTGTTTGAAGGCACCACCACCTAAGCTACTGAGGATCAGCAAAGAATTTGACAAACACTACAGATCTGTACCACACTGGGCTAAGAATCCTCGTAAAGGGAACGACACGCATATTAAATGCAGCTGAAGGAAAGATTAAACTCAGCTACTGCTTCCCAAGGGATTTCAGCGCCTTCACAACACTCAACAGCATATTCATATTCTTTCCAGTTTTACCTCTCTCAATGTCATCTCAAAGAGTCCAAACAACATAAAACAAAAGTCAATAAAATGCATGTTACTAATACAGATTTCTTTGTATCACCGAAAAGCTCAACATTACCCCAGCTCTGGTCTCTGAAAATTGTCAGTCTGATGCACTTAAAAATAACTTAGTTGTATTAAACAAAGATTCCTTTTAAATGTAATGCTATCTAAGTCAGTGGAAAAGCTTGGCTTCTTCTTAATGTTCATCACTGGCTCATTCAAAGCTAACTCTGGGAAAGGCTCCAAATAGCTGCATCCAGCTCACTGCCCAGATCCATACAAACGTTTTGTGCCAAAATTATTATGTACAGCTACTGCTTATAAGAAAGCTTTCAGAATAGGTAAAGTGGTAATTTTTCTTATACTACTCCCTTTTTTGCAGTCAATTTTCTTGTTTGATGGTTGCCTATAAATTTTTCGTCTGTTAGGAATACATTCCATCTCAGACAGTGATCTTATTAGCTTTCACAAGCTAAAGAAGGATGGCTTGAGTTAATACTGCTAAGGGACACAGCCAGGGAAGAACATATTGCCAAGTGAAGAGGAGGTATGCTTCTTTGCAGCTAGTGCTATTCCGAGGACTCTGCTAGACAACACCAAAATTAAATATTTTTGGACGAACCATCTCCCAGACTAAAAGCAAAATAAAACAAAACAATTAATTTAAATTCTTAAATTTTCTAGTTGTATAAACTGAATACAGTCACAGTTTCCATCAATACTGAAAGAATGGAGCACTGGCTATCCACAATTTAAAGAAAAATTGAGGTAAGATCACTGAAAGAGTGATCTAAAAGAGGGAAACTAAAAGAGGGATGATCCAGGTTAGATGTCAGGGGAAATTTTTCACTCAGAGGCCGGTGAGGCCCTAGCTCTGCTGCCCAGAGAGCTGTGGGTGTCCCATTCTTGGAGGTGCTTGAGACCAGGCTGGATACAGCCCTAAGCAGACTAACTTAATGGGCTGGCCAACTTTCCCATGGCAGGGGGTTGGAACTGCATGATCTTTGAGGTCCATTCGATGATTCTACCCGCAGTAGGAAAAAAGTTACCAAAAACAATAACAACAAAAAAAGCCCAGAAACATAGTACTGCACTAAACTATTTTGTCTACAATGAAAATGCACCCAGAGAAACAATCCTAATTTAGATTTTTTTTTTTTCAAATATTCCTTTAATAAAAATACTTTGTAAGAACACCTAACAATAACTTTGTAACTACCTAATAAGATATCTTCATGAACTTCGTACTTGGAAACCATTATCCCTTTCTCAGATTGACAGAAATGCTAGCAATCTGCCCTGGGGCCAGCCAAGGCTCAGAGGTGGGAATACTAGAATGCATGCTCCCAGTCCCTCATTCAAACACCAAACAGTTAAGGAGCAGCCAACAGTTCTGCTTTAATTTTTTAGGATTACGATGTTTTAAATACTTGCTCCTTTTCTTGGCTCTCTGATACTCTCTCTGTGAAAAACAAAGATTGGTAATTATGAAAAATGATCCAGCCCCAGAAGATTATTTCCAGTGCCTCAAGCCATGTCTGTGATTTCAGTATGTAATGTACAGAAGTAGTCTTTTTTCATAAGTCAGAACGTCCCGAGTATTCTTATGCTACTTTAATGCAGCAGCACACAGGGACTATTTTTCTGCTTGCTCCAATAGATTTATGCAATGCAATAAATCACTGTACCATAATAGCTCACTTTTAACAAGTAAAAAATGTCTGACACTTTGAGTGTTACTATAATTTTTTATGGCTGAAAGTGTACCGAGATCAAAGCTTCTGGGTTTTTTTAGGCTTGCTCTATACATTCAGACAAGTCTGTGACAGAGAGGGTTTGGCCATATGTTTAAATGTAAGGTCTAAGGATGTCAGGAGGAGAAGAGAAAATTACAAAATGTCACGTTCCCAACCCTTCTTATGACCAAAGCAGAAGCAGAAAAACTTTTAAAAGAAAACTTTCTAGTAACATTATATGCTGCTACTGTTCCCTCTGGATTCCCCTGCAAATGAGTCAAGAGTCTGAGAGATACTTTTTCTGGTAACACACATAAACAGATAAATAAATTATCACAGGCTGAGGACAATTTAAACATCTGGGAGCCAGCTCAGGCTTGTCAAACAAGTCACAGACACTCAGGGACAGGAAAGATCAATCTTCAACCCCTGATTTCTGTGCCAGAGAGTAGGAACTACATCACTCACCCTTCTTAAGAGGAAAACTGTATATTTATAAAATAATCCACAGTGCTTCTGTATTCAAAGACGTTTTTACTCATTTATTTTACAGGGGGGGAAAAAAAAGGCAATCTCAAAATGTAAGGGTTTAAGCTTCCCATGGGTTTGTCTCGACTATCTGCTTCATAAGACATTTCAATTTTCCATCTATGTGGCCGTGTAGGAAGATAAATTCTCAAAATTAAAAAGGAATAAGATTTATAATAATAATAATAATAATCTTTTATTCTGCCAGTCTAAGCAATTACGTGTCCAAGCAGACACCAAACACAAGGCCTGCTGCTTGGGTAGAGCCTGCAGCCAACAGAAGGTCAACAATTCAGCAAGCACAGCCCGGCAGTCAGACCGAGGGACATAGCTGTCACTTTGTCATACCAGCCACAGGGCAATTCACTTCAACTTTCTCTGCCTCACCCTTTTGCAAGAGGATAACACTTTCCTGCCTAAGGCACCAGACTCAATATATATGAAGTTACAGATTTTCTCAATTGAGCATGTTCTAATTAATGCTTCAGTAGCCTGGACTTCACAGTACTAACTCAAGACTTCTGGCTGACACAACTGTAACTTAGTTGCAGTGGTGCAGATGAAAATTCTGCTTCAAAGCCCTCCAAACCTGTTTTGCTAGTAGCAGAGGTTCATTTGGAACTACTTACATGGTTGCTTAGGTTTAATCTTATTTACTTTGAGCCAGCTCTAGGAAAATCAAACTGGAAATGGAGCCAGAATTTACACAGCATGCATATTATGAATGTATTATTTTTTTATCACACCAGTGAAGTAGCAGTTAGAAGCACCAACACAGACATAAGTAAGTTGGCTTGCAGAACTGCCAGCACTTCATTGTTTTGCTGCTGTAATGCAGTGCTTAAAATGTTCTGTGTCATGACCAGAGTAAAGAGGCATATGTTGTAGCAAAAAAGCCTCACTTCAGTTGTCTCCCCTCATTCCATCTTTCATTCTCCATGCACTAACTCATTACTACTTACACAGCAAGGGAAGTAATTCCTTTGAGATACACAATAGATTAAACCTCTACCTCCTGTCTTGTTCATCAACGTGATGGCAATGTACCCCTACTGACAGAGAAAATGCTGTTTTACAGTAAAGAGGCCAATGAAAAAAAAAAAAGTTATTTTTATTCTATGGTGTATGAATGTTAACAGGTTGATAATGGGACAACTGAGCAAATGACTTATTTTAAGAGACTACATCATAGCAGCCAGCAAGGTAGAGAGTGTGCAAAGGTATGGAACTTCAATCAACCCTTGTAATCCCTGCTTAATCTCCTCTGAAATATCTGAACTATTAAGCTATACAGTACTAAAGTTGTCATATCTGGAAACCTTTTGAAACTGACGGAATGAATCCAATTCACTGTTTCCAGACCAATTCCATTACAAATTTATGCAACACAAATTACGCAATGTTCTCTAAAGGCTCTTGGTTTCACAGTGCCAATTACTGATTTTTTTTTTCTGTTAGCTGGCAGTGTTTTTCATAAAGTAATCGCAATCTGTAAAAACATGTCATTGAGCACTGAAATGCCACAATAAACTGAGATGCAACAAATTGAATCAGCAGTACACTCTCTCCACTTTAAAAACACACACTATGTTGAAATGGACAGTGTAAGAGGGGGAAAAAAGAGTTCTCTTACCTCATAGCCAAATTGGAGCTCATCTGAAGTTAGCATAATGATATCATCATCAATAGCCAACACTGCTTCTGTTTCGATCTCATCATAGGGGAAGAAGCGGTTACTGAGTTTGTTTTCTGCAGTCCTAACAACTTTCAGAGGAACACGAATCTTTGGCCAGAGGGAATCTAGAGAGAAATATTAAAAGAAATGTAATTCAACATGATAGGTTACTTCTAAAAAGGTCTCAACTTCTACCTTAGTTTCTCTTTACTGATCTTCTTTGAACTCAAAAATGCAAATACGTGAAGGCAAGAGATAAAGTCTCTCCTGTTCACTGCAGAGAGCTTCACAGTAAGCTGTTTGAGGGATAGTTTGCCCCAAACAGCAATCTGAGATAATTACATAACAAGAATCAGTGATACTGAATGCTGATTTAGGATGTAAAGCAAGGAAATATTTTACTCATCTGCAGCTATTTAACCATTTGAAGAAGCAGTATACAATCACCAACTGCAGTCTAGAGTCACAGAGAATGTATAAAGCAACGTCAGTACAAGAAAGCACAGAGAAAACTCAATTTTATTTTAATAATTAATGACCTAAATGCACCTAAAAATGCTGATCAGTATAAACAATGAAGGAGAATTAAGCAAACTACTAAACACATTGAAAATTTTCAAAATCATATTCTATTCCTAAAGAAGTATGACTGGAAGCTTAAGTGTAAAGCACCAAGCTAAAATTAACAAAATAGACTGAATAATTGAATATAAAATATTAATTCTAAATGCACTCATTATCATTTTCCAACACAAAACATAACAGGAGTCTTTAATACAGTTTAATTCATTGCAAAAACATCAGAACATCAAATGGTAGATTAATAAAAAGATAGACAGCCATCACGTACAAGTGTGATACATTGATTTCTTCCTGCTTTCATAGTGAACATTTATTTTAATAAGAGTTTGAAGGAAAAGAGCTTGAGTATGGTAAGAGGAGACTGAGTATTTTGAAAGATACTGCTGCAGACAGGAGACAAATGAAGACTTGAGTGAAACAGAGGGGCTGGCAGAGTGGTGTATGAAAAGAAAAGAAAGAAAATACATTAAAAGAACTACAAAGAAACTACTAACAGATTTTGTCTGTTGCTCTCTGTGTCAAATCGAAATTTATACCAGCAGGGTCTGTAAGAACTGATACAGGGCCTGAAGCTACTGAAATTTTCATCAATGGTCTGAAATAAATACAAAGACTGGGGATATGAAAAATAGTGAATACAGTATGGTCATGCAGAGAACTCTGAACCACTTAGTAAACTTAGATGTATTTAAAAAAAAAAAAAAGAAAAAGAAAAAAAAGATAAAGCTCAACACAAGATTAAACAATAGGAAAGGCAATTTTTCTCTTTTATTTTTCCTCCAAAAGCAGCTACTGACAAGAATTAAGAGGACAGAATGGACAGCATTCTCAGAGTCCTATTTTCCTAAGGGAAAATAGACTGATGTAGTTCTTGTAGGGGTAGATGGGTAAATAGTGGGGAATTTTGGGGCAAGAGTGGAGGGCAATTAAGAAAACAACAACAACGAATCTGTTTCTGGAAGAGTTCTTAGAAGAATTACCTGAAGAATTAAACAGGAAACACCAAAAGTAAATGAGTTACAAACTGATACTTCCAATTCCAGAACAATCCAGAATCAGCACTGTGTCCCAAAAAGGTTTGCCCCGTTTCCACTGTCATCAGGAAGATGAACTGACATTTATTTCTAGAGAAGAACAAGAGCTGTTTCATTCCAATGTGTACAGCTACCAAGGAGCAAGAGTCCACATCCTCATTGTCAGCAAACCTCTCAGATATAACTGCTTACCCAAACACTCTTCAATAAAACACAGAGCTACGTGCTCCTTCAAGAACTACTTCACTAGGAAAACAAAATCCTTTTTCCAAACCACAACAAAGGTCTTCAAAAGCCAGTTTTTTGGTTTTTGTTTCTTTTTTGGAGCTTTTTTTTTTTTTTTTTTTTTTTTTTTCAAGAAGGAAGGGGAAGAAATAGACTGATATTTATTGGCAATATTCTAATTCAGTTTCCTGCCCTGAGGTTATTCCTGTGAAAGTGAACCATAAAATCTACCTTTATCTGGGTGGTTATGTAGAGCATGGCTTCTGCCTGACATGTATGTAGCTTCTTGTTGAGTTTTACTCGTATTTTCCCTCTAGCAGAAACAGAACATTGCTTTCTTACTAGTTTGCCATACATAATGCGAGCAGACATATCTGTTAGACAGTTTCAAGTGCCTTACAAAGATATACATCCAGCCTAAACTCTATAGACCCGTTTAACATTAGCAAGCTACTTAACGACCT
The DNA here is from genome assembly GCF_054131305.1 of Coturnix japonica. NCBI lineage: Eukaryota > Metazoa > Chordata > Aves > Galliformes > Phasianidae > Coturnix > Coturnix japonica. The sequence continues at coordinate 21,809,037 of NC_140667.1, read as the reverse complement.
TAGGCTAATTGCCAGTAATTATCCAATTATCAAGCGTGTATTGGTACAGAAGAATCTTAAGTACCTTGTGAGATCCCCAAGAGATTCCCCTGCCAGTGTTTCAGAAGCAATCAGAACTGCTACAAGCATGTATACATATGCACATATTTATTATATAAATATCAACAACACCTATCATTTAGAAACACTAATGTGTTTTTTACTTGGGATTGCTTTCTTCCTCTTGTGCTTTCTACACATATGTAACAGAATGACAACCAAACTACAGCAAAGATCTCATTTCAGTGCAGGAATATTGTGAAACAAAAATTAAAATCCAAAAGCCACTAAGACTGGGAAACAATAATTTAGAATATCAAGCAAGCAAGAGCACTTTAAACTTTAAGTTCTTTGCTCTTTGGAAAATCAGCTGTTTGATAACTTACTAACAGTTACGTCACTTGCATAAAAATATGGCAAATGAAGAAAAAAAAAAGAAAAAAATGAAGGTGCAATATAACTGTAACTGGTATGCATCTCAGATGTCAGCAAATCCTGTTAAATCCATGTGATTTACCAGGGTCTTGGAAAGTCTCTCAAAATGAGCAATTCTCAAAATGAGGTAAGTTACTCTGAAATAGTTGTGCTTTGAGAAACATAATACAAAGTGTTCAACTCTGAACTCAAATGAACAGAAAATATCAGCATTTTGGACCAACTCCGAGTAATACTTTAAGGTATCAGTTACTCTGCAGTATGCAAAAAGAAAGGGTGAAAACTACTTGCTGCTTAGAGGCTAATCAGATACTAAACGTTGCTGTACTTACAGAGTTGGATGCATATGGGAGATGCCAAGAAGTAAAATAAACTTGGGTTGCCACTATACAGACTACTTGAAGAAAAAGGACCATCACAAAGGGTGGCAGACTTCACTCAAAGATAAAGTATTTCTGGTTCAAATTTAGCACTGCTACAGGAACTCCAATGTAAGTACATAATCAATAAAAAGGCAACAGTTTATTCAGAAGCCAAAGTTTCAGAATACATCAGGAAGTTTAAAATTGTCAATAATTATTTTAAAAGAAGACAGCAAAAGAGTGAACTTTTCCTTTGTACACACAGAAAGAATGAGGCATAAGGAGAAGTCTAAGGCAAGGTCTAACACCACAATTTCAATTTTGAGATCCTGCTTGGAAAGGCAGCGTTCTGAGAAACCTGAGCACTAGCAAAACCCATATGGGAGAAATTCTCATTTTAGTTGACTTTAATATAACCAAAGTAAAAGTCCATGCTTTAATTCTTACAGTAAGTGGGCGCAGTATCACTTAACAGAGTATGACGAAGACAAAAGAAGCCCAAGATGAGAAGCGATGGACAAGACAGATTGCATATTACAAGATTATATGAGGACCTTAAAGCATACAAAAGTAAAAATGCAAGTTTGCAGTGGGAAATACTCTTACCTCTTTTAAATTTAGCAAGGGTTTTCTGTGTATACAGCAGAAGACAAAGGTAAAACATTAAAACAGAGCTCCCTGGAGTACACAAAGTTTATCTATATGCGAAGACTGAAAAGAACAACAAGCACCTCCTGTTGTGTATCACACTGAAATAATTATGACAGACTAGTGTTCAAATAATACTTACACTTGCTCTTTGGCAACAAGACTCCGGGCATTCTTGGCAGTTTGCACTATTCAAGACTACTGATCTGCTGACTGCAAAAGCTACCACAGAAAACAGCATGTGGTCTTCTGAAAACAAAATCAGCACTTTCCAAATTTTTCCAAATGCAGTTTCCACTTCTAATAGGCTTATAATCCCTACCAAACATGACTGCAGTTCTGGCCAGCCCACAGTCCTGCCATTAAGTCCCGTAACTCCACATCTCACAGCAAATTTTTCAAGCATGATTTCAAGATGATTTCCACAAACTATAGGATTAAAATCAGTGCTAACCTTCACTACCCCAAGAAAGAAGTGCTGTAATTATGCTCCCGTTTAAAACACTCAGCTATTAATGAAGAGCAGCAATAAATAAATAAAAATGATAAGTAAAAAATCCTCTAAATAACTCACTTTTCTACAGTTTTCAATTACATGAAAGACATAGCAAAGAGAAGGGATGACAGTTATGAGAGGCAATTTTCCCTCCTCCTAAAAAGAAGATTTTTTTTCCATATCTCTCCAGATTTACCATCTTGCCATCAGATGTCTGTAATGAAAATGTACAAAGGCTTGCAAAATGCATATATATAATAACGAATTACTGTTCTCAAATCCAGACCTGTTTCTCAGCTCAGAAGGAATTGTTAAATAATACATAGGAGAGGGGGATCATAAAAAACTAATAGACAATGATATTTCCTCTTTTCGAAGAGCGATAGAAACATCATCTTGTTAAACAGCATCATTTAATGATTCCCCACTTTTGAGAAACTGGTAAGTCTTCTAGCAGTACATATGATATTTTCTATCTTATCCAGAGGAAAAAAACAAACAAACATGTGTTTGCATAGGAAATTATTTGCTCTAATTTTTAGGGATCATCTATTTCTGATCTCAGTGTTCAACACAGGAAACGAGCATCTGTTATTATACAGAGCTAAATAATATTTTTGGGATGCTCGCATTCAAAAATTGCAAGCAATATTTAAACAAAGATGGCTTGTTGCATTTCCAATTGAGAGGAGCAGATAGGGATAAGTAAGGAGGAGCTGAATATAGAGCATAGTAAAAAGCTCAAAGGAAAGCTCCAAGTAAAAAATTCATCACTCCTCAGTAGTAAGAGCAATATAATGAATTAAAATTTAAGACGACACACTTCTTGGGTAAAACATTTTGTTGACTCGCATTAAGATGCTCATATAGACACGTTCACACAAACACACTGTTTTATTCTCTCGGTAAGGACAGCCCTAAGAATCTCATGACTGCAGATTACTTGGCACCAGAGTTCATACACAGCTCAGATTTCCTGCAACTCCTAAGTAGTCCTCTGGGAACCACAAAAAGGAAAAACCTTTCCAGTAGTTGCGCAAGGTAGACTAAGATCAATTTAAAAAACTGTCAGAAAGCATCTCTAAACATGCATCTTTGTATGTATCAGTAATTGCTCAGATGCTCAACTCTCATATCTGATCTTTCACAAGATCTTCCTGCTGATAATCCTTCTAATTGGCCTACAGTAGTCTGTGTGAATTCAGCTAGTTGAAACAGAGATGAAGAAAGCCCAATGAAGGAGGTTTTCCAGTCTGGACTTCAATACAGAACTTAACTGGTATCTGAAGTTGCAAAAAATTGTCAGAATTAGCAACTTCTTACAACCATTTACTACCAGCATTCCTTCAGCAATAGCTTACTGGAAAAGTCTGTCCAGGTGCTTAGACTTAGAATGAACTGCCTAAAAAAAGCTTCTTCCTACCAACATTGCAGTTTTTGTATTGGTCTACAGTAATGCGCAGAATCCCTCTTACATATAAGGAACAAATTAGTGGTTTCTAGGACATTACTGAGAGTCTCTGCTGGCTTTGTTAAAACTAAATTTGTAGACTACCTTCAGAAAAAAAATCTTGAGGCGATTCATGGAAGATTAGAACAGTCCTCAGTTCTCTATCTAATCAAAGAAAATGTAATTAAGTACACTGTGAAGAAGACAAATTAATTCAAAGCCTAAAAAGAAGTTCAATAAAACATTCCTACCAGTGCCAAGCATTAAAGGCACAGTAGGAAAAAAGCTGCTATTTAAGGCTACTTTTTTTTTTTTTTTCCCTTTTTTTCCTTAAGATATGGTGATTTATAGGACACTCAGGGTCTTTACCCCCAGTGTTTTTTATCAGTGTTGTCAATTAATAGTATCAAACCAAAATAAAAACATGGTTACTGTGGTAACATACATAAACCTAACAGTCTATATCTTATTCTGAGTTTATCAGCAACTTAGGTCCAGGAAATTCTGCTTATAGAACTATGCAGATAATACACATTCTTTAAAATATACTTTTTATTTTGATAAAAATGAACCTAATAAAGAATAAATAAATAAATAAATAAATAAATGATTGCTAGCTTATCACACATTTATCGACTTTAATGCATTTATACATTTTTGATACCATTTATGTGGTAGACAAGATGATTTCTTCAGCTGTCTGAAATGTGAAACATACGATGAAATGTAAGTGGAAATTACCATCACAGACTATTTTCTTGAACACCAGAACTAGTAATTTAGACAAATTCAAACGAAAGGGCAAAAGTATTTGACTGAATTGAGAAAATAAAAAAACATCCTGTCTACACAAATATTCCCAGCAGCAGACACTTGGACCACAATGTTTATTTTATTGGATGCAGAGAGAGTGAGAGAAAATCATTTTTTCCTATAGTATTTTTTTTTTATTAATAATATACATAGAGCCACGGGATGTTATGGCTGGGTTAACAGGATTCTTGTACAACCCATATGGATGAGTATGTATACAAAACTCAGCCAAAGATGCAGAACAGAGATCTCATTCCCCTACATTTAGAATACACTTAAGATCAGCAAAATTATTCCATAAAGCACTAAAATTCTGGATTAAAATTATTATCATATGCAATACTTCCTCTCTGCTGTTTCACACATGAGATCTGACATTTTTACCACTGTCTCTCTGAAAAGTTTGAGATACCTCCACAAGACTCCTGCATTGCTCATACATTCCTCAGCTGAAGCTTTCTTTTTCTTCTCCTAAGATACTGCTCATATTTTGAGACCAAACATAAGATTAAACTCTTGATTTCCAGTTTCATCCAAAGCACAATGTTGTTATTTTGGTGTACACATTGAGCAATTACATCAAAATATACAGTAAAGCTTCTACCTCTTTAAACACATGCATATTTACATCTCTCTCTCAAATAGAAAGCATGGGAAGAGAGTGCATTCTACCAAGCAAAATAAAGACTTAATCACAAGACTTTCCTGAATCAATTCCTTGCCCTTAAATTGAGTGATGGTGAAGATGTCACCTCTGTGACCTCAGTTTCTAAAGCTGCAAAATGGGAATAAGCAGTTAAAATAAACCAAGACGTATAGATTCTTGTTAATGCCCTAAAGGTTTTCATATTTAGAAATAGATTATAGTTACAGATTTCAGCATCTTCATAATAATAATGCCATGAATAATGCTACTTAAACAGCATGTTTTAAACAACAGATCTTAGTGTTTTTCGAAAAACAATATCGTATTCATTTTACAGCCAAGGAAACAGGCTTAGCAAAAAAAGAGTTGCTCCCATTGAGCAGATAAAATGCGCACGTCTGGTCAGTGTCCCAACCCTAAGAACTATATGCCTGAGAAAATTAATTGAAACACTGTTATTCAGTGCTCACTAATTTATTTCTCAAAAATCTCCAGAGATAACAGATGTGCTCCTCACTGTGTTCAGGTGATTGCATGGCAAAACAAACTGGATTCAGACCAGACAGCTATGTGACTAAAGACCAGTCATTTAAGTTTGTAGTAGTCACCTTAAATTTCCTTCAGACTCAGTGAAGACAGAAGGGAACTACTGCAAGGATGCTTTATTTCACCATAAAATAAATATATCATGCAGACTAGATGGAGATGCTTACTTTTGTTTATTTATTTATTTAGCACTTCTTTACATTATTTGGGTGAAATTTTTCCAGTCAAGTTTTCAATTTATCAGTTGACCTTTGTTACTTAGATTGTTAGTAGATAATGTGATAAAGAGTTTACTGGTTTGTCAGCCATATCAGAGCTGCATTAGCCCCTGGCATGACTAGATCTGAAAAGCATATGCTTTATGTATATCCCACACTCCTGCTTTGCTGACAAATGCATCTCTTAGCTCAGAATTTACTAAATAATGAAGAGAAGTAAAAAGGATTTAAGTCTTTATGGAATTTTCCATTTCTTGAGGGGAGTAGCTTCTTAAATTTTGCACAACATTTTAATTCTCTTCTCTTCTTAAGTCCTATCTTTACTAAATTTTGCTTACATAAGGGCATTATTACAAGCAGGTAATTATGCATTAGAAAAAAAAAAAAAGAATTAAATATCAACATGAATTCTAGAATTTGCAAGTGTTTGAAAATCTCAGTTCCCAGGGACAGATTCTCTCTGTTTACAATACATACTGTTCTGATAAAAATATCAAGTGTAATAGGTGTCATTTTCAATTTTAATACTATTCTTGTGATGACAAGAGCAACTCATGTCATATTTGTGCAGAACTACACCAGCTCCATTTCAAGAGACTCAAATCCAGTTCACAATTTACTGCCTATTATCAGTGCTAAAGGCAACCTTAATGTCCTCTACTCAGCCCTCCCTCTTGTACACAAAAACAAATCACAAAGGGTTGCAATGCCAAAAGCCAAGACTTGCTTCTGTCCAGAAATGTCCTGTATATGTAAATGATCAGGAAATACAGCTCTTGGTGCTTGAGTAGGTTAAGCACCTCAGCTTCACTATAATCAATTAAAAGAAAATAGCCATAAAAGTGCAGATACTACTGTAGGGTAATAAACTAGACTTTATCAGTGACATTGGTGCACATTACAAACTTCAAACTCATTCCTTGCCTTAATCCATCAGAAACTTCCTGGCTTTAACAGGCTATAAACAGCAGAAGCTTTGAAGTCCATGGATTAGAATCACTAATAGACAGACTGAAGGAGAGACTGGCTGAAGAGCCAAGTGGAATACCCTGCATGGATCTGAAATGAAACAAGTTAATTTAATCAAACTGACCTCTCCTCGGTCATAGCCCAAGATTATAATGGCTATAACAGCAATAAGGAGACAAGGAGCACTGGAAACAAATGGTTATTTACTTCAGTGCAATGCTTAATCTAATATAAGGACACAACTTCCTGGGCATTCAACAGCAACTTTATACTCTAGAGACAACAACAGTTTTTTCTGAAGCTACTTTATGACTTCATAATAATGAAGACAGAAAAAATTAAACACTTCAATTCTCAAGAATTTTTAAGTTCAAGATTAATATGAATGATTTAATAGAAAATATCTTGCCAACGTTTTGTTTGTTTCAACTCTCCCACTCTTCTACTTTCCTTTTCACTCAAAGCAAAACATGGAAACAATCCATTTGGGTCAAATCCACCTGCACTCAGTAGATGTTCGCTCACAGCTTACATAACCGAATGAGTGTAACATTAAGCATTTTAACTTTCAGAGAAAAACTTTTAACTGCAAAAATTCCAGCATCAACTTGTATGCAACACTTCTTACTTCAAAAGTTTGCAAAGCATTTTATAAACCACTAAATTCTGAGATGTTTAGCACAGCAGTATTACAGAATGCTTTTCAAAGCAAACAATAAAGCTACTTGCTTTGAACTGCAGCAATATGCCAAAATGGCAAATGAGCCAAGTGGAGGGTTGCAATAGCTTGGCTCCAGAGAAGCTGTCAGAACATGGCAGATTGAGAAAAGTGGTCAGGATTAATTTTTGCACTGCATTTTACCACTATGCCTGGTAGCTGACTCTGAAGAGTGCAAAACTGCAGCAGCTGAAGCTTCTGAAAATGCAGATACATAGCAAGGAGTCCTAACAGGTTTCATTTGCTTTAGTAGACAGATGAATACACAAAGTTCTACACCACCAAAGTTAGCATTTTTGAACACATATTCCTAGAAGACGGCACTTATTCTCCCAGAAAAATATCACCTACATTTTCAGATGAAAATGACCAATTCATAGCTATGACATACAGGAAACAAACTCATTTATAAATACTGTAGATGTAGGCTTTCATTAAGAATGAGAAAAGAAGACTAACTGCCAAAAAAAATGCTCATATCTTTAGTACCAGTGTTTAGAACTTATGAAGCTCACCCGATGTAGCAATAAGCACAAAACAAAGGTCTGTGAATATACCCTCACTTTAAAATAAACACAAATTTCAAAGTTGGAGTGATCCTGCAGGTTCCATCAGATTCTGTTGCACAAACAGAAACACAGTATCATATGTGTTGGAAATAAAAACATTTAAATCAAGGCCCATATGTCTTTCTACAGAGAAAAAAAAAAAACACCTAAGCTTTGACAAAACAAAGATGAGTTTCTCTTTACCACTCTCCAAAACAAAAGTAAGGACAGCCAATGTCTCTGCAACTACTTCATGTTACCTTTGACATTGAGCTGGCAGCAGAACCACTGGAATGTTTATTTTCATCTACTTTGGCCCTTTCTCATTTCACTTTCAAAAGCGTTGCCACAAAAATCTCGGTTTACTGTTTTGAAAGTAACTAAAGAATAGTTTTTGAAGGCATGTTACTCCCAGTTTCACCCTCCTCCACTACACCTAGCACGAAGTCTTACCTTCAGGTGGATTCTTGTTCTGGTTGTTCCAGACAACAAGCAACTTGGATAGACTGGGCACTTTGGACACCTCGGTGATGACTCGGAAAAGACTCTCCACCCTGTCATAGGTCAGAACTATTGCTGTGAATCCCTGGGACTGTGGTGGGATCAATGGAAGGAAGAGTGGGTTGCTCACGCTGCTCCATTTCTGTGAAGGAAAACAATAAAATAATTCAAATAAAAACAAATATTACCGCAGGGAGTAACTCACATAGCCAGCATTCAAGTGTCAGAGGTGAAGTAGGCTCAGAGCAGGCAGAATGATTCTGTGATTTCAGCAGAAGTGAACTTCAACAATATCTCAAAACTTTTATTCTAGCTTCTTTGTTATTTCAACTGCGTACAGGATGGGCTTTAGGGAAAAATCAAGTGGAAGAGGCAGATAGATTTCTGGAGAAGGAAAACTATGGTAAATTTTGAACTCAAACACCAAGAATCAATTTTCATTTACTAATCACTATTTCAAACATTTATATTTACAGTCAGGACTCATTGAACAAACAGAAACCTAAACAGCCATGCAACTTCAGAAGTGAAAAAAATAAATTAAAAATAGCAAAAAAAACATATACCTGACATAAAATGGGAATCAAGGAAAAAAATCACCAAAGCAGACACTAGGAGGAATAATGTAATAGCTTCCACAAAATTTGGTTTGTTAAACGGGGTGAGAAAACCTTTTCTGTCAAAACACTAAAAGCATGAGATACAAAGATGAATTTCAGAGAGTTATTTACCCCTCCTGAATTTTAACTAAGGCATCCCTCTTAAGACTTTAAAGGTCTTATTTCAATACACTGCCAGCATAAGGAAGCCAGCTCAACTGGCAAGAGACAAGACAGTGAAATTCTCACTGCGTGTGCCAACCTCATTTGGAAGCAACAACGCAGAGGAGGAAGCAGTGAAGGGACCGCTCAACAGGAATGAAAGCGTCGGTGTTCTAGTCTCAACTTTTCCATTCCAGCTGACGTTCCAAGCAGATACCAAGGGTCAGAGAGAGAAGCAAAGGGAAAAATAAGACCTTTTGGGATGAGGTGAAAAGCAGAGTTAGGAAAGCAGAAACTGAGCAATGCTGTTTTGCAGGGAAGTTCTGAACGCCAGCCTGTAAAAACTATGAACACTCATAAGCAGCCAGCAACTGCCAGCAGGTTACAGAAACCTTGTGAGGATCTCCAGCTAAATTCATACTCGTAAGTCTGCTTGTGTTAGGGGAAAACAAGTTTTTGTGGTTTTTTGTTTTGTTTTGTTTTGTTTTTTTTAAATCTGTAATGAGGAAATAAACATTGCAATTTTCCACGTTCTGATTTTGTCTTTACATTCTGCAGTCACCCTCCTCATGCCCAGTGGTTAAAAATTTCTAACCAGAATGTTTCCTAACTCGTAAGATGGGGAGAACTGAGCCTATTTTGCTTATAAAGATCATACCATTTTTGACTGTTTTAGCAAAGGAAAAAGATTTCTATGTGAGTACTATTTACTTCTACGTACACATAAGCATGTAAAGGAGGAAAAACACATCAGATAGAAAAACAGTTTTACATTAAGTACAATATTAGCACACTGTTTTATCTATGATGGTCTAAGGACACATTCCAGGCAAGAATCTGTCAGTAGGAGTAATACTAGACTTCCCAAAACAGCCTGGGAAGACAGATTAGTCTTCAGCTACATACATCCTTTAGCATGTCTCATGCAAGTAGCATTTGGTATACAGTGTTGTTAAGGTTCCTAAAGGAAAAAAATGCAGTTTTCAGCTCACAGATGTAATAGAAACAGCAATAATTATATACAACTTCAGTTCACAAAGGAGACATAGCTACCTGAAGTAGCAGAGGACTACAATCTCAGAATTTACATACTCATTGCTTTAACAATGGATTCATGCATAGGCAAATTTTGCATACTCATTTACAAGAAGTGGGCCAAGTCTCTGATTTTGTTCCAGTTTCAATAATTCCTACAACAAATCACTATCAAAATGTTAATAGAGCACAATCCATCTCATTAAAGCTTTACAAATTCATTCCCACACAACCACCACCCCAAAACTGCTATTACCCAAATGAACCTTGTAATGTTGAGAAGCTCTTTGAAACAACACTGAGAAACCTCTTTTCATTAATACTTGTAGTAGAGATTTAATGTCATAGTCAGCAAACTGCCAGGAAAATCTTATGCTTCTGCCCTACAACAAGAAATAACTGGTAATCTATGCTGTATTTATTGCTTATGGGTGAGTACTACCACTTAAACTAACAGTCCCCACTTTTTCTGTGGCCACAGCATCTCCTACAGAATTACTTGCTATAATATCCCTTGAAAAGGACTCTACTGTTTACACAATTCTAAGACAATTTCAGTTCCTCAAAGAAAAATTAAAGATGCACATGTACACGTAGCCTACAGAAATTACCATTATTTCTCTTAAAAACCTGTATTTTATGTACGCTTAAATTCCTACCTTTACTACTTTCAGAAAGGCACAAACATCTTCCCCTGCTGGTTATAACTCAGGAAAAATAAGACAACATATCAGGTGTTTTTGCTCATGCATCTACTACAGGGTGATGGAGGAAAGGAAAAGCCTGTAGACACACTCTAATGGGTGGGAGAACCAAGCCTCTCATTTGAGAAAAACATTTCAAAAAGGCAATTAAGCATCTCTCAAGTGCCATTAAGAGCCAACCCCCTGCTGCCTGCCTGAAGAGTGTGTCTACAGTCTGAGACCTATTGACCCCGCTTTCTACAGGAAATCGGGCAAATTCAAGCCTCCATAATTTACTAAAGTCTTCCAGATTTCTCCTTGGGAAAAGCAAACCATACAGGCAATTAATTCAACAGCAATCTAATTAAATCTCCATTATGGCAGCGAAGTATGAAGTGGATAATGACATAGAGATGGGTTCTCCTAGTTGTTGATCAAGAAACCAAGGGTGAAAGAACATTTGCTCCAGACCCATCTTTATTAACACTCATGATGAAAATTCATAGGAACTTTCCCTCTCAGAAAGAAGAGCAAGCAGCAGCACTGGACTGATTATCCATCACCTCTCCTTGACAAAGTGCTGACATTCAACTATGGATAAGACAATCCTTCACTCTTGCCCTCCCAGCTAATATAATTAGAAGAGCCAGGATAATGAATCTAAGATTGATAGGTTGTTTGCTGTGAATCATTTTAATGGGCAAAACAGATCAAGTTCAAACACCAGTTCCCTTAGAGTAATCTCATGTCACTTAGGTCTGACAGCTCTTTGCAGATCACATGAACAGCCAAAGTACTGGGACCTGAATAACAGCAAGAACTCTGAGGTGGCTTAATGCTGGGGAGAGAAGAAATTTTAGGCATGGATAAGTATTTCAAGGAAGGATTCAGGCTACTGCAGTTGTGCATGCATACTTGTATCTTAGAAACTAAGCATTTTCCTTTCCACTGGAAACATCAAATGTTGCTCTTACCCCAGTCGTAAAAAAACAACTTGATTCTATTTTAGGATAAGTTTATGTATTAAGGATAAGATATCAAGGGAGTTGAATTCTCCTTATGTGAAATGCGTAGGGCTGAGTCCCATTGTGGAACCTTCAGGTTTATGTTAGCCAAGTTTTAAACAGACTGTTCTCAGGACACAGAAGTGAGAAAGGTAAGGGTTTCTGAATATCACTGACACTGGACTTGGAAATGACCATTCATTATAAATACAACAGATCCTCAAAGGTATTTGCATAATACCGCACAAAACTAAGATAAGGTCCTACCCTGCATTCCTTATTTAAGAACACAGTGAGTGCCATCAAAAGAGACTTGAAAACACACTAGACAGCAGACAGATTACAAACTACGACACAAAATGGTCTCTAGGAAAACAAGACTTTAAGATGTTACTCCATATTACAGTAAAGAGCCAAGAACTTCCCCAGACATCATTTAGTGGGAAAACTCAGCAACAGCAGTTTAGAATGAAATTTCACAGTTACCATGAATAAGACAGTGTGTTTTCTCTCTCTATATATTTTATTTTCAATAACCAGATTTAGTTCTTATTATAGTCAACATATTATAGGAATCATACAGTTTGAATGACAACAATTCTCAGTTAAAAGCACAGAGGTAAGGGGAATAGAACGATGAACTTATACAACAGCTAAGTAGTCTGTCTATATATCGAAGTGATGCAGAGATGCATCCCTTGCCTATGTGAGTAAGCTTTTTCAGCTGGGCTGTTCAGAATATCAATCCTAACCTCAATGTGGTTTCAATTATGAATCGCTAGACCAAAAAGGCCTTGATTTATTCTATTTTTCTCCAATTATTCATGATAAGCTTTTATTGAATACTTTGAGAAAGTATTTCATCATGCTTCCCATCCTTAAGTGGTCATAGGGCAAAACCAAAGGAATTAACCTCTCTCCTTCTCTGGAGCCAACCATGGCACTTATGCTCCCAGAATCACAAGTCAAGTTGTATGGCCAACATTTCACATTCTGATGAAGATTACAAACCTTCCCCAAAACCATTCTAGCTAAGAGGCACACAGGAGTTCCTATTCCTACTTCAGTGATGAAATCTGATACCATCTGAATCCCCCCTGTGGCGCAAGTGGTAGAAGTGCCACTCTGCTACACAGAGGCTCGAATCCCGGGGGATTGGACTTGATGATCTCTAAGGTCCCTTCCAACCCACACGAGACTATGATACTATGATGATATGAATCACAGATTATGAATGCCAAGATATATCACACGACTATAATGCTAAGTTATTCAGCATCTTTTTTTGTTTAGCTGCATAAATTTTATCAGCTGTCTGAGCCCTTCGGACACTGAACCTATTGGCTTAACACATCTTTTGACATAAAAACTTAACTTTGGGTTCATTTCTTCAACTCCTTAATTTTAATAATGTGCTAAAGGAACACATTTTCAGTGAAAAGAAGAGAATTATCAAGAATAAAGCTTGCATTCAAGCTTTCAATAAGACAGGTAAGCTGAAGAATCCAAGAGCCGCAAAGATGATTAGAGGGTTGGAGCTTCTCTTTTTTGGAGAAAGGTTGAGAGAGTTGGGAAGTTCAGCTTGAAGAAAGCAGCCCCAGGGAGACATCACTGTGGCCTTCCAGTACTTAGAAGGAGCTTATAAACAGGAGGGAGACCAACTTTTTACATTATTCAATAATGACAAGACAAGAAAAAATAGTTCTTAACAAAAATAAGGGAAATTTAGATTAGACATTTGGAAGAAACTCTTTAACTCAGAGGGTGGTGAGGTGCTTGCATGGGCTGCCCAGAGATCTGTGGATTCCCCATACCTGGAGGTGCTCAAGGCCAGGTTGGATGGCACCATGGGCATTTCTCATTTACAGGTAAATAAGTGTTTATAAAAGTGTATAATAATATTTGGTTAATGTTCTGAAGATGACAAGTGATACTAGGATGTTTGTACCACTATAATATTGGCATCATCTGGGGACTATGAGCTATAATAGTCAAAGAGCTTAAAATTAGTTTTATCATTTAGCAAGTGTGATCTGTCTGGTAATTGGACAGAGTCCACAAATGAACATACAGCTTAGGCTTTTCTAAAGGAATGGCATTTGTTGCACAAAGTTAACTTGTCTATTTGTTTTAGTTTAAGCCAAACGACGGTTCTGTTTCCTGTCTCACTGGGAAAAAACTAAATCTAGTACGTTTAATAGTATGTTAGGCATGGTGATATTCTCAAGTGATTTATTGAAGTCTGATCTATATCACCCAAGGTCAGAACTCAAAAGCAGCCACTTACAAACAAAACCTAATGTTTTATAGGCCTATGGTATAAACAGACTTAAAAGAATTTCAGCAAAAGCAACTAAGGAAAAACTGGAAAAAAGTCATCTGACACATTTTTTAGAAAGCCATGTATGGAAGGTATGAAGTAAGTAGAAGGAGAATTTAAATAATCACAAATAGCTAGTTTGTGAAGTGAAAAAGTAATTTACCCCCATTAATGCACAACGAAGTTCTTAATTGAAGGTAACAGATCATGTCTCAAATCACATCATTAGTTCTAATGCAGCCCAAATTGGTAACAATCAGAATGAACTGCATATAAGTCACCATTTTCTGGCTTACTTGAACATAACGGATTGCTGCTACCTAACGGATAATAGCTGGACTAACCAATACGAAACACTACTTGCCCTCTCTTCATTAAAAGGCAAAAATATAGTGTACTGCTATTGAAAGTATTATTTCATTACATATCAGCATGATATACATATATTGCTCTTCCACTTCCTCAACAGTATGAGTAGAAAACTATGAGTAGTAAAATCATCCACTTTTCTTTAAAGAATAACAACAACCTTCAGTCAAATGATATGAACTGCTTGGATCCCTTTGCTCATTCAATGTGTTAAGTACACAACTAACTGCATATGCATTTATCTTCTGTGTACCTTATATCCCCTTCTGCTAGAAAAACACCCTCATGCACTGCTGCTGTGCCCACATGGTGGTGAAGATACTCAGGCAACAGTCTCACTAACATTTTGAGCCAATATAAGCCAAACTCATGCCAAAAAAAGCAGCCTTCCAGCCACCCACTCCCTCCTTTGTTTCTCCCCATCTTTCTTTTATTTTGCTGGGTAAGTTTTACAGAAGGAAACAGATTTCAGTTAATTCACCACAAGTGATTTGGAAAATTCAAGAAGGAGGTAGCACGGGGAGAGGAAATCATCATCCAAATGTGGAAGAATGCAGGACTGCTTCTTTTGGCAACAGCATCTGCTCAGAGCAGTTTGGAGTGTTTGGGCAACTACAGTTTCAATACAAGGTGGTGGGCTGGTGTTTCCTTGTGATGAGAAAGGAGCAACATCTGGGGGTTAACTTATATACAGACCTAGCTATGAGCATGCCTCACTGATTTTAAATGCATAAATATCATTCCATGCTGACTGTCCAAGATAACAGCTATCCCCTCAGATAAAAGCACCAATGTAATTTTGCTGAAAAGAGAATGTAATCATTACTACATTTGTGAATGTTCTAATTCCTGACACCTGTTACCAAAGTTCAAGGTAAAGCAAAGGGAAAGTCTTCAGAAAACAGTTCTAAGTCCTTAACTGTCCTACTTTGCAAATGATGTCAAACTTGAGGCAGCCCTTTGTGAATGACGCACAGCTTCATCTTTATAGCTACTGTAGTTCCAGACCTAATCAAGCATATCAGGTCCCCGAGAATCTTTTGTCTATCATACATACAGGCTAACTCAAAGTAGGTTTAATTCTACCATACTGTAATAAAAACAATAAAAGGCCAGTACAATATAAAATCATAGGAAATAGACTGAAATTAGATGACAAATCTTAAAATGGGGAAAATTCATGAGTTTGCAACAGCTCAACAAAATAGAGTTTAATGCATATCTCGGACTGTTATGAGCTACGCTAATTGTTGAAGCAGAAATGCTTTCACTGCTTTATTTTACATCTGAAGCAATTGGAACAACTGTGCAGCAAAACATTAACAACCAGGGCATTTTACTGAGCTCTAGCACTCTGTTACTTTTCAGGACTCTAGCAGTACACTACACAAAATTAACCCCTAGAAGGGCACAAAGAAAAAGGAACACTGCACTATGAAGTCAAGCAGGTAAGCAACCACAGCCAAGGATTCTCACTAGCTAAGAATTCTTCTGTGCGTGATGATCCTGCACAGAGAGTATGCTCTTCTTTGTGCTAGAAAGGGATCATGCTTCTAGCAACTGAGTACACATAAGAATTAATACAAGCCCTTTCTGTCTAAATATTCCATAACCAAACCTATGCTGTCATTTTCAAAACATTATTACTTTGAGCTCTGTTAACAGCCTTGTACTGATTACAGGAATCTCTAACTGAAGTAAGCCTGTTGCATTAAAATTGTGATTGCACCTTCTGTACCTCCTGCTAATCTGCCTACAGCCTATATGTACTCTTTCTGCAACTCTGCATTCTATTCTTATCTAAACTGTGTAATGGGAACAAGAGAATATGTACAAGCACCACATTTAATCCTTACTAACCACAGCGTCACAGTGAACAAGGAGAGATAGAGCTCCACATACTGAGCCAGCCTAGTCCAAAGGAAAAAATAAATGACAAGTTCTGGAGGTACAGTTCTGGCCAATAACACAAGAATTTTTGGCACTGAGTTACTTGCACATTTCACTGTGATATTAACGTTAACTTGCAGGTGCTTCAAAAGTTACCTATATCCTGACCTTGAGGCCAACTTGAAATAATTTTCTTTAAATGTTTCAGTCTTGGAGTTTATTTAGAGATGAATATGGCAGTTTTCTTGCAAATGAGGAACACATTAAATTCGTCTTTAGTTATTTTGTCTTCTTATCAGAGTTTGAGAATACAGTTAACATCTTTGGCTACCTCAAAAGTACATATGTACTTGCTTTCCAACTACCATTTTTCATCTGGACTAACTAGAAATCACAACAGTGCTGAGTCCACATTAGGCACAAGCTTAGATGAGAAACACACTCGGGCTCAGGTAGATCCTTTTTTCTGTAACAAGCAGAATTTTGATAACTGAATACCACAATTATTCTTTAAAATGTTCTAAAAGATCTCCACGACTTATTAAATTTACTGGCAGACACTGTATATATCATCACGTTCCAAACTGTCTGAAATTAGAAATATCTGATTCCTGGAGAATATAATCCCTTGCAGATCACAACTGCAATATTCTCTCACCTCAAAGAGATAAAACATAATATATTCAACTAAAAAATAATCTAAAAAATTGGCTGGGAAAGGCTCCAGTTATTTACTTCCAAGGAAATAACATGGTTCAAAACCCAACAGCATTAGTTGGCTAAAAAAAGAAAAACACCACAAAAAGAGCCTGATATAATGAAATTTTCATGCATGCTCAGAGCAACTATCAAAAACCCCAGTTAAAGATATCACGGGGTTGTGCACTTCTGTTCTACAAATTTAACTGCTTTTGAACAATTCCCGATCTGAATTGTATTTTCTTTAACTGACCCTGTGAGAAAGGGTCATAGGCACTCTGTGCTGCTGGCTAATATGGAGCTTACACAGCCCATAAAGGAACTTTTTTATGATGTTTCTGTTTCATATTGAAGCAAGAAATGTATTTGTGCACATATTAAGCAATTCTCATAGACTAGGATAAATATCAAATTCTTTCAACTGCGACATAAAACCACCAAGGAACTGACCATGTATGGCACAAGACTCATGATATGAGGTGTTGAACTCCAACGTGCTGGACAAATTCCAGCCTGCCTAATTGCAGTCAGCCCTCTAACTTTTCTTTGCCATTGCATATTGGTATAACATTCCTACTCACTCCCCGTGCTGCCCTAGTATGACACTGCTGTTACGTGTTCCACCACAGCTTCAGTGCTCTGCTCTACACATTGCTCCATCTGTGCCAATAAACCTGCCTAAGAACCTCTAGGTTGAAAAACTAAGTATAAATGTCTTTTTTCAAAGTATGTATTTTAGAAGGTCAGAAAAAACCTGCTTGTTACTCAGACTTAAGTATAACTTGTCCAGAAATTGAAGGGTTTCCAGAACAGGAGAGAACCATAAGAGGTTTTCATATCCCCTTTAAAGCCTCCTTTAAGTATATTCTCTTCATTTTAATAGGTGCTTCATGATGCTTGACCTGCTAGCACAATCTGAAGGCGTTAAGATACTTTGACTCCCTTCTCCTGCAGCAGCTAATTTGCTGCTTAAGTACTGACAAGTGTCACATTTGTTCTCAAGTCAATGACAAAAGTAGACCAATGCTTTTGACTAGGCAACAGAAATTTGTCTTCTAGCCCTTTGTAACAACACACAATCAGCCTGAGGAGTTCGAAGTAAAATACACAACTCCTGAGCAATCCCACGCAGCTTCCAGAGAGACTCTCTCTAACCTATTATAAAGTGAGACAGTTAACAAGTTTCTTTTTATTAGGAACACAAAACTATTTTTTATATTTAGACATAGAAAAAAAATTAACTGATTATGAGTGAAAATCATCTGCAGCCTTTATATAGTAAAAAATCAGAACCGGCTGCCTGGTGCAGAAGGTTAATTAATTCTCCAGCATTTCTTCTTAGCAGAGGGAGGTTCAACCAGTAAAACATTTAAAACAAACAACCAAAAAAAACCCCACAACCAACACTCCAGCAAAACTTTGATCATCTGTTTCTGTATGGGAGAAATTATGTAAAAAAACAAGGAGAAAATTACAGGCAAAAGACTAATCAGCTATTTATTTCAGCAGAATTACATTAAAGACCCTAGCAAATTAAGATCTCCAGTACTTCCGCTGTTTCCACTGCAGTTACTGAATATTACGAACTCTAACACTTTAAATGCAGAAGAAATAAATGTGTGTACGCATGCATGAAAAATAAATAAATACATAAATAAATAAATAACAAAGCGTGCAATTTGGAGTGCAACAGCCAAAGTTCGTATTTCACAGCCAGTACATAAAACAAACTGCTAGTTATTTTGCCAGTTGTCATAAAAATATATTAACTTCATCTGCTGGAGTTACCAACACAATGCATACACAAACACACATAGAATTATTACCAAGTTTCATACCACATACCTCTTAAAAAAGAAAAAGTCATTTGTTTTACGAGTGAATCAAATGAATTTACTTACCACAGCTGGGGGATCATTCCATTCTTCATAAGAAATGGCAGCATATGGATAAATTCTATCATTGATTATCTGAAGAGTAGCAAGAGCAATTGCCTTCATCGATCGGAAATATGCTTCCCAGAACCACCTTGCCTGCAAAGAGAATTAAATTCACTTTCCTACTGAACAGATCCAGTGTTTAATAACCAGTTCAGGCTTGACAAATATAATCTGCTCAACACAGACAACAAGCCACGTGGAAATTAAATTAGAATGCGTGCTTACTCCAACTGGGATATTTCTGTAGAGAAAGAAGCCAGAAGACTTCAAACTCGATTCCACTTCCATGTAAAAGAAGACTTAGAGCCAATAAAAAGAAGCTATGGCATTACTTTGCAAGTGATTAACAGAATGAAAAACCTTGCAAATACTCAAAGAAGAAATCAGTCACTTTCACATTCTTACTATTAGTTTTCTTCTTGAAAAAACATCAAAAGTAGTTCAACCATTAAAAAGAAGTTACTGTTATACTCAATTTTCCCAAAGCAGAGGGACCCACAGTGCAGCTAAACAGCCTAATAAAGGCATGGAACATAAAAGGTGGAACTTAAGTCACACTTAAACTAGATCAACTGGACAATTTTAGTACTCATGAACTCCATCAAACTAATAACTCCCCTAAACTCCCAAAACAAAAATTATAAAGATAAAAATCAAGATCTTTCATAACAGTCCATGAGCTTTGCTAATTAATAACAAACATTCATTTGGGCTAATTTACAACAAAGGAAGTATAAAAGTGCATGTTCAAATGAAGCATGTAATTTCCTTGTACTCAGGCACACCGAGTTTCACAGAGAAGTCATTCTCAAGCCCTGTATGTTACGTTTAAATCTTATCCCCGTTTCTACATAAGATACAAATGTTGGGGAAAAAAATAGGGCTTCAGAAATGACAATGCTGGCTTCTCTTATTTTCTATTAGAGATAAAAACAAATTTTTCAAATGTCTAGAATCATCAAATGATCCTGTAGGATCACTTCCAACCCAAAAGGAAATACGCACTGCCAATAAAAATAGTTCAAGTGTTTTGGCCCAAGAGATGTGACATTTCTCAACCTGATTTTTCTTCAGGAAACTCCAGCACCTTGAAGTGTCCAGGAAGTAATTTAATTTAAAATCTCCCTATGGTTCAGTATTTAGATGGTAAAGCAATTAGAAGAATTACTCTCACTCTCTGCTAAGGCTTAGTAGCTGAGTAACAGCCTGATAGAGTCTGACCAAGAACAGTTCAAAACAAATGTTATGTCCAACTGTAATAGCAGAAGAATTAAATGAACACATAAGAATAAATTACATCTGAACTCTTAAAATATCAAAAAGGCATAAATAAAGTAAGCACCATAATCTAAGAAAAAAAACCAAAATATTCCTTTATCTCTGCCCCATTTTTTAAGAAAACCATATTATCCACAACTCACCAGTATGAGACTTGGAAAGAAAATATAGATTGAGAATTAAAAGCGACCAGAACAGTAAACTGAAGTAACAGAAATGCAGTAAGAAAACAGATTCCAAATATCATTATCATATGAGACAACGGCTTGAGAAAACTACTGCTATAAGCAGCACTGACTATGAAGTGGAAGCTGTTTTATGCAGCCTTTTAATATGCAACTTTATGAGTAGTACGGAAATGTGTATTTCACCGTTACTAATTGGCAGCATTCCTAACCTGTTCAGAGATTATTTGTATTGTAACTGTGATTATCCAGCTTTGTAACAATCAACTCTGTTTTTCCTCCTTTAGCACACCTGGGATGGATCTGATGTAGTATCTCTTTGCTGAAAGAACGTTTGTAAGGTAAGATTACACCTTTAAATCAGAAGCAAAAGCAGAGATGAGAGCAGAAGAAATTTGTTTTTTATGGACTAATATTTATATAATTATTTTTTTTTTAATAAGGAGCTAGAAAATGTTCCCACAGTTGGCTGTAATTTTTTGGAGTGTGTTTCTTTAAGGCAGAACTCAAAACCTTCTAAGGGGATTCTAAGTCTCCAAACAGATGTTTCAGGGTCTCATTACTTCCTCCCCACCTTGTTTGCTTTTATAAAGCAGAATTGATTAACATGGTTTGCCAGTCTCTGCTGCTCAGCATGGCGAGTTGCTAAACATTTTGGGAAAGTTCTCTATTGGGAAGATGTGTGTCAATTCCATTTGAAATGTATTTTCTGCTCTACTTGGTGTGGTTGAAAAGCTTATGTTGGAATGTAATGAATACCTAGGGGGAATAAAAATCCCATGAACGCACACAAGGATATGGGAGAGAAAAACAAGAAAAGCAGCACTGGAGATCTGTTCCTGCCTCCTATGCCAACTTTCTCAGTATTCTTACAGAGCTTTTCTGAGCTGTCCATTTCTCTTTCCCTCACCTGTGAATTTAGGAGGACAATACTTACGTTCTCGAGAGCAGTTTTAACATACTGGGAAACGGTTCTAAGTTTTCACAGTTACAACATGTTAATTGTTGTCAGAGCTGACCTGAAAGGCAGCTGAACATGTGTTAACCTATTGCATTTTATTCTGGGTTTACATCTTATCTGGAATTGCAAACAGGTATTTGAGAGATACAGATTCTTTTCCCCTATCTGAATTTCTAAATAAGTAGAAAATATGGGATAGATCCAACACAAAAGAAGGAAAAGTATTGTTTTCTGTAACTGTTTCGCTAACATGCAGAAGAGTCAAGGAGGGGGGTTGAACCACATGAGAGGTTCCTTCCAAACCTTACAATTCTGTCATATGGAACTGACTTGATAGACAATGAGAAATACAAGATACTACTGGGTTGCCCGATGGGTCTGAAGTGACTAATATATCATATGAGACAATAGATTCCACATGAAATTAATTCATCTGAATCTGGAGAAAATTTCACAAAGCCAAGACCACCTCACCATAGAAGCCAAAGACCAAAGGTACTGGAGACCAAAGCCTTATCTTTCTTCTGGAGGCAAGATCTGCAGGCCAAAGTCACAAACACAAGCATGCTAGGAGTAAACAACTGTAAGTTGTCTCTCTTTCCCCCTGCTTCTGAAGGATAAAAATGTTTCCTATAATGTAGAGGTATTCATGTATCTTGACATGTATACCTCTTTGTGTAAGGCTAGTAACATCTGTAACAAACCTACCTTAGATTTCTTCAAACTTTCAGGTGGAGTGGAAAATGTGGGATTCCATCAAACAAGTTTTGTCATCAGCTGTAGGTTTTTCTACACACGGGATAGGAAGAGACTAAGCAGAAAACACAGAGCATACACTGGTATAGGCAAGAGCTTGGGACAGATGCATTTGCAGCTTTTTTTGTAGGAGACAACAGGAAAAGCGCAACAGGCATCAAAAGTGAAGCCTAATGACAGAAAGTAACATTTATTTAGTTAAGGTGTTATTTTCCTTAGAAATAAACACACTTGGGGGCCTAGCATCTCTCTATAAGCTCTTTACAAGCCAGCACAGCATCAGGTTACAGAGTCCATTCATATAATGTTTATAAGTTCTAGTGTTAATGCTACTAATGGTGCTCCAGAGTAGAGTGCAAGACAGATCAATGTAAATCTTTTGATTAGTTTGTGGAAAGAAAAACACTAGGAATCAGGCAAGGCAAGGAAAGGAATATTTTCTGTAACGTTTAGATTAAGAGGAAAAATATTCCACTAAGTGAACTTTTTAGACTTATTTTTTTCACAGCCTACAACTTGGTGGGAGTTAGGAAAGTTAGTAAACAAGAAGAAATGAGATTCACAAAAGAGCAGTAAAAGTTAACTGCCCATAAACCACTACTTCTCTCAGCTTCTAGGTCAGGACCCATGATGCTGTAAGATTTTGCCCAATGCAGGAATTCAGTGTTCCCAAAATGCCTTGAAAAGGTTTATGAGGCCTTGAAACAACCATTTTCACACTATCTGAAGTGACTCTACTTCAGTGTTCTCCCTTCTTGACTCTTGGCTCTTAGTGTTTCTGGTTTTCACTCTGACCAGTTCAGTTAGTCTGGTGAAAAGAATAACATGATGTAGCTGCTGCAGTAGTACTGGCCTTGAAAATCATCTCCAGGTGATATGTGATCTTATTTTCAGTCTTGATTCTGTTAGTTGCTTACAGACAAACGTTTGACATTCATCTAATCCTTTGTTTCTACTTCAGCGCCCCAGCAATATGTGTAATAACCATCTTACAGAGATATTGAGATGCAACTTTTTCAGACCTTTGTAAATTTGGGATTGGATAGAACTTAGCTTTATCCTTCCATTACTTGTAAAAAAACCCCAAAACTTCAAACTAATAATGTTCAGCCAAGCAATGCTTCCAAAGTTACTGTCTGTAGCATCCTGTTGCTAACGTGAATCAGCAGCGAAGACATGCAGCACAGACATGGAAGGTATTACAAGAAATGACTACACCTCTGCTGTGCAACTACCAGCTCCAGTCATGGAAGTTCAATTACAAAGACCTTCAAGTTCCTAAGTTGCACAATACTGAAATAAAATAGAATGTTTTTTAAGTTACCAAAACCTAACTAATTATTGCCCATTAAGAAGATATTGTACCTGGTCACATGTCCTTCATACCCTTTCTAAGAGTTGCTTCTAATGGAACATGTTGTTGTTCTTTTAATATTATTCTGAATTTTCATTCCATCTTTCTACTTTTGATTCATAATTGTGCTTGATTCCCAAGTAAAACTCCTCAAAATATTCATCTATTTAACTCATATAACCTATATGATATACCTATGGAGAAGTATTTGTTAATTAAGACACTTCTGCAGGCTTATCAAGCAAAATATTTAAGAGAGAGGTTCTGAATGGACATTTTGAGGTGCTGTTTGTACATCACAATTCAAAAGTCTAAAAGTATAAAAAAAGTATATCTTCAAAAGCAGAATAGTTATTGAGTTTAATCCCTAGATTAACACTCTCAACCATAGTAATTTCAAGTCCTAAAACAAGCGTATTTGCCTACTTTAGATACACAATGAAAAGTAGAACCAAAAAACTTCTTTTTTTCCTTTTTGAAGCTGCCAATTCAGAAAAGGAACAGAGGTCAGAGTTCAAAATGCTAGTCTTACCCTTCAGATACCAGCCACTTGGGAGTAAGTCAATTATACAGACTCTCCGTTTTATTGCTACTAAACTACTTGACAAATGCTGACTCATAGGAGCTAAGGGTAAAGGAAAATGTTAGTGCAAGAACAGATACTAATCTTAAGCTTCTTGTACTGCAGTTTTCTTATAATTCTCCTCTTCGGTGTTTTGAAAAGAATCACTTGTTACTTATAATCTATATGTACAGAAAAAACTACATGCATATGTAAACGGTTGATGAACACCTGTTAAAGTTAAAATTTTAAGTCTTGATTCCATACTGACAAACAATTTGTGGCTCGATTTTTATTTTTTTTTAAGTTTTCATCTGCTGTTACGAACAACAGCCTGCACTGCTTTAAATCTCATGCAAATATAAGATGGAGAAGAAGCTGTTCTAATAGATTGAAATGGTAACATTTTATATGGTTTTGAAATCCTACATTAGTTTGACCCCTAAAATAGATTTCCACTATTTACGGTCGTAACAACAGTAATTGCATTTTAAAATAGCAAGAACACAAAACTTAAGTAGGTAATTGCACTCAACACTGATATTTTTCCCTCCTACCACAGATTTCTACAGTTCAAACTTGCTTTTTCACTAGGCAGTATGTCAACCTGACAAATCTGTTGCAGAAAGCAACACTGCACCAGTCAGGAAACCTGATTTTTCTGCCCTGGTACCCTACAAAGTCATTGTCAAAATAAATTTCAGTGATGGAATCAAGAAATGAATATCAAAGCTATGAGCAGCACAGAACCAATACATTCTCAGTTGTAGTTGGGAATACTGTTCCAAAGTAGGGAGACAATCAGTAAAGAAAGGAGCAGGATGAAAAAAACAAAGTTCAGATTAATGAAGTACTCGGAGCTTTAAAAAAGCAACATAGAAAAATAACCACCATTTATTGCATTCCCTTTCATCACAAAGAATGTTCAGCTCTGTCCTCCTGTTTATGAGCCATGCGTTAGCATCACAGATATGAGAGAATAATACAGATGCTCAACTGGTTTCTAGATATCTATATCTACATAGTCACTGAAAATGATGTAAAGACAAAAATTAAAAAAAAATAAATAAAAAAATAGCCCATTCTTTCTCCTTCAGTTTCCAGGATTTTGTAAGGCTCTCTAATGACCCCAATGAGTCAGGCTGTTACTGTGAAGGGGCAGGAATAGCTAACCTGAGGAGCAGGCAAAATGACTTGGGTGTGTGTGTCATCTTTTTTACAATAGCTGGTCCTTTGCACACTCCCTGTTAACTACATGAAACCAAACCAATGGTAACCTAGGCTTATGCTACCATTGATTCTACAGCAGTCCAGAGAAGAATAGAGAACAAATACGTGTATGCAATTGTAGAGAATGTTCAACTGCACTATGACCAAAATTTGGGGGCTGCGGGAATGTTTCAGCTGCATTTCTTGACAAATGATGGACAGCTCCTGAAACTGAAAGCAATAGGTTTCTAGTCCCAGTGGTATTGCCTTCAAATATGTCTATGTTCTCAGGGTGGATCAGTTTTCCCTGCTGCAGGCATCCTGCTGAGAGGTGAGGTCCCAAGCAAAACACAGGAATCTGACTGCAAGCCTTTGAGGTGGCAGGAGCCAAGGGGGGTTCAAAGACAAGGCTGGCTGGTGGGCAGCACCTCTGAGTATTGTGAAGGTTAGAGGTTAGTAAAGCAGGAGCCACTGGCCAATAAAACAGTGTTTGGAGAGCCCACTCTACAGATAAATTGGGGATCTGTTTACACCTTTCCCAGCTTTCTGAGTTACACACACTGACGCTTCCCACTGCGATCTTGTCCTATGTCCACTAGCATCTCCCCTTCTCAGCAGCTGCTCTGTTCTCTGCTGGTTGGCTTTATAACATGGCTAAAGGATGCTTGGAAACTTTTAATCAGCATCCAGCATCAAAAATAAATAAATAAAAGCACAAGCGCTTTTATTTGTGTCAACTGCTGCAACAAGATCTGTCTTGTTTGAGATTTCCCATGACTGCCGTACTAATGCTGGGAGAATAGAAGCTTAAAATCCCTTGATTAGAGAATTTAAACATAAAGCAAGCCCAGTGCCAATCACACACATGAAAGGACAGCTCTCTGAAGCAAGAAAAAAAATCATCTAGGTAGAGTTACCACCACATTATAGCATTCAAAAATCAGTGCATACCTCACTTCAGAGCTTAAGCCCTGTATGAGGAAGAACATGTCCTTTTGATGACATGTTTTCATGTTTCCTGTAAGCTATATAGCTCTATTTTAAATAAGCATAAACATATATATGTCCACTCAAACACTTTCAATACTGAGCAATTCTAAGAGAGCATTAGCGCTCGCTTCAGTTCAATACAAGCCTGTCTCACTAAATCCCATGATGTTAAACATGAAGGACTGGCAGTCATATCTTTTTTTTTTCTCCTCTGCATCTATAGGAAAAAAAAAAATCAGTTTACAACTTGGCATTACCCTTTTCCTCCACACCTTAAAAATAAGTGACATAAGCTCAAGCTATGTACACACACTTCGCCCTTTGCGACTCAAACTGTCTATGCCTGTATGACTGCATAATTGCTGGTCATGTTAACACTCTGAGATGGTCACATCACAAAGGAATAGGGTTGAAAACTACTTTATATAAACAAAAGAGTTGACAGACACCAACTGGAGTCTTTTACTTCATCTAAAATGATGTGCTGCAGAGGAATGTTCTTCACTACGTGAAGCCATGTTTTGGGGGAAAAAAAAAAGTAATCACAGTGATAAGCATAAAGTCTCTTCACAGAGTCCCTGCTATCTCAAAATAAAGATGGAAAGTACACCGCTGACCTGTGTTTGCCTATTTATTCTGTACTAATAAAAGTGTTAGGAAGTAGCTGTTATTCCCCTCATGACAGATATGTAACATGGCATCTGCAAGAGATGGAACTCAATTATCAGGGGGATTCTGTGAAGCACTGGTTACTAAACACAGGTGGCAGCAGATTAGAAAGAAGTGAGTATGAGAGGAAGAGCGCACAGCCCAGTTTGGTGCTGCTAGCTTACTGAAGTATTTCAGACAGTTGGTTAAGAGGTGTTCCACTCATTCTCAGGCCTAACCTAATCACCAGATTCAGGATCAGGAAGAGTTTTTACCAACTGACATTTTTCTGCTATTGTTTGCTGCAGTGTTGGGAAGCATTTTATGGTAAACTGTGCTGTGTGAGGGAACAGAGACGATGTATTCCATGGATCCTGTGGGACTAGAATTCCCTTACCCAGCTGAGTCCAGTTGCCGGAAACTATTTCTGAAGCTTAACAGCAATCTAACAAGAGGAAAGAACCAACCCTCAGACACAAGTTATACTGCTTGTCAGCCTAAGAGCATTACAACGTATTTCTAGCACAGTCCACTTTTTCAGTCCTAACAAAGATACACACATGGGCACCTAAGAAGCTGTTAGACATATCGGCACAACTTAGGAAGCCTAAAGGAAAAGGCATTTAAAGATTATCTGGCAGCAGGCTGCCTGTACAGAACATGCAAAGCCTTTGTAACTTAAAGCCAAACATTTCTACTGTGTTGCAAGATACATTTGATGTAGTCATTAAAACTGGATCCAGGACTTCTGAATTCCATTATAAACACTTCAGTTTGACCTTGGGAAAGCTATTTATATCTCTATCTACTCATTAGGAAAATGGATCCAACACAAAGTTATATTAACTATTAGCGTTTAAGAACTCAAATGCAAATACTACAGTAATACAGGGCATTTACACCATAAAAGACAACCTTATAACAGTCTGAATAATGAAGGAAAGGTTAAGCAGTGCAAGTAGATTTGATAAAGAAGTGTGATGTGGTATAGACTATGCAGAGGGAGAACAGAGAGTAGTAAGAATTACTACAACGCCAGGAGACAGGCTTAATCATCTGCTTTATGGGTATGACACAAACCACTCTTAATAACACACAATAACTTTCAAAAGAGGTACAAGCTTCTTCAATTTTTGGATCACCTGAGTTTTCTGTAGTATATCCAAGCTGTGTATAGCGATCTGCAAGGGGTAAGTACCTAAGACCCACTTTACAAAAACATAAAGTCGAATTCTTAAACAAACAAAGTCTTAAAATAGCCTTATTTTGCTTCTACAGTTCACGTTTAACCTTTTCTTGTTCAGAGGCTGCAAACCTAGATCCTAAGGCACCACAGCTACATCCCAGAAAGATTATTCAATAAGGTGCTGATGACTCTCAGTTTTCAGAGCTCTTTCTCAGAGATGCCATGAAGCCCACTCTGCAACAAAGCAAGATTAAAAGCAGTTTTCTTCATTCCAGAAAGCAGCAGCAGGAGAAACAATAGGAAAAATGTCTAAGATAAGAATACTTGCAACAGCAAGTGAAGGACAGGGGGGGAGCAATGAAAGTCTCATATACAAATGCCAAGGATTCTACAACTCCCTTGGTGACTCTGGCAGTAATCCAGGAAAAAGTTTTCTCTTTCCTTTGCTGTTTGCAGCAACAAATCTTTCCTCTGGAGGAGGGGTGAGAGGGCTGCAGCTAACTTCACTGCATCTGATAAGATGGCAAATTGTCCAGGTCTGACATTTATGGGGGACCTGGAGCTCCACTGAAGCACTCTGGGAGGATTAATGCAGGGTTAGCCTCTCCAATCACACTCCTTAAAATGCTACAAATGGGAGACAGATGAAAGTTCATTTAAATTTGATAATGATGAGTCTAAAGAACCCCAAGACAGAAGCTGTCCCCTGTCAGTGAAAGAGCTGCAGCTGGAAGCTGAGCATTTTCATTAAAAGAAGAGCTGTAAACCTAACTAAAATCGCAGAACTTCCAGTGCTCAGATACTGAAATGAGGTTCTGATTAATTGATTAAGAAGAACTAAATCCCACCTCCTTCTTGTGAGCTGCACCACCCACAAGAGAATTCTATCATCCATTTGCCTTAACTCTAACCAGGACTGTTTCAGTTGAAGAATGGGAAGTTTCACGCGCCTGCACTCATTGCTTGGAGCCAGCAGAAAGGCTCATATAGCTGTCAGCAAGCTGATAAGAGCTGAAATTACTCTGCAGAGCCCTCTTTAAAGAAGAGCCAAAGAAGCACATTAAATGAAAGGGAGGAGGGGTCAGAAAAGCCAGCCACTCATGTTGTCTTAACGTGGCACTAAAACAAGTCATTGATTTATGCATGTGTCTTCAGCTCTGCTTGACCTGGAGTCTGAAATTTTCTTTAGGTCAGGGCTGCGGGACATGGCATAGGCACTAGAAAAACGATAATAACTTGTCCAGATATTCTGACTGTGGGAACAAATGCTGCAAAATATATGTTTCCTAACTTTCATTTTATTATTATTTTATTTAAATTGCACTTTTATTTTTTTTAAAACTGAACTAACTGATCTTTTAATTGTCTACCCAGGCTGAAAAGACAAGAGATTGGAATCATCTAAACATACCTGACATTCACTGAAGTGGAGATACAGTTTTCAAAACAAAAGCACACTGAAAATCTGCAGAGGTTATTCCACAAGGCAACACAGAACCAAGGTCTCCTGCAAATGTGAGTCCTGAAGCTTTATCCTCTGCAATGTATTCAGCTGTTCCCACATTCTGACAGCAGTCTGCAGCAGGTACCATAGGAGCTCCCACATACAAGCATCCTGGGTGCAAGCCACCACCTTCCTACGTACTCTCTAACTGCCTTAAGTTTGCAACTCATGTCCTCTGGCTTAGGAAGTTACTACCTTTGAATTCATCTCTAGATTTCTTCACTCAACCCTCTAAGCTGATAAAAATCCTTCACTCATGAGATTTAATGTTTGGAAAATAATCTCCTTACCTGAAAACTGTTCTCCAAGAAAGAATGTCTAAATAAATGAAGGAATGACTCTTGTATTCCCAGCACTTGACTGCTTTCATATTCTGATCACATGCCTTAATGAGACTTTTTGTGTTAAAAGACTTCCAAGTATGCTGATATTCAATAAGGAAAACATTAATGAATCATCTGTATGGTGAGACATTCATCTCAGAAAAAGAAAGGGGAAAAGGTGCAGAGGATCAAATTTAAGGTGCGGAAAATTGTTATACAAGTCAAAGACATTTCTGTATCAATTACAGTAGTGAAATTTGTTTCTGTAGACTAATAGACATTCAAAGCAACATTAGAAATACTTTAGCTGTCAGGGAAACTATACAAGGCATGGCATAAGCAGACATCAGCCAAGTTTATTTTTGCCTTTTCTTTCCACCTGTGTCACTCCTGCTGTTCAGGTCAAAAAAATATCTGTTCTCATTCTCTATTATATACGTTTACAACATTCACTTCTATTTCTTATCACTTCACTTTTAGGACTTTGCTATTTAAGTGGGTGCTGCTTTGTGAAGCAGACTAAATGAAAGCATAAGAATGTAACGTCAAGTCTGCTAGGTCAGTAGCAGTGCAGCTGAGTTGCTCATCGACTTGCCTCTGGGCATTTCTGCCAGCATTTCAGATTCCATATGGAACTATTTGTGAGAGGGGGATGGTTCAAGGAAGCTTCAAAGCAAATGAGTATGACAACATTACTGTACAAAAGAGACAAGCCAGCAGTCCCAGAGATGGGCAGATTTCATCCAGTCTGCTATTAACTTCAGCAGCTCTTGAGCTGCTTGCAGTGAGGACTTACTTCTGATGCTCAATGCATTGGAGAACTAGAACATGTTAGCCTCCAGTTTCTAGGAAACCAGTTCAGGAATCATTAACAACAAAAGGTTCTGCAAGTTTGAACCATAAAAGCCTACATTAGCATGGCTCGTCTTCAGAGATTTCAACACAATCATGTATAATTGCAAGATCTCCCACATAGCGGGCTCCGTTCAAATCAATAAATGACACTTTCTCTTTTTTGGAACTGATACTACACACTGTCTTACAAAACAACTGAACAAATAAAGTTGTACTGTAGGAAATCACAGCCCAGGTCATACCAGCAGTACATCCTGGCAGGTCGGCAGGTAGCTCCAAATCTAAAGCACCTGCATTATATCCTTTTCACAACAGTAATGCCTGATGCTCATGGATCAGCGTAAAAAAGTGCAAGAAAATCTTTTCAAGTATAGGTTCTTACATACTGCAGTGGTTTATCTTAAAGTGTCTTCCTCTTTTCTTCAGCAAATGTATGGCTTAAAGTGCTTCCAAAACCAAAGCAAAAATACATAACACTTTACTCCCTAAAAGCAGTTGATCTATTTCAAGCTGGAAAAAAACCAAATATTTGTATATACCCTTAGCACCTGTCTCTTCAGAAGTCTCATTCCAACTATAAACTCCCCCTACTCCTAGCATCACTTACTTCATCTTTAGATTGTGAATCTTTATTCCTCTGTCCCTGTGCATTGTCACAGAAATGAAGTCAAGACACTGAAAAAAATTGCTTGGGTATTTTGACCAGTCAAAACGTCCTACAATTATTACTTTTTTCCCAAATCATTCAAATTGTAAGAGAGCAAGTAAGGCATGCAACTGCTCCCTACTGTGAGGCTGATGAGGAGGAAAGAAACAAATCTGTAGCACAGGTGGAATATTACTGCACATTTATCAATGAGGAAAAGCAATCAAGATATTGGTAGTCAGCACAATATCAGTCAGTAAGTAGATTTTCACCATATGAGATTTCTAGGACGTAGAACCATGTAACAGCAAGGGAATTTCACAGATACTTAAAATGAGATTCCACCTTGTAAATACTGCTGACAGGGCATGAAACATATGGATAACATGCTCAAGTATCCTCAGTATACAGTCAGAAACAAATCGAGGAAGACAAGAGGAAGACAGACCTCATAATTTCCTTGCAGTATTCTCAATACCAAAGCATAAAACTGTATTCCCAACTAAAGCACCAAGATGTGAGAGCAAGCTTTAGAGATACTCCTGATCTCCAGTGAACAGAATCAGTGTTTCCATTATATTCAGTGATATTTTGGATCCAATGACAGTGACTGACACAAACCACTTACAGTTCACAAAACTCTCTCCAGACACAGACCAGTACCCCTTTCCGTTTATTAAATATCTTCTATTTTAGTTTAATTTCAGGAGTTACTTATAATATGGATAATTTACTCGAACTAAAGTTGTTTAATTGGTTTGCTTCAAAGTATCTGAGAAATATATTGTGAATGTAAAGGGAAAAGTGAAAGAGAAAACACACAAACTAGTGGAGGTTCCTGATTTCATACTTTAAAATTACTGTTCAAACAGTCTATAATGTATACCACATTCTCTGTAGGAGAATATTATCTTGATATGATTATTTTATATTTGTCAAATGGACAAGAAAATCAATGTATGCTTTTAATGAACTATTTATGTCAGTTCTAAAGTTTTATCAGGCTGAACACTCCTGCACTAGTATTTTTATATTCACAGAAAAGCAAGAAAAATCAAGCAAAATAGTGTTTCTAGGAGTTGCAGTTATGAAGCTACTTCTGCATTCCACTGCAGCAAATCAATGCTGCCAATGGGCCCTACCATAATAGTTCATTTGTCTGTAGGGACTAAAGAGAAAGGAGACCCCTGATGGCTGACATGATATTTGCAGACTCTCTGAACAGAGAAGTCAAGCTTGCAAAAGATTTCAGGCAGGAAATATAACACTGGATTTGAAAGTAGTTTCTCCACACATATCCATTATTAATGTAACTACGCAATTTTTGCTTCTACCTAGTCAGTGCTAATTTACACTAGTATTACAGGCCACAGACTGAGAAACCACGTGTTGGGTCACTTTCTACAAAAAATCACACAGAAGACAACTTCATTACTGACGTGCAAAGCAATTTTAGAAACATCTCAAAAATCTGTGGAGAAAACTGAATACAGAAATCCCATGCACCTTTAAAAGTCATCTAAAATCAAGTGGTTTACTTTTTCCCCATGTACCCAGCACTTACTTATTCTTTGGCCTCAGTTCCTCATCAGAAAAACAGAATTCCCCTACCATTTAATGATAAATGTTTAGTACAATAAGGTGATGAGGATTACAGACTCCAGTTGTAAGTTTACAATACATGCTAACATCTTGCTTTATTCACCTCTGTCCCCATAATGTAATTTATATAGTACAGCCATCAATAGATTATGGTTGAATCCACAACCCAACATGTAATTTGAGCACAAAACTTTTCACACCATGAAAACCCTCACAGCGCCAATTCGGTTCAGATAGTGCTGACATGTATGAGCTCTTGAGTAAAAGGAACTGATGATGATGGTGTCCATAGAAGCAAAGTTCTGACAGTAACAAACAGAAATCAGCATCAGCTGGAGTGAGACAGTTTCTTTTGACTCCAACCATACAGATTTTAATCACAAGTTTGGATCTCTTCTTGTCAAATCACAAAATAAGTAAAATCTCCCTCTCACAGGAATCATCAATTTAGTTAAAATATTTTAAACATTTTTCATTTGATGTATCTCTCACATTCTGGAGAATTAAAATTTGCCTACAAGACAAAACTTCTCCTGGGACACACGTAAACTCAAACATTGTTGTTCAGACAATTTAAATACTATGTGGAAAAAACAAATATATGTTATAATTTCATCAAAAACACATTAATAAATGATAGTAGGCACTAAGTCTGCCTTCAGGCAGAGCTTTCAGCCCAGTGTGCACTAGGAAAGCAGAGTACACACAAGAAAGAAGTTTGTGAAAGTTTGGTTTGACTGGATTGGTAGGAACATGCATTCTCCACTCACTGTAAAGACTTTTATATGAAAAAGCAGGTTGTCAAAACATCAGTTTCATGTTTCAGATGTGCTGCAACACAGGATGGGGAGGCTTTGATCACTGTGGATACTGAGAATCCTATAGTATATTTCACAATAGCATGTAAATTAAAATAGGTTGGAGAAATTCCAATCTGAGTAACTGGATTCTGCCTACTCAAGTGTTCTTCTGCAATTGCAATCACATGCAGTATTCTTAACTTCCTGACCTAAAGGATAATGTAGTACTGCTCAACAGCTGCTGTTTAACAGATTTAGCTGCATCAGTGAAGGGTAAGAATAAAATATTAAAAAATAATGCTGAATACATATGCTTAGCATAAAGAAAGAAGGTAGAATATTCAAAATGTTAACATGAGAGAACATTCAATGCCTCAGCATCCAAACAAATTTCACAGTAATGCAGACATAAACCCACATTAACTGCAAATAAAGAATAACTTAAATACAGTTCATTATTTTACCTGTCTTTGCATCTCTTCAATCTGTCGTTGGGGAACACTTTGCAGAATACTGTACATTTCAGGCATTTTTTCTTCAGGGATGACCACAGAGGCCCTATAAGCAAACATCCAGAAAAACAAAGAGGTAAGATGAGAAAAATTACATTCTACATTAAAAGAGATCAGCAGCTTTTAACACAGAAACTTGTTTTACATTTACTATGATGTGCTCAGAAGATATCAGTAGAAATAAGCAGTATTCTCCTAGTGTAATTTATTATTCAGTAGCATCTCCCTCATGACCACAGTCAGCCTGCCCATAGATAACACCACAGAAGTCTATGGACTGATCTGCAAATCAAACTAGTAAATATGGAAGGGACAGAGACACAAAATTCCTGAAATCCCATCCCTGGACTGCCACTGGCTCGCTAACAACTTAGATCTTTCAGAGTGACAACTGATAGCACCTACAGTGCTATGCACACTAACTAGTAATTTTGTATGTATTATCCTAAGATCACATAACTGAACATTGTGTACATATGGAAAAATTACAGCAAACTCAGCTACAAAGTAATTATGCTTTTCAGTCTCAAATGAACTTAAGAATTATGATACAATATAATAAATTTGGCATTCAGATGATGTTACAATGCAGATCACTTATCACTGAATGCAAGCTTAAGACAACAAAGGAATTCTGGCTTAGAAAACATATCACTGGCTACAGGATAAACAAAAAGCTCAATCAGTTTTGCTTTACTCTCCTGTTTACAATACATAAATATACCAAGGGCCAAGACTACATCTATCTTATTTAGTATTCTATTCACTGTAACTACCAGTACATTGGACTTATCACAGTGATTTCACTCAAATCACTAAATGGAACAGATGCCTCTTAGTTGCAATTGGATGTACAGTAGTTTGGGTACAGACCTCTTCCAGTCCAGAACCTCGGAGAAAGGTAGAATGTAGGAGTCAGCAATAATGACTGGGACACAGCCAGCTTGAAGAACATCACTTAGTACAGCCTGTCCAAGGCGGGCTCCACGTAGAACAACACAGAATGTAGCTTCCTGTCAACAAATGGTACCCAACACAATGATGAGAAAAAAAAGAGCAGTGTTAGAGTTGAAGAAGGTATGTACATATATGCTCTTTAACTTGGGGGGGTACTCTCTCACTCTATTCAGTATTGCAGGACCCCAGACAGAGCAGCGCCTTCAGTTTTAGGCAATGCACTCCCAGAGAAAAGCAGCACGATTAATTATCTCAAGAGTGTGACCAACAAGACTCAACAAGAGTACTTATTCCAAAGGGGTACGAACGGGAGGAGGGTGGCTAAAGGGAGCTTTGAGGATAGAAATAGATTCCACAAAAAAGAATACTTTCAGTTTATTCATGCCCACAGCACACAGGATGAAAAACTATGAGTTGAAACTCCAGCAGAGAAGGTATCTTGGCTATGCTGCACTCATCCTGTAGATAAGGTCTTCAGTTTACTTCAGTGTTACTGAGGAACCTTTCTACAGATTCAAGATGGCCAAAAAAACATACTTGTAGAGTTCAGCTCTCTCTAAGAAAGAGAAATCAAAGTTGACACAGGGTCTTGCACAGATAAGAAAACATCTTTCCAGCTAGCATTCTGTGGCCTGAGGAAAAGGAGCCAGGAGGCACAGCAGGGTAGAAAAACATCAAAATGGAACTAGGAAATACAACAGGGTTTGCTGGATCTTCGCTCGTTTCCTAGTGCAATTGTGAAACTTGTGCTCATATTTGTAGAGAACTGAAGAGTCTGAGAATCTTGTCCAAGAGAAGACTGCAAACAGGAAGCATTAGCAATCCAGAAGCCCAAGAGCCTGACTAGTAGGAAATCTGTAAAGGCTGTGCTGGAAAGGATGAACAGGGATCAGTCCTCAGGCTTCCTCCTTCCCCCAATCCCAGACAGGAACAGAAGGAAAAGAAGGGTGGGTGAAATGGAGGGAGCAGAGAGAACAAACACATTTTAACCATTCAGTTGCTGGATCGCAGAGAAACAGGTGGAAGAAATCCTACTAGGGTCTGGGAGAAGGGGGGTGGGGAAGAAAAAAAGAGCCCAGATGTGGACACACATGCTCATCTGCCCAGATAACCATTTTTCCTGTCTAGACAAAGGTTACTATAAATACATCTCCTCACATCACCACTGTTATCAGCCAGACATTCCAAAGGGAGATGCAGAAATCTGCTAAGGAAAGTATTTTAACAATCTCTGCATGTGCCAGCTCTCTTCAGAGATATAAAATAATATGTAGCAAGATATAGATACAGATCCTCCGACTTGCTATCCTTGAGCTATCCAGTCAGTACTTAAAGAAATAAAGCAAAAAGATTTTTTTTCCTCCCCTTTTGACTGGAAGTTAAGGACTCATTGTGACCCCATTGCTCCTGCTCCCTCTCCCTCTCCCCCTCCTCCCCAAGGAATTTTAAACATATTTCCTTCAAAACATAACAGGAGGGGTGGAAACTTTGCCTTTCTTCAGCCTGTTTGTTATTTTATCATCATTTGTTGAAGTTCAAAGACAAATTATGTGCTGGTGGCCACAGACAGAGCACAGTGGCCTATGGCATAACTCACTTCACCACACCATATGCCAAAGCACCTCTATGCTAGAGAACTGCCAAGAGACCCAGGGGTCTGAGAACGCTATCTAGTTTTATCTTCACTGACACATCAAAAGGCCTCTGGAAGTTGGGCCAAGGCCATCAAACACATTTCACCTAGATGTTTTCATAGTTGCATGCTGACAAGTCTTCTAGCTCAGTCCATTGCGTTTATAGAGAGTATTTTGTAGGGTTTAACTACTAAGTTGCACACAAAAAATACAACCTGATGAACTCTCTTTATTTGTAGTGGTCTTTTTTCCCCCCCCTCCAAAAAAAAATAAAACTACACATAAGCTCTGAAAAGTTCATTTTAATCTGTAATGCAACTAACAAAGCAGGCCTCTATTCCAAACTCCACCTAACAAGGCCTGAACTATAATAAGTTAGAAATCAATTTGAAACTTATGCCTACTGAAGGTCACTTTACCAGTCATTCTGGAGATGTAGATTCTGAAGTTCTTCCCTAGTTTTAAAGCAATCAATTTTGCCCAACCTTCAAAATTTTCACCTCTCATTGCAGCTGGATTTTGTGGTATCTCTTTATCCTTTTTTAAGTTTACATCATGTATTCATGTACTACCCCAACCACCATGACCAACCCCATTAGGTTGTACATACTATATAAGCAGTATTTTCAGACTGCAGTGTAGCTCTCTAGATGAGCTGGAGTACACAGTTCTCCATTCTATTAAAAATTGGAATAAAGTTGGGATATAACATCCCAGCTAATCTAATGAACTGTGCATTTGCAGAACATTAAACGAAATTTCCTATCAGCATTAATTTAGCTCCACAGCTAAGACAGTCACCAAGGGGGGAAGAGAAATCTGCCGAAGAGACAGTCTTACCTGAAGCACTTGTGGATAATCAAAGATTTGATTGTTGTGACAGCGTTTGCGAACAGCAGGGACCCCGTCTGACAGATTTGTACATTTGTCAAGCAGCAGCACTGATTCCCCATTCTCAGCCTGAAGAGCTTCCAACTCAGACTGGTATTCTGGGTGCAGAGACATTTGAGATGACAGAATGAAATACCTGCGGGGACTGAAAAAACACAGCAAGTTTACTTGACAGCAATACAACTTGACTTCCAAGATGCTGAGCAACACATTTCCTTCCACTCTAGAAAAGTTGATCTCAAAGAATCACAGAATCACAGAATCATTCTGCTAAATGTGAACATAGTGCCAAAATCATATTTTCTGACAGTGCAGAAAAGGATGCAATATAATTAAATTTTTGATATTAAATGGCTTCATGATTTACAACATCAAATAAAATTATAATTGGAAAAAGTGCTTGTAAGAATAGGCACTTGCATCATAACCTTTTTTACAAATTGAAATTAGCATAATTTGTCTACATAATAAAACAGCTTGCTACTGAGGCTTAGTGTCTGCGTACTACTTCAAAGTAGGTAGGACACCACATGCTGCTTCTGCTTTCTCCTCCAGTATTATTTTTATATCAATTTTAATCGGAAAAAAAGATACTGAACTATCTAATCCTATTCACTCTTAAGTCCTACCACATCCCAAAAGCATGAATATTCAAGATGTATTTCAATAATGAATTATTTCACAGCTTATTTAGAACTGGAGGTAAAACATACAGGAACAGTCTCAAATTAGAAGCTCACACTTTAAAAAATGAATTTTGTTAATGCTGGAACATATCACATTGTACAAATGTTATGCTCATTTAGTCTTGATTTTTTTTAAAGTAGATTGGATAAGTCAAACTACTTCACTGCTTCCCATTCAAGGGAACACGCAGTGAGAGCCTGCCCTCACACAGCCAAAATAACGCAGGAAATAGGAGGCCTGCACTTAGGATTCCAATTCTGCTCCGCATGATACTATTTTTAATTTACAGCTTTGAAAACACACACAAACACACACTTTATAAAGTCAGACCTTTCCTGCTGCTCTTCTCACCCCTTTTACTTATTTTCCTGCTGGTCACTTCAGCGGATCCAATTAACAGATAACACTTGCATAGAATTTTTTTTAAAAGCACTCTTGTTCCTAAGCCTCCAGCTGCTACCATCTTGCTACCAACAGCTTTAGAGAATGGATATTTCTTGCAGAGTTGGATCTAAAATATTTCAAACTATCCAACTAAAAAGGGAAGTAAATCAAGAACTCTCAGTTTAACTCTATAAGAAGAAAAATAGGATTTGCCTTTAAAAAAGAAACCACCACCACACAGTAGTGATAATGGAGGTTTATGACCAGTGAAAAATTGCATGATGTTTAAAATCAAATTCTATCTTAAAACCATTGGCATCCTATGACATCCAAACCTAGTGATTAAATCATGTTACAAAAAAAAGTACATTGCAGATACCAGGAAATAACACTTTAATGTAATGGGATGTGATTATTTATCCCGATTAAATTTGAACTTGAGCTTTGCTTTCGTCACTGTCTTCCTGCATAAAGCAAAGAAGCCTGTGAACGTTTCAATTAGTAACGCTAAATGGCCACTAGATGGTACTCTGGAGACTACAGTTGGTTCCTCACAAAAAGTGTGCCTTTGAGAACACAAACCTCCCATCAAAAATGGGCTGACACAGCACTTAGTTAACTATATGAACAGTAACAGCATGATAGCATCTCTCTTTGTAACAGGTTCTCCACATGCTGAAGCTTATGATCATGTATGTACCACTCAGATAGAAATACAAAATATGCTCCCACTCTGCGTTGAGCCATAATAATACTTGAGATATATGAAGCATCAGTTAGGATTCAACCAGATGTCCCTATACACGCCATGTCCAGAAGTATTATAAGCAGGAGCATAAAGTGTGTGGGTAAAACAAACTTCTGCCATACAGCTTTGTCCTCTAACTGACTACTATTCCTTACCTGGAGCAGCCCAGAGCAATAACCCTTACCAGAGGAGATGACAACTGGAGCCAAGGCTCCAGCTTTTGTCTGTTATCAGCAGCACTCTTTCAATAACAGTTTTCAACTCTACTAAAGCCATATTCTTTGGAGGATGTTGTTAGAAGAAAGGCCCTAAAACTTCTGTGTTTCCAATCTTGATATTTACAATCAGTGAGAGCATGTCATTTACCCCACTGCCTTCAGTCCATTCAGCTTTTAAACAACAGCACAGGTAAGAACCTGCTACAGAAAAGTTTTCAGCTGCATAATTAAAAAGACTTAGTGAAATGCTTCTTTTGTCTTTGCGATAGTAATTTATTGCCATTACCTTGTTTTTAAGTATCTTAAATCATCTGAAGAGATAATTTACAAGGGAATTACTTTGAATTGCAGCCTTGCTTTACCTTAAGCTTTAAAAATAAACAAACTTTAACAACTATTTTTATTTTCTATAAGTTGAAAATATATTCTACTTATATTGAATTTAATGCTACTCAAAACACTGTTGTCCTGTTTCACAGTTCAGTTTCTGGAGTGGATCTCCAAGAAATACTGTCAGACTATCACCTACTACACTTTGGTTTATGAAGTGGGAAGACAGAATCATCCCTTCTGTATCCCCAGTTCATAGATAACCCACAACCTGATGGATTAGCCAACACTACTAACTTTGGAATCACCACGTATTTTAACAAGAAAAGCCATGCATGAGCACAACTCTTAAATAAATTGTCCTAGCCTGCCAAGAAGCTAGCAGATATGTTTGTATTTGATATGATTTTGTAATTTTTGCTATTGGTATTCCACATCATAACATCATGCAGAGCACAGAGAAGAAGAACTACATGTCCCAAAGGACCTCATGGTCAGAGAGGAAAATATGTCACAGAAGTGACACTCGTTCTCTCTCTCACTGCCTGGCAGCAGGTGTGGGTGTGCTTCCAAGCCGTGTGCCTTCCATTTCAAAGTAGGCTTCTCAGTCTTCGGAAATGCTCTGTTTGTATCCTTAAGCCCAGCTCCTATCTCCTTACCCCTTCCCCTTTTAACTTCCCATTTTTGGGACTAGGGGACCCATGGGCCTGCTGTCCCCTTGTCACAGAAATAGATTCATCTACATAACTCCATGACAGTATTTTATTGGCATCTGTATCACATTCAGGATTCAATAGACTTTGCCAATTCATTGGAATTGCTTTACCCTGGTCCTCTTTCTGGCAGATCCACTTCTGCAGACAAAGGGCTGTATACAGGAATACTGACATCGTAGCCTTGCCGGTAAGTCCACGTGGAAAAGCCTCCACCAGCTAGGAGAGCTCTGAAAAATACAAGAAAGAGACTGTAAACAGAGGATGTAAATCATTCAGACTCAGACCATGATTTACCGGTTATCATTACCGGAACAGCAATAACAGTTACTGAGATA
Organism: Coturnix japonica; assembly: GCF_054131305.1. Lineage (NCBI taxonomy): Eukaryota > Metazoa > Chordata > Aves > Galliformes > Phasianidae > Coturnix > Coturnix japonica. Next base: position 21,767,676 of record NC_140667.1, on the reverse strand, counting down.
ACAGTTTTTCCCTCAACTTCTGTCAGTGGCATTTTTATGCAGTTTTTAGATTCACTTCAGCCTTCCTGATCTGGGCTTACTGCCAGACTGGATACAGTCATCAATGGAATGTTTGCAGTGGCATATGACCACTGAGGAAAGGACCATTTTGCATTCTTATAGGGAAATGGAATCCATTGCTGTCATTACAATCACCCTACATTTTTGCAAGCTTACATGCACTAAGTCCATTTTAATTTAAAGAAACACGTTCTTGATTATTTATATCAGTCATCATATTTCTCAGTGCCTGCCCAACAACAGTGCATAGCACAGATCTCAGAGAGTCTGACAAGCTGTATTTTGGGTACAAGTCCATATAAAATACAGTATTTTGGCAGCTTGTAACAACTCAGGACTTCTATGATAAATAAAATTTGTATTTTGTTTTCAAATAACTGCACAAACTTTTAAGTTTCTTTTTACCTATTACCAAAATAAATAAATAAATAAATAAATGCTATAAGCAGAACTCAATGAGAGCACAGTATGCTATGAATCCAATCTCTAAGAGTAGAGGCAGCTTGGGACACTGTGCTAGAATGTGTGGGAATAACCAAGGATGGATAAATTAAGATATATTTTAACTCCTCAGTGAGATGACTCTGTCTGTGGACTCTCCTAAATGGGACAACCTTTCATAACATAGAGAAAGAGTTTTAAGTAACAGAAGAGAATCATGCGATCATGCGTGCAGAAGAAAGCAATGCACCATTCACGGTGCCAGAAGAAACCAGTATATTATTATCTCTTTTCCCAAATCTAGCTTCTTTGAACAAACGATTGGAGGCCAACAGCTTTCCAGTTACATTTCATCCCTGGTGACCAGGTGGCACGCTATACACATCATCTGCTTCCAAAAGGTGCTTTCATTCAGCTTCTTTAGTGAGACTTCTGAAAAGGCTGATTATACTTTTAGCTCTTTGTTAGCAACAGCAGGGTGAGCTATCCTCAAAGTTGCCTTAGAGATACTGTGTTTGCCCTAATTACCACTTAAAGAAATTTGCAGAAACCTGTCCCCAGGCAAAGAAACAGAACACAAATACAGCATTTCTCTAGGCACCATGGAAAAGGGCTTGAGGAATTGTACCCATTGCAGCAGCTTACAATCACAGCCAGCAGCTTTATCACAACCTTGCCCACTGTCATAGTTCAGACTGGAGCAGGCAGGTCTCATCAGTAACATGAGAAGAACATCATTATGAGAACAAATGAGATACTGAAAACACATTGGGTGAAGTAGTTGTCAGCTATCACTGAATTAAATGCTTAGTATAGTGTTCCAAGCAGTTTTTCTACTGCTCTTACACAACAGACTATGATTTTACCTAGTTATCATCCATGACTATTTATATTTTCCCCTCAGAACTCATCAACCTCATTAAACAGCTGCATGTTCTGCGTCTTCTAACACCTTCAAGGTGTTCTGCAAGATACTTCCCTTCCTGCTTTAAACTGTAGCACAGTTTTTTAGCATTCCCATATCCCATTTTGGTACAAATAAGGCTTCACTAAACATCATTTAAGAAGCTCTTAGGAAACCATAGACTCTGGATTAGAGATGTATTTCAGTTCAGTGACAATTACAAACTCAAACACTTGCCTTCCACTGCTCTTCACTCAGAACACAAACCACTTGTAGACACAAACTATTTGTAGAAGCAGAAATCAACTTGGGAGCAGGATGATAAATCAAGGACGTGTTGAGTGAGAATTTATGATCCAAGTGCTTATTTGGGATTCCTTTCCAGTGCCTCCCTTTTGGTGACATATATGCGTTATGTGTATATTATGAGCAGCTCTCACCCTTGAAGCTACATGCTCCAGGGCTTATCCATCAACTCAACTGCCAGGCAGGAGAAAAACTGGCTTAGGCATTTCTGTTCTTGCATTTTACAACCTCTTCTTTTTATAACCCCCTAATTGGGAAACTACAACCAGATTGTTTTAATTGGATCCGGTGAAAACATGACAGCACCTCATCAGCCTTGAGAAAGCAGGTGTGTCATACAGACATTTACTTAAATAAACCCGCAGGGAACCAACACCAGCTAAATAACTCCTCTCAGATTTTCATTCTATGTTGCAGTGAGGGAAAAGAGATATTAACTCCTAATATACTCAAGGTGAATAACCTTTAAATAGCACTAACCAACAAGCCTGTTTCAGAGCAACTTTTCACCACTTCCCAGATACTGATCCTGCTTGCTCTCCAGGAAGTGCCCCAACTGCTCGGCACTCTTGTTTCTGCCCAGCTGCCAACATCATCAGTTTACTGCCAGATCTCACAAGTCACTGAATCCCAATTCGTCAGCTGAAGCAGAATGAAAAGGTATCATCATCCCTACATTCAATTCTACAGCTACAGAGTGGGTCAGAAAAAGAAGCCTCTTCATCCACACTACTGTATTAGATTTAATAACACTTATTAACAAATAAAGAAATTACCTTTCATACTTTATGGCAAGAGATTACACACATTACAGCAGCTCATATCAGCAACATAGCCTCCACACCCTAAAGGCAGACTTGCATTGTTGAAATTATGGAATAAAGTGCTTTTATTTGTCTCTGAGAAATCAGATTTAAAGATTTAATAAACAAACAACATCTCAGTGAGGTAGTTTAGCTAAAGATCTTTACTTATGTAAAAATAATATATAAATTAATTCCCTTCTGGGCAAAAGGTCTTACTTTACCTGGATTCATATTCTGCAGCAAATCAGCAGAACACGATTCTATTATATCCATGATCCATTACTGCTCAACTAGGCATGAGAAGGTGGCCACGCTCTCTGAGCAAACTTCACAAACACTACCTGCGTATTTCACCAGTTGCCCATAAAATCTTACACAGTCCTTAAGGAGCTATACCTGTAAAGTTCAGACCTGTCATTCAAAATCCATCAGACTCTGCCAGTCTGCCTCTGACACTTATTTCAGCCTCACAACCCACAGCACCATGAACAACACTGATATACACTTTGTGAACTACCCATTCTGTACATTGTGGACGTACTCAGATGAAGAAGGCATGCTTAGTTCTCCTGTTCTGTTAGATATAAGACCTCCAGAGGTCTCCAAAACCATACTGCAACCATGCAACAGCACTTAGGCCCTTCCAGGACTAGGTCCTCACAAGTCACTTTGTCACAGATCACTTATTTCCACACCCGTGGCCAGGATCTGCGCTACACTTAGTACTGTCTGGTAGCTGGCTGCCTACAAAAAGGTATCTCCACCTTTTCTCAAACACTGTTTCCTCTCTACTGTATTAGAACTAGTGGTTGTGCAGCTGCAGAACAAGCTGGCTCAGCAAGCCATGGCAACTGCTGTTCCAGGAAAACAAAAAGGTTGGTTTGTTTGTTAAGTTAAAATGACATAACTTCTTGTGGTAGCATGGGAGACACTTAGAGAAAACATCTACCAAAATAATACATTTCCTGCACACTAAGCTAGGGTCAAACATAAATGGGCATTTGACACAGTTTTAACCATGCCATGCAGTAAACCTCCAGCATTCAAGAAAAAGTCTGCTTTTTCTATGGACACAGGCATACACATATAGTCCAAGAACAGCTCACTGTGCTGAGAAGAGCACTGTTAAATGAAAACGCTTGTTAAGAAATACAAATCTTAAGAGCTTTGTAGGAACAGATTTACAGGCTTGGTTACATAAGAACGGAGCTTGGCTGCCCTCTTCAGGATAATCCACATCCATATAACGTATTTCATAAACTAACAAAAACTAAGAAATCACAATCAGTGATGCAATTACAAAGAGTAAACATAGTCTTCAAAGATGTCCCCTCCCCCCCCCCCCCCCAAAAAAAAAAAAGCCAACAACCAAATGTGTGTCTTCCAGCATCGAAGGATAATGTTTTAAATCAACTTTGGTGCAAAGAAATCAAGATACACTCCACACCCAACATTCTTAGTTACAATTCCATATCTCAGGGAAGATTCTGTTGACAAAACATTCAGCAGAAGGCGGCTAACCTTGATTTTCAAGGGAAGAACTGGTTACATGGGATCCAAACCAGCAAAGCTTATCCAGTAGAAACATATTCAGTAACAGCTTCTAAGCTAATGAAGTTTCTCTTATTCCAATTTGCTTTGCCTTACAACTTCCTTTTCTCCTCCAAAAGTAAACTGTGCTGCAAGTGAAAATTAAGCTCAGGAGCCTTTTAAGCTCCTGGCAGATATCTGAAAAAGACAGAACAACTATGAGCAATTGCCCAATTACCAGTACAGTATAACTGTTGAGATAACAAACATTGATGAAAATCAACACAGTTTTAGTTTTGCCAAGTAGAACACCTGTTTTAAAACATCCCATGTAAATGTTCTGGCTTGTATCGGAAAGTTGAAGTTAGGAGCAATCTTTGGATTTCTACTTTGCATCAAGTGAGACATTCTGTAAATACGTCAGGTTTTGTAACGCGATATATGAGCCTAACCTGAAAATTTTCCACCCTTACAGCAAGCACAAGAGCTAGGACAAACAAATGCTACAGATCACATTCCATGTAAAATTAAGAATGGGAATAAACTGTTGGAGCAAACATTTGACCTGTACAAGACAGGGACTTCTCTGCTCCCCTTGACAAAGCCATATTCCAGCTTTGTAAAGGTGAAGGAGCTATCAGCTACAGTTCTGAACTTGCTGCTTCTCCAAAGGCATTTAAATAGAGATCTATGCATTCAAACCCAGTAAAACTCATACCTATCTCTAGGAACATCCAGTGCAGTGTTATAATCCGGTGGCCCTCCAGGCAACATATTGAAGAGCAAGTGATTTGTGCCTCGATCCCATCTAAAGCAAAAGAAAAAAGAGACAACCATTATAAAGATATTCTCTCTAAACAGATGATAAGGTCTGTCCAAGACTAGCTCTAGCACTGACTCACTGCATCCTCCCCTCCAGCATAATTTTATTCCACTTGAGTTGTGCAGAGTCCTTTGTGGAGGTTTCAGCAAGTACCTGGATAGCTGTGCCAAAGCCTGAGCTGTCTCCTTGATACGGAGCGTGTTCTGGTTGAGGACATCTATGGATGGTACAAAAAGGCAGGCTCGGTTGACATCATCAGTGTAGTATTCACTATCAGAGATGGCAGTCAGTAGCTCATTGTATTCCCTGGAAATAGTATTGCTCACTGACGTCCCATATTCATCCACATACTTTTTCAGTGAGTAGATGTATACTTTGATTTTGTTTTTGGGATTAAAGCCACATCGATAGACATCAAAGCAGGTGTGCATTCGGCAGCTGAGGTCTCCCCGCTCAGGAATGGGACTGTCAGCAGGAAGTTTGACCACAGGCACATCATGGACACTGCGTTTTTCAACAGTCCAGTCACTGGACGACTCGATGGAGTGAGGCCAGAACTGGAACACTCCTGTGGCAATTAGGCCAAGCAGAACTATGGAAAAGAGAGTGATGTAGTAAATGCGATGCTTGGTTTTCATTCTTGGGATGAGGGCCGGACCCCGGGTGTTATATTTGGCTGACGCACACATAATGGAATCAATTATCTCTTGTCTCTGCAAATTAGAAAGAGAGAGTTTTAATGCTGAGCTCTGGAGGAGACACAAAGTTATCACCGCGCAGAGAAACACTTCGTTAACCCATTCAAGACAAGTTCTTTGCCTCAGCAGATTTACAGTAGAACTCCTTCAAAGCTCCTCTGGAACATAAGATGCCAGTGGTTATACATTGTAGCTGCCACTTGCCAATGACTACATCAAACCCATCTGCAGCTGAGAGTCTCCACAGGTGGCACAATTCCCAGCTTAATGGTGAGCGAAGAGACACAATGTGGATACCACGTAACAAGGAAAACCTGGCTTCAGGATACTGTTTCAAACACCGAGTGACCTTCAAATCAAATTACATACCTTTGACAAGAAAAATGCCAAAGAAAATCTAGACAGAAAAAGGAAACAGTTCGTTGGCTTTGACAATATGTTTGAGGGGGGAGGGTGGGAGAAAGAGTTCTATGAGTTGCAACTGCAACCATATCAACCATATGAAGAAAAGAACAGTTCACTGTAGTCCAAGTAACACTGTTTAGCAATTAATACGATGTATTATAAAGTGTCACAAACACAGTCACATCAGTACTACCGTTGCTGACTGTTCTTTAAGCTTTTACATGCAGAATCACAGCTTCACCTATGTCGCTGAAAGATCAGCAACTCGCAGCACACTGAAAGCTGATCAGGTCATCTGCTCCAGCTTCCACATTAAGTAAAAATCCATGGCTCCAAGCTGCATGGTGCACAGGTGGTATGTTCTCATGCTTGAAGAACAATGCAGGTGATCTAATTATATGTTCAGGACAAACATGGGACACTTGACAGAAAGGAAGGTCTCACGATCAACTGTACATCAGATAAGAAATATGAATTTAAAAAGTACCACTAAGGCATAAATAGCCTTAATAAAATCAGCTGATGCTGATCTGGCAGCTGTTGACAAAAGGCTGTCAGGACAGGGTAAGTGAACCACGAAGCAGCAGTTCAAGCCTACCGTACAACATAACATCCATGCGACTCCCACTGCGATGAGCTTCACAACCAAAAGCTTTCCGTCTGCTTCTGACTGCTATCCCGTTATTCCACCCTCGCTGTAGCGCTCTCATTACCACCAACGCCGTCACCCGACGGAGCGCTGGGCCTGACCCTCGGTACAGACCCTTCCTCTCCCCGGGGCCGCACCACCCGACCCCAGCTCCGCGGCACCCCCGCTGCTCTTCTCCCATCCGCGGGTCGGATACGCGGGCGGAGTAAGGCAGGACGGTGCAGGCCGTGCCGCCGGCCCCGACTCACCTCTACCCACGGTCCCTCGGGTGCTCCCCGCCGGCCGCCCCTCCTGGCCGGGCACCGGGCACGCCGCCCGTCGCTCCCCGGGCCTGCGCCGTAGTTGCGCAGGCGCACGGCCGCCTCCAACTTTGCGCAAGAGATGCGCCACCCGGACCTGAGACTGTGAGATCGCCCCTCTGTGTTGGGAGGGAGTCACTGCAGCGGCACTGCGGGTTGGAATGCGGTTCGTGAGGGTTTGATAGCCAAGCACTGCCGCCTCCAGCTGTCAGCTCTTCCCCGCACCTTGTCCAGAAGCGTATCATGCTTCTTCCTCAGGTATCTTGCAGAGGAAGGCCTGTATAGGAAAATGGGTAGAACAAAAAGCACACAAACCCCTTTCCTAAGGGGAACCGTGAGCCAGCTCCTCTCCTGGCAGGGCAGGATAAATCCTTGGCACAAAACACTGTGCCAGAACCACACACACTGGTGTCATGCCAAAAAATAGGTGTCAGTGATCCGCTCCTTTGCCAAAAATGTGATCCTATGTACCTTCACATGGCCCTCTTTGAAATCCTGTCACCCCAGTGCCCTGGGGACAGCCCCTGGCTGCAAAGCCACAGTGCAGAATCACCTCCATGCTTTCCCCTCACCCCTGGTGCAGTTTGCTGGGGCACTTTGCCCATCCATTCAAAATGGTAGCCCTGCAGCACCTGCTGCATCCCACATATGTGCCTGCATGCTGCCAGCCCCCCAGGCCCTGTGCTACAGTCCATTGCTCCCTGTGCCAGGAGACACCCAGATAGGCAAGGAGGCTTCAGCTCTATAGGAAAATTTGGGTGGTAGTGCCATTTTATTGAGAGCTTAGACTGAACAGAATGCAAGCAGCATCAGCCTTTTCTTCTATCCAAACAGCGAGAAAAAGTGGAGGACATTGTCTGTCTGGGTACTACCTCAGGGAGCCTATTTGTATGCTGGTGATGCAGCTCAGCCAGACAAGTCTGCAGCAAGATGCTATTTTTAGACTCTCAGTTGCCATTTATAGCTGGTAAAAGTATTCATCAGCATCTGGGTATCAGGCTATCAATTGTTATAAATGTAGAAGAGAGATGGGATACTTTACCTCACTTGCTTTGCCCTTTAATGTCTCACCTTATCTGACCCTCCTGAGGTCACGTGGGGACTTGTTGCTGAGTACTTTGTCACCATGCCATACACTCACCGTCTGTCACACACAGCCCCACAGATTTTCTGCTAGGACAGAAATAAATGGCCACAGAGCCTTCCATGCTGGGTCCCCACTCACTCAAAGCAGCTGCAGGAGAGGCTGCGAGGTATCTGGTGCAGCCAGTGCTGGAAGCAGCACGTTCTGAAAAATCCTTTACAATAAAATGTTGTTCTAGGAGGGAAATATGAAAATCAGTGGCTAGGGAACATCTTTTCCATCTTTACTTTCAGCCTATGGCATAGGACAAGTCACAGCTTATACTTCACTTCTGAAACACTTGCTAACGGCTACAACCAGCAATCAAGGTACTGGAATGAATGAAGCAATTTGGTTCTGGCATAAGAGAAAGCAGGATTTTGTACCAGCCAGAGCATTGTCCTTCAGCTTATGTCACAACTGAACAATGCACTCAGTCATGGCACTCAGCTGATACGTGGGCTGAGCAATATCTGCATCCAGCATCCGTCCTCACAGCTGCAGCCTCCTGAGCCATTGCACACCTCTGATGGGGCTGCACTGTGCCTGGTAGTGCTGGGCAGCTCGTAACCTGCCAGCCTCTGTGACCTGAGATCCAGTGCTGCCTTCCCAAGCCAAAAGGAAAAGGAAATGTGAAGAGACTCCAGCAGTCTGCTGCTACAGCTCCCGCAGCAGGATGCGAGCTGTGAGGAGATTCGTTTGAGCAAGCATTCCCTGCAAAGAAACCCTGCTGTGACAGAAGCGCATGGGTAGGGATGCTCTCCGTGTGCTTCCCTGTCCCCAGAGCCCCGAGGTGTCACGCTGTGTGGAGGCATTCATGCTTCACCAAGCAAGCACTCCCCGCACCGCACTGCCTGCGTGCTCACACCTCACTGACCGGCAGCGCCGAGGGGATGGGGCTGCTAAAAACAGCATTTCCTCGCGGTGTTTTTCCAGACTATTTTTGATTCCCCATTTTGATAAGGTCGACTGGCTCACTGCTAAAAATAACCAGTCCTGGCAAAGTGAGGACAAAAGGCAGAGTATTTATAACCACCTCCAAGTAAAGTGCATTTGTCACTGGCCAGTTGCTAGCATTTTATGTAAGCTGGTAATAAATACAGAATTAATTGGAGTGAAGAACGAGTGCACCTTGCTCCTCCAAGCTTCTCCAACAGGATACGTGTGGGTTTTTTGTACATAACCTCGTAGGCTGCCTTGTGTGATCTGAATTGCTTTGGAAAAAATAATCCAAACCAATCCTCACTTAGAGGAGCCTCTCCCACTAAAATGGCCGCAGGTGTAAAAGCAGCTCTATTTGTTTGCATGCCTGATACTTCAGATGCAGATATGGCTGGGGTGGAATTCACACAGCTTACTCCATGAACAAGGTTTTTTTTAATTATCTTTCCAATGAAATGTAATCTTGCCAATGGCAGAAAGGCATAAGTATGCAGGAAATTACCTCCTCTAACTGGAAAATTCTAAACATCCCTGTGAAATATATGTGCTGTGAGGAGGGGCTGGAACTGCTCCTGGCAAAGACCAGAAACCATCCAGCATCCTCTCTTTGTTCACATGAATGGGAACAGAAAAGCAGAAATTACAGGCAAAGGCAATATTATCACTTATTAAAATTACAGTGGATATATACGGTGGAGGCTTATACTCCATGTGTTATACTCAACTTGATGGTCTTTCATATTTCATATGAAATATTGCTTTATTTATTGATTTATTTTAATGTAGCTCTGAGCAGCTTTATCATTTCAGATGCTGGTCTGTTTGCCTATTGCTTGCCAAACTGGATAAAGAAACGCAGGGGGCACTCAGAGCTTATTCATTTCTCTGTGTATTTATTTATTTACTTCTGCCACACAGAAAACAAAGAAAAAGCCTGTTAATGATGCTAAGGAGCAATAGTGTACACAGCACACATCTGGCAGGGAGGCAGCAGAGTGAAGGAAACAGTGACCAAGGAGCTCTTGCACAGAAGAGCCCTGCTGCAGCTCCCTGGAGCAGCAGCCATCTTGGCAGGGCATTCAAGTAGCAAGCAGCAGCCAGCCATTGGAATGACTGAAACAACTATTCTAATAGTATGCTCCCAATGCCACATTTCTCTACCCTCACTTCTGGTTATATTCTGAGTTTCCATCACCAAGCTAACTTTGCCCAGTGGGGAGTTCTTCAGGAAGTTAAAGCTGAAAAAAACACGAAAAACAGTCCAGGCATCAAAATATTCATCTCCTTGCTAATTCTAGTTGCCATAAGCTCAGGTGGAAGTGACTTTGCACCACAGTATTGTAGCTTCTGTTGAAAATGTATTGCAGCCTCTGCACTGCAGAAAGGTGTGTTTTACTGGTCTTTTCCACATGGACAGTACAAAAAGTCCACTTTTTGAACAGTAAAACTCTACATCGAAGTGAACGCTGGATAGCAATATACTGCAACCATTGGGATGGGTAAAAAGTCTAATGAAAAGAAAGACAAGGGCAATTAATAGCTTGAATTTGTCCTAAGAGTCCTCTAAAATGCAGTTTCAGTGAATGGCTGTAGAGGCTTGCTTTGTCACTTCAAAGAGCTGTCTCACTTTATTTTTGTTGCTCAGATACTCCATGGGATAAACAAGTGGGCAAGTCATTAAGTCCATTTGCATTTTGGCTCCATGTTTCACCTCCCACTCATGTAAGGAAAGCTGTCGTGTGCTGTATCTTTCTCTGTAAACAGTCAAGTGCAAATGCAAAATAAATGATGATAACCTTAGAGTGTGCTTAGAACTATTTTACATGGAAATGTAACAAACTACTAAGCAAATACATTGCTTCCATCTATCCTCTACCCTTGTCTCCCCTCACTGCTGTCTGAGATGGAGCAGTCCTTCTGTCCACAGCACTGCCTGCTCCTCAGCCCCTGCTCCTCACTTTCCCCGAAGTTCTCCACAGATAAATCACCAAACTGCAGCTGCAGTACTTATCTGCTACCTATGCTGTGGTAATTCTAATTATGATATAGACACACACTTTTGTCACTCATTACGTGTCTTTCTGCCCAAATGTACAACGCCCAAGAACAAAATCAACAGAACCATAGAACAGCTGATCACTGATATTCTACCATGCAAAATAACTGTTAAAAGAAAGCTCTTTTTCTTGAAGACTGGACCAAAGAATAACCTAAATTATTTTTAGTCTGAATTTTATCTTTCACCTCTCTAACTCATTATATTCAGACTCCATAACGCTACCAAGATATAATTTGGTACTGCCAAATCACAGGAGGAGAGTGGTGCACTAACATTCACCTTTCATGGACCATTTCCTTTAACTCTAGATTAATAAGTATGCAGAAAAAAAACCCCAAAACAGTTCAACTTCCTTTAAGATATCAATAAATGTAACATTCTGCATCTGAGAAAGAAGCTTTCCAACAAAAGTACTTTGTCACCATGATACAGTGTCTTTCAAAATGGAAAAGAGAGGAAGAACAGGAGACCAGAGAACACAGTTTAGTCAAGAAAACTGCTTTGCCTATTGATAGACTTAGTTGTTCAGGTAACAGTGGAAGGTGCCACCTTGAAAACCTGTGAGCATAAAGTAGGTACATTCAGCACAGTGGTACAAGGAACATTCTCAGTAGTGTCCTGTGAGTAATCTCACAACTAACTAGAAGGGATGGACCCCAGCAGTAGGGAGGCTGCAGAGAGAATATCGCCTTTCCATCACCTCTCCACTCCTAGTTCTTTTGTGGACATAGTAGGCTAAGAAGCCAATGGGCACTTTTTATTTATACAAAGTGAAGGACAAAAACAAAAACAGGCATTTTACCAGCCAAGGGGGTTAGACACTGATCCAAGAGTAGAATGGAAACCAACTCAAAATGAAAAAGCTTTACAGAACTCAAACTAAATCACCATGTTCTAAGAGCCTCACCCAGGGAGACGGGTTGGTACACGAGCTTATTTACCCCTTACTGAGGCTACCTTAGAATTGACATTTTATCTCCCAAAAGCATCTCTTTGTGAAAACAGTCATATTCTGGCACTGAAATAATTGATTCCGAGTATCAGTAAGGAAAAGGGAAACCTTACACATTTTAACAATCTCAAACCCCACCTTCCCAGAAAGAGTGAAATGAGAAGTATATAAAAAAAGACACCACAACACCACAGGACCTTATAAGAGAGTTAAGAGCATATTCATTAGAAATGAAATACAAAATAAAATGATGCAGCAGGTGAATAAAGCCCCCCACCATTCCCTACCCTCTCCCCAATCCAAGGAAATCACCTATATAATACAAATCAGAGACATCAAGTGGGGTAGAGGAGGGATTTTACAAAGTGATTTTCTTGCTGTACAGAAAATATATTATTTGCTGAAAGTCAATGCTGAGCTCTTAGGGGCCCAGGACCATTCATTTAATGCTCAAGAACATGCCTAAAGGTACACTGGCCCCTGTTGCTTCCTCATGAGTTTGTTGAACACACTGTAGATCTCTGGCTTTCTCTACGCAAGCTGTTCTGCTGCATTTTTCTGTAGCCAATCAGATGAACGCATCTGCTGCTGCAGGAGGCCAATGAGGTCACTGAGATTGGAACTACCAGCACAGGAAGATTCCTGGTGGCGGGATACAAAAATGACTTCATCTGTGCTATCTGCTTTGCCATCCTGATCTGACTGACAAGGCTGCTGCTTTTCCTCAGACAGTATCTCCCGCTCTTGTTCTTCCAAAACCTTGCGGATCCGCTGCATACCTGCAGTTGTAAAAGGAAGGGAAACATTAGTGGATGAACCTAAGTAAGACACAACAATCTCCAAATCCCTGTCAGATCCAGAAAAATTTGGAGCATTGAAGTAAGAAAAAATGAAAAGACAAGAGGATAATAATTATAAGGTAGTTCAGGACTAAGGAGAGGAGGAAATGGTGCAGCAGATTCTCTAGTGGAAGGAAAAACAAAAGAAAGCATCACTCACCCAGCTGTAGTCGGTTGGTCTTGTCAGCAAAGATGATGCGGAACCATCCAGGTTCACTGCACTCAAAGGCTTTGCCACACGACAGGAGGACCTTATTATCAAGAAAACGCCTCCAGAGCAGCATCTCCTCTTCAAATGTTCCTGTCCTAAGGTACTGGGAGAGTCACCAGAAGGGCCAGAGGTTAGTCACATATAGGCTAACTCACAGAGACCCTCATGAATATGTGATTCCTATGAGGTCTGCAAAGGCCAGGGGAGCCACCTTTTACCTCTGAAACACAGCAGTTGTGATATAAAGGAAGAAATGGGAAGGAAAGTAGCTTGAGAGCAGTAAGATTCCTGCAAGGAGGGAAATGCACAGGCAAAAAAAAGGAAAAGCATGCACAGAAATACCAGGCCACCCATTCCTCTGCTTATCAGACAACCGATGAGACTTTAACAAAAAGCTTATCACAGTATTGAACTTTCCCCTGGACAAAGCTGCACCATGTAGCTGCCCTCAACCCAGGAGGAGCCTCCTTTCCTAACACTACCAACCTTCCGGAAATCAATCCAGACAAAGAAGCCTGCATTGCGGTTGAGAAAAGGAACCCCAAGTGTCTTCAGCTCATCCGTCACATATGTATGGGCAGCTTTCAGGCGGGCATGGTTGGCCCTCAGGTACACCTGGTTGATCCATTCTAGCCAGAAGATTAAAAAAAAAGAATCAATCACAAAGTGACTAGGAATAAAACTCATAAATTGACTAAGGTTTCCAAAACAGCCACAATGCCATTTTACATTTAGTCCTTCCACAACTCCTTTTCTGTTTCCTCAAAAAGCAGAAATGGGGACAAGAATTATGTAGCAGTTTCATGCACATACACATCTCCTTTACCACTCTGCTGTGCTCATGGATCTTACAGCTGGAGTGCTAGCACTGCAAGACCAGGATAAAGCTAGAAGTCCCCTTCCATTTCCCTTTTCATACAAGGTTGCGATCCCTGCTCTGTACAACACTTGCTGCATTTACACATATAGTTATCACACTTCTTCAGAGCTGCTCCTCCACGTCTGCTGATGAAGAACTCTGCAGTGTTCCTCTGTTGTTGCTGTCAGCCACAGCTTACAGAGGCAGCTTCAGGATAATGGACAGAAGCTGACCACACAAATAAGAGACCACTGGGGAAATTAAAGGGACAGAATCCCCTCAAGTACCAAGATAACAGGATGGCATGAGGATCCTACATTAGCTGTTGACTCACCTCTGTCCCTAAGTAGCTGTGCAACTTTGTGCTGGACTGGTCCACAAACCCCGTGGAAATAACACAAAGAAGCCACTGCATTAGCAACATCCTGGTTCTCTGTATACAAAGTACCAAAACGAATCCCAGAGACGGCAAAATCCTGCAGAAGACACAGAGAGACTACTGTTTTGAACAGGAAGGATGGGCTCCTACTAACACTGCTTTGTTCCTTCAAACTCGAGGAGACTGAGGATAGCAGTAAGGAAGCCGCAGCACAGCAGCAACTGGCACTCACCTTGGTTATTCCCCACATCACATGAGTCCTCTGTGGATCAGGCAATCTGTATGTAGAAGGATGCAGATGGGCAATTAGTGTCATAGGTGCTTAAGTTTTGGATCACCAGTGCAGTGTTGCAAAAATAGAGAGGCAGCATTACACAGTGGCAGCACAGCATAGATCACTGCTCAAGCAGGGAAAATCCAAATCTGACCGGCCTTTAGAAGCAAGGAACTCCCAGGAACAAATTTTAGACACAATTTTTAAGTATTTCAGATGTAAGCATTTCAGATACTCACACTAAGTGCTGTATTTTATGTGCAGATTTCCTGCATGTACTAAGTTTGCAAATGTAATACTAAAAATAGATACATTTTCTAAAAATTTAAAGTAATTTTCTTTCTTTCAAACCACAACTCTTTGTAGAAGGAGATTCACAGTTGTAGAATATCCTGAGTTGGAAGGGACCCATAAGAACCATCATCAATACCTAATAAAACCCATTCTCAAACCTCTAACAACATTGTGATCAGTCACTACTGTACAAAAAAAGAGAATGTAAACAGCAACAGAAGGTCTTTACAGCCAACAACAGAAGTAAGAGAAAGAGGTAAAGAATGCTGAGGTGGGAAAGAAAAAGCCTCACTTCCAAGGAATGAAACATCCATTTCCAACTTTCTGGGGACTATCACAAGCACATATGAAAGCACACACTAAAAAAAGCTAAAATAAAAAGCCCACAATATAAGGCAGATTCAGAATTTGCTAGCTCATGACTTAACTTCCAGTCACAAGTTCTCAGCAAGGCATCATGTTGAATTGTCACTGGAAGATGGCCAGGGAAGTAGGAGCTGATTTTACCTGTCCATGCCTAGGACACTGTGAAATGTGGCTGATTCGTCAAAAACTGACAGCATGTAGATCTCATCTACTATCACATGCAATTCGTGTCTGCAAAAGGACAAAATGGAAATTAGAAAAGAATGCTGCTTCTGGCTGAGAAACAAAGAGAAATTCAGAACCCTGCAAAGGCCACCTTTATACAACAAATTCTGCAGCACAGTCTATTTTTTCACAACTCAGAAGGTCTGTTATATTGAACTATGTATATTGAACTGACTAAGAAGATATTCACAGATAAATTAAGGCACAGTAGACCACCAAGCTCTAAAAGTTGTATCTGCCTCTGGATATCTCAGTCTTCCAAACTTGCATACCTTTTAGCAAATTCCAGGTAGTCCCGTAGCTCTGACAAGGAGTAGATGTCCCCAAGGGGATTCTGGGGATTCAGAAGAATTAAGGCCCTTACAGTTACTCCCTGCAGAACACAAACAACACGATAGTAAGAGAGCATTCATCATGGGAAAACTTTCAGTTTCTCCAAGGAGCAGTGAGCATGATGCAAGACTCAGCCTCTACTATGATATTTCACCTCAAAAGTCAGATTTGTATGAGAAAACCTTTAGCCACAAATGACATTTTTATAATGATGGCACTTGCAAAGTGAACTGAGGAAAATGTCACAGAATGAATCAATGAGTTTGAAAATGGTGAGTCTGCAATGATTGCTGCTCATTTATAAGATGCCTTCGCACATTCTCAGCATAAGAGAGAACTTTCTCTGATCTGTATCAATATTGTTAAGTTGCAGGTTACTGAAGACTGCCCATTAATAAGGCAAGAAAAATAGCAGTTTGAGGTACATGGATGTGAATTGCTCATATTTAGAGCACAAGTGGCTGGAGATGTCAGCTGCTAATGATGTAAAGATCAAGCTAAACATATGCTGGGTTTAGGATAATCTCAAAAATTACAGACTAAATACTAAGACAGGTGGTACACATCTGTATTTACCTTCTAGATTTGCCTCTCACTCCCTCCTGCAATTCACCCTGTTCTTAGTGG
The DNA here is from genome assembly GCF_054131305.1 of Coturnix japonica. Classification (NCBI taxonomy): domain Eukaryota; kingdom Metazoa; phylum Chordata; class Aves; order Galliformes; family Phasianidae; genus Coturnix; species Coturnix japonica. The sequence goes on along the minus strand of NC_140667.1, from coordinate 21,751,272 downwards.
ATGCATTTGCACTACTTAGAGCAGTACATTTTGGGTAACTCAGCTGGCACTACTGAAGGAAAAGCCTTGAAAAGACCCTACATTTTAGTGCATGCCCAGGTATGCATGATACAGTAAGATTCCTCCTGGAATTGCAGTTGAATGTTCTACCACAAGAGCAGGCAGGATCTGCAAGCAGACTGACCTCAGGCTGTCTATAAGGACCCTGAGAATGCCAGATGCTAGATTTTGAAAATGTCTTGCTCTTCAGTTCACATCTGGGACCAGCCATCTCAAACATACTGTAGCTTTGACCCATAATGAGAAGCTCATCTATACTCACCTCTGCCAGGGCATCCTGCAAGGCCTTTTCCAGTTTGTCCACAGTAAGCTGAAAAGGCCGAGTGCTTGTTCCAGTAATCTGAAACACACCACAAAGATAAAATTAATATGGCCAAATTATTTCAACAAACTGCCTCGTGCCATTCCTCACAAAACAAAATAAAAATCCAACAATAATGGCTAGCATCCATCCTCTTCCCCTTTTATATTACAAAGAGAAAAAAATACATAACATCAAAGAAATTTTCACCATAGACTGGCCACATGCAGAGAATTCTCTGGTTATCCTTAATGACTAAAGCCACGATAGCCATGTGTTCTTACATCTCTGGGACAGACCATCTCCTATAGAACAATACACATGCCTGACTCCAAAATGGCTATTTTTCTCCACCAGGTGCCATATTTACAGGGAGCATGACATAAGAAAAGGACAAGACCAGAAACTAGACTAATGGTCTTGGAAGTTTCTTGGAAACAATGTGTCCAATTTCATAGCTATAAATGAAATCACAGGCTGCTGCATAGCCTTGTTCTGAGTCCCCAAAGCTTGTTTCTTTCCTGAGCCAATTGTTTTTTAACTGCAGAGCTCGGTATTCCCTTTCCTCAACTCCTACCTTGCTGTCTAAATAGGCGTACACCAGCTTGACGTTGCCATACAGGAAGACGCTCTGGGTGATACCACCATAAAAGGGAGTAGCAATCAGAACAGCCTCTAAAACCAAGACAACAAAACTTGTTAGCAACAGATTGCTGTCCTTCCTTCTCCTCTAATGGACTTCAGTTGAGCATGAAAGCTTTTTTACAGTTATGCACTTTGGAAATATTGTAATGTTACTACTCTTTTCTCTACTTTCTTTCTGTATCAATTCTATAAACCTTCTGCAAGAACTGGGACACTGTACACCCATCCTCAGTATCCCAGGTAAGCATAAGCAGTATAGTGCTAATTCCCCACTATTTCACCTTCACAAAACGGTATTAAAACTATGTAACACGTTATTTCCAAGCAACAATAACAACAACAAAAAAAACATATTAATGATATTTTCCAGCAATCTGCTTACCCCCTGGGTCACAAAGGACTGTAGCTAATGCAGAAAACAAAGAGCCACAACCATTCAGAATAATCACCTAGAGAAGAAAAAGAGAGGCTAGTGATAAATACATCCATAGAAACACCACTACAAAATGTCTGACAAAACCAACAAAATACATTTCCCTCCCTAATCCTTTAGCATGGATGTTCCCAGAACTTTCCTGCTGACATCTTACTTCCACCAGAAACAACATTAACCCTGGACTTTGTTTCACGATCCTTTCTCCAGTTGCCTTTTTATTATGCTTTATCTTCTCTTTGTGACAACAGCAGCTCCTACCTCCTCCCAAATTTGTGCAATAGCATAAACAGAAGCATAGAGAAGCAAGTTTGTCTCTCGTTTCTAGAAGACTGATGCACAGAGGCCCCGAGAGTTTCAATCCAAGCATCAAGTAGAATCTGCTGCCTTGGAGAGGCAATGATCAGCAAACTGATTGGTGATGACTTCAGTTTATGTGGAGCAGTAGTTTCTGCTGAGTTACTGCAGCCCAAAGAGCAGCAATAGTACTGGCTCCTGCTGCCTCTCCCACCCAGCAAAAGCAGGACTCATGCGTGCACTGAGCCTGGCCTGCACCCCTCCCAAATCAGCAAGTCCTACAAAGACTCAGGTGTTGATACCTTCCTTATAACACCATCACAAGGTCTGAAAATGTCTGTTCTTGCCAGGTAAAACTGCCATTGGCTCAGTGACAGATTTTGTCCTGTGGTGTAACAGCAAAATAGAATGAAATTAAACCCATCAGAAACAACGGGCACTCTTTGTCAAGGCTGAGGGACACAAGACCAGTAGGACCCAGAGCTGAACAAGGAAATAAAAACACAAAGCCTCACTGGGAGCAATGGAATGAGGATCTGGCAATAGAAGTAAAGAATAAGGCAAATACACAGTAGAACTGAAATGTTTTGGCTGACGTGTGCATTAAAAGCGACTAAAATGGCTATGATTCAATCTCATTTACATGATAAAAGGCTGTCATTATACAAAATCATTTGTTTAAAAAAATAAGATGAAATTGTTTGATAACAAATGGCAATACATTAGAATAGACACCAATGGAAAGTGGGTTACCCACATTTTCTGCCTTAAGAGGTGCAGGGGCCTTGCAGTAATAGGTCAAAAATCGAGCCACTTCCTCCCGTAAACTGAGAAAGACACAAAAGCAAATATTGATTCAGCTTATTCTCCAAGAGGCTGGGCTTCCCCAGGTCCACATCTCAGGAAAATAAAGCCAGGGCACAGTAAAGTTTGATGCAGACAGCCCATGCCACAGATGTGACTGCTATACATGGCAAAGGCATCATGAACAATGGCTATGGCTGCAAGACAATTCTGAAGAGCATTAAAGAGAACTGAAGGATTAAAGTCCTCCATGTTAACAGGGCTTCAAGGAACTTTCTGGAGTTAGCTCATCTGTTAATGTTTAGAAAATTAGCATCTTCTCTTACATAAAATGATTTTAAACTGGATTTTCAAAGGACTTTTCAGTTGGATGACCAATCACTGTTTTGAAAATAAATTATGATTTTCTGACCTAGAAGAAGTTTTAGCTACTGTGTAAGAGAAGTGATTTGTACTCATTCATTCTGTTTTCAGACAGGTACTCAAACAGAGAAGAGTTACAGAAACGAGAGGACTTACAACATGTGTCCCTTCCAGTCAGGATACTGAAGCAGCAGTGGCTCCATGAGGTTCATATCGGTTTGTGTCAACTGTGAGCAACAGGAAGACACATTAAAAGCACAGTCACCAATTTCAGAAACAGAGAGATACAGAATCTGTGGGCAGGCACAATTCTGCATAGACATGCACACACAGGACTTCAGCAGCCTTAAAACTGGACTAAGAAAGCCACTGACCATCAGAATTAAGGCAGCTCGGAGGGACAGCGCACAACAAGCTGATCAGTGATAACTTCCACTTATAGGAAGTGGGGGCTTCTACCAAATTATTGCAGCCAAAACTTCTCTGCACAGAGATCTACAAAAAGGATGCCAAATAGTTTATTCTGCTCTTAAAGTCAGAATCACCTGAGCTGCGTGAAAACTTTACAGCCCCTTTTTATGTTTATGTTTAGATAAAGAATACATGTTGCTTTTATCTAAACATTTCCAGGACTGTAATATTCAGGGTTTCACATAATCCAGTTCTATGAAGTTGCAAGGGAAAGTGCAGTCACGATCAGGGAAAAGAGGACATTTTATGTGAACAAAAAGGGAGCAAACGAATGTTACGTACAATGTACCTTGCAAATATTTGATAACAACTAAGACTATGAGTTAATACTAAAAGAACAAGACACGTGAGTGGTGGTGCAAAGAGAGAAGGATATTTAACATGCAGTGAGAAAGTCTACCAAGTTATAACAAATCCACAGCATTCCGTATCAATGCTTAATAACTTGCGCCAAGCTCTAGAGTTCAAAGACACTGTCCTCATCCCATTCCATGCAGAACTGCAACCTAACATATGAGATTAAAGTTCCTTTATTCACCTGCAGTTGTTCTTGATGCCTGTGTAGCACAGAACTACATCTCCTTAGACCTCTCTCCTAAACTTATCTAGGTAACACAACACAGAACCTATCAGCAGACTTGGCCAAAAATGGTGCAGTAATGAAAAGGAGAACCCATAAGGATAACTAAGGGCTAAGAAACCAGATGGGACAACCAAAATGAAGATTATCTGAGATCTCATACCAACAGAATGTTAGCCAATTTAAGAGCCAGAAGTTGAAGACATAAATCCAATAGGCTGTTTTTCTCAGTGGAAACTGAGTACTCACTGTCCCCAACAGCAACATATTATTTGTTCCTACAATCCCAGCTGATGCTGCACTCAGTGAACCCTTTCTGTAACTCTGGGCTGCAATGAAGAAGCTGGAAGCAGTAACTTCTTGCCACATGCATGACAGCTCATCACACTACAGCTCATTTCCACAACAAGACTAATGAAAACGTGACTTGCTGCTGTCTCCTTCTGCACTACTTGCTACAGACACTGTGTTAGTTTGGGGAAAGGATGGTGAAGGAAGGAAGGCACAACCTACACAGCCCATAGGGCACCTTCTGAGCACACAGCCACCAGGCAGCAGCTCTGCCTTACCTGTTCCTTTAGCTGGAAGGCCAAGCGATGGGGTAGCATCCCCGAGTCAGTGGTGTGGGAGGAAGGAATAAAAGGAACATTTTGAGGGTGGGAATTGGTGGAATGGGAGTAACAGTGAGTTTCAAACTGCAGAGACCGACTGTCAGACACTGGGCTACCTTTCCCCACACAAGCAGCTGCAGTCAGGAAATGAGCCAGCCTTCCCACCCTGGGGGCTGAATCTGAGCTATAATTTTAATGAAAAATCAAGAAACACTCCTCTAAGGCACAGCTCTGTTGTTCACTTTTGCCTCTTTTTGTTTAATGAGTTATGTCATTTGTTTCATGGGGCTGAACAAAGCATCCAACTAGCAGCTGTCCCAGTATGATTTCAAGAGATTTCATGAGATGTCACATTCAGTGCTGCCATCCTCTTAAACTTTAGATAAGTTCAGAAGTGGGTGCTCAAACTGTGTAGCTTCACAATGGACAGAGTCAACTTCCTCTGTCCCAGACTGTGAAGATTCTTGAGATTAAAGAGTCTGAAGTAGTTCTGAAACCTCCGTATGAAATAGAATACAGTCAGTAAGAGAAAATGAAATGCATCTTATCTTCATTTAAGTACTGAGTCTTAAGTATCTCAATGAGCCAAGTACACTCCTAGAGGGAAACACAAAGAAAGGGAATAGAAAACTCCCTGTTCCTGTCCTCCTGGAAAAATAACATCAATAAGTGTACTAATAGCTGGATTCAGAAGTGGCTCTCAACAGTAAGAAATTCATGAGGAAAAACTTTACCAGAGAAACCCCAACAGCAGCAATAACTCTAGGAAAAACACTGAGGAGGAACCACATATTATATCTGGTATTTCTCCAAGGAACAGGACTTACCCGTTTAGACATCAGGTCACAGCAGAGCTTATTCTCACTGGTGCCAAAATTAATTATGCCCTAGAAAAAGAAACAGTGTATCATTTGTGGACACACACACAAAATCAACACGAATGTACATCACTTTAGCTATCATTCCACTGAATTGCCCCCAGAAAGCTTACCAAGGAAAAGTCACAGCACAGTTCACATATAACTAGAGAGGTATATATGCAGGTGTGCGTTCACAGACATATCTCAGGCACTCAGGCTTTTAGGCAATAAGCTTTTTGCAAATGGATAAGTACTAACAGATACAGTTCATTCCTCTTTATAGAACATTTAACTTATTCTTGAATCACTGTGCATCTAACTGCAAATACACATGAAACAGTTCTGAGAAAACTGAGGTTTATGCTTCAGCAGTTTAAAGAAATGTTTCTGAAACATTTCTTCATCTAAATTCAGTCGTTTATCAGTCCTTCTGTTCCACTCCACTCATTCTTTCAAATGCCACATAGCACACAGTCATGGAGAGTGCTTAAAACATCAAGTTTTCCCCTCTGGAGAGGCAATTCTGCAGCTGTAGGGCTTGGGTCTGGCCCTGACTATTTAACATGGTGTTGAGTGCTAAAGAACTCCGGTCTACCAGCACATTCTCAACACTGGAAGAAGTTAGATAAATAAATTAAAAACACACATAAAATGGAGTCTAAACAATTGGTGGTGGATGGCACTACTAAAGGTCAAGTCCAAATTTAGGTATTTATCTACTTTTCACGTTGTTAGTAGAAGTTAGCAAAAGAGCTAGCAGTTTGTGCCTCATAACACATCTCTTATCAAACAATTTCTGTGCTTCTGGATCTTAATCTAGTTTGCACTGCCCTGTACCATGACTGCAGTTTGCAAAACATCTGGACATTTTCAAGTCGTTCAGGATCAGAATTGTGGATCTACTTAAAAGTAATCCCCAGATAAATCATTATTTCCATTCACTATATTTGTTACTCATTCAGTACCAAACATCAACACTCAGCCTCTGCGCCACCAGGGGGTGTGTGAGGAGCTCCGTACCGAACAGCAGAGCTATAACAGGCAGAAAAAAGTCCCGAGCGTTAGTTAAGAGACTCACGTTGGGGTTTGTGTCTTCATCATACTTGTCAGCGTGGTACGCTTTGTACCCCTCCTCATCGGAGCCCCGGAACACGTTGGCCACGTTACCACGAGCAGAGAGGTATGGGCTACACCGGAACCCCTCCGGGGGGCAGAAACCGCACATGTTACCCCGGCTCCCAGCCAGCCCTCGGGCTCTCGGCCCCCGCTGGTTGTCTCCCACCCGGCCCATCAGTTCTGACAGCATTTGGCTGAAGTCCAGGCCTCGAGGCATGGCCAGTGAAGGGGATGCGCTGCCGTTGCTCTGCTTCAAGATGCTGAGCATCTGGGCAAAAACGTTGAACATGCGGAACTCGTGCTCCCGCTCCAGCTCGAAGCGCCGCTGCTCCAGCTGCATCCGCCTCTCCTCCACATCCAGGTCCCGCTGGAACCGCCTCTCCTCCATCTGCAGGAAACGCTCCTCCATGGCTCGCTGTGAAGTCAGGGTCTTCAGCAGGAGGTCGTCAAGCGGGTCCTTCACACGCTGGCCTTTCCGCTTCTTCCGCAGGCGGTGCAAAGCGGAGAAGCCGGGCCGAGGAACTGCGTTCTGCATGCGGGATGAATTGGCCATGCTGGGCTCACTGAAACCTGTGGTTGTGTGAAAGTGGGAAAAAATGAAACACAAGGCAAGATAAATGCTATGGATGTGCTTTGCTGCTTTCCACTACCTGACCTAGAATACACTACAGCAGGGTTTTTAGGGGAAAACAAAGCAAAACCAATCAAGCACATCTTGGAGTATGCGACTTTGTTTTCAGTCTTTGACTTCTCATTCCAGGCTCACTGCTGTGCTGCAAGCCACTGATCTGAATCTAACTTACCTTCTGAATTAACCTCAGTGATCATTACTGAGGTTACTTCGAGGATCCTGCCCTTGGCTACCCACACACTCAGCACAGTGAGGAGGACACAGCTCAGAATCACTTGGGTTGGAAGGGACCTTAAACATAATTTGGTTAAGATCACCACAGCTGTTCTTCCTGATCTCAAAAATGAATCTCACACTGACCATCACCTCTCTTCTTCCCAAGAAGGCTGTGCTCTTCCATCAGCCTATCCTAGACAGGTCGGAAATCTCCATGGTCTCTAGAGTCTATCTTTCTGTGCACCCACGCAATGGTCAACTGCACTCATCTCCTGTAAACAGATTGACTGTTTCTACCTGTTTCAGACTGTTTCTACCAGTGACTTCCAAACATGTCTTCTTTCCAAGTTCTAGGTAGCAGATTAATAAGCTAGGCAACAATTATCCCCAAGTATTCTCTGTTATTGAGCACCCTAAAAGATGAGATGTGGAAAGCATTCAAATAGAACACAAGGGAAGTTTCACCTGCAGGTTTACAGGTTGCAATGGAAGAAGAGGGTCTCCTGATACTATTGAGCATGAGGACTGCAAACAGCACCGGTCACATTCAGTCAGTACCAAAAAGCATGTAATTGCCTATCCCAGCTTAGAGTAGATGCTCCAGTCCTTTGGAGTTCACAAGCAGTATTTAGCCTAGAGCAGTAATTTCAGATTTTATTTACCTGTGCCAAGACGTGTCAGGAACTGCCAGAAGACAATTAATGCTGTTACCAACCTTCTACTTTAAAGCTTTTAGGGCATGAAAAACAAGGATTCAAATATCAGTGCAAAACAAAAAAACAAACCACAGGTGTCTATCACCAGAACAAAACCAGCTCCTTCTGGGAAACAAGGCAGCAAACCCTATGCTGGAATACAGAAGACTATCCCTACCTGAAGGTGAAACACTGGTTTCAATGGGAATTTCCACTCTGGAGATGGGAGAGTCATTCTGGGCCCTCTCCAGGAAGGCTCTCTCCATCTCATGCTCTTCAGGGCATCCCTGCTGGTAAGACACAGCTGCTGGGGGCTCTGGGGTCAGGCAGTGCTCATCAGAGTTCACCTCCTCGCATTTGATCTCCATCAGTTCAGGGTGCTGGGAGTGCCCAAAGGGCAGGGCAGGGGCAGTGAACTGGTGGTGGTAGCCCTCCACCACGCCGCCCGGCAGCACCTGTGTGGCCATCACACCGCCACCCATGGGCCCATAGGCCAGTGCAGGCCGGCTATTGAGCACTCGGTCCATCACGTCGTAAAACTTCCAGGTGCGGCCGCCCCGGGGGGCCTTACTGTTGTCCTTAATGCGCCGGTACTCCAGCTTCATCTTCTTGATCTTCTCACGGCACTGATCGCCTGTGCGGTGGATGCCCTTCTCGCGGAGCACCTCGGCGATGCGGTTGAAGACGTGCTGGTTGCGCAGGCAGCTCTCCAGCTCCAGCTGCACCGACTCGTCCGCCCACAGCTGGAGCAGCTCCACCACCTCGGGGTCCGACCAGTTACTGCCGCGCTCGTACTTCTTCCCCCGAAAATCCATCCCTCCCGGGGCTGCGGGCTCGCCCCTCCCCCCTGCTCCCGGCGCCCCGAGCCGAGCGGGGCCGTGCCGGGCTGTGCCAGGGGTTGCTGCCCGACCCCTCGGGGCTGCCCCCCGGCCAGAGGAGCCTCTCTCACCTCGTCCCTCACCGCCCCTGCCCGTCCCGGCCCTTCAGGGACTACGTACGGCCGCCGCCGCGCTTGGCACGGCTTAGCACGGCTCGGCACGGCTCGGCACGGCCCACCCGCTACAGCCGGGCGGAGCGAGCTAGTGGGGAGCCGGGCCGGCATGTTCACATCCGGGGTGACAGCACATGCGTGCAGCCTTATTCCGGGATAACTTTAGTCCGTGCCAGTCTCTCGCCGCGTTCCCGAGCCGCGCCGGGCTGAGCGCAGCGGCCCCGAACCTCTCCCCGATCCCCGCCGTCCTCCCTCAGCTCTGCCCGGCCCTGCCCTGCCGGTATAGAGGCTGTGCGGGGTCAGGCCGTGCCGAGCCGTGCCGTGCCAGAGCCGCTCCGCCCCGGGGAGGTGCCCGCTCCCCCAGCCCCGCCCGCCGCCCCGCCCTTGTGGCCCCGCCTGGCCGTGCCAGGCACGGCTCTGCTCGGCTCGTCCCCTCCGGGATAGCACGGAGCGGTCCCTTTTGCTTCTGAAAGAAACCCGACGGACATCGCATGGAGCAGCGGGGAGCTCCCAGAAGGAGCCGTGCTTGTGCCCTGGCTCCGGAACGAGCCGGGCCATCCGCGTTGGCGCACTACAGAGCACGGAGCGGCGCAGAGAACCCGCACGGCACCTGGCCGTGCTCCTGGGGCACGGGGTGCTGCTGCCGCTCCCCTCCGGGCCCTGCAGGGGGTGCTGCAGCCCCGCAGCGCGAAGCCCCGACGGGATCGCGGCGCCCCGACGGTGCCCACGGCTGCTGTCTATGCGGTGCTGTCCGGGGCTCCGCTCACTGCCTGCTGCGGCTGTTGGTGGGCAGAGAGATTCTGACCGAAACCGTGACAGTCACAGAGTATCCCTGAAATGAAGCACGTCGACCAAAACGAATGCTGGACCTGCGTTCTCCAAGGCAACCCTTCCTATTTTTTCACTAATTCTTCCATCTCTGCCGTGCAAACTTTTACAGCTGCCTTCCCCTAGCTTACTTATTGCGTCGGCAGCCAAAGCAGGGGTACCGTTAACGTGCTGCTACTAGGAGCCTATTTTAATAAGGAGCCTCAGTACGTGGCCATGAGAGAAGCCAAGGTTTGTGAGGATCTCTGTTCCCGACACACGCCTCGAGGCTGCCCATAGAGGGCAGTAGGAGAGCCTCCAGAAACCTTTGTAAAGCAGAGCTGGGCAAGGAGGGGAAGGGAAAGATAATCGCACCTTGATATCCCGAGAGTGACTTGGGGGGCTGGGGAGGAGAAGTTAATTTTGTAACCAATTAAACAGCACAGTGGAAAGCCGTGATGAAGAGAGAAGAAGAAAAGCAAAGATAATGGCTCTTACTGGAACATGAGCACTCCAAGCCACTTCCCTCTTGACACTGTTTATATTAGCCCATCGTGCATTTTTATTTGTTTGGGTTCTTTGCCTTTTGGCTGTTGCTTCTTCTCAGGCTGGATCTGGTCAGTACTGCAAGTTCTTTGCAAGGAGGCATGCAAATATTTTCTCCCTGTCCACAGCCAGAGAATGATGAGGCCAGGTCAGTGCCCAAAGACACAGCTGGGAGCCCTTCAGCTGCATGCAGGCCTCGAAGCCCACAGCTGTGGATCTCAGAAATCCCAGCTTGATATGATAAGTTGACTGCTTTTATCACAGAAAGTTGTGTTTTCTGACATGGTTATCTTTAATTCGTAAAGAGATACTAACACACTTGCAAATATCTTTGAGAATATGGTGAGAGCCTGCAGGGATGTGCATGTTTCTTTGCTCTGCAAAGTCATGACATGCTCATGCTAGAATTGCACCACTGAGGTAAATTCAAGAGTTAAAATTTCATAGGCAACCATGCAACAAAGCCCGGTCTCAGCCTTTCTCCCTCTCTTTGGCTGCTGCACTGTCACTCCATCACTCCACCTGCTGCAAGATTTTGCCCCTCCAACTTGTAAGTAATTCATATTCTGACAGGATCTGTCCCCGTTTGCCTTAAAAGAGAAAAATGAAAGGCAAGGAAAGGAGCCAACTAACTGGCCCTTATCTAGTGTTAAATATAGACACAGTGATCTTCCTTTTTGGTCTGGTAGAGAAAGCAGTTAGATATAAGCACGGGTGAGAATCCTCCTGTATTTTCATTTATAATACCAAGCAGTTTACATAGCTCATGTAGTTACTTCAGGCAGAAGCTGAAATTGGGATCATGTTTCCTGTAGCACGACCTGAGCAAGACCTGTTCATCCAGAGTCTTTCCTAACTGGGGGTCAGAAGTGCCAGCAGGGCTTTTGCAATTGCAGGGGAAATTAAGTATTTATGTACAGTGGGAAACCAAGTTCAAAACAGAGCCTTTCCCACACAGCCATAGTGCTGCCATGGGTGTCCTTGCTTTGCACATGGCTCAGAGCAGCTCAGCCCTATCCTGCTGCAGCCTTGCTGCACTGATGGTGGATCACTGTCCTCATCCTGACCTCCTTTTCTGCTCTGCCAGACCTGAGAATAATACACTGCTCTTATTTAAGAGTAGCTTTTTGTCAGAGACTGAGGCCACAAAACTTTTATCACTGTTTGCTCACAGAACAGAGAGCTATGGGCATAGCATGCATGTACCCATCTAGCTTAGCTGCACTTGGTTTCTTCCTGATCTAGGTGCAGTCCTCAAAAGAGAATATTTCCCTCACATGTTGTCAGTTCTGGCTACATTTCTTTCCTTTTCCTTTTAAGCTTTTCTTAGTGGCCAGACAGTGAGAGCTGCAGACCTTTCTGTTCTCCTTCCACCTTCTCCACATCTTGTGCAACAGCTTCAGTGATGTTGCCCTTAAGAACTCGGCAATTGCTCTTTCGGACATAATCTATCCTCCTATCAGGACACTCAGGAAGCAGCCTGAGTTACAGTGAGACAGCGTGGTCCTGCTGACCTCCATTACATCAGCTGTACGATGTGTTGGTGCCTCATCCAACTTAGTCATGTTTTTCCAAACTTGGTGTGGAAATTCCGATCTTTATAAAGGTAAACTTTTCAAGGAAGTTTGGATAAATCACTGCTGAGTGGCTGTGCAAAGAACTGAGTGACAGGAAGGCTTCTGAGATGCCTGAAGTCAATTTCTAAGTAAGCATGAAGTTTTTGCCAACTTAACATTTCAGTTCAAATAACCACACTGAATTGATTGCTTTCTGGAAAGAAGACATGACCAGAAGTTAGAATAGTATCATTATCTGCTACCATTAAGTAGATATTTGTCAGTGCTGCTAGAAGTCTATGTTCCCTTCAGAGTAGTGCGTGAACCAAAAAAACCCAACTGGTTGTAAAAAGAAACACAGAACTGCACAGGACAGAATACAGTTCTCTCAAGACAGCAAATCCTCCCACTTTTCCACGTGGACACAAAACCTGAAATCCTGAAGACAGCTGCCCCCAGGCACTTAAACTGCAGCAGATGAGAGGATCCTGTTGTCCTGACAGACATGCAACCTGTCGTTACTGTTTGGCAAGTAAAATAAGGCTGAAGTCATCAATAAACACATGCTGTCTTTGTTTCCAAAACAGCTGCAAAGCTTCTTCTCTCATCATAGAACATTATCTCCTGCCTCTGTTCTTTGCCTGGCATGGACCTGCAGTGGTGCAGCCCAGACCACTGCAAAGCCAGATTATCAGCAGCTTGAGGCTGGAAGAGGAACCTTTTGGCCCGAAGGACTGTCTGGTTTTTGCAGCTATGCTGTCTAAGTTCTCTGATGTGCTCTCTCGTTATTTACTTCCCTACCTTTAGCAGTGCTATTGTGACACAGTTCCTGGAAGACATAAGCATTTCATATCTCCAGTTTAAAACTCCCCAGTCTCCCTAAGCAGCCTTCTAAGTATACTCACTAAGAGAAAGGTTTCCTAATGCCTAACCTGCATGTCCTACACCACAGCACAAAGTGTAAGAGAGATTTCTTGTCCTACCACCAACCAAAAAAAAGGTCTTCATCCTTTTGCAGCAAGTGAAGAGGTTAGCATGCAGTTTTCTCAGCAGACTCAAAAAAAAATGCAGAGATAATCCTCTCTAGACATCTGATTATTTTTGTTTTTCTTCTCTAAGCTCTCCTATAAACCAATCTGGAGCTTGAGGAATATGTGGTTGTCACAGTCAGGCATAATAATCCTGGCAGAGTGACATTGGTACTAGACAGAGAAAAGAAGCTTTTTCAGAGACTGCACTCACGTCTGTCCTAGGATAACATTTATCTTTGAACAGAGAAGTACATTCGTACTGTGACCCATTAAGACCACTAAAACTAAAAACCTTCCTACCTGCTCTCCTACAAGCTGTTCTCTATCTTGCATTTCTTCAGTGGATTATGTATTTCTGTGTGGTGCCTGTCCATATCAATTCCTTTTCTGTTTGGTCTCCCAGTTTCTAAAGATCACTTTCACTTCTGATCCTGTTCCCCATGTGTCTGTGTGCCTCCTGGAATGGCACTGTCATCAGGCTTGATAAGTATCTCTGTTGCACCTACAAAGCCATTAACAGCACTGACCGCCCTGGGAGGGTCCCTTGCAGCCCCCTCATTGCTCCCCTCCCATCTGATGCAAAACCCTAAAGACTTTCCTGCAAATAGGCTTTTCTTTGGGGCTGTGCATCTGTATTCCACCAGTTTCATCCAGAGGGCATGTATGTAGCTGGTTTACAAATATCATGGAAATAATGGTGAATAGCCTTACTGTAGTGGGAATATAGGATGTCTCCTTTTTCTCCCCTGGTTGGTTACTCTGTCAGGAGAAGGGGGAAAAAAAGAGAAAAAAAAAAAAAAAAAAGAAAAAAAAAAAAAAAAGAAGAAGAAGAACAAGAAGAAAGAAAAGCAGCAAAGAAAAAGGGCAGTCTGCTCTGGTAGGATTTCTTCTTGACAGTCCTGTACGCCTGCAACTTATCACCTTGTTATCTTCAAGACTCATGCACGGATTGTTTGTTCCACTTTTTCCAGGAACTGGGATGACTTTAGTTAAGTTCCTTTCACCTCTTTTTCTCTTTTCTTCAAAGACAGTTATTCTGTGTATCCTTTTCCTACGTTTTGGAATCTCACTCATTTCCCATAATGTCTTAGCTATAAATCCTAACACTTATGCTGATGTCTCATCCAGTTAGTTCCCCAAACCCTGGACTTCATCAGGTTCAGTGAATATGAAGTATCTCAGCAAGCTCCAGACTGTCAGAGATTGTTCTCCCCAGTGCTGCTCCTGAGTCAACCCATTCCTCAAAGCAGAACCACCACCATGCAACACTGGGTCTGACCTCATTACCTTTTCCAGACACCACTGTTCCTTCACACTCCTGCTGCAGAAGCAGCACACACTGATTAGCAAGCAAAGACACTGCATTGCAGTGGTGCAGATCCACATAGGAGGTTTTCACAAAGTTGTGTTGGTCTGGAACTGGTTTAATGCAACGGGCAGCACCTGCACCCCAGTACACAGTATGTTCTCCCCCAGCAGGCAGATTATAGTGAGCTGACTAACAGTCATCCCACTGCACCGGTACAGTTCCAAAGAGAAGGAAAAAGTGACTCAAAAGTGTAGCTGCTGCTCATCCCAGTACTGACTTCTACTTGGAAATGCTTCATGAGTCCTTATGACCATAACCCAACAACACAGCTGTGCAGCTGGTTCCCAATTTACTACTATAAGGAAGAGAGGCATGGGGCAATTCAGTCACTTTCCAACAGTGAAAAAGGACATGCACAAAGAAATGCCAGCAGATGATGCTGGCTGATTTGACCAAATTCCCTGCCCCAACTACAGCAGCACCAGTTAAGAAGACCTGGGCTACCCCAGAAATGAGCCAGATCTGTTGTCTAAACCCAACTTTATTAATATTTCTCAACAACTGGAGCTCCAAAGCAAGTCTCCTAGAAAAGGGGAGATCAGGGTGAATGTAAATATTTGCTAATTTGTTCTCTAAAGCAAGGCAAAATATTTCCCAAACCTTACAGCTGAAGGGAAACACAGCTAGAGAAAAATTCTGCTCTTACCTGTGGACTTAACCAGCAAAAATAGGCTGTCAGTCAGTCAATCAGTTGGATGCCCTCCTAGGATCCTAGGCACAGCTCCTGTTGTATCTCTGGCAAAAAGGCTGAGGAAATGCTCTTTTTCATAGCTGTTTACTCTGTCAGGTGTGCTCATTAGACCTGGATTGCATCAAGGAGCTCCCAGAAAAGCATGTGGGAGAATCACACCCCCCTCCCAGGCTTTTCCCAACCAGAGGGCATGTCCTTGTGCCCTCAGCTAGGGTCATGTGCCTTACCCTATTAAAGAGCAGTATGTGCACTACTTATCAATAAACGGGCATAGGCTTCCTGGGGTGAAGGGAACACTTAGAAATTACAGCTATTGCTAGAAATTTCTGAAAATGATTCCTCTTGGGTTGACAGGGGTTTTATTGCATTAAGTAAGAGGACAGAGTTTGTGTTGCAGCTTTTGGCAAACCTTTCCTTTAAGAACTCCATTTCAGTTACAGCTGCGCTGTGTTCAGTCATTTTAGCTGGATGGTGTTTACTGAGCTGTTCTCAAGCAGTGATTCATTCTGAAGAACTTCAGCAAAGTTCTAAAAACATTTAAGAAAACATTTCTAGATTTTCAAGTGAATGGCAGCTGGAGCCACCCTCTGGTCCAGACATCAACAGCAATCAGACACCAGTATCCGGGGGAACTCCAGCACACACTCTGCTTGCCACCCCAACACTCAGATTTGCAGAGTTGAGGTTTCTGTAGAGATCACCTCCTAACCTGAGACTGCCCCAAGCAAATTACTATTACAGAGGTTGAAGCAATGCTTGAGGCCCTGTTTTCCAGTGCAAGTTGAGGCCTCTTTGCAGAGACTCTCAAGCCTGCTGAAAGCCAGTCCCCACTGCTGATGTTCTGACACTGTTATTTCAGTGCAGTATGTGGTGGCAAAAGAATCTGTTCTGTTTTTATAAGTGATTTTTAAAAATAGTTTTCCTGTGTAGTGTTAGAGAGTCAGAGTCCTCATGCCCCACATACACCCAGGGGAGGTGTGCAATGCTCAGAAGCAAATGGAACTTTCCCCTGTCATTTTGCTGCTCAGCTTGGTATGGGTGAGTGACTGCAAGAGATGAAAGAACATTTTCAGTCTCCGTTTCAGTCCTCAGTGCATCTGGTAAGGCTACCAAGAGGCTTTGTGCCTCAGGAGTTGCACAGTGGGCACAGAGCAGAGGTCAGCTCCACTCAAATTCCCTGTCTGGGCCACCAGAATGTGGCCAGAGTCACCACCAAATTCGCTGGCCCAGGAGAGGGAAGAGAGAACTCGTGTTAAGAGGTGAGTTGAGCGGCCTCAACATGGGGCAGGTGTCTTTAGCTAAGCCTGTCCTTGCAGCCTCCATCCTTTCTAAATCAGGAACAGATGGGAGAGAGAAAACAGTCTGACGCACGCTCATATCAAAGACTTGCAAACAAAAGCCTTACATCACATTTCCACCTTCACAGCCTTTGGTCAGTCCTGTGCACATCAGGAGTATACTCCCCACCCTTAAGAGACCTTGCCTTAATGTAACTCACATCTGAGTTGCCCTTAAAAGATCCCTTGCTGGCTAGACATAGTTCACTTCCATTCACACCATAATCTGTGGTTTTGAGTGCATTGCAACAGACTGAGAAATATAATTAACAACAGGGTAATTACACACACAGACCTTCCCTTTGAAATGTGTATGTTATCACCATCCTGCTTTCCTCTTTTTTCCCATGCTTCAGCTTGACTGGAACTGCTTTAGTTCAGAAGGGAGCAAGATTACAGTAACTTTTATGAAAGAAATTAATTACATTTCAAGCCAGCTATTTAGAAATGATGAATACCACACAGAAAAACCATTAAGACTATTTCTGGGCCAGAGGTCATGACTGAAACAGGCTGTTTGTCCCACAAGGAAACCTGGCTTTTTCCCATTGGAAGCAAAAAGTATTTTGGCAAGCAGAGGCAGCATACATGGAAGTGTGTCCTGCCTGTGCCCACACTCCTTCAGTCTGATGGATGGGATTTTACTAACTCAGCCTCCATGAAATTCCGTAAAGTTCACTGCTTTACAACATGAGAAATCGGAGTATGATTATATTCAGAGAGACAACAGTGTTTTTCATGCCAGCTCTCCTCCCTGATATACTCTGAAGCTCTTTGCAGACAGACGGACACATCTTTCAGGAAGCATCAGAATCTGTTTAAGCTAACAACAATCTGCTTTGATTGACAGTAGCCAGTTATAGACCACTCCACACCCCATCTGCATCACCAACCTTTGAAGCAGGTGTCTTTGCTGAAGGAACATCAGTAGTTGCAAGGCACCCAGGAGGCAGAAAGGCACCCAGGAGGCAGTGTCGTTTCTTGCTTACATGTCTTTAGAGGGCACTGGGGTGGCAAACCTCCCGTCATGCTGGAATCTCCTCCCAGCCATGCTGGTTTTTGCTCCAAGCCACTGGGGAAGAGTGAGAGATCCTTGCAGTTTCCCTCCCGAAGTAAGGTCCAAGCCACGTGGCTGTCCCACATGGAGAACACACCAGATGCTCCCCGAGTGATGCTGGGGAAAAAGCACAGGTGATCCGCTGAGTACACAGTCAAGGTCTAGCCTCTGGTCCAAAACCAATTGTAGTTATTTACGGAACAATCTGTGAGAAGAGAGGAGAGAACCAAGTTTTACCTATAGCTTTTTGTAGATTTTTATCACCTCCAGTATTAAAAATGAAAGCTGTAGATATCAACACACACAAAAATATGTCATTCCCTGAGATCTGGGTATCGTTCAGTCTGATTCATAAAACCAGAATTTAAAACCACCCTGTTTTCCACCAAAGATTTTATTGTTAGTATTAATGAGTTAGCAGATGTTTAGAAACAGCCATCCTCACCCCCCACTTTTCCAGAAGACTTGCTTTAAATCTCCAAGATTTTTGAGAAATAATAATAAAGTTGGGTATTTTACTCAGGATATCAGTGATTTTAGACTTACTCCATTTCTAGCTTCATGTTACAAAATAAAACCCCACCAAAACTAGGAAGGCATTACCATAAATGTAAGTTAACAGACCCTGATATATCTATGGAACGAGGGCATTAAGAAGAGTGGCAACAATCTCAAGGTTGATAGAAAAATCCAGACTTAGGTCCACTCAGAACAGGCCTGCTTCCTTTCCTGCTTGTATTCAGTCAGGTTGCTGTCTTCAGTCTTGTTCTGTCCCTCTTTCTCATCCACTGGGAATACATGTTTGTGTATCAACAGCCTTTAGAGGCTTACCCAAACCTCTGGGAACTTTTTCAGAGTGGTCTGGGGTTAGAAATGAGTTGAGTAGGATGGTGGTACCTTACCTGCTATGAGCCTCAACTGAGACAATATGTTGATGACAGCAGTTGATAGTTTAAGTATAGGCCTTTCTCAGCGTGCACCAAGAGCACACAAAATAAGTTCATCT
Source organism: Coturnix japonica (assembly GCF_054131305.1). Taxonomy (NCBI): domain Eukaryota; kingdom Metazoa; phylum Chordata; class Aves; order Galliformes; family Phasianidae; genus Coturnix; species Coturnix japonica. The sequence continues at coordinate 21,732,798 of NC_140667.1, read as the reverse complement.
CATTCTGTTCTGAGGGATGCTTTGAGCTTTTTGGTGACGCAGCTTCATTGCTTTCTTCTAAATATTTAGCTGTGCAAGCTCATGCTGTTCAGCTCCGGAACGTCTCAAGATGGAAGAGGGAAATAAGCCTGTCTGGAACTGAGCCCAACGTTTCTCTGGCAAATGTACATCAAATAAAACAAAAGGTTTACAGATGTAAATTAAGAGATGATAGATCAGAGGGGAGGAGGAATGGGGAACCCAAATCTCTCTTTTGCTGTGTCCAGCTTCAACTCAAACAAAAATACTAGAGTGGGAAAAAGAGAAAACGATACACAGACAAGAATGTGAAGAAGCTCTGTGTTCCAGCACAATCTTAAACTTGCCAGGAAGTCAACTGAGAACGAGTGGGTAACAGTGTTGTGTTACCTTTTATGGGAAATCTTCCATTTGTAGGAGTCCTCTTAGCTTCTGCGTAGGCCGTGTCTACCCAGTCATTCCCCCAACATTGGCTGATTCTGGATTCACAGATCCTGTCTACAACCAACCGCAGTGAATAAGGGTAATTTTACGTCTCACAAAACACTGGAGAAGAAACCTAAGACAGGACTACAGAGAAAAAACTCAGATTTATTTTAAGAATAAAATTATCTGCTTTAAACCAGCATGCTTAAGACAAGTGGAAAATGACAGAGCTGCTCATCTACGGATCAGAAGGGAATTGGTTGCAAATTAAATCATTTGTGAGTAATTCAGGAAAACACACACACACACACAAACCATCTTTTGGTTCAGAAATGGCCAAAACCAATCAATCTTAAGGCACGTTGAACAGATCACAAAATGCTACCACAAATACAGTGTAGTTATAGGAATGATAAAAGTCCATCCTGTGTAACAAATGTCTTCAATTTTCTCTTTCAACAGAAACTGCCAACTAAAATAGATAAGAACTAGGGAGGTATGAGGAAGTCTGGGAAATACAGAAATATACATCCATACAAAATCACAGAGAGGGCTGCAAAGAAACAGTTCCAGAAGAGAAAGAAGCCAGGTTAGCAGGGATATGGGAGGGCAGATGCAGGACTACTCATGGAAGAGATCACTCAAGCATAGCTAATTACCTCAGTATGCAAGGAACACTCAGCTGGAGCAGCTCCAAGCATAAAACTGATTCCCATGCTTGGTTCCTGCTAGGCAGACCCTACATTGAGAAGGTGTGGTACATGTTGGAAGACAGCTCATTGCCTGATCTGCTGGATCTCTGCTGCCTCAGGCTCACATTTTCAGGAGACACAGCCTCACACACAAGCTCTATTGGAGGGAGGGGATCCCTCCATTCACTGCTGGATTTGAATTAACAAAAGGGCTTCTCTATTCATCATTATTCAGCAACTTTGGGATTGTCAAGAATAGAACAAACTGTAATGATTGAACTTCTACATTCATGATAAACTAGCACTAGTGAAGGGGATAATTAGTCAGACAAGTGTGTCTGGGGAGCGGGAGTCATTCTGGGACATGTGTGTTTGACAGAGCAATCACAGAACTCTGGGATGGTGGTGGGGATGTATTCCAGGAACTGAGAATTATGGAAACGCTCAGACTAGTGAGCAGCTGCAGTAACAAAAGCACATACCAGATGCCAGGCCACATGAGCTCTGGAGGAAGCTTCAGGCAGGAATGGGAGAGCAAATGAAGAGTGGGGAGCTGACATCACCAGGGATGCAGAGGACTGCTTCTGACCCCTGTACAGGCCCACCACCATCACAGTTCCCTCTGTAAATTTCCTCTGCAAATGAGACACTCACCACAGTCACCAGCCATTAGCAGAACTGCCCCTCTCTCTTGCACAGACTCCCACTTCCAAAGCAATTAGGCACAAGCAGACTGTGCTGCTCTAAACTCAGCAGTGGAGCAGAATGGAACAGAGCTAGTTGAAGCATTGCTGGCTTGGGGTTTCCTTGCAAACTGCAGCAAAGACCAAGTCTGCTCAAGTTCACCATTGCCTTGTCAGTCTGGGCTGTGATTTTATTAATATTGCACTTTGACCAGAGCAATTGAAGAGAATCCACCCAAAGTCCCCTTCCAGGCAGGCCTGCATCGGGATGGCAACAGAGCCCTTGCAGAAGAGTTTGAACTCAACAAGCTCAGCACCACCTCTGGGCTCTGGTGTCAGACAGCTCTGACCCTGCACAAGTTATCTCTCACACCACAGCACCCAAGTCACAGGGGACATTAGCTCTGCAGAGACTCTGAATTTTGTTGAGTGCATTGCATGCAGGACCTCGCAGGGCTTACCACAGTATAAACAGAAAGCAGCTGGAGCCTCGCGTGCCCATGAGACTTTTCCAGCTGGGAGTCCACGGGAACCAAAGAGGAAGCAGTGAAGCTGCTGTCCCCAGGAGACTTGCCACTGCCCTGTCACCACCACTCCGAGCACCTGGGGACCTGGGAAGAGGAGCTCAGCTCACAACACTCACCCTTTGCCCTCTGTGGGATGGACACGCTGGGAAAGTTCTCCCTCTTCTAGTCCTTTCTTCATGGCCCAGCCTCTCCTGTCTCATTTCTGTTCTCCTTCTTTTCTCTTCTGCTTTGGAGCTCACCCAGATGTTCTGCTGCCTCACAGTAAACATTGATTCATGCTCGCAAGCAGCAGAAATGTGCACGGGCAATACTTATGCATGTGCACCTCAGCTTAGCAACAAAGATTTGTGCTATCTGAGGTGCTGGCTTCAAGCTCAACAATTTCTTCTGCAAATAATACACAGGCTTCCAGTATTCACATACACTATGTAGTTAGACAGCGCTAGAGCTTACAACGGCAGAAGCTCCTCTAGATCTTCAAGTACACTGGTTTCAAAGGGATTTGTACATAAACCCATAGGACTAGTTATTGTAAGGACTGAAAACAACAGAAGTAGGACATAAGAGAAGTGGAAAATGAAAAAGTGGGACAGGCATATACTTGACCTACTGTATTATCTAATTGCTCTGAAAATTAGAACATTGCAGCCTTTGCAACCATTTCTGATTCTCTCCAAATATTGCTCAAAATATAGTGCTATAGTTTTCACCCACACTTTCAGAAGTTACAGGGAAAGAAAGGCCTCTGTATAGAAAGTGACATCCCAGCCAACATGGGAAAAAATCTTTGCAGCGTGGGAAGATTGAGCTGAATTAAAGAAAAATTACCAGCTCTAGAAAAGAGGGACTGAACTGCCTTTTCCATGAGAAAATGAGTAGAGAAAGGGGAGAAAGGAAGAAGTAGGATAGAGCTCACAGGGGAGCACAGTAGCCAACCTGCCTTGCCACTTCTCTGGCACAAGTACATCAGAGATCTGGGACCCAGACTGCCATCCCCAGGGGTCTCTTGCCCTAGATTTGGCCAGGTTAAAGCCTTCCTCAGCTACTCCCCAAAAATGTCAGACCTACGTCAGCATGGGGAGAAGTGCTATTCTGACAAAATACACCACGTCCTGAAGGAGAGAGAAGGAGTCCTTTTAGCTGATGTCTGTGGATGACATCCTCTGGGATATCGCTCAGTTATGGGCGGCACATCACCAGGAAGATATTGCTGAAGTGGGAATTCAGGAAAAAGGGAAAAACCCACAGAAGAAAGGACCAAGCTGTCAGAGCTGAACTGTTCCTGTCATTTGGATGAGAGACAAAGCAAGTGTACTGGTAAGCCTGCAAATATGGCAGAAGAATTTTTTTATATACATAAAATATACTAATCTAGAAAGAAGAGGGGGAGAATGAGGAAGCAAAGAAAATTTACGCAATACAGTAGTCCCGAAAGTTTTATAATATCAAGGAAAATGTAAGACAAGCACTGCATTCAGCTTCCCGCTCTCCAAAACCTGCGTGTCCTCACATTCCCTAGGAACCCAGTGGGTGCCCTCTCTCCTGCCCAGCCCATGTCCCACTTCAGCCTGGGGTCACTAGCCTGCTCTGGGGCTCTGGTAACGTGGAAGCACACATGACTGAGGATAGGTTGTGTGAAGGCATCTTTCATCACCAGCTCCGTTTGCACGCCCAGCACTTCTTCCTGCACTTCAATCCTCTAATTGTATCCTGACCTGCCATAACCTGTGGCGTTGTTTTTTAAGATCTTCTAACCAAACAACGCAAGTGATCCTGCTGATTTCAGCGTACAGGAAGAAACCACTCAGTGGTAAACAACAATCAGGCCCTGAAAAGTTCAGATTGAAGCATGTCAGACTGTGCTAGTGACTGACTCAGCTCAGTAACTCCTTGATTAGGACACAAGCAGCGCAGCGCTGCCTTCAGATGATCTTTGCGTGCGAATGCATTAGGAGAAAGGATGTGCTACAGCTCCTCAGGGATGCACAGAGAAAAACTGCAGCACGCCCGTACAATGGGATAAGAGAGTGATTTCTTTGCAGGATTTTAATCTCTGTGAGATCTGCTGAGCTGTGCATCATCCCAGCTCAGTCACATCCAGAAGCCTGCACACAGAGCCACTGCAGAGCAGTAAAAACCCCACACTTCCAAAGTTTGGGGCTTTGGAGAATCCAGATGGCACTAGGTTGAAATAGAAGAGACCTGGGAAAGACAGGTTACAGTACAGGGCCTCCAGCAGAATATATTAAATCCCACAAGTCAGAGAAGAGTATCATCAATAAAACAAAATTAATTAATAATGACTGGAGAAAGGCTTGGGCAGCCCTGCTGAGCCCACAGAGCAAACAAACACAAGGAAGACTTGGTACCATGCACAGCACAGGACCAAAAGCACAGGCATCCTAGAAGCAGTGTTTGGGAAAATATGGGCAGGCAGGTTGGTGGGTCTCCCAGCCCTGCAGAGAGCCCATCACGCACTGTGCAGCCCTGCTGTGGGGGTGGGAGATTGGAACAAGCAAAGCACTGTGCTGGCTTCCACAAAGAGGGAAGAGAAATGACAAAATGAGAGCCCTAATTGCAGAGCAGAGACGTGTCATTCCCTCCTCTCCACACCCCGTAAGGATGTTCTGTGCAGCTGTCTCTGGCTGGAGTGTCTGCCAGCAGGCTTTGCAGAGGCATTGTCCCTGCATGGGGACTGTATGCTGGCAGAGAAATTACGTCTTTCATACACTTATTAACTGCAGTCACAGCTCTATGTGCCTCACTTGTTAGAGGACAGTTTGTTCCTCCTTCCTCATCTACCCACCCTGAGGAGAAGAGCTTTGTCATGGGCTGAATAGAATATGAGAGGAGGAAGGATGGATGAGTAAAAGCACAAGTTTGACTTTCACAGCAGAGGTGAGAGCATCCCTGTAATGTGCTCATCACAGCCACAGGGCAACTGGAGAGCCAAGGGCAGCAGCTGTGTGAAGAGGAGAGCAACCAAGGGCAGACCTTCACCATGGCCTTCCTTAGGCTCTTTCAGCAGTGTCATGCATCTCCTGTCAGTCTTCCCAAGGCTGTGCTGGAAGCTGGGGTCACACCCCAGAGGAAGGGCTCTGATGGTGGCAGTGCTGTGATGCTCTTCTACCGTGCCTACAGCAGGAGAGGGGGTGGGCCCAGGAGATGATTAATTCATTTTGTTCCCTTGTGAAATAGAAAAAAAAAATATATGCAAATGTTGTTGTGAGTCCCTCTGAGATTGACGTATTTTGGAATTTACGGCAGATTGAAAACATTTGGCTTCAGATGAAGTGTTTGATTAGGTGGGAAACAAGTAGTTTCCCTTCTGGGGGGCATTTTCTGCCAGAGGAATGAAAAGAAATGGCTGGAGCTACTCCAGCTGTAGGGAACAGAGACGATCCTTACGGCTGCAGGAAAGGAGCTGCTGCAAGACCTGCCACAAAATCCACAACTAACCTGACCCAAACAGTGCTGCGGGGCAGAGCAGGGCCCCTTCAGCAGATGTTCACTGATACACTGGTTGTTCACCACAGATGGAGGAACCCATTTCCAAATCTGATGTATGTGAGCCAGAATGTGCAGCTTTATCTGCTTACATCTCTCATTACCCTTCCCGTTGGAGATTCCCTCATCAAAGTGGAGAATGTGCTTTTCAGTCACTTCTTCTGGAGTCATTCCACCACTTCTATAGCAGAACCCAGCAAAGCGTGGCACTGAATGGTAGAAGCACCCAGACATCAGCCCTCTCAGAGGGAGGCTTGGGCATGGCTTTCATGCACCAGAGGCTTCTTCTGCCCAGGGAGCAGATGGTAGCCCACACTAACAAGCTGACAGTTTATCTCAGGGTCCCAAATGAAACCTGAAACATTTTGTTACAGAAGCACCAAAAATCAGTCAGTACGCACCTCACACCACAGATGGCTAAAAGCAATGTTTTTACCTAAGCTAAATTATTCTCACCAAAACTGATCAATTGCTTTGAGCAAATAGATACTGCAATTTTTGGCAAACAGATGCTACCCAAAAGGAAAACAAATCTGCTAAGATAGAGCAAAAAAATAAAAAGGAAAACACACATGTTTATCATTTTTCAGGCAACTCTTGAATACAGTAAATGGAGTGTATGGCAGAGCCGTGAACTCTGTGGTACCAGGCAGAGTCACAGAACTTCCACAGGCAGCAGCAAAGCCTCCTCCATTCCTCTGCCATGAGGGATCAGCAAGGGTGCTGCAAACCCCAGATGAAAGGCCAAACATACCCTGCAGTAACAGCTTAGGGGTCCTTTTGTGCCAGCACCTCAGAAAATTACCTCACACCAAGGTTTTTGGGGAGAGGAGCTCAGCACTGCTTTCTGGCTTCCTTGACGTAAATGCTTGCAACACGCTTACCGAACGCGCTCTCCTCCAGGGTCAGTTTGTACTTGTTTGAATATTTTTCCAAAATATCTTACCAGGGTCATGGGAAGTGCTACGCAGCCAAGTCAAGTGACAAGCATCAGCATGCTGTCAGCGCACCAAAGCAAAAACAAACCTCTCTGAGATAAATTAGAGATTCAAATAACTAAGCTAGCAAGAAACAAAGACAGCCATAATGGCAGGGCATGAAAGAGAAAAACATGAGGGTTTCACCTCTGCCAGTGAACCCCACAGCATCCCAGTGTGGCAGGCCCGGATGAAAACAGCAAGATGGCCAACGCAGAACACACTATTCCCAGCCTTGACCAACCAGCCTGTAGTTTCTTACACAGCTCCAAATGAAGCTGGCTCCCTGCCTTGGCTTTACAGGAAAACAGGTGGATCTGTTGTACTTCCAAACTACCACCAACCACCTGACCAGCACATAAAGCCAGCAGAGCAGCTGATATGAGCCCAGCTGGTCTGTACCCAGGCCAGGACTTCAGTCCTTAGCAGTCTTCTCCCAGTGTGACCCACAGTTTGATCTAGAAGGTAAACACGAAGGGCTGTGGGTGAGCTTTGCTTTTCTCTTATGCAATTGCATTTCTTGGAACTCACCTCTCCAAGATATCTCTCTGTTTACAACAAAACTGCCACACAGAGAAACTAAGAATCCCACAGCTGTGTAGTTTCAGTACCTCATAAAGACACTTGGAAATGGATGTGGTGGGCATGCCATGGCTTTAGAGATGTAATATCTCAGATTTTATTCAAGAACCATAATAGGGTAAAAATACATAAACTTGTGACATTGGACATCTGAAGGCACTACTCAAAATCCCCAGAAGATTTGGATTCTTTTGGGTGGTTTGTTTGTTTGCTTGTTTTTTTTTTCAAACTCTAAACATACCTGTGACCAAATTCCCAAGAGAGTAACATCTCCTGCACAATAGAAAGCACTAACATTACTTGCTGTTGAGCTTCAGGTATATTCTGTAGTGACAGAACAGAGAAAATGACTTTATAGGCTCTGAGGAGATATCTTTCTCTTTACACAGCATTCTAGAAACAGCCAAACCTATTCTCTACTAGATGAGCCTCCAGAGCCTGCGTGCAAGCAAGGCTCAGACTGCACTGCCATTTATGCTGCAATAACAGCAGCCACTTCTATCTAGGCGCATAACAGTTGTCACCACAGCTCCAGTCACATCCACTCAAAATCTCAGCACCAAGAGCATGGGTGTTTGATCTCAGGATTCCCTTCTATAGAAATTTCCAATGGAAACAGAAATGCAATTTGAAACAGGCATAATAAAAGGTTTACAACTATCCTATGAAACATAAGCTCTGTGAAATTTAATTTCAAAAACACTGATGTGTGGTATTTGCAAAATATAAGATATCAGTAGCTGTTAAACAAAATTGCTGGTTGCTTCCCCCCCGCCCCCCAATATCACTGCTGCTTAGCACAAATAAGGACAGCAAATTGATTTGGGAGCGAACAGCGACAAAACTGAGTTTCAGCAGTGTCACTAAAGAGCCAAGCTTCCAGCCTCCTTGGACCAAGAGGAGCTCTATCTCAGCCAGCCAGAAAATGCCAGGACCACAGAGCAGTAACTGAGGAGCAAACACTGGAAGCTACGTTTCTGTACAGCACATAGATCACACACATGGTACAAGTGAGTTGTCCAGCAGCAGAAGACTGACAACTAAAATGAGTCAAACCACATATGTTTCCATGAAGTAATTCTGCTTCACAACATACACACTTTCTAACTACATCATCTTTGCTGAAACACTCTTAACAAGCTCTATTCAGATCAACTTGCTCCTAAAATTACAATTACTCTTCAAACAGACAACACAAGGACTGTCATTAGGACACTGTCAAAGCAGATCCTTTGAGTACGCAGATGGACAGCCTAATTCTGTACCATCAGCTGTAGCAAATCATACACACGTGCTTCCTTCACCGATTAGTGACAGTGTTTAGAAACACACCGTGTCGTAGTGAATAGATGGCATGACCAACCAGCTCTGCGTGATGACTGCAGAATTGTGACACAGTGTTGGTAGGAGGTTCTAGAGGGGGCATACAAAGACCAGTTTTGCTTTGAATAAGGCGCCTGAATGGTCCATAAAAGCACAGCTAAGGAAGAAAGATACATACCAAGGGACAACTAACAACATATTTTCTTTGTGTTGAATGTATTATACTGAGAAAAGCACAGCCCAGGGCCTGGAGCATTTAAACAAAAACACAATCCAGCTCACTGATAGTCTATGAAAGGAGGCAGTGCATAAGAAGTCTCATTTTTCTATCCTTTTGCGTTACCATCTAGGAACACAGAGTACTTGGTACAGCCACAGCATGAAGGCCATTGAGCTCTCAGCAGCATGAGGCGTCCTAGGAGACTGAAGGTCCTGAGCAATGACTGAATTCTGTTATTGCTTCTTAAAAATAGGAACCCTGGTTCCCACACTCAGAAGGGTCACATCAGTGGGTAAAGACAGGCAGGTCCCCCTTGTCAGAACAGTCACTGCTGGCAGCCAGAGATGCTGAGACCCAGAGAAAAGCAGGACAGCATGATGAGGCCTCCCACATGCGTGGCTACACCTTCAGATGGTGTGAGAGCACCTATGAGCACACAGCCTGCACTATGACCCCTCACAGACAGCCCCAGCCAGACTGCAGAGTGTCACCATGGCACACTGCCCAACAGGGGACAGCAAGCTCCACCTGCACACACTGGCGCAGCCTGTTTGAGGCATTGGATTTCATTTTGCAAAAGGAAGACAACTGCCGTGAGATATTTTCTCTTCCACAAGTTCAAACTTACAAGAGCTAGGGGAGAAAGGGCCTCTGTCCCAGCTGCATAAATAAAAATGTTTCCATGCAGAACAGGGCTGAAACGGAGGTTAGATAAGCAAAGCCTTGGCAGCAGGAAAAACAAACAAAAACCAATCCCTGCTACTCCCACCTCAAAGCAGCCTGTTCTGCCATCAGCAGCTTGTCACATAAGACCTGCAAAGACTCACAAACAGGCAAGACCAACTCGAGGAGGTTTCTCTAAGCCCTGCCAGGAAGAGAAAGGGCTGTAGACTGTGTGATCTCAGGCTTGATGCTCCCAGTGTTGCGACAGGACAAGGCTGCGCCCACCAAAGCCAGCCCAGGTTGTTCGGCTCAAAGAGGGAGAGGCTTCTGGCCCTCACCTGAAGGTCACCCCAACTCCCATGCCAAAGGCAGACTCCTTCTGCAAGTTGGCTCCTTCTGTTGGGAGCTCAGTACCACACTGAACACAAGAAGTACTGGGGACTTATATGGATGTTTCAGTGCTCTCTGCCACACTCTTCTCCGAGGGAACCAGGACTTGCCCAGTTCAAGGGCAGAAATGATACAGCCATACAAAGGAAGCTGCACCCAGGGCCACCCATGAGCTGGTTCTTCCCACGTGGACACCTCAGCCCTTTGAATTGAGGTCAGGCTGAGGAATGTCTTTTTGGCTGTTGGGATGATTCAAGGCAGTTCTGGTGAGGGCTGTGCTCATTCTACCAGAGCAGAGCAGAATGGAGCTTCAGCAGCAGAAGCCTCTCTCCTCACCCCCAGCTCTCTCCCTCTGATTTCACTCCCAGAGTCCAAAGACTGCTTTTAACGAAGACGTTGAGTCATTTCCTAGCCCTGATGTTCCATCTACCAAATGCTTCAGATGACTGACGTCTTAAGAAAGAATCCAGCCTGTTCCCTCACTGCACTTCTGAAAGCAGCTGAAATAGAGCAATTATACCCGATTTCTGTGACAAAGAACGAGGAGTCCTGTCATTATCATCGCTTCCCCTCAGAAAGGCAATGGGTGAGAGGAGGAAATACATGAGCAGTGTCACAACAAGAGCAGGCTGACGCACACTGTGCCTGCTGCAGGCTGAGAGCCTGCAACAGGAGGCGCCTGCACGTGTGGAAGGACTGAAGTCTACGAAATTCACCTGAGCCCCCACATGACTCACAGAGGTGCCATGTCCTCTCATAGTGCTCCCCCCCACACTCCTTTCTTCCACCTCAACCCATGGTTGTTTGAACCGTGTGGCCTGGTTACACCTCAGTCAAGTCCTGGCTAATTGGCTCCAAAAGGCAGAAACTAAAGAGTGAGTAGAAAGGGCTGAAACGGAAAGTGTAAATGCGAACAAAAGAAAGATTCAGACCCACAGTTCTATGCCTGGAAAGTTATATGCTGTTTATACTGTTGGCAGAAGACAGACTTCATGAAGAAGTCAATACATGCTCATGTATCCAGGGGTTGAACATAGCCTACATCACTTGGATGAAACTCATGCACGCCTTCCCAGCTCCAAACAACAGTCCCAGAGAGCAGTTATTGCAGTCACTTTGTTTCTTTCAGCAAGAGGAATATTGTTGGAAAAGTCACCATCTCTGCAGCAAGGTCACTGACCCAGCCTTGCTACAGCCACAGCAAAGCTCTCTTTAAAGCTGAGCACTTCTCTCCCTGGAGCAATTCCCTGCCCCTGACACCAGTGGCTGTCAACTCATCTCTCTGTTGTCATCTGAAAGAAGGAATAACAAGTGAAAACCACAAACTGGGGTGGCCTGGGAACATTTTGACAGCCTGACAAAAGGAAAGCAGAGGAAGTTTCTATTTGTTTATACTCTTTCAGATCCTGGAATAAAGATTTCACTGAAAAAACATCGTGACTTCCTCTAACAAGATAAAGAAAATGAGATGTCAGCTTGTATCTCATCAGATTTTTCTGGTGTAAAAGCTGAACCAGATATTGAGATGGATGATGCCATTCATTCAAAATAATGTCCCTTTTGTGAGGCACAACCTGCATTTAAATGCACAGACTAAGCTAAGCCTGCTAAAAGAACAGCGAGTACAGAAACCTCTAAACCACCCACTCAACCTTGCAGATGCTGAACAACACAGCAAGCAGAACAAGCAGGGATGGCAGTCGAAGACACAGTGGTCATGCAAAGGTGGCTGAAGGGTTGCATAAATGCTGCCCTAGCTGCAAGGCCCTACCCTCCCACCCCTCAGAGACCACTTGTGGAGATGCTGGTTTCTAGCTCCTGCAGCATCTGCTGAAAATGAGACCACTAATGTCCATCACGCCCACATGGCTTCCCAAGGCCACAGCCACAGGGAAAGCATAGGGAGCAGTGTCCTCCTGACTCTGTTGGGCTTCTCACCTCCAGCTCTGCAGAACAATTCCCAACACATGACACAAACAGAAGCATGCTCGCAGTGCTGCAGTGCTGCAGTGCACCCCAGCCTCCCTCCATGTCAGTGAATGCAGGCTTGGACCCCACTAATTTAAGGACTCTGTGAAGGGCAGCAAGATGAATGGAAGAAACAGAAGAGAGACACTGGACTAGAATAAGGTAGATTTCAATAACATATTCAACAGCAGGATGTGATGTAAATCATGCAACATGTACCAAAGGGATTTCCCCTGAACATTAAGACAAAAGACAGTAGATGATGGTGGTCAAGCAGTGCAGCAGGCAGGCACCTAGAGAGGCTGTGGGAATCACTCCTTGGGGAGATAATCCTCTGGATACAGGCTCAGACAACACAACACAACTTTGAAATTTGCCCTGCTTTGAATGTAGGGAAGGACCAGATGATCCTCAGTAATCTCTTCCAATCTACATTAGACTCTATTAAGGTACATCATCACAAGTTACCATTAAGCACTGGAATAAAACAGGAGCACAGAGATGGTTATTTAGGAAGGGAGCTCTGATCAAGTTGAAGAAATCAAAGGTAATAAGATTTAGCACCAGAACCAACCTTCGTGTGCCCCACTGCCTCTGAGGCCAGGACAGCCGGGCACAGGAGTGACCTCTCCTGGAGGCTACCAGCCCTGCAGTCCCACTCCTGAGACCTGCAGGAGCCAGCCACAGGCTTGGGTCACCTCCTCTTTACTGGACTATTAGAGAAGACCCTGGAAAATCTCTGCAGTCCCCAGTATCAGCTGCATCCCCAGTGAGCCCATCATCTCACAGCAGGCACCCTCGGCAGTGCTTCCAGCCCTCATTGTCAGGAGAAAAGAATATTTTGCATTGGGTTTGTACTTGGCAAGAGCAGGGTCATCTGATAACAAATTGTTTTCTCTTTTACCCACAGAGTTCTTTAAGCAGATGCTGGTATTTGCAGAATCAACTCCAGTTAAGCAGCCATTGGAGCAGAGTGAGATGCAGGAAGGTGAATGTAAAGGACAGTGACAAACATTAAAAATAGCAAGCTAATTAGACACGTAATCATATAATTACAGAATAATTGGGGTTGGAAGAGACCTCTGGAAGTCAGCTTGTCCATGCTCCTTCCCAAACAGGGCTGATTAGATCTGTCTCAGGGATTTATCCAGTTCAGCTCTGAGACCTCTGGAGACAGAGGTTCTCCCTTCTCTCTAGGAAGTCTAAATGGTTTTTAATGGGAAGCAGGCCTTGTTAAAGCACACAGGGTCCCATATTTTGTGAGGTTTTTAGTCTATGTAATGAGGATCACCATATCAACATATTTACCTCAAAAAGTACTCTACAGCCTCACTTGTTACTCTCATGTAACAGTGGTAGCGAGGCTGTTCATGTACAAAAATCCAACCAGGGCTCATTCACGTAGCAGCAAGTAGCTATAGATGCACCATAGCTGATAAGATCCCATGAAGCAGCTCTGGGAGGGCTGATTATGAAACTGACTCTGCCTCAGGATACTTAATGGTACACAGTCAGATAAATATGGCCTCTTAACAACACAAATTGTAACGGGTTCAGAAGAGAGCCACAAGAAAGATTCAGCATCTGGAAAACATATTTCTAACAAAAAAACTTAGGAAGGTCAATCCAAGTTTATCCAGCAGAAGGTCAGAAGATGTCTCGAGCACTGGCGGTAATTACCAGTGCAAGAATAAATGATTAATATTAGGGCTCTTTAATTAGGCAGAGAGAAAAAAAACAACAGACATAATTTGTTGTGGTGGCTGAAAACAGAAGCTAGGGAAATTCAGATGAAATGCGGGGCGTAACGTGTTACAAAACCATTCACCATTAGGACAGTTTACCTAGCAATATCAGAGAGTTTCCATGATCTGAAGTCTCCAACTGAAGTCTCTATGGTCTTTTTTAAGATACGTTGTAGCTCAAGAAATGCTGAAGCAGAAATTATTAGGTGAGATTCATTGTCAGAACAGATAATCATAAAGTTTTCCCTGCTCTTAAAACATGAAAAGCACCTAGGAAGAATGGCCAAGGCTGCTGGAAGTGCTGAAAGGCATCGGGGCAAGTTCTGCTGTTTCTCCATTACTGAAAGATACCATTAGAGAAAGTGGAACCTTCTTAATAAAAATCCAAAGGGATCCCTCTTGCAGCTGCTGAGAACTGAAGGAGGAAAAGGCTTTTTCTAGTAACAAAAAAGGTGACACTAAGCAGTATTCCTTCCTGCATAAGTTAATCACACATCCAAAACAAAGTAAATTCAGATTTGTTTTGGTGCAGTGGAGAGCAGAACCAAGCCTCCTCAGTGAAGAAGACACTGATCAGTACTCTCATAAAATCAAACAGAGGAAGGTGTAAAAATTCCCATCTGGATGCTGCTGCACACCGTGGGGCAGGCTGTGCCACTGTCTCTGCAAAGGCTGCTGGTGCTGCACAGCAGAGTAGCACCAAGGCAGCCATGGGGTGCCAGTGCCAGCTCACAGCTGCAGGGAAGCACACAGTTGTGATGTGAAACCAGATGGCATTTTGGTAGTGGTTTAACTTTTTGGGTTCGTTCACATCTAGAATATTCAGGAGGAGGCAAAAACTATATGCAGACAAAAACAAACAGAGCCAGCCAACAAAGCAGTTCATGCAAGAGCCTATTGTGCAGCCTGGGGTAGGCTGCGGCCTGGTGCTGCCTATGCTGGGACCCAGGGCTGGGCACCATGCTGCGAGGGGGGCACACAGATAGGAGGAGATTTACAGACCCAGTTCCTCAGACAGATGGGAAAGGAAGCAGGAACTCAAAACAGAATAATGCTTTACAGAAAATAGTTTTTTTCTAAAATAAATCCCAAACAACTACCATCTGGTTCTCATTCCAGCCCACAGACAAGCAGATTTCCAGCTGAAAATCAGCAGCAGATGCCTGGACACTGCTCTGCAGGATGTTCAGACTCAGGCTGAGCAAGCACTGGGCTGGCCCCACTCTCACGCACTGCTGTGTGACCTAGGAGCTTACTGTCTCCTAGGAGTGATGGCAGTGGCACATGGAAGATTGGCCCCCACTCTGTCAGCCGAACCAAGGGCTCCTAGAACCCTCTAGGATTACAAAGATAAGGGTACGACCATCCAGAGCCCACTCATTGCTGTCCAGGAGAGTACCCTTCAGCTCCCCAAATCCACCCTAAACAGCTGCAGTGCCCCATGGTGACCCAACACAGAAGAAAAATCAGAACTTGAAGCAGCATGGCACTGATCTGGAGGCACAAAGACTTACCCCCCTTTCACAGTTGCTTAGCCTGCAAACACCTCCTTTTGAGCAGAGTCATATAAGGCAGACAGCACTAGTAGAGCCTTAGTTCCCATCAGCCTATAAGCAGGTGGCAGCTGCAGGTGGGTTGAGGTTGGGATGTGGGACACCTGTGTGTGCTTGACCTCCTGCTCTGTGCTCTGAAGCCTGGCTCGTCATTCCTGCCTCTTTCCTGAACACCATGGGGTTTTTTTCCACATCTGCAGAACCAGAGTCAAATGAGGAGAAGCCATTCGGGTAGGTAGGGGCTGTCACAGAAGGATACTCACCATCTTTTAGAGAGGCCCAACAGCCATTCCCACTGTGTTACAGCCAGCATCCTGCAGGACCAAGCCTTGCTCATGAGCTTCCTGGGATGGATGCCACATGATTTTGTATATAAAACAGAGGGAGAGCACATACATGCTTTTTATAAACAGCTGTCAGCGTGAGGATCTCTACCACAGTTAATATATCCTCAGGTCAGCTGCAGTTGTTGTTATGATTGCAAATGGTTTTTCAATTATGGCTCTTCACATCCAGGAATTTGTGTTTTAAATATTTTCAAAGCATTATGCATAAGCACATGGCTACATAAACAGCACACACGCCCTCAGTACTCACGCATTACATTTACCTCTCACGTGCTCAGCCACCAGTCTGCTAAAGGCCTGTGCTGTGCCACAGCAGACAGAACTTGTAGTTAATGGCTCCTCAGCTCCTTGTGACAAACCAGAAAGACTGATTAGCTTGGTGCGGTTCTGAAGAAGCAGGTTATGGCCTCTTTGAGATGCAGTAGTGCCACCGAGCAGCCTGATGGGCAGAGTGCTGGTGGAGGTGGTGAGGCGACAGTGAGGAGCAGACAGCAATCCTTGTACTTGTCTTGATATGTACTAAAAATAGAGGCTCTTGAACCTGATTCACTGTGTGAAGCCTGCATAATTCAGGCAACTTTTACCAGTAAATTGCAGCTATAAAGCAAAAACTCCACAGCCTTAAAAGGTCTCTTGAAGCCCATCCAAAACAGTACTCGGTCCAAGTGCCTTACACAAGAGGGTGAAGGAGGAGGGTGTGGGATAGCAAATGCCAAATGAAGCTCAGGGCTGGCAGGGAGAGAACAAACTTTGCCCCCAGCCTCTGCGCTGTGCCTACAGCCAGGACAGCATGCATGAGAGCCCAAGGCAGAAGAGTGTCCTCTGCTCCTTCCAGCTCCCTGCCACACCTGCCAGGAGATGCCTTCCCTTCTGCTGTTTGTTAGACCTTGGTGTGGATGTCCCCAAGGCTGGGGCTGATGCAGCCCAGGTGGGGAGCTGCCAGGGGCTTCCTATTGCCTATATTGTGGCACAGCTGTGGCTCAGGGCAGCTGCTGTATCCCATGCCAGGAGGAAGCACTACCAGGGTTTCCCACTTGAGGCTGCAGCACTGCTGCAGAGCCATTTGTAGGATGCAAATCAGGTTTTTCTGTTAAAGATCCATCCAGAAGCACTGCAGGGAGCACAAGCAGGGAAGGCAAGCATGGTGCCACTCAGCAGAGCAAAACTCTTCCAGACTCATGAAAAACAAATCAGTGCTCAAGCAGCGAGCAGGAGCACCCCAGTGTGAGTCAGCCTGCACTCTTCCCTCAGCAATGCCTGAAGGCTTCCCACTCGGCAGCCAGAGACATCTGTGGGAACAACAAGCAAAGCAGAGCTGACAGGAGCAGGGGAATGAGGCCGACATTCAGTTTTCACTGGAAGTCTCATACAAATAAGGTGAAGTATTTCACTAAGAAGCATAACCTCCCTGCTGGAGCTGGGAGGACGTCACGCAACCAGTGGGACACATTTACAGGCATTTTTCAGGCAGCAGTGCCTAGGTCACACTGATGGAGGCCAGCAGAACGTACATGGGTGGCCCAGTCAGCCTTCAGCTCGGAACAGTTACAAACATGCTGGCTGCTTGCCTCCAGCCCAGTGTCCCTTCTTCTCTTTTGGCTACAGACAAAGGGGGAAAGTCTGTCTGCTTGGAAGCTGGTCTCTGTCTACACATGAACACAACTGATGCAATATGCAGTTGGATCTCAGGTAGCAGATGAGAGCAAAATGGGAGGTACCTTCGTATTCTTAGAGAACAGCAGTTTCCCTAAGTGTAGCCAAGAATTTCTTGTAGCCATGCTGCTGTTCCACATTAAATATCACACCCTCAATAGACTTTCTGCAAAGAGCTTTCTCACAGTGCTCTTTTGACCTGCATATCAGAGGCTTGGTCTCGCACCATCAGATGAGACCATCTTGAGATGTCAGCTGGTCAAGATCAGTCCAAGAGGTCTTCAGAGTCATTCTGGCAAACGGTGAAGAACAGCAAGACATTGCAAATGTATCAGTACATTCCTTAATTTCTCCTATGCCAACCTCTATTAGTACCCAGGATCTCTGGTGGTATCTCCATTCTCCTGTCAGCTCTTTTCCTTTGCCTGTTACCTCCTGCCCAGGGACAGCAGGCAGTAGGCCACCACCACACATACTACTCTTAGGATATTTCAAAACTGATTTAGTACTGGTGAAAGATCACAGCCCCAGAGCCAGAGCACTGAGCTGGAACAGTAGGGCAAGCTGCCCAAATGCTGCCCATTATCAAAATGCCTTCGGGGAAACTGGGAATTCAATCTTCATGGCCCACTCCATGGCTGCTTCCCTGGGAATGCCCATTAGTGCTCAATATGTTCTAAAATGTAACTTTGAACAGTTTGTGAACTCAGCAAAGACCGCAAAGGCACTGCAGACCACTGACTGTCTATGGGATGGCTGCAAGAAAGGATTTTTGGACCCAGCCAGCCAGGGTCACATCCCACGTGACAAGCAAATAAGAGGCTCTGTAACCTTTTTCCCACCCTGCTTCTTGTCTCCTAATGACTACTAAGCTGAATCTGAAAACATTGACACTGGTAACAGGAGCAAGAGCTCTGATTCCTGGGAACAAGTGCTGATGACAGGGGAATCACTGGCTGTAAGCAAAGCCTGGTTCCCGGGCTTCAGAGGAATGTTTCCTTATTATGTCCCCAAAGTCTCCCAGGGGGGAACATGCAGTAGGAGCACAGTCAGTTATTTTTCAGAGACTCTTCCCTCCAGGCAGTGAAAATTCTGAAGGAGCTGGCATCCAGCCCATGCTTATTCTGATAAATGCTATTTGCAACTAAAAATGGATTAAAATAACCTCTGAGAACCCATCTGAAGGGGAGCAAGCAGTCTTGCTTCAGTGATGCCATTAGCAGGAAGAGGTGGAGAGAACTATTCTGAGGGCTGCTTATTTTGGGTTTCACCCCACTTTGTCATTTGCCCTGACCGAAACAGAATGAGAGGTCTATAATTAGCACTTGGGGAACTGTTGGTGGGAGCAATGAACAAGCTCCGGCCAAAATTCATACTCAAGGCTCCTCCAGTTCTTTGCCCCTTCCTCCAACAAAATGGAGCCAGAGACCCCAGGCTTTGGGCCCAGTGTCCATTAGTAGCATGGATTCACTGCTGACCATGGAAAAGCAACACAACCATCTCATATGGAGCCCTCCTTTTGGTGTAGAGTTGCACCTTGAGGATCACTGCACTGGAGTCCACATTCATCTGCTGATCTACTGTGCCTCTTCCAAATGGGAATTGAAATCTCCCTTCCCAAATGATGAATGCAGACAGGTGGGCATTAAAATCCTGTACTGCCACATGGGTACTTGAAATCCAGGGGATGACAGAATAGATAAAATGTAGATGTCACTGTGAAAGCCAAAATGACTCCTGTATAAAAAAGGAGGAATACAGAATGCAGTTAGTTTTCCATTGCCTTTTAGTGAAGTGGAATAAAGTTACAGAGATGCAACGTTCAGAAAATGGATAGATATAAAGGGTTGTTACAAAACCTGTTTGACACCTAGTGTCAAAAATACTGATGAAAAATAAGCTGAAATGTGTCTCCTGAAGAGGCTGTAATCAAAACAGTTTTCATCTGACAAAAAGTGTTTCCACCTGGGCAGCTCTCAGAGCCATCCACTTCACAGATGCATATTCTCATGGATTCATCAAGGGATGCTGTCATGACCATTGGACGTACCAGGGCTGCACGATCCCTGCATGCATACTCTGCTGCTGGGGGAAAGCACTGCCTGATGCTGTTTCTCCTTGCTGCTTGGCTTAAAAACTGTGTGAAGTAAGGTTTCATGGCAGAAGTAATAATCTTTGTCTTGCAAATGGCACAAAAATTAGAAGAGGTTTTGTTAAGAAGAGCACTGGAAATAAGCAGACAAACTAATCTGTTACTCAATTTTCATGATTGGGCTTCTAGGAAAAGCTTCTCAAGGACAAGATTATCATGCATTACAAATAAGCAAGCAAACAAAAAGAACCCTACAAATACCCCTCAACCTTCAACAGATCAGATGTTCTGTTCATCATCACTGTGAGAAAACAGCTATGATTGCTCTCCTCCGGTGGGGCCCCATGTTCCCTCACAGACTCCCTCCAAGATGAGACTGCTGAAAAGTCATGCTTAGGTCCTAATAGCTGATGCATTTCTCCTCTCTTTCCCCAAGCCTGCAGAGAATACTGGAATCCCATTTCCAAGCTTCTTCTTGCCATAGACGGGAAGAGTGGGAAGTGTTACAAAAGCAAAAGCAGAGATTCTTGCCAGACCAAAGGCTTCTGGGAGCCAAGATTGTAAAGAAAAACAACAACAACAATCCCCCCCCCCCCCCCCCCCCCCCCCCAAATAGTTACAATGAAACAAACAAACAAACAAATAACAGGAGATTTACAGTTCCACTGCAGAAGCAGGAATGCAGTCATTACTGTGCCATGAATCACCACGAGTACCTGCATGATGGCAGCCCTTCCTGAACACAGGACTGGACTGGGTACTAGCTCGGGGGGCCCTTCAAGGCAGAGCATCCCTGAGGGTCAGCTTTGCCACCAGAGACCAGAGCAAGTGACAGAATTGGGAAGGAAAACCTCCTACATAAATGTCCTCTCCAGGTCAGCCCCTGCATGTCTGCAGCCAGCTCATGCAGCAGCGATGATGCAGCCAACTCTTCCAAGTGCCTGCTTTGGGAAGGTGGGAAACCAATGCAAGGGGCAAATGCCCACAACTTGCCTGATAGACAATCCACAGGCAGTACTTCATCCTTGACTGCTGTGATGGCTCTCCTGAATTGCCTGAGGCATAACAGGACACATCTCATCGCATGAACCAGCACAGGGCAAATGAACTGCTGTTGGTAGACATGATAGGGAACTGTCCCATGCCTCTGCACTCTGTGTCTCTGTGTCTCTGCCCTGGTCCCTGGACTAGCAGCTCTCACCTCAGAGGGCTCCCGCAGCAAGGAGGCAGGACAAGAAGTCAGTGGCAAGAAATGCATAGCAAGGGGAATATTCTGAGAAAGGCTAAAAATAGATCTCTAACCCTGCTTGTTTATATATAGCCAGGTCTATACGTGCACTGCCTGGCAGCAAGGCAGCACAGGGGCAAAGACATCCTGCAGTGCTGACAAAGAGCTGAAAGAGCAAATCTGCATGGTGCAGCAGCCAGGCAGCCCCAAAACAGGCAGAGGCAGCAGTATGAAGGGTGCAAACCTCAGTCCTCCTATAGGAGAGGTTGAAAGAGCTGGGACTTTGGCCTGGAGAAGGCTCAGGAGGATCTTGTCAATGTCTGTAACATCTGAAGAGGAGTGCAGAGAGGATAGAGGTGGGCTCACATCACCAGTGCCCTGTGCCAGGACCGTGCAATCAGGTCCTCCATCCTCCTGCCCACAACAAGGAGCCCTGCCACTTCCTTGTCATAACAGTATTAAATAAGATGTCTTACCAATGCATGTAAGAAGTCTGAAGACTCTGACAGAGGCACTTGAACGGTTTTTACATGAGCAATTTAAAAGGTCACCCCCTGGCAGCTGCTTGTGCTGGTGTGCAGCATCACACACCTCCTCCTGTGCTTCTACCCTCACAACCATGTGTGGACACTTGGCTGAAACCAGTATCAGCTTTTGGAGCCTGACAGAAAGAGAAGTAAAAAGTCCCCTTCTGGAAAATGCTTGTCCTGCTGGTAAAAGTAACACAAAATTTCAAAATCTGACTTTGGAGGGGCCCCTCACCCAGACAGCCCACATGTGCCCCCACTCTGATGCAGGGCGGATGCTGTGGTCAAACGCTGTTAGTGGGGTGCAGCCGTGAGCTCTGCCTTCAGACCCATCCTACCAGCAATCAGGGGCAGATGGTAAAAATAACACTTATTTTGGAAGTGGGAATGTACTTGACAAGCTGCTGGGTCTGACATGCTGTCCTGCTTGAGCATGCCTTGGGTCAAAGGAGAGATAGTGAAATGGAAAATGTGAATGTGCTGGGCTCGTGGAGGCAGGCAGCTCCGTGCGGTAGATCATGCTGTGAGAAGAAGGGCTGGGGCAGGCAGTGTGAGCATTAAGTGGAGTTATGGCTTCCTTTGCAGTTTATTCACCTTGGGACAATGGCAGAAGAGCAGAACAGGGTGTGATGGACAGAGAGTACTGTGGTGGGGAGCTGCTCTTGGCTTCTTTGTAGCCAGAGCTGGGAGCTCCAACAAAACCACTTCACAGCAAAAATGCACTGGGGGAGGGCTGAGCTAAACAGCTTCTCAACCAAAAGAGGCTGCTTTCCACCTCCAGCAGCCCTGCTCCCAGCACTGCAAGGCCACAGAAGCCTTGAGGGCAAGCAGAGAAGCAGAAGGCTCCCACGTGCCAGGGGACAGACAAGGGAGTCCTGGCATTTCCTTACTGTGACAGCATTGAATAAAATTCCCAACAGCATCTAAAAAGAACCTCCTGGGGGCCCAGACAGGGGCAGTGCATGTATGAGCTGAGCAAAGGGACTTGGAAACCCAAAGCATGAGGGCAGAGGCCACCGCTGGAGCCTACGTGCCCAGCCTGCAGATAAGCAGCAGGAAACACGTCACACCACGTTGTGAGGCTCAGCCATGGCCTTGTGTATGTGCATGGGTTTATTTGTGCAGGAAGTGGGGGCATCACACAGTGACCAGAGCTTCCAGCTTGCAGTACGTGAGCTGGAGACACACTCAACAAAAATAGGCACCGCACATCTGGTAACAGCAGGGAAAAGCACAGCCCCTGCTTTTCACACACAATCCCAGTCTACCTGTTATTATTGTCTGGGCTCCAGCAGTGATTTATTCGCTGGGGTGATTTATTCCTTGCTCAGTATAATTCCATTTATTGAGTGGAGTTATTTAGTCACTGCAAAATTCTGCCCAATTATTTTCATTTGGACGTTTGTCTTATTTTCGTAACCATGCCCCCTGAAATGCTAACCCTGCCGTCTCCAGAAAGAGCCATTTTCTGCAGCAGGGCCAACACAGCACTTGGAAAGGAACCATATGCTGGCATCCTACTTCTCCTGCGTTATTCGGCTGAGTTCTGGAGATGATGCTGATGCTCACTTCGAGATCAGCCCCCAAATGCTTATGCAGGCGTTGAGCAGAGGGCAGGAAATGGAGCACACATCTATAGGGACTCAGACATGGGAGGATGAGGAGTGAAGTGTGATTCCACAGTCAACTGTAGAAGAACAGTCTTTTGTTTGTCCTAAACCTGCTGTCTGCTAAATCATCTGGTGCTTCAGCCCTGTATTCTCAGAAATCATGAACAAGTTCCTCATCGATCTTCTCAAACTGCTCAAGAATTCCTGTGTCTGTCTCTTACCCTCATTTTATTTTCTGAACTGTAGGGACCCATGCCATTACATCGCCACCCTGCCTTCACTGAAATACCTTTTTATGGAAACAAATGAGCCAACACAAGAAAACACAGGTTTTTCTGTTACTGCCCTATCCTCTATGAGGGTTCATTTTCTTCCCCATTCCAAAGAATGGCCAAAGACTTCCTAGTGAGCCTCCTTCATCCAACATGTTCAGCAAAGTTGCGAGCAGCAGTTTCTAGCCTGCAGAATCAGTATCATGCCCTCTTGCAGTCATTTGCCCAGTCTGTATGAAGTTTGATGACAGTTCTCATTAGTCTGCTGTCTACCTCATCAGCTCTCCCAGCCTGCATTCCTAAAGCCAATCCTGCATCTAAAGCTGGGCAGAAGTCGGGGCAATCCTGTCCCTTCCCTGTTATATCTGTATGATAAAAACACATAGGGACACTTCACCAATATAGATACTGTCATAAAACTAACAGCTGAGCTCCTAAAGGTAGTGGATTGGTTGTTTGGGGCTGGTTTTCTGGGAAAGGGAGGAGCTGATTGGTAAGTCTAATGCTTATTTTGGGAAGCAAACAAAAATGTCACAGAAAAATGTCAATATGCTTCCTAACTAGAATAAGCAGGCAATGCTACAACTCGTTTCCTTGAATCCCTGGGTGCTCCCCATGGCAGACGGTGAAGGTGATGGTGATCAGGGGCCAGCTGCCCCATGTACCTTCCCAGGCAGAATGGCCACATGCAGCTTCTCTCAGAGGTTGGGTATTTTCACCACCAAGCTGAGTGGTGCAGTCAATACAATAGAAGGAAGGGATTTCATCCAGAGGGAACCAGACAAGCTGGAAAATTGGATCCATGTGAACCTAATGAGGTTTAACAAGGCCAAGTGCAAGGTGCTGCACTTGGGCTGGGGCAATCCCAGCTATGAGCACAGGCTGGGAGAAGACCTCTTTGAGAGCAACACTGCAGAGAAGGACTTGGGGTTCTGGTGAATGAAACCTGGACATTAGCCAGCTTATAACCAGGAGGGAGACAAACTTTTAACATGGTCTAATAGTGATAGAACAAGGTGGGATGGCTTTAAACTAAAAGAGCAGAAAGAAATTTAGGTTAGATGTTAGGGGAAAATTCTTTACTCAGAGAGTAGAGAGGCACAGGTTGACCAGAGAGATCACTGATGCCTGATCTCTGGAGGTGTTCAAAGCCAGCTTGGATGGGCAGCCTGATCTGGTGGGAGGCAGCCCTGCACATGGCAGTGGGTTGGGACTAGATAATCTTTAAGGTCTTTTCCAACCTAAGCCTTTCTATGATTCTGTGTTCCTCCCTTCCATGCTGCCTCTCCCTGCACCTTAGTTTGCCTTTACTTTGGGTACAGTGAAAAAGCTGTTCTGCCTTGCTGCCTTTCCCAAAAGACTGGAAAGCAGAGCTCAAACTCCCTCAGCCATTTGAGGCTGTGTGAAAAGAGACAAAAATGGGTCTTTAACAAGCATGGGCAGGACCTCCAAACATTTCTCAAAGGGAAAACACAGACTTGCCAGAAGCCAGTACTAAAAGTAACAAGCACATAAACATCCTTCATGCAGCTCTATGCTAGCCAAGAGCCATTCCACAAGTGAGCTGTGTTCTCTCCCTCCCTCACTGCCTTTTTGCCAGTCCCCTTCCCTCCTGCCCAAGAAAGGTCATTTTCTTCACAGGCAGGGAAATCTTCCACAACAACACAGTTTTAAATCAAGCCAAGGAAGAAAACTTCCCTTTCACCAGCTCCTAATAAATGACTTCAACCTCTTCGATGCAAGTATTTCCAAACAAAGAATCCCTGTTCAAGACAAAGCTGTAAATTACTGCAGCCAATCTTGTTTTGTTTGAAATCAGACCCAGGCGGACCTTGCTCATCTGTGTTCCAAAGCAGTCTTCTGCTTCAAAGGTCTTCTGCTGCTCCCTACAAGCACTGGGTGGCTGAGGGAAAGCCCTTTCCCATGTCCTTCCAGGGGTTCTGCTCCCCAGTGCACCTGGGAGACATTTGCAGGGCCATGCAAAGCTGAGGGGTGACCAGGACATTGCAGAATTTCATGCCAGTTTGTGAACGTGCTCAGAAACATCAGCACAAAGCTCGAGTTGCTAAGGGAAAGGGACCAGAGCCAGGCTGGCACCACCACGGCCAAAATCAGGAGCTGACTCCATGCTAACACAAGGGTAAAACGACCCAGGTTACAAGCTCAATAGCCCTGAAGCTATTTCTCTGACACTAGAAGCACCGATATGACTCTGACACCACAATTAGGAGCTGTGCAGCTTTAAGGCACGATTCTCTGTCCCCTGGCACCGGTTACACTAATTGCACTCATTAAATACCCAGAGGAGCCGTGCTCCATGCTCACAGGCTCAGGCAGCTGGAGCTGAGGAGCAAAGCCGGCTGGAGGCAGCACCAGAGCTGTGCTCAGCGCATCCCTGGGGCAACTCAGAAAGAGCAGAGCAGCACGCTCTGCTCTTTCTCTCCTCGTGTTCCCCACTCCCTCCCACACAGACGCAGGCTGCCAGTGCCCTCTCGCTGAGTCCCGGCTCTGTCACACAGCACCTCTGGGTGCTTTAGGCTGTGTGCTGCTGAAGGGAACGGAACGCTCAGCCCACGTCTGCAGCCTGGGAGGCGGGTGGCAGCCTCGGCAGCCTTTGATGCAGTCATTAGCCTCAGTGAAGTGAATTTAATGCAGTGGTTTTGCAGCCCTTACAGGATGGATGTCCACGGCTCTAAAAAACCATGGCAAGAGGAACCTTCAGAATTCACAGTGAGGCAACCTGGCACTCAGTGGGGCCTCTCTGGGATGGAACTAAAGCACTTTGTGCTTCTCTGCTGTCCTGGGCAGGGAAACACCAGCCTGCTGAGGGCATCTCCCATTTGCATGTTATTTGCTTTGAGAAGAAGAAGGAAGTTCTTAACAAGGAACTGCTGAAGAGGAACTTATTCAGCCTGACCACTGGGATGGGGTTCTTACCTTTGTATTAATATCCAGCATGTTCTGTCTCTCAAAACCACTGTTTCTGACCATCTTGCTTCTTGAAGCTGGGAGCCACTCTGTGTGCAGGCACAGAGAGAAGCCCCAGGTTGGGCATGGAGGGCAGCCAGGGGCAGCAGGCTGATGAAAGAGCAAGCCTTACACACCGTGGGCACAGCTTACTGTTTACAGCTTACCCCTCCTGCCCGGCCAGGTTGACTCTTGCATTGCACAGGATACTGTAAGACTCTTTTGGTACTCAGAGAACTTGCAGCAGGACCTGTCCAAAGGAAGCTTCCCCATCCTGCTGCTGTCCCTCAGCTCCAAGGCAGAGGCAGCTCTGAGCATGGCACCCCAGCAGCCCTTGGCCACGTTGCGGTGGGTGCCATGCACCCCACTGGGCTGTTCCCGGCCCTACCTGTCACACTCACCTGCACTTCTGCCACCAACGGTGTGGCTGCACCCAAAGGTAAGACGTAAGGAACCTCCTCTCCACCTCTAACTGTAGAGATGTATGTCAGGGGCTCCCAACCACCATCAGGGGTAACCCCAGTATCTGGGACAATCACAGGGCCCAAGGGAAGCTGTTGGCACAGGGATGCTGCCACTGGACAGAGGAATTACAGCAAGGAGATTCCCAGTCCTGTGATTTGCCTCTCACTCTGCAGAGAAATACATGATTAGAGACTGGGAAGCCTCACACACTCTCATGCACCCCAAAGTGTCAAGGAATTCACTTTCATCCCACACCAAAACCCTCTGCCCATCAGCTCCAGGTGAATCTCACCCCCCTGCTGCCAGATGGCAGCGATAGGGCAGGAGCCCGAATCGGCCCCGGGTACTGAACCCGTGAGCAGCGCTGTACAGCTGCGGGCAGGGAGAAGGGATGGAAACCCTCGGATGAGAGCAGAAAGTCAACGCACAATGCCACGAACTGCACCTGTCCGGCTGCGGCAACGCTTTTGGGCACAGCCAGTTCCAAGAGCTCCTTAAGCACCAATCCAATCGAACACAACCGCCTTAACAAAGCCAACGAGGCTGCGTAAGATCATCCCGCAGCCCATCTCCGTCCCGTCGGCGCAGCCCCGGCACCTCCGCGAGCGGCAGCGGCAGCAGCGGGGGCAGGGCAGGGCACCGCAATAAGGACGGCCCGGGGGTACTGTGCAAATATATCGGATTTTATTACTCTTTTATGGAAATAATAACAGACATTCAGGTAGAAACATATTAAATTAACGCAGTCGACAGTTTAAATGCAAAAATAAATATAAAGTCCGGCAGCTCAATGCATCTAAAACAGCTCATTTCTTCTAACGGATAGAAAAGATTTTTTTTTGTCTTTTAGACGGAGAGTTTCGTACAATCAAATAGAAACGAAGGTACAAGCGCTTTCTCAGAAAACACCGCGACCCGGCAGGCAGCGGAGCCTCCCACCGCCGGGTCCCCGCCGCCACCGGGATCAGTCCGCGGGCCGGGCCGGGTCTCGCCGAGCCGGGCCAGGCAAAGCCGAGCCGAGCAGCCCCTCAAAGGGCCGAGTCCGAGTCGCTGGAGTCGAGGCTGTTGCGCAGGCGGCAGCTGCCCAGGCGGTCCCGCTGCAGGCTGAGGTTCTGGGTGCTGCGCCGCAGGCACTCCAGGGACTGCAGGAAGGACTTCTTGGCCTTCTCCTCCTCCATGGGGGACACCCCCTCTTCCTCCACCTCCTGGATCTCGTCGAAAGTCACCGGCTGCGTCTTGAAGCGCGACTGCCGCGGCCGCCTCGCCTTGCCGCGAACGGTCCGGGCCGGCCGGGCGGGCGGCGGAAACTCCTCGGCCACGCAGACGAAGTGCGGCATCACCGCCTGGTAGCTGGAACAGACGCCCAGCAGCTCGGCAGGTTTGGCGGCCATCCTGCCGCCCGCGGGGCCGCCCGCCGCGGGGGCCGGGGCCGGCGGCGCGGGGGGAGCTGCCTCGGCCGTGCCGGGCAACGGGGCCGGAGCGGAGCGGTGAGCGGAGAGGTGAGCGGCGGGCGCGGAGCGGGAGCGCTGCGGAGCAGAGGAGCGGTGGACAAGCTGAGCGGTGCCGAAAGCGGTGCTGAAAGCGGAGCGGTGCCGGGCGATCAGGGGCGATCAGGTGCGCTGCGGTACGACGCGATGCGATCGAAGCGCGTCCCGCCTGCCTCGGCTGAACCGGCTGCGCTCGCCGCCGTTATATAGAGCGGCGGTGCCCACGCGGGAGCATGCTCGGCGGAGCCCACCCGCGGCCCCGCCGCCTGGCACCGCCCCGGTCCCCGCCCACCGGCCGCGGGGGAACGGGGCGCTGCGAGAGCGCGGGGCAGCGCTCCCCGATCCGCACTGCACCTTGATCCGCAGCGCACCTCGATCTGCACCACACCTTGTTCTGAACCACACCTCGATCCGCAGCGCACCTCAATCCGCAGCGCACCTCGATCTGCACCACACCTCGATCCGCACCACACCTCCCGCGGCCTCCAAGCTGAGAACCGCTTGTCCAGCGCTCAGTCCCGCAGCGCTGCGCTCAGGGCAAGCCCAGCTCCAGTCCCGGATAAGGCGCCGCAACGCCACAATAAACTACAGAGATCGCATAGCACTACTCCACGACTGACGCGCAGATCTCCTCCCACTTCTGCCCCTTTTGATGTGGTTTAATAAGCAGGGTTAGGTACCTGCTTCAGCGTGACCCCGTGTCCGCTAATCTGAGGGAACCTAAAATTTTCCACTCCCCTCAGCCTCGGCTGCACGGGTGATGCACAAACAAGAGCCACAGACAAGAAACGGCATTCGGGTAGCACTGAGCCGAAACAAAATCTCGCAAATGAGCTGGAACCACACATTGGAGCCATTCAGGCCAAGGGGACGCGATCATAGAAAGTCAACATGAGGCAACATAGGGCAGGGATGGGGACAGAGCTAGGGGGAAGCAGAGAAGGAAAGCAGGAGGGAGGTAGAGCCTGATGTGGCTCAGCTGTTCCCTGTGCAGAGCCAATACACCACCAAGACACCCCCTGGCAGCTTCACCCACACAGAACATTGCTGAGGCCTGGTAAGGAGCTGAGCAATGGCAGCCAGACTGGCTCCAGAACATGGACATGGGGCTGGAAGCACGGTATAGGCAGCACGGGCAGCACTACCAATGCTA
The DNA here is from genome assembly GCF_054131305.1 of Coturnix japonica. NCBI lineage: Eukaryota > Metazoa > Chordata > Aves > Galliformes > Phasianidae > Coturnix > Coturnix japonica. The sequence continues at coordinate 21,703,723 of NC_140667.1, read as the reverse complement.
AGGCAATGCTCCAGCCTCAGTGTGAGGAGGCATCTGGCTGCAAGCATGCGGCTAACTCCTTGGCTGCTTGCAGCAGCCTCAGGGCCAGGCTTAGTCTGAAGCCTTTGTACTGGGAGATACAATTAACTTTAAAAGTGAACAAGCTTTTGGTTGATCTCAGTGGCTAAATGTATCCCCTGAGCCCTTGGTGCACAAGGACTTACAGTAGGCCAATTCCTGGATCTCGGCTCTGCCATCACAACCACACCAGAGACAGGGCTATTGTCCAGGGGTCTTTGGGGCTGAGCTCTTCCCTGCAGCAACTCAGATGCTGCCCACACCAAGCCTGGTGAATGCAATCTGCACCAGCAATGGCCTCAGCACCAGAGGATCCCAGGCCTTGCTGAGAAATCCAGCACAAGCAGCCCCAGCCCCAGCTGCCCACTGAGTTTGTTCAGCACAAACACAAAAGTTTCCTTTCAGGTACCTGAGCAGGCAGGAGTATAAAAGGTTCCGGGAAATTCCAGTGTTGAGTTGGAGCAACATCACCATGGCAATAACCAGGAAGCCTTCAGTTTTTAGTTGAGACAATTTGGAAAAAAATATCCTGTGACATAATCCCCCAAGCTAGGCCTGTAATGTGCTAATGTAACAACTATATTTATTCCGGTGGCTTAAATCATGCCTTTAATCTAGGTGCTCCCAGGGCTGAAATGCGACCTCACTGCTGGGATGGCAGAGCCCAGCTGCCAGGGGGCTCCCATGGAAGGGGATTCTGTCTCACATAGTGCAGAGCTGAGGTCATCCCTGTGCATATGGCCTGGTGCTGTGGGAATCTGCACCTCTCTGACGGGGCATACAGGCTGCACGAGGCCCATTGGAAGCCTGACCGGAGCCTGCTGGCTGGAGGTGCACAACCACTGTCACCTGTAGCAAGCAGACAGCAGCACCCCGATGTGCTGAGCCCCAGTGAACTGAGCCTGCTGCTCCCTCAGTCAGCCTGCAGCCCAGCCTGACTTCTCATGTACTTCATGCCATCATAACTTAAAACATTTCTTTCGACCTATTGGACAACGTAGAGATCAGAAAGTCTGCATGTATTAATGCTCCTCACAGAAATACATTGCGTTATTCTCTGCTTTGAATTATTTTCGTAATAAAGCCATAGCTGAAGTGAAGCCAGTACGTCAGTAGCAGCCACAGGATAACAGCGTTTTTGCTGTCATCACACTGCTTCTAATTAATGGGGTAATAGAGCTCTTTGTTTTCAAAAAGAGCTGCAAAATGTTCCCTGACGGAAACTGCTATGCTGAGTTTCCTCTGTTTGGGCTGATGGGGTCAGGGCAGGCTGCAGCTCCTCCAGCACTGCGGCAGATAAAACAGCACGAGGTGTGTGGGGATACACCATAGGAGCGTGGCTTAACAACAGGAGCTGATATCTGGGGGGATCTGCTGCTTCAACAACAAAGCTGTGCTGTTAGCTCATGCAGACACCAATCACTCTGAACATTCCCACTGCCTTTGGTACAAGTCACGGTTACTTGGGACAAAGCTGAGCTGTCACTTACCATGGCTGTACCTGCCCACGTATTTCTGTGTCTAATAGGTACTGTGATACCACCAATTAAGCAGTTTGCATTTCTAGTTCAATAACACACCTTGTAGCTGATGAAGTGCAGGCTGCCCCAGGTTGAAAAACTTGAAAAATGTTTTTCTCTCATGTTTTAAATGCTTCTGGTTTAAAACCCTGAGCTGGAGCCACAGGTGGGATTCCAACATTCCAACTGTTAACTCCCCAGTTCCTTCTGTGGCTACAGACACTGCAGAGAACCCATGTGCTTCAGAAGAAACTTCCTCTTTCCCCTCCCCTCTCCTTTAAAGCCTGTTTACAAGTAATTGAGACAAAAATCAGCTTCATTCTAAGGAAAAAAACACCAGAATTGTGTTGTGCAGGCAGAAATGGCTTTTGGTTGAGCACCATCCAGCTGGGTGATCCCTAGGACCCGAAGTCTTGCTCATCCATAGAAAACCCTCCTAAGCAATTGGAGCACAAGGTGGCTCTGTTCCTCTTGGGGAACCTAAGCCAAGAGGCAGCCCTGTGTGACAGACCTCCATGCTCTGTATTCTGATAACAGCCTTCAATTTACGTCTCCCACTTCCTTCACCTACAGTAAAGCAAAGATGCACCAAACCCATCTTCTGGCTGCCCAGAGACACATCCTCATAATGTGGGCAGCCAGAGAGCTGCCAGCCAGCCTGGGTGCTGCTCCCACAGGGAGATCACACAGCAGTCTGAAGCTTAACGGAATGGTGCACAGGAAGAGGAGGTAAATCAAACAGGTCAGCAAGCGAGAAAGCCCACATCTGTCATCCTACTGAGAGATGGCCCTCTGGGAAGGGCCCATGTTTTTACAGAGACCTGCTGGTGAGCCACTATGCGGTATTTACGAGTCACTCCCAGGCATGTCAAGAGAAGGAGTGATAGCTGCAGGATCCCAGCAGCAGTGAGGTGCAGGAGGACGGGCCGGTGAGCTGCAGTTTAAACAAATGGCATTGGTTACTATGGAAACCTTGAGCATTTACAAGAAGCGTTTCAAAAACAAAACAGAGTGAGGCAGATTTCATATCCAATCTGAAAATGTTTATGACCAGAAAAGGCAAAGCGGGTGTTAAACGCTTTTTAGCTAAGTCAATAGCAGCAGTACTTGACAAGGAGGCATTATGGATTCGCAGCACCCATCCCAGAGCTCCTATCCAAACACCCAGGAGAGCAATCTTCTGCACTCAGCCAGTGCTGCAGTATGAATGTTCTGGCTTCTTAACCCCTTCCTGGCACCCCATCTCTCTCGCTGAACTGCTACTGGCAGAAGCAGATTTCAGGTAGCTATAACTCAATCCATCAGTCATGACAAGTGGAAAATATATAGCTAGAATTAATCTGATGTGGGAGAAATAAAACAACGGATTGCTTTAATGTCAATGAGAACTGTAAATCCTATGTAATCATCTTTTTCCTGACAGAAATGACAAAATTTACTGTTGTTTTTAAACAGAATGTGCTCAGATCAAGCAGCTGTGGCCCAACAGCACAGTATTTAATCAGCTGTACTTGAGCTTTATCAAGAGCTTACGCTTGAACATTCAGGTATCCCATAATTAGATGGCTACTGCAAGTAGTGGAGAGACATAGATTCCTGATACCACTGTGGTTCATTAATAATGCTATTGCTTATGTATGAGTTAAATGAACAACAAAATGAAGTATGGATAGAACAACCCTGTGCACCAGCCACAAGGCGGTTGTTTTGTTTGGCTGGTTTGTTTTCGTTTGCTGTTTTCTGTATCTTTGTTAAGAACAGCTCCATTCTGCATATTCTCTAGGGGCAAAAGGACCACACTCCATCTGTACCAAAGACAGCTTCTATCATCTACCCCTGACCACCAAGCCTGAGAGTTGCATATTGGAAAACGTGACGGTTACTTGGAAAAGGTAATCTGTTGGAAAACCACAGGCAATGAATGGGCTCGAGGAACGCAATTTTTCAGCTTCCCTTGGAAAAGGCTCCGCTGAAGTTCATATTCTGCTGGAGAATAACACTTCACAATGAAGAAACAGGAAAAAAGTAAAAGCGCAGTTGAAACCTGCTATATCACACACCTGCTGCTGGGAGTGTATGAGAAACAACTAGAGATCAACGGGAACAAACAACATAGGAGTAGGACTGGAACAGCAAACAGCTACGAAAGGCAGTTTGGGAGAGATGGCAAGAACACCATCTTGGAAATAAGGAAAATGAAGTCCAAAAGCACTTTATAGGCAAAGCGGCTCCTAACATCTGCTCCACCAGCTCATAAGGGCAGACAACTTCATGCTTTATTCTGGTGAGAACAGCAAAAACAAAACTGTCCAGGAAAAATCCCCTCTCTGAATCCTTTGTTTATGTAAAAACATTCCGTTTGGGATCAACCCAACAGCCCTTTAAATTACTGTCACGAATTCTGAGTTTAAAACTTTTTTCACTAAGCTTTTGGCTGGGAATGCTGTACTGTCAAAACAATTCTAGGAAGGAAGTAAAGCCTCATGATTGGAAAATAAACCTCTGGATAGTGCCTTTCGGAGGCACTGTTTTCAAATCCACTTAATGAGGGAAAAAGTTCCTTCAGCTATCTATAAGTTGGACACTACACATTTACCATCTTGAATGAACATCACACTGTGCACTTGATTCCATCAGCAGAAACACCTGAAATTTTCAGTCTGGCTGATTTCCCATGAAAAAATCAAGCCTTTGGGTGTCACTAAACGGCACCAGAAGCCAGAACCACGAGAGTGCTTGCAGTATTAAGGAACAAATCTCTGCAAAGAAAATGTCCCTGCAGAAAGACCTCCTGAGGAGATGTGGGCTGAAATCTCCTCTGCTCTAAGCCATTTCCTGCTGTTCCGGCGGGCAGGAGGCCACAATCTGCTGCCACCTGGCTAGGGGACATTTTGGGAGGAGGTGGGGGGGAGGAAGGAAGGACCAACAACACCCAACACCCCATCTGGCGTGAAGAAACCTGACCTCTATGCCAACTGTTTCTCTTGCAGGACAGGGGGAGGAAGGACACCACACGCCTTCTTCCCTCTGCCACTGGTGTGGAAAGCAAGCAGCACACAGGGGACAGCAGCAATAAAACAACATCACCCCAGGAGAGAAACATGGGATACAGCAATTCTCTTGTAAACCATTTTATTTTGGGGGTAAACCTTCTTTCTTCTCACAGCTCAGAGCAAATAAACTAAACCACAATTTGCTAACATTATAAATCGAAGCTGAGAAAGTAAGAGAGAAACTGTTTTTCCTCAGCACAGCTCTGCCATCAGTTACACACCAGGGCTTCACTGAATTCAAACCAGTTGCCACTTCCATTGGCTGAAGTTTGGGGATTTAAAGGTTCCCAGCAGCCTCCACCTCCTACTCGCTCTAGCAGCATGACTACAGGTAACACAGTGTGAACAAATTTAGCTTGTCTGAGCTGACAGATGCTAAAATGTTACCTTGTCAAAATACCTGGAAAAGTCTGCAGAGCAACTTGGTTAAGGGAAAACACTCTGTAAGAACTGCCAAAACTGGGCATTCATATGGTGGTAATAAAGTATCATTTACCCAAACAAAATATACATTAAAGGAAACAGTCGCATGCTTCAAAGCTCACTCTCAGGAGGTGCATCAAAGAGCCTGGAACTTAGATTCAAATTGAAAGAATTATCATCAAATTGAAGATATATTTCCAAAAACGTATTTCTGTAGGAACTGGGATGAAAGAGGAGACATTATTAGATAACAAAGCAAGTTTTCTAATAATGTTCATTCCTTTTAGAAGAATAAACTAGATCTAAAGCCATAAGGTAATTTAGATAAAGAAGTTGTTAACAAATTTGCCTGATACACATGGAATTAAAGAGCTCAACAGCCTGTCCTGGAGGCTCAACACTTTAACATATGGGCATAACTGAGTATTGACAACCCGACCACTCCTGTCAAATAACAAATTTAAACTGCAGAAAATGTTGGCTAAGAGAAGACAGACATCTTCCTAACACCAACTTACTCTCGCACCAAAGAGGTTTTCTAATGTGTTACACAGCATTGAGTATTTACCCATGCTTGGATCCTACTCGAAACAGAACGCAAAGACAGCCCAAACCAATGCTCTAGTTCAGTACAGTGGGTTTCATTCAGCTGCAGGAAGAACCATACACACACTGTACCTGGCCTAACAGCAAGGTAAGCAATCACCAGCTTACTAGTTCCTAACAACAGGTAGGCCAGTTAAATTCCAGTATGGCAATCCAGAGCCAGTTCTGAGCTGCTGACAGCTCTGCTCAGTACCTCACAGAGCTTCCATGTTCTTTTAAGAATAGTCTTTTTTTTTTTTTTTTTTGCAAACCAAGTGTATGATTTAATATTCACCCGAATAAAAATACCACCACTTCTGAAAAGAAACAGCACAGCTTGCGTAACAGGTAACTTCTGATTGTCAAGGATCTTCATGACATCAGTTCTCTTCCCCATCAGACTTTTCTCAGAACTCCTTCCTGTAAGGCTTCTTTTGAATCTGAGGCTCTCGAACTCCTGTGGTTTACGTTCAACGATGCCCAAAGTGTCTTTTCACTTCCAAACTCGATCAGGTTCTGGATAAATGATCCTAAAGGTCAAGTTTATCCGTGCGTCTCTGGAATGGTACTCCTTGGGTACTCGATGCTGTGAGCAGCATGATGGAAAAACAAACAAAACAAACAAACATCCATGAGCTTGTGCATCTAAAACGGAGGTATAATCAATGTAAAGAATTGTAATACTGCAGATTACTCTGGGCTTGTTAAACTAAACTGCCTAAAATTCTTCCTTTATCTTCTAAGTTCCTAAATTGATTTTACTCTTTCAGCTGCAGGCTGCAACTTTCACTGAGGAACTGCAATGAACACCTACATGTGAGACAGTTCTTACTATCACTTAGCAGCTGAATAAAAACCCGTAACTTTTGGGGGGTGCTTTGATGTTCCGAAGTAATATTAGCACATACTGAAATATTTGTTCCAGTAGAAAACATATATTCCATATCTTTACGGGAGTGCCTTGCACGTATTTAGAGAACTGCACTATAAGTAAAGCGCAATAAGGAGTGCCAATGAATTCTTACCTGCCAGTCCTCCTGGGTAGCTCCTTCCATCATCAGCAGAGTCCCGTGATCAAGTGGGATTCTTAGCTTCTCTACATAAGTATAGTCTCCATTCTCTTCCTAAAAAGAAACAGTGGACACTGATGTAGGCAAGCACATTTGGCAGAAAACCAGACATCCATAGCAGAGCTTAAAAAACAGGGACATGGGAGGAAGAAAGGAAGCTTCTACAGGATCAGGAAGTCTAACTAAACTTCTCTGCAACCATATTTCATAGAGAGTTCAGGAGCCGAGCATTTTAAGGATGAAAGAAGCTGTATTACATCTTGCTGTCTGTAAAGCACAGATCAAGTTCAACAACCGCTTCCTACATCCAGTGCAAAATCCTGGAGAGAGGCTGCGACTCTTCTGGAGACATCCATATGGATTAAGTGGTTCTGTGTGGAAGCATTTTGCAATCGTAATGGCGATCCGAATGGTTAACTACTTCATCAAAAATGAACACCTTCCTTCTATTATGAATCGGTCCTGTTTCAGATTCCAGATGGTACTTGTTGGTACAGTGCTATCTGCTAGATAAAGAATTCTTCCCAATATAAAAAATATTCTTCCTATAGTAGTTGATACAACAAGTTCCCTTAAAACTTCATTATCATTAAGCAAAAGAGATAGCTAAACTAGAAGACATGCATCAATTGTGAGATTTCTACTGAGCTCCCAAATGACATACAACAATTTTAAGCATGAACTATAACTAAACACAGCAGCACCTCAACCTTGATCTGACACACACAACATCATTCAGAAGAGGAACTCCTCATTTCCAATTTTGCATCAGACCAACGCAGTGCCACTGGCGCATTGCTCAGGGAAGCCAATTACACTAACACACTTATCTTAGTCAGTAATCACAGTCACATCCTCATGAAACCACACTGCGCCTGACACCAACTGTATCCATCCCAGAATGCCACACGGGCAGGTACAACACTCCATGTACTCTTCTAATATTTTCTGCTATTAGCCTTCAACAGGTGCAAAATTTGCTACAAAACTTATGCAACTTCTATTCGGCATCTTGCCTGCTTACCACTGACACTTTAATTACTTCATCTGTATTAAAGTGCCGAGTAGGAGAAACACTATTTTTCCCCCAATACAGAATCCAAGTACATAGTTGGCACATTACAGATGTCTGCTGCCAATTTAGAAAGCTGCTTAGGAAGAGTAGAAAGCAACTCTCTGAAATAAGGAATTCAGAGGTTTCAGGTAGAAAATTGCTTTCAAAATACAGGGAGGAGGAGGGGAAAATTTGTGCACTAATGCATCTCTGGAAGCAGAAACATGGGCTTTTTTTTTCCAAACAGATCATCAAATCTGTTTTTTCTTCATGCAAAAAAAAAAAAAAAAACAAAACCCAAAACAAACCAGCCTTGGTCAGGGTAAACTCAAATCCCAGTAACAAAAGCAAGCTTTCTGTTCATGCCTAGGACTGTTAGGCTCAGTGTGACAGAACGTGGTTATTCACTCCTTCTGGTGCAAGGGGCAGTACTGGCTGGCAGCTCCACATTCGTGCATTGCCTGGTGATACCTGAGGCTGTTCCTCAGTTAGTTACACTCATTCAACCTCTGACATCAGGAAGTGCTGAGAGCACTGAGAACCACTTGTAGTAATTTCTTTTCCAGAAGGACAGTGGCCATTTGCAAAGTATATTTTCAAGCATGTAGAATTATTCGGCATTTATCTCGCTCTATTAGAAGTAATGCACAATGTCATTTTTTCCCCCCCTTAAACGTCAGGGGAAACAAGAAGACAATTTCAAGAACAGATATAAACACGACTGCTGATGAAAAGCAGTGAAATACCATTGCATGGCTGCTTTCTTGTTTCACGGGGTTGTGCCATTTCACTTTGTGGAAGGACAAAAGTGGAATTATTTTTAACGTCTCTTTCCTGCTGATGATAATTAAAATTAATCTTTTAAGACAAATGATTCAAGAGAAAACATTCTTTTGGCTTAGAAAAACCAATATGTAAAAGCAGCACTTACAAAATCAAAAAGCTAAGATAGAGAAAAGATCTGGAAGCCAGAGTGCTGGCTCCTGGACTCCTGCTTTACCTATTACCTCAAGCATGAGAATTATCCTTACAGACTTTGAATCTTATATATTTTGGATTCCCATCCCTCTTTTCCAGCTTCCTCCTCTACCACCAGCTGTGGAAGCACCATTTGAATCTCCACAACAAACTGGGCTCATCTATGAGGGCTGCTCTGAAAGTAATGCCTCCCTTATTATTATGTTGGCCCACAATGTCAGAAGCAAAGGTTGGTGGTGTGGCAGCAGAGGTTGAACTTTCACACCAATAATCCATTACATTTTGGTGCCATGTGACAGATGGCAGCAGAGGGGCAGCCTGACATGGAAGTGCATATGAAGCCAAGGTATGCCACTGAATTCCTCCTTGTTGAAAACATGGCACCCACAGGCACTCATTGATGTTTGCTGAATGCAAAGCAGTGTTGTTATGCTTTTTGTATCTGTTGCAGTTCCCATGGAAATAAACAGAAGGCATTACGTTCAGAGTGATCAACCATTTTGCATTTTTGCCTGTTTCTTCTTGCCACTTTGATGACATCCTCAGTGCAGCTCTTTTAGGGATTCAGTGAGAATGAGTATCAGCATTATTGCTGTTTCCTCAAGTAATCCCCCTGCCCTCCTACACAGGACTATCTTTAAACTCCTTCTGCTGACCTCGCTTTCTGCAATTGCGGCAGCCTGAAGTAATTGCCTCTTCCTCTCTACTTGTCTATAGCTGCTCATGCCTTGCCAATACCAGCAGAGAAAGCCACCTCCTCTACAGCTGCTGTTGCCCACAAGTCTCCTTCCTGCCAATCCACCCATCCTGATCCAAGCCTTGGTTTCTACTGTGCTCCATATACTCCTGTGTCAGTCTTCAATGAGGGCCATGAGGACACCAAGGGTTATTTTTCTGCTGTTTACTAGGAGTGCTAACTTCCATTGGAACAGCTACGCAAGGACAGCAGGACCTTGTCTTAGCGTTTCACGTGAAGGACAGACCCACACGAAAGCTGGTCACAAGAATGCCACAAACACCCTGTTGTTAACCTGACATGCACAGAACTCCCTCCCATGCCCAGCACCCACCAGCTGCCATGGTTACCAAGGACCAAAGCCAGCAGTGACTTGGCCCAGGCCTCTGTGCCCTCAGCTGTGGGCACACGGGGCTGCTGCAGCATCACGTAATGCCCTTCACCCTTCAGCTGAAACCTCTCACACTTTCCAGAAATACCAAATCGTGTACCCTGGTGCTGCCTGAATTGAACAGTGATGAGCAATAATTAGATGGTCCAAATGGACAGAAAGGGCTTCATTTTAGAGAAAGAATGCTTGAAAACTCCAGTGGGTAAAGATAAACAGTTTCTGGCGTCGCGTTAATTTCTATGAAAAGTCCCTGTAGCAACTCTAGTGAGAGATTTGCTTCCAAAAAGCAGATGGGACTTTTTCCTTGTACATGTGTTGGGCTGAAATCTGAGTAGGAATTATCTTCTACTTACCCAGAAGGGAGGCAATGCAGATACAGGCAGGCTCTGCATGCCTCTCTGCACTCCTTCCCCACCTCCCCACCTATTACACGGTGAGCACTTACTCATCCAGTACAACAGTCACCAAATAGGAAAAAAAACAGAGGACTGGACCTTTCCTTAGCCTCGCTCTGGAATAATTTTCCAGCAGAAAACAATACCACCTGCAGCTAAATAGTTTCACCCTTCCTCCCACACCACCTCAAAGGACATAGAGATTTCCCTTTTTGGCAGTTTCAGAGTGGTCTATGTAAATCCCATCAAATCTCTACAGAGCACATGTAAAAATCTCAAACACGCAATAACAGCAAATACAAAACAACCATCCTCAAACAAATGCTGACATGACTTGTCTTTGCCATAGGTGACTAAGGAAAATAGGTTTTTATTCTCTAATAGTCCATCAGTGTTTCAAGATGAAGTATGCTCATACAGATGCACTCTATTACAAAACAAAGTCTCCAAAGGCCCTGCTCTGGTGTTCCCCGATGGCAGTACAAGGTGTTACTGACTTCTGGTACATGCTGTTGTGTACTTCTGGTACACAATCACACACAGGCAATTGCTTTACTTTTTTTCCAGCATCACTTACCACAGCAAGATTCTACCACAGTACTTCTCACCCTGTATTTTCATGATGTCTTCCATCTCAGAATACTTAAAAGCACATACCTGAACAGAGAGAAGCGATGGCCTCTGAAACAGTAAGGTCAGCAGTAGTAGAATGCTGGCCTTTAAAGAAGTTTAACATGGGGACAAAAAGGAATTGCTTTCCTCTTTTCCACCCCAGAGGAGATTGCCCCCAGAACTTCTTATGTACAAATAATTGCAGATTTCAAGCCACATAAGAGCCTGAAATGCCTGCACCACTGCTAGTGTAGATTCACCCTTCCCTAGACTACATTGCTCCTCATGTAATTTGCTTTTGAATGAAGTAATGATCAAGCTTCAAATGTCTGCAATCAACTTTAACTTTCTCTTAATGAAAGTGAGAATGCTACGTTACAATAGAGCATGAAAATTACTTCTTTGCTGGTACAGCCTGAAAGGTTGTAATTTCCGTCAGAGACTCCAGCAACTCCCACTTGGCAGAGCACCTCGTGCCATAGGATGCTCAGAAAATTGCAGGCTTTTGGAACGCACAAAGAATACGTAGGGTGACATATAATTTCAGTAAAATTCCCTTAGGCACAGGATATACAGCTAATAGCAACGTGTTCAAACGTCACTCTGCACGTGGGGACCTCACTTTAGAAATAGGTACGCCTATTGCAAAAGGAAAACTTCATAGATAAGAAGACTGAGCTAGTCAGAAAGAGGAGATCAGAGACACTAAAGAAAAAAATAATGAGAAGACCTGATGGATACATATGTGGAAAATGATCCAGCTCAGGAAGAAAAAAGGAAAAAGCCACAAACTACAGACCAAAGAAGCTGGCCAATTATGAATGGCATAGATTGAATTCCCCCTTTACTCAGAGTGGATGTCTTTTGAAAAAATAGAAAATGAAACAAATAGATGTCTTGCCTAAGAACTGCTCCCAGTTTTTAAGCAGAAATTGCAGAGTCTATGCTGAAATCTAGGTGGCATAGACTGTGATCCTTTGAAAGGGTATACATGCAATCTAGAAACGAACTCAAGCACCATTTACAGCTTCCCAGAAGAACTAATTTGCCAGCTGACATTTTGTTACCATCGCAGCATTCAAGACACTTCCTCATGCTATGCCCAGTGATACAATGCACTGGTTATGTGATCTCATGCTCAAGTACCACTGGATTAAAGTCCTTTCACACAATAAGGGATCCACAGACTAAAGAACTGGTGAAAAATACAAATTATTTAGTTTTCCAATTGAAATTCTGATCCATTCCATTCACAGTTGGGTGACCCATGACAGGCAGATTTCAGTACCTCACTGCAGTTTTCTTACACACTGATAAACTCCACCTCTGCTTTCTGAACCAGTTTATTCAGAATTAATAATGACATAAGTAGTCAGCAAACTTCTTCCCTAAGATCCAAAGTGCTTTTCCGACTATATATGCATATGTTTAAAGAATAATAATTATTCTAACCAAAGCTCATCACAAGCATTCCGCCTTGTAACAGAAGACATGCAGAAAAGACATCTGAAGCAAGATACCCTAAAGTAAGGCTCAGGTTCTCAACAAAGGAATGTGTGATTCCTTTACTTCAATCAACTTGCATTGCAGAATTGGAGTGTGAAGCTGGCCCGTAACATGGCATTTTATCTAGGAAAAGTATTCTCTACAGAATCAGCAACAAACCCCTGAGAGGATGTTCCACACATGCTTCCTATCCTAGTAATGACCCCTGTTTATTCTCTGAAGTGTGATACCAGAGTTTGGTATCTTAGGGGAAAGAAATGAGCAGTTCCTTCCTGCTGTTCACTGTCTCCCAGTCTGAACATACACAGGTCAGAATGCAAACAATGCAAAGGGGATTTTTACTTAGAACAGTGGTCAGAACTACTCTGCATCCCATGCATACTATGAATTACACAATGCTTACAGGAGTTTAACAAAATGGTATCAAATCTATGGTTCATTTACACAGTGAAAGCATCCTTCTAACATTACCGATGACAAGGAATGGGAAAGGACCTGCTTATGGCAAAACAATACCTAGGCTGCAATTACACTGCTGTGTGTCATTTCGGAGGCATTCCATCCCCAAATTGAACACGTCACACTCCATGTGATGGACTTTTTGCTTCCTACACTTATTGCACAGAACTTTATGAATGCATTTTCACTGATTACTAACATTACTAAATGTGTCTAGTTATTGAACTATATAAACAGAGGGAAGGTATTGAAGATATGACACTGCTGAGTGCACTCACAGCGGAGGGTTTCTTCCTCATCTCAAAGGTCCGGGTGGCACCAAAGCTGAGCGAGGCAATGACGGGATTTTTTCCCAGCGATGGCTCATCATCACTGTGCCAGTCCACGCTATCCTTCTCATTTCGGTACAGGTTGCAGAGAAGGGAGTTGAAGGTATGGCCGGTGAACTCCTCTATGTGCTCCTTTAGCATGGTCAGCACAGGATGCCACTGCAATTGGCACAGGAGGTGTAAGATAAATACAAAGAAAGCAGGTCAGCAAACAACGGCATTAGACACAAGAGGAAAACTGTTCTTGGATAAGAAACAAAACACACTGCACTTTTACCACAATAAACTTGAAGCTGAACAAATGCCTCTGCAAAAATCTCACTGAAATTTTAGCAAAGCTGAGGAATGAGCTTTCTGCAAAACATGCTTCTGTCACCTACGACTCAATACTGTATCACCTCTTAAAAATGTGAGGCCAGTCTGCTTTTTGTACTGATGTTTGCAGCCGCCTCAATTAACTGGAAGGTGAGAAAGTCAAAAGAGTAAAACTTGTTTAATCTGACCACGAGCAAACAGTATCAGCTCTGAACTAAAACAAAAGCTATACACGCTCTCCCACACATACCTCTCTTTGTAAATTTCCTGTCCAAGTCAGAATGGTTTAACGCATGGGTCTGACAGCATCTGACTGACTTAACCACTGCTAGGAAAAAGTTGGACTTGGTGACTAAATGACACACTCAGCTCCCCGCAGCTGACACAGATCCAGAGCCAACAGTTGCCCAAACACTGGCACGGCACAGCCCTCTGTTCCCAGGTCTATTGGCACAGCTTGCTGAGCCCAGCTCATCTTCTCTTGGGGTTTTGACTTCAGCATTGTATCTTTTTGGTGGTTCACAAAATGAGTATCACAGGTCCTGAATTTCAGCCTTTCCTTTGCTGATATCTTACTGTGCCCATAGCCTATGGCAGCTATGCACATTCCATTACAACTCAGTCCAGTGAATCATTACTCAATGTTATAAACTTACATCATGGCTTTCATCTGTCAGAGTGCTTTTAAGCACGATATAAGCTAAAAGAAAAAAAGGCTCAAAGCAATGTAGGCCAGAATCTTTGTCCATTACATAAGCAGATCAAGAGAGGACAAAGAACTGACTCCAACCCCCTGAGTGAACACTGGAAGGAGGAAGAACAGGCAGCAGGAATTAATTCCCAGCACCAACCTCAAATAATCAGGTCTGCACCACCTTCCTTCCATGCTCCCCTGCATTTTCGGGGGTTTAACCTATTGGCTACACTGCAGGAACCTTCAATATGTCATCTTTCTGTTTGGGGTTTTTCTAGCTAAGTCACCCCTTCAGTGACTAAGCAACCTATGAATAATTAACTATACTTGAACATAGCTTGTAGCTATGAGATACATAGGGAAATCAGTAGCAGATGCCAAAAATGCTACAGCTTGTACTTGGTTGGGTTGCCTGAAGGAAAACCGCTGGATCTCAAGAACTGCAGTATGCAGTAAACATGCAATGCAATGACAGAACAACACACTGAGAATTACTGAAAGCACTTTTCAGAGACCCACCACACTGGATTCCTTCGACTCCTATCACAAAAGCAGTACGGGTGAAAATGTTATATAGTTAATTTTACAGTTCAGTGGAAACTTCACTATAAACCAGCAGCAATGGAAGTCATGTTATTACGAAACATTACTGCTTCTCTAAATACACCTCTACTTATAAAGAATTGTTCCCCAAATACCAAAATTCACTAGCACTAGCACTGCATCATACTTAGCTGTGCTGGCATCATGCTCTGTCTTAACAAGCAAAAAAGGGGGGGCACAAAACTAATTACTCCTATGGATCAAAAGATCAAGGCAGTTAACTGGCTTTGGCCAAGCTGCACATCAAATTACATTTGCTTTCACTCAGGATATTTCTGTGATATAAATGCTATTCTGCAGCTAAGGGCAGTGCTCTTCACACTGTCCACAGCTTCTTCAGGCTGCAGGACCTCCCACCTATGAAGCAGAGTGACCACATGCAGTCTACACACATATGTGTCTGTGGGCAGTTCTCATAGACAGTTTCCAGACAGCGGTAGGGTTGGTTGCCAGCTAAGTAAATTTGCTGGTGCACGTCACTTTCCTTTTCCCAGTAAAAAAGAGAAGGATCTGGGGGATAAAAGACTAGGTCAGTATGTGTGACTTATTTGGTCCTTACATCTCCAAGATAAAAAATCAAATCAGAGTTCCAATGGTGTTAATTCTCAGCTTCAGATAAACTAGACTGAATCAGTGAACTTCAGGGCACACGGTTTCTATCCAACCTCTAAGCAGCAACAGCTTCCACAACAGGCAACTCTGAACTAGATTTAAATCATTAGCGTACAACAGAATGATTCTGTGGGTGCACTTCAAAGCCCTAAAGCCATTCTGCTTCTACAAGAGTCCAATTAAAATAATATTCAGTGATTAAGCACAAAAAAAAAAAAAAAGCCTATTTTCTCACCACAGATTCCACAGGCTTCCAACTATGGAATTTCTGAGACTAGAAAAATCTTTAGAACTCATCTTGTTAAGTAACACTTTCCTGCCCTCTAACTGAGCTTTGCAGGGGAAGTGTTCCCCCCAGCAGCAGTTCTGTGACTCAGGATACTGTTTGCACACCATACAACCTTCAAAAGTCACAATTTATGGTTCAGAACACAGCACACTACTGTCTCAGAATTGTGAAGCAAAGCAATACTAAGAAATAAGCCAATAGGACAACATGCTGGAAGCCAGCGAGAGAAACTGAACAGGAACAAAACATCAACACTTCACTTGGAAGGTTTCTGACCATTCCAAAATAGCATGGGAAATTATGTGAAACAATCTGAAGCTGCTGAGCAGGCACATGATGTGCTGAATTTCATAACGCTCACACAGGAATCAACAACATGCCTAAATTCTCATTTCAGCTGTATTGAAGTGTTTCTAAGTGCAAATATTTCAGCAGTTGATATTCTCACATCTGGACACTGAAAAACTCAGTGTGATTGCATATGCTGTAAGCTCAGTATGACCACATACACCGCAGTCTCTGACATTACGATGCATACAGTAAGTCACACCGAACAGTTAAGAGTTCTGTCCAAAGCTACATAGCAACCCAAACCCCAAACTTGGAATTAAACCAGAGAAACAATTTTCTTCTCCCCAACTTTTAGCCACTACATCATGCTTCTCTCAACCAGTCCACTCACAACACTTCTTTCACACAGCTGTCCACATTCCACTGCAGCCTGATGCTGATCACAAAAGAAATTCCAATAGATGTTCCAGATAAAAAGAAGATAGAAGGGACTGTTTGACCCTCAATCTCCACAAAGTGTTCTTCATTTCCCAGACAACAGCAAAAGGAAACTGTGTGCATATACATACATGTGGGTTTGGCTGCATTGTTATCCTGGAGTAAGTGTAGGGAAGTTCTCCATACCAGGAGGTAAGCCGTGGCTCCTCAAAAGATCCCTCTGAAAGAAGAAAAAACAGGAAGGCATTTCTCAGCCTTTTCTCAATCAACGGGCTTGAAAATAGAAAATAGAAAGGTACAATTCTGCCACAGAAACTTCATTAAAAAGGAATGACTGTCCACTCCCCTCAGGTTTAAAAGCCGCCTCATAATGAACGGAAGAGAAGGAGTATTACTCAAGAGCAGGACTTGTGCTACAGTTTTGATCCCATGCAAAAAGGATCATCTGGCAAAAATCTTGGAACCACAACTATTTTCTCATCCCTATGCCAGACAGGGCAACAACTGGACAAATTAAAGATAAAATTACCCTGAAACTTCAGTTATAATCACAGGCTGCTTTGGATTCTCCCAGTCCTAGTACCCAATACACTGGCCTCAGCTGCAATGTACAGCCATGGGGAAGCATGAAGTGGAAAGTACTGCAGCACTGGGATTTTACAGAATCAGGAGGCAGCAAAGCTGGACAAGATGTCACGTTTTTGTTAAATATACATGCATTCCTTGGTATAATACAAACACCACCAGTTATTTTATATTCTTTTAAATCCACTCCTGACTAAACAGGGAGATCTAGATAGAACAGGTGCCCCTTAGTGAACAAATCCAGAATAGCAGACTCTTACTCACCAGGTACTGCTACCAAAAGTCAAAGACAAGGGAAAGTAAATGTGCCCTGCTGAGTGAGAGTGGCAAAAATATTCTTGGTGACAGAACACAATGAATGCAGGTTTTACATCATCAGTGGGAGATGGTAAGAAGGAACGGAGATGGAAAAAAAAAGAACAGGAAAAAGAGCTGGAGACAGCACAGAAAGGAAAATCCTTCAGGGTTTTAAGATAGAAAGGTACCTTTACTTTCTATGCAGCAGCGCGCTTCAGGTACACACCAAAGAACTGGAAGACAATGTGGAAAGGCAATATATAACATGAAAAACAGGCAGAGTGTGGGTTTTGGTGCAGAAATGACATGGAGATGACCTGAAAAGTCAAGCTACACACCTTACCCTGCCTGGTGTGAGTTCTCTGACCCCAGGGTATGTCTTGGAGGAGCTGTTCAAACATCCAGTCTGCCTGTTCTGAGTCAATGAAGCCAGGAACCAAATGAATCCTAAAGGAAGAACACATAGAAAAGAACAAAGGAATAAAGGTTTCTATATATGCTCTGATAAAATATTCTAAATTATAGGATTCCCAAAGAAGGTAAGAATGCCTATAATGCAAGCACAGAAATCAGCAAGAGCTCCTGATGGATCTTCCTTTAACCAAATATATCTCATTGTTTTTCAGACCTAAAAAACATGATGACAATAAGCCACGAATCCCACAGACAGCCGTATGCTGAGCAAAGAACAGTGTTCTTATCACACTCGATAAATTAGATATCTTCAATTATGGTACTACCATCAACACAGATAGTAATTCCCCTTTATTCACCATGTCCATGGCACATAGAATACAACAGCCCTTTATCACTACTGTCACTCTATCTTGCAAGCAGAAGAGCGTGAGAGCATTTAACCTCCCCTGTTCTTACACTTACATGTATTTTGACTGTACTAACAGCAGAATGCAAAATCTCTGGCTACTGTGGCTGCAGATGAGTGCTGCTTATAAGGGGTTAACTCTTATGAACATGCATCGCTTCAGAGACACCACAATAAGACAGGCAAAAGATGTTAAAAAGAGATATAAAAGTCTAATTATTGACTTCTGATAAATGTTTGTGATCCAACAACAGTGTAGGAAAATATAAACTCCAGTGACAGAATAAAGGTACTGGCTGTGTACCATTTATCTGTGCCCCTGCTGACATACAGTACCAACCCAAATTTGCAGCAGTAGCTTTGGAACATGAAACAAACAAACACGTTTCAGCCAAGAGCACTAGATGCAGCACATTAGAGGTGCATTCTTCTCTTCACTGCTGTTCAGAACTGTGCAAGTGTCTGCTGCTTGATAAGCAAATCACCTCCAGAAGTGCTCTGAGCAGATGATGCACAGAAGGGCAACGTGCGCCTCCTACAGCCAGAACTATGCAGAGACCAGATTGCAGAGAGCTGCCTTAAAACCATTCAACAAAAGGCACAGAACAGGTTTCCAAAGGCGTGTTCTTCACTTACCTAGAAACACCGGTTGGCCCTGTGCTGATCTCATACACCCCGGGCTTGCTGAGGGTATAGAAAAGAAAGAGCCATCAGACCTACCAACAAGAGATCTCACAGCAAACAGCACAGACCTAACTGCTGTAAGTCTGAGCTAGGAAAGCCTTCTTCAAAAGACAGCAAGAAGGTTTGTGTTACATCAGGAAGCAAAAGTGTTCTGAAGGGGTGGTCAGCTTGAGGCAGCACAGGATGCTGCAGAAACAAATGAGTTTCTGAGTGCTTCCTGTCCCCCACCTCCTACTCTTGCCCAGGCTCAATACACAGTTTTAGGGCTCTAGTGGTAAGTAAATGAGGGATCCAACTAGGAAATGAAAGGAGACACCAACAGGACTATACTCTGACCATGATCCTTATAGTTATGGCTACACCAAGAGCATAAATCCAACTGTAGATGCAAAGACAGATCAATCAGAAGACAGATACCATCATCCTGACAATAGCAAAGCATTCATCTGTCTACAAGAAGCGGAGAAACCAACCCACGTGTAGGGGAATAACATTTTAACCACTGGAACAGGGAGTAGAGCAATTCTTTCCTCTGTTACAGGCTGTGTTACTGTGAAGTATTACTTACTCTCAAATGAGCTGCTTGTTTCTCCCACTACCTCATTCTTCTCCTAAGCTAGCTCCATATTTTATATCCCTTTTTGCCTAAAACATCCCAGGAGTTAATCACTGTCCAGCACTGCTCCTCCAATATAGTTTACACTGGGAGTTTTCTAGGAGAACGCACGCTGTTAACTAAAGCAGACATGTTTGTGGTTCTCTCATTCACGGATCCCCTACTGTTTCATTCTATACCAAAGCTGTAGTAGCTACTAAGACAGATGTGAATTCTCTTAACTGTTGACTCTGGACAACAAGGTTCATGTTTTATATTGAAATTTCTTTCAAAGGCATGGACATTATAAGAGGAATGGACGTTATAAGAGGAAAAGGAACACTTTTTTAGCAGAGTCACCCTGTTGAGCAGGGCAGAAAAGCCACAGGAAGGGCAGTTAAGTCCACTGCATACTCACTCTATCACACCTGCCTCTGGAACTCTGCGTTCCACCTGAAAGGTAATCAGACAACACAGGATGAGTACCAAATGTTCAAGTACCTGACACACCTCAGCCAAACAAAGCTCACTGCCACCTCTGGTGACTCTAGATAGGTGAACACTGTGCCGCCAATGAGAAAAACACACCATTGGACAGCTGCTAAGCTGCAATATACCTCCCCCCTCTAGAACCCTCATGTGCAGCCAACCCTCCAGATTTTAACACCCAAATGCCCCTTTTAAAGGACATCCATTAATAAGTTATTTGGATTACCGCAATACTGAATTACAGTTTTAAATAAATCTTAGCCTTACATTCAGAAGTAAAACTACATAGCGAGGAGAGGAGAAATAAACAAATCTCAGCCGTAGTCAAAGACCAAAACATCAGACAGATCAGAAGTCAGCAGCTTAAAAGTCACTGTGGGACGGCTGTTCTTAAAGGCCAGTCGTTTAATCCAGCCTAGATGAGCTTTCTGTCTGCCCTGAGCTTCTCCTCCCTGAGCTCAGCACTGACACAAGGTGGTACTGACAGCGAGCAAGCAGCACACAGCACTACGGAGGTACCAGGGCTCAGCCTGAAGAAAGAGAACCCTCCCAGTGCACCTCCAAGCCTTGAGAGCCAAGATGACTTAATAATATCTTTGCCTAGACTGAAGCCAAATGGACGGGCCGTACAGTTTCGAACTCAGTTTGGTAAACGCCTCCAAAAGTTCAGCTCAGCTCAGGTTTTCATCTCAAACGTGAGACCACAACCTCAAAGCCCGCAGTTTTTCAGTTCATTAATGAAAGTTTCAGAAAGCTTTGACATTCTGCTAGAAACCGCCTCGCTTTTACCTCCGATGGCTTTTCAAAGACAAACTGCTCCTGGGAGCGGAGCTGATCTCTCCTCCCCCACGCCTGCCCGCCGCTTGCAGGGGAACGGCTGCCGGCCTCGGGCGCCTTCGGTGCTACAGCAAAGGGTAAAACAAACCACGTCAAACTACACTCCACCGCAGGGAAAGCGCGGCGCTTCATGTCGCAGCCGCTTACGGATCCCGTAATGAAGGAAGAAGTGAACCCTACCCCAGCCGCCCCCCCGCCTTGCCTGCCAGCCGCCCCGCCGAACCGCCGGCCCAGCCGCCCTGCACTCGGGCTCGCCGCCGCCTCTCCGCCATGGCGCTGCCGGCCCCACGCGGCCCCTCCCCGGGCTCCTCCCCGAGCCGTTCCTGGGCCGGGAGCTAAACCGCATGGCCGAGCTCCTGTCGCCCTCTGGTGGCTGCAGCGGAGCCTGCAGGGATGCGTCTCGGCACGGCGGGGCCGGCCGGGGATATAACCGAGTATCTCAAGCTAAGGACTCACCGTGCTGCTTCAGTGATGCATCTTAAGAAGGAAAGCGACACGCCAAAGATTCAGAGTGAATGCCATTTTATTTGTTTGACCAAGTGAAAACGCACACGGATCAGTTAGTGCAATGATTCCACGTCACCTCCAGGCTTACAGAAATGGTACCACCAACCTCTCCATCCCAAAAAAGTAGTAATGAAGAAAACTATGGGATAGGATCTTCAGCTCAGATCTGATCAGCACCATTGCATCGGTATTTGGATTCTTCTCACTGTATAGGAATGTCAGCTCCAAAAATTGTGTCTCAGTGCAACACTTCAAAACCAGAGCTTGGAACTGCTCCTCAGGGACCAAAAACAACCTGCAGCCAATCAGCACAGAAAACACTGGTACCACTTGCCATTTAATCTGGCTTGGAAGTTCAGGTACACTTCACACTTACAGAAAGGAATGTTAGCAAACACATCTTCAGAGGTCAGGTAATAGACAACAGCAGTGCAGGCTTCTCATGTACTCTGACCCATCTCGGAGCTGGATAACTTCTGTAGCACAGATCAGTTACATTAAAAACAAAAAAAGTTCTACCTGTAAGGAAGTTTATTGGTTCTCATTTGTAAGTCAGGATTCACATTCTGAATGGCCTCACCAAAAGACAGGCTGACATACTACAGAAAGAATGCATCCATCAGTGCTAAAGGAGAGTAACTCATTTCAAGCTCTGCATTTAAAGCGCCAGTAGTCTTTTACATAGCAACCAGCAAGTAACATGTAACTCGTGGCATTTATCCACACTGTGTTATCATCCTCCATTACAAACAGCAGGCACTGAACCTTTAAGAATGTTACAAATTGAAGTTATGTACAACTGAAGAGCTGACTTCAAATTAAAGAAGCAAGAATTTAAATTCTTATTGAAATATTGTTTTATGTACATACCTATAGATGAGCAGTTACACTTATTGGGGATGGGGTATTTTTTTGGCCCACTTCCCTCAAATTCACAACCAAAAGTCACACTCAACCCCTGAATGTACATAAATGACTGCTCAGGTTTTGGTGCAAGAACCCATTTCAATACAGTACCAACCCATGAGCAGACTTCTGAAACCATCAGGTTAAGGACCATTTTGTGATCATCCTTCCCAATAAGCGATCCTTTCTAAGTTACCCAGACCATGCAAACACAGAATTCTGAAGTGGAGGTACTCCTGTTTTACAGGGAGATGACTTTGACATAGCCTGAGTCTGTCCCTCCCTGCCCATGGTGTCCCACAGTTCCCCTGACTGGGTCATGCAGCAGGGGAGCACTTGCTGGCTGGCTGACAATGCTGAATCCTTGCAAGTATCCTTAACCTGAGCTGGGAAAAGCTACACGCTGAATAGAACCAAGTTTCCTTTTCAAACAAATATACTCCCTTCCCACACCTCCCTACCTTTCTAGGAACATGTCAGAGAACTACTATTGTTCTGCCCATCACCCGCAATCATAAGACACTGATGTGATAGATGCTATAAAACCAAGCTGTTCTTCAGCAGTGCAGTGTCTGATCGAGTCCATTTAAGTATTCCTTAAAGCACAGTGTAATTTTAGTCCAAAACACTTCCCAACTCAACAAAAACCTATAAGCAAATAAAGCCTATTACGAAACCAGTATTAGAAGTCAAGAATTTGTCTGTATCCTCTAAACGATACCGTTTTGTTTATTAGAAAGCACACTTACAACTGCAGTTGTTCAAGACATTAGGTCTACAAGGTGCAGGCATGGAACCTGCACGAGTTCCAGGTTTCTGAGCTCCAGCTGCCTGCTATTTATTTCTCCTTCAACTTCTTCAAAAAACGAGCCCGTATTTGTTTGTTTGAGTTCATGACTAAACTCTTGGTGGCAGGGGCAGGTAGAACAGACATGATCCAACCCTAGAAATCAAAAGAGAAAAGCCTCAGTTTTTACAGTCTGTACTTGGCTAAATCAAACTGTTACCAGCACATGTAAACATTACGGAATTATGATTAAAAGTTAAATAAAAACCAATTTTGTTCTTTATGACTCAAAGCTGCTCTTCTATCAGGCAGGTAGAACATACCAGATCCTTGTGCCTCCCAAGGTAACTTACCATGATGGCGTGGGGCAGACACCCGTTGGTCTGGGACTGCAGGCCTACTGTGCCTATGGCAGCTCTCACGTACGTTTCAGGACTGGGCTTACTGAAGGTTGGCTTGCGGATTTTGGACAGTTTTGTTGCCACGTAAAATGGGAGAACACTCTGCAAGTAGGAAAGATCACAACAGGCACAGAACACTTCCAAATTAACTTACAGATTCAATAAGGAGCCAAAACCCTTAGCAACCAGGTAATCCACATACTGAATTTTGAAACGCACTACTCTTCTTTTTAATTCTGATTACAACATCTCGGTGCACAGCACTAACATTTTTAATCAGCTGTCCTGTGACACACTTCATAATGGGCCCACAAGCCATGCTTTTGCTTTTTGCATGCATGCTTTCAACTGCTCAACCTAGGCCTCTGAAGTAGTTAGAATGCCACAGACTGTATAGGAATTCAACCACCACAAAGAGGAAGCATGACTACGCCAGCAGCTTAAAGAACGTGCACCTCTCTCTACAAATGGGACTGAGAATACAGATAACACACTGAAAGACTGCACATTCAAATGGAGAGAAAAACTTGGATACCTGAATTTCAGAAGTGTAAGCAGTCACCACTAACTTCAAAGTCACCAAAAGCTTCGATAAGAAAGCTACTCAGCCTGTGTGGTGGTTTTACCTATTGAGGTAGCTAAGCTCCACCACAGTGTTTTCTCATCTCACATCCTTGAAGAAAGATTCGGAGAAAAAGGGCACAGGAGTTGAGGTAAGGACAAGATCGCTGACCAATTACCATTATGAACTGAATAAATTCTATCTAGGGAGATAGCCAATAATTTAATGCTTATTACTAACAGACTAGGGCAGTGAAAGCTATAAGCAAACTAAAGACACCTCCCTCCCACTCATCCTCTTCTACTCCTCCATGTGCCACACATGGAGATCTGCTCCACATAGTGCCTATGGGCTGCAGGGAGGCAGCCGGCACCACTGTGGGCCTCTCCTGGGCTGCAGGGAACAGCTGCTCTGCACCTGGAGCACCTCCTGCCCTTCAGCAATGACTTCAGTTCCTGAAGGGCTGTTTTTCTTCATTTTCTAACTCCTCCATCCCAGCTGCTGTTGCTTAGCTCTTCCTTTCTTAAATCTGCTCTCCCAGAGGCACAACAAAAATTGCTCATGGCTCAGCTCTGGCCAGCAGCTTGTTCCTTTTGGAGCCGGATGGAGCTGGCTCTTAACTCACACGGGGCAGCTTCTGTGCTCTGCTCACAGCAGCCACCCTTGCAGCCCAATCCCCACCACCACTACTAAAACATTGGCGCATGAACGGATGGAGCCTGACACTGTAACAGCACACGTGTCTAGTTTAAACTTTGTCCACTTTTTGTTACATTTCTAAATTCAATCTATTATCTATCTATCAAAACCAGCCAGCCCTCAGAATGGTATTCAACATCATATGGATACAACAAGAATGACTTCAGGTCCTGAGCAGAAGTTTCTAGTTATGCTACAAGGACATGAAGAAACAAGAAATCACAATAGCTTGTTTACACAGTTCTATTTCACTTTTCTTTTAAAGAGAAAGACCTGAATTTCCACATGTTTCCCCAGCAGCATCTGACACTTTAATACAGTGAATATGGTTGAAGAAAGGTAGTAGAAGTTCTCACTGTTCCACTTCTGCTGTGCATAGTAAACAAGTTTAGATGGAAAATGCTGACATCAGAAGGAATTTAAAGAGTTGTTAGTAAAATACAGGATGTTAAAGAACCAAGCAGTGTGTTCAGACACTCAAAGAAAGCCTGCAGAAACTGTGGAGATTTTTCCAATTGATGATCAGAAGTCCTTGCAGTCCCTTCCCATTCCTTTTCATCTGATTTCTGCTACAGTTCCATACCCCTCCCACACAGATGTAAACAATCACAGAATTAATCCTTCCATACGGTGAGTCCAGCTGGAAGCACAATTCTGAAATTAAAAGCACTATATTTCTGAAGGTCAGAGAGATGAACTTCAAACAGTCCAAAGTGAGTGCAGTTTTCCTAATGGCTCCAAGGAGATATGTCAGCTAATCTTCACAGGAACGCACTTGTAATATTCATTAGTGGTTCATAGTAGCTTAGGAATGAGAAGAGAAGGACACAGACTGCAATAAAATTAGCATAACAAATGGAAGCTGTGACAGCTATTGGTCATCAAGTCGGCCTAATCCAGAAAGGCAAAGCACTGCCTACATTTAGAGACAAAAACCAATGTTATCTGGAATTCAGCATCCTTACCCAACAAGTGAGTTACAGCTTACCAACACCCATTGAGTTTTCTGAAGGAAAAACCTATCTGTTGATACAGAAAACCAGATTTAATCTTCATTTCTGTTAATAATGTAAGGAACTGAAAATATTTTCGTAGCTTTTCCATATCCAAAGCTAGAAAGTATCTCCTCCCCCTACTCTGCATGTTCATACCATGTTTAACACCTTTAGAATAGCATGTCCTATTGCAGTTTTTTTGCTTGTCTTTTTTTTCCCCTTCATCTTTTCAGTGGGCATAGTTATTCTGTAATACGCTGAGTCATAAACGAGGAGCACATGCTCCTTCATTTTCCTCTTAAAGCAACAACACTACTTAGAAAAAATACTGGGAGGATGATTCCACCTTGTTACAAACACAGATAGGTATAGCACATCTCAAAGGTACAACACTTCCTTCTCTCCCAAGCACCAATACTCTCACGCTGAGATAACTATCAGCACGTTTATACTTGAGAAGGCAGCAGAAGATGCAGATCAGACACCCTAACTTAACAAAAGACTTTCCTAAATGAAACACAGTATCTGAATCAAACTCCTAGAAGCTGCTCTGGAAGGCTATTCAAGGATAGACGTATCTTCCACAAAAAACATTTATGTTGCCAGAGCTTGTTTCAACACGTCTGTAAGTAGCAGGTACCCTCAGTAGCAGAAAAAAAACACAGATCTCATGGAAGGGTGTGAGGGGGAGATCATAACCAGCTTGACTGTCACAGAAGCTGTGCGCTGTTAAGTGTATTTAAGCAGGAAAGAAACGCTATCAGATGACTTATTGATCTTATTAATGTAGAAAAGAGAATCAGTATGCTTTATTAGGAGAACGAGGTGTTTTCAAAACAAAGAGCTAACTGATGTTTGTATATATATATATATATATATATATAATATAGCAGACTCAGCTGAATGTCCTGATCCAGGTTGAGGGCAGTGAGCTCTAGAATTAGACAAGCCAGGACCTGCTATCATTTGATGAAAAAATACCAGGAGGTGCTGCATCTTATCTTAGATTTTAGGTGACTGAGCAAGAGAGGATTAACAAAAGGCATCTTCCCAACTCCAGAATCAAAGACAAATACAACAAGAATCCCAGAAACATGCTCTTTGTTAATATCTCAAAGCAGCGTCTAAACCTGGTTAAGTCTAAGTCTGGAAGATAGCTAAGAACATCACCCATCCCCATCAGGCTTTTTATGCATCCTCTTTTGATGAGTGAAAATTGGTTTGGCTGAAGGAACATCCCCATGTGCCACTGCAGCACCAAGCACTCTGAAAAGTTACGTCATAACTTGTTAGCCACAAAATACTTATGCTATCTTACCTGACCTCAAGAAGTTCCATAACAACAGTGGTTAAGATGCTCCTGGGAACCATTTTTTTGCCAGCTTTCTCTCTCCCCTTTGCTAACAGGCCCCAAAATAAACAGCACCCTCTAAGGTGTTTGATATAGGTTTAAATAGGGCTGACATTGAATGGTCAGAGACCAATGGGAATAGCTCACCCAGTAACTTTCTTTCTTAACAGTCTAACACAATCCTCTCAGGAATGGGATAGGACATTTCCTAGTTATGAGTTCTTTTCAATAAATACAGTTGAAAGGAAAGAAAAAAAATAATCCTGCAAGTCAAATAGTAACATAGCCTTGAGTTTTAAAACCTTATGTTTTAATACCAACAAGAGCTGCACTCCCAGACTGCAGAAATTAGACAAACATCTTTGTTCCTTACTCCTCACCGTGCCCCTGGAGTCGGGTGGCTTTGAAAATCACTGGGAAGCAAAGACAAAGGAATGGATGCAGACTAATACTGCTCATATGAACCCTAACTGAATATTAAAAGATTCACAATTGTCTTTGCAGCACAGGTAAGATCTTACACTACTTGTATCAAGGCTGACCATTGCTCTTGAGAGCAACAGATGTAATTAGTAATGAAGAACTCAGCAGCTGTGATCCATAAACCAAGTCTGGACTGTGAAGCACTTGGGAAGCAAACACTAATATAGGTTCAAAATCCCTATAAAGCTGAGAACACAAAACTTACTAGAAACATAGAAATCAAATACTGCAGAAAACCTACATCAGCCTATTACGTACAGGGAGTCTAAGGTTGATGTTCTTGTTACTATGCTTATACTAGCAATTGGTTCACTGACACTGTAGAGAAGGGATTGCTGCTGTTTTCGTCCTTTCAGTAGTAACTTATTCAGTACCTGTATGAAAGCAGTTCAAAGGTAGATTCCAGAAAATTAAGCTGTATAGGTGTATTTTAAAGAGTAATACACAGTTTTCTGGAATGCACTGTACTTAAAAATGTGATTACCAACTTTAGGTAAAACATGTATATATACATTTGTATATATATACACACATACATATACCTACATATATATATACATTTGTTATTTCCAGATGCATTGTTTCAGGTAACTTAAGAAAACCACTAATAGGATCAAAGGAAATCCTCATCCCTAATCTGTGTCATGTTCATGAATAAAAGAATATGCTGATTTCCTTTTGTTTCCAAGACACCAATGTTGCTGTGGTAACCACACTTACATGAGAAGCTACTCACCTGCACAATGATGCCCTTGGTCTTGTATTCTGCATGGAGGCCTCGAGAGAAGTAATCCACAAAAGCCTACAGAGAAAAGAGAAATATACAGCATGCTATGCATTAATATGGAAGCTGTCGTTTGGAGCTTTATGTAAGCATATTTGATTTACTATTTATAGCTCCTGTTTTCAAAGTGAAAAACCGCTGGCTTTCAAAGAAACTTTGCAGATTACAGCAACGCCGTCTAAACAGAAACATCATGCTTACAAAGCATTTTTACAGACATGAGACTATCTAACCAAACAAAACCCTTTTTAATTTACAAAGAAGATGAACTAGATTTGTTACATAAAGTCCAGTTAAAAAAGGAAAATAATACTGAGTTCACATTATTCATTGTGTGTGTCATCTCCTAAGACTTCTTTTAAAATGAGCAATTTAAATTTCTCCTATGCGTGGTTTTTAAAACGTGTTTTAAAACGCCACCTTTTGCCTTATAATATTTAAGAATACTAAGAACATTCTATGATGATATTTTTTCCAAGTCTCAAAGTCCACTACCATAAATTATCTTCCAAACTCCTGGAAGTTTTGGAATTTCCAAGACCAATCATTTAAAGAAAGAAGCAAAAGGGCTAAAAAGAGATAATGTGAGCCTGCTGTCACATCCGATACACCACCTCCATAAATGGAGGCCCACACTCTCTCTCCTCCCTTACCACTTAGTCCAAGATGCACACCTCACACCTCAACACAAAAGTACTGACCTAATAGTCCAAGGCTACTCAGTAGCTCAAAGCAGAGCAGATTCCCTCATCCTTCCTTCTAAACCATCTTCTCTCCCCCAGTCAAAAGAAACCAAATACTTTCTTCTGCTATTATTTCTTGTTTTAGAAAAATGATACAGCTCAATAGGATAAACAGTGCCCTCAACCGAAGGAGCTCAACTATTATACCCTTAACTGAAACAAAAAATAAATACAAAACAAACCAGGTCAAGTTTTTAAGAACCACAGAACCACTACGGGTGGAAAAGAAGAAACAGCTCTAGAAAAAAAAGGCTATTAAAAATAGCAGTATTTGCTTTAGACCAGTGCCAATACAAGCAGCAAAGCTCTAATACTGCACCTACTTCACAATCTTCTTTTGCTGACCATGTCATTAGTGGATTACCACAAGTTGTACCTGAAACCAGTGCTTAAAGTTTGCAGTGTCCACTGTTTTCCCTATTAAGATCATCCTACTGAACTCAGCCAACGCACAAAGCAAAGAAACACTCCCACACTGCTGGACTACTTCTATACTTTACTAAGTATATAAAAGATCTGAAAGAAAAATAGATTTTGCCGTGTAGCCGATATGTTTTTTTATTCTTCAAGTTGCATGTACCAGCTAGAAGTAGGCTCATTAAAGCAAATAAGCTTATCTTCTGCACAACTGTTCTTTCTCTTTTCCCCACCAGTGTAAGTTCTTAATGAAAGACAATACTCAACATCAAGTCTCTGAAAATCAGACCTACCAGCAAAGATTAGAGTGAGCTAGCAATGCTACTCCAGCAATACAAGGAACTTGTATATATGAGCAAATAGTTTGGTGCAGCCCCTGAACATTATTGTCAGATGTATGTGTGATAACTGCACAGCAGATTGTATCAATAATCTATTACAAACAAACAAGCAAGCTAAGTTCTGTTAATCACAAAGTGCTTTGATAATTCAGAGTTCTAGCTGCTTCCACGTGACAGTCCTGAAATCAGTTACTGCTTCAAATATGGAGAGCCCACATAAAGAGTGTCATCTCTACCACTCAGTGTGAGCTTAGCAATAAAGGAAACACTTGTTTTACATGAGAAGGAACAAGCAACTTCCAGTTTCCAAATAAACACTGAATTTTTTACTTCTTCAAGCTTGAATTCATTTCAAGACAAGTTGGGTTGTTTTAACTGCAGATGTTCAAAAGTGCTCCAACAGCCCGTAACTTTAAAAAGTCCTAAGAATGATCCCTAAATAAGAACCCTCTGAATAAGCAGATAAATGCAGCACACAAGAACCAATTTCCTCTCCTTGGATATCTAGTAACAAATCCAAATACTTGAGAAGCGGTGGGAAAAAACATCTTTCACTTTGCTTTGGTATTAATGCAGGTAGATAGGGAAGCCGGTCAAAAAGCAGGAATATGATTGCTTTTAAAGCATCTAATAGGGAATTCTCTACATGAAGGTTAAAGACTTGGACTGCTTATGTTCCTGACGATTAGCCAAAGCCATTGACTTAGACCTGGAGGATACTATACTTTAAAACCCCTCTATATAGATGAGGAAAAAACCCTAGAAATTGCAGATACAGTCTTTCTATAGCTACATTAGTGGAGTCACTTTCATGCTTACTAATCTTTCTATGGTAGAAGGTGAGCAGTGCTGAGAATAGGCAGATGACTTAGCCTGTAATTGAGTTTCTTAGGAGGAAGGGAGGAATATTTGAGCTTCTAATTGAAAAAAAGACTAGGCAAAGCAGCCTAAGGTATATTATCTCTAAAATCAGCAGCTCACATCATTTGATAAAGCTGAAGGCAATGCCACAACAGAAGTGACCTTTCACATTAAAGCAAACTGTGCTGTCAGAAAATAGCTATTTCAAGAGCCAATTTTATCAGCTATGGCTAATTCAGGCTTCCACAATTTCTAAACTTAAATATCCCTTACTTGCACTAATATTAAGTGTAAATAAAACAGCATGCTAAGTTTTTTTCCTGATATATGAAAACTTAGCTGAGAGTTTAAAGGAAACTCTGTTCTGACATGAACAACACTGACTGAAAGCACTTATGTTCCACCAAGTTTCTGATTAAACTCTGAACTTACTTTAAGTATTGAAGGTAATTGTCAGGTGTATCTAAATAAAACTATAGTGCTATACTGCTTGAATATCATGTAATAACAAAACTAGATGCAAGAGGCATTTATGTATACGGTGAACCCATGTTTTGCCATTGGGGTGTTAACAGATCTTTTCGTTGAACAAATGGAGCTCATACACATACCTTGGAAATAAAATTAACCCTGGCTGCAGTAAGTCAAAATTGTTCCAGATAACACAATGAGAAACTGGAGCAATAAATTTAACATGAAATGTAGATTTTGAGTAATAACATGCTGTATGTATAGAGAGCATACATTTGATATCATCTTCAGCATTCTCATTTGGAAGTTGAGCAGATACGTGCTGAAAGAACAAACTGCTGGATAGATAGAAAATTGTCTGGACCACCAGGCTCAAAGGGCCGTGATTAATGGCTTGACATCTGGCTAGTAACAAGCACAGAACCCCACAGATCAATACCA
Source organism: Coturnix japonica (assembly GCF_054131305.1). Taxonomy (NCBI): domain Eukaryota; kingdom Metazoa; phylum Chordata; class Aves; order Galliformes; family Phasianidae; genus Coturnix; species Coturnix japonica. Next base: position 21,672,254 of record NC_140667.1, on the reverse strand, counting down.
AGGCCTATACTCTTCAATATCTGCCATCAGCAACCTAGATGATGGCACATAGTACATTCTCAGCACATTTGCAGACGACAAAATTAGATGGAGTGCCTGACACGGCAGAGCTTCAGTCCAGAGGGACCCTGTTCAACTGGATGACTGCTAAACTTCATGAGATTTCTTAACTGGCGCAGAGTGAAGTGCAAAGTTCTGCATACCAAGTAGGATAGCCCCATGTCTTAATGTTGGCTAAGTATCAGTGCTGCTGCAAAGAACCTGGAATTTATGGTGGCTGCTAGGGAGAAGGTAAGCCAATAATCCATTCACTGCAAGACAAACAAACCACATACTAGGCTACATTAGCAGGACATGTGGCCAACAACTCAGGAGGAGATAGTTATTTGGTACTAGCAACGAACTAGAGCTCTATCTTTTCTCTTAACTAAAGTGCAAACAATCAAAAAAGAAGACAAATGTTTGTTTCCTGAAAGCGCCAGAAGAATCCTACTTAAATATATATGTACATACATCCTTACCATATGTACCTATTTTCTACAAGACTAGACAAGGAGACTTGTTTCAAAGTCTCAAAACAAGAAGTTGAATTAAACTTTGCCAGCATCCTTCCTCAACCTTACATTAAGACTGCTTGGTACAGTAACACCCTTTGTGGTGTGCAATACAGTATATAAAATTGTCATGTGATGAGTGTATGTAATGTAAAATATAAAACAGTAGCTTCCATGCCAGCAAGCCTTTGTATTCGTTTTTATCTTGATCTTCTGTTTTCCACTATTTGCAAATTTTATGTTAGAACTTTTAGTTCATGAAAGCACCACTAGATGGACACCAAAACATTTATTCCTGTAGTGTTGGCTCACATTTGACACTTGATTTCAGCATACAAAAGAATATTTACCTTGGTTGCAGAGTAAAGAGTCAGCAGTGGAGTTGGATACATCCCAGCAGCTGATGAGATGTTCAAGATTACCCCTTTTGATCTGAAAGTGAAGATAAATTCCAATGAAATAAGCAGCAACAACAACAAAAACCTTTCATGTTTCATAAAATTAATTCAAGCCCTAAGAAAATCTTTAGGATGCAATTGAGATAATTAAGATGTGTTTAAAAACTTCAATCAAATCCTAAACTGAAATTTACTAATATGCCTTCAAGTACAATGCAAGTATTCAAGTAGCTGGTATAAATCAGGAATAACTCCAAGGTCAATGCAGCAAGAGAATCCAGCTCCAGCATATGTATATTGAGCTCAACTATGCAAAAAATCAATCGTGAGAATTTGGCACGAATTCAGAAGACAACTTTTAAACCTTGGGTTAAGGTGGCAGAAATGACAAGTTTGTTACACAGATTACACTTTGATAATTCCTTTTGGCATAAAATACCTTCCAAGTTTTACGTTCATGACGGATCTTTAAGATAGCAAGCATTTGAATCTACTACTTAAATACAACAGTGTTTTAATAGAGAGTAGAAGATATGCAATGGATGACTATAGAAGAATTACTTTAGAGCTGTGTTACAGTAATATTTCAGGTATTCCACTATAATGTTTAGGTAAGAGTACCTGAAACTAGCTACTACCAGTTCTGTCAAGCACTTCTAAAGCATGTGATACTAGAACAGACACTAGGACTCCTGGATTTCCCAGTCCACTATTTTGATTACGTCCATTTCTCTGACTAGTTCTACACACAAAAGGAGACCTGTTACTTAGTGCTAAGTAGAAATCAGCATTAATTAAAGAAAAAATTAGGGCAGATAAGCTATTAGAGGATAGGAGCAGAGAGTCCAGTGAAAGCTGCCTCTGCTTCTTTCTACCCTACAGCAGACCTCAGCCAGTTTGCTTGAACACACCATAAGGTTTTCTGCGTCTCGTGCAGAGAAAGAACACGCATGCAGGTCATCACACAGCTGCTGCAGATTCACAAACTTCTTATCACATTTGTTCACCTATGTATAGCCTATGCCACCACTGCCACAATGAATTAAGGAACCATCTTAAAAACAAACTGCTGAGCTTAAGCAACAATTAAAAACAAAATGTTACGATTCTTTGAGAATTGTGGCAACAGATTCATGGCCTCTGCCATGATACAAGTGGGAATTAGTTCTAGAAATAAGACAGTTGACATGACAGAAAATAAACATTTCACAGTCACTGAGGTCTTCAAACACTTTTGTTTTGTTAACTTTTTGTTCTTGGAGTACAAGGAATTACCTGCAAGGTTCTTCTGGTCAAGCTAAGTAGTAACGTGGATCCAAATATGTGGTATGAAGAAAACAAGGCTACAAATTCATCATGAGTTTTCACAACAGCAGAAGACTACCAGTGGATGCTAGAGGTTTTTCATACCAAGACAGGTGGTGCTTGTGATATTTACCCACGAGCTTAGCAGTGAAATGAGTATTCGTTCAGTTTTTAAGAGATTACCAGATTGGAGAAGGAACTTTTTATAAAGCTAAGAAGGCTATGTGAGCAGACTACAGAATGGCTGCTGAAAAATCAATATTAACAAAACCAACTGCACTTGCTAAAGAAAATAATGTGAATTAATCACAGCCCTCGCAGAATTCTACATCAACTCTCTGTTTCCTTGAAGAGCTCAACTAAAGTCACCAAGGAATTGGTTCTCTTTTGTGCGGCCGTCACCAAGAGCAGCCTGAGGCGAGGCGGGCAGGGAATGGCAGGGACACGTCCATCGCACCCAAGTCCTGCCACATCTGCAGAATGCTTCTCTGTCCTTCCCAACACAGGACAAAAAAAGAGAAAAGGAGGAAAAAGAAGCCCTGATAGATGAGCAAGGTGAAAGGATTCAATTTAGATACTTAAGAGACTATTAAGAAGAGCCCGTGATAAGATTATAAAGACTAATGAATAACAAAGATCAAGATCTTGATTTATCCTCCCATAATGCAAAAAAGGAAGATGACATGAAGTGAAAGACCGCGAAATCTAGATCCAATGGAGGCAGCGCTCTCCCTACACTCAGACTGGAGGAGTCACCACCACGACACATAACAGAGGACGAAGCCTGACAGGACTTGATGAGGGTTAAGCATTTCTAGGGAGGACAAGACTCCCCTGTGCAACTAAGAAGCATGCATGGAGGGGTGCACGGGCACTCAGGGGAGACGCCTCCAATTGCTCCCAACCCAACGCAGCAGCAGCGCTGTAGAGAGGACCCCGAGGGCAGCAGGCCACACCCAGCCCACCCCTCACGCTGCAGCCCACGGCTGCTGCTATATTTAGAGCCATCCCGTTGCCATGGCAGCCAGCGCCTGCTCCAGCTGCATGCCATGGAAGGAGCGCTTCCTCCCTAATGTCATTAGACACTTGCTACTTCCCCAGCAGTAAACAGCAGAGTTGGGTGTTTGTCTAGAAACAGTCAGCCGAGTTCGCTGCTGCGTGCCCAAAGACATCGAGGCTCGATGTTCGGTTCTGCAAAGTCTCTCACCTAGATGGCTGCCTGAAAACTGACAGAGGAACTGCTCATTTAAGTGGAATTGGAAGATGCAGATTATGAATGGTCACTGTACGAATCTAGAGCACAGGAGAAGAGCCAGAGAAGCATCTAAATGCCATTACCAAAAATGGCAGTCATCTGATGCTGTGGTACTCATCACAAATAAGTAAGGAATATACCAAGATGTTGCTGAGTTTTCTGCTAACAAACCTGGACATAAAGCACGTCCACTCAGCTCTGCATTTGTCTAGGAACAACGTCAAGCCAACCCCCAGGTACACCAAAGCATGCAGCATAGGTGTGAGATGCCATGGTGCACCATGTGACCGAGTGCTCAGCGCACTGTCCTCCTTGAACACACGGGAGCAGCAGTGGGACAGAAACCATGGCTTTGACTCAAATGGACCTGCCATGTGAAGTGGCTTCACACAGGTGGAAGCATTCCAGATGTGTAAACCCTCCTCTTTTTTTGATCTCTATTAACCCTTTCTTTCCAAATGGCCGTCCTTAGGATTCCTGAGGTGAGCCAGTAGAGGTAGGAATCGTGAGGCAAAGAAACACGATTGTTTGCTCAAGGGTAGTCAGAAGCAAACCTGGGCCCTGCCTTCATTCAAACCACCTCTGCTACTGTAATATCAAACAAAGTCAGGACATTCTGCAAGCAGAATATGCATCATTCTCCTCTGTGAAATGGAAGAGATCAATCTCAGTCAAAATGGATAACTACAATGTTTCTTCAGACAAAGGAAGAAACTGAGGCAATAAGTTGCTGTTAGAGCTCCAAAAACTCATACTGAAAGTACCTTAAATCCCTACCAAAGGATTGCTCTGGTCACATCGGCATCTTCAGAAGGACAACATTTTCACAAAAGCCACGTGCCATTATCTGCCATTTAGAAGACCTGAGCAAGGCATAACATCTGACTTCTGAACCTTACGTTCCACCATTGCAGTGCAATCTTCAGTCTCAGCCTCAGGAAATATCAATAATCAGCTCTCCCAGATTCTGAGGTTTTCTTTTCTAAATCAAGTTTCTTTGCATGAAATAAACCCCTTCTTCTGCTTCCATTCTTACCTCCAAATTGTCTCAACTAATCAGTCTAAGCTTGTCACCAATCTGATGTGCTAAGTACCAGCTCCCAGACTGGCTACTAGCTGTGACAGTTTCTACCCATGAAGAAACTTCACTTTAGATGTGAAATACTTGCTCTCCATTGCTAGCATAATTGAACTCTGATCTACAGTGAAGACTTCCAGATTGTGGGAAGATACAATAAATTATTTTTTCCACCCTTAAATAGTCATATTTTGAGGTTTGCCCCATATATATGCTCCTTCTATAGTATTCACTTGGAGGTAATACCAATATCGTGCATAGTCTTACACAGCCTTCCTCATTCATCATTTATCACCTGTATTATCATAGAATCACAGAATCCTTAAGAGTCGGAATGGATCTTTAAAGGTCATCTAGTGCATCTCTCCTGCAATGAACAAGGACATGCACAGCTAGATCAGGCTGCCCAGGGCCTTGTCGAGCCTTGCCTTTAAGGTCTCCAGGGATGGGACGTCCACCACACCTCTGGGCATCCTGTTCCAGTACCTCACCACCCTCAGTGTAAAAGACTTTTTCCTTACATCCAACCTAATTCTACCCTCCTGAAATTTGAAGCCATTTTTTCCCTTGTTCTCCCACCATAGACACTGCTAAATAGTCCACCTCCTCTCTTCCTGTAGCTCCCCTTTAGATACTGAAAGGCTACTTTCAGGTCACTTCACAGCCTTCTCCAGACTGAACAGTCCCAGCTCTCACCTGACCTTGCAGGTCCTTCCCCTGGATCATTTTCGTGGCCCTCCTCTGGACATTCTCCAACAGGCCTATGTCTCTCCTGTACTGAGAACTCCACATCTGGACACAGTACTCCATTTGAGGTCTCACTAGTGTGGAAGAGAGGGACTGGATCACCTCCCTCAACCTGTTAACCATGCTTCTTTTGGTGCAGTCCAGGATACATCTGGCTTTCTGGGCTGCAAGGGCACATTGCAGGCTCATATCCAGCTTCCCATCCATCAGTATGCTCAGGTCTTTCTAGGCAGGGCTGTACTCTATCCTTTCATCCCCCAGCTTGTATCGGTAGTAAGGGTTGCAAGAGCTTGCATTTGGATTTGTTGAACCTCATGAGATTTACCTGGCCCCCACTGCTCCAGTCTTCTTTTTGTTTTGTTTTTCTTGTGAGTGCAGCTCAGCTCTAACCTAAAGCAATCCCCAGCAAGCCAGGGTTAGTGCTGCAGCAGACAGCAAACATCCTGCAACAGTCAACACCAGCTACAGAACAGCCTGGAGGGACTGCACCAAACCTGGGTGCCTTTAGTTTCACCCGAGAGCTGCCTAGGAAGTCAGTACATGTCTTCTGCAGTGACAGCGGTGTGCATTAACTCCTTTTTTAAAGAGCTGGTCTCCAATTCTACTTCACCAAATGATCACAGACTTTCCTCAATATACCTCGTACTGTATAACGAGAACATACTCTTTGCATCCATTTTACTTACAATGACTTAGAGAAATAGCCTTAAGAAGGTTATTCCCAGGAACTGTAACCACCCCCTCAGAATAGCAGGTTGTTGAGTTAGTGCTGATGAGTCAGACGGGCTTTTTAATTCTGTTCTAAAAGGAATCACCACAACAGTGGAAAAGGGAGAGGAAAAATAAAAAGGGAATCGAGTGGAAAAGGCTTCCACCGTCTGATGATTCATGCACCATCAGCGTGACTCACCCAGCATTACTCTGCCATTAAAACATGGAGACCAGGCTGATTAGTCACAGTAATGAATTTTTCAAGAAAGGATTCTCCCCTATAAATAATGATGACTTTGTCTGGATAGTGGTAGTGTGACTCACCTTTCCAGCATGCCGGGCAGCACCAATCGTGTCATCTGCAAAAAGAAAACATTCGTGATGGCTGAGAATGCAGGCACCAGACAGCCAGCAACAGGGAAGCCTCCCTTCCTCCCAGAAGCAGCTGCCACCCCCTCCACTCCAGCCACAGCTCGGGGAAGCAGAGACCATACTTTGCGTAGGCAGTTTATTTTTATTCTACCTGGATAACTTGGCTCTGTCAAGCAGTGTGTGTACTGAAACTGGTGAACCGAGCCAGCTAGCAGCATAAGTACAATAAGTGCAATAAGAATAAATAAAAATGACTTCACCACCATGCAGCATCCATGGCTTCTAAAGAAGATGGAAACACCAGAGTACTATCATATGCGTATGATCTTTCTCTCCCCAGAAAAGCCATCTATATTTATTATGATTGACTAAAATTACCATCTATGCTGATGCATTTTAGCAAGTTTTACTAAATGGCTGATTTCAAAATAAAAAAACAAAACAACAAAAAACAACTAAATTGTGGAGCAGCAAGAGAACTGGACAAAAACACTGGAGTATTCTAGCTCTTGTAATCATAGAATCATGTCAATACAACTCACTGCTCCAACACATTTCCTTTATTTTAGAATAAACTATGTAAAGCTTAACAGCATTAACATAGTAAGAATCATTACTGTTAGGAGGCAGGCAAAAAAAGTTCAGTTTGCTTCTGATCAAGGGCTGCCTTTGTGTAAGAGTATTACTATATGAAGCACACAGAAAATGAGCTTCTAGGGCACTACTTCAGTACCGAGCTCTGAATAGCCCTAGTTTTTCAGCAGCTTGCTATAAATAATATGTTGCATACTGAAAGCATTTAAGAGCCTAGAACCTTACTTTGCTGATTACACAGGTGTCTGCACTAAGAAAATTTCCCCTGTGCAGAGGAAAACTTCCCCACTGCTCTGCACACTCTGCCTTTACCACAGCTGTGAGCAATCCATCTATAACCCAGCTGAAAGCCTCTCCAGAGCTGTAAACCTATAACAAGCTTCCCAATAGCAGACCCAGCAGCTCTGGAAAGGGAAACAAAGCACTGGCCCAAACTAAGATGAATTTTCAATTTGCAAGAAAAACCAGTCCTTCTAATACTGTTACCATCCTTAACTATGAACTGAATCCAAAACTGATGCCTGTAAAAAATCATAAAGTCAAAGTTCAGTTTCTGCCAACTACTACCCCACTCCCAGCCAACCCTGTTTGTGAGCATCCTGACTGACACCAAAGACAGATCAGAAATATAAATTGTCACTTTTCACATCTTTAAACAAAAATATTTTCCAAAAAACAAAATGCTTGATGACTAAAATATAGCAGTATTCCCACTAATACCAAATTACCTTGATAGGTTAAAATATGAAGCTTTGGAGGGGAAAAAAGCATATGGAGAACAAAACATCTGCAAGCACTTATTAAAAGAAAGAAAGGTGAGTTTCTGTAGCAAGCTATATTAGTATTACTGTTGCATGAACATTTAGATAAGGTGGAATCTAGTTTTGGTTTTGATTTTATTTTTTAGTTGTGAACTATCGGATACACTGCATGACAACTACGGCAGGGCATTGCACAAACAAGGGTTGAGCAGACCTTACAGTCATCGTGTGGGCTGCTGACACCTGCAACTCCCAGCATCGCTGCAAAAATCAAACTAAGTTTTTCCTGAGGTGTTAAACATCACCAAGCTAACCAGGTCCGATGCAACTTCAAAACGAACTCTAACTATGCACAAGCTTTCTCACACAGTAATACTTCAAAAGAAATGAGAAAATACCAATTTTAATATTAAAGGATAATGAACGATTCTGCTGATTTTAAGACTAGCTCAAGATTGGCAGATCTTTTCTCTGTACAAACTTTACGATCTCTACCACAGATCTCTTGGCAAAAAGTGGCATATTGCTTCTTGCCTGTCAGGGTAAGATAATGCTGCATTCCGTTTTCACAGATTGACATGGGGATGTGGCTTGTAATTGCCTCCCCTTAGGCAACCCAAAAATGGTTTGAAAAATGAGTACAGCAGCTCCATCGTAATACAGAGAGGATCACATTTGAAACTTTTAGTCCTAAGTCCCCACTTATGCATTTAGGGTCTCAATTCCAACTGCAAGCTGGTAAACAGCTCTAACTTCACTACCAACATCCAAATGAGAGTACACACAAAAAATCCACAATGATTAATGTTCAATTGATACAAATTATAAATGATGAAGCCAACAACAGCTGAAACATTACAGTAGGTGCACAACGCGAGTGGAAATCACCAATGCTCTCCCCTGCAGCTTTGTTTTACACCATCTGTGTCCAAAAAGCTCAGCTGGATGGGCAAGTGAATCCCCACCCTCAAAAAACACTGATGGCAAAACCAGATTTCATAGTCAACATCACCTCCATTTGCCTCCATTAAAATGAGTATTTTGAGAGAACTTCAAAAATCTGTAAAAAAAGGCAAAACTGTTTTTTCCCATCTGTATTTACATCTTGCAACATGTCAAAAGGGATATATGAATATTCAGTATCTTTGTGCAAAAAAAACCACACCAACAAAAAAAACCTACTAAGTAACAGAAGGCAGCCCTTTGAGCCAGTCTCACCTCACCCAGCCAAGTACATGCTAAGGCTGTTCCAGTAATGCAGGAGCACTACTGTAAGAACACTGGCAAAGCATTCTGTAAGCACTTTCAGATTATCTGGCAAATCTCTACATTGCACACACAAAGAAAGCAAACTTTAGCAAAAATGAATTTTTACCACTCATGATCGCATCCAATAATTGCTTGCATGATCTTTATCCAAAAGAGCCAAACTGGTTAACACCCTTGTCTTCAGCAGCTATAACTTCAGACACGCAATTCCAAAACAAGCAGTTCTACAACAAATAAATCTAGAATTGAATACATGTGTCCCCGAGAAAGAATCCAAATGTTTTGCTTGGTCTGATGTATAGATATACAGTTCTGCAATGATGTCAGTTTAATAAATACCGATGTACTACAAGACTGAGTCCACAGGACTTTATGTGTAGGACATGGGAGAACTCTATGTGAATACTTCTTTCTCTGTAAGCAATCTAATAAAGGAGAAAGTGGTAGGAAACCTAAAGAAGAGGCTGGGAACTATCCTAAGATTGCCTTTGGCTGGTGGATACTGAACTCACCTGAGCTATATGAACGAAATGCTTACTTTCATGGAAATACATGTGCTGTAGTAGAACTCACGAATGCTCCAAAAGAACCCAAAGGCTTCCGTAATTTCAGACAGAGTAGCCAGACACTAAACTATAGAGAACCTGCCTACTCACACAAACAAATATCTTATTTCTTTTCAAAAGCTTCAATTAGAACACAGTGTGAATGTAGGTGCGTGCATGTGCCAGAAAAATTTGCTCCAGACAGACTACTTAGTGTCAGAAGCTGTCAATACTTTACAGCTTGTATGGATTGGTAAAACATATTGCATACAACTGTTCAATACTACTAGTTGGTGTTTTCTGTTTGTTTTTCAATAATTTCACACACACACAGGTAAACCTCTAAGTAAAACTACCACAGAGTCTGGTGTCCTGCTCCTTTGTTTCGGTAGATGAAAATAATACAGCCCTGACTAACACAAACACTCAGCCACCTCACAGATAGATAGCTGACACTGTGCCCATGCACTTCTCACACACAGATCTTACTGTGAAAGAACCAGGGAACTGTATTCCTGCACTATTGGTTGAATTATCATGAATGCCACTATCAGCATCTACTATTAAACTCTCATAATGCACCTCTCTCAAAAATAATTTGTTAATGCAGCTTGTACTTGCCACTTTTTACAAACACAAACCATTCGTGTTTGACTTGGGGTAAAACTAAAGTCATTCTACAGAAAATAACACAATAACCTACATGACAAAGTCAGTAAGCAAAAAAGGGGCATAGGATACACAAAGTGTAGTATGAATTTAATAAGCTGCAAGCATTTATTCATATTATTTATGAATTTAATAAGCTGCAAGCAATTGTCCATTGCCAGTGACTTTCCATTGAACAACACTTCCCTCAGGACCATTTCAGTGATACTCGTGACCACCTTCACAGTACACTTACTTCTTCCGTTTCCAAGTACTGGGAACTGTACTTCTCTGCTACAAACTTGCATTATCTTCTTGGCTAAGTCATCAGTTCCCCCTTCCTTTATGACTTTGAATATAAAAGTAAAAGTTCTCCTTTGACCAGAGGTAAGGTACACACACACACACACACACAGCCCTCTTCTCAAAAGCCAGCGTTGCCACTTCCTCCAGAAATATGTTCTGTTTGATATTATCCTTTCCAATACAAAACAAATACAACCATTTTAAGCACAGGTCTACAAAAGAACTTTTCCCCTTTCTCAGAGAGACTAGCTGCTCCTCCTCCTCTCAGTTTTGCACAGGTTGCTATTTGTTTTTGTCCCAAACTCCATCTTCAACTTCTCTGGCACTGCTTAGAGTTGCTCCCTTGTCTTGCCAGGTATTCACAACTTGGTGCAATTTACCTTTCTCTTCCACTGAGAGTCAGCTGACACCACATCTCAGTTCAACATAGAGTGTTTATAGTTTTTTAAAGTTTTAAGCAAATTGTAAGACTCTCAAATACAGTGATGAATAAAAACCTTGATCTGGTAGGCTTCTTGTCCTTTCATATTTAACACTCAGTACAGAACATAAATAAGGTAATGATGGCAAAGATTAGCACAGACACCAAAGTGTGTACGTGCATGTCATTTACTCTCCCCCTTCTTCCAATAATGCCAATTTCCAACTGAAGTCTGGCCTGTACACCTGAAAACCACATTCCCCCTACAACATAATGGCTTTCAAACCAATTTGACTCCTTGCTTAATCAAGCGCTAAGCCAGCACCCCCTCAACTATTTAGTCCCACACATTTTTCAGAGCACACGTTTATGCCACACTCCCAATGCAATTAGCATACTGTCACACTGCAAACAGAGACAATACACTCGCCATTTGTTTCTCACATACTTAGTATCTTGTGACAGGATACATGTTCTCAAACATGAGGGGAAGTTACATTGCATTAGAAACATTAGAGCTGAAAAAAAAGGTTAAGCAGGCCATTAATTTAAGGGAGTTTTAATTTTACATATACTCTTGGAAAAGAAGTGATAAGGTGATATCTCCATTAAACACCAAACTAAATGCTTGTGGGATCCTGTCCCAAAGATCTATGTGAAAGGACACAGCTTTTTCCTAAGATTACTTTTTCTCCTACTTTTATGTGTTCTCCTGAAAAAAAATTTTAAAAAAAAAGGAAAAAAAAAAAAAAAGAAAAACGGGAAAAAAAAGTCTTGCAGATGGTACATATCTCTAATGTGCTCCTCTCCCCAAAACAGTAAGCATCTGGCATGCCTACTGTTTAATTACACAACAGGCTCATGCAAGAAGAACATTTTCAAGCCTAGAAGCTTATGCTCAGACTGCGATTATACCCAGTAGCATCAGCTGCTCATGGTCAAGGAAAGTTTTCAAACATATTGAAAAGCACTAACATACACTAGGTCTCATGGAACTAGATAATAAGTTTTTACACATGTGGGAATAACCACATTATAATGCACAGAGGCTGACACAACACAAAACTTACCAGAAATGAAATCATACATCTGCTAACTGCAGTTGAACATCACTGACTATAAACACAGAGAAATGAGCCTCAAAGCAGCACAAGTTCGTTCTGGAAACAAAGATAATCTGGCTGCAACTCTCTTGAATTTTAGCATACCCAGCAATGCAGACCTCAAATCATCACAGTCTATCATCTTCAGAAAGACATATTAAAGAAGTTCAGCTGTAACCCTTCTGTTCTGACCAAATGTTTCCAGGAGGATCGACACCCCAAATCCTTTAATCACTGAATAGTGCACTCCCTCTGCTGGTACAGCACATGTGTCACACCGTAGCAGTTCACTGATTACACCTGGTGTAACTGTATTAACAATGGCTGGGGCAGGGGGGAATGTCTGCTAAATGGCTTCTGTAAGAGAAACAGTAAAAGGTGCTCACTAACAACAGCCCTCCCTGGTGCAAATCGTGTAGGTGCACAGCAAGACCCGTGGGCCACAAACCTCAATTAAAAGAAATTGGAGTTTGTCAGGTGTGTTTTTAAGCAGAAAAGTTGTAGAAATGATATTAGAGTGGTTCTTCATAACAAGTTTTATACATAATTCCATAACAAGTTGTTCTGAAGCACCACATAAATACACAGGAAAGTGAGAGCAGCAAACTGACATCAACAGCACCATTCAGTCATGCAAGGGCTGCACTTTTCACTGTTTGCCTTGTTTAACCGAGGTGCACAAATCCTACAGAGGGCTTACCTTCAGAAGTCCTGAGCCTACACACATGGCAAAAAGACACCTACATAGACACCTACATTTTCAGCTCCCTGAGAGCACCATACTGAATGAATTCAGTACTTGACCTCATCAAAACAGCTGCATGCAAATCAAATCTTTCAAGCCACATTTGAAGCACCTAATATTTGGGCTAGGAGGCAAAAGGTTAACCCTCAGCTACTGGGGATGCAAACTTTTTATCATGCTGAAAAGAAAGTTGAGGCTTAGCAGTGAATAATCACAAGGAGTTTCTGCAGCACTGTCTGCTAACACAGTAACTGACTCCCTATGTCACATTAAGCAGCAGCCATTAGCTCCGACCACGGTTCAGCTTTGATATATCACAATGAAAAACTGTTTTGTGAATGGACCTCATTTTAATAAAGGCAATAGTTACACTTTTTAGGCTGAAGTGCTACTTATTTCTTCCCAACAAAAACAACGACATATCTATCTCAAAAAAGGGAAAGCATTTTGTTTCAAAAGTTATCACACAGTTCTGTAAGTTTGGATTTTCATTTCACAGCAAGTATAACTATGCTTTCTCACAACAGCATACAAAAGCCTTACACGTGCAGCAGTTAATGGTGATTACCTCAAGAAACACAGACACGGAAGGAGAAGAACAAAAGATTTACAGGAAGGACCAGAACAATAAACATAAAGAAGCACTGTTTTGTGTACATATCACACTCTCCTAATTAGCTAAGAATTATCTTAGAAACACATCATTGTAAAGTAAGAGATTATTCAGTAACTACCCAAATAATCTGCTGAAAGAACCACAAGTGCTGAGTTACACTAAGATGAAAATTGAATCTGCAGTCCAATAGGTGAAAGTAATGCTTTAGACACCTGAATTTGAATTGTTTGAATTAGGATTTCAGGAATAAGTGCTGGCAGCAGGGCACTTACCTTACACACAGACGTGATGTTAATGTTGATCATTTGGTCGATCATCTGCAAGAAAACAACGACTTGCATTACATTCTGATTTAAGTTATTAGAACAGTATTTACAGACTGCCTGGTTTGCAACTGCCAGGATAAATTAAATCTCACTCTTCAACATCCACATCCAGCTTTACTCCACACCTTCTTGCTTCAGTATCAGGAGTGACGATAGACTTTTAAAGCACTCTCTGAATTACTATGGTCAAATTTTATTTCTGATTAGGACCTCACACTCATAAAGAAGAGATACGTCATACTGACACTGAATTTCCTCACACCATTTGCAGTACTTGTGAACTTCAGTAAATTCTGGTATTTCAGTCATATGTCCACATATTTATGTTTGTATTTTGCTCTTCACCATTTTGTAATGCTGTTTTAGACACCTAAGTTCATTTATCAGGTTAATTTTATCCTTTGCTGTATTTGTTACAAAGTTTAGTGGATGGTGTACAAGAAAAAAGCCCCAAGAGATACATTCAGTAACAGTGAAGCAGGGAGAAGAACCCAACAATGGATACAGTATTTCCAAACTCCATTAGCTCAAAGTCATGGTGAAAGTGTTCAAAACCAATGATTACAAAGTAGTCAAGTCAACCACAACTGTTTCTACAGTACAAAATGTATCCTCTGGCCCAACTTAAGTTTGCAATCCATGTTCTGGAATAGGCAGCTTCCATTCCAAAGTTACTTCCATCCCTTATATCTCTTAAAAGACCACCCCACCTAGTAAAAGCTGCACATGTTGCTTACGTAAACCTCTAAGAACCTTTCTGGAATGCATTCTAATCAGGAAAATTTGCTTCTTTGGGGTACTTCAACCAAACCTAAATACTTCTGCCTTATCCATTAAGTAGAGAGAACAAACACCGAGAACGCTGTAAAGTAACAGAAATAATAATAATCATCATCACTCACTTTATCCAGGTCTGGAACATCAATGAAGTATTCCGGATAAGAATATGAAATCCCCACGTTGTTTACTGAAATGAAAACAAGAAGTTTTTATGTAAATTCCTTCTAATATTTGACTACCGATTGTCTGCAGTACTCTTAAACTGCTGCATTTGAATCATTTAACCCTTCTAGTCAAGTTTCCTTAACTGTAAGTATATACGTACACACAAGTGGAACCCTGGAACAAAAACATCCTGAACATGAAATGTCACTTCTCAGGTGGTTTGAGCACCTGCTGCCCCATGAAGAGCCCACAGAGGCCGGCAAGACAGTCAGTGGGGCTGTTTGACATAAACCAAGCAAAATAAAGGTAGAAGAAACATCCCAATAGCAATTTCCCTCAAAACTTATTTTGGACATCGGCCTCCCTTCCCCACATGTTGCAAGGTGTGCAGGTTCAGGATGGCCTTGGGACATGTCCAAGGCCTTCCTCAGTCTTAGAATAGTGCAGAAAAACAATGTGTGTGGTGGGTTTTTTGGCCCATGTCATGGGTTACCTAGATTCACCTATGCCTGTGACAGGGGGAGCCACCCTGTAGGGCCCCCCAGCCCGGAAAGGAAGGGGAAAAAAAGAGAAATGGGATAAAAACATGATTATGATGTGGAATACTGATAGCAAAATTACAAAATTGCAAAACCATGACAGTCCAAGAGAGCATTGGCAAGGAACAACCCTGCTTCCCAAAAGAAAGAGAGGAGCGGACAAAAGAGGAGAGGAGGAGACGAGCAGAGGACAGTAGGTGGCAGCAAGAGCCCAGGCGTGACTGAGCTCCCCGAGAAGCTGGGGGAAGGAGGAGGCACGGCTCATAGCAAGAAGAAATCACATTAATGACAGGCTGTGTACATTAAGCAGCCAGTGTTTTTGACAGAGAGTCTCTGCCTTTAGAAATGGTTCCTGGTTCCCCCTCCCTGGGCTCGCAGCTCACTGCACAGAGACCCACTGCAGCACACCACTCTCCCAGTCATACCCTCATGCTTCTCATATCTGCACAGCTCATCCCCATCGGCAGCATTTCAAATTAACTGAAAGAATATATTAATTACTGAAACCTGATTTTTTTCCTGAGCAACACTTGCAACTGTCAAGGTTTTATTCTAAGACCAGAACCCAGCACTCATCCTCCAGCCTCACCCCAAGTAGCACTAAACTTCTGGTATCATCAGAGAACAATGCAGCTCTGCAGTCTGTTTCTTCAGACTTAATAGATCATATCGGTATGGAGACCAAAAGAAAAACCAACAAAAAACAACCAAGCAAATGGGATCTCCGCTTCTTAAGTATCCGTTGTTCATCTCACGCAAGTGAAACTTGTGACATTTGGTTGCTGTGGCAACATTTTACATATCCATAGCGTCTTACACCCCAGACAATCCTGAAGGGCTCTATAAGCTTGGCAGCACTGCTCTAGGGCAGCAATAGGGTAAGAAACAAGGTTCAGTGGGTACTGGTGCCATTTTTGTGTGGCAGGTTGGATTTCAGGTTTTTCTGTTTGGTTGGGGTTTTTTTTTTTTTAAGCCCCTACACCTCTGCCAGAAGCCCTCATTTTAACACCCAGACTGAAGGGTATGTAAGCATCACAAGACATTCCGGATATGCAAGCAACACGCGTAAGGGATTCTGGCAGAAGTTTGCCAACTTCATTCAGGAATCCTCTCAAAGGACAGCACTTCTAGCTCAGACCTCTTCATGTATTTATGGAAACCCTTAGCTGATTAATCAGGTTGTGATTAAAATTTTAACTTTTGGACGACCTTTACAAAGGCTTACACAGGGAGTTTGGCAAATTCCCAGCAGACATTTGCTATATTTAGAGGGAAAAGTTTTAAAAAGGAGGAAGGTCCAATCTTACTATTTCCACAGCAAGCCAGAAGGTATTTTCCTAATTTTAATCCTAAATTAAGCTATTTTTCACTTTCTCTCTCTGAAAAGGATTTTTGCTATAAACTGTGGCAAAGCTTTGGGACTGCCCTTGGTTGCTTCTTCCAAAGCCAGCACACTGCACATGACCCATGCTACAGAGATGGTCACACAAAATTCACACTGGCTATTAGAAACTGCCACCCAGATACGTACCCTTACAGCCTTAACCATCATGTTGGTCTACCAGATTGTATTTTGCTGCTGTTTTGGAACAGGTTTATTTATCGATTTTTTTTTTTTACAGAAGATCAATTTGCAGTTTGTGAAGGCATATTTTACCTCAGAAGATCTGGATTAGAACAGGGTACGATAACTGCCCAGCTCTACTGCCTTTTGAAACTTACAGAGATTTAAGAAGAACGAAAGAAAGATTTCCCACCTCTGCTTGTTTAACATATTGCTGTAGCTAGCACATGTTCGAAGTCACTGACAGACGCTGTTTTGAACACACAGCAAAAACATTATGCAAACTCTTTTAGCCTCCGTACGTGGGTGAGAAGAAGCTTCCAAATAAGAAGTTTACAAGGATTCCAATCTGTAAGTACTTTAGTTCAACTCTGTGCAACCATACGATCAGAAGCTCCATCTCCAGCCATATGGGTGGAGACATCTTTGTCTAAGTGCAAGATTAAAACTAATTTCCCATAGGTCACCAGCAACTGCGCTACAGCACCAAGAGCTCTCACAGCTATAGCCTCCACATGAGACCAAAAGAGGAAAATACACTGTAACCTGAGAACCCATCCCTCATGGTTGTTCTCATTGAAACCTACCCCTTCCTCACAAAAACATGCAAAACGCAGAGTAGTAAAAGCTGTATTCCGGATCACAAAACAGCTACAGTATTTAAAATATAAGGCAATAAAGCATGAAATCAATTGCCACGAGAAATTAAAGTATCGTCCTTCTAGTGTACCCACAGTCAGTGCTGAAAAAATCACGCTGACAAGTGGTTTTGGTTAATGCAGCTATAACTAGAGAAAGAGAAAAACCCTATGTATCAAATAATCCGATGATCTCTAGGCAGGAGACCTACTAAAATTGGTAGTGAACGTCCTGCTTAGTTAGAAAAAAACACGTCTGTAGAGCTGAGCTGGACAGCGCTGCAAGGAAATGGTGAAAGAGCTCAGCTAGAGAGTACACAACTCTCCAGCATTTTGGTGCTATTTTTACCATGCTTCTAGTCAAGGTGCTTGTGCAAATAAAAGAGAGAAGCAGGCTCTGCTTCAGGAGTGTCGTTTTCCTGTAATAAGCTTACACAACTTGAAGCACATTCACTGCTTTGGTGCCCAAAATCTATAAAAAGTCTGATTTCCACAATTCCATGCATCACCATAACTTTATGGCGTCTAACAAACAGAAGATCTTTCAGTTTGGATATGTATCTCACATAGTAAAAAGGTTTGCTATTCTCTAGCAATTAGTTAAGGACAGATAAGAACAAACATTAACTTTAATCCTCAAAGCTTTGGAAATTTTTTCCTTCAGAAAGGGAAAAATCAAGGCATTCAGGCAAAGGCATTCAAGGCAAATCAAGGCAACCACTCTACATGCAACATGTTGTGAAGATGCTGACACTTACTGTTACTCCACTTCAGGTGGATTTGAATTTTTATAGTAATTAAATGCTGGACAACATGAGCTGCACACACTCAAATCTGTCAGGAGTATCCAGGAATGTTCCGTGCTTTATCATTTAACAACTGCACTTTTATATTGAGTTTTTATGAATACTATTTGTGGGGCATTATTTACAGGCATTATAAAACAAGACCCATCTATTAGAAGGAAATCTCAGCTTCTGTATTATCATGTGATAAATTTATTTTGAAATATGATTTAAAAAATATATAGTTTCAATTCCAATTACTGCACTTTGGGTTAGCAAAATGAGTTTTGTAGCACCAAAATGACTTGAACAGATGACATATACTGGCAGGCATCTGAGCCACAAGACTTGATAAAAATGTCGTGCCTTCTGTTTAGCACCACAAGTTCTCATCCCCATTCAGAAGAATTGTAGAAATACAGGCTATGCACTCGTATATATGCTCTTCTACAGAATGAACCAGAAAACCGATAGGAAACTGCCTTTGCCCCACAGTTCAGGCAAAAGTCAGGTAGATCGCTTGATCGCTTTATGCCAGTTCCTCTTGATTTGTGGCACTTGAGCTCTACACCCTGCAATACACCTGGATGCATCACTATGTCTTGCCAAGGACTCCTGCATCACTTATAGCTCTGTGCTACCACAGTCTGTGCCAACAGAACACCAGCAGCTCTCCACCACCATCAGAATGCACTCAGAACTTTTGGAGCTGGACTCATTTACTTGATGCTATATTCTAATGATTGAATTTTAACAGCTTTTAATTAAAAGTTAACTGTTCTCCCAAAGGACTCTGCTGTGAAGTTCAAACTATATGGAGCTAGCTCAGATTCTGAGATGACATACGATCAAATAACTATGCATGCAGTAACTAGCTGAAGGAGACTTCAACAACTGCATAGTAACACACGGAAGATGCCCAATAAACCTCTGTTCCTAGAACCTGAACACACATGCAGGCAGTGGCTTACGCAGTATACCGTCAGGATACAAAGAAAACACATTGAGCACAGAGTGACATAGTTTCAGTTAGGCAAGCCATCAGCTTTCGTGAATTGCTTTCAATCAACTTCCAAATGTGATCAAGTCAATAAGCATGTTGGGACAAAACACAGTGCGAGAATTTAAAGAGATGAAACACAAACCCAGAACGCCGATCTCCAGGCCTTCCAGTCCAGCCTTGATTCTGTTGTAAATGTCTTCTTTCTCTCCAAAGTCCGCCACAATAATTTTTGTTTCCACTTTGTACTTCTCCTCTAGAAAAAGAGAAGTGTTAAACAATAAATTGGAAATAGCTGGATTAGCATTCAAACACTACAAATCTGTCAGTTATGGCTTTGTAAAACAACACGTTGAGTAGCTAATATTACACCAAAACATTTTTGCTTCTTCAACAGGAATCCTTGAATTTTAACACAACCTGCTCAAGAAGTTTGCAATGTTAAGCTACTTCTGGTGAGAACATTAATTCTCTGAAGATTCAGCACGTTTTGTTTGTAAGGACCGTGAAGATGGCAAGAAAACAAATTATACAGATTTGCACAGAAGGCAAAAAATGCTGAAATCAGGAAACGTACACACACAACAGCATCCAAGTACAACTTGACAAGGACGCTACTTTCCCACCTAAGGCAAATGGTGAGTTGCTTCAGATCGAGCAAACCAATTCTTTATTGCCCCTCATTTCCATTTTCAATTCTGATGCCATAAAATGTTTTAAATATTCAGTATTTCAAACATAAAGGGAACGTGTGGGTGAACAAGAGGAGAACTGCAAGTTCAATCATTCTTAAACCGTTCTGATGTGCTTTTATCTCTTTCCCTAATGGAATGGGAAAAATACGTATAACCAACCGCATTTTGAAACAGAAAAGGGAAGTGCTAAAAACGCCTCACAGAAGGAACAATTCTGCTCCCATCAAGCCAAATTAATTACCCTTAATTAACATCAGTACAATGTCCTCTTGGACTTCAAAAGGACGAAACAGCAGCTTAACAGTGAAGCATTTCAGAAGTTTGCTGCACCCAGATTCCACCCCATTCCTTAAGTGCTCTGCATCCATCCCAAGAAGGCTTTTGCAGCATTTTGCCCCCATGGCCATTCATAAAAGTAGTGTCAATTTAAAGGAAAAGAATCATTCACAAAAAGATTAGGAGCAGCTCGCTTCCCGTGATGCTCTTTGCCATTCAGGGAAAGCCGCAGCTCCTGTGATGCTGCCGTCCATTCATGCAGAATCATGAATCCCCTGAACTCGCTGGGCTGCTCCCCACCCCCCCACTGCAATATCCCTAATGGCAGATGGGATTAGTTCTCCTCTTTTCCCTCTCCCCTCCCTCAGCCCCTTCATCTCTCGTGAACAGCTGCATTGTTTGAAAATCCCTGGAGAGATGTTGCTATGTCAAATGACGACGTAAATAGCATTAAGCCCCTACTGCAGCAGCAGTCTTGTGATCGCGTCAGAAGAAGAAAATCAAGTTCAACACTGGGGGGAGGGAGGGGAACGATTCTATTTTTAGACACAGCTGTTCTAATATTTAACATACACATTCAAATTCTTACAGGACACCAAATTAAAGGCAGCATTATAGGCACATCAAATATGTACGAGGGGACCAGTCAGGCAAAATCAAAGCAGAACGCATCCACACACATGCCATTTTTAGCTGTTGTACAGTATCTGCAGCTGTCTTCGCAGCCATTCAGATGTTTTGCAACGTGCATGTTGTTTAAAGGGCACAAACACCACCCTCCCCGATCTGCTCTGTTGTTTTGACCCTTTTAACTAAGCATTCCTCATTAGGATCGTTAATGATTTATCCTCTAAACCTTTTGAAATTACTACAGAGATACTGAGAAGGGTTTTGACAGAAAAATCTTAAATAGAAAAAATGAAGCCCTCACACTGCAGCTCACGTAAAACCCCTTCCTCAAGCCTTTGGAACATAGCTAATGCCATTACATGCAAGGCAGTTGAGCAAGAGCCCTGTACAAAAACACACAGCACCTTTTGTGGGCTGATGGCAGGTAGCAGAACATGTGGAACACACAAAGAACAGAAGTCTCCCGGTACAGCCAGGACACTGTCACTGCAGTTCTCGCTGCCAGCACTGAGATTTCCCTCCACAGCAGGCTTCCATGCAATGGCCTGCCTCTGCCCCTCCACCCTGTGTCAGCAGCCAGCCATCATGTAACTTTGGAGAACCCCATGCTCTGCCCCCGATCTGCAACAGATGGGATGAGCCGCTTGCCCAGAGAAAAGACTAGCAGATATATCTGATAAAATGGCTCTGTCAAACAGTGACGCAAACAGCATTAGGTCACTTCTGCATAAGCTCATACCAGCAGTCAGGGCACAGGGTGCTGGGGAGAAGAGGTGTGCACTGCTCTGTATGAACAGTGGGAAAGGGAGCTTCCTTCACCCTACACAGGACTAAGATGCACTCTAACAGCTGAGCTAGAAAAGACAACAGAACTTCATCTTATCTCCAAAAAGATAAAGTGTAGCAGAGAAAGCAGCAGGAGGATACGTTCTAACCCAGCTTGCCCAGCAGCAACTGGACTTCTCTTCATTCAGGAAGAGAAAACTGAGATTGGTATTGGAGCTTCCAGCTTGAAGACCCTGAAGTACTCAGGGACCACAATGAATGGAAGGAGGAGAGGAAACCATGTTTTGCAGTCAGCAACCAGAACATTTGAAGCATCTGATAATAGGTGCCTGCGTGTCCAGCATTCTCGATGATTTATTGACAAGTGAATCTGATATTTCATCTTCAAACCTGGTACTTTAAATGCTTTTTTTAGCAAAGGACTGAATATAATCCATCACATTATCAATAGTTTTGCAGCAGTCAGACATCACTCAAGCCATATGGTCTCAGGGATGGGAAAGGTAGCTCAGTAGGTCTGTTTGTGTTTCTCAGTTGTGACACATTGGTGTTTCAATAATTTTCTCCCTGTTCATTTACCAAATATCCCAGGTGAGAACAGCCTTGACCCTACAAATGAAAGGTTTTAGCCTAAACTCAAACTTCTCCAGCTAACTTGTAGGGCCCGTATTACCTTAGCCAAGACTTCTGTTAATTTAGTAACAGGCTGACAAAGCACAACAGTATCTCTGTAGTCTGATAAGAGCATGTAGGAACTTCAGCAAACACTGTCATTGGGGAAGTAAGTTGCTGACCACAAAGCCCTAACAAAACACCTTAATGGCTGTGGGAAGGCTGAATGAATCAGCAGTGGGGGACAGAGCAGGGCCTGAGCAGAAATTACATGAAGAAGCAACCTTACGAGAAGTCAACCCAGAATCAATAAACGAATCCATCTTACACAAGTTCATGATTCCTGTGATGAGTACTGTCTTCAGTGTCTGACATCCAGACTCACAAGGAGTCTCTACAGTAAGAGGTTTGAAAACAGCCTGCTGTTTTGCTGGAAATATGACGAGCTAGTCCAGTAGGCAAGCTCATACTGGAAGGTACTACAAAAAGAAACCACTCTAATTAAAAGCTCTAACAACATCACTGCCAAGATGACCAAAGCAGCTGATTCCAAACTAGGCAGGCAATAAGTAGCAGCCCCAGTTCTCACTGAGTCGTTATACACCAGATTAACCTTGTGGGGGTGATCTCCTTGGCACATTCCAAACTAACACCAGCCACAACACCATTTGTGTACCCTGCGCTTTTGCCTTGGGCCATCAGAACATCTTGCAACAGGACCGCTGCTGGATCCTGATGGTGACGATCCCCACTTCATGCGATTCTTGCCTCTTTCTATCTTTTCTATTGCCTGCCTTCCCTTCCCCATCTCCCTGATTAAGATTTGTAATAAACTGGTCAGACCAACATTTGAACCATTGTTTTTTAATCTCATGCCGGGTATACATATATTGAAGAACCTCCTCTCCCTCCTACAAAGGCAGTATTACAAACAAACCACCACGTGCAAAGTTGCTGTGGTTTTGTTTTTGAACCTGTCATGAGCGGAAATGATCAAATTTCAAAGCAGTGTACCTGGATTCATAACAATTGCCTTATACAACACTAAATTTATGAACTGCCATCTCTTCTTTTTCAGTCATTTCACATGACCATATTTTTCTTCCCCATTCCTGTCACTATGGACTGGTTGATATCAACCATGTCAGTGTAGCACCACTGAAGAGGTAACATACTTTTCTTACTCCTCAACTTTGAGCCAGAGGACATTAAGATGTTAGAATGTACTTGCCTTCATCTTGGCCTTCTCAGTTTCCTCTGCATGTCAGATTTCCTGGCAACATTATCTAGGTTTTCCAAAATTTGAACCTGCCTCTTCCAGTTTTAAAAAAACTTACTTTAATGAACTTCACAAGCTAACAATGGTGGGATAGATACAGCAAAAGCAAGAGCCACATCAGTCCTCTTAAGCTTCCTCTAACCGATCCTGACTATGCTAAATTTCAACAGGATAAATACACACACAGTCTGCAAATAACGCATTAACTATGTGTCCAGATATCAACAGTTCTTTTTAGACAACATTTATACACAAAACTAAAGTTTGTAGAAGTTCTGGCAAGAAAATGTTTTTGGAGACTTAGTCTGATATATGAAAATCAGAAAGTAAACTAGCAATTTAAGGATGTTCATTAAAAGGATACTTGCATACTCTCACGCGACTTTAAACATAATACAGCTGACAAGGAAAATAACCTGTACTCCCACACATTGGTGACATTACTGTTCACCTATGAATGCAAGGTAACTATGAGAGCAAAGATTGCTGAAGAGTCCATGAAACCCAAGAGGTCCAGTTCTACCTTCCGATGGAAACAGCACCTGCACATACCCTGTCCATAGTCAACAAGAGCAGAAGTGAGGAATGCTCCAATATTTGAGGGGGTTCTGCTCCAGGGAGAGAGTGACAGAGCTGAAAGCCATAAACAGCCCAAACAGGAACAGAAGCACACAAAGCCAGGGCAGCCCAGAACCAAAGGTAGAGAAAGGAGAACTCCATGGCAGGAACCACACCAGCATCATCCTGAGCAGCATCTGGAAAGACACACAGCTTGCCTGGTTTTTCATCTGCAGGAGAGTTAGTTACAACCTCACTAGGAGAAGCAAACACTTAGCTATTTTTAGGCAACTCCAAAGTCCAGACAGAGTAATTTACAGATAATGCATCCAGTGTCTTGCTATGCAGGGAAATCTAAACACATCTAAATGATTAAGCAAATTGGGGCAGACCTTTATTACTGAAAAAAGTCAGGCAATGTGACACCATCTCGCACCTAGAGTACCAGAAAACAAGCATAACACTGGAATTTGAAAAATGGAAGTCAGTAGTTTCTAACAGCAATCTATGCCCTAAATACAGGCTAATAAAAATTTTGAAAGAACCTTGGAGGAAGGCTTACCTCCTATGCCACTGTTATGAAAGTTTAAGTAACTCAAAGCAGTAGCTTTCCCTCCCCACCAAACTGACATCTTGGTTAACAAGCTGAAAAATGCTAAGGAAGTGAAGTTTTGACACCCAAATAAGCTGGGCTTGAAAGAAAGTTCTCCCAGAGAAGCGGTCTCATGAACCTTGATGCAAATGAAAGCAGACAGCAGCCTGGTGGTCAGGAGAAGCAGCTCTGTTAGTATGACAGAGACAGTGTCAGTGTTAATGGGTTCTGTGGTGACAAATCCTGCAGAGAAACAGGGAAACAAGAGGAGACTGTCCCTAAAAAAATAACATTAGTACTTGCACTGCTGCTTTCAAAGTGGCTAGACTGAATTTATGCTACATATGTTGAAACAAACCCAGTCACCTTTACAATAGAAAGGTTCAGGATAAGGCACATGAGGCCCATGCTGTAAGTAGGTATGGATTACAGTTATTTCAAGCTCAGAGAAAAGTACCTTTAAAACCACTTGCTAGAACTGAAACACCTTATCTGCTTATATTCAGAGCCTAATAGAAATATTGCCATCTTGATGATGTGGCAAGGAAACTGCCTGCAAAAACACAGAAGAGGTTTCACTTGGTCTTTAGCTTCTGAATAGCCAAAGAAGGAAGCAAACCAGTGGCAGGAGAAGAAAAAATAGCTCTCAACTCTTCAGCATACAGCCAAGAAAAATTTGGCTAAGAGTAAATCAATTAAATCGCATTCACAAATAAGGACCTCATCTTTTCAGTTTCATGACAGTGGCAAGACTCACAGTGATCCGGGACCTAGTCTCTAGAAACAGTCTGTAATAATTGGATAAATTGAGAGAAATAGAGAGATGAAAGCAAAACCTCCTGCTTTTCAGTGCTGTGTCTATACAGAGCAGATAGGAAGAAGAATTCAAGACTAGAGTGGCTGCAGACAGCTCTGCATTTTAGTGGTTTAGTAAGAGAGACCCACTCATTTGCAGAATGCATCATGTTTGGGACTTCCAAAGTAGAACATAGAATGTTAAGTGTCTACTGAATCTGTCTTCAAGAAGGACCATTAAATACTTTGACAGGCAATAGCAGATTGTTGTACAATTTGTTGATACTATGCATCATATAGAAGGTTATTAAAATCAGCCAGGTATAAGAATTACTCACTTTTCCTGACCATTCTGTACGGACTTAAGATTGCAAGAAATCCGCTGTTAACTGTGGCTCTAAGTTTCCCAGTACCTTGGACCTAAGATGTTTTGAAGTGGGATACAATAAATCACATCACAATGTAATACAGGATTACCAAAGGCATATGGGAACATTTATCTGGGGGGAAGGTGGAGGAAACAACAAAAATCCTTGAGGAACCTGCAACAGCTTTCAGGAATGAGACCACAGAAGCACAGATAGAGAAAAGGTGACCTAGAGCAAAGGCTCTGGGCTCTTTTGCCACCTGCATTTATTCATGGTTCAGTTACCAAGTCCACTAACATACTGAATACCAAAAAGGATGAGTCAGAAGAGATGTCCTATTTGTGCAGCTCTATCAGTCCTTCTCTTGAAGGATAGATCACACTATCCATTTCTGTGAAAGGGGCAGTGAGACTAGACCAGAAGATGGGCATCAGACACTGCTGACCCTAATCCAGAGGGATGTTGCACAGAGGAAGAGAATGTGGGTGTTCAGAAAGACAGCAGATATGCAGCAACAGTTAGGTATCCAAACAAAAGTCACACAATAAGTCACTGATATCTCCATAAAACCCTGAAGCAGAGCACTGGTCACCGAAGGAATAAATTAAGCCATACCTAAAAGAAAGCTCTGCAAAGCTGGGTGCAAACAGAAATTGTTGTGCAGGAACACTGTAGTCTATCCATTTCTGCATAGCATAATGAGATGCCTACCTATAATTTAGCATAATTTGCTGTTAAAACACATTTGATAAGCATTTACACGTTTGATCAAGTACAAAAGAATAGATTTGGACTCCTCTCATTTGACTTCTGAAGCAACACTACCAGGGAATTCCTTATATACTGCACTAATTGCACAATCTGCATACAATGTCCTTCAAAAACAGTAAATACTTTAAAAATCTGGTCACATAAAATAATAGAATGGGTAAGAAATGTCAGATCTCGTTTAAAATGTTAAAAAAGCATTAAACAGCTTCAAGTTCCAGTACACATATGGAAATCAATTCTTTGCTTTTCAGCTTTGAAAGAGACAACACAAGATGGATCTCTAAAGCCACAGTACACAACCTTCGAGCTAAATGGGACATCTAAGTTTTTAACTTGTGTGAACAGTACTTCTACTAGAAAACATACAAAGGAAACACACTTTATTAACACTTGCCTCTGCTTGCTCCTCAGACTCCACCACTGCTATATATTATTGCCTCTACAATACACTTCTCAAGTCAGAAAAAACATTCTTAGCAACACATAGGATTAATCAATGAACCCATTCACTCAAATTTTATGCTCAACACAGTAAGCTTTCCTAAATCAAGCTTGTCCTAAATACAAGCTAACTAAAAGCACAGCAGCAGACAGCCTGGAAGCAGCTGCACATGCAAACAGCTGGGGCTGCGCAGCCAAGCCGTGCCAGCACTTCCCATTGGCAGCGTTATGTCTGCAGGCACGGCCAATGCTCAACACACACAGCCCGCCATCCAGCTCGCCACAGTGCATCTGTGGGTAATGCAGGAGATGTGCCCCAAGATGCAAAACAATCTGCCCCTGATCCTAATGCAGCTTCAGGACATTTGAGTCAGTCACTACATGAATTGGAGTCAGCAGCTTCACAGTCATTCACTATTATTGGTTAAGATTCATAGTTTCATCTGGGTTTGGCACCCACTGAAAAATAGTGTAATTGGGAGCCCGTAAGTTGAAAGCACAGTCTTCAGGGTTCTCCAAAGTGTTAGTTGCAAGGGAAAATACACTGTTAAGTAGCCTAGTAATAGCACAGAATACAGAAAGCAGTATAGTGCCCAGTTGAGCACTGGAAGTGAGGCACATGCTAAGAGAGTTTGCTGCAAGCACAGCACACACGTAGTCATTAGCTGAGCCATCTTAACATCACTTATTGTTCATATTTATGGTTTTTGTGTTTGTTTGTTTTTTTTCCCTAAAGAATCCACAGTGAAAAACAGACCAAGAGAGCCTCCTTTCTCTGTGAGCTAGTAACTGGCATTAAGCGTTATCCTCATCACAGCATACTCCTGGAAAACACAAAAGTGACCATCGGCACTTCTTAAGCAGAGCTACAGATTTTTACAGCTTTGACAGACACAAAGAGCTTGCTGTAATGCAATTCAACTTGCTAAAAAATGTTACTCGTGGAGCAAAGATGTAGAAGGAGACAGCACTGTGTGGATCATCCAGTGCTCTTCTTGGGTCAGAGACTCTTAGAAGTCCCATTTTTACATCTCTCAGGCAATCAGATTTCTACCAATTGCCTTAAAACAGATTTGCAATGCAGACTTGCACTTGAAGACAATCTAGTCCTTATTTTCCATGTAATACTAGGTTTATATTATGCTGAAAGTGATAAGCAATATATTGGAACTGTTGTGTTTGCAAGGTGACTAACAGCATAAGAGCTCTACTTTTTGGAATCCACAAAAGTGTACGTAACAAACAACAGTTATTTAGTAGAAACAGTCATTAAGTTTCTGTGCATTAAAGGAAACATGAGCTTTCCCCCACTGATATGCCATATTTGCAAAGTTTCACTGAGGAAAAAAAAAAAAAAAAAAGTGCATAGAAAAAAGAGGGCCTGGTGAGAGAAAATGCAGAAGCACAATGCTTTGTTATGAAAGAAAAACCAAAGACAATGAAAAAGAAGCTCCCTTCTTGACCACTCTAACTTTTCACGATATGCCAATTGTATTCAGGGTTCATCCATTTTATTTAATGACAAATTAATAACAACTTTGGCTTGAATCCTCCTTCAGCTTTTTACGCTGCCTAACAACTGCTCCTTTAGTAAGCATCTGATCCCATTCAAGGCAAACCCATGGGAAACTGCTTTCACTCCATCGCAACGAAACTTCCTCCCAAGATAAAGCCCAAAAGTTCATTCTGAATCAAAGATTCTTATGCTACAACATGTTAAATGTTATATCTATGGTATCTTTGACTAGTGCATTAAAACAAGTTAAAAATATTTGAAGCAATTTTGTCAAGTCCAAGAAACACAGGAGGATACAGTATGTCAAGCCAAAGCCAACTCAAATGATGGAAGGCTGCAAACATTAATTTACCTTGAAGTAGATCACAAAAGGTCAGAATAACTGCCAGACACAGTCAGCCTTCAAGTTAAGATCAAGAAAGTGAACCTTGTCAATCCCCATGCGGGGAAAGTAAGATGATGTCCCCTTCCTCAGATCAAGTATGCCTGCTCCACAGCCTCCCTTATTAAAGTACAAATGTTCTTCCTTGCATCTCAGAGCTGGTGGGTAAGATGTACAAGGGTAGGGGAAGGAAACTCAAGTGACAGGGCAGAGATCATGTGGAAAAGTACTCCGGGGTACCTATATCTGAGGTACTGTCTGGAAGAAATCCTGCAGAGGACAGATTTGCCATGGCAGGTCACTGGCCATTTGCATCAAGAGACCACAGCAACACTTCAGGCATGAGCAAAGTTCTCAGCATCAAGCCTGCTTCAGAGCATCACTCAATTTTGTTACCAAGAAAGCAGGAAAAAAAGCAGTGAGAGCCATCTGCCTAAGAAATGTTTCAGGTTTCAGCACCACATCCCATTCCTTACTTGTGCATACTTGCAGCACACCAAAGGGTGGTGTGAACATGACAGATCCCATGTCTGAAGATGAAAGCTCTCAATTTATGATGCAGCTCAAGTATATGGGATCACAGCGTAGTTCAAGACAGTTAAACAACTTGAAAAACACTATGTGCTAAGTAAATAGTCATCAAGTGCAGATTTTAATGTTAACAGAAGGTTTTGCAGTATCATACGTAGCAGAATCAAGACAATTCTAAAGATCAGTGACTTCAGGAACAAAACCAATAATGTTTTGGACAGTAATTGCTGAATAGTATTAGAGACAGACTGCCAACGAGTTGCTTGTTTCTTCCCTCCTCACAGCTCATGCACAACACTACTGCCTGTCCTAGTCAGCCACCAGCTAACAATGTACAATAAGACCAAATTCTCCTTTTGACAGATTTCCATAAAGGAAAACTCTTAACAGCGTTCTCCTCACTAGTCTGGTTTTCATTATATCCTTCACATTTCAACCCCTAAAAAGTGAGTTCCTTTGGAGCTCTTCCCAAGTCTGCTCAGAACATACCTACAAACCTGCTGGCAACAGTGCAATAACTGAAGTTTTTCTGCTTGCAAATCCACAATGATTCTTTCAAAAAAGAAAAATGAAAAAAAAAGAAAAGAAAGAAAAAGCCATACATGCCCATCTTACACGTGGCAACATCTGAACAGACTGCAGAGACCACATCATGAGCCTGGGTACAAGAAACTGCTGTACAGCTAAAGCCTACTAGGATTTGAAAGCACTATTCTGATTTGCTTGATTATACAGACTATCCTAATCCTTTAGCATATGCTACAATGAACAAGGTATACATTTCAGTAGCTCAGTGTTGTCAAAAGAATGTTCTGAAAACCCAATATGAGTCATCTCATTTCAGAATCATTTAGGAGAGAAAGCAGAAAAATGTTTGGGTGAGGCCTAACAGTAATTATGTATTACAGGCAGCTCTACAAGAGTAGATGTACTTTCCCCTCCCCCCCATCTGAAGAACTCTCTCAGCAGCCATCATTTTGGCGTTGAAAGCTCAAAGCAGTAGATTTATCTGTCTTGTCAGCATCATGATCAAGTTCCAGGGAGAAAGAGATTTCCAGACTGGTTCAGAAAGGGTTATGACCATTTTCAGAAAGCTTGTCACTTCACGCTTAAGAAAGCATTTGTTTCTTGAACAAGATATTTGTAGATAACTTCCAGCAATTCAGTTTTTACTTAGGAAGATACCTGTATACAGCGCAGTAAGAAACACAACTGCGTGCCCACATACGCAGCAAGCTATTACCCAGCTGCTGCAGTTGACCACCAAATAGACTGTAGCTCCAACTTCAGTATTAGCAGTAAGCTTCAGTACTCACACAGGTTACCCAAGCAGTGGTATCCGTACAGCCGATTTACTCTGCTGATGCGTTGACAAGATTAGTGTAAAGGAGGTATGATCGGACACTGCAGTGACATTCTTAAATGAAGGATACTAACAAGCAGGGACAATTACTTCCAAACTAGAAGGTACGATCTGATGCCATCTCAGTTCTAATAAGGATGCTCTTTACCATCTAAATATACACACAAAGATTTTTCTCTCTAGAAAACAGTTTCACCTGCTGTCTTACAGTGAACATTAAAGTTACATACAGTGACATTTAAACTAATTTAAAGAGAACTGTATGCCCCATTTTTCTCAGCAAACTAGTAAAATAGTCATCAATAAGCAAGCTGAAGCCCTTTAGTGATTAAGTTATCATTAGACTAAGCAGTCCAGTACAACAGTACAAGACGGTTTGTGTATACTTCTAGATTACATTTCATAGTAAAGTGGTGCCACTAGCAAATTCAATGGAAGTTTTAACTGTATTATTTTGGCTTAAGTCTGTTATGACCTCTGAAAGAGAGCAGCTCTTACAGTTACCTGTATTATATACACAAACCATTTTAGGAAAGTCTAAGCAAAATAAGTAACACAGAAGAAGGATCTTAAAGCCTTCATTATCCAACATCATTATACTGAGAAACATGCTTTATAGCACACAACTCCCACTCCTGCTTATCAAACAGCTCTACACACAAAGCTACATTTCTCCTTTTATCTTGACATACTATGCATAAACTAATAAACTCATATTAAATCTGCCTTAATAAAAGAGATGTAGATTACAGTAGGAATTTTTCTGCATTATGGTTATACTTTGCTCTAGTTGGAAAATCATTTGTTTGCAAGAGACATAAGGAAACTAACTGACCCCATACAAGTATCGATTTTACATTTGTGATAGGAAAACTGAAGTTACTCTCTTTTTCTTATATATAGCCATTTACTAGATGCTTACTAAAGAAACAGTCCCTAGCATAGGCTCTTAAACTTGCACTGTAACTCATTCCCCACATTCCCATGACTACGAACATTTGTTACCCTAATGTTGCTCCCAGCTCTTTACAATGATCTTTGAGTAGTTTATCCAAAACAAAATGAAATTAGAGGAGCAGGAGGGAAACAACCACTCATACTCACAGTAAATCTGTATGCTTTGTTATATAGTGAATAACATAAGGAACAAAGAAAACACCTTTGTGGTTGAAACCCATGAAATCATACTTGCTTCAAGCTGAGGTAATATTCGGGTGAAGGAATGGCTACATGTTTCTCTCCTCATTACCTTTCGAGATGCCTATCACGACAATCAGTGGTATTTCAGTCTGACTTGGCAGGCAGTTCTTATGCAACACTAACAGTTTTAGAAGTACATATTCATAGAACCCTGCCACAAAATGGCTTGGGTTAGAACCTGTTCCAGTGCCTCATCACCAGAAATAAAACCTACTGTCCCCGGAAGATAAAAAAGAACATCTGCAAAGTTATTTAGCAAGGCCTTTATCATTTATGTCTGTAATATTTGTGCTGTGGACAAAAACAAGCTTTTTATTTTTTAACTAGAGTCGTACATATCAGCCTGTAAGAAATTAACATATTATTAACATTTATTTTAATTATAAGCACATATGTGAAATGTAAGGAAGAAGTTTTCAACTCACTTATTTCACCAGCAACTTGGTCCAACTTTTCTTTTGACCGACTGATTAGAGCCACTTTCATTCCACGTCTTGCCAACTAAAAAAAACAAACAGGAGACATAAGGACAGTCATACAACACTTCCAAATCAGCATCCTAATTACTGCAGGGATTGGTCAATATTGTAATAATGACCAGCAAGTTTGAAGAGTTACAGTTTCACACAGAGATATGGAGGGGAAAAACAGGACAAGTGCTTGTACACACTTCCTTCTTGAATTCCCTCGTGGAAAACTTATTATATTCTTTGTCATCCCATACAGGTGTGCAAGCACACGTATGCAGCAGATAATCAAAAGCAGGTATTTTACAGTCTTTCTACACTTCTGAAAGTCATACCAAAGAAGCTACTATCCACAACTAAGTTCAAAATGCCCAGTTACGATATCCAAGGTCACTTCAACACCTGCGTTGCAAAATTACTCCTGCACTGAATGCCTCTTTCCTTTAGCAACTTACTTAGGGAGAACCAGGCTCTACTCTTTGCCTTTTCGTATGTAATAAAGGTCAACTTAACTCACATTGCTTCTCTGAAGGAACTACCTGTGTAAATTCAGCTGTGGCCACAATGTATCCTGGTCATCAAAATCAGATCTAACTTTGCATGCTTGTAATGGGATCTAACAATTGAACATTGCAGAAAGACAGTTAGATACTTGAATTACACAGCAATGGAAAACAAACAGCCTTTCTTTTGCAAATGCCCATTCCAATGAGAAGTAAAAACACTGTACCCTATTGTTCCAGGCAGATAGCTTACTGGAACAGTTTCTTCATAAACTCAAGCAGTAAGCTTTGGAGATGGTGGAAAAGAGAAGAAGGGATTAAGATAGCTTTCTCCGGTTCCACAGGATCAAGAAAGCAAAGTCAAAAGGTTTACCTAAAAGTTTTTCTGCCTGTGATACTGAGGACAATCTTGACAATAATCTGCTTACTGTGAAACAGCTGAGGTACCAAGGGGCAGGAAAGCCCTACAGCTACTCCTCGTAGGTGCAAACTATAGACTGCTGACACACAGCTTGCTTTCTGTCAGCAGTGAGCTCTGGGCTCAAAGA
Organism: Coturnix japonica; assembly: GCF_054131305.1. Classification (NCBI taxonomy): domain Eukaryota; kingdom Metazoa; phylum Chordata; class Aves; order Galliformes; family Phasianidae; genus Coturnix; species Coturnix japonica. The sequence continues at coordinate 21,638,716 of NC_140667.1, read as the reverse complement.
CTGCTTCAAGCAGGTACCTCATCTTACAGATGTGTGCCAAACTGTACCAGTCCCCAAAACAGATCAAGTAAAGTCACATTGCTACAGTAAGTTAGCAGACTCCCAGCAACTCTGAGAACTTCCACAGCAAAAGCAACTTGAGAAAGTGCTGCTATGTTGACACTGAAGAGTTTTCCTGAGAAGCTCATATCAAATCCAGAAATGGAAACCAAATGACAGAAGAATCATTTAAGTACGGAGAACGAAAAATGTCTAAGAAACCACCTTGTAACTAGGAAAGGGTATCATCCAAAAGAAATAATGTCTTAGAAAAGATACAGTGCTCACTGACTGATGTAACCCGATAGAGTTCTGCCGTGTCTTTGAATATTCACTGATACAGGCCTAGTGAATTGAAAAAAAATCACAGCTGTCCAAAGAGAAAAAAATCATCCTCTGATGTTCCAGTAACTGATTACATTGTTCATATAAGGAATGAGGAAGATCCATTTACACTGTAAATAACCAGCCATTAAACTGGGATCTTTGGCCATTGACCTCGTCAAGATGAAAACGCCAAATGAGAAGACCTTAAAATAACCACAAAAACTAATCTAGAGTAGCACAATGGGAAGATGCTCCTGCAGCTCAAGGATTAATTGATGCAAGCAAAAGTCATCGTTTTAAATTGAGTTGGTGGATGTAGGAGTCTAATTTCCATAAATCCAATGTTAGTAACTACCACATTTTCCACTTTGATAGCAAAACATAGCTGCTGTTAAAACTCTTTCTCTCAAAGAAAGGAGTGTGATTGACAGCTCTCCCGAAAGTAGAGTTAGAGCTCTTGTTAGAGCAAGTACAGCAAGAGCAGTACTAAAGAGATGCAGATATGCATCATCATGCACTCAACTAGATCACAACCTGTAGTTTATCATCCAAGATGAAATTTCTTCTGTTTGCTTTTGCTAATCAGGAGAATAGCAACAGTGGGTCAATAAATACCAAGTTCTGAGTATTCCCTCATTAAAAAACAAGGAAGAAAGCAAGCATGCTCCATTGGAACCAAAGACAAGCACTGGAACCAAAGGCAAGCATTGGACAGAGAGCACTTGCATTTAGCAGAGCACTGTTCATTAAGGGGTAGCACCATCGTGAAAAAGATATCAATGCTGAGCAAGGAACAAATCTTATTATTACAACAATGTAAAGAGTAAAAAGCAGCTTAATACTTGGAAAATAAAGAAAGCAACCACCGCAGAATACAACCAAGGAATTCACCAATTTCTAACACTCTCCCACCAATAATCAGAGATGATACTGAACTTTTGAAGAGGAGATCTCAACAGTTACATTACTCACTTTAACCCCTCCAAAGAGAAGGAAATAATCTGCATGATTATATTCACAGCTGTGAGTACCCAAGCAGCTGTGTATGCCTGTGGCATTTATAGTAACCTGAAGGGAATTCCTAGTAGAAAGTCAAGCCTCTGCTGGCAGTCTTAGGAAGGCAGACAAACCTGAGTTAACTGAAAGATTGAGAAATCTTCCAGGGTATTTCATATTTCACCCTCTATTCGCTTGATGTAATTAAACATCTATCATCCACCTAAATATTCAAAGGGGAAAGTACATCTTATTCTATAGCTCTAGAATGACTGCACCCTCTGGAGTGCTCTGTGCTCACAGTAACACCAGCAAAAAAACTGAAACAGCCCATGTTTCCCATCAGGGCTTCATACTTACAAATCAGCTTTCCTACTAGGTGTACATGTAACAGGAGTCTGCCAGCAGCACACATTTGTGTTCAAAGGCAGCCTAGCTCTCACAGACACCAGCAGAACACAAAGCAAAACTGTAGTTTCACTCACCTGATAACCTAACACATAGAGCTCGAAACCAACAACCCACAATGTTCAGGGGGGTATCTTGCACATCAGAGGACTTCCTCCCAGTAGCACTATGCCCTGGGCACAACAACCTCCTTCCACTTGCTCTAGGCAGTTATTTAAGTGTTGCATAATTTGCTTCAGGGCCATGTAACTGGCATAATTTGGCATGTAGGAGCTGTCAGCCCTGCACAAGAATCAGGTGCTCTTGACATCAGCCTTCCCCCTTAGTAGGGCGGGGTGTTCCTATCTGCAAAGCAGCAAGGAGCCTGGGGGAAGGAGTGCACATGGCAGGGCACACTGGGATGGAAGGGGAGTCTGAAGAGTGAGGGCTCCCCTTAATGAGGACCATGGTCCCTGTGAAACAGAAAACTCCTGAAAAAGAGGATCCCTCACAGATCATTACCTCACACAATCATCTGAGTGCCTTGGAGAAGGCAAAAAATGAATACAAACAGGTTCATTTTGATACTGATGCTGGAGTTTAAAAATATTTTTCCTGTAGGTTGCTGTAGTCAGCACTATTTGTCATGATGTTCTCTGGGCTCATAGGCTAAACCACCCCATATGAACAGGTACTTTCTCTCTTTAAACAATAAACTGCAGTACCATATGTGGAACCTGCATACTCATCAAGAGCAAAAGCACAGTAAAATGGATAAAAAACCCAAGCTTCAGAGACTTGATAAACCATGGGGAATAATTAGAACACAGTGCAGGCAGCTAGAAATGCCATTCAGACAGTGCCTGGAAATACCAAAAGAAAATTCCAAAGCTTGGGGTAGGTGAAAATAATTACAGTAACTAAATAAGTAAAAACTATAGGACAAGGTGAGTGCTGAAAACTGAAGTCATAAATAAGTGAGATTTGACTTTCAGCTTAGCCACCAGAGAGAAACAACACAAAAAACCTCAATCTCCACACATACGTATTAAAACAAGATGAAGGGACAAGGCCTGCTGCTTGACATCTTGCAAAGAATTGGGACAGTTACAAACAATAAGAATTCTTACCTCTTCTGCATAGGCTTTTCCAATGCCATCAGTAGCTCCAGTGACCACTAGGAAAGAAAGATGGACATCCATTAGCTGCTTCACAGCAGTAACTGCAGTAAGTGTTCATTAGCAGGCTACTGAGGTACTTATTCTAGCTAAGAGACAAAAGGTCTCTGGAATAGGCATACAACTTGAAAATTTATTAGATGTCTTTCAGGAAGCTCCCACTACCCTTTTCAAGTAAAGAAAGAGTTATGGGCCTTATAGTTGCATCAAGAATCGTGTTTAGCACCTATTCTCACGCCAGTTTTTTGGCCTGCTATGCTACTTCCAAAGCAATGTGCCTTAATATATTTCTAAAAATCATACACTATATATAGCAAAATAAAAAGCATCCTAAAGCCTGTAAGAATTCAATATTTTATTACATGGACAGAATGTCTCAAAGCAGAAGACACCTATTTAAGACTCTCCAGGAGTTTTCAGATCCCTGCGACTGCAATGCCTTGCCACCAGCAAGTCTGACTGACCAAAGCAGACAGTTGCATCTAGAGTTTTTTCACCTGTGGGCGGACTGGTATCTGTGTCAAGCCTCAAGTCTTTCTAGGATTCTTTTCCACACGCTGAAAATCACTGAATGACTCAACATGCCATTAGTTTGACAGATTATTCTGGGGCTCACCACACCAGTAGCTGATCATCTCAGTTTACTCACTAAACAGCAATTCCCTCATCCACTTCTCCCAACTACTGTTGGAGCAAGCACATTCAGCACCACTTCCTTCTATCAACTATTCACTCCCATCAGCTCCAATTCCTACAACTCAACATTCTTACATTTGCAGCTCACCACTCCTTCATCCACCTCTGCTCTCTTAAGTGGCTACAGAACACACCATACTTATCCAGCTGCCCTCAGACAGATCAGAACAGCTTAGCCCTGAACCGAGGCATGCCTCAAATAACAGGGCTCGTTTAACAGTTCTGAAAACCAAACGGGGAGTTCTGGTTCAATTCCCAAGCCCACCCATACCCCAGCACAGCTGAATGAGGTGCGCAACCAGCACTGCATCTAGCAGCAGCTTACCCCCAGGGCAGCAGAGGGAAACGTGTTTGCAGATGGTTTGATTAGTCACTGTGGATCACCCAAAACAGTTGGAATGCAAACAGTAGCCAGTATACTTCTGTTTGAGTAATAACAGCTAGGAAATGCTGTAACCATTTCGGTTTCTCTGCCGCTAGCTATAAATAAGTAGACATAATAACAAGTGATGAAGCTGCCAGCAAAGGTCCTATTCCAGCTCAAATGGCAAGTCAACAATGCAATAATAGCCTAGGAATGAGATTCAGTAACGTCCCTGACTCAAGCTAGATTTATAGATAACCCTACATGAAAGTATACACACATACATTTACCCCTTCCCTCATTTCAAAGTTTGTTTGCAAGACATCATAGCTCCAATATGGTGAAGATACAAAACTGTACTACCTGTATGCTAGCACACACTGCACGCAGAGGATGTGATGGCTAGTGATCAGTTCTACCTACTGCATTGTTAGCCCCTGTGAAACGTATTCATAAGGTCATGAGAGTGTGTCACACTGTTTTGCCGATTCCTTTTCAACTATAATTAGGCAAGTGTGAGTAAGCTTTGCTATAGATAGAAATCCAAATTTAGAAAGGTAAAGCAGTGGTCTAAACAACAGAAAAAGGCCTCAGAAAAGTAATCAAGAATACATTCGCAGGAGCCCACCTGCCTGTAATCCAAGTTGTGTCAATACCACAACAACCATTTAGCCACATGGCATTATAGCCCTGCAAGATGGTACCATCCCTTCAGTTCTAGGACCATCAAGCTTCAATTTCAGTATTGCTGATCTTCACACGGTTCATTATTTATTCAGCAAAATAATGGAATAAGCAAGAGCACAGAAAATATGAACCAGCACCACCTTAGAATATGTACCAACACCATTTTAGAACAATAACTGGACATATTTTAAGTCGACCCAGGCTGAATAACATTTGACTTCAGTGACTGTTTGAAATGAGTTGCTTCTCTCATTCCAAAGCTAATGAGGTGCCTTAAGAACAGCTCCTCCACCGAGCACTTGTGCACAGTTTCTCTACCTTCTGATTCAAAATTTGAGGACTTATTTTTGAGTTTTATTCTCAAATAACAAGTTCAGAATTTCTAAGTACTTTGCATTTTACAACACCACTAACTGTTCAGCCTTTAGCAACTGTAGCTGAGAGTGTATGCTCTGTAAGGCAGGGACTAACAAAAACATCTGCAACACTTCAAAGAATTAGTACCTAAGAGTGCAAGCACAACGGCAATCCCAGATATCTGTCTTGCTTATCGGATCCACTGTTGAAAGCAATGAAGAGAGGTGGGGTGAAGGCAACTGGCTGGATAAACATCACTGAAGACAAGGTTCAACTGTCTTATCCTCCACCATATTTTGGATTATCTGCATCACGAGTGTGATGGGGAGGATGACAAAAAGAAGTTTTGTTAACTCTTGCACACTTAGTTTTCACAGTGATTACATACATGTCTGTCTTCCACTCTGAAGCCAAATGTTGCAGCTTTAACTACTCCAGCTACGTACACTAGTTTAACTCAGTTTTAACTATCACCTTGACGTGTTGAAGCCAGTTTAACTCCAAGTGTAGATTAATCATTTAAATTCTGTTTCTTCTACAGACTGCCTTCCAGCAAAGTTACAAACAGACTGCAGTTGGCAGAGCTTAAAGAAGGCAAAGCAAGCAGAGTAGGAATTAGTTATTGTCTGCACAAGAAAGCTGCACCAGCTCCTAAGTGTGACTATCCACATTTACTCAGTAGTCAGACGAGCTGTAGTAGCTTCCCACTTCAGCCATCTGCGCTTTCCTGAAGAGAAGTGAGAAGAATGCCCAGGAAGCTTGTGTGGGAGTTGGCTGAATTAAAGTTGGTCTGAATGGAAGCTGGTAGCAAGGCACTCACCGATTTCAGGCAAAGAAGTCAACACTTGTCTTCCCCTGACAATAATCACCAGTGTACACCACACAAATACAAGTGACTGAAAAATCCACCAAGGCATGGGATACAGCCTACAGTAAAAATGGGCAAAGAACTTTCAGCATGGTATCTAGGTCCCCAAACAAAAAACACTGTGGTATTCAAGTGTATATCTTCAAAATGAAAACTTCTTCTCCCAAGTTCTGTAGTTGAATATACCTACACAACACAACAACACATTTTCATGGTGCAACTGAGTAATAACAGTTCCAATTCTAAAGTCAGGTATGTTTAACACACCAGACAATCCAAATGTTTCCTGTCAAGAGGATCTACTGAGCTTTAATCTCTACTCTCATTCTCCTAACACTACAGCCACTGGCACTCAAAATCACAGATCTACGTGTCTATCATCCATCAGTATCTGTATTCTGCAGAACTGGGGGTCAGGGAGAAAACACACACAAGTACTATGTAGAAAAGCAGCAAATACATTTTGTCTATTACTTGGCAGCTCTGTATTTTATGCTGTTTCCTTCAGTGGCAGCCAGAGCATTGATGGGAAACACATGCAAATATATGGCTGGTCTCACTGGAACTTGAAGTGAATTTGCACAACGAACATGGACATATTTCTGTTTGTGCTGTATTGACATCAAGCCTCCTACTTCATCAGAACAAATAAGTGAAAGAGATTACTTTAGCTATCAACTCCAGCTCCCAGCAATCAAACACTATTCATTTAATAGCTATTATCCACATAAAAGTGGATCCACACCACCCAACAAAGCATACAACAAGTTTATGACATTTGATCTTTGACTGCAGGAAATGCTACAGGAAGAGTATAAAAAAAGATCAGGAGGATCTTAGGTCTTAGCTCTTTTCAAGAGTGGAAGGTGTTCTGACATGTTACAGCAGAAAGTGCAGCAGTCCCACCAAACCACCAGCCTCGCGAAGAGAAGAGAAGAAAGCCTTTCTAAACTCAACCTTACTGTTCCCTAACAGGTATCAGTGTCTTTTGGAGTACTGGTTGCCATGTTCAGCACACTACAAATCATTCTATAAAATCATAGGTATTTTACTACAGAATTTTATAAGCAACCGAAAGTCCCAAAACACAGTATTAAATATACTACAGTAAGTACAGAACAGATTCGAGACCTCTCAGTTACCCCTGCATGTATACTAACAAATCAGTGGCACAAGAACTCAGATCATCAGTTCACATTTTCAGTTGCAGCATTATCCTTACCACTTACCATTTGTGTAAATCAGAATCTCTGCTTTAGGTCAGTACAGCAGCTCTTCCCAAAAAGCCGCGCCATAACTTTCCTTCTTGCATGGTAAAAACATCACAACCTCCACTATGAGTTTGCTCATATATCCTTGAGCTCTTACAAGGATATCTTAAATTTAGGACAAAGACACACAGGAATCTACCCTAGCTGCCCCTACCAGACTAGCTGTCAATAGATGCAGTTCATTCTATAACCCTTACCACCACCAAACCGCTTTGCTTCACAATGCTTCACTTCACAGCTCATCCCATGTACTCCACACACAAATCATAAACACCTGAGTCACCTCCTAGGTGGTGCCAAACTCAAGGCAACCCTTGACAAAGACAGCAAAGATCAATGACCTTAGCAGTCAGTGACATGCCTGGTATTGCACTGAAAGGGAAGAACTTCTCAGTTGTGACATGCCACAGACCAAGTCTATAAAACACACTGTTTAAGCAGTCGGTGACTTCAGTGCATAAGATGATGAATATGCCCAGTGGTACACAGCTTCAGGGACTAAAAACCAGACTTTCCTCAGAAGGCCTGCAAAGGGTCACCCATACGTGAATGCTGCCAGCAGCACCCACATCCCCCAGAAACCCCATGGCTCAAGATAAGGCATCAGTGCAGGCAATGAACCTATGCTCAAATGTTTGTTTGTTTGTTTTTGTTTGCAACAGTTACTGCTTTCCCAAGGAAGAGGTGATCTAGGGAACATGTACCTCCTCTCAAGAGGCATGCTAGGTAAGCATTATCTGCTCTTACAAAGGTGACTGCAGTCCCACAGGTGAGATAAAGTATGACCACAGCAGTACAGTCACTGAAGGAAGTGAATATTTGAGGCTCTGAAAGAACATTTTTGCTTGCTCCTTATCCAGCAAGGATATCTTAAAAACAAAAGTAGAGAATGGTGCAGCAGGGCATGAGGCAGGCATGCAGAAATCCTGCCTCACGACATGAGCAAGGAGCAGCATTTATACAGGGAGAGTGAGCAGCAGCAAGCGCAGAGAATCTGACTGCAGCTCTGCAAAGCAATCACGCTGAAACAAGATTAGAGATTCGTGACTCCCCAACTCAAGGTTAGACAACAGGGAAGACAAAGCTTAGAGATCTAGCCTGCCTTCAGATACAAGCACACAGCTCCTACAGCAAAATACGCTTTCAGAGATGCTTAATGGAGATAAAGCATGGAATGCTGTATCCATAATGCTGCTAGCAAACAGCACCAAGCATACTCCTTGTGCTAATGACAGTTAGTTAGTGTTCTCTACTAGCCTCTCAGAACTACAAATTTATTTAAGTTTAGTCGTTTTCCTGTTTTCATTAAGAAAAGCATGAGTTTTAAGGGAGCCCTTCAAAGTACTTCAGATGCACTCAAGGAAGGCTCAAGCCACTAACCAAGTTGTTCCTTCCAGGAAGATGTGAATCCTGCAGTTTGGGTCTAACTGTCCTCTTCTTGCCAACAAACTAAGCCAACAACCCAATCTTCAGGAGGGCAGCACAGCCACCACTGCTGCCCAAGGAGAATTGGACAAATTCGTTGTCAAAATGGCACTGCAGAGGGCGTTTCCCAGACATTTCTCCACTCACACAGGAGAGCAGCCCCTGTCCTGCAGGACAGACTCCAAAGAACATGAGGTTCTTTCTTCACAGCAAACATCCTCCTGTAGCAGAAACAACATAAGGAATAAACCAGGAAGCTATGTGGCTTTTTTAAGCAGTACAGTTCGGAGAAATTTCCTAGCATAGCTAACCTTAGCATAGGTTTGAAGTACACTGCATAAATAACTAAAGACTCGAGATTCTTCTGCTACGAAACGCAGAGGCTATATTAAGAATATGACAGCTCCTGGGGAAAACAAAAGCTGGCAAGAGGAGAAGAGACTATCCCTGCTTGGCATCAAGCAGTGCTTCATCTATTACAGATTTATATAAATCACTGGCAATTGACCAATACCAAGCTTCTAGATTATCTCCAGCCAACAAAAGTACTTTAGTCTGTGCTGGTTAAAAATATTCTACTTTTTGTCCTCAACTTGCTAGGAACGGCTATTTTTAGCAAGAGTCCAATCAACCTTATCAAAATCAAGCATCAAAAATAGACCAGAGAAACACTGGAAGCAAATCCTATTTTTAGCCACTCTGTCTATTCCCTGCCGCTACCCACCGAGTCCTGACTGCACAGACCATGCACGAGTGCTCAGTTATTCTAGGCAGATCCTCGTCGTGACCCTTTTTTCCCTGAACACCTGAATGCAGAAAACACTCGATTGATTAAAGATTAATACAGCCGCAAACCGTGACAGCTGCCTTTCGTCTGAGTGCTTTTGGGGAGGGGGAGAATATGGGATGACAGAGAGCTTGCATCAGTATTCCTCCTGGGGATCTATTACATGGAAAGAAAATTGCTATTTCAATTCCCTTTTGTTGCTAAAAATAGCAGCCCCAATTGATTCGAGCAAACAGGGCACCGGCTTAGCAATGCCAAATTTAGAAACCACTGAAATCCCAAAGAGTGAACACTAACGCAGTCTAACACATGCCAGCTCATATTTAACAAAGAACAAAGAAGATAAGCATGCCGGCTGCAAGTTAATAAGACGGCAGCAACTCCCTGCATTTTTATTAAATAAAAACAGAAAACTTGGTGCAGGAATTACACAAACTTCAATTCCATCCCCAATTTAATTTGCTGAAATAGGAATCCTCATCATAAAGATCATCTGTACCTAATCTGAAATCATCCAAATTCTGGATATTTTTTCCACATGAAGGCTTTTTTTTTTTTTTCCTGTACAAAGCAGCTAACGCCTAATGGTCAGGTTCTGAAAAGACAGGCTACAGCAAGAGGTTCAATTCCCAGAACCACACACTTACTTGGTAACAGCTTGTGTCTAAGAGCTAGGATTGTGGGTAGAAAAATATTCTATAAATATCACACCACTGACAAGTTCCCATTTCATCTAGAACTACAGCAAGAAAGGTTTGGGGGCAGTGCACTCCTCAGATTTCTTGAGACTCTAGAGCTAGAAGCAATCTAGAAATCTCAACAAGAACACAGAGCAGTTCAGGAAAGCCACAGGCAATGCCTACACACCACCAGCTCCCACTGCTCCTGTAAAACACCTCCGAGTGCCCTAAGTGCCCCTTATCCACACTGCCCTCAAACCTCCACCATGGGGCCCACTGCCTGCGGCTGTTCAGTGGGTACAGGGGACTCCATCATCTTCTCTCCTGCCTACAGAACTCTCATGGCACCCTGTCACAGATTTAGGAACCATGTTCCTTTCAAGGCTAGCAAGCAAGGACTTTGGAAGTACCATGAAGAGTATGCCAGGAATGCCCTGAACTTCAGCTCCGCAACAGCAAGGGAACTGTCCAGGGTACCCGACCAGGGCTGGTCAAGCTAAGCATACGCTAAAGCTGTAAACTGCTTTGTGCTCCTAAGGGTTATTGCAAGGTCTACCACACATCATTAGCATTAGGCAAAAACAAATTCTCATTTGCTCTTCATTGAGAAATACGTGACAGATGCTCACTGTCACGCTAAGCATGACTGCACCATGAAAGCACACAAAGGGAGGCTGGTTGGTCTTCCTTCCTCTAGTACAGGATGAATGTAGTGAAGTTTTGAAGATCAGATAGCTCAGGATTGGCACCAGCTGAAGGCTTTTGCGTGTTTGCTTGGAAATAAGCATAGATGGATTGGACTCAAAGCTCTGTAAGTTCTCGGAATAATCAAGAGCACAGAAAATAGCAGAGACTGGGATCAAATGCAACACATGATCCATTTTTAATCAAAAGGCAATCTGTGCCAAGCTTCAAGAAAGTGTCATCAGTTTAGACAAGGATAGTGCTCCAAACTCATGGGGCAAAAGAACATCATTTTACGTCATGACTATAGGAAACTACTAGTGTGAAGGTGACAGAGACTGAACATAACAGTCTTAGAATTTTGTCAGGAACTTGGCAGGGAGGTGTCTAAAAAAAAAAACAAAAACCACAAAAGTAATTCACCAGGATTTTAAAACAAATTACTTAAGTGGGCTCCTCAGTGACTGACCACAGCATAGATCTGAACATTACTGAACATTATTTCTGAAGAGTGTGTTTTAGGAAATTTGCAGGCAACCTAGCCACCAAAAAAGGATCATAGCATCCCATCACATAGATGACTTCATAGACCTGAGTAATAAAAACATAATGCCACCAGATACTGCCCAGTGACATGTCAGTACCAGATGCCAAGCCATGCTCTTGAGACTAATTTTGCTTGGAGTTGAGGTGACAACTGTAAGTGATGGTAGAGAGATACCTAAATATAAAATGGACTGATGAGGTGTTTCCTATCACAACAGAAAGCAATAATATATTTTAAGTAATTTATGTGAGAACAGTTTTGAAAAAGGGTTGCTAAGATGATTAAGAGTTACCTGTTTGGGGAGATGAGTTCTAAAGCATTTTGTTTGCTCTTCATAAGCTCACAAAGTATAATCACCAGAAAACGAAAAGCCCAGATTCATATTGGGAAGAAAACACAAGCTGTTCAAACATGTCTGGAAATTAGGAGGTCTCAAAAAAAGAAAAAATTCCAACTTTGAAGACCACAAGTTAAGGAAGCTGAACTGCTGAAGGAGCTCTGAGATACAGATATCAGTGCAGGGCAAGGTAGACATAGTTCAGGGAACAGATCTAAAAACTTGCACTAGGAACCTATGTGTTCATTAGTGGCCAATTCAATCTATCAAAGGGAAAACAGGAAACAAAACAAGCCTGACTGCAGTTGGTTGTGTGTTCTTAGAATGTTATATTAAACCCATGCTTCTAGACTACCTCAATGTTTTCAAAAGACTGTAGAAAAATACTTTTTCCACTTCATCTCAAAGTATATTTAAACTTCCAGAGCATCTCTGCTCCTCCATTCAGAAAAGAGGCTAGCTGCAGCTAGACACACAAGAGACAAATGCATGGTGGCCCTAACAGAACTGAGACTGACTTCTGGAGCCTGATAGCATGAACAAGATTCGAATCAGGTAGGGGTTGGATCACCAGGGAGGACATTCTCTTCTCTCAAGAACAGCATAACCTGAGCAGCTTTCTTACACTGCAGAATTTCCTAGATCAGAAGCCTTGAAAACAGACATGTTCATATTTCTAACAGGACATTGGCTAGAGCTTTTACATGCAGAAGACAGGAAGAAAAAAAAGTTTCCCCTATCTTCCTGGACTTCTGCATCCATCACACAATCACCCATGAGCTGATGATGGAGGGGACGTACCCATTCTGCATTTGATCGAGTGCAAGAAGACAGAACAAACATTACCTGCATTCCCTCTCAAAGCCATGAAAAATCCACTGGACCATCCTCAGGAGTCCCTAAAGAAAGGTAAATATAGCTCCTAGGCTACACGTTGTGAACCCATGGGCTATTGTGAAGAGAGCTTACAAGTAGGAGGGGAATCAACTTTTTGCATGGGCTGACAGTGACAAGACAAGAGGGAATGGCTTTAAACTAAAAGAGGGGAGATTACAGGTCAGCTGTCAGGAAGAAATTCCTTACTCTAGGTGTGGTGAGGCACAGGCTGCCCAAAGTTGCAGGTGCCCCAGTCTCGCTCAAGCTAAGCTGGGCCCTGAGCAGCCTGATCTAGTGGTTGGCAACCCTGGCCATAGCAGGGAGGCTGCGACTGGATGATCTTTGAGGTTCTCTCCAACCTAAGCCATTCTATGATTCTACGTGCAGGAAAGATATTCCATCATTTCAATGAGAGTATGCTGCAGAGGGTGAGAGGTGGAGAGCAGATCCCAGCACTGAGCTCAGCCTGCGGCAGGCAATGCAGAGCTATTGGGTAGCTGTTAACACAGCTATCTATCAGTCTGCTTCATGGATAGGCATGAACAGAAAATTTTTGACTGAACTGGACTTAGCCAACAGATCACAGCTAGACATAAGAGCCTCCACACAGAAAGCAGTGAAAGCTCACTGCTAGGGATGGGATGATACTACATTTTCCAAAGTATTCATACTACACACAGCAGAGCAAACTGAAGTTATACCACCACCATTCCTTCATGCCAGCAATAACTTAAAGGATGTTACTCAAGCACTTCCATACTCACTGAGGAATACAGACTATGGCAGTGTTAACTACACACTGCATAGAAAAAAACAAAAACAAAACCAGTACCTTTTCCTTCTCTTCAGAATTGATCTGCTAGTTGTAGATTTGATGCTTTCTTTACCAGCTACCAATCACTATGAGAAGACACTGATCATTTCACTTTCCTTCTGTCCTCTGAACTGAAGTCACGGACTTCCCAGTAATTTCATTCAGTTTTTAAACAGGTACATAAGGCATATTAAAAAGTTATAAGGTTGGACACTACTGTGGCAACACTTCGATTGCCTATCAGAATATCTTTTCACTAGATGTTTGCAGTTAGAAAAATGAATATAAAATAACTAAATACATTTTAAATACCAAAATTATGCTCCTTTTCCATCTTCAGGATTCAAATCTTCATTTCATATGCAAGTCAGAGTACAAACATCAGTACGTCAACAACGTCCCAAAAATAAGAAAACTGGGAAGCACAGCACACAGCAGAGAAGTGATGCTGTAAGAGGTGATTGTTTTTTTCTTTCTTTAAACTTCCAGCTCCTGTGGACCTCCAAGATGCAGAGCTGCTCAGACACTTCATCACCCCCCATCAAACTGGCTGCTGAGCCTGCTATACAGACCCAAGCCACCCCCTGCAGAAGCCCAAGTCTTCCTCATTGAGCTCTGCAGCCTTCTGGAGTAATCAAAAACTCAGCCACAGTTGCAGCGTCCCACTGAACACCTTCATCCCTGCCCAGGAACAGCCAGAGGCGTGCACATGACACTCAGACCAGATATGTCAGAGCACAGCATATGGACAATTAAGTGTTTATTCCTTATACTGTTTCCTCTGGTTAGGTTCTCCAACCTTAGTATCACAGCCCTTCACAGCAATAAAACATTTTAGGTCCAGCCCCATATTCTTAATCTCTTACTTTCAGATGAAGTGATTTCAAGCTCAGCCAAAGGAGATCAAAATGTGAAACACAAGGGCTACTTCATTTCTGCTGAGATACTACCTACCACTCTACCTGCTCCCACAAGGCCACTTTCCTAGAGCTTACAAACCACAGTATGCAAAATGAGAAGGGGAAATTTGATTTTTTGGAACAAACACCATAAATCAGGATAGCTACCTATCTGTGTAGAAGCAAAGACAAGTTTCAACCCTGAGAAATTCATAGTGCTATCTTGTGCAGCAGAAATGTAACTGAAAAAGCCAATCTGTAAGCTATGTTTTAGTTATGCATACAATGGGAGGTGATCATCTAAGCCATTCCACATGCTATGTGTATCATATGCCCATACACCAAAGATGCGTGACTGGACCAAGGAACCAGCACAGGAAGGTCTCATTGGATACTGCCTCTAAAATAAGATGGAAATACAGTCCTTTTCCCTCAGCTACTACAGAAAGCTTACCAACACATGTTTACGTACAGTCTAAGCATACTAAATCCATATTTTTAAGCTAGAAAATACACGACCAATCACTCTAACCCATTGTCTGCTCTCCCATTTGTGACCACCTACCATTAACTAGCATAACACTAAAGCCTGACCCTGCCCAGCAATTCACCTCGGGTACCAGTGCTCCCAGGAACTCAGAAGCTTTCAGAACTATGAATAAACCCAAATCTATCAAGACAGAGCTTACTCAGTCCATCAGTTATCAATAAAATCCTGTCACTATTTTCCCTGGTTTCACCCAGTGCTGTTGGTCTCCCAGAACTTGCACTGTGTTGTGCAACCCATAGCCATTCCAGGCAGGTCCCACTGGGCCATGAACAAACTCAGTTTGACAAGCTACTACTTGTCTGCCACTTCCCTATGCAACCATTCCTCCTCAACACACAGAAGCAGCTGAAAGTAACACAAAGCCAAGTTCCTGTCCAATGCTGAAGTCCCAAGCTACCAACTGGGAAGGCTCTTCAAGGGCTCAAAAACAAATTCCTTCAGAAAGCTATGGAAGAGCCAAGTTCAGCACACAAGGAAGCAGCGGTAGCACACAGTACTCCTGCTTCTGCAGAAAACGTGGGCTTTGGGCTCAGTGAGAGCTGCTACCTAATGTTCCTATAGCCTCCAGCAGGCACCAGATACCTCCTCACGTCCCAGACCAGAAGAACCATGTCCACAGTCAAGAGTCACCTGGTCTATACAAGTGTACTGCAAGGAGAACTGAGAAGTTATTTTCTATGCCTTTATTGTGTATGTGTGTATGTATATTCACATACATGATTTTAGATACATGTTGGGGACATTCCTCAGTTGCATCACTGCAGCCTCCCCAGTGCGGTTCAGGGTGCACTGAGGGAGGGGGCAGCCAAGGGGATCAGAGAAGCACTGGCCCTGCTTCCCCCTGTCCGTGCCTTCAGCTCCGCACACCAGAGCACTTCACCCATGACAGACAATGAGCAAAGCTGCGTAAGCAGCCAAGTGCAGAAGATGAATGAACCGGGTGACGCTAAAGATCTGTGAATTGAAAAATCCAATGCATGAATTAAAACCCGCAACCCCTCTCCTTTTCCCCCCTCAAAAAAGAATCGTGTAGAGCAGGACATAAAAGGAGAAGGAGAGAGAGAAAGGTGGAGAAAACGTGGTCTGACACATTTATAAAAACTGATGGCCTGTCACCCAGACGCTGATGAATATTTTTTACAGGATAAAAATGGCAACCCAGAGTCTAAAAATAAAACGCTGTGCTGCAGACCTGTCTGGTTCAGCAACACCACTGGAATACAAACGCTCTCCCTTGCCGGTACAGCTTGACTGAGATTTCAGAACAAAACACCAATGAACATAGCTACTATTTTCAGGGGAAAGGATTTGGATTTGTTTTTTCATAAGAATTTAGATTAGTTTTATATTTTGCTTGCATTGCATAACTGCAATTAAAAACAACAACAACAACAAAACCCAAACAAAAAAACACTCCCAAATTTCAATGAGAGTGGCAGAGCACTTTGTGCTGCACAAAGCAGGTTCTTCTTCTCTCCTTCCTCAGAAAATTACAGCATAAGGACATATTAACCAGAGCCTTTAGGTTGTAGTTTTAGTAAGCTTAAAAAATGTATTTTTAGAGTCGTGCTGCAGACAGAACTGTGGACGCTGCTACTTTCACACCTACCCCACCCCCAGGGACAGGAAAAGAAAACCTCTTATTTCATTTTGCCTCAAAATTTAGACTAAAAACCTGCTTAGCTGAGAAGCAGAAGTGCCCAAACATCATTCACAAGAAGCACTAATTTCTCAAGCCTAGCCACACTGCAGACAAGCGGCCTTATGCAGCATAGATTCTATTTTTGGCAAGTGATGCAATAGCTGCAAGGGCTCTCCCAGAGCCTTTCACTTGAGAGCTCAAGCCATATTAAAATACGTTACAAGAAATATAATAACCCTGCGTTGTCACCTTCCACTCTCTGCACAGGCACATTACACACAGAAATAACCCTTTCCCAAGTCAGATACCCTAAAAAAGAATCACATTTAATACACAGAGTGGAAAAAAAATGTGTGCACATCTCAGCATATACACCTGCCCTGCACTGTGCATGACAAGAAGTTACACAATGCTGTGCAGGGATTTTCTGACCTCTTGATTTTCGGACGGAACATGAAGCAGCTCGAGTTCCTTGCTGAATTCCAGTGAGGACTTTGAAAAGCCCACAAAGCTAATTCAAAGCCTAATCCTTCCAAAAGATATTTCCATTCTTAGAGATCTTTCAAAACCTTCTCGCGTCTAGCTGACAACCGTTAAGACACATTTCTGCAGGGTGACTGTTTCTACAGCTAAAAATTCTCAAAGCGGAAGGAGTTCCAGAAATGCTTTGGCCTTTTTCTTAAAAAAAATTATTTTTGTACTGAAGTCGAATAAGGATTTTTTCAGCCCTTTGGATTTAGAGACCCTGCAGGTTTCCACAACAGCCACGGGGGCCTGTGCATAACACATCATGCACCCTGGTTGGCTTTGCACCAATCACTCGTTAATCAAAACTCCACCTGTTCCTTCCCAAAAGCCAGAGTCTTCAGCCTTCCTGAAGCCAGAGCTACACCAGAAGCTACTTCTGCTTGAATTCTGATATCCAGATGACGTTGTGGAGCTTACCACAAACCTCCTCCCTGCCCACTACACATGTTGGGACACAGATCCAGGTAGAACTCAGAGTCTGGTGGCTACTTAGGGGAAAGGGAACGTGGCTACAGACAAACCTCATTCAGAAGCCATATGCAGAACAGGGAGTTAAGTTGTTCTGGAGATCCCAACTGCTCAAAAGTAGAGCAGAAATTGAGGCAGGAAGATACCTAGTGATATTTTATTCATTTTGGCTAGGAGCAACATAAAAACTGTACGCCAAGAAGTTTGCAATTGCTCTAAGGACAATGAGGTAGGAAAATAAAAACTCTGCAGAACAGCACAAACAGTGACAAGGATTGTGCCTCAACCACACAACCTGCTCCAAAGGAGGGAAGCTGGAGCACAGGAACTTCAACAAGCAAGCTTGTTGAACAGCTGTGTGGGAGCAGTAACTGCGGAATTTCACACGACCTTGCATGTAGAGATGGGAAATACTAAAGCAGCGAGAGTGCCTGGCAGGAATGCAGACGTGGCAGTACCTGCAGCTTCCAAGCAGAAGGGCCAGTCCACTGCACACCTACCAAACTGTATGCAGCCCACCCAGTGCAGGTGGGACTGAAACTTGTCTGTTGTCTACAGGTGAGTGTCTAGCACCTAAATGAGGCAATGAACAAAGGCTTTAGAACACTAGCTAGCCCAGATGGTTTCTTAAAATAGCACATGTTAAACGATGTCTTCTTGTGAAAGAGATATCGCATCTTCTAGTAAAATGCAATGCTGCTCTTTCCACTGAGTGGGAAGATCCAACATCTCAGTTAACCCTATCTCCAGTTTCCAAAAACAGAAAGGGGCAAATGAGATTCTCCAAGCTGCCTGTTGCTACCCAACACCAACACCTGGTACATGACATCCCCCTGCCCAGAAAGGCAGCTTCATGCCCTCCTGCTGCCGCCAACCACTACAGTAGTGCTCCTGGGAAGAAGGAAGCACTGGCAGATGTCCTGCATTCCAGGAGGGGCTGGTGAGCCTCTTTGGTCTATCCCAGTAACAGCTCTCAGCCTGCTGCTACCTCTCCCTCTGAACACGGCTGTTATTTCTGCTAAAAGCAGAGCCCTCTCAGGCACACTGGAAATAGTTGCTCCTGTTGTCATAGACAAAGATGGCTTAAGAGTATTTTTAGGAGATAATGTGCTGTTAAAAAGATGCAATGGCAACCACAGATAAATGCTGATGTAGCTGGCAAGCCTTTATTCAGCTGCCAAGATGTTACAAAGATCAGTCTTAAAAATGTAGAGAAGTGAAACAAGTAGAATCTTAATCTCCTGACTCTTTGGAATAGAAGTTACCTAATGATGATGAGGAGCAATCTATTCACACAGACGGCTCATACAAAAACAACAGAGTCTAAAGTTGTTGAAAAGCCATTAAACTTATCTTCTAAAAATACCCTGCCTTCGATTAAAAGCAAGAGGCACTCTGCAATGTTTTGTTTAAAGCCTCTGTTTTACATCTGAGCTTATGCTCTAGGAACCAACGCACAACAGCAGCTTTGTTCCAAGTCATCTGATTATCTTGCCATTTGTGCACTGCAGTTCTTGAGCAGAAGCTGAAAGAAGCTCAAACCACACCTTTCAGAAAAGTCTTTCTTCTCCGCATTGTATGAAGGATCGCTCAGGTGCTCACCAGCACCCTCTACCCGCACATTTTCCAGCAGGAACAGAGCTGGCTCAATCGAGCTAAAGCTGCCATTCATAAAAAGGGGTTGCTTGGAGCTGAAAGACGGAGGCAGAGCAGTACAGACCAACCAGACGGGAAGGCCAGCCTGCCTTTCTGGCTCTAGAATACATATATTGCTTTACCTACAGTGTGATTACTGATATCTCTTCCACCTCATTCTCTTAATTACACTTGCTTTCATTATTTCAATCCACCACCGGTGGGATGGGTGGGGGGAATTATGTTAAATGACGTTAATACATCCAAATTAATCAATTTAGAAGGTTACCTGATATCTCAGCATCAAACATTAGGGGGAGACTTATGCTAAAGCGCTTTAGAAATACTTGAGTGTTTTATTTGGATCGGCTCTGTCTCGCAATAAGTGTTTGTGTTAAAGACTCAAGGAAAAGCTCAGACGACATTCCCTTTTCCTCCCCGTCTCTAAATAAAGAAACAGCCACAGATGCCTTCTATATTTCACTCTGAACCCTTGAAAACTCACAGTATTTTCTTCCCCTGGCAGAAGCCTCCCCAGATTTTCCTGCAGGAGCGAGGCTGCCAGCAAGCCTCCTTAGCTGCTGCTGCAGCTCCCACCGACTCATTCTGGATTACTGTATAAGAGACAACTTCAATCCAAAGCTTACTCATGGTGATTGAAACAAGTTGGACTATATTAGTACATCACACTAATATTTCCCTGAACAAATAATTTATTTTTATATGCTGGCAAGGCAATGTTTCGTATCAGAGCTTCCACACTTTGCTTTTAACCACAACCAGCAACAGCACAGAACAGAAGGCTCCAGCTGGGGTGAGATCCTGCCACAAATCTGCACAGCTGGCAGCTCAAAAATCCACCTCTTTCTTGGTGAACCATGGAAGTTAAGTCAAAGTGACTTTCTCAACACAGTTTCACGATGCTGCTGATTTTGCTACAGCACTGGAGCTCATTTGACCCACAGCAAAGCAGTCTGAGGGGCACAAACAGCTAAAACCAAGCAATTTTCTGCAGGGTAAAATCCTCAGCCAGGGCAGAATAAGGCAAAAATCAGTGCCAGCACAAGGAAGAGAAAAGCTCTCTGTCTACTGGCTCCTCTCCCCATGCCAAGCTGATGAGAAAGGCATGCTGTTAAACCACACACTGGCTTCTTGTGATACCTCACCTACAAGCTGCCATCACACAAGTCAGGCAGTAAGCTGCTCCTGGTGCAAAGGAATATGAGCAGGGCCCTCTGAGTTGGTGGAAGCAGCCAAAAAAAGGCTAAAGCTGGCAAACATCAGTAAAGATGAAGAAACAACCCATTAAATGGAGGATCTTCAAAGAAAATCTGGAAACCAATACAAAGATGTGGAGTACCAAAAGGTTCAGTGGAGATGAAATGACAGAATGAGCACTACTGAAACAAAAGGCTAATGTAAAGACTAGGTATCAGAACATTTAACATTGCTTTTAACACAACTGTAACTTCAGCAGAGTGCAGATTCCTTTTTGAGTGCTTGAGATTGGGTTGGATACAGAGGAATATCTGAGAGCAGGAATGAACACCAAGGATACGCAATTAACTGCGGACTTGTTCAGCTACTGACAAGACAGACACTTCTTCCAAAAGCTCAGTGACCCTCTGCTGTCCTGGTAGAGACCTGACTCCACAGCTGCAATGAGCTGAGCCCTGCTATGCAGGCTGAGGGCTGCTGGGGTAGATGGGAGGGACTGCACCAACTTCTTCCCTCAATAAAATAAGCCTTCGCCCAATTAAGAATATCCCACTCTTCATTCCTCCACCCTCACACTAGCTCTTCTCCCTTTCTGCTTTATTCACAGTCTCACGAAAATCCTTTGAGAAGTCTTTACAGGTAACATCCCAAGAGCTCAGTTCCCCAGCCCTGCTCTCGCCCAGTAAGTATGGAGTCCTGCTAGAAATGGAGGCCCAGCTTTACACAGGCACTACCATGACTGATGGAATATATGTTCCCACAACATCTTGACTCACAGTTACACAAGATGAGACAAATAGAAAGGAGGTAGGAGAAAGAAACAAAAAAATGCAACTACCACCAACAACAAATAAAGCAATCAAACCCAGGGTGCATATTATCAACCAGAAGGCAACCACTGCACACAGACTATGCTTTGACCTCATTGCAGCCTTTCAATACCTGACGGGAACTTACTCCCGGGGGGGGAGTAAACTCTTCGAAAGGGCTGACAATAGCAGAACTAGGGGAAATGGTTTTAAGTTAAAAGAGGCAAGATTTAGGTTGAATGTTAGGGGGAAGTTCTTCACTAGGAGAGTGGTTAGGCCCTGGAACAGGCTGCCCAGGGAGGTTGTGGATGCTCTGTCCTTGGAGGTGTTCAAGGCCAGGTTGGACAGGGCCCTGGGCAACCTGAACTAGTAAATGTGTATGTTTGGTGGCCCTGCCAGGCAGGGGGGTTGGAACTACATGATCCTTGAGGTCCCTTCCAACCCGGGTCACAGAATCTGTGATTACGTGATATGCTTCAACCTGAGCCTCAGGGGCATCTCCCAGCCTCTTTGGGACAAGTAACCGTGAGTAATGAAAGTGCTCCGGGAAAGATAAAGCTGGATGGGAGTTGCATGGGCATTAAAATTAGATGATCTCAAAGGTCCCTTCTAGCCCAAACCATTCTGTGATCCTACAAAAACAAAAAAGTACAAGCAGCAAAAGGACAGCACTGTTTCCTCAGCCTCTGCTTTTCTGGACACCTCATTTCCAGTTCTACGCAGTGCTACACCAGAGGCTTCCAAACCCCAGACTTCAGGTGTCACTGCTTGTTGCTGAAGGTGCAGGAGTAAGTTGGAAGCTCTGCAAGGAAGTGTGCATACAGCTCTTTTCCAGCATGAGCTGTAGTAGGAGCATTTAACTATCCTTCACTGTTGCTAAATAAGGCAAAGCCCACTCATATTCTGATTAAGTTTCCTCGGTGACACTGGATCCTCATTAGTGAAAAAATTACACCCAGAATTTCAGTTGAAAAATAAAAACGGTATCTCAAAATCCAGCAGAAGGGAAGCGATCACATCGGGTTAAGCTCTGGAGCTGGAGGAGACGAGCTGGCTGATGCTGCGGGCGGAGGCGGCTGCACAGCAGCACAAAGGCTGAGCAGGTGCCAATATGAGAGCGGCAGCAAGCTGCAGGAGCTTGTCCACAGGGAGGCAGCAGCTCAGGGATGGGATGGTGCGCTCCTGGTGCTCAGTGCTCGATCTGCCTCTCCTCCTCCCACAGCCGTGTGCAAGAAGGAGCATTTCACAAACATTAAGCAATGCTACTAAGCAGACATTTTAAACAGCTGGTAACAGCAAGTGCGGAGTAAAACACCTAAAAGGCAGAACCAGAAAGCAGAGAGGCAGCAAAACTGTAGGAAACAGAGTATGCTGTACTCCTTTATACCGCCCAGGAAGCAGAACAGATGTTGGTGCACAAAAGCAGCAGCAGCAGCCCATGTAAAAGACTCCAGAGGCTCTATGAGCAGCTGGGAGCTGGCCAGGTACCGCAGGCAGTAAAGGATGGAGACATAGGGTCAGAAAACCCAGCTCTGCCTGACCTCAGTGGGAGCACAGCGCTTGTCCAGCCCTGCGGACAGCCACCGGCACATTTAGTGCAGTAACACCACACAAACACCTTGCAGATAGCCATACAAGAAAACAGTGCATGCTCCAGTCTGAAAATTCATCTTGAGCTGTCAGTACCAGGGGTTAAAAGCACGCTGGTATATTTTCACATGTTCTCAGCATTACTTTTTGGCTTGACAAGTGCCATGCTTTATCTCAACTAGGATAGGAGTGTTTACACAGGGTCCAGAATCATAAGCATTAAAAAATAATAATAATATTGCCACAGATTCAAAGAGCTGAAGATGACAGATCCCTGAGCAAAGGCTTCTGCCATAGAATGACAGAACTGAAAACTGCCACAGAGCTCAGCCCACAGCAGCCATGCACTCAGGTGCAGGAAAACCAAGAGTTGTCAGAGCCCCCCCCTCTCCCACCCTGCAGAGAGCAGTGCTAACAGAGGGCTGAATCCCTCCTCATTTCCCCACTGCCTACACCCTCTTCCCACGCACAGTACTGGACTGGCTGCTTTCATCTGCAGCAGCGATTTACGATGTGGTCTGTCAACTACCATTGCGCAGTGCCAAATGCCTGCAAAGCACGATTGCACTCGTTTGTGCAACAGTGATTTAAATTTGCCTTTACAGAACAAAGAAAAACACCCTTCCAGTAACAGAACTTCATTTCATTTAATGCTAAGGAGCTTGAGAAATGCTTGACAGTGCTTGCAAAAGCTGTTCAAAAGGTACCAACGAGTTGGTGCCTGGTGAGCACTCCAGTCAGGACTACAGCCAACATCCTCCACATAGACCTCTTCAATTATCACTAAACTAATTTCACGATGGCTGTCCTGATAGCTTCATAAGGATCGGGGTTTGTTTTAGAGTACACAGTTTCCAGGGACTACAAGAAGTAAATAACCATACATAGAATCAAACTCAAACTCCTGACAAGCACAGCATCCACCATGTCACTTTGTCTTCCCACAGGCATCTCACTGTATTAGAGATGATAATAAGATGATAGTTGAGGTCTTTTTAGAGCTAGCTATTAGCCCTGCTTACTCGTCAACCAGAGCTTGGGAATCACCTGGTATGTCTTGGCTCTTAAACCTGACTGTTAAGACACTGGTATCTACTTCACTGCTCGGGTACCCAGTCGCATCTGTCTTCCACATTTTCCTTAGTCATCCCCCAGAAGTCACTATTTTCAGATGTCAGACTATGATAATCAAAGCCTGGTCTATGTTAAGGAGAAGGAAGAGCAGGCAGAGCGCTCACCCATCCATGCTGCCGATGAAGGAAGTTACTGCTCAGCAGTTATGCAGGAAAAGAATGGGTCAGTGCTGAGTGTAGGAGTTTTGGCTAAAAGCAAACTACAGAAAGTTGGAGGCAGCTGAGTGCACCATTCTGATTAATGACCTTTTACAGATACTCCTTTAAGAAATCTAGAGCAAGTTGCCCACATTTGGTTATTTTTGCACACCAGTGAATAATCTCCAAGAAGCTTAATTAAGGCAAGCTCATCTTTGCAAACATTTGTTGGCCCCAGTACAACTGTACAGCTGCATTCACCACATGAGAAAGCGTCATTGCTATCAGATATTTTGCAATCATGAAATGCCTGCTTGTTATTTTGTACTCATTTGTACTAAAGGCAGTGGGGAAGAAGAGCGTGTTGTCCTAAGGAATCACGAAGCCTGAAAGAAAACCAGGGCTTCAGAACCACAGAATCATTTGAGTGGGAAGGAACCCCTAAAGGCCACTTAACCCAACTGTCCTGCAATGAACAGGGACACTTACAGCTAGATCAGGGTGCTCAGAGCCACACTGAAACAAACCTGTCTTCCAGTTAAATTTCCTCTTTGCTATTTTGAGAGAGGAAAATGATGAAGTAATTGACATGACCAAGATTTTAGAAGTCTTAGAGCATCAATGATCACTCCAGCTTCAAGTGCTGGAGTATTCTGAACTCATAAAACTGAGGACTTACATCAATCCAGCTCTGCCTCCAGATCTGCCCATCTGGAGCAGGGCAGGGTGATGGCCTCATCATGCTGTGTATCCACCAGAGTGACTCCCTGGCACCACTCTCCTATTGAGGCTTATTTAACTAAACTGTTTTCCAAAGAAGGAAGATGCTATTCTTAGCTTCTGCCATCTATTTATGAGGCAAATTAAAGCTGTGGAGCAGCTGACCCAGAGTTCAGCATATTCTCACAAGGTGCACCCAGAGATCTCATACTGACACAACATCCACCCAGCCCAGGTCGCTATGCAGAAGCCAAAACCAAGCCAGTGTGAGCTACGGAGGGGAGAGGAAACAAGAAAAGCCTCACACAGACCTTCAAACATACGTGTCACAGTGGAGAAATGACCCTTTTGTAACTATGGTTGCTATTTAAAACAGCACAAACTTCGTTTTCCCCGAGTACAATAGCGGCTCACGTAGCTCCTCCTCTTCACATCCCCTCCCCCTAAGCACCAGCAACCAGGCACAGCACACAGCCAATTGTATGGATGCAACCACAAGTCCGCTCAGAAAACAAAGAACAAACTCATAAATCGGTCCCAAAAGCACAGAAGGGTCGGAGGGCAGGAAGGGTTGAGTGATCCCCACTGAGCTCCTGAGGGGCGTTAACAGCAGCGGGGACTGAGCTGTGCCAGCGTGACTTCTGCCATGCTCAGAGATCGGGATTGTGACAAAGAAAGAGTTTCTAGCAGCCATCAGCCGGGTGTATCACTAACAAAGAACGCTCTCATAGGGCTCTGCTCGAAGATGTGGCTGGGGAACAGTCTGGGCTGCAGCATGAAGCTACACGCAACGTGCCTCACAAAGGCACAGGGCTGGCACAGCGCAATGCCTCACGAAGCCCACGGCAGAGAGATGAGCTGGGGGCCTTTCCCAACCTCACTTCTAACCAGCACTCCACTTTTCCCTGTGTAGAAGGAAGGCGTGGGTCTTGGCTACTTACAGTTAGGCCACACGGCTGCGGGCCCACAGCGCTCCGGAACCTGCAGCCCGCCTGCTCCCCTTTCAGGCACTAAGAAAGTTTATTCCAAGGCCTTCCTAAGGACTCCGCGTGAGACGCGCCGCTTGCAGTTCCTCACACCGGCAGCACAAACCTTACACCAGCCTCCCCTCGATCCGAGCCGCTGTGCTGCGGCACACAACTTCACCGCAACTCCTCGTAGTGGCTCAGAAGAGGCACACAGACACGAGCTGTAAGCGCAGCCCCTTCCAGCTCCAAGCACAGGAGCTGCCCCACGCGCTCCAGCCGCGCCGGCTCCTCGCAGCACCCCCGGCCCGAAACCGCGCTGCCTGACCAGCACCGGAGCACCGGCAGGAAACCATCGGTCGGACTCCAAGAGACCCGCAACCCTTGGCTCAAAGGAGCTTCGGAGCCGGGGTGGGCGGAGAGTGAGAGTACCCCGGGGCAGCCCCGAGCGCACCAGCCGCCCCGCCGAGGCCCCGCGCTGCCCCTCGCAGCCGTGCCCGAGCCGCCCCCCCACGCACGGACGGGCAGAACGCGGACCCCCCCGTGCCGAACACCCACCTGCCCACGCTCCCAGTTGGGGTCCCACGGCGCGGCCGCCGCCCAGCACCCAGACGCGCATCCCGCTCCACAGGCGGAAGGCGCCCAGCACCGCGGCGTACAGGACGCACAACGCACCCACCCAGTAGAGCAGGCCGGCGGCCGGCAGCGCGGCGGGAGCCAGCATGCTGCCCGCGGAGGCGGCCGCGACGGGAATGAGCCCTCCCGGCCACCGCCGGCCCGAAGCCGCAGCCGCTCCCGCCCCCGCCGCGCCGCTATTGGCCGAAGGGGCCGTCAATCACGCGGTAACCCGGCAACGCGGCCGGCACCGCCCCCCCTCGGCTCGCGCGGCCGGAAGGGAGGGGGAGGGAGCGCGCGGCCACACGCCCCCGTACTACTTGCGGCCTGCGCCCCACGTGGTCGGCACCGCTGCGCTACCGCCATTGGCCACGGGAGATGGCCGTCACGCGGCGGGCGCGCTCCGGTTGGCCCTGCGGTCCGAAGACGCCGCGGGATTGGAGGAGAGAGGAACCTCTGCTCCCGCCCCTCTTGACGTCATATGAGCCCATTCATAAAATGCCGTAGCCCCGCCTCGGGCCCGAGCTCGTCCCCGGGCTCTCCCTGCCCCCACGTCCGCCCCCGCGCTGTGTGTGTGTGTGTGTAGGGGGGGCAGCGTATCTACCCCTTATCGCCCCGCGACACCCCAACGTGCTCCTCCCCTATGAGGACAGGCTGAGGGAGCTGGGTTTGTTCAGCCTGGAGAAGGTTGCGGGGTGACCTCATTGCAGCCTTTCAGTACCTGAAGGGAACTTACTCCCAGGGGGGGAGTAAACTCTTCGAAAGGGCCGACAATAGCAGGACACGGGGAAATGATTTTAAGTTAAAAGAGGGAAGATTTTGGTTGGATGTTAGGGGGAAGTTCTTCACTAGGAGAGTGGTTAGGCCCTGGAACAGGCTGCCCAGGG
Source organism: Coturnix japonica (assembly GCF_054131305.1). Lineage (NCBI taxonomy): Eukaryota > Metazoa > Chordata > Aves > Galliformes > Phasianidae > Coturnix > Coturnix japonica. The sequence goes on along the minus strand of NC_140667.1, from coordinate 21,611,599 downwards.
AGGCTGTGGATGCCCCGTCCTTGGAGGTGTTCAAGACCAGGTTGGACATGGCCCTGGGCAACCTGATCTAGTAAAGGTGTATGTTTGGTGGCCCTGCCAGGCAGGGGGGTTGGAACTACATGATCCTTGAGGTCCCTTCCAACCCGGGTCATTCTGTGATTCCCGTAGGGCAGGGATCGCTTATCGGAGCCGGGCACCATTCGTTCCCAGTGCTGCGCTGTCCACAACACGGCCGTGGCGCGGTTCGAGCACTCCCACGATGAGGGACATGGATGGGTCACTGAGCGCAAAGGGAATCAAACCCAAAGGAACTGGACAGAAACAAAGGTTGATTCGTTTCACTGATTTATTAAAGAAATAAATACATATGTGAATATAAAAATAAATAGATACACAGCAATTCTTCCACTCAAAACCATATAATCAATAGAAAACAAAGGTCTGCGTTTGTGACCTTCTGAACAGCCATAGTCTGCAGTGGGATTAAAACCCCGTGGGATCCAAGGCACAGCTTCCATGCAGCTACAGTGGGAACCGGGGCAAGCCCCGTCCTGCTGCCTAACCTGCAGCTTTATGGCTAAGTTTGGCAATACACCCTTAGCACTTACAGCAGGTCTAACAGGAGACAGATTGTTCCCAGGTTTCCTTCTCTCCCACAGCAGACCCACACATACCAAGTTAGCCCTTCTGCTAACTGTATCAGCCATAGTGCAAATGATCTGCAATTAATTCATTCTCCCTTTTGAAGTTCCTGAGTTTGTAAACCTTACTTAATCTGCACAGGGAATCCTTGGTATTTCTGCAGGAATGCGTGGCTGTGGTAAAGGAACAGCTTGGTTACAGTAACAGAGAAGAATACAGATCATCTGAGGGAGGTTACAGCATCCCCTCACTGGGAATAGGGTGCTACTGTACATTGTCAGAAAGAGCACAGACAGGCTGTGATTACACTGCATAGTTGTCCTCCTGTTAGCTGTCAAAGTGGTTCTTCAACTGCCTGCAGGACAACACCACGCCGCTGATCATCACTTCTGTCTTCCAGAGGGCGATGCGATGAGGAGACAGGATACTGCAGCAGCATCTGGAAAGAGAAACCAATGTGACTACGAAAGAGATCTGCTCCCAGTTACAGGCAGAACCAGAGCTCAGGTGAGGGTTGGAAGATAACTGGACAGTCGGGGTCACCATGGAGAATCACGGCCCATTGGGCAGCACAGCATAGGCACGAGCTGAAAGGAGGAGACTGGGCAGCCTGCTGAACAGCTGCATGTCCACATAATGGCCACTGCATTTTCCAGAGGGATGCTGCCAGGTACAAGTGGGTCAGAAATGGGGAAGAAAGTATGTGGGGGCTAAGATTTTCTGGCCTTTGTCAGAGCCCACCACCTCCTATTTTAACATCTATTGCCCACGGCACCGCTACTGCACTGCCCCTGAGCCCGTGCCTGAACAACCATCTTGTTGTCGGTCACGACAGAACCTGCTCCACTGTTCTCTCGGGGAACCAATAAATCTCTTGACAGAAAAGCACAAATACAGCAAGGCGGTCCTCAAAAAAAATTGCGTTTAAAAAATAATACTGGTTATTCAACAGCGTTGCTATTTTTTATGTTGCTCTGCTCAGAGAGAAAGGCAGTCCTCCGAGAGCTCGCAGGCTGCATTTAGACAAGGATGAGTCACAGGCAGGGAGCGGGACTCACTGGAAGGGAAAGAATTAAACAAAGGTCAGGAGAGGGGGTTTGGATCTCTGGCTTAAGGTCATCATACATCCCCAGGAACAGGCATCTCCCCCTTCTGAGGGTGCGCTCAGCTCTTCCCCAAGCTCTGCAGCCCTGCTTTCACTTCCCTCATCTGCTGCCGAGCCTGAAGGAGCCTCCATTCAGCTGAGCTGATGGAGCTGACGGACATTTTGAACACACTCACACAGCGACATGCACACACATGTATGAGAATACCTTGCCAAGATGCTTCCCCAGCGTCGCTTATCAGTCCAAGCATGAAGGCAGATCTCTGCAGATGCAATCTTCCTCGGGGTTGCAGTGTTGCAAGCATAAGGCAACATACAGCTTAGCTGCATTGCTCCATCACATGGAAGGTGGCCCAACTGTGTGGCAGATCACAAGAGAGATAACAAAGAAGTTAAGAAAGCTAAGGGGGTAAGTACATGTGTGAGTAAAACAGCAAACAAAAATGAGGAGGCTGAGCTATAGACAGGGAGAAATCTAAAGAGGGCAAAAAAAGGAGAAATAAACCAGAATGAAGAAAAGATGGCACAGCCAACCATTAGGGACATTCAATTGTTATTTTCAAGATCCCCTATGATCTTGCTGCCACGCAGGTACCTCCTAGGCAGCCCCACATCTCGGTGAGATCACGCTGCAGCCCCTCACATGTGTTCACTGCCTCCTGCCCTGCTCCTCTAGTACTGAGGGCCCCTCTCTGTAGACCCCACAGCCAGGATCCCCTGCACTGGCAGGCTGGGCACACAGCCAGGTGGCCATACAGCACAGCGCACTAGGGCTGGCATTCACCCCTTGCTCGGCTCTGACTAACCCAGCCCGCAGTGCCATCAGCTCTGCAGGGACACCGAGAATAGGAACGGGGACTGCTGGTTATCCGGGATGTGTCACTTTTCTCTGCCACTGAAAAAGAGGTACAGTCGCTTGTTTCACTAAGTGGCATTCTTGTACCCAGCACTAATTGAATCCCTTTACAAATATGTTTTTCACCTTAGCAAGTCAAGTGCAGATCTCTCCCCCGTACAGTCATTCTGTTCTTATGACTCTGTTACCATTACTCACACACACTGCAGCAAGGCCAGATTCAGTATGGGGCCCGGCTGTTGCACTGCTGAGCGCTGCACTGTTTCTTTGCCCAAATTCAAAGCTCCAAATTAGACACCCTGCCTCAGTGTATAATGCAGAAGAGTATATAAGAATGGGTTCTGACCAGCCTGGTTAAGTGAAAAACTCTTTACATGAACCAGTCGGACAGGTCAATAAATATCTCAGGACATTTCACATATGGATCCCAGCTCCAGGTTGAAGCAAGCTATCTTGCTTGGGATTCCCAATCCTGAGACTTTTCTTAGGTACCTCCTCCGTCCCTTTTACAGAGCTCATGCAAAAGGAACTCAGAAACTCAGTATTCCCTCCCCTTCCTGAAAGCAACTGTACCTGCAAAACAGGCACAATTTCTGATCTGAACATTTCTCTAACCTTGCATTTGCACACCTCTGACCATAGTTTCTACTAGAAGGAACCTGTAAAACAAGCCTGAAACACAAATCTTTCAAACTAAATCATCGAGGCTTCTTAGGTTACCACACTGTGCTACAATTGCACCTCTCTTCTTGTTTCTTCAAAGAAATGGAGGCATCATCTGCACACCTCATGCTTCAGGGATTAAAGTCCCATATTTCTCAACAACTAATCACGCCAGATAAATGTAGCAATGGAAGCTGAACAGAAATGAAAGCAAGACAGTTGTTTGCATATTAACTAGTCAAGTCTACAGCTTGTAATTTTCACATCACACAGGTATACACTGATCTTTATGAATAGGTCCACTCCATTTCTCTAACATAGAATAGGAAACAATATTAACAGCACTATAACCTTCTAGTACTTTATGTAGGGATTTTTGACTTCTTCCCACCCACTCATGCAAAACTGGAAAAAGCTGTGAGCAAAACATACGTATGAAGGTTTTGAGGTTTGTTTTTTCAATCACCAGCAGTGCTGAAAATCAAGCAAGTATTTCTTCAAAACAACCCTAATAGTCGTGCATGATGTAGAAATCCAAGCACAGAACGTCTTCAGTAAAGAGACACAGTATGGGCTGCAGCAATAGAAGATTAACCTTTCTCAATCCTACAGCCCATTGAAATGTATTGATTTTGAGCTGAAAATATCATCTGTAGAAACAAAATACGGTGTTCTCATTGTTTAATCCTTGATATCTCTGCTATCTAGTTTCGTAACCGTAGATAAGAGATACAGATATTTGTCCATATAAAATGAACAAAGTTCGGAAATGTGTGTCCCTCATGCCACTTGCACGATGAAGTCACTTTCAGACCCAGATGATGGACTTTGTTGGATAAGAAACTTTTTTCTCCTCATCTGTGACCTCTTTTCACCCACCACCCTGTATTACACACTCATCCACCTTTCACCGAATCCTTTTGTGGAGCGTACTTGAGTGTGAAACTGTGCCCAAGCCCTCCACCCAATCCAACTGCTGTCACTGACAGACTCTGTCTAGCAACAGTTGAATCTTATCCATGGGACAGGGATCACACAGCACTTCATTTCTTCCACATAACTACTTCCCTTCTTCCATATTCCAGTGGAGTAGCATTGTCGTCACATCCTTTGGAAAAGTCCTTGTTCCTTCAGTGCCTCCTCAAACATTCACATGTTGGGTGGTTCTGGTGCCCCAACAGAACCTGGTATTTCCAGGAGGTTTTCTGTATTGACTACTGCCAGTGCCTTGGCATAGAGTTAACTACTGCACTAGTAGGGACAGAAGTTAAGAGAAAATCTGTTGCAAGTTCTTAAGAGAACTTAAGAAAAAAAAAAAAAAAAGCAGGGGCACGAACAGGAGAAGGTCCTCTCACCAGCATCCCAAGCAGGCAACTTGGCAGCCTCAACCTCTGCTTCAGATGCTGAAAAGACATCCATGTGATCCAGTCTTCCATTCATGGACTGTAACTGAAGCACCAAAGGGCAATACAGTGTTGGAGAATTTATGGTAGCAGATCACTGCCCAGCTCAAACCAGCTAAGTTAGTCCTCTCTGAGTGCTTCTTTCTTCATGATGGTAGGAGAGCAAAACTCATTACACCTTCACGGTTTAAATCAAGCTGTTATCTCCCTGAATACAGCAGTTAAGAACGGTGGCAATCATTTGAAATCCTTCCACAGAAGCACTTGAGACAGAAATGGCCACCACCTCACTGAAACAAGTACAAACAGCATTTTTATCTAATGAGATAGCTTGATTAAACTTCTAGGTAAGCTTCTGCATAAGAAGGCACTGCAGAAAACGAAGCTCCAAAATATGCAGATTTCCTTCCTAAAATTTTCACAAGTTGGAGAGAGAGTGAGGGAATGCCAGCCTTCCTTTTCTCCTCTTGCTATTTCTATTCCTGTAGATGCTGCTATAACAACAACATTCAGCAGCTTTTGTACCAACTGTATGATCATTTTAGGGGTTCTGAGCTATTTTTTCCTAGGAGAGGCTCTTCCAAGGGAGCTAGCCTATCATTTCCTCTCCTTTGACTGCTTTTTCCATCTTCAAACACGAGGAAGTAAACTACATAAAAGACAACAGACACCCTAATAATGCTCCCATGCAGAAGACCACCAATTTGGGAGGCATGAAACACTATCCCTCTTCAAACATCAGCACAAGAGGATGACAGTAATTGGTGACACCAGTGGAAGTGCCTCCTTCTGCAGTGGGAATGCCTTGTAGGATGACCTGAACACATCAAGTCAGAAAATCTTCCTTTGCTGTAGCCCTTGTTCCCAGAGCTACAGTGGGAAAGACAACAACTTCCTTCTAATTCAAAAAGGTCAAGAGAAGAAAAAGAGAAAGCATATGCTAAGAATGGGTATATTTTTCTTCAGAAAATTCAAACTTATGATAAAAGAAAAATGTTTCAGGAATCCTGTTTCAATAATGATCGAGCACGTTTTATTCCATACTCACAGATTCAATACACAGTCACATTTCTGCCCTGTGAGCCTCAAGTTTCTGTCTGCAGCTCACATACTACCATCTATTAGAGACAAAGTGTGCAAGAAGCCATTCAGAGATAATATATATATATATTTGTATTCCCAGTCTTTCATACTGTCTCCTACCAAATAAGCCTTTCATTTTCACATGACTTGCTCACCTCTAGGGGAATGAAAGAAGTTTAATCCCTATAATCCATTCACTTCTCGGTTTCAGCAACTAGAAAAAGAGCCACTGGAAGCACTTAACGCATGCGTTGATGAAGAGAGAGATTCGATCACTTCGTTTTCTACTGACCACTGAATGGGATGTTACCTCCATAAAACTCTTCTCTCTCTAAATTATCTGGAACAGTTGTGGACTAAAAGATAAAATGAAAAAGAATGGCTGAGCAATGATCGTTTAATTTCCTGTGTTGTGGAGATTCCCCAGATAGCAATGGTGCCAGGTAAGAATCTAAAATGTCTGCCTGGACCATGGCAGCCTTGGTCTGAAGAGCAACATTCTTCAGGTTCAAGGTTCTTCCCTTAATTTTTCGGTGCTGCGCTAAGTGTGGTATGTAAAAACTACAGACTCTAAAAATAAAAGCAGAAGAAAGACGTTAAGGTCTCAGGTAACATCCCAAGGGAGCTGATAGTACATACATTCAGGAATGCAATATTGCCTTGCCCTAGATGACTTCAAGTTTTTCATTTAAATATTTTCCTAAAAATTGTTCCCTGAGGACTTCTACGAATTGCACATCCAGGGACAGAAAGTCCTGCAGAGCTGTGTGAGTACACCTCGATGGTTATTCAACATATAAGGGTGGAAACGTACAGAAACTTCACACGTTGAAGTGAGCAAGGCAAAGAACACAGCTTCCTTTCTGTTAACACAACGCCGAACGTACACATGAGATGCATCTGGTAGTGAATGTAATTGAAATACTCTGCTTCTCTGTCCCAGAGAAATAAAAACTTGAATAATGGAAAAGGAAATCATGATGATAGCAGCCGTATCAAAATGGGCTCACTGTAGAAGTACTCATAGTCCATTTTGCTGGGTCACGAGAGCACTGAACTAATAGGTAGGACATTCAGGATTCCTGAGCCAAACTGCCCTCTACTCTGCAGAACCACACACTGATCTTCTCTTCCAAATTCTTCGAGCTTTATTTTAAAAGAAATTTAGTTTTCTTGCCCATTTGAGATCTCTCCAGAGCATTTACAAGACAACAGTGAGAACTTTTCTTACCATTTCCAGTGAACCATGTTCACTTTTTTCCATCTTGCTTATGCTAATCTTAAGCTGGCAAGTTCCTTTCTTCCCATACATAAAACCACACAGCTTCCAACTTTTCTGTCTCCCAGCAAGCAGACTCCTCATTCCTCTTCACATCCACAGCCCTATTCTGCATCTGTTCAGAACCATTTATCTGAGTGCGGGTGATCAGCTGGGCCGCAGATAAGGTCTCAGTCAGCCATGCACTCTGACATCAGTACTTTGCACAGCCAATGGAGGCCCTCCTGTAGCACGTTCCAAAGCATGGCCTTTTTACTCATGTACCTTCTAAGCCCCCCCACACCAGCAGCATGCTGCCATCCTGCTGCCTACTGCTCTGTCCCCTAATTCTCTGCCAAGCCGGGAAGCTCTACTTGAAGAGATCACCACTGCCTTCTATTTGCATCAACAAATCTCATTAATCTTAGCTTTACTTCATCTCGTTGGCACACGGATGTTCCAAACCTCCCCTCCGTTCATGCCGTCTCCCAGCTTAGCGCTGCAGAATTTCCTCACTCCATAACTCCGGTTATTTACAAGCTGCTTCCCTCCTCAGCTCGTCCTCGTACCAAACACCCTTACTGCCGAGTCCTGCCAGCTTCGCGGATCCATCCCCCCGCCGCCCCCAGCACAGCCTCGTCGAGAGCCGGGCAGCCCCCGAGCAAGGCCCGAGCAGCACAGAGAAGCCGCTCCCCCTCCGCTGACCTGCGAGCACCGAGGCGACCCGCCACCCCGGCCAGGCCCGTCCCGTTCCGATCCGATCCGACCGCAGGAGCGTAACCCCGCCGCTCCCCGTACAACGGGCCTGGGCCCGGCAGCACCGAGGCTGCCGCCATGGCGGTGGCGGGGCGCGGCGGCGGCGTTTACGACAGCTCCCGGCATGCCGCGGCGCCTACAACTCCCAGCTGCCCGCCGCCGCCCGCGTTAACCCTCTGCGGCACCGGGGTGGCCCCGCGGCCGCCGGCCCCTCGCCGGCCCACGACCCCGCTTCCCTTTCGGTCGGGCCGCGTCGGGCCGCCGGGCTCGAGCCGCGCTCCCTGCGGGCCCTGGAGGCTCGGCCCGGTGCGGTGCGGCCCGCAGTCCCTGCTCCGAGCGGCCCGGCCCGGCCCCGCTGTCGGCCGGGCTGTGCTCCTGCCCTCGGCTCGGCTCCCAGCCCGGCCGCTGAGTGCGGGCCGCTCCGGGCTCCGTGACTTGCCCGCTGCCCCCGGTTAGAGAACAGCCGGTGACAAATCCTCCTCCGCTTCTTTTGCCTTGCTCTTAACTGTTTCCACAACACTGATACCACTGAATGAATTAACTCGGAAGTAGCCAGGCGAGCCCCTCCAAAACTTTGCAACAAAGTTACCAGGATCGCTGTGTTTTCCTACAGCGAGAGCAGCGCGACCCTCCCTCTTGCTGTCCTGCCCTCTCCCCCTTCCCACACGCTCCATACAGGTGCCCAGCACACGCACCTTTCACATGTGCAGCACTTCCCAGCTCCTGCCTTACACCAAGCACCAGGTACGAGCACGCAAACAGCCCACTGCCAGCTAAAAATCACCCGTTCATCCCTCACCCAGCTCCGAGGTGGCCCAGCGAAGGGGACGGCAGGCCCCCTCCCAGCAGCACCCCACCGGCACGGCCTCGGGGTCACCAACCCCGGCCCCAGCCCGGTGTGCTCAGCCCTGTCCTGCACACCCACCCGGCTGCGAGCATTTTTTAAGTGAGCCCCGTACGGCAATACAACTCCAACGGCTCTAATTTGTAGTGCTACAAACTGTAACATGTTCAGACGTGTGCTGCCTGACAGACTACACAGAGCTGCCTCCTGCTCCAGCCTTGCAACAAACGCAAATAGCCAGAAACATTCTGCTACGTCTCCAAAATTCAGACACTGACTAAAGGAAGCTCACTGCTGGGCTTTTGGCATAAATACCGCTTTAATAAAAAATATAAATCTCTACAAATTCATTATTTGCCTTAGACCATAAACAAAACAGAGCAAAGAAGCACGCACAGATTTTTCCTTTCCTTAAAAAACAAAAAAAATCACTAAAAAAATAATAATATCAAAACCAAAAAATAGATAATAGAACCACAAACACAGCTCCTTTTTTTTAAGTGCATTTTTTAACGTCTTGCCCCCGAAAACAGCCCACGAGCCAACAACTTTACCCAGGGAAAGCACAATTGGAAAGGCTTTTTTCTGCTGTCCTGTTTCCGAGACTTACAGGAGGTTTTTAGTGATAATTCGCAGCCACGCTATTCCAAATGGCATAAACACAATTATTTCCAATTTATCCCTCGTTGTAGCATTTTTTACTTGGGTATATTTTTCACCATTTCCTTGGGAAACACAACCGATTCCATCCGGCTCAACGCACTTACACTGTTACCCCTTTCTCTGCATTTTCTCCCTACCAAACAACCACAAACATTTTTAAAGTATTTTACATACATACAGCAAAGACTTAAGGAGGACGATACAGTGAGAGAAACACTCCAAAACAAACCAGAGATGTCAATGACCTCCTCCCATATTCCAGACATAGCTCCAAAATCCCTGCACTGGTACAGGATTATATATTTCACTACAAGTTCGGCCTTTTTCTATTTTGCACTATTTTAACACCCCAAATTTATAGATTTTAAAAATTGGCATGTTAAAAGGGCTTTATTTCAGGATTTCAATGAAAATAGTGTTATGTTTTGTCATATTACCATAATCCTTCCCTTTAAATCACTTAGAATTTCAGTGTAACCTAATTAAGTAATTTTAAGTAAGTCTTAACCCAAATACGTAGATCTAATAAAAATGTATTTTGCAAACAGAGAAAAATGGGCTTCTAAAATGGATTCCTCAGGTATGAGCAAAAATGCTGAAACATTTCCTGCCCACAAACTTTGAGATATAAACTGTTCCGGAGCACTTGCAGTTAAAAAACTAAATACTTAGAAGAGAACTAATTTCACCAGATATCAAGCGTAACGTTTCATTCCAATTGTATTTGTTTATTCATTTGATATTTGGAAGAAATCTTCCAATTTTCCTTTCCAAAAAGGAAGGAGAATTTGGGAAGAAAAATACTGCAAAGCCCTGTCTTTCTGTTTGAACGGATTCTTTATTTCAAAGCTCTCCTAACAGCAATTTATATTAGTTTTAGATATTGTATATTATTTTGGTAGTGAAAATTTGGTTGTTTTGATATTTTTTTCCCCCTTTCAAAAGGGCTACAGAACAGCATTATAGATTTTAGAGACTTCAAACCATTTTTAATCTCTCTCTTTTTTTCAATGCTACAAACACCCAATTTGCTAAATGGAATTTACGTTTCTCTCTTGTCTAAATTATCAGAGTTGAATAAGGAATCCAAACCAGACAGAACAAGCCAGGTACCGTACGCAACACAACGTCCAACACTTTAACACAGCTGCTCTCTCTATCGGTGTATAAGAAGTTCACACAAAGTATACAATATCTTCAAAATATCGCCTCTTTCCTCATCAGAAAATTTTGCTTAGTGACTAATTTCACCTCGAGGAACTGCATATCATCAGAAAGCATCCTGCCCATAGCTTTATGCCATCTACTAACTCTTGTTTAATTAACCAGCATGCTTTAAAAACGAGTATCTGTCCTTCCATTTAATCAAAACAGAATATTTTTAATTGCTACCGCATCAAATATATTTACCAACACACAAAAGAAATAAGCCACAAACAATTAGAAAGAACAATTTCTTTTTTTTTAGCCCTGTCTTTGGCCAACCACAAACTACAGCATCCACTTCAAATTTACTCTGTATTTTAATACAAGGTGAACTGAAACACACACCCCAGCTAACAAGTACATCTGCCTTTCTGTAACATCCTATCATTTGCATGTTTTAATGGGAAAACCCCGTATGACTGTATCTGTACTGCTGTTCTCACACAACCGACCAGGCTTCAGGAGGGCTTCATATTTGCTTCCCTACCTCACAACACTCGGCCTCTTCACCTCTCCCAAAATAAAACAGGAATCTTTCACCTTCTGTGAAATATCACCAATGAACGACAGAACCGAAAAGGCCAAAGGATCGGACACTATTTAGTCCTAATAAAAAAGTTCTTTTCTCTCCATGTGAAAACCCACAAGTAGCAGCACGTTACCTGAGAACTGATGCTCTTTCTCCTGGGACGGACGTCCTCCTGTCCGAAGCAGAGGTTGTGCCACATTCCTTGCAACATAAGAGAAAATACATTACAATTATTTCAGTGTTTAGGCCCATTTCAGATCATTCAAACTATCTGACCCTCACAAGATTCTGCATCTCTTGGGCTGAAAAGCATTTTAAAAGCTCCTGTTACGTTCTAACTGAGGCCATCAAATCTGTTTTTGTAAGTCAGGTAGACATATTAAAAATCACCCCCCTGCATGTTCTGCACGACTTCCAGAGCCTCCAAACCAGTTCCTGAGTTCTCAGAGGCCTGTGTACTGCTGCATGCTGCATCTCATTTGCATCACTTAGTCTGCAAATCGCTTGACCTTATATTGAAAAAGAAAGAAATATCACTTATTTTTACATATATGGAGATCTGGTGTTTTTTTTTAAATTTTATTATATATATACATATATATATATATTTAGGCATTTATATGAGGGACAAAATCCTGAGATACTCTTTCCCAGAGCAACTTTTCCCTCCTCTGTTTTAAAAGTTGAATACCTTCCCAGAGAATCACTGTGTTTGCTCTACCCATTTTTATGGGATTTGTGTTACACTGTCCTTATTTGTTATCATGCAGAACTTACACAGACCTGCAGGCTGGAGGCTTCTATCTCCCCCCTTAACCTGTGAGAAGGCTACCAGCTAAAATCACTGCTAATACACCACTTTTACACCCTTTTCTGCCTCTGCACCTTTTTGAAACATAAGAGAAAAAAACAAACAAAGAGGTAAGATAATGAGTATAAATTCATAACATACTAAATTCTCCCAAAATCCTTTGTTTCAGTTTGCCATTGAACAAACATTATCAATGAAAACCATGGTCAGAAAACCTCAATGGTGCAGTGTAGTATTTGTGAGTAAACTGCTTTTCTTTTTAATCTTAAGGTGAAAAAAAAAGATCTGCCCATGTTGAAACCTTTTCCTCCATCTTTTACTCTTATTATCCCATATATTTTCCCCTCCTCATACTAACTAGATCCTAGCAGACTGTTGCCACATGTGCTTTTCCACCTAGTTCCCAAGACATTGACAAAAGTGAACTGAGAAAGCACTTTACACGAGGTTAACATACCCAAACCATACATTTCCTCCACGTTCTCTTTTTCTCTGTGACACCCCATGCTTTCTGCTTTTTCTTTTTCTTTTTTTTCTTACCCTTTGCTGTTGCTGCATTTGCTCTTTTCCCACTTTTCTGTACATTTCTCTCCTGCTGATCCTATCAGACCAAGCAGGAAGAAGTGAGTATCTCTTTCTCACATTTGCTATGCTCTTTTGCTCTTTTTTTAGTATTTTACAGGTTATACATAATCTACCATCATTTTCATATATTTTTACAGCTGTATTTTTTTCTCCTCCTCCAGAAACGTGCAGGTTATAGGCACTCATTTTTGCAAAGCAAGGTGAGCTTCCTGCAGCTCTGATGCATGCTCCTATCAGCATACTTGTGTAAATGACTCAAAGCTTGGAATCAAGACATGAAGAAGGAAGAGGGGGTGACATGAAGGGGTGACACAAGGGGGTGCCCCTTAACACCATAAAGAAAAAAGAAGTCAATTCTTATCACTTCTGCCTTTTTAAGGAGATAACCATCAAGAAAAACACCTATACCGGAGGGGAAATCTTTATCTAGATCACTAGCAACACTTTTTTACACTAATAAAAGTAAATAAATTTTTAAAATACAAATTTACAGTTGGGCATCACTTTTTTAGGATTTACTTCTCTGCATTTCACTCAGCCTGGGCAGTGAAAGTTGCCTGTTGGTTTCACTTTTGCTCTCAAACAGTTTCACTTTCATTCACTGGCCCAACCTTTTATATTTTGGGTTCAGCAATGTTAAAGAAAATATTTATATTTATAAACAAACCCCATCGTCCTTCTAAGATGCATAATTTGTGCCCATCTTTTTTCCCAGTAGAGTAAGGAAACAGGAATCGGGGGCCTAAAAGCAACAGGCAGCCTCCTTCCAAAGGAGCAGATTTTACCTGTCACATGTTAAGTTGTGGTCTGCTCCTGCTTTCTGAAATAAATAGGAAACATGCCATTAATTGCCCTTATAGCAGGATCAGACCTCTGGTTCTGTAATTTGCAACAAAGGAATTCTACATGCAAACAAATAGGCTACCTATAAAATAGGAGAATAATTAAAGGAGAGCATCCTATGTGAAATCTAAGGAAAAAACAGTTGCTGCATTTACCTTTCTGCATGCTTTTAAATTAGCAACAAATGCCCTTCTTTATATGGGCCATGTGAAATTACAGGGCATCTATGGACTTCGGCCTGCATGGGTAAAGGGGAACACTATGTGTCATTGCTACCTACTGAGGATATCTGATCCTCCTTCTTGTGTGCGAGCAGCACGAAACACTCCAAGCAATATAAAAGCACAACCACCTTGCACCAGGACCCTCTTAAGGTAAAGTTTCTAAAGCAAACACCTGTTAAGTCCTCATTTTGTCCGGACAAAACACAGTGCTTTCAGAAACTACCATTTGCAACAGCAGAAGAAATGAAGAAAAAAAAAAAAAAAAAGAAAGGAAAAAAAAAAAGGAAAAGAATAAAAATGCTTCAATTTATATTTTTCCCCCTTCTATATTCCTTTACCTGTTTATGAGGGGCTCCAAAATGCATCCATGCATATGTGCAGATATGTGCCATGTACGTACAAAGAAACATTCCCTCAGCTACCTAGGCACTGCCAATTCTATCTTTGTAGACATAAGGGTTCCTGAGATATTGAGACTTAATGGAAAAGTTTTAGGAGCTTATAGGAGCTGTGCAGTGTTCACTTTACCCATTTTTTTCCCCAGAAATTCTGTGCCCTGCACACACATGCAGAAACTGGCATTAGCTCTCTATGGCAATTGTTGTCCTGTTTACATGTCTAGTGGTAAATCTTAAAAGCCTACATATGCAATTCCCATGAGAATATTTGCATCTATATTCATTTACCCTACATCTTACTGCACAGTAACAAACATGAATGAAAATGGGGAATCACACTGTGACCATGCACCCATCCCACTTCACTGATGCATGCACTCTTTCCTTCCTGAGCTGACTCCGGTGCGATACATTTGACCATTACCACTTCACACACCTAGACATGAGTGGCTGCCACAGTGCTATGTACTAAGTGCTCCCATCTTCTCCTGGGCCAGGTGCCACTGTACAGGAGCAGAGCAGCTGTCCTCACAAAGGATTTCCCTCACCTTCCTCCACTTCTCCACTCTGTTCTTCAGTAGACATCATTCACATTTCCAAGCCTAATTCAACATGAGACTTGCACAGACATTCAGCTTTGAGCATAGAAATACACTGCCATGTTCAACGGAGTCACTTACTCATTGAGGTCAGCAGGGCCTTAAAATGAATCCATGCCACACACTTACAAACCACTACAATGCCCTGTATCACACATAACTGAGTTTGCCAGGAAGCACCACAGCAGCACTGAATTTCACCAAGTCATATCACGCTATTTGCATGTCCAAGTGCAGCCACATTCCTCCAACAGGGTCAAATTGACTCCTAAAAATAATGTCTCACACTTGCTTATTCCTAATTTCCTAATTCACAACTGAGCTGCTGACACAGGGCTTTGGTGCGAGGTGTCTGTCATACAAGGGGGTCACATTTTCCCGTGATAAGTGAACCTGTATCAAAAGATAACACTACCACCAGCGTTCACTGCATTTGTTTTTTGGAGTAAAGACCCTGATCTGTACAAATTTCTGTAAGATACAATGAAGCTTAACTTACACCAGTGAAATCAGTAGTTATCCATCAGTTAATACTGGTGGGCCATCACCAACAGTAGAGAACCAAAGGGCAATAAAATGGCCTGTGTCAAAATGGCTCCTCTGACAGAAGGGTTTTGTAACTTGGACTTGCTTTTAAAATGCAGCTGTAGGTGCACAAGGAGAATTTCCTTCCGGAGAATTCTCTCTTGTGTTTTACCTGCCTATTACAGAAATCTGAAATACATGCCTTTGCTGCTCTAACTAGCAAGCTAACTTTAGCTGTGTGATTGCTGTTTATCTTCTATCTTCTTAGTTTCTAAGAAGAAAAGCCTCACAGCAAATACCACCAATGGACCCTTCTGAACGCTGCAAGGGCAGCAGCAGGGCCAAAGACTATGGAAAGGGGTGGTTGCTTCTTCCCAGACACTTCACATCACCCTAATTCCTGAGGTGCAGGGACAGGAGCTCCACGGGCCCCTCCTGACAGGTCCCCAGCATGCCTTTTTTTTTTCCATCTGGAGGGACAGGGGGAGCAACAAATACTCATTTACTTGCTTGTAAATGAGTAATTTGTAAGGCATCTGGTGGTATGTGAAAGTCACATCCTTAATAATAACTGCAGCTGAGAGTGACCACCGTGATAGGTAGGTTACGCTGAGGGACAGAGATGTGAGCAGGTCAAACAGTGGCTGTGACAGGAATAGGAAGTACAGCCTAGCATGGTTGACTCTTCACCTCTTCCTCACTCTCAGTCTCAAACACCCCGGACCTTTGCTTTTTTCCCCATCTCCCCAGCACTTCCCTGTTCCAAACACAACAGGACATCCCCATAGGAAACACTGTGGTGGGTGCGGGACAGTGAGGCAGCAGCTGTGACAGGTCGGGGTGAGCACCCCTCCTCTTTGAGGACCCTTCCCTGTGACTTTGAGCCAACAGCATCCTACTGCTCACACTGAGGAACTGACAGAAATACAGGGAATACTGTAACACAGGTAGTGTGCCTGTCTTCAGACCCCTATTTAAAGAACCAGCATACCGCATTTACAGAGTTTGCCAGTACACTCTTCTTCAACTTTCAAGAAAAGACCAGCCAACCCTGAACTACCCCATCAGGAGAACTGTAACAACACACACAGCATATGGGAGAATTTTTACTTTTTCCCCCCTTTAAATTGAAAGCAAATATGCCAACATCAATATCTCCATCACCCATGTTGTTTAACAAGAAAAAATGTGTTTGAAGAGGAACATGAGAGAAAGGTAGCTAACTGAGATGATTATATGGAGTTTGCACTGTCATGAAACTACATAGATCCTCTACTACCATGAGCAGACCTTTACCACACCCAGGTGCAACAAACCTAGTTTCTGCCACCTTCTAAAACTGCGTGGCTAGGAAATTCATCAGTACACACAAAAGTAGAAATTCCATTTTTGCTAAAGAAGTATTTCACAAACTGGGCTCCAGACAAACCTGAAGACCTTCAGAGCATTGGAAAGAAATAAAGTTTCAGTAGCTGGTTTTTGACACTGGGGGACTGTGAAGCCACTGCAAGTATCTTGGGTAGCCAGTAGGTAAAAATACCCTTGTTGCTTGCTGGCCACACGGCAGTTCTTCCTGGGAAACAAAGTGGGTTTCCATGCAGTGACTATGGACATTTGCTACCTTAGAAAGAGTGAAGAATTCAAGAAGATAAGAGGAGGAAAGATGAATCATAAAGGATATTAAGGATCCAGAAAGTTTGATAAATACTGCACTAATTCATGGTCATAATGATATTGTATAGAGTAGGTCACATAAGGGAGGTACAGGCACTTCTGCTGTCAAGAAATGGAAACATACTACACATACTTTGTACGTGATCCATGCAACCATATGATGACAAAAGACAAAACTTATTTTTCCTACTGATAGACTGACCAACAGAAGATTTAGGAGACCTGATCAATTAACAGTGCTTCATTTAGTGACTACATTCTTTTGCCAGATTTTCAGTATAATTCTACAATTAATAAGCAGGGCATGATTCTCCTAGTACAAAGGCATTAGTCTTCCTGAATGAGTTATTAGTGGAGGAATGGAAAGGAACTCATCTCAGCTGGGAGAAGTGCTATGCAAGTCTAAAAATTCCGTGGATTCTGATTGTCTCAGAATGTTTCATGACCTTGGTACCTGTCATTTATTTTGACTTGGAAGGAAACAGCTGATGAGTTTGTCCTATTTCCCTCCACCTTTTTGAAGTTTCAGCTATGAAAGCAACTTATTGCCAAGCAGCCCTTTTATTTTCCAGCATTTAGACCAGTTTTGTACACTCCCAAGGTCCTTCCCCGAGTATAGCTAGAGGGAGAAAATTTGCCATTTCTCCTAAAGCAAGACTAATATTAATATATTTTACTTATTTCTACATTTTAGTTGACATTACAGGGCACCTAGGCAAATGGCCTTGACTCATTGCATCAAGCTAAACTATATATAAAAGATAAAATACCTCTTATTTCTCCTGCCCTCTTAAGAAGTTAGCATAATTAATAACACCCTCTGATAATCTATTTCTTCTTTTTAGAAAATTTTGCTTCATACCATAAGAAAGGTCTGAAACCATCCACTACATAGGACAAACAGGACATTCATTTTCACACACACTCAGGAATATCAATCAAAAATATATCTAGCTCCCGAGAGTGCATATTCATGAGTTGTACACAGAGGCGTGTCCAACAAAAGTTGAACAAATTGGTACAGCCATCCCTTTCCTAGATACCAGGTCTGTCCAGTTCCAAATAGCAAAGAACATTTATTTTCACCAAGCAAATGAAGAGCATTTGAATAGTGTGGTGTCAAGAGTGATGTAATTTAAATGGAGTGAAACAAAATCCAATGGACTTCCACGAAAAGGAAATGCAATGTTTTAGTTTTGGAAACATTCTGGATATAATGTTGATCTTTCTCCATTAAAAAACAAACAGAAAACAACAGAGTGACAAGTATTAAAGTATTTCACAAAAATTACACCAATGACCCTTCACATTTTTAAGAAGAATGGGATCCAGTCAGTCTTTCCCATTAAAATTTCTTATTGTGTTATATGATTTTGTAGCTCTTCAGTGTTAAAAAAAAAATAAAATAATAATTCATTTTAAAATTTTCTATTATTTGTCTAAGTACTCAAGGACTTCTAGCCATTGCTAATAGCAACCCAGTCTTCTCCAGCTGTCCAGACATAGTTGGAATAATCAGGAATCAGACAAGGGCGTAGAAGAAAAAAGCTGGGCCAGATATTTGTGCACACATTGTCACTTAATGATGATCCACCTGTAAACAGTGTTGTGGGCCCAAATACCGATTCCTGATCAAAGATCAGGATCAGCTGCTCAATACGAAATGGACACTTCATGCAGATAAGTCAAGACATATAGGTCTCTCTGCAAGTAACTCCTCCTGTTTATTTCCATGGAAACTACAACAGATACAAAGAGTACAGTAAAACTATTTGATAGAGAAAATTTCCAGCTGCAGAACAGTGCTTTTCAACATAGTCACCACCACTAGCTATGCATTTTCACCAGCAATAAACAAGAGAGCCTGAATACCACCTGTAAAAATCTGGACCAGTGGAGATGACCCACTGTTTCACATTGCTAGAAAAATGTTGCCCACACAGTCTAACTTTCACTGTACTCACATCCACTCTTTGGTCTCCATGAATATTCAGCATCAGTGGATGTCAGTGGGTGCCATTTTTTCCACACAGAGGGATTCAGTGGCACACCTTTGGTTCATACACACCTCCATGTCAGATGCCATTTTGTCAGGCTGCTCCTCTGCTGCCATCTGTTACTTGGCAACAAAACAAAATATTAGTGGTAAGGTTCAACCTCTCCTGCCATAACACCAACATCAACCTCTGAAGTTGTGGCCTAATATAATAAAATAGGAGGCATTACTTTTAGAGCAGCCCTTATATTTCTGCTCTCTCAATAATGGAAAGTGGTCTTACCACGTTTCCTAAGGGGATCCAGCTAACTAGCTAGAGTGTGAAGCCAAACAAAAAAGCAAGTTCAAGCAGATTATTTCAAACCTCACTGCTACTTCTCATTCTTAACCCAAACACCAGACAGAGACTGTTAATCAACACAGTATAGCTAAGATTTTTTTTCTTCCCTTTTCGGCTTTCACAGCTTATAGACCACTAAAATATCATACAGCTGAAGAACATTATGACCCACACAGAACTATTGTTGTACTTCTTTGTACAGCCAGAGAACTCTGAAAATTCCAGAGAATGACATTGGTATACATGAAAACTTCTTAATATTAACTACATTTGGAAAAGAAGCCCTCATGGACACCAAGCAAATCCATCACTATCCGCCTGCTTTTTACTTGTCATCAGTTTACAGCCACCACCAGTACCTTATAGCTTTGTGTTACTTTCTACCTCGTATAGGTAAGGAATATGTCAGCAGTATAGTGACATATAGTCTACTTATATGGAATTTCTTCAACACAAGAACGGTTTTTCTTTGGACAAGGATGTAGGTCTCTATTCCAAAAGTTTCAGTTCTACACAAGCGTAACAGAAAGAGAAGTCATGAAGTAAAGCCCACCATTATAGAATACAGTATACATAATTACTCTGATAAATACCACCTGATAAAAACCAATTGTACTGTGCACTAGAACGCAGCTAAATAGCTTTTACAAAAAGAAGGCTGATCCAAAACATCCAGAAGACCAAGGAAATGCAGTCGCCACCACAGATGCAAACCCTCCCCATCACAAAGCTGGGCGACTCAAAGAATCAGGCCTACGCCCAGACCATGAAGCTCAGACTGTACCTCCACCTCAAACCAGCCCATTTCAAGACTACAGCTGTACTTCCACCCATACAAATCTCATTTCTAAACCCCATTTCAGTGTGGAGTCAAACTGCAGTACAGTGAGTCCCTGTGACTGAGCAGAAGCATCACTGACAATATTTTGGTTGGATTTCAATAGGCAAGATTGCCTATGCACTCTCATATTTTCCCACCTGTGATTTCATATGAAGTAAGATTTTACATCTTCGGCAATTTTTATTTTTAAGATTTTTTAATTTTCTTTCTTTTTTTTTTTTTTTTTTTTTTTTTTTTTTTTTTAACTAAAAGTTTTGGTGTTATCTGACATTAAGGCAGGTATCCTTGCATTCTGAATGCCTCCCTTTCATTTCCCATTTTAGATGCCCTTGGTGTACCCACTGCTATCTCATATCCCTATGTCATGAAATACATATATGCTACATTACTGTAACAGAACAGTGGTGAAGATGATTTGAATGGTCACTTTAAATCTTAAAAGCAGGAGGCCTGGTTGTTTAAATAGCATTCTGATACATACAGCTACATAAGAATTACAACCATTAAAATTAAGAGTCAATAACTGAAACCACAATTTTCAACCTCCAACCAATTAAATGGAAATTTTTTTAGGGAAATAAATTTAATTAATGGTACATTTTAGGTTAAAATATGCACACTAGTAGCAGCATGTCATTATTACCCTATGAATCTGTACTAGAGGAACACAGGATTTGATGCGATTTGGGAAATTTTACTAACCTGAGTTCTACTTTTCCCTACTCCCAAATTAACCAGGGAAAAAAGGAAGAGGGAAAGCTCAAAGTTAATCAAAGCTATCATAATTAATTCTCATCTTGACTGGTTAGACTTCTAGAGAACACAGACCAAGTAACTTCTTGTTTGAAATACATTAACAATGAAAACTGCAGTAAAGCTTTTGTTGGTAAATAGAACAGAAATCTGGATAGATCTGGAAATCTGGATAGTAGAAAAAACAAACAAGCAAGCAAACACAAAAATAAAACAAACAAAACAATGAAATTTAAACTTCCAATGCAAATATTTCTCTAATTGTAAGATTATAGCCACAAACTTTACTCTGGATGCAACATTGCAAATCCTGCAGTACCTGCTCTGCCTCATCTTATACTGTCAAACTAGGAGTTCTGACTGCAGGGCTTTGCCTTATTGTCTTATATTTACCTTGTCCTACAGAGGAAATCAAATTACATAATAATGGCTTGCAATAATAATTTACAGCTGAAACTTCATTGTTGGGAAATTTGAAATTAGTGGATTACATTGAATCACCTTCAACATCTGCCTTATTTTAATGTAAAGAAATAGAAAGAGCTTGAAAAACTTTCACCAGAACTTATGGCAAACCTTTAGTATGTTTGACCCTTTCAGCAACAGTGACACTATTTAGAGAGAGCAAAAAAGAATACCTAATTTCTTGAACAGGAGAACAAAACATGTTCTAAAAAGGTAAGAGAGGTATGCAATTGTGAATTTATTCAGGAGAATTTACTATTCACCTCTAAAGCCATCCAGTAATAAATAAAGGATGAAGTATATTACTAATACATCAGTTCTGTTTTCCAGACTGGTCTTACACAATGGCTTACAGGGCTCACTTTTCTAATTAATGAAATATTTAATAACATAATCATATTTAAGCTTATTAATAAGCCTTTTAGAAGCACATGATTTCTTTGAAGCATTTACAATTAATACTCAAGTTTAAGGTAGCATTCCACTGGAAACTGGAATCAAAGAAGTCGGACTTGGTTCCTGATATTTATATTTATCTGCCACCACTCCCCACACGGAGCTCTCTCCCACTTCAGACCACACTGCACCTCCCTCCCACGAAGCTGATCACGCTGTTTATAGCACTAACACAGCCGGTAAAGGTATGCCCATTGATTTAAAAGTTCTATGGAAATAATTCTTTTCCTTGAAAGGATCACTTCTGTGATGTTCATGTTTCCATTGCCCATATATTTATGCAGCTATTCTTTCTCAAGGTAAACATTTCAGTTTACTTGATCCAAGAGAACACATTGTTTTATATGTAGTTTCAATTAAATTTACAGAGATGGCCACTACTTTGAAAAGCTATGGTCTGTGCATTGTTTTAATGGCATTCTGTCAATGTGAACATATATTCTCAAAGCGAGTAAGCTCTTTTCCCCTCTTGAAAAAATTTGTTGTGGGCATTTTAAGATATTTTGATTCACATGTTTTTATTTTTAGTTGGCTGTTGTTCTTCTCACTTCTTCCCCTTGCTTCAAAACTTTAATGCCTCCACTGCATGAAGTTACATGTGCAAAACAGCTGCATGTCACTTCAGTCAGTAATTTCTTTCTACATCAAACCAAAATCAATATTGGTTATATATTATCAATTTCAAAAACAAGGATATCGAGTTTGTTATTAAGGGAGCTGGGGGGGGGAAATAGAAAAAGAAGAAAAAAAACCAAAAAACAAGATTACAAAGTATAAATTAAAAATAAAGCTTTCAGACTCATGATCAATGCTGGGCAGTTGACATACATTAATTATTTGAAGTGGTATTATTTGGATACAACTTCTCTCAGAATAGTTCTATAGCTCATTGCTCTGTTAAATAAGTCTAAGTTAAACTTACAAACAAATGCGATGTAACCCCGACGGCTCAGGCAGTTTAATGAAATATGAACTATCTAAAAATAGAAATCCTTTATCGTAAGAAGGTTTATAAATAACCTATACATAGCAGGGGGAAAAAAAGATATATCGAATCACATTTAGAAACATTTCTGAACTTTTTAAGGTAGGTTTGAAATAGATCTTTTTCATCTCTATTTATTTTCATGCCTAACTGCTCCAAAGCCTTACAAAAGAGCAAACCCCCCACTAAGATTAAATAAAGCAAATTAATGTTCCTAATAATTGTAACTGTATCTTCATCCACGTGTTTTGTTAATTATTATGTATAATACTTGATTTGAGAGAGGGCTGTATTCCAGCTGCAGTCAGTTTTAAGAATGACAGTATTATAACTTTCCAAAAGCTTCTTATATAAATTAATTTGGAATTTAAAAAATGGTTAAAATAATTTTCTGGTAATAATTTTGAAGAAAAGCCTCCCACAAGAAAAAGAACATTTGTGAATTTTGATCAAATTTACTGATTCTTTTCGTTCCTCTGAAGAAAAGTCAGGAGCAATTTTCACAACAGAAGAAAAAAAAAACCCACAAATTTTCTATAGAAATATATTTGGTAAGGATCAGAAATGGTTCTAATATTTTAGTTTTTAAGTCATATGAATTAGTGTGAAGTACTGGAAGCCACAAGATAGTAATAAACCCTTCTGTTTATTCTGTCTGCCCTTATCAAAATATTTTCTCTTTATCCAAATAGCAGGTTTAAACCCCAGAAATTCCCCCTCTTTGGAGATCTTTTCTCCCTGCTATTTGGAACATTGTATTTACTAAACAGCAAATTCAAACTCACAAATATATATTTTTTCTGAAGGTCTGAAAGATCAAATTTGTATATTTTACTTAAAGAAGTTCTTTCTTGATGCAAAAATCTCTCTCCTTCATTTTCTACTGCTAACATTAAAATGTCAGTCCTTAGGTAACTAAGTTTTAGTTTAAGTACCTTTATCATCTTTCTTTCTAATTGCCAAAACCTGTTTCAGGATTTGTTTTGCAAGGGCAGGGCTTTGGTTTTTTTCTTTTTAATTTGACTCAGATCCTGAACAAGTTAAAAGGAAAACTGAAAACATCCCAATCCTACAAATCGCTCCAAAACAGAAAACAAACAGGACAGCATCCTTTCTATCGAATTATCAGCTGATATGCTGGCAATAGCAGATACCTGAAAGCTTCAGGCAGCATTTGCTACTTAGATTTTAATCCAAAATTTTTGTTGCTTTGCTTTTAAAGAGACAGTGATTTTCTATTCTTCAGCAAAATCCTGAAAAATTAATACATTATATTTCACATCCTGACATGATATTCAGCTCCCTTTGAAACTGAAGGGAATTTTACCATGATTTCAGGGGAGCAGGGTCTGCCACGAGAATTTAAAAATCCAATTGCCTCCCAACTTCTGCCTTCTGAATTTGTTACTCACTGGATATACTTACTCTTTGGAAATAGGTGATAATTCTTTTTTTTTATTCCTGTAAGGAAATTAATACAGCAAAAGAAAAAAATATATATATAAATATTTGGTTGAAATTTTGGCTGAAGTATACCATATTCCCTCTTCAGTTTTTTTCTTCTGTATATTAAGGTACAAAACACCCCACCCTTGTTCAAAATAGATGTCACAAATACTTATATTTATGTCTATATTAGATAACGGAGCTTACTTTGTTTTATATTTAGCTGCATACTGCGTAGTACTTTGGCTATTATGAGTCTAACTTCCCAGAATATAATAGAAGAAAATATCTTCCCTGAAACTGATTTTTCAACTGGATGCCGTTTAGTATAAATATTCCCTTAAAACAAGCTGCCCACTCAAATTATCTGTCTGATGGCTGCAGTCCTATAGTGCTTTTCCTAAATGTTAATCTATTTTTATTTTTAACTTCCCTAAAGTCTGAATCCTACATAATTAGGAGAACCCATTTCTCTAAGTCCATCTTTCACAACATACCACATAAACAAACACAGGCTGTACGTGACTAATTCCTCCCCTCTTTCCCCCTTTCTCTCCCCAGACAAAAGTAACTTTGGGCAGCAGATTTAAAGGCTGTAGGCATTTTGCCTAGGTTAACTGTGGAGGTCAAAGGACATTTAGAAAACTTCTCTCACAATCAAAATATATGCTTTTTTATGATTATGTGAAAATAATGGTGGTGGTGGGCAGGATGTTATTCAAGCAGCTTTGGGAGCTGATATAGTTACCTTCTCTGAAAGCTCTGGCTAATCCTGGTTTTCCCTCATCTGGAAGAGAAAGCTGTTTTCCAAGTTAAATTTGCAAAGTATTGTTACAAATCTCATCACAATTTTCATTCCCTAAAACAAACAAGCAGACAAACAAAAAACCTCCCAAATATTTTACAACATTCTGTTTATACAAAAATTCAAGCTGCTGGTCCTGGAGGTTTTCATTTTTGGTAGAACTGATTGTAGGAGATTCCAGATATCCAAGGGAAGCAACCCATGCATACCTACAGCTAAGGACTTCTTCTGATGACTTGGTTTTTAATTCCTCTGAAATCCCGAATGTTGTCCCACCTATTCTTCATTTTGAAACACAGACTTATATGTTTTAACCTTTACTTGTGATTTACTGCTTTGGAAACTCAGCTGCCAGGGGCAGGTGTTGCAAACAGAAGCACTGCAGCATTACCACCGGACGTTCTTGCTGGGGCTGTATTACACCAACACGGACCTCTTGGAATAATCCTGACTCACACTTGTGTTGCTTCAGATTATTTTCATGCATACATATGAATGTTCACTGCGTTGGGGCATTTAGCCTCCAAGTAGTCAGCACAGGCTCCTCACTTTTCACAATGAGAGCAGAGTGCACCATTAGCTCGGATGGTGGCTATTTAACTGAACAACTTTTGAAAGCCACTGTTTAAATTCAGCCCCCGGGATGTATGAGCTCCTTTGGTATGCAGCACAGCTGAGCCCCAGGTGAATACCTGTGACCCAGGCAGGAGACAGGTGCAAAGGAGGACCAGCACAGCACATCCACGGTCACCAGCCCAGTGCAGCCTGCTACAGCCCTCCCGCAGGATGGGGAACAAGCTCAGCTAAAGCAGGCTGAAGAGTCTGCCCCTAAGTCCCAAACCTGTGTGTGTCAGAGGGCAGCAGAGGTGTGCAGAAGGTTACTCAGGATCGGTCCATCTTTGTGTACATTGGTGCCAGTACATAGTTCTGCAAAATTAGCTGTTCCATCTATAGTGCTTGAGCTCTTGATGCCTCTGCTCTGTATGCTGCTATGCAGATCTCCCTTCACCTCAAAAAAAGAAAAAGTTAACTGGCAAGAAGTATTTCCAACAAATACAAAAAGTATTGAATGGGGCAGGGAGAGGTGGAATTGGTGAAAACTCCTTTTATTTCTCCAAAACAAAAAGATGTTAATTCAAAGTAAAGACTAACTAAACCAAGCAAAACAAACTTTTCACTGCTGATGCTTCACATTGCTGCCAAAGTAACTCGCTGAGAATGTTCTGGGCAGGGAAGGGTTAATGGAGTTGGTTCGTGAATCCGACTGCTCCACCTGAAGTGACAAATGTGCTTATGGGTCTGACCCACCCAGATGGCAGTGCTTCCACAGAGCAATAACAGGGACTGCACACCACGTAGGAGAACACACCTCGTGTCCTTCTGCAGAGCAGCTGCCAGAAATAAAGCTCTGCTAACGTTTCTGCTCAGACCTACCCCTCTTTCATCCACAGACTGTCTCCCTACATTAAAACATGGCATCTACAAGTTCAGAATAAACGTATAACAAACTTTTATTTAAACGAGATGGAAATCTTACTTTAAATGTAATTAATAAGTTTTTCTATTTTTTATTTCTAAAAGATAAAGAAATGCATTACTAATAAATTGAAAGTAGTGGTATTCTGGTGATTTAAAATATTTCTGTCATTGCAAACATGGCAATTATTTATTTATCATCTGAGCCAATTATCATTAATAAGGGCAATTATTTAAACTAGAGAAGGAGATTTTATAGATGTGAGGCAGCCAACACAGTGTATGGAAAGAATTAACAGTGCTTTAAAGAGCACTTCATGTGTGCTACAGCCCATGGGGTTGCTGATTTTACCTTTTTCTTTCTTTCATCAAAGATCCTAACTTCTTAGTGCTTCCCTACAAAACCCCCTCTCCGTTTTAAAAAACCCCAATTCCAAAGGGTTAACCAAACAGCTTAATCCCAGAATTTCTTTTCGAAGAGCCTAACTAGAATTTAATGGTTACAGTTCAGCCTGTTCCCAGTGGTGGGGCTCTTTGTTTGTAGTTTTCCGTGACTCAGGTGAGTTATCTCACCTTTTCAGTGCTTGTGTCCTCACCTGCACAAAAGCCCTTCAGGAAAGCTGCCAGCCCAGAGGACCGTGTGGACAGGACAAGAGGTAGGATCTACCTTCTAAAAAAGCTACAACATTCTGCATTGAGCAACAAGTATCATTTTTATGACACCTTAATCTTTCCTGCTAAATGCAACAGCTTAAACGAGTTGGTGAAAACAAACAAACAAACAAAAACAACAAAAAACACCCCCCAAAA
This sequence comes from Coturnix japonica, assembly GCF_054131305.1. Taxonomy (NCBI): domain Eukaryota; kingdom Metazoa; phylum Chordata; class Aves; order Galliformes; family Phasianidae; genus Coturnix; species Coturnix japonica. The sequence continues at coordinate 21,584,559 of NC_140667.1, read as the reverse complement.
AAACAGCACTAACATTTGAAACCCCAGTGCATAACATCTGCAATGTCCTCTCGGGGACAAATCACATAAGCAAAGATATACCAAGATCCCCTGAGGTCAGCAACTGCTCAGTAATTAGTCCCTTGCTCTGTTAGCTGTGGGCTGCATCTTCTAGGAAGGTGATGCAAAATCCACCCGTGCCTTGCACATGCATTCAACTCACTGCACACAAGTGCAGTCTGTTAAACTGAAGTTACATGGCACAAGCCACAGACACACAGTGGAAAACTTCCAGCCATTTTGAGAGCCAAGATCTCCAACTTTTCCTGACAAACTGAAGCCAAATATACTGATGTGAACATCTGCAGCTGCAAGCATTTCAGTAGTTGCTCTCATGTATCCCCAGCAAGGATTCAGGTACATTGCATGTACTTTCGTCAATGTCATGCTGCCAAAATACCTGGACTTCAGCCTGCCTGGTATAGCATCACCACCACTTCATACTGGAACACAAAGATGTGTAATTATGAATTTTTCCTGTATACCAAGGTCATCAGGAAAGGCAGCAAAATGTACCATGATTTTCAGACCTTGGGGGCTAAAATGTAGGTAATGACCCTTTTGAGCACATACCACCTAACTCTGTGATGTAAGCTGGGCTTGAACAAGAATCCCTCTGTGCCGAGGGCAGCGTGGCCCCTTTAGAGCCCCACCCAAACCTGTGCAGTGACGGGTGCTTGTCAGCACCTGGCACAAGAATCAGAAGGATCCATTTTTCTCTGTTTAAAATGAACTAAAGATCTACACACAGTCTGTTGTTGTTTGTTCTGACTATTACTACTTTTAGACATCTTTTTCTTAAATTTCAGCTCAAGGGGTTTCCTTCACACACCCTCCTTCAAAGAAGAAAAAAAATCCTTTTGCATACACATATGCAAAACGTATGTGCATACTTTACATGTTTTATTTCCTCCAGGTTTATGATAACAGGAGAGAGGTTTTTATTAATTCATTTACTCCAACTATTTTTTGTTTAGCCTGTATGTTGATATTACTGATAAGGACATGCATAGCTGCTAACTGACGCATAGCTGGGGTACTTGCTTAGGATTGCCCCATAGAACAATTTGCACTTTCCCCTTCTTGCCCTGACTCTCAGCCAACACTCTAAGCCCATCCAGAATGCCAACGGCTGCACTGGCTGGAGCTGCGAATCCCTGTGCATCTGCTGAGAAAGTGTGTGTGTAAAGGCACCTTGCCATGAAAGTTGTACAGAGAAGACCTGCTTACCTTTACACCAGCTCTCACTGATGAAACTGTCTCCCCATCCAGTATATTACTTCTTCCTCTCTCATGGCAAAACAGAACCTATCTTTTAAAATGGATTTGACAAGTATTTTAGTACTGTTTGTTTGTTTCAAAAGCAATGTTAAGTTAAATACGTATTTTAAAGAACCTCCTTACCTTTGTTACCAATAGCACACTGAACTGCTAAAGACAGTGATTTTTGTTGCATCGGGCTAGACCAGCAAGCTCAGCCTTTCCCCTCTTCACAGGCTCCCTGCAGCCCAGGGCAGTGAGCACTGAGTGCCCCAAACAGCCCTGTCATTCTGTTTTCAATGAATCACATAAATATTTCTAATTAATCTTCATTACATAAACAAGAAACAAATCAGTTTTAAGCTGGACTGCCAAATGTATTTTTAAACATTTTGTATTTATCAGGAATTATTTCATCCTGTTTGTTCTTAAGCAGACATTTCTCTCCTGCAAGTTAGGTCTTCAGTGTGATGTGGCTGTGTGGATTTTAATGTACATATTAGAAACATCACAAAGTAGGCTCAGATGTTCATTAAAAAAATCTGTATTTGACAGAATACATCAAGTGGGCTGAACATGAAAATACTGCTCAGTTGGAAAGAAAAGCATTTTTCTTACTAGAGGTAGGAGATATGTGTTGAGGCTGTGTTATTCTAACTGGGAAAAAGGGATACAGTGAGGAAGTTACTCCTTCCTTCTTTTTGTCTGTTTAATTCTTGAATGGCCCCAGCGAAGTGAGTAAAGCTACTTGGACTTTCTATCTTTGTAACTTATAAGTCACTTATTGATACATCTCTTGTACAGTTTAATTGACGAACATGTCTTTTAATGCTTGGTTCACAGTCTCTCTACCTCTGCTGTAGACAAAAAGATATTAATTGAGAACAAAAATCATCCAAATTGGTTGATATTCAATGAATAAATACATATAGTCATCATGTCCTACCATAGAGAGTCAATAGTTATCCCCTTTGCAGCTCCCCAGGTAGACCAAGGGGAATTTTTAGTAGACAGGATTTCCGACACGGCTAAGTCAAGTCCTACTCTGGATATTCTTGTTCTATAATTCCTTTCATTAAATAATCAGAATCCATAGTTAATTTCCTTGTTCCTCAAAGAAAGATGTTCCAGAACTCTACGCCCACATAGTGTAAAACCTCTCCCCAATTTCCAGCTTACGTTTTAAGTTCACAAATTAGTAGCACAGATTAGGACAAATCAATAAAAACTGCAAAATAAATCAGTGCCCGCATGTCTCAGGATATTATTAATGAGCAGCTAAGTAAAACTATGTCATGAAGAGCGAATGCAGAAATGCCCCTTGCTCCAGCATATATTTCCAAGTTTGATGCTTTATGAGCCACGCTGACGTCATCTACCCGGTGTTCTGCCTAGATCGACACATGCAGTTCTTATTGTCATCAGTGAGAACTGCCATTGCACACCACGGCCTCTGCACAGCTCTCCATTTTAATACTGCCAGCACGGTGCAGTTAGTATAGCACTAGAAGGATGAGTGCACATCTTGCCTGGTACAAGTTGCAACTCTCTTACTCTAGAAAACTTGCTTATTCTAGAACATTGATTTCTTGGGGTTGGATTCATGTTTGGTTTTCCTTCCCCACTTCTAAACTTCAGGGAACATGCTGATCCCACTGCAGAGCTAACCTCAAAGGAGAGAAGAGGAACAACTCTGGCACTGAACAAACTGAGCAATGTGACATGCATCCCAAAAGCACGGGGATCATGGAAAATTCCTCCAAATAAAACCTATCTATCACATAGTAATGTTCTTTTCTTATGAAATTCATTAGATGAATCTAGTCCTCACACTGCATGTTTCGAGGGATTGCTAAGAACATTAGAATGAAAAAAGGGAGGAAAAGAAATCCTTGAATGGCCTTACACTATGCTGTCTTCCACACATGGAAAAATAGCACAACCCTCTAAAGTACTGGGAGCTGCCCATAGTAATCATTAGAAAAATGCATGTATCTTTTGCCATATTCACCAGAATACATGTAACTTTTGCCACATTCACCAGAATACACAAACTTCTCTGACACACATCAGTGACACTGGAGAGCAGGAACAACTGATATCATTCAGAAATTGGTTTTGTAATAGCCACTAATCCCATCATAATAATTACAAAACAACGTAAAGATGGGAGACTAAGCAAAATATATGATCAAAAATGTCAAGGAAAAATGCAATTAGAGTCTTGGGCTTGGTACAGTTCCCTTTTGCTTCAGTGGCAATTCTGATAACTATTACCCCTCTGTAATTAGAGATTTAGGCTTAATCCAGCTCCCATTTTCTTCAAGAGAAGTTGGATAGGCCCCCACACCCTAATTTTCTGCTGTCTTGCCCCTTGTACATTCAGTTCTGCAGAAGTAAAGTGTACTTGTTCTACTGCACTGGTACTCTGTTATACACTCAGGGATCCTGTCTCAAGACTCAGAAGGGAAAAGTACGTGCAGAACAGTGTTTGCATCTGTTTTTACACCTGAGCATCTACATTTGCTTTGCACACCTCTAAATGATTAGATGAAGCAATGGAAGACCAGACCTCTACTTTTATTCAAGGTATTGGAGACTGATTTATTTTTTTCTGCTATCATTATAGAATTATTAATGTTGTTATAACAGATTGTACGAAGATCTCTCGGGGAGATCCTCAGGAAAGTTGCTTCGTTTATAACAAAGCACTAGGCAGAACAACTGATGGACACAGTCACAGTCACTTTTCCTCACCAGGCAGCTACAAAGAGCCTGTAAAACATGTGCTTGAGATGCAATTTCCAAACCTGGGGTCAGAAATATAAAGATTCATTATTTCTAAACATGAGGTAAAATTTCAAACCCTATCTGAGCTGGTGTCACCCATATTCTACATTCCCTTAAAAAGCAAACTTCACCTTTCTTAGAATTCTGATTTTTTTAAAGACCCTTTTGTGCAACAATACGGATATTATTGACCTGATAAATTAAAATATATTTAACAGTTATATACACACACACATACATATATAACTGAGCCTGATGCTGTCATAAGCTCTCAGTGGCTACCAGTCTGTACACTGAGAATATGTTAAATGACAGCAAACCAGCACAAACACACTTTCCCTGCAAAACCATTGCTGCAAGGAGACACGCTAACTCTCCAGCTCAGGCAAAAACAGGTTAACCATGTCTACATGAGTGCATGTATATTATGGATGAACACAGGTCCTGACTCATACATGCAATATGAACTGGAATAGGTGCGTCTTTTAATTACAGCATGGTTATAGACAAATGGATATAGTTACATCTTAAGTACACTTGGAAAAGCCCTTAAAATTGATCATAAGTACATCCACACAGTCACACATAAAATTAAAAAGCACACATGTAATGTGCTACATGACATAAACACATACTATACATACTATAATATTAAAAAAAGAAAAGCATACATGTACATATACGGAAGGAACACACACGGTCTCATTCAGACAGTATAAGCTGTCTGAATAAATAAATGCATATGTAGGCATTTGCATCCTCTGTACATGTACTCATGCAACTGTCTATCCCTCTAAAAGTCTGAAATCTTATTTGAACTTGAATCATCTTTTTGTGTACATTTTTTTTTTCCTTCTTGCATAGAGAGACTCTGTACACATAATGCTTCATAGACATCAGTGACAATAAATGCAGGCACACTTAGTGTGTACATACCACCACTTACATTCCAGAGAGAAGTCCCCATTTTTCAGGAAAAGAAACAGCTATTTTTCCCCATGAGTATGCCTCTTTCTCTTTATGAGCTGCTTGTGTCCTTCAGCAGTAAGTGGGATGAGAGAAGCAAAAATATCAGGTATTAAATAATAACCATTCGGATTGCATTTATAAAGATCTTCATCCCCCACTTAACTTCAAGCTCTATTCCAAAAAGCTTGTCTTTCCACCTGCAGCCTTGTCATGAACAATTTGACTTGAAAATTCAAGGCATGGAGGAGTGAAAATTATGAAATAATTGGTTAGTACACAGAAGTTAAAGCTAACGGAATTGTGCTGATCCTTTTCCAGTTATTATTGAGGTGGTGCCATACATACACCAATCCCAGCATAGGCCAAACCAAAAGTCTGTTCTAATGTTCTACATTATACTAATCTAAAAGCATACAATAGGGGGCATGAGGAAAAGCAAGAAATAGAGTGAGAAGTGCAAGAGTTTTCTGTGGAAGGCAGACAGCGGTTGCAGTTTGGTTCCACATTCTCCTTGTCATTTTATCATCCTTTTTAACTTGTTATCATTGACATTTCTCTGGTAGATCTCCTCTAGAAGGATTGTTGAAGAACTTTGTCATGTGGAGGAATCTGCAGAAAAAGACAGCATCTGTGCAGCAAAATTAACCAAGAGATAGGTTAATTATTTTTGAGAATAGAGGCATCCTAGGAGTCAGGATGGCTAAAGGAAGAACATAAGGAGAAAACATAAGAAACACCTGAGAGAAGCTTAATTCTAGACTGTCTAGAAAAGCAAGAATTATAACAAAGATGAAGGTTAATGATGTCCCTATTCCTCCTATTAGCAGGAAGATCGAAGCAATATTTGGAGCACCTCTAACTACCTTCAGCAATAGCTGGAGCTCTTACTGAAGGCCTCCAAATGGAAAGGATTCTACAGTAGAAGACTATGGTACCACTATTGTTTCTTACCAGCAATGCTGTTCTTCTTATAACTATCAGACGACACTAAAGTTGCTTGGGGACAAACACATTGTTTCCCACTGAGGTAGTATCATACAGCCCTGGAACAACTGGCTGCCTTTACCCCAAAAACCATCTGAAGAGTAAGCCCAGACAGAGCTTAGCAGATACAGTTATGGCACTCAGTTTTGACGTAAGGAATAACTCATGACTCATCATGCATCATTGGTAAAACCTTATCATGTAATTTGTTGATAGTTTCTCATTTGTTCATGGGGAGGGGAGAAAAAAAAAAGCTTCAGGGGCTTTGGTCATTGTGGTTTTCTTTGTTTTATCTAAATTGGATGAATCCTCAGCATCAGTAAAATGTTTGAAGGTCCCCAAACTGGTATCATGATACAAGTGATAAGAACCAGGAGGTAGGTGCTGTAGTATTTCTAAAACAAATGTGCATACGCTGTCTAGCACATAGTTTACAGTAGACAGTCTGTGTATGGACTGGTAATTTGAGCTCTAAATCAGAATCACGAATTACTATAGATGTATACTGTCCTCTCATATGTGTAAGGGAAGTTTCTTGCAGCTGCCTTTATAATCAGTTACTAAAACCTCACGTTTAAAGGAAACTATTTGAGAAAATATGCAAGTTCTAGCGATTCCAATGATAAATTAACACTTTAATTGTATGTACACACACACAAATATATCCATGAATATGTAAACAAACAGAAAAACTTAACAGATCATACTGACTGTCAGTGAACAATGTTGTTGAGGATTTTAGCTTTTTATTATAGTCTTCAAATATTAGCCTTTTCCAGCAGGATGCATTTGTGAGATGTACCGATATGCCCTTGGCCAGAATTATCCTTACACACATTGTGCAATTCACACACATTATGCAGTGTGCTATAAGCTGATTATTTTCTTGGCTGCAGCCCACCCTCTAAGCCTGGGCATTTTGGTGTGGAAGGAATTCTTCTACCTAGGTCATTTTTAAAGCACTACAGGATCCTTCAGGTCGAAGGTGCACTGTTAGCTGTACACATAAAATAATATTAATAGATAATAGATGTACTATATTATGGTAGCCTTAGACTGATGAAAAAGTGCTAGTCTCAGTAAGTGATGGACTTAAGGCTCACATCACCCATACAAACACCAGCTACAGCTTTGCCATAAGTTTTGTTGTTTGAACTCCCCCACAAAATTTCCGGATAAAATGATAAATGAGATATGTGACAGAATGGACTGTAAAGCCTAATTTTCACAGTGCGCAGCTTAAGGACTCTTTGAGACCACTTGAAGAAAATGGGGAGAAATCTGTTGCAGGATGTTGTTTTCAGGAAGGGTTCAACCCAGTCTAGCTGAATCACTGTGGAAGCACTGAGTTTCTCAGCCTTGGTGATGACACTCGAAAAACAGCAAGTCAAGGAACCATGCTTCTGTTAAAACTGAAATCTTTTTAAGGTCCTTAAATTGTAGTTATATATTTTTGATGCTTCTTGAAGATGTGTACATGCTCCTAATTTCAATCTTATTATCTTAGCAGTTAGGAAATTTGCATCAATATCTTCCTGTCTGGGTAATTTAATTCCCCTTTTCAAAATAAATTCAAATTAACAACAATAAAGGAAAATACAAAAACACTGTTGAACTCAAGTAGTTACCATAAACAACCTCCCCAAACCAATCAGGCATTGTGCAAAGTTATTGTTTCATTGAGGAAAGAAATCCTGAGAAAGAAGGGCCAGACCCTGTTCTCACAAAAATCTATATTGTAATTCCCATAGACTGAAAAAATGAATGGGGCCAGAACATGAGAGACACTTGATAACAGGGCTAGCTGTACTAATGCATGCAGTGCAGAGAGAATGGCTAGAACAAATGTTGGATAATTCAGGCCAGCAGCATCAACTCTAGTGGAGTTTCAGGGAATGCTTATTTCAGTCTCATCACTGAATGCTTAAAAAAAGAAGTTAAATCATTACATGCTTAAAGGCACATGGCTGCCTCAAAACACAGATTCCTTTGCACTTTCAGTAATCAAGTAATAAATTCTGTCACTCTTTCCATTCTCATTGACTTTAGGGTCATCATCTGCTTTCTGCTTTTCAGTACAGGTCACCTATCCACAACAAACAAGATTAATTTTCTACTGCTTGCTAGTTTCCATTTTTTAATTACTATGTACTAGAAAGCCCTGTTTTGGGTAGTAAATCACTCAGGAGAAGGCTGAAATCCGTAAAGATAAACAAAAGCTCTGTATATTTTAGGGGAAAGTTTAATGAAATATCTTTACTCAGCTTCATTTGTTTTTATTTCTGAACAAAATCTAAATCTTGAAACAACTTCACACATTTTCCCCTTTTAACTGTTATTTCTATGATAAGACTGACTCAACTCACAGACAAATTAATTCACTGTGAGGTACTTGTGGCAGAATGTGCGTTTATTCTCATTTAAATTGCCTTGAATGCAAAGGGTTTCAAAGTTCTCCATACTTCTTAACCATATAACATATAAAAACAAAATCTGTTAACATCATAAATAGCTTTTGCAATATTTTGATAGATTGGCAGGTGACACAAGCTCATTTTAACGCCAATGTACCATAACATTATAATGGAAAGGTATTGGTTTGATCACTGCATACTTGAGAACAAGAATAAGTTCTAGTAAATTATGAAATGATTTTATCATACTATCATAGAACAGCCTGGGATGAAAAGGACCTCAGTGATCATCTAGTTTCAGCCCCCCTGCTGCATGCAGGGCTGCCAGCCACTAGACCAGGCTGCCCAGAGCCACATCCAGCCTTGCCTCGAGTGCGTCCAGGGAATTTTTGATATTAGAGTGTTTTTAAAAGTGCATTTTAAATAGAAAATTACTAAAACCAATCAATCATGTCAACAAATTGTATTTAAAAATAAGACAACAACAACCAAACAGGAAAAAAAAAAACAACCAATGAACCTATTGGTCACTACTGAGACAGGGCTGAAATATTATGAGTAACCTTGGAAAAAAGAGAAATTGGAAGTAGCTATGCCAGCTAAGCTACCAATCTGAAACCTGTGCAGGAACATGCAGACTGCAAGTTGCATGCGTTATTCATATATTCTGCATGAAATGAATCTGTCAGTCTTAATTCATTTTCCACACCCACGTCACAAAAATATACCCTTATAAATGACCTTTCTCACTGGGAAAGAGACAAAAGGAAGACACAGGAGACACAGAAAGTCTAGTTATGTTCAACCTGCAAAGCATGTTGCAGAGGAGCAACATGGGAGAACTGTTGCCCTGGTTGGATCACAAGAAGGGAATGATGCAGACGTGCCTTCAGCAGCCTGGCACAGGTTATGAGGCCCAGCCATGAACTTTTCTGGGTCTACCTCCAGACCTTATGTGGTGAACAGCAGAAACGTTTAAACAAATGATCACTTATAACTCCTTTTTCACATACCTACCATGACCCTAATGGCTTTCTGAAGAGAATCTTGGCTTAAAGTTAAGTGAGTTTTGCCTCAGCCTTTTTTGAATCCAACCCAGCATAAGAATTTGAAACCCTGCTTAAGAAAACAGGCTGGCTGCAAATTTCAGATTGGAACTAAATGATCCCTGTATGTACTTTTTCAATTTGCACCACAGTTCTGGGCTTACACTTCTTCTTTCAGGGGAACTGGTAGGGGCTGTACATCAAGCCAAAAGCTCTTCTGATAAGGGCTGTCAGAAGGTCAAACATTTGTAAGTGGACCCCATGTATCTCGTGTTAGCTGGCAAGGTATTTCCCACAGTGTGCTTACGAGATTAGTCTTTTTCTCCCTTCCCCCAGAATGTCAATGAGCAGACATATTTCTCCACAAATTATTGAATGAGTAATTGCCAACATATTTCTGCCCATGAGACTGCTTACTAGCTGTTCACTAAACGGCTGCTTTGTGTGTTTCAGGAATTCCCCATTCATAAATTAGTATTTATAATGGGGATGTTGGTCACCCAAGTCACCCAACTCCATATTTTTACTCTTGATTGGGAAATTTACAGCATATCAAAGGCTTCCACAAGAAAAGCACACAGATTTCCAGTTCAGGCATTCATATGGATGCATAAGTGCAACATTGCATGTGACACTTTTTCTACAGAATATCACTCTAATTAATGTTTGTGGAAAGTGAAGGACTTGCCTCTCAATTACCATCAAAATAAATAGTTATATTCAAAGTAAGTTCACAGTTTTCTTCAACATTCATCAGACTTTATGTTCTAACCTCCATTGACAGAACACATCCTATTCAGCTGTACAATCTGGAAATTCATTAAAACTACTCTAAAAATCCTAGTTTAGATCATAATAATTCCTTTGCGATACACATACTACTTCTAACCACGGAAGACATAGCCAAGAATACTACTTAATGCCTTATGGAGTGTACTGGAGTTTGGTTCCTCAAGGACCAATTTCTTCATAAACCCTTAAAATCAGAAAACTTGGTGTCCTATCTTCTGAGCTTCCCACAGGTCTCAGGATACAGAGGCACCCCTGTCAGTGGAAGAGCCTCAGTAAAAATACAGCACACCTTTCTGAATGGTTTCAGAACAGCTCTCCTAGCTCATCGAGACAAGCAGAATAGCTCCCACGAGTAGGCAGCATTTGGCCCACAGAATTGTTAACCCAAACATTATCCTAACAGTATACCCTATAACAGAAAAAAAAAAAAAAAAAAAGACATTTTATTTACTTACACAACGCAGCTCTAGGAATAGATAAACTGCTCTGAAACATTAGCACACTCCTAGGGACTACCATGAATCTACATGATGCTGTACCATCAATAATATGCTCCAAAATATGAAATAAAAGGTTTTAATCAGATTATAACCATTTATATTTTCACCCATAGGTTTGTATAACGTTATTAACAATAAATTTTAGTTCTTCTCAGTTAGCCAAATAATCAGCAAAAGGAACATGCCTCTCCCAGGCTAACACACCTCCTTGACCACTGCAGATAGACAGTCCAACTCAGCGTCAGGAGGTTCTACAAACATGCCTGACCAAGGTCAGCCACGGTTTACATCATGCTACAGAGGACATGCTAGAGAGGAGATGCATCTTGGAATATCATACCGACAGAAAATAATCACGATTTTCTTCCATTGAAGAGACTACATGAGATCAAAGAATCTGAATACTCAGATCAATAAAAATCTGTTGACCAAGTGCATCCTTTCAGGAGGGTCTGTATTATAGGGGTTCTATCAGACGCAGTAGAAAGTTATGAACTACAAAAATACCTGAGAAGATACTAAGTGGTTTATTATCTGCCTTCAATACCCTGGGGCTTGAGCAAAGGTTTATATAATAGATTATGTCCCTTGCAGTGGCATTAGAGTCTCTGGCAACAGTTGCACAAGGTCTGCAGTGAATGTGGCACAGGAATAAAAACAGAAATGCCTCTGTGTACCTTACCGGTCATTCTTCCAGTACACATTCTCACTCACCTACTACATTATGAAAGAAGCTGACATTTATTAATTAAATCAAATAATATTTATAGAATCCCTCTCCCGATCCTCAGGGAGATAGAATTTCAAACACAATCAAATACAATCACAACAGCAAACTATTAAAAAGCTGAAAATAGTAAGCCATTCCAGCATTAAACAGAATAAAACCTCAGGTTTAAGAGAGAAAACAAATTGGAAAATAAAGGGAATAGTTGCAAAAAAGATCGACTACTCCATCTCATTGCTGTGACAAAGGCTCATTTCACCTGCAGGACTTCTGGTTATACCTGCTCTAATAAATTCAGTGGTGCAGAGACACTACTGCTAGTACCTGGTTTTCAGTTTCTAGAAGGTCCCTGGCATAGCAAGGTGGGGGACAAACAGCACTCTCCTAGACGATTCCTGGGTGTGTGCTGGGAGCTAGGGTGAGCCAGGGGCTGTTCTCAAAAGGCATTCTGCTTATGGCTGTCCTGTTGTGGAGTACAAGAGAGCTTAATTGTATGGATGCTGGCTACCTTGTGCAAGTTGACCTCAGTGCCAGGGAGTGGTCCAGGATGTGTTTAATTTACTAGCATGGACACAGCTGGTGATGTGAGCCCTCAAGATACATGGTGCCAATTCTCAGATATCTCTCAATGAGCTGCCAGATCTCTTTTCTTTAAGGATTTTAAAGCTATGCGCCAAGGGTTTGAGAGACATGCAGGGAGATAGGCATACACTCTATGGCAACTTTAATCTCCTAGATGGCTCCTGAAAATAACTGCATTCTAGTGGTTCCTTTCTCTGCTTCTACGATAACATCAACCAGAACATCAGCACAGCTTCCAGACTACAAATGTTTCATGGCTCAGCACTGGGAACAGCTCAAACCACATGTGTGCGACCAGTAAAGACAGCGATACAATTCAAGGGAAACTGGGAGACTGGTGGCTAAAAGGTATTTCAAAAAACAGGTTTTCCTTGCCCTTGGTAGTGGCCAGAAGTACTTGAAGCATTAGAGTTTCCCACCACTACACTAGCAGACTTCCTCTCTCCAGTAAACCCTTGCTGCAGAGAGCAACTTGTGCTCCCAGAAGGCCCAATAAAACAAAGGTGGCTGAAGGCCACTGCCACAGGACTCAGGTACTCTTCTGCCACCGCAGCTCTGACAGTACCAGAAGCAAAGCACAGAGTAGGATCTGGGTGACCTGCATACCACTGGAGTTTACCAGTCAAAAGTTTACTAGGAATTTGCTAGGTCAAAAGGCTGGCCAGTCCAACAAGAGGTGGAAGGCAAATCAATAGCTGACAAATGATATGTACTATGTACATTTAAGAACACAACTTCCATCCACCAGCATGAGAGACTATCCAAACAGGGCAATAGGAAATATTTTCCAAGGCTGACATTTCTCTGATTTTACAGCAGCACCCTGGTAAGAACCCAAATGCAGAACTTCTGTAAGAGTATGTATGGGTAAAAGTGTGGAAAATAGTGAGCAATGAACAAACCAACCCCGGCCACAGAAGACCATGGGAAGTCCTAGCCAAGTAGGCCTATATTTCCTGAATTTTTAAAATAGTTATAAGGAAAATAAGAATTTGAATTTATTCACATGTGATAAATGTCCAAATCACTGCACCCATTTGTAGGCATCTTAATTTAATGTTTACATGAAATAGATATTGTTCTATTTTATCACTAATTAAGCTGTTTTATACATTCACAGAAAGATTAATTCCTCCCGTTATAGTTTGTCTTTTATAATTGTATTTGCTAGAAGAGGGTAGAAGATAGCGCAACAATTCATACTGAAAGGGCAAAGAAGGACCTGCAAGCAACCACAATGGTCAAAAGGAATGAGGATTACCCACAACCAACTACAGAAAGGATGGCCTTCAAGGTCTTTTTTTGTTTGTTTTTGCTTTTTTAACCCTCATTTCCCTGTCACTAATCCCACTAAATGCCTCTTCATTTAAAACCCTTGCAAGAAGTTCAAGCACCCGCCTCTGTATAAAGAATCAGCAAGGTTATCAATGTCTGGAGATAAAGAGCCTCTGGTTTCCACTGGCCCCTGCACAGGGACAGCTCTGCAGCCTGCAGTACCTCAAAGGGGCCTGTAAGAGAGTGTTGTCTGCAGGTGAGGAAGGAAGGGTTTGACACTTAGAGCAATTGCTCAGGCTGCCACCAGAAACAGCTTTACTGTCTGTCATCTAGCACCAGTTTGGAGGAGTGGCTGGCCACCACCTCGCTCACAACCTCATAGATCAGACAGCCTACACACCTCCATACTATATAAAGAATAGCCATTATGCACTAAACATATTTATGGTAAAGCAAAGATTATAGGGGTTGAGTTAGTCCTGCCCAGACTAGAGATTTATTTGGTATTTAAGCACCAGTAACACTGCTTCAGGCATTTACATGAACAGCAGCAACCCACTGAAATCCATTTGAGAATACCCCTCACTCCTGTGGTGCTGCTCCTCCTTCTAGGATGGGCAAGACACTGCAGTGACATCAGAGCGATCACAGGAGATGCTCTCAAAAACAAGCAGGGGACCAGGAGGGAAGTCCTCAAAGCACTAAGAACAGTTGCTGAATCAAGAAGAGAATAACTAGGGAAGAGGTAAGGCCTGACAAAGACGTCTCCCAGAAATACCCTACTGCAGCCACCAGTGTCACACAGAATGAAGCCTAGCACATGGTATGATTTCCATTACCCAGAAGCCAAGAGCACACTTGAGATAATGAATAAAAAAGCTCATGCTAGCAGTTTTAAAAAGGAGCTGCAAAGGAAAAACAATGAGCTCACGCCTTCTGACCTTGCTTGTTTTTAGCCTGGTTTCCTATGGCAACAAGACTTGTGATCATGCTGTGTGTGTGCATGTGTATGTGCACGTATGTGTGTGCAAAAGACAGAGAGTGATTGTTAGGGTGTTCAATAAGTGCTGGATGCACTGCCATTTCATAGTCAGACCTGGTGCCAAGTTGCAGGTCTTGATGATAAAAAAGTTCCCATAAGTTCAATGGTAGCAAGTGCTCACCAAGACCCAGTAGCTTTCTCAGGTTGGAGGACAAGAGAACTCAGCAGAGAACTTACATAGGAAGCAAAGTTATGAATGTTCCAACTGCAAAAGAAGCAGCCCTCAAAGCATGCTGCAAAGCATGAAACAAACCTGGTAAAACAGCTTTCCTAGGACTGGTGCTAAGGTATGCACTGGGGATGTTCCTTTCTTTTTCCTGGTGAGAGTAAATAGGGACATCCTGTCTTCAGGAAATTGATCCTGATTGACAGTAAGGGGAAAAGAACTTTTAGATCAGATTATTATTACTTTTTTTTTTTTTTAAAGACTGTATCAGTAGCTATGTAAGTAAAATGTTTCAAAAAAAGAAAAGGTGGGATTTTAAAACCATGTTACTCAACAAAGGGCCAAGAGACAGGACCAGCTTAGCCAGGTCCTCCAAAAAAGGTCAAAAAAACCCAAGCCTTGACATTGCTGAGATCTGCCAGGACACAGTTCATTTATGATCAGTGTGGTGTGGGAAGATCCACCAAAGCCTTTCTAACTTTGTTTATACATAGCCTTCTGACACAGCAGACTGCTTTCTTTCCTCTTCCAAGAAATCCTCAAGAACAGAGAGGGCACAGATGACTCTTCCAGACAGGAACCTTCTGAACCTACAGGCAACTCACCATTCAGATGGGATCATCAAGCCACACTACTAAAAGGAGTGAACAAAATGGAATAAGTGAACATGCATAACGTAAAACACCAATCTCCATAATTCAGTAACCAGCTGTCTAGGACTGATCTATCAAAAACTCTCTCTGCCTCCATTTTGCTGAAATGCACCTTCTGTAAATACTCATAACATTTGAAAATCAGATCTTTGTCCAGGGCTGTACTAAGCTGGGAGAGCCTGGAGGAGCACACAGGTGCTAGCAATTCATTTGAGCCAGCCATATTTAAAGGACAGAGGAACACAGCCATTACAAAGCAGTTTGAAGAGGGAATGATGGTGAGTACTTGCTGTCTCCTTTCAGCAAGCAGAGCTGTCTGTAGTATGAAATTCCACATTTGAGCAAATTCTCTCTTTCTTTTAAGAACCAGAATTTCCACGTGTCATCAACTGTGTGCATTTAAAGAACTATGGCATTTGACTCCGAAGTAAGTGCTCTCACTGACTGCTGAAATCATATTTCTGTATGTTGGCACATCAATTTGGGATCCTCTGATCTGGAAGTCACTCCAGATTCATCTGAAAATAGCCTTTTTGTTTTAGTTCCAAGTCAGATGTGAAATGTTAAAATCTTCTCTTCCAAACTCAAAAAACAATGTACGAGTATACCCAAGAGCAGAATTTGACCCTCATCTTTTTCCGTAATTTTCGCTACTGAACAAAAAAAAAAAATATATGTTTTTTATTTTATTGCCAGCTCCCAACCAGATGAATTATTGGTGATACTCACAAATATGGCTTCTGAAACACCAGTTTTTATGGCCTTCTTATTAATCATTGACTATGTCCTTCAAACCCTTCTCTCTCATAGCAGAAGCTTCTGACAGTGTTAGTGATATTCTCCAACTTGTGAAAAATTCTTTTTGTGCTCCTGTCCTTCCGCTTTTATGCTACACCACTCATCTCTAGAACTCATCCCAGTCCCATTAAATACAGTAGCAGCAGGATAAAGAGCCAGAGATCTAACTTTTTCTTAGCTTCAGGTTTGTAATTTGAGGCTGCAGTTTTGAAGGGATGGGGTGAAGGGAAAATAAAAGCTGACACACACAGAACGCTGAGTAAAATACACAGTAAGTGAAACTGTTTAAATAAAAAAAATAATAATTTCTAAAATAATAATAACATCTTGAACAAACAACAATTTCAGATAGATCCTTGTCTTCACAGGTTTCTCAATCAAGTATCACTGAAACAGATGATTTCTAGATGTTGGAATGCTAGCTATAAATTTATCTAAATTAGAATCAAAGGGTTTAACAATCACAATGATTAAATTTGATTAAGGTATGAGGTATTGGAGTTAATTTGGTATCATAAGAAAAAGTTAAGCAAACAGTTTAATTTATGTGTAATGTGTCCCAAACAACCTCGCCAATTTCATGAAATATAGTGTTATATTTCTTGATGATCCTGGCAAGCATATGTAATTAAAAATGAAACTTAGCATCTGTAGCCTTTCCTTTTTCTTCTCCTCCGTCCAAATATCTGCAGGTCCCAAGCCTGCATACACGTACTTGTTTGAAGAGTCCTGCAGGCTCAGACCACTTACAAAATTAGACTTACTCATATGTACTGAAGTGTTTATATCCTCTAACTCGAGACCGCAAGCTTGCAGGAAAGACTATCCCAAATAGGCGACTCCTCAAAACAAGAGAACTTTGCTATAAAGTATTTATTATTTTGAAATATAAATGTAAAGTTGCAGAGGGGAATTCTTATCTGAAAGAAAAGATAATTCTAAAGAAAATATTAGGCATACGCATAGAATTAGTGGACTGGGAACATACGGAAATGAAAACTTGCTTTGTTAACTGCCCAGAAAGAAAAAACAAGTAAAATATCAAATAAAAAGCAACACCTGGGCTAGTCAACACCAACTTACAAGTAAATAAATTGTTAATTGGTAGTTTAATGGAGAAAAAAAGAAGTCTCCAGCCTTTCTTCTTAACAGCAAAGATTTTTTAAATATATATATATATTTCTAATGTCATTTTTTTTAAAGAAGGAAATTATGACTGTTACTATGGAGTAAATAAAAAAAGAGAGGATTAACATTTACTTTTAAAATTCATATTTATTTAATAACTTTCATATTAATGGATGACAGAGTGATAAAGTGGCAGTATGCTGCTCTGACAATTTTTTTTTTCCTGATCCAAGCTTGTTTAACATTTAGCTTCCACTGCTGCCCTAATGGAGTTATTTTTTTCTTCCTACTAAGGGTTACATTCATATAAAAAATTAATCTTAAACCTGCTTTTTGGTTCCTCATTTGCAGGAGATTTTTGTTTGCCTGTGGCTGAGTCTAAACTTGGGGGGGTTTATGCATTAGAATTGCCCTTATGAAGAGATCCTGCTTAAAGGTAGTGGGGCTAGATTTGTGGGACAAAGTAACATGGATTTGGCTGTTATCAAAACATGCAATCAATTACTGTTTTATCAGCTGCAGCTGTCCTTATGCACTTAATAACCCCCCTGACTGGCTATACCAAGAACAGCAGAGCAAGGTTTTATTTTTTTCTTTGCTCTCTCCTTTATTATAAATTTGGATTTTTATTTTTTTCCAAGGGATGCAAGGGAATAATACTAGTAATTGTCAGTGCTAATTTCTGCTCTGGCCACCCAAATAAATACTTTCATTTACTGGAAACAAGAATATGGGAAATTAGGAATGGAAAGGGAGTTACATATGGCCTTTACCCACACCGATTTGGAATCTCTATCATGCCTACCAGGGAGATTTAGAACCCCTTCCTCCCCCCCCACCTTCCAGAAACATTCTCTTACACAGCAGACCCTTAGCTAAGCATATACAAAGTCAAATTTTCTTAATGTCTTACTGTTAGCAGGTAAACACATTTCTTAAGCAACTGTTTGAAGATATCTTCCAGGTCTCCACTGCAATGCTGCTTAACTTAAGACTAAATAAAACAAAGGTATTACAGAGATTCCTTCAAACAAGAAGCCAAGTCTGCATTCATCACGCATCCAAAGCTTCTGATTTGATACCAAAAACTCTTAGAGTCTTTTTATCTTTTTATGTTTAAGTTCGCTTATTACAATTTTAGCATTTGGTTTGCTTAATCTTTGTTCCTCTCCAACAGAGAAATCACCACCAGCCTTGATGCTGACAGCCACAACTCAGAGGGACTTCCCATGTATTACACAGCAACCAACATGTAAGGCCAGAGACCACTAAAGTGAAAAACTTCTTGTGACTAAACATCAGGAACATTAGAAGTAGATATTCTATTCTGATGTTGACCCAAAAGTTCTAACCCAGCAGAATACATCCTCCTATCCCAGCCACTTGCCTGTGGGACACAGTGTCCAACAGCATTATGCTAAGACTGCCCTTCAGAGGTCTGAATGGGCACTTCCTTGTGCTCTGCTAGCACGATTTGCACCTTGCAGAGCTCTGTAGATCTGGGATCTTTTAAATTGTTTCACTGAAATGACATTATTCAAACTCCACCTTGCTCAGAATTCCTAAAACTGACAGAAAGCAAACTGAGCTGTTTCCTTCTTGAAGTCTTTTCCTAAAACTGCATTTAGACTTCACTTTGTTTACCTTTTGGAAACCAGAAAAGGAATATATCATGCCAAGAACTCTTAGGCTCTGTACTCAGTTATTTTTTAAGCTGATACTGAAGTGCTGTTAAGTTTGGGAACTGTGCATAAAGTTATAAAGCAATGGCCTAAAATTCTAAACTTACTGACTGAGGTCGGGCTCCCAAATTAGGCTGCAGAGAAGGGCAAGCCACTAAATAAAGACATTTAAATCAAGGACCAACTGTTCAATGTGATGTCTGCGATATGAACAAGTTCACAAGTCCACCTGTGAGAGTAACCAGTATTTTTAGCTCTATAATTGAGTGGACATCATTTGGGAAGACATGAAAAATAACTTAAGCAAGATTTGGCATACAGTTGTTAAATCACTACGTACAGAAAAGAAGTGCTTCTCTTCCAGTGACACTTCATATACGTGCTCATGACTTCTCAGTCTCTGCGCCAGGGACATTACAGTCTGCTTCCAAATAAAAATCATGACATGAAGTGATCATCAAATTAATTTTGACCTTCAAGGACAAATTAAAATGGGGGGGAAAAAATAATAATAAAAAAAA
Source organism: Coturnix japonica (assembly GCF_054131305.1). Taxonomy (NCBI): domain Eukaryota; kingdom Metazoa; phylum Chordata; class Aves; order Galliformes; family Phasianidae; genus Coturnix; species Coturnix japonica. Next base: position 21,565,191 of record NC_140667.1, on the reverse strand, counting down.
TATATATTCAACTGTTTTTTTTTTATTTCTACTGGTATTCCACCTATTCCTCTGGATATAAAAACTATGTGATCGTGCCTAAAGAGAAGACCACTGATACACTGTTCTAATTCACAACTTCACACCTGTCTACCTAATGCATGCCGCAAGCCACAGTAAGAACTATACAAAACATCTGGTTTTGTATATAGATAGATAGAAATAATATATGTGGCTACATGTTCATACACACACAGAAATCATGACGGCTGTTCCCTCAAGTAGAGGAGGCCACTGAAGGGACCAATACTACATCCCAACTATTTCCTTCCAGCAAAAAACTGTCCCTAATTTTTAGTGAGTTTTGGATCAGCTTTCATTAAATTATGTGAACAGTATGCGCTTTATTAACACATATGTTCAACAGTTTTCAAAGCAACTCACTGGAAAGGTAATAGATTTGTGAAATCCCTTTCCATTATGAGAATTTCACCATACAGAACTATACTGCAGCTTTCATGAGCAACTTAGAATTCTATTAACCTACCCAAAAAGCCCTGTAAACAAATAAGCAGAGGACGGATGCATTTGCTTCTATTTACTATTTTCAGTTACTATGCTTTTCCTATTTTTTAATGCACGTAACATGTGCCTATATATATGCACACAGACATAGCTCCCCACACACAGAGTGCTACTGTACTGGTTCAAATTTATACAATAAATTCCTTTAGTAGGAATGAATCAAGAGATTGATTTAGAGCAGTTAAGGTGAAAAGCAATGAGCACTGTTTGACTGGGACAGCGTCAGCTGAAGTTTCACACTTTGACTATAGGGGAACTAAGAAGGAGCATGCTTACATGGTGCCTATGGGTTTCTATTGTAGTATTCAGTGGTGTTACACAATTCGGGGAGTTAAACTGTGGTCATTTGTGGATCAGAACACCTAAATTAAGGGGGGGAAAAATAATAAATGAAATGCAATAAATCTTACTTTCTGCTTTCTTCCTTTTCAATCTCATTAGATTTTCCTACTTTTTTTTTTTTCCTCTGATTGCTTTTCCTGCTTGCAATACATGCTTAGATTTAGGCAGCAAATAAAATATCTAAATTGTGATGCTTCTCCTGTATGCAAGTATATATAAAATGAACAAAATAAATGAAGGGGATGAATATGCCTCAAAAGTAGAGGTTAAAGAAGAAATTCAGAGGAAAAAATATATCACTACTGAACCAGTACCTTCTACATACATGTCTAAAGGAGTTTTGCTAGAGGCCTCACTGCAGGAATAGAACTGACCACATAATCATATGAACCATACAGGAAAGGTCTCCTGCCAAAAGATAGAGTAGGTTACAGAGATTTAAGCACTCATCTTCATTTAGGAATCCTTAAGCTTCTCTTCATAGAAGTACATGGCTACATTTTGTTTACTGAGTGCTGAATTACAGAATCTCCATTCTCAGTTTGACAGCTGCAGTAGATATATATTTTTAAATCCCACTAAATTGAGAAAGGGCTAGTTTGACTATGAATAATCAGAGATGGAAATAAGCAAGCAAGCTAACAGACAAGGCACCAGTGGCTTGCTTGGTACAAGTTCATAAGGTCTCTGTTTAACTGCCAGGTAGCAATAGTTTGTAGTTAAAAAAGTAAAAACATGAACAACAACAACAAAAAAATACCGCTCTCTCATCTTTTGACAATCTGAGCAGAAAGGACCTGGAAAATCTCTTAGAAGACCTGGAAAACTCCTCTCATCCTCCAAATAGTCCCTCTGACTTGGAGCAGCTGTTGTACCATGGGGCAGCAGGTTAATAAAACCAGTATATCCATTGCTAATGGCTTTGCTGAGCACATGGATGGAGAAATGGTCACACCATGCCAGACCTACATCCTATAGAATCTGCTCAAAACAACTCCTAACAGAAACATATAGAAACCAGTACCTTTCAGGGAGAGTTTTAAGCTCTTTATCCCAGTTCTGCAGCTGAACAGTTAGAAGTGAAGTAAAGTTCAGCAAAAGCTTTGTTTTCAACATGTCCAAGTGAAAAGGAAGAGGAAAAAAAAAAAAATCTCTGATGCAGTAGTGCAAGACAAAAGGCTGAAAGCATCTGCCTCTGTGTGCAGCATTTACTGCTGCAAGCAGCCCTGTTGTGGCCAGGCTGTGTCTGGTTAGAATACAGCTTGGGAAATGAAGCACCCATCTTGGGATGGGAAACCCTTGCTGGATCAGGACATAGTTACTTCACTTCAGAAACAGCTGCTAGGTTTGCAAATAACATGCAAAGCTTTGAATCACAGCAGGCTGCTGTAAAATACAGCCAGCCATAAACTTTTCCCCTGGCTACATGGTTACATTTGGGGGTGAAAAAAAAAATGAATGCAAGTTGCATAAATGCAGGCAACCACAGGTCAATAAACAGTTCTAAAAAACATGCTTGACTCCATAAGCTGTGATATAATAAGATGGACTGCTGGGTACTTCAGTAAAATTAACACAGAACGGGCCTTAAAAAGTTGGAAAAAATTTGTGCAATGAAATACAATATTCCTAGCATAAAGTAAAACCCATGAATCAGTAAACCATCTTTAACTTCCTTGTAAAACTTATACCTAGCAAGAGCAGGTCCATGTTTTGCCTTCACCATTCCTTCTATGGATTTGCATGCAGATGCATTTGTGGCTGTGTTTGTGTGTGCACATACAAATCCATTTGTGCACCCACAAAATAGTCCAAACGCACACAAAGAGGCTTGTGCTTTCAGAAATATGAAATAAGAACAGTGGAAGAATAGATATATACATATATATATGCATCTGCAAGATTGTCATAATAGATTAAAGCCATTGCGCATATTTTTAAGTTTTATGTTAAAAAAAAGTCATTGTTCTTCTTACTAATTTTACTTCAAAAGACAAAAGTAGGAAGCATTCACAAAAGCAGAAGGGAAATGCTGATTTCCAGTTTTATAGGCTCCTTATGGCTGCATCTCATTCAGTTTGGCCAGTGGAAAAAAAATAAAATAATAATATCAATTGTTCATCCTCCTGTCCTGGCCATTCTATCTCCTTGCTCTCACATACTAAAACTAATCAGCTGCATTTGGCTATTTGACATAAAACGTAAAATGCTTTAAATACTAAAAAGTAAATAATAAAGTATTCTCAGTGTTCTCTTTCACAAATATACTTTTTTAAAAATAGAGAAAGAGAGATCAAAAAATAAGGCTTTAAGAAGTAATTGCTATAGGTCCATCAATCTGATCTTTAGGGCCTGGCTACAGCATACACTGCAAGCCACCCAGCAGAGCTCCCACATGGCTTCAGCTCCGTGCTGTGGCACCCTGAGCTTCTCTGTTACACTATACCCAAGTAATTCACCCTCTTAAAACAGCCTAAAGATGAAGGTGTATGTGACCTGTGAATATATGGACAGCAATAGGTCAGGGTACAGATCAGTACCATCAACTTGGGGTGTTTTAAATTCTTTTTTGCTTTGCATTTTCTTTTTTGGTTCAGTCAGGCAGGTTGGTGCTTTGCTACAGCTACCTGATAAAAATATGTATATGTGTGTGTGTATAAAAACATACAAAAGCAGACAATTATGTAGAAAATTCTATAAGAAAGTGCAGAATACATATAAGAAAGTATTACCACTGTTGTATATCTGGTCCTCCATTCCCACCTTGCTTGCCTAGGCTCATCACGAAGCAGAGAGTACAAAGTCCCTCTATGCTTCATAATTTCTGTGCTGTCTATGACATGCTGCAGGTGGGCAATCCATTTCTAACCTACCACACTACCTGTAACAGTCACACCAATCCCATGCAACGAGCACAACAGCACACGACACACTGATTTACCTACAGAGCAGCGAAGGCAAAGAACCTCAGCACCAAACTCCGCAGTGGAGGAGGAGATTTTTTACACTTACATTGACAAGCCCTGACATCTGCTTCCTCCGCTCCATGGTGACCCTCATGACTGTCCCCATGCCAGTAGATAGTGGCCAACACAGTCAGCAATCACATCTTCTGGACCAGCCAGCCAGGCTCAGGTCATCCCTCTGCCTTTTGCCCTCACTCCTCAGTTTACCTCCTGATTTCACCAGGAGAGCTTATCTTGTGCCCTGAAGGTAACAAGGTGGGAGGAGCAGGGCAGCTGGGGAATCAGCTGAGGACCCACTCCAGGGCCAGGTGTCTATAGTCAGGGATGAAAATCTGGGAGACAAAATAGAAGGAAAAGAGAGAGATTGTGCATGTGACTAAGTAGAATAAAGGAGGAGAAGGAAGAACTAAACAAAAATAAGAAGAAAACAGGAGTGTTTTGTTTTGTTTTTTAAAGGTGGGGAGAAATAAGAACTGTCTCACCACATACATATCATTAATTACATTGAGTCTTTTTTCTACCTGTGCTGCATCTCTTTCCCAGCAGATGATCCTGTAAGGGTAAGGTGGCTGAATGAAGAGTGCTGCTCTGTCGAGGGCGACTCTAAGGACCAGCAGCAAGCAGAGTTTTTTTAAGCCTATATGTCACTCTGCTAATTCATGTCTTTTTCTGGCTTCTTACATCCTGATTTGGAAGGGAAAAGAAAGTTACCAGATATCTTGTCAAATACCAGTGTTCCCAATGCAACTTCAGCTTTCCCTGTGCTTCAGCAGGCATCTCTCCTCTCTCATTTTACCTTCTCAAGAGGAAAACCAATTTCTCTTTCAGCCTATAACCCTCCCCAGCCCTGTGCATAAAACAAGGAACCATACCAGCCAATGTACAACACTGCTGAGCACCATGCCCCAGCGGGGAGACCTTTCCTGTACTTCTAAAAGGTGTAACCAGATTCTTCTCATTCTTATAATAGAATAGAATAAGATTCTTATAATAGAAATAGAATAACAGCTTACACTACATTCTCCCTCCACTGCTTCTATTGGTTCTCCCTTCATTTATATCCCTGCCCACTTCTAATGTGACTAAACGTAACATAGACACACGTGTTGAAAATTAACTAAAATGTGGCAATGTAATTAAAGAGATGTAGAAAGGAAACCAGAAAGTGGTAGAGCCTTGGCATCAGTGTGCCAGTGCAGCTGTGAGTGGCTGTGCCAGATGTGCAGAGTGTTAATAAGTCACCCAGCCTGGTCTTCCAGGCAGGGAAAGGCAAGGATGTCCAAACATGTTAGGGTTGGGTTTTGCATCTCCTTTTAGATGCTCACAGCTCTTGTTGTTTACATTAAATTAACACTGCCGATTACATATTCCATATATTGAGATTAAACAACCAGTAGTTTGTGGCTGCTGGACACTTCTCCACAACCTTCTCCTAATTAACTGGACTTTCCTGTCTTTACTCCTCTCATGGGAAATGCTGACCGTTTTTTTCTAGAGTGGATACTATGTGCCATTCACTCAGTGCAAGATCTGATATGTTCTCTTTTGGATCACTTTCTCATTTGCCTTCTTTTACCTTCACTGAAGGTGGATGCCGATGTGATGTACATCTGCACATTTGGACTCTAACTCAATGAGCTGCATATCAGCACACATCGTTGGTTTTTTTCCAGTGTTCATCCCAATTCCTCGGTTGGAAAATACCCTTATTTGCTTCAGCAAAGCTGTAAGCTCAGGAGTGTGGTGGGCCCTGATTCAGGAGTGTTTTCTGCCTCCCACACTGATCTGGTGGAACCGATCACGCTAGGGCAGATAATTCAAGGAGGAAACATGGAAGAATCACATTCTTTAACAACCAGATATAATTTCTCCATGGCAGTTTCTACTTTTTTTCCTTCAACCATGCACTCATTTTGAAAATACGTCATTTAAAACTATAATATTTTCAGTTTTGCTTTTGTTCAAATTCCCCTTTACAAAAAGTCTTGTTCACAACCTGAAAATGCTCAGGTTTCCCAAGTGGCGGTACCTCATCTGCTTTGGGCAGAAACCCATGATAGCTTACATTATTTAGCATGGCATTATCCCATGCTGTTTGCTTCCATCTCATTGAAAATAAGGGATGATGGAACACATTTTCCTGGACACACCCTGCCTTTATCCTTAGTAAACTGTTTCCTACATTTTCAACCAAGAACGTTGGATTATTCTGAACCGTCTTGCCTTCTTTTTTCACTGGAGTGGCCATTTCCAGCTGTGGGAAAAAGCTGACTTAACCCACCACCAAATACCCACTGGTGGGTAGCAAGGTGGCCAACTTGGGAAGTCCACCCCCTGAGTCACAGCACTACAGTGGCATGGCCAGGAGCACTGGTGAAGAAGCATCTGTCAGATTCAGAGGACAGGCACTGGAGATGGAGGACGTAGTGTAGAGGCTACTGTATCACACAAACAAGGGGCTCGTGCTTCACCTCCGTCTGGACTCAAGGCAATTACCACTTCCCTCCTGAGAAGGTTCCTGCTGCATCCCAGTGACTAGCACCATCTGCATGTCACTGTGTGTCCTCATCATCCTGCTCATGATTTGCCCCCTGGCCACCCGCATGGGGACAGGAGCACTCATGGGGAGCAACTCGAGCCTCACAGAGGCTATTCTGCAGCCACAGGGAGCAGACGGTGTGTGCCGACCCCAGGGAGGTTCCTGAGGTAGCAGAGCTATGCTGTGAGTGAGGCTCGTGTCATGCTGCTAGCATGACGCATTTCTCCACATGGAAATGCCATAATTAGTCCAGCATCTTCTACTGTCCTTCCAAACCCAGCCTAATGACGGCACCAAATACGCTATAAAATAAAAGTGGCACTTCTTACTTTTAAGTGGGGATTCTGATTTTCACAGGACCAAGTTCTGCAACTCTCTTCCACAGATCAAGAAGCTTGACTACCTGTAACTAAAATAAAGCACTAAAAAAAAAACAATTTTATGTACATACATATATATTTTGTGAGCATGTATGCAAGCACGTGTGTGTGACCAACCCTGCACCTCTGCGTTCTGTTCTCAGAGGTTCTAGGTCACTTATATGGAAAATCGCCTGTTTTTAAATCAGTGGCAACTTCCTCTCTCTGTTCCAAACAATGTCTACTGATGCTGCTGTAGGTCCACATGCATCTCTTCCCTAACAATTAATTGTATTTACCAAAGAACACTGAAGTGAAAGTTCACAAGCTTCACTTCACTCTTTCTCTGTCAGTCTGGCTGCTCTGGTGCTCCCCTCTGAAGTTTCATCGCTCTACACCCCATATTTTCCCCCAAACTGCTTTCTGTGTCTGCTGTAACACAAATCTGCTGAAGTTTCCTACCACCTCTATGGCTAATTAGGCTTCATCAGGGTTTTCACTCTCATGCTCCCTGCTGTAGATAAATGCAGTGGCAGCTAGGCGTGCTGCAAGAGCTGCTGACTGCATTACTAGTTAGCAGAGCAGCACCAGTGGTCATGCTAACAGGTGATATCCATAACAGGAATGTTTTAGCAAAATACCTGTGTGAGTATTGCCAGTGAATTAACAAACCCTGCTTGGCATTCCTTAAGACCCTCCTAGAATATAAGAGAAAGAAAAGGAAAAAGAAAAGAAGAAAAGAAAAAGAAAAAGAAAAAAAAAGAAAAAAAAAAAAAAAAAAAAAAAAGCACTGATTTCTTATCATTTTGAGAGGAAAAAAAAGAAAAGGGACAGCGCCAAAATGAGCATAGCCCCACTGAAGCTGGTAAAGATAAAAGTTAACTTCTGCGTGTCCCATATTAGAGTGGTCTCTGCAGCCAGAAGTGAGATGGCAGTATACCACAGCTCACACAAATATGAGATCCAAACGTATTTGTGGCAAAAGATTTGAGAGAGAAAGAATGAGAACCGACGTGTGAACGATCTGTAAAAGACCTGAATGCTAACAAAAATTAGGGGAGGGAGGAAGGAGGGGAGGGGAACAGTGTTAATCATTATTTCATGAGGCCCGTACTCACAAATCAATTTTTTACAGATGGTTGGAGGTATTTCTCGGTCCCTCACTGACAGGAATACAGGAGGCTCCGAGGCCTTAAGCAGCAGCAATTCTATTCATAGGCTCTTAGCCTTTACATAATTGTATTAAGTGCAGTAACAGACGTAAATTAACGCACGCTGACCCCACGCTCCTAGCAAAGTCTGCCCTGACCTTTCAGAAAACCTGAAGAGCACTAGTGGTTTAATGTCTGAAACGATCTCTTTGGGGGAGGTTGGATGCTGCTCAGGAGGTGCTATGTGCCAGTGGACCTAACAGGTCTTTCCATCCTGCACGACGAGGAGCCACTCTCCTGCCTCCCTTTCAATAAGCAGCTTGTCTATGTTGGTGGTGAGCGAGCCATCACGAAGCACTGCAAAGCTGAGTGGTGCCTTAGAAGTGCATGGCCTGTGCCATGCAGAAGCTGAGCCAGCCCCCCACCTCTGGGGTCATTTGCTCTCCTGGTAGCTCTGAGGGACAACATCATTGTTGGTTTACAACAAGCCACACAAAGAACACGAGAGCAGGTGACAGCCTTCCAGAAACTGGGTGCCAAAATGAACCAGCAGAGATGAACTCGTAAAAGGCTTTGCTGCTTCTCATACCTACTCATTTAATAAAATTCAAAATAATGCGCAGAGGTTTTTTTCTAGTTAGTTATCTATAAACTTTTAATCTTATAACAGGAGTACTTTTCCCCTTCCTCTAAACTGTCTGCATTCAGAAACAGGACTGTGGGGTTGCCACCAAACAGACAGAAGTGGCATACGTTCCCCTGCCTCACTGGGAGGAGGGCTCCTTATTTCTAAGGCACTGCTGGTAATTACTTTGCTTCTCCTTCTCCTACCTCACGGCTGCAGTGGTAGCCAGAGAACTGCAGAGCTGTGTCGGAGATCATAGACGTGAGAAGGAAAAAAATAAAAAAGACAAGCCTACACAACTACATCTACGAGAGCTGCACATGTTGGATGGCACATGCAACTCTGGAGCAGAAGAGAACGTAGCTAATAAATAAAGAAGGAAAGATAACGCAGAAATGGAGATTTTTACCAAAGTCTTCTAACTTTTCCCTTCCCCACCTGCTCACGACGATAGGTTCGCTTGAAATCAGTGTGATGGCATAGCAGGGACACCTAACTTCTGCTGATTTCCCTTCCTTCAGGGCCTCCCCTTCCCATCTTCTCTATTCCCTGCCTGTGGCCAGGCCACGCTTGGCCAGGAGTGGGGACAGCCAGGCCTGGAGGGGCTGCCTGTGCCCTGCCTGGGCAGGGGAACTCGAGGCGAGATGCCCAGTGCTGATGCAGCGTGGGCTGTTGCTACGACTGGGGTCAAAGGAGAGAGGTAGGCCCGGGCGCCCCTGGACGTGCTCCCCAACCCCCTTTGCCTGTACTGGGCCGGGGGTAGCCCGGTGCGGCGCTGCTCTCACCTGGTGTGGGCTGCTGCTCCCGCGGAGCCACGGATTCCTCGGCCCCGACGGCGCGGCCGCACCTGCAAGGAAGGGCAGAAAGAAAGGAGGGTGAGCAGGTGGGGGCAGCAGCCTCGCACCTCACACACATGTACGGCCGCACACACACGGGCACACGCACGCTGTCACACGCGGGGCTCAGACTGCAGCCGGTTCCCGGACGGCAGCCCCGACTCTCCAAGGTGAAGCCGCATCCGCGTCACCGCGGGGTACACAGGAGCTCCGCTCCAGCCGCAGCCCCAAGGGCAGGGATCCCCCGCCCGGGGAATCTCGCAAGCACGTCGAGGGAGGCCAGCCCAGCCCCGGGCGCCCCGGCGAGAGGAGGAGGCCGCGATGCTGCAGTGCGGAGGAGCCGGGGCCTCCCTCAGGGCGACCCCGACGGGGTGAAGGCGGAGGGGGTCTGTTCTGCAGGGCAGGGGCAGCGACGAGACGGGGCGACGGCCGCGGGTCCCTGCGCTGCCTCGTTAGGGGACCACTGGGGGAGAAGGCGGCGGGAGGGAAAGCTGGGGCGTGCAGGGGAAGAGCCCCGAGGGGCGGCGGCGTCGGGAGCCGGGATGGGAGCTGCTCCCGAGCAGAGAGGAGCGGCCACCGCCACCGCTCGCAGCAGCGATCCTCAGCAGGGCAGCAACAGTTGGCTGCCAAGGTAAGGAGACGTGGAGCCGGCGGGGCTGCAGCTCCACTCACTCCCGAGCTGCCCCCCTAGACCACCCCTGGTTTCAGTCCTCTGAAGTGTGAGGCACGAAGAAGAGGGGATGCTGCTTTAGCCTCAGCTTGGCTGATTCCTCTCATCACTTCTTTTTTTCCCCAAGTTCTCTCTAGTACCTTGTCTCTCTCTTTAAAATATGCTCACATGAATAAAACCCCTGCAAGGAGGTTTTCTGGCGACTGGAAAGGACAAACACTTTTTTATTTTCGAAATAGGAGAGGATAAATAATTATGAAAATGCAAGTCTACTTGAAAGATATCGTGACCCTTCCACGTCTGTTTTCATCAAGGCAGCTAGTGCTCGAGCTACGTGTCCTGAACGAGAAGGAAGGGAGGAAGGGGAGCGACGAGGTGCTTTTCCTTCGCCTCCTTTCCCCACTCATCCCTTCACCAGCCTTTTACTCTTTTCTAAAGTGCAGACAGGTCTTCAAAATCTCTTTTATCTCTTGAGAAATATTAACTCTTAGCCCCGACCGTGGTCCTCGCCCGATCTCTCCACTGCAGGCTTCCCTGAACTGCCAGCTCAGCCCTTTCCCGGCGGATCTCCCTCGGTGCCGGCGGCAGGGCAGCGGGGAGGAGAGCCCTGCCGGCTCCGGGCAGCCCCGACGGTCGCTCGCCCCCCCCACCCCTTTTTCTTTTCCAGACGGTGGAACCATAGGCCCCTGTATCGCGTCGAGCGGCCGCTCTGCTCCCAACTTGCTGCTCAGCTCTTGTCTCTTTCACGAGGCTGATCGGCACGGACAGAGACGCTTTTAATCGCTCGCTCTTTTGGGGGGCGGCAGGCAGGGAGGGGCTCTTTTTGTTGTTTATTTCTTGCCCACGGAACAGGGCTGGTAATTACTGCAAAGGGAGAGAGAATGCAGCTTCCTCAACTCCTGCCTGAGATGCTCTGAGAGCTGTGTGCTCGCACAAGGCAGTTTCAGAACCAGAGAGCTGGTGCTGATGCTGCTCTGCTCGCTCGCAATCACCTCGTCCAAAAGCGGAGCCTCGGCGGGGTTTTCCCCCGGATTCCGCCTGTTTTACCCTTTTCGGGGGCACTGGCTTTTAGGGAAAGAGTGATCGGGGCGATCGGCGGGCTGCAAGTTGCTCAAAATCGGGTTGGAAGTGGGCAGGGGGAGGGAGGCGCCTTTGGCAGCGCCTGCCTGGTGCAGCTCCCGCGAACTGGGGGCTCCCCCAAACCGCCGCGGCTCCGCGCGCCTCCCCCTCTCCTCCCTCCCTATTATTTATGGGGCGATCCCGGCAAATCCCACCCTCCCCACCTCGGAAGAAGCCGAGGCTCCCTATTACGGAGCGTTTAATGAATCGCTCAGAAGATATTTTTTTTCTCTCTCTTCTCCCCCCCCACCCCCCCCTTTTTCTTTCTTTTTTCTTTCTTTCTTTCTTTTTTTTTTTTTATGAATTGATCTCGCCCAGTCAGGACTCCCGTATATTTTAAATACGGAGATGCCCCGACGGGAGGGGAGGGGGGAGAAAGGTGAGGGGTGGAGAACTTTTCGGAAGTTTTATTCTATTTTTATTTTGCCATTAATGAAAGAAAATCGGCCGTACAGTGATCTGAATCAAGGTGTGATCTGCTCCGATAGGCAAAAGTCGATTAAAAAGTTCGGCGAGAGGCGGCGGCGGGTGCCTGACTGCCCGGGGGGACCGAACGGGGTGGGAAGGGGGAAAGGGTGTTTATTTCTGCCACTACATCGCTCCCTCTATCTCTACACACAGATATACACGCACAGCACGGAGGGATGGGGGTGGGGGGGGGGGGTGAGGTGGGGGGGGGGCTGGATGGAGGAGAGGGAGAGGTGCCAGGAATTAATAATAGAAGCCCACAGAGTCTAGATAAGTCCAAGGCTCGGCGATCGCAGCTGCTGCTCCTTCGGCGAATGCGCCCTCCGCGAATGCTTTTTGGGGTAAGGGCTTCCCGGGTAGGTAGTTATGTACAGCAAGCCCAGACCGCAAAAAGATTCGCGAAGGACAAAGTCTGCCGCGGCTTTCCACATCCATCGGCCGGCCGCCGCCACACCATCCACCGGACCCACGGGCGATCGCTCCGCCATCCCCGCCACGCCGGGTCCCCACCCCCATCCCCACCGAGCGCCGCTCCGAGCCCCGCGGCCCCGGGCGAGGCGAGGCAGGGCGAGGCGGCGGGGAGGGAGGGAGGGGGGGGCCGTCACCCCCCGGCGAGGCCGGGGCCGGGGCCGCGGGAGCGTGGCGGATCGCGGCGTGTCCGCGGCCCCGCTCCGCGCGGAGGCTCCGGCGCTGGGCACGGGCGCTGCGTAAAGAGAAAACTCTTCCCCCTGAGCGCTAAATAAATAGAGAGCAGGCGGGCAGCTCATTGGTGCGGGCTAAAATCGTCACCCACCAATCAGGCGGCGCTTCACATTGCCTATTTCTGCCTTTTTTTTTTTTTTTTTTTTTTTTTTTTTCCTTCCCGAAAGGGGGAGAGGCGGGAGAGAGGAGGGGGAGAGCGAGAAGGGAATAAAGAAATAAAGAAATAAAAAAGAACCATCTCCACGGCTAATTATTCGCCAAATCCTCCGCCACGGCGCGTCCGAGAGCGCGGCCGGGACACCCCTAGCCCTCTCCTCTATCCCCCGGCCATACCCTGCCCGAGGGGCTCCGCGGAGGCGCGGAGCCGCCCCGCCGTCGGGGGACCCCGCTGCGGATCCGCCGCTCGCCCCGACGGGGGCGCCCCTGGCCGCCGCCACCTCGCGGCGGGCAACCGGGGACACGGGGATCCGCGGCGGGCGCTCGGCTAAGCAGCGTGCCGCTCCCGGCCCCGGGCAGCCCCCGGGGGCGACCCTCCTGGGGCTGGGGGGGTGCGCGGGACGCCGCCTCCAGTCGCACAGCCCGAGGTCGCGAACCTTCGTGCCCCGCCGCCGGAGGGGACGGGGACGGCCGGCTCCGAAAAGTTTCGGGGACGCGGCACCCAACTCCGGAGCTCCCCGCAGCCAACCCGCGGGGAGAGACAGACCCGACGGTGCCCGCGGGCGGCGGCAGAAAGGCGAACGCGCGCCCACGCCGCGTCCCGCCGGGCTCGCGCGCGACACGGGGAAGGGAGACCCGCTGAGCTCGGGGGGAACCTCGCACCTCGGCCGCAACTCAGAAGTTGGCAGGTCGCCCTGCTCCGCAGAAGGGACCCGCGAGCGGCGCCTCCGACCGCCCCGAGCGCCCCTCGCCCCCCGGCCCCGTTAGTCGAGCGGCGGAGCGGCGGGCAGGGCGGCGGAACCCGGCACTTACCTGGCGTTGCCTCCCGGCCGCTCCGGCGGTCCCGCGCCGCGTGCCCGATCACCACGGGATGGTTTTTTTTTTTGTTTGTTTGTTTTTTTTATAGAAAGCCCAAAAGCGAAGCGTCCCTTCCTCCAGGTATGTATATAAGTTACTGTACTGTGTGGGAGGGTCACGATCTCGCTAGGTGCAGAAGATTCCCCGGGATTAACCCCTCCTCTCCCTTCCCCTCCTGCAACTTGTTGAGGATGGCACCGTGCGCGCACGCGGAGCGGCACACGGCCGCACGCACACACACGCGGAGCGCGGCGCCGGAGCGGTCCGGTGCCCCCCGACGGCGCGGTGATTGGCCGCGCTGCTCGTGGAGAAGGGGACGTCTCAAGTCGAAGTCACGATTTCTCCTCAGTTTGGAACCATCTGTGACTGGAGCCATGACGCAGCCAGAGCACATTACTCACTTTTACAGTCACGACTTGGAAATCCGTGCAGTTTCCAACCAAAATTACACCGCCACCATTGAATTATTTAATAGGATCCAGTTAAGGGTAATCTCATGCATTGTGCCGGAGAGCGGCGGTCGGGAGGGGAGGGCTGGGAGGCGGGGGGCAGAGGGAGGGCACTGCCGGGCTCTAATCGCCGTTTCACAGAGCCGCCGTTTCCGAGTTCCGACGATTGGCTGCACGTGCCGTAAGGGCTTTCTTTCCTTTCAACCCCAACCAAACAAACCGGGGACGGGTCCGTTTGTAAATACGACCACGCGCGCTCGGGGAAGGAACGGTCCGGTTCCCGCATTCGGGGCGTCCGTGGGCGGAGTGCCGCTGTGCGGCTCCGCGGGGCTCGGAGCGAGGAGAGGCGCTTTGTGTGCCCGCTGCCGCGGCCGCAGCGCTGCATTGTCTGCAGGATCCGCCGGCGGTGCCGGGCTTTGTGCGGTAGGTGCACCATTTTCTAAGCTCGCTCGTACCGTGAGGCGACGGCTAAGGGCGCTCGGCGGGTGCTGCCGCCGCGGCTATTGTCTGCCTGTACCTCTCCCACCCCTGCAGGGCTCTGGCTGCGGCGGAGCCCCCTCCCTTCTCGGCGGCTCCGGAGCGGTGCCGCGGTGCGGGGCTGCCCGGGGTGCCGGCCGTGCCTGCCCCGCCGCGGGGCTGCGGCGCCGTGACCCTGCGGCTCGGCCCCTCGCCTCTCTTTCGGCCGTTCCCCCGCCTCGGATCTGTCTGCCTAAGGACGCGAAGGACGGGCGACAATAAAAGCAGACACCCGCACACACGCGAGCCGCAGAAGGTGTGAGCTCTTAGCGGGGAGAAACGAGGTGGGAGGAGAAGGGGTGAGTCCAAATAAAGCAACCTATAGCCTCCTATTTTGCGGAGCACCATCATCAGGTACAGCTCTTTCAAACGCACGGGCGGGAAGGGCGGCGGCGGCGCGCACGGGCGCGGGGGGGGAGACGGCAGCGGGAGCGGCTCCCTCGGCGGCGGGACCGGGACGACCCCCCCCCCCGCCCTCCCTCAACGGCGGTTTCAGCACCGGGGAGCGGACAGCGCCCGGCGGCGGCCCCGCGCAGAGCCCGGCCCGCGCCCCCCGCCCGGCCCCCCCCGAGCGCAGCCGAACGGGGGGCGGGCGGGCGGCAGAGGGGCTCGCTAGCGCCGACAGAGAGAGAGCGAGAGTTGCAGCTCGCTATTGATTCAGAGATTTACCGACAGGGTGATTCCCCTTTCTGCACAAGAATTCCCTGTCTCCGGGCTCCGTGCATGCAGCAGATGCGTTATGGAGACGAACGGAGCCCCCTCGCTTTAAAGAAAAGTAAAAAGGGAGGAAAACAGAGGGATCCGAGCATGCAGAAAGGAAAGACGAGACTCACGGCCGCTGGCTGCAGCATGCACAGGAAAAATCGCTACTTACCGAGCGGGAACTCCTCGGGTAGGGGAGGGGGCGGGGGGGTGGGGGGGGATGGCGAGGATCGGGGGGTGGGGGAGCGGGGGGAATCCAACAATTAATTTCCAGACAGGAGTTGGAAAAAAAATACTGCGGTGATGTCCAGGTTTTCTTCCACCCGCGCTCGCTTTTTATACAAGTGCAACCCTCTGTCTATTTCTGGAACGCGATCAAAACCCTGATGCTATTTTTAGCAGGTACTGGGGAAAAAATCCACACACAAAGGCATTTCGCTGGAACGCTACGTCCAAAACATTAAATGTGCATTAAGTCTGCTCCCCCCCCCCACCCCCCCGCACACACAGCCACCCCCAGCCACGCGTCCCCCTACCCCGGCTTCTTTCTGCACCACCATCCACTGTTGCTTTAGGTGCATCATTGCAGAGAATTAAAAAACAAAACAAAAAAACAACACCACCAAAAAAACCATCAACTGACCGCCTTCCATGCTGTCCTATTGCACAAACCCCTAATCCACAGTTGTACTGAGTCTGTCTCTCTGCCTGTTGCCTTGCAAGCATTACTGTGTCTGTCTTCTTGCAGTGTCTTTGTAAAGTGGGCTTTGGAGAAAACACAACAACCACCACCATGCACCACTTGGCCATTGTGCACAAACGTGGGTTTCAGGCAGGGATGCTTGCTTTGCTGGGAGACTGAGGTGGCTTCATACGGTGAATTGCACCCAGCACAAAGAAGGGCTGCTGTTTCTTTTTTTATAATTCTCTCCTCCTCGCCCCCTGCCTTCCTCCCCCTTAAAAAAAAATGTAATCCTTTGTTTGGAGAATAAAGGATCTATAAATATATATGTGAAAAAAAAGGGTGTGTGTGTGTGTGTTTGCGTTCTAGTAATTCACTACGAGGGGGGACTGGGGAAAAAATAGAATCATTAGGGCTTGCAGGCTGCAAGGAGCCAGCCTGAGACTCCTTTTGCAAGGCTGCGTCAGTTATCAGCTATTGACGTCACGTTCAGATTCTCCTCTTCAGAGGCTCTAGTTCATCATAAAAGATGTCTGTGCTCGGAGCTTTGTGCTTGCAGAAAGGCACTTCAATTCGAGGAAAAGAGTTAATTAGCAAGCCCCATATTTTGTGGTGTGCAGCTTTCGGTGCAGTTGCACAAAAATCCGGGGGGGAGGGGGGGAAGGGGGGGGTGCAAATGTGTGTTTATAAGGGGGGGGGAATCTTATGCGCTGGAGATAGGGAGGTGTTTCTCAAAACACACACACACACACACACATCCCATGCAGAAGCACAGACAGAGAGAGAGCAATCTGCATAGCCCGACACTGCAAGAAAACGAACCCCCCCTCCCCACCCACCCCCTCCTCGGGTATGGCTATGGCAATTTTAGCAAAAAAAACCCCAAATTGGAACAAAATCTCAGATTTTTAATATTTGCAATGCAAACAGCATTGGGGGGGTGGGGAGGGGGGGAACTGAATATATTTTAACACCCCTTCTCCCCCAACCCCCCCAATCTGAACAGCAGCAGCAGCAGCTCGCACCCCCACCACCTTACACTTGTATTTGGCTACTGTAGCAAAAGACAGATATTGATAAAACCAGGATTAATTCTGTATATTTGTCAGGCAAACAGCCCCGTCTCCTAGAATGACGCAAATAACAGATTCTATGGCTCTGGCTTTCTATATTCTGCACCCACGCACTCTGCTTGGTCTCCCACGGAATCAGCTACAGAGAGCAATGATCCAGATTATACAGAGAGAGGGGTGGGGGAAAGGGAGAGAATAACAAATGAAATTGCAATTAAAAATTATAATGCTGCTCCAGTCTGTACGCAAATGGCTCAACCTGAGCTTGCACAGTGGCACACACCGACACGCGCTCACAGCCCTGAGCCCCCTGCCCCTATACTGGGGGGCATCAGCAGCATTTAGACAAAAGGGAGTTGTCTTGCTGACAAATGCAGGGTTTAACTGGCAAGGAGAGGTGTTTCCTTTATGCACCACACCTTTCCCAGCTCCCATTAAGCAAAACACATCCCTGAAACGACCTGTCCTGCCACTAAGTGTGTGCAGAGGGGACAGTTAGCACACACAGCTGGGGAGAGGAGTGGGGCCAACCCCACAGCCCCACAGGAGCTAAGGAGGACCTCTATGAGCAGGTCATCTTCTCTGTCTCCCAGACAAAGGGATGCAGCTATTTCTCAAAATGCCTAAAAAAAGTCAAGCGCAAAGGGCTGTTACTATTTTTAAACCTCTCTCTCTCTCATTTGTTGGAAAATGGCACTAAAAGCATTAACCAAGCTCCCCGCCCCCGGGGACACAGTCAGACACACGGCGAGCCCCGAGGAACACCAAGGCAGTGGGGACCATCTCTTCCCCAGGTGAGGGCCGGGAGTGCCCCACCACCATTCCCACCACTAACTACGTCACACCCCATGCAATGGGAGAAGCAAAATGTCTGGGCAATCAAGAAACCCATAAGTTATTTACTGTCTAATCTGTACACACACACTCCTTATTTATTAACTCACTTAATTATTACCAACTTCTTTTGCAGACAATGAATTTCCTAATGTCAATAAGCTGCAGTCAATGAGGTAGGGCTGTCTCTGTCTCTCTCTCAAAGCCAGACAATACTGTTGTCATGTCTGCCCATGACATGGCAGCAAATGGGGAGGGGACCACAGCATGGCATCATGAGGCTCCAGGTAGTTGAGGGGCCATTCAAATGACCATACGCAATGCATTAGATGCAACCATATGCATCACCACCCACACGTCAGCAATAAACCCATCTCCACAGGACTTGGAGAGATGTTACACTTCAGACTTGGAATGATGCAGCCCAGCCTGTGGTTTTGCTATGGGAAACACCAATACAGTAGTTGTAGCCCAGAAGCCAGATGAACAGGAAGAAATGCTTCAATGGGGAAAGCCCTTACACCAAGGTCAGATCCTGTCCCCTCAAACCCACTGGGAGCCAGCTGTGGATCATACATCCTCTGAGGAGCTGCAGAGAAGTTCATCCTGGATGAACAAAAACATTAGGCCACACAGGAGCTAAAGGATGCAGACATGCATGCCCAAACTGTCTTGACACTCAGACCTTTGAGAGCCTTGGTATGCTGTGGAGGGAGGAGAGGGTGCAGCCATTTTCTCTCCCTTCCTGCCCTCACACAAACTGATTCTTCTGCACTTCCATGTAGTGGTCACCTCTGCGAATATGAACAGAAGAAAACTGGCCAGCCTCAGCTCTTCTCTGTTGCATAGAAAAAATGCTAACACAAGTGGTGAACCTGGTGGCAGGCCCTGGAGTGGAGGCTGTGCAGCTCCCAGACCTCAGGAGCTCCAGTGCCTCCTCTTCAGCCAGGAATCCTATCTCCCAAGCATTTCCCTGGAGCCCCACAAGTGTTTTATATTCTAAACTCTTCCACGTTAATGAAAGAACTAATTAATCTTTCTACTGTATGTTTGGAATGTCTTTCTGGAAGCTGTAGTATCACCTCTCAGCCTCAATTTCATCAACTCATCTTGCTTCTGCTTTTACTCCTTTCTCTTCTCCACCCAAATGTATACTCTCCCTCCCAGCAGGCCTGTCTCCCATCCAGCTTGCATACTACTAAAAGCAATGTGGAAGCCATGTCCAGTGCCCAGGGAATCCCTGGCTTAAATAAATAAATAAATGGAAACCACCCAAACTGGAAAGAATGTTTGGCAACTACCTAACCAACAGCGGTCCCCATTTCTACTCATTAGAAGCACCAAAGGGAAAATGTATCCTCTATCTTGCTATTTCAGTTATCAGCAATCTTCTCACTTCTAAACAATTAAAACTCCCTACCAGCAAAGTCTTAATGAAAGCAGAAGCTCCTGCACTATTTCCTCCACCAAAAAGTAATACCACAGATCTTGGACAAAGTGGTGCTGTGCCCGACAGCAGCAGTACACTGCCCAGAGCTACTGGGGTTCCAAAGGGAGCAGCCCAACCTCTAGCATGCAGATATTGGCCTGTCTTCTTGGAAGTCCCCTTTTGTGCTCTGCCCTAATGGACAATGACACACATGGGGATACTACTGGGGTTAATACTGTTACTATCAACAGCAAAGTGTTAGCTGGCACAAAATTCTTGCTTGAACAACAATGATCTATCAACTACAAAGTAGTTTAGTCTGCAGGTAAAAACAGTTTTAGCTGCATTTATCACTTTTTTTTTTTTTTTTTTTTTTTTTATCTTCAGCTCACCAAGTTTAAGGTCCCATCTCTTTCTCATTTTGGATAAGAAGGTGGCTTTCACCTTCTCTCTTCAGGACAAGGATCAGCCACAGTCAAGACTACAAAATGAGGGAAAAACAGCCTAAATGTGGTTTGGTTCCACAGCCCTTGGAGTTCTGCTGACCTGTGAGCTGAGAACTGATTTATAGATGTAACTGTTAAAAAAAAAAAAAATCCTCCTAATTCCCACTTACTCCCACAAATAGTCTGTTCTTGGGCTCCACCCAGACAGCTGAATGACATTTGATAAATTCCAAACATAAAGAGAACAGAAGAAGGCCAGAAACAAAGAGTGAAGCGTGTCTAGGAACTTAGAAACACCCTCAGATTTCAGAATAAAATTCACCTTGTATCAGAGCAATCAATAACTTATACTAGTTAATTCTTGTTACAGGAACACATAGCACCCAGAGGAAAGAGGAATTGCTTTGAAATGAAAATAAATTAGTAACATCTCTTCAGTAACCTACTGCCTATACAGATGGCAAGGTCTAAGTTAGTGATAGGACCTGAAGAATAATGATTGGAATCTGAAGTGGGATGTTCCTCTAGATATTAGATATCCCTCTTCAAAACTCAAATTTGCTGCAATGAGTGTTGATCCAAAATTTCTTGCTGAAAGACTTATTCCTTTAGAATTTTTGAGGTTCTCCTCAAATGTCAGGTGAAGTGCCCATCACTTTACACTTGATTTATCAATCTATAAAATGAAGATAAGATGATACCTACTTACCTAACCAGGATGCTCTTGAAGATATCTATAGTATTGAGATAATCAATAAAATCATCAGTAAGAAGACAGCAATATTACAAATAATCAAAGAGATCAAAGCATACAAAGAAGCACAAGAAGGAAAAGAACACTTTCCCTCCAAACATTGGGATGAGAGGCTGGGCAATACTTGAGTAAAGAAAATCTCACCTGCATCAGAAGACCAAAATTAAGACTTGTGACCTCAATGTACAGAATTTTTGGAGAATCTGGATGCATAGACCAGGTAACCAACAAAACAGAAATGCACATTCTGGTGAAATCTCATTCAGATTGCATTAATAATCACCTTAAACAGTTCGTGATACCTTTGCTTTGTTGCCTTTAGTTTTTCTGTTTACATTGTTAAGAAACATAATAGCTATAACATGTAAAATGATAGAAACTGGATCTTCCTCCAATGGCTGCAAAATCAGACCCTAGAGACATATTTCTGTGTAGCAGGGATGAAAAGAAGAAAACCATTAGCATAATGAAACTGGTGGAAAAAGATTATGACGGTCTCAATATTGAGGATGATATCAAAAGGAAATCATAACAGTTTTTAATAAAAGTTGAACCTATGGAAGAAATATGGTAAATAGACATAATACTTCAGGTACATGAAGCATAATCTTTGAGGAATTCAGCTGCAAATTTGATGAGCCTTTACACTAAGACTTGATTTCCATTAGCCTTTGAAATGGAACTTTCATAAATAAGACACATGGCCCTTAACACCAGGCATACACATATCTGGCAAACATCTTAAAGAAAGAGTAACAAACAAGAACAAAAGGTAAGACAACAATTTGTGGTGCATTATACAGAATCTTGTACTGGTAGGAAAAAAATAAAAGTGAAGGAAGTAACGAGGATATACCAAAATCTGTGTCAATCTTTACTTCAAAACTAGCCAGTATCATAGTCAGAGGGAGAGAATGGGATATGGAGTAGGGGTTATATTAAAGTAGTAAGTCAGTTCTTCCTAGACTAAGATAATAGAACACAAAGTCAAAGGATCCAGTGAAAGGAAAAAAAAAAAAATCTAGTTCTTCTCAAGGAAGAAGATGGTTGGGTAGAAAAAAACACACACTCCTTTAGCTGCATTTCATAGGTGATGAGGTGAAATACAAGGCAAGATACCGAGGGTTTTCCAGACACAACCCTACAAGATCTTAACCAGACCTATGATGATCCTGTAACAAGACTTTTCTCTACTTTGTTGCCTCTGATTTGCTCTTCCTTATAGCGCAGTTCAGTCTAGCTCTCAACAATAACAATATAAAATTGCTACTCAACCAAAGACTCCAACAAATAGCCCAACCAGGACAGGCTGGTGAATTTATCAGTCACTTCTCTACTTACCTTTTGGGGTGCTAAATTCTCAGGTTTATACCATTCAGAAGTTCTGGTACTCCTATCTAGCTAGAGCCCAAACTTCCAGAAATCCTCATTCAGTAAGTCAGAAACATCTGGCAAAATGGATTCCAATGCCATCAGGAAAAGTTAAGACCTGAATAGAGCATAAGACCTAGATCACATATGATTTCTTGTCTGAACATCTATTTTTATCACTGGTTAGCATTTATACATCGCATGCTAATAGCAAGTTCAGCCCTATAAATGGCACCAAAATCCAAGCTGTTTCTGCTTGGATTCAAGCTGTCTCAGCTATGCACAGTTTACAAATTAAGCCACTGGTTCCCTGACTGTGACTGGCAAACCATCAGTGTGTACAGAACTTTTGGAAGTCCCAGAAGGACCAGCTGGCCAAACAGCAATGGCTTTTGTTTTCTCAGCTGCTGAATCTTCTCTACAGAAGCATGTAACACTCGAATTCCTTTCACTTTGCCTTGTGAATTACTACTGCCACTGATAACATGGGGATACTTGATCATTAATTGAAAGGAGGCAATTCATCTGACTGAACATGGGAGTGGAAACATCTATAACACATGGATCAGGTCCCCTATGGAAAACTGCAACAGCCACTGATATTGAGAAGAATTAATAATTATTAATAATATATCTTAATAATAAAAAGAATTAAGAATTAATAGAATGAAGGTGCTCTGAAGAATAGGTCCTTCAAGATAGTCTTCAAAAGCATTGCTGTATTGCATATACTTGATCACCCAAGCCAACAGATGGCCACACATGTGGTGGAATCACAGTGTTCTCCAATTTGTCCCATCATTGGTGGAAACGTGTAGCACCTGTGTCTACATTTACATTTCCTTAATGTCAGGAAATGTGTGTTAATACTTACTCAGCTCATCATGTGAGCCAGCTGGGCAAGCAAGTATCATACATAACTTACTGAGTATTAGTAGAAGAGCTGGAGATCCATGGATGAGCAACAGAGAAGTTCAGGCTATTATGGTATTGCTATTAATGCCTGCTGCAGAGCCAGCTGATGAAACACACGTTCTGCAAATCCCTCACAGGTCATCATTCTGGTGCTGCTTTTGCAGTAATTACAATTATTGTAGGACTATATGAACAGACATACAGAGTCTGAGTTACGTTCTATATAATGATTTTCTGGGTAGTTCAAGGTTTGCATATAAAAGCTATCCTGAACTGTTGTTCAAGACTGACAATGAGCACTTAGCTAAAATTAGTAACATGTTAATTGTTTTAAAGTTTAATATTGTATCAGTTGACTGCTCCTTTCATTAGATACACATGTCACCAGTTAAACTTTGAAGTGTGAGCACTATTATACACTGACAATCACAGACTAAACTCTGTTTCTGTTGGATGCCATGCAAACACAGAATCAAAAAAATAACCACATGGGATGCTCTAGCTAGGAGCCAACAGCTGGAAACAGGAGTTTGGGTGTTAAAAAAAATTATCCTCATTCAGGAATAGTAAGGATAGACTTTTATCCAATCACCCTCGGTAGAGCAAATACTGTACTAAATAACCAAGGAGGCACGATGTCCGATCTATGAAGTTACAATCGGATTGGAAGAGCACAGACAAGGACTGACTTCCATGATGAACAGATGAATATGTCTGGTCTCCTGGTGTGATATAAGGATACAAAGGGAGTTTTGCATTTTGGAAGAGCTGCAGATAAATCAAGTGGAGTATCTGCAGAAAGATGTCCCACCTTCGCAGATGTTTTTGATTAGATCACAGATAGATATGAGTTGGTAGGAAGGAGTTGTTGGACAGAACACTGATGTGGAAAACCATCAGTTGCCAGACCAAGACATATGGCCTCGTGGTTAATTGTATTCCAGCAGTCATCAGGAAGCTGATGCTGAAGCATGGAAGAAATGGCAGCTTCTATACAACAAGAAGTATTTGCAAAGATACAGTGCAAAGCACTGGAGAGACAATCTTACACTCTTGTTTCTGATTGTGGTGTTTCAGGAGGGGCAAGTGTAACGGAGCACGCAAAGCACTCCATTCCACTCTTTAGTGGAGCTAATCATCTTTAGTATTAGTTTTTCAAATGGAAAGACAGAGGTGAACTTACTGGGCAGCAAGACAACAGCATATGTGTGTCAGTAAAGTCTGAAGCATCTTTCAGAGATGCCTAGAAGAAAACAGATAGAGGGCTATACTTTTGCCAAGGTGTTTTTGAGCTTGTGTCATTTTCTTCCTCTTCTTACTTTTTTTTTCTTTCTGGAAACTAAAGGTGCATCCAGATGACAAACTTTGGCCATCCACTTATCCACTCAAAGTACAACATTTAGCAACACTCAAGTCTGATTGATTGATGGCCATAAAATAGCATGAAATGCCTGATGAAAGAGTAAAATGCATCACCAATACTGGTGTTTTGCCAGGTCCTTCTATTACATACATAGCTGCATAAAAGAGTGAGTTGCTTTGTGTTCCTACAGAGTATGACATAGTGTGGGGTTGCCTCTCTTGAAGATTTTTCATAAGAAGGTACAAGTTTAGGTGATCATTTACTATGAAGAAGGTTGCATCTAGGCCTCTCGTGGAACTGTGCAATTCCTGCTAAGACAAGCCAGAGAGAGATACTCTGAAGAGAAATGCAGGTTTCTCATCTGAAAGTCTGTCCATCTGACACTTAATATGTTGCATGGTGGCATACACTCTTGCCATCTTGAATACTTTGTTTCAGAATTAGCTTACTTGGCATAATTGAAATAAATGATATCACCAGACATGAGAAATCAGAACAGGAGAACACGCAAAGCAGGGGGAAACTGTATCAGGAATAGCCTTCAGCACAAACAACTGAATCCGGATAAGCCCTTCAAGGGGAGATACTTTGTTGCTCTAGTCCCACTCAGCGCTGAGCCAGAAGGACAAGGGAGTAGAGACAAAGGACAGAGTGGAAAAAGAAATGGAAGTTAGCTCTTTCAAAACAGAAAATTCCTCTACATCTGACATAAAAAGAAATAACATCTGCAATACTGCAGGAAGGTAGCTGAGCTGTGTGCAAGCTGGAGAATTCCCTCTATTGCACAAGCTATGTAAATATAATTGTAGGCTAGAAAGTGCTGTGACTCATAGGTGAAGTGGATGTGAGAATATCTGGGTCAAAGAGAGTCTGTACTGAGAAGACCATGTGTAAGACCTCAGAAGTTCCCAGAGAAGGTAAAGTGAAAGGAGTTAATGAAAACTCATCAGAAAGAGTCATCCTGCCACAAAGTGCTTCTTTGAGGCAGCACATGAGGAGCTCCTGAAGGCATCTAAACCTGGTGGCACTTCAGAACACCCTGGTATCAAGATTAACCAAAGATTTGAGGATGGGCTTGAGAAGAAAACAGATGATGAACAAGCCTCAGAAAATGAGGGTTATCAACAATTTGCTCTTTTTAGTAGAAGACAAGATAGTCCTCTGATTCCTGGCTCAATGGCCTAATACCTGTTATGAAGGTACATGTTGGACCCAACACAACATTCCCACGTGACGGACCCCACTCGTTGTGGAGCTCTGCAGAATAAAGACAGGACAGGCTAGAGAAGCACTGCCTCATGATGCTTCAGCTCCTGCAGCTCTCACTAATCAGATGACCTCAATGATGTACGCATCGATATTCCCAGCGATAAGCCACAGGCTTTCCACATTTTCTCAGCTGGACGTGCAAATGACAGATGAGGAGCGAACAGACAACAGCAGAGGTGACTCAAGGCTGAGCTAACTTACCATTTCCATACTTGGAGGGCAGATAGACTGAAGGTGGAGTATGCTGGAGAAGTAGAGATGAGGGCTCTGCAGCCCCCAACTCATTCCTAACCATTCTGTGCTTCATGGCTGTGGGCAGTCCACAGCTTTGGCTTCCAGTGTTACCTCACACCTCAGGGCATTTGGTCATCACCCTGCAGCTGGGAGCTGGGCCCCCTCCAGGTCTGGGCTGCCTCGTGCATCTGCAGGGATCCCATGTCCCAGCTGCAGGGTCAGGATGTAGCTCCACAAAGTGCCTCAGCTTCTTCAGGGTGGACATACACCAGGCATGGCATGCATTTGCAGCACTACTCGTCCCACGGTGCCACTTATTGGACATCAGGTTCAAAAGGAGCAGAGAGGTGTCCCAGGATGGGAAAGGCTTTCCATCAGTCAGCACAGTCTGATCTTGCAGCACTTTGTGCTTTCTCCCCAGACGGTGAAGCCCATTCAGCTTTTCCAGATTAAGAAACCCACTCGAAATTAGTGATAAATCACACCTGCTCTTTGCAGGCAGGGCAGCTGTTGCTAACCACGCCAAGTGCAGCAGCTCTAGAGGAGAGCAGAGCGTGCACTGCAGCTGGCTGCTGCCACGCGGGAGGCACAAGCTCAGCAGATGCTGAACTCGAGGTTCTCCCCATCTTCAGGCTCTGCAGTTCTCAGGCCCCCAGGAATTCAGCAAGCAGCTCGGGCTGCACATTGCAGAGCGCTAAAGTTTGGATCATGCCATCCTCTCTAGTTTCTCTATAGATCAGCTATCAGAAATTACTATGTATAAAGATTTCCCTCTACAGGTGGTTAGAGCTTGTAACAGCCTCTCACTTTCTTGCATCACTTTAGTTGCTATTTTGTCTCATCGTTTACTTTGCTGTCATTCTGCCCGCGCCCCCCACCACGGGTTTGCGGCCCCTTCCCAGAGGTACCAAACTCTCTATGCAAGAAACGCCAACTCCCTCCGATCCTCCTGAAGCTTCAACGCTGCCGACTTCTTTGGTTGCAAAAAGAGCCAAAATCCCGTCTGCGAGCTTCTTACCCGAGCGAGCCAATCCCTCCCCTCGTCGTCCTCCCCCCCCCCCCCCCCCCAAATGTACCCCAGTGAAAGTTGAGGCCCCTGCAAAAAGTGCGTGTGTGTTTGTGGGGTGGGGGGTCTCCAGCTCGCAACTCCCGCCTGCAGCCCTACAGGAGCAGGGCAGGACCCAGCACACGAGAACTCTTTGCACGGAGAGGGACGCAGCGCCTGCACCAGCAAACGTCGGGAGGGAAAGTGTTTCTTTGCAAAGCATCTCGCGCCGGGATCGGGAAACTTTGCGATTAGGCGAAAGCAAAAACACCTGCACACCCGGCACCCGCACCCGCGCGCACACAGAGGAACCTACCTTGCCACATCTTCTTCACTTATTTTGTGTGCAAAGGAGGGGGGAGGAGGGAGACGGGGGGAGAGGGAAAGAAAGAGGAAAACAACAAACCAAAGCTGTCCCCAAAGAGAACAAAAAGAATCGCTTCCCCCCCGCCAAAACCGCGTCCCTTCTTTCCCGCGCCTCGGCTGCATTTCTAGGGAACGGGGCCGGGGAAGGGGGGGGTGAAGGGAAGGGGGGGGAGGTTGGGGGGGAGGAGGGCCGGCCGGGAACTGGCGCGTGGCGGGCTGGGGGGCTGGCGTCATGTGTGGCTGCACTGAGCCGGGAGAGAGGCGGAAAAAAATAGAAAGAGGGAAGGAGGAAAAAAAGAAAAAAGCTTGAAGGGGGGGGGAAGAAAAAGGATGGAGGGGGGGGGGGGGGGGGAGGAAAAAAAAAGAACGGGGAGAAAAAAAAAAAAAAAAGAAAGATCCACCACCATCACCATCACCAACACCCCGCTTGGCGCTCGCAGCCGCCTTGGAGCCGGAGCGCCCCCCCCCGCCCGCCGCCCACGCGCCGCCCCCGCACCGCCGGGCCCGGCACCTCCCGGTGCCCGCGCGGGCGGAACAGCGCGGCCCCGCTCGCCCCCGCCGCCCGCGCCCCCGCCTCTATTTATAGCCCGGCTCGGCGGGCACACGCGTGTCCCTGCCTGCCTCCGTGGGCGGCACGCAGGTAGCGCGCCTCGCTCTGCACTGCGTCTCAGCGCTCTCTGAACGTTTCTGCTTCGCCGTGGCGGGTTTAGCGCTTTTTCTTTCATAAAGGGTGGGGAACGCGCTGCCCCCGGGGTAAGAGTGGGGTGGGGGGTGGTGGTGTGGTGTGCGCGGGGCCGGGGCTGCGTGTGCGGGAGCCGCGGTGCGGGAGCGGACGCGCAGCCCTTGGCTCCCGGCAGCACAGTCAGTTCCTCCAGTGTGTGCTATTGACCTGCATTGACGTCATTGCGTCATTAGGTCTCCCTTAGAAACACTGACTTTCAAAAATAGTATCAAATTAATTCAGCTGGCAGAGAGGAGCCACTAGCTGGAATGAGCCATAAAACTCCAGAATCTTCAGCCCTCCCCCCCCCACCTCTCTCTTCTACCCCCCCCCCAGCCCCTCCCGGCAGAGCGGGGGGAAATCGGATTGTATGGAAAATACCATTGATGGAATCAAAAAAGGAGAGAAAGAAAGAAAGAAGGGGGGGGGGGGGGGGGTTTGAAAAAGAGAGCCCGAATTAGACCGCCAGCCCGAGCGCTGCCTCTCCCTCGCTCCTCTCTCCCTCTCCCTCTCTCCCCTCCTTTCCCTCCGCTGAGCTAAAAATAGCCCCCGCGAGCTGACTGCGGTATCTTTTGTGTTGCATCGTTCCGTTTTTAGCTCCGCGTGCGCTGCCCAAGGGCGGCCGCGAGGGACCGGGGGCGGCGGCGTCGGCCCTGCGGGACCCCCGCGCCGGGCGGCGGTACCGAGCCGAGGGCCGGGGCCGGGCGGGGGCCGGGGGTTATTTTAGGATAGAGCTCACATTGCCGCCGAGCAGCGGCTCCCGCTCTCTCCCTCTAGATTCGCTTTAAAAATATCCTTCCCTCCTCACCCCACCTCGCTCACGTGGACCTGTGGGCAAGCACATGTCACCCCCATTCATACGGACACAATGCAGCCGAGCAGCGGTAATGCGCGGCGATGGTACATTCACAAACAGCGGCGCGGGCCCTCGATGCAGCCTGATTCCGCCCGAAGGACATCGCAGCCCGGAGGAATCCGATAGGGCTGCTGATGTACGTGGGCAAGCTGCTTAGCGCTTCCTTCTCGTCTTAGCCCGAACTGAGCCAAATTAATCGATCCTCTTTTTTTTCCTTCCTTTAAAAATAAATAGAAAATAAAATCCCATTGATGCTGCGGCTGGAGGATCTGAACCTCGGGGCAGCTGTTGGAGGGCGGTGACAGCACGGGGTGTGGGGTCGGATGCCGGGTCCGGACGCCTCCACCTGCACTGTCCTTCGTGCAGGGGCTGCCCCATCCAGGGCAGTGATCTATTGAAGATTTATGTACAAATACATATGTATATGTGTGTTTGTGTGCGTGATTTTTTCTCCAGAGAAACTGTTCAGGAACAGAAGTGCTGTGCTAGACAGTAATAATTTGCAAGATCGGGCCATAAATAGGGCTCTCACCCTGCAAACATTTCTTCACGTGCCAAGTGTTAAGGCTGTGACTAATCTAGTTGGAAATCAAGGGGATTACTCACAGTAGTAACGTTAAACTCCCACACGTTTGGAGGACCAGGGCCCGTCCGACAGACCATCACTGCAGTGCTGCTGTGCACCCAGCGCTGCTCCCAGTCCTGTTGCTGCACCCCACCCCATCCCATCCTATCCCATCCCATCCCATCCCATCCCATCCCATCCCATCCCATCCCATCCCATCCCATCCCATCCCATCCCATGCCTCCTGGCTGCAGTGCTCCAGCACTGTGCTTTGCTGCCCGTGTGTCTCGTGGAGGTAATGCCATACACACGGCGTGGATTTAGGGTCATTTGAGCAGGAGGACCCGGCCCCCCAGCCTGCTTCACGTGGGCGGTTCACGAGCTGCTTCCCTTCGCTCAGCAGCCACATGTGCACTGCAGCTGTCCCCGCAGGCTGCCGCTTCCCGGAGGGTTAGCAGGGGAGGGCACGGAGGCTCCACCCTCGTGGGGGAAGAAGGAAAGCAGGGCCGCTACCTGAACACTTCATTCATTCTTCAAATATTGCTCTTCATTTTGCAGCAGATGTTCTGGTCCCGTTCAGGCTGCTCTGTTGTTGCCATTCATTCTGGTGGTGCACGGCCCCCACCAACAGTGCTTCAGCATGAGTGGCAGAGCCCCGTCCTCCAGCTCCCAGAGCAGCTGGTGGCACACAACCTATGGCAGAGCAGCATGAGTGCATGCTGGGTTTCCAGGCAGGTTGCAGGTACCATACCTCAGTGGCTCCAATGGTGTTTGTGAGACCTCAGCCGCACCCATACACCAAGATGGGGGCTGCTTTCTCCTCAGCCGTCAGGAGCTGCACAACGTGTGCATTGCCTGCTTTTCCCAAAGGTGCCTTTGGCCAAGTTCCACTATCTCCGTGTTAGAAGACAGCACTGGCTCTAAGATAAACAGTCAGGTTTTGTTCTAGAAACCTAAGTTGCCAGGAAGATCACTAGTGACTCGGTGAGGGAAGATAGAAGGTGATTAAAACCTGGCTATGGTTACCTGAAGCAAGGTGAGTTAATGCAGTCCAAAGAAAACAAGCTTGGCTTGGTCACCTGCCCCAGTAAGGAGCTGGTAACACATCCATCCCACACACACACTGCTCCTGGATTTCAGGTTTCTTTCCCTTGGTGCCTGTCTCAGCATCAGTGTGATGTTATGTCCCCATAGGGCTCCAAATCACCCTGAGAGAGGGGTGAGGAGAAGGGTACAGCTGAGATGGGTGTGTGGGAGGAAGGAGAAGGAGAGCTGCCAATGGTGTGGGCATGGAGAGGACATGGAGAGGAAGAGGAGGTGTCAAAAGACAGAGGGACAAAGGTGTGGCTGTAGCAATGGGGAGGTCAGAGGCACTGAAGCAGGGTAAGGGAGAAAAAAGTGCTGGAAGGAATGGACTTGGTGCTGAAAGCAGTGGAGAGGGACAGGACAAGCAGAGCAGCTGGGCTTTGAAAACTTCTCAGCCACCATCTGTATTTCAGAGGGCTTTGGAGTGAGTTGTTTCGTATCTCATACAGCTTTTTTTCACGTCCATTCTCTTCTCTAGGTTCTTTAGCCTGAAGAAGAGAAAGCTCCAATAGGACCTTGTAGCATCCTTCTAGTGCCTGAAGGGGACCTACAGGAAAGCTGGGGAGGGAGTTTTTAGAAGGCATCTAGTGACAGGACAAAGGGAAATGGTTTTAAACTGTAAGAGGGTAGATCTAGGAAGAAATTATTTACCTTGAGGGTGCTGAGATAAGGGAACAAAGGTTGCCTGGTGAGGTTGTGGATGCCCCTTCACTGGAAGCACTCTAGTCCAGGCTGGATGGGGCTGTGAGCAAGGTTGGGGGTTGGGGGCTGAGGCTGGGGGTCAAGGCTGGGGGTTGGAAATACATGATCTTAAAGATCCCTTCCAACCCAAACCATTCTGTGGTTCTATGATTGTATAATTCTATTACCTGCTCCACCATCCCCAGAGGTGTGTCCAGGGCCCCAGGCTGCTCCCCTACTCCTGCCCAGGGCCACACACATTGGGGGGGGTGTGGGGTGTGGGGTGTGGAGCAGAGGGAGCAACATGGAAGTAGTGAGTCCATGTGGGATTGTGTGGTGGGACAGGGCTGAAGAAGTCTGCATGCCCCAGAATGTGTCAGGACTTGCTGCAGGACATTGGCATGGGCACATGGGGCAGACCTCTGTGGGCAGAGCAAGTAACAGGCTCCCATTTTCCCCAGCACAAACCCTGTGCTGTATCATGATCTCAGCTTCTCTGAGCTGCTCCCACTGATAATCAATACATCCACAGTCAACACAGCGAATCCACTCAGAATAGATGCAGATAAATGCCGGATTTCCAATTCATTGTCTGTGTTTCTAATAATAGCACACCCAAAGAGAGCGTCTCAGGTCTATTTATTAGGCTCCTCACTTTTTGCTGTGCCATTCCCAGGAGCTAATGCCAGCAGGACACATTTAAGGTGGTGCTGGGGAGAGATATTGCTTGCTTTCAGCATTGCATTGCTGGCTTCCCGGGCGTTGCAGTCCTGTGGATATCAGAGCTTTCTAGAAGAGCAGAGAGGCACCACGCTAACTGTGCAGCAACAAATGTTCTGAGCACTAAATAACAGCAGCAGAAGACAGCTCAGGGCACACAGTGCTCTGTGGTCAAATGTAGGAAGTCTGCAGTCCAAATGAGACACCACGTGAAGAAGACATTTAAAAAAGAGATGGAGAATGA
Organism: Coturnix japonica; assembly: GCF_054131305.1. NCBI lineage: Eukaryota > Metazoa > Chordata > Aves > Galliformes > Phasianidae > Coturnix > Coturnix japonica. Next base: position 21,533,515 of record NC_140667.1, on the reverse strand, counting down.
GGAAGGTGAGTTACTGAGTTGAAATGGGATGGATAGATCTTGTTGTTTTCCACATTTTAATCCAAATGGCCATCCTGGGAAGGACTGTGGAGGGGTCAGCCCTGGAAGAAGAACCTGTGATGTGAGATTTGTGTCTGGGTGGGCTGTGTGGCACATGGTTATGGGGCACTTTGGGTCACCATCAGCTTCACAGATGGCAGAGTGTGCATGGAAGGGGCTGTGTACAGCCCCAAGGCAAAGAAGATGTCTCTCTATCTTGTGCAACTTGGAGCCCAAGGTGAAATTTTTGGTCTGCACAGAGTGCAAGGAGCCAAGGGATGGAGATTTAGCAGGAACACAACAAAAGCAAAGTCACTATCAGCTATGGCACTACTGAAGTCCAAGTGAGCTGGTAGAGTCCTATGGGTTCCATGGTGAGCCATGCTTCCTGGCCCCTTAGCACAGCTCTGCCCATGGCACATGGCTGCAGAACAGGGTGTTGTTGCTACCAGCTTCATGACATGGGCACACACCTCCTGGCAGGGGACCCCTCTGCAGCACTAAGGTACCTCTCCCAATCTGTAGCATGTATGGGGACTGGGTTCAGCTCTGCTGATATCCCCATCAGTTCTGTCACACACACACACACACCTTGCTGTTGTGCCAGGGTGCCTGTCAGCACAGAAAGCCCTTTGCAGGTTTTTTCCTGCCTTCACCATGCTGCAGCTCAAAGTCTCAGAGAGGCCATTTTGAACAAACTCATTCAAGACCTAAATCTGTTCCACACTCCAGGTGAATCCAGCCTTGCTCTTTGTACAAAGCATCTCAGTGCCCACGTCCTGCTCACACTCTCACAGGGGAGAGACTGAGAAAGAGGGCATGGCTGCCTGCTGACCCGCACAATGGGGGCTTTCTGCCTTTTATGAGGGAGACGGAGGGTTTGAAGCCTGAATCTCTGAAGCTGAATAATGATGGCTGTGGGCCTGGTCCTCCCCTGCGAGGCGGCTGGAGGAGGTGCTCTCTGTGACGCACTGACTTGTCACTATGGAGCAATCCAGTATTCCCCCTCCTCAATGCTGTGGGGATGGCGCCGGCAGTTTTTCTTTCTGCCTGGCATATTCCCTCCCCCTCCACGTCAAAGACAGGCAGGAAAAAAAATCCAGAGTGCAGGGTCAGGATCACGCCATGTCCCTGCCCCTCTCTTGGGGTGCAGCCTATGCCAAAGGCCACTCTGGGCCATGGTTGAGGGTCAGGGGCACAGTCAGGGTGCTCTGCAGGAAGGGCTGTGGGCAGCAGGTGTGGCACACACATACCTGAGTAGCAATGAGAGCTGTCCTGACCACCCCTCTTTACCAAAATCATCCTTGGTTGAAGTCTAGACAGTTGTTGGAGTTACCAGCAGCCAGCTGCATGTTTTCACTCACAGGCTGTGATGTTAGGGACTGACTCCAACACACCTGGCTCCATGTTGGACCAAGAAGATACCACTCCAAAACAGCAAACAAAACAGCCACTTAGTGTCAGACACCCAGCAACAAAAGCTTCTGCCCACCTCCTCACTTCCCTTACCCATTGCACCTGGTGATCTCTTTAAAAGCAGTACCCAGCAGTACCCACCAGCAATTCCCAGCCCATCCCCTCCCCACAACAAATCATAGGCACTAAGTGAGGTCATGGCAGAGCTGAGCTAAATCACCCCTTGTGTCCAGAAACCCCTCTTCTATCCCTTGTGCTCTCAGTGTAAACACACCTCATTCCCAGTGCTGCAGGGCAATAGGAAGCAGCAGGAGCTGACTGTGGGGGAGAAGGGCTCCCTGTTGCACCCATGAGGAGCTGGAGGTGGATACCTGATTTGCCGAGAAATACATTTTCAGTGTGCAAATATTCTTCTTAGCCATCAGGCTCCATTCCCATCTTGTCTAGCAGAGGAATTAAAAATGTTTGGCAGCTGAGCACATTAGCTGCAAAACCTTAAAAGAACCCCAAGGCATCAGCAGAGCTGGCTCAGGCTGGAGCCTGTGACTACGGCTGTAGCACCCCCAGCCCTAGTGTTGCTGCCGTCCTTACTTTCAGCAGAGTCTAGAATCAGAATTCGCCTCTCTGCCTTCCCCCCAGCAGCGCTCCCCACATAAGCAAGAAAGCTGGTGGGGCGACCACGGGTGCATTTTAGGACAGCATTGCCCCTCCATACCTCTCCGTGTCCCTGAATGTGAGCCCCACCACCCAGCTCCACCGTCACCGAAGTGCCTTCCCCAGCAGCATTAACTTATGCACACACACCATTCACCAATTGTTCCACGTTTTTGTCAATGAATCCGCATTTTATGAATTAGAACAGACCATGCCCCCTTGTGGTTCGCCTCCGCTCCCTTCTTCGGCTGCGGGCCCCTCGGCATTGAGTCGAGGTGACCCCAGGGGGCAGCCCCCCATTACTGACACTCCGGTGCAGGAGGAGCGTCCGGGTGTGGGAGCGATGCGCCCAGGGGCAACATGAGGAAAGCCGCTGCTGGGGGAGGGAAGGGCTATTGCTTTCTGCACGGTTTTCAGAAGGGCTTGGCTAATTTAATGGGGCTGGGAGGCAGCGCAGCTGACACGCACGCATAATGCAGTCCCCCGCTTCTCCATGGAGCAAGCACAGCGAGGAAATGGCTCCTGCCTGACCTATATGGCTCTGACGTTTGTGAAGGAGCACACGTGGAGCCGACGCTTCGCAGCCTTTCCTCTGCTAACCCCTTCCCGTCCCCAGCGTGGGGCTTTCTACGTTGCAGCAGCACTTCAATTACCTGAACTGCTTTCTGCCCGAGACCTGAAATGAACCCAGAGACCTGAGCCCCTGGGGGAATTTTGAGAACATCTAGGTGCACTGCTTTGAGTTGGGGACAGAGGGGTGAAGCACTAAAGCTGCAGGAGAAGAGGTAAAACCAGCAGCTCAGGGCCTGCAGGTGAAACTGAGTTGCAAACAAGGTCCCATCCTGCCCACAGCACTCAGAGAAAACACAAGGAAACCAGAAGAGGAGTGAACCTCCTGAGGGCAGCCAGAGCACAAGGCCCCTTTGCCAGCTGTAGCACTGCACCCTGGCAGGCTGCACCCAGGTCCTGCTGCCACACGGCTGAGTTATTGATAACAGGAGTTGGAAAACAGCAAACGAGAAACCAGCTAACATGAGAGAAGAGCGGGTGTTAATGTAATTACGGCGCTTGGCATGAAGCACACACATACGTGCATGTTTGTGTGTGGTGGTGACCCCGTCCTATGTAATCATCTGCTCCACCATTACCAGTATGTTAGGGTGGGTGTCTCACCTGGCTGCCTGCATATACCAGGACCTCCATCACGGATCGGGCTGCTGAAAACGGACATAATAAGGGTTTAAAAATACAAGCAGCAGTGGGTGTTGTGAGCGACCTTTGCTCCCCCTGCCTCGCACAGAAGCCGAGTTTTGCAGTGAGCTTCACACAGCCTCACACGGCGTGTGGGGTTTTTTTCCTCTGTGTGGCTGTCAGCTTAAAACATTTGGGTAGGATATTTAACAGGAATGCTTTTCACCTTCCTCACTCACTCTTTGCATGAAGCAGCACAAGTTTGTTCTTATGAGAGAGCAGAGCGTCTCTCATAAAGATCGAGGCTGCTAAAGTGGGGGTTTTTGTGATTTCTCCTTCACAGGGCTTAGTTCAAAACATCTTGCTGAGGAAGCCCCTCAGCATGCAGGGAGAGCTGGAGCAGCCTCAACCAGCTCATCACTGCTTCCTTCCCAGGGCTGTGGCAGGGGAAAGGGGCTCCCCAAGATGTCCTCGTTGGGGTTGCTGGCTCCCAACATAGGGGTGGGGGTCAGCACGTGGTTGCAGGAGAAATGCACTGGGGCTGCAGCTCAGCTCTCCAGATTCCACCTCTGTGCTTTCTCAAGGCACGAGGCACACAGTGCCATCCAGGAGACAGTGGTAGTTTTGCCCTTCGGGGTTCAGAGCTCCTGTTGGGGATGTCGGGAGGACTGCTTTGGTTAGCGAATGCATCCTGAGGCTGTAACACAGCCAGAATAGCTCTGGTGCTCAGCGCTGCAGAGAGAGCAACTCTGCAACATCCCTCTGCTCATGGCCACTAAATTAATGAGGGTATTGCTATAAAGATGCCCGTGCTGAGATTCTGCTCTCTCTGACGCTGGCAGTACCTCTCCCACCTCGGATGCCAGCGGAGATGGGAGCACTGGGGAGAGGTGCGGGGATTCCCTTTGGCTCACAAACGCGTTTGGCCCGGAGCACAATCACCCCCCGCCCGGAATGACACCACAGCTCCCCCAGTCCCGCTTCCCTCTTCGTCCCCCGCCCTGCGGCAGCTGGGCTCCGGGAGGAGCGGGGCCGGGCGCGATGCCCGCGGCACCGCGCTGTGTGCGCCTCGGGGTCATGCGTGGCCAATGGCACCGGGCGCTGCGGGGGCGAGTGTTGCCGCGAGTCCCCCCGCCCCCGCACGGAGGGGGGATGCTGCTAAACCGCACCGAAACCCCCTTAAAAAACTGCGGTTTGGCGTCTTGCTGGGTTTTATTTCTCTCTGCCGTTCCTCTTTCGCCCTGGAGTTCTGTAGTAGCCCTGAATTAGCATGTCACGTGTATGGCATGTGGAAATGAATCAGGGGCATGTGAGGAGGAGGAGGACGCCTGTGTCTGTGTTTGCATCCAAGGATCTCCTCTCACTCTGTGTTTGCGTAGGTGTCTGGCTCCCTGCTCCCCCTCCCTGCGCTGCTGCCTCGCTCCCTCCCTGCCTCCCGCTCTTCCTCCATCTGGCCAGCTCTGCTTTCCCTGCCAGCTCCAGCAATTCCTCAAGCAGAAACTGCAGCTTTTTTTTTTCCCTGAGCCCCATCAGCAAAACAAGGGGACCCCCAGTTCCCGGTGCCCACCCGGGGGAGAGCAGAGACACGTGCTCCCCAGCGTATCTCCCTTTCCCACTCCCCTCCCCCTGCATTTTTGCTCCTTGCTCAGCACCCAGCGCCCTGCACACTGCACCAAGGGCGAGCCCATAACGTCAGCGCGATACAGCCGCCAGCCAAGCCCCCTTGCAGCGGGTGGGTAGCGCTTGCCCCTTTGCCCCCCGACTCCCCGCCCCAAGCCGAGCTCAGAGCCTGCATCCCAATGGAGAGGTGGGGTTGGGAATGGATGGGGGAGCACGCCCTACACCCCATCCTCACAGCACCACCTGTGCCAGCCCGGATCCCCCAGAACAACTCATGTCAGTCCCATCACCCCCTCCCCAAGTGATGAACTCAGCAGTGCTTTCTTTTCCCCTTTATTTCATTCCCTTTCCTTTGAAGTCTCCCTGTGTAGCGTGCGAGCTGGGACATCCCTGCATCCCTAGGCCCCCTCCCAGGGCTCCCTGCCACCAACCCTCAGGTCCCCAGCCCCAGGGCACATTGCCCCGCTATGGATGCTTTCCCCCAGAGCCCTTTCCCCACCAGGGAACTGCCACATCCCTCCCAGCACTCCCTTCCTTCCCCAGCCCTCTCGCAGCTCCATTCCTGTCACTGCCGTCGCCCACCTCGCTGTCCCCAGGCTGTCCCCACGTCCCCCCCACGACCGCGGCCGCGCTGCAGTGTGCGGGAGATGCATGCAGCACGCAGGCTATAAATAGCACTGAGAGCTGCGCTCCCATTGACACCGTTTGGACAGAGCATGGAAAAATAAACAAAGGAAACTCTGGCTCCAAACGGCAGCCTCGTTCCTGCAGCTAAATAATAACAGATTTTCTACCAAGGTGTGCGGGCAGCGTGTGGAGCGGAGCACGAGGGAGGGAGGGAGAGCAGGGATTAAAACACATTATCTACACCCAGTGCGTGTCAATATTTTGGTCCCGCTCGCTCGGCCCCGTAGTAGCTGAGTGCACACAGATCGGCTATATTTAGAGAAGGGGTATTTTTAAATACGTGGCGATGGAGCCTGTCGCCATTAATAATGGTGGGGAGAACTGAAAGAGGTGGCCCTGGTGAGGACTTGTCAAGTGTTACTTTAGTGATGGAAAGAGGCCCCAGAGATAAAGGGCAGGGTAGGAGCAGAGCAAATATTTTGCAATTGAGCAGCAACTGCCCTGAGGTTTGCAGTTGCACTGCTGTTTTGATCCAGGGGGCTGTTTGCAGCAGGAGGTCACCCATGGCTCCTGCTGGGGGATTCCAGCAGTGGGAACAGAGCTCTGGTATCGGGGGGTCTTATTCTCTGTTCCCCCTCTTCATTTGAGGACAAGAGGCATTCTGCAGCAGAAAGGCTCTGCTCAATGTGGCTGAAGCATTGATGGGTACAGGGAAAGAAGTGGCATTGATCACCTGACTGTGGGATGCTAACTCAGCCCAACTTGGGAAGAGCAGCATCTGCATTTTAGCAACAACCTTTTTTTTCATCCTGTCCTTCCTGAAATAACCTTTCCCAACCTGTGGATTTCTACAGGGATTTCAGTCCTGACTTTCATGCGTATCAGGTGACGAGGCAAACAACCCATGGAGACCTGCACCACGACATGGTGGGAGTGATGCATACCTGTCAGTGAAGGATTGCACAAGAAACTCAACAGATGAAAAGAGGAGGAAGAGAGGGAAAACAAAAGAGTAAGGACAAGAGGAGAGAAAGATCTTTGTGATTAATTTATCATCAGTAAATGAACGCTGGATGACTTACCCAGAGCCATTGAGTGAGGCTGTGGCATCATTGCTTTTCCATCCCAGCACAACACACACCATGTGACCAAGATAATACTTCATTATTTCTTTCCTCCTAAATGTTTCCACTCAACCACCTCCCAGGCAAGGCAGCTTCAAATGCAGAGTTGTTAACTGTCAGCTCATTGTGGAGGCCAACGCACACCTGCTTGTTCACAAAGCCCATCCTGGCAACATGTTTAGTGCCCACCTGCATGCACGGCCTGATGGGTGGGACAGCATGTGGAGGTGGCGCTCCTCAGGCTCTTCTGGCTTCTCCTGTGGTCTGAGTTGTGTAGGGCAGGGTGGGAATAGTTGGGGAAGGTGTGGAGCAAAATCCATTTTTACTGTGTAATAGATGGGAGAGGCCAGAGAATCTGGGACTGCAGGAAGTACCCACTGGAGGTGTCCCAGCCTGTGTGGTGTGCATGCAGTCATATACCCTGGAAAGGACAGAGCTGTACCCCATCCTAGTATCAGCCCTCTGCTCCTTGGCTTGTGGAGGTCTGGGTGGTGTTCACTGTGTGTTTTTTAAAGCTTGGAATGCTCTGCCCACATATACCCATGCTGCTCCCTCACAACTCCCCTGCAAACAGGTACAGTGAAAGGCAATAGGCTGCACCTGCTTTCCTGGAGGGATGGATGCAATGGGACACTTCCAGCTAAGCCAGCAACATTTGTGAATAACCTGCCTTCACATAGACGTGTGTGGTTTGGATCTACCCAGCTCTGAAAGTGGGGAGGAAAGACAAGTGAGCAGCCCCACACACCTGCCTGATACTCCCAGGACACCCCAGTAGCAGCCTCCAGCAGGAGGGATCCCCTCACAGACACCCCACACAGTGCACAGGGCAGGGCTCTCCTCATGCCTCCAAGATGAGTTTGTCCACCTCACTATGGGAGACCACTGCACCTCCCCACAGTGAAAAAGGCCCTCTGTGGCCATGGCTGGAAAGCCTGACTGGGCCTGGTTGCAGCCTGTGCTCACACCACATCAAAGGGACTTCATGGCCATGCATCATCTTCATCACCTTGGTTGGCAGCCACCCTGTTAACATGGAAACATGAAGGCCCATTCAAATTGAACCTATTTCACAGAGGTACTAGGTCTGTGGGCTGTGCAACTGCAAAAGGAGGGCACCTGGGGACTTCCACTGGGTTTTCAGTAAACTGAACGTGAGATCAAATGGGAATGGGGTATAAAGGCAGTGAAAAGGAATATAGTTGTGTAGGTGGGCTCTGAGGAAGAGCTGCAAGAGGAGGCTGGGTTGTGGGTTGACCCTTATCTGAGCACCGGGACTGACATTTCCACTGGCCTTGATGACAATGAGCCTCCAGCTGACAATGCGGGCTGCTGTTATGTGCTGATATATCTACAGGGACAGTGGCACCACGCCAGCTGGTCGCTTTATTCATACTTTGCTACTCTTATAAAGATAGGCTCAAGTGACTCATATGTCACTGGCCACACACCATACATTTAAACTCATTGTCATAGATTTGATTTCTGGGGGTTAGGTTGTCGTCGTTTTGGCTTCCTTATTTTTATTATTATTATTTTTAATATTAATTCCCTTCCCTTCATTCTCTTCAATTTAATTTTGACCGTGTAATCTACAGATCTGTAAGGCTCAAGCATGATGGCTCTGGCTATCAGGTTTCCATGTTCACAATTAGCAAATGGTGACAACAAGATGAGCAGTGCTTAGGAAGCAGTTTTAAGGTGGAATCTTTAAGGGGATCTGTGGTACCATGGTGTCACCGCTGAGGTAAGGGCCACAGGAGAAGGAGGATTTAAGTTTCAGTCTCAAGTTCTGGAGCACCTAAAAAAAATACAAAAACCAGCCTTTGCCAGGCTTCCTAGAGTTAGATGAATGTCAAGCAATAGGGAGCACCACAAGGACATTAAGCCTTCCTTAACTGTGTGCAGGTACCACTGAACCATGCTGATGACTGGTTGGTCTTAGAGCAGAAGTCCTCCTTTCTCGTCAAATGTCACTGAACAGTGGCTCTTGAGTAACACAGCCCCTCAAAACATGTTGCTTCCTCCCCCCAGACACACACATTCTGAATGTCAGCTGCTGATTTCCATGCTTTGCTCCTCCACTTTGTGCCACAACACCCTCAGCTGCTTTGCTCTGAAACTTCACATGCAGGGCTATAGAGCTGCATGCAGGACAAAGGCCCCAGGAACTGATTATGATCTTCAGTTCCAAGAGGAAGTGAAAAGGCTCAGAAAAATCCAGAATGTCACCTGTGGCACATTCCTCACCATTCCTCCATTGCACTGATGTGCGAGGAGTGCAAAAGCACTAAACACAAGGAAAAAGATTTGGCAAGGTTGGCTAAAGACTTGCTGGCATGCTGTTGAATTCAGTATCTGTACACCACAAGTTTCATACCATGTAGCACCTGCGTGCTGAGTATCCCATTATTACTGTCCTAAACAGGCATCTTCAGTCCAGAGTGGTTATATCTTAGGATGAACTCAGACACTGATCCAGAACCATGACACAAGAAAAGCAGAGGGGGTGTTTCGGGAAAGGATTTCAGTAGTGATCGGATACAGCTCATGAATGTTTTCCATTTCCAGAACAGATGTGCAGACATGAGACATTCCCTACCTTAAATCCAGTATTTCGAGGAAGCCATTTCACCTCTTTTTTTACAGGGGGAAATTTCCATTTCTTTTTGCAATTTTCTTCAAGTGCAACAGAGCAGAAACAGGTAAATATTTGGCACTTGGATTTCTCAAAGAAAGCATCATACCTGTTGCCACCTACCCGTCTCCAAGGACCCACCCCCTGTCGTGGGTGTTTCACCACCATCTCAGGCTCTGTAGATAGATGCTCATGTCCTGTGCTGTACCACGGTAACTGGTTATTGGGAAAAGAGAAGGGCGATGCCTATGTCTCTCTCACTTGGACACCCATCGGGCACCCAAGGATGCGGGCTGTGTCCAGTCAGATCTGAAATTAAGAAAAGCCAAATTTTTCTGATGACAGTGGAAAGGACAAACTCATTGATGCAGTGCTGTGTGTTAACTTCCATGGCAATGGGAACATTCCTTTACACCATTCCCCATTTTTCTTGCTGCAGCCACAACTGAGACCTGCTAAGGGCTGCATCCCTGAACAGATGGTCCCATGGAGAGACTTGCAATTGCCCGGAGGTGCAGAGAACAAAGAGGGCTGGAAGTAGGTGGTATGCCAGGAGAAACACCAGACCTTTTGGCTATGCTCAGGCATGGGACATGTGCAGTGCCACAGCATCTACAGCAACTCATTTCTGAGCAACGCCCTCCTCAGCGAGGATGCTCCGTTCCTGTAGAAGTGAGGGATAATGCAGGTAACACAAAGTGTCACTCTCCTCGCCCACCTTTAGAGCAGCAGGCTCCTCAAAGGCAGGCGATGGTCTTCAGGCTGCAGGGTATGCATTGTGGCACCAACAGCAGCAAGAAGATGAAGGATACTGTTGCACGTCTGGTACTGCAGTGGTCTGGCACTGCAGGTGTGGAGAAAGGAGGAAACCTGACTTGAAGTTTAGAGTCAGAACTGAGACAGCAGCTTCCTCATTCCTGCTGCAGGCATTACTTGCAAGGTGGCTGCCCACAGGTCCCCCCACCTGTGGGCACAGTGGGATGACAACAACAGGAGCTGCAAAGGGCTTCAGGAGCCCCCACAGGGGGGTGAGGGCAGCAAAATGCAAACTAGCAGGGGAGAAGGCGTGCAACACCCCCTCCTGCATGTTCACTATGGGAGGGCAAAGGGAAAATGACTCCAGGAGCATCTCCTTTTCATTTTGCTTCAGACTTCTGCTGCCTATTTCTTGTGTCTGCTTCACAGGGGAAATTTCTTTGGATCTGTCATAGAGGCAGAAAAATCCTGGACCAGATTATTTTTTTATTTATTTCTTTTTACTTTTTTATTGGGTGGAGGCCACTGCAGCAAGGTACTAAGCCTGTACCTTTTAATCTCTCTATCTGGCTAGATTAAATACATTTATAGCACACAGAATGCGCTGCAAAGTAGAAACTAGGAGGCTGGCTTTGTTGGGCAGGAAAGAGTTAATCCCTATGGGGTGCTCATGTACGTCAGAGCAGGTTCCTGTCTGTGCAGTGCTCAGCTAGGATTGAGAGCTTTTGTTCCTTGTTGTTTTTCATGATTTCTTTGCATTTAATAGTGTTTGGATTTTTTATTTTTTTATTTTTTTAAAATACATTTTAAAGAGCATTTCAAGCTGGCAAATGGGGGGCAGACTGGAAGCCCTGTAGACCGCAGTCCCCTCAGCACCCTGAGCTATTGAAAGAACACATAGGCACAGGCAGGACGAGTCCCCACCGTAGCCCTGCCATGCCTACCTCAGCTCGGTGCCCTTGCCACACCCTGCAGGGGCACTGCCTCCGTTTGCTGCCCATCAGCTCTCTGGAGGCTGACCAGGGACCAGGGAATGGCGGTGGGATACGGGGTGCTGACAGAGGTACCCCTTCTCTATCTCTTCCCCCTGGGTCTGCCAGCAGGCAGCTGTCACCTGGGCAGGACTGGGGGCTGAAGGACGAAGGCCCTGAGCTGTGCCAGTCCCGAGCCAAAGCCGTCTCTGGGCGTCACTCCCCCGTTTGGTTTTTGACTGAATTTAAATCAGTTTGGAAGAAAGTGTTGTCACTGTTCCCTGGCTGAGGATCCAGCCGGAGGGGCGGGAGGCGCACGGAGCCCGGGGTGGATTCTGGTGCTCGGGACAGAGGCAGCGCTGGACAGCGCTCAGAGTCAGGAAGGGGAGCCGTGTTCTCCCGCAAGCAGCTGTACCCAGACGGAGGGCTGAGGGACGGCCCCGACGGACGGGTGCGGGGGAGGGTCGGGCGGTGCAGCCGGCGGGATTCCCCCGGTCCCACTCACGTCGTGTCCCCGTGCGGGCAGCTCCGCTCTGCTCAGCGCCGAGCAACGGAGCGGCTCTCGCCCTGCCGAGATGCACCGCAGAGTTTTACATACCGAGCGGCGCACGGGGAGCTTCTGCGGCTCGTTCCGAGCCCAGCCCCGGCAGGCGGCCCGGCACAGCGTGCCCGGAGCGCGGCTGCCTCCGGAGGGGAAGAGCGGGGCAGCTCCCGGCTCCGGGTGCGGTGGACAGGGATCCCCCAGGAACATCCCGGCTCTGTCCCACGCTGCCGGGGGTTCCACCGCCCCTCTCCGCCCCGCAGCCCGAGGGGAACACCTAAGGAAACGGCCTCTAGCCAGCTATGGGGACACGCTGGAAGCGGCTTAGTATTACACCGACGGGAGACGGAACCGAGCAGCCGCCGTCCCGGAGGGGCCGCATCTCTCCCGCAACACCCGTGGCACGAACACGCGTGGGAGGGGATCCCCGCGCCCGCCTCTCCCCGCAGCCTCGACGGCGCAGCCCGCCCCGCAGCGCCGGCCCCGCCCGGCCCGGCCCCGCCGCCTCTCGCCGAGCTTCGGCTGCCACCTGCAGGCCGTAGAGGGGAGAGCCGGGCCGAGCCGAGCCTGCGGCAGGACCCCCCACGGTGGGGGGAGAGGTGAAGGGCTGCACGCCGGGGAAAGAGTAGGGGGGTGCGGTGCTCGGGTGGCAGATGTGAAGGTGCAGAGCTGCGGATAGGAGGGTAAAGCAATGCACAGAGATGGGCAGTAGGAAACTGGGAGCAGAAAAGCAAGTGCCCGTAGGTCCGAGGCTGGTGGTAGGGGAGAAACCACAGCCCGTGGGCTACCTGGTGCTGCTGGGCTGGCACAGGCAGAGCTACTAACGGTCATCTCATCCTGACATCTCAAGTCACACATGGGCTGCGATGGGTGCGCTGAGGTGGGACAGCTCCTACCAATAGGACAGTCACCCACGCCAGTCCAATACACCTGGAGAGGAGGCAAGAGCAGTTTTGCCTTTGGCCACTTCTCGTTTCCACCACAGCTACCCTCTTCAGGAACTCAGAGCATCCAGAAACCAGGCAGTGACAGTGCTGGGGTGGCTCACACCATCCATGGCTCTCTTCCTGGAACAGAGGCAGGAGTAGGGCAGGGGTGGGGAAGGTAAAGAATGCCCCCAGCCCCTTGGTCCCAGCAGATGACAGGAGCAGGCCAGGGCGGGGGCTGCGGAGGAGCAGGCAGCCAGGCTGTCTCCCAGCCCCCACATGCACTTCCCTCTTCTTCCTCCCACCTCCTTCCAGCTGCTGGTGCTGCTCTTTCCTCCCACACAGCCACACTGAGAGGCTGGAGGAGATGGCAAGGAGCAGGGGAGGCTGACAGCTGCCACAGCCTTGTTGCACCACAGGCCCAGCTCCCCGTGGCCTCCTTAGGCTCAGGATGTATAGAAAGGACTAGGCTGCTCAGCACAGGGTAACACAGTGCCTGGGAGCTGTGCACGTTCATCACAGCTCTGGGAGGGAGCAGCAACCTCAGGATCAAGGAAGAAAAAAGAGCAAAAGTCGTTGCTGACCTTCCCCAGGCAGCTATGCCAGCCAGGGCCACTTCACCAGGGACGTCAGGTACAGAGCATGGCTACAAGGCAGTAACCAAAGGTGGGTGGTAGCAGGTGGAAGGGCAGCATCACAAGGATGCATTCAGTACCATCTCATTTGCTGCACCCATTATAGCTCATGCTGCTATTAAATAGCAACTTTTAAAAACTAATATTATGAATTCAGCTACACACCTAATTCCCTTCTCAAAACTTCCTAACAGCATTCGGACAGAATTAGAAAGTATCGTTCTTCACATTCACCAACAGAACAGGCTTAATGTCAAGCACCTGAAGGGTTGGCTGCCCGCTGGACAGTCACAGTCACCTGATGCACCAAGACAGGTGATCCAGGCTGAAAAAGCCACACCTGCCACTCAGTTACCCCTATATATACATATATATACCCATATACACATGTATGAATGGAGTCCGGGCTCAGCCAATGGGAAGTCAATAGAATCCCTCTGACAGCTCCCTGCAGCTCACAGGCAGGTTCTGTTCCTCTGCCCAGCACTAAGAAGGGCTGACAGCACAGAAAGGGTTCATCCTGCTTCTCTCTTTGGAAGTTTCTAAGGAAACTATCACCCAGTTTATTTGTTTTTCTCCATCTTGCAGGTCCTCCTGTTGAAGAATGAAAGCCTCATCAGCACTAAAACACATCCACTTGTTTGTTCCTCTGGTCAAAATGCCTTTGAAGCATTTTGTTTAGGGGAAAGTGGCTCATAAGAAACACTCTGGGTTTCTACAAGCAAATAATATCCTGTTTGCCACAGAGGACAGGGGCATCTCTGCTGGGACACCAGTACCGGTGTACACCAACCTTATCAGTGCAGAGGAGTGCAGCCCCTCCTGCCTGGACAGGAGGACATGGTTTGGGGCACAGTGTCTGAGAGCTTCTGGGTGTGCTCTCAGTATGGATGGATGGCATGCACATAGGAGGTGTCACCACAGAGACCTCAAGGACAGTCCATGTAGACCTGCAAGTGTCTAGGAAATGAACACTCACAGAGTTCTTGCAGCCTAATGCTGACTGAGCTGCTCCAATAATTAAAACTGCCCTGGGATGACAATCAGCAATTAATGAATTAGGATCTGGAAGGTCATTTAGTTCTCCCCTGTTGGATCATTGAAGATGAGACACAACTGCCCATAGATAACACACAGATCACTAAGGCTGCAGTTCTGACTTCTGTTATTGCAGTCCAATTGTAAACAACCTTGTGGACGAATTAATGATTCAGTTTCATACCCCATGGTTACCATCAACCACAGGGTTGGTTCTCATGGCTGTACAGCAGCACCTTCAGATGCTACAGTGAAGAGATCAGTGTGGTGAGGCAGGGGGACCGTCAGGAAGATGTTTGTTGCCAACCTCCCCGAGTTGATGCAGCCAGGAACACCATCGCTACAGTGAGGGTACTCTGCAGGAGCTGTTACACTGCCTGCTTGCTCAGAACCCTTCCTTCAGTGTCTCAACCCTCTACATCCCTGTGCTGCATGGTCAGATGCAGACTTTGCTTCCCCCCAGTGTGTGGCCAGCATCCCACTTACCTGAGTCACATCCTGATGGTTCTGTTCCAGCAGAGTCTGTGGTACAGGTGGAGAAGCAGGAGGAGCAGACTGCAGATGCTGTGCACACTCATGATGAAAAACACAACTTTTAGTAAGTGTTCTACAGTCCCAAACAAGAATCACTAAACTAAAAGTGAAAACAAGTCTGCCCAGGCCTCAGTGTTGTCATAGAAGAGCACAAAATGGAAAAGGTGAGGGAGAGCAACTGTGCACGGTCTCTTCTAATCCAGGAAACAGGGACAAGGAGGATCGATTAAAAAAAATCTTCCTCACCAAAGGCGAAATAATATTGGAACTCCCTGCTGTAAGTGCTTATGGACACTGAGATGCCTACATAAGTAAGAAAATCGTCTGATCAAGCTATGGGAGCAAACAGAATGGTATCACACTGCACTCCAACATGGGAGCCATGCTCATGACATCCCACACAGCAGCAGAACCATACAGGTGCTGCCCTGCCAAGTCCCCAGAGCCCACAGCACACTTGGCTGAGCAGGCACCTGCTGCATGTACTCGTGGCTCCTCAGGTGCTCTTCTCACTCTGATTCTCTGGACTACCAGAAGTCACCCACTCTGCTTGGGCTGCCTCTGTCCTCCTCACCCTGCCCAGTCCTACAGCCAGAAGTGGGCTTTGTGCTACCCTCAGCCTCTGCACATCCTTGCAGTTCTCAGGGTCCCACCACCAACACTGGTTTACTTTCCCCTGGTTCTGAAGAGCTGTTTCGTACCTGAGCTCCTGGCAACGCTGTTGGATACAACTGGCTTCCTGCATCCATTCAGTTTGTTTGGATCTCATCTGCCCACACACTACACTGAATGGCTTCTAGACATTGCTTCTCTGCCCCTCAGCACGTGGGCCACAAGGCAGGGCACACTGAGAGGCTGACACAAGACACAACACGGTAACACACTGTCACACTGCTGCAGTTCATTGCTCCAGCAGCTCTGGGATTCTTTCATTTTCTTTCATCACTACTGTAGAATTAGAAAGCTGTAGAGAGAAGGTAATACCAGATTAAGACCAAAGAGGACAGTGAAAACATTTAGGTTGAGAGTTTTCCATGAATGCAGAAGGACGATGGCTGCTTTGCTTGGCAGCCCACTGCCTTCTGCTCAGGGGAATGGGGACTGCTCGATGCTGCAAAGTGCAGCGATGTCCCTGTTGAGGCACTGCAGGCAGCGCAGTTCGATGAGTGGCCGCCTGGTCCTTGACCGCTGGGTGAACTCCGCCAACACAGCCCGCAGCTGTGGGAAACTTCCTGCATGCCCGTGTCTGATTGCGCTCTCTTCAGAGCAGAGCTTGCCTCATTGTGCAACATCTGGCCTGCTATCAGCACAAATAGGTATAAATAGCAAAACTCTATTAGGCTGGTAATAACCCACGTCTGAAGGACTGAACATGGAAGGAACAGTCCAAAACTAACTACAATAATAAATTGGAATACCTATCTTAAGACAATCCTTCTAGGTTGAAAATGTCACAACGCTAACTCCAACCAGCTGTGTTTGCACTGGTTCTTCTTGTGGCACTGTTATCGCATCTCCTGTGTTACTAATGGAATTGGTGACTTTTGATTTTGTTCTAGCAATTGGCATCAATGGTTCAAAGCCAACAATTAACCAAAGTTTTAAGGGCAGCTTTTTTAAGCAGTCAGCCTTACCAAGGCACTGTTCCAAAGCCATCCTGCTCTTTTTGATACTTAAAACTGAGAAAAGCTGTAAGTATAAGAACACTCTCATTTAATTCAGCAAGACTCCTTGCTTTCTTAACAGTTCTTAACATATTCTTATACAGAATATGGATTGTATCAGTCCTGTCCAGATTTCCTAATAAGTGAAATAATAATTACACATGCACTCGAGCTCCCTGCCCATCCCTTCCAGTTAGCTGCTCACAAGACAACTTCTGCTGGCTCTCACACACAGCAGACAACAGGCTGCAGCCAGAAAACCACAAATTGATAGGAAAGCTTCATAAGCCTCAGCATCACAGACCCATTTGTTCTGTTTGAATCAATACCGGCATGCTTGAGTACACTCGGCAAATTAAGAGAGCAAATCAACAAGAGCAAACCCCAAAGTGACAAACCTCCCTCTTTGGGGATATGCCTTTGAGGAGTCTTGCTGGACAGCTTCTCTAGGAAACCAAGGCAACCCGCAGAACTGAAGGACACCTCTGATGCTTCCCGAGATGGGAGAACCATCTTGATCTTCTCTGGAGGAAAAAAGGAGCTTGTAGCTTTCTGGATGCAGAAAGAAGTTCTTATGCAGCATTTCCACTCTTTCAATGCCGAACCAGGGGCTATTAAACTCTTCCCATTTCTCACTTCGTAGGTATCTACACAGTTGTTTTTAATCTGTGCTGTAATTGTTTGCATTCCCTGGCACTACAACAGTTTCTCATACAAAGACATAAACAGCAAGCATTGCGGCTCCAAAAAAGCCATATGTTCTACAAAGCCATCAGACAATGCGTGGGAGGCAGAGGTACAGGGAGAAGGGGAAATGCTTTGCCTGGAGTCACACAGGAGGACAGGACTGGGAACGCTACTGTTTGTGAAGCAGCTCTAACCCCCAGGAGGTCCAAAATTGCTAACCAGACAAGTTCGTGGGAGATACCGAGTGTCTCAGGAAGGAAAATGACACGAGCAGCATCCCAATGCTGTGATAGAGCTACAACATCTTACAGCAGCTTAGGTTACTGTACAATTGCCACAGGGTTTTGCTCATTTTTATTCTCCTTCCTCCAGGTTAAGAGAGAAGATGTGAGAGTTTGGGAGTGGGAGAAAAGCAGGTTGTAAGCTCCATCAGAAAACTTCTGATTTGTATTCTAGTCTGTTATAAAAGTTGGTCATCAAAGGTGATAAAAAGAGATTGCAGGTGATGGGAATTGAAAACCCAGCCTGGGTGCCAACACAGCACTTTGCATTTTTCTTCTTTGTACAGGATCAGTGCAGCCCTGATCAGTACAACTACGCCATCAATGGTGAATCAAAGCCACCACTCCGTAGGCAGAAGTATCTGAACGTTCTGCCCTCAAAAGCCCTTTGATGTTAGACACGTAATGCCATCCGCAAACAAAGGGACTTTTTCCTCTCATCTGTACTTCAACTTTCGGATGTACTCCGAAAACCAGGGAGAATACTTAGAATTTATTTTATTTTGTGGGAAGGGATTTTGCTCTTTGCCCGTGGTTTTGCTATCTCTAAATTAGACAACTTTGGTGATATATTTAGCAGAGCTAGTCAGTGCAAAATATGCTATTAAGCATCATCATTAGAAATCATATGGTAGTTGGTCAAAGGTATCACAGCAGTCATGGGAAGGAACAGGCTGACTGAAGACACTACTTGTCACAGGGAGGGTGCATCAACCTCTGGAGATAATCACCTTTTCCATCTGCTGAAGATGCAGCCAACACAACAGGCTTATATTTTAAAATGGATTAAATAAAAGGTTTAATCCTTAAGTAGTTAGCTCATCCTGCAAAGAAGCACACATTTGCTCCAGCAAATTCATTGATATCCCTCCTAGAACGCTGTCTAACTTGTCTTCTCCTTGTAAGATGGGCATCATTAGTTTTTCCCTAGCACTTGAATGCAACCAAAACATTCAAAATCACCACCCTTCCTACTTTTGCAGCAGCATTTAAGACACAGTAATGAGAAATAAGAGCAATACATCTGAATTCTTCAAGATGGGAGTTGGTGCTCCCCAGAAGATCCTGAAGTGGAATCTTCAGGACACGTGCCTTACTGCTTTTTACCCAAGCTTATGCTTGAGTAAATTGTTTTCTTCTCTGCACTGATTTTATGCACCGTAAGCAGCTGATGGAAACTACTACAACACTTTGAAGACTAACTTAAAATTTATGAGAAGACAGTTCACAGGAAAGCAGGGGCTATTTCATAATTAGTTGCATGGAAGATACAGCAATAAGCAGCTGAGCAACAAATAAACAGCCGTAATGGATGTCTTATGAGTAAGGTAACATACGTTCCCTCGAAGTATTTAACCAATATTCAGAACAAAATACATGAAGTCAGACTACCTCAGTTTTGAAGAACCATTACAAGGTATGCACTCTTCAAAAATACAAGCAGATGAAGAAGATAAACAGCTTGCTATCTCCTTGGTGGCAACACACACCAGTTTATAGTATGATCATCACACAAAATGTAGGGCACCTGCCCACCTTTTGTATGATGTCTGTATGCCATGCTCCTTGCTACACTTGTAATGAAAACACCAACCAACCAACTCAACCACTGTAAGGAAGATGTAAGCTGACAAGGGTATTAATGCCTAATTTTAAGTGTGCATCAGTGCTGTCTATGAGCAATGGCAGGTGATCCAGAAAAGGTTTATTTTCATTCCATCTTTGACAACGCCAGTACTGCCAACTTGTGACCCACATACAGCTGCTTTAGGTTCTTAAGGATAAGCTTTGCCCTTTACTTAAATCTTGCCATTGCTCATCACCAGTGAGACAGACACAGTAGAAACTTCAGTGTGTGGCCATCACTTGATTCAACCAAATGGCACATCTGAGAATTAAGAAGCTGGATCTTCTAGCTAAGAAAACTTTCTGCATATTATTATTTTTCTAACTCAAACAGAACTTCTTTCCTTTAACACATACCTACCTTATTGGCTTCTCCCAAAGCTCCAGGTGAGATGTCTCCACAGTTTCTTCTCCCAGTCCATACTCTTTGTGGCACTGTATTAAGACTTTCTTGAAAGTGATCCGACTCCCACAACAACAGAACTTATGCAGACAGATCTCCAGTCAACATTATCAGGCTTCCAAACAGCCTCAGGAAAGGAATACGATTTGACTTGCTGCTGGCTCAGATGACAATCAGAAATTCAACACACTCACACGTTTTTAATAAAAATCTACCCAACAGCAGTACTTGCTCATACCTCTGTGAGGCTTTCTAGATTAATAAAAAAAATTACTTGCAGTAAAACAGAGGTAAACATTTGCATTAGAACTACTCATCTTCAATTATATATAAAAATATTCAGAGATCATTTGATGAACTGAAAAGTTACAGTAAATTACAAAAACCACATTGATGTCATAAGTTCCACCACTGCCATTCTGGCTTTTAATTTCTGTCACTGAGAGAAAGGTGAGGAGTTTCCCATGGATATGGAGCAAACCATTATCTAACTAGGAATGCTAAAGGGTCTGCCAACTCCCAACTCTACTTGCCCCTAAAGAAATGCAGCAGCTCCCCAAGGCTAGTTTCCTTCAAACAGCGCAAGATACACAGAGGAGAAGCCACGTTTTGTTCATAAACAATTTATTTGCAATATGTGCCCTTGTTAATTCAACAATGATGTACGGAGAATCATGTCCTCCACTGACCAAAGAGAAAACTGATTTGGAAATCTTCCATCTGACTCATTTGCTGATGATACCTTGACAATGACTCCGTCCCTGCCCCTTCTCAGCTGATGAAAGTATGGCTCAGAGAGAGCAGAAACTTGCACCTTACTCGGAAATGACCAGAAATACGGTGAACAAAGAATCAGTAAAACAACCATTGAAGGAGGCAGAGGGCTATGAATATACAGACAAATATAAAACATCTTATTGGGATCACTACTCTTTTTTTTTTTCCTCCCTGCCAGTAAGATTAAAAAAAACACTTTGACTTCAGTGTCTTGCTGTTCCCCACCCTTCATTCCCTCATCTCCAACAGAAATAAATCATTCCAAAAGTGCTAGATGTTCCTAACTCCTTTTTATTTTGTTTTCTAAATAAATGTTCGAAATTCTGTGCCTCTCCTTCCAAAAAAGCAGGCAATGTTGCATGGAGTAAACAGGACTGGACAAAGCATGAGTTTCACATGGATGAATTGCTGATTATCTCTTCTTACTATTTAGTATGGGTGTGTGCTTTGCATTTCTATTGACCTAGATTATAAGACATGAAGCGAGTCATTTTGGACGCTGAATGCCAATCTGAGCATTAAGGAGAAACTAACGGTGCCTGGGTCCTGTTACAGGTGGTTATGGACTCATGGAACTTCCTTGGTTTAATATTTACATGGTTGTTTTAAAATTACTGTCTGTGAAACATTTTCCAAAGATGTCTCTATATCTGAGAAAAGATAAAAGAACCCTTGATCCAAATCCCATCTCTTTTCAGAAGTCTTGTTAAAAATTTCGATTCATCAATTTATCTCAGCACACTTAAAAGCAGAGTAGTGAAGAATGGCTTTTTAAAAAAAAAAAAAGAAAAAAAGAGAAAAAAAAACGCCAATCTCTATGGAGACCGTCGCTCTTTTTTCATAAGTAAATGACACTGAATGGTTTGGATTCGATTCTTTGCTGGGGCAAACTCCGGCTGAAGTTTTAATGTTGACTCATACCATTTCATCGCCTTTTCAAACTCTTCCTATAAAAAAAAAAAAAAAGGGCAGAAGATTGTATAAAGTCAGATTCTAAAAACAGCGACCATTAACTTCCTTATTCTTTCTTTTCCTCCTCCAGATAACTCTGGTAACCTCTTGATTCAAATAACTGCAGAATATTACTGACCAATCTCTTGCCTTTTATTTTTAATCATCTATCCGAATACTCTTGCTGTAAAATAGTTAACAACAAAACCCAAGACTTAAACTGAATACAATAACTTTTTCTTTAAGATGGCAGTGAAGCACTCAAACAGGTTGCCCAGATCGCTGGTAGATGCCCTGTCCCTGGTAACATCTGAGGTAATGCTGGACAAGGCTCTGATCAACCTGATCCAGCTGTTGGTATCCCTGGTCACGTTTTGTCCTATTACTAGCCATTTCACATAATGAATTACATGGCTTCACTGAGAAATCTCTCAGATCCAGGAGAATAAAGTTATCCTTAGGCACCGTGCTCACTTGCAAAAGACACTGGCAACTCAAGCATAAAACTTCAACTTCATTTCTTTCAAACTACTGTCAGAAGCAATAGTTTAAAAAGAACAAAGTCATTCCTTTCTTCAGACTGTTTCCACTGTGTGTTTAACAGCATCTTGCATTTCAACTCTTTTCAACCCCAATAGCCACAATATACCATTACCTGCTCAACTTACCCTGTTATCAGCATGATCCCCCCCAACCAAAAGAGCAAACTGTTACAGACAGATGACTAGTGCTAAATACTGGCAGTGATAGATAGGGAAATGTGTAATTGAAAATATTTTTGTCATGAATATACGTATCAACTATGTTCCAGTTTAACGTCGCCTCTCCTACCCTTGAAATATAGTGGTCCTGTTAAATAAAAACACCCAGGAAACTAATCCAGCTTTAGTAAGGAAAATGTAACAAACATTTTGCATTCATGTGAAACAGTGAAAGCTGAATTACAGATTGGAATATATAGGAAGTATGATGAACTTTGAATTCTTTCTGTAAATTATTTTGGGTGTTGATAAACCAAATAATGAAATTAAACATCTCTTGTGTTTGTTTATTGCAACTGCAAACTGGGTTTTACTAACTACACTAAACTAAGCTCTTCAGGTTGGAAACTCACGTCTATCATTAATTTCCCAGTGTAATAAAAATATACTGTATTTGTTTAGAATGGAAGCCAGTCAAAATCATCAATTATTTGCTATTGTCTTTACAAAGCGTTGTAGGCGGCATCCTGAAGCCACACTGTAACAACACTGGAATTCATGTATTATATGAATAATAAAAAGCTTCGATGCTCCAAAAAAAGTACATGAAAAAATATTTTCTTATTGATAGCCTCCCTGTTTCATGAGTGTTGCTTCTCCAAGATTATCTGAGGAAATGTGAATCCCATGTGCCACAGAAACAGCACATCAGTGTAAGAGGCATTCTCACCATTGCTACGTAGACATTCGCCAGTGTGAAATGATTAACCACAAAGTGCGGTGCTATTTCCACTGCCATAGTAGCCACAATGATAGCATCATTCCAAAGTCTGGCGTTGTGGAAGATGTTTGCCAGGCTTATTAGTGGTACATCCTGTAAGAGAAGAGAAAATGATCAACAGTGAGGTTCTTTCCACTGAAATTGTTTCAGAAGCAAGAAGACTGACAGAAGGCTCCACCACCTGGTCACTTTGAAGGTGGTGAGTTACACTTACCAGAGAAAAAGCATCTGACCCTGAGCTATAAACAAACAAAAACAGCAATTCATACACACCTATCTGCTCATGCAAATGAGCAAATATTGCTGTTGCATAGACAAATAACTCAAAAATTAACTCACATAAAAAGAAATGTATGCACTACGATATTTAAAGATGCTGTTACTTTTCCCCCCAAAGCTAAGATGTGCTCTAAGAGGCGAGAGCAGCTCTTTGATCCCTCTCCTTCAGCAGTTGTATAAAAGGAATCTGAGTAAAGATAAAGTAGGGAAGTGAAAAAAGGGTTAAACATTAGTGCAACTCACACACTGTTTTCTCCCCCACCTCTGCCACAGATTTCCTATAAGATGCTGGCTAACAGCTATAAACAAAATCTTCACAGAAAGTCATCAGTGTTTTTAACTTCTGAATTTCCAGACTGTGTTTGACCGACAAAACTGTGGAGCTCTGACAGCTGTAACAAGCTCTCAGGGAACTGGCTTTCACCCCTATGGAGGATAAAATACTGCTCAGAGGTGAGCTGCAGATGCCCTCAACAGAACAACTGAAAATTTAAGATGCATTTGATCCTTTCCTCCTTGATGCCCCCCACTTTAAAAGCACAGATATATTTTACGGTAAAAGACTTGTACAAGATGAGGCTAACAAAGATTCAAAGTTTGACGTAACAGAAGGATGTTTAAGCCTGTAGTGCCCAGCAGAGAAGTGTTAAACCCACTGAAATGCAGGGACAGTGCTCTTTTGCAGCCCACATTCAACAGGTGGTGAAAGTCTTGAAATTTCACCACTAGCTGATATACAGGACATATACAAATTCCTGATACACACAGTTCTAGTTAGAACAATTGTATGTGAAAACTAAGTAGCTATCTCACAAGGACAACATTATTTTATTTGTGTAGCAGGCAGATGTATACACACCTTCATGTGATGGGGTGCATAGTGTAATGCTTGCCGTAAACAATCAATCGCCTTCTTTCCTTGGCCTTTCACCCTCCAGTAGAGAGCTGCCATACTAGAGAGGACCCACGAAGTCTGATTCTGGAAGAGAACACAGAAATGAGTCATACAGACACCTGTAGTGAACAACCTTCCTGACTTCAAATTTACTCAATATATTGGGATAGAGGATGCTTCGCTTAAAAATAGCATTCAACTATTCCAAAGCGTCCTAAGAATTCATCTAACAACATATAAACAATAGCCTCAAGACTGCCAAATGAAACAGAAATTTCAAGTGCAACATCATTTTCTTAATCTTTTGTACAGTAACAACAGCCTTAGCAGTCACAACAGCTTCTAACCAGCTGTCAGGTGCTGAGCATCTAGATGTGTATACACATTACCATATAAGCTAAGTTGGTTGATTGTACTCCTGATGCTCTCTGTAGCCATCAGAAGGAGAAAAGATAGTCTGAAGATAGTCTGGGATGCAACTCAAAGCAGAAGCCTGAACTGTCCAGTTGATCAAGTTTGTTCCCTCCAGTTGGCTGACTCCCATGCCACATGTTAGAAAGGAAAATACTATGTGCTTGAATTCAATGGACTGAGATACTTAAAGTTAGCGTTTATTCTTGCAAATGCAATTAATTAAGTAGTCATCTTGACCTAACTCGTGTGAATAATTAATGACACCAGTAGACAGAAGAGTTGTGCTTTATTTTCATCACAGCTAATTTTATGAAGAATTATGTTTCTCTTCTGTTAGTAGTAAATTTTCAGCTTATTTGGACAAAGCTTGCTGTTTGCAGGGGCAAGTGTAGTATGTAAGACAAAAATTAGCATATCGGAAGTCAAAAGAAACTAAGCGTACTATGCAAGCTTAAGAGAAATATCTTCATTTTCTGGGAACGATAAAGGCTTATTGATTTCAGTTTCAAAGCGCAATAACTTTCTTAGAGGGCCTTCAGCAGAATAGGCCAGGGGCACCAAACTGTTCTGGTAGAACCCTCTTTCATATAATAGTTGGACATATCTTCCTGACACTGGAAATACACAACAGTCAGTGCATCCTGGTCTGCCTTGTACATCCTGGGAAAATTACATCCCTAAGCATTCCTCCAGCTGAGGTCCTCAGTAGCCTTGATCTAGATAGGAAGCTTGGTTTTCTCAGCGGGGAACAGGAAGTGCAGCCTTGTACATGGTGCTATACCACTACCTGAATGCATCTGACACTTCAGCTCAACAATGCATAAGGAAACAGCAAATAGGTATGAAAGAGAAGAAATCTCTCCCTGCCATAACTGCAATTGGAAGAGCTGAACCATGAATTAGCTATGACTTTCCATAAGCTCCAAGTGAATGTAGCATCAGAAGAGAAAGACTGAGAATTATTTAAAAAGTTCAATATCAGAGAATGGCTTAGGCTGGAGGGAACCTCAAAGATCCTCCAGTTCCAATCCTCCCTGCTATGGGCAGGGTTGCCACCCACCAGATTAGGCTGCCCAGGTTCCCATCCAATCTGGTCTCTAACAATTCCCAGGGATGGGGCATCCACAGCTTGTCTGAGCAACCTGTTCCAGCACATCATCACCCTCTGAGTAAAATTTTCCTCCTAACATCTAACCTAAACCTCTTCTTTTTTTGTTTAAAGTTATTTCCCCTATCACTATCAGACAGTGTAAAAAGTCGGGAGCTTCTTAGCTCCCTTCAAATACTGGAAGGCTGCAATGAGGTCTTCCCAGAACCTTCTCTTCTCCAAGCTAAATAAGAACAACTCTCAGCTTTTCTTCATAGGAGGTGCTTCAGACCCTTGATCACCTTCATGGCCTTCCTCTGGACCCACTCCAACAGCTCTGCATCCTTCCTGTATACAATACGCATCAGCAGCCAGCAATACAGCTCACAACAGGGTTGCAAATACTGGGAAATTTTACAAGTTTAGGTTTTTGAAGAAAGACAAGCAAAAGACCTGAGAGAGGGACTTCCAACTGTAAGTAAAGGATAAAGAGCTCAAGAAAAAGCCTGGGAGGGCATTACAGATGCTGAATAGACAGAAATGTCAAGTCTATTGACAAGTATAAATTCAGTCCTTATTTCAGATAGATGGTTTGAGACTGGATTGACTGCTAAGCCAAACAGTATGTCCAAGACATAATCCATCTTCACATTCATACCTTTTCCAGAGCTTTGGCTATTCGAGTACCAACTTGTTCTAATGACTGTGGTGAGTACTGGTCTTTACCAAGATTCTGTAGCACCTGTGAAAGAGAAACGACAAGTACTTAGAGGATGGAAAACGAGAAAAGACATCTTCACTTGTTGGCTACTCTTTTCACACAACATTCTGCAAATCTCTGACTTATTTGAACCTAAACATCACTGTATAACTTGAGTTAATACTATAATCAGAGTGTTTTAACTCCATGCCATCAAATTTTGAGAATTGTAGAAGTCAGTGTACACTCTGCTTTATTTTTCTTCCACTAATTCATCTATCTAGAGCAATAAAAATCAAGACAGCAATTGTGTTTTAGTATTTCTCCCATCTCAGACCACAGAAGGTTGGGAAAACAGCCTAGTAAAAATACCATGTTCAGCTTGCATCATCCTTGTCTTATTCAGGTGCTCATGTACTGCAGAGCATTATGGAAGACAGAGCACTAAACGTATCCTAAATCTGCTATGGTATAGATATTTTGGTGTGACTGCCTTCAACTGTGGCATACCTCTTTAAGCTGACTCTCTCCAGTGTAATGCAGGCTTGCTCGACTAGAGACACCTTGCAGGTGGTCCAAAGTATGCATACTAGCTGGCAGATTGGGGTTACAAAGGGGCTCCATGGCTGGTTCTTGCAGTTGTGTAGCAAAATCAATGTGCTCTGTAATGCTACAAAGGTAAATAATTGAATCAGTCAGGAGAAGAAAATAAATGTCATTACAAAGTTCTCTAGTGAGTGTAAAGTGCACAGAAGAATCTCCTTTGAACAACTTGAGAAGCAAGAGAAACTGGATCTTCAGTCTGAAGTTGCTCTCTTCTTTGAAAGTCTACTGATTAATACCACATCATGTTTTCAAATGTGATTTTCAATCCTGATACTTCCTTCTTACTTTAAAGAACAATAACATCTTCAGTTAATGTACACTTGAGGCCATACAACTGCCTTGCTTTGTGTGAGTGGTTTAAGGTCCATATATAAGATACCTACTCAATGTTTTTAGCAGAAACAGCGAGCCACGTGCTAGCCACGGTTGTGAGCTCTACCCTACGGAGTTTCAGACACTCATCAGGACTTGGCCACCCCAGGCTGCGATAGTCATGCCTCTTTCCTGGAGAGAAAAAGAAAAAAGAAAAAGAAATAAAAGGGATTCTTTTCAAGCAGAAAGACTTAGTATAATGAATTATAAAATACACCAGTAGATACATTCCCTACAACATAAAAGTCACAGTGCTGTTGTCAGATTTCTTTAAGAACAACTCAATTTCTAAATATACCGAATAGAACTTGTGGGATGCAAAGACAGAAGTGGATGCTATGGAAGATTTGAAAGCGAAGTTTTAAGATACGAATTATAAGTTAAGAGTTTTTCCAATAGCTGCAGATTAAAAACGATGACCATTCCTGTTTACAAGTAATACCTCTAATTCCTTGAAATTCTTAATTGAGTGATCATTTACAATGTACAGCTACACTAAGAACTAATAAAAGTTGATCACTCCATCTTCTGACAATCCGAGACAAAAAATACAACAATTTCTTATCCAAGAATAAGATTTTACTGCACACACTCAAGACAGCAATATTTCTGAAACACTTACAACCTCTCATTTTGGAAAGGAGTTAACCAAGCAAGGGAAAGGTTAAAAATCCACTCTATGTTAAGAAACTGATCTTCACATTTGATCCAAAATCCACTGAAATCTTCCCCTCATATTAGGTGGATATTGTACCAAATCTTACAAATCCAACCTGTGTTAACCACTAGGAAACGTGCTTCTCTCATCAAAATCCTCAGAACTGTTTTCAAGGTAAGAAAGATTCATCATAGCCTTAAATTTGCACAGCGAGAGGCCAAATTCACAAGCACAGAGGTCTATCACATCAGCTACATATGCAGTATTCTGGTACCTATTTCTGGTTACCTAAAATTTTGACTTCTTGGATGCAAGATCTATTTCCCAGCAAGGTGTAAGTGCTTCACCACAATTCTGCAAAACGATGATAAAGTCTGCAACACTGTGTCTTTTGTAAAATACTCTGATCAAAGGAAAATTAACTTTGAGAAACTGGGAAATACCAGAGGGGAAAGATTATTTTTTGTTATTGGCTCTGTGCAGTACTTGATTTAGAGTTACTATCGGCATGAACAGCAAGAGATGGTGAAAGGCATGAAAATGTTACACAGGTCAGTTATCAAAGTACCACTCAGACAAAGGACAGTCAGCTTCATTTCCCTGTTCTGCTTGGAATTCCCCAGGTGACCTCTAAGGCATTACTTAAACTTCTGATAATGTAGTTCTTGTAAAGAGGATGTCAGCAGACCTTGCCTCTCAGGAGTGCGAGAAAGTTAATGACTTTACAATTAAGGGATGCTGTGTAATAAAGCCAGGAAAGTAGCTCAGGGAGAGAACGCACACTGAGAAAAGGAAAGGTACGTCCTCACAAATGGTAACTGTTGTCATGCAATCTTCCTTATTTAATTTAATAATTTACATTTGTTAGTTGCTTATAACTTTTTAAGCTTGCTGAAGAATTCATGTAAAAGCCTTGAAAAATGTGAATTACCTTCTAGGTTATCAAATTGTCAATGACTAGAATGTACAGGAGAAAACATTTTTGCATACCTATAACATTAAATTTTTACATCAGCTGAAATCATGCTAAGATGAAATGTATTATAGTAATTATTCATGCTTTCTTCCTAGGCATCAGTAGGTCCCAGAAATTCCAAGTTTTAATCAAAGTAATCAAGTGCTCATAATTTCTGTCCAAATGAATGCACTGATGGAACTAACTTGCACTATCTTCATAGATCTCTCCACAATACTTGCTCCTTAAGTAGCAAAAACTCCACCTCTCTCTCTCTGCAAACTTGCTCATCCAAATTGGTGCAAGGACTGTGCTCTCCACTAGCTCTACTAAATCTTCTCTTCTAATATCACCAAACATCACAGTGGAACACTAAGTTCTATTTATTTCTACTAAACAAGACTTCCTGTATTTTGTTTTTGAATTGCGTAAGTTATGTTTAGTCAATAATAAAGTCAAGCTTTTACCCCAGCACCTCTCATCCGGTAAAACAAACAAACAAACCTAACTTCTCTTTCCATTCAGTTTTAACAAAAAAATTAATTTCCTCCCCCTCTATTTACTATTTCTACTGACATGATCACTGTCTATCCACTTTTACCACTTGATTTCCAGAGGTTCTGGGTATTATCTAGAAAGTTTTCATACAGTGAATTAAGTTACCCTATACTTCATGAGGAAGGTACTCATGAAAGAGATCTGTTGTTTTTCCACATTCTCATTTAGAAGGTATATTTCACTATGTCATTTTTGTAGTGCATGTTTATGGTAATAAGCCAGTGTAAAATAAAAGTTGCCATGAAATAAACCACAGTCTAGAGGAAGGTGTCCCTGCCTACAGCAGGGGGTTGGAACTAGATGGCCTTAAAGGTCCATTCTAACCCAAATCACTCTATGATTGTACAGTAATTCAAAACCTGCAAGGGATTTGCTTTCTCTCAAAGTGGCAAATTACCTATTGGTCCAGGAGAAGGTATCTTTGGTCCACTGATTTCCAAGGCAGTTCGATAGAAGTTTTCGTTTTCTCCATTAGTCCCTTCTTCTCCGTTTCTCCCAGTTGGCTCCTGGAGATCCAAGTTATCAGCTTTTGGTTTCTTTAAACGTTTGACCTGAAAAGTGATCTACCAAAAGGACAATATTGGCAAGGTTAACATTAAGGAGCATCACAAGTATTATCTGCTCCAATATGCTACCAATTTTAGCCCAAAGATTCAATTCCAAAGATGTTACAATGAGATCTCATCTCCTCCCCATCTCAATTCATTCTCTAAGCTGGCTCATTTTCAATGCATCATGCTACGCCAACAACATACAACTTCAGCCTCTAACCTAAGAGAAAACCAGTTTAACCTCTGAAGAGCTGAAATGCATTTCTCATTACATATTTTGTTAGCAACGTGACGACTACAAGTATTTTGTTAGAAAAACTAGGACATCTGGTTAAAATCTTGTCTCCTTTGTAACTTGTATAGGTAGCATCCAGCAACATCCAACATCCAAGCACCTGCTGTTGATAATCAATGGTATCAGTTTTAGTGGATGCCTTTCCTTTGGAATGGACTGAAACGAGCAGTTCATTTCATATAAACCACTAACCAGCTCTCTGTAACCCACAGGGAAGTTCCCAGAAACTGTCCTAGTCTTTCCCTCTCTAAAATTAAGTTGATACAAGATTTTTACAAACTCATCCAAACTTACCCATTCAGCTTCATCATCATCACCACAGTCCCCAAAACAGGAGCTTGCCAGGCCATCCTGAGCCCCCTTCTTTAGGACACGGATTCCCTGCAAGTCCATCCGACGACCTTTTACTTCCAGAGCCCCTTCAAAAGCTTCTTGAGGCCATGAATTTTCAAACTCATCCACCAAAGCCAGCATCTCTTCAGACATCTGATCATCTTCTAAACTCTCCACTCCTTCTGAATCATTGCTTTCTGCAGTAACAGTGTCTAAAAGAAAATACCATAGCCTCACTTCTTCCTAGCTTCATCCATAGTTTTTTTTATGAAAGATTTTCTTTTTTTCTTCCCCTTCCCCCCATGATCTGACTCTTTCATTTGCACAGACTCCATACTCACTCTATGCTGCATATGGAGAAAGGGACTAGAGAATGCAAACTATATCCTTTACCTGGGAAAGCATCCTAACCTTTGATTTCACTTTTTGATTTTATGCACTTTCATGTCAGGCTTGGAGAAGAACAGTAAACACAACAAAGTATTACTCTCTACTTTACAGGCAGAAGGGAATAATGTAGCTCCTTGGAGGAAGGAAGACAACTCTTCCAAAAAATCTAGAAAATCATTCATCTGTCAGGACCGAACTTTAAGGCTGACTCACTTTCCAGTCTCAAGATGGAGGGATCCTTTACGGAATGCTGAGTAAGGATTTCTGTATCTTCTGTAGCTCCCCCAGAGTGTCCTTCTGCCATTTCTGTGACTGACTCATGGTGGTCAAAGTATTTCTCCTTGTCATGTCTACCTTCTGGACTTTTCTCATGACAGTGACCTAAAAGAGAAGAATGTATTGATACACCACATAAGACCGTTCCTTTTGGACATAAGCACACAGTCTTGCAGTTTTCTACACACAGATTAGTAGCACAGTTTCACAAAGTATCAAAGCCATTGCTCAGTGGAAAACAAAAACAAACCGAAACAACCCTGCTCCACCTTCTGACGTGGTAGATTACCTAAAAAAGTTACAGAAAATGTTTTTATGTATACACCGTGAATGACTAATGAAAGAAAACACAAGCATCTTTTGATAGGAAGCTGCGCAGTACTTGAGAAATAACTGTGTGGTGGTAGCACCTTAAATGAGTGTTTCCAAAGTGTATTTTTAGTGACGCTGCACTGCACGCAGGAAGCCATTTGGAGAAATTCAAACACAGAGCTGCAACGAGTCATCCTAAAGTCAGCCAGCCAGATTGCAATTAGGCCATTAGATAAGCAAATGTTCAAACCAGAAGCTGGTAACTTCAGAAACTGTCCTAACATCTACTACATAATTATATTCTTCCCTTCCTACTTAAATCTATCAGCGACTCCTTCTTTAATCCTCTTGCATCTCTCTCTGTGCTGTTAATAAAAAAAAAATAAAAATAAAAAAATCATTGGTTTCATTGCAAAAAAAATCTCTCCAATCTATGGAGACCCTCATGTTTATTTCACAGAGAATGGTGTGTACAGAATGCTAAAGCTTAAACTAGTCCCCCTCCCTGCCATCAAAACCAGTCCGATTGATGCAAGTCATGTGCTACTCAGTAATGTAATGACCACAACTCACTTTGCAGAAGGTCAATTCATCATTAGTACAAAGAGGGGAAAAAAAAAACCACAAAAGGGACAAAATTCAGATAACTATTTTTGAGATAAAAACACCAAAAAAAAAAAAAAAGAAAAGAAAAAAAGGGAAAAAAGCTAGAAATAGCAAGTGAGAGGAAAAAAAAGACATAATTCTACTTAAGACTAACCTTGTTAATATTAATTTACAAATAGTAACAGCTAAAAGCAGACTAGATGAGAGTGCTGGCCTTCTTGGGATCTAAGAGCTGCTATATATAGAAATCCAGGTGGCCTGATTTTTTGAAATTACTGCTTTCAGTTGCCTGATGTCACAGAAGGAAAAACAGGCTGGCTGAAAAAAGAAGAGAAGGCCTTGGATGAGCTTAGCATGGACCTGGTGATATGGAAACACTGCCTTCAGAATGTTACAGCTCGTATCACCTGCATGCCTGCAGAATAACTGGGAAGAATACCCAGGACAAGTTCCATCAAAGGAACAATGTAGCTCCAGATTCCAGAAACATTCCCTGGTGGCAGAGCATGACCCATGTCATTTCAACACCTACTGCACACCACGTGGGTGAAGGACAAAAGTGACTGTTGCCCTAGGAGTGCTCAATTATACAGTACTTCTTCTTATTCACATAATCACAGAATTATCAAGATTGGAAAAAACCTAGAAGATCATCCAGTCCAACCATCACCAACACTTCCCAGTTAAATCATGTCACTCAACACAACTATTCACAAATATTCATGTTTGACTGTGGCTATTTAATGTAAAAACTGGGAGAAGAAAAAATGAGAAAAGTTTGGAAGTTATAAAGCAAATCCACTGGGTAGAAAAAACAATACAGATTCTAAAACAAAGCATGGGGATCCTAAAGATGGAAAGCATAAAACGGTATTGTTTGTTAGAGGTCTTTATTCCTCAGGTCATTTTAATCTGCTTAATTTTTGGGCTGATGTGAAAGTGCTTGTACGGCACTATTGCAAGACACGGTCTCAACCAACTTGACATGAGGGAATGCCATACACTTTAAGTACAGAAAAGACCTGATCATGTTATCCTTTCCATCTAACATTGACCATTTTGATTTTAAGGGCCCCTCTTCAATTTCCATCAATGCGTTAGCACCTATTACAGCTATTACAGCTACAGAACCACACAGCAAGAAGTCAAACTCCATGATTCCAGATGCACACTCAAAACCGTGTTATTCACAAAGAAATGTAGTGACAATAACTACCTTTTCTTATGAAGAGAGTAGCATACTACTCTTTAAACATGAAAATTAATAACAATAATATCATTAGACCACACGAAAACTTTGGGGGTGCTTGTTGCTCCAGTGATACTGTATTTTTTTGTATTAAATATATTCATTAGAGAAACAAAACTGAAGAACAGCATATTGTCATCTATCATTTTATAGGACAAGTCCTGTCCAGCACTCTTTGAGCAACCCTCCTTCAGGGAACATCTAAAACATGAGCTTTGACTTGGACAGTGTTAATAACTCTGGGGATTACATACTGCACAGACCAATTACCTTCATGTTTCAAGGTGAACAGATCATTTCATAAAGCACTTGTGAGCTATTAAAAGAAAACGTGTTATTCTGATTGCATACGATATTTGGTTGCAGAAGAAACTGATTATCTTTAGACCAAGACATTTGTTGAGGGGAAAAAAAAATCCAGACCAGGCCAGTTACAAGTTTTTTTAAAGCAACAGGGTGAGCAGTAACAAGAAAAGAGACATATCTTTAGCAACTATTGCTGCTCTGATAGACAGAATTATAAATTATAATGCTTCTATTAGAATTTTTGCTCTAAAACTCATGCATTTCTTACTCATTCCCTTTAATTAAAAAACAAAACAAAACAAAAACCAAAACACAACACATTTACACTTCAAAGAATAAAATAAAATCCCACGATTGAGCTATGAAAGCAGAAACTGCAAACCACATTGCAATGACAGAACAGAGCTGTCATTGGAAACACAACAAATCCACCCAGGTTGCATGACTGAATGGTACTCCAGTAGCCATTACAGAGCCATTAATTAACAATTACCTGGCTATGCAATACTGACACTAGTACTCAAAGGGTCTATATTTAAGTGAGGAAGAATACACAAGCTTTACGACATATTCCCTGCATGCTCTAGGGCTTGAAAAAGACACAAAGCAGATGGGCTGCCTGCACCATCAGCAGCACAGAACTGCCAGAAGCCTTGTTGCACACTAGAAAAGCAAAGCAGTCCATCCAGCAGTAACTCTTGCTCCCTAAAGCCAACAATACCACTGCTAGATTCAACAAGGCACGACGAGGTTTTGCAATCATAATACAAGTGTCCCTCCAGTATCTTTTACAGCTGTAATGTGCTCCAGTGATCACTAAAAATTGCACCTACTACCCACGTATCACCATTGTTATTATTCTGGACAGAGAGTAGTAAGTTCCCTCTCAGGCCAAGTATCTCTAGTCAGGTATCAATACTGATACTAGCTGAGAATGACAACGGCAATGCTTCAACATTTAGACTAAGCTTTTGATATGTTTTCTGCCAAAATGGAAGCACCTTTTTTTTTTTTTAAAGCATTATCCCTTTCATAAAAACTCTCTTTTCCAAAATTGGGGATACAAGATAGAACCAGAAGAAACCTCCTCCTCCCAACTCCCCAAAAAAACTAACCTACAGAAACACCATTTTCAATGACAGAACAGGACATTTTGCTAACAAAAGGATAAAAGCTTAACAACCAGCAATGAAGATCTCTATGAAAGTAGTATCAAGCATTGTAAAAGTTTCATAAATCCTTACCACATCTTAAGTTCCTCCCCTAGAAGACGGGTCAGTGGCAACTTAAAGATGATAAGGGGCATACTCAAATCCAGTAGTCATAAAAGTGCACTACATAACAAGCTTTGGTTCAATGCAAAGCAAGTAACAGAACAATTTACACGCTCAAAGACTCTTGCACACAAAATGAAGTATTCATTTTTATTATTATTTCTTCAAATGATGGATTTTCAATTAAGAGGATTATATTGTTAAACAATTGCTCTCACTTGTAGCAAAACAGTTTTAAAATGTGATTTGTAACCAAAAGATGCCACTAAATTGGCTTAGGTATAGATTTAAAGATTATCTACTTGTCTCATTACAAGAGCTCTAAGTAAAGCTTTAAAAAACACACAGATGCCAACCATACACGTCCAGATTTCTTCATGCTAGCAGAAACACCTCAATATTGTGTAGCAGACTATTCCCTGATGCAGCCACACATTTTCTTTATGAAATATATGATTAAATATACACACGCACACACAAAATAGGAATACAAACCTGTTAAAACTTGAACTGTTTTGTTAAAACAGAGCAAGGGCCATATCTGCTAAACTTCTTGAAGAATTCAGCAGTCTACTACGTAGCAGAATAGAACACTTCAAACTAAAGAACCCCAAAACACCTTTTTCATAACTAGAAACGGAGAGGGGAAAATCAAGGAGGTTGACTATCTAAAGCCTTCACTGTGCTCCTTCCTCACTGTCCACTGCAATAAGAGGTGTTGCTTTTACTTTACTACGATGCGCACCTAAAAGCCATAACTTGCTCTACGATGCCTAGGAATAGTATCCAAAATACAGTCTAAATTGAAATTCTCAAACCTTGTCAGTAGCTAAGAGAGACTGGAATATAGCCCATTCAGAGTGTGATGGTACTACATAAAGATTAGCAAGGTAGGCAGCAACTCCAACCTGAATTTCAGTTTGTGCTTCAGAAATAGCCTTTTAAAAAATTATTATTATTATTAATAATAATTTTGGAGAAAGAGGGAGATAAAGTAAGAGAAACAAATATATATCAATTCCAAAGATTAAGGTCTACCTTCAGTGAGTTCTCCTGAATGCTCCTGTATTTTTTTTTAAATGTCAAATAAAATACCTTCCTATTTATTTCTTAACATTAAATGCTCACCTACATTGGATCACAGCATAACATATGCTATGAAGACTGAATGGCCAATATTTCGTCCCTTGACTTCACCACAATGAAGTAGACTTGGATTAAGCCATGGAAATTCTTATTTTAAGTATTGCTGTCATAAAGCAGAGACACTGTTTCATATTTATTTTGCTCTTATCTTCCCTCTGTGTTCAGCCCTATATACCTCTTATGCTAAATATTAAATATTTTGCACATCTCAAGTCCAACTGTTAGAACTCATATTTATGAATTCAGTATCTACAAACTCAAGTCTAAAAGAGACTAAACACAGGAGCAGCCTACTCTAAAAATTAACCCTAGAACAGCTAACGGTTACTCATAACGAGTTAGTTAACTTTCCACTTCTCTCAGCACAGACACTAGAAAGCCTGATGGGTGTACAATGACGTTATGCATGTAGATTTAACTACCACAGTCTGTAAGATTTGTACTAGATGGTAAATTTAAACAGGTTTCTGGAGTGATCTGATTTTGCATTTTTCATAAAATAGTTTTGATAGGTTGAATTTCACATTCATCTGCACACCTTTTCTCTGTGTAACACTGCTTAGCCAGAGCAGATTAACAGTCAGTACTAACCCACAACAACTTATAGATTTCTTTGTGACAGATACCAGCACAATCTTCCTCTTAACTGAAGATAAAAGTACAGAGACACAGACAAATTCAAATAGCAAAGGAAAGTGTTGACTGGCCAGGCAGGTACACCCCTTACTAATATAAGATAGCTTCTGAGTGTTCAGCTGTTTGTCTGACAGGTTACATTTTACACAATTCCTTCGAAAGAGCACAGTTGTTGCTCCAGATGAAAAAGACAAAAATCAATCCTGGTTTTGACAGAGTGATGAATAATAAACAGAATCTGGATTAGCCTTTTCTAGAATCCAGGCAGGAAACTCCTGCAGAAAACAAAGTTAGACAAGAATACTACCAATTGCCCCAGTTTAGGATTCAAGAGGAAAACATTCTCCTCCCAATGCCAGCATTGTACAAAACAATAAAATGGGCCCTGCAAAAAATAAAGGAATTTGGGGAAGAATTTTCTTCCACTCCATAACTGCTGCATCCAAGAAGCAGCTATTTCTTCCTCTAGGGAAACTGGAATTGTCCCAGTTTTGGTCACCAGTAGCCAGAATGGATGACAGATTTCAAGTTTTGAGGATAATCAGAGCACAGCAGATTCTCATGTGAACCAGACAACCAACCTTAAAAGGAAACAAATCAATAAAGTAGACAGATCAGGGGTAGTTAAGTGCCTGGCACTCCATGACTCAGCATGCAGCGCTCATTTTAATCTGAGCACATGGCATTGCATGCTGCTTTGAGACAATCTCAACATGACTCATTACAGGCTGAAGCTACACATCACCACTTTATAAGTTCTCAGATTTAAGCCAAGTGAATACAGCCTACAAGGCATTGGCAAGTTGTTAATGAGACTAAACAATGCGTTGTCAGTTCCCCATACCCGGGGGTCAGGTTCTTTCTTCCAAATATGCTTTAACCGACTCACTAAAACAGTCTATGCAAATTTACTATACATTTGGTTAGCACAAATGCCATCTGCCTTGTGATGTAATTAGGGAACTACCACTCCCCCCTGAAAAGCTTCTCAAACATATGTAGATGGACCTTTTGAAAAAGGTCTAGATCTGAGCAGAGCATCTTCAGACTCTGTAACAGAAATATGAACAACTGCATGCAAGAAACCACCACTGGTTAATGTCGCTGCCTAAAAGGAGAGGAAGGTAGACAGTAGCAAATGCATCTCATTTTCTCTACATCCCTATCACTAAAAAGAATCACCAAGAGCACTGCAGAGAAACATTAATACCCCTAAAAACTAAAAATGAAGGTATCAAGTGTTAAAAGATTCAGTCAGAAAGGGGATCTTTTCTCTTTCATCCTAACCCCTGATGATCGATCCTCCTATTACATGAGCATGTAATTATGCTGAAGTAACAGAAAGATCCAGATAGTATATCAAGAAGAATCATTTGCACTATGAAGGCAAACAAAAATGGGAATTGTCATACCCTATATAATCTAATACTGTACTACTTTCCCTTTTAGTATTAATAGTTTTGCATCAGTAAACTCCCACTGAACTCTCCATCATGCTATTCCCATCTCCTTAGTCCTGCAGCTGAGAGAATGGCTTTTTTTCCCCTCTTTCCTCCACTGCCAGCTTTTGTTCTTCTGGTCCTGAGAAAAGACAGAATGCATTTAGAACACTAAATATTGTAGGCATTCAAATGGTACAAAGTGACACTGGTGAGTTTTGAGAGCAGCTTTTAGGTACACCATTAACCTGTAAATAAGTAGAGAAAGCACATGTGCTGTGACGTGCTTCCAAGTGCTTCAACATGCATGTTGCATGCTTAGTAGAATGCCCTGTGTGTGAAATATCTACTGTGGGAGACCATCCCTTTTGCACCAATGAACCTGCCCGTAACATTGCAGTGAGAGTAAGAGCAACACAAAAAAAAAATGGTCACAGACCCATTCCCTTCCATTAATGTACTCAAATAAATGAAAGTACTAACATTAAATGGTAGTTTAAACATGTTTCTGGAGAACTAAAAAATTCCTCTTTGACATGACAAGCAAGATAAAGAAGAAAAAAGCCTTAAACACACAGTAGTGTTCAGTTCAAAATTCTACTCAATTGGTAACTAAATTTAAGAATGCTTAAGAATATAAAAAAATGAGTATTTCACATCTCTGTGTTAGCATACACAGGAAACACATGTAAAAGAAACATATGTTTGTCCTGGCATACTGAGGCTTTTGCTTAGTGTTTGAGTAGCTGAAACTGCTATAAGAAACCTGAAGCAATTGCAGCTATGAAGTTAAGATTCAGACGCTTCAAATGTGATGTTGATTTAATTAAGTTATTTAATTTGCCCATAAGTAAACTAATGCGATTTTAAGCAGAGATTCTCTTTTCAGGTGAGCCTCTCCCTTTTCAGGTCTATCTGCTTGGAGGTCTGAGCTTACTAGCTTTGTAGAACTTTATGTGCTGGGAGATAAAGGAAAACATATACACTTCAGGCCTCAAATATCTTTTCCTCATGTTCTATTTTAAGATGAAGCAGATGAAATAAACCAAGAGTTCAGATTTAATACGGTACGGGATATTTGCACCACAAGAGGGCACTAAGCCCACACTTAAAGCATTGCTGCTAAGCCAACTGCTGAACACATCACAGAGCTCAGGATGTGTGGAAGTACACACTGCTTTTACAAACTTACATACTCACTGCACAAAAGTAATTGGAGATCTCGATGGCATATAAAGAGAAATTCCTAGCATGCTCTCAATGTCTCTACTTCCAGAAGGGTAGCACAAAGCTTTTTGTAAAAGCACTACCATGCCAAGTAATGAGACAGTAGGACTAGAGACACTTGAAGCTTAAAGCATGTTATGCTTCACGTCTGGAATGCCATTCTACTAATAAGTTTAAGATCTTGAACTTTGATCTTGTCTAAAAGAACATGAAGGGCAAGAGCTCCTACATGCATGAAGTGACTTGAGTTTGCGACACAAATTTGATCCTACATTCAATCCACTGAACCATGCACCCAACTCCCCAAAGCATTTGCTGTAAGTGCGTACAGCCCAAAGCGCAGGCAGCCCTACTACTGTTACTTTCCAAAACCCCAAAGAAATGCTCACCAAAGTTAGTTATTAGACCAGAGACAACACTTGACATTCCAATTTCTGGGTGATTTTTCCAGTGGATCAGGTACTGCAAAACAGCTATTCTTTAGTTCCCAAAGGAGATGGAGGAGGTAAATTATCAATTTTGGAGACTCACCTTCAACTTTCCCATAGCCTGTCAAATTTTCTTTCAGGTCTGTTGAGAGGAAGAGCAGGGGAAAAATATTTCCCCAAACCATATGACAATAAGATTTATCTGCCTTTTCATTTAATTCTCATTATTTATTTAAATCACAAATCATCACCAAGGCTGAATGAGCCAGCATGTTTATTTTGCACTCTGCAGAAGAAGGTACAAAGAACATTTACACTATTTGTCAGGTTCATGCTTTCAGGTTTTTCTTGCACCCAGACAAAAGATGACCTAAAGGATATTAGAGATAAAAATGAAAGAGAGAGAAATATTAAGACAGAAGGATTCCCATGAAAAGGCAAAAATATAAATAAAGAGTAGAATACTTAAATAGTACAGTTCTGAGTCAGAAAGAGACCCTCAAGATGTGCTTTCATACCAAATTTCTACATTGAACCAAACAGTATTCAGTTCTCTGCAAAACTGGCATGCCACAGCGTGCGAAAACGCAGGAGGCCATAAAACATACTATTATTCTAATGACACAGACCTGAAATATCACCGACACTGAAATAATGCATATTTAGGAAGTATAAAAGGCCTCTTGTCTGTATTTCGGCAGCCTAATTGTAGACACAAAATCAAAGATTTTTCCATGTTTCTCTTGTAATATAGAACAAAACAACAAACAAGCAACAATAACAAGAGAGAAAGTCCTAGTAATGCTAAAAACCAAAAGCATTTTTTTTTTTGGTTTGAACTATATGTTCATTCACAAAGGAAGAAGATGCCTTATTGACAAATTGCAAGAAATCTGGGTTATTAAGCATATTCATAAAAGTTCTTTAAGATTGCTTCTGAGTAGCATATTAGCTACGCATAAGAACAGGGAAAGTACTGGAAATACTTAGTGAGATCTACAGAAACAAAATCTGTCTCCAAAAGCTATTTGTGGGGGGTTTCATTCAAGTAGATACTAAAAGCAACAAAGCACGATACCTCAACTTTTAAGAATTATTTTAGTTGGGAGAGATTGGGTTCAAAGACATTCACCTTACAGATTTCAAAATAGTACTGTCACAACTCAGTCTATTCCATAGAGACTGAACACTATAAAATGACATCCAATAGACTGAATACAATGGAAGAATAAGAAAATAGAGCTGCTCTTTGCCAGTTTCTTCAGCTTTGAGAAAACAAATCCATCCGACTGTAAAACTTGAAAGAATGTACAAAGGGGCTGTTGAGTAGCCAAGCAGTAGCAGCTGTACACTTCTCTAAGTATTCAATACCAGCATTCCTCATTTACCACTAAGAGATATCAGTTAGGTTGTTAAGGTATTACTGACATACTCAGGAAGTAATTTACACTCACTGGTAGCCCTCTAGATATTTAAGAAGCCATCCTCAAGCACTTC
Source organism: Coturnix japonica (assembly GCF_054131305.1). NCBI lineage: Eukaryota > Metazoa > Chordata > Aves > Galliformes > Phasianidae > Coturnix > Coturnix japonica. The sequence continues at coordinate 21,492,445 of NC_140667.1, read as the reverse complement.
TTGGCATCTGAATAGGGAACTAGGAGATATGGTTTAGTGGTTTTCTGTAGGTATGGTAAAGGGAGGACAGTTAGACTAGATGATCTTGTAGGTCCTTTCCAACCTTGTGATTCTATGATTCTTAATGGACCATAACTTTTCCATTAAAAGCAGAGCCTCAACTTTGGTCCTAACAGGGAGAATACACTACAGAGCAAAAGGGAGGATCCTCAGAAAGAAACAGCACAATAAACATGAATTCCACGTACACCATTCAAGGCAGATGGACACTACTTCACTCACAGTCCATCTTCCAGCAATTGCTTACCACTGCACACAGAAGAGGTGATGTTGTAAAGAAAAGGATAGAACTGCAAACAGCGGATCATCTTCAGGCTGCTTTCACATTCCAAACACTTGGTAGTCAAATCCAGCGCGTGTCTGAAAGCCTGCAGGGCTCCACTAATGTTGTTCAGAGCCAGATAGGCATTTCCCAGGCTCAAAAAAGTCAGGGGCTATGAAGAAAAGAACAACACACCTCAGCATGAATAGTCTTAGCAGCTGAAATGGAAACTGACTAGGCAAAACTACTGCCAACCCACACCCTCCCCAATTTGCCTGGAAGGAATTGGGAAAACTTCTTCAATAGGGATTGCCTATTCCTCAAACTCAGAACTAACAGCTTGATGCATGTGTGCTAAACAAAAGCTGTTCTGACAGAAGGTTATGTTCTGGATTCCAACTTCCTACGATGAAAAACAGCTGTTAAATACACGCTGAGATGAAGCATTAAATACTTAACAATAAACCATCACAAACATAATGGTCACTGCACAGAACGTTTGATAATATCTTAGAACTACCAGAAGTCAGCAAAAGCATAGAAATATTACTACAGCTCTAGAAGGACAGATGCATTTCATTTGTCAACAATATTCAGCACTTACTTGAGCAGAACTGGGCTCCTGAAAACAGCAATTTCACACTAGCTTAGAGATGAACATTTATTTTCAACTCTTTATAAAACTTCATATTTTTGCCCTCTGCTTTTGGCAAGTCTCTGCACAACATTTGTAAAGTACGGATTACAAACACCCTTTTCACTGGACAGGATTTAATCAGAGAATTCAGGCACAAAGCAAAGCATTACTTTTTGTTGATCTGTTGACTGAAAACAATCTTTCACTTACACACAAAGAATATCATAGTTAATATAATGCTAGAATAATGACTATAATATTGTAACATAGCAGTCATTTTTTTCCCTTCCCAAGTAATTTTACACTCATTATCTGAAAATCTGGAGACTGACCAACAGCTTCAGATTTTCCACACTCAGCTTCTATCATTAAGCATTATTCAGAAAAAGATGCAACTTGAGCAACTGCATTCCAATTTTTCTTTTTTGCGAGCTTTTGCTCACAGAGCACATGTTTAACTCCCTGCAACTGTAATTCACTATTATTTATATATACTTTTCATTATATTCCTGGAAGTTTCATTTGAGCACAGATTTTCCTGTCCATTTTTTTTTTCTTTTTTTTTTTTTTAAATGGTATTTTTAACGGGACCTCAACTGACTGAAAAAATAAGAGCAGGCATTACTGCAGTAGGCAAATCTCACCAGCATCTCTGAAGAAATCCCTACTCCATGCAGTGTGGTCCTTAGCTAACTTTCAGTGTTGTGCCTTCGAGTGCCCCTCCCAAGGCACACCTCTTATGTTTTTTCTATAACTCCTTCATGCAACTCACACTGGCCAGATCCCTTCATATTAGAAAGGCTTATGCCACTTCTTGCCTTTAAGTGCTAGGCGCCTGGCAGGTTACAGCCCTCTGTATCTTAATCTCAGTCCAGAAGTACAAGCATGGGAAATATTAGCTTTCACTTCTTACAGAAGTATCACAAATTTAAGATCAAATCACTTGCCAGAGAAAAGGTGCTCTGACACAGATACATACACACCAATCTAAGTTAAGATCCCACCTCAATTTAATTCTTTTTCTTCTCCTTTCCTTTTCACAATTGCTCTGGCCAGCTCCACAGTTTAATCAGTTTGTATGGTGAGTTTCTACATTAGATAAGTGTCCACCTGCAAAATGTCTATAATGCTGCTATTCAGAATTGCAAAAACTGTTTCGAATCTGTGACTGGAAGTAAAGGCAAAACAACTCCAACACAGGTTTATACCCAGCTACACACCTTAAATCTAGGGACAAATATAACTGCACATTACAAAAACTACAAAAACAAGTGGCAGAGAAAGATGCCTATACAGTCAGAGGCCTTCATGACATATCTGCTGCTTTAAGAGTTTTTTCTTCTTTCATTTTTTTTTTTTTTTTAAAATCAAGATAGAACAGCAGCATTATAATCTCTTTTTAAGATGACAAGAGTTCCCAAAACATCATGACTGGATTCCTTTGAGCCACTGGTGACAGAGGTTTTTGGAAGCAAAAATGTGTCATCTGTTTAGAAGCATTATGTTCCAGATGTGTATGTTCTCAGTTACCAGCTCCACCCAGTTAGAACAAGAATGTAAATGAAAATTAACATTCCTTCCAAACTACAAGCTGGAAGCTAAACTGCATACTTCAGGTAAGTCAGCACAGTTACATAACATGTATTTAGAAATTAACCAAGGAATGGAAAGGCAGCTGAACTAACACAAAAAACATCATCTTACCTCAGAGGCGTTGATGGCCAAAGCCTGAAGCAAGAGTCTGCTGGCATCCAAATGAAGACCATAATGAATCAAGAGGTTAGCAAGATTGACCAGAGGGATGTCCTGATACTCATGTGGAGCCAAATTAAATGCTTTTTGCAAACAGGTGATAGCAAAGGTGCTATTTCCAACTGCACGCCAGTACAATCCAGCTTCATTAAGCACGAGCCATAGAGGATCTTGAGGCTACAGGAGAATTAGGGGATAGGATGAAAATACCCACAGAGGTGTTTCAGGGAGACAGAGGTGACTGCTGTCTGGTAAAAACAAAAAAACCTCATCTCTGCACACTGTCTAACAAGGTACACATTACACTTTTCTTTGCTCACAGCTTGAGTTTTATCAGGGCAGAGAAGTTAGCAAACTGATGTAACATATAGTCTGCACTGTAATTTAGCAGAACCTGCTTCTCACACCATTTACTTGTATGACCAACTTACAACATAACCACAAAATCCCTCAAAACACAGAACTGATAAGGGTTAGTTTGCTTCAGGAAGAACATTTGTGAGCCACTTTGGAATCTTAAAATTACAGCAACAAGGGTCTGTGAAAAGATGTTACCAATTTGAAGGTCAAGCACGTTCCAACCACTAGTTAGATGTGCTACCTGATCCTATATCCTATAACAAGATCTTTCATTTAAGGTTTCAGAGCTGTTTTTTCCTAAATTTAGTTCTCTCTGCCTGTTTTATGAATAGATGTCAACATGATATGCATGAGATGCTGCTTAAAGATAGCAAATGACAAGTGAAGGCATGTGTAAGAACAGAGAAAGCATCAAATACACTTTGAATTCCTCCTCCTCTTTGACCTATGGCAGAGGAAACAAACACTCATCCTAGAGGAGAAATAGAATAATTATAAAATCCTGACAAGTATGCACAGCTAAATAAACCAGCTTCTTTCAGACAGAACAGACAGAATGCTTCAGAAACATCAAAGTTCCATTTCAGATCTTGCAATATTTTCAGCACTACACAGTTATGTGTGTTGAAAAAGTTAACTGGCAGAAAAATATTCCAGGTTTTACAGACACCTCACACAGAAGGGCTTTTCCTATGGTTCAGGATGCAAAGGAAAATATCAAAAGGATGTACTGCCTTTTCTCATGAGTACCTTACATAATAATCTGTAATTGTAAGATTACCTAATGCCTCCATTTCGCAATACACATGTATAACATTACTTGCATGTTATTCACATCAAACTCCTTGCTGAACTACTTTCCAAACACAGGTCTTAATGTCCTCTGACTAAATCCCAAGCAAAATTACTAGCATTTTGTCTTTCTCAGTAGAAAGATGCCAGCTGTTGCTCTCCTTCACTAGAAAGTTCATCATTAACAGAATAGGCATGGCATAGTACTGCTCCTGCATCAGCATAAAAATGATCAAGTTCAAACTTTCAGCATGAAGGCAACTAAATACTACAATTAGAAACAAAATATCTATGCACTGCAACAGTTACACTTTAGACATATATAAGACTGTTCTGAACACTGTAACAACAGAAATCAACTCCTACTGCTAATTTGTCTTCTTCCAGGTAAGACAGATGCACATAGTAAACACTACTGATTTAGACTCAAAATGATACATACATACAATGCCTTGACACAATTTATAGAAGATAGTTACTTGGAGAGAGATCAGCTTGACATGTCATAAAGAGCCAACCTCTCATTGCTTCCTGTCAACTGAATAGCAATGACTCTCAAAGGCCCCACGCAAGATGGAGGTGGCATTCTGCAGGGTGTTACACAGATGTACATGCTCTGCCCCAGAGTGCTAATTATCCTGACAGAAAACTGACAGTGGGCTACTTGCCTTTGGAATATGAGGTTGGGGAACTAGTGAGGAGGAGGAAGAGTAAAAGGCAGGCATGCTGGGAGAGGTGGAAGAGGGAGTAGGTGCAAGCTGTTTTGTTCATCTAAACACATGTCTGCCAGGATTAACTAAAACATTGATGCTCAATATCCTGCAGTCACAAAAAGAACAAGTGCCCACAGGGCTATGTGGTATACACTGAGCTAAAGGAAATAGCTGCTTCTCTATACATTTGGACTTTTCTTACAAAGCTGAATTTTCAAGTTATTTTCATCTCACTCACAGGCACAACAAATCTTTACTTCTAAAACAAATCTGACTGTTTTATAAGTACAGAAAGAAGCTTCAAATAAGAATTCCTCATTTATCTTGTGCTACAAATTTTGACTTACCTTCTTCATGGCATGATCAAGAAATGCTTCCATCTTCTCCTGTGTAATGGCTTGACTGTCGATTCGAGAATGCAAGATCTGGACAGCAGAATTTTATTTTTAAAAGTGAAATTTTACAAAATATAGCTATGTTGGTCTTTTAAGTCTCACTTCCGTAAGTATTCCTTTTAGTTTACTAAGTAATTTCTAAATCAATCATTATATATTCACATCACATAAACAGCCAACCTACAAAAAACAATATGAAGGAGTAATCTCACCTTAATGTTACCTATTTGGAAGAATACAAGCGATACTGGAAATCCCAAGATGATGAATCACACCAAGTAACTCTTAGAAGTTTGAAAATAAAGTAGTAATTTTAAATGAACTAACTTCCTTATTTTGTGTGCTTTTGGTCAGCATTTAAGAGAAGTCAGACAATAGTCTTATGCTGAGTGACATGTTCTGCCTTCCTCTAGCACTATTAGAAAGCACTTGATTCCACATTTCCAAAAAAATAAGAAAGAAGGAAAGCAAGCAAGTCATCTTCTAAATACCAGAAATGGTTGATATCCTGAACAAGGCAAAAAAGAGGAAAAACTTAAAACAGATGAGAATCAGACAGATGTTTCTCTTACTTGTCTTGCTTGATCATCTGGCATCTTCGTTTTCAGATCTAGATTACCATCTAGTTCTTTGACGAGTACATAGAGAGATTCGTTGTTACGAGCATCAGTAATGGAAGAACAGTCTGGTACCTGGGTGTCTTCATGCCCAACAGCTTCTCTTGGGATATTTAGGATTGACTGGACTCTAGCAATAAGGAGAACCAAGACGAATCAATAGCTTCCCTACTACTACTGCAGTGCTAAGTGAATAGAACAGTATAACATTATAATGACCTATGAAAGTAGCTATTGCAGCACAGACACTTTTATTTTACCCTATTTAATATTAAGCACTGTTGGCTATTTGACAACTAAGCTGTTTTTCTACCTCTGTCCCAAAAGAATAATCCACGTTCATACTGGATTTAAATCCTCATTCTTTTAGTAATATTGTAGATGCTTCATGTATTCACTTTGTACTAAACAAATCAACAAACAATCACCATGAAATTGGGTCTGTTACAGTTATAGAAATAACAACAGTAAAGGAAAATCGCTCCTTCACTGGGATGGCCAGATGCCAGAAAGAGATCTGAACACACTTGTGCTGTTGAACACAAGTTGCATCCACCCTATCCTGAAAGAAAATGCTCATTAAAACATTAAGTGCCAAAAATTCTAAATATGAAACTAAATTAGAAATATTTAAAAATAAAATTAACACTTGCCTGAATCCCCTGTTTTCTGGGGGCAGAAAATAAGTTGGCAGCTCTTCTGGATCAGGAATTTTGGGGAAAGACTTCATACACTCTGACCGCTGAGGCCAAAGAAGATGCTGTTTGTCCTAAAGGGAAAAGGAATTTTAGAAATTATTTACTCAACATTTTCAATATGTCAGTCAAGAAGCCAATAAGAACACAAGGAATAACCTGGAGGAACAAAAGAGTAGACAGCTTTGAAACTATTATATTCCAAGTTTTTCCAGAACAGCAGCTCAGTTTTCTAGCTGCACTGCTTCACTTGCAGCAGACTTCTAAGGCAGTTGAGAACAACCTTGTCTATGCTTCAAATGACTAGAAACTGGTCCACAGACAATAGAGATGTTCAGCGTGTTAAAGAAATGCTAAGCACAAACAAAGACGAGATGTATGCTTTTGTAACTCCTCTCTGAAGAAGCAAAAGAGCAAAGTCTATTCCATTCACTCACTCTATTGGACTCTACGCTCCACACTGAAACGACGGAACGAGCAACTGGGGAAGACTGCAAGGATTGGCTGTGGCCGCTTTGGTTTGCGTGAAGATCAAAATTCAGAGATGTCATACTTGAAGTGGAAGAGTCTTCACCAAACTAGAAACAAAACAGAATTCCATACAGAAGAGAGATGATATGTTAGTGGTGGAATGTCTGCCCCCGTAACTATGAAGTTAAGCTTCATTAATGAGCTGAAATTTGGGTATTCTTAAAAAAAATAGAAATTTAAACTTGCTCCACTCACACCACATAAAAATACTCACACTGTAAAAAAGTCAATGATGAAAATACAACTGCAAATAAGCAAAAAGTGCTGAAAGATAAAGTAAACATTTCTAGCAGATCATAAACAAAATAAACATATCTACACCACAAATCTCGATAATTCAAGTTGGAGTTACTAAGTCTTATGGCTTCCAAAACCTATCTTGATAACCCGAATAGGAAGAACACCCAAGAAGAAAACAACAATCAAAAATAAATAATCCTGTTTCTAAAACCAGATAACAGGAAACTCCACAACACATTCCACATTACAAAACAAATCAAACAACAGCCTTTATGTGTAGCTCTAACACATTAGTGGGTTAGATTTTGTTCAGGGTTTTCACTGTTAGAACACACCCTGTTTCCAAAGCTCCTCGACATTCCTGTATCAGATTTTCTTAGTGAACTCTCTAGCTGAAGATACACAAAATACCAAGTCTTGTTAAGTCAGGCTAACACCTGATTTTAGGGCTACAAAAGCAGACATTAAGCTGATCACAAAGGAGATCGGCTCTTGCATTTGTTAATTGTGCACTGCAGTTTTTTGCTCCTTCTGGCAGGGATAAAATATTAAACTGGAAGGTGTGAACAAATGTTACATTGTTTGAGTCACACAATAGCATAGTAAACAAAAGAAATTACAAGCCACTTTAAGGCTGTAGAGACAATGAAATATTAAACACAATTCTAAGCTACCTATTGGAATACTGTTTCCATTAAGGAGTAGTTCTCATTCCACAACCCACACGTACACTCAAAAAGAAAATCAAATCCTTAGGAATCTTTGTCTCTTTCCCATCCTCTTCGAAGGGAAGTTAAACATTAGACTCCTGCTAGCATGCCTGAATGTAGTACATTTAAATGAGAGAAAGCTGTAACTCCTCAGAAGTGAGTAATCTTTGTCCTTCATACAAAAAGCAGCTAGCTGTTCTATACAGGGTTACAATGCAAAGGAGACTACAGAAGTGGTCTTGTCTTACAGAAGCTCTTATCTCCCAGAAAAAGAAGACTTTAGAAAAAAATATTAAAATTAAATGTAAATACCTATTTTATTTTTTTTTAATTAAGTAAAACAGAGCCTTACTTAATAGTAAGATTATTAATTAATAAGAGCTTGACATTTCTAAAACTTACTATCAATATTAGCTTGCACTACTACCAAAGTAAATAAGCATTAAATACTTCAAACTCTCAGAAGGGGAGAGGCCACTTCTCACTATAATTCAAAATCCCCAATGGTACGTCCTCCTCTGACGAGCTTCAAAAAACCCAAAAAACTCCACAACCCAAAACCTCCACTACTTTGCTAGTGGGGAAAACAGGACATAACTTCAGACAGTGGTTAACAGTTCACAGACAAACCTGAACATATTCCACATTCTCAAAAATATCTCCACGGTGATAGCGAACAGGCTGGTCCCACTGGCAGTGCAAGCTGTGCTGCTGGTTGCTCAGTCTACAAATCTGATGATTCCCTGCATAGCACAAAGCATGTTATTTTATAATCAAAGTGAGGTTATTGAGAAGATGAGAAGTGTGCAGTAAAAAAAAAGCTCCACTTCTTCCCACATAATTTTTTATTTTTTAAATCCACTCATCAGGAATTCCATCTTGTAAAGACTCAAAAAACACCTATTTTGAGAACACACCATAATCACTGGTTTCAATAAGCAAAACAGAGCACCAACAACTCAGGACCACCAAGGTATCCAAAGTTACATTCTGACATTAATATTAAGGGAGCTATTAAAAAAATATATTAAGGGAGCTATAAAAAATGAAGGGATGGATTCTTTAGTAGAGCTGTTGCAATAGGACAAGGGGAAATGGTTACAAACTTAAAGAGGGCAAAGATTCAGATCAGACAGAAGAAGTTTTTCATAATAAGGGTGGTGAGGCACTAAAGCAGGCTGCCCAGAGAGCACTCCGAGCACCCTAATCTAGGTGTCACTGCTCACTGCAGAGGAGTTGGACTAGATGGCCTTTAAAGGTCCCTTGCAACATGAAAGATTCTATGAGATCAATCTGAATACATGTAATTCTCCATTGCTATAAATAAGCATGAACTCTGAAAAGCTGTACCTAATTGAGCTTCTTTCGCCATTTGGGTCTCATGAATTATGTTCCTCAGGATTTGTTCCTCCTGGATGAGCTTGTATTTGTCTAAAACGTCTTGCTGCCTAAGGTAATGGTCATGCTGCTTCTGATATTCCTTCAATTCATTTAAGGTTCGCTGAAGTGATCTTGAAAATTAGACAGTAGAAAAGATTCACTTTGAATGTTTTTTTTTAAATAACAACTTTTCCCATAATATTGTATATTTTCAGCCTTGTTCTGGGTTACTTAGAGTAATAATTTTATCATGCAGATGAAGAAATTCACAAAGTAAATCACTATTATTCTATTGGAAATATAAAGAATTGCTTCATCAGAACAATAAATTGAGACTGTATGCATAACTGCTACAGTGGTGCTTTAGTTACCTATGCTGAGCTTCCAGTTTTTGCTCTAATTTTTGCTGACATAGTACAGCATGCTTCCTTTTCACAGCTTGCTCAAATCCTGGCTTGGCCTGTAGAGCATGATCGTAACACAGGACCGAGTGGTTGTACTCCCCAAGCATCTAAAAAGAATGATGGAGAGACAAATAAAGAATGAGTTATTATTGTGTAACATTTAATGAACTTTCTCCATTTTTAAATAAGTCCTCAACTCAAAATGTAATCTGCAGTCATGGCTGGCCTGTCTGTAGAAATTAAAGCCACTGTAACTGTTACACTGAGGCTGTATGAAAATTTCCCTTGAATTTATTTCTAAGTACAAACATCTTCAGCAAAGACAAGAGTTCTGGATGAAAATATTTAAATTGAAACATAAACATTAAGCATGTAAAACGTGTAACACAAAAAGCATTGTAAAAGACTAAATCATTACAAGTCAAGCCAGAAAGACTGAACATTGTTTTTCTATAGGTGTTGAAAAGATAATATTTACTGCATATATATTTCCCAGGGTGTAATAGCTGGTAAAGAAGTCACTGTAATCCAGAGCTGCGTGGACCACAATAGCAGCATCCGCAGAGAAGTGAGCTCGGTGCAGAATATTTGCCAAGTTTACCAGTGCAATGTCTTTGTTTTGCCTAGTTAAACAAGAAAGGAAAAAGAAAAAAAGCCATTAAAAGGTCAGACTAGGTAAGGACTGTGCACAAGGACACACTCATTCTTCAGTTATATACTAAATGTGGATTCCGAAGAAAAATCACATTCTTAGTCATATATGATTTAGACATAAGTAACAGTGCTTATTTCTTCCATTCTTAAAGATCCGCTATGAAGTAAGGATAACTAAAAAAGCAATCTGACAAAAATATACCTTCACCAGCAGTTCTCACCTTGAAGAGAAATGAAGGGCACGCATGGCACATTCTACTACTTGGTACGGTTCGTTCTTTATTCGCCAGTAAAATGAAGCCATATTATAAAGTACCCAGGAAGAAGAGTTCTGCAGTAAAGAGAAACACAAGAACTGTACTATCAACTAAGATGAACTAAAAGGTCATTCATGGCTTTAATTACTAAGGGATGGAAAACCAAGCATTAATCTGCTCTAAGTTTTCCCCTTCCTCTGGAAAGCTGGCATTTGGCAATGCCTGTGAACGTTCAGAAAGAATGAATCGGCACATAGATCTGTGAAAGGAACACAACTCCTGCACTTTACACTGGTGAAAGTTCAAAATGAAACAAGCAGTGATGAAGTTTTATGCAACAGCAGCTACACTCTGAGTTGAAACAGAGTTCCTGTATCTTGCACAAAAGTATTTAAAAAAAGCACACGTGATCTTTAAGTACCTTCATTTTTATTTAAAAGCTCTGTTATATCTTAACAGAGCAATGAATGTCGTCTCTCTAGGCCACAAAAGTAAGAGTTATTAAAGATGACAGTATATGTTTACTGGCTTTGCTAATGCTTTATCCTGCCTCTGATTACCTTGCAGAAAATGTTTTTACTCTATCTTTTGTAGCTGAAACATAAAACTAGAATACATGTGAAAGGCTAGCACTGGATGTGACTGTGTGTACTAGGCATATCTAATCCTCTGAACACTTTCCAGCACTCTTTTTCAACATACCGTAAGTTTACAGCTTCATACCTTCATTAACCCATCATAAATACGATGACCTATTTCCTCTATACTTCTTCCCAGCCTCCGTGATAAGTATGTGAAGATTGGATCTTCTTTAGGTAACAAGGGTGCAGAAAGATTAACCCTTTCCTGAACACCCTAAAAGAAAAAAAAAAAAAAAAAGAAGATTAATTTTAGAGAAATCAGCCTGAGAAATATGCATAAGAACACAACTTTCAGGAAAATTTCCAGTTTTACTATTTCACATTCCTATCATCCTTTCATAACAAGATCTCTGTGCCTTTACAAGATACTGTCACCTTTGCCAGATGTATAACGTATATTACTATTGATAAGAAAACACCTAAGCAGTCATTAATATCAATTCCTCCAAAAGCAGCGTTTGCTTGATGAATGCTATAGGACAAACATTAATTTCCAATAGCTTTGTATTACTTGGTAGCCATTGGTGCCACTAGTCACCACTGAAGCACTTAACTCATGTTTGTCAGGTTACACACTATAGAACTGCCCTCTTTTCTTGTTTTTTGAATAGAGAAGGTACCTCCAGATCCAGGGACAGAACTAGAAAACTTTCATTCCTGTTTTCTTCATAAGAAAATACTTGTAGATGAAAAATTATTTTTGAGACTAGTAAGAAAATAAATATAATGAGATGAGTGCTAAAGCTAGGTCTGCATTAGAAAAGCTGCTCATACAACTCTGTTGACCAAAGCAACTTTTGCATCACACTTCAGCTGTGATCATTCTAAAGCAGATGAACTTTGTATTAGCAAAGAGCAATTACCTCCTCCTCTGGGTTAGAGCTTGGCATTCAGATATCTAAGAGACAGTCAACTACGTTATGAAATGTTGACAGCCATGCAAACAACTTTCTGACCCTGAATCTCCATCTAGCTTAATGACCGTGCTCAGCACTCTCTAATTTGCAACTGAAACAATACACAAGACAGAAATATTTAAACACAGACATAAAAACCTGCCATTTTACTGACGAAACGTCACGAAAATAAAATCCTAAGAATATTCTCTATAATAAGACCGGTAGAAACAAGAGACAAGCGTGTACCTGACAGAAGCATTCTCCTATAATCAAATACTTCAATCACAGTAAAATCATGGTTATAAAGAAGACCAAGACAGCCTTCAAAAAACTGTATTACCTTTCAGCCTTGACTCACAGTTGCCCCTACGACGTTACTATTTCTCTTCCAGATAGAGGAAGAAATAAAATAACACACTTCCATTTGCTCGCTTACCCGTAAGTGCTGAAAAGCATGAATGCTGTATGGAAGATCAAGAACTTTTGTACAATCTGGCTGCTGCAAGTCTGGAGGCACTGGAGACTTTGTATCTATATAGTCTTCCGGCCTGAGGACAGAACATAACATAACATAGTGGACTCCAGATCAAGATACCTTACAGTTTAAGAGATACAATGTTTCAATTGGCAGACACAGCACTCTGATTTCACCTACTGTTACAAAAACAGTGCTTCTGCATCCCTTCTGATGCCTGCCCACATTTCAGTTCCCAGGATGCCAACACAACAAGATAATTAATTGCAATCTGCTCTAGAGAAGATATCAACATTTGGACAGTCACCAAATGGCATCACTATCAACCTAGTGTATCACTGGTACAGTTAATGACTGTTGGTGGTATGATTCATGATTTATATGCCAGGCAAATGACCATGCATGCAAACTCAACTGAACATGCCCTGCATCCCTTCCTCCCCCACAAACCGAACACAATCAAACAAGAACAAAAAAGTAGTCACAGGCCCAGATGAAGGTATCTTAGGACAACATTCATATTTTTCCACCTCATGTCCAAAAAAAAAAAACCAACAAACAAACACCAAAACCCAGAAGTACAAAATTGAAACGGTCAGCTCTGATGAAAAAATACAAACAGAGCTGCATGTCAGACTGTCCACAAAGCCTTTATTGGCTAAAGGCATAGGAAAAAAAAATTGACTGCAAGCTTCAACATCTTGGTCTTCCATACAAATTTGAGACAGTTCCCACTACAAAAAGCACGTCTAGCTCAAAAATCCCCAACACTCAAGCAAACGTAACCCCTTTTTGCATGATGCACTTCAGTTTAATTTGCATCTGCTCATATCACACTGACTGGGAGCCTGGGAAATGAGAAGTCTTGGGTAACAGCTAACAACACAGAGTTGGAGAGAAACAGTACCTCCCTTTTGTAACCAGTGATAGATGTTGTTTCATTGTGATTTCATATTAACATAAAATAAAACAACTCATCTAAAGAACAGTCACATGACAGTATTTTTCTTTCTAATTGCAGGAAGAGATTTTTTTTTTCCCACATTCAGTAAAGATCTTAACATATACAACTCCTCATTACCGGATATCTTTGCTCTCTAAGGTGATGTACGTGCCATCATACAGATCTAGGTCCCCCAAGGGCACCTTTGCTTTAATGCAGTCCGGGTCTTCTTTATTATGCCTTTGTTCCAGCCCTGTGTCTCTGTCCTCATTTTCCTCTATGTGAATTTTTTGAGCAACTAACTGTTTCTGTAGGAAACAGAAAAATAGAAATATGCATATTGACAAAAGCAAACTGTAGAGTAGTGAACAATTCAGCTTTTTCCTTAAATCAAAGTCAATTTGAAGGATATGTAAAAAGTTCTATTTAGATAAAAAACAAGTACTTTCAAGAGAGACAATACAACTTAAACAGGCCTTTATTTTTCCTGCTATACCTAGAAAGAAGGCTTACAGCATTTCAAATTCATTGTTGCCCATTCAGAAAATGAAGTAGTGGTTAAAAACATGTGAGTTTTGTCATATTTGAACCCTTCTCTTACACTTCAGGAGCTCACAAAATTAGCACCAGACTGCAAACAAAATGAACTCTTAAGCAGTCAATATGTAAAGAATAACTGAGGCAACAGGCCAAAAAGAATAGCAGAGAATAACTGTGTGTTAGTCATACAAATCCGCAACCCACGTCCTGAACAACCTACAGTAATTTTTTCATCTACAGCAAAAATACCCCATGACCCAAAGATGAGAATATCTCAGTAAGAAAGACTGGCTGAATGCAGTCTCATATGGGGCAGTCCCACTTTTTCTTGTTGTTGTTGTTGTTCCTGTATCTCTGTTCCATTTGCCTAAGGTTATCTCAGGTGCTCATTTAACTTCTTAGCTAGTTACTCTCATCTGACAAAATGAAAGCTGGCACAAGAGAAAGAGGAGTGAATGCATATCAAAAAGGAAGTCTGAGAGCTACTAGCTTTAGGCATTTAAGATTTAGTCCCCATGAAAGTTATCAGTTTAAAGCTCACTGGAGCTCTTTTCAGAAGAGTGTTTTCAAAACCCACTTCAACAATAATCAGGCAGCACTTCTGTGACGTGCATGTGATAGAGTGCAGGTTGCTACAAGAAGCTGTGGAGTGTCCTCCTTGGAGACATTCAGAAGCCACCTGGGCACCCTGCTTTCGCTGGCTCTGAATTGGACCAGCTGTCCAGAAGTCTCTGCCAACCCCAGCCACTCTGAAGGTCTGTAATAAAGGGGCTTTAATTAAAACAGTGGTGACCTGCTCTCTCACACGTCCTAGACAGAGCAGTGAAAATGGCTTGACCGGCTCAGAGAGGCGTGCAGGGAAATTTGCAGCCTACTGTGTGTGTACTCTCATTGCCTACAGGATGCACTCTCAGTAGCTGCTATAACAAATCTAAGACAACACTTCCATAAAAAGTTCTGGAATACAGTAGCCAGCAACAAAATCACAATCAAAAATGTAGATGCAATTGAGGACAATGAAAACCAATTCAGCAAACCTGAGCCACAAAAATCCTGAAATCTGAAGAATTGTTTATCCATTTGTTGGAGTTGAGCTGATAATGACTTCTGATCCTTGTCTACATCTATCACTAACACCATTACCAAAAAAAAATATAATCTTATCTTAAGGAATGTTAGTGGTTAATGTTATGCTTTACCTCCAGTTCTTTGAGGTAGTTAACTGTTGTTTCTTGTCTCATTAATATTACCAAATCATGTGGGTTCCTCAAGTTCATTGGTGAATCCACCTGCAAGACAATTCGACAGTCCAAGTAAGACATTCTCCAAAGAGTGATTTTAAAAGATAAGAAGCTATGCTCATTCAGCTACAGTTTGTCATTTCAGGGGTTTTTTGCTCACTTACTATTCACGATCCGCCTGGATTTTTAAGCTATCTGCTCAATTGCTTTGTGCTTTGAGAATCCAATTCAACCCATGCGTTATTTCCAAATCTATTCTAGTTTATTCAAGTGCACAAATTCTAAGCACAAGAGGCAAGTGAAACCCTCACACAATAACATCACTATGAGTACTTACCGCTGAAGTACTTGGTAACCTTAAACAGCAATTGCAAAAATCTATTTTCTCTTACAGCTTTAAAATTCCTCCATCAAGTCTCTCAATGGGTAAAATGTACTTCAGATTCAAGTCAACTCCTCTGTACAACCAATTTAACACAGCGGCCTAGCACTAAGTCTTTCAAGGATCTACTGCATTCAGGATTAAGGAGTAAATGAACAAAATCAAAAGGTAATCAGACAAAGATTGAAAACTCTATTAGAGAAGACGGTGCCACAGCTTCCACAGCCACACTCAGGAACTGGCAGCTCAATAAAGTGCAACGTTATGGATAAGTCACAGATGAGAGTGGCTATATGCTGACTTCTACTGATCCCTAAATGGTTTCTGTAAGATGCAGCTCTTCATGCCGAGGCTGAAATATCCCAGCCCTGTCCCCTTGCCAAGCCAATGCTAGCGCTTGACTGGCCAGGGAAAAAGTCCCAAGAGCAGCAAAGATACTCTGTGGGTCTCACCACAGCCTTTCAGTCCTGTTTCCCCCACTCTGTCACCGCAATAACAGTTAATCCCTTGTGTCATCTCTGGAGCTCATTAGTTCAATAGGACATCACCTGTTGTTGGCTGCTTCATCTGAACTATTAAAATTAGCTTAAGGAAGACTGAATGAATATGTGACCAAAAGGAAATGGACAGGAACAAGTGATGACAGGACCAGAAGAAGGCAGGTGAGGACAGCAAGAATTCCAATTTTTAACACGTTTTTGAATGTTGATGAGTTCATCCCATTTCATGGAGTTGTACCTTAGGCTGTAAAGGCAGACCATCCACAGAAAGGCATCCATGGGTCTGCTCAGCTTCCATTCAAGCTTCCAGAAAACGGAACCAGCTACTGCATGAAGACATACACACTGCCTGCGTGTCAACACTGACACCTCCCCTACAAGGGCCACCCATCACTTTTGGCCATAATCTGTTCCTAGTGTTTCATTTGTTGAAGTAATAGGAACGTTCTGTGCCAGAAGAGATTGCTTTTTGTTGACTATATGTGGTCTATCTGAATTTGGGTGGAAAAGCCTACCACAGACACATATCCTCTAAGCAAAGAGAAGCGTTTGCCTGTGTTCCCCCTAACTCAAAAACAAAACAATCTATACAATGTTAGTTTTGGCTCAATTTGGCTAAATATTCCTTTTCAAATCAAAAGATGAACTGCTTCTCTTAGCATTCTGGAGGAGCATTTTGGAGGGTGGCTCCACAGTCCAGAGATTCAGGCATGCCCCATCTTCCCTGGTGAATTAATGCTTCCATCATTAGACAAAGTAATAATTGATACCAGTTAGATTTTACACTATGAATATGGAAAGTATGGATTTCACTGTTGCCAACAAAGGATAATAGATTATCCACAATGATCCTAGAAGCATGGAAAATACTCTATCTAAAAAACCCAACAACGCTGTCAGCTGAATTACTAAATTCCACAGCACTTTGCCTGCAGCTGTATTTCTTATTTCCTCCTATGGGCTCCACCTCACCTTGAGCAGGTTGCTCGTAAAATTGAGTTCTGTGTTGACTGAAGAACTAGTTCATACCTCACCTGCTAGAGGAACTACTGTGATACATCCAAGCAAATGAACTATGGCTTTGCAAAGAAAATGAAGTTACACCTTAAAGTATTAAGTACCTAAATCCACATCGCAAAACAGGAGGGCTGTTCCTGCCTACTGAAGGCTGCTTTCATGATACTTTACAGTTACCAAGAGCAAAAAACAAGCTCTGACTTCAGTGACTAACTGCTCCTAGGGAGCGACTGTTTGCAGAACATTATACAGAAATCACCATTTAAAAACCTCATTAAGAAAGCTGAATGATCTCAGGTGATAGTTCATTCAAGAGAACGATATTGAGAAATGGCTGCCATTCAGTTTTTGACAAAACAATCATATAAGAGTTAGTTCTGAGATTAGGGTGTGAGTATTTGGGGTGGTACAGTACCAGCCCTGCATGCACAGGTTGACAGAAAAGAACTGACAGGTGCCACAACTGTGAGCGGTTCCACATTTCTATCAAATGATACCTGGCAGCAGAAACAAAAGCATCCAAACAGCAACATCCTTGACCTCACTCAAAAGTTATCTCACCCACCAGGAAATGCTATCAAGTTTAGCAGCATAAGCAGCACCTAAGATGTTTTTATTCAGTCTTCAGGTTTTTGCTTCCAGATCTAACCTCAGTTTGTCATCTGTAAACGTGGACTTCTAATGATAGCAAAAGATATCAACATAGTAGAAAATTATTATTAGGAAATAACATTAGCAGCTATTATCTTCTTAAGACCAATGCAGTGTCAGAAGAAAAAGCTCTAAAACCAAAACCTCAGAAATCCACCTAATCTTGCATTCATATTTCACCATTTTTGAGAATGGAATGTCAAGATTCCCACTGTAAGAAATTATAGGAGACTCACAATTGGCTCCCAGAAATAAAACTCCATTTAGACCCAATCATTTTTGAAGAACGACCTGAATGGGAAAAATTTAAGCAGCAACATCAGACAATACCAGGTTTGCAAAGGAAACTCCAGCACATACAAGTGCTCAAACCATCCTGTTAGCTCATAAAACTGATTGAATGCAATCTATGGAAGTGCATGCAATTGATAGTTGGGACTAAATTATCTTGCAGGTCTTTTCCAGCCCTTGGGTTCTGTGTGACTCTATGTACCAATACTTTTCTTCAGTTTACATGTTTACATTACGAAAGCATTATAAGGTTTTAACTGAGGAAATACAAGGCATTCAGATCTACAAGGGAATGCCATAAAACACAAAGAAAAGCAGATTCTTAATGGAAAACTACAAAAGAGATCCTGCCTACTAATCAGAAAAATAACATCAGCCTGGAGGATGATGGTTCTCATGCTTAAGAATGTCAGTGAAGTTGAAGTGCCGATCCCTGACCTGCTTTGGTCAATACAAAAAAAAATCAACCTGGTGCCCGGTGGAGAAATCCTCCCTTTTGTTAGTAGCTGTAATCTTCTAGCTCCACTGTGAGACAGCTCACTCAGTTCAGCTAAGTAATTGAAGAGGACTGCTCCATTGGTTGCCAGACCAAGGTGGCCTCAGCAGGCACCTCATCGCTGCCCATTCACCTCACAGAAGCAAGGCTCAGGAGCTGCCCTGAACATACACTCCGCTCAGATCCAGCCAAGAACATTATCAGGACTTGGAGGAGATGAGGATGTTACCATTCACTCAAATAGCACTGGAAATGTTAGCTTTGCCTTTATGCAATATGGACAGCATCACCCCTTCAATGTCTGCACCTTACGCATCCTCTCATCTCAACATGGCAAACAGCAAAACCACAGGCGGATACTGAGATTTAGCTCATCTCCTGCAAAGCTCCCTAGAATGCTCTTTCAGGCAGAAACAAAGCGGAAGCCAACTTGCAGAACACCTCAGGTTAGCAGGGACTTCTAAGCCAGGAATGATGCTCGATCCAATTATTTATTTTTAGCCTGGCTGGTGGCAGAGCACTGCGTTCATTTACTCCTCCTCTGAAGTGCTGAAACGATGACATTGAAGATGAACTGCTTGAAATGTTAGAATCTGACTTTGAGTCAAGCATAGTAAACAGGAGAAAAATAGCGCTGAAAAGCCTTCCTTGGAACTCTAATGAATGTTACAGCTACGCTGCAGAAAGCTTGCCAGGAAACCACTTCTAAAATAAGTGTTCGCTGTTCAACTTTGCCCAAAGGTGAAAGTTTCTCTATAAAGCACAGTACAGGTTTATTCACTGTCACAAAGTATAACTGGAACCTGATTTGGCAAGACACACTGAATCTGTACAACAAAAAAAAAGACAGGGGAGTTGAATCAAACCCTCAAGCTCTAGAGAGCCTGCTACATTACCTGCACGTATCAAAGACCCTGAACACTTGGGTTTGTATGGCCAAACCTTCCAGCACATTTTCTTTCCTTACAGTCCAGTTATATTACACCGGGAGCTAAATTCTTTAAAACAAGAGTAGGCGAATGCCTCCATCAACTATTGTTAGGCAATATTTTCTTTTCTTCTTAAAAATAATGCAGAAATTCCACTGTTAATTGAAGTACAGGAGTGTCGAAATCAGAACAGCTGTGCACATCCTAAAAGCAGACAATGATCGGAAGAAGCTGGAAAAGGCACCTTATTCGCCTGTGATGCACAGCAAAATGGGCTCCTCGTCTTATAGACCATAAATAATGAAGCTTTTGTCACTTTACTTGCAAAATAAAAGCAGTTCCTGCTCAAACAGACTAGAACTCCTTGTGGCCTCAAGGAAAAGAGAAGGATATTAAAAACTTGCCTTTTGTTCTGAATAGCTGACTGGAATCACCTTGTCAGTCTGTCCTACAGTTACCTATAGCTGGTGCAAAATAGGATGAGAGGCCAGTATGCAAAGTGTGAGGCTACAGAAGAAACAATACCAGCAGAAGCAGTGCTGTGTAGAAAGATGAAGTCAGACAGAGAAGGATCCCATGCCTACAGCCAGGAAAAAGATGGACCTCATGAGCAGAGCCCCCTCAAGTATTTAGCGAGGGTCTAAGTGAAAGAAATGCTTCTGGCACAAGCTCTCACATCCTCTGGCTCGCACAGCGCATCTATGCTGAGGGCTGCACTCCAGCGGTGCACCCAGGCTGCTTGCCATGTTCTCCACTTCACCTGCAGATCTTTCACATCTGAGCTGACAGCATCAAAGCTACTTGTGATGCATCACTGCTCCACAGAGTAAAAACTTGCTGCTCTGCATGGAATTCAGGTGCAGTTCCTATTGAGGGGTTTTATTCCCAGCACAGGACAGGCCAAAGCCTTGTACCTCCATGCTGGTCACCAGTTCATCTCTTAAACTTCAAAATCTACAACTGCACATAAAAAGCAAAATGACTTTCTGCCAACTCAGAGACCTTGCCAGAGCCTTTCTACTCCTGGCAACGCTTCCTCAGCCTTGTGCTGAGATCCTGCCTAGGATCTCAGAATTAACACGAGGGCCACATGAGGGCAGTTCTTCCAGTCCCCCCACAAGATGATGGGCTGCAGCTGTCTCCACCGAGCCCAAACCCGGTATCTGCAAGGACCCACTTCAGCTCAGACACATCTTTGGTACACGGCAGCAGCAATTCTGCACCAATAGACTGCTGGAACTGCTTACAGAATTGTATTTAATTCATTCTCCTTGTGCCACGTTTCTCCATTATCTGGAAGGACACCTGTACTTCAGTAGGGTAGCCAGCTTTCCTGCTACCAGACAAGCACAACGTAGAACAGGTTATATGTATTAGTCTGAACTTTATACTGGAAGTTGTGAAATGAAAAGGTTCATAAACATGCACACTGTGCAGATATCATCTCAATAAATTGATATAATTACTCTGTACCCAGCTCTGTGGGAAGACACACCTGAAGGACTCAGACCAAAAAGAGAATAAGAACTGAGTAAGATGTATTTGACCTGAAAACGGCTCCTAGAACAAAAGACAGAGCTTGATGGCTTTCACTTGATGGCTTTCACTTGATGGCTTAGTGAGACAACAGAATGTTACATGCACTGCTGAGAATTTACTTGCTTTATCATACAGAAATGATCACCAGAAACTGGAACAGCAGTGCCCACTTAGCAAACACTCCCATTTATTACATGGGATCTTGCTGATACACTGCCAGCTGTTAGGTTTGTCATAGCTCTGCCACCTGCCTGGCTGTTATATCTCCAGGAGTTCCAGAAGAAACGGCAGTCAGGGTGCTGTTAGCTATCTTATACCACAGGAACATCAATCACACTTGAACACAGTCTCACATTAAAGTCCTATACACTTGCTACACTATGAGAAAACAACTAATGGAGATTTTAAGGTAATAATATTTTTAAATTATTCCCTCAGATTCAGACTGTCTCAGGTCAGGATCTGCAGCCTTTCCACTCCTAAGCCACAGTGCACTTTGGTAACAAGGCTGCAGAGAACCTCATTTCACTGGTGCTTCTCTGGATTTCCACAGCTAGTAAACCACCCCACAGGATGAATGCCTGGATCTGACTAACACTCAACCTTAATTATTTGGGCTTCATTCAGACAAGTAGTCCAAGCAAAGATTAAACGCTCTGTTCCCAAGAAGTTAACGATCCAATGCATTTCAGACTCTGAGAAAGCTAACACTCCTACTAAAGCTAACAATATAAATACTAAGTAATGCCACAACTGTTTGTCACCAGACAGCACTGGGCACTTCCAGTGTGAGGCTGCTGTGCTCAGCAGTGCGAAGTCCAGTGGTGGCCAGTCATCAGCACTGTCCTTTAGGGATCGATCCTGGGGCCAGCACTGTTTAATGTCTTCATAAACCGGGGACATCCAAACCTCAGCAAGCTTAGTGCCCTCTGCAAACATAGGTGGCAGAGCAGAGGGAAGGGCTGCAGCAAGCAACACAGCTGGAGAAGCCATGGTGCAGATCAGAGAAGGCAAGAGCAAACACAGCACCCGGTGTGGGACAACTCCTGCAGCAGGAAAGGCTGACCAAATGGAAATGGCATTGCAGAAATGGACATGTGGGTTCTGCTAGGGGAAAAACTTATGATGAGTCAGCAGCACGTGCTTGTGCAGCAAAGAAGGTCAGCTGCATGCTAGGTTGTAAACTGTAGCCAGCAGGGCAAGGAAAGTGAAGCACTTGTGAGAGTGCACCAGCTTTCATGGCGTGGTACTGTACACTGACACATCTGAACAAGCCCCACAAAATTCACACACAGAGGCCATGTGGAAAGGATGAGAATCAGGCTCAGCCTCAAGGAGACAATCAAAGGGAGATGCTGCTCCTATGCCTCCAGCTTCCTCATGAGAGGGTGCAGAGAAGATTGAGCAAAAGAATACTTTGAAGGGAAGTTTTAAGTTTATGTTATGTTAAAAGGACTTATGTCTTTGTTTTAAGAACTCAGTTATTTTGGAATACTATGCTTCCATCAACGAAGCCATAATAAATGTTACAAATCACCCCGTTACCAGTGAATGGAAGAGGTCATCTACTGTGGTTCAACATTTAGCAGCAATACACATGCATACACAGCAGCAAAATATGTATTTTTCTGTGTATATGTATATACACACACACACAAAATATAAGCTCACTCTAGAAAAATGTCCACATTTCTTATGTTCCAACACACAAATAAAAGGAAAAAGCAGAGGTCCGAGGTACTCTGTAGGGTGGCAATACCAATAGACACAAAGTTAATGTCCACTTTCTCAAGAGCCAGAGAGAGAAAATAGCTAACAGATACTGAAGTACATCCTATTATAAGTAACTCACTGTAAAATAAGCACCACTTCATGGAAAAGCACTGCATCCCAGCTGCTGAGGAATGCAGCTTCTCATACCCTAAGTATGCTGTATTCATTATTTGTGCTTCCTTACAGGTAATGGGTGAATTCATTTGGATGGTACAGGTTAAAAAAAAAAAAAGTTAACACGTTCAACAGACATTATTTTATCACATCAATTTAATTTTTAAGTAGCTGACAAAAGGAACACGGGAACGCCACTAGTTAGAAGACTAATGTAATTAAATAGCTTACAGCACAGCAGTGGTACAGTGGAAGCTTCTAAATGCATCCATCATTTACGCAACATCATAAAAAGACACTTCTTAAAAGCAGTGCTGGATTTAGCTAATTAGATTTTCCCATCATTTTAGCTAATTAGATTTTTTTCAAGTCACAGCTGCTTTTCATGCAATAATCAAAATCAACACTTCACCCAGAGTTGATAATATACAATTAATATACACACATACGGATGCTTCCAGCCCATTAGCGCATACTTTCATCATTTCCCCACTGAAGAAAATAGGAAAAGGAGGAGAAATAACACTGTGAGTGTTGTCATTCATTAGCTTATGATTAAGTGAGGTTAGAGTGCTGGGATCCATGCAGGCAGTCCATAAGGCACTGCCTAAGGCTCCTCCAGGCAGCCAGCTCCACCTGCCTCAGGACTACAAACACGCACAGGAGAGCCCAGCAAAAGCCTCTCAGAAGAAAAGCAATGCTAACAGACTCTCATTACTCCACACTGTTCTATAGTTGATAAAAAATAACGGAGGCACAGCTTTCTGCAATGCTTGTCTCCCACTCCAGTTAAGGACAGCTGCGGTAGCAATGTTTACAACTAAGGCACATCAGACACCACAACAGATAATGAGAGCAGAGCCCGTACGACACAACTCCAACGTGAAACCCAAACATTCTCAGCGCACGAGTGATACAGCCCAGCACCGAAACAAACCACGCTCTGAACTCCCACAAGAGCTGAACGAGGCCAGAGTGCAGCCCTGCAGCCAGTTCAACGTTTTATTTCCAGAAGAAACGGAAAGCAGGCGGGGCGGGGCGGCGGAGTTCGAAATCGCACACTCATTCAGAATCCCGACCGCACCGATCGCTTCCAAAGAGCCGCTCCCAGAACTAACGGGGCTCGGAGGACGGCAACGGCCGTGCGGCAAAGGGCAGTACGGCAACTGCCGGCCCCAGAGCCCCCGCTGCTCGCCCCGCTGCGGGAAGCCCGGCAGGGGCTGAGGCTGCGATGAAGGGCGGCGCGGGCAGGAGCTCCCCCACCGCCGCGGCTCCCGGCAGCCCCCCGCTCCCGGCCTCACCTGCTGCTGGATCTTCCCGTCCTCCGTGACCACCCAGTGCGTGGTGGCGGCGGCGGGCCTCGTCCCCGAGGCCAACAACGAGCACAAGCCTAGCGCCCAGCCTGAGAACACCCAAGCCCGTCCCAGCCCGCCCCACCCGGACGCCGCCGCCGCCGCCGCCGCCGCCATCTTCCCCAATCCCAGCCTGCCACCACCCGGAAGCGGAAACGCCCGCTCCGCCATTTTGGGAGGTGGGCTCCGGACGGGGCGGGGCCGCAGCTTCCCCCGGCTGCTCTGAGTGTTGCGTTCCGCGTTAAGTTGATGAACTTAGGTATTGCTTCTCATTTCCACCCCAGCTGACGGCGTTCACGTTCACCACGAAGAACACCGGCTCAGCTGCAGCCACAGTATCCCACGCCCAACCAGGATTTCCAAATTCAGCTTTTCGTCTGTTGTACTGCAGCCGAGTTGCGAGCAGTTGTGCTCCTTCAGGACAGCAGCCCTGCCTGTAACACACACACACACACTCAGCAGCTACAATGAAGCAAAAAGCTTATAAATGCTGACGGAGCAGTTGACTAACACACGGGTTTGCGTTCCCTTAAGGACGGAGATTCCAGTCCCACAGCTGCGGTACTTACAGTCACCCAGATTTCCACGAGGCACGTTGCACTCCTCTCTAAATAAATCAGGCTGTTACTCCAAGCCGCTGTTGCTGTCAAGACACCAACATATTTTATTGCATTGTCAACATCTAGAATATTATGTGAGTGTGACGTCTCCTTTTCACGATACATTCCCAAATAGAACATAAAGGATCCGTGAGGCACGCAACTTGTGTTGAATAATAGCTAAATGACCGTCCAAATGTTTGCATTTAAGTTGAATTACTCACACTGAAGAAGCTAATAGTCTTGATAAATAATCATTAATGACACACGGCCCTATACATCTATTACAATCTCATGACTAAGTCACTAAACTAAAACGTAGCACAGCACCCTGCTACTAAAGCCACCATAAAATGCTGCAGAGTAACTGTAAAACAATGAGCCAAACAAAATTACAAAATGAATTTATTCCAAAAGTGTAAGGGAACATTTACAAGTCATCAAGATGGTAAACAGGTGTCTCCACAAGAACTCACTGCATTAAAATTAAATACGAAAGTGAGGGAGAAAAGCTGGCTGCTTCTGAGGCAACAAGAACTTTGCATGTCATCTCTGGAAAACAGGAGCCCCGCGAAAACTCACTCCAAACTCAGTGAGAAAATAAGCTGCTAGTGCCTAAATATCAGTCTAAAGGCAAGCAACATTTAGGCTTGGAGATCATATTTTAAAATCCCCTCAAGACAACAAATGACAGCCACAGGTGCAAAATGCCTTCTGTCTTTCCTTTAAATAAAGCTTGTTACTATCCAGTGACTGTTTTCAGAGTGACGTTTTGACCTCAGGAATTTGTACTTTGAAAAATTCTTTGCCAAGTTTGTCGCTTTTAGTGACGAATCTGATTTCAGCAGCTGGTGTATATTCAGAAGTACAAGCTCCCATGTCCTGGAATGTCCTAAGTTTAAGCCTGCTGCTCCAGAGTTGAGCACAAATAGACTCGCAATTTGGTCAATAACTCCAACTTTGACATAATTTTGGTATTCTGCCCTTTTGATTGCAGTGATAAATATCGAACTGTTAATGAAGACACCCGAGTCAGATTCACAAACAAATACAAATGGAACTAGGTGGCAAAACATCACTTTTGAGCATTCATATGTGGATATCAAATGATCGCAGAAAAAAAAAGGGACGATAATAAAAGAGCGTCATTCTTCTAAAGCCTAAACTATTTTACATCAACATGCCCCAAAAGTCTTCTTAGAAATTCTCTTCCCTGCCCCAACTTCTTTTTTTTTCTTTCTTTTTTTTTTTTTCCTTTCCTATCAGCTAACCCCTTTATAATGTTGAGTGACCTGAGAAGTAAAAATTGCAAGTGGTGAGAATAAAAAGCATTGTGCTCTTACATTGTATTTTCTGGGTGTACACCAGTAAATAAGAACTCCAAGTTGCTATGAAAAAAAAACCCAATAGCATGGATTTGTTCTTCCACTTGAATCCGACTACACTGCTGGAATTTTTCAACATTAGCCAAAATACAATTTTATTTATATATTTTTAAATGCAACTTTGTTGGTAAAAAGACAAAACAAGAACACAACCTTCGAGTGCCAACTAACCCAGATATTTGCAAAACACAGTAAAGAGCCAGGTACTGCTATGGTCCGGCTCCAGTCTACAAAGCTTAATCACTGCATCAGTCTTTACCCATTCCTGGAATATTTCTAGTGATTTATTGTTTCGTTTTTCCTGTTCATTTCCTGTAATTTCATGGCATAAGTATATGCACGTATTCATATCAAACATTTAAAATTCCTTTTGCAAAACACCACTTTTGCATTACAATGCACGGAGAAGAGTAAGATGTACAAAACAAAAGAACACCACATTCTCCACAGTTCTAAGTGAAAGGACTCTGCTTCATGCCACAAGCAAAATAAATTTCCAACCAAGTTGCAAACTTCAGAAAACCAGCATGTCTCTCAGTCAAATTCATTGTAAGTAAATAAAAGCAAATCTAACAATGGTACTCTTCTCCACATATTGCAAAATGCGATTACAGATGAGGAAAGGATTACTTTAGGTGCTAAGCTCATCTGACGTATCTCTGTAGTCATGCCTTTCCTATCCATTACTTAATACATAAAATCAATTACATAGTATCAGT
The DNA here is from genome assembly GCF_054131305.1 of Coturnix japonica. Taxonomy (NCBI): domain Eukaryota; kingdom Metazoa; phylum Chordata; class Aves; order Galliformes; family Phasianidae; genus Coturnix; species Coturnix japonica. The sequence continues at coordinate 21,465,500 of NC_140667.1, read as the reverse complement.
AATGCAGTAGCTGATTTTTAGGTTAATATGCAAACAATCAAGATGTAAGTTTTGATAAAACATCTACGCTCTTTTCCAATTTTGAATAAATCGTGAAGACACTTCAAAAATAAGAAACCAAAACTGCTGACTGTAAGCATCCAAAAATACAGTTGTAGTTTCACTATGGACAAGTTGTAGTCCGTTAGAAAAGTAGATCATACATACAAAGGTATAAAGAACATTTAAGTCAGTCTGAGCAGAAGGCAGTCCTTGAAGGAAACAATACTCCAAGCAATCTCTTGCTGAGTGTACTTTCGCTTTAGCCCACTGGGGCCAGGGAAGGAAGATACAACGGTCTACTCAGTAGATTCTTCCTCGACTACGATTGCCACGTCCTCCCCAGCCTCTTCCTCGTCCACCCCGGAAACCACCTCTTTGCTCTGAAATAGAAATCAAAAGCTTTTCATACAGGTTTCATGCTGTATACCCATGAGAACTAAACAGCAATAACTCAGTATTAAGGCTGACTTCAGTCTCTGCTTGTTGTATGATGAGTTGTACTCTGGAGTGCTAATTGTAAAAGGATGTCAGGAGAGCCAGCCTCTTTAAACTAAGCGTAGTTTTCTGCATACTATGACTGAGTTAGCCCTGAAAACTGGGCTGTAAATAACTTCATCTGGCCATCTAGTACATCCTTCAGTCCAATAACACCATGGTGATCTTGACATACATTTGCCTGACTTGCACTAACTGATTTTATAAGATGACGGAAATTCACATCTTTTTCAGCCTGCCTTTTTCTATCCTTTAGTTATTAACATACTTAAGTTCCTTTGTTAGTCTGGGTTTTCACAAACGCTGAATTACAGGTTTACAGACGCTGAATTAAAGCACAGAGCTGCATCAGCTGAAGTCTGCCATTTACTTGGCAGAAGTAGGCCCGATGGACATCTGGGTAAGCTGGTGAGAACAGGTTGCTGCCACTGTGGCACTTGTTCATCCAGCCGGCAACTGCTCTCCCATTCCACCCACAAAAACGACTTTCAGAAAGACAGGTTCACTCAGACAGTGGGAACATGCACAGTTCATCTGACAAAGCCTAAAAGCTTTGGAAAAGGTCTGCAGCATTAGCAATAACTATAAGAAGAACTGAACACAGGTCAAGTCATAAGACAGGCGGGGGTCACTTGCAGAAACTGATCCGCCAATTGGAAATCCAGGGTATGTCCTCAATTTTGAGATAAAACACTCGGAACAGCTACCTTACAAAAGCTTATGTATTTAAACACTACTAAAACTAACCTGACAAGTCACATTACAGTCTATATAGGCTGACAGTACTCAAACACTAACTGACAAACAGTTAGAAAAAGGTCGTTACACACAAAAATTAGTGACAGTACAGCGTGACATTCTGAGAATGTGCTTAATTTGCCCTTTACCCTCAACCCACAAAGGCACAACTGTAACCAGACAAAGTTTTTCCAAGCTGCCTAACTCACCATAAGAAAAGCTGCCCAGGTTACTACTGTATTTTCCGCTGGGAGGATTATATATCTGCCTGGCATCCCTTTTTGGTCCTGCCGAAGCTTTCTTTGGAGGTGAACTTGAGGTTGTATCTTCACTTGTTCTTTTTTGACTGCCAGAAGAAAACAAAAATAGATCATTTTACCCCTGTGGCAACAAGTACAGGAATAACTATTCTGCTTTAAAGACTAACAACTAGCAGTAACTACTGAAGATGTCCTGATTAATAATTCTGGTTGATTCAGGCTTTCGCGTCCCTAAACCAAGACCAAGATTATTATATCACAGCCTTAAATCTTTTCAGGATTAATTTTCAGGGTTTTAATTTTGGTTTTGAAAATTTTTAACTTGTGCTGCATACATTATATGAACACGCAGCTTGGAATCTTTGTTTTATGAACAGCAAAAGTTAACAACACTTCATTATTGCTGTTAATGTAAAACCTCTTACTTTGCATCTGCCTTCTGTACTGGTTTCCAGGACAGCGTGACTGTACTTTTATAAGAAGGAGGAATGTGGAAGAGATCCTGTAAAGACAAAATTGGACAGTTCATTCTGCAGTCATATCCACATCCATTACACTCAAAGTTTTAGTTCCCTACTGAGGCTCCAGAAAAAGGCACTTGTCTTTGAAGAGTTTTAAAACCCAAACCTTTAAAGTCTGTGACAGAGAAGGGAACAGAAGCTAACTGCCTTAGTTCCATATCCTTTAGTAGGAAATTCAAATGAGATTTGCATTACTAGAAAAACACTTTATACTGCAAAAATACACTTTGTTTCTCTACCTATACAAAAAAAACCAAACAAACAATCCTCTACCTTTTAAGGAACTAAATGGCTCCTGCAGGCACATCTGACATCCCAGTTGTGAAGGTTAAAAAATTACTTGATAGCATGGACAAAATTTAGTTTGTGGTCATGAATTAAAGGCGTGGGACAGGATATGAAGAAAGGCAGCTAGTGAAGTTGGTGAAGTTTTAAAAACGTAGTTCAAAGAAATAAGAATGTTTTCAAGGTCTGTGGATAGAAGTATATTTCTTCAGCCCATCTCCCCCAGACTGTTTGAAGAAAACAGCTCTAAATAGCGGTTTGCTTTGCCTCTTCCTTCATTTACATCTCTTTGTAACTCTTTGAACTATTCCTTACCTGTCTTTAGCACAATAGAAATGGAAAATGAGAAGGAAAGAAGGCTCAGCTAGAATCCACACTCCCTTAAAGCAAGGTTAGCTACTCCTGCTGCCACTATGAAGGGCCTCAAAACATACCCTCCCCCAGCAGCAGCAAAGGAGCAGAAGCAGCAAAGCCATGTCTCTTCAGAAGCGTAAGAGTAGGCAGCACACTCAACTGACTAACAAAGAGTAACTTAACACAATACAATTTGGTTCAAATTATTCCTTTTTTTTCCCCTCCACAAGTTACTCTACTGTGTGAATTTATTTCCTCATAATGTTAAGACTCACCTTGATTAAAACATTAATGTTATTGGTGATTTTCAAAGCAACCACTTTGATCTTGTTCTGTTAAAAAAAAAATAAAAATACCACTGAATACTTGCTATTCCAGTAGCTTAAAATCATACCACTTGCTATTCAGTGAACTGCTGTAGCAGTAGTGAAAGGCACATACATACTTTCAAGGTTACTGTTTTTTAGGCTTTCAGCTACAACAGCCATTTGCTTGTAATGTTCCAGTGTATTTCCCATCCCCTTCCTCCAAGTGCATTCTGTTGTTAGACTGCAGTTACATCACTAGGACCCACTTTAAAACAACGCAGGAGTAATGCTCAGGAAATCGTGCAAGATAAACAGTAACCCAATCAGACACTGAACCATTATCACAACTGCAGCCTTAGTAGACCTTTAGTATTATTCAAAGCCTTCTCAATCATTCTGAAACTGGCCAATCTGCAGAACTCACACCAAACTGAAGGCAATGTGCTCAATGCCAAGCAACATTTTCAGTTTGTTTATATGATATGACCTGCAGCCTTTTCCCTAATTTCAAATCTGAGAGGACCCAGAAATATAAAGTTTAGTATTTGGTAACTGAATTTTAATAACGAACCATAATTTCACATACAAAAAGTAAAATAAAAGAAAACCATGTTTCTGAAATAAGATTAGCGGACAAGCTGAGCTTCTACCAGTCATCTAAAACATAGGTAACATAAATAAGTTTAAAGAGAAAGTGGCAATAGATATCAGCTATAGATATTCAGCTATTTGCACGCTTACAACAGGTGGTAGCCTATCATTATGCACTAATAGTTATTTCTGTATGCTTAATTATAGTCACTATTTCCACAACACTCACCTCCTCTGTTTTCAAGGCTTCTCCTGTTTTACCTTGGAGTGCTAGACGAAGCTGTCGAATATACACCTGCAAACCTCGAGCAAAATATTGTAGCCTAGAAAGTTGAGAAGCAAGTGGTTAATTTCACATAGTCCCATAAAATAAAAACACATAGAAAATGAAGCTCTAAACATTTTTCCACTAAGAAAAATCCCCAAAGTAACACTTTTAAAGAGAATTCCAAGACCTGCCCCAAAACAATTACCTGATTTTAAAGTCTTTCAATTTCTCTGCATTCAGCTTGGCTGTGAGGAAGTCTGGAAGTTTACGACCCAGCTGATGGAAGCTATACAAGAGACACTCAACGTAACTGAACTGCAACTTGGGCTCTTCACCACCAGCATTTTCTCCGTTTTCTGCTTCCTCTGGAGGAAGTGGCATATACTCCTAATGAACAGAAAGGAGAAACAAATATATGAGGCACATTTACATGGATTGACAGTTCACCTGCGGTGTTTGAACTGGAGGCTTTATTTTTGCTGACAATTTAAGAATAACTTCCCATCCCCACACTAATGTGTGGAGCTGCTCCACAAGTCCTGGTGCAAGTAGTTAGCCTACACTCATACTTCCCTGACACCTCTGAGTTTTAGGAGATAGTACGGTAGCACTGCTGCTACAGGAAGCAATGACAAACAACATCAATGTTTCTGAAACAGCACAGAATTTGTTTAACATTTCCAGTGCGGATACAGCATTTAATGAGATTCAACATGAGTCTCTCATTGCTATGTATTTTCTTTTTCTTTTACTGCAAGTATACTGGATCGAGACCAACATACCTTTATTTTCAGAAGGGCTCTAAATAGTAAATGTTGTTTGTCATTGTATTATGGACAACATTATCAGTGATACAGCCATTTTTGAAAAGGATCAACAGATTAATGGATTAACAGAACTTGTTTCTGATGAAAAGTGTTTATTTTAGTGTTTTACATCAGTAAAAAATTGAATTAGTCTTACCAGCAATTTATCAAATAGCTTCTTCAAATTTGATTCCAGCTTTTCCATATCTCCACAAAATGAACTCATTTCAGCAAGAAGTTTCAAGACCTACACATAAGGATAGCAATTTTTTATGTGTTAACAGAGAAGAAAGGAAACTTAACTTTCAGACCAAATGAAACCATTATATCTGTACTGTTGGTGCATTAGAGGTCAGCTCTTATGGATCTTAAATGACCTCAAACTCCTGGTCTCAGGAAAGAACGTAATAGGGAATTATGCCTAGTCTGTTCACATCCCCAAACAGAAACACTGGTATTACTGTCCAATCCCAGCAAGCAACACTAACACTTTTCTGTAAACAAAAACCTTGTTCTCTCATACATAGCTCACCGTTACGTGGAGATTCATAACGATTTAGCTGAAAGTGCAGCACTGATTAATGTAAGCAAAATTACAGACATTAACCCATTCCCTTAGGAGACTAAATTAACACAAGCCATGCAACACTAATTTCAGTAAATGCTACATGCTTAAAAAAACCAACAGCAATATAAAGATGATTTTGCTGATCTACTTATATTCTAGCCTTGTCTCAAAAACTGGGACAAATGATAAGCTCAGTTGTACCTCAATACAGCAACAACAGTATATAAATACAGTATAAATACAGTTTCCAACAGTACAGATGTATATTTCTCAGGATTTCAGACACTGTAACTTGTCTTACCTCTAACTGGATATCAAGACCCTCCACTGGAGTAGTCAAAGCGCTGAGGTTTGGAAGTACATGCTCACAGAAGTAAGTAACAAATTTTGTGGAATGAACGTTCTTCTGCAGAAAACAATACAGGCTTCAGGTGACTCTTTTGAGTGAAATAAATATTTCCCCCCATCACTCTGCCAACCTTGTAAATGTCTACCACGCAGATAAGTCTTAAGGCTTTATTAAACTTATATTTAACTCTACAATGCAAAGATCCTTTCAAGACAGCTTAAACTTCGAGGCATTCTGCAACAAGGGCTAAAATGATTGCTCATAACATGGTAAAAGGAAAATGTATGCTGCAGTTGCCTGGCATTAGACCTGAATTAATATAACACATATACAAATCTAGTGTGAGAATCTTGTCATAATTAACTACAACATCTTAAATTTGAAAGAAAAAGTTGAAAAGCAGAGAATACACAAAAGCTCTCTGTATTCATGGGCTTAAAGGGAGCCTTCCAACATTCTAACACAAGAAAGGCAGAGAAGTTTGGTATGTTTTTGTTCTAATATAATCACTCAAAATACTGAAGATGAGCTACAGCTATCAACTTTCCACATTATTTCTCATGTAAAAGAAATATATACATACTGAGAAGAGTGGCACTGCCTGTCGAGTACACTGCAGAAGTCTGTCCACACAGTCTGGATCTGATGGATTGAATGTTTGTTCCAGGTCAGCTTGTTCGGCTACCAGCTCCACTAGTTGTTGCCTCCCACTTACTGTCTGTAAGCTTTTTAATCCAGACAATATCTTCATGAACAGAACAAATTCTTCACCTGTCACATCTTCCAGTACCTTAATAAAACATCAGAAAACACATTTCCATTCAAGTAATTTGCAAACCTCCAGGCCAAAACTACTTGATATCAAAAGGTAAAGTGTGCAACAATCATTTAAATCATCCTCTATTTATTTAGAAGCACGTTTAAAGGAACACATAAAAACACACGATATAATTGTACACATCTCCAAGTTAAAAACTGCCATCAACCTGCTCGCGAGTAACTTTCTTTTTTTTTTGAACACTAATCTTATGACAAATTTGCTACCTAAAAGAACCATATGTTTCAGGCAGAATAAAAGTTAAATAACTTATCTACTTCGTATCCATTGTCTTAATACATTTTTATTTTCTCAGCTCAGGCGGTGCATTGGAATTTCATGAAATTTAACAAGGACAAATACCAAGTCCTGCACCTGGGAAAAACTCCCTGCCCTGCATTCACATATTCTGGGAACCAACTGCCTGAGGAACTGCTCTGCTGCAAATATACTACAGATCCAGAGGACAGGAAGCTCCATGAGTTAGAGCATTCTTTGAGTGATCAACAGCTTCCTGGGTTTTGCCAAAAGAATAACCAGCATGCTAAAGAAAGCAAGGGGATGGAGGATTCTGGAATACTGCTCCTAGCAGGGAGACCTTCACCACGAGGAAACTGCTGATAAGCTCCAGAAGTGAAGCCACTTAGACCACCAGTGTCTGGAACACATATTCTAAGAGAAGAGATTAAGGAAACAACCCTTTCCACTATAAAGGAATGGACTGAGGTGGTACCTAAAAGCATTACGCCAATTCTTAAGAGCATGTGATCAAGACTACAAGCCAGGCTCTTTACTATGCCTTTACTGTGACTGGTTTTAGATAACAGACCTCCAAAACATTGCCAGTGATAATTTAATATCTAAACTTGTAGCATAAGATACTAACCTTCTTTGATTCAGCTAATATGAACTCTTCAACCTCCTTAGTCAGCACCTCTTCAGGTAGGGTTTTCAGTTTTGTAGAGAGGAATTTGATGGCTCTTTCTCTCACAATATCTTCCCCCTGAAGAATTTGACTGAATAAGCCTCCCAAAGTCCCTGCAAGGAGAATGAATCAGGAAACACCAATTATTTCGAAACTTAACAGCTGAGCCATCCATACAGAAGATAGTGTTTTCCTTCAAGAACCCATAAAACATTTAAAAGCAGTTTTCATAGTTCGACATAAGAAACACCATTCTTTTACTGGTCTGTATAACTCAAATTCATAACTACTACGAATTTCAGTACTGTTAGCAAAACAAAGTAATGAATACATCTCTAACCTTTGCACTGTATTAAAATGGCACAAATTCAGCCCAGCTGTTAATGCATTAGATAGTAGAAAGTATTAAAAAATACACGTTTACAGAAAAACGTGTCCTTTACCTTTAGCATCCATCTTAAATATACTGAGCAAAGCATTGTTCACCAAATTGAACTCTGCAGAATCATCTGAAGAGAGAAAAGGACACATATTCATATGCTGGAAAAGCAAGCATGATTGCAGAAAGATTTCTGATGTCAAACAAAAAGGATTCTATCATCTGCATTATAAATAATGTAACTTGTATTTTAACTGCTATTAGACTGTGGAAACAGAAAGCCGCAGTTACGAAAGCTGCAGCCAAAAGAAAAAGGCTATTTTCCATCTCATCCTCATCCTCTTGCCCTCCAAAACTTCAACAATACAAATGTGATATGGTTGAAAACTTGAAAGGAAGTTTTAAGTCATGATGATTGTAAAGAGCAGCTGAATAAGCTCACCTCTATTAAATTCAGGCAAAAGAAAGCAATACTTCCTTTTAATCTACAGAGTTCCTTGAGGGAAGAAACAATTTTCCCTAAACCAAATGAAGAAATGTACACGTCCCTTAAAAATATTTCCCTTCTGAGAGGCAATACTGCAGAGACTCAAGCACACATTTTTAATACAGTTTTCAACATCTAATATTTAGCACTCTATAAACCTACTGAATTATAAAAAACACTGTATATTAAATTCCAAATTAGGTCTTTTGTTAAAAAACAACAACAACAAAAAAACAACAAAACCCACATTCCATCTTTTTGCTAAGGTTTTCGGATTAGGAATCCAATAGCTCTTGTTGTTCAGAAGACAATTTAGTACATTCTGTAACTGTAGTATTACCTTTGCATCATGCTTTTGAAGAATTTGAATGAAAAAGGCTTGAGACAATAATAATTCATCAAAAATTCACAGAATAATTCACAGAAGCAGCAGCATAACAGGAGAGTACATAAAAGAGGGGAAAAGGAGCAAAAAGTGGTGAGTGCCACTGGGACAGGCTGCTCTGCAGCAAAATAATCAACAGAAAACATTTTACAGAACAAACTGCATTCGTCACCAGGTGAGCATCTCCTACCTGACTGCAGAAGCTGGGTCAGTATGTCTGCTACTCGGGGAAGATTATCTCCGGTGGCAAACTGAGGCAGCTCCTTAATTGCCTGGCGCCGAATCTGTGGAATTTGCACCAGGAAAAGAAAAATTAATGGAAAATTCTGGAATAGTACCACAAAAAGAAGGATTGAACAGTACAAAAGAACTTGGACATGTCAAGTCCTATATCAAGTTTGGAGGAAAAATCGGCCAAGTTTGAGAAAATGACCACTTATCCCTTATCCTCTTAACATGAGCATCATATTCTCAGAGTGATGTTCAACTGTCAGGCTTCAGTGACAGCCCAACCATGCTCTTTGCTACAAAACAATATATTAAGATGTACTTTGGAGGAAGAAAAAAATATTTTTCTCAGATTTAAGCAGAACTGGAGAAAAGCCAACTTGACCAGCAACTACACTCACAGAATTATAAATCTGAACAACAGCTTAAGTAACAAACACAACAAAGGGCTGGAATCTGAGTTACTATGGAGCCTTATCTGCTAATGAAAAGGATACTGTTACAGGTGTGCATATGGCAAAGAAATAATGTTTTTTCCCAGCGCTGCCAAAACCCCTTCAATCATCTGCTCGCATCTTTTAAGATCCAGCCACCAGGGGTGTTTCAGCTTATTTCAAAACAAGAAGCAGCACAAAGCACCTCAAGATTTCTGCATAAAGTCAGAATCACAACCTTATGGTTCTCAGGTGCAAAGGAAATTTTCTTGCCTTCCAGCAAGATTTATTGAAATCCATTACCACAAAGTGCTTTGAAAGTAGAAATGCAATAGATATTCAAAGATACCATAATCTAAGCTTCTTTCTACAGAGCTGTTCTGTTGATCAATGATGGGAGTGAGAAGACAAAGGAAAAATGATTTATCTTCTCATACCATCACACAATAGATTTTTCTATTGCAGGAATATGACTAAGTGTTTAAGGCTTCCAGAGACCAACCCTCCCCTTCTGAAAGGCACAGGCTAAGAAAGAAAAAAAAAGAAAGGAAAAAATGAACAAAATATAAATCATCGTAGTAACCGGATGGAAGTTTTTGGTCCCTATTCTTACAGAAACGTCTTCATCCTCACAGAGGTCCAACTGGGCATTGATAGCTGAGTCAGCTAATTCAGGAAAATGCTTGAAGAATTTTGGAATAAACTGGGCTGCAAGTCTTTTCTCCTTGGCACCTCCTTTCACACCATCCAAGATCACCTGGTAGGCATCCTTGTGCTGGAAGAAGAAAAAAACACAAATAGAAATAATCTTGGTGTGTTCTTAAGAAATGATTTTCTCTTTCTTCTTCTATTGTGCCTTTTAAAACAAACTGCATTATACAAGTCTTATACAAAAAGAAAGTGCATTTCTGTCTTAGAGCAATATAACCTCAGTAATCCAACAAAATCTGTCCCCACTGACTGTACTGTTCTTCTGGCTCCAGTACACCTTGCAGGGCTTATCATTCAAACTCCTCGCCCTGAGGCTAACAGCTCTTACACACCACTTGTGATTAGATTAATGCAGACTAAGGGACTTACATTACCACCTTCTTCACTGAATTTAAGCATTATTTTTGCCTTTTGTCAGCTCTTTTACGCAGAGGTTACCTCTCCCAACAACTGTACAACTGTAACAAATCGTGAGTGATTGCTATAATTTATTGCTCTGAAGTATCTTTTGCATCTATTTCAACAGCTGAATTGATGTGTGAGAGTTTTGAAAAATCTGTAAGCAATAGATTGGATGTGATAAATAAATTAATTAACCTACAGTTGAAATACTGAAGAAAAAAACCCACTTCAGCAATAGTGTGGAAAAGTCTCCGTCCAGTTCTTCCAACCAGAATCATTTCTGATGTGCCTGCAGGACTGAACCTTCACAATAAATTCAAGCCTTTGTTGTGGTTAGCTGTTCACAGAATGGTTCTGGTTGGGAGAGACCTTAAAGATGGCCCAGCTCTACCCCCTGCCATAGGCAGTGACACCTTCTGCTAGAAATAAGCGTTACTATCACTAGGATGCTAATCAGCATCTTCTATCACTGATACCTTCATGGTTGTGAGAGCAATATTTAGGCAGTACATTCCACTTTGAAGAGCAACATCAACAGTACTGGACACTTTTCTTTATCTGCTCTGAGTTTCTCAGAGTCGCATTTATCATCACCCCTACTCCATAAACAAGTTCACCTGCAGCAAGTAGAGTTACTAATTTACAAAACAGTATGCTGCTTTAGCTCCCCTTATAGCAAGCTGTATTTTAATATTCAGGACTGCTTAAACACTCCTTATTCCATGTGACACCCATCTGCGATGCCAGATTCTGACCTGGAATGAGACACTGATTTGAAAGGAAAATCAAATAAGAATAGTTTTTCAGCTGACCCACATCCCCATCTGACCAGCCCTACAGTTGTGCAGCACAACAAGCAGTGCAGCATGTGCAGGAACAAGAAAGCACAAACTAACAGTCAAATATATATTGTTATAATTACAAAGTCACACACCGTACACAAATAATGATGTTTTGTGAAACAAGCTGCTTACACTTCACATATACTTAAAAAGCATCCATACAGCAACTGAAATAGAGTAGCCTGTGTTCCAGGAATTTCTATTACTGCATGCTAACTACTCCTAACACACAGTTGAGGTAGAAGTTTGTCTCACCACCTATCTAGCAGCAATCAGTGCCCAAGAAAGCGCAGCTACCTGCAGAAAGAATAATCCTGCACTTGTGCACATTTCTTCCCAATCGGTAACACAAAAGTGTCTGAGCTTCTGAACAACTAAAAACTGACCACCCAGCCATTGATTTCTCTTAATCAGCTCGTGAACTGATGAATACTTCATAACATCTCATGCCAAGTTTAACAAAGTGTTATGGAAAAGCGTGTTGTCTTCTTTGCTTTAAACTACTTCTTGATAGTTGGTTTTTTCTTTTGACGTTCTTGTCTTCTTTCTACTTGTGATGTAGACTCATCTGATCAGTCTGTTTCACAACTGAAACACTTTCAGAAGCTGAATACTTACGGTGCTTTAAAACTCCATTTAATGTTCTATTTCTAGCAGTTTCTTGCTCTTTTCCTCATGTTCAAAGTTTCCTTTTTGAGATGTCGTGACTAAGACTTTTTTATAGTCAAAGCATGTGAGATGTCACATACGTAGCGATATTAAGGGATAATAGATAGGGGTAAAATTGATGAATAAGGAACAATTACTCATGGCTTCTCAGAACCCAGAAATAAGAGACATTATGATTAGGAAATGAGAAGTTTAAAGAAGGTAATTTCTTCACAAAGGTTAATGAAGCAATGGAACATTTTGTCACAGAACATTCGTAGGCCAGAAATACAAGCAGTTAAAAAAAGCATCAGAGAAGACTACTGAAGATCAGTGCAGCACAATACACTAATCACAGAGAAGCTCTGGAAGCCTGTAAGCAGAAAATGCACCAGGATTCATTGTTCTTCACTCACCCTATTCTTACCCTGAGAGATTCCGGCCCATCTCTGGGTACTGATCCCTGCTACAGGCAGCACCTGGCGCCATTCTGGAGTCTGTTCTACCTCATGTAGGAATCCCTGTCTTACAAGGGCTACCCACAATTGTCAAAACAATGAACGACTATGCACTTGTAAAGCAGCACACTTAAGGCACCTACTTATTTTCTCTCCTCATAGCTCCCATATTTCCATTACCTCTGAGCTCATATTTTTGTTGGCCCGCCTGCAACTTTGATTCACAGGGGCAGAGTTACACAAGCAAAGTAAACAGACTCGAGTTTAAACTAACTTTAAAAATAAACGAACTGTAAAACCTTAAAGAACTGCCCAAATAACCATGTGTCGTAGTACATACTTAAAACCAACTGCTAGGTGCGTGTATACAAAGCTAATTCTCTAGTTAGGCGTGTTATAACACCCCCCACCCCCCCGTATGGCCTGAACCTGGCAGGCAAAACAAGGCAAAACGACAAGCAGCCCGCTCCCAGATACTGCCTCCTAAATAACCGGGAGGCCACATCTAAGCGAAGAGCAACCACCGCCAGAGCTGATCCAGGCCCGTCAACACCCGCAAACCCGCGCGGGATCGCAGCCCTAAAGGTCGATCCACAACCTGCCCCGAGGGCTGGAAACCCGCCCCGAGGGCAGCACCGGCCGCAGGCAGCCAGTGAGGAGCCACCCCCCATCCCAGCGGCCCACCCGGACCGCAGCTCCCCGTCGCACTACTCGAGCCCCAGGCCTGGCGAGGCCTTGCAGGCCGCAGCCGCTCCGCACCTGGCCCGCCGTCTCCGTGGCGTCCGCCAGGATGCCGTAGTTGCGGTAAAGCTCCTCCACGGTGGGCATGGCGCGGCGGGGAAGGGGCAGAGCCGCCGCTGCAACCGAGGCCGCCGCTGACGCCACCGTCGCCGCTCAGGCCGCCGCCGCTCCGCGCAGGCCGCCGCCGTCAGCACCAACGAGGCGGAAGTCCCAGAGCGGTCGAGGCTCGGCGGGAGCGATGCCCGCTTGGCGCCCCCTGCTGGGCCGTGTGGTGCCGGCGGACCGGCTGTGCCGCCGTGAGAAACCCGCCGGCGTTGGGCGGTTCGAGGAAATGAAGTGGGATGCTGGAGCACCTCCCCTATGAGGACAGGCTGAGGGAGCTGGGTTTGTTCAGCCTGGAGAAGAGAAGGTTGCGGGGTGACCTCATTGCAGCCTTTCAGTACCTGAAGGGAACTTACTCCCAGGAGGGGAGTAAACTCTTCGAAAGGGCTGACAATAGCAGGACTAGGGGAAATGGTTTTAAGTTAAAAGAGGGAAGATTTAGGTTGGATGTTAAGGGGAAGTTCTTCACTAGGAGAGTGGTTAGGCCCTGGAACAGGCTGCCCAGGGAGGTTGTGGATGCCCCGTCCTTGGAGGTGTTCAAGACCAGGTTGGACGGGGCCCTGGGCAACCTGATCTAGTAAAGGTGTATGTTTGGTGGCCCTGCCAGGCAGGGGGGTTGGAACTACATGATCCTTGAGGTCCCTTCCAACCTGGGTCATTCTGTGATTCTGTGATTCTGTGATTCTGTGTGATTCTGCTGCTATCCATCAGTGCACTCTGCTCTTTGTGCTCTGCATTTCACCTTTTCACACTTATATGTGCATCCTCCTCCTTCCGCTATCACTTCTTTTTATTCCTCTCCTTTTCCCCCCCTCATCTACTTTCCTGTTGTTTCACATCATTAGCGTGGTCTCGTGGAGGTTGGAAAAGACCTCTGAGGCCATCTGGTCCAACAGTCAGCCCACCCCCATCATGCCCACTAACTGTGTCCCTCTGTGCCACTGCCATGTCCCTGAGTGCCTGAATTCCCTCCTTACAACCATATCTATCTTCCAGTCTCTAGTGTTCACCTTACTCACGCATAAATGTATTCATAATGGTACTTCAAGTTAATGTGAGTGTTTAGTGTTAATATGGAAAGAAAATGAAGGGCTGAAGTTGGTACAAGACTAGCGGACACTGAAATTATTTTCCAGAGTTAATCAGGTAACTGTTGGTCTGTTAAAATGGAGGTGTTACTGGAAGTGCATCTTTAGAAACTCAAAAGCCTGAAATGCATATCCATGAGTGGCAACACAGCTTCTAACAGGCCGTGCAGTGCACGCCTCCTGGATTCAAATGGTGTGATCAGTCAGGATTTTCATCTCTTCTTTCTCCTCAATCCCCTCACACCAGTTCAAGTGGCAATTGCCCTACGGTGAGTTACAGAGCTATTTGATAATGAACTGTTTCCACTGCGTGTTTGACTTCCATTCCTGTACGCTGCCCACTAAACTCCATACACTGTCGTCACTGCAGCCCTCTGCACAATTTTCAGTATGTTTTCCAGTTGTATTCAGTTTTCCATAGGAAGAACAATTTACTTGTGGAATCGTTGGAATTTGTTTATTTCTTCAGGATAAAAGATTACTGATCATGTCCTACATCTGCCCTGCCTGCTGGTGGAGAGCAGACCAGATGAAGCTGCATCTAACAGACTTGTACTATGACCATGTGTGGATGAGCATAAAAGATTCTCACAGGAACTGTGGTTCAGTTCTGTGGATCCTCCAGGAGCCAGGGCTGAAAAGCTTCTGTAGGACGGATTCCCAGTGGAAAATAAAGCGACTGCAGTCAAGTCACTGAATCATAGAATGGCTTAGATTGGAGGGGACCTTAGAGATCATCCCGTTCCATTTATGCCAGACGAGCAATGAGTCCTGAATTCTAATTCTTCTAACATCCCTCCTGCCGTTTCCCAGGCTGTGCAGCAGGCGGCACTCAGCCACCACGGATGGAGCCGGTTGTCTCAGCCTCCGCTCCCGTCGGGAAGGGCTCACCGGCGGCAGCTCAGCCATCCCAGCCGGCATGAGGAGTTATTTCCTGGGCTGTCTGCTCCCACAGCCAGAACAGTACTGAGTCTTTATTAAACGATTTCTATGCAGCATTGAGAACCATGCTGCATTGCTGTCTGAAAAAGTGTTACAATACGTTGTTCCAGGTGACATCACCAAATTCAGCAGGAGAGCAAGATAAGTGAAATAAAGTGCTTATTTTTCCTATTTTTCCAGCTTGATGACTTTGTAGGTGAGATAGCAGCCCGATGGTATCAGTCTTACCAATTATCTAAGAGTGGTGAATAGCAATTGCAGAACATCCTTCTAAGGATTTGCGAGCCAGGTAGTAATCTTTGCTTTCTTCTGTGCTAAGAAGCTACTACAGGCCTGGCATGATGCATTCATGCCCTGCATGTTAACCATCACTAATCTATACCATTATTTGGAGCCCACAAAGCTGTGTGCCTTTCCACATAGGGAAGGCTATGTAAAGATTGAAAACTCAACACTTGCCAAAGCCAATTGCATTTTCTTGTTTGTCTGGACCATTCATAGAGTAATAATAGAGAGCAGACATCTCAAAGCACAGAAAAATGTGACTGTGAAGTGTAATGTTTGGCAAGACAACTTAAAAATGGAGAAAGCAGCTACAGATTGTACAACTCTCAGGACATCTATGAAAGGGAGGTGCATGATTGGTTTATTCTAGGTTTATTCTACCTGTACTATGAAGATCCACGTGTATACAGTGCTGGTTAGGGAAGATAATTCAGGCAGATGCCTACTTCTGCCTCCAGGTGTTTGCGTGTCCATACTGCTGGCCTGCAGGCTGCATGCATGTTCATGGCTAGTCATGAAACATCTCATGCAGTTTCATATGAATATTCGAGCAATATTTCATGAATTATTCCCTGCCATTCTGATTAAGTGTTTCTACAGCTTGAATAAGATACAACCCTGGAATCACACAAATCAGACCATACAAAATACTCATCAGGTATCTTGTGAAATATTTTGTGAAACTACATAAAACATTTGTGCTACCATCCAAGAAGCACTGTCTCTTGATACTCTGTTAAGTTCATGAAATTTCACAGCAGTATCAATGGAATGACAAACAAAGCATAAAGAAAGCAATGCAACCACATGTTTAATGAAACAAAAGAACAAAGTCGGAACAGAAGGAATCCTTGCGTACGTGTCCCAGGCAGCTGTCACTTTGGAGAACGAATTATGCATGGCTGCCTTAGAGTGCTCAGAATGCATTTTCACCTTGTTCTTACAAGTACTGGGCAAAACTGAATGCTTCTGCCTCCAATGGGTAGTCCTCTATGGTCTTCCCAGTTATTGAGAGGCAGCTACATTTCCCCTTTTGACACTAAAATGCTTTCTAATGTTATCCTGCAGCTACAAATGATTAAACAACTCATTTCTAGTGTGCATGCTTTTAAGTAAAAGATTAAATCATACATAAAGGGTCTAGGGAATTACACAGAGAATACGAACATTTATGTCTGTTGCGGTGATCACCGGTTTTGTTGAATATAAAGGATTTTAGACCATCTGCATTCTCACTACTAAGCCTGCTGTTGTGCTCATCCAGATATCACAGCCCAATGCATTGGTACCCATTTCTACTAACAGGTTCTGACACCTTGAGCAGGAGCAAAAGCATTCCACATTTTTCCTCTCAGACTCCAAACCATGTGTGTACAAAGCCCCCAGCAAGCTGTGAGCAGTGGCATGCCTTGTAACATCTGCTGGCACCACCTTTCTCATGTCACTGCCCACCTCCAGCAGAGCATCCCATCTGTCTGCACCAAACTGAGCCTAGACAAACATGGATGGCATGCTTACCTTCAAGAACTCTGATGCTTAAGTAGGTGGCGGTGACTTTGAGCCAAACTCTGCACAGACATCCAAACATTTGACCTGTCTTTATTCAGACACCCAACAGATACTGACTGTTGTCCCAGTACCTTCCCTACCACTTGCCTCTTGAATTATTACATTAAAAAGGAGCATTTCTACCCTGGATGCCTGACCCCTACACTTTCCAGTGCTCCTAAGCTGGTGGGGAAGCTTTTGTAACCATGTCCAGAACCCTGAGGGCTGATCCACAGCATGGTGGCAGGTTACAGAGCTAAGGTCACATGGCAGCAAGCTGCAAGAACATCTCCACAGCTGCTGTGTGTTCGCAGTGGCATTTGGAATGGCACGGAACGCTGCTTTCATCTGTGCTGGCTGATGAGACTGTGAAAATGGTGCAGGCTGTGTGGGAGGAGATAGATGGTGACAACAGAGAGAAAAGAATCAGGAGGATTTGGGGTTTGTTCTTAACAGGTTTTGGAAATATTTTTCAGAGGTACTTAAGGAAAATTCCAGTATATAGGGTTGAATATCTGAAATAATCGGAGTAGCCATTCAAAATTGCACTTAACACATTATGAAAGGTCCCAGCCACCTGGATGAAATACGGCAGCAGGCTGTGTGAGTGTGGGTACAGAAACTACAGCCTGCAGCAGGTTCTGTCCCTGCACTGTGGTTTAAAAAGGGTCTGAGAGCAGCCAGATTGGAGCAGAAATTCAGATCTTGACTAGGTTTGAGTTAAATAACATCCCTCTAACACTCTGAGCCATTTTAATGAGAAAAATCATCCTAAGTAGATTCAGGTCTTTGTTACATTGGAAAAAGTTTGATGGTAATTTGTATCTCAAATTACCCTAAAAAAATAGAGGAAAATGTTATTTTCCCTTCTCCCATTTCACGAACTAGAGAAATTAGACTGTCAAGGAGATTTCTTCTGGCATAGCTCTAAGACTTTTGTTGTCATGGGGATGTCAATTAACTCGCTCGTTTGTTATCTTCTTAACTTAGCTGTGCCAGCAAAACTTTGGGATGTAGACCAGTTCCTACACTAATCTGAAAACTCAAAAATAGGAACAGGGCTTTCTGTTTAATAAATTGTTTTCTGAAGTCTTCACTGCACTCCCTGGTGCTTTCCTCATTACCATATACTAAGTCTATGAATATACAGGCATATACTGTATATGTACAGATTTGAAAATGCAGTAAACCACATAGATTTTATTAATGCATATAGTTGTAACCAATTGGAAATTTATTGGGAGGGATGATGATAAGCAGATCCTGCAAGTGTGTGTTGAAAGGTGCATGCTGCTCCTGTGCCTTGTCTGACCAGGGAAGATATTCATGCCCATATATGCCCATATAAAAAATGTCTGGTATGCACATGCCAAATATTTAGACATATATGTAATACATGTTGGAGTGTGTAATTTCATATTTTGTTGGGTAAACACGAATTGTTTTATAGATTGTATATTCATTTGTCATGCTCTGCAGGAGTGTGTATAAATGCATGAAAAGATTTTTGTATATGCGATGCAATGTGTATACATGACTTAAAGACTATGGAGCATCCTTGTGAGCATACCTAATGATAATGCTCTGGTAATTCTACCTTCTTCATTAAAAAAAAATAATATTTAATATACTCAGCATACAGAGTTTTTCTTTGAATACCAGGGAATTTAGGGTTGCTCAAAGACTGTAAACAAACCCTGAAGAGGGACAGACTTTGTGGCATTTTCACAGAAACATGGAATAGCTTAAATTTGAATGGACCTTTAAAGCCCATCCAGTCCATCTCCCCTGCAATGAACAGAGACACTTGCAGCTAGATCAGGTTGCTTAGAATTCTGTCCAGCATGACCTTGAACATCTCCAGGGATGGGGCATCCACCAGCTCTCTGGGCAATGTGTTCCAGTGCCTCACCACCTTGATGTAAAAAACGTCCTTATATCCAATCTGAATCTCCCCTCTTTTAGTCTGAAGCCATTTCCCCTGTATGCACATTGTGCTAGATGCTTTGTATTGGAGCTCTGCGCCTATAGCCTCTGCCCCAGAAATCTGTCCTTAGAGCACATGAATATTCTATGCTGAGCTGAAACCCTTGATGTCTGCCAGAAAGTGTTGACAGTGCCCTTTGTTGGCTTCCCCGGGGACTTCATGCAAACCACTTCAGAAATACAACAAAACCATAGGATCCTTAAATGCTTCTAAACAAGACCAAATTAGAAAAAGGCTTCACATTGAAAACATAATTTTCAATTAGTGTCTATTCAGTGGGAGTGGGAATGGGGCGGGGGAGAACTGGCACGTGAGATAAGCTGGATTTGTTAACATGCTTTAAAAATGCTTGCTGGCTAGCAGGCGTTTTTTCTTTTTCTTCCTTTTTTTTTTTTTTTTTTTTTTTTTCTTTTCCCCTTGTAAATTCTCACCTTGCTGTAATTTGGTGACATTTTCACAGTTGCAATATGCTCTGCTCTTGTACTTCAGACAGAAGGGAACTCTGCCCAGCAGGAGGTAGACTTGCTACAACCATCAGCAGGCTGTGTTCTTGTGTCATACGAGCAGGTAAGCTGTGCTGCACAGGATGAAAGCTAGGGATGAAACAAGTCATTTCCTTCCTCAGTCCACCCCTGTTGGTATCATTTGGTGCACTGATGAGAACACTAGTGACTGAACGGGCCAGAGTGCAAAGTGATGTCTCATTCCCCTCAGAACAGCACAGCGTGTCTCTACTGTAAGTGATGAGGGGGTGCCTTCTCAAAGGACAGATGATGCCAGTCTGCAGGGAAAGCACTGGGGACCCATCACTGCGTAAGCACATTTTGTCAGCATTCCTGCTCTTGGCAGAGGAAGAGGAGCAAGTTAGTTGCCAGTGTGGCTGTAATTAGTAGAAGGAGAGACATGAAGTACATCACTCCTTAATTAGCTACTGCTTCTTTTATCCCTTATTCTTTTATTCTCTCTATCCTCGACATGCGGCAGCATTGAGTGTTTGTCCTTGTCTTATATTTTGTTTCTTTTTATTGCTCTTAGAAATCATTCCTTCACAACCTGTAATCTCAGAAAATAGCAGCAGCCATCGAGATATTTGGATTGTGACATTTATTGGCAGGGCTGTGCTACTCGTGTCCATTGTGTGGAATCCTGTTCTTGTGCATACATGTTATGTAGTTTAGTTTATTTGCCTTCTCTCTTGCATTTCTGACCACCTTGAGATGCTCACTCACATCTATCTGGACATCCCAAGGGCCTCACAGGACCAGGGTCTGTCAGCTCCTCACCTGGTCAGCCTAGAAGGTACAGGTCACTCATTAGTTACAACCACTGTGGCAACAGTGTGAAGATTTTGTGATTCTGTTAGGAATACTGTACATGCTTGACTTTCCTTGCTTTTTCAGAGGGACGTGGATCTAAAGTCCTTCATGGACCTTAAAATATTGACCTTAGCAAGTGAAAGAGAAATGTGGGAAATACAGATTCAGTGTTAACAGGAGACTGAAATAACTTCTGTGTGCTGTAGGATATGCTTTGGTGAGGAGGATGCTTTAAGTTTGATGGTGGTTACCATGAAAAGCTTTAAAGAAAATATTTCTGGCTTTTCAAAATGTTTTAAAGCTTTTGAAGAAGGACATAAAGCTTCATGAATTTCTTAAATAAATATTATTGTTTACTAAGCTTGCTGGCTGACAAAGCCTCTCTCAACTTTACATTTGCATTCAGATACTCCTGCAGTTAGTTTACCCCCAAAAAACTACTATTTTACTTTAAAGATACTTGCCTGTATGTCTTTCACCTCTGAATTTCTTGATCTCCCTTAAAAGAGTATGGTTTCTATACACAATCAGTTAGGATCTACAGATAAAAGCAAGGGAACTGTTACCACTCTGTCCAGTTCATCCATATGGCAAAAAAAACAACGACACTAACATCTAACTTTTATAATTAGTCAGGAATGCTGCAGAAAGTTTAGCCTACTGAATATAAGTATCCACAAATTACTGTGATACATAGACACGGAAACATCAACATTCTGTGTTTTGAACTAGGTAAGTATAAGAGGGCTTTCCTGTTAAGACAGGCTATTTCTGGAACCCTCTGGATATATTTGGCACTAACAAACTAGAAGTCATTTGCTTATCATTTTCTGCCAATGCTTTAACTCTGAAAAAATCTGAAATCACAATATAATCTTACAGATAATGTAAAAAAAAGAGCATATCATATAGTATAAGTGTGATATTCACTTAAGAATATTGCTACAGCCATCATGTTATCTCAAGGCAGTTTGAAAGGGCTCGATTGGAGGGGATTAACTTCAGTTCTCTCTTTGTCTTTTTAAAATGGTTGAAACCTGTGGCTAGTGAAGGTATCTGAGCATGTGCATTTCAATGGCAACTTTTGTGGACTAGCTAAACTTTTCTCATTTCCTACGCAGTCCTCTTTCCACACTGAATTTATGACAACAGGACACCACTGAATTCTTAGCCCTTACCTACTGCTGACCAAAGCAGCCACTTCTCTGTCCAGACTTGGCAAGATAGATGAGAAGATGCTCCACAGCTATGCATCTCTTCCTTGGTCATTCAGAATGGCATTAACTGCCTCCTGCAGGGAATAAATAGATAGCAGCTCTCTTTTGCTCAGGGAACTATTGTAGTTCAAAGGTCTTTATTATTTACTGCTCCTATTTTGGCTAAGAATACATCCCAGAGCACGAAAAGCTCTGAGAGACCTATGCTTACCCTATTAAGACAGAGACATAAATATCAGCCACTGACAAGGAAACAGCAAAAAGTTAAACTGTTTAATGTGCACTTGATAGAAGTGAACAATACAGACTGCTTTCTCATTAGTTTTATCAGCCTCAGTGAGTTATTCCACTTAATCCCTTGCTCTTGCCATTGAATTTGGCCCTTCTGACAGTCAAATCAGCTGGTAATGGCTTAATTATTTGTATGCTCTTGAAAAAGAGCAAGACAAAAATAAATGTCTGACACACAAACTGAACAGAAACTTCTAAGTTTCTGGGGAAAACGTGTGGTTTTCTCAGAACTCTACAGGTCACAGGTGAATGTCTCCGATATCCAGCACAAAATAGGAATTAAAGACCGGGTCTATTCTTCCTTCTGGATTTGCTTTCGTGAAGCCAGCAGGCAACCTATTCAAATGCCATCTTGAATACGCCTCAAGTGATGTATAAATTGAAACACTGGGCCAGTCCTGATGATTCAAAATCCATCCTGGCGCTGCAACCAAAACTCACTTCTCATAGGCCTTCTTCATATGTGAAGGAGGAATGTGACTTTCCTGCATCAGATACTCACATGCAGCCCTTTCACACCTGCCAGAAAACTTTGGAGTTAGAGATGAATTAAACCAACATTTTTGTTCATTTCCTATTAAAACTCTGTATGACTTCAATTGAATATTTCATTGTAAACAGGCTGTGGGTTTTTCTGTGCTCTGCTGAACAGCTGCAGTGTTCTCTCCTGCGTTCGCTGCATCTCATTGGCAAGTCAAAGGATTTATGAGAGGGATTATATGACATGGTTGCCTGTGATAGCAGGGGACTGGACTCAATGACTTAAACAATCCCTGCCAATCCATGTCCCTATCTATTTTCCTGTGATTCCTGTAGAGTATGCAAATTGTGTTAGGATTCCTGGCAAGAAAACAGCAATGCTAATCTGTTTTATTATTGCCTTATCCATTTTGAGCTGGCATATCCATATCACAGTGTTTGATTTTCTGTTGTCTTGCTGCTTAGGTTGTCATTTAAACTTACCCATAAAGAGTGTTGAAACTCAACTAATTAGAATGGAGAAGCTTGATGTTAATTTTGCACAGATGTAAAATGATTGCCCAGGCAGGGGGATATCAGCTTGCATGTATATGTTGATTCACCGAAGCTCCAAATGCATTTTTGGGCTGTTGGTCTGTGAAGTATCCTCTTTCAGTGGTTTAGCTCTTCAAAGTATGGTCACCCCTGTGCAAACAGAGGATTAAGGTTTTCCAGGCAGAGGACTATGAATGAGGAGAACTTTCATGCAATGAAGAGCTTATTTACAGGAGATTTACTGCAGTAAATAAACATGTAGTTATGAAGCAAAGGAACTAATGGAGTCTGTTTTTTTTTCTGGTGGTTTTGTGTGTCATGGCTGCTTTATTCATTAATCCTGTAAGTTACAAGCTGCTGGTGAGGCTTTTCGGATAGTTTTCTTAATATGGACTATTTAATGTTGAGTGTGGATGATCATATCTCAAAAACACATTTTTCTCAGATAGGAAAAATACCAGTTAAGAATGAGATTTACTTCCCAGCACTGCTACTGGGGCAGACTGACCATGAGAGGGAAGCAGCAACCTTTCTTTGACTTTGAGTTATATTCATACATCCTAGTACAGTGCATTGTCATATGATTCAGGAAAAAATGCACATATACCCTGTATCACAGACCACCATCAGTTCTGTAGCTCTTTAGCTGGGAGGAACTATTAATTTAGAGACAGAACTGCACATGCTTTCTATGAGATGTTGTCTGCTTTTACAAGTGCTTTTGTAAAGCATGATCCACTGCTTTCAGTCAGTGTGAAACTCCTCACCACAGAATAAGATTTTTTTTTGTCACAATGAGGATGTAATAAAGCAACTACAACCTACATAAACACGTGAATCTTCATCGTGGCTCCAGGTAGTTCTTCAACTCTTTCATTATGTTAAAGCCCCAAAGTGATCATTTTGTTGGCCTCTGTGGAGTACAGAAAATTAGATTGCTTTATACTTCTCGGTTATTTTATTATAACAAATGAATTGGAGATTGAGCTTTAAAATTAATATCCGGAAAAGAAAGGGAAGGATCTACTATTGAAACCATTAGGCCATTTTAAGGAGAGAGTAAGAGTTAGAATGAGCTTGAGAAAAATAAATGAAACAACTTCCTTAGGGACATTCTCCTTAATATTCTTCTGATGTCCGGATACAATGGGTAGCAGGATTCTTTTTCAGTGGAGATCACATCTTAGGACCATCACAGAGATAAAATGATGGTATCATGTGGGTCAGCATTATCTTTTGCCTTTCCTGAGTCATTTTCTCTGAGGGTTCCCAAAGCAACTGAAAAATGTCACTAAAGTCTTTTTACCCTATGGAGAACAGTGTGTGTCATAGTTTTGTGATTTTTGGTTACTGGTATTTCAGTAACTAGCCCACAAACTGTTGACAGTATGTAAGTATTGTGGTCTCCTTTTTCAATTCAGCAAAGTGAAGAGCCACAGTGGTCCTGTATCCACTCTGCTTCTGCTGGTAGTGTAAATGCAACCTGATGGTCTTTTCTATTTGCAGATTCAGAAAATGTTTATTCTGTTTTCTGCTGGAGGACCAGAAAGGTATGACAGAATGCATAGTTTCAAATAGGGAGGTGTTACACTTCTAACACACAAGATTTCTCCCAGTCTAGGTGAACAGTACCAGTGTAGGCTTCTTATACTTGTAGCACAAAACTGGCTCAAACACACAGAAAACTGGGAAGATTAAATACCTCTCAGCTGAAACCTCAGTTGTTGATAATTCCCCTGTAAACACTGAGTTTGCATATAAAACTGAAGCTTAAAGGAAGAAAGGATAAACCTATTATTGGTAAAATACAACAGATCACATCAGGAACATTCAAGTAATAATTACAACTCAAAATCTTTCTTCTCTTGGGCAGCTGTTGTTCATTCTCAGTCTCCCAACCTGCCACAATGAATGCTCAATATTCAAAGAACCCTTTTATATATATATTTTTCCCTTCCTGTTGCTTTATCTACTTACAGTTTTATGCTGGATATTAGCAAGGTCCAGTGATGCACTCTGTCCAGTTTAACTTGAGCTCAGATGAATAATGCTGCTTGAATTTTGTGAGTAGATATTTTGGTGTCACCAATGTTTGGTCCCTCACTGTACTCATCTTTAGAGTCTCACTAAGACTCTAAAGTGACCCACTGCTTCTTTACTACTTCTAGTCTTGGAGATGTTACCACGTAGTCAACTTTACCCATTGCTTTATCTTGCATGGTGTGTCAGTAACACTAGCATTCAGCCATCATCATTCAAGCCGAAGAGCAAGAATGCTTCTGGTTTTGGTGTTAGATGGGCTGGCATTAGTGCAGAGCAGAAAACAGCACTGGATAGTGCAGGCAGAATTTAGCCATTCTTATTCTCTAGATCCATGGGTTCTGAAGGAGGTTTCAGCTTGGATACATTTAAGGTAGAATCAACAAAAAGGTTCATGCTGACAGGTTGGGTGAGTGTTAAAAAGGCTACGGTCCAGACCCACAAACCTAATTCAGATGAGCTGTTCCAAGGACTCATTCATTCACTCTTGGGAAAACAGGCTTGTACCTCCATCATGAGCTGTGTATTAAAATAGCACAACAGCTGCTCCTTGTCTTTTCACCAAACATGTTCCAGGGAAGCTTGAGAAGGGCTTGAAGCAACATCCTTTGGTAATTAAGATCTGACTGGCTGAATGACTCTGACAAATTTCTGAAGCACTGAACTGGAGGACCAGAAGCAGATTCTCTCTTGGCATACTAATACAAGTCTGTGATGTGAGCAGCTCCAAAGAACCATGTAAATGCAAATGAAGCCAGAGATGAGTTTTTGGAACAAATACCAAGTTTGTCACTCGTTCTCTTTGCTTTGATCTCTGCTACCAATTAAAAGATAAAAAACTTTTATAGTATGTATAAGTCCAATTAGATCTTGTAATGAAATCCTCAAGTGCTACCAAGGTGGAACTTACAATAATTAGTTTTGATACATAAATAAAATTTCCAGATGCAATTTGTTCTTTTAAGCTCATGTTCCTCTTTTAGTTCACAGTGTTTTATTATTTCACTGATGTGTAAGAAGTAGCTTCCAATGTTTCTGTTCCCACAGCTCTTACAGACTCTGTGCTAATGCATTAAAAAGAACTGGAATTAATGACAAATCTAATAAGTAATTTTTCTAATGGCAATGCTATGAACTGAATTTTCAACTTTAACAATAGGTAAAAAGCATTTATAACCCCTTAGTTCCACCCCTTTATCTACCCACAACCGCAGAAGCACTCTCCATTTTATGAGGTTATTTGTATTAAAATCCAACATATGTTCTAGCCTCCCCCCATCCCCCCTCTTTCCCTCTTTTTTTTTTTGTTTTTTTTTTTTTTAAATATTTGATGAATTTATGCAGATGGAGCTTTAACCTGTCAAATAAATCAGAACATTTTCACTTGCATGTGATGCTGAAAGAGTTGGAGCTGGTGTTGTTCAGCCTGGCGAAGGGAAGGCTCCAGGGAGATGTCCCCAATCCCTGGCCCTAAGGCCAAGTTGGATAGAGCTCTGGGGCAGCCTGATCCAGTGGGTGCAACCCTGCTCATGCCAGGGGCTTGGAACTAGATGATCTTTAAGGTCCCTTCCAACTCAAGCCATTCTATGACTCTATGATCCTTTAAGACATACTTCCATTTAGAAAGTGTACATTGGAGACACATGCATAAATGATGATCTTTTGTCTGATAGGTCCTTATTCACAACATGGGAATAATAAATGATATACCTTATAGCTTTGTTGTGAAACTAAACACATGAATATTAATAACAAACATATGGAAATCCAGATAAGAGTTGATTTAGTCATTGTTAAACAGTAATGTATTAGGGCATACGTACCATGGTACTGGGAAATCAGTGACAGTACACAAAAGATAGGGAGATGCTAATTACCACAGCTCATGTCTTGCTTATCTTCAACATTCATAGTATTCAAAGGGCAGGGACTAAGACTCCTTCAGGATTCAATGCATAGTATTTGCAGATGCTACCAGGTCTGACTCTTCTAAGAAGCTCTGTGCTCAGGCTGCTGCTTTTCTACCTCTAAAGTCACTTCTCTGGACCCCAGCCTTGGTTGCCTTACTGGTGTACTTGTCATACTACCTTTTCTCTTCTTCCTGACTGACACTCTGGACAAGTAATCTTAGCTCTGTCAAAATAATTTAATGCTACATCTTTGATACATGTCTCAGGTTTTATCATTGCTGCCATAAAGGGAAACTGAAGGAAGGCCTGGGCTTGTGCATTTCAGATCTAAGCTAGCATAGACTGCAAAAGAGGGAAAAGGCCATGCTTATCAACTCATAACAGCCCGTGGCCATAAGACACCTTACAGAGAAGCAGTCCATCACTTGAAAGGGCCTAGGAGTTGGTGGAGATGATGCAACAATGTGCTTTATACCCCACAACAGCTAATGTTGATTAAATATCTCCCAACCCCAAATAGCACAGAAGTTTGTACAGAGGCCTGCTCACTGCATTGGTTGTCCAAATACATTTAAAATTAATACTAAACGGCCAAGCCACTTCTGGTCCAGTGATAATGTTTGTTAAAATGGGAATATTTTCAGCTTCTCAAACTGTTGGTCCAGCCTGATGCAGGCTGTACACATTAGCAGTCTCTCTATGAAACTGCAGTTTTAATCTCCTTGACTTCATCATGGTTGTGCTGCCTCCCATGTCTCTTAATGAAGGAGGGGTTGCATGTAACTGGCTGCATTCTGTTTAGAGTAAAATGTGTAAGCCAGGTATCTTCAGTGGGAACTGAGATTTACTAAGATATCTACAGTCACGGGAAAGAAGGAGAGGAACCTTCAGAGAATAACTCAGATTTAGATAGTGAGAGGCAGTTTTATAGGAACATCCCTTAAATTAACAGGACATGACAACTAACTGAAATAACGCCTGTAGTCCAGAAGCCATACAGATGCATCAACATGGCTCTCTATCCCCAATTTCCAACAAAACTAGCTCTCTGGAATGTGGTATGTTTGAATGATTTGAACTGTTTATGCACTCCTTCCAAAGCAGAACTGGAACCAAGCCAATTTACAATGTTGTTTCAGTATCTGGCAAATAACTGTCAGTGAATTCCCAGCTCACAGTTCAGCTGATACCAACGTGGTTATAAAAGTCTGCTTTTCTCACAGCCAGCAGACAACAAGCATTTTTCATCCCAGGACTGTTCAGGCAGTGAAAACATAAGCCATTCAGTGAGATGCCCCTTAGAGTAATTTAAAATAAAGTAGAGAAAACAAAAGAAAAAAACTTGCTTACAATCACTCAGCAATCATGGTCATAATATAAAGGCCATTTATAAAATTTATCCATATAAGTTTTATTCCTTAGAGGGCAATATAAATATCTAAGCAACAACAATACTGAATCTCATTAAAAACATGAGATAAGGTTGTGTTGCAGTCTACCGTTTATAGGATAAACAAGTTCAGTTATCTTAAGAGTTGTAGGATATGTGGCAATGAGTCACATGTGACAAGTGACACATGGCACTAAGGGACGTGATTAGTGGGCATGGTGGAGATGTGTTGTTGGGTGAACTAGATGATCTTAGTGGTCTTCTCTAGCCTTAATGATTCTATAGTTCTGTATCTAACTATTCATTGCATGTCGTTCAGCAAAAAAAAAAAAAAAAAAGGTGGAATGTCTTCTTCCAAACTACTACCAGGATTCAGGCTTGCTTTAGCAGCCCAGCAGTCCAGGGACACTGCTTTCAATGCTTACAAGAAAGTGTTCAAAAGTAGAGAAGTGAGGATGGTTTAGTCTTTGTTCCCAGCATGCTGTGGTGCCTTACCCCTTGTCAAAGAACGACAGGAGTGGAGGTGTTAATGCACACAGAAAATAAGACTCTTCTTACACAAAACTCTTCCATCTTCCTCATCACAGAGATGTGCTGAAACCTGCTAACTCACTTTTAATTGAAGAGTCTAAATCATCAGTTATGAAAAAGAACTTGCTGCACTCTGTGCTGCCCACCACCTGCTTATGAGGAAAAAATAGAAAGTACCAACAGAGCATATGAATTGAATTGTACTGAAAATTTACTCAGTCAATCATTCAGGACCAATTCTTGTCTCTCAGATCTGATTTCACAGCACTATTTGTCTTGGTAATATAACCAGAAATGCTTCCCTCCTTCTGGGAATTGAAATGCTTGTTGCCTTAACCTCTCCTGTGCAGCAGCTGAAGAAAACCACAGGGACTGTGTTACCCACTTGGAGCATTTTTAGCCATTGAAACCTCTCTTCTCCATTGTGGCCCACTTTAAGGTGCCCTCTCTTCTTTACAGAAAAGACAGCCATCAGGCCCATTACACTTCTGCAGGGATGCTCAGTTCAGTGCAATCTAGCTCTGACTTGTGCTACTGTCCAGCAGCGGAACATGGGCCATATAATAGCATCTCATTGCTCAGAGTGAGATCAGCAATTCAATTAAATAATACAGGTTGGCTATTCATTCATTTATTTATTTTTTAGCCAAAGTCTCTAATAGGAAATGTAGTACACAAAAACTAGAGAATAGGTTTCTGTTATAAAAGGGCCAGAAGTATGATGGGAACTGCTTCAGCCACACTGAATTCAGCTCCATGGATTCAGAGAGCAGTATCCTGAAGATTGCATTCCATTATCTAAGTGCTGTGGGCCTTATGGATCTCAGGGCTGCTCTCATAGTCTGTTGTAAATTGTACTTTCAACTACTGCATTAGTTTATGAGTGCGAAAAGAAAGCCAGGTCAGCTCACAGCACTCAGGAACTGTCCTGAGCTAGTAGAATCACTTTTTATTGATGAATATAGCATTGTTGTAGAAAAGAGAGAGTTGGTGGAGAGAGGAGTAAGAGGCAGGGGTGAGCTGGTCAGAGCAAGGAGCCGCTTGAGATATGCCTTGTAGACCTGAGGGTGCAACTGTTGGAGGTACTAGCCAGAAAGCCATTGACACAAAGAGATCCTACTGCACAGCCATGTGACACTTTTCAGTTAGCTCTGAGCTACCAATAGTTTTGCAGAGATTTATCTTCTAACATATTTGTATTGATTTTTGCAGTACAAGAGAACTCTTATGAGAAGTGCAAGGCTTTCTTCTTGTCTTAATATTTCCCCCAAGGGGTCTGCTCCCAAATATCCTTGGTATCATCTCTTGCCTTTTCCTGACACTTCTTCTGAGTCTTATTCTACAAGATTGATTTGTCTGCAGTGTGCATGGGAAATCCTCACATGTCCACTATACACAAGCCTCTAGTCCAAGCAATTTCTCACCTGCTGCTGCTGTGATCTATGGGAACAATATATATTGATTAGTGGCTGGACATGAAACTGTGCAAGGCTGAAGGACGCTTCTTTTATTGAGAACCAATTCCCTGCTTGCTCCATTTTCCTGTTATGAGCTCCAGAAGCAAAGATTAATGACAGCCGTTCCACTTGTTTAAACAGCTGATGTCTCAGGCCTAGGTCCCACCTGGGGCTCCCTTCTGGGAAATAACAACAGACCATTACCGAGCTGAGAAAAAGAACACCATAAAAAATAGCAAAGTTTTATCTTCCAAGAAGGCAAAGAAAATAATTTCTTCAGGAGCAGAAAACCCAATGAAGTACAGAAAATGAGATCCATTACAAACAGCAACAAATTTTTTACTATTGTCCCTTACTATTGTGTTTTCATAGATGCAGATTGCAGAATGCAGACATTGCTGGGATGAGATACAGCTGCTGAATATGAAAAAACACTATTGCATAACTATATGATGAATGTTCTCACAGTGAATGAAATGTAGAAAGTGACAGGGTCAATGATAACAGATGCATAGATACAGAGAAAGAAGCTGGAAGAATGTAACCATCCAGAGTAGGAAAGACAAATGGACCTATTTTGGGCACCTATAGCAAGTGTTTTTGACATGGTGAATGAAGAGGGTATAGGCAACAGGCCAGCCCAGCTGAACCATGGATTAAAATCAGTGCATTTAAAGAGAAGCAACCTTAAGGGAGGAGCAATCCTGGTTTTTCTTGCTCTGCATCCAGAGAACCCACTGAGGATATATATAGGTTGAAGAAAGGATAGAGGTTTCTTTGCAGCTTCTTGCATCAAAGAAAATAAGAAAACAATAATATTGAAGAATGGAGAGGTCACATTGCTGCTGCATATGCCTTATTTATTCTCTGGTTAGAGGACTTAAGAGTTCCAAGAATCTTGATCTGTTATGTTTTACCAGTACAAAATTAATATTCTGGCAAAAGTGGTCAATAATACAATTTAATCAAGAGAACTAGTTGTAATACTCCCAAACGTGAGTACCACGGTTTCATTGCCTTCTGCTTCTTTAAAAGCTGCACAGTCACTCGAATTGCATTATTTCTATAAGACAAGTTTGTGTGCAAAATTTCACACTTAGCTCTCGGATGAAATCACAGAAATAAGAGATCAGGCTCAAGCAGTCACCAAGTCTTCCAATTATATTTTCTAGCCTCATTCCATGTGAAAAATACCAGCCGACCCTTACATTTCAAACTACTGAGCTAATGAATAAGTACATCCTGTAGCTGCCGTTATCTTGCAGAGAAGGGGGAGTTAGGAGTGTGTTATTTGGCTGCCGTTTGTTTCAGTAAGGAGCAAAAAGCAAAGAGAAATACTGCACCCCCCACCTCTGCTGTCACCAGTCTGTCTATATCCATTTGTCATCCATGTAGGTGCTGAGTGATGAAATTTATAAGCACTTTCAGGCACACTGAGTGAGTACTGCTGAATCAGGAGAATCACAGTCTGGTCTCAACAATGTTTCTTTTAAACAACAACTTAATCTTCGAAGCCTCACATTAACTAAAAGGGCTTTTACAGGCCCTTGGTAAAACCCAGCCATTACTTTCAGAGATCCTGTAAGTACCAGAGCAGAGGACATGGTCTCAGCTCTCAGTTCAGGCATGTTTCCTTGCATCATTCCAGAATGCTGACTGCTTATTTTTTGGTCATATGAGAGAAATTTATCCCTAGAATGAGTCAGTGGATTTCCACTAGAGCTGAAGAAGTAAGTTTCACTCTCTTTTGTAAGAGGAATAAAATAATAAAATAATTTTTTTTTTAAAAAAGAAGGAAAAAAAAAAAAAAAAAAAAAAAAAAGCTTGTGGTATCCCTAGAATCAAGTTAGCACCTGGTGAATTGTTTCAGAGTGTCAGATACGAACCCCTTTGCCCTGTTCTCTCCAGCAGCTTCATACTCAGGGATGCTCCCACATGTTGCAGAAATCCTCCTGTGGAGACAAGGCCGTGGAGCAACACACACATGCTGAGAGGGTGAGAGCTGTGCTTGGGGACATCTGGGTGGGAAGACAGCCACAACTGTAAATCTCTGGCAATAAAGGCTCAGCTTTACAGCATCCAGTGCATCCTGGCCATGTTCCATCCCTTGCTGGAGGTAGAACCTTAGGGCACTTATTATTTATCCACTTTCCTTGTGTGTACTTTCAAGCCTCTTCAAGAGGACTTCAGTCTGTTACTCTGTTTCTATAATCACCCTCTCCTTTTGTATTTCCTACTGTACTTCACTTAGATGAGTAGAAGGAAGGGTGAGCAGAAGGCGGAAAAGCAGGTTTCTGTCTCGCACTTGTTTCCATTTATTATAAAAGAGAATATCTGACCTCAGGAGGAGAGCAATGACTCCTGTAAAGACAGCATATAAAAACTGATGCTTCAGAAACCTCAGATTATTTTTGTTTTCTGCCCCACAAACAGGAATCAGAATGCAGACTCTGTCCAGTAATGATGGACATACCCAGAACAGACGTTTACAACAAATGATACTTCGACCATCACTGGCTGAAGCTGGATTCTGCTCTCAGTTATGGAAGCAGAATAAGGAATGTTCATTTAGATGCCAATGGCATAACTTTGGTTTTATTCCTGAGCATTGAGCTAATCCATGGCTGTCAGTTCTCCCTACTCTACATTCAAAATAACCTTCCATTGAAGGCATCATTTGTATCTCTCTTTTAATCTTTTCAGAGAAGTAACAACTTAGATGCAGTAATCAAGAAGCAGATAGATGCAAAGGAGGTAAGGAACTTAAACATTGATTTTCCCTGCAGAGATCTCCATGTAAAAATGTTAATCAACATGGTGAGTGTTCTTTCCAAGTTTTTTCAAAGACTTCCAGTACTCTGTGGAGAGCAGGCTTTGGCCATCCATTCCTTCTCATGCTTCCTGTGTGTCCCTTTGAAATCCTAAGCTCTTTCACACTTTCTAGGACACTGTCTTTGCATTTTTGAACAGAGCATGGTTAAAGTTGGAACACTGTCCCTCTTTTCAGCATCAGAGTGAAACTTACTTTCTAGGCAGCTGCACTTTGCTAGCCAGGCTGCAGGTTTGACAGACCTGAGAAGTGGAGTTTCCTGGGGAGCAGAGTTCTGTGTTAAAAAGCAGTGACTCTTCAGAAACCTGTAAAGAAAGCTTTCCCAGAGTGGCTTTGTTTCATCACATCTGATCTTTTCAGGGAACTCTAGGTATTTTATGCTTTATCCTTTCTCTTTTTTTTTTTCTCTTTCTCTTCATTTTCTTTGGATTCCAGAGAACAACTGCCATGGAGGGAGCATGTACTTCCTCATATTTAAATCTAATTTAAGTCAGCCCCTGATCCCTACACACAGATGATGCCATGTTTGATGTATGCTCACTCAGATTGTCTCCAAAGATTTCTAGTATTTTTAGAAACTTCAATTTTAGCCACATCTTCTCTCCTATTCTTTTTTCTTTATACTTTTTACTTTGTTTCTCTGCCATCCCCAAGTGTTATTCTTGAATCTTTTCATTGTTCCTTTCTGTAGTAGTGCCCTGAAGATCACTGTTGTCACATCCCATATTCATCAGTGCTTTTTTGAACCACTCAGGAGTTTCTGAACCTCAGCCTCTCCAGCTCTGTTTAAATGACTTTAATAAAGTAATCCATGTATGGAAATGTGCTAACAGATTTGTCTCAGTAGCATTATGCAGCTGCAGCAGTTCCTCCATTCCGCAGAGACAGTCCTCAGCTTGTAATCCCAAGAGGGCTGCAGCTGAAAAAATAACCCAGTTCCTGAGGAATGTGAATAGATGGAATTTTATGAGCATGTTCCTCATGGGATATATTACTGGGACTTTGGGATCCATCTATATTTTAATTAATATGGTTGTCCTACATTCTCTTCTGGGAAGAAGGGCAAAAGAAAAGAATTTTAGTGAGATCCTGTAGGTTTTTGCCAGGTAAGTGATAATATCTAAAGGCCAAACTCAACGAGTTAGGTCAAGGGCATCATAAGAAAATGTCTAGTTAATGGATCTGTTTTTTATTACAGGGAACATCGCCATAGCTTATATAAATTGGAGAAACAGTAATAGAACCTTAAAGCTAGGAACACTGTTTTTTATCTGAACTGAAAGGCACTGGCTGTAGCAGGATACAGAGACCACAAAACAAGAATGGGATGTGGAAATGAGTGAGAAGGTAAGAGAATTTTTAATAAAGCCAAGAAGATGGGCAATCATGGAATGGAAATCGCCATGTACTTGCATGAACTTGTACTAAGCTGTCTGGAAATGAGAGAAAGAGGGATGAAATTGAAGTAAAGAAGGAATTAAGACTGATGAAATGCACCATCTGTTTTGCGTATTTTGGTTTACTTGAGACACATTTTCACAGAATTTTTGTTTGATGTTTACTTATGATTTTGTAAGGTAAAATATTTTTCAACAGAAATTGGAACAGAATGTTTTTCTTTAAAACATATACTCCTTTTAGCTGAAAGAAGACCGTATATGTAAACATTGTCACTGTAAACAATATGGACATAATTTTCCAACTCAGTCGAGTAAACAGAAAGAAGATGAAGGGTTTTAAAGCCAGAAATAGTTAATCTTTCTCAAGGAGTGAGAAGAGCGCCATTGGTATGCAGGAAGACAGGAACTGGGGCACTAGAAACGGGACTTTGCCCTGTATGCGGGGCATGTGTATAAGGTCTCCTTGCTGACTGGAATCGAGCATTCAAAAGACCTCCTTCTTTGGTGGCAGGAGAACAAAGGTGACTCTGTTATTCAGTAGCTCACTTTGGAGAAACTCACGATTTGAAAGCAAATGTTTGTTTGTGTGTGCTTTAGTTACTAAAGAGGTAAACCTCCCTGACAGATAGGACTGGTGCACCTAAACACAAACCACAGCACTTGTAGTTTGCAATGTCAAGTTCAAAACTGGCATACGTGAAGTACTATTTCTGGCCAGCTGATTGCTGATGTGGCTAATTGTTTGATTTACTGAGTTCTTATAGCTCTTATTTTCTGTAAAAACTTAATTTGGAAATAACCCAGCTCCTCTTCCAAAAGTCACTTCTTTTCAGGCTTCTTTTTACACAGACCAATGTGAAAATGCTCCTTAGCTGCCTTCATAAAGAAAGGTTGCTTCTATATAGAAGTATCAGGCAAAGTATTACTGCAGGGTCTGAGATGGAGAAATTGTCGAGGGGCTGTTGTTCCAGAAAACAATGAAAGAACCTGAAACTCTTCATTAGCATTTTGTGTCCTTCTCCTTTACCTTTATTCCTAAAATATAACCAGGGCTCCAGGCATCTTACAAAAATTAAATTGTAAGGCCTAATTTTTCTGAGGCAAAGTCTGGCTGACTGGAAGATTTGCAGTGCACCAATTCAAGCCCATAATGTACATCTATATATATATGTATATTAAATGGAGCTTTTTCCCCAAATGACATGAGGCATTTGAAAAGTCAAAAAATGTCCAGAACTTAAACATCGTCGCTCATTTCTTGCCTCACTTCTGAATAGAAAGATTTTTTATTTCCCCTTTCTGACCTTCCTTCTTGCATCTGCTTCGATAATTTTTACAGCTCTTGTGATTTGTTTTATGAAGTGCCTCTCTCTGGGCTGCTTCTGTCCTGAGTGCTTTTTCTTTGGGGCCGATGTGTTACCTAAATTGTTTCCCGTTCTTTGATGATATTAACAAATTGAGTTGCCTCACTGGGTTGCTTTTTCCCTTCATTTATTTCAGAGAGCATTTTGAATTGAAGTCTCTAAACCCATCAAAACTGCCATTGTAAATCAAACTGACAGTCAATTACAAGATGAACTATGCATTTGAACAAGTCCAGCTTAGAAAGCCCAACCATCTCTAATATACTTATGAACCTACAAATGCTCTTCATTTGCAGGACAGAGGGGTGACCACTGAATGTGATCAGCTGCTGCTGAGGTTTGGTGCATAAAAAATTAGCAGAACTGTAAAGGAATTCAGAGGAATTTAGTCAGAATAATCAGAAAAACCTCCCAAGGAATAAACATGAGCTGCTGAGGGTGCCAATTTTTCTGAAGCTTTATTGTATCTGAGGCATTAACACTTTCGTTACTAATATATGTCATCCAGATTCTTACACGTCCATGCACATTTCAAAACAGCAGGGCAGATATTAGCAATATATTGGCATCTGAGTGCATAGGAAGCATGTAATCCATGGAGAAATGCGCAGTAACACCTCTTGCACCACTTTTAGATTTAGTGGAAAAATATTGCCACAAGACAGTTTGTGAAATGGGCGTATGTGTCTGTGAGTAAACTCCAGACAGCACTTGGCACAGTTTAATTCCTCTCCATTTGCCAAATCATCTGGTATTCTTCCTTATGTTCCATATCCCAGAATAAAATAGAAGAAGCTGACTTAAAATGTACAAAAAGAGTGAGTTTAGGCTGTAAAACTGACATCTTTCTAATGCATCAGAAACTAAGGTAATTCTGTTGGATTTACTATGCTGTTAGTGTCACCAAGAGTCTGCAGCGATGTGGAAACAGCACCAGCTGGGTAATTGCAGCAGAAAGCATGCCATGGTATTCAGTATGGGTTTTCCTCATGAAAACTGCTCCAACAGGGTAGTGTATACTACACTATATAACCTTGCACTGAAAAAGATAAGACAAAGGCAAGAAATCCAGCTCCTTGTTCAGGGAGGATGCAACCAGTCCAGTCCAAGCATGGAGGAACAGCCTTTGTGTCAGTGTCTCTGTCAGTCTTCCATCAGTAATAAAAATATTTAAAAAAATATAAAAGAGATACTGAAGAGCTGAACTGATGGAAGAAATGGAAGATTTAGTTTTCAAAAGTGCTACTTTTGAAGCACTTGAATATATAATTGTTTTGAGAATTAATGCGTATTCTATGACTCAGGTAGCTGCATTGGAAATAAAGACAAAAATCAGAGCTCACATGCTGTGCTGGTGTTACAAGCAATTGTCTCTTCCTTGCAGGAATTCTAACAGAGCAAACCAAAGCAAGGGAGAGGATGTGGCAACTGAGCATATCAGGACTGAGGATGAACAGGCCTGTCCCCATCTGCTTCTTTGCACCCTGTGGATTTGCAAGAACACTGTGTCCCTGCCTGGGCTTTGGCTGGGGTAGAACAAGAAGGAAAGAAAGCCACAGTGTCAAAACTTAAATTACTGCAGTAGCTACAGATAGAGGAATGGCTATTAGCATTAGCCATTGTGACACTGCTCAGTCCGTCAGTTTGAGTACCTTATATTAAGTGGTAGTGGACTTCAGAGAGATCAGTTGTGCTTTTTTGTTCTATTTAATCTCCTGCTTTTCCTATCATGGTCTTGCTCTGAACCCATTGCTTTCCTGCTATTCGTTTGTTAAGTCAATAAGTGGTCTCCTTCATGGGCCAGAATAACATGGCATTTAGTGGGATAAGTAGTTTCGTTCCTGTATGAATTGCTTTTCACCTGGCATCCAAGTCTACTCTGTCTTCAGTTGTATCCTTAAAAGAAACTTAACAATGTCTTCTGTTACTTGATTGCTTTGAGGGGTCCCAATTCTTTAACTGCTCCAGGGCTAGATGGGGACAGCAAAGTAATGAGGTGTGAATTGCACCTAGAAGCACATACACATTTGTTCCTGTGTATTCTGATGCTTTCTTATCCTAGAGAGCAGGAGGCTGGAAGGTGGATGCTGGTCTGTTAAACAGACCAGGCGGAGGTGGGGATGACTTGTTCACTGTTACAGGATCCCACTTATGCAACAATCCTAGCAACTAACCAAGGAGATGAGAGAGTATGTTTTTTTGAAGACAGTGTGTACAGGAGGAACTCTGGAAATACTTCTTCCTCTTTTTGATATTCATAAAAGAGAGGATGCTGATTGTGTGGAATGATACCAGATAATAAAGGGAAGGAGAAAATGACTTACTTATGAGTAAGGAAGTAAATATATATGGACTATTTCTGAAACCTTTTGGCAGTGTTAGGTAATTGTAGGAATGTAAGAAATACATGTGTCTTTATGAGGAGTGCATGATGCTCATAACAGCTGACTCACATTTTTTCTCAGCCCTGTACATGCTTTAGATAAAACTCATTAATTTTGCCTTTTACTTATCTGAGTATTTTATGGCTCCAGCACTGCTCCCATCTTCACCTTATGTTGAAGCAAGTCTTCTTTTCCTTTTTTTGGCCAATTGCACAAAATCACAGCCACAATGTTCCATAGCAATTAACACACACAACTCCCTTGACCTTTTTCCTGATGTTTTTTTCTGGTGCTTTCCTATCTCTATTCATATTTATTTCATAGCGATATCAATAGGTCCATTATTAATAGTTCTGTTACTGATGTCTCAGATGAATGGCAGAATCAGCCACAGTAAACTATACAGTAGCAAAAAAGCAGTACTTGTTCTTTTTATTTTCTCCCTTTTATTTCTATGCATCACCTTACTTGGAAGAGTGTGTTTGGTGGGCAAAGGCAGGGTGCTACCTGTGATGCTGCAGTGAAAGACCAGTATGGTAGGAAGTGG
This sequence comes from Coturnix japonica, assembly GCF_054131305.1. NCBI lineage: Eukaryota > Metazoa > Chordata > Aves > Galliformes > Phasianidae > Coturnix > Coturnix japonica. Next base: position 21,426,815 of record NC_140667.1, on the reverse strand, counting down.
GTTTAGAATGAATGGCAGTGTACCTGACCAGCTCAAAGCTGCTATATGATTTTAATACTCCTTGTAAGATTTAAGCAATCTAAAGACATTAAGCTCAATTTCTGAGCCAGATGAATCACAGCCTAACTAATTATTCAGAAGTAGTAAAGTATGTGCCCTACAATCTATTTATTTCACTCATCTTCATCAAGGGAATCCCATTCATTCCTCCACTCATTCCAGGGGCTTTTCTGCCTTGTGGGCACATTTCCATCACTATTAATGTTATCTGAAACACCAGAAGGAATGCACAGGAAAGGAAAAATATAAAACAAAAATGAAAAGGAAAATTATATCCCAAATGAAAACTGATATTTCAAACACTAAGAAAACAAAGCAAAGCAAAGCAAAAAAAAAAAAAAAAGTAAAAAAAAAAAGTGGACCATTTCTTGATGAAGTTGTTCTTTTTCTCTTTAGTTATTTTATTTCAGAGCTATGGGAAGATCAAAAGTTTCTGTTGTAGTCTTCAGCTTTCATACTTAATGGAAGTAAGGCCTGTTTTTCTCACACGCTTTGTACAGTGCTGCTTTGGCTGAAAGAGATATGTTATGCTTTGATATTAAGTATCCCTTGAAGGACTTGGCTGCTCTAAAGATCAGGAAGTTAATGATTTTTTGTCTCACAGCAGGGTGACTTTTTAATGTATACTTTAGATAATGCAGCAGTTCGGTGATAATATTGTAGATTATTGCATTTCCTTCCTGAGGGTTCATATTAAATGGCTAAGTATTTCTGGGCAAGCAAAGCCATCTTCAGTTGCAAAGTTTTTTTCTCCTTCTCCTTTATGCCAGTGCATTTCTATTAGATGAACTTTTGTGATTATGCTTTTTGTCCTGGCTTTTGTTGTGGATGATTCTTCCCTATAGAGACTGCTAGCATAAAATTTCTGTGCCCTATCTAGGAAAATGATGTAAGATTTAGGCCTTCAGTTCTGCATATGGAGTCAGAGAAGCCATTTCCCAGAACAGGATCATCTCAAGTTTAGCAATTGAGTCAAACAGCCCTGTGGGTCTGAACACAGTAGCTGCTCGTGCAAAGTAGCTTTGCATCACTGTGCATCTATTATTTAATATTCAGTTTCTTTCCTATGGATCTTCCCTATGAAAGATGATATCCCAAAGGATGGATACAGCATACTGTAGAATTCCTGTTTCGACCCAGTTTATATTTTCTATAGCACCACATTTAAGAGTCAGCCTCTTACAGAGACAAGCAGTTTAAGCAGTAGCTGTAGCGTGCATGATATGGGACAGTTTGAATTTGAAGTGAGAGGAAAAGAGAGATGCCCTAAATACAGTTTATGCTGCCAGAGTTCACTTTAGACAAAAACTGTGACTCACTTGCCCTGGTTACAAATGCTTTTCACTGAGAACATACATGAGCAAGAGAAGTCTCATCTACAGTGCCTTGGAGCATGGGCTGAGGTCTCTGCACAACCACTGGGCAGGCTGTACTGCTGTGCAGCCATGTCTGGAGATTCTGGCTTTTGCCCTGACATCAACTTGACCACCTTAGCAAGAAGCTTGGTATGAGCTATAGCTAACTCTCCAGAGCTGTGCCAAACTATTCTGCTTAGGGATCTCTTTTCAAGTATGCACTCTAGTGTGTGATGCGGTATAGTCATGATGGCAAACTACTGTATAAGCAAGCAAAATCTTACACTCTGTGATCTGAGGTAATCCGATGTATTACAGAGATATTCTGCTTATGAAATTCCTGATCATTCTTTCTGAACTTCAGAAGAGTCTTATTCACTGATATGGCAGAGAAGTTAGATACCACCAGTTGTGCAGAGACAAAAGCTCCTGATGAGCAGAAGACTCATCAGTGAGGATTTTGCACTGTTATGGGTCCCAGATCTACATACGGTCTGGCATACTCCCCAGTCTAGTGCAGACAGGGAGCTGAGAAGAAGCAGGGATTCTCTCATTGTGTTGCACACCAGACATAGATCCTCATAAAAGACCACAGAAATTATCCTCCATTTCAAAAGGATACATGATGACAGTCTGCACAAAAGAAAATGATTTACCTATCTGTGAAGATAACAGCAAGTGCCTGGCACAGAGCCATGCAACTTCAGGTCTGAAGATACTGCAGCTGTAATAAAGGAATGAAAATGCATGAGGAATGTTAATTGAGCAATACCTGAAATGCATGACTAAATAAAGAAGTAACCTTTGCAAGGTAGTCTCTCTTAGTGCATATTACTTTGCTTCATTCCTTTGGGCTTTTCTAAGCTAGAAAAATGAGCAGAAATAAGGTTATGTTGGGTGCAGTTAACTCTGACCTAAAGAGGACCACTTTGCTAATATAGTTGTGCTGCAATGTTTTTTACCTCAATTGAGCAGGTCAAGAGGTAGTCTTGACTCCCTACAGACTCAGCGTACATAACAGCAGTGCTTTTAGCAACTATGCTCCTGCTTTACCCCCTGCCTACACATACCACCACAGCTTCCCAAATTGCAACAGGCATCAGGCACTTGTGAGGTGAATGAGTGTGAGCTAAAAGAACATGTGGTTAATTCACTCTAGATTCCCCCCATAGGGCACAACTAGGAGTCTGAAGGGAAATTCCTCCCCTTTTTTCCCTTCTGAAGGTCAGAAAAAATTTTCTGAATACTGTTGACTGCTGCTGAGTAGGTGGGGCTGCTGCATCATGCTGATAAACACTGATGTCTTGCAACTGCATGAGGGCTTTTCTATGATCTCTCTGTGTCATGAACCATGGTTGCATCCACCCTGCCTTGACTTTGCAACGCTGCATATCCAGGCATGTTCTTCTGTCTTGCTAGGTGTTGTCCCACTTAATAATGGTAGGTAGCATAGGGGAGCTCAGAGCACCACAAGTATGATGGATTCTGTTATGGCCAGCCACATGTGGACCTCACTCACTTCTGCTGGCTTCTGTGCCTCTGAACAATGCTGCATCAAGGAAAGTCTGGGTGGCTCAGCTGGACAGTGAGGGAGATCAGACAGAAAGCAGTAAAAATTGAGAGCTGTCCTTTGAGTGTGTATGTATGAAGAATTTAATTTACAGCCAGTAAGTGGAGCTAAAGTTCCATGACAGGTTGTTGCTTTCGAAAACATATGGTTAAAAATTGTTAATGAAACTTTTTTCTCCCCATTTCCTTGTATTTACTTAGTCCTTTTGTTGCACATAAACAGTCACGCTGCTGGGAGCTCATGGTGTGAGCCCTGAACTTTTCTATTTCATTCCTTGAGTCACAGACTGAACACAGGATCTTTGCTGCATTGACTGTGCAGTTTGTACTTTCCCATCCTATTTATTTTGCAATAGTTCTCCTCCTTGCTAATTTCACACACAAATCTCTCTTGTCTGCTAAACACAAAATAATTGCAAGTGTGTACGTGAGCAGTTATATTTTCAAAGGAGACATTCATATTCCTATTAATCTAATTCTATTTACATCCTCAGTGGCAGTACTGTGGCCAAGCATTTGGGGAAAGTTGTCCTTCAGCTGCATTGTTATTCAATACTGCAGTTCATTTACTACATCTACTCTACATTTAGAGATCTGTCTTGCATCCCTTCAGCCTCTCTCTCTTTCTCGATTGGAAACACTATGCTACTGTATTTGCCAGTCTCCATTTTTGGATCTCTTTGTGCTTTTATTCAGCTTCCTACTGTTTATAAATGTTAGCTCTTCATCTGGAGGATTTAGGCAGGAAAATACTTTTATGTGTGTCTACCTTTGAGCATACGAGCCGTGCATTTGATTCTACTGGGACTAGTCATAGTATCAGAGTTAGGGATGTGATTGAGTTCTTCCTTGGACCAAAACCACTAATAGCTAACATTGATTTCTATGGCTAAGAACCCAGCTCAAGAGAGGATAATCAGAGAGAATCAGGCAATTCTAAGAAAAAAAAAAATATTCTTTCAAAATCCACTGAAATCTACCTTTATTTTCTTTTCTAAACTGGGATATACCTTAGAACTCTGAAATGAATACATCTGAGCTTGGCTTCCAGGTGTTGGACCCTCTTTATTGATTCTGACAGACTCTTAATTCATTACTGCTGTGGCTATCCATTTAGCTCAAGTTCTTGGCCAGTAGTCTGGGAAAAAGAAGGTCACATAAGAGTCCTAGCATGTGTTTTTGGAACGATTAATGTCTGGTGCTAGAAGACCCATAGCACATTGAATCTGGCCTTTAATTTATTAAATCTGTAAAATGAGCAGCTGCTATTATGCAAAGGTTCAGTATGATCCATTAAGCACATTTTGCTGACATGGGTTGGGAAGGAAAGGGCTGTGGAGTGTTAAAGAAGAGAATTTCTGGCAAAAACTTTATTCTGTAAAGGTGACTAATTCACCAGTTCTTGCAGATGTTCTGCATCCTCCCCTTCTTGGTGCCTTTCCATGGACAGTGGTGGATTCCAAGTTTTGTTACATATGCATACATTAACTTGTGTTTGTTTCTCTAAAAGCTCTGTGACACGAGCAAGATTTCTGGCACTAAAATAACACTGGAGAGAGCACCTCAGATGCAGAGATATAGAGAGATGGAAGGGAGGATTAATGCTGTAGGATGATGTTCTGCCAAAGATATTTTTACACATTTTTTTTTCTGCTCAGCAAAATTCGGTGTTCAATCAAATCAGAATATGCCCATCCCTGCTGTATACTCCATCCACAGCTGTGCCTATAGCAGCATAGCTCTTCCCTTAGAAGGATGAAGAATATGTGTGGGCATCTGTTCCTTTGCCATACACCAGAGAGGGCTCCACAGGGACAACTGGAGGAGCTCAGTGGAGATGGCAGCAGTTCCAGGAATTCCTTGCCAGAGTCAGCTAAAATAGTTTCAAAAGGCCCTAGTTTCATGAGATTATCTCAGAGTTTGGTAGTCTTTCTAGATAATGAGGTCAAATTATGAGTTGTTCTAAAAAAAAACAACAACACCATCATAATAGCAATATTCACAACATTATGACCTGAAATTTTCACAGAAAGATCAGAAAACATCATTTTATTTTGAGAATAAAACATTTTTTTTCTTGTACCCATTTCTAGAGACTGGGGTAACCAAAATCATTTAGGTTGAAATGGTGGAAAACATGAAATTATATAATGCATAGAAAACTATATAAGCTTGCTTTCTCCTCTCAGTAGAGCTTTAAACCCATGTGTATGCTTTTAGCACCTTCTTGCTATATTTCATCTTCACCTGCAAATTTCTAATAAAAGCAATGGTTATGAATAATCTTTTAAAATAAGTTTAAGCTTCTTCAGTATCCTCTCAAGCCCTCAAACAAAACCTTTTTGCCCTAGAATAGATTTCTCTCCTATAGAATGATGGTGCAATTAAGCTTTTCCCAGTATCTAAAGATGATTGGGGCATCATCTAATTGTCACGTCCATCATACAGTTGTGCACACTCAAAGTACTCATAACACCCTGCCAGCTCTGGATTGGCATTTCTTTTGCTTCTAATGGCTCTTTGGGCTGACATCAAACACATTTCTTAAGGTGTTGCTCTCTTGCCACAAACCTTCAGACCACTTCACTGAAATTCAAGCAAAGAGATGATTAACACAAAGTAGGAGACAAATGCAACACATACTTGAAACAAGTGAGCATCTGTACAAAGTGGCAGACAAAATGTCACTAGCCTCAATGACTGGTGTTTACTCTGCCAAGACATGCCACATACAGCCAAAGTTATCTGCTGTATTAGAAGCAAATGTTATACTTCTGTGAGTGCTGGGCATACCATGCAAAATTTGTTCTCAGTCTGACACCAGATGTTATCAGCCTAGGGCTCAGGAATCACAGCACCCTTGCACTCATCCAGTGAAGAAGTAATAAGCAGCAGCAGAGTGAGGAAGGCACTGGGATCTGGCAGATCATGGTCAGAAAAGCTGGCCATAGTATGAAAGGTTTTGAGGGAGGCTCAGTGCTGGAGGATTGCTGTATACTGCTAGGAGAAGGCTGAAAGGCAGATTAACAACTAGACCCACACCACTGGATGGAAAGAAGATGCTCCTGATATACTGTGATTGTATACAAGCAGCTTTTTAGGATGTACTATTTGAGGATGCTAGGGCACACCTTTTCCCATGGAATCTCATTCACTGCACAGCATGGGCCCTGCTTGTAGACTGAGTCAGACCTACACAGTGCATGAAATCATTTCATGTACAGTCCTTTAGTCATATGTTGAAATGCCAACCTAAGTGCAGTCAATAAGACAAATGTTATGAAGAAATGGAAATTTTCATGACTCGGTAGCATGGAAGTAGGTTTTGTGCTTGCTCCTCAGCTTCTTCAGCTATTATGTAAAAATATTCATAGGAGATTTCTATTAGGAAGTTGACAAGTAATTTAAACCAGGTTTTTATTTTTATTTTTTCAAACACAGCATGTGTGTTTCTCATTTTCTGGGTGCCTACCTTCTAGCTAATTTGGGCTCAAATCATTGAACATGCTGAGGATAGAGACTGATACTAAGAACTTAATTTCATGTCCTCTGGGAAGTTCATGTACACAGCTGAAGACTGGTGGGTAGATTTGCTATAACCCCTGAGGCTGAGGTAATGTACTGTAGCTTTCTTTACTAGTTGGATTTCCCTAAGAAGTGCTGTTAGAGTTTGGCTTATGTGACTGAGGAGCTCCCTTTGTCTATGCAGAGCTTTCACCAAAGGTAAAAATATCTCAGTAGCCTAAGTTGCCTGCACCATAGCAGCATAATCTACGAGCAGTGCCATCGGCCACTTGGTCTGTCTTATTTGCATTCAACTTCAACCACTTTTTTTTCATCTATGAGCTTGGATTGGACACAGGGCAGAGAAACAGAGCTGTTCCTCTGATTACTGCTGACAGTGACTGATTGTTTTGTGTTCTCTAAACTCTCCTTGAAGAATCTGAGCAAATGAAGAAACATGTGCAGATATTTTCAAAAAGATACTGCAATACTTATTTAGGCAGTACCCAGCTTTTCGTACCTTCAGGGAAAAGACTAACAAATTTGATAGTGGAGGAGAAACGGATAGAGAAGGAACTAATTATTCTGATTGAAGAGATGGGGGAGGCTTCTCTTGGAGTCTGAAGAGGCATGCAATGTGTTTGAAGGTATTCTGTTGTTACCTGAGGACTGAAAGGCACAAAGTAGGTGGACCCCAATCTGAGCTGCCTTCACATAGAATGAGTCCAATTTCACCTCTAATTTTGCAAGCTTTTATTATATTCACAAGAAATATACTCAACACAGTTGCTTGCTGTTAATGCTAAGTAAACATCTATAAATATTAATCTCATATTACAACACTGTGATGTAATTTCTAATTTAAGTGAAATTAAATATGAACTGAAGCACAGATATCTATGGATGATATAAAATATTTTCCAGAGACATAATTACATTCCTCTGGGCAGTTGTTCAGCCACCTAGACAAATACACTTCTTTAGCAAGAGGGAAAGCACTGTCAGCTTTCCCCTGTCAGTTAATGTTCCTGTGGTTAATTCCTCTGCATCCCCAGCTACTGAGCAGCTTTATGTAGCACAGTGAATGTTCCTTCTGTAATCTTTGATATTGCCAGTGATAAAACAGGTTTTATTTGCATGATCTTTCACTTGAGATTCTGTTCACAACCAGCAGCTGGATGCTTTTCTGTGTATCATATTATTGCTCCAGGCTGTTCAGAGGCCAATATTTCAACACCATAAACGCAGATCCCACTCTGGTCTTTCCCTTACGAGCAGCTGAGCAGCAACTTTTGCTGCTAGTGAAATATAATTTGAGCTATCGATTTTGATCATCATATTAGCAATGGTAGCTGGTACATAGAAAGCTCCCATGTTAACTAGCCAGGAAGCTGAAGTCAACGTTGAGTTTGCTTAAATTGGGAAGTGGACTGAGGATGAGATGCAGAATTGCTTTTGATGGATTTTTTTTTTTTCCTTTGAATTACCATGGAACAAAAAAAACCAATAGGTGAAAGTTTTTTATATAAGCAGGAGCTCAATCTTTACTATATTAAGAGCTTAAAGCTGACTGGAATTGTTCTGTTGATTTAACAAAGTTCTCTTTAGAGTTTATCTGGAGTTAGTCTTTGATACTGATATCTTGCACTTGGCCCCACATTTATCTGATGACCCAAAGGATGGCACATAGTCTCACTGAGTTCTCCCAAGACCCCTGGGCTGAGAGAGCTGTGGGTGTAGTGCTATGGATACACAAGTACAGTCATAGACTGTATCCCTGCCCTGGGGTTGAGTGGGCCAAGGGGGCAGAACTTAGTTCTCCATCCACTCATTGCTAACTCACTGTCCAGAAAAAGACAATTTAGAGACAAAGGCCTAAAATCAAAGAAATAGGAGATATTAGTTACCTTTTATGCAAGATGTGATAGATATCAGTACAAGTTAATATCCTTTGAGACCTTCTGAAGAAGGACAGAATGGATATATGCATTACACTACTCTGAACTGGTTGGCACTTAGTCTAGTGCTGCATCATGCAAGCACTCATGTTTTTGGCTTATTTGTCTGTTCCCACTGAAATGAGTAAGCATATAGGCACAAAAACAAGAATTTAAGGTACTAGTGGGACACCTTCTGCAGTTCTTCCAGAAACAGAGGATCTCAAAGGTTCATCACATTGGGATAGTAAAAGGACACTAAATATTTAATATCAAAAAGTTAAATATTATCATAAAAGTGATTTAATATAAATGGCTTTCAGCGAATCCTTATCCATATTTCATGATTGAAATGGGTGGCTGGTTTCTAATGTTTGCATGCAATTAATTTTAATGGGTGCAGCACATTACTTCCAATCCTTTGTCCCATAGAGACCCCAACCCCATCAAGAAAAGCAAATAGCAGGACATCAAATGTCAGTGACACAGAGGGTGATGCAGCACCCTATGTATAGACCTGGAAATGACAGGTTGATGTGCTATTGATAGCTCTTGAAGTGTATAGAGAATAATTATTCTATGTATCTAGGGGTAAATGAGGAATGACAGAAAAAGATATCTGAAAATATGAATATATATTAGGGACATATAAAACTTCAATTTTGTGTGCCTCTGTAAGGTGTGATCTGAAGTCCATTTAAGTAGATGGCAGCCCTCCCACTGATTTTAAAGTTTAGGAGAGGTCCTCAGTGAGCTTTGTCTATGTGTTATGGGTATCATAACCGGCTTTGTTTGGGCGAGACCAAATAACATTTCTCAAGTCTTCCAAACTCATTAATACTCACAAAGACATTTTGTGAAGGAAGAAGCTTCAAAAGGAAGCAGCATGTGTATACTGTGAGATTTAAGGTGTGGGGTTTATTGGATGTTCATAAATGTCCCTCCAAATTCCATGAGCTAATGCAGTGTAAGGCGTTTGATGACATCAGAAATAATAGTTGATATTTTTAAAACTAACCATACATGTCTCAGACTATTAAAGTGGGCAGAAGAAAAGGCTGGCACAAATTATCCCAGAAGATATTTCTGAAATGGTAAGAGCAAAACCAAGCTACTAACACAATAGACTTTTAACACTAAAACTAACTTCACTGAGGGTTTCTGGGTATGGCAATCTCCAGCTTTAATTAGTATCAAGCTTAACTGTCTTCTATTTCAATCCTGAATATTAATTAATGATGCCCTTGGGGTAATCAACCCTTGTGGATCTTTGAGAAAAATGAACTGCTTAGTAGATTGACCTTGACAGTTCCCAGGGAAGAAGATAAAAATACAGACTGTTCAACTGTTCTGCACTGGAAGCTTAACATAGAGTAATCTAGTGTATTGGGAAGCACAAAGGAAGAATGAGGAAAACTTAATGAGGAAGCTAGTTATGAAAGATGTCATTCATTTTTCCATTTAAAAGTGCAAGTCTTTATTGCATTCAAGCCCTGAATGGAAGATAAAATATTGAATACCTGAAGTTGCCCAGTACTAACATAACCATTTTATTTTAATAACACTCATTTATTATCTGAGTTCTTGCAAAGCGAAGTTAGAATATCTGAAATTATTTTCAGAAGAATTCCACACATCCCATGAGATGCTCCTCTGAGACACATCTCAGTTATCTCAAGTTTACTTGTTGCTTCTTACCATGAAACAGTTAATGTTTTCAGGGACCATTTTGGAACAAATGGAGAGAAACGTTTTGAGTACAAAAACACCAGATTTGGAGTCAGGAAACTCTATACCCAACAGTCTCACATTTGGTCTTTGCTACAAATTCTTCTTTATTGGGTTCTTCCTCTGCCTTCATCATTAATCATGCAATCTCGAACAGACAAAATGTATCTACTTGCTTTTCCTTTTTACAAATGAGGAATAATAATCTGAGTTGTCTGGGATACTGTATGAGGCTCAGAATACAAAGGACAACAACTTAAAAAATTTCCCATCCTTTCACAACATTTTGTATTAAACTTTGTTGCTTTTCCTTAAATACAGCCTATTATCAAGTGATTTACCTTAGATAAATGTGTTATCCCATTTCCTACTTTCTTGTTCTCTAAGGGCGTCTTACAGCACGGAGCAGCTCCTCTGTCCTTCCCGTGCCATTCAAACTTACTGATGCCCCAGCTAAGAATGCCTCCCTGTGGAACAAGACCCAAAGCTGTCATTCAAATATATCAATGTTTTTCAGATTTAATTTCCCAAAAGCGATAAGAAGATGTGAAAGAGTCATTATTGTGAAACCATAGGTTTGTATTACAAAGCACATTTGAAGTTAGATAAGCTGGAAAAAAAATTAATAAATAAAATAGAAAGCCCCACAGAAAAAGCTTCAGGCAATGAAAGAATCTCAGTCTTATACTAAAAAGAGAAAAGATAAGTAATGATGTGCTCTTGGCACACAGCTAGGTGGTCTGGATTTTTGTTTTATTATTACTGTGGGCTAAAAATAAGATAGCATCATGATGTGCATTCCCTAATAGAGATTGCTAATATAGGACACATAGTGATGTTGAAGGGTAGATAACAGAATTCTAAACTCTATAAAATTCATTGATGTCATCTAACCCTATGAAGGAGATGAACAAAAGATTTCTGGTGTATAATACTTGGACAAAATGTGATGCTAACTGAAGGTGTTAGCTTTTTTTTATATCCATGGAGACTCAGTCACAGTTTGTCAGGACACTGGCACGGCAGACTATCAGGTACCTAGAAGAGCCTCTGCTGAAAGAGAAAGGCTGTTCATGATGCATGGCCCACTCATGTAGAAACCACAGTGTAACAGCCAGCAAGAGAATAGATTAGTGTCTCCTTCTTTTAATGTTTCCTGCAAATAATATATGTGTTCAGTGAGGCTTGTTGGCAGTAACAGGGATGTTTTGCTCCTGAATGGGCCAGAGGCTCAGCAAGTCAGAGCTCAGGTCAGTCTGTGACACTGTGAGGCTGCAGGACTGCGCAAAGAACATGAAACAGTTTTACAGAGGTGCAGGGGGTGCATCAGGAACCAGAAGACAGGCAGTGGCATAGGCTACAAGTTGCTGGGCCTGGGAAATAGCCTTTTTAAAGGCTAAGAGCAAGCATGGAGCTGTGCTTTCGGTGGTTGCTCTTGTAGAGGCAATAGATGGTAACTCCTCACCAGTAGCCTGTGCCACTGACACTTTACAGGTAAAATCCTGCCTAATGAGGGCTCATCAACATTCAGCTCTCCCAGGCTCTATGTCCACATTCATAGTACTGAAAGTTGCAGTTTTTTATTTTTTCCCCCTGTAAGTTTACTGCATCAGAAAGAGACATTCTACTGCAGTAAGGATTGCTTGGGTGAAGCATAAGCGAGCCTAAATGGAGATCTATGCTACCATAACTAGGCTATCTGTGGTACCTATGTTAGTTCATTCTAAAGCCAGACCAGGTTTCTCACACTACAAACATCCCTGCCATATCACTAGAACCAGAGGCAGCATATCAGAAGGTACTGAACATTCTGGCATGTTGATTTTAGTATGCTGTACCAATGAATGCCTGCCAGATTCAGACTTAATGTTAGCCCATTCCCTTGAATAAAGTTAATACATTAGAAATAATCTAAATAGACTGGCTGAGAGAATGTAATTAACATTTTAGGCTGCATTTTAAATTTGCTGTGCTTCTTAGTGTTATACATCTTCCTGCGTGCAAGTGTTTTTGGAGAGAAGTCACATTTTTGTGTGTGATGTGGATATAGGGAGTCCAAAACCACTGAAATCCCTCATGGAAATGCTTTTGGCATATAAACAAATATAACACTTTCAGACAGAGCCATCCAGACTGCTAAAACTGACAACACTCTGAGAAAGATGTGGGGCCTGAGGCACCAGAGGCTGTTGCAAACATATTAGTAGAGAAGTGAGAGTGGCTCATGACTAAAAAGCCAAGTTGTGCATGAGCGCAGTTCCACTCTTTGATTGACTTGTGCGTGCCTGAGTAAAACTTAAGAATGAAATGCTTAGGGACTGCAGGAAAATGAGAGAGAGTATCTAATTTTAGCTAGTGTTATTGTATCTCCTTATTTCAATGAGCATTTCATGTTTTATTCATTCAGAAACTAATGTGCATTTTGCTTAAAATCTGAAGGAAATAAGGTGAAAGCCCTAGTGACTTTCTCTTAAAGTTCCATTTCCTTTAATTCCTCCATGGCAAAGGTCCAGATTACTACATATTATAGCAATCACTACTGTGAAATTTGCTGGTGCTCGGCTGTAGTTAAAGTAAACCTATCTTTTACAAGAACACTGGCAAACATTTACATATAAAATGCATTTATAAAGTTTAGACTTGAAGAATCAGAAAACAGAGGGTGTGGGAGTCTACCCTGTGGCTGTAGCACATTCCTTGAGACAGACTGGACTCAGTGTCAGTCATGGGTGCGCGATGCCATCCTTTAGTATGTCTGTCACCAGGAGAGTCAAAGATTGCAAGCTCTTGCATGGATTTAATGCACTGTGCACCTAGAGCAGGATTGTAATTTCATACCAGCTGAATCTGTCTTTCACCCCGTTCCTTAAAACTACTATTACATACAAGATTTCTCTGAACCTTCACCTGTATCAGTCTTTCTATAATTTTCGATTGCTATGCTGGAAGTTTTTCAGGGCAGAGCTTATACCAGTGCTGGGGGATTCTGTAAAGAGGTAGATGGCTTTTCCATTAAAGACAGATGTATTAGGAAAAATGCCAAGCCATCAGTTTCAAACCATGAGGTAAAGGAGTACTAGTATGCCATAAGACTCCCTCAGTTTAAAACATCATCTGGGACAACACAGGCAAGCAGGCTGGCTGCTTCCTCACTATATTCTGGCAGGTTAACAATTAGTAAATTGGTGCTGCTAATTACAGTGTTCATTAAGCAATCCCAATTGACAGGTTTACCCTTCCTATCCATATCACTGAAACATTCTGAATAAAATTTCATGCATTAGTGGAGGCAATGGCACTTCCAGTGTCTCATATGCAGATATAGCATGGTAGCATACACGATATTCAGCCTCCCATGTCAAGCAGTACAGCTCCATCTGGGATTACTTCCCTGCCTCACTTCAAAGAGGAGAGCTGTGGTCTTCTGCTGTAGAAATACAACTTTGTTTTCCTTATTAATATCTACATATTTTGCCTAGTAGAATAAAGATGTTTAGTTTCTTTGGGATGATATTATTAATAATGAATGGGACTTGCAAAGAAACAGAGATTTACATTCCCAAGTATTAATAAGCCATAACAATTAGTATGACCATAATCTCACAAATAGAATTCAGAAAGGATATAGTAGGCTCCATGTAATCAATCCTTTCCATTTTTTCTTTCTGGATGATTGTAACTAGTGGTACAAAGCACATAACCTGAGCAGTTAATGGTTGCTTAAAGGATGCCCTGCTGACTCCTGCTCTTCAAGGCATCAAGTAACATTTTTGGAGTTCTAGAATTCTGGTACATAGTTATCTCATCTCCCCAAGAAAGCCAAATACAAAAGGCTTTTTTTTCTCCAGAATGCTGCATTGTGTGTCTCTGCCTAGTTTATTCAATATCTTTCTTCATATTTCAGTTGAAAATCTTCTGATTTCTCTATGCTTTTATCTCTTCAGCTCTTTTTCCTACCCTCATCCACTTTACTTTCAAGGTGAAATAATGCTTTGTTTAGAAGCATAGGAAATGTGGGCTGCAGTGTTGACTGAATTACTTCAGAGTGAAAGGAACAAGGTATTCTTGCCTTAGTTTCCCAGTCAATAAGAAGGGGAAATTGTCAGTTAAAAGGCACTACACACAGACTAGCATGAACCAATTTTACAGCTCTTTTATAGATCTCCATAAACATATAGTTAAATTGTTTCTGTTACTGTTAGTATAATTTGTTTAATTCTCTGGGTGTTGCTAGGACATTGAGTTGTTGGGGCTGGTTCAGAGTAGGGCCACAAAGGTAATCAGAGAATGCCCTGGGGGAACCTTACAGTGGCCTTCCAGTACCTGAAGGGTGTCTACAGGAAAGCTGGGGAGGGACTTTTTATGACAAGCAGAAATGGCTTTAAATTGGAAAGGGGTAGATTTAGACTAAATATAAGAAAGAAAATCTTTACTGTGAGGGTGGTGAGAAACTGGAACAGGTTGCCCAGGAGGGCTGTGGATTCCCCACTCCATGTAGGCATTCAAAGCCAGGCTGGATGGGGTTTTGAGCAACCTGGTCTAGAGGGAGGTGTCCCTGCCTATAGCAGGGGGCTGGAACTAGGTAATCTTAGAGGTCCTTTCCAATCCAAACCATTCTATGATTCTGCAATTCCATGATTTTTCAGTTAGTAAAGCTCTTTGTGATGCATCAACATGAGTGATGTGACACGATGCTACAAGTGTTCTATGATTCCATGAATTTTATGATGATTTCAATAAAACTGTGACAGTGCGTTGTGTGGATCAATCTGTGGGACACAGATGGTGTTTTTCTTTTCACGTACTTAGGTGCCTTTATTTTTCAAAAGAAAAGGCCATGTGTTGTCAAGCACTCTGTGCACTATTCACACTCCCTGAAGCCCAGATTACTTATTGCAGTGATACACAATCTATAAAGATGAACACTGTGGAGCCAAAGTTCCTTATGAACATATTCTAAAATGAACTTTTAACTAAATTTCTCACATGATGCCTAAAAGAAGTTGTACAAACAGCCACTCCAATTAGAATGTAATGTACAAGCTCATAGCTGACCTCTGGCAAGTGTATCATATGAATACTTGTATAGATAATTCTGAAAGGGTGACCAAAATGTAACCCTATCTAAGTAGGAGGTTAATCAAAACTATGAAAACTTATTTTTCTTTGATTCCTTACAGCACACTCCTGCAATGTTCTAGTTCTTTTTCAGACTCTTCAGGAAGCTGATGTAAAGCTCTTGAAGTCTCATGAGGAAAGGATGAACACTCTGTCAACTATGTTCTTTGTAAGACATTGCCCAGAACAATTATTCTAGATTCCCAGTGTGCTGCTGAACAGTCACAGAGAGCTACAGGCAGAGAGGTAGCTGGAATCAATTTCCCTGTGGTAGAAGCGTATGGTATTAGTGTACAGTTTGGCAATAAAATGCTAAACACTTTGAGTTCAGCAGGTGAACAGGACTTGCACTGAGCTGGTCCCTGAACAACATGAAGTAACCAAACATTCTCAGCATGCTGACTTCCAGGAGACTCTCAGGGTTTGGCCAGGACATCTTGTCTTGATGAGAGGAGACTTTTTTTTTTTTCCTGGAGTTTCAAACTGCTTGTCCCCCACAACTGTATTCCCTTAATTGGCTTTTTTCCTTAGTGTTTCAGATGAACTTTTACTCCCCTCTTAGCAGATTTTTAATTATCTTAGTGCCACACTGAGAAGCAGCTGAGATGGAGACTCCAGCCATTTTTGAGTCAGATATGCAGATCATGTAGGTACAATCTCTATGGTAACTGACCCATGTTAGTTGGGAGGAAAAAAATCTCAAAACTAAAGGTTAACTGATGTTTCATTTACACATGTTTTATGCAATTCCACTGTTGCAAATTGGGTATCTAATTAGAATGAGATTATTAACAGATTGAGCTTCTTTTTCATTACTTGAATGTCTGAAGAACTACTTGAAATGCTTTTGAAATGGTGACTCCTTTCTTACACTTTCTTGGATGGAAAATCCCGACTAGTTCTTTTTCTAAAGGCAGAAGGAAGACATTTGCCACTTCAGGGGAAAATAATTTACTTATTTTATGACAGAAAAGACATACATATCATATCCCTTTCCAGGATAAGAATAATTTTGTGTGATCATTGTCCCAGGAGGTCATATAGGATGATTTTAGAAATCTCTAATGTTTAATTCTTTAACATGAAAAAAAAGCAACTAACTAAACAAATTAATACACAGAAATTCTCCAAAATTCCCCTGACAAGTCAAAATACATCATGTTTTTATAGAGGTTCTTTTGGTGCTCAACCTGTACCTCAAACATGAAATCTGCTTATTTGCAATACACTAGTCAGCAAATGACAGAGCTGTTAAAAAAGCTCAGATGTTAAAAATGTGAAGCTGAAGTGTCTGATTTTTCCATCAGGAGTTTCCTCAGATTCACCCAAGTGAGAAAGCCAAGAGAATTTCAATGACAAAAAGTGAAATGCGTTGACTTGCAATATTTGCTAGCACTGCAAAAAGCTTTAAGAATTACGTTGGGGTATATATCAAACTAAAAAAATATATATACAGATATGTATACCGTTTTAGTTTTCATAGTTTTTTCACTATTATAGACATAATTTGTGATGAAATATTTGTACTAATTCATTGAGACAACTGGAAATTGTAGATAATAACCACACAAAATCAACCTAAAGGTGAGACTGCCTAGTCTGGGTGATCTGTTTAATTTATCCACTATGCACTTTTGAATCGTACTCCTTACAGGCTCTTGCTTGTATTCCAGTATCTCCACCTTATTATTAAGATATTTGAGACTGATCTTTTTGGCTTTGCATGGATCCAACATAATCTGCTTAGGGAAAAAAATAAAATAAAATAAGTAGCATTATTTTGCATTTGTACTGAACAAAGTGACTCTCTTGGAGTACCACCTTTGATATCCTTCAGAATAACCACGAGAATTCCTGGTAACTTTTTATTATTTTATTCATTCTGTTGAAAAAAGCATCTCCATGTGCTCTCTTGCAATTAAAATTCTTCCAGCAATTCTTACAGAACTCCAGGGATCTTTTTTTTTTCTCATGGATCTCAACACAGTGAGCTAATCTACATTCAGAAAAAGAGATGTAATTACTAGATAACCTTTAAAAGGTTGATTATATTCTTAACGCAATCACACATGTTTTGTACATCTTATTTTGAAGACTTCTGGCTTCTCTTACAGACTGTTTTGTTTTCTCCATGCTCACTAATTTTGTGATCCGAACAGAAAAGTCAGACTTTTGGGTGCCTTGGGTGAAAACTCATGACATATTAGTTCTGAGTGTAACATTTGATATTTCTTGTTTTGCTTTGCTTGTTGTTCTGGGAATTGAAATTTAGAACCTATGAGTAATATTCTGAGCACAGGAACTCTGCTTAAATTGAATGAAAAGAGTGTGGCTGGGGATGCTTACGACCGATCCTTTTCTAAAATGTAAAATATTACCCATTTGTCTGTAACTTGGTAAAAAGAGAAATATTATGAAACATTCAGGTTCTTCAAAAGTATTTTCTTCCAGCATACATTCAAATAAAATGTCATAAAATGTCACCTTGGAGTTGTGTATTTATTGCCTCTCTATATTTCCAAATTAAATCCCCTCATCCAACAAATGCAAAAAATGTTCTGCTTTGAAACTAAATATCTGATAGTCTCATGCTTGCCTGCATGTTACTAACCAGCAGGACTCTACCTTTTTTTTTGTACAGCAATATTATTGATGACTTGTGTGCTGGCTTCCTCACAGACTGTTTTACTCCAGCAAAATTATGATGAATAAAATGTAAATAACAGTTGCAGTTTGCAGGATCAGCAAAATGATGCATATCTGTGTTAGGAGTGCAGAAATGTAGAACTGGAATGCAAATTAAGCATGTTCCAATTTGCATGAAAATGAATATTAATACTAGTATTTACATAACAGTGCATGTTTTGATAGAATTTAAGTCTAACAAATGCAGTGTGGAATGTTTTTGTGCAATATTGTACAGTCCTTCCTACTTAGTTTTGGTATCTCAGTGTGTTAGCACTTACATAAATGTTCAAATATTTTAGATAACTAAACGTAAAGGTGGGCTAGATAGGAGCTTTAGAGACATCACAATCTTATCAATATGATTCTACGTATGCAGACAGTGCATAACTTAAAGAGTAGGGAGAATACAGGTAAAATGCTTGATTACTAGAAAATATGCTACAGTGATATAGAGCTTGATCACATAGGTATCAATTAGATAAATAATACGGTTTGATCTGCACAACTGACTCATCTCAGAGGTGGTGGAGACATCCATTAGCTATCATTTGGGCACTCTGAGCTGACTAATCCATCAGTCACTGAGGTTCCTGAACTCAGGCCCAGCATAAAACAGTTCTCCTACAAGAGGACACTATATGGTTTCATAAATTCTGAACATAATATCTTTTTGTGTGACCAGCTGTTTGACAGGGTTAGAGAAGTCCATATTAGCAAAAAGACTTAAATCCATTTTTAATACATCTAGAACATGTTTCAAACCTGTTAGAGTCAGGAAGGAAGGAGTTTAAGAGTTTCCATTGCTCATAAGGCAACAGTCAAAGGTTCCTTTTGAAGACCATGTAAAAAGAATGCCTCAGCTCCCGAAGGAAAATTAAACTGAATTGTTACAGGCACCAAGCTGATGCCTGACTATTTGCCGAATGCTCTAAATGTGGACAAAGAGAAATAAAGATTTTTGTTCTTCATACCCCAGTTATTCCTCTCCTTGGTAAAAATGTCTCCCATACATGTATATCATGTTACAAATATGTTAGCTGCCTCTTGGCAGCTCTTCCTAAACTTCACAAGCGTCCATTTAGAAATCCCTAAGAAACAGGGGAAAGCTATATGGCACATTTCCTACTTTATTAAGAGCAGCAGGAGGGAGAGCTTTAGAGATATTATAAAGCTGGAAGAGGAAGGTGTTAGGTATCCTGGTCACATATACTCTGATATAATGGCTTGTGTTACTGAATCGTTTTGCAGAGCAAAAATAAATTCTTAGTCATTTAATAAAGAAAATAATTTTGTTGCTAGAGCATATCCTATGGAGTAGAGTCAAATACATGTCTGCTAAGTATATGACTTGCAAATGAAGACATGCCAGGCTGCCAAGGCAGACGACTCTGTTTTTGTCTCTGCTTTCTTTCAGGTCTGTGTTGGTGTTGTAGCTGTTTTTATTTCATAATGAAATTCGTCTTTGCTGACTATCTGTAGTGCTATATTTCTGTGGTGCTTTTATTTAAGAATACAAATACACAAAAATTTATTATGACTTAAGACACGAAGTAATAAAGTGTAAGGTTGATGACACATCAGAGGAAAGTAAGGCTCAAGGAGATCATGGGGCCATGCGGTGATAGTTTTTGGCCATAATGTTGCCATTTCCTTTAATTATCCTGTTCAGGAAAACAGCAATACTCTGAGCGGGTTCCTGGCTGTGCCCATTGTAATTACTGCACTAACTTGCAACAGGATTCAGTATGAGAAGAATAATGTTTGACCTCTATTGACTGATACTCTCAACTTCTTTCACTATGGATCTTTGCCATATTAGTATCCTCATAGTAATAACAGGATTGCATAGGAATAGGTAATATGGGAAAACTTCTTCAGCATTCAGTTTCTTTTACAGTAAGGTCTGCAGTTTTACTTTTGTCCATATGGAATAAGAATTTAAATGTAAAATATTTAATAGCATCTTAATTAGTATGCTGCCTTCTCTGATTTATCCATGCATTCAGAATGACTTCTCATGAGATTAATTGCAGGCATAGTTTATCCTTGCTCCAAAATAATCAAACTAGGGAATTCTAAAGTTTTTCCTAGGAAAAATATCTAGAAGTCTTAGTTATATAGTCATAGACAAATTGCTGGAAAGTAAAAGGTGTGTCTCTTGGAATACATTTCTGGGCACATGAAGGAGATGAAGGTGCCCAGAAACAGTCAGCACTGATTGCCCAAGGGTAAATCATGCCATAATAACCTGATTACCTTTTATGATCAAATAACCGGATTTATGGATGAAGAGAAAGTTATGAATGTCATTTACCTCAGTGTTTGAAAAGCTTTAATGCAGTCTCTCATAATATGCTTGTATCCAAGTTGGAACTGTCTGAACTGGCAGACAACCAGAGAGGTGAAAAACTGGCTAACAATCAGGTTTGTAAGGTCATACTTATATCTGGAGATCACTGGAAATAAATGTACTGCAGGATTTCATCCTGAGTTCTGTTCTATTTAAGATCTTTATCAAGGTGTTTAAGCACCAGAACATGAATATGAGTACATTACTCTACGACGTGGTTTCACAATTTACATAAGTTTGAGTGCTTTTCTCTGATAGGTATCCACACGGATGGCCAAGCCTGAAGTAAATGTGTGGTAGTTGCAAGTTGCTTACCCTTTATTACTAACTAAAAGTTTATGCAACACTAAGTAATGTGGCAATTGCTTAATTTGCTGATTTGCTCATGTCCTTTGTTTTGGAATGTGAGGACAAGAAAACATGCATTTTAATCTTTTGATTCCATGGATCTGGTATTTGCAATAGGAAACTGCACTGTCATCATGGGGAAACCGAATGCATGCAACTCCATTGATGCATTCCTAGGTTCATCTGCTACCGAGCCAGTCTTTGATGGATAATCATCAGTGTTCTTATTCATCAAGAAGCATGTGAAGCACAGCCTTAAGAAGACCACTGGGAACTGTTTCCCTTGTTTCACAGTGAAGACATAGATCTCTGAAAAAAGCACATGTTTGGGCCTGGAATACAATTGATGGCATGAAATGGAGGACCTCTGGGAAGAGGCTTCATCTTCATAGTTTTCTCATCTAGTACAACCTTGTTTAATTTTGGTGCTGGGCAACCCCTAAACACTTAGTTTGACAGGGGTTGACACCACGATTTATGCCCTGACATTTCTTTTCTTGTTTTAAATTAAAAGGAGAATCGAGTGGGATAGACAGGAGTGATTTACTTCTCACAGGGTGCCATGATCTCCTCACATAAATACAACCACAGGAGCATTTATTTTGCTATAAAACACTTTCTGCTGCTAGTGTGCAGGTTTGTAGTGGCAGCTCTGTGCATTTAGATGTTTCGTAATTTATTAAGAGTTGCAGCAAGTGCAGACATTTTAAAATACTGGTCTGTTCATCACTGTAAAGGATTTACGGTGAAATTTCCATGTAGAAATCATTCTGGTTCCATTCACCAATATTTAGTGTCCCCCAACTCTTAGGTCAAATACAAAAATATAGTTTCTCCAGAGAAACAAATGTGAAGGGCAGACACCTACTTGATTCCCACTATTGCAGTGCTGGGCACAGGCACAAGTTAAGGTGATAATCACTATGGGTTTGCTTGACAAGATAAAGCAAAAACAAAAGCATGGGGTCCTAATCTGTGGTGGCAGCTTCTACAAGCTATGGTGATAAAAGTAAATAGCTGCTTGTTTAATCATAATGATATTACCACTAATAGGAATGATAATGATGATGGTAATAATAACGATGATGACTACAGTAATAATAATAATGCTTGTTTATCTGCATGTACTGCATAAGTAATTTCTGTTTAGTTGCAGGCCAGCAAATCAAGACGCAAGGAATGAAGTCCCTTAGCTGCACTTTGTACAGGTTCTGACGGGCAGAATGTACAAGTCAGGGTGGATCAGTCTGCCTTAGGATGGAAGTGGAGAAATTGGATGCTAGTTTTGTTTTTTCTTCTTTTTCATTTTAAAAACTACAAATAGCCAGATGTGGGGGTTTTTTTTGTTTTTTGTTTTGTTTGTTTGTTTGTTTGTTTTTTGCTTTGTTTTTTTTGTTTTTTCCCCCTTACTGATTGGATTTTGTTTTTTTCAGCTGTTCTCTTTAAGAAAGACTTGTCTTAAGGAACATTATTCAGTTGGTGATCTGCCTATGTTGTTCACAACAAGTGTTCTGTAGAGCAATCACTACAGACAACTCACAATTTCCATTGCTTAACTGCTTGGCTGAGTTATATGATATAGTTTTTATTTTCTATGGGTTGTCCAGAACAAGAGAGACATCTGCAGCTTTCCACAAACTCTCATTCATGCAAACTCTCCATATCTGGAAAAACATAAGCTCAAAACAAAGCAAACAGAATTCAGCTGTTCAAATCCTCACAGAAGTGAAGCTGAAAACATGATCAAAGCAACTCAGGTATCCCCACAGCTCACTTAGATGTACATTTACAGAACTGAATACATGGTGAGAGAATTGAAGCAGAAAAGACACAGCAAGCTTGTAGATAGTTGCTTTGTAAGAGCTGAACAGGGACCCACAGGAGCTGTAGCTACTATGAGGTACTACAATCTCTGATAGTTTAGGAAGATTTTACCTCCACTTTGATGCATTCTGCAGCATGGCCCTTCTGGTTCCTAGTGTACAGTGCAGCCACAGCCTACCTGTCTGTCAGGAAGGGATGCAGGTATATCTCAGCTCACCATGCAGGGAAACTCGCACACAAAGGCTGGGAAGGCTCTTCATTGTACTCCACTTGGGCCATAGAGCAATTTATTCTGCAATACCAACACAACCATTAGGATGAATATGCCATGAAGAAGAGCCATGGTAGAAGCATCTGAAATCTAAATATTATGATTTGCCCACATACTAAGAAATGACTGGCTCTAAAGTGATGAAACAAAACAACATGAAGAGTCAAGTAAGGTACAATATCATTCTTGACATACTTATAATAGCTAAAGGTAGCTTCTGTGCTGCAAGGAGGAACAGCATCAACATTTTAAGTATGTGGGAGACAACACAACAAAAGACAGATGAGTTTTGTCAGTGGTGGTTAAATATCCAGTGTGGCAGTGGAAGCATTAGTGCGCCTTTGCACTAAATGTGCAGCACTTGGCACTTCCTGGCCATAAAGTTAATTCTGTGTTTACAGAAACAGATGGATATATGAGCTTCCAGCTGCAGCATTTATGTAGGGGAAAAGATGAAAGGGGAACAAATTCATATACAGATCAAATAAGACTACAGAAGATTTCTACTCATAAAATCATTTCCATAGATAGGCAGAACCACAGAATCACAGAATCATTGAATCCTTAAGAGTTGGAAGGGACTTTTAAAGGTTGTCTAGTCCCACTCCCACAGAATGAGGGGACTAAAACAGGAACATGCACGGCTAGATCACGTTGCCCAGGGCCTGATCCAGTCTTGCCTTGGAAGTCTCTACAGATGAGGCACCCTCACTGTAAAAGACTTTTTCCTCATATCCAACATAAATCTACCCTCTTTAAGCATGAAGCCATTTCTCCTTATTCTGTCACCACAGACCCTGATAAAGAGTCTGCCCCCTTCTTTTCTGTAGATCCCCTTTAGATATTGTAAGGCTGCTATCAGAACACCTTAGACCCATCTCTTATTCAGGCTGAACAGCCCCAGCTCTTTCAGCATATCCTCATAGCAGAGGTGTTCCATCTGTTCCCACACATAGCAATTATATCTCTGTATGCTGATATATATTTTTTTTCTCCCGAAGAATCTTCATTTGGATTTTCATAGTAAGGGAAAATTTCTGTACTAACTAGTTTCTTGTTTGTTTGTTTGTTTGTTTTCAAGAGATCCTGTATTAAGGAGGTTACATAAGGACAGACTTTATCCCATCCATTCAGTCTTCTGCCCACCATGTTTTCTTTCATGCAGACATAGCACTGACTTAAGTACCTGTGATGAGGGCATCGTGCAACATGAGAGCATTTTCCGTATTGCTGCTTTCAGATGGGACAATAACCTCTGTATTGTACGCCTTCTCAGGTAATTCTCTGTGTGGCAATATCCAACACAGGATGCTTCCTTGGAAGGGGACATGTTCATTTAGTGAACTATGAGCAACACATCTGTGGGTTTCTATTCTGACCCTTATATTTCACTAGCCCGGCTTTTGTTCTAATGGTAGAGCCTCAGTTATGTAAGTCTTACTGTGCAGAAAGATGTTGCAATGCAATAGGATACAAATAAGATACAAATGTTAGAATGTGTTTATTTGTGTGTCATCAAGATTCAAACATAATATTGGTTTGTCACTCTGACATAAGTATCTCAGAATGAAGACAGCGCTTTGTTACTCAAGGCAGACAAGAGCAGATTATCAAGGGCATCTCCATTCCTCACTTTATTCTGTCCTTCAGCTCCTTTATTGATCTCCCAATAAAGCACCATTATATTTGCTTGTGAGAGGTAGGTGCATAAGGAAGCACCTGCTGTCCTCTCTTGCCATTTGAAAGCAGCTCTTTAATGCAACACCACACTCTCTATCACTCTAACAAATTTACAGAGAAACTTTCCACTTGTCTTGGCCAGAGCCTCGTTCCATTGTGAGGCTGACAGAGAATCTGTTATTAGGACAAATTCAAAACTAAACAAACTGATCAATGAGAAAGAGTTTTACTGTTTTCACAGCAAAGTGCAGGTTAGCTCTGTCAGAGAGTGATATAAAACTGGGCCATAATGACTACTGAATTGGTACATATTCAATCACATCAACACATTACAGAAATCCCTTGGATTTTGAGCTTCTTTTCCCCTCAAAAGCTACAAGAATGCTAATGAGTACAAATGCGCGTATTTGGAACATTGGATGAGACAGAAAAAAAAAAGGCATTAGTATGACTACAATTGCTAAAAATAGTGGTAGGGTATTTTAGAACCTATCTATTTGCCCAGTCCAGACAATGTGTTGCCAAGTTTAACGCTATGATATAAATATTATGAGTACAAGCATATTCAGTCACTGGGGTTAGTGATTATAGCAGAGTATCTGAGTTCCTCCATGTTTCCAGTTCCAGCAGGAAAATTCAATCTATCTGTTGTAGTGGAGTGAAATTTGCTGGGTTTCCATTCAGTCTGGTGCCCTCTTCAGAATGGCTCTGTAGTTTTCTCCATTTGGAGTCAGAGGGGCTTTTGTGCTCCCCTTGCAGCTAAGCAGACTGTTTCCTCTTAAGGAAGCCCAGAGTTATGACCGTGAGACACACTTGCTCATTCCCTCTTAATATTTTCTCTCACACTGTCTCATTTATAGGGAAATGTTCTGAGTTCTTTGAAAATTAGATGAATGTGACATAAAACATGAATCCATGTTTCCCTATCTTAATATTCCTGACTTGAATACTTCTTAAATTGTACCAAGAAGAGTGCAGTTAGAATCTGCTGAGTAGAACTGTATGTACAGTGCTTCCATCAGCCCCTTGAAGTAGATAAGGCCATGAATAATTCAGCACAGGAGTGTCTGGCTCTTCCCTGGTAGCTTCGCAGTAGGTCACAAGTGACTAAGCTCAGAAGTGGATGTGTCCTCAATCTAATTACACTTCCTTTAACACCACTGAATTAGCACTTCTGTTTTATTGTACCCTGAAGCTAAAATGGTTATTAGGTTACAGAACAAGTAAATTATTGCTAAATGCCTTGGGCAGATTACTCAATAACTGACTATTACTTTATTAACTACATTTTGCGTCATCAGAAATGCTTAAGATAAGACACTTCGTTAAAATAAAGATGTTACTTTAAATATACAAAAGACAGCTGCAGAGATAAATAGTGTTTGTATTAAGGAGTAGTCTAAGTTCCAAATCTGTGGTATACAGATGTGTGTATGGACATGAAAGTTATGTGATTTGAGCACAACACATGAACTATTGTTCCTATGTCATTGCTACTCAAACTATTTAAGATATACTTAAAAAAAAAAAAAAAAAAAGATTATGAATAAAATACAATTTAAATATTTAACTTGAATATAATTTAAAATACTCTAACAACGTCCTCATTCTGAGACTCAGTATTGCACCAAAAAAGTTCCTTTAATTGCAATAAGCTTATTTGGTACACAGGCCAGAGGGGAGGGCAACCAAGTGACTATTTTCCTGGAGCAATTTCTTAGATAACCTACCTTTCTACCTTCTCTAACCTTGCTTACAAATTTTAGAAGGAGTTTTTGCTACTCAACCAGTTCTACCTGATCCTTCCTTCTAGGTACAGCTCTCTGAACAGAGATGTCTTCATGGAATCTCTAAATGCAGGTCATCAGGAGCTGTACAAGAGCTGTACACACCAAAAGGTGTGTTAGTGTAACTGTGAGTGGCTCAATGGGATGCTGAGGTAAGGAGGGAAGTGAACAGCAGTGAAATTACAGCTGAAGCTATCACACTGTGAAATCAGAGTATATGTCACTTTGGTACATATCCCATTTATGTTAATAATGACAGGCACCTCTCCTGGGTCTTTAAGCCTGCTCTTAAGCTCTCCTGAGCCACTGTTACCTCATTTCCTCTTCCACCTCATTCCGATTCCACCATCTGGGAGGAGATGAGCAGAATCCTGATGTGGAGACAGAGATGGAACAGGCTGGCTCAAGTACAAAGCAGAGGATCAGTGCCTGAGGACAGCCCAGCAACAGCTTGCCAATGAATGGATGAGCCCACAGTCCACCTGTTTGGGTGGTTGTAAAAACAGTTGCAGTAGCAGCTGAGTTTTGGGTTTTATTTGCCAATCTGATGCTTTGATAGCCCTGCATGTATAAATATTAGATTCTGCAATCTTTCCCACCACGTAGAATCAGGCAATACTAAGATCTGAAGGATGTGGATCAAATTTTCAGTTCATTTTTAGAATCATCAACAGCAAGCAACCTCAATTGTGACTCTTTCTTATCTTCTGAATTTTACTGACGTTTTACCACACACCTGTGAAGGTGTATAAATACATAACTAACGTGCATTTTCATATAAATTATGCACATAAATATAAGTCACATAAAAAAAAGGACATAGATATGCATCTTCAATCATTAGGGAAGGGTTCAGCAAAAAGTCATTTACTAAAATCTTGCTATTTTATGTAGGAAATAAATAATGCTTAAGCAGTTAGAGGTATCTAATTAACTTCCCAACACTTGAGGGTTCACAAAAAGGATAGGTCCAACAAGGCAGGTTTGATTCTGTATTTCCCAAACATGTGAAGAATCTCAGATCCAAATTGCTAGTAGCTGAACTGCATGCTTTATGACATGCAGCAATCATTTACGATAAGTAAGTAGCTTTCTAGGGACATTTTAGATAAATACAGAGCTCTACCAAAAGTATTAAGAATCTCAGAAGGGCTGCACTCAGGGTGTTTTTTCCATTTCTTCTGGACTTTTACTAACAAGCATCAGCTTTCAATCAAAGGGCCCAAGAAATGCATTGCACTTTCAGCTCTTGCTGAAATCAATAAGCTCCTAATAAAGAATGAGTAGTACAAAGCATAACCACAGCCAAGCTGGTGGGGAAACAAGAAGGGAGAGCTTTGTACCAATGCCAAAGAGATTCTCCATGTCCCAGGTAGCTCTGACTTTTTTTTATATGGCAAATATAAAAGCTATAGTATATCCAAACAGTGTTTTTGTTCAGTGATATTCTCTGAGGTGAGATTCACAGTACACACTAAGGAGGGCTAAAGTGTTTCTAAATCCTTGCATTTTGGCTTTATTTGTTTGCTTATTTTCCCCTCAATATACAGGAACTTCTGCATATGAAACAAAATAAAGAAAGAACTTTTAGGCATTTAGTTGAAGGAACAGCAACCAAAGCTACTCTGTTAACCATTCTGTCAGACAGAGGTGATGATAGCATTGCCCTTACTCTCCCTGAGTTAGCTGGAAGTTAATGACCCCTGCACAAATTTATGAACAGAGTTGTATTAATTTGATCTAGTTGGTTAACATTTGAAGGAGGATGAGACTGAGGAAGGATTGTATCTGGGCTTTGATACCTTGTTTTGAGTATTATTCCATCACATTCTATATTTGCAAAGGGAAAAGTAGACGCTGTCCAGGGTGCATTTTCTTAGTATGACAGAATTTTCTATTAGTGAGATCTTGTACTCAGAACCTAGGATAAATAAAACAAATATGAAAAACAAGTAAGGACATGAGGAGTAAACTGAGCAGATTCCCTATAAAACAGCCAAATTCATGTATTCAGTCAGTTGCTCTCACGGCATTAGAGCTGTTGTGAGACAAAGTTATAGGGCAGCAGTGATGGTGGGAGCCATGTTGAGACACTCCAGTACATCCCCAGCTTCCTACTACAAGACTGCTGAAAGGGCACTGGCCCCACTCTCCTGGGTAAGCTTGGGATGGAACAACAACAACAAAAAAAGTAAGAAAAAATAATTGGATGCAACTTGTGTGACAGTAAGAAATGTAATTTCCAGTAATAACCGAGTTTCTGTACTGTGCTTAATAAAGTTTTAGCAGACTGATGCACAGTAAATTTGTGGTCACAGCAGGTTGCTTATTGGTATAGTACAGCCGTGTGCATGTTGTCTAATAGAAATGAGGCTGTAGCAGCACTGCATTTATGTCCCAGCCGATCCCTCTGGAGCTACAAAGCATTATGGCTATGAACAGTAACTAAAGGCGATGGCAAATAAGCCAGGGATAGATTGTGAAGTAGCAAATGATAACAAATTAGACAGAATCTTTGTGTAATAACTTACTTCTATCTTCAAGTATAGTAAAAGATGTTCAAATAAGATGTTGGGATAAAATAAAAGCCTTAGTGATGGATATGGCTCAGAAATAAAATCTGCATCTTGGGTAGGAGTTCAGAAAAATCAGAATCTGACTAATTAAAAAGTGGGTCTGAACCTGATTTTTAACAGGACCAATCTGGAGATATTTCTCTTGCCATATTTCTTAAAGCTCCCGGTCTGAACAAGAACATTACAAACACTGCAAAATGTTAAGAAAGTTGTGCACTCTTAGGTTTCCATGGCAATGACACACAGAAGCTCGGCTATCTATCAGCATTGGAGCTGACAGTAGTACTAAGAAATCTGTCTCTCTTCACTATTTTGAGAACTCCATGTTATTCATCTGCAGCAGAAGGTTTTCTGGATGAGATGCAATACAATTTCTGCAAAGAGTGTACATTTCTAGACACCATCCAGGATGCTGTATTTTCAAGATTTTCTTCACAGCTCTCCACGATTTTCCTCACAATTTCTTTCAAGATTCACACCAATAAGAAGAACCAAAGTTTTGTGAACAACACTGTATTTTTAAGCATATAACAGCTGTTTACTCAGCATTAATATGAGGTTTGCTAGGGCAGAAATTTCAGTTTCCATTTTATCATCAGGGCTTTTTTCATTTAATATGAACACATATAGCCATATACATATATTTATAAGTTCATTTCTTTCTTTATAGAATAGGAGAATGATGATTGTGTATTTTATATTGCAGTTAATGAAGAGAGAAAGAAAGAAGATAGGAAGGAAGAAGAAGACTTAGTTTGGATGTTCTTCTAAGACCATGAAGGAGTATAATGAGTTATAAGCACAAAGACATTCTTTTGTGTTGTGATTTCAAATTTCTAGTTCCGCTTTTTAGGTAGAAAAGAAAGAAGGAAAAAAAAAGATAAAAAATGAACTGAACAAAACCCAAATATAAAAAATAAAATAATATAAAATAAAATCAGGTGATGCTTAGTTTAAGAATCATATTTGGGGTGAAAAATCTGCTTGGTTGACTAGATTTTAATTTTCCCGTGTAGCATGTTTTCTGATCTCTCCCTATATCATAGAAGTTCAACCTGTAATAAATATTTGCATCTCAAATTCAGTGTTCCTGACTTTAGGAAAAAAGTCTACATCAGCAAGTTTGTTGGGATGCTTACTACAAAATACAAAATAATAGCTATCAAACCACTATTTTTTGCAGAAATCTGGTTGCTACGGATTAAAATACAAAAAGGTGCATATTGTTGTATCTGTCATCACTATTATCACATATAATTGTAAGTATCAGTTTTTCTAGGAAGTAATCTTCTAGCTCTGGAAGAAGTACCAAAACATATGTATTCCTCCAAGCTTACACTTGACTGACTTCTTCTTGGTGACTTTGAGCTCCGTTGCAAGAAATTTTTCATATTTGCGAAGACAAGTCTAATGGGCAAAAGGTCCAAAGGGCAAAAGATCAAACTCACTCTTGAATTCACCAAAATAGCTGCCAAAGCTGCCAATCCAAAGCAAGAGGCAATGGATCACTGACTGTGAGCGTTGCCAGCATGATATTTCATTCTGAAGAAAGGGATGTCAGCCTGCTAGTCATGTTGATTACTTGCCTGTAGACTTATAAGTGTTTGTTTAACATTGAAATATCAGGTTACAGCCACTTGACTTATTTCAATGGCTGTGATAGGAAATACATTCAGTTTATATGACATGTTGAGCTTCCCTTTTCAGCAGGGAATTTAATATTGAGCTTCCACATAATCTTTAACAACTAGCCATTGCATTATTATGAGATCAAATTAGTTATGAATGAATGATTAGCTTGAGATGCAACTAAAATTTAGAATGCCAAAGTACCTCTGCAGTTCTCTCAGATGACTGAAACTGAATCCATTCTTTAGAATTCTGCTTAGTTTAATAGTGAGAGATTTCTGCACAGAATTATTAACATAATTCCTGAAATGCAATATTATTTATTTCTAGATTTGTACTGTTTGAGTCCCCTTCCCAAATTGTTCTGTTGTAAAAAAACTTGTAAACAATGTGAACATAAGAATTAAATGTTCAGATTCAGGCTGACATCTACAAAATGTTTGGTTTAGACTTTATAGCTGAAAATTACACGTTTAAAAATATAATTTCCTAGCAAGAAAATTTTACTCAGAGTTCCCCCACCTGTCTTATGATTGCTAAGGTCCTCAAAACATAATTTTTATGGATGCTATTATTAGAATTTGTTTTAGAAAACAAGCTTCTTTTATGTGCATTTAATGGAGTATATTTTCGTTGACATAATTTTGTGAACTAGGGATATTTCTGCAATAAGTTATTTTTCTAGACTGAAATAAAAATGCTAAGCTAATTCCAGCTTGTTTATGTTCTTGAGTGACAAATTAAAATGACATCTGGTAACAGTTTTAGAAGACTGGGATGATCCTCTGCCTTGAAAAAGTGTGATTTATGGAGTAAGGGGTCTCTGTGAGGTATGTGCTTTCAGATGAATAACAGAATGAAAGACTAGGCTGCCTCCATTAATTAAAGTGCTCATGGGGCTCTTCACAAGACAGAAA
This sequence comes from Coturnix japonica, assembly GCF_054131305.1. Lineage (NCBI taxonomy): Eukaryota > Metazoa > Chordata > Aves > Galliformes > Phasianidae > Coturnix > Coturnix japonica. The sequence goes on along the minus strand of NC_140667.1, from coordinate 21,395,474 downwards.
TTCCTTCTTCAAACTGTAGTGTAAGTCCCTTTCATCAAACACTCTATCTTAATTACCAAATTACTGGAAGATGATCTAATTACAATCTGCTAATGTGCAAGACCTCCTATGCTGACATTGTAGGCACCATTTTGTATTATAGGTTCTTGCTAAGGATTATTAAACAGTCACTGTGTTGCATTCCTAAGTTGTAGTTTCCCAAGTATGTAAATTCTATTGATATCCCACCAGGGAGAAAAGTATTAAATAAATCCAAGCTACTAGGATCTTATTCTACTGGGAATAAAGTATCAAAGTGTTTGTTAGTAGGCCAAGAATTTACCATGATAGAAATATAGGTAAGTAGTATTTCCACAGTTGCACTACAGCACAAGCCTCTTGCTAATGGGATTAGGAAGGGAATTTCTCCAGCAGCATCTTATAAAAAGATAATAACAAATAATCCTTCAGTTTAAGAACATCCTTACATTTTCCCTGTCATTATTTTGCCTGGTTTATGCTATGTTCCCTTCACAATAAAAACTTATTTGCCTCTTATGCAAATACAACTGTGTGAATGGAGCTGCCCTGGGAAGCTGCAAAATGCTACTGAGACAGAGGCTTTTTATTATTTTAAGAAATCATTATTCTGATGGGAATAAAGCAGTGAAACACTTGTCAGTAGGCTGACAATTTACTGTGATTAAAATACATGTAATGTGAACAAATGGACTACATGACTCTTTGACAGATTTTTTTAAATATCTGAAAGCTGAACATGATGTTTGCCCTGTGAACTTAGCTAAATAATTTTCACTTTAATCTGCTTTATCATTATCATCCAGAATATTGACTTTAACTTAAGTGCTCTATTCCCATATCCACTGAAGTCAATAATGTTTCCATTACCTTCAGCTGTATAGAAATGGATTTTGATGGGTTAAATCTCATAGCTTCCCATCAAAATCTTAGTATGTATTTATAAGTAAAGATGTTTTTCCACAGTGAGATGATGTTGAACAGGGAAAACTTAAGCAATGACACTGGGGACAGAGGTGTGAACAAAACCACGGACTCTCAGCTCTTTCTCCCGTCTTTAAGCACTAGGCTGCGCATTACATAGAAGCTTTTCTTTGTAGACTGAAAGCGCTTTGAAGCTGCCTCACACACAGGTGGTGCACAGTGCTACTTAGCCTGAGAGTGTGCTATGTTCTAGTTTATACCTGATTTCACTGGAGCACACTTGTATTAGCTGTGTGAAAGAACTAAATTTGTTTATTCAGCAGGAAGATTTACAAGAAAACATATTAGACGTAGCTTTCCTTCCTTACCACTGATACGATAGCTTCTTAAGCAGAGTCCTGTTCATCAGTTTCCTTCCATGTTTGAAGGAACCTGCCAATCGCTATTAAGATTTCTTAATGAGGATTTTGAAAAATTGGCTACTGTGTTGTGGATGCCCATTCATCAATTTATCTCCACATCTTCTATCAGGAGCTTTGATTGTATGGTTATTTATTTTTCAGGACAGTAAAATTGACCCAACTTTTCAAACATTATCAAGGGCCTTTAGAAGAACATCACTTGAACTTCTAGATCTACAAAGCCCTCTTCCTTCATCATTGGCTAAGCAGTCCCTAAAATAACATTTTTTTCTTTATTGTTTGTAAGTCTCAAACATGTTCTACTTGTTATACACATCTATGCAAGTTGATGGCCTAGGTTAATAAAACCTCACCAGTGTTTGAGGCCACTCATCCAAACTCCTCACTAAAAACTAAGCAGGATTACAACCTACATTTAAGACTGGAGTATCTGCATAAGCGGGAAATGAAGATATTATGAATGTGAAAAAGTATGAAGTATGAAAAATATGAAAAAACTTGTGCTGGAATAAGCTCTTAAGTAGACAGCAAGAAATTCACTACCCAGGTCTTTCCCTGTGTTTAAGGCATTCATAACATGGATTTCCTGGTGTCCAGTGAGAACTACAGCTGTTAGCTGTTAGCAGGCACTAATAGTTTCTTTAAGTTACTCAGACACATCTAACTAACCTAGATAATTCCTTTTTTTTTTTTTGGTCAAATTTATTGAAATTGAACAGTAAGCAAAAAAAAAAAAAAAAAAAAGAGTGCAGAGCGAAATCAGTTGCTCAGCACCACAGTGTCTCTTAGAATGCTGTCTAAAAACAAATAAAAATTATATATGAAGCTTCACTATTTTTACTTGTATTCTGTATAGCTAATTTTAAAATTGGAATCAATACATTCATTTCTGTAAACTTCCCTCAAATATATCATATAATTGATTCAGGTTTACACACAGTTCAGGCTTTGGTAGACCTGTCACTGAGCATCCAAACTACAGGTCTACTTGTAAGAGTAGTACATGGGCTTAAGAAAGATAACGTTGCATTGTGTAACACTATGGTGTAGTCATGACACAACCCTTGAGTGAAATAATTCGTAATCACTTTATAATTAGGTTCCAGTTCTCAATATACTATTTCCAAACATACATATAAAGGATGGAAAGGAGGGCATTGAAAAAAAGTTGAGAAACACAAAAATCTCCTCACTATGGAGATACTGGGCCTATTCAACATTTAAAGAACAAAGGATAATAACAAAATGATGAATGCATATAGTCACATAATTCTTCTTGCTTTTTTTTTCCCCTCACGCACAAGAACAAAAGGAAACTAGAGAAAATTATGCTTCAAGTGGAGGGGAAGAAATGCTTTTGAAGATGAAGAATAATTGTTGGCACCATCATAAGTGATTGAGACAAAGTTAAAAGGAGAATTCAGAAATTGATTAGACATTTATATGAATAATAAGCACACAATCTAAAGTTACAATAGTCAGGAGTTATTAGGTTATTGTAATTCAATGTCATGCATTTACCACATACTCTAAAATTAAACTTAGACTTTCTTAATACTGTAGCAAAACAACACTTGAAAATCTTTCTCTCAGTGGATTTTAGAAGGCCAAGAATTATGTATGATAAACCTGGTGTAAAAATAGTTACATACAAGAAGAAGAGCTGGGACCATCAGCCTGTACAATGTGAAAGCCAAGTAAAAATTGTTGTACTCACTTCAGATCTATGAATGCAGTATTGAAGTATCTCTGTCCTGTATAGATGAAAGCTTGAAGACACTAAAGACACTTTGCTGGACAAAGGTATCTCTCTTTTTTTTTTTTTTTTCCTGCCTTGGTTGCTTTTTTTTCCTGCTTTATTATCTCTGAATATAAGTGCTAATTATTTTCAATATGACAGTTGTTATTGCAATTTTGGTGTGCAAAGAATTTTTAAGATACTTCTAAAACCACCAGCTGACTTAATTTTTCCCCAAACCAAAACAATCTGGGAGGAATGAATCCAACTAGTATTTCTCTACACATACCTCTGCACCTCAACCAGCACCAGGGATGTGTTGTGTCTCTTACTGCCTTACAATGGCAGAAATGTAATTATTGGAAATTTCTCCCTACATGTAAATACTGTGGATTGGAATCATTTAAAATGCTATACTAGAGACAACAGAATGTTTACTTGGAATAATTTTTTAATCTACTAAATAATATAATTAATGAAAGAAATTTCCTCTACTAGCTTTCACAATAGTTAAAAACTCATTGAGAACAAACAGACAAGTATTTAGCTAGCTGGAGGAGAAAGCTTGAGCAATGGGTTGGAAAAGCAAGGTCTTTTCAAATATGCCCACTTTTAAGATTTAGTTTCAGTCTTTTCTCCCTCCCTGCCATGTAATTAAAGATCTTGACTTGTTTGAAAATGGCTCAGATTAAGTTTCATTTTGTTAAGCGCCTCAATTTTTCAGCAAGGAAAAAAAAAAAACCACCATTAGGAATTTGCATTATCCATTACAGCCTTCTTCATGATCTGAAATTTATATGGGAAATGCTAATTGGACGTTCATCATCATAAAGATAATGATTTCTGTAGTCTTTGCGGTGATAATTAAGATAGAAGATGAAAATGATGTGGAGTGAACATTGTGTTCTTTATTTGCTGTAAATGGAGAATGGAAAATTAATTCTGTCCTTGTCTTCAGGGTAGAGATGCCGGGAAGGAATAGAGGGGGACATGTAAAAGAAATTGTTTCTTCTAAGGCATCTAAATTTGCTTAGGGGAGAGATACCTTGCAGATTTTACTCCAATATCCAGATGAAGAATGTTGATACAGCGTGAAATCTCCACCTATTACTGGGAACTGTCTTAAAGACAGATGTGGCTAATACGACTCCTTTTATTATGCTTCAGCAGACCATGGGTAGGAGCTTCCCCTCTATTGCTTTCTGAACATGTGTTCCAAGTTCTCTGAGGGAAAGAGATGACTTCCATGGTGCATGCAGTGACAGAGGAAGACTATGTAAGTCAACTGGTCTGAACAACCACCATAACTACTTATAACTACATATCTGCATTTGGCAAATCCCCTGCAGTACCTCTCAGAAGGACAGAGTGCACAAATGTTTGCCTTTTTTCCATAGCTGTGTGCTACCCTGTTTCATAGATTCTTACAAATATCAATTTGTGAGTGTCACCCACTTGCTTTTCTTTTATTTAGGATGTCCTGTGCCAGACAGCTCTATTTAGTTATCATCAGGTTGCCCATCAGGCATCTAACTCCCACAGCTGGCCTCAGCTGGCATAGCCTATGCTCTTCCCTCCAGATAGTCAATATAACACCAGATAGTGGTGAAAAAAGAGATTGTGGTGTTGTGGTCACAACTGTGGTGAACACCAGGATTCTGCAGAGAAAGAGAGAATAGGGCTAAGTCCTTTTTCTAGCAGGACTCCTGTCTCTTAGGCCTGCCTTGTCACACAAGGTTTTTCCATTTTAAAATATTGCATTTTCTTGCAAACTCTGCTTGACTGTCTTAAGGTTATGGAAATCAGTACTGAACCATTCTGGGCGTGAGCCAATATCACTTCAGTTGCAATTGAACCCAGGAGTGGGCTAGAAGCCTGCATGCTGCACTTCTCAGGGCACAGGGCAGGGACCCCTTTGTCCTTTGTCGCAGAAAGTTCTCTGCATTACTAGCCACACTGAAGCAGTACCTGAGGGCTCCAGTTACTGCCTGCGTTGCAACTGGCATCCAAGAAGATGCAGTCTTTGTTCTGAGGTTTACCAGTAAGCATCAGGCAAGATGCAATGAATAAATAATAATGAGTAGAAGGATTAAGGAGTACAAAGGCAGCAATAATATGATCAGACAGTTACAGAGGCACACTGTGTGCAGAATTTAAGGGTTTTTGAGCAAGTCTGAAGAGAATTCTACTGACAGAGTCAGTATTTGCAGAAAATGTGTTTAGAGACTATGCAGAACCACACATTTGGTTTGAACAGTTTTTCTACGATGAATCTAAATTAAAAAATAATATTAATCCGAAGTTGCATAAATCATCCCTGATAATGGGGACAAGAGAACCAAAACAGGCATAGGTTAGCTAGGAAAGAGTAGTGGAGCTGTAAAGACTTCAGTTCCCCTACGGGAATTAGTACCCATTGATGTGGTAAACACTCCCAGATAGCGAACTATGGGCACAGCCACATGGCTGGGTCTGTCCCTGAGACATGCATAGGCAAAAGGGATTCCTTTTTCTCATAACAGTCATGAAGCAAAAAATGAAGCAAGGCTTAGGAGCATCAAGAGAATTCTCATGCTCAGTGACTGAAATGTTTGTTGATGCAGTGGCAGGGTGACCCAATGGTATCCTGTGGCCATTAAAGTTCTTGAATTTTGCAAAACTTTTGAAAACTGAGAAGCAAAGAGTTAAGCATTCTTTCTCAATTCACTGAACATCAGAAATGCAGCTGTAATGTCTACGTCCAGGCAGATTCATCTCGTTTCCTTACAGCAGGCAGGAGAAACCAACAGGAGTTATTCCTGTACATTATATTAGATGTAGGTTTGTTCCTTGCCACAGCAAACAACAGGAGCCCACTGGGCAGGCCATGCTTTAATATGGGGAGCTCTGGACCTAAGTTAGGAAGGAAGGTGAGCTCCTGCTGATAGCCACTTCTGTGATCAAAGGAGAAAAAAACCCACATGTACTTTGATCTCAGTTCTACAGTACATAGAGGTCTCCCTGCTGCAAAGACTATCAATAGCTGTGCTGATATTCAATGGTGAGCAAGAGAGAGGGTCATATTAACTGGCATTATATGCATATAAGTAAAAGTCCATAAAAACTACAGTCCTGTATTTTTCAGAAATCTGCATTGCACTGAGCATTTAGGGACAGTGAAGAATTCTGCAGGTTCTATGTGATTTAATGCAGGCATCTATCAGGTGCCCACACAATCAGATCTGAGAAGAGATGGAGTGACAGTGTTCATTTCTAGCTCTAGGTAGTGGCTACCCATTGAAATATGGTGAATAATAAACAATCTGTTGAACAGAGACCTGTTATTTAACCAGGTCTGAAGAGTGAAATCAGTAGATATTTATGTTGGGGCCATAAAAAGAATTGTAAGTCCAGTAATTACATAAGAGAGAGGAACTACTGAATCTGACTAACAGAATGTTATGTATACATTGGCAGACACAGTTATAACAAAGAGACTGTATTTAGTCTTCCTGAATGAAAAAAATTGCTTACAAGAAGCAATTAAATTAGTAATCCAACTTGTTCTTTTAATAGTTACAGTATTTAAGTTAATTCAGCAGCATCCTACAGTTTTACGAGGCCATGATCTGATTCCCAAAAGGAAGAACTGTGGGGAAAAGTAAAACAGTGAAATGGAAGCACTATTCCTGGTGTGAAAAACCTCACATGGGGCTGTGCAAGTAATTGACTTCTTGGTTTGCTTGCTGAACTGGAAAAAAAAAAAAAGACAGGCGAGCAGCAGTGAGAAAAAAAACCGTACTCTTTTGTATTGGATCAACATAGAGTGAGGAAAAAGGGAAATATAATTTCGTAGGTCAGTATCCTTAAATAAAGTTAAGAAAATTTTCTTATTTTGGAGATATTCCAGACTGTACAAGATGTAACTAGACAATGAGTCAGAGGGTATGGCACTCCTTTTGCTTAGTGTTTCTGACGTTCATCTCGGATGTGAGCCATCCAAGCAGCACTGCTTGCTACTAGGTGTTTAATTATCTAACACACAGTGTTAACTGTTCTGTCTTGATCCACTGGGTCAGACCGAAGCCACTACCAACTTCTGAGCTGGCACGGAAACAGTTTCTGTGTTTGGAGGATGAACTCTGTTTTGGGCTTTACTTAAATTGTTTTCTATTGTTTTTGAAATAAAAAACAGTTCTTAGTGTATTTCCTGTACATATAACAGCAAATATTAGACTGGAAAACTGCATGTAATTAATTCTTCCCTTGAATTTGAGGATTTCCTAGATTATAGTCCAATAATTAGAGAAAGTTGGAAATTGAGGTCAAGAAGGTACACTGTCAGAAAGTCCTTGGGCACTTTGAACATTTTACTTCAGAGTTTTAATCTGGAAATACACAAACTGACTTGAACATAATAAGATGTATACCTTGAACTTTTGAAATGAGACTTCTATGTACTCCAGTATCAGATTGAACTTCCATTTTCAGATTGCTCAAAGTTAGACTATCTTGAACCTTTATTTATAAATGAATCTCAAATAAGGACACATCCAGAAATATCATGAACATGAAAACAATGGTGTATCTCTGTGTCTGTTCCTGGGCCTCCAAGTCAGAGACTATTTAAAGGGAGGTGTCACTTGTCTAAGCAGAATGAACAAGTCATTTTTCAAACCTTTCTTCCAAAAGATGTTGTGATTCCTTGCAAGAGGCTTAACTGAATCAAAATGTTAAGTGAAACCACAAATAAGAACTCAGATCTAAATCCTGCTTTTCATAATTCTTGAAATACTAAGTTTGAGTAGTTTATATTTCTGGTTACTTTGTAGTTTATGGAAGAATTGGTAATCATCCATGGGGTTTATAGACTTCTAGATTATCCTACTTCTATTAAGGCGATGCTAATTTTTTGCACATAGATACAAGTATTGATTTACTCTTCTTGTTTTTACCTCTTCTTCCCCTTCTTTTCCACACAGAGTTGTAATAGCAATGCATACAGATTCAAAGAATGACCAAGCTTGGAAAAGACCTCCAAGATGATCCAGCCCAGTTGTACACCAACCACCACTATTTCCCCACTAAACCATGTCCCTTAGTACAACACTTCTTGAATATCTCTAGGGATGGTGACTCATCCACCTCCCTGGGCAGTGTGTTCCAGTACTCCACTCTTGGAGAAGAAATTTTTATTAATATCCAACTTGAACCTCCCCTGGAGCAAATTGAGGCCATTCCATCTTGTCATATCACTAGTTACATGGGAGGAGATGCTGATTCCCACCTCACAGCAACCTCCTTTCAGGAGGTTGTAGAGTGCAACGAGGTATCCCCTGAGCCTCCTCTTCACCAGACTAAACAATCCCAGTTCCCTCAGCCACTCCTCCTAACACAGAGCTCCAGACCCCCTGCCAGGTTTTTTGACCTTCTCTGGACACATTCTAGGGCCTCAGTGTCTCTCTCATAGTGTGGGGCCCAAAACTGAACACAGTACTCGATGTGCAGCCTCACCAGAGTTGAGTACAGGGGGACAATCACTTCCCTACTCCTGCTGGCAACACAATTTCTGATACAAGCCAGGATGCCATTGGCCTTCTTGGCTATCAGGGCATACTACTGGCTTATGTTTATCTGATCATCAACCAACAACCCTAGGTCTGCAAACCAAATGACTCTGACCATATCATCTCAAAGTCTGACTTCCTCAATTCTACCAAATTTAGTAATCACAGATTTGGCTTACAATGGAGTAGAAAACCTTGACTTTCCTGATTAGACATGTCAGAGAGTGGGTCTTAAACCAAAACACATGTATACACACACACATGCAAAGTAGCTGCAATCTGCATAACTGCAATTTTGGGATTGTGCACTGGTCAATTCCTATTGACAAACTAATTTTCTGCTATTATGAGGCTATGTATATTGATCTTGAAATAACCAACAAATCTAGGAGTATTTATTTGGTGTCCAAGAATGTGAGAAGACTGGTTTGCAGATAACAACAAGTAATTTATCCCAGTAAGTGTCTTCTTAAAGGTAATCAATAGTGTCAGTGGGATGAAGAATTACATCATTTTGTAATGATCCTTCTGAACTGGTGTGATTCATTAACGCTGTTTTTTTTTGTCGGCATGGCACAACACTATGCAAGTCTTAGGCTGGAGTTTAGAAAGGTTTGTTTCCAGCCTACACTTGACATACACCACAGGACTTGAGCAATTCAGTACTGCACCTCAGTGAGGCCGCTGAGTGTGCTGATCACAGATACTAAGCTAGATTTGTAGGGGGTTATTCGTACCATGCAAAAAATTTTCTTGAAGTAATTCACATACATCTAGTTAGCTTTCATTGGTATTTGCAGTGTTCTTTGCTTTCTTTCCAAGGAAAGCTTCCAGCTTACTTCCAGTGTTGGCTTTGCCAAGGCAAGCAAAATAATCTTCAGTATGCATGACATTAAATACTGCACTAAGTTTGTGAAGACAACCTAGGCATTGTGTAGATAGGCCTGAACTTAGCTCTGAAAAAACTGATTCAATTTAAACAATGAGCTATAGGAGAATCTCTAACTACTAAGAAAGGTGAGAGAAGTCTAGCATTGTTCTGCTATTGTTCAGCAAAGGGCAATGCTTTCCTGCAGTTACAGCTACACACACATACAACAGTGTTCAAATGCAAATGCCAGACAATTAAAACGTAAGAATCTTTGGGAAACTATTCAATTCAGGTAGAAACTGTTCACACTGAATGATTTGTAAAGGAATATCTGAGATATCTCCTGAGGATGAAAAACAAAATTCATGTTTCTGGGGCCAGTGTGGAACTAAGAAATGATTTTGAATGAAGCTAAATGAAGACTACATCACTGGTAAACAGAAATTCAGGTGGCAAAAACTAACAATGTGCAGAGGTTAGCTAGACTGCTACTTTCAACAAAAGCTTTGGCGTTCAGCTTTTGTGAAAACTAGACTCCTCGTTCAGAAGGAGGCTTGTTTCTCATTCTCCTCTCAATGACACCTGAGATCAGCACTCCCATCTAATAAGCTAACTGTTAGTTTTTCATAATAATAATAAAATATGCATTGTCCAATATGGGCTTTATTGGCTTGGGAAATGCAAAGAGAATAGCTTATTATTAAATCTTCATACAAAACGTTATAAATAAGGTGAATAATTTTATGATTTATTAATATATGCATACCTAAGCTAAAATATTGAAACAAACTTTTCCTTAGAAGTAAACTGGAGAAAAAAAACGATGTTTTCTTGATTTTTTGTTCAGCTTTACTAACTTGGTGATCCTCTGGCAAGGAAACTGCCCTGAGACAAGGAGATGGCTTTGATGCCTCCAAGCTGCTCTGGCCCAGCCATCATTGGGAAGACAACCTCCTGTGCAGTTATACCATACTTTCACCTGGGTGACCTAGAAGCTTGGAATGATGGAAGAGCATTTACTCTTACCTCTTCTTGCCTAAATAGATAATGGTTGCTCAGATTCCAGTGAAATCAATTTAGTTCTCAGCATAGGGAGGATCATGTTTTCAGCTGTAAATTATTTATTGGAAATTTCTGTCCTTTTTAGGCAGCATTTTCAATTTCACTGAGCAGATAGTAGAATTCACTGTGGCTCAGAATCTAAAAGCATGATCCATGATTCTCTCAAAGATACTGGAACTAACTGTAAGGTAAGATATTCAGCAGCCTTTGAATGTCTGAATCTGGTACTCTGACATAAGAGTTATCCTGTGGTTTAACACAGCATTCAGAATACAGCCCTGAAGTAAGATGATGACTTCCAAGCTCATATTTGACAGTTCAGCTTTCATACCCATACTAGCTATTCCCTTTAGATCTGCAAATTGATTATATGGCCTTTATCAGTTTTCAGCATTTCAGTACTCTAAGATATGATATGCTTTCAGTATTCATTTTAATGACTAGCTTCCTAGCTAGAGAATTCATGAAAATTCCATACTGACTAAGATTAATAGTTCTCCTGGGCTGAATGGCTCAAGTAACCCTAAATAGCACACAGAGTTGGTTGGTGATTCAAATTCAGCCTGAGTGAGTGATTTCTAAAGTTCTTCCTTTCACGAGTAAGGAATAGCGTTAGCTGATGTGAAAGAGACAGGAATGGAAAGTCAAAAAGCCACTGGGAGTTAGCATGTAGGAGCCATGTTCTAGCAAAGAGGCTGCAGGGAGGTCTGAAACTCAGAATTATGATGTGGGTGACAGAATTACGGGTGACCTTTAGGGCTGGAGTAGTGAGATGTTGTATGAGCCTCCCCTGGGATGTGCCAATATGTCTGTACATGGAGAGTCCAGAATGAATAGAAGCAAGAGGCTTTGCAGATCAATTTGAGGTGGATAAGCAGAGTGGTGTGTGGGGACTTCATATAAAACCTTCCCCACATACTGCTGGCTTACTGCCAGTAGTATTAAATCCTTGACTTTCTGCTTACAATATACACTCGGGATAAAATTTATGAACACATTGCTGAAAAAAGCATCCCTGATCCCCACACAAGCTGCACATTACTTTTGGCATCTCAGTTTCTTTCAGTGCTTAATCCCTTCTTACCTCCCCCCACTGTTTGCCTGTGGAGACTTGTCATCAGCTGAAAGAGTATGGCTTCTTATAATTTAAATTAAGTAGAACATCTAATTTTTAAAAAATATACATATATTTAAAAGATAGGTAATAATTTTTATTTATTTATTTATTTATTTATTTTGCATAAATTGAGGAAGACTGACATGCTTGTTGACAAAAGTCTACTGTGAAATTATGCATAGTAAGAATTTATTTTACTTTTAAACCGCGATATTTTTCATGGCTAATGTCTATATATTCCGTTCCATATGTATGTAAACATATATGGCTTTTGTGCAAGTCATGCAATCCAGGCAAGCAAAACAAAAATGACCAACTACTGTAATTTACACTGATGCTAAACACGAGAATACTGTTCAGACACAATTGATCTTGCATTTGTGGGTCAAGGAAAGACAGGAATGGGTCAAATTCTTTGTAATCATTTCTTCAGAAACCACTCTTGAAGCAATGAGAGCTTTACTGATGAATCTACTGACAGTAGATCAATCAGGTCCTTGGGGGAGGTGGGAGGTGGGGAAAGCAAACAAATGCTTTATTTTGTGAATTATTATTGTTGTGGGTGAATCTCTGCTCTGATGCTGTCATGAGTAAGCTGGGGCTGACAAATGTCCGCAGACACAGGGAAGGAATGCTTTGTAATTTGTAGTCTCTCTCATAAGATACCATCCATCCACCATCTTAAATCACAACAAATGTTAGCCCTTATTGAAAGTCTGTGTTTAAGGCAAGAACAACAACAATTTCTGTTTCTTAACCCTGTTGCTTGCTCTCTGTTCATCTGACTTTGAATAAACAAAAAAGCAAAACCAAATAAACCAAGCCAAATTAAAACACCTTCTCAGCTCAATACAGTAATTCATAAATGTCCTTTCCTATGACTGAATTTAGTAAAACTTTATAGAGAAAAACTGTATGTTTGAACTTGACCAATTGCTACCCCTTTTCCCTTGATTTTCACAGCTTCTGCAATTACTGGTGCAAACCTTGTGACAAGTACAAGAGAAAAACTGGAGCAGGCTTATTGCCAGCATTGTAATCATAGCTCTTTATAAACCAGATTTGTCTTACATGAAGACTGTGTTGCATGTGATGTTAGCATTCATTGAATTTTATCAGTGACAATAATAAAGGAACGGGTTGAAATACGCATTTAGATACCTTCTCAGAACACTTTGCTGTCATGCTCCACTCCAACAGATCTACAATCTAACCCTGAAATCAGACACACTTTGATACAGAATCACAGAATCTTGGAACGGAGTTCGAATGGAACATCTATTCCATCTGCCCTGCATTGAACAGGGACAATCACAGCTAGATGAGAGTGCTCAGAGTCTGGTCCAGCCCAGCCTTGAGTGTCTCCAGGGAAGAGGCTTCCACCACCTCTTGGCAACATGTACTAGAACTTCACCACCCTTACCATGAAATAAGTTTTCCTCATATCCAGTCTAAATCTCCCATCTTTTAGTTTGAAACCACTTCCCCTTGTCTTATCATAACAAGCTGTTCAGATACTGAAATGCTGCTCTCAGGTTTCCCCAGAGCCTTTTCTTCTCCACTCTGTACAGCCCCAGCTAAGAGCAGCTTGTCCTCATGGGAGAGGTGTTCCACCCCTTGGATCATTTTGTGGCCCTCCTCTGGGTGCACTCCAACAGATCCATGTCTCTTCTGTACTGAGAACTCCACATATGACAGCAGTACTCTATACAAGTGGAGTATTTCAAAGGGACCAAATAAAATTCCATTTACTCCTGAAGGTCTCAGCAGTTCCCACATTATGAATATTTTCTCATTACCATTGGATCTGGATGTTATACAGACCCATATATAAATAATAAATAAATAAACTCTGAAACTAATGCCTTCTATAGTTCCTACATTTACATGGAAACTACAACAGATACAAAGAGCACAATACCACTATTTGATAGAGAATATTTTCTGCTACAAAATATTGTTCTTCAACATAGTCACCACAACTATCTATTTGTTTTTGCCAGCAATGAACAAGAACCTGCATGTTGTGTTCATAAGCCAAGGTGTAGCACTGAATCCCTCAAAGTGGAAAAATTGCACCCACTGACATCCATCGATGCTTGCTGAACATTAATGGTGACCATTTTGTCAGACTTCTCCTCTGCTGCTATCTGGCATATGGCAAAAAATATAATGGAATACAGGTGGGAAGGTTCAGCCTCTACTGCCATACCATCAACATCTGCCTCTGATGTCATGGGCCAACATCATAAGACAGGAGGCATAACTTTTGGAACACTCCTCATTATTGTATATTATAGGTATAATATGTATGCACACATATATACACATATATTTGTATATAAATACATACAGATGTATAATCAGAGTTGTTTAAGATTATAAAGAAAAGTATGCATAAAAAGATAACATCTCCTGTTATAATCTAATAATATAGTTGAAAAAAAAGGAGCAAATTTTGGGTATTTTTGCTAGTCAGAAGTGAAGTAACAAACTGTGTGCAACCTGGAATAAGTGGCTCTAGTGTAATGTAATTATGCAAACCAGTTAAAGTCAGAGTGAAAAGGTGACTGGTATCCACAGAGTGGAAGATATTTGCAAAGAGAGAAGCGAGAATGCTGTTTTACCCACTGGGGGGATAGAGAGAGAGGGGGATGGAAGATAATTATCACCTAAGGAGATAAATTAAGGGGAAAGATGCAATGTGTACTAGAAAGATATATGTTTTAAACCAACAATGATACAAAATATTTATAGTGAAACAAGGTGAAAGGAAACAAATGTGAAAAGGTAGGAAGTAACTGAAACTCGATCTTCTTCTGCTGTAACTTTCTGTAACAAATTCCATCTGGACATAGAAAGTGAGGACTAATGAGATGAAGAAGCTTAATGCAAGCTGCCTTCTGAATAAATCAACAGCTCAGTTAGGAACCTTTCTCACCCTAGTAAAGCTCCCTGAGATAATGCCTCAGTCTTGCTGGGGTTTGAAGCTGGACCTCAGCTGAAGCTTGTTCTCTTCTTCCTGTGTCTGAAAATGATGTTTTATTAGGCAGTTTTGCTTCTAAGAGAGAGAATAAAAAGTTGGAATAAAGTTTGATGAATAAAAACCACCTATCAACCTTAGAGCAACATTGAAATGAAAGCTGTCATGAAGACCCTCTGTCTTTTAAATTGCTCATCCATCACTCTTCTTGGACAATAAACAAACAGCTGGGTCTGGTGCAGCAGGTTCTCTCTCTACAGGAAAATGGTTTATGCAGGGTGGGAGTCTATGTTTCCCATTTATTGTCTGACTGAATGTGTAATAAAAGACAGTCCAAATCTGAGTTAAGTCATTAGCATCTGTTAATATGGGAGGATTTCACAATTTGACATATCCTGTCCAGAAGATGGGAGGAAAAATCAGAGCTGCTGCTGGAGAATGAGTAAAAAAGATAAATTAAAAATGACATCTACCCTAAACTTCATTACATTATTAAAGCTCTTTCCATCTGATCTCAAATGCCATGTGGATGGGTCAATTTGCAGATTGCCGTGGACATCCTAATGCTCATGTAGGCACTTCAAGACAAGCTGTCATAAATAGTTAAGTTGCCCTGGGAGCAGCGCCAAAATGCATTTCAGTGATGGCTGCAGAGATGCCTGCTAAAAAGCAAACAGCACATTAGCAGCCCTCAGAGTTATTGTGCAAATGGACTGTGAAATTCTGGTCCATTGCTCTGCACTATAACTTTTTGTCTCCCTGATAATGATTAAGAGAAGCTTTGCTTGACTTGATGGTGGGTGGAAAGAATGGTGTGAAAAATGGATAAGACTCCTCTGGATGTTTCACTTGACCTTCAGGAAACTCTAAAGGAGGGTTGTCTGAGCTACACACAGAGGAATCAGCTGGCTCTGTTTGTTCAGAAGCCTGGTGATGAATTTAGGAGCCCAGGGATGCATGTTGCAGAATTAACATAAAATAGAATGTCCCAAGCAGTTATTAAATATTTAAAAGGCAATCTGACCCTAACTGTTGGCTGAAATGAATGAAAGGAGAAAGATCCTACTGCTACCCTCGGGAAGAAATGCCATGCCTAAAACCCACAAGATTGGAACTGATCTGTCTTTCTGTGTTAATTTACTGGAAATTATTCTCTTTGCATTTTCATTATTAATCATGATAATGCTATACTTCCAAAGCATCTTACATCTCATAGTATTTCAAATAATTAAACCTCCTAGTCACAGAATGATTACCACTGGTGGAACACAAAGAGCAATGCCTTAAAGGGCGGGTGAGTACCATCCCATTTTACCAGTGAGATAGAAAGGGACATAATGATTTGACTCAGTGGCAGATGCTGGGTCAGAACATAAATTTTCTGACCTGCAGCTCTGCTGAACTGCGCTGTCTGTCCAGAGCATTCATTTCATCTGCCTCCTGCTACCAATTGATAGGCACAGAATTAAAGGCCTGAGCAATTGACCCAAAGATCTAAGAAATCAGAGGCATTGCTCTAAGGGAATTTTAGGCTCTTAACATTTGCTCCTCATTTGCAGGTGCATTTTATTTTCTGCTTGCCTAACAAAAGGTTCTTTGATGTTTTAGACAGAGTACTCCTCCAAAATAATAAACTACCTTCAAAAACATAATCCTCAGTGGCAGAGCCTAAGCAGACAAAGCAAGAGCCTAGTCTGCTTAACTACTAGGCTAAACATCTTCTGGCAATTGCTTTTAGTTTCACACATTGGGCAAAAGATATTATAAGGATCAAACACACTGGGCCAATCCAGGGCTGTTCCAATGAACAGATTCAGGCAGAGTACTTCTGGATTTGTCACACCTCAATTTTTACAGAAAGCAGGATGAATGACTTAGATTTGCAGTGAAAAGCTTCCATCAGTCACTATTTACTACTGATCTTTTTCCAAAGAAACAGAAAATAAGACTCAGCAACTGAAGCCTAGAGGGAAAATTTTGCTTGTGCATCTTATTATTCCTACATAATTTTTCAATAGTTGCTGCAAGTTTTGCTAGGTTTAGAGACTAAATTATCTGCCTCTGGGGATAGAAGATAAGACTTTCCTCTATCAGACAAAACCTATGTTAAGTGGTGTACAAGAAGTCCATCGGAGGTTTAGTGAGACCTTGAGAATATCCTACAATTAATTCATTAGAGCAGCCTAATGCCCAAAGACGTTACCTTAGGATCACAAAAGGCAATTATACTAGCCCCAGACCAGTTAAACCCCACCTAAATTTACAGAAATTTACAGAAGAGATGGATTTTGTGTTAATGTTGAAGCAATAGATATTCAGCTTCACACAGGAACTTCTACTCTACTGGGGAGTTCCAAATCCTTAACTTAAAATAAATAAATAAATGAAATCACTTTCCTGCTCCCTGCATGGAACAAGCAAAATGAAAAAAAGACAAAAACAAGACTGCTGTGTGATAGATTTTGTTTCATTTCACTTCAGGGAGAAGCATGCCTGTGGTCTGTTGCTCTGGAAGATTCACCTGATAGGTGGAAATAAGCTTAGGGATACTTGCTTTCTATCATAGAATGTGCATGGAGAAGCCAGTTAGAAACATGTGTAGCTTTTATTGTGCATATACATGTGGGACATGTATCTGAATATGTAGAGAGACTACTTGGTTCAGGTGACTGGTATCTGGGTCTTATGGTCAAGTGTAATGAAACAATCTTAGTCTTGCTGAGCCACAGAACTGAGCTCCTATCTTTTTTCAGGTTAAACAAATTTTTCTGCAATAATAATAATAATTTAAAAAAGCAAATTGCAGCAACACCAGTCCTTTAAATAGAGCTAAACCTATGTGCATAGAAGATCAGACTAACCTTCTCTGAAATTCATAGCACCTTAGCTCTTCCTAATATGGATTTCTCATATAAATTGAAAAAAGTATATTAGAAAAGACCATCTGAAATCAAAAGGCATTTTGAGTAGTGAGCTATGAGCAAGCAGTATATAATGATTAACTTGTTTGATAAATTCATCTCATTCTGTATTGACAGATTATTCAAGAAAATATTTTGATTTGTATGAGTTTACAGAGCTGGCCAAACAGAATTTGCCAAATCCTGGGTTCTCTCAATAGTTCCCAGATGAGGTCAAGGACACTACATCTGTGCTTGAAAATATCAAGCCAATGTTGCAGGTGAATATAGTTTAAAGAAATATAATGAATAAGCCAGTTTTCAGTGAGCTTTCAATATTGAACCAGATCAAATACTTTTGCTGTCGTTCACTTGACTGGATGAACAAAGTGACTTGAAGGGCCACAGCAGGCTGAATACTTATCTGAAATAAGTTTTGACCTCACTATGTAGGTTAGCCCCAAAGATTTGGGAATGTGAATGTAATAAGCATAGATGAATACAACTTGATTTCTTATTGTTTTGAATACCACTTCAGCAGCTTTGTTGGTTTGAAACAAATTAAAAACCTCATGAGACTCAGTCCCATAGTTGCCCCACAAACCCACAAAGTGTTCTCAAATCACTTGCCTGAATGTAGTGTATGCACATGTTCATCTGTATTCCCACAATCCGTTCTATGTTTTCATGAACATAAAAAGCTATATATTTCATGAGTCCAATACAAGCATTTCATCAACCTATGAAAGACAATTCAAAGGTTTTATCAAAACAATGTGTTCAAACATGTTAACAGTGTCTTGTTCTGCCAGGGTCTGAACTCAGTATATTCTTCTGAGGTACTTAAACATAAATACTTGTGCTTAGTGATATAATGTAGAAAATGACCAGGATCTACTTGATCTTTTGCCATTTGTTTTGCAGTGGTCCAGGGGATGACATTTCTGGTACAGAAACAGACTCAAATACCAGCCATGTGAGAACTTCCAGCCTTCATAGGTTCTTTACATGACATGAATGCCATACTCTTAACCTACATGGGATGTGCATGGTAAGCCTGGGACAAGTGCTTGAAAAGAGAATATCCCGAGTATGAAATTTAAATAAGTATTTTCTATAGTAGAAATACACAGCTCATCAGGAAGACATTTATTCTAAGTGTATTTTATTCCTGAATTTTATCTGTTTCAAAGAATGAATAATATCTACAAGTTAATTTCACTGCTGTTGAAACTGAAGTGCAACAGTACTGTTGCCCTTCACACTACTTCCCCTGAAATTAATACAATTGTATGAGAAAAGCTTCTGGAGGCACAGAATTTCAGAAACACTCTGAATATAAGAAGGAGACATGAAGATAGATCACTGTGGGTATTTGTACATGATGATTTTACATGTAGTTCATTATTAGCACTATTGTGAGCACCGTTTAATTGGAAAGTAAATCAGATGTGAATTGCAAATGCTGTCTTCAAACACATCCCAGTAATATTCATGTAGGAGATAACTTTCTCCAGAAGCCTGAGAAACGTTTTCATTCCTGATATTCAATATAATAGCTAATTTTTGCTTAAACTTGATGTTCATAAATATATTAGCACAGTTTTGTTTTCTTAACTCTTCAAAATAACAATAATAATAATAAAGACAGAAGGGTCACTTATGGTGGGAAATCTTATCTAATAAACAAGAACTCCCTTCTGTTATAAACTCCACGAGTTATCCATTTCACAGCTGGTCAAATTTCTCAGCTTTAAACGCTGTTTTATAGGCCAGTACATATTCCACAACAGTTGCTAATTTGTTAAGTATTATTTTGGTTTGGAAGTATTCAAGGAAAATAGTGTGGGTAGTGATCTATCTTCAGTCTTCAACACACACACAGCCTGAAACATCCAGAGCACTTTTGGTTAGATTGCTAGAAGGTGAGGAGAAAATAGGAAGACTAAAAAAGGGTCTTATCTGCCAGGTTTTGGGACACAGAAGGTCACATTGAGGAAAACGTTAAATGAATAACATCTTGTCTTTTTTAAGATGTGAAGATGTTATAAACAGTCCTGGCCAGAGCACAGATCTTTTCATAGTCCAGAGTTTTATCTCAGACCATATTTCATTAAATACAAATATATCCAGCCTCATTTTTTTCCCCCTGGAAGTTCCAGCAAAACAAACATTATCAAGCAACAAGTCTGTTAATTGAAAAATAAATAAATAAATAAATAAATAAAAGTCTGAAAAGAAAACAAGCTCAAAGTGATTCTGACATGAAAATGGAAGTAAATCTGGGCTTTTACTGTCTCACTAACCCCTGTTCTTTTGACATTATATTTCAGAGTTGGGCCATCTAGCATTTTCCTATTAAAAGTGCTAAGCTCTTTGTGATTTGATCTTTCAGCTCACCAAGAATTGTGTCAGCTACATTTCCTCCTCTTCAGTAAATATTTGGTCTGAGAGAAAACACTCATGCTCTCTGCACTGAGGACTCCTGCTGTCTCCATGGGATGACCCACTGAGACAAGGCCAGACATGTCTCTTCTGTAACAATACTAACACTCCTGTGCTAGGGAAAAGTCTCTTCTGACCTCTCAGGGCATGCTGCTTCCTGACTGTCCCACGAAAAATAAAGGAAGGTCATGGTAAAGGTTGTGGAAGGTCCACTGTTATCGGACCACCTACACTGACTGTTTTGTATTCTGTATCATTTGGCTTCTTGCTGTTTGTGCTAACAAGAGAGGAAAAACTTGGCAGAATGATTGCTACAGGGGCTGGAAGCTGAGGCTTACATCTGGTGATTGATACCAATTAACAATGACAGATCATGAACTGCAAACATATTCCTGTCCTGTTCCCACCCTACAACATTGCAGATACCTCAGCACCAGCTTCTCAAACTACATCTTCAAGAGATGTGTTCAAAGAGCCCTTCTCACAAGAGTTTTAACAATTTGTTTCTGATGAGAGACTCTGCGTTTACTTCCCATGTGGTTTTCTATAAGATACATCACTGGCTGATGTCAAGAACTATTATAATCATGTACTTTCACAATAGAGTAATGAGATCTTTCTTTATCTGCAGTGTCTCCTTAATGCTTTCCATTAAGAGACTGTTTATGATGAATTCATTCCTCTGATTGCAATGTAATTTACATTTATATGATATGCTAGAACTTTGAAATAATAGATTCAAGCTTTGTTTAAAACTTTGTGACTTAGAAAATCTCATAAATACAGGATAAAAAACTAAAACAGCCTCTTGTTTGACTAAGTACAACTCTTTCCTGTTCAGTTCAGTCCTTGAGTGTGGTAAAATTCTTTGAATCTAATATTTAGGTTGCTTTTTAATGTACATCTTACCTGCATGAATATAATAGACAACAATTATTTAAATGGTTAAAAGGGTATTTGCTGACTGTGAATCTTGCAGATGATCAAGAACTAGAAATCTCTCTTCTAAAAGCCAAGGAACATATTCAACTTCAGTTTCATTCTCCTACATTCATCCATCATACCCCTGTCAGTGGCATGTATCTACTTTCTGGCCGGTCAAATAAACTTGTAATAGCATTTTGTTTTGACCTGCTTTGAATAACAACTCTGAGAACAAGGTAGAAAGTTGCTAACCCTGATTTGTAAATCTGTTTCAAAACAGAAGATGTTTCCTACCATGACAAATCTGGGTTTCAGCCTTTTCTAGCCTTATCCATTCACTCTTGCCCCTTGGCAGCAATGTGCTGTGCTTCCTTCTCCTATTAAGAATGGTAAAACAGTTATTCTGGGGGTATGCCACAATCTCATCACTTAAATGATCCAACTTAAAAAATAAAATTAGACAGAAAGTTTATTTTAAACCACTGGATCATTTTGCCACCAGTGCTAGTGCATTAGGGAGCTATATTCTTAATACTCTGACTTGTAAATCAAGGTAGCAGCTTTTGTCACAAGTAATCTGGGATATTGACTTTGCATATATGGGGGCCAGACACGACAGCCAGCTGGAAGATGAATAGATATCCACAGACTTGATAATACTAATTAGGCTGGCAGAATAAGTTTTCGGGACCATATAATCATGGTCAGTGCTAGATAAAAGCACCCCAAGTCTCACTGGAGGGTAGGAGAAATGAGTTAAAATACAGGAGATATCTGCCAAGTTGAAAAATGGTGCAACTCAGGAGTTCACAACAGGTAAAACATGCCTTCTCTGGTAGCTGGCAACTGTGCTGAGGTTGGTGATGGCTGAACAGAGGCTGCCTTCATGTACAGAAGAAGGCATGAGGTGATTATTAGAATCACAGAATTAGTAAGATTGAAAAAGACCTTAAAGATCATCATGTCCAACCACAGCCTAAGCATAGTACCCTAACTCTAACAACCCTCTGCTAAATTGTATCTCCGAGCAAATAATATTAATTAAATAATAATTAAATAATAAATTAATTAAATAAAATAGAAATCACAGCTGGGTACCACAGAACCGAGAGAGTCTGAGAACAAAAGTTAAGACTTACTGGTACATGGTATTGGCTTAGTGTTCACTTTAATAGCCTAAAGGACTAAAGAGGAATTCATTTCTGTCCTCATAACGATTTTAGTGTTTCTCCTACAGCTGATGGAATGGCAAAATGCTTTAACACAGTGGATATGTTTCTCCTGATATAATGGGCCAACCTGCATCAGTTCCTGGTGCAAGGCAACCATTAGACAACTGTCAGATGGTAAAGCCTTTTACTACATATAGATAGATATTATTTGATTTGATTTCCAAAGGGTGGATCCTTGTCCCACTTGAAATTAAGGTACTTCATGCAAGTGCAAAATAGAAGCTTAGTTTGTATTTAGGAAACACACCATATTTTCCTCATGGTAGTTCAGTCTAACAACTGTCAAGATATCATAGTTGGAAGATTTTAAGACTTGTTTATACAATTAATTTAAATTTCAGCAAGTTCAGCACAGTTTGACACTATTTAACTGGAACAATTTTTTGTTTGTTTTCATTTCCCTTTGTTTTTCATTTTTCTTGCTAATCTTTTACACAGATTCCAGAGTTGTCCAATGCATGGCAACAAATCTGTCTGAAAAAGTGCTTTAATATTTGAAAAACTGTGTGTCAAGTAACAAAAAGAGGAGTGCTGTACTGAAGGAGGATTGTGTTCAAAGGTACCTGCCTTTTACAACTGACTGGGAAACCATTGATTATTTTCACAAGATTTTGCTTTAGAAAGATCACAGGCAATTTAGCAGCATAGCTGCATTTAGCAGAAGCTATAATGATTCTTCCTTTTAAGACTTTGACATTGCTGGCCTGTATACATTTTCATGCATACAAAACATCCGCTTTCAAGTCCAACCAAACACTTAGAAAAGACATTTTTTCTATGTGCTTGTTATCCACCTGTCAGGATGAGATACGTATTTTGGAGGTGAACTGTTTTAAAACAGAGAAGCAACAGACTGTTTAACATCACTTGTAAGAAGTTAGCAGTATCTCAGTGCCGACATCTTAAAATGACCTACAAACAACTCAGAGCTACAAGGTTAAAATGCACCCCCCAGCTTAACCCTTAGCATCACGATTTCAGTCATAGAAAATAGACCAGAAAACAGCCTGGGATTGCTATGCTGAACTGGATTTTGTTTGTTTTCCATTTCCTTATCTAATGATATGTGCTCTTGTTTGGAAATATGAAAATGTAAGACAAATATGTCCTGAGCTACCAGAGAGCTATCATTCATGTTCATGAATGTTCAGCATGCTGTTTGCATAGCCCTTCTTTTGCGGTTTCAAAGTTGGAAAAGAAGGAAAAATAGTCTGGTACAGAAGTAGGAAAACGAGTACTTTTGCTATTTTGTGAAATCCCTCTGCCCCACTAGTCACAGAAACAGGCCAGACCAGCCCATAAACCATTGACAACCCCACAAGGTGATGGCTGCAAACCAGTCCAATGTTGGGCCCCAGAGCCTGCTATGCAAGTTAGGGATGTGGATACACAGGGACAGCCCTGTGGTGGCTGGGTCTGGGAAGAAACATGGGAGGACAGACTAAGTGTGGTGGAGCTCAACATGTGGGATTTCTGATATTGGCACTGGAAAAAGAATCAAACCTGTTTCTTGTCTATAGGCACCTGTGGGACTTAAAAAGAGAAAGATGGTGATAGTTGGAGGATAAGAAATATAGAGGCAGGGACATTCAGAAAATACATTAGTGGTAGATGAGATATACTGCAAAGAGGATTCCATGCCAAAACTTGTAGTTAAACTAATTGTCAGCTGTAATGAGGAAGGAGCTACTTTACAGATTAGGGTAAATCTGCAGTTATGTGCTGAACAATGGAATGATTTTGTGGAAATATAATGAAATAGCATGTGAATAATCATCACTATATGTATAACACGTCAGAATGAAATGCTTATTTATAAATGTGTGGCTACTTATCCATAAATAGACAATTCTGCTAAAAACTAAAAGGCCTATTATATCTGCATGCAAATTCTCCCATTAAAGAATGTTTCTGAATACTGCTCTTGCTGAATCTGTCAGCCCATAAGTCCAGAGTTCAAAACAACCTTTATATCTACCTTGCTACATTTAAATCCAGGAAAACTGCTTATGAAAATAAAAGTGGCATTAATTCCAAATATTTTAATTCATGGATGGCCTCTCTATCATACTGTACTCTGTGCACACAGCTGACAGCTTCCAATAGTTTACATATATCTAGGTTTGTATTTTGAAAGAGCATTTGTGTCTTTAAAATACGAGGCTTACATAGTGTGAAATTAATGACATCATAAAAACAAGAATTAAAAAAAACATTAACACTCTTTCCCTTTTTAATAATCAGCTCACTACATTTAAAATAATCTGCATCTAAAAGAGTGAAAATTAAGTATTTGCAAGTCAATACCATTAATTGTCCACTCAAACTGAACAGTAACACCACATGATACAAACATAACAAAACCAGATGGCCCAGTTTACAAACTAGGATTTGTTTATGACATAAATCTTTACTTAAAAATCATAGGATCACAGAAGGGTTTGGGCTGGAAGGGAACTTAAAGCTCACTCAGTCCCAACAACTGCTGTAAGCAGGACTACCACCCACGAGATCAAGCTGCCCAGGCCCCCTTCCAACATGGCCTTGAGTGCCTCCAAGGCTGCGGCCACCACAACTTCTCTATTTGAAGAGATACCATCTTTAGTTGTTTTTCCTGCACTTGGTCAGTGCTAAAAAAGTAATGGAATTCCAGTCTGTGATTAGCATTTCAGCAGATGATATAAAAAAAAAGCATGTTACCAGTAATAATAAAAGGTACAATAATCAGGATACAAAAACACAGTCATCCTCCTACATGATGGGCAGCAACTACAGCGACTTGCTACAAGTGAAAAACCTTAGTGGTAGTCTTGCACTGATGTTCTAACTCTTCTAGTTCCAAAACCACAGGTAAAAAGTATGTCAATTTTCCATAGTTTTAAAAACCTTAACAAATTACTAGAACTAAGACTAAAAGTGATGTCTGAAAAACAGATATAGAAAGACATGCTCAGGTCTCCCAACTCAAGCCTTCAAACATATTTAGACTTAACATAGCAAAAGAGCCAACAAGAGAGAAAGAGTAGTATGGTACTATGGGGTATACAAGAACATGATAGGTGAAAGCATGCGCTCTGTTTTAAATTCACCTTTTGATTTTCTTCTTAGGAAATATATTTTTTTAAATGTTACTTTACATCCCCTAGTTGAGGGTCTGTTCTAATAAACCCAGGTTCTCTCTGTACAACCCAACAACATGGACAAGTGCTGGGAGAAGGCAGATGACGCTTTTGTAACATGCGTGTATTGAAGCTGTTAAAGTGAGCATGTCTGAGTCACACTCAGATTATGTCTTTTCAGAAGGTCCTCTGATAGAAGAAAGTTGCAAGGCAGGTTTTGGCTTTGAATACACTTCATCTTTTCTGCAGAAATAACTGTGTAGCTGCCTAGAGCTTTCAAAAGTCAGCATGCTGGTTTGAAAAAAAATGCGTTTCTCAGGACATGCAGCTGTGCACTGACCCAGTCAATTTCTGTCTGCCTTCCTGAATAGCTGTGTGCACCAGAGGCCTACCTCAAAATCTGAGTACCTTCTGTAAAGCCTAGAAGGAAGTTAAAACATTTCTTCTTTCTCTTTTTGCTTCACACCCCTCAGCATAAACACAGCCACTTGCTTAGGGAAAGCACACCAGAAATAACATGGCTTCACAAAAATAAGCTTAAAAACAAGCCAGAAAAGAAGGAATAGAACAGACAAATTCTCTACACGGACTGTTCACATACTGGCTTGTGAAAGATCTCTGAAGAACATAGGAGGAAAGGCAGATCAAGAAAATACTTAATGGATGTTTTTCATCAGGATGCTCCTATTCTTAAATGGAGAATCATTGATTTTGATTCATAGTACACAAGAACTCTGGAAATTATAGATCTGAATCCTGGAACTCAAAAGATATTTTTTGTCAATATAGTAATTAAATTAATAGTAATTAAAATACTAAACACCAAACAAAAAAAATAACATTAATTGACCTTTTTCATCTCCTGTGTGTGATAGACAGCTATAACATTCAGAAACATTAAATAGGCTCTGTCTTGTACAGCAAAACAGTGGCATCTTACTTGGATCAGAAAATAATTTTGCATTTCTTGATGAAAAACTAAATCACTGCCAGGGAGTGGAGCTAAAGAGCCACACACAAGCATAGAAAGGGTTGGAAGATTTAAATTTTTTGTACTTGTATGGACTATGTGAATCAAAAAAGTCAGATTGTTATAATTCTTTTTTATTGGCAAGCATTAAGACAGAGTACATTTGACTCGGTGTAAAGGAAGAAGCAAGTACATTTTGGGCTATGTTCAGTCCTGTCACAAGAAGGAATATCTTCAGTGGATTCAAAACTGAATTTTTCTTCCATTGAAAGAGACACAGTAGTTCCATCAGAAAAGGAAGAGAAAATGCTGCTATAAAGGCATTCTTGCTCAACTTATTTCATGCTGTATGCAAATGATTTAAACAGTTTCCAGCAAAAGTACTGGAGGCTTGGTCCTACAGTGTTTGTTGATGTGGGAAGAAGCAAAGAATCACAACAAAGGTGAAGGCATATGCCTTCATGTTTCTGAAAGGATGAACAATTTCACAAAACAACTCCACAGTGTTATTTTAAAAGAACAGAGAAAGGGCTGCCAAAGCAAAATCACATATGGGCACGCTTTGCTGAGAAGTAGGGAACCTCTGTAATTTAAGGTCCACTCTTATTGTTCTGAAAGCTTTTTCTGGCATAAGGAACACAAAAATTCCCGCCTTGCTAGCTTTGTGTGTGTTTGGAGTTTTTTTATTTTCCCCCCTCTTCTTTCCCAAATGACACTGGCCTCCTTTACAGAGACTTGAACATCCTCCTACCCTGATCTGCAGTTTTAACATTCTCTGTCTACCTGCACAGACCTCATATCCGTTCACCCTAAAATGTGAACTACTATGCTGATAAAATTCAGTCTTTGTCCACCATGTGAATCCAGATGTGATGTGGATCAGTTTGGAATACTCAGATAAAGATAACCACACAGCACCTCCATCGTTTGTGCATTGTTAGAGTTGATATCCTCATTGTAGGGATTCTACCACTAAAGAAATTCACAAGCTTACGAGTAGTTTTGATTCAGTACCCTGCAGCTATTGTTCAATCACAGCACATTCCTGTTTAAAATCAATTGGTACTGGTTCATGTTTGCAAGAGGGAAACAGGAATGAGTTGGATGTTAAGAACCAGGGACACTGTATAGTTGCAGACTGAAAATGGAGATAATGTTCCTTGTTTTGACTGGCTTACGTTGATACTATTCATGTAACTACCAAATTTAAAAAAAAAAAAAAAAAAAAAAAAAGATCTTTTCAGCCCCTCAATTCATTCAGCAGCAAGAACAGAACTTAATTCCTTTTCTGAGCTGATAATAGTTAATTGGTAAGCAACATAGCCTGGCAAGATATCTCAAGGAATGCTTGTTAACCACAACTCTGAGCTAAATCCTTTGGTTTCTGAGCTTATTTAAGCTGGACTCACTGAGCAGAATGCATCCTGGAATTATTTTCTAAATGAATACTACATACAAATATCCTGCTCATCTTCTGCTCCATTATTCCTATCTGTTAATGGAAAACATTCTTCATATTACTACACAGTTTTTGGAGTTATACCTCCCTTTTTTCACTGTTCTAGATAAAAAATATGTAATATATTTGAAAATTAGCTTTATCTTGAAATCTGGACAAACTATATAGTATATAGCATTGTTTAACTACAGCTGGATGGCTGCAACACTATAGGTTGATGGAAAGCACAGCAGCAACAGCAGGGTGGCAGAATCCCAGGCTTCACTAAGTGAGGACAAACACCAGTGCAGTAGCCAGGGTCACAGAAATAAAGGAAAAAAAGCTGCTTACCCTTAGAAAGGCTGAGGTAGGCAGGGATCTCCAGCAAGAAAAATTCACATCCTCTGCCAATCCTTTAATGATGTCTGGGAATGGATGGATCCTGACTCCACCCTTTCCAGTCACTCAGATACATTGCACATACCTGAACTCCTCTGGGTTGGCACTGCCTTCCACCAAGTGCTCAATCATTGGTTCAAGTTGCAACTTAGCATTTCTGCTACAACAGCATACAGGCTGGTATGAGGGAGGAATTCAAACTAAATCATCTGTTCTGTCTTTGGCTTCTTTACCATGACACTAAAATAGCGGAGGCTACTAGTTGTCTCACAGTGTCTCACTGAAAACATATTCTTCCTACAGGAACAAGGCAAATATAGGAACTATACAAACTTACTATTATATTAAATTGATTAGTCTTTGCTTTTGAAACTCTTTTTGGATTAATGCAGTCAGAGTTATTCCTCTGTTTGTCTTGCAAGACCTCTACAGCTCCTTGAGAAAGTGATTTTCCTGAATGCACTCTCGTAACACCTTTCTGATCGTCAATGTTAAGTCAGTTAGTGACAACTATGGAATCACAGGTAGTCAGTAATTTATTTCAGAATTTAATTAATATTCAATAAAAGATATATTAACTTCAATGAGAAGTGTGAGGATGAACGTACAGGACATTAAAATTAAAATGGTACAGTTGTGCCTATAACCACTAATAGTTTTTCTAACTATATCCAGTGAAGTTTTATTGTTATATACAAGACTGGATATATAAGAATTTGAACAGCAGGTGCAAACATGGACAGTGGCAATTGGAACTCTACTATTAAAATCTGACATCTTTCTCTTACTCCATGAAGTACAAAGGAAAACACCAATTTCCCAAATCATGAAAAAGACCAGTGGTTTAAATTTTTAGGGGAAAATGACAGCATGTTTTAAAAACAACATATGAACACAGACCAGGCAGGTCCATACATCTGTTCTGGTTTATGTGTGATTAGTACTGCAGGTCTCACTTAGAGTAAGCAGAGTATGCCCATTAGGGTATAATCGACGCCTGTGCCTCTCCCTGCTCATCTCCTGCCTTCCTGTATCGGGAGAAGAGGAACAAAAAGGAGTGAAAGGGCATCCAGATCTACCAGATCAGGCCAAGGATAGGACCAAGAGCTTGTCAAGATTAGCTTTTAGATTAGGCTCTTCATGTCAGAAAGAAAAAATGAATAAAAACTCTTTATTGTCACCTTTCTGAGCCACTGCACCCTTTTCTAACCCACATCCCTTCACCATACTGCCCTCAACATGCAATGTGTACATGTAGTGATGGTAAATGCACTGGAAATATACTGTTGTGAACAGCTGTAGGCTGCTGTGTCTTTAATGAAGCTGGCTGCAGCCATGCAGCAAACTTTGAGTGCGATAGAGTTGGGTGGCTTTGTAGTCGTTCGCTTTCTTGAAAGTATGTCAAAACATCTGTACTTGTGAGTGCTATTTCTGTTCACAAATAACTTTTTATTCCTACTTGCAGAGAGATGGAAGAAAGAACTAAGGGCAAAGCTCACAAAGTAAAGCTCAAAGCCAGATGGAGATTCATATACAACATGACAAAGAGGCTCTTACTTCTGGCCTAAGCACTGTCCTGCCCTGCATCCACTTGGAGCAGTGACTGAGCACTGCCTTTCTGAACAGATGAATTGCTTGATATTCCACTGTTGGACTATACAGATCAAACTGCCAGCTAATAATTCATCACCTCTTGTGGAATACAGTGCTGGCAAAATAAAAGATTTGTGGGGGCATTTCTGCTTTCTGACAGGGCACCCTAGGCCTGAGATGTCATGCTGGTTTCAGCCTTCTGCGTGAAAGCTAATAGCTCTGCATTTCAGAAGTGGGGCAAGAGTTGACAGATTGCCTGCATGCAGCTCCCACAAACAACTTATGGAGATCAGGGTGCTGCTGTGAAGATGTGTAGGAACTACTCTCAGACCTGACAGCCTCCAAGTAGCTAGCCTTGATAGCTCCTTTATACTCTAAACTTATGGATTTTTAAATTATTCAGAGAGTTTTGTTATCTGTGCTTTTTTTTCCTGTGAATAGTTGAGATATTTCAGTAGGGGAATTTACATTACAGAACTTAGAGGGCTGTTGTTCCCTGTTTGTTTGTTCTCTATCTAGAATTCCCTCCCTTTTCTTATTAATGATTTGTTGTCTTTTTGAGCAGAATGAATGCAGAAAGAATAAGACCTAATGGTGCAGGTTAGTTATCCATGAAACTTCTCTTTATTTAATTAGAACAGCTGGTATCTTCCTGCTTAGTATGACTGGTACAGAGACTCTAAAGAGAATGAATATTTTTTTCTATATGGAAATCTACATAACAAGTAGCCTGCAAACAGGACAAGTCTATGTGTAGCATAGCATTTTCCTTCTGAGAGATCCTGGAAATATACATTATTAAAAAAGATTTAATTATTTGGACTGGGACAGCAGAATAAAGCCTAGTAGTATATACAAATAAGCTTTAGAGCACATTTACAGTAGTATGAAGATTCCTGATCCAAGATCAGCAGGTAAACGTTGTTGATGGGATACACAAACCCTAACATCGGTGAAACAAAGAGCAGCTTTAGGGATTTTCATTCTGCCCTGCCACTTCTTCACAGTGCTTCAGAGGGTGAGAATGATTGTGGAAAAGCAGGCTTGTACAGAGCCTGACACACTGCATTCTGCTTCTGGAGAAATGATGCTGCAGGCAAAGTTAGTTAGCAGGTGTCTCCCAGGAAGTAAACGATATACATTTCCTACAAATAATGTACCAAAAGGCATGGATTTGAATTGAAGACTGCTTAAAATCCCTTGAAGGAAAGGCCTCCTCCTCCTGCTTATTCACAGTTTTATTTTCTTTATTATTGTGAAATCAACACCCTAACTGAGGCAAAGCAGAGCACACCCCAGCCTGAGGCTGACAGACACAGGACATGGATGGCTTTGTCCCACCACAGGAAAATAGTGGTACACTTCATATCCTTTGTCTGGACTCTGAAGACTAGTGATTTTTCTCATGATCACAAAGTTGTTTTGGTTTGTTCATCAGTTCACACTGGAGTGGGAGAAAGCAGGGATAGACAGAAGACACTGATTTACTGAAATGAGATGTAATAATAGCAGAATTCCAAGAGCTATAGAAGGACTTGCTTTGTGAAGCTAGGATGCACCCTGCAATGTTTTATCCTATCTACGGGAACTTCTGTCTCTAATAATACTACCATGCATTTGAAATTTAAGGACTATCCACCTCAGATAATGATTATTTGCCTAGATGGTAAGGGGGTTCTCTATCTTTCATTTTATTTCTACTTTTCCCAGCCAAATTTGCTTCCACTGTAGCAGCAGAATTGTGGCTGGTCATTTTGGAATGAAGAAAACTATTCTCAAGTTGTATTGCCAGTATAAATAAGAAAGGAGCATTACCTCAAGCACAGAGTAACAACAGAAAAATAGGTTTAGAAAGTACCCTATTGTATCACCTATTGTATCATTTCTATGCTGTTGACATGAGACAATGTTCTTAGACTTCTAATGAAGGAGAAGCTGCTGCTTCCCCCATCTGTTTCAGTACTCCCCTCCTCTTAAGATTTGGAGGTTTTTCTAATCACATGACCAGAATCTTTCTTGCTGTAACATAAACCTGGGACATCATCCCCTCCATCAGGAAAAAAATGAGAATAGACTCTTTACAAAACCAGTGTCTGTGTGTCTGGAGATCTTAGCAGGTTTCACTCAGTCTTTTTCTCCCCAGCGTGTTCAGTCTTAGCTCATCACCATTTTTTTTTTTTCGCAGTCCTATCCTCTTATTGCTTTCCTCTGTTTTGCCTCCAATAGTCCACACTGCCAGAAGTACCAAGAGCTCACAAAAGCTTCTGTAGTATTGCAGAACAGCACTGCAGTACAATGACACAGAAGTATAACTAAAGTAAGTTGGGGAAGGAATGCAGGAAGGAGCCTTGTGCTGCAGTGCCTTGGCATTGCTGAGGGAAACTCCAGATGGCAGGATATGGCCATTTCCACAGCATATCCCTAACGAGGCCACTCTTAAGCCTTTGCACTACATTTAGCACACATACACAGAAAAAAAAAAAAAAAACCACACCAAAAAAACAGACAAAACAAAACAACAAAAAACAAACCAAAAACAGTAGTAAAAGATAGTTTCTTATAGGTTTGGCTTATATGAAAGTGATGAAAGACCAAAGCTTCAGGAAGGGTAAAAAAAGAAATCATTTTCCTATTCTTATGCCCTGCCTACATAACAGTGTTATTTTTTAAATTACTGTAGTTAAAGGTAATACAAATCCTTTAAAAATCCAGTTAATTCAATAATTGAACTACGATAAAGTCAAAGACATCAGTTATAAACCAAATCAATTCCCATGGAATATGGACCAGTTTAACTAAGGCCATACCCATGCCCAAGCCATACCCATACCCATACCAAAACAACATGGCCCTGCTGTGTCAGCAGGCTTTTAATAAGCCATTATCTTCTTGACATTTTACAGTCAAATGATATAAAATCGAAGATGTTATTTGAGACTGATATTTGTAACAAATCAGTGGTATTTATAACTGAGAGTTTTATTTGTAAATTGCTATTGTTTATAATGTATTTCTTGTACACATGCAAAAACTAAATCTATCACTGGTACCTTTCACAAAGAAATCTCAGAACACAAAACAGCTATTTTGAAAAAAATAAATAAATCCTCATAAGCAACATGTAAAGTAAAGTATTGTTTCCAAGAGGATATGGATATACAGAAAAAATTGGTGTCAAAAACTTTCCAAAATGCATATCTTTGAAGTCCTGAAAAACTTAAAAAAAAAATATAGCAGGAGGCAGAACTGAAAGCATGGAGCATTTACATGCTCGGAGATTTTTATGAGAAATATCTCATAACAGCCCTCCATGGCAGCAGCAGGAGGCACTGATATGACACAGAAAAGAATTGTGCTGCCAGCTGAATTAAGAGGGATAAGAGCTTCCTTCTGACCCTGCTCCTCAAGTACAAATTTCTGAGCTATTGCCTGTAAATTACAAAGCTTTGATTTTTCAGTGCCCAATTTAATACATATTTTGACCTTTCAGTGTGCCATATGAAGCTTTGATCCTTACCAGCCAACTGTCAGAGTGAACTTTGCATAAGATGAAAACAATACATTTCAAAATCATGTTCAGCCTTTCTTAAGAAAGCCCAGAAAATATTTCAGAGATGGGGAAAACTCATCTTTAGATGCTGCCTCAGGGTAAATGCTAGAGTAGAACTACATGTACATACGTTGCTCCAAAAGTAATGTCTCCTGTTTATTTCCATAGAAACTGCAACAGCTACAAAGTGCACAAGAACATGATTTGATAGAGAAAATTCTCAGCTTCAAAATGATTTTTTTTTTTTTTTTCAACATAGTCACCACCACTGTTTGGTCACCATAAACATGCAGCAAGTATTGATGGATGTCAGTGGGTGCCATTTTTTCCACATGGAGGAATTCAGTGACACTCTTTTGCTTACTACATTGTTTTGCCATACTGCTCTTCTGCTGCCATTTGTCACATGGCAAGAAAATGCAATGGAATATTGTTGGGAAGGTTCAACCTCTACTGCCATGCCACTAACATCCACCTCTGACACTGTGGGACAACATAACAAAATAGGAGGTATTATATTTGGGGCAGCCCACACAGGTGCAGTCAGAAATCTTGGTAAGCAGATCCTATAAGGCTGATAAAATACCCAGATTATACAGGAAGAAATAATCTCTTAAGAAGAATGAAAATTTAGTGAGAATGTTCTTATTTCAGCCCTACCTTGGGAAGCATGGGAAAAAAAACAAAAAATGGCAGATCATGGCTTAAAGAATGGCTATCTCTGGAACAGGGAAGTAGTTCTGTTGCCTCATACAACCTCACGCTGAGAAGGAGGGTTCAAAATGTATAGCGCTTTTCAATCAAGAACAGTGTAGAGGCAGGACATTTTGAATCAGCCTGAAAATAGCATACAGACAAATTCATACAGACAAAGTCCAGTTGATATTTTTAGTCCCATTCATGCTGGGGATGTTAAAACAAACAAACAAACAAACAAAATCAATCAAACAAACAAAAACCTCCACCAAACAAATTCAAAAGCCTAAATAAAAAAAAAAAAAAAGCTCCAAAATGTGAAAATAAAGTTTGTAGCAGGAAATACTTCATGTTTTATTTGCAATGGCCCTTTTCTATCTGAATGTCCCAGAAAAGGGATTCCAATATTCCTAAGATTATGTAATGTATTGTGTAATGCCTTTCATGTCTGGAATCCCTACACAAATTTATGTGTACCTATTTTCATCAGTTTTAAATGTAAATAAAGTTCCAAACTTATCCTAAATAAAAAAGCACAGGTGTTTTATGTTTAGCATAGCTGGATGCTGCTGCTACTCCTATCTTTTTCTTTTTAATACAAAATACTATAAAATTTCAGCTTTTTGGAAAACAAAATTAAAACTGCATAAATTGAGATTTTCTGTGCTATGTTTGAACTGAAACATTTCCCCATACAGTGGCTGTGCTGGTGGTATTTAGCTCACTACTTTGCAGTGCATGGTTGAAACCTGAAATATCAGTTTGCAGTCTTCTCTGATAGATCCTTCAAAAGAATTCTTTGGAGCTGCAAGCTTTGATATCAGTTTAAAGTAAGGTTTTGTCAGTTTTAAAAGTCATTTTTTTCCTACTCTGCAAAGTGACTCTAGAAATAGCATCCCTGGTACCACAGCCCTCCTTCATCTGTGATTTCAGATTTATTTAGTTCCCAAGGTAGAAGCTTTGCTGGCTTTCTTCTTACTGCTGTTAGGCATACATTCCCCTCATTCACTGAAAATCCACCTGTGTAAATGTTTTGAAATCATTATAAGTAGTCCAAGAGTCTAGATTTCTCTAACCCTTTTTATCTATGAATGCATGATGTCACTTAGATCACAGCTGACTTTTCTCCCATGGCTCTGTATGATTAATACAACTGAAATACTGTACCCAAATCACTGCAGTGACATGACTTCAAAACGCAGCAGGAAATTCACCTTGTGCTTGTGCTAAGCACAGAACTCAAAGGAGGGGACACTGCTCCTCTGACTCCAAGCAGCTTGGAAACACAGTTTCTGGCATTTGAGCACAGTTGGCATGTCTGAACAGAAAAACCATGCTAATTCCTGATTTTTACACTATGCAAAGGACTGGGAGGGGTAGCAAAGGACCTTAAGCTGGTTGTAAGGATTCTGCATCAGTTATCTTCAGAGAACTCAAGCTGAATTTGCTGCCAGTTTATGCCAGCTCTGCTAGCTGACCTTCTCAACTGCTGGCATAAATTGCTGCAACACACCCCTAAATTTCCTACACAGCGAGCAGATTTGTTGAATTAGAAGTTGCAGTCCTTAGATAGCTATTTTTCTGGGTGACATGCAGAGGCCAGGAAAGAAGGAAAGTGCTTCAACTTGATTTGTGCTGCATGAGGGACCAAAGTGTCACAACAGCCAGCCCTGTCCGCTGCACTTTGGTGGTTGGGAGGACAGCAGGAGGACTGCTCCATAATGAGGGGAGACAGGCACAGAAAGGGAACAGAACTGTGATTACAGAAGAGAAACTGAATTGCCTGACAGTGTCACACTGAGAAAGAAAAAGAAGGGGAGGATTAACAACAGGATCGGAAGATATGTCTCCTGCTCTGTGACTCCAGCATGGCCCTGCTGGCAAACCAAGGGACTAGGGTTGTGAGTGAAAAAGTACTTGGCTTGGGGACAGATGATGAAGCCCTGTGAATCACTGCTGATGATTTCTGCTTTCATTATGATGGTGTTATTTGTCTGTGGATTTTAAGGACCTATTTTCAGTATGGCATTTCCTTGGTAACCGCAATCCGTATAGTTGCAAATGCTTTTCATGTAAGACTTGGCAGTGCTAGAGAATGAAGTCCTATGTGCAAATGTAGGAAGAAGCCAGGTTGAATAAATTAAGACAAATTCCCCTTACCTCTTCTGTGCTATTATTAAAAGGCTACTAATTAGAAATATTGGATAATGCTCCTAGACTTTAGCTATATTTACTGGAGCTGCAGTGGGATTATTTGGGAACAAAAGGGAGAAAGGATGAGGTTACAAATGAGAGGGATCTTTCAGCACTACCAATTAAATAGTGCCTTAAGTGCTGTCTTTACATTTGCTGTCATCCAGAGATCTGATGATAATTTATAGGAAGAAATCACATGGAAAATCACATGATAACTCTCTTGTAACCTTAAATGATTGCAGCTCACCAGGAGTCAACTAAAATCAGATGAAGTAATTTTCACTTTGATTCCAAATCTGCATTAAAAATGAGCTTTGATTCAGTTGAAGAAGGGAAAGCCAAGAGTTTTCTCCAAGGTTTGTTTTTGTGTTACCCAGTGCTTTCTGACTTTCTGTGATTCCTCCTGCTTTTGTCTCACTAGTTTTTCATACTTTTGCTTGCTCAATAATCAGAATTCTGTTTTAAAACAAAGAATTTTATTTATTTATTTATTTATTTTTTTGTGTGTGACAAACTGGAGAGGATATACATGTCAAATTCTGATACTAGCAGCAAGACAATATGTATTGATGACCACTCACATACCAGACAAGTTCAAGCATCTGGAAAACTCACTAAGATTGATCCAGAACCTGTGCCAACAGTCTGCAAGAGACAGCAGCTACATAAGAAGCCTTTATTCAAATGTCCAGACCCTCAAACTAATTTCATATTAAATAAACTCTGTTGGGAACAAATTTTGAGAAAGTTCTACGTTAGCACCAGTAGTTCACTTTGCAGATGTTCTTCATCTCTTAGTACAGTTCTGCTACTCCAAAAGTACCCCAAAACACCTATCTACATTTAAAAGACTTCCTAGTTTGTATCAAAATGGGTTATTTTATCCTCATTGCTGAATGAAATATGCCAAAATAATTTATCAAATTTGCATCATTGCATATTGACAATTTTGGAAATGATCTCATATAACTTCATTAAACTTTCAGCCTGGACTATAATTTGAGGGAAGGAAAAATAACTGTAAGTGAAAAAATTCTGCATTATTAGATCATCCAGGTGGTAAACATATTCTACAAAAAAGTCATCTAATCAGTGTTTCAGTCATCAGATTTAAATTGTAAATGAAACTCTTGTCTGTGCATTAGAAAAGCACATGCCATGTTTTGTTAACATAATCAGAAAAATGGAGCTGCCACAAACCCTTTCCCCATCTGCCAGTCATTGCATTAAATGCTTCTGCAATTTTATTAGAATTCTCTGTCTCTGCAGATCCTGCTCAACTGTGAAATTGGAATTGCAAACAGAAATATTACATTTCCGCTTACAGGAGTGGATAAAAGGTCCAATTTTGACATGTGGACAGACAGGGAAAGATTTTGTTGTTGTTGTTGTTATTGTTGTTGTTGTTTTTAAGGTAAAAGGACAGTACAGTGAATTTCCCCCAATGTAAGTATGAGGCAGAAGGTAAGAAAGCAAATGTTTCCTTTATATGACATTTTTCTGTGAGAAAATAAGAGGTTCGAAGCAGCTTTCTGGCAGTAGTATTAACAAAGTACAAAAAACTGCCTGTCCTTCCTGTCCTGGGAGCAGGATGCTGGCTGAAGTTAACAAGCCTGAGCTGCTCGTGCTGCTGCAGCCACTGCCTCTGCTCAGGCTGCAGCACTGGATGAGCAGAGCTTGGTGAAGGTGCAGGAACGTCCTGCAGCTTAAATCCTTGATGTAGCCCTATTCTTAGTGTATACTTGCTGCAATGTTTTTGTTAATGCAAGAGGTGTTTGGGAGGATTTATCTAGTTCTGGTAATACCACCTGTGCTGGGTATTACTGAAGCATAATTTCCATTATTTCTGAAACTGACAAAACACAGTCATCAAAAGCAGCCTGGCAAGTCCAACGGTTGAACCAACTCATCTAAGTGGCAAATGTTTTTATATCTTTCTTAACTAAAGTTCATCAATTAGGGCGTTTCTCTAATTTCTTACTCTCTTTTCTTCCTGACCTCATGGTATGTCTCCATTTCTTTATTAAACTGTTCAAGAGTCAAATACAGTTTTGTGCTTGCACATTTTAAGTTTGTCTACACAGCGCATTTCCTTCCCTGATGGAAAAAGAGAAATATTAAAATAGAAAAAGGGACATGAAAAGTCTCTCAAGTTTTTCAGCCCCACTTGCAAGTACATCTCTTCCACCATCCAAAACAGAGTAGAGACAGAAAGAATGACCTGTGGGTTCTCAGGAAACCAACCAAATAAATAAAAATCACTCAAACAAACAAAATCTCCCCAACAAATCTGTTTTTTCTTGTTGATTTCAGTGATCTCAGTCATGAAATCCAATCAATTTTGCATCAGCAATACCTGATATTTCAACTCCTTGCACTGATTAATATTCAACTGCAAACAAAGCACTAGGGCAAAAATAGAAGCTACACAAACTTAATTGAACATTCCTTAAGGACTATTGCTATTTCCCTTCAGGTGGATTAATGTCTCTAGTGTTTTCTGAGTACAATATTCAGAAAGTTCAAAGATTTCTATCTTTTTCTGCAACTGTTCCTACACGAATGTCTCTCTTTCCCTTGGAACAAAGTCTTAGTCTACTTTTCTTTTTCACCACAACTTGATTCTGGTGTCAGCCATGGCTTTTTTGGCATTCTCATCTAGTATGGCCCACCCTAATGATCCATAGAAATATGCAGTCAGAGGAGTAACTTCATCACTAACTGGCAGAGGGGAAAGCATCTGCAGCTGATGCCATTCCTGGATGCCCTCATGAGGACTTCATGAATGCTGCATATCAGCCTGCTATCTTCCTCTTTATTTCCCTAGTAAGATATATATATCTTATATACTATATATATATACACTTATATACTATATCCCAGTTATAGTATAACAGGACTTTAATTTGGAGTTATTTCTTTCCATCAAGATTTATTATTGAAAAAATAGGACAGAAATAATACAAGAGACAAATTAAGGAATATCAAATATCCTTTTCTTAACTGATAGCAGATCATCTTTAATGCTGAGCATTTAAAACTGTCCAAGGATGCTATAAACAGAGTTTCATACTACTTCACAAGTGAGCTCTGGACTGAGACACTAGGGCTGATATACCCTGCTCCAGCTTTAAGTGAATCTCACTGTGAGATCTGGATGGCATTCAGGCGAGAATAAGAGGTGACTCTGGTGAAGTCAACAGAGCTGTGCCTACTTATGCCAAATGACAATGTGGCCCATATTGCTGGTTTTCATTAGAGTTATGTCAAAGCTGCTGCTTCATATGTATCGATTAACCAAAGTGATAAATAAAACATATGGATCCAAGAAGAGCAGGGTAAAGGATGAAATCTTCCAGTAGCCTTATCACATGAATATTAAGTCATCATCACTATCATATAATACTTAATGGAAGCATATTTCAATCAGGTGTACAAAGCCACAGGGATACAGTCATCGCTATTAGGTTGATGCAAACAGCTGTCCACATGAGATAAATTTAATGACCTACACCAGATGCTGCTGAAAACTGGTTCCAGAAATCCAGCAACCTGACTTTCCTCCTGACATATTCAAGCTCCAGCTTCCAAACTAAGCTTTTCATCTTTTAACAATGCTTGATGATACCTGATTCTTTAACTCCATGGATGAATCAAGAGACATGGCCCAAGACCAAGATATTCTTTCCCTACAGAGAAGCCTAGACACATCACAGAAGTTCTACTCTGTTGGCTATTTCTTTCAACATTGATTAATCCTTCTCTAAGCTGTATTTTTAAGCATGACTTGAGGCAATCTACAAAAGCTATTTTGTGTGCATGGTTTCTCTTCTTTTTCAATGCCTTTGTATCAAAAGAATCACTCTCACTCTTTATCATAACCTGCTGAGGTGGCACCAAACAGCTGCTGCTCTAACAGTATTCCCATATTCCCTGAAATATAGAACAAAAGTCCTAAACTTTTATGGTCATGAAAAGTAATCCTGCGAGTTCATACACAAAGTTGTTTTGCTTCTACCCTTGACAGAATCCAATCTCTGGTACTTGCTCTTTCTTCATAAATTACTCTCAGCTTTTCAGTTTCACACAGATTTTATTCTGATTCCATTGAAGCCCTTGGGTGGTTTAAGCACTTTATTACTTACCTCAGTGGAATGGCTTTATTTTGCACAACTAAGATACTATTTTTAGTAGTGCGACAGCCACTTCAGTGCCATTCAACTATGAACAACAACTTAAGTAATGATGATAAATAATGAAAATTCAGTACAGATTTACACTACAAAAAGTTATTATGTATACTGGAGTGTGGACGGGTTGTTTTACATCTCCACTCTTACGCAGAGAGATATAGGTTTGTTAAAAACCTCATTTAGTTAAGACAGGACTTGTGCAATCTGCAGGGAAGGGTACTGATCTTCTGCAGTACCGCAAAATCTTTATTGCACTTCTGTATGCAAAGCACTTGTGACAGTGATTCTCTAGCATATTATAGAAGAGACAGCCTAATCCTTGTTATTCTTGAGGTAAATTTTCTGTCTGGTAAATAATCTATAGAGATTCCCATGTGGTTTCATAAACCATCACAATGTTTCAAGAGGACAAACGCAAGGTACGACCTTTTCCTTTGCTGTTTTTCTAACAGTCTTCCTCAAAGTTATTGTCAAGGATAGTTTTAACAGAAACAAAAATCACATTTGAAAACAAAAAATGGCATTTTTTACAGAAAATGAACTGTTTGTCCAATATTTTAGATAGTATTACTCCTAAATATCTGCTCATCCATCAAGAAAGTTTCTCTCAGGCTAAAAGAAATAACAACTACATTATGAGTCTGTATCACAGAAGTCTACATCTCAGGAGGCTTTGAATCCAGAAACACAACTCTGTATATGGTGAATGCCTGTTTGATACAGGAAATAACTAGCCTTAATAGACTCATTTTTCACCTGAGATCTATAGTTATTTATCTCATCATTTGAGAATTATGCAGTAACAAAACAGTGCCTAAAACCTACCATGAAATTACCAGGAGAAAAAGTAAAGGGCCTCTGTACCACCAGAACTGAATTTGATAATACAACGGCAATGTAGGAAACCAGGCTCCGAACAGCTAGTGTCATTAATTTCTATATTTCACTTCATTGGAAATGCTCATGGTTCTCTGATTAGCATATAAGCAGTACATTTCAGGATAAATTGAAAGATATTTTTGTCATTAAACTTACTTTTCTATCCCATAAGGAAACAAAGTAATTTTCTGGCTTTTGAAAGAAAATCTTGCAATTCTGGGCATCTTTTTGAGACACTACAGACACTGATTTCATGGACAGTTGCAAATGTACAGCTGCTTAGGAAAATCAGGTGCCAAATCTTACCCTGCAGACAGTGCACTTGAAAAATATAGAACTAGATGATTTGGTTGAATGGCCTTGAGAAGGGACTAGACAGATCTTTCCTCTGCTGAGTATAGAAGAGAGTGTATAATCTTATTAAATTCTGTGTCTTGTATTTACTGTTACCCTTCACCATAGCTAGACCAAAAAAGAAAAAAAAAGTTGTTTCTCTAAATTATGTATTTAACAATGTACGCAATGTACAGACAAAACTTGTTAATACTGAAATTAATGACTGGAAGACTTTATTACAGTTGTGACATCCTTCAACAGCAGTTTTCAGCAGCCAGTACTTCAAGTTTGATGAAGACAAACAGGAGAAAAAAAGAACAAAACAAAACCACTCTGCCCCTAAAGTAATCACATATGCCAATTAGAAGAGGAAAGCTGCCAAGGCTTTGGGAGCACTGCTACAGTTTTTGAGCTCAAGTCACATCAGCCATGTCTGAGTTGCTTGAATTTTCACATCCTAGGAGAAAGGCAACTTGATACATTGTTGAATTCATATGCATGAATGCAAGGCCTTCTCTCTGTGCATTTTCCTAAGATCTTCCTTGGAGAGCTGTCTAACACCTTGATAGCTTATCAGAACCTTTCACTGTGTGATTTCAGAGAAATTCTTTGCAGCCTAAATTGTGTTAAGGAAGGGCAAGCAAGGGAATGAGAGAATCAAGATCCATCTGTTAACCTAGGTTATGTGTTTTCTAATTAGTCAGCACTATCTTGGGGCTGACTGCAGGTGGCACTGACTAGTTTGACCATTCAGCACAGGCTGTATATTAGTTTCCATTCTCAGAGCAGGATGACATTGCAGAAACCTGTCAGGCTTGCTACAGTCTTTTTGGAGCAGCTTTATTACCTGGGGATGTAGCAAAAAGCATTTCAAAAAATACAGAAAGGTAATTGACATTTTATCCAAGATTGTGATGCATTCAACAAACTTTACAAAGGGATTTATAAAGCACAAACCACTGTCAATATATGCGCAGACTCAAGGTCATCCACATATTATATTTATCTTGCATAGAAAACAAGGGTACCTTCTCTATGAACAATCTCTGATTTTGTTGCAGGGACAATGAAGCCCAAAATGGAAAACAAGAAGTCAGCATACATCTTTTCACTTTGCAATCAACAAATCTGCATAGATCAGTGCATAATGTAAGCTGTTACAGACTCCCAACTACTTATTGTTATTCTTTTGATACAGCGCAAAGTCAGCTGGCTCACTTTAGATTGGCCTTCACTGGTGCTTTCAGTTAAATGTTTTCCTTGTACTGCAGTAGATGAAGATCGCTCACAGAGTGATCCTGAAGGCCCTGCTACAAGGGTGGGTAACACCCTTCAGAGATGTGGTACTAAACTAGCTGAGATTAGAGCATCTTATAACTCTGAAACTGATACTGCAGCAAATATATGAACACAGACCTAACTGTCAAGTGTCTCATCAAGTTAGAGTTGCTTCTGCAGCTGAAATCACTTGTAGAATTTTAAAGCCGTGATACAGACTACACAGCAATACTACAGGGCAAAACTGCATGAAATAAAGTTCTGGCAATTGGCACCCAAAGCAAAGGAGTGGACATTTTACTTGAGTGGGTATGGTAGGATTGGATAAGGGTGGCTTATGGGCTGTAGTTTGCTCTTTTTTCTTCTAATACAGAACTATGCTAATAAGAAACTTGCTTTGTATTTATTTATTTATTTTCATGACTAACTCTTCTCCATTCTTCACCTTGTACTTGAAAGTTCAATTTATATTGGTGTTGCAATTGTATCATTAAAAAATGGCTGCTACAACCTGACTGTGGGTGGGCTGTTAAGTGGGTTAGAGATGATTAATTATTAGGTCTCATGCATGGAAGTGTGTATGTTTGATTCATTTTATCTTTGTTGCAATAAAGTTTTGTTGAATAATTGGTGGCTAGATAAGTAGC
This sequence comes from Coturnix japonica, assembly GCF_054131305.1. Lineage (NCBI taxonomy): Eukaryota > Metazoa > Chordata > Aves > Galliformes > Phasianidae > Coturnix > Coturnix japonica. The sequence continues at coordinate 21,351,998 of NC_140667.1, read as the reverse complement.
TTTGTTGCTATTTGACAAGAGATAGAAGAAAAACACACTGACTGTTATTATGTGAGAATAGAAGTGTCTTTCAGCCCTCATCACAAATTGTCATTCTCTCCAGACAGCAGTTACTTGTGACTCTGCACTGAAGTTCACATTCATCTGCCATGAAAGGAAGGACTGGAAGAAAGAGGTTGACCTGAAAGGTCAGGCATTCCCACAGAGAGAACTACCTCTCTGAGCTTCATGGAGGTTATCTTGGTTAGCTGAAAATTCTTAATCACAAACTACATATGCAGCTTCTTTTATTCTCATTGCTTTTAGAATTCAATTAAAATGCAAACGTAGGAAAACAAATTATTTCTTTGAGCTATATACATTTTTCTTCACAGAGACACCTTAGCCCTCACTTTAAAGACTGCATGCAAGAACTGAAAGCCAGACAGACCCTGTTCTTTTTTTGTAACTGTCCAAGTCAGTCATAAAGATCAAAAGAGAGGTTAAGAGAGCAAATGATGGTAGACAGGTAGATACAGCCTTACATGCAAGGTACTGGATCAAGTGTAAAATATCTGAGTTTAATTAAATTGTTTTGTTTTTATTTTTATTTCTTTTACCCTGTTGACTTTCATCAATAATTTTTAAATCACATTTGAAATCTCTGAAACAGTTTTAGCATTCCCTTTCCTCTCTTTTGCGTAGGTCTTCCTTGCTTGACTGAAAGTTGTTTTTGCCTGAATGCCTTCTTTTAATGTACTTGATATCTAAAAACTATAGTGAGAGAACAGGCTGATAAAACTGACCATTCATTCAGTAATGAGCAGGTCAGGAAATGTGCCCTGAATGGAATCAGAAATTACTGGAGACAAGATTTTAAACTGTTATTATTAGGGACATTCTTAAAATGGCAAGAGTTGATGCATATAGTTTCAGGAAAATAGGCTGCATATTTTCAGAAGGAGGATATCCTGTAAAGAGACCTTACAACTTAAATTATTCTTTTATAAAAGTGTTGATATTACTTGGTAAGTATTCTTCATTAATTTTCATATGTTACACAAAACAAGGAGATGGTTCTGAAGTCATGGTTGCATTAATGACAGAAGACTAAGCCTTTCTTTAACTGCTCATGAAATATGTGACTTCAAGTCAAGCTTTTAATGTCCATGATGACACCTGTCTTTCCACTTCAAAGAAAACTTTTGTAACTAGACAGTAACAAGACAAAATATTCTCCATGTGTCTTAAACTGACTTCCAGATGTCTGCTATTTAAACTATGACTTGAGATACAGCACATCTGATTTTTTGAAAAATAAGTTGTGAGAAAGAGATGTTATACAGTGCAAGAAACTGTTGCATAGGATTGTTTTTCCATTTTTTGTGCTTTTTCCAAAGTTTCTTGATTTCTAAGGAAGGAATTGTAAGACAAAGGAAAGTCTCACAGTTAAAATAGTCACATGCTGAACTCAGGAATGAGTTTTTATCCTCTTTTTTTTTTTTTTTTTTTTTCTTTTTACTTTTTTTTCTTTTTTTTTCTTCCCCTGATGAATTCTGATGTGTTGCTTAGCAAGTAACTCCAAATCCAATCTTTTTCACTTGGGGTCATTAACAGCTTGTCACTTGTTCCCAAGGTGCCCAGCAAGACTCTCCTCTTCCTGATTGGTAGGAGTGTAAAATGCTCACAGCTATAGCTGAAGTCAATCAGAGATGTGCTCGCAGCACACAAAATGAGATCTATTGTTAAATACTGAAGCTAAGGTGCTACATATCTCAGCATGGTTGATACTAGTGGCTATGTTTGACTTCTTTGTGGCTCGGTTTTCTGTCTACAGAAGAGAGGATAATGGCAGTCTTCACATGGGTTTTGAGAAGATAGATAAATTCACTAATGCCTGTGAAGTAGTCGATAGATACTAGTCATGAGCACAGAAAATCCCATGGGGGAAAAACAGTTGAGTATTTGGAGCACAGCTGATATGCAATGCACTAAAAAACACAAATATCACATACTAAAAAATAAGAAGAAAATAAAAAATTGAAGAGCTGTACTTTAAATGCACCCTCTCAATTCCAAGCACCAACTCAGACAACAAATTTATGTAAATAAAAGCATATGATCATGGATTAAGGACTCCATCATAATGTCCACACACTAAAGGCCAAACTAAATTTGTAGGCACCCCCTTAATTCTGTCCTTTAACTATCCTTACTTGCCCTTGAAACTCAGATAAAGTTCTTCAAGTAATGCATACAATAATTCTATTTTGACAGTGTCTCATCGACACATATAATCACAGAGCACATTTAATCTACTAAATAAGCATGATGTAAAACAGGCAGCCTTTCCAAGTTTCTCTCTTTCTGTAATTTTTCTGTTTCTTCTTACTCATTTTCAGTGTCCAACCTAGCTCATAACTGTAAATGTGGAAGTCACATATAATGACTATACACCTGACTATAAATCTGGACCGCTGAATAGTGAATGATATTAAGAGACAAAATACTGGTTCATTCCCTTAGATAATCAAATACATAACTCCAGAGATACTTTCATACCTGTATTCTGAAATATTAACCTTGCAGCTTCCCATGTTTCTCCCAGATGTACTCCAGCCATTGTTTTTCATGATAGAGCCATGATAGAGCTTACTTTTGCAATTGAAAAGAATTATTTGTTTAATACGTTAGAAACTTTTATTGCTGAAGTCTTAAAGCACATTTGGTGTAGGTAATAAGCAAGTTCAAATACTGCAGGTGATGGATACTGCAAAATTTTCTTGGCATCCCCCCAGAATGGAATATGAAGGTGAATCATGTTTATACATTAATACAATTATTATTTTGCATGTGACAGTTACAGAAATATGAAGCAATTTTTTTTCTTAAAAAAATTTAAAAGGTATGGGTACTCCATGCTTTACCCCTGGAAAACCAATGACCTATAAGCAGTTTTAACATGAACAAACACAATGACCTTGCCCTGTTCGAACCATCAAAAGGCAGCTTTTTGAGTTGCCTTTGGCACATTTGCTTCAGGTTTCCATCACAACCAGGAAATGCACCTCTGCAATAACTCAGACTGAACTGTCTTAAGTTTTGACAAATTCAGTGGAGGATATCCATTCAATGCAGCTCTAAAGAGAAACGAGTTCAAATATCTGTGGAAAATACACATGAGTAATAAAAAAGGTCATGCAGGCATAGCATCCATTCACTACTGTTTTGCCTTAGAGCATCATTCGTAGATAGGATGTAGTGTCTGTATAGAGAGTGGAGGATGAATACAGGTTGCAGGATGGAAGGTACAAAGGTGATACCAAGTGGTCAGTCATGTACATTGCTAAAATGATAGCTGAAGTACAAATAACACAGAACATCAGTTTTCTTAGGAAGCTGTTCGTTTCATGGGAAACGTGAATCCTCTCATTCATTGAAGTTCCTGGTTAATCCAGGAGAGACACATTCAGGTGTAATAGCTTCATTATGTTGGTTTAATTCTGTGTGAAAGTGATGTGAAAAAAATGTCAAAGTGTGAGAAGCTCATGAGAAGGAATATAAGTAGAGTGTTGATTATATAAAGAACATACCAACCTTCCCTCTTATACGGAAAAATTAACTCCAGAGAATTAATCGAGATTCCCTGACATTTATTATCATGGAACACGAGGCTGAAATTTAATTTCTGTTACACAGATGACCAATTTTACATTTTGATATAGAGGACTGACCCTGTTTTCAGACAGGTAACATTTAGATTTGTTTCTTCTTTAGGGCTTGCTCTACAAAAAAAAAAAACAAACAGTATATGAAATCCAGTTAAAGAAGACTAATTGCAAGTGGTCCATTCATCTGTTTCAGAAAAGATATAGTGCATAATTTAACTCTAAAAACCATAGATTTAAATGGAGTATTCCTTTTTATTTTCATATACTGATACTCAGGACACAAGTGGGAAAAAGAATTTATATGTTTGACAATAACTCATTTGGAAGGGCAAAAAATAATACAGAGGTGGATGACTGTAAGGAAGAATAATGGTGTTACTGTATGTACCATGGTTCTGTACCTGAAAAAATAAAAGGACTTGATCAATGATAACTCATGTAGAGAAGGAATGCAAGATGATGAAGAACTAGCAGTGGTATCTCTGAGAGAATAATGACATCTTACCCCATGGTCCACATCACTGTGCCCAGCAGGTGTGTTTGGGATGACTGATGAGAGCTCGAGCTGAGGCAGTCACTAGTAATTTAGTGTGGTAGGCCATGCACAAACGACTTTCTTTACTGCCGACAGCTTCATTACAGCATGCCCATCCTTCACTTACTGCAGACCTTCCTCCACCAAACTGAAGATGAATGAGGGAACGGCCCAGACCCTATATGTCTGCAATATTGTCATCTCCATTAGTGTTCCCTGTCCTGTTTTTGTTTTTAAGTTCACCAGCTGTACTTTTACATTGCAGAACAAGCATCAAGAAACACCATTAGTACCACCATCTACATGAAATACAAACTAACAGAATTGGAAAGTGGGGTTTAAATATAGCCTGAAGAAGCTGTCATTTCTGACATTTTCCACAAAATTATTTCTAGGCCATGCTGGGTCAATACAGAATAATTTATTTACTGACATGGTATGAACCATCTTTCTCTAAAACTGAGTTTCCAAACACTTCTCAAAAACATATTCTATAGAATAAATATGTTTTTGTAAGGTAATAAATATATCCAGTCAATAGTCACCTTCCCTAATCCTCTCTGTGGGTGTTGTACACCATCAGACGGAGCAAGACTTTGTCAGCTCTGACAATTACTCTTAGAGTAAGTGACTCAAAGGAAAAAGGAATTCATAACTTCTTTTGAAAGAAAAGATCTCAGAGGAAGCAAGAACATTGCTCAGAGGTTATGTGGATGCAAGAACAGAGAACAATGAAGCAGGGAAGACACGCCAAGGCTGCATAGAACTAAATGGAAGAAATCAGAAGTGAAAGTTTGAATGGTCTTGGAGAGGAATTCGTTGTTCCTCTCTTCAAATGAATGAGGGCAGATGTATTTGTTCTAACTGCTGAAAGTAGTTTGAGAAATGCTACTGGCCTAAATGAATGGTTTGTGTATTTTCACAAACTCTGTAAAATCACTGCTTATGATTTTTTTCCAGTTGAGGTTATCCTGCTCAGGTCTGTTGATACTAATACAACAGCTAAGATTCTTTTAAAAATCAGTTCTTGTTAAATAATTAACTTAGATACTCAAAAAAAAGATCAAGTATCTAAAAACAATGCAACTTATAATCAGACCAATATATTAAGTTCAAGGTAAATGATATATCTTCCATTTTGAAGGTGCTGAAGGCTGCAAAGATAATATTGTAAATTCTTTACAACTTACAGTCTCTCATCTTTACTCTTGACCTAGCATTGTACCATGCAAGTTCAGTACATATGTACATGACAGATTTTATGTGCATTCATCACACATTAAATTCATTCATACAGGGGCATTTGTGTGTGTGTCTGTAGAGTCACATGATAGCAAATGCCTTGCTTACACAGCCATCAGACCAGGTAAAAAACAAGAGGATGGACACGTACAAATAAGGTAAAATGCAAGGAAACCACAGGCACAAAAGCATGGTATAAAGCAAACACACATTGAAAGTCTAATGATTATCGATAGTTGCACTGGTAGACATGAGCTTTAAATAAATACTTGTATAGAGATAATTAATTAGCTTTGCAAATGTTCATGCAAGGATTCTTGAATCTCCACTTTTTCTGTTCTGTATCCCATATGAAAGAACATTTAAATACTCTCCAAAACAAGAGGCTCTAACAGAAAAATAGAAGGAAAAAAAGAACTTATTTCCTGATTTATTTATCTTATAAACTACATGTTTTGTTAAAAACAAACAAACAAACAATGACAACAACAACAAAAAAGCACTTAAGTACATTATGCATGATGATTTTTCTGGCAGGTGCAGAAGTGGCAAATTTTGTGAGCCATCTGGAAGATTTCCTAGAAAGTACTGCTGTAGATCTGCTGTTGAATGCTCATGTGAGTAACAACAGCACTGGGAGAAGTAACAGTGAGGGTAAGTGGAAAAACTGTAGCCAGGAGTGAGCCAGTTGATGTAAAATTCATTTCAGATACTTGGTGGAAGGATAATAATTAGTGGCACACAATAAAGGAACAACAAGAACAACAAAAAACCCTGGTGTTTTTTATCGAGGAAGGCATAAGGAGAAAAGTCTAACTGAATAGCGTGTATAGTTAATATAAATTAACTTTAAAACTTTAAACATAAAATCTCAACGTTTGCATCACATAAATTCTTCACATTAAAATTTCTTGTTGATGAAAGCAAGTAATTAAAAGTGTAAAATGCCTTCAAGAGTATTTAAAGACACCATGTTGCATCCTCAGTGTAAATGTTTATCCCTATCAAAAGTAATTCAAATGAGAAAAAAAGAGTGTGGTTAAAAGACATCATTCAAAACACAGGAGTCACATCCAAAGGTGCAAAACAGAAAATGAATAAAAATTCTGGTAAGTGAAATACAGAAACATAATAAGCTCATGCCAAAACTGATTCTGAGAAGTATATTGCCAAAGGCATAAAAACTGATAATAAAATCTCTCTGGAACATATAAAAACCAAACATCCCTCCAATTTCTATACAGCAGAGAGCTGAGCTATGGAGGAAGCTCTGGAGGATGCTGTGGCCATAGCATAAAGGCTAAAAGAACTGCTTACATTAGTGTTAACCACATGGGAGCTAAAGGAGGTCACTGCACTGAAACCTTTGCTTATAAGGGACACCTCTAAGGAGCTGTCTCAAAGTGAATTGTCAGCAGAAGAGGTTTTAGAAGGGATCAGTAAAAAGTATAATAACAAAAAAACATAGGAAAGCAGTGGTATCAACTCAAGAATTCTCAAACTTGCTGTTGAAATACTAACTGCTCTAAATGAACTATCGATAAATTAGTCTTCTTACCTCCCAAAAAGGAGCAGGTAGCAAGACTAACAACTATTTTCAAAAGGACTCTGTGGGTTGCATGGGGAATTGGAGGATTCAGACATTTTTCATGTCGAGAAAATTGACTGATGTGGTGATAAAGAATATAAAAATAGATGTGGACGAATATGACAATCCCAAGAACGCTCAATAAGACTTTTCTTAAAAAAATAAAAAAATAAAAAAAGCAATCTATGCTTTGCAAATCCATCTGAGATTTTTGGTAATGTGTCATCCTCTTTACATAGCACACTTCCAAAGGAATTTTCAAACTGTGTTCATTTCAGAAGAGTATATAAAAAGAGAGACTAGGAAAATATGTGAAAAACATAAAATGAGAAATGACTAGGAGGAGGTGAATAAAGCATGATTATACACTGCTTTTTATAACAGAAGAAACACCGATTACTAAGTGAATTTGCCCAACAAGCTTAAAATAAAAGAAATCAGTTGTTTACACAAGGTGTGATTGAACTGTTGGATACAACTTCATAGAATATAGAGACCAAAATCTTGATAGGATTTAAAAAGTGACCCAAAAAACGATGGACATTAGGTACACTGCACTTTGTTATTCTAAAATGCATATTTAATCACTGAGTTAATGTTTGCTCTATGTGGCACAGATAGGGAAGGTACACACTTGCCTCCTTTTCATATTCCTTTCATGGACAGTTTCTTCTGGTCATGGCCAGAGAGAGGACACCATTAGCTGCTGCTGTGCTAATGCTTTCAAATATCAACATGGAAAACAAGCTTTATAAGGTGACCTGTATGTCTTGATATTAAATATCGTATGACTAAAATGAAAAGTGATTGAAATATTATGGGGAGAAACTACCCTTCATTTTTGCTTTAAACATTATTAAGCCTCAAGAAATACATTAATTCAAATCAGATATAGAACTGGTAGAAACATATTTAATATCAGTATCTCCAAAGATATGTGATGAAAGTTTGTCTGAAAGGATAATGTTGAAACTGGGGTAATTAGATTGGTTTTAAATTCTCACCAAAACCCTCGCTGGTGCATTGCAGAGTTTCTCCAGGCTTCTCTTCCACTCTACAAAATGGGAGAACTCCCTCAGTAACTCTCCATTTCTAGTGCTGCAAGCATAAATATTTAATGTTTCAAAGCACTCAGAAAATGTGTTCGAGAAGACTCCTAGCAAGGTGCAGTGCCATTACTCTTTACAATTTGTTTACAAGCCTTCAGCCAGTTTTCAGCCCATGCAACGAGGGCTCACATCCAAGACTAGCTGAATTAATTCTTATAAAACCTTGTGAGGCATTGAATCAATACAGTGTTTACTGTTTAACTTACGTATTGAAGAATATTTTATATTAATATAGTGCTTCTCAAGCTGAATGATCCTGATGCGCTTTGCAAACTACTTTAATATAACAGCGCTATTAAAATGCTGCACTAGCAGAAAGCATACAGAGTGGGGAAGATTACAGCCAAGGACAACAGGGCAAACTATTTATGCTTTATAAACTATTTTGAAACCTTTAATGTACACTGACTGCAGTTTGTAGAAATTGTAGAATACTTTGTTCTTAGTAATGGTGTGGCCAAAGAAAGACAGAAACTGAAATATAATGTGCTTCTTGGGAATCATGTGACTTGGATTCCTTTCTGGCCCTGTGGTACCATGTATTCTACTCTCTTGTATTCTTTCAGATGTGATGAGAGTTATGTAGCTCTGAAGCTATCCTGGAGCCATATAATCCCTGAATGTGTTTCTCACTTTTATGGAGCTTAGGTTTATTTCAGAATCTCTGTCTTGCTGTAGAAGTAGATTTTATTTAGAAACAGGTAGCTGTGCTACTGAGAGGCATAAGTTCTGTCTGTCATCACATCCTGTACTCCAGTGCAGGTACCAGTGTGTGACAGTGAGATCTGGGATTTCTCTGACATACCAATAAACTCTTCCTTCTCTGCTGCAACAGGCATGCAAGCCCTTTCTCTCGTAGCTTGGGACTGCTAGCAGATGTCTTCCACTCTAAATTCCACCCAAAGGATCTTGCACTCAACTGCAGTTTGAGACATTCATAGGCAGGCAGAATGAAGGACATGGAGATATGTGCTAGAAAACCAGCATGATGGACTTATGTGAGAAGAATGGGACTGAAAGCTGCTTCAGAATTTGAATTTTTTGCTCTGACTTTCCTGTCATAAATAGACAGCATTCCTTTACCGTAAAGTGAGACAGACTTTGATATCCCTGAATTTTTTTAAGAGTGTCAGTGTTCCTAACCAGACTTTGTTCTTTGATGGATCTGTTACTAAGCCTGCAGTGGCTTCTTAAATTCCATGTGACAATTCTCTGTATCATTTCCTATCTATTGGAGAATTTTTTATCTTCATTTAGGATAGGATTTACACAGTTGCTTACAGGAGGAGAAATGCTGCTGATATTGCTGTCTTCTCCCCTTCATTCCAGAGTCAGTACCAAAATTTCCATTGATTTTAGGGGCCAAAAATTTCAGCCTTATGTTAGTTTGTAACAGAAAGGAATGTCCCAAAACCTTAATGTCTAGAATAGATACACACAACCATATTTCCAAGGGTTTAAGATAGATATAAAACTTAGGTTATGACTGTGACACAATCCAAACCAACTTTCTACTGCATGAATTAGGTTTTGGAATTTATCTGACAGGAAGAAGCAAGTTGAGCTTAGGATATATATATATAACCAGAATAATTATTTATTAAGATCAATTTTAAATCAGTTACCTAACAATAAATCTAGCAGTATGTGAAGTCCTGGGAACTGCAATGTAAGCAGAAGCTAGATATGAATTACAAATAGGAATGCTCTGCTTTTCTGGCCCCCAACAAATCTCAATACTAACCTTTGCTACCCATGAAAAAAACCTGTCAACTCCAGAGGCTTCCTTATGACAGCAAGAAAAAAGAAAAATAGCAGTAATTATTCACACTGGATAGTTATCATTAACTCCAAAGAAAATAAGGTTGTAGCACATAATTTAGCAAAAGCTGCTCCTCCAAACTAGATTCACATTACTATTGCCAAAATTTGACAGTGGTAATAAATCTCATGAGGTGCAGATCATCCTTTTATTCTGTACTTTCAGTGTCCAGCAGAATGAGGCCTCAATCCACATTAGAATGCCCTTGATCTTACCAAACTGTAAATAAAATAAAATAAACCATTGCCTCACCAGTTTCTTGATCCAAACATAATGAACATACAGTTCTGAACTCATTCATAAAAAACCATTGTGGGTGATACTGAAGGAAAACCCATTGTTTTCAACTGAAACCTTTATTGGAATTTACATTTTTGGAATTTAGCTTTTTTCATTACTTTTCAAATGAAAATGTATTCCATCTATCTCTTCTCTTTCTAAGAAGAAAATGAAGCAGTGAGAGGAACAGCAAGATGGATAGGAAGAGATTTAAAAATAAATAAACAGAAAGGACTCGGAGTTCTTGCTGAGATCAGAAATGGAAAAAACAGTCATGGTCATGTTACCTTCTAGCTATTCTTTGTCTGAATTACTTTAACACTGTGCTGCCTATCTTGCACAGGCAAAGCAGATGTGTAGCCCAGCAGAAGCTGTGAGAACACACGAGGACATCCTTTCTTCTATTCAGAAATTAGCATCTTAATTCATGTGGACATTTTGATCATACGGGCCTCTTTGTGCTAGTCACTGAACTAGATGATAAAGATTTTGTGTAAATACATGTACATATGTATATGGATGTTTCTGTTTTTTTGTCTTATACAAAAAGCTCATAACCAGGGCATAAAGAACAGATAATGCTTAGATAAAATGCAAAACAATTCCACACAAAATTAAAAGCAAATCACTTTTCCCTGCAGTTTGGTTTGAAAGGAAATTAACTTAATTGAACATAGATAACTCTATTTTGCAAAAATTATTACAGCCAAAAGTAATTTTTTTTTGGGGGGGGAGGGTTGGAAATTTTTTAGTAGCCAATTTCAACTACAATGAGATTAGTTACCAGAAAATTAAATACATTTTCTGTTAAATGTAATAATGAATTCCATTGTCTGTATTGCTCAGGCAGAACTAGAATATGATTGTGTTTAATACAATTAAACACAGTCTCTATTAAAAATAATAATGCAGTTTATTGTCTACACTACTCAGGCAGAACTACAATACAATGAAATTCTTGTAGCTAAGTCACTCAGTAAATACTTGTATCCTACTGTATATCTGTTCTGAACTTCACATTCTCACACCTCACCAGGCTGGTCTGTCTTGTCTGTCCACATTGTAGCAAGCCCATGTTGTTCCCAGCTGAACAAAGACTTGCACTAAGTAGATCAGGTGGACTCTAAGAAGCGAGCTTTTCAAAGCTCTAGTCCCAAAGCATTTCTTTTGTTTTTAGCATCTCTCATTTATAATGCCCAATATCAGAGCTGAGTTTTATACTGACCACAATAAGAAGCTTTATGTTTCTCAAGAAAATACCATGTGCTAAAAGTTATGGTAGAGACACTGTTTTTTACAATGCAAAACAAGATGCTTGTGGAAGGACAGTAATGAAAACAAAAAAAGTGGCAAAGAGAAGTAAGTGAATTACGGTAATATTTTATATCTAATGGAGCATCCTTTATGGGAAGAAGACCTTCAATAAGCCTTATTTTTCCTCATGAGATCACAACAAAGAATGGGAAGACAACGTAAGGAACTGACAAAAGTGATCAGGGATGATAGAAAGAGTAAAATGTGACACCAAGTACTACAGATGCAAGCAAGAAACTTTTCTAACCCATGAGGTTTATTCTGAAAAAACTCTTGATGTAGCTTAGAAACTTTCAATGAGAGTCATATTAAACCTGGTAAATTTGGAATCATTTTTTTTTTTAAGATGTGGAAGCTATCCTTTTACAAAAAGGCATATCTACCTTTCTCTAAATTTAGTTTAATTGGTATTGTAACTTCTTGGTTTTTTGGGTTTTTTTTTTGTTCCCCAAAATGAACTTCCATATATGAATCCAATGACACAAGTGGAGGGTTTCTGATCCCTTTCCTGCTCTCTACTTTATTAATTTGTAGAGTTTTGTTACTGCCATAATGTATCAAGGATAGCACTGGTGTGGAACCAGAAAGCTCAAAGGACAAAGCTGTGCTGTCACAATGTTCACTGTGTTATTTCCAGCAAAAATCTGACTAATGTTGGAAATTCAGGGTTTTTTTTTTTTAACATTTTGAGCCACATTTTAGCAATAAATAGGATTGTTGTTAATACCTTGGACGTCTGAATGGCCAAAACAGACTAAATTTAAGGCAGAACTTTTCATTCCAGACATTTACTTCATTGTCTGTGATTCCACTTTACAACTCTGTATCTTTCACTGATCTCTTTTGTTCCTGATAACTATATTCAGAGAACTAGCTTTTTGAGGGATGGTGGCATGCAGAAGGGGTATAGAAACCTTCCAGACAATGGTAATTCTAGATCTACATGGGTAGCACAATTTAAAAATTACATAAAACCTGAATCAAGAGAGCACTGAGTCTTAGTTGTAGTAAGATTTATTTGGGTAACTCTGAAAAGTATTCATTGAAAACGTAATACTTTAATTGTGCCTGTGATAAAAGAGGTTTCAATTGCATTGTAGGTACCTGTAGGTACTATGCCCATCTTAGAATTTCAATTTAAATTTGACACATGGATTTTATCCTATTGGAAGTAATTATGGCTATTTTCATTATGGAAAAGCCAGATTTCAATCAAAATTAGAAAGCTTTTACCAAGTAGTGTGAAAAAGGCGTAATTCCAACCCCAAGAAGTTTTCAATCTAAACAGACTATGTAAAATGGAAGGCCTATTTGTGTCTGAAGGCATACAACCATCAGATCTTGACTATTATACTGTAAATGGCTTGCCCAAATGGAAATGGGAATTGAAAATCGTATTTATGAGATCCTGGCAAGTCTTTCCAAAATGGAGTCTCGCAATTTACTCACCTTAAAGAATTATTTGCAATATAATTCTTTATGAAAACTAACTTCTGATTTGCATCTATTACTGCCCTTGTGTTTGAGAACTGTCTCTGTCCCAGCTTGCCATTGCAATCACTCCCAGGACTTACAGATGCTTTTGTTGTAACTTGGCAACAAACCCTGCTCCAGACAAGTTACTTTCACTGTGTCCTGAAACATTCCATATGCATTTGCATTCTAAAGTTACCCTAAGCTAAAAATTCTAGTTTCTCTTCTTCTTATGCTCCAAGGTATCTATAGATGTAGGGATATTATCAGGATTGTGCAACTAATTCCCAACATGAATCAATATTTTGGTGGTACTCCTAAATCTTAATTTCAAAGTTCAGTATGAAGATAAAACAAGCTATCCAAAGGTAAGGAATTCTGTACTTATTGCACAGCTCAGTTTTCGCAGCTGTCTGTACTCAACAATTGTACAGAAATTTAAGCACTGGAAAAGATATAAGAGAAAATAAATATTTAATTCCATATATCACACCCAATAGAAAATAAATAAATAAATAAATAATCAAAGCAAAATCAAATTTTGCTCTAGACCTTGCTGTGTTCTTCTGTGTTTCTTACTGATTACTTACAAGGAGTTTGAAACCAAACTGCTGAACAATTTCTACTCCTAATCCTAGGACTTCCATGCTTTGAACTTCATAATGTGGCTTGTATTTTTCTGTGTTTGATTGCTTTTTTAAAAAAGAAAAGATTCAGTCTTTTATCTTTGAATTTTAAACAATCTCTGATTTGCTTTCAATATACTTTACATTTTAATGCTGTCAACAGACACTGCCAGGAGAGATTAATCTGATGATCCCACTAGACTGTAACTGCAAGTCAAGCTCTCTGAAACCCATAGTAAATTAGTGAATCTATGAAAGTATAAAGTGATAAAAACAGTGTTTTAAACTGTAAAAAACAAAACAAAACAAAACACAGACCCACACTGTGGAAATCTGTACAGTAAATATGGCAAGAGCAATTATGGAGAGGGCATAACTTTCATCTCATTATAGTAGGCCTTTTTCTCATCCTATGTGTACATTTGGGCACACAACAGTCACAATACATATATATTCACCTGGTGCTTCTACACTTAGAAGCCTGACCTACTAAGAATCCAGGTTAGTGTAGTAAGCTTAGAATCATTCTTCTTTTCTCATCAATAATAATGACCACCTTAGATCATACCATATTCTCTGCCACAAGGAGAGAGGGGAATGCTGAAGTGGCAATACCATGGCTACTGTTACAGAATCTGTTCCATCTTCTTACTAACCCTTCAATAAATGGGGAATGCACACAGTCCAAATGTTAAGTTTGATAAGGAAAGCCATCTATTCCTACAATCCCCTCTCAAACAATAACACCGAAGTAGTAAAATAACTCCTGTTTTAACATAGTATAGTTATACAGAAGTTTCACTGGAATTTTATTCTATGAAACTGAAATTCTTAATTACATGCAAACATGGAATTCTTCCATACATTAACCCGGGACTATTCACAATCACTTTTTAGGAAATGGTTCTTTGCAGACTGGTGGTTGAAAGAGACAAATAAATATATCTGATATTTATTTTCAATACTTGGCATTTTTTTAGTTAATATTCATTCACTCATTAGAAAAGTTGTAGGCATTGACTCAGGAAAAGGTAAAATTCCAGGTAAGTTAGATGGTAAAATCCACTGCAATTAATGGACACAACATTCTTGTAGTGTGCAGCTCTTGTGCTGAAATTTGTTTTACGAACACACTTTGCTGAATAGTCACTATTAGCTGAGACATTCACAGATATTATCTGCTTGCTTTGAAACAGTCATGAATAAAGCACAGGAAGAACATACTGAATTATTCACTATGCACACACTTCCAAATCAGTTTTGCTGGGGAAACAAGCCTTTTGGTGAGAATTTAGTGAAACAGTGCCTCTCTGTGTAGAGTCAGCTGCCCACTCTGGTATAGTGAGCAGTTGGATCAGCCTGAAGGGAGGAGGGCTCTGTATCACCCAGGGTCCAGTTCAACATGAATTCTCATGCATTTCTCCTCAAATAGTTGCTAGAGCTGCCAGGAATAATCCAAATTCAGAGTAGTTCCAATGAGTTAGCATAGCTTTCAAGTCCTTGGGCTGCTGAGGCATCACTGCTTATAGCTCAGTTTTAACAATCTGCCACATCTGTGATACCCACATTTAACCACTAGCAAAAGACAAAGCTTTAATTTGGTCTTAGGAATCTTGGAGCAAACTTCACCTTGAGATTTGGCTTACCTGTCTCTGTATTGATATAATACAGGTAAAGATTTTTTAAGTGTGGGGAAGAGGCAGACACAGAAACAGCTGGTGCAGGAAATTAAATAGGCTTAAAGAGCAATAAAATAAGGACTATTCAAAGCAAAGATATTGTCCCTAACTCAGAAAGATTCTGAGCTTCAAATTTCTGGATACTGCCACAGTATCTCTGGTATCCATTGCAGGATACTTGCCCTTCTCTTATACTCTGCACAGGGAACCTACTTCTGGCCACTGTTGGAGGAAAGGCACTGGGCTGGATGGACTTCTGCTCTGATTCAGTATGAACATCATTATATATGTGGGACAAAATATCAAATTTCAATGACATCGCTGTCGACACCATTGCTATGGAAACCAACTCTACTGCAATTTACTGGCTACACTTTAAAAATACATTAGGGATAAAGCATTTGTATCAACTCTCATGAAAATCAACCAACACCTTTTGCATATTTTCACGTTTTTGTCTAATGACCCAGCAATGAGGAGCTGTCAAGCTTGGCTAGTGACTAGCATAATGTACAGAAATATTATACAAGTTCCATACTGATGAGGCTCTGATATCTGCATAGGGCCATCTTAGAAATCAATTTGGCTTTTATAGTGTAGTTACAAGAGGTGAAGGTTCAGGGGCTGTTTAGCCCAGAGTATGTTTCTTCTCCTCGGGAGCATCTGGGAGCAGGGAAAACAAGAGGTCTCCAGCAGTAGCTGTCATAAAGGCCACAGAAGCTATAGATCACTACAATTGTGGTTCTGTGTTGGGAATTTCACCACTTGGAAGAAGGTCACATCTAACAATATTGGCACCCTCCACAGTTCTGTCAGTCCTGCTGTTTCTAATGTGATTACAGGAGGGACTGATTTCTTTTGTCAGGTTTATGTTGAAGGTAACTAACCCAAATATTTATTTCAGAGATTCATTCAAAAACTTCTGTGATTACTGATGGCTATCCCAATGATATGGGTCACTGTCTTTGCACCTTGTAAGTCCCCAGGGAGACGCTGCAAGGTACTGACCTTGTTTTTCCAATGAGGTATCTGTGGTGTACATGCATCTTCTTATGCATGTGAAAAAAACAGGCATTGCTTCTTCTCTCCCTAGCTGATTAATGGTGAGGATACATTATCAGAGCTAATAGGAGTCAAATGAAGAAAACTAGTCAAGTGAAACCCTGTAAATTGGTTCCTGTGCTTTCTCCATCTCTTCTAATACCTAATGCCAGGGATTTTCATTCTTGTCCAGCCAGGGCTAAAAAGGAAAGGATTAGAAAGTAAATAACTCCCACATCTGCAATAGGGGAGCAATCAGCTGTTTCATTGGACCATTTATTAGCAGGACAGAAATGTAAATCTACATCAGAGAAATGTTTTTTCCTCCTGTACAACCTGCCATTCTTCTTCGAAAAGTAGATGTGGGTACTAGCATTCCACCTATACAGCTTTGTCTGTGTGTCTTTGCATCTTTATTATTTTCTGCCCCAAAGCTATCTGACCTTCGCTGAGATAAAGATTATGGTTGTTTTCAATAGGAATTTTGCCACTGAGAAGCAGTCGTTTAAAAATCCTACAATACTCTGCTGTTGAGCCACATTAGTTGGCGGAACTGTCCTACTTGCAAACGCTAGGTGGTGCTGTTTTGAAGACCTTGTTAGGAGCTCAGCTGTGATGTCTCACTGGGAGGTGATACTTTTGTTTCACCACTAGCTTTCTGTGGGCTGCTCTCAGTGACTACCGTGGGTGAGAAATCTTATTAGGGATAGCTGAGAAGCAGTGCTATGAGCTAAACTGATACTCAGATAATATTACAGAATCACAGAATCATAGATGGCTTGGGCTGGAAGGGACCACAAGGATAGTCAAGTTCCAACTCCTGCCAAAAGCAGGACCACAAAACTCCAGATCAGGTACTAGACCAAGACTAGAAAAGGGCTACCAGTCTTCTGTAAGAGAACAGATAATTACATTGATGTTTGCAGATGTACTGTTTTCAGAAGTGATGGCTGGAAGTAGGGAACAGGCAATTTACCAGTAAGCATTTTACCTTGCCAAATGTGCCTCCTTACTCTTACCATACACCATGCTGCTTTTCATACCTTGTTATAACACTTCCTTTACGACTTACTGCAGGAATACATAACAAATGCATTGCTCCTCTAGCCAAGAGAGAGAAATGTTCTGGGAAAGAAAATACAAATTCATTTCCTATACATAGAAAGATTAATTTCCTCTACATGGATATATTTTATTATCTTTAGAGTTGCTCTCTTTCTCTCTTGCTTCTTTTACCCTAATGATGTTTATATCTCAACATCAAGACAGAGTAATCTCTCCACCTTGACACAGAGTTTCATTTGGTAAGCCTATAGGTATAACAGCTGTTGTGACACAGCACACAGAGTCCTGGGCTTTTCTTACTGAATACTTTACTTGAAAGCCAAAGAAACCTATTTCTTTTTCTTAATAGTTTAGAAACAGTATATTTGCATAACAGTGAATAATATAGAAAGCCTGGACTATCATCTCCCCTCTCTTCTCTCATTATACTAGTAATATATTAAAGTAATGCAGAGCCACATTCCTTTCACAGTGTTGTCACATATGTCTCTACTTATCCCTATTTAAAGAATATTAAATTAAGCATTTCAAGCTGAAGGACTTTGTAATACAACACTGCAAACACAATGGATTTTGTCTTCCTGTTTGACTAATTTTCTTGTTGTTGTTATTTTTCAATTGGAATCCATTGAAGATTGTAAAATTTCCTTGTGTTCTTTTCTTTAGAGATTAGCTTACCATCCTCCTAAATAGAAAAGTCAGTGACCATGTTCAAGGCATTAACAACATATTCTTGAAATAGCAAATAATTAGCATCAAGCTCTGAACTGATAAACTGTATGAAAACTCTAAATCACAGGAAGTATCTCATTCTGCATCTGATAAGTAAAGATACATCTTACTGGACTGTAAACTTTAATAAGTGTGAACAGAACAAGAAGCACAATGGAACCTGACCCAGACTTCTAAGTCATTACTATAGCAAGAATGGCATGGTAATAATAATGATATTAATGTATCATCTTTCTCAGCTATTCTGAGTATTCTGGATACATGCTTGTATGCAAATGCCTAAAAAGAGCATCACGATAATGTACTGGTAAATGTCCTATGACATTCCTTAATCTCTCTAGACTGATACTATAAATATATATTTCCAGTCTTTGTAAATACAAATAAGAATGAATTGTTTTAATCTCATGAGCTGCTTATTAAACTTTATTATTTTCTGATAACTAATCAAGGCACGTGATTGTCACATGGTCTGAATTTTTCTTGCTTACTGGAAGTTCATCACTGAAAGAATAACATAAGAGAAAAACAGAAGAGGAAAACAATGGCCACTGATTACTGCTATTTAATATTAAGATATTTCTTATAAAGAAAAAACACACCCCAAGTTTTTATAACTATAAGAGGTCTTTTCATATTTAATTTTTTGGTAATCACTAAGATGAGTCAGCCTAAAAACTGACCATTTTTAGAAAACTAAAGACCATCTATTGCTCAACTAGCTATGTAGTTTCACCACCAGAGTGTGAATGCTGTCCAATTACTGCTAACTACTACCCAGGTAATCCATTACATACAGATAATTCCTGCAGCTGAAAAAAACTGCCACTGTAACTGTGTTGTGTCCCATTTGATAATTGTATACCTTCCAGAAATATGTTTTTTTGTTTTTTTTTTCTTTCCAATGTAAGCTGTAAAACATGAAAGCGGTGAAAGAAAATGTTTCTGAAAATAAGTCTGAGAGCAACAATTGGAAAGCTATAAATCCACCACAGGAGTTTAACTTTGTTTAGGGTACTGCTGGATAGCCATGTTTGTTACATGCTGATTCAGTCAACCTTCATAGGACTAAAATAATGTTTCATAACATACGTACTGATTTCCATAGCTTGTCCTTCATCGTCTAATTGTTTTTTGTACAGTGAAGCTGTAATGATGTTATGAATGATGATACAAACAACATCCTCTGTACAGTCATTAATGCTCTTAGATATTCATCAGTACTCTTAACCTCAGCTTATAGCTGAGGAAAATGAGATATAAAAAATTGTGGTGAGGAGAAAAAGACCATAGAAGTTCAAGAAGAGGTTAGATTGCAAGAGATCCACTCTGCCAAACCTGTGTTTATTTATATATATATATCATTACCTCAGGCATATACATCATCTCCACAGTCCTAAGACAGTTATAGAAGCACACTAATCTCCATGACTGAATACTGTGATGTCATGTGCATTACGTGCAGTGTAATATCAACGTTTGTGTGTCATAGGGGAAGTCAAAATTTAAAGATTTAGAAAAAAGAAGCATCTCTGGGCAGAACAGCAAATAATCTAGCAGTCATTTCACTTTATTTAAATGCTTCTTTTATCTTCAAAATTGCTCAGGTATGAAAGCTCTTCTTCATTCTTTTGAGAATGATGCTTTAATGGCAATTCATCACAAGAGGCGTGAAATCTTGATGACAAATCCATAAAACCTGAAAAAGATTGCAATGAAATGTGTCTCCTAATTTAAGCATTAGCTAGTCTACTGCTTAATAGAAAAAAAAGAAGCTAGTTGCTGTGGAGACGCGTGTGGAGATTTAATGCAGCATGAGTGCCCATACATGAAACAAACCTCAGCCCCCTCCTACTTTGCCTCCCCTGTGAACAGCCTGCAGAGCAGGTGGCTGCTGGCCCAGCTGTGACTCTCAGCTACTCCCAGTCCAGCTCACCCACCTGCCTGAATAGTCTTGCACCCTCTAATGAGCTCAGAAGCAGCAATATTTGTAATGTCATGACTATGTTGCAATGCTATAAAACAAATGAGCAAGAACAAAACATGTATCTTCTAATGATTTTCTAATGCTTAAATTCCTTTTACATGCTGTTCTAATTATAAATGGGCAAGACATTGCCTATTTTTCTAGTCTCCAGGGATACCTGATCCCCATGACTCTTCAAGCATCACTACTTCAGACAGTTTCCTCAGGACTCTGACATGCATCTAATTGAGAACCATAGACTTATGGATGCTCAAGTAAATCAGGTGATTGGAAACCCGACCTTTGCTTACAGCAGGTAGGACATTGTTCTCCCACTCTCCACCTTCCAAAGGCAGCTTACAGCCTTAGGGCAGTTGAACAACAGAGCACCCCCAGGGCTGTGGATCTCAGGGAATCTGTGTGGTAAAAACCATGGGGTTCAGAGCTCTAGCACTTTTCCCAGATAAAACAAACAATTCAGAGTTTTGTTTAAAGTCAAGCCAAAATAGTATTTCAAAACATTATCTGAGAAATATAACTCACCATTATTGCCAATCTCATAAACGAGATTGTTAACAAAGAAATTTGATACACACAGATTTTAGTAGTCCATCAGCAGTAAACAGAAATTGGAAAGATTTTATTTTGTGATATATTAAAATATATAGATAATTCCTCGACAACAGAAATGCATAAAACAAAATCAATGCCTCATAAATGCAAAGAATCTTTCATGTAGGAAATAAAGGCACTGTTGCCTTTAGCTTATATACCCTAAGGTGCTTGATAAATTCAACTCTGTAGTTGCAATGAGGTGTACTGAACTAAAAATTATGTATACAATGTGACAGTAGAAATTTTGAGAAGAGTCAGACTAAGGATCTAGACCTTAGAAATTCCAATCCTATGACTTATCCATGCATTTTCTGTCACTCTGCATTTCTTTACATGGGCTGCAAGGCGTGGTGTTTATACAAAGTGAGCAGAGATATGCTAGGTTGTGTTCCTTTTAGTGTGAGAGAAGAGTTGGAAACACTGTCAAAAACAATGCTAACAGGTTGTTCTCTGATAATCTAGATGCCAGTTGCATTATCCAGTCCTTTCACTTTTGATAATAGTTTAGAAAACAATAGTTTATACTAGGTATCACCTAAGTTACTGCAAAGAGTGTTGTCATTGTCTGGCCCTCAACACAGGCTCTTTGAGTAGTAATTTTCATGTAAGTAGCAAACACCAGTATGTCTTATGCCTTCTCTGTAGCTTAGCCCAGTCAAGTTGAACAGGTATTTGAGATCTATGGTAAGAACTCCCAAGACGTAGGCATTACAAAGTTTCCAAAGATAAAAAAAAAGTGCTTCTTCTATTAGATCAGGATGTGTTTGCAAAACCAGTAGTTCAACAGCAAGTCAGTAGAACATAAATTGGGTATTCCGGCGTAAGGCTGAAGAAGTTTCTATTGAGTACATTACTGTCTGCATGACACAATAAAGATAGGGTCACATTACTATTCTTTTTTTGCTATAGATTACAGAATGCATTATCAGGAGCAAAGATAGAGTAGTCTGACAGCTTTGACTATTGACCTTCTTAGGAAACAGCCTCAATTCACTCAATCCTGCCAATGTGCTTTCAGTGGCAGCCAATGAGCGACTACAGAGACCACAGCATTTATCATTCTGCCTGGAAATAGTTTCTCCAGAACAGAAGTGATAAAGTACTACAGGGAAAGATATTTGCAGTACTGTCTATGCTCTGCCTTTTCTGAGCATAAGCAAGGAATGTCAGTCTCCAGGCCTGTAAAAAACTTGTTTTTACAAAGAATGTAAGGTATTAATGATTGAAAAGGAGTTTTAAAAGGGCAAAGCCAAGACGATGGTATACCTGAAGAGTTATTAAGAAAGCAGAGAACACTTTGTACTTTCTGAAGAGTTTGCTTCAGTCTCAGAGATTAGTAGTAAATGAATGATAATGAGAAGTACACTAAAGAAAGATACTTTCAATGCTTTATGATGACCCAGGTTTTCAGCACTGTGTGATCACTGAGATGACTAAGCATGCACTGGAACTAAAAAGGGGTAAGCTACTAAAAAACTGTAGGGAGAGATACTAGTGGTAAGTTGGAATATCTGCTTCTATTCTTTCTCAAATCATACAGCGCTCTTCCCAGGAAAAGTTTTGTAATGGCTAGCTTAAGTTTTCTGTTGCTATAAGAAAGAGAATATCAGGATCAGGTTCTTAATAAAATAATAATCCACAAAGTTCTTAGCAACCTAACTTGGGAAAATAGTTTTTATGTTTCAGACATTGCTTTAGTCAAAAGAAATTTCTTGAGCTGTGCTCACAAGTAACTTTCCAAAGCCTGACAGATGGATTTAAATTTCTGCAAAGCTTAGGACTCATGGAATGGAAAGAATGATGTTGAAGTTATCTGAAGAGTGGATGGGAAATAAAAAGTATGATAAAGTAGAGTAGTAGAAACAGTCACAGCACTGCACAGGGGGAGGAATGGGGAAGAGCAAATAATGTGGGGTTTTTTTGTCTGTTTGTATAAGATTTACTTTATACTTAAAGAAAAGATGGGAGAAATTATCAGCTCTTGATGGTTTGTATATATAATAAAGAATTTATGAGACTGGCTGACAACAGTGATGAAATCTTGCTCTTCTTTGATAAAACTTTAAATGAAAAAGCAAACTAAAACTAAATCTCAGTTTCTATTAAACTAGGTTAAATATCTCTTCAGAGATCTCTTCTTATGACCAAGTGTTATAACAGTACTGCGCTTCTTCATAGTGTCTGAACCCTTTTTTGACTGGTAATCATAAACAAGAAGAACAGAAACAGGAGTATACTTGGTATCAGATCAAAACTACACAGCATCTCTGTAAAAACACCAAAAAAAGTCTTTTTCAAGTTGAAGTACATGCTTCCACATTTCTTATCTTCTCATCACTGTTTGTATAACAAAAGCTCTTACTAGATGTAACAGAAACTACTAGCAACATGCCCCTAGATGTGCATATGAATTGTTGAATTTTAATTGGCTAAAGCTACTGCACTTTGTTTCTAATGAATTGAAAAATTAAGTTCAAATATTATCATTTTCTTCTGAAAGGTATGGAATACATGAAAGTCTCAATAAGAAAATCCATTTCAAGTAAACAGATTTTGTCATTCATACTCAGTTCTAATTCTGTGGATACCACAAAGTCTACGGCTCTATGATCATGTAGTCTGACCATCTTCTACACAGTCTGTGTCCGTGGAACAATACGAAATGATCTCTGTCTGTACAACAATAAATAGATAATACCAAAAGACACACAAGAATGGGATAAAAAAAAAAAAAAGCATTGTTGAATGCTGTCAGCTGTGAAACACTACATTAGGCTTACAAGAGCATAGATAGTAAGGTTTTTGATTAAAAGCTAGTTTATAGAGGTCAGAGCTAATAGGCTATCATGGCTCTTTTCCCTTCTGAGAGAACTGAACACTTTGTATGTTCTTCAGACAATGGAGGATAAAAGATGAAAATCCTTAAGTGGCATTATTTTTGTGCTGAGGGAGGTAACAAAGACAAGTATGTGGATATGCTTTTGTTACATATAAGTAGAACTAATAATCTTGCTTGAAAGTTTCTCTTCAACCACCTGAAAAGGATTTTGGTTAAAGTCAAAGAAAGGATATATTATGTATCCACATGATACTGAAATTTGTCACGAAAAATAAAAGATAGTGAAATTGAATAATCCTGACCAATCTATACCTCTTCAGTTTCTAATGTATTCAAATATTGTGGCTTTTGTTTGTTTGTTTGTTGCTGAGTTCCTTGCCTCAAGTCCTTGTATATCTGAGCGTATCACTGTGTATATGACCTATTCTCTTGTGAGAACTGCCTTGCTTTTTCTAAGACCTCTTCTCAAAGGACTTTCACTGTTCCTTTCTCTACTTCCTGAGAGAAACTTGGAGGGGTTAAAAGGTATTCCAGAGATCATTCAGGGCTGATTACCAGGACTGGTAGGTAAAGTATATGACCTGCAGCACAGGAGTGCTCCTAATACTCCTGGAATATCAATGTATGTTTAAAGACATCTAAAAATGAGCTTTTTATCATGGGGAGATCATTCAGAAACTACAAGGAAATAAGTAATGTTAGAAACAGATACAGACAAAGAATCCAGAAAAGACTATTTGTATTACTATACACAGAAAATACTGCAGTCATTCTGCAGCATTCCTTTACACTGTCTCCTCTCTCTTTCTGTGCCATGAAAGCACTATCAATCTAGATTTTTTGCATCAGGTTATTTCATCATCTTCCACAGAAATTTCCCTCCATAGCATAAATCCAGTATGATGTATTCATATTCAAGATACATATTATAACAGACTGTCCTGGTGGCAGACTTATTAATACTACATATAATGAAGAGGTAGCCATACATTCACTATAGGACTGCCTTCCCACAAAACACACACACAATCACTACTGAAGTTTAAAGGGCCGGCCAACTGCCTTCACAGATGAATTATGTATCTAAATGGCTTTTAAACATCATATGGTAGAAGCTTGTAAACCATAGCCAACTGTTCTCTGACTCTCAGAATGGAAAAACAAACAAACAAACAAACAAGCAAACAAAAGACTTCTATTATTTGTTTCAAATGTAAGAGAATAATAATAATAATAATAAAAGTTAATAAATATATCTGCTGCATTGCAGCAATTCAGGATTTCTTCACTGATGTTAGGCAACACTGGAGGATGAAAGCGCTGACTTGGAATTGAGCCCTGGCAGAAACTGTTGTTATAGAAGAATTCTACCTTTACTTGCAAACATTTCACAGCTTTCTAAAGCCACTGTATAAATTGTTTATGACAGCATGAGAATAGTTGGTGACAGATATAAAGTCTTCAATTAAGAACTTCAGGATATATGAATATTCAGAACACAGCACTGATGTTATCAATATGGAGAAGTTACTGTACCTTTGTGTATGAAGTTGGAAAGTATTCATTAAATCTAGAAGAGGTCTATGGAAAAAAAAAACAACAAAGAAAACAGGGAGTTAGTACAGTTGACAGTACAGTATAAGAATATGTACAAAACTGGTACAAATAAGAATACAAAACAGGGCTATATTAAGTCATTTAGTAGGCACTGTCAGGGAGAAATGGGGCTGACACAGAGAGGCGTTTTTCAGATCCAGGAGGTGATAAATCTTAGGGCAGATATACAAACTTTCAGGTTGGTTTAGCATTTTAAAGGCAAGTTTTATTTGAAGTCTCTGAAGTAAATAATGTCTAGCTTTCATTACTTTGTCTGGTCCGTATCATCACTGAAAGAAAAAATGCGTTCTCCAAACTTATGTGAGAAGTGAGGAAATATTTGACATATGGAGAACTGTAGGTAGGGCAATTCCAGGAGTGTGAGAATCACTCAAATAAAGGGAAGATGCTTAAAGAACATCTTTCAAAGACTTTACAGTCACCTATGATATCGCTTTCCATTCTGGTTTCTGTCCTATTTGGTACAGACTTTTGTTTTGAAGTGGAGTATGTATTTATGCACAATATATACATAAAGTCTTTGCACAGTACCTGTTAAGTTACAAGCTTCTGTTAAAATATGTGCTGTTAGCTAAGAGCTTGCACTTTTAAGGACATAGTAACATCGAATTTTCTTCAGTATATATGCTAATATTATGCTAATTGGGTAGGAAAGAT
Organism: Coturnix japonica; assembly: GCF_054131305.1. NCBI lineage: Eukaryota > Metazoa > Chordata > Aves > Galliformes > Phasianidae > Coturnix > Coturnix japonica. The sequence continues at coordinate 21,326,149 of NC_140667.1, read as the reverse complement.
CAAAATTTTCTTATTTAGAATTAATAAAGAGATCTTACATTTTTCAGGCATATAGTCTTTTAATATTTAAAACAGAACAGGAAAAAAAAGCAGAATTCCTTATCAGTGTAGATGTAGAATTTCTCAGCACCATTTTCTGAGTAATACAACCTAATATTTTATTCACTGAGAGCCATAACTACAGGGAAGCTCTTTCATAACCCCATACACGTAATGAAGGTGATCAAATAGTTTATTACACATTTTCCTTTGCAATGCGCTACCTGATCTTATGACAAACCTCCTACTCCCTTTTTCTGTTTGCACAAACATTGCAGTTGTATCTTACCACTTTGCATTTCATTTAACGTAGGCTATAACTCTGTTTGGTTTAATATAAAAGAAAAAGTCATGAACATCTTGAGTATTCTGTGATATTCTAAATGTATTTTAGAATGTATCATATTGTAACCAAGAGCGGTAGAAAGCTTTCTGACATCGGATTATGTTTTGAAAAATTAATTATAATCTCTTTTTCTCTTTTCATAGCACCCATGCCAATAGATCATGGCCATGAAAGTGAAATGTTTCTTAAATGTGTTGAGTCATCTTTTACATGTTGCCTAGCCCTCTGCTAAGGTCACCCTTATCCTGCTGCTGGAGATAACACACTCTTGGTTTGCATCTCCAAGGGAAAAAGCCTAAAGTACAACAAAAAACATAATGGCTTTTCTTTTTATCTGGTGTCTGTAAAAGATACAATTTCCCCTAGAAACCAAGGCCATTGGTGTCATGCCATCAGTACAACAGATACAATTCTGGTGTTCATTGGGTTGAATTTAGGAGAATATCCAGAGGGTCTGGAAGTGAGACTGAACTTTATGTAAAGAATTCTGCAGTGGAAAAAAAAATCTTTACTGGTAATATGCTGCAGGGAATGTACAAATTTGGTTACCACGAACTGATCCTAGACTGTTAATCATACATATTCCTGTCAAATACATTAGCCCTTTCATGGTGACACTATGGCTAACATTAGTCAGATTTTCAGTGGAAGCTGCAGACGGAAAATCTCATACCATGCTCTTTTCACAGGAAGGCCTTTACTAAGGTGGTCATTCATTCATTATGGACCCATCTGTGCCCATACAGTATAGTTAATCCCTGCAAAGACAGAAGCTACTTTTAAAATCTTTTCAGTTTCAGCTAATTTTAAACCTACTCCCACTGAAATATTTACTGCACATCTTCCTCATAAATTATGTCAGATTTAAAAAATGAAAATTCTCATTTCAGCATCATCAGCTCAAGTGGAAAACTGCAAATCCTCCAACAGAAAATTAGCAAACATTTGTTCTGCCTGTCAGCTCAAGTGTGCTGTACTTTTTCCCTGGCACATATGTATTTAGATTTTCTAGTTTGTGAACCTACCACGGCTTCCTGCAGTACCTGTGGAGACAGGCATCCCATGGCTGCAAATGAGTATATTATTTAATCATAAAAAGACAAGACTTTGAATAAGAGAAAGCATTTCTAAGAGAAAAGTTACCAAGGACTTTCGGATCTGACTGCATAATTCAATCTCATTCCATCTCTTGAAAGAAATAGTGCTCAAACAACATATTTGTGCCTTGGTGTGCACTTCACGTACACAGAAGTACAATGATATACTTCATTTAGCCTTGGTCACAAACCAGCTTTGTAGATAAAAGGGTAGGAAAATATGATCTCTGAGCATTTAACAATAATTTTAATTGCTTTGTGCCACATTAAAAAGATACTTATTTTGTCTTGCATTTGCCTACTAAATAGGTAAAAGTATTTTTTCAAGTTTAGGGGTGCAATGTGACATTCTTTCAAGAGGCTTCCGTTTTAGAATGTCTTTGGTGTTCTCTCCTTCAAAATAAAGGTCTTTTGAAAGTGACTCTAGGCAGTTTTAAAACATAAAGAACATAAAATCATCAGTCATATGAACTTTTGTACCAAACGCTGCCATTTTGCACATGTAAACACAAAACAGTTTTTGTAAATTTTCCAGAAATAAAAGAGGCCTGGCAATATTTGGGAAGCCTAAGAACTAAGTACCTGATGTAACTAACTGCTAGATGGCATTTCAAATGTACTTCATTTAGACTTTCATTTTACATTTAATTTAGTTTGTGTCAGTTTCGACAAGCTTAGTTTTTACCAGTGAAGTAACTTAATCTAAAACCATCTAAAATTATTTACACTCTTTAACCTAAAAGAAGCAGTAGACTTAGGAAAATTGGTGAGCATGCAAAAGTAATTTCAAAGTGTATATATAAAAAATGAGAACTTAGAAATAAATTAAAACTAGTTTTATAATGTTAAAAACTACAAAAAATACCACTCCTCTTTTGCTTTCTCAAAAAGGTGGCAAAATTCCCTTTAGTTGGAATGAGAAATTTCACATAATTTTTGAGATGTGACATGATTAAAAAATATGGCTCTGTAGGGTTCTTAAGGCTTGTATGCCTTGAAGTCCATGCAAATAGGTCTCTTCTCTGGTAGAAGAACATAAGACTAATATCTATCATTCAGTTATAACTATCAGCTAACACCTCAGAACTGCTTGCCTCTCCTCTTGCCACCACTGTGACCCCACAGCTCAGTCAAATTTAAATAAATATTATCCAGGAATACTAAAATTGGCAAGAAGTGCACTACAGAGTAAGACTGCATTATGACATTAGGGTTCAAGAAGATCATTCTCATTTTGGTACCCTACTTCAGGAGCTGATTCCCAAGGTAAAAGTGTGTTGGTTTCTGTAGGTGTTGCCAGTGTTGCAGAGAAAAATTAGTAGCATGGTCAGGGAGTATTCCCACTAAGGTGACAGACTCTTGGTGCTAAAGGGAACAGTTTACAGGGGGAGAGAATCAAGATTTGCAAAGAGTTTACAGAAGTGGGTGATTAAGATTTGCTGACCCTCATCTCTTAATGAACCCCATCAACAAGAATAGTGAACATTTGTGTTATTGGTTAATTTTGTCTGAATTTTGAGACAAGCGACTGAAGTATAATAAATGACTGAACAAACAGGACATAAGATACCTATAGTTTTGTGATATGACATTTTTTTAATGGTCATGGAATTGCAAACAGGCTGCATAATGAACAATATTTCTCATTTACCAATACCTGTAAAAAAATATATCAAATGCTTTGAAATATTGCTTATGATGTCACTGTGACCTATAGCCTGGCATGCAGCCAAAGTAAAGGAGACTCCAAGAATGAAAAAAAAACAAGTGCCAGAAACTTTGTGTAGACAGAGAGAAGCAGAGACTGCTAGGAAGGAGATCCAGTTTTGCAGTCACTGATCAATGAATGGCATGTCACAAGACAGATGACTACACAGACCTGTTTGTAGGTGATCAATTCCCAGTTACACTGAGATTAGACAATAATAATAAATAACTTCCTGAGGTCATACCATTAACTGCGTACTTCAAGTCCCAAGAAAAAAAAGACATAAGGATAGCCAGACTAGTCAGGAATGAACTCAGATGAGATTCAGCTTTAAACTGTGATTGCACATAAAAAGAAAGTCCTTTTCCTCCTCCTAATTTACATATTCTAATCATATTTAAAAAGTAATCCTCGCTTCACTATGAATACCATCCCTCTCAGTTTCTCTCAGAGATGTAGGCTTTTTAACATCCTTTTTCCACCTTCCTCTTTGAAGTCTCTAGTATGCTATTCTTCCAAACTACTTTAAAAGGAAATCGATAGTTCCTCATTATAGTAGTAATGCACGTATGTCTGCAGACTAACAATCTTCATATTCCAAAATCCTCATTTCTTAATACAGAGTAATGATTTTGATTTTTCTCATCACATCCACACTACACCAAAATGTTTGTATGTACCTTTTCAGAGTTACTAAGTCTTTATGTTGAACAGAATCACTTAAAACACCCTTTCTTTATTCCTCTACAGGCTAGAGGATCATTGTATAGAATTTCTATCTGCTCTTACTTCTCTTTCTCATCTGCAAAATTTTATTTCCCTAGTGTCTGAATATGAGAAATCATTTCTAAGATAAATGTTTCCAAAGACTCTGGGATCCTACTGTATAATTCAATTTCATTCTGTTTCTTGTATGAAAATGGAATTTAGCTACAAGGACTGTTACTCAATTATGATCACTGCCTCAAACTGGAAGAAGCCCTGGTTATTAATAGGTGCACTTAAGCCTTTCTTCCTTACAGCAAGTTACTCTCTCTTCCAGATGCTTCCTCATTTTCAGGGTAATAATATTAATCTAATACTTGGCAACAGATTTGCTAAAGTATGGTTAACTAGGAAGTATAGCAAATGTTATAGGCAACAGAGCTGTAAACAGATAAACTGACAAAAATATTAAATATACAGGAGTACCATGTTTTTTTTTTCCCCCCACAGGCTAGACACCAAAGGCTAATTCAGAACAGAATGCCTGTGCCTTTGTTTCCCATGTTCAAAATGGAACAGTAGTACAAGTCCCTTCACAGGGCTGACATAAATTTTGATGAGTTTGTATTTCCTGAGAACTTAGACATGAATACTGTAGAATACTGTAAATCAGACTTTAATTCTACATTTAATGAAGGAGTTGGATAGCATATAGAAAAAAAAACAAACATGGGAAACAGTGAAGAAATAGTGAAGATGACAAGCACCATTGAATGACCACCACTCAGTAAGGGCTATCCAGTCAGTACACTAAATGAGATGGAGCATCTATGGGAAAAATTGCATTTTATAATGCAATTAACTCTATCAAAATGCTTACATAAAAGTGTAAATAACAATAAGATGCAGAAGGGTCATGTCTTATTGCCCAGGTCTATCTGTTACAGGAAAAGTTTATTTCTTACTTAAAACATTTTAAGAGTAGACACTGAAGAGTGTCTGAAGCAAAATGACCTTGTTTTGGCAAAAGAGGAAAAGGCCTGACGGAACCTTTCAGTCTGTCTCAAGCTCACATCTCAGCACTGTTTTAATCCTCTTTTACTCCATGCTAGTTCAATACTATACACATTTCTATACTCTAGTATGAAATTGAAATTTAGCCTAAGTAAATATGGAAAGGTTTATATTGAAAGGTTCTGACTCCTGGCCAGGGAGTTTTGCTTAGGATCACTTTTGTGGTTCCTTACATGGTTCTCAGAAGAATTCTGGGGATATTGCTGAGGAACTGTTTAGTATTGTAGCTCTTGTGCCACGGCATCATACAGCCTATTAGGTTTATCTTTAAGTACTAATACACAACTGCAGCAAATATAAAGCACAAAAGTCAGTCTGATGAAAACACGTCTTTATGTGTTTGTGATTAAGTCCATTCATTTTTCTTTCATACTACATAAAATTCAGAGCTGTAACTACTAAATTCCCGACTAAGTTATAGAAACTTAAGCACATTATGATGTGCGATACTTAGGTGTTTGTCATGTTCCTCTAACCCCACAGATTTGAGATGCTATAATGTACATCTACAGAGTCAACTGACACAGCATATAATGGAGCTGATTATGATTTAAACAAACACATTTTTAACTAAGTAAACCCACAGAAAAAAGTATGGTTGCTCTGGTCTCCATTTAAATGATACTATTTATTTCTTCAAACTGCTAAGTTTAGAAATTGAAAGATATACCCTAAACATTACAATTCACAAGTTTTATAAAATCACTAGCATTTCTGTTCTATGCATAGCATGTTTTATGTATTTGTCAGTTTGCTTTCATTAAAGCCAACTGAAACATCACAGAAACTTGTTTGATCTTTCTAATAAACACAGATTCAGACATTGGGTCAATTTTTAGTGTAAACAACAGAGAGGTAAAATTACGACTATAAAAGCTTCCTACCCATAACAGTGATTTCTTCTTTTCTTAGAACGTATTTCCACCACAACACTGCAAAAGCGGAATTTTGAGGGTGTTCTTGTTGCTACTGAATGTATAAAAGAACTCAGCCAAGTAACTAAATCAAGACAGAAGAGATCTGTATTTTCTTTTCCCCAGAATGTATCAACCATCATTAGAAATGCAGACAGTAAAAAAGGCAATTTGGGACTCTGAGAGTAGGTTGCAAAAATAATTTAGTATAATGCTAACAGTGAACACAACTGTAAATCACATCAAGACTCTTCATTTGTTGCGGCTACATTCAGTATGGTATTAAAAAGTATTAATAGGTATTAATAGGTATTACCCTATTTCCATCGGTATTTTTATTGTTGTTTGACAAAAAGGTATTTTTTTTTGCGGTGCTTAATGTCCCAGTAGGGACATTACTGTACAGATATCAATTAGTTACTTACGCTGTAATGACAGGCATGCAAAGCAGACACACTGTGGAATGAAATCATGACTTATCAAGCTACTTGTCAGACAAAGTTGTTTCTCCCTTCTTTTTAATTATACAGCGGAATAGTTCTATCAGTGTTCATACAGTAAATATATTGTCAGTTTTAATTACTGAAAATCTAGGACAGACACACTGAAGTCTTATGTATTTACATTCATTTCTTTCTGAAACATTTTTTCAACTGAGTGCCATCTCAAAGTGCTTTATAAATTCTGAGTTAATCAGGAGAGCCCAGTGTAGAAGTGAAACACAACACTATCGTTCCTTTCTACATTCCGTACTTAATAAAATAAATATTTTTCCCGGCATCTCAGTTTAATTCACTGGCAGAACCAGAAAAAACTCTCAGAATTCTAATTCAGTGTTCACTGAGCAAAGCTACCTGCGGTTCTCATCAACTACAGTCTGACATAGAAGTACTTGTTGGTACATAATAAATGGTGATTGCATTTTTTGTGTTTCTGCTCAGCTTAGCAAAATGTTCTTCCATCTTGCTGAATTTTCTTGGTCCTCCTTCATGTGCTACAGTCTGCTGCCACTGAGTTTTTCACTATGTTGCACTATTAGATCAATGCTCTTCTACCTCTTGAAAAATTGTCTGAGCCCTGATCCTACCCCTGATGCAACTTTGATCTCTAAATGGTGAAATATGTACCCTAACTTTTCTTTTCCTGTACTGCTTATTTTCAAGACAGCTCTGTAACTCTGGGTTCCAGTCAAAACCACTCAATTACTGCATCCATAAACCATTCCACCATGGTTTCAGGCTTATCTTTTCAGACTTCTAAGTAGGTTGGGTCAGCAAATGACTCACTCCTGTGAAAGTGTTACAAGAACTTCTTAGCAATTTTTAATACTTTTTTCTCTCTTATTCTTCTGAAAGGCTTGAATTCTCGAAAAGAGCAGAAAGTTTAGCAAATTTACAAATGTTTTAACCCAGACTGCAAAGCTCTAAAGAACCTAATTTCCAGGTGCTTCCCTGCAGCGCACTCCCCTCGCAGCTCCAGGCCTCTGCTTCCTTTCTTTAGCCTAGTATCTTGCAGAATATTTCCACGTTATTCATGCTCTGTGACATGCTTTTGTTATTCAAAGCAAAGCTTTTACAGCTTGGTAACCACGGTTAGAACTCATTTCCTCTGAACTGCAATTTTAAAAAGAGGCTAAGATGTCTTGTGGCACCCTGTCAAAATCTGTAAATAGTTCTCACAACACCATATTTCAAAACTGACAGCAGTGTAAACTTATAAGTGGGGATGGTTTGAAGGTAACGCTAAAAGTGAGATTGTGGGGTACCAGATCTGGTCTCTGTCAAGGAGGTCAGGAAAAATCGGCTCAGTTCAGGAGATAGAATATTTTTTCTGTCATACCTTCATTGCCAGGCTAGATTCCAAACCCAAGTATATGACTTCCATCTCTTATGTTATCGGCATATGATACATGAGAATAGAAGAAATATGAATGAAGAAACAGTTGTTCTCCTATGTTTGTGTTACAAGGAAATTAAAAAGAGACTACTGACTTTATAAATCCAGATAAATAGCTTGAGACATTAAGACTGTCTTGTTCTTTGTATGAGCAATTTCCAGATCTATGTGGATTCTATGGCAAAAGCAAAAACAACTTATGCTTGAAGACAGATCGAACAAAAGATAATTATTTTAAAAAATATAAAATTTAAAAAAATTTTAAAAATTAAAAATTGGATGTAAAATTAATCAAAATATTTTTTCTTTAATGAAGTTATGACAACTAATATAAAGGCTTTATTTGCTGTCCTACTAAAAGCATACATATGAAATAATAATAAATAATTAGTATGTTTGCATTCAAAATGTTAATGGGTATAATACAATTAAACAGGTGGAAGTATGAGGGTGATCTGAATGTAATACCTTCTGATTTATTATCTTGGCCCACAGTGTCAGAGGTGGGTGTTGGTGGTATAGCAGGAGAGGTTGAGAACCTTCCCACAGATATTCCACTACATTTCATTGTGGTGTGACAGATGGCAGCAGAGAGGCAGTCTGACCAAATGGCATCTGACATGGAAGTGCATCTGAAGCAAACACTCCATGGAAACAAACAGGGAGCATAACTTTCAGAGCAACCTATGTAATTTGTTAAATTGTGGAAAACAGTTTATTGATTTGCTAAATCAGCCATAATGTCCACAGCCTTCCCCTGGTACAGACAAAGAAGTCAATACTCAACAAACTTATTTCAACTGGTGATTCTAATTAAGGGAAAGACTTGATGAAATGGTAAAAGTCATGCTCCATCTTCCAGATAATGAATAGAGTCTGGGTATTAAAGAAGAACATAAACTTCTTTAGGAATATATCCATCATAAGTGCTGTTTTCTTCCACTACTAAGCTGTTTTCTTGCTGGTTTGGATAAACTTATGTGAACCTAGGCCTAAATCAACTTCATTTAGATCAAAATGAGTAATATAAATAGGATTTTGGTGGCATTTCAATTTCCTTTCAAATGCAGCTTGGCTTAAACTGTAAGATAATCACTAAACACTAAATAAAAATGTAGAATTAATCATTTCCTAACAAATCAAACATGATAATTAAGGAATTGAATGGCTATAGATTAAGCTCTCTAAATGATTTACTTCAGTGCCTATACATGTAGCATGCCATTCTGAGTTAGTAAAAATAAATGCCACATACTTTGAGAAATATTTTCCCTTCAGAAAAGCAGCAGCAATGCATCAACAACAATAGAGTTAAAGACGTTTAAAACAATTTTCTCCTCATTGATTTGAATAACGATCAAAATCTACTAGTTTTCATCGCTTTGCATTAAATCGGTCTGTCTAAAAAGCACAATAAAACGGTGAAAAGTACTGTCATTCAGATCACCTCCTGAACTAATAACAGTAGATATTGTGTTTGTTTTTAAAAAACTTAGCAAACATTTTTAGGGAATTTCAGAGTACCCAGGAGATTACTGGCCTGAGGTGATGCCCTGATCACAATGGATACATAACGGAGCACAATGAATACCAACATCTGTTTTTTTTTCCTTTGGCTGTGTTAGTCACAGTATCTAGTTTATGATAATTGTCCTCTGTGCGTTTCTCCCTTCTCTTCCCATAAAATGCAGGTCTAGCAGCAGACATGAAAGCGTTCTTTGACAGCAAACGTAGCAAAATTAAACATGCCCTGTAGAGACAGGAGGCTGGGCACATGGGGAAATTAAATCTGTCAGCGCATCCTATTGCCCATCAGTCTTGAGCTATGATTATTCATTTGGTAAGGTAACTGCAGAGAATGTTTCAATGAATTAAAGAGAAAGACCTGAGCCTGAACCTTATTTCTAGAGTGCAGTTTAATCAATAGCATCAGGGAATACTGTGTTTAAATTATGAATATATTTATATTTACTGAAGTCAAGGCTTGTGAAAGATACTTTTCATGACAGGTCTAGAAATTAATTTCTGTCATTACATTTTATCTCAAGCCTGGCAGTGCCATAGAGGCCAAAAGCAATTTCATTTACCTAGATAGTACAACTCAAGTGTATCCTATAACACTTTCAATACAGTCAGCATTATTTAGAAAACCAGCCTATGCCCTTATTTAATGATTTGGCAGCCATGCTAAACAACCGAACCTTTTAGGGAATAGTGTTAGTTGAATGTCAATACATACGTATGATTGCCTTTCATCTGTGCAGAGAAATGGCAATTAGTATTTCCATTGAGTTTTCTGACAGAGGGGAAGCTGAATTAAAGCCTATTTATAAATATTTTAATATCATAAAACAGCCTTAGAGCAATCAATTTGAGCAGCACTGTAAATATGCCCTTCATTATGTAAAGGTTGGCTGTTTAATAACAATATGCAAATAACTTTGCAAGAGTACTTCTTTAGTCTCTTCATTTTTCTGGCACAATGTCCCTCCCACTGGGGGAGTCTACAGAGAACTGCAGTATCACTTTCATTGTTTGTTTGTATGTATAGGATGTATTTATGTTCTGCTGAATCAAAAACTTATGCCCCTGGCAGCTTTTTTCATTAAAACTTCTATTAAAACTTGACTTGGTATCATGAGAGTGTTCATTATTCATGAGTTAATGTTTTGAAGTAGAAACAAATAGTCAGACACTGTTGAGCCAGTATATCTTGACATGTCTCCACTGTTCATAGTTGAGGATCTGTGCCATAAACTCTGTTTCCAGCTTACTCATCCATTCAGTCTGTTTCTAGGTAGAGCCGATCATCTAGGTCCAAGGCTCACTTCCTGTAACCATTAGCAAATGATTTTCTTTCTTTTAGACTCAGATTTTCTGCATGAAAAATCTGTGTGAAAATACCTGGCTTATGCATGTATTGCTTTATTATTATTCTTCAGGGATTTCACTAATGTTAGAATAATATACAGCCAATAAAAATTAAGTCAGAATTAGAGTGAGTTTTAACACAGAGATGTAGTTCACAAGTTAACCTGCACGAGATGTGAACCTGCAGTGACAAGCAAAGGAGACAGACTCCAACAAGCGAATATTTCTTCACATCTGCACAACCAAAAAAAGAGGATTAAAGTCTCTGCTCTTAAACAGAAATCAGGAATATTCCTATAATTTTATTGCCAGTAACTTATTCAGTATAATAATTTTGCATAGAATTGTCTTCCTGTTCTAATTAAAATTAATAGTATTATGCTTTTTGTATCTTTTTTCTCTCTTTTCTGTACATTAATTTCACTCTTCATTACTAATACTTTGTAGAACCTTAGTCCTTCAAAAAATTAAATTCCTTTTTATAGCCATTATCAATGTAATCACTTAAACTCAAATTTCTGAATTTATACACTACTGACACAAATTTATTATTTTCAGTCTTAATCTGAAGCTTGTTGGATGGGCTGAAATCATACATAACCACTCATAGATCAGTAAGTAATTTATTTAGGATGCCAAGGATCATTTGTGATCTAATATTTATGTGGGGGTCAAAGTTAAAAGAGCTAAAAATATCTGTGTATGTTCTCAAAAATAAGCTCAGACAATTCAGTTTTTCAAAGTTCTTGAGCAAGAGTCACCTGAAAGCATCAGATAGGAGAAATGGAAATGACAGTTCAAAGCGAGGGCAATATAGAAATGTTTTTGCTATGTAGATCTTATTTCTCCATTTGTCCAACTATGAACAATTACAGCTACAAAACAGCAGTTTTGCAACTGGTGAACTATGAGAACAACACAAAATATCACTTCAACATTACATGGCTTTGCTTAGCAGCAAAACAAGTTTGCACCTCAGTTTTTAGTTAGAGATCATGTAATACCATGCCACTGTATCTATGAACAATTAGTAAGATTACATAAAGAACATCCTAAATGTTGTACAGATCAGGAATCCAGCAAAGCAATTGCCTTTGTGTAGTAGTGAAGAAACTAACAAAATATAGCAAACAAGCAAAATAAACAAATGTTTTGGACAGAGAATTTGAGGAGGTATGATTAAAATGAGCTAGGACGCATGCAATTCCAAGCTATCCAGTAGAAGCTGTGGCAACACTCCTTTTATACTTATATTGTATTTCTACTCCTGAAATCCCTTCGCAGCAGAGACCTGAATTCACTGAACTACAGCTTAACACACCAACCCAAATTCTCCCACGAGAATTATTTTACACATTTCGGTAACACAGTGTACGGAAAATAACTGAGTAAATGATCAGATAATTGTTTTCCATTTGTGATCGTTGGGAAATATATGGCCTCCCCTCTTCACTCAGAGGGAATTTTAATTCCAAAAAGAGATTTTAAAAGAAAGTGGCAGTGCTGATTGGTGGCTGACTCAGAAAGCAGGAAAGGGGAAGATGAAACAAAGTGATTCAGACAAAAGGAAAAAGCCCTTAATCTGGCTTGTCTGGAGACACAAAAGTCTCCTGAAGCAAAATAAATAAATAAATAACAGAACCAATCTATCTTGCTTTCCTTTCTGAGGACAAACAGGGGGAAAACAACACAAATACAGCAAAAGCGCCAGGCAAGCTTGACTTTCTTTGAATAAGATCCCACCTAAAAACATCATGCTTTATTTTCCTGGGTGCTAGATTTATATCTGAGCTTAATTATTGCCTCCATGAGCTTGTGAGATCCAAAAGGAGTGCCCTCCTAGATGCATATAACCTGTAAATACTGGTTTGTGTTTGTGCCACAGGAGAAGGCGAAATGTTTTTTAGGTTTTTTTTTCTCTTTAGCAGAAGATGTAATAGTTTATGACAAGGTCTATTATCCCCTGGAAGAAAAAGGGAAAAAGGGAATGTCTGAGCCATAGCAAAAGCTAATACACTCAAAATGTCAGCCTCCATCTAGGCACACCAAGTATGGACAATGATTGCTAAGCCATCTGTCCATCAGTTTTTGAAATGTATTATCAAATATAGAGAAGGAAGTGGGGATTAATATGACTCTATAAGAATTATTCTAGCTGTTTTCTTTAGACATAAGCTACAACTTCTGATATTTCATGTCATTTACAAGAGCAACGCCAGGAGCAGAACCTAGTGCCAGCCTTGCCCATGGGTGCTGAGAAACATAAACTACTATTTCTGTTTACACTAATACAATTTGAAAAGAGTGTCCTTTCACTCCTGGAGGCTTGTCTGCCAAATGACAACATAGGTCACTTCCCTGAATCAATGTTTAGGTTAGATTCATGCACTGACATCTATAAATTAGATAACCTATACTAAAAAACTTTCAATTTCAAATATTGGTCACTTTTCCATATGCCAAAAGTTCTCACAGCAATTCAGTTTGTTTAGATATACTATTGAAACAGTTTGCCTGCTCTGGAAGAAGGTGGAAGGCAGCTGGTAGGTAGTATCACTTGGACGGGTGTTTTAGGAGCAGGTTCTCAGAAAGCACCTCCAGTTGTGAAGTGCAGCCACTAGAATATCTTGAATGCCCATGCTTTCAGATTGGAAGCTTGAGGATACATAAGGGTACAAGGCAAGAAAGGATCTAAAATGAGCTCTATATTACTATTCATTCTGTATTTCTAGTTTCAGAGGCTTATGTCTTGAGTTTAGAATAAACATGTTTTCAGGTGTTGTTAGGTTTCTACAGATCCACACAGACACCATGCTTCACAGCTGTGTGACTGACTGATAAGGCTGATACTTGCTGAAGCAGCTGAGAATGGTAATTTTGACAAAAAAAAAAAATAAAAAAATAAAAAAAATACGGCATTTTCTACCAATTCAGACCAACATGAATCTTAGCTTTGTTGCACAGGATATTTATGGTAGCAAGAGTCTCACATAAACTTCTCTTTCTAGAAATTGGGGCATTGACAAGCCATTAGCTTACCTAGATGGATTTGCAACTGATTACTACAGTGAGCTCTGAAATGACAAAGCACCTGAATCCTGCAAGATTCTTGTGGTACAGGCCCCTACATTTTCCTTCCATAGCCAAGCTTAATAAAACAAAGATTATATTAATAATGTGGGATGTTGGGCATATAGTCAATTTTTTTTTTAATCAGTGCTACCTGTGACTAATATTTTCCACCAATGAAAGGTGCAACAGTGTCATTCCAAGGTGATAACAGCTTATACGACCCCAAATCATACTGAGTGGTTTCTTTTTAACTTTCATAACTCTTTATACTTCTGTTAATTCCAAAAGATTCTAGAATGTGTTTCTACCAATAAACGAGCCTTTGTTTTCATTTTTCTGTTTAAAAAAGTGTCAGCAAGTCACACATGATACTTGCATGTACAGAATCAATGTTTCAGTCATCTTCATATTTTGTCAGCTTCTAAGTTCCAGCTTTTTTTTTACTGTTCTTGCCTTCTACTCAGCATGTATTTATTGCTCACTTGTATTTACTTCCATGATTAGGTCAACTTCCTGCTAGGAATGTGCTGCTTAGAACTTGCTCTAAAATTAGCCCACAGACGTCTTTAGTCATGATGAAATGTCTAGAGAATTCTTAAATTAATCTTTTGAATACTTGGTGATTTAAAGTTAATGTGCAAAATTTAAAATGAAATAATGCTTTTTGGTTAAGATAATTCCCGGTTTATAAGACTTGGGAAAAAACAATGTGGGAAGCTCAGGGTATTAGGTACCTAAGAGCCATTCCCAGCCTATGCTTTGCCTACAAATTTTTCTTCTACTCATCCACAAGGTGCTCAGATCTTGTCTCTTGATTGTTGTGACATTTAAGCATCTTGCCAACAGTATTTGACACTTTTAAGGCAACCAGATCAATGTTCCTCGCTGTATGTTTAAAACTGCTAAATTCACTGTGGAAAGAGCATGACCCAGGGAGCTGACAGAAGATCACATTTTGAGTCTGCATAGGTCTGTCAAATTCTGAGTACTCATGTACTGTAAGGAAAGTGAGAGAAAGAAGGATATTTCTGAGATATTGAAACATTTATATGGAGTAGGTCTATGAAGAACCTCTGGGTATTGCTGTTATTCCCTTCAATAATAAAAATAAGCAATAACTTCCATTACGGAAAACAAACTGTATAAATAATTTCATACACCAGATAATAGAACCTGATAAGCTCTGTTACCATAAGAGAGCAGAAAAACATTAGAATTGAGAGCTGATAAATGTTTTATTTATATAATCCCATTGCTTACATTTTTTCTCTGTAATCAAATAAGTAGATTGTGGGGATATAAAAAGTACATATGGGCAGGAAATTCCTTCCCAGAATTTTTAAGGTAAGTATGTAGATAGCTGTGCTTAGAGAAAGACTATAGTCAAAACAAGCAATAACAACAACGAAACCTAAACAGATAATATATATTGATTCTATAGATGGTTGGACAGAATAAAAGGTAAAAATTATTGCAGATACATCCGGACATCTTAAAAAACAAACAGATCAATAAGATTTATTTAGTCAGAGTAGACTAAAATTCACTAGTATAATAACAGAACTATTTGTCTTACCAAGTATCTTGTTATTGGTGATCAATAATACAGCTAAGATGACTGATGGCTTTGTTTTCTTGCAGTGCCTCAGCCAGTCTAAATTATTTATTTGACATGTTGCCTCTTGGCAAATGCAAGGGAGCAGTGATAAGAAATTTGCATGCCTCTAATATATATACCTCGGAACGAATGTATAACATTTCTCAAGCTTTTGGTGAATGACATATGGCATTAGTCTGAGGGACAATTCTGCTGACCGGACATGTTTTTGTCTCCTGGCATGAATACCAATATAACCATCAGAATGAAAAACTAGGCAGAGTTACTTATATTTGTTGCAAATGGCAGTTGCATAATGCAGAAGAGAGCACTGGCATTTTCAAAAATATCCAGAATTTAGGAGCTTCTCAATACCCAAGGAACTGGCCCAGTTTGCCTGAAGCTATAGTTTCAAGTTGTTGTAGCCAGTTTTAGTCTATAGGCAGAGAAGAAGGAAGAGGAAAACTAAGAACTTAAAAGCAGAACAGAACAAGTTTACCAAGTTCAGTGTACTGCTTCTGACAGTTGCCAGCTCTGAAACTAAGGTGAAGAGTCAACAGAAGAGTCAACATAGAAAAACATTTCCCTCTCTGTATATTGTCTTTTCTGCGTCATCTGTTCTCCATACTAAGGAGTTCTGTTATTCTGCTACATGCAAGTTTTTCAATAGCTTCAGTCATCCTTTCTTTTCTCTGCACTGTTTTGGCTATGCTACAGCCTTCTCAAGACTTGGTAATACAGCCGAGTTCAAGGAGTGAGTGTTGATAGATTTAAACACTGGTGTAGCAATATTCATTTCTTTTCCTATGATTTCTTAATATATAATTCAAAACATTCTATTCCTTTGTTTATTTCAATTTCATAACATTATTTTTAACTATTGTTGGGCATGAAGCAGATATTTTCAGAAGCTTATAAAAAGTAACTCTAGCATCTCTTTTTTAAACTTTAAGAAAAATATTAATGAAAAGATGGTCATTGTGCATGTGCTTCTTCTTACAGATTACTTTGCATCTCTTTAATACCAATTTCCATTTGCTGGTTTACAATCCATTTACTTAGGATCACAAGGCCCTTCTAGAAAACTGCTGCCTGCTCTTCTTTTGAATAATTTTGGACTGATGGTAGACTATCTCCTCACTTTTCGCCTTCTCTACTAATATTTATGAATATTTTAGTAGTTTAGATATCAGTACAGTGGCTCCGTGTGTGCATGTGTGGTATTCTTACAGAGGGAATCTCTTCTGCACATGTAACTCATAGAGGCAAGTTGCTGGCATCTGACTCGCACAGATGTTTCCTCAAACCTCTTCCACTGTAAAGCTGCACTTGGATATAATTACCACACATCCACTCAAAATTTAGCAATTCTGGAAATAAGTTTCCATAACACTAAAATAAACACTTGACTAATCTGGTAACAGCATTCTAAAAAATTATTCCTTCTAGTGCATATAATCATTAGAAAAAATGCTGAGTATTTATGAGAACAGAGATGTGCACGTATGGCTCAATGCTGCAGGGTGGCAGAGGGATTTTGGTCTTTTGTAATTCACCACTGGAAACTGTCTCTTTGACTTTCCATTGTGACCTCTTCAGTATTGAAAAACAAAGCCAGTGAGTGCAATGCTGTCTGGCTCACAACTAGTTTTATGGTACATGATTTCCATTATCTATGATTTTGAGATCTGCAGTTCAGGTAGATTAATTTCTGAGCAATGGCAATACTGCACTGTATTTTGCCATGAGCCCTACACAGCATCTAACAGCACTTTAAAACTTTTGTTTATTTCTCCCATTCAGATGAAATTAATGCATTTTGAAGAGGTTAAGGCAGAATGGACAATCACAAAATGCTGCTGAAAACAATTAGTTCTCATTTGCTTAACACCATTTCCTAATGTGCAGCTGTAACTTTTCACAGGAACTTTAAAATACAATCAATTTTCCTTGGCTATTTCCTAATAATTCAAACCAAGTGCAGAAGCTGACACGTAATCAAGTTAATACAGGTCGATACCAATTTTCTTTCAGTTAAATAGGAATTTTAACACGGTGACACAAGCTGTGGAATCACAAATAGTTGCTGCGTATCTGTTTGCTGAATGTGTATGCAGAGAGAGGATATGACTCAGCTACCTTTAGTCATACTGAATGAAACTCACCAGTACTTCTCATTAAGTACAACAAAGAATATTTCCAGTCATTAGGACAAAAGTAGTCTGAGAATCTCTCAGTCTCAAATACAAGGTTTACATGTATGTTTCATCTCCATGAATAAGACTAAAGCAGTTAACAGAATTGGTGTCCAACTGATCTTGTTTGGGAAAGTGAAAATAGGAAGATAAACTTCTGCAGTCAGAGGAGTTAAAACCAGAATAAACCAAGCCCTACACACAAGTAATACATAACTCCCTACAAAACTGAATTTTTACTCTGTTTGCAGCACCACGCAATAATGGAAGGTTATGGCTGAAATCTGCAGAACAACACCCTACCCAGCTGAAATTGCCATAAAGGCTTAAGAAACTATATGGAAGGAAGTGCCAGGAACTTCCCTACAGACCTCTTGTAAATATTTGTGAGATGAACTACAAGATTTTCTGGACTTAATTTTAGATGTCATCTGAAAAATGCCACATTTCCCCCAGATGACATAACAAATTATTAATGCATAAACTTAATTACCCATATGACATTTATAACAAACTTATATCTGCATAGGCTGGTTATGATAGTCTGAAGACTGAACTTTTAATGTGGCTCTGATGAAGTCATTAAAACAAAATAGGAACAGATAAAATTAAGAACCGTCCCATCTTATTGTAGCTAAAATGTTTTTAATACTTTTGGAACTGTTTTCAAGTCTGATTGTCTCAGATTTTGCCGATGCATTACTCCACAGTGGAAGAATTTGGTACCTGACAAAGACTGACCCTTAGTTTTGCTGGATCATGGTTTATAGGACACAGCTAAAATGATTAAGTTTCATGGTAGGTATAGATGTTGTATTTGGAATGAAGATGTGTGCTGGGGAATAAAAAGGAGAAAAAGGTCCCTATCAGAAAAAAATTATTGAGATGTGTGTTGAATTACATATAAAGCTCTCACAAACAGTTGTACAGGCATCCAGAATGAGGTTTATTTTCATACACTCACCTGACCCCTTTTTTTCCTATTTCATTGAGAATAAATACAGGACTATCACCACAATAATATGTTTCTCTTTCATCAAATGATTATTTCCAGTGGTCCTCTATGACCTTGTTTGATATTTTTGTGCTTGCCATTCTTATTTTCCTGATGTCTGAGATATGAATTAGCAGAGGTTAAAGGGGAAGAGACGTGGTTATAGAAGAGCACATTCCCAATGTGAATGAGATCAGAAACAAAAAAAGCCACCTTAAAAGTAAGAGAGAAAAACACACGGTGCAGAGAAAGGTGCAAAGGCCTACTCCTTAAAAGTAGAAGATCTTTGGTGAAGATTGCACAGATGTCTGTGGCTTGCTGACCTCTGCTAGCTGCAAGATCCTCTGTATGCATTTGCACTGGCAAATACAAAAACTGGACTTAGTGGAAAAAGTAACAACATTACAAAATAACTCTCCATACTTGGTTTGATGGTAGTCTCAGTAAAAGTGGCAAAGACTTCAGAATTAATAGTACTTGCACATTTCAGTGGAGAAGCTACAGAAAATTTGCATGTGAAAAAATGATTACTTGTAAGAACACAATTACTTTAATCTCTAGGGATATTAAGCCAACACCTATGCAAATCCCATGAGACTGCACAATACACAGTCATCTAGAAGACAGTGATGTCTAACAACTAAGCTATGAATTGCAGTATAATTTAATACATGTGAATAATAAAGGCCATATTTACTCATGACTTACACTCATGCTATACTTACAGAAAGGCATGATCCATTTCTCCATCAAGTAGGAATGAGGGAAAGGTTTTGACTCACATATCTAATACTAAGTTAAAGATTTTAATGTAATCTAACTAGGAAATAGCCATCTACCATGAACAGAATGATGTTAGATTCAGCCAGCACTGATTTTCAAGAACAGAGTAATCTTGTAGTAGTTCCACTATGTGTTGTAGTCTATTTTCTTCATTAGCAATAATGACATCTATGGGAATTTGCAATGCTTGGGAGAAAAGTTTTCATGCCTCCAAAGTGGTGTTTTGTGTATACTTAAACGCATTTATTTAGGAATACATTTACCTAGGTGTCTCATATGAGCAGAACTATGCTGGGAATGTAAAATATGTGGAGAGCTGGGGAGAGATGGACACAGATGAAAGCTTCTGATTTTTCCAGTATATGAGAAACCGGCCACATCTCTCTCTCTCTCTCTCTCTCTCTTTCTTTTTTTTTATTCCTAGATAAAACAAGACAATATCCTTAAATGTGTTCAAACAATTTTGAAGCATGATGTGCTACTCACTGTGCTTGAGAATTACTTCTCTCCATTGCACTTGCAGCTTACAGAGAAGAATAAGGGCTAGGATTGACTACACTTGACTACCACGAATTTCAAAGGACACGTAACAGAAACAGTGTATAGCATAGATAAGAATGCTAGGATTTGTCCCTTAACAACAAGCAGTATACAGACAGAATATATTAATCTACTAAGCAAGGTTTTACATTTTTAATCTCCCTGAAATAAAACTTATTGTTCAATAACAAACTTCAAAAAAGCTTATTCAGATAATTTTTTCTTCCTTTTTTCTTTCTTTCTTTTTTTTTTTTTTTTTCTTTCCTCACTTTCATCATCCAAAACAATTGTTTTTTCTAGAGTCCATCTCAAATCTGAGCTTTTGTACTAGATTTGTTACAATTTGCAGAGATGGAAACTGTCGTCTATAGTTTGGAACATTTGAAGGATTACATCTATTGAACGAACCGAGTGAACTTTACCCATGGATGTATAAAGGAATTTAATTAAATTTGCATCCCTCAAGGTGACTTGTTAGCACTGTTGAGAATTAGAGTGTTAATGTGACTATGAAGGCCACACTGGTTGATTTGGTGTGTCATATTAAATTATGGCAGCCTAAATCCATGTCAAACATTGTATCTCTGAGACAGAGTAAAGGATAACTTCTGGAGGCATCATCAATACCTCCAAATGTCCTATCTCTGCATTTGTTAAATATCCCAATCAGATCTGCAACTGAGAAGGAACAATCTAGAGCTTCACAGTACAGGGTGCCTGAGACCCCCAAAAGGTTTTTGCAAATTGTTGGGAGAGGGAGAGAAAATGGAGAAGTTTCCACCACATTTTAATGGCTAAAAACACAAATGTTAAAATAGCATTATTGTATTATTTCACATTGCATATCAGAGCTAAGATCAGTGCATATGTTCCAGTGACTGGAACAATTTCAACAGCCAGACAACTTATTGTATAGAATTTGTATTGTCAATCAGTGTCCTGAAAATTATTTATGGAAGGTGAAAACGTGGTTTTCCAGAAATTACTGTGGAGCCAAGAGGCTCCTTTGAAAAAATGCCTTTCTAAGAATAGGCATAATCAATGGCTAATTCCAGTAATTCACATTTCAGTGTGCAGGAAAGAGCAGGATATTATTCTTGCTATAATGACGATTGAATGATGGACTGCTAAATACCTACATAGGTTGCTCTGAAAGCAATACCTCCTACTAATTTCCATGGAAACCGCAACAGATACAAAGAGCAAAATAACAGTTTGATAGAGGAAATTCTCAGCCACAACAAACAAACATCAACAAAACACACAAAAAAAACCCCAAATCAAACAAAACCAACAAACCAATTAAACAAAAACAACAACTATTTTTCAACTTAGTCACCACCATTTACCATCTATTTTTGCCAGAGATAACAAAGAGCCTGAATGCTTTCTTAATATCAAACCTCATACACAAAGGGTTGGGAATAAACTCCTTAGTTTTACCTAGTGAAGCCTGTAAAACACATCCTTATAAGTATTTGATAGAACACACTAGTAAACATGTAAGCTTCACTGGAGTTTATCCAGCTTCACTGGAGTTTATCAAGATTAACTTGACGTAAAATGATTAAACATGAAGGGTTCTGAAAAGGTACTCACATTATTTTAATTTGCTTTCTCAGTTCAAGCAGTTGTTCACTGGTAGCCACCCTGGAACTTCAACTACAATTGATTCTGTTCCATAAGAACATCAAGAGATACAGACTAGCATCCTTGATCAGCAGTATAAAATTACTGGATCTGCAGTAATCTTCAGTAGTAAAAGCATTAATATTTCTGACTATATCCTATACATTCTAATGTAAGAGTTAACGAGTTTATTATTTGTCTAAATAGCTGATCCATTCTTAATATTATACAGTGGGAAGAATATTGAGTGCCTGTGACTTCCCCATATTTGGGGTTAAAACTATTTTTATGACCTCTTTTGAATGCAGTGTATGAATTTTCACCAGGGTTATTTCTTTTTATTGTGACAAAAATGAAAAAAAAAGGAAGCATTTGACTGGCCTTCTTTGCACAACTCATTGCATCAGGCCTTTCTCCTCTTAATCTTTGTCTCTCAGTGCAGACCTTTTTTGCTATCTCATGTATAGTATGCATAAAATGTATACTTTGCATAAAACATATACTTACAGGTCCAATAATATTACTTTACTCTTCTGTGTTCTTTTGGAATTGACTGTGCATTTGGCGTGGCTTAACAGGTGGCAAAACTGTCAGTTTCTATTTTTTTTTAACTATTTAATTAAAGTTGTGGGTAGGATGAACGTGAATTGGGATAAAGATATTCTGAACTCAGTTATGTATGTTTGGAAATTATTTATACTATGGAAACGTAGTTCAGATACTGACCTGTTTGTATCTGTAGAGCTCCATTTTTTTTTTTTCAGTGGAGTAACCCCGACCACTTAAAGCAGTCTAAGGTCCCACGGCCAAACACAATATGCAACTAGGTAAAAGGAGAATAAAGCAATAGACCTAGATGTGAGTATGGTAAATATAATCAGAAGTCCAGTTCAATCCTAGTTCTCGCCTTTATAGAACTGTATGAGAATTACATATTTACAGAAATAAGGGGTTACTAAAAACAGGTAGAGGAAAACTACAAAGTGAATCAGCCTGACATTTCACCCATGAGCTGCATTCATGCTTTGAAGTACCCAGTTCTGCCCTGGGATTGTGGCCATGAGCTCAGACAACACATCCCATTTTTGTTAGCAGGCTCTACCTCTGCAGCGCTCTGAGTTGGGAAGAGGCTGTATTTGTGTGAGGTGTAAAAGCATGCTGAGGTTTTTAAAAAGGAAGTACCAGATGAAGTGGCTAAAAAAGATCTCGGTCAGAGGATTAGTTTTGGTCATTACACTGCAGTAGGCACTGTGGAACAAAAAAACACCCTGAACAGCAAGAAAATGAATAGACTATTCTAGTGTCCTTAGTCTGTATGCCTACATGCATTACATAGCATGCTGGCCACCCCTCCACTTTTAAAGAAAAGCATCCTGGGTATGGTTACTTCCAGTTCCTGAAATGACATCCAGTGTCTCCTCTAGATGCTTTTACTACCATACAACAGTGTTTAAAGAAGGCTTGTAGGACTCAGATAATCTTTCTCCCTTTTCAAACACATTCCTTATAAAGCAGGGAGCATTCATCCTGCATCTTTCAAATCAGTATCAAGGTAGCAGGGTGATCTGCATGCCAATTGATTTACAAATGTATACTCTTTCTGTCTCTGTCAACAGGATTAAAACTCATTCATGAATCAAAATCTTTCCGTAATCACCTCCTGCCAGATTTCTATAACTCAGGCATATAAAAGCCTCCTGGTTTCTTATGTATTAAAAATACTTTCCTCCAATTTTCTACATCCTGGATAGTAACTTCCCATTCTCTTGAAAGCCTTCTGCATGTGCTTTGTCATCCATCCTCCAAAAACTCCATCTACTTACTGACTGCAAAGACTATTCCTGTTAACCAAAAGAAAAAGATGGTTGTTTTATACCCCGATTTGATAGCAGACAGGGCTCTGAAAGAGCCCTGAGTCATCATCATTTTTCTGCAAATCTCAGTCACTGTCTTAATTAAAAGTCATTACTTCTAGATTGTTAAATTCTTCTGCATAATGAGCTTCGT
This sequence comes from Coturnix japonica, assembly GCF_054131305.1. Classification (NCBI taxonomy): domain Eukaryota; kingdom Metazoa; phylum Chordata; class Aves; order Galliformes; family Phasianidae; genus Coturnix; species Coturnix japonica. Next base: position 21,302,682 of record NC_140667.1, on the reverse strand, counting down.
AGTTCTTATCTACTCCTTATAGACAGTTGTCAATTTCAGAAAAGCCATCAGGATCCTATGGCACATTTTATGTAGAATATTTAATCTCTAGTAAGCAAAGCAATTAGACTTCACTGGGCAACTTGGACTTTTGCTTCAGATTATAATGTGTCTATATAATTAAATTTTGTATTGGCCCGACAAATCTATTTTGAAACAGTGTGATTTTCACTTATTGTAGTAAGAGCAAGTACAGTGAAAATGAGCTTTTCTTGTAAATCAAAACAATTTGTGAATGTAAAAAAGCACACTTGCTGTCCAGATTTGAGACAAAACCCAAGAGCTGTGAAAATTTTTTACCTTTAAGTGGCTGTGCTGGGAGAGACCAATACCAGCCCAAAGTTCTAGGTTGCCCAGTGGGGATCATTCATGTTTGCATGGAGCAGTTCCTACGTTTCCAGCTCAAGGAGGAGTAATTTTAGTCTGCAGGTATAATAGTATGCATGAGTTTGAAGGGCAAAACAAAGTTCTTGGTAAGCATACCTTATAGTCAGTGCAGACTGAATTCAGTCTGAAGAATGTGGAACCAACTGGCATCTGTTTAATCATTCAACTATTTTGATGCTCAGGACATAGATCTGAAACTCATCCCAAACCATACCCCAGAAAAGGGTATGATGCAAAAAACTACAGTACCTCTACAATATTTTTGACACAGTACACTCATTTAAGCAAATGCAATAATAATACTTTCTGGGAAACCATCACTGCTCATAGGTTGTTTTATATGGTCTTCATATCAGAAGGGCAAAAACTGGCAATTGCACAAGGAAATCAGACACAGGAAGCATGCAAGAAAAGAGGAAAATCTTGGATCACACAGAAACATAACTGTGTAGCTGTTTAGTTTCCCCCACTGATAAGTAAAACTGGCTTCAGCACCCATCACCTGTAATGCACAAAAGCTGCAAACCCCAGATTTCTTCACTGTTCTATGAAGGAAATATCTTTTAAATGTCCAGGTACAAGGCAGTTTGAAACAGTGAAATGGATATGAAAGCAACTATCAAATGGTTCCTGTCTTTGCTTTTTCAACAGTAGGGTTGCTATAGACACTAGAAAGTAATACAGTGGACTGTGAATTGTTAGGACTGACAACTGTGCTGTGTGAGTTGCTTACTTCTGCTGGAGTACGAGAATTATTGGTGCTGCTGAGATGCATATCATGCAGCATCTCTAAATCTAGCATCATCTGATTTCACTGCTAGCATCAAGACCTAATCTGACTTTCTGAGGCTGGCAAAATGGGCTCTTAAAGTCTACTACATTTTGTTGGAATCAAAATGGAAAGCTGACAAGTCTGCTGAAAACCTGGGCCTAAAATTCTCCTGTTCAGAAAATACTGTCTGCACAGGCAATCCGGCTAATGAAGCCATAAGATCTCATTTTGATTTTGTGAGCATTGCTATTCATTCAAAGGCATTCCTTGTGCATGGAACTCACTTAAAGGAACTGAAATGCCCCTTCAAAGGAAATGAATCTGTTTATTTGCACAAAAGCAACTACTTTTTGTCTTTGCAATGCATGCTTCCTTACATGCCTATGTGTGCATGTATAGCACTTGCCTGGATGCTTTCCTGTGTAACCTACTGTAGGGAACCTACTATAGCAGGAAGGTTGGACTAGATGGTCTCCAGAGTCTTCCAGTGTCTATGATTCTGTGAAATTATGTCTGGGCTTTGCTTATTCTCAATAAGCAGTTTGCATGCTGCACCCTTCTTTGGAGGCTAACAGAATAAATCAACATTCTTTTCCAGCTGGCATGAATATCTGGGAATGTTCCTATGCACATTATATTTACTGTTATAGATGTAGCTAAAGCGTCTGATGTGCTGGGCGTGTTAATGAGTGGACTGTAGCCCTCTTGGTCCCTTTGCTGTTCTGCACCTGTTTAAAGCAAGTGCTGTTTGTCATAAAAAAGAAACGGTAGAGAAAATAAGGCATGAAAATGAAATCATTTCTGAAGTATTTGGCTTGCAGTGCTTAATAAACTCAATGGTTTTTTTTTTGTTTGTTTTTATTTTTTGGGGGTTTTTTATTTTTTGCTTTTTAAATATCTGCTTTGGTGCTCACTTTCTGGACAGAGAGATGTAAACATAGAATTCATACTCTTCAGGAATACATGTCATAAGACATTAAGGATGCAGCTGGACAAATGCCAAGTAATATCTATAGAACTTTGACAAATATGACAAATAACAAACATCATACTCGCTTGTCATATTCCCTTGAGTCATCATGTAATTGGGCTGTGAAATTATGTGCTAGTGCTTAAGACTGTGCCCATTTTTTTCAGCTACAGGCAAACAGGGAAAGGAGGGAAATATAGACCTTACTTTTCCCTTACATTGGACTACTGCTAAGCTCTAAAATCAAGGTGGGTCAAGTCTGGCTGCTATGGAAGCTGGATCTTGATACTGAAAGTATCTGTCAATGCAGTGTGATACAGAAATGGTGGCTGCCAACTCTAGTGTGGTCCTCCAGTATGGCTGTTGCATTTAAAACCCAATCTAGACTGTACATGACAGGAAGAAACATTCATCTTTTAGACACACTTAAATTTCTTAAATTTCAGGAGGCTGAATGGAGTGTACCAGAGGTGAGATTTGGCCTGCAGGCCACCAGCTTGATTGTGCCTAGTTAATCCAAACTACACTCCCAAAGACATGTTTTTTTCATGTGTTGTTTAGGGCTAAGTCCCACCAGCCTTGTGCACAAAGACTCTGAATTTCCATCATTTCAGTTTTATTAGAGTACATTCAAGACCATCCACTTGAATATGAATCAGGCACTAATTCAGTCATATCATGAGTTCATCCTCTCCCCTATTACCAGAAAAATCTCACTGATATGAATCTGAGAATGAATATAGAATGCTCTATGCATTACTAAGAAAGTAAGTAAGTGAGGACAAGGAATTGGAACATAATGTCTTAATGGCTTACTTTTTGAGCTGCAGTTGCTTATGACGATATCTGGAGTGTATATGAACTGTACTATGCATTATTAGCACGATAAAGTTAATAGAAAACTATAACTTAAAAAAAAAGAAAAAAGAAAAAAAAAAGAATAATAAAAAGTAGTTTTCTGTTTGTTTAGATCCCTGAATTGGCTCATCTTGTGACATGAGTTGAGCTCTTGGGCTGGCACACGAGACGGAGTAACAGTGCTTGCCTGGAAACACACAGCTGAGACGAGTATCAGGACCATGGAAATGTTAACTTGCATCTGCTTCTAATTTTTGTTAGAAGCATCTGATTTTAGCTAGGAAACAGAGATTATACACTAGAACTGAAAACAAAAGATACAAGGGACACACATAACCTGTAGAGCTCAAAAGAATTTGAGCTCTGGCTTGGGGCTTATATAGAGCCTTTTTTTACTGTCATTGACAGATTTATTCTGTGCCATTTGGCAACCTATGCACACAGTTACATCAGAGGACAGCAAGTGTGGAGTAACTTCAAAATACTATCACATCAGGATGGGAACTGTATCTAATTAATTCCCTTGCTACAGTAAGCTATTTTTCTATTATTTTCTATACTCAGCAATGTTATGCTCAACAGTGAAATTTAAATAACCTATCAGTTTGAGTCTTTATTTTTTTTATTTTATTTTTTGTTAACAAAGTTCTCCATTGCTCCAAACAACTTCCTCTGAATGATCTTTAATTTCCTTTAATGCATTCTTAATTTTACTATTAAAAATTAATGAATAGTGACTACCATACTGATAGGAGAGAGAACTTTTAGCAAGATTTGTCTTATTTAAAGGGAATCAAAGCCAATCGCAGATCCAAGTTAACTGACATATTGTTTCTTCATAATCAGACCTCAAGAGTAAACAGTCCCTGCAGTTTGGAAGGTGTGTAAACCTCTTATTACATAGCTGTACTGACTTAACAATGTGAGCAGTAGTTCAAGCCTAGATTCCATTTCAGATCACGACTGGAAGAAGTCAGATGAGCTGGTAGGCTAGAGAAGGGAGAAGGCTTGAATTCCAGCCTGAAAGCCTGAACTTCAACCCACACAACCACTGGCACTATGAACTGAAGGCACAATCGAGCAGATATTAAAAAAATATTCTACAGATCAGGTGACTTCTGGATGAGAGGAAGAAGCTGAAAAATGCTACCTGCAAACTAGCCTCATGGCCTTCAATGCTAAAGAGAGCAACTATGCCTATAAATTGTTTCCCTGTTTTTCATCAGCTTCTACAAACTCAGCAAGTAATTTAAAGCTTTCTCTGCACGCATGAATAAGAATCAGTAGAGCCATTATCTCACTAAATTATGATTTGTCTAGATCAGTTTCAATTAAGTCATTTTTGAACAAGTCTATTCTGCTTTGCAAGGTAATGCAACTCATTGCATACATGACAAAGCGTGCAAGAAGATAGAGGAACAGCAGCTTCAAATCTCACCTCATCAAAGCTTTGAGTAATTTATACAGATATCTTACTCTCCGACAGAGCCTTTTCATTGCAAAAGACATCAAAGCCATTTGAAAGAATGAGTTGAAAGAGGGACAGAGAGAGAATGCACCTGTAAATCTACAGGAAGAGGTCTGTTATCAGAGAATCACAGAACGGCTTGGGTTGAAAGGAACTCAAGGATCATCAGGTTCCAACCCACATTATTATTTAATAACCACAAAATAACAATAAATTTAATTTATTTCATTTTCAAATTGAAAAACATCATACTTGGCAACATAACACTTCAAATTAAATGCTAAAGACATTTTAATAATCTTCATTCAAAGATAATAATAATTATTTAATATGGTGAAACTACATCACGCAAACCCCTCTAATGTCACATGAAGGCTGCATCTAGTTACTGATCCATGTTATTCCTGACATCTTACAAAATCATAATACTACTTGACACTTTACATCTTTAAAGAACTATGAAAATGTTAATTAATTTCCACAACTGCCTAGGGAGTAAATATTTTCATACCGATTTTACAGATTAAGGGGATGAAACATAATGTGTGGACATAACTCTCCAAGGCAATTCATCAAATAAGTGCCAGATACAGGGCTAAAACACAAAGATTCATCAGGCCTCTAAACAACAATGCCTGGGGCAGCCTCTTACTTATTCATAAATGAAGCTTAAAACTTTTTCAGATGCTCCTTAATATATTATTCTACTGCGTAGCAACTGTGTACTAACTGATAAGAACTGGACTCACAGCATTCCATCTTTACAATAAAATTATTTTTATTTCAGCCTCAGAATCAAGATTTGTTTCTATAAAATAGAGTTCATTTTGATCCAGAGATTAAGTAGGTCAAAAGGCTCCTGGAAAAGCATGCTAACACACTGGAGCAGAACAGAGTTCCAGATGCATTATTCTTTATTTTATTTTTTAAATATTCTCTTATGTCTCCTTTTCCTAAAAGCCTCAGAGATTTAGGATCTTTTGTAAAGTTTTTAGAGTGGATAAGAACAAAGGCTTGAAAATTCAGACGCTAATAGCTTGTTGTACTGATCAACCTAATAAGCAAAATGCAAAATGCCTTATCTGGTAACTTTCTTATTCACCTAATCAGTACTGCTGAATATTTACATTAAATACAAAGACTAGAAAATAGATAATTCAGATATTATAGCTTATCCCACGACATATGTAGGTTCTGCTGGACTAAATGGTATTTGCCCAAGTAAGCCAAAGAGTAAAACCCAAAGCTAAGGAGACCTCTGCTTCTACTGCTTGACTTTCCACCTTTCTAAGCATCTGAGGTCTGGTCTTGTCACACAGTTAAGAGATGATATTTCCCTCAAGCTACCTTGCAGGACCACACTGCATAGCTGTGATTATCTAGGAAAATACACTTTATAATACGGAAAAAAAAACCAACCACAAAACAACCCAACAAATGAAATCGAGAGACTTCCAAAATAAAAATATCCTTCCTCAGTGTCCCGGTTTTGTCAGTCTTAAGACAGCGAATACACTTGACAGCCAAGAGAACAGAATTCTCCAGACAGCATTAGTCCCATACAAAATCAACCTGTACTGTTTTCACTTATTTAGAAAAGAAGCTGTCTGACAGCATCCTGCAGAACATTTACCCATGCCTGTGCCTGAACAGCATGCTTCACATTCAGCTCAGAAGAATTAATTTTAATCACTGCTTGAAGATCAGAGCTGACTAAGTTGGAAGCTAGAGTACCCTGCATTTTCTTATCCAGGAGAAATAAAGACTTTTATAAAATCCTTTTGGAAATAAATCTCATAGCTGTCCCATATTTTCTAGGACTTCTTATATATTTTAATTTGTTGCATCTACAAACATAAAGTAGTACACCCTTTGCACTAAATCACGGTAAAAAACAATGCCAGGTCATCTGGCTTGTTGCCACAGTGCTCATGATGCTGATCAAGATGCTAACATGCAGCTGGGCTTCAAAGGATAAACCGGTACAGAAAGGAGGAGAAAATGAAGACTAATGAAAAAGGAAGGCAAAAAGAAGAGCTTCTGACACTGCTTGGTTTTAATTACTGTTTCAAAAACTGGTAAGTTCATGAGCTCAGATGTTTTTAATCCAGAGGTCAGAAATCATCTTCCAAATCTGACATAACATGGAAAAGAAAAAAACTATGCCACCTGATCCCTTTGGGTGCCATAGGTCTGACTCTTCCTTTAGCCCTAGGAAAATTAGATTAATTTTGTTTTGTGTGAATGAGCCCCCAGCATCTGAGACTTGCTCTTCAGGCAAGTGTTACTACATAGCCCACCTAACAAACCAAGAGAGAACATCCAAGCACTCCTCTAGGATATCACCTTGCTTCACTGTCAAAACTCTAGGGTACTGATAAGCTGTGGCAATTAGTAAGTCTGTCTTCATATGACTAAGATAATGAACTCACTCTTTAACTAATGCTCAGATAAAAGCTAATTATAAGAACAAACTCAAAGTCTGGATACTTCTCGACTGTCCTCAAACACTGCTCATATTTATTATAACAACCACCCACTACGTGCTAAGCATAAGAAATCCTGTCTGCAGAACCTGGACGATTTGGTAGCCACAGGAATTTCAGATGTTTGTATACATCAACAACATATGTCTGGTAAAGAAACTGTCTTTTAGCAATCATTATGTTTCAGTGCTAGGAACATCAGAATGGACGAGTTTCCTTTGCTTTCTCATAGAAGGGTTCTTGTTTATATTAATCTTGATGGAAAGCACTTGTCTTCTCCTCCATCGCTACTCACTGTTATAGGAATATGCTCTCTCTCCAATGCACAGATATATGACTAGCAAGATCTCATAAGACTCATAGCCTTACCCCACAACTCTCTCTAGTTTAGAAAGCACAATTCTATCTGATTGAGGTAATGCATACAATTAAGCAGGATCATTTTCATGCTTACAATGCAATGACAGCTAAATCAAGTGCATTGTAAAACCTTCTCAGAGTTCTCTTGTACATGAGGAGACAACAATACTGATTTAACACAAGCTGTTGAGGCTTTGTCCTTTTTGTGGTAACTGAGAGCCATGATTTAGCACTGAGGAAGGTAGCACGTCCTACACTTAGGTGCAGGCCATCAACTCAGTAGAACATGATCCAGACTAATCCTGCTTGGTAAAATATCTGCAGGAAACTTCGTCTCCTAAAAAATAGGCTGTTTGCCCTTGTCTCTCTCTCAAACAGCAGCTGCCAATTATTTTCCTCTATATTCACTGGAAGTGAATTCTAAAAAAAAATATTTAAATTTAGTTTTCCTTTTCTCATCCTCTAAGTAGAGCGTCACAAAGTCCATATTATAAGTCTAAGGCCTTTATGAGTTATGGCTACACTGTCAACAAACACAAAGCTGATAATGGTCTGGTATCCTTTCTAAGCGCTCTCTTCAAAAGAAGATCCACTTGCAGTGCCAGTTCAATATAATATTTTATTTCCCATCCTCCACTATGGTATTGATATGTCTTCTCTGTAGTAATAAAAAGCTGTCATGTTTCACCCTAGAGGTGGCTTCTTTTCATATCAAGATCCTGTAATGAACTTCAGGAATCGCAGGATGAAAGACTGTACAAATGTACATCACCCTCGCTACAAAGAACTGTCTTATAAAGCAATAGGTTTTGGATGTTTGATGATTTTATATTTAATTAAACGATTCCTTTAGAACATAAAACAGAAGCCTTTTTTCATTGTTGTTATTTTGGTTTTATTTCTAAAGGATTGTTTCAAAGAAAGTTGCTCAGAACATTAGTCACTACTGCTGGTGCCTGTCAGCTTTGTTTCCCTCTGACATGATCTGAAGGTTTGCGTGCGAAATGTCGTAGATATCCCTGTCCAAAATATGCATCAATGGTTACCTGAAAGGCTGTGGATGAGAAACTGCCATCACCTCCTGAGTAATTGGAACAAGGAAGGAGGACACTGTGTGCACTAATTTGACAAAGAATTAACCTGTCTCCTGTACTGTAAAGTTGTAATGGGCTCATTCATTACTCATACAGCTCTGTGACACTTCACATGTTAGGAAATGATACCTCTGGTTTCCTTCAGGATGTAGCTTGCCCAGTGGATGGGAAAAGAAGCAATAGGAGCCAAACAAAAGTGCTTGAGAATGAGAGCTAATTAATAGTGATATTTACTGGGGTAATAATGAATTGCCTTTTCACAGTATTTTAGAGTTTTAAGAGCACTATAAAAATATTCATTAACCTTCACAATTACCCTTTTGAGATAGGGAAATATTGTAGCTCACCAGCACGTTGTGATTTGCCCAACAATGCTTTAAGACAGTGAAAAAAACCACCCTCTCCAGTTGCAGTGTGCATACATATTGGAAAAGCAAGGCTGTGCATAAGTCATTCAACTCCAGCCCAGATATGCCCGTCATGCTGTAAGTGGCTGATGTCTGAGGCACTGGCAGTCAGCACAAAATGGTGCTTTAGCACCCACTTCTGTAAGCTGATGCTGACTCAGTCAGCCAGTGCCTGAATGCAATTTCTCCTCTAGTAATTGCCCATGCTTCACTTCATCAGCCTCCCCATATCAGAAGGCTGGCCCATTTCCCTCTGCTTAAAATTTAATCAGAGATTTTACTGCTCATCAACAGCTTAACGGGAGCAGTTAGAACTCTGAAACTTTGCATATTTTGGTTTAATTATTGCTAACAGACAGATGCCACTTTCAAGCGCTCTCCTTCCCAGCCCTTGCTCCCTTCAGCTGCTCAAACCTGAAACATAAATACGTTGGTTAAACAACCAATAAGTGGCAAGATGATTAGGGATTAGTGGAAAGACAGTAATCTCCTTATTTCTGCTTGACGTTTAATTTTTGGTTATCTATGCTAAATTGCAGGCCTTACCTCTCATTTGGCAAGATCATAACTCCTCTTATCCCTGCTCTAAAGCAATAGATAAAACGAGACAGCAGACTAGAACTAAATAAATGCTGAATGGTCAGTGCATACTGTTCCTGTGCATGATTCACATACAGAAGTAGCAACATGTAACAAGATGATTCAAATATAGAAAGGGAACAGTTCCTGCTGCCCTTTGTCCAGAAAGACTGGTGTCAAGCTTCTCACTTGACCTTTGGGACTGATCAGCAGACTTCAGGAGAACTGTAATCTGTGACCAGGATTTCAAATGTGACACAGGAGCTGTCTTCATTCAGGCCAGACTTACTATCAGTCTCTAATCTACTCACTTTCCACTGTCTCAAGAAAACCAATTTTTATGAGTGCTTCCATGGTCTGAAGAGGTAATGCAGCCAATGTGTTGAAAGAGAGCCTTGATGCTCCACTTATAAAATTTTCCATGAAGAGTGAAATTCTGCCTGCTTGTCACATAATGTAGATATCCTTTGAATCAGAAGGAGAAATAAGCTTCCTGCCGATTTGCATTTTCTTCCTTTTGGAATGCAGCACCCAGGATGTCGTGCTGCTCTTTACTCATAAGGTAACTTGTGAGGTTAAACTAAACCAAACTCAGAACATAAGCTAACTCCAAATCCCAATCCTTGTCTTTTTACAAGCTTGCAACTTTTATCCTGCAGCAGTCCTTTTGCCTTGACAGAAATTCAAGAAAGGACTGGGACTGTAGCTTGCTTTGCCTGACCTTTTATGTCCTCTGAAGAGACAAGAAATTCTGAGTTAAGAGCCTGTGTTCATTACTTTGTTGCAAGAAAAATTCCAGTTTTGACCATGCTGCCTTTGTTTCATCTGACTGACTGGAAAGAGGCTGCATCTGGTCAGTGCAGCAACAGTAGTTTTTCAGCACTTCTTCACCTACTCAGTGTAAAGCACGGCAGGATAGCCTCAGTCAAAAACAGTCCTGATTCTGTCTTCTGTTGGTATGTAGGCAGTAACAAATCAGCAATCAGAGGTCTGGTAGATGATGCTCAGGACTGTGCAGCAAAATTCCTTTTTTAAAGATTAAGAAATGGATTGCGTACTTCAGATAGTTTTCATTGCTCAGCTCTCTAACCCAGCCCTTATCCAGCAGCCTCATATTTACACAGGGGGTAACAGCTCCCAGGCATCAGAGAAACCCCAAGACAGCTCCTAACTTCGTCAGAGTCATTGTAAGCATGACTAAGATTTAAAACCAAAAGTAGCTTTTGGATGCTTTAATCCCATTAAAAACTACATATATGAGAGGAGCTTCTTGATATTTTTGACTTCTAATAGTTGAGATTCCTGAGGAGGCTTCAAGGCTTGTTCCAACACTAGTTAACAGCCATTTTCTTTGTCTCCTCTTTTCTGGATTTTCCTCTGCCCAGTGCAAACATATTTTTAGATACACTAAGACAATCTTTTTTCCTTACCATGGCAACAGTTGACAGTAGTTCATGTGTCTTTTCAGCTTTTTCAAAATATGGCAAGGCTGATTGGAAGCATAGTATGTCTGTGTATTTCAAAACACAATGACATTTGCATTGCATACTTCAGGCATGGCTACGTTTCAAATGTTACTTGTTTTTATGGAGATTATTTTTGTTCCAGTGATAAATACATCTGGGTTCACTGATTTTTGCTACAAACTTGCTGTGTGACCTTGACCGGGTTGTTTAATCTACCACCCCTTCATTCCTATTTATAATATGGGTACTTCCTTACCTTTCAGGTTGCTAGGAAGCTAGACTTGTTATTAGATGTGAAGCTTTCTGGAACTACCATGATAAAAGCACTTCAAATGTCACAGTTTATTTATATATCTAACTGACATCAGGTAAAGAAATTTGTTAAAAGAAAGTACATGCAAGTCCTCCCTTTTTGACAGACCTGTAACATCACAAACAGCTTTTAGTTCCAAATACTTCATCTCTAGAATATTCACCCTTCAAAGAACAACAAAGCTTGTGAATTCTGCAGCAATTACTTGTTCTTTTGCAAAGCATTCTTGAGGGGTTTATTTTTAGATATGGGAATAAAATGACTCAATTTTTCCCCTTGTTGTCTCCTGTCTCAGCAAGCAATAAAATGTCAGTGCTGTGGTAGGTAATGGGAAGGAAAAACATCTCTATTGACTGAACAGAGTTATAGCTGAATATTTTCATGAGCACTCCACTTGTGCCTTAAGCACAACAAACACTGCAGGTAAAAGATATCTGAAATAAAGAATGAACTGAATACAAACAAAATCATTCATCAAAAGGGAAAATACCATCATTCAGAAGGGAGAGTTCGACAGACTACAGCATGTTTTTGCACTTGATTTTGCTATACTGCATCTGACAGAAGCAAGTAAAAGATGAATACCGTGTCCGACAAACAAGAAGATATGCTATTATAGTAATCTAACTGGTCACCAAATTTAAACTGCAAAGCAATGTGCTTGAAAGAATGCTATACTACAGGTTTCCTAATTTTGCTAAGGCACATAATTAGAATTAAAGACATAAATCGCAGCTCATGACTCTCAACATTCAGCTTGGAATACCAAGATGTATTACACACATTCCATGTATCAAATGCTAAGCCACAGTTCCCCAAAACCAGTCAAACCAATCACGTCTTTAATTAGTATGGGCAGTTTGAAAAAGTTCCTTAACCTTGTAATTGCAAAACAAGCTCATTTAGGAACAAACTGTCATGTCTGGATACAAATGTAATTGCCTAGTGATAAGGACAAGAATTAATTTAGCAAATCTGCAGCATCTTGAAGAAACTCCTAGCTGGTCACCAGTATTTCTCCTCATATCTGCAAACCCTTCTTCAGTTTGATCACAGAAATCACAGTTTTAGCCTCACTTTTAGGAACTACTTAGATGGGAAGCACATGCTATCCTATGAGGCTGAGGGTTGATGAAGTACACCAACAGCTTTGAAGACCACTGTCCAAATGGCAAATCTAACCTTCTTAATTTATTTCATGTAACACATGAGAGCTACACTTGAAAGATAAGAACATACCTTGCCATACAGCATAGCTACTACCAGGCTGTTTAATGAAGAAAAACAATTTATATCGAAAATACAAAATTCAGGATTTTTTAATTAGACATAGATCACAACACTAGGAACTTCTTTCCTGAAAGGCTGCATGCATTCAGATTGCTGCATGGCTCCACTGAACTCATCTACATTCATGATCAAAGGGGTAAGAAAACACCTAGTAGGAATAGCCAAAGACTGCCTGGCATGTTAATGAGGATCCTGATCGCACAACAGGGATGGTATAGTGGGGCTGTGCAAGTCTGCATAGCTTCTATCCTCCTACTGAGTTGTGCTCAAGGAGTGCGTAATTAATTGTTACTGTTTGTTTCTTTTTACAAATCAATGGATTTGCAATTGAGTGCCACCCAGTGACAATCTAACAACTGACACTAGACAGTAAAGGCAAAATTTCCCTCTGAACACCAGAAAGAACTTTGTCTTTTTTTCAGCTCAGCTTGGGCTGACTTCTAGTCTTTCTAAACCACACCATTTATCACTATATACCTCATGGAGATGCTTGTTCAACAGACTGCTATGAAGCCTTACTTTCTTTGAAAAAGAAAGAAAGAAAAAAAGACTTCTCTAGATTTTAAGGGGGAAAGGAGGGAAAGAGATTCTGGACAGAAAAAAAACCCCACAACATATTCATTTTCATCAAGGGCTACTGAACCTTGCTGCCATTGCCTTCCTGCTGAGGCCCTGTTTCTCCACTCTGGAGGGGAAAGTAAGCACATACTTAATGTGTATTTTGATCCATGCAAGTTCAAGTCAATGATTCAGGGGGATATTTAAGAGTATCAGTGTACTCTTGCGCATACAAATTCCATAAAATTGAATAGTTGTCTCAGTGTATACTAGCACTTCTATGAGCAAGAATTTCTGGTACAAAACCTTTTATTAAAATTGTGTTAATATTTTGTTAACTGGTAAATTGGAAAATATGAAATGAAGATCCACTTTGCACTCACAGCAGGTTGTTTGAGGACTCACTGTATGTATCTCAGACACCCCCAATTCAGTTTTAGCATCAGAAACACCACAAAAAAAGTTTTCTCGTGAAGTAGGAAAAGTAAGGAAAAATTAAGAAAAACAGAAACTTGTAAACTGTGGAAAAAAAATAAATCACTATAGCTAAAGCAATAGTTGAGCACAGCTGAAAGCCTTGCTGCTGAACTACTACAATCCATTTTTATTGAAAATGTTATATATCTCCATATAGTAGCTCTAACTCCTATCAGGCTTAATTACTTTTGTCTACAGCTAGGGGAACTACAGTTTCTGCTCCCAATTCATCAGTGTATTGATTCAGTTTCATATCAGCATAAGAGCACTGCAATTAACAATATTATAATAGCAATAAAGGAATACAGCATTGTCTTAGAGTGTGCCAGTTCAAAAACCGCAGAGGCAATGATTCCTAATAGTCTTTAGCTAGTTGATAGACATTTGAATTTCAGCACCTTAAACTTAACCTGTGTCTTCTGAAGTAGCCACAGAAAGCTACAAAACCTTGAATTCTGAGCAGAAAAAAACGGTAATCATCTTATACTCATAAAATGCCTTTCATTCAAAAATACTAAAATGTACTAAGCAACTTTTCACACCATCTAAAAAGAATAATTTTACTTGTCATTGAAGTGGGAATAAGAGTGTACAAAAATATTATTTTAGAGCTTTGCATGGGAAAGTGAAGTTCTGCCTTGTGCTTGCTGCTGGCATTAAGCCTACCCACACCCTACATTCGCCAAGCAGAATTTAAAGCCATCTCCTGCCCACATTCATCTCGAAGTAACCTGAAATATGCATGAACTCAACACAAATGAGATTTGGCTAAGCTGGAATGAGTACTATTTGCCCAGAACGCTCACTTTGCCAAAGCTTAGAAGAGGCACTGCAGCTCAGGCTGGGTGCTTCCCTCTTCAGGCGTTACTGTCAGATCCAGCTCTGCTGCCCACAGACTATTCCACAACATGTAAAGAAACAAGGCCCCACACGACCCCATGGTGTGCTCCAATTCCCTAGCTGCCCTTACTGCTCTCAGATGGTCTGTGTCTACTGCTTGTCTAAAACAGGATGGACATACTAAAATTGATGCAGATGCATCACCTTCATATCTTTTCAGACAGTTGAAAGCACATAAAAAGGGACAACAAGTTTCAAAAAGGTACAAGAGAAACTCACATTCTAATATTTTTACTAACATGGTAGATTTGGTGTTTGTTTTCTTTTCAAAGAATGGCTTGTCCTTAAAACAAACAAACAAACAAAAAAAAAACCCACAAAAAACCACCATGAAATGCATTGTCATGAATGAGGTCTTTGTAATTGCATATACTTATCTGAAAATTCCAGCCTACATTACTAAAGAGACTCACATCAAAGACAAAAGGACAAAAAACATCTTTTGAGTATGTGGGCAACCAACTAATAAGTACGAAGTGAAGCTCTGCAATTGAAAAATAATGCTTTTCATTGACCTAAGTTCCTCTGATTGTATGATGCAAAATATTTTTGCCACTTGCTATGTCCACAACTGCTGTTCTGGCCCGGCAAGTATGAAGCACGACCTGTTTTTTTCCACTTTCATACACATGCTTGTATGGAACAGTAGATGCTCAGTTTCTCTGCTTTCTGGAGTCTCTTTCTACCTTCTCCTATTCATTAAAACAATTACTGGGTTCACCACGGTCAATAACCTTCCTTGGTCCAATACAATTAATTCTGAATGGGTAACTAAAATTACACAGCTTAGAATATTCGTAGAAGAAAAAAATGAGATGGTATTCAAAATAGAATGCATGCCCTTTTAACTGAGATTCAAAATGTGTGTATATATATGAGAGATAATGAAGATGCAGGCAAGGCTCTTGTTCATAAGTTCAGCTGCAAGGAGGCTGTCTTACTGGGGAATGAGGTTATAACAGGACATTGGACCTGTGACAATTTCAGTTATAATGCATCGGCATAAAGACAACTGCTTCCTCTCTTGCTCTTTTTCCACCACTAAGCAACTCTTGGGGGTATTTTGTATAAACTGTAAAAGGTCAGACCAATATTTACGATCACTGATCTTATTCTGAGAGTGAACTTCACAGCTCAGTCACCAAAAATCTATTTTGCTAGGTCAGTGGAGGTAACTGCATCATGAGAGCAATCTGGCAGGGCAGAGCTTTGAGATGGAAAACAGCTTCAGGTGCATGGTGAAACCAGTGAAGTGTTTATGTCCTGTTTTGCTGAACTTTTAAGGTCTGTGATTTCCAACACATGTACAGGTATCAACGGCAGTTAACCCCCAGCTTGAGAAGGAATGATCACTCAGCTGAAAATAATTAAGTCAAAATCCAGGGACAAGGGCATACATTTTTCATGCACGAGATCAATATAAACTGTCATGTAAATACAAAGATATTATTGATTAAATCCTCTTTTCTGATTTGGACCTCAGGCCCTTTATCTTTTACAGCCCATCTTCCTTAAATTGCTACACTAGTTTAATGAAGCATAGCTCTGAATTTCTCTAGATAGACTTCTGGTAGTTTCTGTTTCTATTCCCCTTGGTGGTTTTTTTTCAGATGTACTTGAATGAACTTCAAGACTAAATAAATCAAAATATTCTCCCCATCTTTGGTGCATTAGTTACTAAGCTTACCAACTTGGTTTGATACTGTTAGCTGCCTACAACAGACTGGTATTCCACTTGGAGGTCATCATATAAGTGTTATGTGTGTATGAATGCATACATTTAGGAATCTGTAAAAGCTATATAAAACTTCAGTTCAGCTTTCACATGCTGAAGCAGACATTATTCTGCAGCAAAAGCCACAGCTAGTTTAAAACAAAGTCCCATTTCAGTCTTCCTAACTTTAGCTTAGAATATTCATTTGGCCTTTTATATTACTTGCTGATGAGGTCTGAAGGTAAATTTCTCTGGGTCTTTGTCTCCTCGTCTGTAAAAAGCAAGAATGAAGAGCTTTGCCTTCCTGCATCACGTATTGGGTATTCGCAGATTGAATCTGTTATCTAACTATTGGGACTTAGCAGTGTGATTTGGTGGGCTACTAAGTAAGGAGGATTAGTTGGTGATGCTGATAGAAACTGAGGTCAAGATTTCTTTCCAAAGATGCACTGTTAAACCAAGCAATCTCTATCAAGAGAGAAACTATCAGGGAAACTCCTCTGATATATTCACAAAGAATTCTTCTTCCCAAGATACTATATGACTCACAAATCATTGTTACAAGCAGCTTCCCTTTCCCCTATAGACCAATGTGTTTGTTATCAGCTTGCAGCACCTCCTGAAATATATTATACTACATAAAATTAATACAGGTGCCTGTCTTTTATTATCATGACTTACAATTGATCCTATTTTATTTATAGCATATGAAAGTAAAATGCTATGGACTGTGTCCTATCTGTAATTACTTCCAAAGGCTTTTTATCATTGCAAAGAATCTAGCTGTTAGAGAAGCTGTGGGTACAATTCCATCAGAGAAAATATTATCACTATCTTTTCCATCCTAGATCTAATTCTTGCATCATATCCTTGCTGTAAATTGAGATGACACAGATGAGCTGAAAGATGGTCAGAGCAGATGCCACAGTTTTCTGACTTCCAGAAACAAATGTTCACCTGAAAGACTGTCCACTTTGTCCACAAGTGGATCCCTTCCTCTGTTATCAACACAAAAACTTATATAATTGGAAAACCTGTTTTATGTTTTACTTCTTCGAGATGTAACAGGAAAAATATGCAATTATGGGGCATTGTCTTCTCTTTCAAAAGGTAGTCCCACTATACTCACACTTCACACTAGTAAGACTACCCAACTAATCAAATCTTCAAATAGTAAGTACTGGATAATACTACGTATGTCAAGCATATATCTTCATTTTATGGTACCTTGCTGCTAAGTAGTTTAAAACATTATGTAATATTAATGTTCAACTGGAGGAAATTTCTTATACTGCTGTTTATTTCTTCTCTAGAATCTCTTTAAAACAATATACATATGAAAATTTTATTCTATTGTTTCTATCCCTTTCTGCCCTTTGCTTATTAATGATTAGGCAATGGATCCTTACTTATTATGACTTAAGACTATGGAGTAAAAGAATCTACTTAAAGGCATAAAATAGATCTGCAGGTGATGTTACTATTCCTTTCCATCTATATCAGGCTCTTTGACAATGCAAATAAATCAGTTTCACTTCTACCTTTGGCAGTCGGCAAGTTATTTCTTCAATAGCTGAAGAACCCTCAGAGTGAATTATATTTAGAGTCATTCTTTCATTCTACCCTAAATCCTTAAGCAAGGAATAGATTGGAGGAAAAAGAACCTTTTGTTTTCATCATACAGACAAAAAAAGTGCAGAGGAACAGTCAGTTTTGTTTGTTTTTTTTTTATTAAAGAGGAAAAAAGAAAAGAACAAAGTGAAGTTTTACATTTAGCAAGGTTCCTACATCTTTCACCACCATGAATAAAATTTTGTTCAACTGCATCCCTCATTGCTCACAGACCTATTGATGAATATGAATAATTGTCTCAACTGTTTTACCTGACACGAATCTTGCTTCCTTATTTCCTTACAAAACACCTTTGGGATATTATTATACTACTCTTCTACTAAAATATAGTAAATCAGAGCCTATTAAGCATAAACCCTTCGAGAAATAAAGGACTGCGCATTCAGATGAAGAAAAGCTTGCTACATTTATAACAAACAGTAGGGGGCTAAACTTCTCATACAGTGGACATTTGTATACCTGCTTTGAAAACATAAAATGCCTTCAGTTCTATTTGAGTAAAAGTGATCTCCTTGCCTTACATCTTTTGGGGAAAGGAAGGACTGAATTTAGAAAGATTGTTTTAAAAAAATCTTGAATGTTGTCAGCACCACTGGATTTCAATTTCATATGTTTACTGACATAACTGCGAACTAGAATATTGATCTCAACATATTTTATACAGTTCAAACCACGTGTGCAAATCAGGTTAATTGATTTCAACAGTTATTCAGTTTACCATGGAATAAATCAAAATATGACCCTGTAGGGCTCCATTAGTACTCATCTGCTCTAACTGAGACCACAGTGGGTTAGTGGAATCTGAAGTGCATCACTCCTCTCCCGCTCCAGAATGTAATTACGGTGTTACATAAGTATTCCCCTACATGAAAGTTTTAAATCTAATTCTATTACATATGTAGAAAAATTTGAAATATAAATATTGAAATCGAGACAAAAAAGACTTGCAATTGTACTTTCAACAAAAACATGAAACACAGATATATGCTGGAAAACTAAAATGGCAGGACAGAGGGTGGAGGTAATTACCATAACAAAGTTAAAAACAGACTTCTCCCCAGGGCTACTCTGAACACTTCAATTAACATGACAGAGCAGTTAAAACGTTCCTTTTTCCCCATATATAAAATTCAACAAGTTCTTAAACTGCTCCAAGAACTGTTTGTAGATAAAGCATAGTAGATAAAGGTAGGTTGGAAGAAACCTGAAGGAAAGTGATAAAATGATAACATTTGGAAGTCACAAGGGAAAAATAGAGAACAATAAAACAATGTACTTCAAGAAACTCAGTGCAGGTCTGAATCACTTCAGAGAGTGAGAGCTGAACAATAAATAATATGTGAGCAACTGAATTTTTATGCTTGGTATTCTTCTTTCTCTTTATAAGTTTAAGTCGACTTATCCTGTTGAAATTTACTCTACATAACCTGAAGCAGGCTGAGGCAACTGCAGATTCTTAAACAGTAATCTTTTATAGTTCATGCAAGACAATAAAACATCAGAAGACCAGGAAGAGTATGTTTTTCAATGGGATAAAGGAACATCTTGGGATAAAGACAGCAGCTTACTAAAAGTTTCCTGAGATACTTAAATGAGTAATTCAAGACAGTACTTGTAAACATTAAAATTTTAGTAGAGACATTAGTAACTAGCAAACATTTGGTAAAAGTAAATCGAGTGATATCTACTTGAACACCTTATTTAAGAACGTAATAGGCTTTTGACAGTAATAGAGAAGCACCCAAAACCACATAACTAGACTTCAGCAATAGCTCTGACTCCTTAGATGGTGCTTAGAAAGCCTAGAGAATGTGCAAGAAATAAACGCAGTTGTACTACTGCAGAATTTGTCACTACACACTACTCTGAGGTCTAAAAACAGATTCAGATCTAGGGGAAAGACACAAATGAAAAGTTCTATTGGAAAAACAAAACTATACTTTAATGCTAAAGGCCTTAGTGGTCTCAAATTTGTATTTAACCCAGCAAGAACAAAATCCTCATACTAAAGGCTAAACATAACTTAAGGACTCTTTCCTTCAGGACAATACAGTGCTACTGAAATGCTGAGTTCTGAATGCTCATGTCCAGTGTGAAAGCCAAGACATCTCTGCTTTGCACCTGAAGAAACTACCATACCTAAGAATCACAGTCATTCCAAAGCATACTCCTGGTTTTTCATTTCTTGGTTTCAAAAATGAGCTCAGAGCACTTAGATAATTGAGCAGAAACCTGCTGGCCATTCTGTGATGCCAGTGGAGTCAACAGGAGATGGACTTACTCAGAAAGTCAGCAATTTGCATCTCAAGTTCTGCACCCATAGTAAAAAACTGACTCAGTAAGACAGACTTAATTTCTGTTTTAACTCTCTAATAAAAACAGTCTTTCCAGTTCCTAAATTTGTCTTTTACATGAAACTGGCTTTTTGCCTATTGCATGTAAGTGTAAACTTTCTTGGAGAAACCTTATAAGCAAGCTCACAGGTATGGGAGCCATACCTTTAGAATTCCATAGCTATTTTTTTCAACCCTTTGGAGAAAGGGGAAAAAAAAAAAAAAAAGAAAAAAAAAAGTAACATTAACATATGATATTTGGGGAACAAAATAACTACATGTTATGGTGGGATGTCACATATTATCTGTATGCATCTTTATTAAACTATCAGTGTAAAATTTGAATGTCTCCTCTATTATTTTCTTCTGTGTCTTTTCACTTATCATTCAAAATGAAAGTATTAAAATGCCCCAAAGGTATAGCAGTGCCGCTCTCCTTTTGCCAATAGTATTAGTGTTCCTTTCTCCTCCCCCCAAGATTTCCCTTTCAATAACATTTATTTCAAATAATTTTAACATCAAGGACAATGTAGTACCCAGTTATTTGACTGAGTAAGACAAAGGTCAGGCTTCATGCACTGCTGCATATTAAGTGAAGAAGCAGGAATAATATTTTCCAAGACCTAGATAGAACTGAATTTAAACTCTAATAGTTAACCAATTTGAGAGCAAATGAGATGTTTCACATTGAGGCTGTTGTTGATGATGGTGCATTGTTTGTGATTGGATCTCCCTCAGTGCTTGCTATTGCTGTTAATGCAGTCTTGGAAACATTTTCAATAATTGCTTTACATGGCCCTAGAAGGGGAAAGAGAAATGAAAAGGAAGTCTGCAACATCAGAACAAATCTTTCTGGAATTGAGTTCACTCTGAAATTTGGATACCACATTTCACAGAAGAGGATGAGTTCAACTGTTTTGTTTTATTTATTTATGCAAATTATTTCTGTCAGGTAATAAGGTAAACAGAGAAAATGCTGAGACTGCAGCACAGACTAGAATACTGTTGGTATGCTCTGCTTACCATCTCTGAATGAGATGGAATCCTCTTTCTTTTTTGATTTGAACGAGAGCTATGAGGTGTTTCGGTGTTTCAGACCAAACAGGAAGATCTATACAAGTATTCTTAAAACGTGCTTCACCTCTTGTCAACCTCAAGAACACTTGCTGTATTTGCAGTTATTCCCATAGTCTCTCAGTGACTCCCAGAGGCAATCTATACAGCACTAGTCAAGGCTATAGGAAGAATCCTCCACAAGCATTTCACACTCTGCCATCAACTCCCTTATTGTCTGTAGGTGAACCACTTTGGGCATGGCTGCAATGTACAGTCAAGTACAGCAAGGAGATTCCAAGCTCATACATTTGCAAGGCATTGTTTAAAAAGGAACAGAAAATCATGAGATCTGAAAGCAATCTGGCCACATCTGACAGACCTTGTAAGTTCATTCTTTTATCATTACAGTTTATTTGCTCAGAGGTTGTGCTGAGATTGTTCTGTTTCTGGTTTTGAAGCAGCTATGCACATTAATACCCCAAGGAGGTACATTTCACACTTGACTGCACAGTACAGACATGCCAACAGTCTGCCCCAGCCTTGAAATCATACCTGTAATCCTACCTGTAAAGTAGGGACAATGATTTGACCTATAAAATATAAAGATGCAGAAAGTAATGCATTTTGACAGTTTCTCTACAGTTCAGTATAGTGATGAGGGCCAGATGAATAATGCAGATGTTTGAGCACTGTTGCAAAACTGCAAAAAATCCTTAGATTTGATTCTTCAGAGTCAGTGGATACTTTTGAAAGCATCACTGACTTCACCAAGTTCTAAGGTGATGGTAAGGCCAGTACTGATGTCAGGGCCTGGAGGGCATTCAGAAACATTAACAGCTCTGACCAGCCTCACCTGTGAAATTGTCCCTCCCCAGTTCCTTCAGAGTCCATAGGCCCAGAAGCTCCAGACATGGAAGTTCAGTTCGTCTTTGAGCTGTGCTACAGAAATGCTGGTTCTCAGCACTAACAGGGTCACTCAGCCTAACACCACAGCACTATCCCATGCTGACTTTGTTGGGACTGCCCAGGTGAGGCACAGACTCACTCTTTTGCCATGCCTGAGGTTGTTGCACAGTCTTGACTCAGCCCCTTCAGTATGTGTGTGGTGTGGAACTCCTTTGCTGCACATCTCCCACCCCTCTTCACGGGCAGGCAGCACTTGTTGCTCCCTGACAGCTAGCACTAGATTCAAGAAAGCCTGGGTCTCCTGCTCTATGCTTTCACCAAGACACATCCTACCTTCTTCAAATGCCACGTGCAGCTAATGGAAGACTGGTCAGTTGGTTACCACCATCCAGTTTCAACCAGTAGCCTTATGGTGTTTCCCTGGACTCAGAATGGTTGAGAAACAAGGTGGCATCAATGACACAAGAGGCAAGACACAGAAAACTTCAGTGCCATCAAGACTTGGGTGACTGAATTAGAAATTACAATTATTCATGTTCTCAATGTTATAAAAAGCCAGGGTTTTCCCAAGAAAGGTGAGGAAATTGATAGCCCGACAATGTGGTCAAGAAGACAGAAAAAGCCTCCAGCCTTTGGGGAAATTAATTCTTGGAGACTGAAAACCTCAAATTATCTAAAGGAGAACACTGTGTAGCATTGTACTGTAGATCACTGACAAGGAACTCTATCCCTATACATTTATCTTAGATGCAATATGTATTTCTTAATCATTTTCTGTTTATCATAAAACTACCAAAGATAGTAGCTTTAGATTAGATTGAAACTGTCTAGATTTGTTTTACATTGTTTTTCAGACTTTTTTTAAAACAGTGTTTGAATTCCTTTTGATCGAATCTGTCTGAAGTCCAAATCAATAAAGGGGTAACATTTTGCGTTCACTATTTACTCTTTTAGTGTTACAGTTGTCAGAAAATGACTCCAGGGGGGAGCTGTAAAATTAACAAACTTTTTACCCATACCATGGATATGACCTCTCCTAGTGATTACTCCTCCTAGTTCAGGAGAATCCCATATCTGATTATGTTATTACAGCAGCAATTTGGTGGAAACTCATCACCATAAAATCCTGATTCCTACTGTTGTATCTTTCCCTACATGAGCTCTAATCTGCTTTGTCACTGAAAACAGAATATTGCAAAGCTAACTCTTAACATCAAACATCTCTGTTTCTACACCCGGTGTTTTAACTCAATTAACAAATTACAACATGAGCAACCGATGTAGAAATAATAATTAGACCTACTTTCCTACTTTGAAAGGGCTCAGTTGGTAACAGAAGCGCACACATACCTTATAAGTGCACTGAAGATATTAGCTAAACGACCCTTACTACACCTCTACATGGTAGCATTTTCTTATTGTTTACTCATTTTGCACATTAAGAGAGATTTAATTTTTGTCATCTCATGGCTTTGCACAAGACGGTAAGTGATACTTTTAGTGTAGTGGCACGTTTATGCATTGTGGCTTTGTGCTTCTCATGCTAAAATTAAAGGCCAAATGTCCAGGGAAGGACCAGAGGCATTAAAGTATAAAGTTGACCCAGTGACATATAATATTTGCAATTTCAAGACCTTTCCTGTGTTTCTCTACAGAGTTGTTTCTGCTGTACGTCATTTCTCCTTTGGTATTCCCCTACTTTGTTTAACTCTGCACTTCCTAAGTTACAGATCCCGGAATGCTTTAAAATGGAAAAGCCCTAAACAATGTTCAGCAGTGTTCTCCCTCTTACATTCTTTACTGGAATGGTCACTGTGAGATTGCTGCCTTTGAAGAAAAGATAGGCAAGACATTCTCCAAATGCGGAAGAGACATATATGAAGATCAGCAGGGCATGTGCAACTTCAAAGGTATATAAAATAAAGACTGCTTTCAGAGGATAATTGGGAAAGTAAGCTGATACACATTTAGTCATCAGAGGAAAGCTTCAAACTAAGCTTTTAGTCAAACAATCCACTCTAGGATATCAACATGAAGGAAAAGAAAAAAGAAAAATAGCTTTCCTAGATCCTTTAACAAGCTATGTGAATAAAACTGAAATACGGCCAGGGATGTGATTCACACTAAGACATCCTTTCAGCCTTCTCTGCAATGCTCCAGTCCTTGTCACTGTCTGGTTTCTCTGTCAGACAGATTTAGTGCAACGAACTTAAAACTCCTGGTGAAGAGACAAGACATAAACCTTCCAGTTTGTTGAATGATAGAATTACTCTGTTGTAAACGAGCAATGAATAAATGTACAAAAGGAAAACATCACTTTTTGTGGGTTCATATAGTATGCAATAAAAATATATAGCTCCCCATTTATAAAATCAATCAAAGTTTTTCCAACTGTCCCATATTTTTTACATGCCTTCACAACTGTGAGCAGCTGCGTCTACATATGTTCCTTGATTTTATGCCCACATTACAATGGCATTGAAGTACTCCTAGCTGTGCAGGCACATTTTTTATCCACCCCAACCTTCTGTTGCTGGGACAGTAAATGCATTTGATGGAAGAGGAACAGGGGCACGAGGATAGTGTAGAGTATGCAACACAAAGACTAATGGAAGTTGGGAGGAATGAATCTTATTTCCTACCAAACTGTGGCACAGTACCCTGTACTATGAATTCACTCGAACATACTCAATTTGGCAGGCCTGCTTTATGAAAAGGCTTGTTTATTTTTAATGATGGAGTTAAATCTTATATAATTACTTTGGTACAAAGATCTTTTAAATTTATTATTTTTATAAATGATGGCTGCTTTCCTCATAGATGAAGTATAGAAGAATATATATTAACAGATCCTACTTAATTTGTGAAAATAGAACTTTCAAGAGCATGGGGCTTATGCCATGCTGTACCTGCAAATTTCTGAGAAAGGGAGGCATTAATTTAAGAAAATAATTGACTACTTACTTTATATATTATACAAAAGTCAGCTACAATTTTGATCCATCTGTAATTAATTCTTCAAACATTTTAAAATTTCTGTCATTTTTAGACTTTGGAGAAAAATCCCTCATTAATACAATTATGAGTGCTAAACACAACTGGCTGTTTTTCACTCTGCACGATGAACTCCATTTGGATCTGAAGAATTTTTCCTGCTTACATGTATGATGGCAAACTTCAGGCTTTGTCTAGTCTCATTTTAAACAACTGATGTACTGAGGTTCTACAGAACTCTTCCTGAAAGTATCCACAAAGCAATAAGCATCTTTGGTAGGAAATACTTCCTGAGTCCAGCCATAACTTCAGCTTTCAGTCTCTGAGAAGGCCAAAGAAGAGAAGGGGAGTTTGTGTATTTTAGATAATGAGAATTATCTCAGATAATGAGAAAATTTCTTTTGCACTCTTAAAGTTCTTGAACATCTCTGCACAGAGGGGCAGAAGCAAGCAGTGCATTCTCCATCAACAAATACGCTCAGCCCACGACATTACTTGTGTGCATACAAACATCTTCAAGTCAAACAAACAGCTTTTAGCAAGCTTATCTAGATGTAAAGGCAAATCATAGAATTACAGAATGGCTTGGGGTTGAAGAGTCTCCAACACCCTCTCCGCAGGTTGGGCCACGAACCTCCAGATCTGGTACTAGACCACACTAGAATGAATTGAGGTAGATCATATCTCACTAGAAACAAGTTAGCACAGAGCATTTACTGTAATTGGAGCTGCTGCAAGCCAAGGAAATGTGGAATAATAGGAAATCACTGTATACCAGCACAGGTCCATCATGTTGGTTCCCTGAAGGAGTATATTTTATCTCTCAACTGAATTCCTTTACCCATTAGGGAATCCATTTTTAAGGCATTAATAATGCTAACACATTCAGATATCTTTGCTAGTCTTCACTGTGTGTTTATCATAAAAGGAGTTATGAATAAAAGGAATTAAGGGAAGGAAAAAAGTGGCAGTATAAGAATCCTATTTAAGTTACTGCTATTAAATCTCAACTCACAAGCTAAATAGTACAGTAATTCAAGCAGTATTTACAATGCAATAAAGATAATTACCAGTAATGTGAACTAGATGAGGCTCTTTCTCAGGGAAACTAGTCAAGGACCAGCCCAGAGCAGTAAATCCTTCAACAACCTCATTTGTCAATTATCTTCATAATCTTATTGCTTATAATGATTATCTAATTTATTACTATCAAACTGGACAAACCATGAGGTAAAACAATGAAATCAATCAAGTGAGCTGGAGTTTGTCAGCCAAACAGCAAGCAGAATCCAGGAGAGCAGGAAAGTACCATGGCAGTTGATACTAGGGGCAAAACATCTTAGAAGGTAGAGACTGCTGCTTATGGCGCTACATATTGGACAGGACTGTGAGTAGTTATTATGCATCAAAAATTCATTGAGTTCCTTTCCTCAGAAGACCTTCCTACCATACTTTTAATGACAGGGACCAAACCAGCCTGTAAACTGTTGATAGCTTGCAAGTGGCAAGAAAATGCCTGCAAATCAGAGGCTAAGTGGGACCTGCTGGTCGCAGATGGCATTTGGCTCGCGCCTTAAGAAGAGGTAAAAGTGGAAACAAGTAGAAATTTAATTAAAACCATTTTTAGCGGTCTTGGAACTGAAAGACTGAATCTTTTCCTGAGCTGTGAACACATACTGAGACAATAAAATATGTTTTCTAGGGATAATATAGCAGAAGTGAATCACCAGCAGTGATGGCTATTTTATTTTTTTCCACTTTCCCAGCTCTGTAACATTATTACCCTTTTGCACTGTCAGATATTAAAATTCTATTAATGATCAGGAACTGTATTAAACTGTCTGAAAATGAAATAATATGATAGTGTGTTTGAAGGTTACAGACAAGCCCTTGGGTGTAATTCACTAAGCTCTAATCTACCTGCTTGGTACTTTAACAGATGAAGCACGAAGGATTGTTTCTGGGACACCAATTACTACTAAGACATATGCTCCTCCACCCCCAAACATACACACAAGCAATACTCTTTACAAGTTGACAGCAGGAATAGGGCAGTAATCCAAAAACAAACCAGACTAACAGTCAGTTTTCTTAATTACACTATCACGGGTTTCATTAGGAAAGCAACGAGGAAAAGTGCATTGATCCTATTACAGATAAAGGCATGTAAGATCAAGAATCAGAGATCCAGCCCTTTGACACAGTCATATAGTTATAAGGAGTACCGTAGGTGACTTGGATTTGAGAGGTGACAGAATCCTTTCCCAAAGGAATTCTTTTACTGTTGGGAACAGGACTAGCAGCAGTTCTCACTCTTTATTCCATAGAAGATATTTCTTTGTCTCTTCTTGTATATTAATAAAACAAGTATAATTACCTTTTATGCTTAGTCTTTTCTAAAGCACAAGTAAGGCCTTAATCCAGAGTCAAAAGAAATTATTGCTCAGTTAGGCTCTTTTGGAAAGGCTGTACTATGATAGATGTGTCATAAATCATATAGAAAGGTGGAGCTCAAACCCTTTCTGAAATTTTATTATCTAATTCTGCCATCTCTGAAACAAAAAATGTCTTAACCAACAGGCAATAAAATGAAGGAAACTATAAACGGTGTTTATAATGTAACTGATTACAGTGTTTTTCCAGACTTCAAGTTTGTGTTAAAAGGGATAATTCATTTGGTATTTGGTTGGGAGGGCATAGTAGAAGGAGAAAAGGAAGGAAGAATACTCTTAGAATATTTCCAAGAAAAAGTAAAAAAGCAAAACTCCAAAAAACCCCCAGTACCTTTCACACCATAGGTTACTTCTGTAAATCTGGAGATACTGTAATACAGTTACACTTCCTCTGCTAATAGGAGATTTGGGTAGTATGGAAGTGCTACAGAGAGGTACAGCTTAATATTGTAAAAAATTGTAATGTTTCACATTAATGGAGATGCATGTATTTCACTACACCCTATACGTAATAGTTAACTGATGGTAATGACATGGAAGGTTAATATACACTAAAGTAAGGACCTCTATTGTTCTGTCCTCTCCAGAAAGATTTCAAATCTCTCTGAGATGGAAAATGGTGATTGACAGTTGTGAAATACATTTATTATCAATTAGTAACCTCAAAATACTTCTAAAAAATAAACATCCTTCTGGGTAAACCTTGTATTTCCTAGTTCAAAATGACTGTTTAAAATTCAGATTCTTTAGAAAAATTAGAATGTAGAAAACATTATGGAGCTTTTTTCTTTCTTGAATATAATTGAACTAAATCCTTAACTAAATAATTCAGATTCTATTTGAGCCTTAATTAGGATAAACATCTACTAAATTCTGTGAGAAATTACAGACAGTTCAGAAAATATCATCTAATTGCAACTGCACAGCCAGTGGATAACCTCATAACTGTTTGTAATAGACATAAGAAATATCAACCTGCATGTGATTTCTACTTCACCTGCTGTGGAAAGTCATGCATCAGTTAAATATGGAAATTATTATTAATATATTAAAAAACCTCAGATATAAATAAAACACTCAAAGTCATGAAGAAACCATTTGTGATACAACAGAGTTTGCATACTGGCTTTATGGATAATTTACCTATCTATGAAGGGTGATAACAATTCACATCCTTAGGACAAAGGGAGAATTCTGGTAATCAGTAACCTTTGGATGAAAACCTGACACCGAGTGCATACTTCCCAGTCTGGATTACGGTCTTGTGAGGGAGCTGCTTATACAACAGAGAGAAGTCTCATGCAACAGTGCACAGACTCCATGCAGGTTAGCCTCACAGTGTCACTAACCCAGTCAGGAGTTTGCTGCAATAACAGTGTGGTGCATGTAGGAAGAAAAAGCACCATATATGGAATCTAACCTTAACTAATAGGGACCTGCCTTCTTTCTGAATGAGACATATCTCTTCTGCTTTGGGATCATGGTGTATTGCTGTTTTCTGCAATGAGCAGAGTAATTGCACTGGCTAACTTAAACTCTCCCAAAATTTCTGGTACATTCAAAATTCTGTTTTTCTCCTTTCCAGAACAGTTAAAGAGCAGACAACACACAGCTGCTGCATTGCACCCTGCAGTAGCTGCTTTTCCACAGTGTTTGCTCAGTAATGATCCCAACATACACACTTTTTTCTACTTACAGTTTACTTTCAACATATGTGACCATGAAACAGAGAAAAACTATCAGTGTCAGATGCCTGTTTTCCCTACACCAAGTGTCTCAACAGTTTTTGCCTCTGTGAGAGGCAAAAAAAGACATATTATTTTCCAAATAACTTTGTTGCTATAAAATACTTGGTCTTCCTGACATTAAATGAAAAAAATAAACTTAAAGCTCTCATTCCTTTTTAGTCAGGTTCAGAGACAGGATTGGGGCTGCGCTGCATAAATTGGGATTGAAGCCAAGTATTCAGAAGGTTAGGGCTTTGACATAAAGACTATGCCAAATGTAAATGGCATTTCATCTCCCTGAAGTGAAGTTTGCAAGCCATAAGTTGTGTCAAATCTGTGTTGCTGTGTTTCCCTCATGAGACAGTGTTAACAGAGCATGGTGGGAGAAAAAATAAAGTTACCATTTTCTTTGTTCTATACATGCTTTGGAAAGAAACATTGCATGAAGGCCTAAATAAAGTAATGTTTGTCCATACTGTCTTGAATAAGAAAAAAAAAAAAAAAAAGAAAGAAATAAAAAGAAAAAAAATAATTATTAAACAATTATTGGTGCTTCCTCCTAGTCAGTATGCATGCTCCTTCTCAGCAGCACCTTTCTCCAGTTTAGGTCGGAATGGTTATCTCAATACAACGAGGTGCTATCAGTTTGGCTGTTTGAGCCTTTTTCTGCCTAGGAGCCATGCATAGTTCATCCCAGCAGGAGATTGCACCTCACAGATTTTGCAGGTGACACCTGCAAAAAGGCTAAAAACTCAAATGAAGCCAGACATGATGCAGACTCTCCTCTCTTTCTTTGAAAACTATTCTGGGAGGCATTCACAGCCTTGCTTGCCATTTTGCATCAGCACACTCATCCTGGCGTCACGTCCTGTAACATCTGTTCCTTCACTGACTAGACCATTTCTTAATGATAAATTAAAAACAATTCTAATTAAACACTATAATGGATCTATCAATCTGTGTTACTGAGGCAGAACAAGGATGTAATTAGTTATTGATACAAAAAGATTTGTTTAAACTAGTTTGGTTTCCTATTAGCCACCACAAGCATGTTTATACAGAACTTGAAAAAACCACACTGCTGTATTTCTGTCTTTCTTTCAGGCTAAAGATAAACATGGGAGCAGATTATTGTAATGGTCTGAGTCATTTGCTCCACATTCTTTCCTATTTTAAATAATAATTCTTTCTTCTGACTGACAAAACATTACTTCCAACATTCAGATCATCTATTTAACGCATACTAAATTCACTACTTCACTGTGTAAGCAGTCTTTTCTATAATTATTTTTAAAGATAAAGAAGAAACATATAATTTAACATTTACCAGTCTCTCTTTCTTTGGTTACCAGAGAAAATCCTGTTTTAAATCCAAAGGAAATCCAGATTAAACAGAAGAATGTGAAGGAAGTACAATGACAGCACATGAATGTAAGAGAAGGTAGGAAGATTAGTCTGAAAAGGAAATGACAAACATCTGGTGCAGCTAGGAATTGAATTACAGTCAGTGCATTCTTAGCAAAGCTGTGACATGTTTGAAATAATCAAAATCACAGTTCTTACTAAAAAGCTACAGAAATATGTCGAAATGAGCTGGTGTTACTAAATCAAGGTGTGCTTTATCTCACTTTCATGTTATGGTATTAAATATCTTTTTCTTCAGTATTTGTTCAATAGCTTTCTATGATCTATGGTCAGACCAGTCCCTGTAATTACCCATGTAGCTTGCCCACAATATTTTGCTTGGATTCTGTCTTAAACAAAAAGTATTATGCATATTCCCCAACCACTGCACCAGTTCTGAAATGATAAATGTTAGAAAACTGCCAAACCCACATCATTTTTAAATGTGTGCTTCCCTCATGTGTCTACAGCACTCACATGAGTTGGACTGTTTATCAAGCCAAGAAGTAGAGATATTCTTCCAAAACTATACTTGGAAAAGTGCATATTCTCTGCTGTAGTGTGTCTTTGCACCAAGTTCTGCTTTCAAAGCAGTAGAAATCTGTTCTAATGGAAAATGCTGATTTTGCAATAGTGTAATACTTTCACGTGAGTTACACTCAGTTTTTTTTCAAACAATATTTTTGCTGCAAATTAATTTTATCAATTAACTAAATAAAATATGAGAGTAACCTTGTTGTATTTTGTTCTTCAGTAAATAATAAAAACAGTCATAAAGGTGATTAATAGGAATAATAATTTTGTGTTTTGAGGTTTTTGCTTGACTATAGTTATGTGGATTTTATGCAACTATCAATTTGCCAAGTTGACCATAAGGAGTCTAATAAAAATTGGACCTATAGAAAATAAAATATAAAATTACTTTGGAATAAATGGGGAAAATGGTTTGTAAAATGTAGACAGATTGGATTGTTTTGTTCCAATGTACAGTTCACCTCTGCTAAGATGAACATTGTTCACTCTTGTCCCCCATGGAAAGGAGAAACAGCTCCACACCACTATTGTATGGAGTTGTCTAATCTGCTACCAGAGAACAATTCCCTTTTCTAGAATACAAAATGAAAGGCTATTAAAAAACGTCTCTCCCATCAACCTAAATTTATTCAATTAAGTCCAAACCAAGCTATTTTCCTCATATTTTCCTCTGTCAACCTGAAGGAGAACTCCAACTAATATGAGAAATCATTTCAGATTCAACTGCATTCTAGGCAGAGTCTTAGCTGTAATATATGTATAGGAAGGCAGGGACTGCAGATGCATCATACTGAATTTGTGGTGTGGTGAAATTACCAGACTGTTCACAGGTATTCAACTATAAAGTTGTCAGATGGTGACCACTCTGGCCACAAACAACATAGGCCTGATTAAAAACAAATAATGACAATTAAAAAAAATCCATCTACCAAGCAAACAGCTGTCATTAGTTTACTATTATTATTATTATTATTTTAAAATAAATTTCTCTGTTCAATAACTTGTTTAACACAGAAGCCTTCCAGTCTATGGAAATGATAACTACCACTACATTAAAAGAAGTACCACTATGTCCTTGACACAAGGCTAACAAAGAATCTGCTTTAATGTATTTTTCATTTTGTTTTGCATTCTTCTCCCTTCAACAAAGTTTAACTGAATGGAAAAAGGTCTATATACAGCTGAGATTGAAATGAACATTTATAGTCTTAATGTTTTTGTGGTTTTTTTTAAGAAAAATAATTTAGCTCTGTGAAGTTCATTTTCATTTCTTTTCAGCTCTATTTTCAAAAGTAAAAAGAAAATTTAACAATGGTAATTTTACTCTGTCATAGCTTAATCCTTAGGCTGTGATAAGAAGCACTAAAGAATAACCAACCAGCTAATGTGTCTGATATATCGTTTGTTTTATTCATACGGAATATATTTGTGCAATAAAAACTGTAGTTTTTTTCCTGCCTATTAGAGGGTAGTTGGTAGAACTTAATTGTCTTTCATATTAACTGTGCAAAAAGAACCTAAGGTTCTTTTTTTTTTATTCAGTTGCCAGGTATCATTTGTTATATGATTCCTTTCAAATCTACAATTGGACTTGGAGACAAGAAAATAAGGGACCATACACAATATTACCATAGGGTAGGGTTCTTGAAAGTTTCTGACAAATGCTAACTAGTTTGGAAGACAAAATTTACATGCTGATGCAAATATAACACGGGGGAAGAAAGGTCTGAATCAAAATGGCACTAGATGTGTTTTGCAGCAAACCCTTCCAGAAGCAGACAGTGAGTTAAACAACTAGTTAAAGTGAAAGGTTTCTCCATTTGTTAAAAGCTGCTGACATACTTTTATACTTACTCCTACTTGTATAATCCAGTTACACTCTTATATGCTTTACTGCATTTTTAATAAATGTTTGATTTTGTTATTCCAGCTTGTCTTGAACCTATCATTACTTTGCACGGAGATAAATTCTGTTACTTCATGTCAGTTCTCGGAAGTACTGCCACTAAGTACACTACCACTCTAAGGAATTTCTTAATTCTCATTTTTAGTTTAAAGTGTCTCCAGTGGTAATATTATACTTAACATTTCTGTTTGTTTTCTTCTTAAAGTCTTATTTTTTTTTTCCTCTTATTTTTCTCTAAAAAAACCCCCCAGAGATTGCAACTTCTATTACTTCATAGAAAGCCTCATTCCTACTGCCTTCAGTCTTCATATTCTCACTTCTCTGTTGAGCATAATCCAATCAAAGAAAAAAATGCCTTTATGTTAGACTAGGATACAGACTTTTTTTTTTCCTTCCCAACAGATTAGTAGCTGGAGTTAGTCATTACTACCAAATCTACAGTCTGAATAGTTCTGTTATTTGCTTTTATCCTTATTAATCTATTACAGGAAACCTTAAGGATAGTATATTTTTTGCTGTATATGGTCTATATTTTATTCAAATCTTAACTAGGCAAGGCTCTGAGTAACCTGATCTAAATCATGCTCTGAGGGAGAGGTCAAACCAGATGATAAAGAGAAGTTCCTTCCAATATACATAATTCCGTCATGGTGTGATTTGTCAATATGCTGGAAATTTGTAGAATTGACTGAACTCTTTCTGCATTCAGACCTCAGATGGAATGTTGGCATCCATGATATGTAAGAAAATTTCCTTTCATCTTTCTCCTGTCAGAATTTAGTATATCCTTATGCATTCTTCATTGCAGCTGTATGAACCCACATACCAAATCTCTGCAATGCCAATTAAGTCATCTTTTTTCATGTGTTAAGAATTCTAGTTCCTCTTGTTTAACCTGTTAATTTGTTTTGGTTTTCTTTTTTTTTTTTTTTCTTTTTTTTTTTCTTTTTTTTTTTTCCCTCCTTCTTCCATTAGCATCCAAACATTTATCGTATTTAGAAGAATGGCTCAGCATTCATCTCAGAAGTTGAACTAAATGGACCTTGTGAGTCCCTTCTAACCTGGAATATGCTTTGATTCGTTTACAATACACATCTTACACAACTTGAATTCATAGACCCAAAAGTCTTGTTGTAGGTCACTTGTAGGGAGCAGCTTATATAATCTGCTTTGTTATAAGTCACATTCCAGAAGAGCTAGTGTCCATTAGATTCTTTTTTCCCCCCACAGATAAAGGTAGCCAAAAGTGCCAGGCCCATATACATGTGCAAATCTAGACAAATTTAGACTCCAGATCAGATTCAAGTTTAAGATGTAATGTGTGTCTTCATTCTCCAGGCTGGCTGAATATAAAGCATATTAGCCACCAACCTCCCAAACAGGAATTTAAGTTAGTATCCGTGAAATCATTTTGCTTTCAGGAACTTTCTAAACTTTGAGCCAATATTAAGTGAATGTGTAGCTTCATCAGTGCCAAGAAGGGAAGGATTACCTCCCTCCACTTGCTGGCAGCAATCCCTCTACTGTATCTTAGGGTACTATTAGCTTTCTTTGCTGCAAGGGCATACTACTGGCTCATGTTCCACATGAGACTCATCAGGACTTCTGGGTTCTTTTCTTCAAAGCTGATTTTCTGGTGGGCATCCTCCAGCACTTGTTGGCATATGGGTCTGTTCCTCGCCATGCCAGACTTCACACTTCCTATTGTTGAACTTCATCAGTTTGTTGTCAGATCATTTCTCCAGACTGCTGAGGTTCCTCTAGATGGCGTCATAACCCTCCAGCATATTAGCCATTCCTCTCTCAATGCAGAGAGGTATTAGGATAGTTTCTTGCCCTTGGATAGGAAACAATGTTTCCAGAACAGTGGTATCACCACTGAAACATAACTTAGGAGAAACTCAGGCAACCCAAACCTGTCTCACCGTAAACTCTTCACTCAGCAGATGCCAACACAGCCAAAAACACTAGCAATTTTTTCCTGTAAAATAGCATAGACAAGACATACTGTAGAGGTCAGTAGGTAAGGTAAGGTCTTTTATTTTCTTCATATGATGATTAATTTTTAAAATTTGTCTTGAAAGTAATAAGAACGCTATAAATAAGCAGTTACTTAAAGCAACTCTCTTAGAAGATGAGTCCTTCTCAACTATTCACACTGCATTTAAATGTACATGTGCTATGCATATATTAACTTCGAGAAGCATCATTTATATTGACAGCATCCGTAAAAATTAAACTACAACGTCATGCTGAAACTATATATTTCCAAATGAAGAGCAATAGCTTGTACTTTGACAGTATTTCTTGAGTGAAAAGTACAAACGATGCTGAGGCCAAGGAAATTTTTAGCTGTCCAGAAGTGACTGGAAGAGCAGCAGAGGGATTCACTTACACCTCACCTAAAGATCACATTTTAACCACATTACTCATCATGCATGTAGTTTTTATTTGAGGACAAGTGGCTGGAACACATGCTGTACAAGTATTTTTACTTCCAAGGGCACATGCTTACGAGCCATGCAGTTATCCATGACTAATGTGCTTCTACTAAAATGCTACAGCTGTAAGTTTAGAGCAACTCAGTGCCAGCACACACTGAAACATACTATTCTTGCATTAACTGAATGTGATACATTTTTATTATTTAAATACTTCTAATAAAGATTTCTTAGATGACAACTAATTGATCAGTTTCCAGAAGCAAGTCTCATGAGAATAAAGAACTAACATTTTGGTTTTTTTGGCATGCAGTAGTGAGAGGCAATCCTTTGTATTAGCTCAAAAGCAAAAAGAAACATTTCTTCTAGCTTTGCATTCCAGTTCGTCCATATGGGTTGAACACTTGTCAACTAGCAAAAGCTGTGGGAAGTTTTCACCACTTTCTATGACCTCTGAGGCAAAATTTGCATTGTTGAAACTGAAGGAAAATATATTGTTCAGTTCAGGCATACTACTACAGCTGAACGAATCACAAAATGGAATCACAAGATAAATGCAAAAGCTTACTCCACTGCTGTTCACTGGGTAAGATTATTTGTTACTCACTTAACCATTCAGACAAATTGCATTTTGCAAGCAATAGGTTCAGCATCCTGTAAACATTATGAATTCATAAGCAAATGACGATCCAAATACTTCTCTCAGGTTTTGTGCAATTGATTGCCATTCATTATGAGTTCCACCAAAACACAATAAATGAATATTCAGAAGGGAAATGCCTTTGAACAGATGGGAAATCTGGAATTCTCACGCACTAGCAAATTGTTGAATGCATGGATATACCACAAGAAACAGAAATAATGATCAAATTAGAAATGGAATCTCTCCCCATCAGTAAGTTCTCTTTCAATACCTAATATAGTGAATAAAAAAGAAATCAAACTTGACAAGACTATAGTAGGGGCCTAACTTGGTATATAAATACCTAAGAGTAACACTATAACACAATGAAGAGCATGGGAAGGATAGCAGGGTAATAAAGTATTTAGATGCAGCAAGTGAGGATACGCTCAAATGCAACAGCTGTGAACACAGAAACAAAGGAAAAATAATTTTGCTTATCTTTGAAAAGCCTCAGGTAGGCAGGGCTCTCAAGATCAGACACCCCTGCCTCTACTGCCAACCCTGAAATGAGGTCTGGTCACTTTGGTGCACTGCATGCAGCTGAGCTCCCCTGGGTTGGCCCTGCCTTCTCACAGGTGCTCAGTCACTGTTTTTGGCCCTGACTTAGCATTTCTTCTACGCTTTGTAAAAGGGCTCATTTTCTATGTAGTGAACATCCCTATGTGTCAGTTAGTGTTACAAGTGTTAAAATCATGTTCTAAAAGCATCAGCCTCCTTCTATCACACGTTATCTTTACTATATACTGATACGTGATTAAAATATAATTCTAGTAGAATTCTATCATATATTTTCACAAAGAGAAAATTCTTAGACCTTTTTTCAGTCTTAAAATTTTGAATGAGGATGTTGTAACCTTGTTCCTACTTACTGTGACTGTAACAGTGCCTTGGAGTTCTCACTTTAGGTCCAGATATCATTGTTCAAGGCCAAGCAAAAGCACCTAGGATTACTTTGTACTCTGTGTATTAGCTTGGTGTATAGAACCATGTTCACCATTTAATATCACTCATATGCTTCATCTGAAATGTTTTGTTTTGTTTTAATACTAGGCAAAGTAATTTCTGGATGTGAACATATTCTTTGCTTATATCATATATGCTTTTCTGATCACTTATAAAACACAGTTATAAAGTAGCTGCTTTGGGTTTTAGCCTGACAGCCATGCCTATTTGCAATATGAAAGTAAGTTTATTTTCTGCCAGTATCTAAATTTTTTAAATTAAAGAACGAAAGAAAGAAAAAGGCAGACCGAAGCACACACCACTTCTTCTATAAGACAGAGAAATAAATCACTGCTTCTTTCAGTCTGATTGCTTCTGACATCTCTGTAGTAAATATGGATTAGATCAGCTAGTTGCAGAGGACAGGACACTAAATTTCCCTTAATACTGTCCTTGTTTTAAAAAATAAATCTGCTTTTGTGAAAAAAAAAGAATAGTACTTGTAATGCTAATGAAACCATGGAAAATAAAAAGCTGAATTTGCGTTTGAAAAAGTGGTTCTCTTTCTTTACCATCATGATCCTGATGTGTAAAATACATCCTTTGCAGAGTGTTGAAGACCCTGCAATAACTCTGGAAGAGACTTCCACATCTGCTTCTGTAGACTGTCTGGGGCAGTTAAATATAAGTGGGAGCTGTGGTACAGAATGGAGTTAACAAACATTTAGGCTCAACAAAGAAAAACAGGTTTCTTAATTAGATGGGATGGAATGGATAGCAGTTCCCACAAATAAAATGATTTTGGTTAAAGCTTTATTGCCTAAATTATTTAACTGGTTTAGATGGACACTTGGTAACTCACTAGAAATTACCCATGCATCTCCTCAATTTCTAAGAGACTTAGTTCTCTCTTCAGCTACATTCCTGCTGAGGTAGGAAGCTTGCTTGTTGCCTGCTTGTTACAAAAATAAAGGGCATGTATTTCTTTATTTATTTAAACTCTTTAACTGAAACAAAGAAAAAAATAAATGTATTAAATATCAAAACTCGAGCTCAGTGTAAATGCTTCCATATTATCAGGAAATGAGAAGAAAAGCTAATTATTGTTAATGTGAAATTTTGAAACAGACTTCTTTCTCAGCTCTTCTAAATGATATTAATACCTAAATTCCACTCAAAACAAGAAGATAAATCTATACAATATTGGAATGTAGTAAAATCAATATTGATTATTAGGTGCAAAAGTGCTTTATGAAAAACAATAAAAATGTTTTCAGATCCCTTAGAGAAAAGACACTGTAATAAAATGAGAATAAATTAACGCAATCTAATCAGCTTTAAAATAACTAACATTCTTTCTTGGAACTTATGTTGTCTGAAGTGCTGTTGCTTTTAAGCAAACAGCTGGTGCTGCTGAATGAAGCTACAGAGCATGTGGAACTGCAGTTTTGATGATGTACCTGCCTGATTAATCATTCATTGATTCATTATGTTTCTCTCTGAAACACATTTTTTTCCAACTTGCACAGTGCCCCGAGCCTTCTACCTTTTTCTGACCAACTCAAGATTATCTCCTGCAGGGACAGCGATGGTAGGGAAGTTCATGCAGATCAGCTGCCCTAGAAGTGGCATTTGATAGCAATTAATTTATTCTAAACACTAATGAACTAGTAGCTGGACTGCCCTTTGAACATGTAGCCTACCCCTTTGCCTTCCTGTTGTAAGAAGCCTGGAATTCTGTCTTGAATGATGTGTTACTTCTGTTTAATGTAATTATTAGAGAAGATGCATACATTAGAGGAGATGCATCAAACAACTAAACCTTGCATTGGGGCTGGAGAAATCAAGGTTTGTGGTGGCATTTGTTCATAGGAGTCAGTTGCAGCTTTGCACTGATTTTGAAACCAGTTTCCTCTACACATATGAATTTTGCCATTATTACAAAGTGTTCAATGCCTAAAATGTCATTCTCACTCAAACCTTAGATATGCCAGGCCCGGACAATCGAATGCTTCAAAGGGAAGCCATGACCCTGAACTCAATTCAGAATTTTATAGAGAACAGTTTTAGAGCAGAGAAAAATCTGGTGCATTTTGCAGTATCCTCTGTTGCTAAGGAGATGTGTTGCAACGTTCTACACTATTAGGAATGTAAGTGCAAAAAGGCAACTTGCGTTGGTTATTTTATTACTGTCATTCAACAAAGAAGCAAGGAACATGTGAACATATCTCACCTATTCTGTAGATGAATCTCTTTGGTTGATATGAACCCTTTTGTTCCACAGATGTGTGTGATTAGTAGATTAATTAGAAAATGCTCCAAAATAACTTTCAAAATCAAGTATAAATCATTTTTTTCCCTCAAGTACTCACAACAGGCAGAGTTGTTGGGTACTATGCAGTGTAAAGTCATAAAGAGATTCAGCCTGTTCTTGAACAAGCTAGTTCAGAATGAGAGCTGGCAGGAAAGCACTCGAGGTAGTTAACGCCACTGAGCCCATCTTCATTCTAGCCATTGAAGCCTGAAGAAAAAGCTGTGGAGGGTGTCAACATGACATATGAAGTACTGATATTACAGAGTGCTTTGCCTTACGTACTTCTGAAAGCATTGCTCAAGTTATGAAATTCTGAAAGAGTAATCTGTATTATTTACAGAAAAAAAAAAAGTTATTTTTACTGACATGTTGTAGAGTAAATTGAATATTCAGTAAAATGGTTGTTTACCTTCACTTACATTTTTAGTCTTTTCTAGCAGGACCAAATATTTATCTGTGGTTGAAAAAGTGATGCATTTATTGTCATTTGTTATCTGGCTGTGTTTGTACAAGCATCCTTGGAGTTGTACACAAGTATACATACAGCTGCAAGGATATCAGTGAAAGGTGAGAGGGCTTAAGAGGTGAGCCATTATACACATATGTTCGAGGCACCTTCTCTCTGGCTTTGTAATTCTCATATAAAGATATGCAAGTGCCATGAACTGCCAATATACAATATAACAGACACTATGTAACCCTATTCTTGGGTGTTATCTGGTGTATAGGCCAAAGATTCATAATTAATACAGGGAAAACATTCATTCTTGCTTTGTATATTCACACTGGCTCATCACAATCACGGGCCTAAAAGAGGAGCATCTTACGCAGTAGAGGAATGTTACCAAGCTTTGAAGGCTCTTGCTTTATCAGGAGAGTAACTGGGTCAAATTATATAAGACAGATTTTATTTTTAAAGACATTTTTCCTGTAAAATGCATTCCTATAAAATTCATAAAATTCTTAGAAAATGATGGATTTAATATATTTTTGAATGGAAATACAGAAGATAACTTCTTCAGATTTCATTATCTTTTCATATGTCTAAAATAGGTGTTAAAAATTATATCAGTACTGTGCAGTACTTCATTTTAACTCCACAGTTTAGATACTATTCCTTTAGCTTTCTTAAATGCTTAGATATATAATTATATACATAATGTATTGTGTTAAATTGTACGTAGTATTTTCTCCTAAATTGTTTAAACAAAGTACTGGATTGATATGATCGAACGGTTCTAATTTTCCCACAAATATTTTTGAAATATTAACATCTAGTTCTGATTGTGAATTACAAAAATGGCACTCTTGAAATTTCCTATGAAATGGAAATCATGTCTTCTAGCCTGCTGAATAAATAAATCATAGATGTATATATTTAGTATCTACCAGAAATATATGTGAGAAGGAACTGAATGAATTAATACAAAACCATTTCAGTAAAGACCTTAAACTGACATTTAGAAAGCTAAAATCTACAGAAAATATAAGTAGGTTTCCACAAGAGAAATTTAAAGGTGGGTAGTATTTATGCTTAAGGTGTATTTGCCACAGTATTTGTACTATCTTGTTTTGTCACTTAAGAAACTCAGACATAAAAAGCTGCACCCCACAACCCAATCTGTGAATAACAAGTAATTATCAAGCCTTGAAAAGAACTGGGAATCTCCACCGTCATCTTGAACTCACCAAACTAAGAAGGGGCAGAAAGAACATCTCAGATATTATGATGTGGACTAAATGAGTGAGTTTTAAGTCCAGAGGAGAATCAGTAACAACTCTACAGGCAGACAATTTTTCAAGCTGAGTCAGAAAGGCATCACTGAAAGAAATTCCTAAGGCTGGATCCACACTCAACAGATACTGTTAGCACCTCAGTAAAATCTTGTGTTGGTTCAGGTATTATTTCTGCATTAAAAACATATGATTTTTTGTTAATATATTTTGAACAGTGTTACTTCAGAAAACTGATTATTTTAATACAAGCAATAATTCACATTTGATCTGAAAGAGGCCCACCAAGTCTGTGTGTATTTTTTAGACAGTGCAGATTAGCCCTTGTGGTTTAATAAATATTCCCATGAAGTCCACTGGTAAATGTGGGGATAGACCTGTCTGTGCATTCAGCATAAAGATCTTGCCCTCAGGGATTTTTTTCCAAGTTTCCTGAGGGGATGCAATGTGTGATCATTGTGTGCCTGAAACCCCACCCTCATTAGAAGCATCATAATTCTGCATGTTTGTGAGCTATTTGTTTACTATAATGTTTGTGATACACAAAGCTTGTTCCAAAACTAATGCCTCCTATCTGTTTCCATGGAAACTACAACAGCTACAAAAGACACTGCAACACTCTGAGTAAATTCTCAGATACAAAACAATAATATTTTTCCACATAATCACCACCATTAGCTATGCATTTTCGTCAGCAATGAATTGAAGCCATGACTGTAAAAGCCTGAACCGGTGAAGATGACACACTTGATTTAGACAGTACTGAAACACATCACCCACTGCCTCACTGTGATCACATTCACTGTTTGATGTCAATGAATGTCAGTGGGTGCCAGTTTTTCTGCATGGAGGAATTCAGTGACACTTCTTTGCTTCATACACACTTCCATGACAGTCGTAATTTTGTCAGACTGTCTCTCTGCTGCCATCTGTCACCTGGCAACAAACTGTAATGTGATACTGGTCTGAAGGTTCAACCTCTGCTGTCATAAAATCAACATCTGCCTTTGACATTGTGGGTCAACATAATAAAATGGCATTATTTCTGTGGCAGCTCTTGTATTCAAAGCCTCAAATGCATTACGAAAAGCAGAGACAAACAAGAAATTAAAAAATAAAAATAAAAAAATCAATCAATAAACTATCTTTGCTATTTTCCAGGTTAAACAGACATTTGCAGAACTTGCAATCAAATGCTTAACCTGGTGAAACAGTGTCATCATCGTCTTCATGTATGTAAGAATGATCAAATAGAGAGATTTGATTTTGATGACAGTGTGCTTTGACATAAATGAGATTACCTGAATACCATACTTCATGCTTTCATGAAAATCCTGCTTGTGGAAATCAGTCTCCTCTTGGAAGGTATCTCTATTTTTGCATAAAAGCCAAGTCTAAGCATGATATTGTTTAGTGCAATGGTAATGAGAGGACGGTTGGACTAGATGATCTTGTAGGTCCTTTCCAACCTTGTGATTCTGTGATTCTATATCACAAGCTCCCTACTACTAAGCAAAAGCAGATCTTTTTGGTGATGTTCACAGAAAGGTCACAAACTCAAAAATTAAAACCATTTTTTCATCTTCCACTCTTGATTGTTCAATGCTTTTAATATATAGATATATTTGTAAGAATTATGTAAGATTCCTAAGTCTCCATCTAAGGAAAACTCAACTAATGTCTTCTTCATGTTTTGCTCATGATTGCACCTGGAGAGAAGCACTAGTGTCTGCAAGATACAGAGAGTAATTAAGTTCCACCTCTAGGTCCTAGGATGAAAAAAACAAAACACAAAAAGGCTCCTTCAAAGGAGGAAGCCTTTAGCTGATATACCAATCTATTTCCTAAGCATGACAGTGAAAAAGAAAGGATTTCATTGCACCAAGGAGAGGACAAGTCCTTCTGGAACTGTTGTTATCCTCAGACGGGAACTGCTGTGCAAAAATGCATCTCATTATGTGAAAATGAGTAACTTGCGCAATTGAAGTTTATGCCCTAAAGCAAAACA
Organism: Coturnix japonica; assembly: GCF_054131305.1. NCBI lineage: Eukaryota > Metazoa > Chordata > Aves > Galliformes > Phasianidae > Coturnix > Coturnix japonica. The sequence goes on along the minus strand of NC_140667.1, from coordinate 21,259,475 downwards.
TGAATATATGTATATTACACATAATTGGCATGGCAAAATTATCCACTGAAATATCTAGGTCTCTACATTACAGAGCTATAAAAACAAGCAAATAAAAATATGGTGATTAGCAAACTGGATTTATGTTCTTAAATACCTGATGTGCTGTAAGTCAGTTCATACTCAAATCCTAAAGCAGTTTGTGAAATGTATATCTATTTAAATGACATTTACAAAACCTGTTTATGCTTTCAACATGACAAATTCATCATCAATTACTTGGAAAAATAGGGTGAGTATTTATAAAATGTTCTGCTTTCTTCATAAAAGAAAAACCCGTGCCCAGGCATTCTTAGTAATTCTTACTATGGTCTCATCCACAATATGACATCCACAATGTTTATCAGAGTACAGTGCAATGCTGTTCACCTATAGGAATTGTGCTTAATTTCACAGTTTGGATGCCCAAATTAAATTGCACTGATTACCTCTTTGATTCCTATGTTAAAAATTACCTTGAGTGGTTTAATATAGACACCCAGGAAGGCTTAAGTTTTAAATGGATGACCACGGGTTAAGCTTTATTCCCTGTCTTATTAGGAATTATACTGAAAAAGCTCCAACAACCTCCCTGTGCATTTGCAAAAATCTTTCTGGTGACACCTTATGACATCTTGTCAAAATCCTCACTTTATTCCTGCTAGTTTTACATTAAGTTGCTGTCTGCTGGAAATAAGTTTTATCACAGCAGGAGCCTAAACCAACATTTATTTCAGAAATCTCATGAAAACATTCAGAACTATCGCAATTATATAAAACTGTGCCCCACATCTTCTGTGGGTGGATAGATAAATGCCTGCATCTGGAAGGCTGGAAACAAGTTTCAGCCCCTGTCTGTGGATGGGTCTGTTCAGAAAACTCAACTACAACGGTCTGCAGCCATCTGCTTATTGCAATCAGATCCACTTCAATGTGCCATAGTCTGACCTTTGTTATGGCAACAATATATTGCGATGGATGCACAAGCCAGCTGGTCTGCGAGATCCTGGATTGCCTCAGCGAGTTTAGTATGACCTTTTGCAGTGCAGACACCAGAAGTCAAAGAGGTGAGCTATTTTGTTATCAGAGAGATCTCAGAATGCTCTAAGGAGCTTTTTTTTCAGCCCGGGGCCGAAAATCCTGCAGTCAGTTTTTAACTTCTGTGGTAGAGCCCAAGTGAATTCTCCTTTCCCAGTTTAAACTTCACATTTAATAGAAATTGTTTTTATAACAAACATTTATGTAAAACCTGTTCAACAAACTAGGTAGGGCTTCCTGTTATTCTTTCACTGCTGCTCAGATTTGTGGAGCTGCTCTGAAGTGTTTGCATTATTGCTGTAAAGAAGTAGTAGTAAAACAATATATGCAAAACGTTGTTTTGAGCCTCATTGGCCACTTCTTTTTTTCGTATCTCTTGCCTTCATAAGGAATTCTCAGCTAAAATAGCCAACCTTGCATCCATTTCCTCCTCCCTTCCAGAGAGTTTCTGACTATACAAATGTACACAGTTCCACTGGTAATACACTACATTTCACAGGTTATATTCTATTGTACTTAAAAGTCTGTCTTCTGTCTCTTTATGGTCATCTATAGTACACCAAGCCCAATGGTGAAAATTTTACTGAAAAATTCTTGAAGTAGACATGCCTCTAAATGCCTCCCAATATAAGGTACATAACAAAAAAGAGATTTTAACAGATGCCTATACATAATATCATCTAGCTGCAATCTTAGGCAAGTAAGAAAAATAATGAATATCAAATTTTCTAGTTGACACAAACAAGTCCATGCCTACTTTGCTTCAGAGAAAAACTTTTCAGGTGAGAAAAGATAGCTGCATTTGTAATAAGCAAAGTCAATATCTTCAATATTATTATTAGCAAAAAATGTTTTATTTTATATACTTGTAAAGATATTTTTTGTCCCTCAATGACCTTCAATATCCTTTTTTACTAGTTTTCTCCAACAGCTAATGTATCATGATCAAAGTAACACATCACCTAGCACCAGAGCTTTAATTTGGAAAATACTCATTCAATTTGTATTAATAGGCTAAATTATTCTCCAAAGCTCTTTAACCTGACCTATTTTTTGCAAATCACAGAGAAAACTGACATCTTCTCATGTGGAAATTTTCAGCCATGTGTGAATTTTCCATCCTTTTTTTTTTTTTTTTTTTGTCAGTGAGGACAAAATTGATGGTAATCTCAAAACTATCAGAATTTCTATGTGCAGTCCACTGTATTAAATCCAAGGTGTAATTTTTCCTAGCATGTTCTGTGTTTCTCTCCCTTAACACTCCCTCTTCCACCACAAGATCTGCGAGGAGCATCTAGGCACTGGCTCTATCCTGAATAAACATATCCAATTAAATCTTTTAATTATAAATAACATCAAAAATATTTTATATTTCAATGAAACAGATCATTGGCCAAACCAAACCCATACAAGAGTCTTCAGAAGCTCCCTAACTGAGCATTAAATATTCTGAACATGTACATTGATTATAAAAGTACATCAATTGTATCTATTTTAGATACACTCTGCTTGATTATTTAAATATCTTCTCTTTTGGGTCTCTACAATCAAAATTTTCTGTTAGTTTCTTCCTTCAAACATGTCTTCTGTGGTACTTCTTCTTGACCCTCAACTTCCATGCATTGCAAACTCAAAGCACAAATTGTGCAGAGCTGTGCTTTTCATCTTCATTCCATTAATAATGGAAGTCTTTACTCCTGAAAGATGACCTTCCAGTCCTCTTGCAGAGTGCGCAATGGATCTCTACCCTGTGTTACTGCCTTACAGGTGTAAGCTGACTCCCTGACCTAAATTTTACTTGTTTATTTTCTACTGCTGGGTTATTTCAGTTCCATTTCATTTCTAGCTACATCTTAGGTGTGTCTTCAGGCTGAAAACTTCTTACAGGTTTAATTTTTGTGAAACTAATATTCCTTAATTTTTTTGTAACTTTGACCCTTCTTTGACATCCATGTTCCTAATCCTGTGCTACAGTAGTATCTGAATGATTAACTGGCTTGCCAAATCAGTCACTATGTGTATTCATCTTCCATTATTAATCAATTAATCACTTCAGCAAATAAGACGTTAATGCTATTCTATCACCTTCAAACAATTCTAGAAATGAAACAAAGAGAAGAATTCAGCTTCCATTGTTACCTCACCCTATTTGTACACACCAACAGTAATACGAAACAAAGATGACTGATAATTTGTTATTTTTGCAGAGAAGTATAGACTGAAATCAGGCAACTAATACTACATTACATTTATAATAATAATTATTATTCTTTAACATTTTACATCCTTCTCTGCCCAGACTGACTGAGGACATCATCACAGAAATGGGGTCAAAGTGATGAGAGAAATGAACAATGTCTGTGAGCAAAATTCATTTCCATTCATTCCCACAATATCATTACATCAGAATGATGCCCCTCATGTGACCTTTTGGAGATGGACACTTCTAACTGTCCATCTTCCAGCTCTGAACGCAGTAGCATGACTTCTTGAGGGTTCCTTCTGCTTTTGTTTTTCTTGAACTTTCTTCCCCATTCTAGTCACTATTTCAGCATTGCTTTTGTCTTGTTCCTATTTCAGCTTGGAATCAACCCTTGGCTTTTAACCCCATTTACACTCCCAGTCTGCTCCCAATAAAGCCAGTCGTCAATTAGGTTGTTAAAAAGATTTACTGACAGCTAATTCTTTTACCTTCAGTCTAGATAAAATACTCAGATCTCTCCTCCTCTCTCCCAACTTAGGTATTATTTTTATGTTAAATGTATTTGGAGATGAGGAAGATAAATTTCTTGATTATACTATGTCCACAGTAATTCTATTGACTTAAATGGTACCATTTAAGATTGCTATTGTAGAGACAGGGAGATTTTCAAACTGCAGACTTCATCCAAAATCAGGATGCACAGGAACTGTTTAATCCATCTTTCGATACAAATATCTCAATTATACTTGTAGAGATCTGAGGTAGAGAGTTTGGGGATGAGAAAATGGTTACTTCTGATTCAAATAGGCTTAACTGCCAGCAGTTTTGAGCTCTTTAGTTCGTTTGTTTATCTGACAAATTGCATTTTTACTAGGAAGATATCTACTGTATTTTTTGTTTATTTGCTGATGGAGCAAGGAGCTTATTCCTTCATTTCTTTTTTATAACCCTACCTAAGAAAGTTACTTATTTCTGTATTCATATTTAGGCTGACTTAGGATGACCTGTTAGAATTCTCAGAGAGCATGTGAAGATTCAGAAGAGAGATGCTGAGAAAGGTGTTACCGAAAGGCTGTTTTTTTCCATTAAACAGCATGATCTTCAAAAGTCTGTTGTTTTATTTAAAAAAAAAAAAAAAGGAAAAAAAAAAGTAGTTATATTGATTTTCAGTACATTTTTCACTTCTAGGGGAAAAAAAGTTTGTAAGAGCTCCTGAGGAAGCTAGGTGCCTTTATTAATTGTAAATTTTAAAGTATGGAGTTCTGCAAAAAAACAAACTTATTGTTTCTGTTCATGAAAATGGAGCTAGGGGGATAAATATATGTGCACACCAGTCCGGGAATGGATGGAGGACACTGATTTGGATGCAGGTAACAGAGAGACTAATATAAAGACTTTATTTTATGACTACAAGTGAATGGTATGTCTTTACTTGACATCACTCTTCAGTGAATAGCGTACCAGCAAGCACTCCTCTTGATGTAAACAGACAAATTCAAATAGAATTAATAATATGATAATGCCCACATTGTAAGACAAATGCCTTTGGATTAATCAGAACCTGGTTTGAAACTCTTAAAGTGAAAATAGAGCAAGAACAACAAAATCATTACCAGTCTACAGCTGAGACACACAACTTTTTTGCTTAACGCAGCAACAAATCATGTTTGAGTTGAAATTGTTTTTTTTAGCTTTTTTCTGTCAAAAACTTGCCCAAATTTTCAGATAGCAAAGAAATTATCATTACTTTTACATATTTGTGATTCCATTTTCAGTAAGTGTAAATGACCTGCAAATTTTCAAATGGAATGTATAGAGCTGCAATCAGATATTCAAATCAAAAATCTTATCATGCCTCTCTACTGGAATTTCATAAACACTGTCTTAGCAGAGAGAAATATTCCTCACTTCACATTTACACTTCATTCACATTATTGCTTTTTGGCATTATGTATATTTGTGAACAACTGTTTTGAAGGATGAACCACAGGGACAATAAAATTGCATCAAAAAATCTCTTATGAATACCTGGAGATCTCACCAAGAAGTGAAACCACTGCCATCAAACCAGACTGATGCATTAGTTTCACAAAAACAAGGTCAAATACCCCACCAGTTTTGTGGCTTTATGCTCCCCTGTTTTATGTTTTAATTACAAAATATTAAAACCTGAAATGTTTTGTTACTTACATACATTAGCTGCGTTATACACTTTATGATTTTTATCATGTTGGCCCACAAAGTTAGAGGAAGTTGTTGATGGTAGGTCAATAGAGGTTGAACCTTCATACCAATATCCCATTACACTTTGTTGCTGTGCAACAAATGTGTGATGGCAGTGAAGGGGCAGTCTGACAAAATGGTGTCTGACATGGAAGTGCGTATGAAGCAAAGATGTGCCGCTGAATTTCTGCATGCAGAAAAACTGGCACCCACTGACATTCACTGACATCAAACAGTGAATGTGAGCACAGTGATACAGTTTAGCACTGACAAAAGCAACAGTGTGTCATCTCCAATGTTGCAGGCTTTTACTGTCATGGTGAACAGGCTCCTGTTCATTGTTGATGAAAATTCATAGCTAATGGTGGTGACTACGTTTTGTAGCTGAAAATTTGCTCAATCAGGCAGTGTTGCAGTGCTCTTTATAGCTATTGTAGTTTCCACAGAAATAAAGAGGAGGCACCACTTTTGGACCAATCTACACATATGTGGTCCAAGACATTCCTGTTCAGTGCAGGCAAAAATCAAAAGACTGGATAACTTGCATGGAATACAATAGTGTAGCAAATAATTAGCAGCAGAAAATACACAGCTGCTCTTTCCCCCCAACCCCACCCCTATCTCATACAAATTAATTAATAATAGATAAAAAGCTAATGATAGCTGTATTGCTCCAAGATTGACAGTAAAATCCTATTGGCAATTCTGGGAGGAGGATGTTAGAGTTGTGCAAACGCATTTATTTTTTTCTTAAGAAGCCTTCAAAATAATACTGTTCAAGCAACAACATAAAGCATGGCAAGATTTGAAAGACTAGGCTGACTGGCAGAAACTTTAATTTCAATTCTCTTTGCATCATATATATGCATTAGATCAGCGTTATATTTTAGACAAACAGTTTTTGCATATGGAGCCTTTGCTTCATTCAATACCCAGCAAGAGAGAACTATGGTAAAGATTCAGTACCATGCAAACACCTTTTGACATTTTAATCAATATAAATTCTTGATTTATCAGCTAAAACACAATGCTTTTCATGTAGCTTTTCTGCATATCTTACTAGATAGATCAGAAATAAATAGTTACAAGGATGTCCACTAGAGTGAGCATCTGCTGCATTAGAAGATTTTCATCTGTGTATTCTGATCATAGGCTAGGGAGAAGGAAACAAGACTCTGACTCCTCTAGACCTTTTTGTTCTCTCTTACAGAGCAGGTTATTCCTGAAGGTTTCTATATCAAGGGTACCACAGTCATTCTTTTTTAGCAGCTGAGCAAGCCCACACACGACAAATTAGCTCTAAGATCATTATGAAAGTATTTATTTATTGACCCGATTTTCACAGTTACCAGTAAGGTAACCTTGCCTTGTGTTTACATAAGAAAACTGCCACCTGAAAAGTTAGCAATAGAACCCTGTGCAAGAGAACTTGTGAGGCCATAATAAAGTAAAATTTAAGAATGAAAAATGAGCATGCCGTAAATAAAACTATAGTAGGATAAGAAAAATAAGAAATTTAGGACAGCATAGAAAAATGGAATCTTTCAGTGCACAAAATATCTGTTGGTGTTGCTCACAGCAGCCAAAACACAGTTTATGAGCCTTTAAAGTTATATATGTCTTAGATAGAGGTCCCTTAGTGCTGAAAGGAATCCTGGGGGAAAACCCCAACTTTTTTAAAAAGGATCCACACCTTTTTCTTGTAAAGTAGATTTTTAAAAAGATTTTTCTAAGCAATCATTTTGGCGATATTATATACTTCACTCATAAGGGAAGCAGCAATGTATTTTATTGCTATAAAGCAAGTGATTTAACAAAGCTTATGTGACTTAATAAGATTTATGATGGCAAAGTCACTTGACCATGTACTGAACAGAGAACAAAGTCAGATAAAACTGTTAGGGAGACCCTCCTATTGAGTTACAAGTTTTAGCACGGATCCCCTGACTAATGGCTTATGTCTAAAGGATTATGTGTGCAATCGATCCTTTATTTCACTCAATATGATATAGCAAGTCAGCAAGCTTTTAGCAGATAAGAAATCTTAGTCTTGCAAGAACTTTCAAGAAGCTTGCTATTAGTCACTTACAGGGTATCTGTTGCAGGTAAGAAATGTCTCAGCCTGGAGGAGTAACCCTGGGAGGCATCTCTGCTCAAGGGGAAGATCCTGGCATTCAGCCTCCTGCCATGCAAGAAGAGTTCAAGAGGCTCTGTGGAGTCTACTATTTATGGAGTGAGATGACTGACTACCATTCATATCTGCATAATTCACTGGTGCATGCTATCTCCCCTGAACTCACCTTGAGCCCAGTTCACCTATCGTGAACAGATGCATCTGTCACAGCTATTGCTGATGGTCACTGCACAAGCTGAGTTATGGGTGAAAAAGGTCAAGCTGGGGATTGGGGAGATAATAAATCAATACAGAGTTTTTGAAAAAATATTCATTATAAGTAGTGACTGCTAGTGGTTTGGATTTTGCATTCATTACTGATAACCTAATGCATTCTTAGTGGGAAATCAGGCTACAGAAATCGTTATTATTGAAAATGCAGTAAGAAATAAGCTCTGTAGGTCCCATTACTACTCCACCTCTTAGGGAGGAATCAATGTCCTCAACAGAAAGCTGTCCAGATTTCTTTTAAAAGCATCTACTGGTGGGGAATCCATAAGCTCTCTAGAAAAACTCTCAGAGGACTTAACTATCCTTACAGCAGAAGGTTTTCTTAATGTTTAACCTTAGTCTCCTCTGCTGCAATTTAATCCCTTAAAAGTAGTCTAAAAATCATGAGACTTAAAAAGTAATATCCCTTGGGATCTTCATATTATTTGCCTTTCAGTGTTTGATCCTTTCAGATTAACCTTTATAAATGTTTCTTAGCATCCATGAGAACTTGAAATTTACCTTCTGAAAACTGAAAGTTGAATTTCTAGTGAAATAATTTTACTCCACAAACTGGGATTTCAATTAAAAAACAAAACAACAGCACAACAACAAAAAGCCAACTCCCAAAATTGCAGGGTATGAAATAAAAAACTTATAGCAAAAAAAACAACAACAACCAAACCTGTCTGCAAGAAGCATATGATGGTTGCTGTTCTAGATTCCATTCATCACCATGAGGCTTAACTAAGCATGAATATAAATTTAAGATCTGGTTAAGGTTTCCAGTACACTTAGGCTGTGAAGAGTAATCTGAAGTAAAGTAAGAATGAATCTCATCTTTGAGAACGTAACATTGTTTTTCTCCTAAAAAAATTACTTTTTAAGATGTTTCCTACAAATAAGCAAATTTGGGGCTGATTGATTTTCATGAAATATTCCAGGTATTTCTTTTCTGCTGGAACACATCTTTTTGATATAGAATAAGCAATGAAAAAGCTCAAGTTATGGTGTCACTGATAGTACAGAAACAGTAATCTGTCTATCCTGAATTTATTCACAGACCACAATGAGTATATTTATTTATTTTGCTGGAGGTGTCCACTTTACATTAGACATTAATAGATAGCAGTACTGCCAGAAAAGGACTGCCAGTACTGGGATACCTCCCAAGCACCACATCCTTGTTTTGTGTTACAGTCAAAAAAATACACAGCTATTTTGGCAAGGAACTCAGTGGTCTGTGCCACCAGTATCTCTAGTACAGACAAGTTGTAGTGTATTTCCTTCTGAACTTCTTTTTTTAGAAACCTTTAAAAAAAAAAAAAAAATGCAAAAATCACCAGGACTCACATTTTATCACTCATAATGATATGATGGGGGCCAATTCCTGCGACATTAAGCGAACAGAGAAACACTAGTCTGAAAAGGCACCAACAGAGAAGTAAACCCCTTCCTCTGCTGGAGCTATTAAAACACTGAGGCAAAACCTGATGTAAGCCAGCCTCCTTCTGTACAGGCACACTTCATTTCCTATGAAAAATAGCCCAATTATATTTCATTTCAGCACGCAGAAAAATGATCCAACCATGCAACCACAGATAACAAATCCAACATGTATAAATGGTCCCAGTGCAATTAGTTGCTAGACTGAGCCAATTTAGCCCAAAAGAACATTAACAGTTCTAGCATTCACTGAGGAGAACTCTAAGACACTGGAAGAGCATGTTCAAACTCCATTACCGAAAGCAAAAGAATTGGATATCTTGCTAAATATGTAACTCAAGAAGAAAAGCTCCTACATAGCGTAGGTAGACAGAATAAAAAGCACTAACATATTTGCTTAATGTATCTGTCAGAGCTCAGAATCACAGCTGAGAAAAGAAGATGAACCAATGCTTCCTGAAAGGGTCATTCTTTTTAACTCCTGAACTTCCAGTCCTCCACCTCGCTTTTCCTAGGTACTTGTGTCCTCTAATTAGCAGAAAGCTAGGCTGGCAATCTGAGATTATAAAGCAGCTCACATCCTAAAACACACATGGTAGTTGTGTTCCTATTACTAGAAGCTGACTTTTCATTTCTTTGGGTTAGGTTAAGTGCGAGCTTGCCTCCTCGGGATAAAAATTTCTCAAACCAAATAGCAAAATGAAGGATCCCAGAGTTTTGGTGATGGAAAAAGTGAGGTTGTTACAGCTTTCTTAAATTTTTTTTAGGGACAGATGTGAGGTGTTCTCTTATCATTTTCAAGAGACTTTCCTGCCTTACAATGATTTTCTGAAAAGGAAATAACAAAGTCTCAACTCGGAAGTGTTCCATAGTTGTATACTCTATAGAACATATCAGTAGTGCTTTAAGATTATGTTCACTAAACAATAAGGAAAGGAAAAGCTTGAAGAAGTGATAGGTTATACGTTGCTTAGCAGTATACAAATTACATCCTGTATTATATGGTTCCCAAATTTGCTTCCAACCATTCTCTGCAGGGGTACACTGTAAACAGCATAACAAACTGCAGAGATTAGAGTCTTGTTAAAGGAGAAGGGTCACAAGTTTCTCTAAAAAACTGTCTTGATATCTGGATTATATAGGAAATGTGACCAACTCACAGATACTTGACAGCACAGAAAACTCTCAGTGCCCCTGTTATTTGACACAGCTCTTGCTGTTAGGTGACAGAATGTGACCTAATGTATGAGTGGCTGTGGACCTTTTGCCACACATCTGAGAAAGCCAGAATGAGCTGGGAAAAAAGCCAACTTGCTGCATGCTAATGAGGCAGGCCAAGGAGGTCTGATGCTACTGTTTAAGTCCAGTGCTTCTGAAGGCACATGCTTAATAGTTCAGATCTGCTATGAAACCCCACCCTGGGAAAACACTGGCATTTCTGGGCAAGCACTCATAAGCATGCATTTTATGTTCTGTCCCAGAGTAGAATTCTGAGTACCACATAAAATGCTGCTGAGAAGTTGGACTTCCAGAGTGCCTGAAAAAAGTATGAACTTTGCCATCTATGCCAGTAGTACAAGCAGTGCATCTGTAGTATTTCCACTGAAAGCAAGAGAATAAACACCAGCTTTTGTTTTTTTGTTTTCTTCTTTTTGTGATCAATATTGAAAATACCACTTGACTGTCCCACTGTAATGTAGTTTCTATGTACATAAGCAAAATTGATATCTTCTAAATTACTAAGTGTCCTAGCTGTTAAAATTCCAGGGTGTAAAAACTCTCTAATCCTTGTTTTCCTTATTGAGAATCATGTAGGTTAGTCTGACAAAATAGACAGATGACATTTAAAACTATCTTGACATACTACAGCACATTCACAGATGATGGTCACTTGACTTTCTATTCAAAATTTCAATATGACTTGTTTTCTGACACCACTAAGTACTAGATGTTAATACTGTAATGATGTGATTTAATCATCTTTCTTATACCTATATATATTCAGCACACTTGCTGTGGTAAGAAACAGGCTATTGCACTACCTGTACGACAGGTCCAGCTTCTAGTATTTCTGTACTGTATTTGAATAAAAATTCAGGCGAAGCTGCTCAGTGGTGAGTAGCACTGTCATGCCTTCAGTTAATATTGGAGTAAGTCAAATGTGACTAATTCGAAATCATTTTAAGACAATTAGTCAGGCCTACAGATAGATGCCTGGAACAGCAGGCAAAAAATTCTTGTGTTCTATGCAAAAAATACATGAATTGATGCTAATCAGGAATATTTTTCAAGCAGTGGGAAACAATAGGAAGGGAATTATTCTCTCTGATGACTTGATAAATACTAATGGATGAGATATAGGTTCCCTACACAAAATAATGATCAGAAGCCTCTAGAGTCTCTCTCCTTTTGATCACACAACATTTAAATAAGTAATGGGAGAATCCCCAGTAATCATGTAAATATTCCAACCTTTAGAACAATTAAGCTTTTTTTTTTTTTTCTTCTTCTTTTTTTTCTTTTTTTTCTCTATGTTTCACATGATCTAAATATTTTTGCCCCTTTTCTCTTTCCTTCCTTCCATTCTCAGAAAGGATGAAAGTGTTGGAATGAAACTTTGGATAAAAGAAAATTGAAAATTCTCATTCTTCTTGAATGCACTCATTTTTTACAATAGCTCCTTTAGAAATGATGTATTCCACATAGGCTGGTTAGCTAAACCTCAGTTGGAACTCTTTCTTTCTGGGAGAGTACATGAGAGGGCTTATCTATGATTACCTGAGTTCTGCAAACTAAATGTTAGCTAAGGATGAAAGAGCTCTGGATTAATATTGAAGAGCAAAGCTTAATAAATCTAAACAATGGCATTATGATACACTTGTTGCATATCATATATAAATACTAAAGTATATAATCATGGTCATTTATAAATAATAAATAAATCCTTGCTTTCCTAGCAATAACAGATTCAACATAGATTCACTTTGGTAGCATCCTCAATCTTGCCAGAAGAAAGCAGAAATTTACTTCTAGTTGTATTGGCCTCAGATAAAGAAAAGTCTGAATGACTATTTCTAACACTTCTTTTTTTTTTTTTCCTTTATTATTTTTCCCTTGAATTTGTCAACTTTTTTTTTTTTTTTTTTAAATAACAGAATAAAAAAACCAAAAATTGTGGGACTGCATCAAGCAAACCATTTTTTTAGGAGGGATGGAAGATGAATCGTAAATGTTTGCTCTGAAATAGAAAGTGAGCTTAAAACAAATATTTTTCATTTTTAGAAACCATACTACGTTGTTGGCTTTCTATTCTAGTAACTTGACAGCTATATAATCAGACAAACTCATCAAGAAGCAGGTGAAGTAGGGCATTCTGCAAGAGATGGTTTGTGATCTCCATCATGGGAACACTGGCACGATGGTTTTAGCAAATTATCATACTGACAATATTCTGGTGTATCTTCACAATTCCCAGAGATTCAGTGCAACTTTGTGTTCCTTTGATCTGAATCCCATGCATTTTCTCATAGGGCTGAGCACATTTGGGTAGCCAGTGTACGTTCATGGGAGAGATTTAAACAAACCCATTTCAAAAACAAAGCCTTATAACATAGTAAAATCTGATGCATTTTTTCTTTTCCCTGCCAGGCAGCACTGCCTGCAGTTTGAGAAAGGAGACTTTGGTTGAATTTTTTACACTTATTGAAAATATCTTCACTGTGGATGAAAGCTACCATATTGCTAATGCAATCCTTCTTTTGAGTCTCGCTATGCTCCTCACCCATACAGAAAGCCTACTTCTCTACAATATCTCATACAGATGCAAATCAATGTATTTACCTTAGGATAACTAAGCACAGAACTTACTCTTTTCTCAAGAACCAAAACAAAGAATTTACTCAGCTACACCTGGGCCATTTTGAGCCCTTTCCTGGACTTGATATCCTCTACAGAGGTGCATCAATGGTGAAACAGGCTCACACTTTCTACTCTCTCACTTTGGTCTTTTTGTTAGAAAATTAATAGCTCAGTCTGAATATTGACAGAAAAGTTACTTGGGTGCTGTTGTTACTGAGTAGCAGACAGATTAATGCTGCATAGTTCAGAGTCTCCTAATGAAAACATTAATGTGAATTTGCTTCCTTCTGGTTTTTTTTTTTGTTTGTTTTTTTTGCTAGCAAATAAACTCCATTTATCAAGACATTTTACAGTGAACTGCATATTTTAACAGCAAATTGTCAGTTACAGTTCTTCACTGCTCAGTTTGTCTTCCATCACTGTTCATTTCATTGTTCCTTATTAATCAAAGTACTGCAGGTGAGAACAGTTAGGAAACTTGTGCTGGATGTTTCTGTTCATTCATCCTGTGATTTTTTAGTCTTCTGATTCCTCATAGCCTGCCTGCACTTACTCAAATGAATCTATAGTATCATTCAAGAACCTACTTGAAGAAAGCACTGATTTTCAGCTTCTTCTGAGCTGAATTCTTGATTTTTAGTTACAATAATGAAAGACTCTATTCTCCACTATTTTAGTGTTTCTGTATTCTCATGTTAACAAATTGAACCTCACAGCTTCCTCATTGACAGGTCTTGTCTAATTTGGCAATGGAAGCAATGAAGCATGGATGTGAAGCATCTTGCCCAAGGCCACGCAGAAACTGTATCAGAATAGGTTCTGGGATGCTGACTCCTTACCTCTCCAATTTTTCTTCCCATCTTTTTTCCTAAATGTTAGTCACAAGACTGCAGTGGAAAACCTGATCTTCAAGTAGAACTAAATGTAAAGGCACAAACAGAAAGCCCATTTGAGACCATTTGATAAATACAGTCACTGCTGACTATTTGAGCTCAGATTTATTGCTCTCTGAATCAATCAAACAGATTGAGCAAGGATGACTGGTAGAAAGCTTCAAATGCACGACTACAGGGAAGTAATGTGCTGGAAGTTCCAAAGAACAACAGTATGGGAAGACTGAGAACTGACCGAGAGGAAATATACCGATGAATACACCGAGGTTTACAAATTAGTATTTTCACTCATATTTTAGACCTCTCTTTCACTTTTTCTGCGCTTGTGATCTCTACTTTTGTAAAAAAAAAATAATAATTACGTACGTCTTAAAATTAATGATATTAAACCATTTTTTTTTTTTCATCCCATGACAAACATAATGAAATGTGATGTTAAATGTGTCCTGTAGTCTATACCTGTAGTAGCACGATTCTTTACAAATTAAACAAGTGTGTACATTGTAGCCTAATATCTTTGAGAGAGATCAGAGTTTCGGAAAGTAGTCCTGCCACAACTGAGTTAAAGGTTAAATACAATAAAGTGAACAGGAACTTAAAGAGCAGTCCAGCAGCCAAGGAGAATAAAATGGGATTTTATACTGGCAGGACTTGACAACTCGAGTAAAGTTCAGTACATAAAGTTTCTTAGCCATATCCCAAAAGAATTTTATTACCTCAGTTTCCTCACATAAACAGTCACCAGTGAGTTTAGAAATTTCTTTTCATGAAGAGTTTTGGTAAATAAGAAGTGCTTAACATAGGAAGTAAGGGCTATAGAAAAATTATCAGGGAGATTTTCTGAAGATAACATCAACTTAGTCATTTAAAACCAAGATGTACAAAGCAGAGTAAAAGCCTTGCACTAAGACGAAAATCAGCCATTTATTGATTGTCAGAAAACAAATCAAATCTTGTTTGGAAGGCTAAGTAAAAGCTCAGTGAGGCACACATTGTATGGCATTTTTTAATGTGATTCACAAAAATGGGAAGGAAACAGACAACAACAGACATGGAGTTACTGAACTTTTCCTTCTTTGTCTCTATTAATTAATCATGGTTATACTACAGGGCTAGCGATTGGACAACAATTTCTGCAGGAAGAACTGTGAAAATATTGCCCAGCAGGAATAAAACCCTATATCCCATATTGTAATCAATTGAGGTCTCCACTGGGGAAAACATCCCCTCACTTCACATCTAGAGATCTAATCTTATGCTCCACTTCTTCTCTCTTCATTTAACATCTGATACAACAATCTAAAGGAAAACTGAATATTACTAGCTGCTATTAGGTGATAAATGCCAGTAACTACTGACAGTCAGAAAGTTCAACAGTGAAGCATGAAATAACTACCAAAACCTCTCTTTTCTAACATTGTATCAAGGCCCTCAGGCTTCCCTATTCTAGGAATATTTCTCACTTCACTATGCAGCACTAAGGAAAGACATAGTGTACCCTATGGGTCCTTTACTGCTATATAAAGCAATCACATGCTTTGCAACCTCACAGACACCACTGAAATTCTTTAGAGACGCACAAAGCACCTTTCCCAATACTCATGCATCTGATTTCAGGTCTGCAAGTGCAATCCCTGGCTTGATCCCAAGTTTAATGGACAAATTATCTAATTAGTGATTCTACTTCACACAACTGAGAACGATACGCCTTTCCCACAGCTTGTTTCTAATTAGAACATAAATATATCAAAGCAGGTTTGGTTTATCACTGGCCCATGCACGTTCCTGTACCTTGGAGTCTCAAACCACAAGACAGTTAGAAGCTTCCAGCTGATTTTATATAATAGGGGTGGTTTCAGGACTGACAAAAGTAATCATAAATTGATCAAAAAGCACAGCATATTACCCTTCACAGAGTACATACCTATTAATCCCTAAGAGAATGCAGACTGTCTCTCTTAAGAATAATGCTAGTTGTTGGAGATCTAACGTTTCATTCAATAATGCAATCCAAAGTTGAAATAATCATAAATTTCACAATGAATGATTTAGTGCAATTAGCAATCTTCAAAATAATGATTTTTTTTTCCCCCCTTTTAGCAAAACATCACTCCAAAAGCTGATCACAACTACTAATATTTATGGATTAAAATAGATTTGACAAGTATAATTAGTTCAGTGTTACAAACAAACAAATCTAGAGTTTCGACTAAATCTCGGTGCAAGATTACTTCTTATGCAAAGTAGAACCTATCATGCTATTGCTGGACATTGATAAAGACTTGGTGGTACATACATTCTTATGTAAGAAATCTGTGGAATTATATTTCAGTCAAATTAATCTAATCATCACTCCTGATTTTTGAAGAAATCAGCATCCAGTAACAGTTAATATTTCTACTGCAGTACTCTTTAGTCACAGCACTCACCTTTGAAAGCAGTTTTGCCAACAGAACTATCAAGAGCAACAAAAATTGGGCCTGAAGCATCCCAGAAGACACATATCTACTTCCCCAGGGAGAACTCTGTTTCATAAGCTGAGCTAGTGGGGTTTGGATGATCGAGTAATCCTTCTTAACCTTCTATCCTGCAGGTAAGGGGGCTTGGAATAACATCTAACAGCTTACAGAAACCAGAATATATACAATTACAAATGTCTGAATGGATTTTAAGACTGCTCTAGTATATGTTTCACCACCCTAACAGCTTTCATACCACTTCCTTCCCAGTTTGATGTGTTTAATGTCTCATTACCTGTAAAGTTTGACAGTCACTGACAGACATCCACTGCAATGATACAATTAGTAGAATTTTTCCACACTGAAAATGCATCACTATTTCAATCAAATCAAAACAAACAAGGAAAAAAATCCAGCAATGTATCAGGTAAAATTTTGAAAATCTGTTTTGTCATACGCACCCAATTCTAGTATAGAAATTGTATAAAACCTCATCCTTTGAGCACCAGCCCTTCTCTTTCGACCAACAAGGTCACATTTCCCTTACAACATCAAGTCTTCTGTAAGTCTCATAAAGTGGAAATCTTCAACAAATCAGCACATGCCAATATAAGATTAAGCTTCCACTGAAGCTTGAAGAAAGTATTGGCAACAATACTGTTCCTTCCATAACAAAATCAGAAATTCTGCCAGCTGCTAAGTTAAATTGACAAGAATTAACTAAAATAAAGTTTGCACGCATGTAATGTATCAACAACAATGCAATGTAATTGGAAATCTATGCTGAGGAAGGAATGTTCAGATTAAGTTGTAAAAAAACCACATTCCAGTACAGCTTCTGTAATTGCTGTGCTCTTATTATCCTGGATGCATCTGACTGACTGATTTCCATCTAATGAGGCATTACAATCAATTTTTTTCATTGAAAAGCAAAAGCTCATCTTGAAATTTAAATACAAATATCTTGATGCTTATTAGCGAGTAAACCTTATTGGATAAACTGTTAGTAGCTACACTGAAAGGTGGTAGATGAGTGTTAAATAACTGTGTTTGCTTGAACATTCTACAGGGAACTCCACATTCATATTAAAAATTTAAAATGCGTAAATTAGTAATCAGACATAGCATTCCACAGCTTCTTCAAATTTACATGTTTACCACATTCCATAATCAATGTGTATTATCTTCATTTTACAGAATAGACAGCAAAGAGAAAATAATCAGATCTATGAATATAACTTCTGAAGACCTCAGGTACTCACACCTGTATCTCTTCTTTCTCTGCTTCACAAAACTTAATATATTTTGACTGGCAAGCTGAGGTGTTGTTGGTTTTTTTAATAGAGAAATAACTTATGAATAAATTACAACTAGGATGTGTGGGGCAAGATGTGGCTGAAATTCAGACCTCTTAATAGTTCATTCGAAGGGAAAAACAATGACCCTATTATCTGCCATGGTAGGTTTGAAGTCTTTTCGTGCTTCTATAATAAAGAAGAAGTTTAAAAACTCAAAGGGAAAAAAAAAGTAAATTATGAAAATGTGATAAAAAAAATACAGTCTAACCTATACTGGCATCACTAGAAACACACCTGTCTGCCCAAGGGAACTGCAGAAAATGTGAACCTTGATTAATAAAGCTTCTGATTAAGTGCAATGAAAAAAAACCAAGTAGCAATCAGGTAATTTCTCCTTCATAAGCTGCTTTTGGAAATTCCCAAGATACTCTACCAATGGCCAGAGGAAGTTTACACTCTGTTTTGTATGAAGAAACAATGACTTAAAAAATAGAATATCATTTACATCTTTGTTCTCAAACAAGATATATTTGGGAAAGAGGTTGAATCACAGCACAAAGGCAACCAAATACTGCTGTTTTGAGAATGCCTTTTAGAAATGGCACCACCCCTCTCCACTATGCCAGCAAAAAGCATCTTCCTTCTGTCATAGTGAAAATGACATGGAAATTAAGTGACTCAGATGTCAGAGAAATCTGCTCTAAATATATCTTGTGGGAACAGATCATATTTGTTTGAGATATGTCAATTGTTGTTTCAACATTCTTTATAGTTTACAATTTGTGTACGAAAACAAGATCCCACTATTGTTTACATCTTGTTTTAAGAAAGTATTTTTGAACAGGGGTATTCCTCCATCTAGTCAAAAGTTAAGTAAAGAAACTTGAGGCCAATGAGTAAGAAGTAGATCTGGATAGGCTTTTGTAAAAGGTAAATCAATTTTTCACAAGCATTTGCACTGTAATAGCTACTGAGCTCCACCTGATCTAAGCACTGTACCAACTCAGCATGAAATGTTAAGACCAGTGTCTTGTCACCCAGTTAGAGGTTTCCTCTTCACCAGAGTGCTTGATAAAGTGCGGTCTGCATGATTTAAGACCAAGATATGCAAGTAATCTTTTACTTCAAAGTCGCAGGGAATAAAACATCGCAGATGGTGAAAAGGTTCAGGCTTTCTGCTCTTCAGGTATGCAAAATGTGATGGATACAGTATCGGAAATCCCTGACATTTGTGGCATTTATGCTGTAATCATTGCTGGGAACCCGAAAGGATGTTTATATCATCCTAGAATCCAGACTACGGAGTTGAATAGAAAACGTCTTTTTTCTTTTTTCTTTCTTTTTTTTATTTATTTATTTTTAAATTTTTTTTTAATATATATATATATCTTTTAATCTGGTGGAATGAGGAGACATTATATTAACCTTGACTTGCTGGTAGTCCTTACATAGTTGTTTGGCAAATAAGACAATTTTAAAGCTAGACTGATAATTAAAGATCATTTTACTCAGTAAAAAAAGCTAGTTAACTTTGCTGACATAAAAAAGAAATTTTTTCACACCTCCTTCTTGGAAATAAGACCAATATGAGCAGTAGGTTACAGACAATTTGCCCATGTTTGCATCAGCCTACCACAGAATCTGTATGAAAGATCTTTCCTGTGTTCCTGCATTCACTGGATTCTTTGGTTTTACCTTTTGTATTACAAATGCAATTTCAGTAGAAGACAGTTGTTTCTATGTGATATACTGACACAGCTCCTCTGTTCAAGCAGCAATACTTATCCGTCAGCCTGCACAGATATATCATCTGCAGAGGCAGTAGAAGCTGGTGAAGAGCTACCACCTTGCAACTCTGTTAAACTTCATGTGAAGATAAGAGATTATGTGTAGACACTTACTGACCACTGCATCCTAATTTATGGAGACACTTTTGAGTTAGAGGGTAGCATCTTATTCTAATGATGAATGATAGGAAGACCAGGGATATAGATTTAGAGGAAATTCTACTGCACATGCATGATGGCTGACATACTATTTATGTCTCATCCTCTTTGCTCCTAAAGATATCTTGCTGCCACCACTGCTATCAGCCTAGACCTCATTTCAGATTTTCTTTAACATATATTGGTTATTATAGGGATGCTTAGCTTCTGCTTAGAAACAAAAATAGCAGTTCAATATATGTTTCGAGTCATAGCATAGTATGGTTTTTGTAGTGTTTATATTAACAGCCACAGGATAAGATAGAAACAATGATATTTAATTTTAAAAGTATTGAAAAATTTTAATAAACATCCTCTGTGGGATATAATAATTGCCAATAAAAAAGAAAAAAAGGGATTATGGATTTTTATTATTGTTTCTATAATAAGGTTATATCTGTATTAAATGGTAAGAGGCTCTGAGTATTCAATAATTTCAACCTTGCCTTGGACAGTATAATGTGGAATATTTATAAGAAAAATGCTTTAACACTCACAACTTTTAATTTCACAATTCTATAACCCAATGTGTAGGAGGTTCGTGGCATATTTTGCACTTATCTCCAAATTCTGTTTCAAAGCTCTTCCATAGCTAACCATGGACAAATGCGGATGGACATGAAAAATAGGAAAGACCAGTATGCTTTTCCAGCCTATTTATTAACATTATAACTTTCATATAAAAATAAATAACTAAATTAATGGAAAAAATATTTCTGGTTTAAGCCTTTGTGAAGTCCTCTCTAAGACTTGGAGAATTTTTTTATTCCTTTTCCTACATTGCAATGTTACTTGCATGCCTGGGAGCTGACATAAGGACTTCATTCCCAGCACTGGCTGTTGGTAACATACAGCCTGTGCCCAAAATCACAGATTAAAATAACAGAATGGGGAACAACTATTCATATTCCACACTGAATAAAGTTGCTTGAAGGAAGAATTGCTAGAAAAACAAATTTAAGTGTAACATAAAGAGCTATAAGAAATCAAAGAGCATGTTTCAGTTCAGAAATCAGTCTTTCTGTGGGTGAGTGAATATATGCACAGAAAAGAAAATACTGGGCAAATGTTTGAGAATTTCTCAAATTCTACTTAATATAATAATATATCTTCTTTGATCCTCTGGGTTCAAATTCAGTTCTCAAAGTTTCTTTTGGAAATTGTTTTTTAACTTGTTTCTTCTTTTCCCATTTGTCCATATTAACAGTATCACTGCTGTCAACTGGTTCTAGGCATGCGGAATAAGATATATTTCCAGTGTTGCCCAACATGTTACAAAGGTTATTGTTAAAAAGCCAATATTGATCCACAGTAATTGAATCTCAAATAATATTAGCACTGAATCAATGGTTGACATTTTAGCAACAGCAACAAAATGTTAGCACACAGTTTGAGAAATATGTTGCTAACCCCATTCTGTGCAAAGCCTGTCTTGGACATCACAGTAGTTACATTTATAAGAATGAAAAATTTTGTAATATAAATACTGCATGGACCTTTAGAAACATTAATGCTATATGTGAAGTGGTACCATGTTTTAACCACAGAACATCTTCAATGCACGACTGTGTTATCAGAACAGATTGAGGAAAAAAACTACACTTTTGACAAAACATAGCAGTAAAGGAAATCTCCCATTACTGAGATTAGAACAAGAGCTCCAGTGAGAAAGCTGTCAACAACTGTTCAGAATTACATGCTATTTACTGCAACAGTGTTTGAAATATATGGTGATCGCACATATTGAGGACAAGAGATAAGAGAGATGACATTGGTGGACAATGGAAGGACAACTGATATAATCTACCTGGACTTGTGAAAGGTCTTTAACATGATCACATACCACATCCTTGTCTCTAAATTGGAAATATATGGATTTGAAGGCCAACCATAAGGTGAAGAAAGAATTGGTAGGATGGCTGTAGCCAGAGGGTTGTTGTCAATGGCTCTGCACGCAGGTGGAGGCTGTTCATGAGTGGTGTCCTGCAAGGGTCCACCCTGGTAACAACTACACCTTTATCAACTACATAGACAGTGGGATTGAATTTATTTCCAGCAAGTTTGCCAATAACACCATGCTGAGTGGTGTGCAGTTGATGCAATACAAGGAAGGGATGCCATCCAGTGGGACCTGGACATGCTTGGCAAGTGGGCTCCTGAGAATCTGCTGGGGTTTAAGAAGGCCAAGCACAACGTGCTGCACTTGGGTCAGAGTAATCCCAGATATAAGTACAGACTGGGAGAAGAACTCATTGAAAGAAATGAGTCATCTCATTGATGAGAAAGAGTATCATGGTGGACAAAAAGCAGGACATGAGCCAGCTGTGTGCTCTCACAGACCAGATGGCCAACACTAGCCTGGGCTTCATTGAAAGAGAAGTGACGAGCTAGGACATGGAAATGATTGTCCCCTTCTACCCTGCAGCAAGGGTGGAACCAAAAGATCTTTAAGGTCACTTCCAACCTAAGCCACTCTACAATTTTATGAATTACACTTCAAATTTAAAGTTGCAATTATTTAATTCTTTTACTACAATAATATTTTAAAGGAAACTCACCACAGTTTTATGGGCATTATTAACTCTGATCCATTTATAAGTAAAATGCCTAAAGCAAGATGATTAGATATTATGTAGCATTGTAGACTTACAGTGATACAGAATGTTTTGTAAGGTAAATGAAAAATCACCTTGCATTAGAGCTTAAGATAGAAACTATTGCCATTGGCAACAGCAGAAATATAGGACTTGATGGTTCAGTGACCCAGTAACATACAAGCAATTACATAATCTAAAGGCCAGATAAGGAACTTAGAGGTTTTCATTATGTGTCAAACTCAGCTACTGTTAGGTTCTAGTGACTGGGGAGATGGAGAAGCAAATAGAGACTTTGTAATCCATTCAGTTACACCTGTGTAAGATTCATTTCTTTTATACCAACCCATTATACCAACCAAGAAATGAAAGAAACAGAACAGACCAAAAAGCCAACAAGAATGATGAATTATGTCATGTTTGGTGACTGTAATACTCCAGTATTACTTCAATCCAGTCATTCTCAACATCCAACTACTATTCCCTGAAATAACAACTGCTTTTGGAATAAACAAAAATAAACAATGCTACAGTACAGTCTGAAGCATTATGGAGTTGGAGAGCCATGGTACTGAAGACTCCACTCATAATTTCTCCTGTTTTCTGTGGAAGAATTCTCAGTTCTAGAAAATGGAAAAACTAACATCTCAAGAGATGGGAAGTAATGGTCATCTGCCTTGTTTGGATTTGTTTGGATAAGATGGACTGCAATATACTGTCCAAGGCTCAACTGTTATCTAGAACAGATGACAGACTGAAAAGCACTTGTGCCTGCTGAGAAATGAACACAGGCATCCACTGAGGAAGAAAGCTATAACAAAAGTTTAAAATGTAATTTCTGTCTCTCTCCTTCTGAAATTACCCAGTCTGATGAGATATGACACTGATGTCTCCTAATATTGACTAAGGAGCGATTTCTAGTAGATTCTAACAGATTCATCTTGACAACATGTTATTCAATGTCAAAACCAAGCCTGTGGCTCTATCTGGAGGAATATTTCTGCTGTTCTGGGAAAACATCACCACAGAGTCACAGTCAAAGTTGGTATAAGTACATTAACAGGCTTATCTGGATTTGTTTTCATCAGTAGTGGTTCTGTGAGGGAACAGTTAATCCCATGAGATGCAGAAAATTATCGTGCATGTCATACCCAGTAAATATACATAAAAACTGCTAACAATGCTTGTTATGAGGCTGACATAATTTGTGCAAGTCTCTCCCAACTCAGGTTCAAGCTGTTCTTTGGAAAGACACCCAAGACCTTTTCTGCACAGCTACTTTCTAACAACTTTGTATCTAGCCTGCTTTATTGTTTGGGGTTATTATATCTGAGATGCAGGACTCAGCATTTGCCAGCTTTGAACCTCATAAGATTTCTGGCAATTTGTATCTTCAGGTTTTTTGTTGTTGTTTTTGAGATCTCTGAAAGGTAAACTGGAGTTTATGGCTGCCAATCACTGATGACTGTCTTCACAATTAAACAACTTGCTGAAGATACATCTAACTCATAATTAAGATAAATAAACAGTAGTGATCCCTCAGAAATGCTGTAAGGAACCACTTACTAGCTGGCAAGGGAAGTAGCTTTCCTTGCTGCTTTGAAGGGAAGCAGGATATAAGACAGCAGAGATTCAATCTATAGTTTGTTGCAAAGCTTTCAGGTTGTGCCAATACAAATCACTTGAAGTTAACCAAGAAAAAGCACAAAATTCTATATTCCTCTGCATCAGTATGGTCTTGGGAACCAGCTCACTGAATAGCAGCTCTTCTGAAAAGAACCTGAGGCTAATGGTGGGAACCCTGAAAGAATGGAGCTGCAGTTAAGAGGAAAACATTCCTTTTCTTGATGAAAAATATTCAAAACTTCACTGAGACACAGATAATAAAGACAATTTCTGACAGCTAGTAAACAAGCAAAATCCCTTGAAAGTATAGCTTGATCATGAATCACATCTCACCTGAAGATTCATTTGATAGGTGAAAACTGTTGAATATCAATCAGTGTAGCACCCCCACTGTGAGTAAAGGAAGCAACACACTACACTCTATTATGCACAATGTGAAAAGTAGACCAAGTGAGAGTATTAGCCCCATCCACTCAGGACTGGTGATGTCATGCAAAGTACTGTACCTAGTTATGGACCCTACACTTCCAGAAGGATGTGCAGACTTGGGAGGGTTTCCAGCAAAAGACTCAGAAGATGACAACAAGACATAGTTAATGAGGAAAGCCTGAGAAAACTTAATGTGATTGATGGGAAGCCAAGAGACAATCTAATAGCAACATAACAATTCATACAAAAATATTGATGCTAAATTCTGCATTATTCCTTGCAATAAAAGGACACTGGGGAAAAAAATAATGAGGAAGCTACAATTGCACTGGGACAGACTGCTCAGAAAGGCTGGAATCTCCTTGAGATTGCTGATACCCTGCTCAGCAAAGCCATGGCAAGCCTTACACAATGTTGAACATGTTCCTGCTTCACATGAAAAGCTAGATTCATTAATTTTCAGAGGTAATTCCAAACAGAATTTCTCCAATTCTTTATTTTTCATAATGATGTAATTACAAAAGTGTAGTTTACTCTCTTTAGTGTTTGTTACTATATAAAAAGCAAAAGTTTGGGTGCCAGAGGGACCATCTTGATCATACCTTGGCAACACACAGTGCCAGACCACCTTTGAGGGAATGCTTAAAATGGAAGAGGAAATATCTGCTATTTGGAAACATAAAAAAACCTTTCCTTACTATGTCTGGTCCTTCTGGTCCTTGTTATCATAGGCAAGCATGTAATGACTATTTTACAATTTTACTGCCTTTATTAACCACAGATGTCACTCACACTGTAATTCCACAGGTACAATATTAAGTTCTTCACTATTACTGAGATGGGAACACTTCATAGCTATCAGCTGTTTCTAAGGCTCTGCATGCCTCCTACCACTGATAGATTAAGATATAGAATTGCTTTCTCTACCTGCATACATAGAAAAGCATTCTACTTGAAAACCTGTGGGATAATCACACTTAATTCATAATGAGGTTGGTTTCACAAAGATTTCCCCTGCTTGTTTCTGCTTTTCCTGATTTTCAGTTCTTACTTGCTCTTTCTCTGCTTTCTAAAGAGATGCTTCTGAAATCTGCAGGTAACTCTAAAAAGTAAAGGTTCTTCTAAGTGAGTGTCTTATGCTGGACCTGGATATGAACAGTATACCCAGATTCAAGACAAACCCACAGTTTAGAAGAATACAGACTTCAGTCTGGATTTGACATTCACAAATAACTTCCATTTTAAAACTCAAAATGGAAAAAAACTTTAAAAAAAACAAAAAAACAAACCCTACACTGAATACCACTTGGACATCATTTATGTTCTACATTCCTCGTCTCAAGTTCAGCATTGCCATTTCTCAATTTATAGCAATTGGACAGATCAATACAGTGGGAAAGATGTTACAACAAAGGTATGATGACAAAAGGACTGGCAAAATAGAGAGATGATATAAAAGAAGGGAAAAAGATTGCACACCATATCATTAGAATCTATGTTTGCAAGGGAAGGTTTCACCAGAGTCACCAAAGTGAGGCCCTTCCCCAGTGGCAGTCAAAAATATAACAGGCTTTTTACATCGAGGATCAAAGTATCTATCACATTTACTAGAGAGTAATGCAACAATTCCACATTGTTGGTTTTTTGTTTTTTGTTTTTTTTTTCCAACAAAAGCAGAAATATAGGAATGACATAAACATTGAATATTGAACAATGCCTAGATATTTCAGTGACAGAAGTGATAAAGATGAAAGATGACTTTGCTAATAATTACACATACTGTGTTTACATACCTGGTTTAAGCTTAAAGTAAGACAGGAGGGAAGTTTTTTGGCAAAATAAAAATAATAAACAAATCTCTTAATGTCTACTCATCCCCAAACTGTATACATGAGAAAAAAAGTAGGACAATTTAGAGTAAGAATCTCATGAGTAAATAGATAAGTCTTGCTGCACTTGTATACTTCAGGTATTTGCTACAAATGATAACTAACTAGAATACAAGCCTAATAAAATTTGTGTTATTTATTTTGTAAAGCAGTTCTCCTTTCAGGGCATGCTTTCTTAGAAGATTGATTAGTCTACTTATTGTGCAAGCTTGGAAAATACAAAATGATTAGACATGCAGCTTTTTTTTTAATCCTATCTCTGTCATTCTTCACATCAACATTGGCATATTCCTAGTGGTATTGCCTACACCAGTATGAAAGGTAACGTTTAGCCATCAGCACAGAAAAACAATCTTGAAGGGCAACTTTACTGCATTATAATGAGGACTGGGAAAAACATAAAGCTTTCTACCTTCACATTGACTCAAAAAGTTTACAAAGGAAGTTCTACATGGAGGAAAAAGGCTGCTTAATGCACAAAATATTGCTAGGTAGATCAATTGCAACTCCCATTGGGTTCAAGCCTGCGCACATTGAAGACAGTGGCAAAACTCTGATTATCTTCACAGTTTTTCAGTATGAACTCGCACAGACCTAAAAGACTACACACTGTACATGGGTGAGTGCTGTGTGATGAGTGTCACTGGGAATATTCAGGAAATGTGTGATATGCGTGTATCTTTATATATGTATATCAGTGTATCTGAGATCGGAATTTATCTGAAGTAGATACTTAGCAGGTGTATTTATGTCAACATAATGTGAAGTTGTACTTTCCCCTTATGTTTATGGATTAGCTTTACTCACATTTTGCTAACAATATTTTTTGAGAAGTAGGAATCCTATATGACTGTTTTTCTGAAGGCAGCTAGGTAAGCTGTATCTGAAATAATATGGTAAACAAATGCTCTCCTATTTGGAAACTAGATTCTAATTCTTATCATTTGCCTTGAAAATCCTAACAATTCTGGTGATTTAGGAATTTATTCAGCATTTGGTACACAAAAAGTAAGCTAAAAAACTTTCCATCGCCTTATTTCCTCTCCGGACTGACTGCTTATAGCTGCAATAAGGACAAACTGCTTTCCAAAACTATCACTCACCTCAAGCCAAAACACTGAACTACTGAATAGAATTACCAATATGTTTACAAGCAGAATCTAGAAATAAACCATCAAGTGATAAAGTACCATTACAGACTTAATGGTATGTAACTAATTTTCTGTTGGGAAAATACGTTACTTAAATTTCACTACTTTTTTCTACCTAAAATGGAAACGTGGTGTAAATAAGAAATGAACCCTTTGCACACAGAAGGCAGTTTCAGGAGCTATGACATATACTGTGCCTTAAACATTATGACCATTGCTTACCATTAAGAGTCCATATCAAGCAGAAGAAATATTATGGCTGGGCTAGGGTAGGAGAAAGGGTTTCTAGAAAGATAAACAGTGGTCCTTGGTACAAAATCCAGGTTTTCAGACTGCTCAAGACTACACCAGGAGTGAAAGGCCACAGTATACAGAACTTATTTCATAGATCCACAAATGATGATTGAAAGCTGTCTGTATAAGCTCATTAGACCTATTCTGCTTCCATCCTCTCTCCATATGGATGGAAGGACTTTTCTTACTGTCTTTCATACATATTCTTACTATTAAGGGTAATGATAGGTAAGATAGGATCTAAGATAGGATAGATAAGGGTAAGTGGTCTACTATTAACTCCCTCAGGCATTCCACTGCCTTCTTCCATGTCCATTCAGTTTAACAGGCCTTGTTGATCAAAGCATTCATATAAGGACACGGAAAGAGGATAAAGCACTATGACATGGCTGGGTCTGATCCCACCAGGGGCATACAGATGAAGCTTTTTAATCATTTCTGATGACACAGGGTTCAAAGTTGATCTCAGTGAACCTCAGTAAAGCCAGCAGCACTGAAGTCCTTTCTTCTATCCTCAGCAATTTATATAGGACCAGAATATAAATACACTGGTATTGTAATGCATATGCTTCTCAAAGGATTCAAGCTTTTTAAATTTGAGCACTGGGAGTGCTGACTTAGTGTACAAGCTAGGATAAGGAGATCCACACTTGATTTCAGCATGGATTTCAGCCTTCTCTCCCTTAATTCTTTCTGTGACCTTGAGCAAATCATTTTAACTTTCTCTGCTGATCTTTAACTTCTCACATGTACAGTGAAAACCTTGTAAGTTACAGTTAAGTGCAAAGCACTCCTCTTCTTCATGAAAAATATTAAAAACTTTGTAAAAACATGGATAATAAAGACAATTTCTGACAGTCAGTAAACAAGTAAAATCCCTTGAAAGTGCAGTTAGGTAGAGATTTACATCTTGCTCGAAGATTCATTCAAGAGGTGGAAGTGTTTTTCATAAGAAAATGAACTAAAAAGACTGATCTACTGAAAAATAAATCCCAAATGCCTAGGCCCAATGGCTTCCTCTTCTTGAGTTCTTGAAAATAAAACATTCTAAACACTTCTTTTATCAAGGCCTCTTAAATGGAATAATTTAAAGGAAAAACAAACAGCTATTGCATGATTGTAAAGCAAAATTAGCATTTTGCTCAAAAGGAATGGCAATTAGCAATGATGACATTGTGATTTATACTAATTGAGATTAAGTCAGACAAAATGGCAACATTAGTAATCATTTGAAGTACTGTATTACTCATTATACTGTGCTTTGTAAACATCTCTCTTGAAATTAAAAAGTAATTAGTAGCATTTTAGTCATTTAATTCACTATAATTAGGATTTTAGAGAAACTACAGTCCTGCTGTTAGAAGCCTTTAAGGTTTTGAATTGAGGGAATGACTTTTTAAATTTACTTTTTTTTAAATTATTTTTTTATTTTTTTTTTAACTCAGCTTTTAGTGGTGGTTCACCTTCTGTGCTTCGCTAGTCCATAGAGAAAAATGGTATCACTGGCAGTAATAGGAAGGTATTCATTAGAGATGGCCTGGAACACACATATTCATCCATCCTAATGCAGTGACGTGAAATGACTTAGAGAAATGCTAATAGGTTTACACTGCCAAATCTAAATCTCATTTCAAAGTCAGTCTGGACAGTGAGTAAGTATTGTAAATTACTGTCAGGGGGAACTAAGTGTGTCCAGTGTGAAGAAATTTGTTATTTGAGCAGAACATTGAACACAAAATTGTCTTTTCAACAAAACATGCAGTAAGGGGAAACAGCCAAGACATAAGTCCACCAAGTGCTTTAAACAAGTAAGCAAACATCTCTGAGAGCAACATGTACCTGCAGAACTAGCCTTCTCCATGACACAAAAATATGCCAGCAAAGTGTGAAGTGTATTTAACATCCACTACTGTGAGGAGCCAATTAGCAAGTCTAAGCAAGGCCTGAAGTTCATACCCTAATGCATGGATGTCCAATCTTTTGGCTTGCCTGGGCCACACAGAGTGAAGAGGAATTGTCTAGGGCTGCATTTACAAACACTGCTCCATAAATAATGACTCCTCATTATTTACATGGATATTACATCCTCTGCAAAGAGCACAGAAACACTATTAGATCGAACAAATTCTCATATACAAAACACTTATTATCCACACTGCTAGTAGTTTTAGCTATTCATTTTCATTAGCAATGAATGAAAGCCCATGTGCCATGATCATGAAAATCTGCACCAGTAGAGGTGACCCACTGTTGCTGTTGCCATTGCTGGAACAGACCACCCACCACTCCATGGTAATAATGTATGGTCTCCATAAATGTTTACAAGCATTGATGAATATCAGTGCTTGAAGTGCTTTTTTTCTGCATGGAAGAATTCATTTCTACACCAATGCTGTACACACAGCTCCGTGTCAAACACCAATTTGCCAGACTGCCCCTTCGCTGCCATCTGTTACACAGCAACAAAATGTAATGGAATATTGGTGAGAAGTTTCAACCTTTACTGCCATTCCACCAATATCCACCTCTGATGAACTGACAAATAGAAAGCATGGCTGAATATTTTTTGCTGTTCACAGGACTGTGTTTAGCCAGTGTATCAAAATCCATAAATTTATCTTCCATAACCTGAGTTAGCACTGCACTCTCACCATGTTTTTAGCCCAGATAGGATTAATAGTGCACCGATGTTTGGTTGGAGCTGAGTGACAGCAGCGGGCTCAGCACTGAACAAGGCTGCTCAGGAGGGCAGAGCCACCACCATTATTCACAAGTTGTTTTTGTTTTGTTTTGTCTAACCACCTAATTCTCCAGTTTGGCTCTTATCTCCAAAGTGTGCTCTTGGATATCTTTTCACTGATTTAAAACATTGCTTGCACAGAATCAGATTCTTAATTTGTAACTGATCAGGGATTATACAGTGAGCTACTATGCCAATAAAGAAAGTGGAGACGGAAACTGTGCTATGATAACATACTATTATGTCTAAATTGATTCTGATTCTTAGAGAAGCCAAATGACCTGACATATGCTAAAAATGTTAATTTACAATGACTTCTTATGCAATTACTCTTCTTTCTTTCTTTCTTTCTTTCTTTCTTTCTTTCTTTCTTTCTTTCTTTCTTTCTTTCTTTCTTTCTTTCTTTCTTTCTTTCTTTCTTTCTTTCTTTCTTTCTTTCTTTCTTTCTTTCTTTCTTTCTTTCTTTCTTCTCTTCCTTCTCTTCCTTCTCTAAGCTCTAAGCCATGAAAGAAGGTCCATCATCCAAGAGGCTCTTCCATTTATGACTACTATCTATCCAATCTTTCAGAATGCCATCACTGGGAATAGCATGAGAGGTTGGCCTAGAGAATCTTACGCAGATCTGTAGGATGTCCCAGGAAGGCTGAGGAGTGTATTTAAATAGCTTTCTAAGAGAATGCAATGTTAGCAGCCTCCTTCTATCACCACATTCTTGTGGAAGGAATAATATAATTTTAAACTCCCTGGAGGAGGCAGAGCTTAAGTTATTTGATTATGTATTAGAGTAACATCAGCAATTTTTTCCTGACTTATACTGTATTTTCATTTTACACCTAAAGATAGATCCTATCTTATACTTACTGTCTTCTCTCCTACATTCTTTCCTACTCTGCCCTTTTTCCAGCTTTTGTTTTTTTTTTGTTTCTCATCCTTCTAGTTTTTCCCCTATCTCACCATCACATTTCACCAGATAGAACACAAACTTTACAATTTGAAATCAAGCTACCTCATCCACTACATTCAAGTGACTTTAGAATTAGATAAAATCATTTGTCTCTTTCTTCACTGTGACGGAACTATTCAAATTCTTCCTTGTTATACTGAAAGACTGCCTTTCAAAATAAAACACAGCTACAAAACACGTAAAAGTTTTCTGCTTTTGTGTATAGTAAATCAACAACCACACCACACTGTTCCGGCCAACTTCAGACAGATTTCTCCAGTAATGGATTAAATCTGTTTTTCCACTAACATGTGCTTGATCCATCTTTAATAATGTGCCTCTCTTAAGCTGCAGGGCTTTGTATAGACGCGTAATGCCAGGAAGACAAAGACTTTATGATCTGTCAGGGTCATTCTTCAGGATAAAGTGTTTGATAGTTAGCATATTGATAGTGTAATGGAATTAATGAAGGCAGACATACTGCTTTAATTGATACCATTTGTTTCTGTAATCACTAGTGATTCCACTGTCCAGATTGCTCTACTACTTCCTCATGCTCCAATAAGGCACTTCCTTCTGCCACACAGGTGGCTTCTTTTCTTTTTTTCTTCTTCTGCTAAAAAAATAGTGATTGGAAAATGTAGAGAATGGGCCCTAAGCTGACTCACAGCTTAAAGATCTTTACGTCAGAATGTCTGCATTCTTCACAAAACTAGCACTCACATAACTGTCAATATGTCATTTTTCTCTAGTGCTCCTTGGCAAAAATGCTAAGCACATTCAGCACCTGCCAAATATTCACAAACACAGAACAAATAAATACAGAAGTTAATGATACTGGAGTATTGGGAACTCACTTGAAAAGCTGCAGATTAATTACATTCTTTATACAAGGGTAGGAGGGTTGTGAATCTAACAACATGCTATCTGTGTTAACAAAAAAGGTTATTTTTAGTTTGTAGGTGGTGATAGTTTTCTAAGAGATACTAATGACCCCTTATATTACATTCTTTCTGACTAGCTTCTCTTCCTTTAGAAAATGTATTTATATCAAATCAGCCCTTCTTGATGTAAGCAGAGCTGAATGAAATTCCTTGAGAGGTGGAGACAGTACTGAAATCAGGAGCATTTCTAAGTCAGCCATGACTCTTTGCTTTACACTTCTGTCAAGGAAGAAATGTGTGCCATTTGTATTCAAGACAGTGCACCAGTCTCTTTAGGTTAGAAGTGAATAAGACTCCCAGGGTAACAGTTATTAGAAAGAGACTGGATTGTGCTGTTTCCACGTCATTTTAAAACAGGCAAAAAACAACAACAACAAAAACAAACAAACAAATAAAAAAACCTGAAAGAACACCAAATATGGCTTGACAAGGACATATATTGGCAGAATCTGTGTCTTTAAGGAAAAAATAACTGAATGTGCTGCTTTTGAAAAACTCTGTCTCAAGAGTTAAATACTCTTCCCAAACTATAGATACTTCTTTTGCTAATTTCTGAGACTTCCAATACGTAAAGCTTTAATATTTGTTACATATAAAATTTACTGATTTTCCATTAAAAACTGTGTGTGTAATCAGCAATTACAGTGATGTTAAAAATTCTAAGCCAGGTAATTAAACTTATTACTACAGGAGCGTGGTCCCTGTACAGGTAGCAAAACATGTTAGTTCAAAGTAATGACACCACCGTGTAATGAGTATGAAATTCATTGGATAATGATGAAGAATTCACTTCTGTAGTTAACCTCCCTTTCAAGTGACTTAGCTGCAATTACAGATATCAAAAGTTTTATCCATTATATAATTACACAGTAGATGAAAAAAAAGAAAAATTAATCTCACATAGTTAAGATACTTATCTGTGGAGACAGTTTAGCAACCCAATTTAAGTATCTAAAAAAGCAACTGAATGAGTTTCCTCATTTTGAGAGTCTTTTTAAGACCTTGACATAATTTAGATGATTGAGGCCATACCTTCTGGTCTAAAAATTCAGAGGAAACAAATAGGTGGATACAACATGGAGTATTTGCATAAGACAACTGACAGTCCCAGTAAACAATATGCTGATTGCTGGTTCAGTGTATGCAATGTGTATCTGTGCTTTGATGCCTGGATTAACTTCCTCAAAATTTCTGCCTTGGCTTATTTGTCTGGCATGAAGACTCATCACAGAAGTAGTGAATTTTTTTGTCTTCCTTGGAGAAAATTTCAAATAAGGAAATAAAAATGAATCCAGAAAGCTTATATGCATAGCAGTCCTAAAAGTCAGACACTGACCCCAAGCTAAGTTATATGCTTCAGGAGGTTAACAAAAATAGTTATTTATTAACTCTTTCTATAGCTACACAGAAAAGTAATTAAAAACAAAACAAAACAAAACAAAACAAAAAAAAAACCACAACAAAACAACAACAACAAAAAGCTTGAAAAATTTGATCTCTTCTTCAACATGCATGGGCTTATATGAGATCCAAGACAGCATATAGTGGTTTGGAAGTCCTTTAAGAAGCCTGTCCTACCCAGTACAGAGTAATATTCTCTTACTATCAGTGAACTCAGTTTTGTTGTTGTATAAAAGAAATATTTCTCCACAGTTTGAACAGAACTACTGATATTAGTACAGCACAATTCAGCTAACTAGCATTTCTGCCCCATTCCCAAGTCAAAATCTTTTCATACCTTAGGAGGATGGGTTTGCCTTGTTAATCATATTAAAAGGAAACTACAAACAAGTAATTACATTTTGTCTCCCAAAGTTCCCTCTACAGTTTTAAATCCTTAATTTCTATTTTGAAGCATTCAATTCATGGGGTTACCAAGTGATGCTGCAGTTATTATCCTTCACTTAATTAGTAGCTGCTTTCTTGTCATGGATAATTTCTATCTTGTATGATGTAAGTAATAACTAATACTCCTTTTAAAATACAAGACCAAGTAATCTTCATTAGTAGAGCTCAAACTATATCCCAGAAGAAGTGCCCTATTTCTCTTTTGTCTAAACTGAAGCACAGACGTGTTAGAATAATAGCTAACATTTTCAAGAACAGCAAGAATACTAAGTGGCAGAGCTAGAAACAAAATCCTCACTTGAATTCAAGGGCAACATTCTGTACATCCATGTTCATCATAAAGTTGCAACATTTTATTTATCTCAAGTATTTTGCTCACTAGCAGGAGTAAGTGTATGAATTTTGACAGGAAAAGATATTTAAGAAAAACAAAAGTTGGCCAAACCCTGAATCCTCCTCTTCTTGCTCAAAGTAGATGGTAGCAACATGCGTAGTCACTCATGTCCTGTCTTTTCAACAACAGTATTTATTTCAAGGAGGTCTAATCCCTTGATAATGTAAGAATCTGAAGAAAATGAATATTTAATGTGATTTTCCTCTAATCACATTTAGATAAGAACAGAAGCTCTACTGCTCGTTACAGTCAAGAAAATCCTCAATCTTAAAATTAATTTAATCTTTTTCTACTAGACCCTATCAATCACAAAACTATCATAGAAAACCATCTTTACCAAAGATATTATTTAGTCTTGTGTTATGGATTTCCACCAGATCTCTTTAAAGAAATGTAACCAGGTTCTAAATGGGGAAACTTTATTATTATTATTATTATTATTATTATTATTATTATTATTATTATTATTATTATTATTATTATTATTATTAAAGCAGCAAAAGCAGCCTCAAAGCATAGACACTTCATGCTTAACCTAGTAATGGCATCAAGTATACAATGCACTGCTCACCAGAATAGATGCCACAGATGGCAGATGAAGAACATCTGCATTTAATCTCTAAAAATATATTTTCCTTCTGATTCTCCTGACCTTCCCCATTTTGTTCAAAGTCACTGTGTAGTTCAGGTAGTGATTATCTGATAGACTAGCACAAGCAAATTTTTTGCTTGCCTTCTATTTCTTTTAGTTCTCAGAACAAGTATAAGTGTTCTTCAAGTGAATAAATCATTCCTGCTTATCTTCAAAATACGGTAAGGCTTTAAGCCACTTATTTACCTGTTCTCCTGTTTGTCCAAGCAGAGAAAATGCAACCTAGGAGAGTCCCCTGATGGACATCTCTACAGAAAACTAGAAGGAGGCAGAGGAAAAAGGCTAAGTTAAGAAGCACTTCCGTCTTTGTTACTGTGCTATACTAAGAAGGTTCAGTTACTGAAAAGAAAGTGTTCAAAGATCCAGTGGAATGACAGTCAGACAGAAATCAATCAAAAATCAGAAATCAGAGAAACAACACTCCTACTTTCCATAAGCAAACTTTTCTTGAGAAGATATAAAAACTGGAAAAGTATCAATGTTGTAAAATTCTTGAATGTAATTCTGACTATGGAATACTTTTTGAAATCCTTAGATTCAGTTGTTTAGAATGCCTTTTCATAGCCAACTGGAAGAAAATACCTATTCCTCCTATAGAATTGCACTTCTCGTTCGGTTTTACTGCATCACCTTTGATTTATCACCTGCTAAAATTGGGGAAAAATGAAATGCAGTTCCTGAGGCCAGAATCAATACACTTTTCACTCTGAGTGACAATAGAGTAAAACTTTGGGGAACACATGTCATCAAAAATGTGTGTCTTTGAATGGCTTGCTTATTATGAAGGTATATTTTCATCTTTCAAGTGTGTTGTTTTTGTGAAAAACACTGACAAACCATGCAAAAATTTTTATAAAACTGCAATGCAATTTTTAAAAAGAAGAAAACTGGTAGATATTAAGAAGAAGGAATAATACAGAAGGAGAATATCATATGAGAGTTTTTAGGAAACATTTCCAAGTCTTTTACTTGTATCGATACTTAAGCTATTAGAACTATAAGTGCCTGTTTGGATGAAAGCTATAAAGGCTTCTGTGCCGTAACTGCGTAGCACAAGTAAAATGTGCAAAATCATTCTTCACTGATTTTCCTCCCATGCCTTTGAATAACCTGTCTTTTTTAGAAAAACACCTCCCCGGACAAGAGATTAACAGTAGCATCAGGACAGAAATACCAAAATATATTTAACACAAATTTTGCATTATTTACGTCTCATATTTTTGCATTTCAAAAAAATAAAAAATGAAATTACTACCTCATGCAAGTTCTGCTTTCTTTTCCTCCAACTTCATTACTTCCTTATAATACCATCTACTTACAGCAATTCTCTGTCCCCTTTTGTCCTTCCCTCATCTTTTACATATGCAGTGCACTCTGAAAACTCTGTCAGAACTATCCTTGGATCTTATCTGAGTTACACTGGAGAATAGTTTCACTTCTGTCAGGTTTGCAGACACTTTATCTATATTGTTTTACCCGCTTTCCCATTCCATCTCATACATGAAATGAAATAAAGCCACTCCAACTTTATTCCTTTTTTTTTTTTTTTCCCTTCTCTGTGTTGCCTCTGTTGTTTGTTTTCAGATCAAGACTTCATAACAGTGTATATTTTTCGTTTATATTTTTGTAAGCAGTGCCAGGTATACTGTAAGGTCTTATTAAAGAATAAAAAGGAAACTGAAATTCAATATTCTTACATAACTGAGAAAA
Source organism: Coturnix japonica (assembly GCF_054131305.1). Classification (NCBI taxonomy): domain Eukaryota; kingdom Metazoa; phylum Chordata; class Aves; order Galliformes; family Phasianidae; genus Coturnix; species Coturnix japonica. The sequence goes on along the minus strand of NC_140667.1, from coordinate 21,222,457 downwards.
TACAAAACCATGTGTTTTAATTTCTACTCCACAGAGGTAGGGAGAACTTAAATTGAGCTAAATTCACTATAGTAAGAGCAGATTTGTTTGCCAGAAAAGAGGAGATTCAAATCAGATCAACTTTTTTCTCATTGATTATAATGTAAAAATTAAACAAAAAATATTTAGGTAGAAGCTGGAGTTTGGATCTAAGAAGGTTTTTAACAAAAGAAAAAGACATTTTTATGAAACCAAATGAAGCAGTGAAAAAATGTAAAAATAACCATATACTATGTAGCATAATACCATCATAAACAGTAAAATCCTAGAAAAATGTTAAATTCCAAAATGCTTATTTTTTTTTTAATGTAACATAGATGAAAGAACAATAAATCTCAGCCTGAGCCATATCAAAATCAAACACTCTTGCTTTGTTTTGACTACATCTCTACTGTTCTTGTGACATACTTCATGGATAAACTGCTGTTTTCTCCAGCCAATTACTCTGGAGCAGTCTGCATCCATGATGCTCAGGGGATCGCCAGCCCCTTCAAAAACTGATTCAGACAGCACTCAGCATATTACTGGCACAGAACATATTCCAGAACTATTGTGCCTACTCAGCGCAAACACCTGTAAGCACACCACACTTACCATCTGTCTGCCCTCGTGTGCCATGTGTACACTCCATCAAGCTTGAAAAACAGCCATATGAAGCCAAACATTGCTCAGTGGTCCTGGAGACAACAGGCTGCTCCCCCAGTTGCCACTGCTGCATGCCCTGTGTGACATCTTGTCAGGTCTCTACTAAGCCAGCCTTGCCCTCCTATGATCAAGGTCAGGATATTAATTTAGACGCTTCCTCTTTCAGAAATATCCTTGAAGAAGAAACACATGCAGCTATTGGTCATATTGAGAAACACAATATTGCATTGTGGCGCTGGGAGCTCAAAGCTATACACAGCACTTCTGACGTACTGTTCTGGGCTACTGAATGGAGGGATCACTTCCCTTGACTTGGCTCTTTGCTGTCAGGGTGTACTTATGGCATGCATTCAGCTTTTTGTCCACTAGGGTACTCAAGTCTTTTCCTCCAGTGCTGCTTCTGTTAGCCTCGTCCTGTGCAGCTGCATAGGGATTTATTCTTTTTTTTTTTTTTTTCAATCCAGTAGCAGGACTTCAGGTTTGCTTTTACTAAAATTTGTGAAGCTCCTGACAGATCATTTCTCTAGCTACCTGAGGGAATGACACTTCTGTAGAGCAGGAGTGTTGTCTGCAAGGTTTCTGGCCTTTTCTTACCTGTGTGGTACCTCCATAGTGTTTGAGTACAGACGGGTCATGCCCACTCTACATCCCCATTGTAGGCACAGACTGCTGGCCTTGCTGAGGTATTACAGGGGGGCAGCACAGCCTATTCTGCTGTGAGCAGGCAGCCAGCAGTCCACTCTGAAGGGCCATCCTGTGTGGCATCCTCACAGCTTTTCCTGGAAAAGGGAAATTCTGTACCACACCATGAATCTGCAAAGGTGCCAGAACAAACGAGGATGAAAGACAGAAAAATCAGTTGCTTGGTAAGAGATGTAATTGCTATTTCAACAAGAGAAGCGTAAGATCACCAGGTCTTCTTTCCCGGTGTTTGTGTATTGATTTGGAGATTGTATAGGAGATCTGGGGGAAAACAAAGTCTGTTCTATTGCTCCTTGCAGTGATGTTTTGAGAAGTCATATGTTTCCCATGGTGGTAGCCACTCCTTCTGAACTGATGATTGCATCGTTGCTGAATCTTCCAGTTCTACGGTTTCAGTCTGGCAAGTAATTTTGGTATAAGATAGAAGTGTCTAGGCATTCACTAGTCTCACACATTTGTTTTCCAGTTCCTGACTGAAACAACAGCTATTTAAAAAAGAATAATCTACTGCACACTTGGATTTCGCTGACAGCACTCCCACCTTCTGGGCCCAGTTAAGTTGTCACATCTGGTGATGCTCTCTTGAATCCTCAGTATCACCATCTGAAGAACAGAATGAAAGGATGGTGTAAATGATCTGTTTTAGTCTAAATCTAAAGATCTATCAGGAGCTGTAAAGGTCACATCTGTTTCTTCAGATCTTGGTGACTAACAGCATCATAGGCCAAAAACCTATCTGCAATAACCGTCTTGATTTCATACACACTATTTTCCATTTTACATACAATTTTGTTATTTAACCTTATAAATGATGTTTCTACAGTTTATTCTCACAGCTATTGTATTCCAGTGGTATCTGTGTTATTAATAGTCATGTGTTGTGATGCTGCTGTTACAAACTACTATATTCAGAGTTTGTCTGCATAAATATTTACTTAGTATACTTTAATTTGCAAAATCTCACATAGACTTTTGAATTGTAGATGGACAGGGCTATGATTCTACACCAGTAAATAGGGTTGGTTTTTTTCATAAAACTTTGCTTGAAACAAAAAAAGAAATACGATAGAAAGGAGAAAGAATCAAGACTTTTAAAAGAAGCATGGAAGTTTAACACCTCCATAAATTAGGCAAGTGTATTAGCATTGGCTAGGACAGTTAGTTTTCAGCCTCATAGTCTACCTGCTGCTATGTTTTGGATTTGTGACAAAAACAGTGTGGATAACACACATATGATTAAAATATTGCTGAGCAGTGCTACACAGCAGGAGTTTTATATTCCTCACACTGTCTTGCCAGCAGGGAGAACAGGAGTGAGCAAGTCAGTGAGCAGCTGTATGGTGGTGAGCTGCCTGCTGAGGTCCAGCCACAGCAGTTTTCTGAAAGATGCCCCCAAGTTTAACATATCAGCAAAGTGGGAATCCACACATGATTGGACCTCAGCATGGTAAAGCACGTTCATCCCCAAAATGATCAGTCTTGAAATACCTCAATATTGATATATTTGGTCTATATATATATATATATTTAACAAAGTTAACAAGCAATAAAGTGAATAAGGTAGTTAATTTTCTCATACAGAGACTATATTGAAGTTTCAGCAGAAATTGAATTTTTAAAATACTTGCAGGAAAATATGTCTATCATACTATTCATTCAGGCATTCTTCAAAAACAGGAAAGCCACCAGCATACTTGTCATGTTCTGGACTGTTATTCTTACTGTGAATATCAATACTGTGATTAATTGTCCTGCCAGTATACGCAGGCCTGTTTACATTTCAGCAAGTGAGTCTTTTTTTAAAAATATTTTCAATGCTTCTCCTTCATGTTAGAGAAACTGCAATATTGGACTTAACAGATCTGTAATTTACTGTGCTTATTAATATTGCACAGGAGTTTCATGCCATTTTTCCCCAACATGTCTGGCCAGGGATCCAGGTTATCTTCATTGGAATTCTTGGCAGGATTTTTTTCCATTAAATAATCCATAACAAGGAAATTTCAAAATGAAGTGTTCTTTGGAGACTTCATAGTCTCCAAGCCCTCGTTAAATTGCCATTTATACAATATGCTACCTAACCACCAGGGTCACTTTGCTGTGAAGGTACATCACAATGGGAAAGCAGTAAATCTTGGTGAATATTTCACAACTGTCTCTGGCAATTAAGGTTTTGAAAGGCATCTTCTCTGCATAGCCAGTAAAATGAGAATCAAAAGGCAAGTGCAGGACAGCCTAGATGAAATGAATCAACTGCTGTCCTGTATTATTTCACAATGAGAGAAAAAACTCAGGCTAAAGTAAAAAATGATAGGCACTGTTGTGGTACTCCACTGTGTAGTAACAAAAGATTCTATGGAGTTCTTTTGAGCATGGGAGAAAAATATTTTTAGGAGCTGTTGTTTCATTTCAAATATACAGGATTTCTTTGTCAAATAAGAATTCAGAGAGTGACAGATCTTTTTCATTCTTGCTTTTTGAGAAATTCAGTCTCTGTTGCTGAGGATTCTCTCATGCTGTGAAAGACATTCATTGAATTTAGCCTAGACAATCTCTTCAGTGTTTCCAATTTCCACTGGACTGGAAATAGGATTGTATTTCCACCTAAATTTAGAAGTTTTCAATCCACTGGACATACAATTGTTTTGCAGAAACACCATAAGGCACATTAGAGTCTCAAAAGCTGGAAGCTTTTCTCTTCCCCCCACCCCCATTTTTAAGGAAACACTTTTGCTCCTTATACTTTTGACACTTAAAAATACTATAGAGTTGTGTTAGTGCAGGTCAAACTGCATTTCTCCCATCCTAAACAAATCCGTTTAAATAAAGCTATTAACTCCTCAAAGCAAGCAAATTTAAAAAGCTGAAATAAAATTTGCTTTTTAATCATTTTTAATAACAGTGTTGCAATCAAGCATTTCTTAGCCTTTTTTAAAAGTTAACTGATTATATTATTAGTCATCTTACACCAAAAATAGTCAAAGATTTTCCAAACACTACCAAGATCATGCAACAGTTAATAATGCAGCATCATTTTTAAGTACTGATAATGTTAATGAATCTTATGTCTTCCTGTATATTGTTACCATAGGAAATAACATCATGCACGTGAGAAATGGGAACATGATATTTTGTTGCATCACTGAACAAGTTGCTATTAGAGACCTATAGCTGTCAGAACTAGTTGCAATGTAAAAATGAAGCAGCAATTCTTTCCTATGGCTCCACCATATATCACATGCTTCACATGTATGATTTATTACACATACACATGTTCCTAGTAGCAGTACCAGATTTGAGCCACATTTCCAGAAAAGCTTCAGGGCTAGGAAAGAGTTGATACAAAAATAGAATAACAGGGACATATGATAAGTCCCATAATGCGTGTGGTAATTCTTGCAAGAAGACTATTTATCAATACAAGTTTCAGGCTAGGTTCTGATCTGATTCAATTACTATCACTCATTACATATTCTAGTTTTTAAAAAACTTGCAGCAGTAGGAAATTCAGCATTAAACTTAGTAACTGTACCACTACTATATTATACCTGTGGTAGGTGGCACACTTTGCACCATAAACATCAGATGAGATATTTTATGTACTTTAAAGTCATTAATACTAAGTGTTGTTAAAAGCAGGGTACTGCATTATGTAGAAAAACACATGATGTGGCATTGAGTTCCTATGTTTATCTTATCCTATAACACACATAACATATAGCTGTGTTTCCTATTCCACTTTACCAGGAGCAACACCGATACTAAGCATCAATATGTGATACTATGTAAATTTCAAGTTTCCAAGCTGTTTGAAGAAGAAATTTTATATAAGCAATTGGGTATTCTTCCTGTCAGGGCTCTGACAAATACCACACCTTCTCCTCATGGCCTAGGAATTCTATTTAAGCTCTAGCTTGGGCATTCATTCTTTTGTTTAAACTGTACTTTAGGCATAGATATCTCCAGCTCACAGCCATTCCTCTATCTGACCATGGACAAATCTCATCGATCCAAAATCTGACCTACAGACTGATTTCTAGCTCGACTTCAGACCTGCTTTGTTGCTCTACTCTCTTCTGGCAATCACTGGACAGTGTCTTATCTTACCTGCTGTCCCTAGACCTGACCTTTGCCAGCAAATTCCCTGCCTTATCAGTTTCGTTGCCATGCTCAGCTTCTTGTCCCCCTGGGGAGCAACCAGGCCTTGCTGCCTACTGACATTCACATGCATTGCTTTGTCACTTAGGACATCTCAGAAAGTGCTGAAATGCATGGGAAAAACAAAAACAAACAAACAAAAGATGATAATAGATACACCACCCACTGAGTCACATGCATGACAAGGCTGTCCTTTCTTTCCTTGGATTTAACTAATTCAGCTATGGCTCTGTGTAGAAACTAATTAAGTACACACAAGATGTTTCTAGGGAAGACTTATCTTTCCTTGTTCTAGCAACATGTTGCAATGATGTGTTAGAGCATAATACCTATACCACAGAGCACCTTGAATTGGTAAGAAAACAGTTTGCTTCATTCTGGTGATGCTGCATTGATCAGTCATTGACACTTAAAAATTAAGCTATCATTTAGTCAATCCTTTTATTTTTTTTTCCTGGACACTTTTACAATAAGCTCTTCATGTGCTCAATTCAGCAGCTTAAGTTATTCAAATCCATTGAAATATATCAGAAGGACTCCTAATGAGGTTCCCTCTACTCTTTTTTTGAGTTGTCTTTGTATAAAATACTAATACAGAATGCCAAGTTGAGACTCTCTTCCAACCCTCTTCATCAGTCAGGTCGGTCCTCCTGTGACTAGGCAGGGGGTCCGCCATTTTTCAGGGGATATCTCCCTGGTCCCCTTCCCTCTGGGACACCAGTGAGTCACTCCACCAGCCGATCTCCCTCTTGCACTCCCTGATGGTCCTTAGATTCTGCAACTCCACCCTGAGTTCCACACTTCATATAGAAGAAACCCTTGCCCAGTGGCAGTCTTACCTGCTCTGAAGCTAATTTTCCTTTAGCTTATTGGTGCGTTGTGGTTTTGTGATTTCTGTTGTCGGTATTCCACATCAGAACATCAAGCAGAACAGCAGCAACTAAAGAGTTAATGTTCTGGTTCCGTTTTACCGTCTTTTGGGGCATTTTGGGTTCCCGGAGAGGGAGGGACGGGGCGGCATCCCAGGTGGACTTGGCGCAGAGAGGAAGGATGTTGAACCGGACCGAACCGGATCGGACCGGACCGGACCCAGCCTCTCTCTGCATCAGTCCGTCTCAGCTCGCCGCGGAGAAAAGCACGTGCTTCCCTCGCACTGTCGTGGTTTGACTTCAACTTTGGGTACCGTTATCAATCTCATTTATTTTGTTTTGATTGAATTTAGTAATTTACCTTTACTTCTCACATCGTTGCCACTGTATTTTCTCTTTGTTAAAACTATCTGCTCGCTCTCTGCCCTCCCCCCCTCCCGGACCGCGTGGTCCGGTACCGGCCGGGTGGCGTGGCGAACCTTACGGCTTCTTTTCTTTTTCTTTTTCTTTTTTCTTTTTCTTTTTTCTTTTTTCTTTTTCTTTTTCTTTTCCTTTTCCTTTTCCTTTTTCTTTTTCTTTTTCTTTTTCTTTTTTTTTCTTTTTTTTTTCTTTTTTTCTTTTTTTTTTCTTTTTTTCTTTTTTTTCTTTTTTTTCTTTTTCTTCTTTTCTTTTTTTCTTTTCTTTTCTTTTCTTTTCTTTTCTTTTCTTTTCTTTTCTTTTCTTTTCTTTTCTTTTCTTTTCTTTTCTTTTCTTTTTTTTCTTTTCCCTTTTCCTCTCCTTTCCTCTCCTTTCCTCTCCTTTCCTTTCTCTTTTTTCCCTCCGTTTTCTTCGCTCATTTTTCCCTCCTTTTCCCGGAGCCTGTGTGCTCCCCCCGTCACGGACTTCTACCTGGGGACAGCCCCGTGACATGCCGTCTACTGCCCCATCTGCGTTCCATCCCTACTTGTATCGGTGCTGGTGGGCTGCACTGTGCCTTGGCTCCGTAAGCACTGCCTCGCAATAACTAAATCATCAGTGTGTTATCAACTGTTTGTGTCACAAATCCACAACATATAGCAGCTGACAGATTACTGCACTGGAAAATTAACTCTTGTCCTGATCAGGATTAATACAGGAACAAATGATTTGCTTTGTGATACTGGCAATTAAGTTAGCTGTTTTTTTTTGTGCTCTCAGAGTGTTAGTGCATGTGTTGTGAAATAAATCGAGTCAATTTTAGTATTATTTCTCATCTGATTTCTCTTCTATAGTGTGAATACATCAAGGTATGTAAAAATAGAACATGTTTCAAGGGTTCCTAAACGGCTTTATGTCTCATGCCTACAGGATAACCTCATACAAGTTTTATGCTTCTAGAAGCTATTATTTACAGTAGCATGTAGTCAGACAATGATGTTCACAAATTTAAATGCATTCAATGCTTTACTCTGACACAATGTCAATAAATATTGCTTAAAGTACAACAGAATAAGTTCAGCACAGGATCAGAGATGAGATAATGCACAGTTCAACTATAGTGATAAAGCCTTGTAACTATAGATACTTCCATCTTGTTTTCATCACTTAGAGCTGTTGGAATCTGAGGAAAATGCTGGGACTTAATCTGCTTCTGGTGAATTCCTGTACTTAATGCCTGTGCTTAGTTCGTTGATCTGAAAGTTCATATTGCAGTGGATATACTTTCACATATGCCTATGTATAACATTCATATCACCTGGCATGTGTACTTGAGTTGAATGTTGACTAGCAGCTTCTTACTAGCAGTAACTGTGTATATGATGTCAAATTACAGTGTAACAATTACAATTTTTGTTCTGAAGCATATGGGGAAATTATCAAAATAAGATTGGCAGGTAGAAGTAGGTAAAAAAAATTGAAACAAATGTTTCCACTGGAACAAGGCAGCCTGGACTTTAGTTTAATTTAACTGCACAAAAAGCAGTGTGAATTTTCACTGGTGAAAGTTATGAATAATTTATTGTTTCAGTGCATCACTTAAAATGGTGAAGGCAAAAGAAACAAAATAGAAGCAGTCACTATTCTTTGTTTATAAACAAAACAGCTAAACTAGATTTCTAGTTTATCTAGGAGATACAGACTTGTGTGTAAATTTGACTATGAATTAACATTATTATAGCATGGGTATTTTCCTTTTAGCTTGTGCATCTTGTACATTTATGAAATCTGCTTCTTTTTTTTTCTTTTCTTCTTTTTTTTTTCTTTTTCTTTTTCTTTTTTTTTTTTTCCCTTGATAGGGAGAATCAAAGTTTTTGGCTTAGAAGCTCTTAAATGTGCTTTTAATCAGGATTGTTGCCAGCACATAGAAGTAGTCACAATAATAACAGTGCCAAGTGCTTTAAAATGGAGGGAGTGGAAAATTGTCAGGCAGAAATTTGGCAGACAATATTTCTTAACTAATGTGCTAGTTCAAATGTAATGTAAACAAAATGTGATTAAACACTTTTCTTGGGGAGAAATAACACGTCATAGCTCCTCTGAGTGTTTCATCCCAGCTTCTTACATCTTCATTTTTTAACAGATTAGTTTTAATATTTCCTCTATAATATGATAAACTGGGGACATGGAGAAAGCAGCAGATCACTAATCCATTGGTCTGCTGTCCTTTCTTGTACACATACAGAAACATTTTTACTCAGCAGCTGAGTTTCAGATTTTATTGTATTGTAGACAAAACAGAGAATTAAGAAGCAAAACCATGAAAATGGAATGTTAATCAACTAAACATCTGTGTGACCTTGCCCTTCACAGACTGCAAGGCATTAAGTCTCGGATATGATCACAGAGCATGTATTTATCTCAAGGCCAACAGTAGAACTTATGAGAAGCGATGACATTCATAATGGAGCTAAAGGCAGAGAATTTTGTTGTTAACTTTTTTCCCCCCAATAAAGTCTCAATCAAAAATTAAAATGACGAGATTAATATAGGTGTAAGATCCCATGGCTCAGCAGCCATAAAATCTTTGTCTGATAAGTGGTTGTCTCTCTCAAAGGAGGAACAAGACTGGGAGAGCAGAGCATTTAGGGAGATGTTTCCATCAGGAATTTGATATTCCACTAGGAGTCAGGAAATACGAGTGGTAACATCATTGACAATTTGAAATTTCTGTTTCTTGCTTACCTGTGCTACAGCCAGGAGTGAGGATAAAATGGCTTTTCCACAGCACAAGAAATCAAACTGTTCTTATATTTAAAAGCTATACTAATTCTTACTGGATATTTGAATGTTTTTTCTCATGCAGTTAACTACATATATTTGAGATCACATTTTCTATTCAGTACAATAGCTTTTTCACTCAGGTAGTTTGTTAACTCTCCAACTGTTGCCCGAAATAGAGGCAATGCAATGTAACATCTCCCTTTTAAATTATGAGTACTTAAAGAGCAGAGTAAGATGATTAGAAGGCTGGATTAGAAGCCTTTGATAAATAATTTTACCACATCTCTGAAGTATTTCTCTCTGTTACTGGATGTGAGTTTATTAAGAATAGTAAAATCAGGGAGAAAAATAAATTTGTAAAGGTAAAGGAACAGACTCTGTACTCAAAAGATTTCCTTTTCCCGTGCTGTAGTGATATTCACTATCATATTTAAGTTTTAAGTTCTGTATATCAAGGACTTTTTTCAATTTCTACAACAACAATGTGAGTTAATTGATAAAAGCAATGACTGTTGAAGAGGTAGGACATTCAAAAGAAGTAGAGAAACTAGACTTTCCAGTCAGGACAACTTGTGTCTGAACTGAAGACTAAGTTATATTTCTATTAGAAAGTTTCTTTAGAGAAACTTTTTAAAACCTCATCATTGCATATTCTTGGTCTTAATTTGTTTGTCTCACATTGCAAAAGCAAACATTAAAGCCTTCTAGCATCATCAACACTTCTGTGTATCCTGCACTGCCTGAGAACACACAAGACCTCACAAAACTGTCTGATATAAATGCTAGTAAATTGTACTTACAGTCACATGGCTAGAGGCAGAATTTAACAGTAACAGACGGGATCATAGGCATTAAGGTTTTCACTCTAAACCATGCTGCGGAAGGTGTTGAGATCTTCTGGGGTCTGTATTATGTTGTAATTTTCTAAAACAGTCATATTAGAAGCATTGACATTCTCTGATGTCTTATCAGATGATACTGGCTTTAACAGCTTGTCAGTGATAACAATATGAACAGACATACAAAATAGATAAGTGGAGGTTAGAGGATATAGAGATGCGAAGTATCACTACTGGGCTTTATATTCTGTTCTGGGGAGGTGTTCAAGTGTTTTAATTAGACCACTGGATATATGCAAAAGAATTAGAGGAACATATTCTCACTTCTATTATACTCAGAAGTTATGCGATCATTTCAGATAAAAGTTTTTCTCTCATTATTATAGAGAGATCAATGAATGAGAGGTAGAGGTTAAAAACATGCATGCTAACAGTAAAATATCAAAAACTTTTTTCACTAACGTTTGGGTGTTCTATTGCAGTATCAAATTTGTTGAAATTCCATAGGGGGAAAAAAAAAAAAAAAGGAATTAAATTGCATAGTATGAAGTTAAGATTGCTGCAGAGGAACCTGAGATTTTTTGAAATAGAAATTGTCATATCTCAAGGGTAATCAAATATGTTTCTCAATAAGCTAAAATAATGTACTTGTGACAAATGTTTTGTGTTTTTATTTTTTAAAAAAGCAAGCCGACAGAAGCAAGTTTTGCTTTTTAACTTCAGTCTGTAGCTAGAACTAGTTTGCTGTTTCAGTGGAAGAGGGAAAGTATATTTGGAAGTATGAAGCAACACAATGAGCTCAATTAGAATTGCTTGGTAATCAGGACAAACAGTGAGCTTCTCTACCCATGCCTCCCCGTAAAAAAATGTATTTAACATTGCCATAGAAGAGCTGGTGTTTTGGTTTTTTTGCAGGCTTGCTCAATTTTCCTCTGTGCCAGCCAGCTCTAGTAGTCATGATGTCTGGAGAGTATGAGTGGTTGGTCCTTCCATATCTCATTTCCCCAAAAGATTTTCTGTCTCTGGAAAGTCCAGGATGGATGTATTCTGCTGGAAGTCCATTATATACTGAAAAACAGTGCATGAGAAAAATAGCTATATGATGAGAGAGCTGGATAACTCAGGTTTTGAACAGCTATTCATGCAAGCTATAGCTCTGTCTAATTTATATAATCTACAGAATGCTGCATTTATGCTTGGAGATCAGAAAATATTCTCTAACTTGCAGCTACCTTTGTAAGAGTTTAATGACACAGTACGAATCCTACTCCTGGCACTGTGGAGGCATACTTTTGATGATTATCCCACTGTATGTATCAGTCTAACTAGTTAAGGTTTTTCTATTAGCTGATATGAAAAGATCTTTTTGGAGAAGAGTGATGATAGAGAATTCAGTGTAACTTCTCCCCTGACTGTATGTTTTCTGTCTTTTTCTATAAACATCTGCTAGTTCCCCTGTTTATGAAAGGACTTGCCCTTACCTTTTTCTTCTGTCTATATTACAAACCCCTCATTATACAACACTATACAGTTTGTTTTTTTTTTTGGGGGGGGGACTACCATGGGCTTTTATTGACCTTTTAGCACTTTTGCAACCTAATAATTGTCTCAAAGACATTTAATGCATATAAAAGAAAAATATAAAATTTGTACTTTTGTTGTCTTTGTAAAACTGAAGTTGTAAGTTTCCGTAATCAGTATCACAACAGCCTTAGCACTCTGGAGGACTCACAGCATATGTTCAGAAAATCAGTACTTGCTGTATATTTTGTTTAGGAAATCTTAAAATAAACATGCAGGTTTTAAAACTGATAACATCTGAGCTCTAAAATCAGAAAGTTTCTTTTGCATGAGAAAGAAGGCCTGGATATCACTGCACGTGCTCTACCTTTTTTCTAAGCTTCATACCTTGCAGTTTTCACCTGACTGAAGACTGATGCTGCATGTTTACATGTGAGTTAAGAATTATAGCAGAATTTTAAAAGTAAAGACTTTACTTGGGACCAGAAAACCCTTATTTACTCACATATGATTGCATGTCTAATCTCTGTGATCAAAGATCTCACAGCAGCAGACTATTTCTTAGTGTCTCTCATATGTGATGACCACACTATTAGCTGCTCTTGGCAAGCTTTTTCTGTAGTCTAGAGTGCAAAAGACTATACCAAGATTCATTTAATAGAAAGGAGTAATTGTTCAGTATATTAGGACTGAAAATATTCCTTACTTCTTCAACATATTCAAGATACTCTCTAACTTGGGGTTTTGCAGGTAGTCAGGTGAAATGGTAATGCTTGGTGTTCTGTAGCTAACTTTCATGATTAAAAGGTAAACCATCCCTGTCCTTACCCTAACCCTCTTCTACCATATCACCACCATATGCATCTGATGATGCGGGCCAATGTAATAAAATAGGAGGCATTAATTTTAGAGTAGCTTCTGCATATTAATAAAGCCAGAGAAATTATACTCGTACCACCACTACTCAGGGAAATCATATTTAAATGACAGTTATTAGCATAATTGTAAACCTACATTAGAACATGAAAAAATTGCACTTAGAAACTAATTGCACTAGAAGACTTTGTTTAAATTCTAAAATAACTTGATTTGCTTGAAGGTCCATTATGCATAACCCATTTTGCTTCAAAATGCAACAGGTAAGCAAGAGCAGTAATGTAACTGGAGGAATAATGCAGCTGTTTTATGTGCCTTTATACCTTTTTCAAGCATTTCTTTGATCCTGACCTCAGTAGAAATTTGAATTGAATGTTTTTACTCTTTTATTGTTAAGATATGGAAGTGTTATTCTTGCCTTGACTGGCAAGAATAACTTGTTACAATGACAACCATCCAGTACAAGTGGAGGTATTGAAGTATTCGAATTAAGTGAATATATATGTGAGTTTGTTCTTGTGACTTGATACATTGCAGGCTGAGATCAGAAAAGGCCTTTTTTTCTTGGGAGGAGCCTTTTATCGCTCATGTTTCTGAAATCTATTTGTTCTTCATGTAAGAATGTATGTGTTGTCATGGCTCATAAATTTCAGCAGTGAGAATAGCCATTCTGACGTGATGCTTGAATTGCTAGATAAAAATTCTGAAGTTGCTCTTTGTGTTGTAGCTTCAGTGAGTTATGCAAGGGCACAGTTATGGATCTGAGAAAGACAGTTGCAGAGTGGACAAAGTAGTCCGATAGCAGTAAGAAGAATCATAAACAGTGCTGGGCACAGTATCCAGGAAGGTCAAGAAGCACTACAGTTATTATGGCAAAGAACGTAAGATAGAATCTGTTAGGTGAATTAACAGTTATTAGGGACGTGAGGGAAACTATGTTTGTACCAGCACAACTTAGGGAATTTGTAGTTAAATAACAGTTATTCTCATGGTCAGGATTCAGAGTATCAGATGTTAAAAATCTTGTTGATAACTTCGTGTGAAACAATAGCTGTAGGAGAGAAGATGAATTAACTGCTTTGCACAAGGTAGACCACCAGTTTTAGAAAGGAGCTGTAGAAGTGGTTGGAAGTGGTTGCATTTCCTAGAGTTCTCAAGGTGCTTGTCAGAGGTATTTGATAATTTTTTACTCTCCCTGTGTTTCATCTTTCAAAATTTTCACAAATGTATGTACTGCAAAAAAAGTGACCTAAGTAAAATGAGACTGAAGTGAGGGATATTTCTTTTTGGTTGGTGAGGTCTTACAAAGATTAGTAAGGAGCCATTAAATTTTTGAGGTATCTGATCGCAACTCTGTATATTGTATATGAAAACTCAGAGGTAATATATATACGGTGACTGAAAATTGCGTTGTTAATGTACCAAAAAAAAAGTGATGACTTTTGCAGCAATCTTGACATCTATTCTCAAATTCCATTGTCAAAATGGAAAGTATGGCTGGATATTTTTTGCTGTTCACAGTACTATGTTTAGCCAGTGTATCAAGATGCATAAAATTATTTGCCAAAACATGAGCTTTCCATAGTTAAAGTTTCATTTTGAATGCTGTTCTCGTTTGAAACAGCACAGCTGAGTTGATGTTCACCTTGCAAGATGCATGTTTAACTCATTTGAATGAGTGATCAAACCCACCAAAAGTACTAAATGTTTGAGCTGTTTTTAGTCTTTATGTTCTGGAACAAAATTTCCTTTAGATTCCACAAATGACTTGATTTCATTTCACAAATCATAAAATCTTTTCAGCGTTTTACTCTGACTTAGCTACTTTACTTCAGAAAAGTAGATGATGTCCCCATAATCAGCATCCATACTTTTAAGGAACTTCTTGAATTGGTGATGATTCAGTCCCTTCGATTTTATGGCAATTTGCATGACATTATCCATTTTTGAAACTTTCATGCCTAATTTTTTTTGATGTACTTTGCAGAGATATTTCATCAAATGTGAGTTGCTGGTGGCAGCTGCGTAGTCTTAATTTGTGTGTGTGTTTAATGCAAGAGGTAGAGTTAGCACTGCACCGTGCCTGTGTCTTATCCTGATTTTAGCTAAGATAGTATTGATTGCATACTTATTGTTTGGTTGTTACTGAGTGATGAGTGTGTGCCTGAGGCTGCTGGTTTTGTAAGTTTTGCTATTGGTATTCCACATCATGACATCTTGTGGAACACAGAGAAGAACTACCCGTCCCAGAGGACTTCATGGTCAGAGAGGAAAGTAAGGCACGGAAGTGACACACTCTCTCACTGCCTGGCACCAAGTGTGGGTGTGCTTCAAGCTGTGCACTTCAAAGTAGGCTTTTGGGTCTTCAGAAAACTCTTATTTTACTTGATTTATTAGCCTCAATTTCAATTAGGTTGTATTACAGTGTGTTATCTTTCATTCCAATATTATAGTTAGTATAATAAGTTTTCCTCCTTAGATTGTTGCCACTGCTCTGTTTGTTTCCTTGAGCCCAGCTCCCATCTCCCTACCCCCTTCCCTTTTCCCTTCCTATTTTTGGGGCTGGGGGGCCCATGGGCCTACTGCCCCCTGTCACAGATACAGATTGATCTAGATAACTCCATGACACTGGGCCACTCACTGGGAAAAAGCTGCTGATGTGATGGTGCGGTATTAGGGGTTGGGCCACAGTGCTGCATGTGACTCACAGGCCATGGATTGGGCATGCTTATTCTAGCTAAAATGTAGAGTTGTAGGAAAATGTGTTTATTTGTTGTAGCAAGAAGCAAATAACCTGGAACTGTGTATGAAAATGACTGCTTTTTTGACATATGAGATTACAGCAGCCATTTGCTGTACTTGTGAGTTATATGAGCTCTGTATTAGGTACTGATATGGTGCAGTACTAGTAAATCAACAGAGAAAAGCAGGGTACATTGAGACCCATACATCAACATTGTAGGCAGTCTGGGACTGGATCTACTCTACTGGGTTGTGAAAGTTACAGTGTTTGTGCTCATCACAAAGTGCATAACTAGGCTAAATCGCCTTCCTTAAGCATGCAGTAACACGTGGTTTTGAAGTAAAACCTTCACTTAACCTGTGGCACCTAACCTTTACACTAGATCAGTTTGCAGTGAAATAGGGTTTGGAGGAAGAAAGCTAAATGAGAATCTTTTTGAAGCATGCACAATCCTCCTGCCCATGTGTGTCCATCCTTCTCTATTGCCTGGGAGTATGTCCCTCCAAAAGTAAGACCTCCTGTTTATTTGCATGGATAGGATAACTGATACAAAGAACACAATAACACTATTTGATTGAGCATATTCTCAGCAACAGAAAAATATTTTTCCAAAGTCACCACCATTAGTTACACATTTTCACCAGCAATGAACAAAAGCCTGCAGGCCATACTCATATAAAAATCTATACCAGTGGTATAGTGGCGGTATGGCTGAAAGCTGAGGCTGGTAATGGCAAGCATCTTACACAACAGTTTTCTTATTTTGATGTTTTTTCCAATGTTTGTGTTAGTGCTAGCATATGGGAAAATGAATTGCAAGTTGATTGAAGAAATACTCTTTGTATCCCTTCTGTGAAAAACACTATTCCAAGTTTTAGCCTTCTGAAGAAGGATAATAATGTTACTTGATAACACTTGCATGCTCGTACAAACAGACATCAAAACAGACATCAAAACTGCGAGTAGTTATTCTGAGCCATAAAATAATAAATTGAAAAGCAATTCTGTTGTGTTAATTTCCAAACACTTTCAATGTTGCCTTTTTCAAAGAATTATAATCTATTTTAGTTCATCTGTGGTTTAACTCATAACTACTATAAGTAAATGAGATATAACATTCCTCCTTTTCCTTCGTGTCTCCAGAGACATTTCTTTTACTAGAAGAATTCTTTCTACTAGGTATTGCCCATACAATAAGGGAAAAAAAAGTAAATTTCATTTGTTCACAGCAACTTCTTTTCAGAAAACAGTTTTTCTTTTGGATTGGGAATTACTGACACATGGTGGATAACACAGAATGTATATTTATACATAGATAACAGCAACAACAGAGTAACGATTTTGCAACATGAGAACACCTTTGCCTGAAGTTCTTCTTGAGGCTTTTTAGGGTAAAATTTAGCTACCTGGAACTATAAGTTGGGACATTTCATTTTGTCCTTCATCTACTTTATGGTGTTAATACCTATGCAGTTTGGTGGAAGAAAAGTTAACTTAGCAAACTAAGCCAGAAGCTCGTTAGAAGCTCATATTGTTCTGTTATGGTTATAGTATGAAAGAGGAAGTCTGTAGGAGTACTGTTTATTAATTACAATGCTGTATGTTTCCTTAGTGCTTCTGTATGATACTTTTTATAAGATTTCATATCTTGCAAAGATTGGAACATCTCTGCTGAAAGAAATGATTGCCCTTCAGAGTACCACTCTGGTGGTATGTTGCTGGTACTCTTACCACAAGACAGGGGAGGAAAAGACACAAGTGTATTATCTCATCTGTTGTGATGGATTAAATCTGACGTGCTGCCAAATTGTGTGTATATTAATAAGCTTCTCTCACTGATCCCTAATGGCAGTCAGATGGGTTCATTGGTAGATTGTGGTGGACATTTAAATGTTTGAGCTGGGCAATTTGAGAAGAACTGTCATATTTTGTTAGCCCTGTTGAGGGAACAGTGCCAGGAAGTATCTGGCTGATGACTTAGGAGACACCTCGTAAGGAGAATAAAGCCACAACTCAGTCAGCAAATCTCTTGGCTGTGCTAAGAGGTCTAAACCCAGTGACCAGCACAGTGTGCTGCCACTCGTAATAAGCCAAGAATTAAAAGCTGTTCTTAATAGTGCCTTAGAGGTTGCCAAACAATATGCTTCCAAATCAGTCTATCACTATCACCAAACTTGCTGTCCTTGGCCTTCAGGGTCTATCTCTGTGTGTGGAAACATACTGGAAGGTGCATTTCTAATTATGGGATTAAAAGTTTCTAATTTTTAAAATGTGTTTCCTCAAAGTTGCTGCCTACATTTAAGGAGCTGATTGCTGGCATCTACACAGAGCTGTATCAGTCTGCAGGAATCAGTAAAAACTGTAAAGGATCAAGGTGACAATGGGGAGAATGAATGCTACTGAATCTAGCCTGTCTTCTTTCACAATAAGCAAAAGAGAGCAATTGTTTTACCTTTAGTTTCTCTGGTAATTCACAAAAGTGTGATAACAATAAATCATTATATAAGCTCCTAGAAGTTTTACTGTCTAGTAGATTAACTGTCACTGAATGGTGTTTCTATACATAAAAACAAAATAACATTCTCTGATAGAACAAGAAGAATGCTAAAACTCTAGGGAAGAAGATAACATAGGGGATTCTTATATGACTCATATTTGAGTTATGACCTAACATACAGAGAATAAGATACAAAATAAGGCTATTACAAACTTCAGCCTCTGTGTTGTACTATCTTGTGTTCCATATATCTCCATCCTGTTGAAATAGTATGTGTTCTATATGGAGGGACGCCTTGCAAGAGACTTGTTTTTGTGTGTTTTTCTTTTCTGGAAAATCTTTATGCTTTCTGTACTCCAACTTGCAATTATGAAAGTATTTACACACTTAAATGAAGAAATGAAATATTTTCCCCTGATCCTTCTAGGTATCTGTAATTACTATTCTTTCTACAAGGACCATATCTGCTGGCCAGATATCAACCTTTGGAAGTTTATAGGTGTTTCTTTCCAGTCATGTTTTCAGGACCACTTTATTTCTCCACGCTGCTGTGAGTTAGGCTTGCCATTTATCATGTCTTGCTGCCAGATGCTCTTCAAAGACTATAAAATAAATAATATTCCTTCAAAAAGCTTTTTCTTATTTCTCTTATCTATCATTTGTTCCCTCTCTTTATGCATTTATTAAAGACCTGTCAGAATGAATGGCTAGGGATGTGATTATGTAGCCCTTTTGGAAGAAGAAAAAAGCAATGCACCAGTCTTTCATGTTTGGATACATGCTTAGGTCATTACAGGAAATGAATTTTTTGACCTTTTCTCCTACTTTTCTTTGTTGCACGGAGTTAAGAATGAATTGTTGTTTTTTGCTTTGAAGGCAAATTCAGTAAGTTAGCATTAGGACACGCAGCTGCCTGGGAGCTGTGATGCAGAATGACAGAGGGCAAAGACAGTCAGAAATGAAATGCATTTGCAAAGCTATTGTAGACAAAGGTATAATTATGTTGTATTTTTTTTCTGGCGTTTGAGTCTATAAGTGCACATATACCCATTTGTTTTGTCTGGCTGATGCCTTAATTTGAAAAGGCTCCTTAGGAGCCCTTTCTATCATCTACTGTTTTGGCGCAATGATTTTACATATTTATAGACCCATGATTTGGTCCAATTCAAACCTGTAGTCAAAACAAAGCTTACTGGGATCAAATTTACATTTTATACCTTTCAGAGCACGATCTATCTAAGATTCTGTGATAATGTTAGTATAGAACAGTAATGGATTTTATAATTTAAAACTTGTGTTGTATGATAAAATGAAGAATTTTTGAGTTTTTATGTGGTTTTGTAATGTCAGATATGATCATTATGTTGTCAGTTCATCAGCACATTCTCCAGTTGTTGGTATTGTTTTGCTGGAAAACAGACATATCCTGGGAGCCATGTTTTCATAGGCTTTTATGTTCCATGGGAGAAAAATTGACATATAATAAATTATATAAAATTTTCAATTTTGTGTAGTAAGTGGAAATGGAAATGGTCTCTTTTACAACAATAGCCCTATTAGAAAATAATTTAACCAAATTTTTTATCTGTTCCTCTTCTACAAGGTGACTGTAAATGCCCTGTGACTGGGCCAGGTTGTTCAGCCTCTGTTGCACAGTAAATAAACAGATGTTTTGCTGTTCAACTTATCCATCCATCAGTCCAAAAATCTTCCATCTCAACTATTCTTCTATAATCATTTGCCTTTTAATGCCTGATTTAGACACATGTTCAGAGTGAGCAGCTGGGCTGCACTCCTCCATTCAGAGGGTTTTGTTATGAAGTGTACTTAACTGTGGCTAGAACATAAAATACACAGTTAATTATAAAAAGACAGGATTTTAATTTCCTCCAAGAGTTTTTGCTTTATATCAGTAATTTCTTACCAGTCAAGGTATTTTGACACAGTTGATTCCCTCTGTAAGACAGTTTATATTGTCTGGCTATGCAGTGTTTCTGGCCACGTAAATGTGTTTAATAACAATCCATTCAAATCCCTTTTGTAGGCTACAGGATTACTAAAAGCAAGAGAAATCCTCCTTTTAAATGACATTTTAAGATTCCTAGTTCTTTGTTACAATATTAAATGTATAGAATTCTATTTCATTCAGTAATGAGTCAGACCACTTAATGTAAGTGGTGTAGCAATGGACTCAGATGGACTCAGATCTCAACTTTTTCATGGTCTGTATACTTATAACAGTAATAATGTTACTTCCTTATATTCAATGATGAGTTTTTGTGACTTTGGAGAACAAAGGTTGGGATGCTATTCACATAATGAAGTTTCAGGTTTCTATGGAGTGCTGCAAAGTGACAGCTGTGAAATCCGAAGTAGATGCTGATCAAGAAATAAAAGGGATGGGATGTTTTAGGAAGATAATACCATCATTTTTAAGATTTTCAGATTTTCAGTTTTTAAAGATTTTTCAGTTGTTTCCATGTAAATATTGTAAAAAAATCTTAAGTGTTAAACTGAAGTTAAAAAATGTGGTAGATATGTGCAGTATGAGAAGTGATCAAGTTTTAATTTCACATAGAGAGGAAGTAAATGTGTCATACTATTTACCTTTCAGACACCTTGACTTATGTATTCTAGTTTATAAGTGTAATATCTTTTAGAGCACAGTGAAAGAATTGAGATGCTTTATGTTGTGTAATGTAATATTAGAGACCAGAGGATAAAAACAGCCCCTACTATCCCTAAAAAACTTCCCCAGGCCCCTGCTCATGGGACTTGGGGTCCCATTTCATCTCTGATCAGGACCATCATCCACACATCCCCAGTGATGTGTGGATCTCCAGCTCTGCAATAGAGCTGCCCTGCCTGGACACTGGTCATGCTGAGCTGGTATGATCTGTGGGCTGATATTCTTGCCTGGGCATGAGCCCATTTCCATACCTGTGGCCCTGCCAGACCTTGATGAGGTTATCTGACCCTGGTCACCCTCACTAGGCCTGATACTGACCTGTGGGCTACCATTCTGATCTGGTTTTCAGATCTTCCTGACACCACAAACTTACCTGGTGATCTGTAATGCTGCTTGAATTTGGCCACTGTCTCTGGGCCTGCCTTGCTTGCCTTGCTAAGGTACTGTTTGCTGGTCCATACCTGATGACAGCCTTGTTTTGCCAGCCCAGGAATCCTCTATGGTCCCCAGTGCTCTGTCCATCAAAAAACTAGTGGATTGTTACTGTTTGAGAGACCTCAATACAAAGAAGTGCTCATCCTTGGATCTGTGTGCTGTAATGGAAGCTTCAGGGCTTAAACTTGAAGGAAACAGGAGTGTTCTAGAGAGTTCAAGAGTAATTTGATTGATGGACAGCAGTCTACCAATTATGGTGTATATTCTCTTCTAGCTACAACGACAAGGCCTTCAATAGAGTCCAGAGGAAATGTCTTCCAAGTCCTTTCTCTACTTCCACCACCTGACCATTCTTTTTCCTATTTTCTTAACATTGTGCTCCAACTTTTATGAAGATGAAATGGTCAGCTGAACTGTTCAAATGCCATTTAATAGCATTACTTTTATGTTACGCTATAAACAGTGATATGCTATTCATGTTACATAGTATCTTACATAAATGGCAGTTACTGAAGTGTTACAATGTATAAAACTGTAAAAGCAGTATCAAATTCTGCCTTGTAGCACCTTGCCATTCGTAAGTCATCTTAAGTGCTTATTCAATCTTCTTTTTCTATCTCAGTGTAAAGAGTTAACTCACCTCTGAGTGAAGCTGTGGCAGTTTTTGAGGTGTATGAGTTCAAAAATTGATCCTCCCTCAAAAAACAGGGAGGATCAAGGTGTAGGATAATTTTTGTTTTCTTGCTGAAAACTTTATCCTCTTCGTGACTGAATTTATAGTCACATTGAGTGAACTTCCCTCTTTTTCTCTCACTCAGCATCTACATATTGTGAATTATGCCTGAATACCAAAGTTTTATTTAATGTGTCCAGAAAAATAAATAAATAAAGAGATAGCCCATTACCACTTTATATCCAAAGATCATTTTCAGAGTTCAAGGCTATTCTTCTAACCATGCCACAAAAATTACACAGGCACTACTTGTTTTTACATCCCTCTTAGGCAATACTGAAATTATAAACATAATGGAAGCAAAGTCTTACCCTGTATATCCAGTAGCACCAAAGACAGTTACTAGAATTGGTGCTGACACAGCATTCAGCTTGTATTAAAGGTTTAACATAGAATGCAAAACCTCCTGGCTGCTTGTTTATAAGCTGTTAGATTGCTGGTAGAGGATGTGTGTAAGTACTATCTCAAAACACATACCAGCAAGGTGTCTAAGAGTACCACAAAACAGCATGTGTAAGGAAACACAGTGTTGAGATCTTGTCAGGGATCAGGGCAAATAGCACTGGGGAAAATCCAAATGTGTATGTACATACATAAATCTTGACTATACAGTAAAGAACATGAAACGGTGAAATGTATGTAGAAGTAATGCAAAAATAACTGTTATATTTTTGTCTATGTATGCACACATGTATAGAAGTGTATTTATGTGGGCATTGCTTGTGTTTTATGAAAACCATGTACACAGTTTGTATCACATATAGGATTTTACATTTTTCTCAGTTAATTGATGTAAGGCAGGCAAAGTGACTGCAGTCAGAAATCACAGTGATCTAATGAGAGAGTATGAGAATCAGGTCCTAACAGAACAGATGCAGCCCCGCATTAGAACATATTTCTCTTATTCATTATCTATAATAATTCTGTTACTTTGTTACAAGTGAAAAGTATTCAGTGATATTTAAGAATTATGAAGACTTCAAAATTGCAAACATTTCCTCTTGTCTATTAAATATTCAGCAAAATTAGTCACTGAAGCAAAGATATTACAGGGAAAGCAATTCAGACACTTACAAGAAGACAACATACTGAAAATTTACCAATTAACTTTGAGTGCTTTAATAATTAATGATTATTTCCTATTTTTGTGCTTTCCTGAATAATATTTTTTGATTTCTGCTTTGTGTAAAACTTATCTTTTTACTGACATCTTGTTATTTTAAATTCCTTTGTTTGGTGATGATTTTTCTTTGTTGTCAATTTCTATTACTTGACTTCCTTGAGCATTCAAGTAGTAGGTTTCCTCCCACTGCTTTTTGGTGGCTGTGTTCTGGGTGTTGTTTTTTTTTTTTAATTTATTATATCTTAAATTATTTTTTATTGTTTATAAAGCATTGTCTCTGTTAGCTATAAAAATAAGTTTTTACTCCTCAGCCCCTTTATTTTATTATCTAAAACCTAAGTTCATTGTGTCTGTCAGGTCAGATTTTTGCCATAAGATAGATAATTGTCATCTTGCCAGCTGTACCAGAGAATTGTTGCCAGTCTGATTTATTAGAGAATTGAAGGTCAGTAAGGTTTATTGTTAATATTTATATTATACTGCATACTGATCAGTGATCCCTGAGCCTCCAACAGCTCGCTTCAGTGTATCCTACTTTATTCAATTTTTACATGAACATTGACCCAATTTGCATGTACAAGTGTAGGGTTTTTTCAAAGACCAGAGGAGTGCAGGTCCCTGCAGAGACCATATCAGCTCATACTGTAGCTCTCCAGAACCAGATAGTGGAGTTTTTATACAGCCAAGGGAGAGAATTTCTGACAGTCTCATACGTCACAGTACTGAAAGTAGTTCAAGTGTCATAGTTTTCACTTGAGATAGGCCATATTTCAGAATCAGCCTTCTCTGTAATTTAGCATATTTATTAGCCATCTTACCCATTTAGAGTATTGAATTGGACCTATTTAAAGTATTATTTCTGTGTAATTGCTGTCAGTGTTTATTAAGCATTATGGCAAAGATAGAGCAGGGCTAGGAAATCAGCCTCACTGGTGACAGTCTGCATTAAGTAACCACAGCTGGTAGTGAGCTTCATACGGTATTTTTCATTCAGATGTAGGTAGCTTGGTTTTAGTTTTAAATGCAGTTGAACTATTTTGATGATCTCTAAAAATCACATCATCATAGCTACTGGAAATTGAATTCTGAAGGAAAATTGCATCTTTTTTTAGAACCTTGACCTAATTTGAATCTCTCATTACCAGCATGACTTCCAGATCTTCCCTCTGAGAGCTTCTAGAATCAAACCACGGTGACAGAAAGATGGAAATTACAACTAGAATCTGAAAATTTTCTCTAAAATGTTTTTACAGTCATTTTTGCTGTAACCACACACATGTTCTCTAGGAAGCACAGCAGTGTTTTGCTTTTAGGGCTTTGAACTCAGGAGAAACATGAGAAACAAAATCGATTCATGAGATTTTATTTTTACCTCACTATGCTAACACTAAAGATTTCTTCTTTTGCTGCATCCTGACACTGTTCCCATGAGCCAAAGTTGTTTGGTTTCATCCTTCAGTGGCTAACTCTTAGATGGTTCTGTGAAAATGCTATATTGTAGTGGTAATGGAATGGCTGTTATGTCCTAAAAGTTTAGTGATTACAGAAAGCTATTTATTATATTTATAGGTCTAGAAGGATGTTGCTCAGTTTGCCCAACTTCAGTGTTACAGAGTAGATAAGCCCTGCATCATCCCAAGATCATTTATGAACAGCTGTCTAATTTTTTCTAAAAGGTAGCTAGCAGAAGAAATTTCACATCACTACTGGTAAGCTCTTAATTTCAGTGCTTCATTTCTGTTACAATCAGAAAGCTTCCCTAAAAATGACACAAGGTAAACCTATTCATAATCACAATCACACTGACAGGATTTTTTTAGCACCTTTATCTGAAATCAGAGACAAAGAACTAAAGGGCTTTTCAGAAAGGAGGAGGAACAGAGCTTTTCAATTTCTGTATGTCAGTTAAATTTCATGCAGAATCACTGACCAAAACTATCCTTCTTACACTTTAATTAAATAACCTTTGAGGATGAAGAACCACAGGGAACTAGGTCATAGTGAAAATTCTAATTACATTCTAGGGTTATTGATTTTATGCTAATGGTTTTAAGTTATGCATATATATATGTGTATCTAATAATCTTACCTACAATGGCAGGCGGTGTTTCAAACTTCCTGTGTCACTTGGGAGGGGTCTTGTTTAGACAGACTTCAGCGTGTCTGTATAATTTATTGCAAAGACTTGGTATGTGCAGGAGTGAGAGCTCAGTATAGGTTGAAGGAAAATTTTTTGACTTCTTAGGAGACTGCAAAGAACAGAGGCAAATGGTGAGGAGGAGGCAGTATGAAAAGCAAGACATAACAGTATCTCTGTGCTCAGTGCCACGGGTTTTTAAAATGAAGATTTTAATGTATGAAGCAGTTTCTCCTGGGAAACTCCCAATGCAAAGATCATCATTGAGATATCTTGTATTCAGGATTTCTTTCTTCTTTATATATATTCTAAAGGCTTATTTATGGAAAACTGTATTTTTTATTTTTAAGTTTAGAGTTGTAGAATCACTTGGGTTGGAATGGATGTTAAAGGTCATCAGATCTGAATCCCTGCTTTGGACAGGATTGCCATCCACTTCGTCAGACTGCCCAGGGTCTCATCCAATCTGGCCTTCAACACCTGTCACGGTTTAAACGAAAATCCACCTGCGTCCGTGACAGGGGCCATGGGCCCTGCAGGGGCCCTAGGCCAAAAGGAAAAAGTTAATTAGGAAAAGAAAACAGCAGCAACGATCTAAGGAGGCACACTTATTTACTAAATACTATATCAAAAAACAGGATAACACAATATAATACAATATAATTGAAAATTGAGCTAACAAATCAAGCAAAATAGGAGAGAGAATAAGTCCTGAAACCGAGAGGCCTACTGTGAATCTAGGTGAAATGGTGAAGGCTCCCACACACTCCTCTGAACGCCAGAACTCGAAAGACATCAGTCTAGCCTGTGACAGAGATAATATAATGTCCAGGTCCCGTGACCCATCTCTGACCGTGTTGTTCTCTGGGAGATGTAGTCTTCTTCTAAGTTGCAGATTCAGTAAAATTATTCATGCTTTATATGATGTTATTTTGTGGAATACTGATAGTAAAATTACAAAATTATTAAGCCATGACAACACCTTCAGGGGTAGGGCATTTACTGCTTCTCTGGACAAAATTTTCTGTTGCCTCACCACACTCTGAGTAAAAGATTCTCAGCCCCCTTCCTGTTCATTATCTCCCTTTAAGTACTGGAAGGCTTCAGTGGGAGGCTTCAGAGCCTTTTCTTTTCCAAAATGAAAGAGCCCTGCTCCCTAAACCTTTCTTTGTGGGAGAGGTGCTTCAGCCCTCTAATCATCTTCGTGGCCTTCCAACAGCTCAATGTCTTTTCTGTGCTGGAATCTCCTGGCCTGGACATAGTAAACTAGGCGGCTCCTCACAAGGGAAGAGTAGAGGGAGATAGTTTCACCCTGCTGGCTGCTCCTCTTTTGATCCAGCCCAGGAAACGTTTGTCCTTCCAGGCTACAAATTCACGTTATTGGCTCACGTTAAGCTTTTAGTCCATCAGAATCTCAAGATCCTTCTCCACTGGGCTGCTCTCAATGAATTCTTCTCCAAATCTTTAAACAGCTGGGATTGCCTCAAACCCAAATGCAGTACCTTGCACTTCACCTTTCGATGGTATCCAAGTCCCTTTGACAAGAATAGGTTTGTTCTAATTCTATGTGTTGTGGATGCATTGATTTTGTGACTAACAAAGTCTTTCCAACTATCTATAATTCAGATGAACACCTGTATTTTTACTGTGAATAATTTTAAAAAAACTCTTGTTCATTGATAAAACTTATAAATCAGGGTATTCTGGTCTGGAGAAACAAATCTTTTTTCCAGAAAAACTCCAAGAGATTGTATTGTATTAAGTTTGTGTATGTCACAGATGGCAGCCAGAATGTGGCTTGATCATGTACTCTGATATTGTTTTACTGTATCTTGTTATTTAGATAATAGTAAATGAGGTGAGATCTTCCATAAGATTGTATTGTTTTAATAAAAAACTCCAACTCAAAGTCCAAAGGATTTTAATCAATGGCTTGCACCAAGAAATTATAGAATTTACAGTCAAGCGATACCAGTAATGGTTGTTAATTATAGAGTATATTGCCATGCTCAAAGGCAGAATTTGTACTACATTCATGACAAGGCTGATGATCACTTTTGAGTGAAGAGGGATGTTTGTGATCCATATACATCTGGTCTTGTTTTGCTTTGAGCGCATTTATCACCTTTATGTGTTCCTTGACATGTAGCTTTTATTCTGAATCCAGAAAATGCTTGTTTTTACCATATTTACAGTAAACACTGACTTCTGTAGGAGTGCTCAAAAGTATCAGCTTGAGTCATGGAGTGAAACATTCTTGAGTTTTGATTTTCTCTGGATCACAAATGGAGCAAACTGACAAGCAGTAGACAAGAAGAAATTTTCTCCAGTTACTGCCCATGCTGTGCCTATTGGAAAGGCTAATACAGCCTTCAGTCACTTTATCTGTCAATCTCATACTCCCCTCTGGTTCACAAAGCAAAAGAAGTAAAAGATGCAGTTAAAAAAGAAAACATTTTGGAAAATAATGGCGATTGGAGGGGAAAAATGCACTTTAAATGATGAGAGGAGTTCAAAAATACTGATTACTTACATGCTAGGTTCTCACTCAATAGATGGTCTTTACATACAGAGAATATAGCAGAAAATGTTTACTATCAGTTAAAAATTTCACTTGCTTTTCCTTCTCACACTGCCTACATTTCAGTGTTTTGTCTCTCTCTCCCTTACAGCCTGACACTGTTTAATGCCTCTTCTGCCATTCTCACTAATCATCTCCTCTAATTAATAATGGCATCGGGTCTCCCTGGGCTTTCCCCTTTGTGATCAACCACTTTTAGTTGGAACTAAAGCAACCACAAGAATGACAAACAGCAGTCTGTTGCCAAGCATCAGACTCAGAGGTGTGTGTGTATGTAGTGTATATATATATATATATATATATATATATATAATTTTAACCTGTTGTTTTTTTTTTTGTTTGTTTGCTTATAAGGTTGAGATACAGTAAAGTTTGTAGTTTGGGAAATACTTTAGAGAGGTAATAATTCCGTTCTGATGTAATCTGCCTCTGGAATGACAAATCTTTAAACTCATGATCAGAAATCCAACAACCTGTGTAATTATTCTATACACATCTTATGAAAGTCTTGCAGTAATTTATTTACATGAATAATACTGCTGCAGTGTTTCTGTGAAAATCTTGATCAAAGAGTAAAAAAGTTGTGAAGGTAACCATAAACAATCTTGAGACTTCCCTGTACTTTTCTGTTGTTACCCGACTAGATTGCTAGTAGTCTTTGTATGGATGTTGTTTGTTAGAACCATAGGAGATAATGCTAGGAGAACGCTTTATGTGTGTAATTGATATTAGCTCACACAGACATTTACAATTTCTGGTATGTGGTGACGTGACTATTATTCAGTTGTTTAAACTGCATACTAATATCATAGTTTCTGTCAAGCAGAAAAAATATTATGTGTAAAACTCAAAATGTGGAGTAAAGTCACTGCAGTTTTATTTTTTGTGGTAGACCTGCACTAGTAAATGTACCTGCAGTAAGACACATGGAAAAGAAAAATGTCATGATCTTTAGGAAGAAGGAGTGGCCGGGTTATTTTTCTTCAAGCTTGCAACTGAGGCAGAGCAGCATCAACTCTATAGGGATTAATTTTAGTACTGGGGAAGGAGTAGGCATATAAATTTAAATGATAGATCCTTCTTTCCTTGTGCATCCAATGGATTTACTTGGAAGCAAAATGAGCGTATTTAACATTATTCTTGTGTTATAAGAGAGTTGGCTTCTCCTGCCCCACAAGTTCAAATCCTGCAAGTTTATTCCCTTGTATAGAGTCACACAAACACAGACTTATTTTTATAATTTATTTTGACAGTGAAGAGGCACAGATAGTTTCTAGTTTTTATGTGTTAGATACTTCTATAGCATGTTATTTTCCAAGGTCAGATCTGAAGTTCTGTCACCACTGAAATTCTGGCAGTCCCTCTGTTTTATGGAAATTTATCTTTGATCATATCTATATGGTATGAGTACTGATTAAGGAAATGACCAGTGTGTTCTCAGAAACAGCTAATGTGGCAATGAATGCTAACAACTAAGTCAAGAACAGTAGTCAAGTTGTAGAAGGAATGCAGAACCACAAATAACAACCAAGGTTACAGGCTGTGGTTGCTGTACAGTAAGATGCCTTCTGGTTATGGGCAGGAGACTCCGAAAGGCTGTGTGAGAACTCTTTGCTGGTGTGCTTTGAGAGAAAAATGTGCCTCTTTGTCTAAACAATGTCTTCTTGAAGCTATAGTTCAGTTTAAAAAAGAAAACAAGCACACAACAACAACAACAAAAAATTATAACAGCCACAAAAACAAAACAAAACACCCACCCCAATTTATTTCCAAACTCAGTCTCACCTTTTAAGGAAGGGAGGGGGGGTTGGCTCTTAAAAAAAAGAAATAGTAAAAGCTGTTGCTCTTGGAAGGCCAATCAATAACCTCACATAGAAACTATGTTAATTTATCATTCTCTTACAAAGAATACTGTAAAGGAGATCAAACAGTTGTGTGCTTTCCAAACATAACCTTTAGTGCTTCATATATATGTATTTTTACTATTACAGAGGCATTTACTAAGGAAACAGTCTATATCAGATAGGAGCCAAACATTATTTTACAGCTATTATATCCTAAAGTCAGATGATGTTTTGGTGATAGGATATTAAATTGCATTGGGTGAAGCCAGTGGATCATTTGTGTATATGTTTTTGTAAACCCATTAAACCTCAAAGGCACTGATGCTATCCAAAATCTTTTTGTACATCAGGTGATATTAACTTTACTGGTAAAGTAATGTAAGCCAGACACCATACCCGCAGGGCATTACAGCTGTAACTTTTTACACATAAAGTGTGACTCTTCACTTCTTCCTTAAGGGACACAAGATGACAAGCTTAGAGACTCTCTTAGCTCTAAGCACTTCCTTGCTGAACAGCATGAAACAGGCAGAATTATTGAAGGCTTCACGTCTATATTAACTTTCAGGCTTCACTTTCACAAGGGTGTCAGTTTTGGTAGCAATGGTTACAAAAATGCATGAAAAAGCAAGTTTATTTCATATAAACTTTTAAAAAGATCTGTGGCAGCAGCATTAGCTGCTTGAATTAATTTGAATATACTATCAGTGTCGGAGTCATTAGCTGGAAGAATATGATATAGCACAGAAATGTTGATTACTGCATCTGTCCCTCAGTAAAAATTGCCGATATATTCTAATACAGTACAGTATATTTACTTGTAAGTATTCAAGTCAGGGCATTGACTTAGCTAAAATATCTTCAGCATGCTGATATACACGAGTAATTAAAATCTCTTTCATGAGATGTAGCCACCAAAACTGTGGTCAGCGTTTAAAAAAAAAAAAAAATGAAGATTTGGGCTATAACTTACAAAATGCATTATAAATTGAAATGCCTCTTATTTTCTTGAACCAAAAATAGATTTCAAACAGGGAGAGTTTTGATGTGTTTAAACGCCTTAATTCACGTTAAGTCAAATTTCAGAAGTCTTACAAGCTAATCAGAAAAGTAGAGTTTATTTGGCCTGCTGCCAGTTCAGTGGCTCACTGTATTTCTGCTTTCCTCATTCTGTCATGCTGTAACCATGCAATATGTTTATATTGTCTGAATCTTTTCTCAGCCTTTTAAAAATATTTTGTTTAAGAAAAAGGACACTTCATCAACACTTTTAAAAATGCATCTGAACTTGTACTGTTAAAATCAGTATTTCATAAGTAAAGAGAACCGAAACTGTGCTTGTGGAATTATTTTGTACTACCTCTGACATCACTTGCCAAATGCAACTCCAGGTCTATGTTCGGGTATGTTATTATAACCTTATCCCTGTAAGATGGGGCAGCAATGTATTTTAATTTTGGGTTATCTGCATCTATTTGTACTTGTACATTCCTTCCAAGCAGACCTCTGTAGATTTTAGAATATTCTGTCCTCAAAGCTAGAACTCTGGTCATGCTTGTTGTGTTTTTCCTTCCTCTTAGAATCCAGAACTCTACCATCTCATGGTCACTGCAGCCAAAGCTGACTCTGGGCTTTCATGAGCCTATCCAGTTTTTCATTAGAATCAGGTTGATCAGAGGGTCTTTTCTTACTTCTGCTACTTGTTCTTCAGTTATGCTTGCTGTGAGGTTGTCAACAATGCATTCAAGAGTTTTCCTAGATTGTCTGAGCCCTTTTGTGTTGTCCTTCCAGCAGACATTAGTGAGATTTAAGTCCCCTGTGATGAGCAGAGCCTATTTGAAGAATGCTTCATCTATGCTTCCTGATTAGGAGATCTGTGGCAGATATCAGTGGCAGCTGAACACATGTTGGTCTGCCTGCTAATCTTAACCAGTAAATTTACTGTGGAGTACTGACACAGCAAAATGTCCAAGATTCTAGAGAATCTAGTTTTTGATTTCTTCCTACTTGATACTTCCAATATTTTTGTTCATAAATGTGGTAGCTGGCAGAACGTTAATCTCTCACTCTAATAGACAGGCTTGCCTAAATTACGTGGATCGACTGGCTGATACAACCTGACTGAGGTGGTCAAACAGTTTTATTACTAGTGATATTCTCCTGAAACATGCTGACCACATGTTTGAAAATAGAGAGGAATTTCAGTGGCAGTGTTTTAGTAATAATTTGTTCTCTCTGGAGCATTCTTAGACACAGCTTACATTTTTTTTCTAAGACCACAGCTGCACTTCAGTTGCGTAACTTAATTGTTTGGGAAGTTCAGTGGATTTTTATT
The DNA here is from genome assembly GCF_054131305.1 of Coturnix japonica. Lineage (NCBI taxonomy): Eukaryota > Metazoa > Chordata > Aves > Galliformes > Phasianidae > Coturnix > Coturnix japonica. The sequence continues at coordinate 21,190,511 of NC_140667.1, read as the reverse complement.
CCATATCTACCAGGGGAAATATTCTTAATGTATCTTTCCTTGCTTGGCATGAGAAGCTACTGTGGTTGAAGAAATAATACCATGTTATTATCTTAAGACGTGTAAGTGAGAAATGGAGCATCAGTATTTTACTGCAGTTGAACAGAGATGAAATTTTAGTTTAATTTTCAGTTAAAAGTGACTTGTTAACACATTGTCCATCACTCACTAATTTTCCAAACTTGAATCAGAGTTTGAAGTAGAGCCAGATTGGCTTATCTTCAAGCTGAATTTGCATGTCTCAGAGAAATACTAGTGTTCATTTCCAGCCACTGGGGGTAAAGTAGGCAGTGCTGCAGTGACCAATATATTCTTTAGAATTTAGAGTAAAACTGATGTAAAAAATAATGTAAAATCTGAATATGATTATAAATTAGAAACTCATCCTGTGAAAATTAGAGAAATCATAGAAAAGAGAGATGGCACACACCTCGAAAGTCATTGTATTTCCTAACTGTCAGAAAGCTGTGCCTTTATCATTGTTGACAGCTATTCTTTGACTTGTTCTTTTAAATTGCCAATAGTTGCTATCGTTAGATGTTGAAATGTCCAGCATTTTAGTAGCCTCTCATTTTTACTGTCAGTTTGTGCAGTCTTCTTGCTGTGTCCGATAGGTTCACACTCAGTTTCTCACAAAATTCAGCTGCCTGATCTCTGATCATTTTAATGGAACTTTGGTGTGCAAAGCTAGATAGTACTCTAGAAAAAGTACCTTTAAGAATAAAGAAGTTTCAGATCATTACTGCATACCTGTAATATAATGTTTTCGCATATATTTTCTGGTACATGCGTTGATCTTTGCAACAGCGAAGTTGACTAGAATTGTTGACTCAGATCCCATTTCTGAAACAGTGTAACCCTTAGATTGTTTTCTACAAAATTGCTGCTCACCTAGTCACTCTGCAATGGCAGTAATTGCCATATGCTATAGGACATGTTGTGCTCTACTGTTTTCAGAATAACATTGCCAGAATGCAGAAGGAACGTGATCTGTTTTGCCCTTCAGTGATAATAGCATTTGGTGATTGACATTTATGCTAGGGAGAAACACTAACGTTATGATAACTGATCAAAGTTTAACTTCTAAATCTTTTTGCTTATCCTTTTATTAATATTTCATTTGGCACTCAAAAACAAAATAATAAAATAAAGAGCTGTGGTAATTAACTTGGTTCCTTTGTACGAGTTGTACTTTAATTGTGGCTTTACTTTTCTCTGGACAAAAATGGTAAGGAAATCACAGAATATGAAGAAAATGTTTACTATCTATGTGGGAGTATTGGTTGCAGAAATCTGAAATTAATACTTTAAAGATATTTTTATGTGAAGATGTTGAGATTTGAAGTTGCTAAAATAAAAAATGAAATAATTGATATCTCCTATGTACACAGATGATAGGAGTACATCAGGCAGCACAGAATACCTTTGTCTCACCCAACTTAGAAAAAAAGGTGATTGTAGAAATGACTTTCTTCAGTGTTGCATACTGTCAGTGTGAGAGGTCAGATCTTTTCTTTGGCATGACTCCTTCCCTTTTCATCAGTTACGTTTTCTTATGGTAGTAATAAGCATGGAACTAGAGGGGATATCTTTTGACTAGATATTGAGTGCATCCATCTTTGTAGCTGCTCTTGTAAACAATGGCCTTCGAGTTATATGCTGATCTGAATTTCCTTCATTGTATTGCCAAATGAATAACATATTTCTTCACCATTTCATCAGGCGTCCATCACTCTCTGTATCAAGAATTCAAACACTGGAATATCAACTTAAAATTATATTGACTTTGAAAAATAAAATATTTTTTCCCTTCTTTATGCAAATTTCTTTGGATCTTAGAAAACTGGGTGACTTATTTGATCTTTTTTATTGCAGAGTGTGAGTCTTAAAGACAGACTTTAATTACTGCAAGGTTTCTGATATGCATATGAGATTTGTCAACACTCATGCCTGTCTTTGCTGCAGCCTATCACTACTACTGCTAATCTTGGCATCTTTTTTATGTTATCATCTTCCTAACATTCCTGAACTGAGAAGCAGTGGTGTTTTCCAAAGTATACAAGTTTTGTGATTCTTTCCTTGATTTTTTGAAGCAGTTTACTGGAAATGACAAGTCACTGACAGAGAAAACACTTGTTAAGCTGAAACTGTTCTCCTCTTGCATGCTGTAAAATCTTCCTCATGGCTGAGTCTAGGCACCATTTTTTGGATCTTTCTTTGTGAGCTGTGTGAATAAGATGGGGATTGAGTCAAAGGCAGCAGCAGTGCAAAGACCATTACTAGCTGTGCCCTGTTGAAGTGACTAATATTTATTTGGCTGTCAGTGTAATGTGCTGCTTTAACAGTTCTTTTCTGTCTTCTTTGAGACCACAGCAGAAAAGACACTGGATGTGTAAAATCAGCCTAGTGCACTATATGTAGTATGAAAAATATAAATAGTGTTAATAACTGGGAGATAAATGAGGGATGAAGCAGCCTAAACAAAATGGGTGTCGGAGCAGTGATTACAGCACCAAATTGATCTGGAAAATTAAGATAAATTTTCTCTTTTTGTCTTGGTTTAATTTGTGTTGGGTTAACTTCCCTTGGCTGCCATACAGTCCCAAAGATGATCTCTCATTCTCCTTTCTCAATAGGAAGGCATGGGGAGAAAATTAGAGAGTAAAGCTCATGGGTCAAGGTAAAGAAATGAAGATTGCTTACCAGCTACAGCCAACAGCCAACAGACAAAACAGACTTCACTTTAGGAAAATTATTATAATTTATTACAGAATAGAAGTAAAGTAGGATAGTGAGGAGCGAAGACAAAAATAAAAATACCTTTCACCTTTTTCTCCTGTTCTCCATTCTTCCTAATCTCAACTTCAGTTCTTTATTCCTGGCTCTTCTTTCCCATCTCAAGCATCACAGAGGAAGTGAGTAATGGGTGTTGTGCCTGCTCAGTTCATAACAGTTTGTCTCTGATGCTTACTTCCTTTTTCCTCCTCACACTCCTACTGGAGCCTGAGGTTGCTTCTAGGGAATACAATCTGTCACAAACTGCTGCAGTATGGGTCCCCTGTGGGCTGCAGTTTCTTCTAGGAGCTGGCTCCTGTGTGGGCTCTCGACTAGCTGCAGTATTGTTTGGGGCATGTTGAATTGCTGCAGTGGGGTCCTCAATGGAATGCTGTGTTGAAATTTGATCTGATGTGCTTCTCCATGGACAACATGGGGACAGCCTGCTTCTACAATGATGGTATTCTTCACAGACTGCAGGGGAATCTGCTATGGTGCTTGATTTAAGTCCTTGTCCTTTGTCTCTAGCCCTGCTGTCTGCAGGATTGCTTCTCCCACCTTGCTCCTCTCTCCCACCTGGCTTCAGCACATCATAATTTGTCTTTTCTTATATATGTTATCACAGATGCACAACTTTTCTGCTTATTAAGGTATTTATAGAAATTGGAAGAAGGACATACACATACACTAACTAGGAATAAGAGGCTTCTTTTATGGCAGTGGCATAGGGGCTAAAAAGGAACACAACATACTTATTTTCCTAAAACTGTGTATGTGCTGTTATGGCACTTAAATCTATCTGTATTCTGTTCTAAAGAACCATTTGAAGTAATAAATAGATAAATAAATAAATAACCCCACAAAAATGAAAAGAAGTTAATTGCTGGAGGCAAAAATCTTATAAGATTTTTCCATTTGAGATGTGAAGGATGAAAGCATTAAAAGAAAGCGTTCAAATTATATATATATATATATATAATATATTATAATTAAACCATTTTTATCTCCTTTTACATTGAAGCAAGAGAAAAATCAAATTATAATGGATTATTTATTTCTTATTCCTGAGAGGTACAATCCATGTATTTCAGAGTAAGGTCTAAGGAAGCAGATGCAGTGGATTGCATACCTTTTTTTTACATGGCTCTGTAACAGTAGGCAACAAACAGTGCTGACAGTGTAGGTCAGGCCCATGAGCCTTGTAAAACTTGCCCTCGAGTGTTGTGAACTAAGTATAGAAAGAACTCACATATTTGATGTCGTTATTTTTAAAGACTCATACACATTCCTGTCATGTGAGCCTTGTCACCTTAGAAAACAGATGAAAAATGTAGAAAGGCAGATTTGCACACAAAAAGTTTCTTTCTTTGCTAGATGTCTAGAACTTAAACCATGTTCTGCAGAAGACTTATGAAAAATTATCCTACTTCACTGAAAATGGTCTTGCCTTGCTTAAAATGTATTTTTATGTCAAACAATTCACTGAAACAGACACATCTGTGGGGTCAGTTAGGAAATATAGGACACTGTGTCCTCCCTAGAGCAGGGGAAACAGTGGGAAGTTTGGTTCACATGTGCTGTTTCAAGAAAAGATGTCAGCAGGGACTGTCACTCACTTGTCAAGGAAGTTTCTCTTCTCTGCTGCATATTGGCTAAAGCTTACTGTTGTATTTTTAAAAGGGTTATTTATGTTAAAGGACATACAAGTCACTAGAGTCTCTGCTAACTCATCATCTCTTTTCAGCTTTTTCTTTTATGAAACGATAGGAAATAACAGCTATTATATATCTGTCATAACTGTGTGATACCTGTTTTCCACTTGTGGTCTCTATAGATGAAAAAAATCCTTTGATTCCTGTGAAAACTGCATTGAGTGCTTAGTATCTTCATTGCCTACAATTATAGAACTCAGCATCTCAGTGCCAAGTATAGATGGTATCTACAAGTATCCCATTGCAGCTCAAAGGAACAAAAGCAATTTGAATTCACGATGATGCATAAATTCTGGGTGATATGTATGCAAGATAATTACTGAAGTGTTTTGGATGCTTTTCCAGTTATTTGTGTCTATATAATGTCAGAATGTACTTACTGTATGGAAAAAGGTTTTCTCAAATGTTGTGTCCTCTTTTTTGTAGATAAGCAGAAATTACAGCTTTTTGTGAAAATTAGAAAGGATACAGGGAATGCTAAACTAACTTTATTGAAGAAGGCCGTGTCAGAGATAAGAGACATATCATTGCCGATTTCTGGAGGACAAGTGTTTCTTAAATTCATTGTGTTCCATGTTATGTGAGTTCCACAACTAGATGCAAGATTCCCGTCAGGGGAAACTGTGGATTTATAACATCCTTTGTTTCTGTGGCAAAATGATGAAAAGGCATCCCATCAATACGTGCAGAAGTAGATTTTGCCACTCTAAGGACACAGACAGAAAGGGAGAATTTTCAGTTGTTCAGAGCAGATTGAGTCAATGTGGCTTTCAGTCACAACTGCCTGAGGCAGGATCCTGCTACACAGCAGTGCACCCTGTCAGCATTCCATAGGAGCTAGAACTGATTTTGCAGTCTTGTTATTTGCCATTCTAAGCATGTGTTTTCAGTTGCTTAATGCCTAAAGCTGTTTTTACATTAATATTGTATGGTTGTCTAATCATACTGGGAAAACTCAAACTCATAAAAATTCAAGGCACATATTTTTTTGCATAGGTTTAAGAGCCTTTCTGTCCCAGACTCTCGTTGCATGTGTGTGCATCTTCTACTTTGCTACAAGGATACTGAAAATCTCCAAAAGTGATAGAATTAAATAGTCTTAATATGCCAGTATATACACAATGACAAAAATGCTGCAGAAGAATTCTAACTTAGATGTCTTTCTTAAGGTCCTCATGTTTCAGAAACATGACTTTTGCATGAAGTGAGGAAAGAATAAGGACATTTGAATCAGATAGCAGCTTCAGTTCTGTTGTTCACATTATTAGTGACCTTACTTTTCTTTGAAGAAAATAAAAATATTAGTAATAAACTCTCAAGTATTTTAAGGACGTGTACATTACAATAGCCTCCAGGTAAAAGGAAGTGCAGGAATGTGAATACATTTGGTAAAAATAAATTGCAGAAGATGCTAGTAAGACCAAAAAAAAAAAAAAAAAAAAAAAGTGAATTTAAGGGTTTTATTATGGTGTTGTGATAAAGCCTATAGAATATTATCCGAATTAAATTGTCACATAAAAATGAATGTTTAAGAAAGCCCACATTGCACAATGGCATTTTGAGATTTTGATGCTGTCTTAATTTGAATTATAGATATATTGTAAATTGAAATTTTTAAATGCCCTTCTAGTTAGATGAGAAACTGTGAAAATGTCTCAATCCTGCAAAGCAAGTCTACGGTTTGTCTGAAATCTGACCTCTCTTCTTTTGTATCTAACGTATATCCGTACTAATATCTACACTGGTTAACAGTAAAGGATTTTTAGAGTAGATTTTATTTTATTTTCTGTAGAAATACCACAGCTACACAATGAGAGATAAATTCCAAAGTAATCAAAATATATGTGCTGAAGTTTAGGAAAATCTAACGATGTCATCCAAAGCCACTTTCTGTATGGAGTATATGGAACTTAAACATTCGGAAAGTTAGGGATTTCAGTCTGCAAATTGATGGGGCATTGGTAACAAACTGATGTAGGAATCCTTTTTTTTTTTTTTTTTCCCTCTGTTTAATTGAAGGAAAAAATGTATCTTATAACTATCCTTCATACTCTCAGTGAAATATCCACAGCATCTTTATTTATAGTAGATATTTATGCCTATCTAGTACTTGCTTGTAATCACCATCAGATTGTGACTTACTTTGCTAAATTTTTCATGCTAACATAAGCTAATGTGAGTACTCCAAGCATTCTACAATTTTAGACCACAGCTGTTAAAAATAACTCCTATGTAAATAGATTCTCCAATTACATAAATTTATAATTTCTAAAGAAGTTCTTCACAAAATAAGTGCTGCTCTAATATGAGGAGATACTAGGACAAAATCAATAATAAAAGTCATTCAGGTAAATGACCTAAGTGTTATTTTCTACCGTTAAAATTATATGCAAGCTATGGAATTATTCCATTTTTTCTTTTCAAATGGGAATATTTTCTTTCCCTCTTATTGTATATAACACCAGGAGAGTTCCAGATGTTTTACTGATCTGAAGGAAAAAAAAGATATTTTAAGGACTTAATAGTGTAAATATATAATGCTGTAGAATATTATTTGAAATCTTATACTGTTTCCTGGGAAAGATGTGAATTTTGTAGTTATGTAAATGATTTATCTATATGCTGTGTCTAATAAGGACCAAGGAAAAAGTAATGTGGTAGCAAAAGGGAATCTTAAAACCTCACCATCCAGTTATATGTAGATGACATTGATGGAAGAGATCTGAGATTGCATGCAAGTTGATCTTTTGAAAATGTGAAGGCTGATTCAAAAGTAGCACCTCCTATTTTACTGCATTGTTCCACGATGTCTGAGGCATAATTAATGTTATGGCAGAAGAGGCTATACCTTCCCATGAATTTTCCATTACATTTTGTTGTTGTATGGCATATGGCAGCAGAGAGATAGTATGACAAAATTGTGTCTGACATGGAAGTGCCTCTGAAGCAAAGGTGTGGAATTGTCTTGCATTTTACAGAAAAAATGTCACTCATTGACATTTACCATCACTTGCTGAATGTTTATGGAGGCCAAACAGTAGATGTCAGCACAATGAGTCAGTGGGTGCTGCATTTCAGCAGTGATCACAGCAACAGTGGGTCACCTCTACAGGTATAGATTTTTATGATGGTGGCATGCAGGCTCTTGTTCATTGCTGGTGAATATATATAGCTGATGTTAGTGACTATGTTGAAATATACTGTTTTGCTGCTGATAATTTGTTCTATTAAATAGCATTTTTTTTTTTTTTTTTTTTTTTTTTTTACATTTTGAAGTTTCCATGGCAATAAATTGAAGGCTTTACTTTCAGAGCAGCCTACATATTTAGAGGAAGGTTGTGATGCTTGTCAAGCACTGTTAAGGAACTACTGTGTTAGTCCACCTTTTTTCTACTCTCTTGTTCATATTTCTGATCTCCTAACCTTCTTTTCCCTTTTCTTAGCCTTTCTAGTCTAACTTGAGCCTCAAAATGCTGATTTGCACTAAAAGAATCTTATTTGTTGTGGTTTTTTTTTGTTGTTGTTGTTGTTTTTTGGTTTTTTTTGTAATTTATTAAGAAAGTAGTTATTTGTTGTTACTTATAAAATAGAATAACATAATTGTAGAATTGGGAGTGCTTTCCTGGATTCGCTAGCATTTAAATGTATCAAAAATGATTCGATTGTAAAATGTTTAATAAACTTTTAAGTGTTACCAGATTCTGGGAAGAACTGTAGGTGTATCAGAAAAATAAGTACAGTACAAATGATTTACATAAAATAGGCCTTTTAGAAAGGGAAAATTAATGAATATACAGAAGTACACCTGTATTCTTGTCAAAGAGTCATAATAAGAATGATCAAAGATCAAGAAAATAAGATTGCATGTAAACTGCTATTTGTGAAGCAGTCTTGAAAAAGAATGGAGATGATATTGTCAGAGGTTGCTATAGAGAGGGAAAGAATAATCTACACTCCATGATGAGTAATGAGCTTAAACCCCATAGAAAGTATTTCAGGGTAGTCCTGAGGAAAGCAATACCTGACAATAAATAGTCTGGAGAGATCATAGGATCTTTCACATCAGATGCCATCAAGATCAGGTTAGAAAAAAATACTTAAGAAGAATGATATAGACATACTGATTATTCCATCAATGAATGAATTAGAGGACCTCTCAAGGTTGTTTTCTGCTCTGCAATTTTATTATATCAATAGCAGAAGCAGTCCATCTGCTTTTTTTTCTCTCTTACTCTGAAGCCCTACACATTTTGCTGAACAACAGTTGTGTTCCTGGAGACAGTGCTGGGGGAATGGAGGCAGAGCAGAAACAATTTTAGTTGGAGATTTGGGGACAGATTTAAGGGAGAAACGTTGGCTTTTGCAAAAAGTCTTAATGGTAGAATGATGACAGCTAGCTGGTAGTATTGTAATATGAAACCTAACAGAGCTAGTAGTCAGTTTCCATACACCATGATGAAATATTGCGCTACATTATCTAAGCTTGATGTAGTTACAGGATACTTTGAAAAGCTACAGTTTATTCCTCTAGGAGAAGAGGGTGGATTTGATAATTTTTAATGCTGTAGTAGCACACCAACAAATAGGAAGCAGAAACAGTGTCAGCTTATGCCTGTTACATAGAGAAATGCAAATGGAAAACTCTTTCACTTCAGCTGCTCCTACAGGTAAATGTCAGTAAAACAGATTACAAGTTAGCAATCAGCAGTGGTATTGACCACATTTTGTGTGAAAAGAAAATGAAACAGAAAGGTTTTTCTTACTGGACCATTCTTGTAGAATTAGGTAAGCTTTTAAGTTCTGTGGAATTAAGAATAGTGTGTTTCCAACCTTTCTTTCCTTACCTTTGATATTGTTTTATTCTAAACAGAGATGTTAAACTTTTGTATAAATGTATATAGCTAAAAATAGACACTGTAGGCATAAGTAAGCATAGTTGGAATTCAGCAATGAGAAAGAAAGAGCAGGAAAAAAGCAGGAAGATAGCACAAGAAAGATCTTAATAGATTTTCTATAACCTACCAAAAAAGAAGCATAAATCCAGATGGAAATTATTGCATTTTGAAGAGCACAGGATCTCTCGTTATAAGTGAGATAATCTTCAAAGAACGTTCTGGCTTCAATCAGTCTTCAAACAGTCTGTGCTTAGCATTTTACATAGGACTGTTCAACTGTGAAAGTAGAAAAAAAGAGCTTTATGAACTTGAATGACAGAATGTAGACAACACCTGAAAAAAACTGAAATGTAAAGCTGTCTCTCCAGAAAAGATTATGCTGTTAGAATGAGTGATATTCTTTCTCAGTCAGCATTGAACTTGGTAAACTACATGTGGTCAGTAACAATACTGACTAATGAATAACCAAAGGCCCATCCCCTGTGATCATAAGAATGCCTTGGTTGCATTTTCATGAATATTGCAGACCAGAACTGTGTCTTGGGAAAATAGTAAAGCTGATTCTAAGTGATATTTTCTTTTCCCTCTAATTTCACTTGAAACTACTTCAAACATCATATTTGACACTAAGTTTTAACATACATTGTGATGCAATGAACAGCTGCACCGCAGATGCACTACAATTTACAAATAGCTGAATGGAAGTGATTTTCCCACTTCGAACATAAGCAAAGTTTTATGTTAATTATCAACCTCATATTAGATCAACCTAATAGGAAACTTCATTAAAGCCGACGAAGGGCATCACCAGAATACAGTAGCATTGTAAAATTTAGGTAAATAAAAAAAACCCTGTTTCTTCAGTGGATGTTGATCAGTACTTTCTCACTGACTTGTACTTACTATTTCTTTTATCAAATTGGTGAAATTAGAGCATCATGAAAATGCTGATTGGTTATATTCATGCAGACTGATCAGGGAAACAGTATACATCAGTAATATGTTTGTGTCAGATAGTGAAAGATCCCCCAGATAAATATTTTTCTTTTTTTTTTTTTTAGTCTAATAACAAATAAGTATGGCAGCTACTTTTGTAATAACTACTTTCTGACAGCTACTAAAGTGTTTGTATGCTGAAGGCACTGCATATTCCAGGTACCAGCTGAAATAAAAATGATTTGTCACAATTGTATTTTGAAGAGTAATCTAATTTTAAAAAAGTTCGCTAATGAGAGAAGACCCTTTTATTTTATGGTTATGCATGTAAATACATACAATTCCTGTTACAGGTAGGCTTTGCACCACCACATACATAAAGGATCTATAGATTGCAGATTCCATGGCATTAGTTCTTAGGGATGATTTAGATAGCAAAGATATTTGGATTTATATGCATTCATTAATCACTACAGATCTTCTGATAAAAGGAGTGAGCCCATATACTGAGAGAAAAAAAAAAAAAAAAAAAAAAGAATTACCTTAAGGATAACTTAGTGTATGGACCAAACTCTCTTGAAAGATTTTTAGATTTGGTAATGAAAGCTTATAGCTGGGTGTATATGTTTACAAATATTGAATTTAATATTAGATAAGGAACCTTAGCTGACTTATTTCTAAAGTGATAAGTACCATAGTTCATGAGTAATATTTCTGTAAGGCTACCTGATTCTTTTTTTTTTTTTTTTTCTTGTTCAAACTTTTAATACATTATCAATATGCACTTCAAATTCTTTAGTATGGTAGGTGTTTGTAAGCACACATTTACTGCCTTAAATACCTTTCTCTTTTAACAGGTAGTAATTCACATTTAGTTATTAGAATTACCCAAACATTTCCCCCTGTTTGACTTGAGTGTAATTTATTTTTATACCGATCTCTGATATTTAATCTAAAGTTGTTCTCAGCTACTCCTTCTTTTCTCTTGCCATGAATACTTCCTAACTAGAGTAACATTATAAAGCAGAGATGACAAAGCATTTCTTTGTAAGGGAATATCTAATACAAAATGAGAAAGGAACAAGTTAATGAAAGATGGAGAAATTCTTGGAGAAACAATCATGCAGATATAAGAGAATTTAAGCAAAAATTTCAGTGTTTTTTGCTGTCCAGAATTTAATGTTGCCTGTTAAGAAACCAGTGGAAACCTTAAAATCAACAGTATTTTCATACTGTTCAAGCACCCATCATGAAAGGCTTTTTATGTGATATTTTTGTATGTGGTTATTCTATGTTCCTTGCAACTTTCCATTTCTTCTGCACACGCACATTTAAAAAGAAAAACAAAGAACAAAAAAAAAACCCTATTAATTTCTGTCTTTGCCTATTAAGTTTCAGCATTCGCTTGAGGACAGAGGAAGGCCTTGGTCTCTTTTCAGACAGGATAATTTTGTATTCTCTCATTCTTACTACAAATATACCCTATACTTCAACATTTCTGTGCTATGACACAAGTAACTGATGGCGTTTTGTATTCTATTGACAGTACAGTTGTATGACACTCACAGCACTCCAGAACCTGTCTGTGCCATCTTATATCTCTGTCACAGTATTCTAAATGTAACCTGACTTCAACAACAATGAAAAGATATTTGCAAAAACCTGCACTTTATATCTGTCTGATGTGTCTGATGTGACTCATAATAAGAGAATGGCCTACTGAGAAAGGCGTAACTATGTTACAGCAATGAGTTAAATTTTAGTCTGTAACAGTGGAAGTATGACAAATTAAAGATGAAACTACAAGCAGTACACTTATATCTTTGCCCCCAGTCTCTTCCCAGTTTGAACTTCAGAATTTTGCGAAGCAGTTAATCCAAGGAGCAGTTCACTAGTACTCTACCACAGAAATATTCTCTTTCCATAACCAGCTTTTTTTATTCATTAGTATTGTTACAGATCTGTTGAAGTATGCTTATGGGTGTGTGTGCCAGTCAAGGGGAAAGGGAGAGAAGAGGGGAAAGATGTAGTTGCTGAAGATGAAGCTTCAAGACTTGTTTCATCCATTTCTGTCGTAAATTAGGAACCTTTGGTACAGTGAAGCTTTGTTCATTTGCTCTCTGCCTCTGAGAAAATGGCATTCTTCTGCTTATTTGAAAACGTCTTTCCAGTGATGTTGGAGTGATTTGTGATTTTGTCTTAAGGTGTCAGCTCACTTGCAGCTTTGAAATTCCAGTATAACATTTTGTATGTATGACGCATGCGTCTGTCTTGCTGGGTGAAAGTTTGAATTGTTCTTGGCTTTGTGACTTTTTAGAAAGTCTACACGTTGATCTTGTACAGTCCCACAAAGATTCTGTTCCTTAGAGATCAGTGTTTCAGCCCGCTAAGTTTAAAACATGGTTACTGCCTTGCAAAGTCAGAATTACTGTATAATGGATAATTCTTGGTTTAGACAGTTCCCCTGTTCAGAGTATAGTTTATCTGTATTCTATAGAACCATTTGTGGATTCAGCATTACTATATTTTTACTGTCTTATCAGGCTTTGTGATAGATAGTAGGACCCAGAGAAAGACAGATGATGCTGAGTAAGTGCCATTGCAAAGCTATGTGTTTCACTGTTCCATGTGCTTTACAAATATGAATTTCACGTACCTTGTTTTCGAATGTTTATAAACATTTAAAGGGATTTGGGAGGCAAATGGAAATGGCCAGGCTTTTCTCAGTATTGTGTAGTAACAGGACAAGGAATAATGTCCTGAAACTTGAACTTCTGTACCAATGTGCAGAAGAACTTTATGTGCAGAGCGCTCTCTGGTTGCCCAGAGAGGTAGTAGGGTCTCCTTCTATGGAGATATGCAGGATCTATCTGTTTGCCTACCTGTGTGACCTAATATGTAGGCTACCTGCTTTAGCTGGGGGGTTGGACTTAGTTGATGATCTCTTGAAATGCCTTCCAAACTTTGCAGTTCTGTGATTCAATGTTTTCTGTGCTGCTTCTCATGTATCTTGTGCTGAATAAGCTATGGTGTAGTATCTCAGAAAATTTTGATCAAATTTAATATAAACTGTATGTTTTATTCTTTTGTCTGTAACAGATGCAAGTTAATATACTTCCACATTTTCCTTGCCAGTAATTTGTGGCTAGTATGAGAATGGGATAGTACAGTGTGTTTGGGTGCATCAGGAAAATGCGATTACATTATTCATGAATCTTAGATTGAAGCTCTGTAAACTTTTGTCTAGACATGAAAGGATCAGAACTTAAGTTTTTTTCAATATTTAACTTTGTTGCATTGCATTCTCAATGAAATGAAAATGAAAACACATCCCAAATATTTACAGAACTGATGAGCCCAGACCTGTTCACACTGACTTTTGTTGAGTTTCAAATAATGCACATTATCAAGTTTAAGCAGGAAACGGAGGAGAAGTTACTAGCTTATGCATGCAGATCATTGCCAAGGGATATTTATTTTTAAACTGGCTATAAGATGAAAAGGCAGTTGTCACTGTAAGTTCATCAAGAAAAAAGTTTGAAAACAAGACATGTAAGGCAGTATAAAACATTATTTCTTTTGGCTAGAAGGGTGTTATGGTACAATAAATAACAATAATTGCTTTCTTCTGTCTTGTCAGATAGTACTTTGCAAATACATTACTTTGAGTTATGTTTAAACAACAAAGACGATGTCAGCATCAACCAAGGCTTTATGAAATGGAATTAATATTAGGCAGAATTGTTTCCTAATGGGTTCTGATACAGCAAAATTTTGTTTATGCCTGAAAATGAGTTGTCTTCAATTCCAATTACTTAGAACATGCTTTCCAGCAGTTCCTATGATGCTCCTTGTTAGGAAACACATTTCTCTGGGGGAAATATATAGATTTGCCTCTTAGTGATTTCTGCTTGCAATTTATCTGTTGTAAAGAAGAACAGATAAGGATTAAGGAATGGCAGTGAAAATTCATCTATCTTGTTTGTATGGAGTTGAAATTAACTCATGAGCTGTGGTTTGCACAAGACTTGTTTGAAAAGTTAAGTCTGTTTTTAGTTTGTGTTTCAGTCTAGATTTCAGGTCTTCAGGTTTCAGCTTTGTCATAGATTTTAAATATACCCTATGTTGATCTGTCAGCGAGTCTGTTTCCATCTGGTAGAAAAGGAAAACTGTAGTGGTTAAAGAGATCCAAAAGCAAATATCATTACAATTTTAAAAAGCATACATACCTACAGTCTGAAATAAAAATTCTCAATTTAATTTTAAGTATTAAGCCTTAATAATACTTATTTTTAATAAGATGTGAAATGCTTGCTGTGTTCCTTTTAATGCTTGTATAGATCTGTTTAATATGCACAGTGGAACATGGGAGAAATTTTATTTATGAGCTCCCTAACTATTGCAGTAACAAGCCATTCACACCCTAGATAGATTAAGATCTTTAACCTTCAGAATTGCTGTTGTCCTTCTAAGTGGGAAATATGTGTAGATAAAATGTTTTTGATGAGCCTTATTGTATTTAAGATAAGTGAGTTTGATAGAAGAGCTAGGAAGGTAGAATGGATGCCAGTAAATTTACTGTGTTGAATGCATGTGTACTGGGGGGCTTATTGTTGCTTTCTCCATCTCCTTAAAAGCACTGTACTTCCATGATTCTTCAAAAAATGTGGTCAAAAATGTACATAAGTAGCTAACTAAGTCTTGGTCTGTGTGCTGTTTTGTAGGGCAAAAGAAGAAAACTGATTTACCGAAACATTTTTTTTTTCTTCTTCTCTTTGAGCCAGATTTTCTAGTAAAAAATAGCTTTTGTGAAGACAAATATGTTGTGAGCTGGGTCCTTGGAACTAATAGAGCCTCTTGAGATTATTTTGAGATGTAAATTGTTACTTCTTCTGAGAGGAAATGAGATTTAACTTCAGATTTATCTGAGCTTTTCCATCATGTCTGCTGGGTAATTTGCTCTGAATAGGTGTCTGGACTTCTGTTAATCCATAGGGAATGTAATAACTGATAAAGACATTGAGTTTACACAACAAATCCTACTTCTGCAAGGTAATAAATTGAGAAAATTTGTGCTTAACACATTTTTCAGGTTTCCACTTTACACATAGCACCTCAACGTTGCACTACAGTAACTAGAAGAAACTTGTGGCTCTTTAGGAAAAGCACAAATAGAGATGCCGTTGGCTGGTAGCCACTTGAACCTCATAAAATCATTTTGTACTTCCCTTGAACATTTGTGACTTCACAGCTTGAACAGTTTGGCCTGCCTTGAAATCCCAAATCTTAATGATGGGACTCTACTGCAGTTTGTTTCCAAAATAATCCCTTCATACTTAAGGAAAGATTTTGGCAGTGGCTTATCTCTAAGTAATCCCATCACAGGGAATTTCTTGACAGGCATTTCTTAAGAAATAGGGAACCTTTATTTAAAATAATAAATAAAAAGATCACAATATAAAATAAAACAAGATAGATAGCATTAAGTTAGAACAGGGAAAAGACAGAACTGATTGATTTTTTTTTTCCCCACTGAAAACTAAGGTACAGATGCTTGGGGATGAGGCCTGATACTGTGTTCTTCTTGCAGTACTTAGAAAGCCAGTGCTGCCAATAAACTGTTTTCCTGTCTGCCAGTCAGTTTGCAGGATGTTCCTGAAGCTTCTCACAGATCCCACTCATCTGTGAAGCCAAACCTGTAGAACACATTACATGAACAAAATGACCCTAAGAAAAGAAACTGGAGGAGTGTTTCACAGTGAGCATTTCACAAAGTATCTGAAATTTTCAAGAAAGCAAAGTCTTGATCATTGCAAAACAAAACAAAACAACAATGCCATTTCCTCCCATGGAGAGGGAGAAGTGGCTGCCCTTCCATATGTGTGCAACCATAGTTAGGTACCCTTAAACCACTATGTGGCCTTCTTTAAAAGAAATATTTTTGTCTGTGTTACTCTTCTCTAGAAACTGATTTAGACAGATTTTGCTGTTGGATCTGTATTTTCAAAATGTCACAATTCTGAAGAAAAGGTGCTGATTAATTTCCATTTTTGTGAGGGAGAAAATTAACTGAGTTTGGTATTGATTTCAGAGAAGTAATAACGGAGAAAATCAGTCCTATGGGACATTATAGTCTTAGAAATATTTAAGACCTCTTTTTCTTTTTGAAAATGTGAAGTTTTACTTCGTAATATAACTGATAGTTTTAGCTATTCTTATTCTGTGCATGTTTCCATTGCATTACTTGGTTGTCATACTGATTTCTATGTTTCCCACATAGGTTAGAATAACAGTGAATACTCTGTACATGGAAGTTAAACTGATCACTTTTAATGTTCATATACTTTTATGAAGAAAGGGAATATTCAATCAGTGTTATGCATAGTACTTCCTTGAAGTTAAGTTTTCTTAAGAAGTAGGGTACTAATTTTTTGAGATGCTGATGAATGGATCTATTAGATTTTAAATGCATGATAACCAGAAATTTTTTCAGACTTGTTAAGAAAAATACCATAGTGTTCTTATTAAAAAATGTCATAGTGTTCGTAGTAAAACTAATACTGATCTCTAAACATACAGCACTGAATAGTACAAAACTTTATAGTTTGAAATGTAGATCTTTATTGATAGTTTTAAGCAGGATTTAGTAGGTAGGAGTCTAATTTATGCTTGGTTGCCTTAATAGTGCTTGATGTTAATAGTTAGAACAAAACATTTAACTTCCTCCAGCATGCACAAGTACTTGTGTTTTCATGAAAAGGTCATCATCTTTTAATTATCAATTCATCTGAATAATTGATTGGAATCTTCATTTCTGGTAAGACAAAAATCTCTTGCTGATATCTCAAATGGCAGAGATTTGTGGACTGAACCCCAAGAGTAAGCACGTGAGGATCCTCACAAATCAGGTTTGCTGTCAGAACTTCATGTTTCCTCACAGTACTGCTACATGCAGAAGTCATGGCAGAGCAGTATGAAGAGATCATCTTAGGATGTGCTCGCAGTCATGACTTGCTAGCCACATTTGAAAACATTTCCTTAACCTCAGTGCTGCTGATTAGCAGAGTTTTTATTTGTTTCTGAACTTTTTCAGACCCCACAGCTCAAAAGGAGAAGCAGTTCTGTGACCACTGCTACATTGTGTAAGGATTAGCACAAGTGTAACACTTCGGTTTGACAAATAGAAGATAAATTCCTTTCAAATAGCACTTGGAATCAGCTATACACAATGGCAAAAGTAAAATGCATGTATTTCCTGTGGCCTTTCTTGCTTCATTTTTGTTCACATTGACACCACAATATAAATCATGTGAGTACAAAGAATACATTAACTATTTCTGTATTTTCTGGTAAATCAGAGCCTCTGTAGCTAAATATTAATAGGTTTCTGTTTCTGATCAAGTGGACAAAATAACTACTCCAAAGACATACTGGTAAAAAGCATAATGAACTCTAATGAATAATTAGGATATATTAGTATAACATGTTTAGATGTGTCTTATCCAGACAAGATGAGAGATTTAGCTGACTTAATAAACCAGAGTAACGTTGTAAAAGACTAATGATTGAAGAGATTTTATGTGCAGAAGGTACTGCATGTATTTGGGAGCTAGAATTTCTGAGTCGTTTTACAGCTTTACTACTGTAAACTCACTATGAGATTGTTAACGTAACAGCTAATATCTTTGAACTTTAGATTAATCCTGTGCTGATGATGAAAATAATGTATTTAACTGTTTAGAGAATTGCTCAGACCTCTGAAATAGTCTGAGGGTGCAACACTGAATGCAAATTAAAGCATCTTTGTCTGTCTATATATTAGACTGGCTCTTACAGAAGTTACAGGTTACTTTAAGGTGGCACATTGTTATAGAGCATTCTGATGTGGTAAAATTGGAATAAAGTGTAGTTGAAAAAAAAGGATATACACTTCATAGCAAAGTGCTCCTAATACTTTTCATAATGGATACATCATGAATTTAAATGCTTGTGGTATGTTGCAAAAAATATGGTGTTTGCTAAACCATCAGCAATGTGAACCCTAAATAAATTTCCTCATGATATGGGATAAAGCAACAATAATGTGTGTTGCAGAAAAGTAAGAAATCAAGAGGACAGGGCAGCTTGATTTATGATGTAAGTAAATGTTAAGGATATTAGTAAGATTAGTGTATAGGAGTGTTACTGCAAATGAATAATATGCAGTAGCAAATTGAGTTGCTTGCTGCACAACAGAATACCAAACAAATAGAAAAAATACAGTGTGACATAAAGAGCAGAATAGTCTCAAAATATTAAATAAACATATTGATGTTATTAATAATGAGGTAGTGCAGGATCTGTCTGTTCTTATTAAACACCCTCATTAATAACTTGAACCAAAGGGATAAGATAGTTAATAAAGATTGCTGCTGCTCATGACTTTCTAAATGTGTGAGTGTTCTCCAAGAATATTAAGACACCTGAAAGGACAAGAATTAGGAATAGAATTTTGGAGTCAATCTGTGAAAATGCATGTGCAATGTTTTTGCTATCTGCACTGTACTGTTAAGTAAAGCTTAGAAATTCCTGAGCAGGTACATGAAGGACATCCAACAATGCAGCTGCAATTGCAGGTAAAAGCCTAAGAAGCAGGAATCTTAAACTGTAGTCTGAGATGAATTACCTGTTGAAAATGATTTTAGGATGCAGTGTGGATATGTGTGGCATATTTTGGGCTCCACAAATGTAGGTAAGCATGGCAGGAATGTGTCTATCCCCAAGCGTACAGAGCCATCCCAACCCTATCTTCTGTATGTATATGATTTACATATTGCACAGTCAATATGGAAACCCTGAGGAAATGCCATGAATTTATTAAAAAATAATGTAGTTAATTGTATGACTATCTTGGCCCTAGCATGTCCAGAAGCTAGTTAAGTCCTCAAGTACACATTTCAAGTAGGATTTCTTATAAATACTAAGTATCTGGTACTGAACTGCTGATGAAACAGTTTAACTGCTGTTATTGCTAAAAGTCCAGGAGAGAGAAAGGTTTCTACTGGATTTTATTTTTCATTCTCTTATAAAAATAATTGACTTTAAGACCTTTTTTCACAGTAAATAATTTACTTGCTGAATTAAGTGCACTACTCATGAATCAGCAGTTAGGCAGAATGAGCAATGTTCTGTACAGACTTGTTAAATCTACAGTTACCAGTCATGCAGACTCTGATGCAGTTCGTGGTTGCTGATGTCATGCTGAAGGGTTTTTCAGTTGTTACAGAACAAACTGACTTTGTAAAATTATCATTAACGTTTATGTTAATATCAGTTATGTAGCTGCTAAAGAAATGGATATGTTTTTCTTAGCACACCAGAGAAACGTTTGAGAAATGGGTAGTAGCAGCATGAACAAGAATGTTTAAAAGAAAGTATGCAGATTGCAGGGAAAAGTAATGCCTACTATTTAATTATTGCAACAGATCCAAAGAGCACAACAGTGCTACTTGATGCAACAGATTCTCAACTACATAAAACTATTTTTCACTTTATTACACCACTATTACCTATGCATTTTTTTTTGCCAGTGATGAACAACAGCCTGCATGATGCTTTTGTAAAATCTATACCAGCAGAGGTGAATCACTGTTGCTGTCACCACTGCTGAAATGCACCCTCCACCACCTCACTGTGCTCACATCAACTGTTTGGTCTCCATAAATGTTCAGTAAGCATTGATGAATATCAATGGATGGAAATTTTCTATTTATTTATTTATTTATTTTTACATTTTTTTATTGGGAGGAATTCAATAATGCATCTTTTCTTCAGGGGCACTTTCATGTCAGATGCCATTTTGTCAGACTGTTCCTCTGCTGTCATCTGTCACACAAAAGCAGCATGTAGTGGAATATTGGTGGGAAATTTCAACCTTTATGCTATACCACCAGCATCCACCTTTGTTGTTGTGTGCTGACATAATAAAACAGGAGTCATTACTTTCAGAGCAGCCCTCATATAATAATGAAAGTCCCAAATGTCATATTCAGTGTCCCACTGCACATAAAGAACAATATACTGACATTCATGTGAACAGTAACTTATATTTCAGGTAAAAGAGTATGTGTCTCTAAGGGATTATATCTTCAGTTAATTAAGGATCAGAATCAGAAATAGATTCTCAAATAATTTCTGCTCTTCCTCTCAGAATACTTTGAAAACTATCAGTAATAGAAATGAATAACATTAGCAATGCTATCTGATACTAATTATAGCGCTTTCCCATGATGTGATGGTAAACATTGCCTTCTGCGATGGTAATAGCTAGCATTTGAATCACGGCTCTCATCTCCAGAAATCCCCAAATGCTCTCCATAACTCTGCTTATCTATTTATTTACAAAAAAAAAAAAAAAAAAAAAAAGTCCAAAAACATTTATTTTCTCTTCCCTCATCTATGCATTTCTTTCATAATTGTGATTTTACTTTATTTAATTGTACACACAAATATACAAAACTCCTTCTTGCAGACACGTGGTTTAGTATGCATATTTTTTGCTCTTTTTACCAATGTTAATTGTACCATTACCATTCAGGAGTTGCTTCTGTCAATTTATATGAGAACATTAGAACTGGGAAACTGGTAAGCAGAAGTTCTTTACTAGTCATGGAAGCTCACTAACTCTGACAACAGCTGCAGAGGTTAGAAAGTTATACAAAAATCTGTTTTTCTAGTTCATTATCTGATGAGAAAAGCATTGTTTTGTCAGCCCAAATGTGGTTACTAACAGTGAGATCTGGGCAGAATGGTGTGACTCAGAGATGTGCTCTTATGAAAAGACACAAGAGCCTTTACTAGTCCCAATAAAGGGGAGCATCTATTTTAAGCACTGGTTGTGACTCAGTGGTAGGAATGTGAGTTCCTGTGGGAATTTTACCTTTCTGCACAACTGGTCTTCACTACTAGCAAGTTTATTCACCTATTTAGAAGAACACATCCTGAGTCAACATTTCTAAATATGGAAGAGAGAAAGAAGACTTCAGTTTTGATTGATCTTTTTTAATGTTAACATATGTTTTCTTCATCAGCCAATGAGATACGATGTGGAGGAAGCAAATGTTCACATTCATTGCAGATATGTTGAAACCTTCTTCCTCCAGCAAAAGGAATTTGCACAGTCACAGGATCTCATCCTGCTTGAGCACTTCAGCCACTCTCACATCTGCTGGGAGATTATCCTGGTGAGATGTAGGCAATACAGGAGTTTCCTGAAGTGTATTGATAAATTCCTGGTTAATAGACAGACCCATCAGGAAAGATGCAATGCTGAACATGTTGTTAACCAGTGTGAATGAAATGCTTGTTGACATCAGGATTGGAGGCTGCCTGTGCTGTTGTGGCCATGCAGTGGTGAAGTTCATACCTTTGAGGGATGTGAGATGGGCTAAAAGTAAAATCAGGAAGCTTAGTTTTAGGACAGCCAACTTCTAACTCTTCTGGGAGTTAATCAACAAAACACTATGGGAATCTGTCCTTAAGGACCAGGTTTTTAAGGAGGCTTACCTTGGGGCACAAGAACACTCCATTTCCAAATGTAGAGTACATGTCTTTTCCTTCTGGAGAGTGTGGAAATAGAACTCTAATGTGCAACAGGAGAAATATGGGGACTTCTGCAGTCAAAGATACTGGCATCCATGTTCATCAGTGACATTACTTGAGTTTATCCTGCTGCAAGCATTCCTAACTAACTAGGTACTGTGAGTAGCTGCAAGTCTGGACAATCCTGTAAGCAAAAGTTTCCATCATTTCTGCAAGCTTTGCTGAAATATAACATGTATTTCAGACTATGTATGTAATATGATTACCATGTCTTCTAGTCAGGTATTAAATCTCAGATGCTCAACATTTGAACAAAAGAAAACAAATTGTAATGTATTCATTTGTGACCCAAATTGTGAGATCAGACAGCTCCTATTACTGTCATACCAGAGCTGTCATCTCTCATAAGGTTGCCCAATTCTATAAAAATCCCAGCAGCAGTAAATATTTGTATTGTGTACACTTTGATGGCTCCACTGTCTTACACTCTGAATGATCAAAGTACCTTCCAATTTATCTTTTTCTTTCTCTCTCCTTTATATATATATCCATGTTCAGACTGGATGAGGCTCTGAGCACTCTGAGGTAGCTGTAGGTGTCCCTGTTCAGTATAGGGGAGTTGGGGTAGATACCCTTTAAAAGTCCCTTCCAACTTAAATGCCTCTATGACTTTATGATACTGTGATGAAAGTGAAAATGCAGAAAGATCATATGTTCAACTAATTTAATTTTCATAATTTGAGTGTTGAAAAAATGCTTCCTATTTCCATTATTGTAAAATGAATACTGTAAGACCATTTGTTTCTGTATTTCTCTTTTGCCTCTTCTCATTTTTGCATAAGAAATATGTACCTTGACACTAAAATTAACTTTTACTTCATAGTCAGATGAAAACTTGATCTATACAGGAAAGTTAGCAGCTACCAAGGAAAAAAATCCAAAACCACTAATCTGTTCAATGGTTATGCAGATTCATTTACAATTTCATGAATTGTGTTGTTTGTATAATACAATTCATTTACCATGCAGAGTATATTATAAATCACTGCAGTGAAAACTGAAACTCTTAATTTGTCATGGAAATTAATAAACACTATTAAATCTGGAGCATTTGTAGTTCATTCGGAGAAGCAACCCATATGTTTGGTAATTTTCCATTGTCATTGTTATATATAACATCCATTTCCTCCCTGCATACTTTCCTTTCTTTTCCTCTCTCAGCTTCTGCTGTGGGAAGAGGTGAATGGTTTAATATATTAACACAGTGCAAGAATAGCCAAGTGTCACTTCCGATACCAAAACACTCCATATTTATAGATCTTGCCTCACAGTTCCGTGTCCTTCTTTGCCAGTACCTCTCATCTCAAAGAGATCAGGGAAAACTCTAAGAGTTCAAACTCTGTTTTTTCATTTATGCACAATAAATTCACATTTTTATCACATGAGGATAAAACTCATATTTACTTCTTTGTGAAGGTAAGCATCAAACTCCACAATTACTGAAGGAATTGGTAGCAAATTCAGATTCCGGACTGTTCTCCCAGTCACAAACTTTCAGTTCAAATGTTGATGAATCCACAATGCCCATAAATCATTCTGCTATGTTATAAAATCTGCCTATGATCTTTCTTTTATGTATGCATGCAGCAAAACATCGACTGTCGCATTGTGACCCAGACAGAATTATTCACTTGTACTTGAACTAGCTGTTTGAAACTATTTGTGAACATTGCATTTACCAAAGGAAACACAACATTTATATTTCACATTTGTAAAAAAATGTCTTATAGAATCGTAGAATCACCGAGGTTGGAAAAGACTCAAAAGAACGTCCAGTCCAGTGAGTTCAACCTACTACCAATAGCTCCCACTAAACCACGTCCCTCAACACAATATCCAGTCGCTCCTTGAACACTCCCAGGGTCTATGACTCCACCACCTCCCTGGGTAGTCCATTCCAGTGCCTCACCACCCTTTCTGATATGTAATGTTTCCTAATGTCCAGCCCGAATCTCCCCTGCTGCAGCTTGAAACCATTCCCTCTAGTCCTAGGTGACTTTTATGATTTTTATTAGGTGATTTTTGCAGTGGTTACTTCTACTTTGATTGTATGCATTTTTTTCATGGAATGAAAGAAAAGTGTTTTGAGAATAGAAGTCCTTGTCTCTGTCTTTGCAAGACCTGCAAGGCATGAATGCCATTTCCCATTTTCCAATTGTTTGTTCTTTCTTTGCTTTTTCTTTCCGTGGTGTTTTGACTGGAGCTTTCTGAACTTTTGCTCATCCTCAGGCTGTCTTCATACCCAACCTGACATGAAAATGCAGTTGTGATGCTTTCGAATAAGAGCATGAACCAATGCTTGAAACTGTCATGTTCAACTCCAAGGAATCCAGCATGAATAGTGTGGTGCATGTTGCAGCACATGCCAAACAGAAATGAAAGGCATGTCATGATGTGACATTAACATCTTGTGACATTACGCTGCCCTGAAGTAAAGCAAGCTACCCTACCCTATGCTCATAAAAGCACTATGTTCTAATGAACTTATTACTGTAGAACTGTGAAAAAAGCTGTCTCCCTTTGTGGCTTTCAAAAGCAATATTGGCCTTACCACAAAACAAAACATAACAAAACCCAAACAACAACAAAACAACCTTTGAGATAAAAGAAGGTAGCTTTTTAGTTTTGTTTTTTTTTTTCCTTCACACCATCAATTCAGAAGTTCGCCCTCAAACAGACTGTGCTGCTCTTTTGTGCTTGACTTTACAAATGAGGCCCTAAGTGTCATACTTTCCTCTATATTCTTCTACAGATTTTCTTCTATGAAATCCTTTGCAGAGGAAATAGGTGTTAAAATACCCTCAGAAATATTATTAGCACAATTCTATGTAGAATTAGAAAACTAATAAAAGATTGAAATATAGTTAGAAAGAAAGCATTCTTCACTTTTGTTGGTCATCAATATTTTATGAGTCAGTTGAAACTGGGGGAGATTTTAGTGGTTCGGTGCTTCCTGCAGATCATCTCTACACATTCAGAGTCTTGCTTCTTGAGTGAGTGAGTCACTTATTGTGTACTTATCAAAAAGAAATCAACCTTGGAGAAGTAATCTACTATTTAAATTTTGAAAGAAATTTAAATCATAAAAGCAAGAAGCAACTTAAGATTTTTCCATTACTGTAATAAAATACTTACTTGCAAATATAATGGAAGACCCTGTACCAGGACATCTCTCTTTCAAACTAAACAGTTCAACACATACAAAATCTGACTGGAAAGACCAAACACCAGACTGAGGTTAATGACTTCTTTGCCTCTGGTGATGAATTTACCATACTGCTAATAACGACCAAGGAGGACTGCATGCAAGGAAATGAAAAGCTGTATCTCAGCCCTTCTGGTTTTCAAGATTTTTGTCAGTAAAACCAGTGCTGGGACATGAGAAAAGAATTTCTATCTCCTCAGCTATAAGTGACGTTGGATCCGAGAACACAGTTAAGTACAACATCTTCTGAGTTTATATCATACTTGAAAAAGTTTAAAGTCCTTGGTTCACTTATGAGAGAAAGGTGCCACATATGAGATCCAGATAATGTGTTTGTTATACAGATGATTGGACTCCTAATTTCTTGTTCAAATTGACAGAATGTTTGTGGCATATTTGCCTTTTGATAGTAGAAACTTGTGAACAGCTTCCCTTTTGCCTTCAGTTACCTGAGAATAGACTTATCTGCTGAAAACATGCTATGTTGTTCCATTAATGAAACTTCAACATTCCCACCTTCATCTCAATCACTTTAGTTGTCAACGTCTATTCTTGCATAAAATTTTTCAAGTTAAATCTGTTGAGGATTTGGTTTAACCAATCAGTCTTAAGAATATGGGCTAAGTAAGACTGGGGCACAAATAACTGTGTTACTACTCTAGGAAAAAGGATGACTAGTGTCTTCTCCCACAGGAGCAGTTTGCATCTCTGGCTATTCTTTGTTCTGCAGGCAACTTGATGCACAAGCATGAGGAGCTGGTTCATGGTTGTGGCAGTGACAAGTGGCTTTCTCTTGCCAGCATATTTTTTTTTCCCAAAGACTTGTCCGAGCTCTTGAAAATGTGCAGTATATGAGCAATACAACTGAGAATGATAGAGAAAACAGCCAGGAGCAGGCTCTTGCCATCAAAGTAATATATCTCACCTAAAATCTGCTGCCAGGAGGCATGCCAAGAAAAATGACCATTTGTGATCAGGTGGAGGGCCAGGTTAGTAAACCTAGTTCACCTCCTATAATTTCATATAATTCATATAACATACGAGTTACAGTCTGAACACTTCCGGTAGGTGCTTATTTTCTGGCCAGCACAAAACTTACAGCTGAAGCACATTTCCAACCATTTCCTTCAGCTGATGTCTTTAAGAACAGTTCAGAAATACAATTAAAGGTATCACTCCCCTAGAATATTTGATATTTCCACTTTTTTTTTTTTTTTTTTTAAATAATATTTGTTTGATCCAAAATCAAGATGAAAATCTGAAATACCAAAAATTTCTTGTGAAACAAAGGGTTTGGACATATAATGTTGAAATGTCCTATGACATTAATCTCTCTGAGTTGCTGTGTTAATCTAACTGGAAACCTCCCTTGGGATTGGGATTTGAGATCATAAATTGAGACACTGTAACTACATAGTCCAATGAAGAATCTGAAGTCAAACTGATCCCAAAACAATTGCTATAGCTTGCTTTCCTGTCCAGAGAAATAACCATATTGTAGATTTTGTGGGAAATATCTTATGGAGGCCTCCATTTGTGTTCCTGAAATCATCATTTTTAATGTAAATCTGGCCATTACTTATACATTGGTTCTGCCCTGAAGAAGTCATAATTTGCATAATTACCTTGCTGACTTGTTCATAAGTCTATGCATAGTTGTCCATTTTGTACGTTGTTTGCTGGCTCAGGCTTAATCCAACAGATTGCAGATGTTTGAAAGTGAGATGCAAAGTTGGATGTCAGAGGGAGGTGATGCATGAAGATGAATTAAGAACTGCAATCTCAAAAGGACTTTTCAATAAGCTGCAGAGTCCATTAGTTCTGGTAATAAGAAACAAGTCAGTCTATATATTCACTGACCTCATTATTGTAAATGATAGTTGGACTATTTTTTTTAGCAGACAACTTTCCAGATGTCCTCATTTAATGCCTACATGAGAAAGAAGTGGCAGTCGTAACTAAGCAGCCACCTTATAACACTAAAATAAAACTTGGTTATTCTAAGATCAGTCCCACTGAACAAGTGTTTTATGTTAAGCAGCTGTGCAAGTACTTCACAACTTTGGGCCCTTAAATGGATTTTGGAAGTAATTCAGCAGTATAAATAGTGTTAAGGTCATTGTCATGACAACTAATTGTCTATTCTATGCAACAGCTGTTGATAACTGCTTGTACCATTGCCTTAAATAACAGTTATGTGCATACATTACCACATACACATGCAGGTAGAACCAGTGGGTTAATTTTTCAGGCTGGGAGAATTCAGGCTGTTTATATTCCCTGGCAGCAAAATGTCAGTTTTTTAGTAACTTATGCGACTCTCTCTTTAAATGATTGAGCCTGTTGCTAGATATCAGAATCCAAATGGGAAATGCTATTTAGTAGGTAAAATAAAATAGTAAGTGTGGTAAGGAATAGATTAGATTGCCTCACAGTGACTGAGCAGAGATAATAGGAGATGATATGAATGTAGAAATAGTAATTTGCAGTGAGCCTTGTAACAGTTGTAGCATGTGTCTGAACAGACAGAATGTGGTAGAATAGTTCTACCTTTCCTTGTTTAATAAAATAGGAGCTTCAGGCATTTGCCTCACTGAACCTGGTGCATCTAAGAGAATGCTGACTTTTCTGCTTTAACAGTTCTATTGAGGTCAGATTATTTAAACAGTGCATTAAACTGTGTAAGGTTTTTTGTGAACAGAGAACACACATCTTGAGCCAAATTTCTGAAAACAGCCGTTTTTGCAACTTAGTTTTGTGGCATTCTCTTCACTGTCTAGTCTGACTCAGAAACATGATTAATAGAAATAAGTGACTTTTAAAACAAATACTCACCTGTGTATTTGAAAGTGTGATTCAAAGTGTTGGAAGGTGGAGATTGAAGTCAGTTGCCAGAAACAGAAGTGAATGAAAAAGGTTTATCTGTCTTTGTCAGTGCTACAATATTAACAATCTCAGGAGCCTCCCTGGGGATACACTGAGAGGCTGTTAGGGACTGAGAAGTTGAATGAAGATGCAAATTATTCACAGTGCTGCTAAACACATAAAGAAGCAAGTCACTTTGACAGCCAAGTGTCTGTCTCCAGACATTTTTTCTCAACAGATGATAGCCTGGGCAGCCAGCTGGACTTAATCTAGATACAGATTTTCAAAAATCAGGAGTTTTGAACCTGAAGATTAATTCTGACATGTTATTGGAATAGTTTTATTGATGAGGTGATGCTCCAGATGTGTCTGGGATTGATTCCACCTTGTCTTTTGTCCGAAGAAAAATATCATTGGAGGAACTGAACACAGAGAACGGATGATAATGACTCCATCATTAACAAGATGCTGCCATAAGCTCTCTTGCTTTTTTCCAGGAGACAGGGATCCCTGCCAGCTGAGCCTGCATAATTCTCTGACTTGCCCATGGAGGACAGTAGAGTTATGATGCTTAATTTTCAGTGGTTCTTTTCTGAATTATAGTCTTTGCCTTTTAAAAATTATGTTGCTTACATGCTCTTGTGCTAAAGTTTAACTTTGCATTATCCTTGAAAACCAACAGGGAAATAAGGTACAAATATCTTTCTTGATATATCTTGATCTGGGGGTACTAGTCACTGGAAGGTTTCTCTCAGAAATTGCGCTGGGGGGGAGGGTTGGCTGTTGCTATGTTTCTGTTTAGTTCAGCCATGATGTAGTCTAAGATTTTCTGCATGTTCTGATAACTTCAGAGCAAGATCTTTGTTCTCTGGGAGTATAGTTACACATTTTCACTTTATTTGTGATACAGAAGGTTGTATTTAGGCAGCACAGGTTAAAATATAAAGTGTTCATTGGGAGACTTGCAGATCCCAAGGGATGAGCTCTTATGATTCTGTAAGACACCTGGTGTAGTGAGGAGCTAGTTTTTACTGGTCAAGTCATTACCTTGTACTGTGACTTATATCAAAAGACCCTTGTAATATTTATTAGGCATGGGGTTGAGATTGATTGCTGGTAGTGATCATTTATCTTCAGTCTGTTGACAGTGACCCATTGTTAGTAACACAAGTTGTAATGTGAGACCAATTTCTGGTAGAAACACTTTTAGTCTAAGCAGTGCATGAGTGAAAGACCTAAGCCATCAGGCTGTTTAGTGTTTGTGGCACTCATGTAAAAGTTTTACTAGGAAATTAACCATGTAGGAAATGTTCCTCACTGTTACTTAAGCCAAATTAGAGAAAATCCTAGAGAGACTCATTACCACACAGCCAGATGATATTGGGAATATTGTAGTAAACACTTGATAGAATCCTATTGGCTGTATTTTGCAAGGTATGTTAAAGGAATGTTAAAGATTCTTAAACAGTCAGACTATTGCCTTTACCTGTAATAAACTGGGTTCAGTATTCTCTAATTCTGTGTTACTTCACACCAATGCAAGTATTGTGGATGATATCACAAGATCAGTACGCTGATTTACTTTATGTATGCTTATTACCACACTAAAGGGGAATAAATGATAACAATTTGAGGGCCTTAGCGCAAATTTCTTTCATATCTGATACTTTCTTAGGAACAAGCGGTATTAAGAGCTTTATTAAATGTTCATTTTTGGTGGCTTTTCCTTACAACATTATTTTCTATTATTTTCAAGTTAACCTTAGTACAGTTCTTCAGCAGAGCAAGTACCAAATCTATATATAATAGGAATAAATAATTTGAGCAATGACTGTTGCTTCTTTATCATTCAGAAATCTCCTTTCTATTCACTAATATGGATTTTCTGGATATAGAGAGGGCTGTGTACCTTCTTTTTTTTGTTTGATTTCCAGCAGCGTAGATCTAATGACTAAGTATATGTGCATTCTGACAGAGATAAGTAAAGATATAGAATATGTCCAAAATGACTGGCCCAGCCTGATTGGCTTGCCATGTCTTTCAAATAAGCTAGATACCAGTGAGCAGTCCTGCCAGACAGTAAACCTCCTATCATTCAGATAGCAAATCAGTCCCACTGTCTCTAGTCCACCTGGCAACTCATCCTATCTGTTTTGCAGGTGAGCAAACTGATTGCTATTAGATTGCTATTAGTACAGTAGCATCCATCAGTGCTGAGCACTTCTGATCATTTATGTTGAATTTTATTTTATGTTGGCCAAGCAATAATGGGAAAGTACTTAAGAAAATTGGATATTAAAAATTTTTCAAACCTAAGCCAGAAGATTTTTTGCACTAACTTTCTCCCTAAATAGGCAGACTATGACTGAGATAGATTTCAATATGTAATTATAAGCCTTAAAAAAATCCACACTCTGTTCAAGTATGAAGCTTTCTCCTACAGAAGTAAACATTAGTTACTGAACATGAACAACACCAAAGGAATTTTCATTGTGATTAATGATGTGACAGTGAATAACAAAAGGAACATTGATAGCTTGCTGTTCATTATCAGGGATTGCTGTTTTCTTTGTACAGAATTGCAGTTTGTCCTGGGCAGCACTTAATAGCAAAGCTCTTGAAACCATGTTCACATGACAAGCAAACTGGACTTTTGATGGACTTTTCTAGTGAGTTAGACTGTAGGACTGCTGGGCAGCATGGGGAAAAAGGTTTCTTACTTACAAATCTGTATCATCATATGCTGTCTCAAAGTTGGGTTTGAGAGTCAGTCACACCATACTGACAACCAATACTGATTTTGAAAGACTCAGCCAGCAAATGTGAAATGAGGGTGGAAGATGTTGAGCTGCCATACCTCTGTAGCATTCCTGACAACCTGCAGTCTATATTCGTTTACAAATCTTGTCAACTAGATACAGAGAGTGAAGAAGGGGCATTTTATACTTCTGCTTTTAAGATTAAACATTACTTTTTTTTTCTTTCCCTTTTCAAGTACCTATTTAATATACAACTTTTTTTTTTTTTTTTTTTTTTTTTTTAGTAACTTCTTTTGCTGTTTCTTTTTTCATCTAGCATGAGAAAAGGATCATTTCAAGCTCTATGGCTGAAATCCACTCACTCCTGTTGTAGGGTAATCCAGTGCTTTGTTTTCTGTGCTTGTGATTTGGAAATGGTAAGAAAATCTATATCCACTATGCCCTCTTGCTACACCTTTAGGAGCCTACAGTGGAGAGGTTTCTAAGGAGGTCTGAACTTGTCTACAAAGTCTACTACGAAAAGACAATAAAAAATGAATAATTATGGCCTTGTTTCCCTGCCTGGCCCTGATTTAATTCTCATACACATTTTATGGGAGTAGTTCAGTCTATTTCTATTTGTGTCTGAAAAGTTAAGCTAATTGTGTACTGGTGACATTTGTTTGATTATTTGGCCTCTAAAGATAACTGTTCTACCTGTAAGTTCTCCTCCCAGAATCAAAAAGTAAAATTTTTTACTCTCATGAGATAAACCACTACGTTGTGAATACCAAGCATAACTTTAGCAACCCAGAGGTCTGTCAGGACAGATATAACAATTCTCAGAGTATATTTATATTAATTATGTGTTCCAGCATTTATTCCAAGTTTAGCCACTATATGTCTTTCATTTTTATAAAATTGTTACATTTATTTTGTAGTACTGCAACAGCCTTTTAATAAGAATTCCTCTTCTTACCATGCAGGCAGATAAATCACATGTTCTAGAATTGAAGATACTTGCATGGAAATCATTCTCAGCCTCTCTAGATAGGAGACTTTGTACTCATTTTTAGAGCTACAGGTACTTGAGTTCAATATGAGAAGAGATGCTTGGACCTCTACATTGCTTAGAATCTGTGTTCTTAGATGGAAAAAATAATATTCCCTCATTTTCCTCTATGAGCAATGGCTTCTTTGATCCACTAACTGTAGTCTAAAATTTGGACTCTAGATCATTTATTCTCTTGTTTAAAATATGTGATAGTGTCCATCTTCTTAATAAAATACAGTTGAAGAGCTCTATCAAAAGTCAATCATACAAATTAGTTAAGTGTAAAGTGGTATTCTGTGGTAAATGACAGTGTCAAATATAGTTTCCCTTTTTATTAATCTTCCACTGCTCCGGAATGGAACATCCATTATGCAGGAAAATGAGGGAGGTTGTTTTTCCCTCCCATAACTAACTCCAATAGGCAGATGTCAACCAAGGCTGATGCAGAGGCTTGGTTCATAAACTGAATTTTGTGGTGTTTTATTTACTGGCAGAAATATGTGCAGTAATTGTCACTGCTTCTTAGAAGTGATATAATACTGTGAGTGGCATGTGAAGCAGTCCAGAAGGGCAGTGTCTCTAGTGTCTCTAAACCTCTGGCAATATAGAGAGGGAGTAGGGATGGTTAGCATATAGACAAAGCAAAAAGAGCACTTAAATAGTAATAAAAGGAACAGGATCTGACTTATTTTCCCCATTTCACATTTTAATTGACTGGTCTTACAAGCGTAACTTGTTAGAAGCAAAAGTTCATATCCAAATCCAGAATACTTTTCATATTTACTTATCTGTTAGATAGATAACAAGGGGAGATGGATACAATAAATATTTATATGTCTGAACCCAGCATTGATGTCACATTTAAATGGAAAGGGCAGTAGAGAAACCTTGTGCTGAAGATAAGATATTTAAGTTATTTATGAGGAATTTGATTAAGTGTAACACCTAACAGGAGCTTAGCTGAGGGTACACAGTGTTCTTGCACAGATTCTGCCTGATGATGTCCTAGTAAAACTCAGGTCTGTTTTCTCAACTTGTAGGACCTGTGAACCATGACATGCAGGAATGGGAAAAATGAGTTGCTGTAAATTTTGTTAGGCTCTAATATCTATTGTTCTGCTTTGTGCTTCAGTATTAAATATTCTCTGATAATCCATCGTAAAACATATACATACGAGCAATACATTCTTATTGATGATATTTCATCCTTTATGCAACAACTTGAGAGGACTGCCAACCTGTGAATGATGAAAAGATTTGTCTTAAGTCACATGGTATCTCTGATTATTGATGACAAATTATCAAGTAAGTAGCAGATAAAAGATACAGGGAGCTTCATTTAATACACAGTCAGCCTTGAAGATTTTCTCCAGCCCTGCCGGAGGGCTGCCATTCAATAGCTTGCAGTTCTTGTGAAAAAAACTGGAACATGTTCTTTATCTGAAAGGCTGCACTCCATGGTTGGCCTTTCAGTAACACACTTCGGGACTGAAATATGACCTGAAGAAGAATTATATATAGATTAAATGAGACACAATTTCCCTTGATAATATATATCTTGATAACAAAGCAAGAAGACTCTTCCTGTTGAACTGGAAGATCAGGTGGCATTTGGAGATGCTAGGTTTGTACACTTTGACAAATCTCTTCATTCTTATGCCAACCAAAGCATCACAACATATATTTTTTGCTACAAACTGCTTACTACCATAATTAACTCTGCTATGCTCTGGGGTCAGAAATAGCTGTTTTATAACTGTTGCAAATCAAACAGCTCTGCCATTCAAGTAGTCATTTGCCAAAGACAATGACATCTCATCCTTTAAATTGATAGTGTTTGAAAATGTCCTCTTTTATTTTTCCCTCTGAGGCTGAATTCACTATAAAATTGTACTGAGGGAAATGGGAGATGATTCAGCAGTGCTCTTAACAATGCATAACCTTTATTATTCTGCTCCCAAGAGCATTGAAATTTGCATTGCTTAGCAAGTTACAAGCTTTAATGACAGCACTTAGGATGGGCAGAAGAGGCAGCAAGAGAAATCCAGTGAGTAGAGGAGACATAGCTGAGCTTCAGAACTTGCAGAGATTTTGCAGAGCATTTATGTAGCAGCCCTTAATTCCTTGGGTATACTTTGTATGATGCCATTATCCATGCTAAGGCTTTTTGCTTTTAGTACGCACGTATTATGTAATACTGATGAGAGTTTATAATGATTCATCCATTTTGATTATTTTCTATTTTTCTCTAAAATATCTTTTCTTTTCTTTTCTTTTCTTTCCTTTTCTTTCCTTTTCTTTTCTTTTCTTTTCTTTTCTTTTCTTTTCTTTTCTTTTCTTTTCTTTTCTTTTCTTTTCTTTTCTTTTCTTTTCTTTTCTTTTCTTTTCTTTTCTTTTCTTTTCTTTTCTTTTCTTTTCTTTTCTTTTCTTTTCTTTTCTTTTCTTTTCTTTTCTTTTCTTTTCTTTTCTTTTCTTTCCTTTCCTTTCCTTTCCTTTCTTTTCCTTTCCTTTTCTTTCCTTTCCTTTTCTTTTCTTTTCTTTTCTTTTCTTTTCTTTTCTTTTCTTTTCTTTTCTTTTCTTTTCTTTTCTTTTCTTTTCTTTTCTTTTCTTTTCTTTTCTTTTCTTTTCTTTTCTTTTCTTTTCTTTTCTTCTCTTCTCTTCTCTTCTCTTCTCTTCTCTTCTCTTCTCTTCTCTTCTCTTCTCTTCTCTTCTCTTCTCTTCTCTTCTCTTCTCTACAGCTAAACCTAGAGAAGAGAGATGTGTTTGGTGCCCTGAGACTTTTAAGGAAGTGATTATGTGACATTAATTATCATTATGTCCTTCCTCTTACAAAAGAGAATGTAACAGCCAAAAGTAGCTATAAAAGAGGAGAAAAGTAAGGTGTAGTAGTAGTATGTGTCAAAATAGAGGTGGATGAAACAAGGCCTAATGATTGACCTTTGAATTTTAGTATGATCAATTTTAATGGAGTAATGGGGGTAGAAGGTAGATTATTTCTTTTTTAAATCAATTTAATTTTTAAGGAGTTGTAGGGAAGGTGTGTCCATCTTGTAGCTTTGCTACCCTCTGTTTAAATGTCAAGTAATGGATTCAAATTCTTTTACTTGTAATTGGGAAAGAAGGTCGATGAATTAACAGCTAGACAGTATGCACTGTCCCATAAAAATAAGCTAGTACCTAACTTAATAGAATGAAATGCTGTTAAGCTAATATAAATTACATCCACTAGCAGAAGGAAGTAAATAACTTCAGTGTAGCAGCCTCTGGAATGCACTCAAATGTTGTTCGTTGGCTAAGGCATTTATCACACTGAAAGGATAACTCAAGGCAAAGTCCGTAAACAAGTACAGTTGGGTTTTCATTGACCTTGTCATCATTTATTACTAGGCAATGAAACTAATTATTATATTTAGAGTAGGTATGCAGTACACATATACATTAGGAATAATCCAGTTTGGGCTACTGGAAAAAAACTATAATAAATAGAAGTTGTTAATAAAAAAGCAATATTTAATAAATTATGTGAGGCTGAAAAGTATTTGTAGAGCTTTGTAGATAATGGGTTGAATTTAAAGTTAGGTGTACTGGAAATTTAATGACTTGTCTTTTGAACAGTGCTACC
The DNA here is from genome assembly GCF_054131305.1 of Coturnix japonica. Classification (NCBI taxonomy): domain Eukaryota; kingdom Metazoa; phylum Chordata; class Aves; order Galliformes; family Phasianidae; genus Coturnix; species Coturnix japonica. The sequence goes on along the minus strand of NC_140667.1, from coordinate 21,155,030 downwards.
TTAATTTATCAACTGGTGATTACAACTGTGATTAACAGCTATTATCATGATAAGTAACAGGTACTGATTAATTCCCTAATAATTTTGGTAAGGTTTAGAATAAAAAGCACTTCACAGATGCAGGAACATGATTAACAAAACCAGTAATAAAAACACCTCTGTCTCATTACAGCGCTGTCTTGAGGGAACAAGATTTGCGAAGGTGGGAAACTTAGGTAGATTTGTTAAGGTTGTTCCAAAGATTGCCTTAATAAAAGAGAATTATTGGATGCAATTTTTTCATAATAATAAATTTGCTTTGCATTTACAGTCACAGTACTCTTGATACTCAAATATTTTTTTCATTACAATGCTGTGTTTATTTGGAGCTTAACTCAGAAACTTATATATTTCCCTATAAAAGTATCATTTATTCACATATGTGGCACTTCTGAAGTGCCGTATAAGTAGTGGCTTATTGTCTACTCCTTCAACAAAGAATGTCTAATGAAGGGTGAGAGGAGATGAATTAACTATTTGCTAACCAAAGATGAAAATTCTGTTTTACGATAATATCTTAAATTTTGATATCTTTTCACAGTGAAAAAAAGAAATCTTTTGAGAAAATTTGCAAGAATCTGAATTGTTTTGAAAAAATCTATTCAGAACTGAAGTATGAGGTTTACCAAAAAGAGGTAAATGTATACGTCCTCCTAAGAGGACAATGCTAAGGCATTGGCATACTGGACAGGATCCCATGGTTTCTTTACATTGAATCAGATGATTTTCCTATGAGATCATTGTGAGCTAGTTGCAGGATGTGCTTGAATTTGGATACAACATAGATACACTGTGAATCAATTCTTTAACAATCGTAGCAAAGAAAGTAAAACAAAAGACTCAAAAGCTACTTCTGTTAATGTTGAAAAAGGGGCAGATAAAAATATGTTTGTCATTTACTTATCAACTTCAGCCACCATTCCTTTGTACTACAAATGAAAAGTAAAGTACTGGCTGTTACATTTCCCATCTAGAATACTATCAGTGACAGAACTTTTACAGTGGAAAAATTGCTATCTAGCAATAAATAAATAAATTTTAAAAATCTTTACCAACTCCATAGGCTTTCAATTAAAATCACAGCAGAGATTTCCTGCTCCAAACAACTTGTAAACTTTCTGTCATTTTATTATTTTTCTTTTTTCGTCTCTAAGGAGTTCATTCAACTAAATGAATTATAGTTCTAATCATTTGGAAAGGAAACATGTTTGTTTTAAAGCAAAAATAGCTTGTCCACTCTTTTGATATTAGTCTCCTTCAATTTTAGGAGACTCACAATGCTGCCTTTCGCTTCACTGATTTCTGCCATAAGTATGATCCCAAAGTATCATTAGGTTGAATAAGGTGAGAGGAAGGAGAGAGTGAGAATGACTGTAAGTCTAGAACTTTAGCTGGGGGTCTGAAATTCCCTGAATCCTTGAGAGTTAGGATTTGAGCTCAGCCCTCCTTGAGAACTCATAGGAAATTAACAGAAGTATAAATTCCTTTTAGAGTAAATCACAGTCAAATAATGAAAAAAAGGCTACCGGTGAAATGAGATCTGATAAATATATCAAAGGTTTTAGCAGAAAAATTACTACAGCACAACTGTATGCATTGCAGCATTTACAATCTGTTGCTCATATGTTCTTAGGGGGAAATTGAGCTCTGTGTACTAGTCAATAGTCTGGAGTCTTTGGCAAAGGACCTGAAAGTGGTAAGAGATCTGACTGAGATAAGGATGTGCTGTTTATCAGTTTATTTTTTGTCAGATTTTCTTCCTTTGGAATTTGTGTTGTATCTCAGGGTAGGTACTTAGGATATGCATCACCCTGGGTATAGTTACTTTGAAATTTTCAAACATCTTGAATCATCTGAAACACAACTACTATTTCAGAACATCATGAGAAGCATTAAATTCTTTTGATTCCTGTTAAGGAGAGAGGGTTTGGAAGTTAGAAGCAGTGGGAGCTATAGTTGAGATTAGAGGCCCTGTACTATATTTTTTAAAGCAAACTTTCTAATACAATACTTCTGTAATTGTGTTTTTAATTGTACTTTTTCATAGTTGAAAATCCTTATGATTACATCTCTTTGTTAAATATGTAGACTGTTTTCTTTCCTAGAGGTAGAATTTTCTTTCAGGGCAGACAACCGCTCAACTAAGTCTGATCAGGATACCTGAGTACCACTTTTACTCCCTAAATAGTTGATCACAGTTCTTTGTTTCCATTTCTGTATTTATAAAACTATTTCTATAATAATTTTATTTTGATGTGAAAAGAAAAAACTTCTGCTAGGATGAAGTTTACTATTTGCTTAACATATTTCAAAAAGGCTCTGGCCAAAAAACTTGGAGGATTCAGGGGCCATAGAGCTTTTATAAAAGGTATCAAAGCATTTATTTATTCCAGAGAACATTATTGATGTCTTGCTATAGCACAAGGGTTTTTAATATAAATGTAAACCTCAGTGACTGACTTCTAGCGCTATTAGAATGAGCAAGGAACAGAGTGAATCTTTATAGGTACTGTACGGGAACTGTTCAGTCACAGTCTGAACTGATGCTTTAGCACATGGTGAGGGAATATGCCTTAGAAAGCACAGATGCAATAAACATACCCGTGCTTCACGTATAATTCGAAGGGTTGGACCTAGGGTTCACAATCCAACCTGTTCCCCCTCTCCCTTTTCCCCTAGCTCATTTGAGGGCTAGCCTCTGAAGGATGAATATTATGGAAAAAAAGTCTTATAATAGATGCTCATTTTAAACAAAATGGACCATCAGGTATGCTGCGCTTTTCTTTTTATCTCTTTTTATCAATTTTATCTTTTTATCAATTTTAATGGAAAAAAAACAAAGTAAAAAGAAGTGAAGAACAGACGAAAGGCTTCAGAGAAAACATAAGCAGTTGCAGAAACAGGATGTAAGAAAACAATTTAATTGCATGCATGCTGATAGGACTTACTTGTAAAGAACTGTGAGATGCATGGTGGATAGACGTCACGGCTGTTTCCTTGAAGAAAACAAACTTTACATTACGGATAAGGTAGCAGGAAGAGACACTGCCAGAGAATTTTCTTCCTAGTATGTACTCTGTCTCAAAGGAAAATTGAGTTACTGTTCTGAACCGTAATCTCCCTTTTCTATCTTAAAAGATAGAATTAGAAATTCCTTCTACTTAGGAAGTATTTCTACATACTGAAATATTCCTACATTTCATGCACTAAATTTTCAATTAAAGAAGTGCCAGAAAAACAAATAAACAAACAAACAAAAACCTGAAAGAAATTTCTTAATGCTTTTATAGTATGTATGGGGGATGATTATCAAACTTAATACTGTTTGCATATGTCTGTGCTTTGTTTGTGACTTATTTGGGATTAAAAATTGCTCTTATGAAAATTAAACTGCAGAACTGATTAGTGAGGGAGAAACACTAGGACTGATGGGAAATATATTATAGTACAAAGTATTGTAGTTATTTAAATCTGGTGCTATCTTCAGTTGGATATGATAACCACAACTATACCTACTGCCAAACAATGGGAGTTCGTAGGCATCTTTTAGCTAAGGAAACAGCACTGTGATTCATTTTCAGCTGGAAACCTACGGGGAGATTTCATGAAAATATCAAGATTTCAATAGATAGCACTGGAGTGCTAACAGCTTCATAAGAGTGCTTTTAAGTTTTATTGTGCTGTTCAACAAAATGTGCTAATTACCTCATGACCTTGAAGTTAAAATACATCAAAAACAACAAAATCTCTTCAACAAATACATAATTAAAACAGTCAGCTAAATTAAGATGGATTAACTTAGGGTTTCCTGAAAATTTATGTGGGTTTGTCAACCTTAAGTTCTTTAATTAATGTGGTTTTGTCATACCTCCCACCTATTTGATACCTTTATGATTGCCTGGACTTTAAACTGCTTGCTTTCTATGAACATAATTAATTTTAGCCATTTAGATCCCCTTGACTTCTTTCATGCATAAGCAGTTATCTAGAAATATGTTAGTGTTTAATTCTGCAAATGACTAAACAATCACAACTGGTTTTCCTGACACAGTGATTTCTACTGAATCTCCAAAGCGAAATACATGCTCATTGGGAAGGATTGAAGTCACAGAATTTCCAGGCAGGAAGGGATCTCTTGAGATTGCATAGTCCCGTCCATCTGAGAATCAGTTATTCTTTTCTTTCAGTCAGCATAATTCTGTAAGCAATGGTATTTTTCCTTGTTATTTTGGTTATTTTCATCTGTGTGAGGTTTGTTTTTTTTTCCCACTAGCCTCCCAGTTCATTTTCCATCCCTTGTAAAAATTCCAGTGTTTACTTCATCTGTTTATAGCATGCAAATAGTGAAACTTTACTCCTTTCTCTGGGAGAGTCTTTTTTTTACATTTCTTCACATAGTTCCAATGATTTTTCTCAGTAACATTCCTTAAGTTGTTCAAGCTTAGTTTTATCCCATGAATGGTAAGAATATATATATTTTTTGGTAGCACTTCAAAGCTATGTTTTGTTATCTTAGGCACCTCCAACATGTCATTCTCAGTCTCCCAGTGCATCCAGGAAGGTATTCGCTGTAAAAGTCAGCTAAAGGGTGACTTTATTTAGAAGTGCTTTCAGATGACTACTTCATCTCAGAGACTACATTCTCTTTAGGATGGTTAAAATTTAACTTAGAATTCTACCTCATTCCTGGAACAAATTTTCTTCAGAGAGTTACTCTTCCCATTTCTCCTAGGTCAGCTTTTCCTTAGTATTCTTTCCAGTTTCCTCAGATTTATTACATTAAGAATTACAAAATAGAGAGTAAAATAGGACAGGATATCTGGCAGGATATTATTTCAGTAAGAAAAATAATGATCTCAATAAAACATTGGTTATGAGTATTCAGGAGTGTCTTGTGTGCTAAACAGAGTTGAGCCAATAATGTAAATTTCCTACAAATTTCAATTCAGATTTTCAAATTTATTTATATTATTCATGCACCACATACACTTGTGTTCACTTCCACAATGTTTCAGTAATCATACTGATGTAATTTCCAACCTGTGCATATGAAAATGTATAGAAACAGGAAATGATGTGTTCTCTGGAGAGTATTGCTTATTCAAATTCTTGTATAATCAGAAAGGTCCACTGAATCACAAGAAGCACTGAACATACCTTTGTTTCCCATATGAATGAGAGTATATATGCGACCTGTTGAGTTTTTGTCTATGTTCTGTCACTCTAATATCATGTTTGTGGAAAAATGAATTTGTATGACTAATTTTAATAAGGGATAATTGCTCTGTGGTGTTGTCTTTGGACAAATGTTCAATTATGAAGAAAAAAGCAGTAGGAAAAAAGGAGATACTGACATCAGCCAGGTCAGTGTTTGTATTTATGTAATGTGCAACTGGTATGATTATAACTACAAAAATAAGGAGTGCCTTGTCAGGTTTTATCTCCCGGACTCAGAACGGCATGTGGAGAGCTTCATTCATCTCACTGACTGCTGTGTAAGGAAGCTTTGGCAGAATTGCTTGTCTTCTCTTTTCACGTTATCCTGTTGTCAGCCCATTACCCTCTTCAAATCTACTGTCAGTGTTTTGGACTGAGAGATAAGCACTGTTAGAAGAGAAGAATTAGGTAGATAATTTGACATCAACTCTGGGAGAGAAATACAGGCAGGGGGAGATGAGTGGTCACAGTCTGGACCACTGAGCTAAAATGAGGTCTAGCAAAATCATTAGACTTATGAGTCTGTTGCATGGGACTTCTGTGGCAGCTAAACATCTTGCATGTTTGATGAAGTGACAGATGTGATGGTATCAGCATGGGTCAAGTTTGTTGTAATTTCATGTATTATGTGTTTAGATCTATGACTCCATTATGATATCAGAAAGTCATTAGCAGATGGTTTTAATCTGCTGCGTAAATTTAGGCTTTCTTCTCCCAGAGCAAAACAAGCTAAAATGGAGAGGGAATAAGAAAAAAAGAACAAACAAAAAAGCTCCCACAACTTTTACTATAAAAGAGAGAATTTGATGAAGATGATGATGATATATAAGTGTATATAAGGCCTACTTTAAATTTAATGCCTTGTATTTTCTGATGGCCTGTAATGTCAGAGAAGGATTTTGCTGGTATAACAGTAGAAGGTGAATCTTCCTGCTAATATTCTGTTACAATCTGTTATCGTAAGACAGATGGCAGGAGAGGAGCAGTCTGACAAAATTGTGCCTGACATGGAAGTGTGCATGATGGGAAGGTGTAGAATTGAATTCCTCTAAGCAGAAAAAAAAAAACCCGCATCCGTTAATGTTGATCAATGCTTGCTGGACTTATAGGGAGGCCAAACACTGGATGTGAACACAGTGAGGTGGTGGGTGGTGTTTCAGCAGTGGTGACAATGATGTGAAAGGTAAGCAGCTTTCCATATAACAACCATGAAGATTTTTACAAGTGCGTCATGCAGGCTTTTGATCACTGCTAGTAAAAATGGATAGCCAGTGGTGCTGACCATATTGGAAAAAACAGTGTTTTGTAGCTGAGAATTTGCTCTGTCAAATAGGATTGTTGTGCTCTGTGTATCTTGTAGTCTACCTGGAAGTAAAAAGGAGGCATTATTTTCAAGGCAGTTTACACGTTTAGTACTTCAATTAAATGTACAACTTATATTTTTGTGCATAATATAGATATTCTCAGAACTTTCCATCTATGTTCCATCACAGGTAAAATTAACTGAAAGATTTAGTCTATTTCCAGGAAGAAAAAGCAGAATATCTTTTTTCTTTTTAACCATAACTAATAGCAGTAGCTCCTTGGACTTTAAAAGTGGTTAGGTGAGAGATGTTTATTATAAAGTACAATATGCTACAGTGGCATTCCTTATTACAATATCTTAAGACCAGAGGGTCCATAAATAGTATTCACCTCCTGGCAGCATGATTCAGTGATAATATCCTTTTGATGCTGGAGCTGTGCACAGCTAAAAGAACGCCCAGGCTATTTCTGTAATTCTCAAAGCTGATAAGTGGTCTCCTGAAGAAAATATATAAATAATACAATTAAACTTTAAAAGAAAAAGTAAAAGAAATAAAAGTGGCATTAAATAATTACTGCATTCATTTGGCTGTAACAGAAGCATAAAAGGTATCTTAAGAGTTGCAGGTGAAAACACAAGTAGTGAGTACTAAACCCGAGTTTATGTAAGTGTTTGTATTTATAATAAAACCCTGGAGACAGCAAGGAGAGTACTTAAAAATCCAGGACTTTCTGATAATGTAAAGCTTGCTTTTCTCAAATCCAAATCCATAGGGATCTTCCTGATGATGATTTTTGTTTGCTTGACTTTGAAAACTAAAAATATTTTGCACCAAATCTTTTTGTACTGAGAAGAACAATCTTTTGTCTTGATTTGAAGATGAGTATTGTTTATGAACACTTGATTATATATTCTATAAATAAAAAGGAATAAGGACAAGATTTCTGTCCAAAACTGACATTAAAGAAAGGATCTGGTTCCAGGCACATGCAGATTACTTGGATCTACATTTAACATGTGTATACATTCAAGGCTCTGCAGTTTGAGAATTGTCTCCCACTTCTCTGTGCAGTCTTTGACCCTGGCATTCTCCTCAAAGAAACCATGACACAATGAAGAGAGGATGCATATTTCTTGGTCTACCTTCAATAAAAATACAGAAAGTGAATGCTGTATATTCCCAAATTGCCTTGTCTTGAAACATCCACAGAGCACATATAGCTAGGAGGATTGTTTAATGCTTTCAGTATTTCATACTCTGAACTACTGACCCTCTTCCTCAAAGGCAGTAATGTTATAGCATTGTGTTGGTATAATTGGGGTCATTGTCTTCTATTCCTTTCAGATGATTGCTGAGGTAGTTGTGCACAACTTGAATGTTGTCTGTCCTGCTGGAAAGAAGTGGCTGTGCCTCCCTAACAGGTTGTGTGATTTGTGGATTTAGAAGTTAGTCTGTGTAACAAGAAAGGCCGTTAGAAGATTTATTGTGAAACTTGTTTCACTTGATAGAAAGCATGATGCTAATATGCTTCCTTGTAGAAGGCCTCTTAAACAGTCAACTAAGAAGTGGGTTGTGGTAGTCATCTCAAATACACTTGAAATCAACCCCACAAAAGCAAATAATTTTGTTGTACTGCTGATGATCTTAGAATCAAATATTCACAGCATTTAAAACATAATCTACATGTAACTTACTTGAATTTCTTTTAGCTCTTTTGCATCACTTTCCCCATATGAAAGCTAGCAAGCAGCTGCTACTTACGCAAATACACACATGCACAGACAATGCAGACTGCTTCAGCTGGTTATTTAAAATGCAAACCTGCATGTCTTGAATATATTCATCTGTATTCATTGAAGTACAGAAATGACAGATTTTCCATTTTCTTTTCTTTCTTTCTTTTTTTTTAATTTTGTCAGTGCTTTCTTTTCCCTGGTGAGTATTAGGTAACTCCTCTCATAAAACAGAAGAACAAATCAGTGCAGTGTCTTCATTTGTTGTCTCTGCATTTGTGACAACAGTAAACCTGAAAGTGTTGTGGGGCAGCCTCAAAGCTTGTTTTCTACTTGAAGAAAAATTGCATGAGACAAAACAAACAAACAAACCAAAACACAACCACTTTTGAGATTTAATTATCCCTCTCCAGTACTTCTCAGAACCAACCATATTAGAAAAAAGCTTACAAACTCTCATTTTCCTATGGACTTCCGTGAGTCACCTTAGGAATAAAACTGTTTGGTGAACAGTTTAGAATAAGCTATGTCCTCATTCTGGGATACTGTTCAGTGACTACTACCTTTTAGTTCTTCCCCATCTGGTACTTCTAAAACTTTCACTAGATCTACCTTATTTAACTACACACTTCCCACAAGGTAACATTTGTATCAGCTGCATAAATGAAATATGAGAAATGACCCTGTCATGTTGTGAGGATCTGATGCAGCATCTTTCACTCCCACTACATTTGCTTTTCTAACTGCTTGGAATCTTTCCAAACTCTGCACAGTTTGAAGCTTACAAAAAGTAAAAAAAATAAAAAATAAATCCAATGATACTTTCAGTAATGTTTTGCAATGACAGGACAGAGGCCTGGAAATGGAGTGTCATTCTTTGAGCGTTTTTCCAGCTGCTAACATAGTTTGTGATTGAACAGTATGTGCACTGTGAAATTATGAAAGGACAGACCTTGCCACTGAGACCACCAAGATTTATCAAGCACAGCTGACACTAACTACAGAAATTCTGGACAGCTTTATGGGGCATAAATAACGGATATACATTTTCCCACATGTTTACTGAGAGAGTAGCTGACAGTATCCCATGTGGTCTTTCTAGAAGAATCCTTCTGTTATTACATGCTAACTGTGGCAGTTTTAAGAAATGTATTGTACAATCACTGGCAACAGAAATCATAACTTTCTACCATAATGAAAATTCACATAGTTTTAATGATAGTTTTCATCATCTACAAATGTCTTAAGATATGCAGTCTGGTCAAAGAAATTTCAGTAAACTTTGCCACCTTTCATTCTTTTGCATTTACACTTGATTTTCTTCCTCTGTGATGTTAAATGCAGAGACAAAAAGTATGTGATGTACTTGGGCTATTTTCCCACTAGAATTATGCCAAAAGACTCAAAAAATCACACTTTAGGCTGGTTGTAATGAGAAAAATAGGGTCTCGAAATTGAAGCCTTTACTTGTCTGACAGGTCTCGAACTAACTGGTCCTTCCCTATTTGTGGAATATTTGTGCCTTTTGATGGACAATTTCCATCCTTTTCCATCACAAGTGGCTGAATTCTTTATGTTTGAATGGACTCCATTTGCAGCTCAGGTACATGACTCTAGCCATTTTGTTTCCTTCTTGCCTCATGAAAATTAAGTGGTATTTGATGATGAATGTCGATGTGCAAATATATCATATTAGAATAAAAGATATATATGTGTGTGTGTGTATATATATATTATATTATATTATATTATATTATATTATATTATATTATATTATATTAAGCAGAGCTTAATTGTTTGGGACATAAATTTCAATGGAGGATGGAAACTCAGTGGATTTTATTAAGAAGCAAAGAAGCATCCTCTAAAGAATTTACTTTCTCGATGCATTTTTACCATGTTTGTCCGTAAAGAACAATGGTTTTGAATGTCTTTCCTTGGGGATGGCTCATAGGGATAGAAAAAGAATAGTTCTTTTTCATTTGTCAAGGGAAATCATGCACCTGATCTACATGAAAACTGCATCAAAGAAAATGATTTGAACCTGTGACATTTTTCATCAGTGTTTTGTATTAAGTGTAGGATGGCAACATGAGCTTGAAGGAGGAAGATACAAGGAGGCTATACGAAATAGATGGGTTAAAAGACGAACCACGTACAAATAATCTACACCAAAGTACATGAGGAACTATCTACTGTGGTTTAATGAGGATTAGATAGCAACACGAGAGGTATAGGATAGAAATCTAGCTGCAGTCATTCAGTTTGAGTTTTCTGAACTAACTATGAGCTAGGACATCTGAGACCAGCTATAAAACTATGGCACAATCTGCAGCGTACAGAGACAGTGGGACAAATATGCTCAGTGCCATCAGGTCCAGTGGATAGTGGAAGATAGCGAAGACAGCAGTCAAACATGCTAATAGTAAATTGTTCTTTTTGTATATGCTTATTTTTATTTTTTATTCTGAATCAGTTTCCCAGTCAACTGGGAATGAGAGCATCAGACTGCAGGAATAACAAAACAAAGCAGAGGAAGGCTGCCTTTAGATGGTATAGGCTATTCTGACTCAGCAGGCTGAGGAGCAAACAGTATTTGTGTCCCTGAGAACTTGCATGATCTTGCCACAGCTCATCAAACTGTGGTAAGTGGTTGCCTTTGTGATGTCCCCATTGTGGCTAAACCAGCCTAACATAAATTTTCTGACACACACACTCATTGACAGCATGACAACTGGTGGGAGGTACTGTAGTGACTTGGCAGCTCTTAGATCTGCTGCTGCAAGGTAATTTGAATAAAGCATTTGCCAGCAGCCTTTTCAGATTGCTAGAGCAAAGAGATGGACTGTGAATGTTTTTTTCAGTCTAAGCCCTTTGTTTTAATAGGGTTTTGCAGAGAATTCAGACCTCTCAATGGACATTCCTATAGGAATGTGGGAAACAAGAAGGGAAACGTCCTTGAGAAGCTGTACTGTTGGTTGTCTTCTCAGCAGTCTGGTCTTGGGTTCTGGCTGTCTGCTGCAATATGTGTCAGACAGTTGAGCATCAGAAACATCTCTTGCTGGCCATCCTCATGTTAGGCAGGTACTGCATGTCACCTTCACTTTCTCTAATACAAGGAGACAGTATCATGAGGAGTGTCAGTGAAGATTTACAGCCCACTGAGATCCCTTTTTCTCTTTTGCAGGAACTAATGTGAGTAATAAAGTACACAAACTCATGAAACCACATAACTCTTGTTGTCAGTTGTGTCACTTGGTTTCAATATATCCCGTACTAGGTGACAGCAGTGTCTGCTATTGTGTGGTGAATGTTCCAAAAAAAACCTAAACATAGCTCTTGCTCCCTCCCAACCCAGCAAACAGAATCACACCTCTACACACTAGCGAGGCAATTATTGCAGATACATTAATCTATTTGTATCTCCTGATTTGTTTTTGCTATCTAGTTCTACTTCTTTTGCTTTCTTGCATGCTTTCTATTTTTTATTTTTATTTTTTTCTTAATACTGTTTTCCTTTCTCCAGATGCAGAGGAAACACAGTACTGCCAAGTCATGTTACTTCTTGACAGCGTAATTCCTTTTGGTCAAAAACAAAGCAGTGTAGTTTTGAGGAGAGTATTCTACCCCTTTTCCTAAGGTCAAAGTAAAAGCTCCAAAGAGATGTGTCACTTTCAAGGAAATAAAATCTCGTGAGTGATTATAGAATTTTGATTAAATGTGTTATAGTGCCTTTTAGATTATTTTTTTTTTTAAATATTCCTGCTAGCATAATCAGCTTCCTACACATCATATTGAATACAAAGCAACGAATCCAACATTAAGGCATAAACCTAAATTCATTCACTTACTCACTGATGAATGTTGGGACAAATTGGCAAGTGTGTAATTATTCTTCATGTTGCTGAACCGTGCCCTGATACTTCCCATCATAAATTGGTCTTACTGAAACACAATCTCTCTACTTTCGAGATAGTTGTGAAATAAGAGTATTGTACTGATGAAAACATTGCTATGATTTGGCAGGTTTTAGTGTTGCCACAGGTAAACTAATTTGTGAAGATTAATTTGTGTTTTAGATGTTACCACAGAGATTTGAGTAACTACTACTTAAGTAATCAAAAGTTTTCCTGGTGATGCAGAGGCTGATGATAGACGTTATGCAAGAAATGTTTTCTGCTTCCTTAATGAATTTATATAGGAGATAACATCTGACTCATCATTCCATCTGTGGGAATCTATTCACAAAGCCGCATAGCGGAATCTGTGATCTATTCCAGCAGAATTACTCTACATCGTCCAAAGCTTAGACACCTCTGTTTACAGTCTACATGAACAGCAAGGAAACACAGGAAAGAAAAACACGCGTTGTTGACCATTAGCAATGTGCAAATGAAGAAGAGAAATAAATAAGAGAGAGAGGAAAAAAAATTACAGAAAAGTTGAGGTAGGAAGGGACCTCTGTGTGTCATATGTTCCAACCCCCTGCTGAAGCAAGGACATCCAGAGCAAGCTGCCCAGGCCCACTTCCTCCTGGTTTGCGAAGATCTCTAAGGGACTTCATAGCTTCTGGGCAGCGTGTGCCAGTGCTTATCACCTGTACAACACACAGGTGCTTCTTGGTGCTACCAGATGGAACCTCCTGTGTTACAGATCTCACCCATTTCACCCATTGCCTCTTGTCCTGGCACTGGATACTGGAAAGATGCTATGACATCTGTTCATGTATTTCTTAATACATGAAATGGTGATCTAACTTGTCCCATGTTGTCTGGAAAAGGTGTGCCTCTTATGATAGTTATTAACCTGAACTTGAGGAATTCAATACGAATAAGATATTGAGGCAATTTTCTGTCTAGGTCTGGGGTGAATATTCAGTTAGCCAAATCTACTCTCACGTTTTAAATTGTACCAAATTAATAAATACTGCTGCCTTAGTTCTACTTGTCCATTTAGCAGCTAAGGGAAAGGAAATTACAGTTCTAATTTTACCTTAATTTTATTGGTTTTGTTCTTTGTACTCATAATTAATATGTTCTGTGCTGTAGAAGGGTGAAATTATATGCTCGTCATAGAATTCATTAAAGTCAGATTAAGTCAGCTGAGATTCCTCTCACCATCCCTGCTGTGCTTACACTTTCTGGGGCCTTTTGGCACAAAGGCATTATTACATACTCATTTCCTCCTGGAATGAGATAGGAACTCCCCCCTCCTACAAGCAGAAGCACAGTTGAACTTGCTTGTTCCTAGTTCCAGTGTTTCCATCATGCCTCAGCCTTGTAAAATTGCATGAGTCAACCTGAATACCATCTTCTTTTATGATTCTTTTCTTATTTTCTGACAGAGTACTTCCAGGTGCTGTTTCTGACAAGCACACCTCCCTCATCCTTTCTTCACAGGAGAGGAACTCCAGCCGTTTGATCATCTTTGTGGCCCACCTCTGGACTCACTGCAACAGCTCCACAGCCTACATGTGCTGGGGGTGCTGCTTCTGGATGCAGTACTCCAGATGGGGCCTCATGAGGGCATAGTAGAGGGAAATAATCACTTCCCTTTCCCTGCTGGCCAAACCTTTTCTGATGCAGCACAGGATATAGTTGGCCTTCTGTGCTGCAGGCTCACACTGATGGCTTGTTTCAAACTTTTTGTCTGCTGGAATCTCCAAGTCCTTCTTGGCAGCACTTTACAAGCCTGTCCAGGTCTTCATGACATTCCTTCCTTCTATTATGTCAACTGCACAGCTCAGCTTGGTGTTACCAGCAAAGTTGCTAAGTGTATGCTCAGTCTCACTGTCTGTGTCACTAATAGAGATTTTGAAGAGCAGCAGTCCCAAGATGGACTCCTGGGAGACATCACTTGTTGCTGGCATTAACCACAATCCTTTGGCTGAGACCATCCACTTGGCTTTGTCAGCTTAGTAGTTCAGACTTCAAATCCATATCTTTCCAATTTAAAGACAAAATGTGGGGTGGAACCATATTAAAAAAACCAAATAGATGACATCATTTTAGTTGATCCTTTGTTTACTGAGGCTGTATCTCACTCATAGCAGGCTATGGTGACTTGCTCTTTGTGAATCCATGCTGGCTGTCTCTGATCAGCTCCTTGTCCTGCATGTGCCTTAAGATGTCTTCCAGGAGGAAGCGCAGAAAACAAGCAAGTAAGCAAACTGAGTCTCTCATGGTGTGGTCCTGAAGGCTGAAAAAGTAAGTCCCAGGCTCTAGAGTTTGTGTACCTTCCATTAGCAGGCTAATTCATGCTGAAATGAAATAAATGAGTTGTGGCTGCTCTGCCTTTTGGAACTGCAGATGTTTGGAATATAACTGTACTTTCCCAAACAGTATGATATTTGTAGTATGACAGAGATGTGAGGAGATAAATTGAGAATAAAGACTATAAGCTTAGAATTCTAAAGTGTTAAATTATATCTCCAGTTTCAATTACCTAAAGTTCTTAGAAAGTAATTTTTTTTTCTTTTCTTTTTTTTTTTTTTTCCTATCAATAATTGAAACATGCTTTGCTGTTTAAGAAAATAAAACCCAGTACGGAAATATTTAATGAAAGAGATATCATTCACTGCATTATTAGCAAGCAACTCCGTGCTGTGATTCTTCTGGAGCTGTTGATTTCAGGGAAGTGTCTGTATTCTCAAATGATTATTTGTGCAGTATCCGCATTTTGTTGAGAGTGCATCTTGTATGCTTTTTGTCTTCTTTGTGCTGATCTTTCTATCCTCATTATAAAGATGCTATTCTGTTTCGTATTTGCCAAGGGAGTCATGCAGGTTCATTCCATTGTGCAGAAGTTTCTTTTCTGTTAGAACAGCAGATAGCCACCTTCTAATTAAGGTAAATGTGTGCATGTGAATGTCTCCATGGCACTTTATTTATTTAAGATTAATACTTTTACTTCAGCTGTTTCTGCCTTTTCATAAAGAAGGTATTTGTGCCCATTATTCTACTTCTGTGTTCACTCTGTTGTTCTGCATATCACTGGATTGTGGTGAGATTACTGATCTCCAAACTGTTTTCAAGTTTATAGCTATTTGAGTTGATAATTGTGGATGTTTTGCACTAATTAAAATAAAACATCAAACAACCCTACAAAGACATAATTTTAGAATGCCTTACTTAACAGCACAAATCATATAAAAATAACTGGGATAGATGAGCATCATGCTTTAAGTTTTCTCAGCTCTTATAAAATCAATACTGTTAGTATTAATGGTTATTCCTTTTTTCTAACTTCTGAGTTGTGAAAATAATCTTCATGAAAATTGATTTCCCACTGTGGTTGCTAAAGTGATGAGCTACTTTGGAATAGTTGGTTGTGCTTTCATAATTCTAAGGCAGAAATGAATTTAATATGATTTTTGTGGAAACTGTTAGTGAGATTAAGAATGGTAGAGGTCTTATTAGTCAGTGCTACGGAACTATCAATAAGTAAGTGTACTTCAAAGGTAAATTTCTTATTTGTTCCAAGAATGTGACATATTTTAGGAAAAAAATAACTTGTCTGCTATTCTAAATCTTGGTCTGGGTGTCCATAGAAGACTTTTACTTAAGTGACATCAGATAGAATATCGAAGACTAGTGTGAGCTGAGAGATCCCAACACCCACTTTGCAGACAGACAACTGAAATGCAAAGTGACTTACTTGGCCTTACAAAAAGTCTGCGGAAAATGTGTACTTCAGCACATTGCCTAATACTTTCTTAGCTCGGTGTCTCTTGTCAGTATGTGTGTGTGTCCTTAAAATAATGCCATTGCCATTAAGTGAATTTCCATTTACTAGTCCACCTTTAATTAGGTGCAGTGTGGGAGAAATTAAGCTTTTGATTGCTACAGGGTGTGCTTTAGCCTGGAAATGCTGACACTGATCTTTCTATTCCAAACCATTGTGTTTCAGAAAAGGAGGAAAATCTGGAAACTTGCATGGTCCACAGATAACATTTTTAACTTACCCAGCTTTGACAGTTCCTGATTGCTTACGTTCTGTTTCTCTTCAGTGAACTTGCATTTTTTTTTTCTACCTCTTGCTGGATTGTTGCCTTATTGTAGAGAATGTTTTTACTTGGCCAGAAGACACCTGACTGCAAACAAACCTACTATTCTGGAATTGAAAGAAATACTTCCATGTCAGCAGCTCAGCACTGTTAGGAATGAAAGGAAAATGTAACACTGAAGGCATGAAAATCTAACAAGTCTTCTAAATCTATACACAGAGAGATTTGTTTTCTCTTTTGATGTAGATACAAATGTCTCTGACATTCTCTTCCTTATTTGTTTGGGTGATCTTTATGAATACAACTTATTTTTCTACTGCTGTTGTCTATTGCATGTAGCCTAGTAGGTCTTCATAAAATGTACCATTACCCTTTTAGTCTTTGAAAGAACATTTTAAGTGAAGCTATTAAACTTGTCCTTTCTCTTACCAGCCTGAAGACTTAGTTAACTAACAATGTGGTATTAGGTTAACAAAGGGATAGAGCTGCTAGCAGGAATGGCTTAAAGAATTGGTCAGCTTTTATATTTTATACTACAAAAATGATCAAACTTGTAAGCAAAAGTGAGGTAGTGAAGCTTTTCTCCTTTCTTCCTTTTCTTTGTTGCCTGGAAGGGCTTAAAGGGAAAAGAAAGTGAGATAGCTTGTATGGCCAGAGGTCTAAATGGTAGGATTTTTGTTTGTAGTTTTGTGATGCTAAGACACAAATGAGCCTCCAGTTTTGATTTAGCTATTTGGACATGGTGAGAAAATTCTCTGTATTGAAGTGTACTAGGGAGATCACTAGCAGATAGATCCTGAAAGAGTCAAAGTAGTTCTCCGAGTGAGTGCTGGAACAGAAATTACGGGACATTTCCTAATAATTTAGTTCTGTTCTTTAGAAAATTGATGTTACCTTTTCTGCATAAAGGACACCTTTGTATTCAGGGATTACAAAACAGTTGTAAATCAAGTCAACAGAAGACTTGGGGGGCAAATTAATACTACCTTGCCAATCAGTACATTAGGAGACTAAAATATGTACAATACTCAAATGGATTCTTCAAAGCCTATAGAGAAATATGGAGTTCAGAAGGCTTTTATGTAATTGATTGCCTGGAAAAAAAGCAACTAGGGACTACGAAGCATATACGAATGAATTTTAATAAAAAGCCAGCAGCTACAAGTGAGCCCTGAATTGTTTTCAAGGAAAAAGATGTGTAAATAAAGAGCTGCATTTGATAGCTATGTCAAGGGAAGTCAGTGGTGTCAATATTCAGTGTTAACAGCGGCAATTGAGTCAGATTGTGCAAGACTTTTTTTCCCTCAGTTTGCATTCTGTAACAACTAAGTTGATCCCCAGTCATAAACAGAACTGATTTAAAAACTAATCATTACATTTTGTCTTTCTAGATTTTCTGTAGATAAAATGAGCTTGGTTGTTTTAATACATAGCTTTATGTATCCATGATTTCCTTGCATTATCTTCTCTGTGTACATAACTGGATATTTAGTCAACAACTCTAAATAGTGGAAGTATTAACTCTTCAAGGTTATGAAGATCATTCCAGTGGCAGTAATCCCCAGTGTAAAATTTTAACATGAAAGGCTTAGGGCGTATTTTTTCCTTTTAATATAACAATATTCTTTGTTCCTATTTAGGGATTTTCAAGTCTTTTGTTTTTATTGCATTTATATCTTGCAGATATCTGTTTCAGAAGTAAAACATGCCACTTGTGAAAGTAGTGAAACCTTGCATTTGCTAAGGAAAACTCTGTGGGAATAGCTAATTATTTTCTGAAGGGTCTCAATAGCTTTGTAGAATTCATATTTGGACAGTTTTTTGCTTTAGATAATGAAATCTTAGAAACTTTCAGGTTTAAAAAAAAAAAAAAGAAAGAAAGAAAGAAAGAACGTAAGGTAGCCTGCAGATATATATAACTATCAGAGTGGCTTTATCTGGATTACAGCTTCCCAAATAATATTTGACATTTTCATAGCATATTCTTGATCTGTTAAGTCTGGGAACATCTCAGGAAGGTAGGAACATCTGAAGGTCCTCATTTTTATTTTTTTTTTTATGATAAGAAACTAGGTCATGTTTTTCATTCTTTTCATGAGTTTCATTTCTTTCGTTCCACGATGATATATATTTATTGAACTGTCAGTCAAAATAAGGTTTAAAAATCACATATTGAGGGTCAAATGTTTTATAAGTGGATTTTGTAAATTCTTTCATATCAAGGCAAATACGACAACAACAACAACAAACAAACAAACAAACAAAAAAAACAAAAAAACAAACAGCCCAAGAACGCTTGCAAAATATGGATCTTTTTAAACACAGCACAGTTAAAAAAGGGTGAGATGGTCAGTTCTGTAAATGCTCCTCAATTGCAGCCATTTTCAGTATATCATTCATGTTTTTTTTCAAACAAACGAAAGTTAAAACACAGAACTCTTCTCGCACTAGACGCTGTCCCCATTTCACTACAGAATAAACCAGAGCTTGAGAGTATGGTAATTCAAAACATGCAAATAGGTGCTTTGACCACCTTCTCACATCTCTAATTCTAATGCTGTACTGTGCCTTGATAATTTAACAGTTGAAGTAGCCCTGAGGCTGGCGTGGTCACAGGAATGATTACGCATCAGCTGGGTGTGAAATAGCTTGCAAGTTCTTTTCTTAGCCCCACATATGCAAAGTTTGCTCTTTCACTGAAATATCTCTCAACTGATTCAGATGACAACACCTTCAGCTATTCTAGGTACTTGATCATTCATTTCCATTTTAACCTACTTTCCCCCCCCACCCCAACCCCCCCCCCCCAATCAATTAGAGGCTTTAGAGGCTCATGTGGCCATGCAACTGTGTCTACTAGATAGAGCTGAGTAGTTGGTTTATAATGACAAAAGTGTGGCCAGAATCATTTTGGTTTATCTGGTTTTATGCCAGATTGTCCTTAAAAATGCCATTTCATGACAAAATTCTGATCATGCATATAGCATCTTACTTTCTTTAAGAGGGACTTGACAAAGCAGGTACTGTTGCCCTTTTGTCTGGCTTAATCATAGACTTTCAATTGGTGTAGCTAATTGACCATACTAATAGGATTTATGCATACATTTAAGAAACTATATTCTTTGTCTTCTCACTCAGGAGGATTTGAACACGACAGTACAGTTTCTGACCTCTCTGTTGCACAGAACATGATCACGATATTGGGATCTTGAAAAAAATCATAGTATATGCAGTGAAATTTAATGTTAAAAATTGTTCTTCCGTCTTCCACAGAGATCAAATAAAATAGTCATGGAGTACCCCAGAATCTGCCTATAACGGAAGTCCTTTAACAGAGTGATCAAGGAAATGGGTTTTTTTTCTTTTTTTTTCCTTTTTTTTTTTTTCTTTTTTCTTTTTTTTTTCTTTTTTTTTCTTTTCTTTCCAATTTTTTACTTTGAGATGCCAATCCTAATCCAAATCCAAAGTGAAAGATTAGCAAGAATAAGTCAATAAGGTGTCTATAGATCATTTGGGAGAAACAGATGCATTATGTATTTTACTTTGTGGCAAATCTAAATTTTAACTTTATTTCTTTATCTTTTTACAAATGGAGCATCTGTACAGAACAAAAAAAAATTTTAACACTCCATAAGAAGACACAGATCCATATCATCATGGAACTTTTCAGGATTCAAAAATCTGTGGTCATATAAAGAATAGAGCAACAGGGAGCAGAATAAAGTCAAAGATAGAAACTGTAAAGGTAGGGATCACATTCCGTCATATGACACTATCATTAAAAGTTTAAGCAGGTTAATTGGAATAGTAAGACAGCAGCTAGGAAAATCTAAAGGCAATAACTAATGTGCCTTAAAGATGCTGAACACTGGAGAGAGAATTCTTCAGTCTTTGTTAGCTTGTTTGCTTTTCATTCTATTTTTGGTAGAGCAAGGGGCGCTACCTTAAGCATCTCAAAGTATGACTGTGTGTTCTGATATGACTTTTATCACTATCATTCAGAACCTCTTAAGAGTAAGTAACCATTTCTCATGAAGTATTGCAGAGCAGTCATAACTAATAAGCAGTGCAAAGGTTAAGCTCACCAGGTTCTGTTTGTTTTTCAAAGTGCCTGAGTTATCTGTATCAGCTTTATGTAGTATTGGCTTACTGGAATCCCCACAGTCTCCACACATCCTTTGCAACCAAGACTTTTCTGATTTAAAACTGCATTGATGCTGCAGCTGTTGTACATTCACATAAAATACCTCTAATGCAACATTACCTGTATATGCAATTAGAACTCTCATCTGTAAGCTGGGTGTTTTCCTATTTTTTTTTTTTGTTTTGTTTGTTTGTTAGTTTGTTCTTTGAGCTTAGCATGACACTTTGGTAATAACCATGACAGTAGAGGTTTCTACTATCAATATCACACCTTCGGTAAAGAATGGACTCCTGCATACTGCTTCTCACGTAGTATTCTCTATGCAATCCTGAAAGCAGTCTCAAGTGCCAGAGCTGCCCTGCTACTCATCAACCTTGAATATTCACTTTCTGTAGCAAATGATAAGTTCTTATTTTTTTTTTCCATGAATCTAGTAGCTTCCCTCCAGTATTTTTTTTTTTTTTTCTTTTAAGATAAATGATCCATGTATTTCAGTACAATTCACAATAGAGTTTTAAATTGCTGGTAATAAGAATGCACATTCTTTTGCTCCTTTGTGGTAGCTACTGATCTATAAGGTAATGAAAGAGTTTTTGAAGTCTGGCTATTCCCAAGCAAGTGAATTTACCAGAGCACTTATGTGTAGACCTTGACTTCCTATCAGCTGTATTCAAGGATTATTGAACCAACAAGCAGGTGAGCTTTTGTTTATGATCATTTGGCATGGTTCCAGGTAACATAATATCTGAGGTGATTTGTCAGGCATTTACACCTTTGAATAGGAGGGGAAAAAAATCTCCAAACAACCACAAGTTATCTGAAGAACAGAAGGAAAAATGGTTATGAATTATTTACGTGCAAACATATGTTTCCTCCCATTCTTTTTCTTTGCACAAATGACACCTTTTTTATTTTAGATACTTGGTAGACTAAGGAAAATACTATTACTGCAAGTGTATGTCTGTCTTGGTGTGTTTAGGCAGAACAAGATGCAGTACTGAAGACTCAGGTAAGATCCATTGCTGAATGAAAATACACGTTGTAATATCACAGTTAGGATTGATGTTTTCCTAATGCCACTTAGTTGTGTGTCTGAATTTGTGAGTTTATGTTGATGGAACTGTATGTGTGGATGGGATTTGATGCAGTTGGAGAACTGGTAAGTTTCATTATTGGTGAATATTAAAGGAGTTTTTCCATTTTCTCTCTGTTAGCTCTTTTGTCTATTTTATGTGGTTTATTTTCTAATCTAGGTAGCAGTTTCTGAAGACATGTATAGAATAATCTTAAGTTTCTCAAGGACTTAGAAGCCTAAAATTTAGTGCATTTCAAATAACGTTTCAGGGGAGCTTCTGAGAAACATCAAAGTCACAGATTTTCTTGAAGTACTGGAAGCTTAATTCCTTCCTCTGCAGTAGTTTCTGGTTTAATTTTTTTGTACTGTTTCTGAACTTAGTCTCAAAAGATTTTTCCTGAAATATGTCCACATTATACATTAGCATGCTGTCTTAGAACCACCTGAATTATCTAGGAGATAGACAGCATAAAACAAAGCACAACACAGGGTCACACAGAGAAACTGCCCTGGGTCCTTTTAACTGTATAGCCATGTTAACATGCAACTCTGTTCAAATTAATTAGCTTTCTCTTAGGAGGATTGTTTTTGAGTACTATTTTACGATTTAGAGTTCCCAAGCCAGCTCATTTGGCACTAGTGTAGAGTCTCTGGATAATGCTTAGCTCATGCTGTACGCTTCCTTATTATGTATCTTTCAAAATCTTATTTTTATCCACTGTACAGAAGTTTCCCATTCTGTGAAGCAGAGGTGAATACAGTATATCTTTGGATAACTTCTCTTTCATATATTGATATGGATTCTTTGTAAATAATAGTATTAAAAAAAAAAAAAAAGAAAGAAAAAAGAAAAGAAAAAAAGCAAGCAAGCAAACAAACAAAGGCTGTGTAGCCATATTTATATGTAGCATGTTTTTCCTCAGCTGCTCTGGACCTTTCATCATCTTTTAGTAGATTTGCCTTTAGCAAAGCAATTTTTTTTTTTTTTCTGCTTTTCTGAAGGCTTTGTTGTATGTGCCAGTAATTACAATTATTCTAGTAATGACAACCTTGTAAATTACATCCTGGAGTTCTGAAATCTTGTTGTTATAGCCAACAGCTATCTTAGAATAAGTGCCACATGTTAGCTTTCCCAAGGGAAATGTCAGTCAAATTGCCTCCTTGCACATCACCATTCCATCTTATGTTTGTACAAAGACATGTGCATATGCATGTACACACAGCTTCTGGAGCTGATGAATAAGGTGCCCCTGAAGTATTTGACAGCAGAGTTTCAGGCAGCTACCAAAGGAAGTTCAGGTCTCCTCTCTCTGAGCGCTACTTAATTGTAGCATGTATCTCTCACAGCAAAATGTAGGGACCCAGTTTTCAGGCAGAACCGCATAAGCTGCAGCTAGCAACTGAGTCCTACAAACTGCTATTAAGCATTAGTTATCTTGAAAGTGCTGACTTGATTGTTATATGAAGCAACTTAAATATTGATTTACATCAAGAATGTGAGTCAAATATGTTTGTAATAAGAAAAAAAAAAGGTGATATTTTGATTCTTCTCATCTTGATTTAAACAGAAATGGTCTTAGGACAAGCTTCAGTTTCTACACCGATGGTCATCCTGTGCTTTCAATCAGATCACATTTACGTATTTCAGATCAAGGACACCTAGTGAAACAGCAGTGAAAATGAAATGTCTGTAAGAGAATGCAGAGTCCATACAGTGGACTGTAATAATTGAAATAATTTTTAAATATATTATCAGGAGTGGATCTGTGAAGAAACAGATGATAAGATAAATGAAATGTTTGTTAAGTTATTGTCAAAGAAGACTTAGATTAACAGGCATCAGTACCAGATCCCTCATTTGTAAACTTTATTCCTTTTTTCTGACGCTGGCTCTCTTAATGTGTTTTGCTTTTGATGTTAAAATTAATACGTTGCATAAAATGTAAAAACTTTTGAGCTGTAGGGAAGAAGCAAGGGATGAACACATCATTTAATAGTGTTAACACTGAATAGCAGTCATGGCTGCTTCCAGTTAAGCCCACATGCTCTTGCTTTAACTAGTAATGTACTCTAAACTGAGGTTTAGTCTCTATAATAATTTATTACATGAATTCCTAGTATCTATATTCATCATCGAGATTTTAAATACATCCTGCTGAAGCTACTAGTTCAAGGTTCTCCAGAAATAAATTTTAACTAGAATGAGATGGGATGAGAAGGCTATGTACTTGTACTTTGATGTGTTCAGTCATTAGCAAAAGGGTTTATGGAGGAGCCATTTATATAAGCATATTTTTGTAATAGCAAGCATATACTTAGTAAACAAAGTGTATTTCCATTTCTTGACCCCCTGAGGTAAATACTGCTATCCAAACAACTGCCTCATCATTGTTGAGGAGGATTAAAGTAAACGTTTCTTTAAAAATATTTGTTTTTCCCCGAAACAAATGTATCTGTATCAACTGTATGCAAAACCCTGGCATTGCTTCAGAAGTCACCGGTGTCTGAAAATGAACAATCAGACATGCCAGAAGATTTAAGATTTAAAGGAAGAGAAAGGAAGGGAAGGTTGCACTTGTACTTCTACTTTTTAGCGCTGCTTCTGTAACAGGGTCTGAAAAGATTTTCAGCCTATTACAGTACAGTGTCAGTTATTGATGACAGGTAGTGTTTCACTTATTTTCAGAGTTCTAGAGTAGACTTATTTATAAAACATATTTCAAATAGTTGATGCTTAGAAATCCTGTTTCTTGACAAAGCTTGTCAAATGTCTGTGTGAATTCTCCCTTCTCTTAGACCTATACATGGCAATATCTAATCCAAGGCCAAATGCAAGCATTATCTCTCTGTGAAGCATTTACAATAGCATCATGGTCATATCTGTTTACAACTCATGTTACAAATAAGCAATACTATAGTTAAAGGTTGCACATATTTGAGAGTGATATCATAAAACTCGTGCAAATATTTTTTGGTTTTAATGAGCAGCTATTCTCTTCATTGATGCAACTGCTAGTAGCTTGTGTTGTCTGATATTGGTGGAAGAAACAAAATAAGATAGTTTGAGATGTGCCTTTTCTGACCTTCTTTTTGTCATTCTCTGGCAGTTTTTAAATGAAAACAAACTGTTGGGTTTCTCTTTTTTCTTGTCATTTCTGATAAAAAAGCAAGAATTCTGAAATGTTCATCTTTTAGGAAACGAATACTATACTCAACTCCCAACTAATTTTAAAACTACACTGAAATCCTACGTGTAAGAGCACAGAGCGCTGCTTATGCATTTAAAGCAGTATCCTTCAGTGGACTGTCTGTCAACAAACTTTATCTTTCTGGTCTGCAAAAGGTAGTATTTTGACAGAGTCTGAATTAGCTTCTGTTGGTCTTTTTATCTTTTTACATTTGGAAATCTAGCAGCAATAAGTGTATTGTAACTGTCTTTTCTGTTCATTCTGACCTTTTTTTTCAGGTAAAGCATTTCATTGATCACTTGTTTGGTTCTTTGATGATTATGATTATCTAATGAAGGTAACAGCTTCCTAAAATACAGAACTCAATTGTCTGTGTTTGTTTTTGCAGCAGTGTGGGACAGCCATCAACCACCCAAATGTTCCACTCATAAAACTTATATGCTCAAAAAAAGTTTTCCTGCTGCTACAAATACTTTTTCTTTGGAAACTGGTCCAAATTCAGCATGTTTTTCAACAGATTGATCGGTTCTAATCTCAAATTCCGAAATATTTTGCATGCCCAAAACAAAAATGTTCTGATTTGCAAAAAATACAAGGAAAGAAAATATTTTTCTTGGAGTTTATGGTACAAAACTCAACCGTTAAATTTTTAATGAATTGTAAGGGTCTTTTCAGTCTTCACATTTTAATCTTCTAAACCCAAGATTATCAGTCATCAGTTTGGTCTGCTGTTATTGTTTGTTTGTTTGTTTTTGTTTTGTTTTTTTCTCATTTCTATGTGAACTCCATTAATGTAATATGGAATTTAAAAATACTTCCTGTATTGTACATAATACATTGTTTTCTGTTGGAAAGCATAATAAAGAAAAGTCGTATTTGTGAGATGAAATAGGTAAACAAAGTTTTTAAGTACAACAAACCTTTCACCATTATTGTTTCCTTATATCTCTGAAACTCTGAAACTTGTGTCAGTGGTCACAGGCCCAGACAAGCAGGAATTTTACTAAAGAAGACAGAAATTTCAGAGAAGTAAAAGCTTCAAACAGGATGAATTGCATAATTACCAAACTACCTTTTTTGTTTGTTTGTTTGTTTGTTTGGTTTGGTTTTTTGTTTGTTTGTTTGTTTTTTGTTTGGAAATTAGGAGGAACTGGAAGATAAGCAATAATTTGAAAGTCCAATGTTAACAGATGCTTATGGGTCTTAACTAGTAAAATTTGTCCCTGTATTTTTTTTTCTGAAACCTGATAACAATAGCAGACAATCCCATTACAGACCTGCCAGTCATAATAAGATCCATTAGGCTGGAGTGATGTAAGAACACAAATAAAAACATTCAACAATAGCTACAGAAAATTAAAGTGTCTTCTGTGACGACGAAGCCCTTTCTTCCTCACTCTTGTCTTTGCTAATGAAAATAGATTTAGAAGGTGAGATATTTATTAAGGGAGCAAGTTAAAGAAAAGGACTTGTCAGTTTGATGGAGGATGTTATTTGTGAAACAAAAGCAGAGCATGACATAAATTGCAAGAGTAACTCAGGACACGACATGGATAATAGGTATATCATCCATGGGAATAAAAGTAACTGTGGTAGTAGGTGTATTTCTCCAAGTTCGTGTCAATAATACTATCTTTCTGGACTAAGAAGTAACAGAAGATTATGTAAGCCAGAAAAAGTGTCTATGTGGAACATGTCTTTTGTAATCCTTATCAAATAAGCCCTGCCATGGGCAACAAAGTAAATTGTTCAGGATAGCTTAGCTGACATTGTGTTTGTAGAAAAAGATTTTTTTTCCTATGTAAAAAATATTGTGAAGTGTATTACAGCTTTTGCACAGAAAAGCAAATCATTCAGCCATTTGTCAGAGTGTTTGAGCATTAGTTATCTATTGCCTCTCTGAGTCAGATCAATGTGGTCCTGAATATTAACCTTTATAGTCAATAGGAGTTCTTAGATTTTCAGGACTGGTACTTTCAAGATAATATAAGACTGCAAGACCAGTGATTATATTTTAGAATTAATTCCTAGTATGTATGCAAGACAGACTTTCCACTTGTTTTAGAGTTTATGGAGAACCAATTTCCTGATTAAAAATCTGAAGTCCTACTGAGCTGATCTATTGATTTTATCGGAATGCTACCTCTTGTGAATAAAGGCTTTATCAGTGTGAAAGAACTACCTACAGAGTGGGAGAGATAAAGAGAACTATTATTAAAAGACAAACAAACTAAGGAAAAGAAAACCTGTTTGAATGGATTTTAACCTAACTTGAGAAAACATTCATACACTAATGAAAAAAATTATGGAGACAGAGCATGCAGGTGATTAACTGATATAAACTTGTACCTCTATTGCATTTTTCCTGTAAAAGTCAATCAGGAGAAATATAAATAGTACTCAAATTTTTACTGCAGTCATAAAATTTTAAGACATATCTTGCCAGCTACTTTCAACCATGAGAGGGAAAAAATTAAAAGTACTTTCTTGAAAACTAAATAAGAAAAGGCGTCTAAACTAACATTGAACTGGCAGTGTAAATAACTAGAAATAAACTTCAGTTGGGCATATTTAGTGTTAATACAGAGCCACAAATCTGATACATGGAGATTGCCCAGTAAATTCTAAGTTTTTTTGCCACCTTTCAGCTGTAGGTTCAGTTTTATATGTCCTCTCATTGCCGTATTTTAAAAAGGCTGTGAAATCTTTACTGTGGGAAAAAGAATCCATATTTAAAATATACGCATTCTCTGTGCATATCTTTATAATTACAACCGATTTTTCAGTAGCTGTGCTAAAAATCAAGCTGAAATGTAGGTAACCTTAATGAAAGACCCTAATGCAATAGCATACTCTCACTCCTCTCCTTCTCAAAGTCAGGAAAATTTTCAAGGTAATTTGTGCAGTGTTTGAATAGAGAAGGAATGCAACTGGAAGACAGGAAGCTTTGCTCAGATCAATTCTTTTGTTTATCTTGACCAAAAAAAAAAAAAAAAAATTAATTATCAATTTATTACTTATGGAAACTAACACTAATTTTACAGTAGATATTCGGAAAATTAATGGGACCCTGGCCATGGTTTATTAAAAATCAGCATAATCAGATCTTAACTGTTAACATTATAGGCAGGTGATACATGTCTGTTTGCTTTGCACAGTCACAGCTGAAAGTTTTGGAGCTTCTTTTTGTTTTATTTTTGTACATTTACAATTGATTAGCTCTACCATAGAGCCTTAATGGGCTCTTAACAGTCTGCTGATAAAATTCCTCATGGGGAAGAAAAAGAAGGTCTGTGCAAATCTTATACCACTGGCAATACACAATGTTATATATAAAGGGTCTTTGTTAAGATGCATGTTGCATTTGTGATTGACCCAACAGCATTGTCAGAAGGTAACATGAGCAGATGGCTATTAGAAAATGAAAGTCCTTGAGACTTGAACGAAGACATAGAGAAAAAACAACTAGTTTTTTTTTGTTATTGTTGCTGTTTAAATGCATACCAGAAGCCAGCTCCAGGGGAGGTGAGAAGTGTCATTTAAAACCAAGTAAGCATAAATACTGTGCTAAGTATGGAGATACAGACCTTGACAGTCAGAAGGAAAGGCAAAAATAGTCTGCTAAAATATCTATAATGTCTTCCTGCTAAATACTGAGTACAATTCCACACAATTACTTTAATTTCTATTTTATATATATCTTCCTGATGAACATAGACACCACAAACTTAAGAATGTTTCACCCAAAACCAATCCCAAGATAAGGGATTCATGGTAACACAAAGCTCTGATATAGGTAAATCATGTGGGAAAAGGAATGGAGTTTCTAATAAATATTTGATATAATGAATGCCTAACAGGATGCCTACCTAAGTATGTTTGTGCTTTTTTATTTTAAAATATCTTGGTGTGTTCTGTGAGCTGTACCTAAAAGTACTTCCGAACCTTTCCTGATGGATATTAAAGAAAAAGGGTAACAAATAACTTAGGAGAGCAAAGTTTTAACCATTTTCTGTTCTTTATTGTATGAGTTTATTGGGTTGGATGAATGCTTACTTATAACAGAAATGAATCAATATCAATAATGAAAAAGATGCCTGTGATATTTATAACCATAAACACAGCATATAAACTCAAAGACAGTATAGGTGAATGCTGTTCCATTACAAAATCAGCAAACAAGACCTCCCAGTAACATTGTAGTTGGGGTAAACATTGGGTGCAAATGTTATGTTGGAAAAGCAAGTACCACATGAAGTGGGTGGATCTGGGTTGAGCTTCATGAAATGTATCATTTCCTTGAGAAAATGCTCATGAGGAACTGATGAATTGAAACCTGAAGTCTGAGTTGTTTTAAAATGCCTTAGTATTTTGTACAAGGTAAGAAAAGGGTATAAGCCTCATGTCTCAAGCTAAATCTTTTTTGGGGAGCCTGCATCCTATTTTCGTACTGTTGACCACTGTATTATCATGCTGTAGTCATCAGTGCATACTATAATTCACCTCAGGCACAAATCATGCATATTCTGAATGAAGTCTCCTTTAAAAGGATTTGATGGCATATTTTTATATTGGAAAAGTAGATGCTTTATACTCTTTGGGTTTCATCTGTTCTGGCTTGGTGGAGCAAAATGACTACTCTCGTAGACTAAGCATCTGAGGTCCAGGGCCTGCCACCTTGCAGCTGGATCCCCCTGGCAGGACCACAAGACCTACCTTGAGCTTATTGTAAAGATTATGATAAAGCAATATTTACCCAAAACATATAAATGCTCTTATTTGGCAGAGGAAGGAAATGAATAAAGGGTCTTTGTCCTCTGTCCCTCCTATAACCTATTTCAGCTGTAAGTTTAAATGTCTTTAAACATATCAAAATTCCTGGGTTTAAAAATACATTAGAAAGCAATTATATAGGGAAAGTATTAAGTGTATTCCAGCTGATTCCTAATTAGCCTGGTTGTGATACTTAAAGGGGGAGTGAGGGTCTAACTCAGCTGTGGTTCAGAATCCAGTTATGTTTCCCAGGAAGTTCTTACTGCATGAATGTTCAGTAGGTGTATTTCCAAAAATGCAAGTTGTTGTTTATTACTGACTACTGATGAAGTCTGCCTGTGCTAGCTTAGCTATTACTGTCTTATTCATACAGAGAAACAGAGAAACATTATGAATTCAGAGATGGTTTACCCACACTGCCACCTACAGAATGTTACATGGGTCAGCAAATTATGAAAGAGACATTATGGTAGCAGATGCTCTCATTTTCTTCTTTTTCTTTTTTTCTTTTTTCATTGTTTTATTTTTTAATTGAATGTAGCTCACTCACAAAAATATTCGCTTTTTTTTTCATAGATTTACCATGGCATGCTGCAGTACTCTACTGGGAACACACATTTCCAAGATTTCTGTGTACCAGTCCAGCAGCTTATTTCTTTTTATTAAAGTCTGTTTTTTGTTTTTGTTTTTTGTTTTTTGTTTTTTGTTTTTTTGTTTTGTTTGTTTTGGTTTTTTTTGGCTGATATGCATTTCATTGCAGCTTTCCCAGTTTCCCCATGTTACATTGTGTCTGTTACTGTAGTGCCTAGTGTATTAGGTCCATTGCAGTGTAGGGTAGTTCACTGCACAGCTCTGGGGCTTATAGAAGTTCACTCCTTGTGGCTTATGTGAGTAGTTATTCCCCGCAGATCCCAAGAAATTGCACTTTGGTCTAACTGTGATGATATAGTACCAACATACATGACCCACTTATTGTGCAGATGAGAAACTGCTCTCCAGCTAAGTGCCTTTTTAGTGTTTGGGCACTGGCTGGCAGACCCAGCTTTGTTGTTACTCCCTTCATGATTCAGACAACATTTGAGCAGAAGAAAAAGCCTTAAGTTCTTTCTTTTTCATTCAAAGGAATGTACTGGGGAAGTAATAGCAAAGTATGCAATCTCATCAGCAAGGCTTGGCATTTACACAGGGAATAAAAAAGACTGGAGAGTATTACATACATTCAAGTATTCTCCAAATATACTATAAAAATACCCCACTTATTCTTAATGGTTATCTGCTGCCACTTAAGGTAATTGTAGCTCCATTTCCAGTTTTGTTTTCAATAGAAAAGTGTTTCAGTCTTGCAGCAAATTATGTAGATCACAAAGAGTCCACATTTCAAAGTGTGGAACAGAAACTTCTATTTAGATGTTTTTTGAAATTCTTCACTTTTGCCATGATTTTTCTTAGGGATATAGTATACTGTGTTGCTGGTATACAAAACTTGGACTTCCATAAATAACCGGGTATCAGCATTCTCCTATTTGAGTGATTTGCTTACATCCAGAACTAGGAAATAACATAATACACAGAGTTTCAAAGAAGTAGCCTGTTTTGCTGGCACAACAATGGGATGCCTAACATTGAAATATAATGAGATTTCCTGTGAGCTGAATATGTATGTTAAGCCCTCAGGATTCTGCAGAAGCATGAAAAGTAGACAGTAGATTATGAGAAGAAAGGAAGATGAAGATAAACTTTTAAAGTCATTCTTCAAAAAAACTGCTTAATTTTGAGAATTTATAATACATCCTCCAGAGAACTGTTCTAACATTGTTTTTCAAATTCAGGAAGTATTACCACAATTTTGTTCCATCACTCTACCCTGGTCTTTTCAAAGGCTATAGGATTTCTTTGTGTCTTCTCAAGAATAAATAAAAGGATTGAAAACAAAATCTTCCCTAACTTCATGCCTATTCTTAGATGTCTTACCAGCAGTCATCTTTTGAAGCATATTTTATCAGTTTCTCATTTTTGGAAATGAAGGAGATTTCTTTTGAGGTGACATCCATGTTTTGTCTTGCAGCCTTCAAAGAGCCTAACAAACCAGCTTCTCCCAGGGATGTCAGTAGAGAGCCTGACATTGACTTCAGAGGGCCCCACATGGCCCAAGATTTGTTCTTAATTTGCTGTGAATGAGAAGATTTGAAAAACAGGAACCTGTTAAAGCAAGCGGTGAAAAGTTAGAACACTTGTTTTAGTTAAATAAGAAATAGCTAAACAACTTCTGTTCCCCATTTTCCTGCTCTTTTCAGAAGACAGTAGTCCTGGAGAACCCATCAATAAAAAACTGTACTTCTGATGCTTTGAGTTGCCAAATTACCTGCATTGCCTCCCTAATTTATGAGGCATATCTGTGCTTGTAGCAGTTTTTAACAGGGCTGGGGAAAGATCTGCCAAATTGATTAGAGACAAGAGGATTGTTCTCTGCAAACATAATCTAATCTCATTCCAATTAGATAAATTTTTACCTGCTAAATATCAGAGGAAATGAAAAAGAGTAATTTCTTTCTCCAAATGGTAACTTGTTAACAAAAACACCTTTCAAGTGGAAACCTATTAGAAACAGTCCTTGTGATTTCCACAATGTTGATTTAAAAAGAAAAAATAAATAAATGCTTAAAAGCAACTTTCTAAAACATAGAAAATGAATTTTTTTAGCATTGCTGCTGAAAAAAAATCATTTTAGATATTTCCAAGAAGAACAGATTTAGTTAATTAATCAATTGATTTCTAACTGAAAAACCAAAGTCTTTATTTTGCAAGAAGACAGACAGGTCTAAACAGGAAAGCATAATAAATCATTTCTAGAAAGCTACATAGGCAAGTTCAGATCCATGGAAAGGTAGTGAATCCCAGAAATCAGACACTCAGCAAAAAAAGAGATCAGTCTTCTCTCTGCTATCATAACTTTTTATACTTGCTTTCAGTCTCTCAATTGTTCATGCTTCTTCAAAACACTTCTTCTGAAGGGTGCTTCTGTAAGCTTTCTGAGTTCTGTGATTTGAGAAATTATGTTATTTATATTGTTGGAAAGCTTAAGTGCTTTTTAAAATGATTAGTGGCAGTATTGACTACAGTTTGTAATCCTTTTGTAAGCAAAAGTTAGTTACTTGGTCAGACATTAGGAAGTGAAATAGCAGACAGGTGGCTTGCCTTTTTATCCACATATTGTTGGATCACACACTAGTCATCTAATTTCTGTGCTACCTTATGTTGGATCACCATGTTTTCAGGACAGTAGTTTTTCTGTGTCACATACTACAAAATATTTCTGATTTTGGTAGTGAGTGCTTCACATATAATTCTAGTAGATGCAGCATCAACAGAACAAATGAGCTGTTTATTCTGAAGATTATTGTCTGTTTGCCTGAATAAGCTGTTTCTCCTAGCAGATAGTTATAACATCCCAGAGTCCAGCCACTCATTTCATTTCTAAGAAGCATGAATAAAGAACATAAATCTTCCTTGGAAAATGATGAAACCATCATCATTGCAGAGTTCTGCTTCTTCACCTGTCAACTGTCTGTTATTCAGGACAGGTTTCTTTAAGGAAGTGAGGAAAAGGCTTGTTTATCAGAAATAATTTCAGATTTATTTTTTTTTTTATAGCCACAGAGGAATTCATGTTATGTGATGTCAGCAGTGAAAACAATATTTTGGAATAAATATGTTAATAAACAGGGTAATGCTCATGTTTTTGAAAGCTATTCTTTCTCAAGGAGGAAAAAAATGTGAAGAATCCATCACATTTATTTTCAGGTTTATTATTCCAGCCTGCACAAGGGCTTCCCAGAATGAAAATTTTCACCACGGGAAATACTGAAGAAAAAGATAAAACATGTTTTTTTTTTTCTTGAAGGATATCTTGAAATTAATAATTTAGTAGAAATGTGGGCATTTTGCAGGCTTTTTTTCTCTTGATTTGTTTACTTCTTTTGTTCATGTAAGTTCAGAAGAGCTACACTGATTTATTTCACAAGAAATCTGGCATGAATCAGTATCTCATAATTGAGTGATTTTCTAGTATTCGGACAGCATTAGTGTTAGTTTTTATAGGGAAGGTGTTTATGATATTTTACACCGGTTAGTTAAAATGATTTTAACTGAGTAATTGAAGGCAAAAATGGAATTGGCGCCTTGATTTTTAAACATGGTGGCATATCCAAGCTTGTCATTCCTACTTATACTCATTGAGCACTCATATCTTGCAAAAATTACAATGTTGATTGCTCAGTGTCATTCCAGAAACATCATCACCAAAAGCCTTGTGTCAGACTATGAGTATTCCACATAAGTGATGGATGGAAATCACTGGCTTTTATGGCTAGAAAATCAGTCACTTCCAAAAACTTGGAAAGGGTAGCTGGACTTCTTATCAGTGCCTCTTTGTATACTTTTACTGTGGTCAAGCTGAGGGAACCATGATGGTAGTCTGACAGATCCAATTTCCATTATTGGTTTTTGCTTTACTTAGTTCCTTGAAAACAAAGTGTTTGCTGAGGGAAACCTTATTAAAAGCAGTGTGCTGGTTTTTTTTTTTTTCTTTTTTTTTTTTTTTCTTCCTGACTTTTTAAATGACTTTAAAATGCTGCTGAGAAACTCCTGATGAGATAGAAAAAAACCTTCAAAGGCTGTTTTAAATATATTTCCTCCCTCTTCTCCTACCATACAAACATTTCCCTGATGATTCAGGTCTACTCTATGTCTTCAGAACTTGCTTTGTTGTGAAGGAAAGGAATATCCGGGGCATGCAATCAGCATTTTGATAAGGGCAGAGAGCATAGATGTATTGGTTTGTCCCTAAAACTTCTTTGAAACTTCTTTCTTTTTCTGCACTGTACAGCAGGGATGTTTCACAGTCGCTACTCTAAAAAGAGCTGAGTAATTTGGGGGTTTATTTTGTCTCCTTTATTCTATTTTGGCTAATGGTAAACTTACTGGAACCAGCATTCTCAAGCAATTTGCAATGTTAAAATGACTTGAAAATGTTTTTGAACTGATTACCAACTAATGCCAATGGAGGATAGGAGGACAAAACAGGAAGTGATCAGAATTTTTTTTTTTCCAATACCAGAGAAGACTTGCTACATTTGGCTCTTTGAACATTTATCTCTCTGTTTCCTCTTTCTTAAGTGTGATGACTGAAAAAGGATTATTTGCTCAGCCCTTCCTGAAGGGCAGTACCAAACAGTACTGCTCTGACTGAACTTTTTCCTCAGTGGACAAACCTTAGTAAACCCGAAAAAAACCCCATGGTGCTTAGGTATAATGTTAAGAATGTTGCTGAAGGTTTTCTGATGAGTCTATGAAGCTCAGTTCTTTGTATGCTCTCAAACTGTTCAAAAGGGGACTCTGGATGTTTTATTTTGCATACCTCATCCCAGCTAAGTACACAGCATGCTTGAGAGGTTGCCTGTGACTGTAGTCATGTCAGCTGTGGGGAGTGACAGGCAAGAGCAGCTGTGTGCTCAGGTGAGCAGGCAGCTTTCATATGTGCAGGAAGGTGGTTGCTTCCTCTTGGACTCCCATCATGCAAGTCATCTGTGTTCAGAACTAAATAATGAACTCTTTTCCAGTCTGGGCTTTGTTTGTGGTTAGGGGCATCTGGAACTGCAAGCTGCTTGTAAGCTGATGCCCCTTGAAGGTCTACAGAACACTGGTCTAATAAGGCAGAAACATCCTGCCACAGAGCTGCTAATTATACTTGTGAGGAGATTGGTGAGGAGAAGAAAAATAAAAGTAATTCAGTTTGTGCATGGTAAGTTTTATTTGATGTCAGTAATCTGAAGTTACGAATAATCAGTTCTTCATATGAAGCATGCTTCTCTAAGCACTTCGTATAGGTCCAGAAAAGGTGGTGGTTCACTGTTAAGTAATACTTTGGTTTCAGCTGAGAGAGTATTAATAGCACGTCGACATTTTTGTTGTTTTGGTTCCCACCTCCCTCACTTGGAAGAAATGAGTAAATGACTGTGTGCTGTCCTGCCTTACCTGCTCACTTAAACCATAGCAAGAGTATCAATTTTTTACAGTACTTCAATTATGTAGCACAGTTTGTAATCATTTTTCATTGATTTAGAAACTACTGCAAAATTCATTTGGAAAATCTTCATAGTCTCACTGTTTTCCCGTGTGCTGTGAATGGATGTAAACTTTTTACTACTGGCTCCAATGCAAGGAACATGGAGAATGGTTTCTAGAAATAAACAAAACCAAATGCTATATGAAGCGCAGATCCCTTAAGAATCTCAGCAAGTCAGAGCAGTGAATCCCTCTTTGACAAAAGAGCATCCTACCATTAAATCTACTTTGAATAACGTCTAATTCTACCCATGGGAATATTTCCATGTCTTTATAAGGAAGAAGTTCAGAGACAGCTATTTAAAAAATAGGAATACTGTATCAAGTACTAAAGACATCAGAAATTTTATTCATCCTCCATCCCCATCAGTGGTTATACTTAGACATCAGCTGCTAAATACTTCCTGGCTCATCAATCATTGCCATTCTTCACATGTACTGCTGCTGTTCACCTTCCTGTCATCTGTTTGAAAGAGGAATGCCCTGGCTAATGCATCTTGTGAGTGTATTGATTTAATGCTAAGGTTATATTCAAACCAAAAGGTCTATTTAGAGCTGGCCTTCGGTTTACATTAAGCACCTAGCATCAGGTGAGTTATGTATGCAGCAATCAAGGCTATTCTAAGGTCTATCCTGTTCCTGATCAGCATTCTGGTTTCATGCAGCAGCTAAGGCACGTGTCTCCAGGCAAAAGCCCTGCCTGAAGTTATGCCCTCCAGCGTCACAGTGAGCTGCTCTCAACTGCCTTGCTCAGCTGCGGAATGCCACAGGCTGACCCAAGCCTTACTGCGAATGTGCATCTGCAGTGAGACTGAATCCAATAGCAGTTAACATTGCCCAATAAAAAAATTTAATATAGCATAAGTATTAACAGATTCCCACAAGAGACCTATAAAATAGGGTTATTACATTCTTACTTTAACCATTAGGGTTCTAGAACACAAAAATTATTTGCCCAGTTCATCCAGAAAGCTTGCAGTTGAAACAGGAATAAAATCCATGTGTCCAGACACAGAGGACTGTTCTTTGCCTACAAGATCACATGTGCTTTTCTCAACTTCTTATAAGCAGAGCAGGCTTTGTAAGAATATGATTACAGTTTGTGTATGGATCTCATAGGGTAGGAAAGTTTTGATCTCAAATTTGGATTGAGGTTTACTAAAGTCTTTTGGAAATCACAGCACTGTGTTGACATGTTTTCCACTCAGGATGCAGTGTACATTTAGTACATCAGTTCTGAGACATGCTGACAATAAGAAGTTATTTTCATCTGGCAGATTAATTATTTTATTGATTATTACCCTTTAGAAAATCCAACATTTTTGTCTCTTCTCTGAGTCATCTGGAGTGTATGGGGATTCGGATGTATATATCTAAGGCCAACAGTTGCATATCTAACAATTTAGACCTAACAACTAAGCAAAAACAGTAACTAGACCTTGAGAAGAAAAGGCAAAGGAATGAATGGAGTTGCAGGGAAGTCTTTTCAGCTCTGTGTTCCCCACCATGATAATATATGATGTGCTCTCCCCCAGCAAGCACCTGATGTTAGATTGTATGAGAATGCAGGAAGTTCTTCAGAAGCAAAAACCAGTTGTGTTTCAACCCCTGAGGAATCAGCTGCCTCTGAACTAAGGAAGATGCAACTTTCAAGTGTGGGTCTTCCATGGATGCTGTTTAGTTTCATTAATAGAAATTATAGTAGTAGTACAGTCATCTGTATAGTCAATTAAAGCAGTGAACATGACATACAGTCCTAGATCTAGGAACATAATGATACTCAAAATAGCCCAGCAGTGCCTTTTTTTTTTTCCCCTCACACAGAACACTGTACCTCTGTGTGATTTGCCAGTGCACATATTGCATTATACCCTTCAGTTCATCTTACAGTGCACTGTGGTGCTGTGAACTGTTAACTGTTGCCTTCAGCTTCAAAGAAAACAGATTTATGTGGCAGATGAAGTAATACTTTTACATAGCCTTGTCAGCAGTCTAGAAACCATCAGGAAAAAAAAAAAGCAAGTTATGAGTCAAAGTACTTTCTATGTACTTCTCTAAGTCTTTGGCTTCTGCTACTGCTTAGTGACACATTTGGTCAAATATCCATAGCTTTAGGCTGCACTTCAAGATTGCTTTTCACACATGATGCTAGAGACATCAGTTTGCATAAAAAGTTTCCGATGGACCTGCGAGTGCACAGCTTCAGGGTTGGAAAGTGCTGAAACAAAGCAAAATCAATGCCTAGGCAGCACTGCTGATTCCCAGTGGCATGGCATGCACTAATAGACCAGAATGGTGTTGTGGAATAAAAAAGAGAGTTAGAGAGAGGAGAGCAACTTTATTAAAAATGACTACTCTGCTAGAAGAGGAGAAAAAGCAGGAAGAGATTAGTGGAGCTGCTGACTGTGCCCAGAGAGAACAGATGCTGGAGGTTAATGTAACATTAATAAAAGAAAGAAAATCAAAGTCTTCTAATACCTGGTCTGGTTATTTTAGTCAGAGGGTTCTTTACAGAAATGCAGAAGATTTATTTGTAATTGAAATTTAAAATAAGAAACTGTGTGGTCTTGTTTAGCATGAAGGATTTTTGCAGAGCCAGACTTTGCACCAGGATTGCCCCCTATGAACTTCTCACTTCAGCAGTATTACCTGCTGCAATTGCTACTGACCTTTTATAAATGTAATCATCATCCCACCGAATGCGGATAAGATTTGGAATCCTCCTTCTAATGAGTATTTTTTTAACATATATATACTGAAAATACAAGATTAAAGAAAGAAGGATGAGAAAAAAATTTGAGAAAAAATACTCAAGAATGTTAGGCATAATATATCCTATATTTCTATTGGACAGTTACATGGTATATACATTCTGTTTGTTATTTTACTATCAACAGAGTTTTCAGAGTTCCACAGTAAACTTTTGATCTGGCTTGTATGAACTACCTTTCCTGATACTAATGGAAAAGTGCTTGACATTGTGAAAATATAACTTCAGGATTCTGTTTTAATTTGGTAGAGGAACACTTAGGTCTACGAGCTCTCAAACTTTACCAGGATAGAATAAAAATCACCATATGCATTTCATTTTTAGTCAAAGGAACTATGTGCTGACAAGCTTAAAAGCTGAAATGAGTTGCTTGTTTAGAGAAGCCTCAAGGTAGTGGAAAAGATAGCAATGTATCCTCAGGCTGCCCAACCAAATTGTTTCAGACTTCAGCCTAGCTAACTGGCCATATGCACTGACTTTTCAGCTGAATTTCATTTCCCCCAGGAACTGTTTTCTGACTTGAGAGGTGTTCCAGATTCCAGTTCGTTAGTGGAAGGTTTTTGTTTTGTATCTACAAACTGTATTCTTTTTGCTCCACTGAATGTAAATGATTCTTCTTCATGACAAATTCATGCTGACATCTGGTTTGTAGGAAGGCTCTGCACCCTGAGGAACATGAATATATCACTGTTGAGTGACATACTGACCGTAGTGATGTTAAGACAATCGTTTTAAAGACATATTTGCAAGACTATTGGATTTTTTTTTGGAAAATACAACAAAAAATGAAAATTGTTTAAGAAAAATAATATTTTTTTCTTGAGTTGCAGAGAAATGAAAAATGGCTCAGGTTTATTTTAGTAAATTGTGTAAGAAGTGTCAGTTTTCTTGTGATCCACGAAGCTACAGGCTGCAAGATGGGTATAAGTAATGAGCTGTTGATCTTTAGCTTGTTTTAGAATGGATGTCTAGGTCAGATGTCCCACTGTTAAGTACAAAAAAAGTGTTTGCACTGTTGATGCAATTCTCCTTTCTCAGTCCAAAGGCATATTGTTCTGACCAACTCTTCTGCATTTATGAGGGCTGGAGCACCTCCCCAGGAGGACAGGCTGAGACAGTTGGGGCTTTACAGCCTGGAGAAGAGAAAGCTCCAGAGGGACCTTGTAGCAGCCTTCCAGTACCTGGAAGTGACTTACATGAAAGCTGGGGAGGGACTTTTTATAAAGGCAAGTAGTGACAGGACCATGGGAATGATTTTAAACTGGAAGAGAGTATGTTTAGACTTGATTAGGAAGAAACTCTTTATTGTGAGGGTGGTGAGACACTGGAACAAGTTGCCCAGGGAGGGTGTTTCTTCCCTGGAGGTGTTCAAGTCCAGGCTGGACAGGACTTTGATCAACCTGGTCTAGAGGGAGGTGTCCCTGCCTATAGCAGCGGGGTTGGAACTACATGATCTCAAATTTTTCTTCCAACCCAAATCATTCTACAATTCTGTGATTTTTTCTGGAAGGAGCCAGCTTGGTTGCTAGGCAAGAAGAATATGCAAAACTTAGACAGCTGTTTTGTCCTGTATCTGCTTCACGAACACAGAGTGTATTGATTTTACTTACCTTTAGGTAGGATTGTTTTCTAGTGTCCTCCCCAAATTCTTGCACTTCAACATGATTTTAAAATACCACCCTGATGCCTGCAGCTAATCTTCCTCTTCAATTCTGGCACTTGACAATGGAAACGTGCAAACACACAGCTGGATATTGTTCTGCCTCAGGGCCATCAGGATGTCTGATAGGGTCTGGTAGGTCCTGAGCCTCTGGAGTGTAGTGTGAAGCTTTGTGGATATAGAATATCTACCTGCACTGTGGATGCAAGCCACAAGCCTCAAAACTAAGAATTCAGTTTCTGATGAGATCAACAAAGACAATTTCATCATAACGTAAAGCATTTTGCACTTTGCATGCCTGGTACACAAGCCAAACCATCAGGTTTGAGTGTGTTTGCATATGATGTATAAATATAAAGTTGTTGAGGAGATGATGTGCACTCAATAGCTATGGAAAAACTGATGATAATTTGACATTTAAGTTTTCTGTTTAGTTGAGTTGCATAATCTAATAATATATTTATTCATAAGAAGCATTTAAAAAGAAGAAGAAAATATTAATATATTTCTTTCTGTTTACCTTTTCAGATATTCTTGGTTTCATCTGGGATCATTCATATGACTTTGCTGTCCATCACGCAAGAAGCTTTACAATTCTGCCTTTGTCAATACTAAGCTATGTGATCTGTCTATCTTTCTTTCTGTTTTTTCAACAATTTTCCAGCAACGATCAGATTTCTTAATCAAAACCGAAAAGGGAAAGAGATAAGTTTTCAATGACATCAGTCAAAGGCTGTCAGTTAATAACAACAGAGGGTCTGACCCTTTTATTCTCTATGGCTTACCTTTAAATTCATAGTTCAACTACTGTTATTTATAATTCAGCTCTCACTCTGTTTCTTTTAAGTCTGTAAGTATTTGGGGAATATAGATTGCAAGAAAAAGGATACAATAATGATGCTGATTCTATATGGATGACAATCGCCTCATTCACTGTGCTTGACAAATAGTTTATTTTTACAAGCCCAGGCTTAAATCGTCAGTGCCAAGCTTAACATTGTATGTTTCTGGTTAACTTATTTGTGGAAAAAGTTCTGAGATATTTTTCCTATTTTGCTCCTGACTTTTCCTTCTGAATCCTCAATTCTTCTTCATATGATCTTCTGTTAGTTATGTTTGTTTCAACACTTCAACCGTTAGCTAGATATGATTCTAACATCTTCAAAATGAATAGAGGAAAAAAACAGCCACTGTTTTCAGACTCCAATATGAGGAGACCACATTACATTAGTGGAATAAGTTGTATGTTTCACCCTCCCTCTTCTTCTTTTCATTGTCTGATATGGGGAGAGCCTCTCTGAGGACAAGAGAGAGAAGTGTGTGTTTAATTTTCTGAAGTGCCAGGTTTTTGTAAGACTATAATGAAGTGTCTGTATTACTCTTTAATGTACATTGGATTGCTATCAAAATGAAAAATTGTTTATAAATGGGAAGGATTAATGTATTATCACTTTTCTTTCAAAAAGAAAGCAAATAGTTATTAGATAGCCTGAGAAGTAGTTTTGGTAGCTGGAGGGAGGCTGTGTAATATAAAGAGAAATTCTCCATCTCTTTTTTAGATTACATTTTAGGACAAACACTGAAAACCTGCAGATTCAGGAAAAAATGCTTAAACTGTTAGTTTTCTTGTATGAGCTCATACATCAACTGTGATGGAATGCAGCTGGTTTGGTGAAGTGTATCATTAGAAGAATCTTTCACATATACCTCAGTTCTCCAAAATGCTCAACTGATATTTCAGCTGGCACCAGAAGATCACCACAGAGGGAGAGATTACTGAGAAAGAGTGGGAGAAAAGAAGACATAGTGCTAAGCCACTCCTGAGTTTGCTAAGAACACATGGTTTTAACATAGAAGTGAGAAATGACAGTAGAAGGTGGTTAAGTAGAATGGAAAACTGTGAAAAGAGAAGTGGCTATAAAGAACATCTTGTATGAAGGAACATCTAAAAGCTGGTATCTGCATTGGCAGTCCACTTATTTCAAACAAAAGGACTTCACAAAAGTTGTGGAATACGGACACATTCATTTAAGGGGCAACCTTTTCTAATGAAGATTATAGCTCAGAGACTGTTTCTTCACAGTTTCTCCAAAGATATGAGACCATGATAAATTCCCTTACAAGGAACTACAGCCAAATTCTTTCTAATTTTTGTTGTGTAACTCCTCTTGATATGAGTGTAATTTAAAGTAGTGTGAAAAACAAGCACGAGAGTGTCTTAAGGTAGGTCACAGAGCTTAGTCACAGAGACTAACAGCAGTGTGTACAGTTACATGTTGCCTTACAAGTTGCCTGCCCCATGGTCATGTCTAGGATAGCTTTGCCTTACGTGGAAATGAATTTTCCTCCTTGGGGATCATTCTGGTAAATTACAGTACAAACGACACAACACCGTACAGCTACTGTGGATCTTCAGGGGAAAAATAGAGCTGTAATCACAATAGGAAAGTCTCCTTGCATGTATCTGTTACAACATGTGACTACACATTGATGCCTGTAGGATGGATAGCATAATAAAGTAGAGAAAGAGAGCACTTCTCCATTCAAATTGACACAGTGAATCCCAGAAAACCTGTTTTAACAAGATGCAATGACGCCAGGACAGAACTGTTATGAGTACATTTCTATCTTTACCTTCCTTTCCTCCCAGTCATCAATACATGAATACTTGAAGCATTGGTGTACTTTTGCTATGACTAAAAGGTAATAACTTGGGAACTCCACGTGGGCCTCAGTCTAGTACAGGTCTGTGGAAGGACATACTAACCCCCAGTCAGTGCTCAAACATGCTAGTCTTTTTGGGCACGTTGCCTAAGGCAAACGCTGCTTCCACATCAGAAATTCATGTTTTCTGCTGAAGCTTGCAAGTATTTTAGATTCAGTGGTTACAGCTGACTGATAAAGCACCATGAAGTGAAAAGCTTGAGAAGATCAAAAAGCTGAGAGCGGTAGCAGGAAACTAGGGTCAGAGTCAGAGAAGAGTTAAGACAAGATGACTGTCATCACACTTAAAATTTCATTCTCATTTTAAAGAATTTGTAATATATATTACAGAAGTGAAGAGTCAGCTTTTTTTTTTTTTTTTTTTTTTTTTTTCTGCTTCATTGCTGCTCCTCCTTTTTTCTGCTCTCTATACATCTCTTCGTGCAGTCTCTTCTTACATTCTCCATTAAACAGGAACTCTAGTCATGCACTTACTTTTGCTCATGCTATTTAGCAACAGGACTAGTACATACTATGAACTGCCAGTCACATCAAGCTACTCTAGTCATTCTCTGTGAAAGGAAATTGGACCAGTTTTGTAGGTCATATTGCTTTTAAAAAAATGTAACCAAAGCAACATGCTGTTTTCTGCTAGCATGAAAATACAGATCTAAAGACATTAAACCAAAGAGACAATTTGGGGGATTGAACAGTCAGATAGCAGTTGGAAACAGAAGGTGATTTCTCCTGTTCTGTCTTTAATTATGAAGCATCAGTATTAAATCCTTTCTATCAAGATCAATAAGAAAATCTACTGGGATTAGCAATTAATGCCATTGGGGTCTTTTTAAACCCTCAATCATCCACACAGTGCCTTCGGAGATCAGAGAGGAAAAT
Source organism: Coturnix japonica (assembly GCF_054131305.1). Classification (NCBI taxonomy): domain Eukaryota; kingdom Metazoa; phylum Chordata; class Aves; order Galliformes; family Phasianidae; genus Coturnix; species Coturnix japonica. Next base: position 21,111,396 of record NC_140667.1, on the reverse strand, counting down.
CTGAGTTCTTGCTCAATTTTGGAGTCCCAAGTGGTGAAATCAGCAAGTAACATAAACTCATATGCAGTACCAGCACTTCACATTGAGCCAACCTAATCGACTGCTCACTGTGATGACATAAAGTGCCAGCAAGAGTCTGCTTCTGAAAGAGACGTTGCTGCTGTTTCTGCTATTCAATTAAAATAAAGTACAAGAGCAAAATAATCCAAAACTCATAACAGTAAAGTAGAATACTAATGTATACCTTTAAGAAAAAAAAATCTGGAGCTTCCTGACTGGAAAAGACTTTTCTCAGAGAGATAAAGATATCTTCTGTGAATTATCATCTGCAAATATGAGGTTCTAAAATTAGAAACCAGAAACTTTAGCTTGGCCAATGCTGATAAAAAAGTGAAATTTTTGGTAAGTGAATAACAAAGATGCCACTTAGGACTGTCAAAGAATTAATATTTTTCTGCTTTTCTAAGCAGGGCTTACATGAATCATAGTCCCTTTTTTGGACAGTAAATATTTAGGGCAGCAGACATTTTTCACAACACAGTTTCTTGTTTTAATGCTAACTTTTGGAAGTCCATCATTGCTCTGTTTCCTTTAATGCTCTTCCACAATTGACTACAGGTTGCTCTTGGTAGGGAGGGGAGACATTACGGATTCCATTATCTCAATCATAATCCATAGAAACTGGGGTATTTTTAATCTGTAATTACAATACTTGCAATACTTAAGTTCAGTCTGTAGATGTAGATCATCCTAATCACTGAATCAAATATATTAGGAGGTGTAGATGGTGTTCTAGATAAGTGTTAGTTTTTTGAAATGTCATTTTCAACCATGACATTTGAGTTTGTGTTTGCTCAAGGATAATGCTGTGAAAACTTTATATGAAGAAAGAAATATGGAACGAGGGTGGGATAAAGATGGTACTTATGAGTCTGTCTGTCTCCCAGGCACGTATATTAAAGGCATTTTTTTTGTTTTGTCTTTCATTGGCAATGTCCTCTTTTTCATAATTATTTGTTTGTTTGTTTTTGTTTTTTTTTCCCGAATCAAAACCACTGTGATGCCAGTTAGGAAGGAGCTGGATATGAAGAACTAATTTGTGCAGAAAGCAGTTGGTGGAGAATAAATGCAGAAACACTGAGATTTAGTAAATGGATACAGGGAAGAGAAAATAAAATGAGAGATAAACAAGTTAATCTTACAGACGAAGGAAGCAGGGCAATTGTAAATGTGTCTGCTCAGTCACTAAAAACTTCTGTGATGATTGCAGACAAGGTGACATTTTATGGTTGCTCTCCTGACCCAGACGTAAGCCAAACATTAAAGAGCTATTTCCAGAAATTGTCTTTCTCTTGAGGCTCTCAGCTGTCCCTCTGAATTCTTTGTCCCTTTCTCTTTCCTTCACTTTCTGTTCCCGTAGGCAAAGAAGATGAATTTATACCCTTCGATGTTCCTCTGTAGAATGTCAGCCTCAAAAATCTAGCTTGAAAGTTTCTTCCCCCTCATCTGCCAACTTTCTTCTGTCTCTGGGTGACATCTGGCGTATTGGCTGAGGTCTCCAGGCAGCTTTGTGGCAGCTCCAGACTCGCCTAGGGCAGCTGGCTAGTGTGATCAAAGGGGAAGACTGTTTTTCTTCGTCCTCGCTGCATGTCGGTTTCTTTAAATCACCTTTGGGTTCTGGGAATTTTCTCAACAACTTTTTATTTGCAACATACTTACACACAATCCTATATTCAGAGAAATGAAAAATGGTTTTCAAAGAAATCTCCAATTCTCTTTAGTTCCTGAAATGTGCTCTCCCTGCCTACTCATAAATAACAAAATTACAAACAACTGAATTAAGGAGATTTTCATCTTGGAAACAATGGTGCTTTTATTATTATTATTTTTTTTTTAAATGACCTGCTCCGAACTGGGGAGTCAATAACTATTCTCTGTCTGGAAATGGGAAGTGTAAAACTGCCCTTGTTGACAGCAAAGAGTGATTACATCAGAAGTGAAGCAAATTTAGTATAACTTCTAAGTGAAAGTCCTCAGAGAGAAGGGTGCATATAGGTGGTATATCTTTGATGATGAAGTTTTGCTGTCTTGCTAAATCATCTTCATCTTTTGTCCCAGTTTACTGCCATCTACTCATGATGATGATGTTTTCAGGTAAATTCTCTAATAATTGAGTTCATCAAAGGAAGCTAAAACCAACAATCCTATTGACTTATTTCAATCAGGCAAGAATGCAGGTCTCTTGCTTCTACAGAAAGAAAATATAATACCGCTGTTTAAAAAATATTTTTGCAATGTTTGCTTTTATTCCGTCTTACCTTCATAGGCAAAGTTTCAGAGCAAATTACATACCTTCAGTTAATAGAGCATCACCCCAAACCTGTGTTTGCAAGTGCAGCTGGCCAGATGTTCTTTTATTCTGAAGGATGATTAAATCTGAGTGAATCCCAAGGAGATGGTTGTGCTTCCAGGAGCAGGCAGCAGCCTGTTTTTGCATGTCATGCAACAAAAAGAAAGGAAGGCAACAAAGCAGCTGGTTGTGGAAGGAAGAGCAAGGCTTACAAGCAAGAGATAATGTGATCTGTCAGAGAATATGTGCAAAACAGTCATATGTAAAATTTTTTAACCAGATCAAAATAACTGAATCTGAAACATTGTCTTCAGAAACAGTTTACACTGGAAAAAAAGAGTGCTTTTTTTTGGTCTTAATATTATTCAGGCATTTCCTCAGAGGCAAAATTCAAATTTTCTTTCATTTCAGGTACTGCCCACCTTTACATTACCATAAAAACCATGATTATTGGTTTTTCACTGACAAAAGTTGATTTATGAATATTTTCAAAAGAACTAAATGTTTGTCTTGCCTCTGCAAAAATGCCACTCTTTCCCATTTCATGTTGCTGTTTGCAAATGCTATTTTTCATGCCTATTCTGGTTACAAGTAATTGAATTGAAAAAGAAAAAATGTAGGCTTTTCTTATGTTGGTTTTTGTATGCCTCAGGTTGATATTTCTTGTGGTCAGGACACAGTTTTTAATTAATCTGCTTTCCACCAATGAGGGAAATGGGAGTGGGCGAGAGAGCATTTTAGAATTACCTGAGCATGTATTGCTCCGGGTATCACTTTCAGTAAAGTTGAAGTACTCTTACAAGTGCCTGGCGTGATGTACAGACTCAGTTTTGACCTCCATTAATATTCTTCATTCAAAGTAATAGCCTGCCTGGGAAGCTCCTAGTTGAAGCATTTGTGATCAAATCTCTCTTTAGCTAATTTAATTTTTCCTGGCCATACTCAAGTGAGGGCTGTTTTTGGTTTGTTTGGTTTTGTTGTTTTGTTTTGTTGTGTATTAGGAATGGTCCATTCTTGCTGTTTTGAATTTATGGCTATGTATTTTAATGCTGATAATTCTGTTTGGAATCTGATTTTAAATGTGCTTTTCTGACTGTGCATAAGTGTGCTTAACTAACTGTGCATGGGCACTGCTGATAAATTGTTTTACATGAGGGAAATTATTTGTTTAGTGAAATTCATGTAGTCTTTTCTTATAAAACAGGATTTCACACAGTATTTGTGACATATTTTAATCATCAGTTGATCAAATACATAGTGAGACAGGCAACAGACTTGTTTTTCTTGATGCAGAACTTACACTGAATAGGAAAAGAGTGATTTTCACCTGCTGTCAGTACTGGTAAGAGTTTGCATCATCTTGCAAATATTAAGCTGTTCTAAATACGAGTTGCAAAAACAAAACAAAGAAACAAACACAAAAACCCACAAACAAACAAAAACTAAAACAACAACAAAAACACAACAAAAAACCTAAACAGAACTGTGTTCATGCTGGAGGTAGCAGTATTAGATATGGGCACTATTCAGCCTACTGCAGTCGTGCTCTAGGTCAGCAACTTTACTGCATGGAAGCTTAAGATTTTTAATGGAAAGAGAACCATTGCATATTACAGAAGAATGTCCAGACTTACTTTAAAATTCTGCTAAACTGAGCATCTGACATGGGTTACAGTCTAGATGTGCTGAACTGTAACTACTTCTGTAGTATTAATAAGGTCAAAACAAATAGCATGAGAAGTTAGAGCGTGACCTTGCCCGATGTGCATTTCCTCACAGAAATAGAAAAAAACTTCCTAGGGTGTAAAGGGAATTTAATGCATTATTAATCCTTGCTCATACTGATGAATGATGTTAGAGGAATCCAGTAATGCCTATAGAAATGAAAGAGTTTCTGGTGTGGATTTTTGAATCCAATACACTGAAGTGAAGATGTGACTGGTAACAGCAGTCGAAAGTGCCAGTGATTTCTTAGCACACTCTTGTAAGAGAAATGTGTTCTGTGTCGTGGATCTGGTTCAAATATGTGACATTAAACGCAGTTTGCTTCTGAAACATCAATAAGGTGTTTGAGAAGTTTATGGTGAAAGAGCCACCTGTAAAGGAATTTGGCAGAGAAATAAGGCAAATTCTAAATTATCTTCATAGCAGCTTTTATCACAGAGTATATCTGTAATAAAAAAACTTGCACACAGTAAACAGGAAGTGGGTCTGTTTGACACCTAAATTGTTGCTCTGGTTTCCCAAGATTCTTAGTTTTGAACAGTCAACACAGATGTAAAAAAATCTCTCTTGTGTTGTAAGCCAAAGTCACTGGAGGGACACTGGAAGTTTATAGTGCCAGCCATTAATATTAATATATATATATTGGCAGGATTGGCATTTAGGACTTTTTTTCCTGTGCAAGTGAGAATCCATCAAGTGAGCGTATTCACCCTTTTGCTCCAGACCTCAAAATAGAACCTCAGCTTTGGGAAAGGAACAGTTGTTAGAATGAATTAATTTCAGGTATGCTTGAAAACAAGATGAAACAAGTAAAGAAATAGATATGTAAGTGTGCCTTCCTTTCAGGAACTCTACCAAGTCCTTGATGAGACATTGCTGTAAAACTTTATTATTTGTAGATTAGGATACCTACTCTCAGGAAATACAGCTTTTTTTCCCTTCAGCTCTATCTCAACATTACATAGAGTATCAAGAATTCTTTATCAATGGGAAGAACACATATAAGATGCGTTTATAAATCACTCAGTTTTAAAGTGAAAATACAACCATCAGTCAACAGCATGTGGAGAAGCAATTAATGAGATAGAAGTACTTACAGAACATAAAGACATTAGGAGTACAGTGTAATTCTGTAATTCTCATTTGAAAAAAGCGAAGTTGCAAGAAATCACCACTATCTAACCAGATATCTTTAAAGGATAAGAATTAGTGTCCTTGATACTGCCTTATTTGCATGAGAAGCAACAGCCTCTTTAAAAGTTATTACCTGCTAAGTGGAAAATTGCAGACCAGATGGAGCTAATTAATTTGCAATTAAAAAATTGCCACAAACCAAATAATATAATTAATTCTTCTGCAAGATGTGGTTATACAAAAGGTTGCTCTGCCAATTTTAAGGCATCCAAAACATTCCTAGCAGTTCTATAAGCTGATGGATGCTATGGTGCTGGATAAGCACCTACAATCTCGATGTGTAGCAAACTGGACAATAAACTTGCAAAAAAGCTCTCATACTTTGTCAAACTAAATTTGACAGATATCCTAAAAAAAAAAGAAAACAAACAAAAAACAAAACAAAACAAAAACAAAAAAAACCCACAACAACAACAACAACAAAAACCAAAAAAATAAACAAAAACAGAAACAAAAAGAAAGTAAAATCTACAAACCAAGTAATGGAATTATTCTTCCAGCTTGGAATGTTATACAACTTATGTGAAGCTCCAGATCATACATGAGTCTGTGCTTCGCATGAAATTCCTGCTGTTTTTACTTCAGACATATATAGCTAACAGGTGTTTAGAGAAAGGGAGGCAACCTCCTGAAGTTCATTAGTGTATCTAGAGCTGTTTTGAGATATTTTTCATACATATGCTTATATACATATATATATGCATTTATGCATATGTGTGTATAAAAATTTCAGTATCAAACTTCGCTGTAAATTCATAAGATATTTGTGTCCCTCCCATTTTTTTCTCAGTTTGCATATTTTTTGACGCAGAACAAAAATGAGCTATGTTTGTGAAGAGAGTTAAAATCATACTAGCTAAACAATATAGGACAGAAACAGGACTCAGGACTCTTAGGAGGCTGTGCCTTCTGGGCACAGGCAAGTCATGCTTGTCATGTCAGGACTTTCTGGGCACTCCTGGCAACTGGGGAATGCAAAACCTTTCTGATGACTGATTAGAATGCACCACGCAGAGGAAGTGCATCTAATAGAAGAAGGGAAAAGTAATGAAATGTGTTTTTGAAAGCTCTCTGACTTGAGTAAATTAACTTCTTAACTGACTTAACTAAATCAGAAAAACTTTTCTGGCTGAAGTCCCTGTTTTTACACAGAAATTAGTGGGATCTGATATAACTTCTGGATAAAATGCAGAATGGAAATTGAAATAATGTGAGTAGAAATGAAAACTGAAACATAGTAAGAGAAAAACCAAATACACATACAAAAACAGAAACTCCTATGCTGAGGAGTCTGAACTAGCAAAACTAGCAAAATGGTGGTCACACCAATTCTTAAAGCAGTAAGAACTGTATCTTAGCAAAACACAAAATTATGGAGTTATAACCACACACATCTATTGTCATTTTTTGCATGACTTTTTAATTCTTTCACCGATACTTCAGTTGCTTTCCAATTCCGTGTTCTGGAAGATTGTATGGTGAGTGCCTCATTAGTGAATAAATACCAATGCAAGAAATTATTTAAAACTCCAGCATGTAACACTTCATGCTCCAATATTTGCAGTCGATTTTGTAGTTCCTTTTCATGGCACCTGGTGCCACATAATAGCCAAAAATTCCTTGTTCAGCTTACTCAAGGGTGTTGCAGTCTGACTACTGAAAGGACTTCAATGCCCTGCATCCTTTCTAATGTTGTTCTTAAGAAAACAGTTAAGTTAACCTTCACCTTATTCTTCATTTTCTTTAGCACCCTCAGGAGTAAGTGAGTATGAGATTCTATCTCACTAAGTCCTGACTGCAGGCTGTGGTACAAAAACTATTTAAATCTTCTTAAGAATACCTCGCAAAGGGCATTTTGTAGATGTTGAAAAAGACCTGGCCCAAAGATTCATATGTACGATAATCATTTTTTAGAACTCTTCCTTTCTGAAAATGCCACAGTGGGATTTTTCAGACACTTCAGTTCACATAATGTCACTTCCAGGGGACTGGGGAAAAATAACAAAGAGAGGGTTTCACGTATTAGGAGCCACAGGACCTCAAAATCACTATAAAATCAGGCATCAGGATGTCTCATTGTAAATGTACAAAATCTGAAATGTTTACACTTACCAACTGATTTTGAAAATGTTGCCAAATCTGAAGTTCTCTTCCCTCTGCCTGATCTTTTAATGAAATAATAGAGATAATATCTGGCTCACTGTGCTTCACATGCATTCACTCAATTGCAGTTTTAATGTTTAAGTAGATTGGGATCAGTTACAGTGTAAGAAGAAAAAATGTAGTGTATTTGCTGAGTGCTCTCTATGGCTATTCAGAAGCATTTTTTACATGATGTTTTTGAGAACATTTAAACAATCAGATACTCTATAATTAATTTTCTTATTTAAAGAAAATTAAGACAATATTGTAAAGTATATTTCCAAGTGCTATCCATTGAATCCAAGGAGTAATCTCTGATAGAAACAGGTGGTTATATATAAAAATAAGGGAAAATATTGTAATCAATTTTAATAATATGTCCTCCTTTTCCCACTTCAAATTTTGTCTTTTTTTTTTTCCATTTAACCCTGTCATCATATTCTGAGGTAGTGTATTAAAAGTGGAATGGAAAATAATATGCACAGTAACCAAATATGACTAGCACCTTTTACCTCACTTTGCTCTCTTCCTTTACTTTAGCCCTATTCTGCAACACCTCTAATACTCTGAATGAACCTACATACTCAGGATTGACTATAGTGATTATGTTTCTCCAGGTATGATTTAAGAGATCATAAGTAATGTTATGGACAGGACACACTTGTAATAACTCTGAGGACAAGCATATATATAGCTTATAGTCACGTCAGCTAAACTTCATACACAAGACTATTCATTTTGAAACTGTGCACCATTGGCTCCGAAAACTGAAGAGAGAACCCTTTGGAGAAAAAAAAGGCATCGTTTCATTTGAAGAATAAAGCCATTCTGAATTTAGCTTGCTAAGACATGACAAAATCTAAGGCAGCAAGTCATTATGAATTCAAATCTGTTATAACACGCCCATTTCTGACCTTCAAAAATTGCTTTCAGCAAGAAAAATACAATATTCTGATCCTAGTTATTTTAGAAGATTTAACTGATGATTTATCTTCTATCACATTATCCTCAGCTAACAGATCCATCAAGGAGGATCTTCGAGTGAGCCTAGCATCAAGGAGTTCAGTGTTAGAGCAAACTCAGCAGGCATCTGTACCAACCTTGATGTTTCTAAGCAAACACTTATCTGGCTCTCTGAAACCTTTTAGGATATGTTTGGACTATGTGTATTGTTTTAAAAATGATGTATTTGTCAGAACTAAGTCTTAAACTTTCTTTTGCAAGATACCCACTCATGAGATTCTGCATCTGAGCCAGGTTACCTTATTTCCTCTTTTCATCTTATAGCTGGCCACTTGCAAGCACTCTTGCTGGCAGCCAGTGATATGGTGAAGTTCTGACAGTTCTATTGTGCAAGACTTCCTAGCTGAAACAGGCTTACTTAGAAGGGAAAGAAAAAGATGAATTGTTTCAAGAAGTGGGAAGAGAAAATCCATTCCTGAGTTTCTGTCAATGGTTTATGGGCTGGTTCAGCTGGACAGTTTAACTAATGGGATGGGGGGATTTAGTAAAATCTGCACCTCTGGACAGGGGAAATAAGGGACCACAGCATAATTAAAAACAGTGGCAACGATCTGAGGAGAAACAAACTAATTTACTGAATATGGTAATGAAATTCAAGATAATATATATACTATAATACAATATAATTAAAATTGAAGAAAATAAATATAATGAGAGCATACAGAAAACTGTAGGCAGTACGGTAGTGCTGAGGCAATGCGTGTGGCTGGGACTAACAACAGCAAGGAGAGACTGACGATGAAAAAGAGGGATGTCAGATGACCTACTGAGGCCTTATATCTGTTCCCCCGAAGCAGAAATGATAACAGCACAGTGTACAGCCTTCTGGGGAATGCAGTTCTTCTCTTCCAGGTACCTGGAACTGGAGCATTAACACTTTAACTCCCAGTGCACTACATCATGATGTGATGTGGAATACTGATAACAAAAAATCAGAAAACCATGACAGTTTCTCATTTATGACCTTCCTTTTCCAGCAATTTTAGCAATTTAATTTCATTAAATACAAGCCATGCAAGCTTACTCATAATTTTGATATGAAAAAATATCCTGGAAAGTCAGTGAAATAAATAGAATTACATCACAGAGTCTGTGAAATACTCTTCAGAAAGGGCCTCTAAAGGTTGGTTTGTCCACTGTCAGCTCATTCCAGTAGCACTTCTGCCAACATATGATGAGATTGTCTTTCACGGGATCTCAATATCTCTATTCCCACATTAACAATAAATCAAAATGGAAGAAAGACTAAGGCAACAGGGATCAGAATTCATTTATCTGTTCTTATTCTTTTTCATTTGATGCTGTGCACATATTTGTTCATTACAGTTTTAACTAAAATTTGTAGACAGAAATGTGTGCTGACATTTGTCAAGCAGGTGGATGAAAAACTGGGATTTTCGTTTTCGTGGCTGCCCAACCTTATATCCCTAACTTACAAATCATATAAGTAACTTATAAATCATAGAAACCTGCAATGAAATTATCAGTCTTCCTTGTTTTTCCTAATATCAGAAGAGTGGGTTGGGCTTGGATGAGGAGGATTGGATCTAGAGCAAATTCAAGCTCCATGAATTCCAAATTTTCATTGTGTGATGAGAGTGATGTCTTGCATCTTAGGCATATTTTTGTTTCTTGAAAAACATGATTTGCTTTCACTTGTCCGAGATTGATCACTTCATTTATAAACTATGTGTGTTATCTAGCAATCAGCATCTAGGCTATGGCTAGAGTACATATACTGAGAAAAATGCAAAGAGATAAAAAAATCATAGTAAATGTAAGACTTACTGTACAGTTCCACTTGATGATATGGGCCAATCTGGGTGTAAAACTGAGTTCTAGTTTTACACTAGAACTAGACATTCATTTTTTTTATTAGTTCAGAATTTTGAAGGTAAAGTATTCAATTTAAAAGTTAAATGGCAGTTTTTTTAACAGGAAAAATAGCCAATTTGGATTTCCATTTCACAAATTGGCAAGAAGAAATACAGGGCTAGAACTGAAGCTAAATAATGCATTTTTTTTCTTGACTACTGCTGATTTCCCTTGGCACTCACCTAACCATGCCATAATGATGAAATTAATGTCCATCTTGACTCTGTAAAAGGTCAGTCTGTCCAGAAAAAGAATAATATAAAGTGAAGCTGTTCTAAATTTATTTTGGATCTTCCAGAGGCATTCACCCATATGATTCGGGATCCTGAGTCAAAGGTCTGTAGCAAATCTGAGCTACATTATTTCCTCTTATGGTTTGCAGACTGTTGCAGACTCTCATGTCTGTGTTTTTTATTTATATTTATTTATTTTTTTAATTGTTCAGAAACATTGTTCAGAATATCATCATGGTTTACTGCAGGTCAACCACAACTTAGCATCACTCTTCTGTGAAAATACGAATTACCTTGAGCTCCTTAGTTTGGTAGATCCAGCAGGCTCAGCAAAGGGAACCAGAGAATGCACAGGAGTTTAAATGTCATCTACACATAGCAGATTTTTAAACAAAATGTTGAATTGATAGGTCATATGGAGAGAGAAACAGTTGTCAAGGAAAAACACCATTTTGTCAGAGTCCTGGAATTCATGGAATATAGTTACCACAGCACTTTCCTAAATCTATTTGTTGAAGTGTCTGTGATTCATCTGATCTGCAGCCAAGGCCAGGAGATGTTTCATCATTTCTGGATAGGTGTTTACCTTCGGTAATTGCTTCATTCAGTTTGTGAATGGCAACTTGACTCTAGGTGAAATCCATGTATGAAGAACACAAAGAGATATTTGCACCCATTCCTTTTCTTAGTAGTTCCCTATGGATAATGGAATTCTCAGAGTAAATACTGACCTTTTCAAATTGCACCAGTTACTGAAAAGACAGTATTCGTATAATTAGTTTGATTATTTGTGTATATAAACTCAATCAGTCCTTGTATTGTGATTGGTGGAGAGGCTGAGCTTTATTAGGTAGTGCGCATATATAATATATTGAGTGAAGCAGTATATAAAAAATTTCTGACTCACCTGGCTATTAAAAACCTGTGCATTTGAGCCAGGGGTACCATAGCTTGCCCTAGTTTTATGTATTTAACATGGAGATAATGTTTAAGTTACCTGCACTTTCAAGTTTTAACTTATACTCATTATTATATTATGCAGTATTATATAACTTGTCATAGAAGCCCTGTTAGGGAATAGCACATTGTTAGAGAAGAGGCTGTTGAGTCTTTCCAGCTATGAAAGTGATTTTAATAATGTTAATTCCTAACTTGTGGGAAGGTGCAGAGTGGACTTGATGACACTGCAAATCTTAACTGACTGTTTTTTGGCATGTTGCTTTTTGAACTGGGAGAAGGAGGAGAAGAAATTAATGTTGTACAAATTATTCCTATGATTTTACTTATAATAAATGATTTATCACTTGCTGCATGCATAAAGACTATTTCCTACTCCACCTGGTTTTGCTCTGTAGTAGTCTTCCAAGTCTACGTTTGTTCATTCAATATTAACATCCACGATCTTGCCAAGATGTTTGGAACAAGAAGCCAGAATAAATGTGCACACTTGTACACACCAGGGATGACACAGTTTCAGGCATTATCCCAAACATGTGAATGAGCTTTGTAAGCAAAACTTGAGGATTTAGCAAAACAGGAGAACTTGGCTGTAATTGACAATATGAGTAAAAAGGTTATGTAAAGCCTTCCCAGTAATTTTTTCCCCCTGCATAATTACCCAGTGAACTACATTTTGCAGGATGGAATGGTTTGAACAAGACTTCTGAACTGCACCTGCAGTTTTTCTTTTAGAAGTAACCAGCATATTTACAGAAGCCACAGAGATATTACTTAAAGTCTTGTTTTAAAATCCTCTTTTCTATTTGGAACCAGAAATATTTACTAGATGTCCTTAAATATGTAAAAAAACACATAGACTCTTTGAGAGTAAGCTACATGAGTATTATTATAACAGTAGCAAATATTAGATATATTTCTTTTCTTAAATTTTGCTTGGCAATAAATGGAATAATTGGATAAATGGCTTTACCTCAAACAATCTCTGCTTACTGGTGAGAAATGTCCCCAGGTACAAGATAGGGAACTGTGAACCACATAAAAGAGAGATATCTTCATTTAGGTACTACGAGATTGAACTTGTAAGTAGTTGAGAAGGCTACGTCCATAGCAATGAGCATTTCAAATTCATAGAAAGCAAAAAATGGAACAAGTTTGCCAAGAGAAAGAGTGGTTTTTTTTTTTTTATTTTCACTCATAAAATCACTGAAAGTTCTAATTATACTGCTCACTTTTTTAGTTATGAGTTAGATGATCTCAGAAAGCACTGCAATTCCCGATGAACTTAGTCTCATAATGCTGAAGAAATAGACAGCTTTTTTAGATTGTATTTTCTAGGGCTCACTGGAAAAAGCTCAGCCAATCATAATACCCAGATCTCCTTCTCCTCTTATCTATGTTTCAGTCACTGAGAAATCTGAATAACTGTTGCCATCTCATTTTATTTTCTTAATTTTCTCCTCTATAACATAACTCTGATATTCTTAGCAATACATCAAAAACCATGACTTAAAAAAAACCAAAAATTAATCTACTTGAATACCAAGCTATTTCTCAGTTAGGTCTCATTCTTTCAAGTATTGTCAGAAAAAGTTTGTGGTCTAATTAAAATATGAAACAATACATTAAAATATAATTTGGACTTTCTTTCATTGTTTGGTAAGACAAAAAAACAATTTTCATTTATTTGAAAATTTGAGTGTTTGTGAATGTTGGGTAACTGTTCAGAATTTGATTGCTGGATATCTCATGTAAAAACTTAACTGGTCTTTTTTTCCATCTTATTTCTTTTTTTCTATTGTTAATCGCTTAAGGAAAATGTTCTTTCTTATCCTTTCTTTCTTTTACATTGAGAGAAACAGTAGAAATCACATCTCTTTATTGCAGAAATAGATCTTCTTTAGTGTTTACGAAATTTCTCCTTTGTGTCACAAATCAGCAGAAATTGATTGCTATAATGAGAAATAGCAAGGTGTAGTTTAAAGAGAAACTCATCAGGTGTAGAAACGTGTTCCACTGTCAGAAACTTTCTATTCCCTAAACTGCAGAATGATGGATAAACCCTGCTAAATACAGAGTTGTAGTGTAGAATTTTTTGAAAAAGAAAGGAAACACAAGTAAAGAAAGTATATAGACAAATCAGGGAGATTTAAAGGAAGAGGGGAGCTGACTGTGCCAAAATAGAAGAGACCTAAAATCAGAGAAAAATAAATCTCTGATACAGGATCAAATAGTATATTTTCTTTCAGGTAAATGAATAAAATTATTGAAATAAGCGAGCCATGATATAATCATTTTCTTTTTAGAGGTGGAATGTGGATGCTAAACATTCATAACAGATGCAGTCAACTTGGTATGTGAACTATCTGACTAACTGCTAATACTATGGTGGACTGAGGTGTAGGTGACAGTGATTATATGATGTACTGTGTTATTTTGTTAGCCTTTAATTCTTAAAAGCTGGTGAAATCTGAAAAGATGTGAACAAAACAATTTAAAAACCCTTTGAACGCTTTATTTTGGAGAATTATTGCAATAGTTGTTAAAGTTTTGTAACTGATGCAAAAATTCCAAGGAGACCAACATAAGTTCAAAAAGAGATGTCTATTAACACTGCCAGGAATGATGTCTAGAAAGAACAATTTTATTTCTAGTGTGTTTCTCTCATGACTTCCTTCAGGTCATCCTTATCACCTTGAATAAGAATTAAATGTCTAGGTTGCAAAATGTGTGTGGTTATTCAATTGAAAACTGAAGGGAAAATTAAAATCTAGTGTTACTTTGATAAGCTACATAGGGTAGCATGAAACAGGCTTAAAAGATTGTTAATGCTCAACAAGAACAAATCTTTTTCCTCTGAAATCTGGGCAACTGCTATCTGTGTGTATTACGAAGGTGTTTACTTCCTGGCAGATGCTAACTGATTGATAGCAGATTTTGGTGTCCACACCGTATATTTGTCACACAAGAATTAGTCGTCAGTGTGAAAGAACTAAAATGATTGTGAAATAAATATAATCACTGACTATCAATAAAATCAACACTGGAATATTAACTTGAACCTAAGAGTAAAACATGAAAGAACATCAGATACTAGGGTGTATCTCATCAGCAAACGCAGTGAAGTGATGAAGTTTTTTTAAACTATAGTCCCAGGGCAGTGGTGGACCTATACGGGGCATTCGTAGATAGCCAGCACAAAGTAGCAGATATAAAATTATAGCAAGCATTTCACAAAAAAACGGGATAAGGTGATTTGATCTACTTCTTTATTTTTCATTTCTACAAGTGCTTTTAAGATTCCCTGGAGTCTGAGCATACAAAAAAGTCGCCTTGAACTGCACACATAGCATACTGATTGACTTCAATATTTCATATTAATGCTGTCCCTTAGCAGCTCTTTACCTCCTCATTGTTCCTGAATTGTTGGCTTATAGTTTTCAACTGCTGCCCATTTGATATTGCAATTGCTCTCCTACCCTTGTGACCTTGGCAGGTAATGAACATTTTTGAGGAACTAATCAGGCTTTTACAGATTTCCACTGAACAAGCATCAGAGTGCACCTTGTCAGAGAGTGCTGGGTGGGCAAATCTTTCTATTTTATGATTTTTTTTTTTCTGTACTTGTTTTGACACAGACAAACCTTTGTCCACACAGCTGCTACAAGAACATACAAGCAAAAGTGAATTATATTTAATTAAAATGCTTTCTAAAGCTCGACTGAGCAGAAGTCTTTCAAAAATATTGCCCCCAAAGAAGGGCTCTAGGGAAATGTTCAGTAAATGAGATAAAAACAAAAAAAGTATAACACAATTACTTAGTAAACCAAATTTAATAATTTATAGCATTCCTCCATGCCTCCATTAGTTGAGATGAGGAAGCAGAGGTGGTGACAAAGCATTTCACAAAAGCATTCTAAAAATGCACACTTTGAGTTTTCAGGATATTTCAACTTTCTTTGTGTGCAGACAAGATCAGTGCACGAAGAATGTGTGCATACTTGTTCCAGAAATTACCTCTTTATTTCTTAACCATTCAAGGCAACTCCCAGCTGTTACTTGTGAATCATTTGAGCTGTAATTTCTCCATGTTTTGTCTCAGAACAGATATCAAAGTTCCACTTTGTCCCACTTGGCTTACACTCAGTTTAAGAAAGCAACTATTTTCCCATCTCCTATGCCTTTATTTAAAAAATGAACCTTTATATTAAAGCTACACATTACTTTATCTGCTTTTTTTTTTTTTTTTTTTTCCTGTTCATAAAGTCTCTAAGATTCACTCTGTCAGATAACGTGTCTTGCTAAACCCAGTCCCAATTTCTATGTTTTAACTACTGAACAAGACTATCTGTATTTCCCAACAAGTTGTAATTTTCACAACAGGCTCTACAGATCTGTCCTTATTTGGCTTGGATGAGTGAAGCATGGTAGCTTGTTAAAGGTCTGAGATTACTAGTGTACGGAACATAATATTCTGGTACTAGAAACAAAGCTGACTGACCCTTTGTTCTTCAGTTCATAGAGGGTTAATCATGTGATGTCAAGCACGCTGCAGGGAGAGATTCATTTTTGATGCTTGAAGGAGAAAATATAACTCAAAGGCATATTTTTATGACATCTGAAGCTGCTGTGAATTCAGTAATTACATCTCAGGACTAGGGGATAGATAATGCTGTGTACACATGAAATGCTTTGTGTGTCACCTGGCTAGAATTTTCTTGATATCATGACTGGTACCAGCTAATTGGATGCACTTGTGTAGCTGCTGCTAAGTGTGTACTTGTAAAAGCATGAATGCTAGTTAGTGAAATTTTTGTTTCAAAATGAAATTATCCTCTACTGCTACAAGATCTCTTACAGAGTTTTGTTGCCTTGTCCTTCTTGATTCAACACCACATCATATTTCTATTAACAGCTATCAAAACAGAGTTATTTAGCTAGTAACTGCATGCCATTAAATAAATCTGGTCTACAGAATTAAGGAAAATACCAGTAGCACAAGAGTTTATCACATATGCTGTAACAGCATCATTCTACTTCTTTCACCCCACTGAGCTTTATTTGACCTCCCATTTTGTAATGAGCAGGCACTGTGTTAATCATGAACAATTGTATGACACATCCCATCTTGTGGATGAATGCCAAACATGCTCTTGATATATGCTCATGAAATAACAATCTTAAACATAATTATATTAATATAAAAGGTTTTCATTGCCATTAAGGATCACTCCTTATTTTTCAAATGTCATTTGCAAGAATTGATTTGTATCTTGAGATTGAAAATAATAAAAATAGTGGCATAAATGAGAATTATTTTTAACAGGTTTACTATTACCATTACAAGACATTCATCTAAATGAGCTTCAGTGTATTATTGTTTTACTTTCACTGTATTTTCTAAGAATGATGGTATTTGTTTTTTTTTGTTTTTTTTTTTGTTTTTTTTTTGACATCTCTGAAATTGAGAAACTGAGTTGTATATAATTTTTAGCAGAGCCAAGTAGGAAATCTAAGTCAACTGAATGCAGTTTGACATGAATAAAAAAGAATAAGGAAAAATAGGGAGCAGTAGAGGATGGATATAAGGACGAGTATTCTAAGGAATCATAATATCACCATGTAGCAGTGATATGTAGGGATTCAGACCTGTGATTTCTTATTCAGCCATTGATTTGCTATATGAATTTCTTAAACTCCAAATGTGCATTTGTGAAAAGAATACAAAGAATACCAGATTTAGATTTTACTCATCTGCTTTTCAATAGGTATATTAGACAGCTATATATTGCTCTATGTGTCTTTAAATTAAAATAAAGCGGAATATCCATTTACGTTTAATATCCAAGAAGTTTGTAGAAATGAATTCTTAAAATGATGTTGGATATCGGGTTTCTTTTTTCTTTTTCTTTTCTCTTTTTTACTTTTGTTTGTTTGTTTGTTTGTCCTAATACTTAAATATTATTTTTCACTGGGTCATTTGTACTTAATAAACTGTTTTTAATATTAATGTGTAGAAAATATTTACATTCAATAACACTTACTAAATTATTCATAAATACTGCAAGCAAATGGTGTGTAATTGTTTCTTTTTGTTTGTTTGTTTGTTTGTTTCCACTGCATACATTTAACTTTTCTTGGATTTGCCATCATCATCTTGGCTTTTCACATTTATTTCAAAGTGAGACCTTACTGCAGTGAATAAGCTGAGAAAGACCTCAGCTGATACTAGAATTATCACAATAAACCTTGCAAATAAATATTTGATAGAAAAAGTGTTAGCCAGAAAGCAGAATAGAAAGGATGTGAAGGATGAAAAAGTTCCTGTTCTGAGAGCGGAGGAACACATAAATCAGAACCATGGTGTACTTTTCCTCAGGTCTTGTGCATAGCACCATCTAGCGGCACTGAATGTAATACAGAAAATGACACCTAACTAATATAATTTGTTTTGATGCCTGGAACTGAAAATCCCCAAATAAACGTGAAGAGGAAGTAATAATGGTAATAAAACATCTCCTCTATTCTTGTTATCCATCAGAACAGTGTATGAGATTACAAATGGTTGTGGTCTTGGCTAGTATGGAAGAGCCCTGCTAGAACACAAGGAAATTAAAACAGGAGACTTTATAATCCCATTCTTCTCTCTTCTTGGTGTATACAGTAGCATTTAATCTACAGAGTATTAGAACTTTTACCTTTAATAAAATCAATTGCAAACATATTTGAAGTTAGCTCTGATATTGTGCTCATTTTGTAGTCAGTGAGAAAAACAAACACACACACAAAAAAAATCCTTTTCATCTGCTTCAGAATAATTCTTTTTCAAAACCATTTCTGTGGTATTTAATGATAGGTCTTTCTGCTGTATAAGGCAGTGAGTAATGATGTTCTAACCTGAAGTCTGCAATTGCACTGAAGACTTGAGATAAAGGGCAACTCTTTAGAATCTGGTTAACCAAAACTATCTATTTGGCTATTATTTAAGCATGTTAACTTTGTGGATGTTTAAATTATTTCTTGATCAGTAAGGCTGATCTTGAATTCAGCATTGCAAAAATAATCCCATTGGACCACGTGCATGTACATGTATACACATAAGTGTCATAGAACAGAAGATGTGAACAGATAAAGATTCACAGGTTGGATGCTGCAGTTTTTTTATTCATTCAAATAATGAATTCTAATTTATTTTTGTTAGTTAAGGCTATATTGTACAGTAGTCATCCCTCTCATTCAGGAGAGCTGCATAAAAAATTGACCGGAGGCATCGCTCTACTGGTCAGTTATGTTTTCCATGAAGTCAATAAACATGAGCCAGGTTGGCAGGTGAAATTTGTGTTAACTGGTCAAGACATATTGATAAATAACTGTGCAACGTGAAGGCAGGCAGAACTCTAAACAATAACTAGGAAGCAGAAAATAAAGAGTTGTACATATATATGTTATTCTTTCTTGATGCCTTTTACAACTCTTATCTACTACTGTTTTCCTGTGAGAATCATATGTTATGGATGGACATGCCAGCATTTACTGGCTCATCAGTGGCCAATACCCTTGGGCAGATAATAGCATCCAGAAAAAGACAAATGCTGCTCTAAGATCAGTGCATTCCTAAGAATTAGAAATCATGTAATGGTGAGGGGAGAGCTGCATGGATGAGCAAGGGGTTTATGAAAAACTCAAAGGGAAGAAAGTCAATGGAATGTGGAAAAGGGTTCTGGTCATGTGGGAGGAATACAGGAATGCTGCCAGCACATGCAGCAATGTGAGAAGGGAGGCTAAGACCTACTTGGAATTAAATCTTGTGAGGGAGATCAAGACCAACAAAGATTAGGAAGATTAGGAAAAACATAGGCCCACTGCTGAATGAGGTGGGTGACCTGGTAACTGAGGACACTCAGAAGGTGGAGTTACTGAATGCCTTCTTTGCTTTAGTCTTTCCTGCTAAGACTGCCCCTCAGGAATCCCAGGCTCTAGAGATAAGAGAGAAAGTCTAGGAAAGGAAGACAAACGAAGACTTCCCTGTGATCAAGGAGAGGTTGTTTAGGTAAACCTGATACACACAAATCCATTGGCCCTGATGGAATGCACCCACAAGTGCTGAAACAGCTGGCAGAAATGTTTGCCAAGCTAATCTCTATCATCTGTGAAAGGTCATGGAAAATAGGAGATGTGCCTGAAGACTGGAGGAAAGCCAATGTCATTCCAGCTTCAAAATGTGTCCAGTTCTGGACATGGAGTGCTGTGTCCAGTTCTGGCTCCTCAATTCAAAAAAGATGAGCAACTTCCAGAGAGAGTCCAATGGAGGGCCATAAAGATAACAATTGGTATTGTTCAGCCTGAGGAAGAAGGGATCTTATCAGTGCTTATAGACATTTAATGGATGGGGTCAGACTCTTCTCAGCATTGCTTGCTGAACAATGGGCAATGGGCACAAATTGAAACTCATGAAGTTCCATACAAAAATGGAAAAACCTTTTACTGTCAAGGTGATAGAACTCTGGAACAGGCTGGTCAGAGAGATGGTAAAGTCTCCTCTGGAGATACTCTGAATCTATCTGGATGCTTTCTTGTGTACTGTAGGAGACCTGCTTTAGCAGGGAATTGGACTCAGTGATCTCCAGAGGTCTCTTCCAACCCTACAACTCTGTGATTCTTAAATAAGTCTGTAATAAGGAGTGACTATAGATTTTGGTGTTCTGTTAGAAAGTAGGTCGAACTTAGATGGTAAAATTGTGTTCTGTTGACACTGAGGTCAACAGAAATTTTTTTAAGTTCAAGCTCTAAGTATCATAAAGAAAACTAATCAAGCAAATCTGGTTTCTCTCTGTTACAACAAATATTCTTACTGATAAAAAACATCAGAATAATGCAGTGCAAGAAGGAAGATTCCCTTCTACTGCCTCTTTTGCTGTCTGTCTTTATCTTGTCACAACTCTGGAGCTTGTTGTAATGTACATTTTCCATTAAAGACAGCGGTTCTGGATTTGTCCTGGAAAGAGTTGTTACAGACAAACCTAATGCAATCCTAATGCACTGGAATTAAGTGCAATGTTTCCAGTTAGTAGAACCACACTTAATGGGCATTCCTCCTTAGCTTACAGCTATAACCTGGCAAGATGGAGGGAAAAGATGCTGAGCACTTAAATTCTTGCTTGCAACTGAAATATTTGTTTTTTATAATACTGTTTTGTTTCAGTCTGCGTCGTTACACAGAGCACTAGGAAATGCACAACTTTTTTGTGCCAGAAGCAAAGCAATTGCTGTCCGCTTCTGACTCATTGGTAGAATACTGGTCTATTAGATAACTCTGTTTGAAGTACAAAAGAACTCTATTATAAATCGCTATCTATAATCTCCTTTCCCTCTTTTTTGTCTTGTGCCTTTAGCAACAGTATATGAAGTTACACATGATAACGCAAGTTTGGGAGTGTTTGCAGGGATGCAACATGCAGCTGCAGATGTACAATCTTTTCTGTTTCAGAGATACAGAAATCTATCAGTGATGTCTATACATAGTTATAGAGGGAGAAAAAAATCATTCATAATTTCATTTCTCAGAAGAAAGGGGAGAAAGGTGACAAAGACAATCAAATAGATAAGGATTAGCCAATACTAGCATTCTGAATAAAAACACAGAGATGTACCAGAGATTTACCAGAGATTTAAACCCTTCCTATTTTTAATATATAATAGTTACTGAAGTTGCAAAACATACTTGACAGAATGGATGAATGACTACAGCATCAAATAAAAAATATGTTAGTATATAACCTGGAATGGCTGTATGCTCTTTTGGGGCAGATCTTGTTACCCAGCATTTTAGTGGTTATCTCTAATACTAGTCTTTATCATGAAAATCAAGATCTGTTTCCAGCCTATTTGCCCTGACAGCCAATTAGTTATTCTTCACTGATTTCTTGTGTGAACTGTTTTATTCTGTTCTAGGCAGGAAAAATATATAGAAAGATTACATTCACATGCTGCTGTGCAGGTGCTTCATACAAATCTTAGTGTCCTTTTACTTAATTGAAATAAATTCATCTTTTTTAGACTTAGTTTAGCACACCTAACTCAAATGGTCTAGGCCAGTTAATGACATTTTGTGTATGTTTCATGATTATTTTGGAGTGTGGGAATGCCTCTAATAACTGCATAATTCTTTAACATAGGTAACATTTCTCATCCTTAAAAAAACACACATGAAAGTGTTAAATACAAAATAATCTTCCCATTTACTGTCTCACACCTTTCTTAAGCATTTGTACAAATTAAAGGCAAGGCATATGACTAGTTCTGATTTTGAGTACCTCCTTTGCTTTTAACCCCAGCTACATGCTACAAAAGAAGTCATCCAAATGATTCAAATAAAATATTTTGCATTATCTGCAAAAATTATTCAAACAAATATGGTGGCAGTAAAAATACTTTATCATTTGTCAGGGAAATGAGGCTGTAATTACTGAGCAGCTGCCCAAGACAAAATGTACTTTTAGTAAAAGATGATTTCTAGTTTCCAGGCCTGTAAGATAAGACAGTTTATATTTGATTTTAAGTCATCATCAGAAAATATCTCTAAGAACTGCAGGTGAGACTCACCTTATTAGTAGCCTATTTTATATGATGCTTTAGGATGATATCCATCCTCCAAATGCAGGTCTGGTTATGAACTTCTTGAAAACCCTGGCTTATCACAAAGGATCAGTTTGAATTAAATGTTTTCCCTGCATTTAGCAGCAGTAACTTTAGTAAATCCCAACAACCAAATGGTATCAAAGCAAGCCCAAAATTATAACATTTTTACCTAAGTATAATTTGAGGAATATCAGTGGTCTCACCTTTCTTCAGTTTCTGTAGCAACCAGGGCAGTTGGGGAACTTCAGAATCACCCTGGGACTAAAGAGTTGTGTAGCATTCCACCACCCTGCTACATTGTCTAGAGCCAGAAACAGTAATCTGGGGAAAGTTTTGCAGTATTTTTCTTTTGCCTACCTTTTTTTTCCCTCCAACTCATTATCTTTGCTGTTGGCTGCGATTTCGCCGTGTCATTTTCAGTTAGTGGCATTTAAGATTTTTTCACCTTTTGGGAGCTTTATTGCCAAATTAATATAGCCTTACAGTGTGTTAGTACATTCTGGAATGTTACCACAGGTATTTAAAAAGAACTCAGGTTGGTTTTATATAAAATTTAATGATTCATACAGAGTATGAATCATACTTATGCACCAAGTGTGCGTATAAAAATAGCTGGATAACTGATTAACAGAACTTTTTGAATGGGACTATTTTTGCTTTGGAGTGATTCTTTGCTTTTCTGGTTGTTGTCTAACTAGTTGCACCTACAAGAACAGGGATAACCCTGTTTTGTCAGAAACTTAATTATTTTCTCATCCACACTTATTTGTGAAACTTACAGGAGCATGGTACTGTGGGTAGCACAGCTGTCACCATTATCACTGAAGCTCTGAATACACTAGTCCCGATTTCCATTGTAATGCAATTAATCTTCTGATTTGCACTAATGGATGAACAAGCATATTTACTGCGGCATAAAATCCTAATTATTTCCTGAACAGATGCATAAAGGGAATTTAAATTAATGGCAAGTGAAAACTGTGATAGATGCAGTTTATATCTTTAAATACTAACTTTCTGCATTGCAGACTTTTTTTTTTCCTTCCCCACTTCCTCCCCCCCTCCCCCTTTCCCCTCAAAATGCAGTTTCTAAAACTCCACAGGAAGTATTTTCCCCTTGTAATGAAGATATCACACATAGAGATTATCCAAGCATCCACTTAGTCTTCCTCCAAACACCCCTTCCAAACATGAATGACTGAGTACTGTTGCATTCATCCAGACTGCATTCCCTGTTTCTCCTCATGTCTCAGCACTGCTGCTGTATTTTCATGCAGACCTCAAGAATGATGTCTTCATCCTGCTCTCATAAAACTAACTTACAATTTGATTTACATAGAAAAGTATGGATTTTGTATTTGTTTCTTAGTCTTTCAGGTTTTGGGCACTGTTGATAACTTTTTTTTTTTTTTTTTCCTCATGCTCTTGGAAAACATAAAGGACACAGATGAAAATACAGCACATTTATTTACCCTAGTCCAGGAATTAGAAATATAGGGGGAAAAAAAGACAGATATTGCAAGCTAACAGTGACTATTGTAAAAAGTCTAATGGTGTTTTCAGGGATTGCTGAGCTTAGTTAGTTTGAGATTATTGATTGTTTAGCTTATTCAAAGTGTGTTTTTATTTGTCATGCAGAATGATAACAACTTAAAACAAAAAGTTCCAGTAGTTGCAAATGCATTTAATTTTTTTTTAATTAATTAATTTATTTATTTATGAAGTACATAAGACTTCGGATGACCACCATGCTGGTGACATGAACTTTAACTGTATAGTACCTAATATTTGCCATGTACCCAGGGTAGGCTGGACTTAAATTTCACCTGCAGCGATTTCAGGGAGCATTGCTACATGACTCATGACTTGAAATTGAGTTTCTGAACACAGATGTGTTCAGATCCATCAGAGTCTGATATGATATGATGAAGTACTCCTTATTTGCATTTCCAGAGCATTCTGAATTCTTTTAATGACAAACAAATATATTTACATATACTTATTTACAACTTCATTTTAGCAAACAAACAAAAACACACACACACACACAAACAAGCAGAAAACCAACCAACAAAATCCTGCTACAGAATGTATATTGTAAGCTATTTCTCTTGACAAAACAAGAGGAGTACCTATTCTCTACATCTGTACTAACACTCATAAAAAGATTTTATGTGTATTTATGTTTGAGAGAGAGCAGCTTTCTAGAGAACCTGCTAATTTTTTCATAGCCTCCATTCATATTGTTGTCTGCAGTTATTCTCATCTTCTTTCACTCAGCATAAAGCAACCTTTGAGATATCCGTGACCCCAGAGCTTTACTTCCCCCCCCCACCCCCCCAGATCTGTTAGTTTCTTCCTCTCTCTCAGCTCCCCTTGTCCTGTTGATACTGCATTTCCATGTCATCTTTGTCACTTCCTGGCTTTTCTGTCTTCTCCCTCTGGCCACATTATTGCTCTTTCTTGCACACTGCTGTTACCAGCTCCTGACAACTTCCTTCTCAAGTGTGCATTAGATTTAGATATCAGTATAATGACACAACCGGGACTTTAAAAGTGCTGCAAATTAGATTTGGAGGAATATATTAAAATGAGCTCTCTTTCTCTCCACACCAAGGGGAAAATTAGGAGAAACTAGGACAGCCAAGCATTTACCGCTCCCTGGAAATAAACAATGCATACTGCAGAATAAAAGTGCAGCCTAATACAAAAGAAAACAATTGCAGTTTTCTAGTAGAATGAATAAGATAAAAAACTAGGTTTTAATCAGAATATATTTACTTGTCATAGAATCTTGTTAGAGGCATTCAGGCTGTTACCTGTTAGCAGTTAGCTTCTGCCCTTAAGTACGAAGGTTTATATACTTGTAAATTTTTATCATGTTCTCAGTTCTCGTTATTCGTGTAAACGTATAATTCTTTTTAGTTCAGTTTAAGCTCTTAACCTCAATTATATCCTGTGGCAGCAAGTTCCACAGGTTAATTACATATCATGTTTAAAATTTTCTCATTTCATCTACTTTATATTTATCTCTTATCCTTCATTTATGTTACAATTTATGTAATTTCCTAGAAATCACTGTTCTCATACTCCAACAGTTTTTTTGCTTTTAGGTTTTTTTGCTTTTCTTTTCCTATCTCAGGAGCAAAGCAGCTCCAAAATTCTTACAATATGTGACACCAATGTAAAAACTTTTATTTGACCCCTGGATCACCTATCATAATACCTTTCAATATTTCAATTTGAGCTAAACTGGGCACTGCTGTGCTTGCCAACAAACAGAATTGTGATAATTCTTTTTTTTTCTTTTTTATTTCTGACTGAACCACAAATTATGATTAACAAAACATAACGTAACACACTCTCTAAAACTGAAAAGGAAAGAAAGATGAGGAAGGGTCACTCTTATGGCCATTTTTGCTGGTGGCATTTGATTTGGAGCTCTTGGAAAAGGCTCTTCACTTCTGTGATTAACAATTCAAAGGAGAGTCTCAGTTCAGTTCTTCAACCTCGTCAATTATACGCTTACACAAATATAGAAAAATAAATCTTTTAAAATGTTAAGCTGAGATTTATGGTTTATGAATCCGTTTTTATCATAGAATCATAGAATCACAAGGTTGGAAAGGACCTACAAGATCATCTAGTCCAGCCGTTCTCCCATTACTGTTGTTACCACAACCTACTAAACCATATCTTGTAGCTCCTTATCCAGTCACCTATTGAACACCGTCAGGGATGGCTACTCCACCACCTCCCTTGGCAGCCATTCCAGTGCCTGACCACTCTCTGAGAGAAAAAGTGTCATCTGCAAACTTACTGAGTTTGCTATACTCAGACACATGCCAGTACCTATACTCAGTCCCCTTATCTAGGTCACCTGTAAAGATATTAAACAAGATGGGCTCGAGTAACAACCCCTGGGGGACACCACTTGTAATGGGTCAGTAGCTGTCAGTAGATCAGTTAACTCCATTAACCACTACCCATTGGGCACGGCCCTCTAGCCAGTTCTTTACCTGTCCAGGCCACGGGCAGCCAATTTCCCCAGTAAAATCCAGTGAGAGACCATGTCAAAGGCTTTGCTGAATTTTAGGTAGACAACATCAGCAGCCTTTCCCTCATATACCAGTCTGGTCACCCAGTCGTAGAAGGAGATGATGTTGGTCAAGCACAACCTGCCTACCAAGAACCTGTGTTGCCTGGGCCTGATCCTCTGGACACCACATACATTCCGTGTGATCTCATCCAATATGATTTGCTCCATAACTTTCCCTGGTACCGAAGTCAGGCTGACAGGCCTGTACTTCCCCGTATCCTCTTTATGGCCCTTCTTGTAAATGGGAATCACATCGGCAAGCCTCCAGTCCTCTGGGATTTCTCCAGACAGACAACCAGGAGTGCTGGTTATGGCTTTAGTTCAATGGACTGAAAACGTTAAAAAAAAAAAAAAAAAAAAAAAGGGAAAAAAAGAAAATGGATAGAAAGGTTCATTTTTAATGCATGCTTTTGTGCAGATATTTCCAATCTCTGTGTCCAGTGAACAGAATCAAACAAAAATTCTGAATAACTACTAGTGATACTGAGATGTGATGACCTTCTTTCTTCTGCCTCTATTCTGTATAATTATAAATGAATTCTGGAATGTCATAAACCCCATCGTTCATGGTTATTTTAGCTCAGATCCTCAAAGAATAAGTATTATGCCTCTTGCTATGGTGCTTAATTATGAATGCTTCACTAAATCTCACTTGGTAAAATAATGGGAAGTTTAATGCATCTCATTTGGCAAAATTCACTATAAACTTAGAATTTAAGCCTGGCCTATGTATAAGTTCAAGATATACTCTTCAAAACAGAGTAATATCTGTAGTTCCATGTTAGATTTGTGGAACTCCAGGAACAGGGAAGTCATCTGTCTTCCCCATAGTCAGGCACAAAGGTGATGACTGACCTGGGAACAGAACCAATTTTTCTGTTGTGTGAATTCCGTGACAAGTATACTGCCTGCTTTCCTTGCTTCTTCTGGAGGGCTCTCAGACTTTCAGTGTTAAATTGGATTAGACCTTTAAGAATGCAATTATACCAAGAACAGAGTGTTGAAAATATTAGATACTGAGAGTTATTCTCTCTCCCTGTAATCTTTCTCAAATTACTAATTGTAAAGAACAATATTCTGTAGGAATCATTTTCAGTTTGAAATAAATCTGTCCTTTTTAAAATTATTTTCTTTCTACTACTAGCAAAAAAAGATTAGAATCAAACAGTTTCCCCTATGAGGATGTCTTTTTCACTTTTCCTTAAAATAAAAAAAAAAAAAAAAAAGACATCTAAATTGAGATACTCCTGTTAAAGGCTTTCTTTTTTCTTAGCAAAAACTCATTTTCTAGAAGAAAAATAAAACAGTTTCACCAGTTCTAATAATGATCTTGTATTTGAGATGGATAGAAAATTCAATAATTCATGAGGTAAAATAAGATCCAGTTAATTCTAGCTTTGTGGTTGTGCCCTTCAAATCTAACAGGAAAGAACTTGTTCAGTCACAAAGTCAGAGCATACTAAAGGTTATCTAGTAAATATGTACAGAGATAAGAAGTAGCTATTTTGTACGGGCTTGTTTTCTGACCATAAATTACTTGAGCACTACTAACCAGTAGGCTGGGCAGCTGCTAGTTACAGCTGAGCACTAATGGGCTCTACAGACTTGGGCTGTCAAAAAGATCTCATTTCAGATGGTGATTTTTACACAGTATTCAGGTTGTGCTACATGATACAGTAACAGGGAAAGCCATCAAATATAAAGTATTCATTTCTTATAACTGAGTTAGAGTGCCAGCAAGTTATGAATAGAGAATATTGGCACATATAAATTTTTTCTTTACTGTAAGTGAAGGTTTGCCATGGCCCACTGTGGATACATCCACATGAAGGGGCATTATGGCACAGGTTGTAGCACGGAGCCTTTGATCAGCCACGTCTGGAGATATGGTTTTTTGCTAGAGAATGCAGACACTTTTTTCTTATCCAAATGCCTCATTTCTCTTTGTGCAACAATGATTTATTTTGGAAGAAGAGGCAAATTTGTTCTATTACCAGTTTGGTTTTTTGTGGTGCTACATTATGGCTTTGGAAGAAGGATGGGCTACTGCAAATTGCCTTTTGGATTAGATAGACCATGTTATTTTAATCAAATAACACGTGGGTGATTTTAAAGACTTCCTGGTAGAGGTGGAGGAAAAATACCTGCTTTGAGGTATTTTTGGTAGTAGTTTTACTACAGGCAATTTTATAATTCACAAAATCTCACTGTGAAAAACTCTAGGAGGATATAACAGTAGCCAATGCAAAAACTGCAGAAGAAACCTCATAGCTCCAGCTTTTGCTTTGTCTGGCCAGCTGAGAGTCAATTTTTATGGCACCTGTTGTCTAGTTTTTCTTAGAAACATGAAGTAGAAGAAGAGCAGAATTTCATAACTAAAGTCCCACTGAAAGAGACAGGCTCTAAGTCATTTAGTATCTTGTGAAACAATTCTGCTCTCTCAGAGACAGATGGTAGAAACACTATGTACTAAGTGTCCGATATTAGCCTTGTCTTTTGTATTCATCTGACCTGTGATGTCAGCTAAGAAAATAGGTCATTCATGTCAAAAGATGACTGAACTTGACAAGCAGAATCTGTAGGCTATTAATAATTTAAAAATATTTCCATATTCTTGTACTGATGGAATATTTAATCATTTGTTCGGTAATACCAATGTCTCATTTATTATTCATTAAAGATAAATACTATGTACTGCTTCTGGATTGAAATGTGTTACATAGAGATTATTAAGAGCGTCCAGATTGATTTATTATTTAGAAATCGATTAAACTTTTGTAAAGAATTTAATGACTTAAATAACAGTTCAGATTCTTTAAGTTAACAGTAAGTTTTACGTCAAGATTTTTTATGTGAACAAATGCAGTTTTTGAGGAAAAAAAAAGTTCTCAGAGCTAGGTTTAGCAGTTAAATTGAGTTCATTTTGGAGAGAGGTATGTCGCTAGCACCAGGTCTGACTCCCATGTCCAGATGACCTTCTTAAATTTTAAATGTGAAAGTACATCAGTGCATGCTGTGCTGTTTCACCATAACCTTGCCACTGTTTAATTCAGTCCTCTGATGAATCAGCGGGATCACCCATTCATCCCTCCAATTTTTCACTCCCTTCATGTTGGGTTACTTGACTCTTTTGAAGGAACTCATGTATGATTTAAGGAGGTTGTGCTGTATCTTTTCTTCTTCTTAGTCTGTATCCGGTATAAAGCCAAAGATCAGGAAAGGAGAGATGCATCTCTTCACATCTTGACAGTGGTAACTTACCACCTGGAGAGTATAAAGAGACAAGATACTTTCTTTTTCTCTGCAAGTGGACAATCGGCCTAACAGCAAAAGGTCTGTCAGCAGTATTTAGAAGTGTTTTTAAGTTCACTGGTAATGAAAAACTACAGAGTGAAATGAGAAATATTTCTGAAAATGAAAGGTCTTTGATTTTTATAACTCCCTAATTGCTGGGGCAAACCTGGGGACTGCTGCCCAGGTCAAGGAATTAAATTTACTGGAATTAGCAAACTGATCGGTAGTGATGATTTATAAGTTCAGATTAGAGATCTCTAGGTAGAGTAAGGCAAATTTTTGGAAAAAATAGAAAGTTCAGTTTATTAGCTATTAATAAATAAGCAAAAATAGCATGAAATAATTGAGGAGAAAGTGAGGATTTGTCTGTATTATTCTACTGTTAAGCTTATAATTGAAGATTTTGATCTCTTTTCCTTCCTTCAAATAATGCAGAACTCTCCAACCTCTCTGAAAGAAACTTTTCTGGTCGTTTTTCTATCAAGTATAGAGAGCAGCTTGAAAGAATTCATATACATATAAATACACAATGGAAAGACTGAAAGGCTGCAAGAGTAACTAATGATTTAATTTTTCTTTCATTAAAGCATAATCCTGAAGGACCTTTGTTTCCCCATACTTCTCTGTCAAACACATGCCAATATTGATGTTGTAAAACCTGCAAGAGGTCACACATGACATACCATGGATGACCTCTTCAGTTGCACTAACAAAGAAGTTAAAATAGTGCAGAAGATAAAGTATTTAGTAGAATTCAGAGATACTTGCTCCCCTTGAGGCTCATCTGCATTCAGAGAGAGCTGGGAGAACCTGGGTAGATTTCTTCCTTCTTTCCTTTTTTTCACCTTGTGTACAAATTGTTGAGAAAGGATACTTTCTTTTTTGGGATAAGGAGAATATTTTTTGAACATTTAAACCATGGTTTATTCCATAGATAGCACGTGTAAATGGCAAGCTGGTCAAGCAGCGAGATTTAGAGTAACTGTTGAAAAGCAGTCCCCAGCAGTCATTCAAGAGGGCAAGGGGCTTCTATGCCCAATGCAAAGGCAGTGGTAGTCAGTACTGCACAAAGCAGCTGTCAGCATTGATGGGGCTGCTTTGCTGTAGAACGACATGGTGGATAGGGGAAACTTGATGCAAAAGGGTGCTTTCTTGTAGGAAAAAAAAAAAAAAAAAAAAAAAAGTAGCCTTCAGCTGCATCCTCACAAACTGGACAATTAACATTGAGCGCCCTGCTGTGGGAAGGAGTACCACCTTCTCATCTGTCATACATCAGACAAGTGAAGACAACTCCTACTCCATAGGTGTCTGTGAAGACTTGTCACAGCGATAGCATTTCCTCATTAAAAGTGAAGGGTCAAGACAGAATGTAAATATCACCAATTTTGTATAGTTTTACCTGGTATTGGCTTAAATGAATCAGAGCTGTGCTTTCTTTAAATTCGGGTTGCTGGAAAGGAAGGCATTCAGGGCTGAAAAATGCCGCTTGACATAACTGAACCACAACTTGCAAATGGGACTGGACAGAGAGGGTAAAACTCAATAAGAAATCTCATTCAGTGTTGAACAGTGGATGAAAGTACTGAGCTGGGGAGGTCTGCTACAAAGATAAATTTGCTAATTGTTATAAATGCAAAATATCTCTCAGCATATTTCTAAACACATTGTAATTAAGATTACATTATATATGCCACTTCTTTATAATTGACTTCTTAATGTTATAATTATAGAATCCAGAAGAAAATTAAATTGAGTGATTACAATATAATTAACATAAGTAATCACATTAGAAAGGTGCTTGAATTCTTCAGGAATAAATCTTGGTTTTAGGTAAAGATTTTCTAAATTCTTTTTTAACTCACTTTTGTACCTAATAAAATGTAGATCTATGTTAACTCTTTAATGACAAAGAGACTTCTGGGTTCTAACATCATTTGAAGTGTTCTCAATGTGCATCAAAAAGAGTCACTGCAAAGGCAGAACTTTTGACACTTTAAAGTATAACTTTTAAGTCATTTTTAGTGAAGAAGATATAACCAGCTAGGAAGAAGGAAAAAAAAAAAAAAAAAAAAGTAATATAAATAAATCTTTGGAAATGTGAAGTGGACTGCATGCTGTGGAAAATTCTGGTAACTTGAAAGCTTTGCGCTTAAAGAAACCCAGCTTAAAAATGAATTGCATCAAGAGAAACACTTTCATCTGAAAATGACTTTGCTGGGTCTATTTATGGCAGACTTCATGGATCAGAATCACTGAATATATAGTTAAAGAGACTTTCAGGCTAGGACCTGAAACTTACTTGGAAACTCCTATTCATCTGGTAGCTGAAGTGTGTATACACACACACACACACACACACACACACACACTATACTATATATACATACATATATATACTATATATGTATATATTGTGTGTGCGTATGTGCGTGTGTGTTTTGTACCAGTTTTCAAATTACCAGATCACGAGTAAGAAAATAGAGCTTTATGGTTTTTTACTGTGTGGCATTTATTTTGCCTTTACATATATTGCAAAGAGTTTAGTTGCATTAATAACAACAACAATGAACACCCAAAAAAGCTTTTTTTTTTTTTTTTTATGTTCTTAGAAACAAGAAAATGAAATAGTTAAGCCATCTTTCCCTTAATATGAGGAAATAATGAAACAATAACTGTCCCAAAGCTATGTTTTCAGTTTGAAAGCAGCTGAACTTAACATACTATAGTTTATGGGTGCATCTCAAAATCTTTGATATGCTCAGAATCCGCAATATGAATCTAAGACTGATGGCAAATATTTGTGCTGACCTCACCCAGATCTGTAAAATGGTACTTCTGGCAAAGTGTTTACATGTCTCACTTGCCCTACTGTGTCTAGGAAACATATTTGATGGGCTGGAATCTTTATTTTATTGATCAATCTGCAGAATTAACACCTTGTTTATGATTTTTTAAAATCGGTAATTTCCCATGAATTATCTTACACTTTGTTACAGAGTAGAAAATTATTAGAATAGTTTAATTATCCTTAAAATATTTCAATGTAATTAATGGAATTTAGAAGGCTGTATTAGAATAACAGGATGTCTTGGATTGGAAGGGAACTTAGGGATCATCGATGAAATAGTGCATGGTCTTTTTCCCCACAATTTCTGTGTAACATCTTACTCAAAGGCATAGTATTGGAAAGTGTGTGATATAACTAGGTTTCTTCCCCATCTTTATATTAGTTGTAAAAAGCATCTTCCATTACCTTTCCAGTTTGAGGACTTAACATTTTTCTTTCCTGTATCTGTATTGATCCCTGTGAAGTTCAAAGTTCTAGAAACAATAGTGATAAATTCCATGAGGAAAGTACTGGAGTCTGCCAACAGTTCTCTCCTAGGGAAGAAAGATAAACGATCAGTAGTAAGTGCAAGTTCTGAGGTCTTGATATTCAGTGGGTTTCATTTTAAACTTGACTCTTCCCTGGCAAGCAAAATACTGCAGATTGCACTAGACAATGATGCGTAGACTAAAGGAAACAGAGATTGTTGCTGGTTGAAACATTTATTTATTTATTTTCCCAGCTCTGATGCAGGGATTTTATTCTCTGAAAGGGTAGAGAGACTGTCATTTGGATAATCAGTTTGTTTAAACACACCAAATGGTTTATACCTACAGGTGTTTTGTAGTGTTACCATCATTTGTCTCGGCCATGTAGCAGATGTGAAAAATAGTCCACAGGGAGTCTTCTTTTTGACAGATAATGGACAAAGCAGCCCACAGACCTGGTTCTTGTTTGCTTGAATTGTGTCTGTATCTATAAGGCGCCAAAAGACAATAAAGCGTGTGGAGTTTCACAGTTCTGCCTAAGGCAAGCTTTGTATTTATTAAAGTGCCATAGTTTATCTGAAATTCTTGACCACAGTATGAAAAGGTCAGATAGTAATCTTTTGAATGCAGGAGAATGAAGACCTTTCAGATATGCATTTTCAAAAAAAAAACATTAAGATTTTTTTCCCCTTTTCTAAATCTTATCACACACCGTTATGCTGCAGCCAGATCACTGAGAGACTATTTTTCTCTGGGGAATAATCAGCTTACAAACCTTTCTGTCTCTAAGACCAAAAGCTTAACTAGAAAAGAGATCATCACACACACACATATATATAATTTCTGACTTCTGAACTGCATTTGCGTTTTAATATTTGAAGGCCTTAAAGTTTGTATAACTCACAGCTTTGATCACTGTCAAGTGGACTGAACATGTGCTGAGAAATAAGAGCAATGAGTTTCACTTATCTGCCCTTACCATTGGCAGGTAAAATTATTCCCTTACTGCTATTACTTCAAACTCGGCATGCTCTACTGGAGATATGTTTTAAAATCAAGTATTCATTGGCTGGTAGGCTTGATTATCCCCTATCTCCTGTGATTGCCTGACATATAGGAGATGACAAAGCACTCTCTGATTCTTCTCTGCCAGTAGACCAGTCCCAGTAGAAAACATGCCTACTGAACAAGTCTAAGTGAAATCTGCAGCAGCTTGCTAATGAAAGCATTTAGGCATGACTCTGGTTCAAATGTCAAAATTCTCAGATTTGTGATAATGCCAAAATGTTTCGAGGGAATATCATGCACTGTCCACCTCCAGGTAGAGCTGGCAAAAGGAAAACTTAATTGCTATGTTTCAATCACCCTGATTTCACACAGGGGATGCATGTGGTGACAGTTCTCTTTAAAATGATATCTCTAAATAGTGATAGCTGTATTTCAAGGATATCGGAAGAGCAGCGATAGAATAGAAACGTGCAAAACCAGAGATATTACAACAGAAGTTTTCTTAACAGAAACTGTATGTCAAAAACAATCTTTAATGCCCAGTTGCCCAGTTTAAGGACAAGCTCTGAGCATATCCACTTCAGCACTTCTGTTGTCATTTACCAATGCTCAGGTCATCTTAGGCAATACAACATTTTTCCTCTCTGCATGATTTCTTTCAGTTTGAGGTTTTGTTGTAAAGTGTTGCTAGAAAACAGCCTTCCCAAATCCCCACAGCAGTTTGAGACTGTATAAGCCTCTGTGGGGCTGTGGAAAGTCCATCTGTTCGTTCAGTCTTTTGCATATGACAGATTAGTTGTGATGGGGGTTTGTTTATAGTCTTACTCAGGTAATAGTATTAGGATGGTACCCTTGTGTTTATGTTGTTACTGCAAAGGGTTGCAGTTGTGAATTTTAGATCTTTCGTTTTGCAGGCAGTTGTTGGCAGTATGATGCTAAATGGAATCTAATTGCAAACTAAATCACCAAGAGAGACCGTGGATTTATTATTTTTTTAATAAATAAGAATATATGCTTATAAACAACTATTTGTAAAATGGCAGCAGTTCACAGACCATCTGCTTACTGAACATTACAGTTTACTGAAAGAGTTGCTGAAATGAAGAACTGTACCTGATTTAATTCTAGATTAGCACTGCATATTCTGATATTGCCAGATGCTTACTCTGTTGAGTATTTAATTTTGATTCCTGGTGTCCAATCTGTTCTTCTGCAGCTGGACATCAGTAAAACTCAACTAGACTCAAGATTACTTGCCATTTCTAATGGTATGAAGTAAGATCCCTATCTTTCATGTTCGAAGTACATACAAGAGTTTGTCAAACTTGTCTCTGCAAGGTTACTGCAAATACTAGAGCATTACAAATATGCACCACTTAGGAAAAATGCACCTCCCTCAGTTATGAGAATGCCATGTCAATTTAATCAATCTGCTGAGACATTCAAGCCATTTGGGATGCTTATTTAAATCAAGCTGTTGTGAATTGTCTCATGGCTCTCTGTTCATTGCTGATTCACCCGTAAGTTTTAAATAGAGCTTGTCCCAACCAGCTACTCAAGCTTTTCTTAGGAATGATCTGAATAGATGTTATTTAACTGTGTATATTTTTCTCTAATATTAAAAAAAAAAAAAAAAAAAAAAGAAGAAGAAGAAGAAAGGTAGCATTGCAGATGAAACATCTCCCATGATAACAGAGATATCATTTCAGATGACAGCCCCTCTTTATAATCTTGATAATGTTGCCAAAGTCCAATGGATGCTTCAAGCTTTTTTTCACTTGCTAGGTGGATGAAGTGATGTAAAGGAGTATTGTACAACTCACAGAGAACTTGAAGGCTTGTCCCTTCTTACTGCAAATATTTTTGTACTTTAGGAGGTGAAGCTCTGGGCTATCTATGTGAAGAAAACACATTCCTCTCTTGCTAGATCTTTCAGTCAATAAATAAACTGCCTGGCATTGTTGGCACTCACCTAGCCTCTATTTAAAATGTTTCTAGAAGATTCTTTTCGCATCATGATGTAGATTATGCTGATGTGATTTCACTGCCAACTTGGGAGCTACTTTTTTTTACTACTGCCCATTTGCAAACAGTCTTTTTGCTAATGATCTCACTGAAAGCTTATACACTGCAGATTCCTGAATGAAATCAGAATGCATATATTCCATGTCTGTTTTTAAAATATTGCAGTTGGCTCTTCTGCATCAGTGTGATGTTCATTTTGATGCCTTTATTGAAATAATGAGAAGCTTTGGGACGTAAGCCAACATGAGCAGAAATTCCACAGCTACTTCTTCCAAGGCCTCTTGAACATCACTATGAAACAAGTTGCTTCCTACTGACATCAGAGCTCTCAGCTACTTTGGAAATGGATGCAATCTACTAATTTTCTATATTTCTGTGTTTCAGACAAATCAGTACAAATTTTACTGCTGAGTTCAAAGAAAGCACAGGCAAGTCTGGTGCTAAAATATCAGAACTTTTCTATCACTGGAATTTGAATACCTACACAAGTTTTCAGTACAGGAGTACATCTTTGGAGGAGTACTGGAAGAAACAAGGGAGTGCCCAAATTATTCCACTATGATTCCTAGGTAGACTTCATATTTCTCTACTAGTTTACACTTTCAGCAATTCAGCTCACTTGTAAAGACTAAGTGGAAAAGACAAATGAAACACAGCTGCTCCACCTGGCAAGATTTTACATATTCCATGCAGAGGCAGATAACAAATGGCAAAAACGGAAGTTAATGCAGCTGACACAATTTATAAAACTGAGTATGAGATAGGGAGGGGGTGTTTTCAAAAATCCAAACATAGCTCTAAGATTTCTTTTGCATCTCCAGGCTAAAGAAAGAGGGCGTGATCACTCTAATTTGATTTACATCAAGTTTGAACTATCATGGTAATTAAAAAGTTAGGAAAAAAGGAATTAAATTTAGGAGTAAGAAGTAGTTAGAAGTAAATGCATTAAAAATGCATAAAAAATACAGTGTAGTCATGAATTCTGTCTGTAATTGGATCATTTCTATAAAGAAATAAATAAATAGATGAATGAATAAGTTGTCCTTCTAAGCACAGTATCCAAAATCATCCATTCCTATTCTGTGTTATATTAAGCCACCTTTTAGTATCAAATATTCCTGAATGCCACCAAGTTTTTTTAGCCAGAATGAATTCTGGACAGAAATTCGGAATGCTGCCCAGAATATTGCTTACCAGATCTCTGTTGCATGCAGGAGGTATAAGTGGGAGGCAAAGTGCAGTATTCATAGGAAAACCTAATGGTACTCAGAAACTACCTTCAGCCTGACTTTCTCTATTTTGTACAAAGCTGCGATAATTGAAGAACCAAGCTCTTCACAGACCTTTTTCAGTATGTGGGATGTAGCATGTGATTGCAAATTCGCTACACGGAAATAATGAGCAAATATTAGTCAAAGATAATAAAATGCCAAAATTCGTAGAACATATGCAAAAGCAGCAAAAGTAACTGACAGCTTCAGAAATCAAACTCCATTAGTGGATAATTTTCAAATAGGAAAAGCAGCAAACAAATGATTGCACTCTATCTATTGTTTTCTTCTTCTTCTTCTTCTTCTTCTTTTTTTTTTTTTTTTTTTTTTTTTTTTTTAGTAATATTTGTAGTTCTGCCAATAAGACAGTGTAAGCACTCTCAAGGAAAGGAGACTTGACAGCTAATATGTGGCACTACAGTGGCAGAAATAGGAATGGAATACATAGAAGAACTGATTAGAGGTTGAGAGGTTTCAGAATAAAATTGAAAAAGAAAAAAAATATGTTTGCAAGATCTTGGTGTGATAATACTAGAAATGCTAGTGGAAAATGAGAAAAAAAAGATTGGACATATTTTTCTCTTAGAATGTGCTGCAAAAGACTATTCAAGGACATGCAGATAGCGTTACTTACATTGAAATACAAAAGTAGTTCTTTAAAATATTTCTTACTACTACTAAAAGCAGTAATATACACATTTTATTTTGTTACATAAATATATGTTTATACAGGTTGAAATAATTAATCAATTCCCCTCTCCCCCCCCCAATTTTGTTTTCAATCAGGATCCCACATATATTTTCAAAATGTTTTCTATAGAATTAAAATTTCTTCTGTATTTACATTACAACATTATGTTTTTTTCTTCTTAAAAACAGTTACATTCATTCATTCTATTCTTCCATCTTAAGGAATGTTTCTGGACCAAAATTAAATGTCCTGTCTTTAACAACAGATATATTTTCCATTATTCAACACTGTAAATGTTTAGTATTTCACAAGCATGCTAGATGATGTTTTTCATCCATAATATGTTCATTGTATAAAAAATCATCATGAAAATAAGTATATTATTAGATGTAAATTTGTTAAATGATTTCCCACCACGAATTTCCAAAATCATTCTAAAATGCCTGTGTAAGTTGTATTAATGATGTTTGATTGTTTAGCTATTTATTATTGAGGTTTCATTAGTACATGCCCCTGCTGTTCGAGACATTAATCTGTGCAACCTTCAAACAGCTATTGACATTCTATTACATTATATACATTTATATACATTATATATTTAAATGTATAGTACAAGAAGATAAACTTTTAATTGTTATGTCGACACTATCTGTGTTCGTGAAACAAGAAAGTCCACGAAGCGTAGCAAACTTAATAAACCATATAGCCCATGAAACTTTAGAGTCAACAATTAGGAAAAAAGAAGGAAAGGTCTTTGAGACAAAATATGGCACATACTATATTTGACAGAGATTCGCATGTGTAATTTAATCTAGAACAGACAAAACTATTTCATATCAGTATGAAATGAGTGAGTTCATACTAGGCACTTGCTCATATTTCTTCCATCTAACATTGTTAGAAGGATTTTTAAGGGGTAGGTCTTTTTCTGACAATGTCTTCTAATGCATTCAAAAATATTTTCTTGAAAGTGGAAAGGGAAGTATTTATGAGAAGTATCATTGGCATTCTTTCCTCTGAATAATGGGAAGGATCTGGTGTTTGTTAAAAGGGTCACATATAATAATACAATATTCATCAGTATTGCATACTAGTTATGTATTTGATTTTCAAGACTAAGTATTCTGACATAATACTAACA
Source organism: Coturnix japonica (assembly GCF_054131305.1). NCBI lineage: Eukaryota > Metazoa > Chordata > Aves > Galliformes > Phasianidae > Coturnix > Coturnix japonica. The sequence continues at coordinate 21,072,415 of NC_140667.1, read as the reverse complement.
GTTTTTTTATTCTCCTTTGCTTCTAAACATCATTGAGCTTTGCCATCTTAGTTTACACATATATGTCTTCCTGTCTTGATTTCCATTAAGGCTGTTATCTTTGTATGTTGTGAGGCTTCCTTTTCTCCACAAAAATGGATCCTTTCAGCTTTTAAGGTACTGAGCAATTTAGTAATGTAAAAACTATTTGTATGTGCTATGGAGAAGATGATGTATATAAGATGATGTATAAAAAATTGACTAGCCTCTGAGGGTTTTGCCTGGTGTGGGCGAATTTAATTTCTTCTTGATGGATTTTTACTCATATGGGACTAATGACTTTTCCTTTGTCATGGGAGGATGGAAGGATGAGCAGAAAAAGTTTGCATATCAAACTTCTTTAAGTACTCATCGCTAGGTCTCATTGCTTGCTTTTGAATAGAAACAGATTCTACTTGGCTGGAAATTTTCATATTCTAAAAAATATTTTCATCTTCAGATAGGTGAAAAAGCTGACATTTCAAAATGTTTCTTAGAAAGATTGGAAAAACAAAAAGATAAAACATCAGTGAGATATTTGGTTTCAGTAGTTTAGAAACAACACATAAAAATAAGTGAGAAGTCAGCATAAAATGAAGTAATTCAGTGCTTCATCCTAGCTTTGATTGTTTTATTTTATTTTGTTTCTTAATATTACTTGTGTTACCAGAATTTTCACCTTCTTGTAAAGTCAGATTTTGGATTTATTTATTTATTTATTTTTTTCTTAGCCTCTGTATAGAATTCATCTTACAATAGCTTTACAACAAAATTCATTTAATAACTGATTTCATGGATTATTTGAAGAGATGTATAGACATGTTTTTCTGAAGAATTTTCAACTTTTTCTGTCACACTGAAAAATAATTTGCCCATTGCAAAAGATGTTTACCAGATAATTGTGAAAAACAAGCAAATAATAATCAACAATGTCAATGAAAATTACTAAGTGATTTGATAATGAGTTATGGTTTATCTCTTGTTAAGTATACACAATTCAAAAATTCATATAGTAGTTTAATTATAACTACTTGTATAAGACGTTATTCTTCTCCCTTGAATGAATCAGACTGCCATTCAGCATAATGTATGTGAAATGTTGCTTTTAAAATTAGCTTATGAAAATCTCATTTACATTTTCTTTCACACAGAATGTAATTATCCAGGCTTCAAATGTCTTTTTTGTAATATTTGCAGTAGGAAAGCTTGAGGACCTGATGCACACAGAATATATTTTTGAAGGAATTTAAAATTGAATGAAATCGAAAGTTTTACTATAATATCAATAAACATAATTGCATAAAACTTCTTGTTTTTATGCTTGAAAAAACTTGCAGGTCAGTTACTGTTTGGATGACAAGTTACTGACAGCTCATATAGAGAATTTGTAAGTGTAATTTATTTGATTTATATTAATACACATCCATCAAAAAGTAAATGACTATTTTGTAGATTCAGATGCTATTCCTGTATTGAATTTTCAGGAAACAATCTTATCCCCAAGGTGAACTCGGAGAGGTTAGTAAAAAACCAGTCCCTGTCTCTTCAGCATCTTCCCTTATCAAGCAATTGCATTCTCAACTTGCATATACAATGTGAAGACTAGCAATACTGTGAAGGTGAGAGTTTTATCATGAAGAACAACATCACTGTCTGATGATTCTATCTATAACCTTGGTGATGTGGTTATTTTCAGATTCATAAATTGATTCTCAGGATAAGACAAACATTTACAAGCTGATGTATTTAAAGCTTAGGTGATTAAGCAATGCTCTTTAAGTTTTGCCCCACAGCTCCAAAGTCAGTGCTATGGATAAGCACATATTTTCTTTAAAGCTCAGTAGCTTAATTTTGGCATGCGTTTGATGCATAATGATGTTTAGTATTTGGATACAAACAGCTTGCATTTCTGTAGTGAGTGCTTATCAAAGTACCAGATGAGATGAAATCCTAACTCTGACATTGCTCATAGCGATTTATGCTATTGATCTCGAAGAGCCAGTCTTGACACCCTTTCTTGATCCATAGGCAAGAAATTTTTGTCTTCTGAGTACAAATCAGCTGCTACTACATATATTTATTTCATTTTCTTATTGTATTTGAAAACAAAAAGTGAAGTGATATTCAAAATGGTGAGCATCAAATGGATTCATAGAATAAGGAACTTCTTTAGGCTGGAAGGGACATTCTCAAGTCTCTAGTCCAGTCTTCTGCACATAGCAGAGTCAATACTGGCTTTAAACCATGTTTCTTGAAGTTTCATTTGATTGAGTCTTCTAAACCTCCAAGACAGAGATTGCATGATATCCTCAGAATGATTTCTTCCCTCTTTATATTCAATTTGAGCCTCCCATTTCAATTTATGGCCCTTGTCTTGCTCTACCACCATGCATAAATCATAGAATTAAGAAGTATTAAATATTGTGTCAAGATGTAAAATAAAGTTATCACTGTAGTGTGCCTATCCTTTCATGGTCAGTGAATGGAAGCTGATCTTGACATTTGTCTAGCTCAGTAGCTTTTCTGTCATCAGTTAAAACTGCTTGGAGGGTTGACTGGTCATAGTAGCTGTAGTTTACCTTTCCCATTACCTAGATTATAAAGTAAATGTTATCTCAGAAATTGCTCTCTGTTAGATTCAGGATTAAATGTATGATATATTTCTGAAAGAAAAACATTGTAACAATGCCAGTGTAGGAGGTTCTCTGACATCTTTATCAAGTACCAAAATAATACTGTCTACAGTGTGTTGCAGTTTATGACACTGAGAATGTCATAAATCAATGTACAAGATGCTGGTTAAAAGAGAGCATGTCTTGTCAGAAGACATCAGGTAGTACCATATTGATTTTTTGTGCACTCTATAAGACAATTTTCAATTTGTTTTACATTGTATGAGAGTTAGAACACATACGAATGGCTTTTTCTTTGAATTTCACTATAACAATTAGAGATGTTTCACCATTTAAACTACTCAGAAGATCAGTGAAGTAGTCTTTTTATAATAGCTAAATTGTGTTCATATTGTCCTTGGTCTCCTACTTAAATGAAATGACTGAAATGTTCCTGCTAAGATGCTTTTAGTTTTAGTACCATACTGAACATGCTATAATTAGGAATATTTCAATCACTAGGTGAATAGTTGAGATTTTTGAGTGGCTAAAACATGGACTTAGAAAGGAATCCCTTTACAGTTATAATTTTGGTTGCCACTTCCCATCTGTCTTTTTCTTTTCTTTTTGTGATGAAGTATGTGCCACTCAACCTGAAATTCTTCAGGTTCAGATGCAGCAAGGACCACGCCTGTCACTGTCTCCATGTGACTGCCTGTATAGGAATGCAAATAATCTATAAGTGGCTTATGGCTCTGTGTGTGGAAATCTAGTCATCTTCACAATATACTCGATTCACAGGGGAATTATATTTTCCTTTGAGGATAGGATTCCATCTCATTACCTGAACTCAAGTGAAAAAATGCCTGGAGTTGAGAAAAGAAGTCTACATTTTTAATACCACTGATGCAAAATGGAGGTCAGATTTATTTCTAGAGCTAAATAAATGAGAAGGATTTCAATTTCATCCTTATCTGATGTGTGTTTTCCTTCTTAAGACACCCAATCTTTAAGTAAAAAATCAAAAGAAGCTCTGTCTATACTTGCACAATTATCTGTAACCAGGCCTAAATAATTTAGCGAAGATCTTAATCATTTCCATTTTTAAATACATCACATTAAACCATTTGCATGTGTTCATTATTTCTAGCTCTATTCTAAGGAAGAATCTTGGTACCTTACAGTCTTTTCAGTTTAAAATAATAATAATAATAAAAAGAAATAAAAAATGGATTAGCTGATAAGTAAATAATGAAAATATCTGCAAATATAAGCTTTGTTCCTGTTACAGTTTTCTGCCATGCTGGCCAATTTCACCCCCAGTCACAGATGACTAATATCAGTCTGTGTTAGCCAAGATCTGCTTCATTTTCATGCATAACTTGCTGGCTCAGATTCCTCTTGTCATGCCTTCAGTCTCAGAGTTTCCTTTGCTGTGTCCCATCCCCCAGGCTTGCTCTTGACACAGCACCTAATTCCAGTGCAAGAGCATATCCACATTTTGTAGCTCTCATTTCAGGAACTACTTTGCAGATATCTACTCCCAGTTAACTCACAAGATGGCATTTCTAATCACAAAATGCCCATCACTGTAAATTGATCCTTTGTTGTTTACATGTGGCTAGTCCTGAGGAAAGGAGTGGGAATGTAGTAGTTCTGCTTTCTACAATATTGTATGTATAAATGAAGACACGTTGAAAGTGAATTATGTCTAATTAATAACAAAAGACTTGCAGTTGCCTGTTGCTTGTGTAGCTGAATACAATTGCTGGAAGGCTGCAGATAGTTCTGAAGAACTTTACAAAGAACAATTGATTTTCAGTCATTTTTATTTTCTTTGCAAATTACATGAAAAGAAAGTTTGATAACTGATAAAGTTTCTGGAATTTATCTTGTCTTTTGTAACAATGGCAGGAATGTGAAAGGAGGTTGAGTGGGATGTAGGAAGATACTCACCTGTTAAGATATCTGTCTCCTGATAAATGAACTCATTTGTATTTGGATTCACTGAATGAGCTCCATTTCTATAGCTCCTTTCATCCAAATGCGGGTTCCCAAAGTGCCATTTAGATGTACTTAATGGATATGAAAATGAAGATCAGAAAATACTGGCATTTCTTTTGCAACCCTACCCAATCTGTGTGCAGGAAGTCAGTTGTTAATATTCATTGTTCTCATATAGGTAAGACCTCTTCTGAACAAAAAGCTGTCTCCACATGTCTCCGCGGTGAAATTTGCAGTTACATCAGCAGCTAGACTTGACTACAGTCTCAAAAGGAGCATGAAAGTGTGAGTTGTTACAAGAGTACAGGTGCTATGGATGCAAAATTTAAGGAATGGTTGGTAAAGGTTGGGAAAACAATTACCAAGGCCATCAGTCTGCATGCTTAAGGGCATTTATGTTGCCACTAAATAGCTCACAGAAGATTTACATATGCTTTGTTAAAAGGTTTCTCTAGTTGCCTTTTCTTCTAATTTTCAGTGAAGCATTGGATAAAAGACAAGCTGTCTGCCAGAACGGTAGAATAATTTATGTTATGGAGACATGTGCTTACAGAAATCATTCATTATATTTACATAGAGTATTCTCATGGACTTGCAGTACCTAAGTTAATTGGTCTATCCATATGTATACAAACATGTTAAATACCTGGAGAAGTACACAAACATTCAATCTGAAATTCTCCTTGGTAGTTAGCTATGCTGAATATTTTATTAAATCACTTTGGAGGTTGTTTCTGATGTTGGTGTAACTACAAGTGTCATAAAAGAATGCTGTAGGCCTGGTTATCCATGACACAAAGATAAAGGCAATATTCATTAGGGAAGGAATGCAAGCAAACAAATGAAGAAACAAAAACCCAGGAGGCTTTCTCTACTTAAAAATGTAATTGCAGCAGGAAAGTGAAGAACAAAAGGTAGACTCATGAATTAAAATGGTGTATCTTATTTCACCAATTCCATTGCTATTAGCATGATAACAGTTGGTGGTCCTAAAAGTTGTGTACGTAATTTTAAAGGACGAAAACATTCTATTTAATTCCACAAAAAAAAAAACCCCACATTGCAAAATGTTAATGTTATTAAACTCTTCCATTTAAAAAATCCTATTTCTTTAAAGATTATAGAAAAGTGTAGTGTGTTTTTAAGCTAATACTACTTGGAACTGTTTTATGAACATTGGCATAATAATATTTGTTTCACTTGCAGAGTTTAAGTAGTAAAAAATGTTACATTTTCTTGATGCTTTATAGCAATAATAATAATAAAATAAAAATCAGCAATATTTACAGACTGTATTACATTAGTTGGCCAGTAGCTAATCTCATTTATAGTAGATTATACATAGTAGGTAGGGGACTCTGTTCCATTTTAAAAATGATGCTTACACTTCAAAGCATTACAGACTGTCTAATTATATTTCAGTTATCCTATTCTTCTTATTTTTAACCTGGACTGAAATGAAAAAACTCTAGAGAGACTAGAGATTATTTAGTTTCAGGGGACAGCAGTTGTCTTCCAGACTGAGGGGCATGCTAGTTTGTTAAGAATGATTTTGAGCTTGATACAACATGGTGTTATCCTGTCTCAAAAAGTGAAAGCCATTTGCAGCCTTGAATACCAGGGACAGTGATCCTCTGTGAAAAATACTTATTTTTCTGAAATTTACTATACTTGTTGCTTTATTTTGAAGTGTTGAAACGATGTTACTTAATTGTTTTGAACAGAGGCATGTTTCAAAAGTTTAATTTTCATTCAGTAAAATACTGTGAGATACCCTGGTTCTTTAAAGAATACAGTGAAGGATGATGGCTTTTAGTAAAATTATATGTGTGTGGTTTGTTAGAAGTACAGAGAGTGCTGAAGCAAGCTCTTTTCAGTTATTTGATTACCTCCTTCCAGTTGGAACCAGACAGGCCAGATGTCCATAAAAAGGAAAGATGTTTGAACTTTTAAAACCATGGAGGTTAAATTTGCTTTTTATCTTCGTCATACACCATAGTGTATGTGCCAATTTCTGCCACTCTCATTTTCTCCCATTATAGTTGTATTACAAAAGTGTAAAGATTTTGAAAGTACTTTGTTGGGAGGGTGTATCTAAGCTGCCTACTTTAGGTGATATAACTATAAGTAACTTGTATTTGAAACTATTTTTGGAAGTTCAACCTACATAGTGTTATGAATATAATGTTTGTATACTATACAGTGCATTGCATCTTAGGAGAAACAAAGTTGGATAAAAAACATGATTTGTCTTTGTGCACTTTCAGGCTGCACAATATCCACAACACAATTAGAATGTCCACTTGATGACTTCCTTTGGTAAAACCACAGATGTGGAGGTGGAGAATTACAGCCCGTGAGGGGGTGGGGTGCTAAAGATCCAGACTATAATATTTATTCTGACTTAAAGTAAGTTCAATCTTTACATTATAGAGATTTGATTTTATAGGATGGAGATGGAGACTAACGCTACTATTGGAACTGCATCAATTCTCTATTCCTGGTATTCCTAATACTGGAGACAGCCCTTAAGGAGGTTAATTATAACTTTTACTGCTCTGCTGAGTCTTGTGTTTCTCCATTTACTGTTATCTCCAGTGAGAACGCCACTGTTTGCATTCTGAGTTTGGTAACATCTGTTGAATATGGAAGAGTCAAAAGGCCTATAAAAAGAGGTATTATAAACTCTGTACAAAATATGTTGACATAGAGAAATTTTACTGAGAAAACCTAAAGAATTTAGGACTACTTATATACAGAGAGTGGTATTCACTTCAGTCTAGACAGTTTATAGAAGGGGTAATTTAAACATTGATTACTATATCATGGTCCATATAGGAATAGGTTTGCAAGGCACATACATCATCGGACCTGCTGAGCAGGTCTGTCACGAGACTACAAGTCAGTCCTTGTCTAAGAAAGAAAGAATCTTACGATTAAACCCCAGATATTTGTGATAATTAGAAATTGAAGAAACAGACTCTTTTGAAGAATCAGATGAAGTTCTCTTGGCATAGAAAGGAAACAAAGCTGCTTTTTACCTGGCGTCTGAGGTAATCTGATCTATATTTTAGGAAAACAAAACAAAACCACTTTGGCCTCATTTATTTTCATTTTCTTTAAGTTAGGAAAGAATGTTTTTCTTGCCTCCTTTCATTCTGCTTTAGATACCGACTTTGCCACGTTAATACTCTCATCTGGATGTTGGGAAGATAATAGGTGTTACCATATGTGTCAATTGCCATTTATTGGTATGAGGCCTTGAACTGACTTGAAAAATAGCAGGTGTGCTTGTAAGAACTGAGGAAGCAATTTGCCTTTCAGGATCCTTGAAGTGAATCTTCCTGAAAACATTAAGAGTGGCTGTGCAGTGTTGTGTTCACATATGTGTATAAAGATTTCCTGGAGACTAGATAACAGAAATAAGGATTTCTTTAGGTCTCCAGATGGATACTACTTGGTTGTTAAAAATGAAATGTTTTCTTCAGTTTTTAAGATTGTCTTGATATAACACTTAAAAGGCATGATGTGTTTTCTACAGTAGCCAATTGATTTCAAGTCTTAAGGTCACACTGAATGTGAATATGTTTTTAATCTTGTCACAGATCAGAATTTGAATGCATCCACCCCTGTTCTTTTAGGAGAAATTGCATAACAGCACAAGGCTTGTGCCTTTATTTAAGGCAGTATTCTCACATTCTGATTATTGAAACACAAATATTGTAAAATGTACAACTCCTGCTGCATTTGGAATAATATTGTGTACTTAGTCAGGGAGTGCTAAACTCAGTAGAGTTAGGTAACTGTACAGTACTCCTTATTTTAAGTTAATTTCATATATACATGCCAGGTTCTCAGTTCTGTTCATACTTAACCAAAATTATCATATTTTCCTTGCAGCTAGGCCCAGTAATATATGGCACAATGCAAGTACAGCAGTTTTATGCCCCTGGACTGAATTCTTATTCTATCCGATTTTTTCCTCCCCCTTTGAGGCACACAGTGCTGTATTTTATATGCAAATATTATGCCATGGTGTAGCTTTTCCTCCCCCTCTGGTGGGAGCATGTGGAACTACAGATGCTAAAGAAATGCTCTGTAGCAGATAATTGCCAGCTCATGGAGCCCTGGAAATGCGACTTTTTTTCATCTCTTTTGAACGTGTGTCATAAATTTCTCTCTGTGTTAGCAGTGCTTTTTCTTTTCTCAGTGAGTTAAAAATTTCTTCGGTAACTGGTTCGACCAACTAAAAAAACCTGTGCTGTGTAACAAGGATAGAAAATTATATTTCTGTTAAGCTTTTCCAATGAACATGTAGTCAAGTGTGATTTCTCATTTGATTCATAAATTCAGTGGAAAGTGTTACTGATATTTTCATAATAGCAAAACAGGACAAGTCCAGAACATGGTGAGGGACACTGAACTCTCATCTACTTTCGTATTTATCGACAGTTCCTTTTGAGAACAATCCACAGGGTGTTCGTCCTCTCTTAACAGAAAGTGGAGATATTACTGACCTTAGGTTAAGAAGTAATCACTTTCCAAGCAAACTGACTTCAATTGTCAGGTGTAAACTAAACATCTTATGGTCTCACCAGTGATGGTATCATGCAAAAATGAAAACTACAATGTTATTTTATTATAAGTCCTCCTTATCATCTTCAGTTGTAGCATGATATCCTTGATCTTTGCCTTTAAAAGGACTCTGGCCCTTTAAAATAATCCATTTACATATTTGGCTCTAGTAGATATGGATAATGCTTTTCCATTAAAAGAAAAAAATACAGAAAAATTTACTTTTGTGAGTTTTTACAGAGTTACAGTAGGGAAGTATGATAAGACCTAACTAAAGGTTGCAAATAATTAGCTTCCATAATAGAATAGGTGTCTATTCTTACTTTGTGACAGACAAAATTTTAAAGAGTTGAGATGCTGACTGAACATCAGAAACACTTGCTCTACTGGAGATTATATAAACTACTACTACAATGATAACCTTCCATTTTGTATACTATCTTTTACAGGATCCATACTCCTTAACATGATATGTAATATAAGAAAAATATTTACATACAAAGTGAATTTTCACTTACTGTATTATGTTGAAGTTATACTGAAATTGATATCTGCCTACCTCAGTCTCGAATCTTCAAAGTACTTTAGCTTGTGTGTCTTGAGGGAAGCATTTTCCTATTTTCCTCTCATGTAATCTAAGCTAAAATTTTGTCTTTTTTTTTCTTTTTCTTTTTTTTTTTTTTTTTAAATTTTAGGTGAAATGTGGACTAAAGCTGTATTACAGTCTTGACAATGAACAAACCAAGCAAAGAAACAAAATCCAGATGCAGTATCTTTTTTATTAAATTGCAATTTCAATGTTCCAGATTCAGACCACTTTGAGAAGATATTCAGATTCCTGTCCAATTCCAAAAACGTTTTTGCTTGCCTCATCCTGTCTCTGCAGCACTCTGCAATTTTATCTGTGCCTATATTGTTTAAAAATGATGTAAAAAAATGTAGAGAAAAGATTGGGAAAAAAAAAAAAAATCCTTTTCTTTAACAGAGAATGGATGACTAATAAGAACTTCAAGCATGATCTGCTTCATAGTTAAAAAAACATTGCAAAATTGATTTTAATACTGTATGATCCGGAAACTGTGGGGGAAACATTTTGGCAGGAGGGCAGAGAACAGATATATTTCAGAGAAAAATACAGTGATACATGCATTAGAAAATACACAAGTTAAAGTTAAAATGAAACACAGCTATTATAAGGTTAACAGTTGAATAATATATCAGAAAACACTGTAATCTAATCTCACAGATGCTGAAAAATAGGATAAGAAACTTAAAACAAGAAAATTATAAAGTATTTGTAAATGATTATTTTTGGTGGAATTCAGTAATTGAAAACTCAATTCCTCTTTCAGCATCAGAGTTTTTAAAATAGTCTTGGATTTTTCGCCCAACCAAGAGTCTACAAAAGAGCTAGAAAATATGCCTCTCTTCTAACTAGATTTTATAAACAATACATTGAAGAGGACAGAGGCTTAGTGCTCTTGAAAACTGAAAACTCAAGAGCTTTGTAGCATGTTCATGTACACTTAGCCAAAGGGCTTATATAAGACTATCAAGAATGTGCTCTATAACAAACTGCACATAAAAGGAAAGTTTGGACAGTCTTTGAATAATGTAAGTTCAGTCATTCAGTGAAAGCAAACAGAATATGCAGCACAAATCCATGGAGAAAGCAAATAAAAGGCTGGTAATCTGGTCCCAGAAAGGTCAAGTGGGAAAGTAAAAGAGCTTCAGAGTGATCCTGCCCTGAAAGAGAGAACAAATAAATTTTTCTATGATATGTAACAGAAGTGAACCCTAAGAACATTCAGCACTAATCTCTGACTGATCACTACATTCATATGTTTTTTTAAATAAAGATGGTCTGATAACGGCCAATAGGCCCCAAAACAGCAGGGAGTAAGGGATAATCTGACCAGCAGTACCAACAGTAAGAACTATTTCCTTGACCCAGGTTAAATTAGAGTCACAAAATCTTGTACATTCATGTTAATGCAGTTCAGCCTTGGTAACCCTGTGTTAGTGTCCAGCACATTTGCCTTGTTACTGATGGCCACTTTGTCTGTGGAAGCTGAGAAATGATTGCTTGCTGTAAAATTACCCAAGCTGAGTTAATGCCTAGGCTCTTAGCCCAAGCAAACCTGCATGCTTCTAGGATAGCTCTGCTTGTGGAATCCAGTTTACATGAATTATTTACAGTACTCAGAAGACTGTTTCTCCTTACTCTCTTTCCTTTACAGTTTTGGAGAAGTTCAATTATGCCTACACCAGATGTAAGCACAGTTTTGCAAATGAGGGAAACACACCCTTGGTCAAAATCTGTTTTCCTGTTGGAACAGTTCCACTGTCCCTTTGCAAAATATCCCTTTGTCCATTGCAAAATATCAGATTATGAAGGTCTCAAGAAGAAATGACTGTGTTGTGAAATACTTCTTACTATGTAAATTAGTATGCCTTTTTCCAAATATTTTCCCTTTGCTTCCTAATTATGATATAAAAAGAGGGTTTTTTTGAACTAGCTGAATATTAACTTAAGTGAATATTAGAATAGTTCATGGACAATGCCAAGCAAACTGTCAAGCTATCAGAGTGTTTGGCATGTGAAAAAACGGAGCTATTCTTTACTAACATAACTAACTGCTATACTTCCCCTGTGATTTAATACTAACATGCTATAAAGAAAGCAATAGATTCTTGTCTTATGCTTGCTTTTTTTTATTTTCCTTCATTATGTAAGTTCATTCTTTGATATATAGCATGAAGCATCAATAACAGAGTAAGGAAAAAAATAATTTCATAACATTTTATGTTTATATGTCATTTGTCAACTAAAGGATTGCAAAGCACCTTAAAATTATTAAGCATCTACTGAAAAACCACTGAAGTTGATGGGGTTCTTTCCACAGACTTTCCCATGCTTTGGATCAAGGCATAAATAATTATCTCCAAGAGCAACCCAGTGTGAGGTAAAATGTGTATGAGAATAGTTAAAAGTAGAAGAGATACCTTAAGAAGTTACACGAGCTGAATTAATAGTACTGGGAATGGAACTGAACAATATTTTCAGTCCTGAGCCCTTTATGTCAAGACACATGTTATTAATAACAGTAATTTAAAGACTATGGCTTGAATGCAGATACCAAAAGATTGTTCTGGTTTTGGAAGAATGTTGAAAGATCCTGCAGCTGCTTAAGGACAGAGGTACAGAACAAAGCTCACCTGTCAGCCTTTTGTCCACACATTCATGTGTGTGTTCAGGTATGAGTAAGGGTGAGCAAGAAAGTGAAAATAAAAGAATAAAATAAAAGAAACAGCAAAAGCTCCACCTCCTTCACTAAGTGAATCTCATCATTTTGTATTGATCAACTCAGAGAAGAAAATTCACTGTTTCTCTTGGAGAAATGGCATTTGATAAGTTAAAACAATATACTTAGAAATATCTGTGAAACATTAAGGCCAGACTGAGAAAGAAAGCTTTCAGCTCAGCATCCTGTCAAAACTATCTGATTCAGTAGTTAAATAAGTTTTAAATAATGGCCTTCAGAAACATTTTATTTGATTTACGGTAATTTTATTTCTCTTTTCAACTCTTTTAAAAATAATAATGTTTTGATGTAGTTTAACATCTCATGGCTGAAAGCCTTTTCAGGCATTCTATAAAATTGTCCCTGTCTGTAAAATATGGTCTTCTTCCTATAAACCATTAAATCAGTGAGTGACTTTATATATGTGTTATTCCAAGGACTGTTTGAGACTCTTTACATCTCCTCGCTTAATGACTTGCAGAATGTTTATATTTCAGGTACACAGATTACTTGTCACTATAATGCAAATTATTAACCCAACTGTATAAAATTAACAGGCTAGTGGTAGCAGAGGACTGTAAACAGGGTGCTTCACGTCTACTCGTAGCTTTTGTAAAGGTATCATGACTTTTGAAACTCAAAGCAGGATACTGGTTATAGGGCACAACAGGATTTGTTTGGCAAGTAGGAATTTGCATTGAAGAGGAAAAACAAATAAACAGATCTTAAAGGTACCAAGATTTGTTGAACAAAATGTTTGATACTTTATGCAAATTGTACAAAGAATACTGTTCTTTTAGACATCAATTGAGTAAAAGCAGCATTACATAATACTGGGAGCAGCAAGGAGAACAGCTGGAAGTGAAATTTGAAAATTGCTCAGAAAGATAAGAGAAAGCATTATTACTAATTTACCTGGCTTTGAGAGGTGGTTCTCTGAATCTATGCCAGAAGTTCTCTGGAGTGACAGGGTAGATTGCTTATGTGGTGATGTTCAACTATGACAGTGACTGTTCAGTGGTAGCTGTCATTATAATGAAAAAGAAGGCAGTGTATCTTAGAGGTATTCTGTCAACTTCTTTCTGGGCATCTCATGTCCTAGAAGTTCATCATTGTTGAAGTCTTCAAAAAACAAACTCTCCTTTGGGACCTTGATACCTTCTTGCTTAAGTATAGAAACTTGGGTGAATAGGAAGCCCTGTGCAGATTGGCATATCAATCGCTGAAAGAAAATGGAGAGCTGTGCTTGGTCAGACCGATATTCATATAATCTTGGCCCTGAACAGGGCCACTGTCAAACATAGCAGAGCCTAGAGGTAACTGGTTGTTCTGGGAATATTAAAGTTACTTGCATGTCTAGAATCTAGAGGTAAGCATGTATAACTATCGACAGACTGTATTGCTACATGTCTACTTTTCTTCATTGACATAAGGGAAGTGTACTTAAAGGACTCCACTTTCACATCGTAAGGCCATATGCTTCTTACCTAGCATTAATCATCTGACTGATAATTATAATGACTGGTTTTTGTACCTGAACTCCTTTGGGAGCGGGCTGTGGGTAAAGTGCCTTATCCTTCTTAAATGTTTCTGTCCTATTAATTTCACTGAGTGTTAGGCAACTAATTACATGCCTGAAAACCTTTGATAAGCTAGGTCTTTGTCCCTGCAAACAGATGCTGTGCTGCTGATAGTATTGCAGCAGAGTGAAGCTACAATGTGGATGGTTTTGTATGTAACTGAGGAACTGGGCCAAAGTTTTTTTTTTCTGAGTGCCCTACAAAGTATTCTACAACTTGGTTAAGTTATTCAAACTCACCTAGCCATTTTCAGTTACTGATATCTGTCTTATTTTAAAACATAATGGTAATTTTTTTGAAGTTGTTTACAGAATAAAGGACCAGAAGATTGCCAATTAATAGAGGAAAAGTAGATGCTGAAAGCATCCTATTTTCTGTGTTCTCGGTTGACTTTTATACAGCATACAAATGCATACTTCTCATCTGGGTTGAGAAACAAAATATTTTATTGGGACAATATACAGTAAAGATCCCATTTGATGTCTATCTTACATGCTCTTGACCCTTATAGTAATAAGTAATATAAGCCCCTTCTAGTGATCTAGTCTTCCACATCTCCAGACTGAAAATTAACCTCTCTGGATTTTTTTTTTTTTTTCCCCTGTTATTTCTGGCTCCAGATAGCAAGAAATATTTTAGTAGGAGAGTTTGGGGGTGATTAAATGTGTAAGGCTGCTGAAACACACTCAATTTTACAGTAATCCACCAGGAAGTCTGTGAGGGTTTGAATTTTATTACCTTAGTGAGTATACAGCTAAAATGGTTTTCTTACCTCTCACATGTTATTTTCTAGCTGTTATACTATAAAGCAGAACCTGATTTTTGTGATAAAATTTTGTGATAAAATTGTGTGCAAAACTGTAGATGTGAAATCAGTGAAGACCCTCAAAAAACATTTAATAATAAGGATGAGTGACAGATAAGAAATTGACTCCTTTTTAAACCTAGAATATCAGAATGAGGCCAACAATTGTAGGTGTTCCCTCATTTTAGAAATGTGAATTAAGAAGAGAACAGGGATAAGTTTGTTTTGGGAAAATATGCCTTTCTTAATAGTCAGCTCTTAAAAAAAATATTAAAATAAAATAAAAGTTATTTAAATACATTGTTTAGAAATGTAACACAGTAACACAGTACCTTTTTCTCGTGAAGAATTACTCATTGCTTCTTTTTTAAAGAATCTAAAATCTATATGATTGGTATAGTGTTTGAGCTGTGATCATGACAACCAATTCACAGTAAGCTGCAGACAGGTTAATATGGACTGATAGTGAAATGCAGAATAGTGTGTCTTGTAATTGGCAGAACAGACTCAACTTGAATAATTTTTACTGTATCTCACTGCTAATTAACACAAATCTCTAACTTCTTAATTGTGTATCTTAAGGAAGGAAACTGTGCACAATGAAACAAATATCAAGGGAAGGACTTCTCTGCCTTCCTTAGGCTCAGCTAGAGTCATGGTCTGTAACCATTTCTGTCTGCAGCTCTTCTCTCCTCACATCACCTGCAGTCCCCAGGGTGTCTCTGCTACAGTGCCCCATAGCTGAGGTTTTGAGCTCAGTGAGTTATTTACTCCAGTTTTGGAGCCATTTGAAATTGGTGGTTATTGGCCCAGACCCTTCTATGACATGGAGTGCTGCTGGAGTTCTAGCTACTGAAATCATTTGAGGCTTAATGAGTTAGCGTTGCAGTAAAGTTTTTACCATGTACAATTCCAAGAAATGCTGCCTCTGTCAAAATGACAGTTTGGTTTTTTTTTTTCCCCAATAAATCATAATCATGTTTGATTGAACAGTACACCTTTTTTTTTTTCCTTGAAGGGATGGCTTTTTATACAGTCCAATATAAACTCTCATTCATACACTCACAAGTAGAGTTCAGCGTGTTGATTACTCGCAAGACTGGAAAAGTTAGGATCAAACTCAGTATGTCTGATGCAGAAATTTGCTCAAATGCCTCTGTATGGGAAATTGGTAATCACAGCCTGAACCTCTGATTAATCAGTTGAGGCAAGGGTTGGGTCAGGTGTGGGAGCACAGGTGAGAGTAATTTAGCTGTGCTCCTGGAAGGGGTGAAGCTTGACTCCATCTTTTCTAGACCTCACTTAAGGGCTGACAACCATCAAGGTAGTGTCTTTTGGAGATTATTTCAGTGGTTCCCAGCAGACTGAAGGCTTCCATTTGGGTGAGTTTTTTCCTGTAAATAACCTTTCAGGTATTTTCTATCATCTTTTCATTATTGTCACCGAACAGCCTCTTAAAAGCCTAGGGTTGAACGCATGTAACTAGTGTATTTCTTCTATGAAAGAACAATATTTCTCTCATTAATGAGAATTTCAATCTTTCTAAACTTGTTTGATTTTTTTTAAAAAAATCAATTCTATGCTTTTTATTTTCCCTGACATTGTTATACTGCATTTAGAGTCCCCATTGCAGAGTTTTTTTCTTCATTTTGAAGAATGACCACAAATAAGCACTCTTTGTTGGGTTACAGACCATCAAAATAATGCTAGTAACAACCTTTGTGTTCAGGGTCATTCTTTAGAAAGGTCCTGTGATCTGTAAAATTAAGTATGCTATTTCTTCCAGTATGCTTACAAAATACTTTAAGAGCTCTAAGTTTTTCTGAAGTACACTGATGTTTTGATTATGAAACTTTTTCTGAAGAGAATGCTTAAACTAAAAAGACATCTCTTCAAGGGCTGTTTACACTTAGTAAGGTTCAGATAGCTGAAGGCAAGACTCATATACACAGCTGCATTGTATTAGCAGATTACAGCTGATGAAAGATAAGTTCTTTCAGGGTGACTTGCAGAAGAAGAGAGTTAGGCTCAGGCGTTTTGCTTTTGATTTGCTATGGGTTAAAATGCTTCAGGTCAGCAGCACTCAGTAACTCATTAAAGCAGGCTATGACTTCCACCTGTGTAAGCTGTGAGTGACTTGCTGTTCTGAGCACATGACTACAGGTGCTCATGTTTAAAGGAGAATGACTGAGCCAGTATAAGTGCAAGCTTACACTGCTCTTGTTGGAAAGAAATGAAGGTATTTACATGTCGGCTCAACAGAATGGCTAATAAATATAATTTGATGGTTGTGTGTATTACAAGGCAAAAGAAAACTTGTGCCACCTTAGCAATATGGCCTTGTATGTTAAGGAAACATGTAGTTCTGTGTGAATGCACAGAGGAAGCACATCTCATAAGGAGTTCTCTTCCATTCCACAATAAGAAGAATGTCACTCAAATGCCAATTTCTTTTTTAAAAAAATTAGAAATATAAAAGTTATTAGGACTGGCAGGTGATGTTAGTCAGTAATGGATATGCACAACAAAAGATGAAAATTCGTATAATTCCCTAAGACCACGGAATATGTGGAAGAAGTGGGCATAGAAAATGTGACTACTACATATTAGGCACCACACACCTGAATAGCACAGAGAAGCCCAGTGTGTTGGAGCTGCAGGATCACCTGTGTGTGCTTTTGTCCTGGTGGCTGCATACTTTCATTTTGTTTGGTGTGCTTTTGTACTTGTATCACAGTGCTGTTGATGTGCCCGACCCTATACCTTATTTATGGCAAGGGCTTCAAATGCTTTCCTGGGAACATGATTATTAAGCAATAGGCTTTTCCATGGGGGTTATCCTTAGACCATCAAAGATCTTCATGAATGTTAATGTTCTTCTGTTATTTTGTTTTTCACTAATAAGCTGGTATCATGATCCCCATCTTATGTGTGGAGCAGAAGCTCAGAACACTATAGATCAAAAATCACCTGTGAATTTTTGTACCATGGATTGCTGCCAGATCTGTGTGGGGCAGGCACAGGTGTGTGCAGTTATGCAGTTGGCCATCAATGTCCAGCTGGATCAGAGCATGAGCCCTGACTAGTCTGGGAGTGCAGATGGAACGTTAGGAGCTTCTGGTGATAAAAAGCATGCAAGGTAAAAAGTTTTTTTTTTTTCCTCTTACTCTTTATATGGTGCCTTCTCTTACTTAGGCCTGGCAGCAAGGTTGCACGTTTCTGGGGTGGGGGGAGATGATGATGTTGTATTTAAGTTGTCTTTAACCAATTAATGGGGAATACTGAGTATGGATTGTCGTATATAAAGGAAAAGAAATTAAGATAATCCCTCCTTGTTTTTGGATCTTAAACTCGTAAATTCAGGGAAATTTTATTCTTTTGGAGCTTCTTTTCTGAGGGTTGATATTCAAACACTTGCTGTGCTTTTATTGTGTCTGATGTAATTTGGTATCCAAAAATAATTGTGAAGAGATGCTAGGTGGGAAAACATGGCCTTTTTGTTAGAGGATGAAGGGAGAGGGACCTGGACTTCTACTTAGTGTTAAAAAGCACTGTCTACTACTTTTTTGGAGGAGTTTATTTTTAGAGGAGTGCTCTAGCCCCATGGTCTTCTGTGGTATTCATGGGTTCTTTTATAGCTATCTGTGCAAATTCAGCTTGTATTCCTGTGCTCTTTCAGTTTATTTCTCCCCTTCATGCCCATCTTTGTCTTGTCCCCTATTTTCAGTCTAACCATTTTTTTGTTGGAAGTCTGACTCATAGTCCTGGGTAGTCATCTGCCCAGGTCCTAGTAATTCGCTGTTGAAACTCTGTGAACTGATTGTATTTAGGTCTCGTTTGTGTTTTACAGGCTTATGATGTTTTAGAAATATGGATGACTGCCATTTTCTGATGTTGCGGAGAGCTAACTACCAACTTGAAATCTTGTTTCAAGTTAAGTGTATTAGGAAACTTCAATGTTTTAAGTGTGCGCTTTCCTTAGCAAATCAAAGTATTTTTATCACAATTTTCATTTTCTGAAGTTTCTGAATTAATTTTTTTTTGAAAAGATTAGCCTGAAGGAGGTTCCTGATAGCAAATGTACAATTCAGAAGTTCTAAAGTTGTGTTAAATTCTGAACTACAGATGCAAAGGCATTTCTAGAATTTTTGCTTTAGAATGATGAAGTAAACTTGACTATACTGAGCCCATCTGGAAAATTTGGCATGTGGACTTTCCGAAAAGAGCAAATTAAGAAAGTTTTCGTTGGGAATCTCTCTCGTACACCTATATGGTAGAAAAAAAAATAATCTTCTGTGTTCATGACTTCATGCTGCATCCTGTAAGCTGTTAGTTTTTTTTTATATTGTATCATAACAGTGGAAAAAACCTATCTTTGTTATCTAATGCACATTACAATCAGTATGAAATTATTCTCTATTGGACTGTTATTTTGTTCAGTCTCATCTAATCCATGTCAAGCCCATCACATGGCCTTTCCATTAATTCCTCTGAATGACACTGTCAGAGTTCCAAGTGATGAAAACTTTTGTACTGGTTTTATACTTTGAGATAAAGTAAAATTATTAACCTTAAATTCATAGTGGAAGATTCTTTACCACATGAAAAAAAAACAACCTATAAGCTTTAGATTTTGAGTTAGTCCTTTGTTTTCATGTTATTTTTGCCTCAAGGGCAGTTGTTTTCTGCCAGTATTCTGTTTCCATCTAATGGGCCCTAAATAAAATTTAAATTTATGAAGGTTTTTCCTCTTACTTGTGAATTACTCAAGGCAATGTAGGAAAGACTGTTTTTCCCCCAGAAATTCTTTGTAATTCAACTTAAATTGTGGCTACCTTTTATTTGTTCTCTGACAAACTGCTAGTGGTAACAACTGGGTGAATCTGATAATCACTATAACTTTTGTGTGTGTGTGATTAACGTTATATGTCATAGTGTGGTATGGAGAGGGCAATTTTCAGCTATTTTCCATTATTCTAAAAAAGGGCGTATTCACGTGGGTGTTCTAAAATCTTTACTATTTCTCCTGTACAGTAACTTTAAAAAACTCAAATTGATATTTTTTGCTTAATCCTTCAGCTTGCTATTCATGTGACACTTGGATGTGGATTTTAGGGTTTTAATCTTTAGCTAAAGGTTTTCAAACTCAGTGATGTGTGTGCATCTTGACTTTTCTATCCTATCACTCCAGTCAAAATCCTCAGGTGTACTTTGTGTTCCTTCAAAGATATCATTACTCTTCTTTCCCAGAATCTATATAGAAATTTTTCAGTAATAACTTCTTACTTCTTCCTCTAGTTTTTTCCTTTGTATCTCTCACCCTTGGCAGCAAGAACAAGCTCACCACAATGGCAGCTAATAGAGGTAGCTCGTATTGAATTTCTTCAGTTTTCATTACATCTCCAAAATATATTTGGTGAACCTCTTGAGGTTCTGTTAGCTGTACTTTCAGTAATTACAGTGGACTCCAGGGCATACAGCTGATTGAGGTGGAAATGGGATGTGAGTCTGTGTATTGATCACAATGAAACCTTTAATTCTGGATCAACCAGGCCAAGTAGGTGCAGACTAAAAATTGTTGTGTAGTGTAAAACATCATGCTCCTGCTGTGGGACTGACAAAGAACATGAAGGCAACATTAACAAGAATGAACAATTAATTTCTGAAAATGCTATTCCCTTGATTAATCCTTAAAGAAATGCTACTTTTCTATTGGCAGCAACAGCCAGTGGGCCTCTTGGTCTTTACAGGGAGCTTATCTGTTAGTGAAGCACTGTCTATAGTGAGATAATTTCTGTAAGGTAAATGATTGAGGATTAACCCTTGTTAACAATTTGCTAATACCAAATGTAAGCACATGCATTAAAGGTATTTGTCTTAGCTGGTAATTCAGGCATTCCCTGGGCCTTGGAGAGTCTAGTCTCCTTTTCCCAAAAAGGATAGAACAAATGAGTGGAGTATCAAATCTTTTTAATAACTATAAACAATCTGAAATGAGAAACTCCCATGTAGCTTTCTGTAACTATAATAGCAATTTCAAGGAGTGTCAAAGTATAATAAATTCAATCTATGCTGATGCTTATTCTGTAGATATATTACTATTACTGAAACATACTCAGAATTGCTACACTGGATTAGCTGAGGAGGAAGGGATGGTTGAAGTCTAAACTCATCTGCTCTTTTATTACAATTGTTAGGATTTTTTTTAATATACTAGATATTTTAAGTCTACAGACAACCTTCTCCTTTCTGTTTCCCATGGTGATATGTAGGTGTTAGTAAGAGGAGCAAAGGAAATTCTTGTGAAGTGCTTCACTGCACATGAGGGGCACTGCTATAATGACTGAAAAAATGTTAAACAGAAAATAAGTTGTCCAAATCTATAATAGCTTCTATCAATTTACCTGTTTTTGAGATGATAAATTTCAGTGCTCACGCAGTGTATTTTTATGAAATTAACTTTATCTGAGGCTTATGGGGCTCCAGAACAATTTCCTATGAAAAGTGCTGGATGTTCTGTTGCTCAGATGTGACTGTAAGCTGGTAAATATACATTATAGAGTGGTCATTGAGAGATGGCAGCTAATAGATTTCTTCCATTTCTGAATTTCATGTGGTAACTGCCAAGATAACAATTAAATTAATTACTTCTTTGATTTTAAACATGTAACTAGATTTTTCTTAAGGTTTTCTCCATTAACATGACCATTTCTTTCTTCATGGAGTACAACGATCATTTAAATCTTATGAGTATAGTCATGTACAAGGTTCAATTCATTTATTTTTTAAAAGATGGCTTTTTATAGCCACCTCTCTTTTTGGGGGGCTAAAGTAGTTTTTATTTTGTGGCTTCTGCAGTAGCTCCAGATATCTTAAGGTCTTAAAATCCTTTGTCCTAATTGTCAAATGAAATGTCTGATTTTAGTTCTAGTTTGGACAAGTATTTAGGTACTGTATTTCAATTCAACTATGGTATGTGAAGGATCAGACTTGCTATTGAAGGATTCAGCAGAGTGTGGGAAAAACTTGTAAAGACTCAGACAATTTGTTCTTGTAAATTTAGAAATGAGTGTGGTGCTTTGTTTTCTTCAATTGGTTCTTCTCTTGTCTTGATTCACTGTCAGGAAAGTGAACAGTCACTGCTCAAAAGTGGTGATTCTTCCTCTACTTTTAACATCACTGTACTGCACCTTGAATATTGTGTGCAATACTGGGCTCCACAGTATAGAAAAAAAAGATGTTGAAATTTCTGAAAGCATTCAGAGGAGAGCAACAAAGCTGTCACGCTAAGAGGTGATTTTATTGTTTTCTACAGTTGTTTGAGGAGGGGAAGCATAGAGGGAGGTGCCAGGCTCTACTGGTGGGAGTTGATGGCAGGATAAATGGAAACAGCATGAAGCTGCACTAAGGGAGGTTCAGGTGTTACATTAGGGAATACTTCTTTACCCAAGGGTGATCAAACAATAAAAGAGACTTTCTAGAAAGGTGCTTAGTGATGCAGGCCTGTCAGTGTTAAAGAGGCAGTTTGACTGTGTCCTCATTAAATGCTTTAACTTTCAGTTAGCCCTGAAGTGGTCAGGCAGCTGGACTTGATCTTTGTAGGTCTCTTTCAACTGAACTCTCCTCTATGTCATATATGTTATGAGGTACAAGCAAATCCTAGTAATTGGTGTGACTGCTTGCAGCTTTTTAAATATTGTGGAATGCCTTCCTAAAATATTGCACAGTCATAAATATGTTTTGACCTTCCCTGTTCATCTTGCCAGCTGGACTCAGTGTGCAGTGTTCACATAAAAACAAAAAGGAAATATTTTTGTTAAAATGAAGCTAAATTTCCAGTCATTCTGCTGCTTTACCAGTACCTGTCCTGCTGTGTCAAGCTGGTTAAATGAGTTTCTATGCAGACGAGTGAGACTTAAAAGGAAATGGGAAATTAAGGCTGGAGGAAAAATGGCACTCTCACAGGAGATGGAATATTGATGAAACTGTGCTACTCAGGTATTCTTAATTGCTGTCAGTACAACTTGAGTTGGTGTAAATAATAAAATCCTGCAGATGGACACAAAGTACAAAGAGGATAGTTAGAGAACCTGAAGAAACAACGTATTTAAAACTCAAAATACTGGTTTACAATGTATGCTGTAGACATACTGTCTAAGTCTCTGTTTCTTTACTAATTTAACCTGAATATATGTTAAGCTGAAGGTCAAGAAGGGATTTATGACCAACTGAAAAAATAAAGTTAAAGATTTCTTTGCTGTTAGGAAAAGAAAAATATTTCTAGGTAACAAATGTAATAGTGAAATGCCCCAACTGTCTTGCATTCAGTGCCTTTTCAGTGCAGGCTAAATCAGTGCAAGGTATTTAGCTTTAGTTTAGTAACCATCTTGTTTATCAAACAGTGATGCAGTATTTAAGGTTGCCTGTATAACTCAAGAATTCAGCTGTTTTTAGCAAGTACTCAGTGGTGTGAGTAAAATTTAGATAAATCATTTTTTGACTAATTCTGGTTTCCACGAGACACAGCACACAGTTTTCTTCTTTCAGCCACTCTCTATACGGGGTAGGAAAGATGATTGTCACAGAAAAATGAAAGAAAATGTAAGCAGAGCAGTCATATCAGCTCAAGGTGAGGATCTGTGTCTTGGGGTATTCTGCTCACAGCTGTGGCTACATGTTGGTGCCTGTGAAAGAGGAAGGGCCGGGCAAGCACAGGTCATTATCCTTCAAGAATTTTCATTTATCTGTTGAGCAGAGAGGGCAGATGTGCAATATTCTTCATTGGGAAGTAGCAGTTATGGATCCGAATTATATGCTATGTGTCTGTAGGATTGTTGGGTTTGGCAGTTCTTTTTGTTTTAATGATGACATGCTTCTTAAGAAGCCTTTTTTTTCCTGATACTTATAAATAAGACTTTAGATACTCTCTACCCCTTTATTAAAATCTTTCAGGGGGTAAAAGGAAAAAAAAAAAACAACTATGGAAACATGTACAATTTTAATGTTGGACTTCTGATCAAATTGTGTTTTCTGTCCAAGTTTGGCAGAAGGACTGGTAAATCTATTTTCAAGTGATGGTAGCCAAATAGCAAAAAAAATCAAGGGGATTATGATTGGTATTTTTAGCATGCCAGAATTAATCTGAAACCAAGGCTTATGGCACTGAGCTCGAGTAAGTTTTTTATGTTGAAAGTTCATATATGATGGTAAGAATGTTGGAACTAAAAATATCTACAGTGAAAATTGTTTGATTTGCTGAGGAAGTTGATTTTTAAAAAAAAAAAAAAAAAGAATATGAATACCACTGTATGACATGCCTATCTGTCTTAATAAGCTTAAAAATGTTATAAAAGAAATGCATTTCTTTTATTATGTTGGCCTATGATGTCAGAGGCAGATGTTGGTATGGAATAGAGGCTGAGCCTTCCTGCCAATATTCCATTATGTTTTGTTCCTATGCAACAGATGGCTGCAGAGGGGTGGTCTGACAAAATGGCACCTGACATGGAAGTGTGCAGAAAGCAAAGGTGTGGAATTGGCTTCCTCCATGTGGGGGGAGGGGGAAATGCAGTAACTGACATTCATTGATGCTTGCTGAACTTTCATGCTGACCAAACAGAGGATGTGAGGGCAGTCAGTGGTGCATTTCAGAAGTGGTGACAGGGATGTGTAAGAAAAGCCATGGTATCACAGAATGGAACAAATAGCATCTCAGTCAGCTCATCTACATGAATTGGCAAGTTATGTCTAGTGAACTATGTATGGAGCTTTGGAAATGATACTGGCAACAATGGAATATTGCAAAGTTCACACCAGGTTGCCCCATGAATGCTGTTACAGCAACAGAAAGAACAATAAACGCACATTTGTTGTAACCTATTGAACCAATACAAGGCAGAAGGTCAAAGTTACCAGGATCACATCATTATTCGTGATGAGAAATGGTATCAGCTGGAGTCAGAATGGCAGTCCAAAGTGTGGGGACAGATGAATTCCACATCAAAGAAAAAAAAAAAATCAAGACATAACTCTCATTATGTAGAACAATATCCACTGTCTTTGAGATAGGGAGTGATCCTTCTGGATTTTCTAGAAACTGAACAGTCCGTGAACTCTGGCTCCTACTTTGTGATGCTAACTAAGCTGTAAGCTTGAAATTCCAGTCAGGCCAGAGAAGAAGATAACTTTTCTCTTGCAATATAACACCAGTCCCCATGTCATTTTGAAGACAGTGGATCACATTACTAATCTTGGCTGGAGCATCCAACCACATCTGCTGAATGGTCTGGATTTGGTACCTTTTGACTTCTGTCTATTTGAAACAATATAAATTGGACTGTATGGGCAACATTTCCCTAGCAATGATGCCACCAAAACAGCTGTGAAACAGTGGGTAACCTCCTCTGGTGCTGTTCATCACTGGTGAAAAAGCCCAGCTAATGATGGTGACTATTCTGGAAAATAGTGTTTTTTTAACTGGGAATTTGATCTATCACATAGTGTTACTGTGCTTTTTGCATCTATTGTAGTTACCATGTATATAAATAGGAGGCATTATTTGCAGAGCAACCTATGTTTAATGCCTTGTGCACATCTCAGAATTTTGTGGAAACTGGTCTATGTTGCTAATTGAACTTGGGCTGAGTTTTCAGATAAAAAGAACACAAAGGATGTGTTAGATATCTACTTCCCTGGAGAAGAGAGGTTTAGGATGAGTTTATTACTATTATGCTTACTGCAACAGGAACAGATAGTTCTTGACACATACTTCCTGAAAAATGCTTAGTGCAGTTAGAAAACCATTTTGTCTTGATTATAAACACTGTAAAGCTTTGTAATTTTTTTTTTTTTTTCTTTTTCCAGACAGTGTGTTCTCTTGCTTGCCAGCTTTTCCTCTTGACTTCACTTTATCTCACTGTGACTTCTGAAAATCTTTGCGGTATTGAGTATGCTTAATAACTTCTGGGAGAAACAGTCATTGGAAAACGATCTTGATATCCCTAACACTGCTCAGTTCAGGTCTGAAAGAACCTCTGTTCTTTCAGCAAACTACTGGGCTTCCCGGGAGGTCGGCAGCAGCTGCTTCTCAAAAGTCGGAAGAAGCCAACTGGATCTATTTTGAAGTCTCTCCAGTTTGTAGGCCAGCATATAAATTTCTATTACTTATTGATACTGGGTTTTAGCTAGGACTGATAATGACAGGAATGGCTAAGAAACTGGTGTATATTTGCTGTGATTGTATTCATTCAGGTAACATGTTCAGCTGGAAGTAGTGACCCCTAAAACTTGTCAGCTTGAGCTGCCTGCTTGTACCTGGTGACAAGCTTTGCCTGCCTGTGTGGACCTGAATAATCTTTTACGCTTGCTATGCTTTTGCTTTCATGGTTTGGAAACTGTTCTCTTATGTAATGTTTTTCCCATGACAGTGTCACTGAGACTTAAGAGGAGATGTTGAGGGATTGTGATAGGTAAAATATAGATTTAGGGTTAACTGAATTAAAACTGGCTAATGTAAAAAGTTTTTTTGTTGTTGTTGTTTTTTTTTTCTATGTTTCACATTAGATAGTACTTTTTAAATTATTCTTTTTGTGCTAGGTTGGTGTTTTCTTTTGTAAAAGCTTTGAGCACTAAGACTTTGAGCTGAATTTTAGGCCTTGTCTAGTCTGAAGAGATGTCATATTGACTGGTCCAGTTGAGTTTGACAAGGGCTGGTTGGAGGGAGAGAGCTCAAGGCTTTTGAGTAATGGTTGGTATATGTGCCTGGTTGAGGCTGTATTGGAAACTGTTTTTGTTTTAAGCATTGTGTGGGAGTATGAACAAATATGTTTGTAAGGCTGTGGTAGCTTGGAGGCTGAGATGTTTTGTCCAATTTCCTGTATGTGTGGCCCCATAGTAAGACAAATGAAAGGGGGGAAAAATACAGCCAACTCCTGAAAATGCAAAAGATATTTTTCCTTTAGAGTAACATAGAAGTCATTACTAGGTGGTGTAGTTTTAACAGAGGAGTAACCAGGGAGAAATGAGATTTTTACCTCTGCCTTTGGGATGATGATGAGCAGTATTTGGAGGATACTGTTAACAGTAACTTATTCTTGCTTCTTGCTGATGCTTAATTTTGTTTTCCTGTTTTCTTAAAACATAATCTGCAGCGTACAAATTAAGTATAAGCCAATTTTATTCTTTTTTTTTTTTTTTTTTTTTTCCCCCCTGTGGTTCAGATCCCAGAGACTGTGTATCTGAGATATGTTAATTGGTTGAATTATTTCTGAAACTATTTTAAAGTACCCCCAGGTTTCTCTGACTGCATTTAGTAAAGACTGCCTCCAGTGGTCTGGATATGAGATCTTTCTTATGGAAATCAACTACTTATAGGTGTTCTAAATGCTGAAGTTAATATTCTGAGAATAGCCAATTCATTTATGCTGCTTTCTTAGAAAGCAGAAGTTTCATTTGTAAGTGTTCTGCATGATGTGCTCTCAAAACAAAGTATCAAAGTGGCACTGCAAGTCTGTGGAATGCCTGTGGCTGTTTGAGCACTTCATCAGGTGAAAAAGCTTTGTGACAAGGTTGCTTGAACAAGAGCAAGTTCAATAGGAAGGACAATTAAATCTATAAGAGTATCCCAGCATAAAGAAAAAGCTCAGGAAGGATGTGACAGAAGCCTAAGAAGCTGTGAGCAGCATACCCAAGAGAGGTGTTCTTGTTTCTGACTTTGCAACTCCTTATGACATAGATAATTAAAGATCGGGGCAGTGTACTGGGGAAATTTGCCTCCCTTGATCTTATGTTTATCTGCGACTTTGATTAATGGAGTCAAAATTTTAACTAGATGGGTCTTCAGTCCAAGCTCCTATGGTTGTTCATCTTATGCGGATGAGCTCAATTATATTTGTGAATGAATGAGAATACCGGTTCTTGACTGACAGTGCTTAAACAGAGAGAGAAGGTGTTGGGATTAGAAAGAGACTTGTGAAGAAGAAAAGGAGTGCAGCAAAAATGGAAATTAAGTTAAAAATTATGTTTCCTGTTAGTTCTGTGGACTTTCAAATAAATAAATCATTTTGGATTTAAATTGTGCTGCAGGTTAAGCTGGAAGAGTGCACAAAAGCCCAAGTGAATACATGTGATTAGTGGAACAGGGCTGGTCTTCCATCTTCTGAAGCAGTTCCCTACAGTGCCCTATATTTCCCCCTTCCAGATACCATGGAGATGCAGCCTTTTTGTGCTGTGTGGTTTTTTAAGTTTGCTGGCTGTCAAAACTGCGGGGTGTGCTTACCAGCAGAAGGCTCTTGTTTGGTGTTAATATTAAATATTGTGGTGATAGTGCCATATTAAATTGCAGTCTTCTATGCTAAAGTAACAGTAATACTGCCATAGGCAGTATATCCAGGCTCTTTTCCAGTTAGCCTATAGACAGGCTGCCTAAAATTATTCTGGCATTTCCAGCTCTGTGCTTGTTCAAGCACTGCTTATGCTAGATCATGCTGTGGTAGCTCTTTTTGTAAAATGAAACACCAAACTTATTTCATGTAACTCATTCAACAGGGAGCTGCATGAGCTATATTTTGTTGTTCAGACCTATAGACTGTAAGTCTAAACAGGTACCGAACCCACACAGTTATAACTTACTGTGGATTTTAAAAAAAATCCTCAAACTGCTTCTGAAAAATGTTTTATTTTTGCTTTTGAATAACTGAGAGAGCGTGAAAGTGTCATCTGCAGCAAAAGGAAAAAGAAAGGAAATGGTGGATGCCCTTGCTTTCTGAACCCAATGGGGGAGGTCTGGAATACCTGTGAGAGTGCAAAGGCAACATGACTGCTTTTGTATTTCAGAGGAGCGAGTTACAACTCAGACTTCAACCTGCCTCAGATTCCCAAGCAAGTGTGCCACTGCTTGCTAGCTACTTAGGAGTGCTTGGAAACTTTATTCCAGTTGCTGGACTGAGATCTCTAAATTCATTTCATGAGTGAGAGATTTGAGAAGAACAGCTCTCAGTAAAGAATAGAATTTCAAGCACCTTCGTAAATGCAGTGCTGGGTGTCTGTCTCAGCCAACTTCCTGAATTTTCCCTTTCCTGCCAGAAATTCTTTCTTTTCTAAAAATATTTACTTGACTTTGCATATTGCTGTCTAATCTATATAGGGATGTTATAGTGCTGATTTTAAAATTCCAGCTGGTACGGGGTATAAGAATGAGTTCTAAAACAGTGCCTAAAGCACTTCAGAACACATTTGGAACATGGTGTGGCTTCTGTACAAACCCATGCCTCCCTCCAGTAGCCACTACTGCCTTCCTAATCTTCTAGAGCATTTAGTACCCTCCTCTTATCCTAAGTAAAACACAATTGCTGGCTCTGATATTCGTTAAGTGATAATCCAGATTAATTCAGACTTTGTAGAAACAGGTCCTATTTCAGCCACAAAGGAACCCAGATTGCCCCCAGAAAATGTGTTCAAACACATGTACAGGCAGTATGTAGAATGCCTTAAAGAAACTGTAGCTAACCACCTTATTAGTATTCCTCCCTCCTCTGTGTTTCACTTGCAGCAACAGAGGGCTGAGCAAAATGCAGTAGAACAGGGACAGAGACAGAGCTGGCAATCATCTCAGTGCAGGCTGCTGAATGTAGGGGGTGGGGGAGATGCAGCAAAGCAAGATTAATAACCTTGCCATAATCCTGTGCACCCTGGAAGGAGATACCTCTGGTGACTGAGCTGTTCTTGTCTTGATTAATAGGACTGAGCAAATGAGTGGCTGGCAATCCACCTGGTTTGGAGGCGACCCCCTGGTTTTGCTGCTCTCTGAATCCTCTACCCATCTGGGAAGGTAACAGTGAGACGTACCATCTGCAGCACACACAGCAGCTATTGGAGGCTACTACTGACAGTTTGTGCTACAGTTTTTTGGTGAGCAAGAAGCCAGGTATATTGTACAGTAGGATATTTCTGCGCTTGAGCTGCTGCATTTCACAATCTGGTCTTTCGGCAACCCCCCACGCTTCCTCTTCCAATTGCCTCTGAGTTCTGGGCTTACTTTTGGCATAGTCTCCTAGATGCATTTTGCTGAGGATGGTAGAGCAGTAAATGGAACCTCTGAACACTGATTATTTTGCTTCTGTATGACTCAAGAAAGAGAAAGAAGGGAAGAATTAAGTACAGCTAAAGGAATTTACATTTCTTTTGGGGAAGTTTGCAGAGAGACAACGCAAATGGTAAGTCTGGGGGCTTGTGTACCCCTTCTGTCTCCTAGGCTAGTTGTGTTTGTTTGTTTAGGCTTGGAAAAAATATATAAACATGAGTAGCAGGTGGCTTGCAGTGTGGTATTTGTAAATTCTGTGCTTATGGTTTGTATCCTCTTTTTGCTTTATCTTTTACTTCCACCCCCCTTGCTATTTGCAAAGCAAAAATGCTTGCAAAATAATGATCTATAGCTCTGGAAAGCATTAGCTGAATAACAATAGAAAGCTTTTCTCATTTTGAAGGTATAAGAATTTCTACTTCTTACTTTATTTTGTTACTAAAACAGCAAAAATATTTACAGTCTAGAATAGGCAAGAAATGAAGCTCATGGAATGTCTTCAATAGAAGTGTCCGTATTTCCATAATTCTTGTCTAGTTTTTTTTTCTGCATTTCAGTCAGCCCTGTAACAATGAATATGTAAGTTAAAAAGCTGCTTCTGCTGCTTTTAGTGGAAGCAGAAGGTAGAATGAAAATTGAGGATTTGTGCATTACTTTCTTATGTGAAGTTCAGCTGTTTGCTTCTCATTAACATTTGAAATGCTGCTTCTATACCCCTCCCCCCCCTTCCCCCCCCCCCTTCATCCTTAAAAAAAGAAAAAGAGAGAATGACATAGAATACATGGAATATATAGCGTCAAGCATTAATTTTGGCACAGAGTGTCAATCACAAATGAGTTACTGTGGGCTATTACTTCTGGGGATGGAGGTGCTACCTGGCTTTCAGGTGGCCAAAGTAAATGTCTCACCCAGCATGGTTCATGGCTCTCCACTATTTCTTCACATCTGTCATTCATGTAACTGTGATGCTACCCAGCTCTTCTTTCCACCTCCTCCCCCCAGAAAAACCCACAAAACCTGACCTGTTTTTGCAGGAACAGTGCTACTCTTTTAACACCCCCCCTCACCCCCCCCCCCCCCCCCTTTCTTTTTTTTCCCCATTATTTAACAGAAATAGCATTGCATTACAATAGAATCAGAGCTTTTATAGTCGAGGATTTTTTTTATTGCTGCACTGATAGTACTTAGCATTCCCAAGGAGGTGAGAAAACCATCTGTAAATACATTTCAAAGATGCTTGGTTCTTCAGATGCAATTGCTAGGGCTGGCTCCTTCTCATTTATATGAATATGAATGACTAATGTCAAATGATATGGTATATCTTTGAAAGACTGCTGCATACCTGATTACTTAAGAGTAAAAAAATGAAGGCATGGATTAAAATATGCTTGTACTAAATGATTGGATGTTAAAGGGGCTTATATATGTTCATGTGTAATGTATATAAAGAAAATGGAATTACGTAATATTTATAAATATGAGGATGCATCCGACAAGATGAACCTTTGATCCATTTGGTACGAAAAATGTGCAGTGAGCCTTCTTGTAATAGATCATGTGCTGTAAAGCTAAAAACTTAATGAAAAGGTTCTGCTTCAGAATAATCAAATCACTTTACTTTATTGTATCCTGTCAGTCAGTCCCACTGTTTCCCACTGGTTTTGCATAATAATTTAAAAGAGGGATTAAAGAAGAAAGAAAAACTAGTTATAGGTGGGGTTCCCCCTGTTTTCTGGAAGTGATGCTCTGTATTGCATGTGATTTTACAATACTGTATGATTGTGACAAAGAAATCTTCCTGAGCAGCATGCGGTTTGCAATAGTTTTCCCTCATTTCACTTTCCACAAGCTCCATCATGTGTAGCACGTGCACCTCTTTTTTTTTTTTTTTTTTTTTTAATGATGGGGAACAGACTCTTGTGTAATTATTCTCTCCTTGTCTTTTATTTTTATTTTCTTTTATTTTTATTAGGGGGTAAAAAAGATGGTAAATGATAACTTATGCTCTTTAGAACAGAAGTGTATAATGAGGGCATCAGAGCAGAGTCTCTGGATGGGAGCAGGAGAGTAATGAAGTGAAACAACTTTGATGTTCTGAGGAAAAAGAAAATGCATTTGATCCACTAGTTATATCCTACATATTCTGGTATGTAGGATATAATTTAATAGTGTTACTTATTCAGAACTAAGTGGAACAGTTGTCATCTGGAGGCTGGAAAAGAAAGGAAGTAACAGTTTTCTTAACATGGTGTCCAGATGTTATGAATCATCTGTTACTTTTAACATCAAACCCATAGAAGTGAAACTGATATGGGTTTTTTTGGGGGAGGTATAGTTTTGTTTATACTGCAGATTAATGCAAATATATATATATATTTTATGTATTGTTCATATATACAGATTCACTGAAGGAGGAAATCTATTGTTTTTCTTCCTGAGTGTCCTGTTTTTTTGATGTTTTGGTAGGTTTTGTGATTCAGAAATCTTCATGGATTCCATTTCTCAATTATGATTCCATATTAGCTTATTTTCCTGTTTTTCTTCCATTGTATACGTTATGTGATATAGTGTTTAATCATACAGTTCGTTTTGGTTTCTAATACTGTTGCTTATTCTTATGGCAGAAATAGAGATGGGTTATACTCAGCCCTGCCAAGGTGTTGTGTGTGAACAAACTTCAGTAGCATTTGGACTGTCTTCTTTTTACTAGTACATTAAAAAAAAAAAAAAATAAAAAATATAAACCCCCAAACCATAACTAACAAAAACTTCTCAGAAAACTGTGAGAAGTTGAGTGTTTTGTTTTAGTGGCCCTCCCATTTTAATTGCATTTTGTGATTTCCCCAAACGCCATCCAATTTGGTAGATGTGAACAGTTTGGATGCTCTTACAAGTTCTCCCCACTTTGTATCTCTCTAAAAAATGAAAAGAAAGCCTGCAAAGCTCCTGCAGGAATGTAGGTACAATGAGATGCATGAGTTGAATTACATAGATGTTACTTTAAGGATAAGTGGAAGATAAAGAAATTTCAGTTTTCTTCTTTGTTTAGTTCCAGTTAGTTGAGCAGCTTTCTTTTCTCATTGCTGAAGTCAGCCATCCAGTCACTAAGCTTCTCCAGCACATGCTTCTGTGTTTCCAAGACCCAGGGTACTTTACACATGAATTCCTTCTTCTTTCTGAAACAAGCTGGGCTGACAACTGGTAAGTCAGTCCTGGAGCTCTGCAGCAGAATGCAGTGGGGGGAAGATGGGAGAGAGGTTATCTACCAGTGATTCCAGGACTTGAATATAAAAGGCTGTCTTTGTGGGATGGCAGAACATGTTATTTTGATTGCTGACTCATAGTGTTAGTCTGCAGTATTACCTTCCCCGAATACGATGATACTGGGCCTGGCTTTGAAATAAGGAACCATAAAAGTGTAGTTTATCAGTAAATATTGTTTTTGAGTGTATACTTCTCTAATTACAAGTGGTATAATCAACAGGAAATTCCCATGATTAGCATTCTTAAATCTATTACTTCGAGAGTAGAAGAAAAAAAGGGGGGGGGGGGAAGGTATAAACAAAACCTTTCGATTTATGAGTTAGTTGACTGCATCCAAGTTGTCTTTTCCCACCCTTCTTTTTCCCATTCCCTTTTGCTCAGTATCAAAGAATAAGACTTAAGAATACTAGAGGCTCAGAACCCATGTTAAATTTATTCAAATCTTAAGCAGCAGGTTAAAAACAATGAAGTCTCTGCCTTCAGTTTTCCTTCTTGGAAGTGTGAAAATGAAGTTTGCTTTAGCTTTTTAGAAGGACGGTTACTCAGATTGCTTAGGGAAAATGGAGCCACAAAGATTGCCTGTTGACTGGATGTTCACAGATTCCAACAGCTAGGAAGACATGTTTTTAGTAGTGTGAGGTCCTTATGTTTTTATTTAATTAGTGCAAAAGTTAATGGCGGATGAGGAAAGAGGAAGAGAAAAATGACTCGGGGTAACCTTCAGCAGTGGTCAAAAATCAAGGAGTGTTGGCAGACATACACAGGCATTTGCTTTCTGGCCTTCTTAGCAGATTGGCACTTCACACAGTTGCTGTGGTATAAGAGCTCTTTCTGACTGACTTGGGAGAGATGTTACATGTGGTGGAATACTATTGATGCTGAATGATGGTAGTGGGCAGAGGCTTATGAGAAACTAGAGGCTTTCTCAGGACTTATTCTGCACAGGCAGAAATGGAGCAAGGAAGCTAGGTCTTTTGTCAGTGTGTAGTGAAGAAATCTTTTGTATGGACAACAATTACTATGTAACTAGAGTGTTTATTCTTTTCAACTAACCTTTCTGTTTCTGCATTGCAAAGGCTAGTAGTAACAACATGTAAAACAAAAGCATGCCTATATCAGGATTAATTGCATATTAACAATTATAATGCAAATATAGACCGTTTCTGTTGCTGCTTTTTAATTTATTTATTTATTTATTTATTTTTTCATGTAGCTTTGAGCTTACAACCTGTAGCAGGGAGATTTTCCATTAAGCCCATTAGTCTCTTACCTCTTTCACAATTTAAGATGATGTTTTTGTAGGTTAGATTTATGTCAAGTTATCATCAAGACCAACGGTAATTAGTGCCTGTATGTTCCAGTCCTGTTGCTAATCATATTTATGAGAACAAGAGGGTAATATCTTGCTTTAGCTCCTCTGAAATAGCTGAACTGATATGAGGTAAGGATAAAATTACCTTCACATAAGTTCCTTTGTGTGTGTGAATGTCTGCTCAATGTAACTCTAAGGGTATGAAAGAGTCTACCTTTTGTATTCACAGGATTGCTGAATGGTTGAAGTTGATAGGGACCTCTGTATGTCACCTGACCCATCCCCTGTGGGGTTCAAGAAAGGCTACATCCAGGTAGCTTTTAAGTATCTCCAAGGAAGAGACTCCACAGCTTCTCTGGGCAGCCTGATATTTTCTGTTATTCAGAGAGCTTCCTGCACTTCCATTTGTGCCTATTGCTTCCTGCCCTGGAATTGGGCAGCACTGAAAAAAGCTTGTCTCAGTCATCTTTGCATTTGTTTCTCAGGTATTTATGCATGTTGATATGATGCCCCTGATCTGATTCTGTCAGCCTTTCCTCATATGAGGGATGCTCCATTCCATTCATCATCCTGGTGACTCTACGCTGGACTCTTTCCCATATGTCTAAGTCTCTCTTGTACTGGGGGCAGAGGACCAGAACTGGATGCTACACTCTGGGTGTGGCATCATCGGTTCTGATTTGAGAAGGATCATCTCTCTTGACCTGCTGGCAACTCTTTGTCTAATACAGTTAAGAATACTTACACCTTTCTTTGCTACAAGGGCATGCTGCTGACTTGTGTTCAGGTTGTGTCCACCAAATCTCCTAGGTTTTTTTTCTGCAGCGATGCTTTTGACCTGGATATCCTCCAGCATGTACGGATGCCTGAGATTATTCCTTCCCAGGTGCAGGTGTTTTTACTCATTGATTGTCATGAGATTCTTATCTACTCACCTCTTAAGCCATGTAAGCGTAAGTTCTCTGTGAACTGTGGGTTTCTGGTGAATTGGCCACTCCCCACAGTTTAGCATCATCTGTGAATTTACTGAGGGTGCCCTCTACCCCATCATTCAGGTTTTTAATGAAGAGGTTAAAAAAGATTGAACTTGGTACTGAGCCCTGGAGTACCCTACTCTTTACTGGCTTTCACTTAAACTTGGCACCACTGACCCCTACCCTCTGGGTCCAGCTGTTCAGCCCATTTTTTTTTTTTTTCTGTTTATCCACTTTGCTGTGTTTTCATCCAGCCTATGCTTCAGGAGCTTATGTTTGTGAATTCTGTACAGGACTTCGGGCCTTCCTGAAGTCCAATAAAACAATATCCACTGCGCTCTCTTCATCTGTCAGACTGCACATTTCATTATAGAAGCTTATCAGGCTGGTCAAGCATGATTTCACCTTGGTGTATCTGTGCTGACTCCTTCTGATGATTTTCTCCTTCACATGCCAGAAATAGTTTCCAGAATGAGCTTTTCATCACCTTCCCGGGGATCAAAGTGAGGCTGACTGGCTTGCAGTTCCCTGATCATCCTTCTATCTTGGAGTGATGTTTACTTTCTTCCAGTCTTTGGGTGCATCCCTCAGGAGATGTGATCAAGCAGAGGTTACAGAGCATGGCCTCACAATGAAATCTACTGGCTCCCTCGGCTGGCTGCATCCCATCAGAACCTATGGATTTATGACCATCTGACTTCCTGAAGTGTATCTGTGCTTGAAGAAGATCAGGTCAGGGAATATGTTCTGAGCTCCAGCCTTTCCCTTTGGCATCTGAGACCTATGAATCCCTAAAGGCTGGCTTTGCTGATGAAGACTAAAGCAAAGAAGGCAACCAGTAACTTAACTGTTCTTGCTGTCCTGTGTAACTGAGTCTCTTGCTTCCTTCAGCAGAGGGGCCACCTTTTCTCTAGTCTCCATTTTGTCAGTGATATACTTGTAGTAGCCCTTCTTGTTGCTCTTGACACCCTGATTCTGTTAAATTGGGACTTTAACATGGAAC
Source organism: Coturnix japonica (assembly GCF_054131305.1). NCBI lineage: Eukaryota > Metazoa > Chordata > Aves > Galliformes > Phasianidae > Coturnix > Coturnix japonica. The sequence goes on along the minus strand of NC_140667.1, from coordinate 21,035,884 downwards.
TGTTTGTATAGTTGTAGGACAAAATGTTATCGATGCATATAGGGCTATCAAGCAGTAGTGATATGTCAGTATAATTTTTATTTTTTATGTACAGATATATTCTTTGCTGACTTTTCTGCTGTTCCAGATGGATTTTACTAAACAAGCTATCACATGTGGATTATATTATAGTGGATTATCAGTATGTTAAAATAATTTGACTGGTTTAATCTCTTTGGAATTATTAGATAAAGCTAGGGATGATTATGCTTTTCCTATGGAAAATGGTTTTCTCTTCCCTACCTTCTCTGCCCTATTGTTCACTGCTAAAGTATTCTTGGAAATCTCAAGCAGCTTATAGCTAAAGGGGCAAAGAACCAGTGTGAGCCCTTCCACAGAGTCTATCACATTGAAGCTGCATTTGTTTCAACCTGTTTTTTTTATAAGGCTTTATCTTGAGCTACTCATTGGTATCTGTACTTTTCATGTAAATCAGTAAATTCTGAGTTATTCCTGGGGAAAAAAAAAAAAAAGTCTAAATGTTCTGTCTACGATGTGATTTCTTAATGAAATTTGAAAGAACAGAGAGTTTTTGGAAAGCAGAAGAACTGCTTTCCAAGTAAGAACTGGAGAGAAGAGAATAGAATGCCTGAACTCAAAGTATGAAGCTAAAATAAGACAGATTACCCTGAAGGCAAAAGTAGCATTATAGTATTGTATGGATGTAAGTGGGGATTGCTTTGTACAGGCTGCCTCTGGAAGAAAATTTTGCTTTTGCATGTTGAAAAAGAATATTTTCGCTGTTAATAGGTTGTGAAATAATCATGACTGATTTTGCTCTTATAAAGCCCCTCATGTGTATTTCAGGAGCACCACTTGGGCCCCAAGTCTGTGTTTCTGCTTTGGACAAGGTAGATGGAGCAAAGATAATAACAAGAGTAGTATTACTAGATCTTCATGAGGGATTTGTATCTCTCTTGAAAAGCTTGATGATTTGAGCCTTGGACTGTATGAGGGTAAGAATATACCTTTTTGAAAATACTGCTGTACTGTAGACTCTTCAATTATCGTAATATGACAGGAGTATAAACATTAAAGTCATGTGTTTTGTTATCTGCTAAACTGCAATAATTTCCATCAGGTAGAAGTGCAGTCTAGGTCTGGGAACAAGTGAGAAAAACATGGCTTAGACTAAGCCTGGGAGGAAAGAATGTGAACTACAAGATGCATGCAGGGCCAAGGTAACAAGAAGGTTCATGGAACCAGAAGTCATGTGGGAATGTGCTAAATCAGAGTTTAAATGGGATTGTTGGGAGAACTATGAGAGGGAGCAATTGGTTTACAGTAGTTAAGGAAGAGTTTGAGATAGAAATGAGGAAATGAGACACGCAGAAGATAAAGTTTAATATGCAAGTATGCAGAAACTTAAGTATCCAGAAATAAAGTTTAAATGAATGATGGAGGCATTGAAGTGTTGTATCGCAAGGAGGTGAGAAGTGACCTAACCTAATAGCTTGGTACTTTCGTTTCCAGAAAATCAGCAGTTACAATTTTCACATGAAATAGTCCTTAGAATGCTTGACTACCTGGCAATTTTGAAGTAATCACCCACACATTCCATTGAAATACTTTAACTTTGCAAGTTTTGAAGGTTTTAGTGACTAAAAAATTCACAAATGGCTCTATATGACCAGCTCTAGAATATGCAAGTAATTTGAATGAATTGGATTAGTATTGTTATGAGACAGTAAATACCATGTGCTTTTTCTCCACTTTTTCTATCAAATCTGACGTGTTTTGTTGTGTGGGTTTTTTGTTTTTTTGGTTTTTTTTTTTGTTTGTTTGTTTTTTGTTGGGTTTTTTTTGTTGTTGTTGTTTGTGGTTTTTTTTTCCTTCCCTCTGAAATGCCAGTGAGTACTTTCAATGAAATAACCTTCATTTTAACAGCGTTTCTCAGAAGCACCTCCTGTTTTTGTGTGACCTGCACCAGAGTGTCTCTATTTTTTCATTGGAGGGCAAAGAGGCCTCAGGGGAGCATAGATTGCCTTAGTACTTCTTAGTACTTCTTGGCACTGTAATGCCAAGCGACTACTGTTCGATTTAGCTGGATAGTGAGAGACAGAGTAGCCTGACTTGTTAGCTTTCATTTTCTTCCTTTGTCATTGATATTCAGGGCTTGACGAAGTAACCCGATGCCCTCCTTTTAGAAGTCACAACCCTTCAAACCACAAAAGATCCCTTCAAACGGGGATTCCCTTGGCAATCAGCTTTTATAGTTTAAGCAGCTTTATTGCAATACTGAAATCACTGACAGTTGAGAGGGGTAACTAGGAGCCTTCTTATAATATAAGTACTTGGCTTGAGAATGTGTGCTTAAAGGTCTTAAGCTGCCTAAAACAGTCTCTTAATCTGCTTTAATTCTTACATTATTTTTCTGATGTAGGAGGAGATGCAAGGTCTTTCTGTTCTTTTAGATGAATAGAGAAGCTCCACGCATGCCTTCAGGTCTATCAGAATCAATTGTATGCTATGTGGTTTTGGGATAATAATTTTTAATATAGGAACAATTAAAAGTCAGGGATTACGACTTTACTTTTGTTTTCTTTTTACTTATAGTCGTCTTTGCATGTCTACCTGAATCTGAACTCTTTTTTCTTTTTAAGGAGAATATTAGCAAGTAATGCTAATTATCCTGTTTTCCTGCATTGGTGATGTTAGATAAGAAGTTTAGTAAAAAAGTGTAGAATTTCCTGGCTCCCTTGAGTTCCTTTTTGTGAAAATCTGGGTGAAACTTTTCAAGAGTAATAGACTTAAGTCTGTATTTGAACCCATAACCTACAACTCTCCTAGACATCCCAATAGTGTGTGGAAAGAGTGGGGAAAAGTAATTATAAACTTATATACTTAATAAACTTATTTATCTGATTTCCCACTAAAGTTTTTCTGTGAATCATATGAGTTTCAATTCTCTCTGCAATTGAGAGCTTTTGGGTCTTATGTCTAGCAGTGAGGAAGCCAAGCTTAATTCATCATCTCTTATCTGGCTGGAACATAGACCTATCTCCTTGTCTGTGGCTAGAGATGAACCAGTTTGAAGTCTTTCAGGTGCTGTCAGAAGGAAATACTCTTCTCCTGATGCCATTTTTCTTTGTGCTTTAAAATATGGGGAGGAAAACTTTGGGAGCAAAATAGTATAGTTGAAGCCAGAAGTAGAAATGGGTAAGGCTACTACTTTGATATTTATAAATGTTTCATTTTATAGTGGGGAGTGAGTTGTGTGTTACACTGATGAGGAGAAAACACACTTTGAAAGTCATGATTTTTCTAAATCTATCAATATTTGAGGAAATAACATACACTGTGTGTACTGTAATTAAGAATTTCCTAAATGTATTTTGTCCAGATGAAATGTCTACTGTGCAATAAGAATGTATGTTCTACTTATTGGAAACTTCCTGAGCTTTTAATACTTGAACTATTTTACTTCTGAATGCTGCTGATAGCTGTCCTCTTTTTTTTTTTTTTCTTTCTCTAGTTAACTGTAATTGCTGTAGTAGGAGGTCACTTCCATGTTCTTGTCCAGATCCTCAGGCAATGTAAATGAGTAGGTAGTTCCAATAAGGATGTCATTGTAAGAATAAGCATTTGGCCTGCAGTTGTTAAACTACAATGTACTGTCTAAATAATACTTTTAAAATGTAGATGCAGTTTTGCAATCACTTTAGACTTAAGCATGTTTAATTTTTTAAGCCTAGTGGTAAGTACCAGGAAGCACTAAAGAAAAGATCACTGAAGAAAGGAGAGTGTAACTTCCACAAAAGGCCTTGGTGTTGCCCTTGATTTTAGTGGGATTATTCAAGTGCTAAAAAACATCAAGAACTTAGTCACACAGGCTTTGTGTGATAGTAATGAGCTAGAAGTTGCCCTCAGTTAGTCCAATACTTTGAGTTTCTACTATTACAAAGGAAAGGAAACATTTTATTTGCTTCAGTTTCTTAATGATAGATAAGCTCTTAGCTTTTAGGAAATCGATCTTGTTAATAAGTTATACTTAATAAACCATTATTACAGTTGGTAGAAGCAAGGTTTTAATATAACTGTAATATATAGATTTTGGGCAAGAAGAGGAATTCTGTCAGATTATGCTGGATTTTTTTTTTTCTAATGTCACATCTTAAAGTCTCCTACTTGTGCTTTAGTGCTTTCTTTTTTTTTTTTTTTTTCTGCTCTTTTACAGAGTCTCAACTTCTATTTTTGTGTCTTGAGGTTAATCTTGAAGGATCTAATATATGGATGATAGATTAATATAATTTTGTTTTGATTATGCACTAGATGGGAGGTCTTTGTTGTATTGCATTGTTGGCTCTACCTACCATAGTTTGAGTAATAAAGATAAATATTACAAGCCCCAAACAGCCATTATTCTGCTTAAATTGCTCTTTTAGGTATCTGATGAAGCCTGGGGGGAGGGGGTGACTCTACTCAGAGGACACTGACAGGTGATATACAGAATTGCTAAAGCTCCGAGCAGTCTGTCTAACTGGTCCCTGCAAAGGAAATATTTTAAATATTTAATGGAATGATAACTTTTGTGGCAAGAGTTTTAAAGCAAATAAGGCTGTAGTGTATGAATCCAGAATCTCTTGTCTAGATGAACATCTGTCCCCTGAAGAAGATCCTTACAATATCTAATGGACATGAAAATTACAAACTTCCATGGAAAGTGAGAGGACTGTGATGTTGATTGCTTTTCAACATATGGAGTATGAAGGTTGCCCTAAAAGTAATACCTCCTATTTCATAATGTTGGCTCTGGACTTTAGTGGTGGATGTTGGTGGTATGGCAGTAAAGGTTGAACCTTCTTCCAAATATTCTGTTATGTGTAGTTGCCGTGTGACAGATGGCAGCAGATGGGCAGTCTGACATAATGGAATCTTAAATGAAAGTGCATATGAAGAAAGGGTGTGTCACTGAATTCCTCCTTGTGGAGAAAATGGTACCCACTGATGTTTGTCAAGGCTTACTGAACATTTGAGAGCAAACAGTGGTTCTTTGCTTGAAAGTTCAAAAATATATTGTTTTTTCTAATCAGAATAAGGTGAAGAAGCACTGAATGCCTCAAGATGGCTCTTAATATTCTCTGCATAAATCCAACTGCTTTAAATAACGCATCATAAAATGCTTCAGCCTTACAATTTTCTGTCACTGTCAGAACAAGGTTGGCATCAAAATATTTTGGGCCATTTTGCCTTACACCTTTTTGATTTCATTTTTTGGTCTAAAATCTTCATAAATGAAACATAACTGATTATTAGTTGTTCTCCAACAGTGTACAACACTAATTTTTTTCTTCCAGATTTTGGTCAGGGAATAGCTGAAACTATACAGTTGCGTCCTTCTTCTGGTATCCACAGCAAGGAGCTGTGTACACACATCTCTTTCTTCAAAAAGATGAATGTGATTCTATCACACTTACTCACTCCTGCTACAACAGAAGTTGATTCCTTGTTCAGAACGTTTAAACTTTCTGTACTTCTGAGGTGAGCAACCATCAAAATTATTTTAGTTGACCTTTTATTCCTGCAGCCTGGGGAAAGAAGGTTGAGTTTTAACTCAAGAGTTGGTTCTGCTGCTCCCTTTCCCTATCATTTTGTCTCTACAAATTAGCTGCAAGTTCTGCTTACCATATACCTTTGAATTTTTTGCCTATATGAGAAAGTCTGAGTGTTGTTTAGGCAGTCTTTGTGAACAATTGTATCCTGAGCCAAGCATTTAAAGTACACTTTTAATGAGCTCTGTCTCTACTTGAAATTTTTTTTATTTTTTCCCTTTGCTGCCTTTTCTGGCTTCCATACAGAGTTTCTATTATGTTTGAAAGTATATAGTTTAAAACTCAGATTTTCTGTTTTCTGAGTGACCCCGTGCTTCTACGTGCACCCTTCCCCATTTAGCAATATCTTTAAATACAATTTATCACAGTGCAGTATAATCCCTAGGACCAGGAACACAAAGTCACTGGCAGTGAGGGCTCAGGGAGCTCAAGGTCAAGTTTCTCTTGTCCCATTGCAACCTGTGTTCAGGAGCATTTCCACAAGAGAGACTATTTTAGTTCTTCAGAATGGCTTCCTCTCTTGAAGTGTTTACCTCATTGAAACAGTTCCTCTAAGCAAGCATAAGGTAGTTTATCTAATTACCTAATTATTTCATTAACTGTACGAATTTCCAGGGCTATACACTTAGAGATAAGTACATTGGTCTAAGAAAATATCAGGTAAAATGTGTTCCTTGCCTCTCTGAACTTCCCTTCATTTTCTCTTAACAGTGTTTCTAGAGTAGATGTTTAGTTTCATTGTGACTCATTTTATTTTTTTAACTTAATGCTATCTGAAATTCGGGGTAATAATTACTTTGTTCAGGATTGATGTGGACAGAAGTAACTTGATTTTGGTTAAATCAGTTCATTCTATATGGAAGCAACTGAACATCAGAACCGAAACCTAACCTTCTTTTAGATGATCATCTAAAAAGTCCTTAATCTGTAGAGAAAATGGCATGTATGTTTTATCAGGCTGACAAAAGGCCACACTGCCTACATCTTATGTGACAGAGAAGGAGACTAAAGTAGTCTTACAACAATACTAAACTGTGAACGATGGTTATATCTCAAGACAATGACAGTATTTTAAAATTCTAAGAATTATCTTTCTTGTGTGGCAGAGTTGATCTCTTCTTTCTCACCATCCCCATTTCCTTGTTTTCCTTGCATTATTTGCTCTGTCACAAGGTTCTTCTGTTAGGATAGGTTTTGCTAACACGGAGCATCAGAAAGTAGATGACAGGACTTCGGATCTATAAAGAGCTTTATAAACCAAGTTGTCTTGTTTAGTTTCAGGATGCACAGTGTTTACCCTTGAGAAATAGACTATTATTTAAATGTGGTATTCTGTATCTGGTTGGGATGACCACTTGATTTAGAAGGTACTGTACCCTGTCATACATATATATATATATATATTTTTTTTTCCATACAGCTTCAATATGTGGGACTTTTTTGCTCTTCTGTATGGCATAAGATAGACTAACATTTGTTAAAGAAGTAGACTATAAAATTTGTATCCTTGAAGCTTTTGAAATATTTCATCCAGACTGTACCAATGAAGTTCAAGCTTTTTCTCGATGTACTCAGATTAAGAGTTTAGCAGTCCAGTAAGCTTGTGACAATTAGAGGGAGAAAATACCCTGTGTATGTGATTTATTTGTAGGTTATTATTATTGCTGGAAAGATCTATCTTAGTATGTTCATAATGAATATGCAGAAGTTTACTTGGGTTTTACCACACTTTTGCTTGTACTGAAGCTGTTTTAATTGTATTGGCATTTTGAGTACAGAAGCAATTGCAGTCTTTGTGTGATGTAAGTTGATACTTGGGGACAGAGTCTAGCTACTTATGCTAGAATAACTAATAGGGTTAATTATCCTTGGGACTCGGAGTAAAATCCCACTGAGATCAATATAATATGCTTAAAACTTCTGTTTTCAGGATTTATGTATGTTCTGATTACTTTTGCCTCGGTTTTGTTTCCAAGCTCTTTTCAAGTCATAAAATCTTAAAGTTGGAAAATCTGAAATATTCAGTACTGTCCTAAGTGATGCTCTCACTGGAGTGCTGTGGTTAAAGGCTGACTTTCTTGTAGATTCCACAGCTGTAAAATACTGAGCTGGTGTGCGTTTAATTACTGGTAATGAAAGCTTGCCCAAATAAAGGTTTTGGTAGTAAAAATGATACCCAAGTCCCTATCAGAATTCCAGTCATGTCTAGTTTCTAATGATTTAGAAATTGATTATATACCTCCAGCGTATTTCACTAACAGAAGTATGTGACTGAATCTGAATAGCTCTTTTCCTTCATTTTTGTATTAATCAATCTAACTCCTAAAGTATTGTATCTTAATATCATTGCTTAGCATGTAGAACTACTATTGGAGTAGGAAATTCAATGGTTTGGTTTCCTGTTATTCTGAATGACTTTATACTCGGTATTTTAAGAAATCGTGGACTCTTAAAGCAAGTGAAAACAATTTTAGACTCAACCTGGAAGTGCTTTGTATTCCCTTTCATGACCCCATTTTTCAAAAAATAAAGCAACTGAAATGAAGATCTCCATGAAGTTTTATAAACTTAAGTCTTTAAGCACTGTTCTCCCTATCTCAAAAAGCAATATAGGAGCAGTTTCTTTTTTTTTACTGAATTTCTTTTAACTGTCATTTATTTATTTATTTATTTTTACTTTCCTGAGAACACATTACTCCTTGTGGCAGCTGCAAAAATGGCTGCTGTTGCTAGAGCTTTATATGTATATGAAAAGCCGTGGCACAAATCAAACCCATATATACAAAGGACCGTAATATATCTGTTACTAGTAATTATGTGCATTAACATGATGGACATGATCTGATTTCTATTATACTCACGGGAAACAGGGAAATGGGTGCTCACAATGATACACACAGGAGATTTGTATCTTTAAAGCATGATATTTAAATATGTTTCTTTCAGCATCAGTGATTAAAATTGGTAAATCTTCATATTCCAGACAGAAAATGTTATTGAGATATTGGCAGTTCTGGGCTGTTTGTATCTCTGGATTCTTTGCTGCAAAGCTAATGCTCAGCTGTGCTTTACCTTTTTATATGGGAAAGCATCTTGGAGATATAAGGTGTTCTGAGCTAGTAGCTGTCACAGTTGACGCAGTGTGTTGATTAACTGGATATTAAAAATACTACTTCAGAGTAACTTTCTTCTTGCTTAAACTGTGTGTATAGGATACATTCCTTATTAAATGTGCCACAAGTTAAGGTATTTTTATTTTTTTTAATGAGGAAACAATTATATGACAATCCATTTCCATACAGTACTTTGAAGAGCCGGAACAGAGACATGAATTAAGAAATGGCAGTACTATCACCTGCTTTTCCTCAGATGGAAAAAGAGTAGTAGCAATATCCTAAAGATGCAGACTTCAACACTGTAATTGTTACCTTCTTCTGCTTAGAATTAGGCTACTATTATTAATAGTTTTTGTAGCTGACAGTAATTCTAGGGGCATGTTTTTGAGAATAGTTATTTGCTTCTACTTCTGTCTCGCTTTCTTTTCTTATTTGCATAAACTTTGTACATTTCTAGGGAGAATGACACTTTTGTTTTCTCTTTAGAAATCTCACTTGGCATTTAGCAAGAGACATAAGAATGTCAGATTGATGAGAGTTGTTTGCTCAAGTCAGACCACATTCATTCAGCTGGACAATATCTGTTGTTAACAGCTATAATTATTATGAACAGGTTTAAAAGGACAAGCTTATTGCTGTGCTTTGGCAACATGCTTTTGAAAGGCTGGTTACACAGTAGTAATACTTGGCATGTTATATTGCTTATTATTTTTAAAGTGTTTTATGAATGTTGACCAACTAAATGTGTTAGCCTTTCTTCTTCGTTAAGAAAGGAGAGCATGGGTATGATTATACAAACAGGATGGGGAGGTGGGATCACCTTGGTTAAGGTGCTAGAAGCTGCTAAGAGTGAACAAGAAGTTGCAGAAACCTTAGAAAAATCAGACTGTGGAGTTATGGAAGTTCAGCATTTGCAAAGCAAGAAACATGCCCTTTATGCTGCATTGCTGAATCTAGTGATTTCTGTTAAGCCAAATGGTGGTTGTTTAAGAAACAGGAATTCTTTGTGATGTGTTGGGTTTTTATTGCGGAGATCGTTTACTTTATTATACGGACAGTTCTGGGCAGATATGTAATCAAATAAATAAAATAAAAATAAATAAAAATTAAAAAAAGACTAGGCCCTAGTGACGATTTGTGCTGTTTGATAAAATCATTGCTGCTCAGTAGCCTGACTGGTAATTAGGTTTTATGTGAGGAAAAGCACACATTTGGCCAGCTGACCCTCAGTAATGAATATACCTGACAGAATGGTAAGTATTACCTATGTGTTTTGTGATGATGCTAAAACTAGAAATTATGATGTAGCTAAACAGTTACTGCAAATGCAAAGCTCTCTATTTTAAAATGTTTTCAAATATGCATCACATGTCTGGGAGTGTGTTTGCATTGGTGATCTTTGTGACAAAGGGGAGATATCTTCTTTCTTTAAGTTTCTTTGATAGTTTCAAGAAAGATGATTTGAAATGAGACTCAGTTGATAAGACATGTAAATTAATGTTTGGAAATTTTGATATGTAGTTGCCAAGAATTTCGTAATAATGCTTAGCTGATTGTGACTTTATTGCTTAACCAAAGTGTGTCCTGAGCAGTGGTCTGTAGTTTGAAACTGACACATTTCAGCATTTTGCACTTGGGAGAAAAATGTGGAGCTAGATTTTCTTAGCTCTTATGGGCTCCTTTTGGATATGCAAGCAAAGTCACTTAGAAAAGTTCACCACAATAATTAATTCTTATTTTGTCATTAACAGCTATGTTTGTTTCCAAAGGCTTTGGTACATAATAGTAGACTTGGTAGTCTGACCTTTATTTGGACACATAAACAACAACTGGGCTTTTAAAAAATTCAGTCCTTTGTTCTGTCTGGTATTGTTTAGATTCAGTGATCATGTAATTTAGATTTTGGCTTCCACCCTCCCTGCCTTATCTATCTGCTGTTCTGGTCCAAGTGTTGTTTGTGATCGAGGCACCCTGGCTCACTGACATAGCTGGGAAATCAGTTCCCAACTCCCTGGGTTGAGTTTTTAGTCAAACAGGTGTTGCTTTTCTTTCAAGACATGACGTGTTGATAAATAACGTGAAGTCTGTCCAGCCACTAAGGATAAAAAGGAAGCAGGTCAAAGGAGAGCCTAGCAGAACTGTGGACTCTGAAGAATGACAGAAAAAGGTCTAGTCTCTGTGTCTGTTTGTAGTTGCATCAGCTATACTCATGTCATTTTTGGCAGGTATTTAACTTCTTTCTGAAGACCTCCAGTGATGAAGGCTACGCAGAGCCCCTAAGCAAATTTCTTTTCCTGAGGAGGATTGTGGACGCCCCATCCCTGGGGGCATTCAAGGACAGGCTCTGTGCAGCTTTGTCCAGTGATTAGCATCCTTACACACAGCAGAGGGGTTGAAACTAAATGATCATTGTGGTCCTTTTCAAACCAGGCCATTCTGTGATTCTTCTTCAGATGAAGCTAGTGAGCAGTCATTGAGAAATTGCTTATAGAATTTGAAATATTACAAATGTAACTGATAATATGAATGTTATCAGTGCTTCTGATCCTTACACCAGCACTCTTATTCCCAACAGCATGGACCTGATGATTTCACAGATTATGCTCCTTTAATTAGAGCATGGAAAATTCTGCTGGAGATTGACACTCTCAAGCCTGCGTGTTCTGTGCTAGACTGTTACAGGGAAACAAGGTTTGAATTTATTTAGGATTATTCCTAGGGAGACTGCAAGCATTTCATCTGGAACTTGAGAAAAGAGCAAGCTGTTAAAGGGACAGCCATGTGAAGAGCTCACATTTAGGGTTCAGTTTCTTTCTAGTACCTTGTGGATCATTATCTGAAGTAATTTTCCTTATAACCACGCAATTTCTTCCCTCCAGCAACCAAATACATTTTCATAAACAGCATATAATAGGTTTGATGCTACTGTGTGTAGGACTGAATTTCTGTACCAAAAAGGTAGGGATACTAGATAAAAGAGCAGATGGCACTGTCATTATCGTAAGAAAACAGATAATGAAGTTGTTTGGAATGGGGAAATGAGTCAAAGAATACTGTGTATTAGCATTTACTCAGATGTCTTTAAATACTTACAGTTTTAGATTCAACTTATCTTACTACTTAGCTGTTCTTTCAGCTATAGATGTATTGTTTCCTTAGACAAAGAAGGGCTGCAGAGCTGTTGACCTAGGTGGTGTCTGTGCAGGAGGACCTGGGATAAGGATGTTCTTTCATAGCTGGAATCAGTCTCTGAATCTTTAACAACCAAGTGGAGGAGCAGAGATGGGACAAGCATTCAGATGCATGCAGCTCTTGCTTGCTAGGATTTATAGTCTCCCTAATGTAGCAGGATCTTGATTATCTTCCTTTCCTAGGTAGTTATGCTAGCTAGATCCACTGTAAGGTGATTAAGACTGTGTTGAAACTTTGACCCTTTCATATTCTGTGGACAAATGCCATCCAATGGCTTTGTCTTGGGCTGGGAATTAAAACTTAAGTATTTATTCTCCCTGTCTTGTGAGAAGGTTTTTGTTACATTAAACAAAAATCTCTGCCTCAGCTTTTATTTCTGTAAAACTGTGTCTAGGAAGACAACTTTCTCCACTGTCTTTAACAGTCTGAAGTATTTTCTGATTGCAAAGTGCTTAGTGAGCTTGTCACATTGCCCTTATCTGTTCTGAGTGTCACACCTTATTTATTTCTTATCATTCAGCTGTGGATTTTTTTTTCTGATGCGAGTCATAACTTTCAGAAATTCTTCTTCAGGCTTTTTGGTTTGAGTTTCAAAATTATAACTGAAAATGTTCTTTTCTCTCTTTTCAATCATTACTTTAGCTCCGTTACTCTTCAGTTGACTGTTCCATATACTATTCATGATGGAGGTTCTGCTTATTTTCTTAAAATAATTGTTAGAACAACATGCCTCCAAACAAACAATCCTATTATACTATACGCTACACAAATGCAGAAAAAGATGATTTCTCCCTGCAAGGTCCTGTCCTTTCACGCGTGAGATGGAGACCAATGTTTGTTCAAACAAACAAAATTAGAAACTATAGTGAGTTTGAAAGGTAATACATTAAACATGAGGTAGACAAAAATCTATTTTGGAGTTGTGTTCTCTGTAAATAAACCTTTAAATTTATTTATTTAAAAATAAATATATGCATTAAAACTGTGTCACCTGAAGTGATCCAGTAATCAGCTCAATGAAAAGTGCTCTTTGAATGCAAAGGGATGGAGAGTCTGTGAAAGATGAAAGAGCGAATTTCTCAGTGGCTCCTTATTGTGCTAATTAACTTAGGCAAACCATTTTTTACCTTGATATTCTGCTAGGATAGATGGAAGAGCCTTGTATGCCTTTCAGGTTTTGCTTACAGCTCCTTCAGAAGCCTTTCCCACAGCTATTGTGTGGGTTTTGAGAGGGGCCCTGCTCTGTGGGACTGCAACAGAGTCCCTGTGCTTTGGGGAGCCCGGGATGAGCCCTAGGATCCCCAGCAGGGAAGCAAACAGCTCTTCCTTCCCTCCTGATTCCCAGCAAATAGTGATAGAGAGACAGCAGCTACAGAAGCTGCACCATAGTGAATGCTAACCAGTAAGGTTAGGCAATCAGCTTTCTTGATGTAGTTTACTGACCTTCTTGTTCATACGCTGCTTTTATTATGTTAGAATTATTGTTGCTGTACTGTGTCATGCTTATAGTAAGTACTCATTGGGACGTCTTCCCTGACCCATCAGGTTTCTTGCATGATGGTTAAAATAAAATAGCATTCATGGAGCAATTGGAGGGCAGTGGGGGGGTAAATGAATTCTTTTCCATAACTTGTTTTCCCTCAGGTCCAGTTCATCTTAGTGTAAAACTGGAAAGTTTTCTTCTGTCCTCTGTCACAATCTGAGAGAACTGACTTTTTATACTGATTTTTGTGATCTTATCCAGAGCCATGCTAAGACTTGGCTACTGCCAGCTGGGTACCTGCTGGGGAAATGCAGAACAAAATTCTGCAATCTGTTGTAGGCGTATGACCCAAAGCCTTTGTAGAAGCAAACAGCTCAAGTGCGTGTTAGTGACTTGATTTATGTTAAACTGTGTTTTTAACAAAGTTTAAAGTAGGACAGATTGAGGGAGTCTGCAGCAAAGGATAAGTGTAACCTACAGTGAGATTTGTATCAATGTATCCAGGTTGTATTATCTCATCTTGTGAGTTTGGAGACCTTGCTTAAGTGTCCTTTTCTGCAGTGTTGATGCTGCAAGTGGAACTGCTTAAGGCTGTATGCCAAACCTCAGTAGAGGTTCTATTTAACTATGTTTCTTTTCAATTGCATAAGAGTGAGGAGTTCTGTCTTTGTACCTTGTCATCATGTACGTGCTGCAAGAGACTTTTCTGTCATGTCTATACCCACATGAATTTCTTCCTTGCATAATTCATCATTGAGAAGAATTTGCATTTCCCTGAAATCTGAAGTTCCAGGATTGCACTGCAGTAACAAGAGAAATGGGGGCCAGAGGAGCTGACCACGTTTGTTTGCTTTTGACCTAGTGCTGTTGCAAATTTATTTGTTGTATAAAAACCTTGCAACTAAGTGGGAATTGAGCAGGTGCCAGTGGAATATTTTAGGCCTTATAGAAGTGACATGACCAATTTATATTTTTTACTTGAAAAAGCATTTTCTCAGCTGCCTCAGCACAAGGTGACCATCTGGCTGTGTCCCCTGCTGAAATGACACTACAGGGAAGCTGAGCCTTTGCCTGCCTCAGTGTAGAGACACCCTCTGCCCTGCTATCCATAGTCAGAAGCTTCCTTTGGCATTGATGTGAGGAAGTGTAGAGGAGAAACAGGCAACAGGGAGATTTTGGTATCTTATCAGGCACTGAGCTTTTGCCCCAGGTAGTAATGTATAGCCTGTATTGAAAGCCGAACTGTTGGATATATAGATCTGATGAAATGTGTAGATGATATATTGGTGTAGTGACAGCCTTTTGAAAGTAGATTTCACTATTTTTGTATAGCACTGCAGGCAGCAAGTATGTGTGTTAAAGCATGCATGTGGCTTATTTCGCAATTCTGCATGAGAATCTTTGATGTGGGAATCCTGCCTTTTAAAGAGAATAAGCAAAGGGCCCTTCCAAGTAACTCCATCTCTTGTCAGCTATCTGTTTTTAAATGACCCATCTTATTTATCTATTTACTTAATTTTAAATAGATGTAGGACAGCATACAACAACAAGATTTTTAAAGTACTTGATGAAACGATCCTGGTTTTTGTGATGCTATGTCATCTGTTGATGGGAATGCTAGCCCTCCTCTGTGCTGCCTTATCCATGGTGCCTCTATAAGGGGTCAAATTCTCTTGCCGTGTAACACCAGCATATGTGGGAAAGAGGCTGTGCCAGGCTGGGATGTGGCTCATCTTTATATCAATAACATTATTGATGCCACATGCACTGCTGCTTGACAGAATCATGCAAACCTAAAAGACAAGGTGATCAATTGTGGCTGAAAAGTACTTAGCTCGAAGAGAGGGCACGCTGAAAGGCTGGTATGACCTTTCCAGATCATCACTCTATTTAGTATAATTAATGAAAAGCTCCCTGCTGGACTGAAATGTCTAGGAGGAACTTTATGGGGGAGGGAAGCTTAGAGAAGAATGGCGATATGGCTTTTGAAGACACAAAGGACAAAAGCATGTGAAAGAAGGGAGATTATAACAAATTAGGCAGCTCAGGTATGCACCATTTCACTGTCAGATTATTGAAATTAATGTCTGTGTCACTGTTTACGTCACTGCAGCATGTCTTCTGACACCTCTGGCAATTTCCCTCTCAGCTGAGAATCATTTTTCATCTTCACGATGCACTAGGAATCTTTTATCACTGCTGCCGAAGCACTGTGTGTATTCATAGCATGGCTTCCAAGGAGAGGGTTTTACAATAGGTTAAGAGCTCAGACAGCCATAATTTCCCTTTCAGCAGTGCTCTGTTTTGATCCTCTTTTACAGCTCAAATAAATGCACTGGAGGTCAAGGGAACTAGGGAGTGTAACAAGCCCAGATACCAACTGACAGAGCCTGAAAGCCCACCGTGTTGGTTAAATGTTATATTTACGCAATGCTGTCACTGGTTCCCTGTTTAAAAACAAAAAAATGCCTTCAAGTTTCTGCCAACAACCAAAGCTGTCTAATTTGTATTTAATCAGTTGCTTGTCACTGTTTGGCATATTTTGCCTGAATGGTTATTATACATTTATTTTTTTCTTTGTTTTTGTTCTGTGTTTTGCTGAAGCAACAACAGCATAGAGACATTTGCCTTGCAGAAAAAGGAGCCCGGTGAATCATTCAAATCTTTTTCCTTGGCTTTGTCATGGTGAATTTGTATGTCTATTGTAGGGAGTAAAGCAGACTGGTCACCTGCTGTATCTTCCTTCCCTACTGCTTTTCAGTGGCTAGTTACAGTCTGCAGCTGATTCCTCTGAGACAAGCAAGCAGTGGTATACTTTCTTCCTTTAAGCACAAGAAACAGTGAATGTAGAAAATGAATGTTAAATAGTCTCTAGGTTTTGTTCTGTTTTTTTTTGTTCTTTTTTTTTTTTTTTTTTGTTTTAAATCTGCTACTTTTTTTGAGTTAACTGTTCTTGGGAAGGTCTTCCTGATTTTATTTTTTAGGATGATAGGTGTAATGTCATCCTTTTTCTTTAAAAACAAGCAACAGCACTTATTTCTTTCCCTCCTTTCTCCTCATTCACTCTGCCAAGCTGTATATGTGAACTCCAGGACTACACACCGGGCACTGCATCTGCAGGTAGGGGGTAGCACATGTGCAGTGCAATGGAGAATGTAGTCTTCATTTCAGTTTAATGTGATGCTGGCTGATGAACTCAAGTGCCAACAACAGTATTTTTATCATGTAGGGCTGTTCTTCTTTTTTTTTTTTTTTTTCCCCTAAAACTCTTCTGGTAGAATTTAGCGTAAAGATACTTTAGCAAAGCTTGTAGAAATTCATATATACTAGGGTTTGTGTTTTTGCAAATTGCCATGTAGTACTCTTGGCACTGTGTAGTTGCTGTAAAGCCAGACACAGAATGGAAAGGTCATGAAGTGATTTCTTATCACAGCAAAGAAAACAGCGTTCTGTTCTTCCAGAGCTTCAGTTAACACATCCATTACTGTTCCATAGTTAAAAACTGTCAGCAGCTCTTCATCTATACACGTTAGAGATATGGTGAGCTGGCAGTAGCTGCTCTTGATTTTTTTGTTACCTTTAATATGAATTCAGTACTGCTTATGTGTTTGGTGCATAGTGACTTCCTGGGAAAATGGAAACTGTTCAGAAATGGGTCGCTTGGTTATGCTGGAAATTTGCAGCCACCTTCACATCTATTGGGGGAGGTAAATCTGGATTCTAAGTGCTAAAGAGTGGTTTCCCAGTAGCTGTCATACTGGAAGACCCCACAGCATTTAGAAAGTTGGAAGGCAGCTGGTAGAGAGGTCCAAGTGTTTTGTTTTCAGACAACAATGGTGTAATTTGAGTGAAATAAAATGTTTGTGGATGGCTAGCTTTTTCTGAGCACTTTCCAAAGCAATGAGCAGGGACCAATATAGAGAGGGATGTGAATAGTGGTGGCTGTTCTTGTTTCCTGTTTTTTTGATAGCTGCAAAGGTGAAAACCAATTACTTCTCATGCCAAATACATTATCTTTTTTTGTTCTGAACACTTGTTCTCCTGCATGAAACGTAGACTGTGATAATACTATTAAGCCATTATGAGGTTTTGGACTAAGACAAATTCTGGAGGAGGAATATGAACAATATTGTCCAAGAGGCTACAGTTTACCTTAGGCTCTAGTACTTATGTGGTTTTTCACAGCTCATGAAGGCTGAAGTAAATATAACATAAACATTTGTGGCTGATGTAAATATAGTGTTATGTACAACTCTGCATGTGAAGAACAGGAGTAAAATCTTCATTTCCTATTTTAACTTTTATTTTTATGTCTTACCTTAGTATGGTCAAGTCTTAAGGCCTCCTTTAGCCTTCCTGTAAGGTTATCAAAAAATATCTGAACAAGTGGGTTTTTCAAGGAACAGTGGATGCTGTTTTCTGTTTCAAGCAGTTACTGCATTCCTGTGTTACTCTGCTTGACCCAGGTCAGAGATGGAATTTTGCCTTCTGTATTTGTCTGTTTACATGGCCAAGCTCTGTCCTTATGCTTAGTTGTGGGAAGACATAACAAGCTTTTTGGGTGCCAGTAGAGAAAATCATTTATTTGTTTCTGATCTTTCACTATTATCTGCCTAGTGGGATGCTTTAAAAGGAGCATTGTTCTTCTGCATAATTTTTATCAAAGAGTGAAGATTTAGCCAATGTAAAAATTATTCATTGTGTGCCAGGCATCTGTTCTAGTTTTTAGATGCCATATCTGATCAGTAGAACCTCACAGATTTGTGAGTGAAAAAGCTGTGAGTGAGAAAAAGAGTTTGAAGTTTTATGTTGCCTTCTTTTGGCTCAACAAACAATAGTAAAGTATACAAAGGATTAATACAGCTTTCCTGCAGGGCCTCAGTTTTATTATTTGAAGGAATTTTACCTGCAAAAATATGAGCCTTATAGTACCTCTGCAGGCATAAATTATTTAGCTTTTTCTTTTTTTGAAAGGACAATCTACAATTCTGAAGACAATTTTTCTTTTTGATTTTCAGTGTGGTATAATTTTCACATGCGTATTCCAGCACGTACCCCACATATGGTGTGTTACTTTTCTATATACGTTAGCGTTAGTCCTTTAGCAAAGAATCAGTTTTGTTTGATAACAGAATTCTGGTATTGTGTAGGGCTGACCAACCAACAAAAAATCTTGGCTACAACGATGTAGAACAAAGCAAAAGCTTTAACGTAATGTTTGTATGTTTCTCTTGCTCTGTGGGTGATGAGAATATTGCCAAAGAGTGGGAGCTTCAGATCACTGTTTGCCTCTTCTGAAGTGGTTGGCTGTAAGAGTACTGCCCTGAATGAGCCAAAGTGGGGACCTTAACCTATATTTTGTGCTATCAGTGGCTCAAATAATTTATTGTTGAGTCTTATCTGTTGTACAGCAGCTCATTATTATGGCAGGTCACCTCATCATATTGTCTGTGTTGCATCTCTAGGTTGTTCAGGGGCTTAAACCTCTGAGGTGCTTTGTTGAAAGTACCGTTGATTAAAGTTTCTTTATATAATTCCAGTACACCTTTTGTTCTTGGGTTTGTAAGATGTAAGTTAATGTTCTTTTCCCTTAATCTCTGTTTGTTGTAGTTTCTTATTTCTAAAGATTAGATTATTTTTGTATGCAGCTGATTTTGTTCACTGAAGGCTAGTGAAGCTTGTAGAAGTTTCCTCAGTATACAGAAAAAACTGCTTTGTTGCCAGGGCATTAACCCCCACTTGTTCCTACAGGCTGCTCTACTTTCTCAGGAGCTAAACTGTTGCATGCGTGTTGGAGTTTCGCTTGGTATAAGGTCTGCGGGGCCCAGAG
This sequence comes from Coturnix japonica, assembly GCF_054131305.1. NCBI lineage: Eukaryota > Metazoa > Chordata > Aves > Galliformes > Phasianidae > Coturnix > Coturnix japonica. Next base: position 21,016,672 of record NC_140667.1, on the reverse strand, counting down.
GGCACTCCTGCTGTCTCTTGTTTTCTAGGTGTGGTTTGTTCCAGCTGGATACTTAAAGAAGAAACTATTCATTTGTATGATGAAATGAAGCATAGGATATACCCAAGTAGCAAACAAGTGAAAAGTCCATAAAAAGAAAAGTTTTAGTTAGCTCATTGGCGTATATTTCAAAGCAGGAAAACAAAAATGAAACATGACTTATGTTGCTCAGAGAGCTCTGCTTTCACTGAGCGCCACCAACTTTTTCATTGTGTTGCAGCAATAATGAAGTTGATACATAAGTTCAATATGATCCAAATAAACTGGCATGGCTTCTGTCAAGGAACATATTTTAACAAGCCCATTTCTCCAGTGAGAATCTTACAAAGTGCAAAGATTTGGAGAATGACACAACCACTAGTTATGGGTCTTTTTCAAGCACCAAGTGTCTTTTAAAAAGCTTTATGGAGTTGTCACAAAGCAAATCCAATATGGTGAAGTGCAAGGTAATGAACTTTAAAAAGAGCAGTTTGAGAGATTCAAGCACATTGATGGGTTCTAAATTAAATGCTGCTATTCTCTTGCACAGTCCTGAGCTTCATTGTTACTAGCCTAATGAAAACATCTGCTTAGTGTTGAACTCTGGTCAAAACAATTGAAGAAAATCTCCATATGCCAATAGATTTCTAATAAGAAAGGAACTGAGAATGCACTAGGAACACGCTTAGTATCAGTTTCAACTGAGGTTATATACAGTATTTTGTTTTTGTATTTCTCTTTCTATATCTATTTCAGAGATGAACAAATAGTGGGAGGGCTACGGAAGAAAGCAATAGAAAAGTTAGATTTTATCATCTGGTGGAAAACAGCCATTGGCTTCAGGGATGCAACAGTAAGGCTATAGCAAGTAAATTGTGATGAGGCTCTTAAGTAGGGAAGAATAAATATATTACAAATGTAGAACTTGTAACAGCTAATAAGATGCAAGGTGAATAAAAGTAAAACAACAGTGCAGAATGTTTATTTTATCTAGATGTGCTGATTTTTAATTTGGAGAAGTAGAGGTAATTTGAAGCTATTTAATGAGGAGAGTGGGGTTTAAGTAGCATTTTTATATAACACCCATGGAAAAGAAAAAAACAATATCAAAAAGCAAGCAAATGGGTAGGAAAGTACCAAACTCTGTATTATACCCTCTTAAAAGAAGAAATAAAAAGGAATAATGAGACTAAGTTATTCCTTCTCAAACTTGTAGATTTTGGGGAAAATTGATTTATGTTTTCTTCCCTTGTCATGTGTTGTTGTGGTTTTGTTTTTCTGAGATTTTAAGAGAGAATAAGAGAGCTCTGATACTCAGGAAACAACACCCAAACCTGTCACGTGATTTGATTGAAAGGAGTACATTTTGTTAAAGAAAAATATTATTTCCAAATGTAGTGATTATAAGAATGATAAGACTGTGATCAAACAGAGGAATATCAGTTTTTGTGCTTCCAGAAAAGTGCAAATGGCTTGGCCGTTAAATGTAGGACATCTTTCTTCACAGCAGCAGTATCATTTAATTATCATTACTATTCCTTCAGGAGGTATTACGGGTGGTGAAAGCTATCTTGTAATTTATTTGTAAAGACAGGGAAGTGTGATACTACCCTTCTATATGAAATATCTTTTGGTGAGGAAGTTGTTTTAGTGAGAAATGAGACCACAAGCATTTTTCCCTTCTCTGGTCATGGGATGCCTTTTATCTGGTCTATCTGTGCCTTGGTCCAAAGGCCTTGCTACCCCTGGGGCATCCCAGGCCTGGGCATGCAGCCACAAAGGCACAGCTGCCCTTTAGGTGGTGCAATGCATGGGTGGATTTTTATAAGTGTTGTTCAGCTCATCTGTGCCATTCTAGCTGTGATGTCATGACTTAATGGAAGTGACCATCTTTTACACGAAGATACTGAAGGGAACACATGAAGTATCTTGTAGAGATCATACTGGGATATCTTAGTTTGTAGATTGAAAAGAAGGCCTTTGAGATATGATGCTCTAGCAGTTGTAGAAATGTGCATAAATTATGACTCCAATTCCATTTCGGGCCTCAGCAATACAACTCCTATGGTTTATGGTATGAGCTGCCTAAGGCAACAGAATTAAAGCAATATTGTGCTCCATAATTTCCTATAATGAATTTAGTGCACAACAGGAGTGTGTGCTATTTGTTTGCTGGGACTGCAGTCTTGAGGGTACTGAATAAATATGTGCTGAGGAGTTCTGTGAATTTCAGCTGTGTGCATTATAGATGTTAAAATAACTGAAAATGGACTGTGTCAGCAGCATAAATATGTGATAATATTTTCTTGAATATGAAATGTGAGAATATTTATGTTCCCCGGTGTTAGCAGTATGCTTTCAGCCAGTTATTTCGTAGTAATGAGGGAGTTTTATTGGTGTTTTGTTTTTGTTGTTGTTTTTTTCTTTAGCTTGTTTCTTTGCCTGCTTTTCTGTTTTGCAGTGGCAGAACTAGTTTCACTGATGGGTATGGTGACTGTTATCTGTTAGCATGCATCTGCAATCCTTAAAAATAGTTTATCTAAATGTATCCTATTTGTTGTGTGTTTTTCTTTCTTTTTGTAGAATAACTATTTGTATGAAAATTTTAAAACATCGTGAGTCTTAATTTTTGCCCTCTTTTTACAGAACCTGATCTGCCGAAGCAATGGTAGTTAAAGTTTCTGAATTAGTCTCTTTTACCTACAGGTTGTCCTGGAAAGTCTTTCTGGGTCAAAAATAATTAGTTCAGTACTGGGATGGCAAAAATATCATGGATTTATTTGTAATAGCTGGTTGTGATAATGGATATTTTGATAGGAACAGTTTTTATTTAGTCTTATGTTTTTAGCCAAAAAAAAAAAAAAAAGTTTAATGAGAATAACTGATGTATTTGATTCTTCAGTCCTTCCCAGCTCATTATTTTTCTCTGCTTGTGCAATAATAGTTATTGACAGAAGAGACACTTTAAATCATATAATAATCTTAGCAGTGATTCACTAAATGTTAGATGCCTTTGCGATTTTGGTGTCTTACATATGACATTTTGGGGGGGTTGTCTTCATATCTGCTTGCCAAAAGAAATAATGGCAAATGACAGATTGTTCTCAGATGTCATGTTTTGGTACCCATGGGTACTATATTTTCATTTTCATTTTCATTTTTCTTAGTGATTAATGATATCCATGAAGAATAAAGGATAACAGTATGACTTGTGCTTTGATGCATGCATACAGCAGCCTCAGTGCTTCAGTCCCCTGGTAATGTTTTTAAAACATGAATAGACAGTGCAAGGAAAAACTCCCATAAATAGGAGACAATTTATGCAGGGTTGCTAAAACTTTCTCATTTTTTGCTGCAGGATCATTAGTGCTGTGATTTTTCAAGTGTTTTCTGTTACTTAGAACCTTTTAGAAGGGATTTTTACTTTATTTGCTGGACAAGACATGGAAATTCAGAGAACATACAAGGTGAATGTACTAAAATATGCCTCTTGCAATAGAAAGATGAATTTTTTTCTTGTATTACTTTGTGCTTTCTGTGGAAAGAAAATGTTGCTATTAGGCCACTTACATGGACAGCCTTGAGGAATCTAAAAATGGAAAATGCTGTTAAGTGCTCTACCTAAATGTTTATAAAAGACCTTGATTCAGGTTCAAAATATTTCATTTCTTGGAGAGGCAAGCAAGCTTCATTGTTTGTTATTGCTGCACACTTGTATAACTCAGTAATACATGGTCTTGAAGTGTTTCTCGTTGTGGACATAATATATAATATGTGACAGTTCCTTGTGCATGATAATTTAAAAATATTTTTTAGCTGACTGGAATATTTATGTCAGGAGTTAGCATGTTTACAGATGTGCACAATAGCTTTAATTATTGTACTTAAACAAATATTTCCAATTAATCACCCTCTGCATACATGATTGCAGCACATCTGATCAAAGTTCAACATCCGGAACACTATTACTTCAACATGGATAATTGTCAGGGAAAAGTAATTAATTAAACTTTCCAGTGTTTGTATGCTAATTGCTTCATTGTTGTTTATCTGTTAATAATTTTCTATTCATTTTTATTTTTCCTAATGAACAATTTTTTTATACATTGTAATCATGCAGTGCGCACAGGCAGTCAGCAGTTCCAGTGGGTAGCCACATAAGAGTTGGTGTTACATCTATATGCTATAGAGGTGTGTTCTTTCACCTAATATTTACTAACTTACTCAGTGCATTTTTATCCCAACTGTCATTTGCGGAAGATGCATTCAGCCTGAGAAGTGACATCTGTAATCCTTACATGTTTTGTTTAATTTAGTTGCTTGGAATATTAAGTTTATAATTCTAGCAGCTGAACTTTGTGCTTAATGATGTTCAGTTTTTGGCTTGGTAGCTATTTTTGTGTTCTACTGGGATATTCTGTCTGAACTATTTTCCCTAAAACTCGAAGTCTGATCTGAATCTGAGCAAAACAGGTCAGACTCAATTGGTAGATAACCACACAGATTTGGTTGTTTTTGTTTTTTAGAATAACTGTTGAAGTTAGTCTGAAAAAAAATAACAACAATAATATTGTGGGGACATGTAGTTGGAAGCTTATGCCAGGGGAGTCATGATTACTTTAACAAATGCATCCTGCTTGTTTGAAGAGGATAGATTCTCTGTATTGCCATTCAAAATGCCATCACTTCTTGATAGGAACTAAAACTTCCTGCTTTTTGAAAGGTGCCTAAGATAAGCACCTGTGTGATCCCATGATGTAGCCTGGAAGCTGAAGGTCATGTTTTCAGAAATGCTTGATCCACTTAAATAATTGTGTCAAATTGAAGTGGAAATGGATCTATTCTGCTGTCTAACAGCTACTGTGGTCTAGAACAAGCTGTTATATTGGGCAGGCAGAAGTTTGCCATACTGCCAATAAGGCTGCATGATTATTCCTCTTCTGTGCTTACCTATTCAAGATAGTGTGTGTGTGATGCAGTTGTGTTCCTTGTGCCTTTCTAGCTGAAGGACAGGCTATAGAACATGTTGCTTAGAAGAGCTGTGGATGCCCCTGTCCTCAGAGGAGCTCAAAGCCAGGTTGGATGGGACTTGGGCAGCCTGATTCAGTGGCTGGCAGCCCATCCCATGGCAGGGGGCTGGAAATTGATGATTAAGGTTCCTTCCAGCCCAAGCCAGTCGTTGTTCTTTTAGCAGAATCCAAGTGAAACTTAAGAGCCAAGTGAAGTATGTACTTATAGGTAGTAGATGTAGAGAATACAGAGAATGCATACTGAATTTAGTTAAGAATGTATTTCACTGCAAACGTTTGTGTTGATGAAGTGAACTTGAGAGAATGAAACTCCTGAAAGCTTGAAAGCAACTCAAGATCAAAGGAACTAGTTAATAGATGTTTAATGACAATGCATGGAACAGATTTACAAGTAAATCCAGAATGAGGAACAACTTGAGTATCAGTGGAATCATTATAACAAATAGAGGAGGATCTGTAGCAAATTATAAATCTATTGACGTACTTCCTGGAAGAGAAAGTCTAGATTTAAGCTTGGAAGTTATAAGAAATATTAGACCGTTGTGAGACAGGTTAGTTTTACCCTACTGATGATGTGTCATTGCTGATATTCTTTGTTTTGTGATTTCTTGAATATTTTTTAAAATCTGATAGCATGTGACTTCAGTCTTCTCTATTCAGTACTCACATTGTCTCATTTTCTTGCTGAGCTTTTGCTGTGAATTGTTGTGTTTTTCAATGCAGTGCAAGACTAAAGTTATTGCTTCAAAACTGTTTGTTAGAGCCTGAGTATTTGCCTTATGACTTCTTCCCTCCCTTTGTTATCATTCAAAGGTATCCTCCTGTTCAGTGACCCAGTGAATGAAAAAGAGAAATGAAAGGTGACTTCTGCCTTCATGTACTCCTCTGTTGGAATGAAGGAAGCCCAGCTGTTTTTAGACAGCAAGACTGAGGAGAGAACCAGATTACACACTGAGAATAATTAGAACAACATGGATTTAATATCATCATTGTCAGGCATTGCTGTAGTCACTGCATTACAACTGCTGTGTTCCTGGTTTCCGCAAAAACACCTAGTTCAGTGCAACCAGATCACAAAGAAAAAAGCTTCAGTTGGTTAAGTTATTGCTTGTAATCTTCTCCAGCTTTTCTATTTGGTCTTCAATATACCCTTTTTCTTAGACCTAGATAACTTCTCAGTTGACTCTTTGAACACAAAACAGAAATACAGAGAATTGCCTCCTTTCTCTTTGGATGACTTTGAGGATATTTTTGTCGATCATTTCCTTATCCTTTACATTTGGGTTTCAACAGCATTGCAGCATGTGCTATGTAGTCTTCTGAGCATGGACAAATAAGCAGTGAAAAATGTGTGAGGGAGTGAAGAGAGGAAAGACAATGTGCTTATAAATTGTAGAATCATTGAATCATTAAAATTGGAGAAGTCTTCTAAATCAAAGGCTTTTTTGACCCCAAGAAGGTCAGATCACTGTAGATGTAAAATTCAAGCTTTTAGAAAATGTGATATTTAGTGACAATCTTGGAACATGATAGTCTATGATAATCGGTGATAAGATATAAGGCTTGTATCCATTAAGTAATGCAGATATTAGCATTAGATATATAGCAAACTAAAGGATAGAATGTCAAGTGTGTAATGAAGACTGGAGTAGAGAACTCGGACACAGTTTTCTAAGAAAAAATAATAATAAATGTAGTCATTAGTAAGCTCCTTTGTCATATTATTGGCCTGGTAGGAAAAAAAAAATCATGGAAAATTAAACATATTAGGGAGGTTTTATAAGAGAGATAGTCACTACAAGCATTATCACTGCTATGTCAAATTCATTTTTAAAAGCAGACTGCCCTTGTGTGATCTGATATTCCCCAGTAGGTGTAGAATTGAAATTCACGAAATAATTTACGTATTTGAACCAGTGACATCCAATCTTTCAGTACTGTGAACTCTAGCTCTGCATAAACTATATGTCAGTCAACTTATTCTTCTACAAGGGGTGCATCTACACTAGTGAATTTACTGCAGGAGTGCACTTTTGATATTAAAACCCCAGTCATTTTCCCGTCCTTAATTTGGCTTGTCTCATAGATTTGAGCACAAAATTGTTCACGGCAAGTGTATCTCACACATGCCAGCTCCAAATGTGTGCTCAGTTCAAGGAACTGGGCTGGGTCAAGTCAGAAAGTACCCCCTCCAGCATGTGTGTCATCTGAGCACCAGTTTGTTCTCATTGGGCTACAGCTCCTGCCTGGCTGCACTGCTTGCCAGTGCAGGTGTGTGTTTTGGCATCAGAGATGTAGTTTACCAGCTTCTGTGGCAATGAATGCGATGATCTCAAGGAGTGAGTTAAATCTGAGCAGACAGCCTTAATAGTGTATCTCTCCCACTTGGAGCTCTTGCTCTAACAATCACATCTGTTTCCATAATGTGTGGATGGAAGGTGTTTTATCTCTATGTCATGCAGTGCTTTGGGTTTCTTTGCTATTAAGATGTCAGTGATTCTTTGCTTTTGCTTTTTTCTTACTGTAAAATCCATGTTGCTGAATTATGGTGTCTACTTTCTTTTTGTCCTGCAAGCCTTTTCCTGATGTTTTTCAGTGCAGTTTTAACTGCATACCTCTCTATTAGATAATTGTCTATAATGTTGAGGGGAAAAATATGGCAGTATTTTTTTTCTTAAATATGTTTTGATTCTTTTAAACAGCAATATAGTGCTATTAAATGGTAGCAGAGAAACTTGATATCAGCCTAGCTTAAATAAGTCATTTTGAGATGGCAGTTGTTTGCAGATACGCTTTCTAATAATCCTGTTAATGGGTAGAAGTATCCCCAAAGCTCCTCTGCTTCATTTCCTTCAAATCTTTTGATGGAAATTGAGCTGGGTTTACATAGAACTTGCTGTTGGATAATCTCTAATGGTTACTGTGTTCTGTTAGGATATCACCGCCAGAAAAAATAATAAAACCAGCTGAGTTAGCAAGGTTAAGGAAGCAGCTACTCTGCATCTGTGTAGTAATCCTGTGGAAGTGAAACTGGGAATTTAAAACATTTAAGGGAAAGGTATCGAATGGGATAATCTTTTTTGAAAAAACAATTTGACTTCAGCAGTCTGTAGCGACATTACTGTGTATTATTTCCATAAATTCTTGCAAGCTCAGCATGAACCAGCAAAGTTAGTGTGAAGCACTGTGTATTTTTCATACAAGGCCTATTCCGTAGAATATTTGAGAGGCTTGAGAACCATGACATAATTATGGCATTATGCTCTTTGGTACTGATGGGGTTCTTGGAGAGGGGGTTTCAGATGAGAATATTTTTCTTCTGGTGAAAAGGAGACCTGAAGAATTGGAGATGGGAGGATGCCAGGAGAGATTGGTAGAGGCAAAGAGAGAAAATGTGGAAATTAAGAGGATATTGTGCTTATGGATGAAGCTGGAGGCAGTGCACATAAAAACTGTGAAAACACTTCTGACTTGAAGTAGATCATGAACTCAATTATTTTGTTTGCAAAGAATTTCTTTTATGGAGGAAATGGCACTAAAGCATTTCCCTTTAGTTAGTGTTGGACCTAAGTCTTCAATGTAGTCTTAAGTGCATGTGCTCTCTAAATTAGAAGATAGAACAAATGTAGCAGAATGGCATGATGCAGTTGAACATCTCATTTTAGTAGGTAAAAGTTTCTGCTGAATTTTGCCCCACAGAGTTTCAGAAGTACTTCTGTGATTTGCTTACTATTTCTTTGTGTTTCATAGTTGTTTGTCAGAAGCATTTGATACCTTTCTTGAAAGTGGTTATCTTAAGGTGTGGTTGAATTTGCCTGTGGTCTAGTTTAAATATTGTAGAACGTTTCTGTGAATTCCTTTCTGAAAATAGCTATGCAGGTGAAAGGTTATGATGTTCTTAGTATTTTACCTTTTGTGAAGATGCTACAGAAATGAGAATGATTGATGTTGAATAGGTTTCCCAAACGCCTTGCTAAAATTTGTTATATCAGTTTTTGTTTTTTTTTTTCCCCTACTTCTGTTTATTCTTAGTGTACTGTCAGGAAACTAGGACTTGGTTTTCAACATTTTTCTTCTGTAGCTGTGTGGACATTCTTTACATTAAACTAAACTGAGACTCAGAGTGGGAGTGTAGTTCCAGAGATCTTGCGGAACAAAACTGCTGTGTACCTATGACGCTTTCTTTTCCAGTGTCTTCCTTAGTAAGGTATTCAGGATGTCATGAAATAAAAATGTCTTTAAACACTGTTCTTAAAATAATGTAATCACCAAGGTTGGAAAAAGACTTCCAAGATCATTTATTTCAACCGTTCTGTCCATCTACCATCTGTATTTCCCCACTAAACTATGTCTGTTAGTACAACATCTAGATGTTTCTTGAACACTTCCAGGGATGGTGACTCAACCACCTCTTTGGGCAGCCCACACCAGTTATTGACCTCTCTTTGGAGAAGAATTTTCTCCTGATTTTTGTGTTGTATAATGGGACTGCTTCTGTTCTGCCTTGATTTCAAGCAATGTCACAAAGATAACGGCATTGCAGTTTTCAACCCTACCAAAACAAATGACTTTATACTGGGGTGGTGCATCTAGATATGTGTATTTTAAACTTTTCAATAAGGATGTGCATACTTAACAAATACAGAAGTGTCAGAGAAAAATCAGTTGTACTAGATTGAGAGTATACCAGCATCTGAAGCTTTCTGAACTTCATGAATTGAGAAACAAAGCACAGCCTATGTTAATGTACATGAACAATATTTTAAGCTTGACTCAGGGTACTCGAAATGTCTTAAATACTTGCAGCTCCACCAGATTTTGATATGCTTCTCTATCCTCATAAATATTGACACCAATTCATGCTTGATCAGCTGGGAATAGGATTTCTGAAAAAGCCTTTTGGCCTTATCAGTTACACCTGATGGAAATTCTCTTTTTCAGTGGTAAAGGAGGGGAAACCTCCCTGGGTTTCAGCTGCAGGCATGCTAATCCTAACAGCAAGTGTCCACAGCATACTTGCTCTCCTGCAATACAGGGCGTGAGTGGGTCAGTGTGGGTAATCATCTGAATGAAATAAATTCTTGCCGGATAAAAATCTTCTTTGTCTCCTGCTGTTAGTTCTCGAATCTTAAAGTGTTTAAAACTATAAAAATATACCATTGTTCTGAATCAAAATGTGTGTATGTGAGCAAGGAATTGCATTCCACTCCAGCAAGCTGTTAGGATCCATTGGGCAGCCTGATTAAGAGCTGGGGTTGTCCTGCAGAGCCTTAATGTGACTGTGGTTTTTGTGTGCTTAGAGTAATGGGAACTCAAGGCTTTGCTGCTTTAGAGAAGATGGGAGGGGGCTGCTGGAAGCTGAGACATAGCAGTTCACTTCTAGGAAGAGAAGCCACACTTCTCTTGAAGATGTGTTTTTATGCTTGTCTGTTTGTCAAGCCTGGTAGTATTTATTATCTGGCTGGTAATTTGAGGACAGAACATCACTAAGTTGTGCTTGTTGTGCAATTGCAGTCTAAGCTACTGCATATTGGCAGAGTTCTCCCCTTTGTGATAATGACTACAGTAAGTGTTGAGAACAGCATCTCATGTTTCCTCTTCTTATGCTGAAAAATCAATATTCTGGAAACTGCCCAATACTGTCTGGGCAGTTGTGTCTTAACTGTTGTGACTGCAATCAGCAAAGGGAACTGTCACAGATCCCTCTGAAAGGAAGAGGAAGGACCAGTGATAGGTTTTTATTTTCCACAAAAATAAATTAATACCTTGGTGATGCAGTGATGATTGAAGTATAACAGACCTTAAACAGAAGGGAAGTCTGAGCATGTTTTAAGGAAGAAGCTTTTACAGAAGTATTAGGATTGTCTTGTTTATTCAGGACTCAACACCAGTATATGCTATATACACTTATTTTTTTCATTGTCAGCACTTTTATTCCCTGGAATCAAGAGAATAAATACAAATGGAAAAACTGCCAGTTTGTGTTTTCTGCATTTTCTCCTTAGAATCATTAAATCATTAAGGTTGTAAAAGATGTCTAGGATCATGTAGTCCAGCTGTCAGCTTACCACCACCTTGCCCATTAACCGTGTCCAGTGACAAAAGCAAAATGTTCCTTGAACACCTCCAGGGTCGCTGACTCTAACACTTCCCTGGCCAATCTGTTCCAGTGCTTCACCTCTCTTTCAGAAGAGAAAATTTGTCCTAATATCCAGCCTGAGCCTTTTTGTCTCATCTTCCCTAATTTAAACTAGTTTGCTCTCATTTACATATAATCCAGCTCAGATGTAGTATTTAGGGGCTACTAAGGAGATATTTGCTCTTTGTGATTCTTCACTGCTTAGAAACTGAACTGATCCAACTTGGTATGACTTCAGTTAATTCTGAGTAATAAATGAAATGCTTTTTAGGTCTCTCTTCCTCAAAATGGACTTTTTCCTCCACTTATGTTCTTGTTTTCAGTCATATTAAGTAAGTGGGTTTCTATTCTCAAGAAGCTTCCATTTTGTTAGTGTTTCTCATGCTTCTGGGTAGTGTGTGTTTGTTGTACTACTTATTTTGTAGCCCTTCATTCATGGCAATTGCTCTAGAGCCTGGTTTTACAAGGTGGGTGACTTTTGTTTTGAACAAACAAACCAAATGCTGTAGTACAGACAAAACCAAAACAGCAAAGTCTTTTAACTGCTAGTCCTTGTTCACCTTCCAGCATGCAGAAAAGAAGCTTTTTCCTAGGATAAGAGAAGTTGATTTCTGTGATTGCCTGACTTTCTGCAGACTTCTGTCAGCTTTGAAAATTTAAGAGTGAATTCTGTTAATAATCAGAGTGATTTCCATTAATAATCTTCCAAAGGAAATGATCTGAATTGCATGAATGTCTACCTAATGGGAGCAAGTTGAATGCCAACCTTAGTTGCTTCCTACTCTTGCATGTTTGCTGCTCCAGTCACTGTATCACAGCCTTAGTCTGTATACAGGTAAACAGGTTTAAAAGCAGCCTTTTCCTTAATGATTAGTCATAATATAGTACATGACTGATGTCTAAATCATGTGTTTCAGTGTTGTCAGTGATAGTATTAAATGGACTGGCTGCCCAAATAAGGGCAGAAAATAGACACCAAAAGGACAGGAGGTGTCATCAGCCCTGGTTAATAAGGGCTTTTTATCTGAGCCTTCAGAGATCTGCCACTGGTGCGTTATCTGAAAGACTCGCTTATTTAATACCCATGCTTTTAAGTGTTGTAAACAGGCTTTTTTGATACTTGTTTATTGGTGAGCTCTGAAAGATGAGAAACCTTGAGCACACTAGGGGTTGCTGGGGCTGAGTGCCCTTTGCTCAGATACTGAAGAACAACCACAACCCAGCTGTGCCACGTTGTTCAGGGTTCAAATGCAGATTTGGGCTGTTTGATCTCTTATAACCTTGCCCAGAACAAGAGAAGTGTTTTTAGCTGCTGCTAGTTACCTGTGTCTCCTGTAATCCATTTGAGCCTTGTAAGAGAAAGGAGCTTAGAGAATAGAGTTTAAAGAGAAATGATTTTGAGTGGTGGAAAATCTGACAGTTTGAATTATGTTTTGTAGTAGGAAAGGATCAATGACCAGTGGTATTTGAATCTAGAGAATTCAGCGTATTTTGTCCAGAACTTTGGACTGGGATGATAGCCAAGTATTCTTACAATTCACTGAGGTCTGAATATAGAAATGTTGCAATAGCTGCATGAAACTTCATCATGTACTTGAAGCTTAGCATGTTGGGTTGTAACCCACATGTGGAGATATTTGTGAATTCTAAGATTTGAGGATCATACAAGCTTATTTTAATGCAGTTAGAAATAAGTCTTTGAAGCACGTGTCAGTTATTCAAGCTAGTTAGACCAATTTGTTCCACTACAGAAAGGCTGTGCCTTCTGACCGAACTGTTTTGTTTTTCTGGAGGGATGTAGGATGATGCATGTATGACACAGTTGTTCTGATTAAAAATAAAGAAGACCAGAGGAGGGAAACTGGCAATCCGTACTGAAATTACTTTTGTAGGTATGATTTATGCCATCTAAATGTATCTAGATCAGCATTCAGCACCTGGCCTAAGCTGTAAATCCATCATTATTCCCATTCAATTGGAGCCAAGGCACTTCTATTGTACTATCTTTGTGAATATTTTTTCCCCACACTTAATTTTAGCGTATAATAAGTCACATTATTGGCAGCAGGGATCTCTTGAAATGAATCATTTAGAGTACCTTTGGAAATGTGGTCTAATGAGGTTAATTGAGTTGGAGTATTCATTAATAAATGGATTTTCTGTGCAGGCTACTTGGAATCGTGCAACTGGAAGGGAATTGGTTTTTCAAAGATATAAGCACAAATGTAGAGCATCTACTCCATTAATGTTTTATTTTCTTATTTGGTTTTTTTTGTTTGTTTGTTTTGTTTTGTTTTTGTTTTCTTTTTTTTCCTTAAGAAAGAAAAAAGAAAAGAGCTGCTCTGAAAGTAAAGCTTCCTGTTTTATTATGGTGGCCCAGGATGTCAAAAACATATATTGGTGGTATGGTAGTAGTGGTTGAACCTTCCCACCAATATTTCATCACATTTTGTTGCTGTGTGACAGATGGCAGCAGTGGGCAGTCTGTCAAAATGGTGTCTGACTTGCAAATGTGTATAAAAAAAGTGTGTCATTGACAAAAGTTCCACCCATTGACATTCATTGAAGCTTGCTGGGTATTGATGGAGACCAACAGTGGATGTGTGCAAAGCAAGAGGGGTGGGGTTGCACTTCAGCAGTGGTGATGTCAGAGGGTAACCTCTGCTGGTTCAGATTTTTATGAGCATGGCATGCAGGCTGTTCCTGGCTGTTGAAAATGCAAAGCTAACGTTAGTGACTATGTTGAAAAAATGTTTTGTAGCTGACAATTTGCTTATCAAATGCTGTTGTTTAGCTCTTTGCATCTGTTGTAGTTTCTGTGGAAATTTATAGGAGGTATTACTTTTGGAGCAACCTATGTACATTACAAAAGTTCAGAGCTGTCTTGCTGATTGTTTTCTCTCAGCAGTTTTCAAATAAAAAAAGTTAATCCTTTCTGATCTTGATTTGCTCCTCCTAATTCTGGCCTAGACAACTGATGGAAAGTTTTGATGAAATCTGTCTTTTGAAAGACTGAAACTTATAAATGGGTAAAAACAAAAACTGTGATGTTCTTTGCCACTTTTACTGCTGAATTTTCAAGCTAAAACTTTTGAATAGTAATTCCTTCTTAGTAAAATGTGTTTGTTGTTTGAACAACTTAAACATTGAAAGAATAACTTTGGTTGAAAAGAAAAAGGAAAAGCCAGCAGGAAAACAAGTGCCTCAGAAATATGAATATTTTGCATTGGGAAATTAGATATATTTTATTCAAGTTCTTATTAATGTTATTAGCTTCAGAACATTTCATACTTTTCCCAAACATGTTGTACCATCTTTGGGTTGATATAACTGGACAAATGAATAGCATCTCAATTTGGAGTAACATTTGCCTTTAAAGAATGGCCACTTACACAAATTCTGCTTTAGATTTAGCCAAGTAAATTATGTGCTTGTAATCATTTTGCTTGCTAAAGCACTGTGGTGTAAATACAGTGCAAGGATCATGTGGATTGTCAGGTTGATGCAAAAGATTGCGCTAGCTCGGTGTGTCCACTCCTGCCATCTGTGGAGAAGGCTGAATGGTTTCTCAGTTGCATGCATTGAATGATATGTGGCTAAGATTCTTCTCCAATAGATTTAATGGGCAGGATCTGTAGGAAAAGTCTGAATTCTGTCCCTGTAGTTTTGATGTGCCAAATGGCCAGGAGCCATCAGCTTTGTACATGCTAATGACTGGAGGAATTGAAAGCTTATTGAGACTACTAATATAATAGCATGACAATGGGATTAGCGTTGATCACTGTGCAGAAGAGAAGCCTGATTAAGAGAGAGATGCCTGGTAATTTTGCATTATGTTTCTGTGTGATCTGCTCTGTAATAGCTGCTGTCAGGTTTGACTTTGGTTGTTAATCACAGTTTGTCCTCCACGGATACTCATTCGAGGCTGAACATGGTTAGCCTTCCCTGCATAGTTATCCGTCATTCAATAACAGATCCCAGTCACAGCTTGTTCCCCCCTGCGTCGGCAGTCAGGCTGCATCAGACTGCCTTCAATCACAGCTAAAAGCAGAGCTGGAAAGCACTTTCAGTTGATACCCTTTCACAAATGCTTTTCCAAATCTTAACCTTGACCTAACTTTTATCTGTCTCTCCCAAGAATTTATTGCTAGTCCAGATTCTTTTTAGACACAGAAATTCCTCCCATGGACCATGCCTATCTAAATTAAATGGCAAATTGAAGCTTCACTCTGTAGGGGAGTTTTTCTGTATGTTAATTTGCTGTTGATCAATCATTATCTGTAGGTTTGATATATTGTTTGTTTTTCACGAGAATTGGCATATTTCCAAAACAAAAGCCAAAAGAACTGGTTATGTTCTTTGTAATATGCTCTAATAATCTATTCCAATCAGATTCTGTAACTAAAACCTCTTCTAGCCAGTCCAATATATGTACATTTCAATACAAAGGTAGTTTTTTGGGATTTAAGTTATTTACTTTGTATATTGGTATGTGAAGATGTCTGACAAGCTGTGTGCACTTATTCTCTAGCTCCTTCCTTTTCCCCTGAGTTATTAGTCTTAAACAAAAATGATTGCAGGGTTCATGATGAATGGTCTAATCCTCTGTCTTGATTTTTTATTTTTTTTTTTCAATTTCCTATATCATTCCTATTATTTCTAGTTGGGTGTGTTTTTTTTGTTTTTTTTTTTGTTTTGTTTTTGTTTTGTTTTGGTTTTTTTTTGTTTTTTTTTCCTCCCTG
Source organism: Coturnix japonica (assembly GCF_054131305.1). NCBI lineage: Eukaryota > Metazoa > Chordata > Aves > Galliformes > Phasianidae > Coturnix > Coturnix japonica. Next base: position 21,000,743 of record NC_140667.1, on the reverse strand, counting down.
TTGGAGTACATAAAGCATAAGCTGAATGCTGATACCTCTGCTGTCTGTTGTCTGCCTGCTACTACCTGTTTCTTTCCAGGAGAATATCTCCAATGTTCACCTGTTCTGCAGCTTCTGATTTAGGGGAGTCATAGATCTGAGTCTCTGGTATCCTTTAATTGTTTCCATACCTCATGCTTTTTAATGTTTTTAGTGCATGAAAGTTTTCTGACTGGGAATGAACATAGGCATCACTACTGCCTGAGGTCTGTCAACCTCAGGGAGTCTGGGGATTTGAGTCTTCTCTGCGTAAGAAGAAATTATTTTTGTCTGTCATCTTTTGCCTATTTATGCTAATGCATTCCTGCTTGGCAAGGCATTTTTATTTTCTTCCAGTTCTCTTTAAATTTTAAAACTTAGTTCTTTTCTTGTGAGATGTATGACAAAATGATGCCAAGGATCTGCACTGTTCAACTTGCAGTGACCTGTGCTCATTCTGTAGCCAGTTTTATTAGTTCTGTAGCAGCTCTGAAGGCTTCCGAGTAGTCTGGGAAACCACATCATAGACAAGATATTAGAAGCCTGCTAAGAGAAACATGATGTACATTCTGTTCTGTGTCATACTAGAAGATGTTGCTTAGGAAACATCAATTGTCATTCAGAGTATTTGCTCCTGTTCCTAGTCTTTAACTCTGAGATCTGTCTTATGTCCTGAGAAACAGGGATTGTGAAGGTCCTCAAAATTTTTCTGATAGCCTAAAATGGATATGTTCATTACAGGACAATTCCTCAGTCTTTCCAGTCATACACTTAATTTCCTGGAGAGAATATATTTGAGAACTTTGCATTAATAGGAGGAGAAGAGTGTCTAATACGCAGATAAACAGCTACAGCTCCAATTTTGTATCCCTTCCACAGAGAGATATGAGGTAGATGAACTAGGGTCAGGCAGTCAGAAGGATGGAATTATTTAAAGAACAAGTGTAGAGCTTTTGCACAGAGGGAAAAGAAAGTTGTCAAGGAGTTGATGGTTAATGGTCCTTGATCAGTGCTCAAAAGATATGTTGTACCCTCAATTGCAGTCTGACAATGCAGCTTTACATCTGTGAATATAAAAGGATTGCAGCTGCAGTAGTGTTTTTCTTCAGTGTTTTTTTTTCTTCCACTTTTTTTTTTTTCTGCTTTTTCTCTTTCTTCTGAAAATAATTTATTTAGAAGATGCAGATATTCCTTTTCAAGCTAATGGTTATTAACTGACTGTGATGACCATTGTGAGTGTTCGTATTTCATCCTTTAATCATTTGGAAAGGGTTACAGGTTCATGCTATTTATATTAGTGTTGTAAATGTTCCCTGCTACTATATGCCTGTGTTTTGGTTACATCCCCTTGTAGTGGTATGTAATTGGAGGCTTCTCCTGTGCTATGATTTTGTGGAGCACGGTTCTGAAGGATCCTTCCCATCCCTTCCCTGCTCTGCCTCTTTGTGATGAGGACCACTGCTGTTACTAGTACATTAAATATTAATGACTCTCATTGCAATTTGCCTAATGTACTTTATTTTGGTACCAGTCCAAGCTGTGGAAATGAAAATCCCCTTGGGACCTTATGCAGAATGTAATTTGCTTGGCAGTTTTTGCTGTAAACATGATAATAAATTAGAGGATGTAATGAATATTCATTGAAGCACACAAGATTTTTCTTCACCCAGGTCTACCCATCTGTTTTTTTTCCCCAAATCATACCTGATTAGAGTCATTCATGGATATTAGCAGTCCCTGTGGCTTGATGTGTCCACTGTACTATAGTGAAGCTTTTGCTTTGGGGTTGGGGTGGAGGGGGAGAGGAATACAAAATTAATAAGTGGATGAAAATTAGTTGTTCTCCCAAAAATATGTGGGGTGTAAGGTAGTCCCTTGGTCTTACAGTTTGCATGTTGATGCGTTTCCACTGACTTTGTTATCCCTGTGCTGTGATTCCACTCAGCTACTTCACTGCCTTAAGAGGTGGCACAGGAATGTGCTCTGGCTGTTCTGTCAGGTCAGCTCATAAAATTCATTCCACAGCAAAAAAATAAATGTTTTTTAATAGAAACAGTACATTTCATTGCAGTTTTGTCCTGTACAAGAATATCTGCTCTGCCTTGACTAGTAATTCTCTTTACTATACACACTTTGTAATATTAATTCTCTTTTGAACTGTTATTTGGAAACTCATTGCTTGTGGGAAGGGTAGAAAGGCCATGTAACATTTGAGTAATTTAATTTGTGGTGCTGTCATAGGAGGTTGTTAAAATGTAACTACTAATACTAAACTTCAAAAGTAAGTTTATAAACTAGCTAGTTAATTATCTTAGTGTTCAGCTATTAGTATGGTATATTTTTTTAGTGTATATGCTTCTTATAGAGCACCAAACATACTAAATATGCTATGCAGGCTTTGGATGATGATGGTTTCATTTTAGTTTTTTTTCTACCAACGGCACTGAGAGAAAATATTATGAATTGGCCACTGCTTCCTTTGACAATCATTATCTGACCCTTCTGCTTTCAGTTAGAAATCGTGATCTTGATAAACTTTTTCAGTAAAGCAAAAAGTTTTGATGGAGTCTTAGTTTTTTCTTTTTTTCCCCCATCTTTGTCAGCAGCTCTGAGAGAAATTCAAAGGCTGTGTTTTCATAGGCTTTTGGGTGGTTTATTGGCTTGGGATTTCTGAGGGAATCCAAGCAATCTGTGCTCTGATTGAGACAAAGCAGCACATTCAGTCTGAATCTGCCATAGCCTGACCATGGACTCTTAACATCTGTCAGGATAAAGAGTGTGTATTTTTCCTTTCTGCTGAGCCTTTTGATGTATAAATGAAGATTAATGTTCTTCCATCCAGGATAAGATGTTTCTTAACTCTTAGCTGACTTGCCTTAGAACTGGGCAAGTGATTTTTACTTTCTGCACTGCTACTCTTTGTTTGCTCAACTAGAAATTCAAAATTCATCAGGAATTAATATTTCTGCTTTAACGCAGTGTAAATGTGGAGACAATGGGAAGTGGATAGAGAAGTTAATAGATCAGTTTTGACCCTGGAAGCAACATTTTCTTTACTTAATTGTTGTTCATTAGTATTTCGTATTGCCTGTGGCCATCTCTTGATCCTTATTTCTGTGATTAGTCCATTAAACCTGTCCTCATTCAACTGCAAGAATTCTGTCTGGTAGATGAGATGCTACTTAATGGGCACTGATGGCTATAAACCCTTACTGATCCTGTTTGAAGGTGGAAGGGAGTATCAGGGAGCTTTTTTAAAAGGAGGGAAGGTGCAGCAGAAGCCAATGTCATGTTGTCTTCCTTCATTTATTCCTCACTCAGTTATTGATATTCTATCTTCCTCTTCCCTGGATGATCTCATTTGCCTTTGATGTACTTCTTTTTGATTTGGGAGCTTATTCTGATTTTGCCAAATATCTTTTCTGTTTGAACAGTGAATCCAAAGTTATTCAGCAGAACTTCCTTCATATTTGGGATCCTTTGTTACTTTTACATTTCTACTTGAACATATCTTACTGTGTCTCATTGGTGGAAATGTAGCAAAAGTCTCTGTCCCTTTGCAGGTTGTGTTATTTTTGCTTATCTGGGTTAGAAACTCTTGCTGGTTATGCTCTAAATAGAGTAATGATGTTATACAATACTCACGCTGTCACTAGTGGTGCTGTTTGTTTGCTTGTGGCTGTGTTTAAGTCATTTACATATTAATTATGTCTTGCAGAGCGTGCTTTGAGTGCAACAGGTCTTCGTTTCAGCAGCACCAGTCACTCTACTTGCAGTGATAGAAACTGTTTTCCGAAGTGCTTATGTTCCTTATCACACCGATGTTAAGGCTGTTATCTTATTCTTCCATCTCACTTGGGTGTTTATAAACAGATCTGACAAACATCCCCTATTTTGGGATTAGTTGGTTAGTATGTTAACTTGTGATTTGGGCTCTCAGAAATAGTCAAGACAGCTTCATTAGGGGAATACTGCCATCCGCATTAGGGGGGAGTATTATCTCTTTCTTAAAAACCAACCTACAAAACAAAACTGCACCAACCGTTCACCCCTAAAAACATACAGTAAGGGGGAAAAAAGAACCTCCACCACCAACAACCAAACACAAACACACCAGCCACAAATGATTTTTAATACACTACGTATGTAAATCATCTCACCATCCCTTCTGTCACCAGAAGCGTTACTGTGTACCCACTGCTACTAGCATATGGGCAAAATACCTGTTACTATCCAAAATTCTGTGAAATGCAAACAGTGGTGGTAAATCTGCACTGAAAACAACAACAATCTTGGCTTTCAACCCCATGGGATTGCAACTATATCAGTTTCATCCTTCTTGAAATACACCCACAACTGAAAATTTAATGTATCAGCCTGTAAAAACTTCTGAGAAACCAACCTCAGGTGGCCACCTACTTCCCTCCCCTACTTAGATAGGGATAGATGTTGCTATTATGCATTAAGAGTGTGTAACATCAAAACTTGCAAGGAACATGACCTCACCCTGAGGAAATTGCAGCTGGTGCTTTTGATGGTCCTTGTGCTGGCCGTGTATTGGAGTGGTATTTTCTGTCTTCTCTCAAAGTGTGCTTATAGGAGCCCTGCATTGTGTTCTGCCCTTGAAACTATCTTATTTTTTCCTCCAAACTCAGAGTCATCTCATATTTCCAGCTAAGTCAAACTTCTAAATTCCAGCTGCCAAATTTCACATTCGGCCTATTAGGGTCCTGGATGTTTGGTCCTGCTTGCTGGGCTGTAAGCAGCAGTCTCCTGAGCAGCACTGTGTGCTGAGGGGGTTACTGGAATAGCTTTGTCAACAATTCTATTTTAGAAATAACTTCCTAAAGTTTAAACAGAATTAGGACATGGGGAAATTATCATCAAAGCAGCTCTGCCAATAAATTTAGGTCACTATCTACTGTTAGATTGTTAGTTCATTTCTGTAACTATTACATTGCTAAAATCTCCCATTATGCACATCTTTTGCCATAGTACTTGTGCTATGCTATGCTTTTAATATTCACCAACAAAATATACAATTTCTCATTAAAAAGGTTCAGCATTGCATTTCATTTAAACAATAAAGCTACTACTATTTATAGTTCAAACATACAGATTTTTTTCTACTCTCTTATTCTGTAGAAAAAGGAGACCCTGAAATAAAGCTTAAATGGAAAAAAATGTGAGACAGGAAGGAGTGATTTCCTCAGAAATGCTAGGAAAGCACAATAAATTGGCTCTCGTACAGCTCTGTGCTGAAATAGTAAATGTTTGCGTGCCTCTAGGTATTTCCTATCGACTAAGCCATAAGCTATAGCTTGCTATTAGAAATATTAAAATAGATACTAGGCCTCATTAGCCTGCATCAAACAGCAGGAATGTATTAATACTGAGAAGGGATATGTTGCATTCAGAGATAATTGTATAGTAGCAATAACAAATGGAAAAACAAAATCCCCAACACCTTCCAAGAGAAGGAATTTGAAGATTCCTTTACTTATTTCATACTTCTTTCATGATCGTGTCATGGTTGACCTAAAATTTTTCAAAGAGGAATAATGAGTATATTTGGGTGTAGTATTTTTGCTTGTACTGTCAGTCATAACTTGTAGCTTTTACATAAAGCTTTTCCATTTCTTAGTGAGAGTCTGCATCATGTGGAGCTGACTGCAAAAAGGTGATAAGTAACGCATGACTGTATTGGCTCGCTTTCCAGCTCAGTCAGATTTGTGTGTTGTCATTAATCTGTGATTAATTAGCAGATGACTTTAATGTCTATGTATAGCCTGGGATGTAAAAGGATTATGGCATTAATATGTTAAGTATATGATTTTGAGATATTAAGATATTAAGTCCTTTTATTAACACAAATTATATTTGATGTTTAGCTAATATTCTGCAGAGAATTAAAAAATAATAATTTAAAAAAGAGAATAAAACAACCTATTTTTTATCCAAGTGATATTAAGTATTGGTAGATTTTCTGATTTAACACTTGTATTTAGGAAACAATAATAAGGTTAATCTAGCAGGATGTATCAAGAGGTTTGAAATACAAGATTTCTAAAACTCTTCGTAGGCTAGGTTGTCTTCACAACATTTCTGCTGCAGTGTAGGAACTTTCCATTTGTCTGTGTGGAAGCTCACTAATCAGCAAAACGTTTTAACTGTATAAAACTTTATCAGCAACAGTGTAGGAAGAATCATAACTTAAGAATAATTTGAGGTTTCTTTTTTCTTTTTTTTTTAACGCTGTTGCAATTGAATAGAACTGTCTGAGTTATAAGGCCATCTAGCCTAACTCCCCTGCAATGAACAGGGGCACCTACAGATAGATAAGGTTGCTCAGAGCCCCATCCAACCTGACCTTGGATGTCTCCAGGGCATCCATCCTCTGGGCCACATGTTCTTCTGCTTCTCACTACCCTTATCAGGATAGAAAAAATAATAATTCTTCTTTTCAGTCTAAATCTCCCCTATTTTAGTTTAAACCATTTCCCCTTATTCTATCATACCAGGCCCTGCTAAAGAGTCTGTCCCCTTCCTTCTTATAGCTGCCCTTTAGATACTGAAAGGCAACTATCGGGTCTCTCCAGAGCCTTCTCTCAGCCTGTCCTTATAGGGGAGATGTTCTGTCTCTGGAATCATTTTTGTGGCCCTCCTCTGGTTACGCTCCAGCAGGTACACATCTTTCCTGTACTGAGTACTCCACCTCTGAACACTGTACTCCAGGTGAGGTCTCACCAGTACTAAGGGGCAGAATCAGCTCATTCAGCATGCTTCTGTTGATGCTGCTCAGGATATGGTTGACGTTCTGTTCTGGCTCCTGTCCAGCTTACCATCCACCAGTGCCCCCAAGTCCATTTCAGCAAGGTTGTTCTTTTGTCCCTCAGCATGCATCAGTAGTGGGGGTTACTGCAATCCAGGTGCAAGAACTTTCACTTGGATTTATTGAAAATCTCATGAAGTTCTTCATCCTGTCTAGGTCTCTCTGGATGGCATCCTGCACCTCAGACTTGTTGACCACACCATGCACCTTGGTGTCATCTGCTTGATGTGTGCTTGATCCCACTGTCCATGTCACTGACGGTCCTGATACTGATCACTGAGGGACACCATTTTTCACAGATCTGTCTAAACACTGAACGTCAATCAACACTGACATCACTCTCTAAGAGTGATCTCACAACCTATTCCTTGTTTATTGAACAGTCTACCGATCAGATCCATGTTTTCCCAATTTGAGAGAAGGATATTGTGAGGGAGCATGTCCAAAGTCTTACTGAAATTCAGATAGATGACATCAGTGGCATTTCTCTTCTTTACTGGTGCACTAACACTATCATAGAAGGCCACTAGAGTCAGTCAGGTAGGACTTGCCATTGGTGAAGCCATGTTGGTTGTCGCGTATCGCCTCTCTGTTTTCCAGGTGCCCGAGAATACTTTGCAGGAAGCTCTGTTACAAGGTCTTCCCTTGTGTAAACTTGAGACTGATAGGTGGATAATTTTCTAGATGGTCATTTCTACCCTTCTTAAAATTGGGTGCGACACTGCTTTTCTTTCTGTCCTGTGCGTGGACTTGCCTCCATCCATTCCTTTCTTCACCCTGGTGGTTGTGAAAATGAGAGCTCACTACGGACTTGTAGCTCTCTTTATTTAAAAAACAAAAAAAAAAAAAACAAAAAAAAACCCCAAGAAAACAAAACAACAACAACAACAAAAAAACCCAAATAAGATTAATGTGGCTATTCGCTACTACTTCTCAACATTTTTCTTTCTCTCTTGTACTACAATGTGATATACTTAGGCTAATTTAATCACCAATTATTTTTCTAATGTTTTCTGATGAAGAAATTCAGGAACAAGAATTAAAAAGTAATTAAATGTCATGGTGGTAGCTTTTTTTAAAAAAAATTCCACTTTAAAAGATTTAATTAATAATTGACTTTGTTCACCAAATGTGTGTGTGCATACATATATATATGTATGATGTATGTATGTATAGCTTGTTTGGTAGCAAATGTACAAATGAAGATTTCCAGTTAGAATGTAAAACTAGTTTTCTCACACTGCCTCCATGAATGTAGATGAATAGTAATTTGTGTATTCAAAAAAAAAAAAAAAAAGAAAAAAAAAGTGCAAGTATATTTAAATTGTTGGCTTTTTATTTCTGATGAATTAAGAAGTTGGACCTTTTCACAGCATTTCAGAAGATGATTGTAGCTTTACCTCTTCCAGTAATGGCTTTCATCAGCTCTTCCATTATCAGCATAAGAGCTGCTGAATGTATAAAGCAAGGGCCAAATGTGCTGCCAAAAGAAATCTCTGGGAAAGAATGGAAAGTATGCAACTAGATATTAAGGAATAATTCCATGTCGAAGGCTGACTGTGTTGAATGACCTAGTAGAGGAAATTTGCTTTGAAAACTGCCAGTAAAATTGGATATTTTTCTTTATCACAAATATCAGTAAAAAGATTTTTACAAGTCAATGACCCTATGTCTTCTGCAAGGTTATAACTGCTGGAGGAGTTTTATTCTATAAATGAAACTTAATTAGATATGAAGCTGCATGAGTCAGAAAAGAGTCCAGCTGCCACGCTTGACTATACAGAGCTAACAGTAGTGAAAACCAATGGTTTTATCAGAGTAGACTGTAGTGGTTAAGAGCATTTCTTTATATGTTTTATTAAGGTCTTATTTTGGTCTTAAATTTAATGATAATATTGATATGGTTCTATATCTTTAAAGTAAGTTAGACACTATAGTGTGCTGTATGCTGACCTCTTATCCATTGTATTCTAATAGTGAGGACAGAAAAGCTTTGATTGCTCCTTCCTTTTTCTTTCAAAAATAGTGCAGGACAAATCATTGCTTTGGATTCAGCTAGCAGTCCATCATTTACATTATGGTTGCTCACTTACCTTAGCAGTTACATGAACAGAATCAGAAAAGTTTCTGATTCTGAAAAGTTTTCTGAACAGAATTCAGAAAAGTTTTCTTATGTTACTTAAGAGACCCAGTGGAGGAGAACAACCCTTGTGTTTGGCAGCCAAACTAGAAGGAGAGGGATGTTCACTGTTCAGATCTGTGTATTGATGCCTTGAGGTTGATATTACTAGTGTTTTGGCCCCATTTTACAGTACATAGCAATTAATTTTGTTAGAAGTGTCCCCATCTCCCTCTGTTCTATTTTATGTAAGAAAATAGAAAATAATGGTGAATGCACGGAGGTTCAATGGTATGTGTCATTAGTATGAATTAATATTGATATTTGCTTGCAAATGCTACTAAAAATGGAGCCCAGAAAGCCAAACCAAATCGGTACAGGGCATATGCTGCATTTTGTTTTTTTATTGAATGTATCAATATATTGGAGTATACAGGATTTGCTGATAAGGAAGACAAAAATTAGAATAATGGGAATATGAAGAAGAGGAAACTAAATGGGTAGAAACTTTTTACTGAGTCCAAAGCTGAGAACTGTTACAGGCGGCAGTGAAATATTGTGTCTGTTCAAGGCTGTAATTACAGATAGTTTTGCAGCTTGGGTGTGTTGGAATTGTGAAGATGTTAAGATTTCACTGCTTGGTCATCGCCTGTATTATGGCTAATTCTTAGCTGAAAGTGCTTGTCAAATGAAAAAAAAAAAAAGAAAAGTAAAAAAAAACTGATGTTTGGGCTGTGAAAGGAGTATGAATTTCAGTGTATAAGTCTAGATGGGTCCTGCTATTGTTGTCATAACCAATGAATTTGCAATAATAGCGGCTGAAATAGTAATAACCTCCAAATGATAGAACAATGGAGCAGTGATCTGAGCGTATCAGGTGCCCTTCTGACTAGAAGGGATGGTCAGGAGTGCTTGTGGAGCATGGAGTGGGCTTTGTTGGCTTTTTATTTTGCTCTGAGCCATGCCAGGGATAGTTATCTTCCATAATGGAGTAGCTGCTTCATTTGAAAATCTTGCATAGATTAACCAACCTTCTAGGAAAAAAAAAAATAAAATACAGTGATTGGTGCATATCCATGAGGTAAGTGTACCCTATACTTTTTCATAGAAACAGGTTCTGGGAGAATGAGCAAAGAATGGGGAGGGAAAGAAAAGGTGATGGTATGTATGCGTGTGTGGAATGTAATGAGGTCTTTTGATTTTGACCTGATTAAATACTTGCTCGACTTTATCTCTTTCTGCTCTTGGCCGCTGTGGTTGTAAATTGTCCTTGAGATCTGCACACTGACAAGACTGCTATGTGCAAAGGATTCTTTGTCCTCTCTAGCAATTGTGACTGACAATGCAACCTTTGAGGATGTAGCAGTGTCATGCCTCTAGTGTGTGTAGATATGTGTGAAATTTGAGTATACGCTACCAGTCTGCTTATGTTTCCATATCACAGTTATGTAGTCAGATTTTCAGTTTACCCTTTGCAAGTCTCTAATTTTATCAAAATGAGAACTTAAGTAATTTTAGAAAATAACTTGAAATATGCATGGAGAAGCAAACTTTTTGTAGGTGTTCCTTGCCCTCCCCTCCCTCAACACTGCATTTACAAATGCATATGCAGTATACAGTTACAGTTATAATATGTAAATGACAGTGAAGAAGTGATATTCTACTTCTGGGAAATGCCAGCCTGACCCATGAAGAAAAGCCTTTTTCAGAGCTAGTTTGTTTGGGCTTTTTATAGATTGGCTTTTGTAAAGCAAAACAGAAACGCAGTACTAGATTAGGCTCCCCAGTTTCATGCACTGTGACATACCTGATGTTCTAATCTGTGGTTGGCAGTATCGTTCAGAGCCTTCAGGTCCAGTGCACCTTTGCTCTGCTAATGCTTTTATCCTCTCCTGCTCAGAGGACAGTGCTTGTCTGTCATCCTGTGCCTGTCCCACCTGCAGTCAGCTTGGGGACAAGGCACGTGTGGCCTAGGGTGGAAAACTGTCAAAACATTTTCTTTGTCAGGCTGTGTTGTCTTGCAGTACAGTATTAAATAAGATTTTTGTTAGATACATGAAGAGATGAAGGGGCTTTGCGGTGAAAGAATTAACCAAAAGGTTAATCAAGAAGTGCTTTGAGGCTGATGACTTGTAAAGAAAGGGCCACAGTTGCTTTAACCTCTCTCAAGCCAGTTAGTGCAGCTCACCTGAGCACCCTAGGGATCTGTGAGTTGTGATGCACTGCTGCTTCATTTTGATACAGACTGGAAGGAGCAGTCCTTAAGAGTAGCCCTGCAGAGAAGGACCTGGGGGTCCTGGTGGATGTAAAACTTAACATGAGCCAAGTATGCTCTTGCAGCTCAGGAAGCACATGATATCCAGGACTCCATCAGAAGAGGGGTGGACAGCAGAGACAGGGAGGTGATTTTCCCTCTCTACCATGCCCTTGTGTGACCCCATCTGGAGTGCTGCATCCAGGTCTGGAGACCCCAGTACAAGAAAGACAGGACAGCTGTTGGAGGGGGTTCAAAGGAGGGCCACAAAGATGGTCAAGGGGCTGGAGCACCTCCTCTATGAATGCAGGCTGAGGGAGCTGGGCTTGTTCAGCCTGGAGAAAAGAAGGCTGGGGGTGACCTCACTACATCCTTTCAGTACCTAAAGGGAGCCTACAAATAGGAGGGCAGTTATCCCTATGAAAGGGTAGATAACAGCAGGAGAAGGAAAATGGTTTTAAGTTGAAGGAAGGAAGATTTAGTCTGGATGTTAGAGGGAAGCTCTTTATTATGATAGTGCTAGGGTGCTGGAACAGTCTGCCCGGAGTGTTTGTGAATGCCCAGCCCTTGGAGGTGTTCAAGACCAGGTAGGATGGGGCCCTGGGCAGCCTGGTCTAGTATTAAATATGGAGGTTGGTGGCCCTGCCTGTGGCTGGGGGTTGGAGATTCATGGTCCTTGAGGTCCCTTCCAACCCAGGTGATTCTGTGATTCATTTTCTCAGCTGTTCTAGTGGATCTGAAGTTTTTCCAGTGAGAGCATAGCACTATCATTCAGTCTTTGTGATTTGTTTCTCTGTTGATAAACAACTACAAAACCACTGCTTTAGTATGTAGGTTATTAACAACTGGAGTAAGCTTGCATTGCTTCAGCAGGCAAATAATTGCTTTGTCTTGTCTGGACTACTCGTTAAGACTGAAAGCGGCAATCCTAGAGATTGTTTTGCTTTCCTGTTCACTTCTGCGCATGTAAGATAAATGTGTTCTTGTCCTGAAATCTATTCTGCTTACTTTATGTATTGCAGATACATATTGATGTACATCACAACTGTTTCTTCAGCTAAGACCAATGACTATGTTTGCTGTTCATAAAAAATTAGCATTTCCCTCAGAGGAAAGCTTATGTCTGCTGGTACTGTTGAGCGCCACCAGTGTGTCTAACATAATTAAGGCACTGATAATAAGCTGCAAAAGAGGAAAGGAACAAGAATTACCGTTTTCCAGATAGAACAAAACCAGAAAAACAGTATTGCTAATGAGACAGATGATCCTGTATGATGAAATTAACTTCTCTTCCACTCATGGTGAAATGGTGTAATGTATTCATTTCCCAGGCCCTTCTTTACGTTGCCTTTTCTGTTTTGTCTACAACTAGTACTGCAAACATTTCTAGCAGATTTAAACTATTCTTTTTGTTTTGTTTTTGTTATAACATGGACTTTAAATATAATAATTGAAGTAGAAAAGGAATAACTTGCATGAAGCTGATTATTTGGTATTTCATTGTCACATAAATAGCGTGACTTTATTCTGAGTGTTTAAATATAAAAACTTGATAAAGCCAAACAGATCCAAATCTGGCTGCTTTGCCATCTTGTTGTTCATGCAAATAAGTCTCAGCATTAAGTGTTCTCTCTGCAGTACTAGTAAAGTGGCCATTTCCATTAGCAAGACATTTACCATTTCTTGCACCCCAGTTTAATGTTGCAGATAAACTCTATTCTCAACAAAACTGCTGTGCCTGATTTTGCAACTGATTGGTTCCACTGACGCCAAGCAGTGTACTTGTGGAATAAGATGCCATGTTGAAGAGCTTACAGAATGAGCTCATTGGCAAATAAGAATCAAAGCAGTGTTCAGAGCAAAGAATTAAATAGAAACCTATCTAGAGGAAAAACAAAACAAAAAGGCCGCCAAAAAAAAAAAAAAAAAAAGAAATACACCCAAAACTTGAAACCAAAAGGACTGCCAAACAAAAGAGACTGGTGATATTATGAATGTGGATATTTGGTTCAGAATAGCAAATGAATAGAAAATGGAATAATTCTCTCATGTTTCATTTTTCCCTCCCTCAGAAGTCTGATGATAAAATCTGTTAAGGAGAGAATGCAGCTTCATCTAATGTACTTTCATATGTAATACTGGTGTCTGGCTCTATTTTTTCATTCTCTGAAGCTGCTTGTTGTTGTGGCTAGAATGATTCTTATCTCATTTTGTAAACATACAAGGACAAATTCTGAACTAGGATTTAACACAAATGGTTTTTAAAAAGACAATTTTTCTACACAGTGACTGATGTTTTGTACTTATTAAATTAGCCTTCTCTCACTCTGAACTACAGTACGCTTAGCAATTAGAAAAGCAATGGTAGATTCTGTGGAAACATAACCAAGGTTAATTGTAGGGGTGTCATGGCAACTGTAATGAGCCTCAGTGTTTATAATGTTAAAAATGTCCCTTTTAAAATGCACATAATCTTTGAATATTTTATAATGATTTTGAAAGGAATGTTATTATCATCGGGGCGACTTGTTGCTAGTGTTTCAATTCTGTCTCAAGGTTTCTGTTCTGTGTTCATGTGGTAAAGAGAAAGGTAAGGAGAAGCAATGAGCAGAGGAGGGATGAATCCTTGTGAGCCCCTGTGCCAGCAAGTAAAGGGAACTGTTTATATGTCCGGTTGCTGAATAAGTTGAAGGACTAAGTGGCAGGTAGAGCAGTTTGTTTTGCTTGGCTAACTCTCAGATGGATTAGTTTCAGAGTCTGAGTGTTATACAGGAACTAGTAGGGTGCAAGCACAAGGTGGTGATTAGATTGTTAAGATAAGGGTTTTATGTTGCCTTAAAGTGACAAACTATAGCAGTTACACACCTGGGTGAAGACAGGCTTGCTGCTCAAGGGTGGTCTTTGTCTTTTAAATGTGTTTCTGCTATTGGTTTTGTTTAAGCTTGCATGCTTTTATTTAAGTTATGCTTTATGTGGCTGTGAAAATATTCAGATTAATTTGTTAATCCAGTGGAAGAGTGTCATAGTTTAAAGAGGTGATCAGATGACTCCCTTTCCTTCCTTTGGGAGAAAGTTGGGGAGGAAGGAAGAGGGGAAAAACCTTTGTTGCCCTTACCTAAGAGGAGCTACTTTGTATCAGTGAGCATTTGGTATCACCAGTGTATGGGTGCCTGTTGTATCTTCAACATATACTAATTTAAACATTTCTCATTTAAAACTTACCTATTTTAATTTATTTTTTTTTAAATATAAATTACATTCCATGACCTAAAAACATAATGCAATTAGTAACAAAGTCCTTTCAACTTTCAATTTTCTTTCACCTACTGTCAGTCACTACTATGGTTTTCTGGGTGTTGGTTCCACTAAATTGCTATTAACGTTGTTGAAGAGGAAATACATGATCAGTGCTGTTGGATCTTTACAGTTTAGTTAGCTACTTGTTAACTGGATAGAGTTGAACATTTTAACTAATAATTCAATCAGTTTTATTTCTAAGCTGCTCCTTGTTATTCTCAAGTGAGAGGTACGCTTCAAAGAGATGATGATATGCATGCTAAAGGTAACATTATAGCAAGCAGGACTTCTAATTTAAGCTGTAGTGTAAGAAATTCAGAATTCTCCACTGAGTTTGCTAATAAAGGGGTATGTACGTATGTGACCTTGGAGCATAATACAAGTAATGAGCCTTAAATGCATAATATTTCAAAAACAAGCTTAAAACCGATGCTTTAATGAAAGGTAGCTTTATGTAGTTTTGTAGGTTTAAACTTGGCCATTAAAACACGGTGTGTTTTAAAAAGTGTTGAGGGTTTGCTCTTTGGAATTGGACATTGCTCAATACTACTTCGCCTTGAAGAGCACAAACAAAACAGTGATGTTGTGAAGCCAGCTGTGTAGGCTGAAAGTAGGTGCACTGAATTGGTTGTTCTCCGACTGTTAAAAAAAAGAAAAAGTAAAAGGAAAAAAAAAAGTATAGTGGAGAGGAGGGCTGATTATGAAGTTTAGTTAGTAAGCAACTTTGGGATGAATAAATCTGATCCAGAGAATTTCTGGTAAGCAAGCTGGAGAATATTTGGAAGATAATTTTGAGCATCTTGTTTTTTAATGGCCGGTTTGAGGTCAGTACAATTATAGCACAAATGAAGACTTTTGGACTGTGGGTTTTTTATCTTTTGTGTAAGCGTGGGTTTTAGGATTTATTTATTTATTTTTTCTTTTCAGCAGTATTGGTTACTGTAATTATTGCTGCACTATATAGTAATTGACTATATAATCTTTCATATTCTCTTCCACTATTTAAGACTAATCGTACCAATATAAATACCCAGCAAATAGAAAATCCTTACCTGTGATTTTATATTGAGATGAGTAAAAATATTTTCCAGAAAAGAGGTAAACAACAAAAGAAATTACTGTCTCAGGGTTGCGTGAAATACAGCTTGCTCAAAGAACAAGGATTTCTGAAGGCTTCTGGTTGAGTTTTAATAGACATTGATTAAAATACAAAATATATATCTAATAAAAAAAGTATACAGGCATATACTTTTCTGGAGGAAATGGGTAAAAATTGTCCCAGAGATCTCTTTTCTTTTGTTCCATGAATAGAGAAGATTGATGACTAAGCAAGTGCACTCAGAGTAGCAACTTATTTCTGTTCATCTTCAGTGGAAGTGGGTTGTGCCTTAGAACTTGGGACTTCTACCTGGTACAGAGGAAAGTTGTTTATAAAGAGTACTGTCTCAGCAAATTAGGAGCTCCCTACATCCAGGACTCAAGTGCCAAGGATGTGTGGAATGGAGTAAACAAGTGTTTTGTTTAGCACAGAATTGAGACTGGGAAAGGCAATGACTGGAATGTCAGAGAATAAATCACATAACAGCCAAATGTAGTGTTAGGAGCTGTTTTAAGATTAATTGAAATTGCTCATTTCCAAATTTAAGCTTTGTGAAGTAGTAACTAAAATATGGCTATTTTGGTCCATGGAATTGAAATGATAAAATAAATATTTATGAACTCATTAAAAATGACCAAGTGGGTGAAAAGACAGCTGATGTTGCACTCATGACATTACTTATTTCCAAATTCCTGGGAACTGAAAAGCAAATGATCTAGAATACTTGCATGTTCATGATCTAACGCAGAAAGCATAACTGTATTATTTATTAGTCTGCAGTAAATGACCAAATTGCACAAGAAATTGGAATATTCAGTTCTTGGCCATTTATAAAATGATGGGAGGAAAAGATTTAGAGTTGTATGTGGAAGAAATCTAATCCACAAGTGTTATGTGGTTCCCCTGTAACCTCACATCTGTTCCCCTCTGGAAAAAAAAAAAAAAAAAGCAAAACAAAAAACCCACCTGACCCCCAGAAAGGCCACAAACCAAGCCAAACACCCTTTTCCATAAAACATAAAAGCAAACATAAACTTCAGCATTTCTGCAGGCTACAGATTCTATGCTCATAAACCTCAGATCCAAAGTTAGGGATTTCTGTATTAACCATAAATCTGACAACTTAAAAATGATTTTATGTAATGTAATTACCACTTACATGCAAAAATACACTCAAAACAAATACAAACTATGGCAGACTTTCAATGCAGCTAGATACAGTTGGAAGAAAATGAAATTCATGAATTAGAAGAGGGAATTCAGAAGACTGTAACTGATGTTGATGTTTTCAGAGTATTTTATAATTATGACATTACAAAGCATGCTATATGTATTTGGAGGGAAAATGAAACTATTTAGTAGTTTGTTCATTTATCTGATGATTAATCATTTTCCAGTTTTTTAGTAGAAGCTGGAAACTTAATTTTTAAATATAGTTCCTATTCTTTCAGTTCCAGTGGCATACTTGTGCTGAAATTCTTGCATCTAATTTACTTGGAATAGTGATGAAGCAGAATTAGATCTTGGCAACTTAAGGGAATTCTAGGAGGCTAATAACGTTGCAACGGTACTTAAAAAATACAGAATGAATGACTGTATTTCTGACCTGATACCTGAGACTCAAATGTAAGAAGATAATATAATTATTTCTAATCAATAATGTTTTTATTAAAGAAAAAGTCAAGTTTTGTATTTTTATTCAATTTCCAAATGTATCTGACTGTGCTTTAAGTTTCAACCTTTCTGAAGTTGGAAGACTCTTATTCACTTGCTCATCCTTAAAGAAACTTGCATAGAATGAAATGCACAGAAGTCACAGTATATGTGACTCATAACACAAATCTAAGATGTGTGCAAGGTATGTAGAGGTGTGCCTGACTCCTCCTGTTGTTATTTTGTAATACATGAATACAAAAATAATATAATATGTTGACTCTTAGAAATGCTCAATCTTTTTAAAATGTTTTTGCAAATGTGTTTCTACCATAACCTATCCGGGCTCAGTTCCTGGTTCTATAGAGTTTAACAAGGGCATTAACCCGAAGGAAAACTATAAAGTAGATGAGATGAGATCTTTGGTGATGTGGAGGCTGAGGAGTAAAGTGGGCAGTTTTTAGGAATCAAGTGACATTAATAATGTTCTTAGGATGAGAGATATGTTTAGCAGTGTTGAAAGATAAGTATACTTAAGCAATTTCGCTGTAAATTGTAACATAGTCTGGCTTATAAAATTAAATATTGGGAGAGTGTGGTAAATGATGCAGAAACTACAGTGCAAACAGGAGGGGAAAAAAAATGTGGGAGGGGAAAGAAAAACAGTGTCAAAGAAATGTTTTCAGATGAGGAGTGGGGAATTTGAAACTAAATGATCTTTGAGGTCCTTTTCAACTCAGGCCATTCTATGATTCCATGAGATCTGGGGCCTCTTTTCAGTGAGGATGATGTGAACAGCAGGAGAGAGAAGTAATGAGGCACCTGTGAAGAATACAGGGAAAGACTGTGACATGTAGATAGTGTTTTCCATTTGGTATCACCAAAGCATCTATTACTTCTGATTTTGTAGTTTGTTGAAACCTTTGATGTGTTAAGGGCAATTGTTGCATCCTACTTCAGTGAAGGAAAAATGGAGACTAAATGAGAAATTTGTTTCTTAAAGGACAAGAGTGAAAAATACCTGTTTTCTCGCATGCTTTGGGTAGCCTATCACTCAGTTTCCTCTTCTGAATGAGGAGGCAGTTGAGGGTATTCTTGCAAGAGACTGAGCTGAGTTTTGAAGTGCTTTGATTTGCTTAAAGGAAGAGCCTTTCCGTATCTTACTTAGTGACGTAATGATGAAAGAGCAGCAAATATAATCTTTGAGATGTTTCGCCATTGCCTATTCTATCAACATAATTAATTTCTGAAGTGGAGGATCGGGAAAATCCATCTCTTACTGGGTTTTGCTGTCTTCAAACTTCATTAAAGACATGCACATAGTCCATCAATAATGAGATTCTCCATCTCCATGAGCTTCCTTGTCTATTCATTTTTCTTTCCCACCTGCACTCACAATGGTGGCTGTTTGCTCCCACATACATTCAACAATGCATCATTTGTAAGCTGGCTCTCATTCATTTCATCCCCGCTTGAAAGGCCTGACAGAAAGCCCTGTGAAAAGCCTTTCAATGCAAATGCCAGTTTAATGACTTGGTTCATTCAGCAGAGGGAAATCTGAGATAACTTGACTTCTCCTTGCTGCAAATACAAGAAAATGTTTTCATAAAGCCTTGGACGTGTCACGCTTTTTAACAAGCCGCCCTCAGTTTGCAAACAGAAACTGATGGCTTTAACTTTTAATTAAATAAAATCTCAGCTCTTTCCTGCAGCGTCAACCTCCCACACCTCTCTCTGTGTGAGAGGAGGAGCAGTAGTACTCCCTTCACTCCACAGTCTCAGAAATGCATCTGCTTTTGAAGGCTTTGATTTGCTTCATTTCCTTAGCAGAGCAGCAAGTCCTCTTGAGGATAAACCCTCGTTTGATTGGGTCTTTCTGAGCATGTTTAAATATCAAATTATTAGGAAATTACAAATGTAGTTGCACTTGTTAAAACCAGAGGACAAAAATGTATAGTCTGTTTCAACAGCCTGCATTGCAGCTTGTTCTTGGGGTGCATATTCTTCTTAAGTTAAAGTCATTTATGAAAATCAAATAATGAAGCTCTCTCTAGTCAGCCCTTGAGCATTCAATATAGAATTTGAAGATATTGGTTGTAGTGCTGACACTGCAAAAGAAATGAAGGAATTTACTTTCTGTTCAAGTTTACAAACCCAAATTGGAGTTATTGGGAAGCTGTGAGGAACAGACCAGGGAGAGAACCAACAGGGTTTACACAGATTGTGATAAAGTTTTATTGAAATTAAACTTGACAGAGGAATTAAGAGTATTACTTTGTCATTTGTACATTGTCTGGCCAGGATTTTGAATGCAGAAGCAGGTTGGCATTTATATGATAGTTTTCTATGAAACAAGCACTTAGTACAGGGTTTCACTACTGCTGTAGCATTGCACAAATGATTCTGCTACAGCATTCAATTTGCTTGTCATAACCACTTGCACATCAGCCTTCCACAAACAATATCGAAGTATTTTGAATGGTATTCTGTTATTAATATTATTTTTAGTAGACATGTTTAACCAATACTTGTGATTTGATGAATGCTCTCAAGTCAGTAATGGAATTATCCTTGTGTGGCATATTCTTTCTTGTCATTCCAAATAGAAATAGAATAATATCTTACATCAGAAGTTAGTTGCATCAGAAATAGTAAACTTTCTGGTGCATCAATCTCTACTAGAGGACAGGAGCTGAAGTAACAGGAATAAGTGCCAGACTCAACATTTTCTTGTCTTTAACGGCACTCTGTGAGATACTAGCCTTTGGACCTGATGGAACATCTTCTGGTTAAGTGCTTACATAAAAGATGATACTTTGGAAAGGAGTACAAGAGTATGGAAGAAAATGTTATTCATGTTCATGTTGATCATGTTATTAAAGTTCTTTTTAAATGTCCAGGGATTTATACCCTAGTGATAGCTGTTCAGATCACAACAGTTTTTGGTGACACTCAACTAGGAATATTTCTTTCATCATAATATCATCATAATACGCTGTAATCAGTTAATTACTCTTTTTGTATTTGTAGTATTTCACAGATATTCACTAATTATGGAATACCTGTAAACTGATATTCTTTAATCCCTCATCTGTAAATTGAGAACTGAACAGATTAAGCTGTTAGACTAAAGCTTCAGCAAGAGCTGGGTTTTGAACAAGTAACAATTTATGCTTCTGTGACCAGAAAACTGAACCTCTCTGATAAGACTGATTTTAAAAAGGGTGGGGGGAGGAAAAGCAGCCAGTTTCTTCTAAGTGAAATAACTTCAAAACCCCTCTAGTATGTTTACCTTTTTGTCTTTCTTGAAAAAGATCCAAATATGAACCTCTTGAATGAGCTATTGCACTATTTCATAAAACCCTTTAAAATTAATACACGATGACATATCAGCTCAATTACCCTCAGCCTTGTTAATTCTATTCTGTGCTGTAATAACTTTGTTAGGATAAATTATGGAGCTTGTACCACCATAAATACTCATGGATTATGTTGTGCTTTTCTGTTGTGCTGGCTGCCCTTGAATCATGACAGCATGTGAAAAATGAAATGTATATCATCTGCTGTTGGGGAAAAATAGTAGACAAGGATGTTAGATAATATTCATATGATTAAATAATACTAGACACATTTTACGAAATGTTACATATAAAAAAAAGTACAAGAAAATGTGGTTTTCTGTTGTTTTTTACCATCACACAAACTCCGTGTTCCATTGGACCGAAATAGGCTTTACATGATTTCTTTTAATAAATGAGTTGACTATTGCATGCTGCTTTTATAATTTTTCTTAATGTAATTTGTTTTATTAGATGATATGAGTACTTGAAAAAGCCTGTGATTTCTGTAAAAGGAATTATCCTGTTTTTTGAAAAGGAGAAATAGATGCCTGAAATATTTCTTTGCTTCAGCAGATAGTTTTGTGCTGTATGACTTGACCAGAATAGGAAAGCTGCCCACAGAGATGGGGCCATAAATACTGACTCAGGGGCTTATGACTTCAGCTTGCTGTTGGATTCATTCTCTCTCTGGTCAGACCACAGAGATCCCTTCAGTTAAAGGGAAGGGTGACCCCTGTGACTAAGCTATGAGTGATGTTAAATATAATGGGTCTGCATACCTGCAGTAGGTCTGACCTTTTCTAAAGCACATCTTGCATGATTTAGATGGCCAACAGGCTTCTGCCAGGATGAGTATAATTTAATCATTTTGTGGCTTCCTTCTTGCTGTCTCTGAGGAAAGGCACTAGTTTAAATTGGGCATCTGGCATCTTATCTAAGATTACGTGGCTGTAGATGTCTGTACTTGTGAGAGATGAGTATGTTCAAAAAAAAAAAAACCAAAACAAAAAAAACCCAAAAACCACCTAATAACAAACAAAAATTAAAAACCACAGCAACAACAACTAACAAAGCAAAACAAAAAAGAAGGAAAACTGGATTTTTGTGCTTGGCACAAATGAGAAATGCTTGGGGTAGGTGTCACGGTCTTTGCATTTTGTTCCAGGGACAACATCTGCTACTGTGAGCAAAATAAACTAATATATCTGTCTAAATGAAATGATGATGAAACTGGAAGATTCAGTTTTAAAATCCCTAAGAATGGGGGTGTAGCTAATAAAGACGTAAACAGGATTAATTCTGTGGCTGTTATTTATTTCAGTGATTTTTTTAAAGTGAAAAATATACATGATTCTAAAAATACCTAGTTCTGAAATACTGCCTCTGCAGTTCCTTGTGCTTTAACAGAGAGGAATTCAACTGAGAGGTTTGTGAAATAATGTATTTCAGAAATACAAACCTTCCTAATACCCATGGAAGAAGTTTTTACTATTGCAGAGGTTGTTTGCGCAAATGGTGGAGTTCAGTTTAGACAATAGGTAATTTTGTTGCTAAGATTTAACCAGTATCTCAGATGAATGGTTCCTGAATGACAGCCCATATTATTTTTCTGTTTCTTAGAGTACAGATACTGTGTATTACTCAGCTTACTGGTTGTGAAGATGGCATGCCAATGCCAACAGACAGAGATTGTTTGCTACTTCTTTCTTAGCTGTGCTTGACTTTTTAAATTTCGGAAAATATCTTCTGAATTGCAGTTTTACAGTGAATTAAAAGTTTGCATATACTTTATGTAAAATGAATTTACAGGTCTGGTATTGCAAGGCTAGATCAAAACCCAGAAAAAAACCAACCAAACAAAAACTCGCATAAAGAAAACATAAGTGTAAGAGAACACATAGGTGGAGTGCTGTGTGTTGAAACACTTAAGTCCTAGTATGCAGTCTGACTTATTTATTTCTGTAAAAAGCAGTGCTCTCCTGATTTTAAAAAAGATCGTGAGTCTGTGTGGTGGAGGAAGGTTTTCAGTTGTTAAATAAGTAAATAGGGAGTGTGTGTCTGTCTGTCTTTTAATGAGCATTGTGTCTATTTCAGTCAGTGAAAGGATGATACACTTGTGGACATTTGGCTATGAAAGGCCTAATAGTGAGTTTAATGGAAGAAAAGCAAAAACAGATGATTTCAAACTTGTTTGTGTAATACTGGCTAAAGAGAACTAGTGTTAGAAACCTTGACTTTTATTAAATTTATAAATCATTGTGCTTTGGTTTTAGTTCTAATAAACTTTCTGGCTATGTAGTTGTTTCAATTGCACGATATGCTGGTCATAAGCCACCTACCTAAGTCTTGGAACAATAGCTGTACAAAGAAATCAGTCTGAAAATCAGGTAAATTGAATGAGGCCAGGAATGAAGAATGATCTATTGAGTGGTGAAATTCAATGAGACTAATAGGAATTCCATTTATCTCAGTGGATCCAAAAAGGAAAAGGGAAAATCTTGTATCTATGCTATGTATCAATTAAGTATGCAGTACTTAATGAAGAATCAAAAATCATTTCTCAGGTACTAAAATTAAAATACAATAATGAGAACATTTTGAAGACCTGCTGTGAAATGACATCCTAAAGATGGACAAATAGTACTGCATGCTAACTGTCTTAATGTAAGTCATCTTTGAGCTTTTTATGTTGATGTCATGAAGAAGAAATATTGAAGTCTAGAGCCAAAGTCAACCATGATGTAACCATTACCTGATCAGAAATGAAGGACATTCCATAGGTTTCTTCCTCTCCAGCCCCCTAATTGATTTATTTTAACTGTTTAATTTACTCACCTAGAGCATAACATTTAACTTGTGCGTTGCTTTATTGAGCAGCACGTGCCATATGCAGGAAACATGCTCAAGAATGCTGGTTTATACTGTTTTTTCCATTTCTTTGAGACTAAATATAATTTTTTGTTGTTTGCACAGACTGATGAATAACTATGATATTTTCAAATCTCACTGCAGTTTTTTGGTTTTTTTTTTGTGATAACCTACTTACAATTATATTACATCTTATCCAATTTTTATGTATTATTGTTTTGTTGTTGAAACAAACTGGTTTATGGTTAGGAGGAGGTGTACAGGTCTTGATCTGTGGTATTGGGACTGCTATTCATTATTGCCAGCCACTTAAGACCAACTGCAGTTGCTGAATATTGCTCCCTTTTACTCTGGCTCCTTCTTCTGAGAATGAAAAAATATACTGAAGTCCATGTATGCAATGAGTTGTCTGTTCTTTTCTATATAGAAAAGGAGTGTAAAGAGCAGGAAGTGCAGTGCAGTCTAGGTAGAACAGGAAGGTAATGTGCTGTTACAAAGTACGTCCTTTAATCTGTGAAAAGTCACACTTTGTGTACTCTTTTCTGGAGTCCTTGTTTGTATGAAAAGGCTGTCATTTAGAACTGGAGCTATGTTTCAATGTTATTAAAGAGTGCAATTCTTCTCCTTTTTCTGGGTTGCCCCTGGATTGTTCATAGCTTTCAAATATTATGAAAGTATTAGGAGATGTGTACCAATAGGCAGACAAATTTTTTTTAAATGTTGTTGGCTCGTCTGGACATATGTATGTGCTAACTCTTACTACACAGATCTGTGTAGAGTTGAGCCAGGTTTTGTTTTTCTGTGGACGTTTCTTGTGTATTATATTATTGCATCAGATAACTAATAGTTAAAGTAACTTGAATTAAACTGGTTTCCAGTTTCAAGGAAAACACTGCAAAGTTGCTCCATGATTAAGTGACTGGCCTTTGTCTCTAGTCAGTCATCTGGTTTGTTACAAATAGAATTTAGCAAATTTGTGGGTTCCCACTCCCATTTTTCCTTTTCAGCTGTTCCTTTCCCCATTCTTCCTCCCAGTGAAGAGGATGAGATGCTCTCATTGCAATAACTGTGAATAGACTAGAAGTTCAGATAGCATGTTTTCTGAGGACTGGATCTCAAGTATTTTACAGGAAACTTAATCCTTTCAGAAGGAGGATCCTAGCTGTGCTGTTGTGTTCCAGAGGTTCTACTGTGCCACCTGTGCAGTTATTCATAAAGGACCTTATTACAGGGGATGAGCAGTAATGTGACAAAGTTTTCTGAATAAATTATAGTTATGCAGGACAATGGAGGTGGTGGGTTGGTACAGAAAATTTAGTATGTGACAACTCAGAGGCAATCAATGGCAGGTGGAGATCAGTGGTGAATTTGAGGTTGGACTTTCTGCACCTTATGCATTCAGAACTAAAGTGCAGGACCTGGCACTTGGTCTTGTTGAATCTCAAACAATTGGCCTCAGCCTACTGATCCAGCCTACCCAGATCCCTCTGAAGTACCTTCCTACTCTCAGTTAGAATCAACACTTCCTTCAAGCTGTCTGTCATTTGCAAATGTACTGAGAATGCACTCTGTTTCCTCAGCTGGGTCATCAATAAAAGTATTAAACAGGACTGGCCCAAATGCTGACCCCTGAGTAATGCCACTAGTAACCAAAAGGATTTAAGTGCATACATGACCACTCTCTGGCCCTGAGAGACTGATGTTTGGAAATAAGATGCATGCATTCATTGAATGTGTTTTTTTTCCTGATGAAGTCCCTGCAGACACTGTTGGAGTTAGCTGCATTAAGTAGAGAAGAATCCTGCTGGCTTAGTATTCTATCACTGTAGTCAATTTTCAGAGATGAGGAAGACTAGTTTCTCAGGATAGTCAAGTAAACAAAATCAGTGTCATATAATCACTGAAACTATGAAACCTTGAATCTGTGAAATTATGGCTGTTAAGACTGAGTGAATATGTGTAATGAGGTCTTACAGTAATTGTCTTCATTGCTTTCACTGCTAGAATTCATTAATTGTAATATCCCTGTTGTAGTTCAGATAAATATGACTAAAGCTGTACAAACTAAGTCTTTACAGCAGGCATTTTAGTATGTCCTGAAATCTCAGGCTTCTAGGCTGCCCTGTCAAAGTTATTTAAAAATTACAGTTTCACTGGAGCTAGTGGCAGCAGTGCTTCCATGTATTGGTGATTCCTACACTAGCATAACAAGAATTACCTTATTAATGGCTGACATTGCAGAGCCTTTTGTCTTGCTTCAGTCTATGTCATTTATTTCACTTACTTGTGTATATGTCTGTTCTCTGGGACAAGGAGAAGGGGAGTCTTAATTGCAGATTCAGTTCTGATCAGACAAAGGTTGGCAATCTTAGTGTGAATTCAGGAAGCCTAAACTTGGTTTTCATGTAATAGTCAACAAATATGTGTTAGTTCAAGACTGAAAACAGAACTGAATTTTGGCATTATCAGGTTTCTTCAATATGTATGTTTTTTTGGGCAAGTTAATTATTTTTAGTTTGTAAATACACACATGCATAAATATATAGGTAGGACTGTATTCATGTTTGCATGTATAAAAACAAAAAGGCCTACACTTTGTTCAAGAGAGAAAATATAAACAAAAAACATTATCTTGTAAATGATTAAGCACTCTGCTGTGCTACTTGCAGTAGCTGTTTAATAATTGCTTTTAAAGTCTTTTCTGCTTACGTTCCTGAAGAGCTTTCCCTTCTCATTTCCTTAGCTTCTATTCCTTCACTTGTCAAGGATTCCTCAGTAAGACTGAAAGCAGTAGCCCACTTTCCACTTAATTTATTTTTTTTATTTATTGTAAACAGTACATATGAATGTAGCAGTTGCTCAGGCTTCATAGATTCATCTTCTTCCTGTAAAAGATACTGCAGAACATTCCTGAGCACATTTGAACTGCACATTCATATGTTTCAGCGTGACAGGAATGTGACCATACCTCTAGGCTGATGCAAGCTGGTACAAAGTGAGATCATAAGGGCATATTTAAACCCATGTTACTTAAGGATTAAGAAACTCCAGAGTGGTTCAGGCTGAAATTTGAGAGAGAGTTATTTTTCCTTGTGGCTTCTGATAGAGAAGTTTTGTATCTATAATTAGAATCACTAACAATGTAAAACAGACAAAGCTAGCCTATAGGAAATCCTTTCAAGGAAAGAATAAAAGATACCACACAAAGTGTCAGAGCAAGCATAAGTAGAACCTATTGTAGGCAGATTTATTTTTTAATTTATTTTTGGAGAGAATATACTTAATGTTTCTGCAGCGAATGCAGCTGCTGAAAGAATAGTATAAAAGACAATGACTTTTCATGTTGATATAAAGTACAGAGCATTATGCCAAAAAGGCCATTTTTATTACTTTACAAACGCTCTTGACTTTCAGTAACACATTCAAATTTAAAGAAGTGATAGTACTCAGCAGACATCTGGGGAATGCTACAGTTGGCCCCAGACTTTGTGTTGATTATGATTATACAGGTTGAGTTATGCTCTCTGGTGCTTTTTTGCTTTTTCCCATTTTTAGAATGAGTGCCTCAGAAGATATCTGGTTGTTGATTGGTTTTTCTTTTTTCTTTTTTCTTTTTTTTTGGATTTTTTTTTTTTTTTTTTGTCTTTCTGAGTAGAAATTTAAAGTACCATCTGAAGTATATGGCTCTTATTGAAGTGGGATAATTTTACAAAGGATGAAGGAGGAAACTAATGGAGCTCTGTGTGTCCCTCAACACAAATTAAATTTATCCATGTGAAACGCAAACATCCTCACAAGCTACTTAAGACTAATGGACTGGTATTTTTTTTCCTATTTAGTTGGTTTCAGTAACGTGATGCATAGGTGATAAAAGCACCTAATGTTTGCTTAAAATAAGCTGAGAAAAATCTTGCCTCCAAACACTTCTGTACTTGAGGAAACCTTATCTAAAAGGCTTGTATTTGAGTTAAAGGTTGGAGGAAACTTGTTCAACATCCTTAATTCAGGAATCAACTCCTGAAATGTCCATGAGTTTCAGAGGGTACAATTTTTTCTGCATGGGAGGATTACATTCCACATCATTGCTTCATGGGCACTTCTATGTCAGGTGCCATTTTGTCCGAGTACTTCCCTGTTTCTGGCTATTGTTTGCCAATAAAATGTAATGGAATATTGGCGGGTAGGCTCAATCTCTACTGTCATATCACCAGCATCTCCTGATGTCATAGGCTAACACAATAAAATAGGAGTCATTACATACAGAGCAGGCCTTGTATATGTCTAATGTCAGGCATTAAATTCATTCTTAATGCCACTGAGTTTTAAAGACAGGTTCTAATAAACTTTTTTTCTGTCAATATTTGCAATATATAGATAACATTTTTTTGTAAAAATCGAACCTGTGGATCTGCAAATCAACAAAGTGTATCTTTATATGAAGAATACAAATGAAAATTAAAGCAATTCTGAAGTTTAACAGCTCAGTTAACAGAAACAGAGCCATATCGTTTAGCAACTTTGCAGGACATCCTGCTGTTTCAAAATGTCTGTTCCTCATTTCATGCACTTTATTTTCCTATCTCTTTTGGTTGCTTTTACAGATCTATTATTCTGGGATAAATACATGCTAAAGTGTGTAGCTAATTCTTTAACAGGCATATGTAATGAAGTGTTTATTTCAGGCTTAGGGAGCAGCGAGTTTTATGTTTATTAGGCATGTTTTTTTCCTATTTCTAGCGGAATAATATAGAAGATTCTCTACTTTCACTGGCTGTATTCAGGAAATATTCTTCTGTTACATTAGGTAGTGCTTTTGGAGACTTTAGCTTCTCCCATTTTCTAGATATAAGCATTATCTCTAGCCTTTAATTTCCACAGATGAACGGTTTGCTACATATCATTTCAAGCACACAGTACCTGTGCTCCTATGTAGCAATTTGCTATTTAGTTAATCGGTCTAAGGGTCTCTAAAGAGCACGTCAGCCCACATGCAAAACCATTCCATTACCAGCAGCCAGAAGCTTTTTGTATTTTTTTTTCCCTCCTGTCTATTAGGCATGTTCTTGCTGAGAGGAGTCAAAGATAAAATTAGCTTCTATAAATTGAGAATGCAGGCATTCCATTAAACATGCGGAATACAAAGAAATTTTGGTTTTGAATGTCTTAAAAAAATAAAAATTGTCATCTATGATTACCACAGCTGAGAAGCAGCAGCTGTACTGACTTACTTTATGAATTTAAAGAACTATACTAACCTGCTCTCAGCATGTTCTTGAAAAGTCATAAGCACCTGGTGAACACTGACTTTGTTATGTGCACATGAAGTGTTTGGTTGTTTTTATTAGGTCCATTTGTTGTATTAGGCGTTGACCTGCCACATGCAGTAATGACTGTGTTGATTTTACTTATATTTTGAAATCGGATAGATATTATGAAATTACTCTTAGATGCATGGATTGAAGTGTCCAAAGCCATCTTCTTCTGTTAAATGAAAGAAGTACTGAAGTGATAGAGGTAACAATATCAATGAAATGTTTGTATGTGAGGCAGCTGATGAGCGCTGCAAGCCAATAGTTCACTGAGAACTGAGGGAGAGTTAGCCTTAATTTTTTCTTGGATCAAACCAATCTCTCTTTTTTTTTTTCCTTCTTTTCTCCTTTTTAACGTGTATGTCAGTATTTTTACTTTAAAATTTTTGCTTTATTTATTAATTATTTAATAATTTAATAATTATTTTGTTACATACACCCAGTGAAACAATGCATCAAAAAAGTATTTTTAATTTTTTTCATTCCAGTATCAGTAAATCAAGTACTAAAACTGGACACTAGTTCAAGACCACATTCATTTTAAGTATTTGTCACCGAATTTTGCTGAAGACAGCAAGTGTTTATTAACCAGACTTATCCCAGGTCTTTCTACTACTTCAGTTCAAGTCTTTGGTGTACCTTACCTGCATCTGGGAATAATGTCTTTATAACGTAATATTAATCTTTATAATGTAATATTAATCTTATTTCCATTCCATTGTATATATTTGTAAGAGCATATTTATTCATAATGACATTAAGACTTTTGAACTCTGTTATCTTGAAGGTCTTTTCTGATCTAAATGATTACATGATTCTGAGATACACATTTAAAACCATTTGCTGTCTGCCATACAATCTTACAAATGTGGGATAAAAGGAAGTTCTCATAATCAAATCCAAGCCAAAATTTTTGCTGTACACATCAAATTTCAAGAGATAGAGAACTGTAGTAGATGCCCTCCTATTGAGACAGTTTTTCCTTGATGTCTAATCTAAGGAGCCTAAGCTGTGATGATGGGTTTTTGTTATACTATTATGCAATATACAGTTAAGTCTCAGCTATCTTTTCTAGCTCTCAAGTAAGTAGTTGAAGGCAGGTATTTAATTGCCTTTTAGCTTCCCTTTAGCCTGGCTAAGCAAGTTCAGATCACTCTTCCTCTCCTTCAAGGTTTGTGTCCCAAGCATTTTAAATAGTTGATCTACTACTAAGACACTCACCCTGCTGCAAACTTGTTCTCATTCTCCTGTGTCTTGTTTACTTTTCTGCATTTTTAATAGGCTCCTGAGTACAGTCCCTTCCTTTCTCCTTTATCAAACCTCTTTTAGCCTCTTTACAGAGACACCCAAACGATACTGCTGCAGTTGGATTGTACAATCAGGCATGCCTTTTAATATCAGATCTTTTATGATAGTCATTATAAATCGTATAAATCCTTTTGACAGAACAGGCTTTTTGTCTGTGTAATTACCTTCATATGTAGGATCTAACTCAGAATAAGTATCTCATGGATTGTGGAAATTACCTTTAAGTGGTCTACTTTTGATTTTTTAAATAAACATAAGTTGCTATCAGTAAGTACTTCCAGTAAGTTTGCAAGCAAGATCTCTCTTTTTCTTTCTACTTTTTCCAAACTCTCCCATATTAACATCGCAGACTTTCATAGTAATATCTCAAGTGCACTGGCCTATTTGTTACACATAATGACTGTCAGGTTGCTTTCTTCTAACACTTGCTTTTCATGCTGCTTGTGCATGTGCATTCTTAGGAGACAGTTTTCTGTAAGAAATATCTCTTGTCCATTTTGTATTTGCTATGAGATAAAGCAGTGAAACATTGCTATGTATCATTTGCTAGCATATACTTTGGATATTGGTGGTGGAATTATGTTTCAGTTGACCCATAGGGTATGTATACGAATATCACATTTTGGGAAAGATAACACTGGAGGAAAGAAGCAGTATATCAGGAGGAGCTAGGAATACACGAGGGCATAGACTTTGTCTGTAACAAATTCATTTATAAACTCAATAACAATTAGTAATTTTCTGTTCCAGCTAGTGTAGCTGCTAGACATGCATTAGGTAGTGGAATAAGAACTGGCTGACTGCGCTGCCTCTTACTTCCTGCAATATGGGAATCAAAGACAAATAGTCAAGAGATTAGAAAGGGAGAGCCTAAAGAATGGCATTGTATGGTAAGGTAGTGGGATTAGGAACAAAGTAAAAAGTTACTTCTGGAGTATAAATGGGGGGCATATCTCAGGTTGCTCTGAAAGCAATGCCTTACATTTATTTCTGTGGAAACTACAATAGGTACATAGAGCACAGTAACACTAATGGATAGAGCAAGTACTAAGCTACAAAAGTGTTCCTTTGTTTTGTTTTTTAAATTAGTCACTGCCACTAGCAATGTACCTTTGTCAGCTATGAAAAAGAGCCTGTATGCTCCCTCCCCCCACCAGAAAAATCTACACCAGGGATTGGCGCTGGGCCCAGTCTTATGCAGTATCTTCTTCAGTGGTCTAGATGAAGGCATAGAGTACTTTCTCAGGAAATTTGCAAGACAGACTAGATGGCTATGCTGCCACTTAGCAAGACCTGGACAGCCTGTGTGTTGACTGGAGAGGAACCTGATGAGCTTCAGTCTGAGCAAGTGTAGGGTCCTGCACCTGGGAAGGAATAACTACATGCACCAGTATGGTTAAGGGCTGACTGGCTAGACAGGAGCTCTTAGGAAAGGTACTTAGGAGCCCTGGTAGACAACAGGTTGGCCTTAAGCCAGCAGTGTGCCCTTGTGGCCAAGAAGGCCTATAGTATCCTGGGGTGCAATAAAAAGAGTGTGGCCAGCAGGCTGTGGGAGTTCATCCTGTTCCTCTGTTCAGCCCTGCAGAGGCCATATCTGAAGCTGTTCCTGGTGCTATGCCTATTATGGATAATTTTCCAAAGAATAAATGTGCATATTTTGGTGTTTTTTTGTGTGGTTTTTGTTGTTGTTGTTGGTTTTTTTTTTGTTGTTGTTGGTGGTGGTTTGTTTTTTGTTTGTTTTTTTTTTTTTGGTTGGACAGCTTTAATTTAAAGAAAGAAGGAACTGATGTAAAAGTGTAACCACATCAAATGCTGGAGATTGTGAGGCTTTTTAAACCTAGGATTAATTTCATCTAGGAGAAAAAAAATATTAAAATTTGCCTTATGCAAAGCAGTTATAACTGGTAGCAGCAGCTCTAATGCCTTCTTGTCAGTGAGGATCCTCAGTATACTCATGCACGGGCTGTATAGGGGCAGTGCACGGCCAGTTTCTACCTGCGCTTCCTCCTTTGGCATTGCTGCAGGGATGAGGACAGTGGGAAGTGAATAAAGTTAGAAGAATGTGAGGAAAAATAAAAATTCTGTTGGAGATGCATCTGCTTGTCTCTGCTGTATCTACCATCTCTAGTTGTTGTTTTGTAGTGGATTGTCTGATGGGAGCTGTTGATGGCAACTCTGTGCTCATGGCATACAAGAAATGGCCATTTGAAATTGGAAGAAGCAATGGAATTTTGGTTGTGTTTTCTTGGTAGTCATGTGATTTATTTTCTCTCATCATTCTGGTTTAAAATACTTATAAGCTTATTTGATAATAATATAATAGAATGTATTTAATACCTATTCTCCATCATAATAAAATTATTCTCCATCTGTGCTCCATCGTAGTTTTATATAGTGACAGACAGCTCTGCTCCAGAATATTGGAATGATAATAGTTAAGGATAATTTTTGAAACCTGCAAAATTGGGATGAATAAAAAGAAAAGAATGAATTACCATCTGAACATCTTCATCTCCATAGCAGTTCCTAAATGTCTACAAAATAAATTCATTTTTATCTTCTGTTTCTATTAAAGATATACATGTGCAGGAGTCATGCATAGCTTATATTCTAGTCTTCATTGTGATAACTTTTATACTTCATTGGTACCTTATAATTTATACCATAATTTCTGAGGATATTTAGGCTGGTATGAAAAGGTAGGCTTGTGGCTGTCTGGATTGAGAGGAAAAAGAGAATCGCTCCACAGTAACTCAATTCTGGGGACTTCTATTGTTCATACACATCTGCTGACAGTGTTTTTGTATTTCACATCTGCTTTTAATGTATCAGTTGTTTACCTTACATTTCAATATTTAGCTTGTGGACAAGGAATGAATTGCTTTTCTTGCTGCATGTATTTGATTGATAGCTAATCATACTGACAACAAGCTGAGATGACCATCAGAGGTCTGTGGTTTGCCTGAAATGTCTTTTTTAGAGAAATAATCCATGTACTGCTTAGTTGTGCCTGGCAGTGGCATAGCTAAGGATTTTGAGTTCTGCTTTACGCTATCTAAAATACGCTATTTTGTATGTTCTCTCTTTTTATTATTTATGTTACAGCAAAGCTAATCCATGTGATTATATTTTAGCAAAAGAAAAATTAATGGCATTAATTGAATTACATTAATTGAACTCTTCTGCTGTTGAACAAGATGTCTCCATGAGTCGTAAGGGTCAGAGTGCTGTGGCTGAGGTTGGAAGCATCTTTTATTCACTTCTTAGGAGTTTCTTTTAATGTGGTCTCACAGGGATTATCAGCATTTTATTGGAAGAAGTTTTTTGTCATTTCTCATACCAATATCAGGAGCTGTATGCCTGCCTGAAGTTCTTGTGAGTCTTCCTTCCTGTGGTGGCATTGCTAAAATACATTTTGTTAAATGACTTGCTACACTAACTCAGAATAATTAATTTTGTCATTGTTTATGTATATATACTAGTAATTTAAAAATACTTTTTCCTACCATAGACTAATTCATTAACTTGCTTGTTTTGAGCCAGTGAAATCTAAAGCAGATTAATCTATGCAGAAGCCAATGGAGAAAGGAAGGGGATGTAGTTCCTGATGTCTTTGTTCCCTGGAAAGAAACACATACACAGAACAGATGACATTCAAGGCCTTAAGCAACACTTGCACCTGGAATGAGCATATCTTTGTTCGTGGTGCTGTCAAATATTTTCCTGTGGAGCTGCTTTGAATGGTTCCTGGTAGCTGCTCAGGACTTGGGGTTGCTTTGTGTCAGCTTGCAGTGCAGGGGCTTCTGAAGCAGATGTATGTAGCTTCAGATGATGTTTGGGTCAACATGGCTGTGGGTGTTTGATACAGGGTTGCTAACATACCAAAAAGGAAAGAAACAATAAACAATAAACAAAACAAAAACAAACAAACAAACAACAAAAAACCCCAACAAAAACTATTGAAATAGAAATATGTAAACTGTGTTAACGAAGATAAGTCATACAGCATCTAAAAGAACTTGTTGAACTGGAAATATAATGTTTGCTTCATAAAATCAGGCTTTGTTTAACTAAGTTAATGCATTTCAAGTTTGTTCTGAAGTGAAAATGGAAATTAATGAAATTGGAGCAATGAATGATGGCAAAATTGAAAACAGATTGGCTTGCATTTTAAACTATGTCAGATTTAATTTAGTAGATATATTAATTTTGACTTCTTTATAGTTGAAAGTAATAGAAGGTTTTCACGAGCAATCTGAATTTCACTGTGCTTTTACATGGCATCACGTTTGAGAATGACCTCTGAAAATGAATCATTTGAATTGTGCATTCCTACCTTGCTTCATTCTACAAAACTAAAGTAGCTTTCCTCCCTCCATTTTAATTTCATAGTCCACACAGTTGCTATTTAATTACAGGAGTGCTTTGGAAGTGAGAACAAAAGATGCACTCAAGTAGTCTAGTTTTCCTAA
The DNA here is from genome assembly GCF_054131305.1 of Coturnix japonica. Classification (NCBI taxonomy): domain Eukaryota; kingdom Metazoa; phylum Chordata; class Aves; order Galliformes; family Phasianidae; genus Coturnix; species Coturnix japonica. Next base: position 20,966,173 of record NC_140667.1, on the reverse strand, counting down.
ACAGGCAAGATTTTTTATTATTATTTTTATTATTATTATTATTATTTAGAATTGGTTCAAATACACAAAGGAAACCTTAATAAAGTTTTCTGAAACTTAATGAAATACATTATTTGTTTGAAATCTTCCAAGGAAAGTTCTTTTTTTTTTTTTTCCTTTTTTTTTTTTTTTTTCCTGTTAGCTACAGGGCTGTGAAACAACCAGTACCTTGGAGGATAAGGCAGTTCTGCAGGTTGCAGGATACAGACTCCTCATTTACAATGAGTAAAATGAATCTTCTAAGTGAATGAGGTCAATAAAATCCACATTTCAGTTAGTTATATCAAATTATTTGCACATGTGCTACAGGAGCATTAACTACCATTTTAATGAAAGTATTTAAGCTAACAGATCGATATAAGTAAATTGGTATTCACTTAATAGTGTTTACTGAATATATTGCCATATAATTTTGAATTATTTTCTCATATTTATCTTATCATTTCCTTTCTTATTTCCTTTCTATGTTATTTCTTCAAATTGCTTTGCAGCTGCTATCTTCAAACTGGAGATAACTGCATATTAATTCTTTTTCTTTTTTCAATTTATCTTTTCATTCTTTTCAAATTAATCTGAGGTTATATTGCTATCTTGTTCCAATAAATCCTCCACACTTTTTTTTTTCCTGTTTCTAATATTACAACTAATAATATAACCTTAGCTTATGTAATGTGAGCCTGACTTAAATCATTCTTCCTTTTCCTGCTGCTTATCACATGATCTGTCCAAAGATGCCTGCACAGCATCAGTTTAACAGGGTATGAGAGTTTGGAAGATAAAAAAATTCAGGCTCCAGCTGGGACAGACCAGTACATTCTAGTTTGTCTCATATCTAATTGTTTTTATCATTGGGAAAAATGTGTCAAATTTCTTTGTCAAATGCTTAAAATACAATTTCAGATGTTCTTAAAGTTCATTGGTGAAGAGTTGCCCAAAATTTTTGACAGGCGTACCTTGTCATCAGTCTATTCTACTGGTCCTATTAGTATACTTTGCTGTCCCATTCTATCTTAGTGTTGACTTGTTACAGTTGGTGCAATTGTTTTTGGGGTTACTGTTTACATTACTTGAGAAGCAGCAGAAACAGCTGAGTTGGAAAAGACCTTCAAGATCATCAGGTTCAACCATCATCCTAGCATAACATGTCCTGTAGTGCTATGGACATGCTTAGTTAGCTCAAGTAATTCTGGAGAATAAAAAAGAAAAAAAAAAAAGAAAAAAAAATCTTGTATTCAAGAGAGTGAGTGCTATAATACTTAGGCATATTTATCTTTAATGATTATAATTACCAAATTTTTCAGTAACTTTCGGCTACCACAGTGTAAAAAGTAAAAACAAAGCAAAAATAACAAACAAAAACCCCAACAACCCGCCATTATGAGAGACTTCTCATAATATGAGTTGAGGAGCAAAAGATGTCTACACCCATGTAATGGTCATTAGTCATCCATGATGACTTTTAAGTTGGCAAGCTGTAATTACAAGCTTGAATTGGTTTAGGGCACAAAAGAAGACAACTTAAACTCTGAACTTTTTAATGAAACAAAATTAAAGCTCTTCTTATTTATACCTGTCCTGAAGATAAAGCTGCCAGGGAAATGCCTCTTTTATGGGATGGCAAATACCATTTTCTGCACCTTTGACACTACTTCCTGTTATTTAGTTTAACCTTTCATCTGGCTGGTGCTGCCATGCACCAAGCAGTGTACCACCTGCTTTGTTTCCTACAGCATGACCAGTACCTGAGGCAGCAAGGCAGCACCACCTGCATCTTCCCAGCTATTTTAGCCCAGCTTCTCCAGCCTTAGGGCAATCTTAGGGCAAATGCAATATTTACTGCCTGGCTTTTTTTTGTTTGTTTGGTTGTGTTGTTGTTTTGTTTGTTTTTTACTTATTTTAGATATTTACTTTTCTTCTGTCTGATAACTCTTTGCACCACTCTTTTTTTCCTAGATTTTTTTTTTTTTTTTTTTTTGCCAGTGGCTTCCTCTCAGCCCTAGCAGGTGCCAACTTGGCACTCTGCAGGCTTCCTCTGAACTCAGTGCTGTGGCTGTTTCCAAGGCTGTTGAACAGGGAGCTCTTATGTGAGCAAGTGCAGCTGGAATTCCGCTCTTCCTCCTCCCTTCCCCTGGCTCACTTTGTGCTGGTGGTGCCCTTGCAGCCCACGGAGCCGAGAACGAGAGCACTTTGTCTTCTGGCATCAGGCAGCCCAGTGCATGGCTGGCAGAGTGCCATGGCTGGGCGCCTGCCTTGTTGGGCTGTGTGCGGTGCAGCCAGCAGCGGGTCTGTTACTGTGCACTGCAGCCAGGCATCTGCAATCTAAATGACGCAAAGAGATGCTGCTGGTCTCCTCTCTTGCTTGGATTTTCTTCTGCAAGAGATTTAAAATCCAAGTTGTTTTATCTGTTTGAGAATGTTTTTTTGTTTTTGTTTTGTCCTTTGAAAACAGAATAACAACAACAACAACAACAAAAAACAAAAAACAAAAACCAATACAAAACAAATGCTACCAAAATTAAACAACAAAGAAACTTCTGCCATAGCTGATAGGGGAGTTGAGATAATCTATTCAGAGTAATAAAAAAAATTCTGGGACAGTTTGCTGCTTTAGTGTGCAGTGGAGTGGTGCTGCTGCCTTTTGGATTTTTATTGTCTCCTTATTGTCTCCTTATTTTATCAGAAGTATAAAACATTGGACTGTGGAGTTTTACGGAGTTAAGGAAATCAGCCAATCATGCATAAGGGAGATAGAAGGGATATGTTGTCACTTGTAGAACTTGTCACAAATTGGCTCTGTTTGAAAACAAAGTTTAGCTGTGCTTTAGTAATCACTACCAAGTAAAACTTGTAATGTAACTGCAAATGCTTAATAGAAAAATGTTAATTTTAGTGTGACTATAAACATGAATACTGACATGGAGTTAAGCATTAGCATGTAGTAGTACATTTAGTACAAGCTATAATATTGACTTTTGTGGAAGATACCATACAAGTACAGGGATTCAAATGACTTACTCAAGGCTTTGTAACAAAGCAGTTTTAGAGGAAGAGCAGCTGAGAACCCAGACACTACAGAGGCTGGAGTAAGTATGCAAGTCAACCTTTAAACAACCTGTGACTTGTCATCTCTTTCCCATGCTCTTTTCCTTCACAAACAGCCTGGCGGGGGGAAGACGAAAAACAGAAGGATAAGCATCTTCAGAACTTTGTTAGACTGCATTGGATACAAGTGCTAAATTTACTTGGGTTTAACATGTGGAATGCACTCTCTATTAGGCTGAATCTGAGACATCATGGGAAGCCCCATTACCAACAAAAGCATATGTTGAAGTGCAACCCATGTATGTTGTGCATCTCTGTAAATATGAGTATGTGCTATTAAAAATAGGGAAGGAATGAGATTGCAGAACATCAGCAAAGTATTCATTGTTCTGTGAAAATGGTTATGTCAGAGATGTCAACTAGACTTACCCTCCTGGAGTGGCACTGAGTGTTGGGAACTTATAGTGCTGTAGAAACAAAATGCAGCAGTGTGCTAAAAGCGAGCATCATGCTGATGCAGGCAGTCTGCCAGATGAAGTATGTTGCTTCGAGCACGTCATGCTTCCATAAGAAGCAAGGTTACATTAGATCTTCTTCATTGCTTTTTCCTTGGCTGCACATGCAACTTTGACCTCTGAATATTTAAACAGACCCAGACTTGAGGCTAAAATACTGCATGTGGGGTGGTGAAGAAAAGTACTATCCTGATCTTGTTCTACAGCTTCCTTGGGTTCCCCTCCATTTCCCACCACCCTTCACTGCTGCTGTCAGTTCCCTAGGTTTCTTTTCTGCATGTAATTAAAATGTATAATTCTCCTCACAGAATTTGTAGTATTGAATTTTATCTGTATTTATCTGTATTCGTTTAGTCTTACCTATGTTTTGTGTTTTAAGTTTTTGGGAAGACAGAATTTTAGAGTTTCAATCACATGCACTGTGCTATTTTAGCTGCGTGGTGTTTCATAGGAGCTATCTAGTTGAAATCAGGAAGGGATTAGTTGGCCATTTCATCTTACTTTATGTTACAGGCTATTAAATTCTGTGAAGATAGTTGTATGGAGAAGTCAATAGCTTTATTTTCCTGAGGGTGATTGTATTACAGAGAAACAAAACTGTTGTGAGACAAGCAGAGACCAGGTTTGAGCATAGTATCACTGTTAAGCAAGGCTTTACTGTGAAGGTGTGTTGGTTAGCTGACAGTCATGTTCTGAAGTACATGAAAAAGGCATTTTTCCTTCTGGTGTCATCTCAAAAAATCTAATTAATTTTTGAAGACATAGCTGATCAGTTCTCTGTGTGGTCAGTGCTGTGTTCCACTTGAGTGTAGACATAAGTTTATAGTTATGGAAATGTTAATATTTACCCAAACACAAAGCTAACATTGAAAGCATAACAAGGATGCTGCATATAATAATAAAGACAGATAATCAAAAAGAAAAGGAATAGAGGTGCTAATCACAGACACAAAAGAGACCATTCTGACCAGGAATTTTTACATTTAAAAATCAACAAGATTTTGTAGATCTACATTCTGATTGTTACATCCACGTGTACTAGGCATAGGAGAGGGAATTACATTTTATTGCTGTGTGACAGATGGCAGCAGAGGGACAGTCAGGCAAAATTGCATCTGAAGTGGAAGTGCGTACACAGCAAGGGTGTGCCACTAAATACTTCCATGGCACCCACTGACATTCACTGATGCTTGCTGATCTTTTATATAGACCAACCAGTGGATGTGAGCACAGTGAGTTGTGGGTGGTACATACCAGAAGTGCTGACAATGACAATAGGTCACGTTTGCTGCTGTAGATTTTTATGAGTGTGGCATGAAGGCTCTTGTTTGTCACTGGTGAAAATTCATAGTTGATAGTGGTAGCTATGTTGAAGCTGCAAATGTACTTTATCGAATATTGTTCTTCTGCCCCTTGTATCTGCTGTAATTTTCACTGAAATAAATAGATCTTACTTTCAGAGCTACCTATATATTACAAATATTACTTCCATATTTTGTGGCTTTCTCTTATACATTCAAGAATCTCAGCATTTTTTTGGACTTATTTTTGTAGTAGATTAGGGTTTGTCATGACCCTACATGTCTCTTAGCCTGCAACTTCAAATTGAGCTTCGCTTGTCTTCAATCATTTTGAATTGTGCTATGTTGTATTAAAAGCCATGTGGCACAACAGAGAGAGCTTCTTTCTTCAATTTCATAAATTCAAATCACTTTGTAATACTAGGTTATTTGCATTATTATTATGCTGTTTGTGTGCTTTCCATCTTGAAAGCTGTACCAGAAAATAATTGTTTTTTCACTTTAGCCAATATTCAAGTTTTAAGTAGAACTGCACTGAATAATTCCATATCAGACTTTATTTAGTATAACTGAAGAACTTTTCCCCTTTAAATACATTTTAAGATATCTGTGAATCTGTTTTTAATCTGCCTGCTGTGAGAGAAGACTTGCACAGACTTTCAGCATTCTAACAATCATTAATGAAGCATCTAAGGGTCCATTATCCATGAGGAAATGAGAAGAGATATAAGGTACTATTATGGTATTCTACACTGTTGTTTATGCTAGGCTTTATAGCAGATGTACTACATGGTTAAAATCATATGCTCTGTTGAAACAGTACTAGTGGAAGAATGTTTTTTTATAACTCTCCTGGAATTTTCTAAGAGTCAGAAAATACTGCACTCCTTTATCACTGCTGCCAAAGAAAGAATAGATGTCACTGATCTTGATAGTGGGCATCATTTACTTGAAAAGTTAACAGGTTTTCCCAGTTCTTTCAACACCTGTCAGGAGGACTGCTTAAATCAATTCCTAATGGTCACGATCTGACCAACAAGTGAAACTTATAGCTTATTTGATTGTTCTTGTTGTGTTTCCTTTTTCTTTTATGTGTTTCTTTGCTTTCCTTCCTGAAATTCATTACTGCCATGGCAGCAAATGGTTTGAATGAAAGGACAGTTCATTCTGCTTTAATTTTCTAGAGGGCTGCATGCTTGTGTTTTCCATCTCTCAAACAAAATAAATAATAAAAAATAAATCATAATGTGTTTGCAATAGATTGATCTCCCAATGTAAGAATCTATTTCCCAGCAGAAGTCTCGCCTACTCCCCTGATAAGCGTTGTGGAAGTAGATAGTGTTGTTGTTGCTATTGTTTCTATTATTATTATTTTATTAGATGTTTTGTGCTTTGGGGACAGGAGTATGAGGTGGCAGTTGCTATGGAAACTAGTTTGAAAAATGTTATCGAGAGTTGGTGAATCTGCATGTAAGACAGCTGCCACTGGATGTGAATTAGATCTGTCCTCGTTAGTGAGGTGCTCTCTTTGTAAGGGGGATGGGTGATAACCTGACATTTTGCATGTTTTACAGAGATTTCTTGTGCAGTTGTCTTATTTACAAGGACACTGTAGCTGTTAATAGTGTCAGTGTTGTCATAAATTTCTTCTTGCTACGTATCCTGATACTCAGTAAAGTTTGTTTTCCCAAGATGCTACTGCAGAAAATAAGCTTTTTGTTTGTTTTTAATTCCACAAAGACTAGAGACAGTAAAATTCTATGGCAGAACGTGGATGACTTTTTTCAGTGTGACAGAACTCTGCATCATTATGGGTTGATCCTTGGGATGATAATTCTTTCTTACAGTTGTTTCATCGCTATTGCTCTTTTGCCCCATTAGTCTTATACCCCAATCTACTCTTCTTGTATCTCCTATGTAGATAAAATCGAGAATCCATTTTAACTAGTCAGTGCTATTGGGAGCAGTTCCTCCTGAACTATTTCAGCAAGTACACATTTCTCTCTTCCTGGTAGGGGAAGGATGGGAGGGAGAGAGGAATCATTATTTTGACTTTGCATCTGCTTATGGTCTAAAAGTTCTTCCAATTTCTGTTTAGTTTTTCCTTTCCAAGCACTTCTGTAAGGGACAGGTTTTAGGGCTCTGCTCACCTTGCATCACTTATACAGATACTTATAAGGATATTTTCCCTACACAATCTCGAAGTAGAATTTTTTTGTTACTAATCTTTCATCCTGGCAAACAGGAGAAATTTTTCATGTGTGTGATTGTGTTTGCAGTCTTCATTCTTTTTCATAATTTAATTCTTCAGTTGTTCATTATTACTTTTTTGACTAGTATGTAGTCTGCTCTGAAGGACTGGATGAAATAACCAAAACCTGAACAGTTCCATCTCTATTTCTGATTTATTTATTTATTTTCACTTAGTCATCGTGTTTTGTTTTTACTTGCCTTCACAAATAAATGTACAAATCTTCTTGCCCTATTTCATTACTTTTTTTTTTCTTTTCCATGCTGATAAGCTTGCAGGAGCAAAATGTTCTGAGTAAAGGGTAGAAACTGAATAATGAGATTAACCAGGAAACTGAATAATGAGATTAACCAATTTTTGTGGCATTTGCATTTGAAACTTTGTGTTTAATGACTGTATAAGCATGTTCAATTTCATTTTGTTTTAAGATAAAACTTACTGTTATGATTGTTAAAATGTCATTTCTCTGCACTGTTGTTTTTATCGTATTAACTGATATAAGGCATTCATTTCATCTGCTCTGTTTTCCATTTTAATATTGATTGGAATGAGTCAGACACAGGGAACTTATATTTGCTCTGCATCGTTTTGGTCACTCAGCTCTTGGACCCTGCCATGTCAGACATTCCCAGGGCTGCATACCACAATGAGAAATCTGCATCTGGTTGAAGCATGCTTCTGATACCCGCTCCACTGCCTCAGTGCAATATAAGTTCATAGGAAGATTAGCAAATAAATGAAGAGAGCTGTTTGTGATATTGTAGATTGCACAATAATATTTTTTAATGTCCACTGTGGTTTGAACAATAGAATCCAAGTTATACTACAGATAGAGGTATAAATGAGAGCACTAAATGCGGAACATGCTGTTGTAATTATAAGGCCAAATAAGCAATGGCTTTCAGCTCTTCACAGAGCAGCCTGAGACCCTCATTACCTTTACCCAAATTTATATATGTGTGTTAGTTTAACCATATGTATATGGTTAATTAATAATTAATATATTTCATTGAATATTTTTTTCAGAAGCTTAATTATATGTTTTGAAAACTCACATTTGGAAATATTTATTTTTAGATAAAAAATATATTCTTTTGCTTAAAATGTTTTATCTAAATGTTTACAAAAGATAAGCAATATTTATCCCTGTCTTTCATTCAAATTGTTGGGCTTGGGCTTTTTATAATCTGTTTACACAGTGATGGATGGTCCTTGATATGTTATGGTCTATCACAAAATCATCCCAGTTTTAATCTGGGATACGAGGGCTGAAAACCTGTAAGTGCAACCTTTCATTCATCCTGTGATTTCCACTGGTAAAATTATTAGGATCACAGTCATGTGTTTAAACCATTGCAGAGACATCCTATGCAATTGCATTCATGTCAGGATTTTTGATGGATTTTGGAGGAGTCATACTCCCAAATGGCACTGGGATTCTGTGGAAGCTTCTGAGAATCTCAGGCGCCATCTCTCTATGCCTTGTTTCACTGTCAGTTGATAAAGGAGGAAAAAAAAAGAGGGAAACAGAAAACCCCTCACACTTGATGATTTGTGCTTGGTTACTATAGTGATGAATCCTGCATGAAAACCCACACAGTTCTGCCTCAAACCCAGACTTGCAGACACTTGTCAGAAAACAGAGAAAGGGGACAAATTAAGTTATATAATACTGAGCAGTCACATAGAAAAAAAAATCTACTTGGATGAAGTTAGTCTCTCAATTTTAATCTATAGCTTACTGTTTTAGATACTGATGCTAAGTAGTATATTCAGATTGATTTTAAGCACATAACGTGTAGGCACACGATGGGGCATGATGTGGGAAGGCTAAAATTAGTCTCAAAGTACAGTCGTAGCTGATGTACCCCCACATGGCACGGCACTATCAATGTTTACTCTCTCCTCTTGTATTTCCTTTATCCAAGTGCAAAGATTAAGATAACTGTGTATTTTAAGAGTAGAATCCCTTTGTATCTTGCAAAGTACAAAATGTTTCATCAGTCTTGGACTTCTCTCTAATTCTCATTAGTATTGGTGTTTTCTGAATGCCTGTTCATTTTTAGAATTGGTTACTGAAACATGGATTCTTATATTTGGGTCTCATAAAAAGATTATGATGGACTTGTGATTAAAAATGTACTGAGAGATTTGGCCTGGCTGGGCACATGAGATTCAGTGTTTCTGGGTTAAAGGGGGGCACTCAACCTGCCAACGAGGAATTGTCAGTTCTGTCAGGGAGCCAGTGGAAATCAAAGTATAATTTTTCAGGGCTTTTAAACTCCTGGATGGCCAGTTGTAAGTAAAACAAACAAAAGCTGTGATAAAATCACAGAGGAGATCCTCTGATGTGTATTTACTTTGTTTCTTGTTCAGAAATACACCAATGTATTGCACAGAGAGGTTGTGGATGCCCCATCCCCGGAGGTACTCGTTGCCAGGCCAGTTGTGGCCCTGGGCAGCCTGGTATAGTGGTTGACTATTCTGCTCATGTCAGAGAAGTTGAAGCTAAACATCTTCGAGTTGCTTTTCAACCCAGGCCATTCTGTTATGATTCTGCAATAACGTATGGAAGTATACTAAGATACTAACATAACTTCACGGCACATGCTATAGGGACTTCTAAAAGCTGCTCTGAGCAGTTTACCATAATGGAAGAGAGACAGCTGACCTCCCGGATGTTTTAATTTATATCTTTTATATCAAGCCAGAAAAATAATTTCATGTATGATGTTAAATTATGCTAAGTAGTACAATCGTATTTATTGTTAATGACTGTTTTGTTCCACGAATCAGAAAGCTACCCATCAATTTTTAAAATATATTCCTAATAATTATTTGTATTACACTTTTATCTTTAGTGCAGTTTTGGTGCCTTACTTGAGAAATGAAAGTGTTTGAAAAGCAGTGTTTGGTAATTTAACTTTTATTGTCTATAAAGACAAAAATATCAGTCTGGATTTTAATGATATTTGCAAATTTGTACTACTGGAGTGTATTTTACAACATATGTAACTCTAGTTGATGACTTATGCAGTGTCATATCCAAATGTTCCAGATCTTCTTTGCCTGGGTGGGGAATATGTGCTTGTAGAAAGTCAGCACAGCAGGATTCAGTGATGGACACTTCATTTTGAAGCAAGTACTGCTGGGGCTGTAACAATTCAGTCTTTGTTTGTCACTGCTCTGACAGCATCCACCTCCGTGATTTGGAAAAGCCACTCTTAAATGAGGTCAGCAATTTCTGTCTACTGAAGTTCTAAGTAAGGTACCAACAGTTGTTACAGTGAAATTTGATTGAAACAAGAAACTTCTTTAAAGAAAACTACACCTCATCAAGCTTATTCCCCTCTCTTCCATGTGTGGGGGCATGAAAAATGGGGGGGAAGATGGCAAATGATTTGTTTACTGTCACTGAGCTGAAGCTAGATTGTAACCAGAAGCATGACCAAGAGCCACTTTTTCCTGTCAGTCTAGTGGCATGTCTACCTATTTCATCTTGGGGGCAAATATAATAATTGCTATTTTCCAAAATGTACAAACAATTCCTGACTAGAAAGTTGAGGATCTGGATCTGTCCTCGGAAAATGCCTTTTAGTCCTATCTTTATTTTTCACTATGAATTAGGAAAATGAACTACTCTTTACCTCTGCAGTTACAACCCACACTGAAATTATCCATTTAAGCCTATTAAATCTTATTTTTAATCTTGTATCTATAAGTAAATAAAACTTGTTTTCAATTTTTAATCTTGAAAAGCAATATGACTTTGTTTGTAACCTAGAATACACTTTGGCACGTTGCTTAGTGCACTAACGTTTGTCTGTGGCTGAGGAAGCCGGCTGTGTATGTTCAGGTGTATTCTTGCTGTGGCTAGAGCAGATGATGAAATTCTGTTAGGTGCTGCAACTCAAAATTGCAGCAAAAAAACACACCAAAAGACAAATAAACAAAAACCAACAAAAAAAGTATCACTTAGGAGGGATTCTTATGCACTGAATGCAATCATTTTAGCTTAATTAAATAGTCAAGGAATAGGGTTGGGACATTAGGTGGAACTGTTTGGCTGAGTTGTGAAACCGGTAAACTCTGGCTAATGTGTGTGAGTGACTGGTAGTGTCTTCAAAAAGTGTATTATACATCCAGACAGTTTGGAGAAAAGTCTGTTTTAAGGACATAATTTTTATTAGCTACAGTGGCAAAGATCAAAGTTAAGAGTTCATTAAGCTCTGATACTTCAGCTAAGTGGCCATACTTTCATTGAAGTAAATGAGAATAGTGACTTCTGATACTGAGACATATAGCTCATATCTTGCTTAAAGACTTGTGAAAATCTAGCTTACTTTCCTTATATATTTTTTCTCTTCAAGCAACTCTTCATGTGACACTAAGCATTTCTGTGGCGATGGCTTATTTGATACAGGGAGGTAAATGTCCAGATGGTAAAATCCCTTAGCAGTATCTTCCAGTAAAATAAATCTATCTGAATAGAAATTTATTTGCCAGCTAAATACTTTGATAAATTTATAAATTAAAAATAGTCAATTAAGGAAATTCTTGAGCAAGCTTATTGGAGAGTCAAGTACCTCAAATAATGAACTAAAAGTAGTCTTAAACATGGTAATGGCCAATTTCTTGAGGACTGTTGTTTTACTGCTTATCCTACCTCAGCACTTTTGTCTTGTCAGAATTAAAATCCACTGAATGAGACTTTTTTTTAAAGAACATATACTTGTTCTTTATAGGGGGAAATAAAGAGGGGAAAAAATAAAAGTACACTGTGGAGACCTGGTTTATAAAGAAACTGGAAAAATGGAAATGTTGGGTTCTGTTCTCGGTTTCCATTTTCTCTAGTGGAGGCAAAGAGTTTTCAGGGGAAGGATTCAAAAAACTCAGGATTTTTTATTCTGTTTGTTTTTCTTTAAACAACAGCCTTTGGCCACTGTTTGAGAGCAGGGCACATAAAGCTGATATTCTAATATTCTGAGTACATGACCTGAAGTACAGTACTTTCATTGATGTCTTGTATTCCTGGCCATGATTCTCTCTTTCCTGACTTTCTGCTAAACTTCTAGCTCATCTAAGTACTTTCAAAGTAAATGCTGCTTTTGCAGAGTATATCACTCTGGGAGTTTCTGTTTTTAGGTGAACCACCAGGATTTTTTTCAATATACGTAGTAAGAGCAAAAATATTCCTTTCTAATAATTATTGGGGTTTTTTTGTTTGTTTGCTTGTTTGTTTGTTTGTTAATTCTCAATAAAGGTAGTCAAAAATAAATTCAAAATCATTAAGTTGAAGGTTCCAGAACCTCTGTAGTCATGAGAATCAGTTGTGAATTTCATAATAAGAATCTTGTTAGAAAACCTTTTCGTAGACTTATCAGATAGAAAATTGTCTCAGTACTCCTTGAAATCTGTGTTAGCGTCTCATTTCTCTGATGACTGAGATAACTTTTTTTAATATCCATCTTCTCTCCAGTTTATATAATTTCTTACAGTGATTGTATCGGGTATGCCTAGAATCTGCAGCATCTTATTTATTTATTTGCTTATTAGATACAAGTTGTACTACTTCATGTTCCAGCAACTGCTTTTTCTACAACATTCATTGTTAAACTGAAAAGCATTGCAATATCAAATCTTTTCTGGTTAAATGCAGTACTAGACTTCTAATAAACTTACTAATTGTGTTACTGTTAAGCCTCTCATGAAGATTGTAGAATGGTTTCTATCCCTGGAGGAAGCTCTCTGAGAAGGGGAGGTTTTCAGTCCTTAGGCAATGATCTGGAATGCGTTCAGTCTGAGGTAGCATAGGGTTTCTCTCAGCCTCCTATTCCTGCACAGGAGAGTTGCAAATTAGGGTAAATAGATCTGATGTGAGCAATTGTGTAGCCTAACAGATAGATTTATGGTTCTTGAAATTATAGTGTTACAAAACAACTAGCAAAAGAATACACCAACAACAACCCAACCAACCAAACAAAAACCCCCCCACACAAAAAAATTACCCTTAAAATGAAACGAGCAAAAAGAAAACCAGTTCACTTTTCATTTTTTTTTCATTCTGTTTTATGGACATAATGTCTGGGGGGTTGGTATAGAGTAATGAAGAGGAAAATAATAAAATGCTGTTTATTCCATGGATGTTTCTAGTTCTTCCTTTTTTTTTTTTTTTTTTCTTTCCACTGTGTACGTATATTTGCATATACTAATAAGGAGCCTTGAGCCTTAAAGACATAACTGCCACCTAAGTATATATTTCCCTAAAATTGAGAATAAGTAGTTTGAAATGACTTTTTTTTTTTCTGTATTAAGTCCTGCCCTATAGAAACAGTGACATGATCCTCTTCTGACCTGAAGATTTAATGAAATTTATGAGTGTTGATGTAGTACTTATGTGGTTTTTTTTGTTGCTGCAGTTGTTTTTTTTTGTTTTTTGTTTTCATCCATTTTTGTGGGTTCATTTGTTTATTGTATGCTTTTAAAGGAAACATAGGTCATGTTTGCAATAGCCTTTTGCTGGTTCATGTGGCTGATTGGAGCAAAGTTACTGCACATCAAATAACAATGGCCTGCAATGTTTGTATATGAAGTTTCTTTCCATTCTTATCAGTGAATGTACTGAATTTATACTTATCTTGGACCAAGATTTTGTGTTAATTTGAGGCTAATACATTATATATTTATATAACCTTTGTTCAGAATTGAAACTATGTCAAAATTGCTACCATTTTCTTTGTAATTTCAAACTAGCTGCAATGGGAAAGGAAAGAACCAACAGCATTTTAGCTCTAAATGGAAGGATAGCTGTCAACCTAGGGGCTGTTAGTATGGCTATTTGATATCACTTCTGTAATGGGTAGTTAAATACAAGATACTAAATTTGTGTTGTTTTTACTGCTTGAATACTTTGCGATCAAATCTTGACAGCCTGACATACTCCCAAAGGCTATTCAATCAATTAACTGAAATATCTATGAGGCTATCACCTGAAAATGGATGCTGGCATCTTATTTTCAGCTGAATTTATCTACTGGCCTTCCTTGTTGTAAACAAAAACAAATTCAAAAACAATAACAACAAAGCAGTTTAAAAACTAAGCAAAACAAAAAAAACCCACAACCAAATAACAAGAATAAAAATAATATTTTTTTAAAAATCACCCTCAAAAAACCTTTGTTCTGTAAGCTATCAGAAATATTCAAAGTAATAAAGATACTTAAGGAATTTTCTTCTGTCACCAAACATGTAATCTACAGTTTAGTTACTACTGAAATGGTGTTAAGGTATTAATCCTCAAAGGTATTACCCTTTGCAGATGGAAAATAGAGGCTGGTGTTTCAGGAATACCAAACTAACTTATGGATTCACAGCCTATATTCAGATGGAATTTTACAGTTTCAATACACAGGGATTTACAGACTCACTAAGATGATTTTGTTAAGAAATTCCTGTTCATGAGACAACTATCAGAAGCTGAGAACTAAAAGGTTATGAGCAAATAACTTGTAAATGAATATATGGCTATCATTCAGATATTAGTGCATTGGAAAGTCTATTGATATGTCTGTATTCTGGCTAAAAGAGGAGAAAACAAAGCTATTTCTGGTTTTGAGAGTACAAAGACTTCTGTACAAAGACTTTCTTGGCATCTAAGAAGTTGCAAGTGGGAATAAACTTTAAAAGAGAAATCAAGAATAGATGTGACTCATGGAAACTTAACAGATTGTAGAGGCACTGATTGGGTTAAATGTGCTGCTGCCACTAGGTGTCACGCTGGGATCAGCTCTCGAAGCGCTAGCAATGAACAAAGGGACCGAGTGAGGGAACGGGATCTCCTTTACTTATCTTAATGCCCACGGGGCTAATTTGGTAGGATCTCCTTGTCGTTTGCCTTTGTGGCATATGATATCTCTCGGGTCTCTTCCAACGTCCCCATTCTGTGTGTCTGTGCTCTGTATGTTGATCCATCAGTGGAAGTTGTCGGCAAAGTAAAAAACAACAACAACAAAACAAAAACAGAAAACCACCATGGTAGCAATGTGATTCTGGTAGGATATTTTTAAAAAGGGAAAGACATCCTTTGCAATATATTGTACCTTTAAGCGAAAGTTCCTATCTAAGATACCTTAAGCCAATCTAATATTTTGTAATGTCTTTCACATAGCTGAGAATAACTTGAGTATTGCAGATAATTTTTTCACTATTTTGCAGCTGATTGGTGCAGTTTCTGTGCTGGAAAAATGAAGCATTATTGTGGTTTGTTATAAACCTCTGCATCACATTGCCCACAAACATTTATTTTTAGACATTTCGGACTATAATACGCAATGACAAGTTTGAGTTGCCTGGAGGAAAAAAGGCATAGAGCCTGCTTACAGGCATACGGTGATATCTGTGCATGTGTGATGTTTGTGCCTTGCTGAAACTCAGGTGCAGCCACTTCTACTGAGTTAGATTTTGTCCTCCACTGCACAGAATGCACTGTTCTTAGTGCATGCTCTCTGTTCCACATCTGTCTGTGTTCATCTCTCATTTGAATTGTCCATTTACAAATCCAAGGGAAGTTTCTTTAGAAGTTTAGCACAAAGAAAGTGATCATACACTGGCCACTGCAGCTTGGTGTGGATGCTCTGCCAGTTCCCTCAGTAATGTTCCCTGTATTTATGTTGTTTATGCGTGAATCCTGTTTTCTCTGACCAGTGATATTTTGAGATTAAAACAAACAAGCTAACAAACAAAGAAGAGTTTGAAGGGCTTATTATTTTGGTTATTGGCCTGTGTCCAAGTGCTGTTTTAGTTTATGCTTAAACTGAACACTATGTTGAAAGGAATGCTTCTCTCTTGCATTGTATTTATCACACACTAGTTATCCATGTCCTTGGCAACATGGCGGTTAAAAATAAATAAATAAATAAATAATAATAATCAAACAACAATAAAAACCAAACCACGATTAAGGAAGCAGGTAAGCTTTTGATTCTTAGGATCCAGTGCTTTCATTAATAATGCGTGAGATAATAGTTCATATACTTGTAGTTGACATCATCCTGGGAGGATTATTAGATGCTGGCAAACACAGCATTAGAATGTAAAATGTACATTATGTTTATGGAGAAAAATAATCTAAAACCAGAAATATAAATTGATGTCAGGTGAAAAGGGCTACATGAGAGAAGGAAACATATACATAGATACAAACTACATAAGTTGTGGTTAGGCAGTGTCTAAGAGTAACATGTTAGGAATTGCAGGATATGAGGCATTATAGCTAAATCAGAAACATTTTGCTGGAAAGCCAAAAACTTGGAGAGGTTCCTGTTGGAACTGGGCTGGTGTCCTGCAGCTTAGAAAGGGGAGGTAAGGAACTGAGTGGAAAAAAGAAGTGGGAGAGGGAGAAACTAAGGCTTTAAAACATTTTAATTCCAGAAGTGCTAATGTCTTTAAAACAAGATCTGCATTGTGTGTAGTGGATGTTTTTTGTTTGTTGTTTTTCGCATTTTGAAATATTCATCAGAAACAGTATTATATATTACGTTTTAATGTTGGGGAGACAATAGTGCTGAGATAGGACAACTAGTAAAACAAGTGTGTTCAGAAGTTGGCTATTACCTCAATTTAATTTTTAAATCCAAAATTGTTTCAAAACAGTAATAGAGACAGAAGATGGGACCTTCAAGGAGCTCAGTGGTTGGTCTCATTACCTTTTGGTCAGATATGTTTGTTAAATGGTTAATGTTCACATGAACCCTTTTCAACTGCCTTCGTTAGTCCGCTGCTCCAATCCCAGCTACATTGCATTCCAAAGATGATGTACCTTTCCCTCTTTAGAATTCTTGTATAATCCTTTAGAAAAAGCAGATCAACAAATCCTGTGTATTTCACTGTTCTGATCTGGACAGCTTTTCTGATCTTTACCTTGAATGTTGGCTGGATGTGATATGGACATGACATACCTTAATGTGTTATTGCTTTTTGCCAAACACTGCAGGTTATTATATCAGCTGAGAAATTGAATTTAGGTAGGTTTGTGCTGTAAACCATATTTCTGTTTTGTGAGGGAGGAAAAAAAAACACTCAAATAACCCGCGTATCCTTTAAGAGAAGCTTTTCTTTTTTTTTTTTTTTCATCTTTGTCTTTCAGCTCTCCATGATGAGTGCAGGCCCTCTGAATTTTAAAAAGGCACACTGTTATTTGTGTGCTAATAAAATCTAATTGATAGTAGAAAAAGCAAGTGCTTGCTTTAATAAAGCATGAATATTTTTCTTCTCTCGTTGAGGTATGATTCACTCTGGGATAAACCATTTAAATTTGAGGAGCCTGCAGAGCCTGAGTGAACTTTGAGGAAAAACTCAAATATCAAATTTCTGAGTCTTGTCACAGTACTCACCCCTTCAGAGATTTACCTTTTTGATAACTATTTTTTTTAGTGCTAGAAGTTGCATTTTAACAATTATTCTCTTAGGTATTTTCTGATATTGGTGTGTCCTTGTTTCACAGAGCAAGATTTTGCTGAATGGAATTAATGAATTTCATTGCAGTGTATGTCTTGCTAACAACTAATGGCTTTTACCTATAAAACCACATACTAGGAGTTTATCTCTTTGTACTTGATTTATCTGGAGTAGGCTGAATGATCATAATATCATTGTCACATTAAATGTGAAAGACTGGTACCACGTTTTCATACTGCCTGTGTGACACACTTTCGTGTTTCACCTGTTATTTAAAAGCAGGGCTCTTCTGTTTGTCATCCCTGTTAAGCCCATTGTTGTGACAGTGTGCTCACTCTCCCTGCAACTTCATCCTTCAGCTTGGCAGTGATGCCCAAGGCCTTGCTTAGGACTGATAGCAATCTATTATCACTTAGGACAGATAACAGTCACCATACTGTCTCAGACTGGGTGCTCAGAGAACTGGTAGAAGACACCTGGTTCAAAAGCAGATGGCCAGTTGAACCTATCAAGTACAGTTGTACATGGTGTAGTATAGTGACTTGCTCTGTACATGAGGCATATGCATGTTGGGATTTCCACATTTTTCTGAATTCTTTCACCAGTTCTAGAAACACAGCAATAGTGTGTTCCTTCATAAGATTTTTAGTGCATACTTGCTGCTTTTCTCAGTTTTTTGTTAGAATTTAGGCTTTCAAACAGAGTTAGTATATTTGTGATTTTCATACTGAGTTTGGGAAGGAAAGTAGTTGGAATAAAAGATCTCAGACTGGAACTTTAGAATCTCAACTGCCTTTACTGTAAGAGGAGTGTCTGAACCGAGGCAAGAATTACTGAGTAGCAGGAAAAGCAAAGAAATAGTGTTTTCTGTAACTTGCAGTTTAGGATGTCTGGGAGAGTAGCATGGTGTGAAAACTGAACAAAGGCAGGGAAAGCATCCATCAATCTTTGATTTTGGCATATACAAAGTATGGCTTAATTATATTTCCTTCTCAGTTTCAAAGAATCTTTTATACAATAAATACCACTCAGTTTTTAATTAGAAATTTACTATAGAAGAAATCAGTCTGTTTTTTAAAAAAAATTAAGGGCAGGTTTTACGAATAACCTTATATAAACTGTCTTTCTCTGAACTTATTGTAAGCTTTTTCTGTTTATAATTCCTTTATTATTTTCTTTTAGTATGACTAAATAAACATATACATTCAATATGTATACTACAGTTTTCCTTAGGGTTTCTATTCAGAAATTAAAGTACCACGGAAGTACATGACACATCAGGCTACTGTGATAAAAATTGCATTGGTAGTTTAAGGGGGAGGGATTTCTGTCTGTGATCTACTTAATAGATTGCTGTGTAGAATATTGCAGTTTTGGGGATGTCTTCTAAGATTGTAAGATTATTATATCATGGCAGTAAATGCCACAGTCTGCTAGAATTTCTTACCATGATGCCTATTTATAAACAATTTTAGAGCAAAATTTTTCATTTTGAGATCTTATTTTTCATGGAGAGAAGATAAAGCATTTGTGCAGAGCTACAGGAAAGGAATTTTTCATTACTAGACAATACATAGTCATGTGTTGTATCCTTGCAGTGGGGGGTCTTTTCACACTCTACACCTCACTTTTCAAAGCGATAGTGCAGTATTTCTCAAATAGTTCTGTGAGTATGTTCCTGCTATGTTATGCTGTTTTTTTCTTGGTTTTGTTTCATTTTTTCCATGGTTCCATCATGGGTTTGAGGTCTGACTTCTGCAGCAGTTCTCACTTTCTTTATAAAATGGAATTGTTTTAACAAAGTGGTGGGTGTAATAATGACCTACCATGCAATGGATTTTAATTACACAATTTTAACCTCAAGCATAATGAATAGTATAGTATTCAGTAGTGTACTTGGCAGATTGACTTGTTCATTGTGTAGTTACAACTGCAAGTAGCATCAATAACTAAAAATAGCAAGGAAAAATGTCCTATGACCAGTGTAATGATTTTTACCCATATGATGGTAGCAGAAATAACTGTGGATGGTATGCGATTCAAAGGAAAATTAAGCACAGCCTTCTTAATGTAAAATGCTAAAGACCAGTGAAGTAGTTAAGGTATGTTTCTGTGTATGATTGTTGACAGCACTGATATGTAGAGAGGAGAGAACAGATTTAGAGGAGGAGGTAGGTATTTCTTGGAAGATCAATGAGAAGAGAGGTTTGATGACACATGTTGGCTAAGAGCTCTCATGCGAAAGAGGGGGTGGGACTGATGTTTGGAAAGCACAAGGTGAGTGGGTTGCCTGCATGGTACAGAAAAGCATTGTTTTTGTTGGCATTGTTTGTCATGGCATGTGGAGTGCCATGTGGTGTATATAGGGATTTTGGCTTTGAGGTTTCACAGATTTTCTGTCTAGGTTTTTTTCTTGTATTGCTTTGGATTCTCTGTCATGGCAGATCACAATCTATCTTGTCTGACTTGCTTTCTCAACTTAACAGTTTCCTCCTGCTTTGTTGTTATCTTATTCTGGATTCTCTTGCAGTTTGTTTTTAAGATTTTACTCCCAGGTTGCCAGTATAACCTAGTATGTTATGAATATATCAGCCTTCAAAAATAGCAAGGTTTGTTCTTATTCTTAGTTCACTCACAAATTCTTTTTTAACTTTGGTGTTCTTTGTCAGATGTAGAATTCTCATTGTTATCAGTGAGAGATAATAATCTTTCAGAAATCTTGGTCTGAAATGCTAAATAACAGAAATACAAAGGAAGGGTTAATAGGAGGTTTCATGTCTGAACATGCTTCAGTTTTGTCTGTAATATTATTTTCTTTGGAGAGCTGCAGGTGTCAGGAGAGTAATCTTTTTTTGCTTTTTGCTGCTTTCTTCTCTTTCTTAACAGTTTGCTCAAATACTCTCTTGGTAGCTCCCCCTTCAGCAGTTTGGTAGAGTAGGTCAGAACAATATAGTACTAGAGCAGAGTAGGAAATAAATATAACCAATCTAACAACATAACTGAAACAAAAGGAAAATAAAAAGGTTGTTTCATGGGCAGCCAAATCAACCCCTGAGATAGATATGATTTCAGCACTTTTTTGTTTGAATTGTTATTATGTATCTTTGCATTTTAACTATTTTTTCCTCTTAATTTGGACAAATTCCAAATACGTTCTGTTATTAATAATAATTAAAAAAAGGTTTAAATTTTTTTCATAATGCAAAATACAATGAAAGAAACAACTGTCTAAAATGTTTCCATTTTCCTTCTCGGGTAATCAATTGAATTGAATTTTCAAGTGATTATTAATTGAATTGACATTAACTTTCTCCGGTACTTGCTTATAATAGATGTGTTGCTTATCAGCAAATATCTAGCAAACAGTGATATTAAGAACCAAAAAGGAACATTAGGGAAGGGGAGATCTCTGTTTCTACTACAGAGAAGTTTACATATCTTTCAAATTTTCATGTCAACAGAATTTTTTTACAAATCTAACCGGAGTGAGACTGATCACATTCATCTATGGAAAACAGCTGTTCTGCTGTTGAACATGATACCTTACAGCGGTTTAAACTAGGAGTAGGAGTATGCAATACTCAGCCTTTTGATACTTCAGATTGTTATGCCATCATCCAGACTGTGTCTGACATGAGTAACAGGGAGGCTTCATAATATGGCAGGCCTAGTACCTCTAATTACTACTAAACAAATGGTAAATCTTTTTTTCAAACAAATGAAGATGAAGCATATTTATTTACAACTTCTTTTAATAGTTGCTGCAGCTTGAGCTGTACAGACATTTGGACGCGATCTCAATAAACACCCCTTTTCGCTAATGGAAGGTCTTCATTTTCCTACATGGAACAATTTTCCTGTTAGTGACAGAAAAAAATAACATAATCCATTCAATTTCTGCAATTAGCTAACTTCCAAAAGGCCATCTCTTCCTTCTTATTTTCTCTCCTAACTTATTCTCATTCTGAATGTTTACTGTAATGAGACAGTTGTCTGTTTGTTTTCTGATGCTGAATTCAGGCTATGAGAGTGAAAATTCAGAATTACAAGAGGTAAATGAATACAACAATGCAAAATGTTGGAAAAAAATAATATAAATGGCTGGCAAGCAATGCAGGGTGAGGATGGAAACTTTGTTCTGAGCTTTGAGCAGGAAAAGGTCATTTAGAAGCAGAGCTGGAAAATGCGATATGTGTGCTGCACTGAGATGTTTTGTGCTGATCTGGGAAGAAAGTAGTGTCCCAGATCAGTGGTAATGGAGTCCTTGGGATCACTGCTCTAATTGTCAATTGGGAATGTATTTGCATGTTATGAACTGGTCTAAAGCCCCTCATTCATCTTCTAGAGGTCATCAAATCATTTTTAATAATTGCAGTGTCTTAAATAACCAAGATAAACCTTGAATAGATCCTGCTAAAAGGCAAACTTTACTTTAAATCTATTTCAAAATATATCTAAAAGAAGGAAGAAAAAAAAGTAAGCTATCATACAGCCTGAAGCAAGATACCTTTATCTCTTTTTCACTGACAACCAAAATATCTACTGTGGATGTTTGGAACTGGGAAGGAGGGGGGGAGGGGGGGGAAGAGTGCCAAACTAGATAAAATAAGATTTTTTTTTTTAGTGAAGAAAGTTAAATATTTTTTAGAATATTGGAACTTTTTCTGAGACTTTCAGAACATATCAGCTACTGAACAAAATAACAATAAAAAAGGGTTATTTGATAACCTCTGTTAGGCATTTTAAGATTTTGGTCCTGTATAGATAAATAAAACTTTGTCTGTATTCATCTGTAAAGAATATTTGAGAATGAAAGTCTGAATAGTTCTCGGCAACTTAACTCCAAAAGAGTAGGGCACTGAGGAACACATTAATGCACACTGACTGTGCAGCTAAAGGGTAATATCTTGATCCTCACCCATGTTTTCTTGTGAGAAATTTATTCTTCATCAATACTTGTCCATCAATAGGTAAATCATTTAAAGAATAAATATATAAACTTTTCTATAAGTACAGGAAGTAAAATAAAGTATAAGATAAAGGGAAAAAAAAAAAGAAAAGTATTTGAAACCCTTTTGATTTCCTAATCTTGAAATGTTTTTTTCCTTAAATGTAAAATGCATGCAAGGCCATTCCACATTTTTGCCTTAAATATTTGCAACAAACATTTAAAAATATTATTATTATTTATTATTATTATTTATTATTATTATTATTATCATTACGTCCATCATATTCAGCAGTCTGTTTTTAAGGGATTTATGTTTAATAATAATAATAATAATAATAATAATAATAATAATAATAATAATAATAATAATAATAATAATAATAATAATAATAATAATAAATATTATTAATAATAATAATAATAATAAATATTAATAATATTTAATAATCACCATCCCTGGTTGTGTTTAAGAGATGAGTTAGGGTTCTGGTTAGGCTGCAGTTGGACATGATGATCTTCAATGTCTTTTCGAACCTGGGTAATTCTATGATTCTATGATTTTGATTGAAAGCGCTGACTGTGGTGGTTTTCAAGGTTATTTTGTTCTTCAGAGGATGGCCTCATGGTATTTTTCCAACTTGATGAAAAATTCCTTTTTGGAATGAAGGGGATACTGTTCTGTTTAAATAGTTGGATCAAATCTACAAAAAAATTCTGGTCATTGATGTGTTGATGAGCAAGACCATTTGAACATTGCCTGATGTCTTCATTACTCTTACTTCATTCTGATTTTCATCCAGCAGGGTTGATACTTTAGCTTGGCAAATACTTCAGTCATCTGCTAGAGCTATTGTCTGTACCTGTTGAGAAAAAGCTGCTTTCTGTTTGCAGATATTGCTATAGAAATGCATGACTGAATTAGGATCTGAATATACAAGTAGTATGCACGTATTACAATCCAGAATTGGGTGAAATTTATCGATTAGTAAGGAGGCTCAGAAAATTTCAAGGAAATCCTTCCTTCTAAAAGTAGATTTAAATTGGATTAGGGAATCTAGAACTGTAACAAGGAGAAGGGATGGTAAAAACTACATCTTACAATGCTTTGAAAAAAAGTCTGAGGTATTTCTCATGACAGGTTTGCTGGTATCACTGACTTATTTTGACAGCCAATGATAGATCAGAATTTGTAGGTGCTTACAGGGTCAACTGTTGTTGTATTAACAACTGTATGTCAAATAATTCTGGGTGGCATGTGGTAATAAAGCTTCAATTCCTAATCTAAGGAGCTTACAAACTAACTTAAATCACCAGGAGGGGCAAATAAATAAATAACAACAAAAAAACCAACCGTTTGCTAATGTATTTTCTGTGAAATTTGAAAGCATTTTTTTGACAAGCAAGCAAAACTTCCACTGTGATGTTGTCAGTAACTACAAAAACATTACCTGGATTCCGGTTTTGTGTCTCTACTGCCTACCTGCTTACAGCATACACAATTCTTGCCTATTAAGATTGAAACTGAAGGTATATGAAGATCAGAGACGCTTATTATAAAGTGTACTGTGCTCTAATAAGCAGAAGGGACTGGTATAATTTATTTCTTTCAGAGAATTTATTAATGAAAAGCTCTGCCAGCTCATTGAGGTAAAAATTCAAAGGATTGTTTTGAATGACTGTAACAGTCAAGGGCCTATTCAGAAATGAGGCGGATACAAAAGCATAAATACTGCATAGGAAAGCTAAAATGAGAAAAACAAAACAATCCTTTCTTTTTTCTCTTTCTGAAATCACCTGAGTTTTACAAAAAGTATTTTGGAATTCAGTCAATTTAATTATGCTCCAGTAATATCTGCATTTATGTATTATATGGTCTGGAGAGCATCTATGTCTTGGGAGAAAATTTAGATTGGGCCATATATCAGTGAATTTATACATAGTTATTAAATAAAAATTAATGATAAAATAACATTTTAGTAACATAACTATTAAAATGTGTTGGTGTTTTTGGATTGGGACTCTGGGTGAAAGGGACATTAAAGCTATCTTTAAATTAAATGTTTCTTAAACATCAAGCAAGAAAATGGTGTGGTTTCCTTGGTGTTCAAGTGGATGAATTAAATATTTTCTGAAGTGAATTTTTGTGAACATTATCTTTCATTTTTAAAAATACCTTGTTTTCACAAGTTAGGTGTGAAAACTTTCTCCATGATGCCCTTGACCTCATAAAAATGCTGTATCCAAATGGAAAACTGCCTTTTCCATACTCCTCAATTGCTTACTTTAGAAGGGTGTCCTCTAGGCTACAAGTTGTGTTCACCTGCCATGTGTCAGTGAATCAGATCGTATCTACACTAACCATGTGGTAGTCCCTGGCTGAGATAAGCAGTCCCATTTTCATTATCTGAGAGTTTTATAAATCACCTTCTGGAAAGCAGTTCATGTCATTAACCTGACTCAACATGCTATCAAGTGATATGAAATATAACGTTTGAACTTTATGAAAAGATTAGTTGTGATGTGGCCTTGACAACAACAACCAAACCCACTTCCCTGGCATATTTCCTAATACCTGAACACAAAATATGTATGTACCTCTTCAGGACTTACAGATACTGCCTTTGTCAATTGTTAGCAGGATGGCTGGTGGCAGGCTTCCTGCAGGATGGTACCCAGAGAAAGATATTTTGCACAGATGCCAGCCTAAGGCAATTCCACACCTGCTTTGGAAATTTCTCTTTTAGCTTTCTATTACAGGTCCTATATTCCTGGGGAGTTTTATACTCTAAGACAATGCATTGCTGTTAATAATTGGTATGATGCTATCTTACAAGACCAATGGAGAGGAAAATCCCTTCTACACTTTCACCCTCCTCTGACATTCAGTTCTGAAATTAAAGGTGGTTGTGGTTTTGTTGGGTTTTTTTTGTTTTTGTTTTTTCCCAGCAGTGAAATATTTGGTTATTGAAAAGGAACACATAGCATTAAATGGGCAGTTGAACTGCCAAAACTCAACTTATTCGGCAATAACTTTAAATACAATGAAATTAACATATACAGTAATATACATATCTTTAAATGAATTACAGATAAAAGATGCAAATAGCAGATAAGATATATTGGGGTTTGATGTAGTCTTATACGTTTAGATTCCAGTATTGGTTGTATATGTATGTATATACATATTTATATATAAATACTGGTGCAAAAAAAAGACAAGCAAACATTGGCATTCTGTGAAAGGAAAATTCTTGCTATTCTTCTATAGTTGGGAAGATACGTGGAAATATCATGTGTTAGCTAAAAGACCCATTTTATTAAAAATCAAATGGAAAAAAACCCAAAACGAATCCAACTTCATTCAGACCTGAGCACAATGCATATCATGTGAGCAAACTGTTCTGCTTACAAGCTTTGGACATTAAAAAATTGATGAGGAAGTGGCAAATCTGAGAAGGCTGAATTAGGACAAGTATTGGGAGTATCCTCAAAAAGTATGGAAAGTTAATGCTTACCAGGCAGTTCCTTACTCATTGTCTTTTATGATATATCCTGGGTGCTTAATTGTATTAAAAATACTTAAATTTATATGAAAATAGTTTCATAACATTGTAACATTTATTTTCTTTAATTTGTAAATGAATTTGATTGTTTGGATAGTATTAAAGAAGAAAATAGGAATAAATGACGTTGAGGGAAGGCTCATAATCTATATTCCATCCTTAAAGGATGTTTGCAGTGTTATGGAAAAGGAAAATGTTTCCTCTGAGGATAAAAGCATTTCTTTCAACAATAATTTAAAATCAAGGGAGTGCCTGTATTTGAATTTATGTTGAAGCATGTTACTCTCTTTTTTTTTTTTTTTTTTCTGAAGGAAGGGAACTTCCACTGCTTTTCTGTATTTGAATATATGATCTCTGCTGTGCTGCTTCTTCCTAATAGTAAGGAGGTGATAAAAGTGTGATGTGCTGTGAACTGAGGGGATAAGTAGCCACTTCAGAATCCCTCTGCTTTGTATTTTGTAACTAAATACAAAGCACTCGTGATCCTTCATAGCTAACTACTCCAAAAACGAGGCTGGATAGCCCAGTTAAAGGGAATAACCCACTTCTTTGATTATTAAATTCAGGCCTTTCAGCTGTAGTCTGGCCATTGTTATTTCTTCTAGACATTCTGGTTATCAAGTGGAAATGGATCGTTTTGCATCACTTTGCAATTTATACGGCTAAATGTTTTTTAATAGTTAAAGATGCCAGGCTGT
Organism: Coturnix japonica; assembly: GCF_054131305.1. Lineage (NCBI taxonomy): Eukaryota > Metazoa > Chordata > Aves > Galliformes > Phasianidae > Coturnix > Coturnix japonica. Next base: position 20,939,358 of record NC_140667.1, on the reverse strand, counting down.
ACTAATAAAGTGAAAATGTAATGAATTGGGACTGTGAGCTCTTAGGCTAGGTCTCCTAAAGTAATGGGAAAATATAAACACTTTTAAGCAAGATCTTTCTTCATTCTCTCAGAGAAGGAAGTCTGTTTGGATGCCCATTCCATTTTCCTCGATTGCCACTTGGTTTGTAAAATTTATTTCTGTATAGTCTCCGATTTTGCAAATGGATTTGGTTCTGAATGACCCCCTCCCCCAGTCATGCACATCTGAGTGTTGTCTTCTAGGCAGCATAATTAAAGTCTGTGCCTGAATACTTGGGTTGTTTCTAAAAGAGGCATTAGAGAGAGATAGTTTACTCTGGGGCATGCTTTGATTTTAGCATTATTAAAATGCCAGCAGTAGAACCAGTTTTTATTGTATTTCTTAGGAGGCTAATTTATTCAGCATAGCTAAGCTTAGTAGTAAAGATCATTAGGCAAGATCTCAGCTTTGTGATACCAGAAGTACAGCTTCACACAAGTAATTTTGGGCACATAAAAAATTCTAAATCCAGTGTTCTCTGGGCCATCCAGTACAACTGTGAAAGCTAATTGATCATTAAGCATGTAAATTCTCATCCTTTCACAATCATCCTTCTAATTGTGGAAGTCCTCACAGAAATCCTTAAGCAATTATACTTTTACCTAAGTATATATTTACCTAATATCTTTTCTTTATTTTTTTAGTTTTCTCCCTGAAATTTTCAATATGTTTCTCTCTGGCTTTACTGCATTGTTGACTCCCATTTAATTTCTGGAGCTTAATTTTGAAAAGTAAGCGAAGCCTTTTAATTTGTGCTGTGTCGATCAGTTGAAGATTGAATCATTAGTGTATGACTGCTGTGTTTTGATTTGCTTTGGGTAAACCAAAATATTTGTGCTAGAATCAATTGTGATGTTACTCTCTTTCATGTTTTTGCACTGTTTAAAGAACAATTCATCCTAGAGAAATAGTACTGTTTGCCTCGGAAATTTTCTCTAATACTAGACTGTCCTTATATTTCCCTTTGTAATATTTTCAGTTTTTAGTTGTTTCTGAATAAGTACTACTACAACTCTCATTCAAAACTGGATTTAAAAGTTAGAAAGTACCAAAAAATATGTAATACTTAGTACTGTTTAGCCTCTTCCCATTGGGATCATTGCCCTGTAATGGAGTCAGGTTCCAGGAGAATGCTAATGTCGTAATGCTCTTCAACCGTTGCTGCTATACTTGAGAGTTCCCATTAAGTACAAAGTCAGAATCAATACACTATACCATCTGTATTTGAATTCTTGCAAGCAGTGTCCTTTTACAGAAACCTATTTCAAATAATTTTTCTGTTATTTCTTGCTCTCAAAAAAAAAAATTCTATTACTCATTGAGTGAGAGTAGAAGAGCAGAATACTAAAGAGTAGATCAGATAAAATGTATTTGTAGTCAGTCATCTTGTTTTTAAATCATTAATATTGACTATAGCAAAAAAGAAAGTGTCCCAGAATCAGATAACAAAGGAATGCTTAAGTGGGCAGGCAGAATTCTGAAAAACATACAGCAGTGTGCTCATTACAGTCTGATGAGCAGATCTGTGGCTTACTAGACTGTTACTTGATTTGAGACTGCCATTTTTATCCTTCAAAGAAGACAAAAGATGTTGACCGCTCACTGTTCTTGTGAAATAAGTGGGAGCTTCAGGTATTGAGCATCTGAAGAAGATCTCTGGTTTCACGGTTTGAAACTGTGCAGACAAGAAATATCTCTTACATTGTGCATTTGATAATGAAAATGTAGTAGTAGCCATGTTATCTTAAGCATTTAAAGATAAATGACATCACTAAATTGTTTGTTTAGCTTAGTTGATGTTTTTTCACTTTGAAATGATACATGAATGAACAGATGGCAGGCAATCTGAACCTCTGTCTGTTAGTTGAGTACTGTCATTTCAGATCAAAATTGCAGTTCATTAGCACAGAAGAAATAATCTATTCTCTCTGTAATGTGCTTTGTAAGTGTCGGGCTTGATCAGAAGTTGCAAAAGGAGATTTTGTCGGAACTAACTGTTGATATTGAAGCAAATGGCCTAATGGATATAGTAGAGGATTTGGGTTCTCTTTTTGATTCTGCCACTGTTATTACTCAGGATAAGTGAATCGATCATTCATTCTTGATTCCTCCATCTGTGAAATGTGAAATTCTTCTCCAGGGTAGCATAAAATCTAATGAATGCTTTTAAAGCACTGTTAGTTACTCAGGCACAAAACACTTGCACACTGCTATGTATTGTGTATTATGTACTAACCTGAAAGAAACAAGCAGAACAGGAACTATCTAACCATACTTAATATGCAGTCTTTTTCAATAATGGATGAAGATAGCACAATGATATGACAACATCATATTATCCTTAAAAACAACTTTTGCTTAACTTGTATGTGGTAAGAAGCAGCATAGAAGGAGCAATGACTGTGAACAGAGGCAAGAGATGAATTACTTTTTTCAAACTCCTATTATATATAGGTTCAGATTCTGCTCATTTGAGCAATTCTAATTTTGTAGAAGTAAAAATGACTAAATAAATTGTAGACAGCAGCAAATTAGATCTCTGTTGACTGTTTCTCCAGAAAAGCTCAGTATCTGTAGTGTCACAGGACACTTAATGATTCGTGTGCAATAACCACACTGTAAGATGGAGGAAATGGAAGACTGGATGCAGAGGAGAAGGGATATTGTTGCTTCCTTCAAGCTGACCTTTTTTATTTCAGTTTTTTCTTTGCTGTTTTGTGAAAAAGCTTCTTGAAAAGTCTTGTATTCGTGAGATGATATAGTTTTAATGCAAACTCATTTACATTCAGAATTTGCACAGCAGTTTTATTAAGGGCATGTTTTGGGATGGATTTTTTGTCCTTGTGTGCTTTAGTTTTGATTATTCCTTTTCTCAGGAAGACAGCTATGCATTAATTTTTCACTGGTGTGAAGAATCATCAGAGGGAAAAAAAAGTAGAAATCAGTCTCTTATATGTTTCAGCTGAACTTATCTGCAGCCACTGCAGTATTCAGTTTCAAGGCTGCTATTCTTACACCAGTGAAGTATTAATTCAGAGGTGAGACTTGAGTTGTTACTGTTAGGAGCTTCTGGTGTAAGAAAGGACTAAAAGAAAGCCAGACAGATGTTCTGTATTAGACATTCTTGCTGGCTATAACTGGGTCCAGAGACTGAAAGAAGTGAAATATTCTGTGTTTATAAATTGAGATTTAAGGACCTTCTGGGCTAGCAAGCAGAACTATCAGTAGTTTTCACATCTTGTGCTCAAGAGATACGGTGAAAATTAAGATTTCCCAGTGTGATGCTTTTCCACTTGATGCTTTTGGGTTTTAGAGTTTTCAGTCAGCATCTGTTGCAGGTCTCACCATGATCAAGGAGTTTTTCTTAGGTCTATGATATCTTTTGAAAAGGATACCACCTTATATGTTGTTGGCACTGTTAGTTACCTTTCAAGGCCTACTTTTCCAAAGCTTTCCAACTGGGCTCTTTTATTGGCAGGCATGGACTTGGCATCTCATGTTTGGTTCCAGACTTGACAATGTATCTCCCTTTACTTCTATTTATCTGCTCCTGTCTTGTATTTTTGATGCTTGTGTAATTTTCTCACATAACCTTTTGTCACTGAAGTGACATTATTAGGTGACTGTTTAAAATACACTTTTGTTTCTCAGTGTATTTATGATTTTAGAGTTAGCAGATGTGTCAACAGTAAAGGCTTTTTTTCATTTTTTTCTCACTAAAATGCTGGAAAGTTGTTAGAATCAGCTTGAAAGTTGCGTTGATTTTAAACAAATAATTAAAGTTCACTTCTTAACAAATTGATTAGAGCTGAACATCCCCTGAACTGTTACAAATTCAGTAAACAAAGTGAAGAAACAATGAGTTCAGCTGTCAATCTTTTGTCATTCATCAACAAATTAATGTGAGTCATCATTCTTATCATAGTAATTGTTCTCATTCATCCTTTGTTCTGCCTTTATTGTTTTTGTTTCACTTTTTGTAAGCCAGTCACATTAGGAGAAATAGTTGTATTTTTGGGTGTTGAAAATGTGCCTTGAAGCAATCAACTCATGAGTGAAGCTCTAGCACATCTTGTCTGTGCACTGTATGTCTATAGTGTACTCTCTGCAATAATCTGTTGGAGCTGCTTGCTACTCAGCAGCAGGTGGTTAGCATGCTGTCTGTTGAGCACTAAGGAAAGGATTTGTTTCTTCAATACAACTTGGCTCATAATGAATTTCTTTTTTGAGGTACGCAGTAAATGAATTGTGAGACTGCCTTATTTCTCCCATGTCATAATTTTTTTACTTAACAAAAGATGAATGCATATTCATATAAAATTTCTTATCCTGATTAAAAAAGCAACTGGGTTTTCCTATTTATTACGTTGTCGGTGTTTGTCATTAAGAGAGGGACAACACAGTGTTGAAGGGCTCAATAATATAGTGTGATTTACATTAAGAATGAAAATTTTACTGTTTGATGAACCTATAGCTTGTGTACACATTATCGCTGCCCACATAAAGGAAAGGAAGTAGCACTAATTTGCCTGCTCCCCTTTACTGACTTGTTTACCAAAATTGCCACTGTTGGTGCAACTGCAGTCATCCTGGTAGGAATATTCATAGTAGTGTCTGATCCTTTATGTGAAAAGGATCTCCTAATCTGTCTGGAATAGATCGCTTGCCAGTGCAAGAGTGATATGTTCTGGGAGAGCCAGGAATGAGGAAGCATGCTTGCGGAGCTATCCATTATTAGTACTCTATTTGGAAAAAAATACTATTTTTTAATTCATTCTTTATTATCTTAACTTCATAGATGCTTACTCCAGTATATTTAAACCATTTTTCTTTTCTTTACCTATCTTTTGAATTTTATTGATGGCGTATTAATTTGCCTTTGAAATTTTAAGTTAAAGGACATGGTAGGTAATATTTAGTAAAGGTAATCTCTTTTTGCTGTTGTTCCTTCTTGCACCCTTTCCTTTGTCATATATCATCAAAAAAGGTGTTTATTTTTTCATAGGGTAGGAAAAATATGTCAGAAGCCTTGGGCATTTTAGGTAAATGCCAAGTAATAACATACTCTGGTAGACCGAAATTTAACTGAAGTTAGAAGAGCCAAAATTAGCCTGTTACAGAAGCTGAAGAAATATGGTAGTTTTATATGTTCCAACTGATGCAACCTTTTTATGGTTGCTCACTGTCAGTCATTGTGGCAATTACTGTACAATTAAGTGTGAAATGTTTTAAGTCTATACGTTCTTTTGCATCTCACCAGCAGAACTGAAGGATTTTATCGGGTGATATTAGACTACATTACAGTAATGAGAAGTATCATTTTGTTTCTGAGACACTGAGAATCCAGAGAAAGCTACTGGAAAATCACATTTTGTTTTTGACGGCTCTTTCCAGGATCTGTTACCTGTGGTGCTAGAGACAACTCTGCTTTAATAAATGAAATAATATTTCTACTTTGCTGATCAGGAACAGATAGAGCACAGTTGCTAAATATATCAAAACAATAATAAATAAGTAATTGGGTATCATGTATGTGAAATCAAGCTCTTTGAGGCTCAGTCCAGCATCTTCCTAAGGAGACTCTCTTCTTTTTGATACTGGGCCTTGCCATGCTTCTGCAGCTTTTCATTTTAAACTGTAGTCACCTTGCTGTGTTTGCATTCTGAAGAGCAGCTTTACTGGAAAATTTGTTCTGAGCAAGAGGTGCAGTTTATCATTAACATTTGATGAGGGAACTGCAGCAGTTCACTAGTTACTGTCATCCATAAATCATGAGTTTGACATCAACTTTGGGATTAGAAGTGTGAATTCTTAAGTCAGTTGTTTGTATCATTGAAGATATAAAATATTTTTATGATGACCTTCTCTTGAAAGAAAAAGAAACAACAAAACAAACAAAAGCTCCTGTTCATGTTGCTGTATGGACTTTGATCTGCAGTTCTACTGAAAAATAAGCAAACTTATTGTTAATTTCTTCAGAGTATGAACACAAGTATAGTTTTGTTACTTAGCCACAATTCTTTGAGATCACTGAATCACAGAATTATCAATGTTGGAAAAGACCTAGAAGATCATCTAGTCCAACCATTAATTATTGTGTTACCATTGGTAACATATCAGTGAAGAATATGGCACTGTTATTTTTAAAGTTTAGTTTGATTTGTAAATTTTCAGTGAAATCAAACAGCTCTCAACCTCCAAGCCTCTTTCAGCTCTTTGATAAGCAAGAACCTTGTTATGGACATGTTCCCCCCTCCCTACCCCCCCCCCCCCCCCCTTTTTTTTTTTTTCCCTTAAATTATGTTGTATATTGTCTTCCTGTTACTCTGGTTCAATGTATCTCAAGAAAATGTGAATACATGTGTGAATACATGGCTGGATTGTTCTCCTATCCCCAAATCCATGCTTACAGCTTTTGAATTTTTCGGTTGTCAGAATATAGGCAACCTACGCTAGTGTGCAAAATATATTGTACACCTACTGTCATCATTACCTTTTGATAGATGTGTGCATGTTTCCACTTTAGGAAGACATCTGAGTTCATTTCATGAACACAAGGTTCATTCAGATCATTAAATCCTACGCAGATCTAGTTAATAAAACAGATAATCTGCCTGTATAATGTTGAATTTTCTCTATGACTCAAGTCTTTACCTTCCCCCAGCTTGTTGAGTCATCCAGAGATTGTTTTTTAATATAAAATGCATTAGAATAGCCTTGAATGTATTCAATGCAGGTTGTATGTGTGAGGTATATGCTACATTACCATAGAATGCTTTACTTCAAAAGTGATATCAGGTTGCCATGTACCTGGGAAGTATATGAGTTGCTTAGTAATTATGTGATTTTTTTTTTTAAATTTTTATTTTTATGTGTGTGTGTAAATGATAAAGTAAAACATTTCTGTAGTATTAGAGTCTAAAGAGTTCCTGGTTATGTGAGCCGTGTTCACAAGTGGAAAGCTGTATCTTTTCTCTACTCTGTTTTGCCTAGCATAATTTGCTGTCTTTGGTGTGGTTTCAAGGAAGATTATGTGTTTGCTTCTAGCTTTCTTTCCTTCTTGGAAGGATTTTATTATACTGAGAACTGAATGCTGAGATATTCCGAAGAAGCTGAATGCGCTGATCAATTAATTTGAAGTTAATTTCTCATATTCATTTTAAGAGATCAATGTGACTAATTGCAAAAGCTCCCCCGTTCAGCAATTTTTAACAACTTGGTAAGACTTGCCTGGTGTTTTGTATTTAGATGTAAGCAGTGCTCTGAGTAAAATGATAAGCCATCTTTTCAATACTAAAGGTTAAGATAATGAAAGACATAGAATGGATTTTCTGTTTAATTCCCAACAGATGTTTTAGCACAGTTTGAATGGACTTCCCTGTAGAAGTATTTTGAGCTACAAAGTATGACCATAACAGGTAGCATTTCATTTTGCTCAAACATTCCATGAATTTTCTATTAATGGAAAAGGAAGAAACAACAACAACAACAAAAAACGCCAAATAACAACAACAACAAAAAAAAAACCAAAAAAAACCCCAAACAAACAAAAAAACCCTGCAGAGCTTTATGTATTTTCTCTTTTTTTTTCTACTGCTGTGATATATTTTTCTTCCTGCCTCTTTTTTTTTTTTTTTTTTTTTTTTTTTTTTCCTTCTTCTTATTTTCCCCTATGATACAGAGCAGTAAGCAAAGCAAAAATCTAAGAAGGAAAAGGATAACAGCCAAACATTTGTTTTTCCAGTGAAATACAGTTAGCATAGTTTTGGGATAGAAGCTTATTTTTAATGCTGAAAAGGATTGATTAAGAAAGCTTAGTATCATAGTTACTGCATTTTTAAATCTTGCTATTTGGTTCTTTTCAGAACAGCTGTGTTCCCACCAATAATCCTTTGAAATGGTGTTTGAGGATGTAGTGGAGTAAGTAATCTTTTAACATCACACAAAGTATAAATGAAAATGGACATATTGGGTTTTCTGCATTTAAATGAGAGATCTCCTGGTAAATACCATCCATGAGTAAATCCCTATCTGCAATATGCTGCTTTTTGACAGCTTTTCTATTATTCTGCTTTTTCCCCTGTTTGAAGTATAAAAGCATGATGTTGGCAAACTGCTCATTTTTCCTTTTTATTGACTTTGATTAATTTTTTTTTTTTTTAAACATAATATGCTTGAGAATCACTAGGTGGCATTACAATAGGCTGGGATGGAGAGAACACCAGGTCTTGATTAAATATTGTTACGTTGCCACGTGAGACTGAATAAAAGGTTATGTTTGTTCCGTGGAAAACATTGTGAAAATTGAAAGTGACTGATAAATATCTAGTTTCCATTCCAAGTGAATTGGCATCATTAAAAATTATATAAATTAGATAAAATCACAGATCTAAAGATTAAAAGACTACTGATTAAATGCATTGATACTAGTGTAAGATTTCCATTATTTTGTTACCAGAATCTTTCTTAATTCCTCTAGTGAGCTGGGAGCTGACTGTGTCCATTTCTGCAGGAAAGTCAGTTCAAACTGTGCTAAAACATCAGTTGGAAATTACAGTTGCTTTTCATTGTAGAGTTTCTGTGGCTATCCTCAAAGAAATGACAGAAAATATACTTCTAAAAAGCTGCTTTTCCTGAATTGTTTTTTTGTTTTTTTTTATTTTTTTATTTTTTTTAATGGAAATTGTTTTGCTAATTAGACAGATGTCCAAGAAGATTGCAGTTCCTTGCACTGCCTTTAGACTGTGGCCAAAGGCTTCTCCATGTCTTAAATGTGCATGGTGTAATCTGTGATGATAGAGTAGAAAAAACCCTCAGATTTCAGATGGTAAATGGGACTGTTGAGTGTATGGGGTTCCTGCAGATTAATTCTTGTTTTTGCTTTTATGGTTTACTTTTTGTTTTGCATATCTTCCTGCATATGTGGAAAATATGCTATTATCTTTTTTGTATGTGAGAAATGCTCTTCTGAGGAACAGAATGTTCTAAAATATACTTGAAGGCATATTTGTGTGCATAGTTGTGTATTTGGACATACCTATAGACAATATATTGATTTAAAAACATAAATGTATTTGTATTAAATTTGTATTTAATTGAATTGTCTGAATGGCTCTCTAACAGGCTTCAGATCTTTAAATTCAAAATGCCAATAAAATGCCAATTGAAAAAAAATCTTGGTGATAAAATTGGCATACACATCTGTGCTCTGCTGTTCTGAATCATGACTAGAGGAGTTAGTTTTTTTCCTGTTTTTCTTTAACTAGTAGAAGTTTCATTAATATTGAATCTTATTAGCCAGAAATGAAGATAAAGAATGAAAACTGGAAAAACAAAACAAAGTCTAAGGATTATTATTTTTTTTAGGTGCCTGGGAGGATTAAATTGTGTAGCAGTCTGACATTTTGGTGAGATGCATATAGCCAGTAGTGCCTAGTCACTCTGCAAGTAATGCCTCCTAGTAATTTCCATGGAAACTACAACAGATACAAAGAACACAATAACACTATTTGAGAGAGCAAATTCTCAGCTATAAAACATTATTTTTCAACAGTTACCACAATTAGCTGTGCATTTTTACCAGCAGGGAACAAGAGTCTTTGTGCCATGCTCCTCAAACTGCAACAGCAGAGGTGACCCACTCTCACTATTGCTGTACTGTGTTGTACTGTGCTCACTTTCACTGTTTGGTCTTCATAAGAGTTCAGCAAGCATCAGTGAATGTCAGTGGGTGCTTTTTTTCTATATGGAAGTATAAAATGGCACACCCTTGTTTCATGTACACACTTCCACATCAGAGGCCATACTGTCAGAATGCACTTCTACTGCTGTCCATCACACTGCAACAAAATGTAATAGAATGGGAAGGTTCAACCTCTAATACCATACCACCAACATCTACTTCTTACATTGTAGATCAACACTATAAAATAGGAAGCTTTACTTTCAGAGCAACTCTTGCAATTTGAGCTTATACCATATATTTCTGGATGTCAGCGTTGGTTTAAAATTTAAAGCCATTTTTAGTATTTATTAGATTTAGAATATGTTAACTAAAATCATATGAGCTCAAAAGGAGTGGGTGTATGTGCAGAACAATTATTGCAAGGCACAGCTTTGCCTTAAATCACAGCAGTCTGACTTACATGTGAATTGTGGAACAACTTTTTTTGGCTTGGGAGGAGGGATGATGGTGGAAATAATGCAAACAGTATATAAAGCATTTATAACTGAAATCATGTTTTGAGCTTCGACGTCAGTATGCATTTTTATGTCTTCATTCTTTGATCTCAACAGAAGTTGCCAGTTTACAAAGATAAGTTTCTTTTGCCACTCCTTGCAGCTAAAGAGGTAGCGAGAAAGATGCACTGAAACTGACAGTTGTAAGTGCTTCTGCAATCTGTTTGGACAAAATTTGCTTGGCTTTATTTTCCTCTGCTAAAATGCATAGAAGTATTTTCAATGCATGGCTAGAAGAAGTGAAGGGAAAACAGGGAAAGAAAGATTCCCATAGGTCTTTAAACTCCTTATTCTTCATTTCTGACTTTTCCATTTGCAGTTGCTTCTTCAGATTCAGATTGTAACGGGTTTAATCATTTATTTTAGCTATAAGCAGATTCAAGTCAAATCTCAAAGTACTCGTTAGTCTTCTGGTCCATTTGCACACTGTCCCTTTTATGCAGTGACCTTCATTTCCCTAAGTATTTTTCCTGTATGAGGTAATTTTTCTACTTAAGAAAATCTCATACTGACATTACACTGGAAACTGGTAATATAGTGCTCTTGCTTACAGTAATAATATTTCCCACATGAGAGTAGCTGGTAATTTGCAAGGAAGGATTTGCTCTTTCCTGTAACTTTAAATTTTTTAAGGGTGTGAATGAGGCCTTGGCTACTACAATAACTCTTAAAGAATGTACATGGTCTTTTTTTTTTTTTCTTTTTTTTTTTTTTTTTTGCCACATGAACAGCATTTCTCATTCAAATGCACGTTCCTGTGAATAATTTTTAACTTAAAAGCTTCTCTTCACATATTATGATAGTGATGGGAATCATCATCTTTGTGTGCTATCATTTGTCTGCTTACATTTTTTTACATGAGTTCATGAATTTCAAAGTCTCTCACAGGAGTATTTGAGGCACTTTGGAGATTCATTAGGTTTCTGGAGAGCATCTATTGGGATGGCTGCTGGGTACCTCCAGTTTACAAGTACCCATATGCAAACATCTATGGGATACTTATGTACATATTGACAAGGTGAATTCAGTAGAAGCTTGGAGCACTTAGGGTAAGATTTTCAAAAGTGCCAGGTAAATCGAGGAAGGTCTTGGAATAATGGACTCAGTGTGTAACAGATTATTTTTTTCATACAATGTCTGGACTGTGAATCTAATCCTTGTCTCTTTCTAGCCAGATCTCTTGATCAGTGTTCATGTGACTTCTTGGGATACAATTTCATAATAAGCCCCTTTTTTTCCTCAGTATTTTTGCTACTGTTGAGCTTGATCCTACTGCTTTTCTTAATGATTTCTTATTGAGAATTTTCATGTATGAATGTCCTGAATTGTAACATTAATTTTGCTCCTTTGAAGTTTCTTCTGCTAATGAGAAACTTTCTCCTTTTATTGTTTTTTTTTCCTTCAGATTTTTTTTTTTCCCCTAACTTGGATTAATTAAAAATAATAATAACTTTTGGATAGACCTTAAAAGATTAGCAAAAAGAGTCACAATTGCTAATACAAAGTCCGTTATTTATTTACTTATATATTTTGTCCTGCTGCACTGAAAATAAGCTCCTGGGAAGCTAGCAGGGAGAGCCAACTTTGTTCTGTGCTTTAGAACAAAGTCAGATATTAGAAGTGTTTGCTAAAACTTGCACGTCTATTAGAAGAGAAAACTATTTTGGGAGCTTTAGAAGTCTGTCTTTTATTAAGTTTCTTGTTTCAGTCTTGAAACAGAAAGAAGAGTGTCAGTTTCAAAGGAAGTTTAATTACAAAGGAAAGCTTGACTTCTCCCTTGAGTATTTTCTTGTAATCATCTCTCTAATGTAGCAGCCCTCTTAAAAATAAGACATGTTCCTGATTTTGGAGCATGTGGATATTTATTGAACTGTACATACTCCCACTGGGCTATTCAAAATATCTATTCATGAATGAAAGCTGATATATTCATGATGCACAGCATCTGTTACAACTGAATATTTACAGTTTGTGTTCCCTTAATAGCTCTCCGGAGGTAATGGAGAACACTGTTTTTCCATTTTTGCTCACGTGCACCTGTAGATGGATAGCATGCAACAAATGTATAATTGCTAGATGTCATTGTTCTGCTGCCTTAGTAATTGTTGCATCCATTAAAAATGTAATGAATGGTAAATTAGTCGATACATTTTACATTCATGCTTAGATATTTCTTGCATTCGATATTACTTCCAGTAACTGGTTTCTGTTTGCTACTGAAGAGATTTTACGTATCTAGGAAGACAGACTTAACAGCGGGTGTGCAGTGTACATCAGTGAACTTCCGGGCACAGGAAATAGTATTATTTTCAGAATCAGTTGGTTCAGTCATCCTCAGGGTTGAATCTTATATCAGTTCGTCATGGGAAGCAGTTCACACAGCAGATGTTCAGTGGCCTTTATACTGTGTATTTGGCTAAGCTGCTAAGGTCTGCATACTCTTCTCAACCTTGACTTGACAAAGCACTGAAATGCATTAAACAAATTGAGCAACGTATATTCTAGTGTTTCTCTAATCACCTGTTGACTGTTCATTGTACAGGTTATCAGTTTGAAACTTAGACTCAAAAAATAGTGTCAACCTTTAAAAGAATATGAGCTGGTAATTATTCTGTGAATATCATGGCAGTTTTCATTTAGTTATATTGGAAACCAAAACCATTTTGTCAGAATGTGAAGAACGTAATATACTTCTCTCAAGTTACTAGCACAACAAATATTCAAGTATTAGGGAGTGACTGAAACAGAATCGTACAACCACCGATGTTGTAAAAGGCCTCAAAGATCATCCAGTCCAGCCATCTACCTACTGCCAATATTCACCCACTATACTATGTCTCTTAGTACAAGACATTATGTTTGTTTGCTTTTATAGGAATCAGTTCTCCTTTGCTCTGTTTTTCAAGTTTTTTTTTGTTTTGTTTTGTTTTGTTTTGTTTTTCCGCAAAGGTAAAGTCATGCTCTTCCCCTGACATAAAGAAATTGTTGTAATTTAAAAAAAATGAAAGTTTTAGATCTAAGACAAATTCAGTTATTTGATACATGCCTTGTTCTTCTCTGTACTCTTATAAAATTATGCTTTCATTAATGTTATGAATGGAGACCACATCACTATGCCAAGTGCTAGAGATGCTTCAAAAGCATGTAACACTTCATCATTTTTTTGACATTGAAATGTGTTTTCAAAGGAGTCTGTTAAGCTGTGTTCCTAATACAATTTACATATTAAGAAGAAGGTGTTAGTTCTTGCATTAATATGTGCCAAAAAAGGTACTTAAGGACATAGATATCCTTCTGCATTCTAATTCAACTGTTTCCTAAAAGATATGCATCTTGTAGTCTGTCTATAAGTTTACACTTATGCTTGAGAATTTTCTGTAGTCATTTGGTGTTATAAGTTGTACGCAAACAAAGTGAAAAATCATTGCATGAAATGTAGAAATGAATATGTAATTATGGTTTGCTTCAGGAGAAAGTACTTTTGAAAGATGTTTAAAAAAAAAAGTCTTTTGTCTATTTTTTTGTTGATTTCATTGCAGTGGCTAAGATGAATGATCTTTGAGTTTGACATTTATAACAATTCATGGAGTTGCTGAAGGTTGTACAGGGAGATTTAAGATCTTGATTGGAATTTCAGTGCAAGATTAGAAACATCGACAATATTATGCAGAGAAATGAAATTCTGCTCTAATACTCTATTTGAAGTGTTTTGAGCTTATACCACTTTTCTGGGACAAATTTACAGCTTGCTCCATTATTCACATCATTAATGAAGATCTTGGATGGCATTGGATCCACTATTTATCCCTGTGGTGCACTGCTAGTTACTGACCTTCAGCTAAACTGTGCTCCACTGATTATCAGCCTTTTCATATATTCTCTTGGTATTTTCTTGATATATCATCTGTCTTCATATTGTTATTTTCTGATAGTTGGAAGGAGCCCACAAAGCAGTGAGTAGGGAGGGTCAGCACACCAGGTGCATATTTTTATGAAGTGGCTTTTCTAAACTCCCACAGTGAAAGAAAGGAAATCGGTGAATGTGCATTGTACATATTCTCGAGATTGAAGGACAGAGTATGACTTTAATGTGCACAGGGGACAGGTAGCAGTGTGTCTACAAGGCACTGAATACTTTTCATGTTTGTGAGAATTTGACGTTAAATTAATTCCAGTAGTTTAAAGACATCTGAAGAGTATCGAACTTTTAAAGATTATAGTTCTCTAGCTTTGTTTAATTGACTGCCCCTCTTCTCTTTCTTTTCCCTGTAGTACTTGGCAATTTGGGGGGGGGAGGGAGGGGGGGGGGAATTAAACATTCTGAATAACAGTTTTTGAAGACACCAAGACAGTTAAGACAGTTAATAGTAAGTCTGGTCTTTTTTTAAAATGCAAAGGTAAGCAATTCAAGTACAGAAATGGTAAATGGGATGAAAAATGACTGGGAAGAATATGAGAGAAATTTTGTGTAGTCACAGATGGAGGGTTTCAAGGGAAGGACAAGGCATAATAGCGGTTTCATAATTAAGCATGAATAACAAGGAAGACAGATTTGAAATAGGAGGTCAGGGAAGTCACATCTGAAGCAGAAATTCAGGGAAAAAGTACAAGTCTTTTTGTGATGATTTTTACCAGGGCATGTAAACACAGCTGTCTGAACAGCTCTGTGCCCTCTGAAAAGCAAGGGAAGAAAATAAAATACAAGAAGAAAGAAGGCTCTTAGTTCTTAAGCAGAGTATGTTCTTCAAATGCCAAGAAATTAAAGTAAAAATGAACCGTGAGGATCAGACCCAGCATGTGACTGCTTTAGTACTTTACAGTAAAGTGTCAGTGTAGGTTTGTAACTCCAGAGAAGTGAGGGCAGCCAGCTTAAGCATGTAAATTACATGGGCTTTTTTATAATGGTAGTTCTCTATGTTATCACTTGATACTGCCAGTTTAGGCAGTATCACATTTTCTATGTTCATTTAGAAAGCCACACTAATCTCTAAATTACAACAAAGAAGTTGTCTCTGTGGTGATCTTCCAATAATTCTAACTTTAGCATGGAATTCATCATCATTATGAATTCTTTCTATGAAGAAAGTAAGAGAATCAATTATCTCTGTTAAGATAAGGGAAAGAACCTTGGATGAAGTCTTAATACTTTGAAGATAAAATTTGACTTGTATCAAAATATCGAAGATCACGAAATGCATTTATAAAAGGAGACATTCCCTTTTTGACACTGCACTTCAACTAGTGGCAGATATACAACACACCAGTGTTTACTTCAGTGTATGACTACTAAGCAAGGTACAATAATTATGGGAAATGAGGACTAATTCATAGTCCATTGAAATTAGTGAGAAAAATCTCCTTTGCTTGTGAATGGGTAAGACCTTATTTTTCTCATGTTTGAGACAGTCCTTCCACAGTATCCCTTTGCTTATGGATCTTGGACAGCTTTACAAATTTTAATTAAATGTGTTTAAGCATAACTTTGGCAAACTTTCTCAGCAAGAGGATTGCTCAGCAGAATATTGGAGAGAAAATGAAGGAAATGGGAACAGTGTATATTATTATTATTATTACATATTATTATTTTATTATTATTATTATTATTATTATTATTATTATTATTATTATTATTATTATTATTATTATTATTATTATTTTGTTAGAATGAAAGCTTGTTTGTAATTAACATTATCTGCTCACATATGTTGACAGAATTCTGTGCTTTATCACAGTAGTGGTAAAACACTGGAATTCCAGCTATTTTCTGCTGCTCTGTTGGCAAATTCATTAGAATCCTGCTTTGAGGCAGCTCAAAGTAAGAAATCTTGTTTAAACTACATTCCTATTTTCTTAAGTCCAATATGGGAATATCAGTGAGTGACTGGAATTAGTCTGGAATCTCTACAATTGCATTTACCCATTATGAGATTGCAGTAGTCAACCGTGCCATGAGCTGAGCAGACAGCAAAACTGGTTTCTCTTCTGATTTGCTTCCAATTTAAATAGATCAATAGCACTGTGTGTGGGAACACAACATTATGCTGAAATGTTACTTGTTATTTTGATGGCAGCACTAGTTTTGATACAGTGACAGCACATCAAATGTTAACAGAAATATAGCATAAATGATTTTGAAAGCTCTGAAACTAACAGGTTCAGAAGACATAGTAACATAATGTGCATTAGCTCTTTTTAGAAGCTTAATGTTGTGCTGTACCCACACTAGCCACCCACTTTTCTCAGATAAAAGGATCTTCTAAGTTAGTTTCCTAAGTTGTGGTGAACTTTCCAGTTGTTTCTTAATTTTCAAAAGCTCAGTGTCTTGAACCACATACACTGAATTTTCATTAATTAGTGATTCACTGTCATGCATCAGCATATCTGCACTAGTTTTTAGTGACTTGGTGGAAATTTAGGGCTTGTTGCATTAGACAAGCTTGAATTCTTTGCAAGCTTAACCCTTCGTTTGTAAAAGATGCCCCATGCAACTGCATTTATACTTCCCCCTCTCCCCACAGTAAAACTTTAAATGTTCCCTTCTGGCATTACAAACTATGGGAAGAAAAGGCAGGTAGCTCAAGTAAGCAGCCAAAAGATTAAGTAGGGACTATTACTGTTGTGTGCTATTGTGATACATTTTTGTGGTAGTTAGTTCTTACTTTGAAACTGTAGTACTAATTCATAGTAATTCATCAGAAGTCTGTAATTCTCTACAGTATTATGCTTCTTGAAAAGCTTGCTTGTTTTTAAAGAATCTAAAATTCAGAGCCAGCAGACCCTGAATGTTTCAATTTTAGCACACTTTAGCTGTTCCTTCCCTTCCAGATGTTTTGGGCACTTTTTAATATTATTGCATGATTAATGTTCCTCATTATTCAGATATTAGTGGAAAGAAAATATAAAGCCAAGCCTGGTGCAGGAAGTTGACTACATTTTCTGATTTTAACAAAACATTAACTTGATTTCAGTTAGCTACAATCAGTTACGTGTAATTTCCAGTATGCGCCCAGGTAATGCATAGAATCAACGTGGATATTAGAAATTAAATGTGAGCTGCTGTCTGACATTTACCAGTAGTGGTAACTTCAGAAGGACATTTCTAAGTGGCAGAACCCTATGCAATCATGAATTTTTCTAGACTTGTTTCTTCTTTTTCTTTTTTCACTGACATTAAAAGTTATGAAAAGTATTAATAAACTGAAAACTCATACTTTGGGCAAGTGTTAGGAAGATGCATAAGCTTGCTTTCATTTTAAAGATTTGAGAGGAATTGGATGCATGTTTTTTACTGGGCATTCTGTGATGGTCCACTGTGGATAAATGGGTGTGAGCAAGTCACTTTGCTCAGTGTCTGAATAGTTTCCAACTGTGCAAAATGATCAGATCCTGGATTTTTGAGTAGATCGGATGGGTGAGAAACTGAAGGTAAATTCACAACACATCTGGGGAAGGCTAAATCAGGAGGAATCATTCTCCCTTCTGTTTTCTGTTAGCACCAGTCTTTCTGGTGGAGAAGAATAGTACTACAGAAGGACCCCGATAGCTCAAAATTTTGAACAGGTGAAATAG
Organism: Coturnix japonica; assembly: GCF_054131305.1. NCBI lineage: Eukaryota > Metazoa > Chordata > Aves > Galliformes > Phasianidae > Coturnix > Coturnix japonica. The sequence continues at coordinate 20,921,490 of NC_140667.1, read as the reverse complement.
CATCCTAAAAAACAGGCAACTTTTGCTTTCTATTTTCTCCTTCCTGTGACTGGAAAGATTTTTTCTGCAGTTCCCAAGCAAGGAGGCTTTTAGTCCCGCAGTACCCATGTGCCAGCTCTCCAGCTAACCTGTGTTTCAACAGCTGCTTTCATAGGTGGAATGTGTCTTTGTATTAGGTATGTGTTCCAGAAAGTGGGGAAAAAAAAAAAAATCTAGTTTATGGCTTTTGAACAGAAGAGGGATAACTGCCATGCTGATTTGTTTTGAAAATAAATCACACCATCTGAGTAATAGAAAGTGACCTTCACATGAAGAGTGACTGACTGCCCTATTACAGGCCCTTGAAGTTCTCCAGTTATACAGGGGGCAGATTAAAATATGAGCATTGCAGAATGAAGTGTGCTTGTGGTTGGTATAGGATGAAATAAGCAGACCAGAATGAGTGGAGACAGCAGGCTACCTGCACCATTCTCTTCTCAGTGCCAGTGAATAAGGAGGGCTTGTAGGCTGTGTAAATGAATTTGGGGCACTCTGGAAGAAGCCAGAAATCTGCCTTTCTGAATTCCTAGTACTGGTTACACCTGAGGAGGTTTGGGGGCTTTCAAATGGTAGATAAGAGCTGATCAGCAGGAAGTTAACTATAGGGGGCTGATAACAAATGCCCTTTGGGCTATGAGTTGTGGTTGATCTGGCCACATACTGCCTCTGAAAAGAGCCAGGAATGTTGGTTATTGCTAGCTTATCCAAGGGCATATCACTTAAGATTTAATTTGTTACACTGTTAAAAAGAAATAAGGTGACAATACCCAAACTGTGCAACAGTTTGTGATCAGTTTTTGTGTAGCTGCTGTGCTGGGAATGTGGTGAGGAATTGCCCATGCTATAGTGGGCTTAAAGCATCCTTTTGAGCTCTCAGATGAGACAAAACTTCAAGTGAGCAAAACCCACGAATTTTTGTGAGTGTGTGTTCGTGTGACGGATGCAAACATAAATGACCAATAATAATTCCTTAGGAACACTCTGTATTTTTCACTCTGTATTAGTTTTATTTTTCATTAAAAGAAATCGAATGCTTAATATCATCAGGTTTTGCAATGGAGTCTCACATATTCTAAATGTTTAGCATTATAAGAAATTAATTTTTTTCCTCATTTCAGGTATCTTTTCTTGAGTTGGCATTTATTTATTTATCTTCTCTTGGTCTTTGGTTTCATTCAGTCTGTTCTAGTCTTTGTGTTGGAGTGTATTTCAGTTTTCCTGTTATAACTGAAAATGGTTTCACTTAGAGCCCCGAGGAATCATACATGACCCAACTATAGATACATATAAGTTTTGACTTCTATTTCTGACTTCTCTTACTTTTAATGCCTTCTGATAGAATGTACTTTTGAAGCAGGCAGCTTGTGGTATTAATCCATTGCCAGATGTTCCCGTGTCAGGATGATGATAGAAAGAAATGGCAGGGAATACGCAGATTATGGGTTCTCTTATTGAATAATTGTCATTTTGTATTTGTATGCTTGGTAGTTAATAATAGTTAATAAATAAATAAGACATAAAAAAATTAGCTTAGTCCTAGGTGGTGTTGATGTCTAAGTGATTTTCAGAAGTATCTTCTGCCTCTGGTACTGAGAAGTAAAGCCATTATCCTACCATAGAGTGCAATAAGGATAAAACACATGGTATGTGATGCAAACTTCGTGGATGTTATTAGGCTGTCGTATTATTCTTTTCCCCTGCCCCAATGCAGAACAGCAATAAAAACTGCATTCATATTTGCTGGGTGACTTTGCAGTCACTGAGGCTTTTCTTCCTTTTTATAGATTTTTTTATTTTTTTTTTAGTTTCATTTTTATTGCCAAACTAAGAAAGGTCAATTCAGTCATATGTAAACTAGTGAATACTTGACACTTTTATTTATTCATTTATTTTGTATGGTGGTGGTATTTGTTTGCTTTTGAAAATCTTCATTGTAATACGTTGAGGAGTGGGTCTGGAAATAGAGTGCAATGTATGCCATACTTAGCATAGGCACAGCCACAGGCAAGAGAGGCAAGGTGTTGGACATCAGAAAAAGAGATCCTGCTTTGTGCACGTCATCAGATGATGGCCAGTCTGTATGCAGAGTGCTGCTTATTAGGGATTTTCCCTTCAGATGTGTATTAGCAGTTTATATTGACAAGCAGTAGATGGAAGTAAGCTCTTCATTCTCTTCTAGCTATAAACCTAAGTGAAGGCTGCAGCAGTAACACAGTCCAAGGATGGACTTATGGAACTTCTCCTAAATATGGTGCCACTCAAGAGGAAATAGAGAAAAAAAATATCTTCAAAACCTTTTTAGGCACCTTTGTTTTGTTCATACTTTGCTGCAGCAGTTATATTTGGTACTTCCTATGAATGCTGAAAGGGAGAATTATTCTTGAGGAATTAAAAATAATTAAGGAATAAATTATCACTAATTAATATATAAACTGCATGACTCTTACAATATAAGTAGTATGGATATTACCTCATGCTTCCAAGGAAATCATCTGTCGTGTGAATGGCACCTGTTTGGGGACTGTATCTGGAATGCTTCCACTGAATTTTCTTTCCTGCATTATTCTGTGTTCTTCATGCTCCCATAAATTCTCATACAAGTAAGGATCACGGACTGAAAACTGTAGCCAAATTTCTAGAGAACACATATACCCAAAGGCTTTGATTTGCTTGTTCTGTTTGGATTTGGTCTCTTGTGTAAGGCTTCTGTGATTCTATGATTCCTCACCGCTCTCTACAGTGCCTTATACCTACCTGGCTGTGAAAGGCGCAGGGCTGCAGGCAGTTTCCTCCCTGGCATGTTTAAAGGAGCAATGTGCAGCAAGTGTGGTGCTTGAGGCTGAGCGCTTTGCTGGGATGGTGCTTTTAGGACATGGCCAACAAAGCAATCTGATGGATAAGCAGTGGTAGGTCCTTTACTGTGAATGCTAACATTTGAAATCAGAGATAAACACATAGAACGAAACAAATCAATGTTGCCTAGATAAAGAATTATGTGCCTGTGGGATTTGTCTTTAACTTTTGAAAGATTTTGCAGTGGCAGGATGGAAACAAACCTCACAAAATAAGGAAATCCTTGGTTTGGCGGGGAGACAGGAGGAAGATCCAACTTTCTGCCTGAAGCAGCCAGGCTTCAACAGTGTGGGAGAAAGGGGAAATGTTCATTTAAAAATGTTTACTGACAAATTATTATTTAATGTTCTAAATATCCTGGCCTATTTCTTAAGGATATAAAGTCCTGTGATTAAATATTTACAGTTGCTGGGCCAGTTTGAGGTTTGTGGGTAGGATGTGAGGGTGGATGGAGCATTGTCTGACCTAGATATATATGAAGTGTTGCTCTCTGATAGTATATGGTCTGAAAGGGCTGATTGCTGAAGATAACCAGCATTTTGTGTCAAAAACGGAGTGCTTGTGAGATATTTTAAAAAAAAATAAAAATCTTGGTGAAGCACTCAAGCTCTTCCAGAATTGTTTCCTAAGTCTAATTGACTTTTTATGCAAAGCATTGCTGCTGCGTGTTGCATAATATTCAGTGAACTACAACAATATAGTCTCCTCTAGTGTATCTCTAAAAGAATTGTTTTCCCTGCATGCAGCAAAGGAGCAGAGATGGTAAGGAACAAGGGCTCCTGAGAGAAATAACATACCAGAGGCTTTTATGGAATTACTAATTAATTATTCTCTTGGGAGACGTGATTTTTTTTCTGTTTATCTGAAAAAGATGGCTTTTGTGCAAGAAAATGTCACAGTAGCTAATTTTTAATGGGCTGTTAGTTGATAGAGTGCTTGGGAACTGCCATGTTTACCCAATATAGCTGGCTTTTCTTTCATTATAATTTACAGTGGAACTACATCTCCCTTAGACCTTCTTCAGCTATTCACTCATTCACATGCTGCTTGATGTTTCTACCTGTGTCTCAACAGGATGCAATGCTTTAAACTGACCACTTGGCAAACCTGCAGAAATTGAAAACTTTACATTCATTGATTGTGTTTGAATTGTTCTTCCAAAGGAGTAATTTGAGCTTTTTTGCTCTTTGGCTTTGCAGTTTATTTATTTATTTAGTTTTAAAGTTTTCTACAATCCATAGTTTATCCTGTGTTGATTTTTTTGCTTGAACAAGAATTTCAGATAAGTATAATATTGTTTCATGAACTACTTTTTGTACTTCTGAAATAAGAAGATAAGTTTAAAAACATCTTGGAATGTGTACACCCATGCTCTTTCATATCATAAAATTCTATTGCAATTTACATAACCACAGACTGTATGCTGTATACTGATCATTCCACTTGCTATTAACTGGGACAGATCTGCTGGTAGAAATATGCTTTCACATCGTTGATTAATTCTTTTCTCTCATATTCATAACTAATGAAGAATTTAATCTTAGTTTATAAAAATTAGCATTTTTAGCTCTGAACATTTCACTGCAGAGACAGATTTTATAATTATTTCAACAGTTTGACTTATGTAAAAGCTAGAAAATATTTAGGAAGTTTTATTATGCAAAAACTGGAAAGCAGAGGGAAAAGAGACTTCAGATTCCCCTTTGTAGTATCATTAGCTACATATGATCTTCCACCTGGGGATTTTAATGTTATAAGTGTTAAATTGGTATACCATAAGATGCCTTTGTGGATCAGGTTTGCTTCACAGGGAAGACAGTAAAATATGCTGGATGGCCATGAATTCAAAGACAGACATTTAGGGAAACAAGTCTGTTCTAGTTAAAGATATGAGCAACTGCTCTGAAAATCACTTTGCTGGAACACAGAACCATAACTCTAATTTTACAGGCAACCCACCACAGCAAGGCTAGAGGGAAGGCTTTATTAAAAAGAGTGCTTTGGTAAAAGGAAGTGGCATATTATTGCTTTTCTCTGAGCAAAAACTGACTCCTTCATGTATTTCCAAGAATAAGACTGGCAAATGGGACAAGGCAAAAAAAAAAAAACAAAACAAAAACAGTTATATTTAAAAGGAATTTGCAGAGAGACTAAGACAAACTCTTTTAAATGTAACAAGAAGCCTGAAGCAGTGGAGATGGAGAATATTCTCACAGCATATTTGCAAGAATGGAGTTAATGGCAGGACCAGACAGCATCACTGGAGCATAGCTGCACTAGAGGCAATCTGTAGCTCTAAAGGTAGACCATGAGCCTAATCAAACCTGATATAACACTCTGTAAAGTCAAACTGAAGCAGAAAATCATGTCTGTTTTGTATTTATTTATTTATTTTTCTTCATGCACCTTTTAATAAGCAGTGATAGCATTTTAGAAGGTGGAACAAAACTGACCTATGGGACTCAATTTACATGTCTGTCACGTCTCCCTGGTCTCTTGGGACTGAGTGTATTTAAGCCAAAATACAGCATGAAGGATCAGATCAAGGCTGAGGAGACAATGGGATTACTGGGGGTATTCTGAATAATGGGATTATGTGTCTCAGTACTCAGAAAAGCATAACAGGATATTCAAAGTATGCTATGTATCTTGGGCTAAGGACAGAACCTGGGTTTCAGCCAAATGAGAGATGTTCAAGGGACCGGGGGTTGGCACTCAGCCTGAAAACTGCCCTGAAAAAGGACGCATAACCATGTCTGTGAAAGCAACATTGTTCATCTTAAAGCATTTCTAGCATTTTTCTTTTTACTTCAGTAGGGGGAGATGGGTATAATATCCCTTACTCTCCCTCTGGTCTAACAGGAAAAGCTAAAGATAAACAAGGTTGAGAAATGGCTCAATTGTCTGTAACGAAAAAAATGCACTCAGTGGACACTTTCATTTTACAGCTATTACCCTTAGGACCCTCCTTATTCTCTCAACTAGCTTTTCTTGATGATTAAAGTCTTGACTGATCATTATTCTCTGAGGTACTTTGGCAGGATTTATGGCTTTGAAGTGGTCTTCACATATGCTGTTCTGCTAAACTACTTTGCTCCTTTTCTTCTTTTTCTTTCTTTCCTCCTTTTTTCCCCCTCTTTTCTTTTTACCACCCTGAACCCCTGCCTGGACACCTCACACAACTAGAAAGGGTCATTTGGGCTTGAGCTTTAATAAAACTGAAATCATAGGAGTTCTGCTTGGGAGGGGGAGGGGAGGGAGAGGGGACAAGAAAAAAAAAAAAGCATAGGAGAGCAATTTAATACAAAGACAGGTGGTAAAAGACAGAATCACAGCGTTTTACATGATGCTTCCTGGGTGAAGTTTAATATCTCTATTTCTGAAGTCTTTTCTGTTTTTTTTTTTTTTTTTTTTTTTTTTTTTTTTTTTTTTGTGTGTGTGTGTGTGTGTGATTGTGTGATCAAATCTTGATCAAGTCTACAGTGTATTGTTGGTTGTGAGACCACAACTGTCTATTAAATGAGAAATAATACTATCGCAAATTCTAAACTTGAAGCTAAAGAATATTTTAAGGTTCCGATGATCAAATGTTCAAAAACTGAGCCATCATGGTTGGAGTTGCCTGTGATCTTTAGAGAAGTGCCAAAACAGACAGGATAAATTTCCCTACCCAGTATTTGTTTCTCAGAAACAAGGAGAACATTCTGTACCAGTCACAGTGCCTTAAGTTAGTCTTCAAGATCATCTACTCATTTGATTCCCTGCTGAGGCTACAACTGTGTGAACCGGAAAAAGAAAGACTTTTGTGTCCTGCTCTGATACTAGGAAACCTTTTAAAGATCTTGTTTTTCTCACTGCTTAGGAACGACAGCTTTAGATTTGGTAGTTTCAAGAAAAGGACAGGAGACAGAATTACCTGTTCCCTTGTCAAGTGTCCTCATACTTGAAATGTACTTTGTGCAACCATTACAGCTTTTACACTGCAATGTCAGTATAGCTTCTTTTGTTGTCAGGGCTTCCAACTCAAATGCAGAGGTGAGCTGTTAAGTACTCTTGATGATCTGGGTTACAGGCTTTACCTTTCCTGCTGTAGTACCCTCCTCTCCATTCTTAACTTGTTCCATACATCAGTCTGTGTCTCCCTAGATAGCCATATATATATATATATTTTTTTTTTCCTGTTACCCTTGACAATCTCCCTACCATTGCCTATACCCCAAAACTAAGCAGTGTTTGGGATATCATAGCGCAACTAGCCTGTGGGCCAGCATATCTGCTACATGGATGGAAGCCCCATGGGGAGGATGGCTACGAAACAGCCAGCCTCTTGGGCTAAATGGGTGCCAGCTGGCTTACTTTTTAGCATCGCTGTCTGTTGGCTAAGATACATGAGCTATCTGACTACTTAGCTGTTCACCCAAAATGTACGTACTGCATTATTTCCTTCCTTTCTTTTTTTCTTGCCCCTCTCCTCTCTCCCCAAGCTCTAATAGTGAGGTAACTGCAGCTTTTCTGCAATCTTTTGTCTGTAGTCTCAGCCTGCTGTTTTCATTGTGCTTATTTGAATTATGATTACGGGGTTATTCATAAGAATAAGATCTGTCATCTTTTTATTTCCTGAAGAATTTTCAACACTCACTATTGCTGCAAGTCAGTCTGATTCAAGAGCAGGTAGCGACTCTGTCTTCTACCCCTCCCCTGCCCCCTTTTCAATGAATTTTTTAAAACAAAAGAAGCAAATACTCACACATAGTAATAGCTTTGATATGTGTGTGGGGAGAACTTATAGAACCAACATAACAGCATCTCCTGCTAGTCTAAAACAATTAGCTGCTTGATAAATGCTGTGGCTCAGTTCCTATCCTGTCACAAAAGACTTGTGAACAGTTTGGATGGCTCATGTAATGTGTCTTCCTCTTGGCAGAGTGTCTGTGGTTAACACTTCTACTATCAAGTAGCAAAATTCAAGGACTTAAAAGCTGCAGAGAATGTGGTATGTGAATTTCAACCTGCTCATTCACCTTGTACCCTTGGAGAGATTAATTTTCTGCTACTTGACACATGCTGAGCCCTGAGACATTCATAAACATTCTTGGTCTGTGTTAGATTGTTAACAGAAAGAGCTCAGTTTTTTTTCTTTAAAAAAAATAATATAATCATCAACAAAAAAACAGAACTTTCATTTATTTTTCAGATGCCTAAGCATACGTTCCTACATGTGTTGGCTGAAATTTGTTGTCTTGAGATAATGAATGCGTGTACGTGCATGAAATTTAAAAGGCAGTGTGTCTGTGAGGACAAGCTGATGGCACAGTGTCTCACAGGGTCTGTGTTCTTTCCCTGTTCAAGATCTGGTGAAAGAAACGTGTTAGTATCATGGTACAAACATCTTTTCATACAAAAACTTAGGAGATTTACTAATTCTTATCTATGCCTACATTTTGAGACAGAATATTCTTCAACAGCAACTCTTAAAAACATGGTAATAACCAGGAATTAATTACTGAATTGTTAGTTTATACCCCAGACAGGACAAAGCAGAATAATTTATCCTGCCTAACTCATCCTTAATTATGGTGGCTTTAATCTTACCCACCATTCTAAAGATAGAAATTCAGTCTACTTTTGTCTGTTTGTGTTTCTGAAGTCTCTCTAACATATACATGTGTTTGGGAAAAGTGCTCCTTTGTCAAGGATGTAATGACCATCTTTGTATTTTAGGAAAAAAACAAAAGAAAGGAAAATCATAACCTTCAAGAGGATATGAAAGAATACAAATCATCCTGTTCTGTATCAGTGTTTAGATACTTAATTCAACTTGGGGAAAAAAGAAATAAATAAATCAAGGGAGCTGTCTGTCTGAGTGGCTTTGTAAGTTCTTACTGTCCCCATAGAAATTTAATTCAAATGAGGTGGAAGTTTTGGATCTCTCTTGCTAAATAAAATGTGCACAAATTTAAAGGGAAGCAAATAACCAAACCCTCATGTTTTGACCTAATTCACAGCATTTTAAGGTCAGTACTGAACTATAGGTGTTTTGGTGGTCAACTGTGGTGCTCAGCCTACCTTTGGATTTAGGGATAATGGGATCCGGGTCAGAATTAAATTTATCTCTGCTTGTACCTGAATTTGGATGTCTGTTGAGTGACAGCTGTAAACTGCTTTGATCCATGATATTGTTAATGCAATAATTTGTATATTATGGCTGTGGTAAGTTTTATATAGTTAGTACTAGGGTAATGGTTTCTCCCTCCAGCCAGCATTCATAATCCAAAAAAAAAACCAGGAAGGTGGCCCAAGTACAAAACTGTTTTAGTAGTAATGCTTTGCACGTTTTACATCTTTCAAAGTGAACAGCAGTGTTCATGGAGCACTTCGTGGAACATGCTTTGAGTCAAAACTCTGATTTTAAGAGGGTAAATTTTAAAGATGTCATGGATGACACTTGTACTCATACCGTACCTGTTGTTAGTGATGCATATAATAGATAGCTGCATTAACCCAGCTCTATCAAGTTCAGCAAATTGGATGGCATACTTCTATTGATATTTTAGTGACCTTTCTTTTAAACATCTTCAAGTTTGGCTGCCGAGTCTGAACGCTCAAACTTGCAACCGTTCCTAATGGAAATTGCATATGTAACACCTTTTCAAAACTGGTCTCTTAACTAGACACACGGGTTACGTTTATCATACTTCCTTCTGTAAATTCACAACATGTCATTTGGAGATCCTCTTGCTCCTTTTCTGCAGTTTGCAAATGACATTGAAATCTTTTGTGATTCCGTGTATGGAGTTATAGGGGAAAAAACATAAGTAAATGGAATTTTTCATTTAAACATGAAGAAGAGAATGCATGGAGTAAATGTGGGTTGCCACGTAATAGTTCAGAGACTTTGATTCTGCAGGGAGGTTTAAACTGTTATTAGTGAAAACCTTCTAATCTGTATGAGTGGAAGTCGATTACTGATGTAAGTACTAGAGACTAGGAGGTTGGCAACTTTTTCTGCTCAGACTTAAAACTCCCATGGGCAATGAGATATCCAGCAAGGATTTTGAGTTAGCTTGTCTGCCAGCATTCCTAATCTGCTTATGTTATGATGGATTTGGTTGCATAATATTTTTCCCCTCTATATTGCAAGCTGCAGGGTTTGAGTTCTTGCTTTCGTCATGAGAAAAGAATGCTGTCTCAGCTATCCCATTATAGTCCTTTTGCCTCTACAGAAAAAAGAGAGGTTAGAGGTTTACCGAGGAGATTTCACAGTGATGTAGTGTCAGGGGTTATGTTGCTCACACAACCAGCAGAATGAGTCAAAAGAAGAGACAGAGAATGAACTTTCACCTGTCCTTTTGGAATAACCTTAGCAAAACCAAATCTGGCTACTATTTTAGTAACATTTATGGAACTAAAAAATGGAGTGCTTTGCCCTTTGACCGAGTCATTAACCCATCCTGACAGTGAAAAACAGAGGTGGAGGTGTGATGCAAGACACACCTAGAATTTAAGTGCAAAAATACTTATGTTAAAGAAAAGGGAAGCTTCTGTCTTCTCTGAGACAGGAAATTCTTAAATAACAGCATCCGTTCTTTCAAGATTATATAGTTTATAGGAATAAGTGTATGCAAAAGGAGAAACATGCTTAACTAACTGAGAGGTGGTAGAAGATGAGAACGGTTTAGTTCTAAATTGTGAGGTTTATGACATAAAAGAAACTGAGATTTTAAATCACCTTTTGTCAGACCACTGATTAGTTTTACAAAGTTCAGAAGTGTTGACCTGAATAAGTCTGAAATGATTCAAGTTATAGCTTAAATCATTTTCCATCATGAATTAAATAAGCCTAAATGGCTATTTTTTGTCAATCAGCATTTGTTCTAAATTTATTATGAGTTATTTGATCTTGAATGGGTGTATAGTAACTTAGCAATGTGTGCCGTTCTTGCCAACTTACAAATATATTAAATGTAAATTGTGCCAATATGTTTTCTTGCTCAAATTTTTCTGCTTCCAAATTACTATGCATTCATGGCTTTTATGCAGTACCCTTGAAAATGGCATTGGACATATGCTCTCAAATATTTTCATCTGTCGTTTTTTGCAGTTTTTACACTCTTCTCTGTTCTCTGATGGAATTTATCCATTCATTAATTATGCCCAACAGTGGTCAGAATGAATGCTTGGTAGCAATTAAACTCAGCAGTTACGTTTTCACTAAACCTAAGTAATTTGTGAAGTTACATAGTGAAAAGACATGTATTGACCGATGGCGACATGAATTTGTTGAATTGTTTCATGCATCTATTTGTGAAATTCAGCAATGGGAATGTGTTGGAGGCATTTCATACATACTTTTCCTTAGCAGTGTTCAGTGTTGGTCACAGTTGCACTGTTAACTGGTGGTTGTATATCTTAGATCTGAAAATGAGCTGAAGTGACTTCTTATGTATAGAATACAGAAAGAGATTAGTGCTATGTGTATGGAGTGGAATCTGGTAACATTTGGTAACATTCCTCCTTCTCAGACATGCAGAATATATAAAACAGCCTTCTGTATGAAAGCCCGGTTATACATTATAAATAAATATCATCCGTAATAGTCATAAATAACTCTTCACTTTTAATATGTAATTAACATTGAATAGAAACTAGTAACCCAGCTGAATATTTATACCTCATTTCAAGACTGATTTTATCTTCTTTAATTACACAATCAAGCAGTTAAAATATGGTTAGAAATTTGGAGTTTGGCACAGTAATTTTTAGCTAAGAATTCCCCATAAGCTCTTTATAATTCAATCAGTAAAAACCATTAATGTTGACTTATTCTTCTGCTTTAGACACCAAATAAGCAATGTGTATTTTTAGGGTAAACTCCTATGGTATATTCATAATACCAGCTATAATGATTTGTTTTCTTCTTCATCCTGAACCAGAACACATTAATTTGCCCCAAAGTGGAAGAGCATAAATACAGTTACGTGAAATTCCCAGTCATGTAAATTATTCCTTTCTTGTTCCAGTTCCATGTATGTGGCCAGAAGACAATCCTGCTATAAGTGCTGAAAACTTTCATGTGATCAGTGGAGAATTCATTCAGCCATACCTATGCCTGTGCTGAGTGGCCTCCCTAGCATGAACATGCAGAAGAGAATGATTAGCTGAGTCTGCTTGTAAGAAATCTAATGGATGTTAGATGAGAAAACTGATCCGGGAGGTTAGATGTTGCAGTTATAAGTTTGTCCTCACGCCTCCACTGGAATTTCACACTGTGTTAGGTCACAGCATATGACCAGGACCAATTCGGAGGAGCAGGCTACTGGCTGTGTTATGACATGATGACATAAGTGCAGAGTTACAGAGCTGATATTTAAAAAATCTATACTGCTGCATTTCTGTGTGTCTTTAAGCATAAGACACTTAAATTTTTAATGTTGTGTCTAAATTAATGTCTGAATTTAAAAGTATTTGTGTGCCTTTATTTTCTCAACTATAGCATAACATTATGTGCTGAATGCAATGAAGTTCATATGATTTGTTATTACAGAGTTCTTAAAGGTACTGTCCAGGGAAGGCTTCAGTAAAAGCAGAACTGAGCTGCGGCAAGATGTATGTGTTCACAATTATTTGTTTCAAGTATGTTGCTACAGATGCATATACTATTCTCCATTCCATGCACTAGAGGATGATACTTGCGCACTGAAATATCTACGAAGCTAATTTTATGCTCAGTACCTGCATTTTATCAACACATTATAGATAGTTGTTATGATTTGCATTTTACATATATTTATTATTAGTATATTTCACACTGAGTTTGAAAATTCAGTGTACATTATGCAGAATAAGGGTACAGTAGGTCTAGAAAACAGGCAATATTTCCATTGCTAATTATTTTATTTTTAAATTGTTGTTTTTTCTTTCTTTTTTTTTTTTCTTCTGTTGCAGTCAAAGAAGACATTTGAAGAACTTTCACTTCTAAAAGAAGTTGAATACTTTTAATGCTACTTAAAACTTCTTCCTGCCCACTTCTCCTAGATATAATACGAGTTACTAGAAACAGGTCTGTTCTTTTATGATTTTATTCTTTTATGACTCCAAGTCTCCTTGAAGTTTCACATTTATGATAAAAAAATTATATGTTTTTAGTACTCTTGGATTCTTAATTGAAGACATACATGTACAAATTAATTAGATCTTATTTGGTTTCACTAAGCGTACAAATTTGTGACTATTGTCACCCTTCCTCTAGGTATGTAATACTTTGAGATTTTATCCACTCAGATAATTACATCACATGTAAGTTTTGTGCTTGCAGAAGTGTCAGATTAGAGTCTGTATTTATCTTATGTGTAGTTTGTTTTATAGGGTCCCTGATAATGAAAATCACATTTCTCATAATGTAACACTTGTGTGGGTTTTATTCGATATATAAATCCCTACTGTGCAGTCGAACTTTATTTACACATAAGCAACAGTGTAATAACTACTGGACATACTGTGACGTTATAACAAAGTGGACCTTACTGCTTTTTTTTGCTTTTGTGACTTACTTTGAAAAATATTTTCTAGATGTTCATGAAGCCACGTATTTAAATTAGTACATATTGTTCTCAGTTTTCTTATAGTGGATTATTGACTACAAGGTGTTTCTCACGCTCCTTGCTGAAGAGTTTTGAATTGTCTTAGAACTGCCTTACAGATTTTCGAGTCAGAAAGCTGAATGTGGCAACTTGTGTTTCTCAACACATCCTAGAGAGGGAAAATGTGTTTGCCTGGGCAATTCTCTGATCTGCTGGCTCTAGCTAGTAGTTCCCAGTACTTTTTTGCCCCTATTTTTCTTAATTCTATCAATCACTTTATCTCTTTATAGTACACTTTGTCCTTTTCCTTGCTTTGTTTATTCATACAGGTAATGGGAATCACTCCAGCAGGGATGTTGCAGGCATAATATATCCCTCACAGAAAGGTGAGGCAGCAGCCTTTAGAGCCATCAACTTCATTTCTATCCCCTGATATGGATCCAAGCAATTTTCCCTGTTCTAAAGCTGTTTGCTAATGCAATGCAATAACTGATATTTCTGGCCTGAATTCACCCTTGCTTGAAATAATCACTTTGCTTTCAGTAGAACTATTTTAGGCATTGATTTAGTCATCTGACTTGTTAAATTATGCTTCTCTCTGTTTCTTGATTTCCTTCTTTCCCAAAATGTGAAATTTATAGTCTGTTCTCTTAGATCAGATTTTTGTTTTCAATGTTTAGTACAGATTCTGGCTCCAGGACACTGATAAACAATAACAACAATTTCAGTTATATTTTGGATGAATATAAAGTTTTTTTTTTTTTCTTGCCTAGGAGAAGTTAAACTGTGATTCTTAGCAAAATGTGTTTATACAAGAAGGTGTCAGTTTTTAGTGATGCATGAGATACATACCTTGCATGTCAAGAGACTCCAATAAGTGAAGGACAGAAGAAGTAAAGATCAAAGTGGATTATGCGTCTGACATCCAATGCACTTCAGAGAATCTGTGTTGTAATTGGGAGCTTACTTACTGAGAATTATTTTGTTCCTGTAAATACTTGAATTCCAGTGTTTGCTTGTGTTCTCTCAAAGCTACTCTTCCAGTTCTAGTAATGATCCATTACTCTTAAGCTACTATGGAAATTTTTAGTTTTACAAAGGATTGGGTGTACAATGAATCTGCACTTTTATCAATCCTTTGAAGAACAGGCTATTCGATGCATGTTGGAATATCAGTTCAGCATCTGCCACATTTTTAGATTAAATTGGAAAAGATCAGTGTTTATATTTCATGCCCCATGTTGCTATAAATTAGAACAAAGTTAAAATTGTTATGGTACTGCAGGTGTTTGAGGTCTCTCTTGAGATTGGCTTTTTAAAGTTCTGGATAACAGATATATGAAACTCATACATTTGCAGATATATTCAGTGTTAATAACTCCATGTATTTTTCATTTATAAAATAAATAACCTAAAATATTATCAAAATTACACGGACCATTTTAATTTATATATATATATATATATATATATATATATAATGGTCCCATCCATGAAAATTAGCTGAGACTGAACATCTATGCAATATATTTCTGGTTTTGTTAGTAGCAAAGTTTATAAAAAAACATAATGGGAGAATTCTGGTGAGTGAAGCTGAAAAGAGAAACAATTACTGACATACTGTCCTTACGGCTGTGTTTCAGGACATGAGCTGCTCAGTGTAAAATAAAGCAATCTAAAAATGGTGTTACTGAGGGAAGCATATTCAGTATCATTGCTTGGTCTTCTGCCGTTAAAGACAGTTTTTGAGGGCTTGTATTAGGTGAATGCTCTAAAATGTCATTTCAGAGGTCTAAACATTGTCAAGAGTAGAGGGTGTGCAACTAGCAGATTAAATGAATAGACCAGGACCAGACAAAATTCATACAAGAACTCAGAAGGATGATATAGCTGTGCTACACCTCACATAACCAAGAAGTGTGGTTTGTGTTCTCTTGCTCCTTACTGACAAGGTGCAAGTAGAAGGCTGTGAGGTGCAAAATTTGGAGACTGCATGGGGCAAATTATCAAAAACTGTATTCAAAAGAAGAGGCCTTGTGGATAAATTATTTTGGAAATCAATCTAACTCCTGTAATTGTGCTGTACAAACATTGAGTTGTTTGATGGAAGAGTATCCTGGTTAATTTTAGAGTTAATTTATTTCTGTCCCCTAGAGGCTTTTGCTAAAGTATTCAAGGAAAGTGTTCAAGCAGGGAAAGAGGTTAAGAAGAAAAATCCTTGAGTGGGTCCAATCAATAATCAACACATGAGAAACACAGAACAGGAACTACTATCAGTTCTTAAAGTCATCTGTGGAGTTCCAAAGATTTTTGTGCAAGGTCTTGTGCTATCCAACATAAGTATCAAGGTGCAAATGTTGAGGTATGTATGGGAAACTGGTAATCACAGCCTGAACCTCTGATTAATCAGCTGAGGCAAGTGTTGGGTCAGCTATGGGAGCACAGGTGAGAGTAATTTATCTGTGCTCCCGGAAAGGGTGGAGCTTGACTCCACCTCCTCTAGACCTCGTTTAAGGGCTGACCACCACTATGGCAGCATCTATTGGAGATTGCTTTTTTTGTGGAGGTTGCCTCAGCAGTTCCCAGCAGACCAAAAGCTTCCATACAGGTGAGTTTTTCCTGTAAATAACCTTTTGGGTATTTACTACTATCTTTTCATTATTGTCACCATACAAGGTAAAAATGGTTGCTGATGGCTGTAAAGTTAATTACCATCACTGAAGATTTGGAGAAGTATCTTATTAAGTTCAGTAGTGGCATAATAAAATGGTAGATTAATTCTGGTGTAGGTAAAGATAAAATTGTTCCCAAGGGAAAAGTAAGGTTGAATTTATATTTGAAATGATAGACTCTAAGATGATTGTTACAACTCAGTAGCAGGATTGTGACATTATACTAGTAATTCCCGTAACATATCGGATTAGTACATCATAGTAAATCAAAAGAAATTAAATTCTGTTTTCCTTAATTAAATATTTGATAACTAGAAGTATCTTAAAACTGTGTGTGAATCGCTAGATATTGGAAAGACAACAGCAGAAGTATGAGATTGAACTGCTCACCACTTGTGCTCGTCCTTATGAGACTAGCTTTTGGCTTCTGTCTGAACTAACCTAGAACCATTATGATTGATCTTTAATTCTCTTCTTATGGTACAGTATAGACTATAAATAAAATGCAAGCTGATTTTTATTTCTATAATATTGCATTTTATGTTCAAAATGAGGAATTACCCTTTGGTGTAGCTGGTAATTCCATCATGCTATGGAATAACTTCCTTTGAAGCAGTTTTTTCTTTGAAAACAGGACAGGAGAGAAATAGGTCAGAAATGCCATCAGATATCTGCTGAGATATATCTTTTCAGAAACTGACCAGTAGTGACAAAAATAAAAAATAGTGAAGCTTTTCCAGAAGGAGTTTTTTTGATCCAACATGCATTTGTTTTACTTTAGAGCTCAGTAAAACAACAGGTAGAACTAGCAGAAGATTTAGAGCTACAACTCTTTTCTTTAGCTATATTTTATGTGTGGTCTAAGAAATGGCAAAGCTGTTTTGCTCAAAATAACACAGTATGGACCACAACAGAGTTGAAACTCATCCATCGCTTTTGAACTCTTTGAAACATCACAATAGATGGCTGTAAACCTCAGAACTTCTGACATGCTGTGTAAAAGCTGTTGCTTGCTGGTCTGTTTTCCTTTTTGCTGTTAGGTATGAAATCATTTTTTCAGATGATTTCAGACTTGGTGAGTCTGGTCAGTTGGAATATAGTCCTTATCAGGTCAGAATGGTTAAACAATTAGTTACCTGTGTTGTTAATTAGGAACACAGTCTTTCGTTTTCATTTTATATATTCCCATTTCTTTGATTTCCATCATCAGCCATAAATATCTACTATTTTTAGAAAACAATTTTCAACTAATGACATTAAATGAACCATTGAAAATGAGCAATTTATTTGCTTCAGTTATTTGTTTTTCACTGCTTGGAGCATGGCTGGTCTGTGCATTGCTTGTTATTTTTGAGTAGATAACTAAGAACTGTTACCTTGTGAATGATGAATGTGGTGATGAAGAGTTAACTCTTGTTCTGATTTCCAGCTGCTAGGTTTTTCACTTTCTCATATACATTGTTTATATATGCAGTTCTTTAAGTGTTCTTGATTAAATATAGATATAAAAAAATGACTGAGGAAGTACCCAGTTCTTTTACCAGTAGTGTAGGTTGGAGTGTGAGAGAAGTAGGTAAGTGGTAGAGAAGATCACTCTTGAAGAGGAGAAACCAATAGAATTACATTTTGTAGAAGTGTTTACAAGACTGCCCCTCCACTGTAGGGGACCTATCAGTGATAAGGTGCAAGAATATGTATTCTGGGCTATGGAGATTTATTTGAACAGCTGAGTTTGTATTTCATATGGAGTAAATCTACAGAATTGTATTCCTTTGTCACACTGAGAATAAGCTTGCTTGTCAAAATGCTGTACTTGATACTTTTCTTCTACATTCTGCATCTTTTTCTTCCCCTTGCTAAATATATATTAATGTATACTTACTATACATCTAATAAAAGTACTAGAGCTAGACTGACTTATCAGTTCACTATTTACTTAATCTGCTAGATCTATTTTATCTGATATATGATAAATGTCTGATTTGGTAGACTGAGATGAATTGAAAAGAGAAGTGGCTTTTTTCAATTCTGCTGATGCTAAAGCATGTAACACATCCATAAACCTCTTGGAAAACTAACCTAAGCCATAGCAGGTTATCAGTCATATCACAGTTTTCAGAGATGGAAGGCAAAATGGTGTTAAACGCAAAATGATAAATTATTCGTCTTCTTCTGTGGAGGCAAGATAAGAAATATAGGTCAATAGGGCACCATCAGATGCCTTTTGAGAAAAATCAGTAGTTTTACAGAAAAAGGTAACATGACATTCAAAGGTAAACCAGGGAAAGGAGATATCAGTAAAATCACCACAATGCAACCACAGATTGCCGTGAAAGGTGTAAAAATGGTGCAGGAGCCCCATAAATTCAGACTTTTGAAAGGTCAATTGGATTCCTGTTTTGATTAAGAGTAATATTAAAGATGTATGTCTTAGATTTAATTTGCATTTGGAGCCCGTTTTGCACTTTTTACTCCTGACACTGAATAGAATTTTGGTAATCTAAAATTAAGGAAAATTGCTTTTTAGAAAAAATCTCAAATTTACATATTCAAAAGCTAAAGGGCACTTGGTAGATCTTAAGGTGTGAAAAGTGAATAGAGATGATTTTCAGGTGTCAAGTGAACAGCTGTCAATATTATAATCTATCAAAGACTATTCTTAAAATCTAAATGTGCTTAATATAGAAATAATACCACCAAGAGCATGAGTTCTGGGTAGAGTGGACCTATGTTTGGAGTTGTAAAGACCTTCAGTTTGTAGAGGGGACATTATGTGGCAGTGTGATATTGTTATTTAGATACTGTTGAGATTTTTCCACATTGAAACTGTGAATCTGGATTAGATGAGAACTGAGCTTTCTACAGGAATGCAGAGGGAGGAGTTCCTTTGTCTTCCGTGAGATTGTAGGACCTATGCTAACTCAAAGAAGTGATTGTGAGCCCTCAATAATATTTTTAGCTGGATGTTTGCATGCTGCCCAGTCTTGAAAGATGAAACAACTGGCTCAAACAGAAGGCTTGGTATTAATCCTTTCCTTCTTTTCCTTGGTCTGCTTTGCTTTCTTCCATTTTCCCTGATTCTGCTATACTGTTCCTTACATTGTACTATGTCGGGAAAAGGTTTAAGCAGGTGGCAAAATCTCATTGCAAAATGAAGTTTCAAAACCTGCTATGTGTAGTTCTTAAGTAACTGTGTCACAGCTCGCAGATGATTACCGTCCATGCCAATTAGAATAAAATGGATCTTTTAAAAAAAATTATTATTATTTTTGGCTTGGGAAATTCTATAAGAGCCAGAAGCAAAGTCTATTGTGCAAATGAGTTGCCTGCTTCTCTTTCTCTTCCCCATAGTTAAATCCCACTGAAGAAATAATAGAGGTGTAGATTCACTTTAAGTTATGAAATATGGGTCAGCATGTAACTTCTGGTACAACTGTATTATCCATTAGCAAACTGGAGGCTTCATTTATACACTGAAAAATACAAAAAAATAACAAACAAAACAAAACCAAAACCAAAGCAAATTGTGGGTGACTTCATAGAAACATTAGAGTGAAAAGATCGAAGAGTGCATCTGGGAGGTGTAGTGAGGAAATACACATCATAAAATAATGTCTTCATTTTAATATTTCCACCTACTCTCCATATGGTGGTACCATGTGTCTTTTTCTCATTTTTTGTTGGTATTTATAGTTCCAAATTTTTGAGGAAAATGAATATTGAGGAGAATGAGAATATGAAGAAAAGCAACTTGCTATGCTCTCCTCTAAGCCTCTGTAGCAGTGGTGGCTCCTGCTGACAATGTGTCTGGAAGGTTAACATCCAAATCTGTCAGCCATTGAGCTTTGCCTATTTTTTATTTTTCTCCTCAAAGCTAAAAGCAGACATGCTAGTTTTCTGTGTTCCTTTTCCACTTGAGGGAAGCTGTGATAAAGCAGCATAAATGCATATATGGCCTACAACCTGTAAAACAGAACAACTTTTAACAACAATAACAAAATAACCAAAACAGGAAAAAACCATGGTTTGTGAAAACATACTTTGAGAAGTTTGTGGGAGAAGGTTTTGGTAATCTTTTGTTTCCTCCGTGCACTGGCTGCTAGTAAATGGCCACCATTACCAGAACATTTCAGACTCTGCCATCTGTCTATTACACTGTTACCAAAATATTTTGGCTGTAAAACCACAGCCTGGTGCTCAGATCCCAGTTGAAAAAAAAAGTGAAAAAGCCCTATGATAGACAAATAGAAGAAGAAACAGAACAACATTGAAGTGAATGTTAGAAGAGGAAGAAAAAGAAAATGCTTGGGGAAAAAAAAAGTTAATAGAAGAGCACAATGTAAAAAAAAAAAAAAAAAAAAAAAAAATACACGAAGAAGAGGAAAAGAACTCTCAAATAATATTCCTTGAATGAGAATAGCAATCAGCTGGAGTGTCATAAATCTCACCAGATAGAAATGTCTATGTTATTTTCCAGACTTATGGTTGTATATGAAAAAGAAATCAGGAAAGCTGATTTACTGAAGCCATGCTCCCGTGCTTGCTTCTTTGCTGCTTTCCACCTCCAAATATTTTTTATCTCTTCCTCTGTCTCAGGAAGCAAATAGGTCATGACTTCTGCAGTAGCTCCTCTCCTACTGTCCTAAGCTCTTTTTTCAATAGTTGATATCTCATCAGAGCTTCTTGAATGTTGATAGTATTAAGTAAGAGAGGAAAAGAAAGGCCCCTCTTCCCTCCATCCCCCCCCAAATAGGTAGCAGTAATCCAAGTAACTGTCAATCTCAGATGTGAGTATCAGACTTCTATAGTTCACTAGCATCTTTTCCTGAACTTTACTCTGGATTGTCACAGCAAATACAATCTCATCATAAAATATAGTTTGTAGTACATCTGCACTATTCTATTGGGGTGGTCTATGTCTGTTCCAGAAATATATTCTGGAAACTTGAAGTGATTAAAAAAGAAATATATATATATAAACCAGCTATTCATCTCAAAACAAATATCTTACTATTTTTATTTAATGGAAATCTAAATAAACTGTAGGTAACCAAGTGTCTAAGCATTAGGGGGGAGTACTGCCATCAACTGTGTGGAAACAAATTGCTTATTGCTGTATTTTAGGTTTTGTACTGATGAAAGCTATAGTTAAGAGTTCCTTTTTTTTTTTAACTTGGTTTGTAAGAGATAGGGCTACTGTAAGAGCTGGGTCTGTTCAGTCTTTAGTATTAAGTGATGTGTATTCAGTATTTTCAGTATTCTTACAAATACACCAAATGATTGCTGACATTTATATAATATCAAAAAAAAAAAAAAAAAAAAAAGAATGCTAGTTAGTTCCTTCAGTGACTTTCTTCCATACTTTTCATCAAGTGTTGACACTGCAGTTAGAAAGTCACATGTTGCTCATGTTAACATGCTTTTCTTAAATCTTGTAATACTGTAATTCTACTTGATTCTTTTGAATTAGGGTAAAACTACTTACAATGTGTGTCTATTAGGAAATATAATCTAACTTACTAGGGGGTACCACAACACTTCATAGATGACATTACAGGGATTTATGGCATAGAAAGGAGGTGAGAATACTCTGACACTCTTCTAAGGAAAAAATCTTCAACAGACAGAACCTGCTGGGAAATGAGGAAATATAAATGATACTGGAGACATGAAACTGGATTAGTTGATTTAAAGGGATTTACAATGAAATAAGAGAGAAGAAAGCTAACATCTTAGGGATTTTTTATTTTTTTCCTAAACGATTGCAGCCACACTTCCTTTTAGTTAATACTACTTTCAACATTTCAGCACTATGTAAAATATTTTTAATAATATTACAATACACACATTTTCTTCCAGAAACCACATCCAAATAAAGTTAATGTTATGGTTATTGTAATGCTTCTTTGAAAAGTTAATTTGGTCAATATCTTATTTGATTATAAGTGTTAATATTCACAATTTCTTGGCCAAAATCCAGTCTTGGTAATTACAGTTTAGTGAATCAAATTTCACCTGGCAGTTTCCAGTGGAGAGAACAGGTTCATTCAATTCCTGAGCATAATCAGCTCCTCTCAACAGCAGTCATGTCCAACCCTGGAGATGTCTGTCTATCAGAAAAAGCCTTAGTGAGCTTCGTGAGATATGAAGTGGAAAGTATAATATCATGATTCTGATTTCAATTTTCAGACTATTTTGTAAAATAATAGTTTAAATTGGAAAGAAAAAAAATTGGAAAAAAAAGAAAAAGGACACCTTTAAATCATTTAGTAGTAACTTGTTCTAATTTTCATGGGTCCAGTGTTGTTTGTCGCATGCCTGTTGATTGCAAGAACTCATTTGGTCACTGTGGGGGATGGGTCAAAGACAGGAAGTTTTGCACTGTGACAGCAAGCAGGTCTCGGGAGGCTCTTAGAGATTTTTCTGCCAGAGGTTTCTTTTCTTTGGGAGTTCCTTTCCTTAGTGTACTTAGTCTAGTGGGGACCTTTTATCCCCTGCTTTTCAAGTTTTCTTGTTTTATTTTATTTTTTTTTTTTTTCCTCTTCTTCTCTAAGCTTGACATACTTGGCCCAACAGTAAGCCAGCAGGTAGTGGTGCCTTTGCCATGAACAAGCATTATTGCCTTTTGCAGTGCTCAGCTCCTTCGAGCCTGAAAAAAAGACTGCTTGTCCCATTTCTGATTATCTTTACAATCATAAGCATAAGTGACACAGTGCCTTAATCATAAGGCACTGTGACACCCACCAGTCATCCCCCTAGCTAATTCACAGTTGTCACTAAAAGTCTTGTCACTAAAAAGACATCGCAAAGCAAGGTATGAGCCAGAAAAAAAGAGGGGTTCAGAAAACTCTTTCTCATTGGGCTGTTCTGAAAGTAATGCTTCCTATTTTATTATGTTGACCCATGATGTCAGAATTGTACTGTTTGATTGTAAACATTCAACAAATGTTGATGAATATCAATCAATGAGTGCTATTTTTTTTTTTTCTCATGGAGGAATTCAGTGACACACATTTGTTTCACAAGCACTTCCATGTCAGGCTGTTCCTTTGCTGCCCTCTGTCACACAGCAACCAATTGCAATGGAATATTGGTGGGAAGGTTCAACTTCTACTGCCATACCACCAACATCTGATGGATAGAAATTAATAACTTTTTGTTTGTTTGTTTTCTTTTTTTCTTTTCTTTTTTTTTTTTTTCCTCTCCTACACTTTGATGTATTTTAGCCCACAGGATATTTAATTAGAACCAGTGGTTCTTACTATTTTCAGCACGAACACTAGAAAAATAATTTTTATGAATTTAGTTTACCAATTTCTTGTGCTTTTAAGCCTCCACTGTGTACCATTTCATCCTCCAGAACAGATATTAACTGGCATGTAGTGATGAAGATAGGGCCACTACCTTGTATAATTTTGTTGTGGCTCACAGTATTTAGGGTTTTTCTTCCGTTACCAACTGCCTACTTATTACAATGCTATGAGAATCTCAGCAGAAAGTTATAAAAACAAGAAATTGTTGTGCTCTATTTGGAAATGTGGGTTTGATAACTGAGAGATGTGAGCTTGGTAACTTCAGGATTGTTTTAGAATTTGACTGGTGAACTTTTCAAGCTGCCAATAAAGTATGTGTGTTTCTTCTCTTTTCCAGTTGAACAGTCACATGTAGGTAAGGAAATCTGCCATTTCTGCTAAGGCACTGTTTATATAAACGGGTTTAATCAAGTATTTACATACACCTGGAAGTGTGTAAACTAGTAAACTAGTGTTTCTTAAAGTATTAAATAAGATGTAATTCACTTAAATAAATCCCAAACATCATGTTGCTCCTCTCTTTAGTCCCGTCCTACTCCAGCTGCATTGTGACCTTGATGCTTCCAGTTGTAGTGAGTGTGCAAGAACTTTTTTCATAATCTTCTGAGTACTGAGTTTTGAATTGTTTTTAATTAGCATTTTAATTGCTCATCAAAGTAATTGAAAGCTGTGTTGGAAAAATGTCGCATTTACTAATCCCTTTGGTACCAGCCAACATTAAGTTTTTCCCAAGGTCACTGGGAAGGTGACTGTGATAGTAGCAACTTCTTTTGCTGATGTAGTGCCAGAGACTCAGTGGGCTGAGATGTTCTTACCATGCCTTGTGGTCTGCATCTCCTTGTGTCATGGGGAAAAGTGTTTTATTCTGTGCATAACTACTTTATATAAACTTTGCTTTGAGAAGGTCCCTTATCAAAGCCAGGCTTTGTCTGTTGTAAGCGTACAAGATGAGTCTTAAATGGTTAATGCTTGTAGGAAGCTTTATTTGTCCATACTTTTGGATAATGTGCTCAGTGTTTGTCTTCTCACTTCTAATATGTGATCTCTGGAATCTAAGCTGAGGCTCAGTTCCTGGAACTGTGGAGAGAAGACACCGAATAGATAAGGATTCAAATAGGCTGCAATCAACGCTAAAAGACTGTGCTTATTTCATTTGAGTGTTTAGCTGTTGCCTAAATGAACTGCTTGGGCCCTCCCACTGATTTTTACAGGAAGTAATGAAGTAACATTACTATTCAGTTTGTCTTATCTTCCTTTGAAAATTCTCTCAAAAATCCTCATTTTGTGTTTCGCCTTGCAATGAACTTACCTTCCTTCAGTTGTGAGATACGTGCTGGGAAGATCCCAGCGGGGAGCTCAGTAAGTGTATCTATTATCTGTTTTCACTTAAATTTATTGTTTCAAACTATTCATATGCTGTCCTGGGACTTTCTTTTCCTATTCCACTTGTGCAAAGATGGTCACATTCATTGTTCTTGGGTATAAAAATGGTCACTTAAAAAGAAATTAAATGAGCCTACTCTGTTATGAATGCATCTTTTCCCTTTAATCCCCTGTTGAGATTTTAATCTTTGAAAAACAACCCAGGTAGCTTGTGTGCTTGAAGATATTGACAACTTACTATATTATGGCATATTATAATCATATTATTATGATTTTCAGAGCTACTAGTTAGTGAAAACAGCTGGAGCTAGTGGAACTTGTTTTAAACCTGTATGTCTCATGTTAAGAATCTATTTAATTCATTTTAAGAGACAATTCTTAATCTTCAATGGCAAATCAGTTCCTGAAGGAACTGTATAGTATAACTCAAGTGTACTGCTGATACAAGAGACACTGAGATACTGAGACAAAATAAATGTGTCCTTGCGTTCAACTCTGTGAACATTCCAAACTCTTCTGAAGTCAGGAAAAAAGTCTTAGGGATTTTATGCTGTGTTTACTGGTAAAGTAAAATTAATTGCTTGCTGAGCTTGCAGCTAATATGAAATTTGGCTGATTGTCACTGAACAGACTTAAAAGGGGAAACTGCACTAGCTGTTGCTTTAGAAGTTAAAAAGAGAAGTCTGCTATGTTTGAAATGAAAATAAAACAGCTAGAGATTGACCCATTGAAAGACTTCATGCTTTTCATTGCTAGCAGGAGATCCTCAGTGAGGCAGTGCAAATGTAATTATTGAGAGAACATAAAGAAAACATGTTTATTTGCCCCGTTGTAATGAGGACAGCTCAGCAGGATTGTACCTGAGTGAGCTGGATTCTGACTGGCATACAGGCTTGTATGAGTGCAGAGTTAGCAGGGGTCTGAGTTGTTTAATTACGTAGAGTTATTTTTGCTTTTGCAAGCTCCAGTAACTTTATTTTAAAAAGAGATAAGAGCTTGCAGTACTTAATGTGCACTTCATGTCCTGAAGGTGCTTTACAGTTATTAAGCAATTAGCCTGAACACCACCCAAGTGTACTTCCATCCCTTCATGTATGTATTGTAGAAATGGATATACCCTGAAAACAAAATTGTCCCCATACTGATGGAGAAACAAAGCAAAAATGAGATCTCTAAAATTAAGATTCAGAGAATTTAAAGGAGTTGTCCTCCATGTCATAGATAATCAATGCTGAACTTGGGAATATGACTCAGAAGTGACCTCCTGATACTGCTGGAATGGATGAGTGTTTCTTATTCCAGTACTGTCTCTCTTGACACTTGGCTTCTAGTTCTTGTACCCATCTGCTTCTCTTGTGAGTGGGAATTTGAACACTTCAAAGTGGAAGGAAAAAAAGGGTTGTTTGCTGTTCTTTGATTTAAGTCAGAGCCTATAGTTCATAAATATGTTAATTTAGTATCTGAGTAGTTCCCTACACCTCAGAGGAGAAAGAGGATCTTTTAGCAGGTAACTGTGGGCCTGATGAAAGTAGTCTGACTTGTTCTCTGAAGATATCTCTTGATCACTATGAACTGTGCAGCGATCCAAGGGAGACTAGTTTCCTAACTTCACTACATAATATTAGGCATTGTAAATATGTTCTCCTAACTCTTCTTGAAAATGTAAGCATAAGTTTATTCTAATAAAGAGCTTCAGCAATGAAAATGTGTATGTGTAAAGGACTGTGACTTAAAAATAGTGAGAGGCACATAAAAATATATATATAAATATAATATATATCAGAAAAAAAACCTACCTGTCTGTACATTTGATAAAGTTTCTCAGTGGTTGTGTATTGATATTGTCTGACAGAAACTACTACCAAAGAAGAAAAGTGTCTTAGAGGTCGTAAGAGTATTGAAAGATCCACATTTAAGATTTTGTAGGCCCACAATCTTTTTCTTAGGATTCTCCACATGTAATGCATTTATACAAAAACATCCTGTTGAAGTTAGGAGCAACTTTAAATTATCTTTTCAGTGGGTATTCTTCCCAAACTGGCATTGTTTTCTTTCTGTTTCATGTTAGGATAAAAAGATTCCGAGTGATTCTATGATAAGAACTAGAAAGCCCTTATCACAGAATCATAGAATTACCATGATTGGAAAAGACCTACAAGATCATCTAGACCAACCATCCACCTTTTGCTAGCAATTCTTAGTAAACCATGTCCCTCAACACAGCTTCCAAACATTTCTTGAACACAAAGTGTTCTTGTTTTTTAAAGAATTTCTTTTGAATACATCAAAATTTGTCTCAGGGCATATAGTTCAAATATTAACTATTGTGTCAGAGTTGAAAACTGGGAGGTTGTTGGGGATTGATATTTATCTTATCAAGCCAATATATGAACATTACAGGAACATATAGTGCTTAATTTATCATTTTTCTGCCTAAAGTTCTGCCTGCAAAAATGCATTTCTGCAAAATACTGAATTTTTTAAATGGAAATTTGATTATTTACAACAAGTGCTATTATTCTCAGGGATGTACTTCATTTGTACTAAAGCTTTCCATGAACACATGCATATAAAAATGTGTCATTGATGCCATCTTGATTTTATCTGCTCGCTTAAAAACCATTTTGGTTCAAATGTGGCTGAGGTTAAGAAAAAAAGGACTTAAGAAAACTTACAGGTCTTCCTTTGATTTGCTAGATTAACCTGAAGTAATAAAAGATATCACTGGAATCACTAAATAAAATTACTTTTCACAGTAATGAGATGGATTATGAACAGCTTATTTATTGAACCCCAACATGCATATCAAAATTGTTGCTTGTATCTTACCTGCTTTATGTGTAGGTACCTAAGCCAACAATTGACTGGTGCTCTCTTCCCACTCCTTTCTGCCTCCCCTCCAAAAAACTGACAGATGGTTGTGTCCTTGTGTCCCAGATGGTCTGTATTAGCTTACTGGCTTATAGTGCTTATCTTTGCAGTATGTTCTTCCCATTCTAGATCTTCTTGTAACTACAAATTCCACCCAGAATGTTTTACCCCTTCAAAATGAATTTTCAGTTTCACTGCACATTGGATTGAGACCTTGTGGAAGAGGCAATTTTGTGCAATTGTTTTTCTGCTTATGGTGCTTATTTTTCCTTTTATTTATTTTTTTTATGGGTAGAGATTTCTTACTTCATTGACATTCTGTCTGTGATCTGTTTTTTGATTATTAGTTTGGTGAGGGCGGGGGGGATCATCTTCTGATCTACTCACTGTGAACAGGATGAAAAGTCTTAAAAGAGGTTACCAAATCTTGTATTGAAGAAATGAATTTATCCATGTGAAGGTGAAGTTTATAGAATTCCATAGTGCCTTGAGTTAAAGGGACCTTAAAGACCACATGATTCTAACCTTCCTGCCATGGGCAGAGACACATCCCACCAAACTAGACTACCCAGGAACCCATCTAGCCTGGCCTTGGATAGATCCAGGGATGGGGCATTCACAGCTTTTCTGGGCAGCCTGTTCCATAATGTCACCACCCTCTACATAAATAAATTTCTTACGTAAAATTTCTTTCAAAAATCTAATCTAAACCTAATCCTTGTTTATTTACAACTATTACCCCTTGCTCTGTTCCTAGATTCCCTGATAGAGAATCTTTCTTCAAAAGATACTAATATTATATTTGTTCTTTAAGGAAAAGGATGAAGAAGGTTGGTAGATTTATGTTATGACATAACATCACTGTGTATTAGTTCACCATGGATACAGAAGTTAGCATAAGAAAGAGTATAATCACTTGGGTTCAATTGTTTGAAGAGGAGTTAATCCAAAATTACAAAGCATAGAGAAGATAGGCTTGTATTCAGTTATATTTCTTCTGTTTCTGAATTTACTTTGATAGTTTGGAGTTTTTCCAACCTATCCAGAAAACTGACTATAACCCCTCAGTGATAGAATGTTCTCCTTTAATCTTCAAAGTATTACACTGTGTCCCTGGCAACATACATTAGCCTTAACTGTTATTAATTAACATCTGTCACATGCCTGTCACACGTCTCCAGATTTGTATGAAAATTACAAAAAATCTGCTTCTCTAGGGTGATTTCCACTGCCTACTTTGGTTTTCCTTTTAAGCAGAAAGACACAGCAATAAGTTAGGATTTTCCCGAACACATAGACTTCGGATTAATTCACTGAGATGGTAAAGAATCACAGCTTACTTAATGATATTTTTTTTTGTAATGAGGAAAATACAGGGTGGAATTTTAAAGAAAAGGATACCACTGTTGTAGTACTCATAGTTTAGCATTCACTGAACTGTGGACTGTAGGTTAACAATGATGTTCAGACCTATCAGAGTTGTTCTTCTGACTGTATCATCACATTCAGATGCGCTGCTTATACCTTAATTTGTACCTTAATATTTAATTTACTAGCCATTAGATCTTAAAAGAAACATTTATCAAAACAACCAGAACTTTTCCACATCTCTAATTGGGACTGATGCTCAAACTCAGAATAAGTTAGGTACTAATAATTTTATGTAGCTGATGGACCTCAGACTGATTTTAATAATCTGCTATCCCATTTGAAACAAAAGAGCATTCTTATTTATACATTTTTATTACATTCTTGTACCCCTTTAGGATTAATAAAAGGCTTTAGAAATTTGAGATGTTTTAACAGTCTTGATTGCTGTTTTTTATTCTAATATGGATAATCATTTTGAAGTGATAGCTACAAAGTTAATCTTTGGAAGCTGAATAATGAAAATTGAATGATCACATAGATTACCTGAAGCCCAGTAAATTCTTAATTTCTTATCTCTATCCTTCACAGTATTTTTCAGACAGTAGTTGAGGAATAAACATAATAAATCAAAAACTGTACTATTGATTACTTGTATTACAACATGTTATTTCTTTTCAAACCTATACATAATTTGAATCTTGAGCTCTAAGATTTTCTTTCCTTTTCTGTAATAAGCAATCTTGTAAATTCAGCCTCCAGTGATAATCTTATCACTTTGAAAAATTCAGATATTTAAAATCAAATGTGAGATTGTTTATAATGTGATTTTAAGAGTGGAAAAGTTTTGGAAATAAGGTCCTTTTAAATTGAGCATACTGTTTATTTCAAGTTCTTCCTTTAGATATGTGGTTTTCATCTTATATTGGATCAGTCTCTTATTTTTTGAGAATCTTACAGTTGAACAAAAATGATAATATCTGAATTATATAAATATCAGTACAATTAGTACTCTATAGTAGCATTATTATTGTGTCATTAGATTCTCTAATGAGATTTATATAGAATTATAACCTTTCATGAGATGATTCTAAAGTCTAATTGTTGCTCTGAATCCTAAAGGAATTCCTCTTGTCCAGTCAAGTGCATTTTAAGGTTATAAGAATTTCATACATCATCCGGATGTTCCAGTAAACATTTCAGCTTGAATACTAGGCATCCATATTTTGACAGAGATGTGCTGAGATGAAGAGAAGTGCCTCAAAAAAACAGGCCAGGCTTCATCTTGTTCTTCTGCAGCATGCGAAAACCTAAAAATGCAGAATTTCTCTTGCCACCTATTTTTGGATCAAGTAGTTTTTGCTACATTCCTTTGTACTAATAGCTGATTGTTTTAGAAAGCACATCAGATTTTAAAAAGCAGACTACAGCTTGGTGTGCAAGCAAAAGTGAAGTTTAACAGCCATTTAAAAGCCAGCTCCATAAAAAAAAAAAAAAAAAAAGAAAAGAAAAGAAAAGTCTTGTTGCCTGTAGCAACAGGATAAGCATATCAAGTGCCTCACAAATAACTTCACAGTGCTTTCAGTTACTTTTGGAACTGCTGATAAAAGAGGAAGGTGTCCCTAGTGATCATTTTAAAGCAGTAATACAATTAGAGTTAATAATAATAATTGAACATATGCAAAAGGGAAATTCACTGTGTTTTTTAATTTGTTTATGCATCTAAGGTCTAAGGTTGCAAAGTAATGACTTTATTGTGAATAGTGTGTGTCAGAATATGAAAAGATATTTTCTTTCCTGTACTAGAATATTCTTCTTGAGTTCCAGGGCTATAGAATCAGCAAATGTGTGGAAGGTGAGAAGATTTGTCATTGTGTGCAATCAAGTATACAGGTAGAAAAAAACCTTTTTTTTTTTTTTTTCTTCTTTTTTTCTTTACTGATCCAGTCTTGAGGACCTAATATTAACCGATGTTTATCCTAACCACTCTATGGATTAAATTTTGTACTTTTTTCAAGAGGTAATAATGGCATAAATTATTAAAATGTAATGCACCATTAATATATTTTTATTTTTTTTCTTTGTTTTTATAATCATATAGTATACATAATGTATGTCTGAGCTTTAAAATGGAAATTTCAGTGTTGGTTATTTTCACTGGGAAACTGCCTGTATGGACAGCTAAAGAGACACAGGATTAATGTTCAGATTTACTTGATGACATTATAAAATATCTTTGTATCAGTCTTATTTTCCAACTTGCACAAAGATGTTTGCTTCAATTCATTTAATTAATTTTATGAGAAAATACTTTAAAAAGGAAAGCAAAATAGTTGAACAGCTTTACAAACAGTAAGCTATTATGAATCAATTACATACTATGTGTAAAGTAAATAAGGACATTTAATCTCAAGGTGTTTTAGCATACTTCTACCTGTGTAAAAAAATGCAGTAATTCTATACCTAGTGAAAAAGTGACATTCAGATTTTAGTTTGAAGTAAGTTTGCTGATTCCATGGAATTGGAAAGATCCCAACACCTACACTCTGCAGAGATCTCAGTTTTCCCGCAGCGTGGATGAAGACAAGCAAACATATCTGCACATCTGTTCCTGTCACTCAGGATATTCCACAGGACCAAAAGTGTGTCTTTATAAAGGCAGCCATATTAATGATTCACAAAAAGACAAAAGATTTTTCAGCTCAGTTGCAAATTGTTTGTGTTCACCTCTTGCTGTCTGGTTCATTGAGCAACTGTGGTGTTTCTGCTGTCATGGAGAGTTTGTCCAGTGGTTTGAATGCTAGCCAGGGGATTACTAATACCTGAGTAGATTTTCTGCTCTGTCACAGTCAGATAACAGCTTGTCTGTGTGAAATCCATAGACTTTTTGACAACAGTTGTGTGAAGCTGAAGAGGTCACGACTCAACTCTGCAAGGAGGACTTGGAAAGACGAAAAAGGATAGAGCACTGATAGCAGGTCAATTGCTCCAAAACACTTGCCTGATAGCAGTATTGAGGTGTTTGCCTCTATATTGCCTGTCCTGCCAGCTGAAGATTACATATCAGTGAAAATGAAACAAAGTTCATATTGTTTGTCTTCTATCCACATACTAGACATTGAGTGAACTTTTCTTCAGCTGATACAAAGCAATCATATTTAAGTACTGTTCTATGATACTTAGGTTCTGTATCTTGCAGTTCCAAGATATTCAAGTAATCTACATAGTGTCTTCCAAAGGTCTTTACTTCAGTACCGAAAGCCTTAAGTTTTCTTGCTGCAGATAATTCATGATAAAATATCACATGGGCTGGAAAACAGCATTTTTGGTTGCTGATTTGGTTTTGGGTTGCAGCAGAGATGCCTGAAGTAGGTCTTGCTGTAGAAGTTATGTATCTGGGAAGAAGGGAATTTAATTCAAGCTCCATGTCATGTTTCTTTTGCAAAGTTGTTTTCAGATCCTGAACGGTTTCATTCAAAACTAGCATAGTTGTTCTACGCCTTTGGTGTAGATGAGTATAATCGGTAGATGTAATTTAGGGAAAAGTGTGTATTAGCTAAAGTTGCGATCTTATTTTTGTTTGTTTATAAGTGACTGTGTGCATCAACCAGATTTTTCATTTAAATCCTAATTTTGAGATATTTTTGCAGTGTGAGTTGTGCCCTTAAATTATTGACTGTGTATCCTTTACATAGAAGAGCGATGAAAGGAATAAAGCATAAGCAGCTTGCTCAAGCCTTACTTTGTTTTTAGCATTAGGTTGGTACTTTAGTTCCCCTCTGGCAGAACACCTCCAGACTGATATTTTGTTTGTTGCATTGGCATTTATTGAGTGCCTTATAGAGCAACTCAAGAAAAGGTAATGATGCCTGAGTGTAGTAATGCATCTTAGAAAGGAAATAGGAATATTTTGTATTGCTGATTGATTAAATTATAATAATAATTTATAATATATAATATTACATAATAAATATAACATAATAATAATAATATAATAAGTATAATAAAATAAATTATAATAAATAATAATAAACTTATTATTTAATGTGCTTCATTCTTAATTTTTCTGAAGAGCCATTAAATGATGTGGCTGAAAGTGGAATTCTGAAAGCACAAGCCTCTCTTCAGCTTTCTCACAGGATTTCTGTTCTTTTCATTATATTTTAAGTCCTCTCGTGTCAAGGCTGATATGAAAATGTAACATGCATTCACAGTATAGCTGCATGATATGTTTTCCAAAGCACTGAGGTAGCTACATCATAATTACTTGTGGAGCTATTAAATGAAAATACACAGCAGTGTTTGGGAATATGCAAATCCTTGCAGGATTTCTTTATTAAATCTCTAACTTCTATCAAGCAATAGGTGCCTCCCTTCCATTTCTTATGCAACAGCGAATACTTGATAATGTTAAAGCCTTTTCCAAATTTGGTTAAATTGATCCCTGAGGCAAACGTACTCAAAGAGAAGTCATGATATCATTGACTGAGCACAGGTATTAGTTAAGACTGGGTAGTAGTATGTAACAGGAGGAGAATGGAAGAAATAAGGCATTACATTACTTTTTGAAATGAAGACATTTACTGTAGTGAGAGATGCACTTTAACAGAAACGTCATCAGAAACAAAGACTACAGCTTAAGCTTGTAGTCAAAACATTAAGCAAGCTCTTTTTTTTTTCCTAGTTCATAAGTATTTGCTAGTTTAATGGGTTATTACTGAACTGAAAAATATATGGTGTTTTACTGAACAGTTAAAAGGAGTAGACATACAGCAGTTGTAACATTTCACTATGATTTTTAATCCTCATTTATTCATTTTTAAGGCCTGTATATAGTAGGGCAGTTCAACAACAGTTAATGTTCCCTTTCCCTCCTCTTTTCACCTCCCCATAAAGACTGATCAGAACTTGAAAGAGGACATCTACTTGCTGAAGGACAAATATATCTGTGGGAATTTCAGATGCCAGACAGCATGTCTGAAAGAAGGATGTTTGTTTCCAGACAAGTTCAACATGAGTGTAGTGATGATCTGTAGTAAAGCCTATAGCAAACCAAGAAAGAGATATGTTTGTATTTAAAAAACAAGTTTTGACATAACCATTTCCACCTTTTAATTTTTTTTTTATTTTCAGTTTTTAAGTCTTCTAGCATTTGTTTTACAAAACAGTTCAATCACCTGTGGGAACTGCAATGACAAAAATAGACTGAGTGTATCTGTATGTGCATAATAATATCTAGTGGAGACAGACTGTGTGCAAAATTGGCACAATGAGCCACTAATTGCTAAGACAGTTGTGCTTTACATATGGTGTAGGTGACTCAGAAGAGATTTTTAGTAATGAATATTTTCAGACAGAAGAGATTCATTTCACAACAGATAATAAAGGACAATTTTATAAGGACAGCTGCAAAGCAGTTTGTGTGGTTGGAGTCACTGAGAGGACAAGATGTACCTGGGGTGCTTTAAGATTAGAAACAAACCAAAATCAGAGTACCTTACATACTAGGTAGTATGTTTAGTGATGGGAAACATCAATGGCTTGCATTTGCTCTGGATGATGCTCTGGCTACTGTGAAATATTACAGCACACTTACTTAAATGGACATGTTTAATATTGAAAGAAATGCACTGGAACCTCTTTATGTAAGTATCTTCTCAGTTTAGAGCCACAAGAAACATTTTCTCTGATGCAATTGTCCATTTTCACCCATCCTCCAGGAATAAAATTATTCTTTTGAACAGCATGTATAGGAAAATTTGCAAATGGGAGTTTGCCTGTATCCACCAACAGTACCAAGCAAGTTATATACCTTGAGGAAACAGAAGAACTTGAAAATATTTTAGAAAGCAGATATCCCAGAGTTCCTTACTAACAAAGAAAATACAATATTTCCATAGTGTTTTACAGTTTCAAAGTTAATGATAATTAAAAAATGGTGCCTAAATGTTTGTGCTTGGGAGGGAGGGGGATGCTTTTTGTGTATATATTTTAATAGCAGTGTTATCAGGAAGATTAATTGCTCTTGGCAGCAGCTGAATTATTGTCTGTTTTTGTAAGAACCAGAAATATGTTTGCAGTCTGACACACTGTTGTGATTGAGAAGTTTTTTTACCGTTCTCTAAGCATAAAGAAACACACAAATAATTTATGCATGACTTATGAAATTATTCCATAAGCAATAGTGGGTTGTAGAGGCAGGTAAGTTATACGTGTTTTCTAAGACAGCTTCATTCTGGCTATAGAAATAGTATTCTGGTTAATAATCAGTCTTTAAAAAAAAGTAAATAAACTGTCCTTTACTGACCTTTCTTTTAAACTACTGCAATATTAAGTGAATATAAAAGAGTAAGATGGCCATATGTTGTGATACACTTTGTCAGCTTGAAATGATTTCTTCTCCAAACCTTCTTTAGGTTATTAATTTAAAATAAAATAAAATAAATTCTCAGTATTCTCCCTGCACGTATCTTTTACTGAACAAAGCTGTTGTGCTTTGTGGTATGCAGTACACAGGTGAAGATAGTTACTGCCTGTATCTGTCAGGTCTATGCACTTCAATCCGAGAAGCCAATGACAAGGTTTTCTTTATATTTTCTAACATAAAGAGTGATAATGTATGATCTCCATGTTTAGATTCAAAAAAAGATCTATATTTATAAGTGAATTATAAATTGGGTGAATGGAAGGCTTATTGCTTACTTATTTCTACCCATGCAACAATCTATTTCTTTTTTTCTTTTCACGTTCTACATATAGAAAAAAATAAAAACAAAAGCTATTTAGTTGTTTTACTTCTAATCGAGGACATCCTGTCCGTCTCAGGTACTTTTAAAATCCTTCAGTTCTTCATTCATTGACATAGGAAAAAGTGGAACAATCAGACCATTCTCATTGAGCATACCAATCTATTTACAGAATTTTCAGGACAACACATGCATTTTCATTATATTTTGTAGTTCTGCACTGTGACAAGTTGATGTTTCATGGTAGTAGCAGTGGGCTGAAACATACGTAAAACTGACTGTCATCAAGTGGTCTAATGATCAGCCTACTAAAAAAAGAGTGTTGAACATGGGCTTTAATTTTTCATTCTAGATTTAATGAGAATATTATTTTACCATTTGTAGCTGTTAAAAGTTAAAAAAAAATGAAATAAAATTAAGGTGAAAAAGACACTAGGAATCTTGTTCTTAGTATGCAGGCTTCTGTGCATCACTTAGGCATACCATGAGGTGACAGGTGCTTGATTGTGCAGGCAGAAAAAAGGTAGCTGGAGCTGTTGCTGCTTGTGGAGCTGTCTGCTAACTGTCCAGAATTACAGCCTTCTGTTTATGAGACTGACCTCCCTTGAGGTTTTTTCTAATTTTAAAAGGAGCTGCTCAGTTGAGGCTGACAAAATTCAGCCAGAGATACAATAGCAAGATGGATAACGTGTAATCAAAGTGTAACACTTAGGGGGAACCTGTGGTGTCGTGCTAGCATAATGACCTTGTGTTTATTAAAATAAATAACCTCAAGCAAGTCACTGCCGAGGAGTTCAATAACAGAAATATTTTCCTATCCTTCTGCTGCTGAGTGAACAGGGTCTGAAGGTGCCACCTCTAATTGAAAGCAGCCTGCGTTCTCATAACTGCTAAGGCTAATTTATTTGTTTATGACAAATAACTGCATGCAGAGTACATGGTAAAGGAGTTGTGCAAGGCAAAATTGAGATAGATTTTCCATCTGCGTTGAAGAAAGCTAGCAAATTCCCTGGATTATTATTGCACATGACTGTGATAAATATATATTTAAAAAACAACAACAACAACAAAACAAACAAACAAACAAAAAACAAAACCAAGCAGTATTGAGTTACGGAAGTTGCAAACATTTAGACAGGTTTCAGTGACACTTTTCTTTGACATCTTCAGGTGCCTATGGTCCTGGTAGGAATATGTACTACACAAACTTGACTGACTATGCAAGATTTGAACTTGCAAAACAGAAGGCTAATCTGGTTACTAGCAATCATCTGTTCTTTATACTACATTCATCCATGTACTGAAGACCACAGATATGCAGTCCTGAGTAAGCTGCTCTTGACTGTGTTTTGAGCCAGTGATTGAACTTGATGGCTCTCCAGAGGTCCCTTCCAATTTTAACTCTTATTTTGTGAATTTCTGTTTGCTTAGTGTTTGAGTGTTATCTCATAACTGATAATTCCTCAAAATACTCCTGCAGGGTGGAAAATAGTGGAATCATATTTCTGTCAGAATTGTTTAAAGTAATATAGTCACCCTCATGATGTATGCTTATGTCCTTGATAAATGCTATTTCAGGAGGACTTGAAACCATTGAACATGATAGCAACCTGTGGATGAAGATCACTTAGTGCAGCTTCTATTCAGTATGACTAGCCTAGGTGCAGAGATTGAGCTCTTTGTTCACCCAGGTTTTGAATACCTTGAAAGACAGAGGTATTCCAACTTCTCTGGGCAATCTGTTACAATTTTTAACAGTGTTTGTGGTGATTTTATTTTTCTTGCTCACGTGTGACAGATTACCCTTATAGCAGCTTGCTTTCATCTCTTTTCATCTATTCTTGTGAACCTCTCCTTGTACAATCTGTTCTCCATACACTAAATCATGTTGAACTCACCTCTGTGCATCAGTACCTGTTTTATACTGACTAAAACAAGACAATTACACATGGACAACAATTGAATCTCACAACTGCAACAGAGGGAAATAATCACTTTCCTCAATGTGCTACCTGTCACTTTGCTAATAAAGCCCCAAATGCAGTTGGCATGGATTACTCTATCCCATCAGCAAGATGTTGCATTTGTCAGACTTCATTAGGTCTCTGTCTGTCTCTGACTGTTGCCTGCCAAGGTCACTCTGAGGGGATATTCCAGGTATAAAGCAGTCCTTACTTTTTCCCACATGGCTATATATATATATGTATATTATTTTTTTTTCCTCAGGACTAACTTGGTTCTTCTTTTTGATACAATTTAAGTCTGTTACTATTGGTCATGTAATCCCTATGCATGGAAAACTGATTCATGATATCTGCTTTGCTGCAGCTTTATAAATACTTGTAAACATGTCATGCTTGGTGGAAAATTATGGCATCATGTGCTTTGTTCAAGGTAATGTAATGATGGAAAACACAATCAAGTATGCTTATGTCATTCCTGATAAATACGATTTCAGGAGAACTTGACTTTTTCTGATTTTATCTCCTTTATTATATATATATATATATATATATATATATATATATAATATACACATATATTTTTCCCATGGAAGTCATTCATTCTTTCTTATTTTTTCTCATTTCCTCTGGACTATTTGCTGTTGATCCTCATCTTCATTAAAATGTCTAAAATTTGACACTCTTTTGAGAGGCTTTAACCTTGCTAAGTGCAGTAAAGAATAATTTTGTACCTTTTAAGGCTAAGTGTTATCAGCCATATCCCAAATATATCCTAAATACATAGTGTGATGCTTTTACAGCAGCATAAAATCATGTTTAGCTCCTGAGCCATAAAAACTTCCAAATCCTGCTTTGTGTAACCAGATTTTCCATGCTATGTTTGTTGTAGAAAGTTACTGGCCCTAGGTTCAGAATATTGCCTGTATTTAAGAGTAATCTGTTTCTGTCTGTTTTTTCAATGCATAGTTCCGCACTGTCAAGATAACTTTCAGTTCCAGGCGTGTCCTTTCAGCTGGCTGTCATGTTCTATATTTCAGCATCCTCATTATTGAAAACACTGAGTAGGTTTGAATCAATACCAAACTTGAGTAGATGTATTACTTCATTTTGATGAGAAAGTATTGTTAATTACTTTCCTGGAATTATTCTAAGAAGCTTTGCCTGTCTTCTAATCTGTTTTCATCCAGGCTGTACCTTCTTCCTTTTTATAAGCATATAAGACGAGTCAGTGTCTAAGCCCTGAACTCAAACGATTGTACATCAAATATCCAAAAATTATTTGTGATGTTACAGAAAACAATCACTAGCTCATATTTTATTGAATTTTTAACTTTTTTTATTTTCAGAGAAATTACATTTTGCTCAATATCTGTAAATCCTCAGCATAATTTGCTCCCAAATGCAGAAACTATTTGCCCTCCTCTGATTCCACCCTTGTCCTACATTCAAATATTTTCATAAAGTAAGACATCAGACAACAGAAAATTGTCAGAGGACACTATAGATCACTGAGCAATCTTTTTCACATGGTGTTTCTTTTCCAGCAGCCAGCTATTTAATTAAATTTCTTCATTATCACAAGGCTCTATTGGAGGCTCTACAATATTATTTATTTTTTTTTAATATACAGTCTGTTCACTGAATCTTCTTAGTTTTGTAATCTATGATAGGTCAGATCTTTTCTGAGGTCTTTCCTGAAGACCTTTCTGTTGGATTAGTGTGTGATAACCAAAGGCTTGATGTGAAGGCTCATTGTCCTTTTTTTGTTGCTGTGATTATTCCAGTTTTTCCTAATATTTTTTCCATTAGTCATTTTTGTTTTTATCTATGTGTTTCCTCGGACATGCAGCAGCTTGTAATTTGGTAAACACAGACTCTTAATCTAATAGACTTGTAATCTATGAGGGCTGTGTTGTGATATCGTGAAACAGCATCTTGTGGTAAGATGAGCTATATCCTTCTTAGACCCTCCTCTGCATAATCACACACTTTATTAGGATTTGTTTACTTTCCCTTAAGACCCTTAAATTCTCCCAAGAGAACTGGAAAAAAAAACCAAACAAGAATAAGGCAACCATCAAGCTTGACAGTGTCATGCCTTACACCTCTACTGTTTTCATTGTGTTAATTTTCATGGAGAAGTCTCTAGCAATTATCAGTGTCACTTAGGCATATATATGTAAGACTTTCAGATAGTAGTGCCTTCTGTTTATTTCTGTGGAAATTACAACAGATAAAAAGAGTATGATCACACAATTTGGTAGAACAAATTCTCAACTACAAAACATTATTTGTGTGCACCATTAGATGTGCATTTTTGCCAGTGATGAACAAGATCTGGTGTGCCATGCACGTGAAAATCATCACTAGTGGAGGTGACCCACTGTTACTGCCTCCGGTGCTGACGCATACCAGCCACTGCCTTACTCTGCTCACATGCACTGTTATGTCTCCACAAATGTTCGGCAAATGTCAATGAATGTCAAAGGCTATTTTTTTTTTTCAATTGCACTGAGAAATTCAGTGACTCAGTGACATGCCTTTGCTTCATATACATTGTCAGACTGCCCCTTTGCTTCTATATGTCACACAAACAAAATGTAATATAATATTGGCAGGAAGGTTCAACCTCTACTGCCATACTACCACCATCTGCTTCTGTCTTCGTGAGTCAACATAATAAAATAGGAGGCATTACTTTCTGAGCATCCCTCTTATGTTCACCCGGTGAATGTAGTAGATTTTCAAGAAATTTTTACACAAACTCCTAAATTACATAATATCTAGCAAATCTTTGTGTGGATTGTACTAGAAATATTTCAAAATGGAGGTTCAAGAGTTGGAGTAGTCTAATTTCTAAAGGAGCTGGGAAGAAAATTTCAATCTGATGGCTTTACAATGCTAGATTTTTACATGTCTCTGTATTGACTGTGGATACCTGCCAAGCTAACATTTGGCTAGGTCATCTCATCAATAAACAACGTCCTTCCAGGAAACCACTTTAATTCAATTAATACAGTCAGTCAAGATAGGCCAGAATTGAGCTCCCGTACTTAGTGGTATTGCAGACATTTGTTATCTACATATAGTTCTAATAGGATATGCCTATGGAAAAAAGAGCCTCAAGGGAGAACGCAAGCTAGCAATGTAATCAAGACGCATCCTTTGAAAGATTGTTGAGGAAATACTAAAATTTCATTCAAGGTCCTCATCAACTGCATTTGAGAGACCATTTCTATCTTACTTTTACTCATTTATGTTTAGTATATGACGGACAGAAAACTGCATTGTATTTGTTCACATGTTTTTTTATTTTAATAGCAAATTTTTGCCATGGCATTTTAAGAATTGTTCTAACTTAATCATAAATAAAGACAGCTTAGTAAGGAAGATAATGATACACGTCATAAATTTCTGCTAGTTGACAATTCATTTGAGAGTAGAAGATTCTTAGTAGAGAGAATCACAAATTATTGAAGGGACAAATGGTTAGAAGTGTTTTGTATGTTCTAACATTAGGGAGAACAGAAAACATAAAACACGTTCATGTCTGAATTCTTTATTTTTGCAAGAAATATTTAGTTAAAGTTACTTTGATTCTGCTTCATGTATTATTTCATGAGGTCTTGTATGGGTTTCTCATGTGCTGTTGATTGTGTTCAGGGTGTCCTGATGATCCCGAAAATATTGTTGGGATGGAAGACAAATAGCAAGCGAGAAACTGAAAGTCATATGATTCTTCTGTGTTATATCAATGTAATTACTATATCTGTTGCCCAGATTAGATGTTCATTGTCTTTTGAGAATGTAAACGCTTTGAGATTAACTCAGTACAGCGTTTCAAGCATGTATTATAATCCAAGTCAAAGACTTAAGAAAGATTGATGATTAAGTGCCAAACTCATTTAAAAAACTCAATTATATTCATAAGGAAGAGATTGCTCACAGAATGTTCTTTATAAAAAAGTTGCAAATGTGCTTGCACAATTCAAATCTGAAAAAGACTGAAGCTAAAAATATGACATGTAGAAAATATCATAGTGCAGTAGAGTTTCTTGCTTCTTTATATACTCAATGCTTGCAAGATTTCTCCTGTGAGAAAGTAAGATCTGCTGATTTCAGCCTCCAAGCTATGGTAATTCCTTGATTTTGAGGATAGCAGAGACCTAGAGAATGTAAATGAGCACTTTCAAGAACTCCGAGAAACTATCTCAAATTCTTTTCAGGGCTTGGTTATCCTTGCTGTTTCTACATGTCTTCAGCTGAAGATACAACAGTTTGAATCAAAGAGCAGTTAATAAGTAACAAACCTTTGATAAAATGAAGTTAGAGTGGTTGGTAGTACTGTGGGATTTATAGGCTATAACAACAGGCAGGTGCTCAGACAGCTTTATTGATGTGTTATAATGATGTGAAGCAAAGAAATCTCAGTGGGAGAGTGGAAACCTGCTTCTTCTATTTACCATAATACAGTTCGAAAGGCAAATACCACATTTCTGAATTTAGGTGGTTTTGTTGATGCAGTTGAGTTCTGAATTGCAACCTCCAACCTGTTTTATTTTGTCAGATTTTGAAAACTACAATATAAGACAGAAAAGCACTGGCAATATCTTACTGTTCTATTCAACTATTGCTGCTGTGAAGAGATGAAAAAATCAAATATCCAGGTAGATGGGTGGTCTGCCTCAATCACACTTAGAACTATGGTACACATAACCAATACAAGATAGGATTAAGGTTTTTGTTTGTTTGTTTGTTTGTTTTTCTGTGAAACATACACGGTTGTGGAGAAAATAGTTATTTGTCATCATTATATGTCCACTCTACCACTGGCATGGCTGTCATCCAGAGTGATTACCCCAGTGAAACAGAAATTGCAGTGGAAGGACCAAAATATTTTCTAGAAGAATAACTTTGTGCAGGTAGTTTGACAAGAATTTCAGGCTAGCTAGCATTAAGTGGAGAACAATGAAGTGCCTCCTTCTGTAATATCTTTTCTTTTAAACTTTGTAATAATGTGTATTGATGCCAATTTTTATCTAAATATATTCTTGATATTTTCAGAATGGTATTTGTCAGAAGTAGTTATAATTGACTTTTAATATATTCAAAAAACTCTTAATTCAAAAATAAGATTTAATTCACATAGCAAATAATTCAAACACTGTCTAAGTTTATTCGTCTTGAAAGAGACAATTCAGATGATC
Source organism: Coturnix japonica (assembly GCF_054131305.1). Lineage (NCBI taxonomy): Eukaryota > Metazoa > Chordata > Aves > Galliformes > Phasianidae > Coturnix > Coturnix japonica. The sequence goes on along the minus strand of NC_140667.1, from coordinate 20,878,494 downwards.
CATGGAATAATCAGTGTGTTTTCTGGTGTATCATAACACTTGTTCCCATGTTTCTGTGTGTGAATTCTGCCAGCTCCTTCATATGTAGGCCTGTTTTGCCACTGAAGTCTCATGCAACTATTTGCAGTTGTAAAGCACAGTGGACGCAGTCTTGAGCAATGGGAAGAGACTTAGACTTTGAAGTAATGTTTCTAGTGTTTCATAATATTTAGTAAGTCTGGAAGTAATGAGAAGATTAATGTGGAACAAAGCTGTGCTGAGGGTACAGGTTCATGAATTTTATGGAAGAATAACCACATCCTGAAACTTGTGAAATTTCCATGCCTTTGCTTTATTATTTCCTGGTAAATGTATTCTTAGCTGCTGCTTTGCAATGCAGATGAAAGGGTGCTTCAGCAGCAAGATTTCAGTCTTTTGTCAATAGCTTAAATTTTCTCTTAAAAAATATTTAAGAAGTGTTCAGCAGATAATACAGTGGAACTCATTAAGAGAACAGTGCTGTGTTATACACAAGATATCCTAATTATTACCACAAACTGTGAAGAAAAGCAAATAAATAAACAAACAGAAAAACAACAACAAAAAAACCCCACGTTTTCAAAAATGTCTGAAATGAAGAGACGTGGGACTAAGTGGAAAGATACCTCACAAAGTCTCCAGACTGAACAAGTCCAGATTCACCAGCTTTACCTCACAAAGCAAGTGCCCCAGACCTCAACCTTGACTGTTCTTACATTCTTGATCTGACTTACATTGGAATAGAAAAGAAATTGATGCTTTCAGTAACTAATAGCTAACTAATACTGTTTCAGTAACTAATAGCTAACTAATACTGTTTTGTTTTTGTAGATGGCTTCTTACAACTGGTTTTAGAGATAGAGATTAGAGATAGAGTCAGACTTCAGCTCTTTGGAGACACAGTGCTTCTCACTAAAATGATATTCTTTGTAGCAAAGAACAGACTTAGTAATTAATTTCTTCAAATGTAAGAGGGGATCTCAGAATGGGATGTAAAAAGTGATAGCACAAAAAAGACATCATGTTCCCTCCTTTCTACTGGAAATCCTACTATATGGTACAGTTCCTTTTACTTTCAAGGTAAAGAAATTTTTTAGAGGTTACACGGATGACAATTTTTATTAACTCAGAACTGTGGAAATGTGTCCTGCTGTGATTCAATCAGCTACTGTGGTTTGCCCTGTAAAAGCTGAAAATCTACTTTGTATCAAGCAAATTTATTTTGATGTGATTGCAGCCTTTTTTTTTTTTTTTTTTTTTTTTTCTTCCCCTCTTATGGCAAGTTGTTGATGTGTAGGAGAGGAACCTTGATTTTCCAATCTAAGAGCTTAAAATCGGCCAATGGTAGTGTATGACAAAGGAAAGCAGAGAAGATTTTTGTTACCATAGCAACAATAAAGCACTTTCCCCCAACACCATTCAAAAACAGAACAAAACCAAACACAACACAACAACTCTCTCTCTTTAATACTGTTCAGAAATTAGATATAAAACATTTGTTCAACATATTCTACATTCAAGTGAAAACTACATTTGTTTTTGATACTGAGACCTCCACCCCCCAAGAAATCTGCATGCTCATCGAGGATTTCACCAAAATCTTTTTTACTTACTCTTCCAAATTTCTCTAGATATAACTTAATTAGTAATGATTTATGCAGCAAAAATGTCATGGAAGTCCTTAGAGTACATTTTATTACACTAGATTTTTTCTTGTCCTTGTCCTGTTCAGTCAGGTGTGATAAGGAAGTAAGGGAGTACCTTTTGGAAGAACAAACAAAAGTCAGTGTTTGTTCAGTGTTAATGAATGTCAGCACCAGAGCACTGACTGACTTAGTTTACTATTTAAAAATGTCAGTTGTCATGGTGACTGATTCCTCATTGTTATTTTTGCTATTATATTGTTTTTCTATAAATAATTTTAAAATTAACCTTACATTTATTTACTTATTTGTTTGTTTATTTATTTATTTTTAACCTTGAAATTAGAATTCTCTACTGATGGGGAGGAATTTCTCAAATGTTGACCATTTTGTAAATTTAACTTCATCATAAGGCCACCACCACCAATCAACAACCTTGACTTTCATATTATTAAAGCTTCACGTGCATATTTATCTATGGTCACAGATTGTTTCTACTATCTAATTTCTGTTTTATCACTTCAGATATAAAGCATATGTAATCTACCTATGAATAATACCTGTGAACAAGTGCAAGTGTGCTGTGATAGATTTTTAGTAGAGTGTGTTTGTCTATTTATGACTGGACAATATAATGCATTTCTCTACCTTTAATTTAAATATAAATGCTGGATTTTTCTTGTGTAAAAATATCAATATATGCAACACTTTGGACAAAATTGCTTTGCTGTTGCTGTCTCATATCTTTAAGGAATAATTGTATTGTGGGATTCAAGCTGTTTTTTTTCTTGCTGCTTTTGTAAAGTACTGTCCTTACTGTGAAAGTTCTTACTAGCCTTACTAACAGTGCAGCATCTAGATATCTACTTGTTCTCTCTGGTTTTAGACATTACTCCAAGTTATTAGTATCAATTAAAACACAGATTTAGAGCTAAGATATCCAAGTAAAATTGAGCTTTACTTTGATCTTATTGTACAGTATTGCTACCACATATAAATTCAGTGCAGTCATCATGTTTGGCTCAAAAGAGATGTTTGCTTTTTTTTCTTTTTAGATTAATGCATGTTGTGTACTGTGCCCCTGTGTAAAATCTCTAGTATATTTAAGAGTTCATTTCATATAGTCTTAAATTTCAGTGAATCTTGTATCCGTACTTGAGAACAGAGTTCCCTGATTCCATTGTGCCATTTGTCTGTCCATGGCAATCAAGACATGAATAATGAACGTTTCTTTGCCCTGTATTCTTGTGAAAGTCTATTTCAGAAGCTAGATTATCATCAACTGTTTTTTTTTTTTTAAATCTCCTGTACCTACCTTATACACCTTACAAGTGATTTGCAGTCTCACATATGCTTACTGATATTTCCTGTAAGCACTGTGGTTGTTCTGGCATCTAAGAAAATTATCTTCTAAAATATAACCTCCATGGATGGATGATTAAGATACCTGAAGATAAGTAGCGTCTTTGTCCTCACCTTTTATCCTTACATGTAAATCCGGAAATGAGGAGTTTGCTGTCTGTATAGGCTTCCCTGACAAGATAATGAGGTTAGATGTGTTTTTGAAAGCTGTATGTCAGTAATTATTTCAGACACACAGCATTAAAATAACAAGTAACAAAACTAGGTATAAAAAGAAAGGGAGTTTTATTTTATGGCAAAATGTAATTTGAGAATAAAAAGTGAGAATTTCAGAGCTAACTGCTAGAAGTTGCTTGAGCAAAATGACCACGTAGACTTGTTTCACAAAATCCTATATTGTTTGGTTCTGCTTAGTATAAAACCACATCTTTCAGTTATGTAGGAGATTGCTGTTTACACCCACCAAAAAACATCTCCTGCTTTGTGGACAGGTTTAGTATGTGATAAATTCTTCTGTTTGGTGAGTGATTCTGGAGAGCTGCATGATGTGTCTAAAGACCAGGTGTTTGCACTTCTATTCAGAAAAAGGAAGCCGTCTTTTCGTTAAGACTTTGACTCTCCTGTTAGAATTTATGGAATTATTTTAAATTGTTTTGCAATGACCTTGGACAGATTCACAAATGATATTTCCTCCATTCTCTCTGCTCATGAGTTCCTCAGTGCAGTCACTGATTATACTTAGTATTATGCTTACTATGTGCTTTAGCCGGATTCTGTAGTTCGTTGATACAACACAAGTAACATCCTTATGGAGGGACTCAAGTGGTCCATCAAGACCTTAGAATATAATTAATTTGCTTTTATTTCATTCTCCAAATTGTCTTAGTATTTGGGATCTTGGAATGCAAATGTGGAGGTGTTTTCACCTTGTTATAGATGCAATTTTCGTTTATTTTCTTATGTGTTATTGACAACAGCAGGAATGGTGATGTTTTGGGAACTTTACATGGCTCCACACTGCCATTCAACTTGTGGGAATGCAGTGTTTTGTTTCAAACCTCTAATGAGGTATAAACCTAGAATTATTAGATATAAAATAAACTAGTCAAGTTTTATGGTAGATAGTACCGTTGAGTTCTAGTTTTAATTCTTATGCACATACGCATGCATATATATGCATACATGCACACACGCACACAGACCCCTACCTTCCTCAATTGCATAGGTTTTTAATAGAACTGCACTCGCTTTCTGCATCTGAGGAAGCTGCTCTAATACTGATCTTAGTTAAGAGACCAGAGTTAATAAATACTGTCATAACTCTATTTAAACAAATAACAACAAAAAACAGGATTTATTGATATTAGTCACAGAGTGCAAATAGATAACAAGATGATAATTAAGTTACTTTATTATATTTTTTAAAGTTATTAATACAGGAAAAAATATATCTAACTAAATCTTTGTGAAATATTATGTTTAAACTGGTGGTACAGACTTGCTCTATGTTCTGTCCAAAATGAATTTGTATTTTGTAAATAAAGAAGTGAATAGAAGGAAAAAGACAGATGCTCCGTGTTCCAGATATAATTATTTTTTTCTCAGATACTGAGAGACTATGTTGATTGATGGAAAATATATTATTAGTTTGACACTGTCATTACATAAAAATTTTTTTTTTTCCTATTGTGGTTTTTAAAAGTATGTTAACATTTTTGCATTCTTTAATTGGAGAAAGCAAGGAAAAAAAGATGAGAAGCCGAAGCTCATTAGCAGGAAGGTGGTTTATAATGTAGATGTTCATAGTTTAAGACCTTGCTATTGTTAGTCTCCAGATTCCAGATACAGAAATTTAAATTAGTAGAAATTGTGAATACTGATCAGATTTTGATCAAAAACCCTATCTTCAAAGTTAATGATTTTTCACGATACAAGTTTTCTTTGAAAAAAGCTCAAAACTTAAAGGAATAGAACATTCAAATATAAATAACTGTGTAGTAATTATTAGCCTGAGTATTTCATGGACACTCTTCTGAAAGCTTGAAATACTTATCTTTGACCATTATACTTATTATCCTCTAAGAAGGGAAAAATATGTTTTGTGGTATTTTATCCTGCAAAATAGATTAGGTGTGAAAAACATGAGACCTTCTTTATACTTGTTTGTTCTTGATTTGTTGGCTTGATTGCTGACAGTAAAATCTTTATTGAAGAGACTAATTCTGGTTTCAGTTATACTACTGTACTGTACATCTTTACTAGAAATAGATATCTCAATATAATCTTTAATTTTATTGGAATAAATTTTTATTCACTTTACATTAACAATTTTATTCCATGATTATTTTCTAAAATCCAACTATATTAAAACCTTTTTCTCTTTTAAATGGATCTTTAAGATCAGTGAATAACAGGGACATCTTGCAGAAACTATTCCATAATATGCGCGTATTGTTGCAGCTTTTCCTGTTCACTGAAGTCATGGAGCTTTTTTAAGTCTTACTGTTTCCTCCCTTATTTTTCTCTGGATAGAGGGTAGTCTTGTGGATTTGAAACTCAAGTGGTTTCAGGCGTATTATTATTCTGTAACCTAAGGAAGTTATTTCCCTTTTACTAACCCTCTGAGTAGATGTAACTATATGTATGTCCACACACACATATCTATAAAGCCATCTTAGCAGCTCATAATGAGGATGGAAGTATGGGCCATGTTTATTCAGGATAAGGTCATGAATTGGACAATATAATCTATAATGAGTATGACCACTGTGTCCTACTAGTGGGGCAGGAGAGAATTGTGGGAAAACTTGTGGTTAAAACTGAATTGCAAAAAGATGAGTAAAAGAATGGACAGAAATTCAGAACAAATCACAACTTGCCATCTTGGAAAAATAAATTCTTCTCTGTAAAAATAAGTTTCAACTGATATTCTGAAAATGTTTAGCTTAATGCTGGCTAGTTCTCTTTATGACCTGTAGGTGTCTCAAGGATTATATAATGAAATTTTTCTTCACTGTTTAACTAAATTCACCCCACATCTGCTGTCTCAAATCCCATCTGATCTCTAGCCTTATAGAGCTTGGAGTTCACCTTCAGAGTTCTTTACAGTTCTTCCTTCATTTTAGTGTTGGATGTCATTTAGTTCTCTCTGGGGTCTGTTCTCCTTTGTTTCTTTCGCTTTCAGCTCCATACATTCTTTCCTGCTATATCCAGGGCTTGGGGTAGCTTCTTGCTTGTGTTGTGTCCTTGCTTCTGATCAGCTTTCATGCAATTCTTATGTAATCTTTTGCAGAGCTTTCCAATATGGCTTGTTTTCCAGCTGTTGTGACAAAAAAATTCTTAGCAATAATCTGAAACCTGTTTATGAAGCTTATGATAAAAAAAAAAATAAATATGATAAATATTATTCCATTGTTGTTATTTTGTTTCTGTCAATCTGGATTAGTCAAAATGTGCTTAATGCTCAAGATTTCATGCAGTCACAAATGCACTTATAATATAGCATGGTTTTGTGAAATTACGGATGAATAATTAGCTCTTCTTGAATATGTAGGTTAACCAAATGTGAATCCCTTTTGATAAACAGTTTGATCATTTCTGAATAATAATATTGCAGTAAGTACTTGTTTATTTCATGTTCAGAGCAGTTAATCTGTAGATAATTTGCAAATACGTTTTAGTTCATAGCTAGCAGTTGTTAAATTTCAATTTGTTTCAATTATCCCCATAGTTTTATATCTGTATTAAAATTTTATACAGCTATTCAACGTAAACCAGTATTGTGATCAGCATGTTAATAAAGGTGGTAGATACCATTTCAGTTTTTTGTACAGGTTTTCCTGTTATTTTTACTTTGAGTATATATTCCAATAGTTGCTTTTATTATTTTCATGATGGCTACATGATACGTGAACTTATGCATTTTAATTACCATTAGTAAAACATCTTTCTCGGCAACTTCTAGGACCTTTTGACAATATTCTCTAGTTTTTATCTTTGTGTTTAACAGAAATCTCACAGTAACCATCACCATAACAGATACAAAGAATAGGTGGGTGTGACACCATACTGTTTCTATATTGTAGTTCCTGCAGTTCCTGCTTCTATCAAATTTGCATGAATGACGTTGAGTTCCTGTGGTATTGCCTGGAAAGTTGACTGCTCCCCATGTTTCACTTTGTCTCTCCTAAATTCATTCAAGGATTTTTATATGAAGAATGTAAGAAGTGTTTAAGACTTACTGGAATAGAAATGATTTGCAGTAATATTAAGAAATTTTGAAATTTTTCGAAAAAGAAAAAGGTAGCATAACTAACATGAAGTATGAGACTGTGGCAGAATTGCAGTGTAACATTTATGTATCACTTCCTTAGTCCTATCTTAACTGTTGTATGAGGCTCTCCTTTCAATGTGTTATTTGAGACCTTGGAAATACTACAACCAAACTTGCTGTGGCTTCTTTACATGCACAGCTGCAATTTCAGACCTGAAAGCCCGTTAAACCTGTTTAAAATTATGCTCTGATCTTATTCTTTCTGAGCTGTGTGCAAGTATATCACCTATTTATCATCACTGTTCTGTAGAAACTTGTATTTTCTCTTTGCTAAATTGGAAGATGAATCAACATGGCAAGTTCATGAGGTAGACATAGAAAATGAGGTGAATGTTGTTTATGTTATCCTGTACGTGTTGAGTATTCCTTCTCAGGATGTGCTGAAGTCCATTGGTTTAGAATAGCTCTCAGTTCAGCCAGGATTCACAACACTCTGGCCTGCTTCTCTATGGTATTTTTTCCCAATAATACACGCAAGCCACCAGAAATGAACTTGATTCTTTTGTGTGTTATTTTCTCTTTGCAGGATTTTGTTTCAGTACTTTTGAAATTTAGGAAATATATTAATAGTTTTTGAAAGAGAATTATAAAGAGTTTGACTGAGGTGTTTAAAACATTCACCAGAACCTATTTTATTTGCAGTATTCCCTCAACATACAGCATAATAGCTTGAGGCTCTTACTAGTATACAGCTGCACTTTCCTGGGCTCGAAAAAGATTCTACAGCCATTCATGATGTTGATAAAAGCTGTAAATAGGGTGATTGAACTAAAAATAATCTTGTCAGGTCAGCAGTTTTTATTGTTCAATGTATTTGTTTTAGAAAAGGAAAAAGGAGACTGTATCTGGAAAGACTCAATCTGTCCAGTTCTGTCTCAACAGAACTGCTCTGAAGCCTTTAAAGCAGTATTACCTAACACTGTGGCTGTGCTAGCAAACACAATTTTTTTTTGCACTAGTTCATTATTTCTCACAAGCTTTACCACATCCCTAGAAGCTTTAAGTGCTACTCAAGCCAGTTTTTAAAGCACTCTTCAGTTAGTCTTCATGAACTGCTCCTTACAATGCAATTGTAAAACAAGCACAAGGACTCCAAATGCAGGGAGATGGATGCCTGAATTGTAGGCACTACTCTTCCCGATGACTCTGTACTGAACCAGGGCCTTAGAAAAAGGACTTCAGCATACCACTTCTTATCTGGAAGAAAAATAAACCTGAACTTTTACTAATTACAGCATCTATTACTTGACTTTTTAGTCGATATTTCTGCTGCTAAAATGTTCAGTCTTACAGGTAATTCTTCTTAGTTGTATAACTTCTGAAATTTCTGTTTGAATAAAGCCGGTGCTGTTCTGAATTATACTACTGCTGTGTTGGCTCTTAGTTGCTGTATTCCAGATCCTTAAAGGGTTTTTGATTGAATACTTGTCTGTGCCACTCTGCTATGTTGGCATGCTAATGTTTTGAAGGTAAATAATTCAGTCTGAGTGTAAGAGCTATGCTATGTGCAATCCAGATAAGCTAATCTGTTTTCCAGATGAAAACTGAAACTGAAGCAAAGTCCTTAATTGGCCCTTCTGTTTCATCTGCACTGAAGAAATTAGGCACAATTCAGCATTATTTTGTTCAGCAGTGAATGCACTCTTGTTGTATCTTGTTTTTATTTTGCTCATTATAAACACTGCTTGGCTCCCCTCTGTGCTATTATTTTATGCTCCTCTAAGTTAATTTAAAGGGACTGACTAGTACTAAACACTTGCAATCCAGTCTTAGATCTCAAATTTGGTTGTGGGATAATTGGTTGGCCTTGAGTCAACTCTTTCTCCTGCTATTATCCTGAAAACTTCATTTACTTGGCACAGCTGTGCTATGAGTTAATTTCGTGATAACTGGTTTAAAAAAACAAAACAAAAAGAAACAACAAACCTACAAACAGAAAAGCACAAAAACTGAAGAGAGTGCTCAAAAAAAAAAAAAAAAAAGCAACATGATAGCCTCAGGTACTGTGTGATGTTACTGGGATTGTGAGCTTATAACAAAAATCATAGAGAAAGCCAAAGTAGCTGAGCACAGAGCTGACTATAGATCCTTGGTTCTGTTTTAGAAAGTTAGTGCATGTACTAAATGATAAACTGAATTCTCTGTAAATCCTGTATTTCTGGAATACTTATAAAGAAAAGTAAGAGGCGTTACTCTAACAGTATGGGTAATAGTCAAATCATAAACTTTAATTCAACTCTAATTTTCATGTAGTCCCTTCATGGTGTAGACATCACTAATTAAAGCAGCCTTGAGTAATATTAATTTAAAATATAGGAATACAGTAACAGCATCAAAATAATGACAGCAATAATGTGTCATGCTGATTAAACATGTTAGGACTCAGTTTTATTTTTAGTTTAGCTCATCTTCCTTTACACTCTTTTTCTACTTTTCTTCTGATTGTGAGTGCTGCTGTTAATCTGTAGTGCTGAACTTGCAGCAATGTTAATAAAAACTTTGCCAATGGAAAAAATATTTTTAAATATTATGAACATAATAATATTTTAGTTACTGTTTGTGCTTTGAGACTGAATGCTTTGAAGGACTTTTAAATGTACTGCAAATTCCTTCTCTACAACCATTACTCTTTTCTTACTGTCATGATATATGATACTTCATTCTGATTACTTCATAAGTGTCAATAAACTGTTTTTTTTCTGAAGTTTCTGCATCTTTCACATTTTTTTCCCCTCTAATTTCTCTCTTTTTTTTGGTTACTTGAATATATTTTTTCTAGCGATTGTTTTTTCTGTATGCTACTAATTGATAGCATGTAGACAACGCCAGTGGCTAGGCAACAGTGTACTCATTTGCAGGCCCAAACCGTGCCTGTACTGTGAGATGGCATTCTTAGTACTGTGTTGCTGTGTCAATGAAGTAAAACATAATGTTTCATTCAGGGCTGAGAGGCTGCATCAAACTACTGCATTCTTAGATAAGAATACTTTTATCCTTCTGTGACAGTCAGGGAAAATAAATGGCATACAAATTATTTTTTTGAAATTGAATTTTTATTGGAGATGTATTTTGAGGGAAAGACTGTAGTTCTCAAGAAATTTAGAGATGATTTTACAATGCATTCTAATATCGCTCTCTTACTGTGAACCCATGTATAAATTTTGAAAATCAGCTGAAGTCATCAAAACAGGCAAGGGGTTAATGAGAATCTCCTAAACTATCTCAAGCTATTAACTTATTAAATATCAATCTATTCATTTATCTATGTTTTTTTTTTCTTTTTTTTATACTCTATATACTAAGAAGTTCTTACTCACTTAAGGGAATGCATATTTCTACAGATAAAATGAATGGGAGAAGAGGCAGTTTGATTTGCCAAATTCTGAAAGGCACTGTGATTCAATGAATTTGATTCTCGCAGTAGGTGTGTCTGCAATATTAACACTTGCTTCCAGAGAATATGTTTTAGTATCTGATCACAAGGAAAATCAGAGAGGAAAATTTGCTACTTCTTTTTTAAGCTGGAAGACAAATTCCAATAAGGTTGTACCTTTTAGGTAAGCTCTCTGTTTCCTTTACACACAGACCAGTCAGCCTCAGTAGCTTTCTTTTCAAATACAAGTTATGTTAATGAATTCCACTGTAATATGTTAGCTTTAGAAATGCTTCCCAAGTATGTGTCATTGCGTCCAAATTTGTGCTTTGTCATCAGGCTCATTTCTTGTCTTTACCACACAATTGCAATCAAGTACAAACATGCCTTTTTTAATTGGCTAAGAAATGAGAGTCACTGACCACCTTCTTAGAGGAGCAAGTAGCTCCTCTCCAAGTAGCTGGCATGACTACCATCAATGACAAATAATGTACATACCCTGTTACCAGCCTGTAAAAATTACTGCTTCATACCTTCTTAAACTCCTGACACTCGTTTTCATTTGCTTAACTCTAGAATTCATTATAGATGAAATTTGTTAAAAGTCCAGATTACTGACTTATGCCTGAAACCCGAAAATTACTGGAAGAAGATTCCTTTAATGTGTTTCTGATCCTTCCAGTTATACCATTGCATTTCTATATTGATATGCAAAATGTAAGCCAAGCTAAACTTGGCCACATGTGCTTAAAGCCAGTCTGCCTTTATGGCTAGAAAAATACTATTTGTTAAAATCACTGATCCTTGAAGGCTGACAAAACTGGGAAGTTGGATCTTGCTACCTGCATTCATTGCTTGAACATCTATCTCCATGCCATCACTCTATTCCTTGCAATTAGCTAGTAAAATTTCAGCTATGAGGAAGAGTTATTGGATGATCTAACAGATCATCAAAACTCATTTAACTCATTTTCTCAGCAGTTAATATCCTCCTCCATAAGATGGCTGAAGATAGGCTCACAGGGTGTCACAAAGAGTAATTAAAAAAGCAAGCTTGTCATCACAGGGTTTACATTAATAATTCAGATATCTGCAGGATTATTATTTCTATTATATATATATTTATATTCTATTATATCTATATTTTATATATATATATATATTATATTATATTATATCTATATCTATATTCTATTATATATATATTTATATCTATTATATATATATATATATATTCTCCCTTGACTGCAAGGAACATCTTGCAACACTGACTTTTGATATCTTTCGATAGCAAGAAAGAAACTCATTAGCTGTCCTAAGAAGAGGATATGCATTTACAAATGCAGGAGATAAAATATTTTAAATCACTCTTAGTTCCTAATAGAGAAAATGGTAAAGCTCTCTTTTGCTTAAGCAGATATGGACTGTAGTTATAAATGTACTGCAGCTACTGTAAATATTCTTCATTTTCGTTTCACCCAAAGTTATTATAACTAAGAATGAAATTATTTTACAGGCTTTTTATTTTTTTCATCTCTTCTCATTAATAAATAGTGAAAAAGGATAGCAGGAAATAATCAAATATTCTTGCCATCTACAAGATATCTTTCAAAGCTTTCTGCCATTAATATTCAAGGACTTCTTATTTTTGTAAGACTTCTTTAAGAATCCAGCCAAGATGCCAATATTTCATGTTCTTTTACAGTACTTGTGGAAGATCTTTTCATTTCAAACTGAATGTGTGCTTCTTGAAAAGCTTGAACTGTTTTTGGCAGATCAGGAAAAAACCTAACAGAAATAATAAAAAAAATCTCCCTGCAGCTCAACTAACTTCTTAGCTGTATATGAAATGTATTCTTGACTCTCATAAAATGTTAATAATGTGTTCACATTTACAAATAAAGATCTGTGTAGTTTGTAAAATGAATTGTAGCATGTTCTTATAATTCCCTAGTTGAGATTTCGTTTTCATATGATATTTCTTCACAGCATACGACTACTGGGGAAACTGCAGATCGTTTAACCTCTTGATTTTTTTATTTTTTGTTTTTGTTTTACCTTTCCAGAAATGAATTTCTTTTTTGCAAGAAATCATCATTATTTATTGAATTGGAAAGCTAGCAGACCGATGGTCCCCTGGGTGCTGTGAGTAACATGTAAGTGTAATATGTTTACTGTTTCACTGATGACATGTTCATGTTCAGTTCAGTTAGGGATTATGATTAAATTTTAACAGAGATATTCTTAATTTATTTTCTTTATCCTACCAACAGATAAAATAATATGACTATATCGTCTCATTTTACTTCGGATGAAAGGCTAATTGATTCAACTTTGTTCATGGTTTAGTTTCAGTCTTCTCTGTATGCAAACATTTGTGGGGATGGTTTTATGCTCTCCAGTATATGAGGATTGTATGAGGATCTGTCACTGAAATAGCTACGCAGTCATGCAATAGCAGTATTTTAGTCATTGATTCTTGGACTGCAGCTTTCCTCAGAAGTTTGGCAAGAATAGAGAGGTGATTGAGTTTTTGTGTTATATACAGTGAATACCAGGAGCCTAAACTTTAGGTTGACTACACAGCCAGACTACTTGCCTTTGTTAATGTAATCTTTTCTAACAACTGTGAGTAATTTCTTAATACAAAGTGGTCTTTTTCCCTCAACTGAGAGAAAGGATGGTTTCAGTCTGCCTGTTCAAATGTATTGTAGGGTACAAACTCTAGGGTTTAGTTTCCGAACTGGGTTCTAGAAACTGCAGATTGAGAACTGAAGCAATTCTGTATTTTCATGTAATGCTGGTAATAAGAAAATGCAAAGTTGGTCAAAGACTTAAGGGTCTTGAGAATGTAGTGTCAGAATTATCATTTTAGCTATAAGGTTTGCAGTGATATTTGTAGATACCACTAGGATTAGACTAAGGGAGAACTGAAGTCTGAGGATGTCTATTATCAACATCTACACTAGTTTTTGTTGTTCATAAATACTTTCAGTGTCATGATTATATGGTTTAAGATCAAATGTTTCATTATTAGGAAAAGAAAATAAATCTCATCAACTTGTTCTGAAGGTGAGTTCCTTTACTTTGTGTGCTTATTAGCATTTGTGATAAGAGATTAATTTGAAATAAAAATTAAATGGATTTGACAAAAAAAAGAGAAAATATAGAGTGCACTTGGCCTAATATGACTGTGCAGCTATTGGCTGTAGTTAAGCAAGAAGATTCAGCTTTTTTTTTTTTTCTGTGATGTCCCATCATTTACATTTCCTGCTATTACTGTCCTTATTATTTTATGGTATTTTTAATTCCTCACTGCTTTCTAGAAGTTGTGCGCTTCTTGTCATATCTAGTGTCCTTGTAAAAGTGCCTTATGATAGCACCTAACAAGATAACTGAACACATACAGCAGGTGCTTGATTTTTTTCAGTGCATTCAGATGTTGAAAGTATTCTGGTAGCAAGATTGACACTGATGACAAATAGAGCTGATTTAAATTATTCGTATCTTTATAATCAGAAAATGTGAATTGGTTGAAACTAAAATGTTGTCCTCAGTTTTACATCACAACAACTCACTATTTTGTCTGCTTAATATCTTTCATTTTCTAAATTACTTTCTGAATCAAATAATTCAGTACTTTTACAAAATATTCATGAAATGTACAAGAAATTATTTCATTGAATAGGAATTTTGCTTAAGGAAATGTATTTTCAGTGTGTTTTGTAGGAGAGTGTCATATGACCAGTGCTGATACTTATGCATATGTTAATTTTAAGAGTGTTTTATGTGTGTATTAGTCTTCAGCTGAAAACACTGTTCAGGAGTGATTATTTTCTTGTTTGAGAATTGACTTAACTGAAAACATTTTAAATTGCATAGTTACATGAGGAACAGTTATTTTCAATTCAATCAAAAATGGCTTTTAGTAAGAGCACAGAAATTAGTGACAATATGTTAGGGGACCATGTATCACAAAAGACACAGAGTCAGTTTGCATGCAAAAGTCATTTAGCTGTGATAACAGAAATTAGATTTCAATCAGTATGCTCTTTGTTATTAATCCATTTTTCTTCTTTCATCTGAAGAGGTCCTAATAACATGTTAGGCAAATCATGCTCTTTTAGAAACTAATTTGAAAAAAAAAATGCTTTTGAATCCTCACAATTTCAGTCACGCATTTTATAAATATAATTATATGTTTCTTTGCTACTACTGTATGAATGCATACTTTGTAAGTGTGCACAATGTTGTACTTTTGGTTTTGATCCAAACCTATTGCTGTGAATGAAAATTATCTTATTATTTAAGCAGACTTATGAGATAACTGTGGGTTGTGCAACAAGAATGTTGTTTTGAAGACCTAGTAAATATTTTTAAGTATAGGAGTACTACTGATTAATAAGTAGGGTTTAAGTACTAATGTAAATGTCTCCCTTGGGAGCAGAAGAGGTGGTGTCTTAGGTCATCTTGGTTGTTTCACCAGTCTCATCTATGGTCTGAACTTGGTAAAAAATTTCTAGTGTGTACCCAGGTAAACACCTGTGTGCATTCTGCATGAGAGAACTTTCAAATACGTTGGTATGAATATAATCTCAGGTGGACTGAAGCTATAAAGCTACTTAACAGTCTTTGTTACAGACACTGGTCTTACTGCGTTTGGGGGCTTTTGATCTGCTATTGTGGGTATCTTTTTTTCTTTTTCTTTTTTTTTTTTTTTTGTCTCTATGGCTAGCTTACGGATAGAACAAGAGAGCTTAACTTTTACCATCAATGATGTTGAGAAATTACTACCAATTTAGTAGTATTTCTTCTGCTTCTAGTCTGGCCATGATAATTTTTAGCAAACAAAGATCCCATTTTAATTTCACCCCTCATCAGATAAGAATCTGATGATTTTTGTTGGATCACTTTCAGAGGTCCATTACTCCACTGTCTGGATATTTCAGCACTATTCTTGTTTCTCTCAGAATCACAGGCTGGATTCAGATACAGTTGCTCCTCCACATTTAGTGTCTCCTAGATATAGCTCTATCATACATACTTGTCATCTAACATACAAGATGTTAATGCACGAAGCGTGCCTACAAAGTATTAATACAAGGCTATGCAGGCTGCCTAAGACCCTTGTGAAGAATGAATGGATTCTGATAGATCTTTTTATGCAGTGATCAAAAATTATTTTTTTTGACATATAATTGTGGTGTTGTTTGGATATGTACATTCCATCCCTATCACAAACCATTAAGTCACCTTATGTTCAATAAATGTAATATTTGTTTCCTTTTCTTTGTTATTCTAGATTTTTTTTTTCCTAATTTTGATACTATCCACAGGTTCTGTGTAGCCTTCTTTGATTGTCAAATCCTCTTGTCAACTTTATCTGTATAATTCTAAATTCAAATCAACATAATGTACAACCACTAAAATGTCACTGGAATTAAAATAGCTACAGAGAACTGTCCAAGTCTATTGCAATCAGTGTATTCCAAGAAGCTCATAAAAATGTGTAAGGAAATTGAGATTGAAGGGAGGTCTTTGGTTTTATTCACCCCCCCCCCTCATGTAAAGTAATCAAGGTATTGATTTCTGTCACCCAAATTATCCCCCCCCCCTCATGTAAAGTAATCAAGGTATTGATTTCTGTCACCCAAATTATACAGATTGCAATCATGTATGTGATGAAGTTATCTGTGGAATATTTGAGATGAAAAAAAAAATCTTTTTTTTCAAAAAGAGTTGCAATTTTTTTCAAGAGTATTCCTTAAGGAAATTGTCTGAAGAACCTTTCTGCCTTGTTGGCACTGTTAATGATTTGATTTTGTACTCCTTTGAAACTTCAGTAGAGGTGTCTGTGGCAGGAACTGTAATGTCCTTCCTGCCTGTGCTGGCCTTGATGTCTTTTCTGAAGAAAGTTTATTCATGTATTTTGTGGCTTCAAGCATAATGTTAATTTGATGCAAAGATTAAAAAAATAAAAAGAAAAAGATTTCTGCTTTTCACAATTGTACTGTTGCATAACACATTTAGTTTATTTTTCTTCCAACAAAACTGCAAATGTTTCTCTGAAATTGGCCCAAGGAATGTGCTAAATGAACAGCTTCACTTTCTTCCCCAGTCATGACAGTAGTTTTCATTTGAGCTTGGTTAGTACTTGTTGAAGGAGCATGCAATTTATGTAGACAAGTCCAAATAACTGAGATGTGACCTTCTCCCATTCCTTGATTAATTGCTTGAGGGGTTAACAGTTAGACCCTTGCGGACATGACAAGTAATTATTATTATGATATAAAACAGTAATCAAGACTAATACTTTCTAAGCCATTTAGGTTTAGTTTCACTTTAATTTAGATACCTATCGCCATCTAACTATATAGGATCCTTCTGTGTGAAAAGACAGGAGCTAACTTCTGCAAAAGATGATTCTTACCTATTTCTTAAGATGGGTATGATAATGTCATATTGAAGTACTCTTTTTTTTCCTCCTCCCATTTTGCAAGGAGACTACAGTGACATCTCAGACTTAAGTGTTTTAATTTAGGTTTTTAAAAGTTAAATAGGAATCCTCATCCTCTGTGAAAAGTGACCCATGCTGACAGACATATTTATAGCAATTAATTCAGTAAGAAACTTACTTTAGTTTCCTAATTCTGCCTTCAGTATAATTATGGCATCTTGTGTTCAGTTGTGAATGACTGTTGTAAGATACTTATCTCTTGTATTTCAAGGTGTAAACTGGGGGGGTGAGGGGGGAGGAAACACAACACAAAGGTGTTTTATTTTGGCATGGTAATTATTTAGAGCAAGTGACTTCTAATTATGCAGAACTAGTTTACAATGGAGCTAGTCTTGTCAGTGTTGTATTTTGTCAGTCTTGTACTCTGTCACTCAGAGTAGCACCCATAATGCTATGGGACGTCATCTTTGGGTTGTTTCAATCAATTTTTTCTGTTTCTTTTTCACAATTTTTAACTTTCCTGAAGCATGACACTAACAATCTTCTGGTTGCTTCGCTTCTTATCTCACTTAATCTCATGCATTAAGTTTGTTAGCGAGTTCTGTTCTGACAGCATGCAGTTGTCCAAGGTAATGGTTGAAGCTTTTGGAGGTGTTCAGCTGGTGTCAATCTTGTAGAAAGATAGTGCAATTTGTTTTCTCAAGGCTTTATGCATTTCATGTAAAAATATATTTTCAGCAATCTCTTAAGGGAATTTACAAGATTTTCAGGTTGTTCTTCTCCACCCACCACTGAAAGTGGATTCTTTTAAACTTGATGTGGCAAAATAATGGCAGCACAACTCCAATGCTCTTGTACTGTGATCCAGTCTGGTTGTATGGATAAGGAAGAGGTATTTAGATAGTGGAAAATTATATTAGTGGTACACTTGTTTCTTGACAAAACAAAAACAGTCATAGCAATAAAAAACAAACTGAACAAAACAGAACCTATCCATACTTGCCAAATTATCAATTACCTGTATGTGTCCAGTGTCTTATTTATTTGCTTGGTTTAAAATAAAACTATTTGACACATTTCAGGCACTAATATTGTACCAAACAGCATGTAGCGAATATTATTAGATATCTAAACATATTATATATACCCAGAGCAGCATGAGAAATTAAAACTAGTGTTTGATTAAACATCAAGACCACATTCAGTTTGATTTATTGTAATCCTACATATATACTAAACACAGCTGTTGATGTAGTGATATAATATTCATTTACATGTTTTAATTACAATAATTTTAATGCTTATCATTTTAATGCCATTAAAAATTATTTACATTACTTAAACGCTTCTATTCTCAGCAACCTTGTAGCAACATTGTGTATTAGGTCCATCATATATTACATACTAAATAAAACCATTCACAAACTAAAGGTCTATTGACTCATTTGTATGCTCTCAGTTTTCAGACTGCGGATGTCTGACAGTGTAGTTACTATGAAGTATGTTTTGTCACCAGTTTGAAGGTCACTTTGAAGCAAAACTAAGAGCATATCCTTTGCATCACCAATTGTAAATTTACTGTGTTTCTGGTGGATGCAGAACGATTGATATTTATCAATTAGCTAAAATGTCTGAAGTTATGCATTAAATGCTGGCAAATGCCAAGATTTTTCATAATATGCTTAAAGCATTGGTATATATACATATACACAAATCGTTTAACCTCCTGGGAGAGAAAACTGAAAGCACATGATCAACCAGCTCTTCATGACTTCTCATTAAAATACCAGAACAACACTCCTGTATTTGAGTTCTTCCCAGTTAGTTTTCTTGCTTTTGCAGAGGAGCTTCAAAGAATGTTTAACTGTGGATTGTTTTTGTCATACAGTACTCTCAAACCAAGTCATCTCTTGATTTGAAGAACTGAAAGCTCTTATGAGGGACTGAGAACTAAGAAAATGCTATACTTTTGTATGTATTTATAATGGAGTTTGTTTCTCTTGAACAGAAATTTCCTGCTTGCTTGCAGATGCAGACTGCTGTGCTAGAGAGCTTGCTGTTCCTCTTTTTCTGTTTTCTTTTAATTTTATTTTTAATTTCCTTTTTTTTCTTTTTTTTTTCTGCCTGTGACTTGGCTGGAAGCACAGAGCTGCAACTATTGCTCAGCCCTATATAGTTAGTAGCACCTTTTTGGGCCTGGGGTACTGCCCTGAGGGATTGTAGCTTTTTAGGTGAGGAAGTATAAGTCAAAATAAGGCCTACTTGATAAAAGCAATCTTGTTTGGGAGGAAAATTGTGATGGAATATTCTAAAAGTATAGTACTTGAATGCCATTTGGCAAAGATGCATCATACTTTTTGCCAGTACCAGCAAGTAGTGTTTGAAATTTCACAATTTTAAGGTACTGATATATAAACAGTTATCTGTGTGCTTTGCTACTGCTAGCATTGTGGTTTGTTTTTTTTTTTTGGTATCCTGATGGCACCCATTTTTGTTGGAGCATCAGTCTGCTTCAGTTCTGCTTCTTGGTAAATGTTCCAAACTGTGTCAATTAAATACATATAAACAGGTTTATAAGGTATATTCCATTGTTTGTATGGTTCAAGCTAAGGTGCAGAGATGGTATCTCAAAGTTTTATCTGTGTAGTGAGAAATAGATACCAAGAGTTTCAGCCATGGTTTTCTTTTCTAAAAATAAACAGTATGCTTCAGAATAATTTCCAGCCTAATTGCTGCATTTATTGTGACCACAGTAGATATTCCAAATCTTTCCTCATAAACTTATGAGCCTCATGTGATAGTGCAGTTTGCCATTTATTGAGCACAGTTATTTTCCTAGCAGATATGCTTCCCTCAAAGATCTGATGTTGAATTGGATGATTTAGCTATAGTTCTCTCTGTAGTCTAAATATATATTGCATAGAGAAAATATATTCCTTCAGTTCTAGTATTCATTGTCAGTATTGTTAGATAACCATCAGTTTGGTACATGGAAATACATAAAATGTAAGGAACAAGTAATTAAAGAGTGGATAATGCTGTTTGTCTAAAATAAAATTACGTTTATTTTTTTCTCCACTAAATTGAATTCTGAGTCTGTTCAGACTAATGAAATATCAATTTAACAAAATTTCTCTTTCTGATTGACATACTCCTATTCTCTGCTTTCTATTTCCATAGAATCATTGAGGTTGGAAAAGACCTCTAAGATCATTTAGTCCAATCATCAGTTCATTTAGTTCAACCATCTTTTTTTTGTGTTGTTGTTTTTGTTTCTGTATCCCTCTGAATGCCACTTAAAGTAAAAAAAAAAAAAAGAAAAAAAAAAGAAAAAAAATTGTTCGTTTATTATTCTTTTTAAAATTTCTATTATTCTCATTATGTTCAGTAGTACTGGTGATCTATTCTATATCCAGATATATGCATATATTTGCTCCCAATTTTTTTAAGCTACTGTGTCCTGTAACGTAAGAAAACATTCCTTTTAAGCAGGCTGTGTGTCATTCTATCTGAAGTATTCTATCTAAATTCCTTACATTGACTTCCACTTTAATGAGCATAGCATGAGAAGGAAGGAAGAGCTTTTTCTTCTTATCTCATAATCTTCTAGTGTCTGCTTAAAACTTCATTTGGAAAAATAAAATTAATTCCAGTGAAGTTCATTACTTGGTGATGTAGTTAAAGATACATAGTAAGTCATAAATAGTTAACTAATGAATCAGGTAGATGTTTGATATATAAAGCACAGATTTCTGGGACTTATTTTCTTGCATTTATTTATCCCCATAAACATGCTGTAAAAATACACAGAGAAAGACAGATGCGCACTGAAATAGAAAATGCCTAAAATTTCATGAGATGTTCAGTAGCACTGCAGAATAAGTGTTGTAAATTGTTTTTAACACTTAAATATATGCTGTGGCTATGAAGTCATGGTTGGATGCATTACAAGAATAAGCTGAGAGTGCTACCTAACATGAAGAATATAGCAGTTGCCAACCAAAAGGTGGCTGAGACAGGCTGCCAGTGTAGCTTTCAACATTGCTGTTGCGCCCTGTGAGCCTGATGATTACTCTCATTCTCCAGATGCAATCAAAATGGTCTCAGGAAGAGAAGGAAAGAGCTGCTACAGACAGTGTCAAGGCAGTTAAGGTGTAATTCTTGGAAACCTTCATGTCAGAACCTGGAGTACCTCAGTAGTACTTCCTTTACTGATTTGAGGCAGGATTTTCAGTTCACTTGTGAGCTTTGAGTGAAAAAATATGGAGATAAAATGTTTTATATCATGGGAAATAATCATTAGGGGCCTGCTTTTGTTCATGTAAACTGAATTAAGTAAAAGTAATAAAAAGGAGTCTATCAAAACCAAAATTATGTATGACACTATTAGAAATGCAGAATGTTAAGCTATTTTCCTGATTTGTAGGATGCGGGAATCTGAATACAGACTTGATCCTAGAGTTTTTCTCTCACTTTCAGAGGCATGCATGATCTTAAAGTGTTTTATGAAAATTACCATATTCCTGGGAGTTTTGAGAGGATTAGTTTGGAAAAACAGGAGAAAATATTTCCACTAACCTCAGAAAAGTGGGTGTTGAGTAATTCTCTTTGAGGATCTTTTGATCCTCCTCCTACGGAAACTGTCCTGTTTGAGAGTCATAGAGGACAAAAACTGCCACTAGTCAGAAGACTTGATTTGAAACTATGTCCCTATCTCCACTAGAAAATACTCAGTTTAGGGTATGAGCTCTTTCTGTATTTCTGTCACTAGCTGTTAGCTTGGATAAATGCCTGTGTTTCATGCTCCAATTACAGTAAATGTCTTCTAATGACAATATCCTAGTAAAGAGGATTGGTTTAAAAAAAAATAATAAAAAAAAAAGTGATATGAAAATAGTAACATTCCTTTAATAGTAAATATCATCGGAAGAACATTGTTCATTTTCCATTAACTATATTGGTATCATTTAGACTCACTTTCAAAATTGCACAGAATCACTCAGCCATAAAAGGTGAAAAGAGATCAGAAATATGAGCAGCAAGGTCTGACTTCCTGTGTTCTCTATGTCCTTTCTGCCAGGACAGAGCAACTGTTTATTTGTTATTCACCAATGCATGTTGCTAATCAGCAGCAAAAAAGAGAGAGCAGACATAGAAACACACCTTCTAGTTAAGTTAGAATAATGTTTTTCTAATCCTTTTGTTATTATGCTTTTTATTTTTCTGTTGTGTTTTTGTCTTTGGATGTCCCGAAATACTTCAATGAACAATACAAAATAGCTTTGGTACCACACTAACTCAATTTCTCTGTCATTCTTTCATTTCTTTCATATAAATTCTTCCATGATGTTCTCAACATGACTTTCTTCCTATTTTATTTCATTTTCATAAACATATCTGAATGACAAAATGCGGAAGTCCCTCTTTTTGCTATTAGTAGGCAGGAGACTCATAAACGTAAAATGGTCTGAAAAAGTCCATGCAGTGAAATTATGTGGTAGTTTACCACTTGGAGAGATAAAGTTCTCTTTGATGTACTGCTGATGGTGTTGTATTACACAACACAGCCAGAAATGAAGCTATTTATATTCACCTCCATTACTCCTCATTCATGATATTTGTTGCAATTTCACTTCTTGAAAGGTCTTGTTATCCTTTGCTCTCTTTGAACAGAGTAATTGATGATTAGAAGTGTGATATTTTACCCTCATTAAGAAAAACACATTCCTGAAAAATGCTTAAGGTTTACGGAATGAATCACATGTGCTTTACAAAATGTTAACTCCTTAACTTTATTGACATTTTGTCTACATTCTTGATTTGCATAATTCATAGCAGATATTTTTTTTCTTACAAATCACTATCAATTTACTTGACATTATCCAAATGAAGTAGACTTTATGCTTCTTACCACATTGTCTTTTGCTCTTCGGTTCTATGTATTCATTCATATACTTATGACTGCCAAAGCACAGGAGATATTTACTTCATACATAATTATTATTTAAAAAAACAACTAAGAAAAAATCACATGTTCTTTCTGAACATGTGTTCAAGAGGATGGTACATCTCCCTGAAATGCCTGCCATTTGTTGAGGTTAAATGTGATTTGATCAGCTCATGGAATTCATTCTGTAATACAGCCACATGCTGATTTAAATCTGGGAGCTATTGTGGACTGGAACCTCATCCTTTATATAGAGTATGCCATCCCATCAGTGTCATCGCTTCTCCTGGCAGTGTAGCTGTTTTATAAACCCTAGGAATTTGCTTAAATTAGTAGAAGAAGAAAGATATGTGTTTAATTGATGGTGTAATTTTTAATTAACATAGGAATAGATGTTTTGTTCTAGAGAAAACTGAAGTAAGAATGTACAGTTGTATTTCTTTGCCAGTGAGCTGGGATCCAGAGCTTACTTGGAAGAAGCTTTGTTTCTTAGACAGAGGCAATGGAACAGGAGCCCAACTTTTCACAGGAGAGATACTAATCTTGCATTCTAGTGTTGGGAGAAACTGTAGAACTTAATTTATATCTCATGAGGAGCTTCCTTCTGCATTGCAGTTTCTGAGCAAATTTTAACAACTATTTTTGTGAGACAGCAATTTCAAAAATTGATTTTGATTTTAAGTTAAGGAGAGAGAAATCTAAAATGCAAGCATCAACAAAAGCAGAATAAGGTTCAGGGTGTTCTTTTCCAACCCCCTGGTACAGGAAGGGACACCTCCCTCTAGACCAGGCTGCTCACAGCCCCATCCAGCCTGGCCTTGAATGCGTCCAGGGGAGGGGGCATCCACAACCTAACTGGGCAGTCTGTTACAGTGTCTCACCACCCTCTCAAGGAAGAGAAGTCACTGGCTGATCAGTTTAGGCATAATTTCTGAAATAGAAGGTTAGTTCACTCTAAAACATTGAATTAAAAAAAACATGACGCCTCAGCTAACGAATGGATTTCATTAGTGATTGGTCTCTATTGCCCTCATCATCCCTCACTTCGACTTCAAAAATGAAGATTATTAAAATTACAGATTATTTATGAGATACTACAAAATGAAGAATTGTAGTAGCAAAGTGCAGAGACTTGATATTTGAACAAACTCTTTCTTTCCTCTGTCTCCTCTAAAATTTCTTAGAAATGCAATTTCTTCAAAGAGAGCTGAGATTTCACTAAAAGGTTATTTTCTAGTGATACTTCATTTTAGGCAAAATTAGATAGTTTGCTTTTACCTCATGCTAAGATTTTAATTTTGAGAATGACTGCTTCTTTTTCGCATTGACTATGTTTCTAATTTTCTGATTGTATGGTCTGGATTGTGATCAGTCATCATTTTAATACAAATTTAGCATTGTTTTCCCAGTCCTTAATGCCTTCAGCCTGACAGCTGCTCCCTTGACATCTCCCCAGACTAGTCAGACCTTAGAAGTAAATAATGACAGGCAAACTAAGAACAGCAAGGGATTTATCTCTTCACCCACTGTCTCTCATGCTGACAATCATTTTTCATTCCCCAAAGAGACTGTCAGTTTCTTGGATGACCGCTTATGCTTCTTGGATTGCAGCAGCATTTGTTTTTATTTTTGAGAGTTTCAAGAGATGACAATGTGAAATGAGTGACCCTTTCCATCCTTCATCTTGAAAGCGAAGGAAAATGACGTACTTGTTCCATTTCAGCAGAAGCTTAATGTTTTCTCTGCCTATCTTCAGCAGAACAAAGTGAAAAAGTTATTCAAAATATTTCTCATGGAATAACATAATCCAACAATTTAATTTCCTTGTTTGTTTGCTTTGCAGTGTGCAAAGTAGAACCAAAAATTAATCCTTGCAAATGCTGCTTGCAATTTGTTTCAGTGGTATTTCTGATCTCGTCAAATAAATAACACTGCAAAAGTTAGAAATGGATGAGAAACAATTCTGTTGCAACAAAATAATCATAAGATCTTAATGAGTAATTCCTGAACTGAAACCAGAATGTTTTTATTAATTGAATGGAAATGTAGTGCAATGAGCCAAGCATACATAAATAGAAACCTACGAGTAGTATGAGTTCAAAATAGGAATTGCTGAACATTGTTTGACAAGCATTCACAGAAATTAATTAAAATAATTTCTGGTCATATGATATCAGACATTTTGCAGTTTTTCAATTGAAGCAATGTTCAGAGGAATTCTGAACTAAAGGGCTGGAAACTAAAATATAAATAAAGCAACTCTATGATGGTAGTACATGCAAAAATATTCTCTGAATTCAGGCCAAACAGCTCTTGAGAAAATTAGAAATTCCTAGTTCTTCCTGCCAAAAACAAACAACCTCATCTCCATGTATCTGTGGTACAAATGGAAGGTGAGGTATCTTTCAATTCAATTTTATGAAATCTCTCACCTTAAAAAAATTAAAAAGGATTGTAAATTTCATTGTGTTTTATTCACAATTTACATAGAAATTAGTGTAGCAATATAATTTGTGTGCTTACATCATTTTTGGCTTTCTGATGCTTCTCCCTTGCATTTCTTTTAATCCCTTGGAATTATGTATTTTATTTCATTGCAAGAGTAAATTATATTTTGTCATTTTTGCAGGTAGTTGGAGTTCCTACTCGTAAAACAGTAAGTCAGTTTGGAAGTCTCCATTTCATTGTATTGGAAACCTGGTTAGGATGTCTATTTTCTTCCCCAAAGATATCTGAAATATCTCTCTCCAGAAGCTAATGTATCAAAAGAAGGAAATGAGCAGTGTTAGTAATAAGTGTTAAATTAAATGGAGAAAATAGCTGTAAGAGGAAAATACTATAATATTTTGTGCATAGCTAACCTGAGTAATCTGTATAATTATAAGAAATTATGAAAGGCAGGTATTCAGAAAGAGATTAAAAAATATAAATTGAATAATGAGAGTATCTGCAATTGCATTAGTCCAGAGCAGATCTGTAAGGATTATAGCACTTATAATTCTAGGACACAAATCAGACACTAACACTAGGAACTAGGGAGAAATGTGCCTCACTGGTTAGACTGTCATTGTAAAATATTCTAATATCCCTTTTCTATTAGGGATAAAATAATGGATGAGAGTTAACATACCTATTTCAAAATCATGGATTTTTGCTTCTTTTGGAGTCAAAGAAGTACTGTAATGATTAAGGCAACAATATTAAAATGGAGGAAAAAATTGGAAAGAGAAATTTGTTCAAGGAATGTAATCTTCCGTGGATGACTTTGTCTTGGCAACACAGAGCTTCATCTTGTTTTTGGTTAATCACTGTGCAAATTTTATAGTCTGTAATTATCTTTAATTATAGGGGTACACAACCATTATTATGCTAAAAGGAAGATGATAGCTGTGCACAAGTGAACAGCCTGCAAGGTCTTACATATCTTTTTATTTTCTGGAAAAAGTATAGGATTACAAGGCTCGTAGGTGTTTTGTCTGCCAGTTTTGGAGCAGTATACATTACAATTATTTCTATTATCAACTTCCAACACTCATTAAATGGCTTTGCAGAGCTGGAGAAAATCTTGCTTGGGAAAAATCTGTCAGTTAGTACTAAAGGTAACGTTGCTTCACAGTGGCAAGGAAGAAGATGAGTCTACTGTACCGGCATCTTCAGATTCATTATCATTTTTCAAATGGTCTTTTGCCCTGGTCTGTGCCTGCTCAGGAAGGCTGGCTGTGACTCAAAATCTAGCACCACCTCTCAATCAGGAATGACTGCATGAGTTTGAGGGTGAGGGGGATATAGAGTTAATGCCTCAGGCCTGGATAACGAGGAGTCTGGAAATGTATCTACATACTCTACTGTAGATTTGTTGTTCCTTAAGGCAATGTAATGTCTCTATACTTGTAGATCCATACTGCTTATTGCTTTGAGAGTACTCAATTACAAATCCGGAAATGAGTTGCAAAAAAAAAAAAAAAAACACCTAATTTTCAAAATTTAAAGAGGGAACTTTGCTTTGGAACAGACAGAAATGCACCACAAAGTATTTTTCTGTCTGTCCCAGCTGGTAGTGTACTTTTATATCATTCTCCTGAGTGTTATTTCTCAGTATAAGCTACAGTCTGGAGTCATCACTCCTTAATATACAGGGCATGAGATAAAAGGAATGTTTCAGTGATATGCAGGATGTTGATATTTTGCAGTTTTAATCATTGATGTTTTAGTTGATTTTTTTTTTCCTAAAAAGTAAATAAAGGAAGAGTAACAAGTTACATAATATTATTAGTTTCATATATTTTAAAAACCTTATTAGTTAGCTATGAGTTCTTTAGAATTGAGGACTAGATGGCTTATATTAAGTTTGAAATTAGAAAGGCAGATGGGGCTGAAGTTTAGAGAAATTTATACATTTCATTACATTACATTATACACATACAGAATAAGTGTAAAAAATAGGAAGCTGCCTAACAGAACATTACAGGGTAGATGGATGAACTTAGTTATCTGTTTGTTGTTACTTAAGCAGAAGGTTATTAGAAACCTAAGTGTGAGGGGGAATAGTGTTTTTGCAGAAGACTGTAAGTTTAAATATAGAAGCTGGTGAAAAAGTACTACTAATATATTCAAGGTCTGAGAATCAACAGATACATTATCCAAAATTCTCTAAGTCAGAAATGACTCAGTTCTGTGGTTCATTTCAATGGCTTGTTTTTCAAAAGTTGGCCATAAAACATAATTCCTCAGACTGAATAGCAATTACAAAGGCTGTTCCAAATGTAATGCCTCGTATGTTACAATCTTGGACCACCATGTTAGAGGCGGATGTTGGTGGTATGGCAATACATGCTGAACCTTCCTGGCAATATTTCATATTTCCTATCCCGAGATGCAGGCACTGTTGCTGGTGAAAATGCAAAGCTAATAATGGTAATTGCATTTTAAAATAGTTTTTTCTAACTGATAATTTGCTCTATCAAATTCTGTTATTGTGCTTGTTTTATCTGTTGTGTTTTACATGGATTTAAATACAAGGCATTACTTCCTGAGTGACCAATGTTGTTATTTCACCTTATACTGAAAAGAAGCTATTTAAGGAGGAAAAGGAGTGGAGTTTGTTAAATGGAAGCATAAATCTGCAGGAAACCTATTATTTGAGCTTTTTAGAATTGATTTTTGGGCATAATTAAGTTTAATATTGCTAATAGCTTTGTAATAAAAAGATATATATCAGTGTCCTAATGATGTTATGATGGCATGGAATTAAAGAAAAAAAATATCAATTTACTCAGAGGGAAACTGAATTAATATAAAACATTAATCCGGTAATGTTGCAAACTGAAAAAAAAAAAACCAAAACCAAAACAAACAAAAAAACCCCACTAAAAACAAAACAAAACAACAACAACAACAAACAAACAGAAAAGGGCTGGAATTCATTAACATAAAATGTGAGTTCTGTGCTAAGGTCACAGCAAGAAATAGTGTTTACTTATATGCAGTTTTGACAGAGAAAGATCTAACTTGATATCAGGTCTTGTACGAGGAAGATGTTTACAAGACATTGGTAAGTTCAGCATTGTACTATACTGTGTTATATGTTGTGCCTGTCATGACAAAGAAAAGCTAATTGTAGCGATTGCAGTCCTGGAGTTAGGTCACCAGATTAAGCAGCGGAAAAGACAGCTTATATATGGTAGCAGTCTGAAAAACTTTTGTTTGTTTGTTTTTGTTTTTTTCTATCAAAGAGAAAACTGAGTAAAGCAATAATCGGATGTAAATTATTAGGTAGGAGCTAAGGGACAATGCTGACCTGAATAAAGTTAATATATTATTGAATTTAAATATGTTTATGCTGTAAAAATGAGGAATATTTCGAAATTTCAGGCCTAAGCTTCTGAAATAACTTTACAAAAACAAAAATATGACAAAATATAAGGGGGCAAACAATGCAGTTTTTTTATGGTAGAATGGGACCATGTGACATAGATATTCTCTTCCACTCACATTTTCTACTGAATAATACTTTCATTCTTTTCTAAATAACTTATTATCAGTAAATTTCTGGTTTAAATTTCCTTTTCTCTGCATTTGAGTTTTATTTTTTTCCTTAAATGTAAACATTTGAAAAATAAGGCTATGAAGAAAAGCATATATGTAGTCTTACAGAAAGTAAGTGACTTAAGCTTGGATGTGCTGTCTAAGAGGTCACAAATATCTAAGAAATTTTCAGAGAAAGGCATGGTTTATGATGCTGTTGAGAATGAAGTTTATAATAAGAGGGGTCCAAAACCATGAACTCCAAGTAAAACTCCAGAGGAAAACAAATATGATTCCCACAAAACAATTAGAAAAGAAGCAATTTCCTGTACTGTCAATGGAAAAAATGATAGTACTGCATTTTTAAGGGAAGAATTCCCACGATGACTGTTCAGATTATATTATTACTACTAGGTTGTACATGCTTAGAATATCTTTACAGAGATATATGTTGATATCATTGGAAGGTTAACTCCACAACCATTTTCAAGAGCAAAACCTGCACTCTGCTGTGTTCTTGACTGAAGAAGCATACATTTTTGTTTATATGTTTCTTTTGCAGCTATTTTGAAGATAGGTTAATACAAAGTGCTTTTGAATAGTTGATAAATGTTCTGTCTGCTTGTGACAAACTGTAAATAACTTAAAAACAATGAGGAAAAAGATGTAGAATACAGTGAGAATGCTAAGGACAGTCTGACAATGCAAAAACTACTTAGCATTTATTGGTGGGGGTATCCTTTTAAATGCTAATCATCTTACAGTTATTATAAACGTATGATTAATAAGTCAGCAATTGTAAGATAAGACTGAAGAAAATCAAATCTACATACTCTTGAAAACTGTTTGAATGCCTTTAACTAGTAGACTAATATCCACAGGGAAGATGGAGTACAGTGGTAACGCTGACTTGTATTCTTATAAAATGGTATTTAACTAATTTTTCAGGATATGCCATGATGAATTTCTGTTTTTAAAACGAACTACTGATTTTACAGTGTCTGATGTCTGGGTAGAATAGGGACAGATTGGTGTAAGAGAGAAGAAACTTGTTTTGTTAGAACACGGTGCTCAGTTTGCAGTTTGTAGCCCCAGGTTGCCTGAGGAAATGTCTGGTCCTGAAAGTATTACCGCAGCGTGACAGTAAAGAACAAACAAAAAACTGCAGTGTTAAACAACTTCAAAAAGAACAGATTTTATGTTTACAATATTCAGAGTGACAGAGAAATCTTCAGTGCAATCAGGATCAAAAGACTAGAGGTACCCAATGCATTCATTTTGTAAATGGGCACAGTGATTTGCTATCACTTGAATGATCATCTTCAAACAGATCAGAGTATCTGTTGTAGAAATTGTAACTTTGGTAAGAACCTGTACTAAAAAATTACTTGTCAACACTGTCACATAATAGAGGGCAACCCCCTTTGAATCATCATGATGCTTTTTGCATGGAATAAGACTGTGTACCAAATCCCCTCCTAAATCTTTTCCAGCAGCGGATATGGTTAACATTTTAGATTTGTAATGTCTGAATTGTTATGTTTTGAATATTGTTTTGTGACTCTGAAAACAAATACTCAACTTGGAAGATTTTGAGGAGATGAAGAAGATAGCATGGAGCCACAAACAGTTCAATTCCATTGAGTCTGATGAGTGCACGTAAAAAGGCAGTTACTTTTGTGGTAGCTTATATAGACCAAATAAATATATTCCTCCTCCCACTTTCAATTTTAGGCTATCAGCATTCTTCTCTAATCATCCCACTATATCATTCACTTGAAAGACCTCATCAGAGAAATAATCATGCCAGATTCCATTTCCGAAGTGAAAATGTTAAAGTCTTACGTTAAATACATTCAGAAGAACACTGCCAATTTAATAGCAGAAATCTGACAGTTTTGTAAGGGATTCTTGCATCTTTTCTCCCAAGCCATCTCCCATGCAGAGCAGAGGGGAGTGACTACTCTGTCATTGCGATAAATGAGGTATGCAAACACTAGCTACACATAAGGCACTCCAGTGTTGGCGGGATGCTAAATGCTGAAATTTAGTTTTTACATCAGTGCTTGTCAGGTTGGATTTAAATCTCATTCATGCTTCATCTCTTGGTGCTATTTTCAAAGTATAGTTTAAAACTTGACTCAAGACTGTTAACAAAAGAATGAAATTAGGAAATGGAGGGATCAAAAAATCATCTCTGTTAATAAATGTAAAAAAAATAAATAAAAAATTCTGGCATGTAAATATTCTCTTATTACATCATGTTTTTCTAATTGGCCTGAATATATATATATATATATATATATATTCTTTAAAGTAGCATTTATTTCTTTTCTTCTTAAAGTTTAGTATTTTGAGTCCTGGATACATGAGTTAATGCTTTCCAAATCGGATTGCGTCAGAGGCATTTAACAGTGGTTGAGGTTTCATAATTAGAGAACATTTTATATTATTTCTTCTGCTTTTTGGCTTCTGTGTCTACACAGACTATAAAATGAACCTTGTGCTATTTCTAATACACTTCTTAGGTCATCTTCTCCCTCAGTTATGTCCATTAACAAAGTGCTTAATACTCTAAAATGCACTTCACGGAAACAAAAACCTCATAAAAATATGTTCCTGTAGCCAAAGTAGACCCAGAGAACAGCTTAGAGACTCAGATTGCTTTTCCTAACTTCTGTACCGAACACTTTCTGTTAACACTGTGACCTAAATTGGCTGTCGGTTTTAGTAGCTGGCCGTCATGTTGTTGTTGAGTGAAACTTCATAGTACTATACAACTTTAATAGGACAATTTAAAAGAATCCAGGTGTACAGATTCTCTTCCACTGTTGTTTGAAGAAAAAAAGAAAAGCTAAAACATGTCATTGAAGAAAAACTGAAACAGGTAGTTGTGATCCAACATTTATTTATTTATTATCACATATGATGCCACTTTTCACTTATTGATGAAGTAAACAAAAAGGTAACATTACAATCTGAAGTATGGCTGCATTACTTGATGGAAGTCCAGCCATCCTTGACAAGAAACCAGTGCAAACTGTACAAGTTTCTTTATGACCATGTCATGTTCATAAAAGTACAAATATTTAGAAATACCATTGTTTTATTAATATCTGATTTGGTTACTTAAAAATATTTGGTGTAGAGATACTACATATGTTTTCTGCTTTTCTTTGTTGCTCCTTCCCCCTCTCCATTCCCACCAGGTAATAATGGTACGGCATTAGGTGAGTGCTGGAAGACAATGTTGTTTACTGTAGAGAAGTGAGAGGGGTATTTTCTTAATTTCTCTAAATGCATGAAGACACAATTGTCATAGCAAGGAGAAAATTATTAAAACACTTACTTAAAATTATTAAAGTACTTTTCTAAAAAAAAAAGAAAGAAAAGAAAAAAAAGTAATCCTATATTTTGGCTAGTAGAGAACTCACTTTCTGGAGAAAATGAAGAAATCTAATAATTCTTAACATGTTGCTTGTCAGCTTCTGATAATTATGACTGTGGTTGCTTGGCAGCAAGAAGCTGGATTCACTGACCTCTGCGCTCTCTCATATATTTCTGTTGTCTACTTGCCTCTCTTCCTTTAACCCCTGGCATCTCAGAATGCAAAATCTTGTCTCTGTCTCTGGCTGGCTGCCTTTTTTCTTTATGAAAAGAGACAATTTTTCTTTATTTTTGCCTTCAGTCTGCTGGTCCTGTGAAAGATGCCTGCAAACTGGAGTAAAAACAGTTTTGCTGAGTGGTATTACTGAAAATTTCAGAATAGTTGGGAACAATTAAAAGTACATAATCCATTTACTTTAAATTTTCAGGAAGAGTTCTTTGGCTGTAGAGAGAAGTGAATGGTCTTACAGTCTTTTGTGATCCAGTCAACATGTGTAGTTTGAAAAGACAGTACGAAGGCTGTGGAACAATGGATCTCTATTCCAAATAGGGACCATCTTGGTGCACATTTCAATTATCTTGTTCATGATGTCCATTTCAATTATATATATTTTTTGTGGAATTTAATGGTAGAAATGGATATAACAAGGTGATATTCTGTAGAAATGTTATATTTCAGAAGGAGTCACATATTAAAGACATTTCAGAAAAAAGGTAGGATAATGTAAAAGCACAAAACGAAACAACAGCAAATAACATTATGCTATAGCAAGTCCTTTATTCAAAACTGAAGCGTAGCTGTAAAAGGATGGAGAACCGAAAGTGATTAGAAGCGCAGGAGTCTACCCAAATAGTCACAATTGAAGTATGTATGTAGAAGGGAAAATCTATCGATCTCAGATCAGTACTAGGAATTTTCATTTCTTCTACTTGCAGTGTTAAGTATACAGGCCAAAGGAGTCCTCTGGAGCATTACATCAGGCTGAAGGATATGCAAATGTTGAAATTTTAATTTCATTTATTAAAATAGCAAGTCACTCTGAAAATGATACCTCATTTATTTGCATGGAAACTACAACAGATACAAAGACTATTTGATAGAGATCAACATGTTTGAGAGAATTTGTGTATTTACAGTAGAGATGAACAAGAGCTTGCATGTCATTCTAGCAAAAAATCTTCATGTCTGTCCAGAACATGGCTTGTCTTTTACATCACTGTCACCACTGCTGAAACACACCAACCTCTGCCCCACTGTGCTCACATCTTCCACAAAGATGTGAAACATCAGTGAGTGTCAGTGGGTGCACCATGGAGGAATTAAGTGACATACTTTTACTTTTTCTTCATATGCTCTTTCATGTCACATGTTTTGTGAGACTGTCCCTCTGCTGCCATCTGTCAATAATTACTTTGTAGCAACCCTCATAATTCACTTTATAATGTACTAGTTAAAAAATGTTCCTAATTTTTTGTTCCTAATTTTGTTTTGTTGTTTGAATTGCTGTATTTTCAAAGAAAAAAAAAAAAAAAGAAAAAAAAAAAAGAAAAAAGAGTGACAATACTGAGTATCATGGCTGTTTGCTTGCTTACTTTGTATTTCCCTTTGATTAATGGAGACTTTCTAGAAGTGCAGAATCCCATATGGTCAAGACTTCATGTTCTGCCTTACTCGTGTTTAGCTGACTTCAGCTAATCTGAAATCTGCTGAGTAGTTACTTGAATTCAACTGTACCTGAGAATTAAAGTTTTTACCAGTTTAAGCTAATTTTAGAAGACAGAAACGGAGAGTCCCACCAGACATTCATATTTCAAACAAAATCTTTCCATTATATTCGATTTGAAGTTGAAAAAGAATTAGGGGATGAAAATGAAAAACCTTGAGATGAAAAGCCACTGTTTATTTTCTTTATATACTAGAACACACAGAACAGGCTGTTCAGCACCTAGAAAGGAGATTTGTACTCAAAACATGAATACGTGATGCTTCATACACAACTATAACTGTATGCTTTAGAGATTTCTCTTTTCAGTCTTTTGTTAGGCTTGGTAGTTTTGTAATTATCTTTAGTTCCTTTTGTTATGGCTTTTGTGCTGGTGAAAGTTGTCATTTGACAACACTGAAGACTTATTTTTCTTCCTCTATGTGCAGATAGGGTGCAGTATGCAAACGCAATGCAGGTTTTTTTTGAAATTCTCAGCAAACTTGAAGCTTGACCTGTGGGAACCTTGTTTATAAGTAAAAAAAGTACAGTTTCCTCAACCAATTTGCTGTAGGGTTTATGGGCATTCAATAGGAAGTATTCTTTATCCCTCAAGTTTGTTTTACTGTTCGAGCAATGCTGCTGTCACCAGATGGCCACAGTAGCCTGCTCCAAACAAAAGCAGTTGAGTGATAGCCTAGAGCTATTCAGTTGTTGCTTCTATTCTTCTAACACTATTGTACTGTGCTAGACAATTTACACTGCTCTTTTGAGTGCTGAATTTGAACAAAGTTTCACTTTAGTGCTTTCTCTGAATCTGTCTTTGTTATGAACTCCATTTACGCAACACATGCATCTTTGCCCCCTAGCAAATCTTTGCTATGCATGACCATTAAAATTTTTAAAATTGATGCATTTTAAAAGCAGACAATCTCTTGATTAAATACAGTATTTCTGTATCTGTTGTACTGAATTTGAATTTATAGTTTACATTATCCATACCCAAACAGAAGAAACTTAAGCTTCTGGCATTATAGGTGTTATCTGTTATTTACAGATACCAAAAATAATTGGTAAAATACTACTAGAATGTAATTTTACTACTATTTCAGATTCATTTTAGTTTCTGTATTAATGTGATTCCTCACAAATTTAACAAGATTAACGATTCCAAAGCCAGTAAAGGAGCAGTGGGAACAAAAAATTGTGCTACAAGTTGTTAAGTTGGATCTTAAACTTGTGTGCCCTGGTGGCACAGTGGTAGGAATGCTGCTTGCAACACTGGAGGCCCGGGATCGAATCCCTCCTGTGGTAGAAGTGCCGTTCTGCTACACAGGAGGCTTGAATCCTGGGGGTTGGACTCAATGATCTCTAAGGTCCCTTCCAACCCGCACAAGACTGTGCGACTGTGAAACTAGAATGAAAATTTGCCTTTGATGATACGTTATTGATATTTTGGTTTCCTCATTTTGCTGCTGTTTTTTAATCCATACTTGGGATCAGAGTCAACTTGAGGTTCTGTGTTCAGTATTAAAGGACACCTTCGTTTCTTGTTTGACTTATTCTGGTACTTTTTCTTTTGTGGTGTATTGCTCCCTAGAGACAGCCTTTTAAACAAACAAACAAGCAAACAAAATTCCAGAAAGTCAGCTTACTTGGTTGTAAATGTATTTCCTAGATGCTCCTGCAGGTAATCCATAATGTTCTGCACAGTACACTGTCATTGTGTTGTCTGTGTAATCAATTTAAAATCATTTTTCATTTAAAATATTATCTAAAGATATTAAGATGACTTAATAGTTTTGTTTTTCTCCAAATTGGTCAATAAGGTTACTACGATGCTGAGTTTAAACAGAAAGTGAATATCATGTTTGGCTGCATGTAACGTAGTGTTAAATGCCAAAAGCTATTTATTCCCTTTAATTTAACCTAAACTAAAAAACTGATCACAAAATCCTAGATAGCTTACGCAGATTGAACTGAATCAAAGATCTTTCCATCCATTACTGAAACAATCACGTGCAATAATTTTTGTTAAATACATATATTTTAAAG
The DNA here is from genome assembly GCF_054131305.1 of Coturnix japonica. NCBI lineage: Eukaryota > Metazoa > Chordata > Aves > Galliformes > Phasianidae > Coturnix > Coturnix japonica. The sequence continues at coordinate 20,842,192 of NC_140667.1, read as the reverse complement.
AGATGGCCATTTTTACAGTTTCTCTGATCACTGAAGCAAATGAACACAACCTTTGGGAGAAAAAAAAAGAGAACATTCCCGTGAATGGACGGAAAGTAAGTCTTAAAGTAGGTTGATTGCCTGAAGGTTGACAATTACATGCATGTTTTGTTGTCGTATTTGCATAAAGGAGACTACATCTTTGTTATCTTTTATCAAACCCTACTTGTGTAGGATGTATTGGTTTTATTACTTAAATGTAGCCCACTCACTTTTTTTCTCAATTCAGGGGCTCTTGTCTTCTTTTATAACAAAAACTGGTAATAAGATTGTAAAGTAAAAACAAAATCTGTTTTCAGCATTTTCTCTGAGTTCCTATTGATACCATTTTATTTGCTCACTGACTCTACAGCTGTAACGGTGTTTGGATATTTATAGAAATTCAGGCAAAGTCACATACTGTCAAATAACAGTTCAGCAATTAATTAATTAATTAATTAATTTATTCTAATTATAAATCTCTCTGGTTAATTATAATGCAAACTAGGATTGTGATAGCTTAATTTGTTGAGCACACGTCTTTTTTTTTTTTTTTTTTTTTTTTTTTTTTAACAGCAACTTTGCAAATGAAATTTTTAGCAGATATATTTCTTCAAGTTCTTGCAGTCTCCAGTGTCATCTTGTCACTTTTATAATTATTTCTATTTGTATAAGTAGACAAGAAGGACAGAAGTTGTAGAAAAGAATTTGTGAATGTAGGACCAGATTGCTGAGTTTTTAGAAGTATGCTGTGAAAGCTTGATTTAGTTGCCCAAATCTAGCATCCAGCTGCTGTTCCAGATGGGCATGAGTCTCCCATAGATCCTGTTAAATCTGCCAACCTCCTAACAATGTATCACATATTTAAGCAACAGATTGAGCCCTAGATGTTTGAATACCAGGAGTATACAGCACTCAAACTTCTCTGAAAGACGTTAAGAAGCTCTATGGAAAAGTAAAATATTTTTGAGCTGAGATCAGAACAAATTTTGTAGGTTTATCCAGCACGGATCAACTACAGTCTTTCAAAGAGAAACTTGGTATATGTTCAGTAGATGGAGTTAATTTTGTCTAAATTCAGATTAAACACAGCAATCCTATTCAGAATAAAGATGCATCTACTTTTACGTATTGCTAGTAATGTTTTCTTAGTATTTCCATGGCAGATAAGAAGAAAAAGTAGATTCTGTGGTTTTAAAATAGTAGCAGTCAGTAATGATTGCAGAATACACCTCCAATGAACAGAGATGTTATTTCTGAATTCTTTACTATTTAAAAGTTTGGCTAATTATACTGTCTCAGAGCATCCATCCCATGGTTTTAAATGGGTGAGATATTTACATCTACCTACTCTTCTGAAGGGATGACAGTATTCATCTGTGCTGTTAAACCACCGCTGTGTTCTGTCTCTGAGTTGGCAGGAGTTCAGGAGTAAATGGAACAATTCTGTTATTATAGAGTTGTGAAGTGCTTTGAGGTCTGTCAGGATGTAAAATATTTTGTGACTGCTTGCCAGATAGGTAAATATCTCAGCATCTCAACCATACTACTCCCTCTCTCTCTCTCTCAAATGAAAACAAAAAACAAAAGACAAACAAATAAAAAACAGAAAAACCTTTTTTAGGGGGGCAGATGGGGGGTGCATGCATTTTCATTAGCATTGTTAATTTTAGACTTTTTATTTATTTTTATTATTATTTTTCAATAAATACAAAGTAGGTGTTTGAATGTTTGAATACTAAGTAGACATATTTTCTTGGATGTTTGTCTTATTTATTTTTACTTTTATTTCTTTGACATTTGGCAATTACAGGAGTCTCTTTTAGTGCTTTGTGGAGAGAAAGGTCTATTTTAAGCAGCAGAACCAACAAAGTCTTTCTAGCTGATGTGTTTTAGTGAGTTTGGCAGTGATATTCTAAGATAAAATTCTAGAATAGTTAAGATTGAACATAGCTTTTTAAGATTGCCTTGCTCAGCTACCTACTTGAAACAGGACTAGCTTTTAGAATAGAATAAAATTTAAATAAAGCTGCTCTGAGTTTTGTTCAATTAATTTCTGAGTATCTTTGGCAATGGAGAATCCTCAGCCTTTCTGGGCATCTGTTTCACCTTCATTGTGGCACTTTTCTTCCTTGTTTTTGATTGATTTTCCCTTGTTTCCTCCTGTGTCTGTTGACTATTACTCTGCTAGCTCTAAATAAGTCCAGCTCTGACTACTCACTAAATATTTAATCATGGTAAGAAAATTCCACATAAGCCTAGGCTTTTTAGGATTGAGGAAATCTAGTTTTTCTGTCATCTCCTTGTGCCCCATGTGCTCCAGCCCCTAATCATTTTGGTGATCTTTTGCTGGACTTACTCCAGCATGGCTGTGTCTGTTTTTTTTGGCTTCACAAATAGTCAACAGGGAATACTCACTCCTGTTAACTTGCCGACCATACTATTGCTAAACATAGCCCAGTATCTTTTTGGTCACTCTCGTTGTTAAGGGTGTACTACTATTATCTACTGGGATTCAGAGGTCCTTCTCTTGAAAGATTGTTTCTATCCATGTCTCTAGCCTGTTCCATTTAATGAATTGTTTCATCCTGAATGCAAGGATTTTGCATTTCCTTTTATTGAGCTTCATTTGTGTTGCACGTGAATGTCTGCAGTGTGGGAATCATGCAGGATAAATTAGAAGTTGATGCACAAAACTATAATCTGACTGGAATCACAAGTGATGATAGGATAGACTGTGTAATTATAGGGCCACTTTGGATGCATATAGCCTCTTGAGAAGGGATCAAGAAGATTAGGAAGAGGAGATGTCTTTTGATCAGGGAGGAGCCTGGAGCTTTGCTTCAGAATCAGTGATGAGCCAGTTGAGAAGATGTGTTTGAGAACTAGAGATGTTTTAAAAAGACGAGCCCCATATAACTAACCTTCAAATAGACTCATAGAATACTTTATGGAACACCCCCCTAGGCACTCAGAGAACAGAAAGAAAAAAAGAAAAAAAGAGGGAAAAAAAAAGATTATTTGGAGAAACTTTACAATATGTTCAGTCTTTTTCTAAACATTTGGAGCCCAACATATTGAGAAAGAAGTTAAGAGGCTTCTCCACAGTTCAGAATTCATGAGTTCTATTAGTCGCAAGGCTAAGTTGTATTTATGCTAAAATGAGAGACGTGTTTGAATAAATGGATTCCAGGTAGTATCATCTTCAAATATTGTATGATACACGGAAGATGTATCATATTAATTAATTTTCATGAACTGCATTCCTGTACAAGGTATTCAAAGAGATGAAACAATTTCACAAAGTACACGCATAATGGTGAGAAAGTAAATTGTGCATCATAAAAAAAATAAAAAACAACAAAAAACAAAAAAACAACAACAAAAAAACCAGCAGTGACCAAAAATCTGTGCAGCTTAATTTCTAAAGCTAAACATGATACAAGGCATCACCTGCCTTTTTTTTTGTCAGCCTGGGAAAGCAAGTATTTTGAGTCACATTTATACCAAAGTATTGGATTGTTTCCACTACCTGCATTGTATAGAGATAAGTAATCTTTTATGTAATAGGCTTTTCTTGCAAAGGATTCCTAGGAGGTAGTTAACACTACTTTATTTTGAATTAATTTAGTCCTTAGCAGTTGCCTCATTTGGAAATAACTAGAAATGATGAAAAACATTTTCAGAAGCATATAGAAATATGATTACTACATTTTCATTGTCAATATATCTTCAAATAAAAGACAATTTCCCTGTATTCACCTACATGCAGAAAATATAGGAACACTCATGAATTTTCATGTTTGGAGATTCATTCAGTAAGATCTAAGTCCTGTGAGATACACAGACTGCTTCTGTGTGCCACCAGGAATGATAAAAATTGTCGATGGTTTCTTCTTCCAAGTGAGCATATTCTATTGAAAAGCCCTCTGAATGAGCTTAAAGAGGTTTTGAATGAATATATATTTATATATCCTTGTGTTCATCTCAAAAAATAAAATAACATAATGAAGGTGAGGAGAACCACATATGTAGAATCAAGCAGTTTAGAGACACAAGCTAAGATGATGTTGTGCCATTCCTTCTTGTCTCATGTAGTACTGTTAATTTTCTTAATGGGTAAATCAACAGATTAGAAATACTAAAATATGCCCTTAGTGTATTTGCTATGGCTTTTAGCCAGAACATCGAATATTTTATATCCAAACATTTTCCCTATGAAAAAATACATACAATTTTTTGTTTGTTTGTTTGTTTGTTTTCCTGTGTTGCCTTCTTTAATTATTTTTGCCTTTGGCATGAGACATAAGATTTGAGAAGCAATGACAGTCTTACTGTCTTATACTCTTTCACCACCAATTTTTACCAACTTATAAAAAAAATAAAAATAAAAATAAAAATAAAAAAAAAACCATGATGTGGTACTTGGATTGAGAGAAGGAAACATCCACTGGGCACAAGTGAATAGAAAATCTTGTAACATAGGGAAAGATAGGAAAATGAAAGAATCTAACAGTGAATGTTTTGGAATGTTTTCTCCCCTTTTGCCACCCTTCTAAATATCATCTGCACCATTCTTTATAGTTTCCTCTAATCAATACTTCTTTCTGTGCTCATAATGCATCTCTTAGTCACTAGAGAATTCTGAAAAATGGGGTTGAGGATAAAGTATACAATATACATAGGAAACTATGTGCAATATAGGTCATGAGATTCCAAGCTGAAATGTAGGAAACACTGCATGATGAAATGCCTGGACAACCTGCCAAGAGGGATGCTGTGTGTGAATTCATTACAGAATATGACTTACAGTTGCATTTTAAACCTACCAGATAGTTGAAGGAGAATCTAGAAATAGGCTTGCATAGTTTTTAAAACAGTGTTTTCTCTGTCTTGTATGATTGTTACAGTTGTTTAAAAACCATTCTATTTCTGTTGTGGATCTTGCATTATGATTGAAATAATTTTGTAAGGCAGTCCTTCTATTAAATGCTTTGCCCTCGTTTTACAATCTTAATGTAACTTGATACTGACAGTTACTGTCCCTTCATTATACTCAATGACTGTATTTCCCTTGAGAACTCTCCTGATTTAGGCTATCTGAAAGTTATATTTCCAACAAACCTACAAACGTAGCATCCCAGAGCATTACATTATTACCTTAGGTATAGGTTAACTCTCATTTGAATAGAAAAATTATCAGTGTTTTGTCACTGTTTTCTGCTGAATTAATTGATATTTATGTGACAACTATACCAAGGCAAGTTGACGCTACTTACCTTCATTTCTGTAAGTTTTATAATATTGCTGGTGATTAGGGGGAATTTTCCTTGGGAGATGCTTTTTTGGAGACAAAAGATTGGAAGTCTATTTGCATATTCACAGTAAAAGTCCTGCTTTTGCTAATTTTTTTTAATTTTTTTTTTTTTTTTTTTTTTTTTTTTTTTTTTGGTTTACAGTTATTTTAAGTTTTCTAGGAAAATACATTATGGCATATCAGGTAAAGGAAGGAAGCTAACAGTGACTCTTTGCACATTTTGTACATTGCAGACGTGTGATTCTGGAGGGATTCAGCAACCCAGCTGAAATAGGCAGCAAATGTTTGAAAACTGGCTGCTGTGTCATTTCCTACTATTTAGTCTGTTGGTTTTAGTGTCACAAGGAATTACAAGATTGAGCAATCACTTGAGTGACATTAAGAAAATCTGTTCCTTTTGTTAGACTGTCTGCAGAGGTTTAGCAGGTGAATTGTGGCATGCATTATTACATTGACTGGAGTAAGTATTAGGGTCATTGCAGGGTCAGGTTTTCCTTCTTTGACTGAATGCACTATATTGCTTTTAGACCCCTCCAAATGGCCTTCCTTAGATATCTTTTCCAATAAAGCATATTTGACAGATAATGCACTCTCAGATACTTTTTGAAAGAATACACCAGAGAGTTATGAATGTAGTACATGTCTGTCATTCTGTTTTTTGAATAAGCTGCTGATGTCCCTAAGTGGCTTCAGTAATCTACCTCTCCTTACTCTCCATGGGAAGACAATAGTGTGATTGTTCTTCCTAATGCTGAGCCAAGTCATAAACATTTCACACTGTGAGTGACAGAAATATCTCTGAAGTATGGTGTTTTAGTTGCATAAATCCTGTAGAATCAAAATACATGCTGATCTCTTCAGCTTTAATGAATCTGCAAATGATAACAATATAAAGAATTAACACTTGTTTCTTGCTGTTAAATGCTGTATGTGTCTTTACTAAATCTTTCTTTTAATGCAGTGAAAGAAAAACATCTTTTACTTCCCAGAATACACTCATAGAAAACAACCTGTCAAAATGGACAGAACTGTACTGAGCACAAACACATGTGCAGATTTCATGGCAGCTAAAGAGGCCCTCTTTGGAGTGTTCTGAAATTAAAGTGTGTTGGCAAGGGTACTTAAAGACATGGTATAACTTGCTACTTTTATCATTATTATTCTAAGGTTCTCTGTGGTAATGTTAGCGTTAAGGAAAGAGTTGTTTCCCAAATATAATGAAAATATTCTATGCTTTGACATTTTCTCAGGTTCTGTGACAAAAGTCAATGGTTTCCTTTCAAATGTATCCCATAAATGGAAAAAAATTAAATGGTATATGTATCATCTTAGAAAATAAAAGTTGTCATCATAATGGTATCTTCTGGGTGCTGTCTTTAATTACAGCTGGAACTGCTTGCTCCATAGAAAGGTCTTAAGGTTGTTCAACAGTGTGCAGTGTTAGTAATGATGAAGTACTAGGCCTAGGGCCTATTTTTTAGAACATATAATAGCACAAAGAAAACTTGCAGTTTGCCTGAAGGTTTTGCAAGTTAAATGCTTGGTATTCTTTCTTTTAGTGAATATAGTAATAGAATCTATACTAGGGGAATAAATGCTACCTCCCTAATTTCTCAGAAGCTAATCTGATAGAGGCCTAAGATAAGCATCTTCTAAAGTTTGCAAACGAGTAGAGATGATGAGACCATCTTTCCACCTACATCTTTCCAGTACGCAAATATGTGAGCGCTCAAGGTTGCTCTAAATAGTGACCATTTTATATTTATTCCACTATTGCATTCTGACTCATTGCACTACAGAAAACCTTGTTGATGAAGTATAGCCACTCACACCAAATCATAGCTTGAAGGCTAGACTGAATTGTGGGATGTGACTTTCCAAAAGTCACTGCTCTCTTTAAGCAGCAATGGAAATTCTTCAGCAGCCTGCACCTGACAACCTAATGTTCAAAAAGGCAATAAATGAAAAAAGATAAATAATTGCAAATAAGAAATTTGACATTTTTATTTACTTAGAATCCTAACTGCAGTTATTTGGAAAGTTCACAGATTTTTTTCTTTGCAAGAGGTCATTTCTAGTGCAGGAAGCAATTCAGTAAAAAATAAAATAAAATAAAATAAATCCAACCCTACTGAAAGAAAGAAACAAACAAACAAAAAAACCAAAACCAGATTTTCTAGCTAATCTTCAAGTAATGTTCTCTATGCATATTTTGCTCTGTGATATTGATAACACCAAACGTTTTACAAATAAATGGTTCTATGCTAGCACTGTACCACAGTGAGCTAAAGGCTGGATTTGGATTCTGATTTGCCTTTGATTTTCAAGCCAGTCCTGTCCTCTTTTGTCTTGATTTTTTTTGATGTTCTGACTTCTTTAGAACAACCCGTAATGCAAACACAAATAGCATCAGAAATGGAGTCCAACTGAGAATGCAATAAGAAACTCTGAATAGTTTTTTTATTATTTATTTATTTATTTTAATGGAATTGTTTGTTAGAAGACAGGAAGATGCTTGAGGAAGAAAGACACTATGAAAAGAGAGCAGCATTGAATGGAAGGAGGCTGCAAGGCAGAGATAAATGAGCTATGTCCTGTGATGGTTTTCTTTATCCACATAAGTCACATGTTGGGACATCCACTTTTACAGAAGAGAAGGAAGTTATCAAATGTACAGTAGATTTACCTCATGGTAGTATTCATTTCAAAATGAGTGGTATGATTCCTCCTAAATGAGGGGCCTTTGTTTAAAAGTTTGGGGAACAGAGAATGAGAGAAGAAAATCTGCACTGTTTGACTTCTGTGAATTTCACCTTATCTGTGACTAATGGCTGAAAATGGGATACAGTCAGATGAAAACTGTCATTTGAATAATGAATAACATCTTAAACATTAAAAACAATTCATCTCTGCTGCAAGAAAAAGTAGGAAAGGGTACCCAAAGATCCTCTGTCACATCCCTGAATATCTGTCTTTCAGAAGAGAACACAGTACTCTGCAGTGCCTGAAACATGGTTATCTAACTACATTAAAATAATTAAATAAATCAGTGATTCAGACTGGGCTGTGTGCTCACAGAGATTGTTTTAAAGTCTTTGTAGCAACTACATTGTAAAGGTCTTTCATGTTCCTTAGTCTTGCCTTCTCTAAACTGAGCAATGGTTGTTTTTTTTTTATTACTGTGATCTACGGATTACAAGCTCTAGATCAGTGACTGCTCTTCTTTGTACTCTCTCAAACTGACAGACATCTTCCTAGCAGTGTGCTTTCCCATGATGGATAATGCTCAGCTAAAGGCCTACCAGGGCATGGAAGAATGAAAAAAACAAACAAAATTGTTCATCTCACACAGAATATCTAGCCTATACCTTGGAGTTTATTAATAATTTTCTTTCTTTAAGCCTCCTGATTTTGTGTTGTATTCAGCTTCTGCTCTGTGTTCTCTCTGTTCCTGATCTTTACAGGTCATTCCTTTCTAAGAAGACTGCAATCCATTCAGAACTATTCAGCTGCAGTGAATATTCTGTATTATCAGTTGCTATATTTTGGTTAGATTAGTTTTATGCTCAGAGATATTATACAAGAGTTATTTTACATGTGAGAACTGAAGCATACAATCCATAAAATAGTTCCTGGAAAATGTTTTAGTTAAAGTGGCACTTTGATTGTTACTATGAACACAGTTTTTGTGCTGAGTCCTATGGAGGCAGTCTGCTAAGGCACATTCTCTTCCATCACTTCATCTGAAATAACCATTCCATGACTTAAGTATGCATTTCCTCGAATATGCTCAGAGTATTTGGTAGCATGCCAACCTGCCTGCAGGGCTTTTGTAACACATTCTTGCCTTTTTTTGTTAGCATCATCTCATCATTGTCATTCATGCAGTATGTCAGTAAATGGATATGAAGAAGTTCCAATCCTTTTTCAGTGAAACTTTGAGTTTTAATCTCTTTGAATAACTCTATCATAAGAATAAAACTTAGACTTTCCTGAATGAAAGCAGATTATTGGCCATCTGTACTAAAGACATTAGGTTTTGTTCCATCTCTTTGTCTAGTCTGTGAAAGTGAAAAAGGACTAGGTACAATCTTTATAACATTATTAACACTTGTGATTAACTTAATTTATATTCCTGTTCTATAGTATGCAAGCTGTTTTTCCTCTGGTTAAAACCTCTTATAGGTATCCTATTTATCAACAATGAGTAGCAGCACAAATTCTTAATTGGGGATAAGGTTTCTCATACACCTTGATTTGCATTTGTGAATAGATTCTTCTTCTGAATAGATTATTCTTTTAACATGGCATTCTGGGGACTTATAATACCTGCACTAAATCTGGTTAACTAAGTTATATTTCTTCTGTTGTTTTCAAAGCTGAAACTCTTGATTTTTGCAATTTTTCTTTTTTTTTTTTTTTCTTATTTTTATTCAGTGATATTTATCTTCAAGAGCAGAAAAGGTGCTTTTTTTCCATATCAGTGAAGTTTGTACTCATATAGAGCTTTTTTTTTTTCTTTTTTTTTTTTCTTTTCATTTTCATTGTTTAGTCAGTTCTGCATCTAACCAAGCAGGATCAATGCTAAAGCCATCACTGAAATGCCTATATAATTGCTTTTGCTGTTTTGTTTGTTTGTTTATTTGTTTAAAAATTTAGAATATATACTGCCATAAGAGATTCACAGTCTTAAGAACTTGTAAAAGTCCAGATGGTTCTGATATTGAAGACCTTGAATACCCATATGTGCAGGTATTGGAACTGTTGAATCACGGTGTGAACCTCTGATTGATCACCTGAGGTGAGCCCTGTGTCAGCCATGGAAGCACAGGTGAAGGCAATTCAGCTTTGTGACTGGATGGGGTTGAGCCTGGCTGCACCTCTCCTAGACCCCATTTAAGAGGACTAGAATAAAAAGACCTCATAGACAATCAAAAATCCTTTTTTTCTTTTTTTTTTTTCTTTTTCCTTTTTCTTTAAATTTATTTTTAATTGAATTAAATATGTAACTTTTGCAACTCTTAGTCACAGCAAAAACATGGACTTTTCATGGTAAGTTTTTGGGCTGATATCTTTTAATTTCCTAGAGAATTGTATTCAACCTTTAAAAATGGCGAGAGAACAGAAATAGCTCACTATTCTATTAGGGAAACTTTAATTATAGTGCCTGCAGGTGGGAAGAGAGAGTAGGTCATGTCTTTATTAAAACTCCTCTAATTAAATAGTGGAGATAAAGCTTCCATGTCTCATATCATGCCTACTTTTGGTATAAATCTGACTGCTGAATGGGCTAGAGTTAAAGAGTGAGTTTCAGGTCAATCAGTGTACCCAGATGTTGCGCTCTTCTATTGAAGCCACACTCAGTCAAGGCAACAGGAGTCAGTTTTAATGAGGCTGGTGCTACCCAAGGTGGACATAGATCATAAATGAGTCGTAAAAGAAAAAGGAGGCATACAGGAGATATACAGAGGAGATAAAATAGTTTTTGGCAGATAAAGAAAGGTGGTTTCCTATTGAAGGTGTTCTCAGGTCTTTCAGAATGAAAGACGCAAGCAGATAAATGATGTATTGTCACCAAACCAGGGTGACAATTCTTTAAAAACTGATTATTTTCAAGGTTATTTCTCTGGTGAAGAGTAAGAGGTGGGACTTTCTGAATTTTTATTAACTGTCTCCCATTCTTTCTCATGGATAACAGACCACTTTGGACTGTCTTTGTGTTTGATTTCACTACTGGTACTGACCTCTGTATTCTGTTCTAAAACACATCTGTGGCTTTTATGACAAAGATGTGAACTTTGATGGAAAATCTGAAGCTTGGCTTAACAGCAATTAAGCGCTAAAAGAAAGCTACTTAGATGAACTGGCTTCTTAGTTATGAAGGAGGTGACATTCTTGTGGCTTTCATTCCTACTTTGTAGTGGAAAAAGATGTGTGGCTCGGATGTTAGTAAATTTATGTTCATAATAAAGAGGTAATTTAGGAAAATGTTTGGTCTGTTTTGCCAAAAATAGCTGAGATGAATGCTGAGTGAGCAGGGCTTAGTACCTTTTATTATTATTATTATGTTTAAGATTATTTACTTACGTACTTTAACTACCTATTTCTTAAACCTCATAAGCATCCAGCTGTGTGTTTAGAATATGTACATTAATTATTCTTTTACACTACTTTAGAATTCAAGCCATCTAATTCCTGAAAAACTATTGGACAAGCAAATTATATTTTTTTCTTACGGCAAAGATTTTAGTGATGTTTTCTGGCAGGACGCTGAGGCCTAAGGTAGTATGAAATAAGGTTGTGAAGAAACTCTGACAGGAGTCCACTCCTTGTAAGGAGGAACTTTAGGTAGAAATGTATCTGTTCTGTTGAATTTTCTTCTTCTGTTCTTTCTTTCTTTCTTTTCTTTTTTCTTAAAGAAGATTAAAATTGAAGTGCCAATAACTTTCTTCAGCATAACTCAGAAAATTTAACTCTCTCTCTATATATATATGTATATGTGTATTTTTATTTATTTATTTTCTTTCCATGTAGACTATTCATATAAGGCTTTCCAGTTAGGTACAAATAGCTGTGTTGTTCGCCTCTTCTTTAGTATGGTTAATTTTTGCAGTGAACCAAAAACCAAGCATTCAGGAACGCTGAATGAGACCCTAACATCCTCTGTTCCCTTGCTAATGGCTTCTAAATCTTCTATTAGTTGCATACTCTGTTCAACATTTGTGTGTGTTCTTCACTTTTTTTTTTTTTTTCTTTGCAAATCTAGCACTAGAATCTGGTTCCTGAGAAAAGTGTGAAAATGAAGGTTCTGCAAAATAAATTCTTGCGGACATTGCTTTAAAGATGTATACTATGAAATAGAGAGGGTACTGTAGAATCATGAATTGTACTGCTGCTTGAAAATTATGCACATTTGACAAAAGCAGATGCTTCTCTGATACCTGACATGATGGAAAATAAACCCAAACACCTGAAACCTTATGTCTTTAAAAAGATATTACTGCTTTCTTTCCTTTCTCCCCTCCCCTGGTGGAAGACTTGTTTATATATTTATTTGCAGTAATTTTATACAATTCCATTTTGAGATCTGCTAAAGTGTCTTCTGTTGATTACAAAGTGAACCCTGACTTATATCTTGGTTGAGTATCTAAGCAGGGCACAAGACGAGACTACACTGAGGTATTTCTAGTCTAAAGGTATTGTAGTGAGTTTTTTGAGGTATTGTTCAGAACCAGAAAGCTAGAAATTTTAAGGAAATAGTGATATTTTGAGGCTAGCGACAGCTTTAATGTAATGTAGCCACAGAGTAGGGGCCTTTGTAAATAAAATCCCAGCTTTGATATTTTGCTCTTTTTTTTTTACTTAATTTTTATGATTGAAGATGGCGTTCTCAGAATTCCTCTGGAAATGTTAGTTGTATCACTTTAAGTAGTTTGTCGCTTATTAGACGGAGGGGGAAGTAGCTGCTTTCCTTGCAATTTACCCAAGTAAGATGAATGGCAATATTTTTATTATGTCTGAGTAAATGTTTCCATGCACTTTAGGGCCCCCTGCTCCCCTCTACAATTTCAGGAAAATAAGTGATTGTTCAGGGTCCTGCTCACTTAATTATGGGATGAGATTGTTATTGGAGTAAGGTGGGTTGCAGCTAAAAGCAAATCTGCCAAAAAAATAATTAAGGTAAATGGAAACCTGTATTAATGAAACTCATTGGGAAGCTGATGCAGAAAGAAAATGTGGATAGAGTATAATTAGTTGAAAGCGAAATCATCAGGGCTTATTCTGTGAAGTAAAGAACAGTTAAGCATTCAATGACAGTTTGAAATTAAAAGAAAGTAAAGGATTGCAAATCAATAACTATAAAAAGGTCACTAAGTTAATGGAACCTTTGTTTCAAATTGTAAGTGACAGTTTCGAATTCTAGAGTAAAACTTTAGTGATGGCCCTTTTCATTACCATGTGGAAACCCTGCCATTTTCCTCCTACAGTCGTGCTCACTTGGCTCTGTGCTGCTTTGATCTATGACTCTATTTGCTATGCCTTTCAGGGGTAGGGAAGTGGGAACTCATTACTGAAAAACACCTGAGTGATTTGGAAGACAGATTTTCATGTCACTTGCTGATCCCTGAGGCTCAGCATTCACCCTTCGAACAGAAACTTAAGTAAAACCTGAGAAGATGTTTTCTGTGTTGTTGTTGCACAAGAGACCTTGCTGACTAACTGATTTAATGGGCATATCCACTTACAGGTTTATCTTTGTGTTCCAGCAGAGTAAACTTTTTCCTCATAGTAGGAAAGTAGGTTTTTATCTGTGTTATTTCCATAACACTCTGGACCACTGATAGCTGATGTATAGGAGTATAGTCAGAACTCTTTGGAATATTCAAGATAAGACAGTGCAGAACTATACCATAGGAGAAAATGCTGTAGACAGAGCTGCTTTATGTGTTTTTTTATTTATTCTGACAGATTCCCTTAAATGCTACAGTCACTATTTCCCATGAGACGGTCCTGTTAGTTTTTTTCCTTTAATTACTTTTCAAATTTCAAATTTTAGGGAAACAATCGGAAGTAGCTCATGCATATTGTTATGCTCTTGCATATGCTTTGAAACTCCAGCTGGATTCAAAGAGTACTTGTTTTATTTCTCAGGATAAGAAAAAAAGAATCGTCAAAAATAATATAAAGGTTCCTATTCGTTTAACATAATTTATTTGTTTGAGAAGTCAATTCTTAAATTGAATAGCTATGTAGATAAACTCACAACCACATAACATTAGAGGAAGTGGCATCACTTATATCCCCAGTGATTAAGACAGTCTTTCATTTAAAATCTACTGACTTCTGGAAATACTGGTAGTTATCTTGATAGTGCCTAAATAGTTTGCATTCAGATCATTGGAGTTATTTGGATATTTCATGAATGATTAGTCTTATGTACCTGATTCCTCTGTCCTGGGATTTGGCATCTAATCCTCTGTTTTTTCAATTTAAAGAAATATTCTTAGCTACTCTTTGGAGTTTTTGATTCTTGGTGCATTCAGTTTTTTCTTTAGAGAAAATAGGTTTAATTGATCCACAGCAAGTGTCTTCATGTGCTCAGAAGGAATATGAGCATCACACAGTGCCCAAGAATATGCTTGGAGCTATCTAGTTGGAAAGCAGCCTGGCAAAAAAGAACATAGAGGTCCTGTTAGGCACAAAGTTACAGCTTAGCTGGCAGCATCACTATGTCCACTTTGCAAAGAAAGGTAACATTGCATTGAGATGCATTAGACAAAGTGCTGTCAGCAGATTGAGGAAGTAATCCTTACTTTCTTCTCTGCAGTGGTGATGTCACAATTTGTGTACTATGTCTATTTCTGGCCTGCCACTCTCCAATACAGGAGTGACCTGGGCGTATGGCAAAGAGTCTAGTTTGGGGTTTCCAGGATAGTGAAGGGTCTGGGGTACCTCTCCTATGAGGAGAGGCTGAGTGAGCTGACGCTGTTCAGCCTGTGTAAGAGGAGGCTCTTGGTGATATTACCTAAATGTACATTACCTAAATATGCAGGGAGGATGTGAAGAAAACTGAAACAGTTTCTATACTAGTCAGAGGGATATTCCATACTGTGTCATGTGAAAAAGTTTTAAAATCTGGGAAGTTGACTAGATTGGGCAATGACTTCTTGGGGACTGCCTTGGCATCATTTGGTGGGGGCTGAGCAATTGCACTGTGCATGAATTGTTTTGTAAATATATATTATCATTGTTTCTATTTTTTTTAATCATCCTTTCCTATTTTGAAGATTTTTATTTCAATCTATGAGTTCTACTTTTTTTTTTTTTTTTTCTCTCAATTTTCTGCACTGGGAGAGGGAAGTGAGTAAATGTCTGCATGGTACTTAGCTGCCTGCCAGGTTAAACCATAGCACCAGAGAAACCGAGGAGTCCTTGGAGAACTTTGGAAGCACCTAGATGTGGTCTTGGACACCTTGTCCTGGATCTCCCTGCTCAGGATTGGTCAAGGTGACTTCCAAAGGTCCTTGGCAACCTCAGCCTTTCTTTTATTCTGTACTGTTTTTTTTTAATGTAGAATGATCTCAAGCATCTGATGATCAGTCCCCAGAGGCGTAATTTATCCAAATATGGAGTAAAATTACGCATGCATTTGACTATGCATGTATACATATATGCATATGCTGGCCATCTTATATATCAAAACATTAACACAGCTTTTATACTGTTTAGCAATACAGCTGTACTTTCACCAGTGGGATGAGCAGCATTACTACTGATTTTAAACAGGACAAATGCAGTGTTAGGAGTTTTAATTAATACTGCTGTTATACATATGGGATTAAGGAAGGAGAATTAAAACTGAGCACTGAAAGAAAGTTAAAAGATGTATTTTAGTTTTAACCAGTGGCTTTCTCTGTGGCCTAGGGCAAGCTATTTTAATTACCTGCACCTTCATTTCCCAGTTTGTCCTACCCAGAAAATAAAATGCACCTATCTACCAGGGATGTATTGAGTTTCAATTAGTGTTTGCAGAGTGCTTTGAGCTCCATAGATAAAAGACGCTATAGCAGCAGGAACTACTATTGTTATATCATCATAATACATGCTAGCTTAGCTCTGTGACATTAATCTTCATTTATCAAGAGACTTATAACTCACTCCTGGCTACCTCTCCTGTGTATTATAATGTTCACTGTGCTGAAGATATATTTCATGTTGGCATAAAACCATGAATCTTATATCTATATGCTCTAAATCTTATATATCGTATTCCTATGATACATGAGAGAATATATGTTTTTAAAGCTACTGAAAATAATTCTTTTTCATTGACTGTAGTGATTTTACTTTTGATTGATGTTACATTTTTATTTTTTTTAAAAATTGTAACTAACTACTAAATAACTTACATTCTTGCTTTTTCAGTGGGGCTCAAATAAAGTGTTGTGTAATATGTGATATTAGTGTGCATACTGAAAAAGTGTATCAGTATGAAAATCAAAAGTTGAACCTGCTTTGGTAATGGTACTGTTAGATTAAAAAAAAAAAAAAAAAAAAGGATTATAACAAAGACAGTACTTTACCTTCAAAAGTGTAACTTACTGCTAGCAATGTCCAAATAGTTTTCAGGATTTTATATTAAGTAGAGGAATTATACAACTGGCAATTATTGCTCAGCCTTTGCTTGCATGGCTAGATTCTTTGTTTAGTAGCCAAACATGGCATGATGGCCAGAAGGGTTTTGAAGAGCAAAACCTGCATAAGATAACATTAGCAATAAGATAGGTGGTGCTGGTTGATATTCTTGGAATACATATCAGAGCCCATCCTTAGTTTCTGGTAACAGAGGTCTCTCTGGCACATAATCACTGAGTTCTAACAATACGCAGTATGTGTAACATTATTTTCACATTATAAATGTTTTATAGGCCATTTTTGCTAGTGTCTTCCTATTGTTTGCAGCATTGATACCTTGTGAAACTGGTGTCGTTCTTGAAAAATACTGCATTTGAATAGTTTGACACAGTTAGCCTCATGCAGTCTTTTATTCAATACGTGTTTCTGAGTGGATATTTTTAGTGAGCTGACAACAGTAAGAATCATATTCGCTGATGTCTTGCACATTTCATATATGTGGCTTGCTTCTTTTTTCTCTGTCTTCCCTTATCTATGGAACAGGAGAAAAAAGGTTTACTATCAAGGTATTTGATTTTAAAGCATATAATAAAAAAGCTACTTATAAAGCTTAGCAGGTTTTTTTTTTTTTTTTTTCTTTTCTTTTTGTGTGTGTGTGTGTAGGAAATATGGAGAAATCGAAAATATACTTTATTTAAACATCACCCTTTAAGGAAAAGTAACTTCACTGGTACTTGCTACTGTAGTATCTTCTGTTGCACACTGCTTTTATTATTTCTTTGCGGGGTTGTGTTTTGTCGTGACATTATTAAGGATGAAATTCAGAGGCAATAGACTTGGTATGGAGCAAAGCTGCCAAATTCTCTAAGAGTCATTGGATTGGAAAGGACCTAAAAGATCATCTAGGCCAACCTTCCTCCCATTAACATTGCTACCACAAGCCTCTAAACCATATCTTTTAGTTCCTCATCCAGACACCTCTTGAACGTTGCTGGAGAAGGTGACTCCACCACCTTCCTGGGCAGGCCATTCCAGTGCTTGACCACTCTCTGAGAAAAAAGTTTTTCCTTATGTCTAATCTAAACCTCCTCTGGTGCAACTTAGGACCCAAGAAAATGGCCATGTTTGTTGCTTGGGAGAAGAGGCCAAACTTCTCCTTATCACAGCCTGCCTTCAGGAAGTTGTAGAGTGCAGTGAATTCTCCCCTGAGCATCCTCCAGACTAAAAGTTCTGAAAGGCACCAATGTCAGCCTTGAGTGTTACTGGATACACATGTTGTTAGAGAAGACTTGACAAGTCACTTGGTTTAAGTTGAAAAAGAGAGTTGTAGGGGACATGAAAAAAATGGAAAAAGAGGTTATAAATGGAAGAGAATACAATGTATGTCAAATTATTTCATGGAAAGGACAGGGAAAAGATTAAACGATAAAACTAAACCTTGTCAGATCTCTTCATCTGTTAATGTTAGTGAATTACAATCTGGTGGTATAACGAACAATTCATATGCAGGGTAGATCTTCAAATGATGAAACAGATTTCAAAATAAATAGTAAAATTGTCCATATAGCTAACTGTGAGCTTTATCTTTTTTTTGGCACAGGAAGTTATACAGAGATCTGGTGGTTTTTAATTTGGAAAAAAAAAATAAAATCATGAATCACATATGTGTAAGGAGAACTTGCATTTGAGATGCAAGTTTGAATTGAAATGAAAATTGTAAAGAGTGAAAGCAGTCACCAGGAACCACCACATTCACATGTGAGTATTAGTTAATGAGAGATATGGCAGAATTCTGAATGTGCGCTGAAGTTTTTCATGATTTTTATGTGAATTGTGAGTAGTAAAATGGTAGTTGAGCTTAGCACTGACATAAAATTCACTGTTAACTTGGAAGGAAGTCGCAGCTTTAGAGCTATAGAAAATCAGCAAAGAGGCAGAACCTTGCAGTGCATTTGTCCTTTTGTTTCAGAAAACTGCCTCTTTGTTCCGTCCCCATGTAATATGCTGTCCTTGCTTTTTCCCTCTTAATTTCCTTCTTAAGCTGTTGATTATGCCAGCTAGAGCTTAATTTTGTCTTCCTACCTTTCACTATATCTGTTTTGTACATAAAAATTTCTATATCCTGTTCTCACTACACTTATTTTATATGTATGAGGTTTGTTTCCTCAGTGCAGGAAAAATTGCACCTGTTGACACTGATTGTTTCTGGATACCAAACAGTGGATGTGAACACAGTAAGATGATGGGTGGTGAATTTCAGTAGTGCTGACAGCAGTGGGTCACCTCTGCTGCTGCAGATTTTTATGAATGTGGCATGCAAGCTCTTGTTTTGTAGCTGATAATCTGTGCTATTAAATAATGTTATTGTGTTCTTTGTATCTATGGGAGTTTACAGGGAAATAGCAGGCATTACTTGCAGAGCAAGCTCTGTATCTCTCTCCTCTGTCTTTTCTCTAAATTCTTGATTACTATGACAGTCCATTTTGGAGGTTCTGACCAATAGGTGAAAAACAACAAATTTAATCAAAGCTATGTAGACACTTTATTTTCTTAAAATCCTTTTCTTTTCTAGTAGAAAGCACTGTTACTCTCAAATTTAGTTTAATCAAACTTTTTTTTTTTTTTTCCTATTGAGAAAGCATCAGGTTGCTTTAGCTCACAGAAACATTACTATGCTGGACATCAAAGAATGTATCTATCCAAGATCATGAATACATTTCTAATCTTCTCTGTCAAGCTGTTTTAATGCAATCCTGAAAAATGTTGGTCTTCCAGAAAGTCTGGTGATTTTACTGGATTTTAATAATTTACTTCAAGTCAAGAATAAGCTTCTATGATAGTGAGATGTCCTTTCTATACTGCATATTTGTCTAAATCACTCAATATGAAAATAGACAAATAAATCTCCTTATTAAACTTTTATCCTGAATGTGATTT
This sequence comes from Coturnix japonica, assembly GCF_054131305.1. Lineage (NCBI taxonomy): Eukaryota > Metazoa > Chordata > Aves > Galliformes > Phasianidae > Coturnix > Coturnix japonica. Next base: position 20,822,784 of record NC_140667.1, on the reverse strand, counting down.
AAAAGGAACTGGTAAATATGTGGCAGTAGGAACCCACCTCTTCCTCTGAGTGTCAGAGTACTTTGATTTTCATTTGAAAGACACAGTATGTGTTAGAATGCAATCCTGATCACCAACAGTACATAGATGTGGTAATGTGATTGTTGTTGCTAGAGCACAAATTACAAGAAATAGGTGGATTCTGATGGAGAGGAAGTAGATTTGTAGTTTGCAGATTGTGTCTGTCAAGTGATCTGTATAGGGGGGGGAAAGAAAAGGAATTGTTCATTTCAATAAAAATTGCTTTTGGTACTTTCCTGATCACCCTGCAAAGTTGGGAAGTCGTAGGTGCTTTAGAATATTTAATTTAACTTTGAATTTTGCCGCTTTCTATCATGTAACCAGAGATGACACTGATGTTTTACATATTCACTGGTATGTTGTTGTTTTTCCTTCTGCATTCTTCCTTTTTTTTTTAAGTGATTAACACAGGTGGTCACACAGGCATATTTGGTATATTTCTGTCATTTGCAAAATTGGTCAAAATCCTGTGAAGACCTCTGCGTATTGTTAATAATGGATATAAGTCCAAGTTTGGAATAAGTTAGCTGGAAACACTGCAAAATATCTAGAATTTCCAATTTTGGTTAGGTCTTATTTTCTGTTCTAGATATTGTAGGAATGCTACTCTGACAACAATTGTTTACTGCTCTTTGTCAACTTTTGTCCCAAGATTTTCCTTTCACAGCTTAGCTGTCAATAATGGGGATGATTTTCAGAATCAGACGCTTTGTACAACATGCTTCATTCCCTAGTAGTGATATTTTTCATACAGAGGTTAAAGGAGTTGAAAATTATTGTCAAAAATGGTTGAGAAGGTAGTGAGCAATTGTATTGCCATAATTTCTATCATCATTTTTCCAGATACTGCTATCGTTTTGTGGTATCTTATAACATATTTAACAACTGGACTTCATCTTCTAGTAAGAAATCAATTAAATATATTTACAGTTAGCAGCAATCCATTTCAGGGCTATAGTGTAGCACTGGAATTATATGTTTCTCGCCAACCCTTTTGCTTGTACTATTCTCACAATTTAAATGCTATTATGCAAAAGAAAATTGCAAGCCATTGTCTTCTGACAACAGAGAGTTATTGACCATTTAAATAGCCTGTGCATTTTGTCCAAAAAAGTAATTTGTGTTTTCATAGTCTTTTGTTATTTTCACTTAAAGTGTAGAGTTGCATGGAAATATGGAGACTTGCACTATTTGAATTGCTATTAAATTATATGTCTGTAGGAACAGACAATTTTTCTTCTTTTTTTTCTAAGATTTTATTCTAGTACTGCATGACCAATATCAAAACAAGGGAAGATTGTGTCAACATAATAGTTTTTCCAGTGTTATTCATGCACGTTTAGTGTTACATGATGTTGGCACTGGCTCAAATAATGAGTTGCATGAATGTACTTATACTGTAATATATTCAATTCATTAATATACAAAGATGTAGTAAGTTTTTCCATCATGATCCAATTGTTGTAAAAAAAAAAAAAAAAAGATTGGATTATGATGCATTTTCTGATGGAAAATATTTGTTGCTGGAGACAGTGTAATGCCTTCTGCTCTATGAAGATAGACTGCAAGTAGGATATACTCTAATTAAAAGTAAAAACAACATTTTTTTGGCTTATCCACGTAGGTTGTAGATAAGACTATAGAGATTTTAAGACTGTAGTTATTGACTAGGCTAGTTGCTAATAAACTTCATTGCTGCTGATGAGAAGTGGTGAATACATGACATCTAGGTAGCCACCAGTCAGACAGGCAAGTGTGAGCTGCTGCTTCTGGGATGATGTAAGATGTTCCTGTTGTTGAGTTACCACATTCTAGTTTCCTTGTTCACACTTTTTTTTTTTTTTTTTTTAACCACCTTTGATCTTTTTTCTTTCTATTGAACCTATGAGCTGCTGACAATAATATAGTCTACTATTTTACATTTGTCTGCAGTTTTACCTTTCACGTGTTGCATAGCTTGAGACTGTAGTTTCTCACAGCTCCTTTTTTGTAACAGATTGCTATACATTACCAACCAAAATATTATACCTGTGTTGTATTAAAACTAGCAGAGGGTCACAGATAACTGAACCCCTCTGAAAAGACTTAGAAGGAAAATACTGAGAAAGATTTTATTTATTTATTTAAATTTTTGGGGGGATGTTTACGGGCTGACTTACAACTTGAAACTGAAGTAGTCTTTGTTCCAGTCATTCAATGCTGAAGTCACTGTTTACCTGTAAGATCTAGAATTTCCTCTTAAGTCTTTTGGTACTCATTCCTAGGACCATTCAGTGACCCTCCTTAGATTTTGAATTAATTAGGGATTTTTATTTTGATATATTTTTAATATCATACTACTTTTTTAAATGTAAAGGCACATCCTCTAAAATCTGTCCACATTTTTTCCATTAGGAAAGAATTTTGTCCCAAGTACAAACAAATTTATAACCATAGAGTTCAAAAAGCTTTTTAGCTTCCTGAAATTAACATTGTCATAAAATTAGGTTGCAATAAAAATGAATGGATAAGCAGAAGTTTGCAGTAAATTTTAGCTGTGATGAAACAGATTCTACCTTCAGTTGCTATGGCAGGGTTTTGAAATATTTTTCTTTATCTTTCATATTAACTTCTGGATCCATTCCAAATTCCCTTCCCATGTTTCTCAATTTTAAAATGGCACCAGGAAGTGAAAGAAGAGGTTGAGAATGACAAGTCAGAAGACTGGGAGTTGAACAGAAGAGTTTCTGAGAGCATAGAAAACTTGTTCAAACTGTTATACTCTTATCCAGCCATGACCTGTTTGTCTCAATGAAATGCCCTTTTTCCTAATGTGCTGACACTAGTGTATCTGTATGGGGGGAGTGGGAAAGGGGAGGAGGGGTGGAAGAGGAGGGGGAAAAAAAAAAAAAAAAAAAAGAGAGAGAGAGAAAAAAATTGCTTTAGGCTTTGCTTTTGGAATTCATCCAGAGATATTTTCCCCTAAGCTTGTAAGAAACAGCTGCCAGAGCTCCATGAGTCCTTTAATGTATGGCAATGAATGCTCCGCACAAATGTTATATTGATTATTTGCTTGGTCAACAGTTTCAGAGAGGACTGATCCAAAGTTGTACAGAGAAGAAATAAGATCTTTGGGGATGCTGCTATAATTTCTGGGGGCTGGGGGAAGAAAAGGGGGGCTGGGGAGGGGGGGGGAAGAGCAAGAGAGTGAGAATGAAAACATAAACATGTATTTGTTCTATGTTTGATTTCCACTGCTTATTCAACTGGACATTTTTAGAAGTAGAGTAGGAATGTTTGTTTTCACATTTCTTTCCTTTTAATATAATGAGAGCTCTGTTTGATTCTTCTGAGCTTTTAGCACATTGTTTTTCGACTTCAATATAAACACAGTAGGACAAACCCAATTCCAAAGTTTACGTCTGAAATACAAATTTCTGAGAAGTTTAAAGTCATTAAATTTGTTTCTATATGCACAAGAAAAATGATACTTGTATCCACATGACAATGGTTAACTGAACCCTGGAAGAACTGCAGCACAAACCAGAAGCAAAGGGACTATAAAATTCAGGAGATTTAATTGAGTGACCTAAAACTTGAAAAAGATCAAATTCATGTGTACACTGGAATGAAATATATGGCATATTGTCTTGTTTCTCAGCATTAGTAGCATAAGCATACTAAGACATGTTTAGTCTCTGAATGGACACTTTAAAGAGAACTAATATTTGTCTGTTATTAGTTTATGTCATTCACCAGGTGGTTCTCTTCCCTCTGCTTATCATTTATTACTCAAACCTTGGACTGTGATATAAGATATACATATATTTCAAGACCCTTTATAGTTCCATACACTCAGTTGTTCTACTAAATATTCCTTCCATCATTGCTCTCTCAGATATCTAAACTTTTCCTGATCTAATGCATAGGATGCTCTGGGTTGTTTTATGTAATTGGGAAAGAGAGGGCAAAAGCGTCAGTGCAGAATTACCCGTAGAGAATCCGTGCTTTCCTCTTGGAGTTCTTTTGAGCACAGTGAGACAACAGCCAGTCAGCTGCACTTGGTGTCTGGAATGTCAGGGAGAATGATGTTACACATACAATTACAATGTGGAGGTGCTGAACGGGTGCCTTTGATCTACCTGCAAGTCTTCAGATCTTTCATCAAATGCAAATCTATGCATTGATCTATTTAATATTTACTCAATTTCTTCAGTGCCAGAGTGTAACTTTAAATAAGATGAAATGGCAGGAGAAGATAAATTAATATTCTGATCTTACATCGTTTTCATTTCTGCTTCAGGATCTCTGCCAAGAAAGAAGCTACTTCTGTTCTACAGAATGACAGGCTAGTTGCATTGATATAATGCAGATATTTCATATAATGCTATATTGTCTTTAGGCATATAAACACTATAGTAGAATTGTGTGAACATTGCTATTGCAGGAGAAAGGAAGGAGTTTTTGTATGAGGTGCATGGGTTTAGTTCAAAGTTGGATTTAGTTAATGCACGGTGAATATAGTTTGCTAAAATGCTTTAACATTGTGAGTTCTTGCCAACAAACTCTCGGAAATTCTGTTTTTTGTTGTGGAGTAATTCTTTGTTGTTGGCACTAATGTGTCTGTTGACTACTTTTGATTTTTGGTAATCACTGCCTGTTTCTGTTCGTTAATAGGTATTTTTGGTTTGGGTCTAGATAATGCATTGTAATGCTTCCATTAGTATTTCTTTTCTTTAAGACTGGCTGAAAATGGGGAAAGAATAAATAACAGCTTTCTAAGAATCTTTTTAAGATTTTCTTTTCTATGGTGTGTTGTATTAATACTTCTCTACAGGGAAATAATTGAAGAACTTTGAGATAATTCTGTGGTTCGGAAAGGAAACATGACAGCCATACATTACTGCTAATTGAATTTAATGAACTCAGCACCATGGAAGGGAGTCTTTGAAATAGAAACGTATTCCATTTGGATCACTTGAATTATAATTAAATCTCACATTTACCACAGTGGTAAATTTAATTGTAATTAGACCTTTTTACAGAAAGGTGATGTTGCATATCTTTGCATCTTTATAAATGTATGTTTTTGAAATGCATATAGTAGCTAAAGTTTTATCTTGTAAAAGATAAATATGGCAGTACTTCCTCTAGTAATATTTCAGTAGTGATGCATTTTCAGGTTTTTGAAACAGTGAGAAGATATTTTCTTTGGAATGGCATTATGTCCACAACTTCAGCAGAAAACAGATAGTTTCTCTAACACTGAATGAAGTTTTGACACAGTTAGGGAAAAACAAAACAAAACACTTCAGAACTCTATTATTAAAGAATATAGCATATTTTTGAGACTTTACGTTGACTGAAGAGAAGCTGGGCTTAAACTTGCTTTTTCTGCTTTTTTTATTACATTCTGAGACCAGTAAAAATCTCATTAAAATTTTTGAATAAAATACTAATATTTACCTGACAGAGTGAAGTAATCAATATAGATGATTGGTTAGTCAGCTGATGCTGATAACATGACTGTGCTGGTATTTAAGTCTTCTTCCCCCTTTGTTACAAAATTGATATAATCAGATTCTTCTCCCTGCAATGTGCTTTCCCCCACTTTGAGAGTATTAAGCACCTAACAGGAATTACTTGGCTGTTTTCATTTTCTTTTGTGATCTCAGTTAACAATTAAAGGATATCTTTTGTACTAGACTACTGATTTAGGTTTCTAGAATCTGAATTATCTCAGTTCAAGTTGTACTTAATTTCTTCAAAAGTCAGTTTGAAATTCAGGTGCTTATCAACCCCACAGAAGAGGCCATAAATGACTCAAGACTGTAGGCACATCCTGTAAAATTAAGAAGTCATTTACCTTTAACAATAGTCTCCTGAAGTGGGTGGTGGTGAGAACAGGCTTGTAGTACAGCTACTGATACAATTTCTGCTCTGTGAAAAAAGAGAAGACAAGTCTCCAGGGATGTCAATCCTGTATAAAACTCAGATATTTTTACAGTTATTATTTTAGCTCTGTGAGTCATTCTGTGATACATAAGAATACATGCAATATGTAGATATTGGGCTAGATCTAGCCAAAATGTTCAAGATGCTCATATTATTTTGTGTTTTTTTGTAGTGATATTCCTGGGTATACAAAAACAAGGGTTCAAGCTTAGGTAATAACACTTTAAATTATGCTCATTATCTTCGTGTTTAACACCACAGTGACACCACCACCACCAACAGAAACAAAGATAGTAGAAGTGTGTTGTTATCATTTTGTACACACAGAAAATCAAGAATTATTGCTCAGTTGTGTTGATTCACTTTAGCTAGCCATATCTCATCTGATACCTTAAAAAGCCCAGCAAAAGAATTGCTAACCCACAATGCTGTGTGGAAGCAGGAGAACTTGCAAAGACCTAAAATCTCCATAATTCCAGTAGCAGTTTGCTTGCTGTATAAATAGGAATGGCTATTTTTTATTTTGTCTTAATGAACACAAACATATTGAGTCATGCAGTTATTCAGCAATTAGATATCTAACCACAATATTTGACTCAGTTATATCATATGCATTGATACTGGGAATTGAAAGTGCTAAACATGCTAGTGCATGGAAAAGTACTTACTGGCATTTCTTTATTTTATTTTATTTTGGTCAAATAATGTAAAGAACAATAAGAGAGTATAAAATATATTTCATATGGTGAATTATTTAGGACCTTCTCTGTATGTCTTGAATGTACCTCTCAAATCTTCATGTGTAAATCTTGATATGGATTTAAAAGACTCTCTAAATCCTTGTCCTTTCTAGCAGCTTAAAGTGTCTTTTCCATGACATATCAGTAAGCATGAATATGTATTTCCTACGTGTTAATGAAACATTTGATCATATACAGAAAGAGCAGGTTGATTCATGATTTCACTCAGCACAATAGAAGGTCACATGTTGATATTAAATTTTACACATGCTTTTAAAAAATATCACACACATGAAGTAAAAAGTAACCATAATCTCTCTTATTCTTCGCTTTGCTATGAGCTTAGCACTCTCTGTTTTCTCTTATGAGTTTGTTTTATGATCTTCTACAGCTTGCGTTAATTTTCCCTGCATAAAGATGGTCTTCTGTGGACATCCATGTGAGATTTTTAGTTGCACTACAAGTGGAATAAAATTATTTGATATGTTATAGCTACATTTATTTGGTTATTCCATTGACATTTAGCTGCTTTAAACTTTTCATTTTTGTTCTTCTGTATGCAATTTGTAAGATTGAGCCATGTAACTGAAATCCTCATTAGTCAGAGAGTGAAGGATCTTGGGTGTGCTATTAAATATGTTCCTATTTGTTTCCTTCATTTCCAGATGCTTTGTTGAAGACGAATACAATAGAATTTGTAAACATGCCAAAAAACTGGAATTTTCTTAGTAAAAATATCTCAGGTTAGGTATGAAGAATTGATACAACCATTCTGCATCATATATCATTTCTCACCTGTGTCTTGGATTATTCTTTTCTTTTTAACTTTTCTCTGGAGTTCCCAGATCTGCATCTCTTGGGATTATTTTTCCCACTTCTTTAAAGTCCCAAATCAAATTGGGACGTATTTATTCATTTGTAATTAACCAAATATGTGCCTGAGTTAATAGGAGAAGTAAAATCTTGGTCTTCTTTTCCCATCTTCATTTCAAACATTTTCAGAAAATTTGTTTTTTGCTATTTATAACTTTAACTTTCTTTTCTTTGAAGCAAAATATTTTTGAGAACAGAAAGTTCTTGTTTTCCACATAAAGTGTAATATAAAGAATAGGATAGATGAAAAAAGAGGACTTGAATGATCTCTTGTCTTAGCATCAGTGTGTAATATTCACTATATGGATTTCCAGACTGCACAGCCCAGCTACTTCATCACTGAATATTCCTAACACCTATGCTCCTGATTAATGGTCTTTACAAAAAGTAATAATGTATAATTAAAAAGTTTTATCCAGTTCAAGCCTGTCTTGCTTTTACTGCTTTGAGCCCTCTCCACAGCACATTCTGTGTACTGCAGCGGTGATACAAAGACTGTATCACTGTAATATTGTTATGAATGATTGAAACAAAAATACTGCTTTTATTTACTTTCATAGGTACTACATTTTAATAAAGTTGATAGAATTTTTGTCTTTCCAAGGTTTAATTTAAGACTTTATTTAAAGATGAAAAAGTAATCCTTGTCTTTTATTTCATTTACTTTTTGATCCACTTGTCATGCTTCCCGTTTTGATTTTTAGCTGTCTTACACAATGATTTATTTTTCTAGTTCTCTTAGTATGCCATACATGTGTTTAGAACTGTTTCATGGAACTTGCAAATTGGTGCTTATATATGTAATACTCATGGGATCTTACAATATTTACAAGGATAAATAAGGTCCATGAGTCCGCAGTAGATTTGCTGACTTCATCTGTATTTAATTAAGAGGTGAAGAGGGGTGTTATTAATTATTACTGTAAGCTGTAGTACCATTTTCTGTTGAGAGAAGTGGTTTCATATCAGCTGTGACCAGAATAGCAAAGAAATTTTGTTCACAATTGATGAGGCCAGCTGGTCACGTGTGTGACTGATGGGTTGGCTGTGTGAGAGAGGGACAAGTGGTGATAGGGAGATGATTTTCATCATGTGTCAGTCTTTTTATCTCTCCATCCACTTAGTTGCAGAGAGGGAGCTTCACTGAGCTTGTCAACAAAGCCATTATTCCACTCGTTGGTCAATATGTGTTCATTTTCTGCTGACTACTTTGGGGATCGATGTAACACATGCTCATCTTTTTCTAAGGTTCATTTTTCCAGAGGCAGTCATGTGTAATCCTCTGTTCATCTGCGTCATAAAAACATCATGATTAAGTGGTGACAAACTGTTGAAATATTAATTCACTTCAAGGACAAAGGCAAAATAAAATCTTTTCTCTTTCATATTATGAAGCGGCTGTAGACCTTATTATAGTAGTTGTTGCTTCTGTGCAAATTTTTTGCATTAGTTTTCTCTTTTTTGATATTTTTATTTTATCTTTAGGAGAATATGCGAGGGAAAGTTGACCAGTAGGTTCCAGGGAAAAAAAACCACAAACTTTTCCAATCTGTAATTTACAAGGATGCTAAATTGCTGAAATAATAAAATACTGATTTAAAAAAAAATAAAAAATAAAAAAATGTGGCTCTTTAACCAAAAATATTCGATGATATTGCCTATGTTTTTCTTTCATCTTGGTGAACTGTAAGAGCAAAGAATGTCTTTTCATTGAAATGAGTCTCTGGAAAGGGGGAAATGACCTAAGATGGTGTTTCAAAGATATACCTTGATATGGCACAATGAACTACATACTAAAAAGTAAATAAAACTGCACAGTACATAAGCAGAAATGCATGACACCTTTCCGTATAATGTAGGGCTCATATGTGGTATGCTGACTCTATACAGATAGAGATCTTTTTAGGTCAAACTTTTCTTTTTTTTTTTTTAAGAAAACTGGGTTTTAGACTGCTGTTTCTAGAACACGTGGATAAATTTGTAGGAAATACAAGGAAATAAATCTGTAAACCTGCAAAAGAAAATAGGAAAATATTTATGTAAAAGTTTAGATTACAGGTTTTCAATTTATTTTTTTTCCTTTCTGATTTGCTTATTTGTTTTGTTTATAATTCCACTATAACTTAGTAGTAATTGTGGCATGATTTCTTTCCACTCCCTCAGAGAGAGGAATTTGTTTTGTATTCAGAAACTACAATACATGTTTCAGCACATCTTTAATCCTGAGCATGTACCAATCAGGCAGAGAGGCAACACAATACTGTTTATATCATCATCCTACCATGATATTCAAATTTCTGTTTTAAAGACATTGGTGAAGTATGATAGCAATTACTGCAAACTCAGGATAATCTGGCTGTGGGACATTTAAATATAATTCATTCATATACATACATTTATGATATGAAAAATTATCTTCCTTGTATGAATTAGTTATGGACTAAAATTTTAGATATTTGTGAATTCCAAGTGCATAAATGTAACTTATGACTTAGTTTGCTGCATTGCTTAGAATAAATAATAGGCTTATTTAAGACTCCTAGATGTAGAGTCTGACTTAGCCTTTTTTTTTTTTTTTTTTTTTTTAAATGCGCTATGGATAAAGCTACATATTTTTCCATCTTGATAAATATAATAATTAGAATTTGAAAGCCACAGTGTGGAAAGTAATTTTTGTTTCTGTATAAGTAAACAGTAATTACAACATTACTGTGTCTAGAAGTTGCTTTCTTCATAGTATAGATTTATCTATATTGCCTCTCAGAAATGGATAGCATCTTTCACAGAGTACATGAGGATAACTTAGGGCCAGATAGAAGTCTGTATGAAACCCAGTAATGACTCATATCTTCAGTTATTCCTCTGTAAGCCCAAGTGTAGATATTTGTATTTCAGAACAAGCACCATATTTTGATATGGTTTAAGCCAGCTAAAAATGACTTAAATACATGATATGAAATGACTTAAAACTATACGATGCGGTGTAAAAGTTAATGGCATTCACAGAGACTTAAAATAACATTAGTCTAAACATTAGAATTTAATGCAGAGTGTTTATGTAGAGCATTCCTTAAAAGTAAGAAGCTTTGCTGCAGTGTCCTTTTTCCCAGACTATTGCAAAGCCATGGCATCTCAATCTGTTCTTGTTATATTTAGGAGCTTAAGGGACACATTTGAACATAATGTAAGAAAGATTTCCTTTGAGGATACCTTTTGTGTCTAGGAAAGTGAATCAGTTGGTAGTGATCCTCTCCAGTTATTTGGACCATGTGGTTTCCACAGCAAGGATGAGGGTGAGGCTCTCATGCTGCTGTCATCTTTTGGAAACAAATGCAATCCTGTGATAGGAAATCTCTATAATTAAATATAGTAACATATGCTCTCCCTTCTAACATATTTTATATCCGAGCAGGGAGGTTTAAAATGTTGTTGCCCAGATTTGGGTGAAGCGTACACCTATATAGTAACTGTTCTGAAAAGGTGATACTGATTCTACCAAATGCCTGACAATAGAGAATTATCTGAAAAAGGGTAGTTTGTAGCAGTTACCTGCCATTATGTTGCCATTACTTTTTATTATAGGTGAGTTTTTATATAGGAAGAAAATGAAATGAATTGAGAAATAGTCCTCACCCCCTTAAAAAGAAAAAGGAAAAAACAGCTAAAATGAATGACAGAATAAGAAAACATTATTGGAAATACTAGTTAACTTTGGGCTCTACTCTATACAAATGTTATATCAAATTCTCTTTAATTAATCACTTCTACATAGCTGAAAACTGTATTTCTAAAAGCTATGCGGTGATTGATATAGGCATGGCATTTCTTTGTGTAAGTGCTGGAATGTTATTATTAAGAAGGAAATAAGAAGGAAATAATAATATAATACATTTTTTACAAATCTTAGTGCTGAGTGAACTTTTGTGAATGTACTGAAAATCCTTCTTAAAACTGCCGTTTAGTCAACAAATTTTAGTCCTTTTTACTCCTCATGTAGAAAGAAAATATCTGTGTACATTTTATGCCATGTGCTGTAAATGTGACTATGCCAACAATGCATGATTTATTAGCTTAGTAAGAACAAAGGAGTGATTTCCATAAAAATCGGAAGCCAAGTGTCCTCCAGCACAGTACTTTGATTTACTCTGTTTAGTAGTCCAACTTTTTCCAGAATAGAATAATCATAAAACAAAGCATCTGCCCTTCACAGAGTGCTGAATTTTTTTATTTTTATTTTTTTGAGAATTCTGGATAATTATATGAATTTGATGAATACATTTCCTTTTTTTCTTTTTTTTTTTTTTTTCTTTCTTTATCCCCGCACGTACACATGTACATTATAATGCGCAGGGAGAACCCAAAAGATACTTCTCAGTAACAACTCCTCCTCGGGGATCAACAACACAAATTAGTTTGGTTTTTTTTTCCTGATTTTTTTAATGAAAACTTGTAGCACTAAAGAGCTGAGCCTTGTTATTTCTGTGAGGGAGGAGCAGGACTGTGAAAGTAAAATAGGTAGTTTAATTTAAATAAATAGTGGAGATGGATGAGACCATTTTTTCTTACTCAGTCATGCTGTCTTTGCTGTAGAGATGGTGGAAAGATGCTCTCATTAGACTGAGACACAACATTTATAAAGCAGAAAATATAATGTAATCATGCATCTTTTAACACTACCAGAAAGCAGAGCTAAACCAGAATTAGAAATTAAATGGTCAAAAATTAAAATTTTTAAGACACCGACAGGCTTTTGGAATACAGTACAAGTACACTTTTTTAACAAGAATTTATTGTGTTGTTGATGGATGAAAGACCAGTGTTGAGAGGTTGTTGGATATCAGGAAATAAAATTCTGTGATGTTAGAGAGAGTAGGAGAAACACACAAACAACATTCTCACTTTAATAGCACTTCCTCAGAATATTATAAATGCCTTTGATACCTGGCTTCAGGGAATTTTCTCTAGAGAGCTCAACATTCAATTATCTTTCTTCTTTGTAAATAAAAAAAAAATTCTTTGAAAATCAGTATGGCAACTCAGTGGTAGCAGTTCAATGTTTGATCTTGAATAGCGGTAATTCTAGCATTTGATCTTGAGGCTGACGGCATTTATAAAGGAACTGGGAAGCAGCAGAAGGTAGAGACAGAAACACAGAGTGACCATATGTTTCTGACATTTTATTTTTTTTAATAATTGCAACTGGAAAGAGGAGTGAGCATACTCTTTTTCAAGGTAAAGCAAATCATTTGCCTGTTCCCTTTCAAGAGGTAAATAATTTCTGTCTGGCCCACAACTTAAGTGGTTATTTGGCACTATTCTGTAACTTAGAGTGTTTTCTAAAAATGCATGTAATTTGTATTCCACTTTCTCTGAAGTAAGATACTATTCTAAAAATTTGAATCTTTGGACATTTTTTTAATTTTTATTTTTATTTTTTTCTGTTTTTACCTTGCATGTTTTTTCCCAGGACTCAGAAAGAAATCCTTCCTCTATACTCAGCACTGGTGGTTGAGTCACCATCCCTGGATGTGTTTAAAAACAGTTTGGATGTGGTGCTCAGGGACATGATTTAACAGAGGGTTGTTAGTTAGGGAAGTATGGTTAGGTTGTCGTTGGACTCAATGATCATTAAGGTCTTTTCCAACCTGAAAATTTCTATGATTCTGTGCATATGTATTTCCAGTTGGCTGGATATATCCTGATGTAGATGCTTGGTAGCAGATGTTTAGTGGATGTACAGGCTTAGATTACAAGTAATTTCGCTTAAAATACTAGATAGCAAGTGGAAGGGTCTGCAAGAAAGGCTTATCCTCAGTGGAGGAGTATTAGCTTAGGAAACACATGAACACAAGTCAAGCTGGATGCCCCTCGCTAGTGATATACCCTACAGGCTAGTTCTGGGTCCAGTAAAAACTGTCTTCATCAGTGATATGGATGATGGGTCAGAATGCACCCTCAGCAGGTCTGTAGGTAGTGCTGAATTGGGAGGAGTGATTGATAGACTTGTGTCTGGCTTGTGTTGCCATTCAGGGGGATCTGAACTGGCTGGAGAAGTGGGCTAACAGGAATCTTGTGAAATTCAACAGCTAAAAATAAAAGTCCTGTACCTTGGGATGAATAAACCCATGAAGGAATACAGGCTGTGGACTACGTTGCAATGCAGAGTTGCTGAAAAGAACTGCAGAATCAAGTTGAATGTTAGCCAGCATTTTTAATAAGTCTTGTGGCAAGGCCACATCCTCGTACGCATTAAGGAGTGCTGCCACCAAGCAGAGGAAGGTGGTCTTTCTCCTCTACTCAGAACTGCTTTAAGCAGGGGAGATTGTATTAGATAACTTTCTGAAGTCCTTCAGGGATTCTTATGATTCAATGATTCCCAAATATGGAATTACAATTGTTTAATAATTAACTGTATTTATAAATGTATTCATATGGCAGGTGGTTATTCAATTGGAATTAAAAAAATAAATAACTAAAAATCTTGTTTACCTATTAAAAAATTATTGTTGATACTGTTTTTATTATGGAAGCATCGATGTCAGGTTATCACTGTGCAAATACTTAATTGTGCGAAGAGTTGTCTACTGCTTAAAAGTGAAAAGTTAAATAATGGAATGCATTATTGTTGCAATTTTACAACAGAGGCTGAATGATAAAATCCATATGCTCAGTGCATTTCTATGCATAATGGCTATTATAATATATATATATTATAATTAGCCCATTTTGAACATATGACTGAATGAGAGAGAGAACCTCACAGAGCTCTGTTCCCAGGTTCATCTGCAAAAATCACACCATCTTTCCTTTTTTCTTTTTTCTTTTTTTCCCAAAAATAGCAACTTTTACATTTATATTCCATTTCCTATAAAAAAGAATCTTCCAGATTAAATATGTATTTATGCTTATATTCTCTAAATTTGATGAAGAATATGTTTATTTTTAATATTGGATCTAAAGTAGTTTTTTTTGGTTTTTTGTTTTTGTTTTTTTTTTTTTTGCTTTTTTTTTCTAATGGTAAGAAACTTTTAGATCTCTCCAGTTTTAAAGAATTATTACTTATCTAGATCTTGAGGCTATTTATACATAGAAAGGAATAAGCAGAAGTAAGAAGTCGTTAATTTTTTTAGAGCTGAATAATAAATCCACTGGATCACACAAATTAAAAAAAAAACAGCTGATAATCTACAATTGGGATATTGAATTACTAAGAAAAATGCTATTTGTTATCAAACAATTTCTTACATTTCTATATTGTATGTTATCTAGACACATAACTTCTATTTCTTCAGGACTACTTATAATGTAAAATGATATAGAGTAGCTAGTAATATGCACTGTCATAATTCTTGAAATATCAAAGCAAAACTGCAAATTTTGTGAAATCTCAAAATAACCTCAGTGTTACTCATAAAGGAATACTGTCATGTTGTTCTTTCTGAGTTTTCCTTTAGACGTTGCCTTCAAATACAGAAGAAATTAACTGCCTGGAATTCAAGTCTGACCATCTTTTTATGGAAAGATTTGAGTTTTGAAAGGAACTTGTCAGATATCATACAGTTGTGATATGCTGGTTAACTAGGATTTGCCATTTCATTTATTACCAGATTCTTTTTACTTCAAAAGGCAAATTTAATTGCCAGGTAAATGTTCTTGGAGCTGCATCATGTGCAAAATTGACATAAGTTTACACAGTATATGCCTGCCATAGAATTTTACTGTTTTACACTGTAATTACATGAAGTAGTTTCATATGAATAAAATATGTAGGTAGCCATTAACAACTGTCATACATCTATAAAACTACCATAGAAGCAGACTGATTTTCCTACAGGCATAGTTCAGATCTGCAGTTAATAGGGAAGATTTATGCATGGTGTGAGGATACCTAGCTTTTAACTAGTGTTGGGAAATGGGTCTATTGTGTCAGAAATGGTTTCTTCACTGAGTACCCAAGCTCACAGGTGCTTCCTAGCATTATACATTTAGCACCTTTGAACTTAAGCTTCTTGCTAAGTGTAACAAAATGCTATTAATCCTGAAAACACAACCAAATATCCAACATTTCAATGTGTACAGTTCAGAAATAGATGATGACTTCAGTGAGTTTTGATGTTAACTGAGTTACTCTAGCCTTCTGAACTAAAGAACAAGTTCTCTGTTATTATTACTCTTATCATTGATTAAGTTAGGCATAACAGTACATGACATCAAGTTAAAATCAAATGAATTTTCTTTTATACTCTTATCTATATAGATCATACGTTTTGATGGTCTACTTAAAAATTGTTAAGTTCTTGTATTTCAGAGGTGCTTCATTTTCATTACTGATATTTTAAAATAGGTAAGCTGTGAAGCATGTTTTATGTTCTCTATCAAAAAAAAAAAAAAAAAAAAAAAAAAAAAAAAGAATGATGTCCAGTGGAGATTATGTTGGAAATATCCTAAGATTTGACATGCCATCTGAGAAAATAAATGCAATTTACTTGGACTTGGAGGATAATTGATTGTACCACAAATTGCTAAGGACTGGTAAACTGGAAATGACTTGTCGTCTGTCTTTGCAGTGGCTGCCTTAGATCAGCTACCTTTTTACCCAACCTCATTCTTGGCTGTTTCACATTTATATTATTATGTGTGATTTCATTAAAAAGCAAAATTACATATACAAACACAGAAAAACAACCACCTCCATTCGGAGGAATAACTGGTAATAAATTTCCAAGACAGACCACAAACTCACTTTTAAATTGGCAAGTACAGGCTCTGGTAGCAGAAGCAGATTGTAGGGAATAGTGTTCTTGGTATCTGTGTTGATCTTGCAGTCACATTTGTTTGTGATGAAAACATATTCTAGATCTGGCTGCCACTTGTAACAGCAATGAAGAATAAGGGCATCTTTTATAAGGACAACTTTTATGAGACCTTGTGTCTGATATTTGCATCTCCATAAAGCAATAAATGAAACCAACGCTCAGTGCTGAGAGGTGTTGTAAAAAAATAAATAAATTTGGTGTGTTGATGCAATGCAGCGGGAGACTTATAGAGAGGGTGATGAGGTAAAATTGAATACATTTGTATTGGTTTGTATTAACTTGTTGAGTACTTGAAAAAATGATTGGAATTCTAAATACATTTACTCACAAGACTCACAGCTAATTCTGTAGTGCAGATATTTCTTTTATTATCCCCACTTCTCAACAGGAATCCCTCCCTATATTCTGTGTACCACCCGTTGAGTGGAATTTTCATTTCTAGTGCATTTATCAGACTTAAGGCTGCAGGTGTGATTTTGGAATTTTTTGGATGCTATTATTACTGTTAGATCATATGGTCTTATTAGAGTGTGGTTTTTGTTTGTTTGTTTGTTTTTCTCTTTTATTTGGCTAATATATCAAACTACTCAAATTCTTCCTTGGTAAAGGCAGTATTATTGTCAGGTGTAGATTAGAAACAGTTTTAAAAGATACAATACAGGAATACTTTCTTGCATTGCAGAAGAGAACTGCACACTAGGAATTCATGGTAGGATTTGTGGGAATAAAGCATTCTGTAAACTTCTGCTTGAGATATATGGTTTTCACGTTGCTTGAGAAAGCAAGCAAATGGCATATCTGACATAATCTGTATTAGCCATTTCTATCTTTTAAGCTAGACTTGAAGGCCAGCCTGCATAAAACAAAGTATGCAAGTCAAATCATTGTATGAACATTGTTTCTTTTGTCTGTCTACATATAAATGTTTTGGCATTTTAGATCCTTGATAAATCACTTGAAATTAATGACTTTTTTAAATCTCTTTTTTTTTTTCTTCTAATCTTTTTAAGTTCTTACTTCTTCCCCCCACATTCTCAAGCTCGTAAATCTTCAAAATTATAAGATGTAAAAAAATAAACATTCAGAAATAAATATTTACCACATGGTGGGACAGAGGATGAAATAAAATAAACAAAATGAGGTCCTGTATTGTCTTATGAGACAGAAGTGTGGACTCTGAAGATGAATTAATGAGCTAAGTGCAGGGGAGGAGTGAAGATCAAAGGTTCACAGTAAAGTCAAACATGCTGACACAGGGATATCACACAAAATACTGCCTAGTAAAATAGTTTCAAGGCCAGAAGGGTCTTTAAAAAGGTTATCTTTTACTGACTTGATTCACATATTTGCCTTAGTACATGTGATTTAATAAAATTTAACCACTCAAATTATTGATACAGGCAAATCACTGTATTTTATATATTTTTAATGTGTGCTTAACTGCATGTTATAACTTTACTCTTAATTGAAATAAACTTGGAATAACTGCCATAATAATTGGTACTTAATTTTCAGTGAATGCTAGAAGTGTGTGAAGAATTATTCAAGCTCTATATGAGAACCCCCTAAGCAAGAGTGACATATGGCTCATGATACCCTGTAGGGAAATGTACAGTGCAGAGAGGTAATAATAATCCTTCCTAGAAAATAAAGGTCACAAGTGAGAGCAAATGCCAAGAAATCATCAGAGAAATTATTACAGCCAACTGGGCCAGAAAAACCTCAGTAGGCTCATGTACTCCTTTAACTGTAAAACAAGATTCTACTTGAATCAGAAAATACGAGGACTTGTGAGTGAAGCAGAAGAAGAATATTTTTGTTAGCTGGAACCAATGTTTACTTCTAGAAGGATGTATTGGTTTAAAGATTAGTTTACTGATTCTGAACCAAAATCAGTGACGATTTTGTGCCATTGATTTCCTGATTTCCAACACTGCTAATGACTTGCAAATTCAGAGTCAATAGAAGCAAGGGCACTTAAACATTTCAGGACTTCCGTTCCTATATTTTCACATGTGGATAGCACACTAGATAAAAGAATTTTTTGAAAATGTGTATTTTAAATGATCATATTTTTAAGAATATTCTGTGTTAAATGACAGCTTGAGATATACAAAATTCCCTTTTTCTGTCCAGATTTTATTTCATATAAATAATCATGAAAAATAGTTATTTTCTTCTTCCTTTTTCCTTTTTTTTTTTTTTTTTTTTTTTTTTTTTTTGTTGTGTGTGTGTGTCCTAAAGGATAGTGGTGATCATTCCAGATTCTGAATGATGGATATTATGGATATTCATATGGCAGAAGTTATTTTTATGCACAAGTTATCTCTAAGTAGAACTGGCATATGCTTAGCTTTTAGGAGTGTGTTCAGAAGGTAGGAATGGAAATAATGTCATGTTGTTGATGCAACCAGATAAGTGTTAAGACATGTAGGCACTAGGAGTACAGCAGAAGTTAGCATAACTGTTAACTATTAATGTACATGGGAAAATATTTTCAATTTTCAACGACTATTTTTGCCAATCTAGTACTTATTGACATATTACTTTATTTGCATGTCTATTGTAATAGATTATTTAAATATATGTATTAATCAATATGTAGCGCATGCATAGAGAAATGTGAGAATGCTTACCAAAAGTATGAACCAGAACAAAGAGTTTCAGAAATAAAATTACTGAAGAAGTCATATGGTAAAATAATGCTGCAAACTACTTAATTTTCCATGTTTGTTCACCTTTATTTGGAACATTGTTAATCACTCCCTGTGTCTTTTAAGTATTAGCTTATGTGCTTTTTTTTGTCTGTTTGTTTTTTTAAAAACATACCCTTTTTGTTAGCATGAGATTGCTTCTTAGAATTTTTTCTTCCAGAGCAACCTTTATGTTTGTTACAACTTCCTTACAAATCTCGGCAGAGTTGTCTTCTTTAAAAGCTTTCTTACAGCTTTTCCTTCCATGGTGCCTGTAATAGTTTTCTTACTGTGTGTAAACTGCTGGTGTTCTGAGATCAACACTCCTCTGACTCAGTAGCTTCTTTTTCTTTATTTGCTCTATTGCTGTGTTCTTGTTCCTCGGCATTTACCATTCAGTTAATCTGTATTTACAGCTCTCATAAGTATCCTGCACCATGAGAACATCCTGTTACCATGGTCTTCATAGGAATTAGTGTAAGAAATATTTTTTGTTGTTGCTGATGAATATTTGTGTACTTATAATTTTAATATAATCTGCACAGACTGCCTAATTTTGAGAATTTAATGATTCCATCATAGATGAACTTATAGATGCTTCCTTTTCGAAACAGAATCACTCTATACAGTTTGTTGACATTCCAGTCAACTTGCTAATCCATTCAGACTAGGCATTATGATTATTTTTAGAAAGATCCACTAAGTAATATTACTAAGATGTACTCAGCAAGTATTATCCTGCTGACTCCCACAGTTTTGGGTTAGTTATGACCTGTATGGTTTCTTCAATGCTGAAAATTGTGTCACTGTAATGTAATTTCCCTCCAAGGTATAATAGAAATAGTACAGGATGAAATGAAACAATATAAAAAACATATGGATGGTTTGAACAAATTTATTCACTTGATTCTGAGTGCAAATTTAGACTTGCTTCCCATTTTCAGGAACTTACTACACTTAAAAAAAGGAAAATTAAGAATAAGTATATTGAAGTAACTTTCAACATTTACTATAAAACCACTTTTAAACTACCATTATGAGAAGCAGCATACTTGAAAATTACAGGTTTTTTTAGTAGTCAGATAATATCAATGAATTGAATATCAGTAACAAAATAACACATTACTAATTTAAATTCAGTGAGTTTTATCAGCCTGTAAAATTACTGAACTCCAACTTCATGGAAATATTTCTACTATCCACTATTCCATTTGTTCTTTTTCAAGATGTAAGGTTTTGTTCTACTATGCTTTTTATGTCTAAATAATAAGCCAGCAGGTTATGGATGTAACCCTAAGAATATCATTTTTATATTTTCTTCTACTATCAAAATAGAGTGTGGTATTATACTTGAGTATTACCATTAATCTGATTCCCCCTGTTCTTGGAAAATGAGCGTTGCTTCTACTCAGTATTGCTAAGATCCAGTATTAGAAATAATTGATAGCTTTAGGTGAGGCTATGCTTCTTCAGCAATTGCACTTACAGGAAATTCTCAGATTCTAAAAGCTTACTGGGCTGTAAGAAATCTAGCTTTGTACACAGGTTAACGGAAATAAATAGTCAAGTGCAAACCATAATGTTTTCTATAATGCTGTATTTTTTCTGGAGAACTGCCAATATGACTGGGAAGATTGCTAATGAGATAAGCCTATGGATTGAGTAAAATCTTTACTTTGTATAACTGAAGAACAAAAAGCAAAATAACGAGAGAAAAAAATGAAAGTGATTTAGCTGTGTTTTTATCAAATTCACTGTGTTCACTTACGTGATAATATAAAATCCAGCTACTTGTTTTCCTTGTCACCTGTCCTTCACATCAGAGCTATGTGATTTATGAAAAGAATGCATGGACTCAATCCAGCCCTTGATATGCAGGTGCTTGCCCAGGTCAGGCAGAGTCTTGAAGCTGTGAAACTTCAATTTTACATGAAAGAAACTTTCCTCTTTTGGTATTACTGCTCATTCAAGTATAAATGCATATTTGAAAGATATAACTCACTAGCATTTCCTTGTTTACATGCAGATGGAATTATATGGTCAGATTTGTTTGTGAGCTTTTCTACTCTTGAAAGTATTATATCTAATACACTAGGAGACATTAATTTGTGGAAATGTAAGCCATCCTCTAACAGTGAAAACTTTCAGTTTAAAAAGACAAGAATAGTTTTATAGCTTGGTGCAAATAACAGGAAGTTTCTGAAAAATTCATTTGATACTAAATGGAATGCATCACTAACTGGTATATTTGTTAGATTCACAGGGAGCTAAGAGAAAATCAGTATGTCTTTATATTTTTTGTTATTTTTAGGGAAGACCATTGTTAGCTGAGACAGTAGGCTGCTTGGAAAAACGCACTAACAATACAGCCATTCTTCATAATATGAATGGAGTATTTGAGTTCCACATTCAGACTACAAGCCTTATATTTATCTACATGAAATTCTTTATAAGCATCTACATTAAAAGAAATGAGGCCAGCCTCAGAGAGATGAACTAATATCACCTTGTCAAAAACTTCCATCGTAATCCCTGTATACTTCACCAGTACAGTTTTCCAAGCCTAGCTGTTAGTTCTCATCCTTCAGAAATCAGGAACATAACAGCTTTTCTTTTGTGTTATAAAACTGTAATAAAACTTGCCAGGTAGATAGCCAGTAACTACAGAGAAGACTTAATGTAGGTAAAGAAGTGTTCTAAAAAGAGAATGAATAAAATAATTTGTTTTGTTGGATCTACAGTTTTCTGGAAAGCGTGGTTTTTAAATTACGTTTCAGGAGACGCTAACTTCAAGTTGTGCCTAACTTGAAACCAATTGTGCTGAAGGCAAGGAATAACCTGAGGATCTCCTTTCTCCTCTGCTTGTTTGCCTTATTAATTCATGGAAGTTTGAGATTGGGATGGGGCAAGGAGTTGATTTTTCTACTACTCATATCCTGTTCCACTAAATTCTTTGAGGTTTTGTAGACTGGGTAAGCAGAATCAGCTTTAGCTAAACCTGGTATAGCAGGAAAAATGCAGAATAAAAGGCAAATAGTACATTTTTGAAAGTGAGTTCATTTCATTAGTAGCATAATTTCTTTCAGGAATTAATCAGGCAGATTAGACAAGGAAGCATCCTCCAGAAGGAGCAAAGATAGTTTCTTTCCTTAGTATCACTTCAGTGCTTTGAGGAACTGTCCATTCTCTACCCCACTGATAAAAGGAAACAAGGACTCAGAGTGCAACTGAGTGTAATTACTCTGTGTGTGTTGCCCACAGTTGCATGTGCAAAAGTATGTTAATTTTAGTGCTCCTTCCATAGTAACAAGCAGATGTGATCAGGAGGAAGAAAGGAATGGTTTCTGTCAGCTTTTGCATTTGCATGCTTTTATGCATTAAAAATGTAAATGTACAAAATGTAGGAGAAAAGAAGCAAAAAATGTGTAGATTTAAATTCAGGATTCACTGTATGGATTATGCTCAAGAAACAACCTGTGCTTCCTAAATACTGTTAGCATCTTTACAAGTAACGCGAATGCAAGATTGAAGACTGTTACATTTCCTTACAACTTCATCTTTTACCTTTGTTTTATAAATACAGGTCAGGTCTTCTACCTAGGCCAAACTAACTCAATTTTCACAGAATTTTAATGTTGACAGTGAAAAGTTCCTCTTATCAGAATAATGGTGAATTGGGTTGCTCCGAAGTGAATGGCAAAGTATGACAGGAAAAGTGTGTAAGTTTTCTAATGGTGCAGACTGTGGTAATGGCTTTTAGATATCATGCTGTCAAAGTGATCCAAATGTAAGCAAGGGAGAGATGAGTGTTAGCAGCATCTTATTTGGAGCTGATCAGTTTGCCTATTTGTCCATGATGCCTTCAATCCTTTTACCATTTCTGTTGTTCCAGAGAGAACTTAAAAGTTTTCTTCCTCTGAACTTCATGTTGATGATGTAAAATATTTTTGACTTATTTTTCCATTGTATCTATAGAGAAAAATGAAGATGATTTTAAAAGCTCCAAGGTTCTGCACACAACAAAAAGTCATTTCTCTCTTCTCTCCACTGCTGCTTTACAGAAAAAAAAAAAAAGGAAGGGTTACCAGTGTTGAGGAAGAAAATAGGATTAATATGGCTTGATGTGCAAAAGACTTGCATTTCATGAAAATTCCCCCCCCCCCCCCCCCCCTTCTAGCTTCTAGCTTCCCTTTACTTTCAGGTATAAGTAAGGACTTCTGTCACATGCAGCAGTAATTCTACTCTGTTATTTTGTGGTGGTAGATAATGGTAACATAAGATACATCCTTTGAAAAGCTCACTGTGTAGCAGGGATCACAAGTTTCAGAATCCCATGTTATATGATGCCAATATCCTTATATGACTGAGAGCTGCAAGATTTTTTCTGCATACCTCAGAAAACTGGCATTAGCAAACTAGTTTGTAGGTGTGGGTCTTCTTAGAGGTTCTCAGTTCCCTGTTAGATGATGTGGTCAGCTTGGAAGTGCAGCTGGGCTACTGAGCATCACTGATATTAGCTTCACATCTCCTACAGAGATGCATATTGCTCTTCAGAACCCACTCCATGACAGTTCTGCTGCCTGGGATCTTTTTGTGGACAGGTGAGACAAAGTGGCTTTAATGAACTGAAAAATCACCTGTTCTTGTCAGTAATAAAGGCTGTCCATTGAATTGTTTAGACCAGTTATTTTACTTACCTGTAGTTAAACTTACGTGAAGTATATCCAACATTGGAAGGCCCAAGCAAAATTCAGTACTCACTTCCATATTGGTTTGCTCAATGCTTTGCCTGCTCTGAGAAAAAAGGCATTAAACAGCACAGCCATACAGGAACAAATAAAAAGTTAAAGTGGTAGCGAAGTAAAAATATTTTTAAAGGAATATAATCATAAGTTCTGAAAAATTAGAGGTGAGTTTTCAGCTTTCTTGAAGTCAATAGGACATCTAATATCTAAGCCAGATGGAAATGTACATCATTCATTTTAAAAATTAAAACTACATGGAATTAAAAATGTTTGATTGACCACAGTTTGGTTGCACAGATGGAACTGACAGCAAGTTCCTCAGGACACCTTCCCTTCAGTAAATACATTGCAGATCTGCTCTGATCTTACTGTTGCCCATTTAATCTTTTTTTTATGCTGGTATTGCCAAGTTTTAAATTGACTGTTGACAGTGATTTTTTTGAACATTGGAGTGGTATGCACTGTGCTGAGATCCACCAAACTTTTCTCAAATAACAAGTGAGAACATCCCTACTCTTTACTCCTCCACACACTACTCTTAATATAGGAATTGTATTCACATCAAAGCTGTCAGAAGGTTTCTGTGATCTCATTAGCTATACTTATTTCTACCTACAGAATATGTGAATCATCAACAGAAACAGCGTTAAAGACCAACTGGTAAGACTCACATGGCTATATGTATATCTGTGCTTAGAATAGATATCTTCCCCAGACTGTAGTTTGAAGTTGTTAAAATTGATGTCACTGCAGACTCAAAAAGGGTTAAAGTCACTTCTGAGATTAATTTAGTTCTTAAGTCTTTAACATGGAAAGAAAATTGTTAAACTCTTTAATGAGTAGTTTTTAAATTTTATGTAGCATATGAAAAGAAAAAATTTCTGTTTACAGAACAGCAAATGTAGCTGAACCAAAAATATACTTTTTGCTTGTAGTTTTTTTCTTTGTTTTTCTTTATGTAGTTAAAACATTCATTTTATGGCTCTGTGTGGTAAATTAGATAGATGGTACCCAAAATAAATTACCTGAGTGTATGCATCTAATTTAAATGCTTCTGAATATAAACATGTACTGTAGGGGAGTGAAATCAAAGGAAATGGGAAAATGAAGAGATTGGTCAAGGCTAGAAGCTAGATAATGAATAAGTGATGTAGAGATGTTGGTGGTGGATAATAGCAGGTTTCAAAGCTATATTGGAAAAAGTAATAGAGTTGTGATGTCTACCTACTGGTTAGTTGTACTGCCTGAGGATAATTTTAGAAGCTAGTGGGAAGAGTGGTCACTGGAATCTGAAATCTGTAATGAGTAGCCGTTTATTTCTGGAAGAGCTGGATTTACAGGGTGAATCTGTCAGAAAGTAGAGTCAAGTATCTCTGAATGTTGTGGGCTCTCATCCAGGAAAACCTGGATGAGTAAGACCTGTAGAAAAGAAAAGGCAGAGAATTCAGACTTGATTATTCAGGCATGGAATTTTTCTAATTCTGTGTATATTTCTTTACAGTTAAGGGGTAAGAGTTCTACATAGTTGATATACTGGTGTTTACTCAGCTGATCAAGGGTATAAAGCAAAGGAAAGCGTAAAACTCTGTTCTCTTTCTCGTTCTGTGAAATATAGACACCCTGTTCTAAAAATATTCTTTGTACAAGGCAGCTTTATATGTCATTGCCACACACACAGCTCCTGTGCATCCATGGAGAACTGATCTAGTGAGTAAATAATGTCTGGTATGATGGGTTAACCCAGCAGGCAGCTCAGCACCATACAGCCCTTCACTTGCTCACCTCTGTGGGATGGGGGAGAAAAGATAAAACTCATGGGTTGAGGTGAAGACAGTTCCATAGGTAAGAAAAGAAAGGGATAGTAATAATAACAATAATGTGTACAAAATGAGTTATTCACAATGCAGTTGTTCACCACCTGCTCACCAATGCCTAGCCAGTCCTTGAGCAGTGGAAGACACCCCCCCCCCACCCCCCAGCCATCTTCCCGCAGTTTTGTTGCTGAGCAATGCCATATGGTTTGGGATATCCCTTTGGAAAGTTCGAGTCAGCTGTCCTTGTTATGTCCCCTGCCAGCTTTTTGTGCATCCCAAGCCTCCATGGTGACAGGCTAGCATGAAAAACTAAGTCCTTAACATTCTGGAATCATTGTGCAGAAACAAAACATCAGTGTATTACGAACATTATTCTTGTTCAAAATCCAAACCATAACATGATAACAGCTACTATGAAGAAAGTTAACTCTATTCCTACTGAAAGTAGGACATCCACCCAGTGAAAACTAATCTTAACTGAGAATGCTCATGTTCTAGAGTGCAGTAGAAACAGCTTTTATTGACATAGCTTTCACAGGAGTTTGTGTCTGTGTCTGTTTTATTTCCAGAAGCCAGTAAAATTAATCTGAACTGGGACTAAGAATTCCAAATTACATAACCTAAACTTTGTATTTGTAGAAATTGTTGCCTTACCTTTGAGAAATTTGAAAATTCTTAACAGTGGCATGTTATGTTTTGTAATTATGTAGTTATGTTTTTTGTATGTGATCACATCTGTACAAAATACTGTCCATTATTTCCCAAACTATCAGTTTGAGATCAAAGTACGTTAAATCCGAATTCCATGCCCTAATAACCTATCGCAGTCTTGAAATCACACCCCCTCATTACTGGATGCTGAAGAACCTCTCTTGATGTTCAAAGAGTTCATTGATGCCACATCACAGTATATCATTCTGAGACAAATGTTCATAAGCTAAAAAAGGAAAGGTAGGAAGTACCAAGCAATTTATGTAACACAAAAATTAATAACATAAAGCATAAAAATGATGTGTACAGTCAAGCCTTGTGAGACAAGAAAACACTCTTTCTCAGGCACATTGGCTGTATGTTGAAATGATTCTATGATTTACATGAACAATGATCTTGGAAAATATGGTATCTAAGTATTGAGGACTTGAGTAGTAAATTATATGACACCCCATGGTGGATTTCTTTGTTTTTATTCACTGCCAATCTACCTGGATAAAGGAACTGAGGAGTTCACCATGAAGATTTTGCATACCATGCAGTAAGCTTATGTCTGGTCAGGCTGGCTGCATTTGGAAGCCAGGAAGGAGTTGGCAGTTGCAGTGCCAAAGGCATACAAAGGAGGAAGAAGCATTAGTTCCTTGAGGGTGTGGAAGGGAGTTTCTAGGAGTGGTCCTGTGGCTGAGAGCAGCACATTACTACCATGGGATTTCCCAACGCTTTATTTTACAGCAGTGCTCAAACCATGTGACCTTGACAAGGCATGGTCTACATATCTGAGTACTGGGTGGCAAAGACTGCAGTGAAACACGCAGAGGCTCCCAGTCTTCATTCTCCTGCAGCCTGGGGCAGTCTGGATGATATGTGACCTCAAGATGTCAACGTCAATAGCTCCTCCCCTTTAATCACAAACATACATTAGGCAATTAGTTAATTATACCTAAATTAATGGCCAAGATTCAGGAGAAAATAGTGCTTCTTCCACTTTTGCATGAAAGGGCAGGTGATTCCAGTCCTGTCCTCTCTATACAGATGGGTATGAGTAAAGGTGCCACCTCTGATCTTTACCTTAGGAAAAATGGTTCAACTGCTTAGATGGCACTGCCACTAGTGCAGTATATCACAGAGAGGCTGTGATAGGTACAGAAACTAGCAGCTACTTCTTCCAGTAAGTGGTTTATTAAATGTTGTGGGTTTTTTTTTCCAGCAGAGTATTGTTTGTTTGGTTGGTTTTTTTTTACTTTTTTTTCAGTGACAAATTTAAACCAGTTTCAAGAAAAGTGATTTTATACATTGATTTCCAATATAAACAAATGATTTAATGGTTATGACATAGTAATTGGTCCAGCAGTCTGTAAAAATGTATTCCTTTTACTTCAGTTCTTGCCTACAAAATGAAAAAGGAATTTATACATGCTGTACATATACAGTTTGTATTTTCCCAAGAGCTCCTTGCCAGGAGAATACTTTACGATATAGAGTACTATTTTTGCTTTATTTTTCACTGCATTTATAAAGTTTGGGGCAAAGCCAGAGTTTAGGAATAATATCGTATTTATTTTTATTTTTTTCTTATTTTGTAATTTATCTCAGTTACTTACCTTATTTATCTTTTAAGTTATATTGTTAGCAGAAAGACTGTAGAACCCAGAATCACAGAATGAGACACGGTGTCTATACTGATATACATCAGTGAGGCTCCTTTGAAGGCTGGGAAACAAAGTTACTGGGGTTTGATTTCCAAGAGAACTGACCGAGGAAACACAGTGCTAGGTAATGTAACTGGAAGAGACAGGTTCAGTATCTCTGAAAATTAGTCCTATGATTTCTAATAGGTCATAAGAGTTTATAAATAGAATATTAAATGCTACTCTACCCTGTAGTCTGCAAGTGCACTAAGGTTAGCCCTTGTAGCACAGTTCTGTGTGGTGCACAAGTATAACACAGCTTATAGAGAATACTTTGTTTATTGGTAGTGGTGGTTGTTTCTGTAGTATATGTGTTTTGTTGTTTTATTGTGAAAACGTCTGCTTCCAAGTATGTTTTTTTTCTGTTATGATCCACCAAGTTCTTCAGAATTTCCAGTTTTTGAAAATAGCAATTATCTTCCAGTAGAGAGTAAACAAAGGCTAAAAAACTATTTTGGAACTTACCCCCCTTATAGTTCAGGCAAGTAGCATTAACAAATGTCAGATCCAATTGAATGTTGCCTGTGCTATGATTTGTCCATCCTTGAGGCACACACTGCCCATAGAGGTGATAGAATAGCAATTGTTTTCTCCAACTTCAAGGAGATTTCAGACACGTTGGGAATCATACTAATTCAGTGTAGAGATTATCACTAAAAATGAAGTGATAGGCTAAAACCAGATTGTAGATTGCATTACTGTGTGTGGATGTAAGGATGGAAAAAACACATGGGGCAAATGTCAAAAACCTGAAGTAATGTAAACTTATGTTACACTTGACATTTGAGCTTTTCCAGTGAGTTCTTTGTATAGAAGTCCATTCCTGAGCATTACTGTCACTTCTGCTTTCACTATGGAACATTAACTCTGTTTTCATTGCTCACATCTAGCAACGATCAGATGAAGCATGGCATGTCCAAGCCAGTAACCTATCCTTTCTTTTAAATACGGTCATATACACATCTATACTGTCCTTTTCCTGCTGACTTCTGCTGTTAAAATGCTGGTTCTTCCATTAAGAAAGAAAAATATCTCAGTTGTTTTCCTTTGTTGCTGAAGTATTTAACAATGTGCCTGTGAAATGATGAGGCTGATTTATGAGGCTGGATCTTAACAGGCTTTAAGGCAGCTCAAGTGCCAGAGCCATCATCTGCTATGGAAGTTGATTAGTCTTTCAAGAGTTAATTTTATTCAGGATTAAGTGAATTACAGAAAGGA
Organism: Coturnix japonica; assembly: GCF_054131305.1. Classification (NCBI taxonomy): domain Eukaryota; kingdom Metazoa; phylum Chordata; class Aves; order Galliformes; family Phasianidae; genus Coturnix; species Coturnix japonica. The sequence goes on along the minus strand of NC_140667.1, from coordinate 20,793,492 downwards.
TGTAACCCTGTTATGCTATCTGTTCTATTAGGGTGGGCTGATAGTAAAAACCATCGCCAAAGCATTGGGTGATGCAGTAGGGGATACTGCTGATCATCCATCCCTGGATATATGACACTAGTATGGGATACCTATAGCTTTTTCACATGGGCTACTGTCAGAGGGATTTCCTTAATGTTACAGCCCAATAAAAACTGTGGAGACAAATAATGTTCTGCAAAACTGCAGGTGTGGCTGCTCAAAAAGAATGTGTGTAGCAAAACAGATCCGGGCTGGATTGTTTACAGGGTAACATGAGACTGAAACAACAGGAAGGCTGATTTGCTTTGGGATGCACTTAAATCAGAACATAAATTACAGAAAGGTATTAGATGTTTTACTAGTATTTTACGTAACTCTCTAGTGTGCTGCAAATTGTCTGTTATTACACCAAGTGTTCTATTAATAGCTTTTAGTATGTTTAGGGTGAGGTGAGATAGGGTGCTAGAATAGAAAGAGCACTTCTCAGTGCATTTTAAGTGCTACAGTATTTTCAGCTTCATAGGCCTATCATATATCTTACAGAGTTGGTGAGAACATTTGAGGGAGGAGTAAAGGAGTCTGATAGGAAAAGTAAAGATGACTGTGATGAGAGCAGAAAGAAAAGTATGGAGACTGTAAAATGAAGAAGACTGTGTAAGTGTATTACAGTTTTTGAAGTACTAACTCTTCACACCCTTCTAAGTCTCCCTAAGAAGAGAGGACAAATTTATAAACAGTTTATACAGACAGACTCATAAAGACAGGTGAGAATTAAGCCATTGGCCACATAACTTCATATTCCAATGGTTTGTATATGGGAATACGGTGAATAAAGTAAGGAAATATGAAAGAATCTTGTATTTATTCTGTATTTCTTCTTCGAAGGATCATGTGATAGGTGATTTTGAAAAGCTGCAAATTTGCAAGCATCATACCACTCATACCTGAAATCACCAACTCACTGGGCCTTTCTGATGTCCACAGGAGGGTTATTCATCTTCTGAATTGCACAATTCTTTGTGCAGATCTGTTGCATTTTCAGATTTTGAAGCAGCCAGGTGCATGAACTTCACTAAATTCTATACACTGTGTTGAAAATTATCCAGAATATTTTACATTAAAATTCAAGGTTCATGCAGCACACCTTCCTGCTGAAAATTAAACTCACTTACACATAAGGAAAGATGCCAATGCAATCTTAACAAAAAGGCTGAAATGCTGCAGTGATAAAGTTGCTCTTTTTCTGCCTTACCTGGCACGCATTCAGCACCCCACTTTCATTCAAACACAGTAGCCCATTTGATAAGACTCTTGAGAGTAATAAAAAATTATGCATTACGAACCTGATTTGTCAGAAAGAGGTGTGATGTGCACTGGGAGTCTGGTACAAAATAACCATAGGCATTTCAGATCGTGCATTTAACAGTTGTGGAAATTTGGTTCTTATGCAAGTGTATTTCTGAGTGAACCTGCTAACAGTGTCTCTTCAACAAATGTCATAGGAATATGTTTCTTGTTTGGATGTTTGCCAGACTAAACGGCAGATTAGGGAGCAGCCAGTCCTTCCATTGTCATCTGCTAGGTTAAGCATATTGAATTACTTTGTTCATGAAGCAGCGTCATCTGTGTCAAAATCATGTAGTGTGTCATTTTTCTGTGCACTCAGGCTGATTGATTAGTTTGCAGTGGTTCTAAATGTATTTCCATTAAATAGTTTGTAGAGCTGATTACTTTTGAAATGATTTTTTTTTCATTGAAAAGAGTCGTTGAAATGGTAGATAAATTAATAACACAATCATGCTAGATAAGTGCAGACATAAAAAAAATGTTCTGTAGTGAAGCTTTCACAGTAAAAACAGATGAAAGCAAAATTTGAATTTTATTTTATTTTTTTCCCAGGAAGAACAAAAATGGAATACATTTTTAAGAAGAGCTCAATAAAACAAAATAACATCAAAAACCTAAACAAAAGCCAAGATATGCATTTCATTTGAGCTTAAAGTATGTTTTTGTATCAGGAATATTTGTTAGTTTTAAAATACTTGAAACTGATTTTAGGACAGGAATGGAGGTTGAAAACACAATCAATCTGAACTTGAATCAATTTTTCTATTTTACTTTATTTTTACTGCTTTTTAATTTGATCCTCACTTTGAAGCTATGTTCCTTAGACATTTATTTATTTATTTATTTTCCCAAATATTTAATTGGGGATGAAACTGCAACAGATGCAGGTACTTATAAGTAATGCTTAGCTATGAAAAATTGCCCTGTAGACACAGTTGTTATTATTTGCCTCTTTGTCAGTGACCTATTATACAGGCATTCAAAAGGAGGGTAGTCTTGCCTTTTCCATTGTATAAAGCTTTTGTACTAGAGAAAATGAAGAAACTGTATTTTGTAATAATTCCTCAATTGAGTTTAGTTTTCAGATAATCACCAGCTGTGCTTACCTGTCTGAAAATCACATTTAGGTCCATGCAGTACACATTTTTTCGTCACTCAGTCCATTAGCATGTCTTTGTTTTTTTGGGTGGTTCTTTTCTTTTTTTTTGTCCAGATACTCTTTATTTATAGGTTTATTTGTTCATAGAGATAGGGACAGTGTATTTTAATGCTTACTTCATCTTTAGTTTTATAGCAAAATGAGATAACCAATATTTGGAAAGGAGGATTAAGTAATATTTGCCACAATGTTAATTAACTGTCCATAAATAAATACTTTTATCAGTTTTTTTCTTTGCCTTGCAATCAGTCAAATAAACAACCATTAAATAATGGGTTATCTTGGGTATTCTGGTTTCTTTAGTATTACCTGTTAAATTTGCTGTGTCTTGATTAATCAAGATAACTTCTTGAAGTTAAAAATGTTAATTTAACTCATTTGATCTTCTGCTTTCATTTATGCCTTCAGTAGTGTCATTTAGAAGAAAATGCTTCATCAAGCAGTAGTGCTTCAGTATAAGTCGTTGTGATAGCAGAAGCATTAGAACTCACATGATCCAAAGCCTCTCTCAGTCATTAGCATCTCATTTTCTAAATGGGACCAGTCATTAGCTTTTCTTAGTTCATTTCAAACAAGCAAAATGGTCCCTTACTTTCATACAGAAATTTTTATTCCTTGAACATATTTACAGTCTGTAGGTATGACACATATTATTTTACCCTCAGATATACTTTCAGCTCTGGACTGGAACAAAGTGACATGCTAAAAGGTCCAAAATTTCTTACTCTTTCTAGATGATAGAGGTTCTGTAGAGAGGATTGCCTCTATAATGAGAAAGCAGTCTTTTCTAACAGCCACCTCCAAGCTATACCAGCGCTGAAAATCTGCAATCTATGCATCACTTGGAGAGTTTGATACATTTGGAGAGTTTGATAACTTTGTTTTCTTGTGGAATTTTTCAGTTTAAGACCTTCTGACATTTTCTAGTTTTTGATTAAGTTTACTTTTAAAAGCCTGTTGGCAATTTGCGTTGTCTTGTTTTTCAACTTTACCTCTGTTTAGCTAACATGTACCTGAGAAATATCAGACACTGTATTTAAATTGTATATGGCTCTGGAATAATTTTGGACACTCTCAATATTTTGTGTCATGTCCTCTTCTATAAATGCAGAGATATGATTGTCCAGCACATGTGACAAATGATGGAATGTGATCCAAAAGTGTTCATTGCCAGCTGTCTTATGAGATGATGAGTTCACTTTGTCCAGCTGCTGTGTCAGCTATATAGGGAAAAATCTGAATGAAGCTCCCTGAGCTTAATTGTAGTAACAGTGAATCTAACAATACTGTTAATCAAAGTCCTCATTTACGTTTATTATCAGTGGCCCATAGAGGGAAGTGTAGCTCCTGTCTATGTGGTTTGGGTTTGTCTGCAAATCCAGCTCTTAGGATTTAATGTCTGTAACACTCTGTCTTGATTTTATTTCCATTCTTCATTGCTTTTTTTAATTCCCCTTTCCTTCTCTCTGCCCACCCATTCCTGCCCCCCCCCCTCTCCCCCCCATGCTACTCATGCAGATTAATACACTTCGGAGGAAACAAGAATGTTCTTTCCTAAACTACTCCGGCTCAACTTCAAATCTTAGCTTCACTGGGCATCCTGTGATTTACACTCACAGGCACTACAGCAGTTTGGGGATCAATTCGGTTGCACTATCATCAAAGACATATGCAAAATGTACTTTTATGTGTCCTTGATACCATCTGAGACAGTTAAACACCTGGTAATATTTCTGATACTAGGTCGGCACTGGTGTTTTGTACTCCAGTGAGTGAATGGCAATTTGCAATTTATTTCCAATTATTTTACTCTATCACCACTGCTCTTCTCTTCAGTTTTGCTGCTTACTATGGAAAATCTTGATTTCCTCAGTATTTTTAGAAGAAATAGGTCACATAAAAACCTTACTCTGCTAGTCCTTTTGGAGTGAGTGATATTTGATTCAATTTCAACAACCTCAACATCATCGGGGGGGTGGGGTATATAACTCAGGTACTGTCTTCAGTGTCTTGAAATTTAATGAAGTAGAAATGAGGCCTGATTTTATATTAACAGTAAGTACATTAGCTTTCAAAATTCTGAAATTATCTTGGGTTTTTCTTCTGTATATAAAGCAGCAGTTTAACATATAAATATATATATTTATATATATATAAATAAATTTTATTTATTTATTTATTTATTAATCAGTAACACACTATTTCTATATTGAGATTTAGATTTATGTCATGAATTGGGAACTTATCTGTAAACAGTGAATACTATCCGAGACATGCTCAATCCGTTATTATTATTTTGCCATATACATTTAGAAAACAGAAAACAGGCTACATATCTGAGATAAGAGAAGCACTGAAGCACTTAAGAGCTGTTGCCAAAATGGAACAATGGCTTGACTGTATGTAAACTTTTTTTATCCAGACTAAATGCAGAGAATTACTGTCTAAAAGGGGAAAAGAGTCTTTCTAAAAAGGGAGAGGTGTTCTTTATGTTGGAATCTGAAACTCCAGTAGTTCAGGTTTGCTTAGCTGGCCAAGAGAAAGACTGAAGAAACAAAAGAGGAGATAAGGAGATGTGTCAAGAGTAGGATTAACTACAGCTACTATGGAAAACTGTAAAGGTTAAAGAAGGCTTTGATTTGCATGCATAAAGTAAGACTGGTATTGTAATGCCATAGGTAGCTGAACTGCAGTAGGGAAAAGGCGTCAAGAAATAGCATGTAAGAAGTTGGTATTTTATCTTGATCAGTAAAAGGCCTGTGTGTTTTAAAAGTTCAAGATGCTTAGTTTTAGGAAATGATTACAAATCTATTTATCTGTCCTAGTTTCAGCTGGGATAGAGATGATTTTGTCTTCATACCATCTGACGTGATGCTATATTTTCATTCTTGGAGAAAAGCAGCAATGCTGATAACACACCAATGCTGTAGTTATTGCGAGTGGTGCTGTACGGAGCCAAGTGTGTTTCAACCTCTTGAACAAGAAGTTGGAAGGGGATAGAACCAGGCCAGCTCACCTGAAGTGGCCAAGGGATATTCCATACCACAGGACATCATGCAAAAAAAAAAAAAGGAATTGGCAGAGGAGGGAAACTGCATACAGATCATACGTATATGTATACAATTTTGATTACTATATATATACATATATATATATATACACACATTTTTTCACCCCCAACATTTTTCTCTGTGTTAATAAATAGTTTTTATCTCAACCCATGAGTTCTACTTCGTTTGCTTTTCCAGTTATCTCCCCTGTTCCACTGGGAAGGGAGTTAGTGAGTGAACAGCTGTATGGTACTTAGCTGCTTGCCAGGTTTTACCACAACAACCTCTTTTATTGAGCTATCATTTCTGCCATAAGGTTTATAATGTAAACCTTATGCTAGAAACACAGATGTCCACAGGTCTATAACTCAGGAAAAGCAAGATGTTTAAACTGGCAAAATCTTTTGGTTCATCATGTAGAGTTCTGTCATTACTTTGTAGCTGGGAACCTCTGCGGACTGAAATTAAAACTGTTTCATGAAATCACTTTCTCATCTGTGAATGTTCTAGAAATCACAACCAGGCATTTTTGTAAGTTTTCTTAGGGATCACATTTCCCGAGCGCTCTGCACTGGGCAGCCAGTCATGTTTGTTGTCCCAGGCATGTGGGACTGGACTAGAACAGGAAGTCAGGCAGTTGTTCAGTAGCTCAGTCTCATGCGTTCCTATGCTAAAATTATGGATGAAGCTGGATAAAATTTTCTAATTCAACAAAGACCTTCTTGGGATTTCAGGAAAATCACTGTGCCTCAGGAGTAGAATTATATTCTCCTTTTGCCCTATTTTGTGACTAGTTGGATCTGAGTACAACTTGCTAAAGATTATAGAACAACAGCAAATTTGCCAGAGCTGCCAAAAATTCTTTATCACAACACTATTTTTAAAGTTTTGGAGTCCCTGTATGTACACAGATACCCTCTGATTATTCTTACAAGACAAAACACTTTCCTTTGCTCTTTAAGAGAAATGAAAATTTTAGTCTAATGGAAATGCTTATCTTTATTAAAAAATGGAAAAGAAGAAAGTTAAATAAGACATCATCTCTAAAAGCTTTTGCCCATCAATTCTGTATCAAAAACTGTAATCACGACAAATAGATCGGATAAAGATTTCTGAAATGGTTACTGTGCCTTCAAATATTTCTATTGATTTCCTCCAGGTTAAGGATCTGCATAACTTCTGAACTTCTGCAATAAAATATTGTCTCTAATTTTCTTCTTTCATTTTTAATGCTTAATCTTGTTTCTGTTAAAGGCAGCGATAGCTCTACTCAGTGGATGTTGTGTGGTCTCTTGAAGATCTTGTGTGTTTTTTACTAGTTCTGGCTGCCTTTCTTCTGCTTATGATCTGATTCCTATAAAATACTTTGCTGTTAGTCTACAGGAAAGATGCAAAGTGTATGCTAATTAACAGAATGTATTTTTGCTCATATTCTAAAAAAGGAATAATTGAAAAATGATCTGCAAGTGTTTCTGCAGGTGTTAATATATTTTTCTCATCTTTTCAGAGTCATTATCAGGCATACCGTGAATGAATTCACAGCAAAATTAATAAAACTTAAGAATTTATTCATTTACATATGAATAGGTCCAGATTCTTGGAGTGAGTAAAACAGCACCCAAATGCTTATCTGTGGCGTACCTTTTTTTTTAATCCAGTAATACAATTTAGGTCCAATTCTTCCTACCTAAAAAGTAAATGAAGCCAGAAAACAATGAAAAATATGTTATCATTTTAAGGCTGTTCTTTCATCTGACTTATTATACTGCCATCAACTTCAAATCATGTAAAAGCTAGCTGCCCTTTTCATAAGTGGATATTTAATGAAGGCTTACAAAAAAAACCAAACAAACAAAATACACACACACACACACACACAAAAAAATAAAAAAAAATAAAAAAAACCCAAACAAACAAACAAAAAAAAACCAAAAAAACCCAGAATGCAGTAATGTCATTAAAAAATTTGTGTGCCAGTACCTATTGGATATAGTAGCACAGTAGATGTTGTACATGGACATATTTAACAGCACGTGAATTGACTTAGTAGAGAAAACACGGCCATATTCTTAGCACAACATATACAATGATGTTAGCCCTACTTAGGGGGAAACTCCATTTTTCACAATTGAATGTTTGGATGTACCTGATCATGAGGCAGCAGTTTTCTGAGATACAGTATGGCTTGCATTCAACATCACAGCTGCTGTTCTTAATCTGACAGCAAGAAAGGGCCTTCACAGTGATGATGATTGTCATAAAGATAGCAGACCATATGCAGTTTGCATTTCAGAAACCAGTGAGAGTAAGACTTTACACTGACATTTTAGCGTTTACTATACTTAGTAAATAATATTTAGTTAAGAATCAAACTGAATTTTAAATAATAATATCACAGTTCAATTTATTTATGAGCTTAGGTTGAAATCTTCAGCTACAATCATTATCTATTTACTTAATTTCTGGTTATAACAGTTTTCTACTATGTAAGTAAATATTTTTGCCCTCTGCCAGTATCTGGAGGAGCTGTGCTGAAATAGTCTTAGGTACACATCCCTCTGTGCATATCTTTCAAAAAATACTTAAGGTAAAGCTTGAAGCTCCTTATGCTAAAGTACGTTCTGTCTGCTAACATTAAATGGTAATGTAAATAAGGAAAAGCAGTTTGGTAAGGGGAGTTTAGAAATTTCAAATCCCTTTTTTTTTCCCCAGCCTGATAAACATTAATCAGTGTTCACCCATCTGTTTTCTTGCATTTCCTGCTTCCCTACATACCAAAATATGACTGCCAGTTAGTGTGGAGGCTGGCAGGTCGTTCAGGGGTCCTTTCTGCAAATGTGTTGCAAAAACATTTAATTTTTTTTTCCTCCTTATAGTTAAAGAGGTCAGCTCTGAGAAAGCTTAACTCCAAGTACGGAAATATGAGCAAAATCCAGTGCAAGTTCTTTAAATCTCTTTATTTTAACAGTTTTTTGGAAGCATGCCAGGAAAATAGGAGGTGTGTTTTTGCAAGGTTGTAGATTATGAGTCAAGGAGCTGATTAAAAGGACAACAACCATCCAAGCAGTTGCTGAAGTCAATAAAGGATCAAGACCAGTTTGTTATACGAATGGTGCAGTTATGTCCAGGCATATAGTAGCTCCTTAAGCTTGAGAACTTCAGAATTTCTTGATATCGTCCTCTTTTTGAAAAAGATAAGCCTTTCTGTTTTGTTAATAGAAAGACAGATAAGTAAGATAATGGTTGATAGTTGATCTCTGGGAGTCTACATGTGTTTTTCTGAATCCTAACCAAACCCTGATTTACTGCCTGACCTATTTTTTCTCCTATCTGTAACCCTTACAACCTTTCATGTGATAATTATTCTGAGAACAATAGAGGTCTTACTAATGTTATTGCACCAATGAGGAAATACAAGACAAACTGAATTATAGATCTTGGAATAGAAGCCAAGCTACCTGTATGAAGTGTAGAGTACCTTAAAATGCATCAGAAAAGGTTCAGGTTAGATATTTGGAAAAAACTGTTCTCAGGATTAGTGGTGAGATATTGGAACAGGCAACCTAGGGAGGTGGTGATTTCATTATCCTGGAGGTGTTCAAGAACTGTAAGAAAGTTTTGTGAACTAGAATTTATTAATGGTTTAGTTGAAAAACATATTCCATACAGAAATGCCTCTAGAAGAAGTTTCCACTTCTTAACAAGCATCTGTCTCATTCCAATTTATAGGAGGGAGAGGAGGTTCTCTGGTATACATATACATGGTGTGAGGTGGAGAAACAATGGTTCAAATGTTGGTCTGACTAGTTTATTATAAATCTTAAACAGGGAGATGGGGAAGAGGAGGACGGACACTATTACGAGTTAGGGTGATAGAGAAGGGAAGAAGAGCGATAGAAAAGATAGGAAAAAGAAGCAAGGAGTCTTTGTAGGAAGCAAGAGAGAGACAGTCACCACCATGGATCCAGCATGGTTTTTAGCTGTCATTACTGGTGGGTTGTCAGGCGTTGCTGTTCAATTGACAATAACAGTGACCATGGTGACAATTTCCAATGGTAATACGAGCTTATTTATAAGTCCAAAGTGGTCGAGTCAGCTTTCTTTGGAGTGGCAGCTTGAATCCAAAGTGGTTGAGTCAGCTTTCCTTGGAATGGCAGATTCTGGCTCTGGGATCTCAGCAGAAATTCCTTTGTTCCCATCTTCCAGGTCTTGCCAGCAGATAAGAGGGAGCAGGGATGCCCACCTGCATCCTGTATTTCACTGGACATGATGCTATCATTCCTCAATTTTTCCATACCAAGCTGGATCTATTTAGTCACAGGCCAGATCTTCTACCAGTAAACACTCCTGAGTGCTCTCTTGCGGAGGCAAACATCTCTGAAGTAAGCTGCTTTCAAATATCCACAAAGTGACGCTGATTGTCACACAGTAGCACCCATCTCTTGCCTCCTCCATAAATCAGTGAGACTCTTATCACAAGAAATACCTCAGGAAGCAAGCTTTGAGCCAGAAAACAAGAGTTCTCTCAGCACCCTAGCTTGCTAAATACTTGTGTCCAAAGACAGATTCAGTATTTTAGCATGGGATTTAGACCCACTTGATGGTTGTATCACAGGGCATTTAACTTTTTTATCAATGGAGCAATGCAATTTATTGCTAGTAGACAGCTAACAGCTAGTTCTGTATCACTTCATTTTACATCTCTACCTTGGCATAACAATCTTTTGGGGATATGTACAAGAAAAGGAGATGGCTGGAATAATAATGCAATCTAACCTTTCCAACTAAAACAAATGTCAAGATGTGGTAAATATAAATGTCCTCACTAAATACAAAATGTTAATTCCTGTGTTAGCACTTTGGGTATCATTTAGGGAAGCTGGTGTGCTCTACAGAATGAAGAATTCAACAGAATATTCAGAGGAACTCTCAAGTTGAGGCTCTACCTCAACATCTGGGACCAAATCTGTCAAAAATGTATTTGTAGTATGCAATTTGCTGCCCAGAATAGCTCTAGATTAAACTCTCAACAGAAACTCATTACTCTTTTATTTATGTTCAAGTTATAGTTCACACAGTTTAGCATTTTGGCTTGCATATCACTGAGCATCTAGAATAATTCGTTACATGTTTCTATCATCAAAAAGCCAGTCAGTAATTAAACTCAGCTGACTTAAATAATTTAAAGTAATACATTTGTAAAGAACTATCCCATGGTAGTCTGCAAGTTGTACTGGGATTGCAGGTTGCTCTGAGTCATAGTTATTCTGTTGCTCTGGTTTCTAACCTGGAAGCAGACCTCAAGGGCTTATGGATTGAGTCCAAATGTGCTAATGGGCTCATTCACTGCAATAAACAAGAATCCTATGCCTAAAACTGATGAAAACTAGCCTTTTTTGTGTTGGTGTCCATAACAGAAAAAAAAAACACAAGTAACTTATATGGTAAAGTGAAATTATACAGCTTGTACTAAAATATCAAGTGATCACTGCTTGAAAATTTCTTTATTACTGTGAATTTTATTACTGTGCATCTAATATGCCAAGTGATATGCGTTGCAGCTGTGCTTTCGCTGAGACCAAGACAAACAGGCTGAGTACAGAAAACCAATGCAAATAAGGCAGTGCAAACAAGATCTGAAAGTAATAAGCTGTGTTCTAACCTATGGAGCAGCAGCTGAGAGAACAATACCTGAGACTGTTGGAAAGGTGTAACACAACATCACTGTAGATTTATCAGACTGCCAGCCTGACCTAACCTTGGCTGTAACTTATTGCAGAGACAGGGGAATGAATGTTGGCCACGGTGTAGAAACAGACTTGAATTGGAAATGATTTTCTTGGGAGCTACCCAAGAGCCCAACACTGATGCTGGTTGGAAGAGTGTTCAGATTTCTCTGGGCATGGCTACCCACTCTCATTGATGTCATGGTTGTGGTGGGTTTCAATTAACTGTGTGTGGAAAGTTTTTCATGGCATATCCCTTACCATTTCCGCATATTTAATTTTGTGATCTTATTTGCTACTTTGAGATTCAGGTAAGCTACCTACCAGTGCACAGTATGGTGGTTCATGATTTTGTATATGGAGTAGAAGAGAATTATGGAGGTGAACTGTGAAGGTGAATCTAATAGGCTGAGTGAGTGTAAGTATTGAGGACTGTGTGGGCCCTCCATGTGGAGGTTGTTTATTTTGCTGAAACGCTTCTTCAGTTACTCTTTTGAAAATAAGAAATGACAGAGCAATAGCAGTATGCTGAAATCTAATAAGGCTAATTCTCAGAGAAATTTTTTTGTTTGCTTTTAAAAAGAATTACCTTTGATTTCTTGACCTTTTAGTTGTCAATTTTTTTGGTTATTTATTTTCATACATCAGTAGTTTACATTGCAAAAGTTGCAGCATATGAGGACATGCAGGCACCTTCTGCAGAAAAAAAAGATTTCCTTTCAGTTATGGTGTTTTGCTAAGGTAAACAGCATGTTCCTAAGAGGATTTTGTATGCAAAAGACTGTACAGTGAATTAAAGCCAATGTGTTTCTGAGAGGCCTGAGAAGTTATCTTGGGAAGTTTGAGGTAGGAAAGAAAAGGTGAGGGCAGAGGAGAAGGTGAAAAAGAGGAAAGAGATGAGGTTTGCGTATGAATGCATAGAAGAGTGAGTGATCAAATGTAATTAATGGGAGATTTGTACCTTCTGTAAAAAAAATTAATAATTTGAACTGAAGTTTCAGGGACTGCCTTAACCTCACAGGAATAAATTTTCCATATTAATGATTGAAAGTATTTTTCAGAGAAAATAAACTTTTTTTGTAAGTTGGACATAAAAACTATGGATTGGCTTTTAAGATTATGTTCTATGTCACCACCTGAACACTGATCTATTCATGTATGTTGTTATTACCAGGTGCAAAGATAATCTGTGTCTCTGATTTTTTTTTTTTTATTGATGTTTTACTGTTTTTGATTTAATGAATAGTTATTTTTAGTGAGTCTAGGAAACCTACGTCTAACACATTAGTCTATTTTAGAAAACATTTAGATAATTTAATGAGTGAACCACAAACTCTATGACACTCAGAAGTAAGTATTGAAGCAAGATACCTGCATCAACCAAGGTACAAGAAAATGTTGAGTGAACTATTTCATGTGTGTATGGTATGTGGATATAGTTCTACATATCAGATTTATAAATGTGGAAGCAGTTGGTGATAACCCAGAGCTCTCTTTAAGTGTTTGGGAATTACTTCCAAGTGGCAAAAAAGTATTGCTATTTCTGGATATTTTAAATTAGAATTTGCAACTGGAGTTTTGTGTGGATGCAGATGAATACAGTCTGGAAATTGGATTTGAGCAGTGCAGAACAGAATTAGCTGAATGAGTTACTTCTTCTAATGATGTAATCAAAACTCTTCTTAAGGTAGTACACACTCTCCCTCCAAAGATAGCTCTCAAAGCTATGAAGAATATTAGTTTGGCTTTACCTCAGAGTCCAAAGGGTCTTTTTTTTAAGTACTTTAAGAAATTCCAGAGGGTCCTGTATGTTCACATAATGCTGACAATCTGTAAGCCTCACAGGCCTTTCTTCCTAAATTAAATAAAAACTCCAGTGCCAACTACGCAAATGAGCTTTGTCATTCTCCTCACTGAGTTGCCTCTTAGCTTTTTATCATGGTGAGTATGATTAGGTTAGTACAGCAGTACTAACCTAATCATAGTGGCACTTTCCCACAAGAAAACTGTTTTGCATCTAAAATGAAAACTAAGAGAAGAAAAAACAAATGAGAAAACAAGCGGTGGCTTAGTGCCATGGTCTATTCTCTCCTCAGAGAATGACAATAGCATCGACAAGTACAACTCTGAAATCATTTTAAATATCCACCATTGAAGGTTTATTTCTGATCACATGTGTGATTTTGGTAGCTTATCCTAAATGTTGTTTTTGCAATTAGCTTTAAAAGTTAAGATCAGATGACACATTTTCCAGAAAGAATGTAGGGTTGAGCGGCAGAAATTTCGTGTCTTTCTTTCTATTTACACATAAAAAGAAATTTGTTGTGGAAGATGTAGTGTTACCTCCAGTCAGTAGGGTCTTATTCTTGTTAGCAAAAGAGTGGATGTTACAGTATGTGGATTTTTGATGAGTATATGAAGTGAACAGTAAGAATGGTTTAGGTCTATTATGTACAAAATGTGTACAGAGGGACTAGCACCCTTTTGGAGTATCCAAGTAATGGTGTATCTCACTGCCACAAATCTGTGGTTTTCATCATGAAAAAATAATCATATGTATGTACTTTCCATCCCCACATTAAAAAAATAAATCAATAACTGTTTAATATTGCATCTATGAAGACATCAAGTGTTTCCTTATCAGAACTTCTATTCTTTAAGTTTGAACATAGTTTATCAGCTTGTAATTTGTTAGGGATCTAAAAGTAATTCAGCTGGGACAAGGCCCCACTAATCTGTCTGGCTTCTCAACCAAGAACACAACACTCCATCAAGAACATTACAATTATAATAATGGATCTCCTTACATAGAAGCAGTAATCATTCATTTAGAGACTGCATCAAGAATGCATACAAAAATAGAAGATATAGTTCTAGATTAGATTCAGATTTGGAAACAGTGAAAAATAGCACCTTAGATGATGTACAGACTTTCAGAAAAGATAAGTAATGTACATGCGTATGAGAAGCTTGGGAGTTAGTTTAATGTATAATGATCTATTATTGCAAATGTATTAGTGTAGATTGAAGTGCAAGGAATGGAAAAAAAAAAGAATAAATGTAAAAGCTGTTGCAGCGGAACAAGTGGCTGAAATCTGTAAAATATGTGAGATTAAGTCAGGAGAAAAAAAAGATGTAATGAGATACAATAATCTCATGTGGCTGAGATGAATAAAAAACATTGTCAATAAGAACGGAGATGTACTGAGAGTAAGAACTGAATTTACTTTCTCTGGACAATTTTAGTACATACCTACAGAACAGCTTCCAAAATGAGGACATCTGTGCAAAATCAAACAAAACCCACATATTTTTCAATTTTTCATTTCATCTAGTGAGTGGGAACAGTTTCCTTCACTCAGGTGGAAAACAGACAGTTACTGTCCTCCAGGGACCTAACTCAGATTTTTTCTGAAGCTCATGTGTGAGCTATAGTGTAGACTGTGACCTGAGGGTGGATGCAGCCTGACTGCTTGCAGATATAGCTGTGTTTAGTTGTTTTTTGATAAGCTGCACAGTAGGTGTTTTGACTATTCATATTCAGCAAAGTACAAATAGTTTTCCTACTTTTAAAAATAATTTCTGTATATAGTTACCCAACCAAGTCAACCATGAAAGGTGAACAAGTTCAGTGAATAATAAAAAACTTGAGTTGGCACAGCCTCAGGCAATACTCCTGATGTCTTTTTCTTCTCTCTCCTTAGTAGATTTATGTAGCTATCCTAAATGATGTGATACAGAATACCGAAAAGAACTGTAGGTAAGAGATGTTCAGACATCTCCAAGACTGCAAAAGAATCTGTATGCATTTGTGTGCACTTGCACTAGCATTCACTTTGCCTGGGGAGAAACTTAATGCTTCCATGAGGTATGCTATTTTACTTTATGATACAGCGGTACATACATATGTAGGTAAAAGACAGGACTCAGATCATTCTAATACCTACAGTTTCTCTCTTGCTTAGTGTTTTCAAAGTGAACTGGGAAAAATCTGTAAGTCTAACTAAAAATGGCTGTTAAAATTACTAAGAAACCTGAACTAAGAGGTAAAATTGTAGAAGAGTGTAAGAACAAACTTCTGTAGGTATCCATATCTGTTTATTCCAGTGCTGCTTCTATACCTATTCTTTAAAAATTAAAAAAAGGCCACCAATGTCCTTGTAAGACATGAAGTTAAATAAGCATTTACCATTTAATAATAGAACTATTAATGAAGATAAATGATTTGTCACCTCACCATTTCAACTATTTCACAAACAACTAAGCTGAAGAACTCAGTTGTTTGTAGTTATATTAGCAATTTACAGGTAGGGAACCTAAAATAACTTTCTTGACTGTACATGAATTAGTCTATTATGACATAGGACAGAGGAGTGTGGATTTCTAGTGCAGTGCTTCTCTTTCACATTGCTGTCACCACTGCTGAAATGCACTACGAACCCCTCACTGTGCTCAGTTTTTCTGTTCTTCATAAATACCCAGCAAAAATCTGTGAATGTTGATAGATGTTGGTTTTTATTTTTATTTTTTCCATATGGAGTAAAGGAATTCAATGACACACCTTTGCTTCATCTGCACTTCCATGTCAGATGCTATCTGTCAGACTGCCCCTGTGCTGCCATCTGTCACATGGCAGCAAAATGTAATGGAATACTGGTGAGAAGGTTCAGCCTTTCCTGCCGTACCACCACAATCCGCCTCTGACATTGAAGGCAACATAATAAAATATAATACTTTACTCTCAAAGTATCCCTCTTATATGATTAGTTGTGTAAATAGAGAACTTTATGCATTGTTTTTTATATTGAAATCCTGATATGAACTCAGGTTATATATGTTACACTTAAGGCATGTTTGTCAAAATGCATAAATGACTTTGGAAGAAGTTTACAAGGAAATTATGGCTAAATCAATGATAAGGCTGATTGTAAAGACGTAGGGATGCCATAGCTGCTGTTTTTCCCTCCAGTTTTCCTGTGCCTCTGGCACAGAGGAAATGAAATATAAACAATACACATTGTCCAATTGGACCCACAAGATTCTTGATATTTTTATTATCTAGTCCCTGTGAATTTGGAAAGTTACCACTTCCAACATAAAATATAATAATAATTCCAAGTACTTTACTGAGTTTATGAAAGGACAGATAATTGAAAAGGCCTTTCCTTTTTGCTAACAAAGTCTGAGTCATTTACTGAAACAATGTTGTTCTGCACCTGATCCTTCACGAAATAAAGCAAAGTGAACTATCAGAGACCATTTCTGTGCAGCTTTAGTGTTCATCTATGAATATGCTATGCTATGTTTAAAATGAATAAAAGGAAATAAATACAGATGTGGATTTCTTTTCTAATTGCCTTGAATTAACTGTTCTATTGGTTATTAAACAACAACAACAAAAAGAATAAGCTAAGAAAGCAATAGTAAGACAGGTGATGAGACAAATAAAATTGATAGAAGTATTCAAAGTAATGACTTAGAGTTTTGTGAGACCTTTATTTTTTCACTTCATTTCATCCATGAGTTCAGCAGCCATGCAGTGATTTGGTTCATTATGCAGAATTACTGCACTTAGTTGCTTTCGACTTCTCTTAGTTAGTAAACTGCATGCAGCCTTTGGATAGATATAGTTGTTATACTAGGCTCTGTTAAGATAAATAGATTAGATATAAAATGACTTAAAATAGGTTAGATATGAAATGACTTAAAATTCATTTATTTAGATCTTCTATTCAGAATTTTTTTCCCCCTGAAATAAAAAATGAATCTTCTGTCATATAAGCCTCACATTCTTGTATAGAAAATGTGCACTTCTGTGAGTATTCTTTAGTGTTATCATGTTTGGTCTAGTGGTGTCTATCTCAGTGATATTTTCATGTTAAACTAATAAAAGTACTCCAAAATGTATGCTTGTATTTAAATTGAAAAATGGAATGTAGGAACACAGAGCCATGGGTCTCCTGTTGTAAAGCTGAAGTAAGGATTTCATGCACTTCTGTGTGCTGAAATCTTGATGGATTCATTGTGTTGATAGTACTTTCAAATTCCAAGCTTTTCCCAAAAGCTTGATCCCTAAAGGGATCTTTTGCCCAGCTGAGAGAATAAGTTTAGATTAAGCTGATTATCATTATGATTTAGATATGTTTTAGTTCCTATCCTGTTTTTATGAAGTAGTCATAGGTCACACATCCTAGTCTCTGATATGTAATGGACATTTAGTACTTCAGCATGGAACTTGATATTAAAACTGTGTGAAAAAAATCAGCTTTTATACAGTGGAATTTTCTGCACAGAAATGTTTTGTGTTTAGAGATGTGATTGACAAACCCTTTTCTATCATTGCCCAGTTCTGGCTTCATCAGCTATAAAGGCTTTTGCATTTTGAACAGGATTTGATACTCAGAGTCAGGCCATGTGTATAGGAAATTGGTAATCACAGCCTGAACATCTGATTAACCAACTGAGGCAAGTGTCTGGGTCAGCTGTGGGAGCACAGGTGAAGGTGATTCAACTGCGCTCCCTGAAGGGGTGGAGCTTGACTCAACCTCTTCTAGACTTCATTTAAGGGCTGAGCACCACCACAACAGTGTCTCTTTTTGGGGATTGCTCCTTTGTGGAGTTTGGGTGGCCAGCCTCTGCGTTTTCCATCTAGATTGAAGGCCTCAGAACTGGTGAGTTTCTCCTATGGATAACCTTTAGCTATCTATCATATCACCATTCTTGTATTGTCTCCTACTTTCTTAATTTACACCATGTTATGTGTTACAGTGCTTCTGTGCATTCACAAGCTTTACATGTTGGTGGGATATTTGTCAACTGTTTATTGTATGATGATGTCAGATTGTCACTATATTTTCACTTAGTGCTAGGAGTCATTCCAGTATAGATTAAGTGTGAGAAGTCTGCACCATCTAAAGTGAGAAAATATATTGGCTTAATGTCAAAAGATAATTGTGAAGTCTAAATCTAGGAAAGATGATTCTAGACACTATGTGTGAATGCTATATATTTTAGTCCTTTCTGGAAAATAATAATTCTTATTAAGCATTTATCCTCCTATCACCATGTTAAGAATATAGGTTGAAGGCTGTTTATCACTGGAAAGGAACAGATAAACTGAACTGAGTGTCCAGCCACTGACCCTGGGGGGTGTTCAAGGGAATGTTTGGATGTTTTGTTGAGGGACATGGTTTAGTGGGAGTTATTGGTAATAGGTGAATGGTTGGACTGGATGATCTTTTAGGTCTTTTCCAACCTTGGTGATTCTGTGAACCACTGATTGATCACCTGAAACAAGCACTGAGTCTGCTGCGGCAGCACAGGTGAAGGCAATTCAGCTGTGTGACCAGAAGGGGTGAAGCCTAGCTGCACCTCTTCTAGACCCCATTTAAGGGCTGACTGCACCTGGAGAAGAATATTTTTCTGGAGATTGCTCCATTTAGTTTTTCTGTGAATCTAAAATGCGGGTAAGCACTTGTTTATTTTTTATTATCCTTTTCCACGATGATACTCCTTCAGGTTGTATGACCTGTAAATAGCACAACCATGCCACTCTACTGACAGTGCCTTTGTTGATTGTACACACTTTACTATGTTATTCTGTGGTAGTAAATGAGTTAGCTTATTCTAGCCATGTGGGACCATAGTGAATGTACAAGTGTACTGTGCTATCAGGCTTAATTTTCTAGTCCATTTGAAATAGAGAAGAGTCAACCACATAATCTCAATATCAACACCGTCAAATACATCTAAAAACAAGAGTAAAGTTCCTCTACCCACTGGACTGTATGTCTGCCTAGTGCAGGAGGCAAAAGGAGGGGGAAATAAAAAAAAAAAAAAGGAGAAACCAACAAGATCCTTACTAAATTTTCTGACAGATTAGAAATTTTTAAAATTTTAATCTAGACAAA
This sequence comes from Coturnix japonica, assembly GCF_054131305.1. Lineage (NCBI taxonomy): Eukaryota > Metazoa > Chordata > Aves > Galliformes > Phasianidae > Coturnix > Coturnix japonica. The sequence continues at coordinate 20,774,279 of NC_140667.1, read as the reverse complement.
TTAGAAAATAATTTCAAAACAAACCAGTCTGAATGTAATTCATCCTTATGGTTTTCCTTTTTTTTTTTCTTTAAACTGGAATTAATGTCTCAACAGTGTTGCTTATTTATGAATTCATCTCTTAACTTCTCCCTAATGAATATAGTGTTGATTAAAAAGTAGCCAGCTCTTCTCCTGAACATGGAATATCCCTCTCATAACATAAATGTGTAACAGCCTCTTAAATCTATCAGTTAATTTTGCAAAAATCCCCTTAAAAATAGTTTAATAAACTGGCAATGCTTATTGATCTCCTCCCGACCTAGTAGGGGATTGTTAATTTTCTTGCAAGTGCTAGCTCACATCCTTTATTTAATTTAATGAAGATATTAGTGTGTTTATTGACCCCAAAGCGATATATTTCTACTTCCTGGCTAAAATCACTGATAGAAGTGTGTGGGGGTAAGCAGAACTCCAATAAATTTGACTTCAAATTATGATGTGTAAGCAAAAATACTTTGGAGAAGTAGTATTTTCTTTGTTCATCTTTTGATGTTGGCTTAAAATATCTTTAAAATGAACTTGGCTAAGTAAAGGTTTTATTTTTTTGTAGGCTAGAAATATGATGCTTGAAGCTCAGAGAAACAGAATAGGAAGTAGGAACAAACATCTTTAAATACCTTATTATTCGCTGTTCTAAAATTTTGATAGAACATCATATGACCAATCAGTTCAGAGGAGTTACAGGAAACTAATCTAGACTCATAGTTTGAATAGATGTCAAAGATTCATAGACTTTACTATTTTGTTGTAGGTTGAACTCAGTGGTAAATGAAAGTACTGAATTAAGTTTTCTCTGCGATACAGATTTTTGTCAGGAGGTTCTGTTGGTGATCATAGAGAGACTGTCACAATTGCATTAGGAGGTTTGATCACATATTTCTTTTGACAGTAGAACAAGAAAATGCTATTAATGTAGCTGCTGTCAGAGGCTACATCAAATTTTTATTTGTTGTGTTGATTCTTGACATCTCATTTTCTTCATCTCCCTTGGGAGTTGAGAATTGTCTCTAATGTTGAACCTGCTTAAAAGTAATTTTTTGAAAGGGTCTTTTTAGAAGCCTATGGTTTTGTGGGGTTTTTGTTTTTTGGATTAGTTTCCTGTTGCAAGTTCCAGTGCCATGGCTGAAATAGTGTAATACCATATTAACATACAGAAAGTACATGCAGAATAGTTATCCACTTCTTTATTACTCACTGCCTCAACTGATCTACTAATATTTCTTTCTTGCATAGAAAAAACCTGTGCATATTAAATACAAATGTTCCTCACTTTTCAGATACTTTAACGTATTACAGGAGCTATATCTAACCTAATAACAATAAAATATATCCAATCCATTACTTTCTACATTATGAGTATTTTTCCACAGTGGTATTTTTTGTTGTTGTTCTTTTCTTTTTCTTCTGTTTTCTTTTTTTTTCTTTTCTTTTTCCTGGCAAATTGAGAACAAACAACTCTGAAAAAAATTATTGATTTATATGAAAGTATAGTAGTTTAGGTCAGATGAGAATATGACTTTTTTTTTTTGTACACTTAAGAAATCTATACTTTTTAAGGTAGGTACCTCCTACTGCCTCCTGGGACAGTGGCTAAAAGCTACTATCTAGTGAAAATAATATTAGGTGGTGGCTAGTTGAATGATTCAATATTTGCTCTCTTCCTTTTCTGCAGTTATCTTGGTATTAGAAAGGATGTGTTGATTGCTGGCTTTTACAGGAAATTCGAAGAAATCAATGCTCTGTTGGCCTTGCTTATACATTTGCATTAGCTTTATGACTGGATACAGTGCCAACTATAAGAACATATGTGAGGGGGAAATAAATCTAGCCTATAACTAGCAGTAGAATGTCTTGCAAGTTAAGTCTGTGTTTTCTTTGAAAGGTCCCCCACTCTGCAGTTTTCAAGTTTTCTACTTGCACAAAGCTGACATACAGGGGTAATCTAAACTCAGGAGTAATTCTAAAAATCTTTTTTAATTATTTTTTTTTTTAAAGTCATACTTTACTATAAAATGCTTCTATCTTTATGAAATAATCTCTTCTTGCTACAGTAAATAGGTAAGCGGGGTTTATCATTATCGTCATCAGATCATACCTTTTGGGTGCTCAGCATAGTTTCTATTTATTCAGTTTATTAAAAAACTAAACACACACTATGGCTTAAGTTGTTTGTATTGTTTTATTCAGTTATTACTATATGCATTACAGAAATTATATAGTAATTCTATACTTAAACTGTTCCAACACATTTTAACATATAAAGCTCTTATTGTTTTTTTGTACATACGCACACATTATTATTTAACCTCCAAAGAAAAGAGTTCTATAAAGCGCTTTGTGGCTGTTGTTAAAAGCTCCAAGTTTAAAATGTATGTAATTACTGGTAGCACAGTGAAGATAGGAAAAACTATGGATAAGAGATTTGTTTTAAAAGGGGGATGTTCTTTCAAAGACAAACATAAGGGAAAAAAATAAGTTGTGAGCTACAGAATAAACAAATAATTGGGGAAAGCAGGAGAAGAATTACTTAGAAACAGTGGCCTTCAAGAATATGGTCTATTTCACTGAATTAGACCTAACTATTCAAGGAGTGTATTCAATAGATTGTTGTGACTAAAGGCAAAACAGAATAATTACAAGAAGTAAGCTTCTTAAGGAACAGAAGTTAGTTTAAATTGAAGAAGCAAGAAAGATGCTGAGAAAAACAGAATATGCAAACAAGACAAAATGGCTCTTGGTTTCACAAAAGGCAGAGTCCCTGTAATCAAATGTACTGAAGCTCAAGCTTCCCATTTTATTATTTGGTAGCTGTGATGCAAGCTTTGGTGAGTCAGTGATTGCTGTAACTTTCCTGCATTGTCTCAGATTATGACTTTTAAGGGCTTTTCTCCTTTTTTTTCTGAGGGTAAGGACCAAACTCCATTTTATATGTATATATCATTTCTAGAAGTAACTACTTCTCATTGCATCAAAGATCACCTTTGGCCCTGTAGTTTTCTCTCTTGTGTTCCTGTGCAAGTGGTGTTATGCTTTGGTGTTTGCTGGAGACCAAGCAAATTCAGTCTGCTGTTATAACCTAGGAAGATTTTTTTCTTTCTTTCTCTTCTAGTTTATGCATCCAGAATTGCTGAAAATTATAACAAGAAAAACAAAACTAATATTTGTGTTTTATATACAAGTTACAGTAGATTAAACAGCATCCTGTTTTTGCTAAGGTGTACCTGTAGTTATCAGTTTTGTTTAAAGCCCTTTGTGATGAACTGTGACACTTCAAAACACTGAGGTAGTAGCAAAACAGTAAGGTTATGGTCTTAGTGGAATTCATACGAATTTATATTTGTGTCTGAAACTCTCAGCATAGTGTAAAATCTGGTTAATTCCAAGGGCAGCATAGGAGTAAATAAGAGATTAGTCTCCATATGATATTTAAGCAGGGTGAAAATCACCTCACCTGTAAAGGTCTTTCTTTTTTCCTGCTAAAAGTGAGAATTCCTAGACTCACAGAATTGTAGGGGTTTGAAGCGACATCTGGAGATAAAGTATTCTTTTAGGGTATTTTTTTTTACTGATTTCCCTAAAACTGTCTAAAGATTTCCTTGCCTGAAGACATTACAAGCAGGCACCCCAACTTATGTCCCTACTATGGATACAATCAAAATGAACGTTATCCCTTCAACAGCAAGCCAAGCTAGTGAACCTGGGGAGATTTTCACATTCTATGTTGCTATGAAACAATGACATTACTAACTTATCTTGCCTGCCTGAAGTTCTCATCCTTCTGTTTGTTTTTTCTCTTTTTTTTTTTTTCTTTTTCTGGAAATTGGATTAGTAGAATCTTACTCTCTTACCTCCAAGTCATGGTTTGTTTTGTTTGTTTGTTTTTTGTTTTTTAATGATTTTCTTTGAACTCCTTAGTTAATGCAGGTCTGTAAATGGGGGAAAAATGTGTTCTGAGACGCTGATATTCAATGCTAATGAACTATGTATGAGTAAACTTAGTAGACTAAAAGCAGTTTTTGTATAACACTATTCCAATACCAAGCTTAGCATTTTAGTCTTGTTACCATCTGCAATTATACAGATTATAAATATCATCATATGATACAAGCTTATGTTACTCTGTCACAGAATGCATTTTCAGAAATGTTTATGTATCCTTGTGAAACAGAAATCATAGAGCTGTTGCGATCAGTGAAGTCTTCTGTTTGTTTTTCCCTGTATTACACCACCTGTCTGGAAGCTCAGTGCTGTTGCCAGACAACAGTATGTTCATAATTTTTGAAGCATTGATGGGGAAGGGCATGTTATAAAAAATAAGTTGTTGCCCTCTAGAAAAATTGCCCATTTTATTTTTTCTTGAGACTTTGCAGTTGTGAGCCTATTTCATTCAAGCACTAAATGAAGAGAAAGCAGTATTGAGGAAAGAGTAATAACAGTATGCTGTGGTCATAAGGTGGAACAAGGAAAGATGTTTAATATTAGCCATGTAAAGTGTTTGGGCAAGGAATAGTAAAAAGTATGGGAGTATGGACACAACACAAAGGAGGTAATGCTACAGGTTTTTCTAGAGGCAGTCACAACTGCGTTAGCAGTGCTGAGTTTGGCATGTAATGTCATCTTCAATTGAAGCTAATCTAAGGTGATTCCTGTGGCTATAGGAGTTGTGAAAAGATAGCTGAATGTTTCATCTAATAATAACTGAGGGATTGATGGGAGTTCAGCCAAACACTGGTGAGAAGAATAGAGAAGATACAAATTTGTGCTATTAAACTGCTCTTCTACCTGACTCTTTGATATAGTTTCTTTTTGCTACTATATCATAAGAGAAATATGTAAACTTACATTTGAACAGTGTACTTCTATAAACAGCCTGCAGAAAGAACAATTCATGTTTTGGGGAGATGGAGTGAATGGCATAGTTTTATTTCATTTCTGATGTTTGGACTCTACAGGAGGAACCTCTGACTTCTTGTTTCCAGTCTAAAGTCTTTCCATGTTGGTTTCAGCAGGGTTTGTTACATGACCTGCATCAGTGGATGCAGCAAAGCAGCTGCACCATGGTGTACTTTAGCATCTAGTATATTTGGTTTAAGCCTTTTAGTCACTGCAGGTTGTTAGGAAACTATTCTTTGTAGTCTTCAAGAGTTCTGCTACAGAAATACATATAATTCTTTACAATTACTGTTGTATTTACATTGGTTAATTGTGCAGTAGGTTATGCATATAGTACAGCAGATGTCTTCTGGATGGCCTTTTTTTTTTCTTTTCTTTTTTTTTTTTTTTTCAGTCTAATTCTAATCAAGGCTTACCAGAGACTTCAAAAGAGAAGTTTAGATTCAGTTGTGAATTAAGGGTTGAGAAGGCAGAGGCTTGAAACAGGTGCTGTGGTTCTTCAGTTTGTTGAAACTAATTAGTTAAAAATCTTTGTTCCTTTGCCAAGCTACCTTAGTGATTTATTATGTTCCTTGTTATCATCACAGTAAAATGAGTCTTTTGTAAAGGATAGGGCTGATTGAAGAAGATCCAATTTTATAGTGTTGTTTTGAATCAAGAGTGAATCTATTTTAAATCCAAGATGCTTATTCCACATTCATAATACAAACAACTGATACCATTACCTAAGCAGAATTCAAGGTTCCTCTCAGAAGGCCATAAGTTGTGAAACCCAGAAAATTATCCTATAGCCTATAGTTGTACCCCCAGCAAGTTTTAATTACCATCTGTGAATATTATATATTTTTTTCTCTGTCACCTTTGATAGGTGATACCCATTCTTAAACAATGCTGATTTGGGTTTAAAATTATTAAATTGTAAATGTGCAAAAGATTTAAGGATGAATCAGTTTTAAGGACTAAAACAAATGTATCTGGTTAAGAAATAAAATGTTATTGACAATAAGAGGAAAATATCAAGCGTTTTTAAAATAATAAAAGTACTCTTTCACATCCTTAGCTGTCAAATTTGATCTTTCCAAGAACTCAAATGTCTATTTCAATAGAAAATAAATAAAATTCTTAATAACATGAAATTTTAAAGCCAATATTACATTAGAAATAAATAATCTTTTATGTTTGAGGTGAGAGTTATGCTGTTGTGAGGAAAAATAATTTTGGTGACTGTCCAATATCTTTTTCAGAACATTCAATGATTTAATATTTTATTGGAAGGTAAATCATTCATTTTCCACATGTTTATTCTGAAGAGAGGATGGGAAAAGAGAAATATTTCTTGATTAATAACAGTATTTTCTCATAGTAATGGCTTCAGAATCAGTATTAGAAAAGAGAATGAATTAAAGCGTGGCATAATTTATGAAAAAGGTAGTAATTTTTATTCTGCATTTAAAAAATACTTTATTATTGCCAATGGTGTTTTTTGCTTTTATTTGGCACTGTCCTCCAGTACGTGTCAGAAAACAAAACTTTTATTATCCATTTAATGTTATTGAACATCTCAAAAGAGAAGTAAGCAAGTAAGTGAAAACGCTTTTCTCCACAGAAGCATTTAAAAATTGCGTAATCAATGGTATACTAATGAAAGATTCTGATGATAATTTGCAATGACCTAATGTAAAAGGAATCTGTCCGTGAAAATCTGAATAACAAATAGATTAATGAAACCTGCCATTTCCTGCTAAGTTGTGTTTTGTTCTTAGTTGTATTACTGTGTTTAATCTCATTTCTGCTAGGCAATTATAAATGATGGATCTATACCAGGCCAGTCAGTGTTAATATCATCAGTGTTCTGATAAAGTAACAAAACACTGCTGAGAATGACAATGTTACTATTATTGTTTCTTTGAACCTAAGTTAAAGTAACCTGGAAAGCATTTGAAATGTTGGCAGAAAGTAATGTCAACAAGCTTCTGGTTTCTGAATCAGAACACTTAAAATCCAGTATTTGTATGTGGGATATTGTTGGCAGACAGAAGTAAGTCTACTGTTTTGAATTAATTGGAAGCCACATTAATTTAGTGTGATGTTGACCCCAAACTGTTAGTGCTAAATCTCATGCAGGGTCCCTTGACTCTCAGCAAGGCTTTTCTGTCTTAGAGTCAGCATCGTGTAAATTACATTTTCATAAGCTTCTTGTGTGGGAAGAATGAGACATATTGTTGTGATTGTTGATGTTTCTAGAAAGATCTTTGTAATGTTTGTGGCATTCATGTGAAACCAGCAATGCCTAGATGCAGGGCTGTACGTGGGAGGAGGGGTGTTGGAGTGAGAGACAAGTGTGAACACGGTGTTAAGCTTTTGGGCCTAATGTCTGGTATGTAATAGTTCCTCAATGTATGAAAGCAGGATATTCCAGGTTAGGCTGCCTAAGCACCTGATTTGACGTACTTCAGAGTTTTCTCAGGAATGAAGAAAGATTATCTTGCCACTTAGTGAGTTACCTTGATCATACCTAGAACAGCAATTTGTATTTCCTTTTTCAAGATGGAGGAGTTGTGATAAATTGCTGCCCACTTGTTCAGTTCATGGTCTGGACAGATAGGTAAAAACCTCCTTAACTCACAGCTATATCTGTGAATCATTCATGCGTGATGGATAACCATTGCCTAGAGTTCCATTATTCCTAAAATAGTTAAGACATGACAATGTGTTTTGGCTGCAACACTCTGGAGAATGAGAAACCTTGTAATTCTTGTGACATATTTTTGTATAGTCTGAGATGCCTAGCTACTACCATATTGGCCTCCAGCTGAGTAACTGATCTAACAGTGATCTAAGTTTTCGTGACTACTCCCAATCATTTACATTTTGATCACAAATTAGAGTGAGTCCAGGCATCCTAGGTATCTTGATTTAGACTGTTCTCCACAGTGAACAGTCATCATTTCAATAAAAAACAAGAGCTAACATCTCTGGAAATCAGACTACATACTGGAGGAATATTTAGTTAGAAGTCCAAAGTTAGAAGTGAGTTTTTTTTATCTTTAGTAGTGAACAATACTTGGAGTTATCTACAGATGCAGAGAGTCTCCATCATTGGAAGTCTTTTATTGAAAGATGTTTTATTGAAATATGAACTGCAGCTGAAACAGACCAGTAGTGTAAAAAGCATTGAATGAGAGAAGTCAGAATATGTTATCTAACATGTCCTGTTGCTTAACAGTAATGGTAACATCTGCTTGTGAAGTCCTTGCTAAACCAGTGGCCATCTCTTTAAAATTTGAGTGCTTAATCTTTGTCAGTAGAACTTGCCAGTGAAGGAGTTACAAGATTTCAGGGGAGACTGAAATACTGTGGGTTTTTTTTGTTTGTTTGTTTGTTTTTTTTTTTTTTTTTTTCTGCTTGACATCAAAGTTACTGTTGAGCAGATTAGTGATGATTCTTATTTTGTTAGTGTTGTTTTTTTTTTGTTGTTGTTGTTGTTGTTGTTGATATCTTTCCTCTGGTTTTAACAAGTAGTTACAAAATTCCTTTTGGGAAATTTTCTATATCTGTGAAAACTGTCATTTAGAAGAAAACAGACTGTATAAGAAACTTGGAGTTGAAATAATCTTACTGTTTTAAGCATATACTGTGAAAACAGAGGGATTTGCTGGATTTCCAAACTCTGAGGGGAGCTCTGGGAATACTCGTTGCTGTTTCTTATGAATACATCCATGCATATGCCAGGTCAGACTCCTGGATTCTCCTTCAATGAGCATAGGCAGCAGGTGGCTGCTGTGCCCTTCAGGCTGTTCTCAGGGCCTCCCTACACAATGCATTCATGCACTATGTGGTATCACTGGTATTTGAAGTGAAGTATGTGTTTAAGCAAGATGTTGGGTCAGAGCTCCAGAGTGCTGACTACACTCTGAAGCACAGCACTCTAAAACGTGCTGCTGTGCAGAATGCTGGAAGGAAGAGGGCCTTGGGGAGCACAGTAACCTTACAAGGAGTATGATATTTCTGTTTGTCTTAACCCTCGCTTCTGCAAAAGACCTTATAGGAGGCTCAGAAGGGGTCTTATCAGTGTGTATAAATATCTGAGGGGAGGCTGCGCTGAAGATGGAGCTGTGCTATTTTGGGTGGTGGTCAATGCCAGGACAGAAGGCACTGTGTACAAATGGAAACATAAGAGGTTCACTCTGAACACCAGAAAGCTTTTTCATGGTGCATGGGTTATGGAGCATTGACACAGGCTGCCCAGAGAGGCTGTGGAGTCTCCTCCTTGGACAGCTTCAGAAGCTGCCTGGACATGGTGCAGGACACTATGCTCTTAGTGGCCCTACCTGAGGTTGGGCCAGGTGGACTGAGAGGTCCCTGCCAATCGTAACCATCCTGTGACTCTATAATACACCTGTGTGTGTCCTGCAGGGATGCAAGAAGGAGCAGAATTTCTGGCAGTTTTCCAACTAGGATTAGACCACATTTAGTCATGTTGTTAACACTAAAAGTGATGCTACCTTTTTCTGGTATGGAATTTCAATTGTTTTTATTTGCATCTTGTTTTTTAGTTGTTTTTTGTGGTTCTCATCCAGTCCTTTCTTATTCATATTCCTAATTCCATCTAAAGCATCTATGTGAGGCAGGGAAAGGAACAGTGTTTCAGAACTACTGAATTTAAAGCAAAAATAAGTAGAAGGTGAACTTCTTTTCTTTGATCTTCTGTTTTATTTTACTTTTTTTTTTTTTCTTACAAGCAGAATAAAACTCTTAGGGAATCACTCTATTTGACATCCAGGTAAGTCAGCTGTTTCTATTTAACTTCCCCAACTTGTTGCCTTGGGACACAGATGCAGTGATACTGTTGAGACTATGTGCCTGTGGTTGTGGTATTTGGTTGGCACAAATTAAGCTTCAGTTGGGGAGTTCTAAAGATTGCTTTCTGCCTGAGTGAATTAACTGTTTGTGGTACGTAATGCAAAGAGGGCTTGTGTTCATGTAATAACCAGATGAAAACTGAAAGGAATGTGAGGAAGCCGCTGTCCTAAATGAAAATGTCTGCTGGGTGACTTTTTCACACAAGAGAATGCAATGAAAATCATCACATGGGGGGGCTGTCTGAAAAAGCAACATTTCTCCAAATACTTCGAGACTGCACATCTCAGCTTACCGCTTCTCCATATATTTGTTTCTAGCCTATTAAAAATCTTATGGCAGTGCGAGTTGGAAGCCAGCTTAATCATAGTCCATTATTTGACTCTTCATTAAATGTTACTTCAAATTTAAAGACTTAGACTTTATTAGCTTTTTGGCATTTAATATTTCAGTTGAGTGGTTGCTTTTTTTTTTTTTTTTTTAAAAAAAAAAAGGAAAAAGAGAAGGCATATCAGCAAATGACAGGTGAAAGCTGGTGATGCCATGGGAGGAGGACTTAGAAATTACAGGGGATGAGCATACTAACATAAGTTTCAGAAAGACAAATATATAGACAAGCTGGAATCCCAGAGTACATCAGACTCTACTTTTAAACGTTCAGGTAGAGCATATGAATTATAAAACTTCATGTGTGAGCAATGCATCTGTGTCAGGTATACAGTATAGCACACAGCCTGTTATCAAAATTACAAGCAGAAATACTGATGGATAATATTTTTACCGTTTCTTTTGTACCATCTATCCACTGTAGGTTACTTTTAAAGCTATAATTAAAAAAAGATAACAAGAACTAAAAGGCTATTAAAAACCAAAACTGGGAAGTTTTGAACCACATGGTGTATGATGTATCTATATTGATAAGAAATTTCCTGCCTTTTTTGTCTGAATTGCGTAGTAGTACGGTTAGTTGATATGTGCAGTATAACACAGCCTATCATTTACTATTTGGGATTTTGTCAAGACGTGACTTCATAAGTAATAATGTGCATGCAGTGCGTGCATTTCTGTTTTGACTGTTCAAAATGGTTTATGTTACTTACAGCTTTAACATATGTGGTCAAGAGAGTGATGGCCCAAGTATTGTATGTCAAATGATTATTTGCTTTTCACTAAATATAATAATCTACGACACAAAAGCACTTATCTTTAAAAAGTAAGGTATTGACAGGAATGTGCATTTATAGAACAAGCAGTGGTGTTATCTGTCAAACTTAGTTATTATATCTTTTATAGTCATCTGGTGTATCTAGTAAGATTACATAAATATGAGCACATAGCTGTTTGAGAAATTTGTGTTTACAAAGTGCCTGTGGTACTTATTAGTAGTAAGGTTTCAGGAAATGAAGATCTAGTAGGAAGAATCTTCCAGAAGTCATTTCCAGAAAATGTATTGGTCTTTGAAAACAGGTAACAAAGTATCCTAAGCAGCAAGATATCTACAGGTAGTGTGGCTTTTGGAAATCAGATTAAACAATTATTTTTATCTTTATATAAACAGCCAACTTCAAGACTCAAAGGCTAACATGTGAGATATCAACAAAGATCACTCTATCTGGGATGTTTAATTAGGTGTGATAATTCTGCTTATACCTTATGTAGTAACATACAGTCATGGAGAATTTGTGTGGTTGGTTGTAGATTACTGACAGTTTTGTAAGAGCCTGTTACTTCCATGCACTCTCTAAAAGGGATATTTAACCAGTGTATGCTATGTTATTTTTCTTCTGTAACTAGTGGTAGGATTAGATGGTTTGACATAAGGAAATACTGCATCTCTAAAAGAGTGGTCAGGTGCTGGAATGGGCTGTCCGTGAAGGTGGTCGCTGACCCTGGAGGTGCTCAAGGAACATTTAGACATTGTGTTGAGGGATGTGGTTTAGTCAGAGCCTTGGTAATGCTATGATTATGTTATCTCAATATATATATTGCAAGTTTGATGCTGTTTTAATGAGAAGCAATAAAGAGCAGCTGAAGATGAATTACTTTCATTATGATCTAGGATTCAAAAACTGTAATGTTTAACTTCACATGCTAGAAATGTTCTGGTATTAACCAGAAACAGAAGAGCTCACTTCAATAAGATAACTTTGATATTCATGTCTTAATTTCAAATAACTCTTGTATGAGCGTGCCCTGTCATGTGAGAAGCCTTGTCGTATTCTATCATTAAAAATATTTTGAATAAAAACATTCATTTTGGATATTGCAAGATGCAGAGACTCAGTAGCTGTTGGTTGTCATTGTGAATTTACCAGTTAGCATGTTAATGACTGTTTATGTCACTGTAGATTGAATTTGACAAGCAGATTTTTCAAGAAGTTTTATGTGTAGCTCAGATTTTAGCCAACTTCTTAATTCTGATGATTATGTTCTGCATTCTTAAATTCCTCTGACAAATTTCTGTTGTTCTCCTGAACTGTTTTTTAAAATAAAGTGTATGTAGTAATAATAATAAAAAAAACCCAATGTGCACCAGTTATTCCCCCTCCCTCCCCCCCCCCCCCCCCCCAACCCTGTGGAATTATGTTGTGAAAATCTGCAATGTTCTATCTTTGAGATATATGGGGAATGCTCTGAAAGTAGTGCTTCCTAGTCTATGTTGACTTGTGATCTCAAAAGTAGATGTTGACAGCATGGCAATAGGGGTTGGCCCTTCCCACCAATGTTCCATTACATTTTGTTGCCTTGTGACAGATGGCAGCAGCGGGGCTGTTTGACAAAATGTCTTCTGACATGGAGATGCCTATGAATCAAAAATGTCATTCGATTCTTCTCTGTGGGTAAAATTGCATCCACTGATGTTTGTCAATGCTTGCTGAGTATCTGTGGAGATGAAACACTGGATGTGAGTACAGTGAGTGGTGTATTTCGGCTGTGGAAACCAACTGTGGTTCACCTCTCCTGGTGTAGATTGAGTGTAGTATGAGTGCTTTTTTCATTGCTGGTGAAAATACATAGATAACAGTGGTGACTGTGATGAAATATTTTGTAGCTGAGAATTTACTCTGTCAGATAATTTTATTGTGCTCTTTGTACCTGTTGTAATATCCATGAAAATAAACAGGAGGCATTATTTTCAGAGCAACATATGTACTATACATATCCAGTATTCACTATGTATATAGCCAAAGCTACACTTTTACTTTCCTTAAAGAGGCTTTTCTACATACATAAAGAACACTTTCAATTCAAGGTGAAAATTCTATAAATAGAGTTGACAGTTTTGGGCATTTGCAAGCTTAACCTTTGAGAGACATCCAAATAATTTACTTTGTTCTTCATTTGTTGACCTTTGGCTTCTGTTTTTCCCACTTGAGGAATCTGTTCATTATGATCCATCTGTCATCAGTTTGGAAAAATATAATGTCTTGACCGATAAGAGTCAGTGGTGTGTCACATCCCTTGTTGTGTCTAACATGCTTGTTTACTCTGAGATCTGCCACATTTTTTTTTGAACACAACTACCTTTTGGCTTCCTGAGTTGTGGGTCTTTTTTGGGATATGTTCATAGAGTGATCAGCTTTTCAGACTCAAGGTCACACTGCTGATGTAGTAGTACTAGTTTTACTTTCCCTTGAGCAGTGATATTAAAGAACTTTGCAAATAAAATTATACCTCATGCAGTTCCACATCATTTAAAATACATTTGGAGGCAAGTCAACAAATCTGCATAAAAAATTATTTTTTCCCCACAACATTTATGTTGATTTTTAAATATGAGATGTGGTTTATGAAACTGGGATTAGAACAGCTTTTTCCAGTATTAGCAGGACAGCTCTTTTAATTAGGAACTCCCAAAATGCCTTTTGTTTTTTCATTTGTGGCCAATGAAGTATTGTGTGTGCCACAAAGGACTGCTTGCAGAATGGCTGCTCTCTGCAGAGCATGCTTATTATTAAGGTTGTAAGAGCTTCAATCTATCTTCCAGCAGCTAGGACACTGGGAGCTTTCTGCAGTCGGCATGCCAGTAAACCCTTCAGCTGTGCACACTTTATCCTGACTTCTTCCCAGACCAAGCCATAGTATTTGTATTAGTTATGTATTAGTTTCTATGACTCTTCCACTAGCTCTGTTGAGTGACTAAGGTGTATTCAATGGGAGAGAAGCAAAGGGCTTATATGGTTAAAGAAATCTAAATTAGGTAAGGCATGGCCTACCATATTTGTGAAAATCATTGTTGCCACTGAGATGACTTATCTATATGATGATGCCTCATCTTTCAATAACTTTTAGGAAGAATATTTCAGAAAATGTCTAATGACTTTGATTGGAAGATAGAGCAAAAATCAAGATTTTCACTTGAGTTAAAATAGTAGGGAGAGAGGTAAATAGTTTCAGGTATTTGGCATAAAGGAGACAAAAGGGCTTGCTACAAACAGTAGTTCTCCTTTTAATTGGAAATATGAATTAATATTGGGGCAGCAAAAGAAAACCACCACCACCAGATCTTTAGAACCTGAAATAATATTGTTGGGTTTTTTGTTTGTTTTTTATGTAGCTTTTTTGGGGGGGGAGGGGGGAGGTCTTTGGTATATTTGCTTCCTCAGAATTGCTCACAGACAATGTGAAGTATATGCTGATGCAATTTATAACAGTTCATGAATGTTCAGCAAGTAAATAAAAAAATCAACTTCAGAACGCAGGGAAACAGGAAAGAAGTTTTAAGTCGAAATTTGAATACTTAAAGTGAAGATTAAGGCTTTTAATAGCAATTTTCCTATTTCTACAATAGTATCTTAAAAATGTTTACTGAAAGTTCAGTTGCATGTTTCTACTCAGTTTTTTGAATTGTATTGTTCTGTGTTCATTTGATTTCTGGAGCAGCATACTAAAACCAGCAGTTCATCTGGATTGTTGGGATGGGAATTTTGGTTGTTCATAAGTATTTAAACATTTCTGTGGACAGGATTTTTAATGCTACTTTGGGTTCATGTTTTTTGATTTAAGCACACCAGCTAAATGTTTCCACTTTTTTGTCCATATTTGGGTAAAGTACCTATAGTCAATCAAAATGAATGCAACACACAGAAATAAAATAAAATCTCCATACTGCAGATTACAGTATGTCACAAATTTAAACTGCTTACCAAACACAGTTTTTAGAAATGGAAAAGTATTGTATACAGAAAAAGTAAATGGTCTCATGTCTTTCTTCAGATTTTATTACCATGTGAAATACTACAAACAAAATTCTCTTCAAACACTGAAATGTACAAATGGTGTAGAAGGAAGAAAAGACTATTTTGTTGCTGTGAAGCTGCTTATTAAATTAGAGAATTGCCACGAGTCAGGAATTAGAGACTTATTTTGGACATGTTTTTCTTTTCAGAGTGCTATCATTTTCCTCAGTGTTTGCAAGCCTTGGGTATCTTTGAAAGTAAATTTAAGCTGATGAATCTAGCCAAACGTTTATGCACCATCAAGCAATGAGACAGACATAAATTATCATATACTCATTAAGTAAATTAAATATGACACCTTCACGGCTGTGACTTGAAAGCGTTATAGTGCAAATAAGGATTAATTGGTGGGAGAAGTCCAAAAAATGCTCTATGTAGGAATGAAGTAACCCCATCACCTGTTATTAAAGATAGGTGACTTACAGAATTCTTTTAGAAGTCCATCCCAGACATAAAAAACAAAAAAACAAAAAAACCCAGTATGAAAGTCCTGTTCTAACTAACAGGAAAGTAGGTAGGTATAAATAGTACTCCAAATCTCTGTTTAGGTAAACTTTCATCATGGTTTCAACTTTTTTTTTTTTACTGAACTGTCCCACCAGAAGTGCCTGTTAACACAAAAGTGTTTGCCAAAGCTCTTGTAGCAGTAGTGCAAATGGAATAGCAGTTTCACAAACTCTAGAGGGATTTATCTCGAGGATGTAATAATACAAAAACAAAAACCTCCCTTGGGTATGGGAGGTGAGGGAGAGGGAGAAGCTTGAAGAAGAGACAAAACAGCTTCTTCCTTTCCTGTAAAACATTAACTTTTTTCCCAGATGCTCCAATTATACTGTTAGTCTATTGTTCTCTATAATGGTCTCTTGAAAATCAGGTTTAAATTTTACATTGCTTAACAAACAAACAGTGCCAATAAAAGGTAACTTTCTGGAGTTAAGCTTGCATAAACAAGCATCAGAATGCTATCTAGTAGAGAAATCAATGATTCATGTATTGCTCTTAACTTGTAATAACCCCATATTTTCCAGAGAAGACTGTTGTGATTTGTTTGCTTTCTAACGTATAGAGCAACATCTACAAGAACAAGATGGAAGAAAAAATCATTTTGCTAACAATTATTATCTTAGGACATCATTGAGCACAAAAGTACCCTAGAGAAACCAACATTAATCCTTACTTAAAGAACCTAAATATATGAGCATGATTCTGCACCTAATCTTGTCTTTGTGGCTGAGATTTTACTCACTTGATTGGCATGAAAATAGCATCTGCATACTTTTGTAGTCTTGGGTGCAGTGCACTTTGGATTTACTGGTAAGTTCTGTTTCACTTGGAGTTTTAACACATGCTCAAGAGTGCTTTGCACTTAGTATATGCACTTAAAAATACAACTCCTCATTGTATTGAATGGGTTATAAAATCCAGTTGCAAACTGTAGGCAGTCAAATCAAATCACATAATCCCTTTCATACATACTGTGCATATGGGAAGTGCAGATTTGTGAAGGATGAGGGGAGTGATTAACCGTAAGTACAACCAATTGTCTTATGGGACTGACAACAAAATCAGTTCTCAAAACTTGGATATTTTCCTTTATGTATCATATAATTGTGTCAGAATTTTCAAGTAAGGTCATTGCTGTCAATTAAGGAATTATGATAACATGTTTTATGAGAACAACTCTGGATGCTTTCTGTGTTTGTTGTTTTTGGTGGTTTTTTTTTTTTAATGCTTGTCTTGATATGCTGTCTACTATTTGAAATATTTATTCAACGAAGGGCCCAACTACAAAATAAACACTGGAACCCACCATCATATCTGACAGGAATCTGAGTAATTAAGACACGTGTAAATAGGGATGTCATCCTTTGTGGAGTCACCAACAGCCTTTTAAAACATACTGTTGTGCCTGAGAATTAAGAGGTGTAGCTTCTCTCTCCCTGAGTAGCTGTTACAGTAATTAACTTTAGGTTCTATAAAGGATTTTAAAAAGCCACAGGAGTCTATTAGCTTGTACTATTTTAAAATTATTTTCTATTCCAGTTTGGAATAAAGGTTCTGCATGTAATGTCATTTAGTAAGGCATGATGCATCACTTAATACATAGTGATGGTGTATGGAAAGCTGAACTGGCAGGTCTATGAGAACTGAAGGTATAAGTGAACCTTGTTGCAACTTTGTGTCAGTGAAAATAAGATACACTGAAAATCAGTTTATAAGGGACATAAATTGTGTGGAATGATAAAAATCTTATTTTGGAATGCAAATTTGTTTTGCTATAAATATTGCATTTAATTACGGACTAAATTTTGTTAAATTCTTGCAGGTTTTTTTTTTTCCTAAAGTATAAGTATCTAGTAGACTTTTCTGTATCTCTGTGCAAGTGTTTATAATGCTCATACCTAGAGATTGTGTTGAACTTAATGTTCAGTTATGGTGAATTCATTTTGTTTTCTATTATGTGTGCACTGGAAAACCCAGTTATCCAAAATTATAATCTTGCATGATTGTCATGGATTTGATTTCCTACTGTAAAATACAGATACCAGTGCCTATGGAAGTTCTCTGTTGTCTTTACATCTTTTCATGTTGTTTTTGCATATTGCAGATAAATCACACTTGTTTTGACTGTGCCTCGGCAAAAATAAACTTTGCAGCTAGTACGGTCAAGTATAGCCAAGTTAATTAAACTTGATAAAAATATGAATCTATAGGATGGGAATGCACTGTTTATAAGCTACAGCGGCTTTCATTTCAAAATATGGCCTGAATAGAAGTTCAGTCATTACTTTTTAGAGTATAGATAGATTTCTAAAAGGCTTGGTGTATGTAAGGGACCGCATGGTTTGTGCATGTTACATTTTATGCATATTTGCACATTTATCAACAGAAAGGTACTGTACACTTCTGCATAACCTATGACAATAAGAGTCTAGGATGATGTCTGTCTCTTCATTAATCAAATTCTTTTTAATAATTCACCCTCTTTGGAGACACTGAAATATGAAGTTCTCAGTATCTGATTAAAACTATTCCACGATACTTCTAAAACAGCTGATGTGTATTAATGATGACTCTGCAGTGTATGGAACCATAACAACTTGCTGTGTTTTTTTCTGCTTCTCAAGGCAAATATCTAGCTGGCTCTCCTTTCATTCGCTCCACATCCCTCTTCTTACCCCATGTTTACCTTACTTAAAAGCAGCATGGTGGGATGGGATTGAAAAGTGGGAAAATGACATTAACTTAAGAGAAGACTTTTCCCTCCTTTTCATGTTGAACTTTTAACCAAGTATCAATGTCATGCTGCCTTTACATAGTAATAGTGATATTAATATTCATCACTGCATTGCTTTAAATGTGCAGATAAAATGAATTGGCCAGTAGAGACCAAAAGCATCCACAAGTACTGTTGTGCATTTCTTATTTCAATTACATATCTGAAGAAGGCACTGGCTGGCATTGCATAGAGAAGAGCTTTTAAATGTGAATTGCACGTATAGCTGATGGAAAAGTTTGAATTTTTAAACATAACAATTACTGTCTGAGCAATGAATGATGCAGCAATAGTGATTAGACAACAGCCTATTCTCTTGTTCACTGGTGACATTCAGCTGGTATCAAAAGATTTTTTGTGAAACTTGCGAAGACCAAAGACAGTTATTACTTGGAACAAATTAACATATTGGTTCATGAGGCTGAGACAGATTCTGAATAATTTCTGCTAAAGGAAGAAAAAACTAAAAATAAATAGAAGGGCAACAAATGCTCGTAAGTAATATTAACCTACATTGCTTGATTGTTATCCGAATATTTGTTTTTTATCAACCACTTGCAAGATTCCTCAGCTATCCAGTGAATTTTCAGACTCTGAATACTCTCTGAAGTCCTCACCAGAAGACACTTTTCTACTTTAGCTTTCCTGAAATACAGTGAGCCCAAACCCAGCATTTCCACATTCTTTAGCTCCGGGAGTATCCTGGACACTTTGCATCTTTTTCTTTACCCTTCCTGTTCTTTCCTATTCAGTTTCTGCATGTGAAAATGTATTAAAAATTCAGAATGAAATTATATTAATTGTTTTTAGGATTGTAATTTGGTGTGCAGAGCACCATATTTTTTTAGGCAATGTTTTGGCTTTAACTTCTCTATTTCTGCTTGAGGGACAGAGTACATTAGCCTCTCATGCTACCAATAAATACTGCCATAAAAAAAAAAAAAGCATAATTGATACTTGAAGGCTTTTTTTTTTTTTTTTTTTTTTTTTTTGCGCTGGAGAAGTACAGGAAAATGCATCTGATACAGATAGCATGTGAGTGAAAAATTGAGCTGCCTATTTGACATCAATTCCCCAGATGGTCACTATGCCTGTCAGTTAAATTTGGATTAATCCACTGAAATGAATGTGGAATGGGAAGAGATAGGAGCTGTTCAGCAAAAGCTGAGGTACTTGTTCTGTTTTGTTTGCACAGTGGTGATTAGTCAGGCATTTTCTTTTCACTTCTATTCCTACCGAAAATCTCTTTCCAAATCTGTAAATACAGACTTCCCGTAATATCTTCTGATTTTAATCTGGTGATGTGTAAGACAAAACTCCTTCTAAACTTTTCATAGTTTCTGTTGTTCTTGAATCAGGTTTATTTCCACAGTGACATTAAAAATCTGCTGGATTATTTGGCCAAGAATATATGGTGCTATGGAAATTACAACAGTCAGAGGGTGTGAGGTTAGTTACAGTGATGTAAGCTGACTGCAAAGCCAGGTGCTTAAGTATTATATTTTGTCTTCTCAAGTGAATGAATGCTTTCAAGGAAAATAACTCTCTTCTCTTAAAAGCAGCAAGTCCAGTACTGTACTGAGTGTGCACATTCTGAGAGTTAAACTTAGAGTTAGGAGTTTCATTCCTTTCTCTTCATGGATAATAGAAAAAGGCAGCAACAAATATTTAAATTCAGTTTCTGGAAAAATGAGGACCTCATGCTTTAGATTATACCGTGGCTTTAATCAGAGTCACTTGATAACCACATTGATCATTAAATCAGACAGAGCTTCCATGTATGCATGGAATATATATACTGCTTTCTGTAGTGGCACGAAGAGGTGGTAGCAGTTGAGTAGCACATCCTGCTAGGTTAAAGTGAATTTGCCCATAAAAGCCATTAATAAATAAAGGCTCATGATGATTGATGAAGCTGGGTATTTTCATACACCATATGGCTATAGATTACCAGGTATTTGGTGATTGTCCTTTTGGACAGTTGATATTAACTTCAACAGAAGTGTAAAAATCATGGTGGGATGATATGAGGTAAGCAGAAAAAAAATGTGGGACGAGAGGAGTACAAGAGCTAGGCATGCAGTCAGATGTGATAAAATATTTGATTAAATCAGAAAATGCTGTTTTGGATGAAAATTCACATGTTGGCTATAGAGTAAGTTGATCATTTTACCTGGAGTTCATGCTAAATAGCATATCTTAGTAGTTATTTCTTTTAATAATCATCTGGAAAATCAGTGATTCAGTCTCTGATGAAACTAGTCTTCCCAGCAATGCTTAACCCTTTTAACAGAATATGGATTATTTTTATGGATGCCACAGTTTCAAGCTGTTATGCATAAGGCATAGCTAGAAGCCAGATTCCATTTCTTCTGCTCTTTTAATTGCCTGTGTGATTTGTCTGCGTTCTTTCATTCTCTCTTGCTGGTTGTGAGTACTGTGTTAGAGCAGGCCATTATTCTGGTTCTAAAATATGAGTTTGTTCTGAAATGCCACAAAGCTCTATGATTTAGTACTCATGCCAGTGCTCTAAGGAAAACAAACAAACAAAATCAGAACAAGAAGAAAGATTGGTAGAAAACTTTACATCTGATAGGTAAGTGCCTGCATTGACTTCTCTAATCGTAACAACAAGCAGGAAATTCTGCTGCAGGTATCAATCATCTTTGCCTTTTATAACCGAGAGTAAGACTGATAGTGATACACTGTGCTCTTAGGCTAGTCTCACAGTAAACTTTTAAAAGGCCATAAAAGTGTTAACATTCATTGACCCTTACTCAGACAATGACAGTGTGACCAATAATGCAGTGCATGCTATCCTATTTAAATAAGTAAAAGAAATGGACTCTCCTGCAAGCTTATGCATTTCAAAGTGGTTATTGTCAGTATCTAGATGTTTTTGCTTGTTTGTTATTTTTGCTTTTTTGCAAAACAGAAAACATGCAATTACTACACAATAATAGAAGGTTTGATCAGTGAATATAATAAAACAATGAGGAAATCAGCAACAAATTTGTCTCAGTTCTGATTGCCTTTTTCTCTTCTCAGCCCATATATACGTATGCTTACTTTGTTCCTCTGCTTTAATTATATCATTAGCAACTGTAAAATGGTAAGCAAACTTCAGTCATTCCAAACTCTCCTTGCTAATTTATGGTATAGCTTTTTGCTTTTTTGTGAAGCTTTGGAAATACACGCTCAGCTGCTCAGACTGATAGAAGAGTTTCTTCTGCCTGCAAATCAGTCTCGTTCTCTGTGAGTTGGAGTACCTGTGCTTAGAATTTAGGAAACTCTCACAAATAAGCTTTTTGTAAGATTATACTTACAGTTAGTTATTAATGGATATGAATCTCAAGGTTACTCAGAATTAGCATTTTACGAGGGCTGTTCCAAAAGTAATGTCTTATTTTATTATGTTGACCCACCATGTGAGAAGTGGATGTTGGTGTGGCAGTAGAGGTTGAACCCTCCTGCTGACATTCCATTTCATATTGTTGCTGTATGACAGACGGTAGCTGAAGAACAGTCTGACAAACTGGCATCTGACCATCTGACATGGATGTGTATGAAGCAGAGATATGAAATTGGATTCCTCCATGTGGAAGAAATGGCACCCATTGCCATTCATTAATGTTTGCTGAATGTTTATGGAGACCAAATGGTGGATGTGAGCACAGTGAGGCAGTGTGTAGTCTGTTTGTAACTATGTGAAATTCAGGCCACATTCCAAACAAGCATGCACAGCTGTTATGCCACAAAATGGAGAACATTTTGATCACCTCAAACAACCAAATGATAAGAACAGGGGTGACCGTGTTGAGAAATCACATTTTGCTACTGAGAACTTGCTCTATCAAATAGTGTTATTGTGTTCTTTGAATGTGTTTCAGCTTTCATGAAAACAAAAAGGAGGCATTACTTTCAGAGCAACTTGTGTACACCTCACAGTAGCCATAAGAGCTGCTATTATACCTGCTTTGTTAGTAAAATGTGCTACAGGAAATGTTAATTGTTCTTTAACAGAACATTGGTACAAAGTGTTTGCATCAACTAGTACATCAGCCAGTATTTAAGTGAGTACTAGTTCTGTCCCAACTTTAATTTAGGATATATTTCTCACCAGAGAGACCAAAGATTAAATTTTCAGAAACAATTACTGGCTTTGTGTATCAATACAGAACTAAGTCTGGTTTAATTAGTATTACTGGGTATCCGGATTTCTCTGCAGTTGGTAGTAACAATATGCACTTTGGCACAAGAGATATCAAATTGAAATAGTGTCATACCAACAAATTACTATTTTGAAGCAATCTATAATCATAAAAACATACTTATCTTATTTAAAGCAGTGTTTAAATGAGGAAAATCTTGTTCACTATTAAAATGAAAGCATTTTTTCCTTCAAAAGAGTAGGCACCCACAACACAATACACTTTTTTTTTGCTAATGAAAAAAACATTTGTTGTACTTGGTATGTGGGATAGAAGGGAAACATCAGCCTGATGCAGTTGCTTCTTTGCTTTTGTTTCAGAGTGAAATTGGGTGGAGAGACTGCTACTGAGACTGCCAGTGTTATTTAAGCTGTTTTAAATGTCTATTTGTCTTTAATGGAAGGGAAAGAATGAATGCATTGTATTAGAATACAGTAGTAGAATTGACTAGTTTTTCCATGGCACCTTTGATGAGAACCACGAGCAGAGTATGTTTCTGGGTAGACATAATAAAAAAACCAAATAGCAACAATACCAGGTTTATCCACTACACAGCAGAGTGCTTTCTATTTCTGTGTATACCGTCTGTTTTCACACAGCACAATCTGAGTGTGAACGTCATTCCTGTAACTGAGGATGTAGTCTGAGGTCAGGAACTGTAGAATGGTGGAGGAGGAAGAACCAGCAACTTAGTGAGGCTTGGATGGCTCAAATTGCAGTCCGCAGGAAGCTTTCTTTGTGATCTGAGGCAATCTAGAATTGCTTAGATTGTTTTCTGTTCTGTTTAAGGATAAAACAGCAACAACAGAAAAGATGGTGTTTTCTATTCCAAATAGATAATCATTGTCATTTTAGATTGTGATCAGGCAGGATGAGTTTTTGTTTTCTAAACCAGGCTGATAATAAGCAGGCCATTCCCCATAATTTAAGTATTGCAGCCGCAAAAATGCCTGCAGTGATGTTTGGGACTTTCTGTCTACAGAAGAACATTGGTTATGCTTCACAAAGTGTGGTCATTCAATAGCAAAATAATTAGATTTAATTGTGATCCATTTCTTTTTTTTTTTCTAAGCTGTGTTCAGATGAAGGTCTGTTTTCATCCTTACTGTGTGATTAAACAGTAGTCATACTTCACATCAAGGGCTGGGATGTAGAACAATAAATATGCTCTTCATTTGGAAATGGAAGCAAAACTGGATTATGTGAATCTAAATAGAGATCATAGAAGTTTGGTGAAGCATTGTGAGGAAGGTCTATTTGCTCATGACTGGTATTATGAAATTCTGAAGAACTAATAGTTACCAGGACCAAGTTTTACCAAATAATAAAACAATCTGTCATAGCAGTGTAAGGTGTAAAATATGTCAGAATCTGCTGAAGGGGTTTGAGTTTGGAAGCTTGCTACTTGAATTTGATTTTTATATTTCAGAAGCCTACAAAATGATATATATACACTTTTTGTGTCTCTCATTTGAAAATACTGATTCAAACTGTCATCCTGTATGATGGATGATAATTGGATTCAAATATCCAATGCAAGTTGTCAACAAATGTCAGTCTTATTTTGATGTTCTTTCTAGAATGGCTGTCTCATGCCAAACAGGTATTAGTTTGTGTTGCAAAAGCAAATCACCTCACAACCAAACTAGGAAATCTTTTACTCTTTAGGTGGCATGCATCTAAAGTAAAGCTGAAAATAACAGAAGAATGATTTCTGTTAACTCTGTGGTTTCCTTGAGCTTTTTATAACCCTTATTTTGGTGGTATTTTACTGCCTTTGTACATCTTACTAAAGTATCCACTGAAGATGTGCTAGTTTCATAAGAAGGGCTTCCAAGTCTTTAATAATTTGGTGACCTGATGTGCTTAGCCTTAGACTGCATGGCAAATATTAAAAATAAGTAAATAAATCTTTCTAGTTAGGATTCTGTACTAAAATCCTCAGATTTGTATTTTTAAAAAGAGCTATATTTACTTCGAGAAATGGCCTTGAGGAAAGATGATCTGCTAACAGAGGAGATATAATCTAGTACAGTAAATGTAATGTTTGTTGCAGTATTTTGGTAAAAATAATTTGTGTACCATCAACATGATTTCAAATACTTTAGACTGTAATCTAAATGTAATTTCAATCTGGTAGTCCTCATCTGACATTGATAAAATCTCAACTTTCCATGATGTTATAAAGCCAGTTATCTTTTTCCTTTGTATCTGTCATTTAAGAAAAAAAAATCAACAGGCTGAATATCTTATCTGGTAGTCAAGAAACCAAGCAAAGGTCAGAAGACTATAGGTTTGGACGACTTACTTCAGGCATTAGCCCTCAACTGTGAACTTGAAATAAGCGTACACACCTACGCTTCCTGTCAAGCAGACTCTCCCTCTTGTGGTGCTGCTGCTACTTTAGGGATTAAAAATGACTAATAAGACTGCGTGTCACCAGCCTCCACCTGGACATTGTGCCATTCAACACAACCCTGTGTCTATAGTCTTCCTGTCCATTCCTTATCAACCCCTCAAATCTATATCTCTCCAATGTAGGAGTAAGGATATTGTGGGGGTCTGTGCTATGGGCCTTGCACAAGTCCAGATAGAAAAGAATATAACTAGATTTAAAGAAACAATTTTAAATCTGTAACAGTAGTAGGAATGTATTGGACACAGCAAATATATGGAACATAGAATGTATTTTTTTTTTTTAGCTGTTACAGTATTGTCTAATACGTAGTTCTGGAAAATTGTTATTATTCTATTTTCTAATTTTTCTCAGATTCAAGAAGATATTGTTTAAATATTTAAACATTAAATGTTGGTTACTGCTTTTCTAACTTAAAGTAAGAATTTTAGGTTGAAGGTTGAGTATTCCCTATTTCAAAGTTAATTTTGCTTCTGTTTTTCTGTGAAATAAACTGTAAGGGAATAGAAATAAAAATATAAATGAAATTAGAAAAAATAAAAATAAAAAATCTCCATAGCTAGAGCAGTAGAGAAGTTTTAGAAAGGTCAAGAATGTGTTGTTAATAAAATGATAATTATGTTTCTATTTTAGACTGATTATATTAGTGCTTGTTAAACAACAATTTTTTCTAGATGTCGTTTAGAAAAATAAGTTTGCATTCAGATTGATTGAAAAACTTCTAGATTGAAAGGAATTAAGAATTGATTTAATGTTCTTATATGAAGATACTTTTTCATCACGTTGTTTGATTCTGTGCTGATTTGCACAGTTTCATTATGCTCACAGGCTTTTCTTCCTCATCTCTGCTGGTTAGATTGTTTTATTTTTCAGTGTCAAAAAAAAAAAAAAAAAGCTTAGTTTTCAAAGAAATACATATATACCCCTGCATAAATATCTTCTGTATCTCCTTGTTATTAGCCTTTGTGGAGCATACAGGTTCTTTGGTTAGCTTGCAGTTTCACTTTTTTTTTTTTTCCTACAGACTATGTACTTGGTTAGAGGTGAGAGTAGTGGAGGGTGCAGGGACAATTAACTTATCTGCATCAAATGACATCTGGGTAACTGACTGGGAGTGTTCTCTGAGTTTTTTTCCTTCTTACATTTCCACTTTATAGAGTGAAAAATCAAGACCTTTATTATTACTACTGTTTTGTTTGGTTTTTTTTTTTCTTCTGTTGAATCCCTTTTGATACAGATCAGTGCATCTGAATGTCCTTTTATTTTAAATGGTGCGGCAACATTAGATACTGACAGCTGGAATCCTTAATTGGGCCAATGAAAGAAAAGTAATGGCCGTTTGCAATCACTTGTTCCATCTGACCTTGTATTTAATACAAAAGGGTGAATGTTCATTTTTATTAGAAATCCTGAGGAAGCTGAGAATGCATGGTAGTTAGTAATATAAACTTTCTTCAATACACAAAGTAATACGTATGTCTCAGATTTCAACTGAAATTTTTTTAAAAATCTAAGGCAGTTACATCTTGCTTTGATTTTGGTGACTATCCTTAACACTGTGTTATGGATTCATATCCTTGACTTTTTTGACTCCATGAAATACTATAACAATAATTAAGAGAAGATCATGAGGTTTTATCATGAATTGTAACTGATAATGAATCCTTCAGCATTTCATTGTTAGTATTTTGGCCAATCAGTTGACCAGTACTGCATCTTAAAAGTGAGATTTTCAGATATTCAAAGCTTTTTGAAATTTATTTTTTTAATTTTTATTTTTCCCCTTGTTGAAGTTAATATTCAGACATTCCAGCATTACTGTGAGCTGTGTACTTATCTCCGCTACTGCTTTGAAGAGGAGGTTTGTTTTATGGCCATTGGACATTAGCAGTTAGTATTGCTGAGATGCAAAATCATCTAATTTTAATTTATGTGGTTGTAGCATCCCTCCTTTCTGCTTAAGTATTTAACTTCTATTTGTTGACTGCATATTTCATAATATTCTTTCTGTAATATGGTATGTGTAGTAGACTTAACAACACCAAACTTTTAAAATGATTATGTTTTAAGATTCTGGTGCATTTTCATACCTTATTTATATTTTATAGAATAAACATTTGGATTTATTCTAGTGATACATAGAGCCGGTTCTCATTATAATTTAATGCTTATGACAGTTCAGCAATTCATAGGTGCATAAACATTTAATTCAGGACAAACTTTTCTTTGAATAAAAGCACTGTGTTCAAATGATGATTCTAGCTGAAAATATTATGTCCTTTCAGTGGGAGTAGAGTTAAGAATCGTCTATTAGAGAATAATGTGAAAGCAAAGACTGCACTGTAGAGAAAAAATAAATAAATAAATCCAGACTTCTGGAACTGAAAGGAAATTCCTAGGAATATTTCAAAAAACTTTTTATGGAATTTGAGTTGAGATATGCAATGTCATAGATTCATATAATGGCCTGGGTTGGAAAGAACCTCAAAGATCAACCGGTTTCAATCCCCCTACCAAGTGAGTAGCTAACCACTGCAGTTGCATTGCCTTATATCACCCCTAGGATGTATATCACAACTTTTCAGATTATCCTAGAAACAGTGACTTTGGATGAGCTCTAGTAATCCTATGCTGAGCTCCACAGATTTGTGGCTCAGCAGCTTCACTGCCAGCCTCTGCTACACTGGGACAACCAGCTCTCCTTAGAACATTCTTAGAGTTCTTTGTAAAATTCTTCCCATGCAGGAAGGGTGTCTCAAACCTGTCCTTTTACATCTCCATTAATTCTGCTTCACGTACTTTTGGCGGTGAAGAATTTGGCCAATAGTCTGACAAGCTTTGGGAAACTTGTGGGACTCAGGGAACATAAAATGATGTCATTATTATTGCAGTAGACCAACTTATCCTTCCTTGCCAATATATTTCTTTGTTTTACACGTGTATCTGCGAAGGCTGAACGGAACTCATTTGTTAAATTCTAAAGCAGTAGCTAACGTTCCAGGGAGGCAGAGAGCAGAATCCATCATTGCATTTTTCTTCTGAAATGCATCACTGACAAGCAGTGGAGGGAATAAGCAGTAAATTTAATTAGTAATGGATTTTTTTCACCTTTCAGCTTCCAAAATTGAATGTTTCTTCCATTTTATAGAGTTCTATTTTATTAGCCACACAAAGAGAAATAATGCTTCATTTAACTATGTCAAAACCAATCTAAACTCTCTGCTATTTACTTTCTTTTCTATAAATTTTAATGCATTTTTAATTCCACTCCACTGGTTGGTAAACCAACCATTGAAGTTATTGCTGCTCTGTAATGTATTTCATTCATTTCTAATAAACCTGGCCTTTAAGATGTTTTATTATTATCTCTGTATGCTATGAAAATGGATTTGCTGTCTGCTCTAGATTTTAACACTTTCAGCATATCTACTAGTTGTAGATGTATTTAAGATAAAACAAATAAACTAAAGTAACTAGTCCAAACAAAGACAGTTTCTAACTTTGTGTCATTTTGTGAAAAAAAATATCCATTTTTGAGGAAGAAAGTACAATGAATGGGTATTCTCTGTGTTTAAGAGTATATTAACTTGAAATCAGAGCTGCTAAAAGTTATTCCAACAGTTATATATGTTTTATTCTGAAAGTCAAGATTTGTTAATCATTTTTTGCTCTTACTGTGAGTATTATTTCTTTTATTAACAGAAATTACATAAACGTTTAAATATATCATCTCTCATTAGGAGTTCATGATCTAATAGATGTTAATTTGATGAGGTTCTTAAAGCACCTCAAAAGGCCCCGTATTGTGATTTAGTCAGTACTTGTTCATCATATTTAGCAACACATAGTCCATGGAATGAAAATTTAAGCTATATCAATTAGGAAAGTAATTTCATGAAGATTTTATTGTGTCAGGTGGCTTTTTAATAGCAACCATAAAAACCAATGACAATCTGTATTTTGTACAGAAGACCAAAGACTTCATAAAGAAATAATGGGTTATTTGTTAACTTTATTCTACTTCCTGATTGTTCTGAACCTGATTGATATCAATATCTTCACAACAGATATATCTGTTGAAATGTTTGTCTTTGTGTCTGCAAGTTCTACAAGTAGCTGTATAAAAAGACATGCACAAATCACTAACCATATTCTAACTCAGTTGGCAGAAGGGATAAATAATCTACTGCAAGCAGCAAAAGAATAAATCCATCCCAAATCCATCATATGTAGTGTGTCTCCTATACCACTAGCAGACTTTTTCAGGATTAAGGATGAAACAACTGATACTGATCCCTTCTTGTCTAGGTGCAGGAGTCTAAAATTTGTTGGCTGTAGTATCTTATGTCTCAGTGTTGCCAGTATCTATTCAATATCTGGATTAAATAAAAACAATATAGCAGTCTTCTTGGTGACAATAATAATTCCCATATAAACTAAGGATGAAAAACAGGAATATTTTAACCCCTGTGAGATATTTGCTGAACAAAGAGAATTTTGTTTTCGTAAGATTTTATTCTCCCTGTTCTTTACAAAATCTTTGGAGTTTTAAAAATCTTATGCACAGACCTTCCCTTCATATTCTTGTCAGCTTTCAAGACAACTTGTTTATGATTTGCCTCAGTTATTTTCTTTCCACACTCAAAATAGAACGTGACTGTACTAACTGGGTAAATAACAGTTTATTTTATACTTTCCAATGTGTTTTCATTTGTGGCCTGAAAATAGGGTGGTATCTTCTTGAATGTATTGACTATTTGCAATTATTTGATGTTTAAATTACAGCAGTCATTCTGTAGTCCAATAAACAGCTATTTACTGTGAGTTTTGATTGTTAAAATATGAAAAGTTGTTAATTTCTGATACAGCAGAGAGATAATCTGCTTCTAACTTACAAGTCTTAGGCTTGAGTATCTACTCTGAGAAAATATATATGTAAGAGGAATTGAAATTGCAGACATTTGTGATCTACAAGTTATTTTGGGGAAATATTATCCTACTAAACCAATGCACCAGACTAGATCTAGCAAGAAAAAGAACAGAAATGAACCTAGTGGGGAAACAGCATATATTAATACACACTCTTATACACACACACACATATATATATGTTTGAGTAAATGCTGATGAGTTCCAAGGAACTTATATTTGCTTATTTATAGTACATTTTGTGAGTAATGGTGTAATAGTTTATTTGCCAAGTGAATAAGCAGATATCACTTTCCCCTTGAAACACCTGAATCTGTAGAAGTCTACAAAGAGTATAGTTGGTAAAACTTTTTTAAAGACAAGGTTCAACTCCTCCCTTGTGCTTAGACCGCTGATAGTGACCTTCATCTGTTCCTGACTTATGCAGAAGAAATAAGAACAGTGTTACTCAGAAAGCTTGCCCTTCTTGAAGTTAGGGAGCCATCTGTCAAAGAGCTGGCTTTGCTGACTGCAGTTTTCATGAATGCTATCCCACTGAGCAACATACTTGCATCTGAGAATGATAATGACCAAGATGAATGGCCTTTGCCCTGCTTTAAAACTTCTTTTTCCAAAACCAAGATCTCCCAGGATGTGCTTAAAGGAACAGTCAGTGAAACAGAAGAGTTTCATTCAGTTCACACTGAATTAAGCAAAATAAAAATAATAATAATATAAACTGAGAAGGAATGTTTACCTTTTACTTTTTATCAGTGTCATTATTTCATATAAATAACTGTATTATTATCCTGTTCTTAGAGAGCCTATTGTTCAGTTTATGAGAGAGGGAATTAAAACATGTTATAATTATGCATTCCTGAAGTAGAAGGTAAAGTATGTAACTGTGCAAACAAAATGAATTGATAGAGAAGGCAATTAGCACATAATGTACCTGCTGGAATTTCTAGTATAGAAATATTGAAATGTTTACTACTTCTCTAAACATTGCCGGTTATCAAAAGTTCTCAAAAAAGGGAAGCAAGACCTGCAAAATAAGTAGCTACTTTATGAACCATATTCCATATATTTATTGTTGTATAGACTAAGAGTGACGTGCTGGAATACCTTATGAATGACTCCAGATATAAAACGTGCAAAGTGCAAATTTGCAAAGTGTCTGGAGGGATACGTGTTAGCAAGCACATTGCTTCCAAGCTTATTTCACATTACTCCAGAAACAGAAGCAATTGCATTTCTTTTTGTGACTTTGGTCCCTTCATTCTCTTCTGCCCTTGCTCCATCCTCTTTATGGACACTAAAAAGCATGTTCAGATGAACTAGTGGTGGACAAAGAATATAAAAATTAACTGAAATAAAAAAGGTCCATAAATTGATCTCAGTTAGAAATGTCAGGATATAATAATCTTTTTTAAGAATATCAGCAAGTTAATGTCTGTGATCTCAATAAATTCATCCCATCAGAGCACATCTTCAAAACAAATAGTTCATTACAAATAATACGGAAGGCTGACAAATATCACTTATGAGTGTACTTTTAATAAGTCTTTTCCATGTATGAGAATTGTGTGTGTACATTCTCTAAATGTGCACATTTGATGTTTTATATTAAATCTTATAACAATTTTAAAGTATTAATTTTAAACCAAAAACCCTACAAGATTTCATATAATGGCCCTGAAATTTATTTATATTTCTTCTGTAGATAAGCAGTTAATCAAGATACTCAGCAAGTCCCTGATGAAAACATTTCTAATTAGTGTGTTGAGATTGCATATCCATTATTATCAATCTTCCTAAGAAGAGTAATACCCCGAGTTTTTTGTTGCTAAGGACAGTTGCAGTATTTATGTCTAGTTTCTTATATGATCTTCATTAGAGTGGCGTCTTAGCATTCTCAAAACAGATGGGGATTTGGAGTACACTGAAATTAAATTCAAAATTACATGGGAAGTCTATAGCAGATTTAGATACTCCTTTAGTCTCCTAGATTGTTTATAATAAATTATGTAGTTGTTATACGAAACATGCGCTGTTTGAAGAAGGGAATTTCTTTTCATTTCTCTATATCATTGTTATGATATTGTCATTGATAACCCACTGATGCATGGAAAAACCAAGGATGTTGTCAAATAATTGTCATGGTTCCCTACTTGAGGATTTAGTTACTGTAGTGGTCTTGAACATACATCTATCTCTTCAGATTCATTCAGTCATTCATCAATTTATTGACTAATACTGTTGTAGATTATTTCTTCATCTACAAATGTACAATTCGGTTATGTTGAGAAATGACCCCTGAATTCACCGTCCCCTAGGTCCTTTGTCTCATAGCAACTGTTTTGTTAGCTATACCAGGTATATAAAAACAAGATGTAGATTGCACCTGGTATTGCAAGAACACCTGGAGCGTTCTTGTAGTCTTCAGCATTGATATATATATATATATATAATTATTATTATTCCAATCAGATTTCATGTGGATCTTGATTTTTTAATAAGAGTTGGAAAATTATAAGCATAATAACCCATCTAAATCCTCATTGTCATCCCCATTTCTCCTGTAAGCTATACTGCTTAAGAGACTGCACATGATTTTACTTTTAAAAATTTTTAATGCATCCTTTTACCCTTGGAGCTTCCCACATTACTTTGCACACTTACGGACTGGAGATATACTGGAGATGAAATGGGAATCCCTCTGGATGGCATAGAAATAAACATATCCCTAGGTTTTTAAAAATTGTTTTATTGTTATTGCTGGATATGATCTGGTATCTGAAGATAATTATGTTTTGCAACCAAAAATTTGCTATTAGGGCCAATACATTTGAATTTAAGCTACCAAGTTTGTAATCAGCCTAAAACATCCACCCTCTCAGGTCTCAACTAATTGTAGCTGTTTATCATTTACTTAGCAATTAATTGAACTATTTCAGTGTTAGAATAGTAGAGCTGTTCTTAGCAATGGACAGTATTGCAAAATAGCTTGAAGAAAAAGAGGTGAACCTACTGAAAATTTAGTAGGTTTCCTGACATTATCATGTTCTTAAGACACTAAAAATAATAATAGTGTTATTTTCTTAGAAGGTGTATCATTTCAACAAGTACATGTTGCTAAGACTTACGTAGGTCACAAGTTTTAAATGCCAAGCTTAGATTTTTATTTTTTTTAAGCTGTGTTTCTGTGAAAAATACATCAGCCTGGATAGTATGTTGTTGGCACTGTACTCAGAAAGAAAATATAGTTGGGTCGTTTGGGTTTTTGTTTTCTTTTTGGAAGATTCTGTAAAGTACAGCTAAGCCTACTCTGTTTTTCAGCCTTACCCTCAGGCAATCATAATGACAGCAATCTGTAGTACATATAGCTTGCCGGTTTGGTTTTTTGTGTTTTGTTGTTGTTGTTGTTATTGTTATTGTTGTTTGTTTTTAATTATGTTTTAAAGTATAGAGCAAACTTAAGATATTTTTAAAATATATTTAATTTTATTCTATTTTTTCTCCTTGTTTGTGACACTGATATAATTTGGTGAATTTACATTCCAGTTATATCTTCAGTGACGTAGTTCTTTGTTTCCTAGACATGTAGTCAGACATGTCACCTAATGGAGATGCTTGAATATTAGTGTTTTGGTTATTTTTAAATGTTATTATTTTTTGGCACTAAGGATTTGATTCTATCTCCTAGTCATGTTTAATCTGCCATGGAATTGTAGTTTAAAAGCCTATACACTAACATGTATTTGTGGGCTGCATCAGGCACTTTGGAATTTATAAACTGTTTCTAGAATCTCCACTTGGTGTGTTTAAAATGGAAATTACTTTATTAAAAGTAACCTAGTTTGCCTCATTGCATCTGTTTTTATGCAACAGCGAAGGCACCTGTGTCCTATTAATACTTACATTATGCAGCACATTTGAAAATGTTATAACTCAGGTGGATTATACTCCTGGGAGCCACATGCATTGCTTGCTTGCTCTTGCCTCAGCTCTTGCTCTCTGTATTTGTCAAACTGGTAAGAGTTCTCCAGGTTACTCCTACATGTTTGCAACTTGAATCCTTTAAAATGTTACTCAATCGACTGATTCCTACTGGCTTGCAGGAAGTCTTCAAGTTTTCAATTTGCTCAATATCTATTCTGAACTGATCCATTCTTTTGTATGGATATTTAAGAGTATATGCATAGCTGGTAGATTCTGTTTGCTTGTCCATAATTTAGCTAGAAATAATAGCATCACTGGTGCTGCTTCTTGGCTGAGTTATTTAATTTCAGTGTAACGTGAAAGACTGTGGAAACATTTTTGTAATTGGAATATTTTGTTACAGCAGTGTTAATTTAGTATGCACCTTAACATATGGCAAGTGGATCTCAGGCTTCAGTTGATTCCCATGAAAAAGATGAGGAAGAAGTTCTTCTGCTATTAATCTTATTCAATTAACCTTAAGACCAATAGTGTAAATTAACATCACGGCTATGAAGAAAGACTGTGTATTACTTTGCTAGATAAATAGTCTATGAAACTTCTCAATTTGCTGCTCTAAAATCAATAGGGGTCACTAATTTTCAACTTCTTGAGTGGAAATAACACAGAGACCTGTTAGTTTTCCTTCCTTTTAAAGTTCAAAAATCATCTGTCTGGAATCAAATGTGTGGAAGAAACATTGTGAGTTAGGTGTCTGAGATAAATTGTGTCAGGGCTATAGCAATTACTAGTTAATGATTGAGATTAGAAAGGAATATTCATGTACGTTTAGGGTGGTAAAGTCCTTTCTGAGTAGTGGATTTATTTTGTATCACATTTAGTAGAGATCCTAGAACACTCACTGGAGTCACGCTGGAATTTTTGAGTGATTGCTGTAAATAGTTGAACTGAGCTAAAAGATAGAATTTGTAAAATAAAAATTCTGTCAATACTGATTCTTCCTAATAGTTTTTTGAGGGCTCTCTGAGTTTATGGTGATTCTTTCATCTCTGGAAATGGTTCTACATTTGTTAGTTCATTGGAAAACGTGTGAGATGCCCTCTGCATTCTGGCTGAAGAGAAGTCTATCAGCTTCCAGAGCTGTCATTTTCAGTAGCATTATATACACTAACAACAACCACTGCTTTGCTTTAAAAGTCAAGTTAATGAGATTAAAGCATTCATTTTCACTTTTGTGCTCTTTGCTCTGTGTGAAATAAACTGATTTTTTAATTTTTATTTATTTATTTATTTATTTTAAATAGAGATCTCTTCATTTCTTATGTTTGTGTTTCAGTTGAGATCCAGAAGTCAAAAACCTACATGGGGAAAGTTCTAGGGTGTCATGTCACCACAGGACTTGTTTCTCAAGACCCAATATGGTGTTTCGAGAGGTAGCATGGGGTACTGTGTATGTTTCAAGCCACCCAGTGGTTGCCTCCACAATGGTAAGCACATAACACTTACAATTGTGAGATCATGGCATGGTGATATAATCAACCTGCCACGCCTCCCCATATTTATACTTTTGCCATCGCCCTTCCCCATAGAGAGGTTTCAAATGTTTCATATTCGTGGCTTGTTTAATTATGGCACATGTTTCACAGTCATGAATAACCTGTGCAATAGCATCCATAGTTAAATCCACCCTTCGGTCTCTAGTCCACTTATATGTTGCATCTCTCATGGACCCATTGAGCTAGAAATAATTCACCCTTGTTCTGCCAGTCCAAGTCTGTTTGGGCCACCTCAATTCTTCCAGCTGAAAGTTTGCACTAGTAGACACCACATTTCCAGATTTTTATTTTACTATTTAGGATTCTGGTTGTATCGAGAGGCTGATTCAAGTCAGTAGCACATTATAGAATTCAAAGTGACATTTTGTTCTGCCATGTGTCATTCTGTATTGTGACATTAATGCAATGGTTTATGAAGTTTATCAATACTTAATTTTGTCCTTGATATAATTTAACACAATCCATCTATTCATTTGACTTACATACTTGGTCACTAAGTGAAAAAGCATGGATATGTAATTTTTTTCTGCAAGGTGGTACCTTGAATTAAAATAATCCTTATGCTGTCATTTATGAGAAGTTATAATGGTTTTGCAGAAAGGCAATTGTGTTGAATTATGGCATTTTTCAGACGAAAAAACAAATAGTTTGATTTGGAGATTATGCCAGCTAGCTGTGAGGATTTACTTAGATTAAAAAAATTAGGCTTGAATGAATTTTAAAAGTATGTTTCTTGGGCCTAGATGTAAGATGCTAGATGTAAGCGTTGCATTTATGTAGCTGATAATGCTTTATTATGCCATTAAGGCTATTTACATGCATTTGGAGTCTGATAAAATTGAAGCAAAAAAATTAAGTTATAATGTATACACAAGTGAGCTGCAGCAACAACAGTTGAAGTGTTGTTTTGGGAAATTCTAGTTGTACTCATATGAAGTCCTTTCGCCCCCCACCTATTTCTTCTTCCTTTTGTTTTTTTTTTTGGTTTTTTTTTTGGGGGGGGGAGGGGCAGTAGATGCAGGTTAAGTTAGGAACTGCATATTTCATAGAACATTTCTATGCTGTGGTGGTTCTTCAGATCAGTCCTGTTCTACAAAACAGCACAAATAATGTGGAAAGTTGCTAACGTAAGGAGAAATTACTTTAAGAATATTGGTTGATTGTTGGAGGTTGATTGTTCACTGAGATCTGGTGCTTTATTGATAAAAGAATTTATTCTCAAAACAGCAAAAATGAAATCTTGTAAATACCAAAAGAATACTATTTGTCTAGAAACAAAATTATCTTGAACAAGATGCAAATGAATACATAAAAGTAGAATTTCTACTTCTGTAAATATTGTTATCTTTAGTAAAGTCAAGTGAAATTTGCTTTTATTGTGCCTTTCATTTGATTTTTGCATAGAATGATATTTCAACTGAATGCTCTGTACTTCAGTTTTCTTCAAACAACGTGGTTGAGAATTTTTTCTTTATGCCTTATCTGTGTTTTGTCCTTAAAAATTTACATATGTACATGTACCGTGAAGAAGAAAGTTTTGCAAATATCAATTGAATATATTTCCACTAGAGTACTGGTCATGGGAGAATGAATTCTTGATGTAAGATAGTACATTATATGTTTTTATGATTCTGCATTTCTTTCTGTTATCCATTGGTCACCAAGATCTTAATCTAAAGGACAGTGAGTCAATTGACAGTCTGCAAGATTTGATTTATTGATGGCTATGAAAGAACACAAGAAAGAAAGCTGGTTATGCTTCAAGAGTCTTTTTTACCTTTCTTCTTTTCTTCGTTGTCACATAGGCAGTTATTTGAGTAACTGAAGCAAGTAAAATTTGTTCTTTTATCTTCTTTTACCTGCTAATAACTGTTTTCACTGTATTTTTTTTATCTGTGTAGATCTTAGGAGTTATAAAATGTTGAATTTCCTTTGCTTAAACCTGGCACTTACTTTTTCTTCACTGAAATCAGCATCATAATTGTAGTGTCTTGAACTTTTTTTTTTCATCCTCTAAAAAACCCTGAAATAAGGTCAATCATAGATGATATTATTGCGTCAACAGAAAAGTATGTATTCCTGAAAAAGTTATTACTTGGAAATGCTCTTTATGGAAGTGATGGTTCAGAGATGAGGATAGAGACGCATCAGCAGACAACTAAAAGCAAACTGTGCTAATAACTTTTCATCCCCTGGTGTATCTGTGACATAATTGTTCGTCTAATCTTTGTGAATGCAATTATTCATGAATCTTTAATAGAAACTTTCTAAAGGTTCTTATGTGTCTTTGGAGCCTAAGCCTCATAATTATAAATTAATTACTTGAATAGAATCCAGAGACCCACTGGCAATCAATTAGATTGTCTAGAAAACAGAACTTAGGCATATGAAACATTTAGACGCATGAATATTTTTATCGTCTGTTTTTTTCCTATAAAGCAGAGATAAAATTGTCTGATGTCGGCTATTGAATCTCAGAAAAGGATAGGGATGTAAACATTAAAAAAAATAATAATAATAACATGAATGAAAAGAACCATTCCACTTAGTAAACTTTATATCCAACAAGAGTAAACAGGTGAGAAAACACTGTTGTCAAAAATATATTATAGCAAGAACCATCCAAATTTAGAAATACCTGCAACTAAAAAAAAATTACATAGTGTTAAATGTTTAGTTTTCTTAAAATGAGCTCGACTGTTTTTTGTTGATTCTGAGTTTTGTTCAGAAGCGAAGAAACGTAACAAAAAGGAGTGAAATAATAGGGTCTCCTAGAATTGCCTGCACATAAATTCTTTTGATAATTGTATGATTATTGGTGTGATTGCAGAAAGTTCACATGCTGCTCTTGTGGCTCTTCTTGGATTTGTTAGTGGTAAAAGACCAAAGTTTCAGATGTTGTCACCATCAAACAGCAGGAATGAGCATCTGCTGCCCTCATAAACTTCCATTTGATATCTTCTCTGATGCCACTGTGTGTAAGCCTCAGTATGGCTATGGAGATGCATTATACTGAAGAATTGTCTACAGCAGGTGGCCAAATTAAAATTATTTACTTATATAGCACAGACACATTCTTAAATATACATAAAGTGTTTTATTGAAGTGCAGAATGTGGAGGAGGGGGAGAAGAACTGTGCCTTAATTTCTAACGAAAATCATATTTTTAGAAAAGGTCTGCTTAAGTAAACTTTTACTGTATTCATATCAGTAGTCAAGTGGCTTTTTTTTTTTTTTTTTTTTTTTTTTTCATAGGTAGGAGACTAATTATGGATATATTCACACAGTCTGTGTGTGAATTACTATGTATGGGCTGTAAGTAGCATTGGAGGAATTTTTTAAAATTATAGATATGATCAGATGTTTTACATTCCAGAAAGCTTTCATAAATTAATCTCCTCACCTCATTCATGAATATAACGTATGTATTGTTATATCATTTGAAATCTTAGTCAGACTCATATATCAAGCTTATAAGGAGCCTGTTATGAAAAAATAGAAATAAATGTACCTTATAAGTAATTGTAGTCTTGGCTAATACGTGATTAAAAAAGATATGAGTGGAGATGAAAGATTGGTCTGTGTGTTATTGTAATTAATTGCACATTATCTTCATCTGCTAACAGGAATTATTATAAATTGAGCCACAGTAAAATTCTGAAAGAATGTTCTATGCAAACATTCTGAAGAGGTGTGTTCCTTGGCTTCCTGACTCATGCTCCTTTAGCTAGTCACTCAAATACTGTCATTTTGAGAGGATACAAATCAGCTCTTCAGAGAAATGTTGTCTTTTGTTTGTTTGTTTATCAAGTGCTTCTTCCACTTATGAAAAATCATCATGAAATAGTGTTTCACATTAGTAGTCATCAGCTACTCTGCATAGAGAGAAATGTCTCTAGTTCTTATGCAAAAAATCTTCCTACTCCAGTATTTTCTGTGTCATTTCAGAAACCTGTCTCTAGTCCATGTACCTTAATATCAATAGAATGTGCTTCTGGTTTTTATCTCTAAAATTAAGCATTTTGACAAATGTGCGAGTGATCTCTTGGCCATCTGATAGTCCCAGTCAATTTGCCTGTCAGATTTATTAAGTTGCTGACTCCAGTTGGTATGAAGGCTGGAAAACTAACTGAAAACAAGTTCTAATTCGATTTTTTTGACTCTCTAACCTTTCCAGTGAGTTTCACCTGTGAATTCCAACCAGCACAAAGAAAAGCCAGGTAATTACTTTGTGATAAGAAGAGCAGCACTGAAGAATTTGCCTGGGGCTCAGAACACCGATGGCCTGATAAAACTCAACAAAGTCCATGGCCCCCAAAGGCTGCCAAGGCTGGATCTGCTCTAGGCTAATATGCTTAGAAGAAAGGTCAGGCAGTTGTGGAAAGCTAAGCAGCAGACTGCCTCTCAGCTCTGTGGCAGGTAGTGTTCAGAAACTGAGCAGGAGACAGAAAGGGGTTGATATAAATGAGTTAACTGATTCCCCCTTTTTTTAGACCCTCATTCCCCAGATGTGTGAGCAGGTGGCAGTGAATTCACTACAACTAACTGGAACTCTTATGTGAGCTTCATGTCTAATTGTAGTGGGACAGGATGACATGGAGCATCAAGTTTCAGGACTGAAATCTTACTTCTACCCTTCTTTTAAATTAAAGTCATGCATTTATAACCAAATGAGTTTGTCATATCAGAAAGTAATTCTTGTTTTCTTCTCTTCTTGAAAACAGCATATTTCTAGGGAGAAAAAAAAAAGAGAGAGAGAGAAAATGTAGTGTCCTTTTACAGCCTATACATCCTATACTTAAGTCAGCTGATTTATGACATTTATGACAGGAATTAGAATAACACCTGGATAATTCTAACGGGTGAAGGACACAGTAAGTGGTTTTAAAACATTTTCAGTGATTCCATTTTCTGAGTGAAGTCAGGAACATAGCCAGGAGTCTTCAGTACTAGCTTCTATGAGTAGTGATTATACGCTAAATAATGGAGGATTATGGAGGATAATGTCAGATTTTTTTCTAGAACTTGCTACATGCTCTGGTCATGTGTGGAGCCAGGAACAGTACTTGATGATCCTTACAGGTCCCTTCCAACCTCAGATAATCTATGATTCTTTGGCCTTCATTTATTTGAATGTCCTAGGACTATGTAACTATGAAGTGTAGACTCATTAGAAAGGCTATCAAGACTCAGTTATCTTTCAAGACTTGTCTCTACTTAATAATCTTTAACAGTTTATTTTATCCAAGACAGAAAAAAATCACTTGAATGAATTTTGACTGTCAGGGAAATGCTTTTCATTTTTCTGTTTAAGTGTGGTGATTAGTAAGAACTGTTTATTAAAACCTGATTAAACTCAGACCATAAATATTTATTTCTTGAAAGAAATATGAAAAAGTTTTATATACTATTATTTCCCGTTTAGTACCCTCCATATTTTCAAGCACTTCTTTCATTGTTGTTCTCTGTTTCTTTTTTCTTCATATGAGTCAGAGCAGGTATTTCAAAAACTAGAAACTGCAGGAAGCTTTCTTTTCAACGGAAATAACTGAGTCAGAAGGAATTGCATTCAGTGGGTGAGTTGTGACCCAACCAGTCACTGTCTTCTTTTCTGAATCAACTAAAAGCAGATACCTCTAAAAATTTTATGGAAATCATGAATTTGACATCACCACTGTTCTTTTGTTAGCTACTGAACAGCTACCATCCAATAACACTTAATCTACCAGTATTTACTGACTAACGGTTATGAATGTAAATGGGAAAAATACCTTGAAATGGGCTAAAAAATATAATAATAACATATTTTTCATGTAAACTGTCTTGTTTCCTGGTGACTTTAAGAGGTGAAGGGAACAGTTTGTGGTAGACTGGTTTGATGTTTGTCTTTACTTCTGTCTTAAAGACTGAACTAACAGAACTAAAGTTCTGTTGCCAATTAAAATTACTTCAGAATGGAAAATTCTGCTGTTATTTACATTGTGAAAATGATTTAGTTCCTATGAAGTTCTCTTGTGTGTAAATGAAGGCAGAATTTGGGTAAATCTTAAACAGCTTCTGTTTATACAATAAGAATTTCAGTTTTACTAGTATAATCTCAGCATGGAGCTCTGAAAAAAAAAAACAAAAACTAAATCTACTGGGAAGATATTGTTTGTGCTTGACTGAAGAGTGAAAATGAAGTAAAAGGGGGCAGTAAAGGAAAAACTGCACTACCTTGAAAGCTTTGTATTTGTTTGCAAAATATACTGATTATTCACACAGGGTAAAGAATTCAGTTTCAAGTACATTTCAGACATTTGTTGTAAATTGTTCACGGTAATTTAGGAAGT
Source organism: Coturnix japonica (assembly GCF_054131305.1). NCBI lineage: Eukaryota > Metazoa > Chordata > Aves > Galliformes > Phasianidae > Coturnix > Coturnix japonica. Next base: position 20,732,602 of record NC_140667.1, on the reverse strand, counting down.
TATGCTAATTAATTTGCATGAGCAATCTGTAGATGACCTAAAGTAGTGGTTTTTCTTCTGCAAATATGAGGTATTGCTGATATGTGGGCAAAGAGAATGTCCCTGTTAATGCTCCAGTAATTGTAAGGCCTTTTGTATGTCAGAAAACATAAAGGTTGGTATGACCACAGATTAGTATATACGTCAGTAGTGTTGAAGTGACAAGGTTAGGGTTGAAACAGCATACCAGATTAGTTGTATGTTCTTGTGCAGTCTTCACTGCACAGAGTGGACTGTAGAGCTGTGATGTTCTGTTTTGAATTAGTATAATATATGTAGGGAAAATGAGACTCAAATTTAGAAGAAGTTTGTTCTGTGTAAAATTTGAACATGGTCTGAGGTGTTCTGTCAGAATAGAAACATTGTAATCAAAAGCAGCTGTGAGCATTGTTTCATTTTCTGTTGTCACCTCTGTGTCTGTATTTGAGGTCATTAGTAACTTTTTCTAATAGTGACTGTGCAGATACTTACGGACTCTAGTGCTCATGCATACACAGCAAAGATTTTAAAAAGCACTCTGGTGTCTTGAAATGACTTCTTCTCGGAATGTGTGTCTGTGGCAGTGCTAAATGTTCCTTTCCTAGCAGAGAAGTGCCATGGGCATTTTTAATTGAATTTAGAAGCTGACAGAAAGAGCCAAACTGTATGCTGAAATCCTCCTATCTGCAGCACAATTCTAGCAGACAGGAACAACAAAAGCTTCTGACATTCAGTAAACTCTGAAAAGAGGGCTCCAGAAGGACTGCTTCTTGGAGTTGAACTGTAACCTTTTCCTCTATGGGTGTCACAGTATTTGTCTCACTTCAAAAAAAATGCTAGTCCATGCAACTTGATGTTTCCTACAATACAGGCATTCTTCTCTCGAGAGGTAAGATAAATCTGCTAATTTATTTTATATATTTGTTAAAGAATGCTGTGTTCTTGCTGGGTTTGATAAACTAACCCCTCTCACTAGTTTATCATTAAAGGCCTTTTTATACTGCTAATACTACAGCAATGCATAAAGTAACATATTCCCAAGTATCACAATATGGTTGTTGGTCTACTAGTTTGTATTGTAAACTGCTTGAGAGAAAAGCATTGGTGTTGTAATTGAAATAATCCTACTTGCTATCCTAGTTGCTGCAGGTGAATTGTATAATAATATAATAATGGACGAGTTGTTTCCTGTGGGAAGTTTTCAGTTGCCTGATATTTTTTTAGAGGATTTGGGTACATTCTCCCAGAAATATTGTTTGTGGATTTGTTTTTAATTGATTTCTATACAATTGAATTAAATAATCAGCACTTTATTACCAGTTGCATTATTTAGTACAAAAAGATCAGGTCATCATTTTGTATCAAAAAATTGGATCAGAAAAACTGCTTCACAAGGGAAATCAAATATTCTTATGTTTCCTGAAAAAATAAGTATATAAATGTCTCAAAAGTAATTTGCCTATTTGTGACCTGGAGACATTAACCCTGGAAATCTGGAGGAATCCTTCTACATTGTACTGGGCAGATCTCATCAGAATTACAAGAAAATTTAATATTTTCCATAAAATGCTATAATTTTGACCAATTTATCCAATTTATCAATAGTAATATAAGCTTGACAATTTTTTGTCTTTTTTTGATTATGCTGGTCTGTGAGATGAAAAGAATCAACTTCCTATATCCTTCCTTACATGGTTTAAATACTTCTGGATAAAATTTGAGTACTAACTCCCAAAATTTTCAGAACAATAAGAAATTATTGATCTTCCTAAGCAGACTACAGAGAGGTCAGTTTACTTTCCAGATTACATTGTATAATTTTGATTAATTGAAAACAGAATAATCGGGTATCAGATTATTCCATATAGTGTAGATATCCATGTCCCAGTTGGTATTTATTCATGCTGTAAGCATGACTTTTACTGAAAACTTTTACCTATACATTCTGCTGTTTTGATTGTAATGATGGTGAACATTTGCCATCTTTCCTGTTCACTTCAAAGTTGGTAACTTTATCATCCCTACATATGCCAGATACTGCTCTGCAGCATCTGGCTGTTAAGCTGTTTAATCTCACTGGGAGATTCTTGGTTTAAATCCATGGTTAACAATCGTATAAAAATATATCCAAGCCAGATGCATTTCAGCCTGTGTAGTTTTCGATACTGGTTTGTTTAGTTCTCAAATGCTCTCCACATGCATCTATCCCATCTTGAAGATTTTCTGGAAACAATTTTTGTTTAAATAGATAAAATATTTAATTGGCTTTTTGACCTTAATGAATATGAATATTACTTATTTCTCTGGTTTCATCTTGAGATCTTCTAGACACAAGATTTTTGGCATTAGCTGTTTGATATTTCAGAGTATGGATGATTGAACACTTGTGGTTATTGTGACCAAAACTACACATGTTAATGTAATTAAAAGGATAATTACAAACAACCACAGAAACCTAATTTATGTGCATCCATTTGGATAACTACATTAAATTGATTAGAATTTATATGAACATGGGAAGAAAAGTCACTATCTTGTTTTATTGCTTCCTCTATAATAATAGTTGGTAGAAAACCATTTATACTGGAGTATTTAACATGTTACTGGAGTCTAAAATTTCACTTTTTCTTTTAGTAATATTCATTATAGTTTTCAGAAGGGCGTTACACAAAGTCTTCTACATCACAGCATAATCAAATCAATACTAGGAAAATCAGACTCTTTTCACCATTTAAAACAACTACAGAAGTTAGTTTGGAAACAATTGATTATATTTATTTACGTAAGTTTGTTTACATTTTAAAATATTTTAAGTTTAATTATTCTGGTTATTACCAATTTTTTTCCTTGAAACTAATTTTTGAAGTAAGTAAATGGCTTTTATTATGTTGATGTGTTGATCTTCATTTCTAAAACTACATAACTTTTACATTCTTAATTCATTGATGTTCTCTGCCTAATCTTTCCTTCTCAAAGATTTGGCTAAAATAATTCTTCCCTGAAACAAATTTTCATATTTTTTTTTCATTACAAAATAAATCAGATATTTTTGCCTTGTTAAATTGGAAGTTTTCCCCTGATAATGAAAACTTCTTCACTGCAAAAATGAACAAATATTAATTGAATAAACAAATAGGACATCATTAGTTTTATGATATAAACATGGATAGAGGGGAAAAAAAAAACCACCATAATTAAATATACTTACCCAGTTTCCACAGTAAGATCTTTGCAATAGCTCTGAATCTTTATCTTCAGGCAATGTTGTTTGTCCTTAAAATATTTCTGGCCTGTGCTTGACTGTCAATAGGAAGTAAATACTAACCTGTGCAACAGAAAATCAAAGCAGTACCCTGGGGTCTTTGAAATATGTATGACTTTAAACTTAATTAGGTAATGTTGTGTGGTTCCAAGCTGTTGCTTATTCATGAAAGATTTGCAAAGTGTTCAAGTCATATGTTAATTCTCTACTTGCCTATTACACATAATATGCACAGGTAGCTCTGAATTATGTCTCTTGAAAATATAATAGATAAAGTAATAGTCAGATGAATGTACTAATTCATCTTTGCTTTCTAGCTGATTTCTTTCGTAAAGGGTTTTGGGTTAGAGGAAAAGAAAAATATAAGAAAAAAAAAAAAGGAGTAGGATGGAAAAGATTTAACTAATAAAGGTTATATGCAGGTTTTAGTGGAATTTAACTACCCGAAATGGAACTGTGACCATATAATAAGCCATAACATCTTTTCTTGTGAAAGGTATCATTCACAAATCATTAGCAAATGATTTGCTTGTCGTATAATTCAGTTTTTGAAGGAGAAACAAAAAATGTTTTTGGTATGAAAAAGTATCCAAGAGAGACACCTAAGAACTGGCCAGACCATCACCTGGGTATTGTATGATAATCACAACATATGCCTGCTTTTTTTTTTTTTTTTTTTTGTTTTGTTTGTGTGTGTGTGTGTAAACATTATTTTTATACTTTAAGTTAGAAAAATTTCTGCATTAGAAAAAGTTTTTAAAAAGCATAATCTTTTTTTTTTTTTTTTTTTTTTTTTAGCATATTTTATTTCAATTATTTGTCCTCCAATGCTACTGTCTCCCATAGCTTCCCAAGATAACATCGGTTGCTTTTTCCCTAACAGCGCAGAGTGAAACTGAAGGGTAATGAATGGACAGGGATCATTTACTCCTCTATATCAGTAGCTTTTGGGTTTTTCATTTTAAGAAGTTGCATTTTCTATGAAGAACTTCAGTGAAAATAAACCTTTTGAATACTTCTAAAGTTGTTTTTACTTTGTTTTCACTCTGATGCGATATAAATATCTATACTTCTTTCTGGGTTTTGAAGTGAAAGATACAGCCTCAAAATCATCATTAAAAGTGTTACTATTAGTCATATTATTTATTGGGTAGTCTTCATTTTTAATTCACAGGATGTCAGCTGAAATTATTTCATTTTTTTCTCAAGTACACTTATGATAGTTTTGTGCTGTTTTTCGTGGTGTTCTTATTTTCTTTTTTTAATTATCATAGTAGGTATTAGAGGCTCCTGTTATGGTTTTTAATATGAGACTCAAAAGGCTCGTGCGAATTCTGTCTAGACTGTTTCTATTCAAGTTGTCAGAATGTGACCTGTTGTCATCTCTCTCACTACATAAGCAGATTTTCCTATTCATATTGTATTAATTCATACAAATTTAACGATTGTCCTGCCTCAGTAACTGGACTTGAAAGACAAATATGGGAGATCTCAACTAAGCCAAAACTCACTTCTCAATCATGCCAAGAATGTATATATGAACATGTTTATTCAGCTCTTTGTGACCCAGTGAACTCAAATATATTTTCACAGAATCACAGAATTATCAAGGTTGAAAAAGACCTAGAAGATCATCTAGTCCAACCATTACCAATACTTCCAGGCTAAATCATATTCCTCAGCACCACATCCAAGCATTTCTTGAACACTCCCATGCTTGGTGACTCCACCACCTCCCTGGGCAGTGCATTCCAATGCCTGACTACTCTTTCCGAAAAATAATACTTCCTAATGTCCAGCCTGAATCTCCCCTGACACAGCTTAAAACCATTCCCTCTAGTTCTATCACGGATTTTATTTTAGTTATCATTAATGTATTCTAAGATCTATTTTCTAAAGTTTGACAAAACAATTCAGCGGTGGTCTACCATCTGTGCTTTTAATGATGAGTGGCTGACATACGTTTTCATGCATGGATGTGTAGAAACAAAAATTGTATTTTAATGCTCAATTGCTTTGAGCATCAAATAGAGGAAAATACTTTACTTTCAATCCCTTCCATAATTCTGCATATTTCACCTCTTGCTAGAATGTAATGCCATTTGTTTCTTTGTAAATGTGGAAAATTTCAAATCTTTTTGTTGCATTTCCTTATTGCTTATTAGCTAAATAATAAAACAGGAAGTCTGATGACAAATTCTGCTAAAAATACTGGAGTGATTCCATGAAGCCAACTGCATTTATTGATTATTTAGGTCCTCTGGAGTACCTCATCTATTTCATAATGGAAGTCCTTCAAGCTAAATAATGCAGCTTCAGTTCTTCTATTATTTTCATAAACAATACTGATCATAAAATAAATACTAATGTCTCCATAGTATAAGACATAATATTTCTTAATCATTGCTAGAGGAAAAAAAATGCCTTGAGCAACCCATTTTTTTAGGTGAGTGTAACAGCAACAGAATTTTATGGATAGGCTCTTATTCTGTCATTGGAATAAGCTTGTCCTGAAGTTTCTCTCTGCTGATTTTGTGATTTTCAAGGAGTTGGAGAGTAAAACAAATGCATTCAGAGATGGTAATTTTTTCTTTCTGGCGTGTAGAAATGTTACATACTTTATGGAGATTATGGTTCTGTAGCAAGATTTGGTTGTAGATTTTAGGCTATTCTTGTCAAGGTACAATAAAGTGAAATCTAAACACATTACTTCTGACAAGGAGCAATATACATACAAGATCAAAAAAAGCCTTGAAAGTTAGATGCTTAGGCATTTACTCAGTCTTTCTAAACATGAATAAATGGATTGTGGAAAAACTTCATAATGATGTTTATGTGACATAAGTTGTATATAGAGATTCAGAAAGCACCTAGTTGTGAAAGACTTGAATATTCCTTGCCTATTCAAATGTTTCATATATGCTACTAGTTTATTTGTTACTAATTATTACTTTTTAATTAGTAATCTTTACAATAAAAGTAAGTTTTACATAAAAATAGCTTGGATATAGGAGTTATTCAACGTGTAGCCTGTTTTTAGCTGTAGGAAATCTTTTTCAACATCTTTGTCAGTGACCTTGATGAAAGGATAGGGAGTACCCTCAGCAAGTGATGATGATACAAAGCTGGGAGGAATGAGTGACACACTGGAAGGCTGTGCTACTGATAAGCAAGACCTGGACAAATTGGAGAACTGGGCAGGGAAGAACCTGATGAGATTTCATAAAAATATGTGTAGAGCCTTACAGCTGGGGAGGAATAACCACCTGCATCAGTATAGGTTAGGGGCTGACCTGCTGGAAAAAAGTTCTGTGTAGAAGAATTTAGGTGTTCTAGTGGACAACAGGTTGGCCATGAGCCAGCAGCGTGCCCTTGTGGCCAAGAATGTCAATGGTATCCTGAGACGCCTTGAAAAGACTGCAGCCAGCAGGTCAAATGAGGTGATCCTCCCCCTATGTTCTGCTCTGGTGAGGCCACATTTAGACTACTGTGTCCAGTTCTGGGTTCCCCAGCCCAAAAAGACATGAATGTCCTCGAAGGAGTCTGGCAGAGGGCCACAAAGATGATAAAAGTCTTCATTTGAGTGATGTTCAAATTAAGGAGCAAGTAGAGAATCCTAAAAACGGCAAGTTCTTGAACAGATGTTTTTATACTTCAAAATTCCAGTGCTCTTCACTGAAATTATCACTTCCCGTTTATTTTGTTTGTTTGTTTGTATGCATAAGTGTATTTAATCTGAATATTTTCCATAGATATCTGTTTTAATAAGAAAAAGGTCTGCTGTGAAGATAAGTGAATGTCTCATTGTATGAGGGTTTTGTTTGGACTAAATCTTCTGAAAGTGAATGTACATTTGCAATTAGCTGTGACTCACAGAGCATTAAAACTCTGCAGATTAGTTTAATTATACATAAAAACTGAGAAAATGTAAAACTTAGAATAACTTTTCTAATAGCTTTAGAAAAGCTTTCCACAATTAAAAAATAAAATAAAATACAACCTTCTGTCATGTTAACAGTACTAGGTTAGCTAAACCAAGAGAAATCTTTAACATGATTGTTTTAAAGAGTTCATTTGAAGTGAGAGCATATTCTGTGCTGACGAGGTAGTATTGAACCCCAACCAAATTAAGTGATCTATTCCAATAGTTAAAATATATATATGGATTTTTTTAGTAGGAAACTGAAAAATTTCCAAATCCTAGCATACGATGCTAATTCAAGTTTTTGAATATTAAAATTGTGAATATTACTTAAAAAGACTTGTGGTAAAGAAATGAAGTGTAGGTGTGGTAAAGGGGAAGTGTGAAATTTGTGGGCTGAGCTAAAAAGTTATTTACTAACAAAAGGAAAAGTGGAAGGAAAGAGAAGGGAAAGGAGAGAAAAAAACAGTCACTGACAATCTACCATGTTGATTGATGCCCAGCTGGTTTCTACGGGAAAGGTGGCTAAACCCCCTAAACACCCTTCCCCCACCCCCTCCCCCGCCTCACCCTTTATGTCTGACCATTAAGTTTTATGGCATGGAATCTCTCTGACTTTGGTTTGAGTGATCTACCTTGTTTTGATCCCTTCTCCTCTTGCGTATTCCTCAATTTGTTCACTGTGGGGGGTTGAAAAGTAGAAGAAATGAAAAATAGAGAATGCCTTGATACCGTGCAAACTGTTCTACTGTAACTAAAACATTATTGGCGTAGTTTTGAGCACACATCTGACATACAGCATCATACGAGCTGCTGAAAGGAAAACTAACTCCAGCCTAGCCCGACTTAATACAGTGTTTAATGACAATGATGAAAAAGGTCTAGAAAAGAAGCATTTGAGAGAATGAATAAATAAATAAATGGAGACACTTATCATTGAAAAGAATTGAAGACGTGGAAATACAAGAAAGATAGACGTTTCCTTCATGTGGAAAATTGGTGGAAAGAAGTAATCCTTATTGACAGTGGAAAAGATATGTAGTGGGTTTAGGCTGTAGCAAGTTTTTTTAAAGTTTAATATTGTGTATCACTTTATGATAGAGAGACTGAAATATTAGACTGTATCTATCTATTACTGAAGTCTTTCTGAACAAGCCAGGAAAAATATCTGTCAAAAAGTATGATTGTTGACCTTGTAAGAGAGGTAGAGTAGTATAATAAATAAATAAAAAAAACTTACCTGCTAGATGTCCTCATTTTTTTTGAGTTCAGAATAAGGCAGACAGGTTGTAGAGTCAAGATAGTCTATCTTTGCATTCCAACACTGGAGACTTCTGTATTACTTTCTAATGGTGCATACATATATATTTATACTGCCAATCAAGGTAAAAATCCATCCGTAGTTCTAAAATTGTGAAACAGACTGGTTTGCTCTCTCACTTGGAAATTATTGTATATTTCTTATTTTTATTTTTTTTTTCAGCCTGTCCTCACGATCTCAAAATATACAAAAATTGGAATGATTTTCCCATGGATTGCAACAACAATAATAGGATAAGTTAATTAAACTTGTCACTTAAATTATGGGCTATAACTTTCGATAGGCAAATAAACTGCTTGTGGTTATTTGAGAGCTGATCTATGAAATGAAGTGCAAGAATGGCACAAAGTCATTCTGAGATAAATATTCTGTTTCATATGTATATATATGTTTGTTTATTACCAGAGGAAATGAATTATTTTTCTCTTGAGACTTTTGTTATGCAAATTGTTTGAACATGGCCAGTCCAAAAGGATGTGTGCAGATTTTTTTTTTCTGCAGTTCTAGCAACAGGATCCATAAATTTGAAGGCAGACTATTGTTCTGCTCAGGAAGGAAAAAAAAAAAAAAAAGTATATTATATATCCTTACATGTGTTTTTATCCTACTACCATATCTTGTTCATTTGAGTGGCAGCTGAATTGCAAAGTAGTATAGTGAATTAATTGAACATCAAAATGAAGCTGTTCTTTCCAACAATATGAAGCTCAATTGAGAAGAGACAGATATTGACTTTGTTTTTCTTTGTCAGTCAGAGCAGGAGAAACAACTGTGCAGGAGAAACAACAAAAGGAGCAGAAGACTAATCTCTGCTCCTTTTTCCAGGCTCAGGTGAGCTCGCATAACTTCCATACTTGTGAAACTTCTACATTTCCTGCTGGGAAATTCTAGATAACTTAGGAAAGAAGGAGATATTGTTCTCTTCTAGCCATCTGGTTATTGAGTTTGCCACCATAGCCAGATGACTACTATAAGCCATACTTGATGTATGTCAGACTTTCCCTTATAGTAAACCTGTAATCATGCAGAGTACAAATTAACTAGACAAGATTCCATGGAAGAATTATGTTGGCTTTACAACTGTAAATGAGCAGGTACGATTTTGACTGAACTTTTCAAGGGACTTGCAAAATCCCGCGGATTGTGTCAGTTTATTTCCTATAGTATTACTGGGCAGCTTTCATTTGTATTGTATTACTGTGGTAAGGATTGCAGATTTTGTGTTTTGTAGACATACTTACGTGTGAAAATAGTTAATAAGAACTGTGTGTATTCTGGGAACTGTAGTCTTCGTAAATCTCATTCCATATCAACAGAAGAGTATGACTTCATCTATTTTACTCTTATACAATGTGACTTAAAATACAGCGGGGATCTGTAGGAAAATAACTCTACTCCTCTTAACAATGTCACTAATATAATTGTTTTCAATCTATGAATTTGCAGCAAAATCATTGGCACTTGCATTTCTACATTTTGTTTTGTGCTTTCCTAGTAGTTTGAGAATGATTCAAGGATTAATTAATTTTCATATATAATTAAGACAAGGTAATGATGGAAAATGTAAAAATGTATGTGTAGAATGTGTGCTTTATAATTGGAGGTTTTACAAATATTAATTCTTGGAGAAGTTTGTGTGCAACCTTTTTCTACAATAAGGTGCTATTACCTAAAACACATTTGACTTCAGGAACATTTTGTTAGAGTGGTTATTGAAAGCAAAATCAAGAGTTGACTCATATGTTTGCTGAGTTTACCTGGAATAGGAGACACAGAAGTTCATAAATTAATGTAAGACGAAAGTCTGCTTTGAGATCTTAGAGTGTTCCATAAGTCTGTGGTTGTGTCATACATATACTGGAGAAAAAGGCATACTTAGCTAGAAGTTTATTCTACTGAAATTTATACCAGTGTTATCTTTAATGAAGCCTGTACAGCAAAAGCTCATTGATGAGTCAACATGAAGTAAATGATGCTTTGGGCGTACAATACAGTACACAGTTGCTTTCATAAACAGATAATAAGAAACAATTTGGTCTCCTTTAATTGTGGTTTTATACTCAGTTCTATTTCAGTTTCCTTAATACTATGACAGTGCTGGCAGGCAGCATAGAAAGACTTCAGCAGAAGGAGAAATCTGCTTATCTATCCTTTGGCACAAGATTGATAGTTGTCAGTGAAGGCTTGAATTTGTATACTGATCCCTAATAGGATTTTCATGTTTTCTGATTAATTTTTTTTTTCTCATATGAAATCAGATATATTTTTAGTACCTCATATTTATTTTCTCAGGGTTTATGCTTAAAGCTATATTTGCAGTGAAAACTGTTCTGACTTTGCTTGAAAGGAGCAGACAAAGGTGTGTGTGTGTGTATACAAATGTGTACATATCTGTAAATATAAGTAGGTAAAGGTATAGCAGACAGTGCTGTTGTATAAGAGAATAAATAGTTCAGTTTTTCTAGTGAAAGTGTTTCTAGCAAGCTCATTGCTTTATACTTTCTGGTCAAATAGGAACTGACAATTAATATTTGGAAATGTTAGAAACCTTTAGGAAACATTTGTCTTTTGTCTAATCTTGAGTATTGCAATGGGAATGCACCATGTACAGCCACAGTCTATCTTACTTTTTTTTTTTTTTTTAAACTATTTTTCAAGTGTCTTTTGAAATATTTTAATAATATCTTACTAGTTTTATGTTGATATTCTAAATTTTCTTATAACAAAATTTTACTTTCTTTCATTTTATGTGGATTGGTTCTGAAATAATCCAAGATGCAATACACAGAATATAACATGCTTAAATAATATAATTTATCTCTACATAAATTGTGTTGTTGTTCCATTAAAAAAGTGTCCATTTTTTGTTTGTGATTTTTCTTAACTCATTTTGCTAAAAATCATTAAATAACAATTCTGAATATATATATAAAAAACAAACAAACAACCACAACAATCATAGCTATTTCTATTGAGAATGTGAGTGAATAAATGTTCTCTAGTTTTCTGTCCAACATTCATCCTGACTTTTTCATATCACCTTTGCTAGCAGCATCATTGTTCTAATATATTCTCTCCAAATACTCATTGGGTGAGGAGATGGTCAGACTAGGCGGGACATATTTTGTGTTGTTTAGAATTAAATTTCTGATCAAATTAGAACATTAATTCAGGTCCCTTGGTATGATAATCTTTTGTTGACACTCATACAGTTGTTTGAACATTTGGCCTAGTGTATGTTAAGACCACATTCTCAAAGGCTAACAAATGTGGCTGAATAATATTAATAGATCAAACATTGAATTCTAACACCTTCTCAGAAAACCTTCACAAATATGTCTTCATCTGTAATTTTGTTAGTTGTTGGTTATCAATTGGTAGCTTGTGCTTCCAGAACCATTCAACAATAAGATGTGTCTGCACAATCCCTCTCAGTGCTTTTCTCAGTATATGCTTTCCGCCGTGCGTTATGACAGTAAGACTGACACACCATGAAATGAATAATAATGTGTTATAGCTGGAAGTAGTTAGAACTTCCCTCTCACTCCTAGCACCTTGCCTAACAAACTCTTCTCCTCCTGCACTGTTACATGGCAAAGGGCTTCAGTGTATATACTTGCTCTCCTTTAACAAAAGCAGAAACCCATGCCATTCTAGAGCTTGGAATACAGGTCTTCATTAGTATGATTGCTCTATAGATATCCCATTTAAATGCTTTACAGAATCAAATCCCAAAGGTATGCTTGGGTGTAATATAGAACTAGCCCAGAGCAAGCATCAGTCAGCTTGTTAAAGGTGGAATAAAAATGATGCCAGTACTTAAAGTTTTCTGCAGCAAGGTTTATATCTCAGATATTCTCCGTATATTAGTATTATATTCTGTAAATAAATTTGAAGCTGTGAGTATATTATCTGATGTGTTTTCTGTCTGCGCAGAATAACCTGTTACAGGATTTTGGGTTTTTTTTTTTTACTGACCAGCAGGTTTAATAACTGACTCATAATCCTGCCATGCTCAGCCTCCCACCTAATACTGTCATGACAAGATACTGTTTTTCTTCTATTGAAAGGAAGAAATAAAAATTAAGATTTTTTGAAAATGGAATAGCCACAAATAATTTGGTGTGTTTAAGCTGAAATGAATGGTGTTGACTACCTGAAATATCCCTTAGTCTTATAAATTACACACGGTCTTTACACATTCAGGAGGTGTTGTTTTCTCTTATATTAGAAAACAAACAAATGGTGCTGTTGCTTGAAAGGCTTTTAAAGATGAGGACATATGGAGTTAGGTGATTAATGCACTTAGACAAACTCTGTAAATCCCAAAATATTCCAATCCACTTATTTCAGCAACTGAATGACACTTAAAATCTGTTCTAGTGGCTTTGTTTGTAGAACAGTCAGATTTTGTGATGTTTTGATTTTTTTGAACCTGTATACTTCAGCAAATGAGAAGTTTATATCAGCAAATTTCAGATATCTGCAAATTTCAGCAAGCTCCAGTCTTTTTCTATAAAGAATTAACAGGAAACATGACATTCTGCCTGTAAACTACAAAACTTTTAGTCTAACATAGTCTCAAAACAGTCTGCATCTACCTCTCGTTGTAGTGTATTAATTTATAGATCTTGTAAGCACATACATTGTGATAACTAGAGATAATGTAGTTTTAGAATAAATAAATCAGAAATTATTGCTATATTTTAAAAGTCACGGATGTTTGAAAAACTCTTTTATGACAATATCCACTCCTGTATTGTTTGGGACTATTAAAAAAAACACCAAATCTAAACAAGGTTGAGTATAGTCTAATAATATTTAACTCTTACTGTGTGTCATTTAATAACTATTTGATTTCTTAAGTGAATGCTAAGGAGAAGTACTTGTGTAAAAATAGTCACTTTGGAATCAGTTACTTATTGCTACTTTTTTCTTTTTCCTTTTTTTCCTATAAATGATATAACTTGAGGAGGGAGGGGGCAAAATATAAAAATTAAGAACAAAAAACAAAAACAGGCAACAAATCCTTGTTTCTACAAAACGTCAAATTAGGAGTAGTTTCATGTTATCAGTACTTCCGTTTTAAAATTAGATTTCATATAATATTAATCTAAGGCTATTTCTGAGAAATGCTTTTAATACAAAACTAAAACAACTTTTCACCCTTCTTTTTGGTAGTGCTTGCATTACATTTGTACTTTGGACCTAAATATCTCTTCTGAATTTCTGGAATAGGAATTCTAGCTAAGTGAGCTTTATGTACTTTAGAACCACAGATGGTTAAGTCTTGTTTCTGTGAATGTGCTTTTCACACAGAATTACTGAATAGCTTTTCCAAAACTCATAATTAATTTTAGCTGTCTCCTCTTTCGAGAACCCATTTTAAATGGATCAGGATTAACAAAGTGAGCTTTTGAGAGTAAGTTTCACCTGAAATATTTTTAATGAAATACCCCGTCCCTTGTCCTCCCAATTTGCACTGAATGTACTTGTATATAATCTTGGTAAAATTTGAAAACTACACCCTAGTATCTTGGTTTTATTGGTGTTACCTGGAGTTATTGCCCAAAGCCTGTAGTACCTAAAACTTTGACATCAATACTGCTTCACTTATCTTAAAAAACAGTGTGTGTGTGGTTGTTTTTTTTCATAATGTTGGGATAGTTTACAGTTACATATGTAAAGGAAAGTAATGCAAGTAATATTGTTAGGAAATGCATAAGCAGGGGGAAAAATAATAGGGGAGAAAAAGAAGACTATTGTGATAGTTTTCATTAAAAGCAAACATTTTTACATCACTATTATATATATTTTTTTTTTCCCCAAACAATCCTACAGCAATCCTGTACAGCTCCTTAAAGTAACCTTTCATTTCTTGCAGAATTTTTACCTTCTTCATCAGCAGAAATCTCAGTGGCAAACACATAGATCCTGAAGATCAGATTTGATTCAGTAAGGTAGGTTTCAGTTTAAAAATTCACCATACACATTGGGAAAGAATGTTGGAGAGATTTCATAGGAAAACTGAGTCTGAAATATCACTAACAGACAAAAACATTACATACATGCTTTAAATAATCATTATTTTTATAATCATTTTCACCAGTCATGACAGAATTTCTTAAATTCTTATCAACATTTCTGTAATACATTCAGTAAATCATTAGAAATGTTTTCAAACACAACTTTCCTTAGGATTTCTTATGGAATCCTATCCTAAGGGGAAAAGATATGTAATAAACCTGTTTCCTCTTACTGCCTCCATAACATGTTTATATATTCCCCTTGTAATGGTTTCAGTACTTAAGTGCAAATCTATTCTTTTTCACTTCTTAATGATGCATTCTTTATGGAAGTGATGCTGCAGTGGACTAGACAGACCATTGCTCTGTTCTAGTGTAGCAGTAATCAGGTAAATTCCAAACTCGATGGTCTTTAAGGTTTCTACCAACCTAAGCCATTTTATGATTATGTGATTCTGTAATTATTATGATTTTTAATCCACTTACTTACACTAATGCTGAAAGATCATCAGGTATTTCAGGTTTCATTTGTTCTTTAAAACAACATACAGCATCCACAGGAATTAATGGGAATGTGGAGATAGAATTGAGAGCTGAAGACTGTCTGAGAAAATTCGGAAAACCCAGGTGAAAGTTGGTGGTTTCTTTTTGTTTTGTTTTGTTTTACCAACTTATACCATATTTCAGAGCACTTATGAGCATAAATATGGTGCTTACTGCCTTCATTCACTGCTAGGTCCAAAAATTTTCTTTCACTTTTTAATGTGTCCAATTTCAGTCAGCATCTGACAAAGTACATTTCTATCATACCGCATTCAGAAATATTCAGATATGGATTGCTGCAATACTGAAAAGAACGATAATTATTTTTTAATGGGTTTTTGTGTTTTGCTTGTTTCTTTTCTACTGCTACATTTTTTTCTCAATTTGCTTTGCATGTTATGGTGCACATCATATGTTGATCTGGTGTTATATATCATGCACTCAGGCTGTGGAACTCCTATTGGAGTTCCAATAGTGTGGAACACTATTCCAAGTCCTTTTAACACATTCAGTAAATATAATTTCCATTTTACAGGTAGAGTGACAGGTGTACAAGAAATGGAATAATCTAACCTGAGAGTGTGCAAGCATTCTGGAAATACAAAACCTAAGGATTCTGTCTATGTGGTTTTTTGTATTCTCACCAGTGGCCACAGTCCTCCAAGGATTGATGGTAAGAAAATAGGTTATTATGCACACTATGGTTTACATAGTAGAGTTAAGCAGAAAATACGTTATAAGAAAAGTGTAGCAGAGTTAAATGATAATTTGACATCTCGTTCTGATTTGTCTTATGATTACAAATTATATCCAGATGTAGTGCGTAGAGGAAACTGAAGATATTTAGTTCGAATAAATTTATTTATAAAGTTATAAGTACTGGAAAACAGACGCTGAAGAGTTATCTTACTGCAGTAATTATTAGTAACATTTAGAAATGTGTGTTTCTGTGTTAAATTTTCCTTGTCTGGGTGGTCTTTTCTGAAGCTCTTTTCCCCAGACTAAAATTTCACTTTGAATTTAAGCTAAACATGAGCATGGGGCAGAACAGTTTGCTGCTGTGTTTCTGTTAATTATGTTTTTGAGGCCTACATAGTTAAGGTTTTATTTTCAATAAATGCAAATTGTGTTTTCCAGTCACAGTAACCCCACAGTAGAAGAAATTAAAGTGTTGACATATTCATCTTAATATCACAATATCTTGGTATTTAAAATTCATTGAAGCAAAAATTGCTCTCACTGTGTATAGATACTACTTCCAGAGTGATGTATCATTTGTGTCCATATTAAATTGTGTCTATATTAAATTTTACAGTTAAAAAAGTAACAGTAAGCTATATGTGTTTTTCATTTTATTGAGAAAATGAGGTATTAGATGGGACATGACAATAAAATGAAAGACCATGCTCAATTGTCATTTACAGTTGCATTTATAATTTAAATCAAACAGGTTATGGTTCCCTGTGAATTTACAGTTTCATGTCAGTGGTACTTTGTCCTGGGGAAGAAATAGTTTGCCTGTAATTGAATTCTATGCCTGGAATTAAAGCTATAGGAAAATATCTGGATTTTCAGGGCTGTGTTAGAGGGAAGTTCTAACATGTGTTCAGACAAAACATCTGTGTTTCAGTTTGTACCTGTTGCTTCTTGTTCTGTCATTGGGCCCTAGAGCCACAAAAGAGCCTGGCTCTGTCCTCCTTGCACTCTCCCTATAGGTATACTTTGAGGTTTCCTCTGAGCCTTCTCTTCATCATATCTTTCAACTTTTCCACTAAGAAGACATTCTCTAGTCTCTTCGTCTTTGTGGCTCTTTTCTACTCTCATGCACTGGGCAGCCCAAAACTGGATGCAGTACTCCAGATGTGGCCTTATCACTGCTGAATAGAGGGGAACCCGCTGGTAGCACTTTGCCTAACACAGATCAGGATACCATTAGCCTTCTTTACAGCAGTGACATGCTGCTCACTCATGCTTAGCTTGGTTAATTGGTTAGCTGCTGTAATGAAAACACTGACAATAAAGCATAAAACAGAAAATCTAGGAATTCTTTCTATAGAGCATGATGCTTTTTAGTGATGAGTTGTTAACTTTGAAGATGTTCTTAATTTTTTTTTTGGTAGAAGTAATTATAGTGTTCCATTAACCCAACTGGACAATTAAGTTTCTTTCAAATTTACACAACAGAAAACAACATTCAGTTCTATCTTCACCAGAAATAATAGATACTATGATATTATGAAGAGGTGGGCTTATTGAAAAATCAGTTGAACTTCCTGTGTGCTAAAAGCACATGCTGTGGTCCTACCCTAGTACTGCTCACCACACCGTTCCTGATACAAGTTTTTCATTGTTATATAACTGATATTATTTTTTTTTTCTATACCAAAACAATTGAACAATTATAAAATCTCATACTCATGTAAATATGTACCATGAGCTTAAATTATATTACCAAAATCACATTCTCTCTGTGACATAACTTATGAGGCTTTCAGCATCTATTGAACCACTTAATTAGTGAGCTAAACCATAGATCCCCACAGATAAAAATATGTTTGTCAGCATCTTCTGTTCTCCTTTGTAAGCAGTGGGCTGAAAGGTGATTGAAGTACTATCTCCACATGCAAGTAGCTTTTTGTCAGCAATGTTTAATAAAATATAAATCATAGTATGTTCTACAACCCCATTTATGATAACTTCATATTTATTGAAATGAAGGCAGGACTGTCAGAATTTGGAAACTGCTTTTCTCTTAACTTTATATAAGCATAATGATCTGGTTTCACACATTTCCTTGAATTTTGTTTATTCTTATTCAGTTTTAAGGTTTTTCATCTCCATTATTTGAAAGCTAGACTTCACTTTTCTTAGACTTCAGTCATGTTTCTCATTCACCAAATGACTGACAATTCTGTATCCAGTCTTTTTGTGTTAGTTACTTTCAGTACTATACACAGTCAGAAATTCTGTTCTTTAACTCTTATCACTTATCAATAAGGAATTGTTACGACAATTGGTCACTGTCCATGTTTGTTGTGTGAACATTTGCCAGTACATACATTTGAGATTTCACACCATACTAAGGATCAGACAAGCTTACTCCATTAGCTAAAAAACAGTCCAAGTTTTCTTGCCAATCTGTGCTTATCTTCTTTTTTTTATTCTTTCGCTGTTTTGGTTTTTGATACATGATGATCTTGGTCTAGAAGAAGAGCCAGCACCTACTCTGTGTGACTGGAATTTTGTACCATAGTGTCCAGGGCAGTTCCCAGGCTGGGTAAGACCAGATAACAGTTGCTTTTCTTAACACTCACCTTCCACTAAAATTCTAACACCTCCTCCCCTCCCCCCCGTTTAAAACACCCAAAAGAAAAAGAGTCATTTGTAGGCCCAAAATACATCAGCAGCATCAATGAATCAGACAGGAATGAAATAAGCTCAATATCTGAGAAAAAAGATTGTTAGTTGTCAGCAACTTTATCTCATATCATGCTCACAGTCTTCTCCAAAATTCCCAAAGTCTTTTTTCAATTTACTTGAAAGTAGATTTTAGAGATTTTATATGGAATATTTATTATAGTTACACAGCCTTTCACTCATGGTAGGGAATCTGTTGTTGCTGTTGATGTCAGTGACAGTAAGATCAGATGCTAAATGGTATTACAGTGGTTAAAGACTTGGTTTCATTTCCTTGTATCATAGAACTTTCTCACCAGAAAGTCCACTGAGTCAGTAGAATAAATCTGAAAGTCAATGTTAATGATTCAGTAAGTGTTATTTACTGAATTCAGTTTATGGGTTTTAAATTCTACAGAAACTTTATGATATGACATATAAGTTAAAATTTCATTTTCTTTTATTTTCAAGTATGCCAGTTTCACACCATAGATTGCAGAATGAGTAAGGATATCAAACATAATTTGACTTCTTGAGAGAGGATTCAGAAAGTTAGCTGTATCATTATGTGCATGGAATAACTCTGAGTTACTGCTTAATATATGAAGTGTGCTATAATTACCATGAAAGCATCTGACTAATTCTTTTTTGGGGGTTGTGTGGAGGAGTTTGATCTATAAATAATTTCTTTCTAATTTTGAGAGAAATACTGGCACATACATCATCCATATTCTGTTTCCTTTGATCCTGCAGAGGATCTAACTTTATACATGCAAGTTTTCTGTAAAAATTATTTGGAATTGAGATCCCTGTAAATATAAACCCAATTCCAAGCATTTATGTAAACATACTTAAGTACTAGAAACGTCTCTTGGTTGAATGACAGCAAACATCTCAGCACCTTAGGAGCCTGGATTAATGACTTAGTTTAGAAAACTCAAAAACCTTGGTTAGAAGTCATGGTAATCAAGCTGCTGCAGATTTGCTAGGTGAGCCTAGGCATTGTGCTGTTGTGTCCCTGGCACTTAACGAGCTGGAGCAGTTGGACCCACAAACTTTGAGGCACTTTGTAGGGCTTTTGGCAAGGAGCATCTGCCAAAAAGGAGTTTTAAGAAACTTTTATATACAAGTTTTAAACAAGTATTTGTTTCTGTAATGAGAAAAATTGTTTTGTCTCTAAATACAAGTGATTTTTACTGTTTGTTTGTTTGTTTTCTTTTTTTTTCTTCTCTTTTCTTTTTTTCTTTCTTTTTTTTTTTTTTTTTTTTTTCAAAACTAACTTTATATTTCATTTCATTTTACTGTCATTTCACTATCTCTGTGGCTAGGCTGGTACCTGTGAATAGTGGTTGATCTGTCAGAATCAGGCAGGCTTTTAAGAAAATGAGTTTTGACATTCCGTTCCTTAAGATGATCCCTTGCGTTTCAATTACTGCTTTCTGACTTCGAGGTTTCTTAAGGTAACTCGGAGCTTGTTCCCACACTGTCAACCAGGTGGCAGCAGTGCCACGTCAGAACAGCTCCAGTACCCTTTCCCTGACATCAAGTGTTAATGCAATTGACCAATCAGTGCTAAGATGATGGGAGGTAATTGGGTAATTGTATTTTACTGATCACAAGCAGAGAAAAGAAGGGGAAGGGGGGAGGGAGAAAAAAAAAAGAAAAAAAAAAAAAAAGGAGAAAGAGAACGGAAGGGGGGAAGGAGGAGTATAGCGAGGAAGACTGGCCCTGGGACATTTGCAAATCCTAGGGTGCCACTGAAAGGTGGGGAGTCAGACAAAGCCAGAGCAACAGAAAAGCGGATCTACTCCCTGCAGCAACAACGGGAGCTGTCTGGAACTGGATATATACATAGATGCGTACGTACATGCACACACAGGAAGAATTCAAGCTGAAGCTAATGGGAGGGAGAAAGGGTTTGGGCTGTGCAAAAAGCTATGCGTTTCAGTCATGAGACTGAAAACTGAAAGAAGAGGCTGTGCTCCCGGGAATGTGTCATCTTGGAAGGGAGGGAGGCAGGAAGGAAGGAAGAAAAGGGGAAAGATAACTGGCGTGTGGAAGACGATGGGATTCTAACTCACTGCTCTGCAGAAGGGAAATCCAACTTGTAGATCTGAAATACACCAGGCAGAGATTGCAAATGTGATCGGAGCTGCATTGAAACAGAGAGAAAAAAAGGGAGGCAGAAGCCGGAGAGCTTTTATCCTTCTCCCCTCTCTCTTTCCCTCTCTCCTCAAAGAAGAAATAGAAGTTTATCCGTCTTGGTGCTGCTGGATCGTTATAGCTGCTGGACAAAAGATGGAGAGGGAGCTGAAATGAAAAGCAAAGGGAAACCAGTGCTTGCAAAACTAACGGCTAAGAAGACAAATCACGCCTCCCCAGGCTTCTTTTGTGCCCCATTGGGGGAGTTTTAACATCAGAAAGATTTTGAGAAGTGCGGGGAGCAAAGGGGAGAGTGGGCGTTTAAAACACCCATCCTGAGTGTTTAAAAAATAACAAGGGGATGGATTTATTCTTGACAGCTGGTGGGAACCTTGAATTTTTCTCTACTCCCTCCCTCCTTCATTCCATTTAATGTGAGATTATGAAAATGCAGAGGAGTTGGAGAAAAGGCAAAAGGATATAATGTGGAGTCTGAAGCGAGGAAGAGAGTGCTGATGCTGTGGATTGCTGGCTTCTTGCTGAAATCAAAAATCCAATTGCGCACTGGGTTGTGATTGGAAATCTAATCAGATCTTTGGAGAGAAGGGAGAGACACTAAAAGTTATTGTATTGACATATAGAAATAAAAATTTAAATGCAAATGGAGATTTTATCCTAAAGGAGTGTGGAGAACAGGGAAAAAGAAGAATGGGAATCCCCATTCTAATGTGGAGACACACGGATTGGATAATTGATAGTGCAGCAAAGAAGGGGGAAGAAGAAAATTGCCTGGCAAGACCTGGATCTTAACAGTCACAACAAAATTGCATTAAAAGAATAAAGATGGAGGGCTGCTTAATCAGAAATACAGCTCTTTCTGCTCCCCAGAGAAAAAACAAATAGTGAGCAATGGAGAGCAGAGAAGCTAGAGTGGCAGAAAATTGCAGAAAAAGGGAGGTAGGCAAAGGATCCACTGTGGATTGAAAAGTTTCAGAAAGGAGAAAGACCATTCATCCTCTGCAATAATTTTTATTTTTTTTTTCTTGGTGTTTTAAACCCCTCTTCTCCAGTGAAGCAAACATCATTGTTATCACTACAGCATTTTTAAGCAGAAAAGTTGAACACAGCAGAGAAAATAAAGGACAGAGAAAAAAAAGCAAAATTGCTGGAGGGAGAGAGCTCGGCAGTGTTGGGTTGGATTGGTACCTGTATGGACTGAAATTTCTTGGAAATTGCAGTTGGATATCTTTTATTTTTGTTTCCTTACTTGTTTTTAATTTTGGTTTGGTTGCTGAAATGAAATAGTTTTTATAACCCCTCCCCCACCCTGGTTTTTCATAACCACTTGGATTTCCAGCTGGATAGTCTTTGAGGATATAGTAAGTACACTTTCCATTTCATTATTCTCTTATCTTGTACAGGGAAAAAAAAAAAAAAAAAAATAAGCCTCATTTCCTCTTTTGCTTTTACCTCTTTCTTTGCTCTGTTCCCCAACCTGACTATAGAAGCCAGTTGAATTTTGGTAATGGCAGGGGAGGAGGTTGGGGGGAGAACTGGCATTGGAAAGGGAGAAGAGGAAGAATGAGAGCAGAACTGAAATCTTACAGTAGCTCAGATATTCCTGTTAGTAAAACTCCAGCTTTGATAGTGTGTTGCAGATACTTGTCGGTGTGGCTTTATGACATTTGTAAATGTTTACTAGCAAAGGAATCTTTTGAGAATGCCCCTGCAGTGAGTGATGGGTGCTGTCCAATTGCCCAATCTGTTAAAAACAAAAACAACAACAAAAAAGGAAACAACCAGATGCAAGCTGCATATAATTGGATGCGCAGAGGAGGTTTATTTATTTATTTACTTATTTAGTAAATGTTTAAAATAAACTTCAGTGCTGGCATCCACTCTGACATTGCAGATCAATATGGTGTATAAGCAGGAAAATTTTATAATCAAGCAGGGAGGTGAAGGATGGCTTTTGGCAGGAGCAGGGGCGTGTAGGGCAAGGGGGTGGTACAGGGAGTGGTAATGGTTTTTGAGGAGGCAGCTCTGAGAGAAATGGAATATCTTACACTCCATTGCTGAGAACAAATAATAACAGCAGAGAGAGGGCATTCTTCTGTTGCAGGGGAGTTTAGAGAATGGCTGTATTAGCCACTCATGCCCTCCAGATCTCCTAGGAAATTCTTTGCAGTTTTGTGGTGAATCCTCCAGACTCCCCTAGGACTTTCCTGACAGTTGAAAAAGATTTACTTTGATTGATATGCAGTGAGAGAATGCAGTTTTGTTTGGAGATTTTTGTTATTATGTTGATAATGAAAATAATGGAAAGTGGCTTGTAGGTGGTGGTGTTAACAGATTAGCAGTGATGTGTAAGATTCCAGTAAATGTCTCTCTCTTTCTTTAGAAATTGGATGTTGAGGTGTGGAATGAAGTCAGGATAACTTGTAATTTGAAAGATTGGTCCTTGTTTTCCTGTGGAGAATCATGCTACTTCTATCTACTCATCTGGCTTGACTGTATACCTAGTAGATAGAAAGTTTTTCACCTTATACCCTTCTCCCTTACCTCCACCATCCTCCTTCATAAGCAGTGCCTTGAAATGAAAATTTTAGGCCAAAATTGGTATAGAAGAAGAGAGAAAAGCACATATTTAAATGAACCATTGAAGTTATATGGATGTTTCTCTCAGGCAAGGTAAAGAATGAGCTTTACAACTAATTTTACTTTTCTTTAGCTGCAATATTCCGGAGAAGGGGGAAAGTAGGAAGGTGTTAGTAAAACCATGATCCATCTTTACCCTTTTTTTTTTGCCTGGCAGCATTTCCTTTCAAGCTTTTTGTGTGCAGCAACACAATCCAGAGCTTCAGCTTTCCTGAATAGAAGCATTAATTTTTTTATTTTTTTTTTTTTTTCCATTGCATTTCTGCATTCATGCATGTCACCAGTATTGCTTCACATAGACATCTTTAATTTTTTAATGTCATAGAAACAAGACCTGCTTCTTAAATGTGCCCATGCACTTCTGCTTGGAGGTCAGCCCTCTCAAGTGTTCGATACTTGTAAGAGGTTAAGATTTAGGGTCCAGTTCTGCTCCTAAGGAAATCTCTGGGAATCTTTGTTCAGCTATATGAATGAATCAGACCCTTTGTGCTCTTCTGTTCGGAAAAAGAAGGAAGCAGGCACAGCAAAAATTGTTCCGTCCAGCTTCAATTGCTGTCATCCTTCTCAGTACAGCTAAATCAGTTTAGTATGAAGTGCTTTAGCCTAATTTTATTTCTCTGAGCACGTTTCCTGGTGGGATATTAAATGGGTAGTAAGTTTGTCAGCATCTGAAAATAAGCACAAAACTCTGTTCTTCATTCCTTCATGTATTATTATAAGCCTGTGCCCTATTGTAGACTACACTTAGACCAGCAGTTGCAGTAATAGAGAAGCTAAATTTATGTTAAGCTGCTGCTCAGTAATTACTGAAGGGAAAAGAAGCTGGCTAAATAAAAGGCATCTCCTAGCTTTTCTCTGGGATGTTGTCAAGTGAATATGTAAACAGAAAATCTGATAGAGCAAATCTGACTTTTGACAATAGGATGCAGCCATAGGTGCCTCATTCATTTCTTAGAATAACTAACAGAAGGATTTTCTTGATACGATAAAGAAACAATGGGCAAATTTAGCCACCAGTTTGGGCTGAAACAGGCAAATCTTGTCAACATTAAAAGCTATGGATACTGTCTGCTTCTAAACAGGCAACAGTTTCACACTTCAGTGAATCATTCACTTAATACAGTAGCCAAAAGACACATGGTACAATCCAGAGTTTAACTCTTTCAGTCTCATGATGGGAATGAGTGTAGCATTTCTAAGCATTTGTGCTTTGGCTTATCCAGATCCCAGAGGACTGGTCATAAAATACACTACCAAAAGCATCAAACTAAAGATCCAATTAAATGAGGAGCAACATGTCTTGTCAGTCACAATCAAGAACTGGCTGTCTCTGCTACTTCCCTTGCATATGCTTGTGTATGGATGTACCACTTAGCAGTGTGTGCTGATCCTGGAGGCTGTTTCTTCTTCAACATGTGGACAGTCCATTTGGAAATAACCCCAGGCCCTTGGACTGTAATGGAATTTGGTGCTCTAAAGGAAAACACTTGTATATGTATAACTTGTATAACTGGTATATTTTGGCACCCAAAGCTTATGCAGAAGGGAAAGCTGTATTGGAGACTCCTGCTTCACTTGTAATTGTTCTCCAAAACAATTTGATATCACAGATCTCAGACTTCAAGTTTTCTTAGCAAACTGTAGGTTAACACTGTGTGTAGTCCATGCCTTTTTACAGGAATGATTTACATTGATCAAGAATAGGACCATGTTCAATTTGCTGGAGCAGCAAATTTTATAACGCAGTATCTCCCAGCCTGATAGCACTGAGTGAAAAATAAACATTCACATTGGCTGAGACCAAAGAAAGAGTGCTCTAGATGTGAACAAATACAAAAAATTGTAAGGAAATAGAGGAAAAGAAGGAGATTTCCAAAATGTTGTTATAGCTTCCTACATATAGGTACTAAAATAATTTGTCTGTGACCTTAAAAGCTGGATCTCTGTCCAGATTAAGGTGATACGAGATGGGTACAAGATGGGAAGATTTTGCACAGAACCTGGAATAGGGTTTTTGCATATTTTGAGAGCATGGTGCAGGTGACAACTTGGAAGGCAAACTGTCCAAGAATGAGGAGCCAATATATTCAGGAACGGAGTGCACTGTATGCAACAGCAGCATGCAAGAACCTCCATCTCACTTGTGCCATTGTGCTTTCACTTTGCCTTTTTCAAATCCCTTTCTTTCTGATTGCCTGTGTGGGAACAAGGAGATAAATGAGTATTAGAATTAGTCCTATTGGCAGTCTGGGAGTGAAATTATTCTGAAGACATGCAATTAATTACTACCCACTAAATTATTTATGGAGTAGTCGAACTGGCTGGACATTGGGCCCACATTCTGAATTTCCATCTGTCCCCTTGTCCACCTGCCTGGTAAAATTAGTAATGAAAAACAAGCCTCCTTCAGTATAAAGTGCTGCACCTCCAAGACAGCTCAGTTCAGGAGGATTTAGCAATAGCAGCAGTCATGGTGACCTGGAAGGCAGCCTTGCAGTGTTCTTTTAATTCTAGGAACACAGGCAAGGAGTTGTTTTGAAGAGCTATCTATAGAAAGGATTTTGCCTCTCTTTCTTGTAATTGCTTGTTGTAATAGCAGAAGAAATTGATGCTTAACTTGTGACTTTTTTGAGCAGTTTATTTCATGATGCTATTTAGAAAAGCAAGGTGCCTGTTTTTAGCTTTTCTATCACCACTGTTTCTTCTCTTGGTGCTGGAAATAGGGATGCAAAAGGGGAGATGAGTGTTCCAGTGGTGTGTTTCAGTTGCAAATGCTGTGATACATGGAAATGAATTAATGCACAGCTCCTCGCATGGGGCCTGAGTAGTTTGCTGTCAGCTAAAGGAAAAAGGCAAAAAATCAGGCTCTTGTGCATACACACAATAAAAGAGAATCAGGATCTACATTTGGTATCCAAGGAAGCGGGAGCAGAATCCTGCAGGGCTTTCTGTTCATTGTTTAAGTGTTGCCATAGCAATATCTCAGGGCACAAGTTACATGTTTTCCACTTCTTGAGTTGTGCTTTTCTTCCCCTTCTCTCTCTTTCTGTTTATTGATCTATCTACTCAACAGCTAGGAGTATCTCTGCAGAACTTTGCAAAACAATCAGAGTAGGAGTGTGAAAGCTACATTATCTGTCCACTTACATCCATTCCTTGTCATTTGCTAATACATTGAAAACACAATTACATTAAAATTGTTGGATGGAAGAGAAGTGGGAGGCTCTTGCTGTTAGGATATCGAACACATCACAATATTTTGTTTAGTGGTGATCTGTTAATTGGAGAGCAAGTGGAGTGTAGCAGTCACTGACAATTAAAAAGAACAATGGACTTATCAGGTCTGAATCTGTTTCTTGGGATGGTTAAAATGCATTTCAGATATATACCAGAGCTTCTGTATTTTGAAATATTCACACTACTTTAAGATTTCTTGAAATTCTTTATGCTGAGACAAAATATACCCTTGCTGCTTGTGAAACAGAGATAGGCAGTTTCAAAGCAAAGAATAGTCTCCAATAAAATTTGCTGTGGAGCTTGTACATGTTGTGTTAGGACTGTGGGGGTGCAGTGTAACAAGGAAATAAGGAGAATTAAAAGCACACACACAGAAAAAAAAACAACCTCAAATTGAAACAAAAATAAACAGACTTCGAGCCGTGAGGCTTTTGCATGCTATTAGTTGAAGCTTACTTAGGTGTACTACAGGAGAATAAGTAAAATCATTTTGTGTATGTCTTCAAACCCAATTCAGTGTGTTGTTTGTTTCTGAGGGATCTTTCAGTTATTTGGCAATATGGGATCCATTTAATTTCTTTGTAGTAAAACAATACTCAGAAATATGAGTGCAGTTTCTTTTTGCATTTGTGCATTAAGTCCAACCACAAGTGTAACCATAGTACCCTAACTCTAACAACCCCCTGCTAAATCTTATCACTGAGCACCACATTCAAACGGCTCTTAAACACATCCAGGGATGATGACTGAACCACCTGCGTCCCTGGATGTGTTTATCATTATACCTCCGTCATGACCTAAAACAAAAGACCTTATGTAGGCACCATCTCTGGAGTTTCCCTTGGTGTCCTTAGCTTCCACCCACAAAGGGTGGCAAGGTGTGATGGAGATGAAGATAATTATTTCACTTCTAATTCACTATGCTACTTCCATTCATCAAATTACTGAAGACTGTAAGATTCCACCATTTTCAATTGAATATGTAATAGTTAGTTTAGGATGAAAGTTTGACATAATTGGGTCATGTATATGCCAGCATTTTTATTTCCTTTTAATCTCAAGAACCAACAATTAGTAGGGAGATTGAACAGGCTGTGGTGATCATTTCTCTATAAAGAGGGAATTCTGTCTTTCAGAGAGTGTATTAAAGGGAATGTTTTGATTTTTTTTCATTAATGTCGATTTTTCTATTCCAATGCAACACTACAACATGCTGTTGTGTAGTAGCTCTTCCATGTTACCATTTTCATTCCCTTTACATGTTTGTTTTTTTTCCTTCAACCAACTGAAGTTTAAAACCTGTTTCAGTTCCAGACGTAAACAACAGAGCAAAGATTTGTACTTATAGGCATTAAAAGGTGATCTGAACACCATTTTGAATTCATATTCCATAAGCTTCAGATTTCTCTCTGAATTTCTTAACATTTCATATTTCCTTTGTAGTTCCTGATGACGTTCCAAGAAGGAATGCTTACTTTTTTAAGTCCATGTATGAGATGGATTAATGAAATAATTTAACCCCTGTTACTGACATAGTAAAATCTCAGTTTACATTATCAAAACTAGAATTTCTGTAAAATATTTTATTTGAGAGCTGAATTCTTAGTCACTTATTACCAAAAGAATTTGGTGCTGATTTAACTTCTGTGTATTGTCTGTTGACATCAACAAGAGAATATTGTGATGTGTCATAGTAAGTTTAATAAAAACAGGAAGAAGTTTTCACTTTTTAAAGGCTACAGAAAAAGCTCTGCAAGGACAGGAAAAGGTTAACTTAAAGGACCACAGCTTTTTCTCCCTCAGTGCATGCAGTTTTCAAATGAAGTGTGCAAAAATATATTAAATTCTATGAGCTTTTTTGCCAAAGGGAATGCATGTTGTGCTAAGGATTTTTAACTTAGCTGTTTGGTTTTATATGAGTTTTCTCTTCTACTGCAGTATTTGTGAGCCCTTATTGGAGAGGCAGGTTCTTTTACAAGTGGTTATATATTATTTTTCCGGAGGCAAGCTTTTTTATTTATGCCATCACTTAAAGAGCTGAGGTTCATTTTTGTTAGGGTTGTTGATGCCACAACTACTATGGGGGAAGGATGATGAACACATTAGCCTTTTAGGTTGCTCATATACAGTGCACATTCTGTTTCTTCCCTAAGAGTCTTATTACGTTTAACGTCTGTGTGAATTTTGTCTGGATATGGTGCAAGGGATATGATGCAAGAAAAAAGAAATAAAGAATAAAAAACAACAACACACCAACCCATATAAATAATAAATTGTAAGACGAAGACAGCTGATAATGAAGGCGCTAAAAAAAAATCCTTATAGGAGAGAAATGATGTGTTTGGATGGTGAGCTCAGTGTGTACCAGCAATGAGGGACTCTTAACGCTGTTCTTATTGCTGCTTTAATTGCAGTCTTCCTCTGATGAGATATTGGTAATAGCCATGCAGAAATAGCAGAATTGTTCAATTTAAACTTCCAGATTTGGAAAATTCATGACTAAAACTTTCTATTACAAAAAGTAAATGGCAAGTGAAAAGACACTGGAAACCATCTATTAGGGATACACATTTTAAAATCAACAGTCCTGTTGTCCTCACAGTAAGGAATTTCTTTCTGATATCTAGTCTAAATCTACCCTCTTTCAATTTAAAACCACTTCCCCTCATCACTACATGCCTTTCTTAAAAGTCTCTCCCTAGCTTTCCTGTAGGCCCCCTTCAAGTGCTGGCTACTAGCTTGGAAATACTTGTGAGATATTCAAAAGTAAATGTTATGAGGAAATACATTTTAATAGATTATCCAGGGGTTGTTACACCTTACAATATTTATATCAATGACTTAAACAGATCATTGTAGAAAGATTCCTGACAGAAAATAACACATTAGGGGTAGGGTGCAGAGCTGGCAAAATGACCAGCTGTTAGTATGGGCATGTGAAGGTAAATGGAGTAAACTATGTGAGATGGAGTGGATGGACAGGTGAGAGAAACAGAGCAAAAAATGACTTGACCTTGCCAGAGGTTTCTCTGTGTCACTGTGACACTGGATATGTCTGCTAGTGATGATTCTGCACTGAATACTAAAAGGGACCAGCATACAACTGGTGGAGTGAAGGAACAGGGTGCTGCACATAGGAACCCATGCTTTGTGAACCTGTGCATGAACCATGACTATTTTCTGCCTAGTAGGTGCATTAGTAGGTAGCAGGAAGCAGGATGAGGCTTGGAACCACACAGAGCTGGACCATTAGTGTCTCAAAAGGAGGAGTAAGCAAGCAGGGGAGCCTGGGCACACAAAAGTGGGAATATGCTTGTAACCCACATGACCTTGGTTTATGCAATACATAATTGATTTTAAACTGAATAATAAATTATTTAAATGTAGCTGAAATTTTGTATCATTGTACTGGTAATTTATTACAATAATTAGCATCTGGATAGGGAGCTAGGAGGTGGATAGGAGCTAGATTTAGTGGTTTTCTGTAGGTATGGTAGAGGGAGGATGGTTGGTCTAAATGATCTTATAGATCCTTTCCAACCTTGTGATTCTATGATTCTGTAATTGACTGTTTGGGAGTTGGAAGATCAAGAATAAGTATAGCAAGCATCTGAGATGTTTCTTCTTTTTCTCTCTAAATTCCCTTCTGTAAGGTTCTTTTCAAACCGTACACTTAACATGGAAGCAGTCAAAAGACTGCAGGGGCCAATATGCATTCCATTTGGATACTAGGAAAACTTATGTCTGGACTGTTCCTCATTCACTGACTGGAGGGTTTTTTTTTCTGGATATTATCTGTCAATAACTTGTCCACTTCCAAGGGCTCCAAAGTTCAGTGGATCTTTTTCTTGTGAAAAACTTCTGAAGAAATAGTTCATATCAAATTTTTTAATGTACACAGTGACTGGGAGAGGTGTTTGAGGGCTGGCGAGGAGCCAGCAGTTGCCTTTTTATGAGCATTTTTATAGCTCTTTCAAATAAAAAAAGTCAAAAATTTGTAAGATATGGTGCTGTT
Organism: Coturnix japonica; assembly: GCF_054131305.1. NCBI lineage: Eukaryota > Metazoa > Chordata > Aves > Galliformes > Phasianidae > Coturnix > Coturnix japonica. The sequence goes on along the minus strand of NC_140667.1, from coordinate 20,702,062 downwards.
CTTGCCTTCTCTTCCATGCAGGTGGATCTGTGGAACATAATGAAGCCTCACTAAAACATAGGGAATTCTATATTGAAGGAAAAATGTATCACTGGAGTTGTCATTAATATTACTGGTTTGGGTTGAATTACACCTAAAAATATATATTCATATGAGTTAAGACAATAGACTGTCCTTGAAGATTTGGAGAAATTCAGATTTATGATGTGTTTAACATGATGATTCTTTGTGCAGATTATTGTATTGTAGAAAAAATAGCAGGAAATAAATAAATTTAAATATATATTTAGCAAAGTACCTGCTTCCATTAATCTCTCCATGTAGGAGGGGGATAGAAAGCTCCACACATTAGTAGTTGTGGGTCTCAGAAGAATTATAGCAGTGAATATATGGCAGCTAGGAAAATAAATATATATATACTTATTTGAGAAAATACTTTTTCAAAACAAGCAACCAAAAAAAACACGCCACCCCTGAGAAGCAGGAAAAAATATATCAAATCTTGTATCAGATCTTCCCCTCTCTTTATTTTATCTTTCTTTTTAAAAGCTAAATGGTATTGAGAGAATTCTGCATTTAAACATAGTAGATTGGACAGTCTTGGGTACTTCAGTGGTCATCACTAGAGATTTCTTGACTCCTGTCTTTTTGTGGCATCTAACTTGTTCTGTGAAAAGTAAAAGTGAAATAAAAATCACAGAAACTGTATTTACTCCATTGTACCTCTCTGTAACTTCAGAAAAATTACTTTTGTATATTGAAGGACAGAGCCTTCCGATTTTGATGCAGTTAAAACTATTTTTAAGTGTTCAGAAACCAAAGCCAGTTTAAGATTTATGAAATAGGAATATGATTTAGAAGAGGTCTTGTGAAATTAGTTCACAGTTGTATGAAAGGTCCTTTAATAAACGGTATTTTGTAACAGCAATTTTAGTGCAAACTACAGTCTCAACACAAAGTGGATAATAAGGGAAAAAACGAAGAAATGTGCATCTTTTATCCTTAAACATTCAGTTAGTGAAGCAGTTCTGGACACATAGGTAAAAAAACTTCCTTTTCCATTCTTAAGAAAGACTTTTTATGTGATCTGCCAGCAATTTACTGATGCTGTAACTATTTTAGTGATTTTTTTTTTCCTTCTCACTTACTTTGCCTCAGGCCTAAATTGAACTGAATATACAAACAAAAATTATTCATTTCTGAAAGTTTAGCAGGATTGCAAGCTTGTCAGTTCTCGCTCTTAAGAGTAATTACTTTTGAACGTGGTCTTATTGAAATACCCTTTGACATTCTAACTCTTGAGTGAATGCGAAGTATTCATTAAAACTTCTTAAGGCTTTCTACAAGTTTTGCACTTAACTTATTATTCATTTATTTTTAGCCCAAACTCTTTTCCCTAAGCAATGAAATTTTACAAAATCTGTCAGTGTTACAGTGGTGCAAAAGCATTAAAAATAAAAAGTAATTTTTTTAATAATTTACAATTTTGAGGACTCCCATTTACTTTATATGTGAATTTGTTGTGCATTTAGTAGATTAACAATGTTCTACCGTTGGATCAAGGGTTTCTGTAATGCCCCATAAACATAACAATTTTGGTTTTGTTTTGTTTTTTTTCCACTGAACTCAGGAAACTGGTACCTTTATTTTGTCTTAGTGAAAAGATGGGAAGAATTCAGTGTTGCTGATTTTACTATCTATTTACAAGTGATTTAACCATTTTTTTCTGTCTTAAACTGATGCAGCTAATGTTAAATTTTGTGGGATGTATTCAGCTACGACAATGACAGTATATGCTTTGCTTCTTACACATTGAATTTGCTTACAAAGACATTACAAACATGCATGGGAAGGCATGAAATCAGCAACTGCCATTATGTGTCGCTTTTGAAAGGGTTGTACCTTCTTGAAAATCTAATTATCTCCTTTCAACCTATCCTTTCCTTATATACTCATCCTCTCCCTCACATGCAGACAAGCAGAGTGCTTCTCAGGGCACATGGACTTAAAAATGTGACTCAGAGGTCAGTAGATTCCAGAGCCTCAGGCAGGAAGTGAATATCACAGTTAAGGGCAATTTACTGTGACCATCCTGCCCCAGGAGTCTCCTAGCACAACCAAGGGGCTTGTCTGTGTCTCAGTTTCTCGCATTGTCAACTTCCATGAGTTTGCGTAGGAAGGCATGATTCGTATTGAATTAGAAATATCTCTGATGTATAAAAATTACTTGTTTGAGGAAAGGTTTTCAGCAGCTGATCTTTGCCAAAATTTAAGGTTCCTGTAACAGGTTCTTGTGTTACTATTCCTGTACTGCTAACTGATTATTAACCAAAAATCCAGTAAGGTGAAATATAATCAGATTTCCTGTAGAACAAAGAAAGGAATAAAGCAATTATATGTTCCTGCCTTTTTTTCCTTTTCTTTCTCTCTTTTTTAAATTCTCTCTCTTTTTTTTTTTTTTTTTCCCCCCTCCACCTCCCAGCTGTATGTGGAGGTAACAATGCAATTAAGACACCTAAATCAGTATCACCAATGTGCTTCCTTTTGCATGGCACATCAAGTATTCTTTAAGAATTGTCTTTAACATAGACTCTTTGTCTTTTTGTTTTAAAACGTCATTTGAATAGCTTTGGCAAATTGCTTAATTGTTTATTGATCCAGTAGTTATTCAGCTTATTATTCCATGGTGCTTTTTTTGTTGTTTTCTTGAGCATTACTTCAACTCATTTTTAAACTTCTGGGTAAAGCTTATATCAAACTCTTTATCAAAGTTTTGTGCTTTGCTTATATTCCGTGTTGCTGAAGTGTTAAGGATAGAAATTATATTGAAATACATCAACAGTTAATGAACCAAATTGTCCACAAATTTAGAATTCATTTCTCACATTGTAGGCAGAAGATAGTTATGGCAAATTTTGCAACAGTCAACTCCCACAAGGTCATATTTTATTAAACTGAGTAAATTGGATGAGTCAGAGCCATAGCTGTCTAGGAATTTAAACAAAATAATTGACACGCTATCTGCCAAACATACTTTATTTTTCTTTATTTTTATAGTGGGTGGTAGGTTAAAAGATGTCTGCATAAACACTAGTTGATGAAGACAACAAGATGGTGGGATTTATTTTTTTGTTGTTCTTGTTTGTTTGTTTGCATTTTGCTTTGTTTTACATTCCTCAAAACTTATCTACTTCAAATATGACTGTCATATATCCTATGTTCCCTTCCTTTTTGTTCAAAGAGTAGGAACTCTTTTTGGATAGAGTGGAGGAAATGCTAAAATCCACTGTCACTTCCAGAGGAAAATATCCCTTTCAATGTTTATTGATTTTTCAAATCCATCTACATTTCTTCTGTAATAACAGAGTAATTCTGTTTTTATGCTAATAGTATGTGTTCAACAATGGACTGAAGGTAGAAAGTTAAAGGAGTTTTTTGAATTTTACCATGGCAGATATCCTCCAATCCCTGAATCCATAGATGAAAATAATCATGCTGCAGTGCCAAGAAATTAGTATCCTAATACAACTCCAGAATGCTTTGAAAACATAGCGTTGCATAACTGAATGGACTCATTATGACTAAAATTGTCTGAAGTTCTATTGCCTTTTTGTTTATATCTGGCAGGAATCAAACTATCTCACCATGATACACAATAGGTTTTTCTAAATATGGTGAAAAACTAGAATGTTCTTCAGATCAAGTATTGACTGCAACAGAATTGAATGGAAAATTCTGGCTTATATTAGTGGTACATTCTTGTGTTGGAAAGTGATCGGTACATCACTCATCTTTTGATGGAAGCTTCTGTTACCAGATGGAAAATAAAATAAATTAAGAATTTCTGGTCCCTCAAAAGATAGCACTAAAGTAAGTATTTATACATTTCTCTCCAAAGAACAAGGATTTAATGCTTTGGGACAATGTTTTGAAATGTTATGTTTTAAGCCTTCCCTTGTCCCACCCCTTGTTCCTTGACCACTTCCCTTTTCCCTTCCCCTAGAAATTAGCTACCATCACTATCTGTGGTAGCATCATTATCTGGGTAAAAAGCTGAAGCCCTCAAACTAGAGTTCTTTGAGTAAGGCAACTAAACCTATATCTAAATACATTTTGTGCATAGCTCACCTTTGCCAGAGGATCTCAATAGCTACATTTCTTAGAAACTTCAGCTCCTGGCATATTATCACTTTTGAGTCCTAACGTAAATCATGTATTTCATCAGAGTTGTCTTTCAAATAAAAAAGAATTAGTGTAGTTCAGTTTTATGTTCTCTTTTCCTAAGATTATGTTGTTAGATTATATGTCATTCTGCTTGAATAGAATGTAAGATAAATGGTCACTTTGCAATCTTATGGTACAGCCTATGCAAACATTTATTAAATAGAACTGATAAATATAGTTTAGCTTAACTGTGCAATTGCATTTCTTGCTAGATTCAATTTAAATATACTCAGCGCATCTATCCTGTCAAAGTCCAGTCCTGTTGTGTAAGAATATGTTAGAGTGACATGCACAGCATTTCAATGATGTGCTTTATCTTTATTCCGTACCTGGTTCTTTTATAAAATCTATTTTAATTTCCCTAAGATCAGTGTATTGCAGAAAAAATTCATAGTAGCTAATTGTATTAGTATCTACCTTCTTTGCACTAAGAAAACTTTAATGAGATTTAATATCAAATGTGAAATAAACAGCTGGCTTTTATTTGCTGTATCTAAGAGCTTGCCAAAGGCCATTGAGTAATCTTCCTCACTTTCCACACATATGCATGAGATCCTATCTAAGTCCTGATGGAGCACCCATATACAGTAAATCATTTCTGCAAAGGATTTCTCTGGACTTGTCTTTTTCTTTTGTCATTTTTTCATCCCATAGCTTCTACTGCTACTATGGTTATATATAGGATGAACTGTAGGTATTCTGGAGTCATTAAGATCCAGTAATGCAGAAGTACTGTTTTTAAATGATGCCCATTTCATGAAAGGTGAACATTTCATGCTTTCTTTTATGAAGGGTAGTACTACTGCAGCAAAATTAAGTACCGGCTTTTTTGGTATTATATATCATTATTTATCTAAGCCAATTGTTGATTAATAACACAGGTAGTAACAAAAAAAGAAAAAAAATCATTTAAAGGTAACTTAAATATCCTTATGAAAATGTTATCAAGAACTCCTAATTCATGACCTTAAGACTCACACACACAGGAATCACACAACCTGTATACTCAAATCATTTTCTTTTGCCAGTGCAAATGGGATTAAATTAAAGGCTGGACTTTACAGTTATTCAGCTTCTTCATTGGGGAAGAAATATCCAAGAACTATCCCAGGAAGAGGATTGTGATTTAGGTACAGTTCCTACTCAGATACTGCTTTGTCTAAGGAAAGCAATTTGTTGCTATCTGTTTTCTTTGCATAACCCCTTTCTTTGTTAGGAATGTGTTAAGACTCTTCTGTTCATTTTGTTATTTTTTCAGTTAACCTTGCTGGAAAGGAAATATCTAGAGACTTTGTGATTAAGATAGGACTTGGAAGAATCAGAATGCTTTACTGGATCAGGAGTAGATCTCTCTACCATACAGAGCTGAGCAATTGAAGAAAAATGCAAGCTGCTATAATAAGCCAAGTGCAAAATTGGATTACAAAGTCATTAGAGGCTGTAGTTGTTCAGCACCTTTTAGCCCTTGGGAAAGATTATTAAACAAATGAAAATGGTTTTAAAACTAAGCATTTTATTCCTTTCAAGTAGGGGTTATTATTTCTTTTAACTTCTAATTGTTGTGCATAATACTGTATAATATCAAATTTAAAATGTATTTACTGCCCTTATAAATGTAGATCAGTGACTATGCTTTAAAACATGCAATCTTTTTGCCTGTTTCTGTAAACAGGACATTTATATAAAAGCATATTTTTTACACTTCTTTTGTGATTTCTGGTATATTTTTTAAAATCAAAATGCTTAAGGATATTCAAAATTCCTAAAATGATATTTTAGCTTTTATCATTTTTCATTTTTTAAATTATTCATGAATTTGACTGTATATTAAGAGAAAGTATTTGTGAATGAGTGTGTCCAAGTGTTTCTTTTTTTCAGACATCGTAGAATCAGGTAAATATTGGTTATGAAGGGTCACTGGGAGTCATCAAGACCGGTTTCCACCTATAGTGCAACTGTTACAAGCACTGAGTCGTATTAGGTTTTACTTTCTTATGTTTAGTTGTAAGATCCTTCAAGAATGTTCTACAACAGTTCTTGTTCCTGTGCTGTTTCTCCTCTAATGGTGAAATTGTTTGTCCTAATATCCAGTCTTAAAAACTATCCTGCAGTTTTTGTCTGATGTCTATTTTTGATCTGCCATGTCTGAAAAGAGTTTCCTGTGGTCAAATTTATAAATCCCCTAAGTAACTGAAATCTGCCCATAGAGTGGCTGTTCTAACCATAAGTGTACCATCAGTGGCAATCATTGTTACCTTTCAGTGCCTGACTGCAGTTAAGCACCTAGGCCCTAACAGAAAGGTCCAAGGGCTGGATGCTCTGTTATTTTGTTTGTTTGGCTCCTTACATACTCAAGGCTTGCTTCACATCATGACCCCAGTATTGCCACTAATATATATTACTCAGAGGATTGGAAGTTAACTGGGAGTAACATGCTGAGATTGAACTGATTAAATAGCAGACTGCCAAGTTGAGACCTTGTGTAAAACAGCTCTTTGAAGTGTTCTGTGTGTTCTGTAAAGAGGAAAAATGAACCATCTTCTTAGAATCATATATGGCATCTTCAGTAAAACTCATCCTTGCTCCCTATGTAGTCAGCATTACGTGTGATCTGCATTATGCTCCCTACAGTTATCCAAACATGTGTCTGGGCAGACGGAATCATTTCTTACTTATCTGTTCCTGGAACGTGAATGAGGCATCAAGACAAGTTACGTTCAGTCTTTCACTTGTTTTTTGTTTTCTCAGGGAATTAACCATTAATCTCACAATACGAATTCAAAGAGGTTGTGAGGGTCATGTGAATTACTGGGACTGCACAAATATCAAATTCTGCTTTACCACAATAGACTGACTTATCCACTCTCTTAATCTTCAAGTAAAATATATTTTCTCTCTTACTCATCAGTTCTTTTTTGATATCTTTCCACAAATTTCTGACATATAAATACATTAGGTTTTGTTGTTGTATTAGGCATGGAAAGTATTAGGAAAGATAATGTGTCTTTAAAGATTGATCCCTTCAAAATTTTTACTTATAGTTTTTTTTTTGTTTGTTTGTTTTTGTTTTTTTATGGACACTGGGCTATGCTGACAACAAACAAACAAAAAATAACCCAGCAACAAAGTTGTGGCAGAATTGCTAATGTAGAAATTTGTCCTAGTATGTGAAAAACAATCAGTGTTTAACAGGGACCACCAATACTTTGGTAGTATTGTCTGATTTTTATTATATATATATTTTTTTAAACTTAGTTTAGTACACACAGTTATTTAGGAATACCCAGATTCAATTCCAAGTACTTTTTCTAAGTTCTCCCCTCTAGAGTTCCTGCTTCATTTAGATTCTTACTGCATAAAGTGTCTGTTTGTCACAAATTTATTATACACTGTTTTGTTTTTCTTCTCCTGCATGCACACTGTGCATCTCACCATCTCACTCACTGATCTGCAGAGTCCCTCATATTACACCCTCAAGTGTATCTTGAGTGCAGTCTGAACTGTTGATTTTCACCATATTATGCAACAATTAAGATCAATTTAGTAATGAGAGAGAGTTAAATAGGTCAGTTTAAATCATACTTGCAGGCTGTTGATTAAAAAAAAAAAAAAAAAAAAAAAGACATTATTTTCCTAGAGTTGGAATGGGAGAAATTGCAAGAGTTTCTGAGAGTTTAAAAAGGTACTTAAATTATGCCTCAAAACATTTTTGTATGCAGAAACAAATCTGATCAGATTTAATAGGTCCTCTGGAAGTCCTGCTCTTACATAACATATACCGCAGTTGTTTTATATAAATATTTCTGTTAGACCTTCCCAACCAAAAGGCAGTAAAGGCTGTAGTAGAAATCCCCAAGTAACTTTTAGTAAAAGTAATAAATAAAATGCAAAACTTATGCAAACTGAATATGAAGTCAACCTAAGTTGTAATTATTACTTTGTTATTCTTTATTCAATGCTTTCATTGGAACCAATATTTTTTGCATTTTGCTGACTAAAGTGAAATTCCTATTGATTTGATTAAGAATAATGGATTGTGGAAGGGACTGAGATACAAAATTCTTAGATTCCCAAGACTATGAATGTAGATTTTTTTTATTTTTTTTTTTTAATTGAGAAATGATAGTATATTTGTTTAACTTAAAAATTGGCGGTTGAATGAAAATGCAGTACTAAGTTGCTTGTGACTATCTTTGTATTTTTCTTCCCCTTGCCTTTGATATTTGAGTGTGCCTGTGGAGGTGAGGGAATGAAGAAACAAACTCATGCCCTCCAGATCTCCTAGGAAATTCTTTGCAGTTTTGTGGTGAATCCTCCAGACTCCCCTAGGACTTTCCTGACAGTTGAAAAAGATTTACTTTGATTGATATGCAGTGAGAGAATGCAGTTTTGTTTGGAGATTTTTGTTATTATGTTGATAATGAAAATAATGGAAAGTGGCTTGTAGGTGGTGGTGTTAACAGATTAGCAGTGATGTGTAAGATTCCAGTAAATGTCTCTCTCTTTCTTTAGAAATTGGATGTTGAGGTGTGGAATGAAGTCAGGATAACTTGTAATTTGAAAGATTGGTCCTTGTTTTCCTGTGGAGAATCATGCTACTTCTATCTACTCATCTGGCTTGACTGTATACCTAGTAGATAGAAAGTTTTTCACCTTATACCCTTCTCCCTTACCTCCACCATCCTCCTTCATAAGCAGTGCCTTGAAATGAAAATTTTAGGCCAAAATTGGTATAGAAGAAGAGAGAAAAGCACATATTTAAATGAACCATTGAAGTTATATGGATGTTTCTCTCAGGCAAGGTAAAGAATGAGCTTTACAACTAATTTTACTTTTCTTTAGCTGCAATATTCCGGAGAAGGGGGAAAGTAGGAAGGTGTTAGTAAAACCATGATCCATCTTTACCCTTTTTTTTTTGCCTGGCAGCATTTCCTTTCAAGCTTTTTGTGTGCAGCAACACAATCCAGAGCTTCAGCTTTCCTGAATAGAAGCATTAATTTTTTTATTTTTTTTTTTTTTTCCATTGCATTTCTGCATTCATGCATGTCACCAGTATTGCTTCACATAGACATCTTTAATTTTTTAATGTCATAGAAACAAGACCTGCTTCTTAAATGTGCCCATGCACTTCTGCTTGGAGGTCAGCCCTCTCAAGTGTTCGATACTTGTAAGAGGTTAAGATTTAGGGTCCAGTTCTGCTCCTAAGGAAATCTCTGGGAATCTTTGTTCAGCTATATGAATGAATCAGACCCTTTGTGCTCTTCTGTTCGGAAAAAGAAGGAAGCAGGCACAGCAAAAATTGTTCCGTCCAGCTTCAATTGCTGTCATCCTTCTCAGTACAGCTAAATCAGTTTAGTATGAAGTGCTTTAGCCTAATTTTATTTCTCTGAGCACGTTTCCTGGTGGGATATTAAATGGGTAGTAAGTTTGTCAGCATCTGAAAATAAGCACAAAACTCTGTTCTTCATTCCTTCATGTATTATTATAAGCCTGTGCCCTATTGTAGACTACACTTAGACCAGCAGTTGCAGTAATAGAGAAGCTAAATTTATGTTAAGCTGCTGCTCAGTAATTACTGAAGGGAAAAGAAGCTGGCTAAATAAAAGGCATCTCCTAGCTTTTCTCTGGGATGTTGTCAAGTGAATATGTAAACAGAAAATCTGATAGAGCAAATCTGACTTTTGACAATAGGATGCAGCCATAGGTGCCTCATTCATTTCTTAGAATAACTAACAGAAGGATTTTCTTGATACGATAAAGAAACAATGGGCAAATTTAGCCACCAGTTTGGGCTGAAACAGGCAAATCTTGTCAACATTAAAAGCTATGGATACTGTCTGCTTCTAAACAGGCAACAGTTTCACACTTCAGTGAATCATTCACTTAATACAGTAGCCAAAAGACACATGGTACAATCCAGAGTTTAACTCTTTCAGTCTCATGATGGGAATGAGTGTAGCATTTCTAAGCATTTGTGCTTTGGCTTATCCAGATCCCAGAGGACTGGTCATAAAATACACTACCAAAAGCATCAAACTAAAGATCCAATTAAATGAGGAGCAACATGTCTTGTCAGTCACAATCAAGAACTGGCTGTCTCTGCTACTTCCCTTGCATATGCTTGTGTATGGATGTACCACTTAGCAGTGTGTGCTGATCCTGGAGGCTGTTTCTTCTTCAACATGTGGACAGTCCATTTGGAAATAACCCCAGGCCCTTGGACTGTAATGGAATTTGGTGCTCTAAAGGAAAACACTTGTATATGTATAACTTGTATAACTGGTATATTTTGGCACCCAAAGCTTATGCAGAAGGGAAAGCTGTATTGGAGACTCCTGCTTCACTTGTAATTGTTCTCCAAAACAATTTGATATCACAGATCTCAGACTTCAAGTTTTCTTAGCAAACTGTAGGTTAACACTGTGTGTAGTCCATGCCTTTTTACAGGAATGATTTACATTGATCAAGAATAGGACCATGTTCAATTTGCTGGAGCAGCAAATTTTATAACGCAGTATCTCCCAGCCTGATAGCACTGAGTGAAAAATAAACATTCACATTGGCTGAGACCAAAGAAAGAGTGCTCTAGATGTGAACAAATACAAAAAATTGTAAGGAAATAGAGGAAAAGAAGGAGATTTCCAAAATGTTGTTATAGCTTCCTACATATAGGTACTAAAATAATTTGTCTGTGACCTTAAAAGCTGGATCTCTGTCCAGATTAAGGTGATACGAGATGGGTACAAGATGGGAAGATTTTGCACAGAACCTGGAATAGGGTTTTTGCATATTTTGAGAGCATGGTGCAGGTGACAACTTGGAAGGCAAACTGTCCAAGAATGAGGAGCCAATATATTCAGGAACGGAGTGCACTGTATGCAACAGCAGCATGCAAGAACCTCCATCTCACTTGTGCCATTGTGCTTTCACTTTGCCTTTTTCAAATCCCTTTCTTTCTGATTGCCTGTGTGGGAACAAGGAGATAAATGAGTATTAGAATTAGTCCTATTGGCAGTCTGGGAGTGAAATTATTCTGAAGACATGCAATTAATTACTACCCACTAAATTATTTATGGAGTAGTCGAACTGGCTGGACATTGGGCCCACATTCTGAATTTCCATCTGTCCCCTTGTCCACCTGCCTGGTAAAATTAGTAATGAAAAACAAGCCTCCTTCAGTATAAAGTGCTGCACCTCCAAGACAGCTCAGTTCAGGAGGATTTAGCAATAGCAGCAGTCATGGTGACCTGGAAGGCAGCCTTGCAGTGTTCTTTTAATTCTAGGAACACAGGCAAGGAGTTGTTTTGAAGAGCTATCTATAGAAAGGATTTTGCCTCTCTTTCTTGTAATTGCTTGTTGTAATAGCAGAAGAAATTGATGCTTAACTTGTGACTTTTTTGAGCAGTTTATTTCATGATGCTATTTAGAAAAGCAAGGTGCCTGTTTTTAGCTTTTCTATCACCACTGTTTCTTCTCTTGGTGCTGGAAATAGGGATGCAAAAGGGGAGATGAGTGTTCCAGTGGTGTGTTTCAGTTGCAAATGCTGTGATACATGGAAATGAATTAATGCACAGCTCCTCGCATGGGGCCTGAGTAGTTTGCTGTCAGCTAAAGGAAAAAGGCAAAAAATCAGGCTCTTGTGCATACACACAATAAAAGAGAATCAGGATCTACATTTGGTATCCAAGGAAGCGGGAGCAGAATCCTGCAGGGCTTTCTGTTCATTGTTTAAGTGTTGCCATAGCAATATCTCAGGGCACAAGTTACATGTTTTCCACTTCTTGAGTTGTGCTTTTCTTCCCCTTCTCTCTCTTTCTGTTTATTGATCTATCTACTCAACAGCTAGGAGTATCTCTGCAGAACTTTGCAAAACAATCAGAGTAGGAGTGTGAAAGCTACATTATCTGTCCACTTACATCCATTCCTTGTCATTTGCTAATACATTGAAAACACAATTACATTAAAATTGTTGGATGGAAGAGAAGTGGGAGGCTCTTGCTGTTAGGATATCGAACACATCACAATATTTTGTTTAGTGGTGATCTGTTAATTGGAGAGCAAGTGGAGTGTAGCAGTCACTGACAATTAAAAAGAACAATGGACTTATCAGGTCTGAATCTGTTTCTTGGGATGGTTAAAATGCATTTCAGATATATACCAGAGCTTCTGTATTTTGAAATATTCACACTACTTTAAGATTTCTTGAAATTCTTTATGCTGAGACAAAATATACCCTTGCTGCTTGTGAAACAGAGATAGGCAGTTTCAAAGCAAAGAATAGTCTCCAATAAAATTTGCTGTGGAGCTTGTACATGTTGTGTTAGGACTGTGGGGGTGCAGTGTAACAAGGAAATAAGGAGAATTAAAAGCACACACACAGAAAAAAAAACAACCTCAAATTGAAACAAAAATAAACAGACTTCGAGCCGTGAGGCTTTTGCATGCTATTAGTTGAAGCTTACTTAGGTGTACTACAGGAGAATAAGTAAAATCATTTTGTGTATGTCTTCAAACCCAATTCAGTGTGTTGTTTGTTTCTGAGGGATCTTTCAGTTATTTGGCAATATGGGATCCATTTAATTTCTTTGTAGTAAAACAATACTCAGAAATATGAGTGCAGTTTCTTTTTGCATTTGTGCATTAAGTCCAACCACAAGTGTAACCATAGTACCCTAACTCTAACAACCCCCTGCTAAATCTTATCACTGAGCACCACATTCAAACGGCTCTTAAACACATCCAGGGATGATGACTGAACCACCTGCGTCCCTGGATGTGTTTATCATTATACCTCCGTCATGACCTAAAACAAAAGACCTTATGTAGGCACCATCTCTGGAGTTTCCCTTGGTGTCCTTAGCTTCCACCCACAAAGGGTGGCAAGGTGTGATGGAGATGAAGATAATTATTTCACTTCTAATTCACTATGCTACTTCCATTCATCAAATTACTGAAGACTGTAAGATTCCACCATTTTCAATTGAATATGTAATAGTTAGTTTAGGATGAAAGTTTGACATAATTGGGTCATGTATATGCCAGCATTTTTATTTCCTTTTAATCTCAAGAACCAACAATTAGTAGGGAGATTGAACAGGCTGTGGTGATCATTTCTCTATAAAGAGGGAATTCTGTCTTTCAGAGAGTGTATTAAAGGGAATGTTTTGATTTTTTTTCATTAATGTCGATTTTTCTATTCCAATGCAACACTACAACATGCTGTTGTGTAGTAGCTCTTCCATGTTACCATTTTCATTCCCTTTACATGTTTGTTTTTTTTCCTTCAACCAACTGAAGTTTAAAACCTGTTTCAGTTCCAGACGTAAACAACAGAGCAAAGATTTGTACTTATAGGCATTAAAAGGTGATCTGAACACCATTTTGAATTCATATTCCATAAGCTTCAGATTTCTCTCTGAATTTCTTAACATTTCATATTTCCTTTGTAGTTCCTGATGACGTTCCAAGAAGGAATGCTTACTTTTTTAAGTCCATGTATGAGATGGATTAATGAAATAATTTAACCCCTGTTACTGACATAGTAAAATCTCAGTTTACATTATCAAAACTAGAATTTCTGTAAAATATTTTATTTGAGAGCTGAATTCTTAGTCACTTATTACCAAAAGAATTTGGTGCTGATTTAACTTCTGTGTATTGTCTGTTGACATCAACAAGAGAATATTGTGATGTGTCATAGTAAGTTTAATAAAAACAGGAAGAAGTTTTCACTTTTTAAAGGCTACAGAAAAAGCTCTGCAAGGACAGGAAAAGGTTAACTTAAAGGACCACAGCTTTTTCTCCCTCAGTGCATGCAGTTTTCAAATGAAGTGTGCAAAAATATATTAAATTCTATGAGCTTTTTTGCCAAAGGGAATGCATGTTGTGCTAAGGATTTTTAACTTAGCTGTTTGGTTTTATATGAGTTTTCTCTTCTACTGCAGTATTTGTGAGCCCTTATTGGAGAGGCAGGTTCTTTTACAAGTGGTTATATATTATTTTTCCGGAGGCAAGCTTTTTTATTTATGCCATCACTTAAAGAGCTGAGGTTCATTTTTGTTAGGGTTGTTGATGCCACAACTACTATGGGGGAAGGATGATGAACACATTAGCCTTTTAGGTTGCTCATATACAGTGCACATTCTGTTTCTTCCCTAAGAGTCTTATTACGTTTAACGTCTGTGTGAATTTTGTCTGGATATGGTGCAAGGGATATGATGCAAGAAAAAAGAAATAAAGAATAAAAAACAACAACACACCAACCCATATAAATAATAAATTGTAAGACGAAGACAGCTGATAATGAAGGCGCTAAAAAAAAATCCTTATAGGAGAGAAATGATGTGTTTGGATGGTGAGCTCAGTGTGTACCAGCAATGAGGGACTCTTAACGCTGTTCTTATTGCTGCTTTAATTGCAGTCTTCCTCTGATGAGATATTGGTAATAGCCATGCAGAAATAGCAGAATTGTTCAATTTAAACTTCCAGATTTGGAAAATTCATGACTAAAACTTTCTATTACAAAAAGTAAATGGCAAGTGAAAAGACACTGGAAACCATCTATTAGGGATACACATTTTAAAATCAACAGTCCTGTTGTCCTCACAGTAAGGAATTTCTTTCTGATATCTAGTCTAAATCTACCCTCTTTCAATTTAAAACCACTTCCCCTCATCACTACATGCCTTTCTTAAAAGTCTCTCCCTAGCTTTCCTGTAGGCCCCCTTCAAGTGCTGGCTACTAGCTTGGAAATACTTGTGAGATATTCAAAAGTAAATGTTATGAGGAAATACATTTTAATAGATTATCCAGGGGTTGTTACACCTTACAATATTTATATCAATGACTTAAACAGATCATTGTAGAAAGATTCCTGACAGAAAATAACACATTAGGGGTAGGGTGCAGAGCTGGCAAAATGACCAGCTGTTAGTATGGGCATGTGAAGGTAAATGGAGTAAACTATGTGAGATGGAGTGGATGGACAGGTGAGAGAAACAGAGCAAAAAATGACTTGACCTTGCCAGAGGTTTCTCTGTGTCACTGTGACACTGGATATGTCTGCTAGTGATGATTCTGCACTGAATACTAAAAGGGACCAGCATACAACTGGTGGAGTGAAGGAACAGGGTGCTGCACATAGGAACCCATGCTTTGTGAACCTGTGCATGAACCATGACTATTTTCTGCCTAGTAGGTGCATTAGTAGGTAGCAGGAAGCAGGATGAGGCTTGGAACCACACAGAGCTGGACCATTAGTGTCTCAAAAGGAGGAGTAAGCAAGCAGGGGAGCCTGGGCACACAAAAGTGGGAATATGCTTGTAACCCACATGACCTTGGTTTATGCAATACATAATTGATTTTAAACTGAATAATAAATTATTTAAATGTAGCTGAAATTTTGTATCATTGTACTGGTAATTTATTACAATAATTAGCATCTGGATAGGGAGCTAGGAGGTGGATAGGAGCTAGATTTAGTGGTTTTCTGTAGGTATGGTAGAGGGAGGATGGTTGGTCTAAATGATCTTATAGATCCTTTCCAACCTTGTGATTCTATGATTCTGTAATTGACTGTTTGGGAGTTGGAAGATCAAGAATAAGTATAGCAAGCATCTGAGATGTTTCTTCTTTTTCTCTCTAAATTCCCTTCTGTAAGGTTCTTTTCAAACCGTACACTTAACATGGAAGCAGTCAAAAGACTGCAGGGGCCAATATGCATTCCATTTGGATACTAGGAAAACTTATGTCTGGACTGTTCCTCATTCACTGACTGGAGGGTTTTTTTTTCTGGATATTATCTGTCAATAACTTGTCCACTTCCAAGGGCTCCAAAGTTCAGTGGATCTTTTTCTTGTGAAAAACTTCTGAAGAAATAGTTCATATCAAATTTTTTAATGTACACAGTGACTGGGAGAGGTGTTTGAGGGCTGGCGAGGAGCCAGCAGTTGCCTTTTTATGAGCATTTTTATAGCTCTTTCAAATAAAAAAAGTCAAAAATTTGTAAGATATGGTGCTGTTCTTGCCTTCTCTTCCATGCAGGTGGATCTGTGGAACATAATGAAGCCTCACTAAAACATAGGGAATTCTATATTGAAGGAAAAATGTATCACTGGAGTTGTCATTAATATTACTGGTTTGGGTTGAATTACACCTAAAAATATATATTCATATGAGTTAAGACAATAGACTGTCCTTGAAGATTTGGAGAAATTCAGATTTATGATGTGTTTAACATGATGATTCTTTGTGCAGATTATTGTATTGTAGAAAAAATAGCAGGAAATAAATAAATTTAAATATATATTTAGCAAAGTACCTGCTTCCATTAATCTCTCCATGTAGGAGGGGGATAGAAAGCTCCACACATTAGTAGTTGTGGGTCTCAGAAGAATTATAGCAGTGAATATATGGCAGCTAGGAAAATAAATATATATATACTTATTTGAGAAAATACTTTTTCAAAACAAGCAACCAAAAAAAACACGCCACCCCTGAGAAGCAGGAAAAAATATATCAAATCTTGTATCAGATCTTCCCCTCTCTTTATTTTATCTTTCTTTTTAAAAGCTAAATGGTATTGAGAGAATTCTGCATTTAAACATAGTAGATTGGACAGTCTTGGGTACTTCAGTGGTCATCACTAGAGATTTCTTGACTCCTGTCTTTTTGTGGCATCTAACTTGTTCTGTGAAAAGTAAAAGTGAAATAAAAATCACAGAAACTGTATTTACTCCATTGTACCTCTCTGTAACTTCAGAAAAATTACTTTTGTATATTGAAGGACAGAGCCTTCCGATTTTGATGCAGTTAAAACTATTTTTAAGTGTTCAGAAACCAAAGCCAGTTTAAGATTTATGAAATAGGAATATGATTTAGAAGAGGTCTTGTGAAATTAGTTCACAGTTGTATGAAAGGTCCTTTAATAAACGGTATTTTGTAACAGCAATTTTAGTGCAAACTACAGTCTCAACACAAAGTGGATAATAAGGGAAAAAACGAAGAAATGTGCATCTTTTATCCTTAAACATTCAGTTAGTGAAGCAGTTCTGGACACATAGGTAAAAAAACTTCCTTTTCCATTCTTAAGAAAGACTTTTTATGTGATCTGCCAGCAATTTACTGATGCTGTAACTATTTTAGTGATTTTTTTTTTCCTTCTCACTTACTTTGCCTCAGGCCTAAATTGAACTGAATATACAAACAAAAATTATTCATTTCTGAAAGTTTAGCAGGATTGCAAGCTTGTCAGTTCTCGCTCTTAAGAGTAATTACTTTTGAACGTGGTCTTATTGAAATACCCTTTGACATTCTAACTCTTGAGTGAATGCGAAGTATTCATTAAAACTTCTTAAGGCTTTCTACAAGTTTTGCACTTAACTTATTATTCATTTATTTTTAGCCCAAACTCTTTTCCCTAAGCAATGAAATTTTACAAAATCTGTCAGTGTTACAGTGGTGCAAAAGCATTAAAAATAAAAAGTAATTTTTTTAATAATTTACAATTTTGAGGACTCCCATTTACTTTATATGTGAATTTGTTGTGCATTTAGTAGATTAACAATGTTCTACCGTTGGATCAAGGGTTTCTGTAATGCCCCATAAACATAACAATTTTGGTTTTGTTTTGTTTTTTTTCCACTGAACTCAGGAAACTGGTACCTTTATTTTGTCTTAGTGAAAAGATGGGAAGAATTCAGTGTTGCTGATTTTACTATCTATTTACAAGTGATTTAACCATTTTTTTCTGTCTTAAACTGATGCAGCTAATGTTAAATTTTGTGGGATGTATTCAGCTACGACAATGACAGTATATGCTTTGCTTCTTACACATTGAATTTGCTTACAAAGACATTACAAACATGCATGGGAAGGCATGAAATCAGCAACTGCCATTATGTGTCGCTTTTGAAAGGGTTGTACCTTCTTGAAAATCTAATTATCTCCTTTCAACCTATCCTTTCCTTATATACTCATCCTCTCCCTCACATGCAGACAAGCAGAGTGCTTCTCAGGGCACATGGACTTAAAAATGTGACTCAGAGGTCAGTAGATTCCAGAGCCTCAGGCAGGAAGTGAATATCACAGTTAAGGGCAATTTACTGTGACCATCCTGCCCCAGGAGTCTCCTAGCACAACCAAGGGGCTTGTCTGTGTCTCAGTTTCTCGCATTGTCAACTTCCATGAGTTTGCGTAGGAAGGCATGATTCGTATTGAATTAGAAATATCTCTGATGTATAAAAATTACTTGTTTGAGGAAAGGTTTTCAGCAGCTGATCTTTGCCAAAATTTAAGGTTCCTGTAACAGGTTCTTGTGTTACTATTCCTGTACTGCTAACTGATTATTAACCAAAAATCCAGTAAGGTGAAATATAATCAGATTTCCTGTAGAACAAAGAAAGGAATAAAGCAATTATATGTTCCTGCCTTTTTTTCCTTTTCTTTCTCTCTTTTTTAAATTCTCTCTCTTTTTTTTTTTTTTTTTCCCCCCTCCACCTCCCAGCTGTATGTGGAGGTAACAATGCAATTAAGACACCTAAATCAGTATCACCAATGTGCTTCCTTTTGCATGGCACATCAAGTATTCTTTAAGAATTGTCTTTAACATAGACTCTTTGTCTTTTTGTTTTAAAACGTCATTTGAATAGCTTTGGCAAATTGCTTAATTGTTTATTGATCCAGTAGTTATTCAGCTTATTATTCCATGGTGCTTTTTTTGTTGTTTTCTTGAGCATTACTTCAACTCATTTTTAAACTTCTGGGTAAAGCTTATATCAAACTCTTTATCAAAGTTTTGTGCTTTGCTTATATTCCGTGTTGCTGAAGTGTTAAGGATAGAAATTATATTGAAATACATCAACAGTTAATGAACCAAATTGTCCACAAATTTAGAATTCATTTCTCACATTGTAGGCAGAAGATAGTTATGGCAAATTTTGCAACAGTCAACTCCCACAAGGTCATATTTTATTAAACTGAGTAAATTGGATGAGTCAGAGCCATAGCTGTCTAGGAATTTAAACAAAATAATTGACACGCTATCTGCCAAACATACTTTATTTTTCTTTATTTTTATAGTGGGTGGTAGGTTAAAAGATGTCTGCATAAACACTAGTTGATGAAGACAACAAGATGGTGGGATTTATTTTTTTGTTGTTCTTGTTTGTTTGTTTGCATTTTGCTTTGTTTTACATTCCTCAAAACTTATCTACTTCAAATATGACTGTCATATATCCTATGTTCCCTTCCTTTTTGTTCAAAGAGTAGGAACTCTTTTTGGATAGAGTGGAGGAAATGCTAAAATCCACTGTCACTTCCAGAGGAAAATATCCCTTTCAATGTTTATTGATTTTTCAAATCCATCTACATTTCTTCTGTAATAACAGAGTAATTCTGTTTTTATGCTAATAGTATGTGTTCAACAATGGACTGAAGGTAGAAAGTTAAAGGAGTTTTTTGAATTTTACCATGGCAGATATCCTCCAATCCCTGAATCCATAGATGAAAATAATCATGCTGCAGTGCCAAGAAATTAGTATCCTAATACAACTCCAGAATGCTTTGAAAACATAGCGTTGCATAACTGAATGGACTCATTATGACTAAAATTGTCTGAAGTTCTATTGCCTTTTTGTTTATATCTGGCAGGAATCAAACTATCTCACCATGATACACAATAGGTTTTTCTAAATATGGTGAAAAACTAGAATGTTCTTCAGATCAAGTATTGACTGCAACAGAATTGAATGGAAAATTCTGGCTTATATTAGTGGTACATTCTTGTGTTGGAAAGTGATCGGTACATCACTCATCTTTTGATGGAAGCTTCTGTTACCAGATGGAAAATAAAATAAATTAAGAATTTCTGGTCCCTCAAAAGATAGCACTAAAGTAAGTATTTATACATTTCTCTCCAAAGAACAAGGATTTAATGCTTTGGGACAATGTTTTGAAATGTTATGTTTTAAGCCTTCCCTTGTCCCACCCCTTGTTCCTTGACCACTTCCCTTTTCCCTTCCCCTAGAAATTAGCTACCATCACTATCTGTGGTAGCATCATTATCTGGGTAAAAAGCTGAAGCCCTCAAACTAGAGTTCTTTGAGTAAGGCAACTAAACCTATATCTAAATACATTTTGTGCATAGCTCACCTTTGCCAGAGGATCTCAATAGCTACATTTCTTAGAAACTTCAGCTCCTGGCATATTATCACTTTTGAGTCCTAACGTAAATCATGTATTTCATCAGAGTTGTCTTTCAAATAAAAAAGAATTAGTGTAGTTCAGTTTTATGTTCTCTTTTCCTAAGATTATGTTGTTAGATTATATGTCATTCTGCTTGAATAGAATGTAAGATAAATGGTCACTTTGCAATCTTATGGTACAGCCTATGCAAACATTTATTAAATAGAACTGATAAATATAGTTTAGCTTAACTGTGCAATTGCATTTCTTGCTAGATTCAATTTAAATATACTCAGCGCATCTATCCTGTCAAAGTCCAGTCCTGTTGTGTAAGAATATGTTAGAGTGACATGCACAGCATTTCAATGATGTGCTTTATCTTTATTCCGTACCTGGTTCTTTTATAAAATCTATTTTAATTTCCCTAAGATCAGTGTATTGCAGAAAAAATTCATAGTAGCTAATTGTATTAGTATCTACCTTCTTTGCACTAAGAAAACTTTAATGAGATTTAATATCAAATGTGAAATAAACAGCTGGCTTTTATTTGCTGTATCTAAGAGCTTGCCAAAGGCCATTGAGTAATCTTCCTCACTTTCCACACATATGCATGAGATCCTATCTAAGTCCTGATGGAGCACCCATATACAGTAAATCATTTCTGCAAAGGATTTCTCTGGACTTGTCTTTTTCTTTTGTCATTTTTTCATCCCATAGCTTCTACTGCTACTATGGTTATATATAGGATGAACTGTAGGTATTCTGGAGTCATTAAGATCCAGTAATGCAGAAGTACTGTTTTTAAATGATGCCCATTTCATGAAAGGTGAACATTTCATGCTTTCTTTTATGAAGGGTAGTACTACTGCAGCAAAATTAAGTACCGGCTTTTTTGGTATTATATATCATTATTTATCTAAGCCAATTGTTGATTAATAACACAGGTAGTAACAAAAAAAGAAAAAAAATCATTTAAAGGTAACTTAAATATCCTTATGAAAATGTTATCAAGAACTCCTAATTCATGACCTTAAGACTCACACACACAGGAATCACACAACCTGTATACTCAAATCATTTTCTTTTGCCAGTGCAAATGGGATTAAATTAAAGGCTGGACTTTACAGTTATTCAGCTTCTTCATTGGGGAAGAAATATCCAAGAACTATCCCAGGAAGAGGATTGTGATTTAGGTACAGTTCCTACTCAGATACTGCTTTGTCTAAGGAAAGCAATTTGTTGCTATCTGTTTTCTTTGCATAACCCCTTTCTTTGTTAGGAATGTGTTAAGACTCTTCTGTTCATTTTGTTATTTTTTCAGTTAACCTTGCTGGAAAGGAAATATCTAGAGACTTTGTGATTAAGATAGGACTTGGAAGAATCAGAATGCTTTACTGGATCAGGAGTAGATCTCTCTACCATACAGAGCTGAGCAATTGAAGAAAAATGCAAGCTGCTATAATAAGCCAAGTGCAAAATTGGATTACAAAGTCATTAGAGGCTGTAGTTGTTCAGCACCTTTTAGCCCTTGGGAAAGATTATTAAACAAATGAAAATGGTTTTAAAACTAAGCATTTTATTCCTTTCAAGTAGGGGTTATTATTTCTTTTAACTTCTAATTGTTGTGCATAATACTGTATAATATCAAATTTAAAATGTATTTACTGCCCTTATAAATGTAGATCAGTGACTATGCTTTAAAACATGCAATCTTTTTGCCTGTTTCTGTAAACAGGACATTTATATAAAAGCATATTTTTTACACTTCTTTTGTGATTTCTGGTATATTTTTTAAAATCAAAATGCTTAAGGATATTCAAAATTCCTAAAATGATATTTTAGCTTTTATCATTTTTCATTTTTTAAATTATTCATGAATTTGACTGTATATTAAGAGAAAGTATTTGTGAATGAGTGTGTCCAAGTGTTTCTTTTTTTCAGACATCGTAGAATCAGGTAAATATTGGTTATGAAGGGTCACTGGGAGTCATCAAGACCGGTTTCCACCTATAGTGCAACTGTTACAAGCACTGAGTCGTATTAGGTTTTACTTTCTTATGTTTAGTTGTAAGATCCTTCAAGAATGTTCTACAACAGTTCTTGTTCCTGTGCTGTTTCTCCTCTAATGGTGAAATTGTTTGTCCTAATATCCAGTCTTAAAAACTATCCTGCAGTTTTTGTCTGATGTCTATTTTTGATCTGCCATGTCTGAAAAGAGTTTCCTGTGGTCAAATTTATAAATCCCCTAAGTAACTGAAATCTGCCCATAGAGTGGCTGTTCTAACCATAAGTGTACCATCAGTGGCAATCATTGTTACCTTTCAGTGCCTGACTGCAGTTAAGCACCTAGGCCCTAACAGAAAGGTCCAAGGGCTGGATGCTCTGTTATTTTGTTTGTTTGGCTCCTTACATACTCAAGGCTTGCTTCACATCATGACCCCAGTATTGCCACTAATATATATTACTCAGAGGATTGGAAGTTAACTGGGAGTAACATGCTGAGATTGAACTGATTAAATAGCAGACTGCCAAGTTGAGACCTTGTGTAAAACAGCTCTTTGAAGTGTTCTGTGTGTTCTGTAAAGAGGAAAAATGAACCATCTTCTTAGAATCATATATGGCATCTTCAGTAAAACTCATCCTTGCTCCCTATGTAGTCAGCATTACGTGTGATCTGCATTATGCTCCCTACAGTTATCCAAACATGTGTCTGGGCAGACGGAATCATTTCTTACTTATCTGTTCCTGGAACGTGAATGAGGCATCAAGACAAGTTACGTTCAGTCTTTCACTTGTTTTTTGTTTTCTCAGGGAATTAACCATTAATCTCACAATACGAATTCAAAGAGGTTGTGAGGGTCATGTGAATTACTGGGACTGCACAAATATCAAATTCTGCTTTACCACAATAGACTGACTTATCCACTCTCTTAATCTTCAAGTAAAATATATTTTCTCTCTTACTCATCAGTTCTTTTTTGATATCTTTCCACAAATTTCTGACATATAAATACATTAGGTTTTGTTGTTGTATTAGGCATGGAAAGTATTAGGAAAGATAATGTGTCTTTAAAGATTGATCCCTTCAAAATTTTTACTTATAGTTTTTTTTTTGTTTGTTTGTTTTTGTTTTTTTATGGACACTGGGCTATGCTGACAACAAACAAACAAAAAATAACCCAGCAACAAAGTTGTGGCAGAATTGCTAATGTAGAAATTTGTCCTAGTATGTGAAAAACAATCAGTGTTTAACAGGGACCACCAATACTTTGGTAGTATTGTCTGATTTTTATTATATATATATTTTTTTAAACTTAGTTTAGTACACACAGTTATTTAGGAATACCCAGATTCAATTCCAAGTACTTTTTCTAAGTTCTCCCCTCTAGAGTTCCTGCTTCATTTAGATTCTTACTGCATAAAGTGTCTGTTTGTCACAAATTTATTATACACTGTTTTGTTTTTCTTCTCCTGCATGCACACTGTGCATCTCACCATCTCACTCACTGATCTGCAGAGTCCCTCATATTACACCCTCAAGTGTATCTTGAGTGCAGTCTGAACTGTTGATTTTCACCATATTATGCAACAATTAAGATCAATTTAGTAATGAGAGAGAGTTAAATAGGTCAGTTTAAATCATACTTGCAGGCTGTTGATTAAAAAAAAAAAAAAAAAAAAAAAGACATTATTTTCCTAGAGTTGGAATGGGAGAAATTGCAAGAGTTTCTGAGAGTTTAAAAAGGTACTTAAATTATGCCTCAAAACATTTTTGTATGCAGAAACAAATCTGATCAGATTTAATAGGTCCTCTGGAAGTCCTGCTCTTACATAACATATACCGCAGTTGTTTTATATAAATATTTCTGTTAGACCTTCCCAACCAAAAGGCAGTAAAGGCTGTAGTAGAAATCCCCAAGTAACTTTTAGTAAAAGTAATAAATAAAATGCAAAACTTATGCAAACTGAATATGAAGTCAACCTAAGTTGTAATTATTACTTTGTTATTCTTTATTCAATGCTTTCATTGGAACCAATATTTTTTGCATTTTGCTGACTAAAGTGAAATTCCTATTGATTTGATTAAGAATAATGGATTGTGGAAGGGACTGAGATACAAAATTCTTAGATTCCCAAGACTATGAATGTAGATTTTTTTTATTTTTTTTTTTTAATTGAGAAATGATAGTATATTTGTTTAACTTAAAAATTGGCGGTTGAATGAAAATGCAGTACTAAGTTGCTTGTGACTATCTTTGTATTTTTCTTCCCCTTGCCTTTGATATTTGAGTGTGCCTGTGGAGGTGAGGGAATGAAGAAACAAACCAAAAAGATACAGATTGAAAGAATACATGAATGAAACTTTAAAAAAATCCTGGAAATTTATCATATTTCTCATTTAGCATTTCAGCTAAAACAGATATACAAATACCAGATATTTCTGGTATTTAAAATAGTGTTTCCCAGTAAATGCAAACTTGTATAGATTATTTATATATAACACAGAGAGGCAAGTATTTTCTTCTGGTGTCAAAAGCTTTTGAGTCTTACTTTCATGACTAATGTTAGCATAAAATCTTGTTTTTATAAAGATGCATGCAGGTCTGTAAGCTTTTCACTAACTTTGGGTGAGCCTTAGGCTACTGTTCATGAATGAACCCTGTATGTGGATGTAGGGAAGTGAGAAAAAGTCACAGTATTTAGCATTTCCTCCATCTCAAACCCATTTATCCATGTACTTTACTTTTATAAGGTCATTGAGATATTATTGTGATGGGTGACCTTATAAAAATCATATAGCCGCAGAAAGCTACATTTTAAAGGAGGAATGTTGAACACTTTGTCCAGATGTTACTTAAAATAGGTTTTCAAATATAAAACAAAATTTAAAAAAATCAGACATGAAAGCATTAGTGTAAACATAGTGAACGTATATATTCTTCCCTTAAAGCAGAAGGAAATGAAGGGAAATGAGATCATAAAAACAAAAACAAAACAAAAAGAAAAAGCAAAACAGTGTCCCTCCCCTCCCTCTTCCCCCCCCCCCCCTCAATACATATCATTTAGTCTTTAAGATCTGTATACAATTATTTTTTTTTTTTTTCCTTGCAATCTCATCCTTTATCTACTTTATTTCCAAACATTTCACAATTATGTTTCACATTTCCTTTTCCTTTGGATAGATTTCAGGCTCCTGAAATGTTTTTCCAACAACCAATTTATTACCTTTATTTTGTGCTATCGTTCTTACTTGATGTTCCATTTTCTCTACATCATATCACATAAAGGTTTTCCCCCTCAACTTTGTAATCTTCAGATATTCATAAATATTAAAATTGCATCTCTTTACTTAGTTCTGTTGGGCTGATCTGTCCTCATAAAATAAGTTCTTCTAATCACTTGATCAGTGTTTCATCTTTGAACATACTACTTGTTATTATCACTTTAGTTGTAAGGTCATTAGACTTAGGGTATTTCTGGTCTCATAGTTGCACGACACTAAAGGATATGATCACATTGATGAGATAGGGTAATGTGAATTAATCTGGTAAAATTTCTTGTTCATTTGGTATTGCTTTGAACTTTCTTCACAAGCAAGATAGAAACACGACAAATCTTCAGTGACTGAGGTTGTTTTCTCTTTAGAGACAGTTATTTCTTGTTGGAGATGAAGAAAAGTTGCAAAGGTTGGTTATTTGGCCTCCGTCTTCCCTGGAGCTAAAAGAAGAAGAGGAAAAAAAAAAAAAAAAAAGAAAAAAAAAAGGGGAAAAAAAAAAAAGCTGAACTTGAGAGAGATTTCTTGTTTTGCTAATTAGTTTTAAATCTCTGAAGAGATATTTTCTCTATGTGATTTCCATTAATGCAGTATTAAATTTGTTATATCTGTCTGTATTAGGAATACATATTTATTTAATTCAAAGGTCTAAAGTTAATTAAACATGCTTACCTGCCATATATAATTCTGATTAATTTACATACAAAATGTTTGTCACAGCATAGCAAAGCATAATATCAGCAGTTCTGTAAAATTCCATTATTGATATTTTATCCATGTTTGCTAATTGTGATCCTGCAAGTTCATGAGAGTTGGTTAAAAAAAAGGTATCCTTTTTGAAATGACGTGATTGCACTCTTTTTTTTTTTTTAATTGTTAGTGTTGGATATACAGACTTAGAAGTAACCAATTACTGAAAAGTCTGAATTTATGAAATTTTAACAGTGCACAAGTTTGAACTCATTGGGAGTTTAGTGGCTCTGATGTTCAGGTCATTGGGTTTCTGTTACTGAATACCAAAAATCTTTTTTTTTTTTCTTTCCTTTTTTTCTTTTTCTTTAAGTGTTAGATGATATCTTTATTTAAAGAAAAGAAAGAATTAAAAAGGTTAAAAACAACAACTTGTTTTTAATTTAGCCCTTCAGACAGCTAAACTTGTAATAGAATAAAAGGGTAAGTATACAGATGAGTATTTCATTTATTCTATTGCATTATAGCGTGGGATTTTGATTTTATGTGTTCAGATGAAGAACATTCATTGTCAGACAAACTGGCCTGAACTGCAGTTTTATGTTTGTGTTTGTATCTCTACTGTGACAGACTTTTTTCAGAAACAAGTAACAGTTTCTGCTCAAATAAAAAAGGACTGTGGTTCAAGCTTCAGTTTTTTCTTTATGGAATTCATGCAGTGATTATTATTATTATCAGGTCATAATTTCGTGGCAGTTGAAGTCCATTTGTAACAGTTGGTGCCATGAGTATTTTTGTCCAGTTACAGTAAAGAGCAGAGCATCTTAAACTCTTTACTGGTGTTACAAACTTTCATAATAAATTGAAATTAAAATTAAAAAGTATTCTTCTTTCCTTTGGTTTCTCACACACTTCATTTGTTGTCAGTATTATTATGTTTAATTGATGTACCATGTGAATGTACCATTCTATGTGAATATAAGGGAAATAAAAGAAAATAAGTGTTTTTTGCTGTTAGTTTTGCAGTATGTTTATAATGTACTATGTGTAGTGTGAAGCAGCAGCACTGTGTGAAGTGCTAGCATGCTAATGTAACATATATAACCCACGGATGGTAATTATACCATTCATATTATTGTTAGCATTAATAACTCCCCTTCAAACAGATGACCAGTAGGTGAGAATAGGTGTCATGGATGTTGTTATATGAACCACACAATATCTTGTGAACAGAATTCCTGCTGTTACAGAAGAATTAAATACTCAGTTCAGTGCTTTCTGGTTTTGGCTAGCACACTGCTCTTGTTCTTAACTTTAACAGATTGTGGTGTTCTTTGTATACCTGGAATTGGAGAGCCTGGCCCAAAACTGTATTTCTGTCATACTTGTTTTGTATTTATCTTGCATTAAATCATAATATTAGGAAATCCCTGTGCTCTAAAATGACATTTTATACCTACATTTATTCATGTGTTTTGTGTGCTTAAAATGGTGGATGAAATTACTGTGCTTCTAAGTGAACTCTCACTTTTATTAGAGCTTAATGGTCCTACAGGTAACAGATATATGCATGATCTCAAAAGCAGACTTCACAGTGGGAAAGCAATCTTTTCCTGTTTTTCTCTGTTCTGCTGCTGGTCTCAGCAACTGAACACAAACACCTGATAGCTTTGTTTTTATTGGCAGTTCGATGATCTATGGACTTTGGCATCATTGAGTTTTGTTTCTTCTTCTGATTGGCATGTTTCTTTGTCAGGCAGACCTAGTCTTACTTGATAAGAAGATTCCAGTATGTTCCAAAAAGAGTTATGGGTAGTGATGGTGTTTCATTTTTACATTTAGCATCCTGGGACTTGATATTCCTGTCAGGAGCAACACAGATAGATATTTTTAATTTGCTGGACCTTCATTTTCTGTGTTTTATATTGTTTCATATTCCACTCATCTGTTATACTACTGTTGTTTATGTGGTAATATGTTGAAAATGTATCTGAATTTAAAGTACATACGTGGAATTGGTATAGTAATAGTATATTGTATGGGAAACCGGTAATCTCAGCCTGAACCTCTGATTAATCAGCTGTACAAGTGTCGGGTCAGCTGTGGGAGCACAGTTGAGGGTAATTCAGCTGTGCTTCCAGAAGGGGTGGAGGTTGGCTCCACCTCTTTTGGACTTCATTTAAGGGCTGACCACTACTAAAGCAGCATCTCTTTGAGGTCCCTCCTCTGTGGAGACTGCCTCAGTGTTTTCTAGCCAGACTGAAGGTTTCTATACTGGTGAGTTTTTTCTATGGATCCTTTTGGATATATATCACCATCCTTCTTATATTATTACCATCTTTGTATTTTTTTCACCTTACATGTAGTAATATAAGTAATATATTTAAGATAAATTATCAGAAAGACATGATCAAATTCAGAACTTTGATATTCAGATACATATTTTGGTGAGAAATCCCACGTTAGTTTTAATATGGTGTGGATTAATGCATGCAGATGAGTACCACACAGTTGCTGGCTCATTCTCCCCTCCAGCGGTATAGGGGAAGAGGATCAGGAAAAGAAAAAACAAAAACACCACAGTAGAGTAGAACTTGTGGGTTGAGATAAAAACTGTTTACTAAGAAAAGGAAAAGGAGAACAGCAATGCTAATTATAAAACTATGTACTTACAAATCAAGTGATGCACAGTGAAGTTGCTCACTAGCAGCAGACTGATGCCCAGCCAGTCCCTGAGTAACAGTTGTCCCACAGCCAACTCCTCACAGTTTTTAATGTTTTTTTGTTTCACAAAAAAAATGTATGGTATTGGCCAGCTTAGGTCATCTGTCCTGGTTCTGTCTCCTTGTGCCCCCACAGCCTCTTCCCTAGCAAGACAGCTCAAGAAGTTTAAATGTTCTTGATTC
Source organism: Coturnix japonica (assembly GCF_054131305.1). Classification (NCBI taxonomy): domain Eukaryota; kingdom Metazoa; phylum Chordata; class Aves; order Galliformes; family Phasianidae; genus Coturnix; species Coturnix japonica. The sequence goes on along the minus strand of NC_140667.1, from coordinate 20,672,785 downwards.
TGTGCAGCCACTGCTCAGCAACAATTAAAACATCAGTGTTATATTAATGTTGTTTTTCTCCCAGAGCCAAATATTAGCATCATCCCAGATGTTATGAAAGAAAAAATACCCACCTTTGTCCTGCTGAAACCCGGACACGTAGAAATTTTCATTTTAAATAAAATTGGTTTTGACACTAACTGTAGTAAGTAGCTAAGGATTTTCTCTTCTTATGTGCCAATCATGCTTCTGTCCACTTGATTTTAAGGAGCAAAGGGAACTCATAGAATTTCTCGCATTTCTTTGCTGGAGTTAGAATCATAAAATAATAGAATATCTAGGTTGGAAAAGACCTTCAAGATCACTGAGTCCAGTCATCAACCTGGCCTACCAATTCCTGTAAATAGATCTGTCCCTTTGCACCCCAGGATTGATCCTGGGTAAGCATTTTAATTAAGAATCTAATTCTGCATAATGCTGAAAGTCTTTTATTCCCACTGAATACTACTGAAGGTTGCTAGGCACCTCAAAGAGTCAGTGAATATCACAGCTTGCTTAGCACATGGTACTACATATGCCATTTGCAATCTCTGCTTAGAGCATAATTCTATTGCTGTCACTGTAGATTATTCAGTGTGGTTTGGGAGTTTGTTTTGCTGTGCTTAGAATGTGATTCCATTTCTTATAAAATGGTATTATTCTGTGGATTGTGATTCATGGATCTAGTAAAAACAGATCACTGAAGTGGGGAGAGGAAAGATTTGAGATTTTTGTATGTTCATTTTCCGGAACATTTTATACAGAATCTCTCCAGAAGATCATACCAGCGAATGACTGAAATGATAGTAATAAAAAAAAAAAAAAAATCATTTTCTTGCTAGCATTGCTTGATCCTTATTCTTTAAATATTGTTTATTGTCACATGCTATTCCCATATAGTCTGTGTAATGCTGGTGGTATGCAGGATGCACTTACCACAAAATAAGCATACCCCCAAAGCCTTAGGGCATTGAGCTACCCTTTTATTCCATGTAACTTATTGCAGAAGTGCTCACAGGATGACATGCTTTACTGTGTGCTACCTTATTGCTTTATTATTAGGCTTCAGAAAGGTCAGATAGGCATGACTTAAATTCTTGAGAAAACAATGCTGTAGAAAGTTGCTTTTTTTCATTTTCTCTCTACTGGAGGACCTGAATATTTTTCTGGAATCTGCAAGAGTATTTTTTGTATCATGTGGAAAGCAGAGAATTGTTTCCAATTCCCATTGTGGTAATCAATGAGATGTAAAATTGCAGCAGTTCCATGCTGCCTAGAGCCTCTCCTGACAAACCCTGTTTGGTTTGTCAGAATGCATAAAGCACTCATAAGACCATAACATTAGCCCTATTTCTCTTTAATGTGACTGGTCAGAGAAAGAAGCTAGCTCTTAAGGAGATATTTTCATTTGCTTAATTAACACTGCCATGGCTATTGTACAGAAAATTCTTTCTGTGTTATGAATATATTTCAGGATGCGTGTGGGGACCATTATTTGTACGTATGATGCATAAAAATCAAGAAACCCGTAGACCATCTCTGGAATTATTTCACTTTTGACAATTTCATTCACACATAGGAAAAAAGGAAAGTCTGTATAGTATTGTGGGGTTTTTTTTGTTTGTTTGTTTTTTCTCGTATTTGTGTTTAGTCAGGAAAGTAGTGTTTGTCACTATTCAGTCTGAATTATGAATATGTAAATATATATACATATATTTCCAAATTGTGAATATATACATTCATTTGCTAGTTCATAAGAAATTATTTTGCAGCATATGCTTAGGAGGAAGAAACTTTTAATACTGTGTTTTGAATGTATGTGAAGTATGACATATAACAAATAAAACAGGCATGGCTTAGCCCCAAAGTGTTTTCCTATGGGTGTCATTATATTTGGAGTGATTGTGTTGCTTATGGCATTAGCAATGGGCCAGAAGCTTCTTGTCTGTGCCTCTGACGCAGATAACTATAGTCATCATTTATCAGTCCCTTTGAGGTGTTTATAAAATACTCCATTCTCATTCCCTTTACTACTAGAAAAAAACATTAGCTTTATATAATGACATTTCTCTTGACTACCATAGCTGATAAGAAAATAAGTGAATGAATGTTTGTAAATCAGGTATTATTTTTTCTACAGTGGTTATTCCTTTAGCATAGAAACTAAGAGGATTGTCAGTTTCTTGTCTCATTTTGAACTATATGCCAGAACTATATGCCCATTTTCTTTTGTTCTGCATTGATTTTCTAATGAATGAGTGAGTGATTGAATGAATATGGAATGTTATTGCTGTTTTCCAACCTTTCACTACTTAAATTAAGTTTTTTGACAGCAACAAAAACAATGATCCTTAATATAATTTAAGAATGACATTATGCCTTAGTTTACTAAATGTGTTTCAAGTATACTAGCTACGCCTCAATCTGCCACAAGTCAGCAGATATGAATTTTTGTACCTTACATGGAATTAATCTCACAGGTATATAAAAAAAAAATGTTGTGTAGCTGTTTACTTATAGGATAAAAAAAATATTTATTCCTCATTAAAGTAAGACAAATCATAGTATTTGTATACTTCTGAAAGTAATATGTCAGCTAAAATCTGTACATACTTACGATACCTTGGGGAAAAAAAGACCTGCAAGTGATATTACCTTCATTTACAATATCTTCAGGCTATGAAAGGCAGAAAATATGTTAAATAATGGGGTAGATCATTCACATTACTTCTTTATCTGTAATCATCTAACATTGGAAATGCTTTATGAGTGAGAAATGCCTGTATGGAGTAGTGAGAGGGAGCATCCTATGTCTCTCCTACAGACAAAATCCTATTTGTTTTTAAAGTTAATTTTCATTTTAAAAACCAATTAATTAATTAAACAGAAATTTGTCAGACAAGAGTCTGGAGATTATTAGTAGTCAAAAGAGCTAGTCATAAAATGGAAGGACTGTTGGCAGGGGTAAATATTTTAATGCCATTTTGTTTTTATAAACACATACACATTAAAGAGACATTAGTCTTATTTCTTATACTATACTCTCACTCTAAAAAAAATCACCCACAGCTTTGTATTAGTTAGGTTGGGCAGAACAAATAGACTAAAGTATTGGTTCAACATAGATAAACTAGTGTATTGATTAGATGTACAAAACATTTCCAGTCAATAATACATGTATTTGAGTGAATTTATCTGCTGTAAGTCATGTAGAAAAGCATGGAATGTGATTTTAGAAATTGGTATTTATACCTTAACTTGAGTTGTTTTGGACAATAGCTGTGCAGAATTACCTAATCTCCATCTGCTTAACTCAGATGCAGAAGTATAAAAATATCAATATACCAGAGTTGCAACTATTCTTTGTTTTGTTTCCATCTGGTATCCTTGAAGGAAGAAAAATCAGAAGTGCAGTACAGAAAAATTATAGGACTGCTGCAGAAGAGTAATCCTTACTGAGGATTTTACTGGGTTAAAGATCAGAAAAACATTGTTACGGCCTTGCTATGAATAATCAAGGATCGAGGACATTTGGTGTATATAAGTTGTAATCTGTTAAGTGTATAAAGTAGAATAGAGCTCTGAAATAACAGAATGTGTCAGCAATTGAGAGGAATAGAAGCTGACACAAATGCCTTTTTACATCATCAACTAAACAGATAGCTGGGTTTCCTGCACAGTGAGTCAGCAGTTATTTGGAAGTGAGTTTTAACTTCATATTTAATAGTAAGAATGTTTATAAAGATATAAGAATAAGATAGATGAATTTTTTTAAAGATATACTTCTACATTTAAGAAACTGTTCCCTCTCTGTATCCTCTGAGACTGTTGAAAGTCTTATGTGGAAATAGCGCCCTGCAATTTTTTGTTTTATCGACCTTACTCTTACTTGTTACTTAACATAAATATCCAGAGTTCACACACATCCTATGAACTGCTTGTGAGTGATTCAGATTTGTAATTAAAAGCTTCTAATACTGTTTCAGATATCCTTGAGACAATACAGGAGACTTCTTCTGTACAAGACTTCTACAGGAGCAAACAGATGAGATATGGGATTTGCACTCTTATGGAATTGCAGCTTGGGTCACATTGTAGTAATGTCAAGCATCTGAAATAGCTACCCTTTGTTTGGTAGTTGAATGCTGCTCCCATAGTGATATATTTGGATATCTGAAAGCAAAATAGTAGGAACTGTGTTTTTTTGTCCTCGTTTACTATGTCAACATGGTAAGACATACTACCCTGTGTGTTTGGTTTTTTTTTTTCTCTAGTAAGTGTTTTACTTCAGATATTTTTCATCCCATTGCAATTAAAAATAAATAAATAAATAAATAAAAGCAGTTTTGATAACAATTACAAAAGCCTGATTATAACTTCAAAGAGCTTTTGTTACTCATTGATAAATTTAAAGATGAAGGATCTGTTATACTGGGTTAAATGTGAAGTAAAATGAGTGCACTTGAGGAAATGAACATTGGACTGATAGTATTGACATTACGAAAGATTTCTTGCAGTTCTTCTTGGCAAGTTACTCAAGCAAGGATTATACTATATATATTAACAATAATTTTCCTTTCAAAGTTTTCTTAACATGTTGTTTCCCTCACAGTGTCCTTTGGATAAACATTCTTCAACACTGCATTTAATTGTAGTTCATATCCAGAAATCTAAGCTATTTTGTATCTCTCTTTTCTTTGGAAGAGCAGAGGAAGGGTGGCCCAAATGTTTTTGAAATACCTTTTCTTTTTTCTGCACAAATGCATGTCAGGTGAGATTTTCCAGCATAAATATATTATATTTCATGCCTAAACTTAATCAGAGATTTCAGAAATAAGATGAGACTGCTTGCAATTTATTCTTTAATGTGTCTTGAGGAATTTCTCTTTCTGAAATTTTTGCTCATTTCTTAAGTTCCTTCTCTAGTAACTAATTCGTTGTATTTCCCTTTTTTTTTTCTTTCTGTAGTTAAGTCTATTGTTGGGTTTTGTATAATAGTACATGAAAAATATATTTATTTTCAGTTTTCTACTTCTATGTTCTTGAACTTTTTCAAGCTGCTTGCTAAAGTAGATTGGAAAGTAGATACTCGGGTATATGCTTCTGGTATTTTTCATTAGATTTATTTCCAGGAAGTGAATGGTGACTATGCTTTACATGAGTAGGAAACATCAGGCCCTCAATTTTTGCTTTTATAATGATACTGTGTAAAAAGTGAATATAGGTATGAGGAAGCTGCTTATTAGTAAGCAGCTACTTTACTTTATATTATACTTGAGATTTCTTGTATTATAGTAACTCTCGGGAGTATAAATTGAGTTTTGTGTGGAACTATAAACTTATGTCATTGCTTGGAATAACAGAGGTAAAATAACTTAGAAAATTGTCTCTGGTGACTCCTTGAATAGAAAAATTCTGTTTCTCCTGTTTAATGAATCCCTTTGCCCATCTATTTCCATGGATGCTTTCACTGCTTATAAATATCTCTAAGAACAAACATTTTTTACCCAACAGATTATTTTTGAATCCATATTATTCATGTAGTTGTCTGTATTTTGTTTTGTTGGACAATGCTGCAATTCAGGTTTTGGGCTTTTTTTTTTTTAAAAAAAAAAAAAACAAAAACAAAACAATATTAAGAATTTATTTAAAATACCTACTTTGTACTGTTAAATTTGGGGTAAATGAATATTGATGCCTTGCATAATCTTCTAATTGTCACGGTCTCAGCAAGTCATGAATTAATGTATATTGATACAGACACTTTTCTTTTTTTTTAAAGTATAACTGAAAGATTTTTTCATGGTTGTTTATTCTTTTATTCTGCTTAAAATAACCTTTATGCATAGCTTTATTGGTAAACAGCAGAAAGTAGATGTTAAGAGCCCTAGTTTCAGCTTCATTTTCTGTCTCTGATTTGCTCTGCTCCTTTACTACAAAATACAGCCACAGGTCAAGGTAATCAGAAAGAAATGTAATGGAGGGATCAAGGCACGTTGTTATGTCTCAAGAGACATATTTGTTATATTTCAAGTTATTTCAATTTGATCTAGAAGTAAATAGAAACTTTTCCATATGAGTTCAGTAGTCAAAACCAGTGAGATTCAAAAGCCACATCTTAGATATGTGAAAGAAAATACTTGCAAATTCTATTCAAATACCACTTTGTAAATACTGCTAGATCAATTTATACCCTGATTAGCAAGTCCCACTTCTCTAACCAGTAAAAAGCCCCAAATCAATAACATAAGAAGGTCAAGGATGAGTCCTAATCTACTTTTCAGGATAATAGGGTAAAGGTGGGATAAGTGGTCACATATTTTCTTATATGACGTTAGTACGTTTTCTGTGCAGCCCTCAGATTTGAAAAAATAGTTAAGTAAAAAAACCCTGAGGAAACAATCTCTTCCAAGAAAAGCTGGTGAGTGGTTCATTGAGAGACAGTCCATATATAGGGTTTCAAACTACCTATTATAAGTAGTCCCATCTCCTTTCAAACCCCTTTGAGTTACAGACACATCTGGAGAATCAGAGTTTTTCTCCAGTGCTTGGATGATGCAGAAACTGCTAGTGACTCAGTACAGCAGAACAAACTCTGCCTTCATCTTACGTAAAAGCTCCAGGCTGCATGAAAGCAGGAGCATTACATAAGCAGTTAGTATTTCAGGGTGAAAAAGCTTGTCCAGGAATTGAATAAACAGGGAGGGTAAGAAATATCAGTGATCATTACAACAGGAGCTTCTTACAGATTCAACTTTCCTCTCATGGAAGGAGGGATTTTCCCAAGTGATTTCAAAGAGATAGGCACCTTTCACTGCACAATTAGGACTTTTTGAGGTGATGCATTTAGGGTCCAGTGTTAAAAGTAAGAACAAACAGCTCTTTGTTTCTGCATCCTTCTTATAGACATTCTCATAAATAAATATATAAATATAAACTGCCCAGAATTAGTATAGACTAAGAAAGCTCTGTGGAGGTTGCTAGGCAGCCGAGGCCAAAGGAATAGAAAGCAGTTGGGTCTTTGAAAAACATGATGCATGGGTTATCTGGAGTCACCATCATCTTTTGCCTTAAACAAGAAGCAGTGAAATTTATATTTCTTTAGTAAATGAGCAGTGATTTTATAAGATTTGAAATAAAAGCTCTGTTTTGTATCTCATGCCTGTTAGTGTATACAAGCTATGAAATTGTGTGTATGGTAATTATTTATAAAGTTTATTTATTCATTGATTTAAATAGGATGGGCCCTATTTATCTAAGCAATAACTTGGAAACAATTTAGCAGGGTACTTCTTTTTAAATTTTTTGTCGCATTTTCATCACAATGCACATTCAGTTCTCCAAGGTAGGTTCAAATGCTTAGAGGTATACCTCATCATCAGGAAGTGTCTGTTTTGTTGCTGCTGAAGATGTGTGAAAAATGTCCTTTTTCTCATCATGCCCTGGATGTTTGTTGAAGCTACTCATAGAAACATTACAGTAACACACACACCCTTCATATTACTGTTAAGCATTTAAAAATTCAGTAGGCATACCTAATAGGGATGATTTTCACATGCTATATGAGGTGATCACATTGACTAATTGATTCTTTGAAATCTTTTCTGGTGTGTGTGTTAAAGTCTCCCTGAAATTAACTGTACTTTCAGCAGTTGTGTTACACATGCAAGTATGATGAGGGTATAGCATATCTTACAACTCCTACCTTCTCAGAAAGCATAATGACAGCTCGTCTATATCATATTTTTGTCTACATTTCTTATTACTTCTCAATGACTTTAGATTATCGTGTCTCTACAAGATTAGATTGATGTATACAGATTTTCAAAATGTGTTTCTTTCTCAGGGTGAATGCTGCGAGGTGGTCCAGGCGACTCTATGGAACATTCTCCAATGGGCTAGTAGAATGAGAAGATCCAAAAGTAGTTTGGAAAACAAGGAGAAACATCACCTCTCATGACGGTAAACTTACCGAGAAGGTAATTCATGTTAGACTGTTGTTGCACAGCCCGCTCTTAAAGCTCATGTATGTAACATGTAGCAGAAAACTAGTAGGGAATGCTGTTTGAATTTTCATACTAAGTCCTCTGACTTTCTACCCCTTTCCTTGTGTGAGGGAGAATTTGGAGGCTATATTTTATGGAACTTTTCTTGCTTTCCCTTGAAATTGTTCAAGAGCATAAATAAAAAATTTACAGTGACTTAACAAAAAATTCCTTATAAGACTTATGAAAATGCCAGCGGTATAAGCCACATAAAACATCAGAATACCAGAATGTTGCTTTACAAGGAGATTTAGTATTTTTATTTTTACCTGTACAGAATCTTGTTAGGTTGACTTATTTCATTCTTTCCTCAGAAGCTTAACTGATGTGTGTTTGGAGACTGTCTCCCTTCCCTGAATCTTAACCGTGGATATTTGTATAGCTAACATTTCAGAAATTCAAGAGAATGTGAAAACTACTGATCTTTAATCCCTCAGCATTACTTTAATGCTTCTTCCTTTGTTCAGCCAAGAAGAACCAATCGGTGAACATTAAATCTCTTAGTTGTCCCAAAAGCTCATCTATGCGGAGTGTGTATGTAAGCCTAGTTAATTTTTAGTGTCCCTGCTATGTATGTATTTATTGGTCTTCAGTTAAAATTAAGTTTATTAAAAACACAGATTTTGATTACTCATCCTTAACCAATCGTGTCCTATGATATTTTACATAATATCTGACAAGCTAATATACTGCTTTCATTTATTTATGTGCCTTAATATATGCAGAGAGTAAGTATATTAACAATGGGAAATTACACTGGTGGAAAATCAAATGGGATCTTTGAAGCAGAAGTTTTCATAAGGTACTATCCCCACACCTTGATATACCCAAAAAGCACAAAACATCATTTAATTAGAAAAGCTTTTTCTTACGAGTATGTATGATTTGTTTGATTGAATAGTAGGCTAGGCTTTCAAATGTCTCTGGGAAATACCTTCCCTTTTGTTGCTAGTGAACTAGCACTTAATAATTAAAAACACTTATTAATTAAAACCATCCAGAGTTTGCACTACTACAATTCATAAATTGCTTCCCTGCTTCACCAGGTTTGGCAGCTGCTAGAAAACAAGCCAATCTACACTCACATAACTCAAGAGTTTTGTCTCGGTATAACCTACAGCTGGCAGAAAATGAGAGTCTAAATCATTCTACTCTGAAAAGAATAGAAACTGATTTTATCTAGGAGAAGTTATGAAAGTATATGTGATAGAAGAACTGGTTGGTACAGGAAAGAGAAGTTTTGCCTCCCAGATTTATACAAGTCAGTCACAAGTGGTTGTAAATTTGATGTTATACTCTGCCTTTCAAGGCTTTTCCCACTCAAGATTCTCCAGACCTGATTTATTTTGTTGTTGTTTTGTTGTTGTTGTAGTTAATTGTGTCAAAGAAATAAATTACTCAGCTTTTTTGATAATGAGGTTACAGAAGTGTTTAGAAAAAAAAAAAAAGCAACAATTGGTCACAGGCAATTTACTGTAAACAAAAGATAAGAATAGCTTGCTAATGATTGGAATCTTTGAGATCCAAGCTTGTTCTAAGATGTGTTTCAAATATTTTCTTGGTGCATTTTTCTACCTATAAAATGGGTATTCTGAAAGTCTTGTAATTTGTGTTTGCTGTTGCTTTTGTGATAAATCTAACTTCGATGTCACAGAAAGCAAATTGGGTGCCAGACTTTACACTAGGTAAAGATACTACAGTTCTTCAAGTGAGGGAAAGTGAAACTATATGTGATGACACTGACATCTATTTATCTGCAATGCACAAAATAGAGTTTGAACTCAGCCACCCCTACTTTTAATGAGACACAGGATACTTAGATGACTGACATTTCAATCTCTGATTCCTTGGTGAAATTATGTCAAGCGGACTAGCCTTGGGAAGGCCATTCTGACTGAAATTAGGAGAAGAGTGTTCTTTTTGAGATCTTGGTGGTTAAAGGTAATTTATATTTCTGGTAAAAGGCTTTTGTTTTCCTTTGAGTCAGTGAAATTGATCTGATACCAGTACTACGTATCCACACTTTAAAACATATGTATGTATATATATTCACTGTTCTCCTTATGTGTGAGAAATACTTTTTTTTTTTCTTTGGTATATTTTAAGATGAATGGTTTTAACTTCTATTTTTGTGGCACCGTTCTCCACCAGTGTTATCTGTAAGAAAATTCATAGCAGTCAGTGCTTGTCCTGTTTTTCTTCTTCCTTCCTAACAGCTAAGTAATCAGCTTTGTTCTGTGTTTTGTGGTAAAGTTTATGTCTTTCGAATTAAAAGAAAGGACATGCAGCTTCAAAATTAGTTATGTACTCAAACATAATGAAAAACTCCATTGGAGACTGAGGCGTGTCCCAGAGTTTTGAACAGCAGAAGAAATGAGATATTCAGATCAAACCAGAAGTGCTTTCAATCTGATAGCAATTAACAGAAACATGTCTAGGGGGGAAAAAAAAAAAAAAAAAAAAAAAAAAGACTTATATAGTTTGAATGGCTATAGATACTGACCTGTCTTTTCACAACTAGCTCTATACACCTATTGCAGCCCAAAACAGGGATATTTTTTCATCAAGGACTATGTAGGCTATGTCCATTGCTAGCAGGCAAAGGGAATGCTCAATTAAGTACTTTTAAAATATTATATGTGTCTATGAATTTAAACTATGAAGCTTCTATTTTGTTCAGTATTTTTCTCTGTTAACAAAGAGCGTTAACAAAGAGCTCTATGAATTTGTCTTAAGAAACCCTCAGACAGACTCAAAGTCAAGAAACAAATGGAGAGCGTAGAAATTCCTTCAATATTGCACAAGAAGTGCTAAAGATTGTCACGTGAGAAGAGCAGATCACTGGATCTTTGGAATGATCTGAGAAATCAAAAATAAAGGAGCTAGACAGGACTAGTCAGTCCTCACTGGCATTATTCATTGCCTCCCCACAGCTGAGAATACTTTATGCAATTAATTTGACATATTTTGTGGAGTAAGCTGATGCCTTCATGTTTAAACTTCCTGTGTCAAATTCTTTCTTCATAAAAAACTGGTAGAAAAGATCACCTCTTCAGTGTGTCAGGATGCAAGCTGGTCAGTGTCTCTCTTTTCTCCCTCTAGAGTTACTGTTTTGTTCCTCTGCCACTTTTGTTTTGCATTGTTATTTCTCCATTATTATTTCATTTATTTCTTAGCTATTGGATTACTCATCCTGTATTTACCCAGCTATTTTTGACAGGTAGCAGAAAGCTGTTCATCTGATAATGAAATTGTGGGTATTTATTCCTTCTAAGGTTGAACATTCTGATATCTTCCTGAATGTTCTTGTTACTGTCCTGTTCTAGGCTCCTGTACTGTAATTTTTTATGCTTATTTTAGTGGAAATTTTGCTTTGGCTGCAGTAGAATGGAACGTGGTAGAAAAGTTGCTCCCATTAAATGACTCTCAGTAACATTTATTAATTCCCTTGACATCTTGGCAAGTTGATTAGCTGATTATTTAGCAGCAAATAATTGATGATTAACCATAATTTAGCTCCAGTCTACTTTAAAACTCACATGACAGAAGAAATCAGGTAAAAGGAGGAGAGAGGGAGGAAGAGAAGAACTTACTCTCAGATGCATCAGGCAGAAAACTTTTTATTGCTTTGTCATTTGTATATGTACGTGAGCTGAGATCTTTGTGAGAAATTATTAATACATCGGAGATCATTTGTTTTTATCTGATGTATGGTATTAATCTTTATCGTGAAGATCCCGGTCAGTAACAGTAACCAGACTTGCACATTACCAGATGAACTTCCTGGACTAAGCAATAAGTGAAACTGATTTACATCCACAAGGTGTCTGACTACAGCTAGAACTCCCAAGTGCACATAAAACCATATCAAAGTAGCTGGAGAAAAAAGTTATTCTTGTGGAGGTGTGTGAAGGTTGCATGATTTTATGAAGCATGACTTTATGGCCTTTGAGCAAAAACACACTGAAAGGCATTTACATGAAGGGTATAATTAAACTTAATTGTAAGCATAAAATAGAACAACATTATGATTAGGATGATATTTTATGTTGGTTTGGTTTGTTTGTTTTGTCTTGCCATGCTCTGCTTGCTTGCACTGTGTAGGACTTTAATACCAAGTTTTGTTAGATATGGCTTCTTTTTATTTTTAAACCTCTCTGGTGTTGAGGATTAAGATGAAACCACAGGGCCAACTGCATTGCTGGAGGTAAAAATTCAGAAGAACATGTATGCAGGTAAATCAAAGGGAGCTGCACCTTGAGATACAGGTGCTGAGAATGCTTCATGCTGCTCTGTAAAGCATCAGTATGGAGACTATGTCTGCCAAATATCAGCCTTTGGGAAGGAATTCCCTCTGGCAAAACAGTCCTGTGTTCTTCCTTTTTAGGAACAGATGGCAAAGAGGCAGCCCACATCACCAGGCAGACCTGGATATAAGGTTTTTCTCTGGACTGAAGATTACTTTAATCCAGTAAAATGCTCTATCCAACCATACAGATATTTGAACTGATTGAAGTCAAATATTGTTTTGGGTGTAATATCTTCATTTTATTCTGTATATATAAAGCTTATTTTATATGATATAAAACGTAGTAGTTGACATAAGGGAATTGAAACTAAGTTGAGAACATATTTCTAATATGCTAAAGCTGTACTTTATACTGGCCAAATAGGCTATTATATACTATCATTACACATATACTTTGGCACCAAAAGTAATGCCTCCTATTTAATTCTGTAGAAATTACAATTGATACAAAGAGCACAATATCACTATTAAATAGAAGAAATTCTGAGCTATGAAACACTATCTTTCAACACAGTTAACAGCATTAACTATGCATTTTCACCAGTGATGAACAAGCGCCTGCATACCATACTTGTGAAAAACTGCATTAGTGGAGCTGACCCACTGTCACACTGCAGAAATGCACCACATGCTACCTCATTGTGCTTACAACCACTGTTTGGTTTCCATAAATGTTCAATAAGCATCCATGAATATCACTGGGTGCAATTTTCTCTGCACTGAGGAATTCACTAGCACACATTTTCTTCATGTGCACTTTCACATGAGACACTATTTTGTCTGACTGCCTCTCTGCTACCATTTGTCACACAATACCAAAATGTAACAGAGTATTTGTGGGAATGTTCTTTCTCTTCTGCAATACCATCTTTGAAATCATTAGCCAATGTAATAAATTAGGAGGTATTACTTTCAGAACAGCCCATATATTATTTTCAGTAGTTTTCTAACATTATTATATTATGACACTATCTATAATGAAAAGAGCTATATGAGCGAAGAATAAAAGGATGCTCAATATTATTCAGATTTATGCCGAAATGGGGGTAGTAGTACGTTTAATCTTCTTGATGTATATCTGTGATTTTTCTTTCTGTGTTGATTACAAGACTATTTGACTGCTTCACAGTCATTAATTTCTTTTGATGCTTAAGGAAAAAAGAGATGCCTCCCTGAACACAGTGAATCTGAATAAGCTAGAACTACAGACATTTGAGTTGTTATATTTTCTTTTTATTTTCTGTTTCAGTGTGAGAAATGTTTTAAAAGTTGAAGAGTAAAATCTGATTTTCAAAGGTTTTAATCTGGGAAATGCAAACATAGTCTTCTATTACACATATTTTATTTGAACTTGCATGCATTTTTATTAATGTGGTGAATAAGTATTATTAAGCAGGACAGGCCCAGGTACCAGCCCCGGGGCAATACCACTCGTGATCTGTTGCCAGCTGGATTTAACTCCATTCTCCACCACTCTCTGGGCCTGGCCTCTAGCCAGTTCTTTACCCAGAAAAGAGTGTAACTGTCCAAGCCATGGGCTGCCAGCTTCTCCAGGAGAAAGCTGAGAGAGAAGAGTCAAAGGCTTTGCTGAAGTCTAGGTAGAGTGCATCAACAACCTTTCTCTCATTCATCTGGCAGGTCAGCTGGTTGTAGAAGGAGATCAGGTTGATCAAGCAGGACCTGCCTTTCCTGAACCCATGCTGACTGGGTCAGATCCTTCAACTGTCCTGTATATGCTTTATGATCTCATTCAGGATCTGTTCCACAGAATTTCCTGGCACCAAGTCAGGCTGACAGTCTTATATGACATGATGAATGTGAGCCAGGAGTGTGTCCAGGTGACCAAGAAGTCCAGTGGCATCCTGGCTTGTATCAGAAATAGTGCTGCCAGCAGAAGCAGTGAAGTGATCATTCCCCCTGTACTTGGTTCTGACCACACCTCTAGTACTGCAATCAGTTTTGGGTCCCTCAGTACAAGAAATACATTGAGGCCCTAGAGTGTGTCCAGAGAAGGGCAACAAAGCTGGCAGGGGGTCTGGAGCACAAGAAGCATCTGAGGGAGCTGGGATTGTTTAGTTTGGAGAAGAGGAGGCCCAGGGAACACCTTAGCACTCTCCACGACTCCCTGAAAAGAGGTTGCGGCAAGATTGGGGTCAGCCTCTTCTCCCACATAACTAGTGATAGAAGAGGGAATGGCCTCAGGTTGTGCCAGGGAAGGTTCTGGCTGACTATTAGGAAAAACTTTCAAAATAATGGTCAGGCACTGGAATGAGCTGCCCAGGTTGATGATTGAGTCACTGTCCCTGGAGGTGTTCAAGAAACGTGTAGATGTAGAACTAAGGGACATGGTTTATTGGGTAATATTGGTGGTAGGTGGACAGTTGGATTTTTAAACCTTTATGATTCTGTGCAGGACTGACAGAATTCAGAAGAAGAAAGGAGAGCTTTTTGCTGTCTATAATAGTTAAGTTTGTTTGGAGAAAAAAAAAAAAAGTTAAATTCCTTCAGTTCATGGTGAGTTTATAAAACCATTGATGTGTGTATGCACAGTGTCACACTGAGAATTCCACAGTTATTTCTAGTGCCCTGCAGAAGAAAAGGACATTGACTGTCATTATTATATATTTCATTTGCTATTTAAAGAGGCTACACATTCCCTAGTCAGTTCCTAGTAATGACTATGAATTTAGTGTATATAAGAAATTATTCTGAACATGATAAAAAAACAACTATACTCACCTTTATTCTTCTATATGCTTATCTGTATTACTTGTAATAAGTCTTCAAATGAATCTAAAAATCTGTCATTAGGTTAAATAATATAGAATTTTTTAGCTTTAAGATTTTAACCCATGTTACTCCTGTGACAACTGCAATAGAAGTCTTCATGCATTAACACCTCTGCTTTCTGCTTTCTTCATTTTCACAGAAAAGCCTCACTGAAATAGAACTTTGCTATTCACCTTCTCCTGCCCTCTTCTGAAGCAATTTAGTTCCTATGCAAGGATCTGGGATGTTTTATGAATATTTGTCTTTGCCACTGGAAGAACACAGATTTGAGGGTAGCGCATTTCAGATGTAGTATGTACACACTTTGTTCTGCTGTTATTAGGAAGTTTGAACTCTGTCAGTTAGTGCCCAAAACTCCCAGTAAAAACAGCTGGAGGTTGTGCATTGAGGGGGAATCATAATGTTGAGTTGAGCTCAGCAGTGCATCTGAGAAAGGAGGGTGCTTTCATAGACCTCTGTTTCTACTGGTAGCAGGTAGTATAAAGAGGAGGGTTGAAAAGAGCTAGGTAGTTCAGATGTCCTGAATTATGCTGTAACTTACTGGGTTTCTTTGTTTGTTTTTAATATTTCTTGAGTTTCTTTCCAAAAGAAACAAGTATGTATTCACAATACATTTTGTATTGTTGTTTTACCTTGTTTTTATTTTATATAATTTAAAAGGTGAATTGATTAATCTTCTGTTTTTCTCCTCTGTCAATTCTGCAGATATATTTTTTGTCTGCTTTGATGCACTCTTACTCTACTCACTCTGAATTTAATCAATGCTTCTATATTCATTTGGTCTTGCGTTTCTGTCCTTGCAGGCTTCAGTAGTCTCATCATATTTGGTTCTGATAAAGAACTTGTAGAAAACATGGAAAATGTTCTTCTTGAAAACAATTTGCTGAATTCTCATTGATTTAATTCACATAAAACTATGTTTTTAATCTATGTTTTTTTTTTCTTCTTGTTGCTGACTCTCTGTATCCTTCTGTGCCCCACATAGGTGCCATGGTTAACTGACACTGTCATTCTGTTTTCCAGACCTGTGTTCTAGTTAGAAATTAGTTGTTCTCCTTTGTCCTCTACCTCTTTTCTTTCCCTGTCCTGCGATGGTGATTCAGTAGCTTGTTGTTCGTAAGTTGATTCTTTCCCTATTTCTTTCCATGTTTATGAGGTTGCATGGTGAAACAGATAGACTACTGATCTGTTTTAAAATTAATCTGCCTTTATGAGGAGGCTTGTTGTTGATGTGGGAGTTATAACTTGATTCCCTCGAGGTCTGTTAAGCATGTGGAATTATATCAGCATGACCAAATGACTGTTCAGGGGGTGGAAACAGTGTCTGAGGACACAGGAGGAAGGAGCTCCCTGAGAAAAGCACTGCTGCAAAGAGAAATGGATGTGGAACAGTGATCTATTTGCCTTGCCATTTGCCCCTTACTCTTTTACTTTGTGCTTGCATTTATGCAACATTTTGTAAGTTATGGTCCCTTTCAGCTCATTTAAGTGATCTCTACCATTCAGTAGTAACCAGTTTCTCCGTAACAAGAGAACAAAAAACAACTATGCTTATTGACGTTTTCATTTGAAGGTGCTGAACTGTTTTCAGCAATTAAGTTTTTTAGGAAGTATAAAAATTGGAGTAAGTAATAACAGTCCCTCTTAATTCCCAGATATATGGGGCCTGAGCTGTTTCTCACTGAAAGCTTGCTTGTTAAACCTTTGTATGACCTCCAAGAGATTTATGGCTCACAGCTAGAGAAAATATTACTTATCCCTTGCTGGTCACAGACACCGCCTTTCAGTGGAGAAAATGTGTCATATGCTTTTCTCTTCTCTTTTTGAATCCCGTCAATCACAGGAGAAATGCAACGTGCAGTATTTACTTTACTAGAAGATTAATGGCAGGATTGTGAAGCTCATTAAGCAGTTTAAGATAACTAGGTACAAGAAAACATAAGATGGAAGTCTAGGAAGTAAAATCCATTTGTACAGATCCTCAGGGCAAAGATGGCACTTTCTACCTACTATCTGATCTTTGAGGAATATTGTAATGGAGAAGATGCACATTTCATGAAATTGTAGCAAATCAGTGTTGCCACAGAAGGAGTTGGCTTCTGTTCTACTATAAAGATTATGGCTTGTCAGACTTTTCATTTTAGGTGAGGGTGATGTAAGATGTAGTATGTTGTTGAGCTGGCTTTCTAGAGTAGAATTTGTAATTCCATTCCTTTCACATAAATCCATAAATTCTGGATAAACAAGACAGCACTTTCTTCTCTTTTAATTATTATTTTCCCTTTTTTTTTTTTTTTTTTTCCTTCTGCTTCCTTTGTAGTCATATATGAATAGACATTTTTTTTCCTCTCTTTATTTTAATTACTCTGTGTTTCCTCTAAAGAATGTCTATTATTCTTACTGTAAGACCTGTGATTGCGCTTAATACTTTGCAAATCTACATCAGTGGAACAGAAACATACCAATAATAACCATTAGGTCCAGTGCTGTAGTTCTTGTCACTAACACAATACATGAGCTGCTATAGAGGCTTTTTGTCTTTTGTCTTTCTCCTCTGCTTTTGCCATGATTTTGGCTGTTTAATGGTTACTTTTCTATTGAACTCCACAGGGGAACATATTCCCAAACATTTCTCTAGTATCATGTAGAGAAATCTAAGAGCTCTTCTCCCCATGTTCCCAGCAGGAGCTTTCTTCTTGCTTTTTATGTTTCAGCTACTGCACACACATACTTACATTTGACTTCTTTGGCAAAAGCCAGCCTAATGAGCTATCACAGAGTGTGGCTAATGGCAATGCAAACTCATCCCCTTTCCCTATATAATTTTTCTTATCTACTTGTGAAATCTTTCTGTACTGTGTGATTAATTTTGCTAATCTTAGACTTTTAAATTTATCATTAATTACTATATTTAGCTATTACTTTGAGTGTTTAAGTACTGAATGGACTTCTACTGTCAGTATGTTTCTACATGGGTGTACTTGAATATATTGCTATAAGATATTATTGGGTAAACAACCACTAAAAGTTTACTTCACACACAGGTTATTCTGTAGAGTATTTTTATCTTGGGGAATAACTGTATGTTTCATTAAACACTGTATTGTTTCCTGAGGCATCACATATTTGGGGAACGATGTGTCAAACCAACTGAGGGATATAGACCTAAAATGCATGCTTAAATTCTTTCTCAGCATCTCATTGGAGCTGATCCCAAACTGGCTCTATCTCAAATGTTCTTGCTGTTATTGCTTACCAGAGTAAATGATTCCCACCAGAAATTCTAAGCTGATTCCAATGCTGTAAGACATCCCTCAGTCTGAGAGTGTGGGATTTCAATGAGGAAATAAAAGGAGGTATATTCACTGATTATTTCAAGTTTGTCTCAAGGTAAAATTTGATACTTTCATTATGTAATTATGATGAGAGCCAAACATGTCTGGTTTAGTCATGCAGTATCTTCTTTAATCTTTCTAGAGAATATGAGGAATAATTTTTCTTCTCTAAAGTTTTACTTTTCTATTTCATTTGTATCAGCATGCTCGGTCACATAACAAATGAATTTAACAAAGTAATTCTGTATGTACAACCCATATGATGTGCTCAGATAAAACTTTAAGGGTTCATGAGAAAAATTCAAGGAAATCAGACTAAACACTAGATCAAATCATTTTGTGTAAGGTCGTGTGCTACTTCAACACATACTTCATCTTTGGAAGGCAGTTGATGTGATAGAATGGGAGGAAAGAATGTCAAGTTGCACCAGAGGAAGTGTAGTTTGGGTATCAGAAATAATTTCTTCATGGAGGGTATGAACAAGCAATCGAACAAGCTGTCTGGGAAAGTGGTGGAGTTCTTTCCCTGGAGGTATTTAAGAGGTGTGTGGATGTGGCTGGCACTAAGGGATAAATTTCCATGATAGGATTTGGTAAGTCAGGCTGGCAGTTGGTGTTCACAACCTTGAGGATCTTTTCCAACCTAAATGATTGTATGATTCCATTAAATAGTTATCTTCTGTGAGTTCCAGTTTCAATTCTTAATTATTAAATAACCCTCTTGAAAACTGTAGATTATTTTCCTTTTGACTTTGTCTGCAATTTGGAAGCAAGGTGTGAAAATAATGCTTTCTGTAGGCTAGGTGCATTTCCTGAGTCAGAGTCTTAAATGAGCTAAACATAAGGAGGACTGCTTATAAACACTTTCTCGTACAAATATTTAAATTCCAGCTTGCTTTTTACTGAGGGAAAAAAAAAAAAAAACAAAAAAAAAAAACCACAAAAAACACCATAGAAATGCTATGTGTTTGTCATAGCCTCAAACACAGCTAAGTCTAGGGAGAACATTTAAGAAGGCAGAATACAGTTGTAATAGAAAATACCAAAGAACAGTTAAATCCAGCCATAATTGTAAATAGAGTTTCTAGACTGATGGAGTCTGAATTCCAGCAGGGTTCTGAAGTTGAAGTCATTCCTATTCTGATGAATGCCGTAGGTTACTGAAATATAATAAGTAAATGATAATTAGTTAATCAATTTCATTCCCATACTAAAATCCACTTCAGTTTTGTACGTTAAGAAGAGTCTCACAATGTAAATAAATCTCATACTTAAATAAAAATATGACTTCATTAAGTACTTGCAAGACCAGGACTCAGGAATGGCATCCTCTTTGTGTTACAGCAAAATACTACATTTTATTTATAGCTTATTTATGCTTTTAGCTTGCCATAATTTCAAATGATTCCATTACCAACACCACAAGAATTAAGAAGTAGGACAACTTAACAGCTAAAGTGGCTTTTCAGAAAATTACACAAGTTACTGTCATCATTCACAATTTGTCTGGCACCATTATATTTAATATGACTAGCATCATTAAGGCTGAACTATTAGCTCATAGGAGGGGCAGCCAACAGGGGCTGTAGTTCTATGTCCAAATGTTGCTCTATCATTTATATTTGTCAGGCAAGAAAGGATTGCTCCAGAACTGAGGAAGAACATTTACTTCTCTATACAAATATAGACAGCCCCAGATGCTGTGAGGCTATGAAACTAAAAGAACACAAGAGGCGGGAAGTTTGTAGTATGTATCTGAATAACATTAGAATTATTTGAGTTTAGGGAAAATATTAATACAATTTTAGGGAATAACATTTGTAAAACTGTAGTAAGAATTACTCTGCACATCTCTTATGCTCCTTTACAAATACTGGAAACATAGCATTTATAGACTTCAAATAATCTTCACTACTCCACTGAGAGTTTACTTCTTTAACCTTGCTGTAATGAAAGCTGTGCAGTGCAAAGCTATATGAAATAGTCTATGCCTTTTGTTATAATTAGAGACTGCTTCTTAATCTTCTGCAAAGATTGTAAGGTTAAAAGGTTGAAAATGGGAAAAAATAAATAAATTGTTTTCTATATTTAGATTTAATTTGAAGTGTTTCCATAATTGTTTATGTAAACATTTATCACTGAGATACATTTCTGTCCTGATCAAAATAATTTTATTATGAAGTCACAAGGTGAAAAATGTAATAAACGTTTTATAATATATGAGAAAAACAATAAATTCCAACCTAGCCTTTATCCTTTAACTGTGAAGTTTGCACTTATAAAACAGGTCCTTGTAGGAGTGTTGAATTTTTGACCCTGGTTAATTCTGTAGCAGTGAAATATTTTAGTCCATAGGGACTGAGATTCCTTGGTCTTCTACATTTCTTTTTTTTCTAGGAGCACTACATTAAACATAATTACTGCACAAAAGATTTTTGTTAATGGAAAAGTATAGTTGAAGAGATAATAGATATTTTAAAAAATAGAGAGCATGGGGAAATACTGTGCAAGTGATAGCTTAATTCCCGAGACGTTTTGCTCTGTTTTTATTATTCTCTGTAGTTAAGTATTAATAAAGTCAGTGCCGCTTAAGCAAAGACATTTGTATCATCTCACTAGCCTATATGGAATTAAGGAAGAATGAACTTCATCTCTCTAAGTAAGCAGCAGATAACGATGCAGAGCAACATAGAAATGATTGAATTTGCCATCAGTGTTTGTGTGATACTTGCTAATTTACAAGGGTGTTTTCAAGCGATTCAGTGGCTGGGATTCCTTGGGGGTAGTTCACTCAGGCACTGAAACTGAATCAGCATTTAAATGGTTTTACTTTTTGCGTGGCTTAAAAAAGTCCTAAGTAAGTAGATGTTTTCATAATTAATATAGTAACTGCAAATCATTCAAGGATCATTTACTTTTCGAAAGAAGATAAAACAGCATTCGCATTTGGCTGGGCATCTTCTGCTGTGTTTGTTAGTACTGTGAAAAAATGTAAAACAAGGATTGCTGGATTAAGACAAGCTGTTACTGATCTGGACTTCTCTACTCTGTCTTCTTTAGTTGGTAATGCATCTGTTGTGGAGGAAATATAGTGATCTAGAACTTTGAGATTTGGATTCTTCTCTACAGTGTAGCCTGTGCAGCATCTCAGTTTTTCCCTGCTCTGTTTTCCTTTTGGCTAGAAACAGGACAGGCGGTGCGTCTTGTCAAAATAACACCTAATAACCTATTTACCAAGAAGCAGTATGTTGTTTCCACCCTATGGGAAGTCCTGTTAATTTTTTTTTCTTGATGTTCCAATATGTTTTAAAAGATAGTCGTTAATGTTTTGGTGCAGTGCCAGCATTTCAGAAAAATTTGTGTAGGGATATTGCTTTGCTCCTGTATTTTTACTCTTTCTGATTATGTAGTGAGAAAAACAGGGTGCTAGATAATTGCTATGTAGATGAAATAAAAACCTGAATTCATTTGATTGCTGATAAGGTCTAATAAAGGTGGAATTTTGGGTCTGGATGTCTCCTTTCATTATAGGAAGGAAGGTGATGTCCTGACAAAGGCATAAAGGGGGAGCAAAAAATAAGTCATCTGTTCCTGCCTCATCGATTTCCTGAATGCTTCTGAAAGGCTAGCTGAAGTCAAATAAAAAATCCTTTTTAATTTTTGTGAGCAATAACTTTCTTTGGCCAACTGTTGGCTTCAGTAAAACTGCTTAGACTCCAATTTGCAAGCTCTCACATTTATAAAATAAAAAAAAAAATAAATCTTAATATACATGAGATAATAAGTAAATAACGTATTTACATTGGATTCAAGTATTTAAAAATGTTTCTCTTGCAGTCTCTGGAGGGCAAGATGCAAAATGCAACTCTAAAAACCTCTAGGCATATGGAAGCCCCAAACTGGGAATATCTTGTAAGAGTTTTCCCTGTAAAATGAAAAGAGATTGTCATCTCAAACTTCTTTCTAGTAAGCTCTTTAGATTTTCAGCATTGCAAAAAGGCATCTTGAAATGAGCAAAATTGTCATGTCCCTAAAGCTGATTCATACTTTATAGAATGAATATTACTGCTTGACCTAACGTTGCTGTAGTATTTATTTTACCTACCCTTTTGATTCCTTGATTGTTTCTTGACTCTGCCCTACTTGTGCAGTAAAGCATTTTTTTATACATAATTCTCACAGGGTCTTTTGACTGAATCTAAATAATATTCCTTCACCTCCATCCAGTTTAATGCCTCACAGCCTCATGGATTTACCTGATATTTCTTCTGCAAATCCCTGTCCTTCATTTCATTTAAGTAGTGGAATCTGAAACTGCTACTTGTACTAAATTTTTGAACATCAGGCAGCTTCTCTTTCTGAACTAATGCTTCCTTTTGCTGAGCTTATACTAACTAAAGAAAATCTAAAAGAATGTTGTAAATGTTCTTTACACATACATGTTAAGGCATGTTTCATTTTTATTTTTTAACTTTACATATACAGTTCACTGTCTTGTCAACTCCAAAGAAAAACTGAATTAGCATTAGGTTCATCCTACTTTGTTTTCTGGAAATACATTAATCTGAATTTTTTACCACTTAAATCTCCACTTAGGCAAATGGCTGCAAATCGCCTAACAGAAGATAATTCTGTCTTTTGGTGGCTATTGCTACATAACTTCCTCAGTAATCAGAAGTTCTGTTTACTGAACCATCGAATGAATATATGACAAGCTGTGTATGAACAGTGTTAGCAGATAATTTCTGCCATTTTGGAGATACCACTCTATAACATTAGTCAGAAACCATGGTGAGCTCCAGGGCAATCTACAGTGTGGCAATGTATGGTTTATATCTTAATAGAAATGACACCAGGCAGACACCTTAGAGCTTTTGTCTGCATCATTAAGGAAATGGAGTTTTCCCTACTAGTTAGAGCAGAGAGTAGTGATGTCAGTGGTTTTTGGTCATAGTTGCGCTCCTGATTTATTACATAGCATTACAATAATTGTCTAGCATCTGTTCTCACCTTTAAATTGAACTTTGAGGTATCTTTCAGCATAACAGCAATTATTTGGACCTCCAGATGTTACTGTAATATGTATAATAAGTGTAATGAAAAGTGACTTAGTTCCCCTTTGCTTAAGGACTATTTGAGTGCAGTGTTTCTTATCACCTGATTGTATAGGTTAGTTTTAAATTGCTGAAACCAACTTGCTATTGTTCAGATAGACATAAGTGCATATTACCTCTGGCTGCAACCTATGCTATTCACCACTGACTGTTAAATCTATTCTCAAATGATCTCACTGTCTTTATGTTATTATCCAAGTATGGAAAAATGTACTATTCACAGAGAACACTGAATCTTCACATCTTTTTGTTCTAGATGACCTATAGACATTAGCAAATAATTACAGTTAATTTGTAGAAATCATAGAATGGTTTGGTCTAAAGGGGATCTCAAAGGTGATGTAGTTTCAACCCTCCTACCATGGGCACTAGACAACTAAACCAGGTTGCCCATAACTCCATTCAGTGTGGTCTTGAGCGCATCCGAGGATGAAGTATCATCAACTGCTTATTTGTGTTTTCAGAATAGGTGCATGTATTAATGAAAAATGAAATTTTACTGTTCATAGAATTAAGAGACAGGTGGCGTAGCAGTTTTGCACTAATATTATTGCAGGTTGTTGCTTTTAAACAATGGGGAAAAGGTTATGTTTATTTTTAAATGAGCACAAGAGATATTCTAGTTCTATATGTTTTGCTTTAGTAATGGAACCACAAATTCCCTTAGAAAATTCCACCCAATCTGGATAGAGTGAAGACTGTAGAAGTTGAACAGGCTTGGTAAGTGCAGTCATATAAAACAGAACTTATTGCTCAGATGCAGGCATCCTGAAACCATGGTCTTAGATATGCAGGGCAATATAAGATACACAGCCAATTCCCTCTGCTGGGCTTGCTTGAAAATCTTAGCTTTAATGTAATTAAGGAACATACTGATCTCTAGTTGCTTTAATGGCTTGGGTCTCTTGCACCTAGCTGATAATTTCAGTGTTTCTGCATTGTCTCTACTTTGATTAAACTCAGTTACATTTAATTAGCAGGTTGTTTGATCAATTAGATAATGAACCTTAAAGTCACCTTCTTGCTTAGATGTACTTTGAACAACAATTTTAATCTTGGTGACAGCTCCTCTAGAAAAAAGAGAGAAACCCATGTAAGGAAACTGTTAGCACACAAAAATATCCAGGCAATTTTGCAACATAAAACTAAAAAAAATATTTTAAACTCTTAAGAATATAAAATAAACAGTTTAGTGAAATATAAATCTGAAGTTTTTTTTTTTAATGTAAATTATCTTTTGTTTATGTCTAGATCTGTGTTGAATGGGAGAGAGATACTTATCATTGAACCAGCTTTGCTCTTGCTTCATTGATTTATCTGGCACCAGGATAAGACTAACGATGAGTGACTCTAAATGTTGTGTGGTGCCCTTGCTATGCTTTCATAAATAGTTCTATGTCTTACATAAATAGCAGTAAATAAAAGCAGAAATTAACAACCAACAACTTAATAGAAAAATAAAAATTTTTTCTATTCTAAATTAATAGATCTAAATTAATAGATTCACAGTAAATTCACTACTACTCTATATGAGCATGAGCTGCACCCATTATATACCATTTCAAATGGGATCTTAGCCCCCATCTTGTCAGATTAGTGGAACTGGTAACATGCTGTGTTAAAGTTCATCTTGTTTTTTGAGAAGGCCACGTTAAGCTCTACAATAAAATTAAAAATATAGAAAACAAGAAAAGGTAAGCAATTTTAAGGGAATGGCAGATCTGTCTACTTCTAGCTTTTGTTCCACTTCTCTGTGTTCTGTTCTAGAATTTGAGCTTTTAGACAGTTTGGGTGATATTCTTCTACGTTGAGTGTGGGGGATATAAGCATAGAAATAGTATTTAAAGCAAAAGTAGTTGTAGTATCAATTAACATGTCCCTTAAAATTTATCAGCTAGTCCTAAAATCAAGGACCCAAACACTGAGATAATTTCCCTGTGGGTGTCTAACTTTGACCAAGAAAATAGTTTAACAACAATCAAATAAAACATTTTTGACAGCTGTTCAATGCCATTTAAGATGCAGAAACTTAATCCAGAAAGAGTAGGAACAGGAAAGAAGAGTTTATACGTGTGTTCACCATGCACAGGTATGTTACATTTGTTCAAATATACATCTGTGTAACACTCTCAGTCAAAAATTTCTGTTCTTTGATTTCTCTAGTCATGAAGGTTAACTCCAAAACATTCTGTGTGGAAAAAGAAATCCACTGATTTTATTTGTCATCTTATTCTACTGTGTAGAAATGATAGATTATAAACTGTTTAGGAATAGGAAAATAAATAGTTTCCATCAATGCTAGAGTTGGGTAGGGTGGAATATTATTATTACTTAGGTATTTTGTTTGCATCGCAATAGTGAATAGTGCATTATCTGGCTGTGTTCCACCAGATATGTTTGTTTATTTATTTATTTATTTATTTATTTATTCAAATTCCAAGAGCACTTGTAGGATTGTCTATTATTTTACTCCATTATTACAAAGAATCTCCATTGACTCAGCAGATCTTTCTATATTGCTTGAATGAAGAGAGAGATTTTGAGGTGTGTGTGTTTATGTAGATAAATATATACATGTATATATAAAATTTTAAAAGGAAATACCTTATTTTGCCAGCTGGTAGAAGAAACATTAAAATTTCCCAGTTCCCTTCAACTCAAACCATTCTATGATTCTTTTCTCCCACTCAGTATGCAGATACCAATCCAATTAGGAGTGGGTTAATTATGTTCTCGTGACTCCATCATCAGCAGTTTTGAGTATTTAAAACTTCTGTCTTGAATGTTATTCACTTCTTGTGGGATGTGCCCTCCATTTTATTTTTGTGTTTCAGTCACACACTTGTTTTCAGATTTAAGTCCCAGATTAATGCAAAAATTCAAAATCAAAAAGGTACACCTCCATATATCTCACAGTGTTGGTTATGTATTAGCTCTTCCCATTTTTTTTCTGATATCAACATGCTGTCTCCTTTGTCAATTCACTAGGAGGTCTTTCACCACCTAAAATGTATTATATTGCTAATACATCTGGTCTCTTGCTTCTGGCATTATTTCATAAGACCAGTATTCTGTATCATTTTCCTTTAAGCAGCACAGACTGGATATGTAGGAAGGAATATAGGAAAAGAACACAAGCACAATAGCAAATTGATTTACTCTTCACTATTAATATTAGGACTTTTTTGTGATTTTGTTGTTGAGGTGTTCTTGTTAGTTTTTCATTCTAATAGCTTGTATTTGTATAGTATTTTGTGCAAGTTTAGTCAAGTATCTGTTTTATCAGTATTCTCATTCTAACCATGATAACTCAAACACACCAAAGATCTAGAGCAGATCAACTACCCAGGCTTCTTTCCCTAGCTGGGTATTTGTCCAGTCTTTGACTGTTTTGAGCCTAGATGAATATATGAATGACAAGTGAATTTATTTTTATCAACTCTTACTGGATTGTCTTTCCAAAATTGTGTTTCTTCTAGCATTCTGATACATTCTCCTTAAACTTTCTAAAGCTTTTACAGGGAGAAACAGCAAAAGCTGGTCAATTGCTGACTTTTTTTCTATATAATGTTTCTATTTTAAAGACTTCCATCATTTTGCCCTTCTCTGCTTATTTTTCAGAATGCTAGCACACTTGACCATATTCCATGCAGAATCTTTTCTATTTCTCTCATCTCAGCTACCCACTGTAAACATTCCTTTGTTCTGTATCCTTTTAAAGCGTGGCACAGTATTCTGTTTTTTCTCTAGTGATTCGTAATATGAATGCATTTTTGATTGTTCTCAAATAATTTTCATAGACTTATCTATTATAACTTTACAGTCTGTCTCTGCACAGCTTTTCCTCACTTCACAAAATTTATTTTTCTGTATTATCTTCAACTTCCTGCAGACTGTCCCATTCTTCTCACACATCACTGTTTATCACTAAAACTGACTGTACTGAAACCCATAACTGAAAGGAAAAAAATAATAATAAAAAAATAAAATAAAAATGAGAGGAATGAATATTCATGGCAGAATGAAGTTTACTAACTTCACATGACCTAGGAAGTTGGAGATACTTTCAAATAAGTAAATGTAAAAAAAAGTTGAAATATTAAGATTCTTGAGCTGTTGAATGATGTTGGTTTACTCTTTCTTTCATAAGCCTTTGTTCAAAGATATAGGCAACTAAAATCTCTTGGAGAATCAGTTTAAGCCAAGCCTACAGAGCTTCAAAATTGCATGCGCCAGGGCCATCAGGCACCTATAACAGTATAGAAATGTGGCCAGTAGACATTTTCAAAGTACAGATAGCATTGTGACTGACTGCAGTAAGGTAATATAGCTTGACACTTAGAAGTAATATTTCATTATAAAATCATAAGAATTGTCAATAGCAGCACAATGAGTCACCAAGGCAGGTAACTCATTATCATGACCTAAATATAAAAGAAGTAGGATTGGCTCTGTTGAAGAGATTAAGGCATCCTAAGGGAGGAAAACTACCAGCAGGCAAGTTTACAGAGGTCTATAGAGAAGCATGTATATTTTTAACTGTTGTTTTGTTATTTTCTATGCAATAATAAAGCCTAATAACAGGAAGAGCTTAAATTTTTGAATCTGACTTGTGTTTAGTGAGTCCTGGGAAACATGCCTGCTCAAACAGTGTTACTAATAATAAAATAAATTATTAAAGCTGACAGAATTTTTATAGCTAATGCTGGTGCTTTAAGCACTCTCCACTCTCTTCAGCTTAGGCAATGAACAAAAACCAATCAGTTTCTGTTTCTCTTATTCATGTGCCAGCACAATGCTATTATTTGTAATCATAAATTGCAGGAAATCTTAAAATGCAAAGAAGAAATGGTAAAAAACAGGCAAATAATCTCTTGGGTTTAAATTAAATTTTCTGTTGACAGTATGTTCTTGTAATATTCCTTTCTTTAATGGAAAATATAAATATCTGAATAATAATAATAAAGCATTCAATGGCTTTTCATAATTATAAAGATTGACATCAATCTTCACAATGTTTCTAATAAACAAAAATTCATTTGTGTTTGCACATAGGAGAAAGCTTTATTTTTAACCTGAGATCTTAAGCTCAAAAAAAGATTTACAAAAACAATTTACAGTTTGCCTGTAAGCTCAAAAGGAAAGGAATTAGCAGATACAAAACTAATTTTGTTAAACAATTCTATATCCTACTACATTTTTGAATGTTTAAATCCTTTTATGCATCATCAATGAAACACAGCTTTAGAAATAAACTTTGAGCATCTTGTGTTCACGTTCTTAGGCTCATGTCAAAAATGTTTATTTTCTCAAGAATAATTAATAAAATAGCTTTTCAAAGCTAGGAATTGGTGTTATTGGAATCAGTTCAGTCAGGTAAATATAAATTTGTAGGAATACTAGGTAACAACAAATATAGATATGGACTTTGACAAATACGGTCCAGAGAACATTGTTACAGATTTCTTAATTTCTCTGGTATTGTATTTTACTGAATATTTTGAATACTAAGGGATATTACAAATAATGTTGCAGAGTTTTCATACAGGCTTCATCCATATATGGGTACCTAGGGGAATGCTAGGGGAAATTGCTTCAAGCTTCAGGAGGGAGGGTAGATTGAGGTTGGATATAAGGAAAAAGTATTTTGGAACAGATTGCTCAGAGAGATGGTTGATATCCCATCCCTGGAGACTTTCAGGGAAAGACTGGATAAGGCCCTGGGCAACCTATGTAGCTGTGGTATCCCTGTTCATTGCAGGAGAGTTGCACTAGATGACCTAAAGGTCCCTTTCAACTCTGAGGATTCTTTGATTCTATGTACTTAGGCTGCTCTGATGGTAATGCTTCCTGTTTATTTCTGTGGAAATTACAGCAGATATTAAGAGCACAATACCACTATTTGAGCAAATTCTCAGATACAAAACACTATTTTTCAGCATTGTCACCTCCGTTAGCTATGCATATTTTTTTTTCCATGACTGCAGTCATAGGAATTCAAATTGCTTTTGTATGCCAAACAGTTTTACTCAACAACTTCGGGCTGTGCTTAAAATGGCCATTCTCTGACTACTTTATTTCTCATTACTCTTAGCCACTTTTGGGGTATGAATAGCTATTGTTGCAGTATGTGATTTTTTTCTTAAGTTCTACCAAGGGAGGACTTTACTGTGTGCAGAAATGTATCATCAATTTAAAAGAATTCTTCCCTGTAGAAAACAATAAAACTACAAATGATTAAAACAAAAACTGAAATGTCACCTTAGACTAATGAAAATCCATCATCAGACAACTGAGAGCTGACACTTCTGTAAGCACCTTTAAAACTCAAGTTAAGAAGAGAAAATTAAGCTTGAAATGGAGAGGAAACAAAAGCATTTCTCTTTTCTGTGACACGAGTTGAGAACAGTATTTTGATTATTCTCAGGCAAGCAGATCTCGGTGGTCTTCACAATACTGCTTTAAAAGTCTGGCAATGTTATCTAATGCTGGAGTGAAAAACATGGATATAGACATGAAAGCAAGAAGAAATATAGTTTGATTTTAATTTCAGCTGTCTGAGGAGCTTCACCTTTCAGATAATGAACTAGTATATTCATCATAGAATCATAGACTGTCTTAGGTTGGAAGGGACCTTCAAGATCATCTAGTTCCATCCCCCATGCCATGAGCAGGGTTGCCCCTCCCTAGACCAGGCTGCCTAGAGCTTCATCCTTGAGAACAGAATATCTGTTTGTCTTGCAGCTGATCCATAGCTTCGCTCCCATGTCTCTCCAGTAGGAACATAGCTGCAGAACTGCCTTACTAGCTCAACCTCATGGTTATTCTTATCCAGTTTCCCATCTCTGAAAGTGGGCAGTACAGATTGCTGCAGTGGAAAGTATAAAAAAAACCTGCACAGATGGCTGTTATAAAATAACCTGTGCATGCAGGAGTTTTCTTTTAAATTCATTTAAATATATCAAGGCCTGCGTAGAAACTGAGGTGATTCTAGCTTTTAAATTTACATCATTAAAACTTCAGTTTCAGATCACCCTGCATGTTCACCGTATCAGCAAACACCCCCTGATCCCTGTGTTTAAATCTGAGTCATGAGTGGGGTTCCCCACGGGTCAGTACTGGGGCTTGTCCTGTTTGCTATCTTTATTGATAGCCTGGATGCGGGGATTTTGTGCACCCTCAGCAAGTTTGCAGATGACATCAAGTTTGGAGGAGGTTTCAATCTACCAAAGGCTCTTCAGAGCATTTCACTCACTACAAGAAAGACATCAACGCCCTGGAGTGTGCCCAGAGAAGGGCAACAAAGATGGTGAGGTATTTTGAACACAGGTCTTATGAGGAGCAGCTGAGGGAACTAGAATTGGTTTAATGGGGAAATATTGGTGACAGGTGTATGGTTGGTCTGGATGATCTTGGAGGTCTTTTCCAACCTTGGTGATTCTATGATTCCATGATTCCTAATATTGTTGATACCTTACACTGCTGAATATCAGAGTGGCTGCTTTTTTTGGGAAGGGCATCAGTACTCATAGAGGTTCCTTACTGTTAGGGAAGCACAGATGTGAGGAACTGGGGAACCATTTTTGACCTGCAGCTTATTTGAATGAGGATTTTTTTTCTTAGTTTTCTTTAGGGACACTTCTGCATTGCTGAACAACACTACATTAGGCTGTGCAAGACTGTAAAAAATATATATTTATAACATTTAGGCCAAATCCTGAGGTTAGGATCTTCAGCTGCTTTTAGCATCAAATAGAAATGGGAACTTCAACTTAGTTAGTCTCTGCACACTCCAGTGTTTCTCGCTCAGCTGCTTGTGAGAGTTTAGACGTAATTTTGCCTTGGGCATGGAGCCAGCCTCTGCAACACTGAGAGAAGTGATAGTTCAGGGCTGCTCTTTTACTTCTTTTCATCACTGCTGACTGTTGTTTTACTTTCCTCATTTAGGAAAGAAACCGATCATCCAGTGTGTGGGCTGTCATCAGCTCCTTCCCTTCCTCTCTCATTTTCTTCTGCAGTACAACCCAGAGGTGACTGCTAGCACTGCACAGTTTCTGCACCCTGGTGCTCTGTCCCCTTGCCTGCAGTTTGTGCTATGAATTCCCCCCAGCAGACACACTGTTGCACAGGGTGCAATTGCTAAGGCAGCAGCTATGCTTAAATAGAGATCTCACAATCTGCAGTGTACAAGTAGAGGATTCAGCATATTGGATCAGTCACAAAACCCATGACATCCTGCATCTTGCTTCAAGCAATGACCCATACTTGATGTTTCAAATGAAGCTGAAAGTACCTAACAATGTAACTCGGGAATTGGATGTGGCAGAAGAAAAAAGATTTAATTTACCTTCTATGCTGGCCTATGAAATGAAAGCATAGTTATTTCTTTTATAGACTATAGAGGCATCAGTCCCTTCTGTGTCTGTAGTTGGACTGTGGAACAATTCAGGTTTAGGAAAAACAAGAGTCAGAGGGAGTACATTGAGAGTTGCTGGAAAATGTCTTTTCTATCTTTCTATCTGGATATACAGGCAGGTTAGAATTGCCTTGGCCAAGATACCAAAACTTATTGAATTACATGCTGCTCAAACTAGCACACTGTGCTGTTAACATTGTTTCATTATGTTTTATTACTGATTGCAGGACCACTGGTATGGAACACAGTGTGTTCAGATAAAGCTTCTCTGAAGCACCAATTTGTTGAAACAGTGGAACCCTGATAGGGATGTACCAATTAAGATAGCTTTAATGGGTTATAAAAGCACTGTCCGTCCTACAGATGGTCTTAGATACTGGTAGTGGTTTCCATGTTCAAATCATCATGTAGTTTTAAAAATGATTATATTTGTTGTTATTGGCTGTGATTTTTTTTTCTTTAATTCCATATGCTAGTGATAATAAGACAAAAATGTTCTCTATGCTTAATTTCACTTGATTTTCAGAATCTCAGAAGGACCAAAATCACAGGTGAGAGATATATTTGAATTTTTGGTCATGCAATAGTTCAGAATGTTTCAGTACATGCAGCCCTGGTACTCTGTTCATTTTTGATAGGCTACTGAATTTCAATTGATTTCATTCATTTCAAATGAAACATAAAATCTAGAACCTCTGTTATTTTGTGGACATAGAGGTGACAATGATGTAGCAAGGACTGTGTTTAAAAAACAAACAAGCACTTCAGCTCTTCAGCTCTTCAGCAGAGAAAGATTTTCTGATTCATTTGTCGATGGTTTTTATTGTTGTTGTTGTTATTATTATTATTATTATGCAGATCTTTATTCTTTTGTTGGTAGACTTGTTTTCCAATTCTTTTCTGCCCAAAGGATGAACTAGGACCCAAAAACTGAATCGACTACCATAACAAAAACATTGAGGTAGCCTCTTTGAAAAATGTGGTTTTCATTCACGTAGGAACATATATTTGTCAATTCCACAAGGTGCATTTGGGGGAGATTTTGATTGATTCTGAGGACTGGAATGGAAATCTCTCATGTTTGTGTCTGGCTAAATACAGACACTGCCAATTAGGAGAATGCTCTTTTGGTTCATTGTGCAGATATTAGCTTCATTTCAGTGGAAGCAAAATCTTGGATCCTTGATTTAAAAATAGGTATTGCAGACATTCCACAGAGGAAAGCTCTTTGAAATATCTCCTTGGGTACATGTAGTTCCCTGCATTTGTGCTTAACAGTAGAGCATAATTAGATTTCAAATTAACGTATCATGTGACTACCCTCAAACGAGGCTAGGTTAGGGTGAGTTAATTTCCTCTTTTGAGACTTTAATTCTAAATTCTACTTCTGTTTTAAGCATATGTGTCTGTGATATATGTATGCCTTATATATTTATACATATGTGTATTCATGTCTCAACTAATAGAATAGGTTGTTGACCTCAAGTCCTTGGCAAGACAAAATAGCATTTGTAAATGTCGTTATTTGTTTGAAACTTCACATTGCAAACATGCATCCAAAGAGCTGGTCCTAGCAGCTTTAAGGCATGATTATTCTATGAAATAGAAAATGGTAACAAAGACACTCATCTTCCCATTTCATTACCTCTCCCCAGAAGCAACTGTTTCATTTGCATGGAACACTATTCAAGTTGTTGAATCCTAGTCTCCCAGGACTCTCTCAAAGGACTGGTAATAATTTCAGACCCTTTGTGTAAATATCCATTGCATAGGATAATTCTGTGCTTTCTCAGCTCCATCATTTTTTGTGTTTCTGCAGCACTAGTAGGAATTTAAAAGCAAAAAGACCAAATTAGAAATAGAGGAAATAACAGCATGTTTCTCATTCTCACTTAGAAATAGGCACTCTATATATTTTTTAACTGAACCTAATGTAAGATGGCTTTGAAAACTCCATGAAAATTACAACAGATAATGCAGTAAGTCATAGAGTAACTGGCTCATATCTTCAAAACTAGATACCTTATTCCTAATTTTGGAATTGAAGATTTGATCACAATGAAGTATGCTGGCGTCAGTCCTTTCTATCACTAAAAATCTGTGTGTAATCTCATGTGTAACCAATACATGGGAAAATATATGTGAGGGGGTGAGAGTCTGGATAGAACTCTTAACAAGGGTTAGAAGAATAGGGACCTTGTAGGAACTGAGTAGGACTGCATTTCTTCTAAAAACATGCAGTATAATGAAACTCTTGTGGAAATAAAATGTCCTTCTAATGATTTTACCGGGGAAATCATTTCTTCCTTAGAACCTAATTAAAAATTATTTCTTTTATACAGTTGTTTGGAGTTATCTTGTAGGATGGTTAAAATTCCCTTGTAAGACCTATAGGAAATAAATTCTTTAGAGTTCTGTCCCCAGGCTCTGCAAAAAGTATTTCCAGGCTTCTGAATAGTTTATTATCATCAAAGCCACTGTGTACATTTCAGTGTATTGCATAACAGGCTATTGTTCAGTAAACTCTGGCAGAGATTTAGCGGAGATGAATTAAAATAAAAATCAAGAATAAAAAGAATACTAAGAAGACAACTTTAAAAGGAAATATGGCTTCTAATTGAATGAAAATTAAAATTAATTTTCTACAGCAAACCCTATGTATTTTGCCATTGTCTACTCCTTAAATTACAGATATATCAGGTGATCAAAGGAATAATCAACAGCAAATAAGTGTTTCTATTTCGTTCATAATTACAAAAGAGCATGTTACGAGTTTGGTTTGCTGGGGTGCAACCTTTTCAGTTATTGCTTTTTTGCACCACATGAGTCAGTGGCTCTAATGAGCCAGATATGGCTGTAGTAATTAACTGAGATGAGCTTTTTTTTTTCTTTTTCTTTTCTTTTTTTTTTTTTTTTTTTTTAAATTCTCACTCTGACCCTCTAGAAAAAAAGACTGTGTAACTTTATGATCTTGAGTCAGGAAGCTACTCTGCTGAGTTTCAAGATCAAATCAGTGAATCAGTGTTAGCTCTGGCTGTGTAATATCCCCCAGCATCTTTCAGCAATAGGATGTAAGTTTGTAATCTCTAGTATTGCAACAAAGCTGCTGCCATATGTATTGCAGGAATAACTTTCAGTTGTGCTGTAGGATCATCTTCTTCACATAAGAGTTGAAGCTAATTGTAAATGCAGCACGTACCACTCAGGTTCCCTGTATGTGAAAGTAGGGTAAATAAAATCATACAGTCTTATAATCATTAAACTGTAGATTCAGAGATTCACCCAAAGGCTTGGATTGGAAGGAATATTAAAGATCATCTAGTTTCAACTCCCCTTCCTTGGGCAGGGTTGTCCCCACCAGCTTGGGCTGCTCAGGTCCCCATTTAACATGGCTTTGAATGCCTCCAGGGATTGGGCATCCACAGCTTCTTTGGGCAACCTGAAGTAATCCCTAAACTGCTTGCAGAAGACAAGTTTTATTTCTAGTTGGACATACAAATTCACTACTGTGTCTAACTTGCAAAATGTGTATGATGATGTTTTAACTGTATTAGGAAGATGTATTAGATAATTGCAAATGAAAACTTAAGTTATATTTCATTTGCCCTGAAAGTGCTTATCCTCTGATCACCCAGATGGGAAGCAGAGACCACAAGGTGACTCAGCTGACCAATCATTCACTTCATACTGTATTTTGTAGAGTCATACTTATTCTGAGCAAGAGATGAGAAACCTGTCATATGGCATCATTATATATTGGTTGAAAAATACTGAGTGAAGCATTAGGAATAAGGGAATGATCTTGGCACACAGGTCAGTATGTGAGATACCTATTTGTTATTTTCCGTCTCTGTTTCACTCCCACACCACCACTGTACTTAGTTCTAAGGAATTCTAACATCTAAATATATGTTACCTAGACTATGCTTTTAGATTTCCCTTTAATTACTGGTGAATGTGTAACTTAATTTTGCTCTTTGTCTAAAGAGGAGATGATGGACTTTTAGCATGTATTTCTCCTGAATTGAAGCTGAATTTGAAACTTTAGTATTGGATCAATTCTCCTGCTATCAGAAATACTTCCCCCTAATGATCCAGTCAGAGATACTCCAGTACACTGTCACTTGAGATATTAGCTTCAGATCTATTCTGTAGCTTAAGTATATATAGTTTGTTTGGAAAAATAAATAAATTGGTGAATAAACACAATTTTAATATAAAATAAATTTTAAAAATTACATGTAATTTTTTCTAACTCTAGATTTCACTGCACCTTTTCTGAATGAGATAAGTTTTGATTTTTATTACTACTGGAAAATCACACAAGTCAATTTCTGTTTTAAAATTCTTTTCATTCTTATGTATAATTACAAAAACAATTGAGCTGTAGTATTGACATCATTTTATGCAGTTTTTCTCTACCTTCATGAGGCCCACATGCTAGTCTCAAAGCTCAGTCTTAAAGTCCTCATGACAAAAAGTAAGTAATTAAAGCTTTCATTTGTTACAGGCCTTTTTGCTGTTTGATGAGGAAAAAAATGAAACAAACCTTTCATCTTCTATTATACAGTTGTCCACAGAGTTGCTCAAGTAATAAAGTATGTATAAGTATGGTATGCATGAGTTTTCCTTACATTTCTACATGCTATGCTTATGCTCTGCTAAGCTACATAAAGTGCTCATATTTTTTCATAGCATGTTTAACACTACAAAACTGACTGTTAGCATTGCTGAGAATCAACAGGTAAAAATAATGCATGTAGGCAAGTTTAGAGCAAAAAAAGAAATCACTGAATTTGTTTGGGCAAAAGCCATTTGCTATAGCAAACTCCCATTTTAAATACATCTTGCAAAATAAATTTCAGACCTTCAGTCACCTTTGGAAGAATTCTGAAGTTTCTTTGCAAAGCCTTTTTACAATTTCCAGTTTTTATAACCAGCTGCTTTTAATAACAGAATACTAATAATAATCATAATAAAATCTATTTATTATACTTGTTTATACTTGCCTTCGTATGAGTAAGAAAGAAATCAAATATCAGTCTGGATGCTGTTCTGTAATGCAGTCCTGATAGTTTTATACACTTTGTTCTAACTCAGTTGAAGTGTGATCGGTCCTCATTAAGATCATTTAAGATAATGAAAGCCTATGGTCCTCTCCAGTATTCTTTGTTAACTTCTGTTTAAGATTCATCTCTATCTTTAAACAGAAAGGCGCTGTTTCTGCTTATTGCATGAGAGAATGTGCTATTTGTAAGGGGTATGGCATTTGCCCAAAGGGACAAATGACAAGCAGCGATGTAATAGAAATATGAAGAAGCAATCATCCCAATTTCCCTTTTGAAATGCTCCTAATCATTTCATTGGTAAATGGCACGAGTTATCCTTGCGGGAACTGACCAGACAAATAGGGAAGATAAAGTGATTCATTTATTTTCTACAGTTCAAAACAATTGAACATTTAGTACCTGATTGTGAAAGGAAGCTTAAGGCAGACTTAATATTATCTAGGCAATGATATTTGTCAGACAAAAAAAAAAGTAGGCTTGAACTTTGAATTTATTAGTTCTTATTGGTATGGCTTTGGCAGGTCTTAACTCTTCAGCAAAGGAGTAAAAAAAAAAAAAAAAAAGGAATTTAAATACCATGTGTTATTTAATATCTATATTCTAGAGAAAAAATATTGTCATGAGTATCAAGCACTGAATTGATCAGAACTGTCATCTACACCTCATAGAATCATCTTTTTGTTGATTTTTTGTGGCATAAATCTTGTAGTCATTCTTAAGGACTGAGGCATGAAAAGTTCTTTAGGTGATATTTTTTTTTTTTTTTGGCCACGCTGTTAAAACATTTTTTGAGAAATAATTAATTGGATATTTTTATATGAGTAGAACTAGTATGTATTTATATAAAGGTTAATTGGTATGTATTTAAAAATTAATCTTCTTTTCTTGAGACAAGTATTTCATTAACTGTGAAGAAAGATATGTGGTTACCCTTTTTTACTGTTTAAGTGTAAGTCAATCAATCCTCAGCTGTCTTTTACCAGCACTCAGATAGAAATTCAAGAGTTTGAATTCAGGAGTTTGATAAGCTAAATTAATGCAGTGAGACATCTCTTGTGCCAGTGAAGGTATACCGATTTATATAAGCTGTGTATCTGGTCTGTAAATTTTATTTTTGATAGCAGATAATATTACAGCACAGTCAGGACTTTCTACAGGCAATCTTTATGCTCTATTTGTAAGGTGGAAGTGTTTCACTCCAGTTTATAGAAGGGAGAGGGGGTTCTTTGGTATATGTATACCCTGTGTGAAAGAGTGAATGCCCAAACTAGTCAGTAGTGATGCTCAAACTAATCAGTAGTGATCCCTTTGGAGTCTGTGTCCACTTATAAAACTTATGACCACAGTATATAGAGTGAAATTAAGAGAAAGCTATAAATTAAGTGAGCTATTATTGCTTGCAGTTTTCAGGAGAATTACAGCAAATCTGTGTTCAAAATCCTTGAATCAATGATATGAAAAACAGAATTTCAAGAAGAGGACTGTAGTAGCCTCATACCAACTTTCAGGTTTACTGACTGCTGTGACTGTGTTTTTTCTGTTCAAATATCTCTAATGAAATTATTCCTATCACTGCTTGGTATGTTCTTACTTTGCCTTTCAGTAAAAATTGGGAGATAAGAATAGTGAAGTGCAATTGAATTTTAGTCTAGTAAGTGCCTTTCTCACTCATAAGTACTGCTTGTTAAATTTCATTTTGAAAAATGAAGCTGTATTTAGTGTAAATGTGAGGGATCCTGGTGAGAAGAAAAGCACCCAAAACCATTAAAAAAAAAAAAACACAAAAAACTGCTTTTTTTGCTGCTGTATAATTTTAAAGCTATTTAGAAATATGTACTATATTTAAGGAAAAAAAAAAAAAAAAGATTGCTGACAACTTGGACACTAGACTGAAAGTAAAACTAAATTTTTAAAGGAGGATTTTGTATCCTTTAAGAAGGAAAAATGAAGTTTGCAAGTTCCTAGCAGACCCTTAATTAAATTGGAATGTTGCTATGCTACCTTAATACATTAGGGAGAAACTATTAAGGCTGTTTGCTGACTGCAGTATACTGCAGGTTACATTGTTAAGCTTCTTTGTGGAGCAGAATCAAGCTCTATCCCCATGAATAACTGTAATGAGTGATGGTAGGATACAGCTTTGCTCTCTTGTATATGTTACCTACATAGAGGGCTTTACATCCCAGTACTTGCCAGTATCTGCAGTCTAAACAGCAGATAATCAGATTTTTATAGTTCTCACCAAATGAAGGCTACACTCTTGCAGCATTTGTTTTCACTTTTAAGAGGAGAGAAGACAATTAATGGCTAACTCTTTCCCCAGAAATCTGTCGTGTCTTGTCTTACTCAAGACAGATGTCAAGGATGAGAGATTTTCTAGTGCATCCTTCTGCAAGTACTGTCAGATAGATTCTCAATATGCATAACTTACTGTTGACTGAAGGTCACAGAATGGTGGTCTCCTCATACTGGCTCCTAGCTTTCTGTCTGAGCTGGAAAAAAAACCCAAAAAAACGGTCTGTTGTATCTACTGAACAAAATGAAGAGCAAGAAGCTGTTGTAAGAATTCCATAAAAGCAGATTGTTATTTCAAGCTAATCCTTCAGCAGTGCTCTGGTGCTGTACTAACACAAATGCTCCTCTTTAATATGATACAAGTGAATAAGTCAAACCATCTTTCCAAAAAACAGTTTCTAAAACAGTTGGAAAGTTTACCGTTGCTCAGTAGGTCAAATTTGAACACAGATATATAGTTCCCATTGTGCCTTCAGTCTGATTTGAAGACAGTAGTCTTCACACGGTACAGTGCAAAAAATGCCACTGTATTTTTCTCCATGAAATTGTTGAATTTAAGTGCAGAATAAGGAAATTCTGATATACTGTATACATTATCTGTCAGTTTAGAATTTAAAGCTCACAAGCAAACTTCTTGGTAAAAGTATTAATGTAGTATAAGTATAGACACTTCTAGATAAAAGTACAACTGTAGTATAAGCATAGGCCATTACCATTTATTAGTCACTGTAAATCCTTCTAAATTCCATGTACACCAGACATTACACATTATAAATGTTGAAGATAAGGACCTCTCTTGATTCATTACAAGCAATGCTTGCTGTTTTCAGTTCACAGCTAGCATTGCAACTCTGTATTTTATGGTGGGAAGGAACATAAAGAGATGAAAGGAAGAGGCTCATTATTTCAAAACAGAAAAGGCTTCTTTTTTCAATGTTTTTGTTTGTTTGTTTGTTTTTGTGTGTGTGTGTGTGTGTTTTGTGGTTTTTATTTGTTTATAGGAATTTAAAGTGAATCCAGTCTTTATCATTCTTCCTGCATTTCAGCAATCAGAAAGCAGATCATCTTTATTATGCATTAAAAAAGCAAAAACATTTGTCTTATTTTTACCTATTGATGCCTGTTTTATAACAGCTGCATTTTCTTAACAATTAGCTGTCTAAATCTCTTGATATTCCTCATGAATAAGTGGATTGTTTGGTGGATAAGGTTGAAAACTTCATCTAGAATTAAAATAATTCTATTAAAAATAATTCTGTAAAAATAAATCCTCAGGGACATAGAGGAGATCTCATACAAAAAAATAAATAAAGAAAGAATAAAAGTTTCTGTCATCTTCTCTCTAACAGTGATAGCTCAGATTTCAGTCTATGACAGTAATATTAGAGGAAGTTCTGTGCATGTTCTTTATCTCTGATACCTAGCAGCTCTCCTGTCTTCACTGGAATCCTTCTGAGATTTAGATTCCAGTCTAGAAATCAGGGCTTGTACAAGGGATCTCTGTGCTTCTGTGAAGGTCCACTGTGAGATGTATCTTTTTGTAGTTTTCACTGGTTCTAGTTACTGCTATTATATCTTGATAGTTCTTGAGCTTTGTATAGTAGAGAACATATGGATAGTAATATGAGTGCAGAAATGAAGATATTTTCCTCAGGTTACTTGGACTGAGGTTTTAAAATCATTCTTGCAGTTCAGCATCAGATATTGGCAACCAATGGTAATAGCCACCATTAGGCACGCTTGCAAAACTGGATATAGATAGAAATATCAGGCAAGTAGTAAGAAATACATGTAAGCTTCCAGACTAAACGGCCCATTATCCAATACAGGTCTGTAAGGCAGAAAAATGTTGGGGATATGTACACTGTACAGTGTCAGTATTCCAATGCAATGTTAGCGCTTACATTGCTTAGCACTTACATTTGTCATTGTTTGTTTTAGCCCATAACCATATGGAGCTGGTGTGAAATACACTGGTCTGATGGTACCAGAAATCTTCTCCAGGATACTTTTGGAAGAAGAGGTGCATTATCAATGTATTCGTCTTCTTGAAGTATTTCAGTGACCCTTAATAATGACAGTCTGAAAACATATTTAGTGTACTTATCTTCACACACTGTTCTGCAATAGTGAATGTAGATAAGAATCCAGGAAATAGTTATCAGCCAGAGAGATCTGGAAACAGCAATACTTTTGTCATTCAGCTGTATTTTTGATGTACTTAGGCTAGAGCAATAGTTTTAATTGAAATCAAAAAACATTTTTTCCTGGTAGGAATCATAATTTATTAGAACTAATTTTGAACTATATTTATCAAAGAATACTAGGTACACGTATGCATAAACAAATGCAAGTATTGGTGTGCAAGCTTCTGTATTGATATTGACTTTAATTACATGGCCGGATGATATTTTTCTCATAGGAGCCCTGTGTCTCTCAGTGTATAGAATTAAAAAGCAACCTGAATTTAGTACTTGTATATTTGTCAGTAATGTGCTCCCTTTTTTGTTACTATTTGTTGCTGTAAGGACGTCAGCTGCCTCAAAGCTGCCTGGAGTATGTATATTTTCAGCAACTATTGTATAGGCATATCCCTTTCACAGAACATTGCATGCATCTGTAAATGGTTAAAATTTACAAAGTTGTAAGAAACCAACAACAGCATTTTATAATGGCAGATATTGAAGATCTGTAGTAATAGGTGGTATCAGTGCTGCCTCTGATTATAGAATGGATTGGTTCAGAGGGGACTTCAAAGATCATCTATAAAAGTCAGCACAGAAACTGAGTTTTACTACAAACAAGCATACTTATATCCTTGAATAACATAAATTATTAAATGTATCCTGCTTTGAACAGACATTTTTCACATTTATTTTGAACCCTGGATTCCTCACTTGCTTTAAAACATCTTTAAAGTAGCACCATTACTTGGAAT
Organism: Coturnix japonica; assembly: GCF_054131305.1. NCBI lineage: Eukaryota > Metazoa > Chordata > Aves > Galliformes > Phasianidae > Coturnix > Coturnix japonica. The sequence continues at coordinate 20,630,456 of NC_140667.1, read as the reverse complement.
CTTTTAATAATCCAATCTGTTAATATCTTGAAATTTTATAATATTAAATGACTTTTGTTTCAAAGCATGCTGTCACACACATTGACTTTGCCTATTTAGCTAGCTTAGTTACTTTTCCTCTTACTTTATTACTTAAATTAAATGAAAATTAAATTTCCATCACACTAAAATTTATCTTAAAAGTATGAAATCATAGTCCAAGTGCATCAGTAGTCTGCAGCTGGCTTGGTGTACCAAATTCTTATTCTCATATGAGAGTTGATTTCTGTAGGAGTCAGTTTTTACCATTGTTATCCCACAAAAATCTTGTTAAAGTGGAAGTCTGTGGTCAACCCATGAATTTAGAATACTGTATCTGTATTTCAGAATCTGAATTGGTAGGAGGATAGAGGTAACCCACCTGTTACTGGAAATTTTACCTTTTTTGATTAACTATGTTGTTTGCTCCAAAAGTAATGTCTCCTATTTATTTTCATGGAGATAACAACATAGAACACAATAACACTGTTTGATAAAGCAAATTCTCATCTACAAAACACTATTTTCCAATGTAGTCACCACCATTAGGTAAGCATTTTCGACAGTGAGAAACAGGAGCCTGCATGCCACGCTTCTAAAACCTGCACCAGCAGCGGTGACTCACTATCACTGTTGCCACTGCAGAAACACCACCCACCTCTTCACTGTGTTCTCATCCACTGTTTGGTCTCCGTAAACATACAGTAAGTGTTAATGATTGTCAGTGGGTGCAGATTTTTTCCACATGGAGGAATTCAGTGACACACCTTTGCTTCATACGCACTTTCCTGTCAGACACCATTTTGTCTGGCTGCCTGTCTTTTTCCATCTGTCACTTGACAACAAAATGGAACAAAATATTGGTGTTAAGACTCAGTCTCTACTGCCATACTACCAGCATCTGCCTCTGACATCATGGGCCAACATTTCTATGGCAGGAATTTTCTTTCAGGTTCTTTTTAGCATTTAAATTTAAAAAGTAGTTCAGAGCTTGCCAAAACCCTCTCTGACTTATGGTTTATGTGAAAGATTTCCTGCAGCCAAGAAACAGAAGATCACAGCCCATATACTGCAGAGTCTTGGCAAGAGTAAGCTTTGGAGATATTACGCAGGGAACTGGAAACAGTAGGTCCCCAGTAGTCCTTGCCTATTCCCATTGTAGGAAGGACTGATCTGAAGACTCAGGTGATCCAGTGAAACCAGTATCTGTGACATGTTCTCTAGGCTGAAGAGAAGAACAATTCTCCTGAGATATCCAATTAGTTTCAAGTAAGAATTCATAATGTATTCCTTGAAGACTGCAGACTATATTATCAACTACTAGTTGATACTACTAGCAGATAATTATAATGCTACTTATCCATCTGAATGCAGTTCTTCTGTAGGAGGAAAAGAAAGAAGCTGCAGTGAGGTGGGCATCAGTCTCTTTTCTCAGATAACAAGTGATAGGATGCAGGGTGATGTTATTCCAGAGGAGCTTTAGATTGGATATTGGGAAGAATGGCTAGATGGAAAGGATGGCAGGCATTGGAACAGGAAGGTGAAGGAGCCCCCAGTCCCGGAGGCAAGAGATGTAGCACTTGAGGGCATAATTTTTTGTGGTTTACTTAGTGTTAGGTAAAAAGTCGGTCTTGATGTTCTTAAAAATCTTTTCCAACCTAAGTGATTTTGTGATTTTGATGTGCAGACAAAAACATCAAATATAAGATATTTAATGCATTTCTGGAAGGTATACAAATATTATAATAAGAATAATACAGGTAACTGCAGAATAGGACAGAACATTTTCTAACATTTAATCCAATTTAGTTTTAAATGTCATAGCATGTTGGTTTTCTAAAGCTTGAGTAGTACATGCATTAATATGTACATAAAGTTCACATTTGAATGGAAATGTGATTCAGGAGTTCTGGCTCCCAGTCCTGCCTTGGCTGCTGACAATTTTCATTCCAGCATATCTTTTTAGTCCCCTGTGTAGTGCTGGGAGCAAAGTTCATCCATGCTCCACTCAGATGCAGACTGTCTTGAACTCTTGAGGCTAGGCTGGAGCAGCACTGTGAGGCATCTTAGCTTAGGGCCAGTAACAAAGAGCTAATTCATGGTTATTTTTTGGAGCAACACACAATACATCTAATCAGCATGGAGCATGAAGCTCATGTTTTCACATTATCTTGCAGATACATGCTAAATTTTGCCAACCACTTTAATGCATTAATGCATCAGTTTATTCAGTCATGAACTAGTATATAACCTGTTTCTTTTTTCAGAGATCTTGTGAGGATGTGTTTATGTTCAGTGTCTTATTAAATCAATCCAGTCAATGGTGGATGGTTGCCAAAACTTCCAGTGGGTGCAGAAGGCTCTGCAGCCACTACATTTATGCAACTCCCAACAACAGAAGTATCAGGTCAAAGTTTGTTGTAGAGATCTAGGAAGATAGTTGTTGGTAATTGTTATAGTCCCCCTGAGTCATCACATAGTTTCACTCTTAATTTTATTTCACTAGCTGCCTCCTAAATTGAGTCATTTTCCCACTTGTAATATTCAAAGGTGTACAAATAGTGTATGCAAGAGCACCTGTGACCTATTCATTGCCCAGCAGTGATAGATTTGGTAATAATGTGCTTGCTATTCTGGCTGTGCTGCACTTTGGTGAAACCTAAGGTTTAATTGAAATACAGCCTGACCTTGGTTTTGATCATGGGGCATAGAATGGACATAATTGCTATGAATCTACTGAGAGATATTATGGCAAAATGTCATATTGCTAATTTTGGCTATTCATACCGTTTTGAGAAAAATAAATAAATAACAATAGTGAACCTAAACTCTCAGTTAAAAAATAAATAAATAAAATGTGTGGCAGATTCATAAAAGTCCTAAAACAAGTAATTTTCCAAAAAATTAACTTCTTGCAATTCTCTGTACCTATTTTTTTTCTCTTAAAATGCAATCACAGTATGATAATTGCATTGCCCCTAACAGTTTCATATTCCTTCATAATTAAATAAACAGCTTGTAAATTGCAGACCACAAAATGCCTGTGTTCCGCTCTTACCTTAAGGGGTTTCCATAGTTACCAAGGACAAGAAATTTAACCATCGGTTGCCAGACTCGAGGCTATTTGCAGCCGTAACTTTTTATTTTCTGTCTCTTTTTCACTTTGTCTCTATGTTTATTAACAGAATGAGGGAGTAATTTGGACTCAGTTAGCCACTACAAATGCAGTGATGTAAAATGGACTCTGGTGCTTTAGTGTGTTAGCTGGATGTGTTTCTCCCAGGTCTATTAGAATAATGGATGCTAGTGATACAGTCCATAGTTACCAAGGTTATGAAATACTTATCCAGCACTTCTCCAGCTCAGTATCAAATAATTCATATCTTTAAGCATTTTTCTTAACACAGTGTTATAGTGTAGATGTATTTGGGCAGGTGTGCATTCTAAGTGATAGAAAAAAAAATAAAATTAAAAAATCATAATAAAAAAGCATTAATGCAGACTTTGCATTGCTTCTTTAAGATAATTTGCTTTTCTCCTGCAGTTGCCTCTGTTCTGTGTATTTCAAAATGTATTTGGAAAAACTGCACTTTTTAAAGCACAAACACCTTATAGCAGTGAAGTAGACAGTCCTCTAATCTGCTTATGTAAAAAAAATCTTAATTGTTTTCTAAATTAATTCATTTTTTACCAGAGCATCCATGTTGCCAATGCACAGAAAGTACTAGTAATCCACAAGTGTATTATATTTTTATCAAATTAAAATATTTATATCTCCTTATTATATTAGCTCCTGAAGTCAAGAACTCAGTAATGATCAAATTATGTTGTGGTTTTGTTTTTTTTTTTTTGTGAAAGAAATATCCACTGTTGTAATTTAGAAAAGAATGTTAAATGCTATTGGTTTTGGCTTTAAAATCTGAACTCGCATGTCATAAGAGTTGGATGAAACTTTCATAAGGACAAATATATAATCTAATATACATTTCTTCCGTTTGATTTTCCTTGTACCAGTTGGACACGCATATGGTTGTGTGAGCATTGCTATACTATGTGGTGTTTTGATCTGATATTTTCATTATCTCTATATATTGTTTTTGTGAGTATGGAGACAGTTTGGGAATGAAGAAGGGGAAATGTCTTCAAATCCGCCAGTCTTGCACTTTTTTTGCCTTTTCATCTACATAAAAAACACGTTTTAATATCCTATAGCTGTAACCTGACAGTTTTTACCTGTTTCTTTAAAATCTTATAGCCTGTTGTTGAAAATGATTGTAATTTATAGTGTTTAATATCTCCACGTGCTAACTGATAATATTGTACTAGACTAAAACTGGTTTGTTTGTGTTATGCTAGTACTTCTACATAGATGTTGTCTTAAATCACTGCTAGTCTATTATTCTGTTATAAAAAAATAATAATAATTTTTTTAAAAAATCTATATAAAATAGTGACCTTAGTGTGGCAGGCATGAAGACTGCAGTGGTTTCAAACACTGCTGTAGGATATCATATAATTTTTTACTAAGGGTTTCTTTTTTTACTAACTTGTTTGCAGTTTACAGATGCCTTCCAAAAAGGGTAACTGTCATTTTGCTTTGATAATAAACCAGAAACAGATGGAGAAAGCATCCTTTCAAAAATTCTGACATACTACAGTTTAATGGTTGTTCACTGATGTATATCTCTTAGAAGAAATACATACCTTCGGGTGAAATCCTGAAAGTGTTTGTATGACTTCTGTTTATTATTACAATTGACATGTGGCATGTAGTGACATGCTACCATAAGTAATTAAGAGAATTATGGTATCCAAGCTCTTGCAAAATTGCTTCTGTACATTTGTGTGGTTCTCTCTACATAAATATCTGCCTAGAAGAACATACAAGATGAAAGCAAAATAATATGTTAAAAGAAATGGCGTTTCATCAAATGAATTACTGAAAATGGAAGAGCAAAATACGACTTGAATAATTTGAGGTTGGAAACACTTTTACCTTCATGTAATTGGTTTGAACCAAGCCCAAGTCAATACAGAATGAAAGTTCCTAACGTCTACATGGGGTTTCAAGAAAATGAATCCAAATTAACTTTGAAAAGAGACTAGCTAAACTGCATTACATTCTTTTATGGACACTGTTAATTGAAATTACAGTGGCCTTGATTCAATTTAGCTTAAATTAAATTCTAAATAAGAGTGTCCACACAAAGATTTAATGCAATATAATTAACCCACTTTAAAAGTTAATTCCAATTAAATTTCTAGAATGTTTCTGCGTGGACTATTACCAAGCTGTAATGTGATGGCTTTTATGAAAGAATTTAAGCTCTTTCACAGTGGAAAGTTCATAGATTGCTTCCATTCATGCAATTGTGACTAGTCTGGAGAGAATTACTTTTTTTCTTTTCACCATTTGGATGATATCCTCACAAATTATCACAATGAATAAAGAAACCAACAAAGTCCTCTTAATAAAAATAATGTGTCCTAAAGAAATATCAATTTCCTGCTATTTCCTATGGTTATCCTATAAAATAGAAAATGTTTTCAGTTGTACTGAGGATACAAAGTACAAATCAAACTTCAGAGTGAAAAAAAAAAAAAAAAAAAAAGTATAAATAGGGGGAGGGGACATATGAAACTGATTTTGATTAAACTCTCATTTAAATTAAACTCTGTAAACCGTAGGAAGACATCCTGGAGGAAAGATGAAATTTTGTCAAATAAAGCTGTTTTCTGTATAAGGAAATAAAAGAATGGAAAGGCAGATTAGATCAAACTCATCCTTGATTGAACTTTCCTGAAATGAATGGTGATTCAGGGGGATTGGATGTGTCCATCCAGATTTAGGTCTTTCTGTTTAGTCTGTTAGTGATTCATTTAAGACTTAGAGGGTTTTCAGAAGAGAACCAGAAAGCATTTGTGATATAGCAATATCCACTCTGCATCCTACACTTACATGCTTCAAGGGACTGTAGGAAATCTTGACAGTGTCCCAGAGTGAAGCAGTGAAACATGCAAAGAGGAAAATAATTTGTGTTGCACGTCTTGATTTATTTGGTCTCACATGTAATCAGTTTCCATTGCAGAACTGCCTATCTTGCCCTTTTTGGCCTCCACCATATTTAACTACAACTAAAATAAATAACGAATAGATAAAAGCTGCTGGGCTTTGAAACCTCCCAGGTTTTTAAGCATTGTTGCAATGGCTCCCTAAGCTGCTGTTGAGACTTTTAAAGTCCTGTAGCAGTGGAAAGGGAAATCTGATTTTTAAGAATGGAGGAAAAGATACACAGCTATATAGTTTCAGTGATAAAAAATAAGGCTAGGAGGAGAGAGACATGAGATCTATGTTAACAAGTCTATTTGCAGATTTTGTATAATTATTATGTAATGTTCTATTAATAATATAGCATGATTTTCTTTATTGGTGGCAAAAGTAATGAATAAAAAAATGTCATTTTACTGTATATGAGCATGCAAAGTGTTTACACTTCAGCACTAGTCCACAGAGGTGCAGTCAGGTGGAAAGGATTTCAGGCCAGAAAGGAAGAAGAAGAACAAGAAAGTATGGTGAATGAATTTGAAGCAATGTGGTTCCATCAGCTCAACCCTTTACAGCCATATGGGGCCACACATCTGAGGCTGCCAGAGCATTTGCAGAACAGATGTTGGTGGAGGATTTCTGACCCCAGTGGATCTCCCTGCCCACAGTTCAGTCTCAGTTCAGGGATAAGGGCTGTGTATTTTTCTGTTTTGTTCAGCTAAAACAGGCTGTGTGCTTGCCTCCCAGTATCTACTCTGCAATTCTCTTGGCTTCTTCTGCTGGCATTGCTGCCTGAAGGGATCAATTTGAGACCCTAAGAGCATTCAGAGTTATTCAAAAGAGAGTCAAAAGAGTCACTTCTGCATAAGGTCATCCTGGACCTTAGACCTATTCTATTACTGTTTTCCATGCTGTGTTCCATACAGAAACTATTTGCAGTGCTCTAGTGCTGATGTTACCAGAAGAGACTTTCCAGCATAATTAGCTGCTTGACACACATAGATCCTCTTCATATGTTTGGAAAACTGCCCTTTAATTTGCAGCTGTAGGGTGCCTTGTTTATTAAAATATACAGATACCTTTGCAAAGGATATTTCTCTCAATAAGCTCTTTAAAAGGGTGTGGTAAACGGCATACATAACTGTGACATATAAAGTGAAGAAAAGGGGAGTTTTCTGAAAATATCTATGTATTTACTGACTTAGTTGTAAAAAGCATGCTCATCTAGAACTTTCCTGGCATAAACTTGAGGGAGTGTTGTGAAGATTTAATTGTACTGTAATCATTTAAACACCTGATATCTGATACTTTCTTACCATATTTTCAATACATTGATATATAGTCTCACATCTTGTACTTTTTTCAGTGGAGATGTACAGCACCAACTGTTGTGTATTAGATTATACAGTATCATAAACTGTATATTAGGTTATAGGCATGGCCTTAGCATCATGTTGCTCTGCTGTTGAGACTGTAACTCAAAGGCCTACAGACTAGATAGAAAGCTGAGTTGCCAGAAGCAACTGCTAGTGATCCGTTTCTGCCATCTGCATTCCTCATCAGATGGATCCTTTGGAAAGGTGTAGGAATTCTTTTTTTGGAATCAAAGTACACTGTTAAAGGTGAGTATAGTCACTTTATACTGATAAAATAACAAAAAGTGATGTAAGTTTAATATCAAGCCGAATACCTAATTATAAAGAATGGAATAGGTAAAAAGGAAGGAAAAAAAAAAAAAAGAAAAAAAAAAGAATGAAAAATGAACTACTGATTTCATTACAAGGCCTGTGAGGAAGGCATCTTGACATCTCTGCATACACATGCTCAACAAAGTTAACTTTCAGTAGTATAACAGCCATGTCCTTCAAGCTGTCTTTAAGAAAAAGTATAGAGTAGCTTTGTCATTTCTTATTCCATCCTCTGCATTGGAACTTAAGAGGGCAATGCTTTTTGCTTACAGGAAAATGAGTACTACTTCAGGACTAAGTATCAAGCAAGTACAGAGAGGAGAATAGACATACCAGGAGTCTATTTGAGTAAAGATTTTCTGAGCACTAAGGAAATAGAATATAAACTAAAGATATATGTTTGTATGTATGTGTATCTATGTGACCATAAAGAAAAAAATATATTACTATATAAACGGAGTTTAAAAATTCTGATTGTGTCTGGGGAATAGAAAGAACAGCAAGAGTATTCTTAGCCTTTTGAACAAATTTTAAATGTATACAGCAGAGGGCACTAGTGGTATTGAATTGACCATTGAATTGATATTTTAGTACTAGACAGATGAAAACAAATTGCTCAGAAGACAAAAAGTTGTCAAGATAGACTGAAGAAGCCGGTTGATGATCTGTGTTCCATATGTGGATTTATGAAGATAAATGTTTGTGTCTCTAGTATAATGGATGGATACTGAATAACAAATCATTCTAGTACTAAGTCCCAGGTGAATCTTTATGTAAAGCCCATTAACATATTACCATAATGTTCTTCAAGCCTTTAAATTAATTTTCCACTGTGTTTATGCACTGGCTATATTTTTTTCCAGGGTGTTTCCACACTCTTTATATTTAAAATAACTCTGACTTAAAATGACTTAGAAAATACTTCCTGAAAACTTAAGCTCTTAGTGATGGAAAGATGCCAGTGTAAAAGAACATGTTGTTTTTTAATATGTTCCTTCTGACACAGAGAATCTCACCACAGAATATTAGAATCATGCAAAACTAGCAGGTTGGAAGTGAGGATTTTCAAGAGGTTGCATAGCATAGCTTCTGCTGGCCAAGGTAATTTTTTTATATCATTAGATCCTCTGTACTTCAGTACTGTATTCAAATAAAATGTTTTTATCTTTATTATGTTTTTAAACCCATGGAGCATGTGTGTAGGGATGGAAAAATAAAGATTTTCTGGATAAAGGAATGAATGAAGAGAATGATGGGAGATGGTGAAAACAAGAATTTGGAACAGGAAAGAAGTGCCTTGCAGGTCTTGCAGCATGGGTTGAAATGACTGACTTTATGAAGGCTGGCAAAGCAGCTGAGCATAGTTTTTGCATATGCTGGTTGATGTTGAGGACATCTGCTCTCTCAAGTTTGTTATGCTTTTATGTTTGTATGACCTTGGTAGTGTTTGCTACACATTCTTGGTTTACTAATCCAGTGCTTCTTCCAAGCCTTCAGGATATCTCCTACAGGAATGAGAGTACAAAGTAGCAAAAAGAAAGGTAGAGATGGCCTGTTGCAAAGCTGGCCTTTAGCAGCAAATGGGTATGAGAGAGAACATAAAAGAAAGCTTTAGCTCTATGAGCCACAGGTGCTTAGGGCCACACTAGGCATACAAAGACAACAGTCAGCTCTTGCAGTGAAGACACTAACATTGTTCCAGTGCAATGGCAGGATAATTAATTTGGCGAGGTTCTTCATCTGTTTTATTACTCATTAGTGGAGTCATTAAGGGATATGTTTTAGAAGAGGAGAAAAAGTGAGGCAGAAAAATGATAAACGTACTCAATAAAAGTAGGGACAAATATTTGGGTAAAATAATAGGAGCTAACAAAGAAGATGATTAATAAATGTTCAGCATCAAAATTCGTGGATGATAGATCTTCAGAGCTTGAAATTGATATTAGATTCATTGATGTCTGACCACAACAGGCAGATTCCTCTTCATGACAGTGTAAGAAAGATGGTCCTTTTCATCCCAATTTTTACAGGTAGTTTTATTACGGTGGATTTTTTATTTAAGAAAACTTTTCTGTTAGAGTGCTTTAGGGATTAGCTTAGAAATCTTTATCCCTATATTTAACAAGCAAAAGCTTGGGATAGGGATAAAGTACCAAGAGCACCTCTGAGTGACCCTGTAAGCCTACAGTAAAAACAAAGGTGTTACAGCAGCCACTTCTCACCAGAGTCTAGTTGTTACCTTAAACCCATGAAGCCAATGTTCAGGAGTACTGCTATTGGCAGAGGAAAGGCATGGAGAGGCTGGAGCAGTAACAGCTAACACTACAGCTGTGGTGTTCTCTAGAATCATATGACAGAAGTTAAGCCACAGAGAAGGAAGTTCAGTGACTTACACAAGGTTGCAGAACACATTAGGTTCATGAATCTTTCATACCAAGACTTATGTTTTATAAATAACACTTACAGAGCAAATCAAACAAACAGCCCAGATCTTTCCATTTCCATTCACAGGTGTCCATAATACTGGCTTTGTTTTCTGCAGTAAATTATTAAAAATGAGATGATAGCTCATACTAGCTCTGAAACATTATAACAAGCTAAAAAAAAAAATTTAAATGCAGAAACGAACTCTCAAAACACACATTGTCTGAATATACAATTAGAGAAAGTATTCCATTAAAAGAATTATGAGATGCAAGTTAGTATATATTCTTTAAAGAAAGCTTCTTGAAATAAAATGAAACAATTCAGTGCCTGGAGTGGAAAAACCTTTGCCTTTTAGTATTTTATTTTACTGAATACATGCATTATGTATCTGAGTGCTCTAGGTTAGAAATATGCTTTAAGCTTGCTGTAATTTATAAGACTTCACTTTTGGCTGATTTATAGGAAATTTCATTAATCTCTACAGCAGAGGGACCTTGTAGAAGGCAGCAGATTGAAACTGAACTGAAGGCTAGGGGCTTGAAGAATTGCCACAAATGAATCAGTACTGAAAGACTTAGAAGGATAATGATCATTTTTAGTGTAAAATCTTTTTCCTCCTTACAGTAAGATCTGTCGGATTTTTCTTTTAGAGATACTGATGAAATTGTCAACCCTGCAGCTACAGAGATATTTTTCAGCATTTAAATACCTATTCTTATTTCTCTGTTGGGCACACGTATACTAATGAGTATTTCTCTGCTTCTGATGCCAAACAAAGGATTTGAAGAGGAAATATTGTGAATTTGGATGGTGCTGTTTAATGATAGAAAAGAACTGGTACTCAGTATGTTTTTTGTTTTTTTGTTGTTGTTGTTTTTTGTTTTTTCCCCCATTTTGTTATTAAAATCTAAAATAGGATAGATATTGCCCTAACATTTTCCCAATCTGCTACATTTAATATTAAAAGTTTTATTTTTATTCAGATTTTGATGTAGGAATTACATTTAGAATGACAAACAGTTTCACCCACCAGAAAAAAACAGGAATTTTAACTTCCTCTTGATATTATCTGTTGTCTTCATTTATTTACAATGTGTCAAGAAAGTTGGAACCTTAAACATGTTTATGATTATTATTTTACTTTTCAGGGGGGTGGGGAGGGGGAGGTGCTTGCCACTTCTTTCAACTCTCTTCTTGCATTAGAATATTTCCCTTAATTATCAAGAGTGGTTGAAATTTTTATCTGCTATCATAGTACATGAATTATACTTTTGGAATGAGCAGGTAAAGCTTGTGTCTGGATGTTTCTTATCTCATTGTGACTTACAGCTAGCATAACTGTACAGGAACTGAAATATTAGACTTTGCATAGCTATTTTTGCTACAGTTTAATTAAATTGGTATATTGGCATGAAAGGACTAGAGAAGTCTGTCCTTATTTGGAGAGCACATTTAAATATTTGGCATTAATTTAATGTCCTTTTCCCTTCTTTCTTTCAGACTATTCAAACTCCAGAAGGACCAACACTAGATAAATTATGAATGTTGAACAAGATGACCTTACATCCACAGCAGATAATGATAGGTCCTAGGTTTAACAGGGCCCTATTTGACCCCCTGCTTGTGGTGCTGCTGGCTCTTCAGCTTCTTGTGGTAGCTGGTCTAGTGAGGGCTCAAACTTGCCCTTCAGTCTGCTCCTGCAGCAACCAGTTCAGTAAAGTGATTTGTGTACGGAAAAATCTGAGAGACGTGCCAGACGGCATCTCCACCAACACCCGGTTACTCAACCTCCATGAGAACCAGATCCAAATCATTAAAGTGAATAGCTTCAAGCATCTGAGGCACTTAGAAATCCTGCAGCTCAGCAGGAATCACATCAGAACAATTGAAATAGGGGCCTTCAATGGTCTGGCCAATCTTAATACTTTGGAACTCTTTGACAATCGTCTGACCACTATCCCAAATGGGGCTTTTGTATACTTGTCAAAACTGAAGGAACTTTGGTTGAGAAACAACCCCATTGAGAGCATACCTTCTTATGCTTTTAACAGAATCCCTTCTCTCCGGAGACTGGATTTGGGGGAATTGAAAAGGCTTTCATACATCTCAGAAGGTGCCTTTGAAGGTCTGTCCAACTTGAGATATTTGAATCTTGCCATGTGCAATCTGCGAGAGATTCCTAACCTCACCCCACTTGTAAAACTGGATGAGTTAGACCTTTCTGGAAATCACTTGACTGCCATCCGACCAGGTTCCTTCCAAGGGTTAATGCATCTTCAGAAATTGTGGATGATACAGTCCCAGATTCAAGTGATAGAGAGGAATGCTTTTGATAACCTTCAATCACTTGTGGAGATCAATCTGGCACACAACAATCTAACACTACTGCCTCATGACCTGTTCACACCGCTCCGTCTAGAAAGGATCCACTTGCATCACAATCCTTGGAATTGCAACTGTGATATCCTTTGGCTTAGCTGGTGGATTAAAGACAAGGCACCCTCTAATACTGCATGTTGTGCCCGTTGCCACACACCTCCCAGTTTGAAAGGAAGGTACATTGGTGAACTGGACCTGAACTACTTCACGTGTTATGCTCCAGTCATTGTGGAGCCACCAGCAGACCTCAACGTCACCGAAGGCATGGCTGCAGAGATGAAATGCCGGGCGTCAACCTCCCTGACCTCTGTATCTTGGATTACTCCAAATGGATCTGTTATGACACATGGGGCATACAGAGTTCGGATTGCTGTGCTCAGTGATGGCACATTAAATTTTACAAAGGTAACTGTGCAAGACACGGGTTTGTATACATGCATGGTGAGTAACTCTGTTGGGAATACCACAGCTTCTGCCACACTGAACGTGACTGCCCTGGATAACCCTGGCTATACCTATTTTTCAACTGTCACAGTAGAGACTGTGGAACCTTCTCAGGATGAGGCACAGACCACAGAGCAGGTTGGGCCCACACCAGTTACCAACTGGGAGACCACTAACATGACAACCTCACTCACTCCACAGAGCACAAGATCAACAGAAAAAACATTCACCATTCCTGTGACGGACGCAAACAACGGGATCCCAGGAATAGATGAGGTTATGAAGACTACCAAAATCATAATTGGTTGTTTTGTGGCTATCACTCTCATGGCTGCTGTGATGCTGGTAATTTTCTACAAAATGAGGAAACAGCATCACAGGCAAAATCATCATGCTCCAACACGGACTGTAGAAATCATAAATGTGGATGATGAGCTTACAGGTGACACACCCATAGAGAGTCACTTGCCCATGCCAGCAATAGAGCATGAGCACCTAAATCACTATAACTCTTATAAGTCTCCTTTCAACCACACAACAACAGTTAACACAATAAATTCAATACACAGTTCAGTGCATGAACCGTTATTGATCCGAATGAACTCAAAAGACAATGTACAAGAGACTCAAATCTAAAACGTTTATGACATTATGGGGTGGGGGTGGGAAAAACAAAATATGGTTTATAAAACAAATGACACAAATGACTGGGCTAAATCTACTGTTTCAAAAAGTGTCTTTACAAAGAAAAAGAAATTTATTTATTAAAAATTCTATTGTGATCTAAAGCAGACAAATTATGTGTATTCCTCAGAACCTCTTTTTGCTGCACTTATTTACCCTCCTCCTTCCCTTTTTAATTCCCAGCCAACCCTAGTTCCCATTTGCCATATTTTTCATAGAGATCTTGATTCCCTAAAAGAACTGGCCTAGGAAATTTTGTAAGAATTCTGTTACACTTTGGGAATTTTTATGGTGAATTCTAGTGGTGAGATTCAGTCTATTTTGTCACTTTTTCTCTTCTTTTCTTTTCTCATGCCCTTTATGAAATTACTCAACAGGGAATGGAATATTAGCAGCAACTCGACAAGTGAGCAAACATACAAGCAAAACGTTTTTTTTTCTCCATGTAATGATTTGATTATTTGCTCTGTATTTACCAAAGGAGCATTCTGTGAAGGAAAAAAAGAAAAAAGGAAAAAAAAAAAAAAAAGAAAAAAGGAACAAAAAGGAAAAAAAAAAAATTAATTTACTTGTGAAAACCTATAAAACCCATGATCTTTTAAGCAATTCTAGAACCAGAATTTGTAGTTCAAACACTAAACTAAGATTATAAATAAAATATTGTTGGTTGTTTTTTTTTTTTGGTTTTTTTTTTCTGTACTTGGATATAGTTTACTTTTAGTGTGGCTTTAAAGATCAAAAGCTTGTTAAAATTCTTACAATATTCTGCTTTGATGGTCCAAAACATAATTGCTTTAAAAAGAATAATTAAAATACTTTGGATCATTACTGAAGAATAGTATAGTTTTCATTTTAGTGTACATAAGCAGCACACTAGCAAACACAGTTGCTTGACTTTTAATGCAAAATTATGATGATTTTCTTTTAATGGTGTCATCTTTTATATCACAACGTGTATTCCACAATATCAGGTAAAGTTACACGAACTTTCGGTTATCACTGAATTAATTAGACAAAGGTGAAAATGGTGTTTTATTTTGTTTTGTTGTTTTGTTGTTTTTGCTGTCCATAACTCAGTCAATAAGAAAATTCACTGTATCAAATCTAGTGGATCCCAGTTTAGTTGTTGTGGTACTTCTAGACATAAATATGAAATATGTTTAGATATCTAAAAGATCCATAATCAGAGCTGTATCTCTAAGCCCAAAATTAAATCAAAATTCTTCTTGATTAAAACAAATCAAAAAAAGTCAAAAAGAACAAGGGTGATCATATCAGAAGAGAACAGGCTAATGTCATTTGCATGATAATTAGATTACTTATAGCATAATCAGCCTAATTTGATTAAAACTCAGACCCATTTACCAGTAGGAAATGTGCTTCCTTTTTGTTTCTGTTTATATACATTCTCTCGAATTAACTTATTGTTGTAAGAATGGAATATACTTTGTATGTTGAAAGCTAAAAGGAAGTTTTTGCATAAGAAAAAACAGATTCAGGACACTGTATTCTTTCAAGTACAGAAGTTCTTCCAAATTAAACTACTTCATGTATTGGCAATGAGGTAGAAGCATTTTAAGATCTATTGAGATCCAGGACCTGTTCCAAGTGATTAATGTACTTAATTCTTACCAAAATCTCTTTGGACTGTTCTGGTATGCTACAGAAGGAAAAAGATCCTCCTGAATAGTATACTTCTATTCTCTAAAATTAAGGAGGAATATCTGCCAGACAGGTTGAGGGTGTCAATATCTCTCATTGGATGCACTCTTCTCAAGGTTGCAAGTGAAAGTTGCAAGAAAGCCTGATTTAAAAAGGACACTGAAGATATGTGGCAATGAATCACACTCTGCAAGGAGTCTGATAAGTATAATACAGAACGAAACCCAAAGTTCTATAATAATCTCAAAGAAACATTTGGCAAGACATTATCCTTTGATGTACTACATGAAAAATAATATCTACTCTTAGAGAATTTTAATGCAGGATAAAGATGGACCTGAATGTAAAATGCTGAAGTAGTGATTCCTCTCTTTGCCTACTTCTTCAAAGTGCATTACAGAATTTTACTGCTGATTTCTTTTAATCATTGTGATAAATTTTGTACAGAAACTCCGCAAATACATAGGATTTCTATTTTGCCCATCTTTATGGTTACCAAAATTATGTCCACGGCCAATGCTTATCTGACAATTGAAAAAAAATTGTTTGCAGGAATCCTGAATCTGTAATCAACAGGTTCTTGTTTAAAAAAAAAAAAAAGATGGCTACTATTTAACAACCATTTTCTAAGGCACATATGGTCACCATGGTTTCATAAACATGTAGTTTTTACAGACTCCTAAAAGTTTATTTTTGGAGGTAATTGCAAAGCAGGACAGTGTCAGTGACAGTAATACAGTGAATACAGTGAAGTAATGCAAAATAACCTCAGTGACTATTGTAAACAATATACAGATTCTTATTAAATATTAATCAGGTTATATTGGCTATGTGAATAATACTAAAATCAAACAATTAAAAAAAAAAACAAAAAAAACCAATATATTCCCATTTCTTTATTATAGAAAAAAAAAAAAAAAAAAAAGCATTTTAGTGTGTTTGCTTAGGATAAGATATTTATTAAGCAGGAACCACACTAGTTATGACTTTCTCAGCATCTTCCCCATCCTTCTTAGAATTACAGAGATTATTTTTGCAGATTATAAACCAGAGTTAGAGAACATCACAGCTTAAATTCTTAACTGAGTTCTGCAACAATGTGAAAGGAGTACTGTGCACTCTCTTATTTTCATTTTTAAAACAAGCTAATGCAGCCTGCTGCTACTCTAAAGACTGAGGTGTTAAATATGAAGCCTGAATCTCCTGTATGGCAGAGGACAATTGGTAGTAAGCTCTAATGAACTATCTCTTGCAGGTTACATTCTGGATGAACCCACAGTGCAAGAGAGCTGTGGGAAAAAAGTGACCTTATGAAACATTACAAATCTTAGTGGGCCCATGAGAAGTTATTTTTCAGATCACATGATGAGATTCAAAGATATTTGCCTGTTGTCCTTTATGAATACAAAGAAGCAAAAGCAAAAACAAAGCATTTTCTGGAAATGTCATTAAGTTTTACAGATCTTCTCTTTCACAGAAGTAATGTGAAAAGCAAAACAAGTGAGTTCCATTCAATTCAATATACAAGATAGACACTCTATTTTACTTTGAAAAGGGCTAAATGTATGAAAAGTAAATGTTTTTTTTTGTTTTGCATTTTTTGTTTTGCTAAAATATTCTAATGCATTAAAAATTATACGTATTTGCATGGTGACAATAATGAAAAGATGATAGTGGTAAATAGCCAAAAGGTTATTTACAGGAAAAATTCAACCGTATGGAAGCCTTTGTTCTGCAAGGAACCACTGAGGCAATCTCCACCAAGGAGCAATCTCCAAAAGATGCTGCCTTAGTGGTGGTCAGCCCTTAAATGAGGTTTAGAGGAAGTGGAGTCAAGCTCCACCCCTTCCTGGAGCACAGCTAAATTACTCTCACCTGTGCTCCCACAGCTGACCCAGCACTTGCCTCAGCTGACTAATCAATGATTCAGGATGTGATTATCAATTTCCCATACAGTAATATTTTCAAGATTCCTTTTCCTCACTGGTGGAATTATAGGTTAATCACAGCATTTAAGAAAAGATAACCAAATTAATATTTAAATGCACTAGCTTCATAGTCTTTTAGAAGTATTTCATAGCAGCTTTTATAAGTTAGATACAACCATTCTGGTAGCCATTCAGTAATAAGTGGAAAATTTCCAATCTGTTCTTTTTCATTTTTATTCTTTCCAAGTCCAAGCAGTGAAGGACTAGGAAATCTTACTAGCTACCTTGTAATTTGATATTTAAAAAAAAAAAAAAAAAAAAAAAAAGAAACAAAGAAGTAATATATTTTTATTTTCAAGATGTAATAATGAGATTTAACTATTTCATATATCTTTTTCTCATTCATGCAGATGCCCAAGAAATCTTCAGCTCAAACTTGTACATGAAATTCAGTCTACAGTTAGGCTGACTATAGTCTATAGTGGTTGACATTTTATTTTTTGGGTGATGTTGTCTATTGATACTGTAGGAGATCCACAGCTACCACTACTGAAACATGGTAGTGTTAGCAGGGAGTCCATGAAAATGGAATGGACTTGAGGAGACTCTGGAAAACCTATCTGATAAATGTCTGTTTGCACTGCATACTCCCTCTGTGGTGGTGTCCCACAGAAACACTGTGGCTGTATTCACCTTGGGGCTGAAAGAGCATGGTATGGTAAAAAAGGTCTACAGTGTACATTTTACACAAACAAGGTAGTTGTTATTCTTCAGTAGAATGCTAAACTTGTTTGAAGAAATCTGGGTAAGTCTTTGCAGTATTAAGAACTCTCAGGAACAAATGAGGTCTGTGGTGGTGTAGTTACATGCTATTTGCTTCAGAAAGAATAATTCATGATTTGCTTAGGGGACTTTTATTGGACAAAACACTGTGTTTAATTTGTCTTGGTTTTAGTTTTGTCTTTTGTACTTCATAAACTTTTACCTAGGATGTTATACAGAGTAATCTCAAAAGGGCTAAATCGGTGAACCCCAACTGACTTTTAAAACAGATAAGTCTTTTCTATTCTGTAATTCTAACGATCATCTCAATTTTGGAATGATAAGAAGACACTGCAAGGATGATATATCAGGTTATGACTGTATGGAAAAAAAGGAAAATAATATCTGTCATTTTTGAGAACACTGAAACCCTAATCTAATGCTGAAGTAGAAAATAGTTCAAGAAAGAAAAAGAAAATGGAATATTCTTGGAAATAACAGTAAATGGAACTGTTCCTGGAAGTCAGATAATCTAGGTAATCTTAACATCTTTTTCAGTAGCACAATAAGAAAACAAAAACTTTAGTGACTTCTCTATTTGTTGTTAAAAATGTTAAAGATTTCTGGCTGCCCTATCCAGAGATTTCCATTTCATTTGAATATTGCATATATATGATGTAATCTGGTCTTTCAACTCTGGAACAGTTTCTCAGACAGTTCATCCACACTTCATCTGTTGCCCATTCATGTTTAAAATTCTCTTGCGCTTTCTTAAGTATTGAAATGGCTTGTGCAGTGAAAGATTCCTCAGTTTCTTTCATAATCTAGTTCAATATATGCTTCATGTATCAGTTTGGAGAAGATGGTTTCATTTGGATCAGATTCAATATATAAATGGAAATTTTATTTTATTTTGGTAGGCAATGTTGAATCCTGTTAACTTAAAAAGCAATTCTGTTCCTTTAACAGAAGCTGTTAAACACAACTAGATTACAAATAATAATGATAATAATAAACTAAAAAATAAGCTATACCTGTGACCTGAGGGTCTAGATGTGTGTAGTATTTAAAAAGTGATTCTACACTTGAGATAAAAGGAACAGAAGAAAAGCATAACAGAGAATGCATAAAGAATGATGGAATAAGTTACCTGACAGAGAATCTGGTAAAATAGAACTGGAGTTAGTAGATCACAGAGTTAATCCAACTCCTATGCATAATTTAATTCCATAATGAATAATTCAATTTGATTTAATTTCCTCATTTCATTTCTCAAAAGGACAGATACTTGACTGATCTGAGTCAGTGGGAATTTGACAGTACCCACTGTCTTCTTTTTCCCTGTACTTGGTTTGCCATTCACTGCACACTGTTCATCTATTTTCTGAAGCTGTCTTCATAAGGCACTCACCTCTCCACCCTGTCTTCAAATTGAATTGCAGTAGTCAATGGGGCAGACAACAGGTCAGTGTTGTAACACAAAGTAGAGCCTCTGAAGAACTGGTTACTAATTGTTTAAGTAATCTAACTGCTAAAAAGCTAATTCCTATTCTATACTGCGTAATGGGTTCATAAATCATTTGTGTTTTTGAATCTTGTATATGATTGATTGTTATCACCTGCCATGCTAATTAACTATCCATTTTTGAGACTGAAACATTGTGTACTATTAATTAAATAGTGTATAGAAGCTAGTACAAATAATAATAATAATAATAATAATAATATTTTTTGTCCTTTTCCCCTGTTGGAGCATAGCTTTCTTTGTGATGAAGTACTTGATCAAATTCTGAAGAGTTGAAGAATAGCAATATCTTTGAATATAAGCTCTAGGCTATAAAATTATTGCAAATTGTATAGAATTACACTTGAAAAAGAAATAAATACAATAAATAACAATGTTTTTTAATTCCTAGAAAGCAAATGCCTAAAGAAGCAGTGTTTCCTGCAGTGTTTCCTTTTATTTTTTGGTAGTTTACTTTTGATTTTTGCTCAAAGTTGCTTCCTCTTTCTTCTACAAACAAACATAATTTAAGGAAATGAAAAAGGAAGATGAAAAGATGACTATTCACATGAAGTCTGTGAATGTGCAAGTTTTATTTGTGCTTACCATTCTCTAGTTTTTGAATAGGATTTTTCTCCACCACTGATCAAATATATTTTCTTTGGATTTTATTATGCTATGGATTAGAAGCCTTTTTTCCTTCCCTCTTTCTACAGTCTCCGCCTTTTACTTTTCAGTCAACAAACTTCCTCAGAAGATGAGTCCTATTTTTTTCTTTTTTTTCATGATGCATTGTAGTAGGATCTAAGTCTGGACTGTCCTGCTACATGTCTTCCCCAACTTCCTGGCAGGGCTGAAGTTTAGTTTCTGCTGTCAGTCCTTATCCTTGCATCATTATTGTATCATCCTTAGTGTCTTATTGACAGTCAGTCCCTAAAGCATACTATCACACAGTGTTGCTGTCTAATGGAAGAGTGGAGGAGTACAAGCTGACCAACATGTGTTTCAGGTTTTGAGAGCAAAACCCTGAAAACTCAAAAGTTTCCAGGCTTATGCAGTGATTGGGGTTTAGCCATAGAAAAACAGCAGAACAGCCCTACTGATGTGAGCAATTCATCTCTTGTGTATATTGCAGCATGGGAAGTTGCTTTCTCTGAAAAGAGCAATCTTTCTCCTCTAAAGATTGTCAGACATCCACAGTAACAAGGGAATGCTTGTTTGCAGTAAGCTTTTTTCTTAAAATCTCTGAACTCCATTGATGATTTAGATTTCTGCTATCATATTTCACGCATTGTTTATGGAGGTGCTGCAAGACTGGTATTTATTCAACACCACTAATGTGTCAGAGCAGCCTGTTTTTAAAAGCAGTTTCTTCTGCTGACCACAGTTAACTATGGGTAACTATACTTAACTGATAGCATATTTGTGAAAACACATTGCTATAAACAATGCCAACATTTTATGGTTATGCATCTCCACATCATGGCATCTAATTTACTCATAGTGGTCCTTTTGTATATTTTCAATTTAAAGTTGTAACCCGACATGCTGCTATAATACTTTGGTAGAGAGAGTTATTCTTTTTGATGTTATTTATGTCCTAGGAGAATTGCTGGGCAGAGAATTGTATTCTTCACATTGCTTCACTGTGACAGCGTTGCAGCTTTGACTTTAAGGATGTAGCAATAGTGGATGACGGATGTTCAGTTTCTGTATCTGCTCCTATGTAATCAGTGTTCTGTGACACTTGAAGTTCTCTTTAAGAACATTTACTCCAAGATACAAACTCTATCAGACACAGTGCAAATAGAACACAGCATACACATTATGGAGTAATAAATATAATATCTCTTCCTACTGAGTTTGGCCTTGGGTTAGCATTATAAATCTTCATTTGAGTTTCAGTCAATTTGTCTGGAAATGGTGAAGCTGTAAAATGGTTGCTAAGATCCTCTCTTAGGAGGGTAAGTTATGCATAAGTAAATTAGTCAACATTGTACCTGTTGTTTAAATATAAACTGCTCTCTGCCCATCCTTTACAGTAAATTCCAGTAGTCATGTTTCATTACAATGTTACTTGTTAAGATTAATTCTCTTTATTCCATTTCTTTTCTCAGGGGTTATCCAAGGAATGGCAGAAGTAATGTTAAGAAGAAAGAAGTTGGTGGTTTTGCTCCAAGGTTATATATGAATCCAAATAATATTTGTGAAAAGAGCCCATGAAAAAAAAATAAAAAATCTTAGGAGATAGAACTTCAAGGCCTAAAGGATTCAAAGCAAATATAAAACCCCTGCTTTAATGTATACATATGCACAAATGTATGGATACAAATAAGAACATAGACATATACATACATAATCTTGTAGTTTCTAGTCTGCTCTTCAGGTTTCTTTATGTATAGCAAAGGGGAAAAGGTAAGACACTTCACCAAGCACTTTGGAGCACTCTAGGAAGAAGGTTAAAGTCTATTTCACGTGGGAGAAGTTTACCAATAAGTTATATAATGGCCACTTGAGAAATCTTTTAATGATCTTTTGAAATAGCCTCCCTATTTCCAAAATGTATTGGGAAACATAAATATAAAAAGTGGTTTAAATAATGTTTGGTGTAAATGATTCTGTTGTTATTATTGCTGAAGTATGTTTTTTTCTTTGCATTTCTCAATCATTCACTGATTCTCTAAGGATTTCAATTGGAAGGATGAGCAAATAAAAGTAATGCATGACTTGATGGATTTAATTGATGTATGTCACATTTTGTGCCTGTGGCACACCTGTGATATTGCTGCCAATGTCTGTCGCCAGCAACAGCACACTGATTGTATGAGACATAAAGAAATACTGCAACACAATCCTTGTTTCTCTTGTAGCCTTCCCAAACATTAGCTTTGGGAGAAAGGGTAAATCAGACATTTTCTGTTCTCTAGGGAGAAAGTGAAGGGTTACAAGAAAGATAAAGGCACAGCAGCATGAAAGCTGCAATCAGAAGAAATGAGAGCACCTGGGGGTATGTATTTCACCTGGGAAAGCTGGAGGAAAGGCTTTTCTCTAGTAAGTAAACTTTTGCAGATTGTTGTGGTTTTGTTTATTTTTGTTTCCTTTTAGCATCACATTCAGCCTTACATGTTTCAACCTTATTTTTAGTATGGATTGTAAAGTGTTCTATCTTCAAGAAGACTGTTTCAACTAAAGAACAGAAGTTATGGAGAAGGAATGTAGCACATTAAAGAGCTAGGAGTTGACTGAACAAATTGCATGAATAAACAGAGTGGATATTTGTGGATATATTGGTAAGGTGGATTGCTGTTATTTATTGCTTCTGCGAATCTTTCCATAAGGGTCTTTCAGGCATTTTACAAACACTTATTTAAAATCTCCCTCCCTGTCATCTGTTAAAAGAGAGTAATTGAGGTAAAAGTTGTGTGAGTTGTTTCTTTCCAGTCTGTGAGCGCTACTCATAGCATATTGAGTGACCAGAGTGAGTGGATCTCAGATGCTGGGCAAACGCTCATCCCTGTAGAAAAGTGGGGCCCATTTAGGAATGGGAGACTGCAGTGTCTGTTATGGCTCATTTTTGGAAAGGGAAAGAATCTTGCAGAAATCCTGCAGCAAAGAGGCACTAAGCTTTTCCTTTTTGTGACAGAGAAAGAAACTGTCTGGGAACTCTGAGATGCCACAGAGTTTGCTGCTAGCAGTTCAGTGTAACTTCCAATTTCAGGTTGCCTTGAATTCCTGTTAGGAAAGCATGATATCTATTTTATAACGAAGTAGTCTGGGACAGATAACAATTGTAAATTGAATTGTGTCATATCTTACTGTGTTTGAATACTGTACATACTTCTGGGCCCTAATATACATTATATTTCTACTAAAATTTATCAATATTTATGTATTAACACTGATATTTTTCTAAGAAAAATTTGGATAGTTTAATATCCATGCTTATGTCTTTCTTCTTGTGAAGTCTCTAAGTGGTCATAATTGACAGATAATTGGATCAAAAAGGTGTTACTTATTCTATCAAGACTGAACAAAATTCTTTGAACAACAGAGGCTGAATATGTTCCTATAATACAAGTTTATGTTTTTTAAAATTCAGCACTGTTCTCTCAATTAAAGAAAGAACACAAAACCAAAACAAATGTTTCCTAACTCTGGCATTGACATGCAAAAATGGACTCTTTAGCTAACATTAGCAACTCAAACACTTCTGCCTTCTTCCAGTTCATGAGAACTGAAGAGCAAGGCTAACAAAAAACAGCGTTTCCTCTTTTTTTTTTTTTTTTTTCCCCCTGAAATAAATGCTGAGGAGTGTGTATGTGATTAAGAAGAGTGTATGTATTTAAACCTTAATTTTGTTAAATTTAATAAATAATTGTTGGGAGGTAGAGTCACTGGAAGTAAATCTTGTATAAGCAGCATAGCTTAAGAAATCAAATATGTTTCTTTGCCTGGTGTTTAACCTGGTCACATTGTTCTACTAATTCTGATGTAAAGGAAATATGGAGGCAAACTTGAACTTGTGTATAAAAACAATGATAATAATATAATTTCATTACATTTGTTGAGTTTGGGGATTTTTAATGGGGCTGCTGATTTAGAGTACCCAGCCCATAAAAGAAATTAAGCGGCAGTTACAGTACTGTGGCTACTGAACTGTGAGAAGAGAGACATTTATTGCAATTCAAATATGAGGAGAAAGTTGGCTATAAAATACTTGTTTTAGAAAGATTTGGTATGATGCAAAGGAGATGCTCATCTCTGTGCTGCAGGCAATAGATGTACTGGTACACCAGCTTGATTTAATCATTCTTTGTGTGTTGGCTTACTGTTAGCTGAAGAACAATATATTTGTTTTTGAATGAAAACACATTTTTTATGTACGTGATCTCAAACACCAAAGCTGTTTGGTGCCTGCTCTGGCAGTAGTCATAAGGTGGATGCAAAGGCAGACAAACACATAGTAGTCTGGTTTCTTCTATTTTCTTTTTTTCCTTCTTCCTACTTAGAGCCACGTGTGCTATTCCAGAGGTCAAATGAGTCTCTGCCTGTTCTGAAGCCAAAATAAGGGCAGGTGGAGAATATGGAATGGCATGGCTAAGGAGAGAACATCTTTTGGAGAGAGACACTCATCTCAGGAAGCTGGAAAATATGTTACTCTGCTTAGGAAGGCCTGTGGAACATGAGGTGTGATAGTCAAATGGAAATTGATATAGGAGAAGGAAGAGATACGCACCCTACCTCCTTTCTCTTACATGTCCTTTGTTCAAAAAAAGTATTAATAGAATTGGGCTACCTGATACGGTAGTGATACTCATTAAATAAATTCCAAAATCAAATGCTATCACGGATGCAGCTGGCTCTGTCTTCTTAGGGACTTAAATAAAAAGTCTATGTGACAGACCTTAAACACTTAGTCGATGAAGTTGCAGATCCTAACTTGATGGTTGGTGTACGTGATGTCAATCAATTTCATTTGGATTCAGTGCTTCAGGCTTGTCTGTGAAGTCTATATAAGTAAATTTTATGCTATGAAGAATGTATTCTTCTTGATGTAACTACATCTGTCTTCCAGCCTACTCCAATGGCATCCTTGTCTGTAGGATCTATTAACTGCTTGTAATTCTCACAGTATCTCAGTAAATTATAAAAAAAGTTATTAGTAAATTATCAAAAAAGACGTATTAGTTTTAAAAAAAATACAGGTTATGAGTAGACAGAAAAAGGATGGGAAAAAAATAAATAATTCCTAATGTTGGATATATTTTAACCCCCAAAAGTAATATTTGTTTTATTACATGATTTTTTTTTTTACTTTTTATTTTTTTAATTAAGACAAAACCACGTTCAGGATTACATGGTCATGTATTTTAAAATCATAATCTGCATGCTAAGGCAATCACAACCACGTCTTAAGCTGGTTATTTTTTCTGTGGAGGATGACCATGTTATTGTCAGAAGTAACACAATTATGTTACATTCTTCTGCACAATAGCTGTCACAAAAAGTAGATAAAGAAATAGTTTGTGGTTGTTCTAATTATGTTTTGGATAATAATTATTTAAGGAAACAAACAAAAATTGTGAGACTGTACCTGAGAGACTTGAAATTATGCTTCTGAATAAATAGCACGAAAGCATTCTTAGTGATGGCTTCTAAGGTTATTAACCCTCATTTATGCTTTAGGCCACATGGTCTTGAAGTGATTAAGTGGCACCTGTACCAAGGAATGATTTCTGTTGCAATGCAGAAGAAAAGCGTAGCTTGCTCATCAAAGAATATATGTAACGTGGAAAAGCTGGATTAGACTGTAACTGAATTGTGCTGTGAAGAGCCACAGTTCATACATTTATTTGAATTCATAAGCCTATTGTACCTTAGGATTCGTTATGCATGTATGACGTCTTCCAGCAGTAAAGCCAGGGTGGCTGTAGTTCAGATAGCAAGGTACATGATTTGCATTAGCTTTGTATGCTGTGTATATTGGATTTTTTTTCTTTTTCCTGAATCAGTCCGAGTGTAAATCAGTTGATGTGTTTAATTTACTTCTCTTTCCTGCTATGCAGTACCAAAAGGAGCATTTGGAGTGTGGAGTAGTGACCTATGCTGATGGGTGACTGCTGTGCATTTCCACAGACATTGCATAACCAAAAAGAGGGTTATAAATTTCTGGTTTGGCATGCAGATGCTTCTACAAAAAAAATTGAGTTGATTTTTAAGTGCATACAGTAAAGTTTTTTTGAATGTTGATGAGGACGTCAAAGATTTTTTTTATTTTTATTTTATAAAAACCCACCCTGGAGGAAGTAGGTTACAGCTTGTTTTCCAGTCCTTCAGTTTGTTCATTTTTACAGTATTTCCTACTTATTTGGAATTCATGAATTTCATAGAATCCTTAGTTGGAAGGGATTTTTAAATGTCATTTAGTTTAGCACCTCTGCAATGAGCAAGGACATGCACAACTAAACCAGATTCCCCAGGGCCAGATCCAGCCTTGCCTTGGAAGTCTGTAGGGACAGGGCATTAACCACATTTCTAGGACACCTATTTTCCTAATGGCAAGGGAATGACTGCAAAGGAAAGAGACTGTTGTTCCATGTATCATACACTTTTGATTTGCATCAGATTTTCCAGTAACTTTCTTTAAAATGAAGGATGCTTGTTATTAGTTGCCAGTTGGATTAAAATGGTTGGTCTTAGAGGCTTTTAATGAAGAGTGTTACCATGAAAAGTGATCACACCTACTAGGCTTATTGTCCTGTATGTTTATTTAATCTGAGATTGATGTTCATAAGAGGCCAAATATGAGAAACTGCATTCATAAATGTCTTACGTGAAACTGAGTACAGTCTTGCCAACTTCCTTCTCTCACATGCAGCACATGCAGCAGAGAACATCTTTCATTTGGTAAAATTGTAAATCTCTTGGGGTGAATCTGAAAGCTTATATCCTTAATTGAATTCAAACTTTTTTGCTGTAAATGAAAAACAGCAGCTTTGACTTATTCTTTTTAAACACATACTCACTGGAGACAGCAAATACCTTCAAATGTTGTTAGAGAAGCAATTACATAGATATTTACTTATCTTAATATCTTAATGGAGATGAATCATGCCAACAAATATGTTAACACATCTATATATCATAAAGGAAGACATTAGCTCTCATGTGGAATTCATCCCATGCTGCCTTTCTTAAAGATTATCAGGATTTTTTAAATGCTGTGGTTGTTTTTCATATTTATTTGTTTTGGTGTAATTTATTGATTGTCAGTGGAATTTAATTTTTGTTAGTGTTTCAGTGGAGCCAACTTGAATAATCCACTGAACTACCATAAATTCCTTTCTCTAAATCAAATTCTATTAGCCAATGGCTTCAGTTTACAAAAGAAAGTATTCAGACTTAAGACTTAATATGAAATGCAAATTATTCTCACTCTATTATGTGCGTTTTCTGAAAATGTAAGGGAACATGCAGTATTCTTAAATCTTGACTGTGTACTATGGCATGTACTGTGTGTGGAGTCACTGAATCAGTGAAAGTATTTTTGTTGTTTATGATGGGGTTTGATTTGCCTGCAAGTAAAGCAGTGCTTCTTTTGGATTTATTAGAATTATTCTTTGCGGTGATTTCCATTTTCTAAGAATTATGCCAGCATTTAATAGCAGTGACTTTTGTCAATATTTGATGTAAAATAGCAGAAGAGTAAACTTCACATTTAACTCCACCACATCTAAGCATATAACGTAGGGAGTAAGTATGAAGATTAGAACTTTCATGCTCCAAATCTAATGAGGGAAATAATGTAAGATTTGACTTGAAGAGGTGCAGGCATTTTTCAGCTGATCCTCATGAGAAACTCAAGTAATATTAGATGATTGCCTCATCAGTTGGGCTTTGGAATAATCTACGCTGAAAATTATGCTCATTCACATCACCTTATGGATTTTCTGGAAACTGAATTTGGTGGCATAATGTTTGAATCAGTTTTGTTTCCTAAAAAAGGTAAAGTTTAAATGGAAGCTCAAAACTAATTACAGTGAAGTGAAATCACTGTTGGCACAGTGCTTCTCAAAACCTTTTGACAGGTTTCCATAGTTTCTGTGCTGGAGTTAGAAACATCTGTGCTGGTCTGAGTTTCAAATACAAGAACATCATGGCATATAAATAAATCATACTTTCTATATTTATGTAGCTCTTTGCATTGCTGTGTAGGCAAAGCTCTCCCCTGGGGAATGCTGAAGTTCTGTGCAGCCCTTGGTTGTCTGTCTGTACCTAGCCCAGGCACTGACTTGGGCTGCACAAAGAACAGAGGCAGTTTGTAATCAATCTTGGTTGCAAGAACTTCTTAAATTGCACAGTGTTGGTCACTATGTGATGTTGAGATGGTCATGCAGACTTCTCTGTCTGAATTCTCAGCATGTCTGAGATGAGCCTGCATGCTAACCTCATACAACTTACGTTGCTTGAGGATTTAATCCAAATATATCATGTAACACTAAATAAATTACCATCCACTCTTTCCACATTGTGCATTTGCACTTTTAATGTTGCTCTGTTCCTTCTTTTCTATGAAATAATAAAGCATATCGTGGATCATCTTCAAAAGCTGGGTAGGTGTTCATGTCTATTCTGAGTACCTGCAATTATACATCTCTAGGATAAGAGATCTCTGCATCACAATTCCCTTGGCAACTGCAATCATCTAGGCAATGCATAGTTTACATCATTCCTAGACCTGACTTTGCTATGCAGGGTCATGTCTGAAGTACAGAGAAATGATTCAGATGAGAGTTACAGAAGGGCCTTCCCCACGTATTTATTTATTTTTAGAAAACTGAGAGGACTGTTCCTTATTTTCATATAAAGTCAGTGGAGACTACATGAGATGGGTTTGCATTGTAGAGCCAAAAAAAATCACATAATGTTGTGAAATCTTTAGAACGTAATATGTTGAATATTAGGTTTGGTTAAATCTGATATGATCAGATTTTTGGCATTTGAAGATATTTGCTGGTTTCAGATACACAGGAGTGTTATTCTAGCCAGCTAAGGTACCTTAGGAGGCAAATGTAATCCCAAGTGTAGGGTCTTCTATATTGTTTGTCAACATTACTATTTGTGTAGTCCAAAAAATACAGAGGACTGAATAGGAGTATCATACTCATTTTTTGACTTGTTTCTTATTGTTCAATGTACTGAGTCCAGGTTTGGTGACTGAAAGTATTCTGGCATGCTGATCTTCTCAGTGAACAAACAGGGAACAACGTCAAATGGAGTCAAGGGGAATTTCTTGAAAAGATATGGGATGTAATGAAAGCTGGCAACTAATTGACTAGGGCTACGTTAGCAAAACTCTTTGAAATTCTGTGATTTGCCAGCAGTTGTCTAATTTGAGCTGTCACAAGATTTGTTAATGTGTCTCTGGGAGAGTGCAAAGGGGTATCCTCAGGCTATAAGTCTTCTGAAAAGTGCATCTTTTTTAAAGAAATGCCTGAAGCAGAGCATGGGATGGGAACAAAGGCAACAGTCTCCAGGCCTTAATGTGTTGTAATTTAGGAAAGTATGATGACAAGAGTAGGAGTAGTAAAATCAGAAATAAGTTTTGAGGAAATAGGAGGAGATAGTGAACATGATGCATATATATCTTATGCAACAGAGTAATGGATGTAAATTGTTCTTTTCTGTAACTAGAAAAAGGGAGCTAGGCAGATTGCCATTTAAGTCTACATGGTGAAAGCAGAGATATCTAATGACCAAACTAAATAAATGAACACATTCTTTATTTCTCTTTTTCCACAACATTCTGAGGCATTTCTGTGTGTAGACATTTATTATGCTTCATTCAAGCGCGTGTTCTCTTATATATATGAAGTTTTAAGGCATATTTGACATATCAGCAACTGAAAGCATACTGTTCATAATGCCCTCTTGAAATTCTGAGAAGGTATGTAATGTTCATGTAGGAGAGCAGTTTTCAGATGTCTTTCAGTTTCAGTGTGCCTGTTGAATATACTGTAAACACACTCTGGCTCTGATTTGACAGACAGTGCTTTCATGGACAGCAATGCATACACATGCATTCTTGAGATGTAACTTTACCATCAGCTAACAAATTCTGATTTCTGTGTTTGCTCTTTAACAAATTACAAAAGTTCTTGCCCAGGCTAGAAAGCCAGTTTGAGTCTGGCTGACAAAATCCTTCCTGTTACCTAGCAACTAGTGAAAAGGATGTGTGGGAGCATGAAGACTGAGTCAGTGCACCTGTGTCAGTAGCAGCAGCAGCAGCTCAGGAAAATAAAATGGGATGGAAAAAGCAAGGATGACTTTTTTAGAACTTCTCTTTCTAGATTTTATTTTTTTCTGGTTTTACTTACTAGCACAAATCTATTTGTGGACCAGCAATGTCAATTAGGGTTGCAGTGTCTCTTTTCACTGGATGATGGTATACTTGCTTCTGAATTTTTTAACTACTTCTCTAGGAATTAAGATCATGAAATAGTCCTCTTATATCTTAGCAATTACAGGTTTTAATTCAATTTTGAAATGCTTTATAGAACCAGTTGTATTTAAGTAGGTGTGTAAAATTAATGTAGTTATTAATGTGTACTAACTGAGAGTGTTTCTGACCTGGAATTTCCTGGAACAGAAGCTTCTATTCCCAGTATATTCTTAGATGCTTAGAAGAAGAATAAAATATAAGCAGAAGTCAAAAGTGATGGAAGCAGAGAAGCAGAACAGAGCACTTGACTGGAGATTAATGGTCAACTATCAAATATGCAAATATCTAATTTTTGTATTGTCTCTTAAAGGTAGCATCTTGTGCAGAGGAAGACGATCCTTTCATAGTTTGTCTGCACAGAAATATGATGTATATTTCTCAAAGACTTCAGTATGCATTCATTCAAACATTTTAAACAACTAATAAATTAATGGTTGCTCACTTTGTAAGAAATCAGTTCTTCGTAGGTCTAACAAGATTATTTTCTTATGACTATCCAAGCATACCCATTTAACAGAGAAAGTATGTGTGTAGTATGTGTGGTTATTCTGAAGAATAAAAGGGTTTTCAAGATGACTTCAGCTATAAATTCAAGTTATAAGATGTATTTTTTGAATTTTTATATTTCCCGTCTTTCTGTTGTCCCATGTAAAGATCTCAGGACAGGAGAGATCTGTAGCACAGAAAAAAATATTATTCTCAGTCATCTAAAAGTTGGGAGGAATTTATTTGAGAGCTAGGAATAATGTAATTGCTCTCATTTGAAAACAAGATATTAATTCTATTTAAAAATATGCACTTGTTAGTTTAAATGAAAAGTAGAATGTTTTAAAGGTCTAAGTAATGTTGCCTAACTGACACTGGTTAGACTTTCTTTGGGGCATTGTGTTGTGTGAAAAGAAGAAACTGAGCCAATGCAGTCAGTATTAGTAAACAGAAAAAGGGAATTCCTCCATTGAACTCAGAGTGCTTTAAGTGAGGACTGTAGTAGCTTTTTGTTTTGTGTTTTGAGATTTCTAAACAAAGCCCTGTTACAGAATGTTTCCAGCAAATATTTGTATTCTGTGGAAGTTATGAGGGGGAGAATATCTTTTTTTGTAAATGAAGAAACAAAAGCTGAATTCTGTATGAATTCATTACAGGACAGGTGGGCTCAACAGAGAGCTGGTATGACCAAAATATGGCAGTGTTATTACTGAAAGATGATGCTAGTGCATGTTGTGAGCTTCAAAACTTGAAGGAATGGTCAAATGCCATGCCTGTTCTGGACCAGGTAATGTGGCAGCTGCCTAAATATTGTTCTGCCTTGTTTTCTTTCACAATGAATGCAAAATGTAATTACTATCCTCCCAGTAATGGGAGGGTGACCAGCAACTCTACTTTCTGAGTCTCTCTTTCCTTAGGACCTCAGTCTTACTTGTCTTTTTCATCTTTGCTTCTGTATTAATCATTATAAGAGAAGTTTCTCTTTTCCACTACCAGTTGTGCATCGTACTGCTTAAGCATTTACAAATTCTTGATTATAAAATATCTGATGGTTATTATAAATTATTTAATGAGATGTCATAAACTAAAGATACAGGTGATCATCTCTAATCCTCCTTTGTACCTTCCCCCTTAGTCTTCTTCTGTAAAGCATTAAGACCTTTTATCTTTGTGCATTAATTGATATTAATGAGGTTCATCTTTGCAAAGC
Source organism: Coturnix japonica (assembly GCF_054131305.1). Classification (NCBI taxonomy): domain Eukaryota; kingdom Metazoa; phylum Chordata; class Aves; order Galliformes; family Phasianidae; genus Coturnix; species Coturnix japonica. The sequence continues at coordinate 20,598,216 of NC_140667.1, read as the reverse complement.
AGAGATTATCTTGCTTTAGTCAGACTTTCAAGGGAGAAGTTATTAACCAAAGCTGAAAAAAAAAGTAAAAAAAAAAGTATGGAAATACAACCTGGAAATACTGGTGTACTGACACAACCTGTTTTTCATAATTTCATGTACAGATGTTAGGTTGCATGTTTGCTTTCAGAAGTGAGTCCCCAAAGGAGCTGCCTATTGTGCCTTGTGAAACAGTAACATGTTAAAGGAAACTGATGTTTCTATTTATTTCATTTTGTTTTTTTCTGACTTAAACTCTAAAAGAGAGATTTTTCTCTGTGGTTCTGAGGGAGGAGAATTCATTGCAGTCATGGGTCTAGAGAACTTCAGCTGAAGGAAGAAATCAAAATCTTACTAGCATAAGAATAACTTGATGCAAATGTATGGCATGAGGAATTATGTAAAAAGCGTTGAAGGAACCACGTAATCTTGGAGATGGTGGATAGAAATATCCAATACCAAGATATTCACTTGGTAAAGAAAGAGAGAAAAAGACAGTTTGTGAGTTATTCACCCAGTCTGATCGATAAATATAATAGAAGACTTAAAAGTTTCATTCTATCTAAAGCAAAAATATTTTATTGAATGCAAATAAGTACGGAACTGAATGTATTGCCAAATATACATGTGTTTATGTGTATGTGTATATATTAGCATGTGCTCTAAGAAGAAATTTGTGATAGAAGAATATTCTTTAGATAGAAAAATAAAAAGAATAATTCATTTCCACATATGATTAACATATCAAGAAACTAAGGCTAGGTTTAGAATGAACAGCTATATGCAAATTAAGTTTTACCAAACCATGTACTTCCTGCACAGACACAACTGATTTTTGACATTTTTCCCAGCCAGATTGTATAGTGTCAGTACTCACCATCTTGGGTAATCCATCATCTTCACATCATTAATATCTTCATTCTCTTTTCTCTCATCACTGACTAGAATCTGAAACAGCATTTCTGCAAAAGTGATGTTTCAAGCTGTAGTCAGGCTGATTGTATCTTTTTGCATGATGATTGTTTAAAATTTCTAAGTGTGGTTTATTTTCTAAAACAATTTCATTTCAGTAGCTGTTTGGGATGCTTATTGAAACTGTGCATAATTTAGATGGAAGAGTTCAACTGCTTTCTAATTTATTGGTATTTGTTTGGAGTCTGCATGAAGTTTTTGCTTCCTTGGCTTGATCTAGGACTTCAGTACTCTGCTGTAGAAGCACTCTTTGGCAAGAGTCTAAATCTGTTTCATGTCAGTTGGCAAAAGTTTCCTATAGTTATAGAAACAGTGACCAGTTTGGTAATAATCCTCTACTTTGTCAGAGTTTTATTAAATGTAGCGAAGGTCTCTCATTATGTAACAGCTAGGAGATGTACGTGCTCCATTTCAACTTAGAATTTAATCGGAAATGTATTAAAAATATATATTTTTTCCATATCTTTGATGAATAGCTTCCAGTGTTTGAGTTCAAAGATCAGATTTGAATAAAATTTCTAAACGATGCTTCAAATTAAATGCAAAGAAATAACACAACACACGTGCACACACAAAAAAGAAAGCAACAAAACATACAACTCTTTTATTCAGTGATGATTGAGACATTCAAATTTGATTACTACAACAGTGGCCAATTCTCTTGCTCTTATTATTTCCATCATATAAAACTGCCTTTTCCTTGTTGTTCCTTGTGTTCCATCATGGGTTTGTTGTTTCTTTTGTGTGTGTGTGCGATATTCATTTCAAATGTAGTTGAATGTAAACTCTCGGTATGTGTGGAGATTTTGAGAAATAATTGATGATGATGTATTTCAGTTTTTCATGCCAGAGTGCTGGAGCAACCCAGGCTCATTCCAAAATATTGGTTGATGGATAAAATGGTCCTTCGGTTGCATAATAGTTGCTTCTGCAGCTACTGCTGTGGCCCATATACAGCTCTTATGATGTCTGTTTGGTTCCTCCCAAGCAGAATATAGCTACTTTTATATTATATGCTTGAAAACTGATTGAAAACACAACATAATAATTTTTAAAATGCAGGATGCATTTAGGTAAGACTTAAATGCAAGAGCATATCAATAATTAGAATTGACTTCCTAAAAAGAAGAAACTGAAAAACAATGAAACTGAAAAGTACAAGAAAAATAAGTGCTTAGATTCCATGGAAACTTAAAAAAAAAAAAAAAAAAAAAAAAAAAAAAAAAAAAAAAGAGCACAGTAACACAATTTTTTAGTGTGTTATAGCTGAAAACTTGCTCTATTTTATTTTAACATGGTCACTGTCATTAGCTATGCATTTTTGACAGCAATGAACAAGAACCTGCATGTTGTACTTATAGAAAACAACACCTCTGCAGTGGCGATCCACTGCTGAAACACACTACCCACTGTGCTTACATATAGAGTTTGGTCTCCATAAACATTTAACAAGTGTCAGTGTTAATTGTGTGGAAAAAATGGCACTGGGAATTTAGTTACCTTTGCTTTGTAAATGCTTCCACATCACGCTTCCTCTCTGCTGCCATTTGTCAAGTGGCAATAAAATAGAATTCTGATAGGAATGTTCAGCCTCTACTGCCATGCCACCAACAACAACCTCTGATATTCTGGGCCAACCTAATAAAATAGGAGGCTTAATTTCAGAGCTGCCTGCATATGATGTTTATTTATATCCCTCATTCCTCACATTTAGAAAATGCCTCTATAATAAATAGAAAGAAAAGTACTCAAGAAGTTAAATTTAGGAATGTTTTTTGTATAAAGTACAAACATCTTGAACATACTTTTCCTTTTTTTCTGAAGTATTATGCATAGTTTTCCCCTGAATTTGATGTTATTCTTCCAATAAATTCATCAAACATTTCTTGCTGTGCATATTCAGAACCAATTTGTATGGAGCTTTTGAATTAATTGTTAAAAAAGCAGTTGCATTTAACACCCCTTCAAAATAAACAAAAACCTCTAGGAGGTATCTTGCTCTAGAAGAACAATTTGCTTCCTATACTCATTTTTATCACATGCTGGGTATTATATAACCACCACTGCCACAAAAGGAACAATTGATTACCTATTGTTTTTATGAATATGTTGAAAACAAACAAGAAGGACTTTACCATGGACTAGAAATTACTGTACCTTTCATCCTCATAGCCTTTCTTGGCAGGTCTAATTGTAAATGTCCAGAAAGTTGTTTTTGGAAAATGGAAAAATGATGTCAGTATAGAAAAATGCTTCCCATGTTGGTGTTTTGCTATTCTTGTAATCAGCTATATTGCTAACTGAGCACTAGAAGCTGCAGCTATGTTGGGAGTGATCCTCAGTGGACCTTCACTTCCATGGATCTAACTAACCATTTTCTAACCATATTTGATTTTTGTAACATCCTGTGCCAAGGTGTTTCTTAATTTGATCAAGTGTAGTGTGAAAAAGTACATTTGTTTATCTTATACCTGCTAATAACTTCATTCAGTGCCCCTTAGTTCTTATGGGGGGGGTGGGGGAGGGGGAGGGAACCATGCTAATACTCCCTTTTCAATCTGTTCAGTAGTTTTTCATGCTTTCATTGACCCTCTTCAAAATGAAATAATTGTCTAACTCATCTGTCTTCATTCCCTTCGATCCCCTTCGATCCCTTGTCTTCTCTAGGAACTTTTCTAGATCTCTGTAGTTTTTAAGATGGAGCAATGTGAAAATAAAATAATAATCCAGGTGAGGGTTTAATGTGGATTCATACAGAGAACAACAGTACTTTCTGTTTTCTGTGTACCTCTGAGTAATAATTGAACATCTTTGCCCTTTTGATTGCTGTCAAGCTAAGTGCTTCAAGCTCATGTTTTCAAAGAACTGCCCACTTTGACATAAAGATTATTTCCCAAATAACAAAATATCATTTGGAGCATGCACCATGTGTATTTAATTAGAGCAATTCCTTCCCCATGTGCATCACACTGCATACTATAGTTAGTTTGTGTGCATTAATAATTCAAGGTGTCTACTGATTAATGTTGGTTTCTGTAAAGTGGCTCTGTGACCTGAAGGAGATGCATGCATTAAATCACAACAACTCATTTTGTGTAGGCTGCTGAACAGACAGACATTTGCTGAAAATGACTCCTGCTTTCTGTTCACTTGGGCTAATTCCGAATTATTGTCATAGGAGTGAAGTGCTTTGTATCTTGTTACAAGTCTCTTGAGCTTACCCAGTCAAATCCATTTGTGATTCACAAATTATCTTGAAAGATTTGTTCTGCTTCTTATAGACCTGGGGAAAAAGGAAAGAAAGAAAAAGAAAAAAAGAGACTTATTTTTTTCATCAGACTTCTAAAGGAAAACAAATGAAAAACTGTCACCAATCCTTGTGTCAAGGAAAATAAATATTATTTACAGATACAGAGCTGTCAAGTAATATAATATTAAAATAAAGAGTAATTTGATCTTCCTCTGATAGAAACCCTGCTTACGGCTGAGTGCCCTATGTGTTATTCAAGTCTCTGAGCACCACACAGAAGTAGATATAAGACTTTGAGATGATTTCTGTTCTCTGGATGAGGTAAAGAACCACTATCTGACCTGAATTTGTGATGGATGTTGTTTATCGATGTTAGCATTAATTTTAGAGACTAAATAAAGCAGCAGGAAGTAGCACATGGTTAAATTCCCAAAGGTGCATTGGAATGTTCTGCCACTTTCTGTCCTGTGCTTTTAGGCAATGTTGCTTTAGTTATGATTTAATTATCAAACAGCTTTTAAAAATTCAAAGAATTTTTAAATTCAAAGTTCTGTCTCAGAATAATATATTACCACTGTTTAACATGTAAGTATCTCTAAACATGCATTATATGTTGCTCCTTCTTTATCTCTTTATCTACTTTCAAAGAGCTGCACCAGATAAAATGTTCCAGAATACGGAGTTCACTGTGTAACTCAAATACTGTAGAGCCTGCTCGCTGAGATCTCACTGTCTGCCTTTCTGGTGTTAATCATTATAGTAATAAAATATCTCACAACACTTAAGTAGCATTTGGTGCAGGGAAGTATTATCTTTTTCCACTTTACAAACGTTAATCAAAAGCAATGTAAGATATAATGGAACGTGAGCATATCCTGAGAATGCTACTGGGACTAAGCTGAAAGCTTTTGAAATTACCATCACCATGGGAGTACTCAATTTGGGTTCAGAGCTGAGCACACATCTTGGTAAAACACAAATGGAACAATGAACTTGGTATTACTGGCTGTTTTTTACTGACTGCTATTTTGTCCTTTTTTTAGCAAAGTTGAAGCTTTAAGCTGATGACAGTGCTGTTCTTGCAGAAGTTGGTGCAAATTCCACTGGCAACTTAAATCAGAATTGAGAGTGAGATCAGAACTGAGAAATGATACTATAAGTTAAACCACAAACATCAGATCAAAGATATAGTTCAGTTTTACAAATGTGTAGGTGAGTGATCAGTCTTCTCTGTTATGAATGTTTTCTGTAAAGTCCTAAGCCTCTGCAGGGTGAATACAGAAATCTTTCTGTGTAAGGACTGGACTTGTATTTTGCTCTTCAGCATGTACTATAAAATCTTGTTTTGGTTTTTTTTTCTCACAACTTTTAAAAACAATTTTGTATACTCAACATGACCCCTCACATTAGTAGGATCTGTTACATCAGATACAAAGTACAATTGAAATTTGCTTAAGAAAAGACACAGTAAAGAAGAGAGGAAATTAATAATAATATAACGATGTTCATCCGTTAAGAAGCAGATGATCTCAAAATCTGGAAAAGTAAATTACGTATTAAGGTGGAAGCCATGGTATTTTCTTTTATAGTCTCAGAATTACCTGCTTGTAATCAACCATTCTCTAAATGGATATGTTGCACTGGGGTAAACAGGGACAAGGATAATTCATTCCAGTCTTTCTATATCATAACTGCTTCATAATTAGTGGATGAAAAAATAAATAAATAAATAAAAATCAGAATTAAGTGGGCCCAGTCTAATACTTTCGAGAAGTGGCAACAGAACTTTTTGTTAATGTGTTCATCAGTTTTGCAAGGAGTGAACAGGTCCCTTCCTATGTGCCCAGGCTTCACTGTGTTGATGGAGTTAGAGGCCATCTCATGTTGTAGCAGAGAATGAGGCACCTGGCATTGGCAGCCACTGTGGACATGTGATGGAGAACTGCATTGTGAACAAACCCTGCCAACTTATTCTGCTTCCTGTGCCCAAGTAAGAGTTTATTAACTTAACTGAGCTATAAAGATGTACCGTAATTTCTCTATCTGGGAGGTAAAGAAGCCCTGCACAAAAAAAAAAAAAAATGAATTCCTTTTATAGCTAGCATCATTCAGCTAGTCCTACAAGTTATCACAAGGATGCCAACAGTGAAACTTGAAGTGTAAGCAGAGGTCTGGGGACTCATTCTGTATTAACCCAGTGGCTTTAAGTACTTATGTTTTGCTAACACTATCCAAAATGTCTTTACTTTCAGCTGCTTGCATCCATAGGTAATCAGTGTCCCCGTGCTTAGGCTTCTGGGGGTGGGAGACTACTTAATATTTTGAACTGTGTTTTCTGCTGTTCATCAGCAGTTGTTTTAATGGGTGTTAAAGCTGGGAGACCAAAACAATATGCCATTTCATTATTCAGTTCTGTTGTTTTTATTGTAGTAGATAAAGTAGTTTGTAGTTTTGTAATTTTTTTTTCTATTTTTTTTTTTTATTAACAAATATAACAGTATCCTGCAAAAAGAGCAGAGAAGTTTGGCAGAAAATAAACATCCCATCCTTTAGTTCCTGCTTGTCCTCTCTTGTCAAAGGGGCAGCAGTCACTGAGCTTAGATTCTTAGAGTGATGCCCAATTCAGTGCTATAAATCCAGTCACATTCAATATATAAACTGTCACAATTATAGATTCAAAAATACTGCACTGTCCAATTCATTTAGTCACATTTGAAGAGGCTCTCACAACCACCCTTAAGAAAGTTTATTAAAGCAACAGTCAAACTTTGAAACTACAGGCACTCAAGCTTAACATTATGTAGAAGAAATTGGAGAGGTCAAATTCCATCTTGTTACTAGGATTAGAGCTTGAGGGGCTCTCAGGCTGCTCACTATTTATGGGGCAAGATGAATGACTCAGCATTCAGCAAGACTGTTACCAGTCCTGAGCAAGGTCTGACCAAAGGAATAGGTTAGGGGAAGGGAGTTGTATACCATTGTATACGACCTCAAATTTGTATACTGAATCTCATAGGTAGGAATGCAAAGATTCTAAGGTACACATCAGGTTCCCTATAAATTGTTATGGCCAGACAATGTTTACTGCAATGATGGTTTTCAGATAAACTGAGGTTTGGGAGGTGAAATGTAATGGCAAGTAAGTCAGTGACCACACAGCATCTATTCTCAGTTAAAAGTGAAATAAGTAGAAAAAAAATACAATGGTAAGTTCCTTTACACTGTGAATATGGAAAAATATATGAATACGTGCACACAAATATATGCACATATATGAATCTATATACGAAGTATAATAATAAAATTATTGAAATAGTTTGAAAACTCCCATGTTCCTCTGTTACACAGTCTTTTACTAAATAAGGTACAGTACATTTAAACACTAGGATCTGTTTGTAGAGCTAAAAGTAAACAAAGTGCTGGAGTGGTGGTCATTAACCTTACTTTCACTTCAGAATTAAGTACATGTTTTTTAAGGGAAAGCTTACCTGTTTTTTGAATCTCTGGAAAGTCTGTTTCTTTCACAAATATGAGGCAAAAGAGTATAGTTCCAGAGTTGTTTGAGTCAGTGATATTTGTAATCAATTCTAAGAAGGCCAACTTATTGTTTCTGTGGTACATATGCTTAACTAAAGTTATTGGAGCTAATTTCTATCACTGAAGTTTCATTGAGGCTTGTGCTTTGGAGACTCAACAGTGGGTTTTCTTTTGCAGTTCATCAGGACATCACTCTTGTTTGTTCATTAACCGTTATGGCAACACAATATTAAAGCTGTCCCATGAGCAGCATATATTTTTCAGCGTGTCATGCTCTTTTAGAGCATCTGTTCCTCTTTCTGAGGTATCCTAATATATTTGTTTTGAAACTATAGATAAGGTGGGAACAATTCTTATAGGAAATCAAAAGGTTTGTATCACTAAATAACAATAGCATACTTGGCACTGCAGAAAATTCCTCCTCAGGAAGGATTTGGACTTTGTTATCCAAATCCTGAGCCACTGCATGTATGACTGACTAAGATGTTAGAAACAGTTCCATTGCTGATAGCAATTTCATTGCCTGAAGAATGTAGGTAAGTTTTAGCTGGGATTCTGACCTCAAACATATTTTGAATAAATTGAGTGCATGTTCCTTCTCTAGCTCTTGATATATATTTTAACATTCCTTACAGAACTTGATTGATAAAAATGCGTTTGTAGAGAGAAAAGGTGGCTGGGAGTTGTCAAGCTCTTTTGTTTTAAACTTTCTCTAAGGCAGCATATACGTCTCTTTGTTTTGCAGTGCAGTTCAGACATCTTTGTATATCTTAGTCTATTACCTAAAGTACATACTGCCTTTGTTACCTGCAGATCTCCCTTACAGACTTAGCTTAAGGATGTAGCTACCTGTCATTCCAATTTGGATCATGAGTGTGCTTTTGAAGCCAGTCTCTTAGTGTCAGTTTCAGAATAAACTCAAACAAAGCATGTTCTCCAGGAGTAAACTAATAATTGCAGCCACTAATGAATGCTTAGTCCCTGGGACAAGGCTAGAGATTGTCCAAAGTGAATCCCATCTGTAATGTCACTGTGGATGCTAAGTCTTTGAATCAATTGTTTTGCTCTACGGTCTGTTTATCCTGCTAGCACACCCTGAGAACCCTAAGGAGACAACACACAGTGGGGCATTAACAAAAGCTAAGGGGATTTTAAAGTCATAAAAAATATTCCAATATGCACAATACTTGTAATACTGAAAATCCCAAGCTTCCTTTAAAGATAACAGCTACTAGTGAAACCACATTGACAAAAGCAATATCAGAAAATATTTTTAAAAATAAATAAGTGTAAGTTTTGTCTGAATCTGGCCTTGCAAATTGAAGTCGGCCGATAAAAGGAAGCAGGGAGATGCCAACTTGTACCCCGCCTTCATAGGATACTGTGGTCGCACTTCCCAGTCTCTGGTATGAAGCTGGAGTTATTTGGTCCCAAGCCAGGTTTTCAGCCAATTAACACTCTTTAGCACTCCCTTTCGAATGCAAACAGAAATGCTTTCAGATGTAAAATTGTCCACAAAGTGATGTTGGGAGTCTCATGTTGATTTGAGACAGTCCTTACCAGTCTCAGACACATGGATGTGGAAACTTCAAATATGATTTTAGATTGCAAAAGGCAAAGTTATTTCAGAACAAGAAGAAAAGTATTAATTGCACTAATAAGGATACATCCAGAAAAAGCGTACAAGGCTGCTGACTTACAATCAGATAAAGAGAAGCAAATAATTACTGGGAGAACAGAGAGAGAGAGAAGGGAGGTGGTTAGTAGCTATGACTATCTGAGAGAATAATCATCAGAGATATAAGAAGTGCATTGAACCTGAGGACAATTTCAGTACAAAAATAAATGGAGGTAAACAGCCTAGATGTGAGGTTAGCCAATAAGGTTGTTGGAAAGGTTCTTTCTTGCACTTGGAAAATAGAAGTAGAGAAAACAATACAGCCAATTTAAACATATATCATAAGTTATTTATGAATGATAAGCTACAAGAAATTAATCTGTCTAAGCAGGAAACCAAGTTAAATGCCTGTAAAGACCTTCAGTTTTGCATCTTGCAACTTCTTACTCTAGTGGATAAGGACAGGTTTTGATGGCTAAAATAGATGATCTTAGAGTGGTCTTTCCAACTGTAATGATTCTATGACTCAGCTACGCAGAAATCTAGATATTCCCTTGTTGAATATGTTTGTGAGTTGTTTTGTTTACTTTTTTTTTTTTTCCCTGTTTCTTTCGTTGCCTGTATTTTGCCTTATATGTTTTAATCATGGGTAGTACATTCCCTGCTTCTTTTTCTTTTCTTTTTTGTTGTTGTTGTTTTGTTTTGTTTTACCATTGTATTAAGATGACCTTTGAAAATTTCATTATTTTGTTTCATGTCCACAACAGATCGACTATTTCAGATAATTAAAAATTGAAAAATGCCAGCTAGGCAGAAGATTAGGTAAAGTTTGCCCTGAAATTGTAATGGAGTCTTGTACAATGATTATTCCCATTTGAATTCTTTTCCATTAGAAATAAGTGATTTATTTTATTTATTTTTTTTCTAATTTAAAAAATCACACAAATGCCTTTTGACGTTCAACAATCAAGGAAGTTGGATTATTATTACTGGGCAGAACAGTCTCCAACATTTTCAAGCTGTCAAGGACTTTGCGCCTGGAAAATAAAGTGCAGCCTGTGACCATGTGTTCTCACATTCAGTAATACAATACAAAAACATACTCAGCTTTACAGCTCATTGATTTTATGCTACTTATGCCCTTGTGAAGGTATGGGTTATTTTGTTTTGCATGCATAAAGTGGTGATGGAATAAAACAATTATTACTTGCAAAGGACTGTTCATTGCAAGTATAATTTTTTTTTTTTCACCTTGAGGGAGGTATCTGTTTTAAAGGTATGTGCAAGGCAGAACCATGGAAACTTTTTCTGTATTTCAATTATAACTACTAGAGTATAGCCATAATTTCCATTTATATTAAATCTTGTAATTTAAAGCACTTTTAAAGTTCAGGCTCTGAGTTCTCTAAATTTCTGTAACAAACAAAATGATTTCCACAGCTGAATGCAAGGAAATAAATTTTTAAAAATATGAAGGAAACAACAGAGACAATGGAACAGAAACACAATTTAGCCTACCTGTTTCTAAGTAATGAGGTACGTATTGATTGTGTTTTCTAATCACTGATTATTTTGCTTGTAATTAGTGTTATAGAAATAAGAAAATCCAAATAGCTGTTATTTTGCTACGTCTTTCAGGACTAAAAAATATTTTTTTCTTGCTGTTTTCTAAGGTAATGAACTTACAGTGAGTGAAATAACGCACAGTAATTGGTTTCAAGGATGAGTTTCTAATGATTGCTATCTATTGATTTGGCATTGCAGGCAATTTGAGTATACTGAACATGAAATATTACCTTCACTTAGAATTTATTTAGTTCAAATGATTTCTGGAGATGTTTGCTTATTCATTATTTCTACTTATTTTGATGTTCACTATGCAGGGCTTTCTATACTTCATTTTAAAGGCAGTGGGGAAATACCTAAGACTCTTCTAGCGCAAAATATATCCAGTGTTTAGAACTTCACTTGTGCAGGGGAAGACTGCAATCTCTTCCTTTAATCTCATAAAACTATCTAAACAATGCTTTTATCCCGTCGCAGCATATGTGTGGATATATGTTTCTAATTCATCACAAAAATACTTAATGTTTGGAGATAACAGTTTATGTCTGTTATCATTCATAGAGGGAAATCCAAAGCAAAAGCTGCCTCTTGCCACCACTAGATATCAGTGCAAGCATAATTTCCAGTTGCTCCCAAATGCAGGGATGCAAGATATAAATCAATATGTAGGCTGTCATGTAACAAATTTAATGATTTTTATCAGATACTTGAAGAAACCGTATTTTTTATAGAAGAAGAAAAAAGTGACTTTTACCTTTCCAGAAAGAAAGCAGTGAAGCATATCACGGTAAGTATGCCAGTCAACAGTTTAGTAGTTTTGTTTCAGAACTATAAAGACAAATAGCAATGTTGGAGACTAAAATGAATGATTTAACGATACCTAAAGCCCTCCAGTTTTAATTCTAATATAATCATGAAAACAGACTGCATATTCAATAAAAAATATTTTTTACTATACCTTAATTGTAAAAAAAACCAAACAACATTGTATTATATAAAGAATTTAAATTAGACTTGTACTTTTTGTACTGATGCAAAGATTGCTATTAAGGATATACTGTTTTTTAAAGTGTTTTTAAGTTGCTCAGTTTATAGTTTTTGTGTGCCCCGGTGGCGCAAGTGGTAGGAATGCCGCATTGCAACACCGGAGACCCTGGGTTCGAAGCCCCCCTGTGGCACAAGTGGTAGAAGTGCCGCTCTCCTACACAGGAGGCTCAAATCCCGGGGGGTTGGACTCGATGATCTCTAAGGTCCCTTCCAACCCGCACAAGACCATGATGATACTATGATACTATGATGATAGAGGAAATTTATCAAGGAGATAAAAAGTTGTTTTAGAACTGTGGTTTTCAGGTTCTATTAAATGATCAGGCATCTGGAAATTAACATATATATTATTTTTTATATTTATATGCTACTATTGAGGTGAAGAAAACAAATGTGTGGTATTAAGAATTTTAAAAGTATGGAGGTAAAAATGCAAACTGTAATAGAAACAGAAAAAGCAGAATCTCCTCATTTTTATGTGTAGTTTTGTTTTTGTGTGTGTGTGTGTGTGTGTGTGTTTTGTTTGGTTGTTTTGTTTTGTTTTTCATTTTTCAGTCTGTGATCACTTTTGTGCCATGACTGTATGCATCTGGATCAAGTGCCCACCCATGCCTTCATTAGTTGATTATCAGGTGCAGAAACTTTGGCATGACTGGTCTTATGGAGAAAAGGCTTGATTAGCTCTTGGTTTTGGACAATACTGCTGAATGTCTTTGTGCTTTGCTATAACGCATAATATATTATAAAGTCTTGCTCTTACTGCAAGAATTATCTTCAGGATTAAATGAATGGAATGGTGAATTCTTATTATATATTTTATGACTAGACTAACATTTGCATGAAAACCAGCTTTCTGTTTACATTATTCTCAGAGTTTACATATTCTCAGGGTTGTATAGACAGGGATCCTAATCTTCCTTAGCTTCTTCAACCCGGGTAAGATATATTTCAAAAGTATCTACATTGTTTTCTTGCCACATTCTATAGCATTTAGCCTTCTCTCTTCTTAGCCTTGAGTCCCTGAATTTTGCCCACAGTGCAACAGTTCTATCACCAGCATACCATGAATTCTACAACAGCTCTTTTTTTCAGCAAAGCCTGCTACTGATTTCTGATCATAAGCCACTTGATTTTCCCACTTTGTGTTCCAAGAGCAATTTTAGTGATGACAATCAAAAGAATAAGAGAAGTGCAGTTTAAGTACCTTTAAAAGGTACTCAAAAAAAAAAAAATTAAGAAAAATATACTGGATTAATACAATTAAAGAGAGTAAATATATTCCATGTACAACCCAGAGGTAGCAGAATGTTCATATTGCCACAATAATACAATTACTTCGCTAATTATTTTAAATCTTTCTGTTGAGTGCAGTAGAATACAATACATTTGAACTATGTCAAATAAACAAAAAACTGGGAAGAAACTACTGTCCAGAAGTTAGGGAAGAATTATTGAACAATATATGCTTTATCACAAGTGTCTACAAGGATATCAGATTGATTTATTTAGTGCTAACTGTTTTAAGACCATTTCAGTTGAAAACATTTTATGTAAGAAGTATTCACTGAGATCTCTATGCCTGGACGTGCAGCTAAATAGTAAACTGTTCCAGTCGTCAGTCATCTCTCGTGCATCAGCAATCTACACATTTTTCATCAAAGATAGTATCACATCTCTTGAGCCATTCTTTTCTGTTTTCTAGAAGACTGGCCACGTGCCTGAGAGGCTTTCACTGGTTTATAAAATAATGTAGAGAGCAATGGGAAGGTGTCAGAGTCATTTGAAAGTTCTCACTCTTGGAAAGTCATTGAGGGGAAGAAGCAAGGTATCAGGAGTGAAACTGCTGCTAGGGAAGGAAACATAACTGAAAGAAAGAGCTGATGATGCTCAAGTACTATCCATAGTAAAATTCTATTTTCATATAAGCAATGTTATAGTATGACATTTTACTGCCTTCACTGTGCAGATCTCTGAGTAGTTGAGGAATTAGAGGCACCACAATTGACAGTTTTTCTTTTCCCTTCATACAAACAGTTGAACAAAGTCCCTAGTAACTCATAGTACTTAAGAAACAGAAAGCTTAAACTCAATTAGAATCATAGAATCATAGAATTACCCAGGTTGGAAAAGACCTTGAAGATCATTAAGTCCGACCGCAGCCTAACCATAGTACCCTAACTCTTAACAACCCTCTGCTAAATCATGTCCCTGAGCACCACATCCAAACAGCTCTTAAACACATCCAGGGATGGCGATTTAACCACCTCCCTGGGGAGCCTATTCCAGTAGTTAACTACCCTTTCTGTAAAGAAGTGTTTCCTAATATCCAACCTAAACTTGCCCTGGCGCAACTTGAGGCCATAAATTCTTTAAATCCACAATAAAGATGATACAACATGTTTACAGTTTTTAAAATGCATTACTGATTCTGCAGGCACCATTAAAAACTCTGCATTCATAATGCACAGTAATGTGGTACCACAACAACTTTGCATTTTGAGCATGCTAATATGCTACATTTACTAGGTATCTGGAATGGAAAATGCATGGATTTTTGATGGTTATTGCTGTACCTAACTTCTACTCTCTCTCTTTCCAGATCACAGCATACACAAAGTAACCTACTTAGATTCAGTTCTACTGTAAGCTGATTTATTTTTTTTTCCTTTCAGATCCATTTAACCCAGATTCTTATGGTTCTTACTGCAAATCTTGGCACTAGATTAGTATCTATCATACTGGTAACCACTGGAAAGTTTGCATGGTTGGTATGTTGTCCTTCTCTTTGACTTGCATGGCTAGATTTCTCCGTAGGATCTTCAAAATTCAGTAGCTTTCAATTTATTCTGCTGATTCACATAAAGAAAGCAGGCTTTATCATTATCTATTCATTATGTTTCCAGCCATAGTTCATCCTAGCTTTGGAGTTCCCATATTCACGTTAATTTGCTGCGTTGGCAAGCATGTAGCCCCCTTAAATCCAGGTTTACAAACCATTTATTAGAATAATTCATAATTAATTGAGTTTCTAATGTGCCTTTTGGGCACAACGCCCCTGGATGCACAGCATTAAAAGTTCTATTAAAGTGTGGCCTGATCAACTGATTAATAGATTTTTATTTTTATAGGAACCTTTTGCATATGTGAGTGTAATTATATTCTGTCACTTTCAGGAAAAAATGAAGCTATTCAGGCAGACGAATGCTTTTGTCTTGTTACTTAATTAATTTAATGTTGTGTGAAAAGGCCAGATTTACAGTTCTGCAGAAGCAAGTTCTCTTTATTCACAGCAATGAACTGACCCCTTCAGGTTCCCATAACTCTCTTCTGCTTACCCGTGTGCTACATACAGTCTGAAGCAGATTCAGTTTAGAGGTATGAATTTACTGTAGAATGCCAAATTGTCTTGAATGTAACTGAACGTAACTAACATTGTTATTTTCAAGCTTTTTTCTTCTTTCCAAAATCTTTTGTTTTCTACAGTCTACAAACAATATGGAATACTTTCCAAATTCCAATATGGACATTCTGTTTATACTTTGCAGTGCACATAAGATATAAAAGAAGATGTGAGCTCTAGCTGTTTTGCAGGAAAGGAGATTGAACAAGTCTCTCCTAATATTTATTTGCTAAAAAGGTGGGTGTAATTTTAGAAAATCTTTGAAAGTTTATTTACTTGCATGTCTAGGATAGAGCTCCCTGGAATCTCCCAGTATTTATATACTAGATGTAGCAGTGACATCTCTCAATATTCCCAGAATACCTTCTACCAGTAAATATGTTTCGATTTGTAAAGCATGAGTACCTAGAAGAAAAAGAAGTACTTGATACTTTTAAAAAATGAAAAACAAAACAAAAAGCAACATCTTGATACTTATGAAAGTACTTATTTTTATAAGTATTTAATACTTTCTGAAAGTTTTATCACTGCATCTTGTGGCATACCTTAGGTTTTTGTTGTAATCAGCTCCTCTTCCAAGAATGGATTTTGTTATTGGCTTGAAACACTCCCTAAATTCTATTTCTGTATGTTTGAGACTGATTACTGATGCAAGATAGTTCTTCACCAACTTCTTTTCTCTTTCTAGGACTCTGTTGAACAGAAATGCATATGTGTAAAGCTGGTATTGGTATTAAGGTTTCACTGTTTCAGTCTTCTATAAGGAATCCCATCTCAAGTTTTGAGGACATCTCTCTTCCTAAGAGATTGTTTTTACTCTCTACATTGTAGGCTGTGATTATTTGTACTGAATGCAGAATGTGAAGGGGCTGCCAACAGAGTAAAATTTCAATGAAAAAGGATTTTCTTTTTACCCCCCTCAAACACTGAATGGTTAAGATGCTTTTCCTAACAGTGACTGGGGGAAGGTAAGCCAGCCCTAAAAATACTCACTTTGGAGAGTAACCTTTGAGACTTTTACTTCTGTACTGACTGGAATTCTTGCTATCTGCTTCAAAAGGAAGCTTTCAAAGGAAGTACAAAATTGATACTAGTGTAGAAGAATATGCTGAGAAAATAAAATTGTTTGCAACAGTAATGTATATATAATATATATCACTAGCTTTAAAAACTTTCAAAGATCAGCTGCATTGCTGTATTGTAGAGTGAAAAATGCCTTTAGTATTTGCAGGCAGTATAAACCCATCTCTACTATACGCTGCAAAATAACTCTCACTATGAAAATAAGCCCTCGTAATGAAAGATTTGGATTTAAGTGAACAAACAGGAAAGTTTTAACTTGAAATGGTGTCTACTTCTAAAAAGGTATATTTCAAATATGTCTGTTCAGTCCTGGAAATGCCTTTGTAGCAGAACATTGTGGAAGATCTTTCAGCTGTTACTGTGCTTCACCACAGTCCTAACCCTTCCTGTATTTGCAGTATCAAAACTCACACTCCTTCACCTCTCCTGCATATCACAAGCAGTAGTAATTCTTATCTGTAACTCTGCTTTTTCAACACAGTGTTTTGATCTTGTCTTGGAGTAGTTTCTAAGGTAACATTCCAGTACACCTGATGCATCTTTGTCAGAACACCTAAATCTCTGTCTTTAGTATCTCTTGTATCTAGATCTCTCTTGCATGAAAATAGACAGACATCAGAAAATTCCTATGGTGCTTTTGAAATGTGCTAAGTCTGAAATAAAAAATAGTAATTCTAAGAAATGTTAGCAAATTTTTGTCCTGAGCTACTGTCTTTACATTCTCTCATTTTATTTTTCCATTACTACTACATCAATCAATTCTTTTTCTTCATAAATATATATTTCAGTATTGTACAGGTCAGGATGGAGAGTCCATTTTTTTTGTCCGTTTAGGATCACAGTTACTCAAACTGATATATCAACCTCATCATTTTAAGCAGTTTTTAAATAAAATTGAAGATGGTAAGTAATGCTGCAAAAAGAAAAGCCCACATATGTTTAAAATGTTCTCTCACATTCTCCCTTGTTATTTTCCCCGAGAAGATTAAATTAGTTTGGTACAGCTCTGGTTATAATGATCTGATTCCTGGTGCTATTGTGATTAAACTGGGTGCATTAAAGTAAGCAATGATAAATTAAAAGCACAGTAGAAATCTTGATGGGTGTGTGTAGATGAGTAATCTGAATTGGAAATAAAAATGCTCATTATTCTGTGCTATAAATGAACTTTTACATTATGAATAGAAGAGGTAAAATCATGTGTGGTGTGGTGCTGCGTTATAGAGAGGCTGAGTATTAATGCACAGACTACAGTCTTCCCTTAGATTACTAAGGGCAAACACTAGCTTTCACAATACCTCAGTAGCATTTCTTTGTATGTGCAAAAACAAATGCAGCAGTACCCTTCCAGCTGAACACCCAGATTTTCATAATTCTTTTAGAAAATACTCAGTAAATGCATTCCTTTAAAGTGGTGACAGAATATACTGCCATTTGTTTCAGTACAGAATAGAATAGTTAAACACAGAACTAGAAATTCCTAATAATGTGGCTTTATTCTAAAAAAGTTTTTAAGATATAATCTGTGATCTGTGCTTTAATCTTCATTCCTGTCTTCTTTCACAGATTAAAAAGAAAGTGAAACTTGAGTGTAATAAGACTTTTTTCTTGGTGATATAGTGTAGTGACAGTGTTTTGCTCGTGAGCTGTGCTTCCCAGATTAAGTAACTTAATCTGTGCTGTTTTGAAATCCAAATAAAATGTCAGAAATACAACACAGCAAAATAATTACATAAAAACCCAAGGAATCTAAAAGAAATCTGTGCTTTTCAGTTAAATGGTTCCACATAGTAAATGACAAGACTCTCCATACAAAGTGTAAAGATACAATCAGCCTTTGTGAGAACATTTTATTTTATTTTATTCAGAAATAGCACTTTCTATTATCTTGTTTCATAAGTAGAGTTTCTCATGAAATTTCCATTACTGCCCAGTAGGAACAATAGAATGAACTGTGTGGGTTGGGATGCCTATTGATAAAATAAAAATATGTTTGGGCCTATTGAGTCAAAACTTTCCGATCCCTATTAGATTTCAGAGGTCTGTTATGTAGGACATCAGTTGTGAACAAACTTAAGATGATTGTTTTGAGACTTTCTTTGATGACTGCTTTGTGCTGAGCTTCATAAATCCTACATTCCAAACAAATTAATGAAATATCCCCCTTTCTCAAATATTCTTTACCTGAAATAAAGTGAGTTTTTAAGATTAAAACTCCCTTCTGCTGTTGAATTGATGAAGGGAAATTAAAAGAATAGTTCTATCATTCATCTATGCAACCTGAAGTGCCAAACTGATAAAAATGAGATAATTTTGCTTCTGAAAGATTTGATTATGGAGCCAAGTGAAAGGAGTTCTCATTTAACTCCTACTATAATTAGACTTCAGTGTTGAAATGAACCAACCTAGATAATTATCTGAACAGAGAACAACCCTGTCAGCTCTGAGTGCTGACAGCTGGTGCTCTGTGTTTGCCAACATGCCCTGTTGTGTTAAATTTAGTTACACAGAAATAATCTGTGTGTATTGTATTTGTTCTAAGATTCTACTTTGCCTTGTAGAAGCAGCACTCGTGCAGTTCAGCCTTTCCTCAACTGAATAAGCCAATGACAGAGAAAGTATTCTTTCCAAAACTGACTAGTTGGCAAATGTGATCTAATAATTTGGTTCTATTTCACAAAACTGACCCTCATTTTAAAAATCATTCTCACGTGGGTGACAGCCAAATTCTTACTTTGTCTGCTTTATGGAACGATTCCACTGATCCTAAACTGCACAGGATCTGAGACAGGCACCTTATGAGTTCATATATCGCATTTATAAGCATCTATAGAAACAGCAAATTCTGAAATACAGACAATGCAGAAAGATGTTCATTGGACTGCAGAGACTGAGGCCTGCAGTCTTGAACTGCAAGTGGAAAGCAAGGTATGTTCTGGCTTTTACTCATGTTCTGCTTCTCCCAGTTTAGCTGAAGCATAATATATTTGCTTCCATCCTGCACAGTGAAAGAAGAAATATGAGCAAAGCCAGAGAATATACATGGAAATATGTAAGTATCCTGCTTTAAGGTCAGTAATGCTGGAATTGGCTTTACTAATTGGTATGAGGAAGACTGAATGTATTAATCCAAACATTCATATCATAGAATCACAGAATCACAGAATTGTAGGGGTTGGAAGGAACCGCTAGAGATCATCGAGTCCAACCCCCCTGCCGAAGCAGTTTCCCTACACCACTTCGCACAGGTAGGTGTCCAGGTGGGTTTTGAATATCTTCAAAGAAGGAGACTCCACCACCTCCCTGGGCAGCCTGTTCCAGTGCTCTGTCACCCTCACCGTAAAGAAGTTCTTGCACAAATTCGTGTGGAACTTCCTATGCTGAAGTTTCAGCCCATTACCCCTAGTCCTGTCCCCACACAGTACTGAAAAGAGACCAGCCTTGCCACTATGGCCCCCGCACATCAGGTATTTATAAACCTGGATCAAGTCCCCTCTCAGCTTTCATTTCTCAAGACCCAGTTCACTTAGTCTCTCCTCATAGGGGAGATGCTCCAGGCCCTTCACCATCTTTGTGGCCCTCTGCTGGACTCTTTCCAAGAGATCCCTGTCTTTTTTGTACTGGGGAGCCCAGAACTGGACACAATATTCCAGTGAGGCCTCACCAACGCAGAGTAGAGGGGGAGGATCACCTCCCTTGACCTGCTGAACACGCTCTTTTTAATGCACCCCAGTATGCCATTGGCTTTTTGGCTACAAGGGCACACTGCTGGCTCATGGCCAACTTGTCGTCCACCAGGACGCCCAGGTCCCTCTCAGCAGAGCTCCTCTCCAGCAGGTCTTCCCCCAGCCTGGTCCTCAGCTTTCCTTTGTTGCCTGGTGTAACCCACAAATTATCTGCTTTATTATGTGTTTTGCTGCCAGTTCTAGCGTAGGGTTCTTTGGCAGTCATAAAGTACTTGCATCACCCTAACCCAGAAATGCCTTATCCATATTGCTACTGCTGCTGTCCGAGGAAGATGTCTGTTTCCATGCAACATCTGGTTAGAAATACCCATGAGTTGTCATATGTGAGTTACTGGCAAGGATATTCTTCAGTAACTTTCCAAGTGAAGTAGTACATTCTCTGGCCAAAACAGATACATTCTCAAGGAGTGGTGCGATAGAGGCAGTTAGAGTGCTGATTTAATTAAATGATTTTATTATTGTTACTGTTACCCAATAGGCTCTGTTCACTCTGAGAAGGCCTTTGAAACCCTTGATTTTCATTCACAAGTGTATTCTTTGAAACGTACTCTCAGAGGAAATTCTGTCTAGCAAGTTTATCTTTAAATCAGCTCTTGAGCAATTGGAGAGACTACTCTGATTTAACAAGGTCTTTACTCTCCTATCTTTCATTAAGCA
The DNA here is from genome assembly GCF_054131305.1 of Coturnix japonica. Taxonomy (NCBI): domain Eukaryota; kingdom Metazoa; phylum Chordata; class Aves; order Galliformes; family Phasianidae; genus Coturnix; species Coturnix japonica. The sequence goes on along the minus strand of NC_140667.1, from coordinate 20,577,322 downwards.
TGTCTAAGGTGCAGCATACTCTATGAAGAATTACTTTGAATGCCTGGATGCAGGCCTGTCAGAACCATGTTGGGCAGCTATCTCTGCATAAATCAAAGCTCCCTGGTCTAGATGCCGAAGGTCATGTCTGAGTAAAATGTCTCCTGTCCCAGAGATCTCCTGTTTTGTTTTATTATTATTCAGAGTGTAGGATATCCAGCCAAGTCATAGGAAGGAAAACTGATGCAAAATACGAATCTTTTGTCTACCTGTCCAGCCCTCTGTTCCAACAGCATGCAGGCAGAATTCTGCTATGTAAAGGAATTGTTTCTTTTTTTTTTCCTCTCTGAATAATGTGGTTTTTTGAGTCTAGAGTTCAAAGCTTCATTGTTAAACAAAGGACTATTAAAAAGTCTTTAATTTCCTGAAGCTTTTAGTGAATGATGGAGGGTACTATAATAGTTCCAGTTTCTTGGAACTGCTTTTTCATTACACAGAAATCCCAGTCAAGCATGTATTGTTTGTAAACTATGTTATTGTTAATGGCAACTTCATAATGGAACAAGTTTTGCAATAGCAACGTAGGGTTCAGATGTACCTGAAAGGAAATAAGGGAGAAATGAATGTCTTGAGAAAAAACAGGTTTGCTTGTGCACTTTGTCTGCATTCATCTGAGTTCTTTGTCAATGTGCCCTGCTCCAAGCGTAGTACAGCAAGGGCATAGATCTGGGGATGAAACAGATGGACAGAATATGTCAAATGCCTACATAAATGTATGAGAGCAGTACTGAGGTTTAGACTGTGGTGCTTGTTTATAAGTGACTTGAGCTTTCTCCTTCAAAGTGCTGATCTGTACTACTTAAGGCTACTGCAAGCATTGCTACAGCAAGTTCTGTACAGTCATTCTTTAATTACATAGTTACTGCCATGTTTTGGAGCAAACCACCACTATAAACAATGTTTCAGAAAAAGGTTCTTGCTAGGAAGATAAACAGATCTCTGTTTGCATAAGCTAAAAAGTGGAAGCACGCTGTGCATGACTGCACTAAGAATGAATGTTCAGACTTTGCCAGCCTTAAGTGCTATAGATGGTGGAAACTCTGTGTCCCTGATGCTGCTGCCCTACTGCTTGGCACATGCACCAACACAAAGCAGGGGAGTTTGTCAGCACAGTCTGGCCTCCCCTTTTGCCTCAACAGCAAAAGGCACCATTCAGCACTGGTCCCATCACCTTTGTGCAGGTATTGTTCAGTTGTGTTGCAGTTCTGTGAGGTATCTTGGTGCTGTTGCTTGCACTGGGCACTGGTGGTTGATCTGTTTGCCTTTCTGGAATGCTGAATGCTCCTCCCTGGGAACAGTAAAGCTTTTATGTAATAATGAGAACCATGTTTTGATGTTCTGTGAATCCTAATGTGAAATGGATTGTCTCTTTTTTTAAGACTGGGTGGATGGTAGGTATTTGAAAAGTCAACCTTAACAGTCCAAAGACCAAATCGATGGAAAGCTGTTCTGAATTGTTACAGTTAGAGCCTATTTAGTTTCACAGTGAATTTTCAAATTTATACCTCAGATCTAATGTGTGTGGGCAAAATTCTGCCAGCTGGCAAAGCAAGGCTCAGGCTGTGCACTCTGCCTTGGTCCTAACTTGAAAGCAGAGCTCTAATAAGCTGTGTTCCTCTCTACTGTGTTTGGGAACTTCTGTACAGGACTTCAAGTGATAGACAGTCACAGACACTGCAGGTGAAAACTTCTTGCTTCTTGGTTTCAAAAGCAAATCAAGAGTTTATAAATGTTGGTCTGGTGGCTCAGGAAATCTGTCCATCTATGACATGTGAACAGTTAGGAGAACTTTTTAGGTGTTGCAGCGTTATGCTTGTGAAGCTCGAGAACTGGTCTTTAACCAGGAGTGTTGCTCTGGTTTCTGCCTCTTCACGCTCAAGTGTCACACATCCAGCTGTTGGTGGGGCAGGGAAGTGCTAGGAGACTGGGACAGATCCCCAGCTGCACCATGGGTGCTGGGTGCAACTGCACTTATGAAATAGAGACAAAAAAACACTCAATTGCTTCATGGTTTGAGTTAACCAGATTTGATGGGGTGATTCTTGTGCTGGCTCAGTAAGTGCTATCAGTGATAAAGATGAGAGGTGTCCCCTCTTATGGCACACTATTTTAAAAGAAAATTCTAATGAGGATTAAATAGATGGGCATGTGATTACTGAGCTTCTGCCCACCTGAGTATTCTGAACGATGCTGCCTTTAGGAGTGTGAAGTAGTCAGAAGTAATGCACATTAAGTGAATGTCTTAACTGCTCTCATCCGTGGTCCCTGTACTTACCTAGAGGTATCATGTTCTTGTGTCTCACACTTTGTCTGCTGACGTCTGGTCATGTGCTGCTTTGGCAAAGGACTATTTTCTTTTCCTGTCTGGAGGTTGAGGAAAGCTGAGTTGGTCTGATAATAATGGGGAGAAAACAAACAAAAAGAGTGATGGAGTTTCACTCTGTAATTCACTAAAATGATGAACACTAAAACAACAGCACTGCTGACTGCAGGGGAGCTCTGGTATCTAGAGTTTCCCTTGAGTGCTGAGGGAGGAGGGGGTTGTCTTTGATGCAGGTATGTCCATGTGTGCTGAGGGACCTGATAGGTGTTTGCTGAAGTGCTCTCTGTCATTTTTGACAGGTCTTGGAGAACAGAAGAGGTGCCTGAAGACTGGAGGATAGCCAGTGTCACTACAGAAAGGGCAAGAAGGAGGATCTGGGAAACTACAGGACAGTTGGTCTCACCTCTGTTCCTGGGAAAGTGACAGAGCAGCTTGTTCTGAATGCTATCTCCAAGCAATTGGAAGAGAAGGTTATCAGGAATAGTCAACATGGATTCATCAAGGGGAAATCAGGCTCAACCAACCTCATAGCCTTCTATGATGGCATCTCTGGCTGTGTAGATGAGAGGAGAACAGTGGGTATTGTCTATGTTGACTTCAGCAAAGTTTTTGATATTGTCTCTCACATCATTCTGATAACAAAGCTGAGAAAGTGTGGGATAGATGAGTGGGCAGTGAGGTGGCTTGAGAACTGGCTAACTAGCTGAGCTCAGAGGATGGTGATCGATGGTGCAGAGTCCAGTTGAAGATCTGTGACTAGCAGTGCTCCCCCATTGGTCTGTGATGGATCTGGTCTTGTTCAATATCTTCATCAATTACCCTGATGAGGAGTTAGTGTCTACTCTCACAAGTATGTCAATTAAACAAAGCTGGGAGGTATGGCTGACACACCTGATGGCTGTGATACTATTCAGTAAGACCTGGACAGGTTGGAGAGCTGGGCGGTAAGAAACCAGATGGAGTTTAACAGAAGCAAGTGTAGAGTCTTGAACCTGGGAAGAAATAGTCGTGAGTGTCAGTGCAGGTTGGTGCATGACCTGCTGGAGAGGAGCTCTGCATAGAAGGACCTGGGGGTCCTGGTGCATGAAAGGCTGGCCATGAGCCAGCAGTGTGCCCTTGTAGCCGAGAATGCTAACGGGATCCTGGGGTGCACTAAGAGGAGCATGGCCAGCCAGTCAAGAGTTGATCCTCCCCCTCTACTCTGCCCTGGTGAGGCCTCCCTTGGAGTACTGCATCCATATCTGGGCTCCCTAGTACAAAAAAGACAGGGATCTCCTGGAAACAGTCCAGTGGAGGATGATAAAAGTGCCTGCACCACCTCCCCTATGAGTGGGTCTGTTCAGCCTTGAGAAGACTGAGAGGGGATGTGATTAATGTTTATAAGTATTATAAGTGTGGGAGACAAAGGGACATGGCCAGGTTCTTTTTAGTAGTCTGTGGGAACAGGACAAAGGGAAATGGCTGTTAACTGGAACATAGGAAGTTATGTGCCAATAAGCAAAAGATGGAGAGGGATGTCTGCTTACTGCTGTTGAAGTGCTAGTGCTGAAGTTTAGAAGATTCCTCTGCATTGCAGTCCTTAACAACCAATTTGTGTCATTATAAATTAGTAAATGGGTTGAGAACTGGTATGTTGTGGATACCCATCAGTGATGCACACCACCACTTGCTGAAGTTATGCAGAGATTGCCACTACTCATATGTGTGAGACTGAGATGTGTTGGACCATGTAGCATTCATCTTGACAACTGTGGTTTTGAATGTTAAGCAGAGGACCACGTAGTAATACAAACAACCTCTATACAGTGATGGTCTTCTCTTTCTGTGTTTTGATAGGATTGTATGCTGGTTGGTACCTACTGGAATTTTTGGTATTTCTTCTATATTTCCTTCACACATGCAGTGGTATTTGTGAACCTACATGACTGTCAAACGAGTGGGATTTTTGTTTGGAAACCTGGACCAAATTTTCATTATAGATAATTTGCTCATTCTATGTATTGTGCAGCTTTTTTTTTTTTTTGCTTTTTTTTTTTTTTGTTGTTTTTTGTTTTTTGTTTTTCCCCCCAAATTAGCCTTGAAATAGAAGTAGTTTATCTCAATATGCTCTCAGGTCAGTGCACAAGTAACATTAAAGACACAGATCTGTATCTTGAGTACATGCAGTGTGCTGAATATATCCTTACAGCACCTTTAATCCTAAGAATCATTCAGATCTTCTCCGAGAGGAGTGCCCTTAAAGCAGCAATGTTGAGAGTACATTGGTTTTGTAGAGGCTTACAATGTAGTGGACTGCCAAATAATTCTTGGGAAGTGTTACTTTTTGAAATGTTGCTCGATGCCCTGCTGTGCTCTTGAAATATAACTGATGAGTTACTGCTGTGGTGATGCATATAGGCATTTCATTCAACCAGTGTGATTACATTATGAAGTCCTTTAGACTTACCTGATAAACAATAAAAAATCAATGAAATTTCTTATTACATTGTCTGCAGCTGCTGAAAACTATATTATAAGTTGCATGAATGGTAAGAGTTATATGTGACAGAATTAACATATGTAGAAATTCTGTGAAGTTTTCTTGTATGGTTAAAATAGTGTTCTTGCTGGAGAGGGAAAAAAACAAACAAACAAACAAACAAAAAAACAGGCAGAATATTACATATTTATCTTAGTTATTGTGCTTTGGTCAGTATGACTGCAATTGGATTCCCTTAGGATGAAATTAAACTAGAAGATCGACTCTTGGGATGAATCAGTTAACTTTGGAATAAAATAATAATAATAGATGTTGCATTTTTAGTTTCTAACTGTTATGCATAGCAGAAATGGAAAACAAAACTAAACAGCAACAACAAGAAGACACCTGTACAATGAAAAATAGATATTGTCCAAATGATACTGCTGGAGCTCTGAAACTAACAGTGCAGTAATCATTAGGATGTTCTCTTAAGAATATCTGACATACAACTGTCTGCCAAGTCTTGGGAACAATCAGGTAAAAGTGACTTTCTGCCTCGGTCTGTGATCATCTTATCGGGGTGATGGCTAAGCAATTCAGTTTGTCATTTATTGTCTGTTCTTCATTTAGCTGTAAGAACAAAGAAAATGTAATGCTGATGTGGCTTTAGACTCCAGATATTAGAAAAACATCAGCAAATTGTTCTCACCAACCATGCGGTCTTTGTTGCCAGAAGCTATGAGTTGTGTCCAGACAGGCTCTTTAGACTGTATTGATTCCAATGTAAAAGCTCACTGCCAAAAATATGAAGCCTGATTATATTGCCTTCATTGCTAGTTGTGTTGAAAGGATTTGGGGGGTACTGCTGCACAGCAAGCTGGATGTGAGCCAGCAATGTGCCCTTACAGCCCAGAAAGCTAACTGTGTCCTGGGCTGCATCGAAAGAAGCGTGACCCATAGGGCAAGGGAGGTGGTCCTGCCCCTCTGCTCTGCACTGGTGAGATGACACTTGGAGTTCTGCATCCAGATGTGGAATCCTCAGTACAGAAAAGCCAAGAAACTGTTGAAGCACATCCAGAGAAAGGCCACAGAAACAGTTTGAGGGATAGAAGACCTTCTCTACTCTGTAGAGTACATAGAGCGCTCTGAAGAAACTGCAAAAATTGCCTTTCTAAATTTTATTCTTATGGATGTAAATGAGAAAGTTTGTGTGCCAATGCCTTCCTTTCTTTGAATATGAGCTCATTTCCCTCTGCTTTTAATCTGTTTGAGTGAATTTTTTCTTTAAGAATTTCAGAAGGTATTCCATGAATCTGTAACTGAGTGTGAAGTTAATACAGACCCCTCCTAATGAGAAGCATAACGGTGCTTCACTCAGGAGGGTGGGAACTAAATTATTGACCAGAGGAAAATGTGGCTGAGCCACAGAAAAGTGAACTGAGGAAACAAATATGAAATGTTATAAAGGGTGAAAAAGGAAAAGCCGAGAGGCCCAAGACAGAAAAAAGCTGCCAAATGAAATGCCCAGCAGACTACAACACAGTATAAATTAGTAATTATATAATTTCCTAGTGTCACACATTCTGGCTGGGCTTTGGTTATTTTGAATGTTAGGTTTAAGGAAAATCAACTTAATTTGTACAAAGACGTACAAGAGGTGCAAGAGATGTGCAAAAGGGTTTTGAATTTGTGCGGTTGGCAAAAGCCGTGGCCCACAAAGGCATTGGAGCCCTTTCGAAATGTTACGATAGGTGTTCCACAGTGAGAATTTCTGTTTGTATTGTACAGTGAAACACAAAATTAATATAATGGAAAGAGATGTTAGGCACACTCAGAAAGGCACACTCATTTCTTATAATGGTTTCATGAGGCACAGCTTGAAAGCCTATTATTTTTACATTGAAAATGTGTTTATATTATATATCATATATATTGTTTTCAACGTATTACAAAGTTAATTTTCTCTATCAGATGGTTGCAAATGATGACTGGCATCTTTTGCTATGTACAGAATCAAAGTAATATTAATAAAAGTAATAATAAGGGCTAAACTGTCCCAGCAGCATTCCCATGTGCAGGTAATTAACTGTGTATCCTCACGACACAATAGAAGGGCTTTAGTAACTGGAAGCAAGGTGTTTCACCACAGTGTGTGAACAAATTTTGTGTCCCTGATATTGGCCAAAAATAGGATCAAACTGGTGATTCTCAGTGGTCCCTTTTATGTGGTTTTGAGCAAAACTGTAAGATGAGTTGCTGGCCTTTGCTAGCATACCAGATAATTAATGTAGTGAAAGTCTGTTTTCTTGTTTCTTCCTGTGTATATATATTACAAAGTGACTATACATAGCATTGTATGGAAATTTTAAAATGTAGTTCTGATTCTTCACTTAATTTTCCTTGTTTGAAATAAAGGTACCTTATTCCATCTCATTTCCTTAGGGATAGTACCTTAATGTATTGCCAGCCTTCTCTGAGGTATTTCCAACAGAGAAACGGGTCTCTCAGTTTGAAAAGCATATTGGATAACTGGCCCTGCACAGACCTAGAAAGTATTCGATATATTCACTTTGCACGCTTCCAGGCAGGTTGGCCGCTGCCGCTGCCCATTCCCTTATTTTAGTATCAGGGCTTCTGCCCATTAAGCAGCCACTTAGGTACCGATTGCCACACAAGCCTGGAAGCTAGGACTGGAGAGCAACATGAGGACGTATATCCTACAGAATCAGAGAATTTGGCTAGCTTCCACTTTTCCCGGGAACTCTCTTTTAATAGTTTTTCAAGGACAATATGAATTCCCAGCTCACCGTATTAAAAGTATCAATGGAATAGAAAATTGTGATGGTAAAAGATGACATTATGTCTCATGTCTGCGCAATATGATGGACCCAAATCTTCATTTAGATTCTGGATTCTAGCAGAGAATCTTGAAAAGATAAGGAATTATGTCATTAAATGTAAACATGTTTTAAAATGATTCAAATGCATTCAGCTCTGGGTGAGAGCACAGGAAACTTGTCTTTAATATCACTCAAAATAAAAAGGAACAGATTTTTACTTTTGCTACAAGTTAAGGTTATGGTATAAGTGGGTTGTTTCTTTTCTGATCAATGTTGAGATATTTTCTCAGATGTCTGTACGTGACATAAATGTTTTTATGTTTTAAAATATTTCTGTTTTTAAGGCAATTTGATTTACTTTTGTCCACACTGCATTTAAATCATGATGCATAATAAAAGTACAGCGTGACGAACCGACAAAACAAAGACTACCCTGTATCACTTAGTTACCTGAATGGACATTTGTACCCCAGTCAGCATTAAGATAACAGAGGTTACCATTAAAAAATATGCAGAGCTGATAAAGCTTAGAGGGACAGAGGGCTCCGTGCTCAGTAACAGCGAGTGAATGAAAAATCCCTGAGTTATTTTTGTAAAGCCTGTAGGTTTTGAAATCTACAGAGAGAAGCTCAGCACTTGGCTTAGTTTCTAATAGGCAGTGATTTCACTTGCTTTGTCTCATGCAAATATGTTGGGACAGAGCTGAACTTCATATTACCCATCAACTAGAAAAAATAAATATTTTTCCTGCAGTAAAGCTGAGAGCAATGTTATATACTGAAGATTAAACTGAATCTCCAAGGAAGTAATTTGTGCATGGCTCTTATGGTGTGCAGCTCAATTCTGTCTGGAGTAAAAATTGTGATTTCAAGTCTGGAAACATAAAAAGTTAACAGAACCGGAATTAACATTGTATCTTAATATCATGATTTCTTCTGGTTGCTTGTAGTCTCCAACTACACTGAGAGTCTAATTGTCGCGCACTGATTTCGAGTGGATAAAAATCAAACCGTGTCTTCATTCACGAATTAGGAATAGCACCAATTAACAGTCTGTGACCTAGGACCTAGATTATTTTGTTAGCGGATCTGCCGGTGAATAGGAATGTAAGAAAGTACAGAAAGAACTGCGTTGCAGTACAAGAAGGATTTTACAGAGCTATGGATCAAGATAAGGACTTCACAGAGCAGCAGCTGCAGAGCAGGATAAACAGTATGAGAACCGAGGACACCTCTAGGAAAAGAATGAATGGCTCGCAGCTTTGAAGGGGGGTTTTAGGGTTGTTAGTGTGGTAGTTTTCCTCCAATTAGCATGTGTGTTTTTCAAACACCCTCATCTGTCTGCTGTACAAGTATGGCTTTTTGGTCAATAAAGTGGAACCTTGTTTATCACTCATACTGAGTCAGCTACCTGCTTCCCCACGCTTAGTTTGGTGGCATTTCTCCACCGGCAGAACCAGACGGGGATATGACAGGAGTGAAAAGGAGCAGATGGATCGTTAAGGTTTGAGACGGAGACATGCCACGGAGCAGGCAACCCACACACAGATAATTCACCCGAGAGGAGCTACTTCACCAAAGGGACCACCACCTACGAATGAGTGCCTGCCAAATCGGGTACACTCCAAAGGGACAACAGTGTACAGGAGACCCACACCAGAGCAGGAAAAAGGAGGGAGAGAGAAGGAACAGTGGAGAGAAAAGACGACATAATCCTTCACTGTCTACTCTGTCACAGAAGGGTATGATCACAACCCATGACCCATAACTTATGATAATAAGGAGGTCCTTAGTGAGAATTGCAGCCCAGGAAACAGGGAATAAAAGTGTTTTCCCAAAGAATATTATTTTTTTTTAATTACTATTTCCCACTACTCAAATCATTAATTATTTAATTGACAGCAAATTAATGTTCCCTATCCGAGCCTGTTTTTCTTAGGACAGAATCAGTAAGCGATCTATCTCCCTGTTCTTTCAGTGTCAGAGATTTTTACATTAATTTCGCAATGGCACCGAGAGAATGGCCAGACGGGAGCGCGTGTATTAGTTGTGGCCAACTCACCGCAGCATCAGAAAACATTCACAGACATTCAGCCACTTCACTGGAAAGAAACAAAGCGATCTAACATGGTTTAGAGATTTGCTCTAGTCATGATCGAAGCCATCTCACTTTTAGGTACTGCCAGATATAACAGATCTGCGCTTCATTTCATCTGTCTCTGTTAGAGTAAGTAATAGGCAGCAGTTAAAGACATAGCCTTTAATTCTTCTAACTTCGTTTAGAATAATATTTTGAGTTTGACTGAAGATGTACAAAAATGACAGCCTAGAAATAAGAATTATTTCCCGTTGCCTTGAGAATCAATTTTTATAAGAGAATACATCATGAAGATGGTGAGTGTTCAGCAGCTGTGTACACTTATACGCTTCCAGTTAACCTGAAACCTGTTTCACAACAAAGCCAGAGAATATGTCTTCCACAATAACCGATTACTTTCTGCTGCACATTGGTAACGTGACCTATGTGATATTAAATACTACGTGTAGGCTAAACTTCACAATAGAGAAGGTTTAAGTTTGGTTTTTCAGGTTTTTTTGGTTGTTTGTGTAATTGCACAGTCCTATCAATTGCGGTGTACTTCAAGGCAAGTAAGTGTTCTGAATTTTAGTATTTGTTTGTTAGAGCATTAGTTAGAAGAAGAGTAGTAAGCTGTACGTGAATACAGTGACGTGATCACCATAGGTACGGATCACTTGTACAACAGATACTTTTCCAAAGCTGAAAGAAAAGCATTATCAAAAGCAGTCCAGATCAAAAACCACATGTTACGCCTTAGTAATTTGGTTGATGTTGCTATTCCACATCATGTGGGATAATGGGAGTTAAGGGGACAAGTTTTTTTTCTTTTCTGTGGACTGCCTTAAATGGGCATGTGAGGAGGGGGCACCGGAGGGGAGGTCGGGAAGGGGATGGGGCTTTTTTTTCTACCGGTTCCCTGGGAGGAGACGGCGTGGTCGGAAGTTCCCACCTCCGTCATCCCTCTGGTGAGATTGGGACTAGGTTTTCTCCTTGTTTAGTGTTATTGGGTTTATTAAACTGCCGTTCGTTCTCAGATCATTCTTTTTCTTTTCTTTTCTTTTCTTTTCTTTTCTTTTCTTTTTCTTTTCTTTTCTTTTCTTTTCTTTTCTTTTCTTTTCTTTTCTTTTCTTTTCTTTTCTTTTCTTTTCTTTTCTTTTTTTTTCTTTTTTTTTTTTTTTTCTTTTTTTTCCCCCTCCTAGTCCCATTCGCAATCTCCCTTCCCTTCTCCTCTCCCGGAGCACACGTGTCCGGGCCGCACCGCACCGCACCGCGCAGTTAAAGAAGGGAGGTACTTTTGTTCCTTCTCTCCCCTGGGTTTGTTCCGCTGTCACGGAGTGAGCTCTAGAGAGAATTCTGTGACACCACATCAGGGCTCCGCTCTTAACTTAGGAATGGCTTACAGTGTGTATGCAATCATACATTGTGATTGTTAAAAAAAAAAAAAAAAGGCTCAGCTGGAAGCCGTGATCGAACACCTGGTGGGAAGGCAGGGCCAACCGAGAGGAACTCAGGTGTACGCAATACAGGTTAGTAGCTGGAAGGGGTGAAGCCAGGATCAACTCCCTCCGAGATGTCATTTAAGGGTCGGCAGCGGAGGTGAGAGGTTCTTTACTGGAGTTTGTGGCCCAGTAGAGGTTTTTATGGAGGTAAGCGGCTTTTTTTTTTTTTTTTTTTTTTCTTCTTCCCTTTCTTTCTTCTGGTTTTCTGCATCTATGGCAGCTCCTGCGTTTGGGCTCATTCCTTTATAACATAAGATCCAATTACAGACTTATACTTTTTAAAATATATTTTCTGTTAACTGTAAGCAGTAAATTCATGGTTCTGATTTTGTGTAAAAGTTTGTATTAGGTCTTGGCAATACCTACTGTTAGGGGGTCATGCAATCTTATTCTGTCTTTTATAACCTGGGAATAGAAGAGCTATCTCATGAAAAAGCCATTTTATATGATCTGGAGATACTATTTTCCTGTAGTCCAAGGACAAATAGCAATGATTACATGTTGTAAGTCATTTTTGTCCTATCCATATCATTCATGATTTTCCTGTACCTGATGTAACAAGGTGAAATGACAAATCTAGAGGTAGTCATTATGCTGTTTGGTTTTATGTAAATTATATTACTGTGTCTAGTGTGTGCCTTCTATAAATTCAAAATGCGTATATCTACTACCGCATCCAGAATTACTTACTCTGTTTTCCCATTACAAATGTAGATTTCACGTTTGTTTGTTTAACAAATCCTACTGGTTACAAAATGAGCTAATTGTAATTCCTACACGATGAAGATTAAAGATTTAATGCTTTTGTATTACTGAGGGACTGGACCCTTGGTATAGCAGTACTTTAGCCTATTATAGCCTGGGAATTTTTCAAGTCTGAGTGTGGGAATGCATCTGTGCTCTTGATACAGTACATGAACAGAATGAATGCTTCTGTATACTGATACTAGAACTCAACTTTGATCAATAAGCCTCATAATTTAGAGTGAGTTTATGGGAAACTATTCAAAGATAGGTATGTCCAGGATCCCATCTCCCCTTTTCCTTGTGTTCCAGAATTGAGGAATTTCATGTTGCTGGGAAATGCTACTCTAATGCTGCTGTACATTGGAACCATTTGTAACCATTTGATGGTAATCTCTTAGCCTTCTTGTCTGACAAGATACATTCTGAGCCTACTGAGGATTAAATCTGTCTTGTGTAAGACAATCTTAGTCACTAGGCAGTAGGTTTGAGTGCTCTACTTGAATGTAAGTTCATGTTTCAGCAAGTGTTCTCTGACCCTAAGACAAGGAACATGATTTATCTCTTATCTGTATTCTGAATTTTTTTTCTTGTTACCAAACAATATTTCTTCATGTGAAGTCCTAACTGGGAACAGATCTCAGTAGACCTTAAGGAGATATTAAGGAGGGGTTGGCCAGGGGCTATCCTTTCAAATATTTACTGGGTGTGAGCATTTACTAGCAGCTGAATGTATGAGCCCAGGCATTTATGAACATCAGTCATTATGCCACCCCCCCCCCCAAATTTACAAGTGATACTGATAATAGCAAAAATATTTTATTTTCTCTAATGTTTTCAAGTAGGCCTGTGCATGCGTCTAAGTGCTACGGTCTTAATAGATTGACAAGGGTAACATGGTCTGGCAAGGATTTCATGCTGAACATTTAACTTGCAATTGATCTCTGAGATAAATTTACACATGAAGTTTAGGAACTCATCATTCTTTATTTGTAATTGTTATCTTTTTTTTTTTTTTTCTAATTAACTGTGCTCTTTCTTTTCCTGCCTGCTAGCCTGCCTTAGTGGACAGCTTCAGTGTAGTAGCCTGACATGAGAGTGTCTAATTTTCTCTCTGGATTTATCAAACACTACAGCACAGATGAAGAAAGTTTGGACTGATGTTCTTTGAGATTATAAAACTAAAGCAAATTCACTTTGGTCCTTTATCATCAGTAACTCTCTGTACATAACTTGCATTACCCTCTTTTTAATGCTCACCTCAAAGCTTTCAGTCTTTAACCTGCAGTGACTTTGGTATTTGATCCCAGTTCTGCTGCTGTTACCCACGTGAATGATTCACAGAATCTGGGACTGTGTTTGAATGGGAATGGGAAAAGTGGGTTTTCTTCTTGCTTTGTATTGGCTGACACTGCCACCCTTTGAGTTTATATCCTTCTAGATGCATGCACTTCTAAATGGCATCTTCTAGGGTTTTTTTGTCTGTTGGTATTGAAAATAATGAGCTGAAACCTCAATGAGACTTGTTTTACAGGCAGTGCACATTTCCTGTTCCTTAACATGACTTAGAATAAAAGTACATATAAGAAATGCAAACTATTTAGAAACAGATTTTGCATATGAAAATGATGACCTAACTAATGGCTCACTAATTATAGGCTTCCAAGGAGGCTGACTAATATGTCTTGAAATAGATTTGATTTGATCAGATATTGGAAATTACATCCTTTTTAAGGTGCTAAGTTTAAAAAGTTGTTCTCATATCAATATAATACATTTGTAACACTAAGCACTTTTTCATCTCAGTATTAGTAGTTCCTTAATATTAAGGAAGTATTTCTTACACTTAAAAAAAAAAAAAAAAAAGTAAGCCATCAGTCTCTATCCAGGTTGTTGTTCTGTATAGTTTAACAGCTTGTAGCTGCCTGTTATGCGACCAAAGCTGTAAGATATCCTTGGCATACTGCAGGTTTTCATAAACACTGGAAAAGGATCAATTATCATATCTTTAGAGTCATAGTGTGAGTGAAAAGTGTAAGCCGTGCCTTCTAACTTATAGTAACAAAATCCTAGAAATGCATCTTTGCAGCTGTCAAAGCGATGTGAATACATCTCAGGGGTAGTTAAATTCTTTTCCATTACCATTTTGCATGGTACAGTAGCAGAAAGGACCAAGTCTGTATTTGGTTGGATTTTTTAATCAAGTTTTAGAGGAAATTTGTATCAAAGAGTTAATAAATAGGTTCCCACGCTAAGGGAGATTCATTCAGTGCTGGAAATAGTTCTGTTGTTTTGGTGGGTTTTTTTGTTTTTTTTTTTTGTTTGTTTGTTTTTTTTGTTTTTTTTCTTTATATAATCCAGAAACTACAGATCTAAGGTCTTCAGTTTGTAAGTGAAGGAGTATTGGGGGAAGAGGAAGAGTACTATTTTAACCATAATAACAATTGGGTTTTGTCTAGTAGTTACAGAGGAAGTTTTGTCTTCCACATTTAGCAACCTTGCTAAATTGCTTTTTACTCTATAAAGGGAGAAGAAAACTTGCAAAGGGATCTAGACTGATTGGAGCACAGGGTGATTAGCACGAAGTTCAACAAATGAAAATGCCAGGTACTGCTCCAGGACCTGAAGCAATGCTGGACACAGACACATACTGTGAGGCAAGTGGCTGGGGAGAAGCTCAGTAGAGTGGACCTGGGGGTATTGGTGACAGCATCATGAACCAGAAGTGTGCCTAGGCAAGACATGTTCTGCTAGAAGAAACTGAGGACAGTCTGTTCAATCTAGACAAAAGAGGGCGGACAGGAAATCTCATTGCTCTCTGGAACTTCCTGATGAAGGAAAGCACAGAGGGAGGTGTCAGCCTCTTCTTCCTGGGAACCAATGACAGGACACTTGAGAACAGCAAAAAACCTGCATGGGGGATTTTCAGATTAGACAGTGGGAACATTTCTTTTACTGTGAAGATGGTCAAACACATAGAGAGATAACTGAGCCCCCGTGACTGTCAGTATTCAAGAGATATTTGGATAATGCCATCATTAAAGAGCTTTAACTTTTGGTTAGCCCTGAAGAGGTCAATTTACTGGACCTTGATCTTTGAAAGCCCCTTCCAATTGAACTGTTCTCTGATGTTCATTAATAATGAAATTATATTAATTAATTCTCATGAAATTCTGCCAAATTCTGTGTCCATTATGTCTATGCAAATCTAGTTATTCTTCTGGAACAGGTAGGGAAGTTACAAATACATTCCTTATCAGTTTCATTGGTGAAAAATAGGGAGAACGGGAGAATACCACTGCTACTACACATATTGCTCCTTGCAAAAAAAAAAAAAAAAAAAAAAAAAAGTAACATTCCTCTATAGGAATTAATATTTAATGTACTCAAGAAATAAATACTTAAAATTTCAGCAGTAATTTTGGAATAATTAGACATTCTGGTATTGATGCTTAGCTTCAAGTTTTCTTTTAAAGATCATTCTACTAATAAAGTAAAAATCCCTCTTTTTTTTTTTTTTTCCTTCCTATGCTCTTGAAAACAACTAAAACAGCAGTGAGTTATCACCACTATTTTAATAAAACACAGCAGAATTCAAGCCAAAACAAAGAAAATTAAATCTACCGCAGCTAAAACCATGATAATTTTTGTATTCGAATTATTTAACTACAGATTAAGATACATAAATATATCCAAGGACATAGCCCTATCTTTGAAGTTAGAGAGGTTCATGATGCTGTACTTTCTTTGACACAAAAAGATGTTAAGTACTTTGTGAGACCTGAATGGACTTCCAATGAATCTCAGTAATGGAGAAGTGATTCAGAATGAATAGAGATAATTAACGAATTGAAGTTCTGTAAGCAACAGGTAATTGAATTATCGGTAGACAATTTGTTTCCACACACATTTTTACTATCTAGTCATGCGCAATATTTCATTCTTATCATTTTATGCAACAGAAAATTGTCTTCAAATCTCAGATCATCCCCACTATGATTTTGGCTATTAAGTTTCAAGAAGAGAAAGGTACCATTGTAAAAATAATTTCAGTGATTGTACACATCTCTCATTTTAGCTATGAATGATGATGGATTTTTTTTTTTCCTGTTTCTTCATGATGGCTCTACCATTACAACCCAAAGAGGATAGATGGAATTGCAGTTTGTCTTTATTTTTCTGAAATGAAACGTATTACTAGTAATGATGCTATTAAGTAGGGGACTTGGAAAGGTTTGAAATCTGAAATGAGTTTGGAACCACATTTGTGCATGCCGCTGGGTTCTTGTATTAAGATGACATGAGATCACAGTCTATTACAAATCTACTGTATTTCCTTCCTTTACACACAGTATAATGGTTTCCTCCTTCAGACCAGTAAAATCTTTTTGTTTTTCCATTCTCCTTCACCGATGAATTGAAACTGCCATTCTTTGCCTTCCTATTATATTTGCTCTCCAAAGGATCGGTTGTTATTCATTAGTAGGTTCACTCTCCAGAAAATGTATATATATACCATAATTTGACAATGCATTTTCTTTTCTCACTTTTCCTATCTGTGTTATTTTTAAATAGTCTAAGAACTAGCCCTAATGATTTTTAAAAATACATGTAGTCTGTGCCTCTAGCCTAATTAATTTGGTATGGACATTTGTGTGTGTGTTTGCGTTTTTGTAGTTTTCCTAAGATTAATGTTAATGTCAATTGCATTATTTTCTCCTTAGGAATTGTTTTAATGACTCTGTCAGTTGGTAATCCATGGTTTTGGAAAGCAAACCAAAGTGCATTGTTTTTCTGTGCTCTGACTCAACAATTCAGTCAGCTGGAACAGACAGAATGGAACACAGAGTCTAATAACATTCGCATTGATTGGATGTGAATTTCAGTTATTAAAATCTAGCTGTCCAGAAGCCTTGGGGATTTGGTGATTATTTGCATGTGTTTTCATTTAAGAAAAAGAAGAAATGAAAATAGCCCAGTTCTTTCTTGATGGTAGTAAACTTCTTCCCTGATTTCTGCTCTGGCAGGCCTTAAATTCTCCTGCCTTTGCAGAATAAATGAATTTATTTTGGGAATGGAATAGTAGAAATTTTCTACTAATTTGATGAAGAACACTTCTCTATTCTTGTCTTGGTATCTTGTCAACTCTGAGAACCTCTCAGATAACCTAATTGGTATTGAGTGATGGGCCCAGCTTGTTCTATTTCATCTTACATCTGCTCCAAATGAGAGCAGATGACAAATGAACATGATAGAGAAAAAAAAAAAAACCAAACTTTTTTTCACTATTATATGCAAGATTTCACTTTAGATGCAGAAATCAGTTAAATTCACATTCTAAGACAAAAGGGGGGGGGGGGGGGGCTGATAGTATGCTTGGTAGTAAGAGGAGCATTGATTTCTGTTTGAGTGTTTTATGATTCATACATTAAATGTTACTGTAAATCCACATTTCTTTTTCATGTATCAAGAAATGTATCTGTCTTCAGTTGTGATGATGGCTAACACTGTTCTGTTCTCTGGGATACAATTTTCTATTCTGATACATGCTACAGCAACCTTGAACTATAATGTACTCATTGTCTATATCAAAATATCTTCACTAAGTTTTCATTTTTACAGTTTAGCAGGCTTTTCTTTGTTCCAGAAATTGTTTTCAAAATTTAGTACTGAAAGTCAGTACTTTTTATTTAGAGGAGATGATCATTAGAAAATTCTCTCAAAACATAATTAAAGGTTAGTATTTGAAATCTATTATTCATTTCTTCCAACAGGTCACAAAGTCAATAGATCACTTCTGCTACAAGGGTGAGAGTTATAGAAATATATTACCACCACATTTGCACCTGAATTTTTACATGGTAATATTACATCAGAAGTATTCTCCTAGCCTTGTGAGACACTCTAGTGAATACCAGTATTCAGGATACTTTACTTGGTTCGCTGAATTCTCTTCTGCTCTGGTTGAAAACTGTCATTCTGATTTCACAAACTTTACAGGACAGAGTGTGACTGCTAAGCAAGTGTCTAATTGGTTAGATCAAGTCAGAAGAGTAAAAATAGGGTGACAACAGGCTTATTTGACCTGTGAAAATGAATCTGTAGACTATGGTGTGAGAGGAGTAAACTAGAGTCTTCTAAACAAATATGAAAGTAAGGAAAGTTACTTTGGCACAAAATGGACTGATGAAAATACAGTTTTACAAGTCTATTTACACTCCCTTAGCACAGGCCTACTACTAGTGTGGTAGGAGAAGTTGGAAGCAATGTTTTTTACACTTTTAGTATTGAATTGTGTAGGCAGCTTAAAAGAAATAATAATTAGTATAACTGACAGTCTTGAAATGATATATGGTTTCAGGGCAACAGAGAGAAAGGGGTAGGATTGGGCTAAGAGTAATGGGTGAGCACAGTGAGAGGTCCATTAACATAGGAGGACTGCAAAACATGTTTTTTACTTGGATCAAAGTAAGCGGCACAATATTACTGCCCAGGGCCCTCTTTTTAACCAGCTATGGTTACCTATTCATGTATTTCAATAAGATTAAAGATGGTGAAGCAAAATGCAAAAGTGAATAATGAAAGAGTTCATTCACTCTGTTGATAAAAACGTTATATGAACTAGAACCATAATTTATCTGTGGATTTCTTGGGGTGACTGTTATCCAAGGGCTGGCTAACAAAAAAGAAATATAATTTATGATCACGTATTGGACAAATTTGACATAAATGAAACTTGATGATGTGTTTTATATGACTTGATTGCTAGCATCAATGGTAATGATCTATGTAAGTGGATGAAAACAACGGCAACTGACATTTTAAGAAAAAGACCGCAGTCTGAGTGAGGCTGAAAGAAGAGAACGATTGGTTCCCTAAGGATATACTGTTACGTTTAGATAAAACAAATCAAAAACACAAAAGTCATAGGGGACTTCAATTTGAGAAGCTTACCTGAAAGTTAAATAAACAAACTAATATAATGTTGCTAGAAATGCTGAAAAGTTATAGGTGAAATTTTCATTGTACAAAAGCGGCTGCACAAAAGATAGAAAGATTTTATATTTGGTATTATTTCATTGTGACTGACTGCAGAGTGAAAAAAGAGTGTTGTTTAGGAGCAAAACTTTCATGATTTTATTATATTTATGCTGTGTAAACTCAACAGTGTACAAACTTGATTGATAGATGTGCATATGTACACATGTGATTATGATCTAAATAACACGGAGAAAAAGCTGAAGAGAAAAATGTCGGTGACATTTAACAATCAAATACAAAACATTTTACTAAACTAGAGAACACACACTTTTGGAAAATATGTTGATTAAGAGTAGAAATGGAAGAGAATTAATAATTAATAATGAAACAAGGGGAAAAGCAAAATTATAGCATTAAATAGAAAGTTTACATTAAGAGTTTACTTTAAAAACGGGGACAGAAAATAATCAGAGAGAGAGATTTGACAAACTGTTTAAGATCAAAAAACTTTTGCAGTAGTACTAGCACAATATGTTTTAAATATACCTGCTTTGTCTTTGGGAGGAAAGCGTTTCAGGGCTAACTCTAATAGAAACTAGATAGCCTCTATTGGACCTGCTAAACATATTTGTGTAGAGAAGTTACAAAATGTCTTCCTGCTCTGAAATTTATTTATTTTCTTGAAACATAACCAGCATAGGGCAATCAGAAGAAACCAAAAAAAGAAACAAGATTTGAAAAGAGAGCCTTTCCCTGCTTTCAGTGGCAAGTTTTTGCCATGGCCTCCCTATGCCCTCACACATTATTTACCCTTTTCAATTCATTTCTTTCTTTGTCTTCACCACAAGAAGAAATCTCACAACTCTCCAAGAATAAGTGATATTTGCCATCCCCTTGCTGGATAACAGTTTTGCACTTAATTCTCTTAGCAATTTTGAGTTATCCCTGTTTCATCATGACTTAACACAGAAACTGGCTGATGAAAGCACTAAGCTGTATACTACAACAACAAGTAAGTATAAACCAAACCTACTACTGAGGCTGATATAGGTTGTTTTGATGGCTTATTCTATTGTAGTGGCATATGTTCCAAAAGCAAAACTCAAAGCATTGATGATTACAAGGTAGAAGTAGGGAGAAAATAAATAAAAAAACCTCACCACAATACAAATCCATCTGGGACATATGCAACAGTATGATTGAGAAATTAATGTCGTATTCAATATTTTAAAAATAACAAAGCATTTATTTGATTGGGTTACGTGACAGAATATGTGTTTGTAGCAAAGCAAAGAAGCAATACTGCATAAGTTAAAAATTTACAAGATGAACAGGATAATACTGAACCAAGTTGCAATCTACTGCTGAATAAAAATTGGGCAGTAATGTTTAGTGATGGGCAAATATTGAAGAGAAGAATTTGGGAACATTAATTCTCACATAAACAATGTGTTTATTTTGCAGGCGGCTCTTAAATTCTATTGCTATTTGTGTAAACCACATTTAACATTCTACAGAACATGTGAATTTCTATTAACATTTGAATGGCCTGCAGCTATATATTATCTAGAGCTGTTCAAAATCGTTTTTTTAAATGTTAGAGAAAATGATTGTGCAGGGATAATATTATAGTGTGCTTTTGATATACAGTATTATACTTTGATTTTCACAGATCTTATCAGAATGTAATGCAAATTGTCATGGTGGAGGAAAGAAACATCTTGAGATATTACAGTTCTTGTTTATTTGTTCTGTACTTTAAAAAACTTTTGGTCACATGCTTAATGTGGAGTCCCATTTCTGTGATTCCATCATGCTGTGTCTGTGTCTAAAATGTACCATCAATACTGGTGTGTACATGATGAAAATTTACAGGAAGATTAGAATTCTGGAAATAATTATATTCTTTTCCTCTTATCACAAAAAATAAATCAGTGCCTTGATCAGAAGCTTTCTAGTATATCAAGAAATAGCATAGACAAGCATAGCATCTCAAGTCTGAAGCAAGAAGACTGACAGTGAGGGCTACATTCTGTAACTGTGGAAGTAAAAGGATGTAAAGCAGTATTCACCACTCAGGATGTGGTTTTTCATGCATTAGCTTTGTGATATCCAATATATCTGATCACAGAAGCAGTGAAACTGGGAATAGTTACCTGAACTACTAAAACCCCACAAATGACTGGAACTATTCATATCTGTACAGGCAATGCTTCTGTGTTCTCTTTTCTCAGTAAGGCTCAATTGTGCTATCATTTCAAGATAGCACTCTCAGTCTTCGTTTAAGAACAGTGAGCACAGACCCTTTCCTTGGCTGGTAACAAGGCTTGTTCAGTTCTGGATTTGATGCAAGAAAAGTGGTAAGCCAAGAAAACACTGATGTTACTTTTAATCAATGGGAATAATGTTCATAGATTAGAACGAAAAAAAAAAAAAAGTGAAACAAACCGAAATTGAAGGAAATTCTCATCAAATAAGTATTAGAAAGGAAAATCTTCTTTGTTTGTCAAAGCATGCTGATTTTTCTAGGCTGCTTCATTTCTGATGCTGAAGAGAATCTCTCTTCAAAGATACTTAAGACAGAAATACACTTTTTGACATCTGAAGAATGAAAAGTGAATAATGAGGAAATATTTGTGTTGCTCCTGAAATCAAAGGGAAATTTGAAAGCATTAATATAAAACGCACCCTGGGAAGTTAAGCCTGTCTGAATACCATGGGGATGACAGGGTGATTTAGAACGTGGTTCCAATTCATTTGAAAGTGTTGAAAAAAAGTCTTTGTAACTGGAGATGATCCCAACTATTATATAAATTTTATTTTATTTCCAGGGAAATAGGAATGTGATTTTTCTCTCTCAAATTTCAATTATTATATGCCATTGCAACATCTCTTATATAGACGGCAGACCTAAAAGTTTTGACTATGGAGAATGTGTTTGTTGGGACAACATATAACACTTTTAATTACATATCGGTAACAGAAATAATTGTGCCACGGGCTCAGCATAAGCTATTGAAATTGACACTTTATCAATTTATGCTTTTGATCCAGCGAAGAACTTAACCATATATATTATTTATGCTTTATAAATAGCTAAATTAACTGTAGTGGAATTTACTTTGTAGTTAAACTTTATTATTGGCTTAATTGTTTTATTGGACTAGTGCTCATTTCCATTTCACTGGTACTGAACATCTCTTCTTTGGATCTATGGAAAATTCAGTTTGTATTCCTCTGATAGGCTCACCTTCTTAGATGAGTCAATGGGTGAATATATGAATATTTACAATGGATACAAACATAGGATCACAAATGAAAATAAAAATAACTAAAAGAAGAAAATAACATGAATACATCAAACAACCCAATAATTAGAAAATCATACTTTAGAAATCATCAAAAAAATTTAATCACAAGGCTTGCTTCCATGAGAGTGAATACGACAGTATTTCTATTTTTATAATGGATTTGTTAATCATGATGAAGAGCTTCAGTTTGTGGGATTCCAACATTGATTGTGAATAAAACTGATTTTATACGTATATGTATATTATACCCTAATTGGTTTTCTTGGTGTTTCAATATGGCAACTGATTCAGGTTAAAGTGGCCTTGTGCTGTAGATATTTGTTCATTGTATTCCATGCCAAAAAGTAATTTGATTTTAAATTTTATTTTCAAATGCAAAAGTCTCGTGTTTTATTGTTTTGCTTAGGGTGGTTTTTACAGTTTTAATATCTGTCTGTAAACATATAAACTTGGAACTTGGATTTTATTGGGAATTAAACACTTGAAAATTCCTCTTCTTCAAAAAAGTTTTATTACCAACCATATAAATTTTTAATTTGTTCTTAAAGCCTGAATTTTGGCATTAATGACATCTTGCAGGAATGAGTGCTGAGTGGACTAGACAGTAAAAACAATATTTTTATGTGCTTTGTATATATTGCTTACAACTCTCAAAGGAATTAAAGATCATAAAAGCTGACTAATACTACTTTAAATCATATTTTTGCCTTCAGAAGCAAAGAAGCACTTTAATTCTTTTTTGTTTGATGATATTCTACCAGCAGTTTGTGTTTCAGAAACATAGACTATCTGTTAAGGAATAACATCAGTCCTACACATTGTTGTATTAAATATTTCTTAAAATCAGAGTTATTTTTTATTTCTTCATAAGGAATACAATTTTATATTCTTCTCATTCATTCTTTGTAGGCACTTTGCTCTTAAATGACTTTGTTGCCAGAAAAAACATAAAAGGACCCACATAACTAAAATTTTGTGGTTCAACAATACTTTGTTTCAAACTTTTCTATTCTATTAGCACTTGAAATCATAAGAAATTTGTTAAGTCATGATGGACAAGTCTTTTGGAGGGAGTATCTCCAGGTTTGTTTCAGCCAACAGTAGTCTCTTTTGGAATAGTTTGCAGAAAAGAACTTCTTCAAAACTCATCTTAGCCAACAGTATTCCTCTTGGACCTGAAGACCAGAATGCATCAGGTTCTACCATAACTGTTTCAATCTAAAAAACCTCTCACTGAGCATCAAACAGCCATGAAGTATCTTAACGTAGGAGAAACATATTTTGAATGCATTGAATTTTTAAGACAGTAACTCTTGTCTAAGCAAGATGAATAAACGTTTTTGTTGACAACGTGAAACGAAAAATAGTATTTCATTTCATAGATATATTTTGAAATTTTTGTAAGAGATAAGGAAAAGATCAAAACCCAATATAAAACCAATATGAAATGTTTAATAGATTATCTGTTGCAAAACACCATATTGCATATTTCTTCCCCAAATTAGGCAAACTAGCCTCTGATATCTCAGAGGATACTGATATTTCAGTATCTTAAAACTGCAGCACTCATTACATCTCATTCTCCCCCACACACCCCCCTTTTTTTTTCCCCAGAAAAGAATGCATCACTGTCTCAATTTTTAATGATAGTTTTGATCTTGTGTGTGAAGCAAGAGAAAATGAATTACTGAATATACATATTTTCCCCCCAAAAAATTTATCTCACACAAATGAAAGGGAGAGAATGGAAATCTTCATCTCACTACATTCAATGAATATTTTGCCATTTACAGTACTTTGGCA
The DNA here is from genome assembly GCF_054131305.1 of Coturnix japonica. Classification (NCBI taxonomy): domain Eukaryota; kingdom Metazoa; phylum Chordata; class Aves; order Galliformes; family Phasianidae; genus Coturnix; species Coturnix japonica. The sequence goes on along the minus strand of NC_140667.1, from coordinate 20,553,242 downwards.
GAGTAGAACAAAATCAAGTTGGGAAAGTGATTGATAAATGCGTACTTTAATTATGTATTTATTTATTTATTTTCCTCCCCCACACATCAAATCTGGTCATTTCGCCTGATCAGATAAAGGGTGCATTATCTTTCAAAAACAGATATGTTTCAAATAGCCAAAGGAAAGGAACACTCTTTAAGTCTCAAATACAGCAAAGTAAAATACTATGCTCTCTGAAAAAATAGCAGAGTCAGTGCAATTCAGAAGTTTAGCAAGAACTAAAAAGTAACAAAGTCTGTCTGCCTAAAATCATCACTACCTGTGTGAGTAGAATTATTTGTTCTGTGCCATCATTTTACATGATGATTACCTTTTCCTTAATATAAGAGGTGTATGGGAAATTGGTAATCACAGCCTGAACCTCTGATTAATCAACTGAGGCAAGTGTTGGGTCAGCTGTGGGAGCACAGGTGAGAGTAATTTAGCTGTGCTCCCGAAAGGGGCGGAGCTCAACTCCACCTCCTCTAAGACTTCATTTAAGGGCTGACCACCACCAAGGTAGCATCTCTTCGAGATTGCCCCAGCTTTTCCAGCCAAGGCATTGATGTTGGTGAGTATTCCTTTACAAATAACCTTTTGAATATTTGCTATCGTCTTTCTTACCATCTTAATATCATTCAACCTTACAAGAGAAAACCTTGTACTTTACAAATACAGCATCTTATAGCTAAAGTTTTGAGTAAATTAATCATGGTAATGTAACCTAAAAAAAAAGTAGTGAATAAGTTTTCAGGTTTTGAAGCCGTCTTGTCAATAAAGATGGGAGCATTTCCTTTCTATGCAGTTCTCAAAAGCAAGAAAGTGGTTTATTCTGGGCATTAGTCTTAATATGGAGAGAAATTTTACTCCTAAAGGATGATTTTTACTATTCTACTTTTTTTACATACCAGATTGAAACGTGGCTAGTTCTTTTCCTCATTTTTCTCACTCTAAACTACTTCTTAAGTAAAAGAGACGTTTATGTGAAGGGAAAACTCTTTCAGGGATGTTCAGTTATTTTTAACTGATAACTAAGTGCAGTTCTGAGTATTAAATGTGTACTTTTTGTTTCTCTGTATATTTACTTTTTTTTTTTTTTTTTTTTTTAAAGAACATGGGATATATGGTAGCTGCAAGGGACCTGTGTTAGTTGGCAGTTTCAAAAACTGTTTACCTTAACTATAAATATCTAATTTGTGGCTCAGAGTATACCTTTACACAGTCTGCAGTAAATGTTCAGCCTAGGACTGGGGTCTTCATCATCACAAAATCTATTTTATTTAGAATGAGCTTGTTCTGTGGTTCTTTATCTGGTACTGGTTGCTGAGTAGCGCAAGCAATTCTGATAAGTTGTCTAGTTAGAAGTACTTTAAAAAAATACTCTTTTAGCCTTAGCAGTCTTTGGATGGTCTACTTCAGCTGAAAATGAGAAAAATAAAGTTAATTGTAATAAAAGTTCAACTGTGGAAAACAGTCTGCAAACCACACAGAAATTACACTATACTTAAATATTCACTGATGCACGGAGCAGAAGAAAAACTTTCAGCAAAGTGTGCTGCTTCATTGCTTTGGAGTCATTTCCACATTCTCCTTGCCTCAATGAATATTTAAATATTTTTAGAATCTGGAAATGAAACATCTTAGCAAAGATAAAAACTTGTTTCTCAGCCTCCTAATATTCCACACTATTTAACCATCTAGGAAGCATCTGTCTTTATATAGGTATGGCTCAGATTACTAGCTCCAGTAAAAAGATATTATCCACACTTTTAATTAGCAGAACGTACCTCAGTGCTTAAGAAAGTGAGGCAAAGTCTCTCTATGACATCTTGGCCTGTAGAATTTTTTTATTTTATTTTTTTAAGTTGCTCCATGCATAATATATGGAGATCCCTAGGAACCCCTTCACTAGTGTGGATATCCCTACAGGGCTAGATAGATGAGAAATGTGAAGATAAAATTTCACTTAATGTAGTTTGAAGAACACAGAAGTGACAGGAGATAATGTCCCTGAGTCTGAAATGTACTTCTATAAGCACAAAATACTCACCTAAGCATACCATAAAATTGTCATCTAAAGAAAATGACTTAAGCACTGTGAGAAATAGTGACACAGACGCAATTAAAGATCCACATACAGAACTGTGTGCAGTTAATGAATCAGTGGAGACCTATTCTCAAGTCACAGATGCAATTCCTGCTAATTCTAAAAGATTTTTTTAATCTTATTTACATATTTAAAGTTGTGAAGATAAAATGATCAATCAAATTAAGTAGGACTCTTACAGGTAATCCATTTCTGTTTCTTTTCCAATTCTTTGATTCAGAAAAATGCTAGGTAACTCTTGTCTCAAAGGGCATTAATTGTATTTAACAGCTGTAATTCATTAATTACTTTAATTACTCAAATTACTCAAATTCACTGTAATCAGGAAAGATACTTAGTATAGAATATTATTGTGAATTTGTTTTTTCCATAACTGCTTTAGTTATTCCTTCATAATGGTTTGCAATGAACAAGACCAAACAGTGGATACTTGAAAGTGATTAGACTAAGATCTTTCAGATAGTAGCAGGCTGATTAATCACAGTACTGAACATGTGCTTTTGCTCTTCTTAGAGAACTTACTTTGTGACCAGTTTCAACTTCTGTAGTAATTCTGCACAAGAAGAAAAAGGAAGACAAATTCAAGATCTAAGTTATTTCCATAGTAAGTTGTTCGTGTTTCGAGTCTACTCTAGTAGAAGAACCAATGAACATCAAGCATGTGGACATCCAGATCATCTGTTATCTGGAAACTAGAGGTGTTACATATATTCTTCAGTAGAAATACTAGTTAAACATTAAGGCTTATGGACTCTTTCTTGAAACTCTTTCTCAATTATTGTGATACTATTGCTGTTTTCTGTATAGATGACTGGTTCATTTTATTTAAAATAATAATAATAATAATAATAAAAAATCGGAGAAATACTCTTTTTGTCATAGATACTTTTGTTCATCTATAAATATAAGATCTGATATACGCGGCAAGCATTCATCAGGACTAATGAGAATGTAAGTTTGCCTTCACAAAAGTCCATGAATTGGAGATAATAAGAAGCAATATGGCTGAGCAAGAAAACAATTCACTGTTAATCAATTATAATCACAGTTTTGCAGTGTTCATACAGCCCTAGTAATGTACTGAAAACCAGTATCTTAATCGTAGTTATATGCAACATTCTTATGTATTCATCAAAAAGTGCTGCATTATCACACCAAGCACAACATAACTTAGTACGTATGATTAGTGTTGTACTTGATGCTCTCATATCAGAATGAGCTATATAATAGGCTGCGAGACACTTTCACATTCTTGAACCTTTCAGAAAATCACCGTAACCAAAAAGAGCTGTTTCTGATTCATTATTTATGAAACTGTGCTGAAGTCGTCTAAAGAAACATCATAGAAAATGTTCTCTTGGTAGGCCCTATTTATGCTTCAGTAGTTCATTAAAGGGTGTCTTGCCCTCTGTTTAAGCACATGCTTAAATATTTTTCTGACTACATGTACTTTGCTGAAGGAGGATCTACATAGTCTTCTACTATTTCTGATAATGAGGATAATATGTCTTTCTGATAGATTAGAAAGTAAGTGTTTAGACATTATCCACTAAATTTCCTTGAAAAAATGGTTCTCACATTAGCACGCATAAAATTTGGTCAAGACAGAATTTGTCAAGGGTAGAAAAGGGATATAAGAAAACATGGAGTCTAATAACAATTTAGATGGATGTTTTAATGGACTAAAGGGACCATGCTTTGATATGTCACAGAGGAAAAAAGATGACAGGATTTTTGACATGGCTTATCCATGAAGTATTGCAAGCAATCAAGTATTTTTAACTTATGCACCTGCATGAAAGTCAGCATACAGTATGAAAAGTTACCAAGATAGGTGGTAACAAGGAATGCTTACTGGAAGGGAGGATTTTGATAAATGATTTAGCTATATGCAGGATGTTATCCATGAGGAAAAACCATGATTTTTTTGTAATATATCTAATATATGATCCTATTAATTTTCAAAGGATGTACTTGTAAAAAAAAATTTCTTTATACTTCATTCAAAAAAGAAACCCTGAGACCACATCTAAGATGTGAGTAGACACATCCAAAAAAAGTTGAAACTGCCAAAACATTTCAGCATAGTATGGAGCTGTATAAAATTATTCAGCTTCATAAAGCTTATATTAGAGTTTAATTTATTTCATACTCCTTCTTAATAATCTTTAAACAGCCAGGCCAAATTCTCATATAAGACTACTTCAGTTTACTAACTTTATAATGTGGTGGGGTAAATGGGAAGCGGGATTTGATTCCCGTGATTTATGGTAGTATAGACCATATAGAAGAAAATTAGGTCTCTGGAATCATTAAATTAAAAGGTTTTTAAGCTGCCAGTAAAATAACTTTATATGCCCTTGTTGGGTGCAGATGAATGCCTAATTAGGAGAGAAAAACATATAGTTTCTTGCAGGATTTACAGATTACAGGTACTGGACCCTCTCTGCCAAAAATACTGTTTCTGAGGTAAAAGAAACTTAAAATCTGAACCAAACCACTGGATAGTGGGGATAATAGCATGAAAATACAACAGGGAGTTTTACTCGATAGATGTGAACAACATATAAGCATCTCCCAACATTCTTGTTTTTTATCTTCCATTTTATAAAGGTTCTTTTTATTCTTTTGAATATGCTGAGTTATAAATCATAGACCTGATCTTTCTGTCCTTGCAAAAGTTATAGCTTTTTTTTTCTACTGCAGTAGCTCTTCCATTTTCATTTTTAATGAGTTTTATCGATAGAAGACATAAACAGCAATTGTGGATACAAGACTAAGATAATGAGGTTGTATGCTACAAGTGATCTCTGCTGGCAGACACATCTTAATAGTCTTACTATAATAGTCATTTACTTATCTGTATAATTTCAAATGTGTAACTAAAATGCATTTAAAGCATTACATAGATAATTTTCATAATGGATCAGAATTTAAAATCATGGCATATTGATGTGAAACATTAAAATCTAGAAACTAGGATGGATTTATATGTGGATGAAATGTTTATTGCATTTAATTCAAGTCTAGAACCTTCCTCTTAGTTTTTTGTCTATCCGTAAACTGATGTATTTGAATGTGTATTCATGTCTGTACATATGAATGTGTGCGTATCAAGATGTATGCAGTCTTCTTGGTGTAGACATAGGAAAAAAAACTTCTAAATTGCTTCTTTAGAAGTTAACATTATGTAGCGACATTTGCTTAACTAGTCTACTTGCTTGAAGTTGTTCACCTTTTGCTAAAGGAAGATGGGTTCTGTGCTTCTAATTTATTGCTTTCAAAGTCCTTTCCAGTTTCATTCAGATAAGCTGAGTGTATTTCTAAAAAAAAAGTTTTAAAAAATGGTTTCATGTTGACATCAAGATTTCAGTTCTCACGGGTCCTATCCGAGACTCCAAAAAGGACACATTCAAGTATTTATCTTGATCTAAAGTGTACTGTGTGCTTTAGTACACAGAAAATTAGTAAATAGAGCATCAGGAAGTTCTGAGAATTCAGTAAGCAACACTGAAGGCATACAATAAGGTATAAACAGTTTAGAAAAAGAGAACTTTCAATATATTAAACTGTTGATGTTACACTGCATGCTTCTGCAGGATCGCGCCTTCTCACATGCCCTGTGCAGCTCAAAGGTATCAAAAAAATCTGTTGGAAAAGTTGAATAACACTGCTACATGTTTAAGTACTTATTGGGATTTACATTTAGTTCACTAACAACGTAATCATAAGAAGTCTTGTATTTTTTCTTTCTGACCTTTGTAGTCAGAAAAAAAAATCTGCAGCTACAGAGAGCATCATGGTGAATTTTCTGCATACAAGGCAATCATTTCCAGAAAACACTTCTCCATTAGCAGTTCAGTTGCCACTGTCCTGTGATTTGCAAATATACACTAGTATTACACAGAAGAGCACACATGCTGACTCTCAAGGTGTCCTGGTATTCACAGGTGCTAGAAGCCTTGAAATTGTAGCATCATAGGATGGCTTGGGTTGGATGGGACCCCAAAGATCATCATGTCCTGACTCCCTTGTCACAGGCAGGGCCACAAACCTCCGGACACGGTAGTAGTCCAGGTTGCCCAGTAAACATCTACTTTTGTATTTATCTAAGGTTGAGTTCTTCAACTTAAAGCAACCACTTAATTCCAAAAAGTAACTAAGTACTTCTACAATGTGTACAGTTTTGTAGAAATGCACAGATACCACACATTTAAATAGATATTTTATCTTTACTAAGCTTCCAGAGTGTAGCTTGTCATCAGGTTCATCCTCCCATACATCATATGTGGTAGGATTGTTAGTCAGTAAACATAACTTTTATCCTGACAGGAGAAAATGAAGTCATTGTTGATTTATTTTTGGGGATGCCCTGACAACAGAAATCATTCTAGGTTTATGTAAGAATATGAGATGCACAGTTTATGAAATATAAGCCTACCTGAAAATTGTCAAAAGCTACCCACTTTCAGTCATTCCATCGTTCTTAAGTATGGAACAAATGATAGAAAAAAATACCTTCCTACACAGTAATAAAGGGCAATATGGTACTAAAAATTATGTAAGAAAAAATGTATTCAGATTTGTCATTTTTTTTCTTAACTAATATAATTCCTGATGGACAGAATAATTATACCCATAAGACTTGCAGAGAATAGCAGTGCTGGATATGTACTGTAGTGGAATCAATATCTCTGAGACTTTGAGCTCATTTTAAATATTACTCTCTGCTCTCCTTAGGTTCGGGCTATTGATTATAAAATCTGCTACTGAATATTCTTTTCTGCATAATTATATTCCATACATATTTTTTCTGTTCTACCTCTTCCCTCCTTTTTTTATGGAATATGAAAAGGCTTAAGCTTGATGGGTGACTTTCCCACTTTTTTCCCCTTGCTCTTATTTTCAGAAACATAAATATAGCTTGAAAAGCTTTATGTGATAAAATGAATTAAGTGTAATCTAGTAGTGCATGACTTAGGAAGGAAAAGAGGTTTTTTTGTTGTTTTTTTGTTTTGTTTTGTTTTGTTTCTTCTAGGGTTATCTGGCAGGGCTTGCAATCCAACACTGTCGTTTGCTGAGACTTTTATTGTTGCAGGATTACATTGTTACAGATGAAAACCTAGTAAGAGCTATTATAAGAAATGACTTTGTCAAGGTGCTTCTGTGTTTATGTGAACACAACATTAGTTTCTGGATCTTTAATTCCTTTACAGTCACAGTATGAATTCTCTGATTGAAAGAGCGAATGATGATAATATCTTCCATTTTATAAAGTCTCTTTTTATTCTTTTCGATCATAAAATGCTGAACACGCCACACTGATTTACAAACCGTGGACCTAATCTTTCTGTCCTTGCAAAAAATATAGCTTTTGTTTTCTACCACAATAGCTCTTCCATTTTAATTTTTTTCCCCTTGGTGAGTGACATTTTATCATATTTTCATTTTATAGACCTTGAATAGTTAACAAGTTTAAGGTTTGCGATGAGCAGTAATCATTTGAAAGCTAACATATGACACAAGAGGCAAGAAGTTTTAGAATGGATTTTTTAAAATGGCAGATAAAACATATTTGAAGTTATATGGGCTAATGCACAAAGGACAGAAGATGTGCAGAAGGAGATGCATCAAGTAATCATGCAGTTTGCTACCTTAATATTATCAGTGCATAGGCTGCAGATATCTGGTCATGTCATAAAATTTGGTAAAGTGTGTTATTTTTTAAATTTAGCTAAAAAACTGAAAATGGTAAGTTAACGTTTTAGTACTTTGGAAATATAACTGGTCTAAATAGTTCCAGAAGTTTATAGATATTTATGCAACCCTATTACTGTACAATGCAGTTAAAAAAAGATTTCAAACACGAAAACAGATTTTCTCAGCTTATGATATGCTAATAAAACCTGAACAGAAGATCTGAATTCCAAAATCAACTAAATTTAGGCTCGTTACTGTTTGCTTTTTATTTTTATTTTTTCTTTTTAGAAAGTACTTCTGTGTACCCTGTTTAAGTTCTTTTTATTCTGTGGCTATTTTTTCCTTAGGACAACTTAGAGAGAAAAGGAAGCAGAATAGGAGGAAGACTGGAAAGGATAAGACAATCCCATGTGTATGAAATTGAGTTCCTGATGAGTCAAGATTGAAAACAGCTGTCTTCATTAAACATGTATTCTAAATAAGCTGTGGACCTGCCTCTTATTTAAGGTGGATCTCTCAGTAATGAAAGTTGGCTTCTCCTGACATGGTCTTAATGGCTTATCAGAAACATCTCAAAACTTTTATCTAAAAGCATGTTGTTTGTGCTTGAGAATCTTTGCAGTTATTGGAGGCTTGGTTGCACTGCACTGTTCATCCTGAACTCCGTTGGTAAGAAGTTTTCAAATCTGGGGTGGAACTGGGAAAATATTTATTTTTGGTAAGGCCCTGATATGAATTTCAGGAAATAAATTAATAAGTGTTCTAAGACTGTTTAGTTTAGAGAAGAGGAAGTTCAGGGAAGCCTTGTTGCTTTCTGTAACTCCTTGAAAGGAAGTCATAGTGGGGTGATGTGTTGAGCTCTTTTCCTGGATACCTAGTGACAGAAAGAGAAAATGGTCTTACATTGCACCTGAGGAGATTCAGGTTGGATATTAGGAAAAAAAAATCTCAGAAGAAGAGATAAGGCTGCACAGGGAGTTGGTACAGTTGTCATCTCTGGAGATGTTCAAGAAAAGGATAGATATGGCACTGTGGTCCACTGTTAGTGGGTATGGTAGGAATGGGTTAATAGTTGGACTAGGTGATCTTAGTGGTCATTTCCAACCTTAATAATTACTTAGATCTTAAAAATAAATAACAATTAATAATAAAATAGAGTACCTTAAAAATGCTAGTAACTAAAAATTGAGAAATCTTGAAAATGTAAAATGTGTGATGACCAATGCAGAAGCAACAACAGCTATAAACACTATAATTTTGTCAGTTGCTGTCTATTTCAATCATGCTTTGCATTTTTCCTGTGTCTTAGTACCACTTGGCAATACAATAACTTTGTGAATTTCTAAACACATTCTTCTTTCAGTTAAGGAATCAATAATTTGTTTGCTATTCTTGGTCTGTATGTGTGTTTTTAAGATTGTGTCTTTTCTGTAAATGCTTCTCCTTCAAAAAGTGAAAATCATAAAATGTTTTTGATAGTTGCTTGTTACCAGTCATGAAAGAGGAATAACCCATTGTCTGCTCTTGCATTTTTGAGTCAGAAATGAAACTGCATTAGTGGCACAAATTACTGTCAAATTGTTTGAAAATTGATAGTGAATTGCTATATAGCATTCCAAATAGTGCTTATAACTGTAGGCAATACTGCCTTCACTGTAGCATGGAGAAAAGAAAATGAATATTTGACCCTAATTGTCCAGTTCACGTTTTGCACAACTGGGGGGAAGGAAAATAAAAAACTACATATAATTTTGATTTGACTCTCAAGGTTGAGTAACTAACTTGCTCTTTTACAAGGTCATAAAATTTGTTTTATTAAAGCATTAAACTGAAACTATATTTTTGTATCTGAGGTAGTCTCACTGATATGAGGTATATTTAATTATATGTGTAACATATAATGCATTCATTCATTTCACAATACATTTCACAATATTCTTTACTATTAAACTATGAAAAGTGCTGGCAATGTTAAACAAACAGGGGGAAAAGAAGTGTTATACCTTAATTAAACGGTTGCTTTCAAGGTAAAATGGGGCAAAAAATAAAAGGCAAAGTAGGCAACCTCAAAATAAATTTTGAGGAATCTTATATTTTATATGGAGATTAAACTTTGATTAGAGTTGACTAATATGAGTTATGTGCATGGCAAACTATTTAATGAAATAATCAGTATAATTTGTAAAATTCTGGTGTTCTGTATTGTGCTATCTAATGAAACAGGCTGTCTCAGTTCTTTAGAGGTTAGAAATGTATTAAATTTAATGTTGTCATTTTTATAGAGTTTTGTATATATATAATAACTTTGGAAAAGCTGTAAAAAACAAACATTTTAGGGTTGCAGGTTTTTGTACTGAGTACATTTCAATTATAAATTTTATAGTTTTTGTTTTGTTTTGGTTTTTTTTAAACACCTGGGTTGAGATGTGATTAACTTGATATATAATCAAATATATAATTAATATGTATAATTAAATTGAACACTATTTGATTATTGAAGATACATAATAGAGTAAGTTCTGCTTCTCTATAGAAAGTCTGAGTCAGTTCTTTCTTGTTTTTCATTAGGTTGTTGCCTATTTGCATCCAAAAAAAGCTGTCTTAGTTCTAATGGCTGAGGACAGGAGTAGAACAGAATCCTTGTTCTTACTGCCTTGAGGTATCTTTTAAAAGCATTGTCTATCCTTTTTAGTTTGGTAGTCTTCTCAGTTTCAAAATGAATGTTGTGGGTTACTGGTGTTCTACCACTCAATTTCACCTGTCAATGTTACAGAAACATATCTTAAAAATCTGTTTTTTCTTCATCTCTTTTGTTACTGTTTATGGTCTTCATGATACAACCCAATTGAAGCAAAACCCTACTTGTACTTTTGTTTCTTTTCTTATGTCTCTCTCAATCTATCTGTCAAATTTCCATGTTATTGTAACACTTAATTACATTTACTGCTATGTAAGTACTAGGATGTAACAAATATTTTCTTAGGATTAGGTAGATGGAAAAAATAACAATGTATTTTTTCTGTAAATGTAAGAACTTGCTTGAGGTTCTGAAAGGTAAGATTCCAGTCTTTCTCGAGGAAAGAAAAATTTATGGCACTGACTGTAAGCTCTGCAAATTTATATTTGAAAATAAAAAGGATTTCATTCCAGGTAGAAATAATAATATAAATAATGCAGCCATCTAATTGGAGAACATCTCTGCCTCTTCAATTCTTAGAAAAGCCAATGAATCAATCTCAGGATGAGTCAATATTCTTGTTGAAAAGACAAATAGGTTCTGCTCATATTTCAAATTTACTGAAAAATGTTATGATCATCTTATAGCTAAGGAACAAGAATTAATTGCTTCATTGTAATAGGAGGAGTGAAATCAGGTTTTCTGTTAGCATTTTTTCACCTTATAATTGAGGATTCGAATTCTTCTGGTTTAAACTAAGTGTGGCCTAGGTAGAAGAAAAGGTAGAAAAACTGTATTTTATTGATGGCATCTTGAAATAGAGCAATTGGCCATTCTCTGTGGGGCCTCTGGTCTTCAGTTGTGCTGCTGTGTCCTAATGAAATACCACTGCAGCTGCAGTAGAGCATTATTGACCCTTTGCTGTTGAGACTTCTGAAGTGCATTTTTCTCAGTGTATGGGATTGTACTGCCTGCTGATTATTTATCTTCTTGAGGTATTCTCAGTAACCTTACAGTAATACTCAGTACCCAGAATACTGGCAGCAGTATTAATAATTTACAAACACCTGTACAGTGTGTCATCATCTATACTCTGGAATTTTGGTTGATTCGGAACATTTAGGGACTGGATGAAAGTTGTTTAAAACAGTGTACCATTTGTAGTAGGCCTGTTCTGAATTTCAGTGAAAAATGACTTGTAATAAACATCTCTATTTCCTCTTCATGTAAGAATGTGTCAGCAATAAATATTGGAGGAAATTAAAAATAATTTTGCACCATATCATTAGCAACTTTAACAAGATTTTGCAGTGCAGTCATGAAGCCATCCTAGTGGAAAACATAGTACAGTGATCAACAGCTGGCTTTTCAAATTAGGATTCCAGCATAAACTCCAGGAGAATGAAATTCAGTAAAAGTAAGTAAGAATTAAATAATAACAGTAATCCTAACAATTGTGAAGGGGGAGGATGAATATGTAAAAGTCTGTTTTTGCCCACCAGTGAAGCAAAGGACTTTTGAGGCAATTGCAAAGAAAGACAATCGCAAACAAGGGAAAAATCCTCATATGGAGAAGAAATGACAAAGCAGGAGTGCTAACTACAGCTTTGGTTTCTTCAGGTTGGTTTCTCACCTATTTGGGAAAAGTTGAATGCATTCCTACTATAAACCAATGAAATTAACACTGATTTAATGTTAGCAGAACTAACAGTTTCATTGCTGAAGTTTTGATGCTCATAGTAAGTACTCATCAGTGATCCTTTTATTTATTATGGAAAAAAAAAAAAATTGTCTACGAATGAAAATGAAAAATACTTGGTAATGTGGCTAACTGGCTCACTTGTTCCTCTAAATCCCAAACTGGAAGTTCCATCCACTTTGCACTACTGTCAAAGCTTTCACACCTTCTGTCTTGAATCTTAAGCAAGTGAGAAAATGTATATCTCACTACTGAAAGTGAAATATTCATGCTCAGTACAATTATGTCTTTGGGAAACAGTTTTCAATGAGTGCACTTTAAACACAGCAGTGAGAGTGGAAGAGTTGTAAAACGGGGTTTAAAATCATGTATTTCAGCATACTTTTGAGGGCATCCAGTGAGGGCAGCAGTTAAAGTTGTGTTGGGATATACTGTGTTAAATAGTTCATTGTCACTTCATTGGTTGGTACATAATGAGAAATGATTTCATTCCTATTAAGCTCAGCTATCAAAAAGTCCACTCTCTGTCACCCTATTACTGGTTCTATTACTGGTTCTACTGATGATTGACTCAAAACATTGACAGCTTTATTCAGAGTAAGAAAATCAACTAAGCTGAAACAATGAGACAGCTATGTGCAGAAGTGATTAGCATACAGACTTAGCTGTGGAACTTCATGAAGCAACCTATAAAAGGGCTGGGTTTTATACGCTCTGCTGCCACACCACCAACATACATCTCTGGTTTCACAGTCCAATACAATAAAATAGAAGAGGCTACTTTCAGACCAGACCTTGTAATGAACTGCATGACTGTTGCATCTACCTACATCTAAATGATAATCAAAGAAAGCAGTCCTGCTCTGTTCTCGTGTATTTATGTTTGCACAGCAGATAGGAAAAACAAAGAGTATACTATAAATCAATCAATAATCTATAATCAATCTGTAAACCTAATCTTCTGCAAAGAAATATGGAAAATATCATGAAATTCATCCATTCATAGCTCATTTACATATCCTAGTAATTTTAATTAGCATCTATTTGTATAAAGGAAATATTGTGTAAACCTGAGCTTTGGTTCTCAAACAACTTTAATTGTCACTTCTGTATATGCAAGTGTAAAATTTTATAAACAATTGTAGTCTGCAGTATTTTGTACAGGTAGAAAAAACTGTACAAGCTAAAAAGGAACAAAAAAAACAACAACAACAAAAACCAAACAGAGCCTAAGTATCTACTTTAAGCTTTTTTTTTTTTTTTTTTTTTTTTTTGTCCCTTAAAAATGAGTCACTCTTGGCAGGAACAGTCAGACCTTCACGTGCACACAAATAGTATTCTGTTTTGATTGGCTATGCTTCAGTAAATGATTTATATATGAACAAAGAGTCTGATTTGGGATCTGGAGCCCTGGACAGAATCCACTATAGATTCTGGCAATGATGATTCTTGATTTTTCAAGATTCACAATGGCAGCATTGGTAGGGTGCTAAACAAAAACTTATTTCTGTCTTTTGAATTGCTGCCTTGAAGTGCTCATGATTTTATTATGCTGTTGATCTCTAAATGTAGCAGACTAAGACAGAAATGGGGAAAAATCTATGTCAAATTAACAGAAAAATCTTTTTATTCTCTTGATAAATTGTTAAATTGTTAAAAGTGTGAAATTCACTATTGTTCTACAAACCAACAGAAATCTAATGCATTATTTACATCACAATTTAATTGTAAATTAATGGTATAAGTGAATTATAATGAGTAGTTCATAGGTTTTATGCTTCATTTCTATGCAGACATGAATCTCACATTCAAATAGGTGGTTGGTTCTCCAGAAAAAGACTACGTATAACAGAACCACATGAAGAAAATTGTCAGGGGACTATTTGTACTTTTTATTTTCTGCTGAACAAGACACGTTATATTATTGAAAAGTAAAAAGTTTGCATGCTCTGTTTGATATCAACTGTAGTTCATTATTTTCTATTAGTGCCTGACCTGAATCTTGCATAGTCTTCATGTAAGTGTCCAGATCTCCTTTGAATGAGTTATTTTGGCAACATGTCACATATGTTGATGCTCAAAAAGTAAGAACACAAGAAACATATGGTAACTTAGTGGTGATAACATCTAATGCATGAAAAATTTAGATCTACAAAAATATTTTACAACACTGAGTACTGTGGCACCTACTTTTTAGGTACTTTTCTCCATCAAAACATGATACTGAAGACATGTTACAGTAGATATCTATGCATAATAATCACCAAAATTGGAGAAGGAAAAACTATTAACACCTTGTCTCTCTCTGGCATATGGATTCTAATTATGGTTTGCAACTCAGTTACTAACTGTACTAACTATATTTGTATTGAGACGACTTCTGTCTTTTAAGGAAGGCAGCAGGAGCTATATGGGTGGAATACTCATGAGTAGGCCAGAAAAACCTATATTTTCAGCACTCTTCATGAAAGTAATTGACCTTCCAGCTTTCAGTTGTTGGCTGTAAGTAAAGCTGTAAGCAAATCTTAAGAAGCTGGAGCTGGAAATAAAAATACAATGTGGATGTATTCTATTATTTATCTATTACTGTAATAGTAAAAACCATTCGATAAGGGAGGTACAGATTCCCACGCACCTAACAAAAAGAGTAAGCAGTTATTATATTGAAACTTGAGTGGTTTTTTTGTTGTTGTTGTTGCTTTTTTTTGGGTTTTGGTTTTTTTTTGGTTTTTGTTGTGTTTTTTTTTTTTTACGAGACCATGAATCCTGTGAAACAAAAAGGATTCTTCAGTGGAGCCATTCATACTTAATGATTCAATTAATAGCATCAATTTATTTAAGTATTATAGCAGTAAACACATTCTGCTTCTGAGCACCCTAGAATCTAGCAAGCATTGGAGCAATAACTTCAGCTATGAGTCAGTGATGTCTGTGTCCTGACAGAATCCTTTTCCTACGTTAGATTTCATACTTTCTGTAAAGAGACCAGAGGTGCTGTGCCTAATTGTAACTATACTTCATATTTATATGTTTATTTCTTTGGTGTGAGCTTCAACTGTTCACGTGGTCTCCTTATGATAAATTCTTATCAATATAAACAGTCTCGTTGATACATGGGTAGCTTCTTTGTTGAGAGATATGGAAAATTTGTGCGCCTGGGTGCTTTGAAGAACAGATGCTGGATTCAAAATTTAGTGCAAAACCAAAGAACATATACAAGGTAGATAAAATTTGTTTTCACTACTTAGCTCAAAACTAGAGTATGTAGATATGGGCTCCTTCTGTAAATAGTACTGGTGGAACTGAGAATATCTGTAAGAGCTAACTCTGGAAAACAGAAGGGCTAATGGAAAAGGTTACGTAAAACAGGTCGAAAGTTAGAATGTTAGCTAAGCAATTTTAATGTTCGTAATTAAAGAACATTTTATATGATCCAAGGAAATGCTTTTCTGATATCTATCCCAATGCTCATGAAGATTTGATTCACTAAGATCTCATGGTGGAGCTCTGTGTTAGACCCTCCTTGGTTTTGGAGGAAATGGTCATTTTCTGAATTGATAACTTTTATATCATATTCAGCAGGCGTGCATTAAGAGATCATAAAAGACCATTCAGAAATCTCTGTCTGCTGAGGAAGAAAGGTGCTACTTAACTTGCTTTCAGTAACAATTTTCTGGCATCAGGGAACAATAAATAAGCTAATTCTGTTATTTGTACATCCCATAATACATAAGATTGCAAAGGGGTATGGATGCTGTCTCAGTACAGTAATTGCTACATGAAAGCTTCTGTTTTTCAGACAGAATTCATCTTCCATTTCCCATATCAATTGTTTTACAGTTTTTATATGGATACTGAATTGTTCACTGTCATTGACCCAAAAGATGTGTTCAAAATTGAATAGGGAATATCTAGATACTGTATCTTTTGCAAATGAAAAGAATATATCTACAGATATTTTACCAGCATGGATTAGAAGAACTTTGTGAGAAGTCCCTGAAAATTTAGTTGTACCAATACAAACTGAAGACTTTTCAGAGCATTGCTTAATGGACTTTGCAACTCAAGTTAATTCCAAAATGTCAGCAGTCTCCTTGCTTTCTCAGCAGATATGCCATGCATACCTCACTGGGGCTGTCTGGATTTACCATCTGTACTAGCTTTGAGACTGGTCAGCATGCTGACTGCAAAAAAACAAAGCTTTGATGTTCCAGGTAACTAGGACAGCCCAACAAGATGCCAAAGCAAAGTTACTTCCTAGAAGTTGGAAAAAGCAGTCACATACACACACACAAAGAATAATAAATACAACACCCTAAACAAATAAAACCCATATACGTAAATAAAGTGTTGCTTGAGCAAAACATTATTTAAAGAAAAACAGAAAAAGATATTTGCCAGATGTCACTTTGCCAGCCCATGTTAAATGCCTTAGTAGTATCACAATAAAGCAAATTTTTGATTTCCCTATTGAGGAAAGGTTTTCTTTGCCACTGGTAGTGGAACAAAATTGGCGATCTTTTAGTAAGCATTAGAATTCCTCCACAAGATAACTTAAAGTCATTTGTGTATTTTCAGTAATTAAGTGTTACCTCCAATGTCATACACAGCTAGACAATATTTCTTTAGCTGGTTAATGTGTTATTTTCTTTTGCTTGGTTTGTTGATTTTTTTAAAATTTATTTATTTTTTTTAAACATGCCTTGGTCTAAACTGTGCAATAAAACAGCTAAAAAAATAACTGCTTTCCATTTAATCACAAATTTTATTTCACTTGATGGCAAAACGAATCTTCAATATTTCTAAAGTATGTAGGGATCTTTCAGGTTGCAGTATCCTATGTTTATGTAAAACAGAGCCAGATACTGAAACTGTGCCTTGCAAGGTCAAAGAAAACATTTTAGAAATTCAACAGAAAAATTCATCATTGGGAGTTTCTAACTGATCTCTAGAGATATGTGACATGAAAGCAGAAAGAGTTAATAAAATTGAGTACAGTATTTCTGTAATGCTGTTTGCTATATTTCTCTGTTGGTTACTAATTCAATATAAATATTTAATGCAGTTAAATGGAAACCTGTTCACAGAGCTGCCTGAATTACTCTCTTTACTGAGATTTTTCATGTTTGTTTTGTACTTTTAATTTTAGAAAGGAATGGAGGAAAACTTAGATGGGTATCAGTGAGATGCCTCAATGATATGGAAAAAAATGGAGGATTCCATGTTTAGTATTTAGGGCTGGGAGTTTCTTAAAAGTGATACAAATTCAGAGCCGCAGCATAAGCCAAAGTGCACTGCATCTTTTGGATCTCTATTTTTAAAACTCACTAGGTTATTTGTTCTTAATATAAGTATATTCCTATGTATTTTTTCCTTTTTTTTTTTTTTTGTTGTTGAATTGGCTCTTTCTATTCATATTTGGTTTTTGAACAAGAATATTTCAAGTATTTCCAATAAGAAAACTTGTGAGTAAAGTATTTGCATAGACCACTTGGAAAGTCAAATGTAACTTGCAAGGGTTTTTGTGACTGAAATTCATGTAAACCTTGAAAAAAAAAATAAAATTTGCATAGCTTGCTTATCTTGTATGTAGCTAATATCAGAAGTGGAGGAGTGGATTCACTTCTCATTTCTAATCTGAATGATATCAGGAATGTGATGTGGGATTGTACAAAAAGACCTGTAGAAGTACAGGTAGATGACATCAGTTGTTCTTCCTTTGTCTCTGATTTCATCACTCCATCATAGAATGCCACCAGATTGATCAGGCACAACTGGCGAAGCTATGCTGGTTGTCACAGATCACCTCATCACCTAGCATCTGCCTCGATATGTCTTTCAGGAGAACCTGTTCCCCAGAAAAAACGTGAGGTTCACCAGCCCGTAGTTTCTTTCTTTTGGTTGGTTTTGTCAGAATATATTCGTGAGGTATGAGTACAAAAGGAAATGAAGGATTACTGCATGCTTTTTAAGCACAAGTGCATCCTCTCAAAGCTGATTTTGCTATTTCCAAATGTGAAAAGACTGAGAAAATGCCTCCTGGCAAACAGAGGTATTTGCAGCTTGTGTTGGATTAGGTCCAATCAGTCCCTACTTTTTTTTTTATAGCTCCAGTGAGAAAATACTCCTTATATGAAAGCCTCTGAAAACTTGCCAAAAGAATTCAATTGTTCTCTTAAATAGAAGAGACAACCCAAGAAGCTTTTGTACTTTTGTAGCCTCCAACCTGAAGTATGATATATATGTGTGTGTTTGTGAATAACTCTGAAAACAATGCCTCCTATTTATTTCCATGGAACATGGAAACGACAAGTACAATAACACTATTTAATAGAGCAAATTTTTTGGCTACAAACATTTTTCAGCATAGGCAAGAACTTAATTCTGGAAAAAAAGAATAGAGATTTGGTTTAAATCAGTATCATTCTGAGATTATACAGAATACTTGCCATCATAGCTGTCATTTCCAAATCATTTTGTCACCACATGCATTAATGAAAATTTCGGAAGCATCTTGATTTGGAGAGAAATGGAGAACAAATAAAAATGGGTCTGTGTGAAAGATGCATTCTGTCACTTCGTGTGTTGTTTTAAGGCTGTCTGAATGTTAGCTGCAATCTATTAGATTCATCTTGTCAAAAATTAAAGACTGCTCATAAAATAAAAAGATTTGCCCCTTGCTCTTTTCATAGTAATAAGAAAATTTTGTGACAATGAATCAACATCAGAGCAGAAACTTAACATAAATGAAAGAGCTCAAAATCCCTCTGGAAAAAAAATATATATATAGTACTAAATAGCTTGTGTTAGTATTCAGCAAATTAAAACGTAATTGTCTAATAGCTCTCAAAATATACTTGCTGATGGGAGATTGTGACTGTTAGGGGTGTTTCTATTCAGATTCCTTGGAGGTATCTTCTCAGATTCACAGTACTTATTTTCTTCTTACTTGTAAAATACAAATATAAAATCACTCCAAAAAGGGACCACATACTGACAGATTAAAACCACCAGTTTTCAGATAATATTATTAATTATTCTCATTTTATTGAGAACAGAATCTTAGTGGCAATGAATAGCATTTATCCATATGTAAGGTCTAATTCAATCCTTGTTGTTTTTTCCATAGGTAAATATGGAGAGTGGGGGAAAAAAATTCTGCAACTGAAATAAAACAAAAGTATTTCATATGAGAATCCTGATATCTTGATAGTAATTCTAAAGTCCAAAATATCAGTAAAATTAATACAAAGTTTTTATTAAGTTCTAGGAAGGAGTATAACATACAGAAATACTTTGATAGTAAAGCCAAGTCCATGCAGGACTGTTCCATGTTTTATTCTTTCTTTCTTTCAATTATTAATGGATTAGTTGATGTTTCATTATTTCTAATTAACATATCTGGATCTTATAGTTGCTTGACACTCTTAACTCTTGTGGATTCCAGAGAAAATATGCAGAAAATATGCTTCTTTTCCCTTTCCCTTTCCCTTTCCTTTGCTTTCCTTCCTCTCTTTCTGTCTTTTCTTCTTCTTATTCTTCTTTTTTTTTTTTTTTTTTTTTTTTCCTGTTAGGCACTACATTCAAATGCAGTAAGAAAGCTGAAACATAAACATTTCTACAATTTATTCAGAATTTAGCACGTTGATAACTGACTGTCTCACTGGAGTCTAGCAATAATTTCTACTATTCTTTCTTACCAAGCACCTCATGAATTATTAACCTAATATATCAAAATGTACTATTTTACCTCAATTAGCTCCAAAAGTAATATTTCACATTCAGAATTTGAATATTTTAATGATATCTATTTTTTAAATAAACAGAGGCTGTGCAGGAGTATCTGCCTTTCTCAGATTTACAATTTATCCATTCAAAATCAATGGTGCATTGCTAATATACAACAACAGGCTGTTGGAACCAACTAAGAAATTCCTAATGCACTGAGAGATTTTCAAGAGGTCTACTACCGAATTCCCTATGTATGAATGTACTGAAAAACTGTTGTCATCAATAATAATGTCCCTTTGTGCTGCTAACTGCAGTATAGGAATCACCTATAGAGTTCAGCAGAGGTCAGACTTTTATATATATATATATATAAAATACTTTCTTTTTTGGCCAGTGCACAAACTTCTTCCAAATGCAGCAAATTATTTGAATAAAACTTGGCATTTAAAATTCTACACACATGTGGGGATAATAAAATCTGTGTTTGTTTGTTTGTTTTTGAGATTGCTATTGGCTTCTACCTTCACGTATTTCTTCTTCTACCAGACAAAATATCAGGTGTTTGATCAAGAGCAGATACCTATTTTTCACAGGAAAGTAAAGAATTACTGTTGGAGGATGAGTTTAGATGGTTTCAGCCATGTCAAAATCATGAAGAAGCTCATTAATCGAGCACTTTCTGATAGAAAAGAAACGGAAAAGCTTTTTGCTTTCCCCCCCCCCCCCCACCACTTCAAGTAACATGTATTTATTTGGAATAATTTTGAAAAGCCCAGGGGAAAGCAGTTCTACTTTTAGCTGGAATATTGCTCTGTCTGAGCAAGTAGAAACAAGTGTCTGCCTTTGATAACTGTTCAGACATCAGACTCTGAATATTAAAGAGGGTTGGCAGCTACAGTATAAACTGGGGCGCTTGCCATTTCTGGACAAACTATGTCATTCTTACTGGAAAGTCAGCTTGTAAATGCTCCAGCATTTTTTTCTGCTGCATTTCATCTTTGCCAAAACAGAAAATGAAGAATAAATGAACTGAATTGGGAATTTGTTAAACTACTTATTTTCAGTAGATGAGTTTCCAGTTTTATTTTAAATATGCTGTTATTTAGTAGGATACCAGTGCTCAAAGGGAACCTAATTTATCAGTGATGTACTGCAAATACAATAAAATGTTATATAAATCATACATAAGAGACAAAATTAAAACCTGATCTGGTCATTATAAAGCTTTCAAGTATTTGGACAACCAGACTGGAAAATCAGCCCACAGTATCTCCTGTCGGTCTAAATCAAGCCACCTACTGATCTGTATACAAATATAATATACTGTTTCTTTAACTTCTGTTAAGAGAGATGCCATTTTATTTCTGAGAAAGCTGTATGCTCATCACTGCTAAAATCACTGCCCGTGCTAAACAGGGCACAATTTAATCTGCAAGGAACTGTGGCTGTTTGAATGCACTGTCTCAGTTCTGTGGATTAAAGTTTTTATGGGAATGACAAATACTTGCAGCACCTAGGACAAAAGCCTGAGCTGTTTCTTGGTGTTGTCAGATAAAAAAAGATGACTTTGGTGCATGAGGAATTAGGCTGGTATTCTGAAAGCTGATGACACTTCCTAGAAGTCTATCTCCATTGCAAAAATATCCCATTGATTAATTTCTCATATTATTTCCAGACCCACAAAGTAGCAGTAAAAACCAGCCTTAGGTGGAATATAGAATATCACACACTTCTGGAAGTTAAACATCTTCATATCTGATAATTTATGTGACATGTTTGGTGTTGTGCTTTTTGTCAGTACTGGTTTAGTTTCACATCTTTAGTATGAGTAACCCAGTTTGGCACTAGTAGTTTTGCAAGAGCAGCAAATGACCAATCATCTGTGTGAAATACCCAGATGTCTTCTAGTTTAGTATGAATTATATGTGAAATCCACCTATGCCATGAACACTTCTTTGATACAATTTATTCTATACAGGAAAAAAATGTTTTATAATATCCGGTCATTTAAAAATTTCACGCATCTTACAGAGTTATCAGAACACATTTAATAGCATTTTAATTTGATATTTTTAGTCATTCTGATAGTGCTTTCTTTCTGGCAGATGTGATGGGTGTTCACCAAGTGAACAATTCTACAATCCTATTTCAAGGCTCATGAGTAACTTTGACTAATTTCATTCTTACTGACACCTCCCTTACTCCTTCCTTTATTTAACTTTTGTTCCTGTCTCCTTGTTGTGCTGTGAAAATTTAATGACTATATTCAGATAAATTTACACTTCTGTAGGTAGGCTCTCAAAGTGCAAATCAAACATTAATAAAGCTTCACAGTACAACTGCTCAGGAATATTTTGATCACTTTTTTTTTCCTTTTTAAATTATTATTTTCTTCAATTAATCAAACCAAGAATCTGTTTTGATAAATTTTCCATTTAGAAAACATTCTGACGGAGTTCTGAAGCAGACAAAGTGCATACTTAAACTTTTTGACATGCAACAATTCCATGTATATTTATTTCATTTGGGTGATAATAATTAAAAATTGAAGCTGACATAAGCATTTCAAAATAATACAATGAAAAATTTAAATTGATGTTTGAATAGATCAAACTTTTAGTAAGGAAATGCTTCCAAAATTTCAGTTCAACATCCTACTTTAGTTCAAGGAAGCAACTGTGAAAAGAATAAGCTCATCAGGGAAACCGAGGCACATGAGTAAATCTGTGAATAAAACAGTTTACTAAGTTCTAACCACAACAGCAAGAATGGATACAGTATAAGTAATCTTGTGTAAATAATGTTCATTTAGGAAAATCTTATGTTATTTGCAGATGCAATTGTCTTTATATGTATTCACAGGAAAGCACAATTATGGAGAATAAACAAAGTCAATCTTGAGAGAAGCAATCGATTTTCTGTTTTTTTCCTGCTATACTAACTTATACATTACATTGTCTCCCACTAATAACTGCTTTCCATTAATTTTAGGCTAAGAATGTGGGAATCATTATTTTCCATTGGCTAATTTAAGATTCAGAGAAGTCTGATTTCAATGAATTTACTTGCTAACCTTATAGATTCTTTTTCCTTTTTCCCCCCTACTAATTCACATGTATTAGCACTGCTGAGTGTTTTTATACCATATTGTGCAACATGCTAACGTACCATTTCAGAAACAGTATATGTAAGCACATAAACCAATTTAACCTGTGCATGCATAAAAACACAATATATAAACCATAGGACATAAAGTGAGGGATTTCAAGTAATAATCAAAAGAGAAAAAAATAAAAGCTCTGAGCTTGTTTTTGTCAGGGTTTTGGTTTGAAATTGATTTAGTCTTCTAAGGTTTATAGACAGATGACATAAATGCTAAATGCTGAGGAAGGAGACAATTAGTCCCAAAGCTGTTTTCTAAGCCCTGGAAAGGAAGCCACATTCTGCAGGGTCCTGGAGTTTACGAAGAGGTGCTGAAGTCTCTCAGCATGAAGATGCAGAGGATCTGTGCTTCATAGCAGCACTCAGCATTTTCCAGGATGAAGCCTGTCAAGATCAGTAAATACACTGATACAAGAGCAGTCTGATCCAAGGTTTTAATTTCATTTCTGCTCCTCGTAATCAGGAAGTTCATCAGTAAGATCCGCTGTCATTTTGCACAATAGGATTATAAGGTCAGCAATTAGATGTTGTCATGAAGACAATATACTTATCACTGGCATTTCTTATTCATTTCCCTTTTAGAAATTACTTTTGGTTTTTAGTGCATTTTTTTGTTGTTTGTTTGTTTGTTTATATGTTGTTGTTGCTGTTCTTGTTGTTTTTCCCCACTGATTATGTGCATAGGTTTTAAATATTTGGTTTGAGATGCACTAGTGTATAATAATAAAATTAATTCAGCTGGTACCCCTGTGTGAGGCCAAATTTATAGTGAAGAACAGAGGGATACATACTATTGGAGTAGACAGTGAAATCCCATAGCTGCATTTGTGGGTGGTTTTTGTTGTTGTTGTTTGTTTTCCCTTGTTAATTGGGTTGCTTATTTGCTTGTATGTTTTGGTTGGTTGGTTTATTTCAGCTTGTTTGTTTGATTTTCTTATGAATATTTTATTCATTTGAGGTGAGGCACATTGATGGTCTCAGCTGATTACATCACTGACAGCAATTTTGTTGGTTCTGTTAACCACAGACTTTTCCCCAAACTAGTCAATGTCATTCCTCTTTTTTTTTTTTTTTTTTTCCCTTCCTTTTTCTTCTTTTTAAACATCCATTCTTGTTGTTGTAATAATAAAGCCAAGGTAATATTCAAAGGACAGATCATCAGCAGACAGGCTGTTATGTAAGGAATACCTCATTTCATTTTAAAGTAATGTTACTTTTGAGCAAATAATATTTCAACAGAGAGGATGTGCAAAATAAAGTTGCTGGGCTCCCATGGATAACAAATTTATTTTAAAAATGGGGATGGCTATGACTTCTAACAGCTACTTCACAACTTCTTCAAAGTTTCAAATTTATGTGAATGCGAAATACAGAATCAAACCTAGAAATGAGGACTAAAAATTAGTACTTGATGCTCTTCCCTCTAGTCCTCTTTTAGCCTATGCTGTGCACTCCAAATATCAAGAAATATTCTAACATACCTTTGAATGGTTTTGACTTTATAAGAGAGTGGTTTAGGGAGGGATGTCAGATTACTTTTGGCTTCCAAGGTGGCCGCTGCTCGATTTTCACTCAGCTTTCCCTAAATCTACCTTTTTGCCTTTTTGTTGTTCTCTTGAGATGTCCTGCATAATGTAGGAAGAACTACAGTCCTAACATAGCTACATAACTACCTGTGCCCTAGTTCAGAGAAACAAGAGTAGTGTGGGATGGAGTGAGAAATTCTCAAAAACTAGCAAGCTCTACCTTTACCTTTGTAGGTCTTTATATCTTGCCTAGAGACAAGGTAAAACAACAAAATCTGTGTCATACTGAAAAATGAATTCCTTTTCAGATTTTTTTTTGGTTTTTTTTTGTTTTTTTTTTCCCCTGAGGAATGTCTAATCTTCTTCAATGAAGTACTGACCTACTCTAATCACATTTATGAAATCTGATGAGACCAAAATAAGTTAATAAGCTTAGGTTAATTTACTTTTTACTGATGGGCAATAGTTAACATGTGATATTGAAATATCAAATTTTGCACTGAAACATGTACCTGCTGAAAGAAATATTCCACCATACAGAAGAGCAAAAATTTCCATGGCCCCTCTTTATGCCTGACCTCATTAGGCTTTCCTAGCAACACCAGAATTCTAGAAAGGTTACCCCATGCCCCTGAGGCATTTATAACTTTAGAAATCTCTGACTTTCCACTTTCTGATAATGTTGCATATTCTGAATGGCAAATACATACCCTTACAGTTTTCAAAGTTTGCAAAACTGGAACCAGTGGCACATAACTGTTCTGTGTCACGGTGGAGACCGGTCCCAAGTATTGTCAGTCTTGGGACAGGTGCCTTCAACAGTGATGCAGACAATGGCATCAAGTACACCCTCAGCAAGTTTGCAGATGACACCAAGCTGAGTGGTGCAGTTGATACACTAGAAGGAAGGGAAGCCATCCAGAGGGACCTGGACAGGCTGGAGAAGTGGGCTCATGAAAACCTAATGAGGTTCAATTAGGCCAAGTGCAGGGTGCTGCACTTGGGTCAGGGCAACCCCAAGTATTTATACAAACTGGGGGAAGATCTCCTTGAGAGCAGCCTTGTGGAGAAGGACTTTGTGAACTGTAACACTGCACAACTAAAAAATGCATCAATTCTCTTGAACCTGGGATTGTCAGTAGACAACATACTGTTTGACAGAAAGTTTAAAATGAAACTACACTATGACAAAAAGATGTAAACAAGCATACTGTAAGTTCTTTGAATAGTAGGAAAAGGCCAAGGAGAAAATACAGTGCGACCCTTTTCAGCAGCAAGATAATGTGTGTGCAGGATGACTAACTGTGAAAGATCAATGTGAAATTATTCTTTGCTCCTAGAAGATGACTGCTAAATGAGAACACACCCAGAATAGAACTGAGATAATCTTCTGCAAAAAAGATGATCAAGGAACAAAAGAAAAGAATTGAGTCTTCGTGTAAAATCTTAATAGAAGTCAGTATATTAAGTGACACAAAGTAAAATACCAGCAAGCCAGTGCAAAACCTGATTAAAATATAGTTCTGATCCCATGAGCTAATTCACAGACTGATAGAAAGACTATTATAAATATGTTTCCTTTAGATAATAAAGCATGCAAAGTACTTGCCATTACAAGGCTTTGGACAAAATCCTATGTGGTCTGAACTACTTGGAGTAATATTAATGGTATGAACGGATTGAGTAACTGAAAAATTAGAAATATTTCTAGCAAAACCTCTTCAAAATTTTCTTAGTCTATCTGTTGGATTAAATGTAAGATCACGTTGAATGCACATTAATGACAGTCGGTGAGTATGGCATGTAATATGCCGCTTTTCCTCTGCCTTCCCTCTTCACTGCTTCTCTGTCCTTTGTAGTGCATTTAAAAATGTTTAAGCACATGAAATTTCTATTTGCATTATTAAAATTCTTTCCAAAATTCACTTTTGCTTCAATAGTGGTAAATGTAATCTCAAAATCTTCTCTGCCACATTGTTTTGACAGAAAAAGAAAAAGATAAATCAAGGAAGCATAAAATAATTCAAAAAACACTTCCTTTCCTGCTACAGAAATGTTGTCTTTACATTCGTAGTTCCTCAGATAATGTTGATATTGTTGTCATTTAAAAACAAAAAAACAAAACAAAACAAAAAAAACAACAACAAAAAAAACCCCACAAAAGATAAGAATTTTAAGTTGATAACTTGAAGGCAAAATTTGTACTTTGTTGCTTTCATAATTATTTTCTTCTCAGTCACTCACACACAACAGTGATGCAGAAGTGCCACTGTTCAATTGCAGACTCAAGCAGCATGGTTGAGGGAAGAACCAAATCTGGTGAACGAACAAGAACTAGGTGAGAATTCTCTTAGGCTGTTACCTACTTAGCTGCATCTTTCATGCATCATTACTGTTTTGTGCTGGCATATGATCAAGGAGGGCAGGAAGAAACAACCCTCCAGTGGGGAGGATCACAAGCTACCTTGCTAAGTGAGGTACAGTGCTCATCCCCATACTTGGATACAATTCAAAGGTTCTTGTGCTTCTCCTTAAAAGTAACACCAGGGGTATATCTAATATAAAAGGATGCACTAAATAAGCCTAAATATATGCATACTCTGAGGGTTTTTTTCTTACTACACTGGAATATTCGAGGCATTTGTATCTTTGTTTGCTTGTTTCTTTCCAATGTGAACTGGAATTTGAGAAGAACAAAAAACAGACTTCATAACCAAAAAGTCTTGATTTATTCCTCTTTCATTCTCTTTATTGTTAAGTAACCTGAATAAATTAGGCCATTCGTCCCAGAAATTTGAATTCTTGAAACAAGTTTGCATTTACAAAAAGAAAAGAAATTAGAATTATTGCTTTTCTGCTCTCAGTCATTGCAGTGACTTACCACTTTATCAACCTCCATTTTTCTCTATTTTTCTTCCAGTCAGGAGATTGTGTTAGCTTAAACATAAATTATTAATACATGGATGTGAAAATAAAAACATGTACCTCTAAGCAATGGTGACTTAGGGAGCAGAAGATGGGACAAAAAGAACAGAGAATTTACTTTGGAGATGTGAATTGTAGCTGAAAGCTGTGTCAATTTTGGGATGAAACAGTATTCTTGTGTAGCCTTTCTCCTTTAGCAGTCTCTAGCTGTCATCCTTTACTCCCATAAGTCACTGATGTTTTAAAGTCAGAGTAAGAATGAGGCTTTCCAGCAGGGCTGAAAAGCAGATTCTCATAGGTTTGTTCTGAAGTCATTTTGCAAGATGATTATTAATTTTCTTTTATTATTAAAATTTCAGTACTCCTATTTTTCACATGAATTAATGGTACTTTGTTGACTTAGGCTTTGGAAGATTAATTTGAAACAAAACTAAAACAAAACAAGCATGATTTCAGAATATATGGGAATCACAGCCTGAACCTCTTATTAACCATCTGAGGCAAGTGTAGGGTCAGCTGTGGGAGCACAGGTGAAGGTAATTCAGCTTGACTCCACCTTTCCTAGATTTCACCAGCACTAAGGCAGCATCTGTTTTTGGAGGTTGCTCCTTCACAGAATTCTGGTGATAAGCCTCAATGTTTTCTGTCTAGACTGAAGGCCTCAGAATTGGTGAGTTTTTCCTGTAGACAATCTCTGGCTATCTATTTGCATCTATTCTTGTACTATTCCAACTGTACCTTACTATTTTTGCATTGTTCTATCTGTACACAGAAATTCTCAACTTTTTAGGTTGTGATCTTCTGTAAGACAGTAAACCACATAATGATGGAAAATAAAAGCCATAAGTATTTTGTTGTTGTTGCTACCTCTGGCCATCTCTGCTCTAATTAGTACTTTACTTGTTTACATATATAAGTAAGTTGTGTGTTATGTGCTATTGGCAAATAAATGATGTCATGAATACATGGAGGGAAAAAAAAAAAAGCGATTAACTTTTTTTGTAGTGGCATATTTAACAAAATAGGCCAAAGTAACAAGAAGACACAATGGCAACAGGCAAATAATAGTTGCTTTCATTGTTTTCAGTTATATGTAAAACCAAAACATGACTTTTTTGTGTATATGGCAGGCTAAACCAAGCAGAAGAGTACCAAAACCTGTACTGCAACAAAAACTAAGCAGAGATATGGAAAAAAAGCATAAACAGTATTCACAGTATTATCTAACTGAAAAACTTTTGATCTGAAATTTGTAGGGGTTTTCCATTCGTTGAGGTTTGGTTTTCTGTTTTTAACCCCTGTATAAGCAATAATTCATTTCAAATATTACAATAGGAAAAAATCCAGGCAGCTGAGAGGAAGCTCTAGAAGAACAAATCCCATCTGGGTTCTGCAAAGAAGTTCTAGAAACATTTATTGGTCTAACTTCTCTTTTCCTTCCATTCCTGCTTTCTACTTAAAAGGGGGGAGCGGGGGGAAAGTTAACTACTTATTCCAGCTTTGTCCTGAAAGTGTTCTTTTTTTTTTTTTAAGGGGCACAATTTGCTGATTCACGCAGCATAGAGAGCAGATATGTCCTAAATTTCTGCAGAGTAAAAACGTCAGCAATTTTCAGCATGAAGAGACAGAAAGCTTGACTAAAAATACATAAAAGCACATTTGGAATAAAGTGAAAAACAACCTAAAAATGTTACTTGGATGAGCATAACCTATTTAAATGTAAAATCACTACTAGATTATGTGGTCCTGTATTTCCAGGGCACTTACAAGGTCGTCCACTCAGTGTGCTTTCTTTTCAAAATGGCTGATACAAACTGCATTTAGCAGAATTGTCTAGATGTACTTCCATCTTTTCTGTTTACTCTATTCCTCATCTAAAACTCTGCTATTAAGTGAAGAAAATTTCTGTTTGAAAAAATATTTTAATTGACAAGTGTTACCAGTAGAACTTGTAATCTTAACAATACTTCAAGTTGAGGTATACAATCCTCCTGAGTTTCGTAAGTTTTCAAAATGCTTCTGAGATATCCAGAGTGTTGAAGGACAAGAAACGTCCTTCAGATTCTGGAAATACAGATGAAGAAGTTTTAGAAAGTCAGGTGAATTTCTGGGAAGGATGCAGGAATTCTGGAAGTTCTGAGACTGTCCTTCTGAACTGGATGAGCCAGAAGAGAGTAATAGGTTTCTGGAAATCACCTGGCCTGATGCTAACATGCAGATTGATGCATGCAGTACTAGAAGTTCCTACTGATGGAAATCTATATTCCTAGGCTGTCTCCCATCTCTCAGGATGCTGAGTAAATCTGAGCCTGTGCTCAAGCAGCTGTTAGATACTGAATGCTGCTCTTAATGTAACTGTTCCAGTTGAGAACATAATCCCACACTTCCTAGAAATCCATCTTACGAGAGAGAGGAGTCCTTGAGAGTGTGAAAATTAGCTTTCATAGATCATAAAACTAAAACATTTTTATCAAAAGATTTTTATTTATCACAACAATTTTTGGTTTTAAATATTTTATTTCTTAAATTGAGAATGCAGAATTTTCTTATGTAGGAAGGGAGAATGAGAAAAGATGCTGAAGCCATGATGGATATCTACGGTTCATTCCTACTGACATTTGATAGTTCTAGTCTAGAACCAATAACTGATATGCTTTCAGTCTTAACGCAGTGCCAAAAAACAGACCTTGAAGTTTTTGCAGGGAGATTACCAGGTCCGTGGGGGAAAGATTACTCTACAGAAAATTTGGTGCAAGCCACCTCTATGGTGGTGAGATGACACAGACAGAAAGAGAGAGAAACTTTGTGAACACACATTGCAAGTGATATTGAGGAGCTACTGTGGTTTTTTTTGTTTGTTTGTTTGTTGTTTGTTTGTTTTTGTTTTTCTCCCAGGAAAAAAATATTCTTGCAAGCTTCTCGCTAGCCTGAGTTTCCACTGATCACCTCAGCCCTCCAGCATCTCTTCTGGGAGTACAGGGGAGACAAAAGATAGGGTACTCATTCAATATCAGGCAGCAAGTCTTCCTGCTTTTTTTTTTTTTTTTTTTTTTTTTTTTAAAAAGGCACTTTAACCTAGCTTTTCAGCTTTTACTGTCCTTTTTTTTTTTCATTCAGCTCACAGGGGGTGAATTCACCTCTGATCTGAGTGCTGCACAGACTGCCTGTGCTACATGCCCAACATTTTAAGATGGTGATTAACCTACGTGCTCTCTGGAATGCAAGCGATCTCAAAAACTTCCCTCTCATGCTGAGTTCCGCCTCAGTCTCTTTCGTGCAGAAGCAGACAGAGGAAACATTTTTCAAATGGAATGAATGCACCAAGATCAGCCTGAACTGTCTTGTCTTCTGCTAAGAGTCACCTCATGTAATGCTTACGCTGTTATAGCTATTTGAGTACAATTCTGGGCTATAAACAAAATTAAAACATCATACCTCCACAGAATATGCTAATTTTGACTATTGAGGATATAACTTAGATTATCTTCCACACTATAGATACAGTACATTGCAAGAAAGAAAAACCCAATCCATTGCAAACCAGAACAAAAACTTAATTCTTTTTTTAACCATAAAAATACTACCATCATGAGAAGAAAAATGTTGGCATGTGAATACGTGTTCTTTACCCACGTTGTAATGTGTGAACTAATTGAAAGGAACTAATAATTCTCTTATATGACCCCTCAAAGGTAAATATTGAATAATACCTTCTCTCTGTGACTTTGCCTCACAGCTTCTTTATCTGAGGCTACCCTCTATGCTTGAGTAACTCACACTGGCACAGCTGCAAACAAAGCGCAACTGGGTGCCAACCTTCTGAATTAATTATTGGTGAGTGCAGTACCCAAGGAGTGAGAACCTGCAGGCTTAAAATTAACATGAATCCATTTTTATTTTTTGTCTCTGGCACTGAGCAACGTGCTCTAGAGCATGATCTGTTGCATCAGCTTAGTTTTAAAAAAAAAAAAAATAGACAAAATAAACTATGTATGTTTTTCACTTATTCCCCTACAGGGGGCAAGTGCTTTGGTTCTAGTTTGTGCAATTAGTTGCACTAGTTCCTGTTTTGCAAGATTTTGTTTGAAGTCTCCTATTTCATGTGGACATCTGTCAGTGGTTATCTAACAGAATAAAACATTGCAGATAAGTCATGCTTCTGGACACGGAAGCTGACTAAACCCAGAAGCAGCACCTTTCCTTGCATCTGGTGATCTGCCAGCAAAAAGTTAAGACAGAAGTTTGATTTGTGTGAAACCTCAGGTTTCAGAATCTGATTGTCTTAAAAAAAATATGTATCTTAGAATTGCTTATAAACTCAGGCGGGGAAAAAAGAGGAAGTGAGGGGTCAGAGCATCTGTCAAAGATGATTTGAAACGCAGATCTCTGTGACTGTTAGCTGAGTCAGGAAGCGATGGGATGAGGCAAAGGATAGCTTTGAATTCAATTGAGTGCTATAATCATCTGTCCAGTCTGGAGCAGATCTTATTTCTAGCTCAGTTCTACAATACACTCCCATGATCAGTTGTTCTCTGCTGAATATATATAGATTTTTTTTATTATTTTTTTTTCTCAAAGGGGGGAAAAACAAAAACAAAAACACTAAAGACTGTTCCCAATTTAGCTATTTCCCAGCCTTATATGAATGGGTGGAAAATGTGTAACTTTACATAAAGTTCATTATTGAAAAATGCAGCATCTTATTATTTACCTTATATTTTACAATTCAGAATTGCAGTAACAGGAACTGATACGCAGTCAGGCTGTATCCCATCCAGCATCTCTCAACAGCTGTCAGGTGAAGCAAGATAAATATTACTCCGTAGTTTCTCAGCACCTCAGATTATGTTGACCTTCCTGCATTCAGTATTGCTCCAGAGTAATTCAGCGCTTGAGAAATAGAAGTTCAGTTTTTGTTTTTCTGTTTGTTTTGCTTTTTTTTTTTTTTTTTTTTGTGTGTGTGTGTGATGTAAGTTCCCTAGCACTTTTCACGTAAACTGTAGTATCTAATTATTGACTTCTTCTAGCTGGCTTTGCTGGAATATCCTCTAATTTTTTCAATGTCATTTATGTAATGAAAGGACTATTATTTATATGAGAATTACAGTCATCTATCTTATTAAAGGCTCATTCACTTACGTATACTGAATTTCCCTTAGGTTTTTGTGAAGTTATTAGCTATCTCAGCCCTCACCACTGAAAACAACATATGAAAAATACTCCAAATTTTCCTCTTTGCATATTCCCAGTTGCTTCTTTTCATTCTCTCTAATGGACTTCCTTAACAGCTCTATTGAACATTAGTGGTACCTTTTAAAAAGATTTTAAATGCTTCTATTAGTTCTTGCACATGGAAAATGGTCATGTTGCACGTATTTCTTAATTGCTTCCAAAGATAAAATTGCTCTCCAGTAATCTATCTCTAGAAGTGCCCACTTTCCAACAAAATAACATGTCACCTATTATGAAATGTGAAGAAAATTTTAATCTGGGCTGTTAGGGAGTTTTCATCCTATTGAAACTTTTCAAAAAATTATTATTTTTTTTAAAATGAATACTGATGCTGTATTTCATTTCTCAAGTTTCTACATAGTTATCATTAGATAAATCACTTATTTAAGAAGAATTTCATTTATACTGAAAACTGTTATTGTCCTTTCATTGCCAGTCAGAAAAGGACTTTTTAAAATGCTATCGCTCTCCTGTTATTCTGGTTGAAAGCACTGATACCAAATATATTTTAACATGACTGATTTCAGAATACAGTCCTTGCCCCAAAGTGAATGTAATAGGTAGGCAGACCATCTTGGTTTTATAGATGTGAAGATGGCATGATCGTCCTACTTGTCACATAGTAGGTAGAAGCATAACACAGAAGTAGAAAAAAAAACATTTTTTGTTTAACATCAGAAAATATGATAACAAATAAACAGGAAGTAAGACCTAAGATATTTTCGGTACTAGCTACTTCTTGCTTTTGAGTCCTTTGTAGTCACAGAATCATAGAATGTATTGGGTTGGAAAGGACCTTTACGATCGTATACTTCCAATACCTAGTTTATATCCAGTAGACAGAAATATTACCTTCATCCCATTAACATTTTGGTGTTTTTTTTAGTTTGTTTCAGTTCTCCTTGATTTTCTTTTTGAGAATGTATTTTCTGGGGAAAAAAAAACATTGAACGAATGAACTCAGGGTGACGTTTTAACCTCTTCTGTTAGAATTAGTAAAGCACATGGAAAAAGACAATTGCTATGTATAGCTCCCAATCACTATATTATGGTTCAGATAACCATCATAGTACTTGGCAGTCATAATACCCATCAAAACGTTGGTGTCAGTAGCTGAGTATACATTACAAATTTGAGTACATCTTGTCCTTTTGTTTTGATAGTCTGGTGTGGATTGTTGGTAAGCTACAAAACTTCACCATGGACTCAGTTTTCCTTTCAAATGTACTTCAGAAGAGCACAGTTTCAGTGTTAAGGTCTTTGTCATTTGTAAGAGAATCAAATTTACTGAAATTATTGTGTATGCATGTGGTTGTTGTTTTTTTTTTAAAGTACAAGAGGTGATGCTGCACTGTTACCAACATTCCCTCTAACAGAAAGCTTAGCTTACTAAAGTAAGGAAACAATTAGTAATAAATAATGCAATAATCATGCTAGAATTATACTCCTAAAATAATCATTTCCTGAGATCAAAGCTTGATTGGCTGAAGTCAGTGGAAAAATTTTCATCGCTATTTGATCTCTTCAAAGAAACACGTTATACACAATTCTCATTGTTTAACATTTTAAATTATTTGTGTGACACAGATAGATGTTGTGAAGATATTTATTTCTTCTCAGGCTTTCACTAAAAAGAGTTTAAATTGATGCTAAGTCAGAAAAGAACTACTTATCCTTTTAGTGCCTTAATAAACCAAAGGAAGTAGTAGTCCTAATGTAACCAAGGTGATTTGAGGATAAATTGTCTGCTGTTTGTAAGAGTCCAGATACTAATGTGACGAACTCTGTTCAGAGGCTGCCTAATAATGGAATTATTTCACAAATAGTGAGTTGTCAGTTCATCCCCATAACAGTTTTCTACCCCTTTCTTTATTTTCTCATCCTTTCACAAAACTCTTGACAACTCGTGTAGCCTAAGATTTCATTTGTCATTTCTCAAAGTTTCAGTGATTTTTATTTTTTTTTTCCCATTGCTGACATTGTCTACTATTCCCTACTTATATTTTTATACCATTATCATTAATGGACAAATAAACAGAAAATGATGAGGACAATTTAAGCTACTTGTTAGACTGCTATGGTAGGCATTATTACAGTTGCTTAGTAGCCAGAAAGGCAAGAAGTAATTTTCATGCAGTGAATTAAAGAGAAAAAAAATATCTGGCACTTGGTGAGAATATAAGTAATCAGATAAGAACCCAATGTGAAAAGATTTCCTGGTAATATAGGTTAATTTCACACAGGACTTCGTTATTACAACACCATGCTTTTAAGCTGTTCTCCTCCATGGCCTCCTATGTTAATTAGCAAATTCACAGCTTAGACCTGATTATATCTACCATATAAATTGGTAAAATATTTTCCAGAAGTTGATTTTTGGGGCCATATATTTAAAAATTATATATTGTTGAAGAATATGTGGGATTTTTTAATGACACCAATTAGTGGCAATCATGGAAGTAGCAAATGGGTATAATGGCATAAGAATTTCAGCTGGTGTAGCTTGCTTTGATTTTGAAAAAAAATATTTGGCAAATCCATAACCCATCCTTTCAAAAATAAATAAATAATAACTGTTATAGGAAGAAGGGAAGTTTTTTATGTACCTGAATAAATCTATAACATAGAGAATAATAACAGTAGGTGCATAAGTTCAGTTTTTAATGTAGGGCAATGTCACCCATGTGGTACTGATTCTATATTAATGCTATTTTATCACAAATGAATCAGAAAAGAAGATGAGAGAGGTGGCTAAGTTATTTTTGAAAACAAATAAATTATTATGGATAAGAAATATAATGGCTTGCAGCAAAAGAGCTCAAAACTGAGTAACTTGGTGAGAAGAGGGCAGAGAAAGTATGAATAAAAGTGATGCATTTAGGGGAAAAGATACTCCAATTTCACATATGTAGAAAAGAGATCTAAATTAGTTATTACTACTAACAAATTACATTTGGCTTTATGATATTACATCTCTGAAGTATTAAGTTAGTTGCCCATAGTTTTCAAGTGATCAAACAGAAGTTAAGGCACTGTTTTTAAAGGAACATAAATAAGAAATGGAAACCTTGTAATCCATGGAACACCTGACTCTTGAATATTTTTCCAATTCCAGTCTTTATATTTCAAAAAAGAATATGTAAAATAGTGAAGATGCAAAGAAAGCTGAAAATGATGTTCAAAGACATGAAATGTTTTTTTTCATAATTTTTGACTTGGAAAGAGAAAGTTGAACAGGGACCATGATGATAAAATTGAAAGTCACATAGAAATAAGATAGAGGGGATAAAATTGCTCTCAGCATGTCCCAGAATAAAAGTTGAAAGCATCAAATATAGTATCTGAAGATTCAAAAATGGATATACTTCTTGATACAGTATCTTCTTAACAGTTTGAATGGAGCCGTTTACTGGTGAGTGTTTTGGGTGCTGAAACCACTCAAAACTATCAAATACAAAATATTATTAAATTTAAGAATTCTCTGAACTTAAAATTACTGAAGAATGAGATTAGTATTGAACAAGTAGATGGTGACATACACTTCATTTTCTACAGAATGCCTTTGTCATTCACAAGCAGTCACAGCTAAAAACAGAGTAAAACTCTAAATGAGGCAAATAAATGAAAATTTAGCTTCTTACTCCAGCAAGTGTGTGTATGGGAAATTGGTAATCACAGACTGAAACCTTTGATTAATCAGCTGAGGCAAGTGTTGGGTCAGCTGTGGGAGCACAGGTGATAGTAATTTAGTTGTGGTCCCAGAAGGGGTGGAGCTTGTCTCCATCTCCTCTAGACCTCATTTAAGGGCTGACCACCACTGAGGCAGCATCTCTCAGAGATTGCTCCTCGGTGGAGACTGCCTCTGAGGTTCCCAGCAGACTGAAGGCTTCCATTGGGTGAGTTTTTCCTGTAAATATCATTTTGGGTATTTACAACTAGCATCTTTTCATTATTTGACACTGTACAGTGTGTAAACATGACTTCACCCTTAGAGCAAATTCAGGTATTTTTGTGAGTGTTCAGGAGCAGATTTTTAGGTTCTCAGGAAAATTGGATGATATCAGATTATAGTTAACATAGCAATTAAATAGGATCTTGATTACTATCTCAGATTTCAATGCCTGAATCTTTTTCTTGGTGTAGCTCAGAATATTCATGTCATAGATTAATTTGATATTAGGCATCCCAATTCTGAAAATAAATAAATAAATAAAAAATCCATACCAGAGCAAAAATTCCGATGCACTTACATATAGATTTAACGTGGTGGAAACTGCATTTTCCTTCTTTCTTATACTTAATGATGTAAGAATTTCCATAGCATAGCCTAAGTAAATAAATATTTTTAATGTGAGTTACTGACATTTATGTTTACACATTCCTTTTTGCCCAACATGTAGTAAAATATATAGAACCTCAGACAAAAAAAGCTTCATTGCTCCCTAATCCTTAAATAAATGTCTACTATAAATCTTCATAGCAGACTATGCACATTTCAAATCCCTGTATTTAGGCCCTGAGTAGATTTAAAGTCTGAAGATATTTTATTAATAGCATCCCTTTACTGGTTATAAACTAATATAGAGATATGTGAGATCATGTAGTCATCTAATCATTAAGGTTGGAAAAAAACCTCTAAAATCATCTAGTCCAACTGTCCACCTATCACCAATACTGCCTACTAGACCACATTCCTTAGTACAACATCTAAATTTCTTGAAAATTCCATGGATGGTGCTCAGCCACTTCCCTGGGCAACTTGTTCCAGCGCTTGACCACTCTTTAGGTGTTTAGAATCTTTACAAGATTCTCCTAATACGCAACCAGAACATCCCATGATGCAACTTGAGGTCATTCCCTCTTGTCCTATTGCTAATTACCTAGGAGAAGAGGCCTACCTTCACCTTCCAATAACCTCCTGGCAGATAGTTAGAGAGAGCAATAAGATCTTTGCTTAACTTCCTCTTCTCCAGAATAAACAATCCCAGGTCCCTCAGCTGTTCCCTGTAGGACTTGTGCTCACCAGATTCACTGCCCTCTGAACACGCACTGGAGCCTCAATGTCTCTCTTGTAATGAGGGCCCCAAAACTGAGTACAGTACTCAAGGCACAGCCTCACCAGATTTGTCAGTACTACTTCTTCATTTAAATTATTAATATAAGAGGTGAATACCTTAGAATTGAGAGGAATTACTGGGCATATATTACAATGTTAACATTTGTGCTAATTTTAATGTGAAATGGTTGTACCACAACTTTTGAAGGAAAACTGTAATGCTGGTTTTACTAGGATCATCTCTGAAAAAAAGCCATTCCATGTGGCAGAACATGAATTCAGTTTTTATTCTTTAAGCTTAAAGTAAATGATAGCATAAAACAGCATATTCTGTGAAGTAGACATTTATGTATATGGCCTGAGACTCCTGTTAATGTATTATTTTTCTTCACGATTTTCCACTAGAATTAGACTGCTACTATAATAGTATAACTTCTTGTACAGACCTATTTTTAATCCATTTAATTCAGTTATATTTTTAAGTATACAGTATTAATTAGTCATAGATTAGGTTTTAAGTTAATAAGTGTCATAACACAGGTGGACCATTAAAATCTAGTCCGAATCTGTATTTGATTTCATTTTGAAGTGGGAAGCTGGTGTTCAGCACCTGGGATTCTGTGATTTGACTACTGTGTTTATACTGAAGCATAATATTGGTCTTCAAACAATGGATAGGCATTTATTTCTATGTATGTTTAATTAAACAATATATATGTCTAAATGCATAATTTGGATCTTCTACTTAAACTTTGATCCTAAAATCCACCCTTACTTTACTCAGATTGGGGCACAAATTGCCTTAGAGGAGAGGTGAAGGACACTGTGATAACCTTGACTTTTTTTATTGCAGTGAAACTAGTCAGATCAATGTAAATCACAGATGGTTTAATTTAAAATTCTTTACTTCCAAGGGAAACAGAGGTGAGAAATTGTTTGTACAGATGGCTTTGGTCTCATGTTTGCCAGAGAGGACGATGTATTTATATGTGAACATTTTCCTGCTACCCATTACATGTGGCTTAACTGAACCTCTTTGAAGCAAAGCAGAAGAGCAAATACCTGTAATCAGTCTTGAATACGATGCTTCAACACAGCGCCACTTCTGTTCACTTCCATTCATTGCTTTGAGATCCTGAAGTTTAAGCTAACAGTACAAGGAAGGAAGTAGAAGAGATGGAAATTCAAAAAGGACTCCCTTGAAATTATTTTCCAGCCTCATTTCTACCATAAATATTCTATGATACCTAATGGGAAAGGTGCTAGAGAATCTCTTGGTGGCCATGTAAACTAACTCAGGGAAAGGGAACCTCTACCATGTGTCTCTTTCGGCAGCAAAGTAATCAGAGCTCAATGCTCTTTTTTATATCATCACAGATGTGTCTCATCACTAGTTTTTATTGAACCAGGACTGGACCACAGCTAGGCAATTTGGTCTTCCAGAGCACTGACAAAAAACCTTGGGGGTATTGGTGCCAAAGAATGATACTATATTTGCTGTCCTATGCCAGCTTCAGCAGTATGTTTAATGTCCCTCTGGTCCATGTGTAGCCTGTTTTGTGTTGTGACAGATTTTTTGGTGGAGAATGCGGGCAAAAAGCATTTTGATTGATTTTGATATCACTCCAGCCTTGGGAACAAGATTATATAGCGTCCTGGTCCCGTGACTTATCACTACCCGTGTTGTTCTCTGGGATATGTAGTCTTCTTCTGTGGACTGCACATTCAATAGAATTATTCATGCTTTACATGATGTTATGATGTGGAATACTGATAGCAAAATTACAAAATTGCAAAACCATGACAAAGAGTTTGCAGAGACTTAGTATAAGCCAAAAGAACGAAACTGTGATCAAAATTTAGTGAAAATACACTTTTCCAACCTGGATCATTTCATAAATCTGTTTTACAACAAAAGCTCATAAACATTTTTACTGGCAGAACTGTATAGGCTGCAGATCTTACTGGAAGGCATGAAGTAATCATCCTCACATACGAACTTTCAATCCCAAAGCACTTTTTTTAAAAAACAATCAAACAAGCCATTAAATTCCATGAGAACTATGATTCAGAGAAAGTAAATTGCTCTTCCACTGTCAGAAATAGCACAGAAATTAGAGTCCTAACTTTCCCTTTTCTACTTAACTAAACAATATATCTGAACAGAAATGCTTTTAAAATTTTGCTTTTTGGTTTTGCGTCAACATGGACAATCCTTCTGTCATGTGGATCTAGATCTGAAGAGAAACTCTTTATTAAGTCTGTAGTAAATCTTTATTATGGTATTTGCCTTTTCAAGTAATGTATTAAGAATGGAAAATCTGTGCTGACATTTGCTTAAACATGTATCCGGAAACTCATTGTAAATATTACTCATTGTGGCATAGCTGGTCCACATCACCATTACAGGCTCCAAGCATCAAACATAAAGAGAGCTGTTTAAATGTTCTGACTGCTGTTAGTTAAGCTCAGTTTAAAATTAGGATTACTGTAGGGATTTTTATTTCTGTTTTCTGTAGTATCTTCCCTCTGATTTATTTTACACTGGCCTCATTGTAATTCATTTTAAATTTCTGCATAATTTCCAATTAAGCTGCTGCTAGGACTTATGAGCTTCATTTAACTAAATTAATTAAGGGTGCTTTTTGTTGGTGGTGTTTTTTTTAATATGGTAAAAAAATAAAAATAAAAAAAATTAAAAAAAAAAACAAAACAAAAACAACTCACTAAGTTTGCTTTCCCAAACTCCTACAGCTCTAACAGAAAATCAAGGACACCTATTTTAAAATAATGTTTATCTAGCAAAACATCATTATGATAAACTAAACAAACCCTGGATAGAAAATAGTTTGGTTTTGTTGTTGGTTCCTACTTGTTTTTGACACTTTGCTGTATCCCCCTGGAGGTCAATGTATGGCTTTTGCAGTGATGCTATTTTAGGAAAGTCATCTGCTTTAAAAGGGAAGTTCTTAACCATGCAAGCTGGAGAAACTTCATTTTTCACCTTCAGGGTTTATGATGCATATGTGAGCATTTCTGTTTGAATTCTTTTAGACTCCTACTAGAAAATAAATAAAATAACACTTTCTGGGTTTTAGAAATTATTTCATTTTCTGTTGTAATTATAATTGCCAAGAAATTGCTTAGAATGCAAAGGTGTGAATTCTAATCCTTGATCTGAAGACTTTGCTCAGTGAAAGATATCTAGTATTAGCACAGAGTAATATCTCAGATGCTACTTAGGAGTTTCATGTATTAGTTTTATAAACTAGACAGCTTTTATTTCACTTTGCTCTTCAGTTCTGTTTCTTTTCAGTCACTTCCTAAATATGCTTTTCTTGGTTACAGAAATCCTATAGTAAGAACTATGTTAATAATTTCAATTTTAACAGCAAGAAGTTATTATGTGTTTGCCATAGAAACAAGGTACAGTTTTGCCAGTTGGATTCTGCCAGCCTCTTTGCAGCACACTGCTCTTGTCATAGTGATTGGGCACAGTCTTAAAATACATTTATTTTAGCCTCAGGCTAATATAAGGCCTTTTTCATTTTCCTTGTTTCTTTTCTTTCTCTTTTTCTCTTTTCCTTTTCTTTTTCCCTTTTTTTTCTTTTCCTTTTTTTCCCTTCTCATTTTTCTTTTTTTTTTTTCCTTTTCCCATCTCTATTTTATTTTATTTTTATTTCTTTCCTTTTATCTTTTTCAATCTTCTGTTTTCAGAGTCTCTAGACAAAATAACTATTCTAGAAAATACATTAATCTTAAACATGCAGGCAATGCTCAAATCTATGTAGTAAGAGGATGTTACTTCTGAAAACTGTCAGCAGCATTAATTCTAAGTCTCTTCATTAAAAATATTCTTAGGAAAAAAAAATGAGAGTTTTACAGTAATTTCTCTGCAAATTCAATAATGGGATGATTATCTTAAGAAAAATATGCAGTGTTGTAGTTTTGGGTACTTGTACATTAGTGGAAATCAGCAGGATTAATTCCAGTGTAATAAATAAAATAATTCCTTTGGAAAGAAACTAAGAATAGATTCATTAATTCTTCTTTTGCTGATCTATTTCATCTATACTTTTTTTCATTTAGTATAATTTTAATCACAGATTATGGTCCAGCTCAGCTGTTCACTGTGTATTCAGTTATAGTGCCCTGGATAATGCTTTCATCATCTATCAAATAATAAATAGGGTTGAAGTATGTCACCATTTAGGTTACCAAAATGCTAAGATAATTATTTAAGAAATTGACATTTTTCTTCAGCTACTACATATCTGTTTGGAAATCTGTTTGGCAACTACTTTCAGCAGCATACATGGATATGCAGATTTTCTTCAATTAAAATCAAAGAGTATTAATTTGATACAAGATACAAAAATACTAAATATATGGATTTATGTTTTTTCTCTTTCC
Source organism: Coturnix japonica (assembly GCF_054131305.1). Lineage (NCBI taxonomy): Eukaryota > Metazoa > Chordata > Aves > Galliformes > Phasianidae > Coturnix > Coturnix japonica. Next base: position 20,510,993 of record NC_140667.1, on the reverse strand, counting down.
ATTAAAAACATAAATATACAGAAAATTTTAAAACAATTATAATAACTTTCATTATGAATCCATGTAACAAATCTCATGGTTATCTTGGAATTACTCTTATTTGAATGACTTCTAAAACTGACTGTACAGATTCAGTTCCAATAATAGATCATCTTTTTTCTACAGTTTCCATTGAGGGAGAAAAAATAAATAAAATATTATACCACAAACCAGCTTGAGCATGCTTGATATGGCTCTGAGATAATTGTTGTAGACTCAGTTAAAAATCTGTTTCTTATTTCGGCACCAGGTACAGCTGTTCACAAGAAAAAAATGATCCTAGATTAACTATTTCCCATAAAATATAACTAATCCAAAGAATTTTCAGGATGTATATGAATTTATAGAGAGTTTCACATGGCACCTCTAGATGTCTGTATTCAAACTATTAATTTTTTTTTAATATATTCTTCAACTAATGGATTTTGTCTGATTATATCTATACACTTTTCTTTCCATCAGATACCTCCTCTAAATAAAAAACAAATGAACATCATTTGCTGTCTTTTTCAAATCATTTTCGTGCAAATAACTTCTCAGGTGAATATCAGTTGTTGGATTTGGTTAATAATTGTTTTCTCTCTAAAATAAATGAATGCGCCTACTACTAGGAAGTAGGACAACTGATAATGGAATGTCTTTCCCGGACTTATAAATGCAATGGCTGTGATCCCCATCTGGTCTGTAATCTTAACGTGAGATTCTTTGTTGCATAATGCAGGGCTGCAGAGTCATAGTACTCAAAGGTATTTCAAGGCTATCTTAACTAACAAGAGGGAATCAATAGATGCTACCAGATCACAGTAGTGGGTGTGATGGCACCTCCTTCAAGATGGCATTACAGTTGTCATATCAAAGAAATGAATAGTATGACTCTGCATACTGATGATCTTTAAGTCCTTTGGTGCTATAAAAATACAGCTTGTATTGTATGAAATTGTAGGCATCCTGGGAACCAGATGGGAATTGAACAGAGGCTAGATGACAACTTATAAATCTTTAGAATGAGAGAACTGAAGAAGTTTAATGACAACTAAGAAGATTTTTCATCTCAAACAATGTTTTGCCTACAGTCAGGTGTCTGAGCCTGCTGATGTCTTCTGTCAGTAAAAACAGGAATGGATATTTAAACACCTGTAAGGATGATCCTCCAAACATAAGGACCTTTTTTTTTTTTTTTTTTTTTTTTTTTTTTTGCAATGACAGATTATACTCTCTCACAGCATTCAGGAGATAGTCAAACAATAAGCTATGATGGCTATCAGGAAGGAAAAACAATAACATTGGAGGGAATAGAAGTAACTGTTATTAAACAGTCCTGAGCTGTTTGTGTTTTGCATCATTGCTTATTTATTGAAAAGGTACCTGGCCAAACTTCTTTTACCACTTGCTGCATATATTGCTAATAGTGAGGAAACATCAAGTTGCCTTGACAAAACTTTCAGATGATAAATGTAAGATATATTGGTGCAGAAGTGCATAGCAAGGTGTGTTCCTAGTGCTTGCTTGGCTGAAGACCTGCCATGCGACATACTTTCAAATCCTACCTAAGCCTCATTCCTTTAATCTCCTTAGAATTCCAGTGTGTAAGTATTGCAGGATCAGGACCTTCAACCATTAAGTTTTAAAAGTGAAAGAAGTGTACAAACATCACAGCAAATCAGTAAAGGCACAAGTTATCCCAGAAGCTCACTGTGATATAAATCAGGAGGAGGATATTTGAACAGGAAGAGGATATTTAAATGTAGTTATTAGCTGGGACAAGTTACTCTCACCAAATGTCATGACTTTTCACTCTCACAGTTTCTGGTAAGGCCACACAAAGAATTTAAGAGTTCAACAAAATGGGAAAATGGCGTGTAATTCTCAGTTAAGAAAAAGATGGGAAATAAAAAACTTACAGTTGTAGGAAATAGAAGGGAATATGTAACTAGCCTAAGTGGAGATAATGGCATTGGTTTGGTTCAGAAGATTGAACCACACACGATGGCAGATCCTGCTCTTTTCAAAACAATACTATGTTAGGTTTTCCCTTACGACCGAAATCTTTCTTTTACACTTTTTTTTTACAAATATGTTCTTCAGTGGATGCATTGCTTACTAAAGAGAAAAAATATAAAGAAATGACAAGGCATCTATGATAAACTGGTACTATTTCACTTTCTTTCACTGCCACTCTTTTAATCATTGAAAATCATTCTATATTTCCTATCTTAGACACACAATTTTATATAATTACATTGATTCCTCAATACGCTTACAATTTTTTGTTGATACTTATTAGCAGTTAAAAATAAAAAAATAAAAAAAATTGCACAAACCCATGCAGAAATGTAATGTTAAAATGTTAAAAATCTATTTGGGCACTAACTGAAGGACAGTTCTCATTCCAGACTCAAGTTATGTTTGTACATTAATTTGAGTCAAATAATCCACTAGATAAATTGTAATTAGTGGTATAGCAATAATAACAACAATATTAGTTATAGTTAGCAATCAGAAGACTAAGATCATTGAAGAGAAGTTTAGGACTAATAGTCATGAGATTTCGGTGCTTACCTGTAACATACTTTCTGTGGAAACAGCACAGTTGCAAGATTGCAAGATTAATATGTGGGATACCTGAAATAACAATGATTCTCTGCATCATGGAGCATCTTAAAGATTAATTGTCTTAATGCCTATAAAACACTTAAAGATATTTTATTAAAAATACACTTTGTAAGTGCAGAGTGATACTGAAGCACCATGAGAGGTTTGTGAACAGCTAGATTCAAAATACCATATTCAAATACCACATTGAAGATATCTTTGAAATTTAAGTGACCCCCAAGAATACTAATTTATGCTCTGCTTACTCTTTATGTCTTCACTGTCCTATGAACATTTGGGCAATAAATGTTTCTCTGCATAATCTGGGAACATTTTTTCTCATTTCAGTATCTAGTAGACAAATGCACACATCTGCATATGCATTTGACATTTATTATTTCTTTAGGAAATGCCTCAACCAACTTACAAAATGTTCGCCATCTAGTCTCAAAGAGGAATCACATTTTAATCAGTCTGTTTATTTTTGATTACTTCTGTTTCTAATTCCTTACAGTATTTCTAAAATCTGGTGGTAGAACCTGATTACTTTTCACTCACATAAACATATAATAAGTAATTTTTCTACTCCATAGAGAGCATAAGATAAAGGACAGAAAATGAACACCAACACCTAGATGATAATTGGAGAAGAACAGCATAGGTGTAAACAGCAAACAGCCAAAGATATTGTGGCAACATAGTCTAGATACAGATTCTAGGACAGCACGTTATAAGCCTTTGCGGCGCAGTACAATAAAATCATGCAAGTATAAGAATCATTCAAAAGCAGAAATATGTCCAAGAGTGATGTGTGGGTATGTCCAACCTACAGTCATAAAAGTACTGCAACATAATATGGTCACTATCTGGTTTGGCCTTTACGCATGTGTTCTAGAGCCTGTTGCTTCATAGAGTTCACTGCAAATCTGAATATTTCAAATTCACAAAGATACGTTTGCCTGTAGTCAGAAATTGTCCGCTTAAAAAGCTTTGGATATTTTAGCCTACTTTGAATTTTGTTATTATAATTTTATTTGAACTCCAAAGTCACTAACAATTGCTACACACCCACTTTCATTTCCATAGGTTTTTGCGGAATTGAATGGAATCTGCCTTTCATTTAGCTGTAAGACTAAGGTGATATCCTTTCCAACAACCACAAAATAAATAAATAAATATAATTAATGTGTTGTGGTTTTTTTTGTTTTTTTTGTTTTTTTTGTGATAATCACAAAGTAAATGCTTTTGTAGCTGGTCGAGCCATTATCATCATATAGCAAATAGTACAGAGTCTGGACAGATGAAGAGATGATCGTCCCTCACTGATCAACATGACTACACTGATGTCATGACTCCACAGCTCTCTTTTTAAAATACAACTTTTTTTCTTTTTTCCTTTCACTTTTTCTTTTTTTTTTTTTCCCTCTCCGTGTCTTCTGCAATTATAAGGAAGAGTTATAATTGGATTTTTAAGGCATTATCTTAAATGGCAAATGCACATGCTAACATGCGTAAATGAAGTGCAATTTTTATGTAGCTTATTTTGAAAACAACTTACATCTTCTTATTTACATAGTTATTTTCTATGCCTAAAGCCTTATTCTTAGTGCAGTCTTTCAAGGTTGTGCATTAGGAAAAAATAATCCAACAGTTTTTGCCTAATGAAACTTTGTTAAGAAAATCTGTACAGGAAAGACCATGACAGTGTTCAAACAGGATCTTGGCCTCTGAAGTCAAGATGGGAGATAAAGATTCTCATGCAACTGTGAAAGGGTGGGTAGTGTGTCCTATTCAAACCAATCAGGGCAGTAGTTTTATTAAATTCAGTAATCTTGACCAGTATGTCAATATGCCAATCTTTACCTCTGGAAAGATAATCTCCAATAGTAATGGCAAAATGCTTTTTTTTTTTTTTTTTTTTTTTTTTTTGTCTTTTTATTTATTTTTTCCTCCATCCCTGTGCGTCCTATCTAGGCCAGTAAGACTTCATAGTGAAAATTGTATCATAGATAAAAAAAATGATTATAAGTTGTTCTATATCCTTGTTTGAGAGAAGCTCTAGAGCCTTTATAGTATTAATAAAGTGCACTTTTGGATCTACATTAATTAGTGAAATTCTCAGTGATGTTCAGTAATTATGCAATTTTCTGCAAAGATAATATTTGTGACTCCTTTCCTGAAAAGAATTACAATGAACCTCTCACAATAAAGGGATCTTGTTCCTGGCCCTCTGCCTCATGCACCAGTGGAAGGGACTGGGTGGACTGCAACAGTAGCAAAAGAAAATACACCTTGAAAACTCTAAGGAAAATATACTGTGAGAGCTGCTCCAAAAGCAATGCCTCCTATTTTATGTTTGTTCACAGTGTCAGAGGTGAATGCTGGTGGTATGGCAGTAGAAGTTGAATCTTCTCACCTATACCCCATTACACTTTTTTTTTTTTTTTTTTGCTGTACAACAGATGTCAGCAGTGAGGCAGTCTGCAAAATGTTGTCTGACATGGAAGTGTGTATGAAGCAAAGGTGTGTCACTGAATTCCTCCATGATGAAGAAAATTGCACCCAGGGACACTTATTGTGTCCCTGCTGAATGCTTACAGGGACAAAAGAGTGGATGTCAGTGCAATGGAATGGTGAGTGGTATGCATGAACAATTAGCAGTTTGGAAATCTCTTAAGTATGTAAAACTGCTGGTACAAGAAAGACCAGTACTGCTGCCTGTCCCTCTGTCATTGTTTCTTTAACAGGAATGAACAGACCTTCTACTTCTTATTCTTAATAGTGTTTCAGTTTCCTTTTAATACATTCATTCTTGCAAGCCAGAGAGATAGACAGACAATGCAATGGCTCGTTGCAGTATTTGTTTTCATGTTTTCCTTCATTATGGAACTCACTTCAGCTGGACCATTAAATAAATTCTAAGCAGCAATTGAGAGACAATATATCCATCACAAAGTGAATAGAAAGCATTTAATGCAGTCCTCAAATCGATCCTTTCCTTCAAATACTAATTTGTATTTATTTTCCCCCCTTGAGGGCCTTGGCAAATAAAATATGACATTCCTACCATTGTGGATTTATAACACCAGTAGGAAGATGAAATAAGAGAGCAGAGCACTCTCTATTAGCTCTTATGCATAAACTATTTCTACTTGTCAGATCTTTTCTGTGAGCTTAAGAATGCAGTATTTCTCCTCCTTCTCTCAGTCTGACTCATGTCAGAGTAGAAACCAAATTTGGTGATTGAAGAGAGGTGTATCTATGCTGGCACACATGCTCTGGGCCTTCCTCCCAGGGGAAGCTTCATTAATATTCCAAAAGCAGAAACCAAGACCATGTCTTCATAAGTATAGAAATTTTCAAAGGAAAAAGATTACTTCCTCCTGGGATTTTGATCTTCATTGTATTTCTGACATAATTGCTATTGAGAATAAAGCAAGATCGGGCGTATGGAGAATTCACTCTTGGTTTGGAAGTCTCTGATCTTTCCTTAAGTGAAGGCCTTTCATGTCACCAAATTGATTTCATGTTAATATGGTGACTACAGTTCAAGTCAGGAAAAAGTGATGCCATATTTCTACAGCATTTTAAACTAGTATACTTTCCAAATAACAGCCTTTCCCTACCACTTTCTCTACATCTTTGTTCAGATTCTCTGTTCCTGTAAAACCTGGTCAGTAAATTGATTCTGTGGTGGATAGGTGGTGGTGGATCTCTGGAGAGATTCAAGGTCAGGCTGCACTGGACTCTGAGCACCCTGATATAGCTGTAGGTATCCCTGTTCATTGCAGGGGGTTTGGACTAGATAATCTTTGAAGGTCCCATCCAACTCAAATGATTCTATGATTATATAAAATAACTTGCATAGACCATTTGACAATTTTTAACCTGAATACATAACAGCATGACATTCTGAGTTAAAAGATGAGAAAGATAAGTTCATGTGTTTTCATTACTCCTCTGTGGGACATATTAACATTTCCAGAAAATATTCATACCAGGCGAATCTTGAAAATATCTATCAAACAGCATCTAAAGATCTTTTTTTTTTTTTTTTTAAATAAAAAAAGAACATTCTTAATAGATGACACAATTAAAATTAGATATTAAGAAATTTGCCACTGCTAAGAATTTCTTATATCAATTATATGCAATGAAACCACAGAACTTTAGAATTTCCTTTGTCAGTAGAAGCCAAATATCAGTGTAGTAGGTGCCAGAAAGTAGATCTATAGGTGGATTTTGATCCACTCATCTTTGTTTTTCATGTTTCCTACAGAGCAGGCTATAAGTGACCTGAAGATCTCATATGATTTTTGGAAAAAGCATGGGCCAGGAATATGTATTGTATGTACTGTACAACTCTTGTGAGGAAGGATCACAGCATAAAAATGGCTTTTTGAGTTTTTTACTAAAAATTTCTCAGTCGCCACAGTTTTTTCTTGCTTCAGTTCTATTTGCTTTCTAGTATATTCTGCTTTTTGTCTGGAGAGTCAGGCATAAAGCTTTGAGCACATACCTTTAGCAAAAATACCACCAACTCAGGAATCTGCCAGGGTAACTTTCATCCCACAGCCCTTGGAGGTATGAAATCCTATGTGCTGGGTAATGTTATGATTGTAATAGTACAGACATTATACAGGGGGTCAATGTGTACCAGCAGTACTTCTTCATACCTTGCTTCTGGTGGCTCTATATTTTTACTTCAGTATTGTAGGGTTTTGATGGCTGTTGTATTTTTTCCTTCTAGAATGTTTAGAGATTTAAATTCCATGACATGCTAATAGGAATATCCTCTTTGGACTGCAGAAATGCTCAGGGTTTTTTGTATTTTCTTTTTATCTCCTCCTTCTTCTCTTTTTGCCTGAGAGCAATAAAGGAATGAGACTGGTCACTTCAGTTTCTAAGATACACTTAATTAATCAGAAAAATCAGAAGGAAGTGGAAATGCTTTGGAATGATACAGTTCAGGCTCTGTGAAGAATCTTTTCCTGTATAACATATTCCATGAACAACTTACTCCTTTTCAATTTTTATTTTTTTTTAAAGCAGGAAAACTTACTGCCTAATATTGAATAACTACCGTATCTTTTGTCTCTTCTGTACTCCCAGAAGAGATGCTGGAGGGCTGAGGTGATCAGTGGAAACTCAGGCTAGTGAGAAACTTGCATGAGTATTTTTTCAGGAAAAAACAAACAAACACAGTAGCTCCTCAATATCACTTGCAATGTGTGTTCACAAAGTTTCTCTCTCTTTCTGCTGTGTCATCTCACCACCATAGAGGTGGCTTGCACCATATTTTCTGTAAAGTAATCCTTCCCCCAAGGATCTTGTAATCTCCCTGCAAAAACTTCAAGGTCTGTTTTTTGGCACTGCGTTAAGACTGAAAGCACATCAGTTATTGGTTCTAGACTAGAACTATCAAATATCAGTAGGAATGAACCGTAGTAATCTATCATGGCTTAGGCATCTTTTCTCATTCTCCCTTCCTACATAAGAAAATTCTGCATTCTCAATTTAAGAAATAAAATAAAATAAAATAAAATAAAATAAAATAAAATAAAATAAAATAAAATATTTAAAACCATAAATTGTTGTGATAAATAAAAATCTTTTGATAAAAATATTTTAGTTTTTATGATCTATGAAAGCTAATTTTCACACTCTCAAGGACTCCTCTCTCTCGTAAGATGGATTTCTAGGAAGTGTGGGATTATGTTCTCAGCTGGAACAGTTACGTCAAGAGCAGCATTCAGTATCTAACAGCTGCTTAAGCACAGGCTCAGGTCTCTTTTTTTTTTTTTTTTTTTTTCATTGCTACCATTTTAAGGAGGGGAAATTATAGAAATGGTCAGAGCTACTAACTGTCTGTCTCTTCATGTATGTTCAAAGACAACATGCTCTTATTCAGTCCTTAAAAAACAACCCCCTTAGAGTGTTAGTATCAAGGTGACTTTGATTCTGTTTGCCTTAATCCTCTGTTGGTTGCTTTTTGCAGCACTTTAAACAGATTGGGATGCATGACTTTGTTTATTAGAGAAACCACTGTTGTGAGGATTCTTTTTCCCTGCTTTAAATCTTTGGGAAGATAGTTCAAAGCTGTCAATCCCTTCAAGGGAGGAACTTAAAAAGGTAAAAGAAAAAAGCAACATAACCACAGTGACTGGAAGGAAACAGATGTCAAGACTCTTCTTCAGATTATACAAGACACAGCTATTCAGCATATCTGCTATTTACAGCAAGATAATGCAAGTAAATAGGTAAGCACCTATGTGTGATTATGAAAGCTATCCCTGCTACTAGTACTGTACTTTCCATCATGTTATAGTGCTACATAAGTTCAAGGCATTTACACTCTGTGTGGCTTTTGATTATGTCATTCAGTCACTAGGGAAGACTTTGCATGTGAAATGGGACCAAAACCTTAAAAATGTTGAAATCTGTTTGTTAAGTGGGCCTTCTGTGGGATGTTTGGAGTATACTGGAATGTTCTACTCCAATATATTCTGCTCAGTCTATTTTACAAGATCCAGTTAGAAAACTTTTTCAAATTGTAATGAAATGGTGTATTAATACAAATGTAAGAAGAAAAAGGTCAGTTATGTCGAAAAAGTAATCAATAAACACAGGTTTGTTTGTTTGTTTGTTTCCTCCAATGGTACTTTTTCTCCAATTGGTACTTTAGAGAATGGATGGAACAATTTAGTATAGAAATAAAAACTAATCCAATTCTGGTATTTTCAGTTTTGCTTACTAACCAACGGATTCTCATTGATAAGTGCTAGTGGTCTAAGAACACTACTTCAAGATTTTTGAAGACTTTGCTTAAAATCATGTGACATTAAATGACTGAAAGTAATTTTTAACATAGTTTTTAAAATGAGAGATTATTTCCTTGTTTCTATCCAAAATGATTAGCATCAAGACTAATTTTCAGCATTCGTAAGTATCATAATTCAATACACAAACTATTTTGAGATTAATACAATTTTAAAATGCTAATAGGAGATGATTATGGCTTTGCCAGAGATTATAATGTGAGAGACGCTCCAGTTCTAATTCTCCATAGTACACTGAGATCCTCCTGGCATGCTTTGCTTTTTTGCATAAGCAGAAAACCTAGCCTACAGCACTGTTATTTCCTTTTACCATTATCACAACAGTGTAGTTATAAATATTAACTCTCATGAAGTACATTTGTTGCTGAAACATGACCAAAACAAGTACTTTGTCATCTCATGATAAATATATTACTTGCATTCTAGACTGGATTTCTTACAGCCCTTAAGATTCTGCATATTTGGGGAATGACACTTTGTACTTCAAGGAGTCTTTAATAATGGATATCACAGATAAGAGTAAAATATTATAAGAGTTTCAAGATAGAATATAGATAGACATATTTTTCCTCTTAACCTATGTTTTTAGAGAGAAGCTTTTTTTTTTTTTTAATTATTATTTTTTAATTCCATATGTACAGTGAAGGCACTGTTACATGGACAAGGATGATGAATGCTAAATTGCTGGTAGCAACTACTGGTTGTTTATTTATTTTTTTTTAAATACAGCTTAATTTAGGCATACCTCTCCAAAATCAGTTACAATAACATTTTTATTAAATCTTCAGTTTTCTTATGTTCTCCCAAACAAAGTTGCTGACTGAAGGCAATACTGGTAAGTTACAGTGTCACAGTTACATTGTTTTAAATGAGATCCTCAAGGAATAAATGAATGTAGTAGACACTGTTGATACCAAAAAGCATTGTTAGGGTAGTATGACAACCCAGACTCAGTATAGCAGAGAGATGATGATCATAATATGGCAGCATTTTCTATAGGAAAATTTCTATAGGAAAGAAGTCAGCTGCTTGTCAACCTGCGCACTTTCACACAGAAGTGTCTTCTTCCTGTAGCATCTTAGAAATAGAGAGGAGACCAGACCAGATGAATAGTTTTGGGATCTGAATCTCCTTAAGCACGAGATTGATAGAATAGAAAGGGGACACACTTCTGGCATATACCTAAGCCTGAAGCCTGGTTATGAGACAACCTGTTGTGAGTCCTGTCCTCAGTCCTTGCTCATCAACTTCCCAGAAGGGCTTCCATGAAATGGACATGTGATTAGGAGACAAGTACTGGTCTAGTTTTGGCAGGTTAGATTTCTTTGGAGCTTTCCTGACTTTGTCAGGACTCTGGTAATGCTGGAATATCAATGGTAAAGACCTAATCCTGAGGAATCTACGGTCTCCAGCAGAAGGGTTTCCATCCAAAGAATTTTTATGTCCTGTGAGAGTTCTTGGCATATTTAATCTTCAGCAGTTGTCTCTGCACACAGGGCTCAACTTAGTGCTTCTACAGTGTACTATGTTTTTATTACCATTAAATTTGTACTATAATAGTGAGACTTCCATGTCATAAAAAGTCTCTGTCCTCCCTAGATCAGTGAGTGCCTGTTCTGTTCACATGTGTATCATTCCATTTTCACCATTAATCACCAGGAGTGGAGTTGAGGCATCAATCAGAAATATTTCATTCTCTCAAGAAACAAACAAACAAGCAAACAAACTAAAAGGTAACTGCAGAAAACAGATAATCCTTGCAGAATAGCAGAATATCCATATTATCTGGAAGCTTTCATTTTGTTTGTTGCTATGGTTTGCAAAAATAGGGACAATGATAAATTAGTGTTGAAATAAATATGTTTCTAATTAAGCAGAAATGAGTACAGGAATTCAATAAAATGGAATAGTAAGTGTGAATTGAGTGACTTACCTTTTTCTTTTATATGATAATCATATTACAGACAGAGGCTTTCATGAACTTTTGAGCTGTTCCAGAATCTAATAAAACATATCAGGCCCAAGTTTGTCAGCAGTGAAGATTTTTATCTAGACATTCTGTCTGCTACTACTTTTGCCTTTTGTGGGGGTTTTTTGTGTCTTTTTTTTTTCCTTAACTGGAATTTTAAAATATTCTAAAATTTATTTTTATATCATACATTAAGCTGTTGCTTAGTGAAGTAGCTGCAGCATTAAATATGTATATTTTGCATGGACTTGTGCCACTAACCTCATCTTGTTTCCATGGTTTTCTGTTGTTATCTACATACTTTGTTTTTTATATGTAATACATATATTCGGGAGGAGATATTAATAGGCAATCATGCACAGGCACTGAGAGCTAAGACCTTAAAGTTATATTGCTTGATGTTTAATTGGAAGTAGGGAGTTAGCATCCATATTCTCAGTCTTTTGTTTTAAGTATCTATTTTTGTTTCCATCACCAATTCACTGTGTGAACTGAGTCAAATCCCTTTCCTTCATTATAAAACAGCATGTAAATATCTTAAAGAGCTTCTGCAGAGTTATAAAAACAAACAAAAAAAAACCCAACACATACTAATTTCTAATGACTTTTTTTTTTTTTTTTGTAAAACTTTTTCTTTATAAAGAGTTAATGTTTTCATTCATTTGGTGAGAACAAAATCCCAAAATCCAAATAGTCTTTTATGTATGAATATTGGCTTGTAACTGAGAGAAATACGGAGTTGTGTTTTTTTTCCTCAGTAGAACACTTTTTAAAAATATATAATGTATGGAACAAATCATTGTCTGGTGGTAAAAAATGCTTTGAAGGATTTTATTTTATCAGTTCTGGTTCTGGCACTGTAGTTTTTCTGTGATATCTTCCCAAAACAGGCAGCTAATATAAAAAGGGGCAGGTATTAACCATTCTTCCAAATGGTGCCAGAAGTGAACTTGACTGCTTTTGTTGCCTTCAATGCCTACATAAAGAAAGATTATAAAAGTCAAGCTGCGTTCTAAGATTCTCTCTACTCACCTCTAGAATTGTTTTTGTTGTTGTTGTTGTTTCTGTTTGTTTGTTTTTTTTTTCATTCAGCATATATTAGCAGGCAAAAAAAAAAAAAAAAAACAACAAATCAAAATCCCATCTTACAACTGTTTGCAGATATTGTGATATTTTAAAATAAGAATTGAGATATTTAACTTATATTTGAGGAAGCTACCTTCTAATGTTAGAAATATACGCTTCTACAATTAAATAGTGAAAGAAGGATCTCACTAAGAACATGCTATAAATATGCTGAAACAAATAGTCCAATGATCAAGAGATCATATTAATGTTTTTTGTTAGTTCTAGCCACCCCACTTGTGCATTTCTGTATTATTGCCTTGTCTGATATTTCTGGAAGCATTCCATCAGTAATTGCTATCTATAATGTCACCACTTTTTCAGAGTTTAAATAACGTAACTAACTGTTGACATTTAAAAGAAAAACTGAACAACAACCAAAAAAAAAGTTTGAAGGAAAGACTTTTCAGATATTTTTATGCCTGGCCATGTGATCCTGGCCTACACAGTTAGGACTGATATCAGTGCATGACATCTAGTGGTAAATGAGAGATCCATCGATCTGTGCTACCAGGAAAAGGCTCTTAAATTACTGTATCCTGATGTATGTAGTACAAGGGGAAATTATTTTCATCTGAAAACATGTGATTATCTAATACAAATTTACTCTTTACATGTGCTTGGGAAATACACCCAGACATGCTCACAGTATGTTTTATCTTTAAGGGATAGGCTTTATTTTCATCGCATATATATATATTTTTCTACTAAATGCATTAAAGAGTTGCTAAATTCATAAAAGCATTGATCATAGAGAGATTTTTCCAGAAGCAGGAGCTTTTTAATAATTTAAAAAAGGTTTTGGTTATTTTTTTGTTTGTTTGTCTGGTTTGTTGGTTGTTATGGTTGCTTGGTGGTGGTGCTGCTTCAGGAGTCCTGTATTTTCCATAAAGGTATCCCAGACTTCATTGGAAAGTAAGATAAAAAGCTGGAGTGGCTATTTACAATGTATCTGTTCAGGAGTGATACATCAAGCATTTCAAGTATCCAGCTAGCCAAAATACACATTTCAAAACCTAATGTTTCTTTCCTTGGTCAGCCCATGCTTATGCACTGTTCAAAAACCACCAGTTTAGCCACACCTGGTCAAATCATTTGAAGGTGATGGTCATTGTTCTCAGTAGGGGAAATGTTTCGGCTTTTCTGAATTCCCTTCATTTCTTTTTTTTTTTTTTCTTTCTTTTTTTTTTTTTCTTCTTGAGACCATTCCCCCCCCCCCCCCCCAATGTGTGTTGGCTTGGCCTCCTGGCTTTCATGTTTCTTCTCAGAACTATTTTTTGTTTTTCCCAGCAAACTGAAACATTCATTTTTTGAAATGCATTTGTATCTGTACTGTATATAAAAAGACTTTACTGATAGTAAACAGCACCAAAACAAATAAATAAGCAAAACTTTTGCACACGTAAGGAGTGAGAAATGAGACACTACAGTTTCTAAGTGGGGAAAGTAGAATAATGTTTTTATCTGGACAAAACAAGATACTTGTTCACAAGGTACTGGATTGCATTATTGAAAATGAGTTTTCAGGTGATTTCACCCAATGACAATACATTTAATAGAAACAGCCCAAATAATTAAAATCTGCAAAAGTATCAACAACTGAAAACAGGAATATTGTAAAAGAAAATCTTATGCAACTATGACCAGGTGATGCATAGCTGCCATGTTAGTCATGCTATCATAGATCATTAAGTATACCTGTTTTACATATATTTCTCTAACATAAAATGCAGTTAAGGTCAGAGCTAGCATTCTTGGAAAACAGAATAAGTTGTGTTGAAAAGATATTTTCTTCTATGAACATTTATATGTCAGTCCTGTTTTAATTTGAAATACTAAATAACTGTAAAATAGAACAAGTTTGATAGAGAATGGTCAGTCTTGGAGCTTGTACCAGTTGCTTTCTATTGAGGACAATGAATTCAAGAGTGAGGAGGTTGAGCAAGTACAAGAGGTATGTAGCATCGTGGCATGGTTTGAGTAAGAGTAGAAAATTAGGTCTGAAGAGGGCTGATAGAGGGAAACAGCAGAGGTTCAGCTGATATTCAGATATGGGCATGAATTTGAATTATCATTCTGAACTCTATATCCTATAAAAAAGAACAGTAATAACTATTAACCTTTTCTAAGGTCTGAATACAAAGATCACCCCTTGAATGTAATGGCAAAGACATCACAGAGACCAAAAAAAGCACATAAAGAATAGAAACAGTCTGTGCGAGGACAGTGGAGAATCTCCACACAGCCTCTTTCAGCAGCAATGACCTTTGCAGAGTCCTTAGTTCCAGAGGCCTGTGTTCATACAGTTACTAAAGAAAAGTTATGGAAATACTTCTTATCTAATGCAAAACAATAGAACAGGAGTAGCTGTTCGTAGACACATGTCCAATTCAGTTGCAATCATTAATATCTTTGACTCTTTTTCTGGTGTCTCCACAAGACAAAGGACCATAAAGACCCTATAGTGTCCTGTTTAGAAAGGGGAAAGTGCAACAAACATAGTCAACAGATGCCTGAATCTCTGTGCAGAGATACTGTTGAACCTGTTTGTCATTATCTATCTGTTTGTATGATGAGTAAAGCAGTAAGGCTGAGTAAAGCCAAACAAAATCATCACTTTTCTTGTAAAATAGGCCAGAAAATGCTTGTTCCTGAAATTCACCACACTGTTCCTTCCCTGAGCCGCCCCCTCACTCACACATGCACTCACTCACACTAACTTCCATGGTCTCTCTTCCTGTCTCCACGGTAACAGCAGCAACAGGGGGGTTGCTACTGCTGTCTGTGGTTGTTTTGGAAGCTGCTTGTGCTCTGGAAACTGCTCATCCAGCCCCATCAGTCCCAGACAGTCCCTAGACATGGCAGCATCACGATCAGAGACTGACCTCTGTCCAAAGGGACATGATGTGTGTCACACCGAGCCACAGGGCCCAGCACACTCTGCCATTTCTTTCAGTTGTGGGTGGTTTGTGCTGACAGGTGCTCAAGTGCTTTGTAACATTTGTGCATCAGGCAGCGGAGCTAGGTGCATGCAAGTTTGTGTGCAAGGAGCTACCAATCCAGGACAAACAATGCAAAGTGTAATTAGTGCACAAAGAACTATAAGCAATAGTTTCCCAATTGCAAATATCAAAGAAGAGGTGCTCTCCTACTGGAAGGAGCTGCTTTAACTGAAATTATGACAGTTTACAGTGTCTCTGAGCAGTAGTCAAACTCCTTAGTACTCACTCTGCTACCTTAACACTCACAGAAGCCACTGAATCCTCTACTGCTGGGCAGCACCTTACTTGGTCATGCTTAAAGTCCTCCTAGAAGATGCATGAAAAACAAAACAAATACTGTTCCGTGTTCTTTAACAAAATGTATTGCAAATGCTTACCTGATTTACATCACTGTATTTTATGTTAAGTGCTACATTTATTTACACAGGCAATTTTTACTCAGTGGTAAACTAGCCTATATATGTAATATTAACTGCAGTATTCATTAACACGAACTGCTGAATTACTTTAATTAGTAATTTCTCTCTTCTTCTGTAATATTAGCCCTTCTAATGATGAGGACTAAAAGTGGGATTCTTGCACAATGGGAAGTTAGCTAGGCACTTAGGAGCAGGAGAGTTTTGAATGTTTCCAGAGAGTTATTTGGGTTTATAAGTCTCAGAAGCAGAACTAGAACACTGAATTTCAAGGCTGGCTCTTTGAACTAAACTGAAGTTAAACAGAATTCAAAATTCTGAGATTATGGCATAATAGTAGAAATAATAATATACTTCATTCCTAATTTCTGTACAAAACATTGTTTAACAGCTGTGTATCTACAATCACCACTGAAATAATTTCTGTGATAAATACTTACAAAATCAGCATGTAGTGCAGGGAGAGGAAGAAATATTTTGGTCAAGGACTCTGGAACAAATCCTGCTGGCAGGGAAATCATCCTAGGCTCTTTAATGCCCATGCAGCATGGAAAGACCACAGCATAGTAAATGTCACGGCATTCCATTTATTTGCTTCTTATATACTGCCTAAACGCTTCCCATAAAACACTGCCCTTTGAACAGTGCTTATCCTCATTCACTGTTCTGTTGCAGAGGTTCTTTTTTCGTCAGTGTGTTAATTATCAATATCAGTCTTTTGCCTATTACCTTCACAGCTAGCCTTATAGCTTTTAAAAACTGTTTTCTTGCAAAAGATGTTCACCTTCACTCACTCAAAGACCACTAACTAGCTTTTTTTATTATTATTTATTATCCCTATGATGATACCCATTATTGAAAGCAGACTCAGAAACATTTATCTGGTGATTAAAGAGACAGATGAATATGTCATATTTGCATGTTCAAGAAAAGATTTTTCTCAAAATGTTCAAGTCACAGCTTTTCAATTAACCATATGTTTCTGTTAGTGTTAAAATTCTCTTGCATGTTTTGCAACTCATTCACTATTACACCCTTCAGTCACGTTATCTTGAGAATCATCTTTCTGAGTCAAGTGATGTCCTTAAATAAGCTGACAATCCTACAGAGCCACAATCCCAATGAAGGCATAAAGGTGTAAATAGATAAACTCATCATGGCTAAGATGTAATGAACTATGAGGAATTTTTTTAACCTTTTTCAACTTTTTTTTTAAAGGAATGAGATCATTAAATTTGAAAGATACTTTTTTAAACTCCATTTTACAGAAACTGATGAGTTTTGATCAAATGATTTCACAGAAAAAGTAGAGAGAGGAAAAGAGAGACTTCACCGGTAATGTGGACCCATTGGGAAGTGGCTGTACTGTGAACAGAGATGCAGGGAGCCTGAATTTTAGCATGAACTAAAGAAATAATGAAATACATTTTATGGGAAAAAGAGAGAGAGGGGAGAAAGGGAAGCAAGAACCCCTGCAGTCATTGCATTTGACTTTCTAATAATATCAGTCTCAGAGGAGAGCAGAGATGGAAATGAGGAAGGGTGCACTTGCGATGCAGTCATTCTTGCTGTCATTGCCTTTATGGCTTTTCAGCAGGCTACAAAAGGCCAATCTACTAGAATATGAATGAGGAACAGTTATGGCCCTACCAAGTAAGTAGGAGACACCATACCTCCCTCTTAGAGTCCTAATAGCTTTTTCTAGTTCAGTAATTTCCTACTGTAAAGAAAATAACAGTACAAGACAGACAGACCAAAAAACAATCCTCCCTCCCCACACCCTGTCTTTGCCTGCTTCACTTTGATTATTGTTCTGAAGGGCTTCAGACAACTCAGAAATATAATAGCCGCAGGGATTTGGTGAAGCAAATCTCTCTTGGAGTGATTTTTACTCCCATCAGATAGACTTCTGAATTAAATATGCTATATCACTATTCAGTTACATGAGAAAAGACAGTCAAGGGGAAAAAGGGCTAAAGAGGCAGGGAATTGAAAGATTGGATATGTATTTTTTTATTTATATATTTTTTTATTTTTCCCCAGGAATTATGCATCTGAAACTCCTTAGGAGAAAGGGGCAAAGTACTAGGTAGAAATATTTCAGTTCATGCCATCACTACCTAAGTACAGTATCTATTCTCCCTTTCCTAACAGTCACAGCAAACACACTTTTCACTGATTTCAGCTATTATCTAGACAGATATCCTGCCTGGTATTTAAGATGCTAACACACTGCAGGACCTGCATGGGTTTCACCAAAAGTGAAGCATAAAAAGGAAATTTGAGATGACACATGGATGGCATTCTGTTATTTAGCAGAACTTGGTGCAGGGTCCCTCCTGCAGAACACCCTGGAAGAAATAGCATAGCCACAATCTGAAATAACTTTGTTTTTGCAGGCTATATTAGTTGATTGTGTTAGAGAAAAATATCCCTGTTTATGTGTATAATGCACCATGTAAACTTGTCTGTTCAGTTGAAGGTAACTGCGGGATACATAAGTGATCCATTCTCTGCCTGATTAAGTTTAGGTACATACAGTCTTGACTTTGTGTAGATTACCATCCTCTGCTAGCAGTGCTAACTTGGGAAGCATGGAAGCTTGTGTTCTGTCATTACTCCTCCTGCTGATGACAGTAAGATAACCGTACACTAAGTACAGCTTTAGCTAATAATAATTCAGTCAGATTTTTTTTACTAGTCACATTAAGATCAAGGGAGGAGTTTGACAACAAGGTAATTGAACCAAGGCCATTTTATAATGTCACAGTAATGCTTATAGCACAAAATACATTACTGGATCATGTTAAGTCTAAGTAAGTGTTTACTGTGGAAGAACATGAACTAGTTTAAAGTGGAAGAGCTTCAGGCTAGACTGAATTAAATGTGCACTCAAAAATATTTCTTTATTAATACTTTGATACTTGTGGTTGAAACATTGCACATACTGCAGTGACATTTATTTCACTGCACATAAAACTTGTGCCTGTGTAAACTAATGTTATCAGAAGAAAAACTATGTATATGTATGCACCTATATGCATACATATATGAATGTATGTGCAGGTATGTATGTATTTCTCTCTATATATAGTACACAGTTTATTTTCTGTCTTTAAATTCAAAATAAAAGAAATGTATAAAGTACTTTTGGGACTTTGTTTTTCCTGAGTGACAAAGAAGATGTTAATGTTGAGAATGGGGGGGGGAGAATTAGGAAATCCTAATCTTTTTTAATACACAATGTCCTCACATTTGGGGCCTTTTACCTTTTGGTTAAGGTACAATAAAATTTGTTAAAATACTATTTTTAGGACTAGATGAATATCGATTAAGACAAATATTGTGGGATAATAAGTTAAATCAATTAAACCTATTTTTGGAGAAAATAAACCAAAGAGACGTACATTTTAATAAAAAGAATCCTGTGGTGCTATTTCTTCTTTTCATTGGTTGAAACTACAGAGACTTACAACTATCTACCTCATAGAATTGGCCTAAAAATGAGTTTTGAATTTTAAAGAAGTGCCTTGGGTTCTGACTAAAAACCTTCAATAGCACATACACACTAATTGATTAAATGTTAAAATCAATTCTTTACCATACTCTATTTCCTATAAATCCAGTTTTTAACAGGACATGTAGTAGCATACTCATCTTTCCTACTGCACTCAATACAAAATAAAATGAGAAACAGAAGCTACTAATTACATCTTTTAACAGTAATTATCTCTCCAGAAATATTAAAGGTCATATTCTGATTTCGAAGTAATTTTAAATGAAGTTATATATATATATACATATATATATATGTATGTATCAGCGCATTCTAGAAAAACATGGTTTGAATACTGATTTTTGTCTGTCTTTAACACAGTCTATATTTTCCCTTATTTCTGTTTTTGTTTCTCAGTTTCATCTCTTCTGATATAAATTAGATAACAACATAATATATCTTTATCCCCATATTGTTCCCTCTCTCCCTAGCTGGCTAAAACTACACCTTGGATTAAAAGTACAGAAGAATTTTCCATATTTCCATCAAAACTTTCACAGTTTGGATGTTTCAATACATCACTTTAATCTCTTTATGGCCTTTAATCATGTTTTGAAAAACTGAAGTTGTAAAAGAAGTAATAAAAATGTAAAATATTCTTATTCTGAGTTCACATCTTATAGCAACACCTATTTTGCTTCCACACCTCCCCTCCAGCCCTGTCAGTGCAAAACTGACATGGAAAATAGTGGTTTATGATAACTCTATGATAAAATCATCTACTAAGATGCTTGATTTAGCCTCTAGAAGTCTATTGAGTTTAAAGGAGGAAACATCCTCTGTTGGATCATATTTTTGTGAGGTTTCACGTACAATTTCCATGAACAGTATGCTCATTTTGTAATCGTAACATCTTGTATACAAGCCTCTTTGATTTTTCTGTCACTGGGTTGTCATGACAAACCTTTAGGGCCCCCCTTCCTTTTATCTTGCTGAACTGTACAATTTACAAGATTACTGTAATGTCTACCCATCCTCTCACAACCAGTCGAAAGTCAGGCAAAATGGTAAGCATATATTGCAGAATATCCTTAAACAAATAAATATTTTATTTATTTATTTATTTTTAAAAGTGTATGAATCTTGGGGTCTATAAGAACAATATTTTGTTCCATCTTATCACCTTCTTGACCCTTTAAGACCTGACCTGACCATTCACAGACTTGTACTTAGGAGTGGAGAGCAAAGCAGATCTTAAAAGCATTGAGATAAATCAAATGTAAAGAGAAATAACAATTGATACCAAAGTCATAGCAGAGTAAGATGAATTTTCAATTTGTTCACATGGTCCAAAATAGCAGTGGTAATGTATATGTAAAGGCTTCCAGTGCATTTTATCATGTGGTAAAAACAAAAAGTCTTTAAAATACTGTAATGTACTGTAGTTTTAGATACTTTTTAAGTAATTCATTT
This sequence comes from Coturnix japonica, assembly GCF_054131305.1. Classification (NCBI taxonomy): domain Eukaryota; kingdom Metazoa; phylum Chordata; class Aves; order Galliformes; family Phasianidae; genus Coturnix; species Coturnix japonica. The sequence goes on along the minus strand of NC_140667.1, from coordinate 20,490,042 downwards.
ATCAAAACAGAGATGCTAAATTCATAACATTATTCATAATGAGTTTTGAATAATCTTAATTGAAATGCATTATTTAACATGAATAAATATTTAAACCCAATATATATAATCAAATATGATTTAACCACTGATGTCAGCAAATAATCCATTAACAATAGTCCTTTCCTGTTAAATGAATCAATGTAATGAGCAAATGTTGCAGGAAAAGGAAGCATCATCTATCATTAGAGCAATATACTCTATGCGTGAGGACAACTGGACTTCAGAGCCATATCAGTTGAACAACCAATGTATTAAACACAATGGAAAAATATAATTGAAATGACAGAACAAACATTTAGTGGTATTAAAACAATGAGTAATTGAGGAAATATTACCACATTGACAAGTATTTATTCACAAAGGATTTTTGTAATTCCTTTTTTAGGCAATCAAATACAGAGCAGAAACTATTGAAATAAAACAGATGAGAGGGATATTGTTTGGAGAATTAGTAAGCAGCAAAATAAAACAAACTCTAACCCTTAAATCTATCTCTCTGAAATTACTTTCACAAGAATTCTCTGGAAGTATTGTATGCTCTCAGGAAGGCAAAGCAACTAGCTTAAAAATTTAGCAGTACCTTCAAGTTTAAAGGACTGAAAAAAAGAACTATGAAACTTATTTTATCAATTTCCATTTCTGTTATTCATCTTACATACACATTAAATACACAGAGATATATACATATACAGAAATAGATACAAATATAACCATATGAATACTTTTTTTTTTTAATAACTGAATAATTAGAGAATCCCCAGAGAAACTTAATATTCTGCGTGACTTTCCTCCTGACCTCCCTTCTTACAGCACACTGATAACAAGCATGCATTGTTGTGTTTTTTTGTTTTTGTTTGTTTGCTGGTTTTTTGTTTGTTTGTTTTAAGTAAGTCATCAGGTGGAGATTTTATGTTGAAAGAACATAGTTTATCCCCATATGACTTTCAGGATACACAATTTCAGCCAGCATATTCCTGGTCACATTCTTTATAGTGACTGTCTTCTAGATTAACACACTACACTACCTTTTAGACAAACATTAAAACAACAACAAAAAAAATCATACATGCATGAAAACTAAAGCTAGACTTGGGATTAAAAAGAGTTTCAAGAGTAACTACAGTAATTACAAATTCAAATAATTGTTTACAAGCTAAAACTTATCCATTTTGTATTATGACCTTGAAGTTCATTTTCCATATAAGGGAAACAAAATTCGTAAAGAGGGTTCTTAAAAACAACAATTAACAACCAATAAGGCAATTGCTTACGTTGCATTTTCCAAAACAGAAATTTTAAGACCTGATTTGGGAATATGAAGCAAGAATGTATTTTTTTCTTTTTCATTATTAGTGTAATGTACAGACAAGTTGTAGATAAGTAACTTAAGACATACAAATTTCACTGATGTGGAAACATTTCATTTTGAAAGGCTGATAGGTAGAGACAGCAAATCTGTGAAGAAGGAATTCACCTTTTCATATATATGTGATTACATGTAATTAGACTCAAAACAGAATGAATTCTTAGAGTGGATTTCTGAAATATGAAGAAGTTTGATAAAGCAATCCTAACTCCACTGAGGAGCAAAGTTATGTAGGTTTTCGCAGAAGTGACAGCTCCTTAGTGACAGCAGCGTTTATCTTCTGACAGTGCCTTGGACTGCAGTGAATTCTAAGATGAAAGGCTTTGTCTAAAGTGTAGTACTGGCATGCCCAATTTACTTCCATTTAAAAGTATATATATATGCAAGTATACAAGTTTTAAATCATTATTGTTTTTATTTTCTTTCCTCCTCTCTCCTCCCACAAAACTGAAAGCTTTAAGTCATTACCATGGAAACTGCATCAAAATACTACTTTTCCTTCCAGCTATTTCAGTATTATTTAAATCATTGCTAATACTTTATAATGCACTTTTAAATAATTCATTAAATATGAATTTCAGTCTTTAGTTTACTTAACAAATTGTGTCTGTTAAAGAGGAAAAACTTATAGTGCAATCAACAACACTAATAATTATTCTATGGAGTAGGAAGCCTCTGTTTGTCCATAACATCACATCTTCAAAATAATGACAGTTAATAATTACATATGAATAATTTTTATTATTATGAAATACGTCCTTTTTTCCTTAAATGTATTTATAATAAAGCAAAGTGATGTAGTATTTATTATTGCAGTGGCCTTTACCCTGCTAAAACAATATATTCCATTCAGCCTGAGAAAACATAAGAAAAAGTATGTCACTATGGCAACCAAAATGTCATTTGTTATACTTCAATCATTACAGCGTTGGAAATGACTTTATTAAAAGTGGGGGGGGGAAGAAAGAAAAAAAAAGTCCTCTACATCTAGGAAGGTTATAAAAAACCTCAGTTATAAAAAAAACAACTCAGTTATAAAAAAAAACTCGGTTATTTCTGGGAGGCTAATTACACCAGGGTTCTTAAGACTTCTTACATGATTAGTCCTTATTCATATAAGAAATTTTCACTCATCTTATGAAGCATTCCAACTTAAAAAATTCCTGCATGAAAGATATTAGAATGGAATTCTGGACCTGGAAAAATCAATTTAACCGAAACATAACTTAACTGTAATTATATTCGATGTTGTGCCAAAATAACCTAGACAGAATGTTGACCACTATGACAGGTAAAATCCACTCTAACCTGACTAGTATTACGTATATTACATACATCATAAAGGATATCAGATCCTTTGTAAGCTTTCTGCAGGCTATGAAATCAACCTCAGTGAAAGTATATTTACTTTAGAATAAAGAAGTCAGATTTTCTGTTGTGGGATGTGACTGTGTAGTTGAAGGAAGAAGATCATTGGCAAAAATAAAAACAATAATAATAATAAATTATAAATATAAATATATTTATTTTATATATAATATATAAAACATTATATTCAAACATTCTTTTGAGAGCCTTCAAAGAGTCTGTGAGATTAGTGTACCAGCTTTATTCTACTCTCACATGTACGTGAGCAATGACAGAGCCAAAAGCAGTGACATTGGACTGACTCACATGACTGATAGCCATGTGATTCGAAACACTGACTTTCCTTAGAGTTATTACCCTTGCTCTCATACAGACCAGCAGTGTGTATTTCCTTTCTACATCTCATAGTTTGCTTCCTTCTATGTGCCCCCAAATAGAGAAACAATAATAATAATTCTTAATTGCTGTTCCAAACAGAAAGAATCTCTTTAGGCCAAGCACACCTCTATATTATATGGCTTACAATTATTTTTGTTTATTTATGTGTAAAACCTTTTTTTTTTCTGTTGGATAGGACATAACTTACGGATAAAATAAAACTAAGAATAGGAGGGAATCAGCTTCAGTAATAGCAATAGAGTCTTCTATTATCAATAGTAACAATTATCACAAAAGAAGTAAAGCAAACTGGCTGATCATTGTGTAACAGAACTCAGCCAAAAAAAAAAAAAAAAAGGAATACAGAAAGCAAAATGAATAGAAACATAAGATGAATTTTAGCACCATACATAATCTAGAAATCTGAAGTGCTCCCTGTGCAAAGTTCTACAACACAAACCTAATATGAATTCAGTGAACCTATTATTCCACATATTCTTAATCTCTTGCTGAAACTTCACAATTTTTAAAGAAAAACCTCTACCATTTCAACCTTCAAATCATTTCTTAGTTTCAGTGTATTAATTTATTAGAAGTAAATTTCATCTTAATTTGAAACAGAGTTTCAGATAAGATGAAGAATGATAAACTAGAAAATAAACAAACAAACAAAAAAACCCACAAAAAATATTAACTTTTAAAAGTTCCTTAAATCGAAACTCCTTAATTGGATACAGCTTTAGGCATGGGAGGACAATGCAGGTAATGGCATGAGTTGATCCCACTCACAGTTTGTGTGGTAAAAGTTATCAAATAAATCAAATGTCAACAACAAAACAAACAAGGAAGTTCTCATCCACTTATCATAAATGCGTTGACATTTCTCCCACTGACAGTTTGAACAGATGACTCTGTCATGCAGTTTCACCTCAGGGAATTATTAAAAACACCATAGTAATAGATGCTACGTGCGAGTACAACATCAATGATACTATCATCTGAAATAACCCTTGGGATATATTAAGGATATGGTAGAATCCTCTGTTGCTACGTTTTATCTTGACCACCTCAAAACAATGCAACATGTAATGAATGAATAAGCCTAGACCATCAACATAAAATTTTGTTTGGAAATGCTTCCACCTATCTCTTTCTCTAAAGTTATTTTCTAGGCAGTGGCTATTTCAGTGAGGTTGTTTCTCTTTCTTCACAATTCATACTCAAAGGAATATCATCATGTACAAACAAACACATAAAAATCTAATATACTTGTAAAAAAGATTTTAATTCTTTCTGAAGGAGGCTTCTCTACCAACTTGAATTTCTTCAATCACAAAACTGGCACTATTTCTTCAGTCAGTTTCTCCTTAAAATAAATAAAATTTTGAGAGCAAGTTGGTAAATAAAACCCTTGCCTCTTGCAACCACATACACAGCTAAATATAGCCACAGATGCTGGGCTCCCTGTTTCTCTCTCTTCTTTGTTGATCACCAGAGTTTTTAGAAGATTATCAGCTTGAGATAAATGTATTGACAACAGTCTCCTCATGAAACAGATAACTGATTCAACAAAGTGAATGAGACAAGACACTGATACTTCTGTGTTTTTTGTAGAGAGGAATTCTACATAGCTACAAGAAAGGACTTTAAGAAACTGTTGCCTTTGCATTGAATTCATACCTAGTAGCTCATATGTTTTTAGCTATCTAGATCTGTGGGACAGGTACTATAAACATGCAGTCACCTTTCCTATAGGCTTCTAGTCTATACCATTCACTTTCTGCTGGACTCACAGGAAGTAGGAACTTTGAGTAGGAAGGGATGAAGAGTAAAGAAACAGAGCAAGTTAACATTTGTTATTACTTATTGGCTTTTTGTATCATGATGCATACTATCATATGTCAGTTAAGGAAAATAGACATGGATGCCCCATCCCTGAAGACATTCAAGGCCAGGCTGGATGTGGCTCTGGGCAGCATGGTCTAGTGGTTTGTGGCCCTGCATATGGTGGGGTGGTTGAAACTAGATGATCATTATGCCTAGACTAGATGATCATATGCAACTGAATGCATTTCTTAAAGTGCACCAGATCTCTCTTAGCACACCTGGACAAGGTAAAAAAGCCAGAGGCTAATAAAAGTCTAGTTTCCACAATTCTGAATAACATCAGATTTATTTCTGTAAATCTTTTACTATTTTGACTTCATAGCTGATCATAAGCAGCTGAAGTTCACTCAAATGTTTAGTTATATTATTGATTCTCATCACACACACGTATTAGACATTACACATATGCACCTTAAAAACAGAAATAGCATCTTTCTATGAGTTAACACGTTATTTGCAATGATGAGCACTCCAAATACTGATCTCTAACAGAGGAAAGGTTATTTTTATCCAACAAAAGCCTATACAATAATTCTGACTCAAATGTCTACAATTTATCATATCAGATATGGTTAGAAAATAAGGCCAATAGAAACTACCGATGTGAAAAGAACAGCATGAAAACTTCATCAGCACTGGGACTCAGTAGCTGAGAACTGATGGTGACCTGATTCCAGATAGAGGTTAGCTAAAATCTTTTGCTTTGAAACGCAGAAAAATTGTGATTTAAAAAACTTTGATGAAGCTGTCAGGCTCAGAAATTCAGAGACTACCCTGGGGACAAAGAAAATACTACTGAGTCGAGCAAGCCCTCTGCCGTAAAGAATGAATTAATTCTCGTACAGTTGTAGGCAGAGGATAACAAGTCTTTTAAGTGATTTTCTGAAGGAATCATGTTGGTAGAAGTTTCATCTTTCTTTCTGCTTTTTGAAATAGTCACAGAACAAGGACACCATCAAGATGACACCTTTATAATGAACTTTTCAACCTGTGTCTTGTTCTCTGCTGCAGAAGGGCAAAATTTTGTTGCTTAACGTCAGTTTAAGTGCATTTTAACTTGAGTTAATCATTTTATTTGCTATTTCAATAGATTAATTCTTTTTCCGTTAGAAAGTCTGAGAGAATAGCTAAGAATATATATAGATTATGTAGAGTGGCTAAAGAAATGGATCAGTAAGATTATTTTAAACTAGATTAGTCATAGAAAATAAGTTTTGAATAAACTTTAGTAGAAATCTAATTCAGGTAAACTTCCACTTCCCACTTCTAAACCTGACAGATAGGCAGTATACAATCTGTATCTGCAGGCAAGGTATCTATTCTTAACAGTGGATGAGATTCTGCAATCCATTCATATTTTTATAAAAAATTTCACAGGACCACCTTCTCTCTGATCTTCAAGCAGGAGTTCTGCCTGATGCATTGTGGATTATGTAGTTCAAAAATTTAAACTAATCAGAGAAGTAAAATGAGTGTAAATTCAAAGAACCTCAGTCTAAAGATCATCTTTATACACCATTATACTAGGACTTTTGTACCCTTAGGAGATAACAAGTTGTCACTGTTTGCACAAAGGTAGTTATTTACTTCAAGGCAGCATGTATGATATCATTGTCTGTATTTTTATTTTTTCTTTCCCTTAAATGAAAACAGAGGTGACAAAGCATTGGTATTTCAGTTGCTGCAGAACAGTGCTTACATAGGGCCAAGGATTTTCCTACTTTTTGTGCTGCTCTGCTAGTAAGCAGACTGAGCTACACAAGCAGTTAGGAGGGAACACATTCAGGAGAGCTGACACAGGCTGACCAAAGGAGTGTCCTGTACATCAGGGCATCACGTTCAGCAGTAAAGATGGGAGAAAGAAGTATGGAGTGATGGTATTCCCCCTCTTCACAAACCCACTCCCCCTCCCAAGAAACAGTTATGCACGATGAGCCCTGTTTTCTTGTGAGCAGGTTCTTCTGACAGCTGATGGGATGTAGTAATTGAATTCCTTGTTTTACTTGCATGCACAGCTTTTGTTTTACCTAGTAAACTGGCTTAATCTCAATCTATGCATTCTCACAGTTCCACTTTTCTGATTCTCTCCCCAGTTCTATCTGTGGAGAATAAGCGAGTGACTCCAGTTCTGAGTTGCCTTCCGGAATTAGACTACAACACATGACAGTTCTATACCATGAGGTAGGGTATGGATTTTAAAAAAAAATAATTTAGAAAAGTAGTACGTGTTTGTGTTTTGAGACCTAAGTGAGGCCTATGTTTCCAAAACCTTGTCAAGTATCATAAGGAGTTGCCACTGAACAGGCAAAACCACCAACAGTTACTATGAAGATATGATGTCTTTCTATAATTATTATATGCATATTATGCTTAGTTAGATATATTAAAATGGTAAATCTCAATTTATTACATTTGATAGTGTACTGCAGAGAGAATCTTTTTATATTAAAATTGATATGTAGAGACACTCAAATAGAATAAAAAAACTATCTATTTAAAAGACTGCTCAGCAGACCCCTATGATTTCAAGTTTTGTTGCCATGGTAACTGTATGTAAGATTTTCATTAAGTATTTTGTTCTGTTTCTTTCTTTTTTCTTTTTAACATGATAAAATGAAATCAATAGGAACATTTACTTAATGACTAAATAGCAGAGGACTTGTTATTTTATGTTTTCATCTGTTCACTTGTCAAAATTTAAATGTAAGAGGAAAGTCTCTACTTTGATTCATACAATTAAATTAGCAGAGAGCCTAAATAACTATTTCAATTTGAGAGCTAATTAAGCAATTTGGTAACTCCAACTTCACAGCTGAAGTTAGAGCACAGCTGGTTTCTCCACTATTTCATCAATTTGTTGCACTCCAATGGTGGTAACTCCACTATATAAAACAAATTATGTAGGCATCAAGAAATGTTTGTAAACCAGTGGATCTTTTTGCATATCATGTGATTGAAGACTAAAGTCTTGTCTACTTTATTCAGGTGAATAAATCACATCAAGCAAACAATTACCAGCATAATAAATAAAAACACACACCTGATTGTGACTTGTTTTCGCCCTTAAAGGTGACATAAGGCATACAATTCTAATTATCACTTAAAAATCTGTTTAAGTACATAAAGCATGTACAGATTAGCCCAATACACACATACTTTTGATAATACTCACAAGCTATAAAGAAATTATAAGGCCTTGAGAGTTCAAGAAACAATTTATGGTTAACTTTGAGCCCAGCTGTTAAGCTGATGTGCATGTGAGAAACTAAACAGAAAACAGGACTTCCCATTAGAAACATTTGTGGAAAAGACAAATAAGAGCCAGCAATAGGTCTGAATACTGTAGCCAACGTTTCATCATTTTTACTCCTTACACATCTGTGAGATGTCCATAATTACACAGACCTAAGGCAATGCATGGGTCATTGTTAATTTCTGAAAAGTCATAGGAATCATACCTAATAACATAGATTAAAAATTAAGTAAGTTTTATGTGACAGTTAAATATGACTATAAGAAAATGGTCTGATCAGAGTTGAACAGTTCAGAGAAGCAAAAAGAAGAGCGTAGCTTAAAGAAAAAAAATACAAAACAATCTTCATGAGACTTTCAGAATAAAGACTTAGAAGGACAGATCAAGTCTGTAAGATCATGTGCATTATATGTATATAAGAAATAAAGATAAAAATAAAGGATGACCCTTGCTTTTTGAATTCCCTTCTTTTCTAGGTCTGGGTGTCCTGTGAAGCTGAATGTGTATGTGCCATGCACTTTAAGGCCTGCTTGTCTCAGTGCCATCTGAGCCTTCTGCCTGTACTCCTTAGGCTTTTGTGCATCACTATGCTCGCTCTTCAAATTGTACATAGTATTTATTCTACAAATTTCTATGAGTATGTGAGCTAAGAGGTTAAAAATTCCACCAGATCAAGAATTAACACCTTGCTATTTTAAAGAGGCTCTTATCACCCAGGAAAGCATGGAGAGGGGAAAAAAAAAAAAAAAGACCACACCACTTGCTCATCAAGTGTCTACTAGGTTCTATATGATTCATGAACCAGATTCAGTGGAGTCTCTCACGCATTGTGAATTTGCCATTGGTCTGGAAAAAGCGAAACAGAACAAAAACTGAAAATGCCAAGCTGTTGCAAAGAAATGAAGAATTATGACTTGTTTGAAACTACAAGCTGTGTAATAGGAAATGACAGCTTGTAATACCTTGCTAAAACAGTACCTAAAATCCCCCTCTTGCTCACGTTCACAAAAGAATTCATGTTGTAATGTGAAAGACTTGTAGCTAGAAAGAGAAACAAAAGAGAACTTGCTAAATGACTGAAGTATTACAGTACCTCTAGAATAGGAAGATTAGACAATAGTCTATTTTCTTTCTCTCGACATATTCTGATAACTGAATGCAATATGGAATGTTCTAGAATCTAGGATTGCTCAGCTTTTTTAATGTAATAGCTGCATTATAGAATAATACAGGTTTATATATAGAGAATAATATAGAAAAATAGAGGTTTTTCCTCATTTAAGCTTTAAAACAAGTAGTGGTATAAATACATCCATCCTGTTACATCTCAAATCATCTGTCTCAGGCTGCATTGGATGCTAATATACTCTTTTTTCTTTTCTTTTTTTTTTTTTTTTTTTCTCCTTGTTTTTTGATAAAGCTTCCTGGTAAAACTCATCTACAATTTTTTCCCTTTCTTCACATTCTTGATCTTGTATTTCAAGTGAACAATATTTATTGCATTCTAAACATTAAGTAGTTAATTTACTTAAACTCCTCTAGTCTACAAAAAATGGGAGTAAAACCTCTCTAACTGTAACCTGCTATGTAAATTTAGTGATAATTCATGTGACTCATTTAGTGAGAACAATACCCTGCACAAACTTTTTAAAGCACTTTGGTGAAGCAAAGCCACCAGTAGCAACATCTAGAGATGCATTGGTAAAGCAACAAATAAGCAACACCTCTTCAATCCACACTATTGTGAAATTTGAATCAGTTCTACAGCAACTCTTTTTTACCAGGTTAGCTGTCTAGAGCTAGCATAAGGGTTAATTATCCCTACATTTTATAGATACTCTTGCAAAAGCAGAGTATGTTATTTATTCAGTTCAAAAATGAAATTAAGACCTTAAGACACGTTAAATGACAGAATGATGCATGAGTAATCCCACCTTATCTATATTTCTGTTTGATTCTGGAAAAGGTAGAAAACCTTACAAATCCCTTTTTAATGGACAGTTCTGTCATTTTTTCTAATCAAACTTTTTTTTTTTTTTTTTCCATTTGAAGAGATCGTTACTTGTCATGAAAATCTACCCGAGCTATTTACATTAAGAACAGATTAATCGTTGTTTTTTGGTTTGTTTTTGTTTTGTTTTAATTATTACTAACATTATTAGTTATCCCATCACTATCAGGCCATATAAAAAGTCAGTTACTCTCTTACTTGTGAGCTTCCTTCAAGTACTTCAGTCATTCTAGACAGAATATTTATTTTCCCTGAATAACACACTGCAGATTCAGCTATAAACCACTTTGTCAGAAGATATGCCCAGTCTTAGGTTCTCCCAGTATTAATGGATATAAAGGATACATCAAATATTATGAAAAGACTCTTCATAAGAGTAAGAGATTAAAAAAATAATAATAATAATGATCACTGTCCTTTTTTTTTTTATGACCATATTTGGCAGCAAATTTTAATCTCATCTACCATGCAGGGGAATTTAAACATAAAGACAGGAATAAAAACAGAACCTGATTTAAAATTAATTAGTGAATATTAAAATTAATTAGTGAATATTAAAACAGCTATGACAACACTAACATGCAGGGCATTTTTGCTTAATGGCATTATTGATATTGAATGATTTCCCTTTACATACATAAAAAAGAAAAGCCCACTCCTACCACGCATACATTTTCCCTTTTGGAAAAAGTAAAACCAGCAAAATGTTTACCAGCTCAGCTATCAGCATGCAAATAAATTGCAAAGCCCTCTACTGGGGCTTTGAAAAAAAATCAATTTTGTGTTTTGTTTTGTAAGCTTTCTTAATGATGTTAATTACTCAAAAGAGATCATAAGACTAGGGAAAAAATGCTAGTTATTAAACTATTGATTACTGAAAGGTTCTGGAATATTCAGTACGTTTTTGACCACGGATAACCTTCTCTAAGATACATTCAGCCAGTACAATAATTTCATAAAATGTTTTCTAGTGCTAATTTCAACCTATACATGGATAATGCTAGACTAAATAAAATATCACGCATTGTTAATTCTTCTTCATTGTTAATCTTCTGCAGTATTTGTGACATGCTATACAGACAAAGGGTATTCAAGCGTAAGATGGTAAATGTAGAGGATGATGATTCTGAGAACATTAATTCCAATGTACTCAAAAATTACCATTCTAATTAGTAATATATTAAAATTTACATTAGTAAAATTCAGATGGGCTACTATATCTTTTTATTGTGAAGAATATTACATACAATGGTTTTTTTCCCCCCCAATCTCCAAGAAAATAAAAAAAACTAAGTAAGATAAGAGCAATATTCTTAAGGTATTCCCTCAGTAATGGGTGAGTAGATTATTACAGATCTCAACTGTGCAAATTAACAAACAGATCTTTTCATAATGCAAGTGTGTCACTTCAAATGTGGCATTGTTGAGTCTGATAACCTGCTCATATAAGTGAAACAATTCTCTGTAAAATTCAGACAAGCATTGATGAATTTTTGTGACTTCTTTTAGGTACAAAAAAAAAATAAATAATGCTAATTGTTAAACTGAATTATGTGTTGAATGGGGAAGGGCGTTGTGGAGAAAATTACACTTATATTATGAATAGTTTTTGTATTATCAAATATTTGAAGTACAATAATAAAATCCAGTCTGACTAAAATGAAAAGATTCTTTCTAGAGGGCAGAATTTTCCCACCTAAGTGAATATCCACATCCTAATTGAGTGTGTTTGGACAAATTTAGATTACTTTATTTGACTTACCAAGGAGATTTAAGTGCTTGGTTCATGTTTAAGTCTACTTGCAAATTTAGGTCTAAAACTGCATTGCCACCTCTGATACTGCATTAAAACTGTTTTTCCAGAGAGAAAAAACAACAGGACAGAGTTAACCTGAGGATTGTTTTTTTCTCCATATGAGAAGTTATATCCTCTTTCTATTGTTTAACAAATATAATCTGAAATGAAATTCTTATTGTATATGAAAGGTAACAAGTTTCAACATTTTATTATTTTTAAGAACAACTGCACAATTTTAATCATCTTCCTTTCTTTTCTCTGTGTATCAAAAGGAGAACAATAATCCTTTTAACTGTAGCAGAGTACAAAAAGTCCATGTATATTTTCAAACTAGGTTATCAATACTTCAAGAACTCCAGAGGAAACAGCTGAAATGAAATTTCCTGATACCTGCACACATATCAGAAAAACTATCAGGCTTTCAGCCTTTAATGGTGTTTAGTACTTTAGAGGGAAAAAACAAAACCAAAAGAAAACATAGTACTTTACAACAGGTGTAAATGTCAAGCTAGGTATTTTCAGGTGGCAGAAAAAGTCATAAAAAAAATGATGCTAAGTCAGAAAGTGTATGAATAAGCTTATGTCAGAATACTTCACAAAAAAGTTTGAATCTACACACAATCTCCCAATGAGGCCTATTCCTGAGCCCTAACTACAAATTTTCAACGCCACACTGTAAATCAGTTTATTGTACTGTCTCTCTGTTCATGTGCATATAAACCTGGACCTTGCTCAGACCTGTTACCTCAGAAGGAAAAGTAATAGGAAATATCATAAGAAATTTATTTCTGTAATAAGTGAGGTCAACAGTCATCTTGGCTATATTAGTTCAAAAAGCAGAATTGATGAATAAGACATTTTAATTTTACTTATGATGCCATTATAAAATGTAAAAAGATTTTCTACAATTCTGCAACCTAACTATGAGGAAGAGAAATATGGAGTAAAAGATAGAATAGTTCATCTACTTTATCTTTCTGGACCATTATTCAGTTAAAGTCAAAACACAAACAAGGTAAAAAAAAGAAAATACAGAAAAGTTTTAATAAGAGGACTACATAATGAAATCCTTAGATATTTTAGATATATGATAGAGAAATTGTACTTCATGTCTAAGGTGCAGTAACAGATTTTGTTTTGTCTCATTTTTTCTTTGACTACCCAAACCCCAAACCCTCACCCAACTCAGAACTCCTTTTATAACTACAATTGAAATTTTCAAAGATCTATAAGAATTTCAAAGCTAAAATTAAAAAAAAAAACCTGAATCTTGCTGCACTACAGATGCAGAACTCTATAGACTTGACTATACTCTGTTCTTACATAAAATTCTAGGTAAGGAATAAGGAACTCAGCAGAGCATATCTGTGATTCTCTAAGCTGCAGAACAATCTTTCATCTTACAGCTAAGGAGTCAGACTGATTTTCCTACAAGTTACTACTCTAGTTACTTTTGACTGAAACAAATGCCACTGAAAACAGAAATACAACGTTAGTGTGGTACAAGGTAATTAAAAGCTTGCAGAAATATGAGCTTCTGGTAGAGATTCACTGTTATTGCCTCAACTACTTTGAAAATAAACAAGTGTACAAAGAATTAACATACATAAAATCACAAGTTTAAGCGAGATTGGCTCATTTAGTAGCAGTAATACAGCAGGAAAGCAGCCTGCAGACAACAAAAGGCTTCACCATGGGAGTCTTATCCCAGCAAACAACAATTCGCACCTGTTAATTACTCTGAATAGGTTTGCACACAATGCTAGTCATAGCATCTAACTATGGTTAAGAAGCAATCCTCATGTAATCTTTTATGTTATTATTATTCACATAACGCTTTCATTTGATTTATAATTTCCTTCTAAATCAATTAGCTCATCATAGCATTTGCCAGAGGCCTCAGAGTTCCAGTGTGTCCAATGGCAGTGTAAATAGCTAACATTTAAGCTTTGTTGGTTTTTAAATGGCAGGATTACATCATATCAATAACACAGGGAAATTCGTATTCAAACCAAAATTTTTACTTAAAATTTAGAAATCCATGTTTGTATATTCAAAATGAAAACCCCAAAACCTTCTCACAGCAGTTTCACTTGCATATTAATCCAAATTAAAGGCTTTAAAACAGTCTAATCTGAAAACTAGTAAAATGCTAACAATAACTTCACATATTTGACAAAAAAATAATTCACAGATTCATTCTGATTTTTCATGTTAATGCCTGGATGAAAAATTGAAGTCAAAATATTTTTACCAGAATTATTAGATAAACAATAGAAATTTTTACAATTCTTACTTCATTAACAAATTACATATGAAAGTAAATAACTCTGAGTTCAAATTTTATCTGCCCAGCCTAGAACTTTCTTTCAGTCATCCCTAAATCTAGTGTCTTTTCCCTCCCCTCACCCCCCCCCCCCCCCCCCTTAATGTCATTCAAAATCTCTAAATCTAGTGCTTCCGCCTCTTTTGCTGAAGTGCCTTGGTCTAAGGTCCAATACTATTTCAGATTTATTTTGTAAATGGCAAGGAAAGTACTATTCTATGCGGAAATATGGTGCTGAGGAATGTTCTTGAAAGGATGAATTCTTGAGCAATGCAGTGTTTGATATCACTTGCAAGTCAATAACCAGAACATCCTCAAAGATTTTTCATAGTCAGGTGTGTCATCATTATGCTTGGGGCATAATGAATGAGATGTACAGGAGCTGAGAACACTGAGATCTCTACTACAGACAGCACTGCAAGAAACAGCATAAAATCTGCCTACACTTCACCAAGGAAGCCTAAGAGACTCTTGGTTTTCCTGAAGTTAAAACAGTTTAAATTAGCTTTGAGCATTTTGCAGATTGTCACTTGTTCATCTCAATAGGGTGCAGATAGAGTTGCATGGCCATCTGTCCCTTCCTTCAGCTGCCAGCAATCAGCCACTTGGCAGGGATAAGGCAAAGAACATCTCCATTACATTTAAAGACACACTGGACATTTTGCTGCGAGATTGCTGCCAGCAGTTCAGTATTTTAGGAAGTACCTAAGCAGAAGGAAGACAGAGGCAAAACCAGAAGAAGGTGGAGAGATTCAGATTGAGCTGTAAGACTGAAGGACGTACTGAAACAAATATCAAAGCCTTTCAAAGAATTTAAAAGGTTAATAAGTTTACTAACTGCATTTTTACACAGTATATTAGAATTCAAACCAAACACATAATTACATTATTATTAAATGACTAATGGTTCAATCTAATCCTCAAAAATTTTAACAGTTGAAAATATTACCTTCTGAAGCATCAAACTACCTTTCCACACTGAAATGAAACTAAGTCTGAACTACATCAAAAAGCAACCAAACATCATTTCTCAGCTTTAATCCCAAATACACATACAGAAAAAAAAGCAACAACCAAAATTCTCCCCACACAACAAGCCTACAGGTACCAATAAGCATTACTAAATATTCAGAGAAGAGCAAAACTGCAACACAAAAGAATGCACAACAGCAGCAACAATATCCCAAGCTACAGCTAATAAGGATTCACTGACATGCAACAGCTGTGAGCACAGAAATAAATGAAAGAAGCTGCTTATCTTCTAAGGGCCTCAGGTACGCAGGTAGCTCCAGAATGAAATGCTTACCTCCACTGCCTCCCTTAAATGAGATCTAGGAAGGGGTGGATCCTGGCTCAACCCCTCCAGCTTACTCAGGAACATTACATGCACCTGAGCTACCCTGGGTTGGCCCTGACTTCCTACCAGGTGCTCAATAACTGTTTCAGGCTGTGACTTAGCATTTCCACTACAGTGACTATTAGGACGTAATTCTAAACAACAACAACCATAAAACAAAGTAAAAATCTGTATCTTGTGTCAAAAATGTATTCATCTTGCTCCTCTTAGTTTTAAAACATGAATGAAGTTGCATAACTATGCATAAAAATGATACAAGAATTTATGGTAGAATTATGGTGTAGAAACAAACACCCAGGAAAGATTTGGGACAATTATCACATAGTGAACATTTACCAACTGAAGTTTTCACAGACCACTGTGTTAAATTGTAGGCATATAAGTTTCTGATAAGTTTCAACATTATCTGCGGCTTTTGCAAAGCACTCTTTAAACAAATGCCGTCTGTCACTTGTCTAAAAGAAGGCTCGTCCAGGACTTATCCTGTTGCTCTTTCCACAATAATCTGACTACTTAAGTATATTTTCTATTAAATTCCAATCAAATTTAAAATCCTTTACCCAGGAACAGGTAGCAACTGACAAAGATGACACATTGTCTTATATCTTTGCAAAGACATATAATTTTTAAAAAGAGAAACACAAACATGATTTATCATAGCTCAAATTTCCTTACCTCTTTTCCTGGACACCACTGAGAATTTCTTCAAAGTCCTCATGAACTTCTCTTTGCTCACTAAAGTTGCACTTTCTCTGATCTGATCAAGCCTGTAGGAAACAAACAAAAACTCTATTTTTGAAGGTAAATATGTGATTATATAACCAGAGTTACCAAGTAATGATGAATACCAAGAATTGATGTTAATAAAATAAACATAATTCCCATTTATCTGCTCATCTCTATAGCATTTACTATCCTTTTCCTCATTATATTGTCGTCTATGAACACAGATGTGTTCCAATCACCAGTAGTTAAGAATCATTAATCATATTTATTGGGCTACTAATATTGATAAAACAAATAGAAAATCCATAAATTATAAAATATAATAAAATAACCCATTATATAATTTTATTTAGGGAATAATCATAATAACTTTAACAAGATTACCAGATGGAATTCATATTTAACAATATCAGAATAACTTTGCTTGTTGATAATATGGAGAATACGAGCTAAAGACTGATGAGCAGTAAGTTTGAAGACAATTTTGGTAAAATAGTTCACCATTATTGTGTAGTAATAACATTTGCTGAGTATGAGAGGAATTAGAAATTTGAAGAAAACCTGGAATTGTTAAATTTATGGAAGTAGGAAATTACAATTTGAAGGATTTTTATTTCAATTTCTTTTCAGTGATGACTGTAACAATTAAAGCATCACCAAAAATACTCCAGTGTTCATCACATAAAAACAACTGTCTTTTAGACAGGAAAACAAAATGCTGTGCCTTAAATTAGGAGACAAAACTGAAAATCCTCTGACTAGTAATTTTAGCTAACTTAAACAATCTTTCTTTTTTTTTTTTCTTTTTTTTCCTCATCAGTATAAATCAGCAGTCATTAAAGAGTAAATTGTAACACAGTGCTTTGCTACCCACATGAAATGAGTTTTGTTATCATTAAATTTCATATAAAATAGTGCATCAAGAACGAGATTTAGCAAAAGCGTTTAAATTACACCATAATGCAAATTGCTTCAACAGTTGGCATGAGGAGCATAAATTATATTGTTTCAGAAGAAACTGAAATAAATGGTATATTTCAGACTTCATATATTGAACTACAAAGCTAAATGGATTTTGCATAGAATCATTGGAATCAGTCAACATGAGAAAACTGAGAATTAAGAGCTTTGAAAAAAGACAGAAAATGAAACCACTTTACAATATGACCACAATTAGAATTTTAGTAAGTTATATTTTAACAATAATATATGAGGAATTAAAAGCATTCTTTGTTGTGCATATATGCCATCCACATTTGTGCTGCAAAAATTGCAAGAAAGAAAAATAAATAACAAATAATAAAAAAAGTGGATTATTCACTGTGCTGATATTCATTCTTGTGGAGCTGTCAGTAAGCTGATTATTATTAATATATTGCAGTCATGGGAGACTGTGTATAAACTGTGACATGTCAGAGATTCCTGCCCTCCAGTCACTCTTCTCGTCACAGCTGCTTAGTGATCTCTGTGCTGAGAATGGATTGCAAGTGAATAGTAGAGTTGATATGGTGAGTAAACAGTTATAGCTTTCAATGTGTGGATGAACAACACGGGCAAAAATCATACTTTGTGTAATTCTATTAGGGTGGATATAGATACAGCAAGGATCAAAGCAGTTTGCTCATGGATAAGGGCACACAAGGGCAGTAAATTACTGTGGCACCTTTCTTCTCTGAAGATGTGAAATAGAAAGAAATTCCAAAGACAGCATAGATGTTTGATCTATTAATAATTAGCTAAATGTTCAATATTTGGAAAGTGCTCACTTTTGGACTGGTTTGGTTAAACGTTAGTATTCATGTATACATACCTCTTCGGCCTTTTTTCCCCTCATAAGTGCAGCAGCAACTTCTTTCTCTAAACAGCAAAGGAGCAGAAAATGTATCATCTCAGAGACTGTCATCATCGTAATACTGCTTTCATTGTTCTCTCTGCCTCAAGTTTAACTGTTAGCAGTTGATTAGCAGGGGGATGATACAAGGCCATAATCTCAATTAAAATTCCTTCTCAAATTTTGTCTGTTTCATCTGTCAGTTTGAAGTTTTATACTACATTTAACCCTCTGGATTTGGTTTAGAAATCTTCCAGTGTGATACAAGTTTAGTTTACATGATCCTTAAATTAATTTTTAATTTATGCTCATGATTTAATTAGAGATAGCTGAAAATTTACCCTAAACCAATTTTGGCCTGAAATTTTTGTTTTGGAAAAATTATAAAAATAGATTCATATATGTTTCTATGCTAGGTAATGCATGATAAATTCTCTGTTCTGAGAAAATTCTATTTCTATTTTTCCTATAGTTTGCATGCTTCATCATAAGCAGATGCTTGATAGCAATTCTAGTTTAATAAATATGATTGAAATACTGAATCAAAGTATTTACGTATAATTTTTCTTGAATAAGACTCGTTATGAAACATAAACCTTAACCTATAAATCCTCTTAAACAAAAAGGATGACAGTACCTTTATGTAGTACTTCTTGTTATAGTGGAGTCATGTTTGAATTAGACCCAACCAATATGAAGTGAAAGGTACATGGCATAATATTCCCCCTCTCTACTCCTATATATTGTTATGGATAAAGAAAAATAATAAGGGAAGTATCCTCCTTAGTTTTTGTCACCTTTCTCTATTTCTTCATTTATTTTTCCTGCTGTTTTATCATCTTTAATAAATGACAAATATATGGAGTACAAATTATCTTTTATTAGACAAAAGCAAAAATAATGTTTTAAAATACTGGTGAACAACTGTTTTAACATTTCTATTGTACCATTTGAGGTGGTCTTGGAAATCTATAATAGAAAAGAAAGAAAAATAACAAAAGACTTGTATTCTATATATTATTAATTATTCAGCAAGCACAAGGGTCCTGAAAAGCAGCTTTCAAATCAGGTGGGGTTGTAATTAACAGTTCTTCAGGTTGGAGAGTTCAAGTAGTTAGCTTTTTACTAGTAAAGATTGCAGTGTTAACTAAGAAAATTTTAGTTGGATACTTTTCTGACGTAGCAGTCTTTCGGAACTTTTATAAAGTTCCAACACACCTATGATTATTCCTATTGCTTCCTAATCAATTTATTGCAGTTTTATAGAAATTATAAATAGGATGTGAGAAGGAAGATTATTGACAATCCTTAATATCCTGTTAGCAAGTTATTCAGAAGGAGTTAAGAAGTTTTGTTAGGCTAATATTTCTTTTCTCTATCTTCTTGCTCTTAAAAGTAAACTATTTGAAGATAAAAAATTTCACAGAGAATCATTCTGCAATAAAAAAAATGCCCATCATAGATTGTCAGTGGATGTGATAACATGCATAATTTACCTTGGGGCAGTATGTAATTAGAAAAATTAACCTTTTACATTTATCTTCTTAATCAGCTGCAAAAAAAAGATTAGAGAGTAACACATGAGCATGTGCATTTACTGTATTTACATGGTATGAATAAGAAACCGAATATGCCTGAGGTAAGGAAAAAGAAAAACTGAAGCTATATATTTGAAGTACTATGATTGAGATGGCATGATGCATCTTCTTTATTTTTTTCTTCTTCTTCCATTCTGGCAAGGATCCATTAGCAAGTCCAGATACCCTATGCACATGTCAGAGAATCACAGCTTTTGCTGTGATTCAAGTGTCTTCTTTTGCTGTGGAACAACTGTCTTCGTCTTGTTCCATATCTTTCTTTCATGGTTAAAGCAGTTAAAGAAGGAAGGTTATTCAGTACCAACTGCAGGGGTACTTCTTTGTTAAACCAAAAGAGTATATATTAAGAAATGGATAGACATCAGTTTCATTATGAAAGATCTGTCTACAAGTAAAAATGAATTTTAATCACTATGAACTTTATCTGAAATTATTCACATGGAAAATTAAAGACTATATCTGATTACCAATACCCAGAATATTTTTATCCTGTGTTGTTAATCACATAAAACCTTATGCCTGTAGTGATCCCAGAGGAATACTGAACAATGAGAGAAGATATAAATGCCACTAGTGCAAACCTCTCTTGAAGGGTCAGTTATCATCTATTAGAAATGACAAGAAGTATGAGAAGAACTTCTCCCTTTCTCAAAGTAATGAAAATGGAGGTCTGAGGTGTTGTTTTTTGATGTTGATTGTTGATTGTTGTTTTTTTCATTCCGAGAAAATTTATTGCCCTTCAAAAGTGAGTGGAAAAACCCTAACAGCAAGCAACTGTCAGCCTTTGACGATTTCTTCTGGAAGATGCAGAAGTATGACTGAGGGACCCACATCCCTCTCAGTAAAGAAAAATGAATAATCAGTTGCTTCCTCTGCAACTCCTCAGAATAACTAATGTCTCACAACTGATTTTTTTTTTTTTCCTTTAGCAGGAAAACTCAGGACACAGTAACAAATCAAATTCAAAAGCTGTGCTTTTTAGCCTCAGTCTTGTAATTGTGGACAAATCATTTGTCCTCTCTGAGCTTCAATTTCCTTGTCCAGAAAGTTAGAATAATTATAATCTCTCACTTAACAGGAATTAGTTAATAAAATGTTTGTAAAATATACAGTCATAATGCATAACAAGCGTATTAAAAACCATACATAATTTGGATTTCTATAGATAGTTGGTAGTCAAGGCCTAAATTGCTGCTTCAAAATAGAAATATCATATACAGCATCAAAACAACATATTTTATTATATTCTGATTAAAGCCAATCAACTTTGACTGGCAAATTTCCTTCAGAAGTAAGGTTCATGTATTGAAAGTTCTCCAAACATCAGTCTACCTACCTGTCTCTCATTCAATTTCTTTTCACTCTACAACATTTCTCTAGCAAAATTTAGTCAAAGATGCAAATACAATTAAACTTCTGATATGCAAGAATAAAGGTGGGCATTATGTTATGCAAAACAATAGGAATTATTTTAGGAATAGGAATTAAGTACTTGCAAGAACATGAAGAAACATTACAAGTCTTAGGTATACTTTATGTGATATTATAATCATACATGCATTCATCTCTGTGTAAACAGTTCTTAAAAATAAATCGGTGATCTTCCTGTGAAAACATGGAAGATGTTCCACCAGATTACAGGAATTTATCACCAATTACAGTCCTGGTTTCATCTACTTCACATGACATAATCTAAATATAGTGTGACAGGCCTAAGATAAATTTATTCAGTTTTGTGACAGTGTGTTTTTTTCTTTTTTAACCTCTGGGATATTTAAAGTAAATGATTAGCACTATTCCATAGTATTTATTTTCATCTATTTTCCTGTCAAAGATGGAAATAGTGACAAAAATAGTACCTAAAACATGATCTTCCAAACTGTTTCATAACCTTCAAGGGTTATGACAAGTTCTGATATTTTTCATCAATAGAACTACAGTTGAATCATCTCATTTCAAATGCTTTGTGCGAAAATATATCTTGTAGAATTTGATTTAATATATTGTACTGATATGTATTTTAAAACTGAAATGCTTAGATGTAAGTGCAGTTATTCAAGCAATTAAGCCAATGTTTGCCTGTTTTTTTTTTACAATTTCATAATGTGGAATCTCAGCTTTGTTATGTTATTTCTGAAACTGTAACAAATACAGACTTTCCCATGTATAGGTCAGTCTGATATCAACTTCTGTACGAAAGGTTATAAGAGGAGTATAATAGTGTTCAGTACCTAAAGAACAGAAATGCCTCCACCAAGATTTATACTGTAAATTTGATTTTATAAAATTAATCAAATAACAGTATCAGTGTTTCATTGAGACAAGTTGAATAGTCATCAGAGTTTATTTCTTATTTTGTAGCATGTTAACAAATGAGCTGAGTGTTATTACTACTATTACATTAATTAAAGTATGGAATAAAAGTCCAGTCTATGTATAAAAAAAATTGTTTACAGTCAGCTGACAGTGTGCATATCAAATCTCCAATCATTATATCAAAGTCCTAAGTTATTTTACTAACAGGAAAATAAATAACCTTGGTGATAATAGATGAATGATAAATATTTTAGATGTTCAGATAATCTCTTACAGTCACAGTACTTTATTTTAGTTTATTTTGAGTTATATTTTCAGAGAAAGGAGATAAGTTGATGAAAACAAGACGTATCATATAATATTCATTTCGGTTCTCTGCAGAACAAAGAACAGAAATATCAATGTAAAAAAAAAAAAAGACACAATAATATTACCTGGAATTGAAAATGTTTCCTAAGTTCTAAGGTTTTAATATTTTGGATGTTATTAGTCTAGCTATATTTAAGTATTTTATCAGACCCAGAAATACTATTTTTTTAATTTAATGCCTTTTGCAACAGTCACAGAAACATTAATAGTTCTTGAAAACCTAGTGTAAACAGCATGCTCATTGGCCAAAATATAAATGCAATCTAGAAAACAGTGTATTTGAAAATAGATTGTCATCCTGATGGACTTTCTTTATCTTAACTCATTCTATTTTTATGGGAAAAAAAAAAAAATCCCACAGAAACAAACAAACAAATGAAAAACAAACAAACAAAAACACTTTTTTTTTTTTTTTAAAACATTCTAATGTGTCAGTTGCCAAACATTCAAGTAGACCAGCCTTCTAGAGACTAAGTTGATAGAGTTTAGACCAATGCTTTACACTTATGCCTGTTACTGGACCACCAGATAAGATAAATTTGACTTATAATCAGAGCACATGAAGTCATTTATATAAAAATATCCAATGCATCTGATTTAGTGTTGATTTCAGCTAGAAAAAAGCAAATGATATTGAGTCACTGAAAACTTAGTATAAATACTGTTAGAACACAAGTAACCTGTTAAGGGCTTTGTTTTCACCTTATATATATTAAATAAACAAACAGTAAAACACAGTATTTGAATATCTAGTTTGTCAGCCATTTGCAACAGCTCTATGGTGGAGATAGCTCAGAGGGTTGTGATGCACTGGAACAGGCTGCCCAGATAGGTTGTGTCCCATCCCTGTATGCATTCAAAGCAGGGCTGGATGTGGCTCTGGGCAGCCCAGTCTAGTGGTTGGCAACTGTGAAAGACAAAACTGTGCTTTTATTTCCCATCTTTCCAATCGCCCATCTTCCTTTCCCATCTCCCTGTATGGCTATTTACAGAAAGAATATCCTAAAATTCAGGTGTTCTTAGACAATTATTTTGAAAGATCTTTTGATATCTAAAGTTGTACTCTATCAAAAGGTCACTTTCTTTTACAGTAATTAAAAAAGATATCCTTACACTTTTAAAGGCAGGAAGTACAGATCATTTTGACTAGCAGCAACTAGGGGAAAGACTCAAGGTACTTTAATTGCAATATGAAGTCATAAAAAAGAAAAAAAAATAGAAAATCTCCTAATGAATCCATGTGTTTCTAATATAGCAAAAGATAATCACAGTAGTATAAGTTTTGCAGACATAATAAAGACAGAATAAGTCTTAGAAGATACTTAAGGAAGTAAAAGCCCATTACAATGAAGACTACCTTGTCGGGAGGGCTGATTTAATTAGAAAAGTTTGGACCTGCTAAAAGCAGTTACATGGTGGAAATTTATTTGATGAACATCATTATAAGCAGTAAACCCAGTGGCATTTCACATTAAATTTTTATTTAAAGTATTTTCACTGTAGTTTTTCACTACAGTGATACAGTGAAAGTGATTTACTCATTTGTTCAGTTAATTTTTTTTCATTCAAAGAATAAATGTGAAATAGAGATCCATTTTACAGGTAAAAATTATCTGTTCTGCAACATTATCTAAAAATTAGTTTAACACTGAGCATATCAAAATAAGATTTTGATTTCAAGTGTTTCTGTTTTTGGCAGTTACATCTGTCCCATAATTAATCAAAAAAAAAGGTAGCCATACCTAAAATGAGATAGACAAATCCATGTAACTTTATATGACATTAAAAAAAAATAAAAAATCAGGAGGGACTGTCTCAGTCCCAAATCCATGGATTTTTCAGTACTTGTTCTTCAAGCCTCCCACACTGTGGAGATATGACTTTGCGACTTTTGGCATTGGCTTTTGAGCCTAACTGGCAGTCTGCACAACAATAACAGGGAACGAGGTGGTAAAGCGAAGAATGTTGGGCTAATAATTAGGTCATTAGTTCTTCCTAATAAATGGAAAACATACTGATGGCTGGTTAAGATGAATATATATTTACTTCTGATGAAGATATAGATAGCCATTACCAGTACAGGAGAACACTGTTTTGATTTAATTATACACAGTATTAGAAGTTAATCTGTGTACATAAAAATCCACAGTAATTTTTATCAGACTACAGTATTGTCTTTCAGGGAATCGGTGAAGGCCCCACTGATCAAAACATGGGGGCTCAGCTGGAAAAGACTTTTGAAAAATAACATTAATCTGAACTGCCTATCATTTTTAACAGTCTAATTTTGTGATATAAAGCTCTATTGAAAGAAAGTAGAATTTAAGACTTCAGTTCTACCATGTCAGTACAGTGGAGATCCACACACAAAACAGCTATGTATGGCTAATTGCAGAACCCGGTGCTACTCTACAAAAGTTAAAGGAAACTGAAATGCCTAAAGGACTATCAGAGTAAATGAGAGTTCCTTCCAGAAAGATGATCATCATAAATAGTAATATATATCACAAGATAAAATATATTATGGATATATACATATCCATATATGTACATAATATACGTACATACATATAATATATATGTGTATGTATTTTATATATATACATATATAATATATATAATATATAAATGGATATATAAAATGATGGATATATATATCCATATATATATATAAATATACATATGGATATATAAAACCGTAAGCAAACCAAACCAAATCCAAAAACTTTTTATTTTCAAATAACATTTTTGGAAAATACTATGTCTGACAATGCATCACTCATTTCTCAGTCATATATTGTTAACTTTTATAGAAATCAATGCATTCAGTTCATGAATTGTATTTTAATTTGACAAATATCCCAGAAATGCCCACAGAAACTAGACGGTCCTAACAAATCAAAGAAAATAAGCCCCAAGGTACCTTTATTTGCCTGACTTTCCAAGACAAAACAGACAGATCCAAACTTCATGGGAGTACCACATAATCTCTTGCATTTTCTGCTGATGGAATGAAACTGGATGCTATATGTAGTCTACTATACTAGCAATATCCTCTGTGTTTCACATTCTTCATGCTGACTTACCTCAAGAAATAAAAATCTACAGCTGATCTTGGAACACATTAGGGTTTCAGTGTGGCTCTTGTATGTGCCCTTATTAAGTTGTACTAAACTTTCTTTACAAAGTAGCCCAGTACTAAAGACTAAACCTAGGCAGAATTAACATCCTCTGTCTTCAGTTAAGAAGAAAAATTTTAAATTTAAACTTAAAAGCCCTGCACTAATGTCTAGATTTTTCAGTTTTGAATTTTCTGTGAGGTATGGTCCATTTCCACTCTCAGCTCAATGAGCTCTAAGCTGCACACAATAAAACAGAAATATTCTTAAGCTAAAGACTTGAAAAGGACAGATTATTTACTAAGCACCATAATGTTTTGGTTTTTGTTTTTTGGGTTTTTTTGCTTGTTTTGCATTTATTATTTAAGCCAGTATCTTTTATTGTGATAATCAACTCATTTAACACTGAGTTTAAAAAATTATCTGATTTAACAGAACAAGAAGAAAAAAATAGAAACTAATGTCTTAGCATACTATCAATTTAGAACTGTTAGCAGAAGTAAATTTCAAATGATTTTTCAATGCAGGATGCTGGTATTGTTAAATTATTGACAACACAGAAAGCCTACCTTCTGTTATCAGCAGTCTCACTGTCAGCTTTGTGGCTATTTTTAGGACAAATCTTGACCTTGACTCTCCATTCAGGTCCATGAGAAGCCTGATGGATTTACATCAGAAGCAGTGGAACAGCTTTGTATAAAAATGGGTATCAGAATTATGGAAACCTAAATGTGGAACTAGTTTATCAAAATTCCTGTGTTTTACAGACTTTACATCTTTACAGCTTCATATCCTTCATGCTATTCTGTCTTGCATTTAAGGGTGTCTCTGTGTCCTAGTGTGATTGTAATTATTGTACAAACTTAATCAGTCACTAGCAGGACTATGTACCTGCATACAGCTCATTCCTCCCTTCACTAATTTATAACTTTGGATTTTATTGATCTCAAGTTAAGTACTTATGATAAAGTTAACAGTATATACCTGAGTCTCACAATATATACCTGACTCTCAAGGTTGTATCATTTTAAAAGAGGCATTCTTGTAAAATTTAGAATATGGCATATTTTCAGCATTACCTATGTTGTATTTCAGTGGTCTCTACATAAGGAAAAACACATATTTCTATTAAATGCACAGTGAATATATCTTCTAGGATTTCTTTTGTTTGATGGTCAAACAGGACAGATAGGTCACTAATATAAAGAGATTGTGTCTTCAAATCAATCCATGGACAACGATAAATCTGATTTCATATTAGGAAAACATATATAAAAACACTTGCACTTCTACAAAACAAAATTGAGAAGCCAAGTTCAACCCTTTGTCATTTGCAATGTTGCTACTTCCTTGCAGTCATCTTTTATCTAGTGCTTTTCTGTCAATTTCCTTCGTTCTTACAGAGAATTCTTTAGCTGTTATGAAGTAGTCAAACATACTGACATTAAATGAGCATGCCCTCACTGGAGGTTAAATATTTAGTTCACTGATTGGAAGATATCTTTATTTGGATTTTGGCTGTTCTTCCACACTTTATAAGCCCTACAGTTAAACATATGAATGAAGAAAATAGCAGGAAAGAAGGAAAGACACAAGATGCACAAGGGCTGAGCTGAAAGTACAGCTCCCTATTCTATTATGTTGTTCTATGACATCAAATGTGGATGTTGATGGTACAGCAGTAGAGGTTGAACCTTTCTGCATGTTGTTGCTATGCAACAGATGGCAGCAGAGGGGCAGTCTGACATAATATTGCCTGACATTGAAGTGAATATGGAAAAAAGGTGCGTTATGGAATTCCTCCAAGTGAAAAAATAGCACCCATTCACATTCATTGATACTTGCTGAATGTTTATGGAGACTGAACAGGGGACAGGAGCACAAGTAAGGCAGTGGTATGTGTTTCAACAGTGGCAACAACATGAAAGACAAGCCACATTGCAGGTGAAGATGCATATTTTAAAAACACAACGTATAGGCTCTTCCTCATCACTGACCATGCTGATAAATAATTTTTTTGTAGCTAAGAATTTCCTTTATCTAATATTGTTACTGTGTTCTTTGTAGTTCTTGTAATTTCCATGGAAATAAAAACAAGGCATTACTTGCAAAGCAACATACATACATAATAATAAATAGCCTCTCTCAGGTGCTCAGCAGAAAGCTTAGTTCATTCTCAAGTTTTTTTATGTAACTACAAATCTTTTCTAATCACTGATCTTGAATGAAATATTTATGTCTTTGAGCATTCTGATTATATAAAGAAGCAGAAATTGAAGAGCTTTCAAAATCACAAGAATCTGTCTCTTTAAAAACAAAACAAAACAAAAAAAACGAAAAAAAAACATTGCAAAAATGAATTGAAATGTCACAATATTTTTTATAGAGTGTTTAAAAATCCTTTGTTTCCTTTCTTCCCTTGTGTATGTTTGTCCTCCTTTTAGCATATTGTGGCTTGGCAGAACAATTCCATGATTGACATATGCATGAACTCAAGTCAGATGAGTCAACAGTGATTTCAATTACATATTATTTTTGTAAAAATATATCTTCATAAATCCTGATGTTATTTTAGTGCTATAAAAAAATCTTTTTAAAAAACACAAAGGATTTTAATGCTGATTACTCATTTCATAGCCCCTACACACATCCCTATTATTTCGTTTATTTATTTAAAAAAATTTAAGATAGGTATTTTACAGAGGGAAGAAAGGCATTCTGAGCGTTTTCTAAGTCTGCAATAGAGACTGTTGGTAATTTCCTTCATTTTTTTATTTTTTTTTTTCTCCAGTAGTTGCAGTGGTGATTCTAGAAAGATTTTTCTACATGATTCCTGTATTTTCATTGTTTTCTCTCTAATTTGTCTAAACTTTTCATCTAAAAATAAATGAATGCAAGCACTCAACTTAATTACAAATTCTGGAACCTCATAATTTACATGTCTGACAATGTGAAAGCAGAAAGTATGGTCCCATCTTTGGCACTGAATTAAGGGAATAAAATAAGTATCCATCTATACGTAACATGATGACAGTTTTTGATTCTGTGAATTAAATTTTGTCTCAGATAAGCTTTTGAAACCAAAACTGGGGGAATTTTGATTTGTTTTATATTGTTCCATTTTACATTAATCAAAGAAAAATCTATATACAGTCTAAACAAACATTTATTATTACTGTTATTCACTTCTTCTTGTTCCTTTCTCCTAACAGAGAGAGGGAAAATAAAAGAAATTTTTTATTAATAATCCTCCCCATCAAAACACAACACACTTTTTCAAACAAGTATTTGAAAAAATAGATAAGTCTTTCACTGCCGTAAAGGTCAAAAGAGAGCTTCAGCCAGACCATATGGGAAAAGTTAATTCCAGGATTTCTGGGACTGGAGGTCTCATCTTGCACAGTTTCTCTGTATTTTATTTCCATTATTTCTCTTTGTGTTGTTGTATGATTTGGAGAAAAGGTCACATTTTATAAAACACGTGTTCAATCATGCTTTTCATTACTGTTTGATTCATATTTCCTCTTGCTATACTTTCCAAATTTTTGTGTTCAGATGGGCAACTTCCTATTTGCAAAAGGCCAGAGGGATAATTGAAAGCCTTCCACAAGTTCTCATTCTGCAAGCTGGAGATTCTACTGTTTTGAAACAAACTATAAATAACCTTTTTTTAAAAAAAGGTTTAAACAAACAAACAAAAAAAAACAAACAAAAAAACAAAAACAGCAATCTCCTTTTTTCAGAATGTTTGCAGAATTGTACAAGAATTTAGTCTGATGAACATTTATTAATATTTTAACGGACTGGAATTGCACCTGATAGTCCATCTGTATCATTATCCCCACTACGTCTTGTTTATTTTATCAAAAAGAGTTGGCATTAGCTTGGACCAATACTTTCTTAAAACTTTAATATGAAGGTTGTCTTAGATTGAGTCTGCTAATTGATTTACATGAACTATACACAATTACAACACGGAAAGCACACAAAAATATTGTGCAGAGAAAAGGGGTTATGAGGCCTGGAATTCACTTTTTAAGCTAAAAAAAATCATACAGATAATCCTTGTGGAGACGGTCAAGGAAGTGTTTTTGATATATGTACATATTGGGAGAAAAATTTACAGGGAGTAGCCCTACTGAGAATGACTTAAGGGCCTTTGTAGATGAAAAACTTAACGTGAATCAGCAGCATGTTCTTGCAGCCCAGAAAGCCAACATTATCCTGAGTTCTGTCAGAAGAGTGGTGGCCAGCAGGATGAGGGATGTGACTGTTCCTTTCTACTCTGCACTTGTGAAGCAGAGATGCAGAGCTTTTGGAGCGGGTCCAGAGGAGAACCTCAAAGATGTTGAGAAGGCTAGACTATCTCTCTTATGAAAACAGGCTGAGGAAAATGGGCTTGTTCAGGCTGGCGGAGAGAAAGCTGCAAGGACGCCTTATTGTGGACTTACAGTACTTGAAGTGAGCTTATAAGCAGGAAAAGGAGCAACTATTTACACTGGTGGATAGTGATAGGACAAGTTGGAACAGTTTTAAACTAAAAGAGGGTAGATCAAGATTTTATGTCAGGGGAAATTTTTCACTGAGAGGGTGGTAAGGAGTTGTAACATATTGCCCAGAGAAGCTATGGATGTCCCATTCATGGAGGAGTTTAAGGACAGTTTGGGTGGAGCCCTGGGCAACCTGATCTAGTGCCTAATTAAGTGTTTGGTAATATCCCCTGTGGGGTTTCTAGGAGATCTTGTGTAGAACAAAAAGTTGGACTTAGTGATCCTTGTGGATTCCTTCCAATTCAAGTTATTCTATGCAGTGTTAATTTAGAACCCACCTTATTAAGGATATATTGAGTGCTATGGCTTTTTTGAATCAATTTGTTGCCTGTTGTGCTTTGACACATCAAATGAATCTTTTAACACCTACAAAAAGACTGCTGTGCTTTTGGTACTCAGAGTCAGTCCACAGTTATGTCAGTCAGTTTCCATTGACCTTGTGATTCAAACCACTGGTATTTCAGTCTGAAGGAAACTTGTAATATTTAATGAAAAATCTTGGATGACAACATGCAACATGTTTGTTTCAGTAAACTATTCAGCAAGCAGCTTTACATTTAAGCTTCATTCAATTTAAGATTCTACGAAGCTTCAAGCAAAATTATTCTCTAATGTTAATTATTACCTTTGAATTACAAAAGAAATAGATAGTATATTTAATAACTTAAATTTCCTAGAGTATCTAATAAAGATTATCATTGATGTCTACAGGATTGTATTTTTCCTATTTTCTGTAAAAGTACGTGGTTATAACTTAGTGAAGAAGGTCTAGTATTAATTATCTTTTTTTTTTTTTTTCTTATTAAACAAAGTCCAAGACAGATGTTTGAGGATCCCAGACTAAGTGAATGCTTTTCTCTTTCTGATTTGGGATTCGTTTTATTAAATAATCTGCCTCTATCCATTAGACAAGGTAAAAATAATATTGTTTAATATCCTGTGTACCTTATTGATTTTCTGTCAGCACCAACTTAAATCCTGTGTTGCTTTACTATTCACTCTTGTTGTACTGATGATCTTACAAATCATATACAGAAGATACTTCTGTCAAGTACTTTCACTTGTTTCTGAATTACTAATGTACCTATTAGCTTCAAAATAGCAAATGTTTAAGAATATTCATTAATGCAAACAAATTCTCTTCTGAGATATTTTAGCTTAATGAGGCTTTTTTTAGATTTATTATTTAAAAGTTTTGAAGAATGAGAATTGTATCATCACCTGAGCACATAAACTGCTGTTTGCATACGTGAGTCTCAAAGTTCTCAAATTCAGACATTAGCATTTTTTGCCTTCACTACAGGAAGGATATTATAGACATGATGCGTCTGTAAACATTATTTCTCAAAATTTGAAATCATTGTCACATCACAGTATCACAGTATCACAGTCTTGTGCGGGTTGGAAGGGACCTTAGAGATCATCGAGTCCAACCCCCGAGATTCGAGCCTCCTGTGTAGCAGAGCGGCACTTCTACCACTTGCGCCACAGGGGGGGGATTCGAACCCGGGCCTCCAGTGTTGCAAACATAATAATGTTTAGTGTAAAATGTTCCCCAACCCTTTAGCAACCATCAGTTAAGATCAGAAGTTTCTACACTCAAGGTTAGTTTGAACCTTATAAATTCATTCTGAGAAAATTCTGGGACAAGACAAATTTGGGATTAAACTATCAAACTCATATCCATATTCTTTAAATGTGAAATTCCTGTAACATATTAATGTATTTTCTTTTGAAGATTACCTCAGAAACAAACAGAAAAAATCTCTGCAGCAAACATTCAAATGAATAAATAAAAACAGAATTCACTATAGATGCAATACAGTTTTACACAGACATCTTTTTATCCTCAGAAAGCTTGTCAAAAACTTTCCAAATGCAACTTAGCAGAGTGTTAGAAAGGTAATTCAATCTTTTGATAAACTCCTTTTTACTAAGTTATGACAACAATTATAATGGAGAATTATATGCGTCACAAGAAATCATGAAGTGTGCTCTTCAGAATGTCTTTCATCCAAAGAGATTTTAGTCTTTGGCACTTCTTTTGATGAAGACAAAAATATGAGTTATTTTTTCATTACTAATATATTGGAACCCAATTTAAACCTCATTTAACACAGAATACCAAACAATTTTCCATATAATTATGACTTTTTCCAAGGCCATAAAAAATTTTAGAAGTTGTCCTTAGAATGGAATTTTAGCTTATTACCAGTATTCTAAGCCAGTCTCTGTTGCAGAAGCCAAGGCTGCCCATGGCCTTCTTCAGCCTTCTAAAATAAATAACCCAATGCTATTATCTTGGAAAGATAGGCACATGATGCCTGAGAGCATCAGATGGCAGCTATTGAATACTACTTCAAGCAATATCCTCTTCAAATACTTGTACTTGAGATGTGATACACAGCATCTAACCAACCTAACTGAAATCACAAAATCCATTAGAATGTTAACTGGAAGCAAACAAATCAACATTATAACAGTTAAGATCCAGATTGTTTTGAATGCCATGTGCCCTTAGAAGTTCATACAGGCAAAGCACATTCATAATTAGTATTATGTTTACTTTTCCTCACAATGATCTTGAAATAGCTAACCTCCCATTTTACTAGTCTTCCATCATATCATGAGAAATATAGGGAAAAAACAGCATTAAATAAATTGCACTCAATTTCTCAGAAGAAGTCTGTGGTCACAATATATCTTATTCTACTTATCCATGCCTCTGGATTTAGTCAGTTCTTCCTTGCCACTGAATGTTTGGAAAAGGAAAAAAAACAAACAACAACAACAAAAAAAACCCACCATTTACATACACTATCCTTATTTACATTGGTGTGAGTGTGAAGTGCTTCTGTTCCAGAACTGTAAGCAACCACTGAGAAAGACAAAGAAGATCCAGCCTTCTATTCATATTTGAATCCTAGGGCCAAAGCATGTGCAGTCAGGTACAGAGACAGGCACAGCAGCAGTACAACCCAACTTTCACTGCCAAAAGGAATCCTTGTACACCCACTATTACTACAGTAGTAGTATACAGTAGTAAGGCCAGCAATGTCTGGCCTCCATTATGCAAGGTTCTGCTGCAAGGACCAGCCTTACAGAAACAACATTTTAAAACAAAATGGACAAATGCAGGTGGGCACAGCACAGACTGCTTCAGCCTCCATTGGTCCCATGATCAGGTTAAACAGCAAGGGCAGTCCAAGCAGGTGACTCAGGATGGCCATAAGCAGAACTGACAAGACAAAAGAAACCCCAGCAAGGTCAGAGAAAGGCAGATCTGCAATCTGGTCCAGACAATGGTTGCAGTAGAAATCTACAGCAATTAACCAGGTCCGGAGGTAATCTGGGAAGTCAAGTTAACAGGTCCCAATAAGGACATGGAACACAATCAGACACAACAAAGACTTATCTTAAATAGTAGGAGAGGGAGAAAGGAGAAAGAAACATCCCCTGAATAGGCTCCTCACAGTTTTCCCACATTTGCTTCATCATAGCAGTCTGATGCTAGCTTCACAGCTGTTCTGGATGAGTGCTAGGTGCTCAGCCCCTAGGGTGGGCATAAGAAATGTTACAAGGAATGCTAGTGTTTCTTATGCTTTAAAGAATGTACAGAGCTACCTGGAAACTTGTTTTGGTCTACACCCAGCTCTGAAGCTTAAGAATTCTGTATTCATAATGACTACAATGTGTTTATTCACATAATTAAGAAAACTTATAAGAGATTTTAAATACATTTTTAAAACTAATAAATATTACTTCCAAATGATAAAATCTTATCACATATCACTGATGTTAAAAAAAAAAAAAAAGAATGGCAATATATTACATGGTCACAAGAAGAAAGCAGAGAAAGGTATAAGAGCATTTAAAAGAGGTTTTATGGTCAGAGATCCAGCAGTTGAACACCAAGACTCAGAATATTCCTATTTCTGGTTCTTTAACAGATTTGTATTTAGTTTCCAGTTGTATAACATCTGAAATAAATTTAAGCTAAAGCCTTGAATGTCCAGTTTATGTCTGAAATTATAAGAGAGAAGGGCAAAGTATCATGAAAGAAAAATTCACTGCTTAAATATCTCAAAAGAGGCATGTAACAGCATTCTGTCGCTGATGTCTAACATACAATGTATGAAAGCTATTTGTAAAAGCATAGTAGGTGCTCTCTGTCTATGCACTTACTGCAATGTCGGCAGATGAAAAGATCCTCTTATTTATTATTTCTTTTTACAACAGCTGGAAGAAAAAAGGCTCTACAGGAAATTATTCTTGTGTTCTTTTCTGCATAATCGTGGCATGTGGATTAATAATTTAAAAACTGTTTCCTTTCT
Organism: Coturnix japonica; assembly: GCF_054131305.1. Taxonomy (NCBI): domain Eukaryota; kingdom Metazoa; phylum Chordata; class Aves; order Galliformes; family Phasianidae; genus Coturnix; species Coturnix japonica. The sequence goes on along the minus strand of NC_140667.1, from coordinate 20,455,413 downwards.
TCAGTGTCAACAAGTTAGGAACATCTCAGGACTTTTAAGAGATTTTTATATAAGAGAGTTTGTGAAAGTGCCAGACTGAGAAGTTTCTCTCCACAGGGAAGAAGCAGGAAATGACAAATAAGTTTCTACCATTTCCAGCCAAACTTCTTAAAGACTACGTGAAAATAAACTCTACAAGTAAAAGGACAGCTCAGCTGTCATTCAGTTTTTGACCTCTTTACAGAAACTGCCAACCAATTTACTAGATATTTAAGGTTTTATCTTCCCTGGTTAACTGAAATTGAATATCAACCAACTTTATTCTGTACCTATGATAGGGAAGTAAAAGTAATTCTAGAGTTTGGCCGTTATATGAATCATCAACCCTGGGCTGTCATTGTATAAGTGTGAAAGAATGGCCATTTACACTGCACTTTTATGTCAACTGGTATAACAAAGTTACTACATAAGTTCTTCCTTTCTATAAATACCATCACTGGAAGTTAAAGCAGTTAACCATTTCTGCTGTATGCCTTCTAATCTCTGCCCCTCAACTTTGCATTCTGAAAATGTTACCTCAACAAGGTTTCCAGAACTGTTGATAACAATACTGCTGTACCACCAGCAGCAACAGTAGCTCTACATAAGTCTCTTCCAAGTGGTTTGCTCTTGAAGTCTGTTTTTCAGTATATCATTAAATCTCTTCGTTATGCTCAGAAGGTAATAGGAAGCATTTTAACTAACAGTTCAGTTGTATTCCTTTGCTTAGTGTAGACAAAACATCTATCTGTCCGACACTGTGAATCTCTAACTCTACAGCATTTAATGCTAAGGTGAAATGCCCCTCCAGTATAGTAGTCAGTGATAGTACCATTGAATATTTTGATTTCAGTGAATCAGTGTTTTTTTCAATACAGAATGTTTTGCATATAAAAACTGTATTAACTAAGCAACAATTAAGGTCTATAGACGGAGTTATGTAAGCAGAACAGATTTTGTTGTTGTTTTTTGATGTTATTTTAAACTAATGTAATATAGCGGGACATTCTTATTTCAACTTCATTAGCATCCTACTGTGTCAAACATCCAATGTAATAAAATAGTCAGTCCTTTAAAAAAAAAAAAATCAGAAAACACAAGGCCCAAACAAGTTCATGCTCCATTATGTTTTCATTCAAATGACATCTCTAGTGGTATGCACTTTCACAGGCCTGTGTGTGTATTTGATTTTGATTTGATTTGAAATTATCAAACTAAAGAATAAATAAATTATTAAAAACATTGCAAATATGACAATATGTTTCTGTTAGTTTCAGTGCAAACTTCCAACCTTGGTTATTTTTAATTTTCCTTTTGCCTAATTTTATTTGCTCTTTCCATCAAAGAAAAAAACTGTGAGAGAAAGTTGAAAGTAAAATCTATGTTTATATTTCCATACTTCTTTATTTTTTGAATAATTATGAGGCAGTAGACACATCTTTGCCTTGTCTGAGCAATCTGTAGGGCATTATTGCATTTTTCTATGTTTGTCAATAATTATGCTGGGGAGAAGGTAAATATTTACTTAATTCACTTGGTACAATGGAAGAATCAGCGTTGCACAGCATGACACAAAAGTTCCTACTAACTTTTTCCCATGCTTGTCAGTGTCACAGTTCCCAACAGTTCCTTGCACATTCAAAAAATATTTTTCAAATCGAAAACAAACAGTAAATTAAATACTGCTTTTATTGAGACAGCAGTGAGACTAAAGTAAATGAGGAAATAAAGTGGAAAATATGGCTTGATAACAGGTATTGATAAACACTAGAGATTGAACGGCTCATCAGAAATAGATTTTAAATTCTTAAGCAACCATGTCTAACCCAAGAGAAATTATGTGCTGAAACTTTCAATAATTCTTAAGATGTTAAAGGAGCAAAAGCTCAAGTTCTTTCCCTTTCTGCTGATGCCATTAAGGTAATAGATGTCCCTTCTGTATTTCATAAAAAATTCAAATATACAAGCAAACAAGCTAAAACCCAGCAAATTCTAGTACATTTTTAGTTTTGAATTAAAAGTTCCAGTATTTTTCCATAACTCAGGAAAAAAAAGTCTAATTTGTCTCAAAATAAAATAAACTATTATTAGAAAATAATCATTTATGTAAACATTTTATATAAAATTCTGTTCTCTCATACTTCATGTACATTAATAAATATTGCAGGGCTCTTTATATCTGCCATCACAGTTTCTAAGATGAAAGAAAATGTTGCTGACCTAGATGCAGAAAGAATTGAACTAGGAGAGAAATAATCTCTTAGACTGCAATGTAAGCAAGAGAAAAAAAAAAAAAATGCAGCAGGAAATAAAGCAGGAAATCAATGCAAGAGCACTGAATCAGCCCCTTGAAGAATTTATCTGACTACACAAATATTAGCCTCAACATATAGCAGACCAGAGCAACAGGTTTTGTACACTCTTTCCCCTTATCTAAAAACAGAACTAAATGGCAGACTAGATTTGGTTTAGAAAACAGACACTCAAAGGGATAAGAATCAACTGATGTTAGCGAGGGAAACTCAAAAAGCAAAAGGACACATTACACTTTAAAGCAATTATTCAAAAAGTAATGAGAACAATTTTCTGAATATTTATTCTTGAAGACTGAAATTTACTAATAAAATTGATCTTGAACAGAATAAATTTAAACAAAGACCAACACAGTTCATTATTTTGTAGTACTTTTCTGAAAGACAAAATATTTATCTGATTAATTTTTACTAAGATTTTTACTAATTTACTCTTCAAAAGTCCCCCACAGGAATTATCTTCACACAGGTGAACTCTCTTGCTGTCACATTTTTCATTTCTCACTCCTTATGATAGAATCAATCTTAATAGGAATTTTGTTTTAAGCAGATTTTTATTTTTTTCTTATTTTTTTCATGATAATACAACTGGCTAATGGATTCTTCAAGAAAAATGTGAATAAAATGTTAGCAGGAGATAAAAAATGGAAGCATTTAAAGATGCAGTTTGACCAGAGTCCTGATACTCATCTGTTAATACAGCACTTTGGATATGAAATGCCACTGCTATTAGGAAATGTTACATGTTATATTAAATTGAAAACACAGTTCCAGCGGCTTGATTCTTGCCTTGAACAGCATTTGATTTGTCCTAATACAAATGTGAAATGTGTATCTGAAACAGACTGAATAAGATATTTTTACTGCAGTGCATGGTGCTTGCAGGTAATATCTTTTTGCTTTTTTGCTAGTTGTAAGCACATTGTGTTGAACTCAGGAGTAGAGAAAAAACAGAAGCTGACTGATCAGCTCTGCTTCTTCTCAGAACTGTGACCCATGGCTAATGGAGAAGAACCTATCCACATATACACATGAAGCCATATAGGTTACATATTTCTGCTCATATGTGAATAATTTTTATTTATTGTTAGTGGGTTTCTTGATCTGGAACAGGAAAAGGAGAAACAAACAAATTTAATATAAATACGTAACACAACTTTCCTGTACATACTGTGCCATATACTTGAAGATAATCTTCAAAAGGAAAAGACAAATGAATTTTGGGTTTGCCCAAAAGACATCAGCAACCTTATGGTTAACAGACTTTTAGTATTATGTTATAAGCTCTCAGTATGTGTTCTGCTATAGAAGTTCCTGTAGTATCACAGAATCACAGATCCAAACCACTGCTAAAGCAGGTATCATTCACTATGATAGGTTGCACAAGAAATTGTCCAGGCAGGTTATGAATATCTCCAGAGAAGGAGACTACACAACCTCACTGCCTATCTTGTGCCAGTGTTCTGTCACCATCAAAATAAATTTGTTTCTCAAGTTCAGATTTAATTTCCTGTTATATAGTTTGTGCTCATTGCCCCTTCTCCTGTTTCTGGGCACCACCAAAAACAGCCTGCCCATACTCTCTAGACACTGACCCATTGGATACTTATAAACATTAATAAGAACCCTCGTCAGTCTTCTGTTCTCCAGGCTGAACAGTTCTAGCTCTCTCAGCCTTTCCTTGTAAGGGAGATGCTCCGGGTCTCACATCATCTCTGTAGCCCTCCACAATACCAGTTGAAATTCTAGAAATTCCCTAAAATTTCATGAACTAAGAATCCTAGAACTGGACACAGCGTTGACACATCAGGGCAAAGTAGAGGAGAAGAATAACCTCCCTTAGCCTGGTGACTACTCTTTTTAATGCATCTCAGGATACTGTGGGCCTTCTCGGACACAAGGGCAGAATCCTGCTGGCTGATAGTCAACCTGTTCTCCACTAGGACACATAGGTCATTCTCTGCAAAGAAGGTCTACCCCAATGACTCAATTGTCTTTCTGTATTTAATCATCAGATTTCACTGTAATTCCTGCATATCAACGCTATAATATTTTACAAGAGCACAACTCTGCTATCTGATAGGAAACATATTTTGTTGTTGTTTTTGATGTTGTTGTTGTTGCCTTGGTTCTATACAGGTAATTGTAACAAGCAGTTATTTGTGTAGAATGAGATACTTACGACTGTAACAGAGAGATGTAGTGCAGGGAATTACTGATCTGCTGTGATATCCTTGGTCTCGAGAAGTAGAGACACAAGATACAATGTAGAAGGAGCACAGACTGATACCAGATGGCATCACAGGCTTGGCACTAGACATCCCAAAGCTATGCACTGCTCACTAATGGTCAGTTAAAAAAATACAGACCTGGACAAAATCCATTCTAGGAATAATTAAGATAAGAAATAATTAGTACTTAATATGAGTAAAATTCAGCATTGGCAATAAATTTGGAGGTAGTGTGAAGCTGTACAACAAGAAAGAGCAACAGGGTTAAAGTATGCCAGCAAATATAGAAAGTGACCCCAAGTGGACCTAGAGGGAGTCAGAACCACTGACATGTGTTACACTCATCCTGTTGAAGGATTACAGTTGCTGATAGCTCGTGGTAATATCCCACCCTAGGATGAAATCACTAGCACTGTTGCCCAGAAGAGTAGTAAAAGAGTGATGATAATACAAGAAAAAAGAAGTGCACATATAAAGATTTTAACTGCATTATTATTTTTTCTCTTTCTGAAACAATTACACCTGGTTTATTAATTATTAAATTCTTAATAGCTCTTATACTGAATGTTTGCCTTTAATAATATATTCAGTGTATTTCCTATTTGTTCATAAACAAGATGGAATGTAACAAACTTCAGAGTATTTGCTGAATGATGACACAAATTATATTTGCATCTCTCAAGTGGTGAGCTAGGGTCTTAATGATTTCTGTTAAGTGTCTTCTATTAGCACTGATCAAGTCTGCACTCTTACTATCCAATGACTATGAATGCATTTTTTTAATTATTATTATTATTTTTTAATTTATCTTGTTCTCCTGCTTATTCTAATGTTTCCACTAGAATTCATTTTATTTCATATTTCCTTAGTCAAAACTGCAGTATAGTAAATCCTTACAACTTACTGCTTTGAATTAAAGGAAAAAATCCTTTGCCTGGGCTGAACTGAGTCCAGAGTACTCCAGTTGCACAGACGGCAGAAGATAGGTATTCTGTGATTTATAGAGCAGCCCTGATGCTTACACACCCTTTTGCTTCTGGGGAACAAGAATAAGCAACTTTTCTTACACAGACAGCAGTGTGATGGTGTCTATCCAGCCTGTTTCCTCTGCATTCAGTGCAGCAAAGTCACCACTCCTTTCCCCTGGCACATGACTTTTTGCAGCTTCTGTTCACACTGCCTCCACCTCTCAGGAGACTGTATCTGTAAGACCGTATTAGTAATCACAGTATGGCTGGACCGCTCTGTCAGTGTTAAAGCCAAATTTGCTGTCACTCAAGCAGACGAGCTAATACAACTCCCAGTTCTGCAACTTCTTGAGAGACTCCCAGTGGCTTTGTGACAGACAGCTGACTGTGAGCTCCTTTCAGGAGGTACCTTATAAATAAATGGATTATTAAAGGCAAACAGTGCCTGAAGAAGAGAAATGGTTTCAAAGACTTGGCATTACCTTAGAGAGGACTCTGAGTTTAGAGAACTGTGAGTAGGTTCTCTTTTGGCTCCAAGGAACTAAAATATTGGAGAGGGATATAATTTCTGCTCAGCTTACTAAAGGCTATTAATTCCAGAAAGTGAGGCATTTTAAAGTGATCTTGGAAAGGGAAAGAAATAGCTAGAGAAGATCCTGAATACAGATTCTGCTATGCATAGTACAGCCAAAGGCTCTTTGCCTCTACACCCATGCATACAGAAAGGGAAATAAGTAAGAGTAGATGGAATACAAGGCACAGTTAGAAAACAATTACCTAACTGTTATCATAGAAAATTCCATGATGGGACGAACCACAAAATGGACTACTATGAATGAGGGCTACAAGCTTTTTAGAAATGATAGGCAATGAAGGTGGGGTGGAGAAATGAAGAAGTTGCTTTATATTTTCAGAAGTGGATAGATGGCAAAGAGCTTCCTCTGAAAAAATAGTCATGACCAGGTTGAGAGCTTGTGAGTCAAAAGGAGGGACCAGATCAGTAAAAAATATCTGGTGGTAGACTTTTGTCCTGAGGAGGGATTACTCAGATGTTTGATGGGAAAACAACTCAGTGAACTGCAAAAAATCCAAGAGACTCCTGCAATCTATTGCGGAAAGTTCAACAGAGCAGCCAGAAATGAGGCATTAGGGGAACTGGTGCTCACCGGTGTGGAGGAGATCATTTAAGAGATTAAGATTGAAGGCATTCTGGACTTTAGTAATTACGCTGTAGTAGAGCCCGTAATCTCAAGGACTATGGGCCTGAAAAAGTGAAAAGTCAGGACCCTTATCCTGAAGACCCTGGTCTTCAGGAGAAGGAACTTTCTGGTTGTTTAAGGAACTTTTGGATGATATTAGTTGGGAAAATGTCCTTAGAGACGTAGGAGTGGAACAGAGCTGGCAGTTCTTGACCTTTCTGAGAGCACAAAGTCCACAGAGAGAGCAGTCAAAGCAGAAGAGGCAGGAAACCAGAACAGCTGAGCAAGGACCTGATGGCCAAATTGAGGGATAACAACATTTGATTAAATTTGATTCAATTCTGGATATTCCTATGGTGTATAAAAAGAGAAAAACAAAAGAATTCTAAGATATTTTATTATCAGTCTAACAGATAATATTGAAAATTACACTTGTTTAATAAAAATACTGAAGGTGATTCGATATAACAGAGCTTTTTTCATTGAGCTTCAGCCAAAGGGTCCAGCTATTGAGGCTTTGATAGATATCAGATTTCCCATGCATGAGTGAGAGTCAGAACTTGTTAGTCTATGTCCTCTTCCACTCTTAATATCGGTATTTCAGATATTTTTGCTCTTTCAAACACTGAGTTTTATTTCTTTATATATTTTTAAAAAATAAATAATATACGTAAAACAATCCTGGGAGAAAATTAACCTGTGGTCAAGTTATTTAGTCAAATTTTAATGACAATAGAGTAAGTAACTTTATAGAAAGTTAGATTACATCAGAATCTCCATATTATTCCTTAACTTACAAAGAAAAGAATTTGGAAGAATATGTGGATTTTATCTAGCAATGTCTCAAATCTTTAACAAATGTTACAGTGGAAGTATGGTGACTACAGCTTTAGGAAGCCTAGAGTCCTCTGAATTTCATTAACTATTCCATTCAGAATATGAAGTGGTGCATTACAAATCTCACATGATGTAACACAAGAAGTATTTTCAGATAAAAAAGCTGCTGAGGACTGTTTACTCTTCAAGCCAGTATGTTTACATGTAACTATTACTAAGACTGGAGATTCCAGAAAAGTACCTGGGCTTGATAAGAAGTGATAAGATGCTGAATTCATTCTTCATCTTGTAGATATTCCAAAAATTAATTACTATCACTGTGAAAAGTACACAGATTTCTTCTGCTTTTTTCCTATCTTACCTATCAGAACTATCGGTTCCTGGAGTGCCTTTCTTTTCTAAATAAACACTTTTGCATGCCAGGATACAAAGAGCATAAATGGATAAATGAGTGAACATATGAATTAACGAGCAAGAGTAGATCCAAAGGGAAAGATGTCATTCATCAGTACTTAGAGTAGCCCACTAATATTTCAGGGGTATCACTAAGACTACAGAAATGAGGCAAGACTTAGTGGTGCCATTTCAAAGTGATCCATTTAATAAATAATAGTCAAAATTCCAGGAAAATATTATTATTCTTATAATAATCATTCTCCTCATAATCATCATCATCTTCATCATCTAATTAGGCTCTAATTAGCTACTTATTATCACTCAGAGAGATGCATCTTTTCATTCTTTTAATATATACAATTAGATATAAACTTGTCTGTCACGTGTTTACAGACAGAAGACAGTAAAAAACAAAAACAAAAACAAACCAAGAAAAAACAAGCAGGAAACTGAATAAAAGTCTCAGAATTAACAAAGATTTTGCCACAGATTTCCACCTGTTTCTGTCACAAAGTTCATTTTAATTCCTGTTTTACTGCACTCAAGCATATTGTTTGTTGCCTCTCCCTATAAGTTCATAACAATTCATAACTGAGTTAACTGGATTGTTTCTTTTTTCCTTGTAAGTATCTGAATGCTGAACGAAAATTTTAAATGTTAAGTAATTAATTTTAAGACCCCCCCCCCCCCCCCCCCCAGCAATCCTTGGCAGAGGATTCTAAAAAACACTTGTGGATTTGTATGATAATTTTATACAGAGAAAGTATTTCCAAAAGAAATAACATAATTTGTTAAGTTACATAAAAATGCTTTTGATAGTGGTGGTTTTGGTTTGTTTTTTTTGTTTTTTGTTTTGTTTTTTTGTTTTGCTTTTTTGGTTATTTTGTTTTGGCTTTGGTAAAAGCATGCAATATCTTAGATTAGGTATTGAGAAACATCTAAGGGAATTTGTAGGTAGAACATTTCCAGGCAACCAAAATCCAACATCAAAAGATTTCTTTTCTGTTTTATGCATGATAGGTAGAATACGAAGAAAGCAATGAAATTAGACATTCCACTTTCATCTTGTATATATAACATCAACATATATGAGATTTCATGTCCAGAAGTACCCAAAGAAATTTTGCATTAGGTTAACTTTTCTGTTTTGCAATGTATTAGTTAATTCTAGAGAAAAAAAAAAATAACACTCAGAGTCTTCTCTCTTTCCATCAATGCTCTTTCCTCTTCCCCTCTATCTTCCCTGCATTTCTGCTAAATTTACAATTGAAACTCCAGGCAATGTGGCAAACTCTGAGGCAGCAAGAGTTGTTTTTATAGTTCACAGCCACAAAGACTACCTGAGGTCAGAAGTTACTTTGATCTTCTTGGCTCCAAGAAGGAAGGAATAACAGTGCCACCTGAATTAAGAAAAAGATAACTACAGTACTTTAAGTACAGTATTCAAGTACAGTATTTACAGGGGATTGCTCTTGGGATATGTGGATTTCAAGCAGAATTTAATTTTATGTGTGTTAAAAATATTCTTGAATCTATAAGTGAGGTTACTTGATATTGAAATAGGTTTCAAGGAAAAAAACAATATTGCCTGGGAAGTAGAAAGGGAGAGAAGAAGGGAGGAACAAATTTTCAAGCAGTAACTTGGGAAAATTTTGCATCCTTGGAAACTTGATTCTTACTGATATTGCTCCATCTCTCTGACACCACATCTACATCAGGTATCTACTGAAACCAGAATAATCCTGAGAACCCATTAGTAATAAAGACAGTATCAAAAACAAATGCACAAGATCTCTTGCTTGCACTGGAAACTGAAAGAAATAGGAGTATAATTATTTTTTTTTCACCTGTTCATGTACATTTGCACAGCTGTCAAAAAAGGGATTCAGTTCTAGTTTTCTTTCTCCCCACTTGTCATAACTATTTATATGGTTTTCATCCATGCTCAGAAGACAACTACAGTTCCATACTACTGCAAGTATTTTTTTGAGTAATATACTCACCATATACAAACATATTTACTAATGGTTATGACTTTTACATATCCATTCAAATGATAATATTCTGTTGGAATGCTTTTTTCCAATCTACTTTCTTCCTGTTTGTGTTTGCAAAATGGAGAAATGCATTTCCTGTAAATTATCACACTAGTTTATAAGAAACTAATCTATTTTTTCCCTTGCCTAGAGCTTTTGCTTGTGACTTTTACTCTGTTTGTAATCTAAAAATATTTCTGAAGATGCTGAATGTAATTGTGATAATTTCCCAGCCTTGTCAAATATGTTTTATCTGGTCTTAAACATTACATGTATTCTTTTATTTATCTCTTTTCTGGATGGATCTGTAGTAGGAAAGCAGTTACTTGACACATGATGGATTAAATAACATAATCTTCAACTTTTCTCCTGCAAAGCAGACTGCCCCCATTTGATTTATTGATTTATTCATAATGAGAAAACAGTGTGCATAAAGTATATGCTAAGCATAACAAGCCATATCTTTAAACCTAAGTGCAATCCATAGCATGGCTAACAGAAAGTTATTACTGTAATTCAATACATTTTTGAAGGTACTATTCTGGTAGGAATTAGTTTCTTCTGAAAATAAACCCTGCAGTGTATGAAGATAACAGTCAGCTTCTTTTCCTGAAGCATTTATTTTTTTCAGCAAAAATAGGATAACAATTTTTTTTTCTTTCTTTTTCTTTTTCTTTTTCTTTTTTGTTTTTGTTTTTGTTTTTTTGTTAAAAGAATGAAAACGCTGAAATCTATGTGGAATTTGCTGTCTGTTCAAAGGAAACCACTAAGCCCATTGATAATACACACTGTGTCATTTCAGCAATGGAATGCTGTAGGACTGCCCTATTGAGTGTATCAGAGCCTCTCCTGTGAAAACAGATCTGTTTGCTCTTACAGCACATGAAACTGGCTTTCTTCACTAGTCACAGGAGCCTATTCTGTACCAACAGAGAAAAAGGACTGTCAGCCAAGAGTATCTTTCAATGTAATATTGCTTTCCTATTCAAGGGGATTATATTCTTTTTGTTTGTATAAAAAAGAGCTGATTTTATTAGAGATTGGGATAGCCTCCTAAGAGAGCAGTTCAGAAAGACTCAAATGCAAGGGTTCATTTGTCCTTAATTCAGGGATTAGACAGAGCTGGACAAAGTTGATTTCCACTCAATATGTGTATATATATATATATATATATAAATGTAAACATAGGAAGCACACAGGAGAAAATGAAAGCAGGGTATACTGTGATAATGCTTAGCTTGGAAGTATCACATAGAAAGAGGTTAAAAACCCAAGGACAGCCTACAAGACAGAGGCACTGAACTGAGCTGAGACTCATATTCTGGGTAAAAGTGGTAAAGCTTCTACACTGCTGAACTGAAGCTAGTCAGGACAAAGGTGAATACTGAAAAGTTCCAGCCTGACTCTTGAAGAAGTTGAACTTTTCTTTCTCATTCTCCTTTTTATTTATTTATTTATTTATTTCTCTATTTCTCTCTTTATCTCTTTTTTATTTCTCTTTCTTTCTCTCTTTCTTGCTCTCTCCCTTTTGTTTGAATTAGAGAACAGTTCAACTAAATCCTTGCTTGATTTTTCTCATCCTCCTACAGGAATTTCAGTAAGTTATTTAGATGCACAAATCGTGACTATTTCTGCTTACTTCAAGCTTTCATTTACTACTGTGGAAACACAGCTGGGCCTGTTAGTCTCAAAGACAGTATGATTTTAAGAAGAAATTTAAACAGATCTGGATTCTACTGTGTTCTTTTGACACTTTCAAAAAGATATAGCAAAATATTTTCTTGCAATATTTGGAATTAAAAATAAATTATTTATTTTTATTTCAAAATTGCAATGCCCAATATCTGTAGCATTGGTTGGTGTCATAAACCCATAACTAGTGTGTAGATTCTTGACAGTATCTGACATATTGTTGAAATAACAGAATTATGTACTCTAAGCATATTCTATCTACCACTAAAGAAAAAAAGAAAGAGAAGAAAAAGATACACTACACTTATCCTGTATCTTCATAATAATAAAAAATAACATTTTCATCACCTTCACCCCCAAAGCATAATTTCAGTGGAGCTCTGGTGATGTTTTAAACTTTAACAATGACATATGTTAGGTAGAAAAAAAAATAATCATTCACTATGTATGTTACACAGGAGACATAAAGCTATGTAATAAATAATCAGTTCTGAAGATAGGTCAGTACTCATGCAAACTTTGAGAGAGTATGGATTACAGCACTGAAATCAGGACTTGGTCTTATGTTTTCAATTTCAAAGTTTCTAGTGGCTTTCTGAACATCATTATATGATATATTTTGTTATCTTAATTATGAATACAATTTATTTATGCTAAGAACAGCCATTCCGCTTCATAAATCAACATAACGCTAACCTGGTCACTACAAAACCTACATCCTAATATGCTAGATCTCAAACTTCAGATTCCCAGACCTGCTTTACTATTCTTCTCCTCCTTGCACTTGCAAAAGTGCAGAGTGTCATGGTTTTACAATTTTGCTATCAGTATTCCACATCCTAACATCATATAAAGCATGAGCTTGAGGCAGCTACTGTAACCCTGCAAGGAATGACTCCTGCTGCTCCTTTTCTTTCCTTTCTGCTTGTGACTAAACTTGCATCCTACTTGCATAGGAATTACATGAAAACTAAGCTATCTTCTTTCAAGAGCTAAACTAATATCATACCAAAGCAAGTGGGAAAAAAAAGAGGAGAAAACTTAATGAGGAAGGTGGGTATAAGGCATGTCTAGGACTAACATTTAACTGATGCAGAATTTTGTCTAAGCGCAGCATTGTAACCTGTTCAATCTTCTTCACAACATAGCAAATATGAACTTCTAATTGTTTATTTTTATCAGACAAAAATGTACATTGGTTTTAACGATGTTTTAACCAATTAGAACTGCTATCTAATTAGAGCTGTAAGACCTTGAGAAACTGCATTTAATTTTTCCTGTTTAGTAGAGCAGTTCCATAATAGCATGGGAAAGATGCTATCAGATCTCTGACCACTCTGATTTTAACTTGTCTGAGAATGGTGCCACTGCAAGATCTCAGAGAATACTGTATAGGAAGAAATGTATCTGTGAGAATAGGAACACATCATACATTCATAATGTGATGAGATAAACTGATTTTACTGCCATTATATGTTCTTTGCAACTAACTGTAGACTCTGCATTACCTCAGCTGACTGACATAACTGGGATCCTGCGTTCTTCATATGAAAATATATCTCTTTGCATCACCGTAGCTGCAAGAAGTGGGGGAGTAACATATAACACCTTTGGGCTCACATGGAGAAAGAACAGACTGAGGTTTAAGTTGGTACTTTTTATGTCAGCTGCTTCCCCCAACACTGCATTAATTTGAACAGAAATCTAAGATGAATTGAGACACCAGTAAGTCATTCTTCACAAACACCATTCTACTGACTATCATTGGTTAGCGTAATCAAAGGAGAAAACATTTTCCTTACAATTACTGCAAGACATAGACACTTCTTTTTCTGTAAATAAGGGAAATCATCACTGTTGTACAGAAATATGACCTTTAAATTCTTGCCGTGTTTAAAATATGATTACATTTCAGAAATTGATTTATTTCTACCATTTGTCATTGTGAGAGGCAGAAATTTCAACGTAAGAATCTACAAGTCTTCTAACAAAGTAAAGTCAGATCATCATCAAAGCCCCTTATAGTCATAGTGACCTACAAAGATTAATTTTTTCTTAGGAGGTATCAATTAACTGATTAATAATAATCAGGTGTCAAAGTTCAGTTTTGAAAAAAATGATGTGTGAAATAATTTGTAATGTCAAAGTCATACTCAGATTACCAGATCTGAGATAAAAATCTTTCCTGATCCAGTTTTGATCTTCCTTGGCTGTCCTACTTTTAAGCTTGACTCTTCTCCTCCTTGTTTCAGCATTTCTACTCTGTTTATTTTATGATAATGAAAGTATAAATTGTTATTTGATATTGCCACCTGTATACCTTCACTGACAGTACTGCAAGAGTGGCCTGTGAGCAACTACAGTAGTTATCAGTTTACCACAAATTCAGGTGTGAATTGTAGATCAACACTGTGCAGGAGCTGATGATGTAAACAAGCTAATATGGTATGATTGCTGGTGTAATGAATGTCTTGGGTCAGATAGTAATGGAAACATTATGTTAAGAATAATGGTTAAGATTATGATGCTAGGATTATTCTCCACTTTTGATTATGGGATCTATAGGGATACTCAAATTTGAATATCAGTTGTGCCTGAGTAAAGAGGTGAGATATGAGCATCAGGATACAAAGTGGTTAATGTATAATTTAGAAAATACTCTATGAGCGATAGTCTGCAGCTCATTAATCTTGAAGTTTTTTTTTCCCTAGGAGGATTTACGTTTTTGGAGGCCATATTTGAAAAATGGAATATATAAAAAAAGATTCAGAAGATACAGAACATAAAATGAACAGTGTCTAATTTTACAGGAAAAATAAAACACAACAGTGTATAATGGAAGCAAATAACAAAATGGTTTTGTTTGTTCCTTTTTTGTTTGTTTGCTTTTTACTCTCCAAATGCAGCATCCTTCAACTTCTGTTGTGCCTAGTATTTATCTTGTCCCAGTATTTATCTTTGTATATATATATATATATATATATATATATATATATAAAGACTAAACCGGAATTCAAAAATTATACATTCACAGAAAGTGATAAATACACACTATGCCATTTTCTAACTAAAAAGCTTGTTTCATGAATCACTTAATCAGGCTGTAAAATGACTTCCTTTTTAGGAGTGGAATGAAAATAAATATTAAGATTTTGCTTAACCAAAATTAGTACTATCTTAATTCTAGTACCTAGAATTATTATTATGTAATCCTAGGCAGATAAATCTTGCTGCTAAACAGGGAACGCTTCTTTCCCCTTACTTATATGAAAACTAAAGGAAATACTGGGAATGTATTTCCTGAGATTTCTGTCATGAGAGGAGAGTTGTAAACAAATTCCTCTGCTCTTGCATTGCACTGCCTAAACATAGGAGCATGAGATTTTATCAGTTTGATCTGATCATGCATAAAATACATTTTTTATTAGGTGTAGAATTAGCCAATCCTATTAAATTTGTTTGGAAAAAAATATGAACATCTGTTATTGAATTCCTTCAACAGAGAATTTCATAGACTGTTATCAGATGCTTCATACTTTTCCATTCTTTCTAGTTCCTTCCCCCTCCCAACTCCCAGATAACAATAATTGTTAAAAATGAAACAGTAAAACAGTAGTGTTATTTGCACTGGAACCAATTTTTTTTTCTTACATATGAAAACAAAGCCACAAATGCAAGAGGGTGCATTCTTCTGCAGTCTGCATGCTGACTGACTCTAGGTGGCAGATTTGCTAAGGAACTTCTTCAACCTTTCTCAGTGTTGTCAAAGTAGAAAACAATCTTTTTTTTTTTTTTTTTTTTTTGTAGAAAACAATACCACCAGATGAAATCTACAGTCAGTCAATATAGTACTGTTAAGAACAAAAGTTTTAGTTTGATTCTACCATATGTGCACTACATTATGATGTTTATAAATAAAATATTTTTAGTAATAATAGTAATAATTGCCATAAAAAAGTAGTAATAAGAGCAATAACAAAAATAATAATACCAAACTGGTATACTTATAAACAAAATAATACTTAGGTGCTTGCCATAATTTTGAGCTGCATACGCATAAGAAAAATAAATTGTTAAAACAGATTATGGAATCTATCTATCTATCTATCTAATTCTATTAATACTTTGGACAAAATAAACTGAATCTCAAAAAAAAATAAAAAATCTTGAATCACATAAAAAATGGAAGATATGAATATTTGTTTGTATTTGTATATATATATATTTTTTTATGCTTTTTTTTCCCCTCTTCTCTTGGTGATTTTAAATATTTTAACTGAGAGGAAAACACTTAATAAAGACCTTACTTTTGTAAAAATTAAATTTAAAGACCAAAATATTTTATACAGGGCTATGTTCAAGGCTATTACTATAAAAATAATTAAAGTTAGGTCTGGTGTAACTTAGGACTATCTGAAACAATAAGCTTTACCTCTCAGTAAAAATGATTTGAGGATTTGCATAATGTTAGGGATAATTTTATTGTGTTTTTTTGTTTGTTTGTTTGTTTTGAATTTAAATGTAGAAAAAAAATTGTACAAATTATTAATCAAATTGGGTCCTTGTCAGTCTGCTTTCCCAGAATTCAAAGCAAGCCTTTTCATCTACAAATTATTTGATGCATATATTACAGCTGAAATATCTAGATATTACGTGTCGAAATGATGGTTTTTTCCTTTCAATGAGTTTCACTCAGGATTACTGGTCAACTGCCTTTAACATAGATGAAAACAGATTAACCTTATGCTCTTTTGTTTGTCCGCTTAGGTTTTCATCTCAGAAGGGAGAGTTGCTAAATTGAAATAATCTGGAACATCGTTTTACTGCTGAATAGTTAAAGTAGAAATAAATATAGTGCTGTCAAACAAATTATTTTCTGCTCAATACATACAATACAGGCACAATACAGCTTAGTGGTGTTACAGGATATTGAGTCACTACATGACAAGAAAGAAAAATTACTCAAGCTACATTTACAAAATGATTTATATGCTGGACCATAGTGGATTTAATTGTAACCAACTTCACAAAATACAGCCAGGTTATCTCCAAAGATTGGAATAAATGCTGAGTAAGTATTTGCTTTGCTGTACTTTGGCAATATCACAAAATTTAGATTATTCATACATATATAAAATAGAATCTATAAAACTGTATCATGAAAATGTACAGAGTACCTGTAAGTGAAAATTACTTCTAATCACTGAGAACTTCTATTACACTCATCATTACAGTAAATGAAGGAACTTAATCAAAATATTTTCCCACAGCTTATTTCTTCTTATAACTGCACAGTGTTTTGCACACCACATTTTCCTATTGATCCTTCGACTTGCATTGAACTGTTAGAAAAAATATATATATATATTACATGTTTTTATCTTCATCTGTGGTTTTCCCATTACCCTAAATCTAGATCCATCAATTACACAGGTCACACTGTAGCTGAGCTTCCCTTTCCTGTTACAATGATTATTTGAATTCTTTTATGGAAGATATTGCAGTTTATTAAAGCAATATGTAGGAGCAGAGCCAATATTGAATTTTGAACACAACTGTTAAATGGACAATATATTTTATAATATTAAGAGAATCTTGCAAACTACCTTAGAAAAACAGTTCTGAATAAAACTGATATAATACAATTGTCATGCTGAGCTATGCAAAAAATTTAGTAGAAGACAAATAACTCCATGTCCAAATACATCCCCACCTCATCTCTGCCATCCAGGGATCTGTTAGTGGATCAGTTCTCAGGTTTCAAACTCTGGTAAATTCTGGAATAATTTAAGCTTCTGTTAATAACTGACATATTTCTCTTAATACCTGTGCAAACTCTACATATCTACTTTTCTCTCCTACTTGTTATGATTATATTCTTCTGATCATTTTCCAAGGTTCATCCCTAATTATTTCCCTCTGTGCCCTAGGAACTTTTCTCTCATCAATATCTTATCTGTCCTTAAGCGGTGAGGGTGACAATTTTTGCCTTTCAAAAAGTCATCTATCCTTTTAAGACACCTCTGCCTGGATATCGTAGGCAATCCTGATACTACATCCTCAACTGCTTTCTCCAGCTTCTAACCTATCTCAATGATTTTTACAACTCTTGAAACTTTTCAACTCTTATCAAGCAGTATATTTCAGTATGGTTCCCTTTAAGCATAAACAATCCTATATCCAGGTTTATGTACTCCATTCAAAAGTAGAAACCTCTGATGACTTTCTTGATCAAAATCTGGTTCTTGCTTGAATTTGGAACAGCTGTAAGCTAGCTGATAAAATTTCCGCATATAAAGTGATCTGTCCCTTCTTTTTTGTGCCATCTGGGTTTGGTATTGTCATGTTTGTAACCAATCATGCAACATGGACTTATAGCTCAAACTTCACTACTGTGTTAATAAATTTTTAATGTTTTTTTAGTTTTTTGTTTTAAAGCCCTTGAAAAAACAATATTTGATACTAAGAGACTATTAGAGCAATGTCTCTGATAAACGTAGAGAGCCAAATGCAACCAATATATCACGAATACATTCTCTTCATCATAGCACAAATTTTAAAATATTTCTTTTAATTTCCCTTAATGTTATAACTAGAAAGGATCGAACCTGTAGGATCAGTGTTTTCTTTTTCTCTTCTACTAGGCCAAAAGGCCTTATGTCATGTTCATGTTGTAAAGTATTCAAACTCAAGTGCTCTGGATGTGAGATATTTGCTTTTTTTTACGTAGATAAGTTTTGATATTGTCCCTTTTCAAATGTCAAGCTTTAAATCATAATAAAGATCTAGAATTTGTTTTAGTTACATACAAGAGCTAAAATTAATGTTCCAAAAGCATAATAACATATGACTGATGCATTGGATTGAGGCACCAAAATAGCAGGATTTCTTATGGAAACTTTGCCAGAGAATATCAATGTCTTGCTAACTACAGGATTACTGTAAATAGAGTCTGCTTGTAACAACTGTTATGTATAAAATTAGTAAAGTTTAAAATCCACATACAGATGTAGAAATGTAATTCTATGTATTTGTTCTATTTTACTTCCTAAAGCAGTACATTTCTTTCCAATATAAGAAACAACCAACATTTGGACTGTCTACTTTACATTTGGTTCCCATCTTCAGCTTTACAAATAATTTGATGCGTAAGAGAAATCAGAACCTTCAACATTTCAGACAGATAGGAGCATATGAATGTCTACCTGCTGTCATTCATAACTGCAGTAGAAGAGCTCTTCAGACTGAAGAATTAAAAATCTGAAGCAAAAGACTAAAAATCTTTCACCCACAGAAGAGATATACACAAATTCCGCTCTTCACAAAAGGCGGAAGGAAGAAATAAATGTCAGCTACAGGTTTGTCTATCTGACATATTCAGTAACTAGCCTAGTTCTCTACTAAGTGTTGAAATACAAGAAAGTCCTGTAGTCCTTTCCAGCGTTTATCTAGATCATTAATGCATGTTTTCAGCACTGAAGGACTTACAGACAGGTACCATCCTTCCCAGAAAAAGACTTACCAATTTTTTTCCTCAGAAAGAGATATGATCACTCTTTTTCTTTAAAAAGGTTTTTGATTCTTTTTCACTTTCAATATAGTTATTTTTTTTCACTTTCGATATACTTTACACCTCATAGGTCTCCTGGAATCTCTACAAATGATTATCTGCTATAAAAAAAATAAAAATGGGATAAAAGGAAGGTTCCTCTCTGACACAATGGCAATAATGTATCTACTGAACATATTAATTCCCATCTAAGCTCTAAAAGACTGAGAAGAGAGTGACAAGCACTGCCTCCACATTTAGGCACTGTTGGTATATTGCTCAGGTATTTCAATTTCCTATGGACAGACAAATCCTTGAATATTCAAAGCATGTTTTGCTAGATTAAAGGAAATGAACAACAAAATGCGTAGAGATAGAAATTTCTTTTATCTTTAGCTAGATAACTTATATTCAGGGGATTTCCCACATACTTATGAGACATGCCTGGCTCTTCAGAAAATACAGTAGAAGACACATGAAATGTACAGTTAATTTCCTCCATTGTATAATAGATCCTGTTCTGGACTACTACATTAGTAAAGACAAAATGGCTGAAAAGATGAAAAAAAAAAGCATATGTCATGTTTTCCTGGGTATGTTTCTGCAATCAGTGGACTGCATCCATGCTGTTCTGTTTTGTTGCAGACAATATTAGTCTTCTTAGATCTGACTGAACCTTATTTGAATCCACTCTTACTTTGAGATCCAAAAGAAGCTTGCAGCAATTAGTTTGCCAGGCAGTAACAACACAAAGCCCTTTTTAAAAAAATGTACAATTCTACTAATAATTTATATCTCTTGAAATATGGAAACAAATCTTCTACTCAACTCCTTCATTATATTAGTTGTATAAATTCCTATTTTCCATTTTATATCTTTTACAGGCAGAATAATTTTTGTCTGCTATGTCTTCAACACTTCGACCCTTTTTCATGTGCTTCCTTGTACTATTGCATTTAACACCTGGAATTTAGCTGAATAAATATTTAAATTCTGGAAGGATTTTGTAAGATTTCATATAACAACCTATAATTTAAAATTTATTTCATTTATCTCCACTCTCATAAAATTATAAAAGAAATCTCTATCGTTTATCTTTTACATTTACTGTATTCTTTTTTTTTTTTTTTAATCAACATTGAAGCTTACAAAATTGCAGTGATAGAGAAGCGCAGTAAATTTCTTTCTTGCAAAAATATATTTTCAGAGTTATTTTTGTCATTCAACAAGCATGCTATCTCCATCATTCAGCAACTTTGCTCTGAAAAGCTAGAATATTTTCTGTTCTGGTTTGACCTAATGAAATGAACATTATCAAGAGGTCAAAATACCCAGTTTCAGTCTCTAAAAATTATTTCATATTTCAGGGTGCTTGTGTTCATGCTAGAGCAATCTATTAAATATGTATTTGATAAACTACATTCTAAATAATGAGTGCTTTCAATACATGAAAAATCTGGCTTGATTTAATTCACTTTATATATATTTCCCTGAATTATTATAATTACTTACAAGAAGCAAAATAATTCTACTTTTAAAATATTTTTCCTTTGGTTAAAAATAAAGTTTCTTCTTAATTTTGAATATATCTATACAACTTTAGGCTAGATTTAGCATTGTTATTCACTCCATCTAATGATGTAACACCACAGACAGGTTTTGTTACCCCTTTATAATGCATTTAAAAATGAAAAACAGTAGGGTTTTACAGTGTGGATTTCTGGACGGTAGAATGTTTATCATTCATTTTAACATGGAGCTTGCATAAAGATTCCAAGAAATAAGCCAATGGAAGGAAAGGCACTGAATACAGAAAGTAACCAAGGCAGACAATAAATCATTAAATTTATCTTTAAAAAAAAAATGTTATGTTGCCTCATAAACTACTATTAATTTATCTTCATTCTTCTGGACAGTTCCTAATGAATGAGTTTGGAATAGTTTAACCACAGTTCAGGGAAGAAAGAAAGTAATTCTTTTTTATTGTTTGTGCATTAGGACTAAGTAAAGGTGTAAAATAGCATGTAGTTTCAATACTATATCTGATTTTTTCTTACTGTAGCTTTACAAAACAAGAGAGATGCAAAAAATAAAAGGCTACATTCCTATCACCAAGATCTCATCTTTAAGTTTGCAGTGTTTTCTTACATTTCACTTCTTAAGCTAACTCAAGATATTACTTATTTCATATTGTAACATTTCATTATTTTATACCCAGCAGGAATTCCTGTGTCATCTCATGATGGAAAAATCATAAACCATGGGAGCAGTGATGTAATTCTCCAAGCAGTCTGCCTTGCAATTTCTTCTTTGTTTACTTGCAGTTTCAATGTTTAATTCTTAGAAAAATATGTCAACCTTTGCCCACAAAAGAAGTGCAATAGCAACTAACTTATTTTTAAGATCCCATTCACCATTTGATTTTAGATTGGATCTTTCTATATGGAATTCAATGCAAAAACTGTTCCTTCTCAAGAACTTAAAAAATAAACTCAGAAATAGAAAGATCAATAGTAAATGCAGTAATGGAAATATTTTCTAAAATTATTTTTGTGCTAGTTCATTCTGCAGAAGGTAAGAATATGAAGTGGTGGAGGGAACAGATGCCATTCAGAGGGACCTCGACTGGCTAGAAAGCTGGGCTCGGGTAAACCTAATGAGGTTCAACACGGCAAAGTGCAAGGTTTTGCGCTTGGGCCGGAAGAACCCCAGGCACCTGTACAGGCTGGGAGGAGTGGTCCTTGAGAGCAGCTCGGCAGAGAAGGACCTGGGGGTCCTGATGGACGATAGACTCAACATGAGCCATCAGTGCGCTCTGGCAGCCCGGAAAGCAAATGGGATCCTGGGCTCCATCAGTAGAGGGGTGGTCAGCAGGGATAGGGAGGTGACTGTCCCTCTCTGCTCTTGTGAGGCCCCATCTGGAGTACTGTGTCCAGGTGTGGAGCCCTCAGTATAAAAAAGACATGGAAATTTTGGAAAGGGTCCAGAGGAGGGCCACGAAGATGATCAGGAGGCTGGAGCACCTCCCCTATGAGCACAGGCTGAGGGAGTTGGGTTTGTTCAGCCTAGAGAAGAGAAGGTTGCAGGGTGACCTCATTGCAGCCTTACAGTACCTGAAGGGAACTTACTCCCAGGAGGGGAGTAAACTCTTCGAAAGGGCTGACAATAGCAGGACTAGGGGAAATGGTTTTAAGTTAAAATAGGGAAGATTTAGGTTGGATGTTAGGGAGAAGTTCTTCACTAGGAGAGTGGTTAGGCCCTGGAACAGGCTGCCCAGGGAGGTTGTGGATGCCCTGTCCTTGGAGGTGTTCAAGACCAGGTTGGACAGGGCCCTGGGCAACCTGATCTAGTAAAGGTGTATGTTTGGTGGCCCTGCCAGGCAGGGGGGGTTGGAACTACATGATCCTTGAGGTCCCTTCCAACCCGGGTCATTCTGTGATTCTGTGATTCTGTGAAGCCAGGTTTTCATTCAAATCTAACAGCATCTCTGATATTGGTACTGGAACTAGAATGCAGCTTGAAACAATAGAAAAGCACCTACAGTGAGGGACATACACCCTCTGCAAGTGCTTTTTAGTAGCACAGCATCTGAGACTGCTCGGATCTGGAAGAGTTTCACATTCGGAACACGCAGGACTCACCTTCTTTCTTTACAAGACTGATTATATTTTCACACTTGAAGGCTTGCATCAGCACAGAAGGGTTGTACATGAGATCCTGACACAAAAATTTTGTGCACACCATCACATCAGAGCACATCCTAAGCAACAAGGCTTAGGGACTTGCCTGAGAGAATAGGTAACTTATTCAGTGTCTCAAAGACAGCATGTGCTTTGCCCACAAACATGCATTGCTATTGCCAGCAGTGCACACAAAACCACACAACAGCCAAATATGATTACACTGACCAAACCCACAATGTTCCAACATCCCAGCATAAGCTATAAATTCTCAAGAGCTGCTACGTACAGACAGATTTCATAGCCTGCTCAACCCCTCTTCTTCTCTGTCTTCTAAAACATCAGGTTGTCCATCAAACTAAACTGATTTTAAGTGAACTACACAGACTATCTGAAAGACATGCATGAAAGCTCATCTAGGTTTATACAGAATAGATTAGCAGAAGTTTTTAATTTCTTTGTGAAATATTCCCAGGATGTTACAGTAGTGATAACTTTTCTATTAAAACCCTTTTTATGTGTTTTCTCTTCTTTCAAAATCAACTTTTTTGTCTTTGCTCCCACCTTCCAAACTCTAAAGTGTGATGATGTGAATCTTCAAAGGGAGAACTGCCTCAAATTAACCTGTACAGATATAATCTGAATTGGTCTGGTAGAACTCTCATTCAAGGATAGACAGGAGAGAATACATGAATGCTAAGTATCCCATGCAAATGCATCTGGGAACCTCATTATCCATTTGCAGTTAATTCTCTATTAAACTGATTTCCTAAGACAGACTAGGAAGCCAGGCTGTCAGTCTCTGTGGCAGTGAAAGAGAATTTTTTTAGGTATGAGGAACTGGAGATGGAAGTGAACTTGTCTCTCGTGAAAATTGTACCATGCTGCTAACTGTCTCCTGCTTCTTATGTCATATTTCAGACCTGCTTTCCTCCTTAATATTCGTAGATTCCCTTCCCTCCATTCTTTGCCAGAGACAGCTCCTTCTACAAATTAATGGCTACTTTTTAAAGTGAAAACAAGGATTCTTTTCAAGAAAAAGTGTAGTCCTTTCCAGCTCATGAATAATGCACCCAGAGAAATCAGTCCCTAGATGAAGAATATTGTGCTTCCCTAAGGCTGTAAGTTTTGTTTTAGGATTTTTAACAATTTCATAATAAATTTGCAACAGTAATTTTACCAGTGGAAAGCTAAACAGGAAAAAGATTATGATAAAGATTTCCCTGTAACTTTATTTTAAATCAACATTTGCAATGAATATAAAGAAGGTGGTATCTAGATGTATTCTGTTACTAGCAATGTGACAGCAGAGGAATCAGTTTCAGAGTAAAAAATAGAGACTAAGAGGAGAAAGCTGGCAGAGTTGGGACTCTTTAATACATTATTCTACTAATAGGTAGATAGGTTATACTCTAAACCATATTCTCTTTTATTAATGATTCTTCATGTTGCTACACAAACAAACAAAAAAAGGCATCTTGGTTTCAATGAGAAAGAAATATGCTTGCATGCCCTACATTATAATCCTCCTGTATTAGAATCAGAGCAATGGAAACACACCATGACATTTCATATAAATAGCAACATTAAAAATATTTAGACACCAAAGAGAAAACTAAAGGGAAAAAAAGGAAAAAAATAAAAGGAAAAAATAGTAGAGCTACATTTTTAAATGGGGATGAAAGTATAAATAACTTGTTCTAGCTTTGATTATGAACTTTTATTTAAAGGCTCCTGACCTTTAAAGTTTCCTAAAGTTGTTTCTCTCTTCCTCTTACTGTCACATTTCTGTCTGTAAATGTTATCACTTCCTGTACTACAATGTCAGAATGACCATTATTTTTAAAATTACTTAAAGGAATTTTTATGTTAGTAATAATCTAGTACATTCACACAGATGAATTTTCCAAAATGAATAAAAAAGATAAGAATTATATTAAGAAATGGTTTGAGATGAAAATTAAACTTATCTGTAAAACATCATATTAATCTGAACAACAGAAAGAGAGCTGATTTGATGCAAAATTTATACCTAAGGCTTGCTTTGTAATATACATCCTAGAAGTCAGACTTGAACAACAGCAAGTCTGATTTAAGTTAATGTACAGAACAAAGCTGACCATTCTCCTTCTTTACCTGGGGGACAGACTAGTTATTATGTGAGTCTTCCTTAAAGTGATGCCACCTATTTATTTATCTGGAAACTACAAGAGATACAAAGATCAGGATATCACTATTTGATAGAGGAAATTCTCAGCTATAAAACAGTATTTTTCATATTGCCACCACTACCATATGTATTTTCAGTAACAGTGAACAGGAACCTGCATGCTGCGCTCATAAAAATCTATACTAACAGAGGCAACCCCCTGTTTCACACTTGCTATGATAGCAACATTGCTAAGAAAACATTCCCACACAGTTCATCTTTCATCAGCCCAAACAGATGGAAGTCAGAAGGCATCAAGTCTGGACTACCCTGTGTGCATGGTAGGACAGTAAAGCCAAGACTGGCAATGTGCTCCACTGTGTCAAAAAGGGCATGGAGGCTAGTGTTATCACATTGCAAGAAAAAGTTTATCATCTTCTTCTCTGGCCTGACTCTGAAAGTCTGACACTACAGCTTAGTCAGTGCCAT
Organism: Coturnix japonica; assembly: GCF_054131305.1. NCBI lineage: Eukaryota > Metazoa > Chordata > Aves > Galliformes > Phasianidae > Coturnix > Coturnix japonica. Next base: position 20,429,857 of record NC_140667.1, on the reverse strand, counting down.
GGTATGGAGGTCAGAGTTGATGGCTTGCCCAGATTCCAGGAAATCCAGAAAGATCACTTCTTTCCTATCCCAAAAGACAGTGCACATCATTTCACCCACTGAGGACCATGTCCCTATTTTTTTTTTGGTGGAGGATTTACATGTCATCATTCCAATGGACTGCCATTTTGACTCTGGCTCATAGTGGTGACATGACATCTTGTCACCTTCAGCCTCATATTGGTTCAGTAGGTCTGACAAACTTGCTTATAGTGTTATTTCTGTTCATGTGTGAACATTCATGGGACCCAGCTGGTGGAAACTGTAATATTGCAATGTTGCTATCATAACTACCAACACATTTAAGAATATTTTCAACTGCATACCCTGTTCCCTGGTCAAGAAGTAAATAGATAAGAAACAAATGCTATGAAGACTTTTCTTTGTCAAGAAGTTAAATCTTGTTAAGCAAGTATATATATCTTAAAAATAAAAAAAAACACCTCATAAAACACAAATGAATATGCTGTGAAGAAAATCTCATACAAGTGTGCATGAAACCTCTCATGACTGATCTAATGTAAAACAGAGCTCTTCATGAGAGACATGCCTCATCCATGGAAGTTCATGAGATCATCCACAAAATAGATGATGAAATATAAAGGAGCCATTTCTTTTCCAGTGTTCAGGTGAATGACAGTGACTAAATCCAAGGAGTGTTGTCTCTGTCATTAGATGTTTGCTCTCTGTGACAATTTGCTGTAAGATGTGGAAAATGCTGTTAAAGAACTACCTATTCAAAGGTGATTTTGGCTCTCCTTAGCCTGACTACAAAAATAATTGGTAGCTATTCTCAAATGTGTCTAAAAATTAAGAGTTCCAGCTAGCTTTAGTCAGAGGCTACAGTGTCTGCCAGGGTTGTGACAGCATTCCCAATCTCCACAATTTTTTGTTTCCATGACTTAGAAGGGCCAGCTCTGAATGAACACTGGTGGTGGCTATGGGGAAACAGCTCTGTGAGAGCCTTTACAAAGAGTTGCTTCATACTCAGGCATGGAACCTCACTCTCACCTGCAGATGGATTTAAGAGAATTGGCATTAGACAATATCTAAAGTCCCTTCCAACCCAAGCCATTCTATGATTCTATTATTCCATGATCTCACTGGTCCAGGCGCTCAGATAGTGCTGCAGACAAATGCTTAATCGGTAAAGAAAAAAAGATGAAAAAAAAAAAAAAATGGAAAAAAAAATCCAGAACAAAGGCTTAGTTTTTCAATAAAGTACTACAGAAAAGCAAACAGGTGAGTACAATATACATTCATGAAAGCCTGATTACAGTTCAGAGCAGAAGCTTCAGCACTAAACACATAATTCTGAGCCGCAAAGCAGCACAACTATCTGTCTTCCTAATTCCATGTCTCTCTTGTCTTGAGCTTATCACTTTAGTGTTAATTAATGATCAAACAGTGTCAAAGTAACTTATTATCTAGGTCTTCTGATAGTAGAGAGAAGAAAAAGCATTTGCATGGTTTTCTAAATTCTCTGGCACAAACAAACAAATACAAGCAAACAAAGAAAACACTTCACAAACTTGTGCAGTTCTGCTAAATGTAGAAATAAATGTGATGCAGCGAATTTAGATAACATTTTTCATTTCCTTGGAGGAGCTGCTGCAGCTGTCCTAGGAAGGATTCTTAGTTTGGAACATAAAGGAGCCATGACACTGAAAAAGTACTGAAAACAATGCAGTTAACATTTCTGTAGCACCAAAGAATAAGCAACCAAGACTTCCTAAATATTTATCCAAAAAAAAAAAAAAAGCTATCAGAATTTCCAATGTAAATTACAAACAGCAGCACACTCTCACTCAGCAGGCTTCTAAGGCAATGTGGTTTTGTTTGTTTGTTTGGTTTGTTGTTTTTTTTTTTCAGTTCCTTAAGATTTGGTGCTTTTTGATATTTTATCTGTACTTTTGTAAGCTCTCAGGCAGTGCAGATCTTTCTGCAATGCAGTTTGAAGGACTGCTTGTAATTCCTTTTTTAATCTTAGTAAATGCAAACCTTTATCTCTTATTTTGCCACTGTGTTATAGACGTTGATGCACTACAATAGAGGTGACAAATTCATCCAAGATTCCAGAAATATTTAGAACTTGCATGGTTGTAGTAGTTCTTCCTTTTCCATGCTTCACAAATATCTCTAAAAATGCAGAGACTCAAAACATTCTTAAAGTGGAAATTTAAAATTAAGTATAATTAAACACTACTTAATCAAATACAGGTAGTTATGAAGAGAAAAATCTCTTTTTCCAGAATTTTCCTCTACAGCAAAGAAATCTCGCTACTAATATCTGGCCTTTCTACATGTCTATTCTATGTGAAGCAATCATCAATATCAGAGTTTCATACAGTAATTGCTTCTATACTACTAGATTAAATAATATTTTTATTGTTGGCTTTATTTGTGTTATTGGTGTTTTTACTGCTTAATCAATCAGTCAATCAATTTTGCTATCGGCTTTAAATGATAGACATTTTCCAGGAAATGGAAGGAGAAATGAATGCTACCCAAAAGTACTGGAAGAAGACAGTACTTACATATATAGTATTTTGAAGCTCACAGGGTAGATACTCAGGGAGTGAGGTCTAAATGTAATTCAAAATTAAAAGCAAAGTAATTGAAAAAAACACTCAGAAAACAGTTTGTCTTAAGAAATAGTAAGAAAGAAAGAAAGAAAGGAAAAAAAGAATAATTGCACAGTTTCATAGACATAAAGAAAGCAATTTCTAAAACTTCTAAGCTATTGTTATATAACAGCCAATAAGGTTAAAATCATGTACTGTGATTCATGTAATTGCTAATATTACAGCTGAGTTATTTAAGAACAGAAATGCCATGTGAGGAAGAAAGGAAAAATAACCATACATTATACATTGTTCTCCCCATCACACATACACGCATTTCCTTTGCCTCAGTTCTTACACAGCTACTATTTGTAAAAAATGTACATGGTAGAGATTGCATTTATTGATGATAAAAGATCAGTTCACTTAGATGTCCAATATCTAAACCATGCTGCTGCTGGGATGAGTAATTTTAATGAAAGATAAGATAAGGATTTCTCACTGATTTAGGTTTCACCAGTGTGAAGGTCAGTTCCTCACAGCAGCAGTGAGAGGCAATAATCATTCTTCATACTGAACAATGGCATTTTTCTCATATAAAAGCCTGTAGTTATATGGACCATATGTCTGGAAGACTAGCAGAAAGTCAGAAGGTAGAAAATAGTTGACTTAATCCCAGTGCTTTCTGTATTAATACATATCCCAAAAGGCAGCATGATGAAAAACAAAGAGAGAAGTTAAAAAAAAAAGAAAAAGATATTTTTAATCACTGAAATTCAAACATTCTTTCTTTATGAAAGGAATAAATTAGTTCTGAACAATTCCTCATTAATTAATAAAAATCTTGCTGTAGTCATGAGGATCTTAGAACTACAAGAGAGGAAAGACTTGTAAAAAACAAGAATAGTTTATTACTTAAGTCTCTTTGAAATAGTCTTTCAAATTGTTTCCTCAAAATATCCTTCTCATACTGGAATATTATAATTTCCTATCCCTTTCTCTAACTGTTTTCAGAACATTTTTATGCATGGTGACATATATACCTCAAGTGACAAAAGATTTTTAAAGTCCAATGTATCTAAATAATCAGGAAGATAAAGTGTCTGTCAGGAGAAGTGTCTATCTACTTTTCCATATCAGAAATTGCATGACCATTAAAACAACATGGAGTAGCAAAAAGTGGATTCTTTGCATTCTTAAAATCAGTAATTACAGTCAATACCCAGAATCTGCTGAATGAACACGTGGAAAAAAAATCTCATTTTACTTTCCCTATCATTTCTGTACTGTTCTTCTACAGCTGGCTTCCCAAATCAGAATTTTTGGTTTTATAAATATCCTTAGGTGATCAAACACCCACAATTTCCTCCTACTGAAAAATGCAGGAGAAAATTTTAGCTGGTAGCTACAGCAGAAAAAAAATTGGAATACATGTTTGCAGTCCCTATTACTCCCCAACTCCTAAATTCTCAGCACTAGAATGCACTCATTTTTGTAATCAGTACTTATAGATGTTATTTAAAAAATTAAGCAATTTATAGTAACTGTTATCCATGGAAAAGCTTTCAAAAAATAATTAGTTAACATTCTTAATTCTAACCTTTAGGGTTTGGGGTTTTTTTGTTTTTGTTTTTTGTTTGTTTGTTTTTGTTTTGTTGGTTTTTTTTTTCCCCTTTGGCCAGATTGAAAACATTAGAAACATTGATGATGACAAAGTATTTGAAGTTTTTCATGATGGAGCTTCAACCAAATGGTAAGGGAACCAAGAAAATCCAACATAACTACATTATTCATTTTAAATCTCAAAGTTAACTATCACCAAGTTATAAATCATGAATCAAATTGCACATTTGAGCTTTTTTCTTCCTACAAAAATGAAAAACTTAAATATTGTATTTTGGACTGACTAAAATCTGTGACTTGAAAAATATTATCTGGAAAGAAATATTTGAGAAGTACTAAACAGGAACTCACTCTACTCAGTGCTTGAAATAAAAGGCAAGGAAACAATGAGTAACAACTCAAAACTGCCAGACTTTTGTAACATGGACAAAATCAAACAAGTTTAGTAAGATATTCATGGAAGTGTAGTTGCACAAGTAAAGACATAAATATATTTAATATTCAATGGAAAGATACACTTAAACACATAGAAAGATGCAACATTTAGGTATACACACATCACTATACACACTTACTGCTTCCCTTCTAAATTAACACTGTATGTAAGATACATGATCATGAAATTATAACAGACCCCATGAAGCTCAGCTTTTTATGTAGAAGCATGGGATGGCACCAGAAGCCCCGTGGCTACAGGTGGAGATGGATTCAAAGGCTTTAGAGAATAACAAAAGTAATTCTTTAGGTATTCTTCTAAAACTAAATAGATATCTGAGCCTCAGATATGCTAATAAACCTTTGTGTTATGCTGTTATAAAGCTGTCAAAAACAACTGAAGAAAATTACCCACAAGTCGCTACAGTTGGTTCATTCAGTTCATAGAAACAGCTTTTTATAAAATATTTGAATATTTGTGAATAATAGGAGAGGAAATCATGACATTTTTCACAGACACATCAAGAGAAACAAAAAATCTGAGTGTATGAAATCAGTTACCTGCTGATTTGTAGTTTTAACAGAAAGCAGAAGCCTTGTATCTCTAGTTCCTCTTTTCTGACCATTAGACTTCAGTGCTTAGCTAATCATAATGAAGATGAAATATATTTATATGTGCTTCACCCAGGAAAGTCCATTGCAATATTATTGACAGAACTTAAGTACTTGTATTGCCCAGGGATGAACTGTAATGTAATTTAGATAATGATAAAAACAAAATTATACATAATTATCTCATTTCCAGTGACAGATTATCTTTTTATTTCCAAGAAGGAAGAATAGTAGATAAAAGAAAATAAAACTTACGTGAAGCATGCTGTAAGTCATCAACACAAGAAGAGAAAACTCTTGGCATGAAGAAGGATAATGAGATTATACTGTGCCCCTAGTGAATTGTGTATGACCAGAACAAATAAACAAAATTATTCTTATTACTAAGCTTCCTGTCACAGCTAGAAGTCATTTAAAAGACATAAACAAAAGCTATGCTACAGTTATACAATGTGATTATTATTAAGCAGCAAAACAGATATATTTTAGATATCATCTATCTACTATTAGTGCTTTAAAGAGATGATTATATATACCATTGGATGGGGGGGGGGTGGGAGGGTGGGGATGGTGGCGGAAGAGAGAGATAGGAAGAGAGAGAGAGAGAGAGTGTCTCTAAAGTGTTGTTACATTCATAGGTGATCATATGTGAGTCCCTAAAAGTCATAATTCTAAGATAGAATCATCTACAGAAAAGATATAAATCTTGTAAAAGTTCAGTATTCCCAGCTGACTAATTTTGGAGGATTTCATTCTAAGCTCTTATTACATTACCTTTCCTGATATGGCTGTTTGCCAGTTGAGATGAAAGAAGAGATGTCATCAGTGCATATTTAAAGGAAAATTATTTAATGAATTGCTGTTTGTTCAGCACTCTATTTGACCTCTGGAAATCTCAGAAGACCTCTGGTTGATTTATGGAGATCAAACCATTAAAATTCAGCCCTCACTTGGAAATCTAAACCAAAATAAAATTCTGAATTTACTGTTTTCTTTCAGATATACTGTTAAGATTCTGTTCCTGAAACATATTTAATATTTAATCAATTTGCATTTTTGAAACAAGTCAATAAGCCAGATTTTCATAACCTGCCTATATTAATTATTGCCTCAATTTTTTTTTTATAGCCTTCCATCATTTTTGGTGTTTTCTTCTATTTTAGATGAACATGAAATCAAATTACTTTTCTCCAAAAGCCTGGTACAGCAGATTGTGTTGACACAACTCCTTCAATTCTAGAGGCCAACCTCACAATACACCCTGTTTTGAACAGGAAGTTGGATCAGAGGCCTGTTGAGATCCCTTCCAAATTGAACTGTCCAGTGATTTTAAGAACTATATAAATATTTGTAATGAAGCTCTGTGCAAGTATCTTAGACTTAACTTGAGCTTAAGTGCATCAGTACATTGGAATGGGGTATATTAGCCTGGTAAATCACCACCCTAAAGCACTGCTCCCCGATCAACTACAAGAATGCATATACTCAATCTGCCCCTGTCCTGCTTTGTTGCCCAGAGTACAGATTAGTGCAAAGATAGTTTTAATGTTGCTGCATTGCAAGACAGACACTCAGTTCTTTTTCAGTCTTGTTGAGATTATATTTTTTGTTTGTTTGTTTTGTTTGTTTCTTTGTTTATTTTCAGAAAGATCTCAAAAACAGATAAAAAACATAAGGAATATTTGTTTTAGAATAGAGAAAGGATTGACAAAACTTAAATGTAAACTGATGATTTCTCATCCCATGAACCAAACCATATATTTTAACTTTCCAGATTATTTGTGCAAGTAATTTGCACTGAAAGCAGTTTGCAAAAAAATATTTAGTGATCAAATTTTGAAAATTATTCTGTTTCATTTTAAATAATGGACATTTATTTTCACATTTGCACATAAGTATTCTCTTCAAGCCATGACTGGAATAACGGTGTGTAATTTACATATCCTTGTTTCCATTATTTTTGCCAATAATGAACTAAAATAATGAACTCCAGAAGATGAATTTCATTTACTGAAATACAAAATAAGCACTTTGTTAAATAACATCGTATTGAGTCTCAGCAGTAAAACAACTAAAAATACTGACTGGGAAGCTAGGAAATATATCCATATTATCTTGTGCAAGTAACTAAATATAAATATAGAGATCTCAGTATTAAAATCTAAAGCATATTAGAGGCCTGGTAGATTTTTTTCATCATGTAAATGTAAATGGGAATTTTTAAACCTAGTGTCTATGTTTTTAGCATCAACTGTAAGCCGTTAATAGTTTCAATGCTCTGGAAATATGAAATTTGTTTTTACAACATTTTATAGTCATTGAGTCTAATGCTAACACTTTCACTTTCATTGACTGGGAATAGAGTTAATATCTAAGTGCTACTGTGACCAAAAATACAACATTTTCATGTGCCTTTTAAATAGTACGAAGAAAACAAACTGAACTGTGCCTCAATCACTTATATATCCAAAATATTTACTTTTATATTCACAGTAAAAAATAAAAGGACAAAAAAAAAATAAAACATTAAAAATATTTTACTTTAGTTTACAGTGTATTTATGACTGTGAGGAGACACTGAGTAGAAGACAAAAATATGTTGTCATGGCTCGCAACTTTGAACTTGGAAGAATTTTACAGTGTATATTGCTAAAATTCTATTTTTATTTGCATGAATCTGTTGGAGTGCTATAGGCGGTAGAGATGTGAAATGCAAAATGGTTCTCCCAGATGAAATTCTATGACTCACAGTACAATAATTACAATAATTTTAGCTGAAAGTTGGCCTTGCAGTTTGTTGGGCTGTTACAGGGGAAGAAGGTAAGAGAGATTCAATGAAATTAATTTGCAGTTCTTTGAAATAACATATTCTATTGACCTTAGGTCTAGGTAACCTGCTACACTGAGAAGCATAAAAGGAAACTTCTGTCCAAATAGAGAGTAGGGAGAGCACTTAGAAGAATCACATGTTCAAAATAGCACTTGTTTTTCTCCCCGTCTGACTCCAAAGGTGCAACTTGTTCTTCATTTCTTGACTTGCCTTTAGTCCTCCAGCAGGACTGCCAGCCCTGTAGCATTTCTGCGATAAATAGAAAGCAGCTGGTGTCCCAAGGACAGCTATTAATCTCCTCACAAGATGAAAGTAAATGAAGGAGCTGAGCAATGCTTTGTAATTACTGATTCATGCATTTACTTCCCGAGGATAGAAGCTTCAGCAGTTTCTACTTTGAAGATGTATTAATTTTAATTGATACACCATCACTCTGTGAAATTATTAAAACTATTGCTTATTTGAAATGACCTAGAAACATGGGTCTGACTACTCTCTCCTATCTACTGTATAGTATGTATGTAGGCAGATAGGTCAGTGAAAAACAGCTTCAGGGTGTTAGTTGTGCCACCTTTTTCTTTCTTTCTTTCTTTCTTTCTTTCTTTCTTTCTTTCTTTCTTTCTTTCTTTCTTTCTTTCTTTCTTTCTTTCTTTCTTTCTTTCTTTCTTTCTTTCTTTCTTTCTTTCTTTCTTTCTTTCTTTCTTTCTTTCTTTCTTTCTTTCTTTCTTTCTTTCTTTCTTTCTTTCTTTCTTTCTTTCTTTCTTTCTTTCTTTCTTTCTTTCTTTCTTTCTTTCTTTCTTTCTTTCTTTCTTTCTTTCTTTCTTTCTTTCTTTCTTTCTTTCTTTTTCTTTTTTCTTTTTTCTTTTTCTTTTTCTTTTTCTTTTTTTTATCTTATCTAACAGAGTTCATTTTAGCAAGTAGGAGAAATAAGGATTTTGATTCTAGCATTTTCTGTTTTTCACTGATTGTGGTCTACTTTTCTGATGATCGGCTGTAATTTACTTGAGGTATTAATAAAAAACATGGTTTACTTTGTTGAATTTGTTATTGCACATAAGATTCTATATGTAGTTTGGAACAGCTCTCTCTTTCAACGAAATCTGCATTCCAGAATTTGTTAGTACACATTTGTTGAATTTGTTATTACACATAAGATTCTATATGTAGTTTGGAACAGCTCTCTGTTTCAACTAATTCTGCATTCTAGCCCATAACGACACCATGTACTATGTACAGGTTTAAGCAGAGCTTTAAAGATATATGTTAGCAATAATACAAGAGCACATTCTTAAGCTAAAACCTGGGGCAGAGTTCATTCAAATAAATTGCTAGTGAAAAAAAAAAAATAAATAAATTAAAAACAAAATTATAAAATTCTTCATATTTTTTAAAGGTCTTTACTTTAGTCAGCAACAATAAAAGGAATATCAACAAAACTCAAATATTTTTTTCTTTCAAATTCCATAATGCATCATCAGTGATTAGGATATCGAGTATTAAAAGCCAAGTCCACTTACTTTTCTTCAGAGTAAGAACTGAAATGATGTCATCAATCAAATTTGAGAAGTTTACCCACTTAACTGCTGTCTCAATATATGCTGTCTGAAATGTGAACTTTCATAATTTAGGAATAAGTTCTCTGTTTTCTATGTTTATATTTGCGTAAGTTAATTCTCACCATTTTGTCCTTTTATGGAATATAGATAATGTATAGGCTCCATCATAGTTTCAGATTTGGAGAAATCAAGACAAACATAACTCTTAAGTTTAAATTCTAACTTCTATGTGGCAGTTTTGATGTGTATTTGCTGTTATGTCCGTATTGATAGAATCCACTTTTAAAGTGACTGTCTTTTTCAAGCAGTGCTAGGAGCAGTTTTAAGCTTTGTTCTTAAAACAGTCTTACTGCAGTATTGTATTTTAAGGATATGCTAAATATATTAGAAGAAAATATGTGACATCATACATGTACTTGCTACAATTCAGCTTTCATTGACACTAGAGGGTCAGAAAGAATCTATGTGACAACAAACTACCAGGAAGAGTATTTGTTTTACTCAATTCTAGAGTAATAAAACCTATTGGCAGTTAGTTTTTATTTTCTACAACCACATATTTTTTATTACTGCCTCTTTAAAAGAAGCTCAAGTAGATGCTAAGAAGGTAAATGGACAGATCAAACTGGGAAAGTGATGTCTCTTGAAAGCTTTTATCACTTTCAAGGTTTTTGTTTCTTCTCAGAGAGGGGAATATATTTTAAAAAAAAAAAAAAAAAAAAAAAAACAAAAAAAACATTGTGGCCTTAATCACCTGTAATAAATGAATAATAATCCAGTTATTTCAAATGAAAAGTTTAATTCTGTCTCTTATGATGTCATCTAATTAAAAATAGTGTAACTGAACAAGTAATACAATTTTATACTGAATTCATTCATTTATTATTCATTAATTCATTGAATTGTTGAAGGCCTAATTCTCACAGTTGCCTATTTGCAGTGATTTATTTCTTCCTGGAACCATATCTGCAACATTAAGGGAAGGAGAACATTTGTAGTAATTCAGCTCAGTTGTTTCAGAATGGTAGAAAGTTTTACTTTCCGAAAGATGAAGGGATTCCCAGTCTTGAAAAACAAGAGACTGAAATCAATAGGTGTGATTCAGAGAAGCCTTTTCTCCTATAGATCTAAAGAAATGAGGGGCAACTGGTATCTCAATTGTCAAGGTTTACACCAAAGAATCTTTTGCACAAAGTTAAGTTCTCCAAGTTCTAAAGGGCTTGTTTTATGTAATATTCCATTTCATGGTTTGTGTGTTTTGTATATGAACAGCAGTGCAGAGTGACCTGTAGCTCTAACTAGCAGATATTTCACAGGTAAAGATCCTACCACTATTGTGTAAATAGACTAGCAGTAGTAATAAGAATAATAAGAAAAATCTACCAGTATGATATCTATATATCATACATGATTCAATGAATGTTTAACTACATCAAGAAGGATTATTAGCATTCTTTGTATTTCGCATCTCATGTTTGTAACTTATTGGAAGAGATCTGTTTCATAGAGAATCCCTTCTCTGTTTTAGCAGTTTGGAAAGATAAGTTTCATATGTACTCATAAAATGGTTTTTGAATTCTGATGAACTGGAAACAGAGAGAAGGGTAGGAAGCGTGTGTAAAAGACTTTTGTGAGATCTTCTGGCGTTTGTTGTCTTTGCAATATCCTCCTCCCAAAACTTATCATTTTTCTTGCTGTCTTTGTAGCAGAGAATTAATTGAAAACTCAGTATTCTTCTGTATATGTGGTAGTAGAATTAGACAGAAAAAGCAAAGGTATTCCTTCCCCGTGAAATAAGATTTCCATTACTAAACTGACCTTTAAACCTACCTTTTTGTTAGGCAAATGTAATTATATGAAATTAGTTACAGATTTCTTTTATTGTGCAAGTAAATCTTGATAGCTCACCTTTCTATAAAAGCAGCAACAAGCGGCAAATTTATGCTTTTCTACTTATCAGCTTTAGAAACCCAAACAGTGCATTCTGCTACAAATGATTCCTACTGCTGCACTTCATTTTAATGTACTGAAGCAAAACACTGACATAATTGGTGCAATCTGTTATTTACAGATATGTTGCAAGACACAAGTGGCAACCTAATTTTTGTGTTGTAAGGAAAAACAAGACCACATTTATGACTTGATTAATATTCTAGAAATTATAGTGGTAGTAGAAGTCCTTTTTTTTTTTCCTCACAGTAAACTTTTATTATACAAAAGAAACTTGTATAAGTTAATATAAGACCTTGGATGGCATGTTATTCAATTTATATCTGAGCATGAATGAACAAACACTACCATAAAATAGTAAAACAAATGACCCGGTAAAAAGATTGCAATTTCAAATTTTTCACATTTGTTGGGTTATTCTACAATGCAAATTTCTTCTGCTAACAAATTAAATTATAAGAAACTTCTTTTTTATTAGTAATAGAAGTGCCGCAGTGTAATGCAAACACTCATAGGAAATCACTGGCAGACTTTTATCCCCAATTTTATTAATAATGATTCAAAAATACATTCAAAACTCCTTACTCCCACAATATTGCTAAATCCTAGTTTACTGAGTTGCACAGCAGCTCTTGCTATGAATCTATGATTAATTTTAGATAGAAGCGATTTAAGATTGAACTGGGAGGCAATATGTAGAAGATATTTCAGCAATTCCTCACTTTGATCAGAGCGGTCTAACAAATGTGAAAGTGCACTCATTTTATATAATTAAAACTGTTGAAAGCTATTTCGAATAATACTTCAGAGAGACTATCTACATCTGGTAAAAGAGCAAAGGCACCCTTGTACGAATAATTTATAACACCGTATGACAATTTGTTTTAGTTTATCAGTTATTGTCTTCAAAACTTTATATTTTAACTGAATTGGTGGACTACTAGTTATCTTTAAAGCCTTCAGTATTTTCCAGAATCTTATGAACTTGAATCTAACTAAATACTTTATCAGAGTTTTCCTCTAATAAGATAATTCTTCTAAGATACTGAGATAAAGTCTTTAATTTTTGAAACAGTAGCTGTCCGCATAGGAACCTCAGTCACTGCTAAATGTGGTACTTACGGTAAAATTAGGACTGAAAATGTGAAGTCAACATCAAATAAACACTTCCTGGGAGACATCTGTTAAATAATATCTAACTAGAAAAGTGCCATAGGTTGTTTTATTTCAAGTGGCTTGGAATATGCATTATAATATTTTCTTGCGTAAAAAGAATGATCTACATACTCTCTACTGTTATTTTCTTTAGTTTCTGTTTTTATACTACTCTACTTTACATCTGTCTGTCTGCATAGAGAACTCTGTGGGAACCATTTACTATGTACTCCCACAGTAAAAGTTTGTGTAGAAACTCAAATATATACAGAAGCAAGGCAGAAAAAATAGCTTTAATTCTCTTCTTTCTCTAAGAGCTTACATGAAGTGAAGCTGAATCTGAATTAATCAAAGCAGAAGAGCCTCCCTCATACAAGAAAGCTGAGAGCAGGTTGGCTTTCTGACACAGTATGACAGTACTGCCACAAAAAGCATGCTGTGTCCCTGCTGTGGCTCCTGATGGCAAACTGGCTGCTATTAGCACATCATCTGCTGTTGGTGGTACTTCATGCATTTGTTTGAAGGGTCAAGGGAATACATTCTAGACTATATTGTGCCAAGAAATTGAGTAAAGCAATTTGGTAAACCAAATGATGTAAGTATTAGTGCAGAAGATCAATAAACCCTGCCAATTACTCTTTGGCACAACGGTCTCATAAGAGGAATCCAAGAAAAACATAAGGGCATATATTTGGAACAAGTTTGGAACTCGAGAGCCGTGGGAAAATATCAAGGTATCAAACCAGAGACTTACAGCAGGAGCAAAAACATAACTTAGAAGCAAGTAGAAAATATGAACATAGTTGCAGAGCTAAAATGCCTAATAAGGATCAATATTTAAAGCGCAAAGTACTATGCAGTACTTTTTTTTTTCTTTTTTATAGCTATATATAGCTATATATTTCAGTTTCACTCATTAAGTTATTATGAAATAATATTTATTCCCTTGTTTACTCTCTAACATGTCTTGGTAAGGTTCTTTTCATTGACACTCAGCTGTAAATGTTAATAAAAGTACCATGCATTCTTAATATTAATACACATAAAACTGAATCATAATATCTATAATATTTGCCCAAAGCATTTTAAAGATCTGTGTTACATATAAGATCAACCATTACTGTTAAACAGCCACTTCAATTTGAAATGCAGAATTTATTGCATAGACTCAAGTTCAAAGCCACAAGTGACATGGTTGTAGTCATAGCAAATTATGGTAGTGCTAACCACTGATAATTCAGATACAGGTTCTGAAGGGAAAAAAATACATGTATTTACATTTACTTAGTTGGAAATTGTATATTTCAAATTTGCATGCTATTATGAAAAATATCATCATCATAGTCTCATAGTATCATAGTCTCGTGCGGGTTGGAAGGGACCTTAGAGATCATCGAGTCCAACCCCCCGGGATTCAAGCCTCTGTGTAGCAGAGCGGCACTTCTACCACTTGCGCCACAGGGGGGATTCGAACCCAGGGCCTCCGGTGTTGCAACACGGCATTCCTACCACTTGCGCCACCGGGGCACACAACAAGTAATGCTGGTTCTCAAGGATAAACATTTTAAATCTTCTTCAAGAATCTGCACTTCTAGATAGACAGTGGCCTCTTACCATCCAGTAAAATTATTCACTAATGGGAAAAAGAAAAGAATGACAGATTCTCAGCCACTGAAATTCATATGTAGCAACAGAAAGGTCATAACTAGAGATCTCCCAGCCAGGTACAAACATGGCCTGATCTGTTTCAAATTATAGAATGTAGCAGAATTACAGCTGACTGTGATCAATGATAGCAACATGAAAAATTCCAGCTATTATATAAAATACTGGTTAAAACAATTTTCTAGAAACACGCATGAACAATATCCATATGAAAAAATGTTAACTTCTGACAGAGAAAACAGAGACATCACTTTTGAATACTCAACTGAATCAACATGTTGATTAGTTCCTTAGTCTGCTTCATACAATCCAATTGCTCCTCTACAGGAAATTGATGTTTCAAGTGATACAAATAGCAGACTTGCCTAAGGACAGAAATGTTTTTGACGCTTTGATTCTAGATTTCTTAAGTATGCTGTCAGAAACTGCTACTGGCATTTAACATTTACTTTCGCTTGCCATTCCCTTTAGATTTATGACTCCTTCAGGCTGTATGCCAGGTGTGTATGCTATCATTTGGGAGTACTTCATGCTGACAAAAACTGCTGAGATCTCTTGGTTCAGACAATCCTGTATGTCTCTGATAGCACCAGGAGAAGTCTGTATTTGGACCAGCAACGCAGGAGCAAGTATGTTAAAAATTGTAACTTCTTTACGGGGAAACAAAATAAATAAATAAAATAAAAAAAATAAAGAAAAGAAAAAAAGAAAGAAAAGAAAAGAAAAGAAAAAAAGAAAAGAAAAGAAAAGAAAAGAAAAGAAAAGAAAAGAAAAGAAAAGAAAAGAAAAGAAGAGAAGAGAAGAGAAGAGAAGAGAAGAGAAGAGAAGAGAAAAGAAAAGAAAAGAAAAGAAAAGAAAAGAAAAGAAAAGAAAAGAAAAGAAAAGAAAAGAAAAGAAGAGAAAAGAAAAGAAAAGAAAAGAAAATCCTGTCCTCTGTAAAGTGTTCTTTTGGCAGCCTTGGTTATCAAATTTTACTCAGGAAAATTAAATCAGAAATATTATTACCAGCAAATTCAGATAGCAATGAACTTTCTTCAAAATGAAGGACAACTCTGCAAACTGCATTAGCCTTACTACAAATGTGAGTCTTTGGCTAGACCAGAGGGTAAAAGAGTTGCAGAAGTTAACAACTTGATAGTAAATTTCTGAGAATAAACTGCAACTGGTGAAGCAGCATAATAAGGAATTCCTTCTTGGATTATGACTACAAAAGGCAATCTTCTTATGCCTTGATCATGTGTTGATACTGAGAAAAATCCAACTGCAACACTGTAAGATCTGGTTTTACAACAGCAGTGAATTAAGCTTTATAGGTTGAGAAGAAATTTTTTAAAAATGATATTCATTTATTTTAAGATCTGACTCACATCCTTAAGTACTGTCACAAAATATATATTGAAGAAAGATACTAGCAGGAACAACTTGCTGGATGTCTTTGTTACAATAAATGTTTCCAAAGGCATCTCTTCATCACAAAATAATTGTAGCCTAAATTTTATATAGTTTTTGAAGATTTGAAATTTAATTTTTGTTTATCTATCAGTACATTCTTGAAACAGTGCTAATTAAGAATTTCTTTTTAATTACATGCAAGTATAATGGAATTAAATATGACTTTGAAAATAATAATTATGTTTTGAATATGATAAAAGAAGTTTCCCTTACAACTTCATAGTTCATAGTAGTAACACTCCAAAACCAAAGCTAAAGTGGGTTATCCTACATCATTTCCTAAAGTAAAAAATATTTATATAAGATTAAAGAAAGGTGAGATTGAGGACTTAAAGATCACATCCCAACATGCAACGATAATATTTGACAGAACTATGTTAAAAGCCTTGACATAGTGTGCTTTCTGAGTATTTATACTTAGAAATTGTGTGTTTGATTCTCAACTATAGCTTCTTAAGATCATACTTTGAGTATTCACGATGCTCTGTTGTGCGCATTTGCTTATCTGTATGCTCCTTCCAACTTTAGCTTCAGGAAAGCTTGCAGAAAGAATGGGTGTTAAGTTTGTTTTCTTTTGCCTACAGTTGACAGTCACAGTCTTTAAATCTTTTGAGTCTTGCTAATAAAGAAGAGCATGCACAACATTTACACAACTGCAATGGATAACTCACAGTTGGAACTGTGTGGTGTTTTTCTCTGTTTTCTGGAGAGTTCTGTTTTTCTTATCTGTGTTAAATTTTGCATTTTAAATATGTTATAGCTTTGAATACACCATCCTAATCTTGCATATACAGTTATAAAACATTTTTTTCCATAGTAAATAAGCTTCTCCTTTTCAAGTCATAAGCCTGAAACCATTGGATTTGATTGCTGTTGAAGAAAGATAATTCTCCATGAACATTTTACATGGACTCAAAAATAATTCTCCAATCACCTTTGAGATTTTTTTCCCCCCCCAGTTTTATCATAAACTTTCCCTGAGAAAGAAAAAAATTCAAGCCATTATGATCCCTTATAGACAAACAAATGCATGCTCACATGCAAAAGTAAATCTCAGCCTTCACTTTCCAATGCTTCCCAAAATCCACTAGCTATTTGTTGAGGGCAGTTACTTCAAATTTGATAGAGATGCTACTGGGGGTTAGCAGTCATTTGCAAATTATAAGAAAGTAAAGAGGTTCTGCAATCTGAACCCCTGAGAACACAGTTTCTGTTATTTTATAGTGCTGTTCAAAACAAAGAATATCTTGTGCCATTATCTAGAATTGCATCTGTTCTAGACTAACAAGATGATGTTGCTGATGGATAGAGAGAAAGAGAAAAGCCTTGGTTAATTGCAACCTGAAATAACTACTCTTAAAGAATAGAACATTTTAAAATGGAAACCATCATATTTTCACATGTAATTCAGATGTATATTATTAGTAGTAATAATAATAACCAGAGCTAATGTTCCTGTATACAGAGGAATAATAGCTCAGCATCATGTGTACGGTGGAAGATAATAACCATTGATATAATTAGCCCATACACTACCACACTCCTTATTTTTTGTTTCAGGAAAGTAAACAACTACAATTGCTGCGGGGTTTGGGGGGTTGTTTTTGTTTGGTTTTCTTGGTTTTTGTTGTTGTTGTTGTTGTTTGGTTTTGTTTTTCTTTTTTTGTTTTGTTTTGTTTTGTTTTGGTGGGGAGGAAGAATGATTTTGTTAGTACAGAGTATACTCTGAACACTAATATTCCTCATCAAACACTGTGCAGGAAACTTAGAGATTTCTCTGACTACCAATTGGACAGTAAAACCTAGAATAAATTTATTTATTTTTTTCCTTACTGCTGATTTACCATAAAGTTTTGGACCTAAGATGAAAACATTTGTCACAGTGGCAAAATGTTACAGTTACTTACATCTTAAAGTGTTTTCATTGACTTAATTTGATTTTTAGACCTCAGTCTACGGAGAAGGGTGTATTGAAAAGTATCAAGGTTGAAAGTCCAAATCCAAATGCCTCAGAAACATAAAGGAAAAGCAACCAAAGATGTCTACTTAAACCAGTATTGTTAGTAATTAAAACATATCAAACTACAAAGTGGAAAGGGCAACAAAATAACTTACGCTGATAGTTGTAGCAAATAAGATATTATTGAGAGAAAAACTGCTGTGCATATTACAAATTATACTGTATTCCTGAAGAGCTGACACTGAAGTAAGCCTTTCCTTGAGGGTTTTCTTTGAAATCTTAAACACTCTTTTCCCCCAAAACAAAGTCAGAAACTTAACTGTTCTGTGAGTTGATGTACCTGTTTTCTGACTCATTCTGACAAAGGTATTTATGTACTCAAACTAAGTATGCAGGCTTACTCACAACCAGTCTGCAAATACCATACAGTCTAAAGTAAGTTAGAGATAGAAGTTAGGAGGGGGGAAAGAATGGCTGTATCAAGGCATATGACAGTCAAGGCACAAAGGCAGATCAGTGAACTCATTACCCTAGGTAGGGAAGGCTCATGCAGCCTGAGGTAACCAACACGTGCATTTATTAGATTATTAATCACACACCTTCTCTCTGAGAAGAAGTTAAGCCTTATTATATCTGTATGACAACTGAACAAACTGCTGAGATTCAGAAGTTAAGGGCACGATCCTCAATTCCTTAATCACCTAGTCTTCGGAAAGTAACTAAGCCTGTAAGAAGTTCACCTCAGCAGAAGGAACCATGACTAAGAGTGGTGCACTTCTGCAAAATATTCTTCTTCATTCAACAACAACACAAACAAACATTAAAATAATCTTCAGAACACAGCTAAATTCTGTGGTTTGAGTGCTAAAAATAACGCATTCATTTCTGCAGTTTCCTCACATTTTCAGTCCTTGAGAGATTCAGATACCATAAAAGTTTTCCTGTGTGTCAAAGATCCAAGTAGTTCAGCTCACACTGCAAGCTGTGTTTGTTTCCCAACTGCATTAGTGTTAGATACAATTCTGTTTGCAAAAGAAGCACTTTTCATTCAGTATGTATTCTAATTGGGATTAAAAAAAAAAAAAAAAAAAAAAGACATATGATGAAAGATTTCCAGGGGCAGGTTCTAAATGCCACTAAAGATCAGTCAGCAAGTAGGTAATACCAAATCTAACAGATGTGCACACCATTTTGTCCTTCAGTTATTAACAAGTTAGTATGGAACTTCTGTACTTCTTACAATGCTATCACAAGAAAAATTTACAGTCATAATCTTCTTCAAATAAATGAATGGCCATGTCTGAATTTGTATTAGTTATCAGAAAAAACACCTTTGTTCATCATTCATCAGTAAACAGAAAAGAAGCACATACTGACATAAAGGAGTAATTAAAATCACAGAAAGAGCTAGTCTTTTAAAAATAACTTAGAAAGAATCTCCGTGATTTCATAACAAAAACCATTTGTGCTTCTTATAGATAAAAGTCTTAAAAATAAATTGCATTTCATTTTAAAAATAAAAAGGTTGTTTAAAAACTTTGTCAGAATTATTTACTTTTATGAGCTTCAAGTCTGACAAGCATACTTACTTGACTGACATAAGGCTTTTACTTTTCTTTTGATAAAATTTTAATAAAAATGGATTGTCTCTACTAAAAAGATGCAGCTGTGGTTTCTTTTCCTCCCTTTCCTCTCCCTTTTTCCTCCCCAGCAATAAAAGTATACAATATATGTAGTGAAAGAAGAGGGGAAGGGCATATTGTTTTGTCTGTAGAGTCTGTAACTCTCACTAGTGACAGAGTAACCCATATTTCCGAGATGTGATAGATCTAGTTTTTATTCACTTTTACTCCTCTTATTTAGAAGTGAGAAACTAGAACAGAATCCAAATAAAAACTGAAAATATCAAGTTTATATGTGTTCCCAAATTTGCATGAATGTCCCCAAAGAAACTTAGCAACTTTAATCATTTAAATATACTGTATAAACTATTTATGTTATTTTTCAATAGGAAAATCTTCTCTGTATGTTAGATTTTATATACTGCAGCCTCCTTTACGTATCACATCTCAGCTGTGTTCTACTACAATACAACTTAAAAGAGCTGTAATGAAGTTTAAAAAAAAAAAAAAAGAAAGAAAGAAAGGAAGAAAAAAGAGAGAGGGAAAAAGAACAAAGAGAGATAAAGGAAAGGTCAGTATCTATACCTCTAAATTTAAGGATGATCCTTAATATATCTTGTAAAGCCCTTGTTATCAGAGCAATTTTCAGCAGCTTTCCTATAAAGGGTGGGTAGGAGGCCATCTTTGTGGCCTTTCCCTTACACTGCTTGCAATAAGAGAAAATCTCTTCAGCTGTCTATAACTTATTTTCATCATTCTATGTGATTTCAAGGAGTTGCATTTTTGGGGAAGGACTTAGAAGAAAGATTCTAGAAAAGCTTCTTGTAGCGGTGCCAGGATGATAGGGGTGTATAGGGAAATGAGGAAACTTCTGTGTATTTTGTTTCTCCCTGAATGACTGATTGATTCATTCTCCCTAACTGAACGATTCATTCTTTTCATAATCATATATATTTAATACAATTAAAGGAATACTATAACTCTCTTCAAAAGCAGCATCAGTGTACACACCTGGGAGGGAAGTAACTAAAAACTGAATATAACCAAAAGTAATTAAAACTGAAAGATGATAAATGCACAAAAACAAATGGTGAATTATTTTAGGATGCAATTAAAGTGTTTAATTATAAGCTCTGTGAAATTTTGAAACAACTTTTACTTGTACAGCAAGTTCTATAAACAACTTGCTAGTTTTACTAATAACAACTGTACTGTAACAAGCCTCTGCATAGGGCACTGAATTTTCTTCCCCTCACTCCCCCAAATAAAAAAGGAAAATGGAGCCACACTCACTACATATGCATTTTTAAAAAATCAGTGAAAATTTACCTAATTATATATTAAACATCAAATTATGTACTACTACTTCAGTTTCCCCACAGTGAAAATGTGATCATACACATTATTTTCTATGAGTATTTTCTTTGTTTACATTTGAAGCATTACAAGGATACTATTTTAGAAATGCTTTACATAGATTAAATTTCTGATTTCTTGCAAGAAAATATAAAAACATTTGAAAGAAATACAGAGATGCTATCAGTAGTGGAAATAATATTAACTGAATAAACTATTTCCCATAATTTTTCAGGAGTCCTTATGAACTTTAAAATACTGCTGCATTGGAAGCATGTGTACAGGCCTTAAAGAAAAGCTTACGTTGCAACGTGGATGTCAAGTATGTGAAAGGAAAGAGAAGATGTCTAAAAGAGGTTACAGTCTCCATCACAGAGGAGGATGAACCATACTGCTTCAGCAGCAGTCAACAGCTGTTGTAATTCACAAGACTGCCAGTCCTGCAAAAAACAATCTCATCCTCCTTAGAGGATAGTGCAGTTGCAAGGATTCTTCTTTGTATCTTCCTTACCTTGAAATAAGCTACTTACTAGGGTGACTTTTCCTGTGCCAAGTGATGTACTGCTATAAATACATAGCTTTTGTTATGAAATCTGGTTTCTTTGAGGCTAAAATGGTGCATCATGCACAGCACTGCAACATGCAGTATCAGGAGAAATAATGTGGCTTAAAATTAAGTCACTTTTCTCACTCAGGTCTTCCAAACAAAAACTCTTCTCATTTGACAACTGAACCTATCGTTCTGAAAGTAAGCTGTAGAGCTCTGCTCTATCACATTTCCTTTGAAATAATAGAGTTAATTTCCAGCTGGTGCAAACCAGATAGCTGCTTTACAATCAATATAATTAATGTATCTGATGATTTGGTTCAACAAATGAAAGCATTTAAATCTGTTGCTGAAAGTGAACTAATTTTCAAAGCATGGAGGCACTTTTACTACCATATATTTAAAAGTTCAAGTCTAGTAGAGACTGATGTATGTGTTCAGTGCATCTGAAACTGGATGGTGTGGGGGATTTTTGTTTTACTTTTTCTTTAAATCTGTGGGAATTTTTCTCATACTGATTTATCTCGAAGACAAGATCATGTTGTTTGTTTTATAGTAATGAAAGCATTTATTTACTTACTTATTTGCTTAAACTTCATTTTTTTCTTCCCATCTTGTTAACAGATAACTCAAGAAATGAAGTACTTTTCTGACTGAAGAAAAAAAAATAAGACTTGGAATTGTAGTATCACATCTATTGTGACGGAACTTATTCATGATTTTCTCCAAGATTAAATCTAGAATCTAGTTTTGAAAGATGGTAGAACTTACATGCTTACATGTCTTAATGGGGAAATAAAAAATCTAAGCTTTCTTTTTTTTTTTTTTTTTAATGAAAAGAACTTGTGTACTCAATAGTGTTCCCAACTGAAGGAAAGAACAAAAAGCGTACTTGAAATTCTTCCTGTACTTGAAATTATGAATCAATAACATATCATGAATTTGATAAAAATGAATGAAAAAGTGCGTCAAATATTTTCAATCGCTCATCCTTCCACATGCTCAGAGAATCAGTAAGTACAATGCAGAACTGATAAATTATTTAAGCTATAATAAAGGAAGCAATAAACTGCCTTTATTCACCTGTGCTTTGAATATGATGCTTTTCATTTATGACTAACTGCACTTTTACTCATATAAAATGATTCTTATTTCACTTTTATTGCTATCATTTTTAAATATAATTATGTGTATTAAAATGAAAATAAAGTCATTGAAAATCTGTTCTATTAATGGAATTACTTCTATGGAATATTGCTCCCAGAAATACAAAGGGCATTGGGTCACATCTTCTCTAAGAACGTCACCACTATACAGAATGCAGTTATTAATGTTCTAAAAACTTTCCTATTGCAGAATTAGATACAACTGAGGATCCTAAGATAAAAGGAAAAAGAAATCTCAGAAATATTAATTTAAATAGACATCTATAACGGTATGACTACACAAATATCTGTAACTCTGAAAAAAATTAGAAATGTCATCTTTACTCAGATTAGAGTGGACTACAGAGCACTGAAGATGTATTTACCATAGGTTTTCTGCTGTTGTAGGTTTTATTATTGCCTGATTTGTACTTATTCTGAAACTTTGCAAAATAAGATCAGCTTAGGAGAAGTTGGATATTTGTAAGTCTTGTTCTCATAAAAGCAAAGGCATTTCAGATTGTTCTTGAGTACAACAATATCAAGATTTAAGACCACTTTTGGTAAAAATACAATATTCTATGCATATTTAAGACCCGTTTGAGAAATTCCATTTTCACTTGAGGCAAAATGTAAATTATGCATAGTATTTTATAGATGCATGATGTGGAAAACTGTCTTGGAGGCCTTCAGGTTTCTTGTGACAAGTCTGCTATGACAATAATAAACTTCAGTAGAAGTTTAAGAGAACTAATTTTGCTGTATAATTTTTTGAATTTATGAGTTTCAGTGCTCTAGTAAGAATAACATTGAACTATTTCTAGAAGACATTTTTCTATGATGACTATATATGTTTTGTATCTCAGAATCAATTCAGAATTTCATTTCAGAACAATTTAGTCAAGTCTAGACTCATCAACCCAGTACCTAAAAATAGAACAAAAAGCCATTTTCTGAAATGCATTGAAAAGTTAATATCAATATTTCTTGTTCTTGTTTTTTTCATACTCAAAGCTAAAGAAATTTTGGATTATATTTCTTAATTTTGTTCAGATTTGAATTTAATGATACACTATAAACATGCAAATATTCCTACAAGAGAAATTTTATCATTTTATTAAAAAGGTAATATTAATACCACTTCATCTTATGTAAAGTATTTTGATTTCTTTTCTACTTCCAGTGATGTTTCAATACCATAATTGAAATAAAATCATAGACATTTTCTTTCTTTTTAGTTTGTTCATAAGTACAATGCTATTGGCAAAATACTGGGGAAGGATTTTCTAAAGATGCTGCTTTAAATATTGGTACCATATTAGGTAATTCTAACAAGTCGATTTTTTAATGCCAAAGCAAGATGTCTAAGGTAACACTTATCTGTAACATTGAGTTTTTCTACTAAATAACATTAATAAAAGCACTCAAAAAATGACAGATATTAAAACGTTCATTTAATTTTCAGCTGTTAAATCTTTTCAGAGTCTTTTGTTTATTCTTCATTCCAAAATTAAAAACCTAGGTTTGTTAGTTAGCTCACTCCCAACCAGAAATATATAATTGGATTCAATGCATTAAATATTGCTTTTCATTTAACCCAGATACATCATTCAGCCTGCAATTTGCAATAATTTCAAAAGCATTCAGAATTTTTCCAACTATCCAAATACACAGAACAATGACAACAATTCTTTAGTAGTAAAGTTATTTAGAAAAACAAAGCTCAATAAAGACAAAGAAAGGCTGCAACATCTGACACAGAATTTTTAGTAATGATTCTTTGGCTTAGGAAGGAATGCTGTCATCTGTAGCAATAATACATTTACACTGAATCTTTTGCATAAATTTTAATACTATGCCCTTATGACAGTAGACATAGTAGTGTTTTTTGCATTTGTTAATAAACTGGAGTTTCTTAGTAGAAGCATGTATGCTTGCTGGAGAAGCAAGGATCATTTTCCCTTTGAAACTGTTGACGCTTCAAGATTTTGTAGAATATTTTCAAGATTGGGTAGAAAATATTAGGTTCTGTAAATCTATTTGGAAGTTCTAGATGTAGGTGTTTACCCCTGGATTTAGGAAGATAGCTTGAAGTTTGTAACAATTTTGTACAAAGGATTTAGGGCAAGACAGGATGAGAGTCTGCAGAAAATCAAGAACAGATGCAAGATACCACATTCCAAGGGCTATGACTTAACAACCACAGCAGTATTTCATAAGAATTAACACTCAGCTTTCAATTGTAAAGATCAGCATCCTGTAATACTATGTTCAAATGATCACTGGTGAGCAAACTTGAACATTCTTTTTGAAGTGTAACAGCTTCTGGAGAAGAAGAAATACTCCCTAGCATTATTCCTGCTTAAATCATTGTTACTTGATTAATACTTGTACAGTAAGTTGAAATGAAGACTTCCGCTGATAATGATTTAGCCCAAAATACACAAATGAAGAAGAACAAGCTTTGTCTTTCATTAAAGTTGCCAAAGATACAAATTCTTGATTGGGAAGAAGGAGTTAGGTCATATCCAAATACGTTTTTAAAGGGGGGGGGGGGGGGGGGGGGGGGGAAGATGATTATAGGTATTGATATTAAGTGTTTTCTATATTCTATGCATTCTATGAAACAGATGTGATGGAATAGTGTTTGGTGACAGGGGAATTGAAACTAGACGATTATTATGGTCCTTCTCAACACAGGACATTCTATGACTCATTCTATGAAGATTTGTTTGGTACATAGTGGAGCAAGTTTGGAAGGTGAGACGGTACAAGAAAGATAGTAATAAAAACAACTTTTGCTAATAAAATTACAAGCAGAACTAGAAATATCTTTAATCAGCATTTAATTAATGTTTTTTATTATTGATACATCATTATCTTGGGAAGGGCATTAGCACAAGGCTTTACATAGATATAATACAGATCAATGGATTAGCCCTTCAAGAAAGAGACTAATTATTTAAATGAGAACATCCTAATTAGGCAGGTTTGAATTTATGATTAAATAATCTTGCACATGTGGAATTTTTATAGGGTTATCATTCAGTAAATATGGTAAAGTGTGAAAGATTAATGGTATCTCTATTAAAGATACAGAATTTGTTGTGTTTTTGTTGTTGTTGTTGTTGTTTGTTTGTTTTATAAGTTTGAAATAATGAAAAGGGTTTGGTGATGGGCTGAATTCTGGAGTTTGAGGTTCTTATAACACATTCTTCAGAATAATAAACAGCCTGATAAGAAAATGTATGGAAAACTGTTTTCTAGTCAAAATGTTTTTAGAGTTTTCAGAGTTAACATTTTTTATTTTTTCCTGCACTGATGCCTCTTACATGCTAAATATATCCTTTTCAGTGAAAAATATGTGACAACATGTATTTATGCCCTGATACTCAATAATGATTACTCACATGAAATTCAATAAATCATGGCTCAGATTTATGGAAATTGCAGTTACCCTTATTCCACTGGATATTTTAGAAACTAAGTGTCTCTATTCTTATATGGACAAGTTATGAAATGAAGTTTTCAAAATTCCTTTCTTGTGATAGCTATAGATATATATGGCATTCATTTTTATTGGTATCTATCACTGACCTTTTCATAACACAAAAATTGGATGTATGCAAGCCCACTTAAAATGAAACACATTTTTAGTGAAAACCAAAATTGAAGCAGCAATACACTGATTCTTTACTGTACATACAAAAGTATGCAGTTTAATAAGAAATAACTTTCACATAATCACTGCTCTCAAAAATAATTTCAGAATTTAAATTAAATTATAAAATCCAATTATTCTTATCAAACAATGTCTGAGCATAGCTCTAAAATTTTATTAGCTATTAAACTGATTTCTTCTGTCACTAAGGTGTTATCTGAATTCAGAAAAGTAGATTAAACTTCTGTTGTATTGCAAAGCTGTAGAGAAATGTGTCCAATATATTATCTTTATTTTTGATATTTAGTTAAACAGGTAGCCATATGCTAGATTAATATAGTAGCTATATGCAAGAGGCTGGAAAAACAATAGCTTTCATTTGCCTACTTTGAGTAATATCAGCAATTAATTTTAATATTCAGACCATACTTAATTAATTTGTGCCTAAAAAGTTCACCTGCTTTTCATCCTAGCACAATAATTTTTACTTTGTGTGGCAGAAGAGTTAACTGCCTTTTAGTAAGCCTAAAGTACTTTTTTTTTTTTTTTTTAAAAGAACATGCATCAGACTTAGTCTAACATATTGTAAGAATTTTCGGGGGGGGGAGGGGGGAGAAATAGGTCTAGTTATTATGAATGTAAGAAACCAGCTACAGATTATTGCCCAGGTTTTGAAGAAAAACACAATAAAATGCTTTTAGTATTATATAAAGCCTCTGTATGAAGTACAACAATTATGAGAAAGCGGTTTGAGTTCATTGACTAAAGATCTGGAGGAGCTTGGATTTGCTTATTGACTGTCCAGAATATTATTCATTAATTATACTATTTCAAATGGGAATTTGAAATATTTTGATATTCGGACTTCTGTCAGCATCTTTGTTACACTCAGAGTTACTGTTCAATAATGAAAGAGTTTAGTAATGCCTTACATACAAATTGTTTCAGAGGTCAGGCGTCATCTTTCGATTTTTTTTATTTTATTTTTCTAACCATGAGTTTGCCAAGGAAAAATGTTTTGTATCTTCATTGTATTTTGTATCTGTATTCCGGCCCTTACTGTACTCTCATAGACTCAAAGTGATTGAAACAGTTGTGGAATTATTTTTAAAGGGTCAAAGTCAGAAAAAAAAATAATAAAAATAGTAATTTACAGGTCTTGATAGTCTTTAATTTTTTTACTGAAATAATAATATGGGGATTATTTAACAGCTCTGTTGTAAAGAAGTGATTACAAAATTGTACCAGAGTTAATTTGTGGGAGAGGTGTGAATAGGTGCAGAGGAAATTTTCTCATCAGAATCAGAATATAGTAAGAGGATATGCAACGTGCTACTAATCCTTGGAGGATTATCCTGGAAAGTTTTTTAAATACTTCATTAACCAACTACAACACTAAGAATAGGACAGCATTAATAAAATATATTAGTGGCATCATTCCTATAAAATGAATTTCTTAGAGGAAGCAGTGAGTAACTTGAAAATAAAAAGGATGGAATAGAGTTCAGTTGTAGAGAAGAAAGGCAGCATATTTGGTTTTTTAAAAAAGCTTCTGCTGGTACTTAAGATCAGTTAGAGGGAAAAGACTACTCTAATTGTCAACGTACTGTATGTAATGTTGAGTTGTTGATTTAATCTTCTCCATATTCTTCACTTAATATGGAGAAGATTAAATCCAGATTAGGATGCACTGATGAAATTATTTCAACCAGAAGATTGAGTAACCTTACAAAAATCACTGAGTAGTCTTTCTTCTAGGCTCTCCTAATCATTAGAAAAGAAATGTGAATTCAAAATAAAACAGGCATGGGATGTGAGTACTAAAACAATCAGAAGAAAGTAAACCTTGCTACAGAAACGGTCAGTAAAATAATTTTATTGTGTTGCCTAGAAATATAAAGGCTGATAGAAAAGCAGGTGGGGGGGAAGAGGGACAAAAATTGTTCAGAATGTGACATGACAAACACCACAAAGAATGAGGAATATAAGTTTCAGAGAAGTGATAGTAATAAAACAAATGAATATTAAATACTGAATAATTTTTTTTAACATTACACCAAATTTCTTTATCTTAAGATCCATGATTCTGTGGAACAACATTTAATTAGTATTCTAAGGGCAAAAATCTAAGTCCATATTCTTTGAGATGAAATATACTAATTTATATGCTACAGTGTGTACCACAAAGGGACCAAACTGATGAATAAAGAAGTGGTCCTGATCTCTGCTATTAGTCCCTAAGATAAATCACATAACCAACTGACTGATAATTTTAGCCATCACTGGAATCACAGGTTATTTTCATGAAACAGAGTTATTGTTAGAACATTCCAAGATTTTAAAATGATAACAATGTGATTCAAACTCAGAAGACAAATGTCACTGCTCTTTTGCTGAGAGGGTAAAAGTGGACTGAGTATTCCAGATTCTGTCTCATCAGTACCTGACGGACTTCATTAATAAATTCTCTCCACCTGCTGGCTACATGCTGCCAGACACTTTGGAATCAGCCCTCACTGCCACAAGGGTGCGCTCCTGAGTCGTGTTCAGCTGACTTTCCATCCCCAGATCTGTTTCCCCAAAGCCTGTACCTTCCCAAACTGAGGCTTCCACATCTCAACTATCAGCCGGTGAGCAGTAGCAGCCCTACTCTCCATGCTACCTTCCACGTAGTACCACCAGTGGGCTTACTGACAGTGCATTCTACCCAGTAAGTCATCAAAGGATATTAAATCAACACCAGTTGATATATCTGCTTATTATTAGCCCTTAAAATTGCATTTGATTTCCAATGAAATTCAGGTGTTTTTTTTTAATGCTCCTAATTCTACTTAATTCATTTCCAGGATCTTCCTCACACCTTTTCTGTGTACCTTGATATACATATTTGTTCGTGGTAGCATTTCCACTGTTGCATCTGAATGTGCAAGTGCATGTATTATATATACACATCTGCATACATGCATATATATGTATATGTATCCCAAACTGTGTAGTTAAAGTTTATGTTTGGCTCATTCTTCTGCTTTGGCTGTAACATTTCCACTTGCTATGCCATTTCCACTTTGCATTGGAGCATATTGAGAACTTTACCTGACATCTAAACCATCTTTTATTCTGTCTGTTTTTCATCTTGTACATAGGAATGAGCTGCTTCTGTATTAAAAGGTCATCTCCCAGTCATTTTTTTGCCCTTCAAAGCAGCTCACCACAGAATGTTACATACTACTTCCTCAGAGAAGCTGAAATTTGCTTTTGTGAAGTCTTGGCTCTTTTACCTGTTACTTTTGTTCCTCGCTTTTCTTAGTTTCTTAAATTCTATCACTTGCCAAGAATGCCACCGATTATAGCAAAACTCCTAGCTTTACCAACTTGTGATGACCAGTAGTAAAGTTAAATTGCATTCATATTAGTGCAGCATCACATCTAAGCTTCTCCAAAGAGTTCACGATCCAGATCTCTCATCATGATTGCACAATCAATGGGCTTCAGGAACAAACAAACAAACAAACAAATAAATAAATAAATAAATAAAAGGTAGCTTGGAGCAATCTTTTATACCTCCCCCCCTAACATATGAAATTTTGGATATACCCTAATGTTTAAGGTATCAGTTTTGTGAGAAGTTGTAAGAATAACATTGTGTATTTGTTTATCTAAGGGAAGTTTGAGTATGCTAGAATTACAATTATATCAAAATTTTTAAAGGAAATTCTGAAGATATTGGGCCAGTTCTTGGCCAGTTCTTTCATGTTTTTACCGTATTTTTACTGATATAGACAAAGCAATCTGCAAAACACACCTCAGAAAATGTGCTTTCATAAACCTTTCAGAATGGTTATTTCCCATAATTATAATAGAATTCTCATTATAGACATAGTATCAGTTTTTTAATTGGTGCATGGGGGTACTTATCTATGGAGAGAATAAATCAGTAAGTAAGTAAGAGGAAAGCTAAAGACCCATTGTTATACATATCTCAAAATATGTACCCACAAGAATAGGAATTAATGAAAATTTGTGCACTAGTTAAGTCTACTGAAGCGTTCAAGATTGATCTAATGTAAAACATAGATTCCTCTCTACTTTGAAAAATAATTCTCATTCACAAATTGGAATTCTAAACTATGATGTGTGTTCTCTATTTATTCTCAGTTTTCATTGCCAATTCATAAAAGGATATGAAATCCTTCTGGATGCAATCACGTACTGGTGAAAGAGTTGATGGAATTCTGAATAAAATGCAAGATTAAGGGGCTCCATGCCTGAATGAAGACTAAGTGAAAATTATAAAATAATTAACTACGCAAAATGTTTTTTATTTAATATGATAAAAATAATAATGACTAAAGAGAAAAAACTCGAATCATCCTTGTGCCCTGAAGGGAACACTGTGTCACTAATTATCTATTAAATATTTATCTTGGGATTACTTGCCCTTTTGTTGTTGTTGTTGTTGTTGTTTGTTTGGATTTTTTTTATTATTAATATAAGCATAACAAGGAAAGGAAGGAGTTCAAGAGTAGAGTAAATCAGTGTATTTTGTATTAATTGAGCAATTATTTTTTCCTTATAAATCTGTTAGTAACATAATGTTATTTGTGATAAGTAATGAGAGACATCTAATCAGCATTTGGTAGAAATTAGAAAGTAATAACATGTGATAGTTTGAAAGTAAATTGAATTCATCTGAAAATTCATCTTCAAATGTTTGGCTGTTTTGTTTGCTTGTTTGTTTGTGCCTAGAGTGACAGCAGTCAAAGCATTTTTATTAATCTGTTCTTTATCAAAACGGACATGTTTATATATACTCAGCTTCTGTTCATAAATCATGACTTTACACTCCTATATCTGTCACTTAGATTTTTGTTGCACCTTAAAATCCCCAAATAGTGGACATTATCAATTGTACTCTTTGGTGGACATAATTGTACTCTTTCCATCTAGTCTCAGTGTAAGTCACTGCTTAGTAATGATGCAGAAGTTTTTCGTGCTAGCAAATGAGCCTTAATGACTTTAGTGTTAATAAATCATCTATACTCACAAGACTTTGGGGAGAGCAAAAGTTCTCAAGTTTTGAATTACATGCAAGTATTCAGCACTGAGGAGTGTAGTACTTTCCTTTAGGAAGAGATCAGCTTTTCTTTCCTTACATAATAGGAGTTTTATTGGATACTTCTCTTAGAACATCCACCTTCATATGCATTATGGCTAAGATTATCAAATAAACAAATATCTAAACTTTCTGAAGATTAAAGGGGGATAAAATCCATTGACTTAATCTGGTCAGTTTGTTAAATTATCATTTAATTTCAGAATTTCAATAACAGTAAATTTAAAACACACTGATAGCCAAGAAAAATGCTTGTGTTATAAAAATAAATTCTGAAAACCGTTGTTGAGGTAAATACTAACATTTGCTGCTCTGCTTCTAACTGTGGTACCTGTAAGTTGGCTAATTATCTTAGTTCATGTAATCACAAAACCAGGTAATACCCAGATAAATTCTTTAAAAAGGAAACAGACAGCAACTATCTTGCCTTTTTATAATTGCTTGGCAGTACAAAAGTGTATAAGAGGTAGCAGATTTTTAGTTTTCCATCTAAAACTTTTGAAACTGCATCACCTAATTCCCATGAGACATCACCCTTACAAACAACTTCTGTGCACCTCTCTCTTTTTGGAACTGTTCACTTGCAAAAAGGAATCCAAGATTAATTGGGCTCAAGGGAGGCACTACATTTGGTTTAGCCAAGAAGACCTATAAAAATTAACTGTAAAAATCAGTTTGTTGCACTAAATGGAAGGCTCTCTCTTCCATCTCTCTCTTTAATGTGTTTGCATTAAATAGCTATTAAGAAAATACAATCTGAGAGAAGGACAAGAACTCAAAGGAGAGCCACAAATGTACTGTAAAAACTTGCTTCCAGTTACGCACTCTGATTCCAGAAATCTTGGGATTGCAGAATTTAAACATTAGAATAGGAAACAATCTCATTTAGCATTCCTCTTTACTGAGGTCAAGATACTGCCTTGGGAAATAAGAATAGACCTGTAAATAACGGTTTTCTTTTCCTTTGTTTCTAACCCATTAGGACAAAACAAGAATTAAACTTTAAATATACATCATTTTTGAGAAAATAAACTAGCTAAAAGCTTAATTGATATTGTGCTGATTTGTTGAGTCACCATTGATACAAGAAAGCATAAGGAAGAAATGGTCTATAGAACGTATGACAGCATGTCACACCAGTGCTACAACCATATAGCAGTAAAAAGTACTTTCCAGACTAAAAAGCCATTTAGCTACTTTCTCACCAGCAGTATTAAATAGTATTTTTATTCTTCATCTGCACTGTGGCTTAACCCATCAGATGGCTAATCACTATACTGTACTTCACTCACTACCCCCAACTCCCCAGCAGCATGGAGGAGTGAACTGGGAAAATAAATCTAACAAAATAGAACTCATGGGTCAGGATAAAGCTATTGAATAAGACAGAGAAAGAGAAAAGGACACTAGTTATGACAACATGCATGTATACATACATACATACACACATACATACATACATATATATATATATATAACAACAAGTGACATTCAGGCAATTGCTTGTCACCCACCAATGAATGCTTGCTAGCCCCCAGAGCAGCAGAAGAGAGACAGCTGAAGTCCCACCCCATTCAAAATTCCTTCCACATTATGTCTATGTTATGATATATCCTTCTGACCAACTTCGGTCAGCTGTCCTAATTCTGATCCCTCCCATCTCCTTGGGCCTTTTGCTGCAAATGGCCTTAGTTCTATATAACACTGCTTAGAAGCAATTGTGAATAACACTGTGTTGTCAACATTGTTTTCCACGTAGAATCAAAACATAGAGAATCATATCAGACATTATAAAGAAAACAATTCCACCCTAGCTAAAAATTCAATAGAGTGGATAACTTCTCATAGGAGAAACTAATACTGACACTGGTTAGTTCTCTGATTGAACTGTGGAGTTTGTCACAGGGATTGGAGTGATCACAGGACTGGATGTGAGGGCTGTTGCACATGCAGGGCCCACCTGTTAATAAGGGAAACTAAAGGTGGAAAAACAACAGAAAACAAAAACAAAAACAACAAGTCCATATGCAGAACTCCATGGCGATGTTTCTGTGGGTTTAGTAATATTGTTGTATGCATCAAGTAAAATAGTAAAACACCTAAAAACATTTTAAATAAAGAGGATTTTTTTAAACTTTCCTACCACTGCATTTATTTTAAACTTGAAAAGTTGACATTTCAATGAAAAAGAAGGATGCATTTTGTTTGCCATCCTGCTTACAAAGAAGTTTCTCCTCTGTTTGCAAACTTGCAGATAAACACGAAGTATAATTCAATTAAATTTAATCATCTATAAATGAAGATACATAAAACCTGTCTCTTCTCTGGGTTTTAAGCATTCAAAATGATAAAATTTGGAAAGAAAGATCTCATCACTGATTCTTGGCTTCTGTTCTTTCCATAGTTGGCTGCTGTAGAAAGGAGCATGCTTTCAGAAGGCAAAAACTGACAGAAATACGTAGGCTATGTTGGCAAGCAAGTTCACACTTGGTCTTTACCAGTTGGTGCATCAAGCTGATAGTTGGCTAAAAATAAATTTCAACAAAATAAAAAAATGTATTACTCTTAAAAGTGGAAAAGAAATACACATACATAGGAGAGAGAGCGATGCAAGCTTGGAAGTCAAATAGGGAAAAACATCTTAGCAAATATAAACAGTAGTATTAAAGAAAATAAATAAACATCTTCAGCATTCTTTATTCAACTTATCCACTCTCTGCTGTTGCTTGCCCAACTCCAGTCAGAGTTTTTCTCAATTTGAAGATCCTTTGCTACCCCCACAAAGAACCTTGTTTTCCACATCATCTCAGGCATTTATTTTTTTTTTTTCCTTTTTTTCTTGGAACACTTTATGAAGCTGCAGGGAGCTGCAGAAGAAGAGGATATTAATCATAGCTGTTTCTTACAGCCCATTCAATAGGAAAGTTTTTATCTTTTTCATTCCCTTTTTTTTGTGTGTGTGCGTGCATGCACATATGTATAGCTATTCACAACAATCAAGAGGACATCTATCAGTAGTAGCCTTTAATTGTATTATAAATTATCTCCAGAATTTAATAAATGACCTAAGTTACTGAGCTTAAGGTACGTAAGGTTTGACTTTAAAAATAAAATAAATGTTATCTAAATTTTAGTTCATGAATGATCTGGCTAATTATTTTCTACTGAATAAAACTTTCAGGTACAAAAATTTTCCATGCAACAAAAACACACATATATATATACATTCATTAGAAATGAAGACCATACTTTTAAAATGTTTCTAATGCTGTTACCAAACAGTTTTGATTGTTTTTCATTTCAGTTATTTTATAATCTACATATCCATAAATGCACTATTATACATGCAAGTAATGCTAGTGGGCCCTTAACTATGAAATCATTACCCAGTAATGTGTTACTGTCCAGATCAAGATTCCTGGAGCATGAAATCTCCTTTATCATCAAAACAGCATGTAAATTAAATGTATATTCCCAAATAATTTAAACAGCATGGCTAAAAGTTCTCAAAGACTATGATTTGAATATATTTCTAGCTGAAGATCTCCAAATATATAAGTTTATCTGGCTCAACTCTAATGAATCACAGAGTCGTGGAATGTCTTCAGTTAGAAAATACCTGAGAAACACATACCAGTGCCTCACCACCCTCCAAGTAAACCATCTCCCCCTAAAATCTAACAAACTTCCCCTCTTTTCCATCCTCACTTTTCCTTTCACTATCAGACAGTGTAAAAAGTCAGTCCCCTTCCAGGTAATTAGCTTATATCAAGTGCTGGAAGACCACAGGTAATAGATTCCATATTCCTATGAAAAGTTCATTTTGGTTTGGGAAGTTGTTCAGATAATTTTAGTAGTTTACATGTTAAAATTCAGAATGAATCTTCTTTACTATCCCTTGGATGTTAAGTGGCTTTTGTAAAATAAAGTTATTAGTTTCCTCTACTTCTATGATTTTCTACATTTCATTTTTCAACTGAACCAGTGATAGAAACAAATGGATTTATCTTATGACTTTAGTGCAGGAAAAAGTTTTATCACTGTTATGTCACAAATGTGAAAATAAAGAAAAGAGAACTCCATTTAAACAGCAAAAAATCTCCATACATTTTTGTTTCCAGCTTCTTCTTTAAGGAGCTCCTACACCAAGTTCATCTTCTGTATTCAATAGACCTTAAGAAACAATTTCTTGGCTATATTTCGAGAGTCATTTAACTCTTCAAAAAGCATCTTCCTTAGCATATTTTCCTGCATCATTTGAGGAGCTGCCAACCCCATCACATTCATTTCCAATGAAAACTTGAAAGAAATTAGATTTCTCATCTCCCATTATACAGTGCACAGTGCATCACACATGGCTTCAGCAAAGATACATTGAAATTAAATGGTAAACAGCATCAAACATGAAACAGCATCCTTATTTGATCAGAAACTGGAACAAATTTTTGTGTTACTATGTGTGGAGAAAAGCACAGCAAAATAGTTGAATAAATGTTACTTTGCAAGCATATTTATGGTCAAGTAACAACAACAACAAAATACAGTGTCCACAATCCATCTTGGCAAGATTACCAATGATTCTGAAAAGAACTAGTGGATGATATATGAATGCTCTATACTGCATAGCGCCCAAAAATTATTACATTATCATTGGACAGGTAAAAAAGAGAATGAGAAGTAAGATTAAGAAGAACATATAAAGTCTCATTTGTCATTTGTTGACTAATACTTCAACATTGGTGCCCATAAATCAGAAAGAGTTCTGATAGTGAAAAGAGAGCACTACAGTGAAAAACATTAAATAAGCTACTGTAGCTATCTAAAAAGAAGGCCTGGAACTGAAATGTAGAAGGCTGCTTTACAGTCTGGAAGCCATCAACCAGAAGGTTAGATTTTTTTTCATTGTCTATCACTGAGTGCATGTTAGAAAAGATTAGATTATTATGCCCATGGTTTAACAGAGTAAATCAGCTATCAGAAAAAAATATTTGTTGTTATAGAGGATTCTCTGTAATTGTGAATTTTTTTATTCAATATTGTTTTCCAAAGGAAACGTGAGTTCAAACAGGAATCGATTCAGACTTGAAAGGTCAGGAAGTCAACAAAAAATAAAGTGCAATACTTGGCTTAGACTGCATTTCTGTTAATTAAAGTACATTTAAGAACTAAGAAGAGTTCTTATTATTTATATCTCAGCAAAAGCTCTTCTTAATTGCCTGTTTTGCTTAGATGATCACATTCTCGCTAAGAGTAAGCAATCGTACCCACCCCTTCCTTCAGTAGAAATGACTAAAAAGGAAATCTTTGGAAGAAGTGAACAAAGTGCTCCAGTACAGTACTGTCCCTGCCATGCAGCAACAGGGTTCAAAGAGACCTCTCAGCTTGCACATTTTTATCTTGAAGAGCTTGCTGAAAGGATTTGTTAAGCAAACTAGGAAAGAATTTAGTGGGAGAAATAATCAAGAAAGGAACAAAAATACGTCACAAGTATTTTATGGACCCAGTAGATTCTCACTGCAGGTCACAGCTTGTGAAGGTAGAAGTACTTGTTCTCAGGAAAAAAATCAGCTTTTCTGTAACTTTTCTATCACCAAGAAATCCATGCCCCATTGTTCCCACACTGGTTCTCCAGCCTTAATGTCTATGTAGTGGACTGTGGACATGTTTACATTAGAATTCTGCAAACATCATAGATTTTCAAAGGGCAAATGCCCAACTACAAAGTTATCCAAAGACCACACACTTTGATATTTCTGCCTGTTT
This sequence comes from Coturnix japonica, assembly GCF_054131305.1. Classification (NCBI taxonomy): domain Eukaryota; kingdom Metazoa; phylum Chordata; class Aves; order Galliformes; family Phasianidae; genus Coturnix; species Coturnix japonica. Next base: position 20,392,809 of record NC_140667.1, on the reverse strand, counting down.
TTACACTTCTGTCAAAGTTTTGATTTGTTTAATAACAGCAACAAGACATGTCCGTCTCTCCTGACTATGAGACTGGTGAATGTGCAAGAGCCAGTGATTCACACAGCAGGTGTAGGTCCATGCTACATATATGGTATGGTTTCCAGATAACTGTTGTGCACAAGATCTTTGTCTGCAGAACAAATCCAGCCAGTTCATCACAACAGATGCCTGGAGACAGCTCCTCTCTTTAGTACTAGCTGTTACACAATCTGTGTGGCCTTGCCTGAATACAAAAGGGCAGTAACAATTACTCATGAGAATACCGTTAAGGAATATAGCTGTTGTAAAGAAATTATATGATAGCTCAAATAACCCATTGACAGCATCTGCTCTGTACAGCATACCTTACAAAAATCCATCCAGGATCTATCTGTTGATATATGAAAAGAGAGTGCCCAGTAACTGATCGGACAGAAGACTTAGTTAGGATTTCTATTCCTTTTATTCTGCCTTTTTAAAAAGCAGTTATTTTATTAAACCATCTGTCATTGGGCCCCTCTTAGATACAACTTTTGTATTTCTTGATTTTCACTTCATGTTTGTAAGGTTGGATACTTATGCATACTGAGCAGCTGTTTCTGAAGTGGGTCAGATAATTCTTCTCTACATTTTTTAAAATTCTCTGGAACAAACAAAATAAAATGGAAAATGCTAGACTACTTGAAAAAGAAATCCCTTAAAGCAATGAGTTTATTGGAAATCTAAATGAGACCAAAAGTAGATTCTGAGCTAGAGATCAGAAAAATTATGACCTACCAATATATTTCACAAATCTTAAATATTGTAATTAAATACATGATTTATGTTATCCTACCTTATAAAAGTGTAGATAGTTCTACTGCCATATTTGCACACGTTCCTTGCCTCATGATCACACTTAATTGTGGAAAATACAGTTCATGCTTTTGCTGTTGTCTAAAAAAGAATTCCAATTCAATGGCAAGATCTTATCCACTTAATCATCAGCCAGTTAGATGCTGTTCAACTGTTCTTTCTTTCATGAGTAAAGTTTGATTTTCTGTGTAAATTTTTCCACACCATACTCCTATTGCATGGCTTCAATAACTCCAAAGAGTTTGAAATACTCTTAAAATTCAATACAGAGGAATGTGAATTGATAGCATTTCTGCTGTGGGTAATATTTGTATACTATAATATATATAAGTATATATATATATATATATATATAAGTATACATATTATATATTATACTATATACTATACTATATTATACTATATATACTATACTATATTATATATAGTATACATATATAGTATATATATATATATATAAATATATAATAGTATACAAATATTACATATATATAATATATGTACATATATATAATATTTGTATCTCTAGGAAAAGACTCCTAAAGTATTTAAGCAAAGCCCATAACTTCTGCTTGGTTAATCTACATTCAGAAACAACAAAAATACATACACTAGTAACAACGCAAGCTTACAATATGAAGAAACAGATTCATCTGGCATTCTCTAGGCCTATTGGCAAATGCTAGCAAATTATGAGCAAGCATAGAAAATCACAAACTCTTGAAGCCTACATTTTTAGAGCTGTAGCAGTCACCTTATAAATTATTCTGCATCTAAATCTACATAAATAACAAAGACAGATGCACAATGCTATTGCCAGCTATAAAAAATATTACCCAAGTCAGCAAGATGCTGCAGTAAATAGGTTAATCATTATTAATGCCTTTGATATTCACCATAACAACATTAATCAAGATAAATTAACGTGGAGTTAATGTGAATGCAGTAAGAATTGCCAATGATATTGGTTTGTAAAGTCAGTTTTTGATGACAGATTCAATCGCCTTAACTCACTGCACAGAGAGCAGGAACAAGATCTTTAAAGGCGCACTCAAACCCAGATCATTCCACAATTCTATTATTATTCCATACAGACTGTGGACTTCCATACTAGATGTGATACATATGTAATATATTTTCCCCACATATTTTTGCAGATGCCTGCCAAAACAATGTCTCATCCTTTTTTTTTTTTTTTTTTCTCCTTTCAATTTCATTCCCAACTAGCAATACTGGTAAAAGGATTGTGTCCCAGGTGACTAGCAGAGTTGAATAGCAATGTGACTGACTTTTACAGGAGAAACGTTATTTTCCTGTTTTCCAGTCTTGAATAACAAAACCAATTTTCATATGCACAGTTGGTGAGTCAATGGAAAGAACTCTTTCACGTCAACTCGTAGAAATCTAAAATTGGAATTGAAATGCTTGGGTTTCATTTGTCATTTATAATAATTTTAAATTGCTAGCATTTGAGAGTGAACTACATCATAAGTAGATTACTTTCCAGAATTGGAATATACATTAGATTCTCTTTAGTACCATCTATATGAAAAATCAGTTACTGACTTACAGAAAAAGAAGAGTGAAAACTCTGTTATGAGATAGGAGAAAAAAAAAAGAAAAAAAAAAAAAGCTCCAAATTTAAAGTTTCAGTTCAGTACTTCCACCACATAACCACTCTTTCTGGCTTTGCATTAATGCTTATTTTATTTCATTAAGAAAATATTAGGAGACTATACTGGAATATTTCCTTCAACCTTTTTATTATTTTTATTTTTTATTTTTAGATTGAAATTAAACAGACACATTCAACATTACAAGAGGCTGTTACTTTGAGTTCCCTTGATAGGATGAAAAATCTCACTCACTATACTATAATTTTAGCATCAGGCACCAGATGGCAAAGCATTAACAATACGTATAACTGTTACATGTACTTATGTAGATGTCTGCATACATATAGATGCATGTGTTGTAATTCTCTGAAAGGACAGCAGATGGTAATACACGCTAGAACAGAATAACTAGCCTCTATGGTCAGAACCATTGCTATGGAGATGAAAAATCAGTTGTGAGGTATGACCAATCATGCAAAGTTTTTGATTGAATGGAAGTGGAGGAAATAAGTAGGAGTTCATGTTTTTTTAGCTACTTTGAAGTGCATAAGTCTATTTTAAACTTAGTCAGTCACTTAGAAGTGTCTATGCCTCTAATTTAGTTACAACATGCTTTCTGAGCATGTCCTCCAGTTCTTAAATGATGAACAGGTCTTCTCTAATTTCAACACTGCAGTACATAGTGGTCCCAAATATCAGGCCTTGCACTAACTGCTTAACTGAAGTCAGAATCTCAAGTTCAAATTGCCTCAGAAGAAACAAAAATTAATTATGATAAAAATGTAAATGTACATTTTACACATTAAAAAAATTAGAAATTTTTAAAATGTTCATCCACATTAGATTCTAAGTGAGCAAATTAAAATGCGTAATTAAAAATGGAAGTTAAATATGATTAACCATTCTTCCCATATTATTATTATTCTTGTTATACCTTGTTAATAGTACAATTGAAATATAGAATGAAAAAGATACATCCATATATAAAACTTGCACCATCTTTTTTTCCTGACGAGGCTGTTCTCTGTTCTATATAGCTGTTAGGTATTATAGAATGGGTAAATGAAATGGAAACCATGCAACTATTATTTTTCTTTTTTTCAGGTTTTTTCAGATTTTTTATTTTAGTATGTTCTCAAAAACTGTAGTTTTCTTAGGATCATTCTGCAATTGCATGAAATTTTTTATATGGAGGATCAATACCAACAATTCGTATGTATCACAGTGAACATTCATGAAATCCAGATAAACTTATATTTGAAGTTCAAGATCCTCCTTATTCACAGATAGGTGCAACCAAAGGTACTTAATATGAGGCAACCATGACTGCTGACTTAGTGAATATCACATTATAATAGCAAGGTCAAAATTTAACAGACCAGCAGAGGTGCTACAGAAGGTATCAAGTGAAAATTTTAGTAAATGTTTTAAATTGTTATGAAAGAGAATGTCAGGAATTGATAAGCTGAAGGGAATCCTTACGTTTTCAAACAGCCTAAAATGTAATAAATCTTCCCAATAATCAAATTATATTTATTTTTCTTCTGTTTATAGAGTCGATGAAGGAATCATTGATTACCTATCAAAGGAACAGACTAATTGCTGATGACTGCGAAGAAAATCAATATTGTTTTTGAATCATTATAAGAATCCTCTTGAGAAGTACCATTTTAAAGTGAAGGAATTTTATAGGGATTTTGTCTGGTAGCCTAAGCAATAGACTTTGAAAAGTTACTGCTATAATGTGGAATATGACTTCATTTGCATATAACAACCACTGATAAGTATTACTTAGTCCATGTTGTTGTTACATCTACCATCCAACATTTTATGTATTCTCGGTTATTTGTTGAAGTCATATACAAACTGTAAGATTAATCTGCAAGAAATTATATGACATGAAGATCTTGCTAATGATAAACCTGCAAAACTTGGTGATTGCCACGAGTCAGATGAAAAAGTATGAAAGATCATAAAGAAATTCTTTGACATTTCATCACGTAACTTCTACTGAAACTGTTATATATAGCAATTTTTCCTACACATGCATACTTCATAAAGTTATTAGTATGTAAAACAAAAAAGTGCTTAAAAGTCTGGTAGTTTTCAGGTGGTAATAATCTTGAAAAGAAACACAGCCCTGGCTCTCTAAAGAAATCACTGCTAAGTAATTAGATGGAGGAATTTAAATTGTAAAATGGAGAGGAAAAAAAAGGGTGAAATAAAGAAGCTTTAAAGTAGTGGCTAAATTTTTATTCCACTGACAGAAACTCAGCATTTTCTTTGCTTATCTAACTTCACTTTCCTTCTGCGTCAAACACAGACTGTGTGTAAATCAGCAAAAGATTAGGGGGTTTTTTTTGTTTGTTTGGTTGTTTTTTTTTTGTTTTTTTGTTTTTGTTTTTTTGTTTTTTCCTGTTTCACATCACATTTTTCAGTTATAAGAACAGATCCTTTCTGAGTAGGATCGTTTTTAGTAAGAGGGAATTCTGAATCTGAGAGTGACAACCAGATCGATGGGCAGAACTGTTGACTGCTATTAGAGAGAGCAGTCTCTATTACAGTGTTCATAATAAATTAAAACATATTGCAGTAATAATACATGACAAGCTGTTTGTTTTGCAGACCTATCTAAGAATAAAAATGCTTTCCAAACCCAGGTTTCCTACATCACAAATTTCTGTTGTGACACTTAAGCAACTACAATGTCTTCTGAGATAGATATTCTTGCACCAGAAAAATGAATACAAAATTAAACACATTTTCCAATTTAGGCACTTTTCACTGTTCATCTCAGATTCTTACATATTAAGGAACTAGCAAAACAGTCCTAAACAATTAACATGTAAATCTCTCCAGAATACCAAGGGCCAGGGCAGGTATTCTGTAACAACATCTGAGCTCTCCATTGTTCAGTAGCTCCAATGAATTGCTTTAGATTCTAAACTGGAATAAGTAATACAGATGCTTCGGTTTTCATAAAGTAAACCACTTAGTCTATTCATATGGCCAGATTAATTTCTTTTACCATCATCTGTACCACCGAGGTTTCTCAGAAGCACAGTACGAAGAATGGGCCTCTATTGCTATCTTGAGGGGAAAAAAATAAAAATCATTAGAATAATTGTAAAATGAAAGTCTCCATAAAAGTGTGTAATTGTAACATTACAATTGCTGAATGTGACATTATTTTGGAAACAAGGTAATATTCTTTAAATTTAGATTAGCAATGAAAAGAAGAATATATCTGTGGTCTAAATGTGGCATTCCCTCACATGCAATCTTGTTTGCTAAATTGTTCTTTGCTGGAGATTATTAAATAATTTTATGTCCAGAGAAAGTAGGTTTTTTTCCAGAAAAAGTAGAGTGTAAAGCAGTAATTATTTTACTCTACTAGTTTGTATATATGTATCATGTATATAAAATGCATTATTGCTTCTCAGCTTTACAGCATGGATGGTGAGAGGTAATAAGGTCTATCAGAGGAAACAAGTAAACTACAGTATATGCAAAAAAAGCATATAACAGTAAAGGCATGCCTTGTTTATCAACAGAAGCATAAGCTAGTCAAATAGTTAACTTGCACACTCTTTTTTTTTTTTTTTTTTTTTTTTTTTCACAGCTATACTGAATAATGAAGTGTACTTGTACTATAAAACTTGTAGAAGAGTTCTGACTTATTCGCCCTTAAAGTATTTTGTCTGACACTGGTTATCTGTATCTCTTTGTCCGGATATTGATGTGTAATTGACATATCTTAAGGCTAACACAATCATCCATTGAGACAAGCACTATGTTCTGGATATGGTGAAAGCGAGAGCGTGCTTCATTAAGACATTTTATACAGTGCTTTGCAATTAAAGAAATAGTTTTGAATCACTAAATATTAAAATGAAGCAGTCTGTATCTGTCCTGCCCTTGATCAGTTTTCAGAAGGCCAAAATGAACTGAATGTTGTGATAAATATTCTGGGGTTACAAGTAAGAAAAAAAAAGAAAAAGGGAATCAGGAGTTTCTGACTATTACATACATACAGAACCATCAAACATCAAGGATAAACCACGTTTCTGTTCAATCACTTAAGACAGCTTTTATCTTTGACAGTTCTGATTAGAATGCACGTAGCATTCTAAGTAAAAAAAATAAAAATACATATTTATGAATCCATGCATGAAAACAACTTCTGGACATGACATTATGATGGCAACTTGCCTACTTTAGATCACAAAATGATAGCACCATTTTGATTTTTGGTTAGTTTACCTGTAAGGATAAAAATTTAACATTCAAAAGTCTGCCTGTTGGGATGACCTCCTTTTGAATGTGAATCATCAATTATTTAGATGATTGATAGCAAGACTGAATGTGTTATTCCCTGGTATATATATGTAGAATTAATATTTACTTCTTCAGGAGCAGCTTTGGATTGAACATTCCAGCAACAATTTCTACACCCTTAATAACTTTCTGAATAATCGAAATCAAGGATATGGCTTTTCAAACATGTATTTCTTACAGAGTTAAAATTATATTTTCCTTCTTTTCGCATCAGCAGCTTCATGCCTTCCTTGTGTCGAGAGCCCTAAGCCTGGACATGTACTCCAAATGGTTCTCACAGGGGAAGAATAGAGGGGATTAATAAAAAAAAATATGTCCTCCATTTCTAGATACAGTCGTGTTTTAGAATTCATCACACCGCATATCTGTGTATATTTATTGCCTAGATGGCAATGTATTTTGCAAGACCCCACCCCAAGTCCGCAACTCAGACAGAGGATCAGCTAAGGCTTGTATAAGAAGCTAAGGTTTGTATAAGAAACCAAAGTACTGATCGGTTTTGAACTTATAAGACTAGTGGAACCACAGAAATAGTAAGAGTATACTCTCCTTTCTATTTAAGGGAGATGAACTGATTTTAAAAAATGTTTGAGAAATTATAATATATTAATGATCTTCTAAAGTAATACTGAAAGTATAATACACTTTATTTCCTGAAACTAATATTACACATTCTTTTCTGAGATAGTGTTGCTGACTGTCAATCCACACAATCCTTTTGCGTGTCAAAATATCTAGGAAAACTTTTCATTTTGAGAACACAAGATCTTTACTTTCTGTTCAAAGATATCCTCTTATGTGCTGGATTTTATCAAATTTTCAATAATGACATTTTCCCAAAGGCCAGGAGTACTAACAAAATAAACTGAGAAAGTACTGTCAGTGCTGGGGGGGGGAAAAAAAAAAGTTAACCTTGATTTGATATTGTGCAGACAAAAGGTAATAGTGTTCAAATACTGCACACAAACTCAAGCACTTGAAGACAACAAAACCAAAATATTGCTTTGAGATGAGCTGGAAGTGAGCAAATTGGGGAAAAAAAACAAAAAGGTATCAGTAAATATTGATATTGATTATCAGGAATCATTAAATATAATTGTAATTCTAGAATATAAAATGTTCTGCAGAAGACATTTCCTCTAAAAGAAGTTAGTAATAAAGTTAATAACTACATTGTATAGAACACCAGTATAAACTTTTAACGCTATGTTACATTCAAATCCCTTTAATACGCACACATGGATCTGAAGAATAGAAACTAATGGAAGCACTATTTAGAAAGAATACCTAACATGTGTCAGAGTTAATTATTCAAGATCTTGATCTTTATACATTAAACAAACACTGAAGTGGAATTGTACTTTCCAGCAATAAATTTTCAGAGGTCAGTTAAAGAGGAAAAAGTAAAAAAATCTCTTTCCTGTAAGCTATGTAAATACACTTGTCCAGTAGTCTAATCACTATAACAATACTTCTGAGAAAAGTGATATGACTATGAACTAGCTACTTGTTTTACATTGGAAAATCAACAGAAAATACAGCTTTTCATCAAATAGTACATACAAATTTTGCAGAAATTAAATTCAATAACATTTAATGTTAGAGGTAAGAAATTCTACCACAGTTTTAATATGTGCAATTATTACTTTTGGTAAATAATATCCAAAAAAAATCCAGTAGTTGTTGGATTAGTTTTTTGTTTTGTTTTGTCTTATAAATTTCTCAGACATTTTTTTTACAAGGTCTATTTTACTGAATAAAAACAGAATCTTAGTTCACATATTAAGTCCAAGAAAAATGTTTTAAGTGAATTTTTAAAATAGATGCATATTAAAAACAAGCTCTCCTTTTGGCAAAATTTTTTTATTACTTCTCTGTAACTCTGGAAATTCTGCTTAAATTCTGCACAAATTCTTTTACATCAGTAAAAGATAATGTCAAAGGTAGATGTGATGCTCTTTGGCACTGGAATACACGCTTTTCACATAATCATTGCCACATAAGTAACTCAGGAGAATACAGGAGAAAGAAATGCAATCTGTAATGTGAGTTTAAAACATGGTGTAATTGATATTGTACTTCTTGACTTGTCACTATGTGTATCAGCTTCACATTTGAGTATCTTTTCTGTTTGTTATGAACAGGAAAAAAATTATAATGGATTTTCTCAAATTAATGTAAATGCCAGGATTAGCTGGTTTGATTTGAATGATAGCCAGTGGCCCATCATAAATGTATGTGTTTCTTTCTTCCACCTCTTTAATATGAACTTCTGATCACATGCAGAATTCTCTCAGTATCATTTCTCCCAACCTCTTCTGATACGTGTGGTTCTCTTGTTTGTGAAAGAAGATCATACTAATATGAAAGAAGAAGACCAACTAAATATATAATCAGTAAGTCCTTTGGCAAACATAAGGAAATACAGGAAAATCTAGAAAACAACATGGAGAAATTACTTGCATTTCAAAACAGTTCTCACGTAGGCATACAGGAACTAGCAGACTGTCAAGAGAAGATTACACTTGACAACAGAAAGTCAAAGTATTACTTTTGAGTAAATGGCAATTAGACAAGAAAAGACAGAAAACTACTGAACACAATAATCATGAAAGTGTGTTAGTAAATGAAACATATGAATAAATGGGAGGTATTCTGCAGATCTCAAGCAGCAGACAGTAATTGCATATAATGTATGTATTATTAAATGTGTCACTGATGTGGAATTCACTATACAGTGTCATGTCTTATTGAAGTTTTCCCAACAAAATGTAGGAAATCTACAGTTCACAGTGTGCAGGAAATGTAAATAACATTTCCCCTAACTTTATACTGTAATTCACCCTGAATGACAGCAAAGAGCATATACTTTACTAGAGGATAATTCAAAGTTAAACATCAAAATTAATCAAACTCTGTTGATTAATCAAAATTATATACCATCATCCTGATTGCAATCATCTATCAAAGATCATTTTCTCCTGTAGTTCAGAAGATACGTTTTCAGTGTGGAGAGTTATTTTTTTAAACCTGATATCACTATCCTAGTATGAAGACATGAAAGGAAACAAAAAAAATAAACAAACAAACAAAAAAGACAACAAAGTAAACAAGTGGATATCTTTATATATATATATATATATATATATACACATATATATATAAAATTTTAGTAGTTTCACCCCACTGCTTTTATTGTTTCACCTTCACCAATTTAAGAAATCAAGGAGGCACAGATGAAATTTAAATCAGAAATAATTGATACAGATTCACTGAAAAATCCTAAAAACCCTTATGTTTCTTGACTCTTGCTTAAAATACAGCTATCAGTCTTGTCCCTGGCTGTATATGTTCTCTCTTTGTCACCAGCCAGAATGTATCCTTTGGGTTTGTTATTTACTAGAAGATGAACCTGATGGTCTTAACCAATCAAAGTTAGAAATATTGAGAAACAGCACTTTTGCTTCATACTCACTTCAAATGAGAATATGTTAGGGAGAAAGAAGTAAAAGAAGTCATTCAGTGGAGATGCTTTGAGTTTTCCTGTTCTTTGGATTTCCCCCACCTTTACGAAATTGCATATGTGACCCAGCTAGAACTCTTGGCTTAAATTCACTACATTAGGAGGCAACATACATTCTCTACCTAAAATATATTCAGCTCAAGTTGTCTCAATTTCAACAATGTATTACAAAAAAATCAACATGGAGTTTTGTAAGTTTTTAGAATTAGCTAGTAAGTGTCATCTGCATATTACTAAGAAGTACGTAGTGCTACCACTTAAAAGACTGAAGACTTGATCTTGATGTTACTCTTCTGACCGTGGAGATATAAAAGTTTTGAAATCCTAAAAATCTGTGGTTCAGACATTTTACAAGTTTTAAATATACATAATTTTAGGATTTAAACCCACTTTGTCTTTTCTATCCCTTAATCATTTAACTTTTTTTAAATGGATTTTCAGATGTTTTTTTTTTTCACACTCTTCAAATTGCGTACTGAAGGAGACTTAGATTTCCTGTTAGATACATTAGATATATAGACAGATTTCTATTCCAAAGGAATAGAACGAAGTTATATTTTAGAGTTGACTTCAAAATTAAAAGAAATCTCAAGCAGGTTTTCACATAATTAAGTATTCAAAAGGTGAGCATGTCATTTTCAATTATCTTTGTTAACATGAATGGTTTTTCCTTGATTAGTTCCAAATTTCAAGGAAATTAAAAGTCTTGAATGTGCGAGCTAAGCTTTATGGTATCTAGAAGTTTAAGAATCTTGGCTTAAAGAAACATGTAGAAAATGTATAAAATACTACTTCATTGAGAGTATGGAACTGTCTCACTGAATCATGACCTATCAAATACTGTGGGTCTAGAATTATTACCAAATTTAAGCTAAACAGATTTTAGTGAAAGGCAAACCAAGACACAGGAAAATAATGCCTGTCATGGTTTTCTGATTTTTTGTTAGCAGTATTCCACATCATAACATCACGTAAAGCACTGGTGAAGAGTTACCTGTTCTGGAAGAGAAGAACTACATCCCCCAGAGGGCTGTTTGCTGTTCTGTTAACACTTCTGCTCAGAGCGAAAGATAAAAGCCATTTGTAGGTCAACTAACCTTCACTTTTGATTTTAGCAGTGTGTGAACTCCCTAGATTGTCCCACCTCAGCATTAGAATAAGGCCTTTTGGCTCCTGGAAACACTCTCTCATTTTATTTATTAGCTTCAATTCCAATTATATTGTACTGTACTGCATTATACTGTGTTATCTTGCATTCCTATATTTTATTTAGTGAATTAATTCGTGTCTCCTCAGATGGTTGACACTGGTTGGTTTTTAGGTCTACTTCTCTATCCTTTTTCTGTTTTTTCCCTTTCCTGGGGCATGGAACCGTGGGCCCCCTTACCCTGCCAGTCACGGAACTGGGCTAAACCAGCCTATAAAGACATTGACATAAGAGAAAAAGAAATAAGAAATACCTGCATCTGATTATTTAAAAAAACATGTTCCTTAGGGAAAAGAAAAACAATCCCCTCCATCCCCCAAAAAACAACAGTCAATCAAAGGACAGAGAACAGAATGGGATCTTGATATAATGTGAGACCTATCTGAATAGGACAGTACACAGAATTTTTTAAAGAGGTTTTGAAAAATCTACTGTTAAATCCATGGGCAAATATAGATTACATTTTTCATTCTACCTTCCTATTATAAAAGAATTCAGATAGATACAAAAGAAACAGGTACAAAGAATATTCCTTATCTAGGATGTTGGATAAGGTTCAATTAAGACAGAAATACATTATTTTTAACAATAGCTTTGATTCTTGCAGTCATTTCACTACAGCTACATCTGATTTACAGCTTCTTAATTGAAAGATATATCAGGCTTAGACAACCCTATGTTTTAAATAAATTATATGCAGTAGTGGACTTGATAAATGAGTACAAAGTAAGAAACATTGGCAACATCTAACTTAGTATGAAAGAAGTGGAAAAAAAAAGAAAAAAAACAAGAAAAAGAATCTCTTTCACATATGTGACGCTTGTTAGAATATGTTGACTATATTTATTTGGCTGCAACTATATAAAAATGTTAACATGGATGAATGTTTATTAAAGTTTCCTGCCTGTGTGAACACCTTTATTTCCTTGGAAAACCAGCTAGTGCACTAGAAAACATTTTCAAGACAGGGCATACAAATAGTGGCTTCCAGAAGAACAGATCAACCCAAGCAGGTCATGTCAGTTTAATTTCATGTAGGACATGTGAAATTGCTGAAGGGTCATAGAAAAGGGGATCTGACTACACATATCCATCTGTTCCTTGGAGTATATATATGCAGAGGCTTTTAAATCCCAACTGTTTGTGCTAGACAGAGTACAGGTTGTGTGATCAGCACGTAGTAACTGGCTTTCCTTTACACCAGTGTAGTTATGGCTTGGTGTTCATATTTCATACATTTGTAACATCTGCAGAATGAATCCAAGCTCTGAGAATATTACTGTCTTTCACTATCATTTAAAATACAGCTCAGTCTAGAAAATATTTTCAAAAGTATTCAAACTTTAAGGAAGCCGTGGTAATCTGAGCGTAGTATCCAGTACACAAAGACCTCTTCAAAATCTGGTCTAAATATGTTTTACTTATAATTAGATTTAAATTAAAAAATCTGTAACTTGTGCTCATTTCTAGGCTCATAACACCGTTCAAAGGAATAAAAAAGAAGAAATGTAGAAGATGGGACTGAAATGGTACAAAATTCTGGAGATCACATAGCTCTAATTCAGTGTGTAACATTGATAAGAAGAAGATCTAAGTGGGATCAGGAAATGAAATGTGAGTTCTTTCCTGTTTTTTCAGGAGGGGAGTAGATTGAACTGGGAGAAAAATAACACAATGACTATTTTCTTATTTCATATAATCTAGTATGTATCCTCTCTCCTTGAATACTACTACATTCTGCTTCTAGAGCATAATATTATCCAAAAGTATTAAAATCTTTTAAAAGGCTTAGCATTTCTTAAAGCAGCCTAGATTATTTCATATCTCTCAAAAAAAGAAAAAAAAAAAAACAAACCACAAAAACAAAAAACAACCTAAACAAACAAACAAAAAAGCTGAAATCAAGGTAAAATTCAAAATCATTGGTCTAAACATTTTGAAAGAAGGAAAGTTAGGCACTTCCAATTCAAATGAAAGCACTTAATGGTGACATATGATTTTCTGATACATTACACATCCAAAGACCCTTTAAAAAAATTGCAAAATCAATCTGCTCATTCTCATACATTTAGCTGATTGAACGTAAACAGTTTGGTCTTGGTGAATTGCTTAAGACACATAGCAAATTAATGAAAGTTGAGAATAGAATGCAGGTGCCTCAGGCATCCAATTGTTTTCCTGTGTTAGATAAAAACATCTTTCTGCTTGACAAAGCAATGAATTTCAAGCTAAAATATCTCTAGTGTTAGCTTACCACAAGGCAGCTCATGGATGCAAAATATGCAGATTACTTCTATTATTTTCACATTTAAGAACAGGGGATGAGTTAATCCATTATCTCCAAAGTTCCCTCAGAGCAGAACAAGTACTTAGATACCAAAATCATGAAAGAAAAGGACATGGACATTCTCCATTAATATTTCCTTCTTTTTTTTTTTTTTTTTTTTTTTTTTTAAAATCCCCTAGTCTCTTCTTGCTACACTACAATGCTAGTCTTTTGTTCTGCTCTCCTGTCTATGCTGAGCAGGAAAAGAACTGCAGTAGCTCTCTCTTCAGAAGAGAAGTCTAAATATCAATGTATTGGTCTGTTCTGTCAGGATTCAGATAACAAAATACATGTTGCATTAGCAGAAGGTCTTGAACAGTGGTTCAGGAACATTACGTAATCAGTTTCTTGTGATCTCAAAATTAGAGATAGATATGATTCTTCAGGGTATCTGATTATCTGAAATGTGTTCTCGAAACACATTTATCCTCAGTTATCCAGTCTACTAGGCATAGTTCACATTTCTCTCAAGAAGTTAACAGAATCATCATCTTGGGAAATATTTCTTAGTGTTTAGTCACACATTTCTTTGCTTAATATCATTCCCTGTGTTTACATAATGAGCTTATTCAGCTATAAAGAGTTAAAGAGCACTTGCTGGCTCTATCAGTTCCATCACAGATGTTCTACCATTGTTCTGAGGCCTTGTGCCATTGTTCTTAGGCCTTGTGATACAGTAACTGGAGAATAATTCACATGTATTGACAGAAAGAATCCAATATTTCCTGATTAATATGATACTGATTAGAAGAGGGGGGAAAAACAAACAAACAAACAAAAAAAAAACCAAAAAACACAGCAGCAATTGATCAGGACAAAACAAATATACTTCAACCCCATTAAAGATTATCCTTATATTAGGTTCATCGAATAAAAAGGTTGGAAAAGAGCTCCAAGATTATCTAGTCCAACTGTCCACATACCACCAAATAAACCATGTCCCTCAGAATAACATCTAAATGTTCCTTGAACACTTCCAAGGACAGTGACTCAACCCATCCCAGTGCCTGAACACTCTACATTTGCAGTGATAAACATGACAGAAATTCAATTTAAGTGACTATTTATTTTGTAGTCACAGTACGTTTCAGCAGCATTGAGTATAGACTCTGAACTAATTTACACTGAAAAAACTAACTCTTATTTAATTTCCTCCTAGTATTCATTTAGAACAAAAAATGACCACCATGACCCTTTGAGGTAATTCAGAAGAGTCAAATAGAATTGAATCCTTAAGGGACCTCCAAGGTGATCTCGACTAAACCATGCCCCTTAGTACAACATCTAAATTTCTCTTGAACACCTGCAGGAATGGTGACTCAGACATCTCCTGTGCAGCCAATTCCAGCACCTGACCACTCTTTCAGAGAAGAATTATTTCCTAATATCCAACCTGAACCTCCCATGGCACAACCTGAAGTCATCCCCTCTAGACCTATCACCAGTTACACAGGAGAAGAGGCCAACTTTCACCCCAACACAGCCTGCTCTGTCAGGTTGTTGTAGAGATCAGTAAGGTCTTCCCTGAGCCTTTTCTTCTCCAGATCAAGGAATCCTAGCTGCCTTTGCTGCTCCCCATAAAACTTGTGCTCCAGACCTCTCACCAGATTCATTGCACCTTTTCTGGACACTCTAGAACCTTGATGTCTTTCTTGTAGTGCGAGGCCCAAAACTGAACAAAATAGTTTGTGAGCAGCCTCACCAGCGTTGAGTACAGGAGGATGATCACTTCCCTGCTCCTGCTGGCAACACTATATCCGATACAAGCCAGGATGCCTTTGGCCTTCTTGGCTACCTGGGCACAAGGCTGGCTCACGTTTAGCTGAGCATCAACCAACACCACCAGACACATTTCTTTTATACGATCTTCCAGCCTTTCTTCCCCAAGCCTGTAACGTTACCTGGAGTTGTTATGGCCAAAGTGCAGGACTCAGCACTTATAGCATTAGAAAAATACTACTTTGTTACAGCAGAGTAACCAGCAGCCAAATGATCAACATCCAGGCTTTATCCTACTGCAAATATTCCAGATATCAAATATATGGTTTAATGTTGAAAGTTCTAGTTAAACATTGTATATGAAGTCACCTGTGATAGAGCATCAAGGGCAGGGATGATTCCACTCCGCTTTGTACAGTAAGATTACACAGAGACATTTGCAAAATGTTTTCTGTATTTTGGTAAAGATGTCACTATCTAGCTGCAGAAGCAAATCTCGTGAGTTTGTAAGACTTTGTTAAATATGATTCTATACTGGGATTAGTGGAATGTTACATGCAAAATGTTAAAGATATGCCTGGTTATATTTGTATTTGATGTATGACTAACCTTGTCCATGGATTACTAGAGAAATTTCTTTCATTACACCATAAGTGCAAAATGTTAATTACTTGAAAAGCCTAGGTTATTGTTCAAAAGTCAGAAAAGTAACAATTACACTTCTAAGCAAATTGCTCTAATTGCTACAACCATTTCATTGGTCTTTGGCTTGAACAACCACTTAATATTATTTTTGAATCATAAAATTATAGAATGATTCGTGTTGTAAGGGACCTTAAAAATAAAAACCAACCAGCTCCTAGCCACCTACTGTGGACAGAGTTTCCACCCAGGCTGCCCAGATCCTAATCAACCTGACAATGTCAGACATCTAACTCCCAGAATGCAGTAACAGAGATAAATTGACTATGCAGCCAGTATTGTCATAGCTTTGCTCTTCTTGACTTATTTTAAGTGTTTGTGCATGTGGTATGTTAGACAAATTATAGCTTCATTTCTATTTCCTTTATGAGATATAAGGTAGAGATTCCATCATTTGCATGTTCTGCAGTTTGCATTGCTTTGTTCTATTTTAAGCAATAGATTTATTTTAGTTCATTATAATATGTGCTAATAGTATGTTAGCTTTAATATCCAAGCATTGAAGAAGACACAGACTTCCTTTTGCTTCCTCTGCTTTGAATTATTTTTCTTCTTTTGAATTACCTATCTTTTCACCATTCACTTTTCATTTTTCAGTGAAATCAAGCTTTGGGGAAAAAAAAATGAAAAGCATACAAAATGAATGGAAATGCATAAGTTGCTTCCAATCGTTACGTTTTATTAGGTTTTTTGGGATTTTTTTTTCAGCTAATAAAATTTCGTTGATTTCTTAAATCCTTTGCCATATTAGAGTTCTAAAAATACCACAGATATTCATTTTCTAATTCTTCATCTTTCTCTCTTAAAATAAGATATACCCCAGTTACAAGGGCATTACAATAAAGAATAAATCAATAAATTAGTAAATAACAAAAAGAAGTTTTATGTATACAAAAAACTTATTTTCATTCTAAAATGAGCTTTTATTATAAACTCACATTGTTGTACAATGAGGAGGAAGAATTTACTCTGCAAGGAAAACTTAAGAGGAAACTGAAGAATATGCACCCTTTTTGAAGTTAACAACTGATGTGTTCTCTTGTTAACTTCTGTTTAGTAAGTGTATATAATAGATGAATAACATGGAAAAGAAATAAGGAAAAAAAGAAAATAGTTTGGCTTGTTGATTAATAACTTATCAGATGTTTATGAGCGATACGTTCCTCACTCAAACAGACTACCAATAATTTGCCAAATGCATTGCAATCTGCGATAACCTTATCTCATCCTACTCAACGGGTTTCAAGGGAGGTGAATCTTTTTCTGTCTCCTAAGTTGCACCTCCAGAAGTTATTAGCAAGATAGAGTCATCCAAAACTCAGACAAATAAACAACTGAATTTATCAAGAGCTTTCTAACAACAACTTAAACTCTAGTTGGAGATAAAAACTGAGTAATTTGAGAGAGCAATGTGGTACAGGAGGTATTTCTGTGCTAAAAATTCTAAGATAATATTAGACAATGGCTACTAAAAAATGGAAAAGAAGATAAAGAGAAAAGATATAACAGAGAAAGTGAGACAGACATACAGACCTACAGAAATATAAATACAGAAACTGCAGGCCTTAGACAGGAGGAAACTAGACAGCCTTGTGCTGACAATGAAGCCATGTTGGGGACGTCATTAAAGACTTGGAAATATGTTTTTCACCGGACTGCACAGAAAAAAGCATGTAATCAGTTCAACAAAAGAGAAGTAGCTTTCAGTGGGAGAAAGTTTTTACCAAACTGAGTATAAAGTCCATGAGTTAGGCATCTCAGTATTTATTTTCAGTGTGTCATTTTGGACTATAATAGGAATGTGATCTTGGACTTGATAAAGACTGCAAGTTGATCTTTTTTTATTATATTTAACAACAGTGGTAACGTTCAGCATGGTATCAGACCATCTCTATTTAGGATTATATGCTTTTTGCTATGGATTCTCAATGATCAGTATAGTGTTATATTTTTGTATCTATGATATCTTTAAAAACTGTTTCTTTAAACAAAAAGAAAAGCTAAACAATAAATTAATTTATCTAAGCCAAATACTGAGAAAACAACAGCAGCAACAGCAACAAGATCATGGAATCACAGAATTGTAGAGGCTGGGAAGGGATTTCTAAAAATCACTGAGTTCAAACCCCTGCAAAGCAGGGCTACAGCAGGCTACATAGGTAGATGTCCAGGCAGGTCTAAAATATCTCCAAAGAAGATGGAATGTTATAATGTAAAATAAACAGTTTTCAAAATCAGATATTCTAATGGTTAATCATAGATTTCATAAGACACATCTACCATACATTAAAAACAGAAAAACAAACAAAACCTAAATAGGCATTCATACTTATTATTGGCAAAATCAAATATGTATTCTTATATTTATGTTTTCCTTTTACACATTCTATCCCTAACACTTAACTTTCTTTTTGTTCAGCACTGGCTTTTAGAAATACTCCGCTCTTATTCATGAGAGTCTCAAACATATAAAAACATATAAAACTATTAATAAAAAGGAAGATCTTTAGAAATTTCCAAACCAAGGCAACACTGAGACTCAGCTTTGATTCCTCACATCTGTACAAATACTGTTTAACACTGAAAAGATTATTTTAGGAGCCATTTTATGTTTCCCAAAATAAATTTGCAACTCCTAATTCATTACAGTGTCTCCTATGAATCATGCTGGTATTGTGAGTTTGGATATCCTCAAATAAGATATAACATGAATCTGCAGCAGAAAGCCAGTCAATAAGTTTTTGTGATAAATAATAGAAAACATCAAAGAACTGAATAATGGAAGAGCCCTCTTGCTTTTACATATTTCCTGCCAACTGGTTTACAAACCAGAGTATGAAATGTCATAAGAAATACAAGTGTTTTCAATGAAATGTGCAGAGATAATGAAGATAAATATATTGACAAAAAAATAAAAAAATAAAAAAATAAATTGTATTATTGATAAAAAAAAGTTGAATACTGTAATGTTTGGAAAATCTATTATCTTGGAAAAAAAATAGTAATTGATTCCAAAATATTCATGTAAGAATATTACATAGAGATCATTATTTTTATCATTAATTAATTCTATCAGCCAGTTTAATATAAAAATAATAAGATTGTAATAATTTATTACAACACTCTATTACTGCAAGTGGGAGAAGGCATGTATAGGGAAATACTGTATCTAAAATGGTTTAAATGCATTTCTCTGTAGCAAGGCATTTATGGTGATATATCTAACATATATATTTCCACATATTGTAAGTATTAGAGAGGCTTCGAATACTTAAAGGATTTTTTCTTCCTTAGTATGTTGAACATGCTAATATAAAATTTCCAGCTTATAGAACACCTAAAGCTGCAAGCTGCACTTTTTTTCATTTCTGTTTAATGGTATTATAGCAGAACTAAAGTCTTTTTCCACACCAGACATTGTGCACTTAAACTTGCCACTACACATCATTTCTCATTTGGAAAATACACAACAAACAGTCTCATCCTAGTGTTTCCTCATGGCACTTCAGAATTTAAATATAATTTAAATGATATGACACTACAGACAGAAAACCAACAACAAATGCAAGTTATGATGGATATGAATAAAAACATACTTTATCCTAATTCATTTAGAAATCAAAAAATAATTTGCTGTACTCCAAAAGGTGGAACTTCTTTCTCAGAAAGTCACTGTAGCACTTTCTAAGTAAAAGTCAACGTGAAACACAAATATATAAATGAAATTTTGGAACAGTCAGAGACTAATGAAATAATGAACTCTGGCACCCAATTAGGTAGAGAAAATGTAAGTTCTTCAAAGCTCCATTTGTATATGAACTAGATAAAAACTGTCTGACAAATGTCTTTGAAGAAAGGGACTACTTGAAGTAAGCCCACCACCTGGTAGAGATCGTGTTTGAAGCTGTAGCCTCAGGGTCTGTCAGTAGAGCTGGTCTTGTGAACAAAGACAACAGCACTGCCACAAGACCCACACCTAGAGCTGCAGTAATGTATGGATACTGTGGGCTGTACTCACACTCCGATTTCCCTCTCTGTTATCAATAGACAATAGCACCCCTTTCTCACCTGACTATTATAATATGTAATATAATAGTAATTTATTTTACAGTTGATACATAAAAGGAAAAAAAAAAAAAACATTATTTTAAAGTATTTTATATACACCAATACCAAAATAAATAAAACTAATGGAACAACTGACCTTATTGCTGTGAAACAAATGCATCAATATCTGGTTCTGTGAAAGTGATTGCAATTCTTCGTGAGTTTTCAAGGTGCTCATCAGAGATTTTTGATGAATTTTAACTCTTCCAATAATATACCATTGGAAATCATTCACAAATGTATGTACAGCTAAAAAGCAATTAAATGAATAAGGCGTGATTGTGAAGCAAGGGATATTTTCTTAGGTAAAACAGAACTTAAACAGATGCAGCAATAAGACATGGTCAAATCTGTGAGCTGAGATAGATCTGTGATCTATTTCCATTACACAATTTGCATTATTATGGACTTGGTGTTGTAGATAAGTTCTAAAAGCTAATTCCATAAACTTCAGCTAAGTATATAGCTGATAGCACTTAAATGCATGTAATTAATCGTATATTTTATGTCCATATACTTGCAGAAAAAACAAATAATTTGAAAAAAAGCAAAATGTTTGAAAAGTTTTCTGCTGTTAGCTCCTGACTGAACCAGATAAAATTTGTTGTGCAGTACTGTTGGGGTACATAGAGTAAAACAATTGTTTTTATTATATTTTTCTTTTAAGAAAATTAAAACAAAAACATCAAAACTTTTTACAATTTTAAAGAATAACATCTAAATATCATAAATCATTGTCAGACTCCTGCAGCAGCAATGACAGTAGAAGCAGGAGAAATTAGTAGTTCAAAATTCAGTTAAAAATCATTCAGATTAGTGATTTGTTAATAGTGGTGTTCAATTATACTTACATTCCTCAGACACATTTTATCACATGTCTGAGTTTACAGTTTATTGGCAAATGAAATCAAAAGTTGGCGTAAATATTTTGAGATAGCTTTGCATTCATTAGGGTAAGCCATTTGGTAACTACAGCTATTTAAGATAACCAACGACTGGTGAATTCATAAGCTCTTCAGGCCCCATAAAAAACAAATAAATAAATAAATAAAAACTTGCTCTAGTTTTTATTGGTTTCATATTAATTTCAATATGAGTTCAGCAAAATTTTCTATAGAGAGACAAAAATCCATTTTAGTCATCAGCCTCATAACTGATGATACTTTTAATAGTATTTTTCATGAACTGTAATTGAAAATAAAAGGTGCTAAGATTAACACATTTATTATACTTGTATTTTCACTTTTCTTCTGTTTGTTTCTGTTAAAACCTTTTTCAAAAGAAATATTAAGGAAAGGTGTCTACCTTCTTGTATATCATTCTAAATCTAGAAAAATCATACTATTTTGTTCCTGGCAAGTAGGAGTACAGTATTAAATTAAATAAAATTAGAAAAATTAAAGGGAGGGAAAATTTCCTAGTGAAATGTATTGGGTTTGAAGCCAAGATCGGAATATACCATTCTCACTACATAATATCAAATCTATAATATTGTGGGTAAAAGCTTTTCATGTGCAAAGTCTCCAAGAGAAAACCAAGAGTTCTTAACACTACATGACAGAATAGGAGTATTCATAGGTAATGTATTTTTATTTCCCTAAACAATGAGGTTCAGGATATAGGAAAGAGGAAGGACAGATAAGAGATGTGCTTGCCCTTGTGAGAGGCAGGCAGCTGAGATGAAGGCTAGAACTCACTCAAGTATGCCACAATATTATGTAGGTGCTGTAATTTTTTATTGACAGCATCTGTTACTTGTCATGGCCCAGAGGGTGTCAAACTAGATATAAATTTGAAAATGCAAATTTTACAGCTTCCATTGAAAGTTATATTTTCATATTATACCTGTAACAATTAATAAATGTGAGCTTTTCTCTTTGACTCCCAATCACACTGCACATACATTAACACAATGAGCTGGTGCCTCTAGACATTCTAGATTAAATTCATATATATATATATATAATCCGGAATATATATATGACATGTTTATTTTATACATATGTGTGTGTATATATATGTATGTATATGTATGTGTGTGTGTGTGTATATATATTTATATATACGTGTTTATTATACATATATATATGACATGTTTATTTGATGTTCAGTGGTCTTGATATATAGCTGACTACCAGGACAATATTCTTTTAGCATATTTTGAAGAATGCCATAATATTTCCCAATCCAAAACCAGACAAATTTTCCCTCTCTCAGTAGATAAATACATTAGATAGATAGATAGATAGATAGATAGATGATAGATAGATAGATAGATAGATAGATAGATAGATAGATAGATAGACAGATAGACAAACAGACAAGCAAAAACAAAGTAAAATATTAATGTACTGACTTTTCAAGAAA
Organism: Coturnix japonica; assembly: GCF_054131305.1. Taxonomy (NCBI): domain Eukaryota; kingdom Metazoa; phylum Chordata; class Aves; order Galliformes; family Phasianidae; genus Coturnix; species Coturnix japonica. The sequence continues at coordinate 20,370,028 of NC_140667.1, read as the reverse complement.
AATCATGTGGGACTGTACAATCTCACATTATGTATATATGAATTTGCAAATTAACCAATATACAGCATGTACACATTTCTGAGATTTGTAAATTATCTGATATTAATTTACATTTGAAATATTTTTTATCAGTATCATTTCAATTAAACGTGACCTTACTTCTTTTCACTTTTTGATTCTGTAGTTAATTATTAATCCACATTAAAAAACTGTTATCTTTTCTCAGGAAAAAGCTGATGGCATCCATATCTATCTTAATCACTAATATGTTAGTTTGGCAACAGATATAGTTATGTGGGTTTTTTTTATTGTTTCTGCCTAAACAATAAAAAGTCTCATCACCAAACCTAGAATTTCTTTGTTTCCTTTCTGTAAGTAGCTATGCTTTTATTTTTTTAATAAACTCCTTTAAAAAGTTAGAAGGTATATTTTCAGCCAAGTGGCATCAGATGGACCCAAATATACCTGTTTCCCATTGTTCCAGAAAGTGAAGGCTTTTAAGGATACACACTGCCCACAAGAAGACCATCAAGAAGCCAAGTCATTATATTTTATGGAAAATGTCTTTAATTTTCCTTACACATCAATTTGTTTGTTCTTTGATTTAACAATGCTTCCATCTACAGTGGAATTAAAATTTTCAGTAAGACAGGATATTTTAACCATGGTAGTAAGCTAGCTTGTATGAATAAGTTCACTGCAAATTCAGTACTTTCTGTTCATCTTTCTCCCTGCTGGAACAATATGCACTGCCCTTAGGCACTTAAGTCAGCCTTTTGCTTCAGTTTCACAGTCTGACTTGCTGAATTTGCATCTATCAGATTATCAGAATTGAGAAGGAGATAGATGCATTCATGCATTATATTTTTTAATAAATTTCACAAATTGCTTTCTTTTTCCTGTTTTGATCACGTATCTCATTCTTATGGCATTGTTGGTGACACATTATGTTTGATATATTTCTTATCATATTTAACATAAGTCATATAACCCAACTGACAGAAAAAAACAAAATTTTCCTGTTATACTATAAAAATATTCTTTTTAAATTCCATAGTTCATATTGAACCTGATTAAAAAACAAACAAACAAACTAAAAAGTTTACTTTATAAATATTACTTTTATTTATACACCATCATATTTTCAATATATGTCTAAAAACCTAAGTAAAAGATCATTAGTATTCGGAGACATGGATTTAATTCCCCTCAAAATAAATAAATAAATAAAATAAACAATTAAGAAGCTTATCAATAAATATCAAGATTTAATAGCAGAAACTAAGGATCTCTATGAAAGTCAGCATAAATGAATATTTACTAGTTTAAAAAACAAAATAAAATAGTATATAAAATAGCTAATCATTGAAAATCTAGGAATTTCTGTATAATTCTAAAGCCAAGTTGAGCACTGTTTCCTTTCCTGATTTAATTGTTACAAGATCATCACACAAGAAGGGCAACATATGCTGTTAAGAAGAAATGGAAGTTCACTCCATTGGGAATGAAATCTCTAGAGTTCAGTATGTGATGCTGATATAAGATTGTGGAATTTCAGTAACACTATTGGTGTACCTTCTCTCCACAAAACAGTAAAAAGAAATCACCATGATCCCTATGAGCAAATGCATTTTGTTTCATCTTTTCTTATGTGCACAGAACTTACGTCAGCATAAACATGAGGGCCTTCTGCTTATTTGACTTAGGGTGCTTGGATATATAAATCTGTCTTAAGCTTACATTCATGCAAGAGAATACAGATCTACAGAATTAAAACAAATAGTGTTTGTGTTTTTATCATTTTCCCTATACCAGAGAAGATTTTCCTATTTCCAGAACCAGACAGTGTACAGAAAGCACAGTGGGATTCACACTTTCATATCACCTCATACATTTAAAATACAGAACTATTTTCCAAAGGATTGAAAATATCAGATCTTCATTGATTGTTACTGTACTGCAGGATGCAATAAATTCAGTTCAGATAGCCTCAACACTGTGACAGTTCTTTGACACTGTACATAGCAAAATATATCTTACATGGTTTACTGTGCGTTCTGCAGCATTTAGAATAAGAGCAATCATGACAGCTGGCTCACCAGTGTCACATAAGTAAGAATAAGTTTAGGGGGTTTATTCTCTAAATCTGAGTAAGAAAACTAAACTCATCTTCATATGGAACATGTTTGTATCTGGTCTCTGAAATCTGAAATCTGTGCATAGCAGTTGCAACATAACAGAAAAACAAACAAACAAAAAGTTGTCTATTAATTCTTATTGGATCTGATTGTCTTATAACAAAAGCACGTTTTATTGTATTACAATGGCTGTATTTCCTTTTTACTTTTTACTTTTGAATTTACTTGACAATGTGATGCCTACCTACGAGAAGGGTCAGATGGAGAATCCAAGGAATTGGAGAGAAAATGGAAAAAAGTGGCAAAATAAAAGTAAAACTCAAGTGTTAAGATATGAACAGTGGAAAGGCAAGGCAAGGCAAGACATGCAATTGCTCACAACCAGCTGGCTGGTGTCCAACCAGTTCACAAGCAGCAGATGCCACCGTAGTTAACTTTCTCCATGATCCTGCATGACACCATACAGTATAGAAGATCATTTTGGCTAGTCTAGATCAGCTGTTCTGATTCTGTTCCCTCCCAACTTCTTCTGCACACCTAGACTCTTTGCTGGCAGGGCAGCATGAAAAGTAGGAGAGTCATCGACTTAATGTAAGCTCAGCAATAACTAAAACATCAGTGTGTAATCAACATTATTTTCATACTAAATCTGCAATAGAGCACCACACCAGTGCTAGCAATAAAATTAACTCTCAGTTAACTTGAGATGAAAGCAGAAAAATTGACTGTAATAAATTTCAAGACAGTATATTGGGATTCTTTTAGCTAATGTTGATGTGCACTGTAAATTCAAGACGATTAGTATTTGCAATGCAAACTTAAAAATTCCCTTAAGTTAATAACTAGGGGAAAAAAATAAAAAAGAAAATATTGACATCATTTTATCTCAAAAATATAACTATGTAAGTAAAGGAATGACTAGGTGTGTAAAACTTCAGACATGATGTCCGTTACAAATCTCCTGCATAGAGTTGTGTAAGAAATGAGAACCATTAGTCATTGTCAGCACTCTGCACTTTACCATGGTACATAGATGTAACAGTATCTAAAACTCAACGGGAGATAACTCAGTATCATCAGATTCTTAATATTTTCTTGAGCAAGGAAGGGTAGAACATGTCAGGAGCTGGGAGAAGGAAGGAAGCTAGCATGCTTTCAGTATGTAGTGCCAGAGCAGAAGTAAAACAAAAAATACAAAAAAAAAAGAAAAGAAAAAAACAACAAAAAAAAAAAAAAAAAAACAAAAAACCCTCCTCCTAAAAAATTTATTCTAATTGCATATCTCTTCCACTGCTTAATAGTACATTCATGACCTTTTGGTCTATAATAGACAGTGAGGCATAATGTATTCCATGTATACACTAATGTAAAAGATATATCAAAAACTTTGATATTTATAAGAAAGCTGGTCAACAAATATCACAGAGAAGTTTTCATGGCAAAGTGGATCTCAGTATTAAAAATCATAGCAGAAATAATTCAAAGCATTATAGAATAAAAAAAAAAAAAAGGCCATATTCATATCACATCACGTTTTTGAGATATTCATACTCATCTCATTTTCTGGTCTATAATGATTCAATAATTCCTCAGGTGCACAGTGAAAGTGGTGCTTTTTGTTTCCTTAGCAACTGCAAGAGCTCCATTTCTGTAAATTGAAGAGCATATGCAGGATTTGCTGCTTTTTTACTTACTGACATTTTTTTTCTGTGATTATTTGGAATTCAAAGTAGTCAAGAAATAACATGAAGGGAGTACCGGGAGGTAAAGTGAAGGAGGATCTGATCATGTTTTCAGTCATGACAGTGTCTCTAGTAGATAAGAAGAAGGAAAAAAGGCCTTTTGAGATAATGGGCACAGCTACATCTATTTAAACTCGGGTTTAATATTATAGAGAGCAGAAGATAACTTTACAGAACTAAAACCCTCCCTTTACTATAATTTATATTTAAGATATTATACTAACAAATGAATTTAACAATGAAATTTTAAAATAAATGAAACAAGAACAGCACCAAGTTAAAAAATAGTGAATGGTATAGTCAAGAAATATGATGTGGAACTTTCTTCTTTGATGTCTATTTTAAGAAACACATCACTTCAATAACAATACAGCTTCCTGTTCCTAGATCACAAAACTAATCACTTGGGAGGGATGTTACTGTCCTTCATGATGCCCAAGCTGTGGTATCATTAACATGCTGACTGAACACGAATCACTTCTGGAATGAGTTGCATTAATTATATTTACCGTGTGTTAAGTTCAAGAACTCATTTCTCTTTTGAAGGATTTGATTATTGGGGGGGAAAAAAAAAAAAAAAAAAAAAGAAAAAGTATATATATATATATTTAATTTTTTATTTGATTTCACTACTTGATATTGCAAAATTTGACACAACAGACAGAAAGCAATTCCAGAAGCTTGGGACTGTGATACAAATGACCAGTAGGAAAATGAAAAGTTAACCTGCCAATTGCATGGGGACTGTGGGATTTGGTCTGTCCATTTGAATAGCACAAGACAATAACACAGACCTCATTTTATATCTAGACCAAATCTCTTCCAGATTTTACATTATAATTTATAGCACTGCATTAGAAAAACAAATTCACTCTCTGAAGCACTGTGTAGAGCTAAATTCAAAGTAACACAAAGGGAAAGAAGAGTGAAAAATATTGTTGTAGAGAAATTAAGCACTGTTTCATGCCTTTTATTGAACTTGCTACTTAGTACTAGCAAATACAACATAAAACTGAATGTAGAGGTAGTGATTCTCCTATTCTTGCAAATCAATACCAATTTCACGAGGATACTTATGTCTCAGCAGTATAAGCCAGAAGCACAAAGAAAAATAGAATCATTTGATTTGGAAGGGAAACTTAAATGTCATCTGGTACAACTTCCTGCAATGAATAGGGGGACATATGCATCTAGATCAGGGTGATCAAAGCCTCATCCAGCCAGACCTTGAATCTGTCCAAGGATGGGGCATCCACCACCTATCTGGGCAAACAGTGTCAGTGCCACACCAGCCCTAATGTAAAAAACTTCTTTCTCACGTCTAATCTAAATCTGCCCTTCCATAGTTTGAAAACATTCTCCCTTGCACTGCCACAGTAGATGTTCTAAAGAATCTGTGCTCTTCTTTACTATAGCCCCTCTTTAGACATTGAAAGGCCATGCAACAGACTGAAACAACATTTTAAAAAACAAGCAAACAAAAATACACCTGTTCAAAGTTTGGGGTATTTCCTAAGCAGCTTTGAGCAAAGAACAGTAATTTTAAAAGCTATATAGACCTGTTAGAAATGAAATCAATTAAATCATCATCATGAAAATACATTAGCAAAGCTGTTGTTATCATAATATAGTAGTAATCAATATCATGTCATATTTTCAATATCTTTAATATTTCCTCTCCTCACACCTTTCATTTTCAGCTTTACATCTAATCCCTGTCTTCTGGTTTGACTTACGTTCTTAAAATTTCATAAAATTTTGTATACTATTCATCTACACAAACCTAGTTTTACATTAATGTATTCAATTTTTTTAAAAATTTGAGAGCAAAATAGGGAGCAAGTATGACCCAGTTTTTCTTGGATTTAAAATAATTAAATAAATAAATAAAATTGTGTAAGCACAGATAAATGGAATGTATGTGTTTTATAGAGGCTTCTCTGAATAGGCAGGGTTGCATGAAAATTTTATGCTACAGATCACACTCGCTTTTCCTACTGCAAATACTTATATGACATATACATAACTCCTAGATTTTTGTAGTTCCCCACTACACTGCTAAGTGGCACCTGGAATGAGTTGCAATTTTAGACACTTTGCACCTTTAGAACTCAAGTAGTCAACAGGAATTAGTCTCATTTAATGGATATGTTTTTCCAATTTCTTTTTTGCAGCCTAGCTCTAAGATTTACTTACCAGTGACAATGTTTAAAGGTTAAAAGAAAAAGAAATAAGAACTCAAATAATTTAATTAAATGTAATCCCCATATTAGAAATTGCAAATATACCAATCTAAATAAGAAATAGCTTTTTTTTTTTTTTTTTCCCGCCTCCTATATCCCTACAAACCTTCTTCTACTGCTTACAAGTGTTTCAGATCACCACCTGCTCACATTCCTACATCTTTCTCTGTCAAATTGCTGACATTCCAAGTCATGCTGTCTCCCTTTGGTAAGATTCACTTGTCTGTATATTTAGGGAAAAAGACAAGCTAAGCATGCAGCAAAATGAAAATTGCCAATGACAGTCTCTCAGAGCTGCAATCACAGCATGTTGTTTCATTCTCGATATGCTTCTGAAAGTATCAGAAGAAATAAGAGGAAAGAAAGGAAAAATGTCAGCAAGACCTTGAAAAATGTAATGGCTTTTCAGCAAAGATGAATAATTATCTATAGCACGTTACTAGAATAGGAAGAGCCATATAAATCTAATACTGTTTCAGTAAAGAAATGTGAATGTGACATTAGGGTTTTGTGCAAGCTGAATATCAAAACTGTTTTATTTAGAAAGTCTGGGTAGTTAGCCCTATAATCTGTTCCATTGAACACTACAACAAAAATAAATAAATAAATAAATAAATAAATAATTGAAATCTGTTGGCTTCAGAAGAATGAGGCTAATGTTGAGTACTTCTGTATTATTTGTATGAACTCATGAATGAGGTTAAGTCTGGAGGCAATCTGGGCTGTACTGACCAAGCCCTGACTGAATATTTGAACTCAAGAAATATGGGCCTGGTAAAAATCAAAGTTAGGACCCTCAACTTCATTAGAGCTAACTTTGGCTGTTTAGTGAACTATTGAATGAGATATCCCTCGGCAGCTGTCTTTACGGACATAGGACTGGAACATAGCTGGCAGCTCTTAAAGGACACCTTTCTGAGAGCACGAGAGCTCCCCATTCATTGGCACAAGAAATCAAGCACAGAAGGCAGGAAATCAGCAAGGCTGAATAAGGACCTGCTAGTCAAACTGAAGGAAAAAAGGGACATGAATATGCAGGAAGCGGGGACATGTGGCCTGGGAAAAAAATACAGAAGTGTTATTTGGATATCCAGAGATGGGATCAGGAAAGCCAAAATACACATGGAACTGAACTTGGCAAGGTATGTGAAAAATAACAAGAAGGAATTGTACAAGTACATTGGTTAGAAGAGACAGACCAAGTGGATTGTACTCCCTCTGATAAATGAAAAGGGAGAACTGGCTATACATGGAGAAGGCTGAGGTACTCAATGGGTTTTTTGCCCATTGGTAATATATATATATATTTATATATATTAATAATGTGCTAATGATATCGGTGTTCTTCAGTAGAAGTTCATTATAAGTGCTATCATGTTTACGTACTGCTAGCATATTCCTCTCCTATGACAAACTCTTTCATGTCATTTGGGTCTCAGAACAATTTTTATAACAATCTGATTATGGCTTTAGCTGAATCAAGATTTGAAAAGTATGCAAATGAGTTATTTAAGTGATCAGCCTTTTATGTATAGAAAAGCAACATAACTATTAAATTGATACATTTGTTACTAAATGGTTAAGCAAGTAGCTCTAGTTATACAATCTCCAGTTTCATGGAACTACAGAGCTAACCATAGACAATACTTCAGTGTTTATGGAAACATATTCAACAGTTGCAATCCTTCTGTTAAGGAATTATGGTTACAAACTTTTGCAGACAGCCAGAGGGTTTCATTATTTTCTTCTCATCTGTTTCAAATATATTCACCAGGCTGTCCAAAGAAAGAACTGATTTTAAATGTAATTTTTGCTTCTGCCTACTGATAGCCAGAAGAAGTTGGTTTTATTCAATAGAATTGCCTGTCTGGGAACTGACAGAATATGTGAAAGCATCTCCTACATGAACAGAGTGAGCTTCAGTGGGCTTGAATGTTTTATCTCAAAATGTCACCTGGAGAGTACTCTGTACATACGAGCAGTTTAGGCTCTGCTTATTGTGCTCACCACCCTCTCACAGCAAAGCATGGTGGCTGACTGGGAAGAACTAAGTGTGAACTAAGTGTGCAGGATCCATTCAGAAAGCCAAGAAGCACAGGAATTTAATTCAGACAATAAGAGCACTAGCGATATATCAATTCTTATTTTCAATGAGAGATTTTTCTATTTGCAAGTCTCCTTGCAGCACTACTAAAAACATTACTTGTCTGACTATGCTTTAATTTTACATACTAATCACATAGGAATGTCATTCTTGAAGGATATCATATACAGAAAAAATAAGCTGTTGTCATTCAGTAAACTCATATCGTTAGATATGATTGTCATAGGAATCGGACTAGAAAGAAAGCATTCAGGATAGAAATAAAAGTTTGTTTTCAGATATACTTATTTCCAACTAGCCCTAATCTTAGCAAGAGGAAAAACAAAACAAATCAAAATAAAAATGTTTCTGCTTACTGTATAATCTGAGGATAAGATCAAAAATGTCAATTTGATTGTTTCTTTATTTTGCTCTGAATTCATATTCAGAAAAGTTCCTTATTTCATTTCTGTTCTCATTCATGAAGACCTACCTAATATGAAAGTTGTTCTGTCACAGGACACATCTAACCTAACACAATGTCTAAAAAGTGTTTTTAGGATGCAAATCATCCTAAAAATAAAAAGAGCAGAACTTTATCACTTGAGATGTAACTTCTTCCTTTAAGTATTAAATTCTTAGAGCTTCATTATTATTAGTCTATCTTTAGCAAGAAAAGAAAGATCTTGTTGCTAACATTATGGACGCAGGTCTGCAATTTATTTCTTGCCAGAGTGCTACTGGGGTTTAGACTCTAGTGCTGTGAATTAATACCAATCACGAGTCCATAACATTCAGAAAACACTTAAATTTGCTTTATTCATGTTTTTGCATATAGTAACTTGTTTGCACGGGTTTTCTAAACTCAAGTAACTAAAATGAAAGAGTGAGCACCAGCAGTGCAATATTTCATTCACTTACAAAAGCACTTAGCAAGTACAGTGGTACATTTCAATGAAATGCACAGAGCATTCATTAAAGAATTATATGAAGTTTTATTTCTCTTTTCAGAGTGCTTGGATTTTTAGAAACATCTACAGAAAACACTTAAGTAAAAATAATCAATTTCAGCAAAGTTTGAATCTATGTATTAAATTGCTTAGAAATTGATTGCTAAGTATATACTTTAAAAAAATAAAGGGGGGGGGGGGGGGGGAAGGGAAGGGATATGTGCTATACTTCATTAGAAATTTAGCAATTCTACACATTGCCATATTGCTTGAAAAGGTCCTGAGTCTATTTAAACTTAAAGATTTATTTCCATTATGTTCAATTAGAGCTTGTGCAAAGGCTTAAGTATATTCACCCGTGCAGTAAACATGAATTTCTTTTAAAATTAAGCATTGACTACTAAAGTACTTGCAGAACAAAGAAGAATAACCAAAAGGCTGTTGCAGATACCATGACAACTTCATAAAAGACTGAGGAAATTTAGAAACAATATTTGGTATGAGTTCAGTATCAGTTTCTTTTTCATTTTCTTACTGTCTCCTTTAAAATGAAAAGCATGATCATGAACTTTAAGATTCAACAGCTACTATTTTTTACTACTGGTATTCCATATCATTTCATAATGCGCCATATAACTTCATATATTAGTCTTTTTCCTCATTAAAAAGTAAAAAAAAAGTGAATATAGGAGTTATTGGGATGAAAGATGTTTTATGAATAGTGTGGAACTATTTCTCTGGCAAATTTGGTTTTATTAATACATCAAGCTTCACTGTCAAGCTTTATATACTTGCATAGATTTTAACTAATCAATTAAAATTGTCGACTGACGCAACATTTATGGTCTCACTGTAATTCTGATACTGATGGCATTCTTCCCCCCACCATCTGCCCCAAATGTCTTCAGAATTCATGCATGATACAGTGGCAAGGGAAAAGCCTATTCCTTTTTTAATAATAATTTTCAGCTTCTGGTTCTCAACCACAGCATGATTATTCAATTTTTTAATGATCACTGGATTTACAATTTCCTACAGTATGTAAATACACTAATAAAACCTCCATTATTGAATGCCCATCTAATCAGAAATTTCAGAAGCATTTTAACTCACATCTCAAAGAACCGCTCACCTTAAGAAAGCAAACACTTTTTCCAAACTACTTGTAGCTATTCATGTAAGCTATGTGTAGTTACCAGAAATGAGGGTTACTATATCCTGTATTTCCGTCCATCTCATCAGCTACATAAGGAATCATAACTGTTTGAACTCTAGCACAGAGAGAACCCAGGCTGGCTGCTCCCATGCAATGTGTCTGCTGGTATTTCAGCTGATGAGAGGACAATGGAAAATTCACAACATAAAATATACTGATAATTTGTTTCTATTACCACTTCTTGCTGAGGCCAAAGAAATAGGTATAAAAACAGGTCTAGCCTTTAAATGGCAATTTTTGATGTGTAAAATCAACATCTTTGGGTGAATGTAATGAAACAAACCATTTGAGGGCACTGACCACACTAAGTGTATACGAGAACATCCCATATCATAGCAGATACATTTTTTTTCCTTCCCTTGTAAAACTATCTATTATTCTAGTGGTATATATAAACCTTAGAAACAGAATCTTTTTTAAAACAATGAACATCAGCATGACATAGATTTTTTTTTTTGTTTAATTTTTTTTGTTTAATTTATTCAATATAAATTATTCTTGCAAAAAATACAGCAAGCTGTGGCTACTCAATAAGAAAACATATTGAACAATGTTGTTATTTATTCTTTAAAGTGACATTTAAAGAAAGAGTCAGTAGCATGATGAGATTTTATATGTACCCTACACTGGCTGCTTCCACATTTTATTTAATACTACACTACCATAGTACTACCACATTAGTGACTTCAAATCTAGCTACTGACTTTCACCTATTAAACACTGGCTTATAAAAGGCTAAATTATTATGAGCCCACTGTGGTTGCTGTTCTGCAAGCCGTTTTCCTATTGAGAGTGCTGTCTTAAATACACCCCTTTTGCCTGCCTCCAAATATTTATTTCTACCCAGGTGCTAATCCTTATGGTGGGCCACACATAAATGAAGTGGCTGTGAAGAAACCGGAGCAAATGTCATTGCTGCCTGAGAGTGAAAATAATATGTGTCATGTTACCATAACTTAGGGTGCAAATAAGTACTCTAATTCCAAATCCCAAATAAGACTGTCTAAGCCTTTTCAATCCCTGCCTCTACTCCTTTACTTAAGAGTAAATATTTTAATATGTTAGTGTCAAATATGTCCATTTCATATGACTGTAGAAATAATTAGAAGAGTGAAACCGATTATCCTAGTATATACATTATGATAGGTAGAATGTAATCCATTTAATTAATTTTCAGTTTAACACATTTAAATTCAAAGGTGGTTAAATGTTAACAAAAAAGAGATGGTTGAAATAAATAAAGAATGGGATGTATCCAGGTGCAAAGAGCTGAAACAACCAAAGGTAAGTAACTACTGAAAAAGACAAAACAAAAGAAGACTGAAACATACAGTCAAAGAAAAAATAAAATAAAATAAAAATAAACATTACCAAAAATGTATGTTGAGAAGCTGCTAATATATTGATGCTGATATTGCTGAGCCAGATCACAAAAGTAAGGAAACATACTTCTCTGTATGAACAAAAAATGTTATTCAACCATATTCATAAAATACTCGAAACTACTCCAGTAGAATATTACTGAAGTAGACATTCATGTATATGATTCTGAAATTCAAGAGCAAACCTAATTTTCCTTTCATTCAAAACAACTGGAAATTGAATATTATAGCTGTAATATAAATTATTCTAAGTACAGCTGCTGGAAATATAACAAGAACCAATACTGGTTTAAGTGCCATTAATATAAAGCTAATTTAATAACTGAAAGCAACCTTGCAGAATGTATTAGCCAATATCCAAGTAATTTTTAGTGTTAAGAAAGCTTCATCAAACCCCACAGTTTTTGTTTTTAAGTACTCTATATTTAAAAAGATTATCTCATTCAGCAAAGATTTTTGCATTTAAAATTGCCTTGCCAGAGGTTGACAGGGTTACTCTGCAATAATGTGCTTGGAAATATTGCTCAAGCTGCTTCCTTCTTTTAGGTAGCTTGTTGGTTCACATAGCAATTCAGCAATCTGTGCCTACAGCCTCCTGGATTACAAAATATAACTGAAGTTGTAATTTATTCCTTCTAATATAAGCATAGAAGTAGTACGAAGATGATGTCAAAAGCTAAGAACAAGAAGAATTTTTGCAACTGTTGTTACCTCCCTCAGTGTATGAATGATTTTGTTTCCTTCCCCTCCTAGGTCCCAAGCATGCGCACTCTATTGCCACCACACATCCTAATAAGCCTAACATCAATTTGAGTACAGCATTTTGCCCATGCTTTGCTCACAGATAATGAAAATGAACTTGGGTTTACTTTTCTTTCTGCTGTTCATTTTATTTGTTATCTCCCCATTCTCATGCAGTATTCCACCATGCTCTTACATATTTTATTGTCAAGATAACAAAGCGTGGGCAAAAATTAAAATGAAATGTTACAATTATGTAGAAAATATGCTTTTTTTAATTATGACAGTTGCAGAGGAGCGTGCACACTTAATTCTCTGATGGGCATTCTATGCAAACTAAAAAATGACAAATTTTCAGAAGGCCTTTATATGGTTCTTTCTGGTAGAACAAGTGACTGAGAAGCATTATGTGGTATCTGTCTCTTCCAGGGTCTGAATGATCCATGAACACTATTTAAGAAAATTCCGGAAGCATACATCACATATGTGTACACAAGAAAGTTAATAATACATTTGTATAAAAATATATCCAGTCTAAATATTTCCATTCTGTGATTTCTGCTTCTCAGTTAATGCCTACAATTCATATATTTAACTAAATTTGATCCTAACTTTTTGGCAGAATATAATCTTTGGAAATAATGAAAATACAGCTTTGTTGCCTTATTACTTTCTGTCTCATAAAACTTCCTTTCTTAGTTCCATAACAAGACAAGAGGAGAGAAAAGTTGATAATGCAATAAAAAGAAGTGACCTCCTTCTACAGGAGGAATAAAACCTCCTATAAAACCAGTACAGTTCCTGCTATAGAACTCTAGTCTAGTACTATTAGAAGTCATATAGAATGGTACATAATCTGTGTTGAAACAGACTAGACTATAAACTAGCACTATATTTCTAATACATTTATTTATATCATGCATTAGTGCACTTTTAGGATAGATTATGATGACCAGAAGGGACTTAAGTAATTTCTTTGGAAACACAGCCAGTCAAAACAATAATTTTGCTGACTTTTATTTTTTAATAATTTTTTTTTTACACATCAGTTGTAGAACTGGAGAAAAAAAGCAGGAATATTGACTCATCCTTCTGTTCTCCCTAAATACTTCCACCTTAAGAGAACAAGCTATTGCTTTCATCACAGGATTCATTTCAGTGTTTCCCATGTTTCACTTTTTTTCTCTCTAAAGAGACAAACCACTGAAGGTAGCTGTTGCCTTCTAGTACAAAGACAAATTCCCCAGTCATGCTAAATCTTCAGTTATTTATGTTTTAGCAGAGTGGGGTTTTTGTTTGTTTGTTTTTAATTGTTGAAGTATCTTTTTTTTTTTTTCTTTTCATTTTCTAAAGGTCGCTTGCCCATTTTTTGTAAGTTTCTTTGTTTTTTTTCAAGTTTTCTTTCCTTATAAAAATAAGGGAAGAAAACACAACATTCCTTATTTCTGCCTTTTCTTTCCTAAAACTCACCAAAATCTAATCAACAGTGTGTCTGATGGCCTCTAGGTGTAGGCCAAATAATATCTAAGACCTTTGGTATTTAATTATTTGTTGAGTGATAACAGATAAAAAGAGGCACTTATAAGTGATGTAACATGCTCAAAAAGAATAGTGGAAAAGATTCATAATAACAGATAACCTAGGTCAACACACTGGCCACCAGCACATGAGTAAAAATAAGCACATTTAATCAGTCATACAATTAGTTCTGTTTTCATTTTTCAATATTTGGATTAGACAAAATAATGTTAATTCTCCCCCCCCCCCCCCCCACACACACACACAACTATGCTACTGTTTTCAGTAGTATTTAAATGAAAAACATTCCGTATTTGGTTTTCAAATCTGAGTGTGCACTGCCTGCTTAAACCACACAGCACTCAGGCTGTAGGCACCCACAGTCTTTTGTTTCAGACCAGTTACTACATGAATGGTGAAAATGGTTTAGTTTTAGGATTTAAAAATTTCTCTTTTATACTTTGCATGAATAAATATGAATGAAGGATATTTCTTGAGCTATGGACTCTGAGCAAAAGCATTCAATTTTAAGAATGCAATTAGAAACATTTCTTTTTCTAAGACTTTTACAGAGTAAGTCCTCTGTAAACCAAGCTGGAAGATTCTTAGAAACCATATTCAGCATACATAATCTCTACGCCTTCCACCACCTTATTACCTTAGAAAACACAATTAAACATGAAGCTTCAATGTTTCATCCCACAACATGTAAGACCTAGCATCTGACATTTCATACGTTTCATTACGCTTCGGACAAAAATGCACAGATACAAACAAAATAAAATAAAATAAAATAAAATAAAATAAAATAAAATAAAATAAAATAAAATAAAATAAAATAGAAATTAAATAATAATAATAATAAATAAACACCATTCTAGTTTAGATGGTTTATTTCCCCAGACCTTCAAAAAGAAGCCCTGTCTGTCTTATTTATCTAGTTTCAATTGAATCACAGAATGACTTTTAGCATGACTTTCAGCCCAAATACACTCAAACCCTGCCATTCTGTTCAAAACAAAATGGAAATTTCAGTCCAGGGTGGAGCTGATTTCAAATTCACTCTCTTAATTCATTCTACTACTGAGCATTCCAGTCTCTGTTAAACTACAGAAATTTAGCAGTTTTTTTTATTTTTTATTATAAATGCCATTCAGTCCACACAGAAAAAACATTCCCTTTCCCAATAAGGAAGGGTCCCCTTCTATTATGTGTTTGGATCTTTAGATGCTATGGTTTCATTCTCAGATTCTATCAAAGACAGCTTCTTAAACTCTGAAGACTTCTATGTGTACAGAACTTCAGAATAATGATCATCACAGAGTTAATGATTCAACGTGAGGTGCTATGCTGATGAGGGCCCTCCAATAGTGTCTTTTAATCAGCTTTGTACTGTCATCAAACTAAAAATATCTAAAGGGTACAGATAATGAGTACTGAACAGCCTGCACAGAACTTCAAGATAGTTGATTTCATGATATTAAAAAATCAGACCTAATAAAGTGTCTGATCAACTATTTTTAAAGCTTTTTTTTTTTTTTTTTCTTATATGCCATTTAACTTAAGTAAACTTCATGCACAGAATCTTCTTTAGGCTATCTAAAGCAATAATTCATAACTGGGAATATATTCTTCCCTACTGTCATCTCTCCAAAAGGTTGTGGCTTTGGAGACTGACTGTTCCCATCATTTATAAATAAAATTTTTTAGTAATGATTTGGGTAGTAACTGTTCATAAGAAAATGTACAAAAACCTGAATCACTGTAGTGATATTGAATAACAATACAAAAATGAAAAATGTTATTGCAGTAGTTTAAGTATTTATACTGCATGACAACATGTAATAGGATATTTGTAATTTTTACTTGTAGCTTCTGACATTCATACAGTGCAATAGATAATAAGGGTTTAAAATTTTTCAAGTACAGACAAAATCCTAGCCCTTTCAGAATACTTTCTGAATTCACTTCTAATTCAGACTCATCATGTTACTGCCTCATTTTTATTTAACACTTAGAATATAGTCATATATGAGGGCAGTTTTAAAAGATTATGCCTCCCATTTTATTATATTGGCCCATGACATCAGAGGTGGATGTTGGCAGTAAAGGTTGAACCTTCCCACCCAAAATATTTTAACTAAAAGCAGAATCACAGAACCATTTAAGTTGGGAAAGACTTCCAAGATCATCTAACCCAACCAAAACATAACCAGAAGAAGCAAGAGCCTTTAACTATTTCACATACTTGAAAGTATTCCCTACTCAGAAATAGTTTTTCTGAGATTTAGCTGCAATTCTCATCCAACGTTTAAGAACTTTTCTCTCCCTTGGATATAAATAGTCACTACAAACTCCAGCAGATGTTGAAAACCATTCACCTGTATGGATTTACACAACAGAATCCCTAAAATCAACAAAACTAAGAGGCTTTCTTTTCTCATACTTTTACAAAGGATCCCTATTCTCATTTCACGAGAGGTGCAGATCTCTTTCATTAAAACAAATCACAATAATATATATTTCTGATTCTAGTAAATTTTTGGTCAGGTATAGCCAAATCACAAACCTATAAAACCTTCAGATTTCCTTTCTTGTTTAACAGTGCTTTACAGTGAGCAGGGGTAGTAACCAGATGTGAGCTGGTAACTCCATTGAATCCAAAATCTTCATGCTGGAAAATGGGCTCACACAGAGCAGAAAGCTACTGATTTCCATCACTTTGGGATAATAGATATTTTATTAGTTCCTTGACATACGAAGCATTAATATAAAATTATTAGTGTTATGACTGTAACCACCTTTACAAAATATATCTCATTATAATACTGGTAGGCAATTCACATCAAAATTGATAATCACTTTAAATATAAATCACTCTAACAGCGTTATTCAGTCTTGCAGATTCCTAAGCTTAGAAATTCATAGCAGTCAGAATTACAGCAGATGTTTCTAACTTCCAAAAACACTGAATTATTTTATTTTTGGTATTATTCTATTCTTAGTTCACACTAATTTGTTTATTCATCATTTTTCTTATGAGCAAATTTAAGAACTATTAGCTTAATGGGAGTAAATAAATGTATAAAAGAATCCTATGTTTCCTTTCTTTTAAATAGCTCTGGACATCTAAATAGCTTCTGGACATCTGAGGGCCAGCATTTCTTCTCTTGCAGTGGATGTATTAGAAAGAGTTCATAATTGACATTTTTTAGACAATATTCCTATGATAGGATACATGGTTGTGACTTTGGAAACTACACAGCCACAAGAAATGACACTAAAAAAGAAGGACAAAGTTACTTGGAAATTCTCATCTCAATAAACAATGTCAAAATTCCCACTGACTGCAACTGATCAAGACATCTCTGGGGTCTTCATTATATGTGGCCTCTGTTCTAATTTCTAGCTCACATATCCTACTTGATTAAATATATAAATAAATATTCTAAGCTGTGATTGCTTGAAAGGTGAAAATTTACAATCTCTTACATCAGACATCTTCCTTTGCAGCCGTTTATTTGCAAAATGCAATCAGAAATGAATCTGTCATTTCCAGGTAACTTTTCCTTTAAGTGATCATACACCAAATAATTACACAGTAATTTATCCTCTCCTGCTCTCCCTGTATGCTATATCCAGGCATATTCAATCTGTGGTTCATGGGCAGCATGTAACCCAGACCAGCTTATAACATGGCTGCCCCCAGTTCCAGGCCATTGTCACAGTGGTTCTATCCTGGCATACAGCCCAGCCAGGCCCCAGCCACACGCCCATCATTCAGAACCATCTGAACATTAGTGTGTGATTGGCGCTGTCTGGGCTGAAACCAGGGAACAGGCAGGGCAAAGTGCGGTGCTGAACTAAATAATAATAATATTGTGGATTTTGATACACTGGTTAAACAGCCCTGTGAATGGCAAAAAATATGCATCTGTGCTTTCTGTTTTCATAAAGGATTTTGAGAATAGCATTCAAGATTACTCAAAAAAAAAAAAAAATCAATTTTTTCATTATTTCCAACTCTATGTTCAGTCAACATAAATAAATTACTTGCAAATTTTCATATGGAATGTACAGAGTTACAATGCAAAATTTGATCATGTCTGTTTACCAGATTTTTATGAGCCCAATCTTACCAATGAGAAATATCCCTCACTTCACAATTACACCTTACTCATGTCACTGCATTTGGCAGTGTGTACAATTGTGGAAAAGAGTTTTCAAGAATAAAGCACAGATATCATAAAAAATCTCTTAATAAGTACCTTGAGGCTCACTTAGAACTGCAGCCACTGCCATTGAATTAGACTGACATGTTAGTCACACAAAAAAAGGTTACATGCCCCACTAGTTTTACAGTTTTGTTGCTCTCCTTTTTAATATATTTTAATTAAACAAAAAGAAAAACAAAACAAAACAAAAAAAACGAACACACACACACACACACACAAAAAAAAAAAAAAAAAGACACCAAGACACAACCACAAACATTAAAAATTAAATAAGTTTTGTACTTAAATACATTAACCATATTAAGTATTTTATGAGGGCTTCTCTGAAATAGCATCTCCTATTTTAGGATGTTGTCCTGCAACACTGGAGGTGGAATGAAAGTAGAAGCTGAACCTTTCCACCAATATTCATTACATCTTGTTTCCAAGCAAGAGATGGGAACAGAACGGCAGTCTGACAAAAAAAAACATCTGACATGGAAGTGTGTGTGAAGCAAATGTGTGAAATGAAATTCCTCAATGCAGGAAAAAATGTGCATTCATCAATACTTGCAGAAGGTTTTGGGGGACCAAGCAGTAGATGTGAGCAGTGAGGCAGTGGGTGATGTGTTTCAGCAGTGATGAACATCAAATTATGTATTGTTTCTATCAGCTTCAAAAATCTTACAGAAGTTAAATCAAAGGTAAAAAAAATAATAATCTGATTTTAGATAAAAGAATGCCAGAATGAGAGAATTATCAATTGACCAAAGAACCTCTAAATGAGTAAAACAAGAACAGGCAAAATATATGTGTGTATTTTTTAAAATGCATGGGGCACAATCAGCCCAGAAGTTTTCCCAGAAATGCAAAAGATGCTTGTGGATTTAAAAGTATAGATGAAAGACTCAAGAACAGCAGTTAGATGTATAGGTTTCCATCTAGTAGTCTTTTTTTTTAGTTCATCAGCTTTGTCTGAAAATTGCTTCCATTTTATCTTAACTAGGACTACCCCCAGTATACTCTTCTAATATTAGTTCATGTATTTCAGATGTGAAATGAAACTTATAAATTTTTATTTAATTTGGATTGTTTAAAACTCAGAGATAAGCCCTGGGATGTGTACTAACTCTAAAATACCAAGAAGAAAAAAATGCAGTACTTAAGAAGGTAAAGACAATCAAAGAGTTCTCTTCACATATCATTTTTGATCAGAAAATTATATTATTTTACCATGTTTAAATTTAATTTACTGAGCTCTACTAAATATGTTCTTCAGGAGGCAGGAAAAGAATCCAAATAGAGCATTGATGGTGGTGAGCAACTAGAAACATTATAGCAAGTAATAAAACTATTTACTTTTTTTGTTTTCATCTTAACTAGTTTGACCAAAAACCCTGTCCCTAATATGATTGACAGCAGCTAATCAAGTCATCAACTACATTTTCATATGCTCTGGTAGGATAATAATAATTCTTTTCCCTTTTCTAATGAGCATGAATTTGGTAGTAGTATGCTTTAGTATAGAGATGCTACGAGGGCTTTTTTTCATTGGAGACTGATTAAAGATGTTTTGAGGTTTTACCATTAGATTTATCCATGTGATGGTTATTTGTACTTGTGCAAAAACAATCACTGTTTTACTCATTTCTTTCTGTATGCCTAATTTGTCTATCCAGTTTTCAATCATAGGCAGTAATTTTTTTTTTTCAGATTGTGTTTGAACTTGATCCTGCTCATGTTTGGTGTTTTGATAATATTAACATCTGATTTCTGACAACATAGAACTATAAATACACTACAGGATTCTTAAGAAATTTTTGGAAAGCAGGGGGCCAATTGGTATAATAAAATTATTTGAAGTGTGATTATGAGAAGAAATGTTCAGCTAATTGTTCTGCTTGTATTACTGAATTACTAACTTTAAAGAACTTCTGCTGAATGTTGGGCTGTCTTCTGAATCATTTTTTGCTTTTTCCTTAATGACACTATTTGCTTTCCAAAATTATTTGGAATTTTAGGAAACCTAAAACAAGCTGTTGTTTGCTTGTTTGTTTGTTTGTTTCAGTTTTACCCTATTTTCTGGCATGAAGGCTTTTACAGATAATTTTGTTTAAACAATATTGTTTGCATACAATAGCTTATTCAGAAATTCAAAGTGTGTTTAGTGGATCGTGTAAATGCATGCATCTTACAAAGGACAAACTGAATATTTATGCATTCTCCTTGCAAGACTGTGCACTTTATTTACTACAGCAAAACTTCCATTAATGGGTAATCATTTCTTACTTCTTTACTTACTATTGTGAGACTGAAAAATGTTAACGTGCCAAGTGTTTTTCTTTAAGTTTTGTTGACTGAACATTTATATCAAGACATAAATGAACATACCACCAATAAACAAGGGATAGTTATTAATAATTTGTTCTGAAAAAAGAAATAAATATCATTATAAATCCTTCCAATTATTTATTATTTGGAATCAGTGATTAGGTAATAATATTAACATTTCCACCTTTTGTAACAGAAAGAATAAATTTCAGCTTCAAATGATATGAAAAGATACATTCTTCCCCCTTTACAACATTGTCTGCTGCTGTGTCTACTGAAGTTTTGCTAAAATTGTTCAATTTGGGGATAAGTCAATTGAAAATATTTGAATAGAAAATCTCTAAGTAAGGACAATGAGATATAAATAATCCCTGATTGCGAAACTGTATCTCAGTTATTAATTTAAATTAACTAAAAGAGAACTATTTTATGATTGAACTAGTCTCTTTTTCATCTATCTTCTGCCCAAGGACAGTTTTAATTTACAGATTATATGCCATATCTTTAATCACATTTGTGAAATAAATTAGCTTTTTTGTGAGGGTTGGATTTAGCGGAAAGCAAGATGAACAAATGTTACTTTACAGAAAGCTTCATCAGAAGACTTCAATTATTAGTATAAAATCAAGATAATAATCTCAACTAATGTATCATTACTTCTGTCAAGCTTATAAAAGTGTCGTGTAGACTACAGCACTTCCAACACCCTTATGCAATTTCAAAACACACTTCCATTCCTTACAAGGGAGAATAGCTTTGTAACACACTTATGTGTCATGAGAGTCAAAGGGAAAGTGTTCATGGGAAGTTCCTTGGCAAGGTTTTATATGCCTTCATAATCATCACTCTTCTAATTATAAAATGAAACAGTTTTTTAATACTTTTCATACTAAGCTTTTAAGATGAGAAGGATTTCCTCTGTGAGCTGGAGAGGTATCTTCAGATATATGAGCTAGTGTTAAGTAGTATTGCCAGAAGAACGATTTAAATTTGCAGTCTAAACCATCAATCTTGAAGTTTTGCTGCTTGATATTTAAGAAGTTATATTAAAAGATTGGGTTAGTGATGCTGGGTTTCACGGGTTATAATAATAAGCATATCTGAGCCACAAGCCATTGAATTTTCAACAAATATTCTCCTTTGTTTGCAGACACCCAAGCACATGCAGGCACTCAACATTTACACACAATAAGCTTTCATCTGATCTGTACTTGAATAGCTTTAATCTAGAAGCTCTATCACTGTGTTTATTTATCTCTTTCTTTTGATTTATTCATAATGTTTATTTTTCTAACTCACTTCTTATATTTTTTTCTTAATTTATGCCTGTCTAAAAAAAGATCTTCTGACAAATGTTCCAAATGTTAAATAGAATTTTCCTCCCATCCTTGTGCTGTTGGTAGTTACAGGACATTTTCTCATTTCAAAGCCTACTTTCTTCACCTGCCAAAGAACCAATCATACCTCAAGAGAGTTCCTCATGGATTTAGAGGCTATAGAATTATCTCTATTGTCTTTCTTTCCCTCACCAACTGTTGCCATCTCTGATCTGTAGTGTGACTGAATTTTTTCACACAAATAACAGACACTGACTAGCATCTGAATTGCAAGGAAGGTCCATAGGTGAGTACTGAAAGAACATATATTTTTTTCTTTTAAAAATACTCAGCACCTCTTTTATCAAACAATTTTAAAAAGAAAGGTGAGGGAAAAGTTAAAAAAGGATAAAAAGAAAAAAAGAAAAAAAAAAGAAAAAGAAAATAATCCACTTTATGTCTTTCCAATCTCAAGGGAATAAATTAAGATAAAATCACTCCCACAAACTTAGGCTCAGGCAGAGATGAAATGAGTAAACAAGTATACTGTCTTTCTTTTCCTTATAATGAACAGAAATCTATGCAGCCACCCTCTGATTTCAACAGCAGGCTTTTTATTGTGGCAGAACTGTGTGGAACTTGGAGTATTTTGGCTGTCACTGTCAGAACTCCTAAGCATTTTAGTCTCCAGAGGCTGCTTTGAAATCACTCTTTCTTGCATAGACAAAGACTCAAGGCCACTAATATAAATAATATATCAAAACTAAGCAAGAGAAGAATATGCCAAGACAAGGTAAGCAGACTATTAATATATGATCATATGAAGATTATGAAGGCTCTCTGAAATACATTATTTTATTATGTTATGTTGCTAAAAAAAATTTAAAAATAAAATTTAAAAAATCTTGTTTAATTTGATGGTCTCTGAAGTTAATTCATCCGAATATATAAAGGACAACAGAGTAAACTGTGGCACATGTATTTATAAAATTACAAGGAACCAAAGGAGACTCCTATTTGGTTTTACTTTCCTAAAAAAAAAAAAAAAAAAAAGTTTTTTTTTCGAAACTGAAGTGGTCTATAGAATATAAACATACACCAGACTCTTCATTGTTTCCCCTGAATGTAGTGCAATTCTAGACCAGACAAATAGATAGATAGATCAACTAAAAATTGAACAATTAAATGTTTAGGCATTGCCTTTTCTCCTGTCTCACTTCTTCATTCTCATCCAATATAATTTACACAGTTCATTTTTAATTCTCTTCCTTGGAAATCTAAATGGGAAGTTATTTGATATAGCAAAGATAGCAAAACTACTGCATCCTCCCAAGCAACTAATGTCTCTTTAAGATCCTTCCACCAAAAATAATATATTTCCTGACCAATCCGACATCACTGCCATACCCAAGAGGAGTTTACTTTCACTTTAATTTCAGCTATATTACCCATAATTTCTAATTCTTTCTAAGTTATTTCAGAAGATATATCAAAGTTAATTGCTGAGTGGATAACAGGAGGTGGTTTGAAGATTAAATTATATTTTTCAGACTTGTGGATATAAGAAAAACACATAAACTGATATGGCCTCAGTACCATCACCTGGGGGACACCACTTGTAAAGGGTCACCAGCTGGACTTAACTCCATTAACTACTAACTATTGGGCATTACTGGATATAATATACAGTTAGGTATTGTGATTATCCTTGTGGAGAGAAGAAAAGTTGTAGTGTGCTTTCCTGGTAAACAAGTGTTATGATAGAAAACACTAAAGAGAAAGATGGAAAATGAATTCTAAACATAACTATCCTAGGTTGTATCCATTCCCTACAGTGAAAATGTTTGATGCGTCACAAGTCTTACAGAATTTATTTTGATAATTGAAAATACAATTAATGAGCAACATATATGTCATTTGGGTACTCTGAACAACACTTCTCACATTTGTAACACTGGTGCATAATTAATATTTGCATACCGTTTACTACTATGTTCTCTCAAAAACTTTGGACAGCAATCACTTTACATATGAAGGGCACATCATGCGCAGGTCGTGCCGGGGGACGTATATTTCACTAATTTTTACACAAAGCTCTGCACTTTTAAGTGAAGTACTAGGCAAATGACATACACATAAACTGATGGGTTTCCATTCTCATAAACAACAACAACAAAAGAAGCTTAAGAGTAGAATAAGTAAGAATAGCAACTTCTTGTTTAAATGTCATCAACATAATAGAAATAAAATCTGACTCACTGAACAAGTTTCAACCAGTTTCGCAAAGATAAAAGCCATATTTAGAATAAAACACGTGGTTGATTTCCTTTGTCTATTATTCTTTTATTTTATTTTATTTTATTTTTATTTATTTTATTTTATTTTATTCTTTTATTTTATTTTATTTTATTTATTTTTTTTTTTTTAGCAGTAATGTAACCATGTTGTATATGAATGATATAAAGATAAATGATATAAAAAAAAAAAAACTCTCATATCTGGTTGCAAAACCTAACAAGTTTTAAGCAGAGTTAGGAAACACAGTTATTGAATTGTATTTGTCCTTTCATTCCCTTCTTCTTCATTTCTTTAAGTGCAAAGCCAGTCATTTGCCTTTTGGCATTCAGGACAACGATAAAAAAATTTAACCACAAATGGTGTAGTTATCGAAGAGTGCTGAGAAGATTTGTTGGTCAGAAAAGAGATCGTCCTTTAAAGACACAGTGAGCTGTTCAGTATGTCCGACCAAGTTTAGTACATTTTAAACAGAATAAAATAGTAAAGGAAGCAAAGAAGATTATTTGCAGGACAGTATCACCAAAGAAAGTGTTGCAAATTATTCACAATAGAAACCTAATTTCCCCAAATTATTCATTGAAAACTCATCATTAGTTGCCATTTATAACTTTGTGATAGAATCCATATAAAGAGCCTTGTATCTCTGCATTTTCAATTATGGTTACTCAAAAGATTACTGTGAAACTTAAGAAAAATCTCACATGGTTTCCAGTTTAACCAGGAATGGGAGAAAATCAAAACATAACCTTACATTTTTAGAATAGTCTAAATCTCTCCAACTCAATTATGTGCTCAAGAACCTAAACTTCATTCTCAGAAGGGAGATTGCGTCTACAAGCTACGTTTGTGAGTAGATGAAATTGCTTTTGAGACACTCAACAAACAAATCAAAAGTAATAAGACTGAACAATATCTGTCATTGAAACTGTACTAACAGGTTTGTTGATACAAAAACTATTTTACTTTACTCTGAGTGCTGTTCGAGTTCTGTTTGCTTAGGTCCTTTTCTGGTATCTCAAAACATGAAATCAGCAAATGTCTCTCCACTAAAATAAGAGGAATAACTTGATTCTTAAAGACAATTATTTTTTCTGCCATGTTTTTGAAAACAATGCTTAGGCTGAAATCAAATAGTCATGAATTTTTTACGCTTAATCATTTATTGCAGTAGACCATATTTGCTTTGGTTTGCAAATATGTGAGATGGTAGGCAGGCACTACTGCCTGCAGTATCTATTTTGCTTACAATGAAATTTAATTTATTTATACAATGCTGCAGTGCTGTGTTTGCTCAGATGAGAAGATCATTTCAGAGGTTATATGTCATTCTTTCCCTTATTTCCCTTAGTGAAATTTTTGACACTAAAGAACATCTCTATATGTCACCAGATAGATGAATTTTTAAGGCTTCAAGGAAACCTATATCTACATGGAAAGTATTTGACAGCTCTGTTTACTGCTTCTCTGTATCTAGTAATGGATCTGTTCAAGCTTGATTAAAGGTTTTTTTGAAGAAAACATGTAACGCAACAATGCTATCAGCAATATTGTATACCTTACATATCCTGCAGGAAAAAAAAAAAAAACCAAACAATTTCTAATACACATCAGTCTAAAATGTGCTCTAAGTTTTCACATCAAGTTTAGTTAGCCTTTAACAGTGCCTTTATATATAAAATGGTCTAAAACATCTTTCCCACAATTTACACAAATAGATTGCAGTCCTGCCAATTCCTATTTCGGTATATATAATTCTTAATCTTTTCAAGTCCTTGAATGATAATGGTCCTATGCCTGAGGGTATGATGATGATGATTCTTATCTTTAATACTGAGCAACATGACTGCAAGAGACTTACAAAATCTTACAAAGACAGGCACTATTACTGATGACTTTACAAGATTTAGATTTCAAACAGGTACAAGGGAGTTATTTGAAGGAGAACAAATTACATGAACGAATCACCCACATTCAACTTCATATCTAAACTTAAGATAATTAGATGAATCCATGGACTCGACTCATTATAAAGTTGTTTTTTATAAAACAGCTAATCATTTGTAGAACTCATTGTCCCAGAAATTGGTATGGGTTAAAAGTATAAATGAGTTCAAAATGGGATTAGGCAAATTCACAGAATAAATATTCTCTATGGTTACCTATTGACTATTAAAGGTCATTAGTCCATTTACAGATGAAGATGAGGATTCTAGCCAGGGACAGTGCATTGAAAGAGGGATCACATTCAATACATCTCACTTATAGAAACTTCTCCCTGCAAATTCAATAATGACTACAGTCAAAGATACATTATAAGACAGTGTAGATCTTTGATCTAAATGGAATTCTATATTATTATAAATTTCAAAATGAATGCTTTTTCTCTCTTTGTGAAATTTTACGGTTAATCATCCTGTTTTCATTCAACATGTTATTATATCAGTGTCTATCACAAACACAAATTTTAACAAATAATATTTGGAAAACAAAGAAATAATGATTAATAATTTTCATGCCATATTTTATCTACTTCAGTTTGTAAGCCTTATGAACCACTTAGCATTCAGAAAAAAGTTCTATTGTTGTTGTTCTGTTACAGAAAGTCAATGACATTTGGTGGAACTTATCCTGAGAGGAAGGAAGTTTGTATGGCAAGTATGCCTTTCAGGCTTCAGTACTAAAACTTACTGCAATCTATGAGAAGAAAAATCCCAATATCTGATTAAGCTTACAGTTACCATACAGAAGATTACACTAGCACATATATGGGTGTGCCTCCAAGAGTATTAGGAGGCAGGAGGAGTGGGTTCCTTCTCAAGGGAAACCAAGCAGTGCCAAGTGTGACAGCAGGACAGTGACACACCAGGACAGTGGACAAGGGCATAGTTATCACAGTACCCTGGCTAACAGAATAGAGCAGGTTCAGTGATACTAAGAAGGGGTAGCTTCATTCCAAATCACTACATGAGTATATTGTAATAAAGCAAGTATATTGTAATAAGGTCAAGTCAGGGAATCCTGCAAAGTGAATTACCAGGAAAAGCCATAAACAAAACACAGTTTAGGCACAGACAAGGGCTGATCACCTAATCTGAAAAACAACTTCTCAGCAAAGAGTAGCAATTCTTCACTTTTCACACCTTTTTCTTACACAGCTTTTTCAGAACAGCTGGAAAAGTATGTTGGCCCTGAGTTAAGGTGGTCAAATCCCTAAGATAGGGATGAGATGTGCTCAAGGTCTTTACAAACTAATGATTTTGCTATTTCAACTCTTCAGTTGACAGACTGATTGCTAGGTTACAAATTCTCAATTTCATTAATTATTGTCAGTAGTACTATTACATCTGCACTTCACATTTCTAGAAGCTATAATTTGATAGTTATTCTGTTGACTCTGTAAATCTGGAATAGCTTTTTGATCTCAGAAAATAAGTGATTTTAATTCTGGAAAAACATTATAGATATCATAGACTACATATATACTGTAAACTAACTTAGAAACATTTCAATGTAATATCCACACAGAACAAGCTACGTAGGCAATTAATCTTGAACTTGGAGAGTCCTCAAGAACTAGTGAGGACTAATTCAGTAATTAGAACTTCTGTAGCAAATTCTAACACTCTCTTGGAAGAAATGAACACCCATACTGAAGAAGATAACAGTAAGCAAAGTACTGTTTGTCCAGAGAGGTTCAGGATGCCCCCTCCCAGCAGGCATTCCATAACTGGCTGGATGGTACTTTGAGCAACCTGGTCCACTGGGAAGTGTCCCTGACTATAACAGGGGGTCTGGAGCTAAATGATCTTAAACATCTCTTCTAATCCAAACCATTCTGTGAGCATATGATATGATACAAAATAGATATCCAGTTCTATTAGATGAATATTTACAATGTAGTCCATCTAAAACATGAGGGCTGCTCCAAAAGTAATGTCTTCTACATTATTTTGTTGATCTACAATGTCAGAAACAGATGTCATTGATATGGTAGTAGAGCATGAACCTTCTCAACAATATTACTACATTTTGCCACATGTGACAGGTTGCCACTGCAAAGGGGCAGTCTGACATGGAAGAGCATATGTAGCAAAGGTGCATCCATTTTCCACATGGTGGCATGTGGTTTAGTGGAGAAATATTGATGGTAGGTGGACAATTGGACTACACGATCTTGGAGATCTTTCCAAACTTGATGATTTGGTGATACTATGACTCCATGATTCTGTATAGAGCTTGAAAACTTCTAAAACAAAGAACTTAATATAAGATCCTTATCTTTAGGACAAGCTCCGAAATTTCCTACAGAAGTTACTACAGGAATGGGGATGTGGTCTGTAACAGCTTTCTTCAAAACAACTACTTTTCTCAATGCACTTTTTGGATAAATTATATGAGGCATTCTTGAAATAAAGTGTTGGTGGGAAATCAACACATCACTGAGCACATTAGGCCCAAAGGTAAATCACTGCTGCATAAGCTGTAAAAATAGTCTACAGAAGAGTTCATCTGTATCATATATTTGCATATATTTTATTAATATACAATAAAATTATACTGTATCTTCACAAATTTGGCTATGTGATGATTAGTAGACTACAGGTGCTATTCCTTACCAAATGAAAATCTTTGTTAAATACAAAATTGAATGAAAGAATTTACACAACACATGGGAAAAAATATCTATTATTGCAGGAAGCTGTAGATTTCACCTCTGCCGTAAACGAAATGTGGGACTTGTCAAATTTATCTGTAATTTCACTAGACTTAACTTTTTTTATCATTCACTACAGCCAGAATACATCATAACACCTTCAGAACCATTTGGAAAAAGCGTCATTTTCTTCCTAATTAACTGTTCCTTTTCAAAAGATACTCATAGAATAAAGCATCAGAAAGCAGGAGGTCTGACAGCTAGAAAGGTACCTACTGTTTTATGTCATGTTGGACAAAGAATTTAGTATATGCATTAAGTGCACAAATGATAACACAAAATTCTGTACTACCTGTTTAACCATCTAAAACTAATATAGACATACACACATATTAAAAGGAAATAGCTCCTAATGTGCTCAGTTGTCTGTTATGAGATTTGCCACAGAAGATAGCATTTTTCACAGAGTACAAACTAGAAAATGGATTTGCCAGTGGAATTTTTAATACATATTAATTTGTTAATGTCCCAACAATTGCGTAAATGCAGCACTGTTATAACACGCTTGAATTGTTATTTAAAAAACAAAACAAAACAAACAAAAAAAAGAATATATAATAAGGTATAAGGAATAATTTTTGTTGCTGTTTACTATCTATTAAAACTTCTCTATTTAAATTCATGAACTAAACAATAGTTAGAAATTACAATGAAAACAATCTATCCAACTACAAAATGCCCTAACAGACTTGTTTCACATCTATGAATGGAGGTTTTCCACACCGGTACGTTCATGAATCTACATTTATCTTCTAAATATCTCACTCTGTTTCTTGTCAAAGTCCTTACTTCTCTGGAGAAATTACCACATTAGACGGCATGAAGTCTGATCCACTATAGTACGTCCCATGTTCAAAGTAATTGTGAAAAATACTGTTAGAAATTGCAGTATATATTTCATGATATTTATTAGACTAAATCCGGGATATCACAGTAAAGCTTTAATGAGACTCCCAGAAGATGTCTCTGAGGAAAGCCTACATAGATCAATTGCTTCTCAGCAAACAGAACTGGAAGAGAAATTTCAGCCTTCACAAAAGAGAGATTTCTGTTGACTGAAGTTGTTTCTTCTCTTGCCAACAGGTATTCTTTTCATCCATACCTGCACTAAAAGAAAGTGACTGATCATTACACATCTGCCTGAAACAGACTGAAAGTTAGAAGTTTTGCACCCTGCTGGTGGACAAAAAGAATGTTTACTAAGTTTGCCTATTACAGTTCAGAAAGGGGATCAAAAGAACTCATTGCTCATTGGAGCCTTAGCCATACTTTGTGTATTGGAACACTTCTGGCATTGGAGAATTAATGGTGCGACTTTAAAAAATAAAAAATAAAAAAATCAGCAACAGCACAGTTAAATTTTCATTGTCTATTTCAAGACTGCTATCAAGATTCCAAAAAGCTGGAACATTTTAGTTCAAGTGAAAGTATGAATATTTTGCCATTTGTTTTATTCTGTTTTCTTTACTTTTGTCAT
Organism: Coturnix japonica; assembly: GCF_054131305.1. Lineage (NCBI taxonomy): Eukaryota > Metazoa > Chordata > Aves > Galliformes > Phasianidae > Coturnix > Coturnix japonica. The sequence continues at coordinate 20,339,665 of NC_140667.1, read as the reverse complement.
TACTTCCCTTTAAGATCACTGTAGTGTAGGATTTATTATGTGAGGCTTTGATTATGGTAAGGTTATATAGGAAGAAAAAAATAAATAAATAAACAACATGGCTGGATCTCAGATCTTCTCCAATTCTGTCCATTAACCTACATGTGAGAAAGAGCATTTAAGAATAGAATCCCATTTCTACATATCCAAATTCAAAGTTGTTCAGTTTACCTTCAACTAGAACACACATTGCTTGCCTATGAGCAGACCAGGGCTCAGCACGGAATTTATAACGAAACACCCTCTACTGTCAATTATCCTGGAAATCTTAGACCATCTGGTTTCACAATACACTTGTAGCTGATTAGCTGCTTAAGAATTAATTATGAACACATGTTAACTGCTGTAATAGAAAAAAATGTTGACATTAATCTTATATGTCTTCTGAAAAAATAATCATTGTCCAAAATAGATTCCAAATAATACGATGAAATAATGAAACAAGATGCAGCCTTCCTTGGGATTAAGATGCATTCTTACCTAAGAACAATCCTTAAATGCACTACAATAGTAGTTCTCAATGCGGTAACTGACCAGTTGCCTTCTCTTAAGCACTACGTAAAAGAAAACAAAAGAACATAGTCTATCAGCAAGTTATTTTGTTAATCTTCATAAAAATTTATCTCAGACTGAAGTATCTTTTGAATGCAGGAGAAAAAGCAAGCATTTAAACTATCTAAAACTTGTTAATCTGCAAACAGATTGAGACATATACGACATGTTTATCTTCTGAGGTGAGAAACCTTAAGTGTTACAATTCATGCCAAGAACTGGGGTTATATTTTGACATCCTTTCTTTTTTTTTTTCTTTTTTTTTTTGGTGGGGGGATGGAGGAAGAGGGATGGAAATTTCTTGTCCTAAATTATGATTCCAACTTAATGAGTACTTATAGCCTCAATTAATAAATCTAGTCTACAAAGAAATTTTCAACCCATATATTTATTAGCCAAGGTCAAGAAAAGGCAAAGGAAAGATTATAAAAACACATGTAAAACAGATTTGTGTACACATATTAATTAATTCTGTGTAGATTTATACATATAAGTGGGCTATATTGACTGATAACTATGTTATATCAGCATCAGCTTAGCTAGCTATATCAGTTTCAATATTCTTAATTTGATTACTCAAACAAGAACAACTGCAGCAACATAAAACATTTTATCAACTCCTTCATAATGCTTAGACTTTGTATAAAAATAGGAAAGATGTCATTCCTGAAATCTAATGAAACCTAAATTCTGATCTACTGAAAATTTTTATAACTATTGATAACAAATGCATAGGAAGCCTTAAACAGTTCAAAATCTGCGTTAGTTAAATTTACAAGATAAAGAATAAATTCTGATCTTATTAAATATTATACACACTTAAACATGAAAATAACCAAGCACAATATAGGCAGATGGAGACACAGATATATCTGCCAAGGATCTATAGAAACACCTTCATTAATAGCTTTGCCATTAGGAAGAAATATATAGACAGATAGATAGATATAGATATCTTATGCAAGTGTATTGTATAAAACAGCTGTGATAAAGGGGATTCTCCACTTTAGATGTATATATGGATAACTTCTAGGACAAACTATTCTTTCCAGATATATCAAACCAATTAGCTAAACTCTCCAGCAATTTTTTTGTCAAGAATTCCATTTAAAAGAGTTCTCCTAGCTGATTAGCCATAATACAACATTAACATTTCCCCTGGAAAAGTTAGAGATAGAGCAAGAAAAAAATGATCAAGCTATACTTAAGTCCTCATAAGTGTAAGTCCATTACAGTGAAATTATGTTTTCCTTTCACTATCTTCCATCAAGTTGATGGTATTTTTATCTACAGTGTAGATAAAGGCACTTCTTCCCTTTTAGCTGCTATTACTCAGTTTACGATCATGATTATTGTTGGAAGATGCTATAATTATAGAGATTAATTAGTAGTGAGAGCAATAGAATCACATATCTTACATTAGAAAGTGTCAGATTTCAAGACTGAAGCTTTCAAATGCCTAAATGAGGTTAGAAATTCACAGTGCTTGGTAAGTCAGGCAAGAATATGAAATACGCTTTTGTCACTGGGAATTTTTTTGATTGTATAGCTGTAATTATCCAAATGTATAGTTGTAATTATAAAGTGAATGGCAAGAGCCAGAGGGTATATAAGGAAAAGACCCATCAATGCTGAGGCTCACAGTCAAAATGGATGCTCGCCAATGTTAAGGCTTGCCACAAAAACTCCACACAGGAGCAACATCCAGAAAGAGATGCTACACTAGTGGTGGTCAACTCTTAAATGGGATCTAGAAGAGGTGAAGTCTTCAACAAAACAAAACAACAAAACAAAACAAACCTTGAGATCTGTAAAACACTTCAAGTGCTAATTAGGTTAGAAATCATCAAAAATCTCCCAAGTAAACTGAAACTCTTGGCATCATATAAATAAAATGTACCATGTGGCCTTCTCACAATTCTCATGTTAGGGATCCTTAAAAACATTTAGTCATTTCTGAATTTATTTTCTCTTCAATTATCTTCCATTGACTTTGCCATTGTGAGTTAATATCTCTTGAAAATAAATATTTCAAAATATTTATCTTTATTAAAAATGAGCTACAAAACAGTTAATTCTGAAAATTGCATTGTGTTGGAGGTTGTTCTGTATTATCATAAAATTCAATTACACTTTCTTTGCGTTCTTAAGAACCACATATCAGGTGAAGCACAAATTTATTATTCTATTGCTTTCATCATCAGAGCGCCTGCAAGCCCACAATTCACAGAAATCTTTCTTCAAGACCCAGTGTTCTGTAGATTTAATAAAGTCATCTAAATTAATTAACATCTATAGGATTTTCAGCCCTTCTACAGTATTCCTTAGAAACTACCGTGTGTTGATGGGATTTTAAAATTTCCCATTAATTAAGCAGCCAAATTGAAGTCCAAAGAATAGATGAAAGCTGTCTTCTTTTTATCATCATTTCCCAGGAGTTTAAACCATAATCATTTCATAGTCCTAAAACTATAAATTTATCATTCTGTAAGGTATGCAACAAACAGGTTAAGAAATCTTCTACATGAAACATAGTATACATTTATTTAAGAGCCAAGAGAGTAGATAGGAGTTTATAAAAAGAAAAAATTGGTAACTTCTATTTTCCAAAAAGTTAAATAAGGGTTTTTTTTAGCTTCTTTCAATAAGAAACACAAGAAGATAAAGCAGATCATCAAAATATACGTAATTCTCCTCTCCACCCCAACTGTAGTATCTTACTGAGAATCAACAAATCAAAGTTCTCAGAGGTTTACAAATAAAATAAATTTCTCTGGAAAAAGCACCTGTGAAGACATGTATATATTTGTTATTCAAGATGACTGGCAGAAATTTGGGCAGAAAAATATGTAGAATCTTAATTATCTTTCCCTCCTCAGATCTTTTTAACAATGACAGGATAAATAAAATACTAGATTTTTTGTTATGTACTGTTATCTTCCTGAACTGTTAAATTGCAGAATTAGATATATTTACTGTTCAGATAATACAGTTTTTATTTTACAATATTTTCAGCTACAAAACAAAGAAATTAGCATCATGAAAGGTAAGAGTAGAATTAGCAAACTATAGTGTCCTGCTCACAAAGGTAAACTGCTTTTGACAGGTTATTGGCAATACCAAGCAAAGTATTCATATGTAGGCTAATACTTTCATTCTCTTCGGTGTCTGGCCCTTACATTAGTTCAGTGTAGCTCCACCCTGAGACCAACCCTTTTGGTCTCATGGGGAGCACAGGTGCAATTTGCCTGTGCTTCCTGAGCCAGCTGCACCCCTTCACCGGGTGCTCAATCAACACTTCAAGCTGTCCCCTAACAGATCCCCTACACAGAGAAAAGTTTAAAATCATATCATTTCTGAATAGCTAATAATTTTTTCCTGAATAAGAATTTTAGTAGTCTTTCTCCCTTCATAACGTGTTTGAGTGCAACTCATAATAAAGAATCTGAAGCTTTATGTTAGTATCCATAAACACAGTTCATTTTACTACTTCTGAAACATCAGTAAGCAAGCATAACAAGGATCATGAACAAGAAGGAAGTCCAAAATTTTCACTTTCAATATATTTGTAAATAGACACAATTGTCACTGTAACTCAACAAAGAAAGGACACTGAAGTGCTGGAGCAGGTCCCAAGAAGAGCAACAAGCTTGTGATGCTTGTGAAGGGCATGGCAAATATGCCCTATGAAGACAGACTGAAGGAACTGGGACTGTTTAGTCTGGGGAAGAGGAGGCTAAGGGGAGACCTGATTGCTCTCCTCAAATACCTGAAAGGTGATTGCAGGAAGAGTGGGGTTGTTCTCTTCTCACTGGTGACAGGTGACAGGATGAGGGGAAATGCCTGCATTCCAAATGTGATCGGTTCTTTTACTGTATCAGTCACTACCTACACTCATATTTTATCAGCTATTTGTAAAGGACTATGCAAGAAGAAAAGGTACAGACTTCTATGGAAATAGAGAGGACATCAAGACTACACAACATGCTATGGAAATTCTTTCCATTGGAGAAAAACAAAACAAAAAGATATTAAGGTTATATAACATTGTTTATATATTGTTATATATATTGTTATATACATATATATATGTTATATATATATGAGAATATAGAGAATATATATATATTCTGAGACTGAACACAAACAGTCTGACTTCTGGAAATCAGTTTTAAGCAAGTTTGCAAAACTTTAACCAAACGTATTATACTTGTGGAAACCTTGACATTTCCCAGCGTCAACTTAGATCACATTGACAATTAAGTAATTCTGAAATGAATGCAACAATTAATATTACTTTAATCGCTATTATAAACCCCCTGAGAGCAGTCACTGTAATAAAATTGGCATACTAAACATGTGAAAAAAAATAATTGCAGGTGCAACTAAACATGATTAATGATCAGACAACAGCTTTCACATGAAAAGAATTTTAAATAGTTTTTCACTGTTGTCAGAGGCAAGATTATTAATGTGTTGGGTTGTTTGATTGAATGAAGCATAGGGAAGAGGACAGATAATCTTCATAGAGAGCAAATACTATCTGAGCTCTGATTTATAACATTAGTTTTCCAAACATTTAAAACACATGTATTTGTAAACTTTGCTGGATAACAAAACAAATGCAATACTACAGCATGATAGGGACTGTCTGAGACTGTGATGCAGCTTTCAAATGAAATTTAATATGCTATACAATTTCCTTTATGGAAATAAAGATCTGGCAGACTTTAGTTGGAAATTATTTTGTAGATAACAGCATATACTAGCTTCAGCAGTGAAGATAGTATCGAAATCTTGTTATTTTGAGCCTGGGACTGGACTAACAGCCTTCTTATCATCGAGCAAATTTTCCTCCAAAAAGTGATAAAAAATATAGGAAAATCAAACTTTTCTGATGAAGGCAGACAGAAGAACAGCAAGAATTTTTCAAGTTGTTATTTTGTTTTCTGCCTTCTCATATCTGGTAATAGAATGAAAGACAGAAATCATTATCATCTTTGAAAAAAAACTAAAAGTAAAATATCTATACAGAAGTTATTACTCTTCTTAGCTCACTTTCCTTTTCTTAACAAGGCATTAACTACAAGATATATTGTTTTATATAATTTCCTAAAACTGTTCTTAAAGAATTTGCAATGTGCCTAGTATCAGTTGAAACAGAAGTACATTGCTATTACACTGTGTTCTTTTTCAGATATGACTCCAAAGTTCCTTAGGCAGATATTACATCTATTTACCTTTAGCCTAAAGAAAACTTAAATAACCCATACACCCATGTGTTTTAGGTATATGAATCCTTGCACCTTACAAATTGGAAAACTTAAGAGAAATATTTGTAGCTATCAGCTCTGAAAGAAACATTGCTAAATGTTTTGATGAATGAGAATAAACTAATGAATTGGAAAAATACAGACTATAAGTTGAGAAAATAGACCAGAAGGATGTTTGTTTCATATATTAATTGCAACTGAAAAATTAATAATTTAAACTTTTAGAATATTTGCTTTAATTAAGGTACGCATGTCTAACCCACAGGCTGCATGTGGCCCACTACAGCTTGCAATGTGATCCACTCCCTCCCTACAATTTAAACACAGCAGCTCTTCCCTGAGAAGCAGCCGAGGCATGCACCCATTCCTCAGCAACAACTGAGTAATTGTGCTATTAACGCTGTCAACTGAAGCTAGGGTATGGGGAGGGCAGTGCTGTCTCAAATGACAGCAAACAATTGTATGCATTTTGATACGCTGGCTTAACACTTAACACACGGCTCTGAACAGCAAATACACAGCTGTGCTTTCAATTTTTATAACACAATTTGAAAACAGAATCATAGAATTCTTTGAGTTGGAAGGGACCTCTGAAGGTCATCAAGTCCAACACCCCTGAAATGAACAGGGACATCCACAGCTTGATCAGGATAGTACCTGCCAGATGTGAGAACAGATAGATGATCTGTTCATTATGGCGATGGAGCTCAAGCAGGAGGTGGAGAGATTAAGGAGCATCAGGAAATAAGAGCAAGAGAGAGACTGGTGGAGTAACTCCCTGCCAAACCTGCAAGAAAGACACTGGGGTGATATCCTCCAAAGTGCAGTGGACCTCCCTGTCCTGCCATCATCAAGTAGAAGAAGGGAATTTAAGATGTGAGAAGTAGTGGAAACAGGTTCCACCTCAGTGTCAAAAGCAAACCCCAGTCCAGGTGCCCCTCTGAAATAGGTCTGAGGCTCTGAAACCTGAGGGGAGGTGAGTGAGGATGCAATGGAAGATCTACCCACAAGGTTATCTAGGGTAAGGTGGTTGGCTCCATACCACAAGACTACCTCTGCAATGATGGAAAGAAGGGTAATTGTCGCAGGCAACTACCCTCTGGGAGAAACACAGGGCCATGTATGTCAGCCAGACTTTATCTGTTGGGAGGTGCACTGCCTTTCTGAAGCCCAGGTCAAGGTCATTACTAGGAAACTCCCTAGTCTGATTCACCCCTCTGATTATTATCTGTATCTGATAGTCCAGGGAAAATTGTATAATAGGTAATTTTTGAGTGTAAATGAGTCCTGAGTCTGTACTTAGTGCTGCTAAAAGCTTATTGTGACTACAAAAATAAATAATCATTTAAATTGAAGTTCTGTGGTGCTTATCACTGTAAATGGAGTGTTTCACATTACTGAATGAAAACACCATTACGAAAGCTGTATTTTCAGGATACAAGTTAAATTAACTACATTGATTTGCTAAAATTTCCCTGATGAAATTAATGGCGTTCATTTTAGTCTTTAAATTCCCTAACATTTTAGGACTTAGATACTTGAAGAAAGCAGTAGACACTCAACCATCAGGCTCTCTGTCTAAATATGAAGGAAGTTGGCAGATTATCTATGAGGGTCCTTGATCTGGAAATTAACTTCTTTATCAACTAATTGGTCTACGATTCAGATTTTTAGAAATCTAGACATGTTACAAAGCCTATCTGGTTTTGTCTTCCATTTTCTATTAAGGAAATTGAAGATACTGTAAGGCAAATTCAACATATTTATATTTTAAAAGTCACACTAGATAAAGCCAGAAAGTTGAACAGTTTCCTTGTAAAAACAGTTTGGTTTTTTTTTTCTGAAAAGTGAAAAAAATTACATGAATGTTAATAAATCAGTGTTAACAGTATTATGCAAATCTTTATTAAAAAAAAAGGAATAGCCCTTTTTTTCTCCAATCTATTCTTGTAAAACCAGAAAATTAGTCATGAAATACCTTAACCTTCTCCACTTGGACATCAAAAGCATATGATGTACTGGCTTTTTCAAAGACACAATCAGTGTGTGATGAAATGTTTATTTATAGAAATAAAGTCTACAAGTTATTAGACAATTAAGAATATGTATATTAATTCATATCAGTTTTTTGTCTGTATTCTTTGAGTTTTATGTTCCATTTAAAATTATAATTTTCATTTATTTATGTGGGAAATAAATATTTCAATAATAAATATTTTATTATTTATTTATATATTTATAATTTTTAAAAATATAAATATATAAATCATATTTGATACTCAGTGTTTCTCAGAAAAGAGCAGTAAGTTAGTTAAAAAACTGTTCTGAGCTTCTAGCTTGAACATTTTAATTGTCCTATACACATTTTCTGTAAAGATTTTTCTTTACCGAAAGGGAAAAGGGTTATTATGGTTTGCCATAATGTTTGGCTGTGAGATTTCCTCATTTTGATGAGTTCATCAGAAATCTTTGATTAAGATCTTGTGACTACAGGTGGAGAGTACACACTGAACTTAGTCTAACATACACTGAACTACCATGCTAACATGCTGTGTTATAAATACATGCATATAAAAATATGGGAAGACCTATTCACAGATAGAGAGCAAAGCCTGTTACTGTTGGTTTTCCTATTACACTCAATATCTTCTTGCAAGACTGATTTCTTAGTGCTCATACGAACAAACTGCTGAGCACAGAAGGCTTAAGGTTATTGCAGAGATAATCTTTTTGATGTTATCCCCTGTCCATTGGAAGCCCATTGGACTTGAACTTGCCTGCCAATTTTCCAGGCAACATCTGTGCACATGTGGCTGTACAAATGGCCAGGTGATTCAAATAGCTCAGAGTATCACAACATGCAAGTCATCTTCTGCTCCTTAAAAGTTTATCAACCATATTCCTTTTCTTTGCTCTTTCTGAATTTAATAGAACGAGTAATTGAATAGCGTATCTGCATAAGGCACACTTGAAGGATTTTAAAGATGCTTTTAAATAATGTTCATAGGCTGCAAGAGGTTCCATCATACACAGAATTTCTTTTAGGGTGTAAGACAGAATCTTTAATTGAAATTGTGTTGGTTACGGGGAAAGGTTTTAAGAAATAATGAACAGAAACAGGGAACACAGTGTTGAAAATCATTTGAAGGCAGGCTGTTTCATAAAGGTTTGCTTCATTTGTTTCCATAAAATATGGGCGTTTACTTTCTTTTTCTTCAACTAATTATAGGAACGTTAATAACAGCTCCAGAATCCAAACACAAAAACTGTATGGTTCAAGCAGTCTCTAAGTTGTGTCCATCTCCCCCGACATTTTCATCATAACTTCATAACAAAGTGTGATGTCTATGAGATAAGCACTCAAACTGCACTTGTCCCTGGTTTGTGAAACTTTAAGGTCACAGCCTGATGATTTAGTGCTTCCTGCCTTTTTTCATCTTGGGGCTTTCAGAACCTGAATATATCCATAGCCGAAACTTTACTCACTCTTCCATTTCAGACAGTGCTTTTCAAAATCTTAGAGTTTACATGTGAAGTTGTGTGTTATTATAGAATCATTAGGGTTGGAAAGACCAGTAATATCATCTAGTCCAACCACCAATCCATCACCACCATACCACTAAACCATACCCTCAGTGTGACATCTACATGCTTCTTGAACACCTTCAGAGATGCTAGCTCCACCACCTCTCTGGGCTTCCTGTTCCAATGTCTGGCCGCTTTTTCTAAGAACAATTTTAGTCTAATTTTCAATCTGAACCTTCCCCTGCACAACCTAAAGCCATTAGCCCTTGTCTGATTGCTAGTAATCTGAAATAAGAAGCCAACTCTCATCAGACTACAGTCTCTTTTCAGGTAGTTGTAGACAGTGACAGAGCCTTCTCTTCTCCAGACAATTTTCCCCTTGACACTATAGCAAGGAAAATTCTTGCAGGAAGTTCCAAAGGTATATTACTGCAAAAATAAGAAGCTTGCTTACATTTTGTCTTGTTTGCTGTATTTTCAACACAATGTAATTCAGCCTCATTTATTTAATAGCCATGATGGGAAAAAAAATAAATATTTGGACAAACTGGCCGATTCTAAGAGATGCATGCCAATTAGTGTTGCCCTTTAGTGGCATATGGTCTGGAAAACTAGCCAAAATATGGTCTGCTAAGCTCCTAGAATTCAAATTGGAATCCCTAATCTGAGGAAACAAAAGAGAGTTCATTGTCCTCCACACTTTCAAAAACCTATTGCTCTGCTATGTCAGATGTTCATCTTGCCTGCATAACCCTGTCACTTCTGAAGTGGTTTCATCCTATATAGACACACTGTACCCACGTAAGACCAGTAAAACAGGCACAGGTGGACTTTAATGTCAGAAAAGAAAAAGCAAATACATAGCCATTTCAGGAAAAAACATCTCATGCTCAAAGGGTTCTGATATAAAGAACAGTGACAGAAGAACATCATTACCAGCTGTCTTAGATAAATATTTTACACCCATAGTGGTACTACATTAATATTGATGATATATTGATATTTTCCAGATTTGCTATATAAATTAATGAACTACAGAAACAAACAGCCAGAAGGAGTGGGATGATTTGTTACTCTGTAGCTTTCCCAATTTCCTGTCATCCCAAGGCTATACTTTATCAAGAATAATGAATGGAATTCATATGGAAACCTCATTAACATGCATTAGTTGTATCACAGTGTGTCTCGTGGTTTATCAGGGTCAGTTCAGGCAAACCTCCATATCTTTAGAAAATCTTCCTCAGAGAAAACTAAGAAAGAATTAGGATGTCTTTAAGAAAAAAGCTTTACAGGCTGCTTTTGGTTTATTGCTAAGTGCTAAAAGTGGTTCAACAAATTCACTTGCCAATGAATATAATGTTATTGCTAACTTTATCAAATGGGTCCATAATACTAAACATGTATATAATATAACTTGTATTTTCTAACTATGTTTTTTAGAAACATTCTAGATGACTATCTGTCTATCACTTTCATTCATAAGATGTTTCCTGGTTTCCGAAGGTTATACTCTGTTCTTTTTGCTAATAATATCCATAGGTCTGGTTTGCTTGTTTGTTCATACAATACTGTCCTGTACATTTAAGTTTGCCGTACCAAGTGGCTGTACAGAAATTCTGCAAGACAAGTTTCCAGCTCAGTTTTGTAAAAATGGTTTTTACCCCTGAATTTTTTTTTTCCTATTGGCAGTAGTTGCACATTGATTTTTCCTCAAGTCTTAATCTTTGACCAATCAAACAAAATACATACTAGAAAATAAGGAAAAAAATAGAATTTATATTTAGCTTTTCCCTGTAAAGTGCTTGAAGAGTGTTTTTTACTGCTTTTACCCACAGTTGAACTACCTGTGAAGAAAGAATAACAATTATTTAATCAAGACAAGAAATTTGGAATAGTTTTACTGTTGGTTTTTTGTGGGTTTTTTTTTTTTTTGGTGTTTTTTGTTTTTTGTTTGTTTGTTTTGTGTGTGTGTGTGTGTGTGTGTGTGTGTGTTTAATTAACAATTTATGACTAATGAAGATTTTTAATCCTAAACATTACCACGTAACTTGATGTCTAGGTGAAGTGTATTTTATTTCTTTATATTCTACAGACTGCTTTTATTTTATTGAACATTTTCAGAGTTCATAAGCACATTGCTGTAGATGTGATTACACTTTCAGTTGGCACAGCATTTTCCTGTTGATTGCAGGGTGGTAAATGACTCCCTTTGGTGCCTTTTCCTCTCATCTGGAGCACAGAGCCTAACTGCTGTGACCACTTATGTGACAAATTTGGCAGATGCAAGATCCCAGATGGAAAGCTCTCAAATTTGCATTTCCACAGTAGCATCTGGGTATTTGATTGGCTTCCTGGATGACTCCTTATAAGATCTCTTGGTCTTCTTCTACACATTTCACAGTTTTTATGCCATGAGGCCTGTAGAGCTGGGTTATACCAGACTATACACAGGACCTTCTAATACAATCCTCTGAAGTTATATATTCACTCAGCATATGAATGAATAAATAACCTTAAAGCATCAAATTGATCACTGACTTAGTTTGATCATTCTGCTCTACTGTTTGAAAGTGAATGTTAATTGAGGTGGTCAAGCATCTGTCTGTCATTATGAGTCACATTTTATTCTCGGTTGTGAGATAGCTCAGAGAATTAATAACATGAAAATTCATTGACTTGAATGAAAGGTACTAAGTAAGTGCAGGGGATTACTTCATTACTAGTGATCTCTAACTGGCTGTAGAACTGCTCAATTACAAATAATGGCTTATCTTGTGCTGGGACTTCCTTATTAACTTTCCTTGTCCATCAGATGGCAAATATTTTTGTATTATCTATAAATACTTTTACTAAATTAGGATGCAAAGTCAGAATCAAAGGACTTTCAAATAGATATTCAGTGATCTTCATATCCCTTTATTTTGCTTGTGACTTTGCAATTTGTTTTCTTTGAAAATACAGCATATGTCTAGAAAGGAGTCCCTTTCAAATCCTTTAGAAATCTGTATAGTCATATAATTCTAATTTCTAAAATAGGTGTCATAATAACACCTAATAGTAATAGTAAGGTGTTTTAATAATACATAAGAATATCTTCTCAATGAAACATACATAAAGTTCAAGAAAAAAATGCATGGTATTTTTAATCAATTATGGAAAACCAGTAGTTCTATCAAAACTGGATGAAGTTTGTATACTCTTTATGCAGTATCTTCTCTTGCTGAATGAAGCAAACAATCAAAAACATCAGTAACTATAAAACAGAGTTTCTCCTATATTATTCCTTTACTTTGAACTTTGAAACTGCAAAGTACTTAGCTTCTGCTATTTCAGAGTATAAAATTAATTTTCTTCATATTATAATGGCATTCTGGGTATGAATCATTAATAATCATAACAAGTGACTTTAAACAGCATCAAGCAGAGTGATTAATGTCCTGATTCCTCATATCATACAATGTAAGTAATTCAGTCAGAGGCAAATCTCAGGGTGAATTGTGAATTCAGAATAAGCATATCTGCCCTTCAACTAACTTCAGATATTTGTACAACTTGAAGTCCCAGGTAGTGTTGATATTAAAATGCATAAACTTCATTCTTAGGAACACAATTGCTGAATTATTATAATTATTCCTAAATGACTATGTCTTTTTCTAGCAGTTTTCTATCTTGCCTTTAAAGCAGTCAGAATGAGAAGAATGCAGAAAAGAATACCTTCCACACTATGAATTAATACTGCTGTCCATAATATACACAGATTACTTTATCTTTTAATATGCTTAGGCCCTGCATAATTCATGGTTCTTACGCTTATTTCAATAGCAGCAGTATTTTGTATTCCTACAAACAGGAGGGAGTCAACTCTATACAACAGTAGGTAATGGCAGGACAAGTGGAAATGGTTTTACTCTGAAGGAGGGAAGATTTAGGTTGTATGTCAGTGGGAAGTTCTTTACCAAGAGCGTGATGATGATAAGGTGCCGGAACAGGTTGCCCAGAGAGGTTGTGGATGCCCCATCCTTGGAGGTTGGCAGCCTGATCTAGTATTAAATGGGGAGGTTGGCAGCCCTGCTGCAGAGGAGTTGGAGCCTGACAGTCCCTGAGGTCCCTTCCAACCCAAGCCATTCTATGATTCTTCAAGTACAGACAATTTTTCCCCCCTGTATTTTTAAGTAATAACATTATATATATATATATATATATATATATATATATATATATATATATATATATATATATATATATATATATATACTTTTTGAGATGTACCTGTAATAGGCAAAGAAAAACAACACCAAACCGCCACTAAGCAGCAATAACAAACTCCAATGCAACCTCTTATGGTTAACTGAAAGAAAAAAAAAGCTCACAAAAATTAACTCGCAGTAAGTAATGTAAGCAACACATAGGCATAATGTTGAACAAATCACTAATCAGTTTAGAATCATTTGTTATTACTATCAACTATCAAAATCAGTACCTGACTGATGCAGAGGATAATTTCAGATAGATTATTGCTAGTGAATTAATTTTCAAGGCTTGATGTATTATTTCTTAACATAATGTTGTTAAATTCTCATTTCTCTCAATTTGGCTGTATTACAGCTAAGAAAACTTACAAGCTAACGCAGTTTAAAAAAAAAAAAAAAAGTGTATATTGGTTTGCAGTATAATTTAGAGGAGATTTTGCAAACTGTGGGGACCAATCAGAGTCTGCCTTCCCAAATTCCTTCTGTTGTGCCATTTTGATATTTTTCACTTTCTCTCCTCAAACCGTTGTGTAATATTACTTTATGCTGTTAAACATCTGCTGTATTCCGCCCCAGTGGTGTCTGATTCACTGGTAGGTGTAGCAACTGCTGTGTGCCTGGTACATGAAACACTTTGGTACCCTTCGGGATAAACATAAATGCAAAGTGTTCCAACAAATCTGTAGTCACCAAGGACTTTGTGGCTGTCACTATGTTGCAAGTTATAGCAACTGGTAACATCAAAAGCAGCAGCTACCAAACAGTAGAATCAGCTTTTAAATTAGATGCATCTGACTCCAAGCTAGAAGAATTTGTAGAAGTATAGAAATTATGACACACACTCAAACAGCTGTTTCCAATCTCTTAGGAAAAAATGACAGATTTCCTAAAAATACCAATTCTTACCATTCTCCTGACACAATATGACTCTGGATGCCTCCTGATGCCACAAATTTATATAGCTTTGACAAATGTTGATGTGTGATTGAGGGAATCATTTCTTCATTCATTTCTTCTACTTCAGAAAATGGGTTTGCTAACTTATGCACTGAACAACAACCATTGTACTGAAATGCTGCATCACCAAAACACACTTATGCCCATTAGATAAAATATTTCTCTCTTAAAACACAGGGTAAAACTATGAACTGCATGGGTCCATGTTTATGATGATTACCAACTGCAGATGCAAATAGGAAACATCTTTTTAACTGTACACCACGGATAGCGTAAATGAAATTTGATTTTCCTTGGAAATGGAAGATCTTGCTCTACAGACACAGTTTGGATGGCAACCACACATTTGGCAGTAATAATTTCATTTCAGGTAAAAGAGTAAGATGCACACATTTGTATACACAAATCATTGCAAAGATCTGAGTTATACATTTCACACAAAGAAGTAAAGAAGCTTTATCTTTCAGTCAGCTAGATATCATGAGTAGTAATTGTGAAATTCAGTGCATTATTCTGTTTTCAGAATTTCACTGATGTGATATTGAGCAGATCTGTTCAACTTCTTTTTTTCTTCAGATTTCTAGTTTAAAGATGATCAGTTAACGTACGTAGTAACGTAGGTTAAAACAGATGTTCATACAAAAGATTATTGTGATAGAAAGACAAAGGGAAAACTCTCATCAACATTGAAGGTTTACAGAAAACCCCACAAAAGAACGATTTCCAGAGCAAGAGATGCTGTCTTAGTGGTTATCAGCCCTTAAATGAGATCTGGGAGAGGTAGAGCCAATCTCCACCTCCTCCCGTAGCACTGCTGAATTACCTTCACCTGTGCTCCAGCAGTTTCACAAAATTGGATAACACAGTATTTGCCATTCATCACATGTGGCTCCATGACGAAATTGCTCCCCACCATAAAAAAGAAAGTGTAATCACTTTCTTGGCCAATTATTTCCTCAGGTTGCATTCCTATTGCTAATAGCAAAACTAAAAAGATACTTTTGTCCTGAGAAACTTAAATCATATCACTGTATGCTCATGTTAATTATTTCCATTTTCCTTGCCAAAATATAGGATTGTAGCTGTTTTTAACGTACTCCTAAATGTCGTTTACTTAAATGTTAAAGCAGCAATTCTCTTTCTCTGTAAAAAAGATGAGCAAATGCATTTTTGTAAATCACTTGCAGTTTAGTTAGATTAAACTCTCCTTTATTCATGTAGCTAACCAGCAATTCAAGTATTTATTCTAGCACGAAGAGAGGCATACTGAAGGGGAAAAAAAAGAAAAAAAAAGAAAAAGAAAAAAAAAAGGAAAGAAAAGAAAAGAAAAATAGAAGGCAATATAGCTAAGAAAGGGAACAAAGAACTAGACAAATCTATCTGGTGGGTTATGGTATGTCATATTTTTCTCCCAGTTTCTCTTCCTATAGGCAAATAGCTTACATAATTTTAGTTACAAATTATGCTATTACATTTCAACAGTATAGATTGCATTTCATTTTATCTGTGCTAGCCTGACACATCTGTGGGTAGAGTAAGCACCTTACGGATGAAAAATAGTAGGGATAGCTTACATCAAGCAAGAATAAATCTTTCTGCATTCAGATTTCCTTGTCTATTTCCAGTTGACAGTTTATTGTTATTTTCTTCTAAATGTATGTGTGGCTAGTAGAGTAAGAATAGAGTAAGAACACAAGTTGTTTGGAGAAATTATTGTATTTGTCATAGAATTAACCTGGGCAGCTTTGACCTCAAGAATCATGCGTAAATTTCACTATTCTGTTGGTGAGAATGTGAATTAATTCATTGAAATCTAGTTCAAATCAATTTGTGCTGATGTTCTATTTTCTTTCTTTAAACTACACTGTAGTTACAAATATTAGTTTAATATTTGTTTAATAATAGTTTAAGACCTGTATTACACAGAGGAGAACAACAAACACTGGAGTTCCACATGTGCTAATGGAAAAGTAGAAAAACCTCTTTACCTTGAAAATTCATAGTTTTAATTATGAATACAGTATAAATTTCAACATGTATGCTTCAAAAATATTTTCTCGAAGATTATAGGAAATCTGTTTGTTGTTTTTTTGTTTGGTTGGGGTTGGTTTTTTTGGGGGTTTTTTTGGTTTGGTTTTTTTTTTTTTTTTTTTTTTGCAGGTGGCTTATTGTCCTTTTTCTACTTACAATACCATTTAAGTACAAACTGGAGATATATATATATATATACATATATTTATTTATATATTTATTTATTTTTAAGCCAGGATGGCAAGTCTTGCTTTTTTTATCTGCAAGGATTCCAGAAGAAACAGATTGAAACAGAAGAAATACAAGGATGAGTATCTCCAATCTTAATTCCAATTAGCAGCAACATTATATAAATTCTTTACATAATACATAGAATGAGCTTCTCCAATATCAGTCCTATGAAATCACTTGGTAAGCACAAATCTCTTCAATGGAACATAGTTTCTTCCTCATCGTGTTTGAACCTGCAACCAGTATGTTGCTCTTATTATAATTCCATTAAACTGAAATACGATGCTTTGAAAATGGTTTATTCTGCAGTTTATACTGCACATTTGGTAATGCACTAATCAAGCGTGAAAAAAAGAACCGATACATATTAGTAGCATTTTATGTACTCCTTTGTTCTATGCAAAGAAGGAAGAAAGATCGAAGAATAAACAAGGAGACATTTTAAGTTTGTGTAAATTAAAGCAAACCCATAATTCTCTGCTAGTCTCTATCATTCTGTATCATTTCTCTTCCTTCCTTCACTACCCTTCCAGAAAAGCTGGAAAAGGAGCTTCCTTCTTGTCTTTACCTCTTTCTTTCATTTGGAAGCTTTCCGTTTGACTGAGAAGTAGATGAACAGTTGTTAAGGAAAAAGCAGAAAAAACAAAGGTAGGACCATTATGTGTATAATCATGACTGGGAGCTGTGATTCTTCACTGGCATATAATTATGGCTTCTCTCATTTCTACACAAATCAGACATAAAGGCTATTTATATTAATTCAATCTAATCCATCAACAATTTTAACATCAGATTCAACTAGTGATATTACTTGGTTGTGCTATTTCAAGCCCCACAATTCATTACTGGAACAGCAAAACGGATTTTTAGACTTCTCTAATGCTTGGGTTTTTTTGTTTGTTTGTTAGTTTTAAAATTAGGAAAGTATTTACATGTTTTGTCCATGTTAACTAGCTTTCCTCTTAGATTACAATATATCTGTAATGAAAACCAGATGTGAATAAGTTTTCAGGTACAGAAATTAAGGTTGCTACTTCAGTCTTTAAGAAAGTCAACAAGATACAGAGGATTCCTCATAACTTAGCTTTTGCTTTCTGTTTAGCTCTATTGGTTAATGTTGAAAATCAATTCTTACTAGAACGCTGGGGTTTTTTTAGCCCTACTTGATCTTGCAGAGTCTATCTGCCTGGTACAAGCCAGAATACTTTAAGAAAAGGAAAGATGTATCAATTTTAACTCTTAAGAGAGTCTTAAACACCATACGCTACTGCCTGGTCAAGGAATGAACCTAAGAAATCTATTATAGAAAGAGTATGAGGATTCACAAATTGTTTTAAATAGACATCTTACTCCACGGTGATTTAGAGCACCAGAAAGCTCTTCTTCATTTCATATTTTCTACTTGCTTCATTGACGAAGAAGCTTAGAACTACTTGCCCAAAGTCAGTTTTCATAAGCAAGGTGCTATCTTTTTAAGGTAAGAGAAACTCTTTTCTTAAAGTGAGCTCACTTCGCCCTCAATTTCAGACAACACTTGAAGCTATAGCCTCCTCAGAAATGAAAGTGCAAGCTGAAGAAATTGAGTCATTACAATTGCTCTTGAAAATTACGCACCGAGTTTCAAGCAAACTCAAAGTCACACGCATACTGGGCCTAATACTTGTTTCTTCACATGAATTGTTTTTTTCTTTTACTTCACTGGGAGATACAGTGCAAACTCACCATTATGAATAATTTGAAGAAGGCCCAAGTACTTTTCTTTGACAGAAAGATTTCATAAATAAGATTTTTATCCTAGGCCAGATATTTCAACAGGACTTCTAAGTACAAAGACTTTCTGTGTAGAAGTTAGACACTAAATGTATAATCCCTGCTGAGCCAGCTGGTTAGGGGAAGCTGCCACCCATGTATAATTCTCAGCAGGCAGACATTTTACGCACTTGGGAGTTTAGTTTTCTCTAATACTGAGCATTCTGCTCACAAAGAGATTAGAAATGTAAAGCCAGAGAACATAACCTGGCTTTTGTTAATACTGCACTTTAGCATACCTGAATTCCCAAAACAGGGTTTTCATTTTACTTTTCCTCACATTTTCCCTTCAAAAAATTGGAGAAATAAATCCCTGTGAATGTAAGAATACCTGTTTTTCAAAAAGAAAGAGATCCATGAGCAATGTGTTTTAAAGTAAACTTCTGAAAATATATACTGCTGGAAGCTGCCAGAATACTCTGAAGAGTGAAACAATATATGAACATAATTGCAAACTTAATGAGGTTCAACAATGCAAAGTGCAAGGTTTTACACTTGGATTGAGGTAATCCCAGATATGTATACAAACTGGGAGAAGAACTCCTTGAGACTAGCTCTGCTGAGAAAGAATTGCAGGTCCTGGGTGACGAAAAACTTAACATGAATCAGCAATGTGCACTTGCATTCTGGAAGGCCAAAGGTCCTGGGCTAAATTGGAAGAGAGCTGACCAGTGCTGTGAGGGAGGAGATAATTCCTCTCTATTCTGCCCTCATGAGGACCCATGTGGACTACTGGGGCATCTAAAACATGAAAGATGTGGATCATTTAGAGAGGATCGAGAGGAGGACCATGAAGAGGATCCAAGACCTGAAGCATTTCTCCTACAAGACATGCTGAAGGAGTTGGGCTTGTTCAGACTGGAAAAGAGAAGACTGTGGGTAAACCTCATTATGGCCTTCCAATACCTAAAGGGAGTTTATTAACATGAGGGAAATCAACTTTTTACATGGGGAGTGATAGGACAGGGGGGAATGGTTTTAAAATAAAGGAGAGAAGATTTAAATTAGATGTCAGGAAGAAGTTTTTTTTACTGAGAAAGTGGTGAGGTACAGGTTGGAACAGGTTGCCCAGAGAGGTTGCGGATGACCCATCCCTGGAGGTGTCTGAGTTGGATGAGGCCCTGGGCAATCTGATCTAGTACTTCATCTACCAGCTGGCAACACTGCCTTTGGTAGGGGGATTGAAACTTTACAATCCTTGAGGTTTTTTTCAAACCTAGCCTTTCTACGATTGCTTTATGCTATGATAACTTAGCATGTTATCACTAGATAACACAATAACATCGCTGTGACTAAATGCATTATTCCTACTGTTTTCAATACAGTAAATGTACCTAAGTTTGTTACCCTTTTGTTACTCCTCTGATGAGAAATCACTTTTAGAATAAGGTTTATGGTATTTGTTTCCTTTTTTTTTTTTTTTTTAGAAGTAGACCCTGAAATGTAGGATTACAAACTGAGATTACTCACTGTAATTTAATTTACAGCAACCCTTTTCAACCACAGTCCCTTTCAAAGGCTAAATGTCACTTTTACCCCTGTGCAGTTTCCTACTCAGATTTTAATTATGAGAATAACTATTATGTTTTGTTGTTTTACACTCTGCATTTACTGTGCCCACAATTACAGAGTGAGCTATGTCTATGGACGTTCTGAACAACAAAAAAAAAATCTATGTGTTAAGAGTAGTTTTAGGTTCTCTCAGATTAGCTCAATAGCAAAGGAATCTGTGAGGGCTATAAAGTTTGAGCAAAAGCCTAACCTTTGAATCCTTCTATCTTAGTCCATGTTGTTTTTGTTATAAACAAGATATACAAATAGCTTATTAGCAGGCAATAAGAGATAATAATAAATCTCAATGTGAGCATCAAACACCTAATAATTAGGCTGTGCTGCTGTGTATCAATAAATTCCTTATCATTTTCTGGAAATCTGTTTTTCTCTATTATTTACCTTAAAAAAAATAGAGATTGGAAACACAGGTGTGACTTAGCAGTCTATCTGAAATAAAACAAGTGGGCATCATCACTGCTCAAAACTGAAAAGTTTCAGAATGCCAGATCAAACGTAGGTCGTGGCTAAACTGAAGGGTAACAATTCTTATTAGCCTCATTACTTTAATCTATCTTGAACACCCAACAATAATCTTAAATCAGAAAAATTACGATTCACATTTGTTTTAGAACTTGAAGCCATTTAGATTCAGGCTTACTTCTTCCAAATAGTTCCAAATCTTAAGTATTCAACAGCCTATTATTTGGTATTCTGAGAGCAGCTCATACTGTTATTTCAATTGACACTAGCAACAGTAGTGTTATTTTTTGAAGTAGATACAATTGTTTGCTGCTGCGCTGGATTTCAGAACAGACATGTCCAAGTAATGATGTGTTGATAGCTGTGCTAGTGGCAAAATTTATCATGCTGTAGAAAGGAAGAGAATTGCTAACCTTCATGAAAGCAGAAGGAAGATCCTTATAAAGACTAGCAAAAACTGCATCAGTAATATTTGTTCAGAACTGAAGAGAATATCCATTCTAGAGCCCAGGAATGTTAGCTGAGGGCTTGCTTGATTTAAAAATAAAAACGTAAATGAACAAATAGAGGACAACTAGAAATGTTTCTGAGTAGTACATGGAACCATTACCTTACTTACACTTTCAAGTGCATTGCAATTATGAATTACAATTTGATTATGGAAGACACAGTCAAGAAAACATGAATGGTTATCTAGTACAAATTGCAAACTGCAGCAACTTCAGAGAAAGGGATAAGACAACAATTAGTTATTTACTGGAATCTCCGGAAGGTGGAGATACAGCTTGAGGCATCAGTGCAGATAAAGCTTTGACTCAGATTCTTTTCAGGTTAGTCAAACACTTACATATCACCATATTCTGAGTAATTTCAGAGGTAAATAAGCCATTTCTTATTTAGATAAGCTGAACCATACAGTTTGAGGTCTGCATTTATTTATTTTTTTTATCTTCCCATTTTTTGTTGACTTTATTTTCCTCTATTTGTCTTCTGGCCAACCTAACAAAACATTCACTTTCATTTCAATGCATATTTTTATATTGCACTAAATCACATTAAATTTGATATGTGCACAAATTGAAATGTTTTTTAACATCACCAAATTATAACTGAGTAATTAATTGTCTCACAATTTATTTTAAAATTCCTGTACATGGGGATGAATTGGAGTGCTAAGCAGAAATACAGTTGGTATCCTTGTAGCAATGTAATTTTATCCTTCAAGTTATAAATTATATGGCCACACATACAGCTAATAATATCAATAAATTCAGGATATAATAGTGATCTCTAAAATTATTAAACTGTTACTGAAAATGAATCAATAATCGCACAGCATGGGATTTCCTAGAGACAAATGCAAATATGTTCACATATGCCTTGCTATTTTTTTTTCATTTTATTTCTAAATAAAGTTAGGGTTATTGGTAAATGAAAGGTTAAGATTTAAATTGCTAACTCTATTTCAGGCCTGGATGTAATATTTAGTTTGAGGAAAATCCCTTCTTCCCTATTTTTCTTGCCACCATCACACCTGTCCCTTCAGCTCAAAAAGTCTATAGTGCATGCCTTGCGAGGGTCTCGATAGACTCACCTATTCTACAGACAGGCTTTGGAGCCAAAGGGCAGAGAATTTGTCAAAAGACATATTGGAGATAGATATAAAAAAAATCTACGGAATAGAATATGGGTGCAAGTGAAAGTAGTAGTCAGGGGAAACAGTTTTTCACAGCAGAGTTTTCATCATCCTACCACAAAGCAAGTTGGATACAATAATGTGATGATAATACAATAAGCATCACTTTTTTCCCATACTCTTCCAGAGTTTTGGGACAGATCAGTAAAGCACAGGAAAAGCTTACTGAAATCTTGTAATACAAATACAGGATGAGTAAATACTTAATCAAATCCAAACTGCTGAGTAATGGACTCTGAACATTTAATCCAAGCCATTGAAGAGCTCAGAAGCTAAGGAAGTAGTCCTTATAAGACAGACAGCAGAGTAGAGAGCTATCCAAATTGTTTTCAATTAGAAAGCAGTGAAAGACGGGGTTAGGAATAAAATACAGAAGAATTCCAGGATGAAATTTAAACATTTAACCTGAATCTCAAGGGTTTTAAGGCTAACAAGAGATATACTTGGGTAGTCATTTTAGGAGGAAAAGAATGCTTTGAATGTGACCTGGTGTAAACAAGTATTATATACAATAGAATAGAGTTTCACCCTAAAGAAAACTTAAGAAATTATCACAAGAACTTACTTTTAGGTGTGCTGTACAAGTCCTCTGTCAGATTTGCCTTTCTGAGCTGTCTTGTTGTTTTAAAATAGCTACATGAAAGAGGCCAAAGGGAGAGATGGAAGAATCATGTTTGCTGTGTGGGATGTTACCATTTCAGTTCAGATCAGAGGTGTAATTTTGAAGGAAATCTCTCTGTCATTCCTAATTAGTACACTTTTGTTTACGTCACAAAACAGTCTGGGAACAGGAAAACAGGATTCCTGCTTTAAAAAAAAAACACAACAATCCACTGCACCTATTGATGCTATTTGAGTCTAGGACCAGACAAGAACTACTTTGAAATCAACCAAAACAAACAAAAAAACTGAAACACAAATATTGCAGTTGTTAAATTTCAAGCACAAACTTTTGCTGCCTGCAAAGCCACAGAGTTTGCTATTCAAAATAAAGACTGTTATTCAGTTGTTTGGAAGCTAGCTTACATTTCTTATGCTGCAAACAAGGTGGCAGCAAAATAGGTTGTTTCAGGGCACTGTTGTACTATGAAATCTTAAAAAAGGAAAGTCATATAGTACAGCTACTCCTAAATTGCCAAGTATTTTTGTTGTAATCTGAATGAGAAATATTTTAATGTTGCCATTGGCTAAAAGTTCTAGAATCTTCATTAATATTCTGCAAACAAATAAAGCATTAGGTATATTCCCGTACCACATAGAATTAAAAAAACTGGATATTCTGTAATTTTACATCTTATGCAGACATTAAGAAATGCACCATTAAGTGGCATTCCTTATTTTGGTTTCTGAGCTTTTAGTAGTCATTAACAACATAGATACAGTTCTGCAATAATCACTACAACCTTAGGCTTATACTTCAAAAATATACATTAAAGTGCAATAAAAACATTGTTTTTCAGCACTCACCCATACATTCCTTCCAATCCAAACTTAAAGCAAGACTCTACAAGATGCATTTCTCATCTAAACTATGACAAAATCAGCACTGTATAAATGCATGAACAAATAAATATTTTTTCAAAGTATTTAATTAAAACAAAAGCCTGCTTCTTCAAGTCAAATAAAAATCATCAGAATTTAACATAAGTTTAAGTATGCAAAAACAACAACAACAAAGCAGGTGTAAAAGAAATCACATGACTGGAATCTATAAAGAATTACATACTTTATATGTGTGCAACTATTTATTACTGTATTGTATGCCTTTATCATATATTTTTAGGCCTAGTTTGTCTGGATCTTGGGCATAGGACCTCCCAGTTACCTCAGTAACACCAATACTGGGATTGCTAAAATTCCTCTTCCTGGTGAGAGGCCACGTTGTTAAAGCAAGATGGAGATCTAAACCTACATGCATCCGTAAAACTTCCCCTTCAGAGAAACATTACACCCAGCTAGTGTGTGAACATAGCTGCTGCTGCTGCCTGGCAAGATCTTACTATAGCTAAAAGCCATAGTCAGTCACACTGACCATGTCTTAGGTGCCCTCAAGTTTATTCTTCCTCAATACAGTATTTCAGGCATTGGCAAACTCGGGCCATTATGTTTTTTTCTTGCTTATCTAATGCCTATTATAAAAGATGGATTCATCATCCTGAAACATATCTGCATCCCCATACCATACACCAGTTAGAGAGCGGAGCAGCAGTTCGACTACAAAGGGGAAGGTAGAGAAAGAAACATTGTTGCCATGGAATCACTATTTAGTAGACCTAAAATTATTTTACCTTGGTTATTTTAATCATCAACTTTCATCTTTGCAAAGCAATGGCAGTGCCTCCTATTCCAAGCGAATGAGCACCAGACTTTCTCCACAACAGTTAATGGCTTTTTCCTTACTGCTTCTAATATACAGAAGAATATGATTGCTACTTAAAATACTCTGATGCCATAGCAACTTAGGAAGTCCTTACAGGTGAGGACCAGTGGTTTATCCAATTTGAAGCCTGCAACTTAATCCTTCCGCCTAGTGATGCTCAACACAACTGCAAGCTGTGAAACAAGTTTTCCTCTGCTTGGCTTTTCCAATTTACATTATCAAACAGGGATCTCTGATACAGAATTCTCATCTATTTTCCATACACATGCACATGCACACACACACACACACAAACAAAAAAACAAAACACCCCCCCCACACACAAAAACAAACAAACAAACAAACACAAAACACCCCCCTCCCTCCCCCCCCCCCCACACCTTTTTAAATAAACTATGGGGCAACAATGGAAAACCTCAGATCAACTTTTCCCCGCTGCATGGTAATGCTCTAACCAGCTTTTAACAAATCATAGATATTTAGCCTCAACTGTGCTTAACCTCACTACCTTTCACATGCACACCTAACATGTGCAGGTCAAGTGCTACAGTATTACTTTGTATTATATACAGATTGTATTCAGTCCTGCCTCTGGATTTTATCCCTTAAATAACAATAACAATGTGGTTTCAAATAGGACATTTACCCAGGTAATTTCCTTTTCATGTATGGATCTTCTTTATATTTCATTTGCACATGGGATTTTCAGACCGCTCCTAACTACGAATAAGTTGAACCATAATGAGAAGGGGTTTCCCTTCTTTCAAAGGGAATTTCTTACCTTAGTTGAGCAACTTCATCTCCTGATCACATGAAGATGGCACTCCTACATTTTCTGCACTGACGCCCACATAGTCGATAAACAAGGTTGGTAAGGAACAGCTTGAAGCTTCCAGATTATGCTCTCCTTGACATAAATATTCCTTAAGTCATGTGGCAGAAAGGCAATTTTTATATAAGACTCTCATATAATGTCACTAACATATGCTATGCCAGCAGAGAATTGATTGCAGCATAGCTTCTGCCATTTTTCTTCTGTTCTGACATTAGAGCTGACAATTTTTAAGTGTTGAACACTGGAGCGTTTCTAGATAAATCACACACGTTCACAGAAAGGAGCTGTGATGCATCAAACTCCTTGTGGTAGCAATAGTGAGGCACCCTGTCCATGCACAAATTAATTGCGGAGGATCATTGTTGAATCCACTTCACGTACACAATTTATCTGGATGCACACAGCAAATTTTTGCTACAAGCTCAACAGTGTGGGTTGACAAGCATCTGAAAAAGCACCTCATTTTCACAGAAACATCAGAGAAAGTTCATCCTGTGTTGCACAGCACTCTGGCAGCTCCATGTGATATACAGCAACCAGTAGTCGATGGTGACTATCAGCTCTTCCTGAACATGAGGCATTGCCTTTGGGATTTCTCCCAAGAGTTGTTTGAATTCACATATGCTAATGGACTCAATACATAGCATCACACTTCAGTATCCAAGTTGATAACCAAACAGAGGGACTTGGAGTTGAATCTGACTGTAAATGAATATTGCTTGTAATGCATTAATCTTTTCCCACAGAAGGACGCAAACCAAAAGTTTATCTGCTAAAGCCATAGGAGACAGACAACCCTCAGGAGACAGAAGCACCTCTCCAGGCTCCAGGTCACTACCAATACTGCTGCTCTGCTTCCCACAGCCATACCTCAAAGCTTGGAATCTTCTGCAAAGATCTTATTCTCCAATTCACCACTTCTGCCCGGCAGACCGCGCAATTTTTGGTGCAATTTTCATTTAGGCGGACTATTCCTCCCTCACGGACGGAACATTCTGCGCCTCGTGGTCCGGATCGTTCGAGAACGACTGCGTCCGGAAGCGGTCCCAACCACCTCCGCCACGCGGAGAACCATAGGGGGGGGCGCGCGACAAAGGCGATGCGTGGTAGGGGGCGCGAGGAGCGGCGCAGCGCTTTCCCTGCTCGCCGGCGGGGCGTGCAGAGCGGCTCTTGCTCAGCCTCGTGATGCTCCTTTCTGCAGAGAGGAGGAGAATTACCGCAGCTTGGAAAGATTTGAAGAGTCGTTACACGACCGCTTCCAGGAGAGAGCACTTGAGCTTTAGTTAACGAGCTGGCGAGCAGGTGTGCATTATCTGGGTGCTTTCCTTCGTTCATATAGAAGGGTTGCTCCTATATTGTTATTTTGAGTCACTATGTCAGAGGTAGATGCTTATGGTATGACAGTAAAACCTGAACATTTCCATCAGTGTTCCATTTTATTGCTGTGCAACAGACAGCAGCAGAGGGGCAGACAGATGCAATGGCACCTGACATGGAAGTGTGTGTAAAGCAAAGGGGTGGCATTTGAATTCCTCCACGCAGAAAAAAAAAATTGCAAGTATCAACATTCGTGTAAGTTTGTTGAATGTTTATGGACACCAACCAGCAGATTTGCAAGCACTGAAGGTGGGGAGGGGTGTGCATATCAGCAGAGGCAATAGTGGACCACCTCTATCTGCACCTGGTGCAGATTGTTTACATGTGCTGCTCTTACAGGGTCTTGCTCAGTGCTAGTGAAAACGTATAGCTACTAATGGCAATTATTTGTAAAAAAGTAGTGTGTTGTAACTAAGAGCTTGCCCTGTCAAATAATCTTATTATGTTCTTTGTATCTGTTGTAGTTTCCAAGAAAATAAACAGGAAGCATTACTTTTGGGACAATCTATGCATATTTGCACTTACATTGCAGCACAAGAGCTAGAACTCTTCTATCCACCTGCACAGAAAAGAAGAAAGGGGAAAAAACAAACAAACGAACAAACAAACAAACAAACTAAAACCCTCTTGTTCAACCCTTGAAGACCACCACCTCCAACTTTAGTAGCAAAACAGCTAGAGGCAGAGAGGACAGGGTGAGAAATGGCAGCACTTCATGTCTGCTCTATTCCACCAGGGGCTGCTCAGCCCCTTCTTTGTGGCTGATAGAATCGAGGCCACCACAACTGGGCTTTTTCACAGTAGCTGTGCAATAATTATCTTCCTCTTTTTCATGTTTTGTTTCTTTCCCCGACAAAAAGCCTATATTTATTTATTTATTTTTAATTGTCACAATTGTTCAAACCCTTCACCAAACTTCTTGGCAGACATAACCCTGTCCTTAACTGCTTAATTCCCTTCCTGATAACACCTTGCAATAACCATACTTTCTTGACATTAAGTTCCACAGTTATTATTCTTTCTTCTCACAGCAATAACAAATATTGTTAATATATTTAGAAGAACTACATCTGACTATTTTCAGACAATACAGCCTCACCTTTCTTACTGAAGTATGGAACAAAAGGTTTTCTTACAGAAAATGCAAGCTTTCAGGCCAAAGTTTTTCTCTTTTGTATATCCATGAAATCTCATTAGGGAGTAAAACTGGGACTGCACTTCTTCCAACTCCCTCTTTCTCATCACCAAGGGAGTTTTCAGTGGTTTTTATTTTTCAAGCAAGCTTCCCACACAACCTCCTGGAAAATAAGGGAGCAATCAACAATTGAAAGTTCACTCTGTTGAACTGTATTAATTTTGCTGAAGGCTGATATATTGATCACAACACAACCACTTGCAGAAGAAAAACTGTGTGGGCTCTCTGTAAAATAAAAATGAGTGCTAGCACAGAAAGCCCCAAAAAATTTCTCCAACCTTTTTTCTCTTCCCAGCAAAACACAAAACAGATAAAATCATGTTGAAAACTGGGGGTGGTTCAAGAGGAGAATCACCTCAGTCCATATATCTTCAGTCATTTTTAGAATTTGAAATTTTTGAAAAGAATCAAAGAAAATTAAGGCTGCTTATGAAATCACCAGGTTTCCTAGCTGTGGTCACTAAGTCACATCACTAAGGTGACTTCTGGCTTTGTTCTGTATCTGACAGGTAAGATAAAGAAGGGGCCTAGAGACAGCAAGGGAATCAGACAGTAACTGGGACCATACCATGCTTCCTCTACAGAAGGCACCTAATGGAGCAGTGCCAAGTAATACTGGATGCTACAGTCTCTGAATCAAACAATAAATGATGCAATCACAGATTGTTCAAAATTCAGAGGAAAATAATCTATCCACATAAGATGGAAATACTGCACATAAATGCTACAATGAAAAGCAGTTTTTTCCTGTTTTTGTTGTTGTTGTTGTTGTTGTTGTTTTGTAGTTGTCTGTGTGTGTGTGTGCTTTTTTAATGCAAATTATTCAAAGTTATTAAAATGTAAGCACTTAGCTTCTAAATGAGCCTCTCATTCATTGATTTGTACCATAGTGGCTTAATCATCTTTGTTTTACACCCTCTTAGCAGTTTCTTTCATAGTGATCTACTCAAAAGAGCGAAATCTATATTATGAGATAAGCACATTCAGCCTCAAATCTTGAGAATGATTCAGTCACCGATATCTGGCAAACATTGATTTATACAATTCACTTTGTCAACATCAGAGCCCTTATTCATACTCCACAAGGCAGTTCTCTAGAACAGCCCTTTAACCTCTAGGAAAAATATGTCATGGAACCACATCTGGTAGCTTTTCACCACATTTGATTGCTAATATTATCCAAAAAATAAAGTCCATAGACCCATTTACCTGTCTTCTTCCTTTCTGTCATCCCTGCCATTCACACTAACAAATAACCAACTAAACATTCATGCCTGGTTTTCAACACAGATAGTACTACAGCCTCAATAATGAAAATATCTACTTTCAGAAAACTCAATATCCATAACTGTATTTTTACTAGAAAAAAAAAAAATCAAACACACCCAAAAAATCCATCCAGTATATCAATTTTTCAGGTACTTTGTTGCATATTTTAATGAGGCAATTTTATTAATAGGAATATTTCTATACTTCAAAATAAGTGCTTAATACAAACAAGCCCACAGCTGCTTTGGAAACAGCTGCAATTACAGACATGCTGAAGTTACCACTCTTACTTTGTCATTCATTTCCGTGGAGTGCTTCAGGCTCTTTTATTCCCCTGAGGTGCTGTAATTGATTACCACAAATATCTATAAAGTGATAAGCATCTTTTGAATTCAGCTTTAGCTTTCACAATGAATACATAAATGTTTCTCTTAAGAAGTCTGCCCTCCAAAATTCTTAGTTGATTTAGATTCTGACTTAATGCATTGTGTATATCTACACAAATCCTCTTAGAGTGAGGAGAAGTATACTAGTTATGCTCAGAATAAATCAGCTAATATGAGGGAGCACATGAAAATAAAATGAAGAGTATCGGTAAAGCCAGAACAATCTCTGCCTGTTGCCATATTGGAATTCAGTTTTTAAGTCTGATCATCTTTCCCACTTCCACTAAAGGAAATGCAAGTTAGCAAGTGGAGCAGTAAGAACTGAGTACTTGTTAGCCTCATTTTCGATATCTGCTGGCATTATGAATGTTTGCTTTTTCATTTTTGTTACATATTTGGATTTTTTTTTCTCCTTTAATTTTTTTTTTTTTTTAATTTTTATTTTTGAATTCAGAATCGCTTGCATTTCCAACTGTTGTCTTGGAGAATGTGCAGTATCTTCATGCATTACAAGTTACTGACACTGTGTGCTCCATTCCATCTTACCACATCTCCTTCTGCCATGATACCCCTGAAAGCCTGCATCATAGTTTATGCAAGGTACACATTTGTTTTAGAGCATGAATGCAGGTCACTTGTACTGCTTGGTAGTTTCACTTCCAGACACACTTTTATAGCAAAGCAGAAATTCTTCAGTGACTTTGGAAAAGCTAGAACCCACATTTTATTACTGTTAACTGATTAAGCAGTGACATTCTTTCCCATAGACTTTGCCTTCTTGAACACTGTGTAGGAGACACAATCCAGATAAATCTGAAAGGTTAGGCATTATCATAGTATACTCACTAAATAGTACATTCTTGTGGGCATTTTTTTTTTTTTTTTTTTTTTTTAATAAATAGATGTCAGTGCTTTTTTTTTTTTTTTTTTTTTTTTTTTTTTTTATCCTCAGTCTATTCTGTATTTAGCACAAAGTTTTACTGTGTTTCAAAGTACCTCGGAAGTCTTATGAAAAAATAGACACAAAATCTCAAATTACAAGGTTAATATCATACCTGCAAAGCTCAGATTCTACACTTATTGTGTGCTCCAAACTTAATCTGCTCCAAGCTCAGCTCTGTTCCATTAGCCCTTATAATCAGAGCTGTTTTTCATTTCATAATATAAATATCAACCTTTAGTTCCTTCAGCTATCCAACTCAGCTATCCAGAGAATGAAAGGAAGAATAAAGTGCAATAAAGACAGGAGTAGGAAAAAGGGTTTCAATTATGCAGCAGAATAAAGAGCACCTGTGCTGGAATTCATTAACACCATTGAGCAGGCAGCTGCATATTTGCAGCATGCTGATGAGACAGGGGAGAATGAAAAAGAACAGATAACTGACTGTAAAGGTTAGAAATCATAACAAAACATTTAAAGTTCCTCATTTTTACTCAGGCATTTGATTATCCTGTTCTCTTTTTAGAACTGCTTGTGTTATTATTTTTTTTATAAAATGTTTGTATAGTTCAAGTTTCTTTTTTCATAAACACAAATGAAAACTGGAATAATGTTTTCCATAAGAGTATAGTTTACATCAGTGGCTTCGTACAGCTAAACACTTGAAGCAGTGCTGATAAAATTTCTAGAAGTTTGATAGTCTATTCTCACTAGCTACCATCCCAGCCATGTTATACAGCTGATAATGTTTCGTTGTTATTTTGTCTATTCTTATTTTCCCTGTCCTGAATATCTCCAGTCTTTATGCTAGGTTGATAATCTTACAATCCACAGAAATTTCTCTTGCATCGCTGTAATGGATAGCACATGTAGAGGGAGTCAGTTTATCTTCCTGATTAACGCACCTGTTTTAATTAAGGGGGGTATCAGGTGGTCCTTGACCTCATCACCTCCTTTTGGCCTCTGCTAACAGTGACGAAAGGTCATTTTCAAGTATCTATCAGATTCATCGAGTGGAAGTTCTGAAAAAGCTGATCACAAATGTTTTCTGTGGGCACCTTCTCTAATGCCGTGGCAACACTGTAGTTAGTAATACTTCCTTGGATTATATTCAGTTCTACTCATGTTGTCTAATGATTTCAGTGCATAAAAATTCTGGAGCTGGAGAGTGGACTGCAAGCTGGAATGCCACAAAATTCCATGAACTAATTTCCTCAGTTTCAGCAAGTCATGCCAGATGCATGTTACGCTGAGCTTACACTTCACTGATATTTTTACAGCAACATTGTTAAAGATCAAAGACAAGTGTCCATTAGACACTATTAATTTGGTTTCTTTCAGAGTTACAAAGAGGACAAGCGAAAGGACTGGTAGCATTTATTCTGCTTATCTGCCTTCCTGAATGTAGCATTACACTTCACAGTGTTTTATGTCTTTTGCTTAAAGCTCTTTGAGAGCAATTCATATATCCTAAGCACTATCTCTGCTCGGAGCAGAACAGAAATGAATATGCACATTCAGAATTCCAGATATCACATTCATATCCCATATGTCCGAGGACACCAAAAATAACTTGGAGCTCAACCAATTAATATTAAATTTGTATAACAGATAATAAAAGTAGAATCTGACACCTTTTATTTAGTTTTACTGGTAAGACTGCATTTAATAATGCAATATCCTGTCCAAGAAAAAGACTTAAAACAGGGGAAAAGATTTTAAAAATTGACTGTCTGAAATTGTGCTTCAAGTATTGAAATGCTATTAAACAATGCATTTCCTTAAAAATTAGTCTAAATATAATTGCTTTTCTTAAAGATCTTTGGCTTTATTATACTACATTATCTCAGTCAAGAAGCGAACAATAATTTTCTATTCTTTAAAAACACTCCCCTCTCTCATATATATATATATTTTAAAGGCAATTGTGTCATTAAGGTGTATTTCTTAGCACTTTTGTTGTCAAATACCTCATAAGATATGTTATTTCCCTGGAATCATTTAGCTCTACTAAGGCAAATACAGTATTGAACGGACTACAAATAGCAGTGGGAAAATGCAAAGCAAATAGAAGATGAATATAGCTACATCCAAAAACTATTTGTTAGATGATGACTATGACTAAACCAACATGTCAAAGTTCCAAATACCAAACAACTTACATTACACTAATTATTATACAGAAATATTCAATCTGCAAAATATCTTAACACATTCTTGGCCATGAAGCAAGATTAGAGGATGCTTATGGCAAGTTAAGAATGCACGAGCTGCTACCTTTGCTTACTGTCATGTAGGTCCAAGTGGAGATACTTGGACCTAAAAACCAGATAACCTGTGTTTATCTGATATTTTTCCCAAGACAGTAGTTCCAGTCATTCTGTAAGTCTAATTGGCATGATGATTGCTTTAAGTCATCTCATGCATTGATCCTCTTATGCACCTTACACATAATACACTTCTCAGTTTATTGCATATTTTTGTTCAAATTTTCAGTTGTTGGTTTTGGTTCTAAATAGAAACAGACAGTCCTTATCAAAGGAAAATTAGATATTCTTCCTTGATATTAAAGTAGACAGAATACTTAAATGGATTTTCAGCACATCTGACTCAATCCTAGTTCTTTTCTACCTTAAATGTATATATATGACTCCTGTGTAAAAGCTCTAATTAATACAGTACAACACATATACTTCCTCTCTTCTTCACTGCTTGAGGTTCTTCATTCCTGAACACGTAATCAGAAATATAGGAAACTACACTGGTCCACAATTTAGAAGTGATCTTTTACCATATTCTATTTTATTTCCTTATTTCATTGTGACTGTTCTGAAAAGAGCTTTCTGCTGGAACCTGTTATGGAATGGTGAGGTCTACTCAGGAATCTATTCTAACCATGGTCATCTGACTACCAAAGTCACTGCTTCCCAACAAAGACAAATTATATGTCAGCAAAAATACTCCTACATTTCATAATTTTTATTTAATAGAATAATACCAAATTACTTTGTGACAAAACGGCAGATAAAATCCAAAAGATTCTTCTTCAGTTTGGAAAATATATACAGAAAGATATTAATGATATAGAGAAGGTTAATACAGAATAATTATACAATGTCCCTTAGCATGAAAACTGGCAGGTACCTCCTTAAATTGCCAGTTATCTCATTTAAAATAAGCAAGGGAAATACTTATCCACCACATAACAGTATAACTGTTTGCTGACATAGGCTGCATTGCATAAGATATGCATAATTTTAAAAAATACAACAAAATCTCCTACAAAACTAGTCAAATTCATAAAGCATAGGAATGCTGGATGGATCTTTGTTGTTTTCCAAACTGCGTTCATCCTCAATCAATCTCATCCTCAGAAGTATTCAACCTAGTTTCAGCCTAAAGTAGATTATAGTCTCCACTGGAACATTCACATTCTGTGGCACAAAACTGTCAAGGACTGTACTCAATGCTTTGAAAACAAAAAAAAATCAATTTCATGCATAAATTTTGAAAAGTTTCTTTTGTGGAATAGAAATGCATGCTTGCAGCCACTTCAGGCTAACTAACGTAAATTTTATTCTCTAACAGGACCCAAAACACTTACAGCCTTATCTGCTGTTACTCACAGCACTTTACACCCTGATTCAGGTGGAGACAGTTTGAGAGCTCCTCCTCCATCTGGGCTGCCACAAGTCCATGAGACCAGATAGGCTCCACCCTCAGATGCTGAGGGAGTGGGTAGGGGTGATTGCTGAGCTGCTCTCTACCATCTATCAGTGCTCCTGGATGTCTGGGGAGGTCCCAGAGATGTGCCAATGTAACTCCCATCTACAGGGAGGACTAAAGGAGGATCTGGGGAACTACAGGGCTGTCAGCCATACCTTGGTACCAGGGCAAGTTATGGAGCAAATCATCTTGGGTGAGATCAAGTGGCACATGCGTGGCCTCCAGGGGATCAGACCCAGCCAGCACAGGTTCATGAAAGGAAGGTTGTGCTTGACCAGCCTTGTCTCCTTCTATGACAGGGTGACCAGATTGAGAGAAAGAGCAAGAGCCCTGATCCAAGAGCAAGATCCTGTTACTTCCTCACATCTTATCTTCCTCTCTGACTGTGAAGTACTCTGGGATATGTAGTTCTTCTCTTCCAAGAACCAGGCATCTGAAAACAGTCCATGGAACTGGAGTACTAACACTTTAATTACCTGTGCTTTACAAGATGTAATTATGTGGAATACCAATATCAAAATTACATAACCATGACTTTGAGCTAGTGCTCTGAGCTACCATTTTTATGCTTCACATTACTGGAAGTTTCAGAATTGGACCTGACTGAATTACTGATTCTTGCATTTGGAGTTTTATGTCATAACTTGATACTCAGACAACAACAAAATTCCACCTGTGCATATGAAAAGTAAAGATTCAAGAATAAACTGAATTACAAAATGTTGACATTGTTCTCTTATGTACCATGGCCTTTTATTTTTTACTCTGTGCTAAATATATTGCAGTGTTATTTCCAGCTTTTTCATTAGATTAGCACTGTTGTAACTAGCCTGTGCTTTGCTACTGCTGTCTGCAATACATAACAACTTTACTAAGATACAGGTGATATTGCTGCAGATTTGGTCTTCTTTAATTAGTTAGTTTCCTGCTCAAACAACAAGAAATTAAACACTATTTAAGTCTATCCTATAAGAAAAACTACTGATGCAGTTTATCAAGATCGTGTGCCCTTACATAACAAAAAGAAAAAAGGTCCTTTTCTATAAACTGATTTACTTTACTCCCTCTTAGTATTACCTTGGAATTGATAACAATTGGTTTTAAATAACTTGAATAGCAGAACAGGCACTCTAAGCAAATATTTAAAAGCATATTAGGAATGATTAGAATGTTTCTACAAATTGGAATGTTTCTACAAATTGGAACTTATGATGCTAGAAAAAAATCAAAGGCTGAACCCCTCCAAGATCAGCACATACCACAGAAGAATAAGAAAACTCTATTATAGCTGTTCATGATGTGATTCCTGTTAGCACATCTCAGGATACCTGTATCCCTTGTCACATTGGAGAATGCTACAGGATTGGTACCAAGCCTGTTAGTTCATGTATTAATTTATTCTACCTGCCAAAGAACAGAAAGCGTCTGACACTTTGGTGTTAGTGATTAAAATTCTTAGTTTTATTTTATTTTTAGTTTCTTCTTAGCATTACTTTTGAATGAGAGCTCCACAAATGCTTAATCATTAAAGTGTTCCTGACACTTTATATAAATCAGCAACACTTGCTTTTGTTGTAGCTTCTGTTGTAGAAAGAGCAATGCTTAAAGCAATAAAAATTGAAGCTCAAGGAGAAAGGCTGGGGATTAATTTGTTTGAATGATTTCTATGCACACTGAGGAGTTTCAATACATAACACTGAATTCTTAGTATGTTTAATACAATACAGCTGGTACTAAATCTTATTACTTACTGTAGTATATATTGCTAATTTAACACTTCTGTCTTACTCAAGTTTTCATGTAGGTATTCATATTTACTTCCTGCTTTGCTTTGCACATTGGATCAGTTACTTGTCCCCTATTCTTTTTTTTTTGCGCAAACAACAGAGTTGGCAAGAAGCAATAGCTGGATACAAGTTGCAGTGGGGCAGTAATGGAAAAGGGAAGGTATGTTACCAGGAATAAAATACATACATTTCCTTATCTGCCCACACAAGGCATAAGCTGCCTCACACAGTTCTACTACATCAAATCTTTACATTACGTAAGCCAGTGTCCACAAATTGAGCCATCTTTAAATATACCTTCTCCCTGAGGGAATAAGGATCTAACATTAAACTACTATTTATAATTACACAGGCCTTTAATATATATGCTTAAAAATGTAAACTGTGTAGCTGCTATAGCACGTAGTTATGTGTCACCTCTTTTGAGAGACCACAGTTATATGACTATTTCAGGATATCAATATATTTAGCTTGGTTTAAAACCCTGTCAGAGGTAAATGGAGGAACCCTTGATTACAGGAGAAAGTTTGACTACAATGCTATTGAAAAACGCTGATCATAAAAGTTTCAAACAACTCAGCAGAAGTTCTGTAATGGATAATAATTTACAGAAATATGTATGCATAACCTGTGTTCAGTAAGAATACCACATCTACTCACTTTCTACAAGAATTTTCTTGATAATAAAATGAAAATACACTTATTATCTACACAGTTTACTTGAAAAGCTGTGCCTTGTTCTAAAAGGAAGAAATATTAGCTAATGCTTTGAAAAACAATAATTTTTATGTGTTATTTCCTTAGTTATTGCTTAGGAAGGAAAAATTTCTGTGGGCTTGTTAAGTAATTATTCTACAAGATTTATGGAGAAAAAATTACTCCTTTAAATCTTCATGTTTTCTGCCAAGAAGTGACTTCAATAATCATGTCAGGTCATATCAGTAGCATCAGGAAGCCATTGAAATGCAGTGCAACTGATTCAAGCTGATAAGACAGCACCAGTGTTGTGTTAATTGTGTGGCATGAAAGAAAGGAAAAATGAACTTCTCAAAAGACAAGATGGGGCTGCACATAGGCAGAATCACAATTTACCATTTTGGCATTATTTGGGTAGTTCCAGCAGGGAGCTGAGAATTACACATCCTTTCATTTATGAAGATAAGCCTTGTTTTATAAGCTGGAGTCACACAGGTGAAGCCTGCTTCATGTTTCCAGATTTGCTTCTTATGTGGCCCCAGCCAAAACTTACCATGCATTTATATGCCACTTTGGAATTTCTCTGCATGGAGCATGATGTACAAACTTATTTTCACATTTCTCAGCATAACAAAATAATTTGCATGAGTCGCTTTACTCAAGTCTCAGCATTCAAAGGCTCATCATCACAGCTTTCTGCAAACAATTTCACAACATTGCTTAAGGTCTAGTGAGTACAAGTGATCCAAACACTGGCACTCATGTGAAGATGGACCCTACATGTAATGAGCAATCACCATTCCATTTTCTTGGCAGATGAGCAGTAAGTCTGCTTGGCATGCTTTCAGTAATTGCTGATAAGGTGAGACAGACTTTGGGCAGTGTTGTTATGTAAGGATAGCAATTTTCATCTCGGTTTTCCAGCCATAGGTCTTTAAATCGCTAATAGTAAACTAATAAGGTCTCTCACAGCACATGAAACAGAACTGGTACTAATTAGGCATCAAGTTAAAAAAGATAAACACATCTGAGTTTTATGTAAAGAAAGGTATCATTTCAGTGTCAGTTCACCTTCTCATCATTCACAAAACCTTAGTGAACATTTGCCTTTGTGGAATAAATGTTTCTTTACTCAGGAATAATAGTGTGCTTGATACAAACTAAGCACTTTCAGCCTTTTGACTCCTGAGGTTGGTAGCCTTTGTTTTCATGCTGTTCAGAGCACAGTAGCATAAGAGTTTCTTAGTTCATATCCTCACCAAATACGTTGTCAGAGTGCTAGAAGGAATACAGATGTTAAAGGGCACAGGGTACAAAGCCATTAGAAGAAAGCTATGGCAGGGCTAAAACCTTGTACACAGAACTACCAATCAAATACCAATTATTTCCACATGTGGGAGAATTTCTCTTTAGCTGCTAAGTAAAAAAATCTAGCTAGCACCCCTGCTTCATATTGACAGCTTTAGCTAACAAGCGTATTTGTAATGAAGACTGTAGTGACCGTTGAGATCCATACACTTTTGCAGCATGACCTATACCTGAGATCTGATTGATAATAGAAAGACAGTAACTTAATACACAAATATAGAAACATTTTTATTGATTTGCATACTTGCTTTGAAGGAATCTTTCGGGAGGTTTTGTCTGCTTGCTGTTTCTCCCCATACTCCCAGCAGAGTCTTGTGTACGTATCACACATTTGATACTTTGGTGTGAATGTAGAATACTAATTTTTAAATTTGTCTTTATACATCACCCTGCTCTACTAATTTTAACTATATTTTCAACAGTGAAGTTTGCCAGAATTTATCAAGTACTTATATGTTGTGACAGGCAGGGTAATAAAAATAAGATAAAATATTAATATAACAAGATAAATAAAAAATATTAGTATAAAGGAAGGAAATGTTAACATAGTAGGAGTAATTGTAAGTGTAGATGAACGCATTTAAAAAGGCCTTTGAAGTACTACCAGCCTCTTTTCCTAGAGCAAGGGTGTTTCTAATGATAGCAAAGTGATTCTCTAATTAATTTGCCTTCCAATTGATAGGATAATTGAGGATCTTGTTTCTGATCCTCAGTTAAATGACTATTTGTAGCAAGACAGTTTATCACATACTTCCAGAAATATATGCCTTTCATTTCAAGGATTCTTCCAGCAGACATTATTACACACAACAATATGGAAAAAGATCCACAAACCCCTAGATACATCTGTCTTTGTTTCACTGCACATTTTGAGTGATTGAAATTGAGTTTTATAAATGTTGCTAAAACTATGCTTGCCCATGGCATGCATACTTATTGCTTTAATAGAAGAAGCTTGCAGAACAAACTCTATAACTACAAAGTAGTTACAGAGCAGGTATGTTTTATTTGGCCATCTGGGTGCAGAGGTATATCTCCTTCCCAGCCTGCACACCAAAAGCAGGTAAACATCCCCATTTATAGAGGGAATAAATGGATATTCATGGTACAAGGAGTGGTTATTAGAGTTAATTCTAGAAATTCATTAAAGTATTCCATGCCTATTCTACAACCCAAGCTCCACCCCTAACTAATGACCCCATATTGTTCCCACTGTTCATGCTCAACTACTCTTACAATTTTAACAATATAACAGATTAGCCCATTATTCAAAGGCATGCCCATTCTACTAGAAAATACTTGCTAGCCAAAGTAGCATTAACAGGAATCATAAGGCCACTGCTAGGTACAGCCAAATAAGCTTTGTTTCTGCTATGTTATATATCTTCAAACCATTAAACATAATATTGCATGCTGTTATGTAGTTGTCATATCAGGAAGAAGCCTTATTCTGATTTAATTAAATGTTTCTGGCAACGGATAAAGATAGGGAATAGGAATAATTAAGCCCATATATGTTATTCTCATCTGCTCTTAAATCATTATTCAAGAGAAAAACCTCTCAGGTTTCATTCTTCACTGTGCCTTTTTTAAAGAAGACTATTTTCTCAGGTTCCTGCCATTTATTAATGTGTTGATTCATTTTAGCAGGATTAATATCTCAAGGGGGTCATATTTCATTTCTGTTGAATTCCTAACATGCAGAAGCTGTTTCAGAATCCTTACCAAATAGTTACAGATGAACTATCATATCAAATCAGTGTGATGTATTCAAAATTGAAGACAGCTGCATTTAGTTTAAATGGCTTGGCAACTGCCCAGCCAGCTATTCATTTGGAAGACTTTCACTCAGTGAGTATGAACAGGCTATTCAAGAGTACTGACTGAAGGCCAATTCCAGGAAGCTAGAAACCAGTACCCCATTTTAAGGTAGATGATGCAAAAATAAAGCCCAAAAGCCTCTGTTAAACTCACTCCTCATTGTGGAATTTAAATATAACTTTCCCCCTTCCATTTTTCATTATCTGAAAACCCAGGAAACCCTGTTAATCTTTAGGGAGGAGACAACATTGCATCATTGCAGAAAAGAACAACAATTCTAAAACTAGATCTGTTTCACTCAGTTCTCATACTCAAAAGCTACAAAACGTGCATTCCAGATGATGTCTGGCGTTCATACAAATGGCAAGCCTCCAGCTGATTGACCAGATTCTCAAGCGGTGTCTGGGACCAGTTACTTGTACCAACTTGACACTGCGCAAAATGGACATGACTGATACACATTTGCTGTTCGGGACTCAGTCTTAAGTGAAAATCGCTAGCATCAAGTGAATTACAACTGCAAAATCTTGTTCCAGCCCTGAATGAAATGGGTTCAGTGCAATTTAAATTAACAAGATCTGTGTTACTTTGTAT
The DNA here is from genome assembly GCF_054131305.1 of Coturnix japonica. NCBI lineage: Eukaryota > Metazoa > Chordata > Aves > Galliformes > Phasianidae > Coturnix > Coturnix japonica. The sequence continues at coordinate 20,298,894 of NC_140667.1, read as the reverse complement.
CCTAGTTCCACAATTTGCACATACTAACATCTCATTTCACCTTTGATTTCAAGGCTCTCCTTCGAAATCAACAGTAGACCATGAAGAAAAACAAGTTCCTGCTATGTGAGTCACTGCTTCATCATCCTGGGACACTTGCCCAGCACTTGCAGTTCCAGTAGTTCCTTGAATGCACTGATCCTAAACATATGTTTCTGACACAAATGCAAATGAATGTATTTTAGACCCCACCCCAGTTTATCTGAGATTGAGCTCATTTTCAGCTCATTCCTCTGCTAGGCAATAACTGTTCAGCTATGTGCTAAGAAAGTACTTGAGTACTTGATAAAGACCGCATGGTTCGGGAATCTGATTAAGAGAGAAATGGCCATAGTTGCTCCCTCTCTATCTACTGTGTAACTCCTAAAATAAAAGTTTTAACATAATACTTGAGAGCCTGTGAGACATTTAGCATTGAAACTAAAGGGTTTGATCTTGCAGTAACAAATATTTTCATTATGTACAATTTTTCCATCTTGTATGGTATCAAAGTGGCTTTGTATCAGTAGATACAAAGATACTTTTTTGTACAGTATCAAAACTGTATATAAACTATATATATACAATAACTACACAGGCATTTTATTCTAAAAGAGAGAGAAGAAATAAAAGAATATAATGGTAGGAAGCATGAGTTTTAGACAAAAATACCTCTACAAACACTGCTCCTTAGAACCTTCAGATGAGTTCTTAAATAATTTAGCTACATCAGAAGCAACAACTGCCATGTAATACCTTTATTTTTTTTCTGCTTATAAATAATACATTCAATAAACTGTCTTTTGATGAATGATTTCCTAAATATTTACGAAATATTCTTTGTCACTGCATTTGATCTGATGGAATATTACATGTGAGCAGCACCAATACATCATCTTGCAAAAATAAATCTTACCATGTACTTGTGTAATTTAATTATTCGAAACAGGAACAACACTAAATAATAAGTGATCTAAAATCCTTAAAGAGAAGATTTTAAACTGTACATTTATAAATAAGGAATAAGATCCTTCCTAGCAGCCTATTTTTCTTCCTTTTCAAGCACACTTGTCCCAAGATTGAGTACTATACAATAACTCTTCATTGGGAGTTTTCCACATTTTAACCCTATATTTTGAAAATATGCTATTACTTTGTTCAGAAGCATTTCAAAGGTATAATGGTAAAAGATAAACACGTCAGACCAGGTTTGTCACCTACAATTTTCACTACAAATATCTTGCCATTGGGAGGTTATTGCCAATGTAATATCCATGATAGAAGCAAGTTATGCTTTTAATGTAGATTGCTTATTTTTTCAAAAAGAAAGCATATTAGAAAACACATTTAAGTTATGTTCTGCACTTATACATCCCCCTGCTTCTCTCAGAAACTAAAAGCCTTTTGGAAGACAGATTATAAGTCTCCACACATTTCTTCTCAAAATTAATATGCCTCCAGCCTACTTCCTTGACACTTAGCCATATCATATGGATTCAGACTGTGGGAATCAAATTGTTGTTTCTGCATTAAAACAAGTTAAATAACTAGTAACATAATCATAGCAACAATTTATGTCTAGCCAGCATGAATATATATGTAATATTTTGTCATACACATTGCAAGAATATCCCGCATCAGATTGATCAGACCAGAGAACAAATCATGACACGCCCAAGGAAGCACCTGAAGAGGCATCAGGAAGGCCTGGCATCCCCCCTCCCTCAGTGCTCTTTGTTTAACAAAGAAGCATCCTCTGGACAAAATGGACGAATCCTTGGAGAGAATCACCATACCAACATGATGAGTACAGAGACATCTTGGAAACAACATGATGGCAACTGACTGGCACAAGATAGCACATGAATCAACAAGAGTCAGAATGTAATTAACAAATGTAAATCTTTGGTACGACTGGGAACCTGGAGTACCCAGCCAATGGGAATACAAGGGAGGGAGTGGGCATGGGGGAGACAAGGCACAAAAGCTGAACTATGTATCCATAGGTGTGCTCCTGTTTGTGGAGCTCCTGTTTGTGGAGCCATTGCAATTGCAAATAAAATCTGCTTTTATCAGAATTACCATCCCGACAAATCTAGTTGCATATTTCCAACAAGGTTAACAACCTCATCCACTAATCACCCTGGCTAACAATCTGCACTGGGGTTATACATCTTTGACTCTAGGAGCTCTCCCCTATTTCCCTCCACCAGTCACAGGGAAAAGGGATACTTTCAGCTCACAGGAATAGCAGAACTGAAGAACACTCACCTCCAAAATGGCGAAACAAAAGCACCTCAGGCAGCATGTGCAGACTAATAAAATCATTCATTAGAATTCTTCTCAGCGACCTTACTCCAGAGTTTTAACTACTAATCCAGGTTAACAGCTCTCCAGTTTTGAGAGAGGCAGTAAACAAGACAACAACATTCATCAGGCACTTGAAATTCACAACCAGTAGAATAAATTAGGCATAGCACAGCTTAAGTTAATCTAAACATACATACTTGTTTTAATAAACTTTTAACATGTCAGGATCTCAGCTGAAATGCTTTTAAAGTCCAACACTTCAGTGCAACTAATATTCTTCTTGATATTTTATACATTATATGAGGAGTTTTAGGTGTAAAATGCATTGTAGACAAAAGACTTCCTTGACACTGAAAGAAATCTCATAAAATTGTTGAATCATCAGAAAAAAATGACAGTCAGGAAGGGACCAGAATGCAAATGGACTTAGAGCTGTTAGAGCACTTGAAGGACACAAGCCTAAAGTTAAAGAGGCATTCTGGAAGCATCTCTGAATTTAAATCCTCCTTTCCAAATTATTCTCAGAAAAACATAATCTATTCATGTATCACCCCTTCAACAATCCAACTCAGAAAGCTCAGGGAAAGCTGGTTTTAGGGTACATCTCCATCAGCTTTGCTTGTAGCTTATCAAAAGATTCAACTTGTATTTAAATGCCAGCATAACTATCTTCTGATGATACAAAGAAAAGAATAGATGCTAGGAAATAACATTATCTAGTAACATAAACTCTTATCTAGTGCTAAATATGTTACTGCATCATTTGTTTTTTTTTTTTTTGTTTTGTTTTTTTTAATCTTTAATCTTCTTTGTTGCCCTCCTCTGGATCTGCTCCAAAAACTCAATGTCTCTCTCTGTATTTGGGGACACCTGAGAGCATTTTACACTATAAATTTATTTCAGCCTAACTTGGATGACCATAGTAAGCTTGTAACTTACTCCAGACAAGGGATGGATCTGTCTACTGCCCCTGAATGTGTTTCCTATGTGCTGTGTGTGGATAAAACACAACTAACGGATACCTTTCTTCTCACTGTCTTTGTATGCACATGGAAGAAAATGGAAGGGTATATGGGAATCCTGTAAAATATGTTTCCTTTGACACAAATAATATATCCTGTTTGGAGGAATAAGAAACTTCATAATGCTTTACTCCTATTTTGTTATGCAAGGCTAAACAGCTGGAGTTGTAGCTGATATTTTTTTATTGCCACAGCAGTAACAGTTAAACAGCAGTTCCTACAATGAAATGTTTCACTTGCACTTTGGGTTGCAGATTTCAAATCAGGGTACAATTAACAAGTAAGTCCAAAGATGAAAAGGCTTCCATAGGAAAAGTCCTGTCACTGATTAGTTTCTTGGATAGCTGAAAAAAAAACTAAAAAACCTCTTACTTATTAGAACATCCATTGAAAAAGTGTTCCTGTAGACAAATTCTTATTTTGTGTGGTCCAAATATGAGTAATGTAAAGATATAAGTTTTTGTGATAGCTAAAAAATCATTAAACAAAAAAAAAGAAAAATCTATGCACACTTTATAGCTTATCTCTTTGCTTCCCTTTACTCCTCATGATCATTAAAACAAGGTGATGCCAGTGCAGCTGGGTTGTACATGTGCTAGACAGAGTGTTTCTACTGAAAAATCTGTCATACACTTAAGTAGAAATAGAGTCACTACTCTGGAAGGTTTAAAAATAAAATCCTGTTCTACTGTTAGTTGGAAAACCAAGAAAGATGTTGGATAAAATTTTCTGGTCTCTATTAATATGTCGATTGAGGGACTGCATGACTAGGAAATATTAATCAAGGTAATTTCTACTTGATATCAGTAATACTGCTATATTGTGCAGGAAATCCACTTGTGAAATTCCACTGTTATTATTAAGGAAACAAGACACCTTCCAAAATAATTTGAAAAGGCTACTACAGTCCCTTTTCCCGGGGTTTTAAAGATATTCCATTGCTTCTGGAGGCGTGTTTAAAGAGTAATACATTTTGATTTTTGTAGCTTTACTGGTGTCTATGTTAATTCACTGAGCAAGAAAAGAGTAGTTTGTTTTCTGGAGCAGAAAAAGAAAGCAAGAAATAGATTGCTTTTAACTCTGCTTGGAACAGAGGCGAGGAAAAGTGTTTGAGAAGATCGCGTAGCAAAATTAGGTTAGACAAGTAGTAGCAATTTTATTTGAGATGTTTCAGGTTTATTGTGACATGACTTACTTATGATGGTCTAGAAATGAAAAGTAAATCTGATGACCATGGTAATTTACTCAAGTAACATGAGATGTTTAATGAATAACAAACAGTCATCACAGCAGCAAAACAGTGAAACAGCTATTTGATCACTAGGTAAAAATCAAGTTGGTCTATAACTTGCTCTGTTTTAGTGATGTAAAAACTGATCTTTATCCTACAATCATTACTCCTGAAAAATAACTTCTTTCAAAGAACTCAAAAGTTACTTCAAACTGCAGCTAGAGGTTAATTAAATACGCAGTTTCATTTGTTGTCTGCATCTTTCAGCAGTGTGTGAATTATTTGCTGACACTTTAAACAGTTTAGTGGAGGTCTTGCTTCCATTTGACTGCTGCTATTTCATCATGTCTATTTGGGAAAGAATCAATCAATATTTAGATGTATGAAATGCGATACACTAAAGGTTGAAGCCCTAGTTTAATTTTAGTTTCAAATTAATTAAATAGTATTTAATTATAATAATTATTTTTATATATAATATTATAATAATATAATAATATAATATTATAATATAATATAATATAATAATATAATATAATATAATATAATATAATATAATATAATATAATATAATATAATATAATATAATATAATATAATATAATATAATATAATATAATATAATATAAATATAATATAATTTTTTTTTCTTCCTCCAGGCGATCTCTTATCTCATGTAACAATCAGAATGCAAATCCATTTAAATAGCATTATCACTCATGATTTTAGTTACTTAACCTTCTACTCAGTATTCTGAGTATACTGAAATATAACTTGATTATTTTTGCAAGGTGACCTGGCCATGGAATAGTACTCTCTTTTCAATATGATTGAAGAGAATAGAACTGCAGGTGAAAAGCTGCAGTGAAAAGTTAGGGATTTTTAGTAGTAAGCATTCTATCTATGTTGTAAGACAAAAATAGATAAGATCCCCTTAGTCAAATAATTCACCATAAACAAATGTCTGTTAAATGCAGCAGTTTACAGAGAAGCACTTCTCTTAACTGTTTAATTATTTTGTACTATGAAAAATAACCAACAACACTTTCATCTTAAAATATACAAATATGTATATGTATATATATATATAGAAGAGTTGTTGAGTGTGAAAATTACCCATAACATTGAAAAAGCAGATAAAGGGAAATTTTAGCTTTAATATTATTAAAGAAATGTTGATTTCACAGTCATTGCAATGTGATTTGACACTAAATTCATGTCAATGTGACTGTCCTATTACTTGAGTACAGAATTTTAGTATTGTTGAATTACAGCTCTTCTGTATTAGATTAAAAATCCATCTGTCACAAAAGCACATCTTTCTCACTGACAGCAAGTAAGAAAATAATGTGAGAAAATTTTGTTTCACCCTTTTCTATGATACCTTCCAGACTTAGTAATTTGCATCTCACATAAGTGTTTTGGCATGTATTAATAATGGAAACAATTTCAGGTGTCTATCTTTAAATGTGTTTTAATTTAAATATATAAATAAATAAATACAGCAATTGGGACTCACTTTCAAGGAAAGGGATAGGGATCCAAGCACTCCAGCAATGATTATAGGGGCTTTTCCCTCATACTCCGTAAGACTTCTTTCATTAGCACTTCTTAGCTTCAGAAAAGATTAAGAATAGATATTTGAAAAATCTATCTTCTACTGCATTAGCCCACTATAGATCAGTGAGGATGAGAAGGTAACTTGAAATGTATTTAAAAGTTTTTATTTAAAGTAGCCCACATAACGATTCTGTTTCTGACAAAGATCTCAAAGCTGATGCTTGTAATTGAGTTATTTGAATTAAGCTTTCACCAGAAGAGATGTTTCTTGGTCAGAAGCATCTTTCACATTACAGCCAGTCCTGAGCTGACTCAGACTGAATTCTGTCAAGTAAGAATATGAATTTGAATGCTGTATATGCCAAATGTTGCCTTAAATTCTTCTTAAAGAGTAAGTCTGCCAAAAGCAGTAATCCCGTATGTGCTTATTTAATTATAATGATTTTTTAATTACGTCATAATCAACTTCAGTCAGAATTAGAGCTATATATTTTAAAAATATACTCAGCAAAATAAGTTTTACTTTAGCTCATATGTATACCTAGATGTTGAGATGTTTTTGCTTCAATTTTATTGCAGTTCTTTATGTCAAGCCTTTTTAAAACCATTTTCTTTCAAAGAGTTATATTTGAGTATCAGAATCATAGGTCAGCTTGGGCTTGAAGGAACGTTTAAGATCATCTAGTTCTAATTCCCCTGCTGTGGACAGAGTTGCCAGTCTCTAGATCATGCTACCCAGGGCCACATCCAATCTCCAGGGATGGGGCATCTACAGCTTCTGTGGACATGTTCTGATGCCTCACTACCCTCTGAGAAAATATTTTCCACGTAACATTTAATCTTAATCTCCTCTCTCTTAGTTTAAAACAATTTCCCCTTTTCTTCCTGCTACCAGACCATGTGAAAAGACAGTCACCCTCCTGCTTATAATCAGCCTTGAAATAAATAAAGATTTTAAATCCAGGTTTCCCCTGTATCATTCTCCATGCTGAACAAATCCAGTTTCCTCAGTCTTTCATCATAAGAGGGGTGCTCCAGCCCTTTGATCTTCCTCATGGCTCCTTGGGACACTACACTGTAAAAGTCCACCAAATTTGCCATGGATGATCTGCCTCCAGTGAAGCTGAAGTCATGCTGACTGTCTCAGATCACATTCTTGTCTTGTATGTGCCTTAACATAAATTCCAGGAGGATCTGTTCCATGATCTCCTTGTACCTTTCAGATTAATCTCACACTGGGACTTCATATTCCAATACTTGATAGCAAAAAGTATAGAGAAATGTTTCTATAGGCTGGAGTATTCAAACACTTATGAAAGCCATTTCAAATATTTCCATGCTTCATTTCATCAAGTAATTCAAACTACACAATTTCTGTCTGCACAGTTGATATTTAGTGGCGGATATAATTGCCTCTGAAAACTGCCTCCTTTGCCACATTCAGATGGCAATATAAAGGCTTGTAAAACACATCCTGAAATGGTGATGCCTCTTGGATGATGCTTAAAATGCAATCATCGTGAAATAGGTACTTAATCAAACAGCATCTGCAATGTTCTTTTCCATTATGAATGTTCTCAGAAACATCAGCAGAGAAGACATTCGGGAAGGAGCTGTTGCAGATGATTGCATATCAGGAGGAATCAAATTAAAACAAATAAAAATGTTTTTAACTTGTCAAAATGAAAAAGCTCTGAAGAAATGAATGTGAGAAGTGTAGTGGGGATATTTGTCCTTTCTAAGCTTATTCCAGTGTATGACTATCTTTAATAACTGTGAGTCCCTGAAGGATTCTTAGAACCAGTTTCTAGTTCTGATAAATTCTGGAAGATTTTACCAAACTTCCAGAATATGGGACTGTAATAAAAAGAAAAATGAAGCTCTGGGTAGGACTCTGAAGAAGATGCTCTTCAGAAAGATCAGGATGGAGAGATGGAACAGACCTTAGGATAAGGAGAGGGCAAATTTGCCCTGGAGTTCAAGAGCAAAACATACATAGGTTTTCTACAGTACTCCTGACCAGGAGATTTGGGAGCTATTCTGAGGCATTGTTCTTGGTAACTACCAGCCCCTCTCTATTCAGGGGAAGAAAAGAGAGGTGTTACTGGCATGACAGAGAGGTCAGAAGGACAACTATCACTGCTGTTCAAGTGGGAGCTCTAGAAAAATTTACATGGGGCAGGGACATCTCTGAAGGAAAGGCAGGCTCTTAGAGCAACAGACATTTAAGTTGAAGTATATGTCAGAGAATTTTATTACTGTGTAGATGTTCTACTTCTTTGAAAGTGGTATTTTTGTACCAAGATAGTTTGATTTCCAGTGACACACAATCTATCAGAGTAGCCAAAAAAAAAGTGTGTGGATCATGGGAGTCAAAAGGAAGAAGCAGATACCTTGATCTACCAGGATGCAGAGTGAGTCTGAATCTACAAATCGTTAGATATCTACATACCAAAGAAAAATAAACTACTTGAACTCTATTGAAGTAATGGTAAGGAACAATAACATGCAATTCAAGGAAAAGACATTTTAATATTGATAGCTAGGGAATATAAAATACCACCAGGATAGCTGATGAATATTACACCTAATGACTCACTAAAATAACACTGGACAAAGCACTGAAAATATGCCTGCATTGGTGAGAAGATGAAGCAAATGATCCAGCATCAACAATCTCTCTACTAAGTTTCTCCTGACATAAGCTACTAATATGTCTGAACATATCTATGCAACTCATCCAGAGTACTCTTTGCTACTAAAATAAAGGGCTCTGTGTATCTCCTCTGCAGCATTTGAAGTGGATTTAGCAGGGCTTCTGGGAATATATTATTTTCTTTTGAAAAGTTTGCCTTGTCATTATAAAACTGTAAGAATTTGCTATGAGTCTTCATTATCTGGTATGAATTCCTGAGTGAGTTATGATGCTGAAGCAGATGATTTCACTCTGTAAATAATGCATGTTCCTAACAGTATTGTTACAGTGACATGTTAACCACAATTACTAGTTCAGTGCTTAACATCTTTTTATTTTGCACTTCTGAATTCTTTCCTCTGTATCCTGAAATTAGACTCATTTGAATACAGGGTTTCTATGGCTGTTCAGATGAAAGAAGGGATGAAAACTGTTGCTAGTATTGTGCATGGTAATGCGGTGCCATTTTTGCCAGTCAAAGTTAACATCAGATTTTTACTTGTAAGAAAATATGTTTACTTAATTATTGAGCAATGTCTGAATCTTACCTCATAAAATATTGTTTAAAAATAATTAAAACAATTCATATTATTGCCTATTTTATTTCATTTTTTAATTAATATTTCAGTCAGTAAAATAATACAAAATCATCTCAGAGAGCTGAGCATATTTTATAGCCACCCACAAACAGAAGGAAAGAGGATAATCATGATATGTAATTAGTAGCAAAAGGAGAAATACACTAATTACCTTCGTGAAATGTAAAAGGAAGTTCTGACTAAGATTTATAATTAGTGCTTTTAAAACAGAGGTCAGTGAATCCTACTTATTTTATGCAAAAATATTCTGTTTAGTCTTAATTCTTTAGATGGTTTTTTATTCACTTACATCTTTTTGTCTGGAAAATAACTGACAGCTGAAGTTGTATTCAATAGTTTTCTCTTACTTCTCCATGTCAGTAGTCTCTTGATTTGCCACAGGATGTTAGGAAATTGTGAAAGGAACAATTGGTGAGATAATCTTTGTTAAATTAGAGTTCAGCATATAAAATATCTTCTGAGATTTTTATTTTTAAATAACTTTTTTTGCACTCTGCTATCTTTTCTACCTTTAATTTGTTTGAAACTACAACTTTATCAAATCAAATGCTAAATGTTTTGATACAGAGAGTATCAGTGATACACTGATTCTACCAGAGTAAACACAGAGGAAAGCAGTTTCAACTTTGGAAGGAAATACAGAAAGCAAACTACTTGTTCATATATATTCTTTGTTTCAAACCATGACTTGGAAAAAATTTGGAAATTGGATCTATCTCATTTGTATCTGGAATGGGGAACCAGAAACTAGACTTGCATCGATGTATCAGGACATAATGCTTCCTGAAACATGTTGCCAGACAGGTTTGCAGATACAGCTGCAGAGAATCTGAGTACTTTTCAAGAAATCCTTCCACACACTGGTCAGCAATCATTTTCCACCATCACTAAAAGAGATTTTTCTTACTTAACAAAAGATTGGAGAAAAGTCATGGTGCTGTACTGACTGTGAAAATACTGTGGCTTTAGTCCATCTTTGAACACAAATGTTATAGTTCTGATGCACAAAATATTTTCCACCAGAGTGTATCTATGAAATTAAAACTTAGTAAAATTTATCACATGAAACAGCCACCTTATAAAAGTTAGGTCCGTGGGGAAAGCTAGAGAAGAGAGCTGAAATGTGGAACTGTCTAATGAAAACCATGAAAACACAAGACATTTAAAGACCAACGGTGAAATGTCATAGACAATTTGCCTTATAGATCTTCATGGTCGAGTAATTTTTTAGAACAGTTTTACAGTGATCTAGACACTTAACATTTTAGATAATATAATTTTAGGACAGATTAAGCTATTTGTGTATAACTTAAGGGATTAGAGTCAACACAGTCCAATCGTGACTAATTCATAACTCTCTTCAAGTGAGTTTGCTCTGAAGAAACTTTTCTGAAGAAACTGAGTAATGTGGAATAAAGAGGAAAATGGCTTTATGAAAATAAATATGAAAACATAAAATAAGTTAATTAGCTGGTGTGGATGTTAGCTACAGTAATTGCAGATTATACTCACTACTATCCAGCACCACTTCAAGGAAATGTCTTTTTGTTCTGTATCTTTATTTATTTTTTTTCTGGGGGGACTGTTGTGAAAGAAGTAGTCCTTTGGACTGAAGTAAGCTCCTGGTGGACTTACACAAGTTAAACTAGGCTAAAAAAATGCTCATAATGGCAAAAGTCAAGGAGGAAAACTTTAACATGAGTAAAGGGTATTACAGATGCACAAACCCAGATAGATTTGGGTACAAAGATTCACAGTGCTTCCATCTACCTCTGATTCTCATCTCTTTGTGGAAGACAAAAGGTAAGGAAAGGGAATTCTGTTTAAATTCTGTATAACTTCTAACGACTGAAAATTCTATTGTGTGTGACAACTTTGTTAGCTCTGAAAACCCAGTACAGTTCTTATGCTAAGTAGTCTTTCATAAAAATAGTGGACAAGTGTTAACATTTTTTATGGCTTCTAACTATAGTGGACGAAGAGAGGACTCAGTTCTGCTGGGCTGCCAACGTAGCACCTTTCTAAAGTACAAAATTCTTGCAAATGAAAGAAAACAGAAATCCAAGGGTTGTAAGTCCTGATAAAGCAAATGCTAAATGTGAGATCCAGAGGAATGCAAGTATAATTTAATGTTAAAAATAATGTCTTCACATAGTAGTGCATCTTGTCAATTCTTTTACTGTGAAAGTATGAACAAGCAGGGCCATAAAATGATTCAAGGAATGGCACACTTCCCTGCAAGGACAGGCTGAAAAAGGTCAGCCTGGAGAAGAGAAGGTTCTACTGTAGCCTGATAGTGGCCATTCCTGTACCTCTAAAGGGAAGGCACAGGAAAGACAGGGAACAACTCTAGTAGAGTCAGTGGTGATGGAACATGGGGATATGGATTCAAGCTTAGAGAGGGTAAATTTAGGTTAGATATAAGGAAGAAGTCTTTCACCGTGAGGGTGGTGAGGCAACAGAAGTGGTTGCCCAGCTCCCTTGACCTTTCTTCAAGGAAGAGGTGCTCCAGCTCTTTGATCATCTGTGTAATACTCCTCTGGACTCACTCCAACAGCTCTGAAAATTGTGGTGGGGGGCCCAGGCCTGGACACAGTAATCCAGATGCAGTCATTCAACCAATTTATTATCCGCCTTCACTGTCCAGCCTTCACATCCATGTGTCCCAGTTAGTAACAAAGATATGATATGGGATCATGTAAAAGGTCTTACAAAAGTCCAAGAAGGTGATATCAGCTGCTCTTCTTTTGTCCACCTATTTTTTTCCATTCAGTCTAGTCAATAGAAAAATCAGTCCCTGTATTTTTATTTTTTTTTTATCAGAGTTTAATAGGTTACTCATCCTTTAAACATCTTGATAGGTCAGTGATTGCTATATCTAATTCAAATTAATTATTAACAGATAACCAGTAATAAAGTTGAATCATATGTTTCCCAATCTGCTGCAAGTATAAAGAAAGGCAGCAGCAGCAAAAGGAGAAAAAGGTCAAGATTGAATACAGAATATGATGGAAAACTAACTTTTTTTTTCTAATGAAAAGCTGAACATAGAGTTCATGTTGAGTATTAAATATTTGATAGAAAACTTATTTTTGGTTATTGGAAGTAGAGTTTCCCAAATTATGGGAAAATGTCTGGCTTGACCTCAATCTTCCAGGAAACATTGCATTTTCATATAAATAATGATACTTAGATTGCTCTTCAGAATAGAAACTCTATAGGCAGTGTTTCTTTTGCTTTATGCTCCCTGTTAAAACAATAACATGGCTAGATTGTATAGAGGACAGAAATGATCCCTCCAATTTTCCATGGACTTATAATAAATCATTCAATGTTCTTGAGATTTTGAGTAGAAATCATTTAACATTCTTGAATCACTGAGTTCATCTCTAAAGGAGCACCTGAAGGACCTGCTGGATCCAATTTGATTTTATATCATGGCAAGTAAGTAGCAGTAATGCTTCTTATTACAGGACTTAAAGAAAGGTGGTTGGGCTCAGATCCTCCACAGTTGACAAAGAGTGAGAATATTCCATGCCTTAGTGGCTAAACATCCTTCATGCAGCCTGGAATGCATTGCTGTGCCCAAACTTTTGCTTCCAGCCTGTACTGTCATAAATGGTACTTGCTGCTTCTTATTTTTCTTTGTTCTTTTCTTCTTGGACAGCAGACTCCTCCTACTGCCAGCTGTAGCAGTAGTCATGGTAAGACTCAGTTATTAAGTCTGTTGGTGTTATCCATGTGGATTAATTTTGGACAAATGGTGGAGAAATACCTGATAGTCTATGATCTGAATTGACAAGCTTGGTGGAATATTTTTACTCAAGACTCCCACTGCACCTTGCTTTTGGAGAGTATCCACTACTCTAAAGCAAGGCCAGGGAGTAACAGCAACAGTCTTTGCAAATTTACTTGTGCACATGTGCCCAGCATTCTGTATTAATGTATGAAAGCTTAGGCCCTATGCATTCTCACCAGTCAAACAGGTAATCCAAGTAGCACAACAGAGACTTTGCAGGTGTCCCTCTTATACATGCCTACTTACATTCAAACTTTTCTTTCGTTCTCATACTTCATACTTGAAAACTGCCCTGCTTACAATTCATGTATTTCCCATGGTGACTAAATTCACAGTCTGTTTACGGATCAAATATAGACCCTTCATGTTTGGATAATCCATCTCTGCTTTTATAGTAGTTTTGTTCATTAGTGCCATGGAAATGTAAGAAAAACAGAGCACTTGATCAATATGAACAGAGAAAAGCTAAAAATTCCCATCAAAAGCTCTCCAAGTGGCTTTTTATTTATTACCTTCTAGCAAACATTAGAGGAAAAAAAAGAAAAAAGAAATATTTATTTGCACAGAAACAGCAAAGAAAGCAGAAATAAAGAAGTCTGCACAAATCTTGTAAAAGGAATTAAAGCTTTTCTGAGAAGGTCTGAGAGGAGGACATTGTCCTGTTCTTCTCAATGAGTTCACAAATTCCTAGTGGCCATCTAATGAAAGTATGCAAATCCATGCTGAAAACTGAAAGTCCTATCATCATTTGGGTTGAATATGTGAGTTGTTACTGTTAAATGTTAATTATTTTTTATATTATTATTTATTCACATTGTTTTTATGATTTTTAAGAATCTACTTATTTTAATTTGTCAGGCTAAATGAATTAACATCAGCTTCTTAGATCTGACTTAAAAAAATAAAATTGAAGTATCTTGATATTTTACTTTAAGCTAATCTGCACATATTGTAAATGTGAGGATAACTAGCTGTATATCTCCACTTTACAGAAGGCACTGAATGGTGTCTTGCTATCTCATTTTTCATAAATATAATAGATTACATTCACTTGTATGCTATAGAGTATCAACATAAGTAATTATTTCTATAGGAACAGGCAAGATAAAAAAATGTATTATGACATGCATTCCAGTAGAATTTGAAATGGTTCCTACCTATTAAGACATCTTGTAAATTATAGCATAGAATTTTAAAACAGTTGTTACGTATTAATAATTGCTTTTCTAAAATGGTGTCTACCTATTTCTTGATCATATTTTTCCTGTGTCTTGCATATGTTACATCCATGTCATAAAGTATCTTTATATTTAGAACTTTTAGTTGCAGGATTTAAATCATTCTTTAATGTTTATTCATTTTGGTTTGTCTTTTAATTGTATGCTCTCATATTTAATTAAGCATTTTGTGGCATCTGCTCCAGTAGCACTATATAAATGTTATGATTCATACATTTATGATTCATAAATATTTTCTTCCATGAAAAATCAACACACAGAACTGCCAACACCTACACATAACTTGAAGAGCTATAAGATGCCTGAAGCTAAAAGTGTGGTAAAATTTTTCCAGACTTTGTAAAACAAAGTTACAAAAGTGCATCTGTTATTAATTCTCGTTTTGCCACTCAATTTGTTTTAACATTAACATATGAACTATTGGAAGACTTGCTACATTATTTCTTTTTGAAACATACAGAAATGTTATTTTCTCCTTCAAGTGGGCTAGGAATCATCTTTTTACAATTTATACTGGTCAAACTGTTCGTCTTCCAAGTCACTTCCAATATAATCTCACTGTTATGCGGCAGGTTGTTGTGAGACCTATTTTTTTACCCAATGTTGCTGTGAAATTCCAGGCAGACATTTACAGTCGTGAAGATATCTCATGATTATTACTGGATCATCCCATATAATCTGAATTTAATGTACCTGTTATTTCTCACGTATTGGTATTCACTACCATGTCTGCAGAGTAAGAAAATAAGATAGTAAATGTGAACAGTGAAAAAGACTGTTGCCTGACTTTTCATCTGCTTTAAAAGACCATCAGTGTTACAAACAGAAGCATCTGTAGTCTCTGACAGTGTCTTGACTGAGAACGTGCAGATTGTAAATACACAGATGAAGTTTTCAGGTATGCCAATTACTTGCTACTGTGACAGTTGCTGATGGACAGTTCTAGAAAACCTCCATTGTCTGGAGATGAACTAATTCTCTTCTAAACAAACAAACAAACCAACCAACAAACAAAAAGAGGAAGAAAAAGAAAGAAAAGGAAAAAAAAAAAAGGAAAAAAAGAAAAGTTTGTACTTATTTTTCTCTTTCAAGTAGGATTGAAATGTGTTTTAATGTTCTAATCATTTCTCAAATTATTGGCAAACATAGCTACATTTTCAGTATTCCCTAGTTTTTAATTCATGCTACTATACCAAACAATAAATATTCTAAGTTATGAAGAAGTTAAAACTTATTTCACAAAAGACATCTAATATGTTGGCTTGTTTAGTCTGGAAAAATTAAAACTGAGAAGAAACATAAAAATAAACAGAAGTGCTACTGAATTTCAAGAACAATATTGATGTAAGAACAAAATGTCAGTAAATATGTCTAGGATGGAAATTAGAAGGTTCTAATTGTTCTTGGTCTAGCATTCTTGAACAGATTTCTGTAAGAGATAGTATAGGTAAAGACCAAATAATTTATAAGGACTCAAGTATTTTATGAAATATTTGACTTCAAAAGACTGGATCTGGTGAAAGATTTCCATTTTGACATTCTTAATTCAGCTACTGTCCTTTTTCCAAGTCTTTTACGGCCTAATTTTCAGAAATGCTAAAAAATAATTCAGATAGGATTAATTTTGTTCTTCACAGAACAGATCCTTCAACGGTAAAACAGATGTGCTACTTAAGATGAATGAGTATTTGCAACACCATGGATAATTCTAAAATACCAGTTAAAATTAATAACACATCTTGAGTTTTTTGTATTTCTTTTTGTTCTGTCTCTTTGTAACATAATAAAGGAATTTCAGATTTCCACATTTAATTAACTGGCAACAGGTATAGGAAGTTCAATTGATCTTTTGAAAATTGAGGCTTTTTTTTGTTTTGTTTTGTTTTTTGTTTTTTTTTTTAATTAATATCTTATAATACAAATGTAAATCTAAACCTTGGCATAGCTTTCTTTCTGAAGGGTCTCTTTGTGTACTTTTTACATTGAAAAAGGAAATTTTGCTAGGATATTGCACAATTTTGGGGTACAGAGCAATTATTAATATATACCATGTCTAATCAGTAGTAAGATATCATTAGGATAAGCATTCACACCCTCATAGTACTGGTAAGTTCCTGCTGGAGAGGGAGCAGTCATCAGCCAGGAGGGGAGGGGTCTCTGCTGCTCAAAATGCTGGCATTCAACCCAGTATGCTTTTTCCTAGGCTTTTATATCTTTTCAAATTGATGCTCTTTTCTCAAGTCCTTGAGTTATGAACTATTTCCATTTGTGCTTCTGTCTTTGTTCTTTCTTATCTTTCATAGAGTTAGCTTTTGTTCCTTCTCATAGCTCAACAGCCACTTTGTCAGTAAATTCAAGCTGAGGTCGGAAAGCTGTGCTTTAAAAAAGGTAGACTCTTTGTATCACACATAGCTGAATCCCCAGGCTGGGTTATAGAAACATCATTTCTGAATGATCAAAATGCTGAGATTTTTAGATCCAGCACTAAATATAATAAATAGCCTTCCTCCAGATTCTGTAGTACCAACTTATTCTGAAGATGTTTGTGGTAAAATTTAATTCTCTTTCTCAATCTCCTGCAATGCAACTGTAATTTACAATCTAAAGAAATGGAAGTTTTTCAAAATTATGTCATAGTAGTTTCTATTGTGTGTGCATACTAGGAATTAAAATCTTTCTGATGGGCACTATTGTTTTGCTTAATAGAAATACACAGTTATGGCACATATGACCAAATAATAAGCCAGCTGGGAAGGGAAGAAGTTACATTTGCATCATGGAAAAAGAATAAAAGAAGGAAAGGAAACAAGAAAAGGAATAGAGTTTAGAGTTTATTGTAAAATGAGAAGAACTATTCTACCCAGGAATAGTTCTCCAAAATGGACATTTTAATTATTTATGTAATGTTTTTCTATATGGCAATAGCAATTCTGAAACTATTCCTGTTTCTTAGGGATTTTCGGGGGGGTTTCAGATTTTCACTCAAACTTTATTATTTCTGACCCATAGCTAACACTGCTCCTGTCCATTTTCACTCTTTCTACTGACCTGGCTAACATTAACGCTTGTTATCCCATTATCATTACCTGGCAGGGCCATGAAATATTTTCCAAGCCACTGCAAGTCAAAGAGTCCCTCACCTGGGTGGAGGTATGCTGGTAGTCACAGTGAAGGTGGCTTTCATTGATTCTATATTTTGTAAGGAGACCTAAGCATTCATATATATGACAACTGCTGCTAAAGCAATTTTAAAGCACTGTCACCCAACAAGTGACAATGCTGAGCTAGCATGTGTAGGATCAGAACAAACATATTGATTATATTGGCTTCTACACACAATCTTTCTGCTGTGCCAGTTGGTCATTGTGGAGGGAATTTCATTTAAATAATCCACAGTTTTAGATAAAGGTTGGAAGAAATCTTGGTCAGAAACTATTCTGTTTACATAGGCACATGGTACATACAGCAGTTATTACTGCCTACTTTATAGCTACAATTTCTTAAAAACAAGTAGACATCATTTAATGATGACAGTCCAAAACAGTCCAACAGATTACCTATAAAATTCAATTCATATTATAGACTCTTTACTTAACAATTTATATTAAACAAAAGGAAGCACCTGGCAAACTGATGACTTCTACAAGATTATCCAAAAGACCATTGCTTCCAGAGCTTCTTCAAAAGAGCTTTTAAATGTATGTGACTTAAGTACACTTATGCACCTTCTGCTTATAGTACTGTACTTCAATATGTGATATACCTTTGCGCAAGTTACCAGCTTCTTTGTACAGCATATATCATGTTGAAATTGGAAGTCTGTGATGATCCTATGATATTCCACTGATCAGGCTTACTTTTACACTCAGGGACACAGGACTCAATATGCATTAAAGATGACTGTGGAAGACTGATCAGTGAGAATAATGATTATGATTCATTTCAATGCCAGCTTGTGATAAACTACTTGTAATAGAAAATACCCTTCTTCAGAAGACGGTACAAAAAGGCATATGCCCCTCCTCACAGATGTGATTCTATCTGTCAGATTCATATGTTTTCATCATTATCATATCCTATTTTTTTACAAAGTTGTTATTGTCTATTAAAATTCAGATATTTTTCTTCTTGCCCTTTGTAAGTCTGCAGAGAGCATGCAGACAATAGCATGAACATTCAGTGTTTACTTCAATGTTATCCTTCCTGTTTGCTTTATTATTATCAGCACACAATCTCAGTTTTTTTCTTAGGTGTATGATAAATAAAAAAGTAAGTAAACTTACAGGGTCTGGTATATTTGTGAGTGAAATCGAATTTTTCCTGTAGAAATGCACGAACTCCATTATCTGTGTTTACCTTATTCTATACTACCAATTATTGTATTTGTTTTCCAGTTACAGAGACATGAAATTTAGTGATTGACTGGTTCACCTAAGGCCATTCAACAAATCTGTGACCGGTTGGAAAATAGAAGCCAACAGTACTCTTCTCTAACTGCTACTTAAAACGAATTGACAATGTAGGGTTTATCAGTGTTCTAAAGAATTGGGGCCCTGCCTTGTCTTTTTTTTTTTTCTTCTTTTTTAAGCCACATATTAATTTTCATAAAGGAAAAATGGGTATAAATAATGTAATTAAAAATAATGGCATGTTAATCTTCTCTCCCTAAGCTTCCATTTAATTGCTTGAAGGCTGATGAGTTTGGATCTGATACTTACTTACTAGGGATGATTGCTTAGCCACTTACCATATTAATATTGACAGATGTCCCAGAGAGATAATAAATGAAAGCAGATCAGTAGTTTGCAATCATTTAATGTTAACATACAATGCTACTTAATATATGTTGACTCCCACATTTATCTTTTCTGGTGAAAAGAACAGCATAACATACTTCTGTTGAGTTATTTTCATCAAATAAATTTAAAATGACATGAAAATATATTCATTTTTTAAAGTGATGAATTTAGTGTTTTATTTTGCTAATGTGACAGAAAAAAAAGCAACAGTAAGCTCAGTTTCTCAGTCTCATTTACAAAATAGGTGACTCCAGGTGATTTTGAAAAAGTTTTAAAACACTTGTTATGATAGGAACTGTCTCAAAGGTGATACAAATTTCAGAGAACCGGGGGGACACAAGGATTTCAAAAAGATTTCCTTCCTAAAAATTTATTGGGAAATGAAAGAAACAAAGATTAATAAACTCATTCATTCCACTTCTAGAGGGTGTGTTGTATTCTTCCATCATATGTTTTAGAGCTTTTCCATGACCAGACATGAAAACAGTGTGATTATTCTGATTCTGTACAACTATTCTTGAGTGATTTTCTCATTCTCAAAAAGTGAGGAATTTTTAATACTTATTTTTGAATGTTAAGGAAATGCAGAAGTATTACTATAAATAGTTAAAATAAAAATAAAAATCAAAAAAGAATAATGGTTAAGTTAATATGAAGTATTCTGAAAGTTGTTTAGCATGACATCTGCATGACTTCTGTTTGATTTCTATCAAATCTGCAAAGGGTAACTAACATTGTTTAAAGAAATTGGCTTGATCACAGATCAACATTCTCACTGACAGAACTTTAGTGAAGATCCTTAAAAATACACATTATCAATTAGTAAAAATAGCAGTCAACATAATCATTCAGGATTAGGGAACTGATTGATTGATTGATTGATCGATTGATTTTAACACATGCCTGTTCTGTTTCTTATTGTTTCCATTCTGGTTGACATATGTCCATTACATTTGAGAAGAACACAGAGTATTTCAGTTAGAGGGAAGCTACTCTGGATCCCTGTATTTTGCTTGCAGATTAAAGGATAGTAAGTAATGGTGTAGTTTTACTTACTACATAGTTCTTCATCTTCTGCTTCAGAATACATTAGTGACTCTAGAGAAGCCATGAGTCACTTCCTGACATTACCTTGAGGAAATTTGTATCATATGAAATAGTAGTCTGAGCCACATATCAAACTGTGCTTGAACAGCGCAGGGTAAGTGCATTGAAGAAATCGTCTGCAGAGGAAATGTCAGGAGGGGTTGGTTTGGAACATGTCAGTGTGTGAACAAATTATTCAGCAAATGGAGACTTTTCTTTTGCTTCCATAACTGTTGACTGGATTCTAACCCAGTGAGTAAGGGTAAGTGTACGGATTCCAGTGTGGAATTACTCGATAGCTTATCATTGAACAAGAGCATACTCTGTATAATAATTGCAGTTTTTATTCATTAATTCAAAATATAATCTGATCTAAATCAATCCCAGAAGAAAAAGTGTTCTACAACAAAATTATCAACTATAGCTGCCCTTATGCCAATTGCTCACAGAAAAGGAAAATTGATCCCAGCCAACAACAGGCAATGGCTAATAGGAAAGAGAAGGCTGTAAATGCATATGTTTTCCATGCAATTTATAAAAAATTTTGAAGCTTCTGGATATTAAATTAAATACTGCATTAAATTAAATAAATATCAATTGAAACAATTCTGCAAGATGACTATTAAAAAGAAAATCAAGTTTCAGCTCCTTTTTCACTTTTCTTCCCCACTATGAATGTGAAATAGCAAGATCAAAACAGAAATATTTCAATTCTATTGAGTACAATATGTGATTATGGCAATCGTACTGAAGATTAGCTTCTTCTCAGTGTTTTTCAATACCACTCATAAAGGAACACCCAATCAGATGTGCTGTAACAATTTTTTAAAGAAGTTGGAAGGTTGTTATTGTGTTTAATCTGATCAGGCTGGCAAGAAGAAACTAAATCTGATGATATTTCTGCTACTTAGTTGTGTTTTCTCAGAATTCAGCACTGGCCCACAAAAGATTATTTTCCAAAGAGTTACTTCACTCTGTTGCACTCAGGCATAATTATTCATACAATGGAAAAAATCATAGAATCATAGAATATCTTGTGATGGAAAGGACCCAGAAAGATCAAACCATCTAGTTCAGACAGATTTTAGGACCATTCAAAATTTTATATTGTTATTATTTTTATTAATTGTTTTGATTCCAGATAAGAGTTAAATTCTGCCTAGGATACACTGAGAAAACAAGTAGAAAACCTCCTCATGTAATCAATATGTAAGTGTGGTGTGGTGACAAACTGAGCATAATAAATGAACAGAAATGACACTTCCATTGTAAAGATGTACTCTATTAGACATAGGCAATTTAATTTGAACAGCTTCATTCCACTGCTGATGCTTAAAACATATTAAATAAAAATATTCAAGCTTCTCAAGTCCCAGTTGTTTTACATGTAATGTTCTTATGGAAAACAAGTAATAGGAGACTTGCACTAGGAGAAATAAGGGTTTATAAGCGGTAGTTTTTATGCTGCATGGCTACATTTCTTTTAGAAGACTGTGTTGCATTTGAGCATGAGAGTTGCAGTCCCATTACTCTCAGAAGATCTGTTTCAGGTTATGCCATCACTAAAATTTGGACTTTTCACATGATTGATCAGGAAAATTCAGAATGAAAGGAATAAGACCTTGTCCCTGAAAAAATATCTAAAAATTCCTGGGATTTTTTAAATTTTTTTTTTTTTTCAGTATACTGCACATGCTTTCCTGTTCAAGCTTAATTTAAAACAAACTAACCAGGAAACACATCAAAAAACAAATGTTTTAATTGTTGTAGTAAGCAAACAGAAACAGACATCCTACTATAGAGCACAGAATGACAAGGAAAATACATTGATGATCCAAAAAACCCAAACAAACTAACAAACAATAAAAACACCTGGTTTTATGTTCTCTGCAGCAAGAAATTAGCCTGAGTACCTCTTGAGTAATATAGGATACACGATATGTGGCATAAACCACCGGAGTAGTTATATTTTGTAGTATGAAATATTTCTCTTATAAAATGCAGCAGCCAGTATGTCTGAGAGTTGTCTATTATTTCTAAGCACAACAACAGTCAGTTTTGGTAGCTTGTGGTAGTAATTACATCTCTTTTTCATGTTGCCTTTAAGAAAAAATTAAGGCTCACTCTGTCTTTAGTGATATTGTTTCATAGACAACAATTTCTCTGTGTTCGTTGTCTGGAAACATTAATTCGATACTGAGAAAGCAAAACTGCTTAAGACGCAGCTAAGTGTATTTGTAAAATGATCCTTTAAAAAAAAAAAAAAAAAAAAAAAGGCTAAAAAGGAATCAACATTCCTATTAAATTATATTACTGCTTTTGTACAAGCACCTTGAAAATGATTTATAAAAGCCAATTAAATGGTAGCCTGTTGGCTCAGCAGGAGGGAACCATGTATCTTTTCAACATAACCCTCGCTGAGGTATGATGAAATAGAGTGAAGGTAAAGAAATAGTGAGTTTCTAGACTTAGAAATCACAAAGTATCTAGTTACTTCTCACAGCAATTGAAGGGCAAAAATCAATTATAATGTCTCCATATCTAAAAATACAGCTTATACCTCTGCATGGTGCATGATCATCAGAGCCTACAAGAAGAGGAAATGGGAGACTGAGGAAGTGATCACCAGAGGATGCATTAGAAATTCTGTGAGCTGAAAGCAATTTCATTTGAAAATGAAGAAAGAAAAATGTTTTGATGTTAATCCATTCATGCTTCAGCATTTGACTTACAGTCAGTGCCACCCGCTTTGTAGCTTACTTACTGAGAGCAAGGGAAATTTTTTACGCCATCATGCTGAAGTAAATCAGGAATTAATCCAATCAAAACAGTCCAGAAGTATTTATATAAGATTGGTGTAAAAATCAGACCCTTATATTCAATAGTATTTATGTGACAGAAATCTGCAGGACTTATGACTTCTTTCAGACATCCATCAACTCTTTGGACAGATTTCTTATATGTCAGAGATTCTGCAGTTTCCTAAGTAATTGCATGCAGTTTTATTCATGGCTATGTCCTCTTCTAGCAGGGGAGTCAGGACTGTGCCTTCACTTCCTAAGGGGGATGTATTCATCTTAGGCAAAATCTTTCATAAGAAATGTTTTGTTTGAGTTCTGGAAGAGAAAGGTCTTAGCTCTTACTGTTTTCCAGCCAGGTTGGTCTGCTCAATTAAAGTAGAAAGCAGAAGGCCTGCCCCAATAATCATACCTACTCTTTGCCTATGATCACTGCAAGCACTTCTGCTCTCCCTGTACTGTAGGCAATTACACTTTGCTACAGAAGCATTAAGACATCCAGTACCCTTTAACTCTCTCTGCAGAAGGCATGAGCACTTCATACAGAAAATTCAAGGGAGGCCATTCTGTGATGGCCAGACGAAGCAGAAGCGGTTATTTTAAGAGACTGACTCATCACCAGTTTAAGGTATACTTCATTTCAAGCATGCTGCTAAATTAGAAGATACTGAAGTGTTGAATACCATGTCTAGCCACCAGGCTTTGTTCAAGTGATTTTGGCAATATTTTTTTTCTTTTTTTTAAGAATATTACCCTGTCTATGCTCCTCTGTAGCATAGTTCTCTCCCCTTTTCATGCTTCATTCACCTTTCACCTGCAAAACAAAAAGCTCCAGTCACCTTCAGAAATATAACTCAGAGAAACCGATTTTCTTTGTGAAGAAAGATAGCTAAGCCATAGCCATTAAAAGGTTGAATACGAGGCAGCAGAACTACAGCTCTGAAGAACGAGTAGCCTTCTTGAAATACTGTGCTTGTGGTGAAACTACTGCAAACGGCAATTTTCCCATTGACTTAATTGGTACTTCACCCGACCAGAGCAGGATCTTTTCTTTCATATTCTTCTGTTCAGTCACTAGGAAAGACTCGATTAGCCACTATTATGTATACTAGACCTCCAGTCTGTTAACAGGATCTAGCAATTTGTTCAGTTCATCCAGTTGAGGCAAAATCAGGCAAGAAATTTTGTCCTCTCTGGCACAGTGACTGAGTTGCAAACAGATCTGCTAATAGACAAGGACTCAATCAGTGCATTTGACTAGATATTTTGGGCTTCAGCAGATAAGGCTAGAACTCAAAAGATGAAAACATCCCCAATCTCTCTTGGGCTAAGATATATCTTCCAAAAACATGCTTAGAAGAATTTAATTTCTACAACCTTTCTCCCTCTTCCCCCCCCCCCCCCCCCACAAAAAAAAAATCAAACAAACAAACAAACAAAAAAAACAAAACCAAAGCTTGTGACATCTATGCTAAAGAAAAGGGTTTAAGTTGGCATATGATGATACTGTGTAACACACTGTCCAGAGCCAGGTTTTGACCCATTTGTAGCAATGGCAAAACATTTTTTTACAAAGAAATGAGTATGGTAAAAAAAAAAAAAAAAAAAAGGCAAGCATAAGGAAAAGGTATGATACAAGACAGTCTTGAAAAGAAGTAGGGCTGAGTACTTCCACAAGAAACAGTACTTTTAAGGGATTACAGTTATCTGAAAGCAATATAAAATGGATGAGTCTCAGCATTCCATCACTCTAATATAACCCCACCCCCTAAATTATCTAGCAGAAATTGCTAGAAATTCTATGCCAACATGTATTTAAGTAAGACTTCTGGTTTTAAAAGTTTCAGAGAAGCAAGATCTTAATTTGAGATCATTTACTATACTGTCCTTTAAAGTTGTATTAGGCTGCAAAGTTCAGCATTTAGTGTAAAAATACTGGATAGAAATACTCTAAAAAAAGATGCTTACTTGATCATGACTTTTCAACTATTTGAGTATGTAACAACTTCCTATCTTATACTTGTCAAAGGGGAAAAAATAACATGAACTGTAAATACTAACAGCTGTGTTTGTGGGGTGAACGTCCGAAATTAAACTGTTGAACTATCAAGCACAGCTTGCTGCTTGCTGGCTGCAGCTGGTATAGACTGCTTAAAAATTTTGAGAACACATGATCCTCCAGTTAAGAGAGACATGGGTCAGAGCCCTTAGAAGGCTGCTCACACACTGTGCTTCCTCAAATGGATTATTCAGATTGAGAAATTGAGGGCTTGGGGCTCTGGCAACAGGAGTAGATGATGGAACAGTTCTCTAAATAAGGTGGTCTCTCTAAAAGATCTTAAAGATTAGAGATCTGCATGGAGACAGGAGTCAAGTACTTTGGCTGGTGGTGCCCAAAACAGGTGACCAAGTGGCAGAATCTTATGTGACCAAGTGGCAGAACAACCTGTGCCAGCAATACTCTCAGCTGGGAAGTCCAGGCAGGCCTAATGGGACAGAAAAGAGAGAGTATACAAAATCAGCAAGCAGAATATGCTTCAGTGTCTGGACCTCCTATGGGTAGTGTTTTACTCCCTACTGCCTATTACGTAAGTAGTATCTAAGGTAGGATGCTGATGGTTCAGTGAACCTTGATATCAGGTGACAGGGGAGGGCTCCCGTTGAGCTGTGTTTGAGCAGGAACATGTTGCATTACACATTGAAAACTCTTTTTGTGGGTGGCAAGTGAACGGATTGACAGCTTGTTGAGTGAGGTCTATGGAGCTTGGTAGGGGATTTAGTATGCTGGTAACCACAACTCTTCAGGGGCAGCGAAGGTAGTTGTTCGGCATCTAATATAAAGCATTTTTTTTCTCAGTGGTGTCCCTCAGGGGTCAATACTGAAACCAGTGATCTTTATTATTTTCATCAATGGCATTTATAAGTATATGACGTTGTTCATTTTGTTCCATAACCTTGCTTTGCAGAAACCTTGCTATAAAGGCACACTAGTGCTATCACTTCATAAATCCCATTGGATTACTTGCAGTGTTGAGTATCTAAGGCAGCACTGGTACAGCATAAGGATGAGCAGAGTTTCCTTTAACTTGATGTTGGCTGCTGCTGGGCTGTGAAGCCTTCCTCCAGTGGCTCACCTGGAGCAAGTGTACCTGTTGGTGTCATAAGACAGTCATAAATGTTGAACATAATTTGGGTGATCCTTTTCAGAGTTGTCAGTTAAGACATGATGTGTGGAAATCTGGTGTTCCCTGAGAGTGTGGCTTGCAGCAGTAAGAAGTGTCACCATGCTGGTACACACATGTCCCCATGGGGTGCCATCATCTTGTGTCACTCATGTCACTACAGAATGACACCCCATGCAATGGGGTCCCATGAGGTTTAGGTTCAGGTTGGATATTAGGAAAAATTCTTAAAGAGTGATTGGGCTACCTGGGGAAGTAATGGAGTCACCATCCATAAAGGTATTCAAGAAAATGGTAGATTAGGTACAGAAGGACATGGTTTAGTGGGCAGTATGGGTGGCAGGTGGACGGTTAGACCAGATGATATTAGAGGTCTTTTCCAACTTTGATGATTCCATGATTCTATCAACAGGGGGACTGAGTGCACCCTTGGCAAGTCTGCAGATGACACCAAGCTGTGTGGTGTGTGATTGATGGGAGTTGCCTGATGAATGGGATGCCACCCAGAGAGACCTAGACAGGCTTGAGCAAAGGGCTCAGGAGAACTTCATGAGGTTCAACAAAGCTAAGTGCAAGGTCTTGCACCAAGGTCATGGCAACCCCTATTATCAATATAAGATGGAGGATAAAGGTTTGAGCACAACCCTGTTGAAAAGGACTTGGAGGTACTGATGGATGGTGAGCTGAAAAGGAGCCAGCAATGTGCTCTTACAGCCCTGAAAGCCAAATGTACCCTCGGTTGCATAAAAAAGGTGTGGCAGCTTTTTCTGGGAGAGATTCTTTCCCTCTACACTGTGGTAATGAGACCTCACCTGGTGCACTGCATCCAGATGTGGAGTCCACAGTACAGAGACATGGAACTGCTGAAGTGCATCCAGAGGAGGGTGAGAGAAATGATCCAAGGGATGGAATACCTATCCTGTGAGTACAGGCTGAGAGAGCTGGGGCTGTTTAGCCTAAAGAAAAGGTTCTGAGGTGACCTGCCTTTCAGTATCTAAAGGGGAGCCACAAGGAAGAAGATGACAGACTCTTTACCAGGATCTGTTATGATAGAACAAGGGGAATTGGTTTCATACCAGAAGAGGAGAGATCTGGACTGAGTAGAAGAAAAATGTTTTTTATGGCAAGGGTAGTGAAGCACTGGAACAAGATGCACAGAGAGGTGTCCCATCCCTGGAAACATTCAAGGTTAGGCTTGAAGCAACCTGATTTGGGTGTCATTGTATGGCTGCTTAAAAGTTATAAGTACTTAACTGTTAAAAGACCATCTTGCTAGTATTTTTGTTCATTTTTTCTTTTATAAGGAAAATATGGAATTATCTGTTTTGAAAAATGTGCTTGGAATTGCATTAGGTTTTGTAAGATTCAAGTGGAGCAGATCTATTAAAATGTGTATAGGCCAAACATGTCCATTGCCCTGCTGGATTCTTCTAATGTAGGTTCATGCATACTGCTCCGTAGTACCATAGTATATCGTAGTATTGAGATAATTCTCTTGAACCCTTCCAAGGCTATTGTGGAAAAAGCAACTGTTAAACCCTTTATGTCAGAAGCAAGGTGATTTAACAGCGAGTTCTCTAACAGCTCCTTTTAGTATTTTTCAGAGACGGGGGATTTGGGTGCATTGCCTTTGGGAAGGATTATTCAATTTTTTGGAATGCTAACATGCATCATCACTTTTCTTTTACTCCATTGAGTTATAGAATGATCGGTGTCCCCATTCTGAGAAAGGAGGGCAATCTGTTTAAATAATAAGCAGTGAGAAATTAGTTTATGATTCGAAATCAAGTTTGGAATCTGTGCTAGTGAGCGAAAAGCTGATTAGGTATATCAGGAAGTATTGCCATAGAAACTGAAGGAATCTTTGCTAGCTGTTAGAAGTGCAGTGATAGGACTTATTTTAATTTTTTGTGGATTTTTTTTTATTATTATTACAAAATCCCTGCAGTTTCAGCAGAAGCAATATTTATAATCCCCTGAGATTTATGCCTTTATTTTAAATTTCATCCTTCATGATGCACTAACCTCTATAAACTTCCCTGGCCTGCAGAAGCATTCTAACTTCAATTCACTACTTCATCATAATAAAACTTATTTCAAGGTACATTAGACTTCTCCAGCCAGAACTTCTATACAGTATGTTTGTTTCCAAAAAAATAAAAAAATAAAAATAGCAGCGATAGGGGACCGCTTTCTTTATCCAGCACTCAGTGAGCTGAGACTATGATGTCTCCAAATCTCTTCTTGGGTTCAATATTATTCACTGTACTGTGCTTTGCCCTCTGCTTTAAGTGAACTGAAAGAGTGGGAACAAAGTGATTCGTGTCTATTTAAGGACAAACCTGATGTCAGAAAAATATCTAATGGAAACAAATAAGCAATCTAAAAACTAAGAAAAAGATAGCAGAGCAATCACAGAATTGTAAGGGTTGGAAGGGACCTCTAGAGATCATCAAGTCCAACCCCTCTGCAAATGCCACTTGCCAGTTTCTAGCTGCTCTCTTAGTAACAGGAATAAAGTGTAGAGCTTTTAAGAGTGTAATATACATATGTGCATACATGGCAAAGAAGATGATCTCCTTTCTGCTTTTCCCTTCATATATTTTTGTCTAAAAAATATATCTGTCTCAGTTCTTTAGTAAATTCTTTATGTAAAAATACAGTGAATTTTTAATTTGTGGACAGAAATACAGCTCTGAAAGGTCAACTTATATTTTTTCCTGTAAAAGCCCCATTTAAAAATTAAAAACTAGTAAAATAACAGATCTGATTCTGACCATTTTGAGCTGAACTGGATTGCTTACAATATAAAAAGATACCTTTTAAGTGAGATTCTAGAGGTTTGTTTTAGTAATTTAAAGAGCTGTTTCTGGAATAAATAGTAGAAAACATGATCTGATGTTCAACAGAAATTGAGGAAAATAAGGTTTCCATAAGTTTACTTTACATTTTTTACCTGAAAAGGCGCATATATATTGATTGTACATTTGCAAGTTAGCTATGCTGATGAAAACTAACATTCGCAGAAACTATAATTATATAGTTCTAAAATATAATTGTTAATCCATCATTTATCTAACTCAGATATATCAGTTAAATGTTCAGAAGTGTCTTAATATGTCTTGATATGTGCACATCAAATTAATAGGTATTCATCTACTATTTGATTTGTTTTCTAACATGCACAAAAGACAAAATGTTTCATCTATGCAATTAAAAAAAAAAAAAGAAAAAAGATTTAACTAGCTCTGAAATAGCATCAAAAACTAAGATTATTTGTCAAAAGTCTTGTATAGCTACCTTGAATGCCAGCTCTGTAAATTCTATAGAAGTGTCAAAAATCAAAGTATGAGGGCTGCTCAAATAGTAATACCTCCTATTTCATTATGTTGATCTGTGATGTCAAAGGCAGATGGTGGTGGTAGAGGTTGAACTTTCTCACCAATACTCCATTACATTTTGTTGCTGTGTGATAGATGGCAGCAGAGGAGCAGTCTGACAAATTGGTGTCTGACATAAAAGTACATATGAAGCAAAGGTGTGGAACTGACTTCCTCCATAAAGAAAAAAACTGCACCCAGTGACATTCACTGATGTTTGATGAATGTTTATGGAGAACAAACAGTTCATATGAGCACAGTGAAGATTGTTTCAGCAATGGCAACAGCAGTGTGAAAAGGCAAACCTCATTCCAGATGGCCATGCAGATATTTAGAGCATGTATGCAGACTCTTGTTCATCACTGGTGAAAAACGCATCACTACTGGTAATGACTATGTTGAAAAATAGTGCTTTGTAATTGAGAATCTGCTCTATCAAATGATGTTATTGTGCTCTTTGTATCTGTTGCAGTTTTCAGGAAATAAATAGGAGACATCACTTATGGAGCTTCCACAGCAGGAGATTTCCATTAGGAATTAGCATTCAGAAGAGGGGTTTAGAGCTTAATTATCTTTAAGACATTCCATGATTTTATGTTTCTATGAATTTGACTTTGGATCTACTGGTAAACAATGGCTTTGGCAAACTTTTGAGAACATTTGATCAGGGAGTGCTTCACACACATAGAATGTAATATTGGATACCATTTTTACATACTTTTCTGATCCAAAATGTGACTTTTAAGACTGCATTAATACAAAAGTAAATTAAGACATTAGAGATGAAGGTAAATGTGGTACTAATTCTATTCACAAAAATGGATCACTTTCTGAATGTACAAATAAATATAGTGGCATATTTAAAGACTCTTGATAGCGTGAATATTAAATACTTTCTTTATTCAGAAAAATCACCTTCATCTTTCAGTTCCATGAAATCTAAACTGAATACTCCTATCTGCGTATCTATAACTGTGGTAATAGAAAGATGTGGGCTTTCTCAAGAACCATGAATAAATTTCACTTCCCAGGACACTTGGGTGAAAGACAAAATGCCAACATTATGGATTGATTAAATGTAATTTATCAGATAACTTCCATGCATTATTTGATATGCCACAAGAATGATCTACCTTTCAGATACTTGTCAGACCATTTTTGGACCCATCTCTCCTGTTACATGCAGTTATAAGAGACAGATAGGGGAAGCATTTTTACTTCCTTGCTGTGTGACAGATAAGTAATTTCAACTCATTTGTCAAAATTTTGCTTTTAATTCATTTCCAGTTTTAGCTTATCAGCAGATAGATCCTCATGAAATAAATACATACGTGCAGCAACTCAAACCCAACCTGTTGGTCAGCTTCCTTAGACCTGTGACTTGCTGCCAAAGAAGTTGAAAAAATGAAGCAACAAAATTACATCCCTTCTGTGTTGACTGTAAGTAAATAATCCGTTCCCAATCCCTGTGCTGTTTCTCTTCTTTGTGTTCCAAAAGATAAGGAGCAGCATGCCTGTGAGCTAAGGCAGAGTTTCTTTTCATTCTATTATTTTTAGTTCTTAATTTTAAGTGCTTGTCAACAGGAGAAACCATTAAAAGAAGCACTTCCTTCTTTTCTGTATGCTTGGGCAAAGGTTGCTGAAGAGCTGCATTTTAGATGACCCAAAAAACAGAGAAACAAACAGAATCACAGAATCACAGAATCACAGAATTATCAAGGTTGGAAAAGACCTAGAAGATCATATAGTCCAACCATTACCAATACTTCCTGGCTAAATCATATTCCTCAGTGCCACATCCAAGCGTTTCTTGAACACTCCCATGGTCGGTGACTCCACCACCTCCCTGGGCAGTGCATTCCAATGCCTGACTACTCTTTCTGAAAAGTAATACTTCCTAATGTCCAGCCTCAATCTCCCCTGACGCAGCTTAAAACCATTCCCTCTAGTTCTATCACTGATTACACGAGAGAAGAGGCCAACCCCCAGCTCACTACAACCCCCCTTCAGGAAGTTATAGAGAGCTATAAGGTCTCCCCTGAGCCTCCTCTTCTCCAGGATGAACAATCCTAGCTCCCTCAGCCGCTCCTCGTAAGGCCTGTGCTCCAGTCCCCTCACCAGCTTTGTAGCCCTCCTCTGAACACATTCCAGGGCCACAATGTCTTTCTTGCAGTGAGGGGCCCAAAACTGAACACAGTACTCAAGGTGCGGCCGCACCAATGCTGAGTACAGGGGGACAATTACCTCCCTGTTCCTGCTAGTAACACTGTTTTTGATGCAAGCCAGGATGCCGTTGGCCTTCTTGGCCACCCGGGCACACTGTCGGCTCATGTTCAGCCAAGCATCAATCAGTACCCCCAGGTCTGTTTCCTCAACACAGTCCTCTAGCCACTCTGCCCCAAGCCTGTAGCACTGCCCAGGGTTGTTGTGGCCAAAGTGCAGAACCCGGCATTTGGTCTTGTTGAACCTCAAACACCGACCTGTCTTGCACAGATATGCAACTTATCATTTGATAGGACACTACAACCTTATTCTGGGAGCAAGTTGTGCATGTGACACTCTCAGATCGCATCAGGTGAAACACATAGTGAAAAACATGTTTTTATTTCTGAGAACAAAGCAGGTAGCTTATGACACTATTGATAACTGAGTATTAGAGAAGGAGGTAAAATGTTTCACAGTCACCTTCTTAAAGAGGTTGCCACCAACCTGCCCTGTGAATTACATGTGTTTTGCAGCAAGGAAAGGCAATGTGCAGATTGATCAATATCATCTTTGATTTAAAAGGAAAACTTAGACATTCGTGTTCTGTGGCTATTCACCAGCATTCGTTTGAACTGAATGCGTAGGGGTACTGGCCCCGGCTCTCTGCACAGGTAACAGTACACTTTTCAGCTCCAGGAGCTGTGAACAACTGTTTCCAAAGATACTACATCTTCACTGAGATTCTACTTCAAAAACGACCAAGGTTTCATTTTCTCCTTTTCTTCTCTAGCCCTCTGCAATGCTGCCTCTTTCAGCTTCCTAAGGAGGCAGAGAGAGGTTTCTTTATTTCTCTTTGCTCCCTGCATTGAGATAAACCTGAGCAGCAGCCAGTCGGGGGGATTAAAATGGGAAGAAAATAACTTCAGATCAAATATTTAGCTGCTATCTTTTCTCCTAGATTATCAGCAGGAGATGTGGATACGTGTTTCTGGGTAAGTCACTGTTCAGCAAACCTTTTGCTTTTGATTGCAAAGTGACTGTGAAACTTTAATAACGTCTAACTGCCAGCAACCACACTTCAAAACATCCCAGGAATGACTGTCTGCTAGGAATGAAAAATGATAATTGTAGGTAGTTTTAAATTGTTTGTTGAAAAATAAACGGATACACTTGCCTGTTTGGTAGCTGGAATATACAAGCTGCATTGAGATGCATTAAGAATCCCTGACCTGCCATAGGGCAGAGCCTATGCGGAGCAGCCACAGACCAGAGCACGCAGTGAAGCGGCCACAGGCTCTCGCGCTTACACACACCGCCCTCACCCTGTGCTAACAAGGGAATCGAGCTGCGGGCTGCAGCACCGGCACGGGGCTGAGATTGGAGCTGCAGCGCCCTAAAGCAGCACGAAGTGAGCGCCGCGCGCAGCGCCTCGTGAGGCTGCTCA
The DNA here is from genome assembly GCF_054131305.1 of Coturnix japonica. Taxonomy (NCBI): domain Eukaryota; kingdom Metazoa; phylum Chordata; class Aves; order Galliformes; family Phasianidae; genus Coturnix; species Coturnix japonica. The sequence continues at coordinate 20,265,529 of NC_140667.1, read as the reverse complement.
AAAAGCGGCCACGTGGCGGCCGTTAAAGAAGCACGCGGTGGGGGCAAGGAGCGGGGAGATCCCGAAGGCAGCATCTGGGGGAAAGAATCTGGGCACGACCAGGCTTAGCCGCAGTTAGGGTGGCGGAGAGACCCTGGAGAGAGATGTAATTCTGATGCTGGAGGTTCCTGCTTGTGCAGGAAGGCGAGCGGAGCCGAGGACTTGCTGGCAGCATGGGAAAGCGCTTGCAAAGAGAAGGGGTGAGTCCTGATGCATCGCTCGGGTCGGTTTGAGTTACACCGCAGTGGGTTCCCCTACCAGGCAGGGTCCCAGAGGGAGGCAGGGGGGCCGCCCGGCGAGCCGGGACCGAGATTGGGGCTGGGTCCGGGCCGGGCTTCTCCCTGCAGGGTTCGGGCTGCTCCGGACCCAGAGAGGAGGAGTCCAGTTTCCGAAGTGTGAATGCTCGGCGGTCGTTTTCTCTTAATGAGATGAGTGTAGGACATGCGGTTGCTGCCCGAGGGAGATGCTTGCACACGACCGCACCTGGAAAACATCAAAATGTGTCTGATGGCTTCTGGCGTAGCTCTGGGTAGCTTGGAGCATATACTACTAGTAAACTTTGCACGAGGGAGCAAGGCTTTGCTTTGCAATCAGTTGGTAGAGGGGTGGGGGGATAGGGAGGAATGACCGGAGCCCCCTGCTGCGGGCAGCAGAAAAACGGGTCTCTGTGAAAGGACAAAGTTTCTACCTTTTCTTAGGCAAATATTCGAAGTGCTGTAATCTCCCTGTAAATCACCGAAGGCCTGAGCTCTTTAACAAGAGATTATTATGGTGGCAAAGCCATTTCAGAGACAATAGGACGAAGATTGTAATGGATTTTTCCACTACTTTAACTTTCTTGCTCCTGCAGAGGCAGGGGACGAAACTTCTTAAAGTTTTTCGTGATTGCACTGGCGGGTGCCCTGATAGCAGAAGCGCACCTAGGGACACGATGTTACAATTTTTATACCTTGTCTCCCAAACGTTTTCCCTTCCCCTCTCCCCTTTGGTTGGGTATTACAAGTTACAATTTTACCCAAGGTTTGCAGTTGTAGATTACATTCTGAAATTTGTTAATTCACGTTCTGTCTTGTGCCAGTCAGTCGCGATCTTGCTGTTCTTGTTTCCAAGATGTCTCGGTACTCATATTGATATGTTGATTCCCTTCAAAGCTTCTTCCATTCTGTCCCAGAGGCCTTTGTTGAACAAAGAGCTCGGTGTGTTTGTGTGTGTGTGTGATTCCAGTCCTTCCAGTTGTCTCTTCAGGCCCATCCTTAGGTATATCACCACCTGTATATTTCTACAGTGTGTACAACAAAACATTAAAACATACATTGTTGCTAGTTTATACAGGTATATTGTTAATTATTTTAACTTCTCCTCTTTGGATCCTTTATTACTCAGGTCTTGTTTGTCCAGCACCAAAAATCAGTACTTCTATTTCAGACAGCTGGACAGACAGGAGCTGCAGTCTTTGTACCTATGACTTCTACCTAATAACTACAAATTCCTTCACTTATATATTGAGACCTTGAAATAAAATATCCTTATCTTGTTCTAAATGCAGAAACAACATTTGATTCCCACATGTGTAAACCTAGAGAAGATTGGGACCAAATTTATTAGATGTGTCTTACATTGCTTAATGGATAGATCTTTCTGTGGCTAGATTTCACGTAGGTTGCTACAAAAGTAATAACTTTTGTTTATTTCTATGGAAATGACAACAGATGCAAAGAGCACAAAGACACTTTGGTAGAGCAAATGCTCAGCTAAAAAACAGTTTTTCAACGTAGTCATCACCTTTAGCTGTGCATTTTTGCCAGCGATGAGAAGGAGCCTGTATACTGCACTCATAAATGTCTGCACCAGCAGAGGTGTCACTATGCATCACCCACCGCCTCACTGGGCTCACATCCACTGTTTGGTCTCCACAAACATTTAGCAAGCATCAGTGAATGTCACTGGGTACATTTCTTTTCTGCATGGAGAGAGTGAGTTCCACACCTTTACTTATTACACACTTCCATGTCAGATGCCATTTTGTCAGGCTGCCCCTCTGCTGCCATCTGTCACATAACAAAGCATAATGGAATATTGCTGGGAAAGTCCAGCCTCTACTGCCATACCACCAACATTCACCTCTGACACTGTGAGCCAACATAATAAAATAAGAAGCATTATTTTCACCACAGACATCTTAGATATTATAGGTCTTGCGTAATCACATCAGGTAGCAGCTTCACATGCAAGTATAACCCAGAGATTAAAGATTCATCAGCAGATTTCTTTACTGAACTGTAAGTTACATATAATACTGAAGTTGCACAAAATGTTATTTTCATAAGTGATTGAAAAAGGTAAAACTAAGTTTCTATGTGTCAAGCAGGTGAGACTTTGTATATGTACTTGAATGCAGTATTTGTAAATACTTCACACTTTAGGAATGTTAAGTACCCACACTACGTATATGTCATTGCCTACTTCAGATGCAAAAATAATTTACTCAATTTGTCTTTTGTAGCTCATTTGGGGAGTGAAATATAATTTTTAATACAAATAAAGGCTAATAAACGTTTTCTTGGGAAGGCAGACAACCCCAAAACCATGGATTATGACTTTGTATACCAAAGAATAGTGGAGTAACCCTGCCTTACTTCTTTGTGAAAGCAAAATGTGATATTGTGTCGCTAAATGGGTGTAGGTTAAAGATAAGTTCAAGTTAATCACCTGTATGTGAGAATAACTGCAGTCATCATGATTATGTACTTTATCAGATAATTCTAATTTACTTGTCATCGATTTGGTACTTTTTAATGTTTGGTTTCTGATTACCATCTGATCCAGGTGCATGAGCTATATCTTGTGCCAGTGCTTTCTCCATATTCGGACTTGAGCAGCAGTAACTTCAGCTGCTTTTCCCTTCCCTTTTGCTCTACTTCCAGCTTCCTTCAGCATGGCTTTTTCCTCCCAGTCAGCCTATTCTTTCATTCCTCACCTTCAATTCTGTAGAAAAGCATTCAGCTAAATACAGAAAAAAGAAGGTACAGATGGGGAAAAAGTGATGCTTAAAAAATAGTGCCTTTCTGCATCTGCCTTACTTTTGTTATTGTGTTCACCATATAAACAAAAACTTGATTGCCAGCAGTAGAGATGATTAACAGAGACCAAGTGAAGCATGTTTCAAGAGGTGATTTCAGACTTATGGCAAGCTACATGCTTGTTTGTCAATGTCAATTTACCTAATACAGTTTTAGGCCACACAATAAAGTGGATTAAGGAACTATGCCATCAACAAACACTGTCAAATCCACAATCTGTCAGCAATTTCTGTGTCTCAGCTGAGCTGAAAATAAAGGAATTGATGGTAAATCAATAGGGCTCAATTGTCATATGCAAAAGTGTACAATAGCAGCACTTAACAGCCAAGCTATTTATTATAGTTTTCTGCTTAGAGAGAAGAGCAGAGTCGCTCCACCTTCCTAGAGATATGTTCTGATTGTACCTGGTTTGGCAACTAAGCTGTTCCTTTCCTGCATATTTCCCAGTATACCTGAGAAAGATCTCTCTAGTACTGAACTGAAATTTCAAACATAGTTGTAGCCATCTCCAGGATCTCCAGTACATTTGTAGGCACTTTGGTACTACTATTGTTTGTCCCAGTATAAGGATGTACTTTTATCTAAAGCGCACATTCTTTTTGAGGCTATATTTTGATTATTTTTTCTTTCTTTTGATGACATCTACCTATCTGAATGGTGTAGCTGTCTTTTCTTCATCTGTTCAGAAGTGCTTCGAGATAACACCCTTCAACCCAGAAAAGAGGATAGTAATGTGTTGTTTGCCTGACCATATGTCTGCCATATGATCTGTGATTTGGTGAGCAGAGCTGAAATTCCACAAAACATTCCATCCTTAACTCCCAAATCTTAAATGTTATAGTTGATTCTTCACAATAAACAAATTTAGGCTGTGAATCTAGAGAGAAAAATATTTAAACTGTGAACCATTGAGCTATAACAAAAATACCTTGTGCCTATGAACATTTTCTTTAAAATGCCAATAAGATTTGTGTTCCTATTTTACTAGAATTTTGTTTATATTAATATCTGCAGAGTAAGCCTTTTGATACTTTTCTATATGTCATTTAACCTTTCATTCTGCTCATGGCAGAGGTCTTGCAGGATATAACAGGTGACACGCTAACTGGAGCAATAGTTTCAGTGTGTTTACAGTCTGGGGTTTAGGTGAGAGGTGGGCCTATGAGAATTTGAGTACTTCTCATACTTTCTGATAAAGGATAATAGGTAGGTATACTTTCATATATATATATATATATATGCACAAGTAGCCATAATGTTTTCATTTATCTTAGGTCTTTTCCGGGTTAACAAAATATTTTTGCATTTGTTGCTCTGGGGAAGTGTGAGTCATTTCATGTCTGTCTACTGTACTTTCAAAGAGTCCGCTAATGCGAATGTAGGCTCCAGTCTTGCAACAGCACTTTACTAGTGGCGTAGCTGACACTTTCAGTAGAAAGTGTGACCCCTACCTGGCATGGCTTTGGGGGAAGGTCTATCCTGATTCTTCTCTGAAAAATTAAGTTTCTGTTGCAATTAAATGTGCTACACCGACAGCTTAGGAGCTTTATTGCATTAGGCACAGCATAAATACTCACAGAGAATGGTCTTTGCAATGTACTCTAGCTATGTTTTTCTACAGTACTGCAGAGGGCACTGCTTTATTGAGTAAATAAGTGGGTATATATTTGTAATCTTTCAACCGCTTGTAAAAGTGATTGAATTTCTTATTTGATTGGAATGAGTGTGGGGGAGATCAAGTGCAGTTATTTTCAGTGTGGTTCAGGTGGTTGGGAAAGTGACTTTGTTCTAAAATGCATTGTTCATTTTTTCCTATTTAAGGAATGCCATTACAACACTACATGGCATGTAAGAACTGTTTTCTGAAGAATGTTTTGAACTAACAAAATACTGAACATTTCACTTTGAAGTGATAAAACATAAAACAGTCATTGCTTACATGAGAAGAGATTTTCATGGACTCATCTTTTTGACCAAAGTTATTAATCAAATTCAATAATATTTATTTATTGTTAGTTTGGAGCTGTAGTTCTGTTGTATAAAATGTGATCTAGCTTCATTCTTACACATATTTTCCTGTTGTGGTATTTGCATTCCAGTCTACGTGCATTCAGAATGAATTTGTCAGAACTTGTTTTCATGTCACAGTATGTTAGTGGCTTTCTGTGTCTGAACTACTTTGCAAGCAGCCTGATAGTTTTGGTGATACAGTTGTGCAAAAAAATCTTCTCCAGCCTTTTTTCTGCAGCTATTTCTTCAATCAGTCATTTTATAAAAACTGGATTATTGTAATCCCCCAAGTGAAGTTATTTCTTCTCTTCCTTCTTTATTTTATTTTGTTTATTTTTGAGTGGCAGAAAATGCAGTGAAGACAAAGTGGCCTTCACTGGCAGCGTGAGCATATCATGAAAATGTGTCAGAAAGCTGTTTCTGTATATCTTGGCTGAAATTTATATGGATATCGAGATTTTTATTGTCCTAGTTCATTGTGTTATCTGAAGCAATTTATAGTGGCTTCTCAGATAAAAATACACTGAATTTATACCTGAGTACTGACACTTTCTATGAAAGCTTTAATATATATAAAATATATACATATATATCAGATAAGAATTGTTGATGTATAACTTCCAATTTCTCATATCTGTTCTCTTGCAATACTGCTTTCCTTTTTTTTTTTTTTTTTCTTTTCTTTTTTTCTCCCTTTCCTCTCACTGCTGTATATTTGATTGGCCTCCTTGCATCCTGTCTTGAAAAGGGATTTATATTGATGGACCGTAAACCCAAAAGGGCTTTTGCATAACGTCCTATGATAAGTCTTTTATTCAGCTGCAAATTGCATGTCTTTTCTAAGGACTTTTGCTAGGTTTCTAGTTGCATTTCTTCCTCTGTCTGGTTAATCCTGAAACTCTCATAAGCACTGAAGGGGAAAAGTTAACAATTTATTTCTTTTCTGAGTTGTATGTGCTGTATGTAGAGCACAAGAATAAAATATATTTTTACTGTTATGGTGGTTTGGTTTTGTTTTGGTTTTTTTCCTGGGATGTTAAGATCTCAGTTTTACCACCTGCTTTTGAAAAAGACTACTGGATATTGGGCTCCATTTCCTTTGTTGTCTTCTATGTGTAAAGCTCTCAGTTGAACAATTGCAGACATCATGTAGTAAACAGCAGAGCCCAATCATTATAGCACATTATGCCACACTTTTTTGCTTAGAGTTGCTTTGTAGCAATTTTTTTTTGACAAACAGGATATCTCTAAAATTTGCTTCCTCTGATCCTTGATTTAATCCTGTCTCGAGTTAGTTGTCCAGACTGCTTAGTCATACCACACATAGAGTCTGTGTTGATATAGATCCTGATTCATAGTGTCGTTGACCTTGTGACTCATAAGGCTCAACTCTGCTTGAGAAAACTGCCATGTGCCAAAATCTGAAAGTTAAATCATATCTCATTTCTAAATATTTTTTTTCCACTGATGAAATGTTTATCCTAACTTTTAGATATTCATGCATGCTGTGGAACTTAAGAATCAACTATTAGAAATGAAGTTCTTGGCTTTTGGAAAAATACTCTTACACAGTTTATTCCAAAAGTAATGTCTCTTAATCATTTCTGTGGATATTGCAACAGATACAAAGGGCATAATTTGATGGAGTAAATTCTCAGCTACGGAACACTTTTTTATATATACTTCCACCTGAGACGCCATTTTGTCAGACTGTCCTTTTTCTGACATCAAAATGGAATGGAATATAAGTGGAAAGGTTCAGTGTCTATGGCCAAACTTCCAGCATCCTCTGGTGTCACAGCCCAACATAATAAGAAAGGGGGCATTACTTTCAGAATAGCCCTAGTGTGTAGTGTACATCCCTTAGTAGTAAAACTCAGGAGGCCATCTGATTGTTCTCATCAGCTTCCCTTTACTTTTGCTTTCACGCTAGGAAAAAAAGACTGTACATTTCCTTAGTGACATCCTCTAGTTAGATTTTTTTTAATAAATCAGAAAAAAAAAAAAAAAAAAAGCATGCATTCAGATACTGTGGGAGGTAGATTGTGTTTTTGCAGTGAAGCAAGTGCTTCTGGTATATAGAGTATGCCTTTGTTGTGGGACCAACATTTTCTGTATGTATTGTAGACCTTTACTTTACCCTCTTAGGAAACAGTGAAGCAGTTAAGGTGAATCATTTTTCTTCCACCAGTTCAGTGAGCACTGACAGGGGTAGGCTGTTTTTCTTCTACTAGTGGGGTGTTTTGACATGGGTAGGACTGAGTACAGGAACAAGATAAGCAGGTGTGCAGGGAGAAGGGAGAACCTAGTACAGAACAAAGTGAATGTGCCTTAAGAAAAATTGCCCACCTGTTTCTAGGGACAGTACATCAAAAACAACAGATTGATAACCACTTTGTATGGAAATATATCAAAGCAACAGTGATGGGGAGATTGTGAGCCTGAGGTGCTCTACTAATGAGCAAGCACTAGGAGGGCATAACCTGTGTTGGGTTTAGATTATAACGGTGAATTTCACTTATTGGCATGCAACTTTTCCCTTGCCAACAGGGGGTGTGCACCCATTATTGCAATAACGAATAAATTTGCTGCTATTACTAAGATCCTTGCATCACCTGAAATTTTTGACTTTGAGTGTTTCTCACAATACCGATTCCTTGCTATGTCCTTCACTACTCAAAATTATGACATCCTGTTGCCACCCATGTGAACTGGAGCTATGAAATTCACTCTTGCTTAATCATTTCATATATATATATTTCATGGGATATTTCAGTAATTACATGGGCAGAGTTTTTAAGTTTTAGAAAAAGCACATTACATCCTTGTAGGTAAGATGGAGACAGGGAAATGATTATGTATTTCTTAAATAAATAAATTCCAAACAGTGGTATGAAAAAGACCCATGTGGTACAGTATATTCCACTCAGGAAAAAAAAAAAAAAAAATCAAATGCAGTCCTATGCTCCTACTTTATTTCAGTACTCAAATGGTCTTCAAAAAGTATGGTTGTATTTTATCTGTTTAAGTTTTATAATGTATGTATGTTAAGTCCCTCCTGTGTTGTCAGAAACTCAACTGCCTTTTTAGAAAATACCTAGCTTATACGTTGTGCTTTGGTTATGTGCTACTGGAACCTGAAACCAATTTTTTTTTTGTAAGTGATACTGAGTTATCTTCATTGAGTTTATACATAGAAGTTAATTTTCACTGCTGAGGGCAGTTATTCCATTTTTGAAGTTAATAATTCTAAAGCTGTTCTTTGAAGAGAATAATGCTGTAGGTAAAGTTAGAAGTGCTTTTCCGTATGAGAAATCCAAGACCAGCTTGTCTTGCATACTGCAAAGAATATAAAGGAAAGCATGTGAAATACACAGTATAGTAGCCATAGAAAGGAACATTAGGGATATTTTCATTTGCATTGCTCCTTTACTTGACTGGAGCCCTATCCAATTATCAGTGGTGTATTTATATTATCTCATAAATTTCACTTTTTATTTTTTTTAATAATAAACAGTATTTCATTCTTTCCTAATTATGACAGACTTGAGCACTATTGGCTTAAGCTCCATTCACTCATATCTATCTGTATTTTGTGGAGATGACATTGCTGAGTCAGCATGGAAAGAAATTGCAAATAATGTCTTTACAAAATGGTTGTTCTTGCACATCTCACCAGTACTTACATGTCTGAGTGACTACAATTAAATGTTCTTTGTTAGTCTTCATGAAATCCCCATCCCACGTGTTCTGTAATTCTAGCTTGAGCTCCTTCTTATTCCTAAAGTTTTCAGTAATTTCTTTGAAGGTATGACATGTAAATAGCAATCATTCACTCTGATAAGCCTATGCAACTGCAGAAACTTGCTGAACTGGATAATTAAGTGTACAGTACCAATTTTATTTTATTTATTTTTTTGGTGGGGGGAGAAAGCTTTCTTAGGACTACGTTTTTTTTTATTCTCATATTTCAGTAGTTGCATAAACTGAAGATGCTGACTTTGCACTGAATTCTAGTCTTTCATTCAGAGATGGAGTAAGAAGTAACCAAGACCCTAGAAAAGATTAATTTCTCCTATTTGGACTTGTAGTCTAGCCTTTGTTTATCTCTGAATTCTATTCAGGTTTGCAGTGCAACATAAAAATGTTCCTTCCTACATCAGTGCCTTGATTATACAATCCTAATATATTTTGCCTTCTCATTCTATCTCTCTGATTAGAGTTCTCTCTTATGCTATCTCCCACCTTCAATGGAAGGAACATATTTTCATCATTTAAACCATTCCGTACCTTAATATTTTCAGGAGGTGAACTAGTGAGTGACGCTTTAATAAACTCTGAGGAAAATCAAGTCAAGATCTCCTGTTTGTCTCATGAAGTTTCAAATAATTATGATTTACCATGATTCATATGTCTACATGCTCTTTTAAAGAGAAAAAAAACCTGTGAGAGCTTTCAGTCTGGATCATGGATAGGAAGAATGCCTAATATCTAGACAAGACAAGAAACCTTTTGTGCCTAACTTGTCTTCCTATCTATGCTTCCCTACAGCTTCCTACTCATTGGTTCCTCTCAAATACTTTAAATTTTCTCATCATCTTTTCTATTTGCTGTATTTCACTGATTCACAGAACCATAGAATAGCTTGGGCTGGAAGGGAGCTCAAGGATCATCAGGTTCCAAACCCTCTGCCAAAGGCAGGGTTGCCAGCTGCTGGACCAAATACTAGATCAGATTGCCCAGGGTCCCATTGCCCTGTCCTTAAAATACCTCCAGAGATGAGGCATCTACAACCTTTCTGGACAACCTGCACTTCACCATTCTCTCTGTGAAAACCTTCCCCCCCGGCATCTAATGCAAATCTTCCCTTCTTTAGTTTAAAATCATTCTCCTTTGTCCTATCACTATCTACCAGTGTAAAAAAGTTGATTTCCTTCATGTTTATAAAGGAGATTCCCTCTAAATATTGGAAGGCCATAATTAGGTCTCCCCACAGCCTTCTCTTCTCCAGACTGAATAACTCCAGCTCCTGCAGCCTGTCTTTATAGGAGAGATGCTCCAGCTCTCTAATCATCTTTGTGCCCTTCCTCTGGAACCTCTCCAAAAGTACCATGTTTTCTGTGCTGGGGGCCACAGACTTGGACACAGTACCAGATGGTTTCATCCAGATGGGATGAAACTTTTGTAAGAAGCATAACATGTTCTACCACATTCACTGTAGTGGCCTGGAATCAACTGTGTCTCTGGAAATAAGCTTGTCATTATAATACAGGATTTATTCCCTTATGAGATAGGTTTTTCTCCTCTTAAATTCAGCACAGTAGAAGAGCAATGACTCATTATCTATTTTTAGGTTCTTTAAAATGTAATTACACTTCATTACCCACTTTGTAATAATGCCAGGCATGGGAAGTTTTATGTAACTAATTGTACACAAAACTGCTATTGATATGAATGCTACTGAAGTCTGTTGCTAATAGCCGCAAGAATAAAACTCCCACAGGAATAAAATGGAAGATGACCCCAAATAAGTGACTGGTAAATCTAGAAATAACCTGAAAATAATACACAATGCATCTACCCTGTTAACTTCATTTTGTTCTACTGATTGTAAATGAGTGTGTAAAAAAGAAACAAACAGAAATCCAAAGAGTTACAGATATGAGCACTTGGAGCACAACTCTTTGACCTCTATTACAATTTTTCAAAATGTGAAAAGTACTCAAGGGATGTAATTTACATACCAGTGACAACCCGTATTGCTTTTACGTGGTACACAAAAGTAATAGGGAACTTGCAAAAGCAAGAATAATGTGCCATGCACTGGTTTTAGTTGAGTACTGAAGATGTCAGCATGTTTCATTAGGCCGATGGATGTGAGGAGTAATTATTGTGAATAAAGCCAAGTTTTTGACAGCACAATAATTTTTAACTTTTGCTAAGTGGTAAGTGGGTAGGATTTTTTGTAGCCCTTGAGTAACAGTTACTTGTACTAAGACTCTACCTTCTAATACAATCTATGCATGACTAAAGTGCACACAGAATAGTTCAGTACTGTTAGTGGCATGACTTCTGTCCATAGAAGTTTCTAGCCTGTTTCAGTCGCTGCGGATCATCATCCAAAATAATTTCAGCTTAGGAAGAAATGAATAAAAGACATAATATTGAACAAAGCTCCAAATAAGTCTGTTTTCTGTAGCTTTTGACTATAATAAAACAGATGAATTTTGTATGGTGGTTTTTCTTTTTCCTTCGATACTCCTTTGGTCAAGATGTTATGTTGATGCTAGTAAACATTAATTCTGATGAGATCCATCACATCAATTAAATGTCATTATGTATCATAAATGTGTTATAAAGAATTACATGTTGGTTTCACTTACAAGTCTTATAAATCACTTAGTTAGCTTGGTATAAGTTCATTATATACACATACATTTTTTGAGTATCTAGATATTATCAATTCTCTATCACATCATCCTGTAGAAGAAAACATTCTCAGCACACTTTCATCTGAATTTGCTTGCCTTCCTCAAGGAAGAGAGAACTTAAAGCGGGAAGTATTCTGCGACCAGTAAGTGCTTGTGCAGGTGTTCTCCTATTGTAATTGTATCAGTAGGCTATCAATAATTGTGGAGAGTGGTCATGGTGATGAGTAGCAAAGTTTTCAGGAATATAAATAAAACCAAATTCCTTGAGGATTGGCCAGAAAATGACAATGGCTTTATAAAGTTACTGTATAAATGTGCTTTGGGATTCAACCTTCTTCATTTCTCTCACACAACTTGAAACACCGAGGTATTTTGGCAATTAAAAAGTCAGATCTTTTACATAATTCAGGACCACTAGAATCTGAAAGTACTGACTGAAACTGACCAAATTCTTCTGTAGAGAGTGTTTTTTACAGCTAGCTGAGAAGGGTCGTAAACACGGTGCAGTTAATCAAGCAGCCATGCCACCTGCAAGGACAGTGAGATCAACAGGATGCCCTGGGATGGTGAGAAACTAACCATGGTTTTGTGAACTCGGCAAGGGAGTAACTTTCAGGATGATAACAACAAGCTGCAAAGATACTCGGGGATGGTATGTAATTGGGAACCAATGATGAGCTCCACTTTTGCAATATGTATGAGCTAATTATCCGTATTATAAAGGTACACGCAGCCAAGGAATAAACGAGAATAGCTGATCATATGTCAATGACAGGTGTGGTCATTTGCTTTTCTCCCGCCGTTCGACAACATTCTTCAAAGTGATAAAGTGAGATATGTGAGAGATTGGAAAAAATGGTGTGAAATGTGGAAATAGACATATGTTTTGTCTGTATCTGTTCACGAAAAAATCATTTTGTTTTTTTTTTCCCTTTAACATATTAATTGGGCCTTCTTTCCTCCGGTAAAAGATTTTCTTTTTTAAATTCAATTCCGATTTTAATTACTGCTCAAATAATACAATATTCAATAATACATTATAGTTCGTAGTTGACTTTCAAGGAATACTTTGATCAATAAAAGCTTTGTGCCTGTGTTCTTCTACTTTATGCACTTTTCAAGTACACCTGAGTGCTATTTTTGTGACAGTAATTGTGGCCTTTTAGGTATATTTTAATGATGTAGGGTCTGTGTGTGTATTTAAATGGGGGAGCAAAAGGAAGCTTAATGAGTAATAAATAAATAGACAACTCCAAGCTACATTTCATTAGCTGTCATTTCTCTGTGGAAGGGAACTGTTTAAATGCTGATATGAGAAATAAGGGTTTCAGAAAGAGGAGGAAAGTTCTGGTGTTGATTAAAGTAGAATCTGAAGGTTTTATTTGTTCAAATATTCTGTTAAATTACTCATTAACAAAGGAGAGAGTTAAAACGATAATGCAAAGATGTTTTTACATTAACAGCAACAAAAGCAACAGTAAACCCCGTTAGTTCAGTTTTTTTGTATGTTTCTATGTTAAATATATTTTGAATTCAAAGGTGGAAAATGTGTGTGAACGATGCTCTTAGAAATATGGTTTGATTTTTTGGGTGGTCCTGTGTGGAGCCAGAAGCTGGACTTAATGGTCCTCTTAGGTCTCTTCTGACTCAGAATATTCTGTATTACCATATCTCTATGGAAGTTCAGCAGTCTTAAGGAAATAACCTGAGTACTTGTAGTTGATGGTATGCTACCAAGCTGTTAGAACAATTCTTGTGGCTCTAGGATGTGTGGACTAGAATCGTATGAAACAGTCCAATGGCTAAGGGAAGAGGACTGAAATCAGCAGAAAGCATGCGGACACCTAATCATAAAGGTTAATCTTGCTAGCAGCAGCACGGTCTGTTCTTTGACAGTTGAACTTGCAACAGTTCTGGATTTAATTAACTCATATGGATATCGTCTCTGAGAATCAAATTGAATATACCGAATTTTACATAGGGAACTTCCCTGATCCTCAGATCACTTAGAGCTGATTTAAGGGCTTTAGTCTGTTTTTAAAGAATAATACTGCTGCTAATATTTCTCTTGTTTCTCTGTTGCTTTTAAGAACTGGAGAACCATCAAGGCTGAATACTGAGGTTGAGCATACTGAATCATTACAATATTCCTTTTCCTTTCACTCTTATTTAGCTTTCCATCAAGCCATACAAAGAAGGGTGGTTGTGTGTAGCATGGGTTTTGTGTATATTATTTTACTTGTGCACACACATTATCTGAAAGCATGGAAATACACTAAACAAGCTCTAAGATAAAATATATATAGGTGTGTCTATTTAATTTTAAATTTTATATATATATATATATATATATATATATATATTTGGAGAGTGGGGAGGAATGTGGAAATATCTGATCTGGAATGTAGCAAGATTTTTTAATAAACTTTAACTTTTTTAATAAAAAGAACAATCCTTTTTATCTGCAGCAGGAAACAAAATTTTAGAGCGTAGGTGGTATTCTCTGCAGAATCATTAATAGGCAGGAAGCTGGCAGAAAAGGATGAAAACAGGAAAAAATGCTAAAAGATTGGCTTCCTATTTCTAGCTCTGGGATTAAACTTCATCTTGCAACACATGTCCACTTTAGAATAAATTAGTTCACACTGGATACCGGACCACTTGTGAACCTTGTGGGATGGATAAATGAAGTTATAATAATGACTTTTATATAGAGTACTATACTAACGAGCATAGATGTTCCTGAAATTTTGTGATAACATGACATTCAGTGTGGGTTAAAGAGAATTTATTCAGCATCTTATGAAATTTTACAATTTGGACTGAATTAAACAAATACAACTGATGCAGAAGTTAATCCATTTATGTCATGTAAACTAAGTTTATCCCATGAACTCAGAAGTGCTCCAAGATTTCTAGAAACTCCTTGGGCTGCCAAGTAGGCAAGGAATTGCCTATTCACTGTGGCTTTCTGTAGACTAAGGGAAATCCTGACAAGCCTTATTTTTTCCCATTTTTCTCTGTACAGTGAAGCTTATTTGAGAGTTCATGGGGATATTCCTACAGTTGTCTGTCTATACTTAGTATGTACTTTGTAGTCAGAAATCTTTTAATGATTATTTTGTACTACTCTCCTCTCCTTATGCAGTCTAAAAAATTCAAGCAGATCCCACAGTTTATATGCACTTATGTATGCTTTTGTTTTTACAACAGGAAATAAAGAATGCAGTAATCAAAATAAATTTAACTATATGGAAATTTTTGCATAACACACTCCACTATCTGTGGAGCTGATCGGCTTAGAGGCTGTTCTGTGGATAATATATATTTTTGTTTAAAATTTCCATTTCCCCATTAATGAGAGCTACTCCATTCTGAAACAAATAAACTATCAAAACACATTTTCTTAATTTGAATGTTATTTGTTTTATAGTATTTCTGCTTTAAAATGTCAGTGTTTTCACCTGTTCTCAATAAAAAAGAATTTAAGTGACCATGCAAGTGGAGCTACTGGAATTAAAGCCAAACTGGAGAGTCTCTAACACTACAATATAAAATGTTTTGTCTGGCTTCAGGTTTGTCTTCCCAAATGATTTGGTAAGTCATCAAGAACTGTAGATTCACTTATATTTGAGTGCATTGAGTAAAATAAAGCAGTCGGAGCATAAATGCATGCAACTTAAAAATGTATCATACTATACAGAGAAGTATTTAATATATGCTCAACTTTCTTTCAAAAAATGACTTTGAGGGGAGAAAAAAAAATTACCCCAGGGGAAAAAAAAGGAGGCATGTAGAAACAGGCTGTGTGAATTAAACATCTCAGAAGGGAAAAATCATTCTATTTAATTGTCTATAAAGTAGTCACTACAATTATTCTCATTCTGAATTTCCAAGTACTACAAACTATACAGAACATCAAAGTCAGTGGCAGTGAAGCAGTCTTAAATTTCAGTTACATATTTTATAGCAAAAGATATGTCACTAGTGGATATTTGCTAGTGAAAGTTCATCTCTTAGTTGAGATTTAGAGGAAAAACCAAATTTTATCATATAAGGTTTAAACATGTAAATGTTTTAACTTACTTTAAAATATAATCCTTTCTCGATTTATTTATAATCTGAAAAAAAATGCATTATTTATATTATTCAGTTTGAACTCCCAAGTACAAATAAATTGTGCCTCTCCATTTTTTAATTTCTTTTAGATAAATATTAGAAGCATCCTGATTTTTCTTACTCTGTTGCAAAGACTTATACTGCGTGAAGAGCTAGAAAAATGGCATACAAAAAACAACATTAAATAGAATAGAATGAAAATAAAAATCAGTCATTAGGTAGTACTTGTCCGATCTGTAAGTTCTTAATCAGTGTTGTTATAAATATAATTAAAAATCATGAACACTGACTAAGATTCAAAGCTCTGAATAATTAAATACAAAGTGAAAATAAATGAGTAAGTCGGTGGTCCTACTCCATTCTGTCACTCGCTATTTTTAGCTGGCTGAGAGTACAGAAAGGTTATGCCCATTTTTTACTAGCTATTATTTTTGCTTGAGTTTTTGTTTTTAGCACAAATTATTCAGTAAAACTTCCATATAACCCCAGGTAATTAAAAGTTACCAATCAGAAAATACAGTAGTATGAGAGAGAAAAAAATGCAGTGTTTTAGACATGTTTAAGCTGCTGTACTTGGAAATTTTAAGTAATCTTTTTATTTGGATAAGAATGTTGGTGTGTGCTTTTTTTAATTATATTTTTTGGTTACTTTAATGTTTTCTGATCTGAAGCAAAGAGATCATGGTTAGAAGCTGCAGGTCTGCTTAGAAAAAGGATGACTTGAATATACTGTGATTTATACTGCTCATGACTGGTAAAATTTATGGAAATAATCTAGCCTGAGCTGGGAGAGAGACAGGATGACCTAATGGATCACTTCCATTTCTTAGTTCTACTATTCTATTATTTCATAATAAAATGCATTAAAAATAAGTTTACATAACAGACTGGAACATCTCCAAGCTATCAATTTTAGTCTCCCAGAAACTTAATAAATATGCAATTTAAATGCTGCCTAAAGACATATTTACTGATCTGTTGGCATTTATTCTTCTATTGGAGATTATAGAATGCATATTTATGAAAGAACTCTCCCTAAGTAATGTCAAAATTTGTCTTCATTGACTAAAGCAGTAGGGCTCATAGAACAGTCTGAGGCTTTGTCCTTAATGGCAAATTGCTCTTGCTCTTATTTTGAATTCGGATCTGTAAGAGAAACTTTTCAAAGTAGCACTAGCTTCAATTTGTCTATGAATTTCAACAGGAATTTCTGTGGTCATAGTCCCCTGCGCTGCACTGGAAAATGTATGTTCTAGTTACTTTGCTAGTGTCAGATGCACATAGCTTACTGAATCAGAATCAGCCACAAACAATATGTATTATCTTACAAAAAACAAGTTGGTCAAATCTCCAGCTAAATCTTGTACTTGCTGAACTGGACAACTAGCCGTACTCTGGTTTCATCTGTTAGAGAAGGGACTAACCTACCAGAAGAAGAAATAAAAGGAATGGTCATGCTTTTACAAAGCCTGCCAAGGATAGGACAAGGACACCCTGATGGGCATATGTCTGCTTGTTATCTTCGTCTTAAGTGTTCTACTTAAGACATGGCTTCTGTATGATATTCTGAAAAATACTGCCAGTGTTCCCTTGCTTACTTACAGTTATTTTTTATCTGTTCAGTTGTCCTTTGTCCAGTACCAACTGTGCTGAGGATTTAAATGACAAGAGTTGCAACCTGCTCTTTGCTCAGCTTCACTGAAATTTGGGATACCTCGAAACCCAAATGATATAAAGTAAAACATGATAGGGCTGGAGTGTGTGTCTGTATTTGCATAAGATACTTTACCATATGAAGTTGAGTTGAATCGATAGGATTTAGTGATTCATGCTCAACACTGATTGCTTCTGCTGACTTTCAATTGATTTTTGGAAGGACGACTTGTACATTCTTACATTGAATTCTCCAGCAGTACTTAACAGATGGATGTGCTGGCTTACTGTATTGTCTCCTTATGTTCACATGAAGCTGTCTAGATTTCTTTGAACCTACAGCACTGAATGTAATGTACAAAAGACACCATAATGATGTAAATGGCTGGATTTAAAGCCTCCCTCCATGAGTTTCTTTTGGGCAAACTCTAGACATATAGGTAACATGCATAACTTAAGAATACTTAATAGCCACTGGTTTATACAACTAATCATCAATCTATAGCTAGCAGGCTGTTAGGCATTAAGCATTTGTTACTACAATGATTATGCAAGCATTAGTATTTTATCATGTAAACACTAAATAAAGTGCATTCGTTTTTCCTACTTCATGTGAAAATGCTGAAGTTCAACAACTGGGGGATGAACTATAAGCCTTTAGAAATGTGTCATGTCTTTGATAAGTGACTCATAATCATAACAAAATAACTTCTTTATTAAGCTATAATACTTTTCAATTCTTCACTGTTGTTGTCATTTCTGATCAAAATACTTCTTTGTTCCTATTTGGAATACTTCTAACTTTGTCTTCCAAACTCTATATCTTGTTACAGTTTTATCTGTGAGTTAACAGTCCTGTTAACTGTATCTGTTTTCCACCTACTTTTGAGGGAAAAAGAATAACTCCTTATAAACATAAGCTTAATTAGTCTAATCACAATCAGAAATATTGTAAAAAGTTAAAAAATGTAAGTTAAAAACTCAGATTATTTTTCTGAATCATTTAAAAGAAAAATATGAGAAGCACAAAAAGTAATGAAGTAGACTCAGAGTTTATGTTAGAATGCTTTTGCAATTATAACAGATCTATCAGATGATGTTAGAACAGAATATTATTGTGCTTGCAAAGGAGGGAATGAGGTCCACAGACAACTTTCTACTGATGGAGCAGTGGAGCAGTGTAATATGTGTTGCTTTGTTTGCTCCTTCGTGGACAGAAAGGGAAGTGTATCTTGCTGAGAATAAACCATTACACTTAACAGCAACACGAAACTTAAATTTTGACTGTTAAATATAAGGAGTTTCAAATTCCAGTGAGGAAGGTTTATTTAAATGAGGATTTTGCCTAGTCTTGCCATGTAGTTTGTTTCTGTTCACCTGGTTCTACATGAGCAAAACTGTAATTGTGATGGACAAGTAACATGTACCAGAAATAAATGAGCCTCTGCACTTTTGTCTAAATACTCTAAGTATTATCAAATTTTACAAATGATGAATGTCTTCATGGGTAAATATAAGAAGGACTAATAATCTTTCCTACTAATAAGTTTAGTAGCCATTAAAATATGCAATAGTACCTAATTATTTCTAACAGGCTGTAAAAATGTGATATCTTACTTGCTTAAGACATTCAAAAATAAGGTCTCGAATGGAGCTGATTGAAAAATACAGGACTATTCTCACATTTTTAGTGAAAATCTTTTCTGACATTTCACATGAAATAAAAAATGAATGTAAATAAGCAGACCTTTCAATAGCTAAAAATAGCATTACACTTCAACCAGTTAGGCTATGCCACTAAAACTGAATACACTGCGCACCTTTTTTTTGTCAGACAATCCAACTTGCTCTTTTCAGATAGATTCAGATAGGACGAATAGGTATCGGTAGTCACTCCTTATGTAATGCTAGAACTTAATAGAGAGTTCTTTTCATTGAAAAGATCAGCCCTGTAACTTCAGTTTTATGATCTTTAGAAAATACGATGGCAGCTAAAAGAAAAAGTGTTAGAAATAGAAAAGGGATGAAGGCTAATCCTCAATTTAACAGCATGAATTACAAAGGTCACTTTCAAGATCTGTTATTTTTTATTCCAAAGATATGAGCAGCAATGTTTCTTCTCCTATGTGACCCTTGTTATCATTAAATAAAAAAGCATGGAGCTTCAATAATGTCATCAAAGTCATTTTCTCATACAAATTCAAAGAAAAAGGTATGATATCTTTATACGAATCTTTATGAAGAAGATTATGAGCCGCTATAGGCTACTTTTCCTATCAGGCCTCATCAACAAAACAAGAATGTTTTTAAATCCATGTAAATATAAGGTGTTCTGAGTTATTTTCTACTTTCTTCCTTGTCATATTTCATAAAATACTCTCAGACAACCAACGGGTGTGTTGCTGTTGTCCAAGGCCAACAGCTGATTTCAGAGTAAGAGCTGGAAGGCACAAGGTTCTGCTGCCAGCAGGTGCCTTCCTTTTCCTTTCTCTGTGTCAATGAACTCCAGCATCCAAAGTCATCATAGCACCTGTGCTTAGAATAGCTTCAGGATAGTTTTGATTGATCTGTCACACTGAAGTGTTAGAAGTAATCCAGATATCCTAACAACTGACTTATGTTTCCATTTCACATTACCCGAGTACACTGCTAATTTACTGCTGCTTCCTGAGATTGTATTTTAACCTTATGTTTTTCTCATCAAATAAATGCCACTGAAAACCACTTCTGTGGAAAGTCTCAGTTTAGTGAAAAGCAGGAAAGAGCAGTAAGAGTTTCCTGGATAGAATAAAAATAGAAGATATCTCTTTAAAGAGAGTTTCATTTTGGATTCCAATAAAACTGACAAATTCATCTTTTTTCCCCTTCTTTATTTTTTCCTTTCTTAAACTTTAATAAAGGGTTATATCTGTGTGGTTTCAAATAATATCAGAGTATCTAATTATTTTTGTTAAAAATCCTGAATTGCTTCTAAGCTGTACTTTATTACATTCAATCTTAAATCACATTTAATTATTATCCCCTAAATAAAAGAAAGGAATGAAAAATTATGAAGCCTGCATGGAATATCTATTTGAATTCACTCTCTAAACCTTTAGCTGCTAATTTGATTATGAATTGAAACATTTTCAGAGTCTACTAATTCCACTGCAATCTTCATTTCAAATAACCTGACTGATGTCTCTTCTTGTCTGAGAACATTTGGCAGAGTATATAAGATTCGTATTTCCTCTGAGGCTTTTTTATTTTTTATTTATTTTTTTTTTACTTTTTAACAAAGAGAGGAGTACTTTCTCACCTCAAATCCATAGTTAACTAGACAAGCAGATGAGAATGTAGAAATCACAGCCTTGGCCCCTTTTCCTCTGGCTGAATTTCTGCAGCACTTCAGTTCAGTGCAGGGATTGGGTAGTACTATTACAGGAAGAAAATGAACCATGTTATTAGCCAGATCATTTGTATGTGCTTCTGAGTACCTGAAATTGGGTTGTTTATTCTGCTTCTCTATAAATGCTTTGGAACTTTCCAGCTTAGGTTGACTGAATTTGAAGAAGTGATTATTAATTTGTTTATCTGTGATTTTTTTCTTTCTTTCCCTGAACATTATTATATTTTTCTGCTAATTCTTTTCTGTATGTTGACTTGATGTATATCAGTTTGATAAAATATTGAGTAGGTAGTAATAATCTGAGTAAGACTTCTGATTGGGAACTCTATTTTGTACCCTCTTTATGAGAGATTTATCTCCTTCTCTCTGTGGTTGGTTTTTAATGTGAGCAATATTACACAAATCTAGTCAGTTTTTCTTTTCTCAGGGTGTTGAGAGAAGAAGGATGAATGTATAGATAACATAGTAAAGTGTGGATTTTTTTGGTTAATGAGTCATCTTGAATCTGTCTTGAATAATTAAAATTCTTTCAATTTTGTTTAATTTTAAAATTTCTATACGTAGAACTTCACATCTAAATATGCTAAAGATTAGTCTCTGTCCAAACTGGAATCCCCAGCCTATCTTTTATTGATGGTGTCACTCAGAGCATTAAATAGAAAATATTGCTGACTGATATGGCAACAAATGTTGGCCTGAAATACCTGAGACTGCATTATCAGTCTGAAGAGGTGTTACAACCATAAACTGCAGTAGAGGAAGCAAGTTCTGATATATTCAGGAGCCGAGAGTAAATGAAGTAAATCGTCACAGTCAGAAGTGTGGATTACACATTCAAGTGAAATATCCCTGCTATTTCAGACTGCAACTTCAATGCTTGCTTCCAGCAGTATTATTTTGATTATAGCTTAATGGAAATGAAATTAATGAAACTTACATGGGCTATGAAGGTGTTGCTTTCCATTTTCAAAAAGTGAATAGTCTCTTGCGGATGCTATCTTCATTTACCTCCAACAGTTCAATTAATCCTAATTAGACTTGTTTATTAGATTTTTATGTATGTTTATTTAGCACTGAAGCTTCTAGGATGTTCCTGCCCAAACAGTCTCAAAAAGCAAAATCAATTAAATGACGTAGCAGAGAGAACAACAAAGACAAAGCAGGATGTAGGGAATTTGTGATTTTAGAGATGCATTGCACCTTTAAATCTTCATCTCTAGATAAAATGCCTCCTTGAATTCACTCTGTGATCAGAGGCAATGCAGCGAATATATTAGTCCTAGTATCTCCATGACAGTGCCTGTATTAAAAATGGATGGACAGCTTCCGAATACCCATTGTTTGCTGTCACTGCAGATAGGATTCGGCTAATGAAACAGCTAATTAGATTTTTGTAATCCTGTTGTCATTGTTTGAGAGGTGACATTTTGCTTGAATTTCTCATGTGGATCTCCTCAGCCTAGAAAGGAATATGTTTCTCTGGCCAATTTGGCTCTTGTCACTTTGCTGGAATGGCAGTTCCCTCTGTTGGTGTAATGAAATTACTGCCTTCCCAAATGCAACTATGCCACTCAACATTTAAATTTAAAAAAAAAAAAAAAGAAAAAGAATAGGAGACGGACTATACGATTAGTCAAACAGGCTTGTGTTCAAAGCCATTCCTGAAATCAAATAGTAGAATTGGATTGAGTTCATAATGGAAGAATTACTTTGGTATTATTGCAAACATTATTACATATTCATCATCTTGCTGAGTGTGTGTGGATTTGCCAGGCATTCTCCACTCCCCTCTCCTCAGTTTTTTTCCAGTGCACTTGCAGCAAAGGGCATGGCAACTAAGTTAAAAGCAATATAAATTAAGAAGTGATTAAGACAAATTTGGGCGGATGCTGAATGTTAATCTTCCAGGCCAAATTCTTCAACAACATAAGAAGATACAGCTTCCACTGATAGCTCTCTGACTTCAGCATTGCACTGTGATGAGACTAATTTAGATGAGAATGCAGTCCTTGAAGCTTAACTGAGTTTTGTAAGTGTGCTGGTGATTTTTTCTTTTTTTTTTTTTTTTCTTTTCTTTTTTTTTTTTTTTTAAGGCTTCTTGCTAATAGTATTTCTGCTGGTATTGATTTCTAATGGGAGCTGGGAGCTTTATTCCCCAAGAGATTTTTGTAAAACCCTTGTAATTAGAGAAAGAAAATTACACTGACTGGGAAAGCTGTATTAATTGCTAACTCAATATAGTTTGAACCAGATCATATGTTTCTGCCTGGGTGTCCCCTTTCCATCTGTGGAGTTCTGAGTTCTGCCCACAAGAATGTCACTCTGAAGCTCAGACCTTTATTTGAAGGGAATGCTTGTTTGTTGCACTAAAATAATAAGTTAATAAACTTAAGGGAAGTTACAGGTTGTTGATTAGCCTTGTGATGTCAAACACATTCTACAAATTTATATAATACAAGAATACAATAAAGTAACATGTAAGGTATTTACATGAATCTATACGGCAAGTGAACTGTACGATTGACCAATTCATACTGGAATACTTGATAAAACAATTTGTGTGCTGCCATTTTATTAACACTATTTAACATTAGAACTATTGGGTCTATAGACATAAATGATAAATTTTAATGCCCTGCATTTCTCTAGCACTTTTAAATAAAGAATCCTAATTAATTATTGAGTTTCTATTAAACTGTATGTATTTTAATGCTTTATAAATGCATAAATTGTCTCATGACACCATCACTGAAGATGATGTCTCCATAATGTTATTAAGCAAACTTCAAAAAAAGAAAATTAAGTCTTGGGTCAAGTTAGAAGCCAGGCAGGATTAGAAACTGAATCTTCTGAGCTCCAGCTGTCAGTGAGTCTTATTTGCCTGTTCATCTTTGTGGTATGCAGCAGACTATTTTGACTCTGTTTTTTTACTTTGATCACAAAATATGTGATTTATAGCAATATGGGTCAAAGATATAAAAAGGAATGCTAAAACCTTCCATTATCATTTCAAGTGTGAAAACAATATTTGGATCAGATATGTATCACAGAATTAGTCCTTTAAAACAAAACAAATCAAAACAAACAAACAAAAACAACTAACCAAAGAAACAAAACCCCTAAAAAGTAATTTGAAAGGACATTCAGGAATTGTTTTAGATGCTTTCCTACAATTTTATAGTGATTTTTTTTCCCCCCTATACTTTAATCAAATGTTTCATGAATCTCCTATTGTCATTCTTTGTCTTATGTATATTTAGAATTCAGCTGGATAACTGTTTTGGTTTCTTCAGATAATGTTGTGCAGATTTTGCATAGCTGAGATGTTTTGCTTTCAGAATTCATATGGAATGGACTAAATTACACGAACTGTTACTACTTTCACAGCATTGTTGGAAGCCTGCTGATCTTTTGCCTAGATCTTTAAATGTTTAAACATTGCCCTTAGAATGCATATCTGTGAAGAATTGCTCATACCTTTGAGTTTCTTTGTGAATTGCCTAGGAGTCTTTTGGAAAAAAAGCTTTTATAAATAAAGCAATGTTAACTTCTAAGAGACAAATCGGTAAATTTTAATCATAAATTTCTAGTGGTCATTTCAAAGCCAATTCTTTTTAGGCACTGAAAAATTTTGGTTTTGGTTTGTATGTGGGCTTTTTTGTTTGTTTGTTTGTTTGTTTGTTGTTGTTGTTTTTATTCCTAAGATGTTGAAATACTTTTCTTCCTAAAAATAAAAATGGCTCACATGGAGTTGGATGATTTGGGACCTGATATAATCTAAATGGCTGATTTTTAGCATGGGTCACGCCAAGCTTTCAAAGATGCTAAAAAGGCAATTCTGTATTTTTTTCAGGATATTGGCTCATCTCTTGATTATGGACATTTGTCCAATCTCACACTCTTCTTTGGTTTTCAGGTATTAATGAGTTTGGCCACGACAGACACAAAATCAGTCTTCTTAGTTAACATACTTGTAAATCAAAACTCTCAGAATAATCTAGTCCTTCTACCTAGCTGCTCATTATTAGTGATAGCTGCATGAAAAGAAAGTTGTGCATTTCTCCTGCTGTTTATCCTCCAGCAGAAAGTATAATCCTTTGTTTGTAGACAGCACAATTAGCAGCTTTGGAGATCATAATTATTTCATCCCAGAGGCTTAAAAGAAATGAGGGTGAAAGATACTCTTAAACTATGTATGAAAGTATTGAATTTATTTATGTTACTTCTAATCACTCTCAAAATTTCAATTGCCCATGGGACGGGGGAATGTCTATACAGTTTGAAATTAGATGTATGAATGGGTTACTCGTATGTGTACATTCTGAGATAGCTATAGGACAAAAGGGAAAATAAACAGGCTATGTACCTAAACAGAATATTATCTGATAATGGAAGTGTGCCTGACTGTTAGAGAATAGATTTAATCTTCTGAAGCACGCTCATGAAACTGGTGTAAGCTAACTTGACAGAAGTCTGGGAAAAAGAGAACACGACCCCTGACCAGGATCATTTTTTGTTGTTGTTTTGTTTGTCTTCTTGTCTCTTAACAAATGTTCTTATTTCATCAGATATTGATACAGTATTCTTGGTTATATTTACAATGTAATGGTTTGCAACTGTGTTTGCCTTTCAGTATTTCACTGTCCTGTACTTTTCCTAATAAAGCAGTGAATATCATACAGATACATTTGAATATCAACATCTAATGTATCTGTATCTAAGGTATTTAATGGATATTAATGTCCTTCAGAAACCAAAGTCAGTATTTGCTACATACAGCATCTGAGTATAAGAAACCTTAGTCCAAAAGTCAGTGCTGCTTCAGTGCAGAAAGACCAGTTGCAAAATCAACTTTGCTAGTAGGATTATGGTACCCTTTCAGCCAATAATTTGGAACACTTACTTCAGGAACCTAGATCATTCAATACTGTGAATTCTCACTGGAATTGCATGATAAAATGAAAAAAAAAAAAAAAAGTGGCCTTGAATGATTTGGTTCTATGACATGGAGTATGTGGTTGGACCACCTAGGAATGGGGCAGCCATTGCCTTTATAACCAATTTCAGAAACTTGGCAAATTCTTTTGACCATTAGGCACTGGTAGTAGGTTAAGTGTATTCAGACATAGCTCTGTGTAATCTGTTATTGATTGTCGTAGCTGACTTCTTCCTGTGAGGGAGATTTTAAGGAGTGGTTTGTATCTCTACCTTAAGGCTGTGCTGTAGTGATTAATTTTTATTTTCCAAGACCTCCCTTAGAAGTAGCCATGAAAACAAATGTCTCGTGCTTTGATCACAGATGGTTGTTATCATAAATTTACATTCTTGCAAAGCCTCTTGCTTCAGGCCCTGTCACCCAAACTGCACCAGCTGATGTTATGTTCTGTGTTCTCAAGATATTTGCATTAGTTGCCCATTCCTCTTACAGAATGCATTTCAAAGTATTTTCTATTCTTATTGTGTCTTCTAAAAGTATATCACAGGGATATTACTCCATTGTATCAAATAATTTTACATAAAAACCAGTAGTAAATTATTTGAAGGTATCTTTATGGTATCTGTTAGGGTGAGTTAAAAGACAAACAAAAAACCAAAACCAACTAACTATCTAATGGAGTGCTGGCCATAGTTCCCCTAAATCCACTTACTTTAACACAGAGCCCACGGTTGTGTGTTAAAGTACATTCTGGAAATACTATCTTTCATTTCATTGACGTACTGATTAGTTAGAGTATCTGTGAGGGATGTCAGGCTATTTACTAAGCAGATGTTAAAGACAGATGTTTGTTGTTCTGCTCTTTCTTGAAATCATCTTCTTCTAGCTCTGATGGGAAAGCTTTGGGTTTATTGTTTTTGTTTGTTTTTTAATTATATTTTAGAAGTCCATTTGACTTTATATCTCAGCAGAAGCTGCTGTTAGATATGATTTTTTACATGTTAGACTCTCTGTATTGGGCAGCAATTCATAAGATGATTTAAAATTTCAGATGAACGATGTATCCTGCTTGAATGTGATCATTCACTGAAACTGTGAAGCTGGGCACCGCACATAAAAGTGTGATTTAGGCTTGGGGCTTTTGGAGAAAAAGCAGATGATGGTGCTTGCAGAATTACTAAGGGCATGTAATGCAATGCAAATATTCAACCACAGCAGAAAGAGCCCTGCGGGACAGTCCATGGGAACAGCTGTGTTTTAGCATGGTGAAAACAGGCAGCCTGTTTTACTGCTAATATATATTGAAAATGAATATTGTGAGGAAATGAAAACTGTTTACGAAGCAAACGTACTCAAGCTGTGGGAGAAAGCTGCTTTTCGTTTCTTGCTTAAAATGTGAAAGAAATGTTTCTGTTTTGCTTTTGTTTCTTCTTATATGATCCATTGTTTGTATAGCACTGTGTTGGGCTCTCACAATTCTACCAAGGTAAGTAACTGTCAAATGCTTACTCTGTGAGGTAACATAAAGAAGGAAGAAGTTCTTGTGACAGTATTATATCACTGACTGATTCTGAACAATTTGATCTACAGGAATGTGTCTTGTCTGTAAAATGGATATGATAGTTGTGATATAGATGTACATACTACTAAACTATTTGGCTGTTTGGATCTTTTTTTGCAAAAACCTGCTTTATAGTTGCTTATTGTTAAATCTGATTATAATCGAATAATAACAGTTAGTGCCAAATGGAAGAGAAAACTTGGGAGCAGTCTCATTCACATGTTGGATGTCTATTACTTACACACTGGGTGAACATTGCCCTCTGCTGAAACCTCTAAGAGTTCATAACTTTGAAGCACCAATGCACTCAGTTACACTCAATGTAAATTATGAGACAATATGGTAGAAACTTGTCTCCTTTTGTGGTCTGTTCACAGTAGGAAAAACAAAGCAAAACAACAGAAACAAAAAGCCAAAGCAGATATATGAACAAAAAAATGCACACCAACCACACATGATTGTGCATTTAGGTTAGTAAGACAGCTCTCATTGTCGTAAATTTCTGAATCTGGCAGTTATAATAAAACAGTTGTTCAGGTAAACAGTGCTTTCCTGAGAAATTATGAAAGGATCAAACATGCAGATATCAAGAGTCTGTACTAAGTTCTTAGAAGCATTTATTTCTTGTGTATATATGTCTATACATCTATACAAACGTCAGGTCCTCAACCGTTTGTGTGCTGCTCTTCAGCTGTTTGGTGATGTCATATCTGGGGAATGGCCTTTTCATAGTGACAAAGAGCAGGGAACTATGACCCATTCCCTCCTGTTGCTGCATGAGATTCAGACAAATAAGTGTTCTCTTCAGGACAGAAAAAATATGCTGGGATGGATCTGATAGTGCTTAGCATACATCACTGCAATTCTGAAGATGCTTTTACCACATGCTTCTGCCTAGAATACCAGTAGTATGGGTTTAATTTGCTGAGGTATAGTCATAAACCTCAGTATGATGAGAAAAGATACTACCACAAAAAAGCAAATGAGGCAATATTAGAATTGTTTTAGGCTATTATAAAACACTCTTCAGTATGATAGTATTTTGGATTTGCTTTACTTTCTTTCTATGGCATTTTAGAAAATTCTTTTAACTTCATTCTGTAGCTGCTCTGTTTTTGTTGTTGTTGTTGTTGTTTGTTTGTTTTTGTTGTTTTTCTTTTGTGAGGTGTTTATTTGTTTTGGTTTTGTTGTTTCTTTTTTCTACAAATATTATTTAGCTTTACTTTCTCAAGAAAGATATAAAAGTTCAGAGTGTCATCTAAGTTGTATGAAAAGTGAAAAAGTTAATACATTTTGATCTCATATCTCAGAGAAAACCATTTTAGTAAATCTTCGCCAAATTTGAATCTAAATTATATTATTATAAGAATTATTACTATATTATTATATATATTATATCATTATAAGAAATTATATTATTCTTAACTGTGTTTTGGTCTTGATAAGAAGACATAAAAGTAAATGGCTGCTTGATAGATATTTTCATCAAGTAGGTGTTGTGCCTAGATTAAATATGCTTTGCATATTAAATACCAATATTTTTTTAAATATAGATATTCAAATAACAGTTATATCCTGTTTTCTTTTAGACTGTGGTATTCTGCTAGTACCATGAATGATACTGTAGATAGAACAAATCTTGGGGAATACCTTTGTGCAAAAGTGGCATAGCAGGTCCCTCTGTCCTTGCTTCTTCTACTCTGTTTCAGCAGGTGCAGGAGGATGTGTAAGACATATTTCAAAGCACTCACAGCTGGGTCTTTATTGGCCTCTATCTGTTAGAACCTTAGTATATCCCAAATACTCTGACCAAATCATTAAATAATAAATATATTTTCACTGTTTCAGGAAAGGGTTAAACTTTGAATTCAGAGTGTAGCACAGTGTTCAATCGTTATATCAAAATTTAATCATTGGTGCTTAGATTGTTTCATCTATGTGATCAGTTGCTGTTAAATGCAATATATTGCATCGAATAAGGAGGACTAATGCACTGAGCTCTCAGAGAAATTTTGTATAGGTTAAATATATTATTTTGCAAATTGTGAAGAACACTGGGGAGAAAAACTACAGGACTTTTTTTCTATATAGTATTTTTCTATTCCTCCTTTTTTAGACTTCTTTAACTGTTGAAAAGTCTGTGTTTGAGAGAGTTAATCAAAATTAGACCTCTCCACAGGTTCCATATTTACTCGCTTTCTAATTTTTTTTTTCAAACACACAGAGAACGTTATTATTTATTTATTTATTTATTTTTTTGCCTGAGGAATCAAAGGCTAATAACTTAGTAAGTTTTTACTTGTTCTTATTTTTACAAGAAAAAAAATACTGTGATTCTGGTTGACTAACAATGTTTGTTAACCTTATACTTGTAAATATTTAATTCCAGGAGAATTTAAAGAAATTAAAATGTTTTTTTATTAAAAAATGAACTGAAATTAGGCCCAGCTTAAATCCTCTCTTACCTTACTCCTTGTCAGATGAATTTAAAGATAAATAATGGACAAAGTACTTTAAAATGAGTCTACGCTGCAACATATACCAAGAGTATTGTTAATGAAGAGCATACATTGTAAGATACCTATACAGTCTGTACTCAAATGTTGGGGTACTGAAATATCTAGACAAATTTAGATTAAATGTGAAATAGTTGCTGAAAGTAAATCTTTTTTCAAGAAATTAAGCTGATACTGGAATTTCCATAAGTGTGAGTTGATTAATTTTTTTTTCTCATTTGTATATTTTTTTGCCCGTTTGTATATTCAGAAATTCCGTATTTGTGCTGCTCCTTTTTGCACTTTTGTTGTGCATTCTCTTTTCCTATCACATCATGAAACTGCGTTTGTACTGGATGCAAAGGTAGACAAAAAAGGTTACTTATTCAACAGGATTATTATAGACCCTCCAATATGAGAAAATCTAACTATTGCCAGTACTGATAGATACTGTCAGCTCATTTGGGAATTGCTAATTACTATGGTAGTTTTTTTTTTTGGTTGTTGTTTTTTTTTTATTTTTTCTTTATTTTTATTTTTAGCTCTGCTTGTTTCTTTCTTACTATAAAGATAGATAACTTTTTAAAAACTGTTACTTGAATTGCCATTTTCAAATAAATCTGTACGACTGAGAAATATCCTTAATATTTCAAGTTTACTTGAAATTTCTTTTCTCTTTGGGAACATGCTCCCAGACCTGCCACTCTGGCTTTTGCATCATTATTTTGATTGCTTCCAGAGTTCATTTGCTACAACATTTTCCTGATGCTTTTGTAATGTTCTCAAAATCTGTGGAGGAAGTAGACATATATGGTATAGCTTTTGTGTATGTATTTTGTGACCTCATTTAATTCTCACTGGCAGTAGTGTAAAACAGTAAAAGGTTATATTAAACTACTTAATCACAATCAAACTTCAATTTGCTTATTTGAAAAAATACATATTTTGTTTGTGCACATGTTTTTTTTCCAAGCTATAATGAGTCAGTGGAAGTTTGGATCATTAATTTCAGAATAAGCAAGTCTAGGAAGAATAAATGTGTGCATTGCAATAGCTAAGTCATCACCATGAAGAGGACCTAGTGTTACAATAGGAAAGAATGTTTCTTAAACTGAAACCATGGAATAAATATAATTTGAGTCATGGAGAGAAGAACAATTCATCTTACATAGGAGAACTGAGTATTTCTAAATTAATACATTTATCATTTGGTGCTTTTTTTTTTTTTTTTTTTTTTTTTTGGCATTTAGATTCAAATAATTGCTTGAATTTATAATGCTTTGGACAGGTTTGTTCTGAATTCCAGGGTATATTTACTTCTTTTGCAGCTACACATACAGAGACCTCACAACAGGAATTGAGGGCTGGGTAACATTTTGAACAAAGACTGTTATAAAAGATCCAAGACAGATACAGTTAGATCAATTCACATCAATAGACTCAAAATGAGGTGCTCGATAAAAACCTAAGCCCATCTGAAAATATGAAATACATCTGTTGTTCAGGAAATACTTTATCACAGGTCTAAAAAAAAGACAGTTCTGTGGTATGAGTACAGACGAGATATGCTTTCATTTCCAAGGAACATCACAGAAGATCTGGAGATCTAGATAAGCTTTTCAGTGATTGGAATAACTCCCCAGGGCACATGAACTGCTGATCTCCATCATTTACTCTAGGAAGTTTATTTTCTACATTTTCAAAAGTTCTATACACCAGAAATGTTGTTTCACTTTGCAAAAAATATTGTATTTTTGGTTTCCTTGCCTTTCTGGTAACTTGGAGAACAGGAATGTAATTTTTGATCTACTCTCAGAGATATCTGGAGATGTCTCTGGATGGATAAACAGATGAATCTGCTGAGATTTCTGAGAGTTATTAACCACATCTGTGTTTATTTGTAGATTGTGACCTGGCTTCTTAATCCCTTTTATCACTCCATAAATTTGATATGTTTTCACAAAAGAGCAGTAGGTATTTATTCTTTAAAACAAACAAACAAACAAACAAACAAACAAACAAAAACATAACAGAATCAATTAGAATCCTATGAGAATGGTAATAACAAATATACAAAAAAAAAAAAAAGGGGGGGGGGGGGGTTGTAAAGTGCAATTTTTATTTCACTGATCATCATAGAAAAGCTACTTCCTTAGAATAGTTACTATGTATTAAAAGAGTTGATCAAGACTGCCTGCTTCCCTCAAATGTGCCTAAATGATGATAGAATGCATCTGGAGATTGTATTTGGGGGGAGGAGAAAAAATCCCATTTTCTCCTTATTTTTTTACATTCAATATATAATTTTGTCAGCTGTCCAAAATTGTTCAGAAGAGATAAGGATAAAATTAAAGAGCTTCTGTTTAGAAAAATGAGAACTTAGACTGGATGACTGATGGCAATTATGTTGTGAGGAAAACATTTTGCAAAACATCCACTGGAGAATCTATAAATATATGCAAATCTTTCAACTTGTTCCCATAATTCTTACAATTACAGCAGTGTTGGATAAGTGTAAATTCTGAGAGCTCTAAGTACACATAAATCGTGGTCCTGGCTTGCTCCAAAAGCAGGATGTCTGGTTTTTGAAACAGTAAAACATTGTTGGGAGAAGCTGCTTTTTCTCATTAATTTATTCATATATTTATTCTTGTTTTAATCTGCCTGTTCAGTATAATGTAACAGATAAAAATCTTTTTATAATTATTAAATGTGAACTGGAAAGTTTTTAATATATTATTAATGTTATGTATAGAATAATAAATTAGATTTCAAATGTGATAGATATCGAATGTGACGTTCCTTTTCATAATTTCAGAACCTACAAGTATAGGTATGAGGTATGAACTAGATATTATTTGTCATGTCTTTTTTTTTTTTTTTTTTTCCCTCGATTCATAAATCTGAGAATTTATTAGAGTTCATTTGTGAAAAGCTATGTTTCTAGCTTTAAACCTAGAGGTTCCATATTTAAAGACAGTCCAGAATATTTGCAGTTACATTAAGAAAAGAGTTAATCCCGTATACCAACTGTGGTAGGCATCCTTTCATCCTCAGGATGATCTTCTTTTGATCAGTAGACACAAAAAGCTTACTCTTTCCCCAGGAAGCAGAATTGACTGGAACAAATCTACCACTCTTATTTTCTGAAACAGTCTTACCAAAATACAGTAATGATTCTTTTGCTGCACTTCTGAGAACACTTCCTTGCTTCCCTGTCCTAAGGAAGGGAAGTGTCAGTTTGATGTCTAAATGCAATATAGTCCTCTTGAAGTAATATTTGTAGAAGAAGGGTCTTTCACAGAAAAACAAAATCATGGAGGGTTTAATAAACAGAATTACAGCTTTGTGGAAATCAGATTGCCATCATGCAGTAAGCTGAGATATATGAGGGAAAGAAAAATGTGAAACTTTTTGATGTGACTGACATGAATAGAGTGAGGTAAACTGTTGCAATTGTGACTGTTGCTATGGCAGCAAGCTCAAAAATTTCATTATGTGCTGTCATTAATATACAAAATAGATTTTTGTCTCAAAGCTGACTGGGACAGACAGTCATTTCTTTGCAGTAAAGCTCTGCTTATATATCTATTTAGAAATATAATTCCAGTAGAATGGATAGGAAATATGTAGGCCAAGTGTAACTCACATGCAGACCTCATGGGGGTATTCGTATTATGACAGCCTTATTTTGTTGAATGTCTCTTCTTTAGCCTGTATTGAACTCGTGATTTTATTGGGCAAAGGAGGATTGAGTGATGCATTGTTAGCGTGTCAGATTCTCAGAGGTGCTGTTCAGAAGTAGTTCAGTGGAAGAGCTAAGTGATTCTGAAAGGAGATCTCAGTTCTTTTTGATTTTTGTGCAGATACCAAACATAACACATGTACACACACATATATATCCTCACTGAGAATAATCTCAATTAGTGTGACTTACCTGCAGCCTCAAACACAGCCTTACCTTGGATGCTCTTTGACAAAGATTGACTCTTGCAGCCCTTTCCTATACTGTGATATTAAAAATAAAATTCAAGTCTCTCAGCTGTATCATGTTTTCGTCCATTCCTCACTACTATAATATCAGTTGCTTTCTCTAGTCATCCAAGGACATTATATTACTCCTGTCAATGTCAATCACTACATTTTGGAGCTCTTAATAGATAATGAAAATTACCCACCTTTAAACCTTTCTTGGCCAACATATCTACAAAAACTAAATGGAGAAAACCATTAGTATATAGAGATTTGTTCCTCAGTCTTCTCTATATCCCTTGTTGTTGTGTGTTCCCCCTCCCTCCCCCCAACTGAATTTGCAAGCATTTTGTGGAAATAATGTTTTCTTGTTTCTGTTTTTAATCTTGGAGTTGCATAATGTTTTTACGTAGGATATGTCATAAGGATTGCACACACAAAGTAAAACAAATTGCATTGATTGTAACTATGATGCCAAACTATCAGAAGATAAAGAAATTCTTAAGGAAGAAAACATAATTATCCAGGATCATTTCATTGGTGAAACCTAGTGTTAATTGCCTAAGCAGTCTGTAAAATAGCATGAGAGATTGCTCACAGAAGTCTGTTTATTTCTTATTCAGTCGTGGATTACTTTTTTTAAAGAATCCAAACACATTAACTTGATGCTAATAGTATGAGTTTTGTTTTTGTTGAATGCTAGCATAAAGGGAAGGTCAAAAAACTAGTTATTAGTCCTTTTTCTGTATAACTCTTGCAAAAGAAATTTTACGCTGACATCTTCAGGTGAATTTCTGTGTTTATTAACAGTAGTGGTATGTCTGCACTGAAAGAAGATTTATATTCACCCTTATTGAGCAGCACACTTTAGGAAAGAAATACAGACCAGGCAGCTCTGTCTCTCTAGTGAGCATACCAGAACAGTGCCCATTAATACTTGTGGATTTTATGGTAGAGCCTTTGACGAAGAGGAAGTCATAGATGATGCCCATTTTATTTCATATAGATTACTTATTTGCTTATAAATCAACATATATTTTGTTCTCAAGGTCTCTGAACCCCAGTACATCTCCCAGTTCAATATTACAATTAGGAATTTATAACTGAAATAGTTCTCAATTACATTTCTGGGTAGATACAAAATCTTTAAAACAAGATATCAGTTATATTTTTTATAGTGGTGCAGACATTAATACATTTAATATATGTGAAAGGAATTTACTTCTGTGATCTAGACCTATGCTTATTTAATCACATAAAAGAAATCACAGTATCGTGACATGAAATAAAAAAGAGATGTTACTTAAAACTTAAATTACAAGAAAGCTTGATATTAATTAGGACAATCTATCTCATTCTTTTTTCCAGAAATGTCATCCATAAAAATGCCTCACAATGAATTCGAATGAAATATCTGTGAAAACTCTGGGGGTAGCTGTCACAAAAATTATAAATCATACGTATTTCTGTCCCATTTCAAAGTCTATAAACACTTCATCTGAAGATCTGGCAGCCCTTATCTTATTCAAGTAGATTATGACCTAAAAGAAAAGCCTTTTAGAAAATTGGTAAAATTGATTGTTAAATATTAAATGTCTATCTGTTGGATGAAGTCCTAAGTGCTACGGGGATTTAAGATATTTAAAGTTCACTCTGTTTCTTTCTTAGTTGGATCTTAAGCTGCCTTTCACCTACTCTGCTTATGCCTTTATCAGATGTTGTCTGGTTATGACAGAGTTAGAAGACACATTGGAATTCCACCAATAATTTGTGCTAATCACTCAGTAATTTCTCCTTACATTAGCTGGCATGCTGCTAAGTGTTGTTTGGTTGGTTCTTTTGTTTTGGTTTTGGTTTTGTTTTGTTTTCCACCATTATGAAAGCATATTTAGTGTCACTTCCTATCACACATTATTTAGGAATTATTTGGACTACCCAGAGTGGATAGAACTAAAATATTTAACAGTATATAGAATGATTCCTGCTAACAGTATATAGAATGATTCCTGCTGAGAAAAATCACATTTTGTGTTTCACAAATAAAGCATTAGGACAATCAAATGCAAACTGCCTGTCATAACAACACAAGAAAGATTCTCCACCAAGCGTCCACATATCAGTGACACTTCCATGTGATTTTGTCACAGAGAGCAGTCGTTGTCTCTCTTGGGTGACTTCTGCTGAGATTTACCACAGGAAAGCAAAAAGTGTACACACAGCACCCATACAATGCATATTCACCCTTTCACTGCAGTTGACAGAGTGCTGCTGTGCCCTTTAACTTCCCCCTACTGTCTGCCATAAGAAATGTAGAAGAAAAACCTCAGGAATTATAAACATCAGTTTTCACCTGAAAAGATATTCTTTGAGAAAAATATTAATGTGAGAAATAGTAATAGTAGGGAAAAGACAGAAAAGGATCATTGCAAACTAGCTTTAAACTTGTGAATAACTTATGCAAAGGAGATAGTAGTTCTCTGGTTTACTTTTTTGAAGAGCGAACACAGAATTGTATGTTCCTCTCTGAGGTGGCCTTGCTTAATGTCAGTTATGAACTACTATGACAAGGTTAAGCTATATCATAAGAAAACTTTAAAAGTTACCAGAAGTATAAAGAAATATAATTAAAGGTGAGACCATAGCCTGATTAGGAGTGAAGAATGATGAAGTGATAATTGCATATGCATTTCAGAATGTAGAATTGGATGGGGATATTTAAAGTATAATAAATCAGGAAATAATAGATAGAAAAAGTAGAACTAAATCAGGAATTTTTCTGGTAGCTAGGCTTACGTAAGATGTTTTGGGAAATGGTAATTTTGGCATTTGGGACATTTTAGCTAGATATGTGAATAAAATGTAGGATACTAGGAAGTCTGTCATTGAAAAGAAGTGGTTTGCATAAGCTAGATTGCCTTTTTCATCTTTTGAGTGTTTAGTTCTATATTTTGCTTGAACTGCCTCGTCCGGACAGGCTCTGATTATTTCTATTTTTTGCTCATCTAATTTTAACTTTGACCATCTCTAAGCTGTGTCAGCGGAAGCAACACCGACAAAGAAATGCTCTGTCTTTTAAACTGTATTTTTAGATCCTGAATGATCAAATGCGAACTGAGCTTTTCCACAGTTTTTCAATATTGCAGCTGGGCCTGCTTCGGTGTTGCCTTTTAAGCTACTCACTGCAGATACACCAGAGTGCAAGGTCTGAGGGTGTGGATTAGCCAAGCAAGCCGTTGTCTGATTGCTGGGGCACTCATCCATCTCTAGCTGGACATGAAACACTCCTGTGGTGTCTCTATACTAAGCAGCCTTCTACTTACAGTTCAGAGGCATGCCAGCAAATACATGATGGATTGGATGAGTGTCATACTTTGAGCGCTGCCCAGAGACATGCATTTTACTAGAAGTAAATTTCAGTGTAGCAATGATCTGCTGTCAATATTCACTCCAGCCTTGTCAACTTTCACACAGTAAGCACTAAGTAGGTAATTAAAATAAGAATATCAGGTGTTTGTTTTTCTTAAAGTTTCCTATGACAAATAGTATCAATTCAAAATGCTTTTTTTTCTTTATTGCAATTTTGTCTTGGATTGTACTCTACAGAGCAGATGTTCATTGAGTGAAACATTCAGGCCTTGAACACCTGTACACACATGAAATGTGCACCTAGAAACCTGCAGAAATGTTTGAATAAATGCCACTTGTGAGAAGAGGTGGAATATTTTTATGTGAAAGTTTCTGAAATGAGCCCTGCATGCATAGTTGATACTGTATTGATCACATAAAAGGAAACAGTTTTGTTATCCTCATTAAAGGTCTCAGAGGACTTTTCACAATGTAAAGAAATGCTCTTTCTAGCTTATTGCCAAACAGCTCTAAATTCAGTGGAATAATGTTTATCTACTCTTCTTCTTGTAGTTTTAATTGCATACAACACTGTAGTAATCATATATAATATTCTTGGTTGTCATTCCTTTACGTTGCACTGTGATAGGATATTGCAATGTTCAGGAAGGTGTTTTTTGTTTAAATCCATGTCTTGTCTCCAAACTTGTGTACTTCAAGTTGTTTCCTTTTTTGGAATGTTCTCAGACTATGGCAGTCCCACAGGCAAGCAGGTAGAAAATCAGACAAGTTGCTGTTTGCAGTCTTTCTGAATTTCATCAGAATTCATCAAAATCAATCTACTTTTGCAAAATGCTTCAATTTGGTAGATGAGTGTTTTGCAGCAAAAGCTTACTTTCATCAAAAAAATCCTATTTAGCTCTATTCCTTATACTGTAGGATAGAGATGAAACAGATGCATTTCAGTCAGAGAGCATGACTGATTGACTTTTCATCTCCTTTCTATCCTCTTTCACTTAATTGCTATTATATGATATCAAGATGGGATATGATTATATGATATCAAGCTACAAAGCTTATAGACTACATTGCAACTTTTAATACTTGTTTATATTGATTGTATCTGTAACTAATTTCAGAATTAATAATTTTGTACATAACATATCATGTGTGAAATACCATTCTTTGTGTTTATGTTGCTGAAACTTCCTTTGCAGACAGCATTTACACATCACTTAATACTTTAGATGAATCTTTGAAGTACTCATGCTGGTTGATAACATCTACAGAACACAAGAGAAAAATAACACATTAGTAAAGGGAATTAAGGCATTTGTCAGGACAGTATTTAAGTATGCTGTTAACTTAGAAGTATAAATGTACTTAAGTTTATGATGTGTTAACATACAGAAGTCTCTTCCTGAATTGATGACCTAACATGGAATAACTAAAGGAAAAAGACAGACTGCCAAAAATACATGATAAAGAGTATTAATAAACTTGATATATAGGGCAAGTTCTGGCCAAATATGCAGCTTCCCGGTCAGAGTACCTGAGGAGAATAAACATGATTAATATTCAATATTAATTGATAGGAACACAGCATATAAAATTTTTGATATTACCAACTTAGGTGACAATGACGAAGTCCCACCGACAAACTCTGATGCCTTTTCATTAGTTTTCTGTGTGGCAGTTGTTTTCTATATTTAGGAATATTTATTTATTTATTTATTTATTTATTTAAGAAAAATTCATTATGGAAACTAAAACTTCTCAAAAATACATATCAAAATTTTTTGAGTGCGAGAAAAAAAGAATTATTTTTTTTTCCTAAAGGAGAAGTCACCTTCAGGATAACAAGTAATGGTGTGGTTAGAATAACCTTAAGGGACATAAGAAGCTGCAGTTCAGTTTGTCACTTTGCTTGGAATCATCATCACTTTCTGCAAGTGATCTAGTATCCTTGAAGGACAGCAATATTACACTGTCTCTCAAGTATGCAGTAAAATGTACTTAATGTATTATCACTTTTAAAGCACTAGCTATTCACAAATTGTAGGAGAAAAGCATTGTTATTTTCTGTTGTTGCTTTTGTTTTCAGAAAGAATTGTCCAGGTGGTGCAAAGGAAACACTTGATAAAACCTAAGTGTATCTTTGCACAATCAATGCTCTGAACAACTTTCAGCAAGCACAGAAGCTGAATTTTCCCTAGTGTTATTATATTTAAAGAAACTGAAAAAAGCATTACAAAGAGAAATCACTCTGTGAAATTTGATAAATTGTCAGAAGTCAAGAGGTCTGAATAACATATTTTTCTTCTATCTAAAGCCTAGTCTATGTTGTTATGCACAATAATAATACTAATAATATAATTTTTGTCTCAAAGCTTTTTTCTTTCTTTCTTTCTTTCTTTCTTTCTTTCTTTCTTTCTTTCTTTCTTTCTTTCTTTCTTTCTTTCTTTCTTTCTTTCTTTCTTTCTTTCTTTCTTTCTTTCTTTCTTTCTTTCTTTCTTTCTTTCTTTCCTTCTTTCCTTCTTTCCTTCTTTCCTTCTTTCCTTCTTTCCTTCTTTCCTTCTTTCCTTCTTTCCTTCTTTCTTTCTTTCTTTCTTTCTTTCTTTCTTTCTTTCTTTCTTTCTTTCTTTCTTTCTTTCTTTCTTTCTTTCTTTCTTTCTTTCTTTCTTTCTTTCTTTCTTTCTTTCTTTCTTTCTTTCTTTCCTTCTTTCCTTCTTTCCTTCTTTCCTTCTTTCCTTCTTTCCTTCTTTCCTTCTTTCCTTCTTTCCTTCTTTCTTTCTTTCTTTCTTTCTTTCTTTCTTTCTTTCTTTCTTTCTTTCTTTCTTTCTTTCTTTCTTTCTTTCTTTCTTTCTTTCTTTCTTTCTTTCTTTCCTTCTTTCCTTCTTTCCTTCTTTCCTTCTTTCCTTCTTTCCTTCTTTCTTTCCTTCTTTCTTTCCTTCTTTCCTTCTTTCCTTCCTTCTTTCCTTCTTTCCTTCTTTCCTTCTTTCCTTCTTTCTTTCTTTCTTTCTTTCTTTCTTTCCTTCTTTCCTTCTTTCCTTCTTTCTTTCTTTCTTTCTTTCTTTCTTTCTTTCTTTCTTTCTTTCTTTCTTTCTTTCTTTCTTTCTTTCTTTCTTTCTTTCTTTCTTTCTTTCTTTCTTTCTTTCTTTCTTTCTTTCTTTCTTTCTTTCTTTCTTTCTTTCTTTCTTTCTTTCTTTCTTTCTTTCTTTCTTTCTTTTTTTTCCCCCCTGTATCTTGGAATTACTACAAACAGAATAAGCAAAAGAAAGGGAAAGAAACAGAAAAAGAATCAAATCCTTAAGCCTTATTTTCTTTCTGTCCTTAGGCCTGGAGCATAAGTTTACTTCCATCTCTTTTCATCTCTTTCCTGAACCATGAAGAGTGGAGAAACAAAAGATGTTTTGTAAGAAGTTTCTACCATTTCTACTGAATTTTAAGGTAAACACTTCCATCTTTAATTAATTAAATACTAAGCAAAAGTTTGGGTAGTAGGAAGTAAAATTATTTCCATTTCTTACTTTGGTTTTACTCCTTGTAGTTCACTTGGATTTCTTTCACACTTCTAGTTTTTTAATTTGAATACTTTAAACAAAGTTAAAACTTGGTTATACTAATGAAAGATATAATTAAAGTGATAGATTAGTTACCTAATTTATATTCATATATTAGACAGCAGAAAGAAATTCAATAATACATATAATAAATATAGTATTTTGACATTGATGTAACAGTATTTAATACTATTCTTCAGATAATTCTTTTTCTGAAACTTATGTATGCTTTGATGTGCCTATACTCAGTAACAGGAACTTAAATGCTCAGTATATTTCGAAGTAGTGTAATGAATTACAGGCTTCTTATGCTGTGTCTCTGTTTCTTTGCTTATATGGAAATCCAAAAGGGAAAAAATAAGTTATTTTATAACGATGAAGTGAAAGTTCATTAACTTCAGGCTTTCTTGGAAACAGTTTAGTATTGATTTTGTTTAAGACCAGAGGGAATCAGACTTGGCTTCTGTATTAAATTTTCACTCAGATTTGTTCCGTGACCCTAGAAGAGTGGAGTATCTCAATATAGCTCAGATCTAGTCACTTTTTATTCTACTTGTCCACTTAAACTGAGAATAAAATAATTTAATATCTTAATCTTTTGAGTATATGTACACCTAGCTAATTGAGGTGAAAACTGCCAGTTTGCTAAATAGCTAAAAATATTAGTGTAAGGCTCCAGTTTTCACACCACATGAATGCCATTACTAGGTAACTGCTTGGATGTTTGAGACTCAACACTGCATTCTGATGAACTGTTACTACAGAATTAATTTCTATCTTTTACTGAAAATATTTTAGAAGAGTATATTGCTCATTGCTGTTCTGCTAATACTTTTAAGTTTTGTTCTATGTAGTTTTATAGGAAATATCATTGAGTTTATTTTTGAAAATGTTCAGGTGACTTTATAATTCATTTGCAGCTTAGATTTACCCTGTGCTTGTTCTGTAGACCAGGTCCACTCCTTTGTGTGAGAGTGCACTTCCACAGATTAATTATATACAGTACAATGTTTGGATACCATATATTACAAACTGATATTTTTAAGATTCTTCTTTTGAAGTAAAAGCTTACTTAGGCTATTCTATCTAAATTCACATTTTACGATGTAGATGCCTCTTGGAGCAGATAAAGTCCTTCTTGAAGGGGAAGTACTAGAGTATTAATTTTATTACTACTGTGAGAGATTTGGGGTTTGACTTGAATGAAGAATTCAGTTATAAAATTTAGTGAATTTTTATAATTTTTACAGTTTTAAGCTACAATATTCAATTTTAATAGTTTTGTACTACTATTTCCAACAGCACAGGATAATTAGTTCAAATTAAGATAGTTTTCATTAAGCATGAAATATCCAACAGGCAGATTGCAGTTATTAGCAGCTTAGCTTTCTGTACTTTTTTCCAAGTGCGTTTCATTAATTTTGTATTAAGTCTGTTTATCAAAACACAGACAGCTCTGTAGCTCAGACAGACTTAGCTGAAAATTGTATCAGAATACAGTTATATATTCCTTTACATCACCCACCGTTTTGAACAAATGTGTTAAATACTTGAGAAAATTTTTAATTTTTTGTGAATTTATTTTTCTGTTATGTATTTTGTAGTAGTAAACTAAGCACTTCCACTTAAAATATGGGCTTGTACATTTCGTGGTAAGAAAGCTTACTATAGATGCAAAGGATTGCACACTAAAGCAATTATGCCTGTTTTTAACTGATGATATAAGATATATTGCACAAAATTTCAAGCACTGTACGTGTGTGTGAATAAAAGCTGTGTGTGTGTGATCTCCTCTAAGCCATAATGTCTGAAGAATAAAGCTAGTGAGTAAACACAGTGAAATAAACTTGTTGCTCATGCCCAAACACAGATTGTGCTTATCAATTTTCATGAGATAAAGAGGGACAAAACCTAGAAACTTCTTTCCCTATACATGAACTTTCATAACTTAATATGTAACTTTTCTAATTCATACATTCTTATACAGTT
Source organism: Coturnix japonica (assembly GCF_054131305.1). Lineage (NCBI taxonomy): Eukaryota > Metazoa > Chordata > Aves > Galliformes > Phasianidae > Coturnix > Coturnix japonica. The sequence goes on along the minus strand of NC_140667.1, from coordinate 20,222,948 downwards.
TAATCAAATAGAATTTTTAATAAAACTTTCTGCAAGTTATCAAAATAAACAGAACTAAAGTAGCCCAATCACCTGCAAACATGTGCAGAGTAAAGTGTCTGCCTGGAGTGATTAGAATTACTGTGTTTCTGCTTGGTTGTTTAGATTGTGTTTTTGACATGCTTTTTATAGACAGCTGTGTAAGCAAGAACTTGGCAAGAAATAATTTCATTTCTAAAGACATTTGAGCTTAAAAGAACTTTTCTATTTTACATGTTTGCTGAATTTAAGAGATATCAGGTTTGGAAAGAAATTTGAGGTAATTTATGGACTTAATGCAATGGAAGTAGTAAAATTTATATTAGTACCAGAGGCAGTAGGTCAATGTGATCTTCTTTAATGATCTAGTATTCATAAATTGCTGAAAGGAATTCTTCTTTACGCTGGAATATTTTTGTTTGGATGTTTCAGTGCAGTGGTGTACCTCTAACTGATGTTTAACAACCTTCATCTCATATCTGTCCCTCACAGATTCTTTTAAGGCACATGCCTTCGAAGGTGAAGTTACATAATGCTCAGATATTCATACTACTTACATGCAAGGACACTTAAGAACATGGTGATATCTGATCCCTCAGATCATATTTCTGTCTTTACTAGTATCTGAAGAGAGTAGTACTCTATAATTTTATCTTGGCTACTGTGAAAAAGATGTCTACAAAACTAGATGAGATGTGCCCATGCCTGTGATTTATTTCCTCTACCTGAAACACACAAGAGGGCCAAAGCCATGCCCTGAGTTATTAAAGAAGCCATGTGTCTTATCAGCAAAGTTCTTCTTGCACTTCAAGAGCAACAAATCATCATTAGCCTGATCTGTAACTTGATGAAAATCTGATCCAAATATACTGTTCTTTTTATTACTGTTTCCTATATCAAGGATTTATACTTGTCTTCTACAAAATCTTGCATTTCCTATTTTGTTGGACAAGTAACTCCTGACATGTAAGATTGTGCAGATTTTGTTCTAAGGTGGATTTTAGATAGTACGCCAATAGTTATTGTCCCAATTAGTCATAGTAGCAGGAATGCATTAATTACCACCCCTGTTGCTGACTTGTCTATATATTCCCACAGATGATATTTATAAAAGAAAATTCAAAAGTGTTAGTGTTTCTAAAAGTATTTTAACTATCAGCATATCTGAAGCTGGTTACTCTGTCTTTTCCCATTAATTCAATTTAACTTCATATTGCTTCAGTACTTACATATGTGTACTTAAAATTATTATAATATTACAAAGAAACTTGGTTTAGAGTGTACACATTACATTTTATATCATTATTGTGTGGCAAAGGTAAAAATCAGTTTTGCTTTTCTCCTTCCCCTTCCTTTCTCTACAAAAGAACTGCTGTCATCTTTAACAGTGTGTTAGACTAAACCCACAAAAAATATCCTCACTAATTCTGAAATGTTACATAAACTACTTGAGGTCTGTTGACAGAGTTGAAAAGACATGCTATATATTCACTGGGAGAGTTTCTTCTTTTGTTTAACTCACAGGTCTGACTTTCAAAAACAGCTAAATGTCATGGTTTTCTTAACTACTATCAGGAAATAGTGATAGCAAAGCATTTGCTCGTTATTCTTTCTTAAGTACTGGCAATCAGCTTGTCATTTTCAAGTCTGCCTGTTCTTCCTGCAACTTCCAGTGGCCTATTACTGTATTTTCTAAAACAACTGTATAGGTAAAGCATTGCCTTTATATTAGTGACCTGCAATGCTTAAAAAAAACCCCTCTTTTTCATTATCTTAAGAACATTTTGCTGATGTTGAACCATAATCCTCACTTGCTGTCCATAATCCTACCTTCGCAATTCAAATAAATGTTTACATTTTGCTATTACCCAAATATGTGTATCACAGTTGAGATGCAGACATGCCAAATACTCTACAAGTCTTATACTAATTATGATACTTCTGATAAGAACTCATAAGTACAGAGCAGATCACAAACAATACTATTCTAGGCATAGGATGGGACTTTTGCCTAAAGAAACTACTTGTTTAGGATCATAAAACATATGCCCAATGTTCTGATACTGAGAGAACTCAAATGAAAAAAAGTCCTGTAATAAAAGTGGAAAGTTAGTAGTGGAAATGAAAGGAACAGGCAGAAAACCCTGAGATATGGAATTAATTTGAATTTTTTGTTCACTTTTGCTCATAAATTGCAGGATTCATTTAACAGACTCTGGAACTTAAAGGTTTAGCAGAGTCTTAGACTAATAAAGAAATAAAAAATCCTTCTACTGTAATGGTGTCCTATTATTAACCTTCTTTTCTGAGCTGTCATTTTTCTGGATGAAAGTATCTATACAAAAAATGAAGCCTACAAATGTATTGTGCACACACTGATACTGCTGTATTATTCATAGAACTGATGATTAGGAGAACAGATTCTTAGGCATGAAATTCCATGTAAGTTGAATGAGAGCCTTAAAAATAATAATTGGTGTAATTAAATTTGGAATTCTTAGATAATCAAGTCATTTTTCAATAAAGATTAATTAGTATAGTAAACCTTTTCATATGCACAATATCATTGCATTCCTTGGAGGATTCTCAAAATGGCACTCACAATATTTAATTAGGCCTCCAAACACCCATTTGAGGTATTGTCTTACTGTACATATAGAAGCTGAAGTACATATTCCCACAAAGACACTTATTTAGAGGAGTACTAAAGTAAATATTTTTTTCATTTGTTAATATTTAGTAAAAAATGGGAAAATAGATACTTAAATACAAATAATATAATAGAAGTATAAAATGCATAGGAATTCAGTCTCTGTAATAGAATAGACTACAACTCTTCTTTGAATCATGCCTATACCATTTTGGTTTTTTGTCATTAGGCAGTTTTCTTAAGTTAAGTAGCCCAAAAATGGATAACCACAGAACTAGCCTGTATTCTCAGCAGAAACTCCTAAGGTCTTCTATAAAGCTTATTTATGTAATAATTTCTGATGCCCATTTTATTATTTGCACAAAAAACAATCACACGTCTTTTTTCTTAATAAAGGAAAGAGGCCATTATTTATTTGATCCTTTTCTTTCTTCTGTGGGCTTGGTATGTATCTAGATACTGATGATCTTTAAAGTACAGTTTGCTAATCTTAATATGAAAAAAAAAGACAAAATTCAAGTCTCCATCAAAAAGCTGATGATCAAATACAGTGGGGTAAATACCCTCTTGTCATGAAATGTGTATATTTTCTACTAATTATAGAAAACCAATTGATTTTGCTTATCACTGATAATAACTTAGAATCAGTCAAGTTTCCATTACACTTTCTCACAAACCTGGAAATTTTAGTCACTCATGCATTTGTAAGGTAATCATCCAATGGAAAAAAAAAAAGCACCTTAAATCTGGGCTCATGTGTTAGGGTTTTGCACGATGATTAATTAAAACATCTTTTTTCCAAATTACCAAGAAGATTCTCCGTGGCTAGTTTTCTTGCCTCATACATTCCATCCTGATTTTTGTTAGCTCTTTCCTGAGATCGGTGGTTCTCAAAGGACTTTCATTCATCTACTTCAATATTCAGTTTTGTTATTGTTTTATTTTACTAGAATGAGATCTCTGTGTCTTCAATAATAAATATGACTTGAAGGAAGAATCCCCATTTATACCAAACTGCTATATTTTTCTCATTATGATTTTTTTTTTCCTGATTATTGAAGTTTACTATATATCCCTTTATAAGAAAAGAACTATTAAACAGAATGCACACATCATTCTCAATTTTTGCAATTCAAGTGAACTTAGCAGAAAAGAAAGATTACAAACATTTCTTTTCCGCAAATCATCTACACAAGTAGTAAATCTTATATAAACTTATGTATGATATTTTTGGAAAGTTCTGTAGGTTCTCCTGCCTGATAAGTCAATTAATACTCAGTTTTTCTGGTGCTTGTCATATGTATTCTAGGAATTAATTTTGTTTTGAGAAGGCTTTAGGATCTTCAGTGTCTTCAGTGTTTAAGTAATCCAGTATCTAGCAAATAAATAAATCAATAAATATATGTATAAAAATGGGGTTATCTTCCATCTGTCATTTAAAAATAGCATTGAAAATGGCAATTAAAACTACAAATAGAAGAAATCAAAATACTACAGTCTGGGCAGTCCTACTATTATTGCAGCTAATGTCAATTTACAGTGTTACAAAATTCAAATGACAAGAAATGACATTTTAAGGGCATGTTTTATATAGCTGGCAATTTAATTCATCATAGTTTAGCTACTCATCTTTTCCACCTATAATAAATCTGAACATGTCTTCAGTTATTTTAAGGTTTTCAGTTTATCATGAACAATTTTCAGTTTAAATTGCCCAGATAATTGAAAAAGTCCATAACATTAAACCATTGAACCTTTTAAATGACTTATTTATACAGATTTAACTCTAGGTAATAATGATGATAAAAATGCAATATGAATCTGGACTGAGATTCTCAAAATCATTTACTAATTTTTTAGTACAGTCCATAGACACTGGGACTAATTTTTCTATACTCGCTGTTAATTTTCGGGGGAAAAAAAGCTTTTAAAAAAAACACAAGAATGATTAGAGGAATTATAAACCTGTCTTAGATGATGAACCTAAAAGAATTGTAAGATTCAAAGAATAGCACATTCTGTTGCTCTGTTTTAAGATCATAAGTAAACAGTGAGGCATGGAAGATTGGTGGCTAAAACTGAAGTGCAGCATTGAAACAAGGGCAAAGGGATACAATTATCTATGGGAAAATGTATGCTGAAAATTATATGATTTATGATCAAAGAAGTCTTGAAATAGTCTTTGATTCAGACTGCTAAGATCAAAAGCACAGAAAGCTGTAGTTCACAAATTTCTGAAAACAATAAAGTGACATTGTTGCCCAGGATCACAGTAGACAACCTCGTTAAATCTTTAGACATTTCCAAGTCTCAGTTTCGTAGAATAGTTGGAAGGGACCTGTAAAGGCCACTTTGTCCAACTCCCCTGCAGTGCACAGGGATGCCTATAGCTATAGTAGCTAGATCAGGTTTCTCAGAGCTCCTGACATTGAATGTCTCCAGGGAGAGGCTTCCAGCATCTCTGGGAAACTTCACTATTCTTATATTTATTTATTTTTTTTATTTTTATTTTTTGTTATACCCAATGTAAGTCTCCTGTTTTGGTTTTGAAAACAGTTCCTTTTGTCCTCCCCCAACAGTCGCTAATGAACAGCCTGTGCCCTTCTTATAGTCTCCATTCAGCTACTGAAAGGCTGCTATTAGGTCTCCTACCAGCCTACTCTCTTCCAGGCTGAACAGCCCTCTCTCATCTTGCCCTCATAGGAAAGGTATTCCATCCCTTGGACCATTTCTGTGGCCCTCCTCAGGACGTGCTCCAATAAGTTCATGTCTCTCCTGCCCACATCTGGACACAGTACTAGAGCTTCTGAAGTCCAAACAGCTCAGAGTAGAGGGGCAGGATCAACTCCCTTAATCTGCTGGCCATGCTTCTTTTGATGTGTTCCAGTAAACTGTTGGCTTTCAGGGCTGTGAAACCACATTGCTGGCTCATGTCCAGCTTACCGTCCACTGTATCCTCAAGTTATGATTGCATATTCGATACCTGTTTCCATTTTCCTCTTGTGTCTTAATAAATAGCTTTTCTCTCAACCCACAGATTATATTTTGTTTCCATTTCTCTCCCTTGTCCCATTTTGGGTCAAATGTGCACAGCTGTGTGGTGCTTAGATGCTTCCTAGGTTTAACCATAAAACTGACATAAGGATTAAAAAAATTCCGATTCTTTCTTCTGTATATATGCATTGGAATTGGAATTCCTATGTTTTGTTAATAAGACAGTGTTCATAGGATAACTAAACACAGAAAAGCATCGGCAAGATCACTGGCAGTGAGGCATACAGAATGCTATATATTTTGGTTATGGTTCGTAGTAATTTACACCCGTGAAAGCAACAGAATTACACTTTTAGCAGTTTCAGTGGCACTTGATGGCTCTATTAAGTTTTTGTGTGGGTGTTGAAGCCACTTCTTCTACTTATCCCTCTTTATGGAATTGCAAAGCACCACACTACATTGCTTTAATATAAGATACAGATGTGAGCTGGATGAATTCAGCCACCTGTGTTACTAAGTTAACAGAGAAGAGTTTGACAATTACTTGTTCCAGGGACAGCAAATGAAAAGATGAAATAATAGAAAAAGGAAAACTTAGGCAATTGCTCGTGTTGTGCACAGTTTATCCCCTTCAAACAGAACGTATTTTACAGAAGTGCAAATTCTAAAGGAATTATTATTATTATTATTATTTTTAAAAGGAAAATAATGGCAAATAGCATTTGTAGTGAATTTCCTACTGAATGTCATTAAAGTCAAACTAAGAAACTGCTAAAGGAGACAAAAAATAACAGAAACAGCAATTAATCTAAGATTTGTTCTCATTAACGTCCCATAATTACACTTTCAAGATGAAATGTATTTATGTGTAGAGGTCAAGTCACTGTGTTTAAAACATTTTATCATCCAGATTTCCATCAGTGAAATTATTTAAAGGAAAGTCAAACTGGTCATTGTAAATGTTAACAAAAGATAAACACAAATTCACTTGGAAATGAACAAGGAAGTCCAAAATTCTCAGCATGGCTCACTTCCAAAGACTTGCAGTTGAAGTTGTGTTTTTTCTCCTGAAAAAGTGATGAATTTCATTTGCATCTATTACATTTGCAACAAAGAAGATAGGACACAAAATAAATACAGGCAATAGAGAAACTGTTCAGATTTTAACTCGATGATTCTAAATTCAAAGATCATAAAAGTAGTGCTCACACTATCCCACTGCATTTGAAACCATGAAAAAGAAAGGCATAGAACTCTTGAATAGATTGCTGAATTACTGTTTTCAAGGACATTTGGTGAAAATGGGCAGAAATTACTGAGGGGACATTTCAAACTTGGCTTGAAGTTGTGGAATTGATCAGCTTCAGAAATGTCACTTATCTTTGCGCATTTAACATTATTTGTTTGAAAGAAGGACATGTAGCCAAATTAAACAAGTAGCAACTGTGTTCAACTTATCTGCAGTCTGTATATTTCTCCTTATTAGATTTGCAGTAAGAATTGTGACTTCGTTTTATTTTTTTTGTGGCCCATGTGTATAGATGAGTCTAATAAAATATCTCCCAATGGATCTTGCCTATTACAAGGCATTCTATTACCTTAGAAAACTGTGATTGTGCAACTGTGACTGTAATAGTTCAAAACCAGATAACTCTAGAAAACAATAGCAGATTTGTTTTATGGTTTACTGCTACTGTAATTGGTATCTGGATTATAACACTGCAAAGGAAATATTGAAGTCAACTGTTAGTGTAAGATTTTTAAGCACTTGCCAATTTTTATTTTTATTCATTATGTGTGCTCTTCTGCCATTATACAATATTTAGCCCGTGGATTAAATATTCCTGTCACCGATGACACTGTCAGAAATGCGTTGTACATCCGAAGTGTTCTTTCTTTATGATCCAGGAGTATTATGAACAGAAAAAAGGTTAATGCAAAATACTATTTAATATGAGCATAATTTTGATGATATTGTGGAATAGGAAAAAGAGGATGTGGTTGGGGGGAAAAAAAAGAAAATAAGAATGACAGTATAAATAAGGGTAAAAGAAAGGAGGAATCATCTTTTCTAACATTGTGACACTGCTGGTATTTTCATGAAGTCAGCTACAATTTCCACACAAATAATCTTTCACAGATTAAAATATTAAAACATTATTTAGATTAAGTACCTTTGGCTTATTAAAATATCACATAATGTGGAAATACTTAAGACTAGGAAAAAAAGCAGATGGCTCAGTAAATTAATCTATAAGCAGCAGCAGAACATAAGGTTAGTTGCTGACATTGACTGAATGTTGTGGAATGTAGTAGCAATATGACAGTATTAATCAGTAGCAAACATGAATGTGAAAAAGGATGGCTTGGAAGAGGATGAGATAGATTAGGAACCCATCGTTTAAAGGGACGCTAGAATTTTCACATTTGAGATTTATAATTGTACTTAAAATTCACCGCAGTTTTGTAATGTTTAATTGAAAGCTTTAGTTAATCACATTATGAAAATAGGAACTCATTGGTCAACATTCTTGATACCTACTTCAAATTCAAATTCATTTTGAGACAGCTCTTATTTTTTTTAACCAGCTGTAATTATGATGCAGTAAAACAAATAATATCATTTAGAAAATAGGTCAAATGACATTACCAAGTATTTTATTCAGAGAGGTATTTTCCTATTCCTCCATAGTACTGAGCAAACTTTCTTCACTGATTCTTTCAACTTGGTTTTCCTAGTTTTGTTCTTAGTTTAAAAATTTACTTTTTTACACAAAAAGGACATTTATTGGATGTAGAGGAAGACTCCAATAGCATTGAATTGAAATATTTCCCATAATACTGGTCACTAGTCTCTGTGAACTTTAAAATGAAGATTACTTTACTGCATCTCCTTTAAACAGTCTGCCTGATAGACTGGAATGATTGTTAAATTAATTTTCATACTCTGAATATAACTGAATAACAGAGGCCATTTGAAGGAACAGTAGCAATGGTTATTTTATGACTGTTTGCAATGGATTCTTCATTGAATTAAAATAAGCAAAGCTTTAGAGAAGTATTTTTTCACCTCTTGCTCTGAGTGCATCACACAAACTACTAAAATTTTGCTCACCTACAATAATGAGTTTCAAAAGACCTGGTGGTGAAATCACCATTTAAATGCTGCTTTTAGTCTTTCTATCTCAGTAGAGGGTGACTTTGTGAGTCTGTGAGTCCACAGCTCATGAATAAAGCATACAATGTATGTGAAGGTTTGTAGAGCTTCAAGTCAGCTGGGAAACACACTCTTTCTTTGATAAAAATATTTTGCTTTTGCAAAAGTGCTGGAATGAGAGCACTGCAGTCGGAACCTTCATTTAATTCATTTTATTTTATTCAAAAGGCAGTGTGATTATTCCTCATATTGTGCTGCCACTCTGCCCCTGTACTAACCTCGGTAAAGTAAACTCTTGGGAGTAGGGTTTGTAAGGACAAAAGTACATTTCATTCTATTGCCACCACTAAATGAGTTATCTCTTTGGAAAAGACAGACTTTCCAATTGGAAAATTGTCAGGACTGCAGTGAATGTAAGAAAACCCCCTAATTTTATATATTTTCATACATTTATTAAGGTGAAAAGCTGTCAAATTAATAGCGTGCAAGTTTACTAGCTAAAGCTGGGACTGAAACAGAAGTCAGAACAGAGTATCAAAGAAAAGCCATGGCAGTTCACAATAGAGCCTGATTTTGAAATAACTTTATTTCAAGTAATGAATGGTAACCTGTGGATATATAATGAAAAAAAAATGACAAAATTGTTACATAAATCATTATGACCCAGTCAGTTTCTGTCCTTTTGAACCGAAAATAACTTTTTTTGTCATTTAGATATTTATTGAACTCATTCATTCACTTTCCAAGCAGGGAATCTTCCTGGCTCAGTATAATAAAAGAAGATCTCATATTTAATTTTTTTTTCTGAGTAACCAATTATTCTGTTTTACGTTGTTTGAAAATGTAACATTTTCTAATCTGTTTTCTAGTGACATGTGGCACTACTTTTCTTCATGAATAGCCTACTGATGGCAATTTCTTATTATTTCCAATGGGTAGATTAAAAAAAAAAGGACAAATAACTTGCCGTATCTTTGATATTAGACAAAGAATTCTACCACAGTTTGGTTTCCTGAATAGGAAACAGGATCCCTTCGGTTGTCTTTCCTGATAGAGAGCTATCTTAGGTGCTCCTCTTGGATATTTTCACTCTTTTCAGAGACATCAGTCCATCTAAATTAAAAGAAACTGCAACAAATATTTTTGTACTCATACTTCCAAGCCAATAAAATTGAAATTTCTTAGGAAGCTAAAGAATGCAGTTCTCTTCTGCTTTAATCATACTGCAACTCCTGGTCTTTTATTCCAGATACCTTATGAGTTGAGTGTATAGTTTCACATTTTTCCTTAGCCCGTTTACTTTTCTATACCAAGCTGTTCAAGTTAAAAAGATTTTTTTTTTCCATCAAAAAATAAAAGCAAGAAAGTAATTTTCTGGCCTCGTCTGAGATTTATAGAGACCAAGATTGAACATATTAAAGCAAATGCTTGGAAAACACTTGGAGCTTTTCCTGTTTGCCAGTTTTTTCAATTATAAATAAGTGTTGGGGAACGGGGGGAGTGGAAAAGTACTTGTAATTATGTTTATACATGATGCAAATGTTAATGTGCATATAATGCTTGAAGAGACAAAAGCAGTTGATGCTAGCTCAGCAGTGATTTAAAATTTTTCATTTATTTATTCATTTTTCTTAGCTGGCACTTCAGTGTAATTCTGTGCCTTTAAATCCAGCTTTAAAGCCTCAGAAGAATTTGACATGGTCTATGGATCAGGCAGATGTGAGAGGAATCAATTTGCAGCAGAAGCTAAAGAGCATGTATTTAGATGAGAAGAGAGGCAACTGATGGTCTGTGGGACATGTTCCCCAGAAATGTTTGATGCTGAGACTCAGGTCCTGGAATGCTGTGTGATAGTAAGAAAGGTCATTTATAAGAGTAGGGATTGAAGGCACTGCATTGGTTGGATGCTGATAGTAAGCATACAGAATGAACGATACACTATAGTCTAAAAAATTATATATGCTTCCACGCACTGGAATGATTTTTATTAGCTGGTGACTGTTAAATCTTTTAAAAGAGAGACTGGATTCAGTGATTATGTGCGTGAAAGTTTATGCATATCTATGAACATTTCTAGTTTTATTGTTTAGAAAAACTAGTGAATTTAATATTTTGCATTGCAAGTTTGACTTAACAGCAGTTGTTAAAAATAGCACCATAAGTGTATGAGTGCTTGTTTCCTTGGATGACTTATCATTAGCACATGTAAAATTTATTACCTGCTTCTATCCATGTAAGTATGTTTAGAAAACAGGAGTCATTCTTTTGAAACGATATCAGGATCATTCTGTCTTCTACATAGCTGCTAAATTTCAGGTAGCATAAAGGAGATGAAAACAAACATATAGGCGTTCTGGTATTTCTAGAGTATTCTGGCTTGAGCTGTGGCTGAGTCTGCAGCTCTAGGAGGGCATAGAAAGCTTTATCACCTTATCTGAGGCTGCAAATGTCAAAAACTATAGTTGCTTGTATGTTTCTGAAAAGGAATTGCACTGTCTTTCACTTCAAAGTATCTGTAGACGTTTCATAGCTCTCAGTCTTATTTGAGAATTGCTGCCAGAACCACAAGAAAGAGTAAAGAATTGCTTATAGCTTAAACACATAGTTCCTAATTTTTATGTGCTTACATAACTGGTTATCTGCCTAAGGCACTCAGTTATGTTATAGAGGTTGTGGATGCTCTGTCCCTGGAGATTAAGACCAGGTTGAATGGGGCTCTGGGCAACTGGTCTAGTACCAAATCTGGAGGTCTGTGGCCTTGACTGTTGCAAGGGGGTTGGAACTTGATGATCCTTGGGGTCCCTTCAAACCCAAGACATTCTATGATTCTACGATAACACATGGCAATCTGCATCTTGCAGTAAGTGAAGTAGTGTTTTGAAATTAAAACTAGCCCATATTTAGAGATGTTTCAACAGTTATGCTATTATTTCATTAATGTTTTGCACATGCATTTTAAAACCTTTTTTACATAAATTTCATTGTGAAGTAATGGTTTTTTCTTTTTCTTTTTGTTTTTGTTCCCTTGCCTCCTTGATTATACTCTTGGATTGGAAGGAATTAGACGCTGTTTACGTTATTACTGAAAATCTTTTGTAAATTCATTTCTTTAAATGGTTGTAGTTAGCAATGTTTACCTCATAAAACAAATGCTTTGCATCCTCTGAAGACTAGTTTACCCATAAATGCACACATTCCCCAAGCCTAATGTTCATACAGTTCTATATGCACCAAGGTAGTATGCAGTATAAACAAGCATGTCTTAATAATGCTGCATTTTCTAATTTCAAAAAGTGTTTATAACCTTGACTCTGAAAACTCCATATGACTTTACAAAGATAATCCCTACAGATAAAAATGATTACCTTTGACTTTTTTTTTTTTTCCTTTTTATCTTGCTTCAAAATACTGGAAGTTGTAAAAAAAGGCCTTCAGGTTTTTGTATAAATAAAGACATAGGCACACGCATGCATGTGCATGCACATATATACTTTGATTTTTCATGGACTCTCCTCAAGAATCTGATTTGCTAAGGCCCTTAAGGTTTATTTCAAAAGTGCACTGAACATATTTCAAGGATCAAAAGATTTGAATTCTGAATACTTTTTTTTTTTTTTTTTCCCCCACTTCCACTTTTTCAAACAAGAGCAAGCATTTTCCTATAATAGACTCATTGCAACATTGCAAGTCCTGGTTCTAGCAAGCTATTCAAAGTCAGGTGGTCATCTATAGCCTAACTGCTGTTTATCAGTGGTTTGTGCCGAACTGATCAATTAAATATCCCTCTATTTTTTTGGTGAAAATATACATCCACAACGTATTTTTGTCATAAGCTTGTTCATTTGTATTTTCAAATTAGAATAACATAAAAGAGTGGGAGTAATCTAGTTCATTATTATGAGAAGAATATAATCTTATGATCTTTGAATATAATTGTATTTTAGAAAAATAACTGATATGTTTCAGACTAAGCGTGTTATTAATTGTCAATATTTTGGTATGTTTTGTTACTTGTAGATAACTGTAATACTTGATCCAACCTGCTAGTTTATTATTCAGATTCCTTGTAAAATTTTCCTTTTTCTGTTCTTCAATATCAGGAGACATATGAGGGATTCATTGCCAAATGTTCATTATGCCTTTTGATGTGGTCTTGTACTGTTCAACTTTTTCTCTCTCCACTTATGATACCATCAAATACTCTTGACTGATTTAGGAGCTGGTTATATATCTATTCCCAGTTACATTCCATTATCCAAAATGCAGTGATAGTGAAAACGCCTTCTCCAGAATTACCACCGTCACCTTGACTTCTGCAGATGTTATTTAACAGTGATTGCATTTTTCCAGTTTTATTGTAGAACAAATTGCTTGTGAACTTCGATGACATGCAGAGGGTAATGCAGGTGCATTTCTCACATATTCCAAGGAAATAGACTGAATACTTGAAGCAGTAAATCTCATTTTGATCTCTGTAGGAAGGATAATGTTGACTCTTTTCCTCTCTCACTTCATCTATGAATGAGAATTTATAAATCCAATGGTATGAAAGGTAATTTGGATTAGGAAAGGGAATACAGAAAAATGTAGATAGTAGACAACCGTGGTATCAGAATTGGCAAATATAGTAAATATACTATTATTCTTGTGTACATTGTAAAAGCTCCCATATAATGAATATTTCAGACCCTTCCACCTTTGCTTTTCTTTTTGAGATTAACTTAAAGCATTTTACGTGATCTTACTGTAGTATTCATAAAATAGTTCAACCAACCATTTATGTTAACAAATAGTTTTTAGTTGCTGAAGTTTGTACAACTGTCATCCGTACATATGATCTAACTTTTATAGGGGACACTGAAGGAAGAACCGATACCAGAAATGAGGAATATGTAGTTAGCAAACCAGTGGCACTGACAAGCAGCTACAATTTTGCTCGTCTTCAGTGCTCAGGGGAACTGGAATCTGTAGATTAGTCCACTGGCATTGGCTGTTAGCAGCAGAGACAGAATGATGGTAAACATGTTCTGTAAGTGAAAATGCTAATTAACATGTGGACTTGAATTATCTTCTTGGCTTCTTGGTATAAAACTCCAGCAGAGCATTGACAATACCCTTCACTGAGGAAAGTACATTGTACAAGAAGTAACTGGCAGATAATGTAGCCAAGGCTCGAAATGGCTTGCCAGTCCTTTCTAAATATCTCAGTGATCATTCTTCATCACTTTAAGTAAATCAAGAAAAACTAAAAGTTTCTATATAATTTTGTTAGGATCCTGGCAATTAAAGAATGCATTGTGGAAGCCACCCAGCACTCAGGTCCGGATGTCAGAATAATGTTTTCCTCTGAACCCTTTCTTAGGAAGTAGTTATTTTGTTCTTTTTTTTTTTTTGACTGTTATCATGTATCAAGAAGAATTAATATTATTTACCTCATTGCATTCTGTATGAATCACCATACCTTTTTTGCAAATCTTTTTTTATTTTTTATTTGTTAAGGGGCTATATGAGGATTAAAATCAACAAACTCATTATGATATTTAGATATTTTTTTCCATGGACCATCCTTGATTTGATTTAACAATTTGATTTAAACTGCCAAATAACTGGCTTTCAAGATGTGTTAGTTAACTATGTAGGACACTTAGAGGTGGCACAACTTGTGTTATTTTTCTAAAGTGTTATGTACAGTTATGTAAGTATCAAATGAACAACTGTCTCAAACATACCTTCCGTAATGACAAGATTTTGCCTATAAAAACCCATGAATTACAAAGCATCTCCAGAGGAAAAAAAAACCAAAACTTCCTAACAGCAAGAGCTCTCTACTCTAAATGTTATTTCTGTATGTTGTTTTCCTGAGATTTGCATTTTCTGAAAAGAGGGGAAATGATAGGATTCTACCTTGTATAAATCTTGTATAAAGAATTTCTCATTGTTTTGTCGTATTTGCTGACTAGGTTGATGGCTTAGTAAATGTCTTGAGATACAAAGATATACCTCAGTATGCAAAACTTCTTAGAAGAAACCGCAGTGTTTGGCAGCTCAATAAGACTGAACATATTGGCTGGTTACTTTTAAAGTTTTAAGCACTAATGTTAAAAATGCAAATGTTAGTAGATGAGCTAGCCACAGAAAATTATAATTCTGGGAGTTAATTAAGGAGAGCCCTGCCACAGTACAGTCTTTGGGATAAACAAGGGATGCTCATTGATCTCCTCCTATTTTATATTTGTATTGTATCTGTTATCACAATGTGATTTACAAATTTCTAATTCACTCTTAGAATTTTACTGTTACGTAACTGATACACAGATGGGATAAAGTGACTTTCCTAAAGATTTAAGAATTATTCAGTAGAAGATGTCAATGCAAGTTATCTAGCTAAATGTCTTTGAAGACATGAGCCTCAACATTTTGTTACTTCTAAATTTCTGCTCTAGCATTACTCTGATTGCTGTTCATGGCTGATGCTCCCAAATGTTACTCCCTTAATAGTAACAGAGATGTGCTTCATTTTCACAGTCTGTTATTGGATATACATGAGGGCTACTTTGCCACATAAGCGATTGCTGTTGGATTCTGAAGTGTTTCTATTCGGGTGAGGTACAGATAATTATCTTTTAAATAGGAATCTCTAAAGAGAGATAACAAACCTCTCCAAGTCTGAGAGTGCTAGAAGCTGTAAATAGAAACACTGCTACTGACAGTTATGATATTGGACTTAAACTAAGAGTGAAGAACATTTTGCCACCTTAATACAGATCAATAGATTCGTAATGTGGCACAGGCTGATGACTGGATGAGGACAACAGCAGTGTGATACTTGCTTAGAAAGCTCCTAAGACAGAAGCATGCGATGTCATGTGGGAAAAGCACTATAAAGCCAAAAAAAAAAAGCACTGGAATGTATCTTGTTTTGAAGTGGTTGCTTCTTCACGCCTACAGCTATGCTGTTAAAACATTACCATTGATAAAGTAAAATAAGATTCATTGTCTTGTTATTCATGTTCTTGTGTAACAAGTAAAAGAAAAACAGCAAGTATTGGCCAAACACTTCAAAATAAAGCAGAGTTTAAGGGTTTCAAACAAATAATTATAGCTGAAGTAGATAAAAGAGTATGAGGTCATAGTCTTTGCTGTCTTTTCTGTCATTTTGTAAGCATTATTTACAGGGTTTTGTTTTCCATTTCAGTCATTTAAAACCTAAGATATGTTTGTAGTTGATGAAATATGATGCTCATGCAATACCCAGAATATTAGATTTTAAAGTCTGAATTAATTTTGAACTGAATTCTGGGATGACCGGAAGGTTCAGTTTAAAAAGAATATTCTGATAAACTGCAGATATTTTAAAAAGTAAAAATCTATTGAATCTTTTTTTCTTTCTTCTCAACATTTCCAAGAACTGTTTCTAGAATCCAGTGACTATGTGGATTTTAATAGGATTTCTTGGTTTGATAAACTCAACAAAGTAAAATCATGCAAATAAAAATTAGAAACATTCTTCAAGCAATGTTCCTAAAAAAATTTTCAGTCATGAACAGTGGAAGAAACAAAAGTCTATCAAGATTTTTGTTTTCTTCTTTAACAGTGTTCATTATCTGGAGACATAAGGAGGAAAGATGGATTCATACGGCCAGCCATAGGTTTTTGAGAAGACTCAGTAATAGCATATGTATATTCATAAGGAAAAACATTCATTTAGTTTATCAGGAGGAGGATAATAACCTAAGTATGCAAATTTTGCAAAACCTTATTCAGTCATCAGAGTAAAAACATTGTCTAAAAATAGCTCAGATATGAAAAATCCACTGAGTTTATGTGTATCTACTTGTGTAATATTCGGGGGGAAAAAAATGGAACTTGAAACAGGCAGTTAAAAGAAAGGAGTCTAACTATCCACACATATTTGGCCAGTGCAGATGCAAAATCACTAACAGGAATTCTGGTGAAATAGATCAATTTTTAGTATTACTTCTGATTGCTATTTCATTTAATTTAGCAAATCTGTACATTTTCAGTGTAGTTTTCTATGAAAATCTCTGAAACAAGGAAAAGTGTATTTCTTAATTCCACTGTACATTAAATTTGAAAGACTATTTCTGAGAATATTTAGGAAATCTAAAATTTAAAATCCAAAATCGGTTTAAAAAAGAAACTGTTAGTTACATAACACATTTTCTTATAGAATCATAGGTTTAGGTAGAGTTTTAACCTATACAGCTATGTGCATGCTGCTCAAGGCCCCATT
Source organism: Coturnix japonica (assembly GCF_054131305.1). NCBI lineage: Eukaryota > Metazoa > Chordata > Aves > Galliformes > Phasianidae > Coturnix > Coturnix japonica. The sequence continues at coordinate 20,205,875 of NC_140667.1, read as the reverse complement.
CAGCCTGGCCTTGAACACATCCAGATATGGGGCATCCTCTGCTTCTCTGGGCAGCTTGTGCCAGTACATGAATACCCTCTCTGTAAAATATGTCCTCCTAATATATAAACTAAATTTCCATTCTTTTTGTTTAAATTCATTCCCTCTTATCCTATCATTACCATAGTGAGTTAAAAAACAAAGGAACACTCTTCCTGCTGTCCATAAGTTCCTTTTAAATACTGGAAGGCCACAATGAGGTCTCTCCACAGTGATGTCTACTTCATGCTGAACAAGCCCAGCTCCTTCAGTAGTTCAGTACAGTTTCCCTTGAGCTAGTAAGCATGAGTACTGAAAGCAGTTCAGCTAGAAAGAAACTCAGAACAAGTGACTTATTCAAACATTTTCACACTTTTGTGGTGGATGTTGTAGTGACAATTGTGAAGATACACATTATTATAATTTTAAGACTGTTTTAAAAACAGCTTAGATTTTCCTGGTGATTGGTTTATAGGATTAAACCAACACATCTTTGAAGAATTTCAGGTCTAAAGAGCAATGCATAGCTAGTTGTACATTTCACATTTTCTATGTTTTAATCCAATTTTCATTATGGAGATGCTGTCTGAAAAAGACTAATGATAGCTAAGAAAAACACTAGCCTTGAGCAACACGGTCTCTCATCCAGTGTCACACATTTCCCTAGTGGGTCATTTCAAATGAAAGATTTGTCCAGATCATCAGCTGATAAAATTAGCTCTCACTGGTGTTCTGGGCCTGGATGTGTTAGAGATTCTCAGAATGATAGAAAGGTAAGGGGTTCAGGAATGTGCAAAGGCACTGAGGCATTTTACCATCCCTCTTATATATGTACCTTTCTTAAGAATATGAGAATGGTGTCATATTACAGAAATCTTATTTCATTGCCAGTGTTTGCAATTACAGTAATGTCTTACCCTTCCTTTAATGGCATCTGCACAAAAATAAAAATGAAACAAATAAAATAAGTCGATCTTATAGAGGATTAGATTGCAAATATATTTAGTTTTGGTCACATGAAGAGGAATGCTAAAATCAAGATGTTCTTTTGTGCTTGCAGTTGTGGTTCATAATGGAGATAGTCTGGTAATTCTGAAGATACTGTATCTTTTAAAAGATAGCAAACTGTATTCAGTAAATTGTATTCTTTTTTTACACATACAACTGCTTCAGTACTTTGTAGCACTAAAGAACTAGGCACAGAAGCCCTTAGAACCATTTCATTTTCATAATACATGAATTCTAAAAAGGTGTAGAGATCTTTCAGAATGACAGCTATTTCTGAGGGGCAACTAGATAAGAATTTGTAATTCAATGAAATAGCTATGGATAGTGAAAAAGGAGGGCACATAAAGAAAGAAAAAACATATTTTACCTGAATTGCTCTTCTGACTTTTTATTCTATCAGATATAACTTGTTTCATTTGACTGATGCAAATTGCTATTAATTTTCATACTCTGTTAGGGGCCCTGAACAATTGAAACTTCTTATTTTTATTTACTTTCTACTTCTTATTTATTTTACTTTCTACTTCTGTCTTGTCAGAAAGAGTTGTAATTCTAGAGATAAGGCCCAAATTCATATGTCTTACAACATACATTGATGTCAGTAAAAAATTTAATTTCTAATGTCTAAATAAAAGCATTTAGTAGAAACTGTGTCAATAGAACAAACAATAACGTGCTGGAAGAAGAGAAATACAAATAGGCTAACAGAATTATATTATTGGACCAAACACAGGGTGATAAGAATGTCTTCTCTGGAAGTAGACACCAGTATTCAGGACTCTAAATATGTCCTGAAGCATTCACAACTTGATGTGACACAACTTGATGTAACTTTTTACGTTTAATCCATAACAGACCACATCATATCAGAGTCTAGTAATTAATAATAAGTAGAACTGCAAATATGCAGGCACTGGGCTCTGGATCTCTAACTTCTGATGACTACGTTCCGTCAGAAATTCAAGTATTGCTAATTTCTTTTTGAAGCTGTGTGGAAGGAGGAGCAAGATGAAGCAATGGTGAAAGATTACTTCATGAGAAAAGTCATGAACACATCTGGTCTGCTTCCTGAAGAACTTGGGAGTTAAATGAACAAATCTATACAAAATAATAGCGTGTTTGAGGATGTAGTAGCTTTAATCTCTAAAACTTGCTAAGCTTTATTTACACCACAAAAGAACAGCAACTTAGAGGTCACCTAGTAACAGTCACTTGCATTATCTGCTCATTGTAAAATCTGTAGGAGTCTTTCCACTGAATTCATTGTGTTTTAGATAGGGCCTCAGTTCAAGAATAACCTCTTGTTCTGCTTATTGTATTGAAGTACACAAACTCTGAAATGTTGGTGTGAAGCACCTCCTTTTGTAAATGAATTCTGTAGTAGTAAAACCACAGTTTGTAACAGATCATAAAGATAATGGATGAAATAATTTCCAGTGTACATAAGACAAAAAGTCCTGCAGATCAAAATAAGAATTTCAGTTGAAAAGCGGCTCTCCAGAAGGCAAATTGGCCATACAAGAGGAATCAGCAGAGACAAGGTTAAATACAGTGTATGTTACTATGTGAAACATCAATGCATGACATTTCACAGCAGTAAGCAGGCCCATATGCCCCCAGAGCCCAGTTTGTTCCTCCTCCATTCTCCACTGCACTTTGAACAGTAAGATATCGCTAACAGGCAGCTCGCCCATATGCTTTTTAGCCACTTTGCAGGAAAAAAGAGCAACACATGAGCTGGACTTCTGTCAAATCCTTTCTGGAAATCTGAACGTGTAATGTCCATTGAACCCTATTTTTGTCTCTTGTGGTAGTCTTGTCTTCAAAGAAGCCCAACCAGATGGTGAAGCCTGCCTTTCCTTTCTTAGAGGCCATCAGTCTTTCCTCACACTGTGTATTTCTAAGTGTTTTTCCTGTTTTGATCTCTGAGAAAGACTTTCTAAGACTCTTCTTGCCAGTGAAGTTTAACGAGATTCTCAGATACATTACAACTCTTTGTTAATCCATGGCTTTGTGGTAACTACCTGAACCTACTGAACTTCAACTAAGACATCTTGCAAAAGTAATACGTGAAGAAGCTTCCCTGTAACTCTGGTCATACAACTCAGCTCACCATGAGTAAGTGATAATGACTTCTACTATAAGAGCATCTTTTAACCCCTAAGATCCCAAATGTTTTACAAACTATTGTCCCATTTCTGTAGTCATTTACTGCGATAGAGAGGACAAAGTTCTGTTCTAACAGATAGGTAACATCAAACATCCAAGTAACCACAGGTAGAGTAGAATCACTGTAATACAAAGTAGATTAAAATAGCTTGTTAGGAAGAAATTTATATTGACAGTATTTTAGAAATTTCAAAATGCAATTTGTTCAGCAAGGTGAATGTTATAGCTCAAGTTAGAGTTCAGCTGAAAATTAGATTCCAACCTTTACAATGAAGCCCAGTAGTTCTTGAATGAAAATCCATTTTAAATTTAGTCTGTGAACACGTTTTTCTGCATTTCCTGTATTCCATAGTCAGATTAATACATACTCAAAGACTGTCGTCTATTTCTGAATTATGTTAACATGTGAAAGAGCAATTGCATGTTCTTGGGGAATCTCCTGGTCTGAAATCATCAAGGACAAATCCCTGTCAACAGTGCTGAATGTCAAAAACTTTACCACATTATGTTCCTTCATGACAGCATAAGAACAATAATAGTGGTTAGATTTACTTCTTAGTTCTTTTTCAAGGAATAGTCTTTCAGGGCCTCATTTTGGCCAAAGTTTTTATCTCTTCTGTCAGAAAACAAATATTCTACATGTGGACTTAAGGCAAAATCAGAATGTTAACTGGGAGATTGCTGAGCAATAAGAATCCATTTCCTTCAAGTAATATAAACAAGTTCATATTCTATGACATATGCTATTTTGCATTATGCAATAACAATCTAATTTCTTTCAGAAATACCATAGAAAACTCTGAAGTAAAGCTATATTATTTGTCGCTTACACATATATTGCAATTGAAACAACATTCTGCTGTGAGATAGGAAGCACCCAACAGCCATCAGTTTCTGATAGAGCTAGATGAACTATATGTTATGAATAGCTTGACAGTTATAGCTCGCTATTGTCTTTTGAATTAAGCAGTATATAGAATACAATATTATTATTTTTATTCACTGTAATTATTCAGTATTATTATCAAATAAATATCAATTTGAATAGTAGCCTTGTCATGAACATTGTGATTTCTGCTACTGATTAGGACACTGAGGCTACATGATATTGCTTCCATTCTGTGGATGAGCAAAAGGGATTATTTGGTGAATGATAACACAGAATAGAAACTGTTTATTTTTGCACACATATCTTTGTAGGCAATTCAAATAATGGTACTGAGAAAAATGTGCACTATTTCTCAAAATTACTCTTTGCAAAATACAGCTGTAACAGATGGGTAACAGCTACTCAGGTTACTGAACAGAAAGTTGTAAAAAGACTAATTGACCGACATCAAGTTTCAGCTATTACAGTCTGGATTAGAATGAAATTTTATTTAGGAATTCTATAATTGATTCTTGTTTCAGCTATACATTTTTTTTTATTTTGGAATTTAGTGTCATTTAGATATCAACTTCTGATTTCTCATCTGTGAATAATCCACAATCAGTAACGCTTCTTTTCTATTTGTCTTTTCTTGTCTTGTCTAAATTCTAGGAGAAAAAATTTTGCCTCTAATATGCAAGGCATATCTTTTTCAATAATTGGTCTTCATAGAAGAACTTGTGTGTAATAAAAAGAATGCTTATTGTAGTAGAGAAATGATATACATTTTGCTCTATTATTATGCTTCTCTCTGATTTTAATTGAATTGCTTTTGTTTAATTTTTTTAAATGAAAGACTCTGCAGTCTTAAGAAATTTCAGTTCAAGGATTATAACCCGAGAATGAAGAAATGTAGGATTTTCCGCTATAGTTTAAAAAGAATCCACTTTCCAATACTCCTTTTGTGGCAATTTTCTTATGTTAGGACAAAGAGGGAATAGGAATATTAAATGAAAGAAAAGCTGGATCCTTCACTATTTATTATTGCTTTTGTTTTTTAATTAGAATTATTTGTGATTTACAATTTCTTTTTGTGTTCAAGCCTTTGGGATTACATGGAATATAAAAAAATAATAAAAAAGACTAATATGGCTATGTTGTTAAGGGAAGAAAGAAAAAATATTTAACTGAGTGATTGCTTAGTTTTGGTGGAGAATTATATGTATTAAATATTTCTGCAATTAAAATACCTAAGGCAACAAAGTGCTTGAGAAAGGAATATTAATAGGGAAAGATATGTAGACAGTTTATGATAGATTCATGAAGAAAACTGCCTTCCAAAACTGACCAACTCTTGCTTCTTCAAAAAGGCAGCAACACTATAGTATGTAGTTACCCCATTGTACTGGCCACATGTAAAGTATTCCTTCTTGACTACTGCAGTGAACAACTTTTGTCCTGAAGCCTACTATTTTAAATTTCTATGGTACTAGAAATTACAAATATCTGATAGAAAATGATAATTTTATATAATCTTCCAGAAACATAATATTTAGGCATAAGGAGGAAAGGCATAACATGATAACCTGCTTTTCGGTATTAGTTTTGACAGTCATGTATATAATTAAGGAGATGGTTCTCTTTAAACACATCTTCTTACTGGTATTTCCTTGAAACATTGGTGAAGTGTCATAGTTTCTTATTATGAAATTCAGAACTTATAATTTTATAAGTTTCCATATGGGATATTCCCTTTTGAAAAGGATGATAAATATTTACAGGCAAATTAAATACCCTTCTAGCTGTTCAGGTAATTTGGTACTAGCCATAAAAAGTAGTCATCTAGAAGTCTGGCTTTCTATTGTTTTTGCATAATTTTTCCTCAGTTCACAGATTAATGTTTTAAGAAGCACTTGTTCAAATTATCTTAGTTGTAACAAAATTAGTATATAGCAAATATTTCCAATCTTTTCTGTCCTGATCCAGATGAGAATGTAAGAACAGCTGTGGAATGTCAGTCTGTCTGTCCTAGCAATATATCATACATACATGTAATCATAGCAAGAAAAGGGAAATGCATTGATAATACTCTCCTAATCTCCAAGTATTTTCATGTTAGGATGTTCTTGAGAGAATTTTCACATATTTAGTGACCGTCAGTTCTGTTCAGTGTCCTCCGTGTCCATGTAAACTTTCAACATCTTCAGCACCGTTTACTCAGAATGAAAATGAATAAAAGTAATCCAAACCGAAATACTTATATCCAGCTGTTCAATTAAACTTCAAATACAACAAATGCAACAAAATAACTTTCCTTGACAAAAAAGAAATGTTATCCTATGTGGATAAAAAAGCAGTTTTCATATTTATGATCCAAGGCATGGGACAAAACTTTATTTATTTGTTTGCTATATATTTCTCAGTATAACTTTAGGGCACAAATCTGTCAGTGTTGCCAAGATTTGTAGCAGGATGTCTGTGAGGAAAACAATGAACAAGGAAAAGGAAACTTTTATTCCATGTAGAAAAATATTTTTATTTTCTTAGGCAGAAATGACAGGATCCTTTGACACAAAAAACTGACACTGCTGATGTAGGTCCATGTGGAGAACTGTGCTGTCTGCTTATTTTCTCTGCACCTCTGTAACAAAACTGTATGTCTGTGGCTTTTATCTATTTCAGTGTCATTTAAATTCCTTTCTATAAGCTGAATTTTCCGAGAAACAGAACTTCTGCATCAAGGTCCCTCCTGATTTTAGTATGAAATTCAAAAAAATTCAGTGGGAAGAAATGTCCTGTTCTCGTTCTACATACTCCTTCCAAGTTGTTCCTAAATGGGGGTCCTAACAGATACCTGTCATCAGAGAGTAACCGTCTTTCACTCCTGTAACCTAACATTCCATATAGGTCTACATTTTGAAACCTTATACACACATCCTTTGAATTCACATGCTCATGACTATTAGAAATGCTGTAACATATCAGGAATGTGACTGTCACTTATGCCTTCATCATGTCATGTTAGCGTATGCATATTCTACATTTACATTAACACATTACTTCATGTTTTGCTCTGGCTTGATTGACATTCAGCATACTAAATTACCTCCATTCTTGAATATATTTAACTGATTATAGCTTTGATATACACCCTCTGATAAATGGTTGTGCTCTAATTTTCAGATGCAAACACTCTGATAATCAAAGGAACCTTCTGTTTATGCACTTCTCATCTGGCAGTATAACTGAACTGCTTTTAAATTAGTTTGAGAGCTTTAAAATTTATAGGCTTATAAATGCTATTATCTAGTTTCATGTTTGAAGTTATAAATCCCTTTTATTCCATGTCACTTATTTTGTTTTAAGTTTATTCCAATTTCCATACTGTCTGATTCTATTCCAAGGCAATTCATAGCCTGAAGAAAACCCTTTTAATATAATTTTGAAAAAGATCTAATTATGACAGTCAGATCCAGCTAGTAACCAGTTTTAAGAGTCATGAATCACCTTTCTCGAGATGATGAGGAGACTATGAAGTATCATTGAATAGTATGTATTCTGAAAGCCTCTTTATGCATCAACTTTCTATTTCTGAGAGACAGCATATATATTAAGGCATAACTAAAATAAGATTTTTACAGTCTTGAAAAGAGAAGCTTTAAGAATTAACTACAGCAGTGGTAAGAATGATGTTGTTAGCTTTTATTCATCACTTAGGGCACAAGCGAATGATTCAAAGGTCCATAAATAAAAACTGAATAGTCTGCTAATTCTAATTTTAGTTCCAATTACAAATAAACAGTATTTTATAATTCCTGTATTTTACTATTTCCTCCAGATCATGTTTCTGTAAAAAGCACAAACTGAAAAGTAATGTGGAACTTGAAGTTCCATTTCCAAAGGAATTGTGGAAGGATAGAAATCTAAAAACTTACAGAAAACAAAATCTTCAGTTTTCTTAATGGTGAGAGTTGTAAAATGCCATTAATGGAAATCATGACAGGATATCACTCCAAGTCTGAGAAGTCTCTGGCTTCTGGAGCTGGGTTTTCAAAAGTTCCTGAACTGCTTAGCCAGGGATACTTGTGAGCTACTTCCAGGTCCGTCAATTTCAAAAACTTTGTTGAAGAAACCTTGGAAGTCCTTGATAATGAATGCATAGAGGAGACGGGGATGATAAGAAAAAAGAATTTAAATTTGAGAATTTTTAATGTGCAATTTGTGTTAGCTTTTCATCAAGAGAGAGCCAAATCATCCAACAGTTAGGAATTCCTTTTGTTATTACTCATTATACAGCTCCATAGTTAATTGCACTTAATCCAGCATGTCCAAATATCACACCTCGTCAGAGCTTTCTCTGTTCTTGGAATTATTTCTGTCTGTACCAGAAATTCTATTTTGATTAAAATGAAAAAAATTTAAAACATAAATCTTCCTGATTAATCTTATCTGTGGCGAATTCCCAGTTTGCCACAGAGGAACATTCTTTTGAAAGAAAATTCTGTTGCATCCCAAACCCAACATCAACTTGTCAAATGGATATAGGTTTGATTTTTTTTTCCTGTCATCTTATCATGAAATAAAGTAAAACAAAACAAGGAGATAGAAATATAGGAGAATAAAACACAATGATAAAAGCTGATAAGAATTTGAAATCTTCTACCTCCTAGAGCAAAATCGTGCAGCAAAAACTGATTGCCTGTAATCTTCCCTTCTAAATATCAATAATAATATGTCAAAAAATGAGATTACATGGTGTCATGATCTAAGGAGTTACCTGTGCAAATCTTTACTGACTTGCATTTTACTAGATTTTAAGGGTTACAAAAATATTGCAGTTTGCTGGTTTGAAGTTCACTATTTGGCAAAACAGTTATAGAAGCTTTGACACTGAACCTGTTGACTTAATAGGTAAAACAAAGCACATAGTACATTAAAATATCAAAGTGCAGTGCCATTCAGGGATAAACTAATAAGTTCTAAATAAAAACTGGAAGGTATTGTCTAAAAAGCGGTGTAAAAGTGTTATTCAGTATGTGGGATCTGCTATATAAAGACATATTAAATGGTTTCACTGAGGTCACCTGATCCCATCCCAAAGGAAAGGAGCTAATTGTCTTCTTTTAATATGAAAAATCTGTCCTTAACAGCACTTCTAAACATATTTTAAAAACCTCAAAAATATGTGTTAAAGGAAAACCATTTAATTGATTTCATTAAGCTGTGCCCTAAAAAATGAAGACCTATATGGTGTCTCATGCTTGTAAATGCAACACAGCTGGACAGTTAAGAACATTTCCTTTCCCCACTGCTCAAATATGGATAGATCTCGAAGTGACTTACAGAGTTCAATGTTATTATTCCCATTTTTTCTTGCTGGAAGTAATAGAGTTAACTGAGGCGTAGACAAATTAGAGTGACTTGCAAAAGTTTGAAGAGCTTATGACCTTGCTAGTAGGTCATGGGATAAAAATAGAAGCTGAGATCACTGGTACTCAGAAATGGCCACTAGACTATGCTTTGCAGCAAGGCTTGTGGTAAAATCATTATTTGTATGCCTCTAAAGCATGTGTTTGAAACCCATGTTTTTACAGAATCTTCTTGTATGGCAGGCATGAAATAAACAGATCTGTGTTTGTGATGTAAATTAATCATATAAATACTGTCACTTTCGACACAAGAATTCTGCAGGAAGTCAAATTAATTTACTGACCTCCTTCAAACACTAAGTGCTATCCTCTCTGGCTATAGTTGATGTAATTGGCTGATGAATTGAAATCCAGGATATCTCAGACTGGACAGTGGAGGTTGCTATCAGCATTGCTGAATTCTGTCTAATTTTTGTTATTTTGTTACTGTTCATAAATGATAATTTATGTTATGGCCCCAAAGCCTGGCTTATTTTTCTTTTTGTTGAAAACAACATCAGTAAACTAAATAAATCACATTCTTATCTTGGTTTCCCAAAGAGTGTTTTCCTTCTGCATCTCTTTATGTGAATTTGCATCTTCAGTGATATCCAAGGTCAGGTGACGCCCTTGAAAGTTTTTTTACCTTCTTACCCCCAGCAATTCTGACTGCCTAGGAGGAGGTAAAGCTCAGATTTTGTCACTGTGTTTTAAAGTGTTTGTTTGGGAATGCTGCAATGCCCTTTAGATCTGTGCTCTCCCATATTTTGAGTTGGGACAGTCACAGAGTACTCCTGTATTAGAATAAGTGATGAGCTGAGAAAAAAAAAGATATGTTCCAGTAACCTCATCATTAATCAGAATTATGTCTCATATTTACTTAGAGAAGTGTATTGGCTATAATAACATCAACATTTAATGGTGAAGATCTGTGAGCAGTAAGGTTACCATGTGATACTAAAAAAGCTAGCATACCTTCCAAGCCCAATTTCTGCAAAGATATGGAAACACTTCTTGAAATCTGGATAAGAAAAATGCAACACTTTTTTCCTTTTCTCATATTTTACTGTGAGACTGAGTTTAAACATCTAGTTCTAGTAAGTGCTTCCCTTCTAAATCCCACTGAAAGAATACTTATCTCCAAAAGATTAAAATAATGTGACTTAAATTACCAGCTGTTCTTGTTCAGCTAGCCTTTTGCAATAATTTCTCATGAACCTTCATAAAGTTAAATTTCTAAGACAAATTCAAGGATGAGAGCACATTTTGAACTGTAGTAGGAAGGACTCTCAAAAACTAAGCATGCAAAATACTGAAGAGTAGGATTATTGTTAATCTAGAAGAAGCTTAAATACAAAAGAATAATCAGACTGAAATTTCCTATACAGTCCATCTGAATTATTCATAGTGATACCTGTATTGAAGATGATAACATCTAAATTGCTTGTGAAGCAGTTTCTGAATTAGTCCAGTCTATACCAGTTTATTAAATGAGCCCACATTTGGTACCATTTTACTTTAGTTAAATAATCTGTAAATGGCCAAATCAGGAACTACTACACAAAACACCTCCTTTTGCTGACCACAGCCTTCAGAAACAAACAAACAAAATAGAAACAAAAAACCCAAGAAGCTCGGGGTGCTAACTGCTTCAGCTGCTCCACTCTGATTTATCAGGGTTTATGCTATCAAATGCCAAGTACTTCCGAGATGTGTTCTGTGCTACCCTTCTGTTGTATTAGCCAAAACACAGCTGATTGTATCTGTACTTCTTAAATTAGGAATTTAAACTTGGGTTGGAGTTTTACACCGCATAAGCTCTGAACAAGAACTGCTATTTAAGTCCGATGTAGAATCCAGCTTTATGCCACTACTATAGATTACATTAATACTAGACCTGGAGTTGAAGTTCCATGGAATTAGCAGTTTCAAGGGAAACTTCACATGAGAAAATGTAAACAATGGAAACAGAGCAATTCTGGTTGCACAAGATTTTCTCAAAACACAGGTTTGAAAAACACCTTCAGAGCCAAAGCAACTAAACCTTGATAGTGCTTAGCTGAATAAGTATGTATTTGGCATTTCTTTCTGTCTTCTGAGTATTTCACAAGAAATGCTGTAAAACAACTTTTATTGTGAGGGTTCTGATACATTGTCTTTTCTTTGCTTGTTTTTAAATAAGATCTGGCTATACTTGAAGAGCTCCTCTTCTAAGATGGAAATATGCAGCTCCATCTTTAAATTATAATTCTGGAAAGAAACTGTCTTGGAAAGTTGTGGTGATTATAGTACCTTTTGCTGTCTATTTAAAAGTACCGTTGAGGTCAGTTTGAAATCAGAGTGAAGTTTTTGATCAAGTTATTTTCTCTGTGAACGTGTTCAGATTCTGGCAAACACAAAGAAGAATTGCCTTTGAATAATGTTAGTAGACAAATATAGTTAACTCAAGCACAATTCAAATTAGCACCAGGTGTTTATTTTATCATCTGCTCAAAGTGTTTAAAATCAATGGATAAGAACTTTGATCCAGAAGTCCAGTTTTTCACTTAGATATGCATTTTTCCATTGTTGCTTATGGTTTATAAAATCTGGATTTCCATTGCTGGACTTACATAGCATAAAACTAAGAAATAAACTGCACAATTCTGTCCACTCCTCTAACAGACACAACTGTCTTCTCAAAGTCTAGAAGAAATTGCATTATTCTAATTCTAAAATTTAATTTTCTATAAAAACATCTGTCTTTGGAAGAATAGCAACCTTTATCTTAAGCCTTCCAGGAAACTTATATGTAAATCATACTAACAGAGCAGAGGCTAAAATAGGAAGGCAGTTTTTCTGACAAAATATAAATACAAATTTTACTGTATTAGTGAATTTTTGGTTGGAATAGAATGAAAATTATGATGCACCACTTCAAGATGATTCATTCCAAATAAGGTTTATTTAGTTATCAAAACAGGAGTTTGTAGAGCAAATAAAATCAATTTTGTACATAAAAGATATTTCCAAACCACACTAACTGTTTATTTTTGATTTCACATTTAGCAGAAATGTTATTGTGTAGCTTGTTTTCTATCATTTTTGAGTACTCTGGGAAGCCCAGATCTGTCAGCCTCCATGAAAGATTCCATCTATTTGTTGTTTGTTTTCTTTTTTTTCCCCAGCAGAACCTTTCTTAATCCGATCATATTTTATATTCGGAAATTATTTGTGGTTCTGTCTTCAGTACATGAATTAGCTTAGCATAGAATTTTTGCTTTTCCATTTCTATTGTTATTGGAAAAGAAAAAAGTTAAAACCAAGTAGAAAATACTACAGAAAAAATGTAGCACTCACATTCATATTCTTACCAGTCTCTGTGCCCTACATATTTGTAAGGGAGAGTATAATCTATCTTCAGCTGACTTTCCTTAGTATGTCCCAATTAGGAGGATAACTGCACCAGAAAAAACTCTTACTAATAAGAAAAAAATTACTTCTAACAATATAAAAACATAAAAGTGTTTAAAGATACAGTTGTGTATATTTTCTCAGTGTTTCTGAATATTAATTTGACCAAGTGAAAGCACCATATATTTATTATACCATCCTTCATTTTACACTTCCTTGGGAGAATGTGTCGTTCAATGTAGCCAGAAGGTGAAAGTGCTCAGTATATAGTCATTCAAAAAAAAGTCCTTTTGATACAATGACTCATACTTAAGCTGAGAGAACACACTGTATTGTGTTCTTCTTTAATTTCTGTTTTTTTATGTGCTTTTATTGTTTGTTTATATATATATATATTTATATTTATATTTATGTTTATGTTTATATGTATGTATGTATGTATGTGTGTGTGTGTGTATATATATGTATATATATGTATGTATATTTAAGTCTATAGAGTTATATATCATCTGCTGGGAGAACAAATCATTTCCAAATTGTCTGTATCACATGTAGTTTTCAAAAGGCAAAAATTGTATGCGCTTTTCTTCTGCATTTCACGCTACAAATAGTAAAAAAATGAAAACACTAAAGGATAAAAATGGTTTGTTGTATTTCCTTCCCCCACAGTGTTGTTGGTTTTGTTTGTTTATTTTCCCTATAGGACATAACGTTGTTCTTCACTGACACTTGACACTTTTAAAGAAATCATGAATTCTAAGCACACAAAACCAGATGTTCAGGAATTTCTAGATATCTCATATTCACACTATGCTGTTTTCCCACTAGTCTGAAAGCTGCTAGAAAATAGCAAAGTCTCCTTTTAATTCTAGTTATGAGATGCAGTGCTGTTCTTTTTATATATATTTATATATATAAAAGTCAAAATCAGTAAGGGAAATGTGACAACAAAGTGTCTATAGTCTTCATATTTTTTTCCTACTGTAACTGACATGTACTGAACAGAAAGTTCACTTAGCATTTTTGTATCTTCCATTATCAATTACTTCCATTTAGATTGTATATAAAAGTGAATGACTTCCTGCCACAATTTACTATCTCTTTGTAGAAAGTAGAGGATGCAGTTAGGGAAAAAAGCCTCTGAGAATTCTGCAATCATGCCTCATTCACTGTTTCCATAATTTTATGACCCATTTACCAAGAACAAATCACTATAAGTGAAATAAACTCTTTAGAAAATAAATGAAAAGAAGAAAAACAAACAAACAAAGAATCTTGAATGATGAGAGATGGTTTAATATTTACCAATTCCAAGGACATTCATATAGAAATATATGTTGTTTCTGTGTAAAGCAGCATAATTACCATTGAATTATTCAGTGTAATATTTTAGGGAATGAGAATCACAGTAAAAGGAGGTAAAATGTAAGCAGAAATGTAGTCTGAAATGTAGAAGGGTAGTCGGGGTAGACTTTTGTAGAAACTACTAAAAAATGAAGCAGTGTCTGTAAAGAAGTAGAGAAAGCTTTGTATTAAAGGAGACATGATACTAAAGAAGAGAAAAAGCCTTCAATAACGTGCTCTGATGACTGTAGTGAAAGGAATATGGATTACATATATCTACATATATGTAATCTACGTATATGTGATCTAATATATTTCTAAGATTCAAACTTCTTACGTGCTATAAATTAACTAAAAACATAGATACTATTGAAATTGTTCAAAGTCTGATTTTCTTTTGATTAATTCTCTTCTACGCGTTGTCATTGAAAATATAAGGAATGTTCTGAAATTTAAATAAGAATAAAACAAATGCCTGTTGTTTTCCACATGACAGCTCTTTACTGTTCATATAATTAGCCTGCAAGACAACAGAAAGAGAAAAAAGAAATGTAACAATCAAGTTGTCTTAAGCACTATAGCAGTCTAACATTTGAATCAATTGGCCATGAAAAGGTGAATTGCATTGAACTACTTCTGTAACTTCTGAGTGACAGTTGTGGAGGAGGCACTAAGGCTCTTCTGAAAAACTGGGAAACATATCAGCAGCAGAAATTTTATATTCACATTATTAGCTTGAGCCTACACTGGTGGAGCACAGGTGATCAGTTAAGTGCTTAGTTCAGAATTCTGCATGCAGATGTACAAATGTGTCCTGAAGGGGATGTTTGGGTGAATTTTTTCTTTATTTTAGCTAGTGTTTATTCACATTTGTTACCCCATTTTTGGAGCAATAACAAATTCATCTCAAATTTCAAGAAACATAACTCTAAGGAAGAACAAATCTTCTGTCATTCCTAGTTCTTCAGCATACAAATCATCAATAGTATTTCTGGCTTCTAATTATAAACAAGTCTAAACTAACCAGAACACAACAACCTACCCTTCTTTTATCATGTATTTCATAGATAGTGGCCATTTTTTATAGTCTATCACTACTACAACTAATTTGTGTTTTCCAAATATTAACACACTTCATAGTCAAAATGGCCAATATTATCTCTTTTTTCTTTTTTTAACCAATGCTATCTGTACCGTCCTTCTCTTGTTCCTTTTTTTCTTGTACCTTGTTTAACTCTACCACGTTATCAAACATGAGGAAATCTAAGTTTAGTTGGAAATTTATGGAGTTACAAGATGGAATCTGTACTATTTTTTTTCAAATATTGTAAACTTTCATTTTACTTTGTTCTGACTTACTAGTTTTGCTTATATTTTGCCTTCCAAAATTAGGATAAGAATATAGAGGTATGTAGCAGAAAACACAGATACTGAAATTACATAAGAAATATATCAGCAAGTGGAAGGCATGTCCTATTTCATGTTACTATTGCCTTAACACTTTTAGAAATAATTCTAAGAGTTATATACTGGTGTGATAATGTTGTTTTTCTAGAAAGCAAGATGCTGTGCTACAGAGGACATGAAGTCATCACATCATTAGATTATACATTCAAGACCATCAGACATAACACCTAAGCACTCAGATTGGCAACTCTGTCCATGGCAGCTTTGTGTACTCCGCAGGCAATAATGTTCTGTGATAGGTTCTATCTTTAGGATACATTGTTCTGGAAGCTCAAATAATTCTCTGATTTCTTTGTAGGAGCAAACTACTGTACATGACTTTAGTGAACTTAGCTCCCTTGAGAAATACTGTTGGGAATGAGAACACCTCTTGCTGGGATTGGAGAGGTTTGCACAATACGTGCAGTAATGTGACTTCTGTAATTGCACTTTGGCCCCAATTTATATTTAACACCTTTGAGCTTATTTTTAAGTGGTTCTCATAAAAGGATTGGCAAAAATATTTTCTGTGAAATGACTGTAACAAAAATGTTCTTGTGTATGAAGCACAGGCATATATAGACATCCTGGTAAGAAGCCGTATTTATGTAAGAATTGTGTTAGAATCACCCTTTCATTTCATACACCAGAAGCAATGAAACAGCTTGTTTCATTAGAAAGGCTTCTGAGAACTTTGGAGATAAAAAAGTAAAATATTTAATAGAATTACACAGATTCATGGCCTTGGTAACTTGCTTTTATTGAAAATGGAGAAAATAATGGTAAATGGAGAACATATTGTATTATGGTCAGGCTTAAAAAAAACATTTTTGTTCAACAGAAAACAACAGAGAACAATGATTATATATGAATAATCATGATGGGATATTTTTAACATAGGGAAATGTGATATATAGAAAACCGTGGACTATGGAAGGTGAAGGTGTCAGAGTTTAGCTCTAGTAATTATATTACATAGCTTTGTCTGAACTGAGTAGTGTTTGAAGACACAGAATGTAAGTAATTTGTTAGAATTACACAAAAAGGTGTCATTTGAGGTGTTACATAGCAATTACTGTGGTTAGGCCCTGGAACAGGCTGCCCAGGGAGGTTGTGAATGCCCTGTCCTTGCAGGTGTTCAAGTCCAGGTTGGACAGGGCCCTGGGCAACCTGATCTAGTAAATGTGTATGTTTGGTGGCCCTGCTAGGCAGTGGGGTTGGAACTACATGATTCTTGAGGTCCCTTCCAACCCGGGTCATTCTGTGATTCTGTGATTCTGTAATTACTTGTGGTATTGATGCCTGCAGTATGATACCAGGTGTATACCATAGATGTCATTGTAGTTACTGAAGGGGGTCAAATTAGAAAAAGACATGATTTCTGTGCATATCAGGTATTTAAAGCATGCACTCTTGTTTTTCTGGTGTAGATGGAAAAGACATAGGTTTACAAGTATGTTGGTAAAAAGACAAAATAGTCAGACTTCATACATTCAAATAATGTTCTTTCAGAGGATCACAAAAATATCGTTGAAAGGAAGCACTCAACATGGAAACATTGAACGATTTGTGTTGGAAGGGATCTTTAAGATTTTTTAGTTCCAACCCCCCCGCTGCTGGCAGGGACACCTCTTCTAGACTAGGGGAGGGGGCATTCACAGTCCCACTGGGCAATCTGTGCCAGTGTCACACCACCATTACAGTAAAGAACTTCTTTCTAATATCTAGTCTAAATCTACCCTCTTCCAGTTTAAAACCATTTCCCTTTGTCCTGTTGCTACACTGCTCTTCTAAAAAGTCCCTCCCCGTCTTTCCTGTAGGCTCCCTTCAGGCACTGGAAGGTTGCTATTAGTTTTGTTGTTAAAAAGTAATGAAGGGTAACAAGCAATTCTACTATGGTAGAACTTCTTAGTCTTAGTTGAATTAAAAGTATCATGAATTGACTGAAACTCCAAGAATCTAAATTGTCTGGTGTTAATTATATGGAAAAAAATTAAATTTATTTTAATATTATCTGATCTCTACTGCCCACTACTTGTTATAGGGTAACTTTCTTGCTAGTATTTGTCCGGTTATTATGTATGGATACAGATACTTGTTCCATGAAGTTACCATAATTCTCTTATAGGTGAATTATTACAGTTCCCTGATATGCATATAGTAATGAGAGCAGAAATATGGCAGATTTATTGAAACACATATCTTCTGATAACCTTTCCAATAATTTGCTGTTACACCATTTTTTCCTCCTAAGTTAATACAATTTTTTCAGTCAATCTTCACTGCTGTATTGAAACAAAATTTACCTCTGACCATCTTACCCCCTTTACGTTGTAACTGTAAGCTTTACCTGCTAATAGTGCTGATTGCTGCATATGAATTTATTCAGTTCATATGCAAAGACTACATGAAAAATGCAGTAGCTTAAGATGTATTCCTTTGATGCTTCTTGTGAGTGCTGGCATCATATTCAGCCTCACAGAATAAATATTTCTTTCTTAAAAGACTTTAATCAAAGATGTTTTGGAAGGTATTAAACAATGAGCTGCAGTTGTTTGGATCTAAGCTCAGAAGTTTAGAAAGCAGTTTATGATGGGGATTTGTTTCAGTTTCAGAACTGTCAGATTTGTAACCCAGAGATACACTGAATTCAAATCAACGTACATATAAAAAGCACTGGCAAATCTCCATTTCTATGGAAGAAAGTATAACGGCGTTCAATCAGAAACTGAATCTCATGAGCCTAACTTGATAGATCCAAAAGCTCAGTTGTATCTCTATCCCATGATAGGAATGTGTCTGTATATAAGATATTCAGAGTACTGCAGAACAATGAGTCACAGAGACAAACCATAAGATGTAGGGTGACACGGTGCTGCTGTCTGACCGGAGATAAACAGAAGCGTCTGTTTGGCAGCATGGGTTGGTACTTAGGATGCTAAAAGAGAGAGGAAATCACGGCCTCATTGAATCAAATAGACTATTTTTTTTTCATTGACTTTACAAACCCAAAGCAGAGTTCTTTTATAAGGGCTTTTTTTTTTTTTTTTCCTTTTTCTTTTTCCTTTTTTCTTTTTTCTTTTTTTTTTAGAAATATAATAAATTCCCCAAATCTATTTCAATAGTTTCTTCTCACTGATGTTTTCATTATTGTTTAAAGAAGAAATAATAGGTACTTCTATTCTTTGGGCATAGGTATTTTTTTCTTTGTCAGCAGGGCTCCATTCATTGTACACATTATATGGCTGTTTTCATTGTAAAGTAATACTGACCTCTGCAAAGGCTTGTAACAAATTGCTTTTCTTCTTCACCAACACCTCGTCTTAGCTATAAATAAAGCATCAGCATTGGGAATTCTGAGGGTTAACTTTAGGTAGCTTATGTTCATCCCCTGGAGGTCGGAGCTGTATCTAAAGCAACCACTGACACTAAGCAGAGGCATCAAAATTGCTATAGGGCCAGCAACAGGGTATATGCAGCAGCCCAATTTGCCCTCTGCTACTCTTCTAATGTATTTGTTTTAAAACTACCTCTTGAAGATCTTAGTTTTGCAATTTTTTCTGTATGCTCCAAGAACTATTTGTGTCAGTAATGGGAGGCTCATCATTACCTTGTTCACAGGATGGGTCATGCCCATTAACGTGGGAATAAAGGGACTGAATGTCAGGGAGACTACAGAGTGGAATCTTTATTCTTTCAAAGACTATTTGTGTTCATAATACAATCTAGGAGACAGCATGAGTATTTACTAAACAGATAATAATGTCAAAAACTATTTATTCTTTACATCTAAAAAGGTTGTGAAGGGAAGTTTAAGATTTACTGCACTTTATTTGTATTTTTTTATTTGTACTTATAAAAATAAAAATAAAGAAAAAAAATAAAAAAGGACACAAACATGTAAGAGACAACCAGTTTGAAAAGCTTCAAAATTCCATGCAGAAAGGCTTGAAAAGTTAAAGAAGAAAAGATAAAAGAAGTTGAACAGAAAATTGAATAAATTAAGATATGGTGCTTAGTTGGAAATAACACAGTGAAAAACATAAGATATTTTTGAAAGATGGAGTAGCTTTCAAGTATTTGATAGCATTGTTATATTTCTTTTAGTCACAAATAGGAAATAAAGTCTTCTAAATATATACATCTCTTGAAATATATATTACATAGGAGGCCAAAATCAATGTCACTGAGGTAGAAATCAACTGGGAGCAAGTAAAGCCTTTTAACAAAGTTAGCCTAAGACTCACTTTCAAAAACATTATGGCTAACCTCACCTTCAAGATTTTTCCTACCAAAAATATCCACCTTAAAGGGGGTGAATGGCAGCTTAATATTTCTTCTCCTGGTCAGCTATTGGATTCAGAGTTCACATGAAATTTCTTAATGCAAAATCATTCTTTCTTTATTCTTTTTTCTCATGCCTTATTTCTATTTAATAGTTTACACATCCTGTCTTCTCTTAGAACCTATAAAACTCCATAGCCAAGAATGAGTATTTCCTTTATGTCGAATGAAATGGCTCCTGATCTAGGTGTTGCTTCTGGTCACTGCATAAAAATAAGAGATAAATAATAAATAATATTTTTTTTATTTGAATGGATAATTGCATGTCAGCGAAGGGAAAGAATTAATGGAAACTTCAATACACCCACATCTATAAGATGAATGCTTAAAATACCTTTATTCCAATTCATCTCAAAATGACTTAAAAGTGTCAAGACAAGAAGTAGGCAAATGAGTGGAAAATAGGGAGGAGGGCTTGTGAGGGGAGATGCAAATTAATCATTTAAAATTCTACTTATTTTTGTTTTAGCATGTCATTTAAATCTGTTAATAAATTGACAGTACCTCTGAGAGTGGTTATATTAATTTAATACTCTTTACAACAGTAAAAAATGTACTGAGCTATGCTGACTGGTGGATTAGATAAATCTAACAATGTATTTTCTGAATCTATACTTTGCTTTTGCAGCTACCCTCAAGACATTAATCTATTGAAAAGGAGAAGATATCATCTTTCAGGAAAAACATGTCATAAATATTTTGATAAAGTATTTATAATCCTCAAAAACAGATGGCTGTTCCGTAAAGATTGTCAGCTGAGGTTCCCTGACAGGAACATGTTAAACAACTCACATTTTTTTTTTGAGGGAAGGACTTGTACCACAAAATCAGATGCATTCTTCTATTAATCAATCACAGCTGGGTGATTTTTTGACAGCTGGAACATGCTAGACCTAATTTGATTGTCTTGTGCTTTTTCTGACTGATAAATCCTGTATGAGTTGAAACTTGGTGGAGGCAGTATAAAAGTGGATAACCTTCTAAATGTGTACATGGGATGAATGAGAATATTTTTTTGCATGTGTAGATAGAGGAAAATATATGGAATTGTATTCATGTATGCAAAAATTAGCTTTGTTCTGGCTGAGATTCTAATAGACAGTATTTAGACTCTTAGATGTACCTTTATACATAGGCTTCTCCTATTTATTTTCTTGAAAACTACAGCAGTTGTGAAGAGCACAATAATGCCCTTTTGATAGAGCAAATTCTCCATTACAAAATACTATTTTTCAATATAGTCATCACTGTTAGATGATTTGTGTGGATGAGTGGATCCAGATACTCTTCATTCTATGGTGTGGCAGCTGTGCTTGGCTGTCCAAAACATGGCTTGACTTTAACATCAATTTTGCAACAGTTGAAACATAGCACCCTCCATCTTACTGTGCTCACATTCACTGTTTGGTCTCCTTAAATGTTCAGCAAGCATGAATGAATGTCAATGGGTGCCATTTTTTCCACAGGTATGAATTCAGTGACAAACCTTTGCTTCACACGCAGTTCCTCATCAGACACTACTGTCAGGCTGGCCCTCTGCTGCCATCTGTGGTACAACAACTTAACTTTTACTGACATGCCACCAACGTCTGTCTCCGACATTGTGGGCTAACTTAATACAACAGAAGTTGTTACTTTTGGAGTAACCCTTGTAAATTCCCTCCAAGCAATACATGTTAAATAAGAAGAGCTTACTCTTTGAGATTTCACATAAGCTTTCAGTCTTTTCTGTTTGTATTAAGAATCTTTTTGATGGAAAGACAAATATATGCCAAGGAAGACTTAGTATAATATCATAAAATATCCCTGTTGAGATCAACAGGATCTGGTAGTCCAGTGCACAGAACAATAATGAGAGAGTGAGAAACATAGAGAAGTTACTGACAGATACTCTGTTCTTGTGTGATTTGGTGATATTCATTAGTGAAAGATTTGCTGTTTGAGAATACTGGTGTTGTCATAGCTAAAAACTGTCAGCTATCATCTTGGCAGATACCCACTTGCTTACCACTCATCTTTCCAAAGTATTTGTTATCTCTTTTGGGTTGATTGAAGGCCTTTCTATCACCATGCACTGATGAACTGTATGAAAAAAATAACCAAAAGTCCACATACATAGTTTACAGGTTATATCATATATTCTTAATTTTGGCCAAGCTAATTCTTGATTGCAAAACTAAAGATTAGCAGTACTATAATTCAAACAGTCAGACAGCAAAGACATTCAAAACTGTAGTAAGATGCTTTAGTATCTGAGTATCAGAAGATACTGGGCGACTTGACAAATCACATGTGAGTTCTCAGAGTTTAAATTCTACATTTAAATAGTAAAGACATACATATGCAATGCATTGGCATACATATTCATTCTTTTCCAATAACTGATTGACATATGCTTCTTTCCCTCTGGGCATGCATGGCAGGGATCTCTGGTGGACTTAGACTGTGTAGTTGCTTCTAATTTTTCCATAATCAAGTTCATCACGGTGTCCTTTGCCTGATCTTTTAACTACTTCCTCCTCCCCCCATCCCCCCGCCCATCCCAGGGGGGTCAGGTTTCTGACCCCCCTGCCATAATGAACACCTTTCTATCTTGGTGCACTATAACTCAAAAGAATGTATGTGAAATCCAAGAAGAAACTTGTACCTGGTAGATGCAAAGATAAAAGTAGCCTACTTCACTGTGACTTCAGTGCTTCTGTGAAGCTGGATCATTGGGAAAAACGAGTGTGCTCACACACCAAGCAAAGTTAAATGGGAAAGTTTTAGATCTAGCACTTACTGATTCCTTTTGTCTAACTAATATATTGGTCCTTAAACTAATATTCTGATCCCTATTTATAAACCAGCCTAAATTATCCTTAAGCCTGTCTGAAGTAATACCATTCTTTCTTGCTCGCCCTCTGTTGTTACCACCAGGAGAGGGTGGGAAAATAAATGTGGTAAACTATCTTCTCTTGATCTTATCTTGATTTAGTTGTGGTCATGCCTGAGACTGTCACCTGAAAGAAGATTATAAAATTGAATTCTACTGAAATCTGATAACAGATTTTCTTCAGGTCTTGATGAGATTGCACTGTGCATGAGTGAAAGTCTGTACTCATAGGAAAATGTGTTTTACCAAGAATTGTATAACTATACAATACTTTAGCTTTCCAGATCTGAAATTGATGTCAATAATTAAGGATTGCCAGATATTTCAAGGAGGCTTCTTTAACAAGTAATTGCTGAGTTCACTAAAGAAAGTATTGGTTTTGGTTTTGGAAAATAAGAAGAAAAAAGCAATCCTACAAAGCTGCTGGTGCTTAATACACCTTGAATTGGTTTTATATTTTGGTTATTGTTTGATTAAGTTGAAGAAAGATATGTAAGATGTTAGACATTTTAAATGGGTCATTTGATTTGGAAGGAAAAACACATTTGTAGATCAATGGTAAAACCACTATGTTCTACCTATCTTTCTTGCTTCTTGCTCAGTATCTTCTAGGTGCAGTGAAATAAATATTTGTAGTTCCTAATTATAAGAAATTGAAATTATTTTGATTGACATTATCTCTTGAAAAATGGGCTTAACTTAAAGATATTACATAAACCCTCAGTTGAGTTATAAAAGTAGACATTTCTCAGTTCCCATTCTCAATTTCTGCTTCTGTCTGTGTGCAGAGGTGAAAATCTTCCTTTTATATGTGTGGGGGTGCCTTTCTTCCTGACTTTTACACCCCTGAAAATTTGAAGATTACTAAATCAGATTTAAAATGTTACTGTCCCCTGACATTTCTACATTTAGAAATAAACCTGGAAAGCATTAGATATTGTAACATGTAAAAATGAAGTAGAGCTGTACTGCTCATGAAGCATTTGAAGTCAAATCTCAGTTTGAACCATTCCTGTATTAGGCTAAAATGCAAATATCCAGGGAAAAATGTATTAGTCATATATATTCATAATTCTTACCTCCATTGTAAGCCCTCAGGGGAATCAATTATTTGAACACATTAGCAACCTAATGCTATAAGCAAGGGTTACTATATTACCCAACAGAGTTCATCTTGCTTCCATGGAAGTTAAAGTGTATTTTGATGTGAGCTCCTATAAAAACAGTAACCAGTACAATATTTTATATTCCCATAAAATTGCAAAGCCCGTTGTTGCATGCTCACAAAGTCTTTTACAAATATAGTGGATAGATCTTAAGAGCTACTTTATGTACTCAACTATTTATACAATCTGTTTGTTCTTATATATATTAAAATAAGAATATTGAAAATAAATTATTTGAAACATATTAAAGAACTCAGCCTTCAGAATGAAAGAAAGCCGCCTTTTTCTTTGTAACAAATGTATGGTACTAGAATGAATGGATTTTAAGTAAGCACAAAACTGTAGCTGTCAAATAGTCGCATGTCAAGACCTTGTTTGATTCATTGTCAATAAATGTTGTTATGTTGTTTTTTACTTTTGTGCTAAGGGCTATAAAACTTTGTGTCGTATCAGCTCCATATTTGCTTATTCTGAAAGTTCTTTTAGAGCTATGCAATATACTTAAGGCTTTATGTAAGGAAGAAAGCGGAATAATGTCTGTGATGTAACAGTTTTGCCTTACGTTCACTTGCATTTTTATCATATTGTAAACATCTTTCTTGTCCTCCTGTCGGCTCAGCATCATTTTACCTTGCCTTCAATTTTTGCAACTTAGACCCTTACTAAGACCAATTCTGTGTCAGATCATGGCCTGTACATGGTGCCTACTGTGTTGTACATTCTACACAGGCCATGTCAACTAACCATGTCAATTATAACATTTGACAATTACTATGAATTTACTGTATAGGAAGCATGACATTAAAATAGTGAAATACCTACCTGAATATGAATGTCAGTATTCAAGAAAGTAAGATGAAGTCATGTTATTCTCTGGAGTCTTATTTTCTTGTGACTTCTCAAAGGATGGAACTTTATCACTATTTGTTGGAAATTGCTGGTCTTAAATTGTTTGCTATTAATTATGATTTCATTCTCTGCTTATCTTGTAATCTATGGCTATAGAGGATTTTTCTTTCCATTTTGGTCTCTGAAAATATGTTATTATTCTATGAGTGAGTAATGCTTTCCGTATGATTTTAACATGATTCTGTCTATTTTCTGAATCACTTCTTCAACTCAAAACAAGATAGGCCCCAGGAAAAATTGATTATATGAGCATATTAGTATCTACATCCTTAGGTAAGGATTACAAACACAACTCTGATCCTGTTGTAATCAGAGAGTCTGGGCATGAATTCAGAGTTACACAGTGTTATAAGAGCAAACATAAATATACATTAATAATCTCTGTGTTTTGCTAGTGTATTCCAAAGACAAGTGAGACTTATTCTGGATTGTCTTCACACCTTAGTACCCATTTTACAAGTGTAAAGGGGAACGATCAAAAATAATAAAAAACGTCAGCATTAGGTATATGACATAGGAATGGTTATGAGATTACAAAAGAAAGAAGAAAATAAACATGCAACATAAACAGTGAAAAGTAATTCACATTTCACTTCTATTTTGTAATATAAGTAAATAGTAATACAGATGCAGAACATAAATTTGGGGGCTCTGATAATTCATAGAGGTTAGGTCTTCATCTTTTTTTATGATCATTAAATACAGCCTCTTAAAATGAAGAACAGAACTTTTACTTGATTCTCCTTCAAGTTTTAGCTCCTCTTCAAATCACATTTAGCAGATTTTTTACTGGATAATCCATGGGAATTTTTTTGTCTTCTTTAAAAAATGAAAATTATGAACTTGAAGCATTTTCAGCATCTACTTTCACAGTTGAAGTCTTCAGGTTCCATAACTTCATTTCCTTGAAGCTCCCCAATTACCAGGTTTCATGATGTGGTTTGCTTGAAAATTACAGAATATTCACAATCTGAGTGTGACTCTGGAGATTTGAATTTTTGCGCATGTGCTCATATCCACTGCAAAGAGAAACCTCCATTGGCCATAATAATAAATCACCATATTACAACCATAAGGGCATTTCATTTACAATTCAAATCAATTGGGATAGGCTGATGTTATGCAGTAATATACTGTCAGTTTAAGAAGATGAATATTCCATCTCAGTGCAGATGGGCTGCCAGTCAAAAGAGTGACAAAGAGACAATTTGCAGTAAAAATCCAGCAGATAAACTGCAAGAAAAATACAGTCTGACTGAACCAGCATAGCATGTGGAATATATTTGTGCTGAAAGGACCAGGAGATTTGAGAAATAATAACCTCTATTAAATTGAAATATTTTGCTCTTATTCTCCTTAATATGTGTTAGTTTAGAGGACTAATTTAACAATTGATGCCTGTAAAGAAAACCAAAATGTATGTGATAGATATTGTCTTTTGGTGATGGAGTCACTTCTAGGCTAGCCATCTAGTGTGTGTATAACTTCACTAAAGTTCACCTGAACTGTATGGGAGAGTACTAAATGCAGTGCAGTTTTTGCAAGTGAATGCAATTCATATGGAAGACTGATATCATTGTGCTGAAATAACCAGGGTTTTATAAGGAACAGGATGCTACTTCTTAGTGGTAAAGATGAAGACGATGAGACAGATCTCTGCCCTAGTATCTCAAGTCATATAGCTATAAGGAGAAGTGGTCTTTTTACACTATCTTTGTAAGCTTTGTAAGCAAAGCAAAGAAATAAATTGAGATCCGATTGGGACTCTTTAAGCACTTGAAAGTGTTTTTCTTCCTGAACTGAAAGAAAATGACACATATGGCTGCTACTTTCCCTGCACCTCAGAAAAGAACCGTATGTAATTTCTGATTTTCCAACTTCTTGTTAATTTTAGTCTTCGTGGAAGTGTAAAAATAATTCTTAATAAGTAGCACATTTTCTTCACAACAAAACTGGCCAATTCTGGACAAATGATTTCAGTCATTAGATACAGCTCATGAGCTTATTTTCATGAGATTTGCCACCTTTTCTCTACACATGAACAGTTTTGATTTGCTTGTACTTTCATTAAAAGATAACATGTTGAAAATACTAAAGCAATATGGCAGGCAAATTAGGAATTATCATATATAGTGTGTATGTATAAGCCATTCCTTAATTTGAAGAAAAAATCAATAATATAAAGAATCTAAAAAAAGAAAAAGTAGGCAAGGTTTTCAAATACTACCTAACCAGTGTATTTCTAAACAATGAATAATGCAGTTAACTTAGAAAAACAGCAAACACTGATTATATAGAGTCCTTTTTTACTTACCTCTTGGAAGATGCTTAATTCATATCCTAAACATATATTCAGCCACACTGTATATTTTAGTGCTTCTCAGATCTATTGCATATTGCAATTAACATGCATTTTATTTTCTGATTGAATTCTGCTGCCTTCAAAAGCTATTACATTATAATGTTCCTTACTACACTCTCCAAACAAAAGAATATTAAAAAGCATATCAAATGACTCTTGCCTTACATCACCTCACTGTAACTTAATCTAAAAGCCCCCAAGGGTATTTAGTTTCTAAATTAGCTTCA
The DNA here is from genome assembly GCF_054131305.1 of Coturnix japonica. Taxonomy (NCBI): domain Eukaryota; kingdom Metazoa; phylum Chordata; class Aves; order Galliformes; family Phasianidae; genus Coturnix; species Coturnix japonica. Next base: position 20,178,338 of record NC_140667.1, on the reverse strand, counting down.
GAAGGTTCTTATTTTTATTCTCATATTCTGAAATTCTCAAGTCTGACAACAACAAACAGGAATTTTTTTATATGACTTATTTCTGACATGACTGATGGTCAAATATAGTTCTCTATATAGTCAGCCATTAGCGTTGCCACTTAGAAGTTCTTTAGTCCAGGAGTATTGCTATCATTTATGATATGGTAAACTCTTTAGTTGTTATTCATTTATTATATTTATTTATATATACTTTTTTTCCCACGGATGTCATAATTCTTTGAAATATTTAGATCATTATCCTAACTGCACTGAGAATTAACACGAGACTCATGAGACTTAAACAAATACATAATTGTCTCACAGTGACTTAAAGCAAAATAAATAAATGCTATGACAACAGACTATTTCCAAGCGGAAAGACATTTTTCTGTCACAAAATGGATTGTAAATGGTGGCATTTTTCAACAACAGATACAAGGATCTCCATTCTTCAAAGACTAATCTAGCTAGAAGTTGTGATAAATAGGTAATCCAGAAGCTCTTGAGGTCCAATAGTTCTATTTTAAAGCTTGTAAACAATTTCTACACATTTGGTATTTCCCAGATTCCAAATTAAATTTTAATCACTATTCTGCCTAGGAGACAGTCCTGCACTTCTTCTGACGACATTTCTTGATAGGAAAAACAAAACAAAGCAAAACAAAAAACATTGATGTCAGAGTTTATATTGTTGAATGTCTGCATTTAAAATTTTTGAATATATATTTTTTATAACAGAGGGGGAAAAAAAAACAACAATAAATTCAAGTGAATCATGGGTATCTGAAATCCAGTTTGAAGTGGATTCTTTTCTATTTCATAGAATTACATAGAACCCCTATTTCATAGAATGACCTGGGTTGAAAAGGACTGTAAAGGTCATCTACTTTCAAACTCCCCTGCTATGTTCAGAGTTGCCGCCTATTAGACCAGGCTGCCCAGAGCCACATCCAGACTGGAATTCATTTTAGCTAATGTATGTAGCTGAATGTAGTAATTAAGAAATAAGGTTTATCCAGTTTAAGAGTTAAGGAAAATCCACTTTTGCATAAATTCTAGTCTCTTCTATTGTGATATTATTTTTTCTGAAATAGAAAATTGCTAATTATGATGTTCTTCTATTTTAACTTCATTTTTGATAGATGCATGTTTAAATGTGAAAAACCTATAAAAATTATAAAGATGGTCTAACTGCTCACTGTGTAGTAAGCTGCTTCCGTTTGTTTTGCAGGAGATTGTTGGAATAATACAATAAACTATAAAACTTTCAATAACTTGTAGGTGAATGCTCAAGAGATGCTTATAGCTATTTTTGTGCTGGAGGTATACTTGCACTATTGGCTTTTGCACCTGTGGTATATCAGTGGTCTTTTAAGAACCAGAGGAGCTCACAAACTTGCTAGAAATTAAAAGTTTTTTCCTAGAATGGGTAGAGCTTTATTTGCACAGCTGGGCCTTTTTAGAAAAAAGCCAAGAAATCATAAGTAGACCTCCTGATAGTAATGGGCATCATAAAGAAAGACTGAGGTGGGGGAGGATTTCTCTGGGGTTAAGATAGAAGGAGGATGGTTTAGGTTATTTTGGAGATAAATGATTGGGATTTGTAGGAAGTTGTTTCACGTTTGTGTATCATTATTTGTTGGTAGTTATCTAGTCTTTGTCAGAACGTACCCAGGAATGTATTTCCATAGAAGTTGTGCCACATGATAGGATGTAAGCCTATTACTTCTAAAGCCTTGGAGAAATGTGGATAATTCTTTCTGAACACTTATTGTGAATTAGTAAATGAGAATTTCTGCTTATTCTCCCCTTGAAAGTAATAAGATAGCAAAGATAAAAATGATTATGGTGACAACTGTTTGTATATGTTGCCAGGGGTAACATTTCTGACAGTAGATTCAGAAAGCATAAGGTTGAAGATATAAAATGTAGTCCCAGAAACAGCTTAAGTGCTGGTAATGTGTTACTACAGCTACGGTTCCTCAAATGGTAAGGCAGTGCATGCTGTTCTCAACTGGTGGGACTGCTAAATGTTATTGACAGATTTAAAAAAAAAAAAAAATAAATAAAAATTGCATTAGAACATAATGAAAGGTGAAAATTTCCTTTGTTTGATAAAGTATATCTTCTGTCAATCAGCTGGCTATTCTAGGCCTTTTTATCTGCAGTAGGTAAACTTTGTGATTGTTGCATGGGAACGGAATTCAGAATTGTATTAGCGTTTAGCAGTGACTGGCTTTTCTGAAATTGTTTCAGCAATGTTGAGTCTTCTTTGCTTCTCCTCACTGCTCCTTCCCACCCCTTACCCATATTCCTCCTTAGGTTTTTGTAATCTTTACCAAGATCATGATGTTCTCCTTGAGAAGAATGAGTGATAAATGTGCAGCCCATCCAAGGAGGGGAGGGTAGATGCTGTATTGGTGATTTCCCCTTTCGTGCTTCACCCTTACCTGCCCCCTGCTCATCACTGAATACAAATATAAGGGTGCCGCTCAATTAAAATTTAGATTAATACCTCTTGATGCTATTGCTTGTATCAAGACAGTTGTCTCTAACTTATAAAGTGAAAGGCATTAATTGATAGTTGAATTATCAGTTGTCCCGGAAAACAAAAGGTTTTCCAGGCTCTATGAGTAACAATGAATTTTGAAAGAAAATGTTCTGCCAATATGTGGTGAGTTATCCTCCAGATACATTCTGTAATTTAAAAGTTTTTATTGTGAAGTCATGATCTATCTGAAGTAGATAGTACTTCCACTGCATTTTGAATTGAAATCAGACAATAATAATGAAGTTGTCCTGATACAGATGAAACAATTTCTTTCATGAACTCTCATATCTTCAGCTTCCCTCTACTCAAAAATAGTTTTTCACAAGTCTTTAAACATTTTATCCTGAAGACTTAATTGGCCTGCATTCTTCTCCACACTCCCTGCATTACCTTACTGAAGGTGACAAATATCTCAGAGGGGAAATACCAACAATATATTTGCAGTTCCTATTTATATCCAGGTAGACATTTTTTATTCTGATGGGAGAACTTCAAAAATTGTTAGGATCATTTCACAGAAAGAACAAAACAGTTATTTACTAGAAGCATTTGTACTGATCAGTGAAAACAAGAATGAAATGCCCTAGCGTTCCTTTTCTATCTGTTCATCGCTGATGCTCTTTTGCACTAAATCAGCTACTAAGTAAATGACAAATTCTTTCATAGAGGATTTTTCAAATCTCTTTAGGATACAGCAATACTTTCATAATGTAGATTTGATTCAACTGCAGTTAGAATGAGATAATATTAGGAGAGATTTCATCTGCTTCCAGTAGGTAAATCATTCAAATATCTTCCTGAACATTGCCTGTCAATGAAATTAGAAAGGTAATTTGAACAGAAGCAGAATATTGGTGTAACTTATTACTTAGAAGTGTTTTGCCATCTCACCTTTTAGCATGACTGATACAAGGAAAACAGGTTTCTTTTGTTTTTTTAATTGATGATACCCTTGACCAGGTTTTGAATCAGTTAATATTAAGTGCACCTCATTTGCTTTTATTTTGAATGAATTGAATTTGATTAGAGAAAGGTAAGAAAATCATTGGCAACCCATCTGTAAACTTTTCTTTTTTCAAGTTGATGGATACCACTACTAGCTTTAGTGTGGTTGCATAACAGATGTATAAATTTATTGAAATATATTACAGCATGCAACTAATGGATAAGTAATAAATGAGCTGTGAATGTGATGAGGTAAAAGTGGACCATTATTTTATGTTTGTTGGTCTAAATAAAGTTGAAGGAAAATTCAGGTAGCAATAATAAATAATTTTATCTTTGATTCCAGTGTCCATAACTGTACAGAAAAGGAGTTTCTTCTACTTGAGATGATATAGAACAGCACAAAACTTATGCTGTAAATATATGTTGGAGATATAATTGGTCTCTAATCAAAATGTCATTTTTGATGTCTTTATCTATAGCCACATTACTCCTGCAAAATATAGTAACATCAAATCCAGGATTGAACCTGGTTAAAGAACCCCCACAGGAGATGCTTGAAGAGAATATCATACCTTTTATTTAAAAGTAGTATATCTTAGTGACTAGCAAAACTCAAGATATACTCATGAGGGACTCTACTGGCTAAGTGGATTTTGTGAGCTTAGAACAGCACTCTTAGCAATGTATAAAAGAATCATTTGATTTAAGGTGGATGGATAATGGAAAACCACTGTGCTGGATGCCTCTATACAACCTAAATTTGTCTGAGAATTTTACCTCAACTTTTAGTGTTTTGTACTGATTTACTTATTTTAAAATGTTATACAATAGAATTGCTTACTCAAAAGTACTAGTGTTGCAAAATAAGTGTATAAGACATCTTCTTATAAGTTTCTTATTGGACATTCTGTTACCTGCCAAGTACCTGCATAAGCATGGATTGATCAGCATCTGTTTCATTTTTTCTTTAATGCTTTAAGACTCAGTTGAGCTTTTCTTTCATTACTTTAAATATAAAAATATATTTGAAGACACAAGTTCTGTTGCTCACTATTTCAAGCCTTGTAAATCTTAGGATTTGTAATGCTCTTAATGTAGAGTCTTGGAGTAGCAATATAATTTTCACAATGGATAAATACTCTCTTGTTTTCATTACTGCTTAATTATGCAAGATTGCTAGGAATATCTTTTAGTTATTTTAATAGGTTGTGAATGTATGAATATTCGCTAGTAAATGTTATTAGTTTAAGATATTTGCTTATCTAATAAGTATATTCCTAAATATCTTAAATTAATCTATTCTATAACTATGGATTACATTTATTTTCCATGATCAGCATACATAAAATATAGTCTTCCTGAAGAAGGAAATACTAAATAATTACTGAAATTGCTACACAAGTAGTACTCTAGTCCATCAAGCTCATCCTTCAATCACAGGCATTGCTAGAAAATTCCTAGGTATTTAAAAAGACACCAGGGGGAAAAAAAGTCGCAACAGATCTTAGCAAATTTGTGTGTTCCCAGAATAAATGCATTTTATGGAAACCTGGAACAGTTATTTTTCATTCTGAAGCACAAATACAAACCATAGCAATCAAGCTTGAGTTTTAAAAGTACATTAAATAATAAACACCTGTACCACTCAGTTGTGCTACCTCAGTTTTATTCTTTACTTGTATGTCAGCCAAGCCTAGTTTTTAGTCTGAAGTGCCCAGTGTTTTTCTTTTTTTTCTTTTGTTGTTTCTTTGTTTTTCTACTCAGTCTCATGACTTTGATTTGTCAAGGTCTTAAAGTCCTATTTAAAATCCTACTGTTTTCTGTACAGGATAAGCATAGTTCACAGAGGCACTTTTTATAAATACTGATTTGAGTAGAATAATTTCTTTCCTCTTACCTTTACTACTATGTAAGCTCATCAAGAAGACTGAGCATTAATAAAGAACTGAGTCATCCTTTACTTAAGTTATGAAGATATAGACTCCTAGGTGATGCACAGTATGCTTAGTTTAGAAGTACAGTTAAACTTGCTTGGGTATCATTTGAGTGAGATGTAAACCTGATCCAAGTTAGCTGTTTATTTAAAAAAGAACTTGATGGAAGCTCACTGGTGTGCCAGGATGGAGAGACCTATGTTTACAGCAGTATGAAAACCTTTTTGAATGCAAAATGGTAAAAGAATCATGTCTGACTGTGATTTCAATCTGAGAGGAAAAATAACTCTGGATCCTACATGGTGTCTTACTGGAGTAGAAGCAGTTAAATCATGGGGTTAAATAATGTTTGTAGTGTGAAATTTATCTCCTCAATGAGAGATGATTGTAATATAATTATTTCTATATGAACATTTAATTATAATACTGAAATCCTATTCAGTAGGAAAAACTGAAGGATACTTTACCAATGAGCTAATGTTTTCCTGTTGTCTTCCTTTCTTTAAATGTCCAGAAACAGCTTCCTATACATTATATGGAATCCACAGGAAACAACATTTATGTGAGTGGTGTTAGTGAAAATCAGAAAAAGAAACTTTCAGCTACATTTTTCTTGTCTTTTGATTCTTGATGCAATATCCATCCCATTTCAGTGAGAAGAGACATAATACAGTGATACAAACTGACAGGAGAACTGTAATAATTATGCAGGATTTGAAAAGCCTTGCTTTTTCAGATGACAAGGATATAAAGGAAATGCTATTTAATGGTACATATCATGATTTTATATTCAGGGTAGGTGAATAATTAATGATGACGGAACAGTTAATGCTTGCTTCTTTGACCGCAACAAAAAGAAAAGTCCTAATGTGCATCTCAGAACCAAATTAGACTTGGGAATGCACCATTTTCTGACCTGCGTATCAAAATGCTAAGTATGTTAGATTTTGAATAGTAGCTATTCAAATTAGTTACAGTGCACATTATAATTTCTCCTGGTGAATGAGCATCTGGTGAAATCTGATGCACAATTCTTGCAAAGACTGATTAGCTACAATTTTTAATTGATACCTGCACAATCTCTCTTCTGTGAAGTCACAAAAATGCCTAAATAAAAAATGAGCAGGAAGGTTTAACTGGATCATCATGCCACTGCTGATATGCTGTGGTTATGCTTTCCTATTATATTTTAACATATATTGCCCAAATAACTCCAGTTTACTGAAATCTGCTTTTTCCTAGTGTGCAAATGTAATGTTCTTAAAGATTTCCTCTATTTTTTTTAAAATTTTTTTAAAAACAATTCTATAATGCCATAGCCACCATTGTATGCATGAAGAAACTTCCTTGGAGTGCTTTCTGTTGCTTTTCCACCTCTATTGTATGTGGTTATACCTTAGTGTGATAGGATTATTTGAAGATTGTACACCCACTGAGACTTTAATAATGCTGAGCAGCCAAAGGAAATCTCTGAAGCACCTTAAACATTTAATGCATCTATGAACTAAGTTTACTTTTTTTTTTTTTTTTTTTTTTTTTAATGATGAGCTAAAAATACTCATGATTTCAATTGGCTTTACAACCGGCTGATATGTCTTCAACACCAGATATGAACAGACAGTTATTTTATATTTCTGCTCTGGAACTGTCTCTCAGTAGATTTGCATTTATCTCAATTATAGTTCATTCTCATAGATTATATTATTGAATCCCCATTGCTTTTCTTTGACATGCTGAAGTTATTTTCCAGCTGGATGATGTTCTCAGCTTTGTTTTATGCTGCAAAACCATTACTTAGAATGCAGATCAAATCATAAGGGATCCCACTTGAAATGCTATCCTAATGTCTCCAAGAGTTCCAGGCTACAGTCTGAATCTAGATTTCCAGCCAATTATGTATTCTGTTTTTCCCCCTAGCTATAATTTTTTCCTTCGCTTAAAAAAATGTCATATGAGACAATGTCGAATATCTGATTGATTTGACTGGTTTTGTCCTTGAGAAATCTTTCAGTTATTTCTTAGCTTAATTTCTGAAGGAAATTAGGCTTCTACCATCACAATGTGTCTGTTCTTCCTGATTAATAACCTTTTTTCAACTAAATTTGACATTGACCAGAGGGATAGAGATCTCAGATATAATTAAATCTCTATGCACTGCAAGGAAGTAAGCAGCTAGGTAAATGAAAAGTGCCTTTTATAAGACAGACTGAAGATTCAATTCATCAAGAAATTAGAGGATCCACTCACGGTAAGTGCTACTAATCCCTTGACCTTGCTTAAATTTCAGTGAGTGTTTAACACATGGAGGACAACAGAATCTGAAGAATTTTATTCTGTATGAGAAATGTTGCCTGCTTCTGATCCTAATCATATTTTACTAAAGCAACTAATATTTTAGCACTATTGCATTAGGCACCAAGATTAGCTGGTAGGTTTTCTATTTTTTTCAGATCCATATTTTTCCAAATTTTATATATTGCTTTTCTTTCATTTATTTTCATTCATTCATTTACTTCTCTTAAAAGTTAGTTTGTAATGGCTGAAAAACTACTTGAGAAAGTTTGTTAAAAATTTTAAACGTGGAGCTTTTGTTATTTTTTTATAGAAATAACCCTGAATTGCTATTTCGCTGTTTTAGCTAGAAAGGAAACAGATAGTTGGCAACATTATATTTAGAAAAGCAAAAGTTACTTGTCATTTATATTGTTCTATGTCTGTAACCTAACATGGTCGGAATAACATTACTTAACTTTCCATTTTTGAAAAGCTCTGTATTCCTTTTTCTCTTGTGTTCATTACCCACATTGTAGCTTTTAGTCTCTGTGTTTTTCCCCTTCATTATCAGTATTTCTTCTTAAGATTTCATACAATCAAGAATAATCAAATTATTATGGTTGGAAAAGACTGCTAAGATAATCTAGTCCAAATGTCAACTCATCACAACTATGGCCACTAAATCATGTCAATCAACGTTACATCTACCTTTCTTTCACAAACCTCTGGGGATGATGACTCAACTGTTTCCTGGAAAGCTTATTCCAATGCATTATCACTCTTTGGGAGAACAATTTTTTCCTAATATCCAACCTGAATCTTCACTGCTGAAACATAAGATCATCATTTCTCGTATTATTACTAGTTACCTGGGAGAAGAGGCTGACCCACACCACAAGTTTTTTTTTTTGTTAGGTGCAGACAGTGTTAATGTCTTCACTGTTCTTCTACTGCAGACTAAGCAATCCATGTTCTCCTTTAGCCTCTCCTCATAAGACTTGTGTTCCAGACACTTTGCCAGCTTTTTTGCCCTTCTGTGGATGTGTTCCAGGGCCTCAGTGTCTGTCTTGTAGTACAGGGCCCTAAACTGAATGCAGTACTCACAGTACAGTCTCAACAGTGCCAAGTATAGAAAGGCAATCACCCCCCTAGTCCTGCTGATTACACTATTTCTGAGACAAGCCAGGATGCCATTGGCCTTCTTGGCCATACTGATGGCTCGTGTTTAGATGGATGTCAACTTAAACTTCCAGATCCTTTTCCCCCCATACAACTTTCTAGTAAAGAGTGTCTGAATCAAGAGGTGCCAGTTTCTCCAGAAGAATACTGTGGAAGATAGTGTCAAGTGCTTTACTAACGTCCAGGTAGGCTATATCTGCAGCCTTTTCCTCATTCACTAGGCAGGGTCACCTAATTTTAGGAGAAGATCAGGTTGGTTGACTGGGACCTGCCTTTCATGAACTGGTGCTGACTAGAACTGATCCTCTTATTGCCCTGCCCATGTTATGTGACAGCAGTCAAGATGATCTGCTCCAGTACTTCCTGCCATACTGTGGTCAGGCTGGTAGGACAGTAGTTCTCTGGATCCTTTTTCCAACACTTCTTGAAGATGGGTGTCACATTTGCAAGTCTCTAAGTCACCTGAGATTTCCCTGGTTGCTAGAAAGTAGTTAAACAATCAATTCTGCCAGCTCCCTCAGTACCGTCATAATAGTGGCATGATATCTCATCGCTGGTAATGTGATTTTTAGAAAACTGCCACCTTCAGCTTTGCATTTGTTCAATAAATCCTGAAAGGTTTTCATGTGGTTTTCTTTCTTTTCCTGTGTATTTTCTGCAACCTTTGAAATATTCTAATGTTGCCACCATCTTTACCAATGTATTGAAGGGATATTTATGCCTGTACACAATATCCTGATTGTAATCCACTGATTTACATGGATGAGCTGATTGAAATGCTATTCATTTTGAAATGTGACAGCTATACAGGGCTATCCAAAATGTTCACTACTGCTGAAATGCATTACCCATTGCTGCATTGTGCACACATCCACTGTATGGTCTCTGTAAATGTTCTGCAAGTGTTAATGAATGTCAGTGAGTGCATTTTTTCCACATAGTAATTAAATTCTGTGCCTTTGCTTCATACACACTTCCATTTCAGATGTTGCTTTGTCAGACTGCCCCTCTGCTGCAATCTGTCACACAGCAACAAAAATTAATGGGATGTTGGAGGGAAAGTTCAACGTCTACTGCCATACCACCAATATCTACCTCTGACATTTTGGGTTAATATGACAAAATAGAATGCTTTACTTTCAGAGAAGCCCCCATGTTATTCTGCTGAAGCTGAGCTTGAGATAGAAGATAAGATGCGTGTCTTGATGTACAGAATGGACCACAGGTATTCAGTTCTTTTCCCGAGGTGTATTGTTTTGCAGAATGTTAGTTTCTGTAGGGTTTTATGTGTAGGGTGGAATTCAGTTTTCTTCATTTTATCAAGGTTTATAACAGCAGGTATGTCAGGGATCAGTACAGAGTTTTCTATAATGCTTTCCTCATATCTTAACCTCACTATGACACATCTCAGAAAATGTATGTACAGTAAGAAATCTTTCTGCTTACAAAGGCAGTATATCTTGAACAACATGATTCATTCTGTACTCTAATTTTCTGTTGTTACTTGTTATTTACAACAGGTAACAATATACTGTATGCGAAAGATTCACTCAATTATATGTTCTAATATTTTATCAAGCACAAATTTGGAGCAAGTTTACTTCTCCAGTAATTTCTGGATTAATTTCTTTATGTCTGAAGAAAGTTGTCTGTATAGCAAAAGGGCAGATGGAGCTGGAAAATTAGTCTGCAGAGCATGGCTAGTAGTGCAAGCTCCAGATCAGAATTGCATGCTGTTAAACTGTCCCTAAGTCCCTTCTTGCTTTCTTTCACAGTCTGCTGAAGTATGTATAATTCAGGAAGGAGGCATTCTGGCATTTTGAATTAACACATGCTGGAAGAAAGTGTTTGATTTTGACCTGTTAAGTTAGCTGCTTCTGACATGTTCTTTTCATCCCACCAAAATACCTCTTGTTTTGCTCACAGAAAATGATTACTGTATCACCTAATACTAAATACAGCATAAAGTAATAAGGGGGGAAAAGAAAAAGTAGCTACTGTTCCATAAAAGTTTACAAATCAAAGTACATATGCAAACATGCCTAATAAATTGCCTCCAGCAGGCAATAAAGATATATTCCACAACTTACAGACAGACTTTACCAAGTTATGTAATAGACGAAAAATAAGCATAAGACCTTTGTGAATAAACTGCTTTTATTTTCAGTTTCAGATTGCACATTTTTGTGTATACATACTAATTCATAACATTATTACTGAGATTCCCACTTAGTTTGTCATGTAGTGAATGGATTGTCCTATATTTTAAAGGACTTGGACAAGGTAATTCTGTGCTTATGTATTTGTCCATAGCATAGACATTGTGAACCAAGTACATTAGAAATGTCAGAGACAACTTTATTGTCAGCTGCACTTTCCTCTAACCACATCATGCAATCCAGAATAGATAGAGCTTTCCATTGAATGAAGTTCCATGGGGAATTTCTGACCTGAAAATCATATAATGCCTATGAAATTCTTCTACTTACTTTTCCTTCCAAAGGACAAATGTTCTCACATTGGTACTGTTGGAGCAGATTGCCAAGTGGCTTTTCTGCTGTTAATTGTGTATTCTCTGTATTTAATAGCTAGGTAGATAAATGACCTTAGCCTGTCAGAACTTGAGTAAATGATAGTATTTTCCTTTCTAATGTGGGCTTTGAGGATGCACATTGTACAATTAAATGTGCAAATCAATTTCTTGTATTAGGAGATCATTAATTTATCAAAAATTCTTTAAATGGAGTTAGGCGAGTTTAAAATCACCAGTAAAAGAGTCCACATACATGGCTGTTAGAATTTGAGCTTGATGGCTTTATACAACCTCTATTAATCCTGTCTTTTGGAAACTGCAATTCGTCTAGTGTACTCATACTATCGTTTTAATATTAATAGTGTAAATGCAGAATGTTGTTTGTATAACAATAAATGAAACTACTGGTGGAAGAGCATTTCTAGTTATCAGGCTTCTTGAGAGTCAAGGAGTATGTCATGGTTCCTTCTTGTGGTTTATCCAAACATAGACTTTAACTAACTTTGACTTGTTCTGTTGCTGCTACAGAAGACTTTCATATTAAATTTTTATGGAAAGAAGTCTCATAGACAAAGATAGAATTTTCAAAAAGGCTTATACTTTGGAACAATTTACTTTTGAAATGAAGAAATCCTATTACTCAACTGCATATACCTTATTTATTTATTTTCTTCAAAGAACTAGGGGTGAGGGGAGCAGATTGATGTTAACTCCATCAGATATGATCAAGTCTTATCCCTGACAAATAGAACTGCATGAAAAATATATAAGGAAGTGAATGAAGTTCTTCCGTTTACTGTCTGAGGAATATGGCATCACATTCATCACAAATGAGTGTTAAATTTGTTTTTGGCACAGCTTTATAAAATGATCCCATTTGTTTATTTACTGATAGTAATCCGTGTCAGACTTTAGTGATAATGAGGGCTCCAACTGGATGAGCAGGCTTCTGTTGGAATATTATGCATGTGCACAAATAACATCACCTGCAATAGGACCATTTCGAACTTTATCAGTAGAAAATAAGTGTTTTCACACACACATACACACACACACACACGTAAATAAATATAGTTTTATAGTTAAACCAGTTTACTAAAGAATAAGGTTTTTTTACTTCTACTATCTGATCAGTTAAAACTACTGAAGTCAAGATGTAACAGTACTACTAAATATTCAGAAAATAATGAGTTTTTTCTATGTAAACTTGCCATTCTGAACTTGCATTCAACTACTGTTGTTAATCTTCTTATTTACATAATTATATGTACGTATATTTGTGTGCACATATTTATCTACTGTAATAAATATAATATTTGCATAAATGTAAGCCACATTATCGATTTACAGGAATGTGACTTAGCCAAGAATAATGTATTAGTAGCATTCACTCCTCTGACCTGGAGCTGCTGCTTGTTCTCTGCTGAGCTTCAAGGTGTGAATGAGTGTGTAGAACATGCTGTGGCTTTGTAGATTTGGCATTTGGTTATTTGGGGAGCTGTGTCAGATTCATTTATTTTTTAATTCTTCTCCAGTGTCCTGTTGTACCAGAACCATGTTTAGGTAAAACAGAATCAGTGCACGCTCTGGAAAACCTGTCTTTAGAGGATCCCTGCAGCTGCACTTGCTAATACCACCAGAGCCCAATAACAGCCCAATTAACTTCCCAATATCTTTCATGTTCTGTATCTGAGAGATGAAATTACACAGTGAAAAATGCTAGAAGCTATGAAAATAGAATGAATAAGTAGATCTAGATACTATTTTTACCTGAATTTATTTGCATCTTTTTGTAGGTAGAAATTTTACTTCTATAAATACAGTTGCAGGATATTTTTCAGTATATTTTTGTGATTTTATGCTTCTATTAAGGAACTCCATACTTTGAGGGAGCGGTTCTTTCTATGGCTAAACATTTCACAAGCTTTGTCTCTTTACCTCTATGCTAAGAGTTCATTCAGCTACAAATGAGGTTTATAGAGTCATGTTAATACAGAATGGCCTGGAGTAGGCTGATGAACATAACACAAAATAAAGGACACTGAATTTAATCTGCAGAAATGATTCCTACTCACAGACCTGAGAGGCTGGCAGTGGAGGAGGGCGTAGTTTACATTCAGATCCAGTAGAAATAAAGACCAGTATTTGGCTAGTGAAACTACAGAGAAATGGTAAAACTGAGGATGTTCTCAGATTTCTGAGATTTCTGGTTTGAGACTTAACATGTCCTTAAAAGTATTTCCAAACTGTTTTGGAAACAGTCCTGAGTTCTGTGAACTCAGGCATGACTAAACTGGTGATATTTGAATAATATTCAGAAACATAAATGTTGACAAAGATTTCACTGTAACAGAACACTGACATCAGTAACTTTCTTTGGAAAGAGATCGACCTGTGGGTATGCTTATCTTACAAATAGGGTAATATTGTAACACCTGTGTGGGCAGATCATAGATACAGAAAGAAAAGATATTTTATTAATTACTTTTTTTAGTTGGTTTTTCATTGGTAGTATTGTAAAATGGGGCAATTCTGTATAGTTTTGATGATCCTGGGCAACAGGAAAAAATCATTTGTAGATTCTTAATACATTTACTAGTTCTACAAGTGACATCTGTCTGAACTTTCAGGAAATTTTGCATTTCTGTGTGCCTAATTTAATGGTTTTGTGGAGTTTATTGTAAGTGCTTAAGATTTTGTTCTCAATCTGCACTTCAGGGTTTTTTTTGTTGTTATGTGGTGTTTTTTTGTTTTTTGTTGTTGTTGTTTTTGGTTTCTTTGCTGGTGATGTGCTGATTTTTAAAGCAAGTCAACAATCAAGTAGAATTAGAAAATATATTAAAGTTTGTCACATAATCAGAAAGCTATCAGGTCATAAAGAAGTTAGTTGTTAGTACCAATAGCATATAATGTGATTCCATGTGATATCGGATGATGTACAAAAGTTTGCTTTAGTAAATTATTTAACTGTTGCTTTTTAAAGTATTTCAATTTAAATTAATGGTTTTCTTATCTATCTTGGCCCCTTAATGTGATAATTAATCCAGTCTTAAATGATAAGAAAGATCCATGCAAATAATCCTCACAACTGCAAATCTCCCTTTCCCACATTCTGTTTGGAAACCTGAGGAAATTATTTGAAAAATGTGAACAAGGTATGGAATATCCTCCACAACAAGTGGGGTGAAATCTGTTCTATACAAGATTTTTCATCTTTGCTCACTTTCACGTCACCAATCATTTACCTTTTCAATAGAGAATTGTAACCTTTTATTTCCAGTATGTATTCAAAATTTATGAATTTTCATCTGACTTGCACAACAGGAGAATTGCATATTTCTTGTGAAAGAATGATTTTAAATAATATATATATATACATATATATATATATATATATTAATATCCCTATGTATTTCAGTGCAGAAGAGTTTCATCTCCTAGCATCTTCTATGTATTTAATGCAATCCACTTGAAGGCTTTACGCTATTAGGCTTTTTTTTTAAAGTGTCATAATCCTCTACGACACTGCCTGAAGTGGCATTTATTCAAGGACTTGTTATCAGTTAAGATTTATTTAACTCTAAACAATGCTGAAAACAAAGACAAAATTCTATTCTTTGCATATCATAGTTAATTGAGTTGATTTATTCTTGCCTTAAATTCTGAAGTCTATTGTTTTAGCAAACATTGCATCATTTTCAGCAGGTTTTTTTGTCCTTTTATTAACAAAGTTAATCACTAGAATGTTACTACACCTGAGTCCTTGTGCAGCTCGATATTAAATTGTAGCGGTTAGTTTTTCAAAGTAACTCTGTACATCAGTTATCTACGAAACAATAGGCATTTGTTGGAGGGAGCCTTTAATGTATGTTTTCAGTGTGCTGCATGTTTTTCTAACATCCACAGTTAGAGGCCGTCTGATTTGTCATACTTGAATACCAAAGCAAGTGGTTTTTGTATTTCTATATTACAAATTATAGGATCTGCAATATCGTAATCATGTTGCAAAGCCTGAGAATCTAAACAGATGTGGAACTTGGATGGGAAAGGAAGCAGGGGAAGATACTGTGAGCCAGATGCCTCTGATCTACATCTTTCTTCTGAAATTTTCTCACTAGCAGTTAAGAGCATCAGGTGTTTTGTTTAGGAGTCTCCTGTTAGGTGGCAGCTGCAATGAGAGTGATGTTCAGGTTATGGCACCTGACTCTTAGCTGGAAAGACAACAAAATAGTGCCTAAGACATGCAGGAAATCTTACTGAACCCCAAGTAGCATTTGTAGCTTAAAAAAATAGTGCTTTTGCTAGATTAGTTACAAGGGTTAGATTGTGAAGTGCAACTACATTAGGGAGTTAACAATAAATGCAGTCCAGAATGGTTTCTGTTTAAATGTTAATGAGACTTTTCACTTAAGCAAATTGAAAGTGATTTAATTCATTTCTATTCCATAATAAATAAATAGGAAAAATATTGCAAAATTTTGTAGTAAAAACTCACACAATCTAGTCTCTCTCAGAGCATATCTATAAATACTTAAGCCAAATGTGCTCAGTGAACTCTATCTAAAACTTCTCAAGTTCATACAATTTACCTTTGTAAATTATCTTACTAGTTATATATGTATTGCATAAACCCACCTAACCAAGAGAAATATATCTCTGATAAGGAGTCTGTTCCCTTCTCCCTTATAGCTCTCCTTTAGATACTGAACAGGTTCTATCAGGTCACCTTGGAGCCTTCTCTTCTCTATGCTGAACAGTGCCATCTCTCTCAGACTGTCTTTGTAGAAGAAATGTTCCATCCCTTTGATTGCCATTGTGTCCCTCCTCTGGATGCACTACACCAGGTCTATGTCTCCTGTACTTAGGACTCCATATCTGCTCCAGTGCTCCTGGTGAGGTCTCACTAATGTGGAGTAGAGGTCTAGGATCACCTCCCTCACCCTGCTTGTTGCTCTTTTCATGCGGACCAGGATATGGCTGTCTTTCTGGGCTGTGAAGGCACTTTGCTGGCTCATATCCAGCTTGTTGTTCACCAGCACCCCTAAGTTCTTTTCAACAGAACTGTGACAAATTACATGTGTGTAAATGATTTGAACAATGAGTTCTAGCTCTGAAAAGTGTTACCATGCAGAAATAATGTGGCATAAAATATACCCTACTAGATCTAGTAAACTTTCTGACTTCCAAAACTAGACAAACGTGTTCCAGGTGTTATCAGGCAGGAATGGTATCTGGCAAGAAACATGTTGTATATACCTTTCTGAGCTCGAACACCTTACCTGTAGTATATGCTTCATTTTAATCCTTCAGTGCTTCTGTAGTCACTTTGAGTGGCCCCAATATGTGCTTCCTTCTAAGACCTGCAATCCAAGTTCTTGTTGTTGATAGTTGTTATTTAACACCAAGATCTTTAATACAGTAAACAACTTTGCTCATTACCTTTTTTGCAATTTTTCATGAATAGCACACTTCCCTTGCCTTTTCTAGCTAATGTTCCCCTTTGATAGAGAGGTTTGTGTTGAAAGAGACCTGAAAGAACACATAATCCAATCCTCTGCACTGTGTGCAGGGACACCTTCCACAGGGTGCACAAAGCTCCATCCAGTCTGGCTTCCTTTCTTCAGAAAGGATGAATTACTTCTTCATAGTTCTGTAAAATGCTTTTGTCTTTACCCATTCTTTGCACAGCCCCCTGCACTGAAAGCTGCCATTTGCAGCAACAATAGTTAGAGGATGCAACATTTCTCTGGACGCTACTTCTTGGAAGAAATCTGGACACAATGGAATTCCAGAGCTTATTCGGAAGGGATAGCAGTACTTCTGATGTTGTGCCTAGTCACAAGGTCTTCTCTGCAGCATGAAGGAAGACAGGACTGAATTTAGATAAGTGAAGAAGATGGAGCTGCACTGACCAAGAGACACCCCTGCAGCTTGGTGTTTCCCTTGTGAGACTGAGTGAGTGTCTGGTGCCTTTACAGGCTCAAATTGGGAGTGCTTTACTTCTCAGAACTGCCACAAGCGCTGAGAGTGTTGCCAAATTGCAGTCAATGCAGGCTATACCCTGTTTAATTGTTTTTTCTTCCGCTCTTACCTTTCCTTGAAGAACTGAATGTATGTGTTAGATAAATACAAAAGAGTAAAGATGAGGTAGTTCTTCCATAATCAGTAGTGACGCTGGAGTGAGGATATTAGAAAACCCTCTGTACTACATTAAGATTTGTTTTGCAGCTGCCTCTTTCCTCCTTCCTTCCCTAACAGTAGTGAAGGGTACATCTTTTCTGCCAGGAGGTATTTGTAGCTTTGTAATTCTCTTTTCAGTCTTCTTTACCACTGTAAAAGACTTTTACAACATCTTTGAAGCCAATCTGTCCCCAGGAGGTGCTTGATTTGTGTTTAAATTCACTCCCAAGCAGACAGCATTGGTTATTTCATGAAGTTTTTGACTCCTTCAAGAACTGTCTTTGCTACATTTGTAGAAATTACTCATAGAGGAGAAAAGGCTCTTGTCTTCCAGTGGGCTCTTTTGCTTTTCCAGAGCATTTATGTATATACATTGGTGGGAAACTTTGTAAAATTGGATTTGAAGCATATTGCCATACTTTATTCACTTGCTTGCAAGGGGATGACAATCTTTCAGTGACTTTTCCAAGCCAGATCACCTTTCATAGATGACAGGGGGGGGGAAAAAGTGGTTCTGAAACATGTGTGTAACAAGAAACAAAAACTTGTGGGGTTAAAATTCAGAGAAAACTCATATGAATAAAATTTATAGGTTAAGGAACTGAGTCTATGATTGCATTTTGGAAATGTTATTTGATGCTTTTCATTTTCAATGTGCTGTTGAGTGTAGTAATGAGAGGAGATTTTTCCCCAAGCTGCATGGGTCTTTCATTAAGATTCTCGTGTAAAACTGGAGAGTAATGGAAGGGGCCAAAGGTTAAAACTTCAGTCCAAAAATGCAGTCATGTTTTTGTTCCTTCAGCAGCAAATTTGCATAATGCACAATCCTGTCACAAATTCATAGGTCAAGGAATCCAAAAGACTGATTTATAAAAGCTGGCTACAAAGCAAGCAAGAGTCTATTTGTATGAAACAAATTGAAACTGACCCTTAAAATCCAGAGGACTCTTTTCAATACTGCTGTTATCTGCAAGCTAGGCTTTTGCAGCTAGTGAATATTTTAGAAGTGGGTAGGATTAAGTGCAGCAAATGAGCCCCAGAAGATGCAGTGCTTAGCTTAAAGCTTCAGAAAGGAGAATTCCAAGTATAATCGGTGGAACCTACTTTGTAATTTATCTGTGACAACCTTTCTTATGCTGGCCACTCACTACACTGAGGAGAAGAAAAACAGAACAAAATTCTTGGTTTCAAAAATAATTCAGTTCAGGCAAAGAATGATATCAGAGAGAGAAATGTACATCTCTGTTCTTCAGAAATAGTAATATCTCTCCGGCTGATAGAATCTGAGAGGTGCCTGTCTTCTGCAGAGTGAAAACCAGATATTTGCAGACAATTGTTGATACTCATCATCATCTCTGCACAATTGGACTGGATTTCCAGACTTTGTTCATCTGTGTCAAGCACTTTTTTTGTAGCTCTTAGCTCAGGTGGTTTTCCTCTGAAATAAGTATTGGTAAAGCCGTTCTTCCTTCTGAGTACCATTAAATTATGAGCAGATAGGTTGTGAGTCTCAAGACTCCCTTCATCACCTGAACAATCTTCAGGGTAATTTGAATTTCATCCCATAGCAGAGGATCTCTAGAGAATACCTCTATAAAGTGTTACTGATAAGAGAGAGGGGTACAGTCGTATAGACATGCAAGTGAGTGGTATGTGCAGAGATTAAATCCTTGCAAATGTTCTTAGTGATTCTAAGATCTTCATCCAAGACTCTGAATGCTGAATTTTCTGAAATAAAGGTGGGCGATGCACGTGGAGCAGAACAAGGGTGGGAATATGTAAGAAATTATAAAGAATTTATCTAAGAGAAAGTAGGCAACAGTTTATAACATGGGAAATGGAGAAGGAGGGAGGAGAGGAAGATTATAGTGTGCCAAATCCATAATTTATCAGTTTGCAAGATATGAAAGTAACACATTAATCATGAATTTTAATTTGAAAGCTCTTTTGAAAATGTTTTGCAGGTTCCCTCTCACAACTAAAGACATGATGTAATGTAAGTTTTGCAGTAAATATTTCCATTTGGAGTACATGTTTCTATGTAGATTTTGTTTGAGCTATTATTTTTGTGAGGATAAGCTGCTGAACTTCACCTCCACAATTATGAGAATGTGTCGTACTGGATGAAGCATACTTTATTCCAGGAAAGGCAGCTGCAAAATATACTGGGTTCTAATTGCTCTGCTGTTGAGAATGTTCATGGTGATATGGTAGAGTTATGTTAGTATGTTTTCTGTTATTTTCTTAAGCAAAATTTATATTCATTTGGCCTGTTTGAGAACACAGGGAATACCCTGCTAGAATGAATGTTGCTAGGCTGTAGGGCTGTTTGAAGGACAGGGTATTTCTTGTTGTACAAATGATCATTAACAGCATTCTGTGAATGTTCTGGCATAGGCCAGAAACCGACAATAGGTGTATATTCAGTGATGAGGAGAACAGTCATTATGCATTATATGCTTTATTCCTTACATAGTGTTTCACAACTTTCAACAACTTTGAGTATTCATGGTGGATGAACCCCCTATGTTACTTAGATGAGCACCATGATTGTTATCCTCTTAGCTGCAGCACAAACCATAAATAGAGGCTTTTGCAGGGCTATCTTTAATGTCTGTTCTGGACTTCAGTTTTGTTTGTTACAGCTGCAAGTTAGCATTGCTGTCAATGCTGCAGTAAAGTGATGCTTTTGTATGAGTGTAGCAGTGACAGTTTGATGGAGAGTGGTGACTATTGAATTTGTAGTAAAAATCAATAAGAGAGTCCAAATTTCCAATCCAGATAATAAAAATGTCATCTAAATCTTAGGTAGAATGTCATTTCAGTGGCACAATTATTTAGGAACTGTTATTCATTGTAGTTCTTGAAAAGACTGTCATAATGCAGAGGTGGATGAAACTATCCAAAGAGAAGGGTGTTTTGGTTAAATTTTGCAGATGGCTATAGATTGAGTGGTATGCAGTAATTTCATTGATTAATATACATGATGGAATAGAAAGGATGGATATATTCTGTTTGGTGCAGATGTAATAGTATTAAACTATTAAGAACTGTATGACTTCTACAGAATTAGAATAAAAAGCCTAATTTAAATCTAAATTGGAGAAAGAGCTTTTCAAAACAAAATGTAATTTAAAAAGAAGCACAGGAATTTGTGCTTAGAAGGAAACAGTGGTTTGCACGAATACAAGATGAGGAAAAATCTGGTTAGAGAATCAAGAATGACAGTAACAGACCAGCTCCAGGTATTGGGATGTTGATGAGGAAAAAGAAAAGAAAGGTGGAGGGAGGGTGAGGATTGTTCAAATAAAGATTGAGGTCTGCTTGGCATTAAAATCAGGGAAAGAGTGACTATCAAGAAAGTTAGTTGATTTTTTGCTTGTTCTAGATATTCCAAGTGTCTGAATGAAAGAGAATTAAGACAGTAGTGTAGTGGGACAAAAAGTATGCTTTTTTCTTCCTTGTTTGTAATACTGATTAGTAAAATTTCCATCTACTCATGAATCAGTTGTAATGTTATTCTGATGTAAGTTTTATGCATATGGTTGAAATGTATCTTATGACCAATATTATAAAAGTTTGAACTGCACCATCAGATGTGAAATGATTAGTTTCTAGATGATGTTGAATTATATTTCATATTCCCTACCTGTGCCTTAGGATGTGTATGTATGTAAATATACAATCTCAGTTTGTGCATATATGCATTTTCTTTCATTTTTAAAAACAAGATTTCCTCTGCTGTAATGTTTTTCCTCTGCTGTTCTGTGAAACACCTACACAGTCAGAAGGATTAACAGGGAAAACTGCCAAAAACTGAAAGAAAACCAAATGCCTTTTGCACTAATTTTTAGTTACTATCATGACAGTAATGTTTGACTGTTGCAAGAGGCAGAGAAAAAATTAAACAAGCTTCAGTAATTTTCATGTGTAAATTGACAGCATCTCTTTAAATTAGAACTCATATTAATTAGTTTCTGCTGTCATATAGCCAAAGAAAGTTATTTTTCATTCCCTTGGCACATAAAGGTTTAATGAGAGATTGACTGCTTGAATGAGCATTGCCAAAAGTCATCAAATGCTCCCTATGCATCTTTTTCCTTTTTTCCTGGAATAAACAATTTTAGATGCATTCAACAATCTATATAATATATTTTTCATGGACCATCCCATATATTACAGAATACTGGGAGTCTTAGGTATCCTATCATCCCTTCTGTGGAAGCAGATGCGAGGAAGTCCTTCAAGGCAGTTAATACAACTGCGCTGAAACATGTTGGAAACTTGTCTCACTTTTTTCCTTCTGTTTTCCAGTTATACTCTCCCTTACTGTCAGACGAGATAGATTGATTCAGGTATTGGCATAAGGTAGTGTCAGGCTCCTTTTTAACTATCTAAGTTTGGAAGAAGCAGATATTTGTCCAGTTTTCTTTCACATTTTGTAACTACGTCTGTGATAATGTCAGTAATTCTGAGGATTTTTGTAGGCACTTCATTAGGCTGCTTGTTATCACTGACTTTCAGTTGTCAAGTTTTGCTATAGTACTGTAGTGCTGCAATTACAATTGCATCAGATAATTTTATCTCATGCTGAAGGATTTGTGCTTCATTCTCCAGATGTCCAGAGCATGTAGGTACTTCTTATATTCATGCATTTCATTCCACAATTATATCCCTCTCAGTTCACAGTGGTATTCAAATATATAAGGAAACAGGTAGAGATTTTACTGGTGCTGCTAAATGAATGAAGTTTTCTTGACCTCTTCTTCTAGTTGAAAATAGGCTCTTTAAGGGAAAGTACATCACAAATATATATTTGTGATGAGTTCCTTATGGGATATAACATAGCATTTTATTTTATTTTTTTTTAAGGAATTTCCTTCTAGTTTCTGTCTAAAATAGAAGAAATTGATTTTTCTAAACAGGTGAATATTTGGCATCTGATATTTAGTTTCCCATAATAATGTTTACAAGAAGTAAATCTCAGTTAAGTCCAGGTTTAGCTACCACCCACTCAGTCAACCTGCAAGTGTGTTCTTAATCTAGAAAGTAGACAATCTAGCAGATGCTGACTGTGGAGCACCTGAACGTATGTTCAGGCTCTTATGCTTCTGGTCCAAAATAAAGAAAGTAGTGAAACTGAACTCATTACTAGTCCATGTTCTTCTCCCCTGTGAACACTGAACTCTACTGAAGTCAGAAACATAGATGAAAAATGTATAATTAAGGCAGCTTTCATCCATAACTGCACTTTATCAAGTTTCAAATATAAAGAGAATACTGTCTCAAACTGAGATTTCTTCAGAAAGAGCTTCTTCAGGAGGCAGCTAATTATCTCCTAAGATCTTGAAAAGTATTGTTTCCTTTTACTGAGCCAGAATGTTTCAGACATTTTCATAGTGTAGGAAATCTGCTCTACTCATTGCAAATTACTTTCTTGTGTAGTATAACAGCATTTTAATAAGGGGAAACTGTATCACTCAGGAAGATCAAGTTGAGCAAATGCATGTGCTTGCCTTGAGAATTTAACAACCTTTTCGTTTACAAACAAGTGGGACAATAATAAATGTCTGTAAAAGCAAAATACATCTATTTTTCTTGTGCAGTAGCCTTCCATTTGATATTAGAATACACAGACAATGATGGCTCTTGGGAACTGTACTAGTACAGTTCTTTTAAAGGCTAAGAAAAACTAATTGATGCCAGCGTTCACTTAACTTCTGGATGGATCATCAGCAAACTTATAACTGAAACGTTTGTCATTTAGCTGAAACAACAGTAATAACTTTTCTTGCTGTAACAAATCATCGAATCATTAGGGTTGGGAAAGAACTCTTAAGATCATCTAGTCTAGCTGTATGTGAAACAGATCTTTTTTTCTCTACTGCCGATTCATGATTCTCAATTACTTCTTCAAGATGGTAACACATGCACTTTAGAGGACATCACACAAATATAAGGAAGCAAGTACTGTTAGGAAATGCAGATGAAATGACAAGCATAAACAGGAAAATTGCTTTCCTGGTGGTTACTATCTCCCTGCTCCCTTATTGTTTATGTTTGAATAGTTTGCTGTTGAAATTTCGGTTAAGAAAATTTCCCTACCAGTTGCAATTTGAAGTTATTTTGTATACAGCACACCATTCCTTAGTTGGTTGTGTTTTAGAGGAGATGAGATTTCCTTAAGTACCCATGCTGCTATTCCACATACTCACACATAGGAAAAGGAATGGCAAGGGAAATACCAGAAGTTAATATTACTAAGATATGCTCAATATTGAAGATGAAATCTAAGTGAACTTCAAGAGGCCTGAAGACTAAGTGACGGTGTTGTAGGTATAATTCAAACAGTTTACTCTTAGGCAGTACACACAGTTGTAAAAAACATAGTTACTATTTTTCAGTGCAGAATTAGATATTAGTACAATAAAATGAAAATACTGGCTTTGTGCTCAGTAGTGATCAGTAACAAATCAACTATGAAGAGTATTACAAAAAGCGATGAAACAGCAAATCATTAGGATGTTGTAAATCTTTACTGTGCTCACATTTTCAATAAAATATGCTTTTTCCATTACCCCATCTCAAAAAGGATAAATAAGCAAAAAAGATTCAGGTAAAAAAAAAGCAATAAATATGGTCAAAGAACATCTCGAATACAAGGAGTAATTGCATAGAGTAGGATTTTTAGTCTGGGAAAAGAAATGAAAGGGAAATGCATCTCTGAAAGTTTGTAATAGCCTTAGAAAAATTAAAGGGAAGGACATTTAGTTCATGGAAATCAGTAGTTTTAACTCAGATAAAAGATTTGGAATTCAGTATCAATTTAGTGAGAGACTACTTAGCAGAACATCCTTGGTACAGAAAACAGATGAGCAAGTTCTGATGACGGAATGCCTCATGCTGACATAGTTAGTATGTATTGTTTTGTCCTTGTTTCTGCTTGTTGTATTGTCCCAGTTTCATTTGGGAAAGTTCCATGTACTGGAATGATCTCAGGAGAAGGATCTCTTAAACTCATGCTGTATAACTGAAGATTCCTGTGGCTTAAGTCTTTTTTCAGCCTTTCTTCATTGTGCCTATGAGATGCAGCTGAGGATCTAGGCTTTAGTGTTCGTAGAACATCTTGTTAGCCTCTTCTGTTGCCATGGAAATTATCATACATTTTTGCAGATTTCACCTGCTAAGTTGTCCAGTCTGCTTTCATGCCAAAAATGCAGTGATGTTCTACAAAATATAGACTTCTGGTATCAAAGACCTTGTTTCATTCTGTTTATATATTGTCAGCCAATATTCTCTGTACTTTGTTTCCCTTTATCAGTGTAAATGAAATGATCTCTTCCAAAATCTAGCTTGCACATTGAATGATGAAGTAGCATTTGTTTTTACTGTAGAAACCAAGGGCTCCAACAGTTAAAATGAAAATGGAAAGAAACACCAAAGCTACTAATGTAGCTTGGGTCAAATCTGGGATTTGACATATTTGAAATATGATATATGACTATATATTAAGTAAGAAGTCACTTCATGGGAAAGTAATATTTTAAGGATATGAACAGCAAATGGCTACAAATGATTGAGACCTACTATGCACCCACAAATACTTGATGATATTCTTGAGTTCAGATATTGTCTGGAAGAGAACAAGTATTATGCAATCATTAATGAAACAGTAAAAGACATTATGAATCTAGGGAAGCACACCTGAAACAGGCAAGCAAGGAAGAAAGGCTATTAAGACAAAATGAAGAATTACTGTGTCAGATATAGTACAAAGCATTTAACCATACTCTTCAAATGCAGCAAATTGTTCTAGCAGAAAAACAAAAACAACAGAGAAATTCAGTGCTGCTTTTACTTACTACTCCTGTACTACTTGATCCATGTAAACGTACTGCTTTGTTTTCATCTTATTTACAAACTTTAAGATTTTAGGAAAAGAATGAAGTAACAAATAGGAAAATCACTGCATAAGTAAAGGTAACTTTTCTACTCTGTGTTTAGATTCCTGCTGGAATTTGAGGAGGTAGTGGACTGGTTAATTCTAGAGACTTCATGAGAAAGTTGGAATGATTGAACAAGTAAACATAACTTACACTGAAAGATTGAAAGGGGGAATTCTTTTCAAATACATGAAATATATAAACTAAAGGGATGTTTTCAGAAGCATGGGCGAAAGAGGATTAAAATATAGCAAAAGGGGCTTAGTTAAAGGAGAACACTAAAAATGTATCAACCAGTGAAACTTTGAAAGTATTGAGGAGGATTTTCTGAGGAGATTGCAAAGCCCCTACTGATATGATGTCAATTAAGGGAGACTTTTAAGAAGAGCTCAGAGTATTAAACAGAAATGACACCGGCAAAATTAGTCATGCTGCAGGCAAGAGTAAGGAACCGTTTCAGTTTGTTCTTTACATGTATTTCTATCATAGATGTCTGCCATTTTCTCCTTCACATTTGTTTAGCAGGATATCTATTTTGAGCAGAAATCATTTTCGAATCCCAAATTTCTTGCCTCAGACTCTAACCCTGCATAATTACAGGTATATCAGAAAATACTTTGTTTCTGTCTATATTCGTCCACGAGGAGTTTCATATATATTCCTGTCTGTAAAAATGTACAGTTCAGTCTATAGGTGCCCAAATGTGCTGATTATTCCCCTTTCATCTGGTTCAAGGAATCCAGGCACAATAACCTTGAGTCCAATATATCTCTATTTTCTGAGACTGAAAATTTCATTTATGTCCCCAGTGAAGCAGTTAGTATACACAGAGCAGATGTTGCAAAATACCTTCCTGCATCTCCTCAGGAGGTTTTTGTCTTTTTCTGCAGCAACTCTACAAGGCTACAGCCATTTCTTCCATTCCCCCCAGTTTTTATTTCCTCTTTCTTTCTTTCTTTCTTTCTTTCTTTCTTTCTTTCTTTCTTTCTTTCTTTCTTTCTTTCTTTCTTTCTTTCTTTCTTTCTTTCTTTCTTTCTTTCTTTCTTTCTTTCTTTCTTTCTTTCTTTCTTTCTTTCTTTCTTTCTTTCTTTCTTTCTTTCTTTCTTTCTTTCTTTCTTCCTTTCTTCCTTTCTTCCTTTCTTCCTTTCTTCCTTTCTTCCTTCCTTTCTTCCTTCCTTCCTTCCTTCCTTCCTTCCTTCCTTTCTTCCTTTCTTCCTTTCTTCCTTTCTTTCTTCCTTTCTTTCTTCCTTTCTTTCCTTTCTTTCCTTTCTTTCCTTTCTTTCCTTTCTTTCCTTTCTTTCCTTTCTTCTTTCCTTTCTTTCCCCTACCATTCATCTGAGGATTTCTTTTTCTGCATTTTCTTTATTTGGCAAAAAGAACCCAAGGAACTGGGATTCCCATTAAGTCATCTTGTGACTTACTCCTCATTGTATTCAGAGAATTGTGTTGCCTCCTGATGTTTAGTAGCCCTTACAAAAAACTCAAGGCAGAGAAATCTATAACATCAATCCAACTATCTAGGTAGTTCAGGCAGTATTAGCCATCTAGGATTGTGCATCGCTTTCTACCCTTCACTCCAAATCAGACAACTGTACAGTAACCATTAAACAGGAGAGGAGCTATTTGCCATCCAAAGCCCAAAAGTCCTTCAATCTCTCTTCAACTCCTTAAGGAGAGGGAGTGGAAAGGGATGAGCCAGTCTATCCCCCCTAAAAGTTGAGGATGGGACACAAAGGAATGGCACAAAGCCATGTTGGAGGAATGATTCAGGCTGAACATTAGGAAATAATTTGGGAGATATCAAATACTGGAAAAGGTTTAATAGAGAGGTGATTCATGTTTCATGCCTTTCACAGGCATTTGTATAATGCCCTCATGAAAATAGTTCAACCTTTTTTTTTTAAAAAAAAAACAACAAAACTCCAAAGTGGCTCAGCAGTCAAACTTCCATGATCTTTGTAGGTGCCTTTGAACAGAATTGCTCTATTCTTTGTATTACTAGATATTCAGAACTCTTCAAACTCCAGCCGAAATAACCTTATTCCTTCAGGGCACTTTAACCCCCTAAGTATTGAAGTAACTATTTGGAAGATCTATCAAAGTAGAATGGTGCATCACTATGACAGAGAATGTTTGCAGTAAGAGGAAAAACTTCGCAGTAGTATCTGGAGTCCTCTTGCAACTTATGCAACCCAATATATACATATATAATTCTCTTCAAATTATGTAAACACAACATTTTGTACATTCCTCAAATTTTACAAAATGGGCAGGTGGTCTACTGAATGCTTGTTAGCAGTTGGAATGCATTTTACTTACTGTTGGATTGTGCTTTTCATTTTTTTTCCCCAAAGGAATTGAATTCATGCACTCCAAGATTTCTCCACAATCTTGACGTATAGTAAATGGAGGTGACTGGAAAATTCACTTCAAAAGCACATCCTGTCTCCAAACTAAAAGACTGATGTGCATTCACATTTCAAATTTTCCCTCCTGTTTAAGAAATCCTTTTTCTTAAAATTGTTTATTAGCTGTTTACCTTTGAAAGGTATAAATACAAAATATTCAAATTTCATATCAGCCAATACTACCTGAATGAAAAGGATGCCTTTGTCTTTTACTGAAGTGCATCTTCAAATTTTCCTAGACAGATGAAGTCTTTAAACAGTTTTACTTAAAGGGATTAAAATGGGAGAGATAAATGTGTTTTATTGAAACATTCAGGGGAATTTATGTTGATGTTGCAGCTTAACCAAGGTGCCAGTATCTATTTTACTTCTCAACTCAAAGTAAATAAATGTGCTCACAGACTGGACTCAGATTGTACCAGTGTAAAAATCAGGATATATAAACATAGGATTAAAACTTTTTAGGTGAAGTCATGGGTAAAGAGACTAGATTAGGGAAACATACAGCCTCTGTGGAATGTTAGAGAACATGGAGTGAGGAAACTACAGAAAACTGAGTGATCTTAATCTGAGATACTTTCTGCCGGACCAACAGAAGGTTACTCAGTTTCCTTTTGCATATGTAGCACAGACAGATAAGATAGTCCCTTTAACTTTCATCATAGAAGCCTGTATATCTGTTAATGGCAAGTCAGAAGTCACATCTTACTCTAGTGATGATCCACATAGTGATGGCTGGTATAAAATTGAAGTGTATTTACTAAGAGACTACAAACTCCATAAAAAGCAGGAAGAGAAAAAATCTTTTGAGCACATCTATGCAGCACAAAATTGTTTATTATTTCAATACTTGTTCCACCTGGACATCTAACCTTGGCCAGGTCAGTGGAACACAATGTGATGTACTATTAACACTTAGTGCATCTAGTGCCAGGTGAAAGCAAAAAAAATCACAAATATGTGAAAACTATTACATTTGTTGGGGGGCAAGTGGGAGGGGAAATAGAGCGGTGTGATTATCTTTTTTTTTTTTTTAATTAAGTTATAAGTGCAATTTTAGCCTCTCCTTTTGTTTAAAACTATTTTGATTTAGTAAGGCAACATTTAATAACAGAATGGAAAATTATTCAGTTTTCATCAACATTATTTTTTTTCCCTAGCCCAAATGTTCTGTCCATCTTTCTCCTTGTCAGATAGCCAAGTTTTATCATTAATGTATTGTTAATTATAGTGTACACATAAACTGGAACCAAATTTTCAATGTTGAATCACATTAAGTAAAACCATGCCCTTATTTTTTTCCCAACATAGGAATTTACATTACTGCATGTAGAATATTAGTATGTAATCTAACTTATCAGATAATTTAAAATAACTATTCAATATTTGGAAGAGACATTTTAAGTTTTATCACTGAAACTGAGAGTAAATATTTTTCTCTCTGCTTATAATTTTTTTTTCCCTTCAGTGCTATCTTCTAATAACACACCTGCGATGTGGTGCATAAATATCAGTATACATAAAAGGACTTGCCATAGTTGAAAAGCAGAGACTACATGAAATCCCCTTAAATATCTATATTTATATGTAAATGCAGATAGCTTCCTGTACACTACTGGAAATTTGCCAACCTAGACAGAGATCTGCTCAAGATCAGCAGAAGTCTTTGCTTAATTAATAGGTGCACATGGAAATTGGCTTGGCTTTAATGCCTCAGCAGGGGTGTCATGGTTTTGTAATTTTGTAATTTTGCTATCAGTATTCCACATCATAACATCATGTCAAGTATGGATACTTCTGTTGAATGTGCAGTCCACAGAAGAAGACTACATATCCCAGAGAACAACAGGAGTAACAATAAGTCACGGGACCAGGACTCTATATAATCTCGTTCCCAGGCTGGAGTGCCCTCCTTCTTCTCTCGAACTTCTCGGAGAGTGGGAAGCGTTCCAGCCGTGTCGCCTAGAGTTCACAGTAGGCCTCTCGGTTTTCGGAGACTCTCTCTCTCTCTCTGTTTCGTTCAATTTGTTAGCCTTAATTATATTATATTGTGTTATCTTGTATTTCGATATCATATTTAGTAAAATAAGTTTTTCCTCCTTAGATTGTCGCTGTTTTATCCCACTCCCCTTTTCCCCCTCCTTTCCAGGCCCCGGGGGGGGGGGGCGTGGGGTGGCTTCCCCTGTCACGGGCGTAGGTAAATCTAAGTAACCCGTGACAGATTTTTTGGTGGAGAATGCGGGCATAGAGCTTTTTAGCTTTTAGAACAACTCTCTCTTTGCTCTTAAAGAGCTTCGTTACGGGAGTGTTGGGAGTGTTATCTTTCCGTAGCTACTCACAGAGAACGTGACCTTGAAATACCAGACAAATTGTCAACATTAAAGGCTGCTGCACATTCTCAGCATTGCTATCTAACTTTTGTGTAGAAAACAAAGGGATTTCTTTCTCCCTTAGAGCAAAGCTAGCTAGCTCTGACTTTTACAGAGCCTGCCAGCTATGAATCCACTCTTCATCCCAGTTGCTCTGTTTAAGGGATTGAAAGCAATTATGATCTTCTTAAAGTATTGGTCAACTATTAACACCATAATTTGGTGTTGTGGAATTGTGCAGATATATAGCCTAATAAGGTGGATACTGATGGAGACACCTGCCTGGTACTTTTACGAGATGTGGTATGGTCAGAATTTTGGCATCTACACCTCAGATGGAATTGTGAATCTTACAAACACTTGCATCCCAGATGGAACAGGCAATTTTACAAATACTTGCATCCCAGATGGAACAGGTAATTTTACAAACACCACCATGTTTAATTCATTGTACAGGCTAAAAAAACCCTTTTTATTTGGGTTGTACTCTCAGATTTCCACACGCTTTTCAATAACTGAGATAGGGTTCATACTTGCACTCATGTTATCACTATCAATGCATGCATATATGTTCCTATGCATTCGTTCTATGCGGAAGTCCCCTCCAGAACCAGAGAATGATGACTGGCAGGGAATATGGAAAGGTTTAGGAAAAGTCTTAGAAGCATGGGGACCCGCAGTGTCATGGGATTTCACTCTTGAACACCTAAGGGACCCTAAGAAATTAAGTGAGTATTTGGGTCAGAGATCTAAGGAGGTAAACCTTATGTGGGGTTTGGCTTATGCATACCGTGCTTTGTATCATACTATTCTGGAGAGAGAGAGTTTCCGATCTGAGATTCAAGCCCAAGTTAATTCTGATCAGTCACAGGAGGCATCAGTAGCAATATCAGTTGCCCCTGTGGAAGGCAAGAAATGGAAACGGGTGTCCATGCGTCTAGAACGAAAAGAAGGAGAAGCACAGGGGGGGGCTGCAGAAGACCCAGGTGCCGGGCATGGAGCAGTACCGAAAAAAGCAAAGGCAAAAACCAAGAGGCATGAAGAAGAGACTGATGATGAGGAGGAAATCACCTATTGTCGACCTCTGAAGCTGACTGAAATCCAAGGCTCAAGAAAGGAGTTCACACGGCGTCAAGATGAAGGTATCCTTGCTTGGTTGCTTCGCTGCTGGGACAACGGGGCCAACAGCTTGTCTCTAGATGGTAATGAAGCTCGCCAACTAGGAAGCATTGCCCAAGATGCAGGTATCGACAGAGGGATTAGCAGATGTTCGGATGGAGCTGCCACTCTCTGGTTGCGGCTGTTAGAAGCCGTGAGAGAAAGGTACCCCTATAAGGATGCTTTGAAGCCTAAATTTGATAGTTGGAATACCGTCCAAAAAGGTATTCAGCGCTTGAGGGAATTGGCCATGGCAAAAATGTTGTACAGCCCTGATCCAAGCGAACTTGACCCTGAGAGAGTAAGGGCCGATCCTGACATGTGGCAGAAAATCACAAGTACAGCACCAGAGAGAATGGCACAGTCATTGGTAACAGGTTCTAAAGGGTTCGTGGACAGATGGCCCCGAGTTGTTGAGCTGATTATAATGCTTCAAACCACCGATCAGCAGCTCCCCCAACTGCATGCCGCAGTTTCTGCCATCTCACGGCTAGAAAACCGAGTAGATGAAATGTGCAAGAAATTGTTTCCATCAACTAATTGCAATGATCCCGTAATAGTATCAGAAACAACTGATGAAGGTCAATCCTCGTACGGGCCACCAGGTCTAATGAAGGATCTGATCAAAGTATTCCAGTCCTACTCCTCACCTGCATCATCAAAAGTCTCAGCTGTTAAACGCACACGCTTCCCAGCTCGAGCAAAGAACAACAGTACGATTGCACCGCGTGTTTCCATGTGGCGCTACCTACGTGACCGTGGAGAAGACATGAGGAAGTGGCATGATCAGCCTACTTCTGCACTACGAGCACGGGTGAAAGAACTACTAGACATACCAACCACCAGTGGAGTTGCTCCAGTCATCACAGGTAACCAATAGAGGGGCCCTGCCCTCAGTCAGGGGAGGGAAAGGGATAATAGAGTTTATTGGACTGTGTGGATTCGATGGCCTGGCACATCAGAACCACAGAAATATAAGGCACTGGTGGATACCGGTGCACAGTGCACCCTAATGCCCTCCAGTCATGAAGGGACAGAATCAATTCATATTTCTGGAGTGACTGGGGGCTCTCAAGAATTGACTGTGCTGGAGGCTGAAATAAGCCTCACTGGCAAAGACTGGCAAAAACATCCTATTGTGACTGGCCCAGGGGCTCCATGTATACTGGGTATTGATTACCTCAGAAGGGGGCATTTCAAGGATCCTAAGGGGTATCGATGGGCCTTTGGGATAGCTGCTGTAGACATGGACAACATTAAGCAGCTGTCTGTTTTGCCTGGCCTGTCAGAGGACCCGTCTGTTGTGGGGCTGCTACGAGTAAAAGAGCAGCAGGTACCGGTTGCTACAAAGACAGTGCACAGACGGCAGTATCGCACCAACAGGGATTCCTTGCTCCCCATTCATGATTTGATTCGCCAGTTGGAGAATCAGGGAGTGATCAGTAAAACTCACTCACCTTTTAACAGTCCCATATGGCCAGTGCGTAAAGCCAGTGGAGAATGGAGGCTGACAGTAGACTACCGTGGCCTGAATGAGGTCACACCCCCATTGAGCGCTGCTGTGCCAGACATGTTGGAACTCCAGTACGAGCTGGAGTCAAAAGCAGCCAAATGGTATGCCACCATTGACATTGCCAATGCCTTCTTTTCTATTCCTTTGGCCGCAGAATGCAAGCCACAGTTTGCCTTCACCTGGAGGGGCATTCAGTATACTTGGAACCGTTTGCCCCAGGGGTGGAAACACAGCCCAACCATTTGCCATGGGTTGGTCCAAACTGTACTGGAACAGGGTGGTGCTCCTGAACACCTGCAGTACATTGATGACATTGTTGTGTGGGGCGATACAGCAGAAGAAGTTTTCACAAAAGGAGAGCAGATAATCCGGATTCTTCTACAAGCTGGCTTTGCTATTAAGCGAAGCAAAGTAAAAGGACCTGCCCAGGAAATTCAGTTCTTAGGTATAAAGTGGCAGGATGGACGTCGTCACATCCCAGCAGATGTGATCGACAAAATCACTGCCATGTCTCCACCAACTAGCAAGAAAGAGACACAATCTTTCCTGGGTGCAGTAGGCTTTTGGAGGATGCACATTCCAAACTACAGCCTCATTGTAAGCCCCCTTTATCAGGTAACGCGGAAGAAGAATGATTTTGCATGGGGCCCTGAGCAGCAGCAGGCTTTTGAACAGATTAAACAAGAGATAGCCCGTGCTGTAGCCCTGGGGCCAGTACGGACTGGACAGGATGTAAAGAACATCCTCTACACTGCTGCTGGAGAGAAAGGCCCTACTTGGAGTTTGTGGCAAAGAGCCTCAGGAGAGACCCGAGGCCGACCCCTGGGATTCTGGAGTCGATCATATAAGGGGTCTGAAGAGTGCTACACTCCAACTGAGAAGGAGATCTTAGCCGCGTATGAGGGGGTTCGGGCTGCTTCCGAAGTAGTCGGGACTGAAACACAGCTCCTTTTGGCACCTCGACTGCCAGTGCTGAACTGGATGTTCAAAGGACAGGTTCCCTCCACCCATCATGCTACTGATGTCACCTGGAGCAAGTGGATTACGCTGATTACACAGCGAGCGCGAATGGGAAACCTCAATCGTCCAGGAATCCTAGAGGTAATCATGGACTGGCCTGAAGATAAAAAGTTTGGAACATCACCAGCAGAAGAGGTATCACGTGCTAAAGAGGCCCCACCATACAACGAATTACCAGAAAATGAAAAGAAATATGCCCTATTCACAGACGGATCATGTCGCATTGTAGGGAAGCATCGCAAATGGAAAGCTGCTGTGTGGAGCCCCACACGACAGGTTGCAGAGGCCACTGAAGGTAAGGGAGAATCAAGTCAGTTTGCAGAGGTAAAAGCTGTCCAGCTGGCCTTAGATGTTGCTGAACGGGAGGGGTGGCCAATGCTGTATCTTTATACTGACTCATGGATGGTGGCAAATGCCTTATGGGGGTGGTTACAGCGGTGGGAACAAAATAACTGGCAACGGAGGGGAAAATCTGTTTGGGCCGCTGAACTATGGAAGGACATTGCTTCCCGAACGAAGAATATGGTTGTAAAGGTGCGTCATGTGGATGCACATGTGCCCAAAAGTCGGGCTACTGAAGAACAACAAAACAACCATCAGGTAGATAAAGCTGCTAGAATTGAGGTGGCTCAAATCGACTTGGATTGGCAGAATAAGGGCGAATTATTTCTAGCTCGATGGGCTCATGAGACCTCAGGCCATCAAGGAAGAGACGCAACATATAAGTGGGCCAGAGACCGAGGGGTGGACTTAACCATGGACGCTATTGCGCAGGTTATTCATGATTGTGAAACATGTGCCATAATTAAACAAGCCAGAAGGATGAAACCTCTCTGGGAGGAAGGGCGATGGCAAAAGTATAAATATGGGGAGGCGTGGCAGGTTGATTATATCACCTTGCCACGATCTCGCAGTGGTAAGTGTTATGTACTCACTATGGTAGAGGCAACCACTGGGTGGCTTGAAACATACGCAGTACCCCATGCAACTGCTCGAAACACCATATTAGGTCTTGAGAAACAAGTCCTGTGGCGACATGGCACCCCAGAAAGAATTGAATCTGATAATGGGACACATTTCAAAAATTCTCTTATAAATACTTGGGCCAAAGATCATGGCATTGAGTGGATTTATCATATTCCCTACCATGCACCAGCTTCTGGTAAAATTGAACGATATAATGGGTTGTTGAAAACTATGTTGAAAGCAATGGGTGGTGGAACATTTAAGCACTGGGAGAAGAATCTGGCAGAAGCCACTTGGCTGGTCAATACTAGAGGATCTGTCAATCGTGATGGTCCTAGTCAATCTAGCCCCCTACACACTGTAGAAGGAGATAAGGTCCCTGTTATACATGTAAAGAACATGTTGGGAAAAGCTGTTTGGGTCCTTCCAGCTTCTGGAAAGGGCAAACCTATCCGTGGAACTGTCTTTGCCCAGGGACCTGGGTGCACTTGGTGGGTAATGCAGAAGGATGGGGATGTTCAATGTGTGCCACAAGGGAATTTGATGCTGGGGGAGTGCAGTCAATAATTTTATGTATCTATATATATATATATATGTTTGCATGTGTAGTGTATTTTAGTTATTATAGTTGTACATTTAGTTATGTTACATGCAATTCTACTATTTAGCTATCACAATTTTACATACGTGTATATATATGTATATATATGTATATATTAACCATGATGTAATAATGTAGAATAAGGGGTGGAATGTCATGGTTTTGTAATTTTGTAATTTTGCTATCAGTATTCCACATCATAACATCATGTCAAGTATGGATACTTCTGTTGAATGTGCAGTCCACAGAAGAAGACTACATATCCCAGAGAACAACAGGAGTAACAATAAGTCACGGGACCAGGACTCTATATAATCTCGTTCCCAGGCTGGAGTGCCCTCCTTCTTCTCTCGAACTTCTCGGAGAGTGGGAAGCGTTCCAGCCGTGTCGCCTAGAGTTCACAGTAGGCCTCTCGGTTTTCGGAGACTCTCTCTCTCTCTCTGTTTCGTTCAATTTGTTAGCCTTAATTATATTATATTGTGTTATCTTGTATTTCGATATCATATTTAGTAAAATAAGTTTTTCCTCCTTAGATTGTCGCTGTTTTATCCCACTCCCCTTTTCCCCCTCCTTTCCAGGCCCCGGGGGGGGGGGCGTGGGGTGGCTTCCCCTGTCACGGGCGTAGGTAAATCTAAGTAACCCGTGACAAGGGGAAAGGGAGGACAGTTTAAATGCCTGTGTGGTTATTTTATAGTCAAACTGCAAGTTACCATGCTTGCCGTCAATGTTTTCCTGTAGGTAATAGACTGGAAAATTTGTCCATGAAATATCTGGCAAAAATGTTGCTGGAGATTTAGAGCTTTCTGGACACTGTTCCCATCTTGTTTATTGGGCCGAAAAGCAGTCCTGGTACTTCTCTTTAATGCATTTGTAAGGCATATTGCGACAAGACCTATACAGACCACAACAGAGAGGCTGTTCATCTGGAGACTGCTGTCTGCACTGTAACACAATAAATTATTGGGAAGCTTTTCCCATGTAAAATTTCATTTTGAAATTGGGGTTGTTTCTCCATAAATCTCCCATTTATGCAAACATTTGCAGATAATTAGGGAAAAAAATAAAATAACTATTGTTTTACCATCTACAGCAAACTTCATTTTACAGAAGAAGAAATACAACATCTTTGCAAATTAATTCTGGCTACTTCTTCCCATTAGATTAATATTTTGGCATGTTATTTTTAGTTTTAAATTCTGGAAGACTGTGCTTAATACTGCTACCACCTCAGTACACAAAGGACTGGGAGGAACTTCTGAGATAGAGGGACCTTCTGGAGGTGTTTTTTTGCTTTTAGCATCTGGAGTGTAAGACATAGGAAAAAATTATTTTCATAAGGACTACTTTATATTCAAGTGTTTCTTGAAAATCAAAGGTGATTCAATCTGTGGATTGTTTGTAGTATATCAGAATAGTTCATCTGTCATAGGTCTGATCCTGAAAGTACTTTTTTTTCTTAAAGAACATCCAGGAAGCAGGTTTCAGGTTAAGTGATTGGCCATAGTTAATAGGATAAGATTCTGTTCAGGAGTTGCTTAGTGTTCCCTATCAGGTTACATCCTGCCCCATCAGCACACTATAGTGGGGTGGTTGCATTGACTCTGTTTCTTGCATATTGTATCTTGTGCTGATTTTTTTTTTTTTGGTAGTGAAAAGGCAAAAAATGTAGCACTTCTTGCTGCTTGAAAGGTAATGTAGTTCTCCAGATCACACAGTATGGCCACTGCTAAAGTGAACTATTAAATAGCTGTGTTTTTGTTGTTGTTGTTGTTGTTGTTTGTTTTGTTTTGTTTTGTTTTGAGACATGTGGCATAAATTTATCTCTATAGTAGAAATATATTTGAAGATTTTGACACACCAGTACCGTGCTAGAAGTTGTACCAGCAGTGTGAAAATGTTTGCACTCAATATTAAAGCAAACCAATAATGAAATGTCAACTTTTGTCTTCAAATAAATAAATAAATAGATCTGCTACAAATATAGTCACATCACAGTAGGTTTTAATTTTGAACTCAAACATTGGTTAAATAAGGCGTTTATTTTAAATATGCTGTTCATTCTCACTTTAGTTTTTCTGAAAAAAAGAATAAATACATTAGAATTCACAGGAAAAGCAAAATGCAAAGAAATAAGAAAAGATTGCTTGGGTAAGGAACAGAGAACGCTAACAAAGATGAAGTATAAACAGTGACGAACCTGTCTTCTTTTGTATTGCATTTTTTCAGAGCCATTATCCCATTAATTTTCATTTGTAAGAGTGATTGTGATAGTGGGTATTCTGTGGTTAGAAGGAATAATTACATCACTACAATGTCCTATCTTTTTTCTCTAATATGGCAGCCAAATATGTATCCTGTTGAGTGATGTTCCAACTGATGGTCTGCCACTACATGTGCAGTTTGTTTCCATTCTGACCTTGACATTGCCACTCTCTGAATGCTTGAATGCTTTCATGGTTGATACATTCATTTTTAATTCCAAGAATTTCCTTGCAGCCATGAAGCCTAGTCATTTTTTATTGATTTGTGTAAAGAAAACAGGAGCTAAAATTCTAAATTCTTGTCTTGTAATGAGATTTTAATGCCTACATATTCAGTTAGCCCTGGTCAGAGCACACAAGGAGAACATGAAGAACATTTTAATGTTTATATTATTCTATCTCATTCATATGCATTATAGAATACAGGACCCAGCTCACACCCTATTCCTGCCTTATTTTATCATATGTAAATGGGGCCAATCTCTTTTCACTATGACATTGAAAATAGTTTTCTAAACAGAAGCAAACACACAGAGTCAATTTGTAATCAATTCTTTAGATTATGCGGTGTGGCTTGCTGTACCCATTAAAAGTGAGAATCAAGCTAGCTACGATATGAATAGACTGCTGCTTTTTGATATTACATTTTTTTTCTGCAGCTCTGTTGGATTTTATTTTTTTTTGTGGTTTTTCTTTGTGGTTTTTTTTTTCCTAAAAAGTGTTTTAAAAGATAGTCTGAAAAGTAACTCGATAATATTCATCATGATTCTTTTCTACAGATATATATTCAAACAAAGAAAAAGCCATTGCTCGAGTACCAGATTTTTAGTTATTGAAAGGACCATTTAATGTTTGACTGAAATTATGTTCCATCAGTTTACGATCTCCCATGCAGTTTTTATGGTATATGAGGATCCTGGGCTGCAGGATTAAGTCCAGAGTGGTGGTCAATGGCTCAATGTCTGGATGGAAACTAGTGACAAGTGGCACCCACTAGGGGTCACTGCTGGGGCTGATACTCTTTGATATATCACTGACATCAACAGAGAGGTTGAAGGCACCCTCAGCAAGTTTGCTGATGATACCAAGCTGTGGGGTTCAGTCAACACACCAGAGGGATGGGATGTCATTCAGAAGGCCGTGGACAGGCTTGAGCAGTGGGCTAAGGTGAACCTCATGAGGTTCAACAAATCCAAATGCAAGGTCTTGCACCTGGATTTAGGCGACCCCCATTACCAATACAAACTGGGGGATAAAGGATTGAGTGCAGCCCAGCCAAAAAAAGTCTGAGGGGTACTGTTGGACAGCAAGCTGGACATGAGCCAGCCATGTGCTCTTGCAGCACAAAAAGTCAATCATATCCTGGGCTGCATCAAAAGATGTGTGACCAGCAAACAAAGAAAGGGACAGACACTTTATCAGAATCAGTGCTGATGGGACAAAGGGATGTTGTTTCAAGCTCAGGGAAGGTGGATTTAGGTTAGATATAAGTAACAAGTCTTCTACAGTGAGAGTGATGAGGCACTGGAACTAGCTGCCTACTGTTGTGTTTAATGCCCGATCCTTGGAGACTTTCAAGGTGAGGCTGTCCCTGAGGGTGTCTCTGGTCATTGCAGGGCAGTTAGACTAGGTGGCTCTCATAGGGCCCTTCCAACTGATTTGATGATTTCTCATGATAAGATGCTGTTCATTCTGTTGTAAAGTAACAGTACTTGATGTGTAACTTTCAGTAAAGCAAGTCACAGAAAAGTGGCTTGGAAAATTTATTTTGCATTGTACAATAGATATAACTATATACTGTTCTATGAAGCTATACGTAAGAAGTAGTAAGATTACTAAAACCAGTGGACTCTAAAGTTTGTGTTGCTTCTGTTTTTATGTGAATCAGTGCATTGCAACTGTGCAAGGAGGCATTTGAAACAAACTGTACATCATTTATTTGCTTTTCAGGCTTAGATGCAGGCCAGGGCATGCTGTGTTAGTCTGAATTTGATTTGAGTTTGAGTTAGGTAATGGGTTATGCAGCTCTGTTGAAGTGATAGTACTTCTGGACATGCAGAGGAGCAGAAATCTTCATTCTTCCAGAATATTGCCTGCCGAAATTAAAAATGACCAGAATTTCTAAAATGACAGGAATGTCATTTATTCAATTCTGAGACTTAAGTACATTAATTTCACCAGTTGTTCTTAGAGTGTTAAATGATTTCAAATTCTTTTTTATTTCTATCCTCTCTCTCTGTTCTATTTAGATCAATGAATCTAACTACAATATCATAAACTGATATTGACTTTTCCACTTGGCAGAAATCTGTTCTTATGGCCTTGCAGAAATTTAGTTTGAGGACTTTCTAGTTGGGGACGTCTGAAACAAATATAATAGTTTCTGTTAGAAGTCTCTGTGAAAAACCAAAGAATTGCCTAAGAATGTATTTGCCTATTTACCCTTGCAGCTGCAAAATGACACACACACACACAAACAAAACAACCACAAAAAACCATACACCCATACTTTTGATATGAAACATAAGAAAAAAAGATGCTTATTATTTCTTTGTTTTTGTTCTGTGAAAGTACTCGACTGAAATGGTACAAAAATCCCAATTTGTCATTCTTCTAATATTCCAAGACAGAATATTAGCTACATGCTGCAAAATTTTGCCCTCAGACAGAAATTCTCCCAACAGTTCTCTCACTCTACACAAACAGTTGCTCTTACATTTGGGAAAGCTTAAGTCTGCAGTCAAAAGCAGTAGAATTAATGTTAGTTTAAATGAAAATAAAATTTTGAGAATTCTTAATGCCCATGGAGAAATGTTATATCTGTGCTCTGAAAACTGTTCTGAGAAGGCAGGGAAGATCACAATTAAGATATTTCCTGAGAAGACTTCAGGATTGCTCTGAAAATGAACACAGATAAGACCAAAGTTGTAACGTACCAGCACCTGGAATCAAAGGTATTTGTCACTGCAGGATAGAGAAGAGAGTATAAATCTGGGCCAAATGTTGAAAAATGGTTAAAAAGTACAATAGTTAACTATAAAAGCTTTATTTGACTGATTTCAATGCGCTAAGATATACATATATAATATCCGTGAACATCTGGTACTTATTCCTTGGAGCATCTGTTCTATAAGATAAGATGGAAATAAATGTGTATTTTTTATACTGATTTATATATTTGCTTATATATACTGATATAGAAGCAAAGACTTATTTTAATATTCTGTGCGTATATATATAGACAATTTGTATATGCAAATTGGAATGCACACATATATATTTATACATACCTATTTACAGTACAAAACCTACAAAAAAATCAGTTGATGAGGTATCCAATAAACCTTGCTTATTTAAAATCATTCATTTTTCCATTCCATGCTTTCAGTAGCATCATTCCTGCCTCTTTGTTGCCAGAGAGAAAAAGAAAGGGAGAAAAAGCTAATATGCATTTAAATAGTCACTAGGGGAATAATATCTCCTCCATATGTAATCTTTAGTGGCCACAACAATGAGATTTTGATGGAATCTGTAGTGAATCAACATGTTTATTCAGATGTGTTGCATGTTCATAAATTAAATTCACCTGCAAGAGCCAAGAAACTATGTAAGATTTTGTAGCAACTTACTTCTAATCCACCTAGGAAACCATTTTACCCAGGAATAGCTTTTTTAAAGCTTATAGATGATTTCCAGATGTTGTGTCTTTTTGCTACAAAGCCATAACTTGGACAGTCACAAAAAGACTCACTTATGGCAATATTTTAAATTTAGAATATTTAGAACATTCTGAATATTTAGAATATTTTGCAAACAGTTAAGTGTTTAAAGTTGATAAGCAGAATTGGAGATTCTGTTTATCAGCACTAGTGATGGTCTTTCTAGAAATGAAATACTGGAACAAGACATTGAAGGAACCTAGAGATTTAGCCTGTGCTCCGCTTCTGCAAAGCATCCTGGGCTATTAGTAGGTATTGTTTTAGCTCTGTTTTTGCTACCACTGGATTTTCTTTGGGAATTAAACTGAGATGCAGATAACATTCCTTGGTAGACAGTTACTCTGTATCATACAAGATATTTTCCTTTATCTTTATGCTGCAGAGTTACTCTCAGTTTAAACCTTTATAGGATTTTCTTTGCACAGCTGAAATGCCCCATCTGATTCCCGTGGGAAAAAAGCTTAAGTTTTGGCAGATGTGTGACCAAATTGAACCTAAATGAAATGGACTGGGGCAGTGCATAGTGATCAGTTTTACAACACTACTTTCAGTTTGCAGCAGGGGAAGAACATACAAACTTCATAGAGGTTGTGGTAATTATCAGTGTGAAATTAGAGTAGGAATTGGAGATAAAGAGTACTCTGTATGTCTAATGCTGAAAAGACCTTATTAAAATTTCTGACTCAAAAAACATCTGATTTTGATCTGCTGAAGATACATAGAATACCCCATCTCAGGTGGAAGTGGGTAAAGGACTAAACTAAACTAAATCCCCTTGGGCATTTGGAATATACAGAGCAGCAGGAGGTAATAAGAAAAGCTTATTAAGAGGTATTAGATATAAACAAAATCTTGCCAAAAACCAAACTAATGAAAACCCTACCTGTTTTTGAGTAAACATTTTAGTCAAGCATTTAACGGATTTTTAAAGATCTTATTTAACATCTCACTTTCTGGCCAAGAACATTCTGAAGTTTGACTGTCTCTCTTATTTCATGTTTAAGAAATTTTGTAGTGTAAGACATCCTGTCTACATGAGAAATAGGAAAGATCCACCTTGTGCAAAGCTCTGGGTATTGTAAGAGTATCTTCATTTGTATGAAAACCCAAATG
This sequence comes from Coturnix japonica, assembly GCF_054131305.1. Classification (NCBI taxonomy): domain Eukaryota; kingdom Metazoa; phylum Chordata; class Aves; order Galliformes; family Phasianidae; genus Coturnix; species Coturnix japonica. The sequence goes on along the minus strand of NC_140667.1, from coordinate 20,135,647 downwards.
AAATGAAGTCTTCGGACCAAATTCAAATAATATTTCAGTGTTGCTAAGAATGTAGCTAATGTTGCTGTAGTGCTTGCCTAACTGAATGTGATTAAAAAAAAAATAAATAGAAACAGTAACATCCTGATGTAATAGGGAAAAAAAAAAAAGAAAAGAAAAAAAAAAGTGGTTTGTTTTGCTACATTAACTCTTCTGTGCAGCTCCTTTCCTGGCATAATACATTCTGCACCTGTTTCAAACACACCAAAAGGAACTTGACTCCATCTAGATGGGGTATTGTTAGAACTAAGCATTAAAAGCAGTGTAAAGAACTACAACTGCAATTCATTTATAATCTTCTCATCCAAAAGTACTGTTTCTGGGTCATAAAGATTATGCCATGCACAAATATATCATCCCATTGTGTCAACAGTACAGTAAGTTATCTATGATTCTATACAACACAACTATGCAAATAGTTGTTAAAAACGCTGGTAGAATGCCTGGGAGACAGTTTTCCATACAAGAAGTACATTCTAAATCATTGAGACTGACATTAATAATTTGTGGTTAATCAGTTGATGGAAATGTTACTAGCAGAAAGTGATGTAAAGCAAGATGGATCTTTTGCCTCTGCTTTTTCCATTTCTTTTGCTTTTAGCTGACTCCAATCTTTTTAGTACTAAGAGCCACACACTGAATTTAGTTCTTCACAAAAGTATGGACTAGCTTATAAAGTAAGGAAATTTTAGTGCCGGGTTGGGGACTAAGGGATGAGAAGACATCTGATTTTATACAGGGGAGATTGGAGCAAAGCTGACCCTTTATTTACCAGTTAGGTCCCAACAGTGTATGCCAAGCTGAAATACTAAGCTTTAAGTGAAAAGCATAATACACTAGAAATCTCAGTGTTTGTATATTTCAGTATAGAATCATAGAATCAGAATCACCCAGGTTGGAAAAGACCTAAAAGATCATCCAGTCCAACCATTCACCTATTACCAATAGCACCCACTAAACCATGTCCCTCAACACAACATCCAGTCATTCCTTGAATAACCCCAGGGTCAGTGACTCCACCACCTCCCTGGGCAAATGATCTTCATCCACTCAAATGAAAAAAAAAAATAAATAATGCAATGCTGACTCAAGGAGAAATCATTGCCAAAATCATTTCTTTTTCTTGGAGCTTATGCATAAAATCATTCATAGAATGTTGAATTGAAATTTGTGAATAGGATCTGCAATTCTGAGAAATGAAGATCAACCCCTAAGAATGATTCAAACACTCCACTATTGAGATGAGCCTCTGAAATGTGTCTACAGATTAGTTATGATTCAAGTGCAAAACCAGTGACAAGACTGAACCAGAGCTTGATAGCAGGAATTTCTAAGGCTAGTAACACGCACTGTTGTTCACTTGAGAAAGCTGTTCTTCCTTCAAAGGGGTCAGAAAGATCTCTGCGGGTGGAGCCAATAAAAATAGACCAGATTTGGGCAGCCATTGCATTCTTCTGAAATTAATCCTGAAGGTTATTGAGTTCTTGTTCTGAGGAGGGAGAAAATGGAAGGGAATTGAGTCAAAAACATTAACAACACAGAAATAATCAGGCTGGGATTCCGGAATTTACTTAAGTGCAATTTTTCTTTAGTCAAATTGATGGCTAATGTTAATAAATGTTGAGTTCCATAAAATGATTTTTCATTGGTATATTTATGAGTCTGTAAACTACTTTGAAAATTTGATCTTACTATCCATTTTTCTTGTGTTTGATACTCAAAAATATACATTCTGATGGAGCATTAAAAGACTGAAAGACATACCAAAATGCAATAAGAACTGAAATATGAAGGTGATAATGTGTTTCAGTATACTTTTGTGCTTTCCAGTTTTAACATTTGCAAGTCTTAATTTATACTTTAAATTTTGTCCTGAATACAAATCATTATTAACCATCAGAGATTTTTCTGAGTGCCTTAGAAAGCCTATAATAACATACTCTGATGTGATTGCACAGAACTACATCACAATGCAGAATGCTTCTTGAACCATCAGTGACAAAACTAATTGATAAATCAACCAGCTTGAATTGAGATAATGAAGAATCTTTTAAGATGGAGTGAGATTGTCACCTAATTAGCTTTTTAGATGAAAAAGTAAGATTGTGTTCACTACAAGTGTTTTTGAAATTCATTGTTATAAACAAAATTAAGTGGATATGTAATGTGGTAATACATTATATCATACAGATCAAAATTTCTATTTTATGTACAAACAAACTTAGTGAATTTCAAGTTCTAGGAATGTTATATTCCTATTCAGCCATGTCTGTCAGCAGGCGAGGTCTTGTATTCTAATGTTTTGGTTTTTTTTTCTATACACAGAGGAAATTTTAAAAATGCAATTGTCTTAAGATTTTCTCAAGAGTTATTTTTCTTTTCATATAAAACATCATCTTTTCTTGGAGCTCTCTCTGCATATAAAATGTTTCATGTGTTTTAAGGTGAACTTCTAAGAGAATGCTTGATCATCACGGACTGATCTTACTTATTGCTAATTCCACAAAAGCTAAAACTATTTTAAATACAATTATTCATACATTTGAGAAAAAGATCTCAACTGACACTCTAGAAACCACTTGAAGGGATTAGGCAGACCTGTTATCTGCACTTTTACGACTGAGCCAAATATGCTATTATTTGTTATTGTTTTTCAAAACTGATTGTCCTGTTTTATTGAAGGACCTGAAAATATCTCAATTACAAATCAAAACAGAGTGTTCCTGACAGTAAATAAAGAATATTTATTCTTGGTCGATCCACAAAATAGTTTTATTTGAAAGCAAGATTGAGTTTCAGTGAGCAGCTGCCTCCAGCCCATGAGAATGAGAGAGACTATGGTACAACATCAAAGAGAAAGCAGAGAACAAGTCTTCCTCTGATCTCTATAAAGAGCAATTTTCAGTGCCAGAGCATCTTCCACAAATTGTTAGTGACTCTTAAGTAACTCACTTTCTCCTTGAATGGGAGCTGTTGTATGTTTTAAATCCTGATGTCTTTTTCTGTTTCTTGAACTTAATGATAAAAGCCTTTTTTCTTTTTAAATGAAGAAAACATTAATCAGCTATTTACAAATTAGAGTACAATAAAATAGACGTTGACATCTAACATTTAGATTAGATGTGAGAAAAGCATCCCTGATATACTTTGTTATGCTTATGCTGAAACCTAACAAAACACTGTAGCCCATTCCTCACAGAAAATTTAAAAGACAAATTTGACAAATTTCAGTCATGACATGGCTTAATTGTATTAAACCTGTCTCGAAGCCCATAAAAAGATGACCTAGAAATTTATTCAGGAACTCCTTTCGGTCCCACAGAAAGGGATACATAGTTCCTCGTGTATCATGTCCTAACAGAAACTGCTTTCTCACCAATTTAAATGTCTGCAAAGTCCATAAAATTAGCCCACCTAAATGTTAACATTTCTTTTCAGTTAGTGCCAAAATGTTGGAGCTACTGTATGAGCTCAGATGAGGATTGCGTTTATGGCACAGAAATAAAACAAAATTTAAATGCGAAAAGCTCTTTCAATAGCTATGTAACCCACAGCCTCAGACAAGTTCATTTCCTTCTGTTCATTTCATTGCCAAGCTACAGATTGCTTGCCATTTTTTAAAATCCTTTCTAATACTATGTCCGCTTGTCTTAAGCTAACCAGTGGTACTCAGCTCACATCAAAGGACTGATTTATTACACATATATTTCCTTTCTCAGGATGTCATGATAAACTCTTCTTCCAAAGCTCTTGGATTAACTTATTTAATGAGTTCTCTGTACGCTAGGAACAGATTCCTTTTACCAAAAATCATACTACCCATGGTCATGCCAGACTTATTTTTTAGGAACGTTACAAGTTTCCAGTGTTTTGAAGTCTGGCAAAATGTCAGTCAGGACCAATGACATGACATTAACTATACATACTTTCATCACTTTTCTGCAGTAGGAAAAAGGAACCACAAGTGGCTCGATCTTGATCAAGGACTCCACGTAGTAAAGAACACTATGAGATGCTTCCTCACAGGCAAAAGAAAGCTGTGGACAGATGCAGTTGATTTCATTTATCCCTTCAAGTTAACCTCAGTCCTGAGAAATCCTTAGTCTGCTCAGGGGACTGCTACTGAAGGTTATCTGCCTATATATGTGCATTGCCTCATTCTATATTCTGTGACATAGGAATATGAATGCTTTCTGTCCTTGAAAACCTCCACCACAGGTGCAAATTCCAAAGCTATTTCATATATGATATCAATACTTAAGGTCTTCAACTTATTGAAGATAAGCTTGATATTTTTTAATAGCTTTCTTATTTTCTCAAATGGTCAGGCATTGGTTTAGAGTAATGTTTGCCTCTGGATGTGTTTTTTTTTCTTTTAATATATGCGACAATGTATTTTATCTTAGGGATGACTAATAAGCCATTTTAGTAGCTTATTGTCACATTATTTCTACTAATATAATTTTAAGCAGGCAGTTGAGCCATTCATCTCAAGATGGCTAAAGATGTGGTGAAAATATAGATTACCAACACTAAGTATCTTTTGTCTTACACTCCTGGAATAAAATCCACACATAGGCAACAAATTTATTTTAAAACCTTGAAGTATATCTATTCTATGAGCCTTATAGCATTTATCTATCCCATATCTGAGGAGATGTATGGCTGATTTTAGAAGAAAATATAATTTCCTGTTTTGTTTGTAGTAAGACTAGGAATAAACATGGTTCTAGTATGTTCAGACACAGTTTTCTCTTGTAAATACAAATGTTATTGGGTTCTAAAAAAAATTCTTTTTCAATATTTGCAAAAAAATCAACAGTCTTCAAATCTACACACAATGACCCAAAACCACAGGCAAAAAAACCAAACCAAACCAAACCAAAAAAAAACAACCAAAAAACCAAACCAAAACAAAACAAAAAAAAAAACAAACACAAAACAACCTAAACAAGTGCAATTGCAAAGAGGAAAGTCCTATTTTTGGATTAGTTGTGTTAAAAAGTGCTTAAACTTTGATATTATATTTAATAACAGACTTGAGAAATGCAAATATGTTGAGAGTATAAAGACTCGTACATTCTTTTAAACACTGCTTGAGTGATGTAAGACAGACTAAGTGCTTCTAGCACTTTCCATAATTGTCTACTATAATACTTAAGATCATGTTGTTTCCATTTTTACTGTCTTATGAATATCTACCATATCCCAAAACACATTACATAGTTTTAGAGATAAGCTTTAACTTTAATGATTTGATAAATCAGAATATTAGTCTGTGCAAGAACGCATATAGGAAATCTTAGTTCTGTCAATATAAAGATGTTCAGTTAAGAGAAAAACTTTGGAAGACAGCGTTCTAGTGAGCAGAGAATTGATCATATCCATTTCATCTCATTCATACATTTTCTCGAATATAATTTGTGCATATCAATTAAGTGGAATGAAGAGAATATTAGCAGAAGTAAATACCTGTTACCTATACTAATTTTCAGGTTTATTAAATTTGTATTTAAAATATTCAGTAAGACACTGTATTAATGTCCTTCACTCCTTTCCATACAATGTAGTACTCAATTCACCCAGTGTTCATTTTGTATTTACCAGTTGGCTGATTTGTCTAGTGAGTGTAAAGGAACGATTATGAAACTGAAGCAGCATTTATTTCCTTGAGGATGTGATGAACTGTATATAACAAATCCTTTTCTTGATCAATCTTGACTTCAAGAAATCTGTACAGTCAACTGCTATACTGGTACTCTAAATTGCTCTCTTAATGTTATCATTTCTTCTCTGAAATTCTAATGACCAAAGACCTCTTATCCAAACAAGGTTGTCTATAAAATGCATATTCAGGTCATGGTTTGAAGCCATAATTCATCTTCTATACAAACTGGAAAAGTTCTGCAAAGATATACTGATGACTTTTCACAGAATCTTGAAATTGTGGAGAGGTCTCAGGGTGAATATTTGGGGCAGAATAGTTTGTTTTCATTTTTCACATTGAAAGAGCAATCTCTGATTTGTTTAAACTGCTAATGTTTGCTAGTTCAAAACTAGAGTAAAATAATTTCAGTTGTAATGTACTATGCTTTAAAGACTTAAAGGTAAGAATTAGTTCAAATTGATATAATGCAAGCATTTTTTATGATATACTGGTCTTAAATGTATTTATCATAACTTCATTACAGAGCCTATTTTTTCATTTCTGTACTTGTATATTAAAAATTAAATACAAACAAAAGCCATAAGTTTGTTACGTCATCCCACATAGACCTGTGATGATTTCTCAGCTCTGGGTGTTAGAATTTCCATCTTCATTTTCTTCCGTAGCTGTAAATTACATCGTATGGATAAATCCCAGAGCTTTAAATTATGCAGAAAAGTCTGCATTTATGATATATTCAAGTAAAATTCAGGCAAATTTTTACTCTTATGTTTCTCTCTGAAACTCTGAACCTTCTGATTTTTCTGTTCTGTAGATTTTGGTACCTCTGGAAGATTCTGGAAAAAAAAAACCCTAAAATCATGCATGAAATTGAAGGTAAATTTATATTTTCCTGTTTATTTTAAGATAATGACATGGTGGTAACTGAACTGTTTTCTTAATGACTGAAAAAAAATGATCAGTATAAGTTATAAAATTTTCTTTGGATTATATTTATTAGATTCATATGTATACATATATTCATAACATATGGTAGACTTTTGTTACATGACATCTTCGCATATTTATTCACTATTCTTTATATCCTAATTACCTGAATGGCAGCAAAATTCATTTACATGTGTAAATCCTACCATGGTCTGAATCAACAGTAGCTCTGTTATAGGTAACTTCTGAAATAATTATTGCAATAAGCTTCCAAAAATTTTCCTTTTATGAGATCAGCTGCAGAATAGAAAAAGAAATTAAAGATAGGAGCCTCTCGGTTAGGCAGTCCAGAGACATCTCATCTTCATAGAAGCTACATAAGAAGATATCAGTGTTCTGAATCCATGTACATCTTTTGCATGGTGCTGTGTAATGCATTCAGTAGGCTGGAAAGAGGGTCTTAAATTTCACGTTTTCCATATCATAGAAAACACATCATGGGTCTGAAAGAGACAAAGAAAAACATTTAGACTTTCAGACAAGCAATTTATTAGTTTTCTGATGGAAAAGGCAATATAGGATAAATAATAGTGTTTGGCAGGTATGTAACTTGTTATTTTTTAGGGAGTTTCAGGGAATTTGATTCTTATGTTCAAATCATATCAGAGAGGAAATGAGATAGAAGTCTAAGTAGAAAGTGCTGCTGTGAGCTAAAAGTGAAAGGTGTAATCATTTCTTTTTTATACTTAGAATTATTAGATTTTTCATTTTTATAACCCTTCCTGATTAGTTCCGTGTACCTCTATGGTACATTCAGTTTGGATACTCATACCATAGCACAGTATATTTCAAATTCTGCAGAACCCAGGTTCATAAAATCTTTAATAATAATAATAATAATGGTGTTCTTGCCATGAGTCTCTAGCAAATAATTTTTTACTTTTGTGTAGCACTTGTTATCTCAGAAATTCACTGCACATTAAGCCTAACGATATTCCACTGTGTCAAATAAATATTTTCATGTGCAGTAAAATATTTTTACATGAGGCAGATATTATCAGATTCCCTTAGTGGGTCAATAATGAAATTGAATATAAGCATGATGATGTTTAAATTCTCAGTGTCTTTGCATAATTGCCTCTCATCTCATTTTAATACTACGAAAGCATTTTTACATTATAGGAAAACAAATGAAGCTTTATTCCATTCTAGAAATCCAAATAAATAAATAAATAAATAAATAGAATTATTATGAATTTGTACTTGGCTTCAGCTGCAGAGGTTCCTGCCATGAATGCTTAGGAATGCATAATTTCTCTCTAGACTGAGAAGTTTAAAGAAGCACTAATAGTCCTGTTACTGTGTACAATTGTAGATTAGTAAAAAAGGTGCAAAAGAAAATTTGATTCCAAAAAAGAAAAATTTTTTAAGATCATCTATTTCTACCCCACCTGCTATAGGCAGGGACACCTCCCTCTATACCAGTTTGCTCAAAGCCCCATCCAGGTTGTCCTTGAATGCTACCAGGGAGGGAGCATTCACAATCTCACTGGGAAACCTATGCCAGTAGGTTATCTGCCTATATGTGTGCATCTCACATCTCACCATCAGTACAGTAAAGAATTTCTTCCTAATATCTAGTCTAACTCTTCCAATTTAAAGCCATTTTCCTCTGTCCTGTTGCTGTCTGCCTCTCTAAAAACTCTCCCCCCAGCTTTCCTGTAGGCCCTCTTCAGGGGTCAAATGGGATATCCAAAAATCCTGTACTTGTTATGCATCTCATGTAAACAAACAACAACACAGGCTAGATCACAATTAGTATGTTCATATCATTGTTCCTCATAGACCCTTATTTTAGGCGCACACGTTAAAATTCCCTGAAAATGAATCAGCAAAAAATCCAGTAAATTCAAATCTTGTCATTCAATCCTTAACACTGTTCTCTGGACCATGCTGACTATTTGATGTTTATTCAAGGAACTAAAGACCATTTTAAGATGATGAAGTCACTTTAAAAGGCAGCTAAAAATGCTGGTGCAGACAAATAAAGATCTGTAATATGCTATAGTGGAATTAGGGTTTTGAAAAGTATCCTCCAGATGTTTCATCATAAATATTACAGAAAAAAGCTTCTGCTGAGTTTTATGTGTTTAAATTAAAAAAGGAGAAAAATGTTCTAAATAAGGGAGTAAATAAGGAGATAGAGACTAAGAGCTGCATCTGATAGTGGAGTGGAGTATTTGTGGCTGGTTTTTTGTGTGTGTGTTTGTCCCTACTTAGCAAAACCATTGGCCAGGTGTTTGTTAGGATTGATCACTATCAGCACAAGACTCTCTTAACAAAACTGATCTGTACTATTAAATCAAAGTCTCATTTCTATAATTTCAGGGTAAGCTACCATGTCTACATTTGTAAGTCATTCAAAAAAATGTAAGAATTTAAAAAGGCTTTCGTACTTAAACATCTTTTAATCCATAAAACAACTAATGCACAAACATCTTTAAGGACATATAAATGGCTTTATTTCTTCAATGCCATGTGCTTAGGTGTTCTTGTTTTTAAACCTTTTAAAATCGTTTGTATGTTAAAACCACTAATACTTGTATTCCTGCTGAAACAGTCTATGGCCTTGGACGCGCCCCTTGCACTACATACTTGTTTATTTACTTGGTAAATAGGAATAAGAACATTGTAAATATAGTTTTGATTAACAAGTTACTAACTGCACAGGAATATAAACACTGGAAAAATAAGCCATAAAATATGCAATGTTTTTTTTTTAAAAACAACAGAATATTAATGATCAATAGATCAGAGCTAAATCAGCATAAAAAACCTTGGAAGCCATTTTGTTTCAAGTTCAGTAATGTTAAAATCAATATATATGTATAGTTTCTTGATGATCAATAGCAATTCTATGAAATAAAGTTTCCAGGATGAAGTATATCTGTGAGTATATTACAAGTACTCCTCCAAAAGATTTATTCTGGTTTTAAACCTGACTTTTATTTGCTTTTCTTGGAAGAAACCACCTTGCTGTTTACATTAGTTTTATTCTTTTCCTGTGGGATATGATCATGACATGAAAATGATGTCCTAAACCCAATAACTTATTGCTGGAGAATTTAAGGTCAATATAATTATCTTGAAAACAGGCTAATGTACATGTACTAACTACTTTGTGGTGTTTTGTGTTTTCATAGAAAACCCCACTGGAACTTGGTTTGTAAAAAAAAAAAAGGACACTGTGTGTTTTTCAATGTTCTGCATGCAGTTAGAGGTGACAGTTCTTAGAGAGATGAGCACTTTATTGAATAAACTTTTAGAGAAAGAGGGAGAAGCAGACAATGTAATACTGAGAGACAGGTGAAGTGACTTTAGGTAATCAAGGCAATAATAATAATGAAAAAAGCTACTGGACAGGATCCCAGCAGAAAGACACTCATTTTCTCAGGTACCTGATGAGTTTTTGCAGTGTTACAGCAATTGAGTTTTATGTTGTATGATATTCACCAAGTGACGTGGTGACCCTCTTCTCCCCCAGGATGTTAGCACTTCTCTGTGACAAAGTAATTCTTACTGGAGATGAACTCATAAATCAGCAATGTGAGCAGGGGTTGCAGTCCAGATAGCACTCTGAAATCTATAAATTCTTTAAAAAATTGTTTTTCTGTTGCCAGCAGTTATTATGTTGCTATCAGGCAACTTCATTCTGAGACACTGAGTGCTCTGGATTTGAGTATTAAAAGGAGAAAAGCTTGCAGTATCAGCACACTGGGTGATGAGAAAATTGGCAGCGAGTCCCGTCTGCTTTCATCTGTACTTTCCAGTTAGTAGTGATCACTGGTCCAGTGAATGCTGCATATCCTTTCAGTCATAACCTTTAATATCAACTAGCAGAAGTTATCATAAAGTTTTAAGAGATTGTATTTATTCCCTTTTGTGCCTTAACTGTAGATTCACATGTGATATATACCATGAAAGGTCACTTCAAACACACAGCTTTTAAATCTTTGTCTACATAAAACTCATTTAGATCAATAAATCCTCATGGACTCTCTTGTGTGAGAGTGAGTCATTGGAAATGTATGGTGAATAGTTCATGATTACATGCTGTGAAAACTTTGTTTGGTTGCCTCTTTTAGATGTAATCTTTGGAAATTTTCATTAGCTATTGTAATGGGTCAGTGAAACTTGATGGGATCATAGAATTTTTTTCACCAGTTTTAATAGTCATTAACTGTCTTTTTTTTTTTTTTTAAATAATTTATTTATTTTTAATACTTAGTAGGGAATCTACTGTGTAGTTTTGTATTGAATTTAGTCTGCAGAAGTGAGAGTGTAAGGGGAGGTTTTCCCTGCTAAAAGAGCCTTGGATAAATTTGTGAATAAAAAAAATTACATATCAGGAGCTCCCTTTCAATTGCATATACATTTCGAATAATTAGAGAAAACATAATGTCCACTTCCTAGCATTAAACTTATTGTTTACATATAAATTATTATAATAAACTGTGGTATAGTGCAATGTGCTATGGAAGCAAGAAGGCTGCAGTGCATTGCTTTTGGTTGCCATTAGTACCATACAGTGTATTAACTCTTGTTCCAGATCAAAACATTGCAGAATAACAGAGAATAGAAACTTGTCTGTAAATACAGTTGAAGCTTCTGCTCCTCTGCTGTGGAAGCTACCAGTAGCTATAAAACAGCATCTGCTCCTCCATGTAGTACAGCTGAGCGGGCTCTGAAATTTAGAGTTTATCCAGCCTTTCTAAAATGCTAGCGTGTACAAGGATATTATTTCTTGGTACTGTGCAAAAAATGATAGACTTCTAGACTTGGCTAGAAGAGACCCAGGTTCGAATCCCCCGTGTGGCTCAAGTGGTAGAAGTGCCACTCTGCTACACAGGAGGCTCGAATCCCGGGGGTTGGACTCGATGATCTCTAAGGTCCCTTCCAACTCGCACCAGACTGTGAGACTGTGAGACTTGGCTTGGTTTCTGGTCTCAACAGGGATCATGGGATGGTAGATGTTGCAGTAATGTACACTCCATTAAAATTACACTAAAAATCAATTTCCTAGCCATTTAGCATAAGACTTCCAATACACTATGGATGACTAATGTTTATTAAAAGAAATAGATGGCTAGCGGGCTAGAAATGAAAGGAAGGCTAAGGGAAATGAAAAGAGAATGAGTTTTCACCACTTTCCTTAAGGACTGAGGAAGTTAAATGGAAAAAATGCCTACTTGTGGTGCTGCAAAATTAATTTAGTTCTCTAAAATAGAGATATAAGGAGCACGACAGCATCATCCATCTTAAATGTGTAATTTGTAGGAAAGACAATTAAAAGGTGGAGCTTCAAACAAACAAACAAACAAACAAACAAAACAAACAAAAAAACCCCACATACACACAAAAGACCCCCAAAACTACTGAGTTCTTTCAGTATAAAAAGTCTTTTCAGAATAATTCACTCTTGAAAGACTTCTCACTCAGTACCCTTGAGCTAAATACCGGCTATAATTTCTCAAGGGTCAGTATGGGCAGTGTTTTGCAAATATGGTATTTTATGGGCTTTTGTATTTTAAAGGTTTTGTCAAGTGTGACAACAAGGATGCAACCTGCCTATGCACTATTAGCTATCAAGAAGGAAGAAAGGTTGGACTTTATCCCCAAAAATGAAAGTCATGAACTGAAGCTGGTTAGCAAACAGTTTGTGACTAAAATTGGAAACAATCAGGAGATTGAAATTCAGCTACTGCCACTGTTAGCAGCATCTTTCAGAAAGCCAAGCTTATAGCAGCTTTCTGAATCTGGATGTCTGAAAGGCATATCCCCCTGGGATGAATATCCTTTGCTAATGCAAAGATATTCTTTTGGGGTTGGCTGTGACCCACAGGCTTTATTCTGTTTTCATTCTAACATACTATCAAACCCCATGAAATATTTATAAATACAGAAACTTTCAAATTATGTTCTATTTATAACAGTAATAAAATGACACTGCTCTAAGTACATTTCCTTTAAATTTTTAAGTTGTGTTGTACACCCAGGCTAAGATGATAAATTAAAGTGTTCCACAACTCATAAGAAACCATGAGTTATGTTCAGCTGAATAACAGTTCTGATTCCTTATCACAACTTAAAATATTTATTTCCCTTTTCAATTATTTTAGTGCACTTTTCTCTGCAACTAACATCATGCTTGGCTCATACTTTTGATATTTTGCTGTTTCTCTGTGGTAGCTGAAACCTTTTACCTTTCAGCTTTGTGTTTGTGCTTTTGTTCTGTGTGTGCATAATGACTCTATAAACATGATTCAATTATATCCTTTGAGAGTACAAAGAATAATGCGTAGCTCCTGCGTCATGGAAGGCTTCAATCTTCCAAAAATTCAGAGTATTGAAACTGTGAAAGTGAACCAGTTTCAGTAGAACTATCAACGGGTGGAAACCAAAGTGAACCTCCAGTCCACGTCATTGCCATTTAAAATTTGCGGGTAGGAATAAAAGATGGCATCACACTTCATTTGTTGCCTCATTTACACCAAATATCAAAGTATATATAGTGTCAACCAAAAGCAGGACAGAATTTTGGTCTTACCAAGGGTGTACTGCTACAGTTTATCTACACTGAACAGCTTCTGTGGGTCAGGGTGCTCATGTTGTGTACTTTTGGGTAAACTTTCTTCTCTTGACTATGTCTTGTGACTCTGATACTCTCTGCCCTTTTCTGAGGTCCCTTGCAGGCCAGGTTAGACTGTGGAAGCAGAGATGTGCTATCTATTTATTAGTAGTAAATCTGTCCTTCTTCTAGGATTGCCAAGATTTATGCCCATTTCTGAACCTGGTAGTCATCTGAACTAGTGAATTGAAAAAAACAAACAAAATGGTTTCCAGTTAAGCTTCTAACACCTAGACAGGTGGGAACAGTTGCAGTTTACCAGCAGACACACCAAGAGAATATGTACTGCTAACATGCTTTTCAAGTTCACGAGAAGCAATCATGTGTCCATTAGTTTTAATCTGCTTTATATTTGAGAGAAACAGCATGGTGACAAGCTCTCAACAGAGCCAGGACCATTGAGTTTTACATTATATTTACAAGTACCACTAAAGAGACGATTCTCAAGAACTGAGAACGAAGCAACTGATGTTGTGCTTATCATGATTAATGCTCTACACTGTGTTGCTGGTGAGTCCAGTTAGGTTTCTTGTCCTCATCCAAGTCTAGGAGACCCATTATTATAAAAGTAAGATTTGTGATTGACTAAGGATTTTTACCTTTTAAAGTATATGGGAAATCTTCTTTATAAGCATTGATATTCAAGCATCTATATTAAATGACCAAAATAGGAAGAAACTGTTTTCCATGAAATGATGTAGATTAAGAAAAACTTGCACAATTTTGCTCAGCACTACACACCTCTATCTCCCAATGCACATAAGTGTATCAGTAGCCAACAAGAAGTTTCACTGAAGGAAGAGAAACGTTAATTTTAACAGAGGGGTTGCTTTTTACTTTTTATCAGTATACAGGACATGCGGAGGGAAATAATGCAAGGTTCATCAAACTATATAAGAGAGCTGGGGAAACTTTTAACCCTGCTTTTATAGAACAGCAGTAGGTTCTGTGAGAGAGCATTTATAAGGTTGGTACTGTGAAAAGAAAAAATCTTGTGATATTCACCTCTGTAAATACTATTGAATTATCTCTAATTGTCTCAGTTTTTTCCTCAGAATTATGTATAGTCATTATCACACATTTATTACAGTAATGTTATTCACAGGCAGAAGCAAACAATAGTCAAAGTGCCAAAAAATTCACTTACCTTACATCTGTTCTGCCAGCTTCCTAAACAAAGTGTAGACCTATTTTCCAAGTTTTACAAAGAAGAGTTTTTCCCTGGCCTTTCAAGAGCTGACATTTTACACAAGATTAAACACGAAATGCTTTGAATGTCCATTTAGTTTCATGCCGGCCTTCATTCTAATCTTTTATGTGACATAGTAGCCACTGGATCTCACTTTGATTCTTACCTCAGAATCTGACATGAGCCCAAACTAAAATATTTTGTGATTTCACATTGTTACAGGGCTTCTACAGACGGTCTCAAAACCTGGATTTTTCAGTTAGCCCTTTATTCGTGATGACAGTCTGGAATGAATATAGCCCTGCTATTTCAGATATGCAAAATGCAAGATTAGTGTTTTCTGATGTCAGTGAACTTCTTAAAATCAGCTGACCATATCCTCTGTGATCTACAAGATCTGTACCAAAACTAACAAAAGTATCGTTTGCAGTTTCCACTGCATTTGGTTATTTGAACATGTATCCTACCCTTTGAAGCATATTATGGTGCAGCAAGTCTTAGATGGTTTTGAAGAAAGTGTACTACTTTGTACACAGAAAGTTTGTTGAGATCATCTCTTAACTGATGGGACATATTGACTGAGTGCAGCTGTTTGTTTCTAGCATCATGAAAAGTTTCATTCATATCACTTCCTTTGTGCAGTAAGAAATAGTGAAAACATTGTGAAATTTTGTGGTTAAGGTGTTTCTCTTTCAAAATATTGTTCAAGCCTGAAGTAGATGAAATAATTTCTTAAAAGTAATCCAAGTACCTTCTTGATGTTTAGATTTTACTGTTGTGAGTTGTCATATTTTGAGAGGTATCTTTTAGCCAGAACTAAATTCAGCTCAATTCCTTGAATCATTTCAGGACAATTATAATAATACTTCCAGAAAATCTGCTATCTACTGATATTTGTCCAGTGCTACTGCTGGTACTGACAGCTCCTGCTAGAAACCAACAGGAACTGCTCATGTTCAGGACTTCTGAAATTAGGGATTTACTCAGAAAAAGCAAAGTATTACACCTACACAGCTTCTTTACCTAGTGATTGTTGCCTGTGCAACATACTCAGAATAGGCTCTCAGCAGCAGCTTTTTTTCCAGTGAGTTTATTTTATTAATGGAAAATTCTGCTAAAGAACTTCCCCTCTTTGACCTCCTACAGAGCGTAATGTGCTAGTCCTGCTTGAGTTATTGAAAACTCTTAAGTTTTGCCCTGTATTTATTAATGCTAATGAAATTCAACAAAGGGCTGTTTTGGGGCTAAGCAGTGAAAGCAGAGGAGAGGGCAATGGCAGCAATGAGTCTGTAATTATTTGTAGAAATAAAAGACAGAGTTTTTGCACAAGAAAGAATTCTCATAGAAAGACAGTACTAATAGACATGGTGAGACTAGGTGTTAAGTTTTTTCAGAGTTGTATAAGGAAGAAAGGGGATTGAAACAGAAATTACTGATAGCTTAAACAGCTTCTATTCATTAGTTAAGAGCAGTATGAGAGACAGTAAGTTATCTCAGCTACCACTAGTTTTAATGCAATGGAAGTTTCTATCTCTGATTTAGTCTTTATACTATAACGCAGGTATTTAGACATGTTAAAGGAAGAAATGAATAAACATATTTTTTTTAAGCATGAATGTAAAATACTAGTTATGTTCAAAAGAGGAAGATAAGAAATACAAACCAGCTAAAATAGAGATGTACTATTTTGTTTTTCTTTACTAGAAAGAAAAATGTGTGTATAGTTAGGTTGGAAGACCTGGTGGAATAAGGTATCTAGGGAAGGTCTGAATCAACTCTGGTCAGTTCACTATGCTGCTTCCTCCTCTGAAAACTTCTCAGCATCTCTTGCTCTGCTGACTATATAAACTTTGATACCTACATAGTTTGACCAAGAGAATTCGAGCAATACAATTTGGTTGACAAGTGCTATACCTTCAGCTAAAGCCTGATATGCTAGTATAGAACATATAATTATAACAACGGAGTAATTACGCATATTATATAATTGCTTGCAGTGCTATGTACAGATACTTTCCTACAAATTCCAGCAGGATAGATCTGTTTGTGTGCTCTTTTGTGGATTTTTTTTTGTTGTTGTGATACTGCCCATCGCATCACTGTTCATCAAAACGAATTTTTATTTTACTCCAATTCAGAATGATAAGAGGCAATTGTGTATTTCTTTTTCATTGAATTATAAGATTTAAAAAAAAATAATAATTCATCATGGTGTTGTACTGCAGTATCTCATACAAAGTTTCACATTCAAATATATTTTTATATAAAATAATTGCATATTTCAAAATACAGTGTATAAAATTGTCTTGAATATTTTTGTCGCATTGGTTACAAGCTTGTAACTATATAAATGTTGAAGAGCTTGTTCAAGACATTTAATTATACATACAGCTCTTGAACTCAAAATGACCAGAAAGAATATAGAATTCAACATGCTTGAAAAATAAAATTAGAATACTTCTTAACAATATAGCTTTCATGAAGAAAAAATTCCTCAAATATTACAAAATATTCTGCCGCATCAGTGTTTTTTTTGTCTGTACAGAAAATCTTGAAATGCTCTGTTGAAGCAAATTCAACATATGATGTTGTTTATTGCTGTGTTGTATTAAAGGAAGCTGTGAGTACTGATCATTGACGGTTCCATGACAGTGTCTCTATAGTATAATATTAAGGTTTCAAGCTGCATCAATTTCAACAAGAACTGGAGCTAGCATATGGTTTGCTATATCACATTAATATTCAATCTATATACATTCTGACCTAAGCCTTCAGAAACATCAAATGCTTTTTCTTTAATGCAATCTCCTTTTTTTTTTTTTTTTTTTTTTTTTTTGTACCATTCATATGTGTCATGTCACTCTGACTCTCTTCTTGCTGAGAAAACTAAAATGGGCTCCAACTACAGTTGGGTTAATGCCATTTCTGATCAGCCTGTGCTGTGAAATCATGCAAGGCTAACACCTCCTCTTGGAAGCTGAGGTCACTGCCAAGAGCAAAGACTTCTTTTGTACTAAAAAAGCAAAACTGACACCTTTTCTTCTCTTTTCACTGTTTCCATCTAAGAGTGAAAAGGGTTTTCCTCAAATGAAATAATCATCTTCTTTCTCAGGTCATGTACAAATAGCCCTTTCACTCAGTATGGACACTAAATATATTTGTTCTACGTGATTTTACAACAGATATAAACTTTATTATATAGAAAATAGGGAAAGATGAGGAGTGGAACTGCTAAACATACGTATTATTATTATTATTATTATTATTATTATTATTATTATTATTATTTTTTTTTTTTTTCTCCCATATAATCTCAATTATCTTGAATTAATGAGTGCATTTTGTTTATTTTCACTTTTCTCTGTAAGAATGTCAACAAGAGATCATAATTTAAAGTTAGCAATCAATTTTCTATTTTTAAGTAAGTAATTTTCTTTGTACTAAGATGTTTCATGTCATCTTCTACCCAAGAATCTCAGAACACATTTTATAACTAGTCTGGGATTCTGAACTAGCAGATAGTTGTTTATGCTAGTATTGCAAGTAATGTAATGGAAGCAGGAAAGGGGCTATAGATATATACTAAAAGTATCTGTGGGCAGCCAAGCAACAATTTTATTTTATTTTTTTACTGGTAGTCATGTGTGGCTTGGAAAAGGTTGTTTTCACCATGATCACTGCAATATCATGATCACTCAGTTTTGTTGTTGTTCTTTTTGTTTTGGTTTGGTTTTTTTTTATTATTTTTTGGGGGTTCTTTTAGTGTTTGGAAGCAACTGGGGAAGAGTTTCTATGAAAGGTTTTTGGCAGGATTTATACTGTCTTACAAATGACATGAATTTGGAAGGTTAATCAGTTCTGAAATAATATATCTCTTCCTCACTGCCAGAAAATCAGTTATTAGATTTTGATTCTTTTAATCTCCCTGATAAATAAATTCTGTTCCAGGAGGCAATTTGATATCCAAATGACTTTTGGGTCCATGTTTGATGTAGCACTAAAGGAAGCCATCAACCAATATTTCCTCAGGAGGAAGGCTGAAGCAACAAATATATTCCTTGGGCTTGTTTTTTTTTTAGTAGAGTCTTTGAACATTTAGTCTTAAGCCTTGGTGTTCACTAGAGATAACTATGACAGTGTATACATTTACAAGTAATTTGTACAACAGCAGAGTGATAGGACTGGAGCTGAGAACGCAACACACACACTTGGGCTGAGGGCAAAATTCTGGGAATTTACTTTCACTGCCATTGCATTCCTCTCTCAGACTAAAAGCCTAGAAGCAGCTGGTGCATATCTTAGTTTGATTACATCAACAGTAATAGAGCTCAGATTAGTCTGTGATGCAAATCATAGGGTATGATGCGATGACAACTTTGAGATTGCTTTAGAGAGCACATTTTTCACGTGAAAACTGCAGAGTAGATGCAATATAAAGAAATAAGAAGCAAGCAATTAATTTTCCCTGCATAGGAGGAAAACAAAGGTTGCAAACCTATTTTAAGCTTAGTGCATTAGCAATATACGTTTTCAGAGATGTTTACTATTATGATGCAGCAGATGCAATATTTATGAAAAAAAATCTATTTCTACAACTGTTATGTATTGTCATATTTTCTTAAGGGTTTCTCTTCAGTGTCCCTCTGTTTCCAGTGCATTCCAAGACTGAACATAAATGAAGATTTCAAGCTTCAATTTTATGTGATTTTTTAATTTTTATTTTTATTTTTTCCCTTGACCTTTGCTTCCTATTTCTGGATGTTCAAATGCACTGATATAGTCTTACCAGTAACAAATCACATACAGAACATACTTGCTCCTGAACTAGAGGGTGGTAGCTAATGATTACCTTCTGTTAGGTTTCTTAAATTTCCATTTGGCTTTACAGTTTATAAGTGGAATCAGGTTAAATGTGGCTAACTTTGGGCAGATAGGCAAAAGGAAGAAAGATGAAGCAGATAATTTGAATATGACTGCTCTTTTGCTTTTCGTATATGTCAGTGAGCTCATCCCACTTCCTAGAAGGCATTTTGGGGGCAAAGATATGGTATTTATAAATTTCACATTGTCACAAGAAAAAAAAGGGAGCAAAGCTCAGGCTCTCATTAAGGCCACAGGTACTCCACCTTGTTCTGGAAGTGTAAATGCAGTGTGGGTTTCATCTGCTTTCTCTTTCATGTATTTTTTGTCTAGAAGAGTAATATGAAATAGTTTCAGTTGTGCATGATCTAAGATACAGTGCCTGACACATTAGTTGTCAGCTAGGGGTTAGAACTAGATATATTTACGGTCCTTTCTAACATATGCCACTCAGTGATTCTTTGATAAATTCACCAAGGCCTGAACTGACTTTATTTTTAAAGGATATATAAAGATTAAGAGTTTAACATTTCATGGAGTGTTTAGAATTAAAAAATCAACTAGTCCTATGCTAGTCAGGCTGGAAGGTGAGACACAAAGGTCTATCAGAACACCAAATAATTGTTTTTTACGAGCTGATCTGCATCATCCAATCCTGATTGTGATACTCCATAAAAAAATATCCAGTGATTTATCACTATGCTAATGCACATATGTTCAGTTTATATAGGTATCTTGCACATATATGTACCTTGATGTGTGCATACATGTGTACACATATATGTGTGCACATATATATGCTTCTAGATGTATAAACATACCCTATTCTTGTGTAAGACATAACAACTGTCCTGCTGACATTAGTTCAAAGATGATGAAGCACATCAGCCCACATGATTAATATCATATCTGATCAATTAGGAAATAAAGGCGTAGATTTCTATTGCAACCCTCCAACCAACAATTTGTTTTGAAAAGTCTTTATTACACATCACTGCTGGTCTATACTATTGGTCTAATGATAGACTGTCAGATTCTGAACTCAGCAAAGATGTATATGAAATGTAATTTGGATTCTGGTACAAAAGGTTTGAGAATTGCCAATCACAATGGAAAGGACTGAAATATAAAATCTTTTGGGGCAGATCTCACTCTTCTTTGCCTTTGAAAATTCTTATTTATTTATTTATTTATTTATTTCATTGTAATTTTTTATTGAAGTGTTGATTTCCTAATAGTGTCCTAAAGATTTTGCAGCCAGATACAGGAAAAATTCTGAAATAGTCCAATGTGGATGAGACTGGCTTTTTCTGCTCCATAATTATCCACTGACCTGATTTCTAAAAATGATACCACTTCACCTTAGAACATCTCATAACAAATTGGGTTGTGTTAGTGCTAGCAACTGCAGTTCTAATCTATGTAACCTAAATATATGTTAACATTTAAATCATATAGCTATGATCTGGAGTTATGTATGCTTCAGAGAAAGAAAAGAAAAAAAGAAAAGAAAAACCAACAAAACCCACAGTTTGGAAGCTTATATGAGAAAGCAGTAAGAAAGGCAATCTACTGCAACAGTCTCTACTTTGTTGGAAGAGACCATAGTGCTTCTCTTGAGCTGTGCAGAGGGGAACAGGAACAGGTAGCACTGCAGAGTCAGTCTAAAGATTGCAGCCAGGCTGAACCTGTGCTGTCCTAGTATCCAATTAAAAGATTATTTCAACAGATTTCAAAGGCAATCAAGTGCTCCTGTGCTTATGCTTCATTTACATAAATGTGAGCAATTTCAGTTTTTTCTTCTTGTATCTAAATTACATCTTTACTTTTGTAAACTCTGTAAATAGTAACACATTAATGCATGGGAAAGTAAAAAATGACCGTGAACTAGAACTGCTGGGACAAGAGGTGCTGTTGAAAGGATTTTCCTTGTTGTAACCTAAGGTATCAGTGGCAAGTCCTCCAAATCAATTGGATGGCATTCATGAGTGATGAGACAATAAGAGAGATAAAGGAAGAAGCTCTAATGAAAATGTGAGCTGCGTCAGTTGTTTCAGTTTTCACATGAAAGAGTGCTTGCTGAAATGAGGTAGAGAAATTACAGGATCATGCAATTATTGGTGCACTCTGCATGCTCATTACAGAGTGTGTGTGAGAGGATATTTTCGTTCCATTTAAGGAGATAATTGATGGCACAAGGCTGTCCCAGATGTAGCAGCTTTCTTTTTATTTATTTATTTTTTTTGTGAGAAATGTCAATTTTAGTGTTGTCCTTTCTGTTGTCTTTCGAGAACTTACTTTGAGTAGTTCATAAGTTTTCTTTGAAAGGATCCTAACCTAAAATTATTATTACTGCAGTATCATAGTGCTGAAATACACTGGGTGAAACCTTCTGCTGATGGCACTGGATGAGACATCAAAGTGATAATGGCATTTTTGTCCTTCCAGAGGGAAATTTCAGACATCAGTCCTGAAATTGAAATTATCCTGCCAGTTTTATTTCTAACTTCAGAGCTGGAAGAACGATGAACAAGTTTCATTAAAGAATAGCACTTTACATGTAACTTCTCAGTAGAAAGGGGCCCATGTGACTGTCCCGTTTTTATTCTACTGATAGCATCCCAGAAGGCAGGTGTGATGATGTGCTCCTCTACATAATTCTGCCACAACTCTGTGAACACCTTCCACAGTGAACATAGAAAGACCTCCAGATTACCACTGTGTTGTACCCCTGCCTTAGTATAAAAAATAACCCTGTTCTACCTGGTTGCTTTATTCTCAATCCCTTTTTACCATCACAAAATATCTTTTTAGCTTAAAAAAGAAATTCATACTTCAAGTGAAAGATGTATCATTATACTGACAAAAATGCATAAAACCTCTCAATATGTACACAGTACAAAATATATTTTTTTTGTTGTTTAAAAAACTGGATTTTTATCATTTAGTCAATTGCAACTGAAAGCTGACTAAACGCATTTCTAAACAAAAGTGAAAACACCTCCTGCCTATCTGTAAAGATATTATATAATGTTGTTGGCAGCTGCTAATTTAAAGGTAAAAGCTCGTTGGGAGAAAATATGCTATACGTGTTGCAAGGTTGGGTAAAACAGACTCTTACATTATATTGGTTCATTTTTAGAGGCAGCTGAGACTGTCAGAAAGATGGAAGTTTCTGAATAAGTTAAAATAGCACCTATAGAGCTATAGAAAAATTCAGAGTGCTTCTTCAAACTCTGTAATTTCAGTAGGGAATGTTTACATAGCACTTCAAATGTATAAAGTGCTTTTCATGAAGAACTGTTGTTTACTTAACATATATAGTTTAATACTGGATTTTTCAAAGAGGATACGTTTAAAGACTGAGTAAGTTAAAATGACTGAAGAGGAAAGAGGAGGAGACTCACTAAGTTTCTTTCTGAAAAAGAATAAACAACAGCCCTAGTTGTCCAAAGAAATAATCATGAGCTATTAGGCTTACTCTGACTTTAACCGATGGATCTTTTGAATTAGCAATGTGTTTTTGCATAGAATGGGTATGGTCCTCATCCTTCTGCCTGAAAACTTTGAAAATCATGTATTTATTTACTTCATTCTCTACAACGTTCATTTTTTCTTTGTGATAGAGCTGAAATAAACTCCATCGATTTGTATATCTTGCATTCTTCCTTCTGTCATGTGGTTTGTAGGTATTCTGTAACCTATAATAAAAAATACTGCCTGGTACAGAGAAGAGAGGTGTCAATAGGTACAATGTTAGTGTGTGAGTAAGAGTGCTGGTAAATATTTTCATTTCAATAACTGCCATGGAATTTGATCAGTAGATGGGATGCACCTCTACTAGGTAGCCGATAGTGTAGTTGGAAATGTGTTCTTGTGCATGGCATAAAACTCTAAGGTTGTTTTTTGTTTATACAACAACAGCAAAGAAGTTATTCCAGAAATTTTGCCCTTCTGCCTGCTTTTTTGATTTATTTTTCTTTTGTGGTGTTAGGAAAGGGAGATGATAATGGATAAAGGATTGTATTTGTTTGCTTAACTAATAATATGATTGCATTATTCTTTGTCTCTATGTCTGAGTCTTCTAATCAATCTTTTATCTCAAAACAAAAAATCACTTATGTAAAGTAGTGAAAATAAATGGGGAAAAATTGATGCTCTTCAGAAGAATAGAAAGGCTATTAACTACTGTGTTGTCCTCTTAAACAAATTCTGATGAGGATGCTTTATACTACATTTTCCTTAAAACTCCAACTGGGTGCAATAATCTTCACTTTTTCTCCAAATGTGCTTGCAGATGCAAATTATAGGAGGTATTAAACATCTGTTATTTTCCACACAATTTCAAGTAAACTTTACTGTTTCAGGAATACAGATACAACTGAGTTGTGGCTGTTAGTTTTGTGGTTTATTTGTTTGCTGTTTTCCCCCTCCCCCCACAAATGCAACAGAAGCAACAGGTCACAATGAGGCATTCCAGTGGGTCAGTTTGGCTGAGTGCAAGGACTCTTCAAGCAGAATATACAGAAATTAAAGGTATCAATGAATTATTTATTGGCTAACGTACAGATGATAAGTAGGATTTACAAATCATCTCAACTAGATGTTAGTGGACTCTTCTTCTGGAAAAACTGAAAAATCTTTATTGGCCAGGCAGTTCCAGCCAAGTACATACTTCATGTGAATTAGCTCCTCCAGGTTCCTGAGATGTAATGTACTACCAGCTTGTCAGCATGTGTGAGGCTGATGAACTCAAAACAATGCCTCAATAACCTGAGTCCCTCCAAGTGGAGGGGTTGTGGCTGGTGTTTCCTCCCTATACATGAAAGCTAAGTGAGGCTCTTAGCATCCTGGTGGTGATTTAAGTGAATAGATGGAAGTTATTACTACTGACTTAGAAGTACAAGTGTACAATTTGTGCACTATTCAATGTTTTTTATACTCAAATATCCTTTGACAGTAGTTCCAATTTAGATATTGAGGGGTTTAATTAGAATATATAAATCAATTTTTCTAGTTTAAGCACCATGTGATCTTTGCCAAGCTCTGTGCAGGGATTCTCATTGATGTCTTTACACAATACTTGAACATCTATTTCAAATGACCCAAAATGCATAGCTGACACTGGTCAGAATAAGTTACTCTCTAAAAAGTTGTGTGGGCAGGCGCAGCTCTTCATCTGCCACCTTTGTCCTAACACTCTGTCTTGGATTGGATCTGGGCAACTAGCAGAGGAAACCTACATGCAGAGTGTCAGAAATAGTGTTTTCAGTGCTCTTGAAGGAGGAAAGCAATCATTCTTCTGAGGCAGTTGAAGAACTTACAACAACAACAAAAACAATAGATTTTATTTATTTATTTTGTATTTAAAATGTAATGTAACAAAGAATTTAACATTCCTGAATTCATATATTCTTTAATTCATGTTTCTCTTCTGCTTTGTCTGCTAACTTCATTATGCTACTTGCTTGGTTTGTAATTCTGAATATTTTCTTTAAGAAAAAATAGAACCAATACTCTTCAGTCTCCAAAGTGTTTTCCTTTGCTAGTGCGACAATTCTTACAATTTTGCTCCTTGACAAAAAGCCAGAATCAGTATTTTTTTTCATTCTCCCAGGAGAATCTCAGGTCACTTTGCTAAGGCCTTAACTCAAACAGATATATATTTTTCCATCACTTCTTTATTCTTTTGGTTTCCAATCTAATACTTGTTTTACTTCTGCCATTAATTCTAAAACATCCCATTGTCTTTTCTACATAGTAGTTGCTGTTATTTGTTTTTTCCCCCCCCCAGAACATAATTTCCTTAAAGGTCAGAAACCATCCAGTATATACCTTAAATATACTTATAGTCTTTACTTATTTACTTGCTACAACTGTCCTTAAGATTTAATAGTTTTGGTTTTTGTGTTTTTTGTGGGTTTTTTTTTTTGTTTGTTTGTTTGCTTTTGTTTTTTCTTGTTTTTTTCATCCCCTGATGAACTGATTGAGAACAATAAACATTCCTCTCCTCTTTCTGGGCTAAACAGGCCAAACATTTTTCTTGTCCTAAGTTAGTGTCTGAAATTGCCTATTTATCTTTGTAGTATTCTGATGTATACATTCTTTTATAAGCTTTCTTGAATGACATGTCAGGCTGAAGATCAGCAAGTAAAAGCTCTCAATTGCAGCACGTGTGGGTATTTGTTTAAATTAAAGGGAGAAAGTTTCTACCTTCAGCTGAAATGTTGCAAGATTAAAATTGAACAGTCTTCAAATGTTTTGAGAAGTGTGAATCTGTCTTGAAAATAGTTGAGGAGGTAGAAGATGGTTTCTGCTCATTCATTTCAATCTCAATCCTGTTTGCTTATTTTTAATGATAGATGCTTGCTCAGATTCTTGAGGCATAAATGAATCTGTTACTTAAGTGGTTTTGACTTCAAGCCTGCCATGCTTAATTTTCTTTCTTTCTTTTTCTTTTTTTCTTTTTTCTTATTATTCTATTAAGTAATGAATGTGCATCACAAGAATAAAATCTGTTTTGCAGCAATATATGTACATAATTTAATCACTAGTACTTCCTATTCCGCTTTGAACGTCGATGTTATTTGAAGATGTTTCGCTTGAAAAAGGGCTCCTGATTTGGATGGGGGAAAATACATTCTTTCCATCTTTTTCACATTAGAAAAATTAGGGTGTTTTTTTTGTTTGTTTTTTTTTTTTTTAATTGGAATCAATTCTCATCATATAATCTACTCTTTACACTATACTTTTAACTGGTATAACTGTTTTTTATCTAGTTCCCATAAATAAAAATTAAAAAACCCTACAATAATGAAATGTTAATACACACGTTACAAATATGATTCTGAACCCTATTTGTATTTTACCAAAAAAAATCTGAACATATGGGGTGTCATATAAATATACTCCAACCTCCAGGAATAAATAAGTTCATAAATATGCAGTTGTACATACTTTTTTTTTTGTTAGGAGGCAGAAACCAGATGAGTTGTGAAGACTCAGGGGAGCTTCTCTTAGAGCTGAAGCTGGAGATGTACCCTTAAAGCACTTCGAAGAAGTGTTAATTACTTTATGGCTTTTTAGAAGCAGAGCATGTCAAATACACCCACAAGCTATCTCACAGTGATGAAATTGATACTTGATTTTCATTTTACATGTTAAACTACTTAGGCCTTCAGGAGGATAAATACCAAAACAGTAGTTCATTTGCTGTAGCTGAAACTGTTGACCCTTAGAAGGTGAAAGAAAAGCAGGGGATTTTCAAGGTCTTGCTGTAACTTGGCTAAGCTGTTCAAAGAGAGTATTTGATGAACAGTTTTGAGCTATTTGCTACAGCATGGAAGAAAATGGTTGTAACTCTTTTCCAGTGGTTGTAATGTTGTCCCATAACCAAACATGGAGAAAACATCTATATCAACAACTTGAAGCTAAAATGCATACAAATAATATAATTTTATTCAACTCAGTGTAAATAAAATACCACAATGTTCATACACATACTCCCTGGAGTTCAACAGGAGGAGCTACTTTAGATGTAAACATTTGTTCTACTAGCAATAGGGAGGGATTGTTACAAACATTTGGTTCCGTGAAAATTCATATACACTAGTTTTTTATTTGAACTATCCACAGCATATGCAGGGTAGGTTTTTCTGTCCATCTCTGCATTGTATACAATTGATTGTAGAGGAAAGGATCGTTAAAAGGAAAATTCTGAGAGTTTTTATAAAAAGTCCTGTTACCAAACACATCTTTACTATCAGAGAGGACTACCACAAAAATAATAAGTTACAAACAGGTCTATACATTTTCATAATCTGGGAATTATAACCCACTGATTCGTCTGCATTCCTGCATCAGAATTCAGTGTTTTCATTGGGCTTAGAATCACGATTCATTAAAGATTTCGCTGTGGAGAAGGAAAGGTACCATTCTGGACCAGTAGCAAGCTGTCTCTCAGAATTTAAGTTGAAAATGCTTGGCAAATTTCAGGCAAGAGGACATCATTATTCAGATAAAGGTCTATATAAAGCTGAGAAATAAAATCATCACTGTGACCTGAACTGAAAATGGTAGCCTAGATAACTAAGAAGGCAATAACAGGATGCTTAATTTTGTTTAAAAGCTTGTCACATCTCACTGACCTATGTGCTAGCTCACTTTATTGGAATCTAAACTGTACAGTGGTCTGAGCCCTTTGTAATAATGAGTCAAAGGAAAGAAAAGCTGTACCAACTGCCCAGTCACTTCCATGTAAAGATCACATGGATTATATGCAAATCTGACATGGCTTGTGGAATTGGAAGATACAGCTAGACTCTTAAATTTAGATATTTGTGCACACGTCAACCAAATTCCATTGGCTTTTAAGTTTAATGGATGTTTTTGTTATACTTACCCAATCTGTTCCTAGAAGAAAACTCCCATTCTACAGAGAGGAAAAAAAAAGGTGGCATACAGCCTTATGCATGATATGGAAAAAGTAATATTATTCTCAGACACAAATAATATGAAGTCAGAACAGGGAGCTTCACAAGTGAAGATATTTGAGAGCTTACCTATTATTAGAGCTGAAATTAAATTACTTATATTTAGACAGCAGATAAGCCAGTCTAGTAAAAATGTTTTTTCTCTCTTTTTTTCTTTTTTTGTTATAAGGATATTCATGCTTTTTTTTTTTTTTTTTTTTTTTTTTTTAATGGAATTGCTCTGCTGTACCATACATATATAAAAACCTTTAACCTGATATCCTTATATCTGGTTTTTCATAGTGTAATTCATGTCTGAATGCTGTAGTTTGAGTGTCTTGTAAGGTATCTGTATCACAATGCAAATAAATGTTGTATTTTTGTGAAACAAAAGAGGATCTGGCTTCTACCTCTGGTGGCTATGTCACTTGGTAGATGGACATATCACAAAACCTCCTCTGAGTGTACTAAAAGCCTATTTGTCGAACTGCTAGGGGAGGAGTAGTATCACTAAAAATATGAAGCATGGTTTGATTACTGTTAACAAACAGCCAAGAATAAACTTAGAGATTTCTAGTTCCCAGAATAAAGTTCATCTTGATCCAACAGTCAAATATTTTGACAAGTGTTTAATAGAAATCAACATACTGAAAATTCCCTGAAGGTCATCTACAATAACCTGTGTCAGTTTGGGGAGGTGTTAAATGTTCCTTCTGGTTTTAACTGCACTGATGTCTTGTGCATGCATTCATTTTCCTGCATCATTAATCACATAGATTCCAGTGACAAATGTCATTTCACAAAAACCGTATGCAGAGAATTAAGAGAGTGTTATCGTTTGAGCCTGAATACATAAATATTGATGTGGGCTTGGTGACAGTTTTGTAAACATATAGAAGCATCTGCATTAAACTTGTCAGGAAGATGCTTTCAATTTTCAGCAACGTCTTTGTCCACCCAGTGGAGCAGGCTGCATTATTACTGCTGAATTGTTGTACTCTATTTATCAACATGATAATATCAGAACACATTTGTACAGATACTCTCACTAAACTTAATTATATTTCCTAGGCTTCCTAAGTTTTTTAATTTTCTAAATCAACTACATTCAACCTCTCTTATAAAGCCTGTTTTGATATAGCCATAGAACCATTCTTGTGCACAGTGGCTGGAGCAGGTCACTCTTTCACAGGTTAGCTGTGACCCTAGCTCTAAAACCCCAGTGTGTGATCTCATTTCTGCAGTGGCAATTAGTCAAATATTAACTTGCATTACTAGTTTTAATCGACAAACCTCTTGATTAAGTGAGCAGTTGAAATAAACAGTACACTTCCAATGATACCTAAATAACCCATAACAGCAGCTGCCTCTCTTCTTTGGGCTGAACATTGAACTGGCAGAGATGTTTCCAATATTGATTTACTAACTCCTATGTGCCATGTAATGGAAATAGCAATGGCTAACACTGAAGGCATCTGTTGCTATTTCCTCTCCCAAAAATAAATAAGCAATGCGGTTAAAAAAATAAAAACACAAAAAATCAGGTTTGATCATTGACAGTCAGGGTGTCGAGATTGTCTTTGCCAGTGTTGCAGGTAACTGGCCGGTCTTGCAGGAACTGGCCACTACAAGGCAGTGCCTAGATTCACAGCTCTATAAATTTAATGTCTCTATTAAGCCTTTGCTATGCTTGTGATTGATGGCATTTTCCACAGTAAATAGAAGGGAAGTGGTTACAATGAATGCGAACACCACATTTTATTATTTTTCCATCATTGCATAGAACGAATGCTTCACTGTCAAAGACAAAGCAAGTCTGGACTTTTGCTCCCAGAAATTAAGATTTCCACTAGATCATCAAAGCCAGTATCTTTTTTCTTTTCAGAATATTTCCCAAGACTATAACTAAGGAGCAAACTATAAATTAGTCAGCAAAAGTACTGCCATCATATCTAATGAGGGTAGGGCTCCTATAAAATGAGATTCGCATAGTCAAAATTGTTACATCAATCAATCATCTTGATATGTGCCACATGCCTCAATTATCTGAAGGAATGGAGTTTGTTTAGACTTTGAGAGCATTAGCAATTTTGCTTCTTAACATTTTAAAATGTCATCTACTCATAAACCTTGCTTCTACTTACAACATATGGTGGTCTTGAGGAAAAAAGAATGTTAAGGATTTCCTGAATTGGTGTCAACAATTGTAACCTATTGATTTGCTCCCCTGACGTATTTTATTTATTGATAATCCATAAAATTGCAGGAAGGAAACTTATGCAGTTGTTTATTGCAACAGATGCAATGAATAACTCTTCTTATAAAAGCTTTGATGAGGCTTGTATTTTAAATTCTTCAAGATGCTCAGTATAAATCAGAAATCTGTATCTTTGTATCCAAAATGTCCTGATTAGAACTACATTCACAGAAGATTATTACTTGGATTCATTCCTGGATATCTTTCTAAGGCAAAATTTTTCAATTGATATCTAGAAAGTTGCATTTATTAAGGCATATTGTGGGGCTGGAGAGTTTTGTATCTACTTTGCTGCTATGGGTCAAAATTCCCTGGATGGCCTTCAGTTCTTAGCAAAATGACTGGCATCATGTTTCTTTAACTCAAGTAATTTCTAGTAATCTACTTATAGATATAAACTCCTTATGTAAAAGAAAAATGATAGTATTTCTGCTCTCAGATCAATTCATAGCAACAACAACAAAATGTGTTAATACTGAGTATCTGACAGTCAGTGAGTCCAAGAGGTAAAACAGTGTTCACATGCCAGAGGCAGCTTAAAAATCCTCAAAAGTGCAGCACCTTAAATATTTCCCTCAGAAAATATTGCTTTATTTCTGACATAATGATATTTTGCTTTTTGCTAATGATGAACCTGTTTTCCTGAATCAAGATTTTCCCTTCAGAGATGTGCGAAAAATCACTAATTGAGCACTGTAACTCTAAAGACGATTTATCTGAAGGTGCCTGAGATTTATAGAAATTCATTTAATTCTGAATCAAAGCAAATTTTGTACAACTTGAAGTATAACGTGTGGTATAAAATAATTTAGGATAACGGGAAATTTTTAACAGGAATTTACTGTGTAGTATGCTTTACTTAAAAATATTAGGAAACCTTTTTTCAGTTGGAAAAAGATGAGGTTTTAATTCTTTTTCTAAGTAAGATATTATTTCAATTAAGATGTCTCAGTACTGACAAACTTATTTCTTGTTTCCTTTTCAGAAGGAAAAAAAGTTATAGTAGAAGGTGTACTGTATGCAAAGAAATCTTTCTATTTTTCTCTTTTGCTTTTTTATCAATGGTTCCATCCTCAATTTCCTTATAATATGATAGGAATGTGAGAAGTCATATTAGTTTTGAAATTTTCACTGAAATAAGCTTATCTGTAGAAAGACAGTTCTTTGATTTGTGTGCACAGCATATGTGGGCTTTTTACACCAGATTTTGCTATTTTTCTTGGATATGTACTGCACAGTGCAGTATCTCAAATTATGATCCATCAGTCTGAAGTATTGTATATTCATAATAGAAAAGGTAATGTTCATATTAATGTAGTAGTGTAACTTAAACATTGTGTGCATCTTTTGATCTAAGAAGGTCTGCTGTTTCACATGGTATAGCTGCTTACATAGCATGTGTTTTGTTATGTCAGCAATGATACCAAAGAACCCAGACAAGAAGATGTGTGAGCCGTGGTCATAGGTAGAAGTTTTGTGTTTGTTCCCTGATTTAAAGTAAACTTGATTTGCTGAGCATTAATAACAAGTAGACAATGGGCAAAGTAAAGAACAACTCAGGTTTTAGCCTTGCTTCATATCCATAAAAGTAATAAAATCTATCTATTCCAAATATAATTTCTCTACATTGATAATTACTTTTTTTACAAAGGAAAAATTATGTGGACAATTGATTTGTGTGTCAATCAAAACTGGTAATTGTTTAGCTCTTCCTACACCCTAGGAATTACATCCTAGATCTTCTTTTAATTGATACCATTGTTTTGTTTGTTTGTGTGTTTTTCTGAAATACTCCGATAAATATTGTACAGGTTCCATATAATAGCAGTATGGAATTTCTAGACAGAAAACAGTCAGTGTTGTAAGTCATTCATACGCATTACATAACCAGAGCTTTCAAATAACCTAAACATTCTATTAAAAGTATGCATTATATCTGTAAAAATTCACAGTGCACATGGCCCAGATGCATTCAATCCATCTTTCCGCAGGCTGGGCTGGGGCAACACTGGCCTGCTGTGGTGTGCAGAAGTCCCAGGAGGTGCTTGCAAAGATGCCCAAACTGCAGCAAGCAAATTTCACATCTATTTGTTATCACAGTCTGTTCACAGATAGTAACCATGTTTGCTGTACAAATTGCAGCCAAATTTCTCTATGGCTCGTTTAGTTGAGAGGAAATCAGAGGCACAGCAGCATCCATGTGGAACAGTGCCCTCTCCTGTTCCTTCGGGTAGTGGATCATCCAGAAAAAGGCACTGTTTCCTTTGCAGGTAGATGTTTCAAGTAAGCACTCAGATGCATAAACTTCAGTAGCTCATGCCTAAAGAAGGCATGAAAATGCTTTAAACTAAATTTTTCACAATATAGACGTCATTCATAGGTTTCAAATGCGTGCATCTATTATGAATACTATAACATGCAGAGGCAGTAACCTAATCATTGAGATAAGGACTTTGGGTCATCAGTTTTACCTTGTAAAATAAACCTCTCTTTAAAAAGCAATATAAACCTGCAGATTGGAATTGTCTTTGTAATGCTTTTGGGTTTTTTACTGATTCTTTGATAATAATTTCAAAAGCCTTGGCTGCTGTGCTTTTTCTACAAAAAAAATAGTCACGCTTCTTGAATTCCTGAGCAATCATAGGGCTAGAAGTTGATAGACTCTTATACTTTTCATTGAGACTCTGGCAGTACTTCCTGGAATTATTCCTTCAAAATGCTTTTATTCAAGCAGAAGCAGCAGCAACAGTAGAAATGGCTGAGGGACAAGGCTGGTAAGGGTAGGATTGTAGCCTACACTGTCTAATAGTTACCTGACTCCAGTTCTGAAACAAATGAATCAATTTATCAAAAGGTCAGAACTTTACCTGAGTGATTTTTTCCCCAGAAGAATTTGCATTTCTTCTTGTAGTTTTTAATTTCTCACTTATGTAGACTCATGTAGCAAAGACTGTATTGTGTGGTGGGTTCAGAGGAGAAATTCTACACATACACACACAGAGGGAACCTGACATTAAGAAATCCTAGTTTTGCAAATCTTTAGCTACATCCATTCCATCACTGTTAACTGGATAATGATTCACATCTCCTAAGAGTATCTTTAATATCATGTATTGAGGACTTTGTTCTGGACAATAATTAGAAGATGATGGAGTACACCTTGCATTTCAGGGCAGCCTGGCAAGCTATTGCAAGTCCTGGTTTGATGTCAAGGGAGAGAATGTACAGTCCTGAGACAACTCTCCTAATTTCCTAATATTTTTTCCTTTATTTTGTCAGATGAGATCTGCCTTAGTATTTTTGACTTTAGTTGCTTGTGTCTTATTGTATTTATCTCAAATCAAATCTCGCTGTCTTTAGCAATAGATCAGAATATAGCACAGCAAAAAGTGGAAGATAATATCTTGTCCAGTGCGCCAAGCATATCTACCAGAAGCTGATGTAGATTTTTAACAGAAACATTACCAAACAGTACTGCAAAGGTGATGATTGCTCATTTGTCTTAAAATGATCTAGCAGTATTTTAATGCTTTCATTCTGGGTGTATGCAGTGAAAATCCTTCTTTAGATGTCAGATATGTAATCTGCGATGTAGGTCCAACACTGGTAATAATTCAATGCAAAATGGCTTATTTTATTGACAGATTATTATTATTATTAGGTAATTTTTTTCTTTCTCTTAATATTAACTACTTGGGCAAGACAGTTAAAAAGCAAGAAAGAAATGATTTGCTAATTGTGTGGCAGTTAATTCTGAGTTGTTCTAATAAGATTTTGCTCCAGTTCTGCAAAATTCTCAGTGGACTCAAGGATGAGAGTATTTGGTAATCTCTCAGCACTTGTTTTGTGAAAATTGACAGGTGACCTTGAAGATGGTTTCTTTATCTGTCTATGTGGATAAATATGTATTTAGGTTTTCATTCTTTTCTCCAGAAGTTTCCTGTTACTTTTGTTGTTGTTTGCTTGGTTTTGATCTGTTCTTCCTATTGTTATTTCAAGTTGAATGTTTTTCATGCTTGGTGTTCAGCATATTAGGTTTCACTATTACTTAGTACTGCTTTATTCTAAGTGAGTAAAATAACCATGGGTCTGCTTGGACTCTGAATATTTGTGATATGAAAATAAGTCATCACAGGTGCTTAGCTATATAATACAATATTCATGTATCTGCATGTATATCCATTTCTGAACTCAAAAGCTTGTTTTTCTAAATTCATAACTAATGTGAACCAGTTTATTCAAGTATTATAGATTACATTCAATGAGCTCTCAGCCCCCTGTAGACAAAATGAAGCAGTTGCTTTTTTTTTTTTTTTTTCAATTTTGGTTTGAATTTTTCAAATCTTCATATAATGTTATTGTCAGTAAGCACTAGAAGTGGATGCATTTACACCTAAGTCAACCTATTGACCAAACCAGGGTTACTTCTAAGGCTTTTTTTTTTTTTCTTCTTCTCTCCCTGACTGCCTGCAGATAAGAAATATTAATAATTTTGTTCCAGTACAGGCTATAATGAATTCTGAATTTAAAATTCTTGTAATAGGTAGCAGTTGTATTTTGAAGACTTTGGACATTTGGTAGAACTGTCCATCAGTATAACTCTCCAAAGACACATCCTTAAGTCAGTGTGATTTCCTCTCAAGCTCAGTCTGAAGCTCGATGTTTAGAAGAAAAATGTCTTAAAATACCTTGAAAAGGCAAAACAATAATAAATAGACTGCAACACTATAACACCACTCTAATATAATACACAATAATACTACTATAATACCACTCTGTTTTCTTGATTATGCTTTCAAGTAT
Source organism: Coturnix japonica (assembly GCF_054131305.1). Taxonomy (NCBI): domain Eukaryota; kingdom Metazoa; phylum Chordata; class Aves; order Galliformes; family Phasianidae; genus Coturnix; species Coturnix japonica. The sequence goes on along the minus strand of NC_140667.1, from coordinate 20,100,745 downwards.
CTATCTAATTATTGAATAGGAAGGGGAAAAATCCCATGTGGTGTGGAAAATTGAGATGTGATATTGAGATAGATTTGAAGAGCCCTTCACTTAAATCAGATTTATTGCTGCCATCTTGTTAACCTTTGTCCTCAGTCACTGACCATTTTGTTTCACACTCAGACACAGGCTTTACATTTATGGCTTTTTTAGAGTGCACTTGTCAGCTTCCACTATAAATCCTAGCATTCCTATTATTTCAGTAGCTTGATACAAAATGCTGTGAGTACAGCTGTGAGTACCCAGCATGGTATCACAAGTACAAAAAAGCATTTCACAACTCTAAGAAGCCACCGTGAGTGTCCTTTGCTAATTATCAATGGAACAAATGGAATAAGATTAATGTGGCACAAGGCAAACACTGCAGCTTTTCAGACTGGAAAATCATATAGTGCTTTAAAATGCTTGTTATTCAGAGATAACCCTTGGAGGACTTCTGGCAGCATCATTTTTAAGCAAAACTGAGAGAATGAAAATAAAAGTCTATTCCTACCCATAGAGAATCATGAGAAGAAAGTGAATTTTTCATTGAACTGTTTATCACAACATAAGAACTGTGTTCCTTGGTAAAAATGGTCAGCCCAGATCCCATCATTTTATATGTGAAATTAGAATTTTATTCCCACGTGCATCACTTTAAAATTCTCCATAGTAGATTTCATGTGCTGTTTTCATTACTCAGTCAGTCTTCTATAGTCCTTTAGCAGTGCTTCACTGTCTGCACTTTTCCATCTTGAGTAAATTCTCATGAGAAGCAATCTTCATCGCCCTCCTGCTCCCCATTTTCCACATCCTTTCTTAATGTGTTAAGCAGCGCACAGTAGTTAATGTGTTAAGCAGCTCACATGCAGTGAGACAACATCCTGTAGAACTTTACCATTGACATCCTTCTATACCAACAGTTGACTAACTGTTCTTATTTCTATCTTCTATTTTTGGAGCGGTTATTTGCCCCTTACAGGTTTTTCTCTCTTATCCCATCATTGCCTATTTCCTTCAAAAGCTGTGAAGAGTCACAGTCATCAAAAAAACAAGCACTGAGGTGTGAAAAGAACTAAGGGTGAAGAAAAGGAATCTGGTGCTTATTTCAGGTTTCAGACAGTGAATCCCTTGCAGTCTTTGAAATTTATTCTTTGTTTTTTCCATAAACTTTGCCGCTGAAAAGATGATTTACAGTCAGGTAGACAGTAAAAGATGGGAGAAGTAACAATATATGTACAAATATAAATGAGTATATCAAATAATATTTGCCTACTGTTACTACTTTCATAAGTGTTGAAGTTGTTTGACAGTTCCTCACACTTCACTGTCTGAAGAGTTCTCCTTTAGCAGAGGAAGTAATTGATTATGTCATGTGAGGCTTTTTAAAGTCCTTTCACCGTTTTCACTCTGCAAAATCTTCTGCCCTAATTTTTTCTCACATCACCTCTGTCCATACTTGTCTAATTTCTGTATTCACTTGATTCTTCCCCACACTGCTTCCTGTATTTATATTTTCTCCTGCATACCAATTATTTTCCATTTTCTTCTTTCTTACAGCTTCTTGGTTTCACATCTCTGTTTTTTCTACAAACTGCTGCCATTCAGTTTAGTCTTTTCAGTTCAGTGTTCTAAGCAATACAGTGTTCCACCTGACATGTACTGAAATTGTTTCTACTTGTTACAAGTGTAACCCCAGGACTCTTCTAAGCTTATTTCAGGATGTTCCTCTATGTTCCTCAGAAGGCTGTGCTTGCAGCTGCTTAGATGATTTCACTGAAGACTAAATGCTGTGTTCAGTGTTATCAAAATGATACTGCAGTCTAGGAAAAGCAGGTGGAGCTCAAAGCTGCATTCACACTCATTTCCTTGAGAATTTAAACTGGGCTTTGTTTTTAGGAAGCTTCTTGCTTGGAAGGAAATAAGTTGCCTAGGCTTCTGAGGAAAATAATATATAATTTGTTTGTTATGGAGAGATATGTGGAGAAGTTTCTGAAGAGCTCTGACCTTAGATTAACCACTTAAGTGGACAAAAGTAGTGCAATAGCATTGTAAATCACAACAACTCTGGAAAAGAATATTTTGCAAATATCAGATGCAAAAATATAAGACAAGATATACAAGATAGTACCTGTTTTATTTTGTTCTCTCAAAGGTACACATCATACTATTACTCTATTTCATCAAACTACACAACCGTGACTGTTTTCATTCTGATAAAAATTACTACTTCTCAACATTTCCCAATGCAACTGCATTTCCTTATAAAAGCAACATAATTGCAACATATAAAATTAAGATTGAGGTATTATTAACCAAAGTTTTAAATACTGCAGTATTAAGATCTGCCCCATTAGATGGACTGAACAAAATCAGGAAAAGAGAAGTTATCCCTCCAAGTTCTTGTATTTGGATGCTGCAAAAAATCTTATTGATAATAAGCTTGCAGTTAGAGTCATTGCAGTTAGAATAAACTGCTGCTCACCCCCATGGAATTAAAAATAATAATAATTAAAAAAAAAATAAAAAATAGGCAGATTGCTGAATCTCCATGAAGGACAGATGCCTAACAGAAATGCAGAGGTCTTTGGTATCAAGAGGGCTTAGCCTATTTAAGGTTTTAAAGCTAAGAACTGTGACCTTTAAATGGATAATAAAATGAGAATTTAATGATGAAGTAAAGAGTTCATATAGTAGAGAGGAGGTTGTTGTGTGTGTTTTTTCTTTTTTGTTGTTGTTTTGTTTTGTTTGTTTTTTCTCAGAGCAGCTTGCTGATTTTTATTTTATCTATGGAAAGTATTACGTGGACTTAAGGATGGGATTATCTGAGAGTTATTTAATATATCAACCTCCTCCTATTTCACTCTTCAGAGATGGTTTTCAGATTGAACCTCAGATATGTGCTTAGGTAATAATATTGTTCTGGGAAAAAACAAAAAATTGCCAGATTTATATTTATTTTGCAACTTTATATCATCCTTTGCACTTAAAAACTTTAACATAGAGCCTTCTTATAATAGTCTGTCTATTCTGTTGTCTTAGCACTGAAATTGGAATTGTAATTTCAGTCCAAACCAGGCTGGTTCTTAGTGAGTCCAGCATGCTACAAGTCCCAAGATGGGATGGCAAAGAAGTATCTTCATTGGCAGTGTTTTACAGTTTTAAAATTGTGGGGATCCAGGGTTAGTTTCAGGCCCTTCTATCCCATATAATATTATAATATTAAATTATTACTAAAATATTTTTTTATCAGTTTTCTTCTCCAATTTCCTTTCTATCAGGAACGTCTTTGGAAGTTAGTGAAGTGTTTATGTATATTTCAGACATTTATTAAGTCTGAAATCAGGAACTAAGAAGTTCAAATAAATGATAAAACTAAGAAAGAAACTTGAATTGCTCGCAACTTTCTTGGCACATGTGTGACAACTGATTCTGTGAGAATAGCTTTCCATCCCAAAGACCAGCTCTTCTATAAACAAAAGCATTAGGCTTGCTTTGAATTTAAGAGATGTTAACAGTATATACTTTCTTCCAGAGATTTTTCTTAACATATATACTGCCCTGATTATCCTCCTTCTCCATATCTCTGTGTAGCATTTCATGCTGTGTTTAAAATTGGCTTGTAATTGATTTTTGTGTAGCCACAGGTGTCAACAGAAAATACTTCAGACAAAGAAAGCTTTCATTTTTTAATATGTATGACTAAGAATATAAGCTGAACTAAAGATATAGAATTTCATGCTTAAAAACAGTAATTATGAGCCAGGAAATTTTCTTGAAGATTAGAAATACCAAACAATTATTTTTCAGAATTAAGCTATTTGATGAATGGAATTCTTTCTTAATTTTGATTTGAGTGGCTTGGGTTGGAAGGGACCTCAAAGATAGTTCCCTATGTATGTATGCCAATAGTTACAGAGACTTAAGCTCTCAATTGCTATAGATTCTTCTTTAAATTCTTGTCAATCAGGAAAAACATCAACTTTCTCTTCTCTGTTTCTTAACTATTGTTTTCAGACCAAAGCAAGAGCAGCTCTCCTAAAAAAACCAACTGTTAAAAAGCAGTTTATTCACATCTAAGCAAGGCACAAGAGTAAAGCCCCCAGTAGGTTCTAGGCAGAATTTACACCCTGCTTCTTTTGATGCCATGAAGCTATTGAATTCCAAGTTCAGTACACAGATTAAATAAGGTGTTTTTTTCAGCGGTGTCCCATTTTTGTTTTGAAAATATAACTGAGATACTGAAAGTCATCACCTATGCTATGTGAAGAGCCCTGAGCAGGCTGTTGTTTCTAATGACTTTCTGAAGTGAACATGTAGTTAACTAGTGGTATAAAATGAGCAATACTCATGCGGCCAATATCCATTTTAAGGCACCAGATTAAATTTCCCTGGATCATAAAGCAAAGGATAAAAGTAATCTTAACAGGTTATCACAGTTAAAAACATTTTGCATTAATTTCTAGTCTCTCTTGTATATATGAAATCTAGATTTCTAATACAAAATCAACAATGTGAGAAAACGGATTTCATACTAAAAATCCAATATCTTAAAAAATAATTTTTGAAACCTAAAGACTAGCTGTTCTGTTTTTTTTATTATCATTATTTTAATTTCTATTTATTTATTTATTGTTATTTTTGTATTTCAGCATATAATTTGGGAATAATTATTTCAGCTGAAGAAAGGAAAGAAGAATTTTTAATTTTTAGTTGGGCATATACATTAACATTTAAAGAATATTCTAGTGTGTGGTGGTATGCTCCTCCCTCTCCATGACCTTTTCCTTTGATCTGGCTATTACACCTTCATGTAGACTAATCCTTTCCTCCAAAGGATTTGCCATAACCCAAGAAATATCTAGAAATGTTTCAAATTCTGCTGACTGGATCTTATTTACAGTTAAAGTAATTATCAGCAAAATACTCTGTTAACTATTTCCACTGCTTTTTTTTTTTTTTTTTTTTTTTTTTTGCTGTTCATTGCAAGACATTTGCATAGTTCCACAAATTTGAATGGAACATCAGCAACATACCAATAAATGTCCCTCTCAGACCTAATTATAGTATGTGATTAGTAACCCAAAATAATACTGTTTGCAGAAGGCTCAGTTCTGTGTAATTCTAGGCAGCCTCCAAGTTGGTCAGGACTCCTGGAGACCAAGAAAGGTATTGCCCATGCGATTCCCAGGGAAGCATCTTCCCAAATGTTAACCATACACTCTAATACCATAATTGGAGCTGGAAAGAAGGTAGAGTAATCCATTTAAGATACAAGGCACTAAACTTTCTTCATTTTGAGGATAGTCACTGAAGAATTTTTTTGACAATGAGATCTGTCACATAACAAAACATTTTTTCAAAGTTATAAACTGCAAATGAAGTCAGAAATTTCAGATTTTACGAATGCTAGAAGAATTAAATTGGAGTAAGAGGGCAATATAAAAATGTTTTGAATGCACTGTTCTTTGGGAACACAGAAGTCTGATTTTCAATATCTTTTGTTCAGTAAAACAGCCTTAGAATATTTAGTAGCATTCAAACAAAAACAAAATCTCACCTAGTATAGAGCGAGCTTTGTAAACTTCAGCTTCTATTTAATGTTGACTATTTTCATGTTCATTTTTAATATTTCTTAATATCTACATTCAGTTTGCTGCCCAACAGCTCTAAAAACTAGAGATAACCAGCTAAATGACTGTAGGGCAGCTGAGAAAATTTGAATACCCATTCAGCGAAGACATGCTGGCTGAAGCACTGCTAAGCTACTTATCATTTAATGAGCAATAATTAGTATGGCTAGAATCCTGATCTAATGCCAAGTTTAAATATATATATATATTTAATTATTTATATTTATATATATACATTTTTTTTCAACGGTGCAAGCATCAAAAAGGAAGCATTGATTCTATAACATCTGATGACCTCATATGAAGACAAGACCCTTTCTGACAGTCTGACAGAAAATCTTTAGACACACAAGTGTCACATATTTGAAAACAAAAAAACACACAAAAAAAACCCAACAAAAAAAAACAAAAACAAAAGCAACAAGAAAAAAAAACACAAAACAATTTGTTGAGCTGAGTAGAGGACCAATTGGGTCAAATTTAAGGACTGGTCAAAAAGAAGGGCTTTGATTAGGTGACAGAAGTTTCCAGACACAAACTCCTTGAACTGAAAAGATAAAGATGTCTTTTTAGCTTTACTTAATCAGTCTTCAAGTTTTAGGTTTTTATATTACAAGGAGATCACTAGGCTTTTGCAATAAACCAGTTGCCACTAGAAGTAATCTTTAATAGTTTTGTTCACAACTTTGAAGATAAAGCTATTCACTTCAGCAGTCTTTTATGCTTTGCTCATTGTCCCCCATTATATATCTGTAACTAGAAATGATAAGTGATCTTGCTACGTTACTTGGTACAGCTATTTAAATGATTTATACTCATGTGTATTGACAGAATCTCCTTTTAGATTTTTTCACAGCATTTGTCAGATTTGCCTATCAGACCTGCTATCAAGGTTCCATTTATCTGTACACCACGTTCACAGTTCTTAGTAAAATTGCCTGATTTTTCAATGCCATTTTATTGCTGCTATAACTCTCCTAGTTTGAAATCCATTATATTTATGGACTTTTGTTTCAAGTCTTGTGTACTACCACCTGAGCTTTCAAAATAAGACTTTCTGCTGATACATATGTATGCTGTCTCTCCTCCATCCTACTAGAGTGTGGCAGTTTAAGCTGACAGACAGCTTAAAGCACAACATGGATAAGTAGGATTCCAACCTCTGAAGCTATTTGTCATTTGTTATTAACTATTTTATAATTCAATTTAGAAGTTCTTGGGGGGGAAAAAAAATCTATGCATTTTATATATTAAAACATTTCCTAACAATTATCTATTTGTTATTCAGAATTTAGATATTTGTGTTAGGACCTGGTGATATTGTAATAAACTGATGCTAATGGAAACGTCTGAGACCTAATTGTCTAAACCAAAAGCTGTTTAGAGCTTGAAAACCCAACTGCCACTGAATCCACAATACAAGCTTTTTCAGTAGAAGTTAAAAAGAGGTTCTCCATAAGGGACTAGATACTCCTGTTTTCATAATACACACTAGTTGCTGGTTTTGTTTTTCTTTTGCATATGTTTTAGGTTGTTTGAAATTAAATTTGACTAAAAAGGATTAAATAAAAAATGTCACCATTGAACTAAAATATATTAATCCCATTTATAAGGACTATAACAGATATAGCTTTGTAAACTTGAGTAAATATTCCTCCAAAACTGGGATTCATTTTCTCTTTGGCAGTCTCTCACTCAGTCTCTCAGTTACAAAGTCATTTAGAATGAAACAGTAGTTTAGATTTTCCCTCATCTACTGTGTGATTTCGAGATTTAGTGTTCAGTTATTCTGACATCACATGGAAAACATTCCATTTTTCATTGCATTATATTTTCTGTTAGCTGTCTCTCAGTTCTCCCAGATAAATCATTGGTGTTTATGCCCACAGATTTGGTCTTCCAAACGCAATCAACAGATAATTGAAAAGTGAAGTCATAAAGAGCATGTGAACAAGAGAGATCAAAATTGTTATTTGAACAGAATTTATTTCACTTTATTTAAGTATACATTTTATTTATTTAAGCATACATTCTTTTATTCCAGTGTTGTTCACCCTCAACACACACACATCTATTTCTTGAAGCTTCTAAGATTTGGATTGAAAAGTTTAGTACCATGGTCTTCCTAGGGAAATGGTTTTGTCCAGAGGAGTAGCATTACTATCAGTTTACATCTTTCAGATCTGGAGTTAAACATTGGACATATATATATCTTTTTTAACTAAAAAGCTAAACTTGACCAATTTTCCTGTATTTTCCAGCATAAGATGATGCACAGTATTTTACATTGTTGCAAATGCATCCTTATAGCTAAAGGGCTGAACAGTGTAAAACATATTGAATAAATCAAATAAGTTCAACAGAGTTGTCTTTGCACTAAGATATTAGAATTACTGATATGTTACTAAGAACTAATAAATATTCAGATGCTTTAAGTATTTATCATTAGCTATTATCATTAGCTACTTTGACAGTTCTGTTGAGTTGCTTAGAATATGTTACAATAACTTTTATCATGTGTCATTTTTCTTATTGCTTTATAGTTGCTATGTAGTCTTCTTTCAAAAAAATAATACCCTAAAGAGAGGCAACAAAATAAATAACAGTGATAGCTGATAAGTCTGTTATTTCACTCACTTTAGTTGTCACTAACTAACCTACTTGAAATCCCTCTATAGTTGAACAAATGAAGGTATGGTTATGAGGGAAAACACAAAAAGCACATGCCATAGTAGATGCCATAGTAGAGAAGGAGATTGTGAAAATACTTCTTTAGGATGCAACTATTTAATATAGGAACAAACCAATCAACAAAGTTATTGGTTTGCTTTTTGTAACATTTTTTCTAAAACAGCTTTCAACCAGGCGATATACTGCAGTATTTGTCTGTTAGGCATTGGAACCAGCTTTTTCAGCCAACAAAATTCTGCCTGGTTTGATACTGGTTCCATTCAACCTGAGTCACTTTTTGAAGCACCACTCACCTAAATCAATTATTTTCATTTTTCACTGATGATAAAATAGAGCAGCATGTTACGATAAACAGTTATCTTCATATACTTTGCGTACTGACATTTGCAAGCCGACATGCTTAAATTAAGGAATTAAGGGGAAGTTTGCGTAAATTTATCTTAATATTACATTACTATAGCAATTGCATCAACAAGGACAGAATTACTTAAACACCAATTGAATGTAAAATTTAACTGAGTAATATCTATATATTTATATGTATGGCTCTCATAATAAGAGAGCATATCAAGACCTATATTTATTTATTTTAATAAGAAGAAGCAGTTTTCTTTAATATGAATGCATTTCTTACTGAAGTACATCTACCTGAAGCCTTCTTTGGCTGCTGCATAAAATGTTCACAGAATGTTTTTATCATTAATTCCTTTAGAATACTTGAAACTCTTTCTCATCTATTTAGGATATAGAATCAGAAATACAAATCAAGCCAAAATAAAAAATGTTGCTGAAAGAATAATGTCAGAGATAATGAATTGAATCCAGTTTCTGTGTGTCACATGTCAAGCCTTCTTATTTTCAACAAAAATTGTCTGCATGCTTTTTTGTGTGTGTGTGTGTGTGTATGTGTGTGTGTGTGTGTGGTGTGTGTGTGTGTGTATGTGCGTGTGTGATTCCTGATTCTGGTAAGGCATTATCAAGTAAAGATATGAGATACCACATTAAATAATTGGCCTTACCCATTTTCTGAGACTGAGAGTTATCTCTAATCTCAAAATTGTCATTCTTCTCTGTGTCCCTTGCAAAGGAAAGTTAGAGTTATGGATGCATTCATTTGATTTAGTCCAAAAGCTGCACTGATGCTTCCAGACTTTCAAATCAAGTACAAAATCAGAATCTTTTTGTATTGTTCCCAATTCTTCTATAAATAATTACTTAAATCACAAAATATGTACTTGAAATTTTCTGCAGTGTCATCATTTGATTCCCCAAAAATTTCAGAGAAAAGAGTACAGGTACTTTATCATTTATTTTCATGTGTAAGTTTGCTCTCTCCTTTCCAAAGTTCTGAAGGGCTATTTTGCACATCCCTGAAGGAGCTAATCTTGTGGAAAATTGACCCCTTCTTTGAATTTGTTTTTGTTTTTCCTAGTTGTGTTTTACATCTTGTTGTGTCATCAACCAGTATATCAAGAGAATTACTGCACTTGACTTTCCTTATTTTCTCCTGACAGTATCCCCAGGGTTGATAAATGATCCTGCTTTTATGTAGAAGGCAATGTATTTATTTCGATCCTATTTATAAGTTTACAAAATCATGACATTTTGAAACAGTAACTGGAGCAGCAAGCAACTCTGTGGTATCAGTTAATCCATAGGGGGTAATTGCTGGTATCAGATCTCATGTCATTAACTCCTTGAAGTCTGATATTGAGTGTTTCTAATAATGACAGATTTCAATACACCAGTTTCTAGAGAAGGTCCAAGATTACTGCTAAGGAAACTTATATTTATATGGCCTGTATTTTAATGAGTGTAAAATGGCATACATATTTCTGGAAGTAAATATGGAAGATAAATGCTGCTTATTGTCTCAGGAGAGAGAATGGGAACCAATAAATTAGTATCAGTTTTAGGTCTCGCTTTTATTCTGTACAAGCTTGCTTCAGCTAGGATCAGTATCTTGGTGATTGTTCAAGGAATCAGAATATGAGCTTCAGGGAATGTATAGACTGGAGTGCCTACAGTAGCCTTTGAAATGGTTTTCATTTAACTGCAATTCTCAGGTCTAACTCACATACAAAAACAGCTGAACTGATACTGTATGTCAAGTGAAGCTGAAGTTAGTGGCAATGTGGGCAGCATTATTTCAGTCATTAAAGCATGGATTCCAGTTCTGCTGCCTCCCCGTACAGGCTTTCAGACTATCTTACCTACTTGAGATATAGCAGTCATGCTGTTGCCCATCTCAATACATCAGTTCTTCCATTGCTCAAATGTCAATTTCCTACCAATGTCAGTCCATTCAATGGCATTTAAAAAGCAGCCATAAAGTACACTGTATTGTGAGCACTTTGGAACAGGGAGTAGCTTTTTCTAAATCAGTTCCTAGACGGTAGACAAGAAATCGCTAACCTATCTTGCATTACAATAGAAATGACAAATGCTTCTAATAAATGGAAGAACATTTATTTATAGGTGCCAAACTTGCATCTGCATGTCCCAAACAGATGGGTTCACAAATCAATTGGCTGCAGTTCTGGAGGAATGCCGAAAGGTTATCCTAAGGAGAGTTGGTGTAGAGCCCAGATCTGTCACAGGAGTGCCCCAAGGTGCTGCTCTGCAGCCGTTCTCACTTCACCCTTTGCAGAAGTGGGCCAGAAGCATGGAGCATTGGGCTGGGAACCAGCATGGGCTCCTCACCCACTTCTGCTGCTACAAAGGATCATATGCTTTATATTATTCCCTGAACAGGGAAGTTGTGCTGATTACTGATACCATGCCTAATGTGTGCTTACTAACTGTTCATCTTCAAGTATAACCAAATTAGGAAATACATTTTTATTTGTGGTGTCACTTCATTATGTGCAGTAATTGGGTTTCATGTGACATGTCACCCAGGGCCTTATTTCTATATAAAAGGAGAAATGTTGAGCTCAATCTCTCCTATCGTGTGTGCTAATGAAATTAAACCACAGCAAATAAATTGATGTAATTTGCCAGCACACATAAATTTACATATCTGGATTTCTGAAGAGTAGAATGTGCTAAAATGTACAGTTAAGAAATGACCAAATGTTACTTTTTTGGATGGCCTAGGAGGAAGAATAAGTGATTAAATAGAGTCTTGAATCACTTCTGAAATATTTTGGGTAAGCTGCTACATTATGCATATGAGCAGTACAATTCAATTCAGTTGTTATTTCTAAATTTTTTGTCATTTCAGAGCCTATACCAATATTTCAGGTAATTTGTAACTAAAAAGTTGTTATGGAATATCCCTTTAGTAGTCATATGTATAGATAAGTTGGTCCTCTGTTTCGCTTTTGTAACACAAGTGGCAGCCTCAGTAAATTTGCTGGGAAAAATTCCTTGTTTTCATGGAATCATGTTTATGTTCAGTCAAACAAATAGCCCTGTTTGACGCAGCCAGCAGATGCTGTCATATGTATAATAATATTTCTACTGCAACTGCCACTGATTTTGGCTCTGAATAGTTTGAATATACAATGAATGGATACATTATAGTTACAAAATTCATCCATGTAGGTGCCAGCTACATGTGACTAGTAGTCCTTTTCTTCTGCTTTTCCCTTTTACTCCTGGTCTATTTTTTTTCATTCACTGAGCTCATTAATGCTACATAGTGGTGCATGTGCAGGGATACATATTTATTTATTTTGCTAGTGATTTGCTGCCCTTGAATAATTTACATAGTACACTGATTTAGTTTTGCAAATGTCTCATTTGACTTGAGGTCTGTATCAGTGCCCCTGGCTTCCCTTTGCAGCTCTACAGGTTCTGTCCTGATGCAACAGCTGGATGTGTAAATATTAGATGAATACTGTGCCAGATCTTAAATGGTCATGGTTATAAAATAATGGTTGTCCCTATTAAAAGGAAATATTTGGGTGTGCCTGTAATTTCTGCCCCTCTTCCCACCCCTCACCCTCCACCACCCAACCCCCTATGCCCCCCTTTATATATATGTCTATATAATCTGTACCTGCTCTGAATGCACTCAGCTGGCTGGTTTTCCAAACATTAATAAAAAATTGCAGAAAAAATGGATTTTTAAATTTCTTCAGTTTCTGTAATTTTTTATCAGCCTGGTTGGCAGTTGCTTTTGTAATAGAACTGAAATTGTAATTCACCTCTTGGTGATATAAATCTTTTGGCAATACAACACAAATTCACTTTTGCCTGTCCACAAAGGAAATGTGCTATGCCCACACCCGATGCCTCAGTGTCCTCGATTCATTGCATGCTGTGGTGCCTTTGCTTCCTGGATGGCCTGGCTGCTTGCTCATTCCTCTGTGGCAAATGTAAGCCTGTGGGAAACTGCCTTAGCTTTTCCAAACTGGAAACTTATTTGTCAGCCAACACTTCTGTATTGTTCTCTATATGTATGTCACTCACTGGAGTCAAGTACCGAGAGGGATGTGTTTTAGTACAGACAAAAAAGTTGATAGCTGTTAGTGGTAGCATGCAGTAGAATTTATACTTCAATTTTACACTGTAAAACACTAGGGGTCTAATTAATTCTGTGTAAAGCATAATGGATTGACATCAATGGATGTCAATGGATGCAATTTTTTCTGCGTGCAGGAACCATGAGGGTAGTGAGACACTGGAATATGTTGCCTAGACAGGTTGTGGATATTCTCACCCTGGAGGTGTTCAAGGCCAGGCTGGACAGGGCCTTGAGCAACCTGGTTTAGTGGAGGTGTCCCTGTCTGAGGACACTGCAGGACAATTGGAACAGGATAATCTAAAAGTTGTCTCCCAATCAAAAGCATTCTATGATTCTGTGAATCTATGGTGATTCTATGAATTCAATTCTACATCTTTGCTTCATCTGCACTTCCATGTCGGATGTCATTTTGTCATACTACCCCTCTGCTGCAAGCTGTTGCACAGCAAGCAAATGTAACGGAATATCGGTAGGAAGCTTTAGCCTCTACTGCCATACTCTGATGTTGTGGGCTAGCATAATAAAACTAGAGCAATTTCTTTCATATTGGTTCTTATATCTAAACCTTAAAAGCTATTGTCAATTTATGGTCTTCCATAGTAAAATTAAAATTATTTCTTATGGAGACAGATTCATATACTTAAACCTTAGACCAACAGACTTTATATTCAAATACACAAAGCTTAAGTATGGTCTTAAAACATGCAAAGTGATATGGTAAGCCCCAGGAACTGATTCACAGAAGCCTTCGGTGCAGATACTAGTTTATAATTCTTGCATCTTGGCTTCTGCCATTCAAAACCATGTCATCTTAGTGTATGTGTTTCAGCAGACATTACATTTATTTGCTTGTGAGGTACAGATAGGATATCCCATTTAAAATAAAGAAAATGAAGTGTTAATAGTACACAGTTTCATAAGTTTGACTGGGAAAATGGGGCAAACACATCTATACTGTGAAAATCCCATAAGGAAATTTATTTTCCCAATGGCATTCTGATTGTTGTAGTAACAGCTGGACAAGGAATAGAACTACACAGGCTGTAAATTAAAGCTTTGAAAGGATGTACTACTGAATAATCATGCAGCTGCATCACTAAATGTCAAAAATATATATTAATATTGCTTATATAGACAGGATGATAGTATTGACATTAAATTGCTTTTTAAGGCATGAGATAATCATTAGGGGAATTACTTTAAATGCTTTGTACAAGTCAAAGAAAGGAAAATAATTCTCAGGAGATGCAATTACTACTATTACGATCACAGAATTACAAAATAGTGTATTTTCTTTTTTCTTATTACCGTATTCATGGGATGTACTCCTTATAAATGTAGAGAAGACAACATCCTGAGACTGCATTGGGCTGCTTGCATCTCTGTTTATTCTATGCACTAATTTAGGTTTCGTTTTAGTAACTTCCAAGTGCATCATATATCATATGTTTTACTGTGCTTTTGGACTTCTTACCTATTGACAGGATACTAGCTGTCAGGTTCTCATCGGGTAGTATCTCAGTATCCCACAATAATTTGTATGCTATTTTTGTTTCTTTATTTGTTTGTTTGTGTTTGTTTGTTTTGTTTTTACATCTGCTTTGCATGTAGACCTGTGTGCTGCACTTAGGCATCTTTCAGAATACAAACAGAAGTGTAGTAAATTGTATCAGTGAAATGTGACTCAGATTCTTTCTCATTAGTAAGTTTAAATAAAATTTAGAGATACTTTATATGCTATGACAAGTATGTCTAGAGAGCAAATAGTAAGCAGTGCACTGCAATACAAAGAAGATCAGAAATTCCTAGCTGTGGCCATCTCTATTTATCATTAAATGCATTATCACTGGACTACCAAAATTCCAGCCACTGGGAAACTTTTAAAATAATCCAGATTTGGCAGTATGGATCTCACACATGGCTAATTGGAGCTTCCAAATCTAAAGACTGTGGTCAGACATCATCATATTTCTCTTCATATTTGATATTCAGCTAAAAATACTCATTCATTAACTGATAGGCATTTGTTGTCTCAGTCAATTTTGTGCCTGATTTGTCACATGCATACAGGCCAGATGCTGATACACCTCCTGTGCATCTCCTACAAACAGGGTCTCTCTTCTACTTGGCTTCATATGTTAGGAATTCACTACCAACTATACATGTTTTACCCACTGCAAATCACATATTATCAGGATTAAATAAATTCGTATTGTCTATTTTTTCTTTGTTCCCTGTCTAGAATGATGTTCATTAATTTATTCCAGAGGTATGAAGTACTAAAGAAATGTTGGCACAAAATATGCCATATTTATTTACACACAAGGCACTCAAAGAAAAAAATTAAATGAACTGAAAGATGAAATAGAGGCACTGATTTATAAGTAAGTTAATTCACGCATTAAACTTGTATAACATTAGCACTGATGTGAAACTAAAACCAAGTAAGCTTTTAAATGTGGAGAGGATGAGCACTAGAGTAAATTTTTTTTTTCTGTCCATTATGGATGAGAAGAATGAAAATGAGCAAAAGACTTTTCTGTATCCATTTTAATGGCATAACTCCTTAATGAGAAGATATGAAGAAAGAAATCTGTTCAGAGCAAATATTACCATCTCCTTTGTAACAGTATATTACACTCACTTAGAATACAAATTTCCTATGTTAAAAGTAAGCAGGGATAGGACCAGAGGGAATGGCCTGGAGTTGCACCAGAGGAGGTTCAGGTTGGATATTTGGGAAAAAAGAAGTCACCAAAAGAGTGATCAGTGCTGAAACAGTCTGCTTGGAGTTGTGTCTAAGTGACCATCCCTGGAAGTGTTCAAGATACTTCTAGATGTTGTACTAAGACAGTTCAGTGGGGAAATATTGGTGGTAGGTGGATGGTTGGACTGTTTGATCCTGCTGGTCTTTTCTAACCTTGGTGATAATGTATCTCTTCATTACCTTATATTATTTAATCAGTCAGCAACTGAATACCCGTATACTATGATTAATACTACAGTAATCAGGGATCTATTAATAATAGTCCATAAGTAACCATTCTGTATCACAGCTGTGACAGAAACAACCCTCATAATCTATTCAATTTTGAAAAATATATTCTTATCAGTTAATCTCAGGATTATTGATGCTGATCTTTTATGCAAAAGGAAGATTGGGATTTTAAACCCAGTGATTGCATATGCTGACTGAAACGTTCTGAATACTGTACTGTACAAAATCTGTATCGCACTACTCTGTTCCCAGTAGTGCTTTCATACCATTAAAAAAGAAAGAGTAAGAATAATCTAGAACACTGTCTGGAGATCTGAGGTTGTTGATATTCTACATAAAATGCTTTTTCCATTTTTTATCTGAAAAGTCAATTCTGAGAAGTATGATTGTAGGAAACATTCATTTTTCCACAGACTTGGAGTACTTGTTTTATTAAGTACACCCCCAAAATATACATGCTTTTAGTACTTTTAATTTTCAAAATTCAGATGACTCATCTCAATATTAATATTTCCTCTTATCTGAAAATTGTTCATCACTAAGTAAGCATCATATTTTTTCATCTGGAAGACAGTTTTACTAAGGATGAATATACGCTCATAAATGACAGCAATAAACTGTTCAGACAAAAACAGAAGCAGCATGTCTTAGAATTTCATTTTAAGTAAATAGAACTTACATCCCCTTAGTAAAATGAATGAGCTTTTTGCTTTATTGCCTTCTGAGAAAGCTGTAGATACAGACATTTGCTGAAGCAGCAAAAAATGTTAAAATTTACTTCCAACATGAATTATATTTCATTTGGTAAAACACTCAAGATGTAATATTGCTTTCTCATATTAAATACACACCGTAATTTTAAATAAAATGTTCAGATGAGTTCTATCATAACTGAGCATACTTTAAAATTCTCAGTGACTTACTAAATTCATGTTATATTGTCATCTACTTGCACAATGCTTCTCTCACATCAACAATTACTTACTGTAACGCCTTGAACTCTAAGCACATTCCATCCCTTAATTTACTTTCTTCCTCTTGCCAGACCTAATGGTAGTGTCAATGTCCACTGTTCAAGACCTCAAATTTTATCACAGCCAGTTGACAAATTATAACCTCGCAAGTTCAGTAAGGGATAAATCAGAAAGTAACAGTAAGAAGCAATATTAAAGCAAGAAATTTGCAGACTGGGTAAAAAGGAAAAACAGGAAGTTTAAAGCATGTTAGAAGTTACACCTAAACATTCAGAAATTGAAAAGAAACAGAAATTATCTAAAAATGTACTTTCAACTGTTGGTTGTAAACAAATTTCATAATTTATTCATGAAGCCATGAAATGGCAAGTCTTCATAATGCTGAATCTTATTTACGGTCAACATTTGAAAACTCTTGGACAATGAAAATGGCTGTCAATCAGCTTTTATTTCCTTTCTAGTAAGCCTTATTTATATTACACAAAGCCTAAGTAAAAATGATGCTGTTTTTGAGTGCACAATTAAATACATGATATTCTCTCACTCACACTCCATATACACACATGCACACACACTTATAAACAGGCACACTCTTTTAACAAGTAGTTATAAATTTATTAATTTAAATTCTATGAATTAGAATATGTCTTACAGCATTGTATTTCTACTCTTAAATGGAATTTGCTTTGTTATATATGTGTTGTTTAAAAATCCCAAGCATCTTTTTACAAAGCATTGTTTATTTAGGTTTGTTTTAAGTGTTTGTAGGCTTTTTCCTTACCAAAAAAAAAAAACAAACAAACAAAAAAAAACAAACAGCAGCAACAACAAACAAACAGCAAAATATCAACAACAACAAATCTGGCTTTTTTCATTTCCTTGACAGCCTGAAGGAATAAAGGATTATGTTAGCCAATAAAGAATTATATTGTCTCATACCAGTGAGCAGACAATGGAAAAACGTTTGGTGCATCCTGTATCTGGGGCATGTGGTAGAGTTAAGGAGCTTCTGTATTTCACACAGAATCATAGAATATCTTGAATTAGAAAGGGCTCATAAGATTGTTTTAGTCCAAATCCTAACTGGAACATTTCTTCCTGGCAACTGAGTGTTTCAGATAAACATTGAATCTGTATATGCTGACATGTCAATACGATAAAGAGACTCCAGAAGACTAAAGATATTTGGATTCCATTGACCTAAAATGGAATTCAAATGCTGTGTATCTCAGAGCTGCCTGCTTGTTTTTCTTATCCCCAGCCTGAATTTATAAATAATCCACTTGTGGATCCTGTTACAACCATGCCTGGAAGACTTAATTTTCTTGTCTATGAACTGTAAAGGTTTTTAAGGAAGTTGTTAGCCTTTTGGTGCAATAAAACATGCATCAAAAAGCGTTTCCTGGAGAAATAGTAATTCCAAACTTGCCTACAAAGAGTTTAAATTTCCTTCATTTGGGAATTCTGAAAAACCTCTGGTAAATAGCACATTTGGATATTATATTCTGTGATCAACAAGCTTGAAGACAAACCTTTCTGACAACTTATCAGATTCCAAATAATGGGAAATCAAAGCAGCTTGCAGAATTGTAACAGATGTCTTGCTTTTCTGGTAGAAACATAGGAGTGGGATGAATGGCAAGAATAATGGACAAATGAATAAAATGCTATTAGTATTGCATTAACAGCACAAAATATTCCCATAATATTTCTCCATGCACAGCTCACCTCAAGTTTGAAGTCTGTTTTGGAAGTCTGTTTTGTTTCTTTTTTTTGTTTCTTTCTTTTTTCTTTTTTTTTTCTCAAATTAATCATCATCATCATCATAAACTGATTCTAGAGGCTAAGGAGGCTGGAGTTGTTCAGAATTGAAAAGAGAAGGCTCTGAGGAGACCTCACTGAGTCCTTCCAGTAGTTATAGTGGACTTGCTTATAAAAAAGATAGAGAAGAACATTTTACTTGTGGAATTTGTGACATGACAAGAGGGAATTATTTTAAACTAAAAGAAGGGAGATTTAGATTAGGAGGAAATTCTTTGCTCAGAGGGTGGTGAGGCACTGTAACATGTTGCCCAAAGAAGCTGTGGATGTCCCATCACTGGAGGGGTTCAAGACTGGGATGTAACCTAGTGGGAGGAGCAGCACTGCTCACAACAGGAGGGCAGGAACTGGTCAGTCTTCAGGATCCCTTCCAATGCAAGCCCTTCTATAATGCTAAGAAATATTCAGGAAATGGGTCCTCAGTTTTTTAAATTTTTGGAAATCTACCAAGATAGTCTGATTTCATTCAATTTGTATTCTTGCACAGTGTCTGATTAAATGAGTGATAAATCAAGCTCATTATTCAGAACTTGTTTATTTTCTCCTTATCTCTTCCCTTTTTCCTCTTTGACCCTCTTAGCTACTTCTCCTGCTTTTTGTCCCCACAGTTAGTTAGAGGAATGCTTACACTGAACACAGTGCTCAGTACACTCACTTGGAGGTTTGCCTATATATTTCATCCTTCACAACAACCCATCTGCTGACCAGAAAAAGGCAATCAAAATTAAAGTTTTTTTATTGCTCAAAGTGTTGAAAATATTGCTATATCATCATACTGTCTGACCAACCTGACAAGCTATTGCATAGGATACATTATATTCAGTTCATGTCTTCTTACAGACTTCCTGAATTTTTAGAAACTGCTGATCAACAAACTGTCCTGAAACTCTGATAGCTGGTTAAAGATCTTGTAATTGAAACTAATCTAAATGTATGCTTCAGTGTACGTTTAAAGGAAAAGGAGGTTTTTATCTGGGAAGGCAATGAGAAGTTAAGAACACTGATTATATATAATAGATATATTCATTGACTTGTATTTCAAATATTTTGCTTAAAATACTGTGTTTTGATTAATGTAGATAGAAGAAATTTTCTGATGGAAGTTGTTACCCACCTAAAATATTACACTGTGCATTGATGTAGCTTATGCTATCAGGATCAATAAAACCTCTCTTAATAGAGATGTGAAGTAGTAATAGCAGTCTAATGTTTGTTTGTTTGTTTGTTTGTTTGTTTGTTTTTTTCTAGAGATTATAAATATCTTGCTAACAGTCTGTTTTTGAGGAGGAAATAAATTGTTCAAAAAGGAAATTTATAATTACAATAATGAGAAAGGTCAGATTTTCTAGACTTCTTCCTGACTAGCCAAGTATGTGCAGCTGGTGCTAGTAAAAAAATTCTACTGTGTGAAAGAAGCTATCTTTCAAGTTTCTTAACAACGTGAAATATATATAATGGGTAGAAATTTCTTCAAATTAACCTGAAATAAATTTTCTGATGTAACCCAAGACTATTCAGTAAATTGACTCCTTATTGCTTTTATATCTCTCATTCTCATTAGCTGCACTTTTAGTTATTGAAAAACTCTCCTTAACAGTCTATTAAAATTTCATTAGTTATGAAAAGTAAGAAAACCCACTAGAATAAAGCTTCTTTTCAAGATTTCAGATAAAACTTCTCCATTCTTTCTTAAAAAATACCATTTCTCCTAGACTTACAGAAGTGTTTAGCTTCATATGATAGCTACAGGTGCTGTTTTCCATCCTCACTGTGACCTGTTTTTTCTTTAAATGGAATATATATGTTCTTATTATTTGGAGCATTTTATCTAATGCAGAGCAGAGAATTATTTCAGAGATTAGTACAGCTGACCTGAGTGTCTAATCCAGGAGCATGGTGCTAACAAACAGAGGGAAAAATAAATAAATATTATGTATATATATATATAGGTTTAGTATGTCACCCAAATTCAAATAAGTACCTACCTACTAAGGTACTTATTAAGGTTAAACACACTTTTGATTGCCAGTAATATCTATACTCTTTCCTTGTATGGGACATAGTTATAGTTACACAACTGCTTTTTTCAGCACTTTTTCAGACCCCATTGAGACTTTGTGAATTCAGAAATTAGAAAAATAGTCATCAGACTTGTAAATAGTGTAGCTGATCAAAGCATTCTTGAAGTTAATAGAGAATTCTGCAGTTTCAGATGGGAAAATACACACCTAATTTTAGATCTGTTTCTATAAACTTTAGTGATTTACCGGCCATTTAATTCTTAGTTTCTTTGTCAAGCTTTGAATGTTTGTGATTCACCAAAGAATACTTTTTTGCAAAAAAAAAAAAATTATTTATTTTTTATTATATTTTTTGATTCAAAGCAAACTGCGTTTTGTCTCACAATCCATTCAACAACAGTAAAACAGGCACTTAGAAAATGGTATCTGTGTTTGTTCTGAATGTTGATTGAAATGCTCAGAAGTCAACCTTAACAACTACTCACACTTTCTCCTTCACTACTATGTATCATGCTTCATTTTTTTTAGAAATATACATACTTATATATATATTAACTGCCTCTTCACAGGATTTGGTGACCTCTTCACTTTTTAGATAACAATGTGAACAATCTCATGAATGAAAAATTGTTTGCAGCTTTCGCCTATATTACTGCATGGAGACAAGGACTAGAAGAGGTGCTCAGTTTTCCCTAGACCTACTATTTAATATGAAAAATAGATATTTATAGCCATGTACATGAACTATCCAGTGCAACCAGCTTTCTCTTGCTCATTTCTTGCCCACACTAAAGACACTGGTACATCAGGTGCACTAGTGAGTGCAGCTTGTTCTTCCTTTCTGCCCTGGTTTAATCAGTATTCCATGTCATGGCATCATGCAGCAGACTGTCTGATGCTTAAGCACTGTGCTGGGTGCACTTCCTACACTCAGACTGATCCTCCTCCTGTTTATTTTTGTTTCATTTGATTTAATATTCTTAATTATTCTGTATTATCTCACATTCCTCTTAATAAATAAATTTCTATTATTTCAATTGGTTTTCTTCCTCTTCCTTTCTCCTCGCCCTGAGGGGACGGAGGAGTTTCACATGATTAACTCTTCAAATTGGGGTACTTCATTGGCACCCAATATGGGGAAACATTGAGATTAGGAGATTTGCTGATCTGGTTAAGATAACAGATTTCCTGAACTTGCATTAAAACCTCCCATTAAAGTTTTCAGGCCCTGTGCCAACTTGTTTTGGTCTTTTTTTTTTTTTTTTCCTTTGTAAAGAAACAAAGATGAAACTTTTTTCTTTCAAAACAGTTCTTTAAGGGATTATATTCCATCATGTTCCAGATTTTAGTACCAGTGAATCTTTATTAAGTCTGCTACTCGGCTCTTTGGATTTGTATGCATACATAAAAAATTAGAAGCACTGGTGGAAACACCTGTCTAGTGCCTGCGTACAATATGGTTTGTCTTGAACCTTGAAAGTTATGCCTCAGAGGGAGTTATTTTAAACAGGCTTCCGTTTTCTTCCTTGGATCTCTTATAAGTTCTTTGAATGCTCAGTTGATAATAATGTTGTTAATACAAGTATGCTGTATTTGTATTTACAATATCTAGAGGAAGTCTTCCCCAAAGCCAGAAAATACTGAGTGACAGGGAGCGTGCAGGGACTTGGGTGAGACCTTAGAGAAATGGGTCCTCCCAGTGTAATGGAATTTTGCTCCTGAACATCTGTGGAACCCTGAAAATTTAGGCAAGTATTTAAGGATGTCTGTGGTCCCTGCTGATCTAAGGAGGCACAAATTATTTTGGGCCTGAGTTGTGCCTACTGAGCTTTATTCAATATTACTCCAAAGAAGGGGAGTCTCCAAAACTGAGCAAGAGAGCCTCTGAGCCAAAAGTGAGTCTCCAGACCAAGGGGGATGGAGTCTGAACTGAGAGGGAGACTCTTCAAGTCAAGAGATTCTCCTAATCAAGAGAGAGAATCTCTGAACCGAGGGTGATAGTCTCTGAATTCAGAAAGAAAGTCTCCAAGGCAAAAGGGAAAGTCTCTGAGCCAACGGATAGAAAGTCCAAACTAAAAAAGATAATCTCCAAATGAAGAGAGAGAATCTCTGAACTGAGAGAGAGGATCTCTGAGCCAAGAAAAAAAGCCTCCAAGCCAAAAGGGAAAATCTTCAAGATGAGGAAGAGAGAGTCCCATATGACAGAGAATCTCAGTTTCTCTTCCAAAGTATCAATCATAACTTCTTGCAAGGTAGATTTTCATGCATATTATTTATTCTACTTCCTTTTCAGTAGCAAGTTACATAAGTGATAATATACTATAAGTAATTATGAATGGTGACCTTCATCTCTCTTTTAAGTCCTGCAGCAGTTTGTTACAGAAGCTAAGATGCATGGCTTTCTATCTCCTGCTTCTATTATCAAAGGCTGTCTGAAACACAAACAAGACAGTTTTGAAAACATTGTATTCCTTATGATTGCCAGAGATCTGCAAGTCAGATTTATGGATCTGATGACTGCAAAGAATCCTTGGAGTTCACATTCACCTCTTTCTCCTGCTTTTTCTTCTTGTTGTTGATTTTATTCTTTGTTTATTCATATTTAGTACTTTTACAAAAGTTCCTCTTTTTGTTTCCCACCACAGTGATTGAGGAACAACTTGATTTCCTGTGGAAATATTATCTCAGGGGATTAAATAATTAGTTCACTATAAAATACTTCTATCCTTTTTATCAGAAATATTTTACTATTTACAGTTCATAATTTACACAGAGACAGAAAACAGCCTTTCAAGGCCATTCAATGGCTTCCAAGTTACCTAAATAGACATAGTATCTTTTAAAATTCTATGTATAATTTCCAGATGTGCAATTGAAAAAGAACATACTTTATGAATGCTGGTTTATTTTGAAAATTGAATGATTTTATAGATTTTATTGAAGAGATGATAACAGGACACTAAAATTACAGGGCATAATGTTATGTATATTTTTTTGCAATTAAATATCTTATTTATAACCACTGGAGGTTGAATTGTAAACATCATTACATTACAGGTATAATAACACAGTTTCTTCATCTCCACTGGGCAGATATATTTTTCAAAGTTAAATTTGACATCAGGACTAGAATGAAAGTTGTCAAGCACTTTAGTATTTGCCATTGTCTCTGGCAATAAAATATAATGCTGCACAATTGTAGATCAAAGTGGGAAGTAAAAGCTTGTCTCTTAAGTGCAAGCTACTGTCTCACTCCAATTTGTAGGAGGGAGGCAAGGTTCTTTGATATGTGTATACCCAGCGTGAGATTAAGAAGCAACGGTTCAAATGTTGGTCCAACCAGTTTATTAAAGTCCTAGCCATTTTAGGGAGATGGGGAAGGGAAGGTAGGCGATAGGGAAAGTAGGAAATATAAGCAAGGAGTCTTTGCAGAGAGCAAAAGAGATAGTCACCACCGTGGGTCCAGCGAGGTACAGAGTAGGTCCGTTGATCTCAGGAACTTGTCTGATCACCTCAGGGGATGAGAGACAGCCAGGGAGCTCCGCAGCAAGCCAACCTCAGGGGTTCTTCCGAGGAGGTTTTCCCCTCAGGGAATTCTCCATCAAAGGTGTTTGGGAGTTTGTCTCCAAAGTCCCCAGTTTAGTGAGGGCCTTTTATTCCCTATTTCGGTGGTTTTTTTTTCTTCTTCTCTGAAGTTTGAGGATTACAGCTCAGCATTTTTTTGGGGGGGAAATACCAAACTTCGAACAGACAGGCAAACACTCTTCAAAAGATGATTTAAAACCAGCTTTTGTGGCATTCCTGGCCCACAGATAAGCCAGCAAGGGGGGGGAGGGCGGGGGGGGGAGGGGTTCTCTGTTGCGGGACTCAAGCGTTATCGCCTTCTGCAGTGGTCCACTCCTTCGAGCAGCACCCCTGAGGAAGACTGCTCTTCCTGTTTCTGCTTATCTTTGTGGTCATAAGCAGAAACACTATGGCACAATGACACCCACCATCCGCCCTCCAAGATAGTTAACAGTTGTCAGTCAGTCTTATCATCACAAAGGCCTCATGAAGCAAGCTTTGAGACAACAAAAGAAAAACACTTCCGTCCTTTACAGCTACTGCACTGAATGTTTTCAATAAATCCACATACGATTTTCCCCTTTTACAGAAATATATGTCTAATAAGTGTATAAATTGTGTTGTGTTACATTTAGACTCCACATCCTTCTGATACTGTGTAGACAACCTGTGTTGGTTTTTTTTTCACCTTTTACTTTTGAATTGATTAATCCTTTTGGAAAGCTTAGACTCCTGGTTTAAAAGGGAGATGTGAAAGGCTTCACAAACACCCTTCTTTTCTTCCCTTTTTAGATGACGACTTGGGCCAACACAGTACTTTTCCAAGTCTATTTTCAGCAAGTGTTTCCTCATTTGTAAAAAAATAAATAAATAAATAAAACACAAACATCTTCCTTCTACTTCCCTGTACAAATCTCAGACTAATAGACTGTAACTAAAATCTTTGTTGCAGATCAAGACTCTCTCTAAGATGAGAACACAAACACAGCTGTAAATGCCATCATACAGAAGGCAAAAGAGTAAGAGTGTGCAAGGCAGAACAGGGGCCCTTCACTGGCAGTTCTGTGTACAAAGCACAGGTGGGATCAGGCAAGCTTAGAAATGAGCTCAGCAATACTGGGACTCTGTGAAAAGTACTTCCCCTGAAACGCTGAGTATTTTGCATGCCAGGGGAGAGCCTGAAATTTCCAGACAAATGTGTTTATTCAGATGGTGCAGATATGGCCACTAAATCTCTTTGTCCTGCATGTCTCAATAAGGAATTCTGAGTTCTTCAGCCCTAAGATGTAGGGATATATTTGCAAGTTAAACCATCAGTATGCAAGCAGTGCATCTCTACTCCATAAGCTTTACTATAGCCCATGGCTACACCACCAGCTGCTGCCAAAGTAATCCTTCCTACACAGCTAATTTTCCCCTTGGCTATGGATGTTATTGGACCATTGTTCATATCAGTATCTACTCCAGGCAATTTTTCAGCTCATACTGCCTATGAAAGAAGAGCCCTGAAAATCATAACATATAACACAGTCAGAGAGACTCATGCATCCTTTTAATGCTCATTTGTGTGGTTTCTCAAGGAAGGTGCAAAAAAGTTAAAAGCTCTCCTATATGTATAATTGAAACAGATATGGACTGCAAGTTTCCACAGTGCCACAACACATAGATGTGTAGAATGGCTTGAACTGAATCTCATGTTCCTTTTCCTGTTTAGCTCCTTGAGGTTCACTTGCAGAAGCAGAAATACAGTAGCATTAATTCTTATTCTTGATGAGCCAGTGACTCACTGTAATGAGTATTTCACCTCTCTCCTTACTGTCACTTTCCAACTGAATTGCTCTTTCCCATTTGCCTTTCAGCATCTCTATCTATAGCTGCTTCAGTGTCAGCCTTTAGAGCAGTGTTTCTTCAATACAAAAGGGTTGAATAGCAAAAGCAAGATCCCAGCTCAAGTCACAAAAATGTGTGTGAAATGCAGCACTATCAAATCATGCACAGCATCAAAATTACGCTTTGTGTAAGATTCATCAAGTTGATCAGAGAGAAAGCCAAGTTAGGAAAAAAGGGCATGAAGAGAGCCAACTAATTAAGCAGATTTTATTTATTTATTTATTTATTTATTTATTTATTTCTAGAATGATTGTAGAACAGGCTGCCTTCAGGCTCTGCAAGTTGAAAATAATTTGTAAAAAGTTCTGATACAACCACAGCCTGCAAATGAAGCAAAATGCAGTGGAAGTTAGCACACCGATAAATACAAATGACGTACTGGAACACTACAAGAAAATATGAATGGATTTTAATGAGTGTTCTAGAATAATCAAACATAAATCTTTTTGCTTTTAAAATAAGAAATATTTAGTCATGGTACAGACTACTATCTTGCTGTATATCCATTTTCTCTTCAGTCCTATCCCCCTACCTTTCTTTCCTATAACTTTCACATCCATTAATAAATGTTGAAGAAATCTGGTATAGCAGTAGGGCTCTCCAAAAATAAATGTGTCACTTGTGTTTCATGATACAAATCATATCTATGGATACAAATTTGATACTTTGATTTCCTCATGTGAATGACTGAAATACAAAAAAATAAAAATAAAAATGTTGCCTTGCAGATTCATTCTATGTTGGGCACCAGGCAGTTCATAGGAGAGAGAAGGAAAAAATGTGTAAATACTCAAACTGTAAAAAAATGCTTCAGAGGCATCTAAAAGGAACCACAAAACACATATAAATAAATCCGAGTTGATTAGAAAATTCCATGTTCAGACAAGAATATCAGAATGAAGAGAGGGAAACGAAGGGAAATGTAGAGATTGCATTAGTGGAAATAAGAAATCAAGTATTAACAACCAACTGTTAGAAAGAAGAATTCAGAATGGAAGGCATAAAAACAGAGAAAGTAAATAGTATCTTTTGGGACTGCTAATAGTGACAACAGAAGAAAGTAATAGTAGCAATTAATAATGGAGTTCCAGACAGCACAAAACAATAGAGAAACAAGATTAAAGATTTCAGTTATGAGCTTCATTTTAAAGATGTTATGCAAAAAGAGAAAACTAAGGAGACTAGAAAAGTGCTTAAGGAATGGGAGGAAAAGATTGGGAGAGCAGCACAACACAGTGTGATCCTCAATTATGGACACGGCTGTTAACCCAACTTAGTATGGTGCATCTTTTGTGATCTAACTGTGCATTTTGTCCTATCTTTATAGAGCTTGGGAATCAAATTTTAAGTTACAGCAAACCCCAGAAAACTATTAAGGTTCTTACAATTGTGCCCACTATTAATGAAGGAAAATTGAAAGTTTGTAAGTGAGATACCATTCCCTCACTAACTGGCAGGTTTTGGAAACAGATACCTACTATTTAATGAACAAAATGACATGCCCTTCAGTTGGTACAGCTGAAGAGAAACTTCAAATGCATGAGAACAGAGCTTAGTCAGCCTAAAATGACACACTGTGAGAGAAAGACAGCAAGGATACAAGACTGTTCTTTGATTTACAAATGCTTCTCAGCAATGAATTTGTTTCAGGAGCAGAAGGCAATCTCTTCTGGAGAAACAAATAAGCAAAAAGCAAAACAGAATAAAGAGCCAGAATGTAAACTAAACACTTGGCTGGCTCAGAGCCTCCAATTTGATGTCTCAGGTTATAAATAATCGAGGGCACTTGTATTATCCATGTTGTAGAGCACTGGTATTCATAAATACTTAAAAATCCTTTGACAACTGGTAATGTTTCATCAACCAGAAAGTAAAAAAGGCAAATTAGTGTTGTTTTTTTCATTGCTCTTTTTGGGCAGAAAGATCAAAGAGTTCTTCATACTGGCATAGACCTTGTCAGTCATTTTCCCTGCTAATTCTGCAATATGACAATGAAGGCTGGCAGATGTTAAAAGGAAAGTCACCCCCTACAGAAACTGCAACTTCAGGAAATGAAGTCTCTTATGAGTATTTTATAAAAAGATTTAGTCTTATTTCATGTTTATTTTATTATTTCATACTGAGAACTGGACAAGATTGTTTTTCTTATTATTATTTTGGTGAGTCTTGCTTCTGGCATCTTTCAATATTTTGCTTTTTAACATAAGAACAGGAAATTACTAGTGCTGGCACAGAACAGTTCTCCATTTTAGCATTTTATATACTTACTAAATATACAATATTTAATAGAATTACAATATTAATTTAATTATAGTATCAAGTTTAGTAAATTGCAGCAGAATTGAAATAATATATTTTATATTTCAATGGGATAATACTATTTTATGTACTATAATTTAAACTAAACACTTTTGAACAGTAGCTTCCCCTGATGGCACAAAGTTATCTGTGAAGAATTTTAGAGAAACCCTTTGTACTGAAACTATAGGGTGATGTCTGCAGAGTCTAAGAATTATCCTTTTTCCCTTCAGTGTCCACCTCTGGATTAAATCTTGTCTTAAAAGTGCAAATCTGCATATGACCATGCCTCCTATGCAAAGCACTTCAAAATACAATTTCCATCCTGAAAAAATGTTTGTGCGTTTGTTTTTCTGTTAACTCAGATCTTCAGAATCATGTGTTAGTGATCATTTTGATCACTAAAGAGTTAAGGAGGAAATTTAAAACCATTCTAGCTGCACAATTTCCATTGTACTATAGTCATTTTCTCTCTTACCAGTCTATCCACTTTCCTCAGCTGCTGTCTCAAAATATGCACATGCCAATGCATGCATACCTTAAAGACTCAAATGGAAGAAGTGACCTTCACTTCTGTTTATAACAGTCCAGAGGTGAAAGTAGCCCTGAATCAATACCTGTCTCCATCACTAGTTTGGGGCTACAGTTGAGTGTAAAATTAGGGCTTTTTTATGGCCATTTCTCTGAGATATTTATCTGCTGTGGGCTGAGTGTGGGTAGCCTGGGGTGACATGAATGTGCTCCTATGTCTGCAGCTTGCTTGAACTGACTGCCTCAGGACCTTGGTACACATCCCTGACAGGAACAGCTTCAGGCCTCACATCACCCTCCAGAACTAAAGCTGCACCCTGCCTGAAACAGTGGTGAGGCTGTACCTTGAACAGTTCTTTACTGAAACAGGAACAGACTACACTTTAAAACAGGATTAGGTGATGCAATGTGGGTTTTGTGGAAGCCATCAGATTAGTATCCACTCTACCTTGTATTTAACATTCATCTGATGAGTCTAATCAAGAGTATAAGCTCTCCTTGTGTGACAAATTGGCTCTGGTTAGCATTTCCTTTCATCTTTCATAAGAAAGGGCATTACAATGAAAATACAGTTTTGCAAGAACTGTAATTCTAAAGAACTGCAGTGTACTCAAAGCCCAGTGAAAGGTGCAAAGCTAAAAATAAAAATGGCTACACAGAGAAATTGCTTTGTGGATTTCAGCCATATAAAGATTATTCTCTGCCAGTGAGATGTGGCCACTTCTGAATAATTCACAAGATAGTCTGTGCCACATAATGTATGCAGAAGTGTTTTTTTGTCTGATGTTGGAAAGGGCAAGTGAAGAACAGCTCCTGTCTTCCTCCCAGCTGAAACTACAGACTAAATTTGAGGAAGATGGAAAGCTGGGAACAAGTTAGCAAAACAGCTCCCATCTTTTTCCAAAATAAAATGCTTGAAAGAAATTTAATCTAAAAAAAAGAGAGAGAGAGAGAGAGAGAGAGACTACCTTTCTTTCTCATTAAAGATACCTTAGTTTAGAAATATCCACTCAAGCACAAGGAAAAAAAAAATCTTGGCTAATTATTTGTAGTAAGGACAAATAAGTAAACAAGTGTTTCTTGGTGTCATGTTTTGCTTTGGCCTTCAGTTGCAGACTTGATTTCCAGGTAGTAAGTGGTATGCTGGTGACAAGCAGTGCTGCATAATATCTCTGCTGTTTGTTAATATAACTGTTTTTACAATTTTATTTGCTTTTGCTTAATTTGGTTAAGTTTAATATTAATATTTCAGTATTCACTGAAGCTTTCCTCGCGCTTTCTCTGTAGTTGTCTACTGTGCAAGACTGATTTTGGGTGTTTTTAATTTGATTATTATTATGCCTCTCAGATTTTCTTCTCATAACTTAAAAGCCCATCTCTACAAATACTATTTTAATTTATCTGCCCAGGTAAAAAAATTTTAAAAAAATTATTCTGTAATGACTGGAAAACTGACCAAAAATGAAATGATCACTATCATCTGCAGGTAAAAGCCTTGGTGACTGAGCCATTTTTCAATCTGCTTGCACACAGCTAGAACCAAGAGGTAGCTTTCCAATGACATGAAGAAGAGAATCCATCTGCAAGCTATTGCCTTGCTCCCTGAATGGAGTTAATGGAGTCAATTTGCATCTCAATTTCCTGGCGTTTCTCTTCTTGCAGCACTGAGATCTTGACCTCTGGGGCAAGATGCCAAGCTTCGGTGTGATCTCACTTGTTTGAACAGAGCACATTGACACAAAACATGTGTCCACAATGCTCTAGAGGAAATAATAGGGTACAACTGGCTTCAGAAATTCTCTCAGGTGGATAATTACTCCATCCACTAGTTGTATACAGAAAGTCTTTTCCAAAATACACTAGCAGAAGAATCGAGTTTACATATACACAGATCAAAAGCATTTGTGCGCTATGTTATATTTTAATAGTTAGTAGCAGAAAACATACATACACATTACAGGTAAAATTACACACAGAAAGAACACAAACATTGTAAGATCCATGGTGAGAATTGAAGTTGTATTACTCAGGTCTTAGTTCTCTGTTCATTTAAGATTCCCATTGTGAAAAGATGAGTTTGGTTTAGAAGTTTTCATTGTTCAAGACTGACAACAGCATATTTGCATGGCATCATCTTTAAAACTGCTGGCCTGAACTTGTGTCTACTAAAAATGAGTACACATAAAATAAGCATTTGAGCTTTCAGAATAGGTAATCATTATTATGTTGCAAAAAAGAATTTTTACATGTGATTGGATTATTACTTTTCCCCCTTTTTTGGTAAATGACAAATATCTCACTGTCTAAATGTACTTTTTATCTATATCTAGACATTTTACAATAATCACTTGGCTGATCAGTTTTCACCATTTATTTCTACTCCTGTAATGAAAATCATAGACTCAAAACCACATGCAGAATTACATCCAATTTTCAATTTGTGAGAACTGACGCATCATAACAGAAGGAAAATTACAGAATAGCATCACTATTTCTTCAACAACTAGGGCTTTAAATTCTGGGATTTTGAAATACCATAGGAGTTAAATTCAAGGGCATTCACAAAACACCTGAAGTCAGAGCAGATTCCGCAAGTAAAAATGGTTACTTTCAAAGGCTGGGGAGAGGAGGGAGAAGCTAGCATCAGAATTGCTAAGGAGGGATAAATCTGGGGAAGGCAGAGCTGTAGAAGAGCTTCCCTTAGCCATCTATTGATTTTCTGATGTAGTGAATAGCACAAAGAAGAAGAGATATAGAATTGAACCTAAGAGAATGGTGGTGTTCATGCAGCAGTAATTAGAGGTGAATTATGAGGCTGTAGAGAGAGGAATACCTGTGGATAACAGTCCCAGGCTTTTAGAAATTATTATTTGTAGGACTGGAGAAGAGCAGTCTAGCTCCTGAATGGTCCATTAAGCTTTGAGCTGCAAGGGGAATTGGCAGAGAGGCTTATAGATAGAGATGGAGCCTCATCAGGTTAAGGTGAACACAGAGTATGAAATCCACTTACACCATTACTAATGGAGAACTCTAATTTCAGAGAAGTTTGTCCTCATCTTTTTGAAGCAGGAAGGGCAATAGTATTTTAAGACCTTATTGGCTGTCCTATTTCCTTTCCCTCATTTTAAGAAAGAAAAAAACTACTTTATTGTCAGTGGAACTGTATTCCACTGTGGCAGTCACCCTGAGCATCTCAAGCTACTCACTGAATTCCCAGCATTACTGCTGGGAACATATAAGTCCTACAGTGCACCCGTGGGGAGGAAATGCAGCACAAGGGAGATTAGCTGAGATTATATAACTTGATAAGGAAAAATTGTGGTGTTGCTGCAAGGTAGTGCATTTTAATATTCTAAACTCAATATGTTTACGTTGGATTTTGTGAATTCTTTAAAATACAAACAACAACAACAAAAGTACCATGCATGTACTGTGCATTTCAAAGACATCTGATGAATATTATGCTTACTCCTGTGCTAAAGTGGAATCAGTTCCAAATTGTTACCAGGGGGAAAAAAAGTTGAATCTAAAATTGTACTTGGATTGAACTTCATAGGAAAGATGCATTAATTAGGAAAGAACTTTGCACTGACTTCCATAATTTCTTTATCTTGTGTAAGCATTACTTTAAAAATAAAACCAAAACCTTTAGTAATAATCTCATTTGATAATAATTCCATGGTTTTTGATGTCGTTTGTTTGTTTATGTGTTGTCAGTAAACTCTTTAAATATGTCCATAGCTGATTGTCTTAATGAGTAAATCTGAACTATGAAAGAGTTTCTTGCTATTAATGCCATGTGAAAGCTCTTTTCTCTCTGTGGGGTATTTAACATTCAAATTTTTCAAGCTGTGTCAGTGCCATTGGGAATCAAAGAACAGAGTCTGAGACGGCACCTGAGACTGAAGATGGCTAGATGTAGATATAAGGACTGCATATCTATCTTCACCACTAGAAATAGTAACGTGCTTATTCCAAACCATGTGTGTGCATGTGATGAGATGAAAGAGCAGGATCTTGAATTACATACCTATGAGAAAACACTGGGAAGTAAGATCAATAAATCAAATTAAGGAACACCAATCCAAATCCAAAAACAGTACTGTATAAGTACTGTATAGGATGTTATGATACCAAAGCAAAATTATGTTTTCTTTCTCTTGAATATATGTAAGCTGAAGTCAGCATAGTGATTTCCACTGATTCTCGTCCACTCACAACCAACATCAGACAACCAATACCTCTCCTTTTACTTCTCTGCAAGAAAACTCAGACCTTGCTGAACTGGAGACAGCATTATAAACAGTCTTTCTACAGCTATGAGAGTAGTTAAGAAATGGAAGCATATTTTACATATGAAATAGAAATCAGACTGGTTTTGAAATGTACTTTAACACCCCTAGAAAAATGATTGTGGCTTGACAGCACATTGTATTGCCTAGAGGATATCTGTCTTATACCTAGTTTCAGATTTTGCTAATATGATACTGCAGAGTTTGGATTTTTTTTTTCATTCCTGTGCTTCATTCACAGTCAGTGTTGCAATGGACTCCAAGAGCAGTCATTTTTTTTAACACTTACTGCCTATTTTTCATATAGGTTTAAGACATGAGCAGTAAAATTTTGCTGCTAAGATTAAAGAGAATTGTGATCACAAGACAGAGCTACTTTGAACCAAAATTCTTCTCATCAGCCTTTCAATGCAAAAGTTGCTTGAATAAAAAGTATCTCCAGAAATATGGTGTGAAAGATATATTCCTGTAGCACAAAGAGGTTAGAAAAGAGTTTATTAAACTTCACGCTTCTTGGAAGAGAGAATTGAAATGGAATTCATTTTTTTAGATGAGCAAGAAAGGAAGAAAGGGTTTAGAAAGAGAAAACATGCAGCATATCTCCCTGCTGACATATGTGCAAACAAAATCTACCCCTGTGAAATGCAGAAAAAATGTGAAAGGACTTTATATGAACTGTAAAAAGGCTTGATTCTAAACTCACAACTGTTAATATCATTGAAATCATGGAAAATGAAGTGTGTGTGTGTGGAGTGGGAGTGTGGAAGTCAACCATCAATTCCTGGTTCTAGTCTAGAACTAGAACTATGAATAGATTTAAGGCTGCAATTTGAAAAGGAGGAAACATGAGTTTCCTTGTTGCAATGCTATTTCTGCAAGAAAAGCATCCACTTAGCAGCAGCACTACAGATCTAAGTGCGGCAATAAACCTTTTAGGTGTCAATTTTTTTCAGCACTGATCTAATGGTAAGAGAGAGAGACAATTGCAGAATTCATTCTTTATTGTACCACTTAGCTCCCAGAAACTTCATCAAAATCAGAAGGGACCTCTTTTTGCTCTGATTACCTGACCTAGAATCTCTAATCCCCTTTCATTAAAACCATGCCATTTTGTTTCCTCATGAATTGCCTTCTGCGCTTTTGAAAATCACCAGGCACAGACACAGAGCAGATCTGAAGGCTAGGCCAGACCTCAGCTCTGGCATCTGAATAGCACCACTCTGCACTGAGGCAGCTGTCATTTGGATGTGAGACATAAAACTGACATCCTATTAATGAATGATAGCATTAAAATTTTCCCCATACTTGATTAAAACATCTGCTTAGACTTCAAATGAGGTATGCATCTTTCTTCAATATTTCAATAGCCCTTAATAGCATGTCACTGTTGCACAAAACTGATAAAACAGGTACTTGCATGAATGCATTTGTTTTTATGTTTTGCCTTTCCCTTTAAAGTGTTTCCAGTTGAGCTTTTGTAATATTTTTTTTTATTATTTTTTTTATTTTTTTAGAAATACTAAGCTTTCATGGTAGTGTTAGGGAAATAAGAGTGATAGTAAAACACTTCTAACATTTTAAGTGTAATTTGTTTCTCTGTGCATCCCTCACATGCAGTGAGGTAGCAGTTCAGTCAAAAGCACAAGCAGTTGAAACTTAAAAGACCTCTTCTCCCCTCTCTGATATTAGGCAGTTCAGCTCAAACACCTTGTCCAAAGGGAGGCTGAATATGTGCATTTCACAAGTACTGCTGGTCATTGTACTGGTAAGCTGGCAAAAACTCATCTGTGTTACAGCTTGACCACTGGATGATAAGCTAGATGTACTTTACAGTTTTACAGTCAGGCAATCCAGAATTCCCACAACAGTACACTGATCCAGTTTATCTTAGAAATCAGGAGCTTCTGAAGATTTGCCATCTGGAAGTATCTACAGCACAAAATGTCTGAAACTCTCTCTGCCCACATGGGAGAGGGCACGTTATGTCCATTGCCAGGAGGCTATAGAAATTTGCATTCCGCTTTAGAGCCAGAAGTGCTCAGGGCCATCATATTTCTCTCAAAAGACTGTTGGAAGCTGAGTCACACTGCTGGACTCAGTGGTGAAATGATGGAAAGCAGTGAATGTGACAGTCTGTTTTGTGTAGAAGATCCAAGGCCTTTATGATTTTATCCTAAGTAAAACCTTTTATGATGGGGTTATCTCTGTGAATGTGGTCCATGGGTTTTCAGCATGCCTGTTGTTTCTTCTCACTCCAGTTCCTGTTCGGAATAATTTCAAATCTCTAGAACAGGCAAAAGGCAAAGCTGCTGCCCTGGCACCCAGTTCAGCCTTCCAAACTCAGAAGCTTTTTTGTCTTGCCAGGGAAAACCAAAAGTTGTAGCTGGTTGTGATCAATCTCTGGTTAAAGATGCTGTGAAATAAAATCCCTGAATTTTCCACTAACACCATATTCAGCAGAGTGAGTGATCTGATTTTTCTCCACTCTTTCCCTTATGAGAACTGTACATAAAACCAAGAAGTGAAAATATAAGACAGTTTTAGAGTTAGTTTCTAGAAGTGCGCAGTCATGTTGGAAGGATGTTGTCCATCAGAGCAATGTCTTGTTCATGACAAGGAATGCTATTCTTGCTTCAGAGCTAGCTTAAGTTTGTCACACAAAATACTAACAATCACTATTTTTTACCCTATAAAATTTAGGATATGTTTTGGTGAAGAGATTTCATTTGTCCAGACTTACTATAATGCGACATCTGTGTAGAAACAAGCATAAAACCAGTCTGAACAATTTGATTTTATCATATCCGCATTCTTGCTTGATTATTTTTTTTCTTTTTCTTTTGTCCTTTCCCATCCCTCTTTGGCGCAGGTGGATCAGTGAATGCTTCAGCTGTCTAAATACACCCTAAACAAAGCCTGTAAGGAGGATTGCCTCATATCTCCTACATATCATGCAAAATTCAGAATAAAGATATTTCTGCAAGTGTGCATCTAAACCTGGACTTTTGACTCAAAAGAGTCTAGTCAGAACTCCAAAGGATGTGTTATATGCAAAGAATTGGAAATTATCATATAATTATATACTGATAGAATCATAGGATGCCCTGGGTTGGAAAGGGTCTTAAAACCCTTATCTGGTTCCAGTCACTCCCAGGAATTGCTTAGTCTGTCCGTCAAGATATTTTGAACTTTTTGAATATTGTTATTCTTTGAGCAGAGACAAGCATAAGGTCCTAGCAAATATGTGTGATTACATGTTTCTCTACAGGAGATAGAGACCAAATTACAGTGCAGAGTTTACTCACAAATGTGCAATATTTTTTCACGATTCAGTATAGTATGTACGAGATTATTCTGTGAAATGTTATCCTTATAAAAAGCATACTGCTATTCTGACAGATTATGACATATTCTGATCCTAGGGAATGTGATGATGCCGTATATGACTTTCTTGGTATTTCATGGGTTAATACTGCAAATCTCTCCTGCAGAACATTACCTGTATAGAATAGCCAGCCATACTGGAATTAAAAATCACAGTTTAAGTAAATTTACCAGATAGAACCCATGGAGATACATTTATCTTGTTTTGACCATGCAAATCCAGAAAATTCACAGCTTTATCTTAAACTGAGCACAAAGAACACTCAGGAAAAAACTGCTGCTAGTAAAGACTTCAAACAACTCTGTAAAATTACCTAGCTTTCTATTATACACCTATTATACACATACTGCATTATGTCCAACAGAAGCCAATAGAAACACTTCCGCCCTCCGAAAAAAAAAAATATAGGAAGAAACCTGTAAAATATACTACATGTGAGCATTATTACTCTAGTCAGAAAAAAGACATAGTAACTATCTGCTCAACATATTAGTTTCTATCTATAATTTTATTTGTGATTTTATGTGCAATAAACATTTTTTTGTAATAGTGAGCATAAAGAAGATACTGTCTCCTTTGATTGAGATGGGAGAAATGAAAACCTTTCCTGAAGTGAACCTACTAGAGATGGCAAGATATTAGCTATAATAATGAAATAAATGGCATACAAAGAATTGATGAAACTGTGACAATGAGTATTCTTCTATCTGTCATATAAATTAGAGAGTTTCTTCAATGTGTGATTACCTTTGTGTATGGTTTAAAATTGCCCTGTCAAGCCATGTCCTACTGAACATTTGAGAAGAAAAAACAATCTTTGGATACAATCTAAATGAAAAACAAAAGATAAATTTCAATACTATCTTCATTAATCTTTGACGTTCTTTCACTTCTATATTGCCATTAACCATATTCAGTATATAAGAAGTTCTCTACCTGCTACATTTCAGGGATCTATGAAATTATTGCTAGTTCGTTAGGAAAGCACAAACACAATTAGTTTAGGAACAAGGTCAGCAAGTTGTGCTACTAAAATTCTTGGCTTTATCAGCCCTATTAGCTTTTGCTAGCTTTCTTGACAGTATGAAGTTAAAGCTACAAACAGATGGACTTCAAAAAGTTGAAAATACTCTGTGTGCTGTATAGAAGTTATGAATTAATAATTTTTAATTTATCCTCAGGTGAATGTCATGTGAAATCCTCAAGCAGCAGAGTTTTAACACAGTTGCTTCTGAAATGATTTGGGATGATTGTCAATAGCATGAATAGTGTATGATGTTTTTGCAGACATCAGCTATGATTCATTATTTTTCTTTGCCTTTATATTTTCTGGCATTTTACCTTGGTTTCATGAATAGGGAGTTTTTCTCTCTATTTCTTTCTCTGCATCAGTAGTCCACTACTGTTTTCTGTTCGGTTTTGACTTTGTTTGATAAGCAGAATTTAAAGGCTGAGTGATTTCCACTCTGTCAGATGACACAGTGAATTAGTTACTGTTGTACTGACACCAGTTAATTTTTATTGTCTATACCATACCTCCTAGAAAGACACCCCAGCCTGTTTTTCAAATTTGATGCAAGGTTCATAAAAACTTTATTTGCTCTTTCAGTCACTGGTGTATACTAGTAGGTAGTTCAGGAGCTAATTATTGTGAAGCTGAGAAAGTAGGACAGCTCTCAGAAGATTCACTGCAATCAATTAACAGAGGAAATGAAGTCACCAGTGTCTTTTGATACTAGTCTGCATCAGTACAGCCATTCTCCTTCCAGAGCGTGGAGTGCTTATTTTCACAGAAAGAATAGCTGGCTACTGGGCTTTGACTGCCAATAGGAGAATCAGTTAATTCTGGAAGCCGTGAAGGATTTTGCCATTTAAGCATCTGTCTCCAAGGGAGTACAGTAAAATAATTGAAGTATTTCATATTTTAAAATGAAAAAGTTCTAATATTGATTGGTTCATTGCTTTTTTTTTTTTTTTTTTTTACTATAGAATTTGGTTATTCATAATTTTGAGAAAGGCTTATAATGACAAGCATTTGACACAAATATGTTTTCAATGTAATCAGAAAGCAATCTAATGATAACGACAGTATGTTATATGATATTCTGCTGAGCTAATAGCAGCGAAAACCCATACTGTATTTAGTTAGTGCTCTGTATCCAAATAAATGACTACTTAAGTGCTTTTGGAAATTACAGGTAAATAAATTCATTTTCATAGGACTTTTGCTTCAGAAAGACCTTCAGCTATGATTGTTCTTTGCATCCTCTAATCATGCTTCTATTTTCTTCTCCCCCTTTTCATACACTTTCTCTTAGGTACTTTACTTTATTTTAAAAGTAAAGTGAAAATATACCAAAATATCAGCTTACTTTTTATACATATTATGTATCTATATAGCTTATACTTTAGTTATTTCATAAGTTCTAATCAGACTTCACTCTGTTATTTCCACTGTGGATTTAAGATCACACACGTTTTTTCAGAGCTCAGGGAAGACCTAGAAATGAGAAGGCTACTCACCAGTTTTTCAGTGTACCATCAGCCTACACAATGTATGTGTGCAGCATGTGCACCTGGTAACATAAACAGCAGTCCTTTGTCAGATTCTACATACTCTTTGGTGCAGAGTAATCTGATTTTCACATTTATTTCTACTTCCACATAATTTTCCACGCATTCCTGAGAGAAGAACTTCACCTGGCCACCTCTTGGTTTACATAAGCTGTGTTACATAACGTAAGACTTAATCAAGGATTAATCTTAAGATTAAAAACAATTTATTTTTTTTTCATTGTCAAATATATGTTTGAGACATAATTTCTGTACTATATTAATTTGCATATAATATGGACATAAAATATTTAAGGATAAATTTTCATTCAACTTACTAAAATTAAAAGGAGAAATGTGTATATACTAGTATAGAAATATTTATGTGAGATTTGAGTAACCCTACTGCAGCAAAGGTAAAACTACCTGGCAGTTTTCCCCCACATTTTCTACAAGACTGTATTATTTTTGAGCATGTTAATTTAGTTACAGTGTTGACTTCATAGATATTTGGATGCAGGACACTTGAACTGCTTCCTAGATTACTTGCAAGAAGAAAAAATAGCAGTATACTTTTCCCTGTATAGAGTTGATGCACAACAGTTGTGGTGTGATAATAACTGTAACACTGTCTATGGTGGTGTTGTTATTAAATCAGTGGGATCAGTCTGGCACAGTGGCAGTGTTTACAGTTTAATGGAAAGTCCTATTACTCAGTGTTATCATAAATCCTAAAGCTTTGCAGACAGCTGGAAGGGTAGATTTTAAGCTCTTGTAAAATCAACTTGCAGTTTGGTGAACTCAAGAATGAGGATATAGAGATATAAAATACAGTATTACATTCACATATTCTATCTTTATCACATTAAAGTTCAACATATTTTAAGAAAGAGCTTTTTTTTAATTTCTGCGAGCTTATTTTTCTGCCCCTAAGACTTGTTTATGTTTCTTCTTGGCTCTATTGTACTTAGATTGAAAAACAACACCAAATTACGATTACAGATACTAATCCAACATACACAGCATAAATATTCAGAGTTCTGAATATTCTTAAATTGCTGTTATATTCCAATGTCAGTAAAACTAATTTTGAGAGAGTTAAAATTCACACTGAGGAACTTGTGAAGGCATGTGTTTATGAATGCAGTCTTATTTAAACATATTTAGCACAGATTACTACTTGTAAATAATTACATAGCGTTAATTCTTGTAACTTTCATCTAATCTTCCAGATTAACAGAGAAAAATAGTAATGCTACTACTACTTTACAACAAGAAGGGGGAAATTTTAGCTTCAACTCCATAATTAATTCATTGTTTTAGAAAATTTAAGAAACAAGATTAAGATCAAATGTCTTTGAGATGCCAGTTTGGTTTTCCTTTCTGTCTTCTGTATCTTTTTTTTCTGATTTTATCCTTTCAGGACAATTCCGTTCTCTCTTTCTCCCTCTCTCATGCACTAATCCCTTTATAATTTCAGCTGTTACAGCAAGATGGAAATCAAAGCTGATTACCATGTTTCAAATGCATGATTAATGCATGTAGGTGAGGAAAAAAGTCCTGAAGATGTCATAATTTTGATGTCTAATTTGCTGTTGTCTGCCAAATCAAAAACATCTGAACCTTCTTGGGAAGTTTATCACTTCACAACAGGATCTTGTTATCATTTCTGAAACTCTTAGTGTGATGAGACTAGGTGACACAAGAAATTGATTTAAAGAATTCAGAAAGGTACACTATAATTCTACGCATCCTGGATTTGTGTTTTCAAACCAAAAATATTAAAGATGCTGACATCCATACATCAAAGTTGAAGATACGGGGAAGGACACATTGTTAATATAACAAGATAAAATGAAAATTACTAGGCCTCCTCGGTGGTTCTATAGAAAGTAGCATATCCCAAATTCAGTGATAGAACAGGAGTAAAATTGGAATATATTGGACCAGTCTGGCCTTTGTGTCTGGTTTTGAAAACTAAATGTTGCATTTTCATACACATATAATTACTGATCACTGCCAAATGTGCTGAAGGCTGGTCAATAGTGCATGCTCATAAACAGCTTTGTGGAGTTTTTTTCTTGTCCTTTTTTGACATTCAGCCCGATGTGTATTGCCATGGGATAGTAACTCTATCATCACCTGCTTGCAAGGCCAAAATGAATTGACTTTAAAGCACCCTTTGCTACTTGATGCAGTGGCAAAAGTACTGGATCTTGTAGTTAGTATGGAAGAGGAAAGTAACAAATACTGCCATGGCTTGAGGTACAGCAAGATGGACCAGATAGGAATTTCTGAGTTGTAACTTTTTGGCCTGCAGTTTGTTGCATGGTTGATTGTTATGTGGTGAATCTGCCACAACTCCCCATTCCATGTGGTACAAAGCTGTAGGAAATTACATGTGAAGGGATCTTATGAGCACTTAATAAATATCTAATGAGGTAGGCTCTTTAGGGAAGAGTCCAAACTCCTTTTTTATGGTGTTCCATGACAGCACAAAGGATAAGAGGTACAACCTGGAACATAGGAAGTTCCAGCTGAACTTGAGGAAAAGAGTTATTTACTTTGAGGGTAATAGAGCTCTGGAACAGGCTGCTTGGAAAGGCTGTGGAATCTCCTTCATTGGAGATATTCCAAACTGGCCTGGACACTTTCCCGTGTCTGCTTTAGCAGAGGGCTGAACTTGGTGGTCTCTGGAGGTCCCTTCCAACCCCTACAACTCTGATTCTGTGTAACTCTCTTAGCATATTTTTCTTGTCTACTTCTTACTGATTTTATAGATCTGTGAAGTAGTTAAGAAAAATAATTAAAAATCATTATATTTCTAAAGCAAGAACAAAAAGTATTCATACTTATGTTTATTATTCAAAGTTCAAAATAGACTGATTAAGCACATTCACTTAATATTTTTTTTACTCTTTAGCATGAAAGTTTCTGTTTCTCTGAGTCCTAGGCTGGTGCATAAATTTTAGCTTTCAGGTTTGATTGTTTTAAGGAAATGTTTGTTCATTTGAATTCATGGAAGATAAATCCAGCTGCATGTTGTTAAATACAATTTCCCATGCACTCTATTAGGCTCAGGGAGTCCAACTAGAAACAAATATAATAACTACTAGCAGGAAACTAAGTATACTGATTTATCTACATATATCCTGTTCTTTTTCCTACACTTCTCATAAGCATCCATTGCTAGACTCAAAATATTTATTTAAATTAATCTCTGGTCTGAGCCAAGGAGCCTGAGCTTCAAATCAGATAAAAGAATACCACAGTCTCCTTGTATTCCAGACTTGAAATGTACCCAAATGCACTGTTAGATATCTCAGAATATTAGAGAAAAGCAAAAGAGAAACAGCACTAAGTCGGTCCTTTCCTCAAAACAACCTGTCACACATCTGTGTCATTACTGAAAAATATTCATTTATTCTGCTCCCTACGGATTATCACTGCTTTAATTTTCTTTGTCATAGTAAATTTTAATATGTTACTTCTGTGTGCCTTAGATTCATTTTTACTCCACAAGTTTTTAAGTGGAATCTCCCTTTCTGCAATTTAAAGCCGTTGTTTCCTGTCCTGCTCACCGGAGACGGGTCTTCAACAGAAGCCAGTATATATTTGTAGACTGTTACTCTGTCTCCCCTAGATTTTCCTTTTTGTAGACTTAATAACTCTGGTGTGTTCTTTCTTCCTCCAAAAGTCATAACTTTTAGATGGTTGATCAATCTTTTTGCTGTCCAAATGGTCCACTTCATTTTTGAATTGCAGTGCCCAAAGTGAACACAGTACATCACCTAAGGCATCACCCATGCTGAAAGTAGTAATCACTGTGTGTCTTGAAGTCTGTATGCCTGTTTATACTTCCCAGTGTGATGCTTTTTCACAACAGCATGACTTTGTTGACTGTAATGTGTTTGTCCTCTGCAGAGATTTATTATTTGATAAATTACATGGTACCTTCTGTAGTCAAATACACACTTATATTTGGGAAAGGAATTTCCAGAGAGTCTTTTAATTTTTCCAGAGAAAACATACACTATATGTTTTATTGACTTTGGCAACAAATTAAAGTTTTATTGACTCCTTCATGGGACATTTCTATTCTAACTGTTCAGGAGATTTTATCTTTGAATGTTGTGTATTTTCCTCTGATTAATTACAGATATTTTATTTTATAAGCATGTTATGAGTCTTCACGTAAGAATAGAACTACCTAGGCAACCTAAACATCATAGACAACAAAATTAAGGTCTTATCTAAATTCAAGTCACTTCTCACAGAAGCATAAAATTCCTCTCCTTTTATGGCTTTTCCAAATATGACCCTCCTCCCTTAAAGTTCATCCAGAATGGAAAAGCATCCTAACAGCCTTCTTCCCGGCTCCTTTCCAAGAGGTAAATGAAAGAAAACATGCTTTCAGGATCCTGTGAAAGATGTAGCCTCCAGCTGACTTTTCACTCTTGCGTCTCTATACATACCTCTCTGTAGTGGAGATAAGTAAGAAGCTCCTGTCCTCATTAACAGGAACTAAAGGTTTCACAGTAGGAACCCGTTTCTTCAAGTAGTGAGTAGCAAGTGAAGTGTTCACCTTCATCTCTTACCAGGATTGCTAAAGCTCAGTCCACTGTTTCTCTGATGCAACAGCGTGTCCTAATAATTAATTGTTTCTTAAGTGTTCAGCAACATACTTGTTCTTCAGAAAAAAAGTGAAGAATAGCTGGAAATCATAGTCTCTTCACCAGACATATTACTTCTCTTTCAAACTGTGCAGATAACCAGCTTGAAATAAAGTTTGATTTTGCTGATAACGTTTCTTTTTGTCAAGGATGAACAGCACTTAATGGGCTGAAAGTTTTTAAGAACAATGCCTGGGATTAAACTATGGAAAAAAAAAAATCATCATTTAAATAATATCTTTTCTCTTCCACCTTTTTTTCACACTTAGTTTGGTCTCCAAACCTAGAAGCAGAGAGCAAGTTAATTCTTCATTTAAAACACTCCTACTAATCTACAACTTTCTTTAGAACCTACATCTATTATTAGGTCCAACACTGTCCCAGCTCAAAAGGTAGCTCTGCAGCTGTGTATCTGATCATATAGAGCAAGGAAATGGTGGTGGATTCTGCTTTTATGAAAAGAAAAGCTCTGGTCTACAGAAGTCAATGAAGAGATATGATACCTCAGCACAGACTGCTAACAGTTGAAGTACGTGGTTCAATCTCTTTGTTTTCTCCTGCTCACACTGTATGTTTTGCCAAAATAGGAATGTGCAGGTGCTGGGTAATTACATAGTGTTTCATTATTATTCAGGGAAAAGTGAAATGCCTAAACATATTTCAGAAGAATGCAATTATTAAACAAAAACTTGTGTTTTCTAGTTCCAGTAACCATGAGTTGATCA
Organism: Coturnix japonica; assembly: GCF_054131305.1. Lineage (NCBI taxonomy): Eukaryota > Metazoa > Chordata > Aves > Galliformes > Phasianidae > Coturnix > Coturnix japonica. Next base: position 20,056,204 of record NC_140667.1, on the reverse strand, counting down.
CATGTATATATGTGCATAGTGCCACTCACACATGTTCTTAATTAACCAGTTACTGATACCTGACCAGGTCTGTTCCTGTCTTCCATTCAGCCATCTGTATACTTCTGAGTAAAGATATAGCTAGATACTAAGGTAGCATAATATTTTGAAACTTTTTAAAAAATTGTTCAGTATTGAATTAATATGGGATTGTCATGGCTCACACCTGAGATTTTGGAGGTGAAGACAATTTCCTAGATCACTTTGGAACAGGTTAGGCAGTCTCACTTGAAAGGAAGTTAGAGGACTGCAGTATTTGATGAAAAACAGTTCCATCTGGCAGGATAGCACAAAGCCTATTTTCAAGAGCTGCCTGGGATAGTGACTCAATGATGCCAGTCTTTATATCAGTCATACCTCCCATTTAATTTTATTGATTCTGGTGTGGTACTTAGCAGGATGTATCAAGAGCTCTAATCTATATTCAGTACTGCACAATTGCTAGCCCCAAGATGTGATCTATTTCTCATTTTTTGTTTTCCTCTCTTTCATTTTAACAGTCAAGGTTTAGAATAATGGAAGAGGTTAAGCAGATGTTCAAATAAGTCTGAAACATTTGTTTGTTGAATGATACACGCTCATGGTGCAATATAAATAACAAATAATGTTGCCAAGAATCACAACAGCATGTCCCCAGGGAACAAGTAATGATATTTAAACCCCATTTCAGCAAAATATTTGAAAACACGTGTACTTTCTAGAACTCAAGTCTGATGTACTAAATCAAGATAGTCTTCAGCTAGGGCACCAGAAACAGGGACTTGCCATGTGCAGAGCTCAGAAAGAAGGAAAGTGGAGATAGTTTATGAAACCACGGATAAATCTGGCATCTGCAAGGAGGTTTCTGGCGGCTCCACAGAAGGAAACCCAGGATGAGCTGAGAGGAAGATGAAGGTGTGGATGGGTACACCAAGGAGCATGCAAGCAAGCATAATCCTCCAGTTTCCACTGCGCTCCAAAAAGACTATGGGGTGAGTAAGGAGGAGAAAGATACACCCTGCTGCCCTTCTGCTGGTGCAGCGGCATGAGATCCAGTTACAGTGCCAGCAACAGCATCAGTATATTTTTTCTTTAGGCAATTAATATGTCTACAAATTCAATCTTACTAAAATTATTAAGTAAGTAATTTTCTGTGAGCCTCTGGACACTGAGCTTATCCCTGTTAGCATAAAAAAAAATTAATAAGCCAAGAAAACATACTTTCAAATCTCATGGCTTGTAAACGCAATACATTTTTAGTGTGGAGATGAAAGAATGGTACATAGCGCTGAAAATTCACTATCTGGACCTTCTTTATTCCCTGCTTTAATAATGATCTAAACTTTACTTTAAATCTGTGCATGGAAGTATAGGCAGCTGATGTTTTTCAAGACCTTTATTACTCTGTTTCTGTTAGGACAGCAGACTTTCCTACCTGGAGTTTGGCTGAAAGTTATTTATTTAGTTACTCCTCAGAACATACAACTAGAATGGTAATCTGCTTGATTCATCATTGAAAACCAATTTACATCTGCTTGACAAAGCTATGCTATTTTCTTACTACTGATTGTTAAATTAAATGAAAAATTCTTCATTTTGAAACACAGTATGGAAGATGCTAACAAGGATGATAATATAACATTTTATCACTCTCAGTTATTTACTTTACTGTCTTCTATTATTTCAACTTTGCATGGAGATTTGCCATCATATTCTAATCTTCTTGTAAGATTTCAAGAATGATCTGTAAATTGGAGTAATAAACCCAGACTCCAGTGAGATGAATGTTATCTTTGATGGCAAACAGCTCTGGATACCCTTTAAAATCTAGTTGGAAAATATAGTCTCTATTGGTCCGAATAATGTTCTTTCTTTACAGATTGGTGTGATGTAGGTGATTAATACAGTGTTAATGATAGAAGAAAATTTGTCTTCTGCATCTACAATACTCAGCTAACTTTTGTATGAAATCTCTCTTTATAACTCAGAAAATTCCTAATCAGAATTTTGAATGCCATTTTTTTCCAAGTAGAGACATATTCTATGTTATTCTTATGCAGAGTGATATCAGATGCTTTTTGTGGTTTTTGTTTGTTTGTTTGTTTTGTTTGTTTGTTTTGTTTATGTAGGTACATTTTATTCAGTTAAAGTAAAAAAAGTGCTTGGAAGTTTTATTTATTTATTAATATGTTTAAATGCTTGCTGTTTTTTTTATTTCTTTTTCTTTTTTTTTTCTTTTCTTTTCTTTTTTTTTTTTAACAAGAAGTAAAGAGAAACGTGTTATTCACAATGAGACATGGGACAATCATTGCTCACAATTACAGAGTGCAATCTTTGCAATTGATTTTATTTAACTGGTGGATAGTTCCTCTCTGTGAGATTTAATGTTATCATTCATTGAGGAACTGCAGGTATCATTTGCCTTTTCCAGCTTCAGCTGTGTAAACCCAGTATATGATTTAGTTGTCTTATAAGTTTTATTATTACTTAACAGACAAAGATGGATATCAATAGATAGATATTTCCTTTACATGAATTTGTCTAAAATGAATAGAGTAAGGCCAACAGAGGACCTCCTTTCAATCATTAAGCATGGTTGAAAATAGATTAGATGAATCTAATATGTGTGTCCATTGTACAGAATGTGGCATTAAACAAATTTCTGTTATTCCCTTCAGCACCAGTAACAGGATGGTAATTAGAAAAATTTTTAAAACACAGGACAACTTTCTCATAATGAACAGATCCAGGCCATGAAAGCATAGCCTCTTTACACTTATTGCAAAACTGTGAAATCACAGATGCAATGTCTCAGACATTACTAATAAAAAATACTATATATGAAACAAGGAGTCTTTATATGAAACAAGGGTCAGCAGTAATGAAATTTATCCTGCAATATCTGGATTAATTAAAAATGATTTGAGATTACTTGGGATAGATGGACTTGGCTAATAATAGCACTGGTGGTAACTTTGGATCTGAGCTTTTGCTATATAAAAATTGGCTTTTTTAAATTCTATCCCTAAAAATTGGGTTGGAAGTGATTTATGTTAAAATGTTAGAGTTCTTGAACCTGAAGATGTATAAATTGTTTTTCAGATTTTTTTTATTTTTTTTTTCCCCAGATAGGTACGATTGGTCTTAAGAAATGTTCAAGAATGTAAGTGACAAATGATTGAAGGTAATTGCTAAATTGTTTAATTTCATTATGGAATGAATGGAGAAATACAAAAAAATACAGATCTACTGCTAGTCCTTTGGTTCTTCCAGCACTTTATCTGGCATGCAAACTATTCTAGCTGAACAAAGTTGTCTTAGAAACACACTGAATGCTTCATTAGTGGTCATGAATTATCTACAATTACACTGATTTCCATAAACAAGTACCTCAGATAGAACGAAAACTTTACAAAAGCTCAAGCCTTTCAAATGCTATTTGGATCTTACAGGGCTTATGAGAAATGTAGGGTGTCTGTTGCTCCCTTAATTCAGTGATTTTATTTTTGATAATTTATTTTTCTTCTTTACTGGAGACAAATAATTACTTCTATTTTTGTGTCTTATCTAAAGGAGTGAGAGTACCTAAATAGGTGAAAGATAGGCAACCTATTTTTACATAGGTCTATGTAAAAAAAATCTGGCAAAATCTTTCCAAAGTGTTCACAAGAGTCTTGTTTTGTCTTGAAAGAAGTAGCATTTCAGTAAGAGTATTCTTGTTTCATGGCTGTTCTGTTGCCAGTGTGATGTGAACAGATTGTGTCAGTTTATTTTCCAGGAGAAAGTTATGTTTCATTGAAAAAATGCACCAACAACAGAGGCCCTTTGATGTCTTTATGGTCTTTCTTCAAAATATACTGTCATAGCAGCATATAATACCATCAAAAGTGATCTGAACTTTCATCATAAATCATTCTGTCCAGAAGATATCGGAATAGACAGAAGGAACTTATAATATTGTACTGAAATTAAGGAAATAGAGAAAGCTTATTTTTCCCTTTCTATAATTTTGCTATTTTTCAATATTACTAGATCCATCCTCTAAAAAAAAACTTAATTTCTCATTAACATTTTAAAATAGCTAAGCAAACTAAATGCAAACTCATGCCACAGTTTTCCTAGCCATTCAGTTTGAATAGATTGAAAACTAAGTCTTAACTCTTCTTGTTTTCACGTGATTTAATCAAACTGTTACATATGAACAAAGACATATTCACAGCTGAAAGTTATGCAGAGTATATGAGAGAAAGACTGCTCTTACACTGTGAACAACTGGAATAGAGATAATGAGTCTGTTATGGTCCGACATTGCCACTTCCCTTTATCAGTGGGCACTGTGTTTGTGGCTGCAAGGGCGAATTATCTATACCAGATAAATGCACAGTGTTCAGGCATGGCTTGCCAAACATCCTCTGCAACATAAAAAGAAGGAAATGGTTCAGTGGTTTTTGCCCAAAGAATGTGAAATACATTATCCAAATATTGTCTATCATCTCTCATCCAAAACCAAGTCTGAAAATCGATCCCTGGTTGCAACAGATTGATGTGTGTGACCCTCCATGAAGGTTACCTCACAGAGTTACCATTTAGAACAACCAGTATATTTGTTGTGTCTCATTCTACCAAGGTTTCTGAAAGATTAGCTGACTTGCGTGCTGTTTCTTGTGTCACTGAGTTTGGATTTCTTGCTTCCTACCGTAATACTGTTTCTGCATTATTCTGATTTTCTTTATAACGTACTAAACATTTTAATATTATAGTGATATATATTTAGCAAGAAGATGGGATGGAGGTGGAGGGAGTAGCACAACTTCCTTTTTTTCAGTTATTATTTGTGCTTCATCCAGAACACTTTTAATGAGGCTTCAGATGAAATATGTGCGTCTCATCCCCTTAAGCAATATTTTCAAGTACAGAAATATAAAAGACGAGATTACACAGTACTGGTTGTTAAAACATGTATAATTGCTTGTGGTTTTTAAAAAACAAATAGAAGTAAGAATAAATTATGTTTCTTAAATATAATATTCTGATCGCTCAAGCATGACAAGAGAAACTATTCATGCACACATTATTACAATGCAGAGAAACAATTTGTATGCATCTGCTGTATTTACAATACTATCTTTTACAGAGATAAATTGCATGTATTACTGCTCATAGAAGAAGTATGTACTGTAATATAATTTTTAATGTTATATTTTAAGGAAAACCAGAGGTCAGAATGGAAATTGGTGATTTTACAGCACCTTTAAATAAGAATTGTTGGAGTATGGCTAGATTTAAAGCTTGTGTGGGGCACTATCACAAGTCATTTTTTATAGTTTCCCACTATTTCCAGGCTTTGCAAAGTCATCATCTATGCACAAGGTTAACTTCTGCCTTTGCAAATATTTTACTGGGTTTTAATGAAATGGGGTTTTAATGAAACATCCCAAGTATGAGGAGTAGAATTTGTAACATATTCTCTGCTCACAGTGGAGTACTCTAGCAAGATGTCAAGAAACAAGGATGTGATCCTAGGAGGTTCAGAGCACCTTTTACTCATGTTACAACTTGTCCTAAGATCTGAGCGATGAGTGGCATTCCACAAGGATTGATGCTGGGAAGGACTAGTGGTATTTAATATCTTTACAGGCAATGCGGACAGTGGGATCAAGTGCATCCTCAGCATATTTGCAAACTAAGATGAGTGATGCTCTTGATGCACTAGAGGGAAGGGATGCTATCTGTAGAGACCTGGACAGGCTTGAAAGGTGGGTCCATACCAGCCTCATAAAGTTCAGCAAGACCAAGTGCAAGGTTCTGCACCTGGTCAGGGCAATCCCAAGCCAATCCCAAGTTTGGTAGGGCATGGCTTCAGAGCAGCCCCGAGGAGAAGGATTTGGTAGTGCCGGTTGATGGAAGATTCAGTATGAGCTGGCAAAGTGCACTTGCAGCCAAGAAGGCCAATGGTACCCTGGGTTGTATCAAGAGAAGAGTGACAAGGAGGTCAAAGAAGGTAATTCTGCCCCTCCACTGTGTTCTCAGGAGACCCCAACTGGAGTACTGCATCCAGTTCTGGGGCTCCCAACACAAAAAGGACGTAGAGTTGTTGGAGTAGGTCCAGAGGAGGTCCTTAAAGATGACCAGAGGGCTGGAGCACCTCTCCTACAAGGACAGGCCGAGAGAGCTGGGGCTCTTCAGAGACCTTATTGCAGCCTTCCAGTACTTGAAGGGGGCCTACAGTTGGGAATAGACTTTTTAGAAAAGCAGGTAGCAACAACACGAGGGGAAATGGCTTTAAACTATCAGAAAGTAGATTTAGACTAGATATTAGAAAGAAATTCTTTACTGTATTGGTGGTGAGATGGTGGCACAGGTTGCCCAGTGAGTTTGTGAATGCTCCCTCTATGGAAACATTCAAGGACAGGCTGGATGGGGCTTTGAGCAACCTGGTCTAGAGAGAGGAGTCCCTGCTTATAGCAGGGAGGTAGGAACTAGGTAATCTTAAAGGTCCCTTCCAACCAAAATCATTCTGTGATTTTATGATTCTATGATCCAGGTTCTGTTGCTCACTATACTGAGCTCCCTGGTTAATGCGTTTTCAGAAACGGAGGTGCTCATCAAGAGAGAGCAGGCTTTGCCTGTCCAGTTGTGCTGGGAATTCATAACTGCAGGCTTCCCACTGGAAGGTCTGAATTCACTTTGCTTTTTACCAAGAGGTCTGTCAGTCTGTGGGATAATTTCCCCCTGGGAGATAATTAGAGCTCCTGTCTGTGGATGCTTGTAAAACCTGAATGAACAAAAACATGAAATAAAAATTGATAGAAACTATGCTGGAAAGATAGAAATGGTGAGCTAAGCTGGCTTTTCTCTCTGTGAACCTCTGAAAATACTAATAGATTCAATAGGCTGCATATTGTCAGCAAGGAAAGAGACATCTTAAACCTTAACCCTAAACGTTTAAGCCATTGTGACTGCATGTCTTGCATGTGGACAGAATCTTCCCACTTGTGGGTTTTTCTTAGAGTCAGAGGAAAACAAACAATAACAACAAGAACAACAAACACAGCTGAACAAATTTAGGACAATCATGCTAATTATAATGGAAGTTTTCTCCCATAGGCTTTGGCCAGTAGGCTATTTCTTAAAATCTTAGCTGATTTTCAAAGACTACAACTTTAGTCTCAATGTGGCCAAAGAGTCTATAGAGAGTAAAAGACTCTTGTGTATTAAGCAAAAGACCAAAAGTTATTGATCATGTAAATTTTAAGTATTTAACATTTTTAATGAATGTTCAGAATGAATGGCATATGCACTGAAGCAATAACACTAATTCTGCTCTTGATTTTCTGAAAGATTGATCTGAATACACAAGGTAACAGCTGCCTGGTCAATACCTTCAAAATTTCACCCTAGTACTATTAATAAGAGCTCTCAGTGAAGTGCATCATAACACTGCAAAAATGATACCACACCTCAGCAAGTAACACTGTGCACTGTTCAACGTGTCTTGCTTCAGTGGAATTCTTCAGTTTTCCACAGAAAAGAAAATGAAACCTGTGTGTAGTGTGAACCAGCTGGCAGCTCTTTAAATTAGATAGGCATGAGCTACTGATAAGATTGGACGCTCCTCCAGATGCTGCCACAATTAAAAAGAAAATAGTTTTCCTTATAATGAGACACCCACATAATTTTTAGCTGTCAAGAGACTGGCATATTTTGACAATTTAACTAAAATAGGTGCTTTCAGGGAAGAATTATAAAAGCTTTATCTCTTCTTGCTGAGGAGCTCATTTTTTCCCCTATCCAGTGCTGCTCAAAAAACAACAACAACAACAAAAAACAGCCAAAATCCAAACCAATACAAAAGAAAACAAAAAAAAAAAAAAAAAAAAAAAAAAAAAAAGAAAGAAAGACAAAAAACCCTGGATGTGCTGTGAGAACTTTAATGGGAATTATGAGACTTGTTCAGAATACAACAGCAATGAACCACTCTTCTCTAGATAAGCTAATGTATGGGGGCATTAAAATACCCACCAGAGGCTTTTGCTTCTATTTTGTTAAGTATGCAGGATAGTGACAAGGCAAACTCAGAAGATTCACAGGTTTTATCTCCTTTTTACTATGGCTACAGTTTGTCCAACTGAAATTAGAATCTAAAATTAGGTGAGACACCTTGTCCAGACTAGATGCTTTGTTTTAGACTGGATGTTATATTTCTTCCCTTCTAACACAGAATGAAGCACTTAAATTATCAGGGATTTCAGATAGAGAAACTGCATTTTTGCAGCCCTTTTCAAGCCATTGCACCAGTGCAAAATAAAAGTGTTTCCAGACCAGATGTGAATCTCTCTTCGTGTAGCTCTACAAAATGTAGACATGCTCTCACATTATAATTCTTGCTATACGCTACTTTACACTGTATGTGGTCAAGCACCTACTCAGGAAATTCCCAGGATGGAGATGTAATCTACTGAAATGTGTGGCTGAGGGAGAGGCATCCATTTTTGTCCCGGATTTAAAGGATAGGATAGGAAAGATGCAGAAAAACTTCTTTATAGTGAGGGTGACAGAGCACAGGAGCAGGTTGCCCAGAGAGGTTGTGGAGTTTCCTTGTATGAAGATATTCAAACCCATCTGGATATTTACCTGTGCAACCTGTTGTGCCTTAGTAGGGGGGTTGGACGCGATCTCTTGAAGTCTCTTCCAACCCCTGAAAGTATGTGATTCTGTGAATGTGAGACAAATTAAAAATAAGCATAGGTAATGGATTATCTTGCTGGCTATCAGACAGGACATCAGTTTCCTTCTCCTGCATAGCCAGTGCATAGGTCAACACTGTACCAATTAAAGCTTCATGGAGAGCCCTGGCTTGCTTGCTCATCATCATCACAAAAGGAAAACAAATGCATGGAACCAAATTCCTCTCCATTCTGGGTGTTGGTTTGTTTTTCTGTTTGTTTGTTTTTTCCCCTCTTTTATAGAAGCAGCAGATATTTCATGTAGATGAATGGTTCAGAACTGTTAGCTGTAAGATTGCAAACATCTCCTTGACTAATGTTGCAAATTAAGAGGTGTCTCACCTACACTAAGGTGGCCTCCACCAGCACTGATTGAACTATAATGTAAAGGAAGATACCAGAGTTCAGAAAACATTGATAGATTACTTCAGTCAGTCAGTAACTATGATTTTCAATATCCTGAACCTCTATGAACTACTGCTGTATACCAATTAATTAATTTATAGCATTGGTAAAGAATATGAATATAGCTTATCTAGCATACTGTCAGTCTGTGATATTCCACATCTTTTGTTTAGAATTTAGCCTGCAACATCCTTATATCCAAGTTATTGGGTTAGCTCCAGCATGAAAGAATGGCATCAGTCCATGTCTGTGATCAGCCTGACAAAAATGCTGTGCATTCAGCACAGTATAGTGACACATCACCTAATGCTTCCCTGGCGCTGTGAAACAGCAGTTCTTCCCACTCATTGGAAAGAAACATGTCCTCTGGGAACTCGTGTCTTGTATCATCTGTCTTGCAACTTTTCCAATTTCCTGAAGCTAAATGAAAACTATATTTGCTTTTTAGAAACAAAGATTAAGGTATCCGTTTGAATTCCATGTATGCATTATAGCAGGCTATGGTAGCAAAGGCAAGGTTAAATATTCATTAGGCAGCTGATGTCACTAGTGTAGATCATCGACTGGAGAGAGATTGCAAGATTTTATTATTATCTACCCTAAATAGATAGGATTTAATGCTGACACATTGACATCTGTGAATATTACATAAAATGGTCTTAAAAAACACAAAATAAGTCTTGGTAAAGCTATCCTAACAAGTTCCCATAGCTAAAACACTGGGATCTTCGTTATTGCTTTTTAGTGTATGTTCAATTTCAGATAAATAACGTTTAATCAAAACAATAAAAAAAAAAAATCACATACATGCACAAATTTTATAGCCTATTTCTATTCTAAGCTTTTAAAAAGGACTTAAAAAAAAAAAAAAAAAGGAATCTCTTCTTTTTAAAGTGTATTTTTAATTGTTGAATAATTTAGCTCCTAGGTAAAACTATTAATCAAACTGTGAGTCAGCATCCCCTTTTTATGGACTCCACAAAGATAACTCCACGACAGCATCAAAGCCAATAAACTCGGTCATCAGTCAGATGCAACTCCAGACTGCCAGTCATCCTAGAGACTCATTTAATACATCTCTCCAAATATTTGCTGTCTGATTTTAATGTTCAGAACATCTGCTGTCAACAAAGAAAAATTAAGGGAAATGGTTTTTGATTTGCATCCTTTTATGATTAGGTATTCCGGGCACATATTGTCACTATTCCTTTTACTGATGGCATTTGGAAGCATGCCTTTATCAATCATTTCTTTTTGTTCACTTTATTTGGTTGTTTTATCCTTTTTTTGTTTGTTTGCTTTGTTTTTTTTTTGTTTTGTTTTTCTTCTTAATGGTAAGGTTCTCTCTGTTCCCTGAGAGTAGAAATTTAGAGAATTTAGGTGATGATAAAAACCTGAGCATTGCTGGAAGTGATTGTAAAAAAAAGAATGCTTGGGTTGGAGAAGAGGAAATTACATGGTTGGGGGGAGGGGTAGTTATTGTCCAAGCCAAAGAATCAGATGATTTTCAGCATAGATAGTGACTGGTGTCTAAATGAAAGCAACATTACTAAACCTGCACTTTACATCCACACACGCAGAGGGAAAGCAAGCCCTGCGTTAGGGAGCAGAATAGGTGGGCAAGCTGGAGAGCAAGGTCTCCCCCTCTAAGGATCTAGGGAACTGCGGCATTTGGTTGGGGCAGGATTCCAACTGGAGAAAGGCTCAGGGTCAGCCTCAGCCCAGCATTCAAGGCAGCTGCAAGGAGACAGGTCCCAGGCCCAGAAAAGTGAGATCAGCAAATTGGGGTCAGACTGAGTGGAACTAAGTGCTATGTGACTGAGATAGGTGCCATGGGGAGGAGTTGAGCTCTGGGCTGTGACTCCTTCACAACAGCTCTCATTGGCAGACGACACACGTGCCTAACTTTCTCAGGGGGTGATTGCATTTAATGCATCCACAATGTTGTTGAATACAGGAATCAGGCTTCCATTCAGGTCATGGTCATTCACAGTACAAGAGAAAACCCAACAGATAAATAGAAAAAAATAAATGGAACAAAAAGGGTAAGATTTAAAAAATACAGTGCTAACTTGTAAGATAAGCACCACTCACAGTTCTCAAAAAATATGTTGTTTTTACTGTTTTTAAGGAAGTTTTTCTCAATAAATAAGGTGTCAGAAAAAGAGTGTACTGATATGAAGTATGATTAATCCATGCTATCTTTTTGCTTCTTGATGAGTTTGCATGAAAGCTCCGTGAAAATAACAGTTTTGCTGAAATCCTTCATATGAAACTGATTACCTTTTCCCAGAATCTGAAATGCTGTTTACCTGTCCCATAACATGGCTTGCAATATGTCTAAGCCTACTGTGAGTCTGTGGACTAATAAAATACACACGCTATTGTAGTAAGGGAAAAAAATGTCTCTAGATCATTGGACAAATGGGCATAGCAATACAGACGTAAAAGCCACATACTATTTGATATCTTTATCAGTGACATTGACAGTGGGGTCGAGTGCACTCTCAGCAAGTTACTGATACCAAACAATCAACTCAATCTGGTGCAATCAATGCACCAGAGGAATGAGATGCTATGCAGAGGGACCTAGACAGGCTTGAGCAGTGGGTCCAGGTGAACCTTGTGAGGTTCAGCAAATCCAAAGACCTTTTTTGCACCTTGAAATCTTGCACCTGAATCGAGACAATCTCCACTACCAATAAATCTGGGGGATAAAAGGATTGAATGCAGCCCTGCTGAAAAACATCTGGGGGGTGCTGGTGGATGGTAAGTCAGGTAGAAGCCATTAATGTGCCCTTGCATTAAAGAAAGTCAACCTTATCCTGGGCTGTGTGAAAAAGGAGCATGGCCAGCAGGTCAAGGGAAATGATCCTTCCCTTCTACTTTGTGTTGCTGAGGTCTCACCTGGAGTACTGCATCCAGATGTTGAGTACAGGAGAGACATGGATCTGTTGGTGTGCATCTAGAGGAGAGCCACTAAAACAATCCAAAGGATAGAACATCTCTTCCACTAGGACAGGCTGAGAGAGCTGGGGCTCTTTAAGCTTGAAATCATTTCCCCTTGTTCTATCACCACAGAACCTGTTAAAGACTCTGTCCTCTTTTCTCCTGTAGTTCCCCTGTTGACACAAAATGGCCACTATCAGGTTATTTCACAGCCTTCTCTTCTCCACGCTAAAAAGGCCCAGCTCTCTCAGCCTGGATTTAGGTTAGATATAAGGAAGAAGTATTAAACAGTGAGAGTGGTGAGGCAGTGGAACAGATTGCTCAGAGAGCTGGTGGATGCTCTGTCCCTGAAGATTTTCAAGGCAAGGTTGGATCAGGCCTTGGGCAACCTGGTCTAGTTGTGGATATCTCTGATGACCTTTAAAGATCCCTTCTAACTCTAAGGATTCTATGTTTCTATAAAATAATTTCATTATTTTGGGAAAGAAGTTAGAATAATTGTTTTCCAAGATCTTTTGGAAGCTTTAGTATTAATGTTACATGTCAAATGTCACATAGTTTTGATTTCCCATAAGGCACACAAGGTTATTTTTCTATTGTCCCTTAGTTGCCATGATTTGTCCATTCAGTTATGAAGTGTTCATTATCATTTATGTCTTTTCAAGTTCATTCTGCATGTCTGTAAATTATAAACCTTTATTAGGGTTGGCAATGAGTTAGAATTTCACTAATGACTTCAAAAATTATCAGCCTATGCTTCCAACTTCTTCATATCAGTGCCAAATTTGGAAAATTAATTCTTCTTTACACCAGCGTTCTGCGCCAGAAAACATTTGAACAAATGATAGTGCAAGGAGAAGAGTACAGAGAACAGAAAAATGGAGAATGGGGATTGAAATTAATTTGGTTGTTAATCTGAGAAAGGAGTACTTTTACAGCAGTAGACTACTACATGCCAAGAACCATTAAATAAAGATAATTCCAATGAAAAGGTCTTAAGCCCAGACAGAAACCAGAAATATCCACCACTGCAATAGCCTAAGACTAACTCGAACAGTAAATGGAATGGTATTTCAGCATGCAACTTTAAAGCTGAATGGCAGAAACACAAGTAATCTGAGGAGTTTTTCTATGGATATTAGACTTCGTATGCAAACTTACAGTTGATGTTCAGGCAATGTACAAAAACAGCACAATGGAAGAATTTCTCATTTCCTATCAAACTTTATATCAAATCCATACCCATTTGAAGTTATGCTTTCTTTCCTCTAAAACCAACAGAAATTGCTGTTACCTCATTTGTCTTCCGCTAGCAGCCTACCTTTATCATAACTTTGATTGGAGTGTTTAATTTTGTTGATTAGAAACTGATTTACAGAGAGAACCAAGAGAAAGAAATAAAAGGAGGGTGTGCCAAGATTGTGCTTTTCAGACCCTCTTCCTTTCTTTTTTTTTTTTTTTTCTCTTTATTGTGATTTTATACTTTTTGTTTGTTTGTTTGTTTTTGTTTTGTTATGTTTAGTTTCTTCTAATTGGTCACTGTGGAAAGATTTCAAACAGGCTATAATAATGCATGATGACACATTTCATAATGCTACCCTTTTTTATTCTAAATGCATGGCCAATAAAGAATTAATCAGTCTAATAGAAACATTTACTGTTATTCCTGGTTAAAGTAATCAAAGAATCCCAGTCCTCATCACTTCAGAACTGCCTGATCCTTTCAATGTGAAGTCTGAACAAGTCTGTGGCCTTTCCACTTAGATTTATTCCTAGGAAGGTTTGGAGAATAAGGCTATGAACATTGCAGACTAATCCTTTTTGATTGTCAATCTTTAGTCTTTTCTGCATTACATGAATTTTTAAAAATTTCTTAAATATTTTAATGTTGATTTGGCTGACTCATACTTACTTCAGTATATATTATTATCAGTTTTAATGAGAGGATTACTACTTTCATGTTTGAATACTCAAACCTAACCTGATAAATGGATCTGAAAATTTCACTTATCGAATTCAAAACTGAAAATTGAACAAGTTGGAAGAAAACCCTGCCTAAGTATCTCTTGTTGAGTACATACTTTGTGGTTTGATTTATCTATCTATTTATTTCTTTATTTAAAGTCCTACTGTTTTATGAACTTTCCTTCTGACTGTTCTACATAGCCTGATGGGTGTGCATGGCACATTTACAAGTACTCATTGATACCTCTGGTTTATAAGAGCTAGTCAGTACAACTGCAACAGAATTTGGGACAGCAATAAAAGCTGAAGCCCTACGATGCAAATAGAAGACAGAAAGAGAAAAACAATACAAAACAAAACCTAAAGGTAATTTAAATAAATGAATAAATAAATAAATACTTCATTATTTCATGAACAACAATCTTGGAGATGGTACTATTCAAAAACATAGAGGAAGTGCTTGGCTGTTTTAAAGATTTAGAATCAATTTTTTAGTAATTATTTCACCTTGCTTCAGAGATGAAGTCCTATAAGAGCGAATAAGCAACTATAATTATGCAAATATAGTTAGATTCAAGTTTCTGAAAAACATAAAACTAATTTTCAGTGTTTTTTTTTTAATGTACAATTGACCTTTATAGACTGTAAAAATCAGCAGCCATTTAGATATGGGTTTTATGCAATGAAGTCAAATGAATGGGTTAATGTGTAACATGATAGAATCATGCTTGGAACATTATTTCATAATCCACTTAGCTGTTTTTTAGAGCATTTAGGTGGATTTAGTAACCCAAGTAACACTTAAAATCTTCACAGGTAGGGTGAACGTTCCAACAGAGTTGCAGCCTTACAACCCTGCCATTACAGTGTTCCTTCTCCTCAAATCATAGTAGAATTTGACCAAAGTGCTTTTTACATACACATGTTGTTTTTTGGGTGCTAGCAGGCTATTTTGCAGCCATTTCACGGTCTGTGCTGTAACAGAAGACCATCTGACAATTTAAACTCCCCATATAAGCAAGAAAATAAATGCTAGCTCCATTCTTGTAACTATTCTAGTAGTATTGTACTTCCTCTTGCAAGCATCTGCATCATAAAGCACTCTAAAGAAACTGAGCAAAATATGATATATTATTCAGATAGATGAAAGGAGCCTCTAGCCCAGAGACATTTCTCTTTGGTCCTTGGCAAGAGCAAAATTGGATGCAGCAGATGAGTTAAGATGGAAACAACACTGTTAATGACCACATATGAATGAAATGAGACTCTGATTGTGATTACATGTTCCTGCAGAAGCTGTATGAATTAGGTTGCGCTACTTTTTCTTCTTAGTGGGAAAAAAGCAGTGTTTTGTTGACAGCTGCTCCTTCAGTGGGTATGCTAGAAATTTTATATGTTTCTGCGTACTGCTTGCTTTACAGCTGTTCCTGACACCATTTTGAAACTTACTTTTGTTTCTACTGTTACCTTGTCTGTGCTGTCTCCTGATAATTAGCTTTTTCTTCTCTGTAACTGTAGTACTTCACTTTCTACAGCTGCAGTGTTTACTGTCTCTAGATATTTGCCTTGGTATTTGTAATAGATCTGTGTCCCACTCTTCTAGTTTTTCCATCAAGCTGTGATTTCAATAGACTTCACTTCTGCTTCCACTCTTGAACAGAATGGGATAACAAACCTTGGGAAGTGAGAGTGCTTTTTGAATGTACTTAGGAAAGGGATAGAAGTTTTCTTATGGCTTTTGTTTTCCCAAGTTGTTAATAAAATTCTCTGGCTAAGGATAGGTGAATCTGCCAGTTCACCTGATACTTTTACTACTTCTTTTCTTAGATACTTGTCAGAACTACATGTTAACTGTTGGTTTGATACCAAGATCTCGTCTGCTTTGTATACTAAACTTGTCCTAATTCCTTATAATGTTGATTGTAGCCCTGTGCCATAAGTGTTGGCTTCTTTTCACCATATACTCACTGTCAAAATGTTCCTTACATCTTATATGCAGAATAGTAAATATTCATCTTCTTCACCAGAGGCAATTGCTATTACTCAATTCAGTCCTTTTTCTATCAAAGGATCAAGCTATTCCAGAAGTTTCATGTGACTGCTTGGAAGCTAAATAAAGATCTAAATAAAATGGAAACCATATATATATATGGTCTGATCTGTGCTTTAGCTACTAGTTCCTTTAACTCACCTTCCAGCAGTTTCTTCTTCCATTGTCTTTTAGGGATAGCGGAAATGAAAACATCCTTAAGCACTACATTTTTCTCTTTTTCCTGACTCTTTATGCTTTATGTTAACAACTGCAGGAGTTTTTACTGTTTAAAAGTAAAAAGATGAATTTCTCTGTTCACCAGCAGAAGTTAATGAGACTAATTAGTTAATTCCTTTTGGCAGTTATGATTGTGAATGCCAATTAACTTCTTGATCTGCAATAACTTTACAATGTAACAGAAGTTTGGAATTAGTTTCTGAAGATGTAGATATTTTAAACATAAATGTAGAAATAATTTACAAATTATTGTAGGAGATATTGACCTGTTGATTTTTCTTCTTCATAAAGCTAACAAGGAGAAGTATTTCTTAGTTGGCTAACAATTCTTTGTGAATGACCTGTGATCAGCCTATCATGAACATCATAAAAGAAGGTATATGGCAAGGGAGTAAGGAAATTGTCCCAGTAACAGTTAAATGTATATTTCTCTGGAGAAGTATACAGTTTTATGACTTGTGATATCCAAATGGCCAATTTACTTAGATTGCTTTCTCTCCTTGCAGATTAGCAAATTCCTTGTTGATGAGTGGGGTTGCCACATTCTCCCTAGCATAATTAGTATCTATATACTACTTTCTGTGTATTGTTTTGTTTACTTTTTTGGTTTTTTTTATTATTATTATTTTTCTGCTGATTGATATGCCTCTGTGAATTGAGAAGAATGCATTTAGACTTATTTCAATGAAGTCTTCTACTGCCTTTGTGAATAATTCCCTTTCTCAAACAGAACTGTGTTTCTCTGCAGAATTTATCTATAACTGTCTCTTTACTTTCTGAATATCTTCTTACAGAAAAAATAGTTTATATGTATCCCATGACGTTGAAAAACAGCCTAAATGAATTGAAGTTATCTTGCTCCTAGAAATAGTAAAGAACACACAGTTTTTTTGAAGAAAGGTTAAAGAACTTCAAGTTACAATGCAATGTGGCTTTCAACAGAAACAAAAATAATTAAAAACTCTGGAGCATTTTCTTCTTTATTGAATCTTAATATGACAAAGATTAATATTTTTTCTTTTTAAAACAGTGGAGAAATTAACAGAGCTTTTCACTGTGAGAATATCATGAGCTTAGTATGATCTAAGAGCTTATTTGCTCTCATTCTTCGATTTCTTTACAAATGAGTAATTATCTATTACTTAGTTAGTTCCTGTATTTGACTAATTCCCTGCATTTCTAAGAATAACTTCTGTTTGTCAGAAACAGCTATAGTCAGGCATTCACTAATTTCAGATCTGAAAGAAAGAGGTCTGTGACGAATTAGTGGATCCCACTTGGAAATGTGGAGGGTAGCAGAGGTTCAAAAAGAGATTCTGAGTCTTAATTCTCTTATCACAGTTTTTGATCAGTAGTTTATTTTTTTCATCAGGTTCAGTTCATGTTGTATCATCAATTATTATGCAAAAAAAATGTAATATATGTTTATGAATAGCACATTACATCTTAACGTTATCGAGTTTGTAAAAGGAACTGTAGTTACTATCAGTTGATTTCTTCCTGACACCAAATGCAGTAGGGACACAGGGGATGAAAAGACTTGATTTATTATGTTTCCTTTCTTTTTACAATATTATGCATCATTTAGTCCAAAACTGAATAAACCAAAGCCACGAAGTAAAATCATTCCAGATTAATAGTTACGAGTTGTGCCGTATACTTTTTTTTTTAGACAGTGAGAGCTTTTGGGACCTGAGAATGCCATTCCTCATTAGGTAATTAATATGTGGAACATATGACTAAGAATATTTATGTTGGTAACCACCTGATAAATATAATTTCAACTTGTCTTATTTGCATATCTGAGTTGAAAAATATGGGAATCTGCATCTCATGTTGTTCTTTCAAATAGTTACTAAATAGTACTCATTAGTTAGAATAATGCAGCTAGAAACAACAGTAGCATTTTGTTCTTATCAAAGTTATTTTATCTGTTAATAAACATCCTTAGAGAAGCAAGCACTTGCTTCCTTGGAGGAGATTGCTCTTATTAAAATAAATTCCATTTTAAGATGTTTGCTTATGCATTTGTGTAAGATGCTTTTGTTAATTCCCTTTGGTGCCAAGAGAACATAGTGTTAATTTGAAGAATGTAAAATAGACCATTCAAATTTTGAATATATTTTTAAACATCACAGCATTGTGCATATGATAGATTGTTAATGTAGCTTTAAGTTATTGTATTAATGCTGTCTTTCACTTGTTGTACAAGTTTATTATAAAACTCAATAAAACTGTTTTCCTTCCAGAGAGAGGAAAGAATATATGTTGGTGTTAATATACATATTTCTGGTGGTGTTATTAAAGTCCAAGTCACTTTGATGGAGGAGCAGTCTCTGGAGAGAAAATAGAAGGTTTTAATTTATTACCCTTAATCTGCTTTTTAACTAGAAATAGTCAGATTGTTGCAAGATCAGTAAGATCTGTTTAATTAAAAAAGCAGAGTTTACTTCCTATAAGAGTTAGGAATGTCTCCTCTTTGGAGACTTTAAACTATCCTGTAGATTAGGTTGATGTCTTCTGAAATGCTTTTATCATCACTTTGGGGATCTTTGCCTTTGACCATAACTAATGACCTCTGAACAGTCCTTTCAGCCCTCCAGTATCCAGTTTCTTAGTAATACATCTGAAAGTATCTCAAGAATAGAACTCTATGAAGAATTGCTTGCTTAAAAAACACTCGTTACTTACTCAGTTATGTTTTTGTTATTCTTTCCTGTGGATTCTGCCAGTATTCATATTAGAATGTTTTGTGAAAATAACAAGTATTGTTTCACAAGCATTTCCTATTGCATGCTGTTTCTATTGTCTGCGTGGGAAGTAGAGGAGAACCAAAGCATGTGAAAATTTTTCTTTTACTATTTTCTCTACTCCGTTTCTGGCATTAATTAGACGAAAAATATTGTAGAAGTTAATTTAGATAGCAACAAAAACAAAAGATCATTAGAAAGGAAACATGATACAAAACGTTCTTTTATAGTCAAAACTAATCAAGATTCTCCTCTATCATCAATGTTGCATTTATTAGTTAGTTTCATTATATTAATGTTTAAATTGTTCTTTAGTTAGTTCTTGTTGCAGAGTTTTTTTGCTAGTGTTCTTAAACTTCAGGTGATGGCAATACCAACAAAGAAAACTGAGACCAAAAGAAGCCATGCAGTACATCTCTTCAATTTAAATACCTTCAAAATGTATGATCTTGCCAATCATGATGTTGAACTTTACGAACTTAAATATGCCTTTTGAAGGAATTGATGTGATTTCTTAGGCACTCTGAAGAACCTGTTTAAATCTACTATTATTTAGTACCCAATCATTTTTGATAATTCTATTTGCATTTCCACTTCACCTACACTGGCTCATGTAAGTGCAGAAACAGAACTAATTACAGCCTTTGCTTTCATGCTGGTGTGCAAAGCACTTCACTTGGCACCTGCTGTTTTGTGCTGCCAGTCAGATTCTCAGTGCTGGGGTGCCTCCTCTTCTGTGTCCTTGGACTTTTCTTTTACATATGCAGAGACAAATATTGTGTACCAGTTGATTAAAATGCTTCCTGTTTCATTTGTGTACATTTTTCTTGTCAGAAAATGGTTAACCATCCAATCTGTCTACTTGCTGACTTCATTGAATTCTTCTCTTGTACCCAAATTACTGCCAAGCTTCAAGGGCAGGTATCAGGCATGGAGAAACAGTAGAATGTAAGACAAAAATGCAAACAATGAAACCACTTTACTTTAACGGTAGTAAAATAACCTTTCAGGCAGATGTAATATGGGTGCACGCTTAAACAGAAAGGATGCTAGAGTGATCAGTTCTTCAAATCAGAATTTCAACGTTACATCATAATTAACGTTTGTTGATGACTGCTTACCCTATTGGCTGTAGGCAACATTCAGCTTTTACAATTGGGTACGTCGTTAGGTTATGTCATTCCAAATAGGAGGCTTCTTTTCCATCTTCTGATACATAGTTTACTCCAATTATGAGCTCATGTTTCTTTCTCAGTGCTCTTCAGTATACAACATCTTGATTTTGATAGCATAACTGGAGATTTCATTAGCCCAAGTCAGACTTTACATTTGGTATGTTTAAACTGCTCCTACTCCATCTTGTGTTGAAACTTAATCCTAATTGCCATGTATGTATGTACATTCATCTGCTCTCTTTATGTATGCATAGGATTGAAAAGATATGGATGTAATAGTTTTGCAATTATTAGTTATAAATATTTTAGCACTTATCTAATTAC
This sequence comes from Coturnix japonica, assembly GCF_054131305.1. Classification (NCBI taxonomy): domain Eukaryota; kingdom Metazoa; phylum Chordata; class Aves; order Galliformes; family Phasianidae; genus Coturnix; species Coturnix japonica. Next base: position 20,035,623 of record NC_140667.1, on the reverse strand, counting down.
AGCAGTGATGATGTTTAGTTTATTAATTTTATTTATATTTTATTTATATTTTATATTTGATTTTCTTCTGACAATTCTTTTTGATTACAGAGAAACAGAGCATTTTGTTTTTTATTATTATGAAGTATAAGGAGAAAAAAAAACAAAAACAAAGCACTGTAACTTGCTTTTCCATACAGTGCCTATGAAATATCATGAGAGCAGTTATTGTTATGAATTCAGAACTGTAGAATAATCTAATAAGATGGATATGGATTTTTTTCAGTGCAGTTGTTTTCAGAAGTGTATGAAAGCATTGATATAGTTTTAAATGTCACTACAGAAGTATTGTCTCCGGGCGTATTTTAGGTAACTCTGCAAAAAGGTTAGGATACATATTATTCATTGATTATTATTATTTATTTTTCAAATGGGGAAGAAAAGAATAAGTATTGAATATGCAACTGAAAAACAGGAAAATTAGGAAGAGTAACAGATTCTGAAATAAAAATCATAAGAATTCTAAAGTCAAATGGCAGACATCATATTTATCAAAACAGTCTCCCTTCTATCTGTCCGGGACACATAACTGGAAATTCCCATCTACCATGTCATGCATTACAATAGCACTATGGTTTGTCTACAGTGGTATTTCAGCCAGAAATCTACTCACTCACTGCCTATTTTTATGGGGAGAATCATGATATTGTATTCTAATCCTGGTACATTTCTATAAATTAGCAATATTGGAAGCCAAAAGAAAAAGAAATGCCAGTCTACATCAGGACTATACAGTAGGCCTATTTCAACTGCAAAATAGCAAGCATTATCCCAGCATTACAAGTTTAAGGGGAAAAAAATTTAAATATACTTAAATACTGTGCTTCAGCATCAAAGAGGAAAAAAAATAAGAGGTTTTCAGTTGCAGTGGAAAATTTTTGATACAGCTGCATAATTTAAGTTTGTCAGTAAGAATATATAGCTTTTAGCAGGCAAATTGTGTTTTCTAGCTGATGGTCTGAGCATAATGCATAAGATTTGATTGTGAGCAACTGAGATACAATTTAGATTTAAAAAAGTATTTCAATTCACTGAAATAATTTATTTCCTCTAAATGGATAGCAAAAACAACAACAGTAACTATGTATCATTAGCAGCAATTCTAGGGAAAAATAAATGTTGTACTTAATGTGATCTTCACTTAATGTCTTAAAAATTTATGCTCAATAAATGATATGATATGGCTGTAGGGTAACTGAGATCTATATTTCCCATGGTCTGGGCTAGCCTGTACTAGCAATGGCCCTGCCAAAAACTCTTACATACTGAGTAAGCCTCACGGTATGTCCATGCGAGACAAATGATCGTGCCTAAATAAAGTGATTAACCTTTCTAGTGTGCTCCATGTATAAACAGAAAAACCATTAATAGCTCATCTACCAAGCAAGCAGTGGATATCTACATGTTGAATTGGTGCTTCCAGTGATATTTAACATGCATGTGCTGCTGTTGGATAATAGGGATTCTGGATTCAAAGAACCACCTTTACTGCTTTTGAAAAGGTGGTGAATTTACTGCCTGTGAAAACCACTTACTCTTAATATCTGCTGATTGCTCTTGTGCTTTGTGGCAAAGCAATAATTTTTCTTCCTCTCTTTCTCAAGGAAATGAAATAATACTCTTTGGTATATGCTACTCTGGATTCCTCCACTTTAACAGTTGAAGCAAAAATACAGCTGTTGCAAGTGACAAATGTATCTATTTGCAAGGGCTGCACTTGAAGTAATGCCTCCTAATTCATGATGTTGGTCTGTGAAATCAAAGGTGTACATACGTGATGTGGCAGTAGAGACTGAACATTCCCAATATTCACAGATTAGGCCAATTTTAAAGTTTAAAATAGTACTAAGCTACGTTAACATATTGCAAAAAATAGGTTGTTGATGTCAGTGTTCTGTTCTTATATGTGTTTTTACTGTGTATAGTTATCTAAATAGAGCATAGTACCACAGAGTTGATGCTGGTAATGAGGACTGACAGCTGAGATCCTTGATGTTCCAGAGGTCAAGGCAAGTAAACTTTAGAGCTCTTCCATGAGGACAGTCAGAAGAGGAGTTTTGTTTTCCCCCATCTCTCCTCACTCAAGTATGGTGTTTTTATATTGCTTGTTCCCCATCCAAATGGAAGACTTCATCTACTCCCAGTAGAGCTTATCTTGTGTATGATTTTGCTAGTTGTCCTTGTGCGTTCAGCAAGATGTCCTGCTCATTTGCAGTCTCTTGTGCTCTTTATTCTTGATCTTGCAAATTGTTGTATTGTTGTCTGTGTTTTCCTGTGCTGGCTGAGTGCATCTATACAAGTTCTTGTTTGCCTTCTTTGGAGGTCACAGTGCTCACATACTTATGCAAAATGCTTATACAGTATGCCTGGACATGCCATCACATTATTTCAAAATACATTCATTATAATATCTTAGTATGCTTATATTTGGGCTGAAGGCAAGCTAATATTCTTTCTATCTTGATTCACTTTCTATCTTGATTCATGCCATTCTCAAGTATAGGCATTACAGATATCTTTTGCACAGATGTAAAAAGAGACTGCTTTTGGACAGACATTTACTACTGATAAGGAAAAGTTATTGTGTGGGCATCTGCATTCATGTTGTCCTGTGAACAGCTGCAAAGTTTCTTTAATAGCTGAGTAGCCACATGTTTTACCTTTAATAAATGATCTGAATAACAGTACAACACAGGAATCAATACTGCAGCACTGATCCCTTGTCCTTAATGCTGCTGTGTTTACAGGATAGTAGTTCATGATGGCTGATGATTCTGAGTAAAGTAATGCAAGCAATTGGTGAACAAAATACTTGTCTTTGTAAGTGGTAGTAACAATATAGACAGGAAAACACACACACACAAAACATATAAAAAACAACACCATAAGCTTTGTCCTGCATATATAACTTTCTTCGGGGATAGAAAGTCTGACCTTCTAAATCTGTAATGTAATTTCTCCCATTTTGGGGTTATGTTGACACAAAGCATCTGTGTATCCAACATATCTGACTTTGTGTTGCCTTTGGTGAAACTCTCAGAAATCTGTTTAAAAAATAGTCTTTTTAATATGATCCTATTGGTCTGCTCTCAAATCTACTGGAAATAAGATGACATTTTTGGTAAGGAAGATTTCTTTGAACAGTTTCATCTACAGACCATTGGCTTTCCTGAAATACTCTCCTGATGATGTAGGGGTAAAACACAGATTGAGTTTCACAGTTGCCAGTGAAACACTTCCAGCTCTTCTGGGAGTGTTTTCTTTGGTTCATTTGGCTACATTTGTTCAAGGAAGCTTCTCCTTAGCTTTACAAATTTTGTGGTTCGCCTCACAGTCAGTGAAATCCATCTAAATGGTAAATGAGAGTCAAACTTCCTGTCACTAAGACTTATGAGTACCTCATTCTTCTATTTTTTAAAAAAATTTTATTGTATTTTTTTCCTGCAGAGTCCCATTGCAAGGTTCAAATACAAAATTAGGTTTATTTGTTCAGTATAAGACCTAACGTGCTTGCGAAGTCACTCTCAGTGATTTCCAAGTAGATGATAGTTTTCATATTCCAGCTGCAAGCAATCTTGAAAATGCAGTAGGTGCTATTTATGTTCCCACAATAACATCACAGATCTCATGGAAATAGCTGAGTTCTTCTAGCTCATCTCAGATGATTTCACATGCATTCAGAATACACAATGCCTCCTCTGTGCAGGAGTGCCCACTAGTGGGAAAACTAGTGGCTACCTAAATGCCAATTCTAACGTCAGTCCTTAAGCCCTTGCTCCAGAACTTTTTAAAATAATAATTTAGAACAAGCAGCCAGAGTCGCATCATTTGCTGATGGCCTAGAGACAAAAATGTTTATTCACCAGGATGTTTTTGGACCCTTGTTTCTGCCACGGGATCTTAGCCATACACAGGTGCATGTTTCTGGGGAATATGGAAAAAAAAAAAGAAAAAAAAAAAGTGAAGAGCTGGTGCAGCAGTTGTAGGTTTATTAGCCATTTCTGATACTACCCATCCCTTTAGCTACTCAGAGAAACAATCATTTAGGAAACATGGTGATTAACAGCTGAAGAGGAAGGCTACTGCTTAATATTCATCTGTATTAAATCATTTCCACTCTACTGCATTCAGGATCATTAAAATATAACACCTTCAAATAGATTTCATATGTGTTCGGTAAACCTGCTTTAGAGGGAAGAAAGAACCTTGTTTCCTTTTGCATAGTGTGAACCTAGGGCTGGTCAGAAACTTTCAGCTCTTGCAAGATTGAAATAGAGTTAAAACCTTGGTCAGGATAGTTATTTATTTGAGCAGTCCAAGTAATGTAAACTGTGAGAACTGCGGGGCTTTTGATGTGTGCAGCTATCATGCTTGTATCTGTAAAGCTATTTTTTTTTAATACCAAACCCTTTAGATGGGGTATATAATAATGTGTGTGTGTGTATATATATACATAAGTATTTCTTGAGTGTCTACAATTAGTAGAGTATTTACTATTGCCTGCTTGATTTATTTATTTATTTATTTATTTTGCATGATATGATCTGACTGTTAAGAAAGTCTGTTTTAAGCAAGCTTTTGGTTTGTTCTGAAGCTTGAAAATGAAAGTATATTTCTAGCCCATGAGAAAAATAAACCACAAGGACTCTGCCTCAGTATGCATGCTTTTGTCAGGATGAAGGGTGTGAATTGTAGTTTAACATTCAGCAAAGATATTCCATGAGCTATTCCTATGCACAGCATCTATAGTTCCATAAGTCCTCAGGTAAATAATTTTCTACATGCACGAAAATTATCTAACTGTGCATTGATTATTGAGGGCAAATTAGAGAATGTATGTATTTAATATTCTACCAGCAGTTTGATTAATGCCATTCTGTTTCAAGCTGATTAGAATCCTTAGGTAAGATGGAGCTCTTTACTAAATCTAGAGAATGTCAGTCAAACAAAAGGTGTTTTATCAGTTTCCTCGTGAAAGGTACATGAATGGGAGCATTAGATTTAAAAGAGTAAACATGAAAAGAAACTGCTTATCACTGAGCATTTGATACTGACTGCAGTTTTGAACTAGAATATACATATATCACATAAAAATATACTCTTTTATTGCCTTTTCCTCAAGCCATGAAATTTTACATACTACTGTATAGAAAATTTTGAATCTTCAGTGGAAAAAATTTAACTTCTCACCAGCATGGATTAGATATTCTGTTTTGTTACATAAGGTGATAGAAATATAGCTAACCTTGAATTTGAGTTCTTTCTGTAGGGTAAAATATTTCTGATAACACTGTTGGCTGAAAGGCTTACAGTGCTGAATTATCTCACCATCCTTTAGATTCTAATAAAGGTCATTTTCTGATAACAGATTTCATAGTGATACTAATATTCCAACACAATTAAATATTTCTAGAGCAAATGCAGAAGAATAAAGTTTGCAGTGAGCAAGAGGCCATTTATGTCATCCTTTTCTATGGCTATATTAGAATGGCATAAAAGATTTGTAGTGTGTTTTTGAGGAGGATTGGATATCTCTAATAGGCCTTATGGGGGAGGAGGGGAACTGCTTTGGATTAGCTTTGCTTTAGTACAAGGAATTGTGTGGATTAATTACTGAAATGCGTCAGATGAGCACTGTATGCACATATTTCAGTATAGTTTCACCCAAAAGAAATAAAACTTGTATGCTCTGGGACTGTTCTCTGAGGCAAGCTGGTGTTCTGTGACCAGACACAATCAGTTTTGTTTCAAGACTGCACCCTTGATCCTCACTAAAACACTAATGTACGCATCGCGTTGTCTTAGTTTATCAAAGAAGATTCAGCTTCAGTTGTCCCTAAATGCAGCATCCAGACAATATATCTGAACAAAGACTCCATTTGCTTAGTTTACTAATTGCCACGCACTGAATCAGAGAAATCAGCACTGTAGATATTATTTTCTGGGGGGCTTATTTATAATTATGATGGCAGGATAGAAAGTTCTTGCATTTTAATTTGCTGCTGGAACTTCAGCTTGACTTAAGCTGGAAGATATGTCCTATAGTAGCAACTAACCTCTCTTTGAGACAGTAGTTAAAAAATAAATGCAAGCCTTTTCTCATCTATTCTCCACAAGATAAGGACAATTCTTGAGAATTAAGGTTTTCATACCTTAAAAAAAAAAGGGGGGGGGGGGTGTTAAACAGAAAGTGTAAAAATGACTGAACATGGATGTTCTGTACCATTATCTCCCTACCAGGCTCATGAAAATGATAGGACTGGGGGAAGCCTATAGAATAAATTAATTACTTTCTAATAGTTTTCTTTCAAATGTGCTTTAGTCCTGAACAAAAATACTCATAAATTTTGCTTTCAAGGATAATTACTCATCTTTATTTTATTTATTTATTTATTTATTTATTTATTTATTTTCAGAGAATAAGATGTTTCTGCCTTTACAGAAGAAAGGTAAGACTTTAACTCTTGATTTTTCATCTTTCTGGCTTCTTTCTTCTGTGAGTGTATGACATACAAATAGAAACAGTTCTCTGTAATGCTCTTATTGTTTCTGAACGATAATAGGTGCTAAGGAATAAGGGAAATAGTGGTTTGCACTGACAAGAAGCTAGAGTGTGGAACAACAGATGGGGATGCATTCAGTCAAACCAGTCTTTTTTGCCTAGCCTTGTAGCTGGTTAATATAGAACCAAATGTTGGTGGTTTACTAATCATGTTTCAGTTGTGGAAAATTTATATGGGACTAAAAAGAAGTGTTCACTCTAATTGCATTGTTATCTCCACAGTCGTTATGTCTATCTCAGAAAACTAAGTGCAGTGATGAGTTTTCAAAGTGTTCTACATTTCTATGACAATTCATCTAACAGCTTTACAGGTGCAATGAGCAACCAGGCAACTGCAACAGTTTGCAAATTGCTAACCTAGCATTTCTGGAGGTCATACTTGTCTTCAGATAGCAATCAGCAAGCCCTAATTTGGCTTAGTCAGATACAACTTCCAGCAGATTACACATACAGTTCCTTTGTTGACATTATTCTACATTTTTGTGTTTTCTTTTAACTGACTTCTTAAATTTTGTATTCTAAGAAGTAATTTCCTGTCTGAAATATTTATTTTAAAGGTGGAAAATCTCTTTTGCAATTGGAGTGGTTTCAGAATTTATAGTATGATCAGCCATGGTCTCTCTACTGAGACTTACAGAGGCATTGTTAATATAGGTTGACCTTCTAGCATACTGTTGTGGTGATGAATAGAAATCTTTACTCAAGTAATCATTTTATATTGTCCACTGAAGACACTGAAGCATGTTCTTTCTGATACCTATGAGAGAGCTAGACAGCTTGACAGTTATACATACATTGTATGTAAATATCACTCAAACAAGTAAATTAGAAGAATTTCTCATTTTGGATTCAAAACATAAAAACATAGTCATCCTCAGCTTGTAAGCACAAATACTTCTGCTGCTTGGATGTCTGCTTTTCCCTAGGGCTTTTAAATAGATAACTTATTGAAGTCATGTGCCTGAGTTGCAGAGAACACAGTACCTAACTGAACTCTTGGAGTTGTGAGGGAATAAAGTGGCTAAAACCTAAAACCTAATGGTTAATGGAAGCTCATTCCTAAAACATAACAGTTAATGATCTGCCTCATCTGTTATTTTGTTGTTTCTGGTATGTGCTAAATAATCTTTCTCAATAAACACAACAGTAAAGTGTGAGAAGTTCTGTTTAATAAATATATAAATTTATAAGCTATGATGTACAAATATAAACTATATTTACAAATCTTGTTTACTTGCTTAGAGAAATAAGGTACTTTTGAAAAGGTCAGATTTCATTTTTATGCTGTTACTGACAGAATGGCTGCATTTTGCTGACCGAGAGCTCTGTGTACCTGTGAAATTATTTGAAGAATTTATAAGCTCATTACCAGTTTACCTAATATGAAGTAATGATTTGTCTCCTGTCATTCCTTGACATTGAGTAATATTTGAGTAATAGCATTGTAAAGTGTTTCAAAGGCAAATCCAGTTGGTTTTCAGCAGTGGTAAAGAGAGAAGACTCCAGAGTGCAAGGCTAGTAGCCACTAAGAACAAAATTGTGGATTAGGTGACATTAGTTCTGTTCAAACTGTTCATCTGATTTATTTTTCCTTATAATTTGAAAGCAAGCAGAGTAATTATATCAAATCCTATGGATTTGTTTATATGTTTTCTAAGGAAAAAAAATATCATGTAAACTGTAATCAGATACTATCTATCATGGAAGACTCACAAATAGCTGTATTTTCAATGGAATAATATCATCAGTGAATGCAGCTGATAGCAGAGATGGAAGGATCTTTAGCTGGAGTTCTACATTGTGATTTATCACTTTACATTAACTTGCAATAACTCACTGGAAAAAAAAAAAAAGACAAAGGAAAAAAAAAAAAAAAAAAAAGACAAAGAGCATAGAGACAGGGGCATATATAATTGGTTGGCTTTTAGTCCTGGACTTAAATGCAAGTATAGCTATCATCAAATACTCTCTTTACTGCATAATAGAAAGTTAAGCCTTGTAATGACCTGTTTGGCTGTGTGGAACAGAAACAGTCTAATGAGTCGCTGCTATACACTACAAACTTGCATAAAACATGGAAGTTACATGTAGAACAAACATCTTTTCAGTTACAAGCTAAGGAACGGGAGACATAAAGCCATGGCATAGGGAGAGAGAAGTAGTAGGGATTGGCAGTAGGTCCTCTCTTCTTTGTGCAATGCACTGCATAATTTAGTTCTTCCCTGTCATCCTGACATTCTAATGAGGGATACAATCACAGTCTGCGATTCTGAAACTAAGAGATGAAATGTTAACTACTTCCTCTGCACAGGAGCAGGAATTCAAGTAAGAAGCCAATTTTTTCAGGAAATTTGAGGACTCTTTTCAAGAACAAGAACAGTACTTTTAGAAGAATCAGAATGTTGCTGACTTCTTGTTCCAAACACTTGATCTCCTATAACATATATTTCTAATGAGTCAGAGGAAAATATTTTTTTTCCAACTGTCATATTCTTCACAGAATCTTTAGGATCAGTGCAATATTCAATTTTTTCTTAAACATATTTAACACTACATGATGAGTTTTTTTGTGTTTTGTTTTGTTTGTGATATTCTTATGAGTATGGCTGTTGAAATGCGTTTCCTAATAGAAATCATCAGTACCGCAGACAAGTTAGATTTGCTGTTACTCAAGACTTAGATCCATGTTACTGATCCAGCTGGCAAAAACTCTACTGTGGCATTTATCACTAAATATCACTGAAGTAGAAAACAATCATATGGTTTGGCTGTAAACAAGAAAAAAAGATATTTTGTTCTCATTGATATGTTCTGGTAATAGACACCAGGATATTTCTTTCCACCTGGGGTTGTGTGGTTGGTTCTTCTGTGTGGCACTGACTCATGAAGTAGTTCACTGTGTACTGTCAGAAGTTATAGAACATTTTTGAAACTTGAATAATATTTTATTTTCAATAAAATCTGAAAAGAGTGATGAGCCTGAGCGTAACCTGGCTCCCTCTGCTTTCTTGATGTCTTAGAGAATACCAAACATACATTTTACCTATTTTGTATATGCACAAAATTTTGCTTTTAGTTCTAAATATATTTGCATGAAGACAGGATTTATATTGCCTGCTTCATTGACTTCTGCTTCTTTTTCTATTCTGAAAGTCATTATCCTCTGAATGTGAATCCCGGACTTCTCTACTGCTAATTGTGATGTGTAAAACAGGATTATGACTCTAGATGAAGAATAAGCAGCTGGAACAGATGAATAAAATGAAAGTCATCCTTGTATGAAACATAAAGTGTATTTTCCTTTCCATTTGCTTCTTTAAAGACATCAGAGAGGATATGACTGTAATCTGAGGGCTCTTGTTCATTTTAATGTAAAAGGAATACAAATATTGATTCTCCTATCATAACATTAATGAGGGATGGAGAATATCCACCACTTGAAAGGTATCTTTTTACTGGTTCAGGTCACCAGCTTCTATGACCAGCTGAGGCTTCAGATGTGGAGTGAGGATTGCTCCAAAAGTAATGTGTCCTGTTTTATTACAGTAGCCCACAACATGAGATGTGGATGTTGGTGGTAGAATTGGTAGAGGTTGAACTTACCTGCCAGTATTCTGTTACATTTTGTTGCTGTGTGATGGCAGTGGAAGGGAGACTGGCAAAAGAGCATTTGACAATGAAATGTATATGAAGCAAAGGTGTGGCACTGAATCCCTCCAAAAGAAAAAAATTGCACCCACTGACATTCATCAACACTTGCTGTACGTTTGTGGAGACCAAACAGTGGATGTGAGCACAGTGAGGTGGTGAATGGTATGTTCCAGCAGTGATGACAGCAGGCTACCTTTGCTGATACAGATTTTTTAAACTGTGGCATGCAAGCTTTTTTTCATAGTCAGCCAAAATTCATAGCTAATGGTGGTAACTGTTGAGGAATAGTTCTTTGTAGCTGATAATTTGTGCTCTTTTTGTCTATTGAAATTTCCATAGAAATACATAGGAGGCATTACTTTCAGATCAACCTAGGTACATAAGCCAGAGTTGAATGAAAGATATTTTTCATGTCATGTTTCAAATGGTATTCAATATCTTCAGCCAAATTTCATAGCTAATGGTGGTAACTGTTGAGGAATAGTTCTTTGTAGCTGATAATTTGTGCTCTTTTTGTCTATTGAAATTTCCATAGAAATACATAGGAGGCATTACTTTCAGATCAACCTAGGTACATAAGCCAGAGTTGAATGAAAGATATTTTTCATGTCATGTTTCAAATGGTATTCAATATCTTCAGCCATTTAATCATCTTCCTTCTATATGTACAGAGCACAATCATAGGTCATAGAAACTTGAACACAAATGTAAATTTTCAAAATATCTACCTTTATATCTGCCAATCCATTGTGAAGTTTGTGAGGAAATGTTTCAGTCTATGACGTGCCTGAGCTCTGTTTTATTTAGTAAAGCCAGGAACATTTTTCTTCTCATCACATGCATTAAATAAACTGCTGCTGTACAGAGAAAATGAAGCAAAATAGGGGCGAATATTTTCAGAAACATATTGGAGTACAGAGTTAATATGCATGTTACTAATTAGTATAAGAATACCAGAACTGCCTCTTTCTGTCAAAACATAGCTGTGAGATACTTGTCCAAGCAGGGGTATATATTGGTTAAAAAATAGAGGCATGTGTATTCTCACACTCCTCCAGGGAACTGCAGTTGGTGTCCCTATAAATATCTACTTTATTCCACATTTTATTGAAATGTGAGATAATTTTTTGCTCTTCATTTCCCAATATTGCTCATGTCAAGGGCTTGGACACTTAGTTATAGTCTACTTCATTTAAAAAGGAGAGGATTTTCAAGTTAGCATCCAAGTGTTGCTAAATACTGTTAAGAAGTGGTAAGAGGAAAGAGAAAGCAGTTGCTGCAAGCAGTAGCTGTCAGTAGTTTAGACTTCTTCCTTTCTTGTAAATGTATAATTTTATTTTTTTCAAAATCAGGAAGCTTGCACTCTTCTTTTCTATCCGAGCAGAAGGTCAGAGGATATTGGGAAAGCTTGTCTGGAAGGTCTCTTTTCAGTGGCAATTAACTGTCTTCCACATACAGAGTACAATATAAAAAAAAAAGAGAAGGCAGAACAGGATGAAATATAAAATATACAATGCCAGAACTTGGAGCGATCTGACAAGCATGACAGTAAATTGGTGTAAGTTATAGTGTTTTGCTTCAGCTTATGGGCTCAGAGCTGGATTCACCTCTTGCCAGTGATGAGTCTGGCAAAGGGACTAAAGAATTAGGCACAGTGTCTGCTTTTGGCTGTCAGCAGACTATTTCAGCAGTAAGAAATGCATGAAGCATGAAAAATGACCAACAGGACAAGAACTAAGAATCTGCCTGGCATGTCCTCTATACAGAAACATTCTGAATGGCACTGAGCCTGTACCATTGTCCATTTTAAGTAAGGATTTGTGAGATTTTTTAGTAGATTCAATTTGGATCAGCTCTCAAAAACCCAGGCTTACTCTCAGTTTTAGGTTATAATTGTTGTTATTTCTATTATCATTTTATGTAGAAAAAATAATTAACTGAAACTGGTTAATGAAGCAACTGTAGTAGGAGATGTGGCTTTATTGTGCAAAGGATCAGTGTTTGGTTTAGTTTTTTTTTTGTATTCTCCACGTAATCTGTCCTCATTGTGTACTCTAATCTTTTCCTCCTGAGCACTTCTGTTGCATTCTGGGCATTTAATTATGTCAGTTAGTAAGGCCAGCAGCTCCTGGTACACCACAGTTGCCCAGCAGTACATATCTTGCCTATGAGAGTGGATTGTACTACGCAAGTTGTCAGCTTTTAAGTATCATTAAAAAGAGCTTGACATAATTTGCAAATGTTTACAAGCCGCTGTATATTAACTCCTTGGAACAGGACCCAGAATTCTGTTTGCCTTTTTAAAATCCCTAAAGAATGCAGCTCTTGTCCAACAACATGGTTTTCAGGGCTGCTGAAAAACTAATAGCAATTACTAGAAAAACATGAGAAATTTAGTTAAAGATCTCACAGATTCTTCATTTTCACCAGTTTCACTACTGGGAAAGTGCTAGACCCCCTCGTCTTTCCCAAACCTAGGCAAGATGGTTTTTCTGCTTCAATTCTAGCATGTGTTTGTTTTTCCCCATCATTTTGCACCAATGCTTTAAGCAGATGGAAATGACTCTAACAAAAAGCCAGGTGCATCCACTGGCGGCTTCCCTGCTAAAAGGGATTTGTCAGATGTTTCTTCCACCTGTGAATTGACTGCCCAGTCTCAGCCAGCTCCTGTGAATGCAATTATTCTGCTCTATTTAAAAAAGCCGAAACAAATTCAAGTTGATTCTGTCAAAAAATTGGCTACCATTACTATTTCTCTCCATTTATTAACAACAAAATAATTTATTTGACTACCAGTTTGATTTTGAATTTGAGCACATATCCTGATCTAATTTCTATAATGTTATTTCAGATGTAGACCAGACCAATTTCAATCAGCATCTATTCTACACTCTTTAAGGGATAAGCAGATATTTATATTCACATCTTTAACTCTGTTCCTAAAGAGTAAAATCTCATCATTCTCTGAGAATAGATGAGTCATATTAAGGCAGTAACAGGAGGCTATGCATGCATGGCTTCACATGTTCTGCTACCTGGATGGAGGGATGTAGATATTGAGCAACTGTGGCCTCCATGGATTTCAATATCCCTAGGCTTTGAGATACCCCCTTCCTTTATAAAGAGCAAACATATTTTTTCAATAAGAAAAAGCAAAGCAAGATCTATTCTTTTACCTGACTTTCCTAGCCTGACGTGAGCAGGCTCATTAAGCAGAATAAAAAGTTTCAAAATGAAATTAATCACTATTCTAAAATAATAATAAAAAATTTAGAGTAAAGCATAGAGCAGATTCCACATTAATGAAGTGAAGCACAAAACTTCACATGTAGGTTACTACAATGCAAAGATCATTGTATTAGCTCTTTGATCAGCTCTTTGTGCTTATCAAACGCACTCGGTTTGCAGCAGCAGTCTTCACATTAATGTACAGCTAGACAGATTTGTGGAAGTTACAAACTGAGAGTAGAAAAGAAAAGCAGCAGCCCAGCATGAGAAAGGAAAACTCACAGCCAAAGCAGCACTAGGCAAACTGTTTAAGACTGGGTTTTTCTGGATGCTGGTCGCCCAGTACTGTGCAAAGAAAATGGAGTCCTGATGTTGCAAAGACTCCCAAGATGAAAATCCAAAGTGGATCAGAATGTTCGCCAAGCTTTCTGATATGGGCTGTATGTCCTGGTGTCAGATCCTGTTCCATTTATGCCATAATAGATGCAAATGGCCAGTCTTACTTTTGAGCCTTCCAGTCATAATGTAACAACTACAGCCTAGGTAATATGCAGTTTAAGTTATTATAGTCTCATTTTGTGTGGCTTCACGTTTCAGCTATAAACATATTTTTGCCTGCTAAACAGTGAATCAACTTCTGTATTTTCCCAAATGTTACCCATATTAGCATTTTTAAATTGCTGAAACCAGGTGGTTTTGTTTCTTTGTTTGTTTGTTTTGGAGGAGGAAGAATAATAGTAAGTGCAGCCATGGTTTTGTTTCATTTCAGAAATAATATGATGTAACATGCCAGAATTGTTTTAAAGCTCATTGCAGTTCTTTTTAGAGATAATTTTCAGTATTTGTGGAAGCATTACGTCCATCCGGTCAGCTGAGCGTGTTCACAGTTAAACAAGGTTTTCTTCCCAGCTAGAAAAATTCAATATTAAAATCCATGAGCAGCTTAGTCACAAGTGACTCGCTTTTGCAGCAGAAAACTTTAGTTCTGGCACTACCAGAACTAAAAAACTGGTGACTGAGTTTTGTGATATTTACTAGTCAAGACAGATATATAATTGGGCTCAGGTTTCTGCTAATAAGTTCGTTGCTCATTTAATATTTGTTCAGTAACTTACATGAGCAAATGTCAGCCAGTAGGGTATTTGTGAACTGTTCACTTTGATTGTTTGCTATGCCGTTGGTCAATTTGCCTAACTGGCCGAATGACGGAAACATTTTAAACAGGTGAAAAATAAAAAGCATCAAACACTGCCCATCCCAATGTGAAAATGCTGACAAAAAAACAACAAAAAAACAACAAACCAACTCTACATTAAAATGCACTAAACTGGTGGAAATTTCAGACATTTCTGTGATACCCCATCTTCATCTTTTCACGCCTTGAGTAATACAACACAGTAAGATGGAGTTTATTGTACTTGATAGAAGTAACAATTACATTGGTTCCTATCAAATTGCCAATAAATGATTGCCTGGAATTCCATGTGAAAAATAATGGGAAGCCTCCCACCCACTGCAAGGAGGAATAGGATTTATTCAGCCAAAATAGGCAGAATGTGACAAAACATGCTGAATTGTATCATGGTTCTTGTAGCTACTTCCACGGGGTATAAAGCAAAACAACAGCATCAGTTTTATTTTTTAATACATTATGTCTAGACTGGGGATGTTTACACTGGAGGTGTTTTTCTCATAAGAGAAAAGAAGAAAAGACAACAGTGTTTAGAAAATAAAAATAACCAGCTTTTTCTTTCAGTTTTGTTATACATTCTAATAGGGCTACTGTCAGAGATTGGTATTTTTCTTGTTTCTTTTCTTGATTTAAACAAACAAACAAACAAAAACATTATATTCTTAATAATTATTGAGGCAGATCCTGAACTTCAGCAGAGTTACAGTCAGGTTGTCACACTGTAGTTACACAGATTTAGGCCAGCTGTGCATCTGATGTGTGCTGGCATAAACCAGTAGAAAAAATGGGGATTCACTTCCTTAAGCATAATTTGAAGAAGACTACATGCTGTTAAGAATCTTCTGTACAGCATAAATATTTATACACTGTATCAAAAGGAATTTTTTGTCAGCCCAGTAGTAGTTTTTTAAGAGTTGTAAAAAATTTGAATGCTGACCAGTTTATGGAATGCTACTTAATAGTTTAAATAGCTAAAATTAACATCAGTATCTTTTTTAGAAGATACATGAAATATGATATTTTCAAATTTGTTTTGAAAGGCATTTAAGGTGCAGTATTTTTCCTTAGGCTGTCAAACACAGTACAGCTTCCTACAAGCCCTAGACCTGTGTGGTTACAGTACCACTGCTGTGAAAAGATTAGGTTGAACAGTAGGACTTGCTCCCACATGGCTTATCCCAAGTTCATGGCCTTTGTTAAAGAAGTGAAAGTACAGACAGTGATACTTTGCATCTTTCTGTGTGTAGCTTCATGCACAGTTCTTGATATCTTCACACGGTTAATTTAGTTTTTAAAAAAGCTTCTCAGAGTGGATGGGTTCTGTTAATAAAGTACTATAAATTAGAAGTTCATAGAAAACTGACTGGGCTCAATAGCATGCAACAGCACCAATTCTCTTATGGGACTAAGGTCAGGTGGAAACTAATGATCAGGAATTCTACAAAACATACCAGCTGAAATACCCAAATCTTCCTTAGATTTGCCAGTATTTTAGACCATATCCTGTTTCCATATATCTAATCCATCTTAAACAAATACAGCTTCTTTTGTTATACACATCTAAGAATAATCTACACTGAGACTAATTAAAGGTATTGAATAATTCAGCTATATCAATACAATTATATCAGGAATCTAATTTTATATTCCTGCCATTTGTAGACAAGTAAGAACCTCATCCTACCCTACAACACTTTCCAAAAAAAAAAAACCACTTGCAAGAGATTTATCAGTAAAATATATTGATCTCAGAAAATAATCATTACCAATATAATGGGCTGAATGTAATAAATAAACATAACTACCTAGCTTTTCTAGGTAACAAAGAAAGCATGACTTTTTTTCCATTTATAATTTCTTGGAAAAATAATTTTGTTTGTACAGAGATCAGTCAAACATTCTGGCATTTGAGACTTAAAGTGTGTTCACTGGATCTGTACCAGAAGGTCACAGCATGTGTTTATTTGCAGTTTGGATGTGTATAATTACTGGAACTAGCTTTCTGGAGCAAACACTCATAACTGTATTTATTTCATTTCCCTTAATGTTTCTAAATACTTCATAGCATTTTTGTAAAATTGTTTCAATTTCCATAGTAAACAGGGTACATATTATTATGTTCATAAATAAAATATATAAAGTTTGGAAATACAAGACAGTCATTAATTTTAATAAGGAGGTATATTGCCTAAGTTACTTATGGTATTCAGTTCTGGTAAGGAAGGGTTTTATCTATATACCAGCTGAATATTAGCTGAATTAGTTGGATGCAAATCAATCACACCCATGTTGGTTGCCCAAACAACAGATGGTCAATTATTTCTACTTTGAACAAAAATCATCCTGATTTCCTTTATATTTGTTAAAAAATCAATGAAGTTGATCATCATTCTTGTCCTACAGGTGTTTTCTTATGTTTTCTGTATTGTTGGGAGCAGAGAGTGACTACTTTGACCTTCCCTTGTTACTGTTACTACAGATTTTCTTTCAGTAAATAAGACTCATCAGTTTCAGAGTGGGCAGTGCTTTATAAATGGAAAAAAGAGAGAGGTATTGATATTTGTGCATATACTATTTGATGGTGTATGATGATGAGCCATACCTTCCAGGGAAAGTAAAATTGAATCTTGTCTCTGATTGTATTTATTTGACATGTGGCATGAAAGAGTGTCCTGAAAGAATAAAGGGTAATCAAATGAAATGACCATATTTCATCTGATGATCACAACAGTAATAAGAATCCCAGCTGCCTCAGAAAATAATATGAATGTTTCGGGTTTTTTTCCTAATCCTTTTACATTTTTAAAATCATCTATGCAGATGTGTCTTACATAAGTGAAAAATAAACATTATTTTGGCAGCTTGCACTTTGGATGTTAGCTTTTAAAACAATACACATCAACTGGAGCTGCCATTTAATTGGCAAGAGTCTGAAAAAGAGTGAATTCAGTTCTGTCCAAATCTCTTTCTGGTATTGAGCCACCCTCAGGGACAGTGTTACATGAAATGTAATAAATGTTGGTAAAGTACCATTACTGCTGTTTTTCATGCTTGCTACATCAATTACAACTACTATATATTTGCAAATAATAAATATTTTATCCTTGCTACTTACAGTTGATCAATAAGCCCAAGAATGCTAAGTTATCCATCATAAACCACAACTCAGCAGTGTAGAATTTATTTCATAGAAAAGTCAAAGCTTTGAATTTCATTGTATTGATGATAAAGGCAGATCTAAACTTTACAGAGATACAGAGTTCTGGATCATAAATCAGGGTGGACTACTCAAAGCCGATATTTTCTTGCTTCTGACTTGGCTTGGAGATTGTGATCTGTTAATTTTGTTACTTCAGTTTGTGAATAAGACTAAGGTAATAGCCTATTGATTACGTTACACACATATTAAGAATAGGTTGTTGCATGAAATTCGGCCTCGTATATGCTACTGCATTTCTGGGTTTTACTTATGATCAATGGTGTCCATGAAGATGGCATTCATCCTAAATCCTTGTGGGCTTATTTCTCCCTGTTGAAAAGTGTAAAAATGAAATAGAGTGGAAATGAAACATTCTTGTCTGTGTACTGTTTTACTCCTAGTCATTTAACTTTCCAGATTTTAATTTGTCTACTGAGGCTGTAGCCATTGGTAATGACATACACACCACTCTCGCGTTTAGAGTTAGTGTTGTCAAGAGAGGCTGAGCCAAATACTGCTTTCAGTAAAAGCAATATAAATCAACCTATTTTGTCTGGGAACATTCTTTACAAAATATGACACAAATTTCTGAGGACTTATTCTAGATATATTGCAATAAAGCTTTGAGCAGAATTTGTCTTTTATAGCTTAAATACTGCAATGGTACAAACAGTAATGTAGCTTATATATTAGGTGTGATTAAGTCATAAAACAGAATTATAAAACGTTTGTCCAGTTAAAATGCACCCAGTAGTGTATTTAAATGTTCAAATGGTTGTGGGCGATCGTAAATGTTTGTAGGAGATTATTCAGCTAAAAAGAGGTTAGATCAGTGATTCACCAGTGGAATGGTATATTGATGCAAACTCTGATAAGCAGAGCAAAACTATGCCTTACTTTACGTAGGTGTAATTCATAATCATTCTATTCAACTCTATTTCATCTAGCTGTTAATCCATACCTTCTTTGGGGGAAGAAGAAGAAGAAAAAAAAAAAAAAAAGGGGAAAAGGGGAAAAAAAACCAATGCACAAATCTACCAATTTAGCAACAATTTCAATAACAAATTGGAAGAAACTGGATCTGTGTGTGGTAGTTTCATTTGAATCAGTGCAGTATGCCAGCACTTCAGCAATGTGCTTGGAGTACCCCAAACAACTGTGTTGACTGGAAGTGACCAGATTTTTTCTCCATACAAATGAAAAGCCTGAGCAGATTTTGGCATGCTATTTTTACAGAGCTGTTTTTCCTTTTCTGTTCATGTTGCAGAATTCAAATCTTCTGCCACGAGTACTGTGTTCCACATGTCCTTCTCCTCCCAGTTAGATTATATTTCAGCTGTCTCTTTGCCACAAGTTCAACGTTTATCTCTTCTGTCTCATTTTTCACTGATTTCCATGAGTTAGACATGAACAAAAATAGCACTTGTCTGGAGAGCACATACTATACATCTTGCAAAATTGTTGAGTTTGTTTTTAGCTTTTTACCCTCAGTTTTACTTCCATTCTAGAACTAAGCCATACTTCTTATTTGAATTATTTTTTGAAATATGGGAGTACAAGGAACACTGAGCAAAAAACTGTTAGTTGACATGGCCTCTATGCATGTTACGTAGCCACTGTTACTGTTCTCTCTCTTCTTTCTCCCCAACATGCGCTAAACTTATAGGTTAAGTTTGCATATTTACAACTTTGTTGTCCAACATTTTCTTAAATATAGCCAGAGTTCTCTGGGAACAGAGAAACTCAAATAATCAGTTTAAAGTACGTATAACCTGTTTGAGAAAGTTAACAGGAACTTGCAATTGCTTTTCTCCTTCACTCTTAAATCTGAGTGATAATTTGCAGTAGTCAGTAACAGTAATACCTTGTGCTAGACTAGCTGTTCTTCACCAAAAAAAAAAAAAAAAAAGATATAGTCTACGCTTATTGTGTGCTTTCAGTCTCCTGCTTTGGTGGAGATATGGGTAAGCATGCAAAATCCATTTGCCCCTTGAAAATTTGTGCAGGGTACACGATGTTTCACAAGTTATAAAGATGATAAAAAATGCTTAATACATTTTCCTGGGACAATAATGATAACATTAACTTACTGAGTATACTGTTTCACTAAGTATAATATAAGAAATCATGTTTTTTGTGAGATTGTTTTAAATTGCTTTAGGAATAATAATCATGAGGAGGTGGGTGTAAAACTTTTCATTGCAGTGTTGGAGTCATGAACACAACTTTGTGCTTGACAAGAGAATTGAAAATTTAAATGTGAAAATTACAGTGATAAAGCAAGTGAAATATCTAATGTTTAACTTAAACAACTGAAGCTAACTATTGGTTTGCAATGCTGTGTTTTTGTTGTGTTTTTTTTTCCTGCTGAAAGTTACTTACTGGTACATCAGCCTACAGAAGAAGAAGCAAAGCAAAGGGAATCTATGCTTCTCTTAGAATAAGGCAATAGCCAGCCTGTGCAACCCTTGCTCTACCAGTTAACTCCGATTGGCAGATATATATGGTTCAAATGTCTTAATCTGTCACTACATAGGAAATTCAAACTTTGGTTTAGAGCTGGTTGTTAACAATGTCATTTGGTTTTACAGACGGGTATTAATATACAAGAAGAGCTGGGATTTGAGTAAGGTTGGTTTTTTGTTGTTGTTTGATTTGTTTTGTTTCTTTTTTTGTTTATTGGTTTTGTTTTGTTTTGAGGGGGATAATGAACAGACAGTTTGCACTATTTTTCAGATGAAGTTTTCTTTTTAAACTACTTATGAGTTCTTGTTTAAGGATATACTAATAGAATTGCTATAGATTAATTACGTCCCCCAATGGAATTAAAGATTTTAAAAACCGTTGCTTTTTCCTTAAACAAATGAACCTCAATGAATGTTTCTAGTATCTGGTCCTTTTCCTTCATAAGAATAAAAACTAAAATAGTAAATAGAAAGGCTTCAACAGCAGAGATCAACAATTTCAAAAATGACTATTTGTTGTGAGATTTCTCAGAGACCTGATTTTCAGACAGCATTTAAGTATGGTCTTCTGATAAATGAAAGCATTAGAGTCTAACACAAAATACAAGACATAGTCGCAACCTTACTATCTATTTTGAAAGTGTCAGTCATGATCTATGTATCACCAGGAAAACAGCTGAAATTGTGCTGTTATAAAAGTCCTGTGTGGGAAAAATACTGTGTGAGTACATGAGTGTATACATTTGTATAGGTATAGAATGGTTCTCCACTTCTAACAGCTCTCACTTGAAATCTTTAAGGAAGACTGAAAACTCTGCTAAAAAGTTAATCCAAATATCAGGCCTCTTGCTGGAAGCAGAAGTAAGTCATTAGTAATTCTTATATATTACTTCAGTAACTCATACCACTACTAGAGAAATAAGCAGTGTCTCACCATCCAGAATCATTCATCTTTCTGCATCCTGCTCATAGCAGCTTCTTGCTTGTAGATGTTGCCATTATATTCCCACCTCATAGAGCTGCTTTGTATCTGTCTTTTTCTTTTTTTTCCAAAGTATTTTCAAGATCTTCTAACTGCAGGGGAGAAAAAAACAAAAAAAAAGCTTGGAACTGAAGTCTCAAAAGACTAACAAAATGGTGTTATAATAAAGCAAGGCATATATTGAAATCAGCCTCATTTCTATGGGCTTGTCTTTTAATCTTTTAATGATGAGTTTTAGGAAGACCTAAGTGTTCCTTTACATCCTGCCAAGAATTTTAAAATACAAATTTTCAATGACTACTTTTGCTGAGAAGTATTTTGCAAATTGTTTGTATAGCACAGTACTGTCTCTCTTCTGTTCCTCTTTCTCTGGTGGAATCAGCCTAAGGCTGCTTTTTTATGCCTTATCAGGAAAAGGTTAGCATAAAGGTAAGCATAACATAGAAGTATCGGACTTCCAGAATTATTTCTCCCATAAAAATAAATATTTCAGCCAGGAAGCAGAAAGTAATTATTTTAGAATCTTGAATGGAAGATAACTTCTAATCATGTAATCGTTGATCACATAAGGGCATGGAAGGACACTTCAGACCTCTGTTAAAGGTGGCCTTATATGAGAATGTATTTTTCATTAGGCAGTGCTTTCTTGTCCAAGAGGAGAAAGTGAAAGGTGTTAATTACATAGAAGTAAAGGACATTTATGATATGTAAATATTAATTTCAGTAGTGATGAAACAGACAGCTTTTTAGATTTATAATCAAGAGCATGCTGGAAAAACAGAGCAAGGAAAACTAACTTCTATATGAATCACATTTTGAGGAGCTTTAGTGTACTTATTCAAGAACCAAAATGTGCAGCATTTGGTTCACAGTCAAGTGCTATATCTGACTTCATCAGTTCCATATGGGTGTTATCTGCCTTCTAGCAGTTCTTCACAATTCAGTATTAGTAAGCATCTTTAAAACAATTGTAAACATGCCCAGAGGCTTATGCAATAGGCACAAGATTTGTAAATGTAAATAACAAATTATAACTCCTAGTAATATATTTTAGAGTAGATCTAAACAGAATGCATGTTTAGTCATGTTAAACAACAAAGTATTCCATAATGATTAATAAATGCCTTTTCCATGGCACCTACCTATTTTTGGCTATCACAATTCAGAGCTCACCAGTGTTCTGCTGTTCAGGTTACTGACAGATCCATTAGGCAAATTTGATCGTTTAATAGTAGAGAACTTCCTAAAATTATATTTCATACGATGTTAAAATAAATACAATACTGTGAGTACTTCTTCCTTAGTAGTATAGAAATAGCCTCGAAGAAAACAATATTTGATTTCCTCGTTGTATTGCTGGAGGCATTTCATCTCAGCAGGGCTACACAGGGAGGTCCGGTTCTGCCGTGAGCAGTGACTAAACACAAGGTGGCATTAGTTCCAACAGGGTTTGGAGGCTCAACTGACGCACAAAATATAATTATAAATGAGTAATACACTTGATGAATTTACATTTTAAATAGAAGTTCATTTCTTTTCAGTGATGCCTATGAACGAATGCCTTCATATTTATAGGCAGCCTTAGATAATGGAATCAGTTCCTGCCAGCAGGAATTAGACCTTGCAGAATCTGGATATGTCTTTTGTGCTCACAGTGGTGTTGTACCATATGCTAGCTCTATTTATTTACTTACCCATATGGAAATTTTTCTCCCATCCTAGATATCTTGTCATTAGACTGTTTATGCTGAACACACCTGTGTGCTTACTTCCTACATTCTGTAGCAACAAGTAACTCTTCTAGATATTCATATCCAGCTAAACTTCCAGGGTTTACGGACAGTTTTCCGTAGCTATATAAGTACATTAGTGTCTTGTGCAAGGACTTGTAGAAGAAACTCATTTCTTTAGTTGTCAGGATTGATTCTTTTTTTCACTTGCATTCAGGAAGATAACAGTGAGGCCAAGGCAAACCTGCTAGCAAAGAGCCCGTGTCCAGTCAGCCTTGGGCAGCCCAGGCTGTCAGGCTAATTCACAAACCAGAGCTGGACCTGGAAAAATTTCTGAGGGAAGAGGAAAATGGTATCTTTTTCTATCAGAGAGAAGACCAAGACATTTTCTTTTTCCTGTCTGCACAATGCTTTAAAAGCAGTTTCTAACCAAACAGATCTGTTCTTCCCATGCCTGTGGCCCATCTACAGGCTGAGTCTCTCCCATGGGAGGTGGCTCTTCTCACCACCACTGGGGCAGACCTAGAAATGCAGGTGGGACTTGCAATGAATGGGAAATTGCATGTTCTGTCTAGCTCTCCTGCCTTTGCATTGATCTCAGAAATGCAAATTCAATTTCAGAGTTCTAACTGACAATTTCCAGTTACTGCTTTGTTGATAAAAGCTTTGCGAAAAACGACTCTTCCTTATACTTCTGTTTTACTTTTCATTTTACCAGGTCACTAGTAGAATTTATCAACAGCTGGTAAATAAATCCCTGCCTTAAAACAATTTCATTTCATTCAGTACAAGGAAATGTAGAGGCTGGGCTTCCATACTTTCAGGCAAGATCTTCCACAGAATCTCCTTGAGCCAGATAGATGTTGTGTATCTGTCCTAAATCAAACTCATCACCATTATAATCTCCCTTCATGCACAGGAATTCATCCATCTAGTAACTGCAGCAGTTTCACAGATAAACAGGTCACCTGGGCTTTTATTAAGGTCTGCAAAATGTAATGGGAATCTTCACATCGATTCCAAGGATCAGCTTCTTCTTATCACTGCCTGTTTCTGGTGCTGGAAATAATTTAGCAGGAGATGTATTTAAATAATCTGAGCCTGTATCCATACTGCTAAGAAAAAAAAGGAGACCATGGGATGTTTCCTGAAACCAAATGGCCCAAACTGGTTCACAGCCATCCTTCATTGAGCTGGTTCTCTAAAGGAGTCTGCTATATGCATATGCATGGATTTCTTCAAAAGTAATGTCTTCTATTTATTTCTATAGAAATTACAACAAATGCAAACAGCACAATAACACTATTGAATAGAACAAATTCTCAGCAACAAAATGCTGTTTTACAGCAGCCATCACCATTAACTTTGCATTTTCATCAGGGATGAACAAGAGCCTGCATTCATAAAAGTCTACACCAGTGAAGTTGACCCACTGTCAACATCAGTGCAGCTGAAACAAACCATCCACTGCCTTGCTGTGCTCACATTCACTTTTTGATCTCCAGAAATGTTCTGCAAGCATCAATGAATGTCAGTGGATGCAATTTTTTTTTACATGGAGGAATTCAGTGACACACCTTTTCTTCATACATACTTCCATTGATGGCAATTTTGTCAGATTGCTCCTCTGCTGCCATCTGTCATATGACAACAGAATATAATAGAATGTTGGCAGGGTGGCTCAACCTCTACTGCCATATCATCCAGACCCACCTCTGATGTTGTGGGCCAAGATAATAAGATAGAATTATTTTAGAGAAGCTTGTTTTATGCTAAGTAGTATACATAAAATGCATAGGTGGCACACACCTTTACACAAGGTGTCAAGCTGATCTTAAAATAGTATTTCCAGTGTTGTTGTTTTTTTTCACAATTAAGTATCTGAAACCCTAGAGATTTTTTGTTGCAGGCAATCAGAGAGATATTTCTATAGGACAAAAAATAAACATTGTATGAACAGGCCATACAGATTCATCGAGGTTGGCACAGTTATCCTAGCTTTTCTGTGATAATTGTCTAAATGATTTGGAAAGAGCATGATGAATCATGCATCATTGAGAATAGACATTACATATCATTTTCCTGATCTAAGAATAGCATAGCAGAGCAATGGAAAGAGTGAAGGATTACTTTTATGCCCTGGGAAAGAAATGACCTTCTCAGATTTCATTTTAGAATAGAGAGCTTTTACATACCTTCAACAAAGTTGGGTCCAATTTGAGTTAAATCAGACATGCAGAGGTGCAGGGTCAAGTGGATGGTTGATAATCACTTAGCAAATGCAAAAACATCCAAGGAAGATCTGTAAAACTAGTTGGCTGTTGGCTACCAAGACATCTTTTTCACTCTTGATTATTTCTGTCTCTAAAAATTAAATTCATATATTCCTGGTAATGTATATATCACAAACATGCATAGAGAAGACTGAAATCAGCTCATATGGACATGAACATCATAGAAGAAAAGTAGTAGTTGAAAACCATCATTAGGGGAATTAGTCTTGAGAGTCTTTTTGCTCCAATATTTCCCAAACACATTTGTTTCAGTGATACTATTACACAATTGGTCAAAGAAACAGATACCAACATTTTTTTCAATCTTTGTACTGGATTTTTTGCTATTGTTGGTCTTTACCTTGTCTGTTAATGCTTTTGTAAAGTGGTAAAAAGAGTATATTATTACACCCAATGTTTTTTGTTCTATTAATATAACACTTCTTTTCTCTCTAAGTAGTAGAAAGCTGTTATCCAAAGAGAATGCATTTTATACTTGTGAATTACAGTTTCATTGCTACAGTGAAATTGAACAACATTAATCCATTCCTTGGCAACTATCACAACAAGAATGAAAAATGATGCAGTAAGCGTATGTAACCTATTCATCTACAAACTAAAGAATATCTCCTATAGAGTCCTTCTTGGATGCAGCTCTACGGAGACATTTCATCAGTCCTGTCCTTGATGAATAGAATCACAGAACCATAGAAACACAGAACCACTAAATTTGGAAAAGACCTCTTAGATCATTTAGTCCATCAACCCATCGCCACTATGCCCACTTAACCACATTCCTAATGCCATATCTTCACATTTCTTGAATACCTCCAAGGACGGTGACTCCATCACTTCCCTAGACAGCCTGTTCCATTGATTGACCACTCTTCTGGAGATATTTTTTTTTTCCTAATATCCAACCTGATCCTCCCCTGACACAGTTTTCTTGTCCTTTCACTAGGAACAGAGGTAAACCCTCACCTCGCTGCAACCTCTTTTCAGGTATTTACTAAAGTCTGTGTAGACTTACATGCATAGCCTATCCCTCGTCCACTAGTCAGGTCAGCTGGTCATAGAAGGCAATCAGGCTGGTTAAGCAGGACCTGCTTTTCATGAACCCATGCTGGCTAGGTCTAATCCACTGGTTGTCTTGCATGCACTGTGTGATCCTAGTCAAGATGATCTGCTCCGTAACCTTCCCTGATACTGAGGTCAGGCTGACAGACCTATAGTTCCCTGGATCCTTCTTCTGTCCTGTCTTGTAAATGTCACATTGAAAAATCTCCAGTCATTTGGGACTGCTGATAAATGATGGAAAGTGGCTTGGTGAATGCTTCCACCAGCTCACTAGTTCCCTCAGGCGGATCCCATCCAACCCCATAGACTTGTGAAATAGTGATGTTGCTAGAGAAAGAAAAAAAATGTCAAGGGTTTTACATATTTAGCCTTCAAAAATACTGATTATTCTATCACTGTTCATTCCAAATGATTTGAGTAATTTAGGACAATAAAGTATTATTTGTCTATGTGGCTTTGAAATATCTCTGATTGCACACTCTGTAGCCTATCAAAATAATGTTTTGGGTTTTTCTCAAACTGAAAAAGACGCTTGTTGGCAGACTTAGCTGTGATTGTTTTTCTTTTCATTCTGGCCATAATATGCTAGAGCAGAGAAATTGGAGAGGGTGAACTAAAATGGACATACCTCTATAAATTGAAACATAACTATTTTGCTATTTCAACATTGCAGGTAGTTAAATTAATATGTTAATATCATATGTTCAGTGAATCATTGAACATAAAAGAAACAAATCCAGACAATTTAAATGAATCAGTTTGTAAACACTTATGTTTAACAAAGAACTAACCTGAAATTAAAGAGTGATTCTAGAATGTTTTACTAACCTTCTTAATAACTTAACTGCATATGTCAACAGTGATCCATTGGTTTCAGTGGATTGCTTAGGTTCCTGAGATTAAATATATATTTAAATAGAGTTGGGATCTAAACGCCCCCTGGCCTTTAAAATATTTTATGTTTAGAAACAATTTTTTGAAATTATTTCTTATTCCTAAATTCAAAAAATCATACTGAACATTGTTACTTACTTTAAAAATCGATTGTTCCAATGAAGTGGTTATGTACTTATATTAAAACAATTTTATTTCCCAAGTTAATACAAGTATTGTGTTACTTGTATTGTAATACAAGTACTGTGTGCCGGGGTGGTACAGTGGTAGGAATGCCGCTTTACAACACCGGGGCCCGGGTTAGAATCCCCTGTGGCGCAAGTGGTAGAAGTGCTGCTCTGCTACACAGGAGACTCGAATCCCGGGGGTTGGATTTGATGATCTCTAACGTCCCTTCCAACCTGCACGAGACTACGATACTATGATGATGATAAAGTAAATTCTTTAGAAAAATTTTAGTAGGCAACCTGTAATTCTATGTATTTTTTTTTCTTAATATAAACCAAATTGAATTAAAGTACTAAAGATAGTGAAATAAGGCTTGTGTTTGGGATAGTGTTTTTGAAGTTCAAGATAATATTATTTTAACAGTATCTTTGTTCTTTATGCGAACAAGAGCTTTTAAATTGCTAATTCCATGGCAGCATTCTTATTTGACAGGATCCAGAATTAAACCTGAGTGAACATGAAGAACTGTACCTTCATTAGCAGCTATCCAATTAAACTGTCCGATTTCTCAGGATGCTGAGTGATGACAGCACATTAAGGCAGAAATTAGTCACTGCAAGTGATTCTGATAAATGCCATCCATGGGCACATACTCTTCACCACCTATGTGTGTGCATACTATCTCATGTTGCTCAGCTTTTTGTCACTCTTCCAAGCAACCAGCTCAGAAGGCACACTGGGGCAAATGCCCAGGTTTGGCTTCCTGATTATATCCATAAAGATGGTGATTCCCCTTACTGGAGGAAAATAAAGATATATTTACAGTCAGAGAGAATGGGAACATGAAGTGAGCATACAGTACGGAAGACTCCAGATGTTTCTGTACTCTGTGAGTCATGGAAATGCTTGAGGTCAGTTGCTGAGATTTGAGAGAAGTAGCTTTTTGTACAAGTAACTGAAAAATAAATAAATAAAAATAAATAAATAAAAATAATTTGAAATCCAAACCTCACATGTCTGCAATCCCACAAGAACCTGTGGAAATGTGGAGACTGTTTTACTTAGCTGATAAGTCATAAGGGAGTGGATGTTGGCAATCAGAGAAATAGGGCAGCTTGCCTAATGTTTCAGCTCCACTGGAGCAAAACTAAAACTTACTTGTAATACGCAGATCATAAATTCCTTAAATTCCAGTTTAAGTGCATTGCTGGTGTGATCCTTCCAAAACAAGCTGAGAATTTTAAGAGTACCAGCCCCTTTGCAATTCAGACATGAACATTTTCCTCCACTTGTATGTACATCAGAAGTACTTTTATTCTAAGCAAAATGAAGTTACAGTACTATAAAACTGAAAGAGAATCAGCTTCTGACATTTTGATTTGAATTCAGGCATAATTTCTTGCATATGTATTACCTGTTAATTACCTTAACTCTCTTTTCTTTATGCACATCTTTCCACATGCCAATCACATTCCTTTTAATTTTAACTTCATATTTTCCTTCAGAAGCACTAACAGGGGAAAAAAGTCAGACTTAAAGCATGATTCTGTATTTATACAAGAGTCATTGCTGTGAATGCTGTGGCTGATGTAGGAGTAAGAGATGAAACAGAATGATTGCAATGGTCATCTCTGGCCTCAGGCACTCAGCTGCACTCCCAGTATAAGTCTGGTGTTAATTCCTGCACTGTATATGCATATGCAAGAAGAGAACAAAGCTCCAGTTTTTAGTGGACACTAGGATTCCTTAGGCTTTGGGCTGTTATTTACAGTTTTTGAAAGCAGAACCTCTGCAAAAAGCTCTATAGTTATGCCTGATTGGGGAGACTCTTTTTAAGTTGTTTCAGGATGAAACGTTGACATCAGAAAATCAACCTTCTGTTTGATGAGGCCATTTTGGAGTCTGCCTACAAGGTTATTTCTTGAGGCAAAAGGAAGCAGTTGGCGGAAGTTAGTGTACATTATCTTTTTGTATTTCTGAAACTTCTGGGAAAACATACATAAGAGAGTTCTTAGGGTATAGAAAGCATTCCCAGAGCATTATCATGGGATATCAGCAGCACATCCCAGCTCACAGAAAGGAAGATGGCCAGGAGTCATAGATACTGGCAAACAGAAGTGAGGTTGGATGGGAGTGTGCATGCCAACAGTCTTGGATACTGCTAATCAGGCATAGCAATAGATATTTTGATTGGAAGGATGTATGAATAGCAGTAAAACTGTGTTTCCTCACAGTGTTCTGAATGTGAATAAATTAAAGAATGTGCTTGTCTTCTGGTAAGCTCAAAAATTTCACATACTAGGAAAGAGGTAGAAGTAGAGTCAAAATTTTAAATAAAGGAATTTAATTTTTTTTTTTTTTTTTTAGATATATGTTGCACTCAAATCTCTTAATCTTTCTGTGTCTTGATTCTCTATTACTGCTTTAAAAGAACAAGTAAATTGTAGTGATTGAGACTTCATATATGAAGTCAGAAATATATGCTCACAAAAGCAACCTTATTGAAGCCAGCAAACCTAAAATGGCATAAAATAATAAACAAATCTCATTCCCTTGATTGTAATAACACCTCAGA
Source organism: Coturnix japonica (assembly GCF_054131305.1). Lineage (NCBI taxonomy): Eukaryota > Metazoa > Chordata > Aves > Galliformes > Phasianidae > Coturnix > Coturnix japonica. The sequence continues at coordinate 20,005,588 of NC_140667.1, read as the reverse complement.
CTCCATAGAAAGGCTTTCCTGCAAGACATAAATTGTTACTGTAACTGTGCAAATGCACACATATATATATATATATTTATTTTTAAAGGAGATGTAGGTATGAGTTTTAGCATCTCACCTTTACCTTTCCTGTACTACCTCTCCTTTTGAATGCCACCCATGTGTCTGCATTGATATCCAAGGGATGGCAACAATGCCTGCTGAACTAGCTCTGCAGCATTTCTGTGGCAGGCTTCTGGAGAGGAAGGAGAGGATGCTCCTGGTGCCAGAAGGAACAGGATTTGGGCCATCCAGGGTCCTTAGTTGCTTGAGGCTCACAGCACTGTTCAAGTACATGGCAGTGTTTCAGGAATGTCTTCAAAAGGGCAGCTTCCATGGATTCTGAAAAATGAACAGAGATGATTCTGTTTCCCTGGGCACATTAATTAATAGACATTAAATGCTAATTACACATAAGAAATTCATTAATGTGTTTTCAGTGAGTCGAAGGCTGGAATAAAAGAGATAAGGTAGAGAATATTAAGATGTTTTCTAATATCCACTGGGCTATGAACATTTCTAATAGTACACACATATATATTCCAACATTTTAAAAAGAAGATAATCCATAGTAATGTTGGAATCATAAAGACAGTACATACTAGGACCTGAGCCTTGGCTGGAAGGAGCTGCTGTCAATAGAGAGACACAAGTGTATTTCACACAGCAGAATTTCACAGCTCACAATTTTACTTATTATGTGGCTGATTAATTGTTTCTCTTATTATGTTATCACCTGAAATTCCTGCTGCTATATGAAGTGCCAGCCTTGTGCAGCAGAAGTGTATTGGTGGCAGCTAATGGATGTCGGGGATAAAGCTGTCATTTTGCAGCAGATGTCATTTACCCACACATGGTTATCCCCTGCTGCCCTAGCTCAGCAGAAGCAGGCCAGCAGCCCTGCCTGCATCACTCCCAGCTCTGCTGGTGTACAGCAGCATCTGCCAGCTGCCATCAGGTGTCCTGGAGGATTCAGAGACATACCAACATGCCTGCATCAACCTTGGGACAACAGACAGATTGAGAAACCGGATGGCAGCCTGAATAAGTAGAGCAAATGGAAGAAACAAAGTGATTAGCACAGTAGGTAGAGATCAAGGAACTTCAAAATGGGATTAGAGATGTTATCTGATTTAAATGCTGTGAGAAAATCATCAGAGATCAGACAAGTCAGCGTAAAATTCCTGTTTCTTTGTTGCATCAGATGTGAAATTCCAAACAAAACAAAACATGCTATTCCAGAAACCTCTAAACAAAGAATATTTTGATATTTAGTGATGTTGATCAGGATCTTTCAATTTAGTTGATAATGAATTTGTTGCATTCAAAACCATAGATTTCAGGAAATACCTGCAGTTCTTGAGCTTTAATTTACCACTGCCTGCTATATATGCATTGTTAAGAGCTTCCTCACAGTCTCTGCATGCCCTTGTTGTACACCTTGTAAATGAAGCAGGAGTAGGTTTCTGGAATTGCCCTTTAACTCTGCCACTGAATTGTTTGTATACCTTGATCCAATCATCCATTCTCTCTCTCCTGTTTTCCTGCCTACAGAATGTATGTAATATATGTAATACTTATTATTTTCTAAAGTGCTTTCAAGTCCTTACATGGTAGGAACTAATTGTAAAATACTACTTCATAATGCCAGGAATGAGAGCTAGGAGTCATTGGTAAGCATAAAATAGATGAAAAGGCACTAATGATCATTCCAGAATTAAAAAGTTACCTTTTTTAACCTTAGATACCTAGTATCAGGAAAATACCCAAAATAGTAAATATTTAAACCAGGAAATAATTGTGCCTACCATAGTCCCATTGCCAACAGCAATGCCCTTTTTTCATGATTAAAATGATGTTATATAAGGTCAGACCAAACAAACAAAAAGTAAAGCCAAAATCTTGCAGGGAGAGAAAAAGGATAGAAGGGATTTTTGTCACAATTTCTACTTATAGAGGAGGTCCTGAATAGTTCAATAATGGAGACAGAAAAGAAAAAAAGCCCATTTTCAAGAAAGTGAAATTTATCATTCTCCTGAAAGAATGTTGAAGATGGAGTAATGTAGCAACAATTTTCCAGCCACAAAGGCACAGTAGCTGTCGTATTAGATATAGACTACCATGATTCAAAATCATTTGGTCGCATCAACAATGGAGCATAGAAATACTCTTAAACTCCTTACAAGCCACAGACAATAGCAACTGCTATAAATGATCAAGGCAGGATAATCAGTCAGAAAGTAGACTGCTGTCCTGATGGTCCTCTGAAAGAACAACATCTTTTCCCCTGTGAATAAAAACTCTGGTCATATATCTTTGTGGACTTCAGAGCTGCAGTAGGTCCTGTCTCCACAACTGTGAGAAGTTCCTTACTGAAAATATTTAATTAAAATTTCTTAGTAGGACTCTATAATTAATTTTCATACATGAGGCCATTTTTCACATTATTCTATGACTTTTGCTGATCTTCTGGCTTGAAAAATAGTAAATAGCAATGAAATATGGGGAAAGATCATGAAAAAAAGCAATAAAATCATTTTCATCTCCAAATTAAAGTAAACCACATCATGAGATTTCAGACATGAACTTCATGCAGTGACTGTGTGAATACATGAGCTATATTTCAGAATTGTAAGACAAATATAAACATCTTCTCAGTCATTTCTATTTTGGCATGTTTCACTGATCAGAATCACAGTAGTAGGAAATTTCTTTTTTTTCTTTTCATTGAGAAATAAAAAAATATTAAATGTTGAACCTAAAATGTATATATTCAAGTTGGAATATATCTGCTGCTCTTAGCCATATAAAATTAAGCATCAGTTTCAGTTTCTTTTCTTGAGACCCACTGAAAAACATCCAGATCAGGTATTTGAATATAATCCAGTCTTATTTAAAATCATTAAACTGCTAAAGTAGCTTACTTTAATTTTCCAGAACTTCCCCATATCAGAAACACATACATAAAATAGGAAGATCTTTCTGCTAAGTAATGCTATAGCACATAGATTTCCTCTATTCTTAAGAAAATCTTCCATCTAACTTGATCTATCTTGATTCCACCTAGCTGCTTGTGTTCATAGAAAAAAGGAAAGGATCTCTATTAAATTTAGTAGTAAATATTTGATTATAATCAGATTGAGATACTAGGCACAACATTCAGGTGTTAAATGTTACTGTTACAGCTGCCTGAAGTGCTGACCCAATTTGTATCTTGACTGCTTTTGTTCAGTCAGCCATGAAACATCTGACCAAAATTATGCATGACCAAACAGATGTTTTTAATGCCATCCATTAGTAAGTATTATGGTTTCCAAGTAAGTCGAATAGCAGAAATTATAAGCTTCATAGTTCTTTCCTTTGTTTCTTAGCTATGGAATATCAAATTATTCTCAGTGTTTTGAGTTCTGACCAGTGATTAATCTCGAAGATACCTTTCTGGTTATGGGTACTGAATTAAGATAGTTAATGTATTTGATTAACGAAACATTGGTACTCTTTCTTAAAACTAGAGAACTTGCTGTCAGATTTGACACTTTTGAGATTGGATGTTGCTTATCCCTCTATTTCAGCATGATCATTTATTTTTTCCATGCAGAGTAATGTACCCCGACTGGCCTAAATATGTAGCTTGCTCTGAAAGTAATGTCTCCTCATTGTTTTCACGGAAACTACAACAGATGCAAAGAGCACAATAATACTATTTGACAGAGCAAGTTCTCAGCTAGAAAACACTATTTTTCAACATAGTCACCACCATTAGATGTGCATTTTCATTAGCAGTGAATTAGAGGAACCAGATGATATTTAAGGTCCCCTCCAACCTAAGCCATACTAAGATTCTATGATTATATGCCACAGTCATAACCACTGTGACAACACTATCACTTTTGCCACTGCTGAAATGCACCACACACCACCTCACATCCACTTTTGGTCACAAACATTCAGAAGGCATCAGTAAGTGTCAATCTGTTCATTTTTTGGATTGTGAAGAAAGTCCAGAAGGCACCTTTGCTTCACAGACATGCCAGACACCATTCTGTCAGACTGCCTCTCTGCTGCCATCTGTCACGCAGCACCAAAATGTAGTGGAATATTGGCAAGAAGATTCAACCTCTGCTGCCATACCACAAATATCCACCTGATGTAGTGGGCAGAGTATTTAGCAGTGTTCGAAAACAGATAGAAATCGTCAGAATGGGGGAGATATTACAGATACATTAAAATTCTGAGTGGATTCACCCAGGGTAAGATAATGAAATGCTCTTTACCAAATAAATGTTCATGTGATATGCTTCCATTAATTACAAGTTATCTGAAAGAGTAAAAATACAGTTAGGAAACTGTTCTGAATCTCTTGGAATTGTGCTGAACAGCAATAACTCCCTTGCTAGATTACTGGAAGACAAATATTAAGTTCCAGCAAAGAAGCAATTATTAAATCCGTGTTTGTAGTTCATTCACTACTGATTAGTTTTGACATGTGAACAAGCTGTCTGGGTCTAAAAAAGCAGCTGAAATAAAATAGTGGATAACTATATATGACTGGTGTAAAAATCCATTTGTTTCTTCTTTGGGCAAAAAAAAGGTGCCAAAATGAATGCTGTTATTTTTGAGATGGCAAGATTTGGAAATTTGTCCTTCTCCTGTACTGAACTTTTCAAATACAAATATTTCATTACTTTCAATGCTTATATTAAGTACACTATAGAGTATACCAGACCACGGACTAGTGAAAAGCATTACTGAAGAAACTGGGTTCTCTCATATTACATCAGCTAGAGATGTTCTTCTTATTTATTGGCAAATTTATTATGATCAATTATTTAAAAACATTTTCTGTTGCTCATCATTTTTCTCAGACACAGTACTAATTAAAAACTGTAAGTAATCCAGTTGCAGAGCTAATGTTTTTAAGTTTCTGACAAAATTCCCATAACTACTATAACTGGAAGTAACCAGTTGGAAATGTTGTCTGTGGTATCTTATATTACCTGTTGAGTATCAATGATAATCTGCAGAAATAAGATTGCTGTAAAGATATTTTAGTATCTTTTAGCTCTCATGAATTGATTAAAAAACAAACAAACAAAACTGTAAAGAGATTCTATTCTGGAAATCATAACACCTACATGAGAAATAAGCTACGAGGTTTTCGTTCAGAGGAACTGAAAAGATACATTTTGAACTACTCTTAGCACTGTCACTCTTCTTCCTTCCTTTCCTGAAAGCTTTCTCCTCATTAAAACAACTCTGTGATCTTCACATAGCAATAAACTGATCCCACAGTAAGGCAAGGAGTCAGTAGAATTGTGTGGGTTTATAAATCCACTTGCTTTCAATTTGGCAGCTCCAAAGACATCCAGCAGTCAACAGTGTTTTCTTCCTTTTCTCACAGTCCCCACAGCCCAACCCCAGTTTGACTCTGGAACCACAGAATTCAAAAGCAGAGAAACAGAGCAGCAACACAAGAGAATTAGAAACAAAATCACTGATTAAACTATTGATTGGCCACTCTATTAAAGCTAAGATGCTGCTCCATTTGGAATCAGACAATCCATCGTGGATTGGAGTCAGGTGAAAGGTCTGAAAAATGACAGACAAAAAGTGTTAAGATCTGGGGTTTGAGATGTGCACGAGGGAGAGATACTGGTCAGGATAAATCTAGGACAGTGAAAGGGAGAAGTGGCACACACTCTCTGCAGAGCTGTTCCTGGTCATTCCTTTTACAACCATTGTACCTGGGAGTTTTAACCTTTCTCACAACTCAAGAAATGAAGTTCTTCTCTAGAGGCCTGACTGATCCTAAATTGTGGTGCCATTGCACTGGTACTTCATGGGGAAGATGCTGATAAGCAGCCATATGAATGGCAATGGAGACAGGGAAACTAGAAGGGAAAGTAGAATACAAGGCAAGGCATCATCAAAGGGATTGACCATAAGGATAATTCCTACAACATCAGTGCTCTGAATGCAAATGTGTAGGGTGTGATTATATCTGTCAGATAAAATACAAAGACATAATCAGAAGGCAGTGGAGGCAATAAGCTTTGTTGTGATTTCCAGAAGTTCAGTAGATAACATGAACAGACCAAAGGCAGGCCTGAGAGCTGAACTGTAAGAGTATGCACTGCTTCCCCATGTACCTTGCCACACCTAAACCCTATCTGTCGATGACTTTTCTCAGTGTGGTACTCCTACCAGCTCTGAAAGTCATCGTTCCTGTGCAGACTGCTTGCTAAATACATTTCTCCCGAAACCATTATGAAACACATTAACTTGTGTTTTTTAAAAATGCTAGTAACTGCAGTTTACAGAATCCTATTACATCTTGCCTTCTCAGCATCTGCTTTTTAGATTCTAAACTTTTAAAATTAATAATTCTCTTAGTTTGGACAATGTTTAGGACAAATATCATCATATAGTTTGAAAAATAATAACATTTTTTATATTTTCCTTCTTCCAGAAACGTAGCATTTTTGCAGTATATATTTCACCTTCAAATGCTTTTCTTGTACATAGAATTTTTCCCTAGCCAGTATTCAAAGTCATAATTTCTTCCATCAGTGGTCAAATAAAAATATTTTAAGATGTAGAATTAGGAATGCATGGCATATAATTTAGTCATCTATTAAAAGCAAGACGCAACATCTTACTGCTTGATTCATCATACCTAAAAATACTGTATTATATTGTATGATTTACATTTTATCTGAGAGAGTAATGAGACAATATCAGTATATTTTTTTCTTCCTACCATTTATTTATATAAACAGAAAAATTAGGTATAGTAAATAGTGCTGTTGGAATCAATGTACTCATGTGAGTCTTCACTTTTTAGGTAATGCTGAGCACTTGAATGTTCGAGTTGGAAGAAATTAGAAATAAAAGTCAGGAAGAAATACTTCCTGTGAATATGATCCTAACTTCATTGAAAGCCTTTCTTAATTAATATTCCATCAGCTGGTTGGTGGTAACTTATAAGTTAAATTAGCCAATCTGGGTGTAATTAAAACCTTGTAAATGAAATGTGTCTGTGCACTGTCATAGCTGTCTCCTGCAGGTAGTGACTATGATAATGCATAAGAAAATATATCCTCACTGCTATGTTGTCTCATTTGGTTACTACTTCTGAACTGCTAAAACAATATAATTTTACAAATAAAAAAAGACCCTCAGGATTTGCCCTGGATTCTCTACGCTGACCAGAAATTAAACAGTATGTTAGTGAAAAGAAAATAAGCAGAAGCCCAACAAGTTCATGAGAAATTCAGGTTGACCTTGGTAGGTGTCTATTTATTGCTGAAAATCAATGATAGATAGTTTTTGCTTAGTTCTTTTTCTTCCAGTAGTTAACCTGTAATGCTGTTTTTGGTAAATTTAGTAGTTTCCACAAACAGTAGGAAAGAAAAAGCTGAATGATCTTTCCAGAAACTTCATTTAAAAATCATTATTAATATGACCATTTGCATATGAACGTGACTGACAAAGACCGCATCACTGAGTTGTGTGAATCCTGTGCCAATGCCACTGCTCACATTTTTAATATAAGCCATTCACACACAGCTGATTGGAAATGACCTGTAAGCAGGCATGTTCTTGCAGAATGCATTTAGAAAAGAATAAAATCTCTTAATACAGTTTGCAAAGAGAAAAAAATATATTCTTGAGCAAACTTGTTTTGCTTGCAAATGATCTTTTCCTATGAAGTGCTGTGAGGTGACTGAGTGCCCTCCAGCTGTGACAATACAATGCTTGTAGTTATCTGTCTGTCAAAGAAGCTTTAAGAGCATCACTTCCCCGGCCATTCAGCAATCATTTTCTAGGTATGGTCCCTGTTTTACAGCTTATTGCATGTGCTGCATACATAGTTATAGGGAAGATTATTTTCTGTCTTTCTGTTGGTGGGTAAGGAATCATAATGGGAAAATCAGCCCTAACTTCAGCAAGTAATAGATGCAGCCCTAGGAGGTCACAAACAAAGCAACTGTACTTCATGGACTGCTAATCTCAAAAAAAGAAAGAAAATAAGAATTGACAGTAGAACCTGTCCTTGTTACCATAAACAGTGCCAAAAAATGTCAAACTGCAAGAAAGGAAATACATAGGAAAGAGAGAACAAAGTGCCTGCATTGTCCCCTGCCTGTTCCCATGGAACATGAGGCCAACGGACTCTACCATTGACCCCTGTAACTTTGAATCAGACCTGTAACAGAGACCCATGATGAAAGACAGTGTATAAAATCATGTTTCTTCTTCAACTGAATTTCTCTGTTTTGAGACTTTCAACAATATTGAATTATTTTCAGGATAGAAGATAGAAATCTATATTAGCTCCTAGAATAAATAATAACTGGTCTTCAAGGTACTATCAGATAAGTCGTTGAGTGCCTGCAAAAGTGGTGTCAGTTGTGGAATTTTTTTCATATGGCATCATAGCAGTCACTTAAATAACTTAACTGCAATTTTGTTCCAGAGTGTTAAGATTACTTTTATTCTTGTGTTAATTACAGGCACTTTACCAGCAAAGTCTCCATTCAAATTATATAGCCAGAACTCTTAGAAAATAGATATGAGGGCTGCCCTTAAAAGTAATGCCTCTTATTTCATGATATTGGCCCACAGCATCAGGGGCAGATGGTGGTATGGCTGTAGAGGTAGAACCTTCCCATTAATGTGCCATTCCATTTTGCTGCTGTTTGACAAATGGCAGCAGAGGGACAGTCTGACAAAATGGCATCTGATATGGAAGTGTGTATGAAGCAAAGGTGTGGAACTGAATTCCTCCATGAGGAAAAAATTCACTCACAGATTTTCATTCAACGCTTGCTGAATGTTTGTGGAGACCAAACATTGGAGGTGAGCGCAGTAAGGTGGTGGGTGATACATTTCAGCAGTGGTGGCAGTGACAGGTCACACTCTGGAAGACATGCAAGTCTGCTCATTGCTGGTGATGGTGGTGACTATGTTTATAAGTACTTTTTTGTACCTGAGAATTTTCTCTACCAAATAGTGTTATTGTGCTCTTTGTATTTCTTGTAGTTTCCATGGAAGTAAATAGGAATCATTACTTTCAGAGTGACTCATATATTTACTTTTCTAAATGAACTTGCCTAGAGGCACTGTGGTACAGGTCTGAGTAAACAAGAGAGACTTGAAGTAAATTACTTTGTTCATGAGAAGCAGGTAAAAAAGTTGTGTATCATATTTCTTATAAGAAGAATCACAGTTATGAGTGAATATATCATATCTTTCACTATTTCTTCAAACTTCTTCAGTATATTCTTGAATTCTTTTAATTCTGATAGAATTTCTGGTCTTCTAAGTATATCAGTATAAACATACTCTTATTTGGAATTCCTCCCATCTCTCCATTTTTCTGTATCAGATTTTTTTTCTGTATTTTGATAGCTATCAAACTACCCATTTCAGTTCTGTAATGAAGACCAGCTTTGGTTTATGTGATTCTTTCTTAAAGAGCAGGAGGATTTTAAAAGTGGTAAAAGATACTGGGTAAATAATCTTCAGTTTGCCAGGCTCTTAAAGTTCACCTACCACAAACTAAATTAGGTAAATGGCCATTAACTCACAACATTCCATTTCTGATCTGCTTTCAGATACAAACTTCTGAAAGGTTAAGCTATTGAAGAAATAATGAAAAATACAAATGGTTAATAACAAACCACGAAAACTTCACATTTTTACTTTTCAGAACATTTATGTAAAACACCCTTTGCTCACATGCCTGTCAGAAGTGCTTTTTCTTTCAGAAGTTCTTGCTAACAGATGAAAGTAATATCTAGCCACTCCACTATAGTCTTCTGAAGTGGCTCTATGGGCAGCCTGGTCTGGTAGTTGGCAGCCGTGCCCACAGCAGGGGGGTTGAAACTAGATGGATCTTTGAGGTCCTTTTCAACCCAGGCTGTTCTATAATACTATGAAGTAGTGTCAAGCAACAAATTATTGGACTGTTAATCATTTCATAAAGCAAGAAAAGCATCTCCCTACTTCTGTTCAAAATGCAGCCTTCTAGTTCCTTAGGGCTTGCCACCTCAAAATGGGCCCTCATAGTTAGTTTAGTTCTTTAATATTAAAAATAATTGCCAGTTTGAGTAAATACTTCTATATACAGAAAGGAAGCTTAAATACTGTCATTACTAGCTTATGATTGTTGTCTTTAATTCACAGTAACAGAGGCCAGCTCTTCTGTTGCAGTAAGATCAGAACCCTATCTATGCAACCTGACTCACAATGCTCACATCACAACAAGCAATTATCCTGCCATGGTAGTTAAAGCACCAGATAAGAGTTCATAAAGAGAAACTCATATGCATCTTTTAAAAAAATGAGATAAGATATAGTTGCAATGAGTGGATTATAGAACCAGTTTGTTAGGTTTCATGCCTTTTAACAAGGGAACAAGAGAACAGAGCCTTCCTGTCTGTCTACCTTTTATAATTCACAGTGCACCATCATTATGGCCAAGGTTTAGCAACTTCTCTGAAAGTTGTGGTGGGTGCTTCCAAGGAACCAGAATTTAAGATTCCGTATGACAGACCCACTGGCTGGAAAATAAGAAATGTTCACATGTATTTGCTTTCACTCTTTTCTTTTTCTATTTGAACAAGTTGTCTTCCCAGCCATGATTGATGGACTTTGTGGCTGACATCTGCTCAGGAAGTCAGCAGAGGCTTGCTACCTGTAAATGACAGATAACTGTAGCAAGAGCATTACTTAGGGCAAGCTGAGCTGTCAAAACTAAAGTTCTCATGGTGAACTGTAAAACTAAATTTGATGCACTTCTTAGGAATTTGTCAATAAAAAAAAGGGGGGGATGGAGGGGGATTGAGGGGGGAGCGGGGGGAAGAAAGAAAGAAAGAAAAAAAAATGGAAGGAAAAAAGAAAAAGGAAATGACATTGGTTTTATTTTTTCCTGATAAAAATATTCTGTTTTTACATGGGAAACCACAACAAACAGATTTCAGCAGCATTTTTCTTGCTCTACCAGATTCATAGCTCAGTTTCTAGGATGTGCGTGATATAAACAGAACTGGACTATGTCTACATTTTGGCACTCTGTTATTCTAAAAGCTGACCCAGCGCCTTCCCTTCTTTGCTCCAGGTTTAGCTGATGAATTCTAATAACTGTTAATAACTATGAAGAGTCACAAGGAATGAAAACACACTGTAAATCAGAATAGTGCAAATGCATTTTTGCCATGGAGCATTTTAAAAATCTTTGCCCTAGAAACTCTGGGAGCGACATAAAAGCCCGATCATTATACAGCACTGAAGAAATACCCTTTAATCTGTGATGAAAAGAATCACCAAGAGCAAACATTCAAATGTCAGAGGTTAAGCCTTCTTAATCATTAGGTTTTGGTTTTTCTTATTGTTATTTGAGGGGGAATGGAAGAGAGGTTAAGTTTTAAAAAGAGATTTAAAATAATAATGTTTCTGTGATTCTCTTTAGATTGTGGTTTTTGAGACTTTAAGTTCATTCTGATAATATTATTTTTTTCCTTTTTTTTTTGGCAAACATAAGAAAACAAAAAGATTTTTTTTAAAAAAGATTAAGATAAAAAGACATGGTAGTTTCAAGTAATTGCTAGATTTGTGTCTTTTGGTGAAACCACATTTTATGAGATTTGTTACGAAATAGCAAAAACTGGTAGTATTTTTCCTCCTGTTCCACCTAAACTATTCTTCAGCCCTTTTGGCCACTGGAAAATAAATGTTCTCTGCTTAGGGTCAATCAGCCATCCTACTGACATTTTTGCATTGTCTCAATGACCTGAAGGATCTTCTAAAGACTTTCCTCAACATAATAGTAATATTATTATTGGTAGTAGTAGTAATTATTAGTAATATTATTAGTAGTAATTATTAGCAATTATTAGTAATAATATTATTATCAATTATTAGTTATTATTATTAGTTATTATTATTATTTCTACTATTATTATTATTATATATACATGGGTATGTATTACATTATACATACATGGTGTATGTAGGTGGACTACATACCCATGCACTCATAGATTAGCTGCTTCATTCTTTAGTAGTTGGATAGATAGAAATATCCCATAGATACAAATCCATGGGAGTAACTCTATTGGGCTGATCATTTTTAAGAGTAAATAGCTTTATTTCTCCTACCTTCAATTTTAGATATACAAAGGCTTTTAGATGCACTGTTGTGTGAGGAAGCTGGTCTAGGATGTGTAGAGTTTTTTATGTTAGAAAGCAAGCAAGCTGTGACCATCTGACAAATGAAAATTCTCCCCAGTGCTCACTGCGTTCACATGTCCAACCCGTTTCATGCACTGTTTAACAAAAAAGCAGCCAGCTCAGCAAGACAGGAGATACCTGAGCAGCACTCTCACAGTCTCTGGCACAAGAATTCAGATGTCCTGCTAGACATGACATCTTTATTTCAGAAGTGAAGTCTGAAAATAGAGGCAATTTTTAGTGCATAGAACCCGGTTCAGCAAACTGCGACAAATATTCAGATACACAGCACATAGATGTTGGTTTGGCTCTGTTACAGTCAGTGACATAATGTCAATTTATACTACCTGAACATTTGGTCCAGAAGGGTGAAATCATTAGTAGTCAATCTAGAGGCAAAATTGGGCACTTCTGAGAATAAAATATTGCTTAGTCATTCATATCTGTATTTAGATGTCCAATCTGACAGAGGAGTGTTTTGTGATCACACTGTGAATGCCAATAAGGTGAGGATAGTAAGATCTCTTTTTCTACTTCTTCAAACAAACCCTCTGTGACTAAAATGCTCTTATACCTCTTTTCTTGAGAGACAAAATAAAAATAGCAGCAGATGTACAAATGAAAATCTCCCAGCCTTCAGATGTAACTGTGTTTTCAAAGAAAGCACCTACAGGTGCTTGATTCTTCCCTCAGTCAAGGAAAACCCAATTTTAAACTTGCTTATCACTGGGAAAATGATTTAGCTTTGTAATAACATGATACAGACTATTACTCAAGACACGCTGACATATCTTGCATCTGTAGGAAGAAATGGGAAGTGATAATTTAAAGGAAAAGACAAATAGTAAAGTAACATAGAGATTCAATTACCAACTGCCGCTTAAAATAATTGGCTGAGGAGGAGGAAAATCAAATTAACTTATTATGATAACCCTCTGTAATTTATGCATTATCAATAGGACAGTGTGGAATTCAAATGGCGAATACCACTATAACTTGAGCTCAGTTGGACAGTGAGCAGGAATAAACAGCTTTTGTGGGATTTTTATTGGGTTTCCTTATTAATTTAATAGAAGGTTCTGGCATTATTACAGTAAATAATATACCCATTAACATGTTTGAACTCTCTAGAAGGGATGAAGAAGACATTAACAAGCACTTTACGAGTATAATTGGAAAAGCATGCGAAAAATCACAGCAAGCTAGGAGTGGATGCTGAATCAATAACTTTGATGCATAGTTGCCCAGTACACACAGTACAAAGCTGCCTACTCAAAGCAACTGTTACCGGAGTATTAAGAAGAGTCAAGTATAGGAGTGACTGAAGTCCATTTAGAAAGCCAGACAGAAACTGATTCTGGTATAACTGGGAAAGAAGTACAAAATATACGCTTATGTCAAAGGATAGAACTACATTTCAGATATTTTTCACTGCTGTAACTATAGCCAATTATTATTGCTGTATTTCCACAGAAACACAGAATCACAGAGTCACAGGGGTTAGAAGGGACCTCTAGAGATCAGCTGGTCCAGACTCTCCTGCTAAAGAAAATTCTGTAGAGTAGATTGCCTAGGAAAGCCTCCCAGTGGGTTATGGCTACATCTCCAGAGAAGATTCCACAGTCTCTGAGCAGCTCATTCCAGTGCACTGTTACCATGAATTTTTTTTTCTTTATGTTCATATGCAACTTTCTGTGTTACAATTTGTGCTTATTTCTCTTTGTCTTCATGCAGATGGGAATCCTCCAGTTCAGCTACATTCTGGTCCTTAAACATACATATTTGGCGTTTATTTATTTATTTATTTATTTCCTAAAATAAGATGAAATGTCATTTCTATTGACAATAGTTTCCTCTAAAAAGAACATGTGAGCTAAAAAAAGGTTTATTTCAGGAATTTGTGGCCAGATGTGTACATCAAAGTCTATAATCAAACATTTTCAGTGCTATACCATTTGTGGTAAAATATAATTCTTTTGTTTTGTAGCTTCTGCTGCCATCACCTTCTGACCACTGCTAGTGTGAAGTATGAACTAGTTACAAGGAGAGTAAAACTGCTGTCTGAAACCATTCTGTGTCATGCTCAAAAGAGGTCATTTTATTCTTGAAACTTTCTTTATAGAGCTTTATCAATTATGGGTATTAAAATATTCCAAATCATCACTCATTGAACTCTGTGGCTAAGACTAAGAAGCAGAGGAATTTATACATTTTAAAAAGTCTTTGTGAAGATAATGTTTGTTTGCTCTAGGGGACTGTAATAAATTATAACAACTACATAATTATACTTTTCATCTCTTTAATAACAATTATGCTGACAAAGTCCTCAGAACAGCAAACCTTTTCTTATCTTGACTTCCTTGCTTCTTGTGCTCCTCACTTGCACCTACAAACATTCAGATTATAAATCCAATGAGATCGCAGCAAGGATTTTCTTAGATATGTGCACAGTACACGTCTTTATTCGTTGTTCACAGAATCACAGAATCACAGAATTACCCGGGTTGGAAGGGACCTCAAGGATCATGTAGTTCCAACCCCCCTGCCTAGCAGGGCCACCAGACATACACATTTACTAGATCAGGTTGCCCAGGGCCCTGTCCAACCTGGTCTTGAACACCTCCAAGGACGGGGCATCCACAACCTCACTGGGCAGCCTGTTCCAGGACCTAACCACCCTTCTAGTAAAGAACTTTCCCCTAACATCCAACCTAAATCTTCCCTCCTTCAACTTAAAACCATTTCCCCTAGTCCTGCTATTATCAGCCCTTTCGAAGAGTTTACTCCCCTCCTGGGAGTAAGTTCCCTTCAGGTATTGAAAGGCTGCAATGAGGTCACCTCGCAACCTTCTCTTCTCCAGGCTGAACAAACCCAACTCCCTCAGCCTGTCCTCATAGGGGAGGTGCTCCAGCCCCCTGATCATCTTTGTGGCCCTCCTCTGGACCCTTTCCAAAATCTCCATATCTTTTTTGTACTGAGGGCTCCACACCTGGACACAGTACTCCAGATGGGGCCTCACAAGAGCAGAGTAGAGAGGGACGATCACCTCCCTATCCCTGCTGACCACCCCTCTCCTGATGGAGCCCAGGATCCCATTTGTTCTATGTATTCACAAAGCAGGATGCTCCTACCTTAATAATAATTCTCCAGTTCTTGTGATTCTGATTTTCTGATTTCTATTTTTCAAGAAATCAAATCAACAAAGTTTGCTTTATATCTCATTAATCACTTGTACATACATGTAACCTTTATTTGTGTGCCAGTGCATATTTGACTAATTTACAAGTGTTAATTATCTGTCTGTCCATATACATAAATTTTATTATCACTTGTGTGAATATGCTGTCCAACTTAGTTATAAATCGTTTCAACTTTTATTCTGTATAAATTTACGTGCCTCACACACTGCAGTGAAGTTTAATTAACTAAGGGTCTGCATCTTGGTTACCCTAATTACTATGCTTTATGATAGTGGCTTGTTCACACTAGAGGTGTTAAGTGAGTGGTAGGCTTTCTCTTCTCGGTTCTTTTGAACTGCTGTGAACTTCAGCAGTTCACAGACACAACCAAGTCAGAATCTGTTCCAAGTAGATATTTAACAACCAAAGGCTCAAACCTGTTTCTGTAGCTCATTCTCTTCCCTTCAAATGGGTATTGATTTCAAGAAATGCAGGATGAAAGCTACATATATCAACATGAGACTGATTTTTTTTTCCATTTGATTTGAAGGAGCTTTTTATTTTGCCTTTCTGTATTCTATTTTATGAGGAGTAGGGTTCTTTCTTTTTTTTCAGGCTTAAGTAAAATAGATGTTGGTTGTTTGTTTTTTCCTGCATCACTCTGGAAGAGAAAGCAAGTGATTAATTCAAAGCATAATAGCAATAGCTTACATTTCTGAACTACCTTTCATCTTGAAGGATACCTATCCCAAAGCACTTTACAACCTAAATAAAGCAGGAATCATTAAAATTCAACATTTGCCATTCCACTGCGATTGTTATACTGTACTTTTAGCGTTACATATACAACAGTACCATGGTTACTGCAGCTACTTTGAGTACAGAATATTGAGTTTCTAATGATACCTATTTTTTTTTGTTTTTTCCTGTGGGTGTTTAGCAGGTCAGTTTTCTATACCTGATATACAGCCGTGTTTGAGGTAGAACACATTACTTATTTTATAGCATGCTACCAGTCAACAGCTAAGCAGGGATTTAAAAAGACAGCACAACAATTGGAAACAATATATTAAGTCTGTAGCAAATGGAAAATGATGGCTTGTTGGAACACAACCACCACATATAGAGTTAACAATTTCTTGCATGTGAAAAGAGATAATTCCTCTTCCATATTGACAAGATGCCAAAATTTCTGTTGTAAATACAGTTTGGCAAACGTCATCCACAACAGCACAAATACTAAAATTTTGTTTCTTATCTGAATAACAATAATAGAATAATCTTAAGAAGTTACTGCTAGTGAACCTAACTTACACATACAGGTACAAACATACATATCCCACCCCAAACATTTTCTTCCAAGCATGACAGGCTGAATCTTTCATAGGCTGTGATATCACTGTCCATTAAAGCCTAACTGATGAGCTGACTGAAGCCATCTGCTGTTTCCCAGAAAAAAGGAAATATTTTGCTCAGAAACAAGAAGTTTCTTGGAAAATAGTATTAGTATCTTGTCAGGAAAGAAGCATTGGATAATAATGTTAAATGAACAGAGCTGAGCAGAGATCCAGTCATTTTGTAATTGTATACAAAAACAGCCTCTTACTGTGCTGCTTTGAAAGAATCAAAGTAATGCATAATAATGCATCATAATATCTCAGAATCACAAAGTTATAAAATCACAGTTATTGGAAGGGACCTCAAGAGATCATCGAGTCCAGCTACAATAGGTCACAGAAGAGGGTGTCTGGAAAGGTCTTGAATACCTCCATAGAATGAGACTTCGCATCCTCTCTGGACAACCTGCTCCGGTGCTCTGTTACCCTTACAAAAATGTTCTTTTGCATGTTTGTATTAAACTTCCTTCATTAAAGATTTAGGCCATTGTTCTTTGTCCTAACACTACGCACCACTGAGAAGAGTTTGTCCTCATCCACAGAGATCCTCAATCTCAGCTGATTTTCCAATATTTTTCTGATTCAGTAAGCCAAAAAAAAAAACACCAGTTATCTCAAAAAGTTTGAAATATAGTTCTACCTCCTACATAAAAAGATATATATATATTTATTATTAAATCTTGTTTTATTTGAATGCTTTTAATTTTTTTATTTTTTTATTTTTAGAAAAAAAGCTTTGTATCCATATATTTGTATTTAGTATCATTACATTAAGTGGTACTGAAGGATAAAATTTCAAACTAGTTTTCCAAAACCAACATCGTTTCTGAGGTACAGAAATTCCCCTTCCTGCTCCCTGAAAGAGGATAATGCTGATGAATGTGCAGTGCTTTTTGCTGAGTCTAAAGGTTTGTTGATGTTGTTTGTTTGTTTTTTCCTATTGATTCACTGGAAGAATTAACATAAGATGAGTAGGATCTGGCTTTCAGTTTAGTTTACAGCTGTAGTGTAGTTGTGATACTCAGACGTGTTGTTTTAAGACAATCAAAATTAATTCTTGACCTCTGGAAGGTCTAGGTTAGTCTTAGTTGTATAGCTTACATTCCATGGCCTGCTTCTTTGATATTTATCACTTTCATTAATTTTTGTCCTTTATATTCGTATTAACTTTGTCTCTTCCTGCTATTTCTCATTAGGTGCAAAGTTGACAAATGCAGTAAGATATTTAAATAATAGTTTAGAACATGTGATATGCTTTGCTTAGCTCTGACAGTAATTATCACTTCATCACACATTTGTAATAAGCTACTTGGGGGTAAGAATAGATCAGTGCTTCAGAAACATGCAATACAAGTTATGCAAAATACTGTCTTAAAAAAAAAAAAGAAACAGGCACTTACGGAGAATAGAGGAAAAATAGCAATTAGCTATCCTGTTATTAATCATAACTACATTAATTATCATTCCAAATAGAGCAAGCAAGAAATTAATAAGATTAATTAAAGTTTGTAACGTATCAACTGTGGCACTAATATCTGGTTTGATTCAGTTTGAAGCTTAAGCCCTAATTCCACCAACATTGCCAAATTCTGACATTCATCAGCATGATGAATGACTTTGCTGACTGGCTCTTTTAATCCGTGCTTGGTGTTTAGTATTCTGGGAGGAGGCATTTTAATAAAGGGCGGCAACTTGCCAACAATTTTTGTGGAGATGGATTTTAAAAAGAACTTGAATCAATAAAGTCTTCCTTCAAAAATATACTTGAACTGAAATACTGCAGCTTGCTGGGAGAAAAATGCTTTTGCTCATACCTTTGCTCAGAGAAAACAGCTTCAGAATCTGGAAAGAAATGTTTGACTTTCTAAAAGCACTTGCAAGCCTCTTTCCTCCTTTGTTTTGCCTCCAGTTTTCAGAAATTAAGTTGCAGAGGACAGAGATTAATGTTCGTGGATGTTCTTTGGTAGCTCTGGTTTTAGACAGCTCAAATTGAATAAATCTTCATTATTAATATAGAAAACAAAAGATTAAAAGTAAGCTGATTATGTTGGCCACAAATAAGATACACTTTTGCTTTCAACAGGTCCTAAAAGTAGCACAGATAAACCTCTGCATCTGCTGGAAAGTGAATATACCATGTTTACTTCACAGAGTTGCTGAAGCCTGTGCTTGTCTATTGTCATTTGTCTTGAGAAAGCTGGTATGTGCTCACATAACTCAGAATTTTAATAATGCAGCAAGCACTGACTCCTCTCTCATCTATAAACAACCCAGTTGCACTTGAAATTTATGAGAAGGAAAAAGTGCCACTCTTTAATTATACTCCTGTTTGTCTAATTACTCTTTGGTCCATCAGTCTGCAAAATTAACGCTGATGTAGGTCGTGCATTTAGGCAAACACAGTCTAATCCATCAACTATTCTTCACAAGAATGTAGACATGTGAGTGGATGCATCATGCTGGGCACCCCTCTGAATCCTGTGAAATTGCACAGAGGCTTCTAATTTGGCTTCTCTGGATTTCATTATTAAACAGGCCTTCGAGTTTCATTTTGTGTGTGAAGTGCTTCACAAGGTTGTTTCCTTCTGTGTGAAGTGAAAATAGGCTTATTTTCAATAATGTCTACTCAGGAGGTTGTCTACATTTTTATTTAGCATTTAACTGAATTTTAAGACAGTTTATCACATCTGTCAGAAATCATTTTTCTAACTTGTTCTGATGCATTGTCTGGGCTAAGTCCCATTCTGTTTAACATTACGAACTTGTGTCATATGAAATGAAGGGTAGAACTCAGCTACGGGTAGTTTATATGATTTTTCATTTGTCTTGTTGTAAAGACCATTTTTCCCATTGTTTTAAACTTAGTGGTGACTGGTGGCCCTGCATCTTTTCACTTTTGATCATTGGCAGCTAAGGCTGGGAGCTGGAAGGAGATTTGAAGTTCTGGGTAGGTGCTGACTTTTTGCTACCAGCAGGAAGGGATGCTTCTTAAAGTTCTCTACTGTCAGAACTGCGTGAGCTACAGTACACTTACACTCTATACACAGCTTTATTACATGTCAACATTTACACGAAGCCTATTTGCAGGTTACATTCACAGATGTTACCATTCTGAATTCAGGTAGATTTAGAGTGCTGCCTTCAATTTTTCTTTTAAAAGGAGAAAAAAAAGCATCACTTCTGTTAAACTCTCACTTCAACAACTTCTGTCAGTTTTTTCTTTTGCTAGCCTTTGGGACTGATTACAGTATGGACTAGGAAGAAAACATCTGCCTGTCTGATTCTGACACTTTATATTTCTCTTTAATGTTTCTGCAGCATTCATCACCATTACAGTATTTGTGCGTCCTGATCACCTAGAAACAGTGGGATAGTATCTCAGCTTTGACAGTTGAGCAAAGGAATGTCATATGTCATCTTGTTGTAAACTTCATAACATACGTTAATAGCTGAACATATGAGGTCAACTGTTACTTGTTTAAAGACATGCAAAATGCTAGCAGATAACTGCTGCAGCAGATGACTTATAACTGCTCTTGGAAAGTCTGTAATCTCTGAACCAGATGGTTAGTCCCTTTTTGACATTAAAACAAACTTAGCTTTCTTGCCAGCAGGAATTTGTACTGCTCCTGAGCTGTCCTCTACCATTAAGCCTTGAGATGTGTGGGAAGGGAGTGTGCACCAGCATGGTGTACCCTTGCTGACAGGTGATGTTCAGATTGGGTGTACAAATGAGGCACTGTAGTTGTAGACATTAAAAACAGTGCTTGTGGGAATGGATGACACTCACATTTAAATGCAGACAGAGAGCTTACATCTGCATAAATACCACAATCTCAGGTCAGATAAATTCATAGCATTCATAAACCCTTCATTAAGATCCATGATTCATGTCTGTTTATTTAATATCACTGCAGATGATTTTCTTCTTTTTCAGAAGTCATTTAAAAAAAATAAATAAATCTGCAACTCTTCAAAAACTTTTACAAATAATTAACTGTCTTCTGTGAAAATGTGTACATACATACATATTTACGTATATGTGAGTTTATTTTCTGTACTGATGGTGGAGACCTTCAGAAATAACAAGACCAATTTTGTGGAGGATTCAGACATAAGCACCTGTCAAACTGTAAGACAAGTGTTCTGACCAGCAAAAAATACTTTCTAGTGTTTATGTAAGCATCTGAAAAATTTACCTCTGAAGTTACCTTAGTCATGGAAAGTTAATGTTACTCAGTTTTGTTCTTATAATGCACCTAATCAACTTTCTGCTAACTAATTGGCATTTACTAGAGATGATCAGACAACACAATTGACTATCACAAGAAATTTTGTTCCCAATTGACATAATTTATTTTTTTTTCAAAGAGCTGTTTAACACCTTTCTTGCCTAATCAAGTAAATCTTTTTCTCTTTAAGATAACAATGAAATAGATTTCAGCCTTTTGAGTCGCTAGCTACTCTGACTTCCCAAATGGTTTTGAGTTGGATACTTTTAAAAAAGCAACTTATTAAAACATATATGCATTAATGGAGTTTGCTGTGTAAACTGAAAAGCAGCTATTATCTCACAATACAATTAAGCTCCTATTTAATTCATTTAAATCATCCTCATTTTGCACACCAAGCATTTCTGGAAGTTAATTGGCATGAAAGGCAGGGTAAACTAAGCACAACAAATTGAGTGTGAAACAGTGTTAATTTAGATAAAACCCATTGTGTAAAATTGCTGGTTAAACAATATTCACAAAACATGAAGGAGAGGAGCAGCCAGCTCTGTTTTAATGTCGTTGACTCCTTGCACTGAGACATGGCTGAGATTACATGCAGGAGCACATTTAAAATCTTCATTTATTTAATGCCTAGTTTGAGTGTAAGATTCTCTTTTATGCTCATTATATAAGAAGATGCAGAAACTTCTTTAAAGAAATACTGCTGACATTACAAAAAAATAAAAATTAGGTATAGAAACTGTTCTAGTTTAATGGATTTTTTGTAGGAGTGATCTAGCCTGGTCAAATCCTGACAGTATTCTGAGATCAGTGTTAACTGTGTCATTTTCAGTCAACATATTTTTGTAATCATTATCATAAAGGTAATTTATTAACGTGCTTTAATACATCTAAGTAATGTCATAATTCCTATAGAAAAAGACAATCCAGAGAACAGGGAATAGCAGGGAACTGGAAAAGGAGAAAAGAATGAGATTGTGATTCTTACTAGACTGAATGCATTCAGCATAAAGTAGGAAATAAATGCTACAAAAAGCTTTGAAAATGTATGTAAATTTAGTACGGAGTATGAAAACTCACTGTGTAACTGCTAATGCATTTAAGCACATATTCTAATATAAATATTAAACATTACATTATTGGCTGGACATTGGGTATAAGAAAAGGAAAGAAGAATTATATGCCACCAGATACTCGTGTGAGTACCCTACTCGCTCATCTTTGCTTTTTTTCTTTTCTGTTTTTATGAAGTAGAAACCAGTTAGTGAAAGCATGGTGTTGTGGTTTGAATCCTTAGATGATATTTGTGTACACACTTCTGCTCTCTAAATTGCGTCGTTCTGTTTGCTCAGGTAATAGTCTCCCAGTATCTTTTGTCTACACTTCTCATTCACTCTGCTATCCTCAGTAGCACAATACAAACCAGTTGTTATTTCTGAGTAGAGAAATGTCTGCAAACTTCTTGATTTCTAATAAAATGGGTAGTATAATAGATGAATGTTAATAGATGAATGTTTTATATTGTCCTTCTCAAGGATATGAAGATATGCCTATTAGGAATGACAGTGTGTAAGAAGATTAGTGAGGTTAGCCTGAGATGTCTTGTATGTATATTAGTCATGAAGAAAAATGTATTTTAAACTACTGGACTGCAAAAGCAAAATGTGCATATTGTCTAGCCCGCCATTATGAATTATTTCCTACAGATGGACAAATTACTATGTATATGGTGGAGTTCATAAGGTACAGAAATACTTGAAGATAAATCAGGGGAAATAATAGGACTGTATGTGTTACAAAGAAATGAAACACATATTATAGTCTACTTTACAGTCATTATTATACTGAAATTTATGGGAACAGATTAGCTGGTATGTTTTTGGCAATTCTTTCTCCAGCTGGATAATTGATCATAACTCTAGTGCAATATTTTTGTGAAATCATATTAAAATGGTTTATGCTGACTGAGATGGCCTTGCTCAGGTTTGCCTATCTGTTAGGAAAAGTTATATTTCCTTCTGTGTAAAACTTATTCTGGATCATTTTTCCTAGTTACCTGGAGTTTAGAACAAATCTTGGAGTAATAAAATTGAAGAAAGACATGACATGCTAAGCACTTTAAGAAAGGGACTGGAAAAAGATGCCCATGAGAATCTGTGAAAAAGAAATATCAAGATTCCTCTGAAATGACCTAATAAAACTACTATTGTTTCTGCATATAATACTATGAATTAACAAATTACTGCTCACAGATTTACAACTAGAAGTCAGGCAGATGTTATTTTGATTTGTTCAGTCTGTAGGGTCAGTTTGTATGTCTGTGCTCAAGATCTTTTAGGAGTTAATCAGAAGGAATTCAGGACATTGTTGGTAGAAATTAAATTCTTCTCATCTGTCACTGAAAAAATTGTTTATCAAGATGCTGCAGATGAATTAGTGTAATCCTTATCACTTAATGTAGCCTGGCTTGATACCTTTACTGAAATTACTTCTCAGAATTAATCAGCTTAAGAAATGTTAGAGAAATGTCAGCTATTAATTTGCAATTTTAAAATATATATATATTGCCTAATAAGAAAAAGAGCTGCCCCCTACAAGTACTATTCTGTGATTTCTATCTATACAGCATATATCGAACATCACTAATTAAAATACCTTCCTAGAGATGTGTGCTCTCTGATTTTTTATTAGGTTGCCTTTATTTTGGTGCAGCATCCTTCTTATAGGTAGGTGCATACAGAGTTCAAACTATACCAGGTAACATCTTCTTTTGACACATTGATATTTTCTTTGTAGAAAAGCAATCTATCCAGAAAGGTATTAACTTTAAATGTTAGGCTTTTGCTGAACTTTAAGACAAACTACAAAGAAGCAGAGTCTGTTTTCCAGTTAGGTTTTAAACCATACCTTATATCATCTGTGAGGATACAGGTTTGTGTGTCATAGTGCTTATGTATCTTCAAAAGACTTTGCTAATGTGCTTTGAAAAAGATTACTTCCTCATTCAGCAGTGCACTAGGACAGAAAGAACAGCTATGAGTTTCATCTTTGGGGTAAGGGAAGATTATGGACATTGAGATGTGTAAAGCTTTCGTTTTTTAGCTTGCAGCTAGAGCGGGGCAGCCAGTTTGCATCCACATTACCAGAATGAAGTAACAGAAAAAGTGCTAGCACTGATTTTCATTAGAAGACATATAATTTCACTGGAATTTAAAGCCCAATAGAACAGTGTGGAGTTGAATCGGAAGAGGTTGAGGCTGAGTACTGGGAAAAGATTCTCCTCCAAAAGAGTGGTCAGACACTGGGACAAGCTCCCAGGCTGTGGTCAGACATAAGGTTTGAATTTTGGGTGGTCCTGTGTGGAGCCAGGAATTAGACATCATGATCCAGCTGGGTCCCTTCCAGCTCAAGCTACTCAATGAGTCTGTGATTCTATGACTGGTGCTCTACTGTGCTTACTGAATCAGAGTGGTCTGTGCAAATCCCTGTCTAATAATGTAGACTCAGAGCAAGATTTTAAACTTAACATGCCCATTGGGGAAGGTTGTTAAAAATTATTAAGGGTGGCCTAATTTTTCCAAGGAAAGTGAGAACTGGTTTTTCATTGAAAATTTCTGTAAAGGATGATTACAAACACCAAAAAAAGAAGTGTTACATTTTTCTCCTGGCCACGGTCAGGAGGGCAATTGGGGTTCCTTAGCCTCTGCAATCTGTAGACCATTCAGATAGTGGGACTAGAAGATGAGAGTGAAAAATTAATCTGGACAGAGATGCAAGAAAAAGAATTTGGGAAGGTCTACTTTCTAACTTGTTTACTGGGAAAATTTATCAATCAGGATATTTCTTAATCATATTTGCTTTGACTGTCACTTTGAGTTCCAGCTTGGAGTTATGGAGGAGACAACAGAACTTCTTCTGATTTATATGAAACTCTCAAGCACAAGAAGACCTTTCTTGATTCTTTTCTTGTTATTTCCTGAGTTAATGTAATTATCTTATTTTGGGACCAAATCTATTGTGACACTTCTTGGAATTCAGATGGTGAATATCGATACTATTTTGCAGTTATTCTTTCCACTGCAGTATCTAAAATTTGTGAGCTTTGTTTTTTTTCCCTGAAGCTTATACACATGCTGTAGGCTAAAAAGAAACTGTAAGAAGATATTTTGTTACTCTCTTGAAGGAATGAATATAATAAGATTATTACTACTATCATTTTAGTGTGGGGGTTGTTGTGTTGTTGTTGGGTTGTTGGGGTTTTTTTTGTGTGTGGACATTTGCTCTCTGATTCTCATTGGTCAGACACTATGTTCCTGGCCCTGAAAATAGGGACCAATGCAAATGCAGTTGCAGTTTTCATATCATACAGAGAATTAGATAATCAATATAAGAAACTCTAATAACTCAGAGTCTGCTGTTAGGACAAGAGATACTTGGAAAAAAATGTGTATATGTAGGAAGGAGATAATGACTCTGTATACTGAAAAGAAAAAAAAATAACAAAACAAAATAGTGAACAGTGATGTATAAGAAGTAAGGTTGCACAAAGGAATTGCTTCACAGAATCACAGAGTTGCAGGGGTTGGAAGGGATCTCTGGATATCATCTAGTCCAGCTCCCTCACTAAAGCAGATTCCCTACAGTAGAATACACAGGAAAAGCAACCAGATAGGGTTTGAATATCACCATAGAAAGAGCTTCCACCATTTCTCTGGGCAGCCTGTTCCAATGCTCTGTAACGCTCAAAGTAGTTTCTCCTCATGTTTGTATGGAACTTCCTATTTTCCAGTTTGTGCCTACTGCCACTTTTTCTTTGCCTGGCCAAAAAAATTTTAAATTGAGTATGAATGTAGCCTTTGGGAAAGACTATCCAAACTGTTTCTTCCCCTTGGGATCTCAAAGTACATGGCTATCCAACTGTCTGGACTTGCTCAGTCCACTCCAGTTGGAACAATTTTATGGAGGCATCAGAGAAGACTGCATTAGAATGCTTTCATGGGGACATCAAAGTAGTTCTGAAGTACAGAGGATGTTACAATAATTAGAGGAAATTTAAGGCAATGAAGTCCAGGAAATTATACAAAATTCTCTATTTGTTGTTAATTATCTGAATGCAGGCTCCACAGCTGCTTTACAGGAAATGAATCCTTGCTTGAAGAGCTTTATCCTTTTTTTTTTTTTTCTTTTTTTTTCTTTTTTTTCCCAAGTAAAGACAAATGAGCAACAGTTTAGAGCAATGTCCATGACATAAGCCTTTATCTCATTGCCAGAGCTTTTGCAGTATCTGAGACTGAACAGGTTAAAAGCAGGGATATTTATTTTATTCTGAAATAACAAGAACCTTTATGAACTTAGTTTTGCTTGTGTAATCATGGAAAAGGAGATGGTGGTGAATGTTTACAGGCCCTATGTTATAAATAATGTCCTTTATTACTTATAGTTACAATTCTCACGAATGAGCAGTAGATTAAATGAGTAAACTCATGTTTATAAGGCACTTTGATCCATGTTTAGCAGTAACTGTCACGACTGACAAAAGAGTATAGATATAATATCTGTTGAGAGTAAGATCACAACTTTATAATAATAACCTTAATGGTGAATTTTGCTAACTGAATATGAATTGCCACTTGCAGAGGGACACAATATTCAGAAGGTAATGAATTCTTTTGGCACCTCACAGAGGTTCTCAAGGTTGCTTGAGGTCTTACTGAGATGACTTCAAGATGGAAGCACTGAAAGGGAGTCATTTTAACATAAATGTCTTGTGCCTGAAAGAGTAATTCCAGGAAAAACAGGCTGGAGAATGACATAGGAACCTTCACCCCTTCCTGCACCTGTCCTCTTCTAAAAATCTAAACCTGAAACAAATGAACTATCCTTCAGGGATCTCCTAGTAAAGGAGCACCATGTGTGCAGTGGTGCAGCTGTGCCAGCAGATCTCACCACAGAGAGCAAGCAGGGTTTCAGGAGACCATCAATCAGAAATTTACTGTCAACTTGTTCTGAATTTAACTAGAGCAAAGTGAAATGTGAAGCTGTGGGAAAATTAGGACTCTCAGTGTAAATGTACATCAACCCAGAGGATCTGAGTGTAAGAATAGCTTGGAAGGCTAGCACAGCTGGCTACAGCTCCAAAGACAAGCCTTCCTGAGGATGTGTCTACATCAGGTCTTTACAATTCCTATTCCTGTATTAGTCTAATAAAACTCCAAGTTAGACACGTTCAGCCTGATTGTATTAGTAGTCACTGTGTTCTTAGTGGTGTGATTTTTAATTATCCTGCAGTATGTTTACTCAAAGATACAGAATCTGAAGAGCAGAAAAAAAAAAATCCAATACTTCATCTCAAACACTTTCTTTCTGTTGTGTTTTTTTTTTTTTTTTTTTTTAGATACACATCTTCAGGGACTTTAACTCATGGAATTTAGAAGGGGAAGTAATTGATAGGACATCCAGATTCTCGTCACGTGTTTCCTGTTGTTTTGGCCATCACCAGGTATGGGTTTTCTTATGTTTCTCAAGAGAGGCAATTCTGCAGGCTCGTAGAATTGCTACCAGAAGATTTTTCAGCAGACTTCTTTTTAAATTTCTTAATTTCAATCTATTAACTCCATTCACTTATTTTTCACTATGCTAAATATTCTCCCATTTAAATGTTTGGCTTTTAATGTTGCCCATAGTGTTTTCTTTGCATATGGATAAAGACCATTGATGGTCATTTTGTGTTTTTACACACCCTTAACGCCTTTAGTCTGCCTACCTCCATAGAACAAAATGTACATAAACAGAACTTGAGATCAGAGCCATGGTAGCCAGCTTTTACTGCAGATATGGAACAGAATTCAACGCTGAGCTGTGGCATGGTGCACTAAATAGTCACTTTGTTTCCCCCTCTTCCTCTAATTATGCATGTCATGTTTGCAGTCCATAGTGAGATGCAGGTATATTATAAGCACTAGATCAGTCTAAAATGATTTCCCTGAGTAGTCACAGGTTTGAGATCACTTTGTTATCAGAAACATTCTAATACAGTAATTTTTTTTGATTTTGTGCTGTTCTCCAGAAATGCTTTGCAGTAATCATTTTCTGTTCAAAATTGTCCTGCTATGCACACATGTTAATTGACTAGTTCATTTTTTCTTTCACTAGAGAGGTTTTATTTTGGTTTGGGGGACTGATTGCTCTGTTTGCTGCAAAATACTAGTGGAAAATTTTTATATGTAAGATTCAGATGCATAATGTGAGTTGGTTATTAGAATCAAATGAAAATGGAAATCAGAGATATGAGGTTATGCCTGGTTTATGATGCATCCCTGTTTTAAATACTATTTCAAGGAATGTAAAGCTAGTAATGGCTCCTGAAATACTTTTATCATGTTCACTAGTTGTCTGTAGTTGGGGGAGGAGGGGGGAGTGAGATTCATACAGCAGAGTGACGCAAAAGCTTTTCTTATTCTGAATTTCTGGCACCAGAGCAACTAGAACGTCTGAGAGAAAGGAAGAAAAATAAATGAGGCTTGAAAGTTGGGCTGCTCTGTTGCTGGGAATTTTCTAGGATACATAAAATATATTTAATAAAATGTTTATGATGTGAATATTTTGATAGCATGGTAAGTGACATCAAATTAATGAATGAGAATAAAATTCAAAATTAATGAAACAAAATAATTGAAAGCAGTAAATTTTAATATCCCAATATTGAGTAATTCTCAGATTGTACTGTTTGATACACATTCAAATCCACTCACTTAAATCTAGTAGAGCGATGTCAGTGAAATGCAGTTGAAGATGCTTCTTGCTAATATTAAAATAATAATGACGTTTTAAATAAATGTGTTTTACTGTTTTTAAGGTGAAATTCCCTTGCAAATTGATTGCACAGAGAAGAGCTGAAGTGACAAATTCTTTAATTACTAAATAGACAGAATTTGAGCGTAGATCTAATGAGACAAATGAGATTTAGTTAATATGCTCAAAGTAACAATTTCATTCTTCATTAACATGATTTTGTATCTTTTGGATGCTGGCTTTAATGCTTCAGCTGAAAACAGCTTCAGTGCCTGTTGCAGGCTACTATTTTATCTCAGTGTTCATTCTGCAGGAAGAATGACCCTCACAGTGCTTAATTGACCACAACATTTCTCTAGAATGACCTGGGGTAGTCTCAGAGGTCTCCCATGCAAGTAGGAGCAATAATCATTGCTCACAGATGAAATTGAGTGTATCATTACAGAGTGCAGTGATCCTACTCCTAATGGGCTAAACGAAAAAGGAAGGAGGATTTTTAATTTTAAGTTTCACTGTATTTGTCAAAAACAAGGCAAAACAAAAATGTAAACTGTGACGTTATTTTCAAGATGGATTTGCATTCTGGAAATCGTTTTGCTTTCACTGCTTATTTGGGTTTATAGCCATGCTCTTGCTGCCACAGGTAACACCAATGTCACAGAACTGTACCATGTAAATCCTAAATTCAGCCTCCATTTGATCCCCTGCCCTGTTAAGACCCCTCTGGCAGCATGTACTCTTCTAATACTGCAATTACTGCACCACATGCATCTATTTACTGTATTCACCTCACTGTGTATGTTGTTAGCTAGTAGGTCTGAGGCTCACAGTGACCTTCACAGACAAGTCGTGCCCCTGATTAGTACAATATTACATCTATTTTCTGTTTAATTTCTCTTCCCTAGCTCCCTTGCTGGAGCCTAACTTCAGCTGCATGCTTGATCTCTCTGCATCAGGCTGCCACCAGGCAACCAGGGACCCCACTGCAATTACAAAAAAAAAAAAAAAATAAATTACCAAGAAATGAATAAAGACTCAATTATGAAACATTTTACATGCAGGCTGAACCCTGGCTCTGAAAATGCATCATCCCCTGTGAGCACAGTGCAGTGAAACTGGAAATGATTGGTTCTTAAATATGAGTTAGATTTCACCAAGATAACTTGTAGGGCCTTTTTTCCCCTTCAGACCAGCCCTCCTGATAATTATCTGCTCCCATTGCCCTCCAATCCCATTTAGTTTGATTCCTTTTGAATACTTAAGTGGCTTGGACACTTTCAGCAGATTAAACTTTAGCAAACAGAAGAGATAATTTTGGCTTAGTAGCATATCATTTTTTGATGAAAATAGAACTTTGCCCATTTTTCTGAACTTCACTCTCCATTATTAGCACTGAACATAATAGGCAAAATGAGTTTGGTTTGAACCATCTTGTATCTTTTTGAAATAACCAGAAAAAGGGACTCAAATGCCTTTTTTTCCTACCATTTCCTTTCTCTTCCATGAGTAGGAAGGACATGCATTTCACAAAATTTGTCTCAAGTGTCCCCCAAATCTATTCTCACTCCTGCCTCAATGGACAAATCTGACACTAAGTAAAGAAAGAAACCAAATCAGTAATTTAAAATAGTTGTCAAGCTGCTCATATAAGATGCTGTCAATTTACCAGAATCCAGATGCACACAAAAACTGCTATATGCCTTCTCATGTATACCATCCCAGCCTATTTGATGGTTCATACCATATTTCAACTTTTGTCTGCATGACCTAGGTGGTTCCTGAGTGCATACTATGTCCTTGCATTTTTCTTGCTTGTTTTAATGCTTTTCTCCCTCATGATGAATCAGACATGGACATTTCTTATGTATTTTTAAAAATGCAATATCTGATGTAATTATCATCATTTTTATTTCGTTCAATACTTCATATTTGTAATTGCATTGAAATTCAGGGCATAAGGAAACAGCACGATCCTGCATCAGGGAAGTGTCACTCTGAGGGTTAGGAAAAGGTTCTCCACCAGAGGATGGTTCACACAGACCAGACTCCTCAGAGCAGCAGTCATGACTCCCAGCTGCCAGAATTCAAGGAGCATCTGGACATTTCTCTCAGACACAGGGTTTGAATTTTGGGTGGTTCTGTGTGGAGACAGGGATTGGACTCAATGATCCTTGTCAGTCTCTTCCAACTTGGGATAGTCTATGATAGACATGTGCCAAGTAAAAAGTGACTGAAGTGGAATGTGATTCTTTTTTTTTTTTTTTTTTTCTCTATGTAAAATAGATTGCTTGTCTAAGAAAAGGGGGGGAGCGGCTCTATGATAAATGGATTTAAAAAAAAAAACACAAACAAGAAACTTTTAAAACAAGATAAAAATACTGACTTTAGCTCATAGCCATTGAAGAACTGATTAAAGAAAATTGTAAGAAAAAGTAAAGTTGTGTTGCATAGAAAGGCTATGTGGTCAGAAAAAAATAATATAAACTCCTATGAATTATGCCATGAGCTAATACCTACCTAAAAGCAGTTAGAAATATCCTCCAAGAAAAGATTATTCCATAACTGTTTAAAACTGGACTTCTATCATCTTTGTCTTTAAGCATCTGGTACTAGTCACTTTCATAAAAGGGATATTGCAACTGGCAGCCTGTTAGTCTGAGTAAGGTAAGGTAATTGTTATGATGCCGATCCTTTGCTCAAACAGCTAGACAGAATGTTTCTTAACCACAGTGTGCCTTTCTGTAAAAATGGTTATTGTCATGGCAACGGAAGTAGGAGAACAATTTTTCCTGTCTGAGCAGCTGTGTGACAGGTAGTACCCTTTCTTTGCTGTTGTTTTTTTAATTCAGTGTAGGCACTCAATTTAAAAAGAGAGTTGAGGTTCATATATGACCTTCTAGAGGATGAGGCGAAATGTTCCTTGGGAGGAGTTTCACAGACACAGAGAGGGACAATTTTTAGGTGTGAAGTTTGGCACGCTTCAGGAAGACTTAAAGCTGACTGAGACAATAGCCTGTCTGCAGGACACTGTGGCTAAGAAGAAACTGGATAATAATCCTTTTCTTTTTTTTTTTTTTTTTTTAAATTGTTTTCATTTTCCTTTATTTAAACACTGATTAATCTACTTTACAGTCTACTAAAACAGATTGGTTGGTTGATTTAAGGAATATATGGGGAGCTCTGGATTCCTCACACAGTTGTGGTTGACTTGAGGTCACATCCACTCCTTCTTCTTCCCCTCTTAGCTGCCATTAGGAGAGAGCCTATAGCTCTCCCAAAACTGAAATCTGCGATTAGGTTTCTCTCGAACCACTGCCGATACTGCATCTGCATCAGTAGCATTTGTTCTATTTCAGTAGGTCCAGCAGGTCAGATCCTACACATATATCATTCATAGACACACAACAGAAGTGAATTAAAGGAATGCCTAAGTAGCTTCTTCAAAATTCACTGCGATTTATCCACTCCTAAAAGGCTTTACATGTGCAAACTAGCACATAAGCACACTACATTCAGGCTTCCATTCAGGCTGTTGTTTACATCACTGCGAGTTCCTCTCAGGCAAGCTATCTCCTGATTTGTCACAATGAAGCAACTTGAGTTCTTTAAAGCTTTCATGTCTGTAACTTGGGTGTCAGTTCCTCTCCAGTGTTTCTTAAATTCTGACAGCCCACAGCCCTCCTTTGGCATATTCCTAATGCTTTGAGAAAGGAAAGCCACCAAGCCCAGATGAAAGCAAATGAAAGGTACCTTCTCCTTTCAATTTCTAACCCAGGTACCACTGTCATAATTCCTTTGATGGCTGGTGCAGGAGGTTTTATTTGGCTCCTTGATCTTGTCTGCTAATACTGAACCCAGAAAGAAGAGTAAATCTCCTGTTTCCTTTAACAATGCTGTGCATTCAGAAGGGATTTTGCTTAAAAACCATAAAGGTTATATAGACATTTTGTCCCAAATATGAATACTTTTCTCATGCATTCAGTTATGAAGCTTGTTATTTTCTATGCTCTAACATATGCTCTTGATCCTACTGAAATAAATGAGACCTTTGCTATTATCTTGCACAGAGCTGGGTTTCAGATTGGAAAATTAAAATTGCATGAGAATGTTTTAAGACATTAATGATTCAGTTAAAAATAAAACAACACAAAACAAACTAAAAAGACAATGAACGGTATTACCAGATTACTATCAGCAAATTTAAAACTTGAGTACTGTTAATTCAATAAATAAAGAATATTCTTTTAAAAGAGATAAAAATCGGGGATTATAGCAGCTAGATACTTCTCAGCAGCTTAATTAAACTATGATGAAGATAGGCTCTTTTCAGCACTGTTACTTGTGCTGTGTATATGTGAAATACCAAAAATAGCTATTAACTTCCAAACAGATTAATATTTTTCATTACTTTAACAAAGTAATTAACCTAAAACAGCCTCTAAAATCAACTTACTGATTATTAATCGGTAATATAATTGTTTAGTGAAATATAATTACCAAAACAGAAACTACGATTAGATGTAATGTTTTGACTGTGGGACTTTCTGTGGGCTGAGGAAGAAAGCAGAAGGCTGTGTGTGTTACTGCCAGGGGAAACTCAGGCAGCCAAACAACTTTAGTCTTTTATTTCTTGAGTTAATTTCAATTAATTTGCTTTTAACTTTCATTCATACTATGTGTTCATTTAAGGGTATACTGTTTATTATACTCAATCTGAAAATTAACTTGGATCCAGTGATTACAAATTACTTCACTGATGTACAGCCCTCATGCAGATCTGCTTGCAGAGTGGATCCTCTTCTCCAAAGCCACTCTGTCTTGGTTCAGGACTGCTGAAATATCAGTACTCATACGAACTGTCAATTCTTCTAAATTTATTCTAAGTTCCTCCTTCTACTTCTCTGGGGACAATTTTTTCAAGGCTTTATGTGTTACCCCAGTCCTTAACAAACACAAATCTTTTTTTCTAAGATATAACTAGGAAGGCTTAATTGAAAATAATTGTTTAGTCTCTTTATCTGTGTGAAAGTGTAGGGGAAGGGGAAAAGGCCAAGGAATATTTAGTCTCTTGGGTCCCAGTAATGTCTTACATCCAAGTAGCTTAAATGACCCACCTTTTTCTTTCTTTCTCAAATCAGGGACTGAGCAATTTGCACAATTCCTTTTTCTGTATGAGGCAAGAACTATTGAGGTTCTACCATAGAGGGAAAGAATTTTGTCCAAAAAGAAACTACAGCATAAAATACCAACTTCTTACATGAGAGTGCGGCTTTCTTGCAGACCCTCTCCATAAATAGACTTGAATAAGAAAAGCAAATCTGGAATAGAGACAAAGAAAAAAAGCACAGTGTGGCTAGCAGGGTCACTGACTTCTTTCTATCTTGTGTCCCAAAATACAAGGCATATAATGTCTTGCTGCTGCTATTCAGTACAAATGTTGCTACTGGTCTTGAACGTTTCATTGCCTGAGTTCTCCCCTCATTGAACTACTCAAACTCTGGAGAATGTTCTTCATACTTTCTGTCATAATTTTTCACACTTTTTTTCCTACACAAATGAATTTTTGTTTTTTGTTTGTTTGCTTTTGCATACTTAAGCCTTGGCTTGATTCATAAAGCTGAGACTCATATAATTCATGTCCTGAGAATTATGAAAGCACTACACAAAAATAATTAAATAGATGCATGCAATTTGGAAAATAAAGCTTTTATGTTCTGGAGATGTATTTCCTTTGAGCTAGGTGACTTCATTTGATTAGAATAGTGTTCGAGACTTGCTCCTTTCCATGTTTGTTGTTGGGTGTTGTTTTTTGTTTGTTTGGTTGGTTGGTTTTTTTTTTGTTTCCAACTGGAAAAGTGAGTTTAAACTCACAGAGAGAGAGTAAATTACGTGAGTATATCAGTAAGATGCTGATATAAATAAGAGGTCAGTTATCACATTTAGGCTTGCTTAAAAATGCTGCGAGTTAACAAGCATGTTTACTGGGAAGTGGTCTCAGTGCACTGAAAATGTATGAATAATGTCTAATAAAATGAACTGAGAAAGAGTTAACAAACTAGCCAGTTTTCACAGAATATTTTGTGCCTGAACAGGACATACTGTTGTTTCATAAGACTAATAGCCCTTTAAATGGTCCAGGTTCAGAGACAATTCAGCCAAATTCCAAGTAGAGGGGTGCTAGGAGAGAATATTTACTCTGATCTGTTTGTATAATTTAAACATAATTTAAGCAGAGTTTACTACAAAGTTTTCAGAGGAGCACTGGATGTAACAAATGCAACAATTGCACTGCTCTTGGATTGTGTCTGTCATGGAGATGCCCTTCAGGGCTCTGATGACATTTCTGGGCATTGTGGTTTTTCCCAAAGGAACCGTATCTGTGGTAGGACATACTGACTCACTCACAATGACTTCTCTGTGACATTTCTCTCTGTCAGAGTACTTGAAAAACACAAGATAGAATGAGCTACAGCTCTCATTCAGCAAGCAATTTATAGGAAAAGAACCTCTAGCATTCAGGAAATTGCAGTCTTTTCATACTAGCAAGGTAGACTTGAGAGCAATAGCCCAATTTCTTACTATAAACTTGTGAATTACTTTTTTATTTTTTTTGAAAGTTTATGATATCATTGAATTTGTTAGTAAGACTTTGGCAAACATGCAGCTTTGTTTTTCCCATTTAATGTCTTAGGATTTTAAGATCTTTATGTTTCAAATTGCCTTTTTGTTTAAGTTAAGGTTATTTTAATATATGTGTGATAGTGCAACAGAGAGATTGCTTAAATAATGATCACTACACAATCATTTAGATTAGGTAGAAATTTAAGAAGGAAATAAACTCAACAATCCAACAAGCTGTCTTCACTACTGGAAAATTCTTTGAGAATTTGTTTGGGGTTCAAAGTGACTTTTACTTGCAAACAGTCTTCCCCTGACAAAAAGATTTTAATCCTTTCCAGGTAAGAACTATAGACATTAAATCAGATAGCAAGAAGATGAAGTAGGCTATAGTCATGGGAATAACAGATGCTGTAGCCAGTAGTCACTGCTATTACATTAAAGAACATGCTCCTACACGCTCCCCTGTGTATGTAGTCACCCAGTTTCAATCCAGGTACAGCCAGTTTCAATGGGAGCAGAAGTGGGTCATTCTCCAGTGGGACATACTCCATGTTCTCTTCTAAGCTGAACATTTATACAGACTTCAGAAAGCAAATACAATGATAAAGAAAGCTATTTATGTCAGTAAAGGCTCAGAACACAGGGTCAGAGTGAGAAGAATGATTGAAAAACTGCATTTGGGTAGCATATTTAATATATTCTCAGGATTCTTATTTGTTTAGCAACTTTGCTACCTTATTTACACACACTACATATCATTTTTGTATCTTTACAACAGATCTATAAATTTTTCCATGGAGTTTTTTGTGGATATGGCAAACTGGATAGGACTATCTAGTTTAATGGTGTTGAGTTTTATATAATACATGTTGAACTTGTCTTAAATTGTTTCAGGTTGTGTTATGATATTCCCCATTTACCACCATGTCATAAAATTTCAGCTAATCAAACCTAATTTCCGATATAGTAAGGAGTCTTTACTATAAATTATTCTTATGGCCTTTTTTGTGACAAAGCATCCAAGAACATGTTGTCATTGCTATACATCCATCACAATGTTACAATCAGCTACATTTTCCAGAAGTTGAGTAGTAATATCATAAAAGTTAGAAAACTGATTTTTATCTTTCTTCAGGAGATTTACGAGGCAAAAATGACCTCATGAAAACATTGCCTTTTATGCTTGTCATGAATTGCATGGGGAGAAAAAAAAAAAAAAAAAAAAAAAAAAAAAAGTTTAAAAACAACTAATTAATCTTAAACTGATCTTAAACTGATAAATAAATCTTAAACTAATCTTAAACTGACGTGAGAAAAGGAGGAAAACCCAAGGTAGCTATAAGTCTTTTTTGTTGTTCTTCAGATTCCAGTGTAATTTAGAAAAGCCTTGGGGCTCTTTAAATTATGCCCCACTGTTTATAGCCCTAGGGGGTTAAATACTACATCTGGAAAGTACCTCTTGTCTCCAGAATCATACCAAGAGAAGCAACTAGTAGTCCCATGATGACTCACATTGGGAGAAAAAATTATACTCTTCATTATATGTATGTGTAATTTGTTGCACCCTGTTGCATGTTCATTAGGCAGCCAGTTTCACCTGACCTAGCTTCTCTGCTTCTGCTGTGATTGTTCATGGTATTACTGCCTCTGTTTTCCAGTCACACGTTATCATCCCATCCAGATGGGATGGAAACTGTATGTAATAATGGTTAGGTGGGGATAAAATTTATAGTCATAGGAGAAAAGAAATATGTATATGTATGGAGTTATAATTAGAAGTTGGTTTGGATATGACCAGCATTCCAGGTCAGTGTCAGCAGTGCTTTTGTCAATAGTAAATGACTATTTCTGTGCAGAGTGGGTCCAAAATTACTGCTATGATTTACAAGGTAGTTACGTTTGATATTGTTACAACTTTTCTCCTGATTCTCTATTTTCTATGATAGGCAAACTTTTTTTTTTTTTTAATAGAGATTATACAACAAAAAGTAACAAAACAGTTTGTATCATTTCAGAAAGGACTAATTCTGTTTCATTTAATGTCATTTTAATTTCATTTTTCTAAGCTTAAAATGCCACCTTCTAGTATCCATGTGGAGAATGCAAATGGATTGTGTTGTACTTTTCTGGGAACCTCTTAGAGAAACTGCATTTAACTCAAGAGCTGCGAGCTAAGGATCTCTGGGCCCTCATAATACTCTGTGCACCATGCTTATGGTAGTCAGGAAATCAAACGGAAATGGTATCAGCATCACTGCCTATAAAACAGTAGGAGGTAGGGAGCATCTGCTGCTAAAAGCTTCAGACAGTTCCTTAGACAAGATTGGAGAAAATATGTTTTTTTCTTTCAAAGCTTGATATCAATTCTTGTTTAGGCAGTCTCATTGCTGAAAGTCTTAAAGGTGATCACAGCTGTGTGGGTGCTTGCACAGGCAGATAGTTTAGAGAAGAAAAGATAGAAGGGAAACACTGCTGTCAATGCCACCAGATGTAGATGTACTGCCCCGTGTCCATGCTTATTTGTCATAGTAGGAGGTCACTGATTTCGCCAGGGTCATTTAGCAATATTAACTTCTTAAATGAACTAAGCAGAATGTCTTTAGAGATCCAACCTCTACAATTCTGAGATGCCGTGATATTATTTTCTTATTAGTATTTTTAGTAGTGTTCTTTTTTGGGTAGTGCCCTTAAGACAAGTTTCATCTTGTCCTTGGAGTCAAAACCAGCACATATATCTTGGGACATTTACAGGAGACTCTTCAGTTAATCAAAGGTGGCACTTTCAAGTAAAAGCTGCAATTTAATATATCATTCAAGTCTGTATTGACTAGAAATTTCCACTGCCTCATTTCTGTAACTACTGCATAAGGACATGTAACGATCTAAATCTTACTTACACTATGTTTTCACCTAATGAAAAGAAAATACTTCTCTGGTTCACATCATTATGCCAGTTAATCTCCCAGCAAATTCATGAAAGAAGGTAAAGGCTGTGATAATTTCTTTAGGAAAGAGTTATGCTTGAGGCATAAATGCTTGACATTTATGCTTGAAATGCTGACAATGCAACTTCTTTTGTGAATAAATGACTTCTATCTCGTTGACCATCACCAGGGAGCCTTTCAAAAGTCATAAATACACTAATAATAATAATAAAATTAAAAAAAATAATAATATTAAGAATCTCTATCTCAGATCTGTATAGTCAAAGTGTTGAATTTTGCAGTCGTAATGTATGTCTCTGTAGTCTTCCCTAAACTGATTCTTCTGAGCTGTGCCAGGATTTAATGTACTTTGTTTTCAATTACCCTGTGGTGACTGCCACCACTTGCATTTTTCAAACAGCAAGAACTTTATTACTACCAGTGATATTAGGCTCCATGGGGTAGTTACAGTAGAAGCCATGTTACAAGACTATCAAATTAAGCCTTCCAGGCACAGAGGAAGGTTTGGGATCTGGTGTACAACAAAGTGTTTTAAAGAGCAGATGTTTTGAGTGAAAGTGGTACATACCATACAGCTGTAGGATGGTAAAGTACACATAATCACACAGGCAAATATTCCAACCCCCTTACTGTGAGCTAAGAAGTGTCACTTTCCAATGATGAACTATGGCAGTACCATTACGTACAGGCTAGACTGTTATAACAAAGGCACAGGGGACTGCAGCTGCAGTGCAGGAGGAAAGGCAGCTACTGGAGTTGAAGAAGTGCATTATAAAGGTCAAGGGAAACAGAGAAATCTTGGCACAAGTATCTGTGTGTGTATATCATGAAGATCTCCCTTTAGCACATAAAAAGGATAGCAGTGCTTTGTCATGGCATAGAACAGAATGATCTTCCTTTAACAGCAGCAGGGCTTGCTGTACCAATACTCACGGAGAGACTGCCCCCATACAATATTATAGAACACTAGCACCAACCCGTCTA
This sequence comes from Coturnix japonica, assembly GCF_054131305.1. Lineage (NCBI taxonomy): Eukaryota > Metazoa > Chordata > Aves > Galliformes > Phasianidae > Coturnix > Coturnix japonica. The sequence goes on along the minus strand of NC_140667.1, from coordinate 19,966,160 downwards.
ATTCATTACCATGGAAGACCAGAGCTAGGAGAGGGACATCCTGGGTCTCCACACACATCTGCCATTGTCACCAATGTGTATTGGTGTTTAGTTTCTTCTAAGAAACAAATGGGTGGTTTAAAACTAACCCAGATTTTACTGTAGGAACTTCAGAAGCATAGCAAAGGCTGAGGTCATGACCAAGAGCTTGGATCCAGAAGATGCAAGTACCACAACCACATGCAAAGACAGTTTTCTTAACTTAACTATGGAGCCAAAAGGAGCCTGAGATCTCTGCATGACACAAAGTTGCTTCCAAGTTCTTGTGGGATGTTTCACACCATCACTAGCTAATTATTTTTCCAGTATCTGTTGGACACAGCCCACACTGGCTAGGTAAGCCCATAGCAGTTTGGGCTCTATCCTTTGAATGACTATGAATGCTAGGTAAGAAATTGTTTTCACAAAATTGTAAGCATTTAGAATAGTTCTGGAAGGAAATTCCTGTTCTCTTCCCTTATAGTTCGATTAATTGTTCCAGGTGTAATAGTTTCTGATTCCTGCTGGTAATTGGCTTGCACTTGAAAGCTCAACGGCCCTTGTGAACTGAATTCTACCTTGTATAATTGCAGCAGCTGGTTTTATTTGATATAGTCTAACTTCTCTTTACATTCTAAAGGCTTTGCTGTAATTTCTAGACAGCTTTGTATCACAGTATGTGCTCATACAACAATAATGAATGTCATTCTTGCTGTTTCTTTATTGCTAAATTTATAGACAGTGAGCTTCACAAAGTAATTTGCAAACTATTTACTATGGTTAAGCCACCAGAAAATCTTCAGAGGGACTTCAGAAGGAAGAGGCAGCACTGCAAGCAGGAAGGCCTTGAAGTATGCAAGTAGTGACAAGGCTTTCAGGCTCAGCTGCCCTTGAGAACATGTTCTGTAGGTTAGAAATTAAAGCAGAGGAAGCCACTTTTAAATTTAGAAAATACAAAAGCACACTGTGATTGAACAAACTAAAAGTAAATTGTGACTAACTAAATCATTTAACTTGTAAGCCAAGGTAAGAGAGATTGCAGAATCCGAAAATAGCAAAATAAGAATCACAAATAAAATAAAATAAAATAATCAATATAATACTGCACAAAGATTCAGTGTAGTAAGTGCAAAAAGAGAAGTATTACAGTACTTAAACCTGAAAGCCTCAGCTTAGTAGTGACCTTTGGAATATACAGCACAGGCTTGAAAAGGACACAGATCTAGAAAGGCACTAGAAGGTCACAGTGCATAAGCATACATTGACAAAAGGACTGGGATTTTAAAAAGCTCCAGAAACCAGTGTTATTAGTCACATAACTGAAAAATGGCTGTTATACTAACCTGGCTGGTTTAGGCAGCAAGAGGTAAACATGAATATAATCACAATGCCTAAGTGATACATCATTTACTTGTAGTCTACTTGTAGATAAGTGCCCTCACCTGTTAGAGCAGCTTATGTAGTTTACCTCTGCACCTCTGACTTTCACCTCCTGAACTTCAGCCGGTGTAAATCAGCATGGACTAATTGAATTGAGTTTAACCACACTGATTTTAACACCTGCTGGGGATTTCTGTACTTTGCTTTGCTTTGTAAGACTGACTGAGTGATTTTATTACTTTTTGTATCTATGTTCTCTCTGTTTTGTTTCTCTAGGGATGACACTAAAGTTATTTTACCACTGTGCTGTACTTTGTAGTGAATTAGTATTCTTGAGATTAAAGCTGAAGTGCACAACCCATTTAAAAAGAAAATCGGTAGACTGTTAGTCTCAAGGAACAAACAATTTTTTGAATTGAAGATATTGTGCACTAATGTGATGACTTAAATGAAGTTTAAAATTTTGGAAATAAGATTTTATACAACAATTGTTTCCGCTGATCTTTCTTAAATAGAGTTATATGTGGTTTGCACTGCTCTCAGATAGTAACTGGGTGCTCAGATCTAAACCAGTTCTCTTAAATTGGGTTATAATTGCTCTACTTGATCAAAAAATATTTTAAATACTTCAACATTGAAAATTCTTGGGTTTTGGTATTGTTCATGTTCTTAGTACTTAGAGTCACTTACAGTATTGTTTTTCAAAATGGCTGAGGGTAAAACCTCTAACTACTTCTACCAACCCAGGCTATTCCATGATTCTATGAATTCAGTTACCAGTGAATTTGAGTAGATTACTTTAAATTTCATATAAATAATTTGCAAATAATACAAAAACTAGTCTTTTTGTTAACAGTGTCCATCATTGAGTCCTCACCATCTTTTTCCACAAGCTCACTTATTTTCTGATCAACTGTTTCCTAGAAGCTGAGCATTTAACTTAAAAATAAGCGGTTTGAGATTGTAGGTTATTTCTGCAGACCTTTTTGTACTGTCCTGAGTTTTGTCCCTGGGACTGTGGCTTTTGGGGTAAGGTACCTCAACTTTAATAAGCATTCAGAGTTGTGCAAGACTTGAAATAAATCTTACTGTGGATTGTATTGTATTGATGGATGGTTTTCTATGTCCAAAAAGAAAATATAGCCTGCCAACTTTATTCATGCTGAATAATGTTTAACTCCTCAAGCAACTTTCTATTCCTGTTGAAATAAATGGAACCATCAGAATAAGATCTCTTCACTTAAAAGTAGCAAAAACTCTTTCACTAAATTTCACTATCACTACATTTTGATTTGAAAAACAATGGAAGCATGATACTCAGAACTGTCTTTCTATTTCTCAATATATTTCCATTTCAGTCCAAAGCAATCTTTCAAAGTTATGTGCACCTAATGAAAGTGGTTTTGATTATTCCTTTCCACATTTTCATTCACAAGCCCTCTCTGAAGTTCAGGCATGAGCTGAGCTAATAGCAAAACTATTTTTCTACCTATATTTGTTTCAGTAGTTACATGAATTCATGACATATTTGTGAATGTGATATTTTGCATGATTACTTTAGGCAAGCATTCATCCACTGAGATTTATTGGCACTTATTCACAAAAGCAGGCATAAATTAATATGCATTTAAGATGACATATATGTATGTATGTATATGTATATATATATATATGTATATGTGTGTGTGTGTATTTATTTATTTATTTATTTATTTTTACATTGTAATTTTAATAAGCTATATCACTTAGCCCTTCAGGAATCTCAGAGTTTGAGTGAACATTTAAGGGTTCTTGTCACTACTGAAACAAAAGTTCAGTCCATTCATTACCTGACAACTGCTTTGACGGGTTACAACATTAACTCTGCATGGGAGAGGATGAGGGTTGGAAGAAAGGCACATCCACAAAGCAGAAAATCTACAAGTAAATGAAAGATAGCTTCTGCTTCGACAAAATCTACTCAGTCCCTGCATTTCAACCTATTTAATGACTCTTAGATTATTGATTTTGCCCAACTTCTCAAATTTAGGATTACATATGGGAGAATTTGTAAGACTCAGGAAGTGAACTGTAAGCTAGAAGCTGTGACTAAGTTGGCACAATCATTGAAGAGGGTGCTAGAATGGCATGATCAGTATTTTCATCTGTTAATATACTTACTCTTTCCTTAGGAATCTAAGAATTACTGGGGCAATATGAATGCCAACCTAATTGTTAAATGTATTGCTTTTTCCTATCAATCATGCAGGGTGCAGTCCAGCTCTGTATGAAGTCTGAAAAATTAATGTTGACTTCAGGGAATGCTGGATCAGGATGTAATAGAGATACTGGATGATGAAATGTGTGTAGAAAATGTAATCATCTCCTAAAAACAAACGATATCCTTTCTCAAAAGTGATAAAATGTCATTTAATTCCTGTTGGCATTCCTGCTCACATCTGCACCTGCAGAGACAATATTCTCAGAGCTGAATGATATTTAGAATGAAGACAAAAGTAGAACGTCGGCAAGTAAAGTAATTTGACTTCCATATTGACTAGAGCAATTTGGGGAGCCACTGCTGTGAATTAGATGAATGACAGCTGGAAAAAAAATCAGAGCAGCAGCAATAAAAATTCTGCTGATAAGAGAAATATATCTAAAACATAAAATATTAAAATGTTTGATTACCTTTCTGCAGTTACCTGGCATAGCAATCACTCTTTTGTAAGAGTTTTCCTTAAAACGAGCCACGTAACATTTCCTAGAGAACATATGATTACTCTTTTCTCATACTGCCTACTTAAATATCTGTGTTTGCCAGATGTACAAAAGTGGGACTCCAATCACATCTAACTGGCTGGCTATTAATCAAATTGTGGTGGAAGGATGGGATATTTAAATATATATATATACACAGGACAGCTAAAGTAAATTAAATCAAAAGGCAAAGGAAATATCCTTCAAAGGAAGCATTTGCCCTAAAGGGGATATGACTAATAAGAATGACTGTCTTTAGCCTTCAGGCTTCTACATGTAGTAAAGAAACACAGGGCCAATGTATTTTTTTCCTTACCTCCTACTTTTCTGAGTGCCTAGTACAGCCCAGAATATGGATTAGGGAGAGGTGAGAAGAGGGTATGGCAGATGTGCTTGGTAAGGATTGAAATGTTAGCCTATTTTCTCTAAAAGTCATAGTCACAACCTGACAAAGTCAGTATAGATCTGTCACTGGATTCCATGATGCTTAAGGTGGCACTGCTAGAGCAAGGGGTGTATAGATAACACCAAGGTCATCCTCTTTAAAAGTAAATGCCAAATACAAATACTGACATACAGGCATAGATTATATAGGTATAGATATAGAGAATATAGCTTTAGATGTTTTGATACAGCTGTGGATACATAGATGTGGATATATATGAACATTTCATAGAATCATAGAATTGCACAGGTTAGAAAAGACCTTAGAGAACATTGAGTTCAACCACAACCTAACCATAGTACCCTAACTCTGCTAAATCATGTCCCTGAGCACCTCATCCAAACTGTTTTTAAACACATGCAGGGATGGTGACTCAACCACCTCCCAGACGAGCATATTCCAGTGATTAACTACCCTTTCTGTAAAGCAGCTTTTCCTGATATTAAACCTAAACCTTCCCTGGCACAACTTGAGGCCACATTTATGCATTTTGGAAGTTGGAATCAAATTGTTTTGTCAGAACTTGTTAATATGTTGATTCACAGGGCAGGGAATAATTTTAATTATGTAATGGTAATATATTTTATTTCAACTTTGTTAGAGCACTGCTTTTTTTTCTTTTCTTTTTTTCTTTCTTTTGGCATTTGAATTCATTTGCTTTGTTTGTTATCTGAAGTGTATGGAAAAATCAGAAGCACAAAAAAGCAGCCAATTAAACGTGTCAGTAAAATCTTCTTGGCACTTCCAGAATAGCATTTTCTTGTAATCTTTCTTGTGTCTCGTAAACTTTTTAATAATCTTCTTACATATTGACTTCTCTTAGCAGCGTGGAATGAAGAGAAAATCAAATTACAGAAATTTAGAGTATAATAAAAACATGTCATTCCAATTAATACTGAAAACACATTTAATGTTGTTACTAACTTGCCTGGCAGGGTTGGTGGGGATTTCTCTAAGATTCTCAAGCTCCAAAGACTGCCTAATGAAAGGTGCCCTTTTGTGTGAGCTCAAAGTGTTATTACTCCTTGGGCTTCTGAAGCCAATACAGAGGCAACTCCCTTTCCAACAGAGGCAATTTACGATCCTCATCTAAGCATCCAACTTGCATACACAGTTCTCCCCTTGAGGGAATATTTTCTATAAGTATTTTACAGTCTGCAGCTTTATTTATTAATTTTGCTAGTGAAAGGTAAAGTGCATTTAAGCAATAAGAAGTAAGAATGACTCTTGGAAAAAGTCTGAACTCACTTTTCTCAGTTCCTTCAGAGTGAAATGCCTGCAATGGTATGTAATGAGTTTTTGTCTCATGGGGGTGCGAAATGTTACTGTGTTATTTACTTCTGCATGTAAAGAGTAGAGGAGTGTTTTATTAGGAATATATGGACTGAATAAATAACCTGTCCTTACCTGGCAGCAAAAGGCAAGATCCCCCTCCTGTCATTCTGCAAAATGCAGCTGTCTGAGCTAACATGTTCCATAAGGATGTAATATCATGTAAAACTTTATCTTTTTTAAAAATTCTTTTTAGTACGAAGTGCTCAGTTTGCATCTCAGACAGGCAGGAGTAACTTGACTTATTTCAGTTGTTTAATGAGTAGATAGGAGAAACTGTATGGATTTTTCATATATGTCTACATATGAGATATGTATAGGTTAGCAAATGTTCTACTGGTGAAAACACAGTACCTAAAAGCACAAAGGCAAATAAGCTTTGTACTTATGTTTGGTCTTTAGGTCTGCCATGCACAGTTCTGCTCACATGCCTCAGTCTGGACCCATAGTGATTTTTTTTCCAATTTCATACCCAAGCTTGGACCAGCTCCTTCTCTTGATTGCAAATTTTGATGAGGTTTACTGTATGAAAGGTTTAAAAAAGTTAAGACACATATCTTTCATTTGGACAAAGAAGGTAGAATCATTATTTTCTAAGTGCCTAACTGTAATAGGGCTGCAAATGCCAGCATGTTCAGTCACTTAGTGCTATGCTTTTGATATTGGTGACTACTCACAATATCCCAAAATAGTAATCTGAGCAGCTGTTAAGCATTCTTATGTCTAGATATTTCAGTTCCAGGCATTCCTACATTCCTCTGTAGTATGTCTGGTCTTCTAACCTGATGAAAAGCCAACCAGAACTCACGTAGTAAATATCACTGACTTCAACGCTGTTATTAATATTTTAACCAGTTCTTCATGAATTTCAGTTTGTTCGTTTTCATTATCTGGAATGCTCAAAGTTGTTTTGTATCAAGGATATTCTTAGCAGTAGATTTTTTTTTTTCTTTCCACTCTGCTTTGTTGTCTATGGCAGCAATGTTGGAAGTTATTTTTCTCTCTGACTCTGTGAACATACCAACATACTCTATATAACCAGGAAGAGGCAGAGAACATTATTCCCCAAGAAGCCATGTGTCTGCTATAATCTCAAGAAAGATTATACCCAAAGTCTGTCTTGCCACCTCACCTTTCAGAACTCACTAGAGAACCTGACATCCACTAACATTAATCCTCACAAATAAAACCAGTGTCTTCCTTGCTCAGGTTATTCCTTACTGTTTTTCAAAATATTTTTCAGAAGAAATTGAGAAAATGGATAAGGAATACCAATGACATTCTTCCTTATGAAAAGTTCATATCTGAAGTGACATTTAAGATTTGAAAGGTGCCTACAAACTCCTCGGTATTAGATCTTTGTTCTTTGTAAAACATATTACCTGAGCTACTTACTTGCTACAGTGGCATAACTGAGAAAGCACAGGGAAAACGTTGTGTGTGGCATTTCAAATAGTATGGCTCCAATGACAACCCACTTAGACCTCTTTCCAAAACTGCATTAATGGGGAGGATTTGATGATTGCAGATGATAAAAAAGTTGTTCTTTCTCTGTTTCTTGTCAAAAGATGGTATAACGGCTAATCATTCTGTTTCTCAAAATCCATTATCTCTTCAAATGCCCAAGTGATAAGGAGTGAGATAGAGGAAATAGCTATTTGATTTTTTTAATCTTTTTTGAACTAACAGGACATGATACATAACAGTTTGATACATAAAACAAGATTGTAGCCACATGCCTACAACTACTGCAGCACTCTGTGAATTAAATGCTTATGATTACTGGACATGGTCTTTCAAATAGGCAACAATAGGGAGGTAAGTATCACCATGCATAGATTAGAAGATGTGGGAAGAAAGAGATTCCTAATGATCATGCTTAAACACTGTCTCAAATATCAGTGTTTTAAGAAAAGTTGAAGACCCTCACCTTGAGTGTTTCATGTTTCTTGGGATTGGTCTGAAAATTTTTGACTTGCAGTGATTGGTTTAGGAGCAGAGTGCAGTCAGACACCTGGCAGGACTAGTCAAGCTGTAGCCTTTCTGTCATTCATGAAGTCAGAGCTCTGAGCTGTGTATTTCAGAACATCGCTTCCTAGACCAAGAGTTGCTGAAGGGACAGAGACGACATGCCCCACAATTTTTGTAGGGAACAGGAATAAAGGGAAAGAGAAACAAAGTTTCAATCTGACTGGTTGTACTGTAAAACAAGGAAAAGCTTTGTCCAAGCTAACATTCTTGGAGTAGATTTAAGAAGCTTATTTAGAACAAAATCATGAAAGTTGATAAAAAATTTGGTAATAAACTAGTAGTCTCTCTGTGACACATTTACAGGCACTGTCCCCTGGGGTAGATTTCTTTTTACTTTTTAAGATGGTGCCTTGCAAATCAGAAGGCAAACTGTAACTCCTTTGCTTTTTATACAAGTTTAGAAGTCCTGCATTGTTTATCTGAGTTTTCAGATGAATTAATCCATGCTTACAATTACATTTCACTGGTACAGTTGAGAACTGCCCCAAAACTGAGATTGGAAAATGAAAAGTTCAGTATTCTGAACTGTAGAAAGTAAAGTGTGGGCTAGAAAGGATACACATAGACTCAAGATTTTGCTGCAGGGCAGGCCTTTAGAAACAATCTGAAATGTTAGAATATTTTCCCCTTTCATAAACTTTAACACATAAGAGAATGGCTCCAGTGCTGAAAAGCCATTGAATACTGTGCAATTGTTGCTGTATTTGGGAGATGCCATGGATGTGAGCTGTGTGTTTGGGACAGTGGGACCAACACGTCTTCTGCAAGAGCCTCAAAGGAGTGAGCTCTTTGTTTTGAATAATTAATTGAGTCCTATTAGATTTTTAAAGAAAGCATCAGACATCTCCTGATGAAGGGGAAGAACTTTCTCCACATGCGTGTGTACACAACAGATGGTTAAAAGCAATTTATTTCTTTGATTTGACTGATAGCCAGTTTCTGGACTGAAGAAAAAGTGGTTTGGTTTTCTATGTTCTTGTCAAGAAGATATATTAATCTGTCATTTCACACATAGCATGTGATTTAAATTAGCTAGACACATATTTACCAGTGCAAATATGTTAATGTGTTGAAGAACCCTTCAGGCTGAGAGTGAACAGCTCTTACAATCCATTGAAGAAACTGTGTGTGTTGCGAACAAGTAGTTTACTGGTAAATCTATTTTAAAAGTGAAATTAACAGGAAGATTTTACCAAGCACTGGGGCCTAATTCATACCAAGTGAAAATTTACAGGCTTTGATAATTATCCTGATGGTGGTTTCAGATCAATAGTTATAAGATGTTGTCCTGTAAAATATCTTCCTTTAAAAGACAGAATGTTTTCATTCTAATTCAGAGTATTTTCACTGTTACTGAAATCCACTGACAGCTTTGGTGTAAGGAATTGCTTCTCTTTCCATGTTATTTTGGGAATAGGATGGTCATTAGAGATGGTGATAATGAATATAAAGGAGCTAGGTACTCTTAAGATCAAGGTAATCCTGTGAAAATACAAATGCAAACAGAGTCTTGGAAATTATCATGGGGTTTGAGTTCTTGAGGTTTGGTTAAGTAATCTTTGAGATCAGGGTAGAAATCTCATTCTCTTCGGACCTTACAGGCCACTGCAAGATTAATCTTCCTGTAGTAAACTTTCCTGTACACAAGCAGCAATGCATTAGTGAAGTAAGTCTTTCAGCAGATAAATTTTATAATTTATAAATTATAGTTTGAAAAGAAAAAGATATGAATATTATTTCTAAGAATACACCAAGAACTTCAAATTCCAAGCTTTATGTGTAGATCCTTGAAAGTCACATGTATCCTATAGACAGGGATAAGTCAAGGGGTTCGTTCTCCACCATTCTTCTCAATTTTTCTCCATTTTCTGTTAATAATTTGGAATTTAAACAGGACAGCATCATTTCACATAAAGTACCATCTTTTCTCCTTGAAAATTATGTGATGATTGCAGAACTTATAGTACATACAAACTCAAGAAAAGTGCATGAAAAGTGAGATATCTCAAAAGAGATACTGAAAAAAGAGACACTGTTTTGCATTTACAAATTTATTTCTACATATGTAAGTAATAGAGTTCATGGAAATTCTTGGAATTTCTGCCATTCTTATGAACAAGTGTACTACACACAAGGTTTCATCCGCAGAAATGATGTTCAGGGGTTACTGGTGTTATTACATGGGACTGAAAAAGGAATTGCTGTCCTCTGTAATGAGGTAAATACAGGCAATGAAAAAGTAATTTAAAAAAAAAAAACAGTGGTCTTCATTCTCTATGTGAAGAATTAATCTAAAATGTCAGCTATATCTTTCAAGTCCCTCTAGACCTTTGTTGGATCAAATATTTTGTCAGCATAACTCCTTTCAATACTACAGAAAATATATATTCTTTACTTCTGTTGCCAGAGTTCTCTAATAATAAGATATACTTTGAAAGTCTATAGTCCTACATTAGTCAGTTACTGATAACATAGACATATTATACAACAACATCTGAAAATACATAGTTTGTGGTACTGTCATTTATACTAACTCTCCTCCTCTGTCTGTCCAGCTATCCATTCACACAGCCACCCATGCAGTTGTGTATCTGTGTGTAGTTATACATCTACAAGTGATAGATAAAAGACCAAACAGTGGATGTATGCACAGTGAGGCAGTGGGTGGTGGATTTTAGTAGTGGTTACAGAAACAGTGTGTTGCTTCCACTGGTGCAGATTTTTACAAGCATGACATGCAGACTGTTCATTGCTGGCAAAAATAAATAGCTAATGGTGGTGACTATGCTGGAAAATAATGTTCTGTTGTCGAGAGTTTACCCTATTAAATAATGTTATGACGATCTTTGTATCTGTTGTAGTCTCCATGGAAACAAATAAGTATTACTTCCTATGTGTGAGTGAGTGACCTATGTATGTATCTATCTACACATTTACCTGAAAGCTGTGTTCATGATATTCCCAACTGCCTGCTGTCCTGAGTTGTAGGTCCAGACCACAGTTGTCTTCCTTTTTGGCCATCCAGTCCATCTTATGGTACATGACAGAGAATAGCAAGTCACAGCTGAGCTTGTCTAATTTGCCATTTCTGTTAACAGCCTTCAGCAGAGAAGCAAGACTAGAAAAACTTGTCTCCTGACTCAGATAGGATGTGACAAAGAATAGCATTTTCTTCCAGCTGAGAATGGCACTGAACCACACAAACACATCTCTCATCATTTTTAGTCCTCAGAACACAAAGGACATTATTCTCAATTGATCTCAGTCATAGACTTTTGTGCTGTGACTCAAATAGGATCTTAGTAGGAGCGTTCCTTGCAATCTAGATGATGATTGCTCATCTGTTTCATTCCAAGAATCAGGGAAAATGAAGGGACCTTATTTATATCGGCTCTGAAAGCCAGCAGTACCCATAAGGGGGTGCCAACTGAGACACATATATGTTAAGGGAGAGGTGTTCCTTCTCAAAGTAGTGAGACAAAACCTCTGCTGGAATGAAGCAGAACTGATTCAGGCACCCCCCACCAGCACCTCTCAGCTGGCGTTCCAGTTGGATAAGCTGGGAGGTTTGGCTGCAGGCCTGTGCCCCAGATATGCAGCAGTAGCTGACTAAATTTTCCTGTTGTTCTTCTTCAGCCAAAAAGCAGGGCTCAAGCTGCTTCTCTTCTGGATTGCCCATCTGCTACTGCCAGGCAAGAGAAGCCAAGCTGCTTACTGCAATGCAGTGGGACCCTTTCCCACATTTACTCACATCAAGCAAGAAGGTGTACCTCAGGCACTGACACGAAGTGTCAGCTTCTGTATTGTACACTGGAGACATGCACTGGAACAGAGGATCCCTTGCCCTGTTGTCATCCTTCCCCCTGGTGAAGAGCTCAGATTCGATTTGTTCATAAATAGTTCTTATTAATTTACAACTTGTTGTGGAGACCTGGAGCTTGTATTTTTTATTCTCGCTTTGATGACATACATAAATACAAGTTGCCACAGACACTGGGAACAAGCTTCTCCAACATCCATATGGATGGGAGCAAAGATCACAGCATTTCTGACAGTGAAGCAAGAAAGACAAAACACAACAACCTGTGAAAACATCTGTCTCACCATTTTGGGAGAAATGTGCCTTTCACAACCAGCCAAACATTTCACTTTTTGGTCTTCTGAAAAGCAAAACAATTCAGATTCAGAATGTTGCATTAAAAAGTCAACTGTCAGGCAAACAATGCAGGGCCTGATGTCTGAAGATGATGTGCAACACTGTTTCTGAGACAATCAAAATATCAAAAATGTTCTTGAAGTCAGAGATGATTGAAATCCATGAACTACAAAGGGAAAGACAAAATGAAGAGAATATGTCAGTGTTGTTACTTTCATTTAAACATTGTGGTGTGCATTAAGACCTAAAAAAAAAAAAAAAAAAAAAAAAAAAAGAAATTCCACTCAAATCCACAAAGATTTCTAAAAGAAACCCTTTGGTTTTCACAGATAATAAAATGAATTACTAAAAGGATGAATACATCTGACAAGTTTATTTTTGCTTGACCCAACGCTTCTAGTCTTTTAGACATTATTATCTATTTCACAGAACCTGCCTTACCACCATAGCAAGTGAGTTTCTGACCTGGCCTGAACTTAAAATCTTCCAATATTTTCCTAAAAGTCACAGGAGAACACTGTAAATTTTGTCATAAGAAATGAAACTGGAGTGAGGCTGTAGTTGGTCCCATAGCACTTTTCATATCAGTGAGGGCATATTAACGCTAACTCATTGGCAAAATTCCAAGTTGGCTAATTATATTCTCTTTCCCTAATGTTTCCCGCAGTTTCAATTAAAGAAGTTATTAATTACTTCCCCTCTTAAAATCTGCTAGCAGTAACGCTGGCCCAGAATAACTTCTGCATTTTATCAGCAGCACGTTTGAGCACCAAAGTACTTGGGGATCCTTTGATGAAAATCACTGTAGAAATGTACACTGTCACTAGGTTTATTTTATTTATCACATCAGCCACAGCACTCTTGTATTATTCTTAGTATTGATCATTATCTATTTTCTGTTGCCCAATGAGTCTTGTAATGAAAAGATGCAGCCAGAATTCTAACTAAAAACCCTCTTTTAAAAATAGAAAATATCTAATGATTTTAATATATAGTCTGGATGTAGTATGAACACAGAGGTTGTTTGTGATTACATTCAATTTACTATGTGTGAAGAGACTCTTCAGGCTACACAGTCTTGCTCAAGATACTTTCAACAACTGTAACAGTTCCAAACTTGCCACATTTCACTCACTGTAATTCTGCAATAAACTCTGAGTAGACCAATCATCAAGCAATCATTTCAAAATTAGGATTATTTTAAACTTACTCTGATCTTTTTAACCAGCTTTTTTTTATTCACTTTCATACGCTTTTATGCCGTAGTTAATCATTCTTGATATTCCTGGAGGTTTCATCTTTAACATATTACAAAAGCTACCTTGTTTTAACTGACGTACATTAGCCTAAGTGTGATCTTTCCCCATAAAACCATCCTTGAAGAACCATCACTGCTGTTCTCTCCTGCTCCACTCAGATATCTCCGCTCTCTCTGACCTCTCAGATCTCAGTGGTGGTGATACTAGGAAATGGGTGGGACATACAGTCTTTTCTGATTTACAAAACCTGCCTGAATAATTCAGGAAATGCATTATAAGGTGTAGCTCAGGCACAGAGACATGGCATTTGATGTCATGATAACACAGAAAGCAGTCACCTAAAACTGTAACAAAGCAGTGAAACTTGGAAGGGCTCACCCAACATAGGAATGAGCAAATTGATTCTGCACAATTTTAAGTTCCCTGTGGCAATGCCATTCTTTGATGCTTTGACCTTTTTGCTTCTGTCAAGTTTAATGAGTAGTATGCTCAGATCACTTAGGACTGATGTTCTTTCTTCCCTTCTTTCAAAGGGCCCAGTAAGTATAACACTTTAGACATATTTTCCTGGCTTGCCACCTCTTAATTCTCTTCAGAATACAGAGAAGGCAAAATGAAAAAGCTCTGAAAAACTTTTAAATATGTGAACCTAACCAAGCATTTAAAAGTTGTTAACTGATATGAAAACTTTGAAAAGTTTGAATACTTATTAAACTTAATCCAATTGATGTGAAAATCCTGCTTCTTTGAAATAGTAAGAATTAATTGTTAATTTTTTTCCTTAACCTACTGTCCCTAGTGCAGCTTCAAAATATTGACAACAGGCAGAACATTCTCATTGAAAAAAATAACATTCTAGAACAGGCAAAGAAATGCTATATGCATGTAAAAACATTAACAATTTGGGTAATTTTTTTTAAAGTCTAAATAAGCAAAATCATGTGACAGAACCAAGTTCCAAATGTGGGTGAATCAGAACACAAGAGATCCAGTAGATAGAGACCTGTTTTGTTTGGACATATAACATTTCATGGTGCAGTATGTATGTTTGGACACTTTTGTGTCTGAGTGCTACTACTGGGAGCCAACTACAACTTCAGACATATTGACTCACCTGTTTTTAAGAATGGTAGAAAGATACACTTGAGGCTGTTCAGCCTGAAGAAGAGAAGATTTTGGGGATACCTGATAGTGAGTTTTCAGTATCTAAAGGGGAGCAGTAGGTAAAAAGGGGACAAACTCTTTATCACCACTTGTGGTGCCAAGACAAGGGGAAATGGTTTCAAACTTAAAGTGGGTAGATTTAGGTTGGATAGAAGAGGGAAGATTTTTTAAATAAGAGTGGTGAGGCACAGGCACAGGTTGTCCAGAGATGTGGTGAATGCCGTCCCTGAAGACACCCAAGGCCAGGCTTGACTAGGGTCTGAGCAACCTGATCTAGTGTATATGTCCTTGTTCATTGCAGTAAAGTTGTACTTGATAACCTTTAGTGTCCCTTCCAACTCAAATGATTTTATGACTCTATGACACATTTTGGATAAAAGGATTTCTTCAGTTGCGTTCCTATAAAGTGAAATCCTATTAATATGTACATTAAACTGGTAAGTTCAGTAGCTAAATATAAACTTAGAAGTGCATTTAGCTATAAGGATGCATTTACCTAGACCATCCAGCTCCACTGACCAGTGAAAAGAGTCTCAAAATGCAAAACATGAGAATGTGATTTGCGGGGAAAGTCACCATGTAGAACCTCCTTGATCTTTTTGAGCAGCAGAGTTTGCTTCATCATTGTGCACTTAACTTGAGACTTTGACTCCTGCCAACAGCTCCTTAAATGAGAATTTTAAATAAAAGTTTAGAAAGAAAATTTTATTTACAAGTGGTTTTTCTCAGTACAAAGACAATCCTATTTTTTGTTCAGTTCTTGGGGACATACGTAGGGATGTAGCATGAAGAGAAGATAAGAATCCACATATGAACAACTGCCAAAAAATATCTCTAATCTAACTGTGCAACTTGCTATATGGAATCCGCTATAGCAAGACTCAATACCTGCAATTCTGTGATTCTGTGATTGTGTGATTCTTCTGCATCCAAGTCTGAGATAAGGCTACAGATTCCAGTTATGAAAAAAATCAGAAAGAAGATATGTCACCGTAAATATTTTATAAAATTCAGCTGCCATTTTGGAAAGTCTGCTATGCAATAAATTTCCTTCAGGATATTTCATCTGTGAACTGTGTGCATAGTGACTCTTATTTAAAGTCTTAAAAATAGTGTGCATAAAATGAGTTTCTATAGAAAGAATAACTATAGTGATATATTAAATAAAATGTATTTTAAAAAAAAGATTCAATATGGATTTAATAGGCTTTTCATTGTGTGAAACACAATTGAATGCTGAATTATATTTGTGTAAGTAAGTGTATTCACTAATTTTGTGTCTGATAAGGGACCACGTATTTGTTTTAGAAAATCAATTCTTATTTAACTTACATGTAATAACTGGTGGAAATATTTATCTTTTCTTTTCTTAAAGGAGGCTGAGAGCTTAATGGTTCAGTAATATGAAAAGGCTATGAATCCAGTCCTGTTTCCACTTCATTTTAATCTCTTTGTGGGAACACAATGAAGCCTTATAAAAAAAAGTGATGACAGTGAATAAACATTGTCTATATAAACATAAAATAATGGATGTGCAATTTATACATGGTTATACCTTCTACCAATGACATTTTCAATATTTCAAATTTTTGTCTTTCAAATCACCTACAAATGATGCAGCCATTTAGTTACATGAAGGGATGTTAAAATAATTGTTATATCTTAAAACATACAATGTGTATATATGTATATGCGCATTAAATGCATCCATGTCGTAACTATGGGAATAAGATCTTTTCTCAGTTGCTTCTTAAGGATAGCAGAATTGTGCTTTTATGGTTAACTCACTTGTGATTTTCAGACACATATATATGCAGTCAGAGGAGAAAAGGAAGTGCAAATTTCTTCTCAGGCAAAGTTAACAATTATTTCAGAATCAAACCAGTAAACGTATCTCGAAGGGTATCATAAATATGCCACAGTAATACTGCAGACCCATTTTTTCATAATATTACAATTGCTGTTTTGGAAAGTATTTGTAGATGACACTAAGGAAAAAAGATGGCAAAAACAACTACTGAGGTACCCCCTCTGATGTGGTATAATGCTTAGTATATATCTTTAAGTGAATTTTACACCTTGTAGTCCATCCTCAGCCAGGGAAATTGATGACATCTTTGTGTCAACTAAGTGCTTTTAAGTCATCAAACACATTTTCTGTATCTCTTATGCAATCCACTGGGTCAGGATAACTTCCCTGTACAAATACAGGAAGAGAATTGGACATATGTTCTGATTTCGAGAAAAAAGGAAAAGATAATACTCCTTTTGGAAAGCAAAGTGTTCAAACATTAGGGCATTTGAAGCATTTCAGTTTAACAATCCAGATATAACTTTAACGTTGGTGTAATTTTTCTCTACTTATCTGTGAAAGCTTTGGAAAGATTTACAGGTGGACAGATTGTTCTTTAGTCAGTGACTCATGGTCACATGAGAGATGTGTTGCTATGTGAATTATGCCAGTTAGATTGGAAAATAGAAGCACTAAGAAAGGAATGGTCTAGAGACAAGCAAAAAACCACAGAGATCTGAAACTTTTCAAAGAACAAATCTAACTGTAATTTCATGGAGAAGGCAACAGGCAACATCATGAAAGAATTTTTTAATGTGTCCAGTAAAGCATTAAATATTGGTTTCAAGATCTGGGAGATGAGGGGGTTTATCAAAGAAACAGTTTTAAGAATTTTTCCTGAATTTTTTGAAAATAGCAGATCCATTAGTGCTAAAGCATCCTCAGCAAAGCTCCCTTGCATGGAATATTGCAGTCCAGATTTTTTTTAAGCTTGGTCAAGTTATTAAATAATCAAGTTGTCAAATTATTTTGGCTCTTAAATTTGCATTTTATAATGGATAGTATCAGTCTTAACTGCAGGCCTTACTACCAATCATACATCAATATTTGTGCAATAGACAAGTAGTCCTTTTACAGTCCAGAGTAATGCACTATGTTTATGTGCCATATATAAGAAGTAATTTCTTCCATCTGGGGCACGTGAAAGTGTTGCTTTCATCAATATACAACAGTTTAGGACTGTAATTTACAGCTGAGAAATCCAATTATATTTAGAGAATGTGAATGTATCTGAAGAAAAAAATTTATGTCATGAGCGAGATTAGTCATCACACTTTTGTGTGTTTTCCTGTAATTCATGCTATCTCTGACATAGGAACATAAGATAAGAAAAGAATAAGGAGGTTACATTCCCTGATTTGTGCCACGGAGCGTGGAATGGGTGCTATCCTAAATATAGTGCCTCACAAACAGAAATGATATGTGGAATTTGAGCATGATGCTTCTGTAGCCAATGAGACTTCCATGACTTTACTCCTCCCCTTCAGAACTCAGGAGTTGAGGTGAAGATGCCATTTATGCTCTGTGGCAACCTCACCCTAACTATGACAGCTCTGATCCTCTTTACTCACACATGGTTTTCATTGTGGTTCATGACTGTGAAGCTTAAAGAGTCTACAGAAATATAAGCAGTGTTGCTTTAGTGTGTTCTATATTGCTAAAAAAATGTGGATGATTGGTGAAGTAATGAACAAAATGCCAATGCTGGTCCATACTTTACCTGTTTCAGTATTTCTGCAAAGCTTAATTAAAGGAGACAGGGCAGAAGTCCATGAGTGTGGTATTTCAAATAGGTTTAAAATGATTTGTTGAAATTATGCTGGCTCCAAAAAGAAAATTCTCATTAGAATCAAAACAAGCCTCATTAACTCTGAGGTTATAATGTCTTGGGCAGATTAGCTTTTGGGTGATTTTAAATAGTGCTGATCAAGTTTAACCAGGAGCCTCTGGTTTAAATCACTCAGTTGAACATCTGGAAAATCATTTCCATTGTACACACTACTCTTTATTTGAGAAGAAAGGTTTGCAGTGGGGAGATTCGCTTCTAGTGCCACAATGGTGTCAGGAAAACATTTTACCTCTGAGAACCCTGTGGCAATAGTATAGCTACCTTTTCCTTAACAAAGCATTAGTTATGCATTTTCCTGGTATACATCATTAAAATTTCTACACTGTTTCTGTGAGTGAACCAAATTATATATGTTCAAAAATTCACAGTGATAATATCTACTTATCTTTCTTATGGATAAAAGAATTTATAATAATATTACAATTAAATCTAGAAGTTTCTGTGTAAATGAATTACCACTCCTTTAGGAGACATGGCAACACTAAGTTAGAGACATTCAGACGAAGGAGTTTAATGAACTAACTAACTGTAAATTTGAAGAGGGAAGCCCATAATAAGAAAAAACAAATGAGCAGTATGAGCAAAATGTTCTTAAGAGCTTAAGAATGTGCTTGGAACCACTCAGTCTTATTCCTTCCTGACAGTAGCCACCGGAGCTGCTGCTGAGACAAAACCCACAAGTCATGCCCTAAAGGGTATATCTTGCCTTCCCTTTTGTGTTGGTATTTTTGTCCAGTTAGGAATAGTAACACTTGCTATTATATCAAAGTTGAACTGAAGAAAATGTGGAGTAATATTGCCTTGAACACCAAGGAAAATTCTCAACTATAGAAAATACTCATGCAGAGGAAAGGCAAGAGAACAAACCCATCAAGGATTTAAACATAATATAAAATAAATTCTAAATTTATGCATGTACTACAAGAGCACTGGGACAAAGAAGGTGAGATAAAAGACAAATGGAAATACTTGGGATCAAAAATGAAAAGACTAATTCTTCCACTGAGTTTTGCTCTACTACAGACAGACTTAGTTAACTTTTGCTTCTATAGGTGGGTGAAAGTTCAAATAAGTTTTTCACATCTCAGTGTCTATCTTTTGCTTACAATGTGAAGGACTTTACCAATAACCCCTTCAATTCCGTGATTCTGTGATTCTGTGAATAATAACAACTTAGACTGATATCCAAGAAGTACACCTAATCAATTGTTGAACTTCTCTCAGACCTGTGAAACTACTCTTTTATGACTAATTTAGACCTAGGATATAAACTCATTCATTCTCCTCTCTCCAACAAACTGCCTGGTCCAGTAACCGCCATCATCTTCAAAAATTCCACATAATGTGAAAAGAATTTGATTATATTTCAGCACCTGCAGCTGTTATAATAGTTAAATCATATTTCTCTTTTCTGAAGCCAATCATCTATATTTCTGCTACATAAAGGCATTAGAATTCATTGATGAGACAGGTAATAAATGAGAGAATATTCTAAGGTAATAACTACAATTCTTTTTAAAGGTCATCAATAGATGAGAAATTATTATGTTCTGTTAATGATACTTACCATTGTCTGATTAGGTTCCATCCCTGGTTAAAGTGAAATCTGGGAAGCCACTGACTTTTTTATTATGAAAAATAAAAGAGAAAAAAAAAAAGAAAGAAAAAGAAGAAAAAAATAGCATCTGTCTAAGCAGTAATAGTAAAGAATACTCTCTTTTATGATGTAGCATTTTAAAAGAAAGTGCTATTAAAGTGCAGGTGACTTGTTTTACTTCCAGATTCAGGATCTAGAGTCGAATTTGATTGATTGATTGATTGATTGATTGTTCATGTGATGCAGCAAAAAAAGTAAACAGAGAAGAACCCTAACTCTGAAATAGTGACCTTCATATGAACCTTATTCCTAAATTCTTCATTTTCACACAACTTGTATGTTAGACCAAATAGCAAAGAGCAGAAGGGAGAAAGTTATTCCTATGTACAGAAGGGGAAATATTTTACGACATGCTCTAAAGACACAAAAGAAAGTTTCGTGTATTACTTAGTGAAGCTAGGTAAAATAATCTGAATTAAACATACAAGTATTTCATTATCTGGTAGAACTAAAACAGAAGATGAATTGTCTAGTTTAGGTCCTTGTTTTATCACTGACACAACACTTTCTCTTGAAATGCTGGAAGACACCTAAACACAGTTCAGCAGAATTTCCAAGCTTACATTAATTACTTGGGAAAGAAATAGGTGTATTTGGAGGGCATTTCATATCACCCATATTACAAGCCGAAGTATGTTCTAAGTAATCACCTAGACCTGCAACTTACATCTACGCTCAAAGACTGCCCAGACCAGAGTAGTTTTCCTTACATTATTTCAGTAGCTCTTGATGGATTTATTGTCCGAGAATCTATCCAATCACTTTTTGAAGTTGTTATATTTCAGTGGAGAAGGATGTAAAGTGGCTGTGGAACAGGTGTTTCTTGAATTTTATGTGGCTTCACAAAGTCATATGAATACTCCTAGCAGCTAATCTTGCTCAAGTACCACTGAGTACTGTGCATACGACTTCTGGTAGTAAATATTTTAGATAGAAGTAAAGGCATTCTTGGCAGGAGAGGTTAAAACATATTTCTGATGATTTACTGAGGTGATTAAAAACGATTAAAAACAGACGGCGGAGACTCAACCAGGGTTGAAGGTCATGTCTGCATTGGAAATCAGTGTGAACAACACTTTTCATAGAACTGATGTGAATGTCTTCTGCACAGCTTCTTTAAGTATTTTTCTTACTTCAATGCTCCGTTCTCTCATTCCTATCAAATATACATTTATTGAATGATAGACACACAAACAGAATGATGTTCATGCTCATGCATGGTAAGGGCAGAACTTCAGGCCTTAGTAAAGGTTCAGAATTTCACCTAATCTCTCTTTTTTCTTTTTCTGTACTTTGTTGCTCATCACAGCATATTAGTGTTGCAAAAAGGCACATATCTTCCTAAAGTGATTTCTATTCTCCTGAAATAAAGTTCTCAGATTGTTTCAGCATTTTTATGCCACATCTTAAGTGACTGACAAGTTTAAGCACAAAACATAAAACTGCTTATTGTGACATTTAGCTAATTAGTGCCTTAAGGGACACAGTGCACTTAATACAGCAAGAAAAGAGTTGGTGCCATTTTCATTTTATGTTCACAGAACACAGTTCTTAAGAACATTTGGTGCTCTGTAATCTAGTGGGCTTGGTAGCCTTAATGATAAAGTACCACTTACTTAGTCAAGAGTTTAGTGCAGATACCTATAAAGCAAGGATTAAAGCCCCGTCCTTTTCCTCATTTAGTGGGACTTATAGGTCAACATTCTACACTGCCCAAAATGAGTAATAATTCTTTGCCATTACTCTATCTAGACAACCTTTGTCTATACAACCCACTCACGTGTTTTATTTTTTCTTTCTAAAGAATGCATGTGTTAATGCAGATGGACTATTGCTTTTTCCCCCACTGTTTTCAGCATTAGACTAGTACTAATCAACCTTTAGATGACATGGATCGTAGCTATCGGAGTTTACTCCAGTTGAAAAAATTAATGCATCTTTGTAAGCCAGTGATGAAAGAAAATATTTCTTGCTATTATTTTCATCTGTCTTGGAACAGTAATGAATCTAATACAATCCTGTGATTGCAACCTGACAGGAGAAGTTATCCTGACAGGTGAAGACATTCTAGGCTGAGCTGTCATCTCTTTGGAAAAGGTACTTCAGTTTTTCTGTCTGTGAAAAGCCCAAGTCAGCCGGTCATTTATTTCTACATAATTTTTTTCTGTTTGTTTCTTCTAGATTTGGGGGAAGATAAGTTAATGAGATTTTGTTTTGTTTTGTTCTGTTTTATCATTGTGACATGCCTGATGGAATATCTCTTCTTAATTTTGAAGACATGAAGATAGCTGTAATCTGTCTTATCTTCTGCACCTAGCAGCAGACTCAGTTATTCAAGATGGTAGCTCAGCAAGAAAGAAGAACTAGCATGTTTTCTGTAAGGTGTTCCAGAGTTTGAAAAGGCCTTGTATACTTTATGCATATTAAATATTTCTAATGTATTCAAATTAGGAATCTTTAGAATCTCTTGACATCACTACATCCTTCAAACCCAGAAAGCTGTCAGGCAAAAAGAAATATTACCCTGTTTTTTCTGTGATCAGTGACCACAAGACCAGAAGCTGTCCCCTTTAATGCTTATGATGATGCTGCTTCCATGCCACTTCTCTAAAAGAAACTTGTTTGTATCCTTACAGAAAACTTCACATAAAATCAATTAACTACCCTGATCTTTTTCACCAACTTGTATATTCCTTGGTTTCTAGCTCTAAATTTAAAATATGCACAGCTTATTTTCAACATATTTCTTTTCAGTTACTGTATGAAGTATTTAGTACCCAGGAGGATTTCTTTCTTTTCTACAAAATATTACAGACCAAAATATGTCAATTTGTCAAAATTTGTACCCCACAGCAGATGCTCAACCATGCAAAAGAAATATTCCTTTTCCATCTTTTATTTGAAGGCAGTTGTATGAATTAAGCATTATGATCAGATCTAAACCAGCTATCATTCCACTATATGCCGGTCAAAAATGTTTAAATCTAACCTTTTTATATACCTTCTGTATTAAATATATTCTATAGCATACTCGGCACACAGACACACTCCAAGGAACCTGGAAAACATTTTCCTTCCCATTCAACTTTACACAGATCAGTATTACTTTAATGTAACACTACATTTCATTGTTCAGATGCATTTCCATCTCTCATTTACCTTCCATACATATATATTTTTAAATATCATTGAAAGGATAGAAGGGAAGCACATCAGACTTTAGCTGCTCTATGAGATTAGTCCTAACGCATAGCATGACCTAAATATGCTATGTAAACAAGGCATTGCGTATCTTATCATTGAGCATATTAAACAATTTAGCTGAGATCTGAAACATTCCCCATAATCTCCAAAATAATTCTCCTGATCTATTAAATGAGAGGAAATGTGAGTCTAAATCTCCACTGTTAGGTAACTTTCAATGCATAATTTAAGATAAGAGCTGATATATAATAAATATCAGTAGAGAAGACTTATTTGCTTGTATTTTTATACTTCTTTCCATAGATGTAATGTACACACTAGTGAAAGAAAGACTCATTCCTAACATCCTTTTATTGCAGCTTGTATGACTTAGGCTGTAGGCATACTCTCTGTTCTGACTTTTGCTGTGCCGGCTAGAGAAATTGCATACTTTTCCCACACCCCAAGTTATTCATCACTCTCTATAAATTGATTCTGTCCTCGAGCCACAGTCACTCAAGTTAGCCCAAACCACTTTCATATGGTGTTTATTCTAACCTGTCTGGCTGCCTGATATGTTCTTTTTTTTTTTTTTTTTTCTTTAGTAGAGCTGAGGGCAATAAAAAACAGTTCATAGGAACACTGTAGGTGGTATAGCTGTTTGCAGAGGGAGTCTCTATCTTACAGAATAAGTGATAACCACTCCAGGATTTGTAAATGTGTCCTCTATAGGATTAAAATCTGTTTCTTTTTATTATTATTAGATATGTAACAGTAGCATTAAAGAAACTTTGTCTAATTAGAACTCAATCTCCCTTTCTCATAGGTAGTGTGCAAGGGAAGCATTAATACTTTCATTTTTAGGATACAAAAAAATGGCAGAAGCCATATATCTTGTGTCTTTATAAATTACATTTTCAATCACTTTTTTTTTTTTTTTAGGTATTAATGTTTTCAAAACATGATGTATTACTAATGAGACAAAAAATAGCAGGTGAATGATACCACCATAACACATACAACTGCCTCTGATGCTGTAGGTTGACATAATAAAATAGGAAGCATTAATTTCAGAGCAGCCCACGTACTTCATGCTCCCCATGCTGACTTTCTGCAGAATCTGGTGGATCTAATTCTATCCATTTTTTATAGCTGTGATTTCAGGGCCCTCTTAAAAGACATAGCAGTGAAAAAATTGTGAAGTGTGAACTGATTGGTGGTTGTCTGTAACTTATGCAGAACAAGGACAAACAAGGACAAAGGAAAGCCACATAAAACCATTTTGCATAGTTATTTATATGACAATCAAAGATGTTACCAAGATGCTTTCACGTAACTGAAATTCAAGGCAAGAGCTGCTGGCATTGTTCATGCTTATTCTGACAGAATTGGTAAATTCCCTTTGGGCCCTTTGGGCTAATGTCATTAACATTGTACTTGCTACAGAAGGGCAAATATTTTCAGTATTAATTAGTGTACCATTAATCCAAGCACTTAACTCCTTAGCAGTAGTTAAAAGATACATTTTTTAAGAACATTTTTAAAATTTATTTTCAAATTGCAGTTTGTGTGACATTGGCAAATGCGCTGATTAAAACAAACTGGGCTTAAAAGAACCCTTTCCCATGAGAACTGTTGAAAAGTCTAGTGACTTTCTCTACAGATGGTGAAGCCAGACACAACAAGCCATTTTAAACACTCCAGCATGCCTGCTGAATTACTCATAAACATTTTTATCATCCAAATTCATAAACATTTCATACATAAAAATTAAAAAGTCTGAAAAAAGCAGGCCCTTGCTGGGCAATAAGGCAGCGATGGCTAAGTGGAATGATGGTTATGTACCACGGTGAGAGGACTAGATCAGAACAGACGACTGAACAGTCCGTGAAAACATTGAATGGATTATTATCAGACAAATGCATTATTCAGCAACTTCTTCAGAGCTTTAGCCCTGACCATCTGGAGGTTAGAACACAGAGGTGAAAGTGTAGGAGGTATATGACTTTCTAAACACCAATTCCAGAATGCACTCTCATAATTTTTTATCAAAATCCATCCATTAAAAAGCAAAACAAAATCAGACATCTTTTCTTGGGAAAAAAGAAAATAAAATAGTATAGTGTAGAGTTCATTGATTCTAGGTGCAAATAAAACTCCTCACTTCATGCTGTGCCATACCATCAAGCTGTCTAACATCAAGCTGTTCCTTACCCACAAAAAAAAAAAAAAAAATTCAAATAAATCTTCAATTCTTCTCCTTTGTTAGCTGTCAAAAATGGTGGAAGTTCTAGAGTATGATAAGATCTGTTTGATTTTGCCTACTGGGGTGCCATCTGCCCAGAGGAAATAACACAATCTTCTATCAAAACTCTACTACATGCAATTGTCAATGTATGCTGGGCATCTGCAGTGAGAATATCAGAGAAGATCTTGTTGCTGTGTACTGGTGAAGAATTTGTTTTTCTTTTCCTCTCTGTAGAACCACATTCTTGATGTGTACTTTTCATCTACCAACTGATACAAAAAAAAATCCTTGAATTTGGGTGATCATCTTTCTATTCCAGGGCTATACTTGACCCTATCTGTAGTAAAGTTTGTGAGCAATTATGTGGCAACATTTCACATTCACTTTCCCACGTGACCATCTTCTTACCATGGATTAGAATACTGGCAAGGCAACTTATTCTGATCAGGAATTTAGGCATACCAAAGAATGTGTCTCAATTAATTCTTAATCATTTGTTTTTGTTTGTGACATGTTTTCATCCAGCCTTAACAGACTGGTATGTGACTGTACTAGTTAAGGTATTCGGCCACCAAAGTCAGATGATTAGAAAACCAAGTCTTTTTTGAAACCTAGACATTCACAGCTTCAGCTTCAGGGTACAAAGGAAAAAAAAAAAAAAAAAAAGCAGTTCTTCTAGTGTTCTTCTAGTTACTGAAATCAGGACCCTTGTAATTTAAATTATATTAATTATAAGCTTCAACATTTAAAACTTTAAAAAAATTATCTATATGCTGCCTGTGGAGAAGAGAAACAGTAATGAGCTAGAGTTTGCTAGGCTCTGAGTAATAATTATTTCAAGGTCATGGACTGACAGATCAGCAGGGGAAAAAAAAGACTGGTAAATATCAAAGACTGATGAAATCGCCTTATCCTCAGGATTTGTTGAAATCATGTTAACTATGGGAATTTGTTTAAATTGCCCTGCAAGACTGAAATTAGTGAATTCTGTGGTAAATGACTTTATGGACGCATACTTTGAGATTAACTCTTTTCTGTATTTCCTTGAATTTTCCTGATTCAAAACCTAAACACAATGGGAAGAAAAAAAAAAAAGAGGGTGATAAATAAATGCTTTTTGTTCTAAATAGTAGCTGTTCAGGGAAGAACACCCATCCTTTAACATGAAAGTGTTTAATGACTGTATTTTCTTTGGTGCCAAGAAAATGTGCCACTGAACAATATCATCTGGTAAGGAAGGTGTGTATTCTGGAGTTTGCTTTAGTTTTATCTATGTTATCTAAAGTTTAACAAATTATTTTAATTATAAGGCTTTATTAAGACATATAATAAATCCTGAGAAAGAAAGATATAAATACTTGAAATGTCATGCTTTATGTATGCACACAGAAAAAAAATAATATATATATATATATATATATATATATATATATTTGGTATATATCACATATACCAAGGTAAGAAAGCTTTTTATCTCTCCTTCAATCAGAAACACAGGCAGGAATAGATATGGAGTCACTGAAGCCAGACCCCTGGTAACAGTGCCATTGTCCTTTAATTTAAACCCCTTCTTCCTCACTCCCCTTTTCTGATCAAAGTCAGCCAGAATTACAGATATAGAGCTTTACCAGAGTCTTGTACAAAATACATAGCAAACATTTCTGTGCCAGACACGTTCTTTCTGATATTTCCAAGCATGGAATTAATCTTTTTCTACAGCCACAACATGCTGTTGCTCTGAGTTGTTCTGTGACTGATTCCTACACCCACATCTTTCTTCTACTCTGTCACTTCAGGCTGATCAGATCCCGGCTCATTGCAGAAATTCCTTTTCTCCTCAGTACATGATCTTGTACTTTTTTACTATTACATTTGATCCTATTTGCATTACCACATTTCTCAGTACCATACAGCTCTTTTGTGGTTTTCATTTCACAATTTACTATTAGCTTTTCTTCATATTTGCTGCAACACTATTCCTTTCTCTGGCAGTGTCTCACAAGACAGCCTTGACTCTGTGACAGGCATGAAAAAAATGGGCAATACATGAGCAATACCAGATGGATGCCTATCTCCATTATTACATTTTTTTCTGTTCATACTTGTGAGCCTCCTACTGGCTCCCTGCTGCTGAGATCCCTCAAGGTTATGCCCAGCTGGCTTGCTGCACCTAAGGTCTGATAACTCTTGAAAAGAGCTGGTCAGAGCCAAGAATCTTGCTATCAGCCATCCCACTAAGAAAAAAACACATCCTGCCCTGCTTGGTATTACAGATAAACAGATGAAAGGGCTGAGGACAAAGGAATCCCATAATATTTAGCCATAAATACTTGAAAATGCTGTTTTCAACTGTTTTTCAACTTTCGCTTATGTTGATCACAACTGATCAGCTCTACAGCTGATTTTCTTAAGATGGATTAGTATTTCTTGGTCAGACTGGATGGACATGTTAATTTAATGTGAGTCTTCTGGTTTAAGTTATGTAGGAGTAAATAGTGGTCTTAAGGAATAAGCTCAGGGAGATCAAATTCCTTAATTTGTTTCTGGCCCTTTTCTATTCATAACATTTTCAAATGTTAAAATACTTTTTGCTTTATGATTTGTGAAAAGAAATTTCTGAAATTTTGATGCTGAAATAGATAAATTCTTGAATTTTTCATCAGGAGTTGTAAGATTTCTGGCTTTGTCATTGTGTACAACAGTCATCTCTATGAGATCACCCTTGATGTTTGGCAAAGCAATTGTCCACATACAAAGTGTAAGCTCTTCAGGGTGATTCCACATTCCTTTTTCATGTTGACACCATAACATGTATGGATGATCCTCTGACACAGTATCCATCCTTCAGCCTCATACTTTAGAAAATTTCCTTGTACCTCTAATGTCTCTAATGTATTCCCAGAGCAACGGACCATTGAATCTTCCATATATACATTACATTGCTTTCTCTAATATACTTAGTTGTCTTTGTCTGTGATCATGATGCTGATGGTAGTAGGCAAAGAAAGAAAAAATAAAAAGATGAAAGAAACAGAAAGACCACGGACACTGCAGGAAGTTCTAAATTACTTGTAATGTATCACTTAGCTAACAAACCTCCTAGCACTGGATAACTTGACCAGCAGTACATAAGCATTTAGGTACTTTGTGGCTTTTCTGGGAACAACCAGCTTGCTGGAAAATATCATTGTTAAGTATAATTCTGGAACACCTGAAAAATTCTGGGTATGCCTCGTTAGCACTTAATACAGGGTATATGTTGGCAAGTCACTTCCTAATTTTCAGTAAGACATTCATGTTGGCAGGTAGCCCTACCTGTGCAACAGTAGCCACATGCCAATTTCACCCAGCCCTCTATACTATCCAGCTTTCCTCAGGATTCCCAAACAAAAGGCATACCCCAGAGTCCTAAGGTGGAAGTAAGCCTAAGAGCATTTCCCCAAAAGGAACCTGTGAATGCCGTGACTCTGAGGAGCACCAGCCCAAAGAATTTAAGCAGCATTTCACAGTGATTACAACAAAGTGTTACAAAACCTAGGGTGTCTCTCCAGGGTCAAACAACCAGCAAGGCAAGTAGGAGTCCTACAACATATAGTGCTATCTGCATAGATAAACAATCAAGAGCACTTGGGGGTTACATTTTATTTGGTTTCAAAGATATTTAATTCATTGTGATTGACCCTGTGCACATTTAAAAATAATAATAATAATAATTGTAACATTTTTAAGAGTATATTCCAGTAAACTCCTATATCCACCTTTATTCATCCACCTGGCTAAGTATTTCAAACAACTCTGCAAGATTAAGGAATCATTATTTTCCACAAAGAAGCTAAATCGGCAAGACTCATCAGGTTACACTTGCTTACCTTATTCTTCATTTAGGCTTTTTAGGGCATTCCCCATTTATAATCTGTAAATGTGTAATTCACAGGTTTTTACCTGTGTCCTGTTTCAAAGAACTAAAGAAGTGACCTTACCATTTCAAGCACAGTCAACATTCTAAGGATAAATCCCTTTTCATTAACTTTTCTACTTCACACATTCCTTGCTTCAGGCCTCTTAGATAAATATACAGTTGTCCTAGTTGTTGAACTCCTCTATAACTTCCTCCTCTGAGACTTCAGTATCTGTCAGGACCATGCTATTTCCATTAAAAAAGCATCCTTAGATTATGAGTTTTCCCAGTGGTTTCTACCACAGGGACTGAAATATCTTTTTTCCATCAGCTTTTGAGCTACGTCACTCTCTTCAGTAGTCCGCAATATCACAGTACTTGGTGATCTAGAGGAGCCTTCAGCCATGCTTGTAATTTTCTTACTCCTAATGCTCTTTAATCTCATGACACTCTTTCCCTCCCATCCTCAGCTCTGTACCTCTAACTTCACCATTTCATCATTGCACTAACCTAACAAACTGCCAAGTCAGCATGTCCCTACAAGAAACAATCAGCGCAGTGCTACAGAGCTAAATGTCCCTACGGGGACCCACAAACTTCCTTCAAATCAAGGATTAAGCTAAGGCAAATAACATGATCTGGTGACCCAGAGGATTCAGAAAGGGGTTCCAGTGTGGCTGCATGGTAATTATATATATTTTGTGGATTTCTGTGCTAAATGTCCCAGCATAAATGTTTAGGCACTGTAATTAAAGTATTTTCAAGTAAGGACTAAGAAAAAAAAACCATTATGTCTTATTAAGCTTCCTCAGTTAGTTGTACTAAGAGTGTACAAAGACAGTTGGATCACTTAAGAAAGGGCAAAAATATTAAAAGCACAACCAGGACAGAGTCTTCCATGCATATATCTAGATAGGAATATATAACAAGTTGCTTTAGAATCCATTTCATTTAATTTATTATTTAGACATGGTGAAATGAGATTATTTCAACATGCAGTACATGAGATTAAACCTTAAACTAGTTTCAAAGCTTGAAAGACTACATGAGCTTGCTTGGAAGTGCTTTGAAGGAAGGAGGCAAAAGAAGCTTTCAAGGATGTTCAGGAGGTATGAGAAGATATTTCTAAGGGCTTAACACTTTTATTTTAGAAACTCAATAAAAATGTCATTTCTTTCATTCTTCAAAATTATCTTTAAGTCTTGACAGAATTAACTGCTCAGTAACTCCCTTATGTTAGGAATGCCTGTTGTGAATTATTGCTCATGGCTGAACAATGCAAAATCATTGTCAAATTATCACACCGTGCTTGTAATTTCTTAGGGGGAAAAGGAGTATCTTAGAACGTTTGAATAGACATAGTAATGATGAATTCTTTAGCCACCTATATTTGCCCCTTTGCACATGTTTAAGGGTAAAAACACAAAGCATCCCTCTATGAAACCCATCCTTAACCAGGTCTCTGTTTTATTAGTAAATATCCATCACCAGTCTGAATGCTTTTAAGTGTCTCTTTAGCTCATTTTCAAATGCAGGTATGTAAGGCTAAAAAATAAATGTCTCACACTTATGCAACTCAGCTTTCAGTCATATAAAGGGGAAAAAATTACTAAGTTGGAGCACTATATAAGGGAGATCAAGATAACAGAAATACTACTAGCCACAGAATAGAAGGTAGTATGTATATCCCACTGAAGTGTGACTCCAGCTAGCCTTTAGAATTGATCTGGTACTTCTGCATTTGCCTCCTCACTGTCATTAAAGACCAAAAAAAAAAATTTTTAAAAACATTTAAAAAAAAAAAAAAAGCCTTGTCACATTATTTAGAGCGTTATTGATTGTAATCTGTAGCTTTGTCAAATTTAGGTCATTCATTAAAACTGAGCGCCTTCGTTTTCTGACACATGAGCACCTGATGTACGAATAGCAATATGACAGACAGTAATTATAAAACTATGTCAGATAGATAGAAAAGTTAAAAGAATTTGTGGAATGATTGCAGGTAGGAATAAAATGCAGGTAGATATAAGAAAACCTCTTTTGTATGCTTTTGTGAAGAAAGTCTACGAGATTTATTTTTGTCACGGATTTTTCGGGGGGGGGAGGCAGAAAAAAGCCCTTCTGTTTTTGTTCAGAAGAAATCGTGATGAGTAGTCTATGTGAAGCCATTAAGTGGAAAAGACACAGATTCTTTGGTAAGTTCTCCTAGTACTCTGCCAGCACTCTCTCCTTTCAAAATAAGCTTTGGTGGCTGCTCCTTTTGAAGCTTCTGGAAGTCTTTATGCCTGGATATTTTTTAGTCCTGGATTGGACCAATCCCTTGCTGATGCTATTGTTCAAGACACAATAACAATAGTAGCACTTGGCAGGGACACGGGATGTGAAGGTTTTCAAAGCACTGCTAAGCATTTTTCAGTTAATTTTCAAAACAGACTTTTAAGTATTATTAGCTACATTTTTATTTTATTTTTTTCAGAATAAAAATATGCGGTACAACACAATAAAGTCTCATATCCAAAGATTTTATTGTGAACTAAGTACTGCAATGTCCTAGTTGCTGGCTATCAGTTGGGCTCCGGTTAAGCCATGAGACCTAGTTTCCTAAACTTATGAATACATTTCTGCAGAAATCCCTTTTTTCATAGAAAGTTCACTTGGAAATTTGCTGTAGAAAGTATTGATTTCATGACATGAATTCAACACTTAAATAATTTTAGAATTTAGATCTTCTATACCCAATTGCAATCTTGCAGACAGGAACTACAACATACAAGTTTCTATATGGATATTCATATTAACACTGAGAGGTGAGGACTGGGCATCATTTCCCTCTTGCATCACACTGTGGTACTACAATTAGTGCTGTTCTTGTGTACAAAGTCTGGTGTCTTAGTTTCCAAAACATATTGATGGAGGTGGCAGTACATTTAGCTATTATGTGTTTGCAGTACTCCCAGGGGTGGACTAGACCTATGCAGGAATTAAGAAACAACCAGACCACTACCCCAAATATGCACCTCAGATACAAAATCAAAGTTACTTTGGATTGAATAATAAATCATTTGAGTTTCCTTTAGCAAGGAAACTCAATTTCAAACATTCAAACAACTGTTTCCTTTTCTCTAAAAGAAACAGAAAAGCAAAAGGGCAACAACTGCTTTTGTTTCACAACTCTAGAATGGAGAGGACTGTACATTTCACTGCCAAATGAAATGTCATCATGAAACATTTTGCATTCAGTGGCGTGCAGACTTGCATCAGCAACCAAAGCTAGTTCATTTAGGATCTAAGTAGAAAGAAGTCAGACTTCATGGAAGGCCTTACTTGAAAAGAACATTAAAGTAAAAGTATAGGTTTTATGTGAACCCCTTAGTATAAAACAGCAACAACAACAAATTAAAAAGAACTACCTAAAAATATGATCTGCTACGAAGTTAAAGCTCTGGTCTGGTATGAAAGAAAGTATTATATCAGATATTGGTAACATGGAGTCTGGAATCAATCTTAGCATTCACTGGGAGCACAGTATTCTCCATTTCCCACACAGATTGTTCTATGAGGCAGACCACTGGAAAATAGAGATCCATGCCACTATTTGCATGTCTATAAAAGAGATATTCAATAATTCCTAAGGTAAGCATATTGCAGTTTTGACCTTATTCCCAACTGCCATTCAATGACATTTCTTGATTGATTGTCTAATGTAAATAGGAATAGAAACTCAAATGAGGGATTAAAATAAAATTACTCCCAAAGCAAACATAATCCTAGTCAATATTTTATAAAACCTTGACTTAGGTGATCATTTCATTTGCGTTCCTTTTCATAAAATAAGATTTAGATGGCCTATGATGGCACTAACCTTTTCCTTAGATGAATAGCACATCTCATATATTTAAGTAATTATCTGATAGATCTCTTGAATTATCACCATGAGAAAACATCAAGAAAACATGTCAAAATTATTTAAAGGGACCATTACACACGGTTACCTGTACTTGTCTTATTTTAATTTATACTTCATAGAAAAGATATTATATCAAAATCTCTGAATTAAATTGTCATTACCTAAAAGTATTTTTACACTGTTAAAGCAGAAGAAATTCATCATTGCTGCAATTTAAGAATTTCTTTTACTGATTTAAAAAAAAAAAAAAAAAGCAAGATCCCTTTTCAAACTGCACAGTCAGATTTCAGTCCACAGTTATTCATCCCCAACCTTGTTTTGTCCTTTCTGTTTGTTTCTTATAATAATGAGGCTTGCTGTTCCCTCTTGAGCTAGACTAATACTTACACGGCAGGCTGTAGGAAAGGGCAGAGGTGGAAACGGTTTAAGAGGCATTTAAATGGAACAGTGGTCTAGGGCTGGCCTTCTTCACAGGGGTTAATTTAACCCACTGAAAAATGCACTGTGCAGCTGGAAACAGACAGAGTGTACAGAAGAAATCTGCTCGTGTTCCTTCATACACTGTGACTTTGCTTGCAAATGTAGTCATTTGCAAGGGTAGCATTATGTTCATCTGTCTTCTCTTCCTTTCATCTTCTGCTACTGCTTCATGTTAAAAGTAATCTATGTCACACTAGAGAAAAGATGCAGTGGAAAACAATTAACAGAATTTAAAACACAAGAAGAAGCAATTAGGTGAATTGTTTCCACTCTAGATTATCAAAAGAAACTTTGAAAATCCAGCTCTTTGATTTTCAGTGCCTGGCTTCATGAATTTATAATGCAGTTTCAGATGTGTTGTGAGGTCAAAGCTTTTTTCTTCTTCCTAGAAAACGATTTTGCAAGTGAAAGCCGGTGTGTGCAGATGCTCATATGCCCATGTATAAACATTTTACAGACAGCCATTACATATACTGGAAAGAAAAGTTACTTAATTGAGACAAATTAATAGTTGTATTAAGAAGAAAATATATGTCATGGGAGAAACTGTTTTTACATGAATGCTATTTTGTTAATTTGAAACAGTAGTCTATTCAGACATGACAAAATGCTTTTTACTATTCTTTTCATTATACTGGAAGAGAAAAAATATATTCTGTTTCCAGTTGTAATAATAATAATAGTAGATTATTTTACAATTTTGCTTCTAAAGCCTTGTTGTAAAGAAGTGTATCCGCTGCCTCACCCTCTGGCTACATTTACTTGAATAAAGCACATTTCTACTAAACATATAATATCTCAGATAACTCAGATATACACTTTTTTATCAAGAAGGCAAAGGAATGTGCACATCTAACACTGTACTTTTCATCACACCAGAGTGTCTGTTTCTCCAGCATCTGTTTAACATTATCCACCTGTCACTGGCATCCCTTTCCCCACACTACTTATTCTCAAGTAGCTAAAACAGAGCCATGTTAGGGGATTTGGTTTTAACCAGCTGATGTTCTGTTCTGCCTGAAGGTGCAATTTCCTCATGCTGCACCATGTGCCAATCAGCACTGAGTATGCAAGCATGAGCTGCAGTGCTACATTAGCAAATATGGTTGCATGACTTATCTGAGCAGTGCTTATTCAGAAACTTTGCCTGATTTCTACTCACTTGAAGTTTCATGTTTTCTGATTTGGTTTTTGTTATACAGTCCAGCTCTTCTCAGTATCTTTGCGGATCATATTTTTTTAGTGAAATTAAATCCAGCTCTGGATTTTTATGTGATGCAAAAAATCTGAAAATTATTTTATTTTCCTCTTAGGCTACTGTGTGTGACCCTTGAACCAAGCTACATTTTGCTTCTGAATTCTTTGGGGAAAAGTAGTCTTGGCAGGAATCAGATCCTGCGACAGAAAGACACAGAAAGACACAGAAAGAACTGACTAGCCCCAAGCCTGAGCCAGACTTTTTTCTATGGCATGAAGTGTCCTCTTTCACTAAAAATATAGGGGAGATGAACAATCAGACCAACCTCAAGAGTTATAATTTAAGACAAAGACATACAGGGGGTGGTCACAATGCTGCCCAACACAGATCTCAAGGTTGGAGGGATGAGAGCAAGCAGGAGCATGTGCCCAGACCAGGAAGATGCTGCTTCCAGTAGCAGAGTTCCTAAGATATACCATGCAGACAAAGCAGCTCTCCATTTCAGTAGAATACACAATTGTCAGAGTCAGTAATGAGATAGGTTAATCAGTGTTAATTTGTGCAAAATTGTGTAAGAATAGAGTAGGGAAGAAAAGGAATAAAGGGAATAACAGGACAGATAAGTGAATTCCTCAGCTTTCAGGGACCTCTGCTCTATCACATAACTGTATCTGTGGCTCATAACTATCAATTAAAAGACAGATGAAGTTGAAATGTCTCTCTGAGAACTGTAATTGTTATGAATAGGAAATGTTTTTAATTACTTCAAGACTTTTCAAATCATATAACTATTGATGTTCTTAATGTTCACTTTCCCCTAGTTCAGTGCCTATAAATGATCCCAAATATTGTATTTTCCTTGAACTTTTCGACAGCATTTTTTCTGCCATACTTGAAGGCTACCACAAAATTCATCAAGTTTTCATTTTCCCCACTCTTTTTCATTATCCTGCATTCACTTTTATTTTTTATTAGAGGACAGGTGTGTCCTCTAATAGAGAAAATGATATCAAAGATGGAGGAGTTCTCTATGAAATACATCAAGAGTGATTGCATTTCACACTGCATTGATACACTTCCTCCAAATACAAGCAAAATAACTGACACACTATGTTAATACAATTGAATTCAAGGGCTCCTGGTCTTCCTCTACCATTTGGAGGCATTGAATCAGTATGATTTTCTGACTCCTGGTATTTATTTTTTGTGCTTTAGTGCTGCAGTTATAAAGATCAACACAGCAGCAAAGGTGCTTGATCAGAGTGACACTGGTAGTAATGAAAATGTTACCTCCTGAGCTTTGTCAGCCCTGCGTAGCATACACTTTGTGACAGTGATTCATGGTTTGAAACTCAGGACCATCTGCTCCTTCAGAAAGTTCCCTAGCCAAGGTGAAAGGTGAGGCTTAACAGCTGTATCATCTTCATTTTTGTAAGTCCATCCAGAGCTGCCCAAAGGACAGCAAAATCATCACACTAATAAGGCTGTGGCAGACAGTCTTCTGTGTGTTCCAGTACCAACTAATTCACTGGGCAACTGCTCATAGTTTTGTCTTGAGTGAGTTGAACTACCAAAGTAAAGCCCAGTCCTGTTGCTCTCTCTAAAATGCTCTAATCTCAGCCTTTAACTGCTGGCACCCATCGCAGTTCCCTGTCTGGAGCTTTTGCATCTCTGCAAATGTTGTGTATGTATCTCCCACAAGAGGTACAAAAGCACTACCTATGGCTCATAGCATATGGCACTTCTATGGAGATACTGCAGTAATATCCATTAGTGATTTATTTCTTTGAATCAGTTCCCTGTCCTGCAGAGATCATGAAGAATACATTAAATTGGATCTACATTTGCTCTTTTATTTCTCTATCATTTTATGCAGGAGAGAAGAAAAAAAAAGAAAAAGGTTTTCTGATTATACTAGGCAATGGGAACTTTCATTTTTTCCATAAGTTGGATAATAAAGGAGAATATGGTTTCATATAACAAAACAGGGCTTTACGTTCCATTTACCAGAAAGACATTGAAAACTAAGTAAATTAATTTTTTTTCTTAAGGTTGAACAAGTAACAGCAAGAGTCTGCCATTAATATTTTCTAAGGGCAGTAAGAATACTGGTTTTTATGTCTAATTTTAAACTGCAAGTGCTTTACAGGAAGGAAAGAAGGAAGGGAGGAAGGAAAGGAGGGAGGAAAGAAAGAAGGTGGGAAAAACTGTTGGTAAAGACATGAGCAATACTGGAGAGCTGGGGGGAAGCAGGGAGTTCATATTCTTTGTTCTACCATTTAGCAATTATATTTTCTTTCTAATCTCTTCTAGCTTGTGCTTTAGGCAGAGAGCTAAAGCTAGAGCCGAATATTTTCTGGGGGAAAACACAGAATGATGAAAAGGATTAGTCGTTATAAGAAATAATATATAATTAAGAGTAGAAACAGTGATGCAGAAAAATTTTGGTGTATACTCTTTTCCTTGTAGCATAGAGAAGCAAATTTTGTTTGCTATTTTTTGTTGTTGATGTTGTTTTTCATATTATTTATTGTGTTAAAACTTTAAGTTTCCTGATAAGTGAAATTTCTGTCTCATTCTCTAAGAGACTGTTCTTCGCTTTAAATATTTGGCCTGTGGAAAATTCAGTTTGTAATATAGTCATCCCTCTTCTTTTTTGCCCTCTGTATTTTAATCTGCATTCTCTAAAACTATGCAGGTGATTTTTTCAGGTGTATGTTTTTCCTAAATCTTTTCTTTGCTTACAAGAGTACAATGTATTAAACAAGGGAGGATATTCACTGAATAATGAATTGAGAAAAAAGGCCCAAGTATCTACACTGGAAGTGACTGAAGGGAAAACACTTTTTCTAAATCATTAGCTATCATCAGACTTGGAGATTATACATTGCTTCCCATGAAAAGAGCCATGAATTCTGCAGAGACTGATTTTAGATGTACCCTTTGTTTAGGGATGAAATCTCCCATGTTTCTATTGTG
Organism: Coturnix japonica; assembly: GCF_054131305.1. Taxonomy (NCBI): domain Eukaryota; kingdom Metazoa; phylum Chordata; class Aves; order Galliformes; family Phasianidae; genus Coturnix; species Coturnix japonica. The sequence continues at coordinate 19,928,385 of NC_140667.1, read as the reverse complement.
ATGTGATTCTTTTCTTTTGCTTTTCTTTCTTTTTTTTCCACCATTCCTCCTTTCCTTTTGATTTGTTTGTTGTTTTTTTTTCCATTTGTTTGTTTTTCTTCTAATATCTTCTTTTTTTTGAGATATGATTAAAGAATACAGATGTCAGTTGTGACCAATATGAGAGTTCCCAGATTTTTGAGATCATAGACCAGCTCTAAAAAAGCAAAACCATATAGTTTGAAAATCTTCAGTCCTAATAGGAGAATAACCATTTCAAAACCTTTTCTCAAGAAAAACTGTCACGTAAAATTGTAATGAGAGTTCTCTCAGTGTTTCCAATTGCAGACCGAGATGTACTGAAAAATCTCATGGAAAGGAACTTTACTCACAGATTTTCAGCATACATTGTTTTCTAAAAACTGATCTGAATTACTAAATTCTTATTTATTAAGACTGAGACAGTGATGTGAGCTAGCTTTGGGGGCTGCATGAGTGCAGGCCAGAATGCTAGAGGTTTTAAGACAAGGAAACAGTAAGAACTGAAGTGACCTCTTTCCTTTCTATTCTTTCAGAACTCAGCCAGCTGGCATGGCCCCAGGTCAGCCACACCACAGACCACCTTTTCATCTGCACTCATTAGATGTGGTATTTCAGGATATATATATATATCCTGGGACTCCTTTGTCCCACTTTGAAGCTTTGCCAATACTTTAGGACTGACTGTAACCAGATTGTGATAAGCACTGGCACATAGAATAGGCAATATCCAACAGCCCACAGTCAATTCCTCCTATTTGGATATTGATTTTTTTTCTGCCAGTTGCATCGATAGTGTGTCTTTTTTGTCAGACTTGAAGCTCTCCATGGTATGGTAGGGGACATATAATCCCTCCTCAGGGTTTTGCATAGTCTCAAACAGCCGAAAGGGGGGTTAGAAAATCGCCCTTTCTCCTACTGATCTGAGACTAAGCACCTCTTTTCCCGCAGAAGCCAATATGTTGTATTCAGTCTTCTATAGAAATAGTCTTAAGTACCTAAGTCATCATGGAAAAGATTGTTGTATAGAGGAGACCAGAATGTAATATTAGAGGACATCTTAATGGACCTGAGGTAGAATAGTAGTGCTTAGGATGGCTTCCTACACTACAGCTGGCACTCTCCTGCTCTTCCTGTGCTCCCTTCTACGTCTACCTGGTTTGTGCTCAGAAGACAGTGTTACAAAACAAATCTCTCATGAGAATGTAAGGGAAAATAAATATACGAGATTCGGAATGGTGACAGAATGAGAGGAGAAACAAATGTGAACATCCATCACATAAGGCTGTTGTTTGCATAGAGAGGGTTCTTAATTGCTTTGTTGAATACCTGAAGGAAAGCCCTGTCTCTACATGATACAAATTGTACAGATGAACAAAGCATACCCAGTGGTCTAGATCTGTGAGAATTTTGTGAGCAATTATCTGAGACAATGAATGAAATTTTAAAAATATAGTTCTGTAAACATCATTTCTTTTCTCTGGTGAATGTTAACACCAAAATGAACCTTGAAAATTCAGGAAGTAACTGATAAATCTTGTCATATTTATGTGGTACTATTTATTCAGGTTCATGAATGAAAAGGAGCTTTACATGGAGTTCCAAGCAAACAAGATGATTACATGACATAGCAGCACACTCTTGTAGCCAGCAGAATCCCACACATAAGAACAACAAGCAAGCTCCTCTCCTCCCCCATGAAAACCATGCTCTACATGTCTGGCAATGTATTTAAAGTGATACCCAGACAGCAGCAAAGGGGACACTAGCTCTTTTTTTTCAGTCAGCTGGTGATAAGAGCACAGCCCTGATGTATACCAGCACCAGCATGTCTGCTGCCTGTTTTGTGGAGCTGCCAAAGGGATATGTAAGACAGGTTTCCACTTGTCTGCTCAGATGCTAGAAGTTCAGGGAGAGATAATACCACCAGTCTCTGTGCTCAGACATCATTTGAGACACAAGATACACATATGTGGTTCATTGCCTATAGTGGCTAATTGGTGCAGAACAGAATAGACCCAACTCAAGAGAAGAGTGAGATCCTATTAAGAGCAGCTCATCCACTCACAGCTGAACTCAGCAATACCATATGGGCCAATTGTGTTAATTGTCCCTGGGCCTCAGTCTTATCTCTTGACAAAAATCTCTTTGCCGAGATTTTACTTTTTGAACCTATTACCAAAACAAGCACACTACTGCTGCATTTTTAGGTGCTGGCTATTCAGAATTTTCCAAAAATCTCCACCAAAACAGAAAATCCACCTACTACCTCATTTATCTGCAAACTTGTATTTATGCTTTCCCCACCACTGTTACCCTTCTAAAGGCAAACACAGATGGTGCACAGCTGTTGAACTAGGCTTGGACCATGTTCAGGAGTACAAATGCCTGCAGGAGGATCCCAAACCATTGCCTCTGGTGACATCTGTGATTCTACCCAAGCCAAACTCCTGTATTGAAAATATGCTGATGCATACATGAACTGTTCTGCCCCTGACACCAGGTTTTATACCTGTCCTCAAACAAATACTGAAATACTTTCACCTATGTTGGACAACCATCAGGCCTAATAAAGGAAATCTAACTGAAGAGCAAGCACATCTCTTCATGTAGAGGAGTGTGCATCACCTTATTATAGCTATAACTGCTTTTCAGCTTTTCTGAAGGATGCAGAAACAGGATGATTCCTTGACTGCAAGACATGATAAAAAAGTGCCAAAATCATTCATCCAACAACCTCCCTTGCTGTTTCATTAGTAGTCTGGGTACCACTGCTCACCATGTCTCTGGCATTGCACAGTCGGTAGAAAACAAAAACAAAAACAGAACCTCCCACTGCACCACTTCACCTCTTTTGTCCAAATGCTACTGTGGGAGAGAAGCAGAGATTCCGGAGCCCTGCCACAAGATCTGATCCTTTGCTACCTGCGCCAATGATGGTGCTGATACCGGTGCCACGGGTATGGGCAGCAGTTGCCTGGCAACTCACAGCTCCCTCCACTCATATCCAGAGCTCATCCAGAGCTACTCAGCTCACAGCCTACTCCACCCTCCTGCGCTTTTTTTGTAATCAGAAAACTCTCACCTGTTCTACAGCAGAACTCATTAGACTCAGTAAATAAAAACTCAGACTCAGCTGTGACAAAGTCACATCCTCTTGCTCTCTCACCTTCACCCCCCTGCTTTTGAGCCCCTGTCCTGTTGGGTAGGATGTGGTGTAGTGTGGTATGGTATGGTGCTGGCACAGAGATTTTGTGCCCTTTGCTGTCTGTTCCCATTGAAATAGAGATGTGCAGCCCTGACTTTTTCTGGCCTGATAATTAAAGCCACAGTACAAGCAAGAACTAGGCTGAAATAACAGGCAGAGTAGATAAGCACACAGGTGGGATTTGGAGTTAATATCCGTTGGGAGAAATTAAATCTTGTTTGAGTGAGTGGGTGGCTGTACTGTGGTGCCAAGTGAAGGTCTGGGGGGGAAGGCCAGTGCAACAACCATGCTGAGAAATTCATATTGGTAAAAAGCACTCTGCCACAGAAAGGGCTAAGCAGCATCTTCTGATGAAGCAGGGAGGAACCAGTGATATGGATCTGGCACAGAGAAAAAGAGTGCTGAGCAGCTAGGAGGAAGGCTGTGAAACTGTGATATAATAGCTCTGCTGAACATTGTACAAAGATTTACTATATACTAGGCATGTACTGAAACCAGCTGATTTAATACAAACTTCAGTTCTGTTAGATATCTGGCAGATAATGACATCCTGAGGTACAAGCATTTGAAGCCTTTTTCAAATCACTGTTGAGCCATCTGCATGCATGTCCCTTTGATACATTCCTCGACTTTGTCATATTGCAGAGATGGTCTCTTTTTCCTCTTTTATTCCTTTTTCCTCATTTCTCTTTACTAGCAGCAGAGATCAGACTATTTTCTATGAGCTCAGACTTTAAGGGTTATTTTAAAAGCTTCAGAAGAAGCTGCTTTCTCCACACATTTTTTAGAAGTACCTTCCTTGGCAGGTGGGTATTACTAAAATCCTCATGCAAAAAAGACCCTTTCTTTCACAAATGTTTTTGAGATCACTGGCCATAAGATACAGTAGAAAAGAAGGGGGGAAAATAACCATCTCAGTTTCTGAAATGAAATTAACTCGGTTCCAAGTTAAGTGCTTGTTTGGTGCTTGAGTGGAGCAACCAAAAGGAAATGTCACTGCAGTGAGAGGCAGCAATGTACTTTTTCTTTCATAATGGCAGTCCCAGAACATGAGGTGCCTGCAGAAAGCATTGTTACTAGCATTGTATACACTGAAGCCTCTTTCATCCACCAGAGGAGCATGCATTAGTGAGATGGCTGGATAATGTAATTCTCAAGTGGTTACTTTCCAGCAGGATCAGTGTCTTAGTGTTCTGCATAAACTTTCATCAAACTCTTTTATTAAGTAAAAGGTTATGTTCTGCTGAGGCTCAGAAGCAGAAGTATTGGGCAAATCCTATCAGATAAAGCTGTTGCTGCATTTTGCCAGAGCCTGGAGCTGTATATAGCCTTAATGAACAGTGTGTTCCTGGAAGAACCCTTCATTTATTCACTATGACATTGGAGCAGACCTTTAATCTTATTTTTATCACTTGGTAAAATGAGGATAATTATGTTTGTTTTAACCATGGAGTACTAATTAAAGATTTGGCACTGTCGGACAGATGATAGAGTAAGTTCTCATGCATTGGATTTATTTGGTGTTTTTTCCTCATTAGTCAGCAACAAGTGAATGACCATCCAATATGAAATATCCTGATTCAGCAAGCTCCTTCAGCGCTGTAAGGACTTTAAGACTGCAAGGGGAACAACTGATAGGTGTACACACAGTCAGGCTGTGACAAGTCAGAATGATGTAGTTTCCAATTAGAGACTAGAAACAATGCTCATCAGGTTCTATATAATGACTTTACACATGACCTTTGGGGACAGTTTGCTGCTGCACAATCACAGAGGGAATGTTACTCAGGGAAGCTGCAATATGCATGGCAGTACGCAGAACAGAAATTGTAATTAGTTCACTGTACATTTCTCTTCTGTGAATACTGAAGTTCAGCAACATCCATTCATTTTCTAGGGCTTCAGTTAATCCTTCAGCTGGTCAAGTTTAATATAATACACATGATTATGTTGCTGTTGAAGCTTCTTTGTTGATGCCAAATCCTTTGGCTTTTATAGACTAACCTGAGAAGTAGAGCCCTGATTCATTTGAAGTATACAGATAGACAGCCTCCTTAGAAAGCACACTGAAACTTTGACACTGCTTTTTAAGCAGATTCTGTGAAGAATTTGGTCTTCTTGTGAGACCAAAGGACAGGGGAAATAAAATGGTCTTACAAAGCACTGACTATGAAATACAGGATAGATTATGAATTAGTTGAATATTTGGGTTGTTTTTGTGAAGTACTTCGAAGTGTTTTATGGCAGCAGCAGTATTTCCAGTTTGATATTCTAGTAACAATGTCATGTATGATCCACAGAATAGAAAATATGTTCTTGCCCAGATGTGTTTTTCAGATTATTTTTTTTTTTTGTGTAGAAGTTTTTGTGCCCTGTTTTATGGAAAGGATAGTGTTGCTGTTTTGAGGGTGTTCTTCAGTGGGTGTTCTGTTCCCACTGCACTTAGAACCTTTATAGTTGCCTTTCCAAGATCTCTTCATTTCTTTGGAGTATTTCTAAATCATGTTAAGCCCCAAATATTTCAGAAATAAATCCTTAGCTCTTTACTGAAGAAGTTTAGCTTTTCAAGGTAGCGATGCCTACATGAAGTCTACCTCTTAAGAAAATATCTGAGGATGAGGTTTTATGTATCAGTGTATTCATACATGAAAAGCACCTCTGTTTTCTCCTTTCTTCTTTACTTTATATATCCTTTGCAGCCTCAGATTCAAAAATATCTGAGATAGGATTGAGAACTTCTTTAAAATATCTGCAGAGCTGAGTCTGATCAGGGCCTCTGGGCTGTAGCTGAGTGTAAATGTTCAGCGATATAACATTTTCTTCAGAGATGATTTTAGCTGTGAGGCCAGTTTGGGATCTGAGACCAGCAGCAGACCTCCTTCTTCTGTGAGAACTGCAGAAAAAGCACACACACTCTTCTATGTAATAAATATATGCATAATTGATGCAGCTACTGCAAAAGACCTGACGGGTCAGATCTAAGCCCTATGCTCTGAAAGGTTTGCTGTGCTGCACTCGCAGGAGCAAAGAGATTGTATGTGTTACAGACTTTAAAAGATACAAATGTGACCAATAGAAAGCCAAAAAATTTCTTCACACAGAAACCTCCAAGATAGTAAACATGGTGGTATCTGAACTAGTGGGAGCTATTTAGGACCACTGAGCTTTGTTTGAATATTTTTCTAAAGAAAAGAAGAATAAAGGAAGTTACCTGAACAATTACTTTGTTTCATGTCTTATCAGACTGTAAGGCTCCACTGGGTGATAATAACAGTTAAAAATGCATATTGTTGCTGTGTTAAACAGGCAGCTTTCAAAATTAATTTCCATACTCTTCTAAGATCTTCTGTGATTGGTAGCATTCTGAGCTATACCCCCTGTACTTCACTTTCGACAACAAAGTCTTCTTTTAAACAAAACATGTTTTATACTATTGCATTTGTTCAGAAATGAAACTGCAATGTATTAAACTCAGATTTTAAACTGCCCAGGGAATGCAGAGATTCAGGCCTTTTATAGTCATTAGCCAGAGACAATTTGTACAATTGTTCTGATGAGCAGAGATCCTGAGCTACACGGGCACCTATATTTCATTTTTCACCTATATTTTAGCATATGAAATGTATCCCAGGGATATTTTTCACTCTTCTTCCTGTATTTCACACTATTTGTTTCTACTGGAGAGTTGCACAGCAAATGTATAAACCTCATTATTTTGACCTTGAAGAAAACATTACATTTTGTAACTTTTGTTACTTGAGGGGTCCCGCAGTCTTCTTGTGGGAACTGAATTATGGGAGGTCACCAAAAAGGATGCCAGCCATGTGGTTTGCAAAAGGAATAGCAAGTTATTTATTATCTTCCTAAGTCCAGAATCTAAAACAACAGCAAGTAGAATTTAAAGTATACTAAGGAAGGCAGCCAGCCATTTTGCCAGTGATGATCTTGCATTTTACCAATGTCCATCATGCTGTTTAGGCAAAAGTTTTTCCCTATTACAGTGTCCAGGGTGTGAAAAAATGGGATGTTAAACAGGTATTTATTTGTGCCAGAGAAAATGTTATTCTGCTCATCTTTCCTACTACTTCTGAAGGTCAGTGATTTCACTATCTTTTAAACAGATCCACTATTTGCTCTGCCACTTCTACTGATAGGAGAAAGCTCCATTTTCACTTGGTCCATCTTCTCTATGGTGTTCTATATGTGCCCAGTCTCTGTGGGAATCCAGTTTATGGATTCAGTCTTATGGGTTCTATCAAAGAACAGAAAGCTGCACAGGAACAGTGCAATTAGGACTGAAACTCACTTTATTCTGACTCTTAGATGTATTAACAAAAACACAATTAGATTAAGCTGCGAAGTATAATATACAGACAAAAAAGTGACCTTTGAAGTTTAAGTTGGAGACAAAGCTACACAATAACTGAAAGAAATCACAAAAAGAGAGTGCTAAGGTTAAGTTTATGGCATGCTTAACTGTGAGAACCAAGCTAGCTTGAAACTAGTACACCAGCTACACTGCAAATGAAACTGGTTCCGGGTCCCAGTTAAAAAAAAAGTAATCGTATCTCTTGGTAAATTAAAACACAATCTTTCTGTAGTCTCATTGTATGTGCATGTATTCTTTGGATTCCTTTGCAGTCTCACAGAAAAATGTATCATCCTTACTTGCTGATTCTCAGGAATGGTCTATTTATTATACTTACTTAGGAGGCATTGCCCTCTCTTTTGAAAATTTCAGTTACTTGGCTTCTGAGTATTGGCAACCAGCTGCCACCTAATTGCCAGTTTACAGCTAAGTGAACACTTTCATTCCACACTACTTCTCCTTTGGGCTTGAGGAACTGTGGGTTTAATTCTTTACCTTCCCTATGATGAATCTGTCTGAAATTTTTGCTGTAACTTGGCAGTGTAGAAGAGTCACTACACGTCACATGGCTGGGAGTGAATTTTACAGTGAGAAAGAGAACAGCCTCATACACTTGACTAAAGAAGAACAGAAAGAATGAGGGCCTGGAATTAGCTTGTATTCTCATAGGCTTTGTGACAGAGTCTAGTGCAGCTAGCTACTCCAAATAGAATGAACACGAAGCAAAAGGACCACTGAGTGTTGAAATTTCCCAGTGTGCTAAAGTTATGGAAATACTTGCACTAAACAACTCTAAATGGATTCAAGAGGAAAATGTGTAGCACTTGCATAATCTCTTAGACTATATACTATCAACTCGGTGGTGAGAAGACACTTTATTTAAGGTGGGGTCGTAAATTCACTGAAGATAGATAAACTTGGGAATAACAAAAGCTAAGGATTGTCTGTCTGAAATAATAGAATAATAGAATCATAGAAGAAAAAACTTCCAAGATCCTCCAGCGCAGCCATCCTCCTACCACTAGTAGCAGTAGCAGACTGCTGCCTTGAGGAAAGCTATAATAACATATCTGAAATTGTTTATGTCAATTTGGCTTGCAGTCTAAAACTTCTGCAGAGAACAATTCAGAGTCACATTTTCAAGAAATAAGTCAACAGATATGTAAGTGCATATACTTAAGCTCTGATTCTGAAAATGTATTCAATAGAAAGGCTTTCAGGGAAGATCTTTAGAGGCAGAAATGAGTGACAGGTATCTAGCACACCATGAAAAAACTGCTTGATATCAGCTTCTATTTAAGCCTTTGAAAATCTCTTTCTTAATAGCCTCATTCCAACTGCCAGTTGTTATTTACACTTGTGCCTGTTCCCTTCTGAATACTAGAGCAAATGTTCTATGCTATGAATTTGAGATTAAATAAATCAAATATGATAATCAATTTGCAGGCAGAGCAGTATGATTTGTGCAGAATGCCTGAGCAGAAGTTTACTGTAGCTCCATTGCAAATTTCTTTTGTCAAGAAAGCAAGTAAAGAGCTTGTAAAGAGAACAGCATAAAGGCTGCGTACCAATGCACCTGTCCATCCACACTGTCAGCATTCACTGTTCTGCAGCTCATGCTCCATGTTTCCAAACTGACTGGGAACAGCAAGTAGTTCTGCACCAGCCTGCCCTGCTCAAAGCAAACTTTCCACTATAGAAGCTTATTTTCAGCATCCTGCCAAGTAGAAAAAATAATCCATGCCCATTTTATTGTTCTCTGGAGACATTATAAGTTACAGGATAAACATTTCTGCCACATCTAACACTACACAATCAAACTTCAACAGCAATGACATTCAAAATGCACAGTAAGTAAGATTCAGTCAGACAGGAGCTGCCGGAGTTCATACTGCTCTGTATAAAATGCACCAAAAAGAAGATAAACAGTAACCTTCTGATAATTTTCCTTTGGCAGTGTATGTGTGGCAGCCAGAACACTTACTCACAGCTTCCAGATAGGTTTCCTTTAGTTATTTTTAACTGTTGCTCTCTTCTGGTGTACCCTTGAGAGGTCCAGAGGTGGAGTTAAATGTAAGTCAATTGGTATTCTTTGGATAATTTATGTCTAAATGAATAGATGCTACAGAGGAAATTAAACAGCCCGTGGTAAGGTTTTTATGTAAATAAGCACACTGATATATTGTATATTCAAACAATATTCATCAAACCAAAAAGAGGAATGAACACAAGTATTCACACTCATATGAAAATAGCAACTTATTTAGGAACAAGATGGTGTTGTGCAATAGAGATTTATTGTGTGACTAAAATAAAAATTAAATTCCTGTTAAAATATTTATATACATATTGCCGAAACATTCTGCTTAGAGATAAATCAAAGAAGCCTTTGGCATTTCACAGACATATAATTCCAACATTCTTCTGCTACAAATTTAGTGCTTACAAGATGTTAATGGCAGTTCAGTTTTCAGGACAGTCTCAGCAGACTACTTTTGCTCAGCAGGTGGTGAGGATTTGCATCCATATTTCAAATATACTTCTATCTCATTACTGGCTTCTTATTTCTTTGTGATTTATATCTCTATAAAATTCTGGCTTGCACAATGGGGAATGGGATTTGAAAAAGGCAAATTCTGCATAATGTGAACATTTATCATATTCTTTCTTGATTTTCCTTCTTTAGACTTCATTTTTGAGAGACTGGAGGAAAGAATAGCATGGCATTCTTCATCAAAAATAAATTTAAAAAAAGAAAGACAAGAGGAAAAATGGTCATTTCTAAAAATCCAGTGTTTTAAAAGGATTAAAAGTATTGGTGTATTTTACTTAGATATGATATGTCATGCTAAGTGGTAGCCTTATTTGTACTGCTACCTCCATTTGACTAAACTGTGATCTTTAAATAATACATGTGCACTCAGAAGTAAGTTTGCTTGGGTAACTGTTAATTTGTGAGGGTTGTAATCAGTACAAATTCAGTAAGTGCTTTTTGTAATAGGGCTGAATGTTATGAATCGATTTGGTATTCATGCAGATGTCACATATAATTTCAGAGCTGTTACACTGTAATTTTGTTGCACTTAATAGAGATTATGGTGGTGGCAATTTTGTCACTGTAGATAAGGGGCTCTTAGTGCTTCTCTCATAGATTTCCAGCTCCCCCTTTTCAGGTGTTTATGGCATAGTGTAAATCCAAAATCCTCAGCCTAATAAAATCAGACTATAATTCATCACTGAAGAAGAGGTAGATCTGAGCATGAAAACTTTAGACCTCCAGTTTAAATTACAATGTACAGGATGATAGTTTTTGTTCAATCTATGATAGATGGGGAAATTTAGAACTATGTTAGGATTCTGGAAACCTTTCTGCCTCCTCATGTAATTCCCCTCCACACAGCAAATGCCATTCACTGCTTGCTAGCCAGCATTTGTCACATTCTGGATTTCAAATCCTCTAGCATTTCTTTTGAAAACCATTTTTCTTTTTAATCATTATAATATGCCCCATTTCTACAGTGGAAAGAAAATAGCAGATTTGTGCACTGGAATTCTTTTCTTTGAAGTATAGGTATTAGGGAAACATTTTATATTCAGACAGAAAAAGACATAAACTATATACCAAAAAAAAAAACAGGGCATAGAATATTTCTACTTGGCACACACAACTTTTAGCTTTATAGCCTAGTGTTGCAGGTGAGCTGGAAAGACAGCATGTGCAATACTTACAGAGAGAGTGTAGGATTTCAGTACATTTCATTTCACTACATTTCCATGCCCATAGGCTGTCATCTCAGTGTCTTCAGATTTTCATCTCTAAGGCTAAGCTCTGCAATACATATAAGCTCTTAATACATGGTCTGCTTTCTGTGCCCCATGCAAGTTCGGCAAAACAAACAGGATAATTTTATAGCCTGTGACACCCCAAAAGATCTCTTATATCCAAAGCCAATAAAATGTGAGATGCTCTACACCACTCATGCCATGTATTTATATCCTCAGTTGTAGAATCAAGAAAGTAATTTCCTCTGCACTCTCTTTTGAGATTAGCAACCAACAAGCACTGACCAGCTGAGTCTAGAAAGAAATTTCTGGCACACTTTCCTTACTCCAGTGGTCAATAAAAAACAATTTTTGATTTCGTATCTGCTTAATTGAAAGCTTTTTGAATGCTGTGGAAGTTTTCCCACTCTTTTGCCACTTAGTGAAAGTGAAAACATTGTAAGGACTTGCTAGAGTTAAGGCATGCATGGACATACATGTATTTACCACATATAATAAAACAGGTAGGACCTTGATGAAGAGCTGATCTGGTTTGAGGTAGATTGTATGCAAACTATAATTTCAGAGAAAAGCTTAAATTCTGTGGTTCTCATTCTGGCTCAACAGCAGTTTTTTCATACCCTCAGAAGACAACAAATGTGTGCACATTAAAATGGAGGACAACTGTCAGTTTGAAATTAAATGTGATCCAAAGTTAAGCCTCACTTCCAATAATATTCCAAGAGAATGACATCCAGAGTATTATTCCAATACTGTGCTCGTGAGCTAGCAATACCTTGCCCTGGACAGAAATAAACAGTTCTTTGTTGTGTCATTAGTCCTGAACTGCTAACAAGTACTGAACAGCTAACAAGTGAGGTAACCCATCAGAAAGGATTTTTTGTCAGGCTGTGACTGGAGAGTTTCAGCTAGTTGTGGCTAATAACCTCTGAATGCTTAATTAATATTTTCTGATACTTTAGGAATATAGCAATCTTCTGTAATCACAGAATCATAGAATGATGTGGGTTGGAAGGGATCTTTAAGATCATCTAGTTCCAACCTTCTGCAATAGACAGGGACACCTCCAGCCTGGCTTTGAGTGCTTCAAACAGTTCTTACTGCTATTCAACATAACTGGCAGATAAGATGTAAAAATCCTCTGTGAGAAGAAATGCTCTACTGTATTGTTCATTAGTCCCTATTTATGCCACTCAGACTTAAATTCTTACCCACGCAGTAACCTACAATTAGATTCAACATTATTTCCAAAATTAAATTAAATTCTATCCAATAAAAATTTTACAGTTTGTTTTGAAGAATTAAATTTCCATGGTATTATTCTCCTTCTGCTGTACGGTCTGATAAGTGAACTACCTCTCCAAGGCAAAGAAGTCAGAAATCGCTCAGGGGAAAGTAAAAGAGTCTCTTCCTCTTTTTTAAACCCTCTACCTTTCTACGTCTCCTTTCCAGTATTAATCCCACATAAAAATGTCTGGAAGCACACAGAACTTTAATTTGGTTTTAGTGACACAGTATTAAATATAAGATTCATCTGAGGGACTGTGTTAATCAGTTAAAGGAGATTTAATGAAACAAATAACTATGTGTAGTCTTATTCAGGTTATAACCTATGGGAATGCCCGCAAGACCAGCAAAGCGCCAGCTCGTAAGCTTATCTTTTTACAAAAAGAGGGAGAAAATCCAGCACTACTCAGGCTGTAAGTAAGAAAAGGCAGAAAGAAACAAGTATAACTTCTCACTCTGTCAGTCATGGTGCTTTTAAGCCTCCTCTGCTTCCTCTCCATTTTTCTGAGAGTAAGAAACTTTAAAGATTCTTTATTCATCTGTAATTACCATTCATTTTTTCCTTCGGTACAAATTAGCATCTTCTTTGTGCAAGAATACGTACTTGGTTGAGGCTCTTTAGTTAATACATGGTGAATATAGGTTGCTCAGAAACATGTATGGGAAATAATAAATGGAGATCAGTTTGACTGATATCACAGGAAAAATGGGAAAGAAGCACAGCATTTTCTAAAGTAGTGGCTAATGTAATAAATCATAACGCTTCTTGCAGCTCAAGGTATCAACCAGAGTGTATTCCTAACTTGTCAGTGCAGAAAGCTTCTTTCCCCAGAATCATACAAAATCAAGGTGAGAAGTTGGTAATCTTAACCAAAATTGTTTAACATTCAGACCAATAGTGCATTTCTGTTGAGAAAATAGACTGCACAACAAGCCAGCCCTACTACTGACCTGATGCCGCACTCTGAAATGAGGGAGGTGCTTTGGTTAAGATGCAAAAGGTATAAGGAGGCCAACACAAACTCAGTTTTAAAGGCTTGTGCCATTCAACCACTAGTGTTTCTCTGAGGGGTTAAACTGAGCAGATTTTTATCTGTCCATACATCTAGATCAGACTAATTGAAGAGAAAAAAAAATGCTGAATGCATCAGCATCCACTCTTGTTGAATACTTACTTAAGAAACCTCCCTAAAAACCCAAAAAACTAGAAAACAAAAAAACTGTGAAGCACTTGCTTATGAGGAGGTGTGAACTTATTTCAAAAGTTAGAAGCAAATATTTTCTTACATCTTATCCAAGTTGATCAAATAGCATTTTAAAATGTATTGTTCATAATGTTTGCTCCAAGGTATGTTCCTTTCATGTGTCTATTTCAAATACAATGACATGAATAATTTAAAGTAAGAGTCCTTTTCAGTTTCAGCGTACAGCCAAGACTGCTGCACTTAATGGGCTTTATGTAAACTCACATAGATCACAGCATTTAAATTACGGGTGGATATAGCTTATTCAGAACAATCAAGGGAACAAAAAGGAATTGTATGAAGAAAGTGCATGTAATAGTTTATAAAAAGCTGAGATAGGTATCCTGAATGTCTCTGTTGATTCATTTCCTGAATGTATTGTAACATTTAAAACAAGGAAAGACTGGATTTAGACATCTAGTGGCTCAATGAATCACAATTGTGAGAGCATATGCCTTCAGTGTGGAGAGCCTTGGACCATTAAGGACAGATTCATTAGCAGACAAGAGACAGTGGCAAAGTAATTAAAATAAGATCAGAATCAAAGGAAGAAGCCAAGTTAGGAAGCCCACTAGAAACTGAAATTTCCTTTTCAACTTATTTTCCTTCAGTTAGAAAAGCAAATTACTGAAACTTATCTATAATGGAGTTTATTTCCCAGACAGACAGAAACTGTAGTTGACAATTTTTTCTGTTCAAGACTAGTAATCTAATATATAATCCTTCAGCACAGTTTCTTTATCATTTTATCCATTAGCTGTTGAAGGTAATTGGTCGATTAGTAGTGCCAGATGGGATTCCAGTGGGGAATAGGAAAATAATTCTCCTTGTATTTCCTTCAACGCAGGCGTATGTGCAGTAGAATCATGATCCCTATTAGAATACACAGATGTCTTCCTACAGACTTGTAGACCCAGAATCTGGTCACATTCATAAAAATGCTAACATAAACTTACTCTTCCTTGGCAGAGTCTATCAAAATTTATATATAGATTTTGACAGTGATCCAGGTTGCTATCTTCTGTTTTTAGTGCAGAAACTCTATTTGTCACCATCATTTTGAGCCTAAATAAACAGTGAATAAAATGTATTGAATATGTACTTTCAAAATATCCTACTTGGCTTTTAGTTCTTCTTTTGTTTGATTTTGTGCTGTGATAAAAAATGAGGTTGAAAAAAAAAAGGAAAGTTCTATGAATAAAAAGCTCACCACATCTAGATGATGGAAGAAAACTTTTGAAATCTGCACACATATAGGAACAAAGAGACAGCCTTTTCCAGAAAGAACTACTGGATAAAACTAGTGTAAAGAAAACTTCAGCAGGTAATGTAAAATACTTTAAACCAGCGACTGTTTTGTGGTTTTAAATCAGCTAACATCATAATATACATATCACTATAGAGTAGTAAGTGATTTTTCTGCTATAAAACAGTTAGTCTTTGGAAGCTAAATGGTTTCTAGTACTTTAGATGTGTCATCTTGTGCTCAGTCCAGTACAGTTGCCTATAAGACAGTGGGATGTCCACAGAATTTGCATGGACAGGGACTGGAGTGGTGTTCCTGGACATCCCAAGGCAACTTGGGCAGCAGTAGGCACTTTTGTTTGGTCATCTAGTATGAATTCCACAGCTGTGGGGCAATAACAAGTGATTCACACCCTTGCTCCATCTGTCACTGAATATCAGCTCACTTATACAGCAGCAAAGTGAACTCCTTATGTTCATTTGAATTCCTGTCTTTCCGTGCTCCATTTGTAGGAGCTATTATTTCTTTTGTAGCAGTTCATTGAAAGTCAGTGCTTGACAATGAATTCACATATTTCTTTCTACAGGCATGCAAGCTTTCTGTTGAAAAAGTCCTTGAATTTCTCTATCTAATCCAAATCATTTTAGTAATTACCTCTCACTCAGCTTTTCATATTTAATTTATATTTTAGCCTCAACTCTATGTCACTCAAGTTTTTCCTTCAAAGAGAAAATGTCTTGCTGGCAAGAGACTATTTTTTTCTTTCTCTTCCTGAAGCCGTAATGTTCTTTAAGAATTTTCATAATCTGATATTCTGCAGCTAATGTTCATTTGCATATCTACAGAGATCATGATAGGGAATTCAACAGAGCTTGCAGCTAAGTCATACATTTCCTTCAATCAAGATGGAAAAGAAATTGATTGTGGGATAACGTACATTGCCAGTTCTCAGGACTATGCCAAATGCATGCAGAAAGTAAATGTTCCCTAATTTTGACGTATTCCCTCACCTGTTAAATGTGATACTCTGGTCAGAGAAACCCAGGAAAGTCAGGAGCCACCTCTCAAGAAAAGAAGCTTATAACTGCGCTATTGTGTGACAATAAAGGAACCAATGGCTGAGCTCTTTATATGCACAAAAGGCATGTACCTTCCTGGTGTAACTTAACTGGTGTGTTCATTGGCAGATGGGAATTTTTCATCTGCCATCTATGACGATAATCACAGATGGTGAAATTTGTGTAACTGATAAAGAAATTATAATAGGAATATATGCTGTTTATTTCAAATGCCATTTTAAGAGGCAGAAGATATTATAGTAATATATCATTTCTTGACCCCAAAGTCTATTACTGTGTATGCAAAGAAAAAACATTTCTATTCCTTTAGGCCTTCAAAATGCTGTGCTGTTGATTTTAAAATTAACTAATTAGTCAGCATTTTGTTTCTTTCCTACTGTCTGTCGCCATGATCTTATTTTTAATTTAGTGCTTAAAGAAACTCCAACCCTATACTCCAAAACTCAGTTCAACTTATTAAATGAGATCTAAGGAATCTATTCTTATTTTTTTATGCGAGATTATCCTTCAAATTAAAAATACTACCGTAACCAAACAATTGTATTCTTTTTCGTTGTTCTCAGAAAGGAGCTTTATAATGGGATCTAGAGACAGCCTAGGTCTCTCCAGAGCTAAGTTTAGCAGATGCTCCTGCAGGCACTGCTGCTCTCAGCTTTGATTTCCACAATTCAGTCCTGGGACTGATAGTGTGTGCACACTTCTTCTTTGTTTCTCCACAGAAACAACTATTTAGGTTAGTTCGTTTGATAGTGTTTTAACTTCATCATTTTGATTATGTGGTGTAGTGAATTAGGAAAAGCTCTTCAGCTCCAAAATAGACACGGTGTCTCTCAGCATATGGTGATAAGAGGAAATGACATCTTTAACTGCTGCAGCATTTTATTTCCAAAGTGATTTACATCACTGTGCAATTCTCAGGTGGAGAATTCAGTCCCATCTGGTACTAAACTTAGCAATGCAAAATGATCACATACACTATTCTTGTGGAAAAGAAACTGAATGGATGTTTTGTGCATTACATTATACATGAGCAAGTACATTTATATATGCAAAGCAAACAAGACAGAATACTTTCCATAGATTTCTGTTTGCTTTCTATGTATTTACAAACTATTTTTGTTTGTCCATATGTGACAAGATGAGATGTCTTGTTCCATATGTCTGGGAAATGTGCATTTCCCTGACACAAAAATCCTTGTTTTGCATCCTGTCTGCTTTTCCCATGAACGTTATTTTTTCACTTTCCAGTCATTATTCTGAAATAAGCAATTAATTCTCTAAGCAGAAGAATGAGCAAAAACATTTCTGAAGACATGATAGGTCATGATGTTAAAGCTACAGAAGTTCACAGAGTGTTTGCACAGCACCTTCAGACACAGGGGGTGAATTTGGGGTGGTCCTGTGTGGATTCAGGAGTTGGACTGGATGGCTCTTTTGAATTATTTCCAGCTCAGGATATTCTGTGAACAGACACTTGGTATCTCATTAGCAGATATTGAAATTTCTCTCATATTATTATGCTATTTTGCATGCTATGCTGTGCTGGTGAGTCACTGCTTTTCTTCATAGACATGCATATAAATGTAAAACTAACAGAAGACTCTTACATTTTCTTTAGGAGCTATTGTGCATATTGTGCAGTGCAAGCTGCTGGACACAACTGTGGCTCTGACATTTACATTGTGCAAGGACTAGAGAAGGCACACCATCTCTCACAGTCATGGCCTGCTCAGTCTTTAAAATGAAGATGATAACCCTCCTTTTCTATTTCTGAGCCTCACTAATTTAGAAAATAAACTCTGCCTACACTATCAGTTAATCTGTGCTTGTTCTACATGACCATCTCTACTGAGATCTATAAGGACTGCTGCATTTCCAATAGGCGCTCATAGTTAAAGAGCATATAGTAGGCTAATCACTAGTTTGGGCAGAAAAATGCACACCTTCATTGTAACATTGTTACTTACAAGTAATATACATTATTATATGCTTATCATGCCAGTAACACCTCTAAAAGTGATTCACCCCAGAATTATATAGATAAAACCTTTGTATCACTCTTCATGTTGTCATATGTTTTAAAGAGATAGTGGAAAATGCTATTGTTTTCAGAGCTTTACAAGATAGTTTGTGAGCTAAATCTTATGTTGTATGAAATCTATTCCTGGGAAGTGGGCTGCAAAGGGCCAGGCAGCTGGCGTTTTACAGACTTATAGGATTCAGCAGCTGAGCCTACAGCCAAACGAGAGCTGAGAGCAGCAAAAAGGCCTGCACTGCTTTGGAAATACTATAAATGGATTGAGTTAGTCTCTATATATGTGAAATTTCTTTAAATCTGGAGAGCAAACCAGATTAAAGCCTAGCATAATCCCTTCTGGATGAAACTTCACTCTGCCCTTACCAATCCTCTGTGATGGATTTTGATTGCTAAATACTGTTATGCAGAAACATTCAGCACTGGTACCATTGTGAGGGTGCATTTGAAGGCAACAGCATTAGGTGATGGAGTTGGGTTGGTGCACCTGGGATCAGCATGTCCTCTTCCAGATAATTTCTCTACAAGATGATGAGATGCAGAAAAGAACTTACGAGGGTCCAAGAATTATTTCACTGAATACAACAATA
Organism: Coturnix japonica; assembly: GCF_054131305.1. Classification (NCBI taxonomy): domain Eukaryota; kingdom Metazoa; phylum Chordata; class Aves; order Galliformes; family Phasianidae; genus Coturnix; species Coturnix japonica. The sequence goes on along the minus strand of NC_140667.1, from coordinate 19,909,526 downwards.
CATAAATAAATACTACGTATATGTGCTTTTATTTTGAGTTTTTCTCCTCTAAATTTGCAAAGGTAAGAAAAGTAGGCAGAAATATTTCAGAATAGCACTCACAAACTTTCTATTATTAGAGCTGTGAAAATATGTTAATTAACATACCTAGGAAAGGAATGACAGCTTTTTGAAACTAAATTATATCTCCTGTGGAAATTTCAGTTTGGATTGGATATGTGCATTACCAGATGAAAAATATGTAACTTCACTAAAATATTTTTTAGCGTAAGTGAATCTAAATCATATGCAGTATTGGTAACCAATTCAAACAGAAGTTTTGTTCAAATTTCAGTATGATATCACTGGTTGTTTTATAGCTCATTTTGGTATTAAATCAGTATTCTACTTTATCAGTGTCTATCCTAAAAGAGAATGCATAATGGATATCCCATGCCAAAGAACCTGAGTGATGATTTATTAAACTGCTTATTGTATTGTCTATTTTTATATGCAGATTTGAAACCAAAAGAAATCATGCTTCCCTCACACATATGAGCTTGAACCTGAAACACCAATCACTACAGATCTTATCTTGTAGCTCATATTGACAAGAGTAATCCCAATGATGCAGATAAGGATTGGGATTAAGACATGTGGCATCAGTTCTCCTTCCTTTGTATTACCCAACCCTCTCATTCCCATTGTGTTTGTATTTCAGTCAGCATCTGTTACTTATATAGCTACGTATTAATTTGTACTCTTCTTAGTGTAGATTAAACCAACCAGGGAAGTGATCTTTCCAGATTTATTAAAATATAAACCCCTTAGCTGACATCTTATTTTACTTAGGGCATTTGAATGAAGGATGATTTATTACTGCATACAGACGGATGAAGCAGAAAAAGGAACAAGAGATTAATCTGCTAGGCCATGAGGGCCAGCTGCAACAGGATGGAGTCGTGCATTACGGAGTTGGTGCTTCTTTCTGCTAAGCAAGATTGTAGAGAAACAGGGAACCACACAGGGAAATATGTGCTTGGGTGAAAAGGATCATTCACAGGAAGTGTGCTTCTCCTTCCAAAGAAGTGGCCTGCCAACTTCTCAGGCAGACTACTTTATTTCCTCCTCACTCCCTTCTCACTGAATAAAAATGAAGTTTAAAAAATAGAAAGAAGAAAACACAGCAAAACAAGTGTCATTGTCCCATTGCTTCATTCAATTTCTTCTTCCGTAAACTAGTAGTGATACAGCTGACCCAGTGAATATCAAACAGCATAAGTCACAAAGTATATCTAATGCTTTTGTTACTTAAAGGCTTTTTTAAATCTTAAAATGAGTATGAATATGCACACGCATGTTTCATGCGAGTGGGACATGGTGAACTAAATACATAATTAAAGCTCTCTATTTACTAAAGGAATATACATATCTATTCTTGTTCATTTGAGTACTTCCTGCATTGATGAGGATATAATTAAGATTTTATGGTATTCAGCTGGTAGCATCTTTGTTCTTGTACTGTCTGTGAATGTGGCATTTGTAGCTGCAAAGTAAAGACCAGCATACCTGAGCAGTGTACTATTCCAATCTCCTTTTACAGCCTCAAGGTTGCACATAGCATGGATGATTTGTTGATTTCGACTTCTCTTAACTTATTCAATATCTGTGCCTCACTAGCTCTGAAGTCAACCGTGATAGCAGATACAACAGCCAGTTTCAGCTGGCGCATCTTTTAGTGTTCTTGCTTGTAAAGTATTCATTTAATGCCTCAGCTCTTTCAGTATCCTCTGTGACTTCAGTTGCCGTTCATTCTTGCAATGTTGCGACATCCTCTCTGGCTCCTCATTCACTCTCACAAGAGCAACAAAAACCTTTTCAACCTTCTGGCATTTCTGCCCATCACTTAAAATTACTTTCAAGTTGCAGTAGCTGTATATTTTCAGAGTTTATATCAATGCAGATGAAAGCATTTTGCTGAATCAGCTTTGGGAATCATGGGTCAGTACATTGTGTCAAGCTGAGAAAATAACTTGAAATAAGCTCCATCGTTCTCCAGTGACTGGAGTGAATAAAGCAGTTTCTGGGAGCTTACACAGAACTAGGAAATAAAAAACAATGTTGGCAAAAGATTGTTTTGTTATTAACTTAAAAATTCAAGTTTTTTATGCTATTTTATTAAAATTAATTGTATGTTTAGTATAAAACTAGTGAAGACACACAACAAAACTATGTGAATATGAAACTGATGTAAGTACTCAGATAGCTCTGAAAGTAATGCCTCCTATTTATTTCCAGGGAAACTACAACAGCTATAATGAGCAGAATATCACTACTTGATAGAGCAAATTCTCAGCTACCAAATAATATTTTTAAAGATGTTCACCACCACTAGCTATGCATTCTCACCAGTAAAAAAAGCATGCCACACACATGAAAACTTGCATGGCCACACAGGACATGGCTTCTTTCACATCTATCACTTCTTTCACAGCATCTTTCACATTGCTGTGAAAATTTCATATGTTCACTTTGAACTTGCAAATAATAATGAACTTAAGCCCAAAGAAGCAAGTGGCATAGAAGGTTTTGTTTAGAATGAGCATGTCACTGGTAGGATTTATGTTCCAAAAGGACAAGGGATTGATATATATAAGTAGTTTAATAACCATTCATGAAACACCAGTGAAAAATTAGCAAAAGGGATTGCCTCAAGAATATGATCTGCACACTGCAATAGACTCAGGATGGCTGAGTATTTTCAGTCTTTTGACATTGTCATAGACAATATTAAAAGTGCAGTAAAACATCTGTTAAATCAGTTACTGTTGCCACTCTTGGTTCCACCAAGCCCTTGCAAATATCTTCCTGCTGTTTAAAGAACTTGCTTTTGCCCCATGTAGATATTTCCTATCAGGCGTCATTGACAGTATCTGCGAATGTAAATATAAGACTTCTACTTCATTTTTATTTCTTCTCTCCTCTTGAAGAGAAAAATATCTATAAAGATGTGCTTATATGTATTTAGTTATCTTGTGTGCATATAGATATTCATGAACATTATAAGTTGGCTTTGCACTTTTCCTTCTGGTGGGACTAGTGTTCTATACACAGTTTTACTTTTCTTTTCTTTTCTTTTTTTTCCACTTTGTTATCCTTCTTGCACCCTCAAATTCTGATAGGAATTCAACTAAAGAACTGATTGTGCTTTGTGAGCAACAATGTGGAGAAGTAAGGATTAACTCAAGATATGCTGACAAAAAAACAAAACAAAACCCAACCACCTACATCTCTCTTGAGCTTGGTGTTTCCCCATTTAGCTGCCCTGAAATCTCTAGGCACTGGATATAAATAAAAGCAGATGGCAGTTTTAATTCATTACAAGGACGGATGCATTTGGAAGCTCAGTGTCAGAAGGTGCAAAGGGTGACTGTATGCGCCTGTAACCCCCTCAGTGGCCATAGGTGCACCTCAAAGCAACCTCAGTAACATTCTCACCATTCTGTTTCCCCAGATGAAAGACTGACATCTCCTCCATTTTGCTTTCTTTAGAAAGAGACAAAAAGGGCATTGCTGGTGCTGTTACTATCTATGCATTCCCAGATAAAATATTGCCTATTGTTCTGGAAAAGAAGTGGAAGAATTCTTCATGCAAAAAAAAAAAAAAAAAAAAAAAAGGTAGCTTTTTCCCTAATTCATAAAGCTCTTCATTCAGCTACACCACTCATTTTTCCAGTATATCCTCAGAGATCTGGCTCCAGAAAATTTTGATTGATTTGTGAGTGAGGTATTGCTGTCCTTTAATAGCAAGATTTTTTAAAAGGATTTTGTAAAACATTTTCTTCCCCTCACTCTTTTAAATACTTCCTTTCCCTTAGGATGTCACCTTGCAGGTTATTTGAATTCCCTCCAGAGGTTTGTCTCAGTAACTTATGAAATTGTACCACATTTATATTATACTTTTGCATGAAAAACTGTTTCCACCCAGCCTTCTGAATACATTAATCTTTCAGTTTCTGCCAATATTTTCAGTTCCATTCCACAGCAAGCAGGCACAGCATCCAAAGAGGGCTGTAGGATTACAGTCTGCAATGAGTGCTAGAGAAAATGATGTTATATATTCTTCCTAAATATGGAGTCACTGGGTTGACTTTCACATCGCCAGGATAGCACTGTGACTCAGTAGGTGTTTTATGACAGCAGGATCTGTGGCCAGTCACCCATGGGAAAATCTTGCTCTTACTGATGACCTCACATGTTGGGCACAGAATAGCCACTCATATCTGTGACTCAATGCCTGTGTAGACTTGGTAGTCTTTAAAGAACATGAAGTGTTGGTAGAGACACTATATTCCTATGATACACATCTAGGTACATGGAAGAGGGCAAAAAGTGGCAAAAGTATCTAATTTGTAAGATAAAGGACAAAGAATTCAGAGGTCAGAAACCAAGCCTGTCCCTGGAACATTAACTTAGCACTCAATTCTCAGATTAAGGGGTTAATGGAAACAGCAAATGGCACAACCTTAATCTCGCCTTGTGATGATTCTTGTAATGAGAACAGGAAGAGGCTAAGACTGAACCCATTCTTCTAGATGTTTTAAAATTGTAATCCCATAATCCTCTTTAGACGATGGAGTTTTTAAGACAGAAAATAGCAATTTCTAATGACATTTTCCTAGCCATGTGTATACCTCAAGAAAATGCCACATGTCACATTCTTTTTCCAGGCTGAAAAGTGCTTGGGATTATTGTTGTTTTGGCCATCTTTCATATTTTATCTCTTTATCCTAAAATGTAATCTGCCCCTGATGTTCCCTATACAATTTTTTCTCTCTCTTGGAACAAAAATGTCACTTTATAAGAAAGAATAGTCTTTCAGGTCTACTCTGTTCCACCTCCCCAAGCACTCAGAGCTTGATTAACTTGCTATCAAGGCAACAATACTCTTACCAGTGACTCTAATGGCAGCTGAGCTGGGCCATAACTCATTACAGAGCCACACCAGAAAATTCACTGGGACAACAGTAAATGTTTCTTCTTTCATGACCTGAAGAACCAGATAAACTGAGAACAAATAATACAAAAATGATGAGAACCATTGAAGACTTTTTCAGAAAGTTCTGTGGTTTGTCTTTTCCCCTGAAGGCAAGGACAAACATCATCACATAGTTTCCCTTACAGTATCTTTTCAGGCAGTGGGTGTCTTGCTTCCTACCCTTGAAGAGCTTACATTCCCATTTGTTTGGGCAAATCCATGCTGAAGTTCTTTAAAGAGTTTTAGACATTTTATTCATTGTGCTCTCCCATCTGACTGTGCCCTGTTTTCAGGGCTCATTCACCCTTTAGTTCTTCCCAGGGCTAAGCACCTGCATGGAAGAGAGATGAAGTAATTAGCTGCAAAGTGTACTTTCATGGTGTCTGCACAAATCTGGCATTTGCTGCACTAATTTATCTTCCTATTTAAAACCCTCGTTTAAATTTTAATCAGACAAAAACTTTGTCAAGCCTGATTTATGGATAAAGAAATGATGAACAAAGAAAGAATATTGAAATAATGATAAAAATATTAATAATAGTATTTTTAAAAATAACACCATGGCTTTGAGCACAGAATACCATCTGTTGGTTGATAATGCAATTAAAAATTTTCAACAATTCTGAACAATAAAAAAAATAGAAGAGCTGTCACAATAAAGACATTCAAAGTAATTAAATTTTATTTTAGACGCATATTAAATGGCTCATGTCAGTTAAGATGGACTGGCAATGGGATCTGGGTAAATTCTGAGTTAGTAGCTTTACTGAGGAGAACGAATGAGTCATTCCGTTAATCTGGAGGGCTCAACATTATTTATAAGCGGGAAGCCCCATTTCAGATCTGTTTTGAAATAGTAACAACTTCACAGTATTGTGTAAGCAATAACCTATCAAAAAACAGAATGGAAGTCTGGTTGATTGCTCCCTTCACTTGCAGAACAGTCATACAAAACGTCATGCTAACATTTAAGCTTCTGTAATAACATAGAAGGCTCTGCAAGTCACACCTCCTGTTTATTTCCATGGAAACTATAACAGCTCCAAAGAGCACAATAACACTAGTTTGGATAGAATGTGGCAAATCTCAACAGCAGAAAAACAGCAAGCATGAATCATCTAAAAAGGGAATTCAAGAAAGTGATTTGCACAAAGCCACAAAAAGTAGAAATGGTGGCCATGCTGCTCATGGTTCGGCAAATAAATCTTGTAGATCTTACGGATCATGGTCCAACTACTGCTAAACAGAAATCTTTCTGAAAATATTACTGCGGAAGGATAATTATTTTCCAAATAAAAAATGTAAAGAATAAGCATTTGTTCAGTGAAAGTATTGCACAAAACAAGCAATTATTCCACTGAGACACTGCACAAAACCATCAATTAGTATTTCATAAGACATTACACGTAATGTGAATAGTCCCTCTCTTGCAGTTCTGAAGGGTAATTATTTAATATTGTTCAAAAGGAAAGTATGCAATTTATTAAGCAATAATGATATTTAAGGAAGAGTAGTTTTAACCTAGGATCTAGAAAATAATTGTACAAGATTAGTTGGCATTTGCCAATGATACTGAATATAAAATCATAGAATCATAGATTCATTGAGATTGGAAAAGACCTCTAGGTCTTGTAGTCAGCTATTAATCTATCACCACTGTACCCACTAGTCCTTGTCACTCTGCCATATCTTCACCTTTCCTGATAACCTACATAGACCTCCCTGGGTAGCCTGTTCCAATGCATTATCACTCCTGAGAAGAAATTTTGCTAATATCCAAACTGAATCTTCCCTGGCAACTTAAGACCACTACCTCTCATCCTTAGAATTCAAAATCCTCAAGTGAATTTTCAAGCGATCAATACAATACTGAAATTTGGAAGAAAAAAAGTTTTATATAAGATGTTCATAAAATTTACTAGCATACTTCTGAATGGAATAAACACATGTGCTAGTTGTAACTGGAGTGGAGTTGCCTCTCTTCCTAGCAGCCTGTATGATGTTGTGCTGTTAGTTATAGAACTAAAGCATATTGAGGACTCCCCAGTGCCACCTTGGTTTGGCCATGATTGAAGAGTGTTAGCACAGCACTGAGACTATTTCATGTCCTGTCCTCCATCCCTCCTCTGGAAGCAGACTGGGAGTAATCAAAGGGTAGGGAGGGTGAGATGAGTACTTAATAAATAAATATTCCATATTGTTCAATGCCATGCTCAGCAATAAAAATGAAAAGAGGATAAAATCTGAACAGTGATGATAACTGCATTTGTCTTCACAAGCAATTGTTAAGTATGCTGAGGCCTTGCTTTCTAGGTGGTGGCTGAACATCTGTCTGCAGATGGGAAGAAGTGAATAAATTCCTCTTTTTGCTTCATTTGTGGGGCACTGCCTTTCCTTTCCTCATAGATCTGCCAGTATCTTGATGTGCAGGTCTTCTTGCATACTTTATTTGTTCTCCCTATCCATTGTGCAGGTGTTGGGAGTGAGTGAGAGTCTAGGTGAATGTTTGGCTGATAGTCAAGGACTACACATGTCAATGTCTGATAAGTTGTGAAGATCAATATAGCCTCAGCCATCACAAGTAAACGAATGAACAGCTCATACCACAATGGCGAGAAGGAAAATGGAAAGATTGTTGGGATTCCCTTTCCATCAAATACAGAAGTGGACAATAGTTCATGGAATTTGGCTGGATTGACACTGACAGCCTATCCCAATAGACTTCTTGGATGAAGTACTCTTATGAGCCTTGGAAACTTTACCACATCTTATTTTGACAAGTGATTTATCAACATCATCAGTGCAGTACAGGCATTTCCAGCACAGAGTTTGAAATTTTTGGATTGCAACTCAGCAAACAAAACATTTTAGGACATGATCCAAAAGTCACTGAACTCAAAAGGAATCTGACTTCACTTGATTTAAGGGACTTCTACCAAACTCTAGTCTGCTGTTGTAAATGTAAGTATAAGCAACTACTGATCTTGAGTAGCAGAACTTTCTTTAGGTCATTTGTGTCATATCTTACTTCTTCTCTAAATGTTAATGTAATGCTTGTCATCTTTTACCATGACATATCTGAAGTGCTCTTTGCCATATTTTTTCCATTATCACTGTCTCTTCTCTCAATTAACACAAATAGAAGAGATCATTTATAAGGTAGTCACATGAAAGAAACTCAGATGATGATCTGGTTCATTTAGGAAAACAGCAAAATCCAATTCTCTAGTATTAGTTAGTAGTGAACGCAAAAATTTTGAATTCCTAAACCAAACAGAATAATACATTAAGAAGGAATAAAAATTCATTTTCAATAATGTGTATCTGTAAGCTTTAAAAGTCAGTGAAAGGAATATTAAAAACAAAAGCCTACTAATAAATAAGTGCACAATAGTGATATATCTTGGAGATTACTTGTGTTTGAAACACCGAATATATGTAAGGTCAGTGTGGCTTCTACATTCAAAAAGACAGTCAAAAGCATCAGAGATTGAAAACTGTTATGTCTGTACTTGTAAGACAAGTATCAAATCCCCTACTTCCTTCTAATTACAAGTAGTGTTTGTTTAGTAACGTACTATTGATCAGGCTGCAATGAAATGAAAAACTGTTTTGGGCTGCTGAGGAAGTGGAACATCCCGATGACACTTAATAAAAAACAAAACCTTTGAAAATTGTTTTTTAAATTTCATCCTAGCTTTTTAAAAAATTGTTTCTAAGTATCTTACCAGAAGAAAACAAACAGAAAGATCGATAATGTCATCAAAAATCTCAAACGGGATTAAGAAAAGCAGCTCAATTTCAAAATTCCACGTGACCTTGAGAAATTTGTTCAATAGTTGTGTACTTCTTTTTCATATGTGTAAGATAAGAGTGGAAGACACCTGTGAAGAACAAATTTATTCATGTCTTCAAGGCATTCCGTTTCTGTAAGAATATAGGCTATTTAGTATGCTGTTATCCATCAAACCTAATGTCTTCTAAAAAGAGCACAGAGGTACAAAATAACAAAGAGTCAGTCCAAAGGCTCACTTAAAATTAGGTTCAGTCAATGAAAGTTAAGCAGGTTAAATTTGAGATTTCATTTAGATCAATAATCAGTATAGACTTCTGTAACAAAATTTAGATTTTCTGCTTCATTCAGGATTTAATCTGTTATGGTCTGTTTCTAATTTCTGTTTTTAAGGGGTAAAAACAAGAAGGTGAAGATCTTGCAGTCTTCTAAAATACTTTACTAGATGTTCCAAGAAACCACTGTGGCTCAGTGCAGCAAAGCAAACTGCTCCTTCATCCATAATTTATATTTGCTGTTATATTTGTTGGAATTTGCTCTCTATTTTTCTCTCTTGATAGCACAGGCTCTTCTCAGGATCTGAATTGTGCAAGTATCTTTATTTCTTCTCTTGTGGTTCTTTAGAGGCAGCATAGACAAATTCAAAAAGAAACAGAATTAAAGACAGACTAGCCACTATGCAGTCATAAAAACTAATCTACCATTAGCCAATGTGCAGAAATAAAAGGGCAAATGTGGTAAAAAGATTAAATAAATAAATAAATAAATGAGATATTGGAAGAACCTATGTAAGATACATCAGGGTATTTGAGATTTTACCTAAAGTAAGGTAATCATCCGCGCAGCCAGGAAAAAGCTTCTGATTTTGCAAGCCAAGTTTCAAGTAGATGCAATAAAGAAAGATACCCAGCAGCGTTCCAGCTAAGCTCATAAAAGAAGCTCAAGATTACACATCAATGTGAGCTCTGACTCTCTCACTGAGAACAGTCAGCAAGTGTAGAGAGTGAACATGTACATATCTCAGTCCAGCATGGAAGGTGAAATGGATTGGAACATTGTATTTTATGTACCTGCTGAATCCATGCCAGCACAGCAATATGAAACAAAAAACCATTGGCAGTGCAATGATATCTCATACCTTCAAGTCACTCCTCTCACTGCAACTGGCAGTGGTTATGTAATTTCAAAGCAGTTGGGAAATGGATTTACAACAATAGTAATAACCATCACTGTGTTTTGAAAAGGTGATTTGTCCCCCATTTTTATTTTTATTTTTATTTTTATTTTTATTTTTATTTTTATTTTTATTTTTATTTTTATTTTTATTTTTATTTTTATTTTTATTTTTTGGAAATATAGTCAAACTAAACCTGTGTTTTTAATAATAAGCTATTCAAATATACTCCATTTGGGAGGCAGGAAGGAGGAAAAGAATTTTCAAAAATAAGCTTCAGAATGGAGTAGTCTAAATGAGTACAAAGAGAAGGTAGTACATAGCACAGTCATCTTAGCATGCATAATATGAATGTAAAATGCAACCACTACTACATGAAACCACTCTCAAATTCATCACAGCTAGGAGTAAGCTAAGGGGGAAAGGTAACTTAAGGGACAGAGTGTCTCTGCATATAGGTGTCCTTGCCTATAGCAGGAGGGTTGGAGCTAGATGATCTTAAAGGTCCCTTCCAACCTAAATTATTCTGTGATTCTATGAAAATGAACTCTGGAGTACTCACTGATTTTCCATAGTAATTTTCATTAGTTACCTGACTTCTACTGAAGCCTTTGAGAACATTCCAAAGACACAGTATTATTGTGAATATACTCAAGTCCTCAAAAGTGAGAGAATGAGTGCTCTTCAGAACACATGGTTGAGTGGGATTGAGCTCTGCCTGCCATCACCACTCTTGAGGGTAACCATGTCATATAAAAAGACATTATCCTTTCCCAGCCATCTCCAGCTGCTTGCAGCTACCACTGGGATGTTGAGGCCTAGCCTAGCTGAGCTAAGCTCTCTAGGAATCCTTGCTGTTTGTGCTCCTCCTTGAATCAGTTCTGATTTTTTCCTTTTCTACTCTGCTAGGAAGCATCATTACTTTAATGCTTAGAAACCTTCTCACATCCAAAGTTCATCATACCAGGTTTTACAATCATTTTTTTCCTCTATCAGCATCATTTTTTGATGTTAAACAAGTTAAATCTGTGAGTTTCTTGCCTTACTAAATATGAAAAGCTGCCAAGCATTTTTCAGAATGAAAGTATTTGATATTACATTTATTAGATGTGTATGTAAAAATCCTCTGCCAAAATATCTCAACCCTTAAAGTGAACATACACACTTTGCAGCGGGTTACATCTTAAAAATATAACACACACACACACACAAAATCATGATGTTCTTTAGTTATCAATATTAGTAAATTTAGCTACTCCTCCTCTTGCTGATTGTGCATATAGAAAAACTTTGAGTTAGTTCCCCATTCATGATCTTTTTGCCTATTGAACATCTTGTGTTTTTAGTAACTGGAATTCTGTCTGAGGTTTTGATCTATGAGATCTATAATGCTTCTAAAGACAAACATGAAAGTTTGATGCCTCTCTCTAGTAGTGAATTAAGGTAAGAATATCCAATAAAACTTGAAGTATCAACAAAGTTATGGAGACACTACAATTTTTTAGTAGCTCATTAATAGTTTAAGTCACATCAGAACAAAAAGGATAGGTAGAAAATGATAATCCACATCCATCAAGTCTGTTGGATGCCACTCATTTCAGTAAATTTATCTATGAAGTATTGATCTAATGAAGTAGACAATTAGGTTTAGCTCAGAATTTCCAGAAGGAACACCAGAGGAAATTTAACTCAACAGCAAAATGTGAATATCCAAACAATAGTTTAGCCATATAACTAGAACTGACAATATTATACAATACAATCTCTATTGAAAGGTGGCTTGCATGCCTAGTCTTAACAGGAACTTTGACAAGTATCAGTTTTGCAACTACTAGGAGGAAGAAAAGCAGCTGAAAAGCAGTAGAAATCTTTGTGTCCTTCAAAGAGTGACCTTCTTGCAACTTCTGGGCTGAACTGCCTAGACTGCATCATAAGCCTTTCAAGTAGTTTTGCTTTCTAGGAAGTTAGAAGTTCTTTGGTCTGAATTCCCTTTTCCCAGTATATATGGAATTTAATCCTCGGACTTGCTAATTCTTAGTCACTGGTACTGATTCCTGGCCCTGGTGCCGGCCTGTGCTGGGCTGAGCATGTTGTGTTGGTGTGAGCCGAAGGGCCACACTGACTCTGCAGAATGTTTGGCTCTGATCTCCAGCAAACAACACATGTTATTCAGGCAAGGGGAGTTATTTCTCTATCAGCTTACTATGTGATACAATATCAAGATTTTCATCTGTATAAAAACATGCATAACAGCTACATATCAGTCAGTAGCAAATAATATGACACATTTACTAGTTATGATTTTTGTTATGGCGAAGAAAATCCAAGAGGTCACTCAACAGCACAGGAGTGATGGCTCCACAGGACTGCAGCTCTGCTTCCAAAAATAAAACTGTGAAATGAAAAATTGATTAAAAATGTAAGATTAACTGCTCTGGATATAGTTATATCAAAAGTAATATAAGAATACTGCAGTGTTTCTGCTTTATACCCATTTCTGTATCACTGGGGGTCCCCCTAATGGTTTGTATTTTGACATTCAACAATCAGTTTAAAATATTCATACTTTTTTTTTTTTTACATTGGAAGAGAAGAATGTTTTTATCTTATGCTATTTTTATTGCACTAACTGACCATTAGTTACCTAAAATTCCCTTTTTAAGGCATATTAGAAAACATGAATGGCCATCAACCCATTCAGCTGGAGTCACAACACAGCTGCTTCTGTAGCTCCTCCCATGGGACTGAAGAAGGCACTGAGCCTCTGGCACTGACTGCTGGCAAGAGCTGGCTGGCTGCCAGCTCATCTCTAGAAGAATGGTTCACACAATTTCATTGAAGAGGAGCATTACGCATGTATTCACCAAAATGATGGGTACAAAATCTGGCTGATGTTTATTGTGAGTAGAGCCAAGAAAATTTTACAAAAAGTAAAGGTCAACAGTCTATATTCTCCTTCTGTCTCTGTCGGGAGGTTAAAAGAGGATGACATACACAGTCAGTTTAAAATTTAACTTTATGAGGCATTCAAGGCCAGGTAGGGGGCTTGGAATTGGATTGAAGGTACTTAAGGTTTCTTCATACCCAAAACATTTTGTGATTCTATGATTGGTTTTATGATTCTATGATTAACTTGGAATGTAACAACATACCCAAGTCCATACCCGCAAAATTTTATTTACCCAGATGCTGCTTTATAGTAGATTCCTACAGAAAGGGTGCTGAATCTTTTAGGATACGTGTGTATGAGGGCAAAAGGCCTGTCAGCCTGACCTTTGAACCAGAGAAAGTTATGGAACAAATCGTCTTGGGTGAGATCACACAGCATGTGCATGGCATCCAGGGGATCAGGCCCAGCTAGCGCAGATTCATACTTGACCAACCTCATTCCTTCTACAACTGGGTGACCAGACTGGTAGATGAGGGAAAGCCTGTTGATGTAGTCTACCTAGACTTCAGCAAAGCCTTTGACATGGTCTCTCACAGTATTCTCCTGGGGAATCTGGCTGCCCATAGCCTGGACAGGTATACCTTCCATTGGTTAAGGGACTGGCTTGAGGGCTGTGCTCAAGTGGTTAATGGAGTTAAGTCCAGCTGGAGACACATTACTGCCCATCTTGTTTGATATCTTCATTGATGACCTAGATGAGGGGATTGACTGCACCCTCAGTAAGTTTGCAGATTACACCAAGCTGGGAGGTAGTGTCAATCTGCCTGAGGGTAGGGAGGCCATTCAGAGGGATCTAGATAGTCAGGATTGCTGGGCTGAGGTGAATGGGATGAGGTTCAACAAGGCCAAGTGCTGGGTCCTGCACTTTAGCCACAATAACCCCATGCAGCGCTATAGACTTGGGGCTGAGTGGCTTCATGACTGTGAAGAGGAAAGGAACTTGGGGTGTTGGTCGTTATTCAGCTGAACATGAGCTGACAGTGTGCCCAGGTGGCCAAGAGGGCCAATGGCATCCTGTCCTGTACTAGAAATAGTGTGATCAGCAGGTGCAGAGGTGATCATCCCCCTGTACTCAGCACTGGTGACGCCGCATCGTGAGTACTGTGTTCAGTTTCGGGGCTCCTAACTACAAGAAAGACCATTGAGGCGCTGGAACGTGACCAGAGAAGGGCAATGAAACTGGAGAGGGGTCTGTAGCACAAGTCTTATGAGGAGCGGCTCAGGTTGCTGGGATTGTTTAGCCTGGAGAAGAGGAGGCTCAGGAGAGACCTCATTGCACTTTACAACTTCCTGGAGGGAGGTTGTGATGAGGAGGGGTTTGGCCTCTTCTTCCAGGCAACAAACAGGACCCAAGGAAATATCTCCAAGTTATACCAGAAGAGTCTTAGATTAGACATAGGAAGGAACTTATTCTCTCAGACAGTGGTAAGGCACTGGAATAGCTGCCAAGGGAGGTGGTGAAGTTGCCATCCCTGGCAGCGTTCAAGTGAGGTGCTATGAGATATGGTTTAGTGAGAGTTACATATGCACACACACACTTCCAACAAATAATCATCCCAAGTTTCATCTTGGATTTAGCCTTCCAAATCTATTTCTAGTTTACTTTTTATCAGCAGTTTGTCTTACTAGAACCAGAACATAATATTAGTAGATCTGGAATTAGTTTCTTATCTCTGCTTCATATTTTATTTTCTTTTTACCTGATGTTCTTTTTGATACCTTTGATTTAGAAACATCCAAAAAAAACCAACAACAACAAAAAAAACTGTTATCAGATTCCCTTATCTGAGAGTGAATGTGCAAGTATTTTAGTACAGTTATTACTTACAAATATTTCTATACTGTCAGAGAAAATCACAATTAGAAGAGTAACTACAAATCCGAACGTTTTAACCTTTTATTTTTCTACTACTTTCTTAGGCTGCAAAAGACTCAGAAGTAGCCAGAGGTGCACAAATTTAGCTGTTGAAAATCCCTGATTTTAGTTACTAACAGGATATCTCTCTCTGTCCAATCCCAGATCTATGGAGACATGCCTTTCTGTGCAATGATATATCAGAGAAATAAAGAGTTACACACTGGAAATCATGAACAAAATCCTCATTCTCCCCTAAACTGCAGATGCAGCTTTTAAACCCTGATACATGCATGAAAAAAGTTTGGATCTGGTCACAGATTTTCCTTCTAACTTTGTGACAGTAATAATACACATTCTGCCAAATCTGTGTTCTTTAAAACTACAGTGATCCTTTTAATTTATTACCAGTTACTAATCGCTTCCCATGTTTCACCTATAAATTTCAAGATGGAATCAAACATATAATGTAGAACACACAATATTTCTTTTTTCCTCTTCTAAATTTATAGAGCAAAGTCCTGCATTAAAATAATTCATGATGGATAGTAGAACCTTAAAGCGTACAGCAAAATTAAGTCTCAAGAATGGAGATAGATATGAATAATTTCATAATAAAACCATGAGGCTGCCTCCACAGTACTGATTTCTTAGAAGGTGCTCTGAAGGCTCACTTATTTATGACAGATAGCATATGTCATCTTTTCACATGCTTTATTGTCCCAGTTGTTATTATAGTCACTCTATGTCTTAAGTATTAACTTTTGTTGCTGCTTTCTTAAGTATATTTTCTAAGACTCCACAAGCTGTGAATTAAGCACAGCTAAATGCACCGTATGCTAAAGATTTGTTGAGGAATTTGAATATAATCACCTTATAAATACAGCAGAAGAATTTTACAACATCAACAGCATTCTTATTCCTAGGGAAAGAAATGGGCTTCTAAGATTTCCAGAGAATATAGTTTTTGAGTAAATTTCACCTGCAATGTTTGATACACCTTAATTTAGATGTACAGAGGAAAATCAGCTCATCAAAAACTGCAAAAACATTATTTTAAGAGCAATAACATTGTGAATCATGTTTTGGAATGCTATTTTGCTATCACTTGCATTGATGAACACTGTAAATAACTAAGATACTTAGTGAGACTCCATAAGAACTCAGGGATACCCAGGGGGAAAATTGTTCTATAAAACCACGATGAATTGTAATTTACCAGAGAATTTCAATTGTACGAGAACAGCTACTATAAAAAAGTCTTGGAGGAAAGAAACATCTGCCATTGATCTCCTAGCAGTATTGCTTTTGAATGTCATTAGTATTGTGCCAATTTTGGTGAGTCTGCCATATTAAAAATAATTTGATCCACATTCATTAATGCATTTATATGCAACAAAGATCACAGCAGCTAAGTCACCCACACTACAACTGCTGTGGGGGAGATGAAACTCAAGATAACAAATTTACAGCTTTAAATGAGGAGAATCAGGTCACTCAGAAATAATAAATCTGATGTCTTTAACAGTAAATTGCAACTTGTAATAATTCCAATTCCTATTTTTAAATTATTTTACATTTACGTTCTGTTATAAAATAATACTTCTATTCTGAAGTGAAAGGGCAGCACTGTTATCAATATCTGAGCTACTCTGTGGCAAATATTTATGAAGATTATGTACAAAGAACACATCTGTTTTCATAGTGGAGTTTTTTAATATTAATTGATATTGACTTTTTCTCACAATGTTGGCAAGTTTATGCTGCTCCCATTTGATAGACAGAGACCCTAGGTTGCACCTACACTTTTCTGTGACAGAGTCTTTCAGAATGACCACAGGAATTAACTGACTAAATATTCACACTATCTTGCTCTGGAAGCATCACTTCAGCACCTCAGCAGGACATTCACAAACAGCATGGGTTCTTCAGGTTTTGGGCTCTCCCTACCAGAAACAAGTAGTTTCTAGTTTCTATCTCCCAATGAGCTTGAAACAACTGTTCACCATCTCACCCCAACACCCTCTAAAACACCTTCAAAAGATAATGGATAATATTCCACATGTAGCTGTCATAGATGATAATGCAGATACATGGTATTAGCCATCAAAAGGCTAATAAGTACTGTATCCTTCTTTCCACACATCAGCACTTCATCTTCAACCAGGAATTCAGCAAAGATCTGTTAAATGAATGTAAAGGTTCAGCTGCAGCCATCACCAGGTGGATTAATTACCACAAGGCCAAGGATGATGAACACAGTGCCAAGAGTCACCTCTGTTGAGTCTTGGCTGCAATAATTTCTTGGCAGGTGAACAGCTGTAAAATGTGTGGCTACCCACAGTGTTGGAGGAGATTAGATCTGATCACAAACAAGCCTATGGTTCTCAAGACCTCTGAATTCTACTTATATTAGTGATGAGAATTGGATTTCCCACCATTTACATGGTCAGCACCACCAGGCTTCTGTCCTCTCCAATTCTAAGCACTGCATTTGTTTGCATGCCTTATATGCTGCATTTTCAGCCCATCAGAACCCAGACTTGTCAGCGCAAGGGCTTCAGTCTGGCAGCTTCCACAGCAGTGTCTGGGCTCTGGCTGACCTCATCACATCACAGAATTTTGGAATATAGGACCACATTGTGTCATCCTCTACGGAACCATGCAGAACTGGAGCTGGGGCAGCACAGTTGTGTTTGGTCGAAAGAATTTTCTCAGAAGGCAAAGACACTATTCAGCTATGAAGGTGTACAATAATGATGCATTGCCACTGTGCATTGCCAGTGATTGTTCATGTCAATGGCAGCATGAAGTCTAGTCTAAGTAACGTCAGCCCATAACTAAGATTCAAGAATAAAAGCTGCAGTGCAACTCTGCAGTGCCAGTGCTCTGTCCTTATGCAGCTTTCCATGCTCATTTCTAGCTAGCACAGAGATCCTGGTGCCTGAGTTGTTTTAGGTCTGAAAAAGGGAGTCCAGTCCATCATGGTCCACAACACAAACTACTTCTTGTGTGCTTATCCTCTATCATTTTAGCTCTAATGCTTCTACTAACAGAATTAATCAGCCTTAAAAAAAAAAAAAAAACAAAAACAAAAAAGGCACAAAGATTAAAAAAAAAAATTTAAAAAAATGCTAGAAGGACAGCAGAATTCTGCTAAGCATTTAGCATCTATTTGGTTGGCAGTTTCAAAGGCTGATTCCTTATATTCGTACTTCCCCTACGCTTACAAGACACAATTCTGTGAGCTGTTATATAGCATGAAATACAGAGTCTCATAAGATGGGAGGAATTATTACAGCCATCCAAGTATAGACTAGTCCTTCAACAGTTCATTAAAGGGGAGAATGAAAATATGGTTTTCCCTGCCCAAAAACTAGTAGACTTAATGGTTATTTGCTCTCCTGTGAATTACTTGCTTTCATCAATGCATCCGGAATATGTATATTCAAGTACACTATGCAAAAGAAAATATTTCAGCATGTAAAACCTACCAATGACATTATTTCTTAATCTGGTAATCATTTTTAACTGAAGAGCAATGACCTGGTATTTTATAGGTAAAAATATTATTTAAAATATTACAAAGAATTTTTTTCTCTCTCATATTGTGCCTAAAAATAAAAAATATTTTTTTCCCTGTTTCACAAGCATAGCCTACTTCTGCTAGTTGTAGAAAAGCATTCTCAGAAGCTGTTACCTAGGTGGTTTATGAATCACAGAGCATAAAGGAATCTGGATAAGGATTTTAAAAAGCATGCATAAGGCAGAATGGCTTGGCTCAGATTAATGACAGAGAAAAATATATTCAAATGCATAGAAATATTCTAAAATTTATTCTGCATATTTATATTAAATTTCTATTTTAAAAATCTTTGGAAATGATAATTAAGATGATCTGTATTATCAGCACTAATACGAACTGAAAGGATGTTGAGGCCCTGGCAAAGCTGACCAGAGGAGCTGTTGATGCCCCATCCCTAAAGGTGGATGGGTTGGATGGCACCTAAGGCACTAAGCAGCCTGATGTGGTGATGGCAACCATGCCCACAGCAGGGAGGTTGGAACTAGATCATCTTTAAGGTCCCCTCTAAACTAAGCCATTCTATGTAAGTTTCCATATTATGCTTCTTAAGAAATTTCTAAGTCTTTCATTAATGCACGTTTATCTAGCCTTTCTAGTTGTCTGTAGCACTGACTTATGATGATACTTGTAAGATTAGCAAATTTCTCCCCCCCAAAAAACTGTTTGCAGATATACTAGCGCTTTGGCAGGGCCACAGGCATTCACCCACCCCAGCAGGCTACAAAATGATCCTGATCCCATTGTCCCTTGCCAGATCCCCGAAAGCAGCTACTCCTGACAAGACATATCTAGGGCCCTGTAGGGTGAGTGTTATAGTTGCCCACACAGAAGCTACAGCCATTTCTCTGCTTCTCACATCTTTTCCACACAAGCAATAAAACAAGATCTTCTCCTTCCTGTCCAGTCACACTCTGGGTGAGAGACACTATCCCTCATTCTCAAAAGGCAAAAATCAAGGAAATTTTTGAGTGGGCTGTGCCTAGTAGTGCTCCTAAGAGATCAGCATGTTGTACAAGATTATTCAGAATAAAAATATGTTTCTGAATTCATCCTCTTTGAAGGAAAGACAGAAGAATGTTTCTTTTGGTGATTTTTCTTCTTTTACTAGCTATTATGGAGAGAAGTGTTTAGAGACATGGAATTAAAAGCTAAAATATTGTGCCTGCTTCTATAAGAGCTATGGATTTTTCTTTAAAAATTAATGTTGCAGTGCATACAAGAACCATATATTTGAAACTAGCAGAGAAACTGACATTTGCAAGTTGTGGGGCAAATGTTAGATCTCTTGACATAGAAAATGTATGAATGGCCCATGAAATACAAATAACACTTTTCTCATTGCCTTCTCCAATCATGTTTTCATGGTATATTTTAAAACCAATGCTCTATTTAACTTATAATGCATATTGCGTTGACAGATAATGATCAGCATGAGTTTGAACACATGAACAAAGAGAATCTAAACATTTCTGTCCCCTTACAGAAGCACTTCAGCATGTTTTAAAATTATAAGAGGAACTGATGTGAAAATGTGCCCTTGCATCAGCTGCAGAAACACATCTCAGTGCTGAGTGGTATCCAATGGAACTATACAGCAAATAAGTGTCATTTAAGGGTGGCAGACACCTCTTCTCTTTAATTAGCATAAACCAAGTTCCTGTATGATCCTATAACAAAGATTTACCTTTAAGAAATTTAAATTAATCATCTATTATTCATTACAACTCCATATAGATACTTTTAATTAGCCCATTTCCCCTTGTCTCTTCTCCTTTAAACTTCTCAACATGTTCTTGACCGAACAATTGGTCTTTATTAATGTCTGACAGCTTAGAGCTGCAGTGAGCTGTTTGCCAGATGTTTGAACTCTGGTGAACTGCTGTTCACTTGTCAGACTGGCAATGAGGAGTGAACAAATATCGCGCTATTCAGCCTCCATCCTGAGCTGCCAGAGAATTTCAAACAACTTCAAATGTCAGAGCCAAAGTATCTGCTGAGAAAGAATAGGGTATGTTCCTAAGGAGATCAGTGAGCCATGACTTTTCTAGAAAGGCAACTTGATTTTTTATTATCTTCTGTGCATATGTGACAGAGTAAAGGGCTAAAGCATCAGAGGAACCCATGCCACAGGGAGAAAGAGGCTTCAGAAGGACACATTTTTCACAGATTCTCAAGTTCTTTATGGACTGTTAAGTAGAGCAGAGAAGAGAAGTAAGCAGACTATTACAAAGCATCTCCAGACAGGGACATTTGACTCTGAAGCTGTTCATATCTGTAAGATGAAGGAGAGAGGTCCTCCGTGAAGTATGAACATATTAATCACTTATTCAAGGAGAAGGAAAGAAACATGTTTCATTTCTCCTTTTTGTCATAATTTCTTTCTCAGTGTTACACTAAAAAGAAGAGAGAGATGCTAAAATGTGTCTCACCTTTTCCTTGAATAAGCCCTACATACATGCCCGCTGCACTGACTGCAGGAGCACGGCTATGTCCCACTAGCACATGCTTACTATGCCATGCAAGGAATGTCCTTCTGACTTAAGTGACCTCCACTGCCTACTAGAAGAAAACTTTTTGACTCCACACTCACATTTAAAAAACACCTCATTTGAGAGCTGCATCTGTTCGAAAGCGCTGGCATTTTAATATACGGAAAAGAGTAGTGTGTTTTGGATAGTCCCTGGCTCCACATTTTATTGCAAACAACATTGAACATTGTGTGACATGTGGCCTTGGAAAACCTCAAAATTGTTCAAAAGATTCGAAACACAACAGTTTAATGTTGCTGTTCTGTAATAAAACTCTTGCATTACAGTTTTTACACTGCACTGAAGGATGCTTATATGGGCTTATATGGTAGCTGTCCCACAGGATGTTTTTGGAGACAATATGCACATCTCCTGAGGCTATGACAGTAAACACAAATTTTCATCAGTATTTAGCATTGATAGAAGTCCAAAGAATGTAAAATGGATTAAATATCTATGCTGGCTTTTTTTTCTTTGTTTGTTTGATTTGTTTGTTTGTTTTTTGTTGTTTCTTTTTTTTACTTTTTGGAAGATCTCTCTGCAGGATCCACATAAAACCATATTCTCTATTTCTGAATTTATTCCAGAGTAGAAGTCTATATAGCAAAAAAAGTAACTGCTCTTTTTACTTCTGTGTGCAAGTATATGAAAATAAAGGGAAGATGGGCAGATATTATAGAAAGGGCTCTGCAGAAGATTTTTTTATTGTCCAACTTTGTTCCTTAGTACAAATTAAGAATCTTTTGTATAGGAATCACATCATACCATGTAAACTACAAACCTGAGAATATGGGAGCTGTAGAAAAGTATGGGGAGTGTAGACTTTAAGTATAACTGTAAACTTGAAGCAAATGGAACAAGGAAGATGGCTTAATTGTGATTACATGACTAGCACTTTGCTCTAGCTGCCAGTCTTAATATTTAAAGCAGGTGGAACATTTGGGAATATTTTTCATACAGTTTTGAAGGAACAAGAAGGATTAGCAGTAACCCCTTGTAATTCTGTCATGTCTAAAAGCCCAACCTGCAGAAAAGCAGAATAAGTGTGAAAAGACAGGGCTAAGACACATCTTTTCAGACTTTCACAATGAAATTAAATATGTATACATTTGAGACCAGCATGTTTTCCACTGTGTTACTACTCAGTCCCCAGACCAATGTTTTTGAGCCCTCACTCTTCAGGCTTTATAAACCAACCACTAAAGCTACCTACAGATGTTTAAAGTGTCACTTATGGTGGATAAATTACTTTCACAGCTTTCTGAAAACATTCTGTGCTGTTTAACAGTGCATAAAATTCCATTCAGTTACATCAAATACCACTGAGAGGTTTTGCCTGTTTCCTCATAAAGTGGACTGCTACTATGAGCTCACTTAATCCTGTAAACTCAATTTTTTTAATTTCCCAAGTGATAACAAGAAAAATTGCAAATGATGCCACATTTCCACTCATCTTTTGTCATTATACCAGGCTCAATAAACTTGAGTTATCTTTTCCCAAGTTCTCTCTGAGCTGAAATATTATTTCCTTATTTGTAATTCACAGCTCCTCTTGAAATGAGCAATGGCGTTTGCAGTTCTGAGCACCCAGAGTTTCGCATCATAATTCTCTGTTACTTTGTACTGATTCATTCATTTCCATTTCTGTCATGGCATTATTAAGTAAAAATAAATATTTTAAAAAATATATAATAATAATTAAAAACCCTCCATTTTTACCATTATTAAATTAAAGACAGATCTTTAAAAACATTTTTTCTCTCTTGCATAATGATTTGAAGCCTGGTTAGCAGCAAAACACAGCAGAGAGGAGATGTACCAGGGTAAATAAATCAGCAGACGGCATCTTCTTCTGAATTTTCCTCGATTTTTATTAGATGTCCTTTGGTACTTAAATTCGGTTATAATACATTGAACCTTGTTATCTGTGCTGTAATTGAAGGTCCCCCTACATATGTTCATAGCAAATCAGATGAAACTGTGTGTGGTAAATGAAGTAATTATGGTCTGCTTAGCTCAGTCTTGTTTTGATAGAGTTTAAAGGAGTTCAAAGACAATAATATGTTTTTCAAGGCTTCATTTGAAAGCAAAGAAAAAAATAGTTCTTTTTATCTAGTAGTTGTCCTGCAGCAATAGTAAAGGCAAAACTCAGCCTGTTTTTTCCTCAGTAATTATACCTATTATTTCAGATAGGGTTTGTGCATACAGTATTCTACTACACATTGAGAAAACTTGTTACTAATACTTCCTCTATATATTGAGAATTCAGATGTCTGAGATATTAAAGACTGTCTTCTGTGCTAAGGGATAGTGACAATAATTCAGCTTCGTTGACACTTCCTCCTAAAAAATAGCTGCAAAACATTCTGCTGAGTGTCATTATGAACATCACTACTTTTCTTTTATGTTCTTGTCTTATTACTAATGCATTTCCCTAGAACACTTTCTTGTACAGTTTTAGACTAGTGATAAACTGTTGTCATCTTGGAAGCAAACCCCAGAAAATGTGTTGCGGATTAGAAAGTGACAGTAACTTGCCATTAACTTAACACCTTTGGACAATACAAAAATACAATGAATAAACATATAATTATGTTTGGGGATCTTATTAATGTTTTATATATCTTAATTGTGGGAGTCAAAGGGATGTGACCAAACTCTTTTCAGAGGTCTATGAGGACAGGAGAAGGGGAAATAGCCAAAAACTTGAGCATAGGAAGTTCCACACCAATATGCAAAGGAACTTTGGCATGGTAAGGGTGACACAGTACTGGAATGGGCTGCCCGGGGAGATAAAGTCTCCTTCTGTGGACATATTCAAGATCTGCCTGGATGCCTACCTGTGCAGCCTGCTGTAGAGAGTCTGCTGTGTCAGGGGGATTGGACTCAATGATCTCTAGAGGTCCTTTTCAACCCCTACAATTCTGTGATTCTGTGATATACATTTATGCTATTTTCTCTACAACTTGAGAGAGTGCTTCATGGCTACTAGTATGCACATAAAGCATAAGTATTTATTATGTTTTATTTATTAACCTTCATCCTTCTCTTTCTTTCAGGCTTGTGTTATGTACAACCTCAACTATGCCTTCCATTTCAATCTTCATAAAAGTGATCTGCCACCAACCTGTAATGGTATAGAATGGTAAGGTAAGAGTGATGACTTTGTCAGCAATTACAGTCTGATTCTGAAGCTTATTTTCCACTGTGTTGCTAGAACCAGAAATGATATAAATGTGTTTGATTTCAGTAGGTGTGATAAGCAATTCAATATTTCAGCACAGTCGCCAAGGTAAGAGAATGTTTTAGGAATATTTCAAGTCAAAACACCTAAAAGTTTATTCCAAAACCAGATCAAGTGGAACACATTTGACCCACAAGCATGTCTAAGGCAAATAATACCTCTCACAGTTCTTTGTCTACAAAATATTTGCTTTTATATGGAAAAGCCTCTAATCCAGACTTCGGTACTGCATCTCCCTGTGAGAAGCATTGTGCTCTCTTTCTTTGGCTGTTTTGGCCAGAGTGAAAGTATGTTGTGCCTTAGTAAATAACAGAGTTGTTTTGCAAGTGGTAATTAGAGAAGCAATGGTATTAAAAATAAATAACTGGATAATTAGGATTATGTGATTACGTGACAAAAGTAAAAAATGAGCAAAAGTAGGATTGCTAGACCAATTAAAAAAAAAAAAAAAAAAAAGCACTCTAGTGGTGGTCAGGGTTGATTTCTTTTAATCACATTTTGAGACATAGCTGCTTTGAGGATTTTGTGTCTCAGTTGCATCAGAGGCTGGGACAAAAGCGTCACTACAGGAGGAAAGACTTTGAAAACAATAAAATCTTAGGATTGGGAGCTAAAGGAAACCAAAAGCTGTAGGGAACAGTTATCAAGATGTATAAGAGTATACAAATCAGTCAGAATCTACATTAGAATACAGGAATATTTACACAACTAGCCCAACAGGCAATTGGGGTGATAAGGGAAGTTACACAGCAGAAAGTAATTAAATTACACCAGTTTAATTAGTTGAAATGTCAGCTAAAGGTAAAACTGTACATTACTTAAGTGAGTATGTCAACAACAACAACAACAATGGCTACAAGTAAATCAAGTAATAGAATTCACGGTAGTCTTTGATGAAGTCCTTTGTAAGACATGGAGTGACTTCAACACAAAAATCACCAGTGCAAAATCAGAGTGCTAAATCAGATCAGATTTCTGCCTTGAAATTACAAAACAAACTAGTTTGAGGATGAAAAGTGAAGATTCAATATGACACTGAAAATTATTATAATTAGACTAACACAACTGATTTTCAACAATGGAAAGCACACACTACAACAATGTTTAATATACACAATATGTTTTCTACACTTATGTTAGACAAAAACTACAAAAAAACTGAGAACTTCCGGTGAACTCTAATCAACACATTAAATGGTCAGAAGAACATAATCTACCTCTATGCCATATCAAAAGTTAGTGCAAATCAATAGAAAAAGAAACATTTCAGAAAGTACTGTCGGAATGCATCTTGAACTTGAATAGTTTCTACATTAACTATGTCTCCTTAGAAAAAAAAAAATAGGGATCAGTGAAGAAAGAATAGTGAGTCTCTGCTTATTCTGTTACCTGCTAAAAAAATAACTACACCAATAATACTAATTTAAGATAAAAGGATCAGGACTGAAAATAAAGCAGTAGTGACTTCATTGTGTTCATCAGTGCTGTTACTTCATGTTAATATAGCTGGTGTTCAGTCTGATTATTCTACCTGGAGCAAAAACTTAAAAATAGGTGCATCCCAAGAGCAAACAATGTGATTTAAGTCACTGATAAGGTCTTGAATTAGTAAACTTCATAGGAGATTTATAGGATTTATATAGATCTATAGGAGAAGTCACATAGGAGGATTATGCATGAAAGAGTTGGTTGTTCTCAGGACTTTCATAATTCAGGCCACTTAGACCTAGCCACATGACACATGTTGCCAGCTTTCAGTATTTACACACTTTTAGCCATTATTATGGTCTTTTTCTATCTCCTAGTTATTATTTCACCGTATGTTGCTTGTGTCATGTGAAAGTTTGAATTGAAAGTTTTTTGCCTGTTTTAGCTGCAACTGCCTTTATATTAACTTGAACACAAGTGCACACTAATAGCAACAGAAGCAAACTATAGGTTTTTCTCAGCCGTTCTTGGTCTCTTCACTCTAGCTTTCATTTTAGCCTATACTTCCTGCCAATCTTAATGGCCACACTCTGGCACCAAGGGAAGAGAAAACCTGGCAGAGCAAGAAGCTGTAGGAGCCAGTTTACCAGCAGGGCAGAGAATCTGCTGCAGTTCTAATTGAAAAAAACAGCCTCATTTGGGCTTTTGCCTTCCCCATCACTCTCTCCCTCTCTGCTAGCTTCCTGTTAAGTTCTATTGTATTTCTCCAATGCAGTCATTATATTCTCTAGATATTTGATTTACATAATTGAAGCAGTCCAGCTTATTTTAGGAAAATTACAACTTTGTGGAAAAAAAATAAGTTATACAGTAATTATGGCAAAGATGTTCTGCTTTGTGTCAGACACAATGAAATTAGTGGGTTTAAAAATTAAGAACAAGGGTCTTTAAGCTCTCGGTGTCATTTTTAAAATAAGAATGAATACTGTTAAGAAACAGCTTTGCATGTTAATCACAGTGGCTGAGAACATTTCTTGCTAAAGATATATGATGTTCAAAATTATTAAAAAAATACTGAAGGAAGGAAATTGATTTTTATTTTATTTTATTTATTTACTGTAAAAATTACCCATCATTCTGCAAGATAAGTTACAACCATATCTGGCCATTTAAGAAGACTATTGTATGAAAAGTCACCTACTATAGAAAAAGGAATATTGAGTGCAAATTGATTTCAGCCAGGATTTATGCAACATACTTTATATCAGGAAAGCAAGATTTTGAGTGCTTTGGTTCTCATTATTGCGTAGTTCCTTTGCATGTAGGGTCCATTTCCAAAACAGAAGGTACTATAGCAACTGTCAAATATATGTAATGGAATAAGAAAGACAGATATTGAGAGTGGCTTGGTAACTACATCAGCCAGTTCCCTCAGGACTCTGGGATGCATATATTTGGGATCCACAGACTTACTGATGTTCAGGTTCTTCAGGTGGTCTCGAGCCTGATCTTCATGTGTAGTAAGAGGGACACTGATCCCCCCAGTGATCAAACCTTCTCACCCATTCACTCAAAGGATGTATGAAGAGCTGTTGCTAGTGAAGTTTGAGGCAAAAAGTTGTTGAGTACCTCAGCCTTCCTCTTGTCTGTTGTTAATAGCCTGTCTATATTGCTCACTAGGAGGGTATGCCATCCTGGATTTTTCCAGTTGATGTACTTTTAGAAGCCTTTCTTGTTCTTTTTTGCACCCCTTGCTATTTCCAGTTCCAGTTGGGCCTTCCTGAATCCATCCCTACATAGCCTAGCAGCATTCCTGTATTCCTTATAGGGCACCTGTTCCTGTTTCCACTGTCTGTTCATTTTCTTCTTGGTCTCCTGCTTGACCAGCAGATCCCAGTTCAGATATTAGTCTGGAACAAAGTCTTGCCTTTCTTTCCTGATTAGCTATACCTGGAGATGGAGAGCTCTTATGCCCTAAGGAAAGGTTTTTTTAAAGATCTCCCAGCTCTGCTCCACTCCCTCAGCCCTGAGAATAATTTCCCAGGGGTTCTTGTTGACTGACACCCTGAAGAGCTGAAATTTGGCTTGTCTTAAAATTTAGCACTCTGATTTTAGTCTCTATCTGTTTGGTATGTCACAGGTGCTCCACCTTTGTATGATCTCTGCAGCCTAGGCAGCCTTCAATCCTGTTGTCACTAATAGTTCACTCACACTGGTGAGCAACAAATCCAACATTGTGTCTCCTCCTAGTGGAGCTGTCTATTACTTGGCTCAAGAAATTATTTTCAGTGCATTCCAGAGTGTAAATGCTACCTTTTAAGCTGTTGTTAAAGTTGACACATTTTACATATTGTTGGCATTTCTTTTTTTTAACAGTTTTTGCTCTGCATGTAAAATCATCCTTGGTCCTGTTAACAAGCATCTTTCCAGCTTTTTGTTCTGTGATAGACCTGAAACTAGCATATTCCAGTTCATGTTTATCTTTCCCAGGCTCTGGAACGATAGACAGGCAGATTTTATTTTGATTAGGTAAATGACTCAAAAAGCGTCATCTCTTTCCCATAAGAAGGAAGGTGAATCCACTAGTTAAAATTGTTCACTGCTCCCACCAGACTTTTCTCCCTCCAGCTACATTTTCCATCTTAAATCAACCTGCGCTCAAGCCATCTCATGAAGGCATTAGCAGAAATAGTTGGCCTCATGCACTGATCATTGAAAGCTCCATGTTATACTCAGTTAAGCATCAGAATTAATTCCACATTTGAGAAACTCTCTCAAAGAATATCCATATATTACATGGGGGTTTGAATGTCTCAGCTGAACAGCCAATTAAAAACGTTCTGTTAATCACCACAGAATCTCATTAAAACTGTCTCCAAAGATGAGTCTAGAGGCTGGAAGGTCAGTTCATGTCAGACAGGAATTTTCATGTCATGTGCATATTCCTTCTGACATCAAAAGTGACACAGTCAGTAACATTGAACAGTACTGTGTATTATACTAGCATGGCATGCAGTAGCTACCACTTCCAGCAAAAAAGCTTCCTCTCTTCATTTCTGAAATTTTCATTGCAAAACCTGCTAAAAGATACAGTCTTGTAAGTAGTCTTCATCTGAATTAAAACACAAAACCCAAAACTAGAATGAAACTTAATTTCAAACACATTAATTCCTGCAAGTCTATATTTTACCTCCCTTATGACTCTCATTTCCTCTTGGAAAATGGATATATCTTCTATTGGGTTTTTCCCCACTTTTGACAGCAGAGGTGATTTTTGAGAGGTGTAGGAAAGTCTTTGTGCCAAACAGCACTCTGTTCTTTCAGTGGCTTTTAGGTGTCAAATTCAATCCAAACAACACAAATGGCTTTCAATGGTATTGGATACCTCTGTATCTAACTGTATGCAACATACTCAGCCTCGTATTGCCTGTTGTCTTTCTTTTCACCATCAGCCATTCTGAAGCCTGTGAAGAACCGTCTGTCTGCAGACAGAGGTTACATATAAAATATACCAGAATCTAGCCTAAATATAATAACCCCATGTTTTTTTCCATTTAATACAATTTACGATTTATTTTATCTCCCATTTAATATGATTCAGTTATTTTTATGATGAATAATGCAATGATCACCCTTTAATTATACCATTACCTAATTAGCTTATTGGCTAGACAAAGATGCTACATTTTAATTAATTAAGAAGAGACCGCATATCTGTCTGAAATGAAGGCCAAAAGGTGTTCTGCTCACAGCGGCTAAGCAGGCATCTGTTGACCTTACAGGTACTACTGCATAATGTACAAGCTGCAAAACACATGCCATTTCAGCACACTAATGCAATCACAAACTTAATGCAAATTGAATGGAATGGATTTGCTCCAAATAAAACCAAAGATGCTTTGTTTCGTACACACTCCAAGGCTTATAATATGCTGCAAGTTTTGAAATGTGTCTGGACAATAAATACAGTTCACTTGAAGGGCAGCAGTCAGAAATGAATAACATGTGAAGAGAGATAGTAAAAGAAAAAAAAAAAAAAAGACGAGGTAAAGTTGTTCACTTTTTCTCTCTGCCTGTAAGACCATAGAAACAAAGGTGGTACCTCAGGAATGGATTGCCTATGTGTCATGGCACCCTGTGCTACACATGTAATTTGGCACTATTTTATCCCAAAACAGCTAAGCTGTGGAAGTTAGTGTTTCCAGTTAGAATACATTAGGAAAAAAAAAAAAATCAAACTCAAATAATTTACTAAAAAAATATATCAACTGAAACTTTAGAAAAATAATGTTAAGGTACTGCTGAAAATTCAGTGTCACATGGCAGAAATAAGGATGCTCAGAATGACATGAAGGTTATAAAAGTAAACTTGGATTGGCTGAATACTATAGAATATTTACCAGCAGTATGAGTAAACTGTGTCCATTTCAATTTGATCATTGGTGACTGCAGCCAAAACAGAAACCATCACTCCTTAGCTAATGTCTTCTATTAACTATCAAGAGGAAGTAAATAGCAGATAGTTTGACCTCCACCACTGCACAACCTTGTCCTTGCTTGCCCTGCTAAAAACTGATTTTGTTATTTGGACTAATAATTGATCCTGGAAATTAGTTTTTTCATTTCTCTATATGTAGGCTACTGAATATATTTGGGGAAATTCCACGGAACTGTTGTTCTCCTGTTGTACAGGTATTCTTTTTCCTGATAATTCAATTAACAAAATGCAAAGGCAGCATACGTTATAGATCAGCTTTTGTTATTAGTAGGTAGTGACAGGTTATCCTGCCCTATTTGGTAAAAATTCATTTCATGCAAGTGTTTTGCACAGCGTACAGGCATCTACAATCAGTCTTAATGTATTTTATGTGAGTGGGTACAACCTGGTAACATATGGTTTAAGGCCTTTTTACATAACCTCCTTCTTGCTGATGCTTTTTGAAAATAGCTCAAGGGGGACAATCTGGCTTTGCTAGGAAGTAAGTGCTGCAGTTTGATACAAATCCTCATGTTTACCCCCTGAGCACTAAGCAGTTTGATTTCCTGTCTATCTAGTGTTGATTAGTGTTGCAAACTGAAAACAATGATAACACAACATTGCAGGGGAAAAAAAGCTTCCAACCTAAAAGGGTTATTTATCCAAATTTACTCATCATGCATGCTGATGTCTCTTTTTACACTGATGTGACTTTATCAGCAGCAGTGCTGGGGGTAGGTGGCCTTTAATAAAGGTATAAGAAAGGATACCACTGTACAGTGTGTTACCTATCTAGCAATAAATTACAAGGGATGAAAGGCATGTATGCATGTGATTCTTCTACCTGTAGAGCATACAGCACCTGATTGTGTGTATGTTTTTGAGCCAGATTACTTTTATAGATGCACTTACATAAATTGTGAAAGAATAATTATATTCTAAGAAACCTGAAGACTTCCTTATATTCTTTCTATCATCCCCTCTTTTGGGCTACTATTTCAGTACATCAATGTTTTCTTGATAGACTAGCAAATTTTAAGCTGTAATTTGGAAAACACTGTAAGTGCTTTTGCCCTTCCAGACTTTAAACTGTTTACTTGCTAGGAGTTTAGAAGCTGCCTAGCATTTAGGTTTGCTATCCAAAAGAAATCAGTGGCACTCAGCTAGGTGTTTGATTATAGGTCTTTTCGGTGTACTAACCCATTCCCATGTGCAAAAGAGAAAACAAAAAGGAGTGCAGCATGGCCACATGGCACCAACCTGGCCAAGGACCTTTATCTCATTTTGGGCATTACTTCCCTTCACTCTCTGATTTCAGACTGGTCTAACATTCTTGGTACTGCCTTTTAGCTTCAAGCTTTCAGCTTTAGTTCTCAGCACCTCCCTTTGAAACATCAGGTTCTTAAAAAAAAGGTGACCATTCACCTTCTGCTCTGTTTCTTTACAACACAAAGAAACCTTGAAACTTTAGATGCCAGAACAAGAAGAATGCTTTAATCTGAGCAGCATCTTCCACCAAGGTCTGAATGCTTATAAATCAGCAGCCCTGGCATTAACCATTAACACTTCTCAGTGTAAAACATCATTTCTATTTAACTTTCATACTATCAATGCCAGCAAAAATGCCCTTAAAAACATCTTTTGAGCCACAGCAAAGACAGTACTTTATTTCACAGCACAGTTTACTGGAGGCAATATGTGTTTCCCAGTTTTTAGCTTTCAGGTTACTGCAGTGAAGAAAATGAGTCTAAGTCTCCTTTAACAAATCCAGAATTGAAAAGCATTACAGATTTCTGATACAGTTAACATGCAGTGGTAATCAAAGCCACACGTGAAGTAACCACAGATCAGGGCCAGTATGGAGGTAATTTAGCATACAGATAATTTACAGGATTGTTGTATTTTACCACGTATTTGGTTCAAGCCTATTTCCCTCAAGTTGTGTGCACAAGATGAAGGTGAAAATTACAGGATTTTTAAGGATTTAAATATGATTTTTATTGTGTTAGGATTTATAATAGAATTCATTACCAAAATGATTCTCTGATTTGAATATTCTTATAATGGAGGGATTTCCTTCCAGCCACAAATCCACATGGCACCCATGTCCGCTCACAGCTGTAATATTAAATATTTATGAAGATTCTGTAATTCATAAAATGTGGTTCTCGTCAGTTAAATTTAAATTTTTGAATTAATTTGATAGTGGGAAATCCAAACTCCTAATGCTTAACAAGCTCTCCAACACGGTTAAAGTGAATTTTCCTCACTGAATCCAGACTTAGTGGAAAGTTTACATTATTAAATTCAACTAAGCTACCTGACAGGAAATTCAAATGTCTAAAATTCTGGAGCAAAATATTAATTACAACATGAGGGGCTTTGTACCTACCGTTTTTTTTTCATTTTCTTTTTTTTTTTAAAAGAAAGCAATAATTAGGTCTACCTGACTAACCATTCCCCAGGTTCTTCGGTGCTAAAATAAGAGTATGCCTCAAAGGGAGTTGAAAAGATGTCTGCAGAAAGATGGAAAAAATAGATTTCAGATGAAAGTTGCCATAGACAAACAAGTGGCTATTATTAATTGGTTTTTTCTGGTACAAAGACTTGTACCAATTGCGTTTGGAAACCTTTCTACTGAGCAAACTCCAAGCAAGCTACAAACTGACTCCAGTCATTGTACATAGACTGAAACTATTCTCTTCTTCCGTAATCAAAGGTAGTGCTGCCATGAGTCATAGCCTACCCTCTGACAGTTTCACTGGAAGGTAGTTTTGAAGAATGATGAGATTTTGACTTGCAACCATGCTTTAAAAACCTCTTAAACCATTCAGCCCCTCTTGGGATTCATCTTTCCTGCAATAAAGATGTGTTTCTAGTATTCAGATAATTATCTTGATATAGAAGCCAATTGGAAACAAAACATAGGTACCTTTTACTTTTAGTAGACTTTGAGCAGCTATATCAATATAAGAAACTACAGTTCCTTCCTTCAGCCAGGATTTTTATAGTTCACTATTTTGATGTAGGAAAGCATGTAAAAAGTTTGATGCAAAGGTAAGTTTTTACTTTTCTCCCGCAGAGACAGGGCTTTAGCTGTTTTGTTGCTGTTGCTGTTACTAGGCCTTGATGAATATCATTCCACAACTCAAATGGATGATCAACCTGTCCTACTACAAATGTGAAAATAATTGGAATTATATTTTTCTAAAATCTTTCTAATGCCTGTAACCCCTCTAAGTCAGTAACTGAAAAATTCTCTAATGCTGTGTTGCCATGTTAATTAAAAGCAACATCATAGTATCTTTTCTCATATCTTTCCCTTCTCTTTTCAAAAGAAAATATGTAATGGTATGAAAGAACTAGGAGAGAAAAAAGGGAAAAAAAATGTTCAGGAAAAAAATAATGTATCCACTTGGCTAATATAGTACAGAAGAATTGCAACTCAACATTCAGATGTCATTAAGTATCAAAGGTAATATATAAATTATCTGGGACCAAAGCCATTTTATGTGTTTAGTAACCCTACAATCAGAGGACACACTACTTGAAACAATTCAGGTTTTTTTCCTTACTCTTCTCCTACAGTGTTCATCACCCCTATAGTTAGTGTAAACTACTTCAGTTGCCCTGGAAGTAGTTTTCTTTTCATGGAAACTGGAGGAGATACAAGGAGCACAATAACACTGCTTGATAGAGCTAATCTCAGTTATAGTTGTCACCATCATTAGCTATGCAATTTCACCAGCCCGCATAACACACTCCTAAAAATCTGCACTAGCAGAGGTGATGCACAGTTTCAGAGCTGTTAGGTTGGCATCAATGCAGGGAAAATGCTGCTCATGCTATCTCTCCTTCATCATCTCAAACAGATGAAAGTCAGATGGCATCAAATCCAGACTATGTGGTGGGTGTGATGGGACAATCCAATCAAGATTGTCTATATCCTCCATGGTCTTCAAACTGCTTTGGGGCCTAGAGTTATTGTGTTGCAAGAGAAAGTGTCTCCACTTTCCAGTCCTCCAATCCTCCAGTTGTTTTCTATGACACAACTCTGGAAGTTTGAGCCTTCAATTTAGTCAGTGTTACAATGTAGTGATCAGAGTTGAAGATTTGGTTCAGGTTCCAGCAAATCCAGCAGGATCATATCTTTCCTATCTTGAAAGGCAGCGTACATCAATTTACCTACTGAGGGCTATGTCTTGAATGTTTTCTTTGATGGGGAATTCACGTCGCCTCTCCATAGACTGCCATTGTGATTCCAGCTCCAAAATGTGTAACAACACATTTTGTCACCAGTAATGGTGTGATCCATGAAACTGTTACTTTCAGCCTCATAATTGTTCAATAGGTCATGACACACTTGCATACAGTTATTTCTGTTCCTGTTTGTGCATTCATGGGACCTACCTGGCACAATATGATATTCCAACACTGCAGCCATTATTTCCAACTAATTGAAGCTGATATTCAGCTCTGTACACAGTTCCCTCGTCATAATTTCTCAATTCTTGCAGATAAGCTGATCAAAATGCTCATCATTTCGTGATGTGACAGCTGTGCGTTGCCATGAGGAATGTGGCTTCTCTTTCATGTCACTGTCACCAATTTTGAAATGTGCCGCCCACTGCCTCACTGTGCTCACATCCACTCCTTGGTCTCTGTAAACATTCAGCAACTGTCAATGAATGTCAGTGTGTCCTTTTTTTTTACATGAAGGTATTCATTTCTACACCTTTGCTTCATACATACTATTTTGTCAGACTGCCCCTCCACTGACATCTGTTGCACAGCAACAGAATGTAATGGAGTATTGGTGAGAAGGTTCAACCTCTACTGCTATACCACTGACATCCACCTCTGATGTGGGCCAGCATTATAAAGTAGGATGCACTACTTTTTGAGCAGTGCTTGTAATATCACAATAGACTGCCAAAATTTAAGCTAAAACATTTCCCTTCAGAACTGTCTAATAAAGAGATAACAAGTGATCATTCTGGAGAAAAGGGACAAGTATAAGTCGTAACAATTTTAAAAGAATATTTTCATTAATTATATTAGAACAAAAAAATGTGCTAATGAAATTCACTGCCAGTACTACTTGGGAGATAATGTCAATACAGAGAAAAATTGGAATATTGCAAAAAAACTGAAAGACCTATGGGACCCAAGTATGAGATAAAAGGACAGTACAAAGTCATGCATGTAGAAACAAAGAAGGATTTCTGCTATATACTTTCTGCTATATGCTAGAAATGCATTGTCTATAGATAACTGAGTGACAATGAGACACAAAACTGATTCATCCATAATAAAAGTAAAAGCTATCAAGACTGCTTTAGGACAAGTATTTCCAGTAGGATCACAGAAATTTTTTGCAGTAAAAGCACCAAGAGTCTCATTTATTAAATGCAGTTTTGGACACTGAGGTTAAAAAAAGACAAGCTCAATCTGAAGCAAATAATGAAAGACTAGGAGAGGGAAGAGATGGATGGAGAACAGAGCTTATGATTCTGGCTAGATTGGCTTGGATAAAACAAAAACAAGCAAGAACATTTCTAGCCAGCAGAAGAGTAAAACTCCTGAATAGCCTACTTTACTGATAGTGGCAGAAGTATTTTGCTGTCAGATAAAATTGGAAAATGTTTTGGATGGATTTCGAGACCGTGCCTATCCATAGTGGGAAATTCACATGAATCTGTGTGTCTGTTAGCAAAAACCAATGCGGGTAAAGCTTAATCTACACTGCAGTGCCACACAGCTGTGTAAGAATAAGGACAAATTCATCCTTGCCTAAGAGGCAGCTGTTTCTGGCAACCTTCAAGCACCTGTGTTGAAGCTCTCACCCCCATTGAGCAGGCAGCAAAGCATGGGCACCTCCTGGCCTATTTCAGGCAAAAACAGCCTGGCCACTTCTTGTATATTCTTGTACTGACACGCACTGCCTGATTTTGCCTAAAGCAATCCAGGGGACTTCCCTGAAATACACTTCGCGTGCAGATCCCAGTGACTAGCAGCAAGATGTGGTAATTTCCTCCACCAACACAGGTGGATCTGAAACAAGATATTTTTCCCTATCTTGTTATACAGTTCTGCAGCACTGTACAGCTGCTTATTTTGGACCCAATTATATTGGTTTAAGCACATCTATGCTAATACAGTTCATTCCAACAAGGTTCTTAATTCTAATAGGGTTTGTGGTGATATAAATATTTCAGTAAAATACAGAATTCCTAATCTAAATGGTTATACTGGTATGAATTGTATCTGTAAATAAGGCCTAGAAGAATCAAGCACTATCAGCTTACTGGATTTTTTTGTTCTGATGAGACCAAAGTGATGGTAATCACATAACACTAATGTCCTGACACAATTAGCAAACATGCTGAAATGAAAAAGAATTCACTTTAGTGCCCCTGAAAGCTTTACTGTAGTTAGCAAGTGTTCATTTTCATAATAATATAATTGCAGGGATGGGAAATTGCAGGTAATTACTGTTGTTGTGACCTTGATCCTTTGCTAATGAAATTAACGTAATTGATACCATTTTGATTCCTACTCATTTATGGGAAGCTTCAAAGTTTTTGAGGAGAGCAGCGAGGGCAAAAGGGATTTATTTATTTATTTATTCACATCTCAGCTATCATAGAGAAAATATTTCTTATTTCACTGAAGTTCTGTTTGAGGGTTGGGATTTTTCTCCTTCATTTTGCGGTAATGGCTGTTAAATCTTTACAGAGTTCTCTGACTGAGCAGCATTGACAATCTTGACAATCAATGTTAATGAAAATGAAAAACATATGATTTTATTAGATCATTGATTGACATCTTCTTACTTTCTGAGCAGCCTTAGAGGATTAAGGAGTACCTCAAATATGAATTTCTTAAACAAGACAAAAATGCCTAAAAAGCATATCTGTCCATCTGTCTGTGTATAGGTTTGCCTTTTCACACAGAGAGTGGAAGGTCCACTGTTGTTAAAACAGCATGATAGCCTTATCTACAGGTCCTTACAACTCAGTAAGATGTAGGTCTTTAAATGCAGCCAGAAGTAAATGCATGTGGAAGAGCTTAAAGTCGGCACTAAGCATATCAATACTACATCCTGTCAAACTTTACAAATTCCCTCTTGTGACTACTTCATCTACCTGTTTTTACTGTTAGCCATTTTTACAGATTTTATGTTTTACAAAACTATTCATTCAGTTTTTGAACCTACATAAAAATTCAGCATCCACCACAACTTAGAAAAATATTTGTTCACATTTCAAGTATATTTTTATTTACTCTCTGTCTTGAAAGTTCCACTCCACTTTCCCTAACTTCTGCATCAAAGGAAACAGAGAGGCTATTTTGAGGACCCTCTGGACCTCCTTGAGATCACCTCAGCTAATGTTTTCTTCATATGTACAAAGATCAGAACCAAAGGCTGAGAACATTGACCTCCATGTCATAGTGACAACATACTCATGCCTGGAATAAAATATTAATTATTTGACTTTAAATTTTTTTCTTTCCTTTATCTCTGATTTTAGATTTCTTATTTCTTTTATGCCTTGCCTCTTCAGGTTAAGATCTTTTTCATCTTCATGACAGTTTTTTCCATTTCTCTGTCACAGTGTCAACAATAACACTGAATCTCCAATCTCCTGGAATGCTGATTCTTATAGACAGATCCCTTGACCTTACCTCACCAGATTACATGATTATAACACCTCAGGTGAAAGAAAATTGAGATCTATTTTGTACTGCCTATGTACTCATTCATTTGTTGTCAATGTGGATTCCTTCTCTTTAAAGGCTTTTTTTTGCCTTTTGCTGCAGCAAAAAAGCTCGTTTTTGTCGCTTTATTTCTCTTTGGCGAGCCTTCCTCGTAATATAAAACTGTTCAGAGATAGTCAAAACTCATATAGCCATGGAGATAGGTTAATTAAGGAACAAATGACAAAAGCATATTGGATGTACAAATAAACCTTAGTTGGCTACCTGCCCAAAACTCATCCTCTGAAATGTCAATGAATTCAGTGGGACTCCTACACATAATAGAGATCTGGCCTCCATTCTACGCATTTTCCAGAGGACTGATGTCAAGAAGGGTGCAGGAAACCAGACTAACCAACCTGCCAAGTTATCCCAGCATGAAATAATCGTCGAACAATAAAAAGCTAATAACTTGTTCTTTGGTAGACAAGAAAGTCTTGCTCATTGTATCCAGTCAGTTTCTATGGGCTACTGTAAGTTCACTGGGGATCTTAAAATCTCAGTTAAACTGCCTGGTAAAAGTACTTTATAGTCCGTTACTTGTCCCTCTGCAAACAGATGCACCCATTTGAATATCTCAGGGACAAAAATCATTATTTTTCTCTTTATGTGTTCATATTGTATGTATTTCCTTATAAATTGAGGAACATATAGGAGTATATTAGTGAGTAAATATGATTTTCCTATGTGTATATTTAAGTAACTGCATGTGTTTGCTCATCTGCATGCATATGTTCACAGTCTGAATTTGCAATCTTAGCCAGGCTTCCTTCTCTGCAATAGCTTACTTGCTGCATATGGAAAGGGTGCAGACAGAATGCACACATAATAATATTAATGCTAATTATCTTTTACTTCTAAGTTTCAATTGAAAATTGTTCCATAAACAGATGGAAAGCTCTGAAAATATCCTGAATACACACTCCAGCCCAAGGGAAGCATTTAAGAAAAAAAAAAAAAAAATCAAGAAAGAAAATAGTCACAACACAAAGAATAGTAAAGCATTTGTAGACTTCCATCAAGTAAATAGTTAAAAATGAATTAACTTCATTAACTAAATGAAAGGTTATTAAATTGACTATACATTACTATGATGGCAGTCACATCCTTCTCCTGGTCTTGCTTTCTACCTTGTATCTGCTGAAAGTCTGTTTTAAGATCATCCTCAGTAAAATGTCACACAGACTCTGCTTTTTTCTGTCCTGTTAAGTTCCAACTCCTCGACTTTCTCAGCTCCCTTTTCTCCCCATGTTCCCGCTGTTCTTTCACCTTCCTTCACTCCTCTCATTTCTATCAAAGCTAATAGGTTTTTGTCTTTCCCAACTCTTATTTCCAAGCCTTCTCCTGATCACCTCACATGGCATTGAATTTTACCTTCTCCAAGCAATTTTTTGCTCCAAGCATTTTATTGTCAAGCAGTATCCTTCTGCAGTTTCAGTGACCAAGATCAAACACAATCCTGTCAGCTCCACAGAGTGTTATTCTTCTCAGACAGCAGAATAGGCACAAGAATGGAGCTAGGTCTCCTTTTTGCATATTTGTTATTTTTTTTAAGGGTGCGCTGCAGAGCAGCGGTTGAATAGCACATGATCAGGGTCCAGCTTCCCAAAGCCCTCAGTCTCTGGCTCAGACTGAGTTCCCTTTGAAAAAATTATGCTTCTGTTGACACACGTGGAAGATTTCCAAGAATCATTCTGAACTCAATCAGTTATAAATGGCAGCAGACTTTGGTTCCAATGAGTGCAAGCAAGTTTTAATTCATCTTGGAATTGTCACCATAAAATCATATTGTTAACAGAGGGATAAGATATGTCCTAAGTCTTGAGATGAGTGATCAGCACAAAAAAAAATTCAGCATAACAGACCTTGGAGATACAGCTGGATTTCTCACACATGCACGACATCAGCTAGTGCTCTTAAATCATGAGGTTTTATGGTACCCTCCTGAGCAAGAAGGTAAATCTACTGATCAGAATTGATTTGCTGCTGCCTTGTCACAGAAGAAAAATCTCAAATTATTTTGCTGCTGAAAATAGACAAAAGAGTAACTGCACTGATTTTCAATTAATTCTATGCTAACTGGAAAACAGCAAGAAATTTTGTTTTCAATGTACTTCAATCCATAATGTCTAGAGTTTCAACATGCCTCAGCTAAGGCTGTTTTAAAGGGTGATGTGGATTTTAATAGTTGCTATTACATAAACAGAGGTGTGTGTGTGGGCACTGAGTCCTTACTCCATCTTACTCTATTCTGGCTGTGGGCAATTTATTTTTTGTCCTTTTGAGCATTTTTATACACATCAGGTATTAATGAAAATAAACTTCTTAGCTAATCTTACATTCCAACTGGGGTTTTTTTGGATTGTTTTGTTTTTTCGTTTTACAAATGTTTCCTGGTCTGCATGCACCTGCCAAGCAGCATGTTCTGAATTGATGGGAGAAAAACATGTCAGGTACTCCCTGATGGCTCTATGATCCCTGCATGTGCTGTTTGCCCAAGGCAGTATTCTTTATGTCAGCAAAAAAATGCCAAGCAATGGCTTTCAAGAGATGTGGAGCAAGAAGGAGGGTACAGTGTGAGCATTGCTATGTGTTTAAATATGCAAAGAGAATTGGGAAGAAGTACTTATGATTTTTACAATCTGAATTAGACAAATATGAAAAAATGGGTAGATGCCTCCAGGTTATTCTCCAGTTCTTATTCCGATATTAGAAACCTGTGCCTAGAGGACTCTAGGCCCTTCTTGTAATAACAACTTCCTGATTGACACTGGACAAACTGCATAGATTTTTTTTAGTGTTTACACAAATTAGCATTTTAAAATACCTCCACTGATGATATTTTGTCCATTTGTGTAGCAGCACTTAATCAATACTGTTATACCGTAGGATCCAAAACACTGTCACCTTCAAAATCCTTGCATAACTAGAGGCAAGGGACCAAACATTCAGCTCTGACTCCTTTCATATGCAGCTTAAATATGCATCTCCACAGTTAATTGCAGAGCTATCCAAAAGAGCCTGACCTGCCAAGCTAAATACTGTAGAAAAATGTGACAAAAACCCAAATACTTCCCAGAGGAGATGCGATGTGAGGTGAAATACAAGATATAAGCAAAAAGAAAAAGAAGTGACAGGAAATAAATCTCCAGGTAAAAGTGTAATCACTACCTGTGTTGTAAGTGGTTTATCATACCAGCTTCATGATTAAATTTAGAACAGAAACAGCTGCCAGCTAACTACATTCGCTGCAGTTGTGTGTAAGAGCTGCTGCTACATATTCTTTGCAGTGTTTTGTCTGTTCCTTACCCTCCTGCATTTTACATTTTCCAAAATAAGAGTTCTGTGAACAGTGCGATGATACACAACATTATCATTCAGATTCATTATGCAACCAAATATTTGCATAAATTAGCAAATGATACAGACACATACTCTGCTTCAATTTTGATTTTGATTCTAACTGAGAGGCTTTTTCCAATGAAATACGGTCTTCTCTTTCTTTGCAGCTTTGCTCATAACATTTAGAAATGTGGTAGGCTTAAATTCCTGATGTTCTAAGAATGTTCACCTTGACGGCAGGACAAGGTCTTACGTTCTTATATATTCAGAGCCATGACACTAATCCGTATTCATGGAGAGAATAAAGCCCAAAAACATTATGAAAATTAAAAAAAAAAAAAAAAAAAAAAAAAAAAAAAGAGTGAGAGAGAGAGAAAAGGGGGAGGGAGATGTTTAATTTGAATCCATTCAGTAATTCTTCATCTATATGCTTGGCTTCTACTTACAACAATGCAAGGATGTGCAGAAACATTCCTTAAGAATTTTACATGCCATTTATACTAATCAGAATTAAAGTTCACTCGAATACTAACAGTGTCTTTCTTCAGGAAGAGAAATAGCTAATAAAAGCCTATAGGAAGCGCATGAAAGTAAACAAACCCATTTTTAAAGCAACAAAATAGTTTTAGAAAATCTGAAAAATGAAACTGACTGTCATAAAACTGAGGATTTGCCTGCCACAAAACCTAACTTCCAGTTCGAATATGCTATTTAAATGACATCTATCTGCATTTTAATCCTTGTTTGAAAGTCTGCTGGCAGAATTAATAATTATGATCAAAACCCATGAAAGTCCATGCTAATGATAAGATAAAGAACTTACTCCCACCACCTACAGTGAGAAGCTAATCTTCCTCAGTGTCCTAATCCACTGACATACAGGTTTTGATCTGAAATAAGCTCTTAATAATGAACAATCTGGATATGAATATGATTCTGCTGAGCAGAAAATTGAAGATTAAAGAAGCTCTGTAGAAAAATTTCTCTCGTTCTTTCCTATTTCAAGGCTCCTTCTTTAGTGTATCCTCTCCCACTTTACCTACATGGGGGAAAAAAATGCAAAACACTTTTTTGACAGTTGCTGCCACCTTAAGGACATACACTGCCAGAGCTGGTGCAAGTAAGTGTCCAAAGTGTCTGACTTGCCAGGGTTTATGAAGGCACCACTTTGC
Source organism: Coturnix japonica (assembly GCF_054131305.1). Lineage (NCBI taxonomy): Eukaryota > Metazoa > Chordata > Aves > Galliformes > Phasianidae > Coturnix > Coturnix japonica. The sequence continues at coordinate 19,867,199 of NC_140667.1, read as the reverse complement.
ATTTTTCTGAGATTAGGAAACAAAATCTGAAAGCTGACATTTCCTTCAATGCACAGGCTCTTTAATGGAGAGATGTCTGAAAGCCAAGTGTATTCTTTTGACACACAGTCAAGGAGCTTGGATTTGGCACTTAAGGGAGCCAGCTTCCTGCCTGTTCAGTTTAACAAAATTAATCTTTGCTTGCATGTACTTTACAAAGCACAGGGAGGCAAAACAAATTACAATTAATATTTATTTACTTCTGTTTGAAATCTGCAAGCAGAGCAGAGGCATTACTGCAGCTTAGCAGACATCTCAACACTACAGCCAACTCTCTTAACAAGATAAGGAAGACTTGAATAAAACATGGAGGAGCAATGAATTTCAAAAGTTCTGAGTTTCGGAAGCAGCAGGCACCTCCATGTTTGGATGCCACAGATATTCCATGCCTGGAATACCTTGAGGGAAGGTATACCCTCATGGAAATTCACAGTGTGGAAAATCAGGGCTATTTTATTCTGTCTTTAATTGAGCATCCATACTTTTCTGACAGGTGATCTTACTGATATCATCTGACCTGCAACTGAGTCTCTTCACTGGCATATCAGATATCTAAGGACAGTTTTTTGGTTTTTTTGTTTGTTTTTTTTTTGTTTGTTTGTTTGTTTTTTGGTTTTTTTTTTTAACAGTTTTGATTAAACAGGTATGTCCAGAAAATCAAAGATGCAAACATACCCCCAACCATATGGAACGCTAAACAGTTCAATGAGTCTTTGAAGTATAAATACATAAATGGAAGCATGTATAGTTTAGTGATAGACACCCAGGGCCACCAGGGTGCAGGCAGGGCAGGAAGAAAAGCTCACCATGTGCAGGTGAAGCAGCACAGGGCCTGATAGCCGTGGTGCAGACAGACGTCTCCTCCTGCAGTAGGGCTCACCACAGAATTGACCCCACAGCAAAGCAGGGGCCTGAGTGGGACTGCTGACAAGCAAAGCTTCTCTTCATAATTTTCAGATTAACATCAGATATTTTTTCAGCAGTTTATTGATGTAGTCTTAATTTAGTTTGTTTGAAGTCCTGTTGCAGAGATTTTAAAAATATCTTTTCTACAGCTTTTCTCAGCTTAGAGAGTGGTTTTTAAAATATCTACTGCAGACACTGGAGTGTGGTGTTTTTTCTTAAATGGCCATCTTCAAAGACTTTCAGTTTAATTTTAATCCTAAGGTGCTTTACTCTTCTGAAACTTTAGTAGGTTTGCTTTCCGAGAAGAATGATTGTTTAAAGTGCAATTTGCTCAGCTGAGTAAATTTGCATAGAAGTATTACCTACTACTGAGGCCTGCCTTGCTCCTCCTCTTTGGTTTCTGTCCCCCTATGCCTTTTAAGAGGTGTTTGTTCACTATTTGCTGTAAATTTTCAATCTTTTGTGTGGTTAAATATGACTGCAAAAGTTTTTGTGAAATGCTAGTCTTGACTATAAAAGGAGTCTTTTCAAGCAGAGTACACATAGAATGGTTTTTTTAGCTTGTTGGTGTTTTTTTCGTTTCAGAAAATGCTAGATACGTTTTAACCCATGGGACTTATTCCTACAGACTGTGGGAAAGGGTTTTTATGCATGGTGAGAAGTTCCACCATTCAGTCATTCTTGACAATGAGGCTAGGGCACTTGTATGTAGACTTAGTGCAGGAATATAAATAGCAGGTAGGATGTATTTTTCCTTCACCTTGAACATGTGATTTAATCTGTGGTGCTCTCCAGCTATTCTTCTGTCCCTGAAAATATCCTTCCCCTGAGAACTGTGTAACTGAGGCAGGAATGGTTATCTATGAGATGTGTAGTGCTGAAGTATAGTTTAATTAAATCCAGCTGGAGCACCACATTTCAAAGCAGTGTCTTTTTGGTAGATCCATCTGTTGATGGAGTGGTAGATAAAGGCAAGTGAGTTCCTGCCTGAAAAGACAGGGGGGCTCTTTATGGGGTCCAGGCTAGATCTGAGGTAGGTCAGCAACCCAGGCTGCCTGCACTGGGAGGGTATAGGGAGAGTTGAGGGCAGGCTGCCTTCTGCTGTGTACTGGCACTCTGGGCACAGGAGGGAGTGACTGTAGGAATTCATACATTACAAACCTGTTTCAGCTGTCTTAGCTTTGTTCAAATTGATTTCAAGCTATTCGTACCAATGGTAAGTGGTACTACATTAGGAAACCTTGAAGTAATGTTCTGCCCAGTACAAACAAACCCCCTAGGAATACATCCATAATGACTGTTTGGGACTTGTCTTTCTCTGAGGGATTACTTGTTTTTTTGTTTGCAGCAACTTGAAAAAGAAGCCAGGCTTGAAGTCTAGCCCAGAGCTTTCAGATAAGCTTTTCTAATAGTTCCCTAATTTACTAAATGCATCTTACTAAGTCATCCCCTAGTTGTTTATAAATGGAATTAATTAAAACTTGTAATAATCAATAGAATATGTAAGTATAGCATAAAACAAAGTAAAAAACTTGGGGAAGAAAAATAACTGTTTCAGGTGATAGAACAAGGGCTGAGTGTAGATCTCAGCAATTCTAGTTCACCACTGTATTTCAAGTTATGCAAATCATCAGCTAATGTGTTGTGATAATGCCCACTCACTTAAAACCTTCAGTTTTTCCAAGGAGCAGCTTGGAGAAGAAAAATCAGCTTTATTTTCAAATCAACATAAGAGTGAATTTGGAGGTTGAATTTCAAACAAGGAAATAAGTAAGGAAGAAAGTGTGAACAGGCAAGCAGTGTCAAACAGCAAGTGAATAAAAAAGCATAAGGGTAACGCCTGCCCATCAAAGAACTCTGTAGGGCATGGGAAGATCAGCATCAGTCACTCAGTGTTTGCCCAGTATAATGCAAGGGATGGCCATTAAGTCAGCAGGTGAACAGGGGAACTGAAAGGCTGAGACAAGTGCTGAGTTCTTTGATGCTCACTGCCCCTGTTGGGATCATGCAGATTGTCTTAAACCATTCTGTGAGAATATCAGCCAACTCAGCATGGCACTTGCTTCTGGCTCTTTACTTGAGAAATTTGGAGAGGGGAGAATGATACTTGTTTCTCTTCATTTTGAATTACAGACACGCAACGTTGAACATAGTATGCTGTGGATTACAAAAATACAGCACACCAAAGGTGCTCTGCTATACTGCAGCCATAGCATATATTCAGGACTGAAGTCTCAGGAATGTATGGCTTGATTGCAGCTCTCTTAGCTTCTCTGTGCTGTTTAAGACACTAAAGTGGTGTTTTTTGAACAACTCAAATGTTCAGCTGAGAGTTCATGACATAAGCAATTCTGTCAGTTACACTGGGTATTTAGCAAAAAGGATTGGGATACCTGTAACTGATATCTAAGTGACCTAGCTAGACTTGTGGTTTTCCTAAATACGTTGAATAGTTATGGTAGTAGGCATATAAACAGATCAGATTATGGTGTTAATTCTATTAAATATCTCCATAGTTTTTAGGTGGTATGTTTTGAAAAGTAGTAGAATATTACATGAAAGACCAGATTTTCTGTGTCCAAACAGCATCATTGTGCTTAAATTATACCAGTTTTTGGGGAATGCTGAAGGAAAACAGTTTTGCATGAGGTTTTTTTATAAGCCACACTTGAAGCTTTGTTAAATGGCTGTGTGGATGTGTTCTGCCATGTTATTCCATCCTACCTAACATTGCTGCAGTGTAATGAAGAGGACCCTATCTGCAAAGCAGCCTGAAATGAAACAACTTTATCCAGTGAAACACCTACATCCAGAAGCTTTACTAAACTGCAGGCTGTCTTATTCTGGAACTGCAGGTGTGCTAAGCTGTGGAAGGCAGTGGTCTAGGCTTTAGCCCACAAGCCGCGTGGATACCTACAGTGTGTATGTATAAATCTAGCTGTAGAATTCTTCTTTCAATTTATTTCCAGAATTGGATGAATCTCATAAGGCTGTGTTTTATTTGAATAGAGCATTTGATTTTTGTTCTGTAGTACCTGTGAAAAATGAAAACATTGCCAGATATGATTTGAACTCCACAACTGTTAACTTTGCCTTATAAGGCCTTAATGCAGACATAAACAAAAAGGCTAACCTTGCAAAACATTGATTGAAACTATATGTATAGATGTGGTGCTCAGTGTTATTTGCTGGTGCTGAGTCCTGGCAATTGAAGCACAAAATGTTTCAAGAGATGTCATTTCTGTGGCAACATTGTCCTCTTGAGGAGAGGAAAACCATGAAGAAAAGTCAATGGTATTGACAGATCACTAGACTATGGAACTGATTTATTTAATTTTGCTTTAAAAAGCACCAGAATTATTCATACAGTTGTGGGGAAGAAGTTTACAAGTTCAGTCCGGTAGCACTCAGGAGCAGTATTCAGGCAACTTCAAGTTGCTTGGCCAAAGAAAAAAAATTGTGAAAGTGAAGAGTTCTGAGCACACTGTATAGACCTAGCTTTTAGTAAGAGGAAAAGAGAAATGCAGGGGAGACAGCAGTCTGGGCAGTGTTTTTCATGATGTGATTTGCATGCAAGCTAGAGCAGCATTAAAGCCAGGACTTTGACATGGAAGGAAGCAGTTGAGATTTGTTTGTTGTTTCTAGAAGAGAAAGTATTGCTCTAATTATGCAAGCATTTGCAAATACTGTTTGGAAGATGTCAGAATAGAATTTGAATCACTGGAGCTATTAACTGTAGTGCCAAGCAGTTTTCCTTACAGATGCTTGCACTACAAAGCTAACGCAGAAGTCCTTTAGTGAAAGCCAGGGCTGTTTGGAGAATGTCAAATCAGATTAGATCAGGATGGTTGTAGGGTCCTTATTTAAATGAATAGGAAATGTCTGTGAGTGTTGGCTACACGAACTGTATCAATTGTGTGTCTTCACAGACAAAATAGCTTTCTTTCAGCTTTCTTGCAGGGTCTGGTATTCTTCAGAATATCAGCAGCTATTTCAGTAGTACCAGATTGAGAAGTGGAAACACTTAATTTAGATCAAACATCATAGTAGTTTGTGATATAAATTTGAGGATAGTTTCTAGTCTAGACAACCTGCTGCGCTCCACCTTCTTGACCCTGTACAGCCAAGCCTTGAATTGCCTTCTAAATACCCTACTGATGTCAAATGTTCTAGCTGCACTGTTTTCAATGAAATGTATTTATAGCAGTGCTTTCCCTGGATGTGCTGAGAGTGCTGTGATCTAATTTCCTTATTGTAGGGTTATATGCAGCTTCAGACACAGGGTAAGAAGAATAAAACTCAAAATATTTCTATAATAAAACAGACTACAGAAGATGAGTTACAGAAACTTGTCTTGCATAAACTGTTTTTCATACTTCAGAATCTGAAACAGAGTTCTGTAAATGCTTTTATAGTCCAAGAATGCTAACTTTATTAATATTCCAAACCTGAGATTAAGAGTTGTAGGTACCAGGAGCCTGGATAATGCAAGAACTACTGGTGATATTTTAGGTTACTGAGAAACAGAGTCATGTTTCTGGTTTAATCTTGTTCATTTTGCATTTTTGTCAAAATTGTGTGAATCAAATTCACATCTGACCACCAAAAATGGGGGGGGGGGGGGGGGAGTAAATGCTGAACATAAATCTGAAGTAAAGACAATCAGAATACTGCAAACTGCATTGATTCTACAAGTAACTATCTAAGACTACAAGCAATTGCTAGCTGAGACAGTGACTTACAAGGCTGTTTCACACTGTTTCCTAGGCAATACTTACTCATCTGGAAAATAACTGCTTGTGAAGGCACTACACAGACTTCTGGGTTACTCTTGTAGATGTAACTGTTATGAGTGCTCTCAGATACTGCTGTTGCTCTTTATATTTAGACTAACTTGTGTCAGATTCTATCTAGTCAATGGAGTTAAACCCACACAAAAAAACCATGAGGTTGGGCACCAACAATATTCCCATGCTGCAGCATCATTTTGATGTATTGGAAAAACAAAAATGTAGGCTAGGAAGATTTCCATGTTGGGTGGATTAGGGTACCATGCATATGGAAGATAATCCTATGGACAGCTTTCATCTCCAATGCAAGATGCGAACTGTTTGAAGGCTGATCATAAGTGATTAATAGATCTTGATTCTAGATCTAGATTCTTGATGTCAAAAGATAAAACTACTCATTCTGCATTATATATCTTTCATGCGCTTTGTAAAATATGAGTTAAAATTGTAAGCAACATTTTATTCAAATATTACCCTTTTGGCATGGTTGAATTTTGGAAAAGGATGCTTTCTTGTTTTCCTTCTTGTTTGTATCACCTCTAGTAGAAAAGCTGCTTGATCACCTCTTTATCTTATGTTGTATGAGCTTCATTGGCTTTTCTTATTCTTTCCAATGTGCATATGTGATAGACACACTTGACCAGATGTGCTGTTGGAGGAAAACAGCTTTAGATGAGCAGCTGTTCCTTGGCTTCAGTGAAGTAGTGTGGATTTGTGGAAGATTTAGATTTTGTGAAGATTTGTGGATAGTGGAAGATTTAGGTTGGATGTTAGGGGGAAGTTCTTTACTAGGAGAGTGGTTAGGTCCTGGAACAGGCTGCCCAGGGAGGTTGTGGATGCCCTGTCCTTGGAGGTGTTCAAGACCAGGTTGGACAACCTGATCTAGTAAAGGTGTATGTTTGGTGGCCCTGCTAGGCAGGGGGGTTGGAACTACATGATCCTTGAGGTCCCTTCCAACCTGGGTCATTCTGTGATTCTGTGATTTTAAGCAGTTAAATTTGTGTATGTTGGTACTCTTATCCAGGGGCTATCTAAGTTAACAATACAAATAATATCAATTTGTCATAAGATAATAGAAGAATATGGCTAGTGGTCATCAGGTGCCTCTGTGCTCATCATGACTGCTCATGTCTGTGGCAGTAATTAGAGATGGCAGCAGGAATTGTTTATCTCTTCTTGCATTGTGACAGCTCTTCAGGTGAGGTGGTTTGCATGAAATTGCCCTGGACAGTGACATATGAAGGCTATATTCAGTGCCCTTCATGTGATTAGGTTGCCAGATGTTCAAGGTTTTGAACATGTTTGTGACAATATATGTCTCCAAATGGATGTAGCCTTCTATACTTGCACACTGGAAAACAGGGTTTTTCTTCAAGTACCCTGAGCTGGAATTAGGTGAGGGTTGGGAAATGAGATTACTTTCTCAAGGGTTAATGTGGCAGCACAAGTTTAAATGTACTCTGAATTTTTTGGCTAATAGCTGATACTTTTTTTAATGATTAGTTTTAAAATCCATCATTTAATTATTAGCTTGAAGGACACTGCAAATGAACGCCATAGGTACCACATTTACATGTTTAATTGGATTAGTCTCCTGACTTTCAGATTCTAGTAATTAATTTGTCTGGACATTTTTTCCAGATAGCTAAATGATTAATCGTTTGTATTTCAGTGCATGGATTCACATCTTACATTTTTACATTGAAGTATTAATTGTTCTTCATCAATATCGTTCTGCTGTTGCTGCATGACCTATCACTAGAGCAAACATTGGAGCAAGTAGGAGTTATTACTTAACATAACTATGCTTTAATTTTATGAGTTATTGAATATATTATATAAATGTTCATCAAATTATGAATTAGTTTCAGAATTTGATGCCTAATGTTGTGTGAGCAGAGTCAGTAAACAAACATTTCCTATGTTCAATTTTATTCATGTTTGATAGAGGTCATAGGTATTGGGGCAAAATTAGATGTGTTGATGTGGTTGTCATGATTGTATGTTGAAAGCCAACTGACTTCCAAATTTAACAGCCTGTGTTTCCTATTGGGCATCCCTTTTACATACATGGTTTTGTATGCTTATAATGTATCTCACAGAATGAATCCTTGATTCATTTGACTTCTGGCATGACAGTATCTCAATCTGTCATTTTCATTACTAATAAATACTGATATGTTTTCAGAACCTTCCATAACTTAGGCCACTTATCACCCATGATGCTTGTCAACTCGGGTCTGTGGTTGGAAGCAGCAGGTAGGAGGCAGGTCACATTTTGAAGACCAAGCAGCTGCTGTTAATTACATATTTACTGTGAGTCTTACAGGGGTGGCTTCTTATAAGAAAAAAGCTCTATTTTTAAAATAAAACCATACTGTGTGAAAATATTTGTGCTTTTAACTATAGGAACTGCACTGATGTGAACTCCCAAATGCTGTTACACTATCCATAAGGCTACAAATTAGCAAAGCCATCAGTAAGTGACTACTGTATGGCTATTGCTGTAACTTGTTTTTATTTTAGAGTTCATTTCCTTGTAAATTTTTGTTAGTATGTTTTTCCACTAATAGTGTATGCTTAGGATACAGTCATCCAAAATAATACTTGGCAGCTTCAATGGAGATGCCAGCTTTACCTCTTCCAAGTCTCTTCCAGGCCCTTTATGTCTCTGGGTAATTACATGAGTAAAACAGAAATGAAATCAACAGCTTGCATATTAGGAGTATATATTCAACAGACTAAATACTTCTCTGGCAAATATTAGGATTCTTTATCTAATTGTTTTTTACATTTATTATTGGTGAACAGGAGACAGACAATGGTGATGAGTCAAAACAGTTTGTTTTAATAGTGACAGAAAGGAAGATAATAGAACCCAAAGCATAGAACTTGAAAAATGATGTCTCTTCAGACACAATGAGGCCATAAGCTTTCCTAGCCAGATCTTAATTCTTTATTTAAAAAAAAAAAAAAAAAAAAAACACCACCTCAACATAAAACAAACATTAGACAGTCCCTCTGGCAAAAGGCCAAAGCTGAACTGCTAGAAGAATATGAGAAATCCTGTTACACAGGTTTCATGGGACTTCAGGCTTCAACTCTTAATATATTGCTATTTCCAAGTTCATTTCCTTAGGGGAGGGTTCTAGTGTCTTTACCAGTAGAAAATGCCTGTTTCAAAAAAGATTTGCAATGGATTTGATTCTCCACAATCATAACTGAACAAGATAATCCCTACAGGATATTTCAGGGCAAGAGCCATGACAACACACCCAAGAGCAGTGACTAACAGAAAATTCAACAGATATTAATAATCTCCTATTGCAGACATTACTATCTTATTCCACTTGCAAGGAAGTAAGGCAATGAGTCTGTATGAAGCAGTGCCAGCAGGGTATATAGGGATCCCTTTTTCATGATTTATCACTGAGCATGCCTATTAGGATTACTTGGTGTGCAAGTTCTTTCCTTTCATCTCTTGCTTCTGTAGCTGAACCTACTAGACCACATTGGCCCTTTCTTCTTTCAAGTGACACATTATAATTTCAGTTAAATACATCTGGAGTTGTTTTGTAAATGGAGACACTGGTCTAATGTGAGTGAAACTGCTCACTACCCCCAAATTCCACTAAGTTGGAGCATGAAGCAGAAAGGGAGCACTGCTGTGATGCTCTCAGCCTCCTTGGCAGAAGTAGTCCTAGGAAGGTCTGCCCTGCAGGGGAACTTTAACAAGCCTCTATATGCCACTTGCAGCAATTTCTCCTGGGTAAAGCAAGAAATGTGTGAGCATCAGAATGAGGATCACAATAATTGTACAGAAAGAAGCTGTGACCTCATCCTCTGAGTGTCCGTGCTCAAGCTCAAATTTTATTGCATTTTCATTTTTTATGGTGTCCCTTTTATTGCAGTAAAGCACATTGAAAGCTGGGCTGTGACTTGAAAAATCTGATTATTGTGGTTTATTGATAGAAATCATAAGTAGTCATGCCTGGACTGGTTCTGGGTTCAGAAAATGTATTCTAATTGATTTAACTTCCTAATTCCTCACTGATTCTGGAGGACTGTTAAGTATTTCAGGAAATACCTATTTAAATAACTGTTCTTAAGCAACAGAGTATAGAAAGCAGCTGTCAACTCCTTGAGTTCTGGGTTTGCTGAAGCAGGAGACTTGATGACCTCTTCAACAGGACTAAAGCAGGGCTTGGACTAGGTGGAGCAGAGAAACTGTAGGCTGAATATCATTTGTGAAGCAATGAATTGGCACTGGTTGGTGGCACACAAGTTCTCATTAACTTTAAAGAATGAGTTAATGATTTGAATATATTACTCCTTTGTTTCCCTCTTCAGGAGGGCAGTCTGCTGCTATGTGGACGTGAGAGTTAAACTATGTTGGAATCCTTAAGTAGTACTGCTCTGTTAGTTATCTAGCTATGCTTATTGGCTTGGGCACAATGCCATGCTGATGCGGCTGTGTTGCTTCCTATTACCAGGCATAGACCACTTGGCTCGCTACCTGTGGAATCTGGTACGCTCATGTAGATTTTAAGAGCTGCTTAAAATATATAAGAGGAAATGAACAGCACTGAATTCTTCAGACCCAGTCTGCTGTTTCAGTATTTTCTTCATTGCTTCCTTCAGTATTCATTCCTGGGTATTACATGGTTCTGCTGGGATAATCAAAAGGAAAAAAATCTGCTGCAATAAATACTATTTGCTTGAGTGAGAAGATGACTGAAATCTGTGTTACTGAAGTCCTTGTGTTTTGGGCATGCTTGGTATACTTCAAAGTTAGGGGTTGCAAAAACTTCTGAAATATTAGAAGATAAAAAGGATGTCTCAGCTTGGGATTTGTCTTGTACCAGCTGGAGGAAGATGAAGATTCTCTCCCTTGCACTCTCTCCCAAGCAGGCAACTTGGATCACTTCCTCATGCCTATGTGACCAATGGAAAAAGTTCAAAAGAGGTCCTCTAAGGACTTGGGCATGTCCTTGGTTACAATTACAGGTAGATGCATTAGAAAAAAAAAAAAAATCCCAGCTTAATGTATTTATGGCATCTTGATACTGTGCTCTCTGCTTTTTGTGTCTTCCAAATCTTGTATGCTGCAATGCACTGACTAAACCAAACTTTATTACCGTCAGCACTTCAGAATCAATATCATTGCAGAAGAGCAAGCTGAAATCCCCTGAGACTCACGAATCAGAACTTAAATTGTCAATTGGGTTATGATCCTGCATCCTCTGTAGTGGATGATACCTGATAATGACAAAAGAAGAGTACAGCTTGATTTATAACTACCAAAATGAATGAGCTTGCTGTGCTGACAGATCAGAAATGTTAATTCTGACCTGAAATGAGAGAGTATGACAGTGTGGCTAAGCCTCTTAAACATAACTTTTTCTCTTGTGAATTGCCTTTCACAAACAATGCATTTGTTTACTTGCTGATAAGATTTGTAACCTGAATCAATATTACTCCAGCCTTTGCTCGATGCAAGGATGTAAATACTAGTTACAACAGTGAATCACTTTCATGCTCAGAGCTCAAATAATATAAATTTATTAAGAGAATATGACCTTCACCATTTCAAACCTAATCCTACTCAGTTATGAGAATTGCATTTTGACAACTGTATGACCATCTGTCTGAAATGAGTGATGCGAGCTCCCTGTGCAGTCACTGAAGTTTAGTTCCTAGGCTACTATGAAAAACCATAGCTATTGAGCACTTCATTTCCCAGCCTCAGGAGATGGGAATTACTGCAAGTGGGCACTGAGCCCAGCCCCTGCCTTGCTCCTGCAGATGGGTTATACTCTTAAAGAACTGAGTCCTTGGCAAAGAAAGGAAGGACCTACAGTATAATATTATAAACCAAGGAATCATCTGCTGAATAGTGCAGAAATTGAGGACTTTGGTCATTGTAAAATCGTATCTATAGTATTTTTTCTGCATATATACCACTCAGTCTGCCTAGGTGCTTTTTGTTGTACAGTCTTTGGAAGGTATACTTTTGCATTTCTCTTTTCCTATACAATGTATCTGTCTCAGGTTAGATGTGATGATTTTATAGTTGGTTTATAACTGGATTTGAGAATTGTTGCAATTAGGTTGCACACATTACACCATTCCTAGATTAAACAACACTGAAAAGAAAGTATTTCCCCTTTTGCAGAATTCATCACATGCACAAAGCTCAGAGTTGTATAGGATACAAGAGAAATTTCCCTTTGTCTTTCTGTCCCTACAAGGTTTTTCTTGAATAATTTCTCCAGAACAATGTTGCTGTGCTGTGATTTGTGCACATAGCCGAGCTCCTACAAGAACACTGTATCTCTACCCTAAGGTGAGCAGAGAGCTATATACTTCACGCTTACACTTAAGGTTCAGTGCTGGTATTTTCACACATTATTAATGCGAGTCAGGAGAACTAAAACCTTGGATGACAGTGCTGTCCTCTTCTGTCCCTGTAAGCCCATAAGTTGCATGTAGTTTAGAAAGAAGCGAACACAAAAAGGCAAGAGCAATAATACACCAGAGAGCTGGAAACTGCAAAGACTGAGAACTTTTATATAAAGAGAAAATGAGTCTTCCACTGTAAGCCTTAATACAGACCAGCTTCATCCTATAAGAAAAGAACTATTGCTGGTGTGAGTTTCCATCCTTATTCCTTAGGGCTGGGTTATGAAGAAAGGTTACAATATACATCTATAAATAAGGAATGTTCTTTCTATCTGTATGCATTTGCTAGCATTATTTTATAGCTTAGTACAGAAAATATTTTCCTAATGATGAAAAACATGAAATTTGAAAATGTGTATACAGAACATTGGGTCACTCTGCTGGACTTTCCAGTGAGGTTGTGCCTGAAGAGTTAGACATGCAATAACTCATGAGGGGATGAAGAAGGAGAAAACTCATTAGGTTATTTCTACCCACAAAAAGTGTATTCTCCTAGCCTTCGCTTTACAGATCCTGATGGAAACTACAGTATGAAAATTAGGAGAGAGGACTGCAAAACCAAGTGGACAACATCCATCAGATCTGAGATGTCTGTCTTCCAAGATTTTCATCTCAGTGGTGTGGATCAACAGAATGAGGCAGAGGCTTGTTTCCACTGCAGGTAATGTTTGATCATTACCTGGGTGTTGCTTCTCACTTGAATCCTCACTGTACGTGAAAATCCTTGCCTGACGAAGCTTCAAATAGAGCTTGACTTTCTAATGTGATGGGTGCAGTGTATAGATGTAGTGACTGCAAACTGTTACTATCCAAGCACTGTCAGTAGCCCCAGTACTATTTTGCTGTGTGGTTATTTTCCTAGTTTATGGAACTAGCTTCATTTGATGTTCATGTGATGCCACAGACCCCAAAAAATACTCTCAAAGCTTTAACTGTGGTTCCTAACCAATGAACAAATTTAGAGCTTTGTTAGGTATTAGTGTTGACAGTCCTTAGGAAAAGGAAATCTTAAAGTATTTCATTAGTAAATTTAATTGCAACATAATACAAAATAGTGTAATCATAGATAATTCAATAATTCAGAGACCTCAGATCTTCTTGAATTTAATATTTAGCCTGGCTTCTCCATGTTCAAGTCTAACCTCTCAGGTAATATGAAGGGTAATGTGCAAAAGATTTGGAAAGATACTTAAAATTGTTTGCTTGGCACTCTGAGTGGCAACATCAACAGAGCTGTCAGGAGCAAAACAGGCCTAGATTTAACCATGCTTTTATCCAGACTTCATCATTCAGACTTCAGATTCTGAGGTCCAAATAGCACAAACTAACTTGTGGGAGGCTTAGTTTCCAAGGTTAAACTCAATTGGAGGGCTATGTGAGAAGTCGTCCTAATAAAAGTAATGGATCTCATTCTTTTATGGTAATGTTTTAAATCTTTATTCAGAAAGCTCACCCTGTAGGGGTATTCTATGTGCAAAGCCTTTTAAATGTTTTTATCTGATCTTTATTTTTTAAAAGAACCTTGCACTCTGTGCTGCTGTGTGTATTATATTTGATCAATGCTTTCCTTGTGCATGAAAGGCAGAAATTATATTTTTGTCATTTTATTATTGTAATCTGCTATGCTGTCAGAATGTAACACCAAAAAGTATTGTTATAACTTATATTTAAAACGACACTATTATTGATGGTTTAAGTTAATTTATTGCTGATGAAAAGTGTTAGACTGGCAGCATCAGGTCATAATCTAAGCCTTGCTCAGTTTACCCCCTCATTACTACTGAAATCCCAATGAATAATAATTGAATATATAGTGAGCAGTGCACTCAGTGCGTCTGGCTAGGGGCCATTATTCCCAATCTGGCTGATGGAAAGGTTATAGTTAACAACAGAAGGGATTTCCAGAGTTCTGCTCAGCATTCATCAAGTAATGTTAAATCAAGTTTCCTGACAGCATAGGTAAATGGTATCTGTCTTCTGTTATGCTGCATGCTTTGCAATTCTCTTTTCCCAAAAGAATTAATGAAGCCATACTGTAGGTGCATTTAAGAGGAGAGCTTGGTAGATGCATGGAAGAGGTCTGAATGGGCATCTGAAGAGGAAAATTGGATGGTTTAAAAACTCTATATGTACATAAAATCTTCCTTAGTAACTGCAAATGAAGTAAGCTTCTGACACTCAGTTCAGGTATTTTTTTGCCCATATGCAATTTGTCACTGTGGACAATCTCCTCAGGGAAGAAGTGATGATTGATAGTCTATAAATAATGCTGCTGATCTCTCAGATATGAAGATATGGATGGCTTGGTAAGCTAGGGACTGGCAAATATGCAATTCTTCAACATGGTCAAACCTAAATGTGTCCAGGATCAAACACACAACAACAAAAGGAAAATACACTATAGATTGTTCTGGGCAGCAGTGACAATGAGAAGCAGGGCAGTCCTTCAGGAAGTAATTGGCTGGTAGACAAACTTCTCTGAGATGCTGTGGCTGGAAGGGCTACTCTAATTCCTGTACTTGTTGGTAAGTGGGGTTCATTTCTCTGCTGACAGCAATGGTCTTGCTACAGAACTGCATTGATAGTTTGGAAAAAGTAATTCTTAAACAGTTGCTGACAATATTCCTTGCAATGTAGGTCTGAGTGTGCTCTCTGCTTACCTTGTTAAGAACTTCAGAGCTGAACTTATCATGGTTAGTATGTATCCACATGTGAGGTAAAAATGGATACTACAGAGCTTTCTGCCCTAAGTAATGAAAGTTTTTCATTGAGGCTGGAAAAGTTCAGATGAATTATTCTTTTGGGTATTTATATTTGCAATAATAACATTTGGAAGAGAGTTCCATCTTTTGTAGATTTTTACATCTGCAGAAAACTTAGAGGCTAGATTTAGCTTTAATGTGTTTCTCTACTTCAAGAAGGAAATAAGTGATTACTCTGAGTTGTCTAGCTCAGAGGTTCAGAAGAAATGTCCATTTGTGGATTTGCAATTAAAGGACTTCTGAGTTTGCTGAGGATAAAAGAACTACTTAACTACAATTATAAAAATAAAACTGAGAAGAGGGAGAACAAATTAGTTTAAATAGAAGTTTTGATTTCATCATTGTATGCAAAATCAGGTAGTTGAACTTCATTTCTAACTGCTAGACTGTTAACATCTCTATTTTAGTTAATGTTTAGCTAACACATTCGTGGGGTTTTTGTGTACATCTGTCTACTCTGTGGAGTTGATCCCTGACCGCCAGTAATTTTTGTTGAGCCTTTTAATGTATTTGTCAATAACTTTCCAGCACTGGGATTCCCAGGAGCTAATGAGATATTCCATGCACACTCCCGTTCAATGGCATAATGCCTCCAGTTATGCAAACCAAAAGCACTCATTTGACTCTAATTAACTATTAAATAGTCCACTTCAGCTTTTCTAATCTTCTTGCTGTGCTCCTGCTGTTTCTTATACCCTCAGTTTTCAAAGAAAATGTACTGATATCCACTGATTTCTGCATATCTGTAAACAGTTTTTAATCAAATTGTCATCATGGACCAGAATTCCATTTATTTTACATGAACAAAACCAACCATTAACTACTTGCCGAAGGTTGTTTCCACCCACCCAGCCAGAGTCTATTGGCTTCATGGCACCATTTAATAAAATCTACAGCCCCATGATTGGAAACAAGCTTCTGAAATTCTTGTGCAACTCCTTAACAGATCCTGTTACCATTTGAGTCAGAGTTTTGCTCTTTTCAGTATGAACAGAATGAGTCCTTGTGGACAGTGTGCCTGTCTTATATAAAGTAACTGGATGCATTTGTCTCTGTGAGAAAAAATGTGCAATAAGAAGCGTGCTCCAAAAGATAACTTCATGGTGTTGTAAATTCCAGAGGAAACATGATGTGAATTCTTTCAACAGTTCTCTAAAAGAAAAGCTCAGAGTGAACACTTACTGTTCTAATGGTTTAATTAAGTTGAAAGATTAGCATGGTTTGTAGAATACTTTTTCTGTCTTTTAGAAAGAATAGTGAGCTAATAAAATCATTAATCTGCTGTGTGTGAATAGATGTTAAGGTCAGAGCACAGTGCCTGGCATCTGCACAGTGAATTCTTTGTGGCAAGTTCTTTTTCCTCTGAATGTCAGTTGGTTCTGTATGCAACTACATTCTTCAAGAGTCTTTTCTTTCATCTGATAAGATAGACTGCCACAGCTGTTCAATCAGGGATTTACATTGCAAGCCAGAAAAGCGCATCAGTACATTTAGAGATACAATTTGTTTTGCGGCCATCAACTGAACTGACTATGTACATGTGTAAAGTTAAGCTCCTGTCTTTCTGGATCAGAGCCTTAACAACACTCAGAAAAGCCTCTGCTCCATGACTATACTTTTATTAAACAGAAAGTAACTTAAGCCCTTTGAACACTCAGGTATTTCACTCTCCTCAAAGAGCAAGCAACAAAACAAAACTTATATGTAACAGCAGAAAGGATAAGTTCCTTTATTTCTTGGTTCCAAATGACTTTTTTTCTTTTTTCTTTTTTTTTTTTTTTTTTATGTGTGAAAATTTTAAATTAATGTGGTTTTCAGTGGGAAAAGTGGAAGGACTGCCTGACTTCTAGCCATCCCGCTGCCTCCAGGGAATCCAGAAAGGCAAACAAGGATCTTGTTCAGCTCCTAAGGGAAGCTGGCAGCTGGGAGCAGGATGCCCAGCTTGAGCACAGGCTATCAGAAGCATAAAGCAGAAGGGGAGAGAATGCCTTAAGGTTTGACTACACTTTGGCGGCAGATGGCACAGGAGATGGCAGGGACAGAGCTGTTGCTTCACCTTGTTCTTTCTCAGTTTATTTCCTCCGGACCCAATATGGCTAAGACCAGGTGCTGGGAGAAGTCCTGTATTCCTTTGCTGCACACTCCAAAAAGATGAGGTGCTGACCCAGGATTTTAAATGTCTGTATTGGATTTAGGAGATTAGAGATGCAGGCTGGGGAGAGGATATAAATCCTTGTGAGGATCTATTTGAGGACACAACTAAGCCCAAAGCAGTGGAGAGCCAAAACATTTTATTGAAGGTATTTCCTTTTTGTGAAGAGTCTTACAGTATCTTTACCTGATAAGGGACAGATGCTTCAGAATCAAATCTACTGAAACTTGGAAAGAGAAAATGTGGTGACCTGTTGAAAACCTTGCATTTCTTGTTGACTCACAACTAGGGCCTTTCCAGTTTTTTATTACAGTTCTTATTCAACAAAATTGTTAGCCATTATGCCAAAGTAAAGAGTGACAGTTGTGAGTCCATACCAAAATATCTCATGTTTTCCAGCATTCTTCAATTCTTTATGCAAATTGACTGAGCTTTCTGAAGGAATAATTGGCTTGTGCTGCTTGTGTTTATAAACCCGAACTTAAGGTTTCTTCAGAGGAACTAATTTTTAATCTGTGAAGGATAATAAATAAATAAAACTGCTATTTAATGAACACCTGGCAAGTTCCTGGTGAAAGATGATGTATCAAAAATAGCTGTTTATTGATTTTTTTTTCAATTAATTGAAACAAAACAATGCACTCTTCTGGAGCAGTACAATATTTCACTAGATCTGATTCTATACAAAAGCTTATACAGAATAAATTATGCTGTTAACAGCTTCCACAAAAAATAGTTCATAGCATTCTTTTTGCCCAAGCTACTTGTGGCAGGGAGGTAGGAGAGGATTTCCAAAGCTCTCCCTTTTGTCTTGCAGAATAAATTTCACCCTTGAGACTTACAGATTGTATTTTTTTCCCTGCATTTTATCACTTTGAACATATCCTAAAAACATCTGTGTTTCTCTAACTCTTACTTTACCTAATTAAGCAAATGCTCCTCCAGAAAAATGAGATCTCCTGCTGAGAAAATAAGCATACAATATAGCATTAAGCAACTGAATACATGCAGAAGTGGTCACAACAGCAATTCATAGGAATTGCATGTCCTTGCAGGATTTTGCTACAAGGTAGTGTTCTTTAAATTTTCCTGGCACTTAAAATGCTCACTTATTGTAACGAGCTTTTTATAATATGAAATCATTCATTTGTTCCTGAGACTTACTGGGAAGACTTTGGGCTGCAGCTAATGAATTGCTCCAGGCCCCAAAGCAGCATTTTAAATTAGTTGACTAAACTCAGGTATTCACATTTTCTGATTCTTATGCTGCCTTTTCACTTCAAGAAACACTTATATTCCTCTGTGTCCAACAATGCCTTCAAACCCTGCTGCATGCTGTCACTAAGCCTTGCTGCTAAGAGGTTAATTATGCTCCTCTTCAGGCTGGTTTGTGCTTATAGAGTTGTATCTTCATACAAGGTGAGTATTGTGTAGGCATTCCCTGGGCTACTCCCTGTCTTATCACTCCTGAGGAGGCTTGAAGTGACTTATATGCTGTGTCAGGGTAGCAGGCAGTGTTTGTGCCCTGTTGAGAGCATGAAATCCTCAGCTGTGAGGATGGTCAGCCCTGTCTGGTTTTGCCAGTCAACTAATTTTGCTCTTAACTTACAAGATGTGAACCATGGCGTTAAGGACGTTTTGCTGATTACAATCTTCCTCTAGGCACAGAACCTATAAATTGTCAAATCAAGCATATCGTTTGGTCTCAGCTGCCTTGGAGAAGCGTAGGAGAGGAAACTGAGCATTTCAGTCGTGTAATTTGTAGCCACAATGGCTGTAGAGTTTAAAGTCAGAGGCTTGGGTAAAACTGTACACAATTAGGTCTGCTAGTTGCTGGCAGTGAGTGTATTTGATATGCACTGCACAGAGCCTGTGGACATTGTGTTTTTTCAAATATCCTATTCAGAATCTATAATTAGCCATTTTCATAACAAAACTCTAATAGCCATTTTTTCCTTTTCATATTTTCTCAGGAGTATGAATAGCTACATTGACACTATGAAAGAATGTTCCATTTTTGCATATTTTGGTCAGTCTTAAACCAAATCAATTATTTCAAATCATTCTGAGTAGATCCTAATTTTATTTCCCGCTTGTCAAGTACATCATCAGATGTGAAATTTTGGAACATATTTTCCTTTCTGGTGAGCTGTTTTGCAATTACCCTTCCTTTAAAGAACAAATTTCTGTACTGAAAATGGTTGTACATGCTAATGTCTTTCTGTCAGTAAAGAGGAATTATCTTATTCTTACCCATTTTTCAATTTTAACATACAAATTCTTTCGGTTAGAGCATACTGTATATAAAAAGGACAAGTGGTAATTTACCCTACAACAAGCTTGTGCTGTTCTGCAAAGCTAGACTGGATTATTTTTTTTTTCACCATTAGTTTTTAAAGCTCAGGAAGGCATACATTCCAAAAGTAGAAACTACAAAAGGCATTGCATTATATTTCTGTATGAAACCTGAATGCAAGAGAAATATGTCAATTGAGTAAGACACTTATGTATACACAAACCATCAATAAATCATGTTTTTCTCCAAGCTAAGCTAATTATCCAGGACTGTGCTAATTATCCAAGAGTCCATATATCTGAGAAAGCAAATCCATTGCTGCTCTTAAGGGTACATGACTTAACAAAATTTGTGATGCAAGCAGAGGCTTCTAACTCTAGTCCTTTCAGAAAGCCGGACTAATTGCAGTCAGTGGCAGCTGTAAAATACTTTAATCTAATAACCATTGAGAACTAAGAAATAATTTTATTTCCTTGCTTCTCCCCTCCTAGGATTTGATAGGCAAGTTTTTACTTCACAATTTTTTGCTAAAATTGTCAGGGTTTTGTCTAAGTCAGAGGCTGAGGCAATATCTCCAGATCTCCAGTAAACTCCATGTGATTATCTCTGTTCCAGAATCTTCATTCTGGGATAAGTGCTATATGTCTCAGTCTTTGTCATCCTTTGTGAAAATAAGATATGTAAAGTAAAAATTATTTTGTGGAGTAGGGCCTCGGAGTCCTGGAAGAATAACAGATCTGCAGTCTGTATTTCTTTGTGGGATTTGTGTTCTCTAATCACAGCTTTACATATTACGTAGGTCACATGTATCATGTAGTTGCATTGCTAGTGATCAGAGTGGGAAATTGAATGTTGTGCTCTGTGTCACCTCTGCAGCATCTCTAGGTGCCACTTGGAAGACATAACCTTTTGCAATTGCAAGGAAGAGATTGCCTGGGTTTGGCACTAGCCATGCAGTTTACACGATCTGTAATAATACACAAAGCTTTATTTTTAGAAGCAGTTCTAGGAATAGCGTTTCCACATCAATGTGTATGAAGGAACTGAGACACACAGAGAAATACGTGCAGCAGAGGGAAGTCTGGTTTTAGTGCTGGGGTTGATTTGGAGATTGCCTCCACTGCACTGAGTTGAGTGAGTGTGCAGTGTGCCAAGTGCTGCACAACCAGGAACCAGAACTGCTGGGTATAGAAGCTGAGGATTTCTTAAGTTCTGGTTGTCAGCAGTGTTACTCTTGAGTATTGTGAGAAGCCTGGTTACTGCAGTTAGGCTTTTTCTAGCTCCAGATAAGTCAGCTCAGGATGCAGATCAGATTTTTCAAAAGGAATAACATAAATGATCAAATCTTCTATGCTAGCTGTGTAGCAAAGACATCAATCATCACCCAGTATCACCCAGTGGGGAGAAGTATGTTCTTTAACATTATGCTTTGACTTTGCCTTTCTCGCCTTCTTTTCCTTATGGTGACTTTTTAGGTTCTTACGTCATCTTGTGGGTGTTATAACATAACACAGCATCACGGAAGTGACAGCTAACCACTACCTCAACTTTCCATATGAGAAAAGGCAGAGAGCAGACTACAGATTTATCTGTGGAAATGCCAAAAACACTCATTTACGAGTATTTCATAATGAACAGATGGATGCCTGACTCTAACGAATATATATTGTCATTTACTGTGATGTTGTCTGTCACTAGAGATGACTTTCAGAGTTGTTCTGCTGCTGGTGTTTCCATTTGATTTCAGTAAACCTCAACTCTTTAAGCTGTTTTTCATCAAGTATAGCTTGTAATCAGCCTCAAGACTAGACTCATCACTGCCACTAGACTCATCAAAGTTTGTGTGGGGGTAAAAGAGTAGTAGACTCTTAACCTTTCACCCACAGCAGTCTGCTCCTGGTGTAGCTTGAATAAGTAGGACAAAAAATTAATCTTTTGCCTGCTCAGCAAGCTAGCAGGTGATTTTGGTGATTTGGTAGCTGCGTAATAGATGTGTCCATCATGTATCTGTTGTTGTAGCTGTTATTCTTAACAAAGTCAAGAACCGACTTTATATATGGGTTGTTTTCTTTTCTGCTACATGTAATCACAAGGCTTGCCTGCTTTATTCTTGGAAGTTGCTCAGGGATAGCTCTTTTCTCCATTTTAGAGATGTAATCAAAGCACAAGCACACTTGGGTAAAAGCAAGGAACAGAGCTTTTGCTGGTGTGGGCCATGGTAAAATTAAAAACAAAAACAAAACCTTTTTTTCTCCATTTATAACTACAATATCTTTATAACTGTAACCATGCAATGTTACTTAATTTATGTAGTCATAGAAGAGACATCAGAACCAAAATTATAACCCAGGAGAAAATATTGCATCTTCTGTTATGTTAGCCCAAATTATGTTGTTAATCAGATATGAATGCTATCTACTTCTAGTTGAACAAGACAAGAAGTTGATGATTTGTGCTTACTGCCTTCTGTAAAGCTCTGCATTTGCACTGGATGATTCCCCATATTTCTCCCTCTGGTACCATGTACTGGAGTTCCATATTAAATGAAATTCATATGTTTGAACTTCCAAGGTATAAAATACTAACTGAAAAATACAAGCTCCTTGTCCTCACTTCCTCCCACTGCTTTAACTTTCTTTTGCTTTTTAAAATTCTTTCTGTCTCTAATTCATAGACTCCAGTATGAAAGGTTCCTCCTAAATTCATCAGCTTTGTGACTTATCTGTGCTCTTGATGGTGTTTGTGCAGTTCAACTTTACTGATATCCACCTTCATGTATATAGATCTAAAGGATCTGAAGCACTTTACAGCCTACCAGCTAAATCCCAGATGATAGAAATCTTTCATCCTAGGAAAGCCTCCCTTCATTTGATTTGTATCCCTGCACATGACCTGGAGAGGAAGCTACTGCTATTAGTTGGATGGCAGCCGTGGGTGGGCAGGAAAACCTCAAGCTTCCTCTTTGCATCCATTCTCAGTTGCAGGGCTGTCTTTCTGCAGCAAAATATAGTAATAATCCTGAGAATGTAGTTAACTAAGCTGTCATTCTCAGTGCCGCCCTCGTACGTAAGCCATATGGTCCATTCTCTGCATCCCTTTCCCCTTCCTTTCTTTCACTGCACAAAAATAAGTGTTTTGGCCCAAGAGGGATTTTGTCCATTTCTTGTGCTGTGGGAATATGAGGCAGAAAGTTTAAAAAACAATAACATAAGAATACAAGGGATTCTTCAAACCCAGAAAAGAGAAAATATTTTGCAAGTATATGCAATTGTTTATGTATCGTTGCTTAAGTCACTGGTGGCAGTGGTATACCATAGGTTCTACATCATCCATCTCTGATGATGCAAAATGTGAAAGACGTGTTTAAGTAAGTAGCTGTGCGCATGTAACACATGCAGAACAGCTGTGATTCTAACACAGCCCCAATTAATTTAATAGGGGAAAATTAATTCAGTTGTTAAATGTTCATGTGTTGGGGAAAAAAACTTTTACCATTTACATTGCAAATTTTATTTTGCTTTCATAGGGAAAAACTTGGAAATACTGAATGGCTTCAGTATAACAAAATATAAGCCCTATTGTCTAGGATTTTCTGTACTGAAAACCTCTACAAAATGCAGCCCGAGTCAGCAGAGATGGGAGCAGTGAACCATACCTCTCTATTTCTCTATATATACTTCAGCAGTATCTTTATTTTCACCCCAAAATTGAACAAGCAGATTTTTCCTCTTATCCTCCTTAAGTTAGAGGGCTAAAGTTTGCTTCCAAGGATATCTTAGACATGGGAGTGCTTTCACAGTCTGAAGTATGTGGAATTACAAGGCGGGGTTTTGCTTCTCATTTGACAAACACTGAATGCGTGCAGGAACTTTACCGAGCCAAATTGAACCTGACTAAGCTATTCATAGATGCTGTCATGAATCTGACTGTGAACTTCAAGAGAATGCTTCTGGTACCTTGTAAAGCTGTCCAAACAAGGCATTTGCTAAGTGGTGATTCTTTAGAGAACCACAAATATGTGTAAAAGGTGCCATAGCCTATTTACTTTGATACTGTGTAGTTACAGTGACATTCCTGTAATGATTTGAAGCACTGTTGTCAAATCAGTGAATTAAGAGAAAGAACAGCTCTGTGCTATATCCCTAACAGTTACTGACAATCTCACTGCCTGCCATCTGTCAAGTTTTGATATTAATACCATGAAATAAGACTTTTGGAATTACGCAATATTTATTGTTCCTTACAAGCAATCTTTTTTTGTCTTAGTGCCCCAGCAAGGTGGGAGCAGTGAGGGGAAAAGGAAGAGGAACAGCTGACCTGAAAAGCAGAGCCAAAGAGTTACTGCATTTTTGTTGGAATAAATCACCCTGACTCTGTGGCTATACTGGCAAATGCCAGAGTCTCAGATGCTGTCAGTCTGGTAAATAGCAAGAAGAAATGTTTGTGGACAGCTTTGGCTGCATTATTAAGAAAACTTATCTTGTAAAATAGATCTATTTTGTTAAGGGATGGTGTTGAGCTGCAGCTGTGCTGCAATTAGTCCACCTCCCCGGGTGGGAAGAATGAGCAAGGAAGGAACAAACATCTCATGTGGCAGGAATTTAGTCTGTGAAAATGCTGGAATGGTTGTTGAGTTGTATGGAGCTGGGGAGAGATTGCAGAGGTAGAGGAACAGTGTTGGTGGGAGTAAGCACTGGGAGTCTGTCATTTGCAAGATGATAAAAGAGAGCAGCCAGGCTGTCTGTGAGAAGGCTCAAGGGGTAGAGTGGGCTTTGGGAACAAAATGATCCCAATTCTCAAGTCTTCTAGAGCTGAAGGGCTCATAAGAGAAACCTGTGAGTATATGTTGCTGGTTAACAGAAGGAGCAGAGAAATAAGCTAGCTCTAGCTGAAGAGGCTGACAGCAAATTTGGGAGATTTAGTTTCAATAGATTGTCTGGTTTGTGTTTGAGGAGGGAAGGCATTCCTGTCAACTCAGCATTTTCTTTCTTTCTGGCCAGGTTGCAAGAGGCTCCATCTTTTCTGTGTTATCAATTCTAATTTTTCCCATTTAAGAAGATTCTATAAAAAGTTTTCTTTTTGTTTTGGCTTTTTTTTTTTTTTTTTTTTTTTTTTTGCTCTTTTATTTCTTTTATTTCTTTCTTTTTCTTTTTTTATTTAATTGCTGAAATCCCATTTCTGGTATTCTCAGCTGCCTAGTAGGAGGTAGAAAGCTGTGACTGTCCACAGTCCCATTCGTGTTCTCAAGATCTAATGTAAGATGAAGATAGCTGCTCTTCTACCAAGTTTCAGAGATGTAATAAAGCTTCTAAAACCTGTTCTGTACTGATCTAAATGTGAAGGTGATGCAGAAGGATGCAACGGAGTTGTGGCATTCACAGTGGTTAGTAGCTTGAGGACTACTAGTAAGTGCAATTAAAATAACATAATTGGTGATTCTCCACTGGAAAAAAAAAAATAGCTGCCCAGGAAGCTTATCCTCCAATTACTAGTGAGAAACAGTGTGTTGTAGTATAGGAATAGAATGAATGTGAAGCTGTGTATCAGCATAATGCTGTGACACATTCCTAGCCCGATTGTAACAGTCTATAGAATTTTATAGGTTAATTCCAGACCTGTTTAATGGAGAATGAACTGCTTATTTTTACCAGGAAATAAAAATTTGAAAATGATATTCTCATGGCTAGGAGTTAAAATGTGGCATCAATGTGATTTGTGTTCCACTGAGAGGGAGACTTGCATCAGTTCATTTAGTGTTTTTTCTCAAGGCACGGGCTAGAGCAAAGGATGCTGTAGCCACCAGGAATACAGAATGAAAACCATAGATTTGCAGTCTAATCATAACCGCAACAAATAATTTAAGCAGCAGAGCTGAAAGAAGTCTGGTATTATTTTTACCTAGGGGAAATGGATTTTGGTTTATAGCCTTTGGAAAGGAAAACATTAGGAAAATGTTAGGAGAGGCATTCTCTGTTTACCTTCACTTGTCCACGGTTACTCTTTCTGAAGACTGGTGTGCATTGTATATGTCAGACAGTGATACTTGAGAGCTGCCGCAGCAAGTAAAAAAGATCATTTATGATGTGTGTATATACAATTTAAGACTTTACTTGCTAGCAATCACAGAAATAAGCAACTAAACCTGTACTTGAAAACAAATGAAAAGTCTGTAGAATATTTTGTGCTGTTTATGATGACTTCATTCTGATTTGGAAAGTCTCAAGATCTGTGACAGTTATATTAAAAGAAGGTCATCAGCCTTTCAACTTGTTGGAACATCAGTGACTTGTCTTCTCTGACTACTAGAAGACTCTGCAGTTAAGCCTATATAAACTGATGACAGACTTGGGAGTTGTGCCTGCTTTTGAGTAAAACTGAAAAAGAAAGCACCTACATGATAAATTCAAGGTTAACAGAGCATGAGAAAAATATTTTTCCTTGTGTTAAATTATTTCATTAGACACTTGTTTATATTGTTAACTTCCTATCTGTGGTGCCTTTAAGTACTTGCATTAGTAGCAAATGGCCAGTTTAGGAGGACTTGAACTAAAAGTTTTCATTCTCCAACAGAAGAAAAAAAAAAAAAAAAAAACACTGAAAATAGTCTTTACAGTGCATTCTAACAAAAACAGCCCTCAATAAAATCAAAGGTATTACATGGAAACTGCAGATACATCATTAAGAACTTCAGTATCTACACAAATACTGCAATTAAAATGCTATGCAGACAATACAGAGAATACATTGAGAACCCATGTTCCCAATTTAAAAAAAAATATTCTACTTATTTTACTCCAGAAATACATTCTGGGTCTAGAAAGTAAAACTCTACCTCTTCCACTGAAGTTGAATCAAAACTCATAGATAATAAGCCATTTATATCTGTAAATCAATAAGTAATATCAAACCAATATTTGATATAGCTTTGGTCAGTCTAGCCTGACTTTCATTTATACCAAGGAAAGGCAGTGATACTTTCAGTATGTGGAAACAATATCTTTTTGCTGATAAGTATCCATGTGCAGGATTAATAGCATGGTTCATCTTTCTCATTCAAGTAGCTATATAGAGCTACTATTATGTATGACTTAAATTTGGAATCGTCATTTGCAAAACTAAGGGTAGTTTTTCTTGTCTGCCTTCAAATGTGCATCTCGGAAATGTGGAGTACAAAGAATGAGTTAAAAGGAGTCTAAACACTTCTTATTGATGTTAGCTTTAATAACAGAAGTATTTATTGCAATCCATAGCACAAAATAGAATGAAAGCTTAAGTTGAACTCTGAGATCTTCTCTGTTATGATACAAGCCTAGCAAATGGGGTTTTTTTGCATATGATTTGTATTTTTCTTCATCTGCTAAATAGTAGTACACAGATCTGTCTGCTCACAAATCTAAAACATGCAGCAGAAGAGTGTAACCTGAATGTGGACCATATACATATACATGGGACCTGAGAGAGTACTTGAAGTGTAATAGTAAGTCTTGCTAGATAACCCAGAACCATTACCAGTGATCCTGAGTTTTGGTACAGACCAGGGAAGATTTCCTTTCTTCTCCATACTCGCTGCATGTTAGTCATCATATACCAAGAAATGGCAGGAAAGAACAGTGGATGCAAATATAAGTAGATATTAGCACTGAAACTACTGATTGTTTAAAAATGTATCATTTCTATGTGTTGTTTTTAATTTTAAAATGCATATATGCAGAACCAGTAACAGATGTGATAGCATAGATTGGTTTGGTGATACAATATTCTTCCCTAAGGCATTATGTTCTTCCTTTTCACCATTACAGAAAAGCAGCATTTCAGTGTGTGTGCATATAGCTGACCATATAGCATATAGGTAGACAAATGTTCATTTACATTTGTGAAATACTTCTTAAAAAGACACAGCAAGGATTCAAAATAGGGCTATTATCATAGAATCATTTGAATTGTAAAGGATACTTAAAGGTCATCCAATCCAACCTCCCTGCAGTGAACAGGGACACCTACTGTTAGATCAGGTGTTCACAGCATGGTCCAACCTGACCTTGAACATCTCCAGGGATGGGGCATCCTCTGCCTCTCTGGGCAGCCTGTGCCAGTCCTTCAGTGACAAAACAAGAGTCAGCAGGCGGAAGGTTTAAAACAGGGGCATTCCATCTGAATGCATGGAAATGTATTTTTTTATTACGCGTGGTTAAACACTAGCATGAATTACCTTGAAAGCCTGTGGAGTCTCTATCCTTTGAGGTATTCAAAATCTGATGGGACAGGATCCTGAGCAGGATCCTGAGCAACCTCCTGTTACTGGTTCTGCATGAAGTAGAGGAGTGTAGAATGAGGTTCTAAATGATTCTGTGGTTCTGTGAATATAATTATCTACACCTATATATGTGTATGTATGTGTATCTTTTAAAGAGAAACAAAAAAAAATATCAGTGGTAGTGAAGAGATGCAATTGAATTATTCCCTTTCTCTCTCACACACGTGTGCACGCGCACACAAAATTGTGACCAAGGATAAATATTAGTAAGTGGCATTCTAAGAGGAGAAAAACACTCTCCAACCAGTTCTGTGCCAATTGACTAACTGAAGAATCCCAAAATGCTATTTTTCCTGCAAAAAGATGTACATGTACTTTAACCTTTCTTTCCAAAGAAAGAAAGGAAGAACTATGTATGAGTAATATTAATAAGATGACGTGTTGCACTAGTGACTTGATTGTGTGGATGGAGAGTCACATAAGAGCATCATAGATAACTTTCATTCCTAGTGATAGGATACTTACATACACAGTAGATTTCCATAACCTCTGTGCAGTTCTTGAGAGGGCTGAACTTCCATTCAAATGCTGTAATCAGCAAGATGTGATCCTGTGAGCCCACAACTGCTTTTAGCTCAAAGTCTGTTGTTGAGAGAGCAAATAGCATAGCAAGAAAAGATTTTCTACATTGCAGCAATTGGTTGAAAATGTAATACTTCAAAGCAGAGCAGAGATGCAATCGTGCAGCAAGCTATTTAAAAAATTTTAATGAACCGTTTAAAATAAACTCATTGCAAGGTAATTTAACACCACCACTTTTACAATTAAATATACTATTTTAGCATGCAAATGCAGCACATTAATCGCATGTCAGGATAGAAAATGAAGTGAAACTGAGGGGATTCTGATACATGAAAGCCATCTCAGTAATTTCTCATCACTTCATGGCGCTCTTAAGCAGCATAATGAAAGAGTGAATTGATTTAAACAACACTTTGTTGGAGCAGTGGGGTTTGTGGAATTAAATTAACTTGATGGTTTGCTGTAAGAGCAGGCCTGCATGGCATTATGTTGTTCTTGAAATTAATTTCTTTTCGTCTCTAGAGTTATTTTTGTTTTGGTTTGAAGTTGATATTTTCTTTCTTATTTACTTCCACAACACTCACTAAGGAATTCTGTGCTCTTCTTTACAACATTCATCACTTCATTAAAGAGAATTTTTAAAAATGCTTATTCAGTTCCTCGTTATTGGGTTCTTGAAGATAGGAATCAGCAAGAATTCTGCAAGCAGTTTTGTTTCTTAAAAAATAATATACCATTCCCTTTTTATGGTATGCATCTCTTTGTTATGGGATATGGTTCAGTGAAGGAAGGAAAGTAAGAATATTAAACAGAAAAACACAAATTCAACTTACACAGATCTACTGAAGAGAAAATTTCTCCTATAGCAAAGCACAATGGTTGTGGACAATTGTAGTAGGTGTTGCAGTAGATTGTAAGACTAAGTGAGACTCCTGTATTTGTCTAGATGTGACTTTAGTTTAGTAAGGTACTGACAGCATTTAGAGAATGTAAAGCTCAGAGTGCTAAGAACCAGGTGATAAACTGTGTTATTTCCGTTGCCAGTATTCAGCTCATGCAACTTTTTATATTACAGTCTATGTCATACACTACTCCTTACTTTCCTGTGTGAAGCTCCCATTAATGCAAATAGAAGATATATGGGCAATTCCAAGGACCATAAATCACCAAGTGCCTTCCCCTTGAGATTGTAACTTCCAACGTATATTGTTTGGAGGTAGAGAGAGGCTAGGCAGGTCAGTTCTCAGGTTGGAAAGAATTTGCATTTGCTCTGAATAGAGAGCAATATTATGAGAAATGTCAGGATATGCTTGTGAGGAGTACACATAAGTACTTAATCCTGGTGTGGTTATTACTTGTATTATAAAAATAAACTGACCAAAATTGTTGCATTTAACAATGATTCTTAGGAATCTGACCTTTCACTGAGACTTGAAGATTTATTATTCCTAATGCTTCTGGAGAAGTAGATTTAACACTTGAGATGATAATGAGTGTTACACCAATATTGCTGTTTCCTTAGCTCAATATCAAGTGTTTTTTTCTGAGTTTCTTCAATAAGGGCAGGCATTTCATGGAGTTCACAACCAAGTGCAAGGTCATGCACTTTCCTTAGTCTGGGAAATCTCAAGCACAAAAGGTCCCAGGAACAAACACAGACTCAAAGATGAATGGATTCAGAGTAACCTGAAGAGAAGGACTTAGGGTTGTTGATTGATGGAAAAATTCATCATGACCCGGCAGTGTGCTCCTGCAACCCAGAAAGCCAACTATAACCTGACTCTGTCAAAAGAAGCATGACCAGCAGGGGAAGTGAGGTCCTTCCTCTCTCTGCTGGCCATGTTTCTTTTGATGCAGCCCAGGATACGGTTGACTTTTAAACTGCAAACACACACAGATGTCTTGCATGAAACTTTTCATCCCCCCAGTACTTCTCTGTAGAGCAGTTCTTAGTGATTTCTTCTTCCAGTCTATATGCATATCTGGGATTGCACTGACCCAAATGCAACACCTTGTACTTAGCCTTATTGAATCTCTTTAGATTCCCATGGGTCCACTTCTCAAGCCTGTCCAGGACCCTTTGGATGGCATCTCTCCCTTTTTATTGTACTGACTGCACCACTCCGTTTTGTGTTGTCAACAAATGATATTGATAATAATGAAGAACACAGTCCAGAAACTGATCCCTGCAGATGCCAATCATGACTGGTGTCTGCAGACACTGAGCCATTGACCACAAGCCTTTGGTTGTGAACATCCAACCAATTATGTGTCCACCAAATAATCCAGCCTTCAAATTCATCTCTCTCCAATTTAGTGATAAGAATGTGATGTGGCACCATGTCAAAGGCCAAGCACAAATCCTGTAAACACCAGTTGCCCTTCCTTCATTCACCAATGCTGTCATTCCAACATAGAAAGCTACTGGATTGGTCAGGCATGATCTTCCCTTGGTGAAGCCATGCTGGCTGTCTCAGATAACCTCCTTATCTTGCACAAGCCACATCATATTCTTCCTGAAGCTGTGTTCCACAATCATCTTAGACACAGACGTGAGACTTACCAGCCTGTAGTTCTCTGAGTCTTCTTTCCTTTCTCTTTTTCTTAATAATGGGAACGATGTTTCCCATCAAATATGATGGAGAGTTATTTGGAACCGTATCAGTCAGTTCCTTCAGGACCTTGGAATGTGCGTTGTCTGACCCCATCTGCTTGTATGTGTTCAGTCTCAGGGGAAGGTCTCTGTCCATCTTTATTTTCTTTGTGTTTTCTATATGCTAGAATTATTAGGAAGATTCCTTCCCAAAATACCTTCATGTTATTAGCTTTGTACCTCAATAACAAGCAGCCTAATCATTCTTTTTTTTTTGTAGTTCTTGTTTTTAGACATTTCACTTTTCCCCAGAGGAGAATAAATGATTTTTGTCTCTCTGAGCTATGGAAGATGCTTTGTTTCTTTGCAGAGAACTTGCTTTGTCAGGAATGATCTCTAGAATTCATCAGAATAATCTAAGCAGCATGTAACAGAAGACCAGATGTTAATAGCCCCTAAATTGCCAAGCTCTCCTTTATATTATCACATTAGAAGCAAACAAATATGAGTTTATACCTCAAACCTTTTCTTAATGCACCTGCCTGGAAATGTCAGCTATTTTTAGCATCTTCTCAGTTCTCTCTGTAGCTCTACTTCAGGTATAATTCAGGTATAATGTGATATATTTATACCAGTAGTAAGCATTATTTATAAAGAAAAGATGCATTTACTGTCAGTGATCTGTTCTTCTTCCTGTAGATTCCATGCTCACAGATTTTGGCAGGGTTTTACTGAAGCACAGGAGACCAAGTGAGTTGCTGAACTCAAAAACAAGGGGTCAGTGGTTTTTTCCAAGATTAGTGCTCAAGACACTGCTGTGTTTATACACCAGGGACAATTATGGTTACATTAAGATAATGAGTTACAATTTTTTGAGCCATATTCTTGTAATAGATGTGCATCATTGGGTTTCGGTGGGTGTAATATGTTGAATCTGTGTATTCAATGATAGAATACAACCTGTGATTTATATGTATAAAATTTAATCAATAACCTCAACAGAACTATTTATTTATTTACTTATTTAAGTTTTAGTCTGTTGATTTCTGCGTGGTTACACCAGAGGCAAAACTATCCCAGTGGGAACATTTAATTCAGACTAAATATTATAATTACATTTCAGCAAAACATACAACTTACGTGTTAGTGATGACATTATTGGTGATGTAAGGAACAGTTTTGAAGAAAGAGTTACCTTAGATCGTAAAGGTCATACTAAAGCAGATGAATAACCAGTGGCCACGCACTATGTTCAAGCTGGACATCAAGAACAAGTTTCTTCACTGAGAGGGTGGTTAGGCCCTTGAAGAGGTTACCTGGGGAAGTGATCACAACACTGAGTTTGATGGAGTTCAAGAAGCATCTGGACGATATTCTAAGTCATATGGTCTGAATTTTGGGTGGTCTTGTATGGAGCCAGGAGTTGGATGTGATGATCCTTATGGATCCTTTTCAACTGATATTCTGTGATTAAAGGTGCCAGTTGAAGAATAGGATGGTATATACTAAAATCTCTATCATTATGTATTCTACAGAAAAATCAGGATTTTTTTAGACATTGTTAATGGTTAACTAGTTAGTGGCTGTTTTTCTCCAACTGTATTTGCAGGGTTTAAGGAGTTTTCTTAGTCAATAGCGTTATATCAAGCATAATTTTGCAGTCAGTGAAATCCAGATATACTGTTCATGTCCACTGCTGCACCATTCAATCTAGTAGCTGGGTAAAGGACATGGCTTTAATTCATAATAGTTTTTACTGTTCAGCAGTGGAGGTTTGCAATTACCAACATACATTCTTTAGTGAATTCTGCTTTAAAAATTTGTCATGGTCCTTTATTTTTCCAAATAGAGCCTCTGCTTTAATAAGCGCACACTAACCAAGTAGAGACTTTTATGCAAATGTCATAGAATGAAACATTAGCAGCAACAAATTGTGTTAATGTTTACCTCAAACAGAGAACTAAGATGAGACTGAAGTGTAAGTTTGCTAAAACTGGAAGATGGAAATGGAATTTAAGTGGAATACAAGATTCTCCTCTAGTGTCCCACTTGAAAGATCTGATTTTATGCACTGTGAATCTTACTTCCATGCAATTCTTTGTTCTTCTATCAGCATTCTCTTCTTTCAGTATTGATTCAATTGCTCTTTTCCAAAATCATCTGTCATCTTTATATCTGCATATTTCATTCAAGTAGTAAAATCGAGTCAAGATACTAAATAAAGGTTATGCTATGGTATTGATGTAAATGTGTATGTAAAGCATTTATTTGTGCTGGAGCCATCAGTGCTGAACCAACCCTAGAACTAATTTTGAAACCTTGAGTATTAATACAAATGTGAACAAGAATTTTTGTAAGTTTGAATTCACAGAATCACAGAATGACCCGGGTTGGAAGGGACCTCAAGGATCATGTAGTTCCAACCCCCCTGCCTAGCAGGGCCACCAAACATATGCCTTTACTAGATCAGGATGCCCAGGGTCCTGTCAAACCTGGTCTTGAACACCTCCAAGGACGGGGCATCCACAACCTCCCTGGGCAAATTTCAGAAATCAAATACGATGTGTGACTCTGGCAGACATTACCCTCTTACAGGAATGTCCTCATTTCAAAGGATTCTTTTAGGTCCTCATATGAAATTGTTGAGGGTATTAAATTAAGCCTTTAGGTATTAAGGAGTACCAGGTACGAAAAATACAGAGAAACCTAGGATTTTTCTGTGCTGGAACAGATCAATGAGCCATTTAATTTGTTATCCTTCTTACAGCAGTGGCCAGCACCAGACACTGTAGAAAAAGCCCTTCAGAGCATGTGTGCCTACAAAGGTCTGTTGAGACCTAATGTATCATGCCTGAGAACTGTAGGATAGCTAAATTATGGCTCAAGATTCCTTGGAAAAATGAAAAGTGCATCTTCAAAAGTTAAGACTCCCAGAGCTTTCTGGCATAATCATGGAAAAAAAAAAAAAAAAAAAAAAATTTGCAGAGGAATGTGACTCAGAGCAATATCTGATATCTGATATTGAATGCATCCATAAAATGCTTTCTGGTACTGTGATTTCAAATATTGGAGATCTGCTAATGAATATAGGAGAGCCAACGTTTATTTGATTATTATTAAGCAGCATGATCTATACTAGCAACTGCAATAGCTATAAAGAAAGATCTCTGAAAGAGAAAGCCAAAAAAGAAAGAAAGCCAATATTCTTGTGTGTCAGGTTTTAGGGTTATGAATTTCTGTTCTTTTTGTGGTGTTTTGTTTTTTTTGTTTTTGGTACCTTTAAGCTTTTGCATAATGAGGCATAACACTATTATTTTTTTAATTTGATGACTTTTTCATCCTGTGTGAGTAGTCTTGCCTAGAACTGTAGTAAATATACTTAGAGGGTAAAGTCTGGTGAAACTATCAAGTTCTCTATTTGAGAATTTAAATTTATTTAAAACATTGACTTTTTCATTTAATCTTTCACTGCAAAGGGTTTACAGCTGATTTTACAACCTTGGGATGATTAATTTCCATGCAATTCTTTGTTCTTCTATCAGCGTTCTCTTCTTTCAATATTGATTCAATTGCTCTTTTCCAAAATCATCTGTCATCTTTCTATCTACATATTCCATTCAAATAGTAAAATCAAGTCAAGATACTGCCTTGTTGGCTTTGTTTATTGGAATATGCACCTGCAAGTCATTAATGAAAGATATAGTGCCTCTCAACACTGTTAATGTTGCCCCAGTTGATCATATGCTCTCTTTTCATCAATGTATCTACAAGCTCTGCACATGTGTTACGATAGCACCTTCCCTTTTGGGGAAATCTCAGTAAATATTGTTATTGTCACTGAACAGTCGTTTCACTCAATTTAACAGGGCATGATGTGAGGCACACCCTTTGGACAAAAGTCTTAATGAGAGATACAAAGCAAACTAGCAGTGGGGGTAAAGCATATGTGACATTTTTAGAGTCAGTAATGTTTTTTATTTGTTCAGCTGCATCATTCTGCTTTTCTAGATTGGTGGAAGACTGAAGGGGGGAAAAAAAAGTCAGTGCATTTGTGCATAAGGGGTATGGGGTACTCATAAAGGGGTAGCTCCTTTACGAGCTGTCAAATGGCACCAACTCATTGAACACTTTCTTTACTACTAGAGCTTACCTCTATGTAAGAGGGAGGTTCAGTAACCGTAAATCATGTAGTTCCTGCTCCACAGTCAGCACATGTCAGTGCAATTTACTCTTAGACTTTTTCAAGGCACTTACCTAGAGGAATCTGGTGCTTGATGCAAAATTTTGAGTAAATTCTATCTCAGCTTTCTCCCTTTGCTTTCCATTTGCAGAGTTGCACAAACAAATCTTATGTTTCACTGGGAGAAAAGTATGAGATAAAGATTCCTTCTTCAAGTGTAGGTGGCTTCGTTTTGTGTCCTGGGGATCCAGGTTGTGGTCAAGGACCACATGCAACAGTGAGTGATTATACAAATACTATCAGCTAAAGACAGTTGGCTTCAGGAGTACTTAACTGTCTTTTTTATGAGGCTTTCTGTGTATAGTGATAATGCTAGTTGGCTTTTCATATTTATATTTTACTGCCAACAAAACTGAATAGATAGCCATCATCTCTATACATGTGCAAAAGACATACTGTATTACCATTCACAAGGAGGACAAGTTGAGACTCTTGTGCCGTAAAGCAATGGATTATTGCAAACATATTAATAGTAGGATTTTCTAAGTACAGTGCTTCCTTCTAAGAAAATACTTTGTAACTCTGTATTTCCCCTTGTGTGTTAAAATAGATTTATTACTAACTCGGACTGTTTTTAATATCAAACAATTACATTATGAAAAAAAAGCAGAAATAAATGTTGAAGCAAATAGATTAAGAAAATGTCCTCATGGTAATGATCAAAGCTTGCTTTATTTCTCCCAATAACCTTTATTAAAATTAATATTATTTACTCTTCACATGACACAAAGTCTATTTCCTTTAACAAGAAGGAATTATATTTATTGGTACTGAGATACCATGGCGATAGGCACGCCAGGGAGGCCAGTCTTGTTTTTTTCTGATTCCTAGTTGCAGCAGTAGTCATAGAAACACAGCACTGAAAAGGATGTGGAGTCCATTCTCCTACCCTCGCAGGCAATCACTGTATTCAATCCCATTCATCAGACCCCATTTTAAAAGTGGTTTCTTCTAATGAAGTCAATTAGGAGCAGAGATGGATGGACAGATTACATAGATAACTGCATATTAGCCTTTTCTGGGTTTAATCTATGCAATGCAAGGATCTTTTTTCTTCTTCTTTTTACCTGGAAGATCTCCAGAGTGCCCCTGCTTCCTCACTGAGTTGAGTTTCTTTATATAGAAAGAAAAGAATGGCAATAAAACCCTGAAATCCTCTGGGGGTCTGATAGGAAGAATGCATGCTTTAGATGAAAGCAATTCCTGTGACATCTTTCCAGCCTAACAAAAAGATTATTTTGCCATTAAGTGATTTTTCTCTGTTGTTTTAGTAACAGCAACCATCAATCACATCACAGGAGTATAACAGACATAAAGAAAATTGTTTCCTTTCATACCTGTAATTGTGCTTCATTAATGAAAAATGAACAGCCTTTTCCATTTTCTCTATATTCTCTGTGAAATTCACTGACACAGAAAATTATACGGGAAAAGTGTTGGTTTGATTTAGAGAGGATTTGAGTTTTATGTTTCCAGATTTTCATGACCGATGTAAAGTAAGCTCTTCCCCTTCTGGATGTTAAGCCGAACTACCAGCAAGGGATACCAGGGCCTTGGTATTTAGTCCTAGCATTGAGAAAGAGTTCATTATTCCATTTGCCTCAGTTTGACCGATTTTCTTGTCAGACTTTACATAGTTAGATTACAGATTTCTTGTAGCCTACTCTGTTTAGTAGTGCTTCTGAATTGCTGCCTAAGTTGACTCTTACAAGGAGACCAGCTATTCTAGAGTTCAATCAGAGTCTTTCCAGCAGGCCTGGGAAGGATTTCTCACTCCAGTTTCAAGATGCAGATCCCTCAAAGAGATGCAAAAAGACACTGCCGTGGCAACATTGTAGATTTCATGCAGGAGGTTTGATTTCACCTTTTGTCAGAAAGCAATTACATGTTCATGTCAACATTTTCATCACTGAAAGTCTTAGTTAGGTTAAGTTCCAAGTGAGTAATTTTGCTTTCAAATTTAATTCCTTTGCAATTATGGAGGTCACAAGCCACTCCTCTTGGACTCTGCCCAGAAGCAGGCATCTATTTTCAGTGTTGCAGACAATAAACTTAGGGGAACTAAAATGTCTTGGCACTTCACAAAATCAGTTTGGAGAAGATACTTGAAGTAGTTTTAGCAGGTGATCAGTAAAAGAGGAAATCTAGAGAACAGACATGGCTTTGGAAATCTGGATCTAACTATTCTTCAGATAAGAAGTTCTTAACCAATTAATCCTTATAATAGACAATCACCAAATGTGAGTGCCAATTTCACTTCTCTAATCAATATTTTGTGTTCACTATTTTACCATTTTGTTTTCCTTTAGGTCATTATATTTGATTATTTTACATGGGATGTACTATTTTCGTTCTTGGGCTACTTTGAAAATCTGAGCTGCATTGTAATGATCAATTCTGAGTTTAAGAATGGTTTTTGGACACTTTCTTGCCTATTAGGCCAATTCTTTGGGTACAGCTACAGTTTGAAAATTCAATTTTTGTATGTTCTTTATAAAAATGATGTGGAGCTGCTGAAATAAAACTGTAAGTAAGCAAATATTTGTAAGCAACTTGTCAATTTGCAGCAAAATTAATTTCCTGCCACCATGAAATGCATTCCACAACATCAGACATTTTCCAAGATTGCTGTACAACTTCTCATAAGTATGTTAACTCACAGATGAGGGGAAAAAAATGGAACAAGAAAGAAATAGAAGACAACAAATAGATGTGATCTCATGCAAGTAGGGTGTGAGTGCACATGATACTCAGAAGATTCAGACCACTTAATGACTTCTCAGTCTGTGGTCCTTCATGTTTATACCTTTAGCAAAGGGATGACTGTTCCTTCTTTTTGTACAGCTTTTCATTGTCTTGTTCTGTAACTTTGGAGATGGTCAATATCCTGCTGAAAAAGAACTAGATTGGAATGAGATCTAGGTATTTCTTCACAGATTTTTTGTTAGAGCATGATAGTTCTATTACTCCCCATTTGTGTGTGCACACATTCATGAGAAAACACAGGGGAGGTTAGAGTAAAATACTACTGCATAAGTTTCCATACCAGAAAGGAGGTAGGTATTCAATTTTAATGCAATTTTATCAGTATTTTTTTGTATCACATCATTTTCTAACAAGGTCTAGACCAGGTTTTAGAATCTAGAGCACAGCTTGAATTGTCTGAAACATCCCTAATGTAAGCCTGGAAGCAATGGCTGCACTGGTATTTCTGACATGAGTAATGTATACCTTACTCAATACATTAATAAGCTCTAGAGTTCTCCAAACCCCCAAATTAGGGAAGTCTATTTCTTTCCATCTTTTTTTTTTTTTTTAAAATAAATTTCTTTCATGTGTTTTCTGAACATACTTTAATTTCAAAATATAGTACGTCTTAGTTAGAAGACCTAACTCATGAACAGCAGGTTGTAAGTTCACATGTAGACACAGAGAACATATAGCAGCCCTTTCTCACGACACTTCCGGTGCATATTCTATATAATATATTTTTGCTAATGGATGCTCTTGTATTTTCATCTAAGTGGTAAATAATTTCTTAACTGCTTTTGGCTCTTGATCACTGATAGACTGACTGCTTTGTAGTTTCTTCCATTGAGTGTGTAGTAGTCTGTGTTGCACTAAGACATTTCTATTATACCACTGCAACCACAAACCTAAGAGGTAAAGGCACAGTGTCTTGTACAAAAGCTCATCTAGTATTTCTTTACTTCCACCCACTTCCCATAACAGCCTACAAATTTTATTGCTGCTTGTACCACAACCTTGCTACTGAAGTGAATTTGTTAACAGTTTTCACTGTCTTGTTTGCAAGATAAAGCCAATCAGTAAGCTACTATTAACCCAATTTATTTGCAAGAGGTATTTTCCAAGGAAGGAGAAATTACAGCAATTGTTCATCATTAATTTTGTTAATAGATGAGTGTTCATTTGTACTACCTTGTAAACAAGGCAGTGCATTATACAATAAGAATACTGCTGAACACAGGATGCTGTTTAATGTCCTCGTTTTATTAAGTGCACTCACAACATTTTCTAAGTCATGACTAATAAACTTGAGGCAAAGCTTGTTGTGAATTTAGAAGATCCGAGAAGAGTTTTGGAAACACTCCTGGATATTATATGTCTTCATGTATATCAGAACCAAAGCAAACCCAAGGCAACTTAGTGAGGCAACTAGCTTAGCAAGATTCTTTAAAAGTATTAAATACATATGAATACTGAAAAAAAAGAACGTTTCTGTAGTTACACTAGGTAGGATAACATTACAAGGGCTATCAAAAAGTGTTTTCTCATGGGAATTACTTTTTATATGGAAAAGAGATGACAGGATATGGAGAAGGAGGAAGCCTGAGGAGAGCCTTGGAAAAGAGGAGGTAGATTGTTGATGCATGTATCATGATGTATGAACATTATGAGGTAGGAATCTTGTCATAACTCTGGATAGTTCTTAAATAATCCATAGACATTTGCTTCAGTGTTGTGTCTGTTATTTCTTCTGTGAGCTGGAGTTTTTAACTAGTTCTTCTCCCCAGTTTTCCACATGATCACAAGGAGCTCACCCAAGCTATAGTGCAAGGAAATTCTGCCCACAGTGCTACTGTAGTCACTAGCGGAGTTCTCATTAAATGGCTGGATTAAATTTGCTGTTATGTATGCAGTGCAGAAAGCCCAGCAATGGCTGTTTACAAAGTTCTTCTTTCCAGCTGGATCTGTCTTTCTCATGACATCATGCATTTGCCATGGATTTATATGAGGACAACTACTGACATTAAAAGTTTGGTAGTCCTAGGTTTAGTCCTGTTACTGTTGAAATGAACACAAAAATCTCATGGATGTCCTGAATGTAGGATTATGATATATAACATGGGCAAGACCATCCTCCAGAGCTGTAGCAACATACCATGTTTTTTTGAGTACTTCAGTAATTCCCAGGCTGGTGGATCCCATTTTCAAAGTCAAGTTCTTGAGCTTTGTCACTGTGACACCTGTTAATGGAAAAAGTGGAGTTGTATGTCTGCTTTAGACTCTTCAACAAATTTTATCTCTGTACATCTTCCAGTATGAGAACTGGTCTCTTAGGAGACCATTTGACCACAAGGGAATACATGTACAATATGCTTTCTGTGACAAGAACTGAGAAAGATGATGGTTTATTACTGCTGGGTTCTGCAGAGCCTGGTCTGGGTAATATTGCGCTGCAGTATAGGTGACCTATTTTGTATTTTGGACACGTATATGTGCTCATTTGTCCTTGCTCTTGATGTAGTCTAACTACTTCATATGTTCTTCTGATCCTGAAGTCACTGAAGTGACACTTTGTCATAAGATAAAATATCTTTCTTTTCAACTGTCTTAAGGAAAAATAATGACAGTGTTATATTTATTGGAACATAGATGTCAAATTAAATCAAATAGTTTGTCCAATGGTCACTAAATCTGTCATTTATTCTTCAGGCATTGAGGGAGACAGGAGAGGGGAAAAGATCGAGCAAAGCCAAATTGAATGAAGTCATATCAATATTAATGTTCTGCAAAAGTCAATGAAAACACATATTTGATTTTATGAGATTAGCAAATCATTGTACATACTGTTTGATACACAGTGTAGGAATGAAAGTAAAATAACCATTTACAAGAAGCTAAAATAACAGAACTGGATGCATGAAATGCAAGAGGGATAATTCAAAGCATAAGTGAGATTACTGAATGGTCTTGAGGAGGACAGCTAATGAATTTCTAATTCTATGATTAATACTATCTTTCCAATGGAGAAGAGAGTTAATTTCTTCCTGTTCTTGGAGTACTACCATTTACACTGTTTATGCTACCACTGCATTTCTTTGAAAGCCCATGGACTAGAGTACCCCTTTTCATTTGATTCTGATATCCATTGTACTTGTTATCCTGTTGGTAATATGGTATTTCAGTTTTAACATAGTCATTTCATCAAAAAGTCCAATACCCAAGGTGAAAATGAATTATACCATGGATCTATTCTCTTTTTTGCATGGAAGAGAGCAGAAAACTTTTAACTGTAACATAGCAGCACCTGTGAGGAAAATGTTGTAGAGGATAAAGTATCTTATGAATGTAGAACCTCATCAGACTCTTCTTGCTGCTATTTTCCTATTCCAGTAGTGATGAGGAGATGCTATTAACTACTCCTGACAAGATTTCTCTTTTTTGAGGTTTTGAACAGTGTCAACATTTGTCAAAATATCTGTACTTAACATAAATGCTCAACAGGCTAAAATGAAACTGTTACATAAAGCCTTTATAAATAATACATTCTCCTTTAAATCTTTTAATTCGATTAAGGATGTAAAACAGACAAATCATGCAAATGTTATTCAATAACTAGTTTATATCTGCCAGAAAATATGGAAATCAAAGAGTTATACTTTAAAGCGTTCTTACATCAGAGTTAATCAGCATTTTTAACTTGCAGATCACAAGCCTGCGTATATGAATTGACTGCTGTGCTAGGATATCGCATTAAAAATTCTTTTTGAATTTTAAAACAACTTGTCAACATGCATGTTCTAGTAGCGAGTGCATACAGTTACTTCAGTGCTTTCTCTGACGTTGCCCACTTCCTGTCAAACACAAGGGTAAATTTCTGTTGTGAAATAAAGCCACTATGTTTGAAATCATTTGTGAAATTATTAACAATAGTGGCCACTGCCAGACCATTCTACTTTGCATTTC
The DNA here is from genome assembly GCF_054131305.1 of Coturnix japonica. Taxonomy (NCBI): domain Eukaryota; kingdom Metazoa; phylum Chordata; class Aves; order Galliformes; family Phasianidae; genus Coturnix; species Coturnix japonica. The sequence goes on along the minus strand of NC_140667.1, from coordinate 19,825,412 downwards.
TAAAGCTCTTTCTCTCCTCTGATCCCAAAGGGTTATTTTTACAAATGTGCATTAGTTCAGCCTCACAGCATATGGTCTCTGTGGCATTGTCAGTTCTATTAAAGACAACTAAAACATGGAGCCACAGGTCTGAGTGCTATGAGAATCAGCAGGGCTATTGTCCACAGCCAAGCGTTACAGGAATGTGACAAAAAGATGGGTTCATCAGGTGAGTTCATTCTCCTGGGACAATGCTGTGCCAAGTTTTCTTTCCCAAAAAGAGCAGAGTTACATAGAGTACTGCAGATGCACTGGGTAGCAGAGTTCTCTCTGGTAGCAATTTCATCCTTGATCAAGCAAGGAATCTGATTTCACATAGGTCTGGTTCTGAGGCACTTGCTAGTATGGGAGTGGGAACAGATGCTCAAAGTCACAAGGTCCCATTTATGTAGTAGGAGCACTCCAGATCTCTAGCGCCCACGTTGTTTAGACAAGGAACATAAACATAGAAATTCTTGTCTTCCCTTTGAGAAAAGATCAAGGGAATTTTAAATGGCATTTGATAAGATAATGAAGTCAGGAAGCACTGTCCTCAGTTTGCAGTTTTACCCACGGGACAAAAAACTCCGTATCTGAAACTCCTTGTGCAGTATGGGGTTTATGTTGAGTATTTGAACTGGAGTCAGTTTTGCTACAGCACCTAACCAGCCCAGGAAATGAGATGGGTTGTATTTCTAAACCTTTCACCCTGCAGTTGGCAACAAATGGTATGTGTTGTCATAAATTGCTGCAGAGGGCACACAGATGGTTTTTATTAGATGTCCACATCCCAGTCCCTTTTTAAGGTGCTAAGAAATCTAGTGTTGCCAGGAATCTATTGAACTTAAATGTTATGAATCATCCTATCTGAACACTTCATCCTTTGGTACAAAAGCAATGGGAAACGAAGTATCCAAGTTCATAGCTAGACTGCTAGAAGACACCTTTTATGTGCACTTGAACTTGATGGCAAGAGCTGCCTGATTACCACAGAAGACACAGTTCTTGCTGGAAATGCATGTGGGTGATTGTGATCCTTCATTCCTTCAGGACATTGCCTTATTACAACACTGCAGCTTTGCTTGGTAATGTGTAAGTTTGTTCATCAGGTTAGCAAAAGACTTAGATGTCTCTAATTCGTAGCAAGTCTTGGGTTGTATAATTTAAATTTCTTGCCTACAATACAGAAAAGATATTTCTCTCCTGAAGTGGAGTAATGACTGTGATGAAAGTCCATAAAATGCCCTGTAGGAAAGAAAATATCTGTTTAGACACATGTTTGTGTTAACAAACTGGAAGTAGAATTCAGTTTAAGCCATTTTAGAGCATAGGAAAGGCTTATGTTACATGAAACCCTCTGGGAAAGGATTGTTTTTGGTAACTGGCCATCTTCTGTTGTAAAGCAATTTAGCTTTGCAAGATTAATGAGAATGCTAAAGTACTGATAACAGTTCCTCTCCAAGAATTTTTTCAGACACCTTGATCTCTGTCCTATTTGTGAAAATACATATGAAAAGTAATACTGATGCCATAGGCAGAAAGCAGCTATCTCTTTAATGCAGGTATGTACAAGCAAAATAACACTCATCAGAGCTTTGCAAAGATCAGCATTTCTTTCATGATGAGGACATCTATGGTTGAGAATGCAGCATGCTACCTTGTCAAAATTTAATGTAGGATTGTTCAACTGACTGAGGCAATGTCTGCATAGTTGTCCAAAATAGGACAGCATGCTTAGAAAGAAGCTGTCCTTGGACAATTTACAGGTTACAAGCAGTACTGTAAAACAGCTCTCGTTAAAAAATAAGCTCAAAAAATTCTTTTGAAACATATCTTGTCTCTAAAATGCTGTGTTCTTGCTGTTGTGGAGCTAATGATCAAGTTCATGAAGAAGATCCTTCTACTCAGAAGCTGGTTGTAATTAGCTAGGTTTTCCCATGCTCTTAACTCACCAACGATAGTTTCATAGTGAGGTGGAGGCTGAAGTGAGGCAAATAGGCATAAAGAGCAGAGACAGGCTAGTATATGTGTATCTCGCTCCAACTTACAGGAGGGAAAAGAGGTTCTTTGATATATGTATGCCCAGCGTGACATTAAGAAACAACAATGTGCATGCCAGCTATTCCAAAGTGACACTTCTTCAGGGACCACAGATTGAAGTTTGCACTAAACTTATAGTGCAAGAGCCATCTCCCTAGTGTTCATTTGCCTGATCTCCCATAAGAAAGTGGGAAGCAACAGAAAATCTACATTAATAGTTTAAATGCCATCATCAATTTCTGTCTGAAGAACAAAAGGATATGCCTCCACTTTCTGGACACATTTATTTTGTAGGAATTCTACCATGTAGAAGTCATCTGACTTGATAAATTGTAATTGTTAAGGCATTGATAAGTCAGGCTACATAGTTTTTTAAATATATTTTAAAATAATGGAATCATAACTAAAAACAAAGTGCTCAAGAACTTCAGGAACAAAATAAGATCAGTTCTCGCCATTTTACCAGCTTGCTCAGAAAGTAATGCTGAATGTTTGTGGAAACCAAATGATGGATGTGAGCACTGAGCCAATGGGTGTTGTATTTCAGAAGTGGAGACAGTGATAAGAGTTTTTTATGAGTGCAGCATGAAGGCTTTTGTTCACTGCTGGTGAAAATGCATAGCTAATGGTGGTGTCTGTTGAAAAATAGTTTTTTTGTAGCTGAGAATTTGCTCCATTATATAGTGTTATTGTGTTCTTTTGTATCTGTTCTAATTTCCATAGAGATAAATAGGGAACGTTACTTTTGAAGCAGCTTACATACATTAGGCAATGGCATAATAAAATATAAGTCTTGGTTTCATAAAAATGAATTAGATAGCTTTCCTCTTTAATCTATGTAAGTGTGAAAGAAATCGGTGTTAAGGGGCTGGGAGAGAGAGGGGACAGCTTCCTATCCACATCATCCTGTAATATGATGTTTATAGCAACAGGATTCTGAGTAAAATGAATAAAAGATAATTCAATGCATATGTCACTTCTGTATATGGTAAAGGCTTGATTTGATATTTATTTGAAGAAGGCTCCTGGTGATTGTCTATTGTCACAGTATTAGATGAGAAGAGAGAGAACGAGTGACTCTTTGAATGTGACTGCAGTAACAAGGAGAGCCTGCAGTCATGTCTTGTTAATTTACCAAGGAGAATGTCACATTTACATTTCAAATTATCCCACTGCACGACTCAAAACTTGCCAGGATTATCCCAAGTTTTAAACCATCAAGATTCAGGTTTTGTTGTTTACCACACTGTGTTAATCCTTCACTTCACCTTCCTTCCCTCCCTGCTGCCCCAGCATCAGAAAGGAGAAAGAGAGCCCTCTCCAGAAAATCTAACATTAAAGGGAGTTGTCAGTCCTGCTCAGTAATTATAAGACTGTTCCTCCAAAAGAGCAGGGTGAAATCTCATTTGTATTATTCTTCTACTTCCTCCCCCTTTCTGCCTCCTCTACACATGTCCTTGCAGGCAGGCATCATGAGTATATTTTCAGTGATGCACAGGGATTTAGCTTTCTGAATCCTATTACTGCTGTTGATTAGAACACATTAGCACAGACAGTTAAAAACATGTATCCTTTAATGTTCATCTGCTTATTCTAACTTCTTATCCATACACTGGGCCTGATTCTGATTTCTTACTGCTATTTATCTGTGTAGCAATAATGATGTGTAAGAATAATTCCTGACTTGAAACAAAGTAGTAAGAATAGAATTTGTCTCACCCTCCCTTCTGTGGCATGCATACAAATACCACATCTCCTTCTTCATTATGCTGCTTGCTTTCTTTTAGGAGCTCTAAGGATCTTTTCCTACATCGTTCATTCACGAGTGGGCAATGCCACCAACAACAATTTCTACATCCATTTCCTAGGGACTTTTATTACACAACAATGTGGAAAAGAAACTTGGTCTTACAACTGCTATTTTGTTGACTTGACGGTAGACTTTCAGGACACGCCTTAAGTCGCAAAGTGTTCATGGCTCAGGTTTTCATCCTATAAAAATAAAGTGATTGTTCATGTATTTGTTTTTAATTAAAACACATCCAGTGACTTCCCATTAACAGAGAAGGACTTTGTTCTGAGACTGTCCCTCAGGAGTTCTCTTTCCTCCAAGTCTGTTTTTTACTGTCACGGTGAGTTCAGCCTTTCCTGTAATTCTGCTCACATTTCTACAATGCCATATCTAAAATTGTGCCCAACTAAAGTGGAGCCAGACATTTGCATATCCTATCCATCCCAGTACTCTCTCAAGAAGAGTTCCTCTCAGATTCTCGGGGTAACTTTTGTCCTTACCTAGCTCCCACGTATCACCATCAACACTCAGTATAAGCCTCTTCCCTGAAGCTGGAGGAAGGCAACATCCACTACTGTTCTCTCTTAAACTTTGCTCAAAGGGTTTTTTACTAATTAAGTTTTACAGCGCTTTTTATAAGTCAGGAAAAGGGAGATGGGTGAGTAGGGAAGGCAACCAGTCAAATGATGTGATGACAGCTTCAGTATACAGCAGTCAGCATGACAAGGCACAGCAACAGACTGTCCCTTTTTTTGCTACTTAGAAGTGTTTCCATGAGGGGAGAAAAAAAGAGATCCTGGTGTTCTTGTAAGTCTTCTGTATAAAATCTTACCCTTCCTATTCCTGCCCATTTCTCTGCCTTGTCACCAGGTCAGAACGCAGCCAAGGCAGGGCTTGGTGTGCTAGTATTTGATGTCCAAAGCTGAATTTACTGTTCATTTTTCCTGCTCTCAAATGCAGAAATTTCAGCACTATTAGGAAGATACTGTTAATACGATTGTTTGCTAATAAATGCTAAATACCATTCATGTTCTCTTACAAAGAAGCTCTACTTTTTCAGCTATTTTTCATCTAGTTGTTGTGCATCAGAACTTCTGATTGACTCCACAGGGAGTCAGTGCAGTCAAGCAGGGGGCATCACAGAGCTGTGAAGGTGAGAGAGGGGAACAGACTTCGTATTGGTCATTTTTAGCACTCCATGGAAGTACTTTTTTTTCAGTGGTTCTTTGTAAGCACAGATAGTTTTACAATGCTGTTTTTCAGCTGCCTGCTGAAATTTTAGTATTTAATTTCTTTCTTGTAAACTGTCATGTTAGCCCATGAGACAGAGAGTTACATGATTCTCTGAGGTTAATGGAGGGATCCAGCAAATTCACAGCATTAATGACTCAAGAAATAAAAGTGTAGAAAAATACCTAGCCCTGTATAAGCTGATTCACACCAATAAAATCTGCAAGCCCAAGCTAAACTGATGATTCTGAATGAGAAGCAATTTTGAAAATGCTGGGATGAGAAAGGCCTGGGGTGCTTTAACAAGGTAAAAGCAGACCAAATTCTGACCTAACCCCATTTTTGCCCTGCACACACACCCCACGCTGCAGTGATGTCATCATCTCTCAATGCTCCAGGCTCTGGGTGGCTTCCAACAAGCAGAGGTTGTTTTTCCCATGGAGAGGGTGACACAAAGCAGGAGGGGACATGGTGTGATGTCAGGCAGAGAGAACATGAAGCAGTACCCCCATGAGCTCCAATAGCTTAAGGCAGTGGTACCACAGCTTCCAGCCCTCCTTCAAGCTGTGTTGTAATGTTATTGAAAATGGCAGAGAATACATATTATGCTAGATCCCAAGCTGTTCTTTAGCCAGGAGCACTTCATGGAGCTGAAGATAATCGTTACTATTATTAAAGTAATAACTAGCTAATTAATTAGTCAGTCTCTAGATATGCCTCAAGATCATACTTACAGTACCTTCTCAGGACCACAGAGGCTTGTTCAAATGAACTTTGAATGTCTTTTGCAATATAATATGAACAAACAGGTTCCAGGGATTTAACACATGCTTTTCCACTTCAGTCTGTTGCTCTTGCAAGGCACTGCCCTGCACTGATGTCCCAACATCCCTCTCCACAGCACTGGGGTAATGGCTGTGCTTGTCTTTGTACAGTGTGCTTCTCAGCCACCCTCAGACTGCATAGTTAAGGACAGCAAGTGAGATGAATGAGCTGTGTTCTTACTCGAGAATCCTTTGAAATGAGGAATTACAGTGCAGGAGTAACAAAAAGGGGTTGATTTAATCCTCCCTTCAATAAACTGATCATTCTTGTAGATTTTGTTTGGAAAGTAGAAATAAACGTGTGGTCTTTTCGCCCAGCGTAACTAGATATATGCCAATAAAAGACATGTTCTCAAAATACACCAAACAATATATTTCATCTGTTTATGTAATTGACTGAAAGAAGACAAAATTGCCTAAAGACATGATCATATTTCATATGCAACAAAGGTCACTGTAGATGACAATTTTGTTGCAAATACTTAGAGACTAAACAGATATTTCAGCAATTTCCTTGTATTCACAAATGCTTGTTCTCAAATTCTGCTATGCATCACAGGAAATGAGAGATGTTCATTTCTTCAAGCATGTTTACCATGTAGGAGAAATTCAGTAGGAATATACAACTTCTGTTTTTTTCTGTTCCATTGTGCTCTTTATGAGGTAAATATTCAGAATACATTTATAGCTTAAGGGACCAATTTGTCTGAGATAGAGTAGTTGATTGCATTATTCTAAAGAAATAATATGTAGTATCTCAAAATAATTCCAGCAGGTTGTTCTCAGCTCACTAATGCATAATGTTCTTTTCGGAAAGAACAGCATTAGACTTGCACCAATCTGACATTCCATTTTTCATTGACACACTTCTTTCGGGCTTTTACTTAATGCATCTGTCCATCTATTTGTTAATACAACAGTATTTTTTCTGCAAATGAAATTCATTTAGTTTAATTTATTCTTTCCTATTAAATTTCAAAAAACACGTAGTAGTGTTTCTGAGGATTTCATTTCCCTGGTCTACTTAGTGCACAATTAAATATTTTCTATGATGTAGTAAAAGAAAACTAGCTGGACTTCTTGAAAGTGTAGGGTGTAATTATGCGCTGTTTTATTCCTTTATGATAACCATCAAAAATTAAGAATTTGAGCATACCGATACGCTTGTAAAACATAGCTCACTTGAGAGAACATACTACCTGCTATACATACGGAGAAACTAAGTAATGAACAGGTTTATGTCAATTGTACTGCATAAGAAATGACTTTGGAAGAGCACTGCAAGTCACAGATAGCAGTTTGACTGAACTGACTAGAATTGCTAACTGCTGATGAAAAGGGAGGTTCGGTTCCACCATGTGAATCATACAGGACTGCAACTATGGCAAATTACTTATGTTACAAGGCTGGAAAACTGGCTTTTGAAATGTGAGAGGGTTATTGGTGAAGTCTAAGATTTGTTGGTTCCTGTGATAAAGAATAAGGGATAAACTTAATAGCAAGAAAATCTGAACGATTTTCAAATTTTGAAGGAAATATGATCGGAAAATCATAGTCAGAGTCTGCATTATCTATAAAAAGCAGTTAATTTTCATAACCTTACACAGCCCGTGTCAGATGATAATAGTATAGACCTTTTATGTATGCCTAAATGGTGTTCTGCTGCTGTAGTATATTTTAAGGATTTGTAAATTTTTTTTACTCTTAAACTTAATCCTTTGAGGAAGAAAATATGTCCTAAAATTGTGTCTAGTCTACTCAGGAATGTCATGGATGGCACAACGCTGATCAACTCTTTTTAGATGATGTACAGCTATACCTGAAAAAAGGCCTGTAAAATAACATGGATTTCTTTAAGTTAGCCCTAGTGGAAGGGGTGCAAGCTAACATTGGGAGTAAAGAAATGCCTTATCTTACTTTTTTTATTATTATTATTAGAATGTCTATTGCTTAATATTGTTGGGGGCTAGGGGGCACAGAAGCAGCCCACCAGCTGCTGTTACCTTCTCTTGCTTTCCACATCTGTTGGGAAGGGTACCACAATCCAGGTCCCAGGGGACAGGGCTCCTCTTAAACACTGTGCTGCTGGCAAAACAGTTTGAGGAAAAAGAGCAACTGATAACAGCTACCTGCAAGGAGAAGAAATTCTGCCATTGTAATATGAATCCTTAGTCTGTGGCTCTTCAGGCCTTAAAACAGGTACTAGATACAAGTTGCTGCTACTATATTCAAAGTTATGAACCAGTACAGAGGCATTCTGTCCATTCGAGTGTATATTGTTGGCTTTTTTTTCATTTTTAATGAAACACAGTATGTTTTATACAGCAACAGTCTCTTTCTTCACCTTGCTTACTGCTAACATAAAGGTGAGCACTGGCTTTGATCCTTGTACTTGAGCCTGGCTTTTAGCAGAAGAGTCTTCTAGAGGGGATATAGTAATGCACACATGCAGTAGCAGCAAATATGGTATAATGAGCTAAATTCGATCTATAGTTGTGTTTTGCAGAAATACATTATTCTAACTTCCAAAATCCAAAGTATCTATCTATACAAAAATAACCAGTGCAAAATATTCCCTAAAAATAATCACAATGCTGGTAAGGCAGGTGACAGAGACAGCAGCTGCTGATCAGCACAGCCTGGCACACAGGTGCATTTTCAGCTGACATCTTGATGATGGACTGATTATGTATAGGCTTGTTGTTGCTTTTGCAATCTCTTTACAAGGTGAACATGACCTTACATATCTATTGTTTGTGAATAAAACATCCTAAAAAGAATTTCTCAAACATATGCAGTATTCAGTTTTCCCCCATGGAGGAATCAATCCTTTTCAAAATTCTCACAGCCCAACTCACATCTGGTGTTGTAGCTTAATGACTTCTAGAGAAGCAAGCTAGTTTATACAGTTTAAAAAAAAAAAAAAAAAAAAAAAAAAAAACCACAAAAAAAGCCTTCTGTCTCCACCCCCTCCCAAACAACTCAAGAGGCTCTCACTGGGTTGCTTAACAGAAAAATCAGCATAAATGCAATATACACTGAAGATTCGACTTTGTGAATTCTTAATAGGAAGTCTGGTTTGCTTGAGACATTGATTCCTTGGCAATGCTGACAATAAAGAAGCATTGCTGGTTTCTTGGGTACCTTCATTTGCAAGACCACATTTACTGTTTCAGGTTGTAGTGAATAAGCTGAGTTTTGCCAGACATAGGGATAGCAGGGTTGCCTTCGAGTAGAAATTACGTGGATAGTAACAGGGGCATGGCACACTTATCTGTTCATCTGCAGTCCAGTTCTTATGAGAAGCAATAACCTCTGCTGCAGTCTCTAAACGTAATCATGATGCAAGCTAGGACAGACAACTTTGCCAACCACTACTGCTCTTGCTATATCTGCCAGGCTAAGGAGACAGGGTGAAATTGTTGAAACTTTTTTATCTCAGTGAAACTCTGGGATTTTCTTTTTTTTCTTCTTCATCATTTCTTTCATCCATGGTCTCTAGGGGAAAATAAACACAGAGGAAAAAAACGCATATATTTGCAGTACAAACATTTTATCAGTGAAATAAGACAACACTGCTTTTACTTTCCTCCTAGTGCTTTTAGTAACTCCCTTTAGGCTAGTAGTTTTCAGAGAAGGAACCTGCACAAAAAGGAACCTCCACAGCTTCATGAAGAGTAATAAATCTCTACTCTATGTGGATTTGTAAAATAGCTTAATTGATTGATGATCTGTCACTAATTGCCAAGATTTATTTGTCTTTTTGCGAGTTCACTTTCCTTTAAAAAAAAAAAATTAAAAAAAATCTCTGCAGAAATCTGATATTTCTTAGAATCACAGTCTCCCCTGGTATGTGTTTGAAGGTTGATGAGTAGTTTTGTCCCCAAGGTAAAATAAGGCTCTGGCTGCCTTCATCTTCTGAGCAGCCCAGCTTTATTTAGGGTATTACATTCTGTCTGATCACTTTCCAGAATACCTGAGGTTTTATTAGAAACAGTAAATGTAGATGAAATGTGAGGAGATTCCAATTAAGAAGTCTTCTGTGTTCTACTACTTGTATCTTAGCCAAAATGCTTCCACTGACATCTGTTTAATGGGTAACTTTCTGGTATGTGTGATCATATTTCATATTACAAAACAGTTGGAAAGCTCATGGTTATCATACCATGGGTCACACTTAAAATTGATTTAAGTTTTCAAAAATCAGTTTCAGCAGCTGGAGTAATTATTGACTCATTGCTGTCAGTCTGCCAAAAGGAACCAAATTGGGAGAGTAGATATCTTTCAAGAAAAAACTTTGGCCTTTCATGGATTGTTGGCTGAGTTCTTTCAGATGATTAATAATCCACTTGTTCTCATGAACATTTTGACATATTTGAAATAGCACAGTTTTGGCAAATATTTCCTTCTCCATTTCCCATGTTTAAACACAAGACAGAATGAAAAAGTATGGGGAAAAGCTAATACAATTGTAAAACTAATTATGTTCTCTGTTCTTTTTGTTGTTGTTCAGAAAAAAAAGAAAAAGAACAAAGTACAGGTCTGCTACTGTGCGACATTCATGCCCACCAAGTTTGAGAAAAAAATACTGTAAAAATCAGGAGATTTCACATTTGTCAGGAAAATGTTCTTGTTACTATCAGTACTATTGGATCCTGTATATTCTTCTGCCTTTTGCTATTTAGTATTGATAGTGAAGAACAAAGGACAAATTAATCCCCAGAACTAAAGCAGTTTATTTTATTGGAAATAATAATAATAATAATAATAATAATAATAATAATAATAATACATTTTAAAAATCACAAGATTATTAACCAGACCTACTAATAATGCAGGCTGGGAAACCACAAAACTTTGTAGGTTACCCTAACAGCCTAGGATAAAAATACAAGACAAGAGAGGACTCAGTTTTTTAATTCTATATTTATCCTGCAAACAAGTCCTTTACCTCCTTTGTTTGATTTAATGAGTATTGTGAGTCCTTCTGTGTCCTTTAATGAAAAATGTCTCCAATACCTGATGGTATGTTATTCCTTTTCATACTGAGTACAAAGGCTGTTTATCTATCCATTTCAACTGTCTACTTGCAGAAGCTTGCCTAGGCAAGACTTTTTCCAATTACTTCAAACTAATTTTAACTTGTTCTCATGCTGATTACCTAGGTTTTTCCGAAAACAAGAATGCATTGTTAAACTGAAGTAACATGAATCCATTACCAAGTAGTGAAGATGTGACTACCAGTTTATCTGCATTTTTTATTATCACTGATCATGCTGGAAATGCTGTTTCCAGTTGGTTTATTGTACTTCTAAGAACTTTTCTGGTTATGTGGGAGAAAAAAAAAAAAAATACACTATTCCCTGTGCAGACACAGCTTAGCAATATGGAGAGCTCTAGGATATGGAGTCAATGAAGACAGTCACTTCTAGATAGCAATGCAGCTTACCATGAACTCTTCAGTGCCAAGTCTGAATGGAGTTATCCCTCCATAAATACAGTACCAAAAAGATCTGGGTCTGGCTTGATCCTGAAAATTAAGGAAGTGTAGCTTGCTCTCTAATGATCAGCTCACCAATACAGATGTTTAAAAAGAAAGAAGTTGCCACGTGAATGCATTTAGCAATAGAATGATAAGCATACTTGTCACTAGCTGAAGTAGTTCAGTTGTACTAGCCAATGCTGAAAAAGCCTTTAAGGTCCCTGAGTTAAAGACGGTGAATAATTGCAAAGTATGATTATATGTGATGAAGAAATGTTGTTATTATTATAAAAGCAAAAGACATTATTTTGCTGGTTGCTCCTCAGGAATGATGTATAATGTAGGACAGAAGCAGTGTCCCGATTTTGGTCTAGGACTTTCATGCCTCAGGATGCTTGTGTCATCTGATTATACAAAACAAGTTCACTGAAAAGGTTCCTGACAGTGGATATGAGTATCTTCACACATAATGATCAAAATTTGTGACCATTTTCAGGCACAGATATGTAATATTCTTCATTGATATTATACTGGAGCAATTCCACAATAAGGTGTGTTAGGGTAGCAAGTTCCTTTAGATGTTCAAGAGCTTAGTATCTGCCATTCATTGTCTGTAATTACCTAGATTTTTGTTACCATTGCAGCCAAGAGCAATATGTAACCAAGCATTTCTGCTTATATGCAGTACAGTGAAAAAGTTCATAAAATAGATTCAGTAATAACAACAACATCATGTTTAAATTATAGTGACATGAATTACTTTGTAACACTTTAGAAACCTATAACCCACCAGGAGCTTAAAGGTCTATTATGGTTAATGAGGCTAGTAGATGCAGTACTATTACAGGAACAAATGAATAGATATATGAATCACAGGAACAGATTGCAGTCTTAATAATTTTTCTCATCTAAATTGAAACCAGTATTCCTGTACAGAACATCTATCTGGATGAAACAAACTGCTGTTTTAGGTGTTACATTATGGGCCAATATCTGGACATCTACCAAGTATTAAAGGACAGTTAAGAGATGAAGTCTTCCTCATGGGTTGATTCAGTATGGCTTGAAAGATGCTCAGTAGAAGTGTTGAGGATATATGCCTCTGGCTCCATTTTTTTCCATATGAAATTAAAAGAAAAAAAAAGGGGAGAGGAGGGGGGCTAGAAATTATTCCTGCCACCTCTTTGTGTTCCCCTGTTGGAAAAGTTACTGCTGTGTTGCTGAAACTCTCTTCTCCATGCTATTTTTGACTGATACGACCTAAGAGTGCATCTCAGCATTCCAAATCAAGCATGGCCACACTCAGAACATCTCATCTAAGAAGCAAAATCTAATCTTGCTGCACACAAGGAGACCTCATTCTATCAAATGAGTGACACTTGGTTCCCTTACTGCCAAAGAAGGCCAATTTCACCCTCCTTACATACATATTCTGCACTTTATAAATGGTGCCAGACAGGAGGCTCTGACTGCTGATTCTTTCTAGGTCAGGAGAGATGAATGTGGATTGGGGTTGCTGCTCGTGTCTCTTGGCTGTGCACAGTTCTCACGTAAACTATGAGGAGTCCTCTTGGAGCCAGGATTGCTTGGGGAAACTTGAGTTTTCTGAATGGCACTCTTTTCTGTCTCGTATACAGTTAAAGTGGAAAATGTGAAACCTTTGTATCAGTGCAATCTCCTTCAGTTCAAAGCTGAATACTGCCTCAGAAATACATCAAAGATGGACACAAGTTTATGTCGATAAAAAGATTGGATCACACCTGTTATCCTCTCTGTCCAGGATTGTTAATGGATATTAATTACATTTGGTCATTTTGAATCATAGGCCTTCTGTAAGACTGTAAAGATAAAGACAGATATTTTTCTTGTATTTTCAAAATGTCTACTGAATAATTTCAGGGTGTTGTATGCTTTCCTGTGTGCAAATAGAAGTTGTTGCGCAGCAAGGAAGTTGAAAGTAAGATCCTGACCTTATATTTTATTCAGTCAAGGAGCTAAAAGAGCAGGTGGCATGGATTCAATTATGCTTAAGTTTTATTGTCTGTGATTAAAAATGATACTGTACAACCAAAGACAATGCAAAGAAGGGCAAGAAAATGACACTGAAGAAGGATTATAAGCTAACACTTAGGAGAGGGAGTGATTGGGGAAACAAAATTAATTCTCCCTTGAAAAAAAAAAAAAAAAAAGGACCCAGGGGAATATGTGCATAGTCTATAAATATTTCCAAGGAGATAATACAAATGAAAGAAGGAGATTATTAATGTTATCATAAGGTGGCTGAAAAAGAAGCAGTGTCCTAAATGTAAGACAGGAAAAGTCTGTAAGAACAAAGATAATAAATAATTAGGAAAAGGCAATCTTTGCAGGTTTACAGAGCTTTCTGGGTAATATCTTTAGTTGACAGGGTATCACAAAACTAATTCAAGTATGTCAATGGCCTCTGCTTTCCCTGTCACTATAACTGTAATTTCACCAACGAGATCTAGATTTAAACATCCCTTTCTAGCTTCAGGACAGCCCATGGCTCCTGTTGAGGTCAGAAGGGCTACCAGCTAGTCCATGCTGACATAGGTGCCCTAATAGTTAAAGTGGTGTAAATCCTCCTATAGCAACATTCCCCTGGCTCTCCAGAGCCAGCAGGGAGAGCTCCTTCACCATACAGCTTATTTTCCAGGAAGAAGTAGATACATCACAAACGTTGTCACTGAGCTACAAGAGTTTTTGTAAATGTGTGTCCCCCAGCCATGCCAGTGCTCTCCAAAGGCTCAGCTGCTCACATCACTTTGGCCACCTCATTTCCAGTTATTTTAGCAATATATCCTCTATTCCCGCCTCAACCAGCTCAAATACCTGTAAACCATAAGAGAAAGGGAGTCATAGATATTCCCTTATGGCTTCTTTAAAATATTGCATCTCTTTCCATTTCCTCCTAAAATTGGGTCTCTTGCAACCCTTCTCTTAAACGTGTTTCAAATTAGCTGATTTTTCCTTTGTATTCATCCTCCTAAATTTTTTCACAGCTTCCACCCCAGACTGACCAGTAAAACTGCGTATGAGCAAGCGGAATTGGTGTCATGACATTCTGCTTTTATAGCAGTACTTTTGCTACCATTAATTGAGCTAGACAGGGCAGATCTAATCCTTTACTGAAGTCTGTGAAAAAACTCCCACTGACTTCAATAGGAGCTGTAACCAATGAGTGGCCTTGACACAGAATCCAAGGGCATTTATTTATCTACAGTCTTATCTGAATCAAAACCTCTGTTTTCCAAAAAAAAAAAAAAAAACAGAAAAGAAAAGAAATATATACATATATTTGGAAATTTTGAGGATAAGAGTGTGCATTTGTAGTATAATGATGTTTAAAAAAACATTAAGTAACTACTGAAAGCAAACAAATTACTATTGTGTGGAGGGAGATTTTCCTGCTAAATTACTGAATTTAAATAGAATCTAAAATCCATTGGAGGAAGCTGTAGTGAAGCTTTGTATCCTGGGTGAAAGATGTATTACAGAATTTCTGGTGTCAGGTTTTCTAGCGACTCTTTAACAGCATAAACAGAGAAATTCTCACTTCTTAGTTGTCAACAATATCAGTTGCTGTAAGTCAAAAACAGAACTACATTCATTATTCTCTTCTGCTAAAGGCTTTCTGCCTCTTAGTAGTGTTACACCTAGAGGGTCCAAAGATTTTACTCCATTTCTGCAATGTCTGTGCTTCAGTGCTCACCCTAAGTTCATCATCAACCAATCCACAAATGCCAAATCATTTCCTCTAAGTAATGTCTCTCAGTTTCTTTTGTGTTTTGATGGTATTATTTTGCAAAGTATCTGTCTCCAGTACCTCACTAATGGAGAGGCATCTGCACAAGTCTGGAAGTGTTCAGGCAGCACAGCCAAGCCAGCTCAGTATTCCATGTCCAGTGCTCAGGCTGGGAAGGGGATAGGTGTGGATTGTCCCTGGGGTAGAGGCAACTCTCCCAGGAAATGCTCCTCCTGTAAACTTCAGGTATTCAAGGAGCCAGGGAGCAGGTATAAGGACCACAACCTCAGATTTGAGGTACATCAGTACAAACATCTCATTTTGGTCACACAGGTTGTGGATCTGTGTTTAAAGCTCCTGGATGTTTCTGTTCTCCTGATGCTCACTGAGACTTAAGCACTGAAAGTTGATTTTTGCAAATGATGTTAGGGCCTCACCTTTAAATGCTTTAAAATTTTCACTCTGACAATGCAAGACTCTTATTTCAAGCCCAAAAGGTAAAGAGTATGTGGAAACATTATCTTACAGTACAAAGATATTTTCGTAATATCAGAAGAAAGCAGGTTTGTGTGTGCTTATGCCTTGAGCACGCTGCATGCAATACATAATGAATGTTTTCCATTAATTATTACTGTTATTCAAGTATATTTCTTTTTCCTTAAGAAAATAACACAGTTGCAGGAACCTGAAAATTGAAGTACAAATCTTTCCTGAGCATCAAGCTAGCTGGTGGTGTGGTGCTTTCTGTAGTAATTTGGTGTCACTCAGGCTATCCACTGCTATTTTTACTGTGTCAGTCTCTTCTTAAAATCACTTTTGAATGTGAGAGCACAGAAACTGCTCTACTTCAAGGACCAAAGCTTTTCCTTTATAATAAAAGAAACAAATAGTACAGAGAGCAGAGATGAAACTGCTTAATGAGAATGAGTATGAAATTAAATTACTACTTTTTCATATTCTGGTCCCTAGAATTTTTTTACATTGTTTCTATTAAATATTTCCACTGTGATGTTGGCAATGAGAGTGCTTACAGATTTTATTTCTTTTAAATAAAGCCTTTTAAAGAGTATCCTACATCCTCATCGCATACACAATTATAATGTCTTGAGTAATAATTGTGCTGAGGAAAGAAAGGCTGCCAAAGGCAGATATTAAAAACTAGCAGTGTAATTTAAAGTCATTTTTAAAGAATATCTCCGGTTCCCCAGTTACTGTCTTTCCTTTTGTCTGTTTCACTTGCAAAAATGAGTTGATGTCTAATACTTAGGAAGCACAGCCTATGAGAAATAGCAAGTATCAATAGCAGCAATTATTTCTTTAGTAAATAACCAATTAAATCTGCTGTTAAATAACAATACTTTGCCCTGGTTTAATGCTTAAAATCCCAAAGTATTCTAACGTACTTTGCTAAACCAAGAAATACATGTTCATAGAATGACAGAATGGAGAGGGTTAGAAGGGACCTTTAAGATTATCTAGTACCAATCCCCCTGCTATAGGCAGGGACACCTCCCTCTAGACCAGGTACCCCACAGACCCATCCAGCCTGGCCTTGAATGCTCCCAGGGAAGGGGCATCCACAGCCTCTCTGGGCAACCAGCTCCAGCATTTCACCACCCTCACAGTAAAGAATTTCTTCCTAATATCTAGTCTAAATTTACCCTCTTCCAGTTTAAAACCATTTCCCGTTGTCCTGTTGCTATATGCCAGTCTAAAAAGTCCCTCCCCATCTTTCCTGTAAGCCCCCTACAGGTACAGGAAGGCTGCTAAAAGGCCTCCCCTCAAGCCTTCTCTAGGCTGAAGAGCCCCAGCTCTCTCAGCCTGCCCTCATAGTGGAGGTGCTTCAGCCCTCTGATCACTTCTGTTGCTGAAGTCTGACAAAAAATGTGTTTGGTATGGGTTTGAAATTGTGATAATAAAAATCTATAGCATTTTCATCCACTGTCATTTCACTACAACTGTTAGACTATTTCAGGAACGTTTCAGATAATTTTAAGTAGCCGCACAATAGTGTGGATCTAGCCTGTCTGGTAAAGCTTCGATGTTTCAGTAATTTTGACTCAAACAGCACAGGGCTCAGTATGTGTCACAACAGCCTTTCCCAAATTCGATTTTTAGCCATATCGGTGTCATGACATTACATTTGTTGTTTCTACCCATCCTGAAGTTAAGAAGCAACAGCTAGCAAAACTGCAATTCTCCCCTTTCAGAAAGGATAAAATCCTGCTTTTTTTTTGTTGTTGTTGTTTTTTGTTTTTTTGCTTTCTCAGCTAGGGTGAAGGCAGTGGGTTTCAAAGTCACAGTATTATACAGTTGGAAAACCTGTCAGTGGCCCTGGGCTCCAGTGGAATGGCTTGGGAAATCGTTCCCTTTTGAGAGGAGAGGAAGAATACTTTTTCTGTTGGAGAGATTTTAAAAGAGATGATGAGTCCTTGAAGCTGCTCAGGGGGCTGGAATAGTTCATTCACCAGCATACTAATGTGCTCTGGAAAGACAGGAATAACTGAATGGGGAATTACTTTGCCCAGGAATCATCTGTGTGGTTCACACAGCAATTGTTTTACAGTGCACAGGCATAGTACACCCAGCAGCTTAGGACAAGGAGTAAAAAAGGATCCTACCTGCAGCTGAAAGAAGAAAGAGTCAATTAAAGGTTCTGATGCAGAGACGTGTTTAATCAGCAGCTGACATGCACTAGTGTGCATCTTTCCTTGCTTCTACTGAGGATTTAATTATTGGAAAGTAATTTGTTCCTTGTTGAGCACATGAGGTTAAAAACCTCAGTGTGTGACAATGGATGTAATGGCTAAAATGACCATTAACCGTTTCCCTTATGAGTAAGTGAAATTCATTTTTTTCAGCAGTACAGCACACCCTAAACATTGTGCTTCCCTGGCAGGAAACAAAATTCTTTGGCAAATTTTGTATTGCGATAATTTGTATACCCACATTGAAATCCCAGTGACTGCAGTCTGGGGACTTAATGTCAAATTGCAATCACACAATAAGAACACATTTTCACAGAGAGGATGTATTCACAGTCTCTAAAGGCCAGCCTTAAGATTTACCAATTTCATTTCTCAAAGGATGCTAGACAGAGATATTCCAACATCACACAGAAAGCAGCAACCTCCACTCTACATCCCTATCCATCTATATCCTCCTTAAAATCACTAGTATGTAGCAGCTTTAATATTATCTGAACACAAATGGGTTGCAAAATCATTTGCCAGTACAGCTTTGTGTGTGGCTATAATGCCCATTAAGTGCAGTGTTGTGACAATTTACATTCATTTCATTGATAACAGTGTGCTTTTTAGGCAGTAAATTTCTGCAGTAGTTGATTACTACCCCTCTGAGGTGGTTAATGAAGGTAATCAGGCGGGCTTCTCCTGCATGATGCCACCCTAGGCATGTGATAGCCTCTCAGAACCTGACCGCCTGCCGTGTGCTGCTGCTTAATTAAGGATTCCTAGAGTGTTCAATATTCAACAGCTTGCAATATTTAAACTATCTGTTCCATCTTCTAATGCTCATCAATCATTAAAGAAGACAAAAAAGAAAGCAGCCCGATATGAAGGCAGCACTAGGTGGAATTTGGATTAACAGTCTTAATCCAAACAGGAGTGAGAGACTTTGAAATAGCCAGGAACAAGATGTCTGATTGCAAAATTTTAGGAGCATAAATTGTGGAGTTTGAGTTAATGAAGGAAAGCACTTTTCAAAGTCCAAGACAAAACCTCAACAATTCATGATGAAGCCTGTTTCCATAGGCATGTTTACACATAGTTTCCTATTGAAGGCTCCCAGTTGTGGCATTCTGTAGCTGTAAGCTGTATTTATGTGCAGTTCTGCTAATCCCTGGTCCCAGGGCTGCCTGAAGTCTGTAGAAACACTTTGTCTCTGTAGACAAGTCCTTGTAAATCTCTCCTTGTCGAAGGATTTAGTTCACTGATTGTCAGCCATGAGATACTTCATAAAACAACTCACAGAGGAATATAGCCTTCTGCTGCTGCCTTTTTACTGGCTAGGTTGTTACACTAGATAACCTTTTAATGACTGTATTCCATTCTAACTTGACTCCAGAGATAGAGGAAAAAAAGAAAGAAAAGCTCCTTCCTTAATTCTATGCATTTTTCACATTGTGTCTGCTGCAGCAAATTAGTCAAGATTGATCGGGGCAGGTTTGGTTGGTTGATTTGCTTTTTAATTCTGAAATACTGTCTTCTATGTTAGAAACCAACATGGAGCTCCCAAGAGAGCTGGGGGAATTTGGGAATTGTCAGGTTCACAGCTCCAATACCAGGCAATTTCTCATTTCTCAGAGCACCTTCTCTCTTTAACCAGAGTATGCCCACTACACAGAAAGAACCATGTGCCAGCAAAATTAAACTCCTGGCGCTGAGAAACTAATTAAGCAGTATCGTTAGCAAAAAAAAACAGGCTATCATTGCTAAGGAGGAAGCTGGAAGTGATGACGATTGTCTGGCATGATGTGAGAAAGTCAGACAGTGTCACTGTCTTGCTCCCAGGTCTGTAAGGTCACTCCTCAGTGTCAGACCAAGAACTGGTCTCTGAGGCATTATCAGAGGCTCAAATTTCACTCCTGATCTTGGCAAATGACTGGACACTTGAAGTGCAGCACTGGACATTATTACATAAGTCCAACTCTGGTAGAACACAAACCCTATTAACAGGAGTGTCTACCTGACAGCTGATTATGATAGGAACATGTACCATAGTTAATGTTATCTGTTTGCTTGGCTTAGGTGATCAGACAAACTGGATGGTGATCATTCCCCTGAAGGAGTAAATGATTCATAAGGTCTAATATGGATTAATTTATATGTAAATCACTTGGTAATACTGCAGCTTCTGCTTCAAAACCTGTCTGCATTCAAGAAAGAAAAGTGCTTTTTTGAGACTACAGGAAGCTTTATAGTTTAAAATTGTGTCACCCCTGTATTAAAAATCTGTCACAGAAGTCCATAGGTTCACTTTCTCTAATTCACAAGAGCTGTGATTCTCACCCTCACCTGGCCTACCTGCTTGATTAACGTTTTCCTCTGAAGACAAAATTGACAATCGATCAGCAATATTCATTTCCTTATGACCTATTGAGAATTAGTTGTTGTTTTAGCACACAGATGATTTTTAACACATAATTCACACCATGCATTCAGTCTTGAAATCACATGGTGGTTTTGGTTCCCAGACTGGTTAACCTAAGTTTAATGAGAAATCTTTGTACTTGTCCTACTAATCACTGAAGATAGTTCTGTTGCATGTGAGAATAAGAAATCATTCTGTTCAAAACGCCAGACATTTTAGGTGTGAATACTGCATTAATGTATGTGGTAATATTGGGGGTGGTTTTTCTTTAGTGCTTGTT
Source organism: Coturnix japonica (assembly GCF_054131305.1). NCBI lineage: Eukaryota > Metazoa > Chordata > Aves > Galliformes > Phasianidae > Coturnix > Coturnix japonica. The sequence continues at coordinate 19,804,868 of NC_140667.1, read as the reverse complement.
TGTTAGATAGGCCTGATTAGGTGATGAAAGAATCCTATGCAAATGAATATGACTTAAGTGGAATTTAATCATAAGAATACTATACTTATTTTTTTTCCTCTTTTTTTTTTTTTTTTTTTTACCTTTTTCCCTAATAGCCAATTTCTAGTTTTTGTGGGTAATGAAACATCTGCTTCTTGATCTGCTTCTCAAAATAAACAAAGGACAGTATTAAACAAGCCTTGCAACAAAAACATGTTTTAAACTACAGGTGTCAGGTTTACAAGGAAGTACGATTTGAGTGTTTATAGTCTATTTTTAGTGCCTTAGAAAGTATAAAGGCTTATATAAATTGGAATGATTTGACTGAGTCTGGTGCCCTTTTAATTTCAGAAATCCACTTTGCCAGAATGCATTATTAATAGAGAATCTTGTGAAGATATTATTTAAAGCATCAGACTGAAGTATGTCCTTAAAAATTAGCCTCGGCATTTATTTAAGATGACTGGAAAAAGTCACTGTTCAGAAGTCATCTGTGTTTTACTATAGCTGTTCTCACTTATGGCTCCCTAGAAGTGTGGCTATTAGGTTCATTATGAAAGTGCTTTTTGGCACATTTAAAAGAAAGGAGTCACAGAACACAGTGGTCCACATTCAAAGTCCTGTCAGGCACCAGTGTTTGTAGGCCTGTTTTGCTTGCATTCTGATCAGCTGGTGAACAATGAAACATTTTTTCACAAGCACACTGATCTTCAAGGACTTATGGATATTTGTAGGTCACTCCAAAAGCAATGTATTCTATTTATTTCCATGGAAATGGATACAAACAGCACAATAACATTTTTTGATAGAGGAAATTCTCACCTATAAGACACTATTTTTTGACAGTCACCACTATTAGCTGTATTTTCTCCAGCAACGCACAGAAGCCTGCATGCCATGCACATAACAGTCTGCATGGCCACCCAGAACATGGCTTGTCTTACACGTCCCTTTTGCCACTGCTGAAACACCTCCTCTGTGTGCTCAAATCCACTGTTTGGTCTCTATAAATGTTCAGCAAGCATCAGTGAATGTCCACACACAAGCGCCTTTTTTCTGCATGGAGGTATTCAACAACACGCCTTTGCTTTGTATGCACTTCTGTGTCAGACTGCCCCTCTGCTGCCATCTGTCCCTTGACAACAAAACGTGTTGGAATATTGGCAGGAATATTCTGCCTCTACTGCCATACCACTGACATTCACCTCTAATACCATGGACCAGTATAATAAAATAGAAGGCATTACTTTCAGAGCAGCCCCTGTAGTCAGTACAGAACAGAGCCTCTAACCTAAAATGTGGCTTTAGATTTAGAACATATATACTAATTACTCCACCTTTCACAGGCATGGTAGACACAGTTTCATTCACTCCAGCTTCAAGTATTTGACAAAAGATAAGCCCCTCTTTAGCCTACACAAAGAAATGAGACATCTCTGGTGGTGTCAAACAGACAGAATTTCTATATTTCTGGTGACTATAAAATATGCCTGTAACTACTGTATTTCTAACTTAAGGCACTTAAATTGTCTAAGTGAGATGTGATGAATCTCAGCTGCTGTCCTTGTATTGTTGCTCAACAGGAGGAAAAGGGATGAGCTAATCCTAAAGAGGCTGTCTCAAGAGAACAGATTAAATTCCCAGGTCTGCTGCAGACTCCCCTGTGCCCAGGGAATTGCATTCCCTGGAGCAAACTGCATGACCAAGGACAGTTACTCGTTCACATTAATATAGCTGCGGTGCTGTAAGCACATCTTTGATTGCTGGGCGATGATTCCCACTGTAACCAGAGCTCAAAAGCAGCTTTTCTTTCCATTAGGAAGTGAAGTGGCACAAAAACAACTTGATTAGAACTGGACTTGGCAATTGTTTTGGGGATGCATCTTCTGGGGAATGAGGGTAAAATATAGTCTGCAATACAGTCTGCTCTTACCAATGGGACCTATGGTTTCAATATCCACCACTGCTGTCATATATTTTCCTCTCCATTTCTCTTATCAAGAAGTCTGAGATAGTTTACCGACTAGGAGAGGCTCACATGTTCAGTGCAGGTGCTAGCTTCAGCTAAATGCCAATTTATACAGAACTTAAGTAATGAGGAAACATTACCTGAGCCAAGAACACAGGTATCTTGAATTTGATTAGAAGCTTAAGTGTCTCTGTGGATTAATTACCAGCGTTTCTTGTGCTGGATTTGGCAGAGACATTCTCTGAATAAAATAACCAGAAAAATCTTTCTTGCTAATAGTTTAACATCTCTGGTGTAATGTATTTCTCTCCTGCCCTCCCCCACTTCCATTTCTAAATCCCTTTAGCCTTACACTGTCATCCCTTCAGTTTTAAAAATGACTGGTCCTTCTGGCCAAGCCACTTCTCAAAATTTAGAGATGAAAGGAAGTCACGCTTCCATATTTTTTACTGCTTCTTTTTACCCACCTGTAAGTTATTTCCTTCTATCTTAATAACTGTGTAACTAAATCTCAGGATGTGGTAGAGATGACAGCTTTCCGCAGTGCTTCCCTGAGAGGGCAGCAAAATTCAAGGGCCTGGCCTGTTTTTCTGTCTTACCATTGTTCTGCAAAGCCAGAACTGGCTGCTGTGTATCTGAGGGTGTAGGCACGCTGCATCTCCAGCTTTCATCTGGCCTCAACCCCTCAGTCTGAGGGAGCAAATCTTAGCTGTGCTCACCGAGCATGCTAAGACTGAAGCATCCCATGAAGAAACCCTGCACAATGAAAAGCTGCTCACCCAAACAGTTTGCAGAATCCTTCTTATATGCCCATCTCTATGAAAACTGCCAGTCCTTATAAAAACTTCAGCCTATATGCACAAAAAACAAATCTTGCAGAAAAGTTTGTACACACAATGTAGACATACTTGCAATGAGTTGCATTGCAGCCTCATTTTTCCCTGTAATTCATTCATTTTCAAGCCTAGGACTTTGAAATACAACTTCTGAATAGCTCCACTGCAGAGCAGTTAATATTGGACATTTCTGTCACTTAATTTAATGCTACCAAGTCCTTCCCATTTCTCCACATTCACCTCTCACACACTGAGTGCCTCTCTCTCTTTCTCACTTCAGTCTTACGGCTTTTGAAATACACACCATTAAATGGAGAATGCCATAGGATTTACTCCTTGCAGTTTGTCCCTGAGGACTGTAGAAATGAAATTTTCAGTTTTATAGCAACTTGAGTTTGGTAGGCCCTCCATGTATCCTATGCTCCCCCTCACTTTTTGAGGGGAGAGAGGCACTTAAGGGTTCCACATCCTTCTCTTGTTTTTGGATAAGTAGAAGTCTCACAGTGCTGCTCAGCTGCACTAAATTCAGAGGGCTTTGCATTAATAAATAAAACAATGTATGGGAACAATATAGGCTATGTAGAGCTGAAATAAGGACTAGTGACACAGCTGTAAACTATTTGCTAACAGCAAGACAATAACATGAGATAGAATTGAAGTAAACCCTTCTGTGTTTCATGTCTGATTAAATTGGCCTATAGGGAGAGGTGTACAAAATATAATAAATCCTTAACTTTGCAGTGTATTATGACAAGAAGAAACTATGCCTCTTGGAGGAAGGCCAAATGATCTGTGTTTCCAAAGTGAGAAGGCACTTCTTTGAAAGCCTTCGTTACTCAGACCTCAATATATGCATATATAGAAGTACAAAATGTTGTTTCAATAAAAAGCTGCATGGTGACAATAATGGAAAGATAGTAGTTGTAAATACCCAAAAGGTTATTTGCAGGAAAAACTCACCCATATGGAAGCCTTCAGTCTGCTGGGAACCACTGAGACAATCTCCACCGAGGAGCAGATTCCAAGAGATGATGAAAAAATGACTCTACTGGATAGAGACAATACTCAGCTACATAACATTAATTTTCAATGCAGTGACCACTATTAGCTATGCATTTTCTCCAGAAATGAAAAAGAGTTTTCATGTCACACTCGTAGCAATCTGTATGGCTATTCAGAAAGTGGCTTGTCTTTCATGTCACTGCTGCCACTGCTGAAATCCAGTACCCACCACCTCAGTGTGCTCAGATCCACTGTTTGGTCTCCATAAATGTGCAGCATGCATACACAATTGTCTGTGGGTGCCATTTTTTTGCATGGAGGTATTCAATGAAACACCTTTGCTCTATCTGCACTTCCATGTCAGATGCCATTTTGTCAGACTGCCTCTCTGCTGCCATTTGTTGCATGGCACCAGAAGGTAGTGGAATGTTGGTGAGAAGATTCAGCCTTTTTTGCCATACCACCAACATCTGCCGCTGACATGGTGGGCCAACATCATAAGATAGGAGGCATTACTTTCAGAGCAGCCCTCATAGATATAGAGGAACACAGAGTCAATAGATCAACACTACCTAGTATTATCCACAAATCTGGAGCTGTTTTCTTTTTAGAAAAAGAAAAACCATCCCTAATGCACTCAGCTCCCATTTTCCTGACTTTACACTCAGTAGTGTAAGGACTGGAATGTTATTACCATCAAACACACATTTCTTTTTTTACTTTCTTTTTTTTTGGGGGGGGGGGGGGAGGACAGGGGGTGTGGGGTGGGGAGGAGGATTTAAAAATGAAGTCTACTCATGAAAAGCAGAATACACTTCAAAATTTCTTTTTTTTTTTTTTTTTTTTTTTTGGTTGCGAGTGTTTCTGCTATTTATATCAGTGCATATGTCAGAAGTTGTTCCAAGTACATATTTTATGAAAGAGTGTGGTAGCTCCATTGCAAATTTGTTTGTTTTTTTTCTTTACTCTTTCTCACAGGCTAGAGTGCATAGTTCAGTGTAGGCTGAGAGTCAAAACCGATAGTGTTTGTTTATTTACAACTGGATGCCTCCTGATACTCTTTTATCTTTGACCCCAGACCTCGTATATTTGTAGGGCATTGGTTCACCCCTTTGATATGTCTTCATCTCTCTCAGGATGAAAGAGAAGTTGGCTGTGCAGGCTGGAGAGACAATAGACTCTGAATTTTGGCAAATGTCTCTCTTGCACTCCCAGGGAAGACTGTAATATATTCTGAGCCCTGGGGATGTCACAGGCTAAGCTATTCTGACAAATAAAACATAACAACAATCTGATGTGAATTTTATGAAGCCACTGCTAACATTCATCTTTCAGCTCCATGGAAACACACAGAAATATGGCATAGCTCCTTTCTGTCTGCTGAGGAATAATTAAAAAGTGTGAAAGGGATAAGAGGAGGAGGACAGGCTAGACTAAAGCTGTCTCTTTGAGACCTTCTGTGCCTGGGTGTCAGTGCGAGGGTAGGAAATATTTTGTGTGCACAGACAAAATAGTCCTGCTTTGTAGGCAGCAAATTTGATCTCTTAAGAGCTTATAAAGCAGCTCAGCTCAGAAAAAAAATAAGGATAAAAGTGAACTTTGTCATGGGAAAGATGAAGCTCAACAAACTACTGCTGTTATCTGGGGAACAAATAAGTTGAAATAACATTACGACTCACTTTCCCAGAATTGCCTCAACTATTTACTGCTGTACTGTGAACTTGAGAAGACTGCACAGCAAACCTGGGTTTGCAGAGCTGATTATCCAGGCAGTCAAAACATATTTGGTGAGGAAGATAATGACTTTTTAGAAGTAATCCATGTCGGTGTTTCTGCTTTCTGCTCCTAGGATTTTTACTTGGTGACAACTCTCTGCTTTCTGACACAAAGTTCACATTAGCTATCTGTGCATATTAATTCAATGTGATGGCAAAGCAAAGACCTAATTTTGATCCAACTTCATTGTTTCAAATCAGTTGTAACATCTTTGTGAGTGATGCTGCCCCAAGGCCCTTCACTCTCAGGGAGAAGGAGCTCAGTCTGGGGGACACTGAACACAGTACTCTCCTCCAGCAGCAGCAGGCTGCAGCTTGCATTCTCCCTTCTAATCTGTGCTCCTCTCATCTCCCCAGTTCCTTGGGAATAAATAAATAAATAAATAAATAAAATGAAATGAAATAATATTTTAAAAAAAGAAAAACAGTAAAATTAAAGAAGCCCAGCTCTAGCTGATGTTGCTCTCTGCTTGATAAACATGTGCTTTGCCTATGCGATATGACAAATCTCCCAGGAACTGGTGTTGATCTTCTAAGCACAGTATAAAAATTTGCTTTATCTGCTTAATAATGTATCTAGATTTAACCTCTCCTTTGCAACAGACAAAATTAAACAGAGTAAATCTGTCTTGGGATATGAACCTATTATTAAAACAGATCTTCCAACTGTATTTTAAAATACTATTGTGTTTCTTGACACATTCACTTCCACATGCATTATGGAAAGCTAATGCATTATCTTGGCAATAAAAATGCATGGCCTTCTGAAATGAAAATACTGGATGAATGAATTCTGCTGGTTCTGTGTACAGCCTCAGTGCATTTCTCCTATGCCCTTATTTTGCAAGGATAAATAATAGAAATAGCCCCATGTTCAGCAGCTCATTTTGCAAGACGCACAAAGAGTAATAAACCAGTGGTGGATTTATCATCTCACAGACACCTCCCTATGCAGAAATACGTTGCGTTTATTTTTTCTTTGCATGTGTGTATGTATGTGTATGTGTATGTTACTTTCTTCCTTTCAAAGCAGCATATGAGATTCAGTGTGTTAAAATGCTTTCAGCTCTTCGCCATAAAAAAATGACAGATATCAGAAACCTCCTTAAATATGGTTCTCTCTGTTTCACAAGCTCTACTCTCAGTCTGCAGAAAGGATTAAGACATTTCAGCAGTACTGTTCCAGGCTGTGATTACCCAGGAAACTAGAAACAAGACACATTTGCTGTTTAATGTTCACTGCATCTGATCTTTTCAGATTCACTACTTCAATGCCTGTTGAGTTCTTATGTTTCAGTATGTGCCCTCGAGAGCCTTTAAATGAATTGAAAACATTAATGCAGCTAGGTAGGTAGCAGCTTCTGAAAGGGTATTAATGGCCTTGTATGTACATCTCCATACAAAGTTCTAGCTGACCTAAACAACCCACTTGACTCCCCAGATGTCAGGATAAATGGATACTGAATAAAAGACCAAGCGTATGATGCTTCTCTGAGCTATAACACTCATTTAAAGGCTAAGAAGCCTGGTTGTGTGAGAATCACTCATGCAGGCAAAGGCTAGCCTGGTTTTACTGCAGCCCTCTTCTCCTAGAGTAATGTGAGGTATTTGTCAGCAGATTTGCTTCCTTTTGCCATGTCAGTATAACCATTGGCTGATGTCCTAAGAGAGAGGGATAAAGAAAGAAGGCAATAAAAACAGAATGTCCTTCATAAAATTTCCTTTTTGTGCAGATCCTACTTCTTCATAGAATATTTCAATCTCTTCAATTTAATCCCAGAACTATTCAAAACAGTAATACAATATGGCTCAATTTCTGGCTGTAAGATAAACGTAATGAAAGCAAACTTATGAGCTGCGTAGAAGGAACACAGAGAATATTGGAATTCTGGATATGTTTGAACAGGAACAAAAGTGACTGAGGTATACAGTTCTCTCTCGGAGATTAATTCTGAGGAAAACGAAGAGAATTCATCTAGTAATAAAATATTTGCCTGAAATGATTTTCCCTTTTCTCAGCAGACAAAATAGACATAATATAGATAAAAGTTCACAAAATAGTTTTCTTCCAGTATTGTTCACTATAGATCCCCAAGAAACAGGAGGAAAAAAAATGGCAGCTATATCTCAAAGATCAGATGGGCCACAGACTGTGGAATACTACACAGATCTAGCAGGCAAAGATTCCACAGTGGATGCAGATTCACACTTGTAATGAACATGGATGAGCATAACGACATCAAAAGATTGTGCATCAGAAAATTAACACAGTTCATAAAGCTGTATCACTTATTGGTCAGCTAAACAAGGAAAAATCATAGTACATTTAGGGAATAGAAGGTAAAGGAAACTAGCACTTTTGCTCATTGTTAACCTCTATGACTGACATCCAGTTTCACAAAATGTGCAAAAAAAGAAGCCAGTACAAAATCCTTGTCACTCTATAATCAAACTCAGACCAAACCAAACCTAACTTGCTGATGAGAAATGAGTGCCTAACTGATTATTAAAATGCAGCTCGTAAGCTCTGTCTTATTGCATGAATGCAGTTACTGATCTCATACTTACTTGGCTTGTCTGCGTGATAGTAGTCATGTGAGCAGGATGGCTCTCTGCCCTTTAACACAGTGTGGTGGCCAACTGGCTAAGTGTGCCAAAGAGAAAAAAGGAACAGCTCATCCACTGAGGCTGAGTATAAGCCACTAGAGAAACTGGAAACAATGCAAGGAAAACAGTCTTTTTGCCAAAGTAGCCTTAATCTTCCTCTAGATGATCCTGTTGTTCCATTGCAGTGGTTTGGAGCAAGATAGGCTGTCCGCAGGGGCCATGAGCCCTGTTTTGAGTGAGTACTCAAGCCAAACGTCCACAAAAAGCACAGTAAACGCAATAATGCAGCATGATTAAAAGTGATAGTATACATAGTACCTAGTCTGTTTGACAAAATGGAATAAAGAACAGAATATCAATCGACAAACATAAATAAAAGATATTGTATGGATTTTCATTTGTTAAATATATATGCCTTAATTCACTTCATATATGTTTCCCATGTTAACCCCAGTGTGAGTCAAGAGTGAATGGCCTTTCTTCTTTGAGTAGACTTATGTATCCTAAATATAAATAATAACCAGAGGAAAGAGCTTAAAACCAGTTAAGGAGTTATTCCAAGAGGACTTAGAAATAATTAGGTAAACAAGTTTCTGTTAAAGTTAAAAATTCATTGTTCTTCAGTATTTTTCTTTTGAAAACTATCAGTCAGCATGGATATCATGAGGTTACTGTGGGGAAAAGAAATGAACTAGCAAATCTCTCCAGACTGCTGGATGAAAACAAAGCTTAGCACTGCTGTTAGTACAGTTTCTCCCTTGTGGAGTGAATAAACTTGAAAATTATGATTAGATGTAATATAATATAATATAATTTTACACAACAAAAATAACAACAAAAGGCAAGAAAGAACGCATTGTTAAGAAAAAGCCAATTAATTCATTTTTTAAAAGCAAGTCGAAAGGTAGTATTCAGAGCATATTTATGAGGGATATGACTTCTCTTTACCTCTCATAAGCACACAAACTTTGAGATACACGATGTTAATGGCAATTGTGAGCACAGAATGCATGTACTCCTTAATTCATGCATGGGGGAAAAAAAGGGAGTAAATGACTTTCACTGAAGAGACTTCTCCAAATCTTGAGCCCAGAAATGGGCTGCTTACCACTAGTCAGTGTGACTTTTATTCCTGTTAATCTCCATGAAAGCCAGTTAATTAGCTGCTGTTTTTCCTTTCCAATATCATCTAAGTCCCTAAAGGAAATACAAAGTAGAAGGTATGTTTTTTTCCACATGTATTTTTCTAATGATCATGCTCCTCATTTCATAGTCATACCTACATGTTTACATTAAAAAATATTTTCTATTTGCTTTCATCAAGTGTATGTTGTATATCAATGTATATCTAGTATATCTAGATATGTATATCTAGTTTAGCTGAACAAAATAATTAGAAGATCTAGAATGTCTTTCTTCTCTAAACATACTAATACAGAAACCTTCTAGGGAAATTGTGAACAAGCTGGTTAAAATGCAGACTACAGCTATTTTTAGTGAGTGAGAAATAAATAATTAATGTTTCCCCAGATGCATTTGCTAAAAACAGCCAACTTCCATTCCATAATATGCTGCTTTTGTTCTACATAAAACACTTACCTTTCAGCTTCTTATATGGGAAAGTAGTTCCTGTTGCCCACAGTCCTTTTTATCACCAGTTAAAATCAATAATCAACAAAGGCAGTATTTCTGTTCATTAGTGTTACTTAATGTTTTATTTTGGTTTGTTTAATTTTTTTTTAAATCACATATATGAAAAGTGGTTAAGGTTTTGTGATTTCTGGTTTGAATTCCAAATGGAGAGGAATCAGTCAGACAATACTGCTCTATTTGTCCTTGCCTCTAAGGTTAGGGTATGTTTTCAATGTATTTGATTTATTCTAGATTAATATGAACTACAAAGATTTCCAGAACAAGGTATTGTGTATTTCGGTGTAGTAAGCAGCATCTGTTCTATCTCACAGAATGGCAGCTACCACTGCAGACTGCACACTCCCATAAATTTAATGATGTATTCTACAAAAAAAAACAGGTTTCTAGTGGTTATATATCTATAGACAGAGATTCATGGTGCTAGAAAAGCCCATTCAATCATCTAGTTGGACTTTCTATATATTGAGGTGCTCTTAAATTTTACACTGTAGCCCACAATGCAGGAGTGAGTACATAGTTAGTCATCTTTATCACCTATGGCAATTTGTAATGAGATTCAGAAACCACACTGGCAGGTCCTTCAGGGTGCACAGGAGGGACTGCCGCCACCTCTGGGACAGAAGAAGGGCATCAACCAGAATGGATGTTTCTTCCTAAACCTTCTTCTTCAAGCTCATTTTTTTTCATAAATCTCTTGTTTTGGCATAAAAATCTGTGTGTCCAGACTTTACAGTATTTGAAAAGATGTAAATGTAAAATCAAATATCCTTAGAATTGGAAGGTCTTTTAACAATCGTCAAGTCCATCTCCCCTGCAATGAACAGGGACATCTATAGCTAAATCAGGTTGCCCAAATGCTGGCCCAGCCTTGCCTTGAAAGTCTGCATGGATGGGCCTTCCACCACCTCTCTGGACAATCTGTTTCAGTGCCTTACCACCTTCACTGTAAAGGACTTCTTCCTTATATCCAACCTAAATCTCCTCTCTTTCAGTTTTCAACCATTTTCCCTTGTCCTATTGCAACAGTCCCTGCTGAAGAGCCTGTGCCCTTTTTTCTTACAACCCTCCTTTAAATACAGAAAGGCTGCTATCTGGTCACCTCAGAGCCTTCTCTTTTCCAATCTAAACAGCCCCACCTCTCTCAGTCCTCGTAGGAGAGATGTTCCATCCCTTGGATCATTTTTGTGGCCTCCTCTCTATATGCTCGAACAGGTCCACATCTCTACTGTACTGACAACTCCAGATCTGGATCAAGTACTATTACTTAGATTTGCTGAACACAGTCTTCAGAACTTTGATCTTGATTATCAAGCATAACTAGCCCACTCAAATGGCATGACCATCCCTACTACAGATGAATATCTGTGTACTTGAACTCAGAGATGAGCTATTAATTCACAGAGGTCCTTATATTAAATACATATGCTATATAAAACATACTGTCACCACAATGTCTTTTTCTTTCTACACTGCATTCATTTCCCTCTTTCATTAATCTTGCTTTCCAGATTGTTGGTTAAGTTAATATATTTGCACTTGGCTCATGCATTAATCTCTGCAAACTATGTGACATTTTGTGTACTGCATACCTTGTCATAAATTATTACTTCATAATATGTATCACTCTATATTTTTAACCACTCTAAAAGGTAAAGAAATGCATCAGCTACCAATGACTCACAAAATAACATTGACAGAAGGAAGCCATTCACAAGTGGAGAAATAATGAAGATTTCTTTCCAATCTAATGAGCATTAGTGAAAATATTTTAAAGTTCAGCAAGTTGTTTGAATTTTAATATACAAGTTTACTAGCACAACTCCTAAAGCTGGCCACGAATTCTAAGAAGGATAAGAAAATGTCACTGTGCTATGAGATAAGGAGTCATTTAATCTTCTCTGTCTTATTCCATCTTCCATTCAATTTTCTTTTATTAACACAAGAACAACAGGTTTCTCTAGGTCTTGAAGTATTCTTGTTTATTTCCCATTGCTGAAGTTCAGTTCTGCAGCGAAAAATCAACTAGCTGGGGGTTCACACAGTGCCTGTCATTCCTTTCAGCTGGCTAACGTGATATGGAACAAAAAGAAGAGCTCTTAATATATGCAGTAGGAAGATTAGATAGCCATCATCAGCTCATCACACACAAGGCATGGTGCTCCAGTCCCTCGTTACAAATTACCCTGGCATCACTGATCGTCCCTCTGAGATCTCACAGTTTGTCCTACTTGGGAAGATAAATTTCCCAGACTAACGCTGTGTTCCGGTAATATATAAATAAATCAACAAAAGCCTTTTTCCTATTGCTTTGATTAATTTGACACCCTTTAATCATCAAGCAAATGGAAAATTATATTCTTCCTCATAATCTTTTATCCAGACACACAGTGGTAAAAAGCAAGAGTTGCAAGCTAAAATATAAAGCCTTTGAGACATGAACAAAAGCCTTTTATTCTCATGATAGTTGCAATGAAATGTGAAATACTCCTGTTAGGGACATGATGGTCAAGTGACTACACTCTTGTGTGTCTCCTTGTGCATCACACTATCTGAAGGCTTCATAGTCTCCCTTTTAGCAGAATTCCTACCAAAAAATGTTTTTGAATGAATTGAAACTGCAGAAATCTGCAGCTTGTGGGCTCAAAGGCAGTCATGTGGTTTCAAAGCAAATTATACATTTTTGTTAAGAGAGGGTGACTTGCACTAAATCAACAACTTTCTGTTTTAATTGTGAATTTTTAACTGTGACGCTGTCAGGTTGGATCTTAGGAAAAAATTCTCCTCAGTAGTAGTGATAATTCATTGGAACAGGCAGCCTAGGGATATGGTGAACTCACCATTACTGGAAATGTGGAGATGTGTCACTGAGTGACATGGTCAGTGAGCATGGTGGTAATGACCAATGGTTGGACTAAATGGTATCTTAATGATTTTTCCAAACTCAATGATTCTGTAATTCTGTGAAAAACCCACTCAAATCATTGGGTAGTAAAAGAATGGAACATGAGGCATTCTGCTTTATCATTTCAGGTGCAAGTTCTGCAATACACTGCATGTTTTCGTGTGTTTGTAACAACACCAGGATACACCTACCTATCCAGGCAGATGTAGTTAAGCGGATGTGCAATTGAACAATACCAAGAAGCTTGAGCAGAGAAAGGTTAGTCCAAAAACACAAGTACAAATCAGTCCTTTCTGGAGACAGAAGACTGACTTACTACAGACTTGGAAAGCACTGTTTGCTCCAGCTTCCTTGATGAATTGTCCATTTGCCATCTTCCTGCATTTTCTCTAATAAGTTGATCTGATACACTGTCTAGGTGTGGGATAAATTTGACTTGCCCTTGCCTCTCACCAGTATTGGTTCAATGGCTTTTCATATGCTTGTTTCCATGAAGGAATGGCTGTCCTAAGAAAAGAAGATGTATTTCCTCCTTTTTGTGGTACAACTCTGGGAGGGGGGGAAAAAAAAAGGAAACTTTGTTTTATTCTGTGGATTCTCCCACTTACATTTCTTTTTATCACAGAAGTCAATTATATCAGTTAATCATAAAGATTCTGGCAGCATTATGTGATGTATGTGTGGAGCAATATATAAATGTCAAATCTGGTTGCTGCAGGATAGAAAGGAAATGCTGTTTATGAATTTTGCTTTAGGAACTGAAAAGGCCAGAGTATTTCTAGGCTGGAGCTTACTAGCAACTTAAGTGCCCTTATCCCTGAAAGTCAGGCAACACACAAGCTGAAATCAGAGCTGTGACATTTGCAATTATATTTGGACAAATGCATGCACCTTCAGGGATAACATTTAAAGAAAACTTAGACAATAGCCTTTTTTCTTCCTCTGTCTTCCAAATCTTTGGAACTGCAGAAGTCCTCCATTGCAGAGGTACGACCAAACCATTAATAAACAAAACAAACAGATACACAATTTTATCATATCATGGAAAAGTACTTCAATTTTTCCTTGTTGTTGTCCATGTTGCCTGCTAAGGGAAATTGCATTTTAAAGGCTGAGAACAGAAGGTTGAACTTGAAGCTGGGTGTATTTTTGCTACATTGACATTGTTTGTGTCCTCTTCCCACTCTTCTTTCTGGAAATCTGATGAGTTCCCATGAGAGCTAGTTATTGGCAAATCCCTCATGGGAATTTCCTTTCACCTCTATTACTGAATTTCATCTAATTCACGTTGATCCTATTCTCAAGGGAAATCTGTCCCTTCTTGTCATGGGTTACTTAGATTTACCTATGCCCGTGACAGGGGAAGCCACCCCGTGGGCCCCCCCCACCGGGGCCCGGAAAGGAGGGAGAAAAGGGGAATGGGATAAAAACAGCGGCAATCTAAGGAGGAAAAACTTATTTTACTAAATATGATATCGAAATACAAGATAACTCAATATAATATAATTGAGGCTAACAAATCAAACAAAACAGAGAGAGAGAGTCCCCGAAAACCATGAGGCTTACTGTGAACTCTAGGTGACACGACTGGAACGCTTCCCACTCTCTGAGAAGTTCGAGAGAAGAAGGAGGGCACTCCAGCCTGGGAACAAGATTATATAGAGTCCTGGTCCCGTGACTTATCATTACCCCTGTTGTTCTCTGGGATATGTAGTCTTCTTCTGTGGACTGCACATTCAATAGAAGTATCCATACTTTACATGTGTTATGATGTAGAATACTGATAGCAAAATTACAAAATTACAAAACCATGACACTCCTGAATGATGTTCTGGCCCTTCTCTGTACTGAAAGCAGTTCCCAGTGCTGTCACCAGTAAATTTCTTAGTAGACACATCCTTTTTGTTTCACAGATATTAACAAAAGAAGAAATGGGATCATCATGCAGTGGGAAAGGAGTATGGAGGGGAATTCAAAACCACACCGCAGCCGTCAAACTAAAACCCAGTCTTGGTTTTCAGTACTGGCAACAGTGTTGAAGCTTGGTTGCTAATTGAGCTGAGGATCTTACAAATAAAATAGCTTCTAGGGAAGAAGCAATGCCCCAGTGATCTCAGTAAAGGGAATAATAAGCTGTGTATACCTGCTAGAAACCCAACATATTGAATCACAAGCTGAGCAGTAAGGATTTCTAATAAATTTTCCATTTGGAAAATATTGAATGTTTGGGGAAATAAAGATAATAGACATATGAAAGGGAGGCAAATTAATGCAGACCACTGCTGGTCTACATCTCTGACCTCAATAAAGTATTTCAACTAGGGAAAGTTGGAGGAAAACTCGGGTCAGGTATTTTCTTTAGCATGAACTGATTTTCAAGATGATAGATTAATATGACTGGACAAAACATCTGTCACAGAACAGCATGGAAAATGCTGGAATATATTTTTAAGCATCTTGCAGGAGTTCTAATCTACTGGTTCAGATTCCCAGAACCCCCAAAGCAAGCAGCTTCCACTGATTCCACTAAAGCATGAAATGGAACCGACCCAAAGACAATGCAGCTTCAAATGGTGTTTGCTACAAAACAGATTGCCTGCTGATTGCAGGGCAGTAGAAAAGAATAAACAGAAAGATAATCATGACAGCAGAGTCATTCACTCTCCTGGCCATTTTCTATGCCTGTATCACTTCAGATGAGGGGAAACTGGTTTTAGTAGTGAAGCAGGATGGGCAATTGCATTTCCACAGTTCTGTCTGACCTATAAGCGTTGTATTCTGTCCACATTTGCACAGATGAATGAGGAATCTGGCCCACTGCCACTAGAAGAGCTTGTGTTATATCTGAAACCCACCCACTATATCCTTTCTACTTTCTTAATGAAACAGGACTTTTAATTCAGCAGCTGTATGTGAAGTTCACATATTTTCTGTGTGCTGTTCCCAAGAAGGAGAAAATATATGATGTAACATGGATTCTGTTGTTTGTTTTCACAAAACCTTGACTGCATAAAATAGGAAAGCAAAGGTTCATGAGCTGTGAACTAACAATGAGCACTGAACATCACAGTCCCTGTAACTTTCTAGCCCTCAGTATTCTACAGCATCTGCCTTTACTATCTATAGCTACTGTATTTCTCTTCAGTATCTTTCCCTTGCTGAAATATTTCTGCTGCTCAGTGGAAGTAAATCTGCACTCTGAGAAGGCCTTGCTGGGCATCCTGGGGACTTGGTACCACAGCTATGAAAATGACATTCATATTGGCCTTTAAAAAAGATTGGTAGAAGGTGCTGTATGTGATCATCACGCTATTAATAGGAGATGCCAAAAGCAGTGTTTTGTTGTGTTGTTTTTTGGCTTTTTTTATCTTAATAGGTAATACTGATAAATGTTTCCCTTTTTTAGCACTTGAGACTAGGAAATTATTATTTTTCTCATATTCAATGGGAGAAAACAGCCAAAAGCCAACAGGTATTTTAAGGAGCATGTTTTGTAATGAATCTTCTTAATGCCTTTCTTTTTAAATTACAACTGCTCAGCTTAGTCATTTCTCTGCACTTTACAGATGACAATTTTTACAAAAGGGGTTTATCATTTTCTTACTAATAGTGTTTGAGTTTGTTTCTCATCAGTTCAAGCTCAGATTTAAAATAAAAGCAGAAAGCAGTGGGAAAACAAATTGCTCAGACATACAGGGTTGTGCATTTCCTTGCCTTCAGACTGTATGCACTCGCATGGAAACTCATCCCGACTGTTAATCTTCAGCAGCTCAGCCTGTGTACTAATGGGTACCAAAAATCACACAAAGTCATACAATCACCAAGCAGTATTTATGGAGGTGCTGAGCAAACGGGGACTTGGCAAAGCCTGATAGGGAGAAACAAAAGGAGAACAGCAGTGGCTGAAGGGCTGTGGGAGCTAATATCATTTTTCGGAGGCAGGGAAGATGGCAGGTAGATGATGAGATTCAAGGATTTGCAAGCATCGATCTGCACTATGGAGACATTCATTGCCGTGGCCACCTCTTCCTCCCTTCTCTTGTAGAAAATTACTGACTGTAGAAATAATGATCATGAAGTAGGTTATGTTATGCACCTAAAAGGAAATTATATGGCTCTTATCTCTCCTCCCTGAATCCATTTTTAAGGCTTTGGTCCTGGTTGTTATACTCAGGGAAAGGAAGGACCAACCTAGATACCAAACTCTTTTTTAGCAGCTATAGGCAAATTTCCATTCAGTTTTTTTCTACTATGGCTTAAGCTATGCCTCTGGTGAATAAATAGAGAAGACATGAAATTGCAGGGCTCTTGGTCTTCATCCTACAAATGGACAACTGAGTAAAGACTTTTAGATGTTGAAACAAAGGCTTTATCAGTGCCACTGCTGTTATGATCAATTATTTCAGTACATGTTTGTGATTTCTATCCAGCTTTTAGTTACAGCAATCTTAGTGGGGATTTGACCTAAATTCTTGTTTAATCCTAATATTCCTAATATTTATTTATTTTTGTCTTAATATTCTGTTTCTACTTATCTGAAGTTTTCCTCTTTTTTTCTTGTGCGGGTATGCATTGCACATGGAGATCAACCCACACACCGACCAATTTGAAGCGTGAATCTCAGTGGCTGGTTTAGTGTGGCTCACTTGGAACGCTTGTTCTAATATTTGGGGGTTTGTTTACATTCATGGCTAGTGGAATAGGAGCAGTTCCAGGACAGCACTATTATTTGCTAGCTGAAGAAACCAGCATTTTCCTTCCTGCAGGATAAGAAAGTGTTTTAAGCCCCTGCAGCTTTCCTCTTTGTCTGGGCCTCTCCTGCATGGCAAGGGAAGGAGACTTCATCGAGTGCTTTGGGGGTGCCTCCTGAGTGTGTTGCTCATGTCGTTGGATCTAGATTTGAGTCCAAGATCCTAGAGATAGGGGTAACTGGAAAAAGCTGGTAGGGATTGATAACATGTCTAGGCCTGTAAGAGGCTGAAAAATTGAAAGAAAATACTCATTCCTTTTGTGTTGGTGAACTGGAAATCAGCTGAACCATGCCAGAAGCACAGGAAAGGGTTTATCTATCAAGGCACAGAGCCTGACACAGGCAGATGAAAAATAAGGGAAGTCCCTGGCTTGTGAAGGGAACCACTGGAATTGCAACAGCAGCATTAAAAGCAGGACAAATGAAAAGATGACAATTCAGAGACTTGAAGTGCTCTGAAGTCAGCATTGCCTTCATAGTGCAAGTCTTCTCCTACTCATGTCTGCCTCTGAGGGGCCCCCCTGTCAGGCTGGAAGGAGCAACCAGGGCATACAGATCAACAGGGCTACAAGTCAACAGACCCATAGATGCACTGTGACCAGACTGTGTCAGTAGCAAGGGGCCCTGCAGCACCTGCAGCCATAGATGTCTGCTGAGCCAAAAAACTGCCTGGGATGTGCCCAAATCCCAGCCTGTCTTGCTCTTTGCAGCACACCCATTTCTCTGTAGCCACTCAGACAGGCTGATGTTTAGGCTAGAGATCTTTCTGAAAGCAGGAGCTCGTGGTTAGCATATTTGAATAGTAAAGCTTGCTTTTGGGAGGGAGAAACCTTTCAGTGTCGTGATGACACAGTTTCTGATGTCTGTGTGTGTGATGGGTGGAGTTGTTTTATTATCCGAAGCGTTCCTCTTGGGAAGGTACAGTTGATTTTATGGAATGAAACTAATTAGTCATATATTTTTCCTATACCAGTTGCACTCTTGCTGCAAAATTCAAATTGTTTCAGTGCTTAGGATGCATGAAAATAACACGTGAGGTAAAAAGAAAAATAATATATATTTTTCCTATACCTTATTCCTGTTTTAATAGAAAATACAATCAGTGCTACCACATCCAAGTATAATATTCCCTGGGTAAAGCACCACTCCACTGCACCGAGCTATTTATTGCCTTGTAAATGACCGCCGGCTGTGCCAGGCTGCACAACAGCACAGAGGTGGTGCAACACTGCCACCGTGTGCTCTGCGGCGAGAAGGGCTCTGTTGTCAGTACTGTTCCCTCTACCCACGCCGTTTTGAAGAAATAAGAATAAAAGAAGAGTAAGGGAGCAATTTCTCCCTGAGAAAATACTTATTTTATTTGGGATTTAGGTACTGGAAAACAGTGGCCAGACCATCTGGAGCTGTTAGGTGATGCTCAGCAAGCCCCTTAGCAATTTTCTAACCCAGATTCCCAAACTGACACATGCATTTACTCTCACTCTTCCAATCTTTGTTCAAGAGAAAAACAGATTTAGTTGCTGCTTTTTTTTCTCTCCCTGTGTCAGCTTTCCCTTAAACCCTGCACACATCTGCTGGTCTCTAAGGAGAGTCCATCAGCCAGCTGCACACTTGGGATTGTGTTATTGCTCTGCTATACCCATGGGGCACAGCCTGAGTTATGAATTAATGGGCCCCGGCCTAAGTGGAAAATTCAAGCACTGAAATAGATCGATTCTTCCTCTCTCTTTCTCTCTCTTTTCTTTTTTCTTTTTTTTTTTTTTTTAATAAAAATTATGTGTATAATGTGTATAATATTTTTGCTGAGATATCAAGGCATATTTCTTAGAGTGATCCAAAGGAGACAACATTCCAGTTATGGTGGGACTAATGGGACACATCTGGTTGCTTTTACACCTCAATGAAGTTCTCAGTCTTTGACCCACCCTTCCATCTTTCAGAGGTGTTAGATCTTAGTTAACTGTGATGTTGACCCCAGCACCAGTAGAGGTCCCAAAATACCTATCTTTGACTTTCAACAAGAAGACAGTGTGCATTTTTTCTTGAGATGAGGTAGCTAAGCTTTAAAAATAGAACCTAAATGTGATCAAAATTCAGTAGTGTGAATACATGTTATATTTTTTTGCATCTTTTAACTAAGGAAGTATATGAACACATGGCACTTGTGATGACAGGAAATACATTTAAATAATGTGAAAGGAAAAATTATTTTTGCATAATCTCTTTTGATGGAACCTTAGCTACATTGGCCCACTCATGTCACAGATAGAAGAAGCAAATATGCATTCATGCAAACACAGAGAAAAACAAATATAGTTCTTTTCTCAAATCCATTTGCTGACTGCACTCAGTCAGTCAGGTCTGACCACACAGTGATGGTCACAGGAGGTAGAGCAGGACCAGTGGGCAGCCAGCAGCCTGCTGGGACCTGGGAAGGGGCAGGCAAAGCATTAGCCATGAGTGGATGTGAAACCTATCCTGAAGGAAGTGAATCATTAATGAAGTAAGTGGTGCAAATCACATCTCTCTGCCTGCTGCCAGAGAATGTCATGCTGCTATTCTATTTGCTGGCTTTGCCATTCTAGACAATACTAAGTATTTTTACCGGTGCACAAGCCTAGAGAGTGCATCTGACCACTCTCTTTGCATACTGATGTTTGCCAGCCCAATTCTGTCACAATTCAAAATGTTAGTTATTAAATCCAAGATCTTTAATTAAATTAAATCTCTAAATAATGCAGAACTCACTAGCTCAGAACATACCAGTCCTGTGGTACAGCACTCACAGCCACAATTCATCAAGTCTAAAATTCATTTCCAGCTTGTATTCACTCTCACATTGCTGCAAGAAAGCTTCCTCTCCCATCCTGAATCTCTCCCAAACCTTAGCAGCTAGTTTCCTGTTATATACAGACCTTTCACCAGTTGGCACTTCTCTGAGAAATCGGAAAGAACAGAGAGCATGCAATGAGAGCATTGCTCCTCACTTGTACAGTTTTTCATTACTTGTGACCTTGGGATATTAGAAAAATGTGTGATGATCTATTATCTGAGTTCAGATCTCTATGAGTGAATTCATAAGATAGATCTTCTGGTAGTGGACTCTTTCCTTTATTATCCACCTGCTGGATATTTGCTTGTGCACTTCCAATTAAAAGATCCAGCAGACCCCGGTACAGAATCAGCTGTGCAGGCCACTGGTACAGACCCACCAGGGAATGCACAGTGAACCAGTTGTAGTGGTTTAGCAGTACAAGAAAATGACTGTTATCAGAGTCAAATCAAGATATTTCTTAATATTAATTTTATTTCAAAAATATAATGTAGCAACATTAATGATAAAGGAACACATTATTTGTAAAAAAAAATTTCTCATATTTTGAACACTTGAATTAATAGTATAGCTTAAAAATCTTATTCTCAGCAAATACAACAAATACTATTATTTTTGGCTAAGAGCTTGAGACAAACATTAATTTTAAGACTAAGCTCATGTATTCAATGCTGCTACAGATTCACTATCAGTAGCTCATAGCTAAACAGCAGTTTGAGGACCACTTGTCAGCACATGACATAATCATTTCCACTTCTCATTTCAATCTATGACCAGCAGAAATTAGATGTGAAGCCTGAATATCCCCAAGCAAGGGCTGTGTTAGTGCTCAGGTGCTTGGTTCAGTCTCCCTCATGGGTACATGAGACTGAAATGTAGCTCAAATTTCTTCAAAATTATGACCAGAGGAAACATTTCAGACTCTTCACTGAAACTGGCTTTTTGTTTACTCCATTTAGACGCTAATATACATGAATGGCCCTAATAACTTCTATGTCACATGCTCTGCAATGAACAGATAATGGCGTCGACCCAGCAAGAGCATGACTCACTAAGCAAGCAATGCCCATTTTTAACAGGGCAAAAATATCAGTGGAGGCTCACTTAATCATTCCATGATACAATGTAGCACTGCTATGGCATGTATTAAATTAATTAAAAAGCTTTTCTTCCCATCAAAGGTATAATCGAGGCAATTTGCTTCCAAACATAATCAAGAAATGCAAGGAAAGTTTAGCAATATGAGCTATTTTTTCATGTGGAAAGTTAATTGATTTTCTATCATTTTTCCCCTGTGGGATTCAAATGAATCTTTACAAAAGTTGTTGTCCTCTTATGTGTAATTGGTCCGCTTGAACTTTAGAAGGTTACTTGAAACTAGGACAGCAAAGTACTTGCTTTTTAACCCCGCTTTGTAAGAGATTGTATCAGCTATCATTTATAGGAAAAAATAATAATAATAATAAAGACCTAGAGGCCACAGAAAATTCCGAAGTGCTTTAAAACAATATTTAAAACAAAGAAACTTCACTATGAAGTAGCAATCAGTTTCCTCTCTTACTGAATATATCAGCAAACATCTTTCCAAACATAAATATTGTAATATCTTAAAGAAGCAGACTTTTGTTTTCTCAGTGCAGGGCCCTAGAAGTAGAATTCCATCAGGAAAACAAAGGTTAGGGAAGGTAAACTGAAAACAAAACCAAACACTCAGTTAAACCAACAAGTGGTAAATGTTCTAGGCATTGATAGCCGGCTCTAGCCATCCCTTTGGGAAGGACAGGGTGAGGCAAGGTTACCCAGAAGCATGCTTTGGAAGGGAAAATGAAAAAAAAACAAACAGCCAGCTCTGGGTAAGATGCAGTTCACTGGAAGTGAATGGAATATGC
The DNA here is from genome assembly GCF_054131305.1 of Coturnix japonica. NCBI lineage: Eukaryota > Metazoa > Chordata > Aves > Galliformes > Phasianidae > Coturnix > Coturnix japonica. Next base: position 19,782,631 of record NC_140667.1, on the reverse strand, counting down.
AATGCTATACAAGAGTACAACTACACAAGGTCACAGGGAAAGTCTCTATGTTGGGTGCGTTGGTTGACAGTGCTGCGATGGGATGATTTAAGAGGAATTTATAATGACCAAAAGACACATTTTGGAGTTCACTGAACTGAGTTTTGGTTCAAATTATTTCAGCCAGTAGCACTTCCCTGATTTGGGTAACACAAATAAATGACAAAAATATGGGAAATGTGAACTTAAGTCAGTACAAGCCCATTCAAATTGACAAGAGGCCAACTAAAGGCATTTCAATGGCTTCTTCAGCTCTTGGCAAGCAGAAGGTTCCCCACTCCTGCTGAAAAATGTGGCAATGCCATATCCTGTTCTCTATGTATTGTATGATATTGATTGCAATATAGCATAGCATAGTTAAGATTTATAAGGGCAAGAAGAATAAAAAGTAGAAAAGGCATGCTCTGCGAATATTAAGTTGATGGCATTTTTGGATTCCAGAAAAAGCTTAGCCTTGTATTTTCCAAAATAAGATCAAGAGTGATGTCATTTACTTAGGCAAAGAGCTTAAAGCTGAGCCACAATGTCATGAGATAAAGCTACATGCAGATACAGGTTTTCTCAACCACACTAATGTGGTTCTGATCCAAAATTCCACTTAAAGTTTGCTTCTAAATTAAGCTTTTTTAAAAGCAGGGGTAAAAAGTCACTTCTGTTATCTTACTGTGCAATTTTAATGTAACTAAGCTGTTCAGAAAAGCAGAATATTTAAATAATATACCATTTCTCATTTGTGCAAATGCTGGCAGTGATGCTTTATAAATTGACTGTCCAGCCTGCATACAAATCAAGAGCTTGTAGAGATGCTCTGGAACTCAAACAGTCAGACTGAACCTGCATCAATACATCGAAGCAGTCTTTTTCAATTATAAGAACTGAAATCCCAAGTCTCAACAAGTAAAATTGAAATCCCAAGTCTTAACAAGTAAAATTCTTTCAGACATCAGCCATTCATTCTCATGTATACCAAGCCTTAGAGAGAAAATATTAATCAAATCCAGCTCCTGGCTGATGCAGTATACTGTTACTATAGCATATTCTCCAATATTTTTTAATTGCCTTTAGCAAATGAGATCCACCAACTTCAGAATTACTTCCAGAGTTTAGCAGATACCAATTTCAGCAATCCTCCTAAACCTAACATCATTTCATTTTGTTCTTAATTCCATCACTTCTGTTCAGAGCACTCCATGGTATTTTTGTCCATAATTATCTTTGAAGGTTGACTTTGACCTGTTGGTTCTGGGGCAGCAAGTGAAAAGTATCAAAAGAGCAAAATGAAATTCTGAGGATTATGGGAGAATAAGCAATACTAGATAAACATTTATTCAAACATATTTGATCAGGGCTTAATACTGTCAACTGGGAAATGCCCTCAGCTGCAAGCACCTTATAAAATACAGCCTGAGTGATACCATTACTCTTGGAATAATAGCCATCTGAATTTGGATGGGTGATTCACCAACATGTTCATAAATCTGGGTTTGGGTGTCTGAGAAAGAGTGTTATTCAGCCAACTCTTTTGATAACCTGGATTCTCATACTAATATTGCAAGAGAATGAAAAGCAAGACATGAAATGTCACATTCACAGACAATATTTGGTTGTTCTGACAACCTCTCTTCCCATCAGCTCTTTTCTCCTTGCTCTCAGAAGGAAGATATCCACTGAGCCCTTATTTTTCTTTTTACAGTTTATGTTATTAATGTTCGTGCATGGCAAATAAATCTGCAGAATTCAAGAAGTGTTTCACAACCCCAAACAAAGAGCCTTAAACAGATCACAGTTTTGCTGCAGGAGATGCTACTCAGCTAGTGCTGGCTGTCAATATTTTTGACAGTCTGGATTTTGAAATATGTTAGTCAACAGAATCCTTGGTGGGCAGAGGAAATGACTTGCAAGCAGCTGACTTAAACAAAGGCAGTTTGGAATTAAATTCTCATTCAGTAAGCCGGCTGACCATTATTTGTATTTTACTGTTTGTTTTTGAAAGCTTTGCAAATGCTAAGACGGTGCGTGAAATGCTAACAGGGCTTTGATGTTTCCTGGCCCAGGCACCAGCCTCCCATCTATTTTGCAGTGAAATTTTATCCAACAGGAAAGCAGCTCACTGGATTAATGTAGTATCTTGTCAAGTGTAGGGAAGCCAGCTGTAAATCTCGTGGAGGAAAGACAAACAATAAGGAAGAGAGGATGAAAAAAAAATGTATTGCAACATTTCTCCCTCAAAGAACAAATGTACAAAATTCAGCAAATCTAACTGGCAGAGTTAACACTTCCAAGTAATCAGCAGAATTTGTCCTCTAGCTAACTTATCCTGAGGAGCATTAGCAACATAATAAATGAAGCCTCTTTCTAAGAATTATGCATATTGTATTGCATATTACAAGGCTTTATACAAATGAACAGAAAAGCAGATGGATTCAAGAAAGCTTAGTGAATGTGAGGTTTACTTGCTGTAAGTACACACCTGCACTCCAGAAACAGTGCTGCCCAAGTACTCAACCACAGCAGCCACAAAAGAACAAATTCTGTTGTAACATGTGACATAATGAGGCTAAGGCCTTAATTTATGGTGTTAGAACTGCCACAAAATACACTGAAGAATCCCACACATTTTTTAATCTCATTTTAATTGCTCGAGAGATAACTGTTGAAAATCCACATGAATTACTGAATGACTACACTTATTTCTCAATTGTGTATTGAAAGGTTCTCAAGAATTTTATCAAGCCAACAAAGTATTTTAGTATAGTTTGCCCTCCTGAAAAATATCCTTTCCCATTTAATTCTACTCTTTAGAATACCATTATCTCCTTGTATAATGCAGTAATTCTAATTGTGTTCTCAAGTTCTGTTCATACAGGCAGGTCCCCAATTGCTTTGGAGTTTTTGTTTGTAGTCCAAACAGATGCTAAATGGTTGCTTGAGGAATGTTTGGTTAGAGATTTTTAAAGTAAAGTATCTACTTGCTCAAAGCTTGGGGATATTCAGATCAGGGAGGGCTTGGAATATACAGAGAGAGTTACTACAGCCTGGAAATCAGAGTGAAGGTATATTTAGGGAGTTTGTTCAGATCTATCTTTGCTTATTATTTTGAAGCGTGTTTATGTGGATACATGTTCTGAACTAGACACAACAGAGCACATAAAATTATAGATTGTTAATCAGGGGAATTTTATCATCTATCCTCTTTGGAAGTGCTATAAATGAGACAAATATTTCTGCATTTTCATAAGGCATTAAAATTGATTTCCATTTCAACTGTGGGGCACTGCAATTGCAAATAAACTAGCCTGTCTATACAAATGACAGTGCTTTCTAATACTTACTTTTCTTCCTGCAAACTTCTCATAAACAAGCAGTAAAATGATCTCCATTCTAACTCCGTGGCTTTTCACAGCTTGTACACCTGCAGCACTGGCTTAGAGTACCTTGCCAGCAAAAAACAAGGCATCACTTCCAACTGCCAGCAGTTGCAAACTCACTGTTCTCATCACCTTCTCAGGAACCCTTAATACTCAGTATTCTGAGGTGAACTTAATCAGTACCATTTCAACCAAGAGAAAACTGTCAGCTCTGTTTTCCCAGGGGATAGGCAAACGTACCACCTGGGAGCGCCCAGGAGGAGTGTGGGGAGGGCCTGTCCCTCCCAGCATGGTCCAGGACACATGCAGCACCTCAGACCCACCTGTGCCAACTGACACCTTGCCACAAGAAAGCACACTGTGGTGGGAATGCCCTGAGCTAGTGCAAGCAATCGGCTCTGCGGTGAAGGGAACTGGAGGCCAGTGAGATCCCTCATCGGGGGGTTCCTCACTTTGTACTAGGGGTTGTCTGAGTGAGCCCCGGTGGGGCTGCAGCCTGTGGAGGAGGGCTGTGAGACATCTCAGCACAGCCACAGCAAGCAAACAGGGTTAACGAACCCTTGCCTCAGCACTCTGAGTCATTGCCTTCCTATTTCCCCAGGTAGAGCTTACAGTCCTGAGTAAAGCCAACGGTAGGGAAGAACAGGATACAAATCAGCCTGCTATCCAAGTGCCCCACTGATACTGTGTGGCCACTGAAACACATCATGAAATGCATGAAGTTGCAGAATAATTAGGAATTTGAAGTTAGTATTCTCCTACAAATGGAGAGAATCCTCTTTTCTAACAAAGGACACCAGGCCACATTAAAACAAGTTTGAGATAAAGCTAAGTACATTTCTAACCCTCATCAAGATGCAGAGCAAAAGAATTTCAAAGGAAGTGGGAATGCTTAGTAGTTACATATATACTCAAGTTTCACTATTTGAACATGACTTGAAAATATATCTGATATTTTTATCAAAGCAAAAACAATGTTCTAAGCAGACAGTACTAGAGAAACACCAAAATGACTTGTGTAAAATTAGTAAAAGAACAATTAAAGATATGCTTTTTACATTTAGTTTGCATTGTCTTTGCATTTGAATATTTTCTCATAAAGATAATGGTCTATATATTGCCTTGCATTCAGTAGAGTTAAATCAGCAATTGATTTGGTTTTGTATTCTTTCAGCTAAGAAAGCTGTAAATACCGGGATCCTGCCTGCTGTATGAACACAAATGGCCTCAGTGGAACCCTGCCAGTTTACAGCAGCAGAAAATCAAGGCCAGAGGATCAAAGGGTCTTTTCCAGAAGAGCAGGGATTTGTTTCCATGCCACCTTCTTCAAAAGGTTCTGAATTATCTGGTGAGTACTCTCCATACTGAAATTATTTTCTTTCAGTGGCAGTGTGTGTATATACAAGTATATATAATGATACCTTTGTGCATTAACAGAAATATATTTAGAACCATAATGATGTCTGAATCAGTCAGATCTGTCTGCATCGCTTTTCACGTCCTCAATTTTTATCTTATGCTTTCAAAACCATTATTTCATCAAGCAATTACTTTTCCTCTTACACCCACAAGGAGCAATTCAGAGCATCAATATCTAAGCTTGGACCATAACCATCCAAGGAAACAACCCTTAAGAATCTGACCCAGTGAAAGTAGTACTGACTTCTCATAAAAATCAGATTTCCTCCTCATGACTCAGGATCTATCAACACTGAAGTAGGAAACAGTCGCTTTCCTCCTGGTAACACCTCAGTAAGCAAAATGTCCACAGCTGATCAGGTCACTGTCTGAGATAGGTGCATATTTCTGCTGCACCTTAGACATCCATGAAGTCATGAACACAGAGGGATTAGAAAGACCCGTCACACAGCCTTCATTTCCTATGAGTTCACCTAGCATCAGAGATTTTACATTTCAAATCCTTTCACTGAGTTAGAAAGCCAGGCCCGCTCCTGTATGGAAAACTGTTGATCACAGCCTGAACCTCTGATTAATCACCTGAGGCAATGAGTCAGATGCAGGAGCACAGGTGAAGGTGTGCTACCAGAAGGGGTGGAGCCTGGCTGCACCTCTCCCACATCTCATTTTAAGGCTGACTACCACTAAGTCAGGATCTCTTTTTGTGGAGCTTGTTCCTTTGTGGAGTTTACTGCAAACCATAAACAGGAAAGGAGGATGTACCTTACTATGCTGAAAGCCTAAAATAATAAAGAGCAAAATATATATATTATTCAGACTCTAAAACATCTCAGAAATATACATACAAATCCAGGTAACTAACTCCATGTATATGTATAAAATTTAAAATGCACATCAAGTATGATCTTTAAAATGATGATTTGAAAATGGAGAAAAGGAAAATAAGCCTTCTCTATGTAGTCAGTTAAAAGTTACAAGCCCAAAATAGCCATCAGTATGTCTAATAAAGCCGACATGTCACGCTTGAAAAAGGTAGCCTACATTGCCTAATCTCCACTGTGCTGGAGATTATCATATCTGTCATTGCTAACAAAGAGCAATAAGAGCTAAAAGTAACATAAATGTAAGTAAATTATCCTCATTTCTCTACTTGGGATCAGTGTTACCAAAGAGTTCCCATTTTGTTGGGTGTTTTGCAGAAAAGTGTTTCTTTATATCTAATGGAACCATATAATGACTATACAGAATGACACTTATGGAGCTTAATAGGTACTCTGAACATTTGGTAAGAGAATCATATGCCCGTGAGAGAAGGAACTGAATGGCTGAATCTATCCCTCATGTACAGAAAAAGGCTGTTAATGAAATGAATAGGAAATACACTCAGTTTCCAGAGCTGATTTGGCCTGAAGATCATTAGGAACCCCTGGATAAGTTATCATTGATTATACTGACAACAGGACTCCAACACAACTTATCTACAGTTTTGTACTTCATACTTTTGTAGAAATGTATATACAAAGAGTGCTAAATTCATCATCCATTAGTCTTTTTGTAAAGCCACAAAAGCCCACCTTTACGGTTAATTCTTTGTTTTCAAAATAAAAAACTGTACAGAGCTCCCTTAAACTAAATATTCTTTACTGCAGTGAGAACACACATTAAGGAAGTTGCATTCCCCGTTTCTCTGTTGATGCCCTCAAAGGCTGACCCTGCTATCTTTATAAAGCAGCTTTCTATTCCTCCTCCTGGATTTACTTTTGGATCTCTTCCAGAATTTTTCACTCATCCCATTCTTTGTTCTTATAAGTTTCTGAGAGAGGAAGTATACAGTCTTTATCAAACTCCAGAGCTTGCTGAATTTCAGTGATGCTGAGTAGAAGTCATAAACCAGTACCCAGAATCATCTCAAAAAAAAAAAAAAAGTTAAATGTGACAGCCTCTCAATGCCAATGTCTTTAATGGATTAGATCACTGTGTTTCTTTCTGTCTGGATGGGTTTTTGTAGCACTATAAGTTCAATTGTCAGTAGTTACACAACAGCAATTTTGATCAACTCTTTCAAAAGAGTTTACAATTACCTGGCATATTTATGTCTCAGAAGATCTAAGGCAACTCAGAAGAAATAAAAAATATACCCCCAAATTTATTCACTGGTATAACCCCACATCTTTAAATCTTACAGTGACAGAGTCTATAGACCAACATGTCAGCTGCAAAAAGTTCTTTCAGCTCTACATTACTGAAAGAAATAAGCAAAGGCAGCTTTAGGACTAGCTTTAGGCTACTCAGTACCAAATATAAGCTAGAGTAGCCATGCCTGCTATTCTGAATCACACCAGCTTGTTTATGTCTCATGGAGCAATTATTCCAGCATGCCTAGAGGCTATATGGGCCTTACTCCAGTCAGGGATTTTACTTTATTATATTTATTTAACAAATGGGAATTTGTGGCTGTCATTTGAGACATCTTCCAGCTGCTTCATAGGACCTCAAAAACAACAAGGAAGCTGAGCAACAGTGAGGCCACTGATCTATGCAAAACTCCCTTTGGATGTAGGGACTGGCAGAGACCTCCTTAGCCAATCTGAATGCCTAAGTAAATCAGTGCACAAAATATAAAAAGATGGTAAACTCACTGCTGAAGGGCTACCATACAAGTGGCTTGGAGCAAGCACTGCCTTCCCATTCTGTGTTTTCATTCAGACTAAGACTAGGAGGCATACAGAAAGCCAATGTCAGGTTCCAAGGCACCTTGATGGAACACAGAAAATCCTGAGTGTGTAATTTACTTTCCACACAGATAAAAAGCATTTAGTAAGGGTACAAGAAGTTAGATTTATTCTCTAAAATGCTATTTCACCAGCATTGCACAGAATGCCATTCAGAGTGCATCTGATTTAGTCTTCAGCTTCTGCTGGACTTTACATCTGTCCCTTTTTCTTCTCTTCAGACAATTCTTTCATGGGCATCAGCTCAGCATCAGAGAACTTAGGGGTCAGTGCCACATTGTCATAATCAAATTCTTCATCAAGTAAGAATGGTTGAACATCATCTCCCAGCAGCTGTAATGAACAAAAAACAGATACATAAACAATACTGCTGCAAGTAATGATAAGGAAGCTCAAAATATAAACTTCTAATTAATATTTAATTAAACTATTTTTCTGACTCCAGCACTCTCAGCTGATTAAGCTGTTTTTAAGTAAAAGAATAAATTCAATTATTCAATTTGACCTAATTTAAGCCATTTAATGTGCCCCATTTGTACTGTTCTGTATCTGAATGAATATCATTAGCTAATTTTGCTTGAGGCAAGGAATCTGAAAACCTTTGCACACATCTATTACAATTTTGCCGCTTGTAGAGACAGGGCTGTGGGGATATGGGTAAGTTATGTCCAGTGATGTTAAATTTCAAAGACAGATTCCATACCCTTAAAATTTGGGCTAGTATCACACAACACCTCAGTGTACATTCATCTGATACTAATGTAAAATGATGTCCAGAACACAGTTTCAGCAAAAAAAAAAAGGCCTGGAATATGCAAAATGACACAATCAATGTTCATGCTATTATAATTTTCACCATCTCAGACATATGTAATTAGTTGGTTTGGATTTCTTGTGTAATGAACATAGAGCCTTACTGCACTTGCCAATATTTTCTCTGTTGACATATTGTTCAGCATTTCTGTACTGCTTCTCACTGAAATACCTTAGAATAAACTTTCTGCCTATAAAATAATGAACACAAATAACTACAGCAGGATGCCCACTCAAAAGGAACTGCAGGGAGCCACAGCCCAAAAGGTTTATAGTAAGCAGTTTCATAAAATGAGTTCCAGAAATACACAGGAGATACATCCTCACTGCCCAAACTGCACAGGAATATTCTTTATCCTTTTAGAAATTAATATAAAATATCTAGAAATTTCAGCTGTGACAGATAACTTATCTCCTCAAGAGCCCCATGTTTCAAAGTCTTATTTACTTCAGTAACAAATCAGCACAGCATTTAAAACACTTGTTTTTAAACACTGGATGAATCCCCTCTGAAGCTACTTATGCACATAGTAAAAAGAAATGCCTCCTATTTATAGCCTCAGAAGCTACAAAGAGCACAATAACAGTACTTGATAGAGCAAATACTCAGCTACAAAGGAATATGTTTCAACACAGTCACCACCACTAGTTCTGCATTTTCACCAATAATAAGAGCGTGCATGCTGCGCTCAAAATCTGCACCAGCAGAGGTGACCACTGTTCAGAATCACCACTGCTGAAACACCACCCACCGCCTCACTGTGCTCACATCCTCTGTTTGGTCTCCACAAGTGTTCAGCAATTATCAGAGAATGTCAGTGAGTACCATTTTTCCTACATGGAGAAATTCATTGACACACCTTCGCTTCGTATGCATTTCTATGTCAGACACCATTTTATGAGACTGCCTCTCTGCTGCCATCTGTCACAACAACATGTAATGGAAGACTGGTGGGAAGGTTCAGTCTCTACTACTATGCCACCAACAACTGTCTCTGATTTCTTGTGCCAATGTAATAAAGAAGGCATTACTTTCAGAGCAGCACATGTATTTGAAGTTAAGAATAGTCTCACTTGTTTTGCAAAATGCAAGAAAGAATATTCAGAATCTTATGGCCACTGCTCAATTTAGAAGACACAGCATCAACACAAGTTCAGTTAACGTTCTGTCAGAAGCTGCAGTGACATAGTTCATGCCATTTAATAAATCACAGAAGTAGTACTAGGATTCCTCTCCAGTGGCAGGGCAACCAACAGACACAGCAGTGAATATCCTTTAAAGGATGCTTTATTAAGTAAACTCCAAAATTGTCTGACTGACCAAGAAATATTTTTCCAGTTTTATTAATCATCTACATTGTTTCATGTTCCATGGACCTAGATTACACTGGCTTCCAAGACACTGGAGCACATAAATCATCTTAGATGCAGACCCATAGACACTGGCATTAACAAATAAGAAAAGAGAATTTTGTAAATAGAGTTAATAGAGTCCACAGTCTAACTCAGGTAAACCATCATTAACTTTTATAAAAAGACATGACATAAATATTTATATAAGACAAAGCCTGCAAACAAGCACTCTTTCATGTTAGGGATACAGTCAACTCCTTGACCTCCTCATCACATTTATGTCCAGTTTCTTTTTTTCCATAGGCAAATCCTCCTAAAATTCTGTATTGGTAAGGATACCAGTAGCTGGGTAATGACTGGTGACAGCAATTGCAATTCATTAGTGCTACATTAGCAATTTCAGTAGTACTTACCTATTCTTTGGGAAAATACAAAACACTTCTAAAATATGATGTAATATGCAAACAAATTTTTCTATTAGTTTGGTTGTAACAATATTTTTTACCACATCTAAAAGTAATTAAGCTTAGAATAGTTAAAGTTGCAGTGTACCCTCGCAGGGATTCTACAAGAACAAATCTATCTTTTCTCTGCTTACAGAAACCATACAATCATTCACTGTGCCCTTGTATTGAACTTCGTATCAATCCAATAACATTTCATGCAAATGCAGATAAATACTGGAAAAACTTGTATAAAAAATCTCAAACCCAAAATGGTGCATGGAGATGGATGCCAAAGTAAACCATATCTGATTTCACTACTACCCATTTTTGTTACACATTCACTGCACACTGAAAAGTTTATTCACATTACGTATTTATCAGCGTGCTTCATTTCTCAAACAAGTACTCAAAGCAGTGAGGATTCTTTCTTTCTTCTTCTCCCAAGAAGCTATTCACTTCAAGCTTCTACACAGATAAGTAGTATAAATTTTTTATACTGCAAGCTGCAAATTTGATCTGTTTCAAAAGGAAGACATTTCACAACAGAACACAGAATCCTATGAGCTGATCAAGTTATTATCATGTTATTTTTTGCCTAAGGAGCTGAGAGAAATATATGAATTTCAGGTCTCTAATTTAACATCTAATTGAAATCTTTTTGAGAGCTCTCTGGGAATAGAATTCTGCTCTATTAGAAAACTGCCAGTTTGCTTAAGATTGCTGCCATGATTTACTCTCTGAAGAAAATAATTTTCATTTACAGTTCCCGCATGTCCAAATTAATGTTCATATTAATAACTAAAGTATTTTGCTGGAGGTTGCTTTACAAAGTAGTTTTGTAAATAAAATACATTAAAGTTCAGACTTTCAAAATAACTGACAACAGAGTTATTATTATTAATCTGTGTGGAGTTACAGTTAACTCAGCAGTTTGTCCCTGTCCTTCCAAAAACCTGTATTTTTATATAATTACAGCACTCCTAAAATCCACTTGCTGGAAATATGTGAAGGATGCACATACACCCTTGAGCTAGGGCCACTGGACAATAAATACATCATGGTCTGTTTTCCACTACTGCTTCATCACCCTGGACAACTCACTCAATCTCTGTCTTTACTGGTCTCTGAAAAGATACAGCTCTTCCATCTTCTTTCACTTAGTCAATCCTGTTTGAAGTTCTCTCTCAGTCTTAAGGGCTATCAGTAAAATCTCAAATCACAGGAAGTCAGTGTGACCTGCACTTCAGGTTTTAGATGCCATCATTCCACAGATAAAATGATAAAAAGAGGCACAATAAATACTTTTTTGAATGCTCAAAATACTTTCTAGAATTCTCAAACTAAATGCTAACAATGGAGAATAGAAGGGCAGAATTCATCTTTCCTAATCTCAGACATAGAGAAGTTAAATTTCTAGATTAAAGTAGCCAACAAAGAACCAGCCTGACAGTCAGCCTCTGATATCAAACAGATATATTACATCTTAGGACAAATGCTGACAGCAAGTGGGATAAATCACTCTCTGGAGGTGCTCATCTCTTCCTCCTGACGACAGCACTAAATTAGGCTAAAAGCAGAGCTGAAGTCAGGTGAGATAAATCCCACTTTGAATGCATGTGAGCAGCGAGAGCATGAAAAATACACATTGAACTCAAGTCAAATATATGCAAAGGGAAAATAAGAACAAATAAAAACCTAGATATTAATACATAGAGTTAATTTTAAAAAAATATGAAAAAGATATACTACATAGAGATAAAGGAGAGAATAAATATCTGGGCAGAGGGAGTATATGTTCTATATAATATACGTCAATCATGAAAACAAACAATCATTGTTTCTGCTCTTTCACTTCAGATTGGTCTATGGAAGGTTATGTATACTGTGCTGTATATATTAAAGTTTGGAACATATATGTATGAAATATATATTGAATTTATAATACGTTTCTAAAACCAGCAAAATTGCTGACCAATATAAATAATTTCTTGCGTCATTCACTAAGCTGTTATTTAATTATTAGGTGAGTTGTATGCTAGCTTTTAACAGAACTTCTCTTTGCACACTAAACTTTCCCTAGCAATAAATTCCACTGAAGTCCCTCACAAATAGGTCCACAGCAAAGAAATTCTCCTACATTGAAATAAGATTGTTTATTTTTCTTAGGAAATTGTTTCCCATTATATCCTGTGAAAACAAAATAGGTAGCCACATTCTGTTGCCTTTCCCTAGCAGAGCTGTTTTGTTGGGCAGAGAACAGTCATTTCAAAATGTTGCCAGGGTAAATCTTTTTCTTAAGCAGTCCTGCCATAAGCAATGCAAGACTTAATTTTCACAGCGATGACAATTTAAAGCACTGAGGGATTTTAAAATAGACCTGTTCAGTCCTGACAGTTCTAAAAATCAGGCCACATTTCTAATACCTAAGTGAAGGCACTAAAATGCACATAATCTAGGGAAACTACTGACTTCATTTTGAGAATTGTGTCAACTGGTACCAACCAAACACTTGTGAAAAAATGCATTAATGTAATAATAATACTCTATTTCCATTTCAAATCCACCTATTTCTGAAATTGAAGTGAATTCTGTGTGCGGTAGAATCTTCAGTTATTTTTCATGAATTATGTTAAAGAGTCACATGCAGTCATTTATGAATTCTGCAGTAACAACCCCCCTTCTTTGGTTTTATAAAGAAGTTATCAAATGAGCAAACTATAAAACCTCATACTAAGGGTTTTTGTGTGCCAATGGATATTTCTTAAGGCAAAAACTTTGAATTACATCAGTCCTTAGGGAAAAGTGCAAATATTTTTATTCACAGAATGGAATGCACCAGAGCTAGAAAGGTCATTTTAAAACATTTACTTTCTCCCAAAGCAGGCTTGTTCCTTACAGTGAAGAGTTTATTGCAAAGAATCAAACACAATTCAACTCAAGAAAGGAGGCACTATAGGCACTGTTATAGCATCAATCCTTCACTGGTCACATATCATTATCGTTTATGGTTTAAACCCCATGGGATATCAATAAACATATGATATCAAAACTGCCCCATTTTAGCCGGCAGCGAGCTTCAGCTTCTATTACCATGATCAGGCAAGGGAAAAGAACTATGAAAAAAAAAAAATTTCAATAGAAACATCCCCAAAAGCTAATGCTCACAATGACTGTTTGGATAGGAAGCTAAATGACTTAGAATAAGCCTGTGAGCAATCCACACCTTCTGTTCCACTTTGAAAAGTCCTGGAATTCTGAGAGAAAATGGCAATTGTAAATTAAAGCATGTATTGATTGTGTCTGATTAAGAGACTGAGATTCCATAATGCAAAGCTGTTCACACCAGTCATAGACAATACAAATCCTCAGCAGCATCATACCAGCACTTATTTCCAAAGGAACAAATCCCAATTCTGATCACAATATATCCTAAATCCTTTTTTGTTTTCAGTGTCACATTAAAGTGATCATTCACTACCTCACTGTTGCTAAAAAATGACTCCCATATTCAGCTCAGTGAGAACTGAATGTTGTTTTAAGATCATGTGATCACTGGGATATTAAATGGCACATCACTCTTCGTAAGTTACCATTTGTTATAAGGTCAGAAATGCAAGAGTTTACTTGAATATTTTTTTAGTTAAACCAATTAAATATTAAAAAGACCACATACAGTTTGGAGCCTTGAAGTCCACATCTTGAAAATGCACGATAATGCAATAAGAAAACAACATTTTTTTATTCAATCATTTATCCCAATGCTTAACGTATCTAAGAATTTGCTTTTTATTCAAAAATTAATATTATTATTTTTTAACTCACAGAAGCTCTTCACAACCTCTCTGTTCTTGTGGAAATAACATTGGAAGCCAAGAGGTTAAAAAAAAAAAAAAAAAAAAACAACAAACTAATAAAAATATGGCCTCATACCTCTTCTCCTTTGTTGTCCAGAGGCTGTGGAACTGAGGAGGTTCTGAGCTTCCGCTGAATGGGCTTTTCCAAAGGAGGTGTACAGCAAGTCTCTATCTCTTCCACCTCTCCTGGAAGAACAAATGACTCTGCTGAATAAAAAATAATTGATGTTAGCCTTCAATTCAATATATAAAATAGCAAAATCACATATAAATCCCATAGTACTTAAATGTAGAGAGAGGTTTTTTAGTTGTAAGTGTAGTATACTGATCATTGCATAATATTAGGCAGCTACCTTGAGAACAGATACATACACTCCTGGGCTAAAATCTAAGTAATAAAATATACTGTACTATGGAAAAATCGAAGTTGATTAAGTAGATGGTTAGCTCTTCTTTCTTGAGGACACTGCATAGAAATTCTGCTGCTAGACATGCCCAAACTCAGAGAAAACTTGTGATTAGATTTATGTCTTTCATAAAGAGGAAGTAAAGTCCTGAGCAAACATACAAATAACAGACTGAATTATAGTCTTACTATTGATTACCTGGGCTATCTATTTCAACTCTCTTTTCCTAGAGTTTCACCATCTGTACATCGGGCATAAGGAATCTTTACAAACATCTGCTTTCATATTAATCTCCTGAAGTGTTAAGTAAGCAACACCTGATAGAAGCAATAATATTTCCCGTTATGATGCCAGATGACTCATGTCCAAGGATATTTTATGGAAGTTTGCCCATCCCTGAACTTTCCAATGAGAGGCACTTAAGAGGAGTTACACATATCTGGAACATGCAACCTTTCTATATTGGCAAGATTTGGACCACAGTTCACAAGTCTACAGACTTTCTGAATCACTTCTGCTTTCCACACTTACAGAAAATGTTCATACTGGGAATAGCGAGTTTGCTTTCTGTGACAGCTCAGAACGATATGCCTTAGGTTTAGAAATATCTTTTAACGTGAATCAGTCTCAGCCCTGCTACAGTACAGATGCATCCATCTTGTCTCCATAATGTTTTTATATGAAGAAACTTAAGGAAACCATATGTCTTGCAATTTAGTTGAAGGATTATGTAAATCAACCTACTATTTTTTCTGCCTGCCGTACAAATTTCCTTACAGCTTTATACCAGATTTTTGTGGCTTATTTTTCTCTTGAAATCTCAGAATAAACTTTCAAAGCATTGTTCAAATGTCAGTTAACGGAACCAATGAGAGGGCAGATAGATGCAGAGTGAAAAGGAAGAAGTGGCTATTAATCTCTACCTGCACACTTTCACCAGAGCAGAGTGGTTACAGACCTCTTATCTTCCTGTAAATCCACATTTGAAAATAAAGATTTCCTACCTAGGTATTCTTGAAAGGTACATAATGAATTTCTTCATTTACTTTTTTCTTCTAGCATCTCTTTATATTTTCAAAGCCTATCCACTATCCAATTCAGACTTGTAAAGTAGAACATTCTTTAATAAAGAGTGGAATCTATTCCTTCTGGTATCTCATTCCTGGACTTATGTGTTTTGCTTCATGATTCACAAATAAGTGGTTTTCAATTTTCATCTCTACCCTCTTGGTTGCTTATACCTATCTCCAGTCATCTATGTGCTTTCGGTCCCTGTCCTCAGCATAGTATCTGATCTTATTCTGTATCAGTTATATGAGAAAGATTTCTGAACAAATTGGAAAGTAAAAATAAAATATACATACTATGGCTTCACGCACACACTGGAACTTCTTTTTTCAGTTTTTCATGAACAAGTGTCAAAATTATTTGTAGGACAGAAGTGAGAAGTGAATGGTCATTTAAAGGCAATGGCAACTTCTGCTATTGTTTCAAACTTGCACCCCTAATATATACCCTCCCTGAAGAGAGGAAAGCCTGGACACCAAGAGGTTTATATCACCTCCTGAGGTAACGCCCATTATTTCAGTACCAAGAGCAGCTTTTTCCTCACAACAGACCAGTCTGTGGAGAGAAGATGAAGAGGAAACACTTATGTAACTGCCTGGCAATGGCTCAAGAAGACATCTCTTAAAAATTGGGACAACAGAAGGAAATTTATTTTTGCTTTTAGCAAGAAGTGCTTGTCATACTCAGAATGTCAATTCCAATTTTTTAAGGCTCGTTAGTAATGCAAACAGTGTTTCAGATTTCCTTCAATCACCCCATAAGAATGTGGTAATCAACCTTTGTTTGCCAGTAGACATGCCAGAAATGAGCTTTGTCTCTCTATCCTGGCTGCGTGACAGCATATGCAAGTCTAATCGGTAAATGCTGCTTTCCCTGATAATGTTTAATCAAGAAACTCCTTCAGAGAGAAAAATTAGAGAGTTTTGACAGTACTCCTTCTCAATGGGAGCTCCCAAAGGAACTGTAGGCTATTGTAAGTTCTAGCCAGTACCTCACAGCTGATTTAGGTTGATGTTACAGCACTAGTGGATGATGATCCTAATTAAGCTGCTAATTATGTTCTCTGTGGAGGTGATTAATTAGCAACAGGAATGCCATGGATATTGCCAATGGCACTGTATATAGAGATAATTGAGAAGGCAGTGATATCAAAAATATGGGAAGACAATGAAGAATCATCTTCCTGGATGACATGGCAGCACTCTTCTACAATACTGCTCGAGTCCAGTGCAGTTTACCAGAACTGATTTGGAAGCCGAGAAATTCTCTTTAGCTCTTTTGCTCCGTGTGACTGGCTCACAGAAAGTGATTACTAACTACATTTGCAAAGACTGCTAAATTGTTTTTTTAGATTCAGTTTGTACCATTGATGTTAATTATAAGTATAGGGAAAAAGTAATCTGTTGGCAGAAAACTGATCTGAACCCTCAGGAATGAAGGAGTTTGCAGTTATCTATCTTTACTGAGCCAAGTGATGCACAGCTATAGATAGGCCACTGCAGGCTTCACCACTTTCAGACACTACGTTTGGCAAAAATTCTGTTGATGGGAAGCTGAGGAGGAAGGTAGTGCTAACAAAAAAAAAAAAAAAAAGAAAACTTAAAAGCTAAATTTTGCCTCCTCTCATCCTCAGGCTTCAGGCTGTTAGCCCCAAAGAGCTTTCTAGTGTGAAGTCATCCTGAGGCAGTGTTAAACGGGTTGCAGAGATGAGAGGAGATAAAAAGGAACAGATTCGTAGGTTGGGTGGAGCCCAATACTTAAAAAAAAAAAAAAAAAACCAAAAACATCCACAGAACTCTGAATCTTGTTCCTTAAGATGATAAAATAAAAAATAAGTTCAAAATACAAATGGGAACGCACAGATTATGGAAAATAAAATAATGCCAAATATTGCACAGAGAACTGTTTAGTTAAATAATCACAGTCATTCAGGTTCTCCTTGTTTTCTATGGGGCAGCAGAAAATGCGGACCATGAAAAGACAAGCTGTGTATCCTTACTCACACATTTAATGAGCTCTTTTTTAATATTCTCCTGTATTTAAAGAAGGCTACACTCAAGGTCCCTAGACACACTTCTCACATACTTAGCATTTTGTATAAATACTACCTACTATTATTACCTAAGTATCCTTTGAGCCCTACAGCAAGTGATTTGTCACCCATCCTGGAAAGGAATTTTGTTGCCAAAACACAGGTACTAGGCATTCTCCATCTGTCCCTGGAGAAAGCCTCATCATTTCTATTGTTGACTTAAGCTACTTACAGATTAAATTCAAAGAGAAAAAGCAATTAAGCAGTCCACCATACGCATGCTGTCGCTCCACTATGGGTTAAAGCTATGATCTAGGGCAGCAATTTTCCTTTGCCAATCCTCATTTGCTGAGCCAAAGATTCACAGTGAAAAAGTACTGCCTTGCTTTCAGGCTTGCAGCCCAATGCTGTCTAATGAAAACAGTTACAGTGAATTTGCATACTGACTAAATATATGGGCTACTTCTCATATCAGAAGCAGCTGTGTTCACACTGTAAAAGATACCTGGCTTAGCAAAATAATAAATAAGTAGCAGAATGATTCATAGAATCATAGAACAGTTTGGGTTGGAAGGGACCTTTAAGACCATCTAGTTCCAGCCCACTGCTATAGGCAGGGACACCTCTCCTTCTAGACCAGACTGTTCACAGCCCCATCCAGCCTGGCCTTGAATGCTTCCAGGGATCCATAACCTTGCTGGGCAACCTGTGCCGATGTCTCACCACCCTCACAATGTAGAGAGGCAGAATCACCTCCCTCGACCTGCTGGTCATGCTTCTCTTGATGCAACTCAGGATACAGTTGACCTTCTGGGCTGCAAGCACAAAGTGATTCTCATAGAACATCCTCCAGAAGGCACTTGGCTGTTTTAACACCTATTTTCTACCATGCTTTTCACACCTTCAGCTTTGAGCCAATTCTCCTTAAGTGTGAATATTTATTGCACTAATGTACAATTGCTAACTCAGCTAAATTATCTGCCCTTAAAGTTAAATGAAGTACAGAGATGCTGAACAGTTGCCAATATCAAGTAGAGATAAAAGCTTGCTGTAATTATATTAGAAAGGTATATTTTTCACTGGGTGTCCTAGCTTGTTCTGCCAGTATGAGCTCATTTGTCTGACATAAAGGTGGCAACATTTAAAGAGATCAGCAACAGAATGCCTTTCATATTTGATTCACGCTTAGCCTTACTTATAAATTAATTGGAGTCCTTCAGAATTAATCCTTTATTAGAGTGGCCATTAGTGATATTTTATATTCATTATGGCAAACAAGAGTAGCAAATACCATTTTACATTTTATTTTGCATGTTGTTGCTGTTATAGAAATGAGGTTACAGATCTCTCTTCATGAAGCCTATCAAGTGGATTTTAAGAGAACTACCAAAATACAAGGTCTGTTTTCTGCATGATGATTTAGGAGTTAAGGGGGTCTTTTATGTTGTTTTGTTGTGGGTTGTTTTTTGTTTTTTTTTGACTGAACAACCATCCTCCATTGAAGCCTTGGGCAAGAACCAGGCTGTGCATTTCTGAGGTATAAGTTTTGTTGCTGTTTACTCTCCTTACAGAGCATAGACAGAATAATTAGCTTCTGACTGTGCAATATTGCAATGTTATAAAATACAATCTAAATGCTTAATGTCATTAGTCGGCACTCTTGATTGCTTAGGAGATGATGCAGCTGCTTTCTGCACAGAAGCAGTTTGTGCAGTGAGGGCTGTCTTGTGGGAAGGGTTGAGGACAGCAAATACTGAAAGCCTAATCAAATGTCAAGTTGGAAAAAACCAAACTAGTAGTTAGCATAGTGATAATCTGAAGTAGTGGTGATATGATAATAGCTTTTATTATGGTTTATTGTTACCATTAAAAGCCATAACTGAAAAATTTTCCCAAGTTAGTTTGTATGAAGTTGTATTCAGACAGTACAAGCAGATGATCTTTTTTGTAATTTTCATCTTGTTCAAATGCAGTGTGTTTTACGAGAAGGCTTCTAAATGTATGGGATTAGCATTTACTCCTGCAAACTGAAAGGCTCGTGGACAAGACAAAGGTCTGCAATGGTCCAGAAAGTGGACTCCAAATTCTTTCAGTTCTTTTTCATCACCACCCTGCTTGCTGGGGACTGTTGGGCTTATTTCTCATCTTCCAATTTGTGGCCTGCTTTGAACTACAGGTATCTGATGACACTCCTACTAAACTAGATTTAGAGAATCCTTATTTCATCAGTGAAATGCAAATAAAGGCTTCCACCAGTGAGTCCCAGTTTTAATATGATAATTGAAGATAAACACAGAACAATGAGAACAATTTTCTAAAAGGGGGGAAAATGGGGAGAAGAACAATGCACAGAAAATAAGTTTTCCATTTCTGTACCTGACACAGGTCACCAATCTCACTCTCCCTTTTCTACTATGCCCAGTTTAAAGAAAGATTGTAATAAACCTGACTTAGGCTGGTTTATTGTTTTCTCGTGAGTTACAACCAAGCTCTAAATATTCATCATTTCAAAGTCCGTAAGCCCTCTGACTTCATAAGAATTCTGCACATACAGAAAGAGAAGACTAATCAAAGTTAATGGATTAGACAGACTAATTACAGTAACAACTAAGGACCAAAGTCTTCTCTGTCACAGCATCTTCCAGTGATCTTAAGCAAAACTTTTAAACTGTATGGCTTGGTTTCTTTGTGCAGTCACAAGTATAGATAAGGAAAATCACCAGAAGGTGTTCCATTTTGGTAGAAGTTAAGACCACGCAAGTACATGTAATAGACAAATAACTGCAAACATAATATTTCTATATGCTTTTCAGTGTCAGGAGAGTTAATTTTTTATAGTCATAATGTAGCAGTTCAAAACAATTCAAAATGCTTATAGTTTGAATTCTTAAAGAAGTTCACTGTGCATTAAAGGTAATTCTCATTCATTTTAAGCCCAGGATGAAATCACTATAATGAGTAGGGAAAACATTTTCATTAAATATTTCCACTTCATAGGATTCTCTCTTAGCACCCAATTTACTTCGTGGGTTACACTTTGTAATTAAAATAATTTCTATACAAAACAGAGGAATAGGAAAATGTAGGAAAGTTGCCACAGAAAGTTGAAAAACCTTGAAAAAAAATCACTGCCTACCTGGTAGCTTAATGTCTCGTCTTACAGAGAGAACATAAATACATTAATCTGGTGAATATGGGAAATTGGGAATATTTTCTATCAATGGAAGAATGGAGGGAAAATATAATTTTTATGAGATAAACTGTTCTGCTAAATAATGTTTCAGAATCAATAAATAGAATAAAAAGTAATGTCCATAATGTGAATCCAAAGACAATGATTGTGAATATGAAGAGGAATAAAACCTACCACCGCATGGCCCTCCATCTATGTCAGCTTCTAAGTAATGGTCCACCTGCAGTGAAAAAAAAAATATATATGAAGTGGAAAACAGATCAAATTCCTTTCAGTACAAACTACTGAAAGGCAGAAAAGCATTAAATTGTCTTCTTCATCACCTAGATTCTCCTCTGTATTTTTCCAAGAAAGAATATGATTTATTTTTTTTTTCAATGTGAGACTCAAAGGAAAAACTTCTAAGTGTAAACAAAGGATTGCAGCTGTTGCATACTGACTACAGCGAAAGGAGCTCAAGCTGAAGAGCAACCTTTTCAAAAACTTGGTAGGAAGATGGAGAAGTAAAATATTTTCAAAGAAGAATGCTATTCTGAGGATTCGCAAAGGCACTACATATGACACAGGCACAGCTTAAACTGGAAACAAAGCACACTTGATCTTTCCATATTTGATATTAATATTGAGCTGAATGGAAAATGAAAAAGCTATGAATTATGAAAATCTTAATGCTTCAGCTTTGGACATACCACTACTGTTTTTATCAGGCTGATACCCGCTGAAAACAGTCCATACTGTAGAACAAGTATCACAAAAAGAGTTGTTTGGTATTCAGGGTAGCACTCTGAATAGACACAAATGTGAGAGTCAAAGAGCTTTCCCAGCCCATCTGTAAACAGTGTTACAACAAAGGATTTATTTACTATGCACAGTAGAGTCTTCTGTGTTTCTGTGCAGTAATCAGGGCTGCTCTTAGATCATTTTTTTCCAAACTGATTTGGCACTATTGTGTTACACAACCTTTATACTTTAATAGCACATGTTCATTAACACTTGGAAAAGAAATTTGGAGGATGATGGTCTCATTCTTCTTTCTCACAGATGTGAAAGAAATACACTGTCAAGCTGCAAATGCTTTGTTTGTACATAAAGCAAAATTCAGTGACGTTCAACTCATAATCTCCAGTTTGAAGAAAATGAAAGGAAACCTCACCTGAGCTCGTTCAGATAGACTGAGGCCATTTCCATCAGAGCCACCAGTTTTCCAGGTCTCATTTATGACCTTCTGTAGATAGATGTGCAGAAATATGCATGAAACAGAACCAAAGCAATAGTCAAGTTTATTTATACCCTTCCTGATTTACACACACAGATTCTTGAGAGTGATTAAAACTGATTAAAACTTTTATAAAGTGAATGCAGTGCTGCTGAAAATAGAATGCATGTAGGTAATCCTTTGAAATTCCACATGGGACCAGACTGAATTAGTATAAGTAATCACACTATGCCAAAAAAAAGCAACATTTGGAATAGAAGCATTGTTTACAAATGCAGTCTTTCCCCTTCTTTCCTCAAGGGAGGTTTAAAGGTTACTGTGGCCAACTTAATGTATTAAAGTTTCTTCCCACTACTATTCTAGCGGCTTTTCTGATGCATTTTACTACTACTGTATTTGTTTCTAAAACTGCTAGTGTGACAAAAATGTGGCATCATGGCTGAAACTTTATTTGCTGTAGCAACAAGGACCAGTATTAAGATTTTCCTTAACATAAAGGATAATGGAAGCTTCACACTGCTTTACAGGGCAGAAAAACAATTCAAAGTAGCTAAAAGAAGAGACCTAAAGGCCATCTATAACAGTGAAGCAACCATACTCTTCATGAGATCAGTGGCAAAAAGATTTTTGTCATTTTTGTTATACAATCAGCTGATAGAATGTGACTGTTTAAAAAGCCTTGCTTGATTCTACCTCAAAGGCATGTGTTAGTAAAGAGAAAAATGACAGCTTTTTCTCTTTGACTGAGGCCCAGCAGCGCCATCTTTTGAAGTCACTGAAGTGTGCTGCTCTGTACATTGCACAAAATGACCTTCTACTTCATTTCTAATAAGAAGCTTAATGAATGGAATTTTCTATTACAGGCAAGATTGCATCTTGATTTTTTGTTATTCATGAAGAGTGGTAGAAGTTCTTAAGAAGTAGACTCAGATTTCCACTTTGCTCTCTCAAGATGATGTCTGTGGTTTTCCTGTCCCTACACATTCCTAATCTCACAGGTCTCCAAAGATTAAAAAGACCTCTGGCCTGCCTAATATTTACTTTAGGCAGCTGAAGCAACAGGATTCTGTATTTTCTAAAATCCTCAAGCAAAGTAAATATGTGCATGCTGGTATCCACACACTCAAGTCTTTTGCCAAACCTTATCATTAAATGCAGTTTTGAGTGAAAGCCTAACAATGTTCTTTGCGGGGCTCCTTATTTATTAGTCAGATTAGGACAGCTTTGCAGTAGAGAAAATGCCACTGTCAAATGTGATCCCTGCAGGTGCTTCTGTAAGCATTACACACTTGGGTAGTATTTTAAATATTTGCCTCAGATGGGATAATGCCATCAGCATCTAACATTTAGACAGTATATCTCTCCTTATTTTTATTTCTTTTAATCTTTTTGAAACTGATACTTGTCCACACAGACAAATGTTAACTTCCTACCTTATTCTCATTTGGAGTCTGTGGTGGGAAAGACACGAGCTTTTCTTTGCTTCTTTCAGGTAAACCATCCTTTTTATCTCCATATGAGATCTCAGAAGCAGAAAACGATTTTCTTAAGGACTTTTTACGTCCTTGGATTGTCTTCCTCTCTTCTTCTGCAAGGAAAATCATATTACATCAGTTAATACAACGGCACCATCCACGATAAAGAAAAGCATATGATTTTCACTAGACGTTATACCAACTTCTTTCAAATATTCACTTCTCATCTTATGCTTAGAACTTTCATGTGCATGATATACATCTGCTTTGCAATCTTTATCATAAAGCTGAATATGCAGTTTGAACTCCTAGTGAATAAAGTATGACCTATTCCTTGATACAGAAAAACTCATTGTTGAAAAAGTTCACAGTATGTAGAAAACTTTACATACCTTCATATACCTATCTATCTGATAGGTTACCAAGAACAGGAAAATGCTCTGAATTTATTATCTATTGCTGTAATTATCTGATCCAAAAATTCTTGTATTTTCTACCTCAGTATCTTGCTATCGCCCTGTTTATACTCATGAATAGCCCAAACACATGCTCCTGTATGTGCATCCCAACCATTAGAGCAAACATCCATGTTGTCTGGTATAGAAGTCAGCCCTGGCAATTCATT
This sequence comes from Coturnix japonica, assembly GCF_054131305.1. Taxonomy (NCBI): domain Eukaryota; kingdom Metazoa; phylum Chordata; class Aves; order Galliformes; family Phasianidae; genus Coturnix; species Coturnix japonica. Next base: position 19,758,591 of record NC_140667.1, on the reverse strand, counting down.
TTTTATAGCTGTTACTGACACCAGCTGTGGTCTGCCCAGGTCCACAATCTGCAAAGCTCTTGGGTTTCCAGATGCACCATTGCCAGAACCTCCACCAGACCAGGACTATGTGATGAGATGCAGTGACAGGTTGTATAAGCTATTATCACTTTAAAGTTTGTAGAAAGAGGACAGCACACAATTTGCCACCAGAAAGGTAGAGCCCCAGATCGTAATCTGATAAAAGGTTTCTGCTTAGAAAGATGTACAATCCTAAAAGGATGAGAAAGCAAACTTCAGGGTCTGGCTTCCTACGCTGTCTTTGACACTGAGCAAAGAACTGCTCTCTTTATCACAAACCATATCTAGCTTCTGTATCTTTATTTAGTAATACACCTCATTTGAGCTGAGACCTTTAGGTACTGCTGCTTTCAGTGTTTAAAACCTACACTAGCAACCTGACTGGCCAGGAACAATTTTGCAAGAGAAGATTTGTTTCTGTGATCAGACTAATAAACAGCCACATGCCAGTGGCATTTAATTGTCAAAAGTTGAGGTTCTGAAATTAAAGACTAAATATAGATGTTTTTGAAGGCTTTCTTCTTTTAGGGGATTCTTCTGTTGAAAATCAGACTGGAAAAAAATTTTGACATTGTACTGACAGAAGACTGGGATACCTTCTCTATGTTTCTTCTATACATCAATAGTGGCTAATTGGGCCCATGGTGAAAATAAGGAAGTATTCCGAAATATAAGTGAGTCAGCGATAATTTCTGATACCTTTCATACCTTTTAAAATGCCATGTACAACAGAAGGAATGACAGGACAACTCCTACTTCTTCTGTCCATCCTACCAGACAGGTCTCTGTGGCACAGAACAGCCAGCAAAAATTATGACACAGCAGTGACATCATGGATGGAACCTCCACAGTGCAGAGTGCAGCTGAGAGCTGACTAGAGATCAAGACAAGCATATGCATGGAAATTTGGATTTCTAAACTCACACTGAATGTTTGCCCACAAAGTAGCTAAAAAAAAAATACTAATTGTAGCCAAAATAAAACTGCCTTTTTGTTTAATAAATAAATAAATAAATAAAAATCCACTATAAAATATGGAGAACCAGGTGAACTTTGCACTATGTGGGAAAAAAAAATGTGGATTTTAACCAAGTTTCTTGGGTTTCGTTTGAAAAGTCTACTCCATAAGAATAAGAAACACTGCAGTACATTTCTAAAGCAAAATTACATGTTATAGGCATTAAAGTAATTCTTGCAGAGAGCCTTAATGATGCCCTTGGGGTTAGTACATTCAGCCATCCACTTTCCCACAGACTTATTAATCCCCACAGACAGCTCTGTGCTGCAGTTACTATGACACACAGAAAGGGCTGACATTCTGGGCATAACCTTATGTCCGTACTTATAAGAGTCAGGTTCATAAAAAAGTAAATTGCACCAGATCAGAACAGCCTTGCAAACAGGTTTTAAAACTCAACCACAGATGGATCCTCTGAATAATTCCTAAATCCCTGGTCTCTTGATATGACATCTGGCTTCTCCTTGCTTTTTTAGCAAGTGCTTTCCTAAAACAATATTTGGAAACAGCACTACATATGGGCAATGTCTTCTTCCTACACATTCTCTTTTTCAGGCCATGGAAATGAAGCTGTGTTACATCAGAACACTCTTTCAAACTCTTGACAGGTTAAAGTGATCACCCACTATTTGAAGATATTGTCATCCCACTTTACAGGAAGAACGTGATTAGCGACTGTCATGGTTTTGTAATTTTGTAATTTTGCTATCAGTATTCCACATCATAACATCATGTCAAGTATGGATACTTCTGTTGAATGTGCAGTCCACAGAAGAAGACTACATATCCCAGAGAACAACAGGAGTAACAATAAGTCACGGGACCAGGACTCTATATAATCTCGTTCCCAGGCTGGAGTGCCCTCCTTCTTCTCTCGAACTTCTCGGAGAGTGGGAAGCGTTCCAGCCGTGTCGCCTAGAGTTCACAGTAGGCCTCTCGGTTTTCGGAGACTCTCTCTCTCTCTCTGTTTCGTTCGATTTGTTAGCCTTAATTATATTATATTGTGTTATCTTGTATTTCGATATCATATTTAGTAAAATAAGTTTTTCCTCCTTAGATTGTTGCTGTTTTATCCCACTCCCCTTTTCCCCCTCCTTTCCAGGCCCCGGGGGGGGGGGCGTGGGGTGGCTTCCCCTGTCACGGGCATAGGTAAATCTAAGTAACCCGTGACAGATTTTTTGGTGGAGAATGCGGGCATAGAGCTTTTTAGCTTTTAGAACAACTCTCTCTTTGCTCTTAAAGAGCTTCGTTACGGGAGTGTTGGGAGTGTTATCTTTCCGTAGCTGCTCACAGAGAACGTGACCTTGAAATACCAGACAAATTGTCAACATTAAGGGCTGCTGCACATTCTCAGCATTGCTATCTAACTTTTGTGTAGAAAACAAAGGGATTTCTTTCTCCCTTAGAGCAAAGCTAGCTAGCTCTGACTTTTACAGAGCCTGCCAGCTATGAATCCACTCTTCATCCCAGTTGCTCTGTTTAAGGGATTGAAAGCAATTATGATCTTCTTAAAGTATTGGTCAACTATTAACACCATAATTTGGTGTTGTGGAATTGTGCAGATATATAGCCTAATAAGGTGGATACTGATGGAGACACCTGCCTGGTACTTTTACGAGATGTGGTATGGTCAGAATTTTGGCATCTACACCTCAGATGGAATTGTGAATCTTACAAACACTTGCATCCCAGATGGAACAGGCAATTTTACAAATACTTGCATCCCAGATGGAACAGGCAATTTTACAAAAACCACCATGTTTAATTCATTGTACAGGCTAAAAAAACCCTTTTTATTTGGGTTGTACTCTCAGATTTCCACACGCTTTTCAATAACTGAGATAGGGTTCATACTTGCACTCATGTTATCACTATCAATGCATACATATATGTTCCTATGCATTCGTTCTATGCGGAAGTCCCCTCCAGAACCAGAGAATGATGACTGGCAGGGAATATGGAAAGGTTTAGGAAAAGTCTTAGAAGCATGGGGACCCGCAGTGTCATGGGATTTCACTCTTGAACACCTAAGGGACCCTAAGAAATTAAGTGAGTATTTGGGTCAGAGATCTAAGGAGGTAAACCTTATGTGGGGTTTGGCTTATGCATACCGTGCTTTGTATCATACTATTCTGGAGAGAGAGAGTTTCCGATCTGAGATTCAAGCCCAAGTTAATTCTGATCAGTCACAGGAGGCATCAGTAGCAATATCAGTTGCCCCTGTGGAAGGCAAGAAATGGAAACGGGTGTCCACGCGTCTAGAACGAAAAGAAGGAGAAGCACAGGGGGGGGCTGCAGAAGACCCAGGTGCCGGGCATGGAGCAGTACCGAAAAAAGCAAAGGCAAAAACCAAGAGGCATGAAGAAGAGACTGATGATGAGGAGGAAATCACCTATTGTCGACCTCTGAAGCTGACTGAAATCCAAGGCTCAAGAAAGGAGTTCACACGGCGTCAAGATGAAGGTATCCTTGCTTGGTTGCTTCGCTGCTGGGACAACGGGGCCAACAGCTTGTCTCTAGATGGTAATGAAGCTCGCCAACTAGGAAGCATTGCCCAAGATGCAGGTATCGACAGAGGGATTAGCAGATGTTCGGATGGAGCTGCCACTCTCTGGTTGCGGCTGTTAGAAGCCGTGAGAGAAAGGTACCCCTATAAGGATGCTTTGAAGCCTAAATTTGATAGTTGGAATACCGTCCAAAAAGGTATTCAGCGCCTGAGGGAATTGGCCATGGCGAAAATGTTGTACAGCCCTGATCCAAGCGAACTTGACCCTGAGAGAGTGAGGGCCGATCCTGACATGTGGCAGAAAATCACAAGTACAGCACCAGAGAGAATTGCACAGTCATTGGTATCAGGATCTAAAGGATTCGTGGACAGATGGCCCCGAGTTGTTGAGCTGATTATAATGCTTCAAACCATCGATCAGCAGCTCCCCCAACTGCATGCCGCAGTTTCTGCCATCTCACGGCTAGAAAACCGAGTAGATGAAATGTGCAAGAAATTGTTTCCATCAACTAATTGTAATGATCCTGTAATAGTATCAGAAACAACTGATGAAGGTCAATCCTCATACGGGCCACCAGGTCTAATGAAGGATCTGATCAAACTAGTCCAGTCCTACTCCCCACCTGCATCATCAAAAGTCTCAGCTGTTAAACGCACACGCTTCCCAGCTCGAGCAAAGAACAACAGTACGATTGCACCGCGTGTTTCCATGTGGCGCTACCTACGTGACCGTGGAGAAGACATGAGGAAGTGGCATGATCAGCCCACTTCTGCACTACGAGCACGGGTGAAAGAACTGCTAGACATACCAACCACCAGTGGAGTTGCTCCAGTCATCACAGGTAACCAATAGAGGGGCCCTGCCCTCAGTCAGGGGAGGGAAAGGGATAATAGAGTTTATTGGACTGTGTGGATTCGATGGCCTGGCACATCAGAACCACAGGAATATAAGGCGCTGGTGGATACCGGTGCACAGTGCACCCTAATGCCCTCCAGTCATGAAGGGACAGAATCAATCCATATTTCTGGAGTGACTGGGGGCTCTCAAGAATTGACTGTGCTGGAGGCTGAAATAAGCCTCACTGGCAAAGACTGGCAAAAACATCCTATTGTGACTGGCCCAGGGGCTCCATGTATACTGGGTATTGATTACCTCAGAAGGGGGCATTTCAAGGATCCTAAGGGGTATCGATGGGCCTTTGGGATAGCTGCTGTAGACATGGACAACATTAAGCAGCTGTCTGTTTTGCCTGGCCTGTCAGAGGACCCGTCTGTTGTGGGGCTGCTACGAGTAAAAGAGCAGCAGGTACCGGTTGCTACAAAGACAGTGCACAGACGGCAGTATCGCACCAACAGGGATTCCTTGCTCCCCATTCATGATTTGATTCGCCAGTTGGAGAATCAGGGAGTGATCAGTAAAACTCACTCACCTTTTAACAGTCCCATATGGCCAGTGCGTAAAGCCAGTGGAGAATGGAGGCTGACAGTAGACTACCGTGGCCTGAATGAGGTCACACCCCCATTGAGCGCTGCTGTGCCGGACATGTTGGAACTCCAGTACGAGCTGGAGTCAAAAGCAGCCAAATGGTATGCCACCATTGACATTGCCAATGCCTTCTTTTCTATTCCTTTGGCCGCAGAATGCAAGCCACAGTTTGCCTTCACCTGGAGGGGCATTCAGTATACTTGGAACCGTTTGCCCCAGGGGTGGAAACACAGCCCAACCATTTGCCATGGGTTGGTCCAAACTGTACTGGAACAGGGTGGTGCTCCTGAACACCTGCAGTACATTGATGACATTGTTGTGTGGGGCGATACAGCAGAAGAAGTTTTCACAAAAGGAGAGCAGATAATCCGGATTCTTCTACAAGCTGGCTTTGCTATTAAGCGAAGCAAAGTAAAAGGACCTGCCCAGGAAATTCAGTTCTTAGGTATAAAGTGGCAGGATGGACGTCGTCACATCCCAGCAGATGTGATCGACAAAATCACTGCCATGTCTCCACCAACTAGCAAGAAAGAGACACAATCTTTCCTGGGTGCAGTAGGCTTTTGGAGGATGCACATTCCAAACTACAGCCTCATTGTAAGCCCCCTTTATCAGGTAACGCGGAAGAAGAATGATTTTGCATGGGGCCCTGAGCAGCAGCAGGCTTTTGAACAGATTAAACAAGAGATAGCCCGTGCTGTAGCCCTGGGGCCAGTACGGACTGGACAGGATGTAAAGAACATCCTCTACACTGCTGCTGGAGAGAAAGGCCCCACTTGGAGTTTGTGGCAAAGAGCCTCAGGAGAGACCCGAGGCCGACCCCTGGGATTCTGGAGTCGATCATATAAGGGGTCTGAAGAGTGCTACACTCCAACTGAGAAGGAGATCTTAGCCGCGTATGAGGGGGTTCGGGCTGCTTCCGAAGTAGTCGGGACTGAAACACAGCTCCTTTTGGCACCTCGACTGCCAGTGCTGAACTGGATGTTCAAAGGACAGGTTCCCTCCACCCATCATGCTACTGATGTCACCTGGAGCAAGTGGATTACGCTGATTACACAGCGAGCGCGAATGGGAAACCTCAATCGTCCAGGAATCCTAGAGGTAATCATGGACTGGCCTGAAGATAAAAAGTTTGGAACATCACCAGCAGAAGAGGTATCACGTGCTAAAGAGGCCCCACCATACAACGAATTACCAGAAAATGAAAAGAAATATGCCCTATTCACAGACGGATCATGTCGCATTGTAGGGAAGCATCGCAAATGGAAAGCTGCTGTGTGGAGCCCCACACGACAGGTTGCAGAGGCCACTGTCACGGGTTACTTAGATTTACCTATGCCCGTGACAGCGACTCAAAAAGCTTCAGTCTTTTGTTGTTACAGTGGTAAAACAGGATGAACATCCTGTTTTATACCAAGAACTGAAAAGTTTAATATTAAAATCTGACAAACCACAAGAGCATATTAATGTCTTTATGCAGTCAAACACGTGTATCCACACCATAACAATAGGAATTGAGGAGCCGATATCCAAACTGCACATTTAAGGGCTTTTATATATGAAAACCAGAAGAAAGCTTCTGGAAGCAATATACATTTCTCAGCAGAATTAACAGAGGCAAAAGGCATCATCAACTTTAATGTTCAGCATCACAATTCATACACCAGTAGGCTGTGAATAAACTTATGTATAGAATCATAGAATATCCCAAATTGGAAGGAACCCATAAGGATCATTGAGTACAGTCTCCACACAGCACCACCAAAAAACAGGCTATAAATCTGACACTGTCCAGACACTTCTTGAACTCTGGCAACCTGGGGCTGTGATTACTGTCCTGTGGAGCCTGTTCCAATGTCCAACAACTCTTTCAGTGAAGAACCTGAATAAGCCCACATCTATCTCGGGTGCCACTGTAATCATTCTTTTGGGCAACAATCCTCCTCAAAAGCACAGATCCTGAATACTCCAAATAAAAGCATATCATTTAACATCGGAAGACCTAGGACAAATAATTGTCATTAGTTACAATTAAGCAGTCCACAAACTTATTTTATGACTTATTTTATGTTTTCTGGACAGCTGAACTATTGTCACAGACAAAAAGTGCATTCACAGTATTTGTGTGCCATTCATTTACTTCAGACTACCCAGAACAGTGCTCATTTTCCAAAGCGGTTAGCCATAAGCTGCTGTTAGACACATTATTTTTTGTTAAGACCACCAGCATTGTTGAGTTACATAACATTAAACATTATATTTGATGAAACATTTACAACTGCAATGTGACACTAGATTAATGACTGCAAGGGGAAAAAAAAATTTTTACAAGGACAAGAAAAAAACACAAAGAGATTGTTATATGCTTCCTCAATAAGAGTATCAGCTATGCACCCATGTACATAATAAGGCTATGCCACATGAGCAAGCAGGGAGTGGGAGAATCAAACATAATGTTCCACACACAGTGTGCCTCAGGGCAGATGAGATCCACTCTTCAGATGACTACTGATACCTGTAGTTTCTCAACACATGCACCACATTACTGGCTCTCTTTAAGCAGTAAGTTATTATCTTAAAAAATACATTTAAAACAACACAAATTGTTCTAAATCTAAAGAAATTGGCAATTTGCAGAGAAATAGCTTTATTCGACAGTATTCTGAATTCCGGCAATTTCTTTCCTTACTTTTGAAAGAGAATGGAAAGGAAAGCAGGTCATATTCAAGCCAGTGAGAGGCTTGCTTAGCCTCCCCTCTTCTCCCCCCCTTGGCTAAGTGATAATTGACTCATTATTCACGGCAAAGACAGCACTAGCTATTCATAGAATCATAGAATTGTTTGAGTTGGAAGGAACCTTTAAAGGTCATTTGGTCCAGCTCCCCTGCAATGAACATGTACACTAGAACAGGTGCTCACAGCCCTATTCAACCTGACCTTGAATGTCTTCAAGGATGGGACTTCCACCACATCTCTGGGCAACCTGTGTCATCACCCTTATTGTAAAAAAACATCTCTCTTCTACCCAGTCCAAGACTCCCCTACTTTTGCTTAAAACCATTTCCTCTTGTCCTGTTACAACCCATTCTGATAACAGAATGTCCTCTTCTTTCTCATGGCCCACTCCACCAACCTCCCCCATTCCCCCTCCCCCCTCCCCTTTAGATACTATGTTTAAAAAAAATAAATAAAAGATACAAACATAACAAAAAACAGCTGATGTTTGAAAGGGTTCAGTGGAAGGGTTCATATATTCACTCTGCAGACAGCTTTTCAATTTTACTTTCTAGAAATTCCATTGTCACTACCTTAACAATGAAATAACGAACAAGCCTAGGTCTCTAGAAAAGCAAATCTCAGTCTCTTAAGAGCAATACCCATCATTGTCACTGATAAGTATGTCGCAGGCTTCAGTAACATTTCTATCAGAAAGTACATCAGGTTGATACATTCTTTCTGTCCAGCGTCTATCCTCTATATTGCTTAAAATTATCTTTGTCTTTCAATTTGGAAGGGAATCTTTTGAAAATGTCCACTGATCACCCATATATTTCAAAGAATAATGGGGTCACTTACCACAAAGCCAGAGAAGAGAGCTATCAGGATTATCAGGAAAAACTTTCTGTCAGTGAAACCTATGAGATGAAATATTAGCCCCAGCCCCAGAAGAATGATAAAAGTCCCTTGGTTTGAAACATTTCAAAGCAAGACCAGCAACAGCGATCAATACTGCAGAGTACCTGGCCTGAGATAACACACCAGAATAACAATATAGGATACCAAGTATTTCACCCCTTCAATTCAATTGATTGATTCCAAAAATGTTTATAAAATTTGGATGAGAATAGGGCCCCTTTTAACTATTAGGAAAAAAAGCTAATGCAGCAAAGTTCCAGTTTGCCTTTTTGTCCTCAAAGTATTGGACAGCATAAGGCTTGTCAATCCCTCAAATCCCTTCAAAGTTACGCTTTGATGCAACCCCCGGGATACAAATAATGCAGTGTCTTTGTGCAGGGCTCCTGAACAAGAAGTAATTTACTCACAGTAGCATGATAATGGTCTTGTACAGAGGTCAAGAGTACAAATTTCAATTTTATTTATTATCTCAAACACATCAGCAAACAGACACGCATAAAGCATAAACAAACTGAAATGTTTCCATAAACTATCACTCTGGGATTTTCAAACCAGGAAAACAGCATAGAAATACCTACACTTACCTGTTAGCAACTATGCATACGGCTTTATGGTGCTGAGGTAATTTACCCTAAATGCCAAGCCATAACAGGAAAGAAACTGATTTAAAGCCTGAAAATCCAATTTGTTGGGAGGATAATTTTTAAAGCTTAGTTTTTTGCTGTTGTTTTTTGTTTGTTTTGTTCTGTAATTGAATCAAACCAGCTCCCAGATATAACTCTGCAGTACCTTAATCAAAATATGCAGCCTCCCCCTCCTTGTATATCGCACAGCCAAGCACAGAACTTGGTGTTTTATTTTAGTTTCTTAGCCATGGAAATCTGCTTCGATTTACATTCTTGAGCTATCTTCCTTTTCCCATGTATTTAAATACATAAATCATTGTAAATCAGTGCAGAATTTGTCCAACTTACTTTGACAAGCAAAAAGCCCTACTACTCCATATAGTGAATACCTCAAGGATCTCAGAATTAGGCACATATTTGCCTGTTCCAGGACAATGGAAGTGACTAAACAGTTATCTAATGCTGTTTTCAGAGCACTGCGGTGTCCTGCCTAATCTGCTGCCACCCAAAAAGGCAGTGGATTTTCCATAGACACTGTAGCATATCTGCCAGCCGTGGGCATCTGAATTATCTAACTCCTAGATACCAAATTGCTGAAGTCCTATTCAAATCTTTCACAGCTAAAACTCTCACTGATTTCAATGACACCAATCCCATAGCAACACTAAAAGCAGAACTCCTCTGTCAAAGTTACTCAATCTGTGAAGCTGAGAAAATAACAACTTACTGCACTTTCAAGACACGTTATGAATATTAATTTGCACACTGAGGCAAGTATGTCAAACATCATTGTCTTCCATTTCTGCATTTCTCCTCCTATTTGATTAACAGGGAGTTTTATGCTGCTGGTTCCCCTTTCCCTCACTGCAATCTTGCACCATTGTAATGGATGTCTATGGAACTCTCTTCTTATTATGCCAGAACAGAGTTTAGTCAGTATAGCCCTTTCCCTTACATGCTTGATCTTACCCTCATTAAATCACAGATGGTCAGCCAAAAGCACCACTTCCCTGTATTTTTTTGTTTGTTTCATTTAAAAGATCAAAGATATAGCCTTGATACTTTGCTCACCAATACCAGTGTTCTAATGAAAGTTCACAATGCCACACTGAGCAACTGAAGGAACTGGGTCTGCTTAGTCTGGGGAAGAGGAAGCTGAGAGAAGACCTTACTGCTCTCTCCAAATACCTGAAAAGGGCTAACACCAATAGTGGGGTTGGTCTCTTCTCACTGGTGACAAGTGACAGGACAAGGGGAAATGGCCTCAAGTTGTGCCAAGGTTGTATATCAGGAAAAACCTCTTTACAGAAAGGGTAGTTAAACACTGGAATAGGCTTCCCAGAGAGGTGGTTGAGTCACTGTCCCTAGATGTGTTTAAAAACCGTTTGGATGTGGTGCTCAGAGACATGATTTAGCAGAGGGTTGTTATTTAGGGTAGTATGGGTAAGTTGTGGTTGGACTCAGCAATCTTCAAGGTCTTTTCCAACCTGAGCAATTCTATGATTCTGTGTCCTCAGCTAGGATAATATTCTGTAGACTGGGACAAGTAACATGTAATCTCTTAAGTACCAATTATTACTTCTAACTGTCATTTTTGCATATTTTACTTTAACAAATATATTTTTAAAATAATAAATAAATAAATAAATAAATAAATAAATAAATAATATTTTTTTAAAAAGACATGGAAGGAATTTCTGTATCCATTTCTTCCAGGGAAAGAAGAATGACTGTTGTTTATATCAAGTATATTTCAGCCACCCACACATCTGCTTTAGCTTAATGCATAGAAATACTTCTTCATAACTTAATCAGCTCTTCATTTTCAAAAGTTCAACTGTTCTTTTACTACATCAGTATCTCTCCACTTCTCCTTAATGGCATGTATATGCTGTGTTTTTATGTACTGTTTATCTGTATCAATATCTATGTCTCTGTTGGGTTTTAGTTATTGTCAGTGTTAGAAGAGTGGCAGTATTTCCTGTTTATACCATATTCATCCAAGCTGATCATTTTAAAACATGCATTATTCTTCCACAGATCAACAGTGCTGTTTCCAGATAGCTTCTACATTTGAATACTGTAATGCCATTAGTTAAGCAATAGAACAAATGGGCATTTGAGCACCTCAGCAGCATCCGTGAACAAAATTCTGCTTCTTCCAACAGGTAATGACCAACAGTAATCTTTAAAATTTTCAGAAAACCATGACAGACTTTTTAGAGCAGATTCTTGGCTGCTATTAACCAGCTCAGTTCTAGTAAGGGAGATATACCTCTTAATATCTGCCAGGACCATGAGGTGTCTACCATTACCAAGTAGTGCCAGTGCACTAGACCTGATTCTTTACTTCAGACAGGGTGTTTCTGCTGTGAAGGAAAAACATGTTCTCAAAGGCACAGCCTGTACAATCTTTAGCTACAGTACGTTGAGAGTGTATCATTATGTAAGAAATTGAAGGTTTTTTCCTGAAGCTGATAAAGGTGGGAATGCTTCTGATGGCTTCAGTAAATCTACACCATCCTTTTCTGAGTGCAGAGAATGTTACTGCTCAGAAACTGTGTTTGAGGAGTAGCTTGGGAAAATTTGAATTTGACAGTAGCTAACAGGAGAATTCTCATGCAGTATACAGGAACTTCACACTTCTAAGCCATCCTTGGAATGTCAGCTAAAAGATACAGAATGTATTTAGAATTATTTCTACACTTTGGGGGGGTGGGGGATTGATTGTTTTGCAGTCTAATAAATCAGAACAGAATTAGTTTTAAAAACCTTCTGTGTAATTGCATTCTAGGAGAATTCAGCACAAGTAGATAAGTAGATAAGCACTGTAAGGAACAAGGCAACCAGACATAATTAAAGCATCTGACATCCACAAATGGGGTTCCTTTTTTAACAAGTAATATCCATAAAGAGATTGCAGCAGGTAGGAACAAACTTCAAAAGAATCACAGATCCCAAGTATTTTTAAAAATCCTTGATTTTGGACATTACCATTGAAAAATTATCTTTGGAGTGGCCTGCTTTTTAAAAAAGGCAAATAGATACTTCTTTGAAAGTAGGCATTTCTATGTGATCTCATACTGGACACAGGAAAAATATATATATATATATGGAAAGTTCAACACTAAATATAATTTGAGGCCACAGTTACTGTATCTAGTTGTCCTGCCAAGCCCTTATATGGCTCTCATCTCTGATGTTTGCTTTGTGCTATTTCTTCATCTAGAAAAAGAGAGCTAACAGTATTTCTTCACCTCACTGGAGTGTCATGAAACTTAGCCAACAGCTGCATTTAGCACACTTTGATGCCTTTCAAGGCAAGGTGAAAAGGTAGAGCAAGGGTTCATTCTGTGTTATCATATTATATAGCATAACAGAATTCAACCAGGGCCAATATACCGCTAGAGGCTGAAATGTGTACCAAAACATCAACAGCAAAACTACTAGATATTTTCCTTCCTTATATTCCAGAATGATAACAAAAATGATGCAAGTTATGCATAGAATAAAAACACATCTTTCTCCATCTGAAAATCTTTAAAAATTGTTCAGTAAGAGGCATCACAGGAAAGAAAAAGTTGCCATTAGGGAAGCACCACTGTCCACGGGCTGTCTAATTTTCAGGTAGTCAGAGTGCTCCATCTTTATCAGATGCTGCCAGTGAGCTGCTGTGCTCAGTAATTTCCCCTCTTTATGCCTTATTTTATCCATCTATACAATGGAAATGAAGTATTTTACATAGCAAGCACCACTGAGATCTAAGGGCAATAAATATCCATAAAACAGATCCCCCATTACTATTTCAAAAATTATACATTGTGCTTGCATCTCTCTCTCTCTTTTCTCCACATTTAAGGGCTCTGTATGGTATTTGATTCTACACTACATTGAATGAAGGTTACAGAGATGGCTACTACATTTATGATCAATAGAAAACTGCAGATTTTTTCTCCCAGCCCATTCTTTCCAATGATCCAACAAAACACATCAATAAAGAGCTCTGAATTGATGCTGTTTCCCTATTTCATGCCCTGTTTAAGTTCCCTGGGGATGACAGATTAATTTAATTAGTTTTATTGAACTGCCTAGTTGCTTTTATTGGCAAATCCACTCATACAAAGAAGGCTGCAAATTTCTCTTGGGGTTATCATTGTCCTACTGGTCCATTTTTTTTTTTAAATTAAAGTGAATTTACTGTCATTTCCTATATAGTTTTCTGCTATGTTTTCTGTGGTTGGACTCAAATTTGTAAAGTGCCTTTGCTGACACTTATGTTGGAAGTTTAAAGGTGTTGTTTTTTCTTATCACGGTTAACAAAAAAAGGAAGCAGACAGCTACCATCAAATGGACTGTGAACTAAATACATCAAGAGCTTTCACTGGGGATTTAAATTAATTTGATCACAACACAGAATATAGCTCTTGCATGCCACCTGGAAGCAGAGAAATTGTCAGCCACTGTCCAACTTCCACTGCCCGACAGCCTGCTGTGTCCAGAAGCATTAAAAGAGCAGCAGTGAGGCTAGGAAGTATACATCTAAGGTTCAGTTTACTTGGAAATGGGTCTGATCAAAACCCTCAGACCTCAACACTGAGCCAAGTAGGGTGAAGTACCTGAAATAGAGCAAACATAACAACAGCAATGGACTATACTTAATTCCAGTGGTCAAGCAGACAAGAGCATGGAGAAACTGTGAATCAGTCCTTGAGTTTGGCTAAGAATTTTATTCTAGCAACAGCTTCTTATTCTATCAGCTGACTGATTCAGGATTATATATGTATTTCTATCTATACAGTATATATGACACTTCTAAATATTATGCAATTAAAATCCATCAAGTTCTGTTGGATAATATATTTTTAAAATGCTCAGCTCAGGGCTCTTACATATCATTTAAGCAAGTTAATTCATGTTCTATCATTATTAGATCTGGTAAAAGTGAAGGAAAAACCTTAGAATAGAATTTATTGTCTATTAGTCTATAAAATTTTGCCACATCACCAAGCACACTTTAAAACAAATAGACCATGAGTCACTGTTTTTTTAACAATGCCATAATGAGGAAGACTAAATTCCTGTATCAAAGATACGATTTTACAGTCCCATTAAGTTTAAATCACATATGTATCACTAAATAAATTACACAGTTTTTAGAAGGACCTTATTTTGACTCCAAATTTTGTTCCATTCAAGCTGAAAGGAGTATTTTCTCAAATATCATGATGAGGAATTTTATCTCTTTTCATAGTATACAGAGAAGCCAAAGGTAATTTCACACTCAGACATAAAAAGAAAGCACTCTAAGCATAAGATTTCCTTTAATAGGATGTTAGGAACCCTTACAAATCCAGTGAAATCCAGGCTTGCAATAATTCATTAATATTTGGTTTACCATATTTACAAGAATTGAAGTGTTCTGTCAGAAGAAGACTCTAATGTGTTCACAAGGGCCTAGTCTAGGCTTATGTTTACAGTCTCAAAGGGATCTGTCCAGATAGCCCAGAGCAGTCAATGATGCTTGGATTTTGTACTCATGGTATATATTTTTTTTCAATTTTATTGAGTGTAAATTTAACTAATGAAGAGAAATCACACACTAGTTAGAGAACCCGCTTCTTATGAGATGCTTGCAAAAGTAACGAAGAAACCCTTGGTGAAAATATCCCTGCAACCCAACGAGGGAGATAGTACAAATTTATGTACAAGTGAAAGTCACCTTATACAAATACGGTACTCAAATCAGTGGAATCCAATCAGTTCTATTTGTTTCTTCTGTTTGCAATGTTACAATCTAATTTACAAACATAACTGAATAGGTTTGGTTACTTGTGTACACAAACATATCTCTATATCTAATGAGGCAGGACTACAAATTCTATTGCTAATGCTCATTGTAGGAAGATGCAGAGTGTGAATCTACACTATTATCAGGCCAAATTCAGAAAGATAATCTGTAAATGGCCAGATTTTGTTTGACAGTGACCACAAATGCACCTCCACAGTGAGTATCTCAGCTTATGACATGAAAGTGAACATTTCTGGAGCCTATTAACAGATAGTCTTCTTAAGCTATTATGGTTCCTTTTTTTTTTATTTTTTTTTATTTTTTTTTTTTGAATTGTTTTTTAAAAGACAAATGACTTATTTCTCAAGTGCAAAATTGAGAAACTAAGAATGTGATGCTTTGCAGAATGTTTTTCCACTGTTCTGATGCTAAAATGCCTTTGCCTTAAGTGGAATTTCTACAGGTCATTAGTTTATAATGCAAACCAGCACCTTCGGGTATTTTTAAAGGAAAATGAAGACAGTAGAAAAACAACCTGAGCTATTTTGTTTACACCACCATAGGAAGCTACATTTCTAAGCATTTGATTCAGTTAAAACTCTACCTTTGATATACAGAGTTTTAGTGGCAGATGCTGTAGTGACAGTGAAAGTGACTGAAATACACGCTGAAGCTTTTTGCAAGTAGCATCATGATATGAAGCATGCTTCTAAGATAGGACCTATCCCCAGAGCATCAATCATATATAAAGAAGACCAGAAGCTAATTTTCAGTCCTCTTATCTCATCCCCCAGTGCCTCCTTTCTCTTCTATTTTTTATTGGGAGGAGAGACAGAAGGCTGCCACAAGATTATTTCTGAGGCAGTTTTGACTCCCCCACTGGTTTTCTGCTCAGTGCCTGTGACTGACACTTAGTTCTGCCTGAAGGACAAGTACAGGACAGACTTCTGAGTGCTAGTCAATTGAGCATGCCTCATGGTGTAATTGGAAAACACAGTACTTCCACAGTAAGATGAGGATATCATCCTCAGTGCAAAGGTGTAGTAAAGAGAATTATAACTGAGTAATATGTAACTCTCAGTTATTTTTATTGCGCCTGAAGGAATGGCCAGAATAAGTGAACCTAAGCTACAGAATTTGGGTCCAATTCTAAACTTCCTTTAGCTCAGCAATGCTCAGATAAAAATTAAGCTCCACCTTTTATTTTACCTGTAAAGCAGAAGACCTTTTCAGTCTAATTACCCTAACATGATATTCCTTCATTCAAGCTACTTGTAGAGCCAGTTTTGTGCTTACCATAACATAGCACAGAAAGCCAGCATTATTAAAACAATGAAACTATCCAAGCTGCACACATCTTAGGCCACTATGTACTACAAAGTATTCTTCTGAGCTGCTTCTTTTATGCGTAGTTTCCTAGCAAAATGACATGGGACTTGTGTAAGGAAAGCCTAGCCTTCCACATATTGCCCCCCACAATGTTCCTAAATAAAGTAAAACACAATTAACCACCTTGTAAGGCCCTACCTCAGCAGTGTGTGAACCAGACTAAGGAAAGCTGTCATTAGAGATTTCACTGCTGTTAGGAGAAATAAAAACATCAGAAGGATTTGCCTAAGGTCACAAAGCTGAACTCTAAATACTACTGCTGCACTCCTTACCAATCTTTTACCATCTTTTCAGGCTGCAATTTCTGTTGGGAGACTTGGGATGTACATACCTTTCAAAAGATAAGTGAATGTGCTTAGAAACTCTTCGTATGTCTGCTCATGGCTATTAATAAATTGATCAAGGATGCAGTTGTTTATCAGTTGTTCTCCCATAATCCACACCTTGCCAGTCAAATAGGTATATCTGGGTTAGCAGACTTCTCTTCTCCTGCAATTAAAAAAAAAAAAAAAAAAAAAAAAAAAAAAAAAAAAAAAAGAGCATATGTGTCTGTAGGCAGCAAACATATGAACTGAAGAGTCCCTAACCATTTATAACCCCTACAATGTCATTTTTTTCTTCACTCCTTGTGAAGTCCCAGTCTCTTCAGTTGGACTACATACCACATTTCCCCTGAACTCAAGGGCATGTAGTAACTTAAAGTACAAAGAGAAAAAGTGTGAAGATGTATGCCTGAAATTTATGTTCTTGGGTAATATGGGCCACATAAGAGCCAGGTTCTCTCAGCAGGGTTCCTTCCCCTCACTTTGAGTTGTTAGTCTTCAAATCTGTCAGACCCCTGCCTTCTTTGCAGAAACAGTGACACCACTCGCTAACTTGTTGTTGAATCTTGCAAGTAGGACACCTGTACACTCAACACTTGGACCAAATCCATCATTTTGCAGGTGCACTACTCACTGTATCATCAAAGCCACAGCACCCAGATTTCGTACAGCACGTGAATCACAATGTACACGTGCACACTGAGGCAGTGTACGGGACAAGGAGAGTGTGATAGAGCTGGGCAGCTGTATAGAATAGCAAGAACCCTGTCTTGAGAAGGGAAGAAATGCCAAAAGGTGCAGAAACACTATGTTGTATTTTCTTAACTTGTATAAATACAATTTAACAGCTATGTGATATTAAATAGTTGATAATGTTACTAATAGTAATGTACAAGTAGGACCAGAGTGCCAGCAGTAGGAAGCCACAGGTGGGGGCATGGACACACACAGCTAACACACTCTCCCACAGTCTCAACCTAATTAGAAAATTGAAACAACCAGTTTGCAGATACAAATGTAATAAGGATACAAGAATGCATTATAAGAATGCACCTATTGCTTGATTTTCACACATTCCCATGCTTCTTCCCTCAATTTACCACAGCATTAGAAAGCATCTTTTGGGAATGAAACCTCAGTTCTTCAGCAAAACTTCAAATCTAACTTCAAATACACTAAGGAAGGGCTGCCAACTTGATTTTATACTTAATAACATCAAGCAAGAATTGTTCCAAGCCCAGAATGAAAATAAAGCATCATTTCTAATGACAAACTCTAATTCTGCTGGATTGCCAGCTTGTAAAGAAGGCAAATGTTCCGAAGATGTGGAAACACCTGCATGCCCACATGACCTGAAGCTGGAGTTCACTAATGTTCTGCCAAAAGCAAACACGTATTACTCTGTGGACTGGCCAAGAAGATTACCATTTACCAGACTCTCAGAGTGGTTTATGCAAATTATGGTGGTTTCAGAGGGAAGCAATGCCATTCTATTCCTCATTATTGTTCAGTTATTACAGACATTATTTGAGGTAAATTTCATTATATGAAATACTGCAGTGATTTGGAAGGCCAGTGTCAAAGGAAAAAATATACATACATATATTTAATACGGTAATAACAAATTCTTGTTTTTCTCTGGCATCAATGATCTCCAAGCCCTTATAAATACTAATAAAATAAACACCACAATAGTCCCATGACGCACAACAAGCACATATTATACCCAATCACGGATGAGAAAAACTGAGTCACAGAGAGTTTAACTGACTTATTAACAAATCAGAGGAAGGCTGGCATCAAAGATTTCTTTACTCTAAAGTGCTCTAGTAAGAATGAAAATTGATAAGCCATTTCAGGGGGGACATTTGTTTAATGAACCAAGCTGAATGGCAGCTTTCTCAGTGAATGCTGTATTCTGCAGCCACACAGACACTCGGTCATGCTTGAGACTAAGCACCCAGATCAGGCATCTGCATTTTGCTATAGCTCAGCTCTTACCCTCCTGCTCAGCCTCTGCTTTCTATAGAACTTGAGAAGCCACTTCAAGTTTTAACATCCTGTGCTGGTCAAGCTGTGGAGGAGCAATAGTACAATAAAACCCTGGAGGAATACCAGCTTTTGGTCATTATCATTAGCTAGTGTGCAGTGCTGAATTCAACTTGACAAAGTTTCAGCCATATTAGAATAGTGAAAACCAGAACATCAACCTCATGAAAAATCCAGCGTTGGATGTTGTTGGAATATAATCCAATATTTAATACCTGAAATCTCCAGATATAGGCTAAAAAGGAAGTTATCCCTAAAGGTTTTAAACATACATTACACTGATCCTATGCATTTTCATCTAGCATGTAGTTCAATATGCATGTATTGGGAACAGCTTCACTAGAAAAGTAATCTTCTTTAAAAAATAGTGGAGAAAATGCTCTGGATAGTTCAAGCATGGATGAAGATGGGCAGCATTCTTTACCGAAATACAGACCAAATTTTTGTCCAAGACAAAACAGTACATCCAGAGTAGATCTGCTCCAGCCAAAATAGTTACTGTTGCCTGACACTTGTATATGACAGCTGCTACCAACTGTGTCAATGCCATTCATCTTTGTTGAGGAAATAACTTATAATTCATATTTCTTTATTTCTTCTGCAGGGAGAGGATCAGATGTCTTTGCCTCACTTTCCTTGACACTTGAGTTAGTTTGATGCCCTTTAGGAGAAAAAAGGAAAGTTTTGGTTTCAGTGGTAGTTACACTCTGTCTGAACAATGTAGTCCTTTCATTCTTAGATGTGAGAGTGCATCCAGTTTTTAAATAGTGGGTTTATTACAATCCATTACTGTAAGTTAAAATAGCCTATGTTATTTTTTCTCCCTCCTGAGAGTCTTCTGGTCAGTCTGCTTTCCATTGTTTACACTGCAAATCTTCTCTGCAGCTGACACATTGTGCAGTTCGTTTAAAAACGGCCCAATAATAAAATAGGTGGGAAACTGCAGAAAACTGAAGTGAATGAAAATGAAAATACAAAAGCATTGATAGGTTGAGCTCAATTTCTAAACATCTCATAATGGTATCATCCATCCTAACCACATGTTCAACTTCAGGAATGTGAACTCCAAATGCTAACATCTGTGCTTTTATTTAGGCTGGTAGAATAAGACTGTGCAGTTCTTCAAAGTAATTGAAAATAGGTGGAACATGCAGGTATAGCTTCTCTCTGTTGGTTGGCTGAAGGAGTGTTCTGAGAGAACCTAAGCTTGCATCTGGACCTGAAAGGTTCTTCTTACCCGTGGTATCCTGATTCTGTAGTCTTAATTAACAGCTCTGTAGCTGTGCAAGAAAAGATGAAATCTGTGTTGGATTATTACTTCTGTATTCCATTTTTCTATTCATTTCTTGGTTTAGATTGTTATTTAACACAACTGTGACATTCTCATAAAAGCAATGGAGATAAAATAAACAGATGGATGACAAAACTACAAGTAGGGTTTTCTCCCCTCTCTTCCAATATAGAATTTATTAAAATACGAATAATTCAGTGAACTCAGGTTACATAATATATTCTCTGTGTTTTTTCTGGCTCTGAATAGTTTGGACTCAAATATTAGTAAGAGATTCATTTAAGCAGCAACTATTATTTCTTCTTTTCACATCTCAATCCTGCTCGTTCATCCAAATTACTATAATGAGGTTTCTTGAGGCGATCATTCATTTAGTCTTGCTGATCATCAGCAGATTGTGCAAAATCAATTTTGTTTCTCAAAATACAGTCCTCTTCACAGCAGTTTAAGCCAAACCAGAAATCTCTGCATTGAATCACAGAGCAGATCAAGTGAATATTAGCATGATTTCAATTACGCAGTTATTAGTTCCATCAAACAATTTTTAAAATGCAGTGGAATATGGTTTTCCTGCATTTTTGAGTACTCCAGTACTTCTGGCAAAGCTCAGTCAGGTTGCCACGCTATGAAAGTGCCCTACCAAAAGTAATTCTCAATTAAAATAAGGGTATTCAGAAATACACATAGATCACTTGTGGGCTCGTGGAAATTATCCCTACATACACCTGCGCTCAAGATTTTATAAACTATGTACAAATCAGATAAAATACAAATGTATTATTTTTACATCTTACATGCTGTTACCATTGGACTGTGCCTGATCTTTTCCTCATGTACAGCCAGTACGGGAAACAATTTGTCACAACTAACCTTTTCCAAAGGAGTCTCTAATACTTAAGATCTAACAAACACCTCATAAATGCAATCTTACCCTTTTACAACCCACAATACAGAACAAAGGAGCAAACATTTCTCTAGCAGCTCTCATCCACAAAGGTTTCATATACCAATCTGCACTAGAAAGAGCTTAAATTTAGAGACTCTTTTGACCTGGATACTTCAGCAAGGAGGCATGGAAAGTTGCAACCTCAGCATGTCCTTGAATGTTCTTGGTTTCATATGGACACAACACAAGCATCTCAGGATGACACTTCAAAAGTGGGCCAAGGGAAAGGAGTGATCCTGCGGGCTCTTGACCGCGCTGAGAAAGGCAGAAAACATTTTTAGTGGTGCAGAACAGAAGGTTACCCACTCTCCAGAAGGCAGTCAGCTGTTTCCTTGCTGGCTAAACAGCTGCAGAGCTACAGTTGCAGAAGAAAACCTCCTGCCCACAGTCCTGCCCTACTTCTTTTCCCCCCACCCATCCACCCTGACAGCAGAAACCCCTGGCCACCGCCAGCTGCAGGGCAACCCAACCACAGGAATGTGCTGGAAACAAAAGTTTCAATTACAAGGCACAAAAACTTTCAAATGATGCTTCTTGCAGCACCTCTCAATTCAGTGTGATCTGCAGCAGCTAATCCTATTTAAATCAGCTGGATGTTTGCCACTGCCTTCAGCAGGAGAAGGTCTTAAGGGCACACATATAATGCATCAGCAATTTGCTTGAATGGAAGCTGCATCTGCTTATGCAAGTGCATTACCAAGCCTCAGAGTCGACCTTCCTGACGGTCAAAAACACACGCCTCTCACACACAGCTTGCAGAGGGTTTTACAGGATGTGTAAGGGCTTTAATTGCAAGAAAGCACACTGATCCTGCTCAGTTTCAGTGCTATTATGTTAGTACCATACAAGATCAGAGGATTTAGGTTTTTGTTACTGTGGAGTTGGGTTTTTTTCTTGGCTGTTTATTATTATTATTATTATTATTATTATTATTATTATTATTACTACTTTATGACTTTCCAATTGCTTCACAAGTGATAAGCACTTTAAAGACCACATAGAGAGCTTTGACAAAGGGCAACATCTCCTGTGCCCAAACACTTCTGAAGCACAGTAGCCACCGTTCCCCGGAGTGTGATCTTCCAGGATGTTACCATCAAAGCACAGCTGAATGTAATCAAATGTTTTAAACCAGGCCTACAAATAAAGCCCTGTCACTCATCTATCACTGTTTACTGATGGTTTTGGAAGAGAAAGAACACTGAAAACTCTAAGACACTGGACTGCCTTCTTTCCTCTGCAGGCTTGAGCCCTGAGTTTTGGCTATGTATTTAGCCACACGTTTGCATCCTGGATGGTTACTTCAACAAACAAGAAGGATGGCATCCTCTATCTTGACTCCCTGAAGTGTGTTGCTGTAACCCATGGAGAGCCATTTTCAATCCTGGGATGGAAGTTGACTGGCAGATAATACACTGACAGGTGTGGAAATATCTCGGTGCAACTTGGAATGACTTGGGACAAAGATGTAATTATATATTACCTAATTAAGTGTAGTAGGAGAAAACGAAGTGAAACAAAGCATCTCCATGACAATGAGCAACCCGCTGAAAAGATAGTATGTCAACGTTATTAAAATAGAAAACTGTGAAGAAGTCTATTGATTCATTTTCACCTTGGTTCTCTGCCAAATAATTTCAAGTTGCAAACCCTAGATATTCCTGCTGTGAACTGCACAGTTCTGAACATGATTTTTCTGCCTTGTAGATACATTATTCCAAAGCCAACAGCTGCCTGCAGATCTTCCAAAGCAGTTTGTCACTGACAGTAACAGAAGACCATTTCGGACTGACCACATCCTCATCCAAGACCAACATGATGTTGCCAACAAACTTTAATTTCTCTGTCTTTTCATCCACAGTAATTGGAAAAAGAACTTCTAGAGATAAGACACATCGAGTAGCAGAAGGAGAATAAAATGAATATAAAATGTTAAACAAGAGAAGGTTGGATTTTATCTTAAATATTTGTCACTCTTCTATCAGTAGGTCTTTTGATCTCAGATCCAAACAAGGGTTAGACTATGTGAAGCGCTCAATATGAATCTGTCAAATATCATCGGAGCACAACTGAAAATACAAATACATCTGATGTGAATACCCTTAAGTTATGGGCAAAGCTAAGTTCTTTGGCTCTTAGCTCTGCAGTACAGTTTCCTTCGCTCTTTGTTTTGCTGCAGAAGTAATAGGCCCAAGTGGACAATACGGGGCACAATGCCTTAGAACTGCTATATTTCAAATGAGATACTCTACCACATCCTATCTGCATTACAGTTTTTCAGTGTCTCCGGATGATTTTTCACAAACATTGGGTGTGTTTGCTTTCCTGTACAAACCAAATTCCATTACAAGCTGTTCTTGTTTCTATTCTCGCTGCAGTTTCAAATGGGAGATGAGGCATTTCTAAAATACTGTGTGACAGATGTTGGAACTCAGGAGTGAGTGAAATAGGTTCAAGGAAACAGAAGCAAGGAGCTATGAAGAGTGAATTGTTTTCTAGGTTCTTCAGTTTACTTGCTGTGCTGTTATATAAGTGGTTTATCCTCTGTGCCCCAGCACTGCTGGCTGCTGAAAGAATATGTTCTCATAGGACTTTGCAGAGCCTAACTTGAAGAAAAGCTCTGTGAATCTGATGAAAAATGCCACAGAAGGGAGCAAAGTTTTCATTCTTTAAGGTCTAATCAGAGAATCACTGACTTCAATGGGATTCAGACTGAAAATGTAGTCAGTCCTCAATCATTCTTTTACTACACACTGAAATTAGTACACCTTTGAACACACACAAAAATTACTTCAGCTTGTATTTTACACTAAACTGGCAGCAAAAAATTCCAAAAAAGATCACAAGCTTGATGGGTTAAGCAGAGTAAAGAATTAAACTACAAAGAAGTGCACACTCCAAGCTTTAACAGTTGTTCGACTAGTTCAGCTGCAAAGAGTTAAAGCTCCCAGAGGCTGGTGGGTTTCATGTTGTGCCATCTGAAGACAAGAGAGGAAAGGTAAAAAAAAAGAGAGAGAGAAAAATAAAACAGTCACAGCCAGTTAGCCACAGTAGACTGAGTTCTCAGGAACACATCTGCAAATTGAGCAGATAGATTCCCCTCCATGCCACAAGCCCCTGTGCTGTCAGAGAAGATTCCTCACAGTGCTCACATTTGAATCTCAATTACATAGAAAGATTTTGGAGGACACAAAAGCACTCCAACAGCCAGGTACGTCTGCCTTACTGTTTTACCCCGAGCAAACTTGGTTGATACACTTAAGAAATGTTTAAAATACTATTTCTCAAAACAGTTCCTTTCTTAATCCTCTTTGTGGAGTACTTCAAAGCTCTGCAGGTGTCTGGATATTATTTCGATTGTGAAGAATTTGGAAGGAGTACTTGCTCGCAGTTTTGCAAAAGGAGAGACCCTGCAGATCAGACAGAGGAAAAGAAAAAATATATAATATTGCAAGACAAATTTAAACGTACTGTAGATAACTGTGTTGCTGCCAAGTTACAAATAATTACAAACTAATGACAGAGTTTGATGGTCAGCAAGAGGCATTTACCAACTAAGACTCCATGCTATCCTGCAATCTGTTTTCTCTCCATGTCTAATCAGTGCTATTCAAATACCTAATTTTATGACTGAAAGGTGCTTGTGGTTTGCTGCAGTTCATAAGATCTAATCATTTACTACTTGGCAACATTCCAATTACTGTGAAATTAACATGAATACGGGTGTTGTTTTGGGTTTTTTTATGTTATGTTAGTAATAGCTTAGAGGTGGAAATCAGCACAGCCCAAGATCAGCCACACAATGTGAACATGCTACGAATAGCACAAACAACCTGGAAAGACAAAACAATCCCAGAAAGGGCCTAAGGAGCTACTTCTGTCACTGAATCCAGGATAAAGATTCTCTCCTTCACTTACTGAACTGCTTACTTATTTAAAGGCCAAGGAATACTAAGCAAGTGACAAGGAAGAAGTGCTTTTAAGTATGTTTTATTTAACCTGCACATTCTGTCTGTCTATCAATCTCATTTTTAGTTACTTTCATTGGTCTTTTCCCTACTCTATTTCCAACAGTTTCTCTGGATAGTATATACTTAAGAACTCAAAACTGTTAACACAACAGTTAAACTGTTTGCCATTTTTAATGCTCCTTTGATTTCAAATACAAACCAGTTGGAAAATGCCGTAATCCTAACTTACTGGTGTGCTCATGGCATCCTTAGTGTGGAAGTTCAATTACTTTACTAATGACCGTAAAAACAAAAAGCTACATAACCACACAATATGAAAGACAGGAAATACAACCCAGGAAACCCAAATGTGTGCGTACTCCTCTAAAGAGACCATTTTTTGAATAGCTGTAAGAAACAAGCAGCAAAGATTTCTGTTTAGCATCTCATCCGAATGTAAACAATTTGGCAAATATCTCTTTATACAAATAATAACAAAAACATCCTCAGAACGGGATGCTGCTTCACCGTGATATTTGAGTGATACCACAATATGCAAAAAAGAAAATTGATTCTTTCTTTTTCTTTTTTTTCTTCTTTTTTTTTTTTTTTTTTTTTTTTTTCAATTGACAATAGTACGGGCTCTGTGTTCGCGTGTTCCCTCCCATGTGCTATGGCCCAAGCACATCTGGGAAGGCTCATTTACATGCAAAAGCAAGGGGCAGTCAGCCCATCGATCCTAAACAAAGCCAGGCAGCATGCGGGCACCAACATGGTTAGAAACACGGCTGGGCCCGACTGCTCCTACATGTCTTCAACTAATCTTGATGTTTGCCTTGTATTCACGCACGGTGTTCAGTTTAAAGAGGCCGGTCCCACGACCCTGGCTGTTCGGGAAGCCCAGCCGAGCCCAGCTAAGCACCGCGGGGCCTGCGCCCCCCCCCCCCAAACCGCTCCCAGCGCTGCAGACCCCGTACAAAGCACCCGCCTTCCGTCAGCGCTCGGGGGCGGGTCCGCCCGCTGACGGCAGCGATGCGGAAAGGTCCCGGCCCATTCGGCCCCACTCACCGGCCGCGGACCCCCGTCGCACCCGGGGCGGCCTCGCCTCGGAAACGAACCTCGTAGAGCAGCCGAAGGAAAACTACCGGACCCAGCAGGCCCCGGGGCCGGCGTTTCCATGGGAGCCCCGGGCCCTGTGTGTGGCCTTTACTGCGCTGCTCGAATGGAAGCAGTAACTCTGGCCCAGCAGCCACGAGCACAAGCATTATGCTTATAAATATTTCCAGGTTCTTTATAAAATTCCGCAGAACTGGCATGCAGATTAAATGATGAGAGAACTGACGCACAATTTTAATGCCATTTATTCCAGCAGATACTCGCACAGAGTGTTAAAAACATCTTTCCTTTGTGTTGTTTGCCTCAGATATCGCAAGATGACCCGACCAGCAGATGCAATGTCACTGCAGATGGTATCGGCTGTCAGCAATTCATCCTTGCTTCAGCCAGGTTCTTCCCTGCTGAATTTTGATGGGCATGTCTTCTTTTTTGGGCAGAAAGGATGGCCGAAGAGATCCTGTCCCACGGGTGTTTTCTTCCTTGATATAAAGCAGAATGAGCTCAAAATGAAACCTGCTGCCTTCTCTAGGGATTCCTGTTACCTTCCCCCACTCCGCTACCCAGCTATTTGCACACTTAGAGTTAGCGGGGAGTCCGATAAGCACCAGTACATCATTCATGGTGGGAAAACACCTAACAATGATCTTTCTGATAAGGTTTACATTATGAATATGGTAAACAAAACTACCAAGAAAACCACATTTCAATGCATTGAGAAAGATCTAGATGGAGATGTCCCTGAAGCTAGATACGGACATACAATTAATGTAGTTAATAGCCGGGGAAAAAGCATGATTGTTGTATTTGGAGGTAGATCATATATTCCCCTTGCGCAGAGAACTACTGAAAAATGGAACAGTGTAGTTGACTGTTTGCCATCTGTGTTTCTTATTGATTTTGAGTTTGGATGCTGTACATCATACGTACTTCCAGAGCTTCAAGATGGACTTTCCTTCCATGTTTCAGTTGCCAGGGATGATACAATCTATATTTTGGGAGGCCACTCACTTCAAAATAACACCCGGCCTCCCAGCCTATACAAGCTAAAAGTTGATCTCCCGCTGGGCAGCCCAGCTGTGACCTGCTCTATCTTGCCAGGGGGTATATCTGTGTCAAGTGGTATTGTGACTCAGACTGGTGATACTGAATTTGTCCTTGTTGGGGGCTACCAGTCTGACAACCAGAAACGGATGATCTGTAACACTATAGTTTTGGAAGATAATAAAATAGAGATTGTTGAAAGGGTGAGCCCAGACTGGACACCCGATATTAAACACTGTAGGATGTGGTTTGGCTGTGATATGGGCAAAGGGTCTGTATTGTTGGGCATTCCTGGGGCCAACAAACAGTTGATCTCAGATGCAAACTACTTCTACATTTTGAGATGCAACAGAGCAGAAGAGGATGAAGAGGAAGAACTGACAGCACAGGCATGCAGCCAGGCATCTACTGAAGACCAAGGAGACTCCACTCCATTTGAAGATTCCGAAGAGTTTTCTTTTAGTGCTGAAGCCAGTAGCTTTGATTTTGATGACACTGATACTTACAATGAAGATGATGAAGAAGATGAATCAGAAACAGGGTACTGGATCGTCTGCTGTGCCAGCTGCAATATTGACATTAATACCTGGGTGCCTTTCTATTCAACAGAACTCAACAAGCCGGCAATGATCTTGTGTTCCAGTGGGTCTGGCCATTGGGTTCATGCACAGTGCATGGATCTGTCAGAGAGAATGCTTCTACGGCTCTCAGAAGCAAATGTCAAGTACTTCTGCAATGAGCATGTTGACCTTAATAAAGGGCTGCAAACTCCCAAAAAGACGGTGCATCTAAAAAAGCAACCCATGAAACGACTGCACAAAAAGAAAACCATGAAGTTAACCACACCAGTGAAAAAGTCTTTTCTTCGGAGATTATTTGAATAGATTTGTACCATTGATTTGTATTCAGCTGGGAGACTAAAACAGCTAGCAATGGTTGAAACAAAACGGGTTCCTCAGGTTCCTACTGATCGTTTTATTAAGTTGATATCATCTCAATATTTCAGTTATATTTCAAAGCTTATGAATGGTTTTTGTTTCTTATGTATGTTTTTGTAATATCCATATGGGAAGCTCATCACAGAGGGCATTGTATAAACACACAGATATTGGTAACTCCTGTTGTATTTTTTACAGTAGTATAACTTACTCTCTGGTCATTCCCAATAAATGTGGTAGAACTGCTTGTAGGAAAAGACGATATCTCGTGTACTCAGTGGTGTTAGCATCTGCCAGTAAACAAAGACCATATTGCCCATTTTATTTGTTCTTTTTAATCTTAGTAATTCTAGTAATATTTGGCCTAATTTATTACTGCCTGACTCCAATTTTATGTTAGTGTAATAAGCTAAAATTAGACTAATTAATCTGTTTTTAAATTGAAGTGATTTTTAAGTCCCTTGTGTCAGAAACAATGAAATATTCAGACACTGAGGGTCAGTTTTCTTCAGGGACTTCCATTATAGAGATCTTTCTTTTCAAGCATTTAATTCTGGATAATTCATTTCTTTACTTTGAAATGTACTGAATGGTGATGTGTCAGTTTTGGCCAGCATTAAGGATTATCACCTGACAGTAAGAATTAAATTGAGTGTGTAAACCACCGTGCTCAACAACTGCCTTGCATTTGTATTTTTTAAAATTTATTAGTTGGATAATGAAGTTTGTAATAAAAATGAGTGGGTTATTTTCACCTATTCTTGGCATAAATCAAACACTGCAAATCTCAAAGTCTAGGAAAGGACAGTATGTGTGCTTGGGAGGTCCATCTAAAGTCTGTAAGGGGTCTGGCTTCACAGCTGCCACATGCTGTGAGCTGCCATTGACTTTAGAAGTTCCTTCTGATGAATAGGACTTTTATCATTTACTCTGGGTCTTCCCTTGCACGTTTCTTTCTCTGCTTCTGCAGGGTGACTGGGTAGAGTGTGACAGTATGAAAGTACAAGCTGTTGCTCAGGGTGACTCATTGAGCCAGTGCTGCATCATGAGGGTGAAAACAAATGCAGCTAGCTGCTCAGAGCATGGGGGCAAGATTGGATCCAGATTGAAAAGGACATTGTCAAGGCTGAATAGCCCAAGAGTTTACTAACTTGTTGTGGAATCTTTCATTGGCTATCTGCAAAGCCTCATCATTTTTTACTCCATTTTTTATTTTTATTACTGTTCCAAACATCTTTTCAAGAAATCGATACCATCTATTCAGCATTTGTGAGCTAACACTAATAGCTCAGTATTCACAGTCCAGTTCTTGTGCTGGAGTCCTGAATAACAAGGAAAAGCAGCAGGAGCAGCTGTCAGCCATCTGATCAGTATGTGCAGACCCTGAGCAGCCACCCCTTTCAAAAGCAGCAATGTGTTCCCATCAGCACAAATTGTATGCGCAGTTCTCCCTTTGACACCTTCACGAGTCAACAGTAGAGGATAGCAAAGGGTAACAAGACAAAATTTCTATTTCCAGACACTTATATTCTGATGGAGGTTATATAGTGTGGGTAGAATTTGTAAGTGGGAAGTAGATCATACTGAGACTTGTTTCATCCATTTTTACATTAGTGTAAATCCATAGATTTAAATGATAGTTTCCTCTTTCCTCAAAATATACACAGAATAAATAAGGCTGTATGTTTTTCAAAGGAGTAAGTGAAAGTTAGAGCCATGTAAAGTCCCTTTAAGCTGCTGAATTTTGATAGACAATATCCTCTTTTGTTGGTTAGTCATAGGTATTACTCAGCCAAATTGTCATTAAAATATACATTCAGCACACGTTACAAACTTCATTTACATCAATAACAAACAGTCTCCACATTAAAATTCTAGAACATCATCACAACACTGACAGGAGGACAATAGATGCACACAACAGAAATCCACCCCTCATCCCTCCACCACTGTACAGCAGTGAAGGACTCCTCACAATTACTTTCAGTCCCTGGCAATAGCCAGTTTGTGTTTTGCCTGTTACCCAGTTGCTATTGATATCTCAAATTCCTGAGGAGCCACACTGGGCAACAAATTTGTTTGGTCTACGGCTTTTTTAAATGTATGTGTCACTTCATACGAAGGGAGAAATCACTTAGTCAAACCATGTCCCAGCCTTGCAGTGAAGGGTAGTAGAACAAGCATTAAATCACATCTCAGAGTTACTGCTGGAAGAGTAAATCATAGGTAAAGTAAAAGATAAAATTCCTAAGGACTCAGGCATAAGGAAGTGTGTGACCAGTGACCTGTAAATGAAAATGCTTCACGTAGCATTCAAGGTTGCAGAAAATGTTTAATTATTTGATAATTCTGATGAAGCTTTTGAGGCATGTACTTGTTAGAGCATTGATTGTCTTTAAAACCAGCTAATCAATATGTTTCTTTCTCATGCAAGGTAGAATTAGAGGATAAAATTAAGCAGATTCGAGTGCAGAGCTAAATCCCTATTGTGTCTGCATCTTACTGACCTGTGTGCTTTGTAACCACAACAAGCAGCATCAGAGTTCCCAGTCACATTTTAGTGTTGCTGTTGTTATCATCAGCATATAATAGTATATGGTTTTCCTGCTTGTGGAAGGTACTTAAATGCTGAAGTGTCTAATTAATCTACAGGAAAGACACAGCACAAACTTTAGTGGTAGCACTAAAACGTGTCATAGTTCAGAGTGACTCATTGCACCAAAAGACCATTGAAAAGAGTGAAAATACTGCCACTGGGAGCCCAAAGAAAAAGGAAAAGATTTGTGCTCAGATTGAAAAGGAATCTTTAAGGTTATTTGCTACTAGATTTAGTGCAGTGCACACAGAAGGACTTGCTTAATTGTTGTAAGAATTGGAAACTCTGGCTCCATATTTGATACCTACCCTCTCCCATTTCAAGCAAGACTAACTTCTGAGAAGAGCTTGAGAAAATGCCTGTTTTGTGCCTGTATTTGGGTTTTGGAAATCGTCCCTCTTTAACAAAAAGTCAAGATAAACATTGTAAAAGTCTTCTGATTTCTCCAAGCATGCATTAGCCACTGCAATATATGCAGATCCACCTTTTTGTTGGTACTTATTGTGATTTCTCTTGTTCAAAATGCCCATCTTAAGAGGAAGAGCTGGGCACTGAAAATACAGCAGTTTCACCTTTTGACATCTCTGCTGGTGTTGCTAGAAAAACTGCTAATTAAATCCTTTCTAAAGAGTCTTTTGGGACTATGGGCAGTATTAAGCTGATGAAGAAGGTAGAAAAGCTCCTGTACTAAAGAGTTGGAGCTGATCATTTCTTTGAAAATTATGCTATATTCGGTCACCTGAAACAGCAGTTTGAAGAACAGTGGTGGTAGACCTCATTACTCTTCATCTGATTCTGATTCTAGTGAGAATACACAGGAAGTAAATTTCAGTCAGTTATTATGGCCTGTAGGGAGACGGAGGTGATTGTCCCCTCTACTCTACCCTTGTAAGTCCCCATCTGGAGCGCTGCATCTAAACTTGGGGCCCCCAGTACAGGAGGGATGCAGAGCTGTTGGAGTGGGTCCAGAGGAGGGCCAAAAAGAAGATGAAAGGGCTGGAGCACCTCTCCTATGGAGAAAGGTTGAGGGAGCTGGGCTGGTTTAGCTTGGAGAAGAGAAGGTTCCAGAGAGACATTATGCAGCCTTCCTATACTTGAAGGGAGCTTACAAGCAGGAAGAGAACTGGATGTTCACATGGTCTGGTAGTGATAGGACAAGGGGGAATGGTTTTAAACTAAAACAGGGTAGATGTAGGTTAAATGTTAGGAAGAATTTTTTTACTCAGAGGGTGGTGAGACACTGGAACAGGTTGTCCGGGGAGGTTGTGGGTGCCTCTTCCCTGGATGCATTCAAGACCAGGTTGGATGGTGCCTTGGGCAGCCTAATCTAGCAGCTGGCAACCCTGCCTGTGGTGGGGGGGTTGGAACTAGATGGTCTTTAAAGTCTCCTCCAAACTAAGCCATTTTGTGATTCTGTGATCATTAATTTAGGAATAAAAGAATGAAATCATCACATTTTACCAGGAAACTGTCTGGGGGGATTGGTTTTGTTTTTGTTTTACTCTGTAAATGAGTTCCATTTTTTCCATCCAGGAATTTTTATTTATTGTCAGCTGAGAGAATTAAGTTGGTTATATAAAGTCTAGAAATTAGGTACCTAATTACCTGATTGCATCAGGAAATCAGGTAGCTAATAATGTAAATGCTCAATTTGCTCAGCATTAATTCCATCCAGGCTAGTTGGTTTATGTAGGTTACTTGACCCTGAGATATCAATGGAAGGAAAGAAAGACGTTCCTATTTGGAGTAAAGGAAAACTAAAAATCATGAACTTAAAGATAGATCCAAACTAACCTTTGCAGGGGCAAAATCTATGATGAGACAAGAGTTGATGCAAAGAATGCACAGAAGTCAGTAAAGAGGCTTAGCGCAGTAACATGGACATAATAGTCAAGGCTGATTTTTAACAAGTACTGGGGTGGTGTTTGTAAATGAAGCAAAAGTTTTTTTCTACAGACTAAATACAGCTGGTTTTACTTTCCTGTCAAACAGCTGCCTGTGGGAAAAGGTGCAGAAAGGGCTGTTTAGATATGTGGAGCAATCTTCACTTTTGTTAACCTGGTGACCTCAGAACAGGGCTGGAATCCCAGCTGAAGGCTCTGGGTATTAGAACAGTCCAAATCAAAAAGCAGGCACAATCTAAATGAAAAGTGAGACTGTTATCACAACCTTATGTGCGCAGGCAAAAAACTATAAAGAAATACAAATTCAGAAATTTAAATACTTATAAAACCTTTATTTGAAACAAGCATTACAAGTAAATAAACTAAAACAATAAGAAAAAGTAAAATGATGAAGCTGTGCTGTGAGACAGCACGCAGAACTCTGTGCAGTGAGAAGCTGGGATACTGTAAATATCTAAAGTTTGTGTCTGAATTACCTGAGTACAAGTCAAAGCTGGATTGCTTAGAGTCAATAGAATTATTCCAGTGAAGAAAAAACTTGTGAGACCACAGTCAAGACTTCTCTTATATTCACATCATTTCATAACAAGGCAACTCATAATCTGAAGCCCTTGAATAAAACTAACAAAACAAGATACATAATGTCATTGTATAAAGAATGCAGTCAATACAGTTTCAAAAAAGAAAAAGAAAAGCATTCACCTTGGAGTAATTGCTGACAGATTTTTACCAAGTATTAGCATAGAAAAAGAAAATGTGAAGGTTTGAGAGAGTACCACGAATAAAAGTGTCTCCACTTTTCTAAAGCCTCTTCAAAACCAAAAAGCTTAACAATAGGCTGAGTAAACAAATGATGCACCTGTCTGTAGTCAAAATGTGTTTTCTCTGGGATGCATGCCTGTGTGCATGCAGCATTGTTATTTTTTTCCTGTTTACAAAGCTCCACTTGCAGGTACCTACCCTTTCAGTTTTGTTTGTTTTAATGAGTTCAGAACTCTCAAAGAGTTTCTTGATTTATGCAGAATGTTAACAATGAGGAAAAACAAAGATTAAAGTAGATTCAAGCCTAAAGAAAAGAAAAAATTAATGCTCGCCTGTGTCAATCGTTCTGCCCATAGTTGGTGAATGTGAAATGTGTTTTGGGGGCTCCATAGTATTTCACAAAAGAATACTTCCTTATCATCCTCCCTGCCTGTGTCCCAGCCCATGCACTGTTCAGCCTGATGAGTTCATGAGTTCATTGTGAGAAATCAGACATATATGGATGAGATGTACTCAGCTCATTTAAATGGAGTGGGACAAATTGCTTGCTCCTATGTAAGCAGCATGTTAAAATTAATTTGGAATTTGAAAATGTCAGTGGAGTCACTGAGATTACGTGTGCAAAATGACTGAAGTCTGGCTTGTCTCTGCAGTGGTATGTATGCAGTGCAAGAAACAGGCTGGGATGACTTGTGGGTGAAATTCACTCTTGTGCAAAAGCAACATATGCCGCTTAAACAAAGTGAAAATCCAGTTAGGACTATTAAACTCGACCTTAGGCTATTCAAGCAAAGGAAGAATGAATACTAAGGTAATACAATTGCCCTAAATAGGCATAAAAAAGCGGGGGGGGGGGGAACTGTGCAACTATTTGCATAATGAAATATAGTGTACTAAAAATACAAAGCGTGTCTGCATTTACTGCTAAAGGATATTCTTTGCCATACAGCTGATACTCATACTCCACAGGAAACAGTTGTACTTGTCTGAACTTATTAGTAAAAAATGTTACTTATGTAAACCTGGCATTTATGCTCAATGGGAAGTACTTGTTTTATTCAAGGAACTGGAAGAAATAATTTTATCTAGAAATGAACACTCAGTAAGTGCAGATGTACATGGTAAACCATAAAAAAGACTGCTGCTCATATGACTCCTTAGAAGATAAAATGTAAGAAAAAGACACTATTGCTAGCCTCAAATTTTGACATAATGTTAAAATATATTTAAAGAAACCCTATTAAAACTAAATCCTAAATTACAAAATACCTTAGGAAATTGATTTAAAATAATAATAAAAAAAGACATAATCAGAATATCATTAATTTTTATACTTGTTTCTAATGCTTAGCTCTACTTCTTCATAGTCCATAAATAACAAATACCAGACTCTCAAAGATTTAGTAAATAACAAGAGCAAGATGTTACTAACAGAAACGTCAGACCAGTAGTCCTTTAAGTTTGTTGTTCCCTTACATTCACAAACCAACTCCTGCCACATTAAAATAAAAACAAAAAGCATTGCTTTTTTTGATCCATGCTTTTGATTGTTTGTGCACTTAATCTTGTTTCTGAAGTATTTCTTCAGACACAATCATGCCCTTGCTACAGGTGCTAATGTGAAAGGTTAGGCAATTTAGGGATATCTCAGATATTTCTGAGTATATTTCTTGCCTGTATCATTGAATAAAATCCACATTATTTAAACATTTAATTTTTGTTACATGTAAGCTACCACTAAATGCTTACATTATGTATGCATGCATGCATTCAGTGGTCAAGTCACACTTGAATTTAAGCTTGCATTTGAACACTGCTGAATAAAGACTTGTTCATTTGCACTGGTGATGTGTCCAGAAATAATTTAGTTTCCAAACCTCATGGTTTATACACATTAATTTTTAAATCCTTTTATCTGTTTAAACCAACATTATCCACAAGAATTACTGGTGCAACCTCATCTGATCTGAGCAGCCTTTAGTCGTGTAGCAATGACACTTCAGAAAGGCAAATACTACCAATATAATGGTGCTCCTGATAGAGTTCAAAATATGAGGAATGCTAACTAAATATTGTTGTAATAATGTAAAATACACTACACGGTAATTTCAAGGCAGCACATTGTTCTTTTCCCTATGCCTTTATATAAACTATCCTTGAGGTTAATAAACATCATTCTTGACATCTTATATATCTAGAAAATGAAATAAGTGACATGTCCTGAAAGAGAAAAAGCTCAGTATTGGATAGTGTTAGAGCATATCAGAAATGGTAGGGGAACAATTTAACGGAGAAGATCGGAACACTGACATGTACCCGATAAAGTTAACATCCACCTCCTGAGAAATGGGACTGCTATGACTTTTTGTTATCTGGTGAAACTGTGGGCTTGCATTCAATGACATTTTAGTGGTGACTTCAATAAGGCCAGGAATTTACCTGGTAAGATTAAACTGGTACAAAGTGTACTACATACTGAAGTCAGCATCAAAATCTGAAATTTGTATTAAGCAACAAGCTGCATAGCAGAGCTTAAATGTATTTTGTATAGTGAGATAAACACAAGACACTGTAATGCTAATTTAGGAGCACAAGCACAGGTTTACATTTTAGAGTAAATGCACTACAATAAAAATATCCTAAAAAAATCATAGCTACCTTTCTTTTATCTTCATATAGTAAATTAGCATGCTGATACCACCACCTTCTCCTAAGCAGAACTACAACCTAAACATTAAATGTTGTAAATGTCTGAGATCAAAGTTTGTATCTTTAGTCAGTATATTGTGTAAAAATACCCAAACTTTGTCCATCCCAAAGCAATTACCTAACTGTCTCACTACCAAATCTTGACTTATAAAAGCCAAAGAGCCATCAGTAAAATAATCAAATCCTCTTGAAAAGTAAATAGCAAAATAGCCTATAAAATGCAAACAGAACAAATATCCATGCTCAGTTTTTCAGCCAGTGTCATAACTTTCCAGTATTATATTCATTCCAAAATACTGCTCTATATAAAATCTTGTTTGCTCTGTCTTCCTCACTTATAACCAACACTCTGAGACCAAAATAAATTTATGGTCCTTCTCTGCAATTTGTTTCAACTTCCTTCTTGCATAACAACAGGTAAACCCATTGCTGCATTGTTTCTGTTCAAAGCTTCCAACAGACAAGGCATTTCATTAAACTCCCCTCAGCACCTTTAAAAGGGAGTATAAAAATGAAAGCTTCAGCCTTCCCTGTACCTCTACAGGCCTGAAAAGGAAGCTATCTCCACTCAGAAAGACTATCACAAACCCAACACCAAATGTATTTTACATTTAGAGTTCCACTGAATCATTGCTTTCCAAAGAGATTTCTGGTGGCAAAGAATCACCTAATCCATCATCTGGATCAATCACAAAGCCCTGGCTTTTTAACATTTTATGAGCATTCATGAACTTCTGGAGGTACTTAGAGGTATATAGCCAGTGATGCTTTAAGACATCCTCCATTTCATAGAATTTGGACTGCCTGGCATTCATTTTTCGGAACCTCCTAAACAGTTTGTTCCCAGACTCATTTCCCTCACTTGCCCAAGCACCAATGGACCCATCTCTTTCAATGATTTCAGGTACATGAGCAAGGGTTTTGTGGAAGTAATTGGTAATCTTGCCCTCATATCTATATTTAAACTTTGTAGACAGAAGCTCTGCAAAACGCTGTGAATTGTAGCTGTACTGGCACAGCAATTCTGGACACTCTTTGGCAGGGCATGAAGATCGCCATACTGGTTTCATTTTCAGATAAAGGTCCATTAGTTCTTTTAGGGCTTCATGCCTTTCCTCACACTTTATTAATTCACATACTGCCTCTACTGTCTCTTTGGACATAAGCTTTCTGGCAAAGTTCCCACTCATCCTCATCATAGGTTTCAATTTCATCTTCTTCCTGAGATGTTTGTCAAGAGTCAACTGCCACCTCTTCCTCTCCTCTTTAGATGCATCAGGATTCTTATAGACTTCACCAATCTCCATCTGGAAAATCCTGTAAAATTCTGTTGCATTGCCAATGTCACAGTGCAACGCATCTATGGAAGGAACAGTCTCTATAAAAGGTTTGGCCGAAACACCCTTTACTCTGTCACGGAGCTCATCAACAGATTCGTGATATGGGTTGGACCTCCATATTTCATATCGCTCCAGATTTTCAGCATGGCTTCTGGTGATAGAGTGGAAGACCAAATTCTGGGAGGCCTCCAGACGGGTCGCATCACAGAGGGTACAGATATAAGTGGAACCTGAGGCCTCCAGCCCTTCCACTTCCCTTACAAGTTTCTCATCATAGCCTGTACCTCGAAAAATGAATTTGAATGTTCTCAGGATGCCTCCCATTTCAAGAAGCAGTTCGCTGTTCTTCATAGCCTCTCTTTCTGCTATGAGAGGGCTCAGGATTGCTGTCAGAGTTTCATGGTCTGATTCATCAGCCAACATAAGGCACAAGGGTTTGCAACACAACTCTGAATTGGGCTTTACTTCTTCAAAGATCCTTATCCTTTCATTCCCATGGTCTATAGCAATGTTCATGACTGTAAATGAAAAGCGTACAGCCTTCTCTGGGACAGCAGGACCACTTCCATGCTTCTCACTGACATCTCCCATTCCGTCACAGCACTCTTTTACTACCACAGTGAAGGGACCATTCAGATAGTCATCCAGGTTTTTTGCCTTCATGCCCTCCAAGATTTCTTCCTCCATGTCCTTTAAAGCAGAAACCAAGGCTATATCATATCGAAATCTTTTTGCAATTGTGTCTATTGGGTAGTCATCAATTGAGAGGGGTAGTCCTGATAGTCCATCTATAATTCCCACTTCTGTGTTAGTGGATACATTTTTCAAGGGAGGTTTCCATTCAAAAGGATGATAACCTGGTAAGAGGGCTTTCTCAGCAGTGCGAAGAGCATGCAGTGGCTGGAAGATTTGCCTCCCAGTGACAGCTTTTACAGTTCGGTACATTTTGTGATATTGGCTACAGCTGAGAAATGTGTTGATTCGGATTGCCAGGCAAACAGCAGGATGAAGACCAGATCCTCTGCCTTGCATTATAGCCTCCAATTCATCTGCTTGCTTGTGTTCATTTTTTGCTCTTAAAGCTAGCAGAAACAAAGTCATGCATACAGCCTTTATATCACCACCCTCTTCTTTCTCAGCAAAAGCCTTGACTTGACGTTTCAGTTCTCTCAGACGATGTTTCTGAGCTCTTCTGGTCAATGACAGAAGATGCAGCCTTGGTCGGCCACCTTTATTTACAGGGTTATAGAGCAATTTGTCTTTCATCTCCCTGTGGTTAGAGAAGTGTTGACCATATTTTCCGTGTGAGATCTCTTCATCACATTCTGGTACAGGGCATCTTATGCTCAGGCTATCAAGGATGTTCAGGAAAGATTTCACAGGGGTTACCAGATCAGTAGGGAAGCAAGGATACCAGCAGGAGGGGCAATAGCTGCCCATGACTTTGATACAACTGAGAATGCAAGTTCTGCAAAACAAGTGTCTACATGTTGTTTCCACTGGGTCTGCCAAAATATGCTCACAGATCTGGCAAGAGATGGATTTAATGAAATCTGCTGGATAATCAACTGCAAGCAGCTTGGTGCTGAGATGTCTGTTCTTGCAGTTGGTAATCTCTTTCATTACATTTTTGTTATTTATCAGTGCTTGGTTCTTCATGCCTCTGTCAACTCGAGCACGTTCTGCAGTGATCTTCACACGCTTGCCATGCTGTCCGTTGGGTGGTTGGCTTTTTCTCTTGACTCCCCGACTAGGCATGTGGCACACTTTGCAGTTTGCAGAGTGGGGCTGCCACTCCATTGTGTTGTTCCTAGGAAAATAAACTTCACAGGGAGTATTACTGAATTTCCTATGGATAATGCTCCAGCAGTTGTGACAAAATCGAGTGGGATGGATAGTGTCAACATCCCCTCTCACATCAATCTTAAAAACTTTTGCAATAAGATCTGGCCAAGAGGTTGCTTTTTTCTCTTTCTTTCTCAGAAGACACAGAGTTTCATCATCTACTGGTCCATGGACTGGATGAGTTCTTTTGTAGCAATCAGTTTTAAACGAAGCTCCACAGATGCGGCAAAGATGCTTTAGGTTGTTCTGGTGAGCTGCACTGTCTTGTATTTGCATGTCGTTGACATCTTTCTCACGTGCCTGCATACTGCCCATGAAGTCCATCTGTGCCAGAATTACCTTTTCTCCTCTTGGAACTTCTTCATCTTCATGCAGTATGTTGTTTTTGTCTGTAGAAGCTACTTCTTGTTCTTGATTCTTGCTTATGCATTGGTTTTTATCATAAAGTGCTTTTTGAAATGGTCTCACTTTAAACAGCTTAAATTTCCACTCTGAAAATTTTGCATGTGGATGCTGAATCTCTTCAGGCAGGTCCATTTGTGATGTTATCGATATCTCCAGTGTGGCAGAAACCAAATCACCTGAGAAAGAAGCAGCAAGTTAGCTTATGTTCCAAAATGAGAAATAGTGCCGGTGCCTGAGCATGTGCTCTTAATACAATAACTTTAATCACTTTAACTGAGAAATGCTTTTTAAGTTCCTTTGCCCAAGACACCTACAAACTGAGAGATCCAAATGTGGCTATCCACACAGTACCTCAGAGAAGTACTTGGTTGTGTTTTGACTTTGATCACGGGACATCCATAGTCTGTTGTACCACCAGTGCATACTGCATACACCCACTAATCATCAGGTCATAATTTCCCAATCTGCCACTTTCTTCTTATAACTGATTTTGCAGTAAGTAAAGCTATGACAGACAGCAGAATTATGTTCAGAAAGTGTGGCAAGTTCTTTGTATGAAACTGAACAAGATTTGTGGCTTCAAGACGTAATTTTTTCTGTCTTGTGCTGTATTATTTAAATCACTTGAGACTACTGCTGTCACACCACTTTTTGGTCCTTGATTCTGACCTGAAGTGTCTAATGCATGCCTATGCCTTCCTACATAGGCAGAGCAGCACACGCCAATTGGTCCCTATGCAGACTTTATTCAGACCTCAATTTTGTAAGATACTTTAGTATACGGATGCTGAATGTGAGTGGTTTCATTAAAGCTGTAGGAGCGTAAACTCTGTTGATGTAAAGTGCAATGGTTCCCTGGACTCTAAAGGAGATATGGCAATTTATACTCACTGCATATTTGCTCTAGAGAGAATATTTATACATTTCAAGTTAGTCATATGTTTAAGTGCCCTGCTGAGAACTCTGTTTGTAAGGATTACTGATACTGGAAAGCTGAAAATGTCTGTTCAAATTTGACCCCAATTGTAGCTTTCATAGAGATGCAACCAAAAGTAATATCAGTGTGGTTGCCATGGGAATATGGTGCTGTATAAAAATAAATAGAAGACTTTCACCTCAAACACTGAAACTTTGTGCTACTGCATTAGATTTAGAAAAAAAAAAAGAATCACATAGAAACAAATATAGAAGTGACTAACGTATACTTGCTTATCTGACAACGAGAAGTGCAGAAAGTGAAAAAACAGCAAAGAGAAGATTAAACTGTGATCCCTGATTGTTTCACTTATTTAACTCTTGTTTTACTGTTCCGATTGGGATGAATTAAAAAAGAAAATTATAATAATAGAAAAACTATACATTAAGACTATGTACTTCAAACTGGAAATTCCATTGGTATGCTTTGATTTCTTTGATTATATCTCCCCCTTAGCTAGTCACTAAAATTGCTGGAAATCTCAGTTCTGTGTCTATGTGGAAAGTGTTCCTTATATGAAATATATCCATGCCACGATCTGGTGATGCTCAGGGTGTTTCTGAGATTGTTATATTGATAACCTTTCAATAAAGCAAAATCACTGTACAAACTTTGAGAGCCTGCTGGGAAAGGACTGCATGCTTTGATAAAGTTATAGATCCAGAATGACAAACCAGTCTTCTCAGCTTTCCTTAAGAGCAGTGTTTAGCTTCGAAATTGTTCATTAGGCCTTGGCAACCAAAGTTAACATTTATTTTCTTTCTACTTTCTCTTCATTTCATCCTACTGAGAACAAGCTGCCCATACCTATGTCCCCATCTGCCTGCGTTGCTCGGTCCAGCTGCCCGTGCTGCTGAACATCGCGAGCTGCACTGCAGCCCCCTGCTGTCCACAGCCGAAACAGCCTGGCAACGTGCTTGCTTGTGCTCTGCTGCTAATAGATCTGTGATCCTCTGCTGTGCCCAGATGAATTCAGATCATTACTACTGCCCACTTCCTTGGCTGCATCCTGTGGCAGAGGTAGTAAAACCTATCCACTGAGCAATAACCTATTTGCCCCTGAATCGTCTTGCATTCCTACAGATACATGCTCTATTACCTGCAGCACTGGCTGCCCTGTGCTGTCTGCAGACCTCTTTCTGTGAAAGGAAATTTGTGTAATTTCACCATCTCCAGCTGCAATTTCAGAATGCCTCAACACATACACAATGCATATTTAGGGCAATACTTAGTTCATTGTAAATAAACAGCCAACACTGAGTACATTTAAAGCAAAATATTTAATACTCTCCACCCTCAGCTATCCCTTAGACTATGTGCCACCTTGGTGCCTTACTGATCTCCAAAACTATTAATTACCAACTCTAATGAAGCTTTACCTTCACTAAAGAAAATCTGAACAATCTTTTATTTTTCTTTTCTTTTTTTTCTCTCTTTCATTGAACATTCCTTTGAAGAAATGAATGATAAAGAACCCCCTAAGGTCCTGGCCTTAACCTCCTGCAGGAGATAGTAGCAGCCAACAGGCTACTCATCAGACACTTTAAATGGCCTGGCTGCCAGGCAGTAGAGTTTCAAGCAGCTCTCCTGGGAAAGGTAGAAATATCCCCAGTGCTAGGAATATTTCCTGCTAGATTTGCCTTTGGTCTGTTATTCTAGTTGTGGGTCACAGTGAACAATCCTTCTCACTGTTTATCCCACTCAGATTCTTA
This sequence comes from Coturnix japonica, assembly GCF_054131305.1. Classification (NCBI taxonomy): domain Eukaryota; kingdom Metazoa; phylum Chordata; class Aves; order Galliformes; family Phasianidae; genus Coturnix; species Coturnix japonica. The sequence goes on along the minus strand of NC_140667.1, from coordinate 19,716,179 downwards.
CAGAGTGAACCCCAGCCGTGAACCCCAGCCATGGTTATTTAATCAACTCTTGACAGCTGTATTCAGTATCATCTCTTTTTACCTTGAAAAGGGAAAAGAAATCCCTTTTCTTCCCAGCTCGCAATATTTCATACATTTCTGAAGAAAAGCAAGACTGTGATATTCTTAGTCATGTCAAGGAAGACCTTGCTTTATGAACAGACTCACTGCACGTATTGAATGAAATTGACTTGCACATTAAAACAGGAAAATGAATCAACATTCAGATGTCCTACAAGCATTTGAGTTGCTGTCATTATTTCAGCCAGCCTACCTTTAGCTCCCTGTCAGTGTGCAGAGCTGCTGTTATGTCTGTTCAGTTTGCTCAACATGTCAAGCTTGCTTGCTCTCCCGTGTGCTCTTGCTCTTTCTTTGTCCCCTCTGCTTTTTAAAGACACTGCAGTGCTGTTTATCTCACTTATCCCTGTGCCTCTGAGCTCCCAGTACCACTTTGGTGCAAACCACAGGTTGCTTCAACTAAACACAATGCAGAACTCTCAAATCCAGGTGGCACCTGGCAATTTATGAGGCTTAACCACAAAATTCATAAAAACAAGGTCTTCTTGTGTGAGACTCTAGGGCTCTGAGATAAGTATGCAGCCTCTCTGAGGAGCACCTGCAGTGTTAGGACAACGTTTTGCATTTTGCTTTCTTCTTTCTAGCTTCAGAGCTGGTTTCCTCACTGTCAGCTATCAGAGAGAAGAACTTGGTGTCTGGTCACACTACAGTCACACACCAAAGTTGTTTCACTGAAGGCCAGGCTGTGTTAACAACAGCCAGGCCACTGGGGTCTGGGACCACAAAATATCTTTTCTTCTGATCTCAGTATCTCACTTTCAGAGATAGTACCTTCCCGATGGCATCCTGAAGATCCTCGACAGGACAAGAAATTAACAATATAAAAGCTAGTTCTGCATTCTGAGTAACTGGTCAATAGTACACCAGGCAAAGGCAAGTGTCCACAGATGGTGGGCAGTGAAGTTCAGAGCTCACACTCAGTTTTGACTAAGCAAGTATGTCTCAGAAACTCATTCCAAGTGAAAAGAAAACAAATTCTGTTACACAAGAGCACCCTGAAGGATTTTGGTCTCCCCAAAAAATATCATGCAACAAAATGTAATGATCCACCAAGCCCTCCCAAAGTGAACATATGCTCACACCCCAGAAGCGGGAGTTTGCTTAGTGTACCTATAGCAACACTTGCTATAGGTAAAAATGATGAGAGGATTCCCTCCTATTATCAGCTTTGATCTTGTAGAACAACAGTTTCTTACTGTTCTAATAAGATGACAAGTTGTAGAGAAGTGAAGCTAGACCTGGGTCAGTCACTCATTTCACAGTACGTGTCACAGGAGATGCCAGTACCTCCTCAGTAACTAAGTGCAATTATTTGTGCCAAAACAAGCAATGTAACGACAAAGAAAACAAGGTTTGGTAGCAAACCCTGATACACTTGGTCAGATTGTGACCAAAATCTCAGTCCTGCTCTAGAAACAAGTGCATGTGAGCATCAGGACAAGGTGGAGCAGAAATCACAGTAGTTGCCCCCAGGCCAAGGCAGGTTAGACTAAGGTTGTCCTGACTCTGGTGCTTGCTCTCCAGTGAGAAGGTGTCATTGCCCAGCTGTAAGCATGGCATTTCTGCTCTCTCCATCTTGCCAGGACTTCCTCACAACACGCCTGCCTTTACTGTCCCCTCACTAGCATTTGGAGAGGCCTTTTCAAAAAGATATCAGGTCACACTGCAACACTAGATATCAATCAAAATAACTCTCTGCAGGCTCATGCTGGTTTCCTCCCTTATCTTGAAACAGCAGATGCAGCTCGCTGACAATATGCACTGAGGGATCAGGGGCTCTCAGAGAAGTAGCTTAGCACATCTATCCCCCTGTGGCACTCATTCAAAACCTCACCCAGGCAGCTGCCCACCGGCCCCATTCCCTGTGAGACTGAGGTCTGGTTTGAACAGCACCGGATGAGAGCAATCTGATCATCAGCACAGCCAGATGAGCATATGTAAGCAGTCACACACTTTACTTCCAGCGTACTTGGGAAATCACCTTGAAAAAAAATGTTTTCTGGGAGGGATACTACAGGAAAATAAGTTTTTTCTCCAGCTGAAACAGCTTTGAGTGTGTTTTATGTGCGTATGAACATAATTGCTCAACGTTTTGAGCTGCTCAGTAAGTGCTGGAAAGTCTTTTCCCTGTGCAGCTGGCGCCACCATGTGGAGAAAAGCATTTATACATCATTTTATGTTGCAGTATGGACACGGGTACATGACCATTGGACAAGTCTGCCAAAACACATGAATATTTGGGAACTGCGCTGACCAAAAGATATTTCATTTACATTTGGGATAAAAACTTCTGTGTTTCTTGTGTTCCTGTCTAATCAAAATGAACTGGACATCCATGCTTTGACTAGCTAACATATGACTAAAAATGGTGGGATTTTGCCGCAGAAAGCACCATTGAAACATATCTCTTTTATAAATCTATGATACATTTTCTCATTTAACAGATGATGAAAATAACATGTAGTTTTCCCACTCCACAGGGAATAAGGATGGCTCTGCAGTTCAGCCAGTTGTCCAGCCAAGGGTCCACAAAGTTGGTTAAATTATTCTTAATATAACTATTTGTTTCTTGTGGTATGTCAGAAGACCTGGAAAAGAAAAAGAAAAAAAAAAAAAAGGTAACAAATAATCTGATGGCCAAAAGTGACACTCAGAAGGCTGGATTCAGGGCCTCCAAAGGATGGAACATCTCCCATGTGAGGACAGGTGGAGAGAGCTAGGGCTGTTCAAACTGAAGAATAAGAGGCTCAAAGAAGACCTGACAATGGCCTTTCAGTGTCTAAAGAAAGGCTGTAAGAAAGCCTTAAGAAAGAAAGGACAGACTCCTTAGCAGGGTCTGCTATGACACAACAAAGGGAAATGTTTTCAAACAAAAAGAAGATTTAAACTAGATAGGAAAAATACATCTTTTACAGTAAGGGTGGTGAGGTACTGGCACAGGTTTCCCAGGGAGATTGTGGAAGCCCCATCCTTGGAGACAACAAAGGTCAGGATGGATGGGGCTGTGAGCACCTGAATGCACCTCTACTGCAGGTATCCCTGTTCATTACAGAGGAGTTGGACTAGATGACCTTTAAAGGTCAACTCAAAACAATTTATGATTCTATAGTTTAGTGGGCAATATTGGCCTCCTGCCCACATCAGCTGGTGTTCAGGGTGGACAGGCACTTTTGACAAGCCCAGGAGTGTTCTAGGGACCAGTACTTCACTGAAGATCTGGGCCCCGGATCAGGGAGTAGTGCTCCCTGAGTTAACACGCTCTAGGCTTGGGTACTTGCCAAGGACAGGCACAGATGCACACAGTGAAATTCCCCCATCTGTGTTTAGGGAAACGAAGCTGTGTTTGCATTCGTGCCGTCCTAGTTTTTCACTTCCTTAGAGCCACCCACTGTCACACGCTACTGGGAAAAGCCAACATCCCCACTGCCGCAGGTAGCACTATGTCCTTAAGCAAGCCTGGACACGGCACCGAGGGGCTGCTACCACCAAATAGCTCGTACAGCGCAGGTGCCACAAAGATTTAACTGAAAAGCTCCGATGCTTCTAGACTGCAACGCATTGTTTCCAGTTGGGATGGCTTTCCCTAATCACGTCACGCCCTGTCCAATCAATGCTTCCTGCACCTGCTCTCCTATCAGCACTGTTATCTTTCACATCACGCCGCACTTCGGCGTGCTTTGATCCTTCCATTGGCGGCCGGAGCGGAAGGAGGAGCAGCGCCCCAGGCCTCGGGCTGGTGACCCCACCGGGCCGGCAGGAGGCGCTGCAGCGGGTTCGGGCCCAGACGGCCGCCGCCCCGGCTCGTCCCGAGGAGAAGGCGGAAGCGGCGCCCGGCGAGGCTGGCGGTGAGTGGCGGTGAGTGGCGGCTGGTGCTGAGGTTACGGCGGACCGGGGCCGACGAGGGCGCCGCGCGGTTGCATCCCGCTGTGGGACACCGGTAGCTTGAGAGCGCGGTGCTCGGGGCCTGCGGGACGGGGCTCTGAGCGTTGTGGGGCGGCGTGAGTTCGGCTGGTCCTTAGCCAGAGTGTGCTCCGTCACTCGGGCTTCGCCAGCGGGAGCCGCGGTGCTGAAGGAGGGCGGCTCCGTGGCTGGGGCACGTCGGGCTGAACGTCGGGCTGAGCTCCGCCGAAACCGAAAGTGAGCCCCGTGCCGGGGCAGCGCGCAGCTGGGGGCTGGGCCCGGGCCGCTGGACCGGCCGGTACGTGGTGGGGTCGCGCTCAGCGCTGGGTTCTGTGGGCCTGGAGGGGCGGGCGCCGCTTTTCTGGCTGTGAAACGGAGACAATCGGTTGAGGGACCTGGCGTGACAGGGAGCTGGAAGGCTCTGTAATAGGGCCCGGCGGGAATCATTGTTTCTGAAACTAAGAGCCTCCCTCTTATGTTAGAGGCTGGCAGATCTTCACGTTTATAGCACACTTATGAGTACAAGTAGGAAGTTACGATTGCAGTAGAGCTTTCCATCTGTGTGTAACTGGTTTAGAGTGGTAACTGTGAATCTTCTCAGGCTTCTCTCCTCTGTAGGTGAGAGGATAGTGTTCTAATTATACCCCTTATGCCCAGCAGTTTGGGCTCACTGAAAGTAGCTCTGTCTTCTGAGGAGTTCTGCAGGCCGAAGGCTGTTGCTATTGGCAGGGAAGCCATGAGCCACCAGCTGTGTTAGCACCTGCAGCTGAATGGTATCACCTTCCTAATTACAAAGGGGACAGAAAAACAGCCCCACAGCCCGCTGCTATCAAAAAAGAAGTCCCAGAAGTCTGTTGATTAAAGCAAGTAGGTGACTTCTTTCCTGGCAGGTATTGCTCTGGGTATAGCTTGGGGTGCTGTATCTCCTCCAGCTCTTCCAAGTACCTGGAGAGCTGCAGAGCTCCGGCAGGCTCTGCTGTATGAGAAGTCGAGGTGTGCAAGTGGTGGTTTGAGGTTTGTAGTGCTCTAGCATTGCAGTGCTGCTTTCTGTTTTGAAGGTTTGGTGCTATATTTAAGAAAACATATTCAGTAAATACTAGTACCTCGGGGTGAGAAAATGGCTGAGATAAATGTGCTTTTTCTTCACTTGTTGGACTTCCATGACTTTAACATGTGAGTAGGGGTAACTTTTGCATCTCTGCAGCACATGTTAAATAAGCAAGTATAAAAAGTTGGTCTGTGGAAAACTAAGGGTGCAAGATTCTGAGTATAAGGCACATCAAAAAGAAAAGTGAACATGGGGCAGAGTGGAAAGGGGAAATGCCTGAGCTGTTTCAGAATGTGTGCTCAGTTCACTGCTTATTTTCCCGATGTCTCAAACAGTTTTACAAATGCTAGCTACAAGCAGACTGCTAACAAGCATCAACAGATGTAGATGATAATAAAATCCAGTTTGGAGGCTCTGCAGAAATGATGCTTGTTCTTAGCCATATTTTTCCTGCCTTTTCTTGAAGTACTTTCTGTCCTAATGTTTGCTTTGACCCTGCTATGGCAGCATCTGAGCAGAACCCTTGCAGGTTTTTAGAAGGAACCAGAAGTTGTTTTTCACAGTTATGAGTTCTGCATGAATCTCCTGTTGCTTTTACTTGACTTGCCATTTGATAGCTTTGGAATGAAAGTGTTTTATAGGTATTAATTAAAATAAGCTTGTGTAATTGTATGTGTTTTGCCAACTTGGAGCCACGGTGTTGATAGTTGTACACCTAACAATGCAAATACTGCTTATCAGTTGTCAGACCATTGATTAATCTGCCTGGGAGTTGCAAGTATTGCTTCATAAACAAATCAGCCAGAGTCACTCTGCTGGTCTGACCCAGAAATCTGTATGACTCATGCATCTGTATGTACAGAACTGTTCTTAACGGGCCAGAAGAAGAAAAAAAGCAAAGTTTTTCCTGCGGTTTGTTTGCATGACACTGAAGGCATTGCCCTCTGCTGACTTCGTCCCAACTGAGCTGAAAGCAGTTTCATTAGGTTTACAACTTCAAGTAAGGAAAGGGACTTGGAAGAGCCCTCTCTGCTGATTTTCTTGGCTACTTGGTAGGAATCTTCTTGGAAAGGTCATGCTGAAATTAATTGTTTTCAGTATTTAGTAAATAATACTCAACATTTTCTGCATCGTAATTTGTAAGTTCCCTGTTTAGCAGGTCCTCTGTGCTTGCCAAATGCGGAGATACCATCTCACGTTTTGGGTAAGCAGGGTACGATGTCTAGTCTTTTCCCCTCCTGTTACCCCAATGAGTGTAATTTTGCAGGCAGTTGGAAGGTATCTCATGTACAATGTAGCCTTTGATTTAGGAAGCCTGTGGCTCTTTGCTGGAACAAGATAATCTGTAAAAGTCCTGGCTAAACTCCATGATGCTGTGGGACTTCACGAGTCAGACTGCAGAGCTTCATTGCGCACAATAATTTAAGGTATGGAAGGCTTCTAGTTCTGTTTTGAAATTGTTTATGTGAATCATAATGTGCGTTATGCTTGCAGGAGTTTGCCTCTCTGACTTGACTGTGTTGTCACGGATTAACCTTATTGCTTTGTAATGCAACAATGTAAATAGCAATGCAGAGCATGTTCCCTGCTGAAGAGAGGTTTCATTATGATTTATTTAGAAAAGCAGCATGGGGACTCCATAGCCCTACCTGTGTCCGGTCTGCTTTGGGGTCTTGAGAGTTGAATCATTACGGATGGAGCATTCTGGAGTCCTGCAGCATAAATAATGATCAGACAGCCTGACGGTACTGGTTAGCCTGGAAAGCACCTTCTTGTCTTCTGTCAAACAATACAAAGTTGTGGCATTAGAGGGGAAAAAAGAACACCTTTGGTGGCCCAGGGACTTGTGGTGCCTGGTGTGTGCAAGCTAAAACCTGCTGTCTATCTGCTCAGTGAGTGTGATGGGACTTCCCAGTGCTGGGAAATGGTGTTTCAGCTGCACTGGCAAATGTAGAGGTTGGGTTTTCTCTGACTGAGAAACTTCATGCTAACCAGGACTGGAATTGCCCTTGTGGTGCTCTGGTTTAACTTCAGTTGTTCCTCAAAGTGAAGGCTGTTAGGTTGATTACCAGGGTACTTAATGTGTTATGCTACTGATATCAGTAAACTGGACGGACTTAAAAGGTTTTGGTATAGACAAGATAAAAGAAAATATCTTTTTTTAATATAGTTACATTTGTTTGAAACTTCTGCAGGACAAAATGTGCAACAAGAAACAGGGCATTCATATTACAGCCCTGAATGACTGTGCAGGAATTGTTTTCAGCTGTGAAGAGGTAATTAGGCTTTGACTAATCTGAGAGAGGGCTGAGTGGGCTTTGGTTAGGAAACCTGTGCCCCATGCCCATAAATGCATGGGGAGGACAAAATTTCCTCCCAGGTGAAATGAGTGAATGAAGTGAAAATGAGCAGAGCAGAAGGAGGAAACCTATTACACATTTTATGAAAAACATGAGCAAAACTCAAGATCTGCCTCTTAATCACCCTATTTAAATTTCCTCCTCTTTACAGATTGGGAAATTTGGGCACAAGCAGTTAATGAGATTCGTGCTTCTTCTTTGCTCACCCTTTGGTCATATACAGACCAAAGTCTCCATGTGGGAGCGGAGTGTATCACTGAACAGGGGGATTTTTGTGAGGCTGGGATGTTGGCTGGTTGCACTGACTCATGCACTAGAATGACTCTGGTGTAGGATTTCTGTTTCCATAGACTCAATGTACATACCTGCTCTGACTGTAGAAAGAGACAAGCAAGAAACATCACTTGCACAGTTATTAAATCTACGGCTGTTGAGATTTTTGAGTAAGATGATGTGATCTTCCTTACAAGAACAGTATTTCAAACAGTATGTTTTATTCTGGAAGCCTCCTAAGGGAAGAGTAGCTCACTCTACAATTAACGTGACAACTGAACTGGGGTAAAGCTGTGATATTTTCCTCCTCATGACTTCCTGAATTCCTTTGTGATGTTGCTGAAGGATTTGTGTTCCTTTTCCCTTAATCTCACTGAATATCCCCCTGTGGTATGGAATAATGTGAGGTTTTTCCACTCCCATACTGGCTTGTGGATTCTAACTTTGCGTAGCCACCTTCACATTCCATTGGCCCAACTTAATTCCTGTGCTTTTTTTTCCACGAAATGTGGACTCATCATCCTCTGCCACAACACTTACATAAAAGTTATGAAGGCTGCTGTGTTAGATAATGTATAGGGATAATACACAAGGACAGAGAAAAGGAGTAAAGGAGTGAACTTTACCCCTTGGATGCAGCTCCAGGCAGCTGTGTGCTGGGATGGCTTCTGCATGAAGTAAGCAGTCTGGCTGCTTCACGCCTGTCCTGGGTGCTGCTTTGAGACTCTGTACCATAATGCTGTCGTGGCTGTGCCAGGAGCACTTCTCTCAGATGCTGTTTGCACTGTGCTTCAGTGAAATGGGAAGTATTGCACAACAGAAGTAGTTACGTTTTGATTCTAACCCTAACCTGTATATAATGTGTATAACCTGTATATGCAACCTGCTAATTTTGCCTGTTGGACTGCTGGCCTTTTTTTTTTTTTTTTTTTTTGTAGATCTACCTTCAGTTTCTTTCTGTCTGAATACATGGAGGAAAAATAGCTCTTATACTGTTAACATGATGGTGTTGCAATAGTTAAGGCTATCATCATGCAGGTGGCCTAAGGCGCGTGTCTGTAACAATGTGTGTGTTCACAGGCTTCTAGCTGAGGCTTCTTATGATCAGCATTTCTGTTGATGGAGTCTTTAGGTGTCATGTAGTAAGTGCCCAAATAAAATAATCTATGTCTCATCCTCCCTTTATCTGTGAATGCTGTTAAAATGTCTTGTGATGCTCCAGTTCTGATAAAGACAAGAAGTTCCATGCTCTGAGCTTGTGGTTGGGTTAACCCTCACTCTGCATCCTCGCTGCCCCTGGATGCTGTAGCAGTGATACACGCCAACAGTCCTTGCAGCCCAGCTGTGAGCTGATCCTTATTTTTCCACCCTGAATGTGCTGCAAATGATGTGATAGTCTTGCAGTGAACACGGGGGGGACGGGGATGTTTTTTAAAATACAGGCCTGGCCATGTCATGCACTCCTCCTCAGGGAAATGTGATTTTTATCTGACGTTCTTACAGCACTGTCACTTGCCCTCCCTCCCACCTATACCGGAAGAGGGACGGCAGAGCACAAAACCTGTTTGAGCACTGCTGGCTGGTAAATAACATTCTGAGCTGCAGAACTATTAGCCTTATCTTCTGTGCAGCTTCTTACTCAATTTCAAGTCCTACTGACAGTTCTGAAGTACTATCAGCAATGCTGTGCATTTGCATTTCGTTTGTGGCACCTCCTTTGCTCTGTGTGGCTGCCCAGACCTACCTTTTATCTGTGCATTTGCACCTAAACTGAATTGAAACCTGTACTGCAAATCTCTGTATACAGAAAATATTAAATAACATCTGTCAGTGCAAGGAAAATATGGAGCTGAGATATGGCTGCACTCCATTACAGGGCTTTTTGTGGAAACTCTGTGAGTGCTTTAAAAGAAAATAGTGCCATAGGAAGAGAGGCTTTTCTCAGTAGGCGCAGCAAGGAGAGGCAGTGTTTACAGAAATCAAGTAGTCAGATGAATCAAGTGGCAGGGATGTGTGTGATTGTGTCAGTTTTTCAAGTGACAGGATGCTCTGCTCCTCCTTATGTGTTATGAGGTGAGTATGAAAAGGTACGTCATGGAGAAACAAAGCCAGTGGTTGTGTGGAGAACCAAATCTGTAGCACTGCTCCAGTGCCTGTGGCCACAGCTGAATCTTTTCCAAGATCTCTCCTTCCAGTCATGAATATTTTAAATTAACACATCTTTGTGTCACCTTGCAGGGCGTTCTTTGCGGCACTTGACCTGCTGCTATGAGCCTGCTGCACAGTGATAACAGCTGTGGAGCCCGAGACATGGATGGCGGCTGCTGTGCAGCCATGGCCAGTGCCTGCAGCGGAGGAGCAAAAGAAGACAGTGTGAGCGTCAGCAGTGGGACAGGCAACCCGTCCAGCTCCTTCACAGAGGAGACACAGGGGTACGATGTGGAGTTCGACCCACCTTTGGAAAGTAAATATGAGTGTCCCATCTGTCTGATGGCCCTTCGGGAAGCAGTGCAGACGCCATGTGGGCACCGTTTCTGCAAAGGCTGCATTGTCAAATCAATAAGGTAAAGGCAAACTTATGGAAACTGTTGTTAAGAAGTCACTTGACTGAGCAGATATTCATTAAAAATAATGACTTATTTGGAGGATTCAGACACAGTTACTAGGTCCCCTCTTCAGCCCAGGATTGTAAACCTTGTCTTCTACCTCTGAGTGTTTAGGTAACCACAAGTGGCTACTGACAGCATGGTTTCTTGGCGCAGATGTGGCAATTTGTGCTTTCAGTTCTCCCCTTGCAATGTGCTTCCTTGTAGGACTGTAGAACATAATGAGGAAATTGTCTGGAACAAAGAGTTGAGAGAGGAAACTGCTGTATGGAGGGATGGGAGAGAAATATGGAGGCAAAAATAGGCTGAGCTTGTAATGCTGAGTGCTTGAAAAGGGAAGGGAAGGCAGAGAGCATGCTGACTTGTAGACTGTACTTCCCTCAAATGTGGAGTACGGTCATCACTGTCCCACCTATACCAGTGAGTATTAAACAACATTGATAGAAAGTTAGATATTGCTATATTTTAATTCATTACCCAAGCCAGGTTTCTTACTTGTGGATCAGTCCCTTAGCTCAAATGTCAAGGTGATTTAGTAGGAGTATTAAGTGCGTGACCCACATATGGAATTGGTTAATTTCCCAAATTACTTTGCGTGCCTTTGTGCATAAAATAAGACTGTCTTCAACGTTACTTTAAAATGTATTTTAATTTTCTGTGTACAGTTGTTTTTAACATGCAAAATAGGCAATACTTTCTTGTTTGGCTTTCTATACTTTATAGTTTTGTTTGTTTGTTTTTTATCCATAGCTCATCATTTTTAGCTCACTAAATTAATAGCATGCCAGCAACAATGTTCTCTGAAGACATTATTTTATGGGCTTCTCTGTAGTTTCTGCATTGGCTGATACTAATGTATTTCTTCACAACGTCCCTTTTAGATGGAGGAGGAAACTATTGGAGCTCAGTAAAAGATGAACCTAATTCATCAGCATTCCCTACTTATGACAGCAGAAGGGCAGGTTATTCTCTAGAGAACCTGAAACTCTGTTTGCAGCTCAGCTTTTTAACATGAGTTTCATCAGCATTTCTGAGGAAAGGATGCAAGTTCATTATCCAGAAAATGCAGAGTATCAAAGTTGTTCACACATGAAAAGTGACTCCCCTGTGTGTGCTGCAGTGGAGGCTCAGAGATGCTCAGTTCTCCAGTAGCCTTGCCATGAAATCACCCCGCTTCATTGGTCTCTTCCCTCATTTGCTACGTTGCTACTTCTGGAGAAAGGAAAAAATAAGTCAGATCTTAACCAACTGCATTACTTAATGTCGTTCATGTCAGCCAAGAGCATGGAAGAAAGCAAAAATGAAACTAAACCTGTCAGTTTTAACTCTAGGTATCCATGTATGTACCCAGTTTTCTATGTATAATCAGGTGGCTTCAATTTCTGGCCTTTGCTTCACATGTTTAATCATTAATTATTTCAAGTGGTTGTGATGCATAAATCCATGTGTGATTGTAAGCATCAATTTAGACCCGTACTAATAGAAGCTGCTACATTGTGGAATTCCTTATTTCTTGTCTTTTTATCATGTGCTTTCTCGTGCTTGTTTTGCAGTAGTTTTTATATTCTTCATCAACTTGGGAATTGCTGGAAGAACCAAAAGATAAGAAATCTGGAAGCCTTTGAATGGGAGGATGTTGCCTACATTAGTCAGTACTGAGTGTTAGAAATCTTTATTCACCAGTCATTTCAAAGATAATCATATAAAGTTACCAGAACTGGGTCTCTTCTCCAGTATTTTCTATCTTCTGTAGTGATCCTGTTTTCCAATCTTCCTGCTGCAGAGCTATGTAGATTGCCACTGGTAGAACTGACCATTGTGTTTAGTGAGAAACTGCAGTAAGCTTGTGTTCAGAACAGAGCATCTCATAACAGGTAGAGAAACTTTTCTTAAACCTCAGGTGTAGGAAATGGTTTCTCTTCTGTTAATTAACAGAGTATCTGTTCTGCTCAAAGGTTTGGATCTATAAACAATAACCGGAGGTTTTTCCTTTCTGTATGCTTTTTTTCCCTGTTGTATTTAATCTCTGAAATTACTACTGGCGATTTCAGTGAATGCTAAGCAAGAGTGGTGAGCATTCCTTGTCTTGGAGGCTATAGATCATCACTGTGATATTTCAGATGTTTCGATAACAGTAAATGTTTTCCCTCATTCCCCACCAGCATCTATCTTTGGGATTCAGAGAACACTTCTGAAAGCAGAGCCAGAAAGGAGTGCCAGACCATTCTGAGGTGCTGAACTGGGATACATGGACTGAGCTATTGATTTGGACTGTCACTGTAGTATCCACAGTCCAACGCTTATTTGGAGTTTGTGGTGTCTGCAGTACAGTATTAATGGATGTCATTGAGAAGTTTGTATAGAATTTAAAGGGACTGGAAAGTGATTTTTACTGAGTGCTATTTTTTTTTCATTAAGTGATAATCTTTCATCTCTGCTTCCTTGCTGTATGGTCTGAGTGAGCACTGAGGATTAAGTGATACAAGGTGGTTGGACAGGTAGTTGTTGAGCGGATGCTTCTTGTGACATAGACAACAGTTGTAGTTGCCCATGTTGAAGAAACTACCTGCAGCTCAAAAAAATTGTATCAAAAGAATAAGGGGGAGGAGAGCTTTTAAGCGCTGAAGTCTTAGATCTTGTAATGTGAAGGGGCACGGTTACACCAGATGGATTTGATCACAGTAAGCATTTGTTTCCCAGCAAACCTTGGCAGCCTGAAGTGCCTTAAAGTGCAGTGAGTCACAATAGTGAAGAAGCTTATCTGCTTTAGTAACTACAAATAATAGTTTACAAACATTGCTGCCTACAAAGTAGTTAAGAAATTTTAGGAAAACTAAATTCAGATGCAATAGCTAATTAAACTTCATTTTATTCTCCTCCTTCGTTGTATGCCAAAGCAACTTAGGGCTTGTAGTGGGGCTCGCCAAATTTCAGAACTGTCTTTATCAGATCAGTGAATTACAAGCTGAGAAAGGGCAGCAGTGAAAGCTTTGGGTGCTAGCAGTTCATTAGATAACTCATGTGGCTCCTATTAAAATATACACAGGCTGCTTTGCGTCTAAGCTAAACCAACTAGTTGCTAATCGCAGAGCAGATATTTCTTCAAGCTAAGTTATTTCTACCTTTTTATAGAAAATGCCATTTGTTCTTAACTTTACTCTTAAACTGCTTCTTATTTAAACAAGAGATCTGGTAATTGTTATCTATAATGAATATGTTCTTATCTTTCGTGTGTGGAAGTCAAGCTGCTGCTGTACCAGCAGGCCTACCAAACTACCACTGCACGGCATTAAGCGAGGTGTTTGTGACCAAGCTGTCAAAAAAGTGACTGCCTGTAGATTGTGTGTGATGTGGGGGAACACTTCTGGTCTGTGATAAAGATCAACATGTTGCTAAGGGAGCTGTGAAATGAAGCGGCTTGCTAGGTGTTGTCTTTTTTCCATTTGCTTATGAGCGTGATGGTCAGACTTGTGGAGAGCAACTCTTGTAAGCCAAACCTAGGAAAGGAAGTTCATTGTCATTTTCTAAACTCTGATTGTTACCCTCCACTTCCTCTGGCAGCATTACTGATGAAGAAGTGCTGACCAATTATTTCCTTTTCCAGCAAAGAGCACAAATTCTCTCCTGTCCTCCAAAGCACGTGGGGTTCTACTTCCCCTCACACTTGCAAGCAGTAATAACAAACTAGCCTTTGATCTTAGCACCACGAGTGTGCTCTCACATTTTCCCACCCCATGGGTTTTTCCATATTATTGCTATTTCCAGTTGAGGAAAAAAAATAGAATCATAAAACATCCCAAGCTAAAGGGGACCCACAAGGATCAACGAGTCCAATTTCTGGTTTTGCACAGGACCACCCAAAACTCAAACCCTATGTGGTTGTCCAAACACTCCTTGAACTGTGGCAGCTTGGGGCTTAGACCACAGCCCTGGGAGCCCGTTCCAGTGCCTGACCTCCCTCTAATGAAGAATCTTTTTCTGATATCCAACCTGACCCTCCCCAAATGCAGCTCCATGCAAGCAGTCAGAGCCTTATGAAGTGTTAACAGGCTGTGAGTTTCCTTGTGCAAGTTGCATGAACCAATGCTCCACCATTGGACTCCAGAGTTCCACCAAAGCAAAGTTAGCAAAGACTGCCTGGTCATAAAGGCTTCAGGTACAATATGCAAATCCAGCACTGTTTTCATAGTTCTTGGTAACTTCTGTGTCAGGAGTTCTTTACACACGTTGCTGTATAAATACATAAATTGAAGGGTGCCCAACTTACTGAATGGTTGTACAAAAAAAGCAGAAATAGCTCTTCAGAAAGTTCCAGATTAACTTATTTCACAGAAAAAAATTGCTTTCTATCCCAGCAATGATCTCCTTGGCTGCTCATAAAGTGAGAAAGGAAGAGAATGCCTAGCAATTTCTAAAGGACTGTTTTGGAATAGTGTGAGATACTCACAGAAACAAGGTCAAAAGTTCTTGTGTTCTCTGCATCCTCTGCAAGCTTATTTGCAGGGTATCTCTCATGTCATTTGGGCAGTTAAAAGCTACTGAGTTAGAACAGCTCTGTGATCTCAATAGTACTACCTCAAATGAAAATTTATGCTGTCAGTTTTTCTAACCGATGTTGTATAATTTCTAGTAACTGTCACATAAATGCCTTTATTTTCCAGGACTTTCTTCACGTGTTGTTACCTGGCTGTTAATGTCTTGGTAGCGTAAAAATATTTTAAATTAAGGGCAAAAGAAACTCAAAATCATTTTCCTTTCTTTCTGGCACTGTAGAGATGCGGGGCACAAATGTCCAGTGGACAATGAAATTCTACTTGAAAATCAACTCTTTCCAGACAACTTTGCTAAGCGGGAAATCCTTTCATTAACGGTTAAGTGTCCCAACAAGGGCTGCAGTATGAAGATGGAGCTGAGGCATTTAGAGGTGAGAATTAGTTCTGACAATACAGAAACTTGTTTTTATGGATGAGAAGTTCAGACTAACATAAGGGGCCATACCTGTTCATACTGATTCCATTCATTCAAGCCTATCACTGCACATTTGGTTTTGTTCTGCTGAGCATATAGTTGTAATTAGGTGATTCTCAAAAAAAAACAACCCGTGGAGTAAAGGAAAAAACAAGAAGCTGAGTATGAAAGCTTTCAATACGTGAAGTCCTGATCTTGGCCATAGAACATGGACATGTCATTGGTAAAGTGCATATAGGGGTCTTCTTGGAAAGAAAGAAGGAAGGGTTGCTGTTAGTTCTTCTTGTGCTTTGCCTTATCTGAAAAGCAGGTGACAAATCAGCACTTGTTTTCAGTATCAAATCTCTCTTTTGTCCTTGCTCAGGAGCATCAGATGAATTGTGATTTCACCACTGTGGAATGCCCACAGTGCCAAGGAGCCTTTCAGAAGAACCACCTCAAAGAGCACATGACACAGGAGTGTCCGCGGCGTCAAGTCTGCTGCCCAAACTGTGCCACATCTATGGCTTATGAAGATAAGGAGGTACTTAGTAGGAGTCTTTCAGCCTCCATTCATATGGGTTTGCTCATAAATGTGACATCAGGTCTTGTAGAAAGAAAAAAAAGCTTTGGTTTAGAGGAGTTCTTTGAGCTGCACAGGTGAGAAGCTCTGAACACCAAGGCATTTATCTGGGAACCCTGCAGTGTGAAAAGATGTCTAACAGCTGTTGCTTTTCGGCCTCCTCATCAGATAGGGGCAGTACCTACTGGCAAGTAATATACACAACAGTATCCCACACTTACAGTTTGTATACCTGGCAGAAAGGATCAGGAAGTGATCTTCTGAGGATACCTGCTGCTAAGACATGAGAACAGGATCACTTCAAAGTTTTTCTCCTAGCTCTGCTTTTTTAACTTTATTTCTCAGTTGCATTATGTCTCATCAGAAGTGATTAGCATTCTTTTAAATTGCGTAATGTTATTAATTTGTTTTCTTCTACTGCTGTTTGTTAACAGCTTCATGACCAAACCTGCCCTCTTGCCAATGTATTCTGTGAATATTGCAACACAATGCTCATCAGGCAGCAGGTAAGAAACTACATTTTTTTTGTATGTGCTTTATCCAGGCCTGATGCTTTGTACTTAGAAATGCAGGTGTTCTCTGCAGAGTATCAGCAAATATATTAAGTAAATACAAGCATGTTTGTCCTCAAGATAGCTGTGCTGCAGCCACTTCTTTACAGAACAGCTTTTGTGTTTTTCACAATCTCAAATGAAATCTGGAGAAATGGTTTCTCTCCTGGCTGTTAAATCTCTCCCCATCTCTCTAAAAGAAGTTGCATCCGCTGCAGGTGTAATACTGATTTAAATGCTGTTAAAAGGCAAGCATCACTTCAGATTAAATAATGAACTGTGAAACTATGTAACAAGAGAATGCAAAAAAATGGGTTAATAGATGACCTGTACTGAGCTTATGAACAGTCTTTGGCCTGAGAAACCTGAAATTATCCTTTGTTCTAGTTAGGGGTTGCAGGGCCTCATCTGAAGCCCTTCAGCTTTTTGGGGTGAGGATGAACAGGGAGAATTTGGAGCAATAACTGGGTCTGTAAGACAGGGACTGTAAGGAAGATTGAGGTAATGTGGTCTTATTGAAAGATAATAAGGAAGAGAACACAGCTATTTATAAGTACATGTAAATAGTGCTTCAGAAAGGAAAGTAGTGGACTGTGATCTAGCTTGAGTATAGGCTGAAAACAAAAGGCTTGTGCTCAAGAGAGGAACTCTAACACTGTCTGATGCGTGATAAGTATTAAGTCAGTGAAATAGTGAAGTACGTGTAAGGAGGATGTTGAATTTTTATTGTTAGCTACACACTCTTGTTTAACATTTGGCTATTTATCAAATAAACACTATGAGAATAAACTGATTTTTATTTCAAGTACATGTACTGAAGTAGGGCTAGCTGAGCTTTTACAGTGTTATAAAGAGAATATTCCTGTTGGGAAAACTCATTTCAAATCTGATTTTTTTAGATGCCTAACCATTACGATAATGACTGTCCTACTGCCCCAGTACCATGTTTCTACAGTGCCTTTGGGTGTCCTGAAAAGGTAAGCCTTGTCAGAAGCATGAGCTGCAGGTATTTTGCATGGCTGATTGTCTGTTCCTACTGTCTCATCTACCAACCCAAATTTTCAGTGATTGATGGAGTTTGGAGGCATTCTAATTCTAAAACATTTGCATGTAGATCCAGTGTCTTTCAAAAGCCTTTCTCAAGTTTAGAGAACTTGCATGATGTACCTGATGAATGTATCTTATTTCATGAATGTATTCTCAACTTTATACCAGAGAAGTAACTTCAAACATCTTACAGAGTTCTGACCAAATACAGTTATAATTTGTCAGGTTTGGTAAAAAAAAAAAAAAAAAAAGAGACTTAAATGTTTTAAATATGATTAAATTCCAAAACTACATGATCTGGTGTCAGTGGTTTATGGGCTGGTTCTGTGACTAGCAGGGCGAGAGGATGCACTGACTCATACCCTGGAAATGGGGAATAATAGCATGACTTGAGTTGGAAGGGATCATCAAGCTCTAACACCCTGCTTGTAGGCAGGGCTGCCAACCTCCAGATATAATACTAGACCCAGCTGCCCAAGGCCCCATCCAACCTGGCCTTGAACACCTCCAGGGACAGGGCAGCCTGTTCCAGCACCTCACCTACTTGATAAAGAACTTCCCCCTAACATTCAACCTAAATCTTCCCTCCTTCAACTTAAAACCATTTCCCCTTGTCCTGCCATTATTTACCCTTTCAAAGAACTGACTCCTGTTTATAGTCTCCCTTTAGGTACTGGAAGGCTGCAGT
Source organism: Coturnix japonica (assembly GCF_054131305.1). Taxonomy (NCBI): domain Eukaryota; kingdom Metazoa; phylum Chordata; class Aves; order Galliformes; family Phasianidae; genus Coturnix; species Coturnix japonica. The sequence continues at coordinate 19,698,059 of NC_140667.1, read as the reverse complement.
AATGTCACCCTGCAGCCTTCTCTGCTCCAGGCTGAGCAGGCCTGGCTCCCTCAGCCTGTCTTCATAGGGGAGGTGCTCCAGCCCTCTGATCATCTTTGTGGCCCTCTAGAACCTCTCCAACAGCTCTTTGTCTTTTTTGTACGGGGGCCCCAGATCAGGAGGCAGTATTCCAGATTGGGCCTCATGAGGGCAGAGTAGAGAGGGAAAATCACCTCCCTGTCCCTGCTGACAACTAAAAAGGGGAAAGGGTATGGAGATGGGCCTAAAAACAAAACAGCAGCAACAATCAGAGGAGAAACCAGCTAATATACTAAATAAAATATCAGAATGCAAGCTAATACACTATGATACAATGTTATACAATATAATTAGAACTGAAGCTAATAAATCAAATAAAATGAGAATGTCTGAAGGCCTTACACACTTAGTGCTGAGGTGAGGTGTCTAGCCAGGCCAAGCAAAAGGGGAAAAGGAGCCACCTTGTGGTATGTGAATGGTTTTATCTTTCCCTCTAAACAGTAAACAGCACAGTCATCTGGGGGATGTAGTTTGTAGTTGTTCTTCTCTTCTGAGTACCAGGTACCTAGAACTATCCACGATCCATATAATTGGAGCATTAACTCTTTAACTCCTGGTGCACTATATGATGTTATGATGTGAAATAATGATAATAAAAACCAGAAAGCCACGACAGCTGGATATTTTTATTTCTAGTTGTGCAATTACTCTGAAAATTAACCTTCTCATCCTCTTGCCATCAGTTCTCAAAGGTCTTCATCATCTGGTACCAGAGAGCTGTTTCTGCAAGTCTACAAAGGAAATGCAATGCTGATTTAGCACACAGATACTTGTTTGTTGCTGATGCTTTTTCACTAGCTGTATATTTTGTCAAACAGCATTTGTCCCTTGATGTTTGAATGTATTTTTTTCATTTATTGTAACTGGTTTTGAATTTGAAGCCCTCTGTTGGTACTCACATCACCATTGCTGGTTTGGCTCATCATTTGTCTTTCACTTGCATTCTGTTTTTTTCTCTTATTACAGGACTTGTTTGATTTTTATTTATATTTCTTCTTAGCACCACATTTAGGGTGTGATTAATGTGTGATAGATTCTTACTGCTATGTCTCTTAACTCCTAGATGCAGAGGAACGAACTGGCACGACACATGCAGGAATTCACTCAGGTTCACATGAGAATGATGGCTCAGAGCATTCAAAGTATCAGTGTTACTGCTACAAACCCTGTACCCTTTATCAACGGTCTACCGTTTGAGCCTGCCCTCTTCTCCCACGTGACACGTGCCCCATATAGTTGTAATCCAGAAGTTGAAAACTTTAAAGAAACTATTCAGCAATTGGAAGGTCGTCTGGTGAGACAAGATCACCAAATCAGAGAACTCATTGCAAAGATGGAGACACAGAACACTCACATGGCAGAACTCAAACGCACTATCCGAGATTTGGAGGGAAAGATTACTGAAATGGAGGCACAACAATGTAATGGTATTTACATCTGGAAGATCGAGAACTTCAGTGGACTTCAGAAAGCCCAGGAAGAAGAAAGACCTGTTGTGATGCACAGTCCTGGCTTCTATACTGGAAAACCTGGCTACAAGCTGTGTTTGCGCCTGCATATCCAGTTACCAAATGCTCAGCGGTGTGCTAATTTTATATCTCTGTTTGTCCACACGATGCAAGGAGAATATGACAGCCATCTGCCTTGGCCTTTCCAAGGCACTATACGACTTTCTATTTTGGATCAATCGGAAGGCCCTGAAAGGCAGAATCATGAAGAAGTGATGGAAGCCAAGCCAGAGTTACTAGCCTTCCAGAGACCAACAATTCCCCGTAATCCGAAAGGTTTTGGTTATGTGACTTTCATGCACCTGCAAACTTTGAAGCAAAGAACCTTTGTAAAGGATGATACCCTCCTGGTGCGCTGTGAAGTTCTAACACGTCTCGACTTAAACAGCCTTCGCAGGGAAGGATTTCAAGCTCGCAGTACCGATGGAGCTGCGTAACCAAGTCTTAAGCGGATTCATGGAGCCCTGGTCATACTCCTCCACCACAGATACATGCACGCTCCATTGTCCATATAGACTGAATGAATAAGACTGTAAATGCCACCACAGTTGATCTTCACCTGAATAGCTCTATGAGGTCACATGTTTGAATACTAGCAATTGTTCTCTATTAAAGTCGTAAGCTACTTCTGTAGCAAGCTAACTAAAAGTGTGGTTAATCAAAACTGCCTACAAGAAAATCCTACTGAAGTACAATCCTACTGAAGTACCTATGCATTTCTGTTTGGCAAGTGTGAGCCATATCAGAAAAGACCTGTAAATCTTTGCAGCTCAGTGCTTTGGAGTAGATTCTGCAGCAGGGAAATCATACGTAGGTAAATTAATAAAGATGAGGGCTGGGCTTTTTTTTCATGGAGTTTGGGAAAGCTTTGTCTTGAGTGAGATGGTTTCTATATTGACTTACCTAGGATTTTTAATTGACTATGCTTCTCTTGAAATCTGAAGTCAAGTTAAGGCTTTGACATAACAAGGTGAGATGCTTTGACCCTTTGCTACAGTTAGAAGTTGTGCGTCAGTATCAGGTTGATAGTAGAATTTCTGAAGGCAGGTGGTTGTGTTGTGAGGAAGGCTAAGAGAGCCAAGCTCTTAGAAATATTTGTAAGATGGTCCTAAAGTGCTACTCCCCATTGCTCTCTGATCCAGACTTTCCTAAGTGTGTGTATGTGATGTGTGTTCCAGGCCCAGAATCTTAATTATTGTCACTAGAGGTAAGTGTAGCATTAGAATGAGAGGTGTTGTCAGGAGGTGGGTAGGTACATGAGCAGAGGTATACAGTAACCAGGCAAGGTTGCAGAATTTGTTGTTTTATTTTGTTGTTGTTGAAGCCTACATTTGAAGCACTGTTGAACTTGGGATCTGCATCTGAGTCATCCCTTCCCTTGACATTCTGGGTAATATTAACTATGTAATCTCTTCTTAATACTCAGTGGACAGCTGGCCACGTCAGCTTACAGCTGTTGTGGCCATTTCCTGTCCCATTAGACAATAGGACCTTGCGCCTCCTTAACACTTTGGGAGAGAAGAAAAGCCTATTAATTAGTGTGAAGGAAAACCTGCAGTCCTGTTTGTACTCAGGAAAAAAACCTATCTTCCGTAACAGCTCTTTAACCAAACACTAAGTTCACTGGTTCAAGGATTCATGAGCTTCCTCATGTTACATGTGTTGCTGTTTCCTCTACTTTTTATTTATATGCCATATAAATCCTAGTTTTGACCAGTCAAAGCAGAACAGGTAAGTTCACTGGTGCTAATAATTTACCATAGTACTGATAAAGCATGGATCTTTTCCTTCAGAAACAGCAAAGAGAAGTCTTCCTCCCTAACTGAAGTGTACGGCCTAAGGCAGAGTAAAGCAGTAAGCCGTACTGGAGCATCTCTTTTCCATTATTTCTGGGGAAAAAAAAAAAAAAGTTGTGAAATAGGGTCAGGACTCAGGATGCTGCAACTTAAAAGGCACTGAAAAGCAGCCCAAGTATGTGGCCCCTTCAAAGCAACCTCAAGGGGATCATCATTGGGAAAGTGCATGCAAGTGCGTATACTTAATAGACACGGGACTAAGGAACAAAAACTAAAGTACGGTGATAGGGGAGATTTCTTCACCTCCTTGTAGGAGCTTAGAAGTTGCAGGCCTCTACCTTTACCTGTTTGTTCAGCTGGATACAATGAACCAATTCATTTTGCAGATAGAGCCTAATAACTGCAGAGAGATTGTTCAGTTAAGTGTTGTTGCTGCTGAATGCTGAACTTCTGGTGAATTGTGACAGTCACAAGTGACTCAGTATATTTGTTGTATTCGGAGGGCAAGTTATATCTTATATTACTCAATAACAGGAAAAGTTCCATGCTTTACATCTGTCTATTTAAACCTCTTAAGTCAATTTCATACTGCATAGCCTCATCCCACCATCTGAATTCTTTAACTGGGGACACAGTGGAACTAGTGGTGGTAGTTCAGCCATTCTCACTGACAAGCTTTTAGTACATGTAACAGTACTTAGATCTGCAGTAGCCAGAAGACAATTTTTTACGCTTCACAGCAGTTCTGCAGTCCTTTTTGAACTGTTTGTTACCCATCATTTTCCAAGATACTCAAACATCACCGTTTTCCTCTTTCTGGGTGGGTTGGTGGAGAAGGGCAGAAGAAAGACTGCTAAGTAGTAGCAGGAAGCAGCTCTCAGTTCCTTACCCTGGTGATGTTAACAAAAGGGCCCTGTCTGCTCTAAGAGTTTATAACAAAGACTCACTAAGTGCATTAATACTTTCCGTTTGAAGCTTTGTGTTAGGAAACTTTCAACTACAACAAACTGAATTCTTGCTTTGAGCCTTTCCTGCTACATTAGATATAGTTCTGCTTCAGGAGGAAACTCAGTGTGGTGGCAGGTTCAGATGTTTAAATGATTCAGGTTAACATTGTACAATAGCACAACCCAATAGCAAATAGAAAGCACAATAGAAAGCATGACCATGTAAGTAGGAATGCTGGAGTCACTGCTGCTATTCTACTCATTTCTGCTTTGTTATTATCAAGTAGAATTCTGAGTGATGCCAAGTTACCATAATGCCAGAGTTTTACCTAAGCTTTGACAGCTAATGTGCTAAATATTAATTACTTCTGCCCTGAAGGAGAAATGTTAATGAAACATTAACTTATGTATTAGTTCCATTCCCTCATTCTTTCCCCACCTTTAACTGCAGTTCCAGTGCTTTCTCTTTCAAATAAGAGCAGCATCTGCAGCCAATGGAAAAACTGAAGAGTCTGGATTGATCCCATCTCACTGTACTTGTCATGACTCTGACCCTTTATTCACACTTTCCTAAGGTTAGTACAAAGGTGCTCGGTTTCCATATGGAAATAGTCTTAATTAAATAGCCTTTTTTTTTTTTCCAACCTTAAGAATTTGATCATCTATTTTAAGAAATCTTTATGGTGGGGTGGGCTGAGAACTCCTTTAAAAATGGAAGCAGAATAGCGGGCAGCCTTGAGAGTCATACCTGAAACAAACAAAAATAGGAGTATTCAGTCAGTTTCCTGTCTAGTTCTTTCAGGAATTAGGTTCTCTACCTTTCTGCCACTCGTGATGCTTTGTGGCATTATCGGATCTCAAGGTGTTTCAGTACGGGGCTTAGCTTCTTTGTCTTCTGAATTTCTGTCATCTTGAATGTGCTTCAAGTCAGACTCTTAGTACATGTATTTGCAAAGCTGCTATGGCACATTTTCCAGTTGTAATATATTGCAGATGTGTTCTCTTTTTGCCTCTGAATGTCTTCCCCTGCAGGGCAGGGAAAAATGTACTGAAAATGTTGGTATGTGATGTATATATGTGGGAGCTCAGATAGCATGAGCTACCTTGTGAAGTGGTCTCATGTTATGCCTGTTTGTGTTTGCTGGCGAGGGCTTCAACTCGCTAATGAAAGAAATCAGGGTGGCCTTTCTGCTCTTCTCTAGAGAGACTCTCATCATCAAGTACCTTAATGATAGATGCAAGAGATTATTCTGGGGTCAGTGTTAAAAGTTTGTATTGGTTTCCATTTGAACAGAATTTAAGGTACTCTTGTTCCTTTTAAAGTATCAATAGATTAATATATTTTGTAATTAATACACAGCTATATTTCTGACAGGATTTTTTTAAAAAATAAAGTAATTAAACCATGTGTTGTATGTTACATCTTTATTCAAAGGGAGAGCTGTATAAAGCATCAGCTGCCCTGGAACTTGGTTCTCTCTCTGTCTTGTGGGTTTTGGTTGGCTGTGTTATATAATACGTGATATCCATCACTGTAAGTCAAAAATGCTGCATGTATTTCAATAGGGAAGGATTGTTGTTGTTTATTAAGGGCAGTGGCAGCTTTAGTCACTGTTAGAATGTATTGAAAGAAAGTTGTTTGGTGATGGTCCTGTAATGTAAGCATTGAGAACCATTTAACATGGCCACCTGTTTGGCCACAAGAAAGGACAAACAGATGGGCTGAACTGGGGGTAACAGAGAATAACTCGGGACACCGGGGACCAATGGGGGATAACTAGAGACAACATGAAAACTGAAAGACAGAGGTGCAGCACAGTACAGATGGTATTTTTGCTAGAAATAAACTGTTGACAGACTATTCTACCTGCTAACTTGTTTTTCTATATTATAAGGTTCCCAAATATCACTGTCACTGACAATCAGCTCCTACCACTGTAGTACTTGAGAGAATCTTGATGCTCAGCAGACTGTTGGAACACAGCCCTGCTGTGCTGTCCAGAACTCTGTGAATATGACCAAGTTATGGCAACTAATCTGAGAAAGAAAACCAATTAACCCAGAAATAATGCTATAACACAATTTCCCTTCATTCTTATTAGTTTTCATGCTTATTCACAGCTAGTTTGTGTCTCTCCAAAACAACACGCTGCTTTCCATACTGTAAACAAATATATGAGGTTCAATTTTATACTGCTATTGTAACGCAAAGCCCTTGAATGCCAGAGATGCTCGTGGTGGCAGCGCAAGCACATACAGAACATGCAAAAAATTACTGAGCAGCAGGCTGAATAGCTACATATGCCCAGTAAGAAATGATGAACTTCAGCTTCCTATCAACTAAAAACAGTTTTACATGGCTCTCATTTTATGCCCATAACCTGCTGTAAGACTGACAAGAACAGCAGAATCACAACATTCAAGCTTTCCCTCAGGCTGGCACTCGCCGACACGGTTTGTCCCTCGCCTCTCGCCGTAGCTCTCGCGAGGCTGGCGGAGAGCGACTGGGTGTCATGGCGCTGTGGTGAGCGAGGTAACCGCTCTTGGACCCGGAGCCCTGTCAAGGAGCGGGGCTGGAGGTGGGAGGACGGCTCTCCCTCTCTGCCGGGCGGCCTTTTGGTCGCGGCAGCGGTCGGAGGATGAGGTGGCACCCGGCGTGTGAGTAACGTGCGGGAGGCCAATGGAATCCTCTGCAGATCCTTTCCCGTCTGCGGTTTTTTCCCATGTTTTTCCGTAGCGGTAGTATAACTTAAGAGCCTGTGTCAGTTCCACTTGACTTACGTCAGTGATTTTATGTTCTTTTTCCAGGCCGTTTTCCAATGGTACGATTTGCTCAGATCCCCGATCCTGAGTTAGCATTTCACACCGATGTCCAAGCCGCTGGCAAAGATGAATAATAAGATGGGTTACCTGATGAATGCTGCCAGGTGCTTGTGTAGGTGCAGCCCCGTGCCCAGACCATTGGCTGCTACAAACAGGCGTGTTGTATGGAGTGGCAGGCACTGGGATTGCCTGGAGAATGTGAACTGCAGGAAATTGTTTCTAAATACTTTTCTCTCTCTATGTGGATCACCTCCAATTTCTGTCTCAAAAGGCAGATGTTTTTGGTGCAGGTGATGAAGTACAGCAGGAAAAAAGTAGAGAGGCTGTGGTGAGCAAGCAGGCTCCACAAAGCTCCATGGAACTGGAGAAGTTGAAGGGTGATGTGCAGAACTTCAGAGCGAAGGCAGTGCTGGATCAAAATGAACAGTTCTTTAACAGACTATAAGTGTGCCTGTCCTAGCGATGTACTGGATTTGGCCTCAGAGTCTGCTGTCTCCACTAAGCAGTTCACAAACTGTTTAACTACCGTTTGGAAGCTCCTGAGAAACATCAGAAGACCAGCGGCGCTATGAGAAGTGGCTCATCTTTGAGAACTCGGCCTCTGTCAGGCTTTGTCAGCAGCTGCTGAGGGACTCCAGAAGGATGACACGGGGTGACCTGGTGTTCAGTCTGCACACTGTGGTGAACCTCCGTGTTCCTCAGAACACTCTCTTAGTCCAGACTTTGTTGAGGGTGTGCCAGGTAAGCATCAAAATCCCTCATGGATGTTTGGGCTGAAACACCGGGGTTAGTTTTTGGAGGGTATACAACATCAGGGAGGCTTGGGTTACATCTCTGGTTTAGTCTAATGTTCAGAGGAAACAGGGTTCCCTTAGTCTGTATTTACATTTAGTTTCCTTCATTTTTTTTAACCACTGCCTAATTTCACTTGTGTAACTGAGAGAAGTCTGAAAAATTGTTACCCTTTCCAAATGAAGTAGGAGACTGTGGAGATCAGTGGAGACTTAAGCTTATGAACTGACTTCTGATGGGAAGACAGGATGACAGGTACAAACTAAGAGGTTTTCTTTTCAGTAATTGTTACTGGTCTGAAGTAATGTAGCATTGTTAAACTCCTTTAACAGGAAAAGCTCAATCAACTGGATAGCCGCTGTATGTCAGCTTTGGCAACTACGCTAGCTGGGATGGATGAAGACAAGAATGTGAGTGCTCTTCAAGCTGGATTACAGTGAGAAAAATATCTTACACGTGTTATTAGTATTTAAATCTTGTTTGAATACTTTTTTTTTAAAAATCACAGAGGGAATGTCCATGCATAAAAGATGCATTGTGGTTTTAGGATCTAGATGTTGCATGAGATAAGGGCAGTGCAAGACAGTGATTTTTGGCACTGTATTTTCAGTTCTAAGCAGGAAGGCTGCTGGTAGGGTAGGATGTTAGACCACTCTGCAGCACTGCATATTCTGACTGGATCTCCATCACTGTGTTTTGTTTTGGTCTGGTTCCCTGACATGCCTCTGTTTTACCTGTGTGTAAAAAGGAGGAAATAAATCTGGTTTAAATTATGAAGTATTTTGAAAAATTAAGGTAAGGAAAAATTAAGATGAAAACGAGTTTTGATTTTGTCTGTCTGTGACTGCAGCAAAGCTTTCTGGCGAGTGCTTAATCAGAATAACTTCTTTGATTGTATGGCAAATTAAGACATCTCCTTTGGTACCAGATATAGTTATACAACCGCAGATATCTGGCCGAAGGGTATGGTATCGGCAACTATGGCATAATCCTGTACAAGCAGAAGTATTGACCCAATATAAGAATACAGCCTGTATCTTGCCTTGGAAGGCAGACCTTCCCCTGCTAGTACCTTTGAAACATTTGTACTATTCTCCCTGAGTCTCTGAGCCTCTAGGACCACCGGAGGATGATTCGTTTGGGACTGATGAAACGCAGATAGACTTGCACCTCAAGATGGCTTGTCTCCAATGGCACCTATCAAGCACTGGCCCACGGAAGACTGAACGTCCATCAAATCATCACTCAAATTATATCAACATCCATTGCAATGGGAAATTGTATCAGTGTCACATTGGATCTCTTTAATAAGGAAAAACTCACCTAATCATTGGTTCACGCTGTGAAAGGGTGGAGTGTATGGGAAATTGGTAATCACAGCCTGAACCTTTGATTAATCAGCTGAGCCAAGTGTCAGGTCAGCTGTGGGAGCACAGATGAGAGTAATTTAGCTGTGCCCCTGAAGGGGGTGGAGCTTGACTCCACCTCCTCTAGACCTCATTTAAGGGCTGACCACCACTAAGGCAGCATCTCTTGGAGATCACTCCTTGGTGGAGATTGCCTCAGTGGTTCCCAGCAGACCGAAGGCTTCCATATGGGTGAGTTTTTCCTGTAAATAACCTTTTGGGTATTTATAACTACTGTCTTTTCATTATTGTCACTGTACACACAGTTTTCCAGAAGTGAATAAATGGATTAATGTGTATTCCATATTTGCTAGAAAGATAAACAGCTGCCAGTGAGAACCTGACCAAAGAACAGACTTGATTAATGAGAGAGACGTTATTTGTACCCAAGAAAGCAATAGGCTTGTTGATACTGTTTGTCCCAACATATTTTTACATTAGAGGCAGAATAACATCTCTGGCTTTTATTCTGAATTTGTTGTTCTTCTTGCAAGCTGAATGTTCAGTACAAACTTAAGTATCCTCTTCTAAGATTAAATCTTGTGCCAGAGTCCCCCCAAAATGTCTACTTTTTAGAAACCAGTCAGTAATGTCCCTGATTATAGAGGACTTTCATCTAAAGCCCATTAAAATCAACTAGACTTCATTGGACTTTGAATCAAAGACCTATCAAGCAACTGTCATTTATTCTGAATCCTATGCCCAGTAAGTAAATGACCCTAACTTTCCTAATAACTATTTGGTGTCAGAGGTGTAATGCTTTCACCACAGAACAAAGAATTTCTTCTTTCAGAAGGAAAGTGTAAGCTTTGGGTTGAAGTTGAATTATAGCACAATCATGATTTGTGCCATTTGTTGTAAGAGGGGGGGGAAAAAAAAAACACAATGAAGCTTTTTTTTTTTTTTCTTTTTTTTTCCCCCTCCTTTATGTCTCCATTTTTCTTGTTTCAAGATTCTGTGTCCCCGCTAAGAGTTTGAACCCCATTCAGAGCCAGTTCTGGTAAAAGGGAACAAGAAACACCATGGGAAAAATGCTTTGGTAAACATTAGATGATATGTGTAGAAAAATATGGTGTCAATTACAGAAAAATACACTGCATTTTCAGAAGTCCATACTAGAATTTTGTTTGCCCATTAAGCAGAAAGAAACAGGAAGCATAATTCCTTTAATATCTCAATTTATTCAAGTTTTATTCAACTAGGGAAGAAAATTCTTTGTAAAAAATAATGATAATAATTTTAAAGCCCTCTTTCCTTCCTGGCACAGGAAATGTAAAAATAGGAATGGTTTACTTCCAATTCTTGTGAAAAGAGGTGAAAATCTCTCTTTTTTTTTTTTTTCTTATACCCTCTCATTTAGTTCTGAAAAGACAAATATAGTGCCCTAATCAGTGTCAGCTATAAATATGCTTATTTGCTCTGTTTGAAGTGACATATAAAACACTAAAGTACTCAGAGATGCTATCTTGGTTTGCAAGATTGCCATCACATGCTCCAAAACTGTGACGAATCAATTTGTGTGCTGTGAACCACCATCCATCCATAAAACATATGAGCTTTCAGTGAAATGCTTGATGACTTCTGACTACTGGAAGTCAGTTAGCATTATCAGTACTGCAGTGAAAATGATTGTAAATATAACATGTAACATTATTTTTTTTTTTTCCCAAAAATAATACAGTTTTATTAGCTAGATGTCAAATACATAATTGCTAAACACCAGCAGTATGGAATATGCTCCACAGACTTCTTACTCCTTTCTTCTTTTTTTTTCATAAAACTCCTTGCCCTGTTAGTAACAAAAACTTGATTACTGCTTTTCTTCTAGCCCAGGTTTGTTCTGAGGTATTGATTCCTTATTGCAAACTTCCCGTGCCCCACCTCTCTGTTCTCTTGGTCATCTTACTTTTAAATCTATAGCTTGAAAATGAATGTCTTAGATTTTCAGATGTCCAAGAGAAGCTTCATTTTCAGGACCAAAGAGACTTCTAATCCAAATAGATATGTCTCAAATACTGCGCAGCTTGAACCCATGTGTCTTAAAGCAGGAGCCTTAGATTCTAAAATTCTCCTTCCCCTGTATTCATGAACAGCTCTTCCATTTCTCAAGATAAAGGGGCAGGAGAGATGTTTTGGGCCTCATATGTGACTTGACTATAGAAGCAGTCGGATTTGGGGGGGCTTGAGGAAAAGATGAATCTCTCCCAAATGCTAAGGCCAACTCTCCTGTCATCTAGTGCAGGGAGATTTCTTCCAGAATACTTTCTCGGTTGTGTCCTGCAGCGTGTATTCATCTCCTTCTGCAAATATGATCTACATAATTAGCTGGAACTGAGTCAACAGTGCCAGACTAGGGCACAGGATACAGGAGGATTTTATTACGAGTTAGGTTTCCTGGAGGGAAGTCCAGTTAAAGAGGAGACTCACATTCTCCTTAGTCTATTGTTCAGTCCAACTTGGACCTGGCTTCTCCTGTTTATTTATTCAGACAGCTCACCACCTTGCATACCATTCCATATGTGTACTGTAAACACTGGCAAATCACTGTAGTGGTAAAAATATGTTGCAGCTATGACTGTCCACATCTTCCTAAGGTCAGCTGCTAATCGTGGTTCCTTCTGCCCTCTCTTCCCTTTTGACAGGCTAATGCAAGTAGGTACATGCTTGCAGTCTGTATCCTGTGCACAAAGACTTTCATTCCCCTGAGCGCTGAAGTATACGGGAACTTTCATCAGATGAAAAAATACCTTTCTGTCAGCAAAATGTTTCCTTCAGGGGCAGTGGGGGTGACAGAAGAATTCATTGCTTAACCTTCTGTATTTTTTGCAGAGGAAGACTTCATTATTTATTTATATATCTGGCTTACTTTTATATTCTGTGTCGGAAAAAAGAAAAGGAAGTGGGGCTGGGGGGGTATCACACAATATGGTATCAGATTATAGTTTGTTAGAATCAGCTTAATTGACTTTTGCACTTCAGGCTGTGAGTACATATTTAGCAACAGCCCAGTTATGTCCCTATACCTCCTCCCAGGACTAGGTGCCATCCTTGTGGTATGGAATTTTCCTCAGCAAGGTACCTATCCTTCACAGACTTTGGATAGTGTGGATGTGAAAATGAATTCAGGTATGTTTGCTATTGTGAAGGAGTGATTGAAGAGCAACAAACATTCCTTGCTAGCTTTAATTTAGCTAATACGGGTAAAAATAGTGGTGGCGACCCATTCTGGCCTATAATATTTTACATTGCCTACAAACTGAACTCAGTCTAATTGGGATCCCTGCTTGCCTGCCGGAGTTGAGATTTATGCACTCAGGTTGCTAGTTTTCAGTTTCTTGTAACAACAGCAAAATTAGACTAACCAAGAATCTGTTTTGTGTAAAACTAGCTTATAAGCAGGTTGGTCATTCACAGTGAAAATGGATCTACTTGATAACAAACATACAAATGCATTTGCTTTTGCCTTTCACTTCAAAAATCCTATGCGCAGACTTGAACATCATCCCTTCCATGCAGATGAACCCCACATACTGGATGCAGTTTACCACAATGTCCTTTTGTAAGACATGTTCCCCAGCCGCAGGTGAGCATCAGTTTGATGCCCTCTGCAAATATGTTCCACCTGACAGACCTGCTGGCCTGTGATATAATGTAGTATAGCTTAGACGCTGCTTTATTAATGTCTCATAGAAGGTATTTATTCCACAGTTTGGGACTGTGCCTTTTGTTAGTCATGACCTTGGTGGATGTCCCTTCTGTTGCAGAGAGAGGATATGAGTGAGGGCATGCTCAGGGTGTGATACACTTGGCATTGGTGAGTGATAAACCAGAATTACTGATTAATTGGCATGGTTTTGTCACTTTGATTTCACGTTTCAGCAAGGTGTGAAAATGATGGGGAAGGGAGGGAGGCTATTCTGTTGATTGTTTTTTAGAAGTGAAGCCTAAGTGTTTGTTGGCCTTGTATCTGCTCTAGTGAGTGAACACACACAGAAAAACCAAAAAACTTGGGACTCCTTTATGAATGATTGAAATTCCAGTCTTGCCTGGCACAAGAGTAAGTTTCACATAAAGAACTGTCTCTGTGGAGGCTTTTTGAAAAGCAATCAAAAATCTGAAAGACTAAGAAAAATTCTAAGAATTGGAGATGTGACAAACCACAATGCCCAGCTTCATCTTGGCACAGTTAGGATGAGTCTGATCCACAACATGTACAGTCCTAGACAGATTCCACAGCTGATATTCAAACACCCTTATAAGCTCTCTGTGGGAGAATATGTCTGTACACACAGCCATTTGGCCACTTCACAGTGTTGCTCATAAGCAATGTGAACACACATGTGCGGGGTTCTCTAGTTAATTAAATTTATAGTGGCGATCGTGAGCTGACTTCTACAAGTGCATAGGCCATTTTTGATTGTGAAATACTATCACATGCAGACTTCACCTTCATTTAAGCAAAGTAGTACTTTTATCACCTTATATCTTCTTCTCAGCCTCTCTACTTCAAACTTAGAATATAGCCTCACTCATCACTTATGATCCACACCGAGCCATTATAATCACTTCTAGTGCAACTCGTCATTTTCTCCTTACCTTCTGACCAAATCATTTTTTGTGCCAGTCAGCCCAGGAGGTGAATGTGTCCTGCTGTGTCTACGTAGATTCATTAAATTCAGCTGGCTCTGAGGACTACATAAAACCATGTTGAATAGGGTTAGACATTTTAAAGGGGAAAACTTTCTGACTGTGAGAACTCCCCACAGTAGTGGCTTTTACCACATCAGAATGATTCTGCCTCAGCCATTTCGTACCCACAGAATGTAACATGGTCAGCAAGTAAGATGTGGGAAGTTAAAAAAAATAAAGTAAACCAAAAACCAGTGGATGAATCACAGCAAGATGGGTTGAATAGAGAAAGACGTATTAGAAGCCTCTTGTAACTAGAACTGGGCAATATGACATCCATTTACCAAGAAGAGTCATCTAACACCTACTGATTCACTTGTTTTGCTGTAAGGTAAATGCCTTGTACCAAATGCCTTATACCACGTGCATACTTTTTTGGGTGTGCAGCTCTGATACGGAATGTAACCTAAAGTTGTTGCCAGCAGATAGCTGATACATGAAATATCAGGCTTCCTCACAGCTGGTAACTGAGCCATTGGTCACCTTGCCAAAACTACCACTGCGGTGACCTCTGTACAGACACAGCCAACAGACTGTAAATTAAGCGAGAAGCTGAGTCAGTGATATTTGTAGCCATGTTCTTTGTGGTTATGAGTGAGTCTTCACTCATATCATTTTTGAAGGCTGGAGGAAGAGGTATCATGGTAATCCTTCACTTGATATGAAGTGACAACTCAGGCTGAGATGTGGGATAAATAAGGAGAGTATTTGTCAGAAGCTACTAAAAGCATCTGGAAAGTTTAAGCATTGCCTGAATATGAAGACCTAGAGAAAGAAAGGCATGAGTCAGAGTGGCAGGAGGAGCCATATCTTACATATATTATGCTATAAAATGGAAAAAAGAAGTGCTAAGATTGGAGAGTATAAAAATGAATTGGTAATTAATTTCTTGTGCATGTGTTTTAAATTTTCTGGAGACAAGATGAAGGAGAAGAAAAGCGACCGAAACACAAAGTCCTCCCTTAAAAAGATAACAGTGATAAGGCAAAAAAGTAGGTAGGAGAACACAAAGCACAGAGGAATTTTGCAAGAGAATGGCCGTGGATGGCACGTTGGAGATCATGGGAACCAAACCGAGGATTGATTGAAAGGTATTTGGAAAATTTGGCATACCACGCTGAGGTCTAGCATATAGACATGAGGATGGATGTTGAAGGTTGTAAGTAATTAATTTAAACATTCTGTTTACTGACCTTCGGGATGAAAGCCAAGAGGGAGAAGAAGCAGATAGAGGTGCTAGAGAGACAAAGTTGGGAGATGTGAAAAATTAAAGCAGGATAATGGAAGGAAGGGTTTATTGTGCTTTCTTGTCCCCTTTGGAAATTTATATTATGGTTTCTAGCAGAGGTCAGTATAAAGAAGGCTGGTTGCCACTGCTTTTGCTTGACTAAAGAAAGCTGGTTGCTGTTTCTTTTGCCTGGCTATGATTTGTGACTGTAAAACATCACACACAAACATGCTTTAGTTCTTTTCTTCATTTAGATCTTCTCTCCCGGAGGGCTAGTTTGTTTGTCTTCTCCCTCAGTGGTTTGCCACTGACGTGACAAACAGCACTCTATGCGGGAGAAACACAAGCATTAGAAACACAGAAATTAGAAATGGAAAATTCCACTGCAAAAGATCAACTAGCCCACTGTGCTTTGTAAGCCAAGGCATAAACAATAGTATTGGACTTATTTAAAATACCACAAGAAGTGCCCCTGAGCAACTTCTCCACCAGGTGATGGATCTTATAGCCTAATCATCGCAACAGTGCTCATCCTAATCTTTGTCATTTTGTCCTGTTTTCTCGTTCTTCACAATAGTAGCGCTCTCACTTTTGCATACCTCATTTGTTCCACTCTCATGGTGCCTTATTCCAACTCTAATTTTCTCAGCTTTGCATCTTATACCTCATGCACAGCACAACCAGCCATGTTTAGCTCTTTCAGCTCACATGACAGTGACTCTAAGTCAGTACTTACAACTTCTACTTTTAAAATTCGAATTCCTATATATGTGCTAATGTCTTTCTGATGAGATTTTTAGGACTGAATGCAATATTCTATTGGGGTAAATGAGAACCGTTAGGTCATGACCTGAACCAGTGATTGAGTGCCTGTTGAAGGGGCATTGCCAGCCCTGAAAGCACAGGTGCAAACAATTTACTGATATGACTGGAAGGGTCCACCTGTGCAACTCAGGGCCCACCCCTCCCTGACCTTAATTAAGGGCTGGCAGTTGAGAGGGGATCACTTCAGCTTGAAGACTACATCCTGTAGAAGTTTCCAGTGAGCACTGATCCTTGGAAAGGGGTAAGTCATTCCTTTTTTATTGTGACTGCTGTGTTTCTGGGGTGATCCAAAATTGGTTAAAGGTAACAATATCTTCTGCCTCCTATCCTTATGTGAGATTGCACTACAGTACCACTGACAGAGGTCTTTGTTATAATTCCCACTTATGAACTATACTCTTTGATTGTAGTTGTTTGTTCCTGCTAATTTGCCTGTTGTCTCATCTTATGGACGTGACTGATTTACTGTGTGCTCTCCTGTTGTTTTAGGTGCCTTTGGTGTTATAAGGAGGGTGAGAGCCCTCCTTATGAATGAGTAGCTTTTGATTTATTTCTCTATGAATATAAAATATGTTTCCCCCACTCAATCCCCCAGTGGAATTGCAGTTTCCTGAACCTCGTTTTTGCCAGAGCTTTGATTTGTAAAACTAATGATGTTCTCTCAACCCTGCAACTTGGAGACATTTTCTTCCCTTTGCCTTCCTGAGCTTGAAATCATCATTTGAATTTTCAACTAAGGAGGAAAAAAAAAGCCTTTGCAGGAGTTGTTTAAGCTTTGTAGCATCTCAAATACACAGAATTTTCTCCTCAGGCTGTAAAGAGGAAGGTGAAAAGAACTGCTGAACAACTTTTGCAGTGTCTGAACCTTGGATAGGAGGTTACAGTTCACAGCTTATTCTCAGCCATCTGCTCCATGCTCTTTAAGTTAACCTCAAGTGTAGATTCTCCCTAACCCTTCTCTATTAAAACCATCCACTTAAACTCAAGTTGGTTTTTTTTGTTTTTCTTTTTTTAAAAAAAAAACTGTTTGCTTGTGTGCACTCTCTTTCTTTTGCTCATTTGACAGCTAGCAAATATCTGCTATCCCAGCAGATGGAAAGGGAAAGAGATCTTTGGACAAAATAAGAACAGTTTGAAAGATGGTGACTACTTAACGTGGTTCAGCTGCAGCTCTCAGCCCCTTGAAAATTAGTGCCAGAATTAGGAATGCTCTTCAGGCATTACAGTTCTCCTCATTGCCCTGCTAGACCATGCTGCGTGTATTTTGTTGTTTGTTTGCTTTTTTTCTTTTTATTCTCAGAACTCATTTCTGAGAAGCATATGGTATTGAAGACCTGTCAGATCACACAGACAAAGCGAAGGCTTTATGCCATGGATTCTTCCCATCATCAAGTGCATTATAAAACAAGCCAATTAAAGGTCACATTTGTTAGTCACAACTCTTGTGGTTTGGCTCTTAGTGAGCAGCAGGACGTGTGTGTGCTCAAGGCTGTCGTGCAGTCAAGTGCTGCAGAGAGGATGTGTGGTGTCAGAGCAGAGTGTCAAAAACAAAATTAAGGCTGTAGCTATTTCTCACATATCCGTTCAATATAAGCACTTGTAGCAGCATCTTTGATGTTGTCAATTTGCGTGCTTTTTAGTTCTTTTAGACAATGCTGCATAGCTGAGTAAGGCCAAAGAGGCAATTCCTTGCACACAAACCAGATAGCAGTCTGTAGCACTTGTTGGCTCCAATGCTAAGAGCACGTGTTTGTGAGTTATCGCTTGTCTCTGGTTTCTGAAGAAAGTTCTGTGCTTCCTACATTCTTCTTGGTGATCTCACTGAAGCTAAAAGTAAAAATGGAGCTGCTGAAGGTCACATTCCTCATCTGTCAATCTTACAGCTAAACCCTTCTCAATAGATATTTTTTTTTTAACTGCAACTCTGGTAAGCTTTAGGGCAGAATTTACCTAGCTGTGGAAGTTAGGTGTGTTGCAAAAGGTGCTGCCTTAACCAATCAGCTGAGGCATACAGACTTCTCCAAAGGGTAATTTCTCCTAACGTAACACAGCTGTCTGACCCAGGTGAGATGAATTAGCTTTGAACATGCCTCTCTCCCCACTAAAGAAGCCCAAAGTATGTTGATTACAAGAGGTTTTGTGTGCTCTCCTATAGCCAGTGTTAGGTAAGATGAAATTCTACTGGAAGACTTTCATCTTCCTCTTGTGGGCTAATGTTTCTACTTGTCTCTCATCTGTCCTTGCTATGTATTCAATCTTCCCAGCACTGTCACTGACAAGGGCTCTGTCCTTTCCACAGAGCTCCTTCCTAAAGATGCAGTTACAAGGGGGACCCACCTTCTTCCCATCACAGTGGCAGCAAATTTCTTCAGCTCCTTCTTTCATTTCCTCCAGTAAGTAGTCCATCCATAAAACAGGATGGTCATAGTAAGTTTGTGTTGTGGGAATGATGTCTTGAACTTGAGACCCACTGGTCTGGTGGGCAGCTTTCTTCTAAACCTTAGGTTACAGGCTTTTGCGCGTTTAGGTGTCTATCTCACACCTGATTCATTCTCAGGTTTTAGTTTGTAACCATATGGGTTTAAATTTGGGGAAAGATACTGGCTCCTGTGGGTTTTTTGTTCATTTTCTTTTTTATAAGCTAAGACAGAACTTGCTGTGTTTGTGTAATGTTAGAAGCTGAGACCTGCTCTATGGTTTGTACTGGTTTGACCTGAATGCTTCTCCCAAAACTTGCCTGTTTTTTCTTGCCATGTTTCTCTCAGAGCACAGCACTGACCAGGTATATCAAGTCTCCATTTGCTAATGTGTAACCTTTTTTGAATTTTTTTGCTGGCTCACAAAGAACATATCAAGCATGACAAATCACTTGAGCCTTGCTTCTCCAGTCGCCTTGCTTCTTTAATTTCCTGGCTAGATTGTGAACCACAGGTTGGAGACCACCACTCTGACTCTGCTTTTGCCGTCACTGAGGGATTAGCAAACATTGGCTTGAAAAGTGGATGCAGAACTAGTGGCAGCGTGTGCTTTCAATTGTTAGTAGGTTACCAGATAAACTAAAATTGTGTGTGCTGGAGTAGTTATAAACGGTCATCATATACTTCGTCTTTCTGGGACAGGAAACGTGTTTCTCTGTGCTTTCATAGTCTGCAAGTTCCAGGTACTGATTTTGTGTTCTTAAGAGTAAATCCTTATTTACATTCCCCTAGCAGTAAGAATAGGCAGTAGGTTAGGGTTACAGTGCCCTCAGTGAGGCTTTGTTTTAAACATCTAGATTTGGAAAAGGAGAAACAGAACCACATGCAGCAAGTCATGTCCCCTGAGCTCTTTAGGGCCATCTCCAGCATAACTCAGCATCAGCTCCCAGTATGACCTGATGTGAGAACACAGCACTTCTAGGGCAGCAGTAACTTTTCTGGTGCTTGGACCAGACTCGACTCAGTTGTAAAACTAGGATTTTTCTTAAAACCAGAGCTTTACCAGGAACCAGCAGTCCTGTGTGCTCATGAATTCCTAGAATTCTCTTAAGCACTCAAAATGGCTGTTTTGCCAACATAAATGTCTTCTTCCTGCGCTTCAAGGTCTCAGCTCCTTCAATGGAGCTTCAAGTAGCTCTTCACACTTTGGCGTGACTGCCTGATGGTACTCTGATATGCGACTGCAACTCCTTGTGGCTTTTTAATCTCTTGAAGGTTTCAGCAGCTTCCTGTCCAATACTTGCAGCAGAAAGTGACAGCTGAACACCGGTACGGGGCTGCGGCTGTCGGAGCGTCCTTGAACCGTAAGGTTAACGTAAAACCCGCCCTAGCTTTAAGGGGCAAATCCAGCGCACCCGCGCCGCGCGTTGATGGGCCGCGAGGAGCAGTCCGTGTAACGCGGTGCTGAGGGCTCCGCTCGCCGGCTCGGGCTGGTGGCGGCCGGGCTGGGGCCGGTAGCAGCCTCAACATCCCCGTCCTGTTGGGGTCAAGGGCCTCCGAGCTCCCGCAGCGTATCCCGTCGTTTGCTTTCTGTAACGGCCGGAGGAATTTATTCTTCCCGACCCACCGAGTCGGGGCGGGATCGGTAGCCGGGGGAGCAGCTCCCGTAGCCCCGGGGCGGCTCGGCTCGGCCGCCTTTGTCTGCGCTGGGAGGAGCCAGCGAAAGGCAGATCGTAAAAACAAGGGCTGGCCGAGAGCCAGGAAGTGTGGAATCCTGGCCGGGTGGTGGCAAATTTCGCCAGATCGCGGCCAGAGGCAGCGCGTCCTTCAGCCCGCAGTGGGGCGACGGCGAGAGCGGAGCGGAGCTGGGCAAGGAGCGGAGCAGCGGGCGCGGAGCAGCGGCGTTCGCTGCCGCCCTCCCCGCAGAGCGGAGGCGGTGAGTGCGAAGGGAGATCCGGGCCGGGCTGCCGGGGAGGGGGCTCCGCCACCGGAGAGTGGGGCTGGTGCGGGAGGTGCGGCCGCGAGGATGTGCGCGGGGCGGCCCGCGGAAGGCACGGGGCTGAGCCTCCGGTTTATGTGCCGGCATAAATCCCGAGCAAGTTTTCCATTTGAAAATATTAAAAATAGACTCTCCCGTTCCATAGTGCCGCCGAGTGAGTCATTTCCAAACCGAGTGTGTCCGCCTTCCCCCTCAGGGGACACAATAATTCTGAAACCGAGGGCGAAGGGAAGGAGGCTTTTCCCCTCCGCTAAACAGACCGAAGTTACACGTAGCCGCTGCGAGAGGAGACAAAAGCCGCAAGCGGCGGGCTGCCCGCTTAAAGCAGCGCGGTGCGGCTTCGTCCCTTTCTCTCCTCGCCCCGCGGTGATGCCACCCGAGTTCCCCTGCGAGGCTCTGGGACGCTCGCAGCCGCGTGGGCAAACCCCACTGTTTTGTTCCTTCAGCTGTCAGACCCGTCCCCTGTCACCCCTGTAGGACGTCAGCCACAGCCGCGGGTCACGCCAGCAGTGACCGACGCCTCTCCTGGCTGCTTGTGCTGAGAAGCGCCTTCTAAAACGCGGTTATTTTTCTCTGCCTTTCCCGGTCATATGATGATTTGTTCATGCAAGCAGGCTGTCTCGAGCGGAGGGACTTTTTGTTTGTCAGCAACAAGTGTTGAGCGTATTTATAGACAATGCTGCAATTCTGTGTTGTGGAGGGTTTCATTTATGCAGAGCTCAGAGCTACCCGGATCTGCATCCGAGAGCTATTTACATCTTTCTTATGATGCTGTATGTACACACATATTCACAGTGTATGTCCATGGCTCTTATTTCACAGCGAGGCAGCATGCCTTAGGTACAGAAGCTGATGTGCAGGCTGCGTTTTTCTTCTAAAGCAGAAGCTGCTGTTTGACTGTGAGGTAGTCCCTAATGATGTAGATGGACTAGCGGAGACAAGACCTGATAAACTGCCCATCTTTTACATTTGGACGCACCTAGCTGGGGGCAGAGTCCTGCCGTTTGACCCCTAGGAAGAATTAAGTTAGCACTCTGGCAACAAAAATGACCTATAGCTGAAAATATGTGCAGTAAGTTATGCCAGCTATTTCACAGCCTTGTGAAGGATGTGAAGTTTGAGTGCAAGATCTGTGGTAGCAACCCAAGCCTAATGCTGTTTCTTGGTAAGTAGAGAACTGTGATGTAAAAACTGCTTGCATTCTCTTTTTGCTGTTTAGATTCAGTTTCTTCTATTAATGCTATTTATATATTTTACAGCCAGGGGAGGCTGCTGTGATTTATTGACTTGTCACATAGGGTGCAGGGTACTCAGACATTCCTGCAGTCTGCAGTGTTTCTTTTAGCTGTAACGTGTAGGAGATTCATCCACTTAAAAGTGCCTCTAAAGCACCAAACTGGGGGGGAATAAAGTAGGCATCAATCTTTTGTGTTCCAGAACACAAGAAAAAGCAGACATAGCATCCCATGAAAATGAAAACTTGCTTGTAACTTAAGATATATTATGCACACTTCATAGTTAATGTATGGTGTTGTTGCTAAGTATTTAGCGCTGTGGGCTTCTGTAACATCCTGAAGGGCGGAAAACACTTCAACTAGAATCCAAAACTAGCTCTTTTTGGTGAAACTTGGAAGAAATTTATCCAGAGGTCTGTTATTCTGTAGTTGTCTCTGCGGTTGTCCTGAATCTCTGACTGATGCAGCTGTCAAGTTGCACTGAGACCTACACCAAAGGTTTGCATGCAGTGCTGGAAGTGGGCAGGGATGTTCAAGCAGACAGTTCCATGTGGGATTATTATTTTTTATGTCAGTTTAGCAACAGTGTTTCCTTTTGGTAGTTTTACAGCAGGCTTCAGGTGGCAATTCAGTTGCATATCACGTTTATCTTCAGCCTTTACAATTATCCATTTAGATACTTAGATGAAGTTCTCTGTAATTATTTTCTTGCAGTATATTTACAGGCTGTCTGATAACTGCTCAGATTCTGATAAGACT
This sequence comes from Coturnix japonica, assembly GCF_054131305.1. Taxonomy (NCBI): domain Eukaryota; kingdom Metazoa; phylum Chordata; class Aves; order Galliformes; family Phasianidae; genus Coturnix; species Coturnix japonica. Next base: position 19,675,557 of record NC_140667.1, on the reverse strand, counting down.
TCCAACGTTCACTTTCAAAGCTCATCTGGAATGCAGGTAACATCTACTGACTCCTCAATTCCACTTGGAAGAACTTAAATTCCTTGCATTTCTAGCGATGATGGGCACAGAATAGATGTGATAGTTCTCACTTAAAGTGAGAAATTAATAAAGGTAGCTTCCATTCCTTATGGAAGGAATAGAGGCCTGAGACTTGAGTAGATCATTGAAAGCTTGGAAGTAGCAAGTAAGCACTAAATGCGTACCTTTTGTACTCACTCAATGTGTTCAGCTTCATGTTACTTTTCCAGGCCTTTGTAGGCTTTTTTTGTTGTTTCTTGCACACATAATGTATGGCCTTTTGTCCTCACTGTTTCTGCTGGTGTGAATTCGAGCATAAATATACATTGATTGACTGTGTGCTGGACTCCAGAGCTTATTCAGCAGGGCGTAACAACCTGTTCTTCCATTAGATAGAAGTAAGTGTAACTCAGAGTGTGGAAGACTGTACTGAAGACTTTGGCAAACACCCTGTAATACCAGAGGTGGCCGAGGCTGGGCTACCATGTAAATCAAGCTACTCAACTGCTGTGTTTTGTAGTCGTAGGGTTCAATCTAAGGAGTGTATTTCTGTTTTTAATAATAACAATAGGAAATGTGAAAACAAGAAGGGGGGGAAAAGAGAAAAAGGAATATGTATGAAGTGCAAGAAAACACAAAGATGATAGCCATTCTACTTGCAGTGTTCTGAAAGTACAGTTATCCCTTCCTGCACATGTGAAACCCAGAGGGAGCACTCCAGTTCTGCTGCTTGTGTAACCACTGAATATGACCAGTTTATTTGGTGAGAAGCTACATCTTTTTTTTTTTTTAAATTATTATTTTTTATTTTTCCCACACAGCTTCTCCACCTGCTAAGCAAAACTCCTCTCATCCCTGCATACTGCTCAATGTACTTTGTAACTTGCTTTGAAAGAGTTAACACAAGCATTTCCTGGATTTTGTGGCAAATGCTACTGGGGAGTTATTGGAAACAGGTTGAAGCTGCTGAAAGTTTAGTTCATGTGTTTGAAAACACACTTGTCATTTCCATCTTAAAGCCTTTTGTACCGTAAAAAGTCCAATAGCTTACTCATGCTGTTGTCATTCTAGCGATGCATTCTTGGCTTGTTTCGCTCCATCCAGGAGAGGTGCCCTAACGGGTGCATCTGCTAAATGCTATTCCAAACAGTGGAAGGAAATTATTATTTATGTGTGGTTTTTTTTCTGGTGGAAAGTGTTCTTGTGCTGAGGCTTGTTCCAGTGTAGTTGTGCTCATTAAAAGACATTCTGGTAGTCAACAGAGCTTAAGACTTGAAGACATCAAAATGAAGTTGGCCAGAACTGATGGGCAGCTTTAGGTACTGAACTCCTTAGATTGCTATTTTGCTATTAAATCAGTTGTGTTTTTAGGCTGTAATAGTTTGAGGTTTTTCATGTGTGTGTATATAATCTTTATCTCTTTATTCTTATTAAATTGGCTTGCACTGTGCCAGTGCCATTTTCATGCTTTGTTCTATAGGGAAATGTCTTCATGTTTGTATGATTGTGAATTAGTCTTCCTTCTAACCTTCCATGAACTCCAAAAGGGCTGCAGTGGTCTCTGAATTACAGAGAAACATCTCATCCCAGGATGGGATATAGGCAAAAATGTGGGGGTTTTTATGTTGTTTTTTTTCCCCCCGCTCAATCTGGCTACAGTTTCACTTTGAGTTTCAGGTTTACTTTAACCTCAAGAACTCAAAGCACAACTAAGTGGAAACCACTGAATTTCTTTTCTGTTGCCATGTAGCTCTGCTACTAAAGCCCAGTTAGAGAGATCCTTCTGTTTATTAATTTGTTTGGGATATGTAACAAATAAAGGCAAGATTCCCAGTTGGGGGAAGAAAGTATGCAGAAGGAGTTTAGTGTGTAGATGTAATTTAGGGGAAGTGAGATCTTGTTTTGGGTAGCTAAAGAATAGTAGTAAAATTGTCAGATATATGGGTGCATATCAGAGGGTTGACATGGTACTGGGGAGGGCTCTATTCCCGTATTCTGTAAGAGCTCTCTTTTTTTTTTTATCCCTAATATGCTTCATCTCCATAGTTAACAATTAGTTGAATTAGGGTTAGGTGGGGATTGAACACTTTCAGATTACTTATAGGCCTCAAAGTTTGTGCCTTCATAGTGGATAGCCCAGTAAAATAATAATAATAATAATAAAAAAGTTGGCACCTTTTGGTATTGAGCTACCTTTGAAAAGAAGAACAAGGAATAATCTGATCTGCCTCTTTACAGCTCAATGGAATTCTTTTAAAGGGCTTCGTTAAAGGAGCTTAGAGGCGTGTTTTTGTTTCAGTTTTTTTTGGTGGGTAGGATCCTGGCTTGGGAGGTGGAAGACCTGAGTGAGTCATCTTGCTGGCTTTGCAGCTTCATTTCCTCAGCCAGAAAATGGAGATAATGATTTTCACTCTCTTTATTAATAATCCTCCTAGAGCTCTTGATGAAAAAAGCATTTTGCAGGGCTGATCAACCCATCCACATGGGGCTGAACATGCATGGTCTGCCTCAGGGCTTTCTCCTATTGTGGGATGGGTGGGCTGGAGGTGTGGAGCGGGCAAGTGTCCCTTCAACACTTGGCATTGTGTGCATTGGGGGCAGCCAGGGAATGGCCGGAGGTGTGTGGTGGGGCTGCAGGTAATGTGCTTTAGCTGGCTGAAGCCCTGTGTTTACCAGCTGGCATGGAGTGTGCACTGAGAGACTGAGGGATCGACTTGTTTTCTTCTGTTGGACAGCCCGGTGAGGTGCTGATGGAGCATGTTCCTTCCTCCTGCACAGATCCTGTTCCCAAGTGGAGGTATGGTCTGCAGTCCTGGACTGTAGCTTAAGCAGAGGGTTTTCTTGTTGTTTGTTTATTTTTTTTAATAACAATGTTTTTGAGCTGATTTTGTCACTGGGATTTCAGAAACAAGGGGCAATTATATGCAGGGGGGATGGGGGAAGAAGCTCTTTCCTGAAGGCTGTAACATGAATCAATCCTACTGATGAAACTGCCAGACCAAAATGCTGGCCTTGCACCATTCCATTTATCTTTCTGACCTTGGATGGTCTCTTAGAAAGGACTGTGCCCCTACTAGTAGCATACGCACATCTGAAGGAGTTCTGCTCCTTGTGCGAGTGGCTGCTCCTTTGACAAAGTATCTGTACTTTGCCTCGCTGGTTTGTGAATTGATCCAGAATATGAAGGCCAATGTTGATGTTCTTGTTGTTCTCGATGGGTTGTGCGTTAGAAACTAAAGCTGTCATGAGTCAGATTTCCAAAGTTGTGAAAGAGTAGAAAGATAAGGGGTTTAGGAAGAACTATGCCTTGAGATTGGGCCCCAGCCTGCCCTCAAACTATTGCTGAGACTCTTGATTTCAGTAACTCTAATGTATGTAAGATATGGCTTCTGATCACACTATCCAGGAAGGAAATATTTTTAGTTATGGAATAACTAATGCATTTTTCTTAAACTTATGCTTGTTTCATACTCAAAATCATTACAAAAAAATAAAAATCTGTCACATGATGCAGAATCCAGACTCACAGGTCATCAATGTCACAGTTGCATAGAGTATACAAAGAAGTAGAAAATGGGCAAACATATCTTTTTTATGAAGACACTAGTTTTCTACCACTAAAAATGTTCATATGGCAAGACATCTCTTATACCTGGATAATCTCTCATTCTTTGTTGTGGTATTTCAGGAGATCTGGGGAATGTTTATTTGGATGAATGGAGCCTCATGTGGTTTCCCTCCTCACCTTCCCTGCATTGCCATCTGGTTTGAAGTTGCTTTTTGGTGTGAATGTGAAGTGGTACCACTGCAAGTTACCCTCTAAAAAGCAAAAGTAGCTGTAGTTTTTGGTGCCCCGCTGCTTGCATTGGTGGCTGTTGCTCTAAACCAGACATCAGTGACCATTTAAAATGGTCTCTTTCTTTGTTGAAGGGGGCTTTTTGTTTGTTTGGCTCAGGATTACTGAGAAGATCCCTGATTTGGAGGAAGTGCTGCCAACTTTTTCTATAGGTTATTCTCTCTTCAACAGAGACTAAACTAGGTGTATTGCCAGATCTTGATTTTTTTTATTTTTTATTTTTTTTCCACCAGTCACAGGTGCTTTGGTCTGTTGGAAGGAAAAAGTCATTTCATTAAATCACTTTATAGTGGTTTCTCTGTTTATTTTCATGGCTAGCAGAAAGCCAATGGATAAAAGAATCCTAGTTTGACTGTAAGGTTTTTATATCTATATCCACAAGTGTTTGCTGGAAAGTGATTTGTCTCCTTGACTGATTCTTCTGTTGAAAGATTCCAATTAATCTATATAGTGTTTACTCAGATATGACAAATTAGAAGTGGATAAAATTACATTGTTGTCAGATTGACTCGCAGTCCAGCTCTACACCCCCAATTTTCAGCACTGTCTTCTAACTTTCAGTTATTTGCGTGTTTGAAGACCTGGGTTTTGTACAGGTAATATCTACCTTGTTTGATGGACAAAATAAGAACAGATTGAAAAAACAGATTGAATATCTACATTGATTTGAGCTGATAATCACAAGTAAATGGGGGGGAAAAAACGATCAAGAGAAGAGGAGGAAGAACAATAAACGCATCTCTCCTTGAGTTAAAACAAGCTTGCCAAAAAGAGAAATGCAGGGTCATTAGATGAGAGAAGTGCGGGCTGTCCTCTGTAATCTAGCAAACAACTTGGCTCTGTTGCCACCCCAAGTGTTTCCCCGGTGGTTGGAGCACATGGCAGTGGGAGATTATGTTGTTGTGGCGCTATCTCCTGTGCTAGATCTGAGTTTTAGCCTCCAGCTCTTCTTCTCTTTAATGATTAATGATAAGAGAGAGGGTACAGCTTGGTGGCTGCAACCACTGGCATACTGCTGCCTTTCTTCTCTCTGTGGTTGATAAATAGTAGGATTGTAATCATTAGATGTAGGTTTTGTTTTATAGTCTTCTAAAACAATTTAATCTTGGGAAGAGGAGATGTGAAGGAGTTTGGACTGAAGGCCTCTGGGGGAAGAATATTTGTGTAAATCTTCAAGACTTTTCAGGGCAAATTAAAGAGAAAAACTGTTCTATAATGTGTTCAGTGCTTTGCATAACGCTTCTCATTCCCACTAGCTGAAATAGCCCTAAAACCACAAGGGTTTCTGACTAACCTATATTAATAACTCTCCAGGCACAAGGGTAGTTTCCCTCAGGGAAAGAAAAAATGAGTAAAATTGCAGACTACTGAATGCATAACATGGACATTACTGACAAACTGCTAATGGAGCTCTCCTGCAGAAACAAAGCAGTGTTTACAAGGGTGTCTTATTCTTGGTATAACTTCCAGTGGGAACAGAAAACCTGATCTGAAGGAGCTGTGGAGATGGAGTGTTTTGCAGCTATTGCAGAACAATTATGTAAGACTGGGGTCTGGTTTGAGGGCTTTGTTTTATGTTCTGATGCATGGGATTTGCAAAATGCAAATACATCGTGCCAGAAGTAATTTTCCAGCACATGCTCTCTTACCTCTGGCTTTTTGTGTCTCTGAAAATAGTTTTAAGTAGGCTGTGGGGATGGTTATTCTCACAGACCTTGGTATTTCAGTTCTGATAACACAATAATCAGTTGTACTTGATACTCTTCTGGTGGCTAGCTTGTACTGAAAGGAAGCATGCTATAACTGCTGTGTAACAGCTACCTTTTTAGGTAAACTAGGAGAAGTTGCTTTCTCTGAATCCTGAAGAAGTGAAACTCAGACTCTGGATTTGGCCTAAAAGCTGATGATCTTTTCTTAAATCCCTGATGAAAATCTAAAATAAAGTTATCTTAGTCTGCAATCCCACTTCAGTACTATGGGATTGGGGTGGAAAAAAATGGGGAAGAGGATCATCTTACATGCTCATCACAGACAGGACCTTGTTATTATCTGTCTGGGTAACTTTAGCAAGGGTTAAGGAAAACAATGTATATGTTTCCACGAGCAGAAGCAAGCATATTCCCTTGGTAAGAAGGAAGCGTTCAGGAAATTTGTCATGGGGCCCTGTGTTCTGCTGCTGTGGAATCAGGCTCGTAAAACCAAAGACCAAGTCTGGGAGAGACCTTTGTGATGGCATTGTTTCACCTTTGTGCAGTATGTGCAAAAGGACTTCCTACGCAAAATTTAAGTATCTGTATATTAAGTTACAAAACTTGTTCTCCTTACTTGCACTTCTGAATTTAAACTTTCCCCATGCAACTTAACAAGTTAATACAAATACAGCTTTATAGAAGGCTTTTATTGCTGGGGATAAGGTACTGTATGCAGTTACAGTGCTTGGAGCACTGACAGGAGGGTTAAAGGTTAGCACAGGCATCTTAACCACCACTTTCTAGCACTGTTAACTGTCTATGCCTGATCTAAAGTAACACTTCTCATTATATAGCTCTGAAGAACTTCTGTTCTCTTCCCTGTACAAAAATTGTTGAAAGAGTAGTTTTAGTTTATTGCTGGGTGAAGTCAGCTGTCACTCATTCAGCTCTTCTCACTGTCAGCTTTGGGACTTGGTGGTGGCAAATATTGGTACAATTACTTGTTTTGCAAGAGAAATATCTGTTATGCTGATTCTGCCTCCCAGGTACCTCTCAGTGTGTCATGAGTGAAGTCTGCCCTCAGCTCTCCGAGGTGCTGCAGCTTTTCTCTTCTGACAGTTTCTGATGTGGTTAGTATTGCCAGTAGAGAAATTGCTAGCAGATTGAAAACACTGGGCAGTGAAGCTGTTTAGGGGCCTGGAGAACGGGCCTTATGAGGAGAGGCTGAGGGACTTGGGATTGTTCCCTCTGCAGAAGAAGAGGCTCAAGGGTGACCTTATTTCCCTCTACAATTACCTGAAAGGAGGTTGTGGTGAGGTGGGAGTCAGCCTCCTCTCCTATGTAACTAGAGATAGGACTAGAGGGAATGGTCTCAAGTTGCACCGGGGGAGATTCATGTTGGATGTTAGGAAATACTACTTCTCAATGAGAGTGGTCAGGCACTGGGATAGGCTGCCTAAGGAGGTGGTGGAGTCACTATCCCTGAAGGTGTTCAAGAAACATTTAGATGTTGTACTGAGGGACATGGTTTAGTGGGAGATATTGGTGATAGGTGGGTGGTTGGACTAGATGATCTCTGGAGGTCTTTTTCAACCTTGGTGATTCTGTGTGGGCAGTGTAAAATGAACAGAATACTGTTTCAAGAGGCAAACAGAAGACAGTGATTTGGTTCTATTTTTTTTTTTTTAAATTTATTCTTTATTTGTAAATGTTATAGTGGTGTGTTGTGTTTTTTCTAATTGGTGTAGACCAGCTGCCCAACCTGCAGCTTGCTGTCCTTTCTGGCAACGTCTGTTAAACACCTGTTAGGGCTCAGCTTTCTTCATGAATGTCTTGCCTTTGTCATCTCTAGAGACTGCAGAATTGTCTAAAGATCTATCTGAACTGCATTCAGCTCATGGGTGGATGTTAGGTGTATTTATTTCTTGAATAGTGATGATAGTTCCATGTATTTTGTGTCCTGCAAGCCTGCAGGGTGTTTGCTCTGTGTTTTTCCCCTGTAACACCATTGGTGGCAGGGCCTTGGTATCTGCAGCAGAGCTGAGGGCTTGCTTAGGCCTCCTTGGCTGACCAGAAAAAGGCAAGGAGGAGGCAGGTGATAAGCTGAATGTAAAGCAGGGCTGGCTGGGTGGCAAGAGAGCTGCTCTTCTATTTGTCAAATGGTTAGTTAAGGTTTGCAGAGCGTGAAGAATTTCCTGGAGCTGAGCACTAGCTAAATTAGAAGCACAGTGCAAATACACAGTATAGCTCTAGCTGATCATATCTTTTTTTCACCTCATGCTGCAGATGTCGTGGAAAAGAGAAGGCTTTCCTTTACATCTTCTATGTGCGGTTTGGTTATACAGCTTTTTTTTTTTCCCATCTCTCTTTTCTCTGACATCTCTGTTCTTCAAACTGCCAACTGAATCTGCTGCTTGTACTTGTCTGAAGTGGGAAGATTCTGAAGTGCAGCAGCTTTGCCAGAGCTTTTTTTTGTGGTTTTTATCCAAGTTGATTCTAACTTACTCTGTTTCTGTGGTTCACTTGGGGCTACATATTCATCTACATGGAGATGATGATCAGAAGGGAAAGTACAAGAATTTTGTATACAGACAGCAATTGGCTCCCTATAAAATGAAAATTAACCAACCCAAACAGTCCTGCTAACTCTCAAAATATGTGTTTGTCAGAGCTCTCTTGCAGAAGCTCCTTACGGTAACTATTATTAATAAGCTGATAATGAGTTTTATTTTCTTGCATAATGCTTCTGAAAAAAAAAAAAAAGCATAGGGTTTGTCTTTTGTTGATCAAATTTTGCCTCCCTTTTCTTTGTTATGGTGAAATATTTCTCTCCAGTTTCTCTTACTTTATCTTAGCTGAACAGCAACTGTATTTGAAGGTATTTGTAAAGTGCCTCTGGGAATGGCTTAGACACCTCTGTTCTTGCATCTCTGCTAACTGAAATGGGAAGAGAAACCACACCTGTTTTTTTTTCTGGCTGTGTTGTGTCATTCTTTAAGGGGGGAAAAGCTGCTGCTGTTGAAGAGTTCCTGAAGATTTGCCCAAGTTTGTTCTTAGTGTGATAGGCTATTTTCAGTCCCCCCTTTCTGTCTTGCTCTTCTTTCTCTACACTTTCCAGTTTCTTTATTTTTATTGCAAGTCAGTATCACAGCCTCATGTGGTGGGGAACTGCTAGTCTGAGACTAATTGTTCTCTTTCATTGCAGGCTGAGTCCTTGGATTTGAAGTCTTGTTGATGCCTGTGAGGATAGGTACCCGGGCCTTCAAGAGAAGAGGCTTTCTGATAGATCCACTCCACTCCGTTCAGGCCTATGACTGGGGGTTTCACCATAGCACCATCCTTTGCTCTCCAGTTGCACAAGATGGGTTCATTCAGAAGGCCCCGACCTCGCTTCATGAGCTCTCCAGTGCTCAGTGACCTGCCACGTTTCCAGGCAGCTCGGCAGGCCCTGCAGCTCAGCTCCAACTCAGCATGGAACAGGTGAGCAGCACCTACAGTGTGGGACTGATCTTTGTACTTCAGGCTATTTATGGCTAAGCTTGATTATCTATAAGCCTGAATGAGTTTTTGGCATGCCTGAGGTTTGCAGGCATTCTAACCTTCTGCAGAGGTGACAATCGGACTTAGTAATTTTTGGCCAGCCTCTTTTTTTTTTTTAGTCTATGTTTTTTCAGAGGTACTGTCTTGAAGTAAGACAGAATTGATCCATATTCACAGTTCCACTTTTTCAGTATGTTTTAGGAAAACTATTAGTGTAACAAAGGTCAGTTTCTTAATGCATGGCAGGAATTTATTTGCATATTATGAAGCTTTTATCAGAAGAACTCAACTGTGGTAACTACTAAGCTTGTGGCTCCTACTTCTAATAGAGTTTCATACTGACAGTCAAATCCTGTCTGCAGTGCATATCATGCAGCAGTGACCACTGGAAAAATGATGCGTAGGGTGAAGATGGCCTGCTGCAACTAAAATCAGGTGTTCCCACCTTTCTGCCATCTTGCACCATCTTTGTGCTCTGCAGACCCCTTTCTCTTGCTAAACTAGTTCTGCTTATTCTTGTCACACAAATGCAGCCCAGCAAATGCATCATGTTGTTACGCTAGGATAGAAAGCTGAGGTTACTGAAGTGTACAAGTGCAGAGCGTGTTTACAGAAGAGAACGTCTATCAAGCAAATGGCATCTCCTCTTGTTGGCTGTGGCAAGCTGTTACAGCTGCTAAATCATTCTGTCACTTCAGGACTTCCTCTGCACTGAAAAAGAAAAGTATATCAGAAAAGTATTACAGTATCCGGCAACAGCTGTTGCCACACCTTATATGTGTTAACAAGGCTTGAAGATGGGCCTGATTGATGCTGGCTGCAGAAGGTCTTCCAGCACAGCCAGTTGTTGCCAACTGGATGGCTCAGCTGGTCCTGTCAGCATCTCTGGGTAATGCAATGTGGTGTGTTTGGCAGATGTTGCTAAGAATCTGTGTGTCCTTATAGCTAACAGCAAACAGCACATATCAGAGATTCCTCAACCAGTTCTTTTTTAACGGTGTATCTCCTGTGAATGTGTTCTTTGTGAAAAGTGTCCTGGTGATAACTTTCCTTTGCTTACTCTGAGTGCAATTTAAGATTAGTTCTGCTCTGTCTCCCATGGGAGATATAGGTAAACAAGAGTTATGATTTTGAGGGACAAAAAGTGGAAGTATTTAAGTGCAATTAACCTTTCCCACTCCATTTTAACCACTAAGCTTTTGGTGAATATCTCATGTTGCTCTGTGCTTAAATCATACTGGCAGCTATTATTTATGGATGTTGTACTATCTCATTTATTTTTTGGCAGTGTTCAAACAGCAGTGATAAATGTGTTTAAAGGGGGAGGCTTGCAGAACAATGAACTTTATACCCTCAATGAAAATATCAGGTAAGTTGCTGAAATGCATGTGGAAGGGGTTTTTGTTGCTGCTTGTTTGGTTTTTCCTTGCCTTTGTTCCCAAAAAGAAATGCAGCAAGAGGAGACTGGTGGGAGAAATATGGATGGGTAGGAGAGAACTTAAGCATGTATTTTAAAGTTCAGGCTGGTTTGAAGGGTATTTGGGATTTTAGGTAACGTTTCATTGATTTATGTGGAGCTTTGACAAATAAAGAATATTTATTGACTTAGACTACAAGGATTTTGTCCCCTTCTATGGAATTTTCCTCTTAGGCCTTTTTCCCTCCCCCATTTCTTTAAGAGCATTCATAACAGTAGTAATGTTTTCAGTCACAGTTTTTCTCTAAAATCAAGCTTCTCAGAACCATAGAGCATTTAAACAACAACAAAAAAACCCCACAGTAAAATACAGCATTTCACATAGAAGTTTTATAGTGATTTCAGAAGAAGACCAGAAAATACTAACTCAGAAGATTAACAAAACCCTAGAAGTCTAATAGTGGTGATAGAAGTATTATTTTATTATTTTATTTTAAGCAAGTCTTGTGGTCATCTGTGGTTTCAGTCTGATTACTTGGAAACTTCAGTTAATGATAGATAGGATTATAGGGCAAGTACAGAGCAGTTGATTCCATGTGGTGCTATGAGGAATATTGACAGTTCACAACTGTAGTTCCTTATTCCTCCTCTTTCTCACTACATCCATATTCATCCATCATGAATGTTGTCATATAGGTCTCAACTTCCACATTTGTATGCTTACCCCATCCCTATTGTGTTTTTGCTGTGTGCCAAATCAAGTGGTTGCTGGAGCCAAGAACATACTGAGCAGCAAACTACCCTTTTCCCTGCTGTCAAAATAAATGCAGGACATGAGTCTCTGTCCTACTTGATCTGGTCCCAAGGTAAAAGCTTCATAAAGTTGCAATGTCTTATGCTTTAACAGTATTTAAATGTGCTTAAGGCAGAAATCCTCAAGTTAAATTTAAGTACTTGAAGCAGTATTAATTCTCTATGGGATGAGGATTTCTGTATGTGAAAGGGAAAAACAAATGTCGTAAGACTTTGGAAACACCCTAACCCACAGCCCGTAGCGTACTTGAAGACTGGATTTGGGTTTTGTGACTTGCCTCCTAGGCTGCTGCTCATTGCAGTGGCTTCAGCCTACTTTCCTGAACTGGTGCAAGCCCGTAATCCTTCCCTGCTTTTTAATCTGGAGAGAATAGAGCCTTTGGATGGGGTTGGCCCCTGTGGCTGGACCATGCTCTGCTAGAGTCAGTCTGGACTGTCAAGAGCTGGGTGTAGAACAAGAAATTCTTTGTGAAATTTGTATGCTTTGTACACTCAGTGTACAAAGTGATGGTGGTGGGAGGGGAAGAAAGCTTTTCCACTTACAGGCAGCACTTGGAAGCTCTCACCTTGAAATAAATGTTCCTACAGGTGCCCTCGGCATTGCTCACATCTCAGAATGTTACTTTCCAAACAGGCTATTTTAACATTCAAGCCGTTCATCAAATTAGTCTAAGGAGCAAAAGGCATGCAAGTGCTTGCATGTTTGCATATGCATCTGTAGTTTTGCACCTGTGATTCTTGATATAGCACTCAACTAAACATTGGTGCAGCATGTATGAGGTTTCTGGCCTGACGCTGGGCAAGAAACCAAGCCCATCAGACAGCCATGTCTTTTGTGCCATTAGATTGACCTGGTGCATTGTCATCCTTTGTATTTCTCCACTCAGCTCATCAGTGGAAGTTAGCAAATGCAGTGTTCTAGTAGCTACAGACTCTGCACAGTGCTTAACTGTTTGACAGTGGGAGATGAGGACAGTTTTAAACTTGGGCAGTAATGACAGAGTAAGGAGATGAGTAGCTGGTAACTTCTTGCTCTGGATTACTCTCACCAAGTCTCTGTCTTGCTGTGATTTGATAACAACTCACAGTTTTGTTTTGTTTTTTTAATTGCTCTGAAAGTTGTTATAGCAAGAGGAAGTGTCAGAAATGCCATTGAGAGATGGAATATAGGACACAAGGAGTGGCCTGGTCGCAGTTAGGAGAACCCATCAGGTTCTCTTTGGAGTGTATGCTTTTGTTTGCAGGGGTGGGTGGGATGGTCCACTTGAGAGAGCAAATGTCCTGCTAGGGCTGGCAAATTAGCTAATAAAAAGCCCTCAGGATTCTCTGAAGCCAGTAGAAGAACAGCTCACAAACCAGCCCTCAAGGACTTATCTGCTCTCTCCATCTTGCAGAAATAGAAATGTACTTCGAGATGGGTGGGGTGAGTGTAACTCATCTGAGAAAGATGTAAAGGTACCTCTGTGCTTTCTGAATAAATGTGGAAGTTTTGCAGAGTGCTTGGTGAGGAAGATTGCAGTCAAGATTTATGTTCACCAAAGAGTTGAGAAAAGAGCTGTAGCTTCTTAGTATCAACCCAGCCTGAGAGCTGGATGTCCCAAATGCTATTTTTGAGCACTTTTGGTGATACTTAACTTTGGTGAAAAGCCAGACTCTTAAACCAGCCAGATTTAAAATCCAGCCATCTTTAATCAGAAGTATATGTTGAGTGGCTTCTGCTTGCACGTATGTAAACATCATCTTACTAAATTTCTACAAATGTTTTCGTGAAAAATATGCTTTGTTTTCTGGTTTTTGGTTTTTATGCAATAGCCATGGGGAAGCCACAGCTGCTGCTTGCATGTTTACCTCATAGCTTCTCTACTTATTCTCCCACCTTCTACTTCCAAGAGAAAAGGAAGTACTGCAGTGGGGAGAAATGCTATTTTCAATGCAATTTAAGGTGATTTTCATTAAGGAAATATCAGAAAAAAAGATAAATTTCAAACTAAATAAGAACTTCTAAATTATTTTCCATCTTTTTATACATTCAGTGATGTGAATGTGGTTTATCTGTTTGTTCCAGGTGAATGGCTTATAAACAGAAGGTTTCAGGCAATCTTTCTTCATAATTTTAAAGTTGTTTTTGTAGGCATTGGTAGAATATATACTTAAATGTAAAAGAAATCTAATTGTTGCTGAAAAGACACATGTGCATCTTTGATGTGACTGGTAGTGAAGCATGAATCTTGAAAGAAATGACCGGCAATGGCTGTTACTTCACAAATGCATTCCTTCTGTCTACAGGCGGCTGCTGAAGAGTGAACTGGGATCCTTCATCACCGATTACTTTCAGGTACTACATGATTTACTTGCTCACTTCTTGAGATTTGGTCTTTTCAGCTTTTTAGCGTATAGGAGTCCTTTTTACAAGCATTTATCTGACAAGTTTCATTCTTGTTTTGCCATGAAAGGTCATGGAGGTACAGAGTATCTTTTAATGTGGCACATATAGCTCTGAAAGTAACTGTTTATGGGCATATATGCTAAATTAGGGAAGCACTACCAGCAGCCTGCCAAAAATCAAGAGATTCACTTGAACTTTTAAAAAAGATGGGACACCTTCTTTCTTTTTTACTTGTTTCACTGATATTGAGATTTCTGGACTAGGTTTTCTGAAACAGGGACTAGTAAAGGGGAAGAGAAAATATACGAGCTTTCTGTTTTGGGGGGGTGTGGATAAGGAAGTCCCTATCAGCAGGAAATCGACCTGGTTACTGTTTGTTTCTAGAATATAGATGCAATCTGTAGAAAAGCAAAAGGTGAAGGATTAGGGAAGATGTGATCAATCAAAGATCTGTTATTGAGTTGTATTGATGTAGTCCAGATAGACCAAGGCAGAAGATGATTTTGAGAGAACACCAATGGTTTTTGGTATTGCAAGCTTTTCAGCATAGTGCTGATCTAAAAAGATGGAGGTTGCTGAAAAAAAGGGATGTTGCTGTTGTTGGTTTTATTCCTTTTGAGTGAGTGAGAGAATTTCAGCCCTTTCTGAAGTGGCTGGTGCTGCTGTGTGCTGTGCCAACAGTTTCAAAGGGGGGAGGTGGAAAGTGTTGTTTCCTATCAGTATTAGATTACTCGACTTAAAAAAGAAAAAAAAAAATAAAATCCCCACTTTACCATCAAGTGAGAAGCAACCTCTGCCTGGGTAGTAGTTTTGTTTCACTTATTTAGTCCCTGTCTGTACAGCTTTCTTACTGGAAAGAAGCAGCTCTTGATGTTAAGTGTTTCCTAGAAGGGGAGCACAGCAGAAAAGGGGTGAACCTGTAGTATAAACTCATAAAGCTGCTGGAAATCTGTTGCTACCCTAGGTAGCTTGAAAGTGGGCACTCAAAACTTTGCAGCTAAACATATGTGAAAAATGGAACTTAGATAAAGCTTCATCAAGAGCCCGTATACCATTGTGTTAGGCATGGCACAGTGGTCTGGAAAAGGTAGAGAGTTTCCAGAGGCAGCTTCATGCCTTTGTAAGGCTGAGCAGAGCACTGAGCTACATGTGTCTCTGAGGTGTGTGGGGTGCTGAAGACTGGCTTTGAAGATTCAGTGTGTGCTGGGGAAGACCTGAGTGGCTTCCAGAGCTGAACAAGATGCAGCTGCATTGTGTCACTGCACAAGACAGGCCAAAGATGCCTGGAGTCAATGCTGATGGTGGGTTTGGGTGTGATGATCTCTTCTTCCAGGTCTTATAGATCTCCTGCCTGTTGTGATTATGCCAGCACCAGTGGTGTTAGTCGCTCCTTCTTAGATCTTCTAGTTTCAGAGATAAGGATGGAAGACATGGATTATGTTATGATCTGCTCACTACTGGGGCTGCCAGTTGGACCTGCGCTGTGTTTCTGTTAGCAAGCAGAGGTTACCTGACCCCTTCCTGGGAGAGGGAACTGATCGCTAGCACTGCTTCCCTTAAAAGCAGATGTGAGAATGTGCTCTTTCACCCTGATGGCAGGGCTGTACTACTTCATTTGAAGGTTGCGATTGCAGCGTATATACTCAGCACTGCTTTGGCCTTTGCCTCAGAGAGCTTGCAGTGGAAGGGTTAGACTGCAGTCTGTTCTGAATTTGTTTTTGTCTGCTTGCATTTGTACGAATATCTCAGTGTATATGCAGTGGTTCAGCTGCTGTTCTCTCACTGAATTCTGGGACTAAAGCTTATTTTGGGGGGGATTTCTTAAACTCAACTTTAAAAAAAAAAAAAAACAAAAAAAAAAAGAAACAAAACTTTATCTGTCAGACTAAGCCTGAAGCAAAACTCTCGGTGATGGCAAGCCGTGAGACAAGCACTGTGAGATAAAGGCTGTTATAGGAAATGATTTCTTTTTCCCTGCTGTGAGTTAAGATGAGCGTTTCTGATTCTAGACTGACAGTGTATGCCAGTGGTAAACGTTACTGTTCCCTCTGAATGTCTTTACTCAAAAATTCCAGGGCCATGGAATGGGGAAAGACTGTTCATGTGACAGAAAAGGGCTGACAAAATTGTTTTATTTGTCTGTGGATTCAGTTTCACTGTTGATGCCAGCTGACTTAAAGCTATGTTGCTCCACTAAATGACTTGGCTGAAAAAGAAAGGGGAAAGAAAAAGATTTAAAGTTTATGGTTGGGTTGACTGCCCCACTGGTCATGTGCTCATCCCCTCTAACAAGAGGGAGGTGATGGGAGCACGTCACTGGGATGAGGAGGGGAGTGGAGAAGCTTATTTTGGCACAAACTTTTTCTGCGTCTCTTAAAGCCCTTTTGAGAAGTTATTCTGAGAACTGAATTTACTGTTAAGTTGAAATAAAACCTGAAGGATCTGCTGTCATTTGTAGTCTGACAGTTTTAAATATCCTAGCAGCAATTAGAGCCACTAATTGGTTCATATTTGTATGTGACAAATCGGCTTAAATGGTTTCCATTTCTTACGCTGCAGCACTTGTAACAGGAGCCACTAAGATCATTTTGGTAAATAATTGCATTATGTGTACTTTATAGCCATACAGAGAGACCATTTTTTTCTAACCACTGAATGTTTAAGAGTAAAATTGAGCAAAGCAGCTTTTGTGATCAACTTGAGTTGATTACTCACAAATAATTTTCACCAGCTCCCATGAAAATTACCAGGTTTTAGCTACTGACGTTGCTAAAGGAATGTTTAGGGAACTGATGGGGTTTAAGCGCTCTTTCTCTGTGACCGAACCTTCGTCATACCAGAGTCTGGTTTGTGTTTGAAAGAGAGATGTAATTCCTACAAGGGCTTTGGTAGAAAGTCAGATGTTTCATTCTGAAGGAGATTTGTGTTTATAAATCTGCTGCTTTAGCAACCCGATTAGATATACAAGTCTTATCCTTGGATCAGAGTTTGAGTGCAAATGCCAGATAGCTGGGATTCAGAATATTCAGTATTTGTCACTGATTTGCCTTAATTGCTCCAGGTTTTCCAGCATTGAATTTATCCACAACCTGATACAATAGCTTCCCGCTGCATGTTGCACCCTGTCTGCTCAGTAGCTCTGCAGAGCTCCGTCTGCTCTCACTGCTGGGTTAGCTGGCTGGTGGGTTAGCAAGCCACAGGCAGGGATCCTGTGTTAAGAAGCCAGTGTCTGGAGGAACGTGGTAAACTGGAACTGCTCTGGGGCAGCTGTAAGACCTTTCAAGTATGCTCCCTTCGTGTTGTTTGATAGCTATGTTTGTGAAGAATATTTCTGAAGCATAAAACTAATGAGTGCTACCTGATGCATTATCTTTCTGATTCTGTGTGTGTATCCTGAAAGCAAACCTCTGGAGATGAGCTGTTTCTTTTCACTCTCTGGGGCTTGTTAATCTTGAAACTCACAGAGGAAAATGGAAACATTAGCTGTTTCACAGCTAACCGCTTTAGCAGAACCGCCCGGTTTGTGCACGTTAACAATAAACTGCCTCCTCCCATGGTAGAGACCCCATCCCTTCCCCACCACAATCACCTTGAGCCATGCATAGGAGTGACATGCAGACCTGAAGCCCATTGGTTCTGGTGCCAGAAGTTGTGGCTGATGGGTGACCAGCTGGGTAGAGGTGCTTGCTTGCTTCAGCGAGAGCTTTGACATCTCAGAAGTAGAAAGCTGTTACATAACTCCTATCCTGTTGCAGCGTGTGTGCTCAGGGAGGGTAGGGAGCCCTGACTCAGGGTTAGGCCCAGCTTTTTGCCTATGCAAAATCATGCAAACCACAGCGCGCAAGACTCACGTTGCTGGCGTGTCAAAGTCAAAATAAGATCAGAGTGGATAAGTGCAAAACTAAGCAGCATCAGCCCAAGAACTAATCCAAGCCAAAATGGATTTTTCTGCCATTGTTACTGTTAAGAGTTTAGTCAGTAGGAAGCATGTCCATCCCTGTGCTGGCCAGTTGTGCAGGGGGGATGCATGTACTTGTGCTTTGCTTAAATCCCTGTTTTTTCTGTGGCCAGGATTCTGCTTTGCACAGTGTCTCTTTTGGTACTTTTTTTTTCCTTGAAAGTGCTAACAGCAGAAAACTGTGTGTACTGCTCTGTCCTGCCCAGTTACACAGAACACTGATGTGTGTGATGCTTCCCTTCCCAGTGTCAGGCTTCTGCCTTTGCCCATTTCAGAGAAAGGCAGAAAACGGTGGTGAGGGTGCTGAAGTGGCTATTGCTGCTCAGCGAGGGCACCGTTCACACTCCCTGTTGGACCTCCTTTGTGCCCATGGCTGGAGTGGTGCTGCCTGTGAGAGAAAGGGATGCCTCCACTCCTGGGTGATCTTTGGGGCTCAGCCATGCCCTGCAGCTGTCCTGTGGGGCAGGCTGCTCTTTGCTATTGTACTTCCATCTTCAGTGGCTGAGAGTTCTTCTTCAGGCAGGCCTGCTGATTATTTCTGCTTCATCTGGTGCTTTCCAGGAACTGAGGTGGCATGGCACAACCTCAGAGATTTCAGCTTTGTTAGCATATGGGGTCTGGTCCGGTTCAGCCCCTGGCCTATAAGCCCAGCGCAGTAGCCAGTCCTAGGTGGCTGTGGTAGGAGATGCCTACTTTCAGACCTCTGCTCTGTGGATGTGCCTGATTCACTGGTTGTTACTGCTCAGAACTTCCTGCGGGGCTGTCCCCAGGCAGGCTCGACGTGAGGCCATGCTTGTGGTAGCAGAGCTGTGTAGGCACAGCCACGTGGGATTTTCCTGTAGCTGCTGCCAAGTAGGGGCATTGCGGTCTGGGTCATGGCAGAGCTGCCTACTCGTCTGCCTGCTCTGCCCTCCTCCTTACTCCTTCTGCTTCACTTTCTCTCTTCATGTGGGGTTTCTTCTTTTAGTCTGGATTTTGAGCAAGGCTGTCTCTAGAAGAGTATTTTTAGATATTCATTTTTTTCCTCTTGCTGCTTGTTTTCTACATAGGATCAAAATGTTTTCTGTGTTTCTATTACTTTTCCCCTCTTCCTAGAAAGAAAATGAAAAATGGGGGAGGGGTGAATGCTTTGGGTTGAAATTCTGCAGCTTGCTGGTCTTTGCATTTTTAAAACAGTGCCAGAATTAGGCAGGTGTTTGTGTGCAGCTGGCATCCTAACTAGCAACTTGTTAGAAAATACCCGGTATTTTTGCAAATTAACATCAGACCATCCTGGAAACAGTGGTGGTGAGTTTGCATTGCACAGGGCGTTTCTGTGACCAGGCACCTGCACCTCCCACGAGCAATGTCTCATTTGTTTCTGGTTAAGTCAGCTGGGTTTGCTTGGGCTCCTCATGCTGTGCCATCAGGCACTTTGGCTGATTTTGGTCAGAGCTTAGCATGACCCCACACAGGCTCAACTTTTTCAGGTGAATGCATCCTTCAAGCTTGCTTGGTGCAAGTCTCTACTTGATTCCCCTTGTAAAAAATAAGATATTTTCTTTTCTCCTCTCAGCCCTGTGCTTCTTGTTTTGCCTCTGGCATCCAGGGATAAAGCAGTGATGAAACCTGTAACCTAGGCAAAGTCTGATACAGACCTTTGCTGTGGCTGCCCCTATTACATTGTATTGATTTGTCAGCAAACCATGAAGGATTTTTTCTCATATAACTTCCTTACCTATCCTGCTTGATCTGAGGGGAAAAAAATTGTTTGATTTGAATCAATTTCTAGGACTGCAACCTGGGCAGAAAAGAAAAAAAATCTGAGGAGATGATTGAAGCATCTGTGGTCACTACATGGTGTGGAGTTTAACTTTTTTCTTAGAAGCTCTAAGAATAAGACTGTGTAATGTAGGATGTGGGAATAGATACATTCACAAAAGCATTAAAACAGGAAAAAATTACTCTGATCTGGGGATATCAAGAGTCCGGAAAAGCAGACTTCTTTTTGGAAGAACTTGATGACTTCTTGAGCTGGTGTCAGCAGCTGGAGGCAGTAGGGCTGGTGCTGCTGGAGCTGCAGGGACCAGAGCAGACCAGGCTGGGAGGCATGCAGCCTGAGACCTGGGAACTCGCTGTCTCTAGCATTGTGGAGCGCTCTGCTGGCATCTTTGACTGTATTTAGTCATTTGTGAATGGATTCAGAAGGTCACATGCAGAAGTCCTTAGGGCTCTTGTCTCCACACAGTTGTCTGTGTACGGAAAGGCAATTTTGGCATGTTCCTGTGCCAAACAGGAACGTTTAGGTCAGTTCTGATTCCTGTGCTGGAATTGTGTGCTGTTGGATAGTAGGCTATGGTAAAATTTTGTAGTTTGACTGGACAGTGTGTGGGTAGGATTGTTTCTGTACTGTGCCAAAGTTAGCAAAGGTTAGTCTTGTGACTTGCATTGGCAATTCAAATAATTTAATTCTGTGTTTTGATCTAAAATGCTCTGTTTCCGTTGTGTAACTAATTTAAAAGAAACCTATATACTATATTACTTTGAGAATAAGACTACACTAAATATTTTTGGGCTTGAATTCTGGTGGAAAGGATAAAAGATTACTGCTAGTAGGACTAAATTAGCTTAAAACAAACATGACCATTGACTCTTCTAAATATTGCACAGCATTTACAAGAGAGTGTTATTGCTACTGCCATGAATGGCAATTCTTCCATCCTGTTGTGACTGAACTCTGGGTACAAGCTGGGGGACTCCGCACCAATACAGTGCAGCAAGAGATGGGATGTATGGGGTGGGGGAGACCTGCAGTCTCAGTTCAATATTGGCTTTTGTAGTAGGATGCATGCAGAGGTGGACCTCTCTCTTGGCTTGCACAGGCTCATGCTGTTACCTGTTTGTGTACACTGTGACCAAACAAGGCTGGTACGTGGTTACAGAGGAAAGCAGGTCTGACATCCAAAGCAGCAGCACAGGGGCAGGTTTGTGGTACAGCAGGAGCTGATGTGGCAGGATATTGTAGAGGCAGTATCTCATGGGGGCAAAAATAGATATCTATTGCTTCTCAGCTGCTGAAGCAGTTGAGACATGCAACTTTGACCTGGTTTCCCATGAAAGGTCTTCCTCTGCACTTTTAGACAATGTTTCGAGTATGTGCTGGATCTGTTGCATTCATCCATCAGATGAATGAGGGGGTGATGAGTGTGCAGAACTTGCAGTAAGATCATGTCTAGTGGCAGTGCTTTGAACAAGTTCTGTGGCATGACTGATTTTCAGCTATATATAAAGTGAGCAACATCTGAAAAGAGCACACATATTCTTCCATATTTATTTTGAATAATAGAAAAGGCAAATACATGTCTCTCTCTTCTCTTTTGGCAGAACCAGCTTCTTGCGAAAGGCTTGCTGTTCATAGAGGAGAAGGTTAAGCTGTGTGAAGGCAAGTACAGTAAGAAACCCATTTTGGAGTGGAGTCCTTGTGGGCCATTTCAAGTCATGCTTTGATGTTTGGCTGGAGGAGATGATTCACACAGCTGAAAAGTATACAGCCATTTCTGGTACTACCTGAGAGGATTACACAAACTTTTGGAGCCAGGTTGCACTGCAGACTGTGTATTCCTTATGTCTGGAGGGCTGTTTGCAGAACCGTGTGGCTGCAGTATTCCTGCCAGCCGTGGCTTCACCATTAGAGTAGTAGTGTGGGTCTTGGGTGGCACTGGAACCTGGGCTTAATGGGCTTCTAGAGTGGATGTGAACCCTGTGTTGAAACTGTGCTGAGAGTCCTCTGCCTTTTATTTCTGAATGTGATTTGCAGCTCTATAGTCTGGCTGTTTGGACTCTTGGAAGCATGATTTTAGTTACAGCAATTCTGTGTCATTATGCTTTTGAGAGCTGAGCTAACAGGTCTTGTGTTAATGTAAAGAGAAGATGGTCATATGGATGGGATTGAAATTCTTCAGGAAAGAAGTTAACCATTCATGAAGATCTGTTCAAACCACTGGGTTTGATGCCTGCTGCCTCAGAGCCTGTGGACCAAGGCCAGCTTGGAGCAGCAAGGCTCAGGGGTAGCTGCTGGGGGAGTTAGTCTTGTTATTCATGGTTTGCTCAAGCAGACAGTGCTGGCTGAAGCACACGTCTTTATTCAAAACTAGGCTACCATTTGATTTGACCCAGTTTTGTAGCCTGTAGGGAAGATCTCTTGCTAATCATCAGCTTACTGTATCTGGGTCATTAAATGCCAGTAGACACTTCTAATCCTGTGTCATTGTTTGTGCTGGATTCTTCTGCGCTGTTCTTTATCAAGTGACTTGTCCATCTGGCCAGCATGCTGTGGGACTGAGTGGACCTTGATGATGGAGATGTGCAGTTGCCAGCCCTCTGCTTGGTGTGTGCTTCTTCAGCACAGACTCTATGATGGACAGGGAAGAAAGGCAGATTTATGTACTACTCATGAACATGGGTATCTGCCATGCTGCTGCCAACTCTTCAAACTAGACACTGTATGGCTTATCACAGTCTGATCTCTTGGTTTTTGGTGGGTTTTTTTTCGGGGTTTTTTTTTTTCTGTTTATTCATATTAAATTATTCAAATTTCTGCTTTAGCATGAGGAAAAGTGAGCTGCAGTCTACCCCAAACTGAGAGCAGGTGGGGGGAGTAGTTTTTGTGGGATGAAATTTCCCAGGCAGGCTCCAGATCCCCCTTGCTATGCTTTGTTTTTTTTCCCACCATTGGAAGCAACCCTGGAGCCACTGCACCCATGCAGGCTGGCATCTCTGCATGAGATGACTCATGACCACTTTTCCTTCATAACATGTAGACTTGTTCCAGGTCCTGTGGTCGCAGCAACAAGAACTTCTTGTACACATTCTCTGTTAATTCTGTCTTCCTGGAAAATTTCTCCTGTCCCAGTACTCAAAGATGGAATCATGTTTGTGCTGCAGGGCATGGCAATGTTTTACTGTGTCTGGTTTTTCTAACCTCAGTCTCATATTATCATGTTACTTTTCTTGATATACTCTATCAGACTCTTTTTCAGTGCCTGTAGGATTTATGAGTTCTTGAAGAAACTAGCTACTCACCATTCTCCTTCAGAAGGAAAAGGCATTTCATTTCTGGTTCCACACAAACAAGTTACAGTCCTGGGGGGGAGATAGAGGGAGGGAAGAAGTTCATCTGTTTCCTGTTGTCTTTTTCACTTACGGCTGGCAGTTTCAGGCAGTGGGTATCTGTTATGGAGGTGCTGGGTAGGTCTCATGTGCTCCACTTCTGAAGCTGGTGACATAACTGAGATACTTCCCTCTCAGCACTCTCACAGCCAGTGAAGTCTCTGCTTGAAAGGAAACATCTGCAGAACCTGGTCCTGCTGACTCTTCCCTCTGACTGGGCTATAAGCAACATGACCAATGGGCAACCTACTGGGGAAAGCCCATGTGGGAGTCTCCAGATGGGGGAAAACACATGAATACATAGTGATAGGGCTCCCCTTAGATGCAATTTTGTTGTTTTCCTGTTCCTCACTTAAGCTTGAGGCTGAGACTTTGAAGCTGCCTGGAGCAGCTGTTTTCGTCTACTTCTTTTTGAATCTTGACTACTTGAGAGCTCCTCCATATGAGGAAATGTGAAGAAGTATCCTGGGAAATGAATTTGTCAGAAACTTGTATTATTAAACGTGGGTTGGAATTTGCTCCTGGAATTTCTAGGGGTTGCATCTAAAACTCAAAAAAAAGCTTGGCAGAACATTGGCACTTGGGATGGGAAACATCCCCTTAAAAGCTCAGAGGTTTTGGGCCTAAATGCTGAGAAACATACATCTCTTCAAGTCTATAAAAATAATTTAGTGTCTATTTGAACTATTATGTTCAGTAAGGCATTTTTTCTGCTAATAACAGGTTTTTGATCGCAGTTGTATTCTTGTTACGGGAGTCATGAGTTGCATAGCATAGTCTGCCTTCATTTGAAATATCCACTTATGCTTGGGGTTGTGTGTTGGAGTCAGACTCACATGAGGGCTAACCACAAGTGGATTTCACTCAGGTTCCTTCCAATTTGCCACGTTTGAGAGGAGAAGCCTTGAGAGGAGCGCCGTGGCTTTGTGGCCTGCCAGAGTTGTGGGTTCCTGCAAGAGTTCATGACTTCTGTGTCTGTTCTTGAGGGCAGTCAGATGCTGGAGATGGCTCTGCTCTTACAAAAGGTTTCTCTGACTCAATGGCTGCAGGACAGCTGATACTGGCTGTGACCTCCCAGCTTCCATGTGCAGCTGCTAGCACGCAGCTAGGCTCCTGTAACAGTTTAGTAACTGTGAGCTGTCAAGTTACACAGTCCTTTACTTGGAGTTAGTCTCCTTTCAAAGAAATGCTTTGCTGTTTTGTTGGAGCTTTTGCATGTGTTTTGCATGGAGCCTGTTCTCTTTGCATTAAGTGACAGCAGTTTATGATCACAACCTTTGTCTCTGCCAGTTTAGGCAATGCTTAGCTGACCTATGTCACTTTCTGTGAGGAAACTGAATGCGACTTTGTATCTCTTACTTGGGGAAGTAGAGAGTAGTGGAACGCTTCAACTTGATTTCAGTGTCTCTGCTGCTAAAGCTATTTCTCACTCCCTGTCTCTGTTTTTGTAGGTGAGGATCGCATTGACATCCTGTCTGAAATTTGGGATCACTACTTTACAGAAACTCTTCCTACACTCCAGGCAATATTCTACCCAGTCCAGGTAATCTTCATTAAAGTAACTGCAGTGTCTGCTAACAGCACAGGGAAATGTCTGTTTCAGAAGAACTGGCTAGTGGCTAAGCAGATCTCAAAACCTTGAAGCTAAATCTGAAAGGAAGAAATCTGAAAGGAAGTAGCCTTTGCTCAGATCTTCCTTAGTTTTTAAGGAGGACTGCTAAAATCTGTCGGGCAGGCACAGTCTTCCGAGCTTTTATTTCCCTTTGTCTACCCTCTGTCTGTGCTTAGCTAAGCTTGCACACCTAAATTATTGAATTATTTGTCTAGATTGAAGCTCTGGACCATTTACTAAAGGTAGGTTCTTCCATTTCTAAATACTTGGAACTCTGCTGATGGTGCTGACAGTTTACCTTCAGGGAAGGAAATCTGAAGATCAGATCATGAGCAAATGTGTCTTACTCATCCAAATGACTTTTGAAGTGTTTACGTACAAGCTGTGTTTTTGGAAAATCCTCAGTTCACATTTTTACAGCTTTGATAAAGGGGCAAGTAAATCTCTAAGGGCAAGTGAACAACTTGTGTAAGACTTCTTTATGCTGGGTATCCCATCAGAATTGTTGGGCTCTATCAGTTTTTCATATAGCTTTGGTCAAAGTTTCTGTATGAGAAATCTGGATACCCTCCAAGGCTATTTTGATCTTATGTCCTGTCAGAGAAGCAAAAATGTACTTTGAGTAGACTGACATTCTGAGAAAGGCTGGCTGCCTTCTCTTGATTTTTTTGGCTGTTCCATGAGATGTGTTTTCTGGGAAAGCACCTTTTCTTTTAGTAATATTCCCTTTGTTTTGTTTGAAGGGCAGCATGTAAAGCTCAAAGTTGGCCATCTTCCTCTAATCCTATTCAAGTTAGCATCTCCTAAAAGTGCAGAGGCCTTCTATAAAGACAAACACTAACCTTTTTACTGTGTTTATTTTATTCTTTCCTTGCTGCAGAAGCTTAAAGGTAGGTGTTTGGCAGCTAAAACTGCATGATTCCAATAAGCTCCTTTTCTCTCCCTTTGCAACTAACTCACTGTCATGGAGTGGTGTCATCTATTTATGTATCCATTTGTCTGCTCTGCAGCTATCTGTGCACTGTAGAACTGAGCTAACTGTGTTACGTGATACCTACAAATGCTAATAATTCTTATGCTTACTAGAAAGATTTGCTTCAGTACAAAAACTACTGCACAGCAGTTGCAGCCTTTGGAATTTGGTAGTGATTAAACCGAGTATGGGATGCTGAGATTCTTTGAATTAGCAACTTCCTTAGTGTTCATCTTGTTGCACAACTTATGTCAAAGACCTTTCACAGCAGCTGCTAGGGAATCATTGTCGTTTCATAGATCGAGAACTGAAACGTAACAGACTGCATATTTAAAACTTTGCGAACATGTATGTCCTATGTACAGCTATGGATTTGACTCCACTGGATACGTTTAAAAACCTGACTCTAAGTGAGCTATCCTAGCCTGCAATTACAGGAGTTGCTGGTGCAGCAAGGAACTAATGAATTTTGCTCTTATTCTGAGCTAGTGCCCTGATTACAAGCTTGTTTTTTTCCTATGAATAAGGAACTGTATGTGCCTATTTATCTGGTGTATTACCAAATATAAAGACAGGTTATCTAGCAAATCTTTTTCACCAAGCTGCTGTTATTCATGCGCTACTCCAATAGCTGAGAGTCTGTGTGCTGTTGATTCTTCAGTATTTGAAACTCTTTTGTGACTTCCTGTGATCCCAGCAGCTGACCGCTCCAAATCAAAGACAGTCAGCCAAATGCCTGAGCATGTTACCAGTGGCGGTAACCAGAAGTAACTTTGTATCTCAACTAAGTTTGAACCTGAGGCTCATAGCTGTTGAAGAAGTATGACCTTTAAGCAGCCAAGGGGGCTAAATTGCTGTACAGGGGAAAACTATGTAAACAGGTCACTGACTTTAGTATAATTGCAGCTGTTGATGTAACCACTTGGTGTGGAAAAAGAATAGCAAGTCTTGTTTTGTTTGGCACAGTGAGATATTTGCATTTTGAAATGAGATATGAAATTAATGGGACTAAACTGCATGATATTAAATAAAAAGTGTGCAGCTGCTGAAATACAGCTTGGAGATAAAAATGAGCCAGGCTGTTCTACACCTTGATGTTTCTAAGCACTCAGTGATGGTTTAAAAACAGTAAAGTACTTTTACAGTGGCTGTGCTGCCTGCCACCGCACTGGCTTTAGGTCTGTCATGGGGTTATCCCTAGGTCTGTGATGGGGGGGCACAGGGCCTGGGAAAAGGGCCGGGGGAGAGACAGGATAAGGAGAGACAAAGGAGTGAAGGAATACATACATATACATGTACCTAGATACATATATATATACATGGAGTCACTGACTGCACTCCCTGAGCATCAAATTCCCTTGTGGCACACACTGGATGTCCCCATTCTTCTTCATCCCTCAGTAAATGCACCCAGGTCACTGTGCAAAAACGTGGAGAGGTTTGCCCTTTTCAGAAGCTGGAAGGACTCAAACCACTTTACCAACGTGCTCTTTACGTGTACTACAGGGACTTTATCTTCCTCTACAGTATGTAGGGAACTGGATCATGTAGGACCATCTTGATTGACCTATTCTCTAGCATTGACCAGGCAGGTGGCTTCTGCCAAATGCTTCTCCCGTTGTTTAAATGTTCCACCCCCTGTTGCTTTCAACATGGTTTTTAACATCCTATTGTAGCATTTGATCTTACCAGAGGCTGGTGCATGATAGGGAATATGATAAACCCACTCGGTGTTATGTTCTCTGGCCCAAATATCCACAAGTGAATTTTTGAAGTGAGCCCCATTATCTGACTCAGTTCTTTCTGGAGTGCCATGTTACCACAGGATTTGCTTCTCCAGACCCAGTAAGGTGTTTTGGGTGGTAGCCTGGGGTACTGCATATGTTTCAAGCCACCTCTAGGATTCCTGGACAGCCAAGGTTCCCCATCTGAGCTTGTGTAATCAATGCAATCCAGGTTGCATCAATAGCATGATGGGTGGAGGGGACCCTTCCCTTAAACATCCAGTTCAGCACTGACAGTCGGGTGCCAGAAGGAGCTGCATTTCAGTGCCAATTACTTCAGAAGCAGCCTGATCCCCCTCATATGCTGCTAGGATCTCCTTTTTGGTTGCAGTGTAACACTCTTTGAACCCCCTGCACGCTCGACTCCAAAATCTCAGCGATTGGCCTCAGGTCTCTCCTGAGCCTCTTTGCCACAGGCTCCAAGTGGGGCCCTTCTCTCCAGCAGCAGTGCAGAGGATGTTCTTTATTTCTTGTCCTGTCTTTACTGGCCCCAGGGCCATGGCATGGGCTATCTCCTGTTTAATCTGTTCAGATGCCTGCTGCTGTTCAGGACCCCAGACAGAATTGTTCTTCTTTGCATCACCTGGTAGTTTGGGATGTGCATCCTCCAGAAGCCCACTACACCCAGAAAAGACTGTCTCTTTCTTGCTAGTTGGAGGAGATGTAGTGGTGATTTTGTCAATCATGTCTCCTGGGATGTGACAAATCAGCTTGTGAATGGGGAGCAAGGAATCCCTGTTGGAGTGGTACTGCCCTCTGTGCACCATTTTCCTAGCAATTGGTACCTGCTACTATTTTATCTGTAGTAACCCCTCAACAGACAGGTCTTCTGACAGGCCAGACAAGACAGACAGCTGCCTAATGCTGTCTGTATCTACAGCAGCTATTCCAAAAGCCCATTGGTATCCCTTGGGATCCTTGACATGCCCCCTTTTAAGATAATCTATACCAAGTATGCATGGAGCGCCCTGTCCGGTCACTATAGGATGCTTCTGCTTCAGGTTCATCACTATTAATCACCAGGGACAATTCCTCCCACATGCCCTCCTGGCTCTTCTCCATTTTATCTAGTCCTTCTGCCATTTGGCAGATGGCTGATATAGAGGCATGGGATGGTGGTAATTTTTGTTGCAAGTTTTGAAGTATAAGAATCAGTTCAAAAATTGGGGGTCTTCTGTCTAGGTTATCCTTAGGTCTGTTACAGGGGGGCACAGGCCCTGGGAAAAAGAAGAAAAGAAAAGAAAAGAAAAGAAAAGAAAAGAAAAGAAAAGAAAAGAAAAGAAAAGAAAAGAAAAGAAAAGAAAAGAAAAGAAAAGAAAAGACAAAGGAGTGAAGGAAAAGAAATGGGTTTGCCTTATGACTGGCTGGCCCTGGGACATGTGCTTTGGTAAAGGCAGAAGGGTGGAGAGCCGGCAGATGGTTCTAACAATGAGAAAACACAATGGGAATTGACTAAATGTAACCAAATCAAACAAAACGACAGAGACGAGTACCCAAAGTAGGAGTCAAACCACGACAGTACAAGGGCAGGCCAGAGGCAGAGAATGTCTGGGGTCTGGTCCAGAGTCTCACCCCACTTCCTCCTTGTGCTGAGTCCTCTGGGGATGTTGCCCCTCTCCTCTGGGAACCCAAAATGTCCCAAGTGCTGGTAACACAGAACCAGAACGTGAACTCTTTAACTGCCACTGTTCTGCATGATGTCCTGATGTGGAATACCAACAACAGAAATCACAAAACCACAACAAGGTCATATTTACATACTGATTATGCTGTTAATTGTGACATTAAAACCATTATGAATTAATGATTAACTGGTGTTAATTCCTTCCAGCTAAATATTTGCCTCAGTGAGTATGTTATGGATACTATAAAATAGTTACAAAATGGTCTGCAGGTCAGAGATTAACGTGCTGGGGAGAACAAGGAAAACTTCGGGCTGGGAAGTAGGCAGGGCTTGGAGGAAACTTTCTGCTGTTAAATGGGGCAAGATAAACTTACATGTACCTTAAGCCTAGCAGAAGGAAATGTAGTAACACACTAGAATGCTCAATGGGGTCCAAGGATGTCTACTGTGCTAAGAAACAGAACCATGTCTTGACTTGTTACACTTCCTCACTTGTTGATGTTAAAGGACACAGCACTCCTTGTGGTGGAAATCAAAGCTGTTGCCTTCATTCTGTCTAGTTGCTTTTTAAATGATGTTGGTATGAGCAGTCCAACTAGCTTTGTTCTAGCCTATATCCTAAAATCTATAGTTGACTGCATTGTGGATTTTTGTCTTACCAGTCAGGTCTGAAGTGCAGGTTTTGAGCAGACATACACGGAACAGAGGTGTACACTTGATTAAGGAATATTCTTTGCCAGGCTCTTTCCCTACCAAATCCTTAGCGCTTTCTCAGCTCCAAGCATCAAAAGTACCAGCTGCATCCACCCTGGGCTTCAGGTGTCTGTGACCAGATTGGCTGTCAGTTGGGTTTTATGAACATGTGGTCTGGTGAAATACTGGCCCATTTTTGGCTTTACTCCAACCCTAACAACACGTAACAGAAGATGTTACTCCTTTCAGAACTTATGTATGTGGGACTGAGAGACTGGGTAAGAAGCTATCATTGCCAGAAGTCCTCGCACTGAGCAGCTGGGGGTGCTTCACCACAGCAGTGATGGGCAGGATAGACCTGTTCTATCTATGTATATACATGTGTTGGTGTGGTGTTCCCATGTTCCTTTACCAACTCCTGAGTTTTGCTTTCTTTGTTTTCTAGGGTCAGGAGTTGACCATCCGTCAGATTGCTCTTCTTGGCTTCAGGGACTTGGTCTTGCTAAAAGTGCACTTGGAAGAAATTCTGCCTCTGGTCCAGACAAAGCTTCCAGCTTCCATTGTCCAGATGCTGTTAATTCTACAGGTGGGGAGCTTCTGCTTTTTCTTCTTGTACTCCATTTGAGACTCTTGTCCTCACCAAACTGATACAAACTTTAGAAAGGAGAGTGGGGAGGGCAGTGGGTGTGATGGAGGGGAAGGAAGATACATGTTCTTATGTGAGAGTGCTAACTGTAAAAATGAAAGCTGAATTTGAATGGTTAATGTCCTGAGCTTTCCTGGAAGTTGCTAAGGATAGATCCGTGAAAGGGCCAAATTCTGCTCTTATGTGTTTGCAGACTTCTTGTGAGGACTGTCTTTTATAATCAGGCCTGAAGAAAACAGCATCTCTGTCTTCCAAGTAGGACCTGCGTGGACAAGTTTACCATTTTTTGTATTGCTCAGCCTGACAGTCCTGAAAAATACCATAATCCAGGTGGCTATTTGGGCTCCTCTCACTTTAAATTCTCTTCAGATATACTTTATGATGTGTGATGGGGAATAAACCTTGAAGTATGTATGATCAAAGTTGCAAAGTAGCTAAGCTGGTATTTCAGTGTGAGTTCTCACTCAGTTCGGATCTCCCCTGTGACCCAGGCTGTAATAACAGGAAATTCTAGAGTGCTAGCTCAATTGACATAAAATATCTTAATAGAACGAGTCTGGGGGCAAAGAGAATCTCAAAGTAACGCATCTGAGAAAGAAAAGCCTACTGAGGGCTTGCAGCAAGCTAGTCTGGGGACACTTTCTGAAATTAGTTAAATTGCTTAGAGTTAGCTACAATCTTTCCTAACTATGAGCTGAACTTGAGGGGGTGCTCCTCCTGCAAGCCTGTCTTAAGAAAAGGGCAGGGCTTTGCCCAAGCTGTGGTAAGGCATTTCCACAGAGATATTTTCTGGCAGAACTGCCTTGGTATGGCTGTACTGCTGTATTTATCCTGTGTAAATCTCATGTTACTGTAGCTTGTACCTTCCTATCCTTTGGTCATTAAAAACAAGTCCCTTGTCAGTCTGCTGACTATGACTTGAACAGGGAGGCTGGTGTGAACAGCATGTAAACCTCTATTTTGGCTTTTCAGCTGTGTTCCTTTCAGGGTTGTACTGATATGGTTGTGACATTCCAGAGTCAAGATATTTGGCAGACCTTAGAAGAACCTTACTACAAATGGGTAATGATGGCTATTCACATTTAAATTTCAGAGTGTCCATGAGCCCGATGGCCCCAGTGAGAGCTACCTACAGCTGGAAGAGTTGGTCAAGCAGGTGGTGTCACCATACTTGGGTTTGTGTGAGGACCACAGCTTCTCTGGTAGCACCTGCTTGCTTGGTAAGACATGCAGTAGCATATGGAAGCTCTTTCAAACACTTTGTGTGGTACTAAGGTTGGCTAATAGGACACAGTACACATCTGTACATTTAAGGTGAGACTTATGCTTTCTGTCTGTAACAAACTCCCAGCCTGTATGGTGCTGGGATAGTGTGAAGTGTAACTGCCTGAGCTATACTGAATTTCCTAGCTTGCCTGGATTCCTGCCAGCTGAGCAAAGTATTGGTGTCATAAAACCAAAAATAAAAATAAAAAAAAAACACGTGAACTGGCTTTGTAAAGTTCATGTGCCTTTTAAATCATTGTACTTCCTTTGGTTTTTAGCTGTCATTTATTTGTGTGTGTTTTCAAGGTGGCCTTTTGCCCCTGCTCCACCCTATGCTGAGCAAGGAGAAGTAACTCTTCTTTGCATTACACAGTGGAGACAAAAAGGGCAGCATCTTTCTGCAAGTAATCTTGTTGTTTTCAAAGTGCTTCTATGGTGGTGGTTTCATCTAATAATTGCTACTTTTCACCAGATTTCTTTCTCTCTTCTGCCCTCCTTCTTTCTGTCACCTATTTTACTTTCTTAGAGCCAGTGTTTTCTCTCACTAGGCAGCTGGTAGTGACACAGTCCCAGCAGGCTCCCTGCTATACAGTGGCTCTGTGGTACCTTTCTGTTGGACTCTGGATGTGCTTGAATTTTCAATAAGTGCTGTGGAGTCCAAACTACACTCTAGAACACAGCCCTCAAGTTGCATTGGCGTTGAGAAATGTAATTGAGGAAGATGATGGTCACAGCTGCATTCACATAAGGCTTTGGCCTTCAAGGCTGCAGTATGTTAAACTTGACTTAAGCTGAGAGGAGAGCAGCAGGAATAGATGTGAAAGAAAGAGAACAGATCAGCTTTCGGAGGTAACTTGGGGAGGGCAACCTCTCCAGCCAAAGTGACAGATCACAAAGTCTAGGTGGAGCAAGGGGAAGCAATCTGCTTTGCACAGCCTGATTTGGATACCAGATGCCGTGGCCTGTTTCATTCTGAGCTCTGTAGTTTGCCCTGCTTTGTTAAAGCACAGTTACTTCAGCTGAATTATATTTCTTTCACTGTGCTTGTTACTCTCTTGTCCGCTCTTCTTGCTTCCTCTGTGTGAATTCGCCACTACCTGCATTGTAAGGACAGTGTGTGCCAAAGGGGTCCAGTTTTCTCAGAAATAATGTTTAAATTATTAATACAGGGGAAAAAAAATATTCACGCTATTCGCTCTGTGTACTGAACCTAGCGTTACTGCTGAACTGAGTTTGCCTCCAAAATAATCCCTTAAAAGCTCTTCCCAGTTTATGTTTCTGACTGTAGCACAGCAAAACAGAACTTTTTGGTTTTAGTTAAACTATGCATGATGGTTCCTTTAAGAGAGCTTCTTTTCTGGCTGTTGATAACAGACCATCCATTATAGGTGAAGTGACCTTCTTTCCACTTGAAGCCCATGAGAACACACAAGCTAATCTTTGAGTTCTCATCCAGCTCTTTTGTCTTCCATGCCATTATGTGGTTGTGGTTCAGCCGCTGCGCGTGCTGGATCATAGCTCTGCGCAATGGGGTTTGGAAACATTAAACTGAGATGCCTTTCTCCATAGAGGACTACTCCAAGTAGGATTTCAAATGGGAAGGGTCATAGGAAAAGGTCGCAGTGTTTTATTTCAGCACTCTGCTGCTTTGTTCTTCTCCCTGTCTCAGATTTTGTCTTTCTGGATGGATTTCTGTGCATTACAGTTCTTATGGCAACTTGATGCGGTGTATATGTAGCATTGTTACTGTGTTCCAGTGGTGAGGCAGTGTCCTGCTGCATGAGAAGATAAGCACAACACCTAGGGAGAGACAAAGGATAGGTGGCTTGCAGAAAACAGACTGCAGTCTGATGCTCCTTAGCCATCAGTTCACAGCTGGAGGTTATGCAAGAGTTGCAGACTGTTCTTAATTTCCCAGAGGACTGTGGTTGCTTGATAGAGCAAAGGGGGGAAAGTAAAGCAATAAATGTATGCTCAGAGTTCATCCTAACTTTTTTTTCCTGACTGCCATAAATAATTTTACTTCAGTTTCACAGCAATCATCTGTGGATGGTCATCCCTCACTTGAAGAGAGGAAACTGGGATCAATTCTCCACATTTCTCTGTTTCGGTACCTGACCAGTGATGTGTTACCTATTTCTACAACAAACCTGAAAACCTCCACTGAAGAAAGATCCACAACTTTTCTGTGTGATTACTTGCAGCCCTTATTCTTGGCATTAGATTGCATTGCTTAATGTCTTTAGAATGTCTGCTGCTTCTGTGGGGAGAAAATAAGTGCAAGACCTCTTGTTGCTTGCCCAGTTATCCAATCTATATTTAATAGGTACAGCTTCAGGCTAAATATTTGGTGGCAAGAGAAGGAAGAATTCTGTCTTCTTCCATTGAGTCCTACCAGCTATGTTGTCTGTTTCCAACATGTTTCTGTGGAATCTCATCAATTTCACTGTGACAGCCGGAGACAGGGCCATCCCCCAGTGCTGTAAAACCAGATAACACCCATGGCTGAGATAAAATTTGAGCCCTCTGGCCTTTAACTTATTTCATGCTCCCATCACCTTCCTCCTCTCCCCTCTGTTCTAACTTCTGTGGAATTTTATGGTCAGAGTTTGACTCTGACAAAGGTCTGGGTTATCAAACATGCTGAGATACTTAACCAGCTGTGTTTCTAAGTCCACCAGTGAAATGCTGCCAATATCTTGTTCCTAGTGCTTCTGCTGAGCTGTGCATCGAGAGCTATGCAGGGAGCTGCCTTCTGGATAGTGAACAGCTTGGAGCCTGGATCCAAGCAGAAGCCACTGAAGTGTCAGAATAGATCTTCACAAACTTCAGGTTCTTCACTGGGGAGGTCTGGTTGTACTCTTTCAAATTAAATGTTTGGAAAGCATAGGTGCGGGAAGTGCTTTTCCTCAGGTAAATGAAGTGTTTGGCTAATGTGTCAGCAAAGAGCTTTGCATCATATTTTAGTAGAAGTGGAGATTAAAATCTGGCTCCTGTAATGCACAAGTGACCTGAGTGTCTCCTTCAGAAATAGAAATAATGACTTGAGAGCTCTGCCTACTTAACATAGAATCCATCATAGAATCATAGAATTGCTCAGGTTGGAAGAGACCTTAAAGATCATCAAGTCCAACCACAACCTAACCATAGTACCCTAAAATGTGTGGGTGACAGTGCCTTCAGGGGAGCTGGAGGGGTGTTTCAGGTCCCTGCAATGTGTTGGGGAGCACACTTGAATCTTGGAGGTTGGCAATGTGTGGTTGTTTCTAATCTGTTTGAGGTATCTAACCATCACTTCAGATACAAACCCTTTTCTAACATTAAAAGAGAGACTTGCCTTGCCAAGAAAGCTCTCTAAATACTACCCTTTTCTCTTCTCTAGCAACTGACATTCCTGACTGGCCAAAGCAAATTTCAACTGCTGATCCCTTTCTTAGACAAATCTTCCCACAACTCATTTCTTCTTCATAATGGCAGGCACTGCTCTGCTAATTGCTGTAGTATTTAGGTCATTGTATTTAAGGGACACTCAAGAGTTCTAGAGGTATGATCTAAGGCTAGTGGAGTAGGGAATCAGAGGGAACTGGAACATGAACTTCTGGATTATTCTTAATTTCTAAAATAGCATTTGCTTTGCTCCTTTTTAGCATCTGCCTTTGCCATTCTCTGTCTCAATTGTTTGACTATAGCAGAATAGAAGGGAAGAGGAAGAGGTAAAGCTTAGTTTTCCCTGATTTAAAACATGCACTAGGAATAAACTTTGATTGACATCAGAAGCCGTGAGAGCATGGGTCTGTGTGCAGTGTGGATGCACGCACACTGGAAACTGACTGTGTGATTTGGGTGAGCTGTGGCTGTGCAGTGGCAGTTTGGGCCCCAGCTCACATTGGATGCACGTCTGCCCTGTCTGTGGACGTTGTGCAATCTGATCTCTGCTTAGTTCTGGGCTGAGATGAAGTGTGTCTTCTGTCTTTGCAGTGTATCTGGGTTACGGTAATTACTGCAGTGTGGTCAGACTCAGGACCTTTGCTTTATTTTTGCACACAGCAGGCAGCATTGCACTCCTGTTCCCATGCTGACAAAGGCTTGAGGAGAAGAATGTGGTCTTGTGCATTGCTGTTAGTGCTCGCTTCAATACCAGCAGATTCTACAGTCTCCCCTCCCAGATTCTGGTCAGATTTTGAAATCTGGATGATGTCAGATGTGGAAGCACCAACGTGCATCAGCTCTGTAAAGTCTGCTCCTCAGTGAGTGTGTGTACAGCTGCACATATGAACACAAGTACCCACATAGCGTGTGAGAGCCTCAGAACTGATGAATACAGCCTGGCTGGTTGGACTGCAAACTACTGCAGTAGTCAAGGTGCACTTGTTAAGCATTTTGCCACAGAACACAAAGATGAAGCAGAAGGGAATGTCAGGACCAATGTTTCCAGTTTTATGTGCAGGGATGGTTGCCAGGCTTGGCAGGAACAATTATATGTTATTGCTTCCTACACTGTTCTTGCATTCAATGGACTTTAATCTCTCAGGTCCTCTGGCTTGGCTGTTTCATCGGCACTAAAAGTCCACACACAAAGTGGCACTTCTTTCTCACGGGAATATTTTTATTTATTAAGTGAACCTCAAGCCATAGCTATGATTTTTATTTTCATGTTCATCCTGGCCTCTTGGGAAGGGCTGCAAGCTGTGCCTGTTTAAAGAGATCGTGTTTTCACTTTAAACGTGGCCAATTTTTACAGCCTAGTTGCAGACAGCACCAGAGGTGCTGGTGCTGTGCTGCAGTGCTTCTACCCACGGCTGCAGGGAGTTATGGGAGTGCTGGTGTGGTTCCCCTTACACGACCTTTCTCTGATGATCAGCACTGTGGCTTGCTGTGCTTGAGCTGCAGTGGACACATAAGGATGATATCAACTGTAACCAGCCTCAAAACTCACTTGCACAAACTCTTAAGCACAAAATGAAGTGTTCTGAATGTGTTACTGAAAGCACGAGGGTGAAGTGTTGTCATTATCTGGCTGCTGTCACTAGTGGAGTTTGGCTGCTCAGCTGTTTCTTCTTGTAAAAACACTGAGCTTGTTTTCTGCCTTTCTTATTGATGCAAGCTTTCAAAGCTGTTTCATAACCTTCAGAGGTGAGTGCTTTGCTTTGCTTTTTGTTACTATCTTTATGCTTTGCAGTCTTGTGGAAAGTCTCCTACATGATCTGAAAGGCTTCTGACCTTAGGACATGAAACCCTGTGCTTCAAGGAAGTTGGTGAAATGCCCAGTGTGGCTGCAAGCTGAGTCCTCTGTGTTCCCTGCAGCCAGCCTAACAGCTTGGACAAAGCTTTGCCTCTGCCCTGTTGCTCATTCCTGCCTCCTTTTTTTTCTTCCAGAGAGACGGTACTCCAGATCTCGTTCCAGAGCTGGTGGACTGAATTACTCCTCTCACCTGGCGACCAGTCGGCAGCCCAGTGAGATGGCCCTGACACCTCTGACAGAGCAGGAGGGTGAGGCTTATCTGGAGAAGTGTGGCAGCATCCGTCGCCACACTGTTGCCAACGCTCACTCAGATATTCAGCTCCTGGCAATGGCCTCCATGATGCACACAGGCATGGTGATCGAGGAGTCAGACAGTAATGACAAGTGTCTCCTCCTGCAGCCTAGTTTCAACCACAGGCAATGTTCCAGTGAGCCCAGTATTGCTGACGGGCCTGAGGGAGGCACGGCAACAGGCAGACAGGACTCAGCAGAGCTGAACTGCACATCAGTCAGCTAGAAGTCTCTTTGAGAGGAAGACTGTATGTGCTAAGCTGGACAAATGCTCATGTCAGCCACGCTGGACAAAAAGGAAAATTGGAGTTTTGCTCCAGGTGTTGAAATGGCCTTGGATGATCTAATGTCTCTTTGGGAATGCTCTCCAGACTTGTTTTCCTTGCCTGCTTATGATGGTTGTTGATAGTGGTACCAGCCTGCTCCCAGATGAGTGTGGTGGGCTGCAAAGTTGAACATTGCTGTTTAACTTGTGTAAGCTCTTTTACTGTACTAACCTAAACTTTTGGGCCTCGGGTTTCCTTCTGTTTCTTTGGTATGATACAGACGAGCCTCTTCCTGCTTTTGTCTTTCCTGGTTTTGTGCTAATTGTTTGCATCAGAGGAACTCGCACTTAATGTTCTTAGCTTCTGCAGTAGGTGACTGCTAAGGACTGCCTTTTTCTCTTTTGAAGTTGAACTCAGGGATGAAACCACTTGCATCTTGCAGAAAGATCTGCTCAGATGGCTTATGAGAAGAGATCCTTTGCTTGCTTCCCTCAGGTGTGGGTGAAAAGAATCTTGAAGAAACCAGACAGTGGTGGGTTTTTTTAGCCCACACCTGAACAGAACTGGATGTGCATGGAGTGCCAGCTGAGCTCCTCCAGTATGCTTTATTTAATTCCAGTAATGTCCTTGGGGTTGCTGTTATAAATTAAGCAAAAAGGAGGAAGGTATCAAGTGAGAGCAAATACAGTCCTGAGTATCCCAGTGTTTGGCATCAAATTGCTGTTAAAGTTTTGGGGTGGTACAGCTGCAATGAAAGGAGAAATCTAAACAAGTCCCTTCAGAAAGGGAATGCCCATGCGTTTCTATTGGGAGAGAGCTAAAGGTGCTTCTCCAGGATGACTGTCATGAGTGCAGAGCAGGAGGTGACACACAGGGCTTCTTCCCTGAGCTGCTCTGGTACTCCCTGCAGCTGCAGGGCTCATGAGACTGGAGATAAGCAGCTCGGCACAGAATGGAACGCACTTTTGCAGCACATTTGTGAAGTGCTTCTGACCTCCAGTGGAATTTTGCTCAGTGCAGCATTTCTTTAAGATGAAGCAAGGACTACTTGCAGTCTTTGTTTCTGTTTTAAAGGTTAGGAGTGGGTACAGGTGTGTGTGCCCACTGTATGGCACCACTTGGTTCTCAACTGTTGCTTCTGTGGGAGCAGAACTAGCTTGTTGGAGCAGTCCTCTGGTGCCTTGCTAAGCAGATTTGCAAGTGCAATTACAGGCTTAGAGGTGAACTGAAATGCTGCCTTAAATGTCAAATCCCATTAATAATGTGGCTATAACACCACAGCCACTAGAATCCAGTCCCCGTGGTACTGACTGCAAGTAAATCTACCCTGACAAGGAAACAGGAAGTTAAGATGAGCCTTTAGGATGTGTTTTTGCACACCGTGACATTTGCCTTGCTGCCATAGGTCATTAAGCACCCTTTATTGCTCAGACCTGCTGTCATTTTGCTTTAGTAGTATGTGCTGCAAAAAGCAACTGGATGGTTGTTTTACCACAGAGCACCAGAAAACCCAGCAATGAGCACAAGTCAAGTCTTGCTGTCTGTGTATGTGAGGGTGCTGCTTTGTTTCCTGTGGTTTGCAAATCTTGAGATACTTGGAAGCTGGTCAGCTGTGGCACCCGCACTGCTGGCCTTTGCAGAAAGGCAGTGTTTTTGTCCCCAGCTGTAATGATGTGGAGAGATATTTGGTTGTGCTGTTTGCCTCCTAGGAAGGATGTGTCTGGGGAGGCAGGAAGAGGGAGATTCAAGCAGCCCTTCCTTTAAATGGATTCTAGGGGAAGTTGTTGCCTTCTTATTCCTAAATAGGACTGATTGTGCTGCCCTGTTGCT
This sequence comes from Coturnix japonica, assembly GCF_054131305.1. NCBI lineage: Eukaryota > Metazoa > Chordata > Aves > Galliformes > Phasianidae > Coturnix > Coturnix japonica. The sequence continues at coordinate 19,636,461 of NC_140667.1, read as the reverse complement.
GTCACACACAGTGACTTGCAGCCTTGTCTCAGCCACCGTGGACACGTGGGGATGTGGTGATCCTGCAGCGTTTCAGCTCGCTCCTATTAAAGTTCTTCTCCTCTCTTTTACTTCTCCTCTCATTTCCCTTTTCTAAATGCCCAAAGTGAGCAGCGCCACCTTCTGCAATGAAAATGAGCATGATTTGTTTCCTGCCGTACTCTTGGATCATCTCTAGGGCTAACAGGAACCCGGTCCTGGTTTTAACTTGAATGTCTTTTGTTTTACATCTGTTCATAATTAATTTGAATCATTTTGATTTTGTACCTGTTACTATTGCGGAAATTTGCACCGAGCCACTCTGAACCGAGTGCTTCCCCACGGTTGTTTGGATGTTTCATGTAGGGAGAATTAAAGCTGGTGGCTTTACTTTTTAAACTGAACTCAACTCGTTCTTCGACCAACACGGAGGGTCTGCTCAGAGCTCGGCTTTTGTGGGTGTTTGGTTGATCTTTAAGCATTTCTTTTGTTAGTGTCTGTATTGCTGCCCTCTTTCTCTTGGGAAAGAGAACGCTGCAGAACTCGGGATGGCTGTGGGCAGTGAACTGCCCCTTCTGTTGGGGTGCTTCTGGGTGAGGTGGGGTCAGACCTTTCCCCACAGCCTATTAACTCCTCCAGGGGTTGGGGTCTTAAGGATCTCCCCTACCCTGAACCCAACCACAGTACAGAGCAGCTGTCAACTGACAAATACTGATAGTTCTTGGAGCAGAAACTGGAAGTCCTCCCTTCTCTCCTGTGCATCTCCACTATTACAGGGGTTGTCTGCTGCCTTTCTTCAGGCTCCTCCCGGCCCAGTGGTTGATCATTGATTTGCTGCATGGTTGCAAAAGAAACGAAGGGAAAGGGGAAGCTGCTCTGAAAGAGGGAAATGATGGCACCTGTTCTGGAAAGCTCCAGGAAATTTGAGTCCAATACTCTGCTCCTGGGTACCAGTGAGCTGAGGGAGGATGGTCCTGGGAACTCAGATAAGTGTTTGAGACTTTGTACCTCCTGGATTGAGAGTGATTCTCCTTTACAAGGAGAGAGGAGAGGATTTGTTGTGATTTCTTTCTCCCACCCTCAGTCCATTCCAAGAAAGCTGAGGGGGAACAGCTATCATGTGCTGAGCATCATTCTGTGATGATAGAGCATAGTAGATGGAGTATGACCAAGTTATACAACCCGCAGCTGGCTGTCAGCCTGTCCTGTGGCCCTTAGATGCAAGGCATCTTTCTCCATACGTTACTTCAGGGAGAAAGTGAGGTCTGGATCCCTACAGTTTTTCTTCCATTCCTTGTGGTAGCTGCTGTAGAAAGCATCAGCCTCATTTCATGAGTCCCAGTGGCACTTTAAGTACAGGTTTGCTTTCAAGTTTCTATAACTAGAGGGATCCATAAGGGATGTACACATTAGTCTATACAGAGCCTTTTGGCAAGAAGCCTCCAAAGCTTCAGCCTGAGGAGCCTCTTCTAGGTGATGTGCTGAGGTAAGTGGAGTTGGTCAACCTGGTGCAACACAGAAACCAAGAAAACTTGTACATGCCACTTTTCCTTGACAGTAACTTGGTTCTTTTTTGTGCTGCCAAAAGGCCTGACTCAAACCTGGCTGCAAATGCTGCTTTCTTAAAAACAGCGACAGAAACAATATAGTGCATGATGGTGACCAAATGCAGAAAAGGAAATAAAAGCACTACGCTGTAGCGTACTGTTCTAGGGTTTGACAAGTCGCTCTCACTGATTTCATGTTGAAGAACAGAACCATAGGCACTCACTCATTTTCAGTGTTATGGTGTTGGTGGCAGCAGTTGCAGAGAGGACATGTACATCTGAGGGCAGGAGGGAAAACCAAGAGGTAACTGATGTGGACCTGCAACAGACCTGCTGGACCTCTGCAGCCTACACCTTCTCTGCAGAGCATGACAAGTGGGATGAGGTAAGGGGGTGGTATTGCTTTTTATTGCTATTTTTGAACACAACAATTAACTTGTATGGAAATGAACTTGTCTGAGAGGGGCGAGAAGCAGAAGATGAATGTTTTGAGGTGGTTTATCACAGGGCATTCAGCAAGGAAGCACTTCTACTTTAAGTTAGTTAAAGAATGCAGGTGTTTCTTCCAAAGTTATTACTGCCCAACTGCTAAAACACTGCTCCATTTAATCAAACACTTCTTAAGGCTCTTCAGGAAGCTGAGCAAAGCAGGGCTGTCCTGTTGACCATGCTGCAGTGCAGGATGAACAGCTCTGGAATGGGCTGTGTGCCAGCCTTTCTCCATGGCTGTATTAGTGAGCAGCTAGCACTAAGTTACAGTAAAGGTCTGGTTGTGACAAAAGAGCAGGGAAGATGCAGCTCCAGCTGTGAGAGGAAAGCACTGAGCACAGGAACTGTTATGGGCTGCCTTGGTCTGGATTAGTCAGAGCAGGAAAAGGTGGCTCATCAGTCAAAGTCTGGACCAAAGCTAGTAGCCTTCCCCAATTTCTGTAATGTGATTTTTTTTATTTTTATTTTTTAATTTAATCATAGTATCATTAGAGATTGAGAATTTTTTTCACTATTAGAGCCTGCAAATCTGCACAATTATGCTATCTTGAGCTCATGATTTGATATTCATTTCTTAAAGGTGTCTCTTAGGTCAATACCATCTTGTTGCAGATTGTCACTTAGTCTTTTAAGAGATTTTTTTCTTACATGTCGTTTGCTCATGAAATCTTCGCAATTGTTAGAGCCAAAGGTGTATAAAACATGTTCTTCTTGTGAAGATATGTGGACCAATAAATGGAGTATTACACAACAGTTTCATTGGTACAAGTTTCTTCAAGTAGAATTTCACATGGAAGTTGTAGAGGCTGGAGTTGTAGGGAGTCTTGAGGTAAGGGGCTAAGAATCATTAATTTCATGTGGAAATGGTCTCCAGAGAATTAGTTTCTAGAACTGTATGCATGTAAAACTGGTTGAGTCTCTAGGAGAATCTGGAGGCAGCTGTCTTGGGAGACTGTTGGAGAGAAGGATGCTACCAGTAGTTTTTACAAACTGCACTTGATTTGTTTCTTATTCTAAGACAGGAACTTCTGTAAAATGTATTTAAGTTTATGTTTTTCTATATGGAATATGATCTCGTAGTCTTTGTAATATTTGAATTATTTTCTTCTTCCTGTGGAGATAATAGTTCAAACTATGCATTTCAAGCACAAGCAATGCAAAGCTGTTAATGAGAAATATATTGCAGAAAGGTTTTGTTTCTAAGCAGACTAACTGGGCTTCTGAGTTACTGCCTGAGAACCACAAAGAATTTCACCTCCATGTTTTATAGGAGAATGAGAAAACAAATGTCTTTGATGTCTCTTACATCCTAAATTACTCTAATTAGTTGTTATGAACTAATTTGTAGTAATTAATTAGTGGCCTTCAAGGATATTCAGATCTTTACTCAGGGAAACAGAATGGAAACTGAATTTTCTTGGCTTTTTCTTGGGGCTGCATGAAAGAATAAAAATAATAGGACAGGTAAAATATGATAATATATTCAAAGTTGATTGTATCATGTTAGACTTAGTCATATATTGACAAGTGTGGGTTTTCTTTAAGTAGTAAGTAATTTCTTGTGCACATTTTCTCAGAGGTTACTGCTGGAGCTGTGTATGCAGGACATTCATAGCTTTGATGAATTCTACATTGAGAAATGTGTTCTGCATTGAGATGTATATGAAAATGGCCCTTCAGATAAATGGATGTATCTAAAAAATGTTATATATATTCTCCATATTTGGATTTGCTGAAGAGTGTGTAAGCTTTCTGTGTAATTCAAATGTTCCTTATTCTAGGACATTAACACTAGGGCTTACTATTTTTTTCCCTTTGTGTTGTTGCACCAATTGTTACAGCCCTCTTTCTGCCTTACTGTTCCAGCTTCCACCTTTTTTTTCCTCTCTATAGCAACACTGTTTCTCTGCAGCTGGGAGACGCTTCACAAAGGCCCCTCAGTTGAAAAATATTGCACTCCATTGATAGGAAAAATTGGCTTTGAAACAAAGATCAAAGAAGTTTTAACTTCAATTATTTAAGATACTTATTACTAATTAATTAGTGTTTTCTGTTTTGACTGCTTAGACAATTACCTGATGCTTTGATCTGGGCTGTTGCTAAGCATTTGTTGAGAACAGCATTCATCTAAAAGCAAAACCTTTAAAATTATGTCGTGAAGTCAACTTTTAAGTGCTACAAAACTACTGTACTTCTCTGAAGGTGTTTTCTGACCTATGGGCATTTAGCAGCTAGCTGGGATAAAGGTAAGCGCTGTTACTCTATTTACGAGGAGACAGTAATTTTAGCTTTTGAGCACAACGTGGAATGTTTTCACCCTTTTAAGGAAACAGAGTTAACTGTAGTCTATTTTATGCATATTTAAAATGTTGCTCATACATTGTCTGACTGATTTCAAAAGAAGGAAGGCTTCTGCGATCAAGTCAATAGATCTGTTGAGTGATTTCTACCTTACTTGATCTGATTTGTCTTTCTCTATATTTTAACTTAATTGTGCAGAATGTTTACAAATGCATTTTATTTGCTAAAGAACATATTCTAAGAATCTGTATAGACATACAAAACATATAGGTAGTTAAGCATATTGCTTTTCTTGTACTTTACAGTAGGATGCCAGAGTAAGATTATTCTCATTCTGCACTTAACAATAGTGGAGTTAATGGGATTTGAATTTATAATTATAATTTTTTTTTCCTGTACATTTGTAGCTAATCTTACAGTTCTTTTTTGGTTTATGGGATTGCTCGTAACTATCAGTAAAGGGCAAATACATCCAAAAACACTGGCTGAAATAGTTATCTGAGACCATTATTAATTCAGATGTGATATTTTAGTAGATGGATCATCTTTTTCCTTCATATGGTATTTATCATGAGGTAGTTATGCTAACAGTGGAGTAGGTCCAACTCATTTCAGTCGAATAGTCCTACTGCAGTCAAGAGCTGGCCTATCTGTAGAGTTTTGTATACTAAAATAAAGACTATATATGTTAATAATGTCTTTCATAAATGGGCATAGCACTTCTGACATTATGATGTTGCATCATGACCACTAGTTGAGTAAAACACTTAAGCACGTACTTGACTTTGGTACCTTCCTTGAGGACCAGAGTACAAATGTATAATGTATTTATCTATATAAGTAATTTATAGAGTAAGCATTTCACTGTACTGGATGGAGAGCTCATTATCCTATGTAAGTATCAAGTGCTAATATATTATGCACACTGTTGAACGCAGTGAAGGCAATGGAGCTCTTCTTATTAGAGTGAGTAAACTGAATTACAATATAGGTGAGTTTAGGCTTGCATTTTTATATTCATCTTCTTGTTTTATTTTACATACCTTTAGTAGAGAGACAAAAGGAGGAAAAAAGAGGCAAGTTATATTTTTGTCCTACTGTCATTTATCAGACATGTAGAGTTTAGGTTGCTACATGTGGGTTGTATTTAATTCATTGCTTAGAATCTTTTGATTTCAGTGATTTCCCTACATTGATTTTTCTGTCAAAGTATGTGGAGGCATACAATGCTGCACCCATTTTAGAAGTAATTGCATAAGCAAAGTTGCATGCCTATGCAAATGTTGGGCAGAACTGCAGTCTTGCAGAACTCAAGGTTGAATCCAAGCTGTAAACCTTGCTAAAGGAAGAAGGCAGTGATGCCGAAAAAGGAACAGTGGTGCTTCTTTCAAAGAGGGACTTCAATAAAAATGGTGGCATTGTACTCTTTAATACGGAAGTAATAAAAGCAAGTCTGAATCCCATCATTTTAAATACTTACAGGATATTTAGAGACTGATACATAAAGTTGCAAATTTTGCCAATTATGATGAAGAACAATATATTTATGATAGATTTAATGATTATAAATCTTTATACTTCATAATTGACCAATATTCTATCATGTTTCTGGCAAATGATCAGTGACTCACTGCAAAATATCAGTAAGTGTCAAACAGTAAAAACCTGGGTAAGTTTTGTTTTAATACTGAATTTATTGCTTAGGCTTCAGATAGTTTTCAATTATTTAATTTTTATTTCTACTGAGTTTCCATTTCTTTTTTACTGTAATCTCTCTCTCTATATATGTATATAAATATGTATATATACATAGCCTTTAGTATCTTCAGTAACTTAGTCCTGTTATATCTAGCATTTTTCAACTGTAATACTAGCTGACAGATAGTTTCTATACTAAATTCAAATTTATATTTTTATGTTTAAAAATATAATGTAGTTTAAAGTGTTAAAGACAAAAGGTCTGACAGGAAAATTTGTTTCTGTTATTATCAGTGACGCAACTACTTTTGCATTCAGGGATGTGTTAGGAATAAATTCATGCTTAAGCTTCCTTTTTCACTTCCTTCTGAGGTCAAGAAAGGAATACTGTCAGCTTAGTTGAGCACTTTGGTTTGAAAATTTTATAACATAGACTCACAAGCAATTGCAATCACTGGATCTTGAGAGAGCAGTCTGGTGTAAAGGTATACTTTAGCTATCTTGAAATTATACAGTATGGACTATGTGGTAATCCTATATGTAAACACTGAACTCCTGGATAGTCAAAGATCTCATTTCCTGTTCTTCAACTAGTTTGGAAACAGTTTTCTCCTTTATGTAATTTTGCAGTTAGTAAAGATGCCCCTACTTCGTCTTGAGCAGAGGTTGCCAGATTTCTAGTGTTTTTCCACACCTGATGCCATATCTACTTTGTTGTTTTATATAATTCTGTTTAATTTCATCTATGAAATGCATTCAGTACATTTTTCAGATTGTAAGGTTTTATTGGAATGGTTCAATATGCCTCAATTATGTAACTCTGCACTTTGATTTGTTTCATTATAGAATGTCCAATGCCATCTGCTCACTTAAAATGAATCCAGACTTGCAGAGTAAGGATTTTTCTCATTTCTTACCAACTTTTCTCAGGAGATATTTCTGTGTCTGTTTATATAGAGACTACTGAACTGTAATGAAGTCACACAATTCTCAGAATCTCTGTGCTATAAAACCTAATTGACAAATTGCATGGCTACGTTGCCATGCCTGTTTTTAGATCTGTCATGGCACCTTCCCTGCCATTACCACCTTTATTCATGGAATGATCAAGCATGCAAGGGTTACATTTCCAAATATGTAGTATGTATATATATTCTTTTCACATGTTCTAGAATAGACATGAAGGATGGCTGTACACTCCCAATTCAAATATAAAATTGTAGGTAACATTTCATCTGCTACACAGCAAGTAGTGCACAATACAAAATTAAAGGTAACCAGCTGGAGATGTCAAGAAACTTTTCCTGTACATGTAGGAATTCTTCTGTCTGCATCTCAACAAAAGTCATTTATTCATCTTGAAGTAGTATTTGACTCTCTGCAAAATGATTGCATGCTGGTTTTCTGTCCAAGGGGAAAGTTCCATCCTTATGAGAAATGTGTTTAGTTCTGTCCTGCCAAGTTGTCTCTCATACGTAATAAGCCTGATGTATTTTTATATTTAATTTTATTTACTTATTTGTTTATTTATTTATTTGCTGTTGACTTGTATGCTCTTGCAAGTTAATTATGAATTACTGCACACAGATTGGCCCATTTCCATACTTAACAGGTAGAGAGTTACATAAATTATTTCTGCTCTGTTATGCATTTTATTTATTGCTTTTGCTATTGTCATCAGCCTTTTTGTTGTTGTTGTTTCACAGCTCTAGATATGTGTGTAAAGACGCAGGCATAAGTCAAGTTCTGAAAGCCTTACTTTCCTCTTATACTTTAGTGAATTGGAAGAGCTGAAATAATGTAAGGGTATAGGATTTAACTGAGCAACTTGAGTGGAATGACTAAGCAGAGATGTCAAAAGCTGGTTGCTTTGGTAAGCTGCTTATCTGACGAGACAATTCCAGATGTTGATCTTGGTAGAAAATTTGTTTAATGCTTCGAACAAAAGACATCCAAAACAATAACCCCGCTGTATAGACTAATGAACTGTTCCATGCAGAAAAGCATCTCTACTCTGATCAAGAATGTCTTTTGCCTAGAAATATTTCAGTATGATCCTAGATAGAAGTGCACATACTGCATGTCCATTTTTCTGAGACTTAATTCGTGAAGAGGCATACGTGCTTTGTCTATTAATACTATTTTTCTGACTCATCATGCCACTGGCAATAAGACCATTTTCCTCACAAAGCTATGGGAAAAAGACTGTTTTCATGTTTATCAAATTTGTCAGAATTTCCCTTTAAAAAAAATTGTTGTGAGTTTTGACCAAGTCAAAATTTAATTATTTCTGTCTTTTTTGTTGTTTGTTTGTTTTGGTTTATGTTGTGTTTTTTTTCTTGTTGTTGTTTTTGGTTGTGTTCTTTTGTTGTTGTTGTTTTTTAATTAACTACTCTACTGTGTTGTTTCTTTTCACAGAGGCTTTCAATGACATTCAGAGCTCTGTCTACAGAACAGCCCTAAAACTACGCTCACTACAAAGTCTGTGCCAGTGTTAGTAGATGAAGAAAATTATGTGCTTTGACAGGAAGAGGAATCTGTAAAAATTCTGTGTTGCTGTCACCTTGAGTTATTACACTACTTTCCTCTCTCATTTTCCACCTGAAAAATTCATAGTGCACTATAAACACCTAAGAGCTAGATAGTTCACAAATCAGTTTTTTCCCTGTTTGAATATACATTGGAATACATTAGTAAAATTCTAAATGTATGAGAGAACTGAGGTGTTATTTCTATCAACATTGTTATGTAGACATCGCTGGCAATTAAGGAATCTTTATATTATCTATAGGAGTTGAGTTATAGGTGATCAAAAATGTGTTTACAGGCACTAGAAGTATTAATGAGAATTACTATACTCCAACATGATTAATATTATGTGCATATATTATAATGTTACAAGTATTAATTAGAAACATTGTAAGTATTAATGAGAACAAACCAAAAGATGACAGGCAGAAATCCCTAGCCTAGCCCTCATTCTCTCTGGCTTTGAAGTAAGAATTCTGTGCGAGCAAATGGAACAAAGCCAGGGGTACCTAGTTTGCTTTGAAATAACTGGATCTAAATTCCGTGCTGAGACAGAATTCATAGAAATCTTGAATTTTCCTCTGTTAACAGTCTGTTGCTGAAAATGTAGTTATTACAAGTGAGATGTTTAGGGGAGTGTCAAAAGACATCTAGTTTGTTGGTTGTGGCCATGTATTAGTTTGTGTTTGCTCTTCTGTGAACATATGCAGCTGGATTTCAGCCCTGATATGCTACATCTACCTGGTGCTGTGTCACAGAATGGAGGTGCTAACTCACAGAGGCACTGGTTTTCATTAGCTCTGTTGCTTAGACCTCCATGTTGCCTCAGCACTCATAGCAGCTACTCCAGTTAACTTCTTTTTTAACACTGGTGACCAGAATTGCACACAGGTAGAGCTTCACCAATGTCTTGCACTGATACTTTCAGTCTTCAGTGAAAAGAATAATGGTGACATATTCTAAGGTCTTCCCTCTTTCGTCAGGAGCCTTATTTTATTGAGAGTGATGAGAGATGAATACATGCATATACTCCAGACTTTCATTCTTGATTCTAATTAATCATCCCTCTGTTGTACTGAATGTAACTTTTAAGCAGTCATAGTTCATTCTTCCCACTGGTTATTAGTTATGATACATTTTATAGTATAACATATAAGCAACTTTCTTGGCCAAAGTATGTTATTTCTCTTTGTATCTGAAATGAGAAAAAACCCTACTTTTGAAGTATGCATTGATTCCACAGTGCTAGTGGAACTTTATATTGTAGTACAAAATGGTGCATAAAACTGGAGTATCTCTCACTAAACATACAATGAAATGTAGGACTACAAACCAGTTTGCAGTTACTGTGCTGTTTTCATTTATAATTTGCACGCAGTTAATTATATTATTTTCCTTCCCCTCCTAACTATTTCAAAACCATCTTCAGGGAATTTTAGTTGAGCCATTCTATCCTTACAGCCTCACAAGTTGTGCTGTATCCCTAAACCCAGCAGTTTATTTCTTTTTTGTGTCGAGTACTATGTTAGACTTAATTGTCTAGACTTACCTAAAGCAGGTACTTTCAATTAAAAAATGCTAAAAAAAGAAGTCCAGCTTCCACTCAAGAGAAGGCAGGAATCCTCATTTGTTTCTTCCTTTGTTTTCCCACAGTGGATTTGATTGACGTTTCACTGATTCAGCACATCTTATCAAGTGAACAGAGGCAGAGGGAAAAGCATATTTCTCTGAAAGTGCAGCAGCTCTCTGGAATGCTGAAGGAGCTGTTTGAAAGAGCGAGGCTGGAAAAACCAGGCCAGGTAGATCCAAGAGCCGCCGAATTTACATTGAGCCTGCTAGAAGCCATGTATGACAGGTGAGAGAGAGCACAAGTATAAACCCATCACAAAGTACTGAAGTACCGCTAGATCAAATCTATTTCTACCATTCTTATATCACCTTTGTATTAAACTCTCCCATGATTATGGTATTTTCTTTAAGTTAGGCACAATATATTTCAGATACAGAAAGGTAGGGCACAAGCATTAGAAGAGAAACAGTGGAAAGGTAGTTCCAAGAAGTTCAGATATCTGCCTGCCTATACTAGATTCTTCTGTGAACATCATTGTACAAAGAGAGACTCTTCACTTGACAACCAGGGTTTTATGATACACTTCAGAATAAAAATCCATATTTGCCTTTGTATATGCACGGGTCAAGACTTTACCGGTCACTTCACATTGTTAATTTTTCTCCAGTTTATTCACAAAGAATATGGATTAATTAATTAACTGCAGAATCAGTTCATTACTGTATCAGATTTAAAAGAAAAGCCTTAGTTCATTGTTGAGTTATTCCCTTTTTCATCAGAGCAAAGCTTTTGACTGAGAATGTGGTTAAGATACAGATGTTCTGCAGCATTCTGTATTGAAATACTGTTAATCATATGATTACTACTATTTAAGATCCCATGTTATTAATTTTTTGTACATACAAAATCAATTAAGTCTAAGAATAAAGAGATGTATTTCAAAGCAAAGCTGAAAACATCAAGTGCATTTTATAATTTTCTTGCTTCAAGTACCAGCTCAGGAAAATTGTTTAGAAGAATCTCCTTAATGGGACTATCTTGTTTTTTTCCCCTGTTTTACAAGGACGGTATATTACTTTCTTTATAAGAATAGAATTATGTTTCAATTAGAATGTGAGGTCTTTTAAGGAAACATTGTATTTTTAAGATTGCATGGTATCTTGAACATTGTAGTCACGTTCAGTTAACAGTCCTAGACATAGAATATCACTACAGTGCTACAACTGCTGTGTACATACAAAAGAATATGAATGTTGAAGTTATCTTACAGTGTAACTATTTGTGTTTTTGGTGTATGTAATGTAACTGATTTTATTTTTCTAGGTCTGGAACAGGTTATATCAGAACTAGATCTGCTGCAGCTGCCCTAATTGCCCTTTCAAGGGACACTCTGCTTGCTAAATACAGAGGTGGGAAATGTACAGTTTTATATACTGTGTAAAATACTGAATGTTGAGAAAATACTGGGTTTTTTTTTTTTGTTTTGTTTTGTTTTATTTTATACTTTAAAGGAGTAAAAATCTGATGCAGAAAGTAAATTATGTTGTAGGAAAAGGCTGATGCAGAAAAGTTCTTTTTCATCAGTGTTCATATTCATCTCTGCAGAAATGGTCAGAGCTCAGTAGTGAAGACCAAGTTGTGTTTGCTGAGAAGAAAAAAACAGAAACCTCTTATTTTAAATTTCACTAGAGCAGAAAACAAATGTGTAAATTTGATCCAAGAAGTCATTAGAGATCTTTTAAATATCAGACAAAAAACTCTTGAAGAATTATAAAAGGTAAAGCTAGCCCAGTGCACGGAGCAGCGCAAAGGCTTCCACCTGAATTAAATGCTCAAGATGGAGAAGAAATGAACTGCGAGAGACGTATTGGCTTCATATTCTCCCATTGCTTATTATGCATTTTCTTTCAAATTACTTGTCATTGTCAATTCACAATTTAAACAGGGCATATTTAACTGTGTTTCTTGCAGCCATGAAAATGAGCTTCACGTTTCCTCCATGCTTCCAGTCTTAGCTGTTAAGGATAATAAGTTGCTATAATTTCATTCTTAATTTGCTTTCCCCCTCTTTTTCCTTTCTTTGTTGGGGAAAGTACAGTCAGCAGTCACCCAGTGCCTGCTAGATTTGACAATTCAAGGAGAGTTGTTTTTAGAGGTTTGCTTGATACTTTGTAATAATCATGCGGATATTTTGAGAATAAGTAGCTAGAAGACTCTTCCAGCTTTATTAGGATTCTAGTTTCCTTTCTTTGATCGTTTCCAGCTTTTTTTCAGTTTTATGCTGTTCCTGATGGGAAGAAGGCCTTGATTACCCGCAGTGCTCTGAGAGGCCTGCTAACAGACTTGAATCAGGTAATGCCACTACAGTGCTTTTAGGTAACAAATCTCAAAGAAGAAATTCTAATCCAAAAGAAGAACATACATTGTTGATACTTCCTGTGTTTGATTCTATTATGGCACTGATGTCAGCAGGACACTGTGTGGACTTTGGGATCTGCCATACAAAATAGGTAAAATAATCGAATTCTGTAGCTATTCTTAGTCTGAATAATGTCTGGCATTGGTATCTATGTGTATTCATTTTGCCTGAGCTTAAAGGTTCTGGGAACTGCTGCATGCAGCCGTTGCTAAAGCAGTTTCAAACTCCAGATGTTTACACTTGCTGGCATAGCGTGCAGTTGCAGAATAATACCTTAGCATGCAAGTATTTCTAGCCGAACTGCTGCTAAAAATGGGGTCTTAAAACAGTCCTGAGTTTTAAACCTACTGTCCTTCAGTATCCTAATGTGGTAACATAGTGTACTGATCCATTGGAATAAGCACGCTGGAAACAAGTCATTCTGACACATGTTGAACTCTGACACTGTGCACTGATGGTAGGAATCTGAGTAGCTTTCGTTGAGAACAGTATGTCAAATGGCATTTCTGAAAGGTGCTTTGCCACCAGTGTGCTGCCACCTGCCATCTCTGCTGAGTGTGATGGGAGCATCTGTTTTTTATTGAAGCGCTTCTAAGCCTTTCTTCTCCATGCAGATCCCAGCCATTGTAGGAGAAGGCTGCACTTTGTCTTGTGTGGAAATTGCTACTCAGAGCTGTTTCCATGGGGTGAGTGAAATTCAGATGTCCCAGGACATTACTTTGAATGCTGGTGATAGATTAAGATCGGAAGTGTAACACCATGTGGCATATACCAGTATATACCCTTAAGAAGCAGGGCTGTTCATCATTCTCACAATACAGAGGGAGTTATATCTATGGAAATAAAGATGCTCAGTAAGGTACTACCAAAGACTTGCATTTATTCTAAACCTTTTAAACCCAGTAGTATTTTATATGAATGAAACAAATCTCTGCTAGCAGAGTCCAATATAAGAACTTTTATTAAGAACCTTATATAAGACACTAGTTGTTTTTAAGGAAATGGCTGAACTTGAGATGTATATTTTTTTCCAGGTTCTGAATTCAGGAATTGTTGAAGAAAAATTCCTGTCTTGGCTGAGATCGAGTCCTGCTCTTCTGCAATGGCTCCCTACGTGTTACAGATTATCAGCCACAGAAATGGTTTCTCACCACGTTAGATGTAGAGTCTGCAAGACTTTCCCCATTACAGGCCTCAGGTATGTCAGTAACTACTGTAACTACTACAGTATCCACGTAGAAAGTACTTACTTTGTGTACTCTGCAGGCTTAAACTACTATATTAAGCGATAGACATGGGACATAACAAATCAGATGTGGGAAAGAGAGGACTATCCCAGGTTACAGCCTGGCTCAGGCTTTCAACCTGTTTCACTTCATTTCACTGGCACAGGCATTATTATGGACACTTACAGAAAGTAAAGTTGCAGATCAGTGGTAAAGAAAAGAATTTAACTTATGTATCTCATTTTGTAGTTCTTTATCCCATAATCAGTTGGGCATACTTACTGACTAATTAAGTTAGCCATCCTATGACCTTATTCATCTAAGTCAAAATGCCTCCTGATTAAAAAATAGACACTACCTATGGACCAGAACACATGGAGCAGCGTTTTACTGCTACTGTCTTCTCACTGGCAGCAAGTTTAGAGGGTATGTGTTTAGTTTTTAAAATTTTTTTAAAGTTACAAATTCTACATGAATAACGTAGTAACCTTACAGTTCAACGAGAGCAGCAGATAGAGGTAAGCTATAAGAAACATGCAGATGTCATCATATTTTCAAAAGTGATACTACAACAAATGTTTGTTTGGGGTTTTTTTGGACTGAATTTCATTGCAGCAAATTAATAATACCAAAGATCACACGACTGGGTTCTGGAGATTATTCCATTGTCACGTGCACAAGATAACTCTTGCTATTCAGAAAATGCAGGTGAAAATCTTTATTATAACTTAGGTGCTTCTCTGCATTTTAGAATGCAGGGATGTGAATTTCTAGTAATCAGGCTCACTTACATCAAGATCTCAGTTGCAAGAAAGTAACTTAATACTTTTCTTTACTTTTACAGGTATCGCTGTCTGAAGTGCCTGAATTTTAACCTTTGCCAGGACTGCTTTTTCACCGGCCGTCTCAGCAAACCACATAAGAGTTCACATCCTGTTGTGGAACATTGTGTGCAGGCAAAGTCCTACTCTCCTCTTCTGGTTTTTCATATGGGCAATTAGACAGTAGATTCTTGAGCTAAACTGATTATAAAATTACTTATAAATTAGCCATGGTACCCATGAGGTATTAGGATTTATTTATCTGAGAACAGCGAGTCAGGGAAAAGAAAAAGAAAAGACTTCTAACTTAAGAAATGTTGTGTTCTGAAATAACTGAATAGAGCCATGGAATGTCAGAGTGCAAGTCCTCTTCCCAGGGAGACGTTTGGTTAATATCATCATTAAAAATAATGTAGAGATGTCCATTCCTCCAAATATCCTTCCTTATGCTCCATGAGAAAACAGAACAATCAAATGACAACTAATGTCCTCATGCAGAGATTTCTATTAGGGACATTAAACTGAATGGGGAGTGCATGGGAACATGTTAATGTCAAAACACAAGAAGAGCAGGGGGGATGTGTCAAAGTCAGGAAACAATACAAGCTAGATTCAGCGAGCTCATAGCCCTTCTATACACACAGCTTCTCAGGACACTCAGATTAGGAAAATAAAAAACAGCCTGAAACAAGGGACAAAGCCATTTGAAGATAGTAATGTGAAGGTAAGGGGACAAGACTTGTGGCTATAAGGCATCCAAGACAGAAGACAGCAAATAAATCCTCATGACCCACAGAACTGAGCAGAGGTGGAGAGATGAAAGATCACAATTCCAAAAGAAATTAAAATTGCATCCAAAAAAACAGCACAGTGCAAGTAACCCAGGAGTCTGAAGGAGAATTGGCATCTCTTTTCCTCCATATCAGTGTAACTCACTGTAGTCATACTATGTGGATACGTACACCTTCACAGTAAAGAATTTATTCCAGAATAAAATATCTCATCTAAATCAACCCTCTTCCAGTTTTCCTTCCTTTCCTTTTTGTGAAACATATAAGAATTGCTAGTGAGTTCTTCTTCCCATGCATCCTACTCTTAGCAGTGCTTGGTCAATTAAATTTTCATCTTGCCTTAACTGAGGTGTGGGATGCAGATACGTTTGAAGTGTCAGCACTTTTTCCTTACTGTGCTGCCACCTTGTGGTAATATTACCATTGAGAAATGACTGGGATGCATGCTGTATGTTTTCTTCTGTTTTCCTTTTCAGTCTGTTAAGTCTTTCCCAGTGTTCTGCACCAGGCATTTTCTGGGAAATAATTGGTTTGTGCCCTGCCATCATAAAGTCGTGGGGCACGGTTGTTTCACCTGAAACTGCTGAGAGAATTGGAAGTATGGTTTTCATTATACTATACAAGAAGAGGATGTGAAACACTAAAGGCTGTATATATTAACACTTCATACCAATTTAAAAATTACCTTTTTCCTATTGTTCAAAAGAGAATTTATGAACTAGTTGGACAGAATTCTTGTGATTTGCTGAAACACTGTGATAAACATTTCCAAGCTGCTTCAGTTTGGCCCAGGCAGGGTATTTGCTTATGTACAAGAATTGGAGCTGATCTTGCCTGTGGCCCTGCATCATCATCTACTTCATCTCCACATCTCAGACAGCAGCCTCAGAACTCTTCAACTGTTGAACAGCTGGAACTTTACACATCTTACCTTTGCCTTGGGCTGTGCCTACTTTTGGGCAGCACCTGTTTGAAAACTCACTCCCTTCTCTGTAATCCCATATTCCAACAGATGTCAGCAAAGGCAAATGCAAAGCACTTTCTTTGCACTGTCAGAAACAACCTGTTTCAAGTCTGCTGCAGAAGAAAGGAGGCTCGGGGAAGGAAAGTTTTGGAGATAACAGAGGAGAAGCATTTCCCTACTCACAAAAAGATTCAGTGAGTTTGTTTTAAATTATTTTTTCTCTCTGAATAAAGTGTCAGGCTGTAGGACTTGATTGAGTTCTTTAAGTGACTTTGTTATGACAGACTATGTCATGATTTTCCCATAAACACCTGCAAACATAAATGGGAAGTTACTGCACATTATTCTGTTGCTTAACTATGATTACTATTGTTAAATCCTTCTGTGAGCAATCAAGATTCCTCTGTGATTCTCAGTGGGTTTTTGCTTACCTTATGCTTGGATAGCAGTTAGAGAAAAAGAAGCATTTGAGGGTGTCATTATAGGTGTTGCTGTGTGTCTGATAGGTATCTAGGCTTTTCCCAGCATGGAAAAACCTGCACAGAAGGCTATCTGGCCTTTTGCTATTGTTTCATTATTGAATTTCCCAATATATTTAGCTCTTGATTAATACCTAATGTGAAAAAATAGAAGTAGCAAATTGCACTGATGCTAAGTGGAAGGAGAGAAGAATCTGATGTTGAGGTTCTGTTAAAAGAGTGGAATTTTTGAGGAATTTCATTCTTTCAGCTAAATATCTGCCAGTGGGCATGGCCAGACCATACCTCTTTCTTAGTCAATAGCACAGCTGTTCATCTGCCTACGGTACATTAGTTTTTTCTTGATCATTCAAGGTACCAAAACCACAAAAAGCTTGTTCTTCACTCAGCATTTCTTTGTTGGTATGCAGTCCCCCAGAAGAACTCAATGCTTCACCGTTCTCTAGCTGTGAAAACCTATCTCTCCCAGTGAACAACCCTATTCTGGAATCACCCAAGTTTATATCAAAAAACAGAACTGTACTCCACAAGAATGACAATAACAGCAAGAAACTGGAGCAAGGCAAGACCAAAACTGAGGTTAGTGAGACATCAAGATGTAGTAGAACTAAAGCTTGAAGGAAGACCTACTGTGTTAAGTATCTACTGGATGTCTAATTACAAATGCAAAAGAAATGTGATGGACAGCTTCACCTTTCTGTGAAAAATGAGAGAACTGAAAACTTCATGAACAAGATCAGTGACTAACTCCTTGACTTCTGTGACTTATGGAAGCATTTGTAGGAATATTTGCTTTAACTTTTTTTTTTTTAAACTTTCAAGTTGTCTTGTCATCTTAAAGACTAGTTAATAATACAGCCCCGTCTCTATTGTGACAGCAAAAAATGCCATCATAAGCATTGAGTAAAGGCATCTTAATTCTTAATAGGCTTAGATTTTCGTCTTTGTCAGTATAGCAATAAAAGAGGACAGTATGAGCCCTTTTTAAGGGTCAAGTAGCATCCACTCCAACTGAAATAGCTCACACATAAAAGCTTTCCACCAACCTATTTCTAGGTTTCCTGTGCAGAAGCAATACTAGAGGAGTAGAAAGGACAGTGTAAATAAAAATAAGTGCATAGCAGTTCTGTGTTTCTATATTTAAGAGGTTCATAGTTCTGCCCTTACTTGGAAAATATGGAACACTGGGTTGTGTTCAAACCAGTTTGTCTCATCTACTCATTTGGTTCTTCCCAGAAGCCAAGAGTGCAGTAACTGCAAACTACCCTGCACGTGTCAGATCACTCCCTTGACTGCTACTCCTGTGCTTCTCCTCTTGAAGTAGGACTGTCTTTTAGGTCTCTGCCCAGCATGAGATATAATGCTAGCAAGCACAAATCCACAGTAGCAATTGTGAGCAGAAAATGCTTAAGCATGTTGTTTTGATGGTTCACACACGTTATTTCAGAAGACAGTGAAACACAATTATATTGGTACTCTATCAAATGCATTACTGTCTTGTTGAATTTTCCTTTGTGTGGAATTATTTTGGAGTATTTTAATACTGATTTCCAACAGTAGTGCAGATTGTTTAAAAGATTGTTTAAAATTTTATTGTTGATAAGTTTAAGAACAGATATTTTTCTCTTATTTTAGGCAATTTCATCTTTTGAAGCAGATGTGTTAAAAATGCACGATTCCATCAGAAGTATTCACAGAAAGAACAGGTAGGTAAATGTAGTATTTCAGTGACCAATGACTTCTGGGCAATTGCTGTGGTTTAACCTGTTAGATGGCTCAGTACCACACACATGTTCACTCACTTCCCCTCACCCTCAGTGGGATGCAGGAGAGAATTGGATAAAACATAAAACTCAGAAATTGAAATAAAGACAGTAAAGTAGGGCAGAAAATGGAGGATAAATGATAGTACTATACAAAAGATGCACAGTGCAATAACTCACCACCTCCTAAATCCATAACACAATGCCGTAACAGCTAGTAGGAAGAAAATGAACTCTATTCCAGCCAAAACCGGGACAGCAATACAGTGAATGATTTTGAGATTTTAAATAATTTCCTCTCAAATAGGGATGAATGAAAAAAACTCAGCAACACAAGTTGCAAGTGAAGATTGCTGGAAAAAGTTTCAGGCAAAGAAAAGCCCTCTGACCTAAAGCTTATTGTAACTGGCTGAATGAATTACATTACACATGGGAAGCTTTTTGTTCTTATTTGTGGACCAGCTTACAACATTTATGTGTCTGCTCATAGAGCTGAACTCTGAGGTAGTTTAAGGCAGTCATTAATTTACTGTGAAGGTTTATTAAATGCTTTAATAGGGGACAAAATTGTAACAATAAATTAAATTTAAGTGCTCTAGCTTGTCCCTTTCTGACAATTTGTGCACAATTTCAGTGAAGCTGATGTTGCTCTTGTCCGTGTAAGCCAATGAATGTACAAAAGAAAGCGAGTCAGATAAACTTCTGGATATAACTAAAATGAGACGGATAACTATTTTAGCTGGGTAATATGAGGCAGTTGGCTTATTAATGCATCATTAACCAATTTTTCTATCTGTCTTCACCTCAGCCATGAGATAGGCAGAATTGTTTTTCTGCCCAGACTACTCAGAGAAAGACCACTTCTAGACCAGAAATATGGGTGGTAGTTCTAACATTCTGTGCACTGTGTAAAGAGTTTCTAAACCTTCCCTGCATGTGAGCGAGTGAATCTTCTGGTCACAAAAGCGTCAGTATCATTTTAAGGGAAAGTGGCTTGCACAGGGATAATTGGTATTGTCAGACAAGCTTTACAGAATGCCAGGAGCAAGAAAAGATACAATTAGAGAGGGAAATGCTGCTTTTTTCCTTGTGATACCTAGAGAAAAAGGATGCAAATCTTTTACAGATCAGATATTTGCCTTAAGAATTGCCAGAGAAGTTTGTTCCTAGACAGAGGGACTGCTCTTTTTATTGCAGCTGTCTTTATAGGAATGGTAAACTCCAAGATGCAAGTCTCCATCTTGGCTGCACTTCCACTCAGCTTGTATCTTTCCTTGAGTACATTCCTGTTCTTGGTAATTCTCTGTATACAGCCCAGTTCCTGAAGTCTGTCATCTCAGCCAGAAACTGAACTGACAAAGAGAAGAAAGTTTGCTCTACAGCTTTGGCTCTTTCCCACAATCGGAAATGTGTGTGTGTGGATGGGGAAATGGATCTAGCAATATTCCCATGCTCCTGTCTCCCTGATAGGTACATGAAGAAGCAGCTGAATAAATGGAAGCACAACATACAATTTCTTTATAACCACCAGGAGAACAAAAGCTTCAAAATAGAGGCAAAACTCCAAAACCTGAGAGTATGTCATGAAAACCTGCAAATGGAGCTGCATAAAATAAGACAAGAACTAAAGGTATAGTGATAAGATTAATGAAGAATCTTATCAGCTATGGGCAATTACTGAGCACTAACTACTACTTTTCTTGCAGACCAGTTCCCTTGCATCTGTTTCATGCATTCTCTGCTTACCTGCTTGGTCAGTTGCACTTTTTGTCTTCATAGAGAGCAGATAGACTCTTTGTAGCAGAGATTTTCTTCTCATTCTAAACATTTTTAGCACCTAGTATGGATAGACATGTCTGGGATGTTTAGCTAATATTGTGTAAGGCAAAATAATACAAAAGATGGCATACAATCCAAGAGGTTAACTATAGGAAAAACTCACCAATATAGATGCCTTCAGCCTGGCTGGAAAATGCTGAGGCTGGCTATCCAAGCACCACAGAGGAACAGTCCCCAAGAGATGCTGCCTTAGTGGTGGTCAGCCCTTAAATGAAGTCTAGGAGAGGTGGAGTCAAGCTCCACCCCTTCGGGGAGCACAGCTAAATTACTCTCACCTGTGCTCCCACAGCTGACCCAACACTTGCCTCAGCTGATTAATCAGAGGTTCAGGCTGTGATTACCAGTTTCCCATACATATTGCAATGAAGATAAAGAGGAAGAATTCCAGTAAGAGTGGGAAAACGATTTCCAGCAGAAGTATTACATATATTTCATAGCAGTTGTTCACTTAGAGCGGAATTCTATATAGGCAAAGAATAAATAAAATTCTGTTCTATCATTTCTAATTGTTGTCTTGTACTGGGATGTAATGCAGACATCCTAGATTTTATTTTATTTTTTTTCTTTTCAGTTCTATTAACTTTTGCTCATTTGAACTATCACTGAGGTTCTAAAAAGATTCCGTGTTACAGGGAATTCATACATTTTTGACACTGCAGCTTTTTGCAGTATTTTCTGTCATGCAAATTTTAGAGTGGTTTTCAGGTCAAACTTATAGGATACAAGACACATCTGCAGTGCACGCTTTTATGGCATGTGCACATGGAGTCCAGTAGGACCTTGCACGTCACCATTTTGTGTGCATGCTGTGACACTGTCCTGTACACAGCAGGCAGGATTGGCTGCACACATGCAGTTAGGTGCCCAGTGTATGCATCGGTAGTTCAGTGATCATGCAACAATGGTGTTTGCCATCTTGATACAGTATAGAAAATTCCAAATAGAATTGTAGCACCAAAGCTAGCCTGGTTTTGTAATTGTGTGTGTCAGTGGTTGTGAGGTGTTTGATATTTGCTTCACTGCATACGTTTTTTTCTCTTAGTTTAATTCTTTTAGATAGCTAGTCTTGGAGCATTATTATCTTCAATTTTCATTGGCATTAAAGCATTAGAGTACTCAGATTGGCATTGTGGGGAAAAAATGGCCACATAGATTTATCCATACTCAAAGTTTTATTTCACTGCAAGCAATTACTTTATATGTAACAACTGTTGGTTAAAGTGCACCAGAAACTGAATATATTATTCTGACTCCAAATGACTTTTCCCACCTATTTAAGTATTACCAATGCACAAAAAATATCAGTTATTTTCATTATATATTTTCTATGTTTTGTCTACTGTAGACAGTGTTACAGTCAACAGCACATCCTTCATTTTCACTCTGCCAGAATGTGATGCCAAGAGATCAGCATGTTCTTCAGGAAAGCAAAATGCAGGGTGGATTAAATCCTGTTCAAATAAAGCCCATTTCCAGAACAAGTTCAGATCAGAAAGCTTTGAATCACCTCAACTCTGCAAATAGAATACAGGTTTTAGAGTCATCTGAGGCTCCTGCTGCAGTGGACTTCATGTTCTCAGAAGACCCGGTGAAGTCAGTGACCTCACAGAGTGACATAGTTTGTATGGGACAGTTTAAAAAAATAGATGATAATCCAACACATCTACCTGAATTGATAGAAAATGATGACAGTGGTGTCATAAGGAATACAGCTCTTGCTTCTGCTGCAATACAGATAGCATCTGATAAGAGAGAATTCTGCGATGAAGTGGAACTGCAGCAGCTAGTGATAAAATTGAATGCATTATCTCTTCAAGCCCAACCAGGTATGAGTTCTCTCTGTTATCTAGATGCTGTCTTCTCACTTTCATCCAATTTGCTTTATAAATCACTTGTAGTCATTTAACTCTCAGAAGAAATTCGGAACCTTGCCCTTACCATTATAAAAGTACTGCATTGCTGTAAGGTACATTATAGGTATACTGTAAGATGCAGAACTTACTCCTTTAAGGTAGACTATAGCCTCTAATATTTGAGTAATTTTAAAACAGCATGTAAGAGGAAGTCGGTCTCAGCAGTCAATTGAGGAGCAAACTCACATTGATGAGGGCACCAGAGGTCTTTTCTGTTGTCAACTAATGCTCTGACACTGTAACTCTTGCACTAGTCCCAGACAAACTTTCAGCAGTACAGAATGCATTTGTAATCAGCAGTAATACTACAGCAAAACTTTGTTCAACACTCGTGATGATAATGAGGATATAATGAGGAGAGTGACATAAAAAGCTTTTACAGAATTATCTATTATTAGAGACTTATGAAGAATATTTTAGAGCTGTGGTGGTAACCCAGTTTTCTGAAAGACCTAAAATCTGCTCTTCTTTTCAGATCAACAGTCAGCTTTGAAGCAGCATTTCTTCTCTACAGCTGAACACGTTTGCAGATCCTTCTCTGATCTCATCAGCCAGATAACTGCCAACTTGGAAGTGATAGAAAATGATGTTCACCTCGCAGCTCCACTGAACTATTGAAGATAATTAAAGCCATGTCACACTCTTCAAAGTATCTCAGATGTTGCACTGTAGTAACTGAGCCTAACAGATTTCTGCATTTAACAACTTTACCAGGAATCATAAATAATATTAGAGAATAATATTCCTTTTCCATTAGTAGTTTCTAACTCCTCTGCAGTCGATACAGGGGCAATTGATTAGAATGAGTATAACATCACTAATGCTGCTCTGGCTTTCACAACTGTCCTGTTCTGTACACTCTTTTCATTGCTATATAACTGATAACAAATTATGTTTCAGAAACATTTTTTTTTCTCCCAATAAAAATGGCTTGAGGCAGGTGGTTTCAGTGATATGTTGTCTATCAAGTCTTTTTATCTTAGTTAAACTGGAAGGAATGAATTCTTAACTGTCAGACATCTCAGGACTCAATAGTCACATCATTCCAATCTGAGAAATACTTAAATACTTAAAATACTTAAATACTTAAAATACTGAGAAATATTTAAAGGAAAAAACAGTTTTGAACATTTAAAGGAATTTGGTTGCTCTAGATGAGCTGTTGCATTATGGATTGATATATATATGTATTTATATTGGTATAGAACAGTTAATAAGAATGTGATGTCTAATACAGAATGGTTAATAAGAATTTAATGTTACATACAGCATCTAAAATGTGCGAGAAGTCATTTTTAATTGGTTGCCAGCACTGTACAAATCTAAACCTTCCAGAGTGTTAAAAATATTTATAAAGCCTGTACATACACATTTAGGAGTACAGCTGCCTACGTAAGTAAGCACGCAGGCACTGCATGGGAGTTTGGAAGCAGATGATTAGCTAATGATAGTAGATTGAACTTGTAGACAAACTACAAAGGATTTATTAAACCTAAGCAACAAGTAGGCTGGGATTTGAATAAGGAATATGCTAGACAAAAGAAATAGTGCTTTGGCCCATTCGTATTTTAGTCTAGGTTAATTTCTTATAGTGATGAGTGAAGGAAAACCTTGGAAAGAACTTAGTTCATTCTTAGGAGGAAAAATAATAGGAACTCATTGTTTTTCTTTCATCATTCCTCTTGTTTAGAAGGAATGTGTAAAATTTAGATGTGCTAGCCTCTTCCCAGAGGGTGCAGTGGAACAGAGTCTTTCACATTCTTTAGTTTAACTTAAAGCATTTATCTAATCCCACTGAATTTGGGAGGCTTCTTGAGGTTTGCTGTCTGCTTTTGTAAATCAGGATCCCATCCAATGGGACAATGAATAACGTTCGTTTTCTTCAGGTTTAGTAGCCATTTCAAGATTTCATTTACACATTTTTTCTACTTGAACTTACTCCTATAAATTGCTAAACACCCAAAATGCTTCTGCAAATGAGTTTTGAGTTGGATATTTTGTGAAGAAAAGAACAAATATTGCCATATGCTTAAGGAAAGAAGCTTTGAGCAACTAAATGGACCTGCCTTGGAAAGCTGAATTTTGTGTTTGCATACATCCAGTATATCAATGATATAAAAATCAATAATATAATAGATAATAATAATATCAAATTGCCTGTGAGAGTAATAACAGTCAGAGGAAACTGACTTGGTTACAAACAGCTTGCAAATTAAAAGAAAGAAGCAGTTTTAAGTCATGCATGAGAAATCCTTTGTTGAAATACTTTGCAAGAATGTGTTACGTTTTAGGAAGCACTTGTATAACTAGAAATCTAAGGAAATACCATGAAAATGTCCTATGAAAGCAAACAGAGGAGCTGGTGAGACCTGCCAACGTCTTTCATTAAATGTCAAGGTCTTGGGAAAATATTTTTAATAGGATGATGTCTTTCAGCAGTGGTTGCTTTGTATGTGTGTGTAGCTACGTGTACAGTAGCAGCAATGGTGGATGTTTTGGGCAACTTCCTGTTTTGTTTGTCTATGCTTCATTAGAGGATTAGTGTTTTCCTGCTTTGGCACTCAGAAGAAAATAGTTTGAGTAGGTCACATGCATTACATAAAGCCTGATATACATACAGATTGAAGCAGGCAACTGCTTATAAACCATGCAGTTTATTAGAGAGACTAAATTCATAGGCACTTAAGAAAAAAACAAAACAAAAACAAAACAACAACCCAGAAGTTAAATCAGATACAGTACTAGTTATAGGCATTTGTCCACCTGTAAATTAACATCAGTGAGACTTAAAATGCAAAAAGAAAAGAGAAACAGTTAAAAAAAATAAATACAAATTGTGTTCTTGGATTAAATATGTTGTTTCTTCTTTTCCCCGAGCTCTCCAATGATTCTTCCAAGTAACATAGATCTACTTTTATGCTTGTGTTTTTTTATTAAATCTTCAAACAAGTCTCTCTTCCTCAGAACTCGTGACCTCTGAATATGAGTGAACATCCCTGAAAAGTGATATTAAAATACACATAAGTAATCCATTTCAAAATGACAAAGAGCTACTGAGTGCTCAGTTTCCCACATCTGTGTTTCCTCTATCTTTAGCTGTTACCTTCCCAATATTCTCAATAGTAACTACGTGTTCTGGCCCCAGACCTCTCATTTTGGTGATAGTTCTCTCTCCATTTGTAAGCTGCCTTTCATTGACATACCGCTCTGGCCTTTCCCTTCATCACAGGCCTTCCTTCTTAGCCTTCCTATGGAACTTTTTCACTTCTAATTAGCAGAGTTAGAGCAGTTAGCTGTTGGACTCCACACAATCTTACGAACTCGTTGGCTTGCTGCTAGCCTTTCTGCATAACAAATGAGATCTCTCTTGCTATTTAGTAGCAAGTTTATTATTTCCTTGAGGAATTATAGAATATTTTCTTAGGAAAAATCTCCAAGAACAGAGTGGCTTTATTAATTTTAGAGATAATAGTCTTCTGAAAAAGCAACTGATCGACACAGTATATGTTTACTTACCAGACCTTAAATGCTTAATACAGCAATCTTTACCTCACTGTTCTCCTTAAAACCCTAGTGGAACTTGAACAGATTGCATTTGTCCCTGGCAGCTGGGCTATGTGCCAGCTCATGCCAGGCTCACCTGAGCCTGGTTACTTTCACCTGTGAGGGAAGTGCATAAAGCCGTGGTCATTTTGAGTGAGGAGGTAGTGGAGAAACTGCTGAGTGAGGAGGAGAGAAGCAGAGTTTTCTTGAATTTATAATCTTTGATTATTTATGTTGGTGTTGTGCTACATGTCTTCTTGAAGAGGATATTGTACAGCAGCTCTTCATTGAGATGTAAGTACAATAGCTTTATTTTCCTTGTGTGGTTTTTGGGTTTTTTGGTGGTTTTTTTTGTTTGTTTGTTTGTTTTGTTGGTGGTGGTGGTTATTTTGGTGTTGGGTTGTTGTTTTTTTTTTTGAGGTTTTATTTTGGCTGTTTGAAAGCTGTTGTAACTATGATGTATCTAACTACTCTGTTGTAATGCATTAAGTGACTTTTTGAAACCTAGTTTTTTTAATAGTAGTTTGAATTTTGGGAAAGGAAGAGAATGGTTGATTAAAGATACCTTGGTCACATAACTAAAGGATTTTCCACACTTAATTTAGAGGTGGCTGGTGCTTCTCTGTAGACTGCTCAGGGAGTTTTTATGCAGTTAGTTTAAGCAGGGTTTCACAAAATGGGGGTAGTTTGTCAGATAATTCAAATACAGCTCTTCTGATTTTTTTGTTATGTTTTTTGTAGATTGTGTATGAAGTTTAGGGTATCTCTAGGCCTATTGGTAACTACAATCAAGCGCTTAGCTGAGCTGGTTCAGAAGATGGTGTTTAAAACTGTAAGCCTGAATCTGAGCTACTTCTACCAGTGTCTTAATACACAGTCAAACAGATTTGTTTCCCCAAAAGGCAGAGCTTGAAGAACTGTGGAGGTGCTTCTTGCAAGCTTTCCTAAAGACTTTCCTAGTTTCTTTGGCTTTGCAGGTTTTTCTGTTTTTCTTAGACAAGTTTAGTTCCTGCTGCTCCCTGGTATTGAAAGTTGTGATAATCTTTAAGGTCCCTTCTGGCCCAAGTCATTTTCTGATTCTGTATCACTCGATTTTCACAATGATCTCATGGGATTTATCTTCTAGTTCAGAAATCAGGCATGGTGACAATAATAATACTTTAACACCAGCATTTCTGTGCCATGTCCAGATCTATCTTTTTTTCTAGTTCAGTATGTGTGAAGAACTGAAATGTATGTAAAGTACAGATTATTCCTGATTTATGACAATTTGCTTGTCAAAAAAAAAAAAAAAGCATTTTTAATGAACACTTAAGATGAATAAGGTGAAAAAAAATCAAATAAAGATGTTATCAACAGTTGTAGAAGGAGCAGCACTAGTTGACTCTTCTAAAACTGGCCTACTGAAACCAATTCATGTAGACGTGGAATGGAGAGCACAAGGCGATTCAAATGCAGTTAATGCTACTCTCTGAGATAAGAAATGAGGTTTGTACACATCTTTGCACATAATAAGTAGTAATTCAATTTCTCATCACTTTCTAGGGTGTGATTTGTCTCTGCAATTATTAACAATTGATTTCTGGTTTCACTAAGCAAGCTGGTAGGGTCAGGGGCTACAGAGATTAAAACAGCTGGTTTTGTTAAGAAACTTGGAGACCTGAATGAGAGGTTAGATAGCTCCTCAAAGAAATAAAATCTAGTCTGATGCTGCTAGAAGCTGCCTGCTTCCAACTGATGATAATCAATTGTGCAGTGAAACCAGACCATCTAGTTGTGATTTACAAAAGAAAAAAGTCAAAGAATGAGAGGGAAGAGGGGAGGGAGGAGTTTGTGTTTCTCTTAAAGCGTGAATATTTAGTAGTATCTTAAGATCCCTCTGTATAAGAGTAAATAAAAGTTGGTATTCATCACAAAACAAAAAAAAAAAATCAAACAAAACAACAAAAAAAAAAGGCACCATGCTGTTACTCTTAATCTTAACTGCTAGTCTTCAAGACTATGCTGTATTTTTCCACTGGGAATAGGGAAGCTAAGTGACATGCTACCTTTTGTGGATCCTACAGTGAAGTATCAGCTTTTGCCTTACTGCCTATGGAGATTCTTACTTTGAGTCTGTGGATTCTGCTCTCAGCTAGGGAACCTGGAGATAAGGAATTGCAGCACTTCAGTGTCATAGATCCTGTTCTTCCTGAAACTATAGCTGTGTCTGAAAGCTGAAGAATATCTTTGTTCAGTGGCTGAGCTGCTGTCTTTGTTTGAATCCTCCAATGTTTTATTTTCTACCCCCTTCTGCCTTTTCTACCCAACACTCATAAAATGGAACTCTAATGACAGCTTTTAAGTCTACATTACTAGGAAATCAAGTTTTTACTGTGATCACTTCAAACTTAAGTGTAGTTTTATGTCGGATTGGTGGGTGAGTTGTGCAGCACTGTCAGCTGTCTGTGTGCTATTACCATACAGCAAAATAAGTCTGCATTTTCTTCCTTTTCTAGACTGTTTACTGTCTGTGAGATATATTAAAGGAGTAGTAACCTTGGTTTCTCCCTGTGAACTGAGAAGGCAGAGTAGTGATCCTCTGTTGAGCTTCTGCAAGCTGTCTTCTTCCTAGGCCGTGGGTTCTGGAGAGCACACAGTCCACATAGATATCCCAGAATAGCTGAGCCAGGTCCCAGAACAGAGCCCCATGTTTCAAGTTTTCTGATGATTTCAGGAAGATCATGAAGTCCCAAAAGCCACTGACAGAGTCAGAAATGTGAGGCTTCCTCATCTCCAGTAAGACAGCTGAGGAGGATTCCCAGCACTGAGGGTCTGCTCGCCCAAGAGCCAGTGGATCAATCTGGCTATGGCAGAGGGAAGGTGTCAGGCAGAACATTCCCATGACTAGCAGGGAGTAGGTGAGCCTCATGCTGCAGTGGATCCTCCCCCTGTTACCAAAATCCATTGTGTCACTGAAACATAGCAAAAGCAATATAACTTAAACTTATTGCCATTAGATTCAGGAACAAAGCCCTGTACTATGCATTAGATGTTGATAGTAGTTTATCTGTTCTTTAAAAATTCTGATATGTTTTATCATATAAATGCAGTGGAGTTGCATTATTCTGTGCTGCAGAAGCATGTGTTAAAACTGTCAGTTTTTCTCACACCCTGTGATAAACTCATTTATCTCCAAGTTCTTTGTATTGAAAGCTTTTGAGATATTTGCAGATCCTTAACCCTTAAACTTTTCCAGTTAAGATCCATTCATTTTCGTCTTTTAAAAGTCTCGCTTTTCTCGAAGTCCTTTGAAACAGTCTGCAGACTCCCAGGGATATGCAGTTGCAGGCAGGAAACTGTTGAAAGCGTGTTCTAAGGAATTAATGGTAGTTTGCAAAATCACCCATTGTTTGGGGGTGTTTTACCTGCTAAAATGCAGAATGATTCTGAAAAGAAGGTATAGCAAAGCCATAGTACAGCATCTTTGAATAATAACTCTTAGGGGTAATAATGACCCAGTAGTCTCCATCAGAGTTCATCTATACCACCTGCTTCTATTGTGTATTTTCTAATATGTTTCTAGTGTTGTTTCTGTTGTGGAACAAGTTTGGGGTTTATTGTAATTTAGATCACAGTGTGCACAGAACATACTGTTTGTAGAAACCAGCTTCTGAGATTTTTTTAGCATGAACAATTCTGTTTAAAAGCAACAGCTCAGCATAAATGTTGTGGTCTTGGTTTGATTGTTTGGAGATGGTAACTGGTGGTGTGTGGGGTTGAGGTTTTTTGCTTTTAATGAAGAAGGGGGAAGCTACTTCTCTTAACCAGCTTAACTTAATCAGTGACTCTTCCATGAGTGCTCATCAAAAACAAAAAGCAGTATCTTTCTACTCTGTGAAAAAAAGATGTCAAAGACAGGATGTGTGCACGGAGGGATTGAGTGTGTGAAAGCAGCCTGGCTGCAGCCTGTGTGCAAGACCAGAGCAGGCCAAGCTGCTTTACTTGAGCATGTAGTATTGCAGGTCTAAAGGGCTCTTCTGTGATTTCAGTCCTGACAGTGATGTTCTTCTCTAGCACCCTGCCTGGTTCCATGGTCAGGTTCTGGGAACTATTTGACAGTAAGCAGTTGGAGAGTGACATCTATATCCAGTTTGATTTAGGATCCCATGAGAAATGTTGACTTGAAAGCCTTAGATCCTAAACTTGCATTTAATGAAGAGGGATAGAACACATTTCTCCTGCTGTTTGGACAGTTGTTAGTAACAGGACTGACCTTGTGCAGCTACCAGGATTTTCAGAAGCGTAATTCTCTGTACCCTACTGCTCAAAGCAGGTTAATTGGACTTAATTAACTTAGCTTAGTAATATTATCTTTAACAAAAACTTGAAAGAAACTTTGTTTAGAATAACTTGAGGAAACTTAAGCAAATATTTCAGACTAAGGAGTTATACAAAAATTGATTAGCTGTCATTTGGGCAGGGGCTGTGTCACTGGCTACTTTGCCTTTTCCTCCCCCCAGACCCCTTTTGGAAAGTTTCTGAGTTACAAAGCTGGGCAAGACAAGACTCTGGGCTCATCAAAATGAATAAATAAACACCAAACAACAACATAACAAAACAAACCCAAAGGGGCTGCTGCAGGTAGGGAGCTGGGAGGCTGTGCTGTGGGCAGCACTGAGTAGGGCCGGTACCCAGCCCTGCTGCCCCTCGCGTCATAGCTGAACTTAAGGAGCGTTTGTCAGCCAGCCTTCTAGTAGCCTTCTGCAAGCCTCGGGATTTGTTTCGGCAGCCGGGAGCTGGAGACGTGCTCAGGAAATAGCATTTTCATTAGTGCCTTACCTATGCTCATGGTGAGTTCTGCATTCCAACTATTAGGATCAGTCTGTCCATAAATTTTTCACGTGTGTGTGCTGTTTACACCTTGCGGCTCTTTTTTTTTTTTCCTCCTCTCTAACTGCCCCACCATCCTGCCTCACATAACGAACAGTGCCGTACAATAAAGGAGGAAAAAAAAGAAAACCAAAAAAACCACAACTAGCTCGTTGGTTATCACCGTTCCCCTTGGCTGGAGTTTCCAGTTAGGACCATTCACCCGATCCCGGAGCTTAAAGACGCCGCAGACGGTAGCGAGGAGCAGAGTCCGAGGGGACCGCCCGCGGGTTCCCCCTGCCCGGCCGCCCCGCGCCCCCCGCCCGCCGCCCGCAGCCCTTACCTCGGCGCTCCGGCGTGCAGGGAGGGCCGGGCAGGGCGCTTTCCGTGCCCGCCGCCGCGCTCCTTAAGAAGCCGGGGCGGGCATCCCGGCTTACTTTCTACGTCAGGAGTCGGGGGAAAGCCCCCACCCCCAGAGCCCTAGCCGCCGTTCCTGGACACTCAGCGCTAATTCCCTCTCCCCTCCCCCCGCCCACGAGAAAATGGGCCGCTTCCCTTAGCGGAGCTGGCCCTGCTACAAGGTGCGCTCCGCTCGCCTGCCCCGCTGGAAGGGGCTGTCAGTGAAGAACGGTCCCTGAGCTGTTACTTGCCCAAACGGCAGCGCTCTCCTTGTCTCCTCTCCCAGCAGTGATATACTGAGGGAAAGAAGGAGGTCTCCATGCTGGAGCTCCAGTTTTCTGGATTTTAAACCAGCTGAGAAGTTGGCCTAAAACAGTGGGGTTTTTTTTCTTTTCTGTTATTTATCTGTATGTTTATAATTTGTGTATTTCTGTGAATTTAGATACATGAACAGAGAAGTATGTTCTTTTCCTAATTCATGATTTTACAATGTCCTCATAAGAATAAACAGTTATTCTTCTGGTACTTCCGAGTAGTGAGAAAACACCCGACCTGAGCCAGTAGTTAACCATGATGTAGGACTTTGGCTAATTTGCAGATGTTCCATTTATTTTTTTCAAGAAGTGTGGAGTTGGGAATGAGGAAATGGGCAGCACCAAATGCTACCAGAGACCTCAAGAGGAAGTGAAGAGTGCAATACCCTGCCTTTGAGACACAGAATCCTAGAATGGCCTGGGTTGAAAAGGACCATAGCGATCATCTAGTTTCAACCCTCCTGCTGTGTGCAGCGTCACCAACCACTGGACCAGGCTGCCCAGAGCCACATCCTATGTTGATTTTCCTTGCCCTTCTTCATAATTTGGTGAGTTATGGGTAGGTATGGGGGGAAATGGGGGGGAGCAAGAAGGTACTATGTGGAACCCCCTTAGCAAGTGGAAGAACTGAGTAACAAGTATGGTTTCTCATTGCCTTTGTGTGTGAGGGTTGAGCCAGTCAAGAGAAAATAGAAAGCCCTGCTGTAAGACATGGGTGTTGTGATGCAACTTGTAGGCAGCTCCAAAGTAGGAAGGGTTCTGATGCTGCTTGTGTTTATTGTTGGCCTGGGCACAGGAGGACAGAGTAGCATAGGACTAAGATGCTGTAGAAATATGTTTTAGTTGCTGTTGCTATATCTGTGGTGAAGTACTCTGGAGGGCCGTACTCTTTGCTGTGGAATGTAAAGCAAAAGGCTACAAACAGTAAAAGAAAACGCAGGTTGTTTCTTGAGAGTTGATATGTTTCTGCCAAGCTGGAACCTTTCTGGATTCATTGTTAAGAAATGAGTTTATTTAGTTGAGTTCCCTTCTGGGGAGCACTTTATCTAGTTTTGGATCAAGGACAATATTGGTTTCTTTCCATTCAGAGTCTTTCAGATAGACTCAAGGGGGCTGAACTAGGTGTTCTCAGGGAAAAGAGAGTCACTGCTCAGGGGAAATACTGCTACAGATAAAATACTTGGCTCCACAGATACTTCCTGAGCCTACTGTGCTCAGTTGGCTCTGAACCAGAGCACTCACATTCTATTTCTGGGAAAGATGCTCTTGTTAATTGGATTCATCACCTCAACCTTCTAGCGGGGAAGAAATGTAGAACTGAATTAGATGGCAAACCGTTCTATGAGCTCTCAGTAAAGCTTTCTGTGCCCTTTTTAGGCTATGAATAACCTTTATTTCCCTGTACTGCAGGATGTATTCCCCTGAAAGCCAGTGTTCATGTCTTTAGTGGATCTCTGTATCTTATGAATAAATTTGCTCCCTGCAAGCCCTCCAGTGTGGTTTCGCACTGACAGCTAACAGACAAGGCCTTCTAGTTGCTTGAGCGGTGTAAGCATTTTTACAGATTTTTAGCAAATTGCATTCAGCACTGAGACTGGGAGGCAGCAAAGCGTGATGGTCCTCATGCTGCATCCTTGCCTGTAGTTCCTATGAGCAGTCACATGTAAAGCCAGTATTAAATTTTATAAGATGATGTTGTCTCAAACACGTCTCATTGGTTAGATGAGAAATTAAGAAATACTTTTAGCTGAAATGTCATGTTTTGTTGCTCTGAGTTCCTTATTGTCCAAACTTTGTATGAAATCCAGCCAAGCGACAGCAAATGCAAAACTTGTGATTCTTTGGGGTTCCCCTCTCATAAGTTCTGTTGGTTTTTAATACATGGAAGAGATTTCCTTGCCCCCTGCTCTCTTTCAAAATCTTCAAAGGCAAAATGGGGCTCTGACTCCCACTTATACCTTTGCAAATTCTCTTTTAAGCAGGAGATAAAAACTGGCTCCCTGACAAACATAACTAAGAGCTTCTTGGAAATGAAATACTTATGCTCAATCCAAAGTCTGTTTGAGTATTTTTTATTAATTTTTAAGATGTTATTTAGAGAGCTTCAAGTCAGGACGTGGAGTTTCACTACTGCCTGGTGAAGGACATTGGAAGTCTCTGAATACAGAACTTGTTTGAAAAGTTGAGTGACTGTTTCAATAAATTAATCTCTGCTAGAAGGTGAAATAGTGAGGAGCCTGTGTCCTATTAGCAGGAGACTGAGATTCTGTAAATGGAAAGAGGGGCAAAAGTGGAAAAAATTCTTCATCCAATGATTTGCTCACACCTACATCCCTTCTGCAACTTGATAAATAGCCTGTATCGGTTCTAGTGTTGTATCAAGGAATGGTACTTAAGCTTTTCAATGCCAAGTGCCTCTTTTTTTTTTTTTTTTTTTTTCCCCTGTCTTGTATTTGCTTTCAAAAGCTGGACAAACATACCTGCCAACCAGATCAGAAGGCTGATGGTCCTGCCTGTGGCAAGAGGGTTGGAAATAGGTGATACTTGGGCTCCCTTTCAACACACACCTTCCTGTGATTCTATTCTATGATTATTTACAGAGGACTGTGCTGGCTCTGCTTGGTTGATTAGCTCTATGTACAAAGAAATAACTTGTTTGCGGCATGCAAGTATCACAAAGATGCATTATCTTCTAGCCTTTCCAGTTAAGGAATAAAGGGCATATTATAATGTCCTGTTGAGTTCTGTAGGTATGTGTTCCACTATACCTATAGCATTGCATGAAGTAGGGAGTGCCTAAAGAAACCTGAAGATGATGTGTAATTGTCATGGTTTTGTAATTTTGCTATCAGTATTCCACATCATAACATCATGTAAAGTGTGGATACTTCTATTGAATGTGCAGTCCACAGAAGAAGACTACACATCCCAGTTGATTCTTCACTACTGATGGGTGTACTGCAGTACTGGTCTTATCTGTGGAGTTTCTTTATGTCCAACTCATTTTTCTCAGTTATATTTTATCTTTGATTTCATAGTAATCTCATTCTTTCTGCTCAGCTGGGTCCTCTGGATACAGCAAGGCTCTTTCATTTTTGTGCAGTCTGGCAGATCACACCAGGGACTTTGCCGTCCCATTGCCCTGTGTTGCAAGGCCATTATTTAAAGCCATTAGTAGGACAAGACTGAGGGAGAAGTAGTCATTCTTCTAAGTGCAAGTGTCCCTTGACCATCCATGAGATAACACATTTGTCCTCTCTGGCAGCAAATGATGTGGGCTGGGATCCCCTGTATCTAGTTTTTAAGCTGTTGTCTTAGAAGTCATATTCCTCATCAACTCCCTGGTTTCTCCTGTCATGCAAGCTGGTGGATTGAATCTGCAGGCATCGTGTTTCACAACCCCAGTGCTCCTACTGGTCCTCTGAAGTCTCTGATGAAATGGCCCACAGAAAGGGCAGGAGACAACAGCTCGTGGTGTGGACACTTGGCTTGAAGCTCATCAGTTATTAGCATCAGGTCATGAGTTGTGGGGTTTTTTTCTAGCCAAGGCTTTGAAGGTCTCCACAGGTGAAATTACAGCAGTCTCACTAGCTACCTGTTTCAGTGCTGTGCAGTGCTGCCAGTGGAAACTTTTTTTCCTACTATTTAGATTGAGTTTCCTACTCTGTTGCTCTACTGCCCCACTGTAACTCTACCAAGAAAAACTTGTATCTGTCTTTCTAGTTATTTGAAGAGAAACTCCAAGAAGTTATTAGATCATTAGTTGCCTTTGTAAAAACAAACAAACAAAAAAAACCCTGCACCAGCAGATGTGACCTTCTGTTACCACTGCTGAAACGCACCACCCATTGCCTCACTGTGCTCACATACGTTGTTTGGTCTCCACAAATATTCAGCAAGTGTTGATGTGTGTTGTTGGTGCCATCTTTTCCACGCAGGGGACTTTGAAGACAGAACTATGCTTCATACACGTTTCCTTGGCAGAAATCTCTTTGTCAGACTTCCCCTCTGCTGCTATCTCTCAGATGGCAACAAGATATAATGGAATATTGGTAGGAAGGTTCAATCTCTACTGCCATACCGCAAATATCCGCCTCTGACACTGTGCCTGAAGAATAAAATAGGAGGCGTTACCTTCAGAGCAGACCTCATGGCACCAAAGAATGTCTTGATATAGGATGCTAAATGCAAATAACTTTTGTAAAGGATGTGACAGTAGCTATCCAATATTTCACCTCAGAAACACACTGCCATGCAGCTTGGTGGCTGTCACTCACCTTGCAGCATGGCACTCTCCTGGTCAGCCAGGTGTGATAGTAGGAGGCTGCCTGCTTGGCTGTGAGGCTGTTTAAGGCAACTGGTCTGCAAGAAGGAACTGGAGGCAGGAGAGCAGATTTCTAAGGGCCAGTGGGGGGGGGGGGGGGGGGAGTTGTCACAGGAGGCTCTGTGTAAGAACAAGGGTGTTTTGTTTTGTACAAAAGGATGAACTCAGCTTTCTTTTGTTGCCTGGTGTGACCCGCAAATAATCTGCTTTATTATGTGTTTTGCTGCCAGTTCTAGCCTAGGGTTCTTTGGCAGTCATAAAGTACTTGCATCACACTAACCCAGAAATGCCTCATCCATTTTGCTACTGCTGCTGTCTGAGGAAGATGGCTGTTTCCATACAACATCTGGTTAGAAATACCCATACGCTGTCAGATGTAAGTTACTGTCAAGGATATTCCTTAGTAACTTTCCAAGTGAAGTGGTACATTCTCTGACTAAAACAGATACATTCTCAAGGAGCGGTGTGATAGAGGCATTCATAGAGTACGCTGCACCTTAGACATGCTTAATGAAAGATAGAACAGGAGAGGAAAAACCTTGTTAAATCAGAATAGTCTCTCCAATTGCTCAAGAGCTGATTTAAAGATTTAAGAATTACTTTGAATGCCTAGATGCAGGCCTGTCAGAACCATGTTGGGCAGCTATCTCTGCATAAATCAGAGCTCCCTGGTCTAGATGCTGAAGGTCATGTCTGAGTAAGATGTCTTCTGTTTTATTATTATTCAGAGTGGAGAATATCCAGCCAAGTCATAGGAAGGAAAACTGATGCAAAATACAAATCTTTTGTCTACCTGTCCAGCCCTCTGTTCCAACAGCATGCAGGCAGAATTCTGCTATGTAAGGGAATTGTTTCTTTTTTTTTTCCTCTCTGAATAATGTGGTTTTTTGAGTCTAGAGTTCAAAGCTTCATTGTTAAACAAAGGACTATTAAAAAGTCTTTAATTTCCTGAAGCTTATAGTGAATGATGGAGGGTACTATAATAGTTCCAGTTTCTTGGAACTGCTTTTTCATTACACAGAAATCCCAGTCAAGCATGTATTGTCTGTAAACTATGTTTTTGTTAATGGCAACTTCAAAATGGAACAAGTTTTGCAATAGCAACGTAGGGTTCGGATGTACCTGAAAGGAAATAAGGGAAAGATGAATGACTTGAGAACAAACAGGCTTGCTTGTGCACTTTGTCTGCATTCAT
The DNA here is from genome assembly GCF_054131305.1 of Coturnix japonica. Taxonomy (NCBI): domain Eukaryota; kingdom Metazoa; phylum Chordata; class Aves; order Galliformes; family Phasianidae; genus Coturnix; species Coturnix japonica. The sequence goes on along the minus strand of NC_140667.1, from coordinate 19,599,468 downwards.
CTGATTTCTTTGTCAACATGCCCTGCTCCAAGCGTAGTACAACGAGGGCATAGATCTGGGGATGAAACAGATGGACAGAATATGTCAAATGCCTACATAAATGTATGAGAGCAATACTGAGGTTTAGACTGTGGTGCTTGTTTATAAGTGACTTGAGCTTTCTCCTTCAAAGTGCTGATCTGTACTACTTAAAGCTATTGCAAGCATTGCTACAGCAAGTTCTGAACTTGCACAAAAATCTATTCTTACGGCCATGGATTTCTGAACAGATTTTTAGTTGTTGTTTCATTGTTGTTGTTGGTTTAATAGGCTGAATGCCCCCTTTCTAGATGGAATTCTGGAAATTAATAAAATAAGAGCTTAGGATAAACATCTGTTTAGGTTGTTTTTCTTATCAAAGTTTTATAAGCCTATGCTATTTCTAATTAAATGTAACGTGATAGAGTATAAACATCTGTCCACATTCTTAGCTAACAAATTGGTGAAGAGCTGAGTTCTTCTGTAAGGAAGTTTTTTCTTGGTTTTTTTTTTTGTCAGCTTGTTGTTGTTGGTTTTGTATTTTTTTTACTCTAATTGAGAGAAACTTTTCTGAAGAAAGAACTTCTAGGTCCTTCTTTGACACAGTTTGCTCCCCAAGCTACATGGTATCAGGTGGTGCAAAAAGACAGATGCTGTCAGGAAAAAATGCGGCTTGGGTTTTTACTTTTTCTTAATAGAAAAAGTCAAAACTACCCATATGCCTGTATGCTTAATTCAAAAAGTTTAATGCACGCATTAAACTTCATATGTTGTGAGCAGTTTGTTAAATGTCATCTTTTCAGATGCAGGTAGCCCTGTAACAACGGTACTGGGACAGTTTTTGCCTGTTTCGGGTGACCTGGATCAAACAAAGAGGTAAAGCAGCTTTATTCTTGCCATGTATTAAGCAGAGTATAAACTTTCCTTCTCATAAAATAGCTTCTTGTGTCTAATATCAGGAGGTAACAATTGTATGCGTTTTCTAAGGACAGTTTAGCTAGTTCAGACAGGTTAGTTTTACAGTCCTTGGTGCTTTCTGTGTTCAAATTCTCCAATTTGAGAATGTCAATAATAACAGGACTAGAAGTGCACTTTTCCGAGAGAAACATAAAATCCAATTTTTCAAACTTGAATTTGGTATTTATGTAAGTTACACTATTTCTGAGAACTGTTCTACAGCTCTTTTGAGAGCTGAAGGAAAATACATTGACTTCTACCAGACAGAGAATATTTTCTTCCAGTAGGATTCCTTACACTTTTTCTTGACTAGGACTTAATAGTCAGTGAGTCTTCATAATTTTCTCAGCTGTTATTTGCTAAAGGAGTGGTAGAACCGTATTTCAATTTATTTTTAATAATGGAAACAGAAGACTAAAAATCTTTGTGAGTGTTTGATTTCTCTCCTTACTTCCAGCAGAGCTGGTAGCAAAAATCATTCAGATCTTTACCTGTTAACTTCTGGTTAGTGTTAAATTAATGTTATGTCAGAGCAAACACCGGAAATTGTTTGTGGGCAACAGCCACCCTCATAAAAGAGGAAATTAAAACCCCAAGGGCCAGATGGAGCAATGAACTATAGAGTTTTTCAGCACTAGAAGTAGTGTACTGACAAATTGGTACCTAAACATTCTAGAGATGTAGACAGGATTGGAGTTTTTTTTTGTGGTGCAGGACTTCTCCCAGCAGTACTGTGGAAATAGAAAACAACTTCATTGTGAAACTGTCACTATTTAGTCTTTATTTTTCCCTATTTTCGTATCACTATTCCAGCCTCATTTCATCACTGCATATATTTTTCTCTTGTGCCTGGTTTAGAAGCCTATTAAGATTTGCATCCTGTCAAAAGCAGGAACAGGCAATTCTTGAGAGACACTGACTGCGTTGAATCTAATCATCATCATCAAAGGTTGCTGCAGGTCTGCTGTGATTTGGAAACTGTGCTAGTGTGGAAATAATTATGGAAAAGGTACACATTATGGATTGTCAGAGACCAATAATAATGTCTGAATTATTAATACAGCTTAATTAGTCACTACTATTTGTAAAATTCAGTGGCAGTAAATATTTCCATTTTCCAGACATTTCTGAATTAAAGGGGGGATGCTGTTCTCTCTCTAGGAGCTAGTCTGATCATTTTTTGTTTGTTTGTTTTTTCCAAATACATGTATAAACATATATAACATGCACACAGATGTGTGTATATATATTATGCAGAAATTATTTTTTGTCTTGTATGGACAGACCTTTTTGTTATTTCTATGTTTTATCATTTTTCCTTCATTTAAGAAATGCTTGGGATTCTTTAGAGCTTCAAACTATTTTTTTATTTTTATTTTTTTACTCAGCATCTGTCTTGTAGAATCACTTTGTCCAGTTCTGCAACTTTCACATACTTTTTTTTAACTCTAACTGCATATGAGCACATTTAACAGCTCTCTTCTTCATCAGAGCAAGAGATAAGAACTGTTGAAGTAATTTCTTCCATGGAGCCGTCCTTGCAATTGGAGCTACTAGTAAGATTTTTCAGAGCCACACGGGGCATCTTGAATATGCTGTTTTCTGCATTATAGTATTAGGAAAAGCAACAAGGAAGTTTTCCTTTCTGATGCAGAGTCAGGGTTAAGCGGTCAAGTGAAATTCATGGAAGCCTTTCCCTCGACTTCTGTTAGTTACAAAATCTAGTTATAATATGCAGGGATTCGCTCATATCCTGCTTTGTCCCTCTGCACTTCACCCAGTTCCGTAACTTTGTCTTTTTGGGGACAGTCTTGTATTTGTATAGTGTCATTCCCTGTTTCCTTTAGTTCAGCTAAATGCTTTACTACAGTACAGCTACATCGTATAGATGGCATCAACAGACTTCACTGAATGCACGACTGTGACAGCCAGTTTAACAGGTAGCAATATCAGACTATATAATCCTAGGTAACTCCTTAACTTCATGTGGAAGTAAATGGATTACATACAAGTATGTGGATTTAACTTCGTAAGGAACAGCTGTCTTGTGTTAGTATGATGAGTAAGAAACTAAGGCAACTTTTCAACAAGTAAATAATAATATCTACCATTTGTATAGAAAAGGTCAGCAGCTTGCTTGATGTTCGTATTTTTCTAGATCTCAGGCAAGAGTATAGCAAGTTTTTAGAAAGGTTCAAATTGATGGCAACAAAATCCTTTCGATATCTATTGTGATTTCTAAATTCTGTTTTAGCAAAGCTGGAGAAGAAGGTACACGTTGCAAATTTAATTGTTTTAAAATATCTGAAATATGAGCAGAGAGAAAGGGTACATGACTCTTCTGATAATTGTTTCTGGCAATTTCTTGAATAAGGGGCAAACACGTTACATTCATGTCTAAGTAATAATTAAAAAGTGTGATCATTTCCACGTGTTGTGTTGTAGAAGATACTCAGCATTTGCTGTGAGACTCACAACTGTAGCTGCAGGGAGACACCTCATCTTTGGCAGACTGGTACGGGAGAGTGATACACTTAGAGACAGGGAGAATCAAAATACAGTTCATGAAGTTAGATCAATATTGTAGTATCACATGTGACAGGTTTTGGAAAGAGCTTCTCTAAGTAGAGCCAAAAAAATGCCTATGTTTTGAGCCCTGCTGCTTTCCACAGACAACTAAGAAAATTATAAAGGTACTCAGAAGCTTGTAAGTTATTTCTGTTGTATCTTCCATATAATGTAAGGAAAAAGAAAACAAGATGAGTTGTATTAGTAAGCATTTAGTTTTATTGACATTCAAATGTAAGTTTAATGAAGATTTCTCTTTGAACAAGGTGACATTTGCAATATTAACGTTCAGTTAAAAATGTTATTATTGTTCCCCAGAATGAGATGTTTGCAGCTTCGTTTTACTCCAAGCATCTTATGTCCATGTTTTGGGCTTCAAATCATCTGATTTTCAGAATGTTCAGTGGTGTTGAACACAGCCTGAAGTTAAAGAAGGAAAAAAAACCAAGAACACAAAGTCATATATATTGTCTGGACATTCTGTAGAAAGCAATGTTTGGTATCTATGATTCATTTTCATAACCTGTTCGAGCTGTACTGAAGATGAGATCTTTTCTCTGTCATCCTCAGATATTGGGTTTGGGTCCTGTACCTGTGCTACAGAAGCTGCAGTTGTGTATCTGTCAGTCTTAAAAGCCTGGAGTGTTGTTCTTGCTCATATAGAAAGTATGCACTTATCTAGTCCTGCAATAGGGTGCTGAAAGTGCAACCTTGAATGTTCTTCATAGGCCCAGCTGAACTGTGGCATTTTTCTCCACAATGACAACCCAATGGTGTGGAAAGAGCTACCTATGCATGAAATCGTGGGTTTTTTTGGTTTTTTTTTTTTTTTTTTTTTTTGTTGTTGTTGCTTCTGGTCTATTTTCCTTTAACTTTCCAACAGTAACACTGTAATCTATATCATTAAAATGAAGCCATTTTCCTTCTCTATGTCTGGCTGAACTGGTGCTGGGAAAACCCATTCTCCTTTGAGTTTTGTTTCTGCCACTAATTTTCTGGTAACTATTGTTTCTACAGTCACTATTCTAGAAAGACCTTGGTGTGAATCTCTCCATCTTTCTCTTTTCTTATTCCCAGATGTCTTCCCGCTGTAGTCTTTTTCCTTTTTGGCTGTGAAGGTGCACTGAACTGCTGCTGGCCTTTCCTCGACTCTGTTTATACAGAAAGACCACCAGTGTTCTTTTGGTGTTTTTTTTCCCAATAAATAGTTGCTTTCTTAGAATACCGATAGTTTTGGAGAGAGGGAATTGCTGTGTGCTTGGCTCAAGTTGGAAAAGGCAGCAGCAGGTATAAATTTACTATGTATATGAGGAAATCCAGACCTAGACAGAGAAATGAATATTTGTGCGGCTCCCACAGAACATCCATGTTGATTTTAAAAGGCAAGACACTGGCCCTCACTTAGTTTCTCTGCAGAGCGTTTTTTTGGGTTTTTTTTTTTGTTTGTTTTGTTTTTGTACCGTTGTACAATGTACATTTTTGTACCATTTTCTACCATTGCTACAATGAGAAATAAAGTAGCCAAGCACAGAATGAAAGGAATGTAGCAGAGGGAGCAGTGCAAAGCACAGAGATTGGGTGAGGGTTTCCCAGTAGGCTGTGTAAAGAAGTTAAAAGATTCAAGCCTCTCTACAAAACAAATAATGTCCCTCATCTGTCAGGTGCCCTTTTCCCTTAGTAATAGTATTTCTGAGCTCAGGGGTATTTGCTGTGGGGGCAGAGGGGGGAGGTGTGATGGTGAAGAACTCCTTTAAAATATACATTTATTTTAATTATGTTTGGGGGGTGAGTGACAACAGCTGTGGGGCTGCTCTGCACTGAGGGTGGGCGGCAACGGGACCCACAGGTGACCGTCAGGTGAGCGCGGGCTGGTGCCCTCAGCTGGGAAGGGCGGGAACGCTGAGGGGAGAGAAAGAGGCGGGAAGAAAAGAGGCGGGAAGAAAAGAGGCGGGAAGCGACTCAGGTGTTCTCGGTTCTGATTGGTTGGCGCTTCGGGGCAGCTATAAAAGGTGCGCGCCTGAGCAGGTGCGTGAGGCGTTCTCCTCAGCGTGTGAGAAGGCACGGGGTGCTGTGAGGGAAAGGCGGCGGAGGAGGCACGGGCGGCAAGCGGTCTCCAGAACCGAGGTGCGGCGGGGCTGGGGGGCAGCGGGGTCGGGGCCGGGCCGAGCCGAGATGGGTCGGGGGTGGGTCCAGGCCGGGCCGAGGTGGGTCGGGGCTGGGGCCGCGCCGGGCTCAGGTGGGTCCGGGACGGGTCGGGGCCGGGGCTGTAGCGGCCGCCGCTGCCGCGTTTGCTCCAACGGAGGGCAGCCAGAACCAGAGCAGCCACGCGTGCTGCGATGGGGGGTGGCCTGGGACGGAGCTGCCCCGCGGGCTCTGATGGCTGGTGAGCGGGAAGGAGCTGGGTCTGGGCCCGTCTCATGCGCTCTGATGCCGGGCGGAGCCGGGGCCGGGGTGTCTGGGCGGGCTCCGAGGGGAGCGACCTCTGAAAGTGCTCGAAGAGGAAGGACGGAGGCACGCCAAGAGTGGCAAGTTGCCACGTGGAAGAAGACACTTGGAAGAAACAGTGAGCAGCAATAATAAAGAAATATCAACTCCTTGTGATGTGTTCAAACAAACTTTTTTTTTTTTTTTTACTTTTTTTTTTTTTTTTTACTTTTTTTTTTTTTCTTTCACAGTAACAGGGAGGTGGGAATGGGGGAGGGAGGGGATGATGAAAAGGGAGAAGCGCTAAAGTGTTGCTCCTGGGTATAAGAATATAAATGTGTTTAAAAACCCTATAGAAGGGAAAGGGTGGATTTTCAGAGAAAACTTCATGTTTGAATGTTAAATTTTGTATACTACATTAAGACAAACCATGATAATAGATGTAACAAGTGGAAAATCTTCCTTGTAAATAAGGTGAATTTATGCGAATGTGAACCTCAAATTCACCAGACAAGGAGAGGAATATGTAACCTCTCCCTGTAAAAGGGCCACTATCACAATTCAGAAGAGCCAAGATGGCACAATGATTGACATAGCACAGAACAATTTCTGTATTGAGGTTCAGTGTCCTCCCAATAAAAACAGTGCAAGGGGGGAATGCAAAGTCTTCCTTGGCTAGGTGGTCATGTGCCGAACTCCTTTGCAATGTCAAGTTTCCCTTTTCCTTCATGTGGGGGGCTTGGCATTCCACATGATTAATGGTGTCCCTGCTATTGTTTCAGGAGCTGCTGCAGAAGAAAGAAGGGGCAGCGCAAGGGACCTGGAGGCAGGAGCGAGCAAGAAGAGGAAGCAGAAGCCTGCAAATGCGGGGGGGAAAGAGAAAGGCATTCTGGGCAAAGCACCTCCCTGTTAGCAGGGGCATAGTCACATTTGAATTGATGGTTGCCGGCGCCTTGGGTGACCCGGCCGGCTTTGTGCTGGGCGACCTCCCTGTAAGCAGGGCTTGGGTCTTTGCTGTAGTTGTTGGCCTTTTGCCTTGTTGCTCCTATGGCTGTCTGGGGAGCGTGGCACCCTGTAAGGAGGGCGAGAGCCACCTCTCCGCACCTGAGTGGGAAACGGAGCCCGCCGGACCCCGAGGCCACCCTGTAATCAGGGTAGTGCCTCTTCCGTGCCCCTGTCCCTCCCCCTGCCCCGCAGTGCCGTTGCCTGCTGGTGGCCTGTCAGTGTGCCAGCCCTGTAGTCGGGGCGTGTGGCGCGGCATTTGCCTTTGTCCTTACTTGAGAAGCCCTTTGGCACGTTGAGGTTTGTGGCCTCCGTGCGGCCCCGGAGCAGGTCACAGGCTCTTGTGTGTTGCTCGTGGTTGTGGGTTTATTCCTAGGCGTTGGCTGCGCTGCGTTGTCCTTCCCTTCTGGAAAGTTGCACCTGTGTGTGTGTGTCCCCCTTCCTTCCCTGTTTGCGTTGCGGAGTGAGTGAGCGAGTGTGCTTTCCTTTTAGGCCCCCACAGAGATGGCTGCAGCTTAGCTGTGACTTCCTAGGGGGGAATGGAGGACTTGGTTGCATGCCTGAAGGGGAGGGGGGTACTTGCCCCCCATTAGTCCCACGAGCGCTGCGATTGTCCTGTCTGCCTGTCTCCTTTATTTTTTGTAGAGATGCGAGCCACGTGGTAGCTCCGTGGCCGAGGCCGCCCTGTAATCAGGGCTTGGGCCTGTCTTTTCACGGCCCCGTACTCGGGGTGCATGTCACAAGCTGTGGTTCCCTGAGTCCCCCAAGCGGCCCGCCCCCCCCTGTAACCAGGGCTGGGGAGGCTGCGGCGTTGCAGCCGGCCGCTTTAGTCGTCCAGTTGGTGGGGATGACCCCTCCCTGTCCCGTCAGAGGGTGCAGGTTGAGGTACTATGTTTGTGTGAGGTGTGACCTCCCCGCTGGGCGGGTTGAGGTTTTGTTCCCTGTGGTGCTAAAGATGTGGTGGTGATGTGCTGCCAGGCGGGCCCGCCTGTAGCTCAGGCGCTGGTGGGAGCTGCATGCTCCACGGGGCTTCTTAAATTGATGATGGTGAGGTGTGGGGTGCCGTCCTGTCGGCAGGGCTGTGCGTGCCCCCTGTGCTTGGTGAAGTGCTTTCTGAGAGACCCCCTGTAGTCAGGCGGGAATGCGGCCCCGGCCTTTCAGAGGCCCGGGGCTGTGAGATGTGGGGTTGGGCTTTCGCCCTCACTGGAAGAATCGGGTATGGGATCCTGAGCCCGGCCTTTGGCCGTTTTGCCCCGCTGCCTGGTGGCTGAGAGTTGTTCCCGCCGCTGGGGGGAAAACCGGGCTCTGTGGCTCCAGGGGTGTCGTCCACCCGCCTGTAATCGGGCTCTGGGTGCGTGAGCGTTAGTGCTCTGCTGGCAGCCTGTGTAGGTTGACCGCCCCGTTAGTGGGGTGCCTAACTGGGGGAGAAGGAGCCTCCCTCGGCCGTAGGGATGGGGGCTGCCCTGTAATTCAGGGAGCCAGCGTGCCCCGCAGTCCCGGGCCCTTTGCGATGGTGGCAGTGTCCGAGGGTCCCCTGTAAGCAGGGAAGCTGACTCCTTTGGCCGCTGCTTTTTGTGTGCCCAGCTCCATTTGCCCAGTCTGCCCGCCTCCGTGATCCCCTGCGGCTCCGGCTGGAGCCTTCGTAGCGCACCAGTGAGGTGAGAAAATTTGCTCAAAGCAGTTTTTGCTGTCATGAATTTGGAGGGGTGGGGTGGGGGTGGTACAAGTCCTGCCTCGGCTGGGTGGTCTGGTATCGAGTTCCTTTGCGATGTGGTTTGTCCCTTTTCTTTTGTGTGGCGGGCTTGGAGCTACGCACAACTAATGTTGTCCCCACTTATGTTTCAGGAGCTGCTGCAGAAGAAACAACAAGAGGCACGGTGAACCTGGTTGGCCTGAGCATGCAAGAAGATATTACTGTAACCGTCCATTTGTTTCAGTAAACTTTTTTCTTCTGGTGCATCTGCTGTCATGTGTGTTTTGCTTGTTAGCTCCTTATTGTTGCAGTGGCCCTTTGAGAATAAAATTTGTTTGCTTTGTTTTTGCCATGACATGTGCCTTTAATCTCTTGCCTTCTTTGAATTTTAGTTTTACATTCCTATGCTGTTTGCATGAAGCTGCTTCTTAGTGGTTGGATTACCACCTAACCATTTGTTTTTTTCTTCCATGCGTAGGTAAGATCCTTTTTTGTCAGCTGCAGGTTTTGATGGCCTTTATTTGGTGTGTAGTGGTTACTGATACAGCCCAGCTCTTCCCATAATCTGCCCTCGTCCTCTGTCAGTCCAGCTCTGGTCTAGGTTTTCTGCCAGTTAAGTTGCCTCTCTTTCAGGAACACTTTTGCTGACTTCTTCCATTGTAATTTTTTGAGTGTTCTGCCAAATGCTTGACCTTTCTTTTTGAGTTTATGGGATGAATGGGATGTGCTCAGGGGTGGTCATGTGCTTGATTCCCCACCGATTCTTAATGTGGTTCTCCCTGCTGGTGCTTTATCCTTTCTTTTCCTTAGAGCATTATCTTATTGAAGATTTTGCAGCTATGTGGCCCTAATCAATGTGGCTGGTGATTTTTCTTCTCTGTAGTGTTGCGGTTTAATTTGGCAGGTAGGTTAGCCCTGTGCAGATTTTGTCTCCCGCTCCTGTTTCCCATGGGGTAGGAGTAGAGAGTGGGATGGGAGGGAGAGAAGGTAGAACTAGTGAATTGAGTTTTAAATGCATTTACTAATGTAGAGAGGAGAAAGGGCAAATTGGATAATGGCTATGATATGTGCACTCGTATAGTTATGAATAACAACTGATACCCACGCAATTGCTCAGCTCCCTCTGACTGATGCTCAGCCAGTCCCCTTGCATCAGCTGCCCTCTTAAACTTTCTCCCTTTTTTTCAGAGTTCTCTTACATATCATAGCATAGGGTATGTCAAGAAAATGCAAGTTGTTTCCTTGAGCTTAATGTAAAAGAAAAAAGGAATGATTTCTGAGTTATGTAGGCAGATGAGGTCACAGTTGGTGAGAGAACTGTTGTGTGAAATTGTGAGGAAAATGTCTCTTTGGGTACTGTGTCACGGATTATTTTTTTTAATTATTTTTAATTATTTTTATATTTCTATTCTAAAAGAACACATAGCTGTACAAGTGTAAGTAAATAAAAGCTGCTGAACTAAGGGACTGAAGGTGGAAAGACTGAAAGGACGATACTGAGTGAAAATCAGTGTTAGCACCTCAGGGATAAAGACCCTAAACAGCACCACAAAACCAAGAAAGATGGAAACTGCTGAGATAACCAATTTCAACATCAATTTTGTTTGAAATTAGTTTGAAATGCTAACACTGAAGGGTTTTTTTCATATGCTTAAGTGTACTATTTTTTCCTTAATGAGTACATGAAGCACTGAGACACAAACAGTTCCTGCCTGATTTTATTTTTCATTTTTGCTTACCTTAGTCATTTCTGTAGTAGTTACTCCATGCTAAGAATATAGATTAGACAGAACATGTCTTTATATACATATTTTTCAGGAGTACAGAGGTGGGTGAGGGGCAGTAGCATTGAGTTTTATGTGTTGTGAAGGGATTTGTGTGTAAAGCTTGTGTAAATTCTGATGTTTGAAATGTTTAAAGGAACAGTGAAGATTTAGACATCTGCTCAGGCTGAGGAAGGACATTTTTGATGCAAAAAGTAGGGGTAAGAGGTCTTTTTTTAGCTTTTTTGTTGATTTATTTACTTATTTATTTTTTTGTTGTATGTGCTGAATATATAGTGGATCCAGAATGAATAAAAGCCCTACTAACCAAAGAAGGATTAAGCTTCGGTACAAATAAAAGCACAAATGAGAATGTTATGGAAACCAGAATTATATGCATTATAATCTCTGTGATCATCTGTGCCTCCACTTATTTCCAAAGAAATGAGTCCTTATAGCTTTAGAAATAACTTTGTTAAAACCAATTGTATCAGGTATTTGTTAGACCTTATCTCTATGCTCTTAAGCATCTATTTGCTTTAGATATAAAGAAAGCCTGCTATATAAACGTAGTATTTCTGTATCTAAGATATAGAGGAGAAAGAATGAAAATATGCAAATGTTTCAATAATTAAACTGGAAAAAAAAAAAAAAAAAAAAAAAAAAAAAAAGCTGTTGAGTGTATTCCAAACCCAAATTTCAATTAACTAGACATTAGGCCCAATATTAAATGAAATCCTGACTCACAGTGGGAAAATGGCCACAGTATAGTAAAATCAAGGAAACAGTGAACCGTCCTAGTAAGATCTATTTCTATTAGGGAAGCAACAGTGAATATTGTGAGGCACAGGTATCCTTGTTACATTTTAGTACCTGCTAAGGGTGCGCCTTCAGGAAAACGCTGTCATTGGTAAATAAAAGTTCATAAGAAAACAAGTCAAATTGTTTAAAAATATGTAGGAAACTTTACACAACTGCATGTATTAATGAGCTTTTATCTGAAGCCAAAGGATACCAGTTTTAATATCTCATACAGCGTTTACTGTATTGGAGGCAATAAAATAAAATAAAAATGTCTCGAGTGAAGCACTTTGTAACACATCTATGAAGAACTGGGGAAGCCTCCAGCGATTTCCAGCATCACAGGTCACTCTTCTTTCACATTCATGTCCTATTTTATGCATTGTTTTTTCTTTTTTTTTTCTCATGTGGTTAAATGCTGGTAACAAAGTTCACAAAGCACTGGATTTTGTACAATGCAATATTTTTCTAGGGACTAACTAAGCTGTTCTTCAGAAACATCCACAACCTGTGTTTTCTGATGAGTAAAACTGGCAAAATTTCTCCTGCACCACAGGAGAGCATTTGTTCAGCAGTTCTTTTAAATGGCACGGTACTAAGGAAGCAGTAAAATAGATGCCTGTCACTGAGAATAAATCCAAAGCAATGTCAATTTTAAAATGGGAGTTCTGATTCTTCACTTAATTTTCTTTGTTTGAAATAAAGTTAACTTATATTCCATCTTATTTCCTTCGGGATAGTACCTTAATGTATTGCCAGCCTTCTCTGAGCTATTTCCAACAGAGAAACAGGTCTCTCAGTTTGAACACCGTATCAGATACCCGGCCCTGCGCAGACCTGGGAACTATTCGGTATATTCACCTCGCACACTTCCAGGCAGCTCGGCCGCTGCCGCTGCCCATTCCCTTATGTTGGTATTTGGGCTTCTGCCCGTTAAGCAGCCACTTGTGTTCCGATTGCCGCATAGCCTGGAAGCCGGGACTGGAGAGCCGCACGGGGGCGTATATCCCACAGCATCGGAGGATTCGGGCAGCTTCCACTTCTGCCGGGAGCTCTTTTAATGGTTTTTCAGGGACAACGTGAATTTCCAGTTCACCGTATTAAAAGTCTCAATGGTATAGTTAATTGTGATGGTAAAAGATGACATTATGGCTCAAGCCAGGGCAACACGAGGGACCCAAAACTTCATTTAGAATCTGGATTCTAGCAGAGAGTCTTGTGGAGATGACAAGGAATTTTGTCATTAAATGTAAACATGTTTTACATCGATTCAAATTCATTCTGTTCTGTGTGAGAGCGCAGGAAAGTTGGCTTTAATATCACCCAAAATACAAAGGAACAGATTTATGTTATTGCTAAAAGTCAGGGTTACAGTATAAGTGGTTGTTTTTTTGTTTTTTTGTTTTGTTGGTTTTTTTTTTTTGTTGTTTTTTTTTTTTAATCAACCTTGAGATATTTTCTCAGATGTCCGTATGTGACATAAATGTTTTTCTGTTTTAAAATGTTTCCGTTTGTGTGGCAATCTGATCAAACTGTGTCATCATTCACGAATTAGGAATAGCACCGAGTAACAGCCTGTGACCCAGGATCTGGATTATTTTGTTAGCGGAGCTGCCAGTGAAAAGGAATGTAAGAAAGGACAGAAAGAACCGCGTTGCGGTACAAGCAGGATTGTACAGAGCAGCAGCTACGGATCGAGATAAGGACTTCACAGAGCAGCGGCTGCGGAGCAGGATACACAGCGTGAGAACCGAGGGCACCTCTAGGAAAAGAATGAACGGCTCGCAGCTTTGAAGGGGGGTTTTAGGGTTGTTATTGCAGTAGCTTTCCTCCAATTAGCGTGTGTGATTTTCGAACACCCTCGTCTGTCTGCTGTCAAAGTACGGCTTTTCGGGCAATGAAGTGGAAACTTGTTTATCACTCGTACTGAGCCTGCTTCCCCGCGCTTCGTTTGGCGGCGTTTCTGTGCCGGCAGAACCGGACAGGGATACGACACGAGTGAAAAGGAGCGGGGGGATCGTGAAGGTCGGAGACGGAGACGAGCCATGGCGGAGCGGGCGACCCGCACACAGATAATGCACCCGAGAGGAGTCACTTCACCAAAGGGACCGCCGCCCACGGAGCCAAAGGGACAGCAGCGTACAGGACACCTACACTGGAGCAGGAAAAAGGAGGGTGACACGGAACAGCACGGGGCCGGTTCCGATAACGTGTCGCAAGTTGTTTCCGACGAGCTGTTGCTGTTTCTCACTTCTAGTAACGGGCTGCGAAAGGAACTCCAGAGCACACGGGCCCCGCTCGTGGGACGTGGCGCGGCAGCCGCCGGGAACGCCGCCGGGCTCGGCCTGTCGTCCCGCAAGCGGCCGCGGCACGGCGCTATAGGGCGACACCCGGCCGAGCGCGGCGCGGAGCCGGCACGGAGCGGCCCGGGCGGCTGCGGCCGCTCCCTCCGCCCTGGCCGGGGCCGCGCTGACACCCAGCGGGGCTCCCCGCCCCGCGCGGCTCGGCACCGCCGACCGACGCTCTTCGGCCGGCCCGGCCGGCCTTCCCCCCCCCGCCCCGTACTTAAGCAGGGAAAAGGAGGGTGAGGGAAGGAACAGTGGAGAGAAAACACGACATAGTCCTTCACTGTCTACTCTGTCACAGAAGGGTATGAGCACAACACACGAGCCATAACTTACGATAATAAGGAGGTCCTTAGTGAGAACTGCAGCTCAGGAAACGGGGAGAAGAAAAGTGTTTTCGTGAAGAATATTATTATGTTTTTTTCATGATTATTTCCCCCTACTCAAATCAGTAATTTTTTATTTTAATTGACAGCAAATTAATGTTCCCTAGCCGAGCCTGTTTTTCTCAGGACAGAATCGGTAAGCGATCTGTCTCCCTGTTCTTTTGGTGTCAGGGATTTCTATCTTTACTTCACGATGAAGAGAGGCACCGAGAGAACGGCCAGACGGGAGAGCGTCCTTTAGCCGCGGCCAACTCACCGCAGCATCAGAAACCATTCACAGACACTCAGCCACTTCACTGGAAAGAAACTGAGCAATCAAATGTAGCTTTGAGATTTGCTCCAGTCGTGATCGAAGCCAGTTCACTTTTAGGTACTGCCAGATAGAACAGATCCGCGCTTCTTGTCATTTGTCTCTGTTACAGTAAATAATAGGTAGCAGCTAAAGCAGTCCAGATCAAAAACCACACTTTAGGGTTTCGTAATTTGGTTGATGTTGCTATTCGACATCAGAGCACCGTGTGGGATAACGGGAGTTAAGGGGACACGTTTTTGGGTTTGGTTGTTTTTGTTTTTTTTTTTTTTTTTTTTTTTTTTTTTTATGCGAGCTGCCTTAATTGGGCGGGGGGGGGCGGCACCGGATGGGAGGTCGGGACGGGGGACGGTGTTTTTTTTTCGCCCGGTTCCCCGCGAGGAGACGGCGCGGTCGGAACTTCCCCCTTCCGACGTCCCGCCGGTGAGACTGGGACTCGTTTTTCTCCTTGTTGAAACTCTCTCTTTATTGTTTAGCGATATTGGGTTTATTAAACTGCCGTTCGTTCTCAGATCGTTCCCTTCCCCTCTCCCGGAGCTCATGTGTCCGGGCCGCGCCGCACCGCGCAGTTCGAGAAGGGAGGTGCCTTTGTTCCTTGTCTCCCTGCGTTTGTTCCCGCTGTCACGGAGTGAGCTGTAGAAAGAACTCCGTGACACCACATCAGTGCTCCGCTCTTAACTTAGGAAGGGCTTACAGTGTGTTTAAAATAAATAAATAAATAAATGAATTTAAAAAAAAGGAAGGAAAAAAAAAGAAAAAAAAAATTGGCTCAGCTGGAAGCCGTGATTGAACACCTGGTGGGAAGGCAGGGCCAACCCAGGGGAGCTCAGGTGTACACAATACAGATTAGTGACGGGAAGGGGTGGAGCCAGGATCCACCGCCTCGCAGATCTCATTTTCGGGTCGGCGGTGGAGGTGAGAGCATCTTACTTGAGATCGTGGCTCTGTAGAGTTTTTGTGAAGGTAAGCGGCTTTTTTTCTTCGTTTTTGCCTCTGTGGCAGCTCCCGCGTTTGGGCTCGCTCTCGTTTGCTGCAGCCCAGGACTTTGTTGTGCCGCTCTTAGTGCTGTGCTTTGTATCACGTAACATTACACACACAGACCACATAAAAGGCAAGTCCCTCTCATGTTTATAATCTCCTCGCAAGTGCTAGAAGCCTGCAATGAGGCCTTTTTTCCTCTGAAATAAATTAACCCGATTCCCTCAACTTTTTTTGTTAGGAGAGGCAGTACAAACTGGTGAAATAGGTTTTCTGTCTAAGAATTTGTTTGACCCATTCTTGTGTGCTTTTGCAAAGCTAGACAAGTTTATGGGATTTCACGTCTGGGGAAACTTATTGAGAAGTGCATAGGAAACTGGTAATCACAGACCGAACCTGTGATGAAGCACCCGAGGCAATTGTCCGGTCAGCTGTGTGGGAACGTGGGTGGAGGCAATTCAGCTCGACTCCACCTGTCCTAGATTTCATTTAAGGGCTGACCACCACTAAGGCAGCATCTCTTTTGGAGATGGCTCCTTCGTGGTGTTTGTGTGATGAGCTTCAACGTTTTCCATCTAGACCGAAGGCCTCTGAATTGGTGAGTTTTTCTCTATAATCTCTGGCTATCTTTTTTCTGCTGTTCTTGTACTATTTCCATCTGTACATTACTAGTGTTGCATTAATTGTACTGTTCAAGAAGGATAAGCAATTTATCTTCCCTCAGGGAAGCAGTTCTTTTTGATGTCTGTAATCAAGACAATTTCAACCTTTTAAAAAAATAAAATAAAATAAAATAAAGAGCCAGAACAAAACACACACACATACAAAATAAGCCAAAAAAATAAAAAGAAAAAAGACAAGAAAACCAAAGTAAGACTTGTTGAATGAAGATTTGTGAAGAGGGTTTTGTTTTTTGTTTTTGTTTTTTTAATGCCTCAGCTAGGAACAAAATAAATTACATACACCTTCAAATTGACTTGACAGAGGTTAACATATTGCTTTAGTGTGACTAAACATAAAACAGCACTCTGTGACTGATGGTGCTATTTTGTGAAGTCTTGAGACTGGTCACCTGGAAAGTCTGGGGCACATCTAATAAAATTTAGAAGGACAGTGTGTCTCAGTCTAAATAGCTTATACTGTAAGCAGTAACATTTGCGTGACTGTAAGGGAACTGCAGTCAGGGCCCCAACCAGCCAGAGAGTACCTAGAAGAGATGGGGTCAGGCATGTGAGCGCAGGTGAAGAGGATTCAGCCAAGCTGAATTCAGCTGGATTCAGCTCCACCTCTCTTAAGCCTCATTTAAAGGCTGACCCCCCCCCGAGGAAGGATCTCTTTTGGGAGCTTCCTCCTCTGCAGAATTATTGCGTGAGCCTCTATAATCTTTGGAGACAGATGAGCATTCTTCTTCTAGGGTCTTGTTCTCTGCAGCAGACCGGTGCAGTTACAAAGATGAATTCCAAAGCATTGCTCTTCCCTTACTTTTTTTTCTCCTTCTGCTGGTTTTTGTTTTTTGTTGTTTTTTGTTGGTTTTTTTTGGGGGGGGGGGAGGTTGGTTGTTTTGTTTTGTTTTTTGGTTTTTTTTTGTGCTTTGAGTCCTTAAGAACCTACAAACTGCAGAGGAGGCCTAATGCAGGTACAGTAGTTTAAGACCTCCTATTGTCCTTGTAATGTTTTATTTTTATTGTTTTCTAATTTTAAAGAAAGAAAAATCCCCTTAGTTTGACATTAATTGCATAGGTATGGTGGTAAAGACTTTACTTCTCTGCTCAGTAACCCAGATTGGTGTGGAAGGGAGATTAGTGTGGATGTAATTACCACAGGTGAGCATAGATAGTAGAAAAGGTGTTTTTTTTTCTCACTGTCTGGTGAAGGTTTATTACTTAACATATACAATTACAGGACAAAAGTTAGGTTAGATTTTTAAAGCTGCTCTCTGTCTAATGCCATTTGTTCTTACTGAGCTCACATGAACTAAGGGATGAGGGCTTTTGTTTCTGATTTATCATAAAAAAAAAGAGAGAGAGAAAGGAAGTCCCTTTTTGCCTTTGCTGGCTGAGGGATACAATTGTACAGTCTGGCCCTCCAGTTAAAGTGACTGGGTAGGGAGAGCAGGTAGCTCTGTTTGGAAGGGAAGACAGTGCAAGGATTGGTTTCAATACCAGAAGCTCTTATGAATGCAGGCACTCAAGAAATATATTATGACCTCACAGAGGAGTGCGAAAGGTGGCGTTTCAGTGGTTTTTGGGTTGCTTTTTTTTTTTTTTGGCAGTTTTAGGCTTGTATAGCTGCAACCCAAAGTTGTTGTTCAGCCATTATGCCTAATAATAACGTTAGTATGTAGAAAATGTGATCAGTAAATGATACAGATTGTAAAACTGTTCAAGTTCAGGGTAATTCAACAGGTTTTATTTTATTCCACTATTAGAACAATACATCCATTAACTTCAGCCGTCTAATACATTCAGTCAATAGATGGCTGTTAAATTAACAGAACGTAATTAAAAGACAACAATAATGCTCTCAGGCAGCATCCAAAGCAGGGCTCAAACTCCTTCCATCCAACTTAGCTGAAAGGGAGCACTTGCAAGGTGGGGTCAGCTTCTTTTCCCAGGCAGCTTTTCTGTTTGTTAGGTCAAAAGAAGCACAGGCTGGAGATGAAGAGAAACCTCGCTCTAAGGAAGGTTGAGATATCAGAACAGGCTTCCTTGAGGCAGCAGTCACTGCCCAGCACTGACCCACTTCACAAAGCGCTTGGATGCAGCTCTCATCTTGAGCAGTTGAAGTCAGGGCAATCTCATGTAGAAGTAGGAGTCACACGTCCACTCCAACCAGGTTGGCTTTCTGATTCTATAAACAAAAAGACATTTAATTAGTGGATTTGCTTATCCATAAAGTTTCTCTCAGTAATATACTTTTTAGACATCCCTATTTAAAATAGCACCCCATTCTGTTTATCTCAGAGAGCAAAACCTCAATTGCCTACCACCATAATAAGGAATTAGTGAGTAAAATTACCCTATAACTCCTCAAAACTGTGCTGCAGTTTAGTCACTAGTGTTTGTGTTATGTATAATGCTGCTTCCTTAAATTTCTCCCTTGAATTACCCACAAGTTTCACTTTAGTGACAGCACCAATAGATCCTTAACTAATTGCAAGTGAAACTAATTAATAGTTACCTACTCACATAGAGATATAAATGCTCGTGTGTAGTATATTCATGTATAGCAGAACCACAGTGCAGTTCTATTACTTTTGTTAAAGCGCACAATGCAGAGTATGATGCATTTGTATAGTTACATTTGTATAAAGTTAAGTCTCAGCATGTGATGAAGGTTCACAGGCACTAACTTAAATGTTGGACTTAAAGGGTCACGCATTGAAGCGCTAACTCAGTTTACCTAGTGAGAAAGCAGAGATTGTTCTCAGTGAGCTCCTTTTTAAAACAAAAAAGAAAACAAGGGGTTTTTTAAAATTTATTTTAAAACAAGGCAGTCACTGAGCCATACTGAGCTCAAGAAACAATTCTATCTGGAAATACAGCTACAACAACACAAACACTGGCAACACAGTCAGCCATTATACTCTGCACAAAGCAAGTCTGATGCACAGTATCTATGCTATAGGTAACTTGTAAAAATATTTGTTATTGATTTAAGTCTCACTTTGTCTTTTATAGAGCATGCAGTGCCGAAGAGCCAATCGCTTCAGGGATCATCCCTCTTCCTCTTCACATTCCCCAAGATGAAAACCTTCAGCGGCAAACAAGCGAAGCCAACGCACAGAAAGAGACCGCACATCCACATCTTTATGAGGTATGCAAGGAATTACTGTTTTAAGTTAGAGACAGACAGGTATCCACTCCACCACAAACCCTCAAGTGAGCTAAGCCTAGTCCTTCCCCTACAGGGCAGATAGCCTCAGGCATCTCAGATCCCACAGGCAACGCAGAACAGTAGCGCTCACATCAGAAATAATCCCACCAAAAAGCCTTCAGGAGCCAGTAATTCTGCAAAAGGGAATTATCACCACTTATCAAACCACAGATCAGCTTAGTTATCAGTATATTAGAGGTAGGCATTGAAGTAAGAATTTTATCCTGAAGGTGTCCTTCATGGTTTTGCTCTAGTAAGAAGATGAAGCAGGAGACAAGCTATTGAGGGAGAGCTAGCTTTTCACTATTTAAATCCAGCTCTTAAGTCCCCCATCTAGCAATCTGGCACATTGTACAGGGGGCACACTCTTACATACCAAGCAAAACTCTGCCCAAAGAGAGAGTTTAATTTTTTTTTTTTGATTATATAAATCAGTTGGCCTCAGAGAGCTCTCAGAACAGCTTTCACCAGCATTTCCATTTATTTCCCCATTAGGTTATATTTTTTCTTGCCAAGAAGAAATGACAATAAAGCCCTAGAGAACATAATAGCAGCTTCCCTCCTTCATAATCACTCAGCCTACTTAGAGTGCTGATACTGAAAACCACCCATAGCACACACAGGACCAGCATATGTGGCAAACAGCTCAGTATAGCTCACCTCCAGCCACTTCCCCAAACCTCAGTAACCAGGAAATTCCCTGTACCCCCTAAGGTATAAGGCCAGAGCCATTCCAAAGACATCTTACCTGATCCTTGTAATAGTCTTCTTCTTCAGCAGGATACAGAAGCCAGCTTCTCCTCTCTCCAGCTCATTCCTGCAGGACCAAGACCACCACCACGGAGCCATCACCACCCAGGAACCACTCCAAGTCCCACGGAAGACCCCTTCACCATGGAGGGGCTACCCCATCACAGCCCCACTCAGGAGGAGCCCCAAGGGGGAGAGGGGGACTTAGCCTCTCACCACACTCAGGGGGGCAGAGGGAGTCTCAAAGGGGGCAGGGGAGGGCTGAGGGAAGGGCTAAGGGGACAGGGGAGGGCCTAAGGGGGCATGGGAGGGTCGAGGGAGGGCCTAAGGGGGCATGGGAGGGCCGAGGGAGGGGCCCCAAGGGGGCAGGGGAGGGTCGAGGGAGGGGCCCCCAAGCGGGGCCCCCAAAAAAATGCCACTGACATGCCCACCCCCCCGCCAAAAAAAAATATCTCTTTAGAGATAGTGCAAAATCCAACCTCTAGCACCATTACAAGGGGGAGAACACAACTCAGGCTGAGTCTAGACTCAGTCTGAGTTGTGTTCTCCCCCAACAAAAAAAGAACTTAAAAAAATAAATTTAAAAAACTTAAACAACTTTATAAAAAAACTACAAAAAAGTTACTAAAAAAAAACCAAGACAAACTACAAAAACCTAAGAAAAACCAAGTCACTAGAAAACCAACTACAAAACCCAACAACTTACTAAGAAAAACCACAAAAAAAATCTAAGAAACCAACCAAAAAACCAACTACAAAACGCCAAGACCAAAAAACCAACTACAAAACGCCAAGACCAAAAAACCAACTACAAAACGCCAAGACCAAAAAACCAACTACAAAACGCCAAGACCAAAAAACCAACTACAAAACGCCAAGACCAAAAAACCAACTACAAAACGCCAAGACCAAAAAACCAACTACAAAACGCCAAGACCAAAAAACCAACTACAAAACGCCAAGACCAAAAAACCAACTACAAAACGCCAAGACCAAACCAAAAAACCAACTACAAAACACCAACAACTTAAATTAAAAAAGCAAAACTACAAAACTTACTAAAAACCTACTACAGAAAACCAATTACTAAGAAAAACTAAAAAAAGAAACCAATTACTAAAACCAACAAATTACTAAAAAAAAAAAAAAGACTACTAAAAAAAAAAACCAACTACAAAAACCAACAACTTGCTCAAAAACTAAGAAAACCCACAAAAATAGCTTGAAGAAACCAACTACGAAAAACCAACAAATTACTAAAAACCAACTACAGAAACCAACTACACTAACTTAAAATAAAACCAACTTAAAACCAAACCATCACGCTCCAAAAAACAAAAGAACCCACCAAAACCACATAATCCCTTGACACCCAAAGGCAACACACCCCTAACAACTCAAACACACTCACCTGGCTCCACGAAGACGCATCGACACCGTGCCGACTCTGCTCCTCAAACCGCTTCTGAGGGGATGCTGCCACAGCCGGGCCGCGGTGCTCGCTCGTCCTCGCTGCCGAATGCTCCGCTATAGCGCTCAACCTGTAATAAAAGCAGCAAAACGTTACATCCGGAACGTGCTGTCCCGACACCTACCGGCTGCTGTCACGCCGCCTGTCCTTCTCGCCCTCCATCGAGGCCGCTCTCACTCGCGCTGTCCTTCCGTCCTCGCCCGCCTTGCCTGGAACAAAGACCGCAAACGACGGGACGCCAAGCTCTTCCGTACTCGCTTCTGCCGCCTTCCTCGGCACGCCTGGGCTTAGCCCATTGCGATCCAGGGAAAAAGACGCTAAGGGGAAAACCTTATTGCTCTCTTCTGCTGTCTCTGAGGTGCTTACCGTGAGGGCAGGGCTAGCGACTAGTCTCTTCTCACTGGTAACGAGATAACACAAAAAATCCTCCACTTGTCACGAGGTACCTTTAGGCTGGAAGACTAAAAAAACGCTACTTGACGCAAAGGATACTTCAACGCTGGAATAGACTCCCCAAGGAGGTGGTTGACTCCACGCCCTGGAATCTGTTTAGAAGCCCTTTGGATGTGGTGCTCCAATATAACATACTTACTGCCTTGCGGCTTCCCGGTCAAATCCCAAACTTCACCTCATCGCCTGCGAACCCTTCTTAGACCGGGAATACGAGCTCCGGCAGCGCCTCGACTGGGGTGAGGCGCCCCGGGGCTCCCCTACTTCTTCCTTCATCCTTAGGCAGAGCTCAAGGAGTTACGGAAAAGAACGCAGCGATCCTCAACGGCGGGCCGGTCGTGCGAGCCGTGCCGCCGCGTCTCCCTGATAGGAAAGATATCGCGCTCCTCAAGTTATAAATAAAGGGCAGGGGGTGAAACGGAAAAGGCCGAAAGGCGGCCTGACAAGACACTCGACAACAAAGACTTTACCTAGCGGCTCCCGAACGCTCGCCGCTTCGGGCTGACGAGATGCTCGACCTGAAAGAGAACAAAACTTGTATCAGCAGCGCTTTGCGTCGCTGTACCCTCGCGCTCCCAGCCGCCCCGAGGCTGGAAGAACACAGCCCCGTCCCGCTCGCTCCTACCCATGACATCGAGAGAAACCGAAGCCCTCGCTGACGAGCCTCGAGGGGGCTGAAAGCGCCCCGGGACCCCGCTAGGGCTCGGACGACGGAGCGGCGGCCGGCTGACCGCGTGAAGCCGGCTCCGAGAAGCCGGACGAGCTCCGCGCCGGCCCCGGACGGAGCGCGGCGAGAGCCCGGCGGCCTCCCGCTGCGGTCGGAAGGCCCCGAACGGCTCCCCGGAGCTCGTCGAATCCGAGCTCCCGTTCCTACCTGAACGGCTCACCGGTTCGGGCTCATCTTCACCGGCAGACGTCCCACCGCAACCTGAAACAAAACGGCACAACACAAAGAGAACGTTACCAAAATATCCCAATCACCCCTTTCAAAAGCAGCCCATCGCGGTGCTTCGCAGCCCCAGCGGCACGCAAACCTGACGAAGAAGCGGAGCCCACGCCGACATCCGTGCTCTATGAGATCCCGGAGCCGTCTGATGGCTCCCTGCGGCCTCCGGAGGAGCTTAAGAGGCGTCTGGGGCGGACCCACCCCCGGCTGCGAACGAGGCGCAGCTGAGCCCTGGCGGCCGCGGCCCAGCGGCACCTGGCACTCGTTCCCTCGTTAGCGCCGGCTGGGGGCCTTGACAGCTCGACACGTGGACTTCAGATCGGAACTAAGGATTTGAACTGCAGTTTCCATTCCAGTTTGTAATGCGCATGTTGTCACCTCGTTGTGACATACATTAATAAGTTAAATCACTGTGCCTCATTCAAACGACTCGCTTTGCGTCTCACGACACCCGTCGGAAAAACGTCCCCGGCCTTAAAGGTTTCCGGCAGGCTCTACTTCGAGCTGTCGCTACTCCCCTTTCCTTCCCCCCTTCATTAATAATAATAATAATAATAATAATAATAATAATAATAATAATAATAATAATAATAATAATAATAACAACAACAACAACAACAACAACAACAATAATAATAGATTTGTTGAACTGTGAATATTTTGTACCAGAACCAGAAAAAAATATGATTGAAGGCAGCAGTGACAACATGGGAACGGGGATGTGACGGATTCCCCGGCGGGTTTGCGATCCGCTGCACAACATTCCTGACTGGTAACATTTGAAGCGCAGCTTTACGAGCGGTTCCGTACGGTGTCTCTTGGGATTACGCTCGTGTGTGGCAAACGTCAACTGCAATGCTTGTGGTGAGATGTCAGTTATCTCCAGTAAAGGACACGGGTACTCTGTAAACACTTCTGCCATCAAATTCACTTTTCGTGACAGTTTCGTCCTTAATTTAAACTCCTGAAAGTTGGACCCCGCACATTTTCATTTCTTATGATGGTAGAAGTGTGAATGCTTTTATTGCACGCTGTTACACATATATTTTACAGACTTCATCAGCATCAGAAAGGAAAAGAAGGGAGATTTGAACGTGCGGAGTGAGGTGAGAGATCCCTCTGAGGGCACGCGATACGAGAAGAGCTTCCTAATGCCAGGACCCTAATATTTATTCTAATGAAGAAAATAGAAACTACACATAATATCTGACTCCATCTGGATGAAATCCATCTATTTGCAGAGTCGTGACTTTAAAAGCGAGCTGAAGATCTCTCGCTGGCATATTTCATTTCTTATCACTGCCTCTTTGTACAAAGCAGCGCCGTCACAGCGCTCTGTCACAGCTCTAAACGAACGGCCTGAGCGAACGGGGGTGCTCTGCAGGCGTACGGGTTCCGCGCCCCGCCCGGTTTCAGCGATCCGCGTTGTGTGAACTCGGGTGACACGGAACGGCGCGGGGCCGGTTCCGATAACATGTCGCAAGTTGTTTCCCACTATTTCCATCCCTCTTCGCTCTCCGACAGAGATTCTTTCCCACTACCTCGTCTTTATAATTTGTTTCGTCCCGCTACTTTAGGAATGTTTGGATCAAATGTTATGCGGTAGCCCAAAGAACACTACGGTGAGGCACGTGAGATACTGAGATAACTGCTCCCTGACGTAACAGAGGTGCTGATAGAGCGGTCTTCCAGAGCTGCTGTGTAGTTTAATTATCGCTCAGAGCTTAGAAAAGACAGTTTGGGGCATATTATAGTACAATATCCGTTACATCTGCGTGAGGCTTAAGCGATACCGTAAGGTTTTCAGATTTCTAAATCTGTCTTTATTAAACAATTAAGCTGGAAACCGCTACAGCCTGAAGTGACTGTGATGGACGATGCTGCTCATGCATAACAAGTGATTATCCCAGCGGGTGGGACAAGGCATCTTTGGTCCACGGCCGCCACGCTGGGCGTGCGTGTATTTCCCACCAGAAACTGACGATGTCGCCGCCTTCCCTGGCGGAGCGCTGCCCCCCCGCACCGCCGTGCTTCGGTAATTCCGTCCCGCTTCCGCCCGCTGCCCCCGTATCCCCGGCCCCTCCCCTGCTGCATTTATCCTCCAATAAACCCGAGCCGGCCCCTCGCAGAAGCGTCCGATCGCCGCTTTCGGAAGGAGGGTCTCCCGCGGGACTCGAGATTCACCCCTGTCTACCCAGACGATATCCCAGAAAATTCATCTGCGGCACGACACGTTATTCGGCACTCGGAAAATTTACCCACCCCGAGCTCCTATATACAGAATGACCTGACTTTTAAATAATGACTCTGTAGAGGGAGACAGAGCCCAGCTGATGAAAACGGTTGGCAGCCGCTTTCATTTCTGCCATTCACAAGCCGGAGGATCATTGGTCACTTCTGATTCCAATCCTGAGGACGAGAGAGCGGAGGCGATGCGGAATGGAAGGGGTGACCCGTGGCCGTCGGCTGGCCTTTTCACAATGTCATCTCAATTCACCTTCTCCCAAACACGACACCCTCATAAGGTACGTGACAGGTGATGAACAGATGGAACTGAAAAATGAAACTATAAAACAGGACTCGTGCTGATTCGGTAGTACCCAAACTTCATCCTGACAAAGCCGGGAAACGGTTTGCAAACACCGGATGCTCTCAGCGACTGGGATTTCAGACACGATTCCAGCAGGGCTATCTCCCCTCCCCATGAAAACAGACAGGCGTTCCCATTTAACAACTAAGTGATTTATTGAACAATACAAATTTCTTTCCACTTCATGTTTTAGCAGAGAGAACTTGAGAAACAAAATTAGCTTTTATTTTATTCCTTATTAAAATTTAAATGTTTATACAAAAAACAAAGTTCAGAAAATATCAAATTTACACACACACACACAAAAAAAAGCTACATCAAAAAAAAAAACAGAATCATGATGGGTGAGAAACTCCGGTCACTGTCGGCAGTGATTTCCAGCGTTTCATTTCCTGGCATTAGTCTGTTATCCGACTTCAGTGAAGTCACCTGCCAGATCCCCTGTTTCTCATTCCCTTTTGCACTTTATAACCTGAAGTCTGAAGATATCTTGCAGCTATCGGTGAGACTGGCTTCTAGATTGAGGTATTTGGGACATGCGGTTCTACAAGCCACCTTCAGGAATCTGTAGAAATATTTAAAGTAGGGCGGACAATTAACGATCAAATGTTGTGATACAAAAAAAAAAAAGGGGGGGGGGATCTATATAGCACTGGCTAAATACAAATTCCATCTTTAACATTTTTTCAATTGCTTAATTATTAAAACTTAACATGCATTTCTCATATATTAAGTGAGCAGAGCATCCTTCTGACGGAAGTGCTACGTTACCTCCGACAACAGCAGGTAGTAAAGGGAACAGTAAACTTCAAAATCAGGTGTAATTTAAAAAAATCATTTAAAGGAATTAAATCTCTTTTTGTATAATTGACAGTGAGACTGGCAACCTACCAAAGTAACATTATAAAGCTATTGGTGACTTTGCTGTATATGCTAAACAGCTGTATCTTCATTAGTACTTACAGATGTTACAAAATTGCCAAGCCAGAAAGTGAAGAAGGGAGGGAGAAAAGTAGTCTAAAAGTTTTACATCTTGCATTTTCAATAACAAAGGTTGAATTCCCACACAACTGTTTTTAAATGTTTGTTTGTTTGTTTTGTTTTGTTTTGTTTTTGTTTTTGTTTTCTGTGGTTAAAATCTGATGAAGTTTATTCTACTCCTTTCTCTTCCGGACAGACTAGTGTTAAACAGTGCTCTGGAAGACAATTTTCAAGGGAAAACTGGAACCGATGCACCAACTCCTCGTCTGACCCATTTGTATATTGTGTACCTTTTTTAGGCAGAACATGTTTAAAAAAGATCCATCAGGGAGTAATTTTTCTTTAAATCTACTCACAAGCCATGTGGGATGTTCCACAACATGTGCCTGACCTTACCTAGGTTCTGTTGAAGCCAGCACTAAAGAGGCATATTTGAAGCCAAAGAATGATACCTGCACCTGAAATCAAACAGCCTGACTTACACAAAACCTACCCCAAAGGTAATTCAATTCAATGGCTGTCAAGACCTGTCTGAAAGTTAACAGTTTCACTTTGATCAGTGGTTTCACTGATCGCTGTCAGCCAAGTCACAAATGATCCTTGCCGCTCATTCATCTACTATTTCTTTGTTTAAAAGAGCAACACATAGCAGACAATGTCCATCAGTTCCCCTGAGGCTCCATAATAAGTTATCAATTGTTCACTTTCATTTCATAACTCTGGTGTTTCCTAATTGGTGAAAAATCCTGCTTTGTCATTGCCACGCTACTCTTCTCTTTCAAGTTGCCTAGTGCTTTACTTCACAAGAAGTGTGTGCGCTGCTCACAGATACTTTTGTTATGCTTCCCGGGACAGTCCATTGAGAGCAGGAAAAGCATATTACCTTCAAATGGGATGATTGACTCAAAAAGGCCAAGAAGTGAAGAAAGAGTAAAGAAATCTCCCAGAGCAATGGCATGGCTCATTTCAGGAGGCTTTTTTTTCTACTTCTGGAATACTTACTGGGACACAATTTGATTCCTCGAATGGCAGGCAGACCTTAACTGTAGTAGTCGAGGAGAACCGGCCCCCTGATTCGGTGCATGTGTACTGAGTACAGTTATCATATGGTGCTTTATAACTCTTTCCAGCCTGAAAAACAACAGGATGAAAAAATAAATCATAGCATAATAAGACAGCACAGAATAATGCAATAGTAATGCAGACCCCGGTAGAAGGGCTGTGATGTCCAAATCAATCCGATAGTGCTGAGATGTTTATTTCCCATCTACTGAGCTCACTCGCTACCAGCCTCCAGAAAATCACTCTTCTGATCACCTACGTGGAAAGAAGCACAAACTGCTGGCAGAATAAATATAGAGGTATGAACAGAAATGCTAAGAGACACCACAGTATATATCTGGTAATATAGGTAGAATTAAATATAAACAAAAGAAAATCTGCAGTATTTCAGCTTTTTTTGTTAACAGAAGGAAGAAAAGCAAATAGTTTGAAAGAAGAAAATAATCTTCGTAATAGAGGTTAATGGATAAAAGCAAAACCTCCTCATGGTAACCGCCTTTTAAGCGGAAGCATAAGAATTGTGCATTAGCACACGAGAATCCAATTGCAACATAAATTTTCAAGGAAAATAAGGATGAAACAGAAGAGATGCAGAGCTCGAGAGCTACCAGAGGAGAAATATCACAGCAAAATTGTAACAAGCGTTAGGACAGTAACATAACTCGCTCAAACTACTTAGCCCCGTATCTTCAGGGCAAGATAATGACTCTGCTTCCAGTACTGGAGCAATATAATGTGAAGCCATCTCACATATCTGTGCAAAAGCACACACAATGTCACCACCCCCTACAAATTCCTTCTCTCTGCTGCATGCCAGGAAGAAGGAGTGACATGATTTCCTTTCCTGATACATTATTTTCAAGATAGCAGTGTCTGCAAGATGTGCACAGCAAAGAGAGCGGCCATATAAACTTTGACATTTACTCTGGAAATACAGATATTTCCTAATCTCCTAAAGGTCTTCCCAGCCTCAAAATGTATGACACTACTTCAAAAAGCATTGAAGTCAATTCACCTCGGCATGCAAAGCAAGGCAGCGCTCACCTCGATGGTCACAGTGCCAAATGGGAAGTTTGCCATACAAGCCACTTCCTGATGCTGGCTGCAGCGCTGACCCTCCTTTTCCACATACCAGAAACCCTGTGGGAAGAAGGTCACCATTTAGCTGTGTTACCTGGTTCAGGAAACAGCTTTGGATCAAAGCCACTCTGGCGATAGTAGGGAAAATCAATCCACCTCTGTTTTCCTATAGAACGCTGTTGGAACCACTTTAAGCCTGACAACTAAAGCTGGCTGTTTCTCTCCCATGTTTAATAGTGACCTCTGGGGCACTTAACTCACCATGTAAAGCTTTAGGTATCCATTGGTCTTTTCATGGGTGTGGCTAACTTCAAGATAAAGGATAATGGTTTTATCCATTTCCTTATTTTTTTATTTTTAAATAGGTAGAGAGTCTAGCCTTATCTGGAATACTGTGTCCAGTTCTGGGCTCCCCGGTACAAAAAAGACAGGGATCTCTGGGAAACAGTCCAGCAGAGGGCCACTAAGATGGTGAAGGGCCTGGAGCATCTCCCCTCTAAGGAGAGACTAAGTGAACTGGGTCTGTTTAGCCTTGAGAAAAGAAGGCTGAGAGGGGACTTGATCCAGGTTTATAAATACCTGAGGTGTGGGGGCCATAGTCTCTTTTCAGTAGTGTGTGGGAACAGGACTAGGGGTAATGGGATGAAAGTACAGCATAGGAAGTTCTGTACGAATGTGCAGAAGAACTTCTTTACAGTGAGGGTGACGGAGCACTGGAACAGGCTGCACAGGGAGGTGGTGGAGTCTCCTTCTCTGGAGATATTCAAGACCCGCCTGGACGCCTACCTGTGTGACGTGGTGTAGGGAGCCTGCTTTGGCAGGGGGAGAAGCTCGATGATCTTTAAAGTTCCCTTTCAACCCATACAATTCTGTGATTCCTTAGTAGCTTTGCAGTCATTCATCTTCAGGGAATCCCTCCAAGGGTAATTTCTGCAGTTAGCTAGAGCATAAATGGCCAGCACTGTAAAAAGGACTTTACAAAAATTGAACAGAAGATTATATACTGCTATCCTTCAGCAAGACAGCACTTGTACTGCCCCAGCTTTACAGTACACCCTCTCAACAGCCACTGTTGGTGGCGGGGGCTGTGTTCGACACTGACCTGCTGGTAGGCGGTTTGGCATTTCACTGGGACACACTGGATGCAGTTGGTTCACATCACAGCATCCTGCTCATCTGTGCACACACAATCTTCACAAGAGCTTTTTGGCACCACTGCCCCAGGCTGAAAATATAAAGGAAATCAGAGAGAAAACAGGTACTGGCAAGAACTTGGTGGGTGTGTAGAAACATATGTCCCCCAGACTATCAAAAGTTAACGATTATACTCAATATTAATTGTTGACAGAACTTCCAGGAATCAGATCTTTAATTGTGAAACCGACGCTGTTAATATCACAAATTTCACATGAGGCCGACACACCCAAGTGCACTGAACATCTTGCGTGACTTGTTACATTATCCCATAAACTCCATACTTCATTTCTTCCTCAACTTGATCTAGTTATTGATCTTACAGAATCTAATGAGATTTTAAGTTTGTGAGCCATCACTGTTCTGACTTTTACAGTCTAAAATGTAACATTTTTTAATTATATCATTTACTAAAGAAGCTACTGGTCTCTAGGATCACCCATTTATTAATATTTCCAGTGACACGTAAGGTTACTGGCAGGGAACAGTTATGGACCATTTTAATCTTGTTTTTATGTGGCTGTTGACAATAACAAGTTCATAAAATTCTGATTCAGGCTGCATCAACCCAAGGAAATAAGAGTCTGAAAGAACACCTACCTTAAATTCAACTCCTTCAGAAACACATACACCTTTTGGTACTGTAAGAAAAGAAAATGAAAAGGGTGTGCTAGGAATGATATAACCAGTTAGTTACAGTACTCAGCTCAGAATTCTTGTTGTTTTAGAGAAGGCAGAAAGTAAAACTGAGTTTATATGCTAAGCCTCCAAAGCCTGCACAATGGAAGAAAAAGCATAACTAGTACACATTGCTTACTGTCATTCTGAAGCCTACATGTAACATCTGCTGAAATGTTATGCACAAAGTTTGTGGTAATTCTATTTCCTGCTATTTTGCATATGCAAAACTAATTTACTTCACATAGTTTTACCCATATTTGACATCAGCTGAGCTTTTCTTAATTGTTAGCCACCTTGCTGGTTACTATGTAAATGGAAAGCTGGGTGTGGTATGCAATTCCAGACACAAGATTTGGCAGCAGAGCTTCCGGATAGGCTGACTGTAATACAAATTCAGTATTTGATCGATCACATACTGATATTTTGCTGAACATTATCTACAGAGAACTTACAGCACTTACTCTCACTCTACAAAATATATCATGGAGGGAAGGAGAGAGGCTACTTCTTCTGATTGTGACTCATTTAGAAAAACCCAAACAGTTCAAGGAATTAAAAATCACAGAGTCATAGAATGCTAGAATGGCTTGTGTTGGAAGGGACCTCAAAGATCACCCAGTTCCAACCCCCTGCCATAGGCAGGGCTGCCAATCGCAAGATCGGCTGCCCAGGGCCCCATCCAGCCTGGCTGCGAAACCCTCCAGGGATGGGGCATCTACAGCTTCTCTGGGCAGCCTGGGCCTGGGCCTCAACGCCCTCTCAGTGAAAAATTTCAGAAGAGCATCTTAGGGAAACATGGTACTTACTGCAGGAGAAGACACGACAACAACCTTTCTCAGATATAGCTACCGCTGGCTGGAAACCAAAGTCGGATGCTGTTTTGTTGATAACGCAGGTTTTTATATCGCATTCTGCAATGGACAAATGGAGATAAGGTAAGACAGATAATCCTGTCCAGCACTTTTACTTGCAGCCTAAAACTTGAACGTCCACAAAATAAATAAATAAATAAATAAATAAAAATATGAATAAAAATCTTAAAGCAAACATCTTTCAAGGTTGGGATTTGTTCAGGATAAGTTTCTTGAAGCTTGACCTGCAGTAAAGCTCTTTCATCAACATATACTTCTAGCTCATGCTTCTCCTTCTGTTCCCCTGCTGGATGCAATCTATAACAAAATATACATGCTCATCTCAGAGAAAAAGGGAAATGACAGAGAAAAGTGTCGGATTAAAAGCAAATGAGTTAGCGTGGAAAAAATGAAGAGGTGGTGGTTGAGGGCCAGAGATGTAAAAGTAGGGAAATGCAAGGCAGCAGGCTTTTTACTGCCTCTGAAGTCATTTTACATTCTTAGCCTTACACTGCCCTGCAGTGGCAAAGCCAAAACCTGCAGGAATACTGTTTACACTGGATCTTCTAACTCCTGTAACTAGAAGGAGTTTGCCCATTACTAGGAGGAACAGAAAGAAAACCTTGCAGTGGCATCAAAATGTTACAGTTTACCTTTATCATAGGAAACAAGACAAGTCTGTTCATGCTATGACTCTGATTGTCTCTGGGAGCTACTGGCTGACTCCAGCCAAATGGAGCTGCAAAAATGAAGATCTCAAAGACAGCCAGACATCATCATATTTAAAACAAACAAACAAACAAAAAAAAAAACAACTCAAGGAAGATTATTGTCAGCTTAGAAGCTGCTAGAAAACAAACAGAGAATGTGAACTGATAAATGCCACAGAGCAAAAGCCTCAGTCACATCTCACAGTGAATCAAGAAACAGAAATCCATAGAATCCCATGCTGAAGTAGAAATCAACCTTTGTTGGTGTTGGAGCTTGCTACCTTAAGTAAGTAAACTTTTTTCTTAGATTGGCTATCTCTTCCCCCCCCATATCTCTATAGACAGCATTCTGAAGATGCAAAATGTCTGCTGTTTTATTTTCTGTACATCCCTACTGGTTTCTGTCTTTCAAAATGTAACACATTTGGCAGGGTTCATAGCAGCATAGAATGGGGTCAAAAGTTCTAGTGCTTCAGGTACCAAAGATGCTTGCGATCAAGTTGGTGGTGCAAGAAGAGTTACTGTTAGCTCTCAAAAGGTTAAAACAACTACTGTTCATCAATAAAGGCAAAAGTAACACAAAGCACAATGTCTGCATGCAGCAAGTGTGTGCTACTCTAATTGTACACCAGCTGTCTTCAACAGAGCCTTCCAGCTCTCAGCTAATGCCCTTAGCCTTTTCAGTGAGATGGGATAAATAGGCACTGCAGAATGCAGTACAGTTAATCTTCTTTGGATATCTCCCTTGGTATGAAATGAATGTTGAAAATGGCTGCATCACTCCGTTTCCTGTAGGGAAAGCCTAGATACAGACATCTTTTTTGTGAAAGTTGAAGCTTCCTACTGTAACACTAACTGCACATCTCTCAAAGTTCAAACACTGCGAATGAATTTCAAATTCTCAACACCAAAGGACTACTATCTTTGTGAAAACTGTGATGAACTGAGACTGTTCTAACACTGTTAAAATGAGACCTGGTGCCAAACTTGAGTGAAAGGTTCTCAGAGTGACTTGAATCATTTTACAATGCATTCTTTTTCTTCAATTTCAGCAGGTATAATAAATTTTTGGCCCACCGAAACAGTATTGTCCAGGCAAGATCTTCTACAGTTCAGTTTTTAGTGAGCTTCAAATTAATATTGCAAAAATTTGGGAAATACATCAACAGGCTTCCTCTGACTTGAAAAAGAAACACTTTCCTTCCCTTTTAAAACTCCATCTCATCTAGACGGTATATCAAAAAGCACAAAATCCATGTTTGTTTTTTTCAAATGTGCTTTTAATCATTCAGAGAAAATAAGTTGATTATAAAATGATCCAGAGGTGTATGCAACTTGTACAGTGAACTTTCTTCCGTTTGTACACAAATAAATAGAGCATTGTTAAAAACAATTAGAGAACATACAGGATACAATAGCAGGGAAAAGCTAAGTTCAAGAGCTGTCAAGGAAGATCAGAGTGGTGCATAGATCGTTTACTTGAGTGCCATTAGCTTCTCTCTGCTTCATTTTGATGTTAAGCTGATGGCTCTTCTCCTATGATTTTGAGCGCTCTCATCATTTTCTTCTGAGCTCTGAGAATCACTAGATTCTGGGACATCGCACCGAGTGTCCCGACAGCTGCAGCTTTCCACATACACATACTTATGTGTAAATGAGTTCCCAGAGGGATGTTTCGGTTCCACTTCCTTCATTCTCGTTTCTACTTCCTTGCAGCAAGAACAACTGTGTTCCATAGAACTGGCCTCAACAAAGTACCTGTTATGATGGAGAAAGGCACCATCATTTTGCGCTAGGAGCCAGAATACAAAGGAGAGAGCAAAGACAGGTACAGAACTTCAGCAAGAAGTTTGGTTCTGTATGCAAGAGCCATATCTGGGGCTAACGCATAATCCCAAACACATCTGACAGGGTAGTAGTTATAACATGATGCATTTAAAATTCGTCGCATCTGGATGAGATTTTCTCGTAAAAAAAAAAAAATAAGTCTAGGTCCTACTAAAGAAATGCAGTGAGTTCTAGAGTTCAGTTGCCTTATATTTCTCTCATCATCCCAGCACAGATAGGAATTTAACATGCTGAATCAAATGACTAAGGGCAGATACAGCCCTGACCTGAGAAAGAAAACTGCAGAGCCTCGTGGCTACAATGCCACCTATAATAACATCAGACCAATCGGCTGCAAGAGATGCACTTGTATCAGATGAATCCAAGGGTGTATTCCAAAACAAGCAGCATTAGCAGAAAAAAAAGAACCAGCAGCTCATTCTGTCGCTGTCTCACAATAGGGACATTTTGCAGCATCGTGTCCATCACCTTCCTAAATACCAATGCTAACATGCATAATCTGTCAGTATCAGCCCATAAACTGCAACAAGATCCATCTTTTTCTTATGTTTGCAGGCAGAGGCAGCTCCAGCAGGACTCTAAGACTATGAGGTATTTGAAAATGCTACTAAACCCCTCCGGTTAACTGGGGTTCAATCTCAGAGTAAAGGCCAGTTTTCTTTCATGTAAGGAGACCAACAGTATATACAGCAACAGGCAGCAAGTGACAATTTAGGATTTAGAATTATATTATTCTACCAATACTACTCCTAAGGCATTTGTTTTCTCACTTCTTTACCATATAAAAATTGTGCATGTTTGAAACTTCCTTTAAAAGATGCGTGTCTATTTCATTTTATATGTCAGTGTATAAGTTTATATGCTAACTGTTGAGAGGCAGCTTGTCAGCTTATGAACATCAAGACTGATTTCTCTCTGGTCTCATTCATGTTACAGGAAATAATTCATATTCTCTTGCAGTGACTTCTATCCAAGACAGTCTGACATAAATGAAAGATGAGTCATATCTTAACACAGATGGAACGTGCCATAGCTGTCTTAATTCCAATGCAGTCCAGTACCCTTTTCTGCTTTGTGTTAAACTGAACCAATTTCTGAGTCAGATTTAAAGACTTTGTGCCCATGAGTTTGGGAGCTGGTAGTTTTAAGTCTTCTGCTACTCTGTAGTCCATCACTTTTTGTTCCTTTTACATAAACAAGGTCAGCAGCAGAATTCAAATCGCAGCATCTGATCAATTTACTTACAGTGAGAAAGTTCCACACGTTCCTTCACATTCGGTCAGGACGACTCTCTCCAGAGAACGGCAGTTCTTATAGACAAAGTCTCTTCTCTCATGGGCAGAACATGGCGTGGGGCTATCCAGATGTACGCCTGAAGGGAAAGAACACAAAATACTTTCAGTGAAATAGCTCCATTTTGTCCCTGAAGTTCAGTACGCTTGGCTTTGCCGGTGCACTGAAAGAATTGTCTCAAGAGGTCTTTCTGCTTCAGTTTAAACCCTCCCAGACAGACTGGGCACTGAATACTTAGAGTAACAAACAGAAGCACAGGTGCATCTATTTAAATACAAACATATCAGCCTCTGCACGATAGAATGGGCTGATTTAAGAAGCAAATTCATTTTCTGTACTGTTATTTCATGTACGGCAACACACAGGTTTTGCAACAACAGAGAGGTAAGAATGTAACAGTTCCCTAGAAGAACAAAAAAAGAGAGGAAAAATAGTATTATTTTATTTTCCTGTTTTAAAGACAATTTTAGGTCAATAACAGAGGAGAGCAAATTTTCAATGGCTACAAATTACTCTTGCACTTATCAGAATAAACAAACATTGTGGTATATAACAGACTTCAAATTATCAATTTTTACTGGGGAAATAGTGCAAACAAATAACTGACAGGAGGTTTGTTGATTTCTCTCAGCCACATATGCTTCAGATATTACTGAACAGTTGTATGAGATGTAACTAACAGTGGAGGAATTCTTTACCTTGACTTGCAGTTTGTCTCTCAGGTAGGACCACGTGCTCTATATTCTTTATGCTTAGGACATTCATAAGGTGGAATGGCAGAATGAAAAAGAAGAACTGCTCACTAAGAGCATCACACAAAGTTCTTGTGACCTTATGGCAAGAAATTAAACATTACATACTCATTTTCCTATGCATGCTTGACAATCTTGAGAAGCAAAGAGGCTAAGTAGATATCAGACTCCTGCAATTTTGCCACATAACACCACTGTTTACATTTAAGGAAATAAAGCCAGGAAACTATATCTTGACTACAATTTTTTCCAGACTTTAAGAACTTGTACAAAAAAGACATAAAGGGGAGTGTATTCCTACCCTTCCGTTCACTTCTGATTACACTAAATAAATGAGTCATCTGCCAATCCCTGCAAGATACATAGCTGACTGTGTGAAATATAGAGACGCATCTAATACTGGTCATTCTGATACTGTAAATAGATGTATATTTTTACGGACTCACTTATTACTTCTATTGTTAAAAATACATCTGAAAGTAACTTGAAGAAGCTATTTGTTGG
This sequence comes from Coturnix japonica, assembly GCF_054131305.1. Lineage (NCBI taxonomy): Eukaryota > Metazoa > Chordata > Aves > Galliformes > Phasianidae > Coturnix > Coturnix japonica. The sequence goes on along the minus strand of NC_140667.1, from coordinate 19,563,184 downwards.
TGTGATTTATTGATGTCTTAATAGCTCAGAAAGAAATATATCCTATCACTAGGACATTAGCATAGAATGGTTTGGGTAGGAGGGACCCTTTAAGATTACATAGTCCAATTCCCTGACGTGGGCAGACACATTTTTCACTAGGTCAAGTCGTCCCATTAAACCCAGCTTTGAACACTTTCAACAATAGTGCAAGCACTACATTTCTGATTAGCCTGCCTTAGGTTCCCTTTTAGGCAGTTCCTCCATCCTCTCTCCACTCACCTCCTCTTCGATTTCCAATGCTTGATACCTGTTGCTCAGGGAGAGCGGTGGACACGAGGCAGGCAGGGGGAGCATCCACGATGGCCATTTGGGACTCTCTGCCAGCCCTCCTCAGCAGTCAGGTCTGTCCTCCTGTGACAGGGCAGGGGGCCACCACTTTTCTGGGGTTTTCTCCATGGTCCACTCCCTGCTTTTTCCTCTCACATTTCCTGATGGTCCTTAGCCTCTGTGCTTCCTCCCTGAGCTCCACCAATGGGGTAAGCAGCACATACACCTGCTCACATCTCACGCAGATGGAATCCCTGCCACCCTCCCAAGGCAGCAACAAGTCCAGGCACACTGAACAGCCAGAAACCTGAACCACTACATTTCTGGGCTGGCTCTCCATCTGAATTGACACAATTCTTGTGGAGTAGGACCTCTTTCTAGTAGAGACCAAAATGAGGCTGCAGTCTCAGAGACCACCAAGAGGAGAGCTGGAAAGCTAAAAGAGGTTAATACTTACAGCCCTCACCATTTGAGCCACCACCTGCAAGCACAGTTGTGTCACCCAGCAGGCAGCAGAAGCAATGCTCGCTCACTGAGCAACTCAGCTCAATATGAGCAAAAACAGTGCCTACTAATCAGGGACGAGCTGTCTCCTTAAGACTCTTTAAAGCCTGTCGTCAGGTGTTGATGTTAATGGCCAGCAACACCTTCGCAGGCTGTTTAAACTGCCGCGGCTGTGTCAGCTCCACCCCTGATGACTCAGGAGCCTGACTGCAGTTGACAACTCCCCAGCACAGGCAAAGCGCTGTTAATGCCTTCAGAAAAGCCTTAAAAAAGAGCTTTTCTTTAAAAAAAAAAAAAAAAAAGAGGTTTTCTTCTGGCTTTTCCTACTCCAGATCCCTTGCCCAGTGCAGTCTTACCTACTCTGTATCTAGTCTCTGCAGTAAGCAAGCAATATATAAGCTATACACCTCTCAGGTCCGGAAAACCATTCTATCACACTTTTCCTTGCCACGCCATTAATCTACAATTCGATTTCCCCCCTGCTCAGCTGCCCTCACCAAACACCGAAAGCAGGCTCCTTCAGAACTGTTCCTGACAGCCATGTTAGAATTGCTCCCTGATACAAGGAGTGCTGCCTTAAAGAAAAATAAAATATCATAAAAGCAGAATAAAAACTGCTTACACTCCTTCAGGTTGATGTGAAGGTAAACATGGCAGACGGAGAAGTACTGCTATTACCATAACAGCATTGCACTAAAGCTGACAAAGAGAGGTCAAATTTGGCCTGTTGGGGTTACTAGAGGTCGAACTCCAGAATTTTTGTCTGCTTGGGGTCACGCGAGGTCACCCAATTAGCCCTTTGGGGTCACGTGAAGTCAAATTTGGCCTGTTGGGGTTACTGGAGTTCTAAATATTGACATCACAGAACTTGATTTCACCTCTTGTGATCACTACATGCTTGTGCTTGTCCTCGGGACTCCCATGCAGCTATGAAAACGTGGAGTTTGACTTCTAGCAACCCTAGTGCCCAATTTTGATCCCTATTTTCTTTAAAGTTTCTGAAGTTATATTTGGTGGTCACTGGAGTTCAAACAGAAATCAACCACTTTGCTTTCTTGTGTTACTGTGACCTGTGTTACCTGCATCTGCCCTCTCGCTGCATTTCCTTTTTCCCCAGGGTCTAAGCGCACATCCCAGCCTCACTGTCACAGTTTTCTTTTCCCTTACCCCATATTAGTGCCTGGGAGGATATCAGTGGTCCCATTTTGAAGCTACCCTCTGCAGTCCTCCCTCTATTACCATGCTTCTCCTCACCCTGCAGTTAAATTTAGGCAATGTGGTCTGGCTAAGTGATCCTCCATCTTGTGATGTACTGTCTACTTCGCAAGGATCAAGAGAGAAAAGGGTATCTACATCTACATGGGGGCTATGTTTATTTCCACTTGGGACGTGACTTCCTCAGCTGGCATCCAGCTCTGCCTTTTACTCCACATACTGCTTTCACCAAGGGTATTTGCTTGGGCAGGAGAGCCCAGGATAGGATCATGCTGCATTCATTCATGTCATTCTGTCACCATGTTGGTTCTTTCCCTGGGCTGGGCAAGCCTGGCTGTCTCTATACCTTTGCATGACAGTCTTGGGAAACATGTGAAATTGTTTCAAGCTAAGTAAGTTTATTTTTGATTTAGGAGGGATTTTTGTTTGTTTTCTTGTTTTTCAAGAAATACAAGTATGGTCTTTGGTGAAATCTTGTGCTTTTAGGTCTCTTTTGGTCCTGGAGCAGAGGACTGGCCACTGCTCATTTTCTTAGAATCATAAGGTCACTAAGGGCTGGACAAGACCACTAAGATCATCTAGACCAAGTCCAGCTTGGGGACACAATGCTGCTCAGTGGATGGCTTGGCACCAGGGTTTTACCTGAGGGGTTTCTTTATCTCAGTTTCTAGCCTTTCTTTTCCTTCCCAACCACCAGCTGTTCCCCACTGCTGCCCCTCTTGTAGGATGTGAGTGGATGAGTGGAGAGTGTGGCAGGACTGCAGTATTTTGAGATATATTTTTGAGAGTCCTTTCAGAGCTCGTTAAGGAATCTGGGCTAGCTATGAATGCAAGCTTTATGCAGCATTGTTTTGAAGTAGGAGTGAGTCACTAAAAAGCAATCTGCACTCTCCCCATGTTCAGCTTTGACTTTATTAAGAAAAAGAGAAAGAAAACAAACACAATCCCATTCACTGCAAAAATGCACATTGATTCTTTAATCCTCAGGGAAGCATCAGGAATGGCTTCCTCCTCGAAAGACTTGCTGTATTGACGCAACACTTAATTGTGCAATTACACACGCACATTTTCTCCAGTGCTTTGCATGCAGAGCAGGGCACTGTGGCTGGAATGCTAATCAGAATGTGGCTGATGCTATCTCACTGCACACACAGCCCCAGTGCAGCCTCCTGGCCAGCATCAAGCCTCAGGTTTTCTAATGGCCAGAGGTACTTCCACCAAGAACTACTGCACACCTGCTTTGCAGGTGCTCACATATATATGCACATATTAATGCGTATACATCTAATTTTTGTGGCCAGGACCCGCTTTCCATTGGCTATGATGTCCGCCAGGTTTTTCTGATGCTTTTTGTGTGACCTGTTGTGACTTCAGGGGCATGTGTGTGAAGGTGCCATCTGTGTAAAAGGCACATATCTGCCCTGCTGATTTTCCTCATCCTTTATTTTTGGTGGAGTCATCATCCATGGAGGTGTTCAAGGATTGTGTAGATGTTGTACTTAGGGATATTGCTCAGTGGGCCATATTGGCCATATGTGGGCAGTTGGACTAGATGATCATAGTGCTCTTTTTCCAACCTTAATGATGCTCTGATTCTATGTTAAGGGCTCCAGGTTTCCTGGAACCTCTGTTTGTGTTTTAGTCATGTTTCTGAATGCTTAAAATCAAAGCAAGCTATCAACAGAGCAAAAATCAGTCTTTTAATGTAACAGCATTAACTTTGCCTGTGGACTTCTTTGTTCCTGTTGTTCAGGAAATCTGCTTCTGGTTTTGGCAGGATGCATGCTGGCCCTGTGGCTGGTGTGCAGGGATGGGCGGGGGGGCAGGAAGGGGAAGGGGAGAAGTCCCACAGCAGCAGGCTTGTTTATGTGCCTCATTTGTCTTAGTAGTGCCGCCACTTCCTTTCCTGGTGGAAGTCCCTTTCTGATAAGCCAAACAAGCAAAGAAAGGAGCTGTTGCTCAGAGCTGTCATGAGATGCAGTCTGTGCCATCCTCCTGACTGTCACCACCTTTTTCCCACCCACCTGCTCAGGGTGCAGCACCACTCCCAATCGTTCCCTGGGTGCAGGTTTTTCCCATGTGCAGAGGAGCATGCACCACCTCCCTGAGCAGACTGTTCCAATACTCGTCTTTCATTTCTATATCCCCACCTTAAAGCCTGTAAGAAGTACCCTGTGATGGTTGCCTTGCAGATTTGGTTGGGTTTTCTTTGGTCAGTAACCCCACTGCTTGGTGGCACAGCTCTTTAGTATGACACAACTGTCATCATACAAGGCCAGGGACTATGTCCTGCTGCAGATCTTCCTTTAGAGAGGCTGTGACTTGGATGGCTCAGAGGTTGCTTTCGCTGCTCTCTTGCCCTGTGCTGCTGGGGTCCCTAGTAAGAGCACAGGAAGAACTGACTGTTTCTGATGGCAATGAGGTGCTCAGGTCTCTGCAATTTAAGACTGATATTTTACCCTTAGTAATGCATAAGGAATGGACTCTTCATTTCCAGAGCTTAATGAGGATGTGGAACAGATGCTTCCAAGGGAAGCAAGTTTATGTGTTCTAACAGAAAAATTGGGAAGGAAAAAAAATAGTACTGGATGGCCTGCTGCATCAATACTGCAGTTTTATGACTGTTGGTTTTGTTTAATCTTTCTTAAGCAAGCAAACAAACAAATGAGAGAGGTGGTTTCCAGGACACAGGCATGTTACCTGCAGCCACAGAGTTTGTCCCTGCTATGTAAGACAAGCTGTGTGTAGCTGCCCATTACCACTAGGAAATGCTAATAACACTAGTGGGTGGGCACTTAGAGAATGCTGTTGTTATGAAAAGGGATCTTCAGATGGTTTTGAATGCTTCAGACTTTCTGGGAAATGTGGTTTTGTGTTCTATGTTTTACTGGATTTCTCTGAATTCAGTGTCCAAGGGTACAGAATTCTTTGAATCTGTGAAGGCAAGCCCGGGTTTTTCCAAATGTGTAACTTTTCAAGGTTCTCCCCTCCCTTTCCTAAGAATGAATTATTGGTCCTTGGCTTTCAGTGAAGTCCATTAATTACTGACTGGTTTTATCAGATGTTCCTTTGCTCTTTGCTGGCCCTTGCTGTGGTTCTTCTTGGACCTGGAGAATAAAATGTGCTTGTTTTGGCATGTGGGCAATAGGGGAAACATCAGGAGAAAATAGGACTGGAAAGGAAATGTTTTTTCTGCCAATGAAAGTTTTTGTGATGTGTTTTTTCCATACACGAATGAAGCTTGAAATATATAAGAAAGAAAAAAAGGAATCCAAGCAGAGCAGTTAATTCTTTTGGTTCTTCTTACTTTTCTCTCTTTTGTTAACAAAGTTCCTTTATGTTGCAATGCAAACTGCAAATTCCATATTTCTTGGATAAAAATTTGGGTCAAAATGTTCATTTTGGTAGATTGAGGACTGTTCGGTATGTAATTTTACATCAGAAAAGGGTGATCTGCTGCACTAAGGTTAAAAAATAATGACCCAGTAAATGACTAATTTTGTGGTGCAGGGTAATTTGTGGAACAGCTTGGCAGGTGGAAAGCAGCAGGTCTAAATTACTACTCTAAGTCCATTAGTAGGAAGATATTATCTAGCTTTGTTGCTCCAAAGAGGAATATATATATACATATATATATATTTGCCCTTTGATGCTTGTCTTGCTTCTCAATTCTTGGCTGTCTCTGTAATGCTCCAGAAATTACTCACACCACCCTTTTCCTAGCATGGAGGAAACTTGAGGCTTTTACAGTTAGCGCTGCTGGCTATTCCATGGAATACAGACACCATGGTCTGACAAGGAAAGCAGAGTAAAAAGCCAGGTGGTGGCTGACATCTCCCAGCAGGTGCATGGAAGGCATTGTTCACATCTCGCAGCTCTCTTTTGTGTCCCATTTGATGAAGCAACCGCACATTCATCTATAAGTGAACAGAGATATCTCTCCATCTCCCCATCCATGCATTGCTTTGCTAAGGGCCAAAGTGCTTTATTTTTTTTTTACCCTCAGAGAAAGCTCACTGTTCACATCTTTTTTCCCCTTTGTGACATCGGCCTATTTCAGCTGGGGATTTCCACCCCAAGTCTGTACCCTGCAATAGGCTTTAAACATACATTTTACACATAAATCCTCTTTGACTTTCAGGGTCAACATGATGGGAACTACTTCTAACGAGCTGGTTTACTTAGTGGGTAATTGCTCTCGCTGTTATACACAAATGGTAGTTTTTCTTTCTTTGGTTTTCAACTCAAGTTTCCTGAGACTCAGTCTTCCAGCCCTACACTTTGATCCAGCTGTGTTTGCTGGAGTTAAAGCCATCAGAGTCTAAAATCTTCCCACGAGCCCTTAAAGTCCAGGGAGAGTCGCTTCCTAATCTCCTTTTTTAAGAGGACGCTGATAATTGAGGACTTCTTATTGATTCTGTTGACTTTTGCCTACTTTCTGTTTGTGTTTTACTAGATAACTTGCAATTGTTCTTTTCCATCATTCTAACACTACTGTTAATAATTGTTAACTGAGTTTACATCTATGAATGTGGCCCACACTGGTCAAAGAGACAAAGTTTGGGCCTCTTTTTTTTTGATTCTGACTCAATTCTCAGCTTAAAGCAGTATTCTCTTCCCTTTTTGAAAACACCATGCTAAGACCACATCCACTTGCAGTCTGCACTGTCATTTCCTTTGCACTGTCCTTTTTCCAACAGATGGGTGAGATGCACCCTGGTTTAGTCATTGCTGCTGAAATGCAGATGCCTCTGTGTTGCAGAAGACAGTCTTCTTTTCCCATACACAGCAAAAATGCAGACTGGACCAAAATAAACATCTCCTGCCCCAGCTGCAAAGGAACTTGTAGGCAAACAGGATGGAATGGGAGGCTGTGATTCAGGGCAGGACATGGGCTACTTGTTACTGAAGTGGGTGGGAATAACTCAAGAGGAGCAGGAATGGGTTTACTGGAGGCATTCCTGCTGCAAGCAGAGCTCTATTGCTAGGAGTGATTACAATCTAAGGCACTTCTGTTCGCAAGTCTCTCTTCAGATCACAGAGCACAGGATTGCAGCCAAAAGGGGATTTGGACACCCCTTCCTCCTTTGCAACTCATGGCTGGAGGCTGAGCTCCTACCAGTCCCATTCACCTTTCATGTCCCTTCTGCAACTGTGTAATTAATTAGACCAGCCAAATTACAGACCTTTCCTTGTTTACCTTGTAAACAAGCGTATGGTATACACAGAGGAGAATCTGCTGTTCCATACAGATCTCATTGTTCTCCAAAATGGATACATCTGAGACAGAAAGAGCCTTCCCAAAAGGGCTGCAGGGCTGGGAACGTCCACAAAGCATCAAAGCAGAGATGGATTGACGCTTCTCCTGGGAACAGAGCTGCCGAGGGATGGAGGGGCGGTGGGTCTCTCCAGCACAGCTGGATTGCCTGCTCAACAAAGCATGTCATTGCCTTGCAGTAGGTAGGGGACAGAAAGCCAAACATGAGGGCAGAAATGTCAAACACACCCCTTGGTGGTTGGAGATCATGAGGGCTTTGAAAATACTGGTAATAGCTGCTTGTGGGAATCTTTGGGTTTGGAAAAACCTGCTCCCTTCTCACAGTGGCTACCTCTGCGCACCACCCCCACCCTGCTACCGAATATGCCACATACACCCTCCCAAAGCCACTGGTTGCTTTCTCTTTGGTGCTCTTCCTCTCCTTTACTGCATCTTACAAACTGTTTCCCTGCCTCATGCAGCATGCCCATCGTTATTTGCTGCTCAGTGCAAGATTTTGTAAAGAGTTCACCCCTGGTGCAGGCATCCCCAGGAAGGTGAAGTTATGAGATCCTCTGAGTCACTGAAAGAAGAGGGGACAAGGAGGGTCTGCCTTGCCCAGGCAGTTGTATGGGCGTGGGGTAGCTCCCATCCTAAGGATGCCTGCATCTCTGAGGTAGCCATGCAACAGAAACATAAAGTCATTAAGAATAGAAATGACTACTAAGAAAGATCATCTAGTCCATCAAACTGTCACCACCATACCACTAAACCATGTCCCTCAGTGCAATGCGTGACACTGTTAAAGGAGCACAGCTACCTCCCTGCACAGAAAGAATGAGCTCCTTTGGAGCACAAAGATCAAAACCTAAGCTGGGAGAAGGATTATCAAAAGAGCTTAACTGCAAGAGCTGGTGCACGGCACTAGGAAAAGACAGCAATGTGGGAAGGCTGAGTCCTGCCGGCTGGTAGCGCAGTGAGGCTGCTGGGTGAAAGGAGATGCATCCTGATTTGATCTCCCTGTGAGTAAAGCCAAATGTGGTTTTTCTTTCATTTCTTCACGTGTGTCTTTTATAAACATCTGCAGCTCTGTTGTCTGTTTTGGATGTGAGGAGAAAACGCTGCTGTTTGCATGTTAGCCTAAACCTGGCTCAAGCTAGGAGGTGTTTCAAAGCAACAGGATAACAGCGGGCGCTCCCCACAGAGTGGTGTGGTGGAGCCAAAAATCTTCACAAGCACCAGGCACGCCAGCACCTTCCCCAGATCCATGGGAAGCAGCAGGGTGAGGTGCTTTTCATTTTGCCTAGCACCAGCTAGGGTGAGGAGAGGAGCTTCAGATACCTTCTGGATGTGGGACACTTGGGCTGATCAGTTTGGGTGTGCATCTTTCCATCTAAAGGCAGATTTGGGGCAGATCAGGTGAGGATACTGCAGAACTGACCATTTCCCCATCATCTCACCCATCCACGAAGCCTTCAGTGTTTTATCTTTTGCAGAATTTCACTGGAAAAGTGCATTTCCTGTCCAAATGGTGCCAGTAAGGAAAATGGATTGCATTGTCTGCCCGCAGTGGGTGGACGTGGTTGTGCTTGGGGTGAACGCACCACATTGCAGTCAGCAATTGGGGATGGCTCTCCCCACACTTCCCGGAAATGTGGGTGAGAGCCTTCCTGTGCTGCGGGCTGGTGAGTCACCCAGCCAGGCCACAGGCTGCTCTCAGTCCTCACTCCTTTCTTCCTGTGCTCTTCTGTCATTAAGGAGAGGACTGCAGCTTCCAGCTCACCAGGTCTGTGCACCTCGGAGGGCCCTACAAAGCAGAAGACCCCTTCAGGTCATCCACTCTTTCCTCCTCTACCCGCAGCATCAGACTGTCAGCACTGGGGATGCTGACACAGAGTCCAATTTCCTGCTGTCTTTGTCCAACTGAAGTATGTTGGCAGAGGCAGCAGGCGCACACCACAAGCCCATTCTTCTGTGAGCAATGTTTTGTCCCAGTAGTGGGTGTGGTGGGGATGGGTAGATGGTTGGACTAGGTGATCTTAGTGGTCTCTTCCAATCCTTATAATTGTATGAATGTTTGTAATTTGGTGGCTTGTTGTGTATAATGGAGTGCACATACACATATCTATGTTTGTGTATGTTAGGTGCCATGGGAAATGCACACAATTGCATTTCTAGGTAAGACTGAGTGGGCATTTTCCACCGTGCCCTCCAGAAACTGCCTTAATAGACGAGCACACCTCGTACCTGCTGTTCCTGTCCATACTTCCCCCTCTGTTTCTGTTGACACCATTCTTGAGCCATGGGAGAGGTTTCACGTGGGGCTGAAATCTCTGCTGGGGTGTGCAGTGAAACCTTTCTGTTTAGTCTGATGTCACCGGGTTGTTTCCCAGGCAGCGTTCCCAATGGTGGAAAGCTAAAGTTAGGCAAAAGGGAGGAGGGATCCAATCAGATTATTCTACGGTTACAGCCTTGTCTGAACAAATGTTTTCTTGCTGCCTTAATGCTTAGTCTGCCGTGGGTGATAAAAATATTTACTAGTTTATTATAAACAGCTGAACCTACAGCCTACATAGTCACATTATTTTAAGATGAAAGTAAAGGGGATAAAAAAGTGAACAGTTAAAGACTAAACTGCTGTACTGGCTTCGAGTAGGATTCTGCTCCTATTTATATCCAGTCCCTATAAACCCAGGGAGAGCTCCTGACTCATGCTGGGAGCAGGGGCTGGGCCAGTGCAGCACTGAGGGCATACTGATGTGTACTTCTCATTAACCCTCCCTCTAGGTTTGTTTCTGAATATGTTTTCCATCATCTCAAGTGAGTTCTTTGGGTTGGAAGCAGTGGAGTCTGTATACCTGATGTCCTATTTTGGTGTCCTCCAGATGGTAAGTGAAGTGTCATACTGCCGTCTAATGTGCACCTTGCTGCATTTTTAACACAAATTCTCCCAAATCCATAATACTGACATACAGATCATAAATGTACTCGTAGCTCTGCTATGTGCAATTCAGCTCCAAAAAATTAAAGTGCCTCCAAATTTACTCTGTTCCTTGGAATGGAAAGCAAGCAAAGTGAGCAGTGTTTTGGAGACCTTCTCCTCTTGTCCCTTCTTGTGGATCTTTAAGCTGTGGAGCTAAGATTTCCAATGACTGGCATGTCGTTCTGATTCCTGTAACTAAACTTACACTGAAGCTAACAGGCCTCTATTATAGGGTTTTCAGCTCTGTAGGTTAGCTTGTTTACATTTCCTCAGTAGCACCTGTGAATTTGTGTAGGTAAATGCATTTACTTGCATTTTTGCAGATGCCCTCTGTTTAGAAGAAGGACTCGTTCCTTCTGTGGGGAAACTAGTGCAGCAAGCTTGTACTTTCCAGAAAGACAAAGAAAGAAAGAAGATGGGCCATGGAACATGGTTAGGAGATTGACCAGATGGGCAAGGATAACAAATTAGCTGAATTGTGTGATAGCACAGCCAAAAATAATGGTGATAGTGCAGCCCAAAACAGTGGTGCTGTGTTATTTGGAGGAAGAGGCTAATAATTCTGCAGGAAGAGCAACAGATGGGTAAAAGCCAGCCAGCAGGCAGAAATACAAGGCAGGAAATATCCTGAAGAAGGGTGGTCTTGTTAGAATGTCTTCCTTTCCTGGGCAGAGTTCCTGTGTGATTCAGGGGATTTCCCCATCTGTGAAATAGCAGTTTTAGTCCCTTGTGATCTGGATCTGGTATTGTGTAGGTCTCACACCCTAGTAGTGCAGCTGACAGGCATGGTTGTGCATCCATGAGTGGGATCAGACCTCTGGTTCTGAGCAACCTTCCCTGTGCTGCTCTGGGAAGGGGATATTTGGTGATCTGTGCCTCAGTCCCAGTCTTCACACTTGCTATTATTTGCACTGGGAAATACATCAGCTTTGCAGCTGCAAGTGGAGTGATCAGTAATTGCTTCCTGTAGTGCGCACCTGGCCCAAATATGAGGGCCTCATGGAGACCTGCTCTATAATAGTCTGTGTGCCAGCTCCTAGACCAGGATCTCTAGCATGCATTCAGGTCTTAGAGTTCTGAAGTCTTCTTCCTCCTCTGAATGTAGAGAGTGCTAAGAACTCTTTATGTAGATAAATCAGTCAAATCTGATGGTTGGACTAGATGATCTTAAAGGTCTTTTCCAGCCTTAGTGATTCTCTGATCCCTACAATATATGTCTGCATGGAAATCTCACTGGGGATTTCAGCATGGTTATGTTGCTTTTGTTTCAAGCTGGGTATCATGGGTGATTATAGCAACAAAGGTGAAATGATCCTTGTGCAACCTGGAAGGGACAGCTTTGTGTTGATCGATAGAGCCAGAATGGTGCCGCTGGGTCTGGGATGTCTGTCTGCCTTGGTGCTGTTGTTTCCCAGCTTTGTTTGGTTGAAACTGCTGTAGATAAGGTTACCTGGAGTGCCACACCAATGTGCCCTACAAATAGAGACAGTCCTGGAAGGCCGCCTTTACTTTTCTCCCTAACAGGTAATCAGATGTCAGTGCGAGCCAGGGACTTGACCCTTCCCACAGTTCCAGGAGCTGGGTTTCATCCCATAGTGCCAACCATGCCCATAGCCACGCTGTGATCCAGCAGTGTCTTCAGACTCAGGTGCAATATCTGCTTTGCTGGGGAGCCTTTGCCCCAGGTGTTTGGCACAGAAATTGGCTGCTATCAGCCAGGCAGCTCACTTTCATCTTGCCATGCAGTTTCTGTCCATTCTGTTTAACAGCACGTGACTCTGGATTTCAGAAATGCAGGAGTGAAGCAGTTGTTAGATACAAAGAAAATTCACTTTTTCATGGTGCTGCTTTGGGGTTTGTAGTCCAGACATCAAAAGCACAGATTCATGTCCTGACTTTCTGATTAGGACTCTGGTTGGAACAACCTGTCTCATAGACAGTGGCTAAGCTGATGTTACAGGGATGCTTTTCTGCTATGAACCCGCTGGTGGGAAGTGCATGCTGGAGATGTACTGCAGTGGCCCTGTTCCACCCCAGGGCTGCAGCTTCCATCGCTCCTCAGCTGGCCCTTCAGGTGTGTTTGTATCTGTTGTGCAGTATATTGATACTGCAGGAGATAAAAATGCAGATTAGGGAGCAAGCAAATTCCACCCGCCGAGGTGGGTGAATGTGATTAGTATCTGCTGACTGGCTTCCCCACTTCGCTTGCTAAATTATAGCTTTATTCATAACAAATATAATGTTCTTTTCAATGCATTTCATCAAGCAGATCATCAGCTTTGATTTCTCATTCCTTAGTTTGCCTTTCTGTAGAATATTGCAGGGTTTTTTCCTCCAGACTGCTCTGAGCCCCCTCTCATTTTGCACCCCCTCCCGCAGCGGGAAATGGGCCACATCTGAGAATCTATAAAGATAGGTGTGGCTGTTGGAGAAGTGAAAGGGGAAATAAAGAGTGAGCTGCATCCTGTTTACACTGAAAATCCCTGTGGACATTGAACACAGTACCCAGGTCTCATCTTCAGGGCAGGAAGGCATAGCCACAGCCTCCTGCTCTCAGCACATGCTACCAAGGGGCTCAAGAGCTGCACAGGTTTTGCAGAATTGTAGTATCATTAAGGCTGGAAAGACCGCTGAGACCAGTCCAATCCCAACCCATCCCCACCATTCCCGTTGAGCCATGTCCCTAAGGGTCACATCTCCATGCTTTTTGAACACCTCCAGGGTGATTCTTGCTTTCCTGTTCTGCCCCGGGGATGTTATACTCCAATTGCTTAACCTAATTTTTCGACTTCTCAGCCTCATTTAACCTACTGCGGTGAGACGCAGCCAACGCATCGCCAGCATCTGAGTTTCTCACCCTTTAAGCTAGCTGCAGAGCGCCTAGAGAGGAGATGTGGAATGGCTCTGAGTCAGCCTGCCTGCCTTCAGATAGGCAACCCAAAGACTTTGCCATGGGTATCTGAAGCTGCTTGTTGTGTAAGGGGATCAGCACAGGAGCGGCAGCCCCTTGGAAGGTGAGGGCTCTGTCCCCTGTGCAGTTGGAGGACACGAGTGAGCATCCAATTCCAAGAGATGGTCTGGGGGACCTGAGTGGCACAAGCTTATACATCTATTTAATGATTACTTGGGAGAGACCATCAGCTGCACCTACTTGCAGTTAGGCAGAGAGTATCCTCTGGTAGCAGAGGATATGGGGCAGGCTGGGAGCATGCTGAGAGATGGGGAAGGGAAGGTTGGCTGGTGCAAGAGAAGCAGAAAGCAGAAAGGGTGAATCACACTCTGCATCCCAACAGCATGTAGCTGGCTGTGGGCAGGAGGGGATTTCTGATGGGAGATAATGAAATGAGGATGGAAGGTAGGGAGTAGGAGTGCAGTGCCTTGCTCTGCAGAAATCCCCTTGCTTGTGATGAGTTTGAAGCAGTTTCGTCTGTTCGCCACACAGTCTCTGGTGAGAGGTGGGAGCACATCAGGGGTGCAGTGCCTTTTGTACTCCAGAGCTGTGATCCCAGAACCTGTGTGACCAAAATCTCCCACTTCTTGAATGCCTAGGAGGAGTGTGGGCTGTCATTCATGTTTCCTCCAGAGAATGATTAATTTTATAATCACGTAACATTTAAAATGACTGCATCGTGGTCAGAAGCAGACCTAGGCTCCATCTGTTCTTGGATTTGGGAACACGAAGGCATGGAGGACTTCCAGATGTAGTACTTGTGCTTAGGAAGAGCTGCCAGAGGATTAGGCAAGGAGAATGAATACCTGCAGTCCCTGGTTGGAATCTCAAGTCACATCTGATGCTCAGATTTCCAGGTATGGACAGGAGGAACTTTCCTTTAAGGATTTTTTAATTTTTTTTTTTTTTTAATTTTGCAAAGCACACAAAACAAAAACAGAAGGTGGGACAAAGGGATTGGTATTTATTACCCTGAGGACCGAGAAATCATAAGACATCTGTTTTATTTACTGTGCTTCATAGGCATTGTTGTACAAACCCCACCTCCAGCCAGGCAGCTTCTGGAGGGACAAGTTTGTACCAAGTGATTCTGGAAAGATGAGAGAGATTCCTGGAGGAGAGATTTACATTGCCTATCATCTTATCACCAGCCTGTCCCTCTTGCTTTTTTATTTCTCTCTGCAGCAAGAGGGATGATTAAAGAGCTAGGGATTTAATTACAACCAGATTTGCCTGGGGGGAAAACCCACTCGGTGAAAGGACCTTGCAACAACAAACAGAAAGTTCTCCAGTTTCCTTGCTTTGAAGGATTTAGATGTGTGCAGGGGGTGGAGGTGGGGAGAAGGCAGGCGATTAGGCTGCAGTTTGCAAAACACAAGCTGCCTCTGCCCTGTGAGGCCAAGTGCTGGCTCAGCAGTTCGGCCCTCCCCATCCACTCTCCTTGCAGCCCCAGCACCCTCTGTTCTTGTAAGGCGTGAATGACTTCTCATGTGCTTTTTGGCATTGCAGTCTCCATAAAATAACTTCCTCCTCCTCCCACCCAGACCGGCACATGTTTTTGTAACACTTTCAGCCCAGCAGGACCAGTCCCCACTGTCTGGCATCCACTCGGGTCTTCCCCAACCTGTAACCAGCTGTGGTTCTGCCATCCAGTGCCACTCTGGCCCTGGGAACTTCTAGGCTGGAAACAGAGGTCTTGTTGCTTGGCTCTGCCCTATGCTTTTTTCAGAGGGTACTTCTGAAAGAGTCAGTAGTAACAGTCTGCTGTCCCTTAGCCAAAGGTGAATGTGGAGGACCAGCTGGATATCTGCTGGGTTTGATGGGACAAGGGAAAATCGTTTCAAACTAAAAGAGAAAAGATTTAGGCTGGATGTAAGGAAGTTTTTAACAGTAAGGACAGCGAGACACTGGCAACCACTGGTTACCCAGAGAGGTAGTGGATGCCCCATCCCTGGGGACATGCAAGCTCAGGCTGGAAAGAGCTCTGAACACTTCATCTAGTGTAGGTGCTCCTGTTCATTGCAGGGGAGTTTGACTAGATAGTCTTTAAGGGTCCTGCCTTATTCTATGCCCTATCTATTCTAATTTTATCATTCTATGGACTTAGATTTTTTTTTCTATGTAACTACCTGGCGATGAATGCTGGTCCCGTGTAGCAAGGAAACTGCTCTGCTGAAAGGTCTGCCAAAAACTAACACCTCAGACTTTCAAAAAGCAAAAACTTTCCCTGCTCTATAAGGTACTGAGGAGAGTTGTTGCTGATATCGACAAGTCATCTCTCCCAAGTTAAGAGGAGCTCTAATGGATGCAGTGATAGCAGAGGTCATTTTCTACATGAGCATCTGACCTAGCCTAGTGGGAGGAATCACCAGGGCAGCATAAAGACAAAGAGATTTGGCTATTCTGCATTTGTCAGGAGGCTTATTTGCCTTGACAGAAGGAGAGGGGGAAAAAAGGAGAGGGTTTTTCCTGCGACATGTGTACACAGCCACAGGCAGTGCCTGTTATTTCACTTGCAAACAATTTCCTCTCCTTTTTGTTTATTGATGACAGAACACATTCCAGCCCGGTACACTGTCTCTGCCCGGCACTTCAAAGGAGGTCAGGTTACAAAGCAAGCACCATCCCTGCGATTAACTGCAGAAGGGACAGCCTGTGGGAGCTCAAGTGGAGGCTGCAAGCAAGGAAAAAACCCAGAACTCTCTCCAGTATCCCCACTTTTATAGGTTTTTCTTCCTCTTCAGCTCTTTCTAGGGGTTTAAGGAACTTATTCGGTTGGACTAGGTGATTTCAGTGGTCTTTTCCAACCCTGATTCCATGATTCTGTAATTCTGTGATTCTATAGATGGCTTAGGAAAGATCTCTGGTGGAGGTGATGGGTTTTCAGATCTCGTTTCTGGCTGGAAACATTTCCTGAGTGCCCAGCAACTGGAAATATTATCCAGCACCTAAATCCAGATGCTGGTAAATAGAGTCCAGACTCAGTGTGGTGGGTCTTTGTGGCTCATGGATGCATTGGCAGTAACCATGCCGGGAATGAGTAGCAAAAGCTGAGGGGGCCCAGTAAGCAGTGGGGAGGCTGAGGTCCATATTGCCCAAGGATGGCTGTGGCCTGGGACTGAAAGCAAATGATTTGGGCTGATGCTTGCCGCTCCCGTGGTGATCTGAATAGGCTTCCCCTGATGATAAGTATATACATACTCCATGACTCAAGGATGGGCAGGGCCCAGGTTGCACCTCATGGTGAATCCCAGTTAAGTGCTCCGTTCAAGCACAAGCAAATTGAGAAACCTTCCCTCTGGAGGAAAAGCAGAGCCAAGCCATGTTTGGGTGATGCCACCACCAAGCGGAGTCACACTGAGGGTGGGCTGTGCCCCATCCTGTGACTTGGCGCAGCTTGGGCAGGAGGGACTGAGAGGCTGCAAGATGTTAACGATGCTGCTTCGTTTGGGAGTTCTCGGCTTAATGAAGCGTGACTCAGCACCTCCTCCACCCACCTGAACTGAATAGGAGCCACCAGGGCTGGCCTCCTCTTCCTCCAACATGGCCCATGTCCCCGGCAGGGCATGCATCCCGCATGACTCAGGTCACCCCATCCATGTCACAGCCTCACAATGCACAGTCCCCAAGGAGACTAGCTGGGTGGCACAGCCTGGGAAAGCCATGTGGGCCTCGTGCCACTGTCACACACATGAGCTGAGCTCCTCAACCCTGCCCAAGGGTGAGACAGGGAACAGCAGGAAAAGCATGTTCTGGGAACCCAAATTTCTGCATGGCAGATGTGTCCCCATGTAAAAATGTGCTTGTGTTCTGAGGGAAAACAAAGGGGTTCATTGTGAGATTTTTCATTAAGTTGTACCTCGTGGGAGATATATTCAAACGGTCCCTATTTCTCTTTAAGTCAACTTTACTATATTTTCACCCTGTTATTTGCTTTTTACCAGTAGTTTTTTTTTGGTAGTGTTTATGCTGTGTTTTTTCTTCCGGATGGTTTGTCGTAGATTAACGTTTCTTTTTAATAACTTCCTTCCTTATTTATTTTGCAACAGTTTCCCTTTGGTGGATTTTGGGTTCCTCCCTTCGGATTAACGCAGTAAGGCTGAGTGTAGCGTAGTTGTGGCTCAAGTCAAATCTGAGCACCAAGGTTTTTTTAGGCTTCTCTCCAAAGATTTACATTTTTGCTTGCTTAAAATCTGCAAAACCAGTTCCCCATCTCCTGTACCTGCTCGTGCTGCTGTGTCTGGATATTAGCATCTCTGTCATTCTTGTTTCCTGTATAAAAGTGATGAACTGCCCAATCTGTGTAGTTATAGTGTAAGATAATGGCAAGAGAAGGTACAGGAGAGGAGGTATTTTCCTTCCCTGCATACAGTTGTGCAGTTCTGCTTTGGAAGATATCACCAAACATTTCACAAGGAAAATCTCAAGTTGGTTTTATCAGCAGGTGCCTTTAAGTAGTTTCACTCAACAGTGTTGATTGAGCAGTGATGAAAAAGTCGTGCAAGCATCACTCAATAGAGAGATCATCATCTGACCTGACTTATCACTAAGATACAAAATGCTCAAAATTGTGGTAAATGTCTTCAAGTTCAAGTAATCCACTGCAACAGCAAACTCCCATTTTCTCTCCCCAAGAAAGCAAGGGAATAATGTGTTTTCTCTCCTATGTGTTCTCTGAGCTTGTTTCCATCCATATAAGATGGACTGACAGTGCCCCTGTGTTTCATCCTCAGGTTGTCCAAGGCCTGGTGATTGGAAAACTCACAAGCCGTTGTATGGAGCAGACCCTGCTCAGACTCAGCATCCTCATCTTTGCTGGTGTGGGGCTGGGCATGGTAAGACTTGCTGAGGAGCCATCCACAGGGCCTTCCATCAACATGGTTCACAGGTGGGCAAAGTGCCTACTGGTCACTGGCAGTACCAATGCAGCCTTGCCAACCTGTGTCTGAGGGGCCTGGCCAGCATGGGCTTCTGCAAACACACAGCATTCACAATGATAAGGGGCTGTGTGAGTAATAACTACAGGGATTGCAGAGTAATAATCCCTCACAGAAACCCGTGCATCTGTCCTGAGTCACTGGATTGGCACAGAGGTCCTACCTTCCATCCTCTAATGGCCCCATTTCCTGAACTGCCCAGAAAGTAAATGCAGATTATGGGGAGGAAAACCACTGTGGTTGTACAGCCTGAGACAGCTGAGGATGTTGTCTCATCTTTCTAGGTTTGTTTTACTAATTCCTCCAAGCCTAGAGTATTTGGGGAAGGAGGTAGCAGTAGGAAATAGTTTAGCTCCTCTGCTTTGGTGTTACCCATTACCAGTTGTGTCTGGATGGGTGAGAGGCAGCCTCAGAAGACAGAGAGCTTTAGGAGCTCTGAACCTTTGGGTTTCAGCTTAGAAATGAAGTGATCTGGGGAGTGTAATTCCCATTTTCCACCACAGAGCCAGTGGTAGAGGGATGCATGAAGCCAATGTGGCTATGTGGAAAGGGGAAAGCGGGGAAGGGAAGTTGTCGGTTTGAGAGCTGGCAATTACACCATGCCTGGAGGGCTGTGGACATCCTGACAGCATGGCCTGGGGACAGGGGTCAGCAATAACATCCCATGAGAGCTATTCATAGGCATATGCAGCTGCTGGCCCCGCTGAGCAAAGAGTCCTTATAAAGGATGTGACGGAAGCCCTTTACTTTGTCCCAAGGCATGGTTATGCCCCATCCTCCCTCCTCCCCTCTGGTTCCCAAGCACTGGCTTTTAAGCCTAGCTGCTGAAACTGCAGGGTCTGCCTTCCCTGCCTTAACAATTCTCCCATATCTGCCCTGTTGGAGAAGGCTGCTGTCTGCTCAGCAGAGGGTGGGTGGTCAATAGTACACTCAACCTGACCTAATCCTCCCAGGGCAGCAAGAAGTTATTCCCCAAGACATTCAGCCCTGGGTCTGCTCTTTCTAGCAATTTCCTTCAGCATCCAGCCTGCGAGGACACTTTTACAAGGAAGGGGATCATCACTGCCTTTTTTTCTCCTACCTCTGCTGTGTTGTCCTGCAATGACATTTGCCCTGGCGAGGACTTACTCTTTCCCTGTCTGGATGTTTATGTACCAAATACCCGCTTCTCTGCCTTTGTTCTCTAGTTCCCTAAGCAGGAGTGCCTAGTTCTTAAACAAAACATAGGTAAAGTGCCCCTCCGAGGAGAGAAACCTCACCATGTACAAGTCCAGAGGGGAACTAGGAATAAAGCTCACTATTTCCAAGTCATTATTTAGCAATGGCTCTGGGCTGCTCCATCTTCTGTAGCCAAGAGGTGCAGACCAGATTTTATGAGAAAGAACCCCAGAAAATGAAAGTTCTGGCTTGACCAGTGACCGAGCTGTTCTCCAGCCACAATAACATACCTTGAGATGAGGGTGAGGGCAGAGACTTGCAAGGAAGCGGGAGTTTCCTTTTCATGCCCCAGAGAAATCTATTTATTTGACCAGCAGGGCTGAGAGTTGCTCCAGTTCCGCCGCTGAGGGATCCTCAGCACTTTTGTTTTAAGTATTAAACAGCTGGAGGGATGTCTCCACTAAGAATATGTGCAATAACAAAATCATTACTCTCCCTAATTATGCTCACTAATGTGCACCTTATGGCCGGAAGACCTATTCCAGATTACTGAATTTGATGAATTTATTAATAAGGAAGCAGAAGAACAGGATTAGAAATCCCAAAGGTACAGTATTACATAATGCTCCAGGTTCATTTATTTTGACAGGCTTAGTTTGGTTTTAATTACTTATGATAATGAACTGAAATGCCTTCTCTAGGCTGTTTAGTATAACTAATGGAGGCTTCCTGAAGTACACCGCATGCATCTGCTGCAGAACGTCTCCTTAGGACTTGGACAAGAGACAGAAGTCCTGGGGGAGGGCGCGGGGATGTCACTAATTCCCAGACACTAAAAATACCCAAGGCAGTGCTGGAGAATGTGCTGCCAGATTACAGGGCAGGGGCTGCTCCTTGTTCTGCATCCTTAAAATGATTCCCAGCACACAAATGGTGGAAAAATTTTGGAAAAGAAGGAAAAAAGAGGGGGAAAAAATAGGCCAAAATCAGAGAATGCAAATGAAAACCAGGGAAAACAAGGAAATACAAGAGAAAACAAGGGAAGATGGTGTAATGCAAGGGTAAAGAGTTAGATACAAGGGAAAAGAGGGGAAAGCAAGGGAAAACAGTGGAAAAAGAAAGAAAACAAGGGAAATGTGATAAAGGGGTGGGAATCAAAGGAAAACACGGGGAAAGCAGCAGGAAAAAATGGATGGAAGACCTTGAGATGGCCAAAATGGCACCATCACAAATCAGTTGTGGCTCCCACAATTTACCTAAAAGTCACAGATTTGGCTTTTTCTGGGCTGCTTCTAGCTGCAAAGCTGCTCTCTGTGCTCTCTAATGATCTATGTTCCGCTGTGTCTTGTCACTTAGGCCCTGATAAGGATTGTATGACATTACTGCATCATCGTGGTGCCGCTGGTATTTGCCTTCAGCGTGCAGGGCACCATCACTGACAGCATCCTCACCAAGGCCGTGTCCTCCTCTGACACTGGTAAGGCCATCACAAACATCAAGCATGTCTTTTTCCCTTTTTTTGGGTCCACCGGGTAGTGGTGTTTGAACAACCCTGAATAAACATCTTATTCCCAGACCACCAGGCTTTTATAAGGCCTGGACCTCCATCCCCTTTTGCTCTGCACAAGGTGAAGTCCCCAGTTTGATAGGACTTGTTCTTTGTGAGCACTTCCCTCACAAAGCAGACACTGACCCCAGTGCCATCATCCCTAACTGAGCACCAAGCTGTCTGCGTTGCCCCCTGCCTCATGCCATCCCTGTCACTGCTCTCCCCTTTGGACATATTTCTGTGAACAGTCACTGCATTTCTCTGTGCAATGGGGCACAAATCTTCACACATGCAATATTTCTTCAGTCGACAAAGATACCTCCATGCAGAACCCTACTGAGAATCAGATTTAGAGTCCATTAATGAAGTTTATAAAGCACTTTGGAGGTGCATCTGGATGAAGAGCTTTTCTAAATGTCACTCCAGTGGTTTATTTGTGGAATTGAAGATTGCCTCTACTTGTCCTTCATGGCAGGGGAGTTGGGCTAGATGACTTCTAAAGGTCCTTTTCAACTCAAATGATTCTATGATTTTGCTATGAGTGCTGGGATCCTGCAGTGTTCAGGCACAGTGCTTCCACCTGGGAGAGAAGCCTTGGGACTGCATGGAGGCAAGGGATGGGGTGTGCCAGGAGCAAATCTGCTGCTTCATGGCTTGGAGCAGCACTCATCAGGGACAAGGAATATTGGAGGAAGGGCACCAAGGGGCTCTAGGGTATGAAGAAAGTCTGGAACTCATCCAGATTCTGTTCAAAAGGGCTTTGTAAGGAAAAATGGAGCATTGCTTGGCTGTTAAAGCCAGTCCAGAGGCAAAATTCAGTCAGAGAGGAAAATGGGTTTAGTTGCCTCATCCTGGTCCTCACTTGCGTATGTTCTTACGACAGGATGGGGTAGATGCAGATGGGCAGGATGGAGATGACCCATGAGGTGACAGGAGGATGCTTTTAGATGCTGGGAGAGTATGGGCTCTATTGTGCCCATCCATCCCAGGCTGATGCCATGCCATGTGCTCCTGGATCAAAACTAGGTGTGATGAGGAGGGACACAGCTGGTTAGGAGGATCACAGCATTGGAGGAAATCCATCTGCACTGGTCCTTTGTGCCCCTCGCTCTTGTGACATGCCTTCTCATTGCGGTGTTCCCCAGGGAGGAGGCTCTGTTCCCAGGCAGGGCAGGAATGCCTGACACAGCAGAGCTGTGGCTCTGCAAGCTGCCTCCCTGCAGCAGCTGTGGCGTGGGTGTCCCTGGGGGCAATGCTGCCATGCAGTGCTGTTCCAGCACAGGGGTGCTGCACCCAAAGGGACAGCAGCTAAAGCTTGGCTCCTTCCCCTGCCAACCCAAAACTGGCACTGCAGAGGACCCATCTAAGGCCACTCCTACAGAAGCTCATGAATTCTCCAGAAGAAAACAAAGTGGAAATGATCTCATTCATTTCCCTTTGATTTTTTTTTTTCCCTCCCCATCTTCAAAGGCAGGAAGGGAAAATGTTGCATGGCACACATGTGTGCCGCTCTGCTGTATGTGTACTGGTGGGAGCACAGCCACAAGCCAAGGCAGGCCCACAGTCACACAAGCACTCCTTGTCCCCCAAGAATGGGGGTCTTGTTACTGCTTTATGCATGAAGGCAGGGAGGAAGCAGAGCAGAGCAGTATCCTGGACCCATATCTCGTGATTTGATTTGCACATCAGGAGCAAAGCCTTAGGAGTAGAGCCTGCAGCAATAATACTCTGCCACCGGCATCCCAGCCTGGGAAAGGAAAGAGGAGAGGAAAGGAGAGGAGAGGAGAGGAGAGGAGAGGAGAGGAGAGGAGAGGAGAGGAGAGGAGAGGAGAGGAGAGGAGAGGAGAGGAGAGGAGAGGAGAGGAGAGGAGAGGAGAGGAGAGGAGAGGAGAGGAGAGGAGAGGAGAGGAGAGGAGAGGAGAGGAGAGGAGAGGAGAGGAGAGGAGAGGAGAGGAGAGGAGAGGAGAGGAGAGGAGAGGAGAGGAAGCTTTTTTGCTGGTGTGATGACTTGTTACTGTTAAAGGTCTGAAGTTAACTGGGATCCATCACATGAGTTGCTTGGAAATGGAGCAAGGGCTGATTTATAGTATAGATTTATATATATTATATATATCTCAAAGCTCCAGGGCATCTGACACGAGGGATCTAATTTAAGCCCATTAAATAGAAATTATCTTTCTCAGTAACACATTACAGGGCTGCCGAGGAGAGCCCAGCCTTTCAAGAGGATGAATTTCAGCTCAAAAAAAAAAAAAGAAAAAAAATAAAAAGAAGGAAAAAAAGTGCCTCCTTAATCATGAGAGCCAGTTTGGCAATTGCACGTAGTAATTAGTTTAATTCAAATACCCAGAGGGGGAAAAAAAAATAATTGCAAAACCTGCCCAGAAAGTTTGGTGGTTGTGGGATTGTTCCCATTGGCAAAGGGTCAGGCTGAGGTCCCACCCATCGCTGTTCCCATGCGCAGGAGGAGCTGGGCAGCTCTTCAGGGAGGCTTCCCTCTCTGTATGTCAAACTGCACCCTCAGTTTGGCCTCAGTGCACAAATACTTTAAACATTTTTGACAGAAGTGCAACAGTTCCAGGCCAGTGTGACAGCAACCCGTGTCTGCCTGTCCTCCCACCAAGCTGGGATCATTTCTCCATGGTCACCATACAGATAGCACACTGGGATCCATGCCTTTCAAGCAGGACAGCTTCTCCCCTCTCCTGAATGCCACTAGTAGTGATTCAAGTCATGTATTGGTGGAAAAGTGATGCCAATAACTCAGTATTGGTAGTAAGAATAATAATTGAGAACACCATTTCAGAGTAGGGCCTATGCTCTTTGCATCGCTTGTCCATACTTTGTGTGGGATAATGGAGTTATGGCCTGCATGGTGAGAAGCCTAAGGTCGTGGCTACATCCCATGTGACATCCTGGTGGAAGAACCTGCCCTTGCCCCAGTGGAGGTGCTTCCACTCCTCCTGTTCACCATGCAAATGCATGCTCTGCTGGAAGGAGAACCGGATGAGCCAGGTGAAAGGCTTCCATTGCCATCCACTCCATTCACAAGGCTGTGGGGGTGATCTTATGGGGGCTCAGTCTCTACTTCTGCTTTTAGTTAGCTCTTCTTAAAGATGTAGTAAAGACTTTTCTAGCTCCTGATGCACTCCTAAGAGCTGTTCTTCTGTCCCATGAGAGAAAATACATAGTGATAGCTGCTTGGGTGGGCTGGGACCCCTTGGGTTCCCACAGCTGCTAATTATAATATTGAAAAGGGCTGCATGCTTTGCTTCAGCAGGCTTCAGAGTGTCCCTGGAAACTGCCCCCACCCCACCCCACCCCATCCTATCCTAATGAGTTCAGGAGCATCTCAGCACCAAAGGTTCCCAGAGATGGTTTGAGGCTACTTCCTATCTCAGAAGAGGGAGGCTACTAACCTTCACCCTGACATCTCTCCTAGGGGCCATGCTGGGGATCTGCACTTCTATTAGCCCTTGACAAGGACAGTTGGCCCAACCCTTGGTGTCATTCTGTACAGGCAGTTTGGAGTCTCCTCCTTCAGCTACTTGCAGCTCATTGTCAATGCTGGTTTGTTTGTTTATTTCTCAAAGAGGAAAAGCCCACTGAGAGAGACAAAAAGCCACTACTTCACAAAAGCTGCCTCTTTCTTTTTTTCCACAGAAATAAAGAAAGTAACGTTGTTGTGTATTCTCTAGCATTCTTGTGCTGGAGGCACAACCCTGTGCTGAGCCCCTCCTGCTCTCACTGCAGGCTGCTCATAACTAAATACCTTGCAGCTGCCTCCAATATAAAATCTCATGCAAGAATTAACTGATAGTGACAGCAGGAAGAAGTTACCCAAAGGGAGTTACCAAGTCTGAAGCATTTCCAAAGAGCGCTTTGCAGACCTGCCTGCGAATGGTGCTCAGCACTGCTGGATGCTCTGAAGGGAGTACAGGTTGGTTAGCAGGCATTGAGCCTCACAAGACAAAGCTTCTACAGGTTGTGTTACCCTTTCCAAAAGAGCACAGCTTCTTGGACTGCAGGAAAAGAGCACCTGACACCTTCCCAGGCATTTCACTTTATCTACAGCTGGGGGCAGGCAGCAGCAGGCAGAACATCATGGTATGGTTGCAGGGAGTTCTTGTGCTGTCTTTAGGTGCCATTACTCAATTACAGGGGCAAATATCCCCCAAAAAGCCCTGACTGAGCACATGAAAGGCTCCTGCATTCTCTCACTGGCCCTCAATGCACTTTTCTTCCATGCTCTTCCCTGCAGAGGGATTACCAGAAGCTTCTTCACTCCACAGCCCCATCCAGGCCCCTGCTGCCTTACAGCCCCCACACCGCACCACAAACAGCACCCACATAGCCACCACACTGACATATGTAGTAATAAAAAGTGAACACTTCAAGTAATTTATTTGGAATGGACATATTAATGCAAAAGCAATATTATGACCAATAACTGCTGAAAGACATTCATCAAAATAAATACAAATATAGATACTACAAATAATTTAAACCGTGTCGAACACCACCAGTCAGTGTTGAATCTTCCTTGTGTCTCATAAATAGGAGAGAACCGTTCGCGAAGCCGCGCCACCCAAAGCACGTGGGCGCTTCGCTGGAAGTCCCATATGAAAGTCTTTGGTTTTTTTTCTTTATCAAAATGCATCTCAGGCGAAGCCCAGGGCTCTTTGCTCAGCAGCCTTCACAGGCCTTGGAGAACACCAAGCTGCTCTCAGCTATCTTCCACGCTTTCCTTCATTGGTACCCTGTCCCTTTTCAGTCCAAGACACTTGCTGTGGTTTACCATCCAGCGGTACGCTCTGAAGGCAGCAAGAGGAAGCAGGTTAGTTAAATGAAAGGGTAAGGAAAAAAAAAAAAATCGCAATAAAGGGCTCTGAAGGGAGAGGAAGCACTCAGCACTTATCACGGCATTCGCGGCGTCACTATAGGGCGTTCCGCAAGAAAAGTGCTGCTGAATGCCATTTCCTACTCCGATAACTCTCCGCCACAGACACGTGTTTGCCTACCGCTCAGAATTCCCAACACTGTGCCCATCTCCCACCCGGAACTCCCAGCACTGGGTTCGGGAAGGGTGAATGAGCCCCGTGAGTCGGGCACAAGAGCTGCGGGCACAGCACACGCTGCGATCAGGGTGCGGCACCCGGCTCTGCGCTGGGAAACACGAGGAACAGCTGTGGGAGCCCTATTGCCTTGCTGCGGCACCACCTCTCCCCAAAGCACGGTGTGTGGGGGATACAGAGGTAAGGACGGGTGTGCAGGAGTCAGAGGTATCTATCTCTGTGAATTTGTTAAGGGTGGGAGGAATGGAGGGGGGGGTGAGCTCACCTGAGGGCTCAGGGCGCCCGGGCCAGCCGCCGCTCCTGGGTACCCGCTGCCTGCTCCATCTCCTGGCGGCTCTTGAAGTCCTGGATGGCCCTCTTGTTCTGGAAGTCGATGAGGGCCATGGTGATGGAAGCGTTCCAGCAGCTCTGGTCCGGGCACCGAAAGTCAATCTCCTTGCGGTCCTTGGTGACGATGGTAAAGTAGATGTATTTGCCTGTGCGCTCCACGCAGTCCACCTTGAGGATGGAGCCGAAGCCCAGCTCCTTGCCCTTGGCCCGCTTGTGCCCGTCGGGAAAAAGGCTGAGGCTGTCCTTGGTGAGCACTACCAGCTTCTTCTTCCACAGCTGGAAAAGGCTGTCGCTCCGCTTCTCCAGCTCGCCCTCGCGGATCACTTCTGCTTGCATTTTC
The DNA here is from genome assembly GCF_054131305.1 of Coturnix japonica. Lineage (NCBI taxonomy): Eukaryota > Metazoa > Chordata > Aves > Galliformes > Phasianidae > Coturnix > Coturnix japonica. The sequence continues at coordinate 19,536,577 of NC_140667.1, read as the reverse complement.
ATCCTCCCTCCCTCGTTCCTTCCCTCGTCCCTTCCTTCCGTCCTTCCCTCGCTCCCTCCCGGCTCCAGCTCCCCGGGCTGCGCTGCTCCCACCGCGTCTCGGACGGCAATGACTGAACCCGGCCTCGCCGGGACCAATTTATTGCAATGATTCAGCGCCGGGCGCCTTCCGGTGCCTCCCTCGGGAGTCAGCCCGCCGCCCCCTCGCCGCTCCGCCTCCCGCCCGCCCCCGGCCGCGGTGTGAATTCCGCTCCGCCCCGCCGGGTTGGGACCCACGCGGGAGCCGAGCGCTATCTGTATGGTGTTGGACGCCGGCCTCACGGTACGTTCGTGCCTGTGCGCCCGTTGTGTTTCCATGATGGACCTCACCTTGCAGCTCACCTCTTCTCCGAAGCGTGCTCAGCCCCAGTGCCATCTCCCCCCTCCTTAGGAGCCCCACAGATGCCTGATTAGGACCCCCAGCCTCTAATTCGGGTCCTGGCCAAGTCATTTAACTTCAGCTCCACACCCGTGCAGCATCACCGTGAAGCCTTCCCTCACGACCTCCCTGGGGACCCCACGTACCCAGCTCTGCACCAGTACTGCCCACCCTTATCGTTCTCATTGTCCCCCACAGTCACTGCATTTACCCCATTTTCTTCCCCTTGACCCGCTTCCCAGGGTCGGTTCCATCATTTCCTAGGGCCTGGCCATTGACCACTGCCATGAGGACACTGGCATCAGGAGGTGGCACACAGCAGCACTGGCATCCCTTCCTTTATGCGCTGCTGATTTTGCCACTCTTAACAACACTGTTTTGCCTGATCCAGCACCACAGCCAACAGCAACCGATTTATCTAGCTTTAGCAAGATTTAGCTATACCTTTCCAAGAGAATGGCCCAGATTGACACTATCTGGACAAATGCTACTCTGGCCACTGAAATGTCAAAATTCCTGCCCAAAAGACCGTGTAAGAGTGAGGGATCTGAGGTGGTTGGACCAGAGGTAGAGCCTAAGCTGAGTTTTCGTTATTATTATTATTATATTGTTCTAAAAAGGGGTCCAAAATGCAGCAGGGGAGGGTCTTTGTGCACAGGAAATGGGACACCACTTCAAACAGAGCAATCTGGCAGGAAAAAGGAGAGCTAGAAGGAACAGCTGCAGGAAGGCCCCGGGTCTGGAAAGCTACGGGACACAGCATGTCTGTGCACACCTTGCTTCAAACGGTCCGGTGCAAAGCAAAATCTGCTTTTCAGTGAGGCTCACACCTGCGGCTGGGGGTCTGCAGCCTCCTTTTGGGGTTCGTCTTCCTGCTCTGGCTTTCATCAGGGTGATCTGCACCGATCCATCATACTGAGGAACACAGAACTGTCAGCGTGTCATAGTACTGAACTCAGAGCACTGCTATTAAAAAGATATGTTGTCAGGGGAATGTGTAGGCAGCTCAGCTTAGGAAAAGGAGAAAAGTGTCTGCATTGCCTTTAAGATAATAGGCGTTAATGAATCAGTTGAGGAATTGATGAGGAGTTAACAGCTCTTGGCACCAGCATCTGAGATGTGTGATGTTCCCAAGCACAGTTTGACTACACGTGGGTGTCCCTTCCTAGAATAAAACAGAATTGAAGCAGCATCCACATCCACCTCCCACCTGCAGAACCCAGCAGGGTGCTGCCACCTCCCTCTGCAGCACCCGTCTCCCAACCTACAGGAGGCCTTGTTGCTGTGTGTCATGGTGCAGTGCATGCTCCAGAACTGGGGTTTGGTCATCGTTTCAGTTATTTGGGTTTGTGTATCCTCCCGCAGGCAGAAGCGGGTTGCCTTAGTTACACAAGTCATGGTGACAGCACAGCAGCTATATGGGCGGCTCTGGAAAGGATGCTGCATTCAGGTCTCACACCAAGAAAAATGAAAAATATAATCTTTTTTTGAATGAGAAGATGGTGATTTTTCTCCTCTGCAGCTCTCCCCACACACCCTGCAATGGGGTCTCCAGCGGGTGGTAGTGATGCATTCAGCCCAACCCAGCCCAACATCTCCCCCCTGGGGATACGGGGCTCCCATCAGACACATCACCCCTTGCTCACGCCCTGCATGCTATAAGCGTTTCCACTGCTGTAATGTTATTTTTCCTGTTGCTATTTAGTTGCTGTGATCGTAGTGATGTGCGCATCCCCTGTGATGGGTCTGTGCTGGGCAAGGACAACAGCTTCAGCCAGCATTACCCCAGCAGGAAGTGGAGAATTGAGGCCATATGATTTTATATACATGTTTTTTTTATCTTAATGATTTCCTTTCCTTTAAACCTGACATCTGTAGGAGAAGAAAAGCCTGCTTACAGGCTTGAGGTTGTAATCCTGCCAGCTGAAGTCGATTAGTAATGGGGAAACATACGCTCTCGCCTCGTAAACTGCTGCCTTCCGAGTTTCATTGCTTGTGTCAGAGGGCGGCTGTACCCACAGTCACCCATGGCAATAGATTAGTGAGCATCAGGTCCCTTGAAATCCTGGATTAAAAGGAGCAACACACAGAATAGCTGCGAACTGGGAGTGTGGAGCTGGAGAAACAGCAGTGAGGAATGGCATTTTGTCATGCTTTTCACATATATTTTTCCTTTTTTTTTTCTTTTTTTTTCTTCACATTTTCATGTCCCTTTATATATATATATACATGTGTGAGTGTATAATGTAATGTACATGTGTGAGTGTATCATGTAATGTGCGTATTCCTCAAGTACACTGTGAAATTTAGGGTTATGGTTTGTTATCATCCTCCACCCTCACGAACATCCTGGCCCAAGCGATGCCATCAGCCCGGGCAGAGCAGCTCAGGTCTCAGGGCAGAGCTGGGCGAGGCAGGGGCAGATGCTTTTGTCCTGGGGCACCTCACTTGGGATTGTCTCAAAAAGACAGATGGAGGCCACCAAGGCTGTTTGTTTAATGATTACAGTAAATGAAATGCAGCAGGGCTGGAGCTTTTCAGCTGGTTTGGGGCTAACTTAAACAAGGGCAGCAGCGGAAGCATCTTTCCTCAGTCTGCCAGAGTTCTGCATGCCGTACACAAGCCATGTATTAATCAGCAATATCACGTAGCCCCAGTTGCTCAATTTACTAATATTTATCTGACTAAGACTCCTTTTTCCAAAGCAGCTTGAACATGTTTCATCCCACTGACTCAGTGTGTTGCCGCTGTGTGCTGTAAACTGCTACACACCGTCATGAAAGCATCGTGAGGGGCCGGGGGCAGAAGGAGTCATCTCCAGGAAGCCGGTCCTTCACCGGGCTCCCAGTGCTGCAGCCATACAAGGGCATGAGCACTGAACCCACACGGGCACGTTGGGTCAATGCAGCGGTTACAGATGTGTGTGCATGTTTGCTTCTGCCCAGAAGTTGTCTCCCCATCCGTGACACACTGAGTAATTTAGTGATAGGATGAGAGGTCGGGGCCTCAAGTTGCGCCAGCAGAGATTCGGGTTGGATATTAAGGAAAGTTTCATCTCAGAAAGAGTGGTGAGGCACTGGCACAGCTGCCCAGGGAAGAGGTGGAGTCCTCATCCCTGTTCAAGAACAGTGGAGATGTGGCACTGAGGGATGTGGCTCAGTGGGCATGGTCGGGATGGGCTGGGGACTGGACTTGATGTTCTTAGTGGTCTTTTCCAGTCCTAATGACTGCATGATTCTGTGACCCTGTGTGGAGCACGTGCTGCACATCTGGACATCATGCTGGTGTTTAGTCTGAGTACAAAAGTAAGAAGGTTTAAAAAAGAGGCTCACATTTCCTGGTCTCTTGAGCACTGGTCATTGTGCATGGATCTCACCAAATGCTCAGATCCATGGGTCTTATCCCATGTGAGACCTGAATACTTTGAGACATTAATCTGTGCCAGTAGGTTAGCACACAGCCCTGGCTGCCATGGGACAGGATGTGACCCACTGCTTCTCCTTCAGTGAGAGCCAAAACGGTTGAGGACGTGGGAACACTGATGGCTTGCCCTGAAATACACTGCATTTACTGGAGTGCCCTGGACATTTGGTCACCCAGTGAGCCCAGGAGATGCTTTGGGCTACAGCTCATGATTTTAACAAGGCGGGACATTCCCAAACCCCATCCTGATAGCATAAATATTTGGGCAATCTTTATTTTGTGGCAACGGTAATAAATGTCAGAGACCTCAGCCCTGATTGACATTGACGTACTCTGTGCACATTAAGTCTGCAGAGGTCCCACATGGTGCCAGTCAGGCTGCAGCTGCCTGTTGTGCTGTCAGTTCACCTTTTATTACCCTGCTGTGCTGCAGTGATAGTATTTACTAGAGACCATGAAGAGCCAGGCCTCGCAGCAACACAGTGAATTGTAGATCACCACTCCAGGCACCCTGCCCCTTTTCTGCAGCCAGTAAAGTGGCTTTGAGTCATCTTTGCCTCTTTTCATCTGTGTGTAGAGATGCTTCTCGTAGGAGATCCTATGGGTGGCTTTGGCCAACAGCTGTGAGCGGGACATAATTTGTTGTGTATTACAAATTTATTCTCTGGTGTAGAGACACCTGCAAACATGCCAAACTCAGTGGCCAAGCAGAGGTGCTGAAACAACCCCGAATGTGTCCCATTTCCCTGCAGGTCCCTGCTGTGCCACCCACAGCCACACCAACACACTGAGGTCATATGGACATGACAGACCTCATTGCAAACCTCATGGCAGGGATGAGGAAGGGTGAGACGTGCTCCTTGGGGCTTTCAGCACAGCCAGCACTGACGGCTGTGTGTGCCCCAGGCCCCCTCCCAGCTGTCCCACTCATGGGCTGAGCTTTGTTCCATTTTTGGGCTTTATTTTTTTTTCCTCATTTTTTTTGAATCATCAGTGAGTAAACTTTATGGGTAAACACTGAGAACAGTTGCCAGATCGCCTCACCAAAAGATCAGCAAATGCGAGGCGGGGGAAGGATGATGAGGTCATGTAACTGCCAAGATTTGGGTTATTTCCCATTTCCAGCCAGGCTGAGGAGTAATCCCAAACCAAACTCTCAAGCACATTATTTCCAGCTATCTCACTTTCTCATACATATATTTATATATGCTCTCTATGCATCAACTTTAGTAGCTTCAAGAAAATCATGGAATGTCTTGGCTTGGAAGGGATGTCAAAGCCCACCCAGTTCTAGTCTCCTGTCATGAACAGGGCTGTTCCCTACCAGCTCAGGCTACCCAGGGCCTCATCCAACCTGGCCTTCAGCACCTCCAGAGCTGGGGCACCAACGGCTTCTCTGAGCAACTTGAACCATGGGAGAAAAAGAAAAAGGATCATCAGAGATATGTACTTCCCCTGACTTTGTTTGACTTTCCCAAAGCTCACCTGCCCCAGCTGCGTAGCCTGCTGGCTTCCCACCGCCCCAGCTAATAGCTCCCAATGGAGCTACCTTGTGAAAGCTGGATCTGTTTTTTCTTCCTGTCGGTTACTCAGATCCTCTTGTGTTTGAACACCCGGCTCCACCTTGACAAATATTTGCAGGAGGTAGCTCAGGGCACGTCACAGCCCCAGCTCTGCGGCTGTGCTGGGGTGGGCTCAGTGCTGGGGGCTGCAAAAATCAGTGGTGAGCTGTGATTGCAACACTGCGCTCCACACAGCCCTCATTTCACACAGCTGTGTAATGGGTGGGAAACTGTAGCCTGTATGGAGTGGATGACAGGATGGGATCTGACACCTGGTGCAGAAAGTGACACCTTAGACCAGCTTTAAACACACAAACTGTGCAATGTCCTGAAAAAGTCCTAATGCTGAGCCTCTGAGTGCTCCAACTTACTGGGCCAAAAGCCTAGCAGTTAACCCCCAATTACCAGCTTCCTTGAAAAGAGGTTTCCTTTAGGGTGACACTCATAGAGTAGAACTGAGCCAGTTCTACTCAGCCTGCAGTGAGTTTAATCCAAGCTTTTCCAGGGCCACTGTAACCAGAGGGGGTTCCGGCAGTAGGAATACAATACTGCAAATCCCTTAGCTTTAATATTCAACAATTAATTGAATTATTATGGTTATTAATTATGTTGTCTACATTATTGTTAGGTCACTGTTGTTGTTATTATTGAAGATTGTAACTATTGTGCTCCTACTCAGATCAGAGAGCAATACCAACACGCCGATCCCACAGGCTGCCAAGCCTCGGAGCTGGGAAAGAAACTCCGGGTGGAGAAAAAAGAGTTAAGGCTCTTGGCAGGCGTCGGAATGACTCAGGCATTCCTTCAGCTTTAATGGGGCAAGAGTCAAAGTCACAGAACTGGACGGATTTCCCATAATTGGACAACCTTCCCCAGAAATGAACACTCAGGCTTGCATCAGCAGTGGCGAAGGCTGTGGCTGGGTGCGGGTGGCCGGGTGGGACACGGAGCTAAAATGTCATGGCTTTTGATGCAAGTACTAGCACGGGTAGGACAGGGTGTTCTGGGCATGGACAGAGCTTGGACACCCCTTCACAAACACGTGTGTTTGTTTGTCCTGCTTAGAGGTGGCCAAAAAGGAGTAAATGAGAGAGCAAACCATTCATTTTCAGAAATAGTGCCAAACGAAGCCAAAGCTCCTGGCACTTAACCCCACCAGCCCAGGGCAGCAGGCTTCATGGCCAATGTCCCCTGGAGACCCTGAGGAGCAGAGCTGCTCAGAGGCAGGAGGAGAAGTGCCAGCTTTCAGTGTGCCCATCTCCCTCCCTCCTTCCCCTTTTTCCCCCCACCTACTACTGCCAGAATGGCTCAGTCCCTAATCCCGGCCTTCCCTTCTTGACAAGCACCATCTCCCACGCATGATGATGGCCACAGGTACTTGGTGGAGCTCTGCCATTCAGGATTCATTTAACCACCCATCAATTAGCACCATGTGGCTCGTGGCTCTGCCAGCGATCAGCAGCAAGGGCTGTGCTTTGCCAGTGCCAAGAGAAACCCGGTGTCCCATGGGGCAATAGCAACACAGGTTTGTTCCCAGTGCCCTGGGTGGGCAGCACGGTGTCCCTGGTGCTGGGTGTTAGGGTCTGGCCGCCCTATGAGCACATTTCTTTGCAGAGTGACAAGCCCTCAGCCCAGCCCTGCCTGTACACCCATAGCCGATAAGAGAAGGAGCCTGCCCCTTATCTGTGGTGACTCAGCTGCTTCTCCTTCACTTACCCTCCAGAGGCCTGGAAGGATCACACCTGCTGCCGGAAACCCATTTTTTTTCTTTGGGGACTTCAACCTTCACTTGCCACTTATCACCAATCAGTGCTTCTCCTTCATGCGGGACTTTTTGATACAGCCCTGACATAGCCTTCTCAATTGGCAATTATGTCATGATTATTCAGGAAAAGGCAATCCACTCCAGCAGATCCATACCCTGAATGTTTTGTTGCCATGGAGGAGAAACACCTTCCCACGCAATGTGTGCCCACTGAGTCACTGCAGCCACACCATGATGGCACCACCGAGGGAGGAGGTTGTTTTATCCCATGAAAAAGTCCCTTTATTTAGCAGCACCTTCACCCTCAACATGACGTACTTCCAGGGCTGGGAGTGCTACTAGGCCGTGTCTTATCCCAGAAATACCTTATTTTTGTGAAGGCGCTCAGGGGACATCACTGTCAGGAGCCTGGGATGTGTCACATCATTGTGGTGGCCACATGGGGTGAGTACTTGGGTATCCCAAGAGGGGCACCAGGATGAGGATGCAGATGATGATGGTTACCCTGGATGATGCCCGGATTGGCAAACTGTGGGGTACAGACCCATTGGCCCATCCACTATAGCAAATTCAGGGCAGGCGCTGAGGCTGCAATCAATAGGAAATGGGGGTATGGGGCTGATGAGCTCCGTGGGAGGCAGTGACAGGCGGAGAGGAAAGCCAGAAGAGCTTTTATCTGCCCCACCCTTCTGAGGGTGGAGGCTGCTGGATCTGGCCCAGCTCTCGCACGTTGCTTCCGTTCAGGCTTTGTTTGAAGAAAAAAAAAAAAAAAGAAAGAAAAAAGAGCAGGTTTCACTTCTTGGCTCTAGGAAGCACACTGGCCCATCGGGCACACAGCCGGGCAAGCAGCACAGTGTGACTCAGCCCTCCCAAGTGCAGCCTGCAATGTGGCCCAGCTATGTTTGCCAAGCAACTGAATCAATCATTGCTCAGAAGGAGACCTTGGACCTCGCTTCCTTTCCTTTTTATTCCCCTCCCTTCCCCTTTTCCCATTTTATTTTTCACTGTTCCACGTGTGACCATCCCAGGTACATGTTGGGGAGCCACCAGCCTGGGCAGGGGACGTGGCACACTAATGGGAGCCACGGAAATCACCTGTAGAGAGACTGTGTGCAAGGAAAACCCCCAAATCAAGGCGGGGGGCTATGCTTGGCCATGGGGTTAGTTGTGCAGCTGCTCGAGGTGGCTCCAGTTGCAGGAAGAAGAAGAGACCTGGATTGCAAGGCCCAGGATGGAGGGCTGCAGGAGGCCATAAGGTCTTCATGCTTCTCATAGAGGCACAAGACCCTCCTGGCTGCCCTGATGGCATGGTGTGGGGCAGAGCGAGATGTGTGGGCATCATGGGATCCTGTTGCTGCGGGCTTGCGGCTCCTCCCCTAGCAGCAGCCAGCCCGCGTTTCACTCAGATGTTTCTGGGATGTGCCGTGTGTGGGGAGGCATCGGTTTGGCTCTGCAGGGATTTTTGGTTGGGTTCTTTTCCCTCAGCCGTTCGCTGCCCCTTTGATGTTCTGCCTCCGACACCACAGCTCGCCTGGGGCGCCAGGGCTGGATCCGAAAGCCCCGGTGGCGTGTCCAGAGGCAGCCGGCTCCCATCCGCTCCCCCCGCATCCCCTGAGCGGGGCTGGGTGGAGCCCCCCGACACCCACCGCACTCCCTGGCACTGCCTCAGGGCCACGCTCGCAGGGGGCCGGCCCCCCTCCCCACCCCACCACCCCCTTTAATTAAAAATTGAAATCACATAATTACCTCTTCATTAAAGCCAATTAAAGCTGGCTGACGAGGGAGGTAGGCGGCACATTTTGCAACTCGCCGCGGAGATGAGACAGTGCGCAGCTCAATTACGGCGTCTGTTTGCTTCGCCTCAACCCCACGGCTTCACCGGGGCTCGCTTTGAAAGCAGCTCCGGGTGGTCGGGGAGAAAGGCCGGGCAGCCTCGCCTGCTTATCATCACCTTCCTCCTCTTCTATCTCCTCTTCTTCCTCCCCATCTGCCCCCTTTGTCCCTGCAGATGCAGGAGGGCTGCTCTAAAGCCATGGCCAGCAAAACCCATGCAGTGATCACCCTGCTCAGTGTTAGGAATCGGCTCAGCCTCCAAAGAAGTGGGACACCTCCTCCAGACCCCACAGCAGGAGGTGACATGGTGCCCCAGCCCTGTCCCCTGCCTCCACCACCCCTTTAGCTCAGGCAGGAGCTCCCATCCATCCCGCAGCCCCAACGATTTGCAGCCCACTGAGCTCCACCAGTGTTGCAGCTGCAGCCAAAACCTCAGCACTGTGCTTTACTCTCCTACTGCCAGCTGTGAAATGCCTGAGAAAGCAGCCCTCATTCGCACTTTGCTGCACACACTGCACTTGTCTACATTTTGACCTGAACCGTGCTTATTAAACCTATTTGCGTGTGTGTGTAATAATAGTCCGGCATCCTTTGTAGGTGATCTTTCTTTCCAAGATCTCCTTTTTGATCTTTTCATAGGCTAAGCAACAACTCATCCTATATAAATCTGGGATTGAAAGGACGTAATTTGTTTTTCCTTGCTTTTTTGAAGCGGTGAGAGATGAAACGGCTCAGGGGAATGTCAGCAGTGGTTGTATCTTAATTGGTTTTTCTCTGCATCAAAATGCCTTGAACTATTCACTCGTGCACAGCAGCGCCGTGCAACCTTTCTGCCTCTTCCAACAAGTTATAGCCCATCTCCCACTTGAGGTGTTTTCACTGTTCGTGGCACTGACACTAATTCTGCACCCACTCCTCCTCTTTCCGTCCAGGCGTTTCAAAGACTTCCAAATGCGCCTTAAGCCAGGAGCGTGAAAGGAAGAAGGAAGACTACGTAATTGGGTGAAATTAGGAAAAAAAAAAGGGAGGGAGGGGAGAACATCTTGCAGCCTTTCCCTCAGCCCACGCACTGGTTTTCCCCAACACAGCGGCTGGGTGCACATGGCCAACTTGTGCTCCTGCTCTCCTGACCTCAGGTTTTTGCCTGCAAGTGTGAACTTCCCTCTGTCAGCCAAGGCCAAATCACAGCAGTGAACCCCTCTTTTCCCCCTAAAAGCTGGGCAACTGTGCAACAGCTGCATTTCATAGAATCATAGAATCACAGGATCGTTTGAGTTGGAAGGGATCCTTAAGGGCCATCTGGCCCAGTTCCCTGCAGTGAGCAGGGACACCTACACTAGATCAGGTGCTCAGAGCCCCTTCCAGCCTGACCTTGGATGTCTCCCTGGGCAACCTGTGCCAGTGCCTCACCACCCTTACTGCTAAAGACTTCTTTCTGCTTTGCAGGATGGTCCTTTAACAGCTCACAAAGAGTAGAGACCAATGGTTCTTCCCAGCGTCGTGCCATTCTGTTTAGTTTCTGCCCCAAGCAAAGGCAAAATATTATCACACATATTATTTTCCTTTGGGTCACATTGCATAATGAGCACATTCCTTTCCATCCCGCTTCCCTTTCAGTCCTTTAAGCTGGGACAGCTTTGGTATCAGCAATGCTCAGCCTGTGGATGCTGGAGGCAGAGAAGGGGTGAGCAGCAGAAGGATGCATTGCTGCAGGTTTCCCCTTTCAGAGGGGAAAACTCTTTGTCAGGATTTGGGCTTTTTGCAGGGTGCTGGCAGGAAGGTTGGTGTGAGCTGGCAATGGGAGCCCGTGCTCACCGGGTTTCATTCACCTGGGTTGGTGTATCTGGATTCCCACGGTAAAACCCGGCGGGTAATGAGGCTTGTGCAAGAGCGGGGCAGCTGGGTGGAGCAGCTCGCTTGTGTAAGGGCGAGGTGAACAATCAGAGAGGGGACCGGTCTGCAGGTAACGCTGGCACTTGGTGAACAGCTCAGCCTTCATTCACAGGATGCTTCATTAACAGCGCACAGCCTCGGAGGGGTTCATTCAGGTATTTAGATCCTTGCTTTGAACCCTTGTCAGACCTGAGTGGCTGACAGCGCTTGTTATCCTCGGCCCACGAGAGGAGGGAGGTATTTAGGACACGGTGTGAGCACATGAGGAAAGGGCCTTGCCTGCTGCGGGTGGTGTGACCACGCTGCCTGGGAAAGCAGCACCTCCACTCATGGGTCACAGCCATGGCACGGAGCTGGGCAGATGCCAGGAAACAGCACCTCCCTGGCTCTGCTTCGGAAATCAAGAGTCTGATCCATCGGAGGTGGCAGAGCTTTGTGGGGTTTTTCCTCTTTTTAACAGCTTACAGAAAGCGTTGCCATTTGCAACAGCTTTCTAAGATGATCTGCAGGAGGCCTCACACATCACATCCTCCAGCAGCTGTGCATCAAGGGCCGTGGCACCAGGAGGCGTTCAGCAGTCCCAAGGCTGTGAGAAATGTAACATGGGGGAGAAGCGATCCTCACATCTCTCCTAGGCTACACTTTGTGTTTATAGGCTCAGCTGGAAGGGCTGCCTCCTAGTTCACCGAGCTCTAATCATTTCCCAAAAGGATCGAGCTGAGATGCTTCAGAAAAAGGCACAGATGAGTTCATAAGGTTATGTGCTAACGCCGGGTAGCTTCAGGCCGCCTGAGCATGTCTGACATCTCAAGCTTGCCTTCTGAATCACCAGATTCGCAAGGAAGAAGCGATTTCCTTGTGCCACAACCAGCCCAACCTCTCCCTGTGTGTGCTCCAGCCACACCGAGCTGGCTTCCTGCAGGAGAGCGTTGGCCTGGAGCTGCCATCAGGGCAGTTTCCCTGAGAATGAATTTATTAAGTTTCCTTTACTTTAGAACAGGAAAAGCTTGTTTCAGAAGGAGAGTGGAAACTTGCAGAGCCTATTTTAATTCTTCCACCTACCACAAAGCCTAACCAGGTGGTAGCCAAACCCAGATAACTGAACTCACTGAAATTGGCCTGGAAGACAGCATCAGCCATCAGCCATCTCAGCCACCGTGTCCCACAGCCCCTAACCCTGTGCCAAAGCCCCCGATAAACCACCATCCCTGCTTCCTTTCTCAAGAGCCATTTCTTTCTTTGTCTCTGTAGCTGCTGAAACTCAGACCAAGTCGGCCCAGTGTGCTCCCACAGGCTGAACCCGTTCCTTCTGTTCAGTTGCTGCAATGGTTAGCAGGCATGGATGGAGACTCGCTTTTGTAGGTATCACCTCACCATTTTTCCAACTTCCTGCTTTGATTTTGCATAAGACCTGATGATTTATTTGGCTTCAGGCAGTCTTCAGAAAAGTCTTTTTTATTTTTTTTTTTTAGCTTTTCAGCTGCAGTTTATGTCTATAAATAACGATCTGAAAACAGATGAGAGTTTATTAAGGGCTCATCATTATCAAGTAGATCAGTAAGGGTAAGGCAAGGCTTGGTTCTGACAAGATCAGCTCTGTTAGGCTGTCCCAACTGGTGCTGGCGCTGCTTTAACCAAGCCCAGCTCAGCTTTCCCACTGCTTTCCCATCTCGCTCGTCAGCCTCATTACCCACTCATCTCATTTGCTCCTCCTGAATGCTGGCACATTCACTCTCTGTGTTCTGGAACTTCCCGTTTTCTCAAAACTGAAGCCAGCCTTTAAGGATTCATGCACATAAATTACACAAGTGTGCGAATGTGCAGATGTTTATCTCCAGGTAGCAGCACTCCTGTTTAACCATGTAGTAGAAAGTACACTTCTGCTGTCATAAAGGAGTATCACTCCATTTCTTCTATTTATATATAAATACATTCGACAGCCAGTCAAACAACTACCTGATGCCCCTGACATCACTAACGCTGCTATTAGGCAGTTTGTGTGCGTGCAGAGACTCCAATTATTCCTGCTCTTGACAGCCATAAATCTACACCAGACCCAGTGCTTTTCTCTTCCACACTCCCCCCACCCCACATTGCTCTGTTCTGCTTTACACATAGAACTCTACAATGTAATTTTTAGGTAGGCTACTTTTCTCTTGGTGAGCTGCACGCTCGCTCATTCCAGAGCTGTGTCAGCCATGCCCTTATTGCAGATCTCAGAACCAACTTACAAAAAGCAAAGGGAGTTTCACGGACCCTTAGAAGCGTTATGGACCAGACAGGCACCAAAAAAATCAATGTTTCACAACTTTAATAGAATATTCTATCTATTCTGTACAAATTGAAAACACTGTATTAAGTTACAAATGTTTAAGGTAAGGCTGGAGCACTCTACACGCCTGGTCACAGTGTTGATACAGCTGCTATTCAACTGCTGCCAGAGGCTGGCAATGGATGCTGAAACTAGAAACATGTACCTGAAGTGCCGCACAACAACAGAAAGTAGTTTTGAAGACTTCAGAGCTTTAAATAAAACAAACCGTGGAATGAAATCATTTCAGTGTTGCAAGTAAGACACCAAAACTTCAGATTTATTGAATTGGATTTCGTTAAGCTTCTGTGTTCAGAGTGTCAGGTCTTTCCATGCTGGACACTAAGCAATGAGACTACTGGGATTTTTCTGGTTCTTTGGCTGCAACCCACTTCCATCGACAGCAACAGTTTGGCCTTTACGTTTCGCTCTCCATCCAGAAGGGTCGTCATTCTGATGTAAGTTCATTTCTTCTGTCTAGGCTACTACATTGAGACCAATTAAAAAAGAATTTGTTTTACAAGTACCCATATTTTATGCAAAACAGGAAGAATATTTTCAAGTATATTAAAAACTATTACAAAGCACTAATTCTGTCAAAGTACTTACAAACATGAATAAATAAATAGTAAGATGAACAACTAAGTCTCAAATATGACACCCCCTTCCATGAAGTAAAATTACTTCAATTCAATTGGTTTTACTGAGATAATAAATATGACACTTAAAGCTGCTCAAGCACTAGATCGATTTGTAGGTTGCAAGAAACATTAAAAAAGGGGGGAGGGGAACTAGCAAAAAGTTCATATTGCTCTGTTTCAGCTACCATACATGTAACCCATTCACTTTAGCTTCTCAGCACGTTGCTAACTCCACAATTTTCAAGGTTAACAAGAAAATGGAGAATCTTCACTTGGTAGTCTGGACTGTCCCCCTATGCATAGGGCAAAAGGCTCTAAAGGCCTGCTGACATACTAAGCTACAGTGTACCAACGGCTGTAGAGTGTGCTTTATTTAAACCTCTTATTTCCCAAATGCATTGAAGTTGCCACTGTACATGTTAAGCAATAAAGAAAAGTTAGTGAAAATCATGCATTTTAAAACAAATTAATTTTAAGCATTGTTAATAAGATTGTGCTGCAGCGATGAAATATCCTGAACTGCAGGCCAGGTATCCAAATATTTGTTACATGTTGTTCAAATATCACTTTGAAGTGGTATTTCCTTATTACTGTTGTTTGCATTCAGCAGGTTGGCTGGAATCTTTCTGTTTAAATGGAAAAAGAAGAAAAGTTACAAAACAAAAGAGCGTGCAATAAAGCGCTTCAATGAATAAAATAATTGGAGTACAAGGTTTTAAACTAACTAGAGAACATTAACATACAAGAAAAAGGTTACATGTAAACTCAGGTTAGATAATAAAGGTCTAAACAGCAGTCACAATTTCTTTTACCCTTCCCCCCCCCCCCATATCTGCTTGATACTTTATACTATTGCTTAACCTACACTTGCATTCTCTAAACTCTATCCAGAAAGCAAATCATTTCCTATTCCTCCCCAACCAGAGGCTCAGTTTGACTTCCAGTTCATATTAAGCTGTTAAGCAAAAACTGCCATCTCCCTCACCAACCTGGAGGAGGGAAGCAAGCAGCAAAGTCAAGCTGCTTATTTTGCAGCATGACTGAGTTTTCACTCGACAGCCTTGCCCTTTCTGTTCAGGTGATAAATATGTCATTAATGTGCTGGTTTCTTCCAGGTTCTGCATCACCAGCAGGTAACTATTCAACAATTTAAACACCAGGCAAGAAGTCCATATGTTAATTGAGTATGCAAAAGTAGAAACACCTTCATTAGAGAGTAAATCAATTTCCCCTCTGGCAAAAGGAAGTGTACTTGGGAAAAAGAACAAGCCCTCTAACAGCTGAGAACTACACATTTTACACTGTACATCTTGCTTTTTTTGTTGTTATTGTAGTAAATCAGAGCTCTTACAGAGCAGGATTTTTCCAGAGCTGTCTGCTTCTCCCTTGACTGTTCTTATGGTTTATTATAAACAAAATAACAGTCACCAGAAGTTTCTGAATTCCACTATATTAAAAAAAAGAAAATCAGCTATAAAACATGACACCTTGAGTACCAGAGACCTCAAAACAAGATGTTTCTTGTTAGCTATCCTGGAGGAGTTTATATGTTCCAAAAGGAGTAGGCATGCAAGAGTTAATTATGCATCAAGTCACCAAGAGCAAAAAGAACTTCAGTTTTCTGCCTAGTTGAGGAAGAAGTGGTGTAACTAAGATTCCTCCTGAGAACATCCGCCCATTTTCTGTGCTAAACCTAACTACATTTACCTTCATTGTCTGAACTACAGGAGTAACATTTCCACTGAAATACAGCCAATTCTTGTATTTTACATAGGTACACCACAGATATTCCAGACTTATTCCTTGTTATCTCCCCCACCCCCCAGCACATCTGGTTAACTTCAGCTTTGCACTTTCTCATCTTCATGGGTTCCCAAGCAACACGAACTCATTCTCAGCAATTCAGGACTAAACTCTGCATGGAATTCCTCTTGAGAGGAGAGACGCGTTTACACAACATTACATATTGTTATTAGGTTGACCACCGCAGACATTCTGGCTGAATTTTAACAGTCAACCAAAACCCTCGTAATTTCTAATAAATTTCTTCATACTTGTCTTTATTTCTGTAAGCATTTACAAATGTTAGATTCTGAATTACACAGATTTCAAAGTTCCTTCTTAAGGACCTTTTAGTGTTGATTACTACTCTCAAACAGAAAAAAAATAGAGTTTAAAAGGGCTCTCATATACATGTCAGTTGTTAAGAGACTTTCAAGAAAAATGCTGATAGATAATGCTGTCTAACTGTAAGCTAGGAATGTTATAAACTCTCTTAAAAATGCTTATCAACTGTTTAAGCAGGGCATAAGCAGCAAGATAGTATCTCAGATTCATGTTCCAGCATCATCATTCTTCCACTGTTTCAGCAGCATCACACAACTCATGCTGAGCAAGCCAGTACATGAGTTCCATGATGCCTCACACACAGTCAGCCAGCTCAGGATCAAACAGTAAGATGCACCAGCACAGGCAATGACTACACTTGCTTCAAGTTACAGCTGCCCCACCGGGCGCACAAAAGCCAAAACTTATTTTTGGCCTGTAATGGGTCTCTGAATATCCAGGCCCACACTCCTGTTATTGAGATGCTGCATCCACACTTTCTCAGGTAAAGTCATGAGTTTGAGCTTGCTCTTCCCATAGTGCTCAGGTTGCTGATGACATCTGGACAGCCAGCTACTACCAAAATCCAGAGTCCTGTGCAGACTCTGCTCTATTTTCCCCACTCGAACAACATTTCAATTTGTGCTGCCTTTAAATTAACTTCCCAAGTTATCTTAGAAGTACTGGTGAATTCAAGCCAGGCAATGAAGACATGCCATAAAGATATTACCTATGCAAGTCTTGAGCAATGGCTTCAGTTCAAATGAATGGTGGTAGGCTTATTTTTTAATTTTAACATCCTTAAAGTATTTCATTTTATATTATTTATGATGCATAAGCAGCAGTTTAAACTACTTTGAGCCCTTCATTCCAGTTTGAGAAACTGTTCCAATGGAGATATACCAGCTACTGAAGTGAGACTCCCACCTCTTTCAAAACTTACTAGTTTTTTTTTTCCTCCTTTGCTAACAAATCAATGTAAAACTTTTGCCCCTTTTGTTTATAACACTGCTTGTTTCAAGCTCTTTTGCTTGAATGGACACCTGGACATGTTTTTTTTCCTGATTCTTCTGGAATTTGATTACCTAGAAGATCAACACAAAAAACATGCCTATGTACAGACCACTCTTCAAACGTCAGCCAGTGTATCAGCTAAACTGCACCACCTTCTCATGGAGAGAAGACAAGCACTGAACTTCACGAGGAAGTTTCCTACAAAGCTTTGGTGATCTGAGGCTGAAATAGGGAAGAAAAGCAGGTCTGAAGTAGTAGACTTCTCTACACAATTGCTTCCATTTTGCACATACAGCCTACTGCTTCTACCCATCCAATTAACCTGGTGCCCTAGAGAGTGTAGCATGTGTCAAAAGCAGCCATGCCATTTACCTCAGTGAAATAATGCTCTCAAGCTAGATCTTTATTTCATGTCAATTCAGTACTTAAAACAAAAACAACCCAAATTTCTATTCATCTTCAACATACCAGGCAGGACATATTCTAGCTGAATCAAACAACAATCAGGCCTTCACTCTCCTTACTTTTATAGATCATTTTTTATAGATTCTTGTGTAATGGGAGCTTCCACCTGCTAAAGCTGCCTGGCAGCTTCTCAGTATCTCCCCTGACTCCCAAACACATCTTGCTGCCAACAACACAGGCAGTAGGCACTAAAGCAGATGATCTGTCTAGTCGAGCAGGAAGAAAGCCTTTCAAGGTTCCAAATGTTTTAGCATGAAATAAACTCTAGCTTGGAGTCCTAGAGCTAAACCTCATCTTTGCTCCTTTATGTTCTTGAAAAGAAAGCAAGGATATCAAACGCATATGCAGTTGGTAAATTCAGAGCTAACCAGGGCTAAGCAAGAAAGGTCTGAACTACTTCCTCCACAGAGAAAATGATACAGAGGTTAGCAACAGATTTATTTTCAGTACAAGTCCCTCTGCTGCTGTTACTGGAAAGACAAATTAAGTGCAATCTATGAGAAGTCTCTACCCAACAACGGGATTTTAGTTCATATTAGTGATCTGAATTACCCAGTTAACTACTTCTCTATTCAAGCAGAGTCAGTAATGTTAAATAAAGGTGTTAAAGGGCATGCAAACACATAGAATACTGTAGTTATCAAGATAATATACTAGTCAAAGTATCTTTTGAAGTTACTTCCACTTATACGACTGCTCAGTCTTCCAAAGCCACAACTTAAACATAGCAGAGAGTAAGTCCTTTGCGTAACAGATGATATTGACCTGGTCCTAACTGAACACCTCAAATGTACTTAAATCTGACAGGATTGAGAGGAAGGAAGGACAAAGAGTTGACAAAGCAGAGAAGAGTATTGACATTTACCTAGCAAATGAGGTACAACAATAAAGGAGGTAACATGGGAATGACTGATGAAGGAAAACTGGATACAAAACAAAAATAGACTGAAGAACCATTATTTTGGTGTATGTGAAAGTGAAAGCTACTCTAGATACAAGAAAAGCTGTGGGGATGAACACTGAGAGGCAAAGAAGGGCAAGTGATGGGGCGAGACAGGTCCTGTTAACACAGAGAACAGAGGCAGCAATGAAAAATAGAATTAAGGGCACCAGCCTTAAAAGGCAAACCCAGAATTCTATGTTTACTTGGAAAACTAAAGTCAGCAGCTAACAACTTTTAATTGTAGGAAGGGAAAACAGCTGTGTAAGACTGCAGGACACCAGATAAGCTGTCGTGACAAATGATGCTCTGATGTTCTATTACAGCAGGTGGACAGTGCAAATATGCTGAGATAGAGTGGCTGGTTTTTCAAAGCACATCAGACTAGAAATAAAAAATAACAGCTGAACTGAATTGAACAATGTCAAAGAAGGGCAATACTTATGTGGAGACTGAAAGAACATACTTTCTCATAAGCAATTAAAAAAGAAACTTACAAGCCTAAAATACAAGAAAAGCAGCACTGACCCTGTTGCAGGTAGTGTTCTGTATGCGGCATGAGAAGATAGGTGAAAGATGATAGGACAGAACTGAAGAAACTTCTTTCAAATAAAAGAGACAAATGAGCAAGAGAACAAAACCTGTTTGGAATCACAGGCACTGAAGAAAAGGTCTCTTCAGAATGACTGACTGAATCTGTCAGGCAGGACTAATATGAATGCTGGAAAGGACATACCAAGTCAGTCAATGACTTACAAGAGTTCTCAAGGAGAGCAGAGGAGATATTTAAGAATTTGCAAGTACACTAGAAACAGTAAAGAGATGCAACATGAAATCAGAAACAAGGAAAAATGAAGTCTGACAAGTCTCAGTATCTTTTATCTTCAGTCTATAACATACAGTCTGTCTGATACAAAGGCAAAACACAAGTTGTGCCAGGGTAGCAAGGAGGTCATACTAAAAAATCTACTTTAATTATGATTTAAAGGCATTCATCTCTGTAAGCATTTATTTCTACTACCGAGTTTTACTAATAAAACCTAAAGTTTCAATTCCCCCCTTTCTTTAACCCATACAAAGAAATAACAAAACAAAAGCTTGCAAACAAACTACATTGCATGGCTACAATGGGACTCTTGGAAGTTAGGTATGAATGGAATTCCACCTTACCTAGAAATGTATGAATGATAAACAGACTTAAATTACACCTGAATGGGAAAAAATTGAAAGGAACTGTCAGCATGAATGAAAAGTGAAATGTACAAAATAATACAGGAGGCAACAACTACAACCTTCCAAGGTATTTCAAAAGTTCTCCCTACAGAATGCCAGATTTCACACTTCCTCCATTATGTCTTTTTAGCATGAATAAACTTTGACTCAGAACTAACATTTTGTTTCTCAGCTGTCCCACCTTCTCCCACTACAGCTACACTACTGCATTTTGGTACTTCAGAACAGAGCAGGAACATTTCTGTCATTCTACAGGCTTTCCACAATACAGACTATCTTTGTGGTATGTCTTGTCCATGAAAAATAACTTCAACTCTTGATATGGTGACAATAAGCATTTACTAGCAATATGATGCATGTAAGTCAGAAGAGCGACATGTAAGGCTGCTTTAAGACTTTCATCCAAAGATCAAGCACTTTTCCACCTGTGCCTTTAAACAAAATAAGATTAAAAAGCTGATGTTTTAAGAACTAAATGCCTTGAAGTATGTCACCGTCCCAGCTTCACTAAAGCTAATTTTTAGCTTTAATATGACTGGAGGATTGAAAAATACCTATCAGAAGGAGCACTATCCCTCTGGCTGAATTTTAAACCAGCTCTCATCAAGTTTAAAGTCAAAAGTTGGGGACTAACTCTAATTTCTAGCTGAGTACAGACACGTGCCATCTACCCCGCAGCCATTAGGACAACCATAAAGAATAATTCTGAACAAGGAAAATAAGTAAATGAGCTAGCTGAGACTTGTCAGACCAACTCTAAGTTGAAGTTCAGCCACAGAAAAATATCTGCAATAAGACCTTTCTAAAGAAAGAGAAATACTTATAACGCAGAGGTAGCACTAAGAAGTAAAGGGACAAAGTTAAGTTATCGTTTCCTTGATGCAGGTTTGGGAGACCAGAAAAAATAATAATAATAATTCTTCATTTATATTTATCCAAACAGTAATTTTTCGCTTGAGAGGAATCTGAGTATTGTGGAAGATGAAAACAACAGTCAGGAGCTACCAGCAGTTTTTGCTTGATTTATTAATACTTTCACAAACTGCTGCAAGCTTAATTACGGTTTTTAATTATGGCCTGTACTATGCTTAAACACGTTGAAGTCTTTACCTTAGGATCACTTTCTGCATCTTCCTCCTCTTCGCCCTCCTCTTCCCCCTCCAACTCCTATGATAAAATAGAGATAAACTAACAGAAATTAAAACAGGTTAAAAGTGCAACTTCTTGCAATGGAGAAAATCAAAGAACAAAATAGCAAGTGATATTAACACTGCACGCCAGAGTGTCTCAGTTGTCAATGTTAAAACTAGCTGGGCTACATTAAAAGAATTCAGTATCTTCAGAAATCTTTAAGTAAAATCTTTTAAAAGGATTTAAAACACAGATTTCTAAGATCCAGTGAGACTCACAGTAAACTTTCTACCTAAGCTGCTGTAGTCTCCCAGCAACATCTGAAGCCTCCTTTGATGCACTATTTGCAATTCTGCAGTTCTGTTAAGTAGTATTTGTGTCTAAGTTTCTTCTTTCTCTTGACCTCCTCCCAAAGAGCTTATTTGAACCACTGTGGCTAAACTCAGTATTCCTGTACACGATTTTGTAGTATTTGTGTGCTGTTGTACACACACCTATATACAAGTGACACTACCGCAACGCCAACCTGGCATTTGGGACAGATTAAAAACATGGATAATTGTAAAAAGATCCAGCTTAAAAAAAAAAAAAAAGAAAACAAAAAAAAAAAAGACAAACAATCAAAGTTAACCCTCAATAGCCCAGACGTCTGTGTTGTAACTTACAAAGGGAGAACAGCAACTGAATGCTGAAGGCTGTCAGCTTGCATTAGACCACCACCTTTATTACTTTTGATTAATTCTACTCTGGTGATCCTGATGACTTTCAGGCATGCACTTTTAACCAATGTGCAAAAACACAAAGATAGTAAAATAAAAACATTATTAACTATCAAGGATATTAGCTTATTCATTTGTTTTGTGCAAAGCCTTTCATGGTATGCTTGTATTCATTCAACATCACAGTAAATGGACCAGAATTCTTAATATAATAGAACTCCTACTTGAAATTAAACCATTATCCCAAGCAGTTGTTCCCTCTTCTTTTTTTTTTTTTTACCTTATCTTTGGCAATGACCAGTCTCAAGGCTTGTGACAACTAACAGCTGAAAAACAGGTTCTACTACTGCAGAAATAATACTGAAATGTCTTATCATGCAGAACAAAAAATGCTTCAGATTAATTATTTTTGACTGGTGCCAAAGCAGTTCTCAAAATACCCAGAAAATCTGGATTATTTCTTTTTCTGAAGACAAGAAACATACACAGACTTTACAACACAGGAATGCTGAACTCTTTTGGAAAGAAGTACCATATACAACTTCAGAAACTGGAATACAGTAAATAGTTATCTATAAAAGATGTAGTATGCATCTCACCTCCTCTTCACCTTCTTCACCTTCTTCAAACTGAAAAACAAAACAAAGAAAATCTTATGAGATCTGCTAATATTTGCATAAAAACTTCTGCACTAACACATCTAGTACATTGAAATGCAATACCTGAAGCTAGGCTTCTTCCAGAAACAAGAATTGAGAGCTTACAATAAGTGGAATGCTTCTTTCCTACTCTTATGCTATGGAACCTCCTCAGATTTTGTTATTCTCACATAATACTACATGCTAGACCAATCACAAAACTAAGAGACTATTTCTACACACACGGTAGCCAATAAACAAGATGCTGATGGTATACATACATTATCATCATCCTCAATAGCTTCCCCTGTGAAATAAAGCACAGCACGAGGGACTATCCTTTCACGGAAGAAGTGACCAATTTCAAAATCTGCAGCTAAAGTGAACTCTGAATCTTCATCCTGCAAAGCAAACCAGTTTGAAATGATTTTGTTCCAGCACATCACTTTTTCTTTCAATAGAAAGATATTAAGGGTTTGAGAAGCATCATGCTACCATTAACACCAACCTTCCAGTCACTAGTACTTAACTTTGCGACAGAAAAAGAAATACTGCAAGACTAAATCCAGATTTTCAAAACTGCCATGTAGAAGTGCTATTTGCCTAAATACAGGTTACTGGCCTGCTAAAACAACATCCAGTTAAATAAAAGCTTACACTGACTTTGCTGGTTCTGACGTGACAGAATTGTTCAGACTGCCTCAGACTTGTAAAGAGCTGGTTACCAACAGAGCCATTAGAAAAAGTAAATGACCTTTTCCCAAAAGTGACAGTCACTCAATTAAAGAATCTGAATAGTTGATAACAAGATGTTTAGCAAAGATACAGAAAAGCAATTCTACCATTTCAGAAGCGTAAACTTACCAATGACTCTCCATCTTCAGATACTGCAAAGAAAAAAAAAAAGGCTGTAAATACAAGCACTTTTGCATAGTCCAGCCCTCTTCAATATTGCAGATGACAAAATAAAGTCACAACAGGAAATACTGGTGCAATTAAAGACTTGAAAAGCTAACTAATCTTTACAATGATTCAGATCCACTTTAAAAATCAAACTCGTGAACTGCACTTCGTATGCTGTAATAGAAGCACCAAAGCTGCCACTCCAACATCAAAGATATTTGCATGGGAAATAGCCTTTCTACAAATGCAAACAGATTACATTTGCCCCCTCAAATAGCAACACTGCTTATTTCTGCACAAGTGTTGAAATTACAGCAGCTTTATTTTGCTAAAGCATCATAAATCTTCCTTCCTGAAACACAGACCCTTCCAAGTAGGCCAACGTGTCATGAGGAGTTGGCAAACTATTCCAACAAAAGGCTTGATACTACAACCAGGACAGACTCCATCAAAACACAGCTGTAAGCGTGCTGCACAGAATTAAGGAACAGGACTTCTGTTGTTATATTTGT
The DNA here is from genome assembly GCF_054131305.1 of Coturnix japonica. Classification (NCBI taxonomy): domain Eukaryota; kingdom Metazoa; phylum Chordata; class Aves; order Galliformes; family Phasianidae; genus Coturnix; species Coturnix japonica. Next base: position 19,513,071 of record NC_140667.1, on the reverse strand, counting down.
TATCATTTTGCTGATAAATAACAGAAAATCCCACAGGTTTCCATCCTGCATTCAAGTGACACAGGCACTGTGAACCTACTGCAAAATGTACCATTTGGTTCTGTTCTGTCACATTTGAAAGTGTTGTACCAATAGCCAACAGATACCATAGCTTTGATATTTCTTACACAACTACACAATTTTTATTACATAATTAAAAACCCTGCATACAATGGGAGATGTATGAAAGAGAGAACATTCCTGGAATATATCCCAATTGCTCTAAACACCTAAATAGATATCTAACATTAAAAAAAAAAAAACACCACACACAGGAAAATTAGGAAGGCATGATGTGGAGCATCACTGATCACTAATTAATCAAAGAAGAATCTGCACAATATCCTGTCACTCCACACAAAGGTTTAACTGAAACCAATACGCTGGAACTTTGACCAGAATTAGAAGAGCTCTTCACAAGCTAAAAGCCTCAAACTGATGCATGGAGCCATCCTGTGGTAAAGGAAGTCAACTTCTTTAGGAGATCCTACAAGAGACTTTGCGCACAAGAAATCCCATTTACGCAGCACACCTAATTGTCAAATTATACAGAACAACCCAAAATAACCTGCTCTGATGGTTTACAGTTTGCTGTCTTCTCCCACTAAGAAGCACACAGTGCAGCAGAACAAATATGGTTTATAGATTTAAGCTGTATTTATCTACAAAATGCACATCGTAAGAATCCTGAATTCTCAATTTCCAGGCTTACCCTTTATAGGATTGAAGAAGTTAAAAAAAGAATCATTAGGTACTTGTTTAGTAATTGTCCGAACTGTGCCTCGACCCTTGTGTTTCTGTTTTTTCTTGATTGTTTTAACCGTAACATTCTTTCCTTTCTTCCAGTCAATAGTGCACCTAAGGACAACATGCGGAGAACAGCACTTTAATACAAGATATCGGTGTCAGTAAGGAACTAAGCACTGAAACAGCAAGCATCAAAGCAATAATGGATTCTAGTTTGCTAGTTAAAGATACATACACAGGCAGTTCAATCTACTTGACTGAGATATTTAGGATGCTTCAGTGCTAGAGACTATGCACATACTGGATATAACAAGTATTTCCTTTAATGAAAAAGCTGAATACCTTGTATTCTCAGAGTAATCACTGAGCCCCATACAGGACTGTATTTTTTCCTCAATGCAGTCAAAATGTTCCATTCAAAAGCTACTATTTGGCAGTAGATGCTAAAACTTTTTGAGGTTATCAGAGTACCTTCAAGAAAACAATTATTTAGCATCTATTATGTGTTAGATGGGACAAGTCATTGGACAGGAAAATCAAAGCAAAAAACAAACAAACAAACAAAAAAACCAACCACAAACAGGAAGCCAAGAAAGCAGCATCCTGAATTCATTTGGAAGTGCACAGCCAAGACTATGAATACCAAAATACACGGCCAACATGTTCCAGGCTGAGAGAACAGATCACATGTATGACCACCTCCTGCCAGATTCAGAAGTACTGTTGGAATTAAAACTGCTGAGATGGGCAAGAGTCCAGGGGTATGTAATGCAACAACTAGAATGAATTCATCCAGTTACCTGGAACTAAAAGGCCTATTATCTCATTAGTAATCTATTTAACTTGAAAGACGGAAGAACAAAAATGCACACTGAACATACAGACGCATACTTCTGCATGTTGATGCTAACATTACCATCCTTACATCATTCCTAGTTTTCAAGTCAGCAAGAATCTTTATTTTATCTTAATAATTATCACAATCCAGGGAAAAAAAAAAAAAAAAAAGGATATAAAAACACTGACTAGTTCTTGAATTTCAAGATATTCTTACCCATCACAATCGACAATTTCAGGTCCTTCAAATGAAAAGGGATCTGTCTTGTCTGGCTCTGACTTCATCTTGTAGGTTTTTGTCAGGACTGTATTAGAAAAGTAGTCGTTGGGCCCAAAGTGGAACTCTAATGAGAAAGACTAGAAGAAAGTTCCATTACAGTTCTGTTACTACTGATTTTTATCTTTAAAACAGTGCATCAGCAGAATTAACTTCTATCTTTTGCTACAGCAGAAGCATAGGCATCTATTATTCATCTCTTCACTAGGGATGATGCAGCTGTTTTTTTTTCCTTAAGTTGCTCTGGCTTCAGAATAGCAACATCAGGCTCTGCTCTTCCACCTGCTCTGAGCAGTCAATGATATGATCTTACAAGACTGAAACAAAGTTTGACTTTTCATCAAATATAAGTATGTATGTACATGTGTCTGTATTTAAACAGTGCACTCCACCATGAACCAGAATATTTGTTCATTTAATAACAGAGAATCCTGCAAAAGAACCCTGACTTAATAAACCGAACCCTAAGGTTATGCACGCTTTAACTGTCTGCAGCCTGCAGCAGTTATTTCTGCTCGCACCAGTCATGCGGCACCTGAAATCTGACTGCAGAAATTCAATATCTTACGTGGAAAATAAAAGGCTCCAAGTTAGGTTAATCTCCCTCTCCATCACCCAAAGGCCCCTTTAGTTCTGCCTCACCATCTGCTTTCTACAGCCACATGAATCTCCTCGCATGAGTGAAAGCTAGAAGGATAGAGGTCAAGGAGGGACAGGTCTGGTAGCAGCAACAACCTCCTCAACTCAAAAGCTTACAGATAAAAGAAAGGAGGACACTGGGAACCAAATGCATTGGCTTCTCATAGCCTATTTCAGCTTTACTTCCATTTTAAAGCAAGTTAAAACACCCAGGTATGATTTAGAAGTGTTCTTTAAGTAAGGAAATCCCTCTCTGGGGCACGTGCTCAAGGGAAGAGTCACAAATGTAGCTTATCCAACACCAGTGACGAACACTCAGAACCAGATAATCTCACAAAACGTCACTGAGGTTATAAATAGGTAACCAGTGGCACTACTGAGCATGCAGCATCCCAGGGACTAGCAAGACAAACTTCCTTGCAAAGACTACATCTCGGCATTTCATATCTGCCAATTATGAGACAATAATAAAGAAGCTTCCATTTTCAAATACTATTTGAAGAGTGGAAATAAGCCCTCCAGTAGCCTTGTTTGGATAACTTTGTTCTCAATATCATATTAGCTACACCATGTGAATTTTTCCACCTCTCCTGTATTAAGAGGGCATATCCTCATAAAGTACAAATATACAAATGAATAGTTTAAAATAAAGGAAGATTTAAGTCATACCCACACTCATTTCCCAAGTCTGAATATGCTAGGAAAGTGTTCTGATGACCAAATAGATGGATATTTATGAAGTATCTATCTTACCAATTTTACTAATATAAATATACATACATTTCTACAATAAAAAAACTTAGACTTTCTGCAGTCAAAAGTTTATATGCAGGCTGTAACAAGAAGCACTCTGAAAGCACCAGGTAAACTGAATAATTCCTACTGCCAAATTCTTTTAGTTGCAAAATGTAATCCACAACAGAACCAGTGTTATGCACCTCTAGTATGAAATTCCTGCAGCACAAAGCTACCATGGTCACCACATTTAATAAAAGATTTCAGACAAGACATTCAAACCACTGGAAAAGTCTTCAACCAAGTGGTCAGGAATGTCTCCAAATACGGAAGGGACATGGAACCTGTCAGCCTTCCATTAATGGATTTGCTGTAGCACTGGAATGGAACCTATTCACAGGAATACGCTGTCAAAAGGTTACGAACAGTGCGTGACAAGACAGTAAGTCCAATATAGCAAGTAGCAACCACATTTTGCTTCTCCATTCACTTCCAAACCAAGAGAAGCTATGTAACGTCCATATAAATAATACTTTACTTGCAATTTGAGACAAATAATTTATGTAAAAACCAGCCAGACCACAGCTACAATCAGAATGTATAAATTGCAATAAGATACTTGTCCTGGGGTGAAAAAGCAGGCGATCATGAAAGCTGGATAAATTTTAAAAGCCAAAGCATAAACACACTAGCCCAGAGAAAGAATAACAAACACCTTATATATTCTAGCCAAAGAACACAGAACGAAAAGTTCAAAATGCTGCTTGCATCATTACTATAGCCTTCATTTGAAGCACCTACGGGAAACTCACCATAGGCTGTCCAGGTTCAGAAAACTTAACTTTGATATCCTGTAGGTGTTTCAAGATTGGTTCATCGTATTCCTAAAAGGACAAAAACAAACTATTACTGAGCAGGCAATATTTAGAAGAACAAAACTTGCATCTAGTTTGCTTGTTCAATTTATTCCTAAGAATGAATCAAATTTTGTAGTATCTTAATGTTGGATCAAGATCTCTTAATACTTCTTTCAATTCTGACACATAACTCTCTCAAAAAGCCTTGTACCCAGCTACCATGCTGGGCTTCATGATCATTCCTGAAAATGATACATTCAGGACATTCATTGCTGATGAGATTTACAGAAAGACAGGCTACAGGGAATTAATCCTTAACAGCAATACAAACTATTACGTTAATAGCTGAGGACCACACAGCACACTTAACATGAACTGAATCCACAGGTACACCCTGAGGAGGAAAAAAACCCAGTCCTTCTATGGACTAAGTTAACCACAGATGAAAAGCCGTTGAAAGCTCTCAACTTCCATTTCTGTACCTTCAGAAGTCATTACAAGATCATTTCTATGAAAATTCACATCCTGCTTGACAGCTTCAGTCTACTGTTCAATTTGTCCACCACCAGCCTTTCAAGGGTCTTCAGGAATAGTATTAGAGATTATGACGACCCCCAAGATTTAGCATCTCACACGTTCAGAGAATCATAGAACATATCATACAGTAGTTTAGATTAGAAGGGACCTTTAAAGATGATCTAGTCCAATTCCTCTGCAACAGGCAGGGACACTTCCACTAGAACAGGCTGCCTAAAGCCCCATCCAATCTAACCTTGAACACTTCCAGGGATGAGGCATCCAGTCCTTTGGGCAACCTGTTCCAGTTTCACTCTCACAGTGAATAATTTATTCCTAACATCTAATCTAAATCTATCCTCTTTTAGTTTAAAGCCATTACCTCCTTGAAGAATCACTTCCCTTGCCCTACTAGCTATACTACTTGATGAGGCCCAGGATACAGTAAAGCTTTCTGGACTGCAAGCACACACTGAAGGCTCACATCCAATTTTTGGCATCTCCACACATTCATTCTCCAGCCTATAACTGAAGTCTGATATTGCCTTGACTCACAATCAGAACCTTGCACTTGGCCTTTATGAATGTGACATGGTTCTAAGCACTAGCTAGCAAACAAAAAAGAATACTAGCTATTTATCATATGATAGAAGTTACTCTTTTCAGAAGAGAAACTTACTTGTACTAATTCACTTAGCATATCTACATTCCTAAAGATAGTAAACCAGAAGTCTGGAATTCCTTTGACATTTGTATCTTCTGCTTCGGCTTTTTCTTCTAATACCACTACATTTTTCAGGTCTCCCTGTGAAACAAATAAACAGAAACATTTAAGAAATGAAATCATGACTCCTCAATACACTGAGAGACAGATTTCCAAAGAGTTTGCTATCTCTCAGGCTGCATTTAAGGCACATTTAAAAAACTTGAACAGTTTTTCCTCTGCAAATGAAGCTGAGACATAAGGTTCATTTACACAGCTAAACATACACAATGAATTCAGATTTACTTTCAATTAACTTGGAATTCTTCTGTACTAGGACTAAATAACCAACTGAAAGTTGCAGTAATTTGACTAATTGAAGAAAATGAAAAAGTTTAAAATGTTTAAATTTCTACAACAAAAAAGTAGAAAAACATATGCATTCTTCTCTTATCTCTTCCCTGTAGACTCATGTGCCATTTACAGTGCCTCATCTAAACATCTAAAGGGCAAAACCACTTAAAATTGTTCTACCTTCCCAATTTTGCAAAATACTTGGCAAAGCTGATTTTCATTGTTATCTTTCATTATTATGTTACCTTGATTCCATACACATAACTGATGTCACACAAAAAAAGGCTGAAGTTGCTTCGCTAGCTCTCAAACAAGCAAGTTTGCAGTCTGAATTAATCATACCGCACCTTTCCTTTTGCACCACTAGATGGCAGCAAACAAACGAGCAGCTTCAGGGGCTGTGTCTAACCAATACGAAGAAGCAGCTCATTTGCCATCTAGACAATTCCAAAGCTGTAACTTCATAGAATATGGCCCATCAATTATGCACTCATGCCTCATCAAGCTTTTTGCTTCTGCACACAGATCCCAGGTGGTGTATATGCTTATCCAAAAAACAATGGCAGAAAATTGGAAGGCAATCTACCCAGCAGACTGTAAATCTGGATAGTTACCATTTGAGAGGAAAGTAAGAATACACAAGCCAGAACACATTATTTAAGTCCATGCCACTTCATGACTGTGTGGCATCTGCAGGTCTGATTTATATTTCTGGTCATTTAAGTTAATTATGTCCACCAAAATAAAGGGAACAGGCAAACAAACAGCCAGCCTTTTATTATCTTGGGGTTATAATATAGCACTGGAATGGAACCCATTAACAGAATTACACCACTAACAGGTTACGAACAGTGCAACCAAAAGCAACAATTTTTGCTCAAGTTAAAAAACCTGAAAAATGCTAAACTGTGAGTTCAGGAGTCTTCATGGGAGATAACGTTCATCACAGCAGCACGTGACTGAAAAAAGCTTTTTCTCCCCACTCCAAAGTAGTAAATTTTCCAACGGGAAATGGCTTACAGGAATTATTTTTTAAAAAATCCGCTATATCTGTAGTTCATTACCCCAAATTTGTACTTACTGCTAGCTTTTCTTCCTCCTCATTTTCACTGTGCCATTCTGCCTCTGCATCTGTGGGTTCTGCTTCTCCGTTAATAAACTCTCTCCTCTAAAAAAAAAATAAATAAAACAACACCTAAAAAATGTATCTTTTTTCTCTGGATAAGCTACTAATGGGAGTTACATATGTGCAAACAGAACTGACACAGCTGTAAGGAAACAATATTTACAGTCTTCTCACCTTATCAAAAAGAGGTTGATAGAGTGCTGCATATTTTCTCTCTAAATCATGTACTTCTTCATAAAATTTAGCTTCTATGTGGGCACATTTCACCTGGAGTTGTTTCAAGGCATCAATTCTTCTTTTCACTGCTTTTGGTAAACTAAAAAAAAAACAACAAAAAACCAACAAATAATTATTTAAGCTTAAATAATGCTGTGGCAACTAACTTTTAATATGTCACTCTGAAATAGGCTGCTTATAGCTAAATGCAATTTTTAAGTGCTTATGTCAAACATTCATATTTCTTCAATATCCCTTTCAAGCACATTGAGAAAATTCTCTTCCACCTAAACTGCATTTGCAAGGGAAAGTTCCATGGATTCATGGGTCATATTCAGACAAATACAAACTGTACTTCAAATGATTAGTTACTTAAAGTAAGCTAAAAAGTTGACAGACTTTATAATTTAAGAAGTGCCCCAGCTATCCCCAGTCAAGAAATAAAAGCACGAGTCTCTGCTAAAAACCAGATTTTCTTCAAGTGTAATCCTACCCATCAATCAAAATAAAAGCTCCAAACTAGAGGCCAGAGTAGCTTTGTAAGTCCTGAACTATACATTACATTCTGGACAGTAACTCTAAGAAAAAAAGAAACCTCCACTCCCAGAGTGTAGATTATGAAAGAAACAGTGTATGGGGGAAGGGAGAATAATTATTTCAAACCAAAAGAAGCTATGGAGAACACTGAATGAGGCAACATCTTGTTTTGAAGACCGTCCAAGTACACTAAAACTTAGCTCTTTCTCCATATGTAGGCCCCTGAATCACGGTTTAAGTCAACAACTTTACTTACTGAGTCATTTGCTCAAATTTCTGACCCTAATTACACAGCAATAACATTCTATTATGCTTTCAGTCTTCCAAGAACATTGTTATGCATCGTACTCACGTTTCAATGTAACTTGAAGGGGTAAGCGCTGTGTTGTCAAGTCGTTCCTGTAGAGCTGCCAGGACTTGTGGATTCTGCATCACCTGGTCTGCCAGCTTTTCTATGAAGACAGGAGCCCATTCTTAAAACAAATCTGAGTACATTTACAGCATGAATGTCATACTATGAGTCCTGCAGCATCACAGCAAAAGTACACGCTATTTCCCATGTCTCAATTATCACCGCTACAGTGGACTAATAACTCAAGCAAAACTACCTAAGGATCAGATTTCAGAAAGGTAAGAACAGATAATGATAGAAAGTGTGCCCTTCTCTTTGGAAATACAATGGCAAAAAGCACATCACTAGCAAGCAGATTTCCTGCATTCTCTCATAAGAAGGTACAAACTAAGTGCTTCTCTGTCCTCCCTCTATACTAGCTCTAGCACATAAGTCACATAAAATTGCTACACAGGAACAAATTACACTTCCGAGAAATCCGTAGAAGCGTTTCCCAGTTTGTCTAACTCCAGAAAAAGTCTGATGGCAACTTTGTGAACTGTACAACAAAGCAGTGCTGCACTATGACTACTTCCTTGATAACTAGTAATTTCTGTGCCAAAACATTCTTTACAACCTACACAACTTCCCAAAGAGTCATCAAGAGAGTGGTCAGAAGAATGCAGGGTTTTCTTGGTTTTGTTTCTTTAAACCAGAGATCAGACCTAAACCAGTTCTGGTTAGGAGTTAAAATCCTCACTTAGAGGATTTATGTGGCAAATGTAACACATTTACTTTCCAGGTCTTTCCATTCTTTCCCACCGCTCTTCTCACCAGACATGAAACAACAGCAAGTATTGTGTTGCGTAGCACATACTAACTTGGCAAAGTTTTACACTGGTTCTTTTTTCCCCCCTTCTCCTTAAAATAGTTTGATTATATTGGTGTCTGCTAGTTTATGTGAAATATAATGACCACATAGTGAAATATACTGCTGTTCCACATTAGCTTACACATTTGAGTATGTTACTGAAAACGGAACTGTAGCATTATCCAACAGACCTTCCAAACAAAAAATACAAGCTTCAAGAAGACATCCTTCAAATGATGCATTTTCCCACAAACATGAGAGCAGAGAGACAGAGCAAGAGCAGGAATGTTCAGTTTAATGATTATGCTGATAATGCTGCATTATCAAACCTAGTCTGTATAGGCTTTATTGCAAATGCCTACCTTATTACTTCATGCAATAGCAAAGCATCCTAATCATATGTGCAAAAACATTTTTACTGTTACATTAACTAAGCCCTTATTTTGCTCTTCTTTGTAACAAACAGGAAGGATATGCCTGAACAACAGAAAGAAAATAGCCTAGAAACCATTGCTTTGTTTTCAACAGCATATATGTAGATAAAGGAGCTTCAAAACAGAAGGCAAAAGTTTTACTCCCCCCTTGCAACACTAACATTATGCCTCTTACCTTTTTTGTCACCTGCATTTTTAGCAGCCTCCACAGAATCTGAAGCAGTATCTTCTGCTTTACTAGAATTAAAAACATGACATAGATAAGTATCACCTTGTAATAGTGTTAATATTCAATACTGGATTTCCAGCGTTATGTAAAGATTTACAAACAAACCAAGAAAAGATACATTTATGTCTACAGGTTTTTCAAAATTTAAAGTCTGGACGTGAAATTCATTCTCTCAAGATGAATAGGAAGCAAAAGAAAAGCAAAAAGAAACAAAAATAACACTGAAAGAACAAAAGCTACCTTGACTGACATAATTCATCTCATTCAATGAACAACTGGCCCTTCAACACATAATGAGTCATCCTGGACAGTGAAACGTTATTGCTAAAGTGAGAACTTGTGGCACCTTTTTAGTGTAAGGGGTAATGAACAGAACAAAACATCAGAAAAGAAAGAGGTTAGAAGAAATCTTAAAAACAAGTGCTCAAAGCTCATTGGATTTCCTGTAATAAGTTGTTTTGATTAGTAGTAAAAAAACATTCATTTAAACTCCAAAAAGATGCTCCTGCCTTCCATCACACTTTCTGTGCTGGAAAAACAGAGGGCTCAGAATGAGTCAACAGTGGGCAAGCATTCCCTATGTTTCCTGCCAGTTCAGAGGTTGCAAAACTCAGACTGGGTATTGCTGAGACTCATCTTACCTCAAATACAAAAGGAGAAAGGACACTGCACATGCAAGTGAGTGCTTTTTAGTTGCTGGCTAGGCCAGCTTATCCTGGTGCAATGCAAGCCCTGAAAGAGCAGCTTCACGTATGTATTTACGCCAGCTTAAAAACAGCTACTTCTTCTAAAAAAAGTAAAAAAGCTAGAAAATAAAGTGTCTTCTGCACACAGAAGTCACACAGAACCACAAAACAGAGAGAGATCTGCGATATCTTTGAAGTCTCAACATGAACTTGAAAAAGTGAGTCTAGACAGCATTAATCTCATTAACGCAGTAACTGCAATTCCACAGCCAACAGGAGACACTCACAGATTCCAGTGCAACAAACAAACATATGTACCTTGCTGTAAGGAAAAGCAGTTTAATTACAAAAAATATTTTTATTTTATTCTTATCCAAGTTTGGTAGGATATTCTTCATAGGTTTAAAAAAAGAAATATAGCTTCTCCCACCAGACCAAATACAGAGTAATCTGTAACCAGACTTCACTTCAGGAAGTCAGTCCAACATACCAGTTATCTGCCATCTGTGTGCCTGTATCCACCTGCAAATTGAAATACAGTGTTTAGAAATGATTTAATAGAACTTTTTCTTCTTATCTATGTCAACATAAAGGGCAACATTTAAGACCTCAAAATAAATCAGCTCCTTCTTCTGCTAGGAAAGTCATCACACACAAACTCATGCAGTGAAGTGAACAGCTTCCATAACATCCAATCTAAATGAATCAGTTCTTCAAACAATACATTAAGAGCTTTCATCCCACCCTGAAAAACATTTTTTTTTCTGTTAAATATGAACTGAAAGAAACATTATAAATGGGAATAAGTCTCTATCCTAAAACAGATGGCAGAGTTTCCTGGACTGCTCTGCATCCTTTTTTAAAAATAAAAACCCAAAGAGGAAGAAATGAGCATATTAATTCCTAATTCCTTGACAGTATCACAGCAAATAATGAATTTTTAACCTGTGTTAGAATGCTTGATCTGAAAATGATGAAAGTTCAAATGTACTACAGCAACAGAAAGACTTTTTTTTCCCCTCATGTCACTTGAGCGGAAAAAACATCTGCCTAATCAAGATTATTTGTGAATAGCTGCTTCTGCTGTGACATACAGAACAACCACCTAAACACACTGCTAAGTAAGGAGAAGCAAAATACTGAACAAGTTATTTACACATAGGAGACTTTTTGACAGCAATTAGAAAGGAAAAAGTCCCCTACTTAAGGGATTTGCCTTGAATGCATGTGAGAAAACAAAGAACCATGGAAGTAGAAACCTTGGTATCTGCAATGCCTGGAACCAAGTTTAATACAACTACCCCAGCCCCCAAGATCTCAATTAGCCCTGCTCAAACACCAGGGCCACACCACCTCAATTATTTTGCTGCTATTTCTTTACCAGGCTGTCATACACTGAAAGAGATCGACTTTCGGTTTTCACCTCCCTCCAGTTCCTTTCCTCCTTCATCCCCCAACCCCGGTTCTAGGCATAGTTCATTACAAATCCCAGTAATCACTACAGACTGTACAGCTGATTTTATGCTATCAAGTTTTCAAGAAAGTAGATGTGGGTCAGGTTTAACAATAACAATTTTTCATCATTCTTAGGAGTAAACAGGTCTGATTTCTTGTCTATACTGCCCAAGCAGGCTGATCTTTAGACCAGCTTCTAGAAGACCACTACCACAGGAGAACACAAAAGCCAATGGCATTGGAGCAGCAGTTAGAACAGGAGGATCTGAGAATGCACGCACTCCTCCATCTGGAAAATGCCAATTCCTGCTTTAGCTTAGAAAAGTAACACTTTCACAAGAACTTACATTGAATTGAAAAGCGTACACTCTACTCTGTAGATTATAAATACTCTTCTGATTACTCCATAGAAAAGCTGCCTAAAATGTATCAAAAAATCCCCCGAGCCAATCCTATAGACTAAGACCAGGAACAGTCAAAGGGCCTTCTTCCTTGTAGTCTAGGTCTGTGTCAGCAACCCACACAAGTGTTCTGGCAACACTTATTCTTGCCCTAAACATAACAAGAGACAGTGACAATAAAAGCAGTCATCTCCTGAAGCAAAGTGAAAGAATGCAGCCATGTTACAGCTGAAGAAATAAAGAAGCATTCACAAATCTTTTCTTCCATAACGTACAGAAGGCAGGAAAAAAAAAAAAAAGACGATTAAAAAGGTAAGAGAACAAACTGACCTAATAGCAGAGTTCAGCCAACAAGTTACATGATCCTGGTCACTATGAGAAGCAGCACCAGTAAGCAACTAAAAATGCAGACTCACATTACTTAAAAATTAGCCTTAAAGACTCGTCTGTCCCGACCCAGGACCAGTCACAGACCCAATGGATAAAATAATTCCACACACAAATGTTTTCCTCTGTTATTTGCGCTGCTTTTCTTGCAAGGAAATATTCCTTATCCCTGATGAAGAAAAACAGAATTCTTATTCCCTTGTCATTCATGTTTAGAGGACACGGAATAAAGGTTCTGCAATATGCGTAACTTCTAAATTACAGTTGACTTAAACTCCATTGGAAGACATCAATTAGGCACGTTCTGACAAAGGCCATTCACGTAAGTAGCAAGAAACAAAAATTGGCAAGACACCGTTTGCTGGTACAAATACATACTTTAAGTCCGGTCTATCTCTCCGAAGTTTTTCTTTCAGTCCCTGAAAAACAAAAAGAAGAATATGAATAAAAAAACTGAAAGCTTTCCCCCAAACAGCTTCTAATCCCCAGCAGCATTACAGCTGCCTTCCAATGACTTAGCAGCTGCAGAATTACTAATACAACTGTTGAGTAAAAGCTGGCAGGAGCAGGGAAGGACAAAGCAAGGTGATTTCAGATAAAACATGAGATGCACATCTTGCTGAAAAAGCACAGACACAAAGCACTGAGCTTTTCCCCCCATCCCCCAAATCTCTGTGTAGACAACCAAGGAAAAAAATAAGAACATCACTGAACTCGAAGAAAAGAACGTTGTAAGGTATTATTATAACCACTACCACCACCAATTAGAGGCCAAATCCATACTTCTGGACAGTTCACAGTTTCCAAATAACTAACACAGATGCAAAGCTTAGGGGAAGGAGGAGCCTACAGCAACCACCTGTCCCACAAGAGACACTGCTGCAAGTTGTCTACAACAAATGTCACACAGCACAGGTCACCTACAAGAGCAGGAAATGGTCATACGTCTGTAACAATCTTAAGACAGCGAAAGTTTACCCTAAGGACAAGCGACACCTCAATGAAGGCAGCTTTAATTGCAAGAGATATCCCTGAAAACGCACAGAGCATAAATCCTCCCCACTAAGAAGCCTATATCTCATTGTAAAAGCCATTCTAAGCACAGCTAGAACATAAAGCGAGGAACTAATGGGCTCCTGAACTTACAGGAAGCCTTCCACCCACCAACATCACTGCTTATGTATCTACAACAAATCAGGAGGGAAAGCTATGACTTCCGTTTCAGACCTGCAGGGAAGCAATTCTGTGTGCAGCCACAAATGTAACACTTTGATGCCTTTTGCAAGCGAAATGAGAAGGAAAGCAAGAAAAAAGTCACTTGCTGATCAGATCCACAAGCCCTGAACATTAGCAGTACCTCAGCACCCTTAAAGTCATATTGAGGGAATGTTCTTTTAGTTAAAGATGACTTCATAAACATATCCTAGAGTTTTGATTTCACCTACAGAATTCACACACTCAGCCTCACAGTCTCGTGCGGGTTGGAAGGGACCTTAGAGATCATTGAGTCCAACCCCCGGGGTTCGAGCCTCTGTGTAGCAGAGCGGCACTTCTACCACTTGCCCCACAGGGGGGATTCGAACCCAGGCCACTTCTCTACCTTCCTACCTGTAGAAATACGTTACAGAACTTAACAGACAAATCCTACCAATGAGGTTATCATATGTGGCAAACACTTGCTGGAGCAGCAAAAACCTGAAACGGCCCCACATGGAGAACGGGGGCCTTCATAAGGGGAAAAGCAACCCGCAGGAGCAGGCTAAGGAGGCATTAGGTGATGACTGAGGTCAAACGGCAGAGCCACACTGGACCGAAGCCGCATGGTCTGAGTGTTATGGATCTCCGCAGTACCCTGTCGCTACGCACACGGCCCTCCTTCCCTCCTTCCCTCCCTCCCTCCCGCTTCCTCCCCCACTCCCCGGTGAGGGCGGGGTTATGCCGGGCCGGCCGCCAGGCAACGCGGAGCGGGCGAGCGCGGTCATCCACGCGGCCACAACGGCCGCAACCCCCACAACACAACGCCCCTAGTCCTCACTGTGAACTGCCCCGGGCAGCCTTAAAATGGAGCCCGAGCGGGTCGGGCCCGCCCCTCAACACCAGGCGGCCGCGGGTGGCCCCCACCGCCGCCCGAGCCCCACCCCGCGGCAGGCTGTACCGGCGGGCCCTAACGGCGAGCTCTACAGACGGGCCCTAACGGCCGCAGCCCGCCCACACCCGCTGCTCGTACCGGCCCGTACCGCCTCGTACCGGCCCGTCCCCGCCGCCCGCCCCGCAGCTCCTCACCCGCCCGCACCGCGTCCCCGCAGCAGCGCCACACTCCTCTCAAGCTCACTCGGGCTGCGCCGCCGCCAAGAAAGCCGCCTCTCATTGGCCGAAGTTCGGGCGCCTCCTTCAGTAAAATCGCCGCCGATTGGAGCCGGAGACGGCGCGGCCGCCGTGCCGCACGCGGGCCATGTTGACTATGGGACGGCGCGGCGCTCGGCCAATCGGCGGCGGAGCGCGGGGGCGGGCGGGGGGAGGAGTGTCGGTGTGCGGGAACAGCGCGTGATGGCGGCGGGGCGGGGAGACGGGTTCGACCTGACAGCGGCTGCCAGCGCGAGAGGAGGAGGGGGGACAAGATGGCGGCGGTCAGACCCCGAGCTGGCGGGGTCCTGCCCTTGAGGGCGGGCGCGACCTCTCGGCGCCACGGGGTGCGGAGTTCCGTTATGATTGAGTAGAAACGGGCTCGTGATGTAAAATGCTCTCTGCGTATTGTCAGATTGCAGAGTTAGAAAATAGGTAAATCAAAATGCGGAGTGTTTACCGTGGCCTGGTGAAAACGAATTTGATTTCTTTTGGACTGCTAATTGAAGCCTTGAAGCAGGCTGCAGCGCTGCCAGTCTTTGCTTGTGCCTGCGTGTATGTTGAAGGAGCCGTCCATCACCTCACGTCTGGGGGTGTCAGTGCCCCACAGCGGCACCAGCTCCCCCGAGCAGCGAGGAGGGCTCAGTGCTGACTGCCGTGCCTTGGTGGCAGGCACTAATAAGGCTGTGGGTGAGACACACTCTGTGCAGTCATCTCGCTGTCTGTCAGGTGCTCCTGCCCTGCAGAGCTGCAAGAAGGTATTTGCTGAATCACAGTGGCTTGATTTAACACGCAGTGTAGCATAAGGAGAGCCTGGAGAACCTACACTGAGCGCAGGGAGTGCGGCAGCACTGCCGAACAGATGCACCAGGTACTCCTGCTTAGGCTGTAACTGGCATTACAGTGTCTGCCTCTCCTGCCCTTGCGTGGGTGATCATGGAAACTGCTTTTGCTTAGCGAGACATCAGACATTCACAACCCAATTGGAGAGATGAGACCAAACTCATCAACGATTTTTGCAGGAGGCTGAGGAAGAGCTTTGATCGTCGCCAAGTGAAGCCTTGACGCTCAATTGCTAATGTGCTGCTTAATGAATTTGTTCTGTCTCAAGGGAGGAGCACTATGCATGTGGTGCTGGGTTCCTGCATAGAAATTGCCCTGTGAAATCACCGAGAAGACTAAAAATTCTACATCTGTATAGCAGAAATTGCTCAATCAAAGTAAGAAATAAAGTTGTTTTGAAGCTACCCTGAGATGTTTTAAATATAGCTTAAAATGTAGGAAAAGAACCTGAAGTGATACATTGCATGCGGCAGGAATTTCCTTCTTCACACCTTTAAAATACATGTGTGATTTCCTGGAGCAGTGAAAAGCAAACACAAACATTACGATAAAAAGGTCAAAGAGAGAAACTTCAATGTAATTAAGCACTCGTTAGTTTGAAGTCTTGGTAAAGACCAGTGGCTACAAGGCTAGATAGATAAGTCAATGAATTGTTCCACCAGCATCTGAACAAACCGAGTGATGGAGGAACTTATTCTCTCAGTGTGGCAGTATTCACATTGGGCACTGATGTCAATATTCACAATAGAAAGGCCAAAAAGCACCTTCTGAGCAAAGGACAGAAACAATTTACTGCTGCCGAGCTTGGCCTTTTGCCATGAGTGCAATTAAAGACACCACCTTGCCTTGCCATCTCTGAATAAATCCTTTGACACGTGGGGCACACAAAGCTCTGCACTGTGCAGACCAACATGAGCTGTACGTTCCAGAAAGTGCTTTAAAAAAATATCCAAAACTCCACTATTGGGATTTCCATTTTCCCAGCACTTAGAAAAGAATATGCCATATTTGCTTCACCAAGCATGTGAGTAGACATATGTGTACGCTTTACAACAAAAAACATAATATACTCTGGAATGTGTCCTTTCCCTTTTCTAGGCTGAGGCAGGTGACCAGGACAATGAATGCAGACTATCGCTGTTGCATTTTCCTGGTTGCCAAGTCACCCTTGCTAAAGAACTGCAGTGGAATTTGCTTAAGTGACACCTTGATAGATTGCCAGGGAAAAGGCATTGCGCTGTGCATCTTAGTGACTGCATGGATCCATCTGCACGCCTACGCTGAAAAGGTTGTCTTCACAGGCACATATCTTAGCCTGGAGAATTCTTCCTTTGTTAACAAGCTTTTCTTCAGCATGCTGGTATTTTCTTCTGAATTGTGGCTGCAGAGATAAAGTAACTGATATGGAATTTGATTTTTTGGTTACAAAATCCTAAGCCTGTTTTTCTGACTCCTGGCCAAGGTCGTTTTGTTGATTATCTTGCTGCTTTTGGAAAAAGGAACTCCAGAGTTCTCAAAGCTCTCATTTTCTTTGGTGAGAATGAAGTCATCTCCTGTTTGTGTATTGAGATAAAATAGTTTAGCAGCTTCTTCACTGAACAAGTTGCCAGTTCATGTGATTTTTTTTTATTATGATTTTTTTTCTGGAAAAATAGAAAACCCCCATGAAGCAGATATATTCATTGCTGATAACGCTGACTTTCCAAGGACAGCTGAAACATACAAGGAAGAGAAAAACCACAACTGGACAAACAGTTCGTATATGGGAAGAAGTGTTCAAGTACGGGAAGATTTTGAGGGTTTTATTGAAGAGGAAAAGGCAGTTTTGAAAAGAACTAGATGGCAAGACACTATACAAAACTGGGAGAGTAAGCAGCTGTGTGGAAGAACAAGCATCACCCAGGAAACGGAAGGTGAGCCCAAACAGGAGCGGATTTCAAAGTCTCATATTCTTACAATATCTGTGAGAAGAAGCCCATAGATTTTAAGAGACTTGATTGTGTACAGAGATAGTACAAAGACAGGAATGCTGTTTGTGCAGTACCAGAAAATAAAGATGATTTCAGCAGTAGTGATATTTCAGATACACTGAGGGGACTGGAAAGAATCTTTAAAACAACAATCAAAAATCAAACAGAACACAAGAAGCACATAAGCTAAATACTGTTACAGTCAGTAATGAGGCAGTAAATGGAGTAGAGAGCCTTATTTAAGCTTTGGGGACACAAGTAACTATGGATTAAAAAAATCTTGGAAGGAAGCACTGTGTGCATGTGGGAAGAAAGAAGACACCGAATTTTCAGGAAATACTAAGTGTTGAAGTACTCTGAAGATCTATGCAACGAGCTGTCCCAGAAACAAAGGGAAGCAACCGGGAAGGAAAAACTGCATTTAAAATGAATTCTTCTATGTTGATGTAGTGCATGAATCATGGAATTGGATGAGGTTCTACTATGAACACAGCAGGTGGAGAAAAAAACAGTGAGGGTGCAGGCTAGGATAGTAATACAGACATCTCAAGAAAATTAAGAGCCCATGACAGCAATGGATTGATGAATTTCTTCTGTGGTAATGTAACGGGTAGCTTTGTGTTTCTGGTAAGCAAGTGCCAACTCCAATCACAAAAAAGGAATCTCCGTAAGCAAATTACTACTACCGTTTCACCTTGAGTAGCAACATTAGAGCAGACTGTTAAGGAAGGCAGCAAAGTGAATGCTGTAGTTTGAGAAGATTCAGGGTTAACATTCCTACTCTAGTTTGTAGAAGTAGTTCTGGAATCTGCCTAGGGCCATAGGAAGCTTAGAATCAGGGAAGCCTGTACAGCCAAGAAGCAGCATCTTGTGCCTGCAAGCCCAGACACAATCCATCTCTTAATGGATATCCTCAGTGCACAGGCATCCTGGGGAACGTACTGGGAAGAAGACAAGGTAGTGCACAAACCAGACCTTACCTTACAAAAAATACAGTGGAGCTTGACAAGAAATGGTCTGAAAATACCAAAGGGTTTAAAATGGTGTCAAAATGCAACTGATCCTCTTTCGTTCACAGAATGAAAGAATGGAGAAATTGCCATCACGGCTCTGTCTGTCCTTTTAAATGGCCACTTTAAGCACGCATTTATACAATTTATATTATTTATACAAATAGAAATTAGTGGAATATTGAATGCAAAATGCTTTTTAATTAACTTAGTAACATCATGCTAAGGGAGAACATCTGTGAACTATATTTTAAAGAGCTGGCTGTTAAATAAAGATAAGCTGTATTTTTTTTTCCTTACTGAACAATGGTCACATACAACTTGTACTTTATAACAGATTTTATTTTCCATGTACAAGATGCCTGTGCTTTACTGAATTCAACATTAGGTATGTTTTCAAAGGCAAATACAGATAAACCAGAAAAAAAACCCAAAAAACTACTAGGCCTTTCCATTACTCCAAATATGCTCATCTTGGTTTCTCAGAAGGTATATATTAAAATAAAGCAAGTATATTTATCACTTTTAATTAAGGAAAAGAACATAGCATAGTGGCTATGTCCAACGCAGGTCTATTTGCCTTGTACTTACCCACTTGTCTGCAATTGCAGGTTAAACAAAGATGATGATCTGTTCCCTTTTGCAACAAAGAGACTGTTAGCTTCTACTGTGCAAAGTGTTCTGGGTATACTTAGGAAAGTTTTTAGTAACAGCAGCTAAAGTATCATAGTGGAAACTACCCAGTTTTTTCCTGCTTATGTAAAGTTATTAAAATCATGTGGAAAATACTTTCTTAGTATGGGACAAATTACTCAGCTTCCATTTAGTAGTAAGTTTTGCTGACTGTGACATATTTGAGAATGCAGGCTACAACTGGGTATTAGAGATCGGTCTGCAGGACAAATTAACCAAACTCTGGACAACCATAATAAACAAGAATCCTCGTGTGGATTTGCTGACTGAGCAGCACCTGCTCCAACAGAACTGGTGACCATTTAACCTGTTGCTACTGTTGTGAGGAAACTTCTTGGGAGGATTTTTCTTTTTTATGAATGAATATTTATTGACTTTCCAGATGACATTGCTAGTCCTCATAAACAGGATGTTTACTTTGCACATAATAGAAAGTGTAAACAGAAATACGAGCATCAGTATATGCTCACGTCTTCAATGGTGATCCAACTCCTGCCTTCTAAAACAAAGTCCCATTGTTGTCAGTTTGCACTTCCATTCTGCACCATTTGTAGATATTCCTTGTATAGTTTTTCTTGGGTTTCGTAAAGTTTCTTTAGCTTCTTAGTTTGTCCTTTGCTGAGTTCTTTGCCTTCTGTATCATGTGTGGGAAATCCCTAAAATAAAATATATATATATATATTTTAATACATTTTAGACTGCTTTTGCTCCTTAGAGAATTCTGTTCTCTGTTTGCCTGACATAGGAGGATAACATCAATTAATGACAAACTCTCAGAAGGAGGTGCATCTTGGTTAATTTAGTCTACTTGTGTATGTTCCCTTCCAAGCTAGTGAAGGGACAGAGGGTGATGTTTTCTGGCCTCTACCAAGTAAGGGAAGCTTAAACACTAATTTCTAAATGGTTATAGTTAAGAGAAGGATAACTAATCTAAAAAGAGATGGTTAAAATACCACTTTTCATGATGGTAGCATATCAATTCCAAGGCTTAAAGCAAAAGCCCTAAGAGTTTTCTGTATTTGATGAAGAAAATGCATTCCGTTTTTACAATCTTCTCCCAGGCTCATGTGCACATTTTCCTGTGCTTGCACTCTTTATTCTTACTTGTCCTGAGGGCCTGAGTTTGAATGGGTGAAAAGGACAGGCAGAAATAGGATCAAACACTGAAGAAACAGTGCTTTGTTTTCCAAATAATGGCTTTTATTCTTACAGGAGCAACCAGAGCCAAGTTACCAGTACAGCTCCTTACCACAGGATGGAGGAGGGGAGCAGAACAGTGGTTGTTTCCATCGGCTCTGACAGAGCTGGGGATTTTGTACAAGAGTCATCCTTGCCTTGAAACAAGGGAACAGATCTGTAAACTAATGCATATTCCTATGCACAGATCTGCAGGGTGTTGCTTTATAATGGAAGGGCCAAAAAGGACCAATGTGCAATGAAAATACCCATGAGATGATTAACAGTTTGACAGTCTTGCTCCACAATGCAAGGTATGTGCAAGAAAATTAATAGATTGCTTTCCCTTTCTCTTCTTTCCTCCCTCTCCTACATTAATAACACTGCCCGAGCCGTTCTGGAACAAGATCAGCTTTGTAGACATATAATCAAATATGTACAGATGGGAAAGGAAAAGCACTCCATATTGGAAGAAAAGTTTCTTACATTTTCATCAAACTTGGAATATTTGTCGTGTTCCGATTTAAACATTTCATGTGGTGGAATCTTCATTTTTGCCAGTTTTGCTGCCTGTAATATAAAGCATGCATTAGCTGTGTTACAGCATCAAAAATAATTACTGATAACCTATTTTTCAAAAAAGCCATTCCTGGACATGTGCAAATGGAAAAGTAGATCATAATTTGCAAATCAACGAACATTTAATTCACAATTGTTTATCACGGGAAAAGCAACTTTCATTGAGGAACAACTCAGCATATCTTAGCTGTGTTTGTCCAGGAAAATAAAAATAAATTGACATTTTACATTTACAGAGAACTACTTTATAGAATAGTATTGCAGGAACCTGAAACAACTCTAAACAACGTGCTCTAAAAAATACACCTGTTTTCTGCTTATTTGGTTTCCTTAGTGTGTTAAGTGTAAACATAAAATGAATACTGCTATTTGTAAAGAATGTTTAGTGAGGATCTCCCGCAAAGAGAACCTTTATCAACAGTTTCCTGCTGGCAAGAACACATTTCTAAGCATGTCACAGCAGGATGAGGATGCAAGTAATTGCACTGAAAATAAATGGAACTTCTATTATTTGTGGATTAACACATCTCAGAAATCTTTCCAACTAGTTTACACCAATGCAAGGGAATCAATTTTCTGAAAGAATGAAAAAAGCCAATGAAGGAAGTAATACTGTCTACAGACTGAAATACATGCTACAAAGTCTGAGAAATTTCTGCATTCTTCAGTCTTGTTTTCAAAGATGGCTGCTCTATCAAAGGAGCCATCAAGGAGATGAATATTCAAATATAAATTGCAAGCCAAATCAATTTTGATCAGGAAAGCACAGAAAAGTAAACAAATGGAGGCCCAGTTAAGGCTGGGCACACAGCCTCTGTTCCAATACAGTCTTTCTTGCATTTAACTACTGCTCTTAAAAGTTTTCTTCCAAATCAGATTCTTTTAATCTGAACACTTACTTCCTGCTCTTGTTTTTTTCTGGCTGCTTCTTCTTTCTTCCTTTTCTTCTCTTCTTCAATCTGTGAAAGGCAGTGTTAATGAGTTAAAGGTAACTGCTTCATTTGGTTGTTTTCTAAAAAATCCGAGCCAGCAGCTTCCCTGGATATCCAATTACAGACAGAACTGGCAGCATAACCTACAGCAAAAACACTGTGCCTTGTAATTAGGATTGTCTGGTACTTCTCACTGTAAGACTTCGATTTCATTTGTTTTTAATCACAGATAAACCAGTTTTAACTGTTCAGAATGTATTTTGCATGTGAAGTGCATACCTGTGGGAAAAAAAACACTAAAAAACCTGCAAAATAAATGGTCCTGACAAATCATAGGGAAAACCGTTTTGCAATTGACTTCAAAAAGACCACATTTCCCTGATATTTTAAGCTCTTGCATCAAACTGTGAAGAAACTACAGCTTCTCAACGAGTTGTATCCTGTGATGTTCCTAGGGAAACAGCTATCCCAATTTAGACAACTTAAAAACTTTAAAAAATAAATCTAGCATTTGCTTAGGAGAGACACATTAGATCTCCAAGGGTTCTGCTAATACTGAACACGATACTGTGATACTGTTTTCAGATTAAATGTACTCTAGCTGCAGGTTCCACCCAGCAGTTACATACAAACTGTCCTCAAATGCTTTTTTCCTTTCCTTTCCTTTCTTTTTTTTTTTTTTTTTTTTTTTTTGGCTGGAAACACCTGGAAATGGCCAAAACTCTGTATTGTTTTTCTCTTAACAAAAAGTCCTCAGGGAAGGAGAAGTGTTTGGAAGTCTTCCAACAATTTCTTGCCATGATAGAGGTTTATATTTGTTAAAACTGAAGACATACATATAAAGCGGTACTTCAAAATGTTACAGTCAAACATTAAGCCAGGAAGTACAAACAGAAAAGCGTCCATACGGACAGTTTGTGTATTATTTAGGCCTCATTATCTTTATTTAGCAATAAATATATGAATTTGCAATATGAATTCTTGATCCTGTACTCTGAATATCTCATCCATGCTATATCAGTTATAATTTACTCAGTGCATTTTGTTTCCATATAGCAAATGAATACAGTCCAGTTCTATTGAAAATGTCACCTTCATTTGTACAGAGGAAAGAAGTCAGAATCAGTCTCTCATTGAAATGATTCTTTCAGAGAGATAAGACAGCATGTATGCAATATTCAACATCCCTTAGTTATACTAAGATTTATAAACAAAAATAAACAAAATTTAAATATATCCCATGCAGAATTTTCTAGCAGCTACTGTTTTAAAAATCCCCTTCTCGAACACAACTATAATTTCAGTATCCATTTTAGTATATAATTTTCCATACCACTAGGCCTGTAGATTATTAGGAACTATAAAGGTATACACAGTTTATATATTACTTTAAATGCAAGAAAGATACAGAATAAAATAATAACCTTTTTCTTTTCTTCTCTTTCTTTCAATAATGTGTCTTTATCCACTAGTTTAACCACAGTTGGAAGTCCTGAAGAAGCAAAAACAGATGAATGATTTTCCAGTGCTTCAACTGTCAAAAATAAATGTATTTAATCTGCAATAACTTTTTTTTTCCAAGCTGAATGCAAATACAACTGAATGACTACTTAAAAATGACTAAGCAATTAGATACTATAGAAACAGATTTGTGCTGTATATTTTTATTCTATGTATACTCTAAAATGCATTCATACGATATACGTATGCATTAGAATTCTATTAAGCAATCAGTTTGCAGTACTTGAGAATGCTGGATTATTCTATGCTAGTACCGATAGCTTGTTTTCCCCCATCTTCAGAAAACAGCACTGTAAGAATAGCTATCTACAGAGCTGCAAGACACTACATTGGGTACCTTCATGATCTTCAAATCGAACACCAAGTTCAGGGAGGATGTCATCTCGAAGAGCATCACTCAACTGCAGCACTTCAGTTACTATGGAACATGAAAAATACAAATAAAGTATGATTTATTTGGTGGAAGTACACATCCATCCTGACACACGCTTATTTAACTGCAATTAAGAAATTGCCATTCTCTCACACTGGCCAGAAAAGAGCCTAATTGTTTTAAAGCAATTAGTGTTCTTAAGTAAATTCTCTCTTCTTTTAGCTACAGAAAGCACGTTTCTGCAAGGACTCGGAATTCATAAATTACTTCCAAGATACTCCTATTAGTCCTGAACATTGTCATGAGAGTTTCAGTTCAGCACCGTAAAAAAGTTTTTAAATGAATTTATTTATGTATATATGTATGTATTCATATATAAATATATATAAGTGCTGTTAATTCTCTGTCTCAACACTTCCAGGATGCAAAAAAGTTACACTGTTGGAATAGAATAGATTCATATAACAAGGAATATGGAAATTTCTGAACTGGAGTGGGCCTGCAGTTCATTAGTCCTGTAACCCAATGCTGCGCATTCTTTGCAGTATATATTTAATAATCTATGCAAAATACTTAGACTGTGTTATAATTCCAGTTACTTTTAATACCCACATAAAACGTATAGCAAACTCATTAAATTCTATTGAGTTCTGATTTCTTATTTTTATTTCAATTTGTGGGTTAAGAAACATCATTTTTATATCCCCAAATGCCCCTTTTGCCTTGTGTTAGAAGACAGAACCTGACTTGCACAACATTCATCGTAACCATATTTCCTTTTCCAACTAGTTTTCTCATTATTTTCCTTATTCAAACTTGTCAAAACAAAGCATTTCCTCACTTCACAAGACAGGAAAGCTGTCTTCAGAGATAAAGGAGTGGAGTAGAGCTGGCTTTTTAAGAACACCTTTCACAAAGCTCTCTATTCCCTAGCACAAGAACTCAAGCAGAGGAGGCAGGAAACCAATATGGTTGAGAAAGGACCTGCTGATCAAACTGAGGGAAAAGAGAGGGGGGGAGAAAAAAAAAACCAAATACGTGCAGTCAATGGAAGCAGGCCTGAAAATAATACAGGGATGCCGTCACAGTGAAATTTTTCAATCAGAGAGTGGTGAGGCAATAGCTCAGGCTGCCCAGAGAAGCTGTGGATACCTCAGCCCTGGAGGCGTTCAAGGTTGAGTTGGATGGAGCCCTGGTCAGCCTGATCTAGTGGGTGGCAGTTCTGCCCAAGGCAGGGGAGGTGGAGCTAGATTATGCTGTTTTTAAGGTGCCCTCCAACTCAAGCCATTCTGTGATTCTTCGATAAGGTCTATGATAAGAAGCTGACTTATGATAAATGTACCACATGCAGAAATGAAACAATAATATGCACATATAAATTAGTAAAACAAAATGCAGGAAATTAAATGTTGTTTCTGCAACAGAAGGCCAACATAAATATCAAGCAAATGAAGCTGTTTATCTTATCCTGCTGTTTAATATGTTTATTACATAAAAGCCTCCCAGAATCACAAATTAGACAGCAGGTTCCCCCATGTATGCAACAAATAAACCCTACAAAGTTTGCCATAAATCTCAGTCACATGACGTAAAAGATGAAGGAAACAAATATAAAGCTGAGAAATAAAAGGAAAGCAGCTATCCTTAGTTGTGAAAGCCTGTTTTCACTAAGGATGAACATGCTAACTTCACAGGGAAATGAATGTGATGAAAACAATTAAAGGTAACTGAGTTAATTCTTTATTCTCTTTAACTCTGCCATAAAAAAAAAATAAAATCTAGCCACCTCATTAAATGTACAGTAAGTGCCTCTAAAATCTGTTCTCAAACAGTTCAGTTACTGCTGTGAAGAGCAGCTTTGCAGGTAGGACTGACCATGTTAAGAGTTTTGGCTTGCAGATAAAATGCATGTAAACCTTCAGAAGATGGGCTAATGACAGCAAAAATGATACGAGGCTTGCTACATCCCAGCTTCTTACCTGCTTACTTGCTCAAGCACTTGGTAGAAATAACCCTCCTGATCTGGATAAACAAAAATCACTATCCCCAAAAGACTGTCCCATGTCACAGCAACACTGTGAGACACTGAGAAAGGAATTAATTTATAAGTAGTGTGACGAAGACGGGCAAGAAGGGGAGGAGAAAAAAAAATCTAAGCCAATTCGGGAATGATGAAACAGTTCTTCCAGGGTACAATGGGTGGCTGCAAGACACAGAGGACACAGGAACATGCTAATGGTCACTGCAGGATTTCTGATAAGAAGGGCTAGGAAACCTCTTCTAAAAAGTCACAAATTAATGTAACCTCGGTGACAACTAACAGCGACTCTGAAGGACAATTATTTTATTGTTTTGATAACTATACATGTAGTCATCAAAGCGACTGTAAACCAAACATCCTCTGGTTCTGCAGATAGCTATTTCCTGTTGCATTTCCACTTATCACCTGTTTTGACCTGGTGGTTTTGGTTTTTTTTTTAAGCAAACCAGATGTAACAGAACAGAGAGCTTCAGTTCAGGTTTCTGGAACTTATTAAGGGGCTTTTCATAACTGGTCAGAACTGAAGATCTAGCTGAAGTAGATGCTACTAAAAAGTAGACGTATTCAGAGGAAAATAGATCTTAGGCGCAATATTTACTCAGGTAAGAAACTGTATCAGCTGAGAAGCAGCAACCCATTCAGTTCTATTCTTTGATACACGCTCTTGTATTCATGAAACAAGATACACACCTGAGCAGATAGGTTATAGTTCAGTGTTCTCCCTTTAGGCAATACTGAGCTGGTTACAGAAATAACAAGGGTTCATTCCTGCAGTAAAAGCTACCACCCAGTCACTGGATTTTCACACTGCATATTCCACTAGCATCTCCTGGCCTTTGCCTTCATCTCTTTCATAGTTCTCAGAGCCTCAGAGAGCTGAACTGAGCACCATCCATTCCAATATCACAGAATGGAAAAGCAGCCCTACTACCCCCATTGCAGGGCAGTGTTCCTTGCTGGGAATTCAGCAGAATGACTCTGTGGGAGAAAATATTGCATTTTATAGGAGCTGTTTAGTTTGTCATGAACTAAGTCATTATTTTTCCTTATCACAGAATGGCCCGGGTTGGAAGGGACCTCAAGGATCATGAAGCTCCAACCCCCCTTCCTTGCAGGGACACCAAACTTCCACGTATACTAGATCAGGTTGCCCAGGGCGCCATCCAACCTGGCCTTGAACACCTCCAGGGACGGGGCATGAAGAACAGTTACACACGGTGAACCATGTTCATATTTGATGCCACTCTACAGAAGCCTTTAAAATAAACAATGAGATTACCACACCGGCTGTTAACACCAGAAAGTGTTAACTTTGACCTTGCCAAAGAAATTATGTGTATCGTACCAAGAACAAATCAGATACCTCTACTGCTTATTCAATAAAATGGTGTATTCTCAGTTACAGTATTTGCTGATCTAAAATCAGGACTAATTGAAAAACAAAAGAAATAATCTATCAAAGATTAATGAGAAATGTATACATGCATTGCTAATGAAACAATGTAATTTTTATCAATCTTTTTCTATCCAGGAGAGTCAGCACCATGCTTCTTAAGGAAGAGATGTGCCCGTTCTTTGCATGCAGTACCACCAGGGCAAAGATAGCTAAGGACTGTGTGGGGGGCGATCAAGGGCTGTGTCAATGCATAGGCTGCTGTGTGCTCTAAGGACAGTGATCAGGAAAGCAGTGGGATAGAGCCTCACCACCAGTGCCTACAAACACACCCACAGCTAAGCACTCCTTCAGCATGTGACTGTTTCCCAGACCTGTTTTCATGGGTTTTATCAATTTTAAGCCTATGACTTTGGGACTGGTAACAGATGATGTGCTGTTGCAAATAGAAACATTATCGAGGCGAAAAAAGGAGTTTGAAAAAGCATATTCAGAATACTAGATGTTAAAACCAGTTACAAATGCAACAGAGAGGCACAGTTACAATGAACAAATCTGGCGGCAGTTCCAATGAGTTGTGATACATTTGGGAGAGGGCAGAGGGTTTTGCACTGTGCCCTAGAAACACCTTAGAGTGAAACAGCACAAACATTCATGATAGGAAATGAAGATGCAGGCAAAGTTTAATCACAGATATCTTTAAGATCACTTAAGTAGATGTCACAGGGTAAGCAACCAATGGCTACAGAGATTTATTCCTGCCTGAACAGCAGAATAATGATCCATTATTAGTAGGAAATCTTCCCTAGCATCAGGGGCTGCACTAGAGCACAGATCTACTGCAGAGATAAGCACATAAGGGTCTGTGCAGTTGGACAAGTAAAATCTCAGAGAGCACGAGATAACGAGTGGTGCTCTGAACAACCCATTATTGACATCTTTTGCAGAAGTTTTCTGCATTTCTCTACCTTTTAGTTTTAACGTAGTGCATCCCAACTAGACAGCAATCAGATCCAGCACTGTTCTTACTCACCAATTTATTTCAGGCAAAAAAATAAAATAAAATCAATACCTTCCAAGTAAGAAACTCAAGCGCCAGTAAGCAGCCTTGTACCAAGTACTTAAAAATGATCGACAAGCAGCCCCATTATATTCAGACCTTACTGCTATTGAGGGAAAGCCAACTTAGCTCAACTATCAGAGAGCAAAGAAAAAACAAAACAAAACACATGTTTATGTTAAATAGTAAAAGGTCAAAAGTCACATTTTAGACTAAGGATACACACACACTTCTCACAAAAACTTGGAAGGGAAGCCCAAAACAATTTTTAGGAAACTTCTAGAAGAATTTGCTTAAGAGAGCACTGAATTATCAGCTATGCTAGCAAAGAAGGAACATCTCAAGCTATTTAAACACAGACTGCATTAGTGTGTAGCAATCTACACTTTCAGAGGATGCAGTCTCCCTGGGGCAGGTGATGGCCACTTTGAAACCTAGAAAGCAGGTGCACACTTTAATTAGAGAAATAACAGCTACTCCTCTTCATTCCTAACCCTTTAGATTCTTCAGAGATTCAAACAAAGCAAGCCTAGCAGCCTGTAAGGGATTCCCAAATTAAAGAGACAGGTAACACAGATGAAATATTCAAAGAAACTCTGATTTAAAGATGCTTTACTTTTATTCTCTAAGCAAAACAACTGTAGCAGATGGATCCTCCTTACCCTGCCCATTTTGATTCCTGCATCCTTTGAGTCTCGTATGCAATAATGCAGGAAAAAGTAAATTCTCACCTTTTTTCTCTCTGGCAATTTGTCTCACTCCTTCTCTGAACTCTGAAAGAACTTGTAGGTATGGCATCACTGTAGATTCAATCTGTAGGATAATTATTTCTACAATTAACCAACAATAGTTTTAAATGGGTTTTTAACTAGCCCATATTTACAAGCTGCTTATAACTGCTTATAACAAAAGCTGCATTACTTTGAATGGTGAGGGAGACAGAAAATAAAGTAAAAGCAGAATTTTCTTTCCTCTGTAGTTTTCAAGAGTTTCTCCAACCGTAGCAGTCCACAGAGGCTGTTATACCATGTGTTATAGAAGCTGAAGGGCTCATTTAAAACATTTTATAAAATGTTTTATAAATGTGAATGTTACATGGTCACATTCACAACCAGAGCCTGAGAAGTCTTGTGGAGAAGAGACTCTGGAAACAGAGCTACAACCACATCTCTACTACCCTCTCTACACCAAAATTACCCCAACCTGCAAATGAGTTGGCATCAGGAAAGCATGCACTATCATTACTTTATTATATATAATAAGAAATCTAAGGATTAAAGATTGTTATTTCCAGAATAATTAACCTGAAAGCAGTGCTTAAGTCATTTGGAAAATGAGGCTATGTAACCTGAGGTTTTCTGACTTCAGATCTTTTCCCCTTTCAAACAAATTACTAAACCTTGGTAATTACTCCAGTTGTTTACTGAGAGCTTTTGAAGAAGTTGTGCCTTTTTTGGAGATAATGATTTTCAGATCTGTTGACTCCTTCATCTTTAATTTGGACAAAGAAACAACAGGTCTGATCCACAGCCTTCTCTTTTAATGAGAAGCTTTTCGTGTTCACCTGGTAATTTTTACTAAGAAAAGTAAGTATCTGCATGGCAGACTGAATGAAGGCATAACATTTAATGGAAGAGCCAAAACATTTTTCAAATTGTACTCCTTCATATTATAATTCTTAGAGCCTGAAATGTCTTAGGAGACAAATATAAAAGCAAAGTTACCTGCTTGGGGTACCTGGCTGCTAGTTTTCTTTGAACTGATTGCATTAAAAAAAAATAAAATCAACAACAAGAACTAAAATATATATGTAGGTGTATGTAGTTTACTAACAGATGTTGAAATCCTCTTTCCATATCAGATTCTTTTGACTCTACTACTAACCTTAACAACATTACTTCTAAAGAGTAAAAGGCACAGCTTCTCATTCTAAGCTATTGCCAATCCTTTCCCTAAAGCCTGTCTTACCATAAACACTGCCTAAATGGAGTGTCAAATACAGGTTTAATTTTTGTTTTCCCTTAAAGGTTGGTGTTAAGATGATGCTTTTCTTTTAAAACTCAAAGTGATTTTTAACTAATTCACTACTGATGCTGGCTATCTTCCTTACTATGCATCTTATATCATGATTGGAGATTTCCACAACACAGCAATGTAACTATTTGTACAGGCAATTATCAGATGATAATCATAATAATTATCAACCAACAGGCAAGCTTTTCTCTTCCCTTGGTGAATTAAAGCTTTTTTCTGTTTATGTTTTTATTTAGTTTTTTATTTGTCATATCAGAAATGTTTTAATCAGTCCTTCCAAGGAAGAACAGAAGAATAAATGGTCACAACTTTGAACGTCAGATGGTATGAGATGAGCTATTCTGTATCAGATGCTGAGCCAAACCCGTGCTATTTTTCATGTCAACATTTTATCATAAGGAGAGAGAGCAAAGTTGATAGCTTTTCATGTGGAATTATTTCTCCTGCCCATCCTGTGAAACATTACTGTTATTACAGGGCCCGTCAGCACTTTCATCAGAATCTCCCACATGTTTCAAGGAAAATTCTGCATCATAGTGGTACTGCTGGGTGACTAAAGAAAAACAGCCTTCAAAAGCCAGATAAATACTGTGGCTACAAACGAGATCAGAAAAAGAGATTGAAATAAGGATGAAACTCCAGCTGCCTCCAGGCTGGATTCTGGTGTACCACAATGAACTTTAATCAGTATAATTGTATTTTTGAAACTACTTAATACACAAATCCTTGTAATGAGTCTTTATGCTATATCATGTGCTGTCTGCAGCTAATGTGGTTTCTTAAACAGATTCATCATTCAGAAGACAAGATAATTCTTCCACTGGTTGCTGTACAATTTGTCTGTCATTAAGTCAAATAAACCTATTAAAAAAGCAAGTTTCATAAATGAAAAATCCTACTTCCTATGCCAATTAATTACATTTTTTTCTGCTTGTAATATTTGCATCTGAAGTAACCCAGCTACAAATCAGAAATGCAATCACTTTAACTTAGACTTTCAAAAGAACATAGTAATTTTGTGTAGTGTACTTTGTTCCTTCACTTACATTTATGTTTTGACTGTTTCCTCCAACAGGAAAACCAACTGCATCATCACCTTCTATGGCACCAAAAATCTGATCAAGGGAAAAACAAAAAAAGGAAAAAGAAGAAGAAACAGTATGCATCAAGTCACAGATACGCAAAGACTAAGCAGACTCACATCTACTAGTGTTTTGAAGCCACCTAGTTCATTTAACCCACATTTTACTGCTTTATTAACAGTATATCATAGTTTGCTTTTTAATTGATTTGGCACATTAAGCGCTGGCTTTCAGATTTAGATATAATGCTGCCAGATTTGACATTTTGACTTCTGCTCTCTAAGTTTCCATGCATGTATTAAGGGCTCTGTACCACCAAACATAAGCAGGAAATATAATTTAACATAAAGGACTCCAAATCCTTCCCGGTGCAGCATGTGATACAGTTTAGGGTTGTTTCAACAGAGAAAAGTGTGGCAGATCTCTAGTTTCCTGCAAGATAAATGAAAACCGTACAGATCCCTACACCTCTGAAAAATACAGCAGTTAAAATTGCACAGCATAGTAGCAACTTTACCTCTT
This sequence comes from Coturnix japonica, assembly GCF_054131305.1. NCBI lineage: Eukaryota > Metazoa > Chordata > Aves > Galliformes > Phasianidae > Coturnix > Coturnix japonica. The sequence continues at coordinate 19,481,122 of NC_140667.1, read as the reverse complement.
GCTATACCATACCTTTAGCATTTGAGTGAGATAGCAACTGATGTTTTCTAAAAGAAGTCTGTTTGGCATTTGTCTGGCAGATTTCTTTGCAGCAATATAGGAGTTTGACTGACTGACTAACGAACGCATTTCTTCTAAGACAGAGCGAGTGTCAACATTGTCACACAGTGCTTCATGAATCGCTGCCTTCTTGTCATAAAAACTAAGAAGAAAAACACTTTTTTTTACTATTTATGTCAAAAATATCTGCAACCTACTCTGGAGAACTTCTGTTAAAGAGGACCTAAATGTGGCCAGAATTCACGTTTGAAGCATGAGCAAGAAAAAGGCTTCATCACAGTGCAGCTGTTTTGCTACTGTAGACAGGCAGGTAGAATAACCTAATTGGTAATAACCAACCAAATACATTACATCAAGTGCATTTTCAGCAACTGATCTTTTAATATCTGTTATTAAAAGCAGTACAAATTGCCTATTTAGCACTTGGTATTGATTTCCTATCCCTGCTTAACAGCTTAGGATTCTGCTCAGCATTGTTCTAAAGCGGAACACCAATTTAAAAGCTAACACACCACAAAAACAAGTGTTACAAAGCTGTAATGAAGCAATAACAGGAAATAAATTAATGCAGACATTTGTAATGGTTATAAGTAGGCAAAATAAGTAATATGGTGTATAAAGTACTGTTTTGTCATGAATTAGATACTACTGTTTCATATAACGTCTTTTTACGAGAAAAAACAAGAAGTGATGGATAAATGTGACAAAAAAAAAAAATCCCTACAATATATAATGTTATCCTACTTCTTTGTCCTTTCCTTTTGACCCCTCAGTTACTTAATATTTCCCCTTCTGCCCTTGATTATCACTACCAACCCCAAGCTGAAGATGAAACTTTCAGAGGACATTACTAAACAGAAGCTTCTATACTTGGACTTAACATCTCTCTTCACCACAGAGAACTGAACTATGAAAAGATATAGTACTGCAATGCAAGACGCTTTTATTTAGATTTCATGCATAAAAGAAGTTACATGAGAACTTGTTAGCAGTACGGACAATTACAAGTGAAAGACTGCAATACTCTTATCGCTTTCTCTTTCCATTCAGTAGCACATTTTCAAATACTGGCACCCTGGTTTTTGTGCACTGTTAGTCTAGTCATTTAAATTCTGTTTGTCTCAGTTTAGTCACTGCCCTCTGAAACACATAAAATATTATTTCTATGGCTGTAAATACCGTATTCAAAATTATCAGTCACTTCTCAAATAAGAAGACAGCTTTTCACATATTGAAGGAAATTACAACTGTCTAACAAAGTAGTTAAACAGGACAATGAGCAATGGCAGTGTACTTAACATAAATGAAACTGAAGTTAACAATTTCATCTACTCTTCATAAAGCTGCCGCATATGTAAGTCATTAAATGAAAAAAGAAATTAAATAAGCAGCTACATAAGGTTATTCAGAGAAGAAGAAAGAATGCTCAACTCACTTTTTGTTCAGCTCCGCTTCCTGATTTTCCCATTTCTGAAACTGGCCTGTCACATCAGTGGGAGCTCGAAGAATATCCTTCACATTTAAAAAGAACTCCTGTAGAAGAACACATTTGAAATTCTGTTTAAACTGTACAGAATCAATATTTACTAAGAAAAAATGGATTACTTCTTACTTAGGCTTATAAAGCTTATAGTTTTAACACTATTTGGCCTGGATTTATCGAGCATCTGTCACAACAGGGAAACCCACAATCTTCAAGTAACTCTATAAAATCACAGTCAGACCATAATTCAATTCTGCATCTTTTTTCTGCTGCTGCATGATACAACACAATACTCTCTGATGTTAAACTGCTTAAATACAATACCATTCAGAAAACAATTAGAAAACAACACTTTTTATGGCAGATTTTCAGGTGTAGCACGAATGAAAACCAAAGAATAGAAATGGCTTTACAGCAAGGTTGTGGTTTTTTTTGTTTGTTTGTTTTGCTTTGTTCTTTTTTTCCCCTATACAGGCGTCCTGTTTAGTGGAAAGTCATTTTCACTTATTTTGTGACACAAGCCAAACATTTTATGTTAAAAGCAGAATATCTTCACCTAGAGACCAAAATCAACAATCTCAAAACACTGGACAGCCTCCTTGTAGTCAATGTATGCTTAAATCACTGCTCCAAACTACACAGGGAATAGAACTGTGCCCAGCCATTCACATTATAGCTATCAGGCATAAAGTTTGATGTAGCTATATATATATATATACATACATACATACACACACACACACACCTATATATCTATAGCAATGCTTTATATATATATGTATGTATGTATGTATATAATATATATACATAACAACTTATATATATGTGGGGATATATATATATATATATGGGGGGGGGGGGGGAATATGTGTGTGGGGATATATATATATCCCCACATATATATATATATATATATATCCCCTTAACTGTATGTGTGTAATGTCTGATCTGATAGACACGTTATGTGAATGTCTGTAAGACTGAGTCCTTTAAGCAAGCTAACGTAAGAAACTAATCTCGTGTCTAAGTGCCAAGATGTTCAGATGTGTCAAAACTTGGAAAAGGCACCCATTTGCAAAGAAATGTTGTTGCCTGTGGTATTCACATGGATTAAATGTTCAATAGAAACACCTGAATGTTCAAAAGAAATACTATAAAGATCCACCCGATGAACACAGAAAGCAAATTCCTTCTGGGTACAAGGCCTGTTCTATTGCCTGAAATATGTCATGGCAGCACAAAGTATAAACAACTCTAGGAGGAACAGAAGGCTTACATACATTCATAAACTTCTCATACTGAATAGCCGACTCCATGGTATTACTTGAATAATCCAGTGTATCCTTCCAAGAGTGCATGAGGAAAGCCAATCGTAACTGTCGTGCTATTGGAAGTTGTAAAATAAACAAGAAAAATAACAATAATAAGCTAAAGTATTTTTAATGGTCTCCAATGTTGTCATGGCTAAGACAATTAATATTCTTAACACATCTACTAAAAAAAGGGAGAACAATACTGTCCATACAGATAATACCAATGAGAACCGGAGCAGCTATTCTAAAGTTATTGAAGAAAAAAAGACACATAGACTTAGCCAGTTTTGGAACCTTCATTATAAGGCTCAATTACCACACATCACTCAAACTATATGAAAAGCATTCAAATTCTAAAGTAAGCTTCACCTGTATGTTTCTTCAGTGCATCTTTTATAGTGATAAAATTCTTCAAAGATTTGGACATTTTACAGCCAGCTATCGTTAAGTGGCCAGTATGCAGAAAATACCGCACCCAGTTATCGTTTTCAAAGTATGCCTGCAGAGGAAAACAAACAAAACAACAAAAATCAACACAGACTTAACATTGTGGACACATATTTCATGAACAATGATCATTTAGGAATAAGATACTGAGGAAAATACCAGGATGGCTATACAAAACATATGCAAATTTAAAAAGCAGGAAAAAAAAAGAGATAGATTTGCATGGGTTGCAATCACAGTAAGGCACACAGCTTTATCAGAAACTAAAGGCCAGTGACAAACAGCTCACTCACCTCAGATTGTGCCAGTTCATTGTCATGGTGAGGAAATCGGAGATCAAACCCTCCTCCATGTATGTCCATCGACTCTCCTAGAATGGATCCAGCCATTGCAGAACATTCAATGTGCCAACCTGGCCGTCCCTGCGGAGATGAATACATTACCTGACTAACAGTTAACTGTCTTCCTCTCCCACCCATCTCACTGGTCTGTCCCTTAGCAGTTACATGGCTAAGAAAATGAGATACAGTGCTATCAAAGAAAAAAACAAAATGGCTAAGACTCGGCTTTATATACATACACTGTTGGACTTAACTATCAAACATGGCATATATATCTGTGATGCCTTGATTATGTGATGCCTTGCTTAACCTCCTTATTTTTCATCACTAAGAAAGATAAGAATTGAAAAATCTTTGGAGATAAAGATTATAAATGATTGACCAATAACAGTCATCATAAGCCTGTGTGCTGAATTCTGTCTAAAAAGTGTTAAATAAGCAGCTAGATATGCATTCTAAGTAACTGAATGACTATAGCAACAGAACTTACAATAGAATACAAGATCCTCAAAATGCAGACATTATTAATATGAAGTGAGGCCATGAGTTAAATATAAAACAGGCTAATTAATAAGGTGTAGAGGATCTAAACCCTGGTTGTAATGTCCTTACCTTTCCCCATGGAGAGTCCCATGAGGGCTCCCCTGGCTTGGAGGATTTCCACAGAGCAAAATCATTTGGAGAATGCTTCTCACATAGGCGATCCGCTGAGATACTCAGGTCACCTTCCAAAAGAAAAAAAAAAAAAAAAAAAAAGAAAAAGATGTACATAATTACATTTTATTTAAACACAATTATTATTGATTTTTGGCCTCAATGCTACTGAGTGAGACTGAGGGAAAAAAAAAATAGAAAAAGAAAGAAAGAAAAAATACTCAGAACTTGAAATTCCTCATAATTAAGTTTGTTAATTCTTTGGGCTTCTTTATTAATACTTAGTTGATAGGAAAGCTGACAACAAGTATCAGCCGCTCTGCTTTCTAAGTTTTGACATGACATTCACCTGCAATATTTCTACAGACACAATTCCAACGTCCCAGCTGTAGAAAATGAAATGTAGAAATAAAGACATCCTATATTCATAGGTAAATAAGATTGGAAAACCAATTCATTCTGAAGTCAGAAGTACCAAAATCACGACTAACTAATTTGCCTTAATACACATGCAGTGCAGTCCTAGGTATCTTCTGCATCCCCTGTCTCAGTTGCCACACAGAACGACTGGTAATCCTTCAATATCTACAAGTTTATTGCTTTGTTGTTACCACAGAAGCTGTGTGTATTAGTTGCTGTCATTTCTTTATGATCATTTCACTGGTGGTCTTGCTATAACATCTTTAAAACAAGAAAATTAACCATTTCTGCAGTATTGTCAAAAACTGTCTCTTGTTAACATTAACACTTGCCACATGAGAACTCGAGAGAGACTAAAGCCAGACTCAAAGATACACCTGTCAGTTCTGATGTACAGCTTGAGATACTTGCAATCTCAGTCTTTCAGCAAACTTTTCGCTATACACTTTGAGCACAAAGAGTATTTTACTTCCCTCTATTTACATTAGTTGCAGCTTCTGTCAGGGTTATCATCTCAAATGAGTCAAACGAGCTAAGCTGCAAGCAATCTAAGCCTACGTGTGGTCTCAGTTACATTTATCACTGTTATAGTCCCTATTTGCAAAAACAGATAATTGTTTGTTTACACAGTGGCAATGATGCATTCATGTTGCCGCTAAGATGGTAGCTTAAGCTAGCATCTTTATTTGACATACACATGGGAAATCTCAGGTATCAGAGTTTAAACCAAGAAAAACATCGCATGTAATTAAATGTTTTGCTTTTGGATATTGATAGCTATCTTAATTCTGCCTACAAGTGTAACATAAAACATGTTTTAATACACTTATGATACATTCTATGGATTATTTCTAGTAATACTGTATAACATTAAGAGGATAAAATGCTCAATAAAAGTCATTATTTAAGCTAATCTGTTGCTACAGCTCTAGTCAAAAGTTCTATATTTGGATTTAGTTCAATACAACAAGGATTACAAAACAAAAAGAATGATCTGTATTAGAGAGGAATGAGAAAGAAAAAAAAAAAGTCAACAAGAACTACTTGTGATAAAATAGCCCCAGCCTGGTAGGAGAGATTTCATCTGGCATGTGGAAGACCCAGCTTCAAGTCTTTGCTTCTCCTACTTTGAATCAGACAAACAGCCACATAACTGGGCTGTACTTCACCAACCATACTGTAATATTACAATTTATTATATTATTTATTTATTGTTGTATAACAACAATAAATGTCATTCTAGAATAAAAGACTCAATGCTTTCCAGATAAAAACCCAGCAAAGTGCAAACACAAACTAAAAAGCTTTGGAAAAGAAATTTTAAGGAAAAGGGAGTGCAGCATGTAAACAAACCATTTAACTTGGACTGTAAGTTTTATCTATGCATCAGTTAAATCACTTGAAGAGGTCAACATGTGAGCAATTTATGTAAACATTATTTCCCCTTTTTACCTTCACCCTCTTGAAGAGCTTTCTGATCACCTACAGCTTCAGGAACCAATTTAGCATAGGAGTGTTTTTCACTGGAATCAAACTTCACAGTATCAAAGTATACAGATCCATTGGACACATACCTGGAAAGTTAAAGATAATTAAATAGCTTACTTTTCTATCAAGACTTTAGTAAATTGTACGCTCAAGATCACTAACCTTCTTACTTTCTCTAGTGAACCCACATACCATACAGTGCTAAAGTGAGCTGAAGTCTCACCTAAGTTTTAAGGCAATCTCATAAATACTTCAGATAAGCCACTAAATGTCAGAATAAAACTCACTGAAGAACATTTTTTGTTAAATTCTCAAAGAGGTGAGATGCCAAATTAACAGTCCCAATAAACACATACAACATTCCTTTTTAATGTTTTGCAATAATATAATAAGAATCATATTTGTTTCAGAGCCCATTTTGTCCCCCCTTTGCTTTGCTGATTTTCTCTACTGCAAGAGTGATATGAAGTATCAGAAAAAAGTTTTAGGACCACAATGAATGCTCATAGTTCAACACAGATCATCTTCAATTTTGTTGTTGTTGTTTTTTTTTTTTTTCTTTTGATGAAAATTGTAGATTTAAAGCAAGAAATGCAAGACAACTGATTGCAACCTGAACAACAGCTTTGCTTTCTTCACAATATAAACATCCATACTGAAAAACTGATGCCAACAAGAGAACGAACACTCAAAAATTTCAATCAGGAATCTATCCTGATACTTAAGAACTTCTAGAGGATTAGCCCCACTTTCTCAAGGATGAGACAACGGCAGACTATAATTTCAAAATGATTTGTTGTTCTCTGTTTGTTTTTTAATCTATGTTATTTACAACTGACATCCACCAATCCACTCAGGGACATAGTTTTGAAGCCCCTATATGTCAAAACTGTAAGACTGTAAACTAAACTCAGTTCAAGTGATTTGGACTTTGATTATTTATTTTAAGGAACAAGGATTTCACCCTATTAATGTAATAATCTAACTTGTCCCTTTGAAGATTACAAGTATACAGTAGCAAATTTTCATCAGGTTAAACACAGCAGGTCTTACACAAAGAACTCTGAAATGTCTTTATGTGATGAAATGCTACTGTTGGAAAAGAACTCCCTTCCATATGAAAACAAAGAACAGAGTTCAAAGTGAGTGTTGAAAGCAATAGCTCTGGCTCTGATACAGTACAAACATACAAATGCATTCAGTAGCAAGCTTACCCGTAACCATTATCCACAATCTTTTTCACAAATGCCACAATTTCTGGCACATATTCACTAACCCGCGTTAAAACATCTGGAGGTAAGACCTAAGAAAGTAAAAAGTAGCATTTTATACATATATAAATACATACACACAACATATATGTCATATACTCATATAGTGACCTGCTTAAAAGGTAGCAGAATCTGAGATTCCTCCTTTAAGCTCTCTGCTCTGCAACGATGCGCTGTGGTGAATTTTTCTCAGTCTCTAAGGCCATGTTCTCAATACACTACTGCAAGAGATAGGATGCTGCACTTCTGGCAGAACAGGCAGCACGCCACCTTGGTTTGGAAGTAAATAAATAAACCTTTGCTATTCTGATCTACTACATGTGACATAGTATTGCACCTGTAATGTATAAATCTGTGCTTGATTGCCATTGCTACCACACAATAGAATGATATGTAGTCAGTGATAAGTAGGTTGGTAAGGCTCTTCCATGCAGCAAACAGGATAGCTGAAATTTCTGGATCAGTTAATGATTTTAAGGCCATTTCAGACCAAAGAGGGATGGAGTACATGCACCAGATCTCAGTTGGCACTGGTAAAATGCACAATTGCGCTAAGATTACTGGGTTGGGAACAAAGTATGTGCTAACTTTATAACTATGTATTCATATTAAAAATTAAAGGGGAAAAAATATTTCTATAATGATACACTGAAATGCAAGGTCTTTAATAGGTATTTAGGGACTTGTATTGTAAACCGTATTCTGAATACTATAAGGAACGGCACATACACTTTTAAAACAGAGAAGAGTTCATTTACTTACGTTGAGAGCTTCCATGTCTTTATGAAATTCCCCTTCCCAGAATTTGGGGAGCTCTGAGAATATGGAATTGTCAGTCACTTGGCTGCCAAATTTTGAGTCCAGCCAGTCAGACAGTAAATCTTTGGCTTCTTCCAATAGTATCTATTAAACAGTAATTATAAGTGCAACTGATTAAAGCCTTGTTCTCTTTAAACTCTGTAAAAAGATCTAACCCTGAACAGAGAGATTTGCTCAAGGAAAAAGACATTTTGGTATAAATACAAAGTAATCACATTTTTATCTTATTGTCCCTCATATGTACAGATAAAACAGCAGAGAAAGTAATGCTAGTTATAATGCCATCTGTTTTGCTATCAGTCACTTAAATAGGCATGTGGAATTTACATGGTGCATATCACTGAAAAGCATTTGAACAATTGGAATCCTAACATGGATATATTTCTCAGTCCTACACTAAGAGATGTCAAACAAACAAACAAACAGAAAACCAACAACTTATAACTCAGAAGGTGTAACTGGGTAAATTTATCTGCTTCCTGTTCAGTTAGTATACTTTTATAATGACATCTGATTCAACAGTAGCTTTTTTTCTGTTTGTTATGGGCTTTTTAAGGGGGAACATTCCCTATGCTTCCTGTATTGTATAGAAGGAATAATCTGAAAGAAAGAAAAGAGGAATGTGGAAGCCAATTATTAAAAGTTAGTTATTTTACTGCCAGACTTGTTACTGGAAGCCCAAGAAAGTCAATAGGATTACTGTCACCAATTATAATAGTCTTTGGTACAAAACTTTTTCCAAACGTAATTATTTTTATGTATATTTTCTGATCAGAGATGGAAGCAGCCATGCAGAAAACTCCAACTAATACCAGAACGTCAGATATGATTGTGCAACAGTGTGTAGTACAACATCTAGAGAAACTAATTTAATCAAGCTAAAAAACAGCTGAAGAGAAAACCTTAAATAGATGCAAAATAAAAAACCTTTCTGGAAAAGACAGTGAGCCACTATCACAGCGGGAGGAGGGGATTACAAAAACAAACACCGGAAAAAACAGAATCATAAAACTATATAGCTGAACTCAGGAATCACTGTACTGAATGCTAAGCACTGGAAAGTACTCAGACCCACCATCCTTATTTTCGTAAACATCTTTACTGTTTCAGGAATTGCCACAGGCAAAATATTATTTGTAAAGCCATAATAGTTACAAAAATCATTCTAAAAGGAGTTCAAACTGACCTCATGACATCTGCTGATCTCTTCTGCAGGGAGTTTTGCTTGCACAGCTTCTTGTAGAGGGTCAAAAGCAGACTTCACTGCATTCTGAATTTTTTCCAACATCTGCCTTTTATCTGGGTCTGTTGTCTCACTTAATTTAACTGAAAAGAGCTACAATCAAAAAAAGGTTTAAAAAAACAAGCAACTTGTAGTGCAGTTGGGCTACATTCCACAGACAACATACTAACTTAGCCATGTAATGCCTTGTTTGTGATAATAAATTATCCTACAGCTTTGTTATCAGTTTCTCATCAGAAACAAAGGCAAACACATATATTCACTAGAGTAAAAATCTGCTCCATGTTTGAATTGAGTTTTTCAAAACTGTTACAAATTACTATGTCATAATTACTGTTTTTAATAATTTTCATTTTCTATGTAACTGATCACTTCAATTACGCAGTTAATTACCCCCAAATCTGAAATGAAGAAGCTTCAATGTGAAACACGGTGAGATTAAATGCTATGCTTCCAGGGTATGTTAGCCAATTTTGCTGAGCAAAATTTCCACACTACCTAATTCCTAGGCCCATATTCCATTCATTAGACCAATAATCTCTTTGTGATCCGTAGGTCTAAAATGACTAGAGAATTTCCTTCCCCCACCTTTAATCCAACATACACAATTTATTAAATCCCTGAAACTTTGGAGACTTTTTGCTCTTTCAAAGGCCATCATCAGTGGTACAAAGGAGAAATCTCACAGGTATCTACAGCTTTAAAAGATTATGGACATACCACCATTTAAAAACTTTCGAAGTTTGCATTCTAACAAATAAACAACCAAAAGTTTTATTTTTCCCCCAATACCCAACAACATTATACACATTTACACACAGTAGTCAACAAGAAAGAAACAAGTTTTATAAATAGTTCTTATGAATTCTGGAACAACTGAAAAACCCATGTGAAACACAGTTCCGGTAACACTTCTTATCTATGTGGAGTCAGTTCAGTAGAATAACAGAAACATACATGAAGTTTAAATAGGCAGCAAAGTCTGAGATGTTCTTTAGATACTTTGCTACGTTCCTGAGTAAGAACTAAAGACGCTATGAGAGATTACATACTGAGCCCACCTCTGAGGCAGTTTTAACATCTTCAAGTAGCTGAGCTGGCGTTGATTTGTTCTTCCTATACTGTTCGAAAAGGTAATTTTGTCTTGTTCTCTTGATGATCTGCAAAGCAGAAACACAAAAAGTTAGAGAAAAAGTAAATAAAAGCTAACTCTACTCAACATCAATTTCAGAATCCCTACACAACAAGGTACGAGAAACACAGGCAGTAATATAAATCAAACACACCATACACAGCACATTCAATATCTCAACAGAATTAATTACATATGTCAACAACAGACAGTTAAACAAGCAAATAAGATATCTTCATCAAATGCTTAATAATTATGATTTATACAAGCATTCCGTTGTGTACAAGAACAACATCTTCTTTAGAAATAAGAAAAATCAGTGACTTTGTATCCAAAATAAAGGCCCTAGTAAGAATATAATTGAACTTGGCTTATCAAATGGCAATTACACTCTGAATTCCATGCACAAACTGGAGTAGTTTAGATCACAATTTAAAAAAAACCACAACGTACCTTATCATCAATATCCGTAATATTCATACAATAGAAAACATCAAATTTAAAATAATCCCTTAAGATTCTTCTCAGGATATCAAAGGAGATGTATGACCTAAAAACATTAAAGTTTGGTTGTTTTTTTTTTTTAATAAACAGCTTAAACTTAGTTCTATTTCATGCAGTAACTACCTTAACCTCAGCCAATACTTCTGTAGCAGTTTCAACTTTTCTTTCACTGGAAAGTTTTTCCCCCATGCAATGACAGAATATGCTTCTAACCCCAAGTCTCAAGAGCTGAGTCTAACAAAACTACTTGCCAGAAAGACACTCATCTAAATAAAGCACAAGGGCTGCTCTGAAGGTAATGCCTTCTATTTTATTATGTTGGCCTACAACATCAGAGGTGGGTGTTGGTGGTATGGCAGTAGAGACTGAACCTTCCCACCAACATTCCGTTATATTTTATTGCCATGTAATGGATGGCAACAGAGGGGCAGCCTGACAAAATGGCGTCTGATGTGGAAGTGCAGATGAAGAAAAGGTGTGACACTGAATTCCACCATGCAGAAAAAAACGGCACCCACTGACATTCATCAACACTTGCTGAATGTTTCTGGAGACAATCCAGTGGATGTGAGCACAGTGAGGCTGTGGGTGGTGTGTTTCAGCAGCGCCAACAGTGGGTCACTTCTGGCGTAGATACTTATGAGTATGGCATGCAGGCTCTTGCTCATCACTGGCAAAAATGCAGAAGTAATGATGGTGACTATGTTGAAAAACTGTTTTGCAGCTGAGAATTTGCTCCACCAGTGTTAATGCGCTATTTGTATCTGTTGGAGTGTCCCTGGAAATAATCAGTAGGCATTACCTTCAGAGCAATCTACACACATTTTTCTGTTTAATTCCTTGCTTCCTGTACACAAAGTTATTACTCACACCGAAATTAGAAACTACAGTACCTGGCATGTCCCATGTGAGAAGCATCATATACTGTTGGACCACAGCAATACCATGTGACTTTTTTTCCATTCTGCGGCTGAAATATTTCCTTAATTGAAAGGGATAGGACAGTGAGCAAAAAGAATTGAACATTTACGATCTCAGCCAAAACCACATTTGAAATACCAGAACATGAAAATATAGTGGTTATTCCTCCCTCAGTTTTAATCAAAGGTTACCACTGGCACATAAGAAAGAACAAAAGCAGCCAGGCCCTGCTAATCTGCACTCTCATCAATTCATATAGCAAAGTAAAAAGATTTAGATTAGGCAGGCAATTTTCCAGGCTGTGCATGGAAAATGGAACAGCAGGCACAGAAGAAGGTTATACGATATTGAAAGTTCACACATTCTTGGATATTACATACCATATAACACCAGTGTTTTCAGTATTACCTCTCCTTCCCAAAGCACCTTCAGCCAAGACCACCGGATGCTTTGCCAGTTTATACCACAACCTTACAATTTGCAAGATTTTTTATAGGCACAGCAAAATATTAAAAAAAATAGAAACTGATTTTATTTTGTTTACACTGCCTATACTTATCTACATTACAGAGAAGAAACACTGGCTATTCTGGATGATGATAAACTGCTATTTCATATTACACATTAAGGAATGTACACATACAAACACACATGTATATTTACTGTGCGCATTATGGCACCTGCCTCAGCAAACACACTTGACTAAGGCAACATCACCTTCTATCACCTTCTTATGACAAAATAAAACTCAGAAACTCATCTATTGATTTGGAATACAATGAAGCAAACATTTGATAACTCTCCCATCTGTGTTTTAAGGAGATGTTCAGTTTTCCTTCATTTGGTCACCTTATTGCGAGTCAAGCTGTTGTAGAGGCAGAGTCTAGAATGCTTTGTCCCTTCAGGAGGAGACCAAGGGGGCTGCACACGCTTGCCTTTACCTAGGAAAAAACACAATTTAAAGAGAACTGAAAATGTAAACAAATTTACAGTATAACATTTCCTCCTTTATCACAGTGTTAGTTCTATATATACATACATATACATACATATAATTACGGAAAACAACCCCAATCTTAGTAGTCTAAAGTACATTTGTTAGAGCTAAAGACACTAAAAAGCCACTAAAAGCGAAGTAAACAATTTCAACCTAATTTATTTTCTGCCTCCTAACTTGCAACTTCTATTACCTTTTGATTTAAGTATGATATGCATTTTAACTGCAATTAAAATACCATATAAACTATTTGTTTTGACAACAAAACTGCCTTATGATCCCATCATAAGATGTTCTTTGTGAAATCTGTGTCTCTAATATCTTCATACAAACACTTTGACTGAAAACCTACAAGTTACATAACATAAATACCTATGGTACACAGTAAGGGTAATCTCTTCCTTATCTCCCTCCTTATGAATAACTGCCTAAATAAGAAAAAAAAATATTCACAGTACTTTAATTGTCTCGTTAAAACACTCCATTTGATGTCCAGCTTATGGATCCACAGAACTGTGTTTATTCCATATATTTTATTTTATGTTACTGACTTCAATGCTATAGCCGAATATCCAAAATGCAGACCATACAGCAAGGTATGGATTTGTTTACTCTTTGATCTAGAAGATTACCCTGGTATGATTAATTGCGGCTAAAGTTTCCCTCAGGGGAGGAAGCCTGTGTGGGTTAGTCTAACAAAAGATAAAGCAGTAAAGCTTTTTTTCAACTTACAACCACACGAAATGTGAGGAAACAAACAAACAAAAAAATACTGCACCCCAAAGTTCCCAGTTTGTGAGCAAGCTGTCCACTACACAGAAACCAAGGGCAAAGCAACAGGCATGCTTTGCAGTGTGCTCAAACACATCCCTGCCAACAGTAACTTCCCCCCTGCGCAACCCAAGTTCATTTGCTCTAAGCCATTTCTGGAGCACTATGATGTACCCAAAAACACACTGACAACACATCCAAGGCCTAAGAAGCATGGCAGATCCATGTGATATTTCATACTGAATACTGCACAGCATCTCTTCAGGACTTCCAACAAGTATACACAGATCATAAAGCCAACAAGACACGTTCATTGAGAAAATGAGGCTTAATAGCAAAGATTTCATGGACAAGAAAACTGAAAGCTTTTCTCTTCTTGCCCCACCTTGATCCATGAAATCCTGCAGGCAAACAGCAGTTAGTGGCATTAAATCTGCTACCAGAGCCAGTGGTGCAGCTGAGATCCCTCCACTGCTGAAAGGAAATCAATAACCAGCACAGATGCATGCAGGCACACACATGGATACAAAACCCACTTGTTAACTGCTGCTCTGCTAGGAACTGAGAGCAGTATGATGACAGGTTGTGAGAAGATGGCATTGGAGTCACATTAGTCAACAACCGTCAGTCAAAATGACAAATGCTTTCTGCATTCATTTACAGATCTTGCAAGCACTATAAACCAGCTCCATGTCATTATTATTATTATTTCATGACTCCCAGAGCAAGGCTCTCACTATTAAGCAATTACATTAGACTAGCTCACTGGAAATCATCTAAGGGGAATGATGCAGCTCCCAAAAATGCCAGCACCCACGGTTACTCCACGACCTGGATTAACCTGTTAGTATTTCCTCAAGTCATTGGCAACCCCCAGGTGACCAGGATTAAAAGAGAACCCCAAACATTCCTTTTAAAATTCAGCATTAATAGCAATCTTCAGAAGCAGGATGCAGTTTATTATAAGAACTATTGAGTTACCCTTAAAGGGAAAAAAAATCACAGACTGAACAAATTGTGCTGTTGTAGGAAAGCAGCCAAAACCCATATATCCATTTACTATTCATTGGCAAGCTCTCTAAAAAAAAAAAAAAACAAATAATCAGATTCTGTACATTGAGGAGTTCTAAAACCAGAGTTGTGGAAACAGCTGTAACACTCAAATAGCTCAGGATTCATCAGTTACATAGTAACAGTATGCAACAAGAATTTCATGAGCTTGAATACAAGTGGATACAGTAAACTGTAAAGTGTACAAGAGAGTAAGAAAGGAAACTTTTAGTTCTCAGTAGGAAAATCATTACAATGGCAGCTAGTCTATAACCTGCCCACCGAGTTCATATTACTCACTTGTTTGAAGTTTACAAGGGTCATTTTTTTCACTGCTGCCATCATAGATTGCTTCTATGTGTCTGTACCACCGGACAACATGGAAATACTGGTCCACAGGTGGCCCCGAAAACTTTCTGAACACCTCCACATCTGCATGTGAAAATGTGAACCCCTGGATATAACTACGAGTGCTCAGGTACTCGTTCAAAGCCTTCACCCTGGCTTCCTCTTCACTAATGCTCAGAATAAAACTGTAGCTGGAAGCTGTAAAGACAGAGGTACAGGACATTTAGTCAGCATTAAAAGAAGAAGATCCCACGACCAAAATATATCCTTATACTACACATCACCCCCTTCAAATTAGCTCTGGTAACTGACAAGAAAATTGAGAGAACTGTATTTAATACAAGATAATGAATAACTATGCATTTTCTATTAATAGGTTTACGTTCACATCGTAGTACGTGATTCTCCTACAACAACCCTCTCCTCAGACATGAATAACACTTAAAATGAATATGATTAAACAGACATACAGAAGGACAGTGCCATGTGCTTCTCCTTCACAATTGTTCCGTGATTTATTTGGTACACGAGCAATGCAGGTTTAATTACGTCTCATCCTTGCAAACATAAGAACGTGCTCCTATGGAGGAAGCAGCCAAAGGGATGCTCACAGTAATGGCATGCCCTCTGTAAGCAAGTGGATATGAAGCCTAACACGGATATTTTCCTAAGGTGACTCAACATTTGAAACTCTGTTAGTGTTCAAAGCACTGTGTAAACATTAAGCCACCATCCTGCTTGGGTAGTTAGCCAAGAAAGTAATTTAAGACGTGGCCAAGGACAATAATGTGTGAAGGAGGCAGTAATGGAACACCTGTTCCTATTCCCAAATCCTACAAGGACCACAGTCACAAGTGCTGCTTTCTGCACTGGCAGAACCTTTCTGCACAAGCAGTTCCCAAAGCACTGGAGGTGCCTACAGGCCAAAGCTGTGGAGGAAGGGAAGGATGAAAGGCACCCAGGGGAAGCAGGGGAGGGTGTAAGGAACTACAGAATCATAGAATGGCCTGGGTTGAAAAGGACCACAATGATCATCCAGTTTCAATACCCTGCTATGTGCAGGGTTGTCAACCACCAGACCAGGCTGCCCAGAGCCACATCCAGCCTGGCCTTGAATGCCTCCAGGGATGGGGCATCCACAGCCTCCTTGGGCAACCTGTTCCAGTGCATCACCACCCTCTGTGTGAAAAGCTTTAAGTAGAAGTGTTTTTCACATGCACACGAGTATTATCAGTTAGGACCTTATAAGCAACTGATTTCCTGTATGAAAATCAATTATTAAAGTAATCTAGTAAAAATTAAACAGCTGCTCTCAAGGGAAAGAATAACTCTGATAAGAGAGAAATGGCAGCTTGATGCCAAGCACATTTGTGTTTGACTTTCTCGAGCACAAGCAAAGTAGGTGGCACACAGAACAGATTTCAGAAAATCAGAGGTAGAAAAAATAAATAATACAGGTCACCAACAACATTAAAAATTCATACACTGAGTCAGAATCACCCGGTGTTCTCAGTCCTTCCCAAGGGCTGTCCATGTAACTGTTAATTCTAAATAAGGGATAACAAGTCAGTAATGGCTCACAGTGAGACCCCACGCCTAGCTTTACCCAGCTGAATGGGATTCGGCTTTGGTACACACAGTTACTTCAACTACAGACTTTTCAGGCTCCTAAATATTTACTGATATTTATCAACACAGAACTTTACATGTTTATACAAATTAAGTAGTTTGAAACAGCTACCTTCAAGAATTATGGAAACCTAAGACAAGTGAATTTTGTGTCCATGAATCATATGAAGGAAAAACAAACAAACAAACAAAAAAAAAAACCAACTGCAGGGGTAATCTGTGTAGAAATGGAACTGTATCTCAAAGAAAAGATCTGTTGCAAGGAAAACAACACTCCACTCACAAAGTATTATTAGGGTTATTATGGCCATTAATCATACACCAGGCTAATGGGGATCAAATCAGTGTATCTGAAACAATATAACTGCTTTCCAACCACATCTATAAACCAATCTAAAAGGGAAGCTGTACAAACTTATACACGAATAAAACAAAGATGACAGAACAGGTACACGCTACTTTTATTGAGGAGAGGCAGCAAACGCTGCTGGTACCAGTTCAGTCCTGATCAGCAGGGCAGACAAATTTTGTCTGAACAATCTCAGCGTGCACATTAATACCTGAAATTGTAAGTCTGACATTATGTCTAAGAGCAGCCAACTCAGAAGTGTGATACATCAGAGAAACCAGTTAGCCCAGGGAGCCTAATAGAAGGATGTCTTTACATTGAGACAGATCACTGACTCAAATTCAGCTCCTACAAAGAATGAGTACAATGACACTGTACTTGGAAGGCAGCATACCACAGAGAAGTGTGATTTGCCTTTAAGGAAAATAGATCAGTCAAGACTATCTTTCTACAAAAGCCTGTTCCAATCTTATTGCTATCACAATTAAAACAGAAGTAATCACTCTGCACAAGTTTGTTTTCTTGGCATTTATACCTGCACTCTCAATCCCCTCCTTCCAGCATCTCACAATACCTTCAATTCATTACACACTCCCACTGAAATACTTCCTGGTCTCTCTCCATGTACTTTCCTCACACACCACAGCAACTCCAGGCTCTCCTACATCTCTGACCCATCTTTGCTCCATCTGCCAGCTGTCTACAAAGGGGCAGCCGCCTGCAGAATTTAATTAATATCAATCTATGGATTCAACAACTACTGAGAGAGACAGGCCAGAGGACACATACAGAACCAGGTTTTCTAATGCTGCTCTTTAGGAACCTACGCTAATAAATCTATTCTTCTATTTTACTGTAATCTTCTCTTTTCTCCCAAAATAGAAACTGCAGTTGCTACTCCTCAGCAGCATTGGGAAGTGTCTTCTTGACTACAGAGATGTTGCATAAGGATGTTAACTTGCTGAATGTTAACTCATGTGAGTGGAATGATCCGCAGATGCTAAATCACATCACCAGTGAGCAGCCCCATTCAGAAAACAAGCGCAGAGCACAAGTGGTGGAGAGGAAGCAAAACAACCTTCAAAAATCCCAAGAATGAATATTGCTAATGTAACACTCTCCCATCATTAGAAGTTGTTTTGAAAAAATTCAACTGCATACAGTAATACAGCCCTCACAGAGTAATTGCTGGTGTGTGGTCTCTTCAAGCAATGTATTTGTCAGACATTTTTCTTTCCATATTCAGAAGGCTTTGGTGACAACTGGGGGGAATGGGGAACAGGCTAGGAGACTGTAGCAGCACACAGCCTCAAAGGAATAACATTTATGTATAAATAAAATGCAGAAGCAAATAGTTTTCAAAGTTTAATCGTGAGGCGAGACACACACAATATCAAATTTGGCAGAAATTTTCACTTTTATTCATTTGAAAATAGTAATAAAAGCATAACACTCCAAAAGCTCCATTTTTTTTTAAGATGCTGACAGCAAAGCAAATACAGGGAAGCCATTAAGCAGGCAGTAAGGTCACTTAAACAGAAAACAGGAGCTATTTTGCTTCAGGGAAGAATTAAGTTTCCTGGGCATCCCTGAACCTGCTGACCTTGTGGGTCACACCTGTAAGCCAACCGGAACACCCTGGGGTTTCTGTGGTTGCATTCTCTGAGAGGAAACCTTAGTATTCTGAGTATTTTCAAGCGTCATTTCTCTTCCAACTGGGCTTTCACAAAAACAACTCATAAAAGATGCTGGTACTACGGCTCCAAACTTTGATAGCCAGAGATGGAGCTTCCCATGACACACATGTGGGGATCGGGGGGCTGAGAGCAGTTATGGGGTTTTAGAACAGGCTTATCCTACCACAGGAGTTGTCCAGCCCTATTCACTTCAGCGCTACGAGTTCCACTTTCCATTTTCCCAAACCGAAACCAGATCACAGTCCACGTCCAACACGAGGGCTGTTCTGCTATGAAGGAATGGAGCTAAAAATATTTCTTAAGAGCACTCAGAACTGAGAGTGTGGTGTCACCCCCTCATTGACTAAAAGGCTGACAAAGAGACAGGGCTTAGAAATGGGCAATTCTGGACTCCCTTACACAGAAACGGTAAGAAAATCAAGGGAAAAAAAGGGACAAAATATCAGAACCTCAGCTGGACTGACACAAACTTCCAGCCCCTGACATACCATAGAGGTATTTCACTCTTGTACGACTGGTATTCCAGGTTTCCATTTGCTACGGGAGAGCCCCATACGGAAGAGGACAGGCACAAATAAAGAAAATAACGTAAAAATAATAAAAGAAACCTTGAAGAAAAATCAAAAGTTGCACCTCAGAAACGCTTCGCGGTGGGGACGGCGGCGACGACCCCGCAACGCAACCTGCAGGTTGCGTTGCGGGGTCGTCGCCGCCGTCCCCACCGCGGAGTGAGGGGAGATCGAGGTGACGTCCCTGCCGCCATTTCACGCCCCGACGCCCCCCGCCGGCCGCCATTTCGCGCCCCCCCTGACAGAAGCTCCTCTCCCTGCCGCCCCCCCGCCCCTCCGCGTGATGTCACGGCGCCCACCTGACGCTCTGACAGCAGCCGGGGCCATGACATCATCCCGGCGAACTCCCGCAGCGCCTTCACAGCACCATGACAGCCCCGGAGAACGCCTCCCCTCGCCTCGTCAAGCCCCCCGGGGTGAGCCGCGACTCCCTCCGCACACCTACCCTGTTCGGCTGGGGCCGCTGCCATCCTGCCGCTTCCACCTCTCACCGCCGAGCTGATGCAACAGCGTGCCCGGAAGCGGCTCCCGCCTCGCCCCGCCCAGCCCGCTCTACGCTACTTCCGACCTGTGGTCGCTATGGCGGCCGGGCTGGTCGCGACGGGCGCCATTTTGTACGCGGGGTTCTCTCCTCTGCCCAGAACCAACTCAAGCCTTTGTCTTCAATGAGTTTTTATTACCGCACTTTGAACAGAACATTTCGCATGCCACGTGCTCCCACCACAAATGAAATGCGATTATCTCGTAAACAAAAATAAGGTAGTTCAGCCAAAAAACCGCTGCACGCATTCTCAGTTCCATGGCTCAGCTTCTTTCCTCACAGCTTCACAAAGGAAAGGCAAACTGAAGCACAGCGCTTCTAAATTGCCGCTGGTACCCGAGTTTCACATTGTATAACTCAAATAAAAAGAAAACTGAATATTGCTACTGGAGTCTTGTCACAGTTCAGCCCAGCCTGTTAAATGACTTCCAGCCTGTGTGCAGGTAAGAAGGGCATCACACCCACACTGTTACCAGCAACTTATTACATCCTTATTTATACAAACTTCCTATATGCATACAGGAACGTTTCTGAAGTTCAGTGAAAATGTGAAGCTGTAATTTCCATTTTACTTATAATGTTATTACTAGTTAAAGTGCGGACTATATTAATGTAAGCCCAAGTATCTATATCCCATAGCTCATCCAATAACTTAATAACAGATTGTTTCTCCCCCAGTTCGTTTTTCCAGATGAGAAGCATCTGATACCATTGCTCATCTATATCATTAGGCCAGTTATACTCAATTCTATCAATAACATTTTCCTCCAGATGAGTTCTCATAAGCTTCCTCCATTTTTTCACTGGTACTTCCTTTATAAAAGCCAAAAAGCAATCTCTCATTTCTGAGGAGAAAAAACAAAAACAAAAACATCCACAAAAGCATATTAGTTCTAAAGTATTATATTCTAATATATAAGCATAGGTTCTAACCTCTAGTGGGTTTAACCCCCACAACTAATATACACATTTCCAAATTACTTTTTAGCAAACACATGCACAGACTAAACAGTGGCAGCAAGATTAGGCTCGTTACCTAAGAAGCAGTAGGGCAAACAGGCTTCCTACTTATCTTAAGAAACTAAAGGTACCAGTCTGCACATCTTAAAAGCAGTCACCAGGCAAAATACTATTCACTAATGGAGGTATTAGGGAATGTTTCACTGACACGTTTTTGCTATCTCTTAACACATCAACTCAACTGTAGGCTTTAAACACCTCACTATACTGTCAGTATAGGCATGCCATGTTAGGACTAGCAGGAGCAAAGCCCATCACTTTGAAATCCAGCACATCAGCTTGCTGGTTACTTGTAGGGCTTTCACGCAGTCTCACATATAGCAGACGTTTGTCAGAACTCCTATTATGACATTCACCTCAGTCGTTAAGGCAGTCCCCACTGCTGTCACATAGACTTATTTAAAACATACCAATAAATTCTGTACTGCGCTTATTCTTAGAAGTATGATTGCATTAGACTCCCAGAAGATCTATGATTCAAAGTAATCTGCCACAGTGTTTATGACTTTACTTAAATGCAGTAATAATCCTGTTTCAGCATATCTTACATTCAAATGAAAGCCTTATAGCCGTAAGCTATATTAGTCTCCTAAAACTATTCCTTCAGTCTACACTAAAGTCAACAAGAAAAAGCAAATTCAAACTACTGACTGTTTGTAGAGTACTTACCTTTTTGAGTGAGATCTTTAACAACTATTTGATACTTTTGCACCTGTGATAAAAAAGTTGAAGCATTACTCTAGCATGTCAGAGCACTTAATTCACTTACAATTACTCCTAAGCTACTCAACAGATTACTTTCGGTGTATATGTGCCAATAAAAGAGCAGAGAGAGCTTCACAGCTCAGCTGAAAGAGTAAAGAGAACACCAGGCTGAAAGCAGCTATGCTACTTACTATCTAAGAAGAGAAGCACCAAGACAACATATTTGCTGTTATTGCAAAAGAATGGCACTTGTACAAACACTGAACAAGAAGGTGAGACCTACAGCAAATTAAAGGATGAACTGAAGTTTGCTTTCCCAAGATATCACTTCTCGTATTTTTTATTCTATCATTTAAGCAAAGGCTCCTCTTCCTTATAATACTGCTTGAAAAGAGCATCCATCAATCAGGGAAGGATGAAGAGCTCAATTCAAATTATACCCATATCAGAAAAATACATTATGAGATTATTTTTCCCTCACTTACCATACGGTATGATGGCATCCTAACGTCCCTTACTTTACACTGGGCATTTGATTGAAAAGTACAGTTTTTGATCCTCTTCCACCATTTTCGTGTTTGGCACCACAGCTTCTTCTGTGGGACGGTGCCTCTCTCATAAGACACAGCACCGTTTTCCTCTGGAGATATGTTTTTCCCTTCTGAATTATCATCATCATTCACTTGGCCCTCTGGGCTCTCACCAGAGTTTTCGCTATCTGGATGGGATTTATTATTTTCAATTATCTTCACTTCTGGTAAAAGTGTATTATCTTCATATACCTGTAAAGAAAAATAACTTATTTTAGAGGTTTCACAGATAGAGCTCCATGGACCATTTAGAGGAAGGAAACAGAATACTTGAATCAGAATACTAACATCAAAGAAAAAAATAGGAGAGGTGCTGATTAAGCAAAGTTTAAAAATATGCAAAAACCACAGCCTTTATAGACATATTTCCACCAGTCTTAGAGCCTAAACTCTTCACCTTGCTGGCTGTTCTGCTTCCTCTAGACTGCAGTAGCTCTCATTATATCTATCCATAACAACTGCATGGAACTTCACCTCCTTTTTTCACTAGCATCTATTAACGCTTGTTCCTTCTTGGGTATAGAAGAGGCATACCCCCCCCACACGCAGAAAGGAATTAAGTTGCCACAAGGCACCTGAACTGAAATGACCTATCAGCCTGCGAACAGGCTTTAAATGTATCACTGTATGAAGGTTGATGCTTTCAGAGCTTTACTGAGCTGACAGACCATTATCAGCTCTGTGCCAGTGTACTAGAATGTACTTGTTTTATGTTTGTTCTTTTAATAGTTTTTCCTCACATTCACACAATAGACTCAGTTCAAAGTAGTCACCAGAGCACACTGCATATCTTTAGCTAGGGGAATAAAGCAAGGGGGAAGTACCACTTTTAGTATTATCAATGCATTAAGTAAGCCTGCGACCACAGAGTTTACCTCAGGGTGACAGCGACCCACAGAGAGTAGGAGAAGCATGAAACAGACCAGTTTGCACAGAGCTTATCAGCTTGGGTGGAAAGCAAAAATTTTCAGGCAGCATTAATTTCTTTATTTGAAGTACAAAGTGAGGGCAAGTACTAATTTCTTCTACCATAAGACTTGACTCCAAGGTACAATTTCCCCATAAGCATCTGGACACTTTGTTTGCACAAGGTCAGTGGCCACATACACCAGCACACGTAGGCAGGGATGTGACAGGAACCACCCCATTCATCATATGTGTAATTTGGCTCTATGTTCGCTGAATCCAATTAGAGGGTGCAAATGAAATAAATAAGCTGCTTTCATATATATGGATAGATAGTTCTTAGGTCACCTAAAGACTTAAGTCTTACAGTGTGGTTGACTTACAGCTGCTGATCAGTTTTGGAAATAAGGTAGCAGCAATATACTTGCAATACATGTGTTTTGCAGTACTATAAGTTCCCTAACACTGTGGAAGGACAGTGTGCTGGTGCTTAAAGTATCTGGTCTGAGGAACATGCAACTCTCCAATTGTTTTCATTACAGCAGCAGTAAGTACATTCTTTAAGTACACAGATATTGCAACTCACACTTGTTACAGTTATTTTATAGGTAAGCATCACTGTACATAATTTGTGATTATAGTCTGCAATAGTTTTATTCAAAAAGAGTGATTATTTCTGCCTGTTCCTATACTCTGCACCAGCCTGACAAGGTGTTTTGCCATACTCCTTCATCAGCTCCTACGAATACATGAAGTGCTGTGAACCCGGCCAGGGTGCAGGAAGAAACAACCTGACAAAACCTATTGGACGATTCATATATTTGAGCCACTTATGGACCTTAAAAAAAAAAAAAAAAGAAGAGTTGAAGGTAATGTTTTGATGACCTTTGAATTCTGTCCCTTCAGTCTTCAAATATTGGTGACATATAAAATACTAGTTAAACATTTCAAGTAATTAGATGTAAATTAGACAAAAGCTCATGCACAAAGTGAGTGGTAGTCATATCAGGTAAAAGACAAGATAGATGCATGTACTTTTTTTTCTCCTGCTACGTATGCTATGAGATTAATGTGGATCTGGTTCTTAAATTCCAAAGACAAGTGTTTTAGGGCCTGGTGTTATGCATCATTAACTAATCTAGTGGGAAGTTCAAACTCCTTGATATCTTGCTGTGCAGTTAGGAGCGTAACTTCTAAAATAGAAATTTCTAAATAGAGAAGCTAATACTAGTAGTACTAATACTTAACTAGTCTTGCCTTATCTCACTAAATACAAGACCAGAAATCACGTAGTTCAGTTGGAAAAGGCCTACAGAGATCAAGTCCAATTGCCTGACTACTCTAGGGCTGACCAAAAGCATATTATTAAATAGCTTTGTTTTCTGACTGTGTAAAATTAATGTTCTAAAGCAGTCCTTCACTACAGGAGACTGGGGTGAAAACAGCTTTCTCAGTTAAATATGCATCAACAACAAGCCTTAATGTGGTAAAGCACTTTCAGGGATGTCATCCTGAACTAACATGCTCTGAGCTCTGAACTCCTTGATTTATGGGACAGCCTTGGATCAAAGCATTAGACTATAGGTCCTGCTCCGTAGCTTGCAGGAGACTCAGTTAATTTGTCTGCTGACCAAAAGGAATGATCTTATTATGTTCTAGCTTCCCTTGCATTTTGAGTATATCAGCATGCAGGAAAGAGATAGCTGCCATTTCTGGGGAATATAAGCATGAAGCAACAAATAACCAATTGAATCAAAGTGTCACTCAGCAACAGCCTGAAGTGAACACTTGTGCTTGCCTATTTCCCTCCTCCCTCCCCCCCCAACCCCAGTATCACAACATCTTGGACACAGGCTCTGTAATATTTCCAAGGCAAGTACCAGAAAGGCCAGCTTCAATGGAAGTGAATGCATGAAGCATGAATCAACCAGTTGCACCTCCCACCAAAGGAATACAGGGAGACAAATATCAGGAATTGTGTAACAAGCACAGTTAGTCATGCAAAGCTTTGATGGAACTTCATCTTTTATACACTTACCAGTCCTTTCTCTGCTTTGTCATATAAGGTAGCTGGAAAATAAAATTAACATATAAGAAACTTCTTGGAATTGCTTTAAATTATAGTTGAATTCATGCAGTAGTTATGTATAATAACTCTCTACATCAAGCCAAAGCTCCAGAACCAGTCATTGAGATTCTTTGAAATGACAGACTTCACATTGAGTACAAACCTGAGCTTCCACTAACAATGGAAACAGTGACAAGCAGTCCTGCTGCATGAGACAGGCCTCAAGATGCGGTTTGGACTTTAAGCCCCTCCTTCAAAACACACTCCCCACCCCCAAGACTATTCCTCTTAGGCATTTTCATGAGCTATTGCAATAGCTAAAGAAAAGTCAGAAATTGTTTCTACAGCAATAAATGCAGTAAACCATGGTTTGAATAAAGTTTGCTTTAAAACTTTCAAATCATTTCCAACATTACTCTCATTTAAGCAACTTGCAAAAAACCAACCAAAAAAAAAACCAAAAAACAACCACCACTTCAATATGCAGGAAAGGAAAAGTATTTCTCACACAAATGTATGAGTCTCTACTAAAAAAGATTAATTGACACTGGACTTACCAACATTTGTGCTAAGTTGTTGAAATGATTCAAGGGCAGAGAAATAAATAAAATCTAATGAATGGGAGTAATCAATGGCCTGATTAATTGCTACTTTTTGCACTCTACCTCTGAGTTCACCACGCAGATTTTTCTTCTGCCTCCATTAATACTACGCAAGTAGATGAGGAGCTCCCTTTACACACCCTATGCTAAACTTTGAGGCTAAGGCACCCGTTCAGTTAATGCCTATAAGTTTTATTTACTGCGTAAAAAAGGTCTTCATTTTACTCAAGCCAAACAAGCTTGAGCTTTGCTATTAAGTAGGCCCCATATGGTAATGTCAAGGACAGTTTTAGTGCACATTCTGCCTAATTCTGCAAAGTTATTGGATACTAATAAAGCAGAATTACCTTTATCACTCTTACACCTCCTTCTTGTGTAGAACACAAGCAAGACAGCAAAAACAATAGCAACCACAATTATCATAGTCGTCCAAGTAAGATATCTATTTCCTGCAAATGAAAATGAATGAAATTAGAGTTTGAAGCAGTTCACAGTTGAGATAGTCTTAAGTGTGAGCCTTCCTTGCTGCCCTACAGAACAACTAAGCTTCATATTCACATAATGACTCAGCTACGCTGTCAAGGAACAGGTGCTGGAAATTTCAGCTGACCTGAATCCAAGTACGGGTTTCCATGGTACATCATTATCCCTGCGCAGTGATGGGTTATGTACAGTGTCACCATACAAAACCCACTAGGCTTTCAGAAGAAAGAACATGCAAGAAATGAGAGGAAAAAAACCAACCAAACTAAAAAGATGACATTTAGGTGCTATACTTTCAATAGGCCCCATTCCTCTCCCCGTTCTCAAGAAAAGTCACACTATACACAGCTTCTCAGGCATGTTAAATATTACAGGTGTTTGTACCATCCACTCCTTTCAACAGCATCACCGCTGAAACTGCAAAAACCCTGAGAATACCTGTAGCTTTTCCACCAGTGTAACTATTCTGTTGCAGTGAAGTTTAAGCTATTTGCCTCTCCATTTGAGAGATCTGGCTCTATCAAATAACTCCCAGGCTAAAACACAGGAAGTCTTTAGCATGCTACAGTAGTTCAAGCTATTTTATTTAAGACTGCTTTTGTGTCATTATCTACAATTCACACACCCAATAGACAAGCCAAGTAGTATTTCTGTACCAGACCTTGATCAGGTAAGCCACATCCTAGGTCCGTTGTAGCATTGCAGATCTGCACAATTTGTTTCCCTTCTGGACACCTAAAGTCAGTGGCAATACAGAGGTTTATAAATGTTTACAGCTCTACCCACACCAGTTTGTTTTCTGCCAAAGCTTAGAAACATTAACAGAACTTGAACAGACAATATTAGAAATTCATCTTCTAGTTTTAAAAGATCCTACGCTGATTAAGTAAAAGCAAAACAGATAAAGCTTATGCATGTTGCCTCTAAGCTGAGAAAGAGATGTGTTATTCATTCACAGTCAGTTTCCTTCAACAGGAAGTTCCACCTCAGGTGGCTGCTACAAAACTTACTCAGTTGTCAATATGGGGGAAGCACTAACCTAGAACACTAACCTAGAGACACAAGAAGCACAAGCATACAGCCATATGCTACAATGCAAACAAAACCAAAATCTGCATGTTTGAGGTTTCAACCTCGTGTATTTTAACACCTAGAACTCAGATGCACGAACAGCACTAGGCTTCAAGGGAATTATTTACAGGTGAATAGCATGTGGTAGGCATGACACAGATTGGGCCACAGCTGTTAAGTCAACCAGAAAGACCATAGTTGCTTAAGTACCTTATTTAACTTACCTTTCACCGCATCTCTGACATATTTCACAGCCTTCAGCAGGGCAGAAATACCCCTTTTTGCACTGGCATTCTGTGTCACTGGTCACAGTACAGGTTCTCGAAGTTATTTGGTCTAAAAAACAGAAGTTGGAAAACAAAGTTGTGGCTCTGTACAACTGTGTCCAAGTTGTACAATGCTCATAAATGTGACTTATTTTTCCAACTTCAATATTCCCAACAACTCAAAGAGAAAAAAAAAAAAAAAAAGCAAAAAAAAAAGCAGAGGACCAGGCTTACTGCAAGGGGTAAGGGGCCTAAAGTTAAAGACTTCACTGAATGTTTGGTACCATCTTTGCACTGTCTGCACGGCAAACATTCTTCCAAGCCATTTGCGTGGGCAGTATAATCTTGTCCTTCAGTGCAAGAGTTACAGCTTCCCCTTTTACGTGGAGTATCGCAGTGTCGAGCAACGTAAGTACCTGTGGAAGAAGAGAAACACTGGCTGCAGCAGCACTCTAAGAACGTTACGACACAAAACCATTTTTAGTCAAAGTTTAACCCTCCCCTGCAAGCAAACAGCCCAATACAAGGGGCACTGTACGGTCAAGATGCACATTCACAGCAAAGGTAGCAGCCAGCCCAGCCAAGGAACAAGTATGATTTGTTACAGCAGGATCTAAATGTTGGCAGGATCTAAATGTTACAGGATCTAAATGTTGGCCATAAGATAGTGAAGCGGCACAGCATTGCTCACGTGGCAAGTGCCATCTTGCTGGAAGGGGCATGGCAGGCACGGGGAGATTTGCTTGTGCAACAAAAACAATCAATCCATGACACAGTCTCTTCCTTCGAAATTCCTTAAATTCGTCCGATAGCTCTGTGATACTATCCAAAGGTGGAGTACTTCTCTGCACGAGGCTGCGTCAACTGCACGACGATAAAAAAAAAAGGGAGAACAAAGGCAAAGGGAAGTTCTAGGCACGGAGCTATTCCCCTGGGCCAACTGTTAGAAACAAAGTCGCGATCCGCATCCTCAGAGCGGGCAGAGATTTTTCTGAACTGCTGCCAAGGCGCCTCACCCGGCCCTTATTGCGCAATTTGCCGCCGCGAAATGGAGACCAGCCCTGACAGCGCCACCGCAGCACCAGCTGGGCCCGCCATCCTCCCGACGGGACGCGGAATAGCCACACGGCCCCATCACGGAGGGGGAAACGGCCGCTGCCTTCCTGGAGCCTCACCTGCCGGGCACAGCTGGCAGCAAATGCCTTCATGTAAGTACTCCTCCTCTCCGCAGACCTCTGCGCCGCTTCCGGGCACTGTCGGCAGCGTAACCTACAGCAGAGACCAACAGGTGTTTTCAGGTGACTAATTCTGGATAGCGATCTCTGGAAGACGGTTCTGTAAGGGCTGGAAAACACGCTCACGGGAAGCCACAAAGGAAACCCAGACTAATTTCTGCTAAGTGCGATGCGCACAGCGGTAATTACGGTCACAAGGGATATGTTAGGGCAGCACCACGCTTTCAGCCGCAGCTGAAGTGCTGCAGGAAAGCTACTCCGCCCACCCCACCTCTGTTTCGCCGCTCATTCACCGGCAGCGAACTTCACAGGCTGAGTCCCGTGCCTCCTGCAAGGGATTCGTTTCACTTTCCCTCGCCACATTTACTATGCTAGTTTAACTCAGGTCTGCGTCTTCCGTGGGACAACCGGAGGGAGCGCCCGGTGAATTCCCAGATAGCATTTCTCACTGACTCCATAATCTTCAACAGAAAGCAAGTTAGTAAGACATTACGGAGAGTTACCGCAACCCCACGAACATTAACAGTAAGCTTCCGTTCTCCTAAAGAAGTCCGTGTGGCCGCGCAGCACCGCCCGCGGAGCAGCACGAGGAACGAAAGCAGCCGGGCGTGTGGGGCCGGGACCGGACAGACGGAGGGCGGGGACAGCGGTGAACTATGGCAGAAGAGGGATGGGACGGCCCCGGAGCGGCCGACTTAAAGCCGGGAGCGCTCCGCTCTCCCGCAACTACACCCTTCCGACTTCCTCCCCGCGGGACACCGAAAGCCTTTCCCGTAATTGCGGGCTTCACGAACCCCTCAATTTCATGATGAGATAATGGAATTCTATTAAAGAGTTCTCTCCTGCTTTGCTGCTTTCTTTCCTACGAGGAAAGAGCCGTAGACTCTTTTGCGCTACTCCAGACGTCCCGCGCCTCTACGGGCTCAGGAGAGCTTTGTTAGCACGACCCTAAATCCTGAAACGCAAACTAAAAGGGAAAGGGAGTTACTAAAGAACTTCTGTCGGAAGGAAAGGCGGAAACCTCCATGGGGCAGGTTGGGCCGGCTGACTCAGGCCGGCGCGAAGGAAGACTTTCTCCTCCTGGGACGACCCGGGGCGGCCAGGCATCAATCCCTCCCACCCCACTCTACCCCCGTCCGGTGACCCCGACACTCACCAGCAGCAACAACAGGAGCGGTCCCATCGCAGCGGCGCCCAACCCCGCCAGGTGCACCGCACTGCCCTCCGCTTGCGGCGCGACTCAAAGCCAAACCTCTGCGCCAGCCTTTTTATTCTGTCTCCGCCCCGCGGAACAGGAGGGGGCCGAGGCGGAGCAACTACGCAGCTGTACCGAAAGCGCGCTTCTGAGTCGGGGGAAAGTGCGTCTCATGTAGGCTTAAGTTCCAGTAGCTTCCTTTGCATTCAATTAGGACAGGAGGAAGCCGGTGACGTGTTGGGACATGGACCAGCTCTCGGCTTTCCGACCAAATCTGGCATACTGTTGCTAAAGGGCTGTTTTCTGCTGATCGTACAAAAGAGAGGCAAAGGCTGGAAGAATTGTTCAAAACCCATATAAACAGGTGCATAACTGGGCTTTCTTAATTGCCAAAAGGGTTCTCGACTTTTTTTACAACAGAGTGCTACTCCTAAATGAATAACAGCAGCCTTGATTTCCCCCAAGACAACTTTCCATCCTTCAGATGTGAATGACTGGCATGTAGGAACATTCACCTCCAGATGTTGAGATTGGATCAACATTAATAGCATAAGAACACATAGATCTTTCCTTTTGGGATTATTTTTCAATCCCTTGTGGCAGTGGCATTATAAGTCCGGAACTTCTCTGCTGATTCATAATTAGTTTATGTAGGTTAATAGTTTCTTTCATTGAAGTGCTCCTCTCATTGTAACATTTATTTTCTTTGACTGTAGTAACAAGTCCCAGCGAAATCCCTGTGGGTGCAGAATAGAACGGATCCAAAAGAACTTGGAACATTCATCTAATGATTTGTAAAGGCTTCCTGTTCAGTGCCTCTTTTCTTTGGTTCAGATTAGTTTGTGGGGTTGTTTTATTGTTTTTTTTGTTTTGTTTTTTTTCCATAGCCATTATTTCCTCAAACCCAGATTTGTATCTTTCTATCTACCTATAGTATTTATTGATTTGTTTATTATTTTGGTGCCAGACAAATATGAATATCCCCACAGAAGAGCAAAGGCTCCTCTCAGTGTCTTGGTCCCAAAGGGGAATGTGTCTGATGAGGAAGGCTGCGCTGACAGGCGATAGATGTGCTGAAGTATTCAAAGTACAATTAGGCAGGAAATTAGTGGGTATGTTTGCACAACTTTATGAGCAAACATTTCTAAGGCCCATAGGGGACCTTGCATTGCCAGAGACTGAACACTATTCCATAGGCACAGGCCAGAGGGCTGGGCTTCACTGAGATTTACGCTACATAGATCAGAATGTCTCAGAAAGGAGTGGCTCAGATGATGAACTCCAAAAGGAATCCAACCTGTGTTGAAAATGTTGATGTTCTTCAAGGATGAAGAATCCTTTGTTTCTCTGGAAACATTTTGTTACTCAATCTCATCAATTAAAATGTGTGATTTGTTTCATACTGGAATGTCAACATTTGGGTGGTGCCCCTTATCCTATCTGTTCATTCAGAGAGTTGTATCCACACTTCTTTCCATGCAGCTATATTTGTTATTATCAAGCCACCTCCTTAATACAAAGGTTTTCTAAGTCCAACGTAAGTCTGTATGTGTGTGACGGTGAAAATCATGGCATCTGCTTTTCTTTGTATTTTTAAGGAAGACACTATGGGACAGTTTGAACCAGATGGGTATCAAAATGCTACCGCTATTCCAAAGCACTGTGTACATCTGAGATTCACGCAGCCTCATTTCTATAGTTTCTCCTCTAAAAAGCATGACCTAAGAGCCATCTGCTGATAAGACACACAAATAATTTCTCAGTCAGACAGCTGTTGAAAGTTGTGTGTAATTTTATTTCAACATATCAAGCACAAACAGGTTTCCCCTACTTGGGGAATACGACGAGGAATGTAGTTAAAAATTTGGAAACATTTACATTGAAAGATAGCCCAGACTGGCACCACCACTAAGTATTTTAAGGCTGTATATATAGCAGTACTTACCACTTGGATCTACTTCAGGCCAGAAAAGAAAGGCTTAGTATTGTCTGCGGTCTACAGAAAATATTGCAAATCTTTTAAAAATGGTGTAAAATAGGAAGACTATTAACAGATTTGAACAAAGCAGTGGCAAAACCCTTCCTCCTTCCTGACCTTTCACAATAAAAGTGCCTACAACCAAACACATGTACACCCATTGCTCCCGTCTTTCTCACCTCTCCTGGGGCAGTGATTCTTCTCTACAATGCTTTCGTGTAATATTATAAAACAGCCGTATGGCAAATAATAATAATAATAGTAAGAGACCAGGTTTTATGAACAGACATGTCTGACAGGATGCTCCGTGAGCCTGGTCCAAAACACCAATCAGTTCTGGAGGTGAATCAGAAGCTTTCACTGAATACTTCCCATTTCCTGAAGAGGAATGGCACTCGGAAGTTGTGCATATTTACAACTACTGTGGAATGGAAAACAAAATATCCTGAGGTCCCGTTCTGCATGTGTGTGCTGACAAAACAAATTATGACCTAATATCCTGGGGGGTGGATTTTTTGGACCAAGTATGTTCCGTCCCATAATAAATGCAGCCAGACAGGCACCATGAACATCAGCTCTGTACAGCTCCCCGCCTATATTCCCTTCCTTGGAGAGCTGCAAACCAGGCTGGAGTGCCTTTTCTAAAACACTGCTGTGTTTTACCATTTTGGGGGTACTAATACCGATGGGTAATTAGTAACTGCATCAAAAAATGATGAAACATAGAAAACAAATTGCACAATTAAAGCTACATTTGGCTTCAGCATTAAGGCCCATACAGGTTAAGAGGTCCTTGAAGATGTACATGTAAAAGGCAAAAATGACATAATCTGCAGGAACAAAGTTCCTAGGTCTCTTTTCCACCTTGTTTTTCAACTTTCTTCCATCTCTGCTGCGTTGGTTCTAAAGTGCTTTGGTGCCTCACTGGACTCCACATGTGAGTGCCCCCCCTTCCTGCAGCCAGTAGTTGTTATTGCTGCCAAAGTGGTGCATTTATTTGAAGACATAATTGATGAATAGTTGACATGTAAGAAAGATGCAAAGGAGAAACCAACAGCGAGAGTCCAGCAGGAAGCTTCCAGAAGAGACCTTACTGGGGAAGGATTTTTTGTTCAGAACTTTGAGGTCTCTGGAAGGGAAAGAAATAATTTTTATTTGCTTGTTGGAAGGAATGAACACACACCCAGAGCCCCAGAACTTCCACACAGGCAGGGATCCCAGCACTTAAGAGGCACCCTAATGTGTACGATACTGTGTCCTACAGACTTTCTTCTCCCCCTCTTGACAGAAAGATAAGTACTTCCAGGTGCTGCTGGATCAAGTGAAGCATGCTGGCTGCCATGTGGAGGTATAATGGCACAAAACCCACAAATTCTCCTCCTCCCTCACTATTCACAAATCACAGACATAGGATGGCTTACATTGGTAGGGACCCTATAGATCACCCAGCCCCACCCCTAACCATGGGCTGCCCCCCCGCCAGCTCAGGCTGCCCAGAGCCCTATCCAGCCTGGCCTTGAGTATCTCCAGGGATGGGGCATTCACAGCTTCTCTGGGCAGCCTGTGCCAGTGCCTCACTACCTGCTGAGTAAATGATTTCCTCCTAATATCCCCCCAAAATCTCCTTTCTTAGTTTAAAACCATTCCTCCTTGTCCTATCACTATCAAATGGCATAAAAAATCAGCCAAGAATTAGCTCTGTACACTTCAAAGAGCAGCAAAGAAAAATTAAAATCATGTAAGTGGTTGCCTCAACATCCAGAAATGGTGAGTTTAAAATATGATCCTGCTCTACTGCTACCTCTGTAGAGCTGGATAATACTTCTCATGCGCTGAGGAATCAGCAGGGCTCCCAGGATTGGATATAAGTAACTAGTACCATACCTGCTTCATTCTGCCCTGCCCTGCCAGCAGTAGGTTAAGCAGTTCATACAAAAAGAGAGAATGTATTGCTTTTCACACCGTGGGGCTTGGTATTCATAGAACCATGTGCCCATGTCTCTGCAAATCAAACAAGTTGGGAACACACTCATTGGCGGACGAGATTTGTTCATGGTGGTTTATTTATAGCCAGGTCTCTATCTATCCCCTCCCTGCTTCTGCAGCAGTTCCACAGCTGGGAGTGCCAAGGGAAAACATATCCTGTAGCGATGCTGTTTGCTCCCATGAAGAGAGCCTTATGAAGAGATTACCATTTCAAGTTAGGGTTCATTTTGCCTTTCTGGTGTGCTAAAAGGCTACCTATTAAAGCAGTTGTTAGCTGCACCTGCAGCTGACAAGGACACTCCAAAGGCCACAGTGGAGGAGTTAAATGCCACAGATTACTTTTACCCCATTAAGGTAATTACTTTGGTGAGAGAAAATTATTACCTGCGTATATCCCGTTGGGCTCTCTGTAGAGATAAGACAGCTGAACGAATTTCCTTTAGGTGTTTCACTTCTTTCCCACACTGAGCGCACAGACTACCAACCCCTGTGGAAAAGTATTGAAAGACATTAATGGCGGTGGTGACAAAACAAACCAGGCTCACCTAGCAATCAGCTGACTGCAGTCAAATAATCACTGCCAAGAGGTATCCTTTCAGAAGGAAACATGGAGGAAAAGGGACAGATAATGGAATCGCCCCCCCTTGGTAGAGGTCTTGCAGCACTTGTCTGCGGCCCCTTCTCATTTCTCAAGAAACTCTTTTACAGCAGCTTCCACTGCTAAGAGGAGGGGAATGGAGGGCTTGCATCTGACCCCATCTCTGAAGGACTCAAGGTTATTTCCAACAGAGACTGAGAAAGGGGAACAAGAAATGAAACATGCTTCCTGTGTATTGGAATTTCAGTGTATTTTTCCAATGTTTGTCCCAGGAGCCGGGGAGCCCTTACTGGCATGGACAGCATAAAGCAGAAAGAAGAGTAGGCGTGCATAAGGAAAACACAAAAGCAGAACATTCTCTGTGTTTGCCTGTGGGCTATGGCTCTGCATTGTTAACCAGGCTGAGAAATGTTCAAGAGCTGGCTCAAGGAATAAGATACCAAAGGAAGAAGAACATGCAAGTTTGACCCACTGATACCTAGATACTTGCCATCATCATCTGACAGCTCTAGTACAGACTCTGGCGTTGAACAGCTGCTGTCTGTATTCTGGCTGTGATTGGATGGTTGATCACTGGTTTTACGGTGTCTGCCATC
Organism: Coturnix japonica; assembly: GCF_054131305.1. NCBI lineage: Eukaryota > Metazoa > Chordata > Aves > Galliformes > Phasianidae > Coturnix > Coturnix japonica. The sequence goes on along the minus strand of NC_140667.1, from coordinate 19,445,776 downwards.
TTTGGTAGATCCCTGGATAAAACAGCAATTAAAAGAGACTCAGTCATGACCAAGTTGAACACTTTTCTGTTCGGTTCTAAACAGTATAACTCAAGGTGCTGAGGAATGTCTCTGAGACTGCCAAGTTTGATCGCTTTTTCAGCAGCTCCTGGTAGTTGGACTAATGTCAGCAAGTTGAAGGTATTACAAACATGCACCATGCAGAAGCACTTCCTCTAATGATGGAAGCCTTGATAAACCCATACAAACAATTCTTCTAGCCATAACTGACACAGTCTCATGGTGAATTTTGCTGAGATGCATACCCACCAACTAGATCCACAAGAGAAAGGATGAAAAGAAAAACTTAAAACCAAATTTCCCAGCAAGGATTTTTCAGGAATTGTCTGAAGGATTTAAAAACCACAGAACTTTTATGCTTGATTTCCTCAAGTAGATTGAAAGTTTCTCCATGTTTCTTGAATGGGTAAATTAAACCCACTGTTTCCTAGCACTTCTTGCTTGAGGGTCTGAAAAGCAATTATGAACCTTATGAACCTCAACTTTCCCACTGTTTCAGAGATGTTCCCATTTCAGGTATTATAAAATAAGAATGTATTTTCCAAATAAGATACAAGTTATTCAGTGTAACACAGGTAACATCTTGCTAGTCCAGCAGTTCAACATTTACAAAACATTTTATAACTCAATAATGTTACTTTCTTGAAGAAAGCAATAGTATCATCCTTATTTAATATAAATGGTGAACACATGTTTCTTGTCCTGTCTACGAGGATGTAAGTGATAAAGGCAAATGGCCAAGTCTAAAACTTTAATTGCAGGATCAGCTGTGCACTCCAGTACCTAAGTCATATCCTCACTGTGGGAAGTTCTCTGCTTTAGAAACACTGCATGGTGAAGCTCAGCTCAGTCACATGCAAAATCCAGCATAAGAGTTATTGTCAGTAATGGTATGTGGAAAAAAAATACCAGAAGAATCGTACCTAGTTAATGGCTGTGTAATACTGCGGGTCTAGAGTGGTAGGCTGTATCTGCACAAAACAAGCCTTTCAACCTATGCTGTGCTGATATGAAAATGCTGCAGAAAAGGGCTGGTTATCTAAACAATTAAAAAAATATTCCCCCAAACAGGTCTCTTACTTCGTGCAGCGTAATTTGACTGCTTGTGCATGTTGTTTTCCTTCTAGACGAATATCGTTCCACGGTCTTCAGTATCCCATTCTTCTCAAATTGGGCAATATCATTCGAAGCATTCCAAGGTCTTAAACTTTCAATACCAAAAGAAAGAACATCAGAAAAGCAAGAATACCCCAAGGAATATTAAGAGCAATGCACAAATTCCACATGCACTATGGAAGAAATTCATCCCTGACAATAACAAGAGTTGCAATAGATGCTGGGTGCAGAGTAATGGATCATTCTCTACAGGCACAGCTCCTAGCAATGAATGAGTCATCAGAGGCTTCACCCTTCATGGCACAGGAGGAGAGCACAATTATGAACTGCTCTTGCACAATGCAGAAAAACTTTTCTAAATGATTCCACACTTGATTGCAGCAATATATATTTCTGTCAATGGCGCAGAAGATTTTCCACTGCCAACCCACCGATTCCAGCTATTCCCAATTTGTATCAGAAATATGCATCCAACAGAGCTCAGAAAGAACAAAGCCCAGGCACAGTTTGGGGAATGGCAGGACTGAATTATAGCTCTGTAATCTCACTTGCAGCCCCAGGAACTCAAGCAAGGTCTGTTCATGACTCCCTGTCCCACCACCACTCACTCCTCGTATTTGTAACGCCATTCATTAGCCGTGGAATCATGCCAGAAGAGCACAGGTTTCCATTCCGTGCCATTCTCTCTTCGTTCCCGGGCAGCATTCCTCTGCTCCTCCTCCAGCACACATTTTTCCTGTGTTGCCTTGTGTTGATCACCGTTGTTTATTGCACTTGTAACATGCTGCCAAAGCCTACAAAAACACAAGGAAGCAAGTTAAACTGCCTTAAAAACAGCACTTCATTTTGACAGCTGGAAACCTAGAGGAGATACTTTTCTGGTTTATTGATCCTCCAGAGGAACTGTAATAGGACTGGCTTGTGAATTAAATGAACACTGTGAAAATAGCAATGATGAATACTGTATATAGTGATGGGGGAATTTTCCCTTAAATAATATCACTAGAAACCTTTGCATTAATATCTCTCTCCGAAACAAAGGCTTTATATTTAAAATTTGGAGGCAGTGGAAGATGAATTAATGTGCAAGGTTTGCTGCTGCACATGCAATGTTGTATTTCAATACAGGAATAGCAGGCAGATTTGTCAGAAGCTGATTTGAGAAGGAATGGACAAGTGCTTATGCCTACAAATTAAAGGCATGAACACAGACTTTCACTCAGACTTCTGTTTTGCTGCTAGAAATTAAGTGTTCTGTCACATTATGTCTCAGTGAGCCTCTGTCTTGAGGAGGGGATCTAGAGAAAATCATTACCACCTTTTCACTATAGCCAACATGTGATAGTCCTCTCTACAGTTTCTCTAACCTTCATTAAACACTCTAGTCTTCATTTAAGGTTGGAGATACTTCTGACATCACCTTAGTTCTCCCAGAACAGTACTGGACGATTTACTGATTAGAATAGGGATAAGAGACCCAGGCGGTTCCAACTGTTCCACCAGTCCTATCTTTAGAAGTTGAATGCACTGCTGCATTTAATTTGGAGCTTGCCATGAGGCAATTTAAAAGGGATACTGATTATTTCATTGGATTTCTATCACAGTATTCTAACACAACACTTCAAAAGTAAGCAGCCACTTAGAGGATCAACTGAAAGCAGTGGGACACTTTCTTGCCTTGGCACATCATTCCAAATTTCTTGTGTATGAATCTTGTCTCACAGAAATAAAGGAAGGAAACTCAATTTAAACTCAAAGTGATGAAGGTGGGGGTGGGAAGAACAAAAATAGTGATTTGAGAAAATAATGTGGTGGCATAAAACCAGCTTTCAGAAATGCAACATTTTAAGGAGTAGGTTCTTACACTGAAGAACTTCAGAAGGACACAAAATCATTGGTTTTTTTTTCCCCCACAACTGAGATTTCTGTTCTAAAAGAATCCTCTTCAGAAATTTAACACCAGATGTGCTCCAGTCAGCACTGCAACAATGGCACTTGCCCTAGTGCAAATTACAAACACTGACCTTATTGCCCACAATGCTCTCTGCTGTACAAATGAAACTAAATGCACATGTGTGTTTACTTGCACTTGGTCTCATTTTTTAACATGAAAAGGGAAATCATCTTAATGTGATGTGATGCAACACAGAAATTAGAAGTCCACAGGCAAGGGGCCAATCTGCTGCAGAGCCAGGCAGCAAACTGCGTGTGCTGGACTGGGGTATGAGATGGAAGAGCTAGCTGGTTTGAATGCAGTGCCACATGATGTCAATTTATCTGTTCTTCCCCAGGAACTAGCTCAGGGATGCTCTGCAACCTGCTGCATCAGGTAGTTATTTCTTCCACATCCTAAGCCATATGCCAAGACTACAATCTAAGGTAACCTAGATTACCTTAAAACATAGGTACAGAATTTATATGAAATTTCAGCTGAGATAATGAGACACGGCTAAATATCCCTTTATTTTCATACTCTCATAAGATCCCATTCTGTGGTTCAAACTACTGCTTATTCCAGGACTTTCTACATGATTCCAGCAATTACTTTAAGAGTGTGTGATTGAAACAACTCTTCCTAACAAGAGAACTGATCTCATGTTGACAAATTGCCCTTTCACATTATGTTCCATCAGTTGTAAGAGACTCCAGGAAGAGTTATTAATTTAGCAGACAGAATATAGGTTTCACCATTTCTGGGTTCAGTTTCCTGGTTATTTCAGAGATATACTTCACAGAAATACTTCAGAATTAATAGACTGGAGCAAAGCAGGTAAATGGGCGGTAATACATGCAGGCAAAGCTAAGTTTCTGTATTGTCAGGATTGCACTGAGGAATCAGAGCCTTTGTAGTCCCTGTTGAGTCCCTCTGCTATCAGAGGAAGTGGCAGTGAGACATTCCCAGGGCTTCTTACCTTTCTGAGTCAAGGTCAGTCTGCTCCTCAAATAGCACAATATGGCGCTTCAGTCTCTGTTTTCGTACTTCACTAGTTGGGTTCCAGAACATTTCCACATTCCCATTTTTCGGCTCACGTATATTTACCTCCCCATCCTGAGAAGAAAAAAGAAGTGAAAATGTTAATGACAGTCAGAAATACAAGACAGAAAATAATAATGTCAAATGGAAGTAGCTTCTTCTGCCATACCCTGAAGCGCAAATTCTAGGACAGTCTCAGGTCCCCAAGAACCCCCCAGCCATGTGTGGGAGGAGGCAGGCACTATCAAATATTGCTATGAGCACCTGTAGGTAACACATGCAAACCCTCATCTGCTACTTTGACTCTCATGTGATTGGCTTCCCTTCTTTATCCAAGAGTGTTTTCAAGGCCTGAAGCAAATAACTGTTTTTCAGCTGAGAGGGTCTCTATCAGGAAACTGAACAATGTCAGAGAAAAGCCTGCAGAACTTAGGAGAGCAGATCAACATTTTCATCAGGGAAGAAGCAGAACAAACAACGTCCGTACTGCTGCGCAGCAGCTACCCTTATTCACAGCATGCAGCTCCACATTGTGGCTTATGGAGACACACTTTCAAAGCTATTTTATTTCTTCCATGTGTCATTCTAATCTTGTGCACCATAAGCAACTAGCACAAAGAGAAAGAGGGGAGTAAATTATTTTCTCACTGATAAAATAAACACAGAAGGCAGGAAGCTGAGCAGCGCACAACCCTGTGGCTTGGTGCCTCAGGGGAGCCACTGAATTACATGCTTTTGTGGATGGTGTTCATAGGAACCACTGATGGCGATGTATTCCACAGTCCAGCAGAACTCACAATTGCCAAATCTCATCTGGCAAGAAAGGTAGCTCAGAATGGAAAAGCTACCAAGACACACAAAGCCAAAATCCTCGTGTACATACTAAAAGGATGGAACTCCCTAATTTCAAAATAGTCATCAGATTTTATGCAAAAAGGGGGATTGCTGGGGGAAAGGAGGCCAGCTGTGATTCTAGAAAACTATTCCACCAATGGCTGCACTGAGGTCCTGACCGTAAAAAAGGCCTTACCCAGGCACATTTCACTTCAACTATTTAAAATGTTTATTTTAGAGTGAGATAAATCTTGTCTCAGAAGTAGCAATTTCTAAGGACTGGAAAAGGATCATAGGTCAGCTATCATGAAAATGTAGGTGCCTAAATGTAGCTAAAATAAATATAGAAGTAAACCCAAAGCCAGGGCTCACCACTTCTGTCTCAGTTGCCAGGAGATCCCAACTGAAGCTTCCATCTACATGCTACACCATGCAATATTATTACTGCTGGACTTTGGATTAAAGGATGCCTTTGAGTGATGTACTTGTGGATGCCAGATGTGCAAAGATGCTGGCTGGTTTGCTGGTTGGAACCATGCATATACAGATAGATGCTTTTAAATCTGTTTTGGTCCTTTATCTCATTAACAGAGAAATAAGAGTCTTATACCGTAAAGACTTGTTGTGAAAATAAATAATTTTAAAACCTCTGAAAATCTTGACACTGCTGTAGCTAGGAAGTACTGAACGTAAGGCAAAAAGAAGCCTCATGGTTTTCACAGTCACCTGAAAAGAAGCCAGAAATCTCCCTTCTTTTGTGTACTGCCATCAGGGCCTGTCCTAAGCCTGGAACCTTAAATACAGAACTGATAAATTCAATGGAAATGCTTCCCACAGGGCTCAGCTTTGGCCCAGGCTCTGGAAGCTCAAATGCTACCTCCACTGCAGGTGAATGGGACTATGGAAGCATAAATGACCTCAGGAGGTGTGGACTAGAAAGCTTGGCATGCCTGTACTCCCTGGGGATGGTGTGGGAGGCAGGATACAGTCCTCCACAGGCTCTGCTCTGAGGCAGGGAGCCTGCTAAGGGCTGCCAGCCCTCCCACACACCCTGTTGCCACATGCATTTAAACTGTCAGAAACTTTGATTATCTGTGTTACCCAGTGTCCTTCGAGAGTTGCTAACACTTCTTCTCCTGATTTAATCGTCCCAGCGATTTGATTAATGCTTCCACTGCCACCAAAGAAGGGCTGTCAGGGGAGAAAAGAAAAAATACCATCAGTCTAGTGAGAATGGGAAGGGAGGCAAAGACAGTTATTCAGTGGTGGGGAAGGAAAAGTGCATCCTACAGAAAAGCAGAATTAATTCTAATATGGATTTTGACAATCTAGCACTGCACCCTTCTTCTGTCTTTTTTTGTCTGTGTAACCAAAATCACTGTGTGAGCTGCAGGAAGGAAGATAACTTTCTAGTACACGAACATTTAGCAGTGCAAGGCTTCATTACAAGTAGGTTTATGTCAACTACATTTCAGGATGTAGGTATACAGCCAAGTTGTTCCCATTATCCAGAATCATAATAGAATTTTTTACTTGCAGAAAAGGAGCAGCAGGAGTGACTTTTCCTGCTTATGGGAAAGCAACAGCAGCAGGCAAGTACAGGCTGCCAATTGTCTCATTTGTGTTAAGTCTCTTGTGTTAAGGAGCTCAGCAGCAGCAAACAAAATAAATAAATAAATAAATAAAACACAACAACAACAAAAAGGGTATTTCCAGAGTCAAGGAAAAGATTCTCAGAACAATGGAAAATTCCCCTCACCTCCTGCCTGCCAAAAAAAGGAAACCGCAGTCATCATGTGACCGGTTCCTCCATTCTTGCCACCCACCTCAGGCATTTTATCTGCTATGTTCAATAATGCTTTTGCATAATTTTGTATGCTCCCCCCAGAAATCCCCACCTCCCCAAATTTCCCACGTTTATGTCAACTACTGCTGCAAGTATAAAGTCCTGCAGGCTCCTAGTTTGCCATGTTTCATTATATGCACAGGCAAGAAATAGCTGGAACAGAAGAAAAACAGATGCTTCTTTGAAAGTAAGTTAGCTATCCAAGAAAAGATGTCAGAACTTTCTCAACCAATTTTTAACACCATGTCATGGTTTTGTAATTTTTCTATCGGTATTCCACATCATAACATCATGTGGAGCACAGAGAAGAAGAACTACATGTCCCAGAGGACCTCACGATCGGAGAGGGAAACACATCATGGAGGTGATACTGGCTCTTTCTCTCTCTCACTGCCTGGCAGCGAGGGTGGGTGTGCTTCCAAGCTGTGTTGCCTTCAGTTTCAAAGTAGGCTTCTTGGTCTTTGGAAACCTCTCTCTTTCTCTTTTATTTTACTTGATTTATTAGCCTCAATTTCAATTAGATTGTAATTAGTAAAATAAGTTTTCCTCCTTAGATTGTTTCCTCTTCTCTGTTTGTTTCCTTGCGCCCAGCTCCCATCTCCCTACCCCTTTCCCTTTTTCCCTTCCCATTTATTGGGGATCGGGGAGCCCACGGGCCTACTGCCCCCCCTGTCACGGACCTAGATTGATCCAGATAACACCGTGACACACCAGTAACTAAAGAAATACCTAAACATGTCTCCATTTTATCTGCATATGATAGATTGCTTTCTAGGGGAGAGAACTGCTACATGAATAATTCAGCACAAGGCAACAACAGTTCAGCTTCAGCATGACAGCCACTCAAAATCAGATGCCTAAAATGGGCTCTTCCCCTGTCATCAAGGCAAGTTTCTGTAGCCTCGTACATTTAATTTTAACACCTGCTAGGTACGATTATGTATGTGACAGTTATTGGAGAGTTAGACTGAAGATCCATATCCTGACTTGCCTCAAAAGAGCTTGCACATCTCACTGTATTCAGTAACCAAAAATAATTGCAAAAACAGAAACCACATTGTCATTGTCAGACCTTCAGAAACAACTGGCCAGTAGCCAGTGACCTGGTGGTGAACAGGTCATGTGTAACTCAGGCTTACTCAGTACAACAAGCCGCAGTAGACATGACTGACTGAGTGATGATGTCTCCTCTCTTGGTAGGACACTCCTTGGTGGATACAGGCATTTGTGGTGCAGAAATAAAGGGTTGTGTGGCCAAACCTTGCCCGGTGTACAGGGGCAGACCCATTCAGTAGGAGGTCAAGATATGTCTCACCTTAAGCTTGAAATCCAGTTCTGCCTTGTAGTTAGTTTTCTCACAGTCAATGGTAACTGTCCCTCCAAGCTCCATTGTCATCGTACCATATAAAATTCCTGAAAGTGAAAAAAGAAAACTATGAAAGGCCTCAAGTTGAAATGATCTGCTTTCTGAACTCAAACCGGATCCACACTGATGTGTTGTGACATTTGATATTTGGTTTTAAGTCTTTAAAAAACAGGATCTAAAGTTTCTAGGAAACGAGCATTTACTCTAAGGATGAGCAATCCTTCCTGAGTTCATAGTTGCCATTTGTTACACCAGCTAGGAAACAGCTTGGCTCAAAGGTGCCGACAGAGCCTACGTGGCAAGCTGAAAGCAGGACAGGACTAAAGTAAAAAAGTTGTGCCCTGTAACTTCATTTATGCTTGTGCTCTGTCTGTTTCTCACAGACTGCTTGGGGCAGACACAAGCTGCAGAGGGATTCGGGAGAATCTGGGGGACTGGCAATTGTGTAGAGCACTCCTTCGTATCTATTTACCTTTTTCTGGAAAGGTTATTTGTAATACAAGGAAAAACAACAACAGAAAGATTAATACAGACAAGTAGGTCACAGAGAATATAAAGAAGGCGCTGTTTTCAGGTTGCTATACATTCCATAAAGAATAGCTTACAGATCAACAATGGCAGAAAGAAAAAAATACACAAAAAGCAAAATTAGATCAAATCACAGAAGTGGTTTTACTACTTTGGTTCCAATGCCACCAAGGATAACTTCCTAAGGAGAAAGCCCTGGAGGTGCTCAAGGCCAGGCTGGATGGGGCCCTGGGCAGCCTGATCTGGTAGGGACAGTGCTGCCCACAGCAGGGGTTGGAACTGGCTGGGCTTCAACTTCCGTTCCAACCTGAGCCATTCTGTGCTTCTATGATTCGAAATGCAAAGTTATCAACTGGCAGCTATCCCTTGGGCTTCAGCGCACACTATGCTCAGTAGAGCCAGGATAATACTGTATTCACGCACAGTAACAAGTACCCAGCCTCATGGAGAAAGCTGGTGCACTGAGGAATATCACACATTAATGAAGAAAGCAGAAGTGAAGTCAGGAATTTTTAATCCTTTATTATAAAAAAGGCAGACAACATATTAATTTCTATGTTAACATCAGAAGAATTTCATGTCCACAGAAGCTCAAGAATGCTCTTTTCACCTTCACTTTATCAGCAGTGCATATATAGAGTCTTTTACAGTTTCTATGTAGTTTTGAAACTAACTTAGAGCAAGTCAAATTCTGTCCTCAGCTCTGTACAAACAAAGCAAAAATACTTCAGTTAGGATTACCAGTCCTCTGCTGGGCCCTGTGACTCACAGACAGAACAGCCGCTTCCTGGAACTACCAATTCCTGAAATTTGAGGGTTTTGAAATGGCAAAAGAGCCAGAGCAAAGTTAGCCCATGCAGTACTATGTTATCCTCTCTGTTTGTTCCTATTTGAATAGTCATAACTTACCTTTACAGTGGGCATATGGCATTGTGATTATGTAATCTTCCTCTTTGCTTAGAAACGTAAGCTTTGCCTTCCCATCTAGCAATGCAGAAAGTGAGTTACCTGGAATTTAAAAGAACAAAACCATTCATGTAAGTAATTATCAATACACATGGTCACTCATCCTACATTGGCAAAATACGTATACTTAAATGTAAGACACTAATGAAAGGAGTGACACGAGGATGCAGATAATTCAGGACCTGGTAAGTCATTCACAGTGGAAGACTTTGCTTTTGGAAGACCAGTTCTTTAAAGCTGTCAAAATTGCTACCTGATATACTTGCTTAAAACAAACATTAGTGTGATTTCTCTCAAATTGGCAGAAAAAGGAAAAACCACAGAGAGCTAAGAGAGGGAATCGGGGCATCCTAATAGATGCTCTAAACATTTTTTTGTACTTGACTCTCAACATACCCAGGAGTGATTGGAAAAAACAAAACAAAACAATCAAACAAAAGCAGTGTTACTACGTTACTTGGAAGATGGATTAACGTCTTACCATAAAACTTGGATCGTGCTAGAATGCTGCCAGAAACACAGAACCCATCCTTCCTATTGCTGACGTGAAAAGCTGACACTGGTGGATGATGGGAGACCTGGAAGAAATAAATATAGGCACAGACGAGCAGTTTTTATAAGTCAAGCAGCATCTTCAGGAGGTGTTGCACACACCCTGGAGAAGTGTTAAACAGAGACCACGGAACAGAACAGGTTCCTCTGAGCCCTTAATGTTATCATGAAGGAAAAGTTATGTATGGGAGATAGAGTTCTTCTGCAACTCTTCTCCTCCATGCTACATTTTCTTTTCCTTATGCATTTGAGATCACTTTAGGCTGTAATGTACACTATCGTATTTTCAACGCAATAAATGATAGTGCAGAACTTCTGGGGAATAACTGAATAACCTCCCTTACATGGATGCAGCAACTGAAACAAAGCAAAACAAACCAACCAGCCAAACAAAAAGCTTTGTTTAAATGTGGGAAAAAGAGTGTACATGAAATAGACAGTCCTTAATTCCTTAATTAAAACTACTAATCTCATACTAAATATTGTCAGGCCAGTTTCCTTGTCAGAATTGCCCTTCATTTATCTCCAAAGATATGGAGAAAAGACCTCTACTTATTCCTATTAAGATCACTATAAATAGTTTAGAAATAAAGGAAGATAGGATTTGATTATCTATTTTAAGTCCCTTTTGACAGTGGCAGCACAACCTACAACAATATTTTCTTAAAAGTAGGAAAACAACAAAGAAGAATTCCATGGGAAAGGTCTACCATTGAAGAGATTAAAGTTACAGATGGGACAGCTGCTTTTATCATCTTGAGTGCCTGCCAAAGTTCAAGTTAATCTCAGTAAATCTAAAAAGAAAAAAGACCAGTAGCTAGTTTTTAGCACTTCCCCTCTGGATGTCTAAACAAAACTCTCACACAATGAGATGAGAAGAGTGATCCTGAGGATGGAGGCGTAAATGGACTGCTGCCCGCAACACCTGAACATCCAAATAAAGTGACTCACCTGTTCTGCTACGTAAAACGTGTGACTGTTTGTCTGAGGGTGAAACCAACAGCAGCGAAATATCTCTCCAAGAATAGGGTTGTATGGCTTTTTTATTCCCTGAAAATAAAAAACCAAAACCTTACAAGATGATCAGACTTCTTTGTTTCTGTTACTACATGCAGCAGGTAGACATTGAACATGGCACTGAAGTACTCACAGGCATGAAAACTCCAGCATCTAAGGATTTATTACCTATTGATAACCAGTTTTGTCTTCTAACTGTCTAATGCAAAAGCTCTTAAGTTACAAAAACTATTTCATGCCCATTATTTACTCTTTGAAACCAAATGCAACTTCAGTTTCAAATAAATAATAATAAGTCTAAGTCTTCTGAACAACAACACAGGTGAAGTGCCAAAGGAAAGGCAGTAAGGAAATACACAACAGTAGCAGAAGATTTCAATGTCCATTGCAACCTGAAGTTTATGCATTCTTTTACCTTTGGCTTTTTGTAGAAGCCAGACAGATACCACCTCAAAACTTGCTTCATTCGACTGTATGGATCATCTTCAAGGGCAGCCCTGCAGGACAGAACATAAAATGTTTTCTTGCATGCTTTTTAAGACTGTTCACATATCACATTTATTTTATACCAGTACAATAATCTTATCTTCAATAGTTTTTCCCTAGTACTAAATGGAAGTAACTTCTGTGCTGCTGCCTGTGCAAAAGGTGTCTATCAGCACAAACTATTTTTCAATAATGTACTTTGTAAAATACACACCTAATCTCTTAAAAATGGCATTCCTTGCTCTGCACTCCTGCAAAAAGCCCAGTAAAGCCTCTGAAGTGTACTGAGTTTGATTTGATGGAAGTTCAATTATGTTCCTGTGGGACTGTCTCATCCAGATCTTCTCCACTCAAAGATGACGTGGAAGGTACAATACAGTTTTGAAAATCTACAAGGTTAAGCTACTACAGAATCCACTTAAAAAGAGCAGCCATTCATCAAACATATTTATTACAGAAAACCTTCAAACCTCTTTATTTTTTTTGGATCTCAGCACTGAGGAGGACAATTTCCTTAACTTCAGATGTGACCAATACCACAAACAACAATGCTAAAATTATCCAGAGGCACTGGAACAAACAGAAGTAAGCAGCGCTGCTTCTTGAACACTGCACACGCTGGTTTAAAATTCATAAAGCAGACCTCATTGAGAAAAATGGTCCTATCTGCAAGAACAGCGTTTTCTATTTTCTACTCTTGTGCTCCCAGCAGGTCTCTGTGCTCAAATCATGTTACAAGATACAACCAACAAAATTGTGCTGCTTTTGGGGACAGAAATGCTTGACAATTCTGTTGTTTGCTCTGTCCAATACCCCTCTGTACGTGAGTACACCAAAAGGTGGCACAGCTCTGCTGTGAGATTCTCAAAGCAATGAGCTGAATCCCCTAGGGAGGTTTGGAAAGGATGCGCTGTGCAAAAGCAGCTTTGTCTGGAATTTATATCTGTTTCCTTGCACTTTGTGGGCACCAGTCCATATGGAAAATGGCATAGAGCCCGAGTTGACTGACACTGAATTTCAGTGTGTTATCTGTGTCCTTCTGACAGCACAAGCACACCTCAGCCAGCTTCAAGCTAACTCATTTTCACACAGACAAGTGATGTGCCCACACCAGGCAGGCTTGCACTGCTTACTGGGAAAGCAGGTCGGCATGGTAATAGTAATCGGAGAGCTTGTTCAGGAATGAGCGTGGCTCCAGGATGAAGGTGGGCAGCACCACCCGAGACAGATCCATGCCAGGCCGCAGCTGCTTCAGCAGGATCAACATCAGGTTCTTGTTCTCCTCAGAGACAGTTTCCGTTTGAGATGATTCACCTGTCTACATATGAAAACGGAAGCTCAGGGCAGAAACAGTGTTGCCAGCAGGAGCAGAGAGGTGATTGTTCCCCTGTACTCAGCACTGGTGAGGCAGCACCTCAAGTACTGTGTCCAGTTTTGGGCCCCTCACTGCAAGAAAGACATTGAGGCCCTGGAACATGTTCAGAGGAGGGCAACAAAGTGATTTTCCATTTCCGGAACACACTCTGGTTCAGGAAAAGATTCACAAAGTATCCCAACAGGAATGCAGATGGTGTATATCACTAAATACTCATTTTCACCACTGAGCATCCCCAGCACCATCTTTTTGGCTACGAATCAGCCCTTTTACTCATCATGTACAAACATACCAAAACAACTTGTAGGTTGTGGGCAGTTTCAGAGTGGGGAACAACACAGCTCTTTTCATTTCATTGCTTTTCCTTTCTTGTACCATTCTTTTTATGACAGTCTGATGCAATACAATACACAGCTTGAACCTCCAATGTGTGGAGACCGTTAAGGAACACAGCACCACAGCGCCTTCTAGAGTTTGCAATATATATGGGCCTGCTTGAATGTCATTTTTTTCTGGGTTTCTAGTATGCACGTATTGCTAACGTAAACTAATGCCCCACTGAAACTGCTGTACAAGGAGCCACTCAGAGAAAATTATAGCAGAAAGGAAAAAAAGGGAAGGAAAAGGAAGAACTGGAGCATGAGAATAACCTCAGGATGTTTCTGGTTTGTTTTTCCCTCAAATATCTCACCCTGTACAACCCCTTTTAAAACTAGCTGTAACTAGAACTTCCAAAATCTATCAGCCTATTGACTGAAGAGGTGTCTTTTTTATATGCTAGGCCAACTTGCGCAATCTCTGACACCTGCCTCTGCCTGCAAACCTACTGCAAACAGGGAAGGACTGGTGCATATGCCCACACAGATGCACAAGCACGTGTCTTTCCAGTGCATACAGATGTACATACATACATGCACATCTTTCAAGTGAGCTTTCATAGCCATGCTGCAAATTTAACAGCAATAAATAACAAATGCTGTGATCCTCCGAACCTGAACTGTACTCAGAGAGACAGAGTCAGCTTAAGAAGCCAGTTAATGTCATTAATTGGCACGTATTTCACTTGATACATCTGAGCCCACTGCTGACAGCAAACGGCACCGCTGCACTCAATATACTTTTCTTCATGTTGCTGTCACCACTGCGGTGTGATCTAACAACCCAGCCCGACCAGTCTGTCTCCGGGGAAAACAGCACCATCTCGTGGCTAACGGGGGGAAGCCAACAAAGTACCGAATGGCCAGGGCTGAGTGGGAATCCCTGCCGTGCGACTGGGCGGAGTCTGATGGGACACGCACAGAAGGGGAGCTGGGTTTTATTGGTGTCTCTAGTCAGTAGTTCTGTTTCCAAGCACAGTTTCTATAGCAGGGGCTTGCACCTCACCCTGACACCTGTAATTTCAGCAAACACAAACGGGAAAGAAACAGCTTTCTAGGAAAGTGTCTCTCTCTGAAGCACAGATGTAGACAAGGGAATGCTCCAAGCACTCCTGGTGCTGGAGAAGGGCTCCTCTGCTGCCTGCATGCACTGATTCTCACCCCATAACACACTGGCTTTCCTAAGTTGTTCTCTTGCCACCTTTCTTAGAAGTGTCAGTGATATCCAGCTAACAAAGGTTCTTATGCGGAACAGAAATGCATCCTTCTGCTGTTAATAGACATGAGAAATGGCTTTCCTGTGAGAAATGGTCATTTAGGAATCAAGTGTACCAAAGTGTCCATTAGGACACGCAGGAAGGATGTTTCATGCATAATAAAAAAGAAAAAAAAAGTATTTTGTACCATGCAAGGATTGAGCATCCTAATTGGCCAGGACACATGCCCAGAATAATAATTCCCCCTCCTGCTGGCTCCATAAAGCACTGTGCCAATGCTATGCGCTTCTTTACTGCAATAACTGGTTACAGCAATTGTTGATGCTGGAGATGTGCCAAAGCCCAGTAGTGAAGCTGCTGTTCATAATGCATAATTATTAGAGCACAAGATAATTCAACATAATTTAGCAGAAAGCTGTATGCTGCTTTATCTGTAAAACACTGGAACTCACAAAGCTGATTCTTAGCTGCCATGCATCTAGAGGGCTTGAATAACAAACACTATGAACAGAGATATAGAAAAGGATCAGGCAGCGATTAAAATGACTTTTTCCCCTTTACCTCCCCAAATTCCTCATAGTTCTGTTCAACGTAAGTTGTCCCTTTCCCTTCTAGAGAAACCTCTCCCTGGATTTCCGACTGATCGCTCTCGCTTTCGTTTGTCTTCCGGCTGTTGTCCAGTGTTTCATTTTCTGATTCTTCCACATTGTCTCTCTCAGACTTGTCCGAAAAAGCATCATTTTCCAACTGCTGGTGGTTCTCCACCGCTGAATCATTCAAACTGAAACACACAGTTAATTATTCACTTCAATATCATCTACAGAATCAGGTTACTTCAGGCCTTTTAGACAGGTAAAAGCACCTCCTGGGACTCAAAGCAGAGTTTGCAGCCCAGGAGAGCCTAAGATGTGGGTTTTCTGAATAGCAGGGTTTTATCACAGCTACATTTCCAACCAAAAATCCTCCTCTCAAATGACACTTTGAAAAGTCTGCCATGGAGCTCCACTTTGTTGGCCTTATGCAAATTGCCACCCACCCTGTGCAGGAGCTCACATACAGAAGGGATACAGAGCACCCGCTAACAACTGCACACTTCTGACTGCACAGCTGAAGTGTGGATTAGGAGACATTCTTATTTGTACAGAAACAAATCAGAGGAACACAGCATAAGGGAAAAACATGCAATTATGACATAGATTTTTTTTTTTCAGTATGACTGCTACTTTTTTTCAGCAGATGGTGGTCCTAAATCAGCCCTACGTTAGAAAAGGCCAATTTAAAAAAGCAATTAAAGGGAAGACTGTCACAAAATCACACACAAGTCAACCTGGGAAACGTGCTGCCATTGGATAACGTTGTATGGAAGAACTCAGTTAAAAGCAAACACTGGCAATTACATGTAGCAAAGATTCTCAGATTATAGTAGCATCAAGAAAAAGCACAGAAGGAGCAGTAAGCCTCATGCTCAGTGACACAGGCCTTGCAGAGTAAGGAAAGAGCTAAAAATTCTGTCATGTAGCAGCTCCATTTGAAAAAGCAGATGTTTTTGCTGCAGGTAGCAAACATTATTAGATAGAGGTTCGACCCTGAAAATAATTCATTAAATGCCTGTTTCTCCAAGGGATACTTAGCAAGGCATTCAGCTTTCCCTGTTCAGACACATCTTCACACATGGCCTAGTCCAGACTGCAGATTCTTCTCACATCTTCCTCTGAAAATTTCTTATCCGAGACCTCATGCAAAATTGCTCTCAGATAGAACAATAAGAGAAGAATTCCAGCATCTACAAGGTGTTTCAGAGGATCAGAAAAGGCCCTGGATCTTGAAGAGCTTTGTTACCTCCTGAAGCTCTCCTTCTTCAACCCTAATTGCTTTTAGACATTACATATCTCACTTCTTTGTTATAGATAGTGACCTTCAGGTGTAATGACTGATAACCAAATACAATGAAAGCCTGGTGCACAGCATGAGTTTAACATAACTAAGAGGAAAAAAGGTGAGATCTGTAAGAGCAATTATCTCTGGATTCCTCAGCACAGATGCTTTCTGATGGTAGGGCAGGCATTAGTTGCGCACCATTCAAAACCTGCATTTTTCAGCTATCAGTTAAAAGTATGAGTGTTCATGTGTGGTTGCTTTGCTCACTCACCTGGTCCAAGTTTTCTCCATGGTGTATGTATGCTTGAAAAAGTTTATTGTAAAGCTTATGGTTCATGGCTCAGAAGAAGCATGTTTCTATTTCATATCAGTAAGGAGAGCATATGTTTTTAAGTTTCATCTGCCTCACGTTTACCATATAATTTGAATTTTCACTGGAACAAATGACTGCTTTAGATTCCTCTATATTTTCCTCCTAGTCCAATTCTTTTGCAAAAATATTTCTTTAAGATATTTCAGATTTAATCTAAGGGGAGATTAAACCAACATGAAATCACATTCCACTGTCCAGGATTATTCACCAGCCACAAACAAGGCAAGACTTAGCATCCCAGAGCCAAGGAGCTGCTCCGGAGAACCAAAAGGAAAACAGATGTTCTGAGGAACAAATTTGAGATGCTGAAGTGGAGCCAGTTATTCTACTCCTTCAAACAGAATTGTCAGTAAATATATACAATATGAGAAAAACAAAGTCCAGCCTGTGAGCTTGAACTAAAACCAGTGTTAAGATTTCTCAGAGTCTTCCAATGGGATTTGGACCTGGTTTGAAAAGCTAGGAAGGAATGAATGTACTAAAAGTCAAGAGCAGATTTCCATTTTACTCCTGAGCATGAATGACCCGGCATCTTTCACAGCTAAAGCACTGTTTCTGCGTACTGAATCTGCCATATAACGGTGTTTTACTTTCCAGTAGAGTTCCTGGAAACCTCAGTGAGTCACCAGGACTTCTTTGGGTTTAATGCTGCTCATCTACACAAAGCAAAAAAATAACTCTGGCTCTCACCAAACAAGGAAACAAGCCAGATTCCTTGGACTGCGTGACACAGAAGCAGCAAGAAACACAGCTTCATATGAAGAGTGCCTGATGCCCTAAAGGCTTCTTGTCTAAAAATCACAGATTTGCACAGTACTTTAGCCTTTGATTCAGAAGCACAACTCACACAGTTCATTCCCTTTCATGCTACTAAGGACATAGATTTCAAAATCACCGTATAATCTTGACTTCTCTCCCAGCAGGAAAGCAGCAAAGCAGCCAGCAGACAAATGCAGCTTTGGCTCAAGGGAGAATTTGCCTTCGTCAGTTCTCTTGGGTTTTGTTCTCTCTATAATATCCATCATCTCCCTTCTTTTTTCTTTTTGTTTCCTTGACAGAGTAGTTTGGCTAATTTGAAGATAGAGTTAAATGTAATTAACTGCCCCCCTTAACAACAGCGTGCCAGCTTAATTGGTATGACTCCCTGTAGGGAAGGCATTTAATTAGAATGATTGAATCCCTGTGATGAAACCACTGTCAGTGTCAAGCTAAAAATCCCTTGCTCAGCATTTCCACAGTTTTGGTTTTATATTCTCCCTCATTTAAATGTTCTTTATTCCAGCAGGGACAACAGAAAGTAATTCCCCTGGGCTTTAAGCACTGTAGAAAGTTTGTGTACACATTATAAGCCAGCGGCAGAAGTCATAAAGGAGAGAGAATTGTCCAGACTATCAGATGCCAAACCCCCAGACTGAACCAGACTCAGATAAAACCTGAGTTTGTCAGAAAAATCTGGTTCCAGTTGTGGGTACCATATTCTGCTGAAAACTCTGCCGGGTGTGCAGAGCCTAAGCCTCATTCAAGAGGGCTTTTAATGTTGGATAACTAAGTGGTGAAGAAGAGGCACCATTTTAATGTCATTTATGTATCATACGTCAGAGAAGAAATACTTCTGTACAGTTTAAACTCTATCTTCTGCATTTTCAGAAGCCATGGGTCTGACTGTAAGATCTCAGCGCTGTAAGCTTCACTTCAGTATTAATACTTCTATACGCTCAACCACCAGCTGAACAAAGTCCACTGCATTCACAGCAAGCACAGTCCTGAGAGCCTCTTTCTTACATAGAAAGAAATTAGAAAGTGGGGTATTACAGATGATGCCCAAGAAAAACAGCAGTATTTGCTCAAGTACTAGGGCAACACAGACACCACAGCAGTACATCTGATCTCCTTCTCTTCATCCACTGCTTCTCAGAAAAGCTCTTCTTCAAGTTTTAGCTTAAAAAACAACAACAGCAACAACAAAATCAACAACAAACAGCAGAATGCACACTGGGAATACCAGAGCCTGTCAAAGTAAAGGCCAGACCAGAACCCTGCCATTCAGCTTAGGTCCCATGGGACCAGTGCTACCTCTAGAGTCTGCAGAAGACTCAGGTCTCTGCTGTTACGCTCGTAACAGTGCAGAAGAAAATCACCCAAAGGTGAGATTCCACACTGTGAGACATCATCTGTGCAAACTGCAAGAATTGCTACCCTAAGAACTGTCTAATCGATCATTCATTGCTGTGAGCCCACACAGTCAAAGCCCTAAAAGTCAAATTCCTACCAGCGAAACCAGAAATAGACAGTATATATCCCCCAGTTCCCACTCCAAGGGCCAAATATCTATAACAGGGCTATTTTTGAGCTTGTCCATTTCCTATAAGCAACAAAGCCCTTCCTTCTTTTAAATGCTTTGAAGTGAGTTTTTACAAAATGCTGCAGCCTTACTAGGAAGACGAAGAGGGCACATTTTTTCCCTTATGTAAAAATTTATATGAGGCATAATGGAGGAAATTGGAAACAACTCAAAACCCCTGTGGAGAGAGAAAGTAATTATAAAACTAAGGATGCAGTATGTGCACACTGCTGACACAGTATTATTAGCAAAGAGAACACATTATTAAAAAACAGTTCAGACTCAGAGCCATATGTGCTAGTCAACAGACAGACACTGTAAATGATTGTATCTGCCTAACCACGGGTCTGCTTCAGTGGCTAGACTGCAGTCTTTACTCAAGCTCGCCATTTTCATGGTAGTACCCCTCAGACTGTGTTTTCATTCAAGAAGGGTACAGAAGAGAATTGCTTACTGTATACATGAACTCAACCGAGGTTTCTCCCAGGTTCCCCCACGAGGTGACAACAGATTCTATATTGTCCAAACCCACAGATTTCTGATGGATGCGGCAGAAGAATATAAAGGCTATTTTTTATATGGGTCTTAGTGGGCTCTGGCTATGTAACATTAAAGTTGACAGGATGCCAAAGCACAACCCATGCAACACCTTTCTCTCCATGCATTAAGAAGTCAGAGTCCCATCTTACTGAAAGAACTCCTGGTCTGAGATGGGGCTTGTGTGCAAGCTGTTGTTGAGCCCCCCATTTGCAGAATCACTTGAGCCATTCATTTCTCCATCCTTTCCCTGCTTGGAGGCACTGAGTCGGAAGAGGCTGGAGCAACGCAGGGCAAGTTCCAGAGCATCCAGCCAGCATCGGCCTGTGAAAACAAGGAACATTATTGAATCATAGAATCATGGAATCATAGAATGGCCTGGGTTGAAAAGGACCAAAATGATCATCCAGTTTCAAACCCCGTGTGATGTGCAGGGTCACCAGTCACCAGACCAGGCTGCCCAGAGCCACATCCAGCCTGGCCTTGAATGCCTCCAGGGATGGGACACCCACAACCTCCCTGGGCAACCTGTTCCAGTGCGTCACCACCCTTGGTGTGAAAAACTTCCTCCTAATCTCTAACCTAAGTCTCCACTGTCTCACTTTAAATAATTCCCCATGTTCCATTAAGGACAGGAGAGTAATTAAGACAACTCACACACTGCTTCAAGAGCTTCTTACCTGGGAGCAAAGCTTATTACAACTCAGGATGTCACTGTGTACAATAACACAAAATTATTAAACCATGACACCTATGTTACATTTTTCATCTCCATAATCCCTTGACTATCTAGTCTTCCTCCCCAGTGTGTAAGCACTGAACTAGAAGTCAACTTGCAGGTTGCACACTGGATGTAGTGTTTTAACAGGAAACACTCCAAAGAAGAACCAGGAAGATCAATACTGCCAGAGTGATTAACAGTAGGGGGAATTGCTTGTCAGGGTGTTTATTTTTCCCCTGGATTGAGATAATCAGGATGGAGCATCAGCTTTTCTTATCATGCTTATAAAATCTGCAAATGAAGGGCCTACAACACAAATATAAGAAACTATAAGTTTAGTGCAAAGGTGAGAGAAACCATGGCTCCTAAGTGCAGCCCTACTGGATTCTCCTAAGGCCTGCAAAGAAACCACAGACAGGAACCCAAACTGAACCTTGGCTCCTTTTCCAATGATCCACACAAATTCACAAAGCAACGTGGCAGTGCTAAACATCACAGTGCTGGAGCTTTGGTATTCCTGAATGCACCTGAAGACAGCCTGCTTCTTTCATGTGGCAAGGGCACCTGCAAATTGACTGAATGTTCAAGAACTGAGGTATCTAGGGAATTATCCTCTAATTTCTAGCATGTAAAACAGAGCTCTTGATTATGCTCCTCAGAACACATTTTGCAATAATTAGAAGTGTGCTTGAGAGGCAGGGAAGAAAACAAAGGGATTTTTGCTCTAACAACAGCAGGTGCTACCAACTGGATTCTCCTGGACTGTATCCACCTGGAGGTCCCATTCGGGAAATGTTTCCATTACATTCAGTTCCACCACATACTTAGCATCAAGCGTATGGATAAATCTCACTGGGATCCAGCTGGTCTCTTGAGCAGAATTCCTATCAACTTCAATGTGACCAAAATTTGGCTCTATAAGATCAACCAGAGCTTAAAAAATTAGCTCATATATATAAGGAAATGTCTAAAATGTGAGTAGCTGTTAGAGCTTACTTTGGTACAAAGCTACAACCAATAAGAGACTTCCAGAAGTTTGCAGAATTCCATTTGAATACTGAGCCACAAACACTGCAGAGCTCAGACACTTATTCCAATTTCAACCCCTAAATTCCTTCAGTATCAGCTTATGATTTAATAATAAAACCATACATACTAGTATATAAAAGATTAGGAAGGTTGAAGCCTGTTGTAATTGATTTCACGCTATTTTGTATTTAAAAAATATTCTTGCACAAAGGCTTTACATGCAGAGATTTATTCTCCTCTCGCCGTGCTGAGGATTTGCATAGATAACCCATTACAGTTAATGGCTGTGCTCAGAGCAAATCAATCCTCTTCTACACATCCCTGCTCCTGCTAACCCATCAAGATGAAAACCTGTTTCGGGCTACTCTGTACAAGCGAGTACACTGCTACTTGTGCTCATCTTCTTTGACTTTCCTCTCTCCTTAACTTTTATTTTCCCATCCGTGCAGAGTGAGGACTGCACCATCTGGCATTTGGAAACACTGCAAATGTCAAGACATTTTTATGTCCAATAGGCTTGTAGAGAGAGGTGCTTTGATAAGGGAGCTTGATTTGCAGCAGTAAGGGGGGTGCTCTCTGCAGCACTCCTGCACAGACATTCTCTTGTGACAGTCTTGCTAATGCACTGGCTATGTTTATGCTTTCTAACAGGGGTGACAAGAATACCCCAAATCTCCAAACCAGGACCTGGCCATCTCCCATACTGTGCTCCTGCAGCCCAACCCCTTCCCCCCCCCCCCCCCCCCCCCCCATCCCCCAAGGCTGGAGGCACAGCTGGCCAACCTGGATTGCCATGGGCATTCACTGGTACCAACACATGCTATGAGTGCTTACTACGTTGCCAGAAGAAATCATTACATAACATGCTTAAGTTTTATATTAATTTAGATGAATCCCAGGAAGTGGTTATGAGTATCCTGAACCATTTTGGAAGCCATTCTCAAGGAGTTTAAATTAAAAAAAAATAATAATAAAAAAAATAAAAAAAAATTACATTGTTTAATTTAATATTCCAAAGCAGTGACACAAATTTTAGAGGAACAGTCGTAATAAGAATACACCATGTGTTAGCATTCAGCATTACTTCTGCCCCTCAGCACATGGAAATGGTATCAGAACCTGCCCTTGTATTCGCTTCTATCAGAATTCAAGCGATGCACAGAAATCCCAAGCTAAGATTTCAACCATCAGGTGGCGCTATGAATCTAAACAAACACCACACATATGCACAAAAGATGTAGGATTTCCTCTGCACTTAGAAAGGTTGAATTCTCTGCAAGTCTCTGTTTCATTGCTACAGGCCTACATGAAATATTTTACATTTGAGTGAGCTTGCTACTGAGTAACACTCATCTTTATTGTGAAAATTACATGAAAAATCTATCATCTGGATTACTTAACTGCTTACATGAGATGTCAGCTCCTTCACTCAGGAACTGTGGAAGGAGAAAAAAGCACGTGGCTGCAATAATCAAACGGTCACCCACAGCCATGGCAGTCCACATGAAGGCTTCACAGACCTTAATTTTCACATTTTCTAATTCTGAATGGTTGACTCAAGACATATATATATATATATTTTTGTATGCAAAATACTTGGATCAGAGAAGGATGCGAAAGGTTCCTTCAGAGTGGAATGGCAGCACAATATGATCCACATAGAGGAAGCAAAATAGAAATGTGGAGGAGTTACAATGATAGTCTTTCATCCAAAGTTAACAGTTCTCAGTGAGAAAAACAACAGACAGAAAAGACATCCTATCTAGACAAGGTTCCCTTCTCTGAAGGGCAAAGTCAGTCCCAGTCAGATCACTCACACCGGCAGCAAGAACAAGGAAGATATTTCATATAATCTGTCTTTCAGCACCTGAGCTGCTCAGGTGATTGACTGTGTTTCCCAGCCACCCTTGGCTCCCTCCAGGAGCAATGGGAGAAGAGCAATCCCTTGGACATTCCTGAACAGACAGGAAGCCCTGCTTCTCCTTGCAGGACACTTTCTGTATCCACAGGGCTCTGCAGGCAGAGTGCAGAAACGAAGAGGCTGCAAGGCTGAACAGGAGTAAACAGGTGCTTGCACCAACTCTTTTTCTTCTTGGACAAAAGGGACTACTAAAAGCAAGTGACAAAAACACACTTCTCCCCCTTGGAGAAAACAGTGGTTGCTTATTCTGCTATACCAGTCGAATAACTTCATTATTCCTTGCCTTTAAACGGATCTTTAATTACAACAACATCCTACAGATAAACAACAACAACGATGAAACAGACAATATTGGAAAAACAAAGCTCTTCAGTTCCCATCATTCCATTTAGAACAACTCCATTTGATGTGCCAAATCTGTCTGCCACATTTTTCAGCAGCAGATCACAGAGGAGCCAGCCAATGTTCTCTCAGCACTCATCAATAACACAGATCCGCTCGAGATGGAATCATATCATGGCACAGAAGAATCTCAATCCAGGACTAAACTTTTTTTCCTTTGCATTTTTGTAGCTAGAGAAAAGCTGAGATGAATTTCTTACCAATTAAGACTTCAAAAGCCTCACACCTAGTAACCATACATTCTTTCAGACAGGCATCACTAAAGGATGATCATTCTTCTTCAATTATTAAAGTAATTCAGCTCTTGGCCTCGTGCCTCACACCTACAAGATAAATGCTTTTCAAAATGAACCTGAAGTAGGCTGCCACCTGGAAATGATGAATACTTGCTCAAGTGCACACAAATCACAGATGCTGAGGAAGATGCAGATTTGGTTCAGTCAGTGAACATTAAGGTCACCCTATTCAGCTGACTGCTTCTTATTTTGTGGTACCACTTTGGTGCTTATGTATATGATTTCTTGCACTCTGGCTGTCGAGATGCAAGGATGTGATTCCTCAGTTAGCTGCAGGTGTGAAGTATGCACCAAGCTAAACAAAGCCAGGTTGCAAATGCCTGGATCTTCAAGTGCTCTGAAAAAGCAAAGTAATATGAAGGGCAGACATAAAGCTAAAAAGATAGTTTCTAATTTTTTCCAGCACTTTGAGGGTCCAGTGGTATATTTTACTGCGAATACGATTTCAAATTGCAGTCTCTCCCTCAGTTTACTGTTTCTGTGCATGACCCTTATTTTAGTAACGTAATTTACTCCTCAGATCAGAGCATCCATCTTGAAGAAAGGGCCGAGTGCCTAACAAAAACTAAAGAAATAATGACACCACAAGCCGGAGCATCAGGTTTTACACGCAGCTCTAACCACAGAAGTCTAACCAAAATTTGCCTGGAGGAAGGGACAGACATAAGCAATGAAATACAAGTGTAGTTCACAGTTTCACTGTTAAGCCTTTAGCCCTTGGTAGCTTGCCACTTTGAGCTTCCCCAGTAACCCTTTCAGTAGCAGTGCCTATGACAAGGTGGACATCTGTGATGTAAGATACATACAGCCGGGCAACTCAAACTGTTTGGGAGCTGCGGGGCACTGATTTGGGGATCTCAGGATCAGACTCAGAATGGTCTGAGCAGGAAGTTCAGAACATGTTTCAATTACTAATTCTAAATCGCTCATCAGCATAAGCCTGAAATGCATACACAGCCACTGGTTCAGAAAAAGCAATTTCCTTTTCTGCAACTGCTAAGAAAGAAAGACCCTGTGTTTGCACAGGTTGGGCCTTGCAGGCTGATTTGACCTTCCAGATGTCTTTAAAACACATTACAAAGCAGACTGCTGCTGGCGTCTGTGAATGTGAAATTTACTGTAGCTTGGCGGTAGTTCTGCAGGCTGTGCAGAAGTCAGGACCTTAAATCCTACCAGCAGTCTCTCACAGATGGTACAGCAGAGGGGAAAGAAGGGATTCTGAAATGCTGAGAGAAAAAGTAGGCCACGTAGCTGCTGATGGTGGTACAGTTGCCCGGATAGCAGAACTGTACATATAACATATGTTGTAACTCAATATTCCCCAGCAAGTCAGAGGCTTACACGAACTACTGTTAAACTCACCAAATGCTCTGCCGTTCATTTTCCCCTGTTAACATGGGAGGATGGATTAAAAAGAGTATGGTCACAACACCTCCTCAGAGACGCCATAGATTCAAACAACGTGGAGGAAATTGCTAACCATACTATCCTACTTTAGAGAAATAGCAAAGAAAATGAAAATGACGCTACATCTTAAAGTGACTCTACTTTGACCTGCCCGGTCTGTGCCTGCTTATTAAGAATACTCTCCAATATTTTAGCTTTAAAAATATGTTCCAGTAAGTGACTATTTTAAGCTCTTATGATACCAGAGTCATAATAATTCACTGGGCAGAAAACTTCCCACAAGGCCTCTAAATATTTAAAATTCTCATGCTCCAGACATGGCCCCTTTTGTGGTTTTCCAGAATTACAGTACATAACCTGAGCAGAGAGATCAGTTAGATAAGTCTTACTGCTGATGATTTCTTGGGGACAACTTCAAGCTTGGAGCACTCATGGGTGAGGGTAATCAAAACAAATCTAAAGCAGTTCTACTATTCTAAAACCTATGATAGTCATCACAGAAAAGAGAGTGTAGATGTTCAGCCACAGGTCTCTTTGCCAGGAGGTCTCTTTTTCCCCCAGAGACAATGTACCAATCTACTCCCATTGAGATGGGTGATATTTGGAGCCATGTAAAATCCTGCATCCCTTTAAACAAATAAGCTGTAGTGCCCTGTAACTTACAAAAGTGTAGAAAAGAAATAGATGTGCTTCTACAGCTCTGTACAAGTTCCACTAATTTTTATATCATCTCACTGCATTGACAGCTCTAAGCAGCTTTCACTATTGAGATGGTGTAATTCATGATGAATACAGCAGCAGGAAGAACAGTATGCCAAGTATGTAATGGAAGAAGCCTTCCCCCTATTCTAAGTGCCACGTCAGAGCTACATTTGGCATCTTCAGTGTCCCATTTCTAGTCTTTAGGAGTACATGAAACTTATTCACCAGAAGCATGCTGTTTCTAAAGCACACTGTGCTCCAGAAACAATCTTTGTGTCCTTGAAGTCAGTCTAGATGAAATCTCACCAAGCACATAGACTGCATGGGCATCCTTCGTGTGAGAGGCAACAAATATCCATGAAAAACTCTCAGTTAATCCACTATAGCAAAGAAATTACTGTGGTCTGAAGGTCAAATGGAATGAAAACATGATTTTAATCGCTTTATCTACTTATAAATCACTGATATTCTAGGTTGCTAAAGTCATTTAGAGAGATTTTCACATAGCAAGCTGGCACTCTTATTGTATATTGACCTAAAATTACCTTCCACAATTCTGTGAATTCCCAGAACATTTTCTGACATGAGGTTTCACAAGGTTCCATCTGGGCCTGTTACAGCTGATGTACATGTACAGAAAGGTGGCTTTTTGTAGCCAATATAAAATTTACCTGTAGTCTGCCTGAACTATTCTGACTCATGCTAACGAACGTCATCTCAAACTGAGTGAGCTGTTACTTTTCCTTTCAATTTTTATTTTTTTCATCAACCAATTTCCTTCCACAGACTTGAAATAGTTGGAGAAAACGAATGAAGACCCAAACTTACCATCTGATTCGGATGCTGCTCTGAAAATCAAGTAGCTGCTGGGAAGAGGCTGAGTGATGGAACCAACATTTTCTCCCTTTGGGCCCTGGAAATGTGAACACACAAAAAGAAGTAAGGCACTGAAGATACAGTGACCATTCAGTGTCCTGCTGCTCTTCCTAGGTAGCATGTGTATGTTTGTGATAAGGAAGAAGAAAAGAAGCAGATGGAGTAATTTAGAGAGATTCATTAGTAATCATGACATTGCCGCTGTGGTTCCAAAGCATTAATGAGCTCCGATGTAAATTGGACTCAGCCTAACCCATACTCAGCTACAAAATTGCCCTATTTATTCAAATCTTCAGAAACGAAGGAATCTCATTCCTATAGCTTAGAAAAAAAGAAACAAACAAACAACAACAACAATAAAACCCACAAAAGAAACAGCAAAGTATTTGTTATTATCCACCTTTGTGTAGCACCTGAACAGACTTTTCCATGCCGCACACATCAATCTGATATGCTAGAGATGAAATACGCTTTAGTGTCACCATAAAAGCTGCAGAGCCTGCACTTCTGTTGTGAGCATCTCTAGCAGAGACAGTGGAAGCTCTTCTGGAAGAAAGGAAGGAAGAAAAGGGAAAACTCCATCCTGAAAGCCCTGTCTGTGGGGACCAGGCCACGCTGCAGGAAAGGAGAAGTAGGAAAATTACAGCCTAAGGATTAAAGATTTCCCAGCATAGACACATTGATGGGCTGCAACTCTTCACCTTAACAGCCAGAAATGCTGAGTACCTTTATACTGGGTTGCCTTTGGGAAAAGCTGCCTCAGAGAGACTGGGAACAAAACCTGGCTTTGGTTGCTTATTTTGCCTTTACTTCAGAAGCTGTTGCAAAAAAAATGATCATGTCTTGTAAACATCCAGCCACAACACAACACTGTCCAGAAACGATTCACATGGAGTCATGACCCATCCTGGATTAAAGCATTTATGTGAACAGTACATGTCTTGATTTTTTTCCTTATCTTCTTCTTCTTCCTTATCACCAGAAGTTATGAAGAAAAAGCTTTTCCTCTACTCAGCAAGCTCAGCTTTGTA
Organism: Coturnix japonica; assembly: GCF_054131305.1. Lineage (NCBI taxonomy): Eukaryota > Metazoa > Chordata > Aves > Galliformes > Phasianidae > Coturnix > Coturnix japonica. The sequence continues at coordinate 19,417,548 of NC_140667.1, read as the reverse complement.
GTGTGTATGGTATGTGCTTTAAGTCACAACTTGCTTGAAGTAAATGTGAGTCCTACCCCCACCTTTGCATTTCTGAAGCCACTCACCCTTCTTCAATGCCTTCTCTTCCTCATCTTGCAATGGACAACAAGAAAGCAGATCAAATATGCCAATATCAGAAGTACATGCAAAGCAGAAAAACAATACTCGTATATCTACTATGCCAACTGTAGGGTGGAACAAGCAGTTTTCTCCAAGAATGCTCAAATACAGATTTCCTTTAGTCTCCAGAGAGAATCACAGGCAATGCTTAAAATCTGTAGGGAAACATCTGCAATTTGAGTGTGGCCCTCCCTTGCACAGTCCTTTGCAGTATCCAATCCCACTCTTAGAGAGAAGTTTGCAAACAGCGAGCTGTGTCTCTTACTGAAGACTGCTTCTGGTGTCTGGTAGCTAAACTGTGGTTTTATCTGGATCTCTCTTTTTGAGTCTCACCCAGAGTGCCAAAATATGGAAAATATAAGGACTGCAAGCATAGGACAAGCATCAAATCGTGTCTGTGTCTATGCCACAAATTTGCATAGGAGAGATCACAATCTCCAGCCTAGCCTCTTGTCTCTATATCCGCAGGGTTCTTCTGCAGCCAGGAGAAATTCGGATCTTTGTTACTTGCTTCTTTTTTTCTCTCTCCCACAAGAGGATTAGGTTTCACAAAATTAAGTGTTTAAAGGCTTAATAGTTAGGGCTGGCAATGTTGGGATTCGATTAGTGATCCAGAGCAGAACAGCTCAAGACATTACCAGTGAAATTAATGTAATCTGGCAGGATTCCCAATGGCATTTTTCCTTTCACTGGCTTGCAGCTGAGCAAAACATTCAAGAATTGTAGGTAACACCATTACTTGCGTTTTCAGATCAGAGACTGATGTGTGTTCTGCTGAAGGAAAATCCCCATAACCAAAATGTAGTGATGCAAGAGAGCCAAGGCTAAAGAAAGCCAAGGGGTGGATTGTCATGAAAGGATGGGTCAAAACAAGGTTTTAACAGACATTTAAATTAACACAAGGAGTGATTAAGTCACTTTGTCAAGGAAATGTATTCAGTGGTAATGCATGCTTATGTACAGAAGGGGCTGTTTCCCACAAAATGGAGGAGAGATCATAAAAATAAATACAATATTTCCACCCAGTAAACTACGTTTTGTATCTGCATAGCTGAGATAATGGCACTTTCTGTCTCCCAGCCTTTGAGTATTGCACTTGTCTAGAGTTTAAGACCTCCAAGGCAATGACCATCTTTCACTAAAAGCAACTGTTATCTCTGCTGTTCTGAGACCTGGAGCTCAGCTGCAGCCTATAGGCAATATGGCTAAAAATAGACTATCATCTTCCATCCATTCCTGTTTTTACATTTGATTTGAGACTCAAAGGCAATGACAAACAGGGTGTGTTCAGGCTTTGAAAAGTGGAATAGATTGGCTGGTTTAGATAATGTGTGAAGACACCTAGTCTTGGAGAGTCATAAAGCAAAGAGTAAAAGTGAGGGGAAAATCCCTGTCATTAAAAGTGCTGTTGATAACTGCTAAAGACAAAGATAAAATTAGTGATATATTATGGAGGACAATAAACAACAGCAAAGGAAGTTGCACAAGCCCATTATTAGGACTTCTTTCTTTAAAGAAATGACTCAAAACTCTTAAAATCAACAAATTTCAAGTTATATATATTCCCAGGTCTGAATCCAACTCATTTACCACCTTAAATACTTGCCAGAAGAAGATGCACTCTATTAGAGCCTTCTCACACCATGTTCAGCTAACTCTTGTGTAAGCTCAAGAGGACACACAGACTATTCCAAGGCATTTATTTGGGACTTCTGAGCAAACCCTGCCAGCTGATGGCTGTACACTGCCTTTGCGAAGAAAGAGGACAGATGCCCACACTCTCGTGTTAATTACTAAGTTGGCAATCCTCTGATCCTAGAAATCAGAAAGCATTTATAGGAAAAGAAGTTCCCTGATGCATATAGTTGCCAGCTATAGGATAGTTTTACATCTTACCTACCTACCCCAAATTTCATCTTGCTCTAACTGTAGTTAAAAGATCCTTGCAAATTTTACAAGCCAGTTTAGCCAAAAACAGAAGGTGTTTAGCCAGACCTTATGTCTGTGATGATGGACATTAATGTGCACTTCTTGTTTAAGCACAGGCTTACCTTTATTTCAGGACAAAGAAGCTTTCTTTGCAAGATTACACAAAGACAATTTAGAATAGCCAATTCTGCTCCAGCTGAATTGAAAGAAGGTTGTGGGATGACATAAAACTGTATTTTAGCAGTGTCAGCCTTAAACTGCTGCCAGAGTGCAAAGGGCTTATTTGACACTAGTGGATTCCTTGCTTTGTATTTTGGTGTTCAGCTTGTGGCTGGAAGCACCTATCACACTTAACAGTTCCAGCTGAATTCAGGTTTCAGGAAATATCCTCAAATGCAGCATTCCAAATACATCTCTAGTGACTTAGAATATCACTTCAACTTTAAAACTCAAATCTCTTGGGTTTCCTCTTGTGCACAAACATTTTTCAGAAATAAATTCCCTTCATATTTAACATATTAATTCCTATTTCCGTTGCATATTTTTCTCACAGGACACAAGAATTAAATACACGTACATTCAAAACACACTTATATAATGATAAAAACTCAGTTTCTTTTTGGATGGTTTATAACTAGAGAAGGGCATTCTGGCATAACGTGACACTTCAGATCTGTCAGTGACACTACTTTTCATCGTTTGATTGTGCTTTTGATCTTGCTTCTTCACTATCTCTCCTGACTGTGCTTTTCAGAAGGATTCAGTTGACCTGCCATGTCACAAGGAATTTATTTGTTGATGGACAGCAAATGACTGACAGCCTTCTTGACACATAGTCTGTATAAAAAAGCAACAAAACTCACAGCTGCAGAAGTAAGGCTGCGATGAAACCTTTGCAACATAATGTTAAAGGAACCTGGGTACAAATTGGAGCTGGTCTACTGTCAGAAAACAGCACCTTTTACCCCTGGTTTATGAGGTTCATTTTAATTCTTATTTCTAACCCTAATTAAAATTCCAAGACTTGATATGCTGTATAGCTGTGCTTAAAACAGATTAACTGGAGGGATGAGCAGGAGTGAAGTTGCTCCATCTGTTCTCACAGGGTTTCCCCTCTGTTTTGTTAGTCATCCTGTTAGGTACTCACTCTGTGGTCAACGGCAATCATTTTTGTCACTTTACCAGCCTTCTTCCAGTGTTGTGCAAAGCTGAGTTGTACACCCTTGTCTTGGGGAAGTCAGTTTTGTGCGTCTATTACTCACTTTGACCTAGTGTGTTTTTTCTTTCCTCAATTTATGCATGTTCACCAAGAATGATACACGTGTAAATAATCACAATGTGCTGTGCCCCTTTGATGTCATATTACAACCAAGCTTCAACGTCCTGCATTTTTTCACACAATTTGCCATCACTAACAGCAACCAAGTAACTAAGAATCTAGATATTGTGAATGCTAGATAATGCTAGCTGGTGCTCAGTAGATGTGAGTACAAGCACTCAGACTACACTGACTAATAGGAGGCTCTTCAGCTCATCACAGTACTTACTTTTACAGCCCATATTGACTGATCCAAAGGATGAAAAAGTTTAAAACAGAAGCCATCCTTTTTGGAGGGTCTCTCGATCAGCTCACAAGAATGGAGCAAGATTGTCCCAACCCACTGTCCGATCTTTGGTGTCTTATAGATCAACAGCACTCCAGGTTTCAGAACACACCACAGCTTGGTCCAACTCTTCAGGGTCCCACGAATCTGCAGGGAGGCAGGGAGAGAACAAATTGTTGCACTTATGTTACTCCCTAAAGTAAAAGCATTTATTCAGTATTTATTCAGTGTTTACAGTACACATTTCTCCCAAGCACACAGCATGAGACATTTTGTTTGGAGATTACACTATCTGAGCAGACTTGGAGTTCTCATACCAAAATCCCAGACCAAATCTGGCCTTCAGAGTCTAGTCTTCATATTTTGATTACTCGCTTGGTGTTTGCAGCTTGCTTCAATTTTCAGGTAGCCAGCACTGCTGGCCCATGTAAGTGATTTGTAAATAAGTAAATAATCATGAAGGACGTGCCAATCAGGATACCACACAGAAATACATTGTGGCCAGTCTAACTGGACTTAGAAGTCATTTTAATAATGTTCTGTAGTACAGAACTATTAATGGGTTTTCTCAAATACCCCATTTTTTAAAGCTCCTTCTCTGGCTGGTTTACTTCTCTGTCAAGCTCCATGCATATTCTCTTCAGTACAGAAGACATTAAATCTGATAGCATATATTAAGGACAACAGCTTTAAGAATGGGGAGATTTCTCAGTAAGGATATATTTTGCCTAAGTTCTTCTTGTCTTCAGCATACATCAGGCAAACACTAAGCCTTATTTTTTGTGGGCCAGGATCATTTGTTTCTGAGCCAGAAATCTCCATCCACAGCAGCCATGAGACAGATATTTTTATTAAAAAAATAAACATTTATTTATCAACCACACTGAACGCTACACAAATATTCTGCTGCATGTAGATGAATCTTTGTACAAGGAAAAATTACAGTTGTCATCAGGTCCAATATGTTTCACTCTCTGCTGTGGCAATACAAATTCCAACTGTTAATAGAATAAGCTGTATTTGCCTGTTCTCTCCTCGGTACCAAAACACGCCTATGGAAATAGGTCAGCAGATTCTTTCAGAGAGGAAGAAAGAAAGAAACATCATCACTTCCTTTTGTACTATGCAGTTTTTGAGACCTTGTTCTACTTAAAGACAGATGGAAAAAAAATTCCCCAATATCTTAGTTCAAGTTTTACAGCAACATCACCCCAAAACTAGTCAGTCTTCCTACACTCAGTGCTTGTGCATAACTCTCAGGCAGAGCGAGTATTTCCCATCATATTTTTTCTAGAGTCTCAAAACAATCTGTATGAAATACCTTCAGCCAGTCTGCTGTGATCACTACACTGGGATCCTTCAGAGCACTGAAGAGTTGTTTGGTAGCTCTTTTCTTCTCCTGTCTGTAATTTTTTTTTTGGACCTGGTTCAGAACAGAAAAAAAACCAACAAACACAGTGTCTGTAAGCACAAGGTCTATGGAGGAGGAAAGGACATAACATAATGCATTAAGGGCAGCTAAGGATAGCATAGATAGAACTTGACCCAGCACAGGTTCCCTAGAAGTGAGCACAAAGAGGAACAAAGACATAATGAAAGAACAGATTCTTTCTTTGTTTATGAAGTTCCACTAAGTGGAAACTGATTTTTCTACTTTTGGGAATGTAAAAAGGCTGAATACCCAGTTCTCCTCACCCCTCAAACTAAAGAGATTTAATCTAATTTCACCCAAATCAGATTATTTATACTTTTGGTCTGGGAGACAAATGAGTGTTCAAAAGATAATATACTTAGTTTGCCTAGGCATGCCCCTCCTAACAAGACCAATGAAGCATTACTAACCTCTTGATGTGCCTTACAGCTCTGGAGCAAAAGAACAGAGCAAAATAATTACACTGATTTACTCTGTTTGCAGTATATAACCTAATCCTGTATAAAGCTCATTAATGCTCATGGAATCGAACGACTCCTAAAAGAGTAAGAAGCTTTTTTGGGACTTTGGAGATGACTCAGAAGAGTTCCCAGTGGTTTGTTTGAAAGGTAACGCTTTTGTAAAAGGAAGTCAGCTGATGCTGACTTGGTTGCTTTGCACATACCTTCAGTGTTTCTTTCTTAGTGAATTTGGCCGTGGGAGACACACAGTCTTTGTCAGATCCATTGCAAAACTTATATTCAATCTGAAAAAAAAAAAAAGAGGAAAAGAGAAAATAGGAATGAAATAATACAAAGACGGGCATGCAGAGCTCTAGTGGAGGGTCATTTATATCCTCCAAGAATCCACGAAGAAGCTGACTGCAGATTTCAGCAGCAGAACTACAGATGGGCTCAGAAACAGCATATATTCAGTGAGCTCCATATATCCTCTTTATATCCATAGTGAGTTGGAATACTTCCCATACTCTTCATATTTCTCCCAAGTAGGCATTAATCTTGGCAAGAACAAACCAAAACCCCTATTCTGATGAACATCTTTTCCATTCTTAAAGCATTTCAATTACTGGGATAAAAATGACACAAAAGCTAGTAGAAATCTTTCAGTACTAGACTTGGTATTGGTAATTACATTGTCATAGCTGAAATAACCAGGAACATGAGTGGGCAAGAAATGACCTAATCTCGTTACAGATTATATAGAGAATCATCACCATCTGGCCTTAAGAAGCCAGGCACAAAATATATAGTCACTTCAAATCATGTTTGATACTGTCAGTGCTGTTTAAATTCACTTTCAGAGGTTGAAGACTGATCTCATGTTTGTGCTGATGGGCTGAAAAATGCTTTACTTTGTTAGACAGGGTCACAATATTAGTGTTCCTAAAATAAAGTAGACTTTGAAAGTGTAATTCAGATAGGTACTGTCAGCAAATTGACTAAACCTGGGGAGTGACAAGAGAATTACAGCATGGTCTGGTCTCTGCTACTTCCTAAGTGACCTTAGGGAAGTTACTATCTGTCTCTGTACTTCTTTTCCTTCCAACCTTTCATGTGCCTGATGTATTTAGACTGTGATCTTTTGGGGTCAGACACTGTCTCTCCTATTATACAATGGTTTTACAAAAAAATTCAGCTCTTAGTCAGCTCAATTCAATGAGCTGGACAGAAAAATGATAAAATACGTAAGATTCTCAGTTCTCATCTACAAATTTACACATGGGTTAGGTAAAAACACACAGACAGATGGCCAGATCACAGCAAACAGACCATCGGCTATGCTTTGGAGACTGTGGCAGAAGTACTAAAGGGAGATGAGGATGCATCCTCAAATAAGCATCTCTGGAGCAAAATTCTTTCTGGGTGATGCAGGGCTGAAAATTAGGGACATAAACTGCAGTTTGCAGCAGAGCTAGCACTCATTCATACGCACAGCAGTCTTTCACTGAAAGCAAAACTACATGTGATGCTTCAGAATACATAAAGGGATGAAAACTCTGTGAAAGCACAGAGACCAGTGAAACCTCCACTTTGACTGCGCAGTCCAAGTCCACTTTGCACTGAGCCCACTCAAGGAAAACACCAGCTCTGGGCTCCTGCAAAATACTCAATATTTGTCATTTTTCTCTTAGTAGAAATCTAAGCCAGTCTTCTCTATCTGCAATACAGACTCTGATGCATCTTTCATATTTCTGCACATGGGACTTTGGTGTAAAAGCTCAGGATCCACAGTGGGAATAATTGCACAGATAAGACAGCAGGGTAGAGAACTGTGCCCACAGGGTCCTTGTCACATTTCAAAAGGCAGTGGTAGACACTTGAGAAAGATGGTATAAAGTTTTCTTTATGAAGAAACATTTCTAAGTGCTTAAATGCCTCTGAGCAAGAATCATCCAGAATTATTAAGAGATGATGCTTTCATGGTTTGAGATGTGTCAGTGGTCAGAAGAATTCTCCCCCTTTTCTCCCAATTAGCAGAGAGAACGTCCTGTCCTTGAGATACAATCACGAGCCAACTGTTTGTTGGTAATTTCACAGCCTCCAGCCTGGGAGACCAGACACACAGTGAAACGCTGTGTACCATTCCTCATCAGCCAGCGTGAGAAGCACAATAAGCACAGATGTCAGCGTGATTCTAGGAAATGCTGCTCAGGTGTCTGCAGAACATCAGGATACAAAGAATGCTTTGGGCTTAATTAACAAAAATGAGTTTAAGTGACTGGCTGAAGTGACTGGCTGTCTGAAGAATGACATGTAAGCACTTACAGAAAGGATAAAAATTTGATCCCTCAGCAGACCTGGCGTGAAGAAATCTCAAAGCTCAAGTCAGAAAGGTTTCCAATAACTTCCACTAACCACATTAACCCAAGCTCTAAACTTGCTGCTCATGGGCAGCCAACATTAACACACACAGAGACACTGTCACAGCTCTGTCAGCCTCACCAGCGTCCTCCTTGGAGTCTCTCCAGGTCACTCTAAGATCAGAGTTAAACAACCACAGGACTTCAAAAACAGGGAGAGACAAAAAACAAGCAAATAAACAAACAGAGAGACACTGATTCTACTATTCAGGGCAGCTGACTTGCAGCTCTGTGACCAGGGATAGCGCAAGCCCAATGCTAGCTGGGAGCTGCTGTGCAAGCTACAAAGCCCCAGTGCACAACACCACGTAAAGGGATAGATTCCTAGGCAGCCTCTCTAGGAACTGAATAAATACAATGAAACTTGTTTGAAGTCACTACAAGTCAGTCTTTCACTCGGTCAAAGCAGCAGGATTTAAAGCCCTGCAGGTAGCTGCAGTGGGTTCCTGAACGGCTGCATTGTTTCCTTGGGGCACTGCCACCCCCCTGTCTGAGCTGCGCCCAGAGGTGCTAAATTTGCTGACCCTGTCTGAAATAAAAACCTGGCCACAGAGATGGTGCTTGTGAAGATGGGCTTAAGAATGGATGGGAGTAGCTTAAGTCTCTCACTGCTTGCAGAATTCCTAGGCATAACTCTCTCTGTGCTGCCTTGCCTCCCAAATGCTGAAGAAAGCATTGTGTGATGGATAGTGCAGCTACCTGAAGTTGTCATAACGTGTCCAAGTTTCATGAAGGGAGAACAAATCTTACTGAAATCTGGAAGACAAAGCTTCCAGATGAACTAGACTTGAGACTTCTGTTTTCAGAAACTTGATTGTTCCCCAGATACTTTTTAATTAGGCAAACTGGCTGCTTCTGCCTGTCAGCTTTGCTTCCTTTTCTGGTTACAGGGAAGCGTGATCACAAATCCTAAACAATGATTTGTGTGCAGGTGATCTCCAGTTACACAATGTGAAAAGCACTGCATCTCTAGCTTTGAAGTTCCTGCCTCCTTGCAACACATTTGGGATCTCCAGCACCAGTTCTGCGCACCATAGTCCCTCTATGCACTCTCCATGCTGCTGAGAGCACTGTGCAGCTCTTCCAGATCTAACCTGCTAAGTGACATGAAATAACATGATTTCATGCTTTTACACAAAGCTATCTTAATCGTTTCAATTGTACCTTGTGGTTCAGTAAATCCAGGCCATCATCAAAAGATCCCCAAAACACAGGAGGGCCTTAAGGTACTAGGACATATCAACAGCATTTAATGATGTCTTTTCGTTGACGTACCACCCTCAGCCTGGTAGGAACCCAGGAGAAACAAGCCTTTTTTCATCACGGCAATTCTGCCAAAGACATTGGGATGATGCTTGTCCCAGTTAGCAGAATCTGACCCTCTCTCCCTGCAACAGTACACAGATAGTATTAACCAGAGAGAAGCGGTTATACAGTGGGAGGATAGGGAATGGGTGTCCTTTTTAAAATTAAAAAAAACCAACAAAACCCGAACCAAAAAACACTGGTTTTCTAGTGCAAAAACAGTGTTTTTCTGTCTGCTGCTTATCCCAAGGCTAGAAGATGGTTAATCTGAAAAAAGCCTTTCCAGGGCATGTCACAGCAGTTGTGAGGGTGGAAGGTGTTGCCACTCACAGCTTTCTAAGCAGACCCGTCCTTTCCAGAAGCGAGTGATGACCTTGCTGGGTGGTGATGGGGTATACTACTATCAGAGACAACTTCTGATCCCTGTTAAGTCTCTCCTGCCTTTCATCTCAGTCATGTAGATCCAGGGATCTGCTGCTGATAGTTAGCAGCTGTCACAGTACCCTCATGCTCCTGTTAGGCTTCATAAAAAGGCATACAGGGTCCTCCTCACAACAGTGCAATTCTGGTACGGTGTCTTTTGTGGCCTCCATTGACAAGAGGAACAAAAACCAGTCTGTGATTGACTCTGGTGTGGGAGTTGCCAGCCCACTGTGCCTTGGTTAACTGCAAGAGGAATATGCAGTTTTATTTAGCATAAGCAATCCTGCATGGGACAAACACACATCAATCAGACAGAATTAATTCCAGTCAGAAACACTCAAATAAAATCATTCTCAGGCTGTGGCCTACATGTTAACAGCAGCAACCACTCACAAGTTGCTCTTTTCTCTTTCTTGTATCCAAGTGAAAGAAAGATGAAATTAGATGGAACTTCGAAGGCAGAATAAAAGCAGCTGTAATTAGATGGAACTTCGAAGGCAGAATAAAAGCAGCTGTAGCCATAAGTTATGTTTTATAAAAGCAGAAATAGTCAGTACATGGAAGACATAACTCTGCTCAGGTGCAATTTCTCCAGTGTCTTTTTCACTTATAATTGCAACAGATCTGTATTATTGCAGAAATAAAACTAATGAAGCAAAAGCTCCTGAAGTAACATCAACACCCTGGAAAGCTCAGTGGAGCTTGGTGGAAAGTGCTTCTTCCTATTGATGCAAGTATTCACAGATACCTCAATCCCATTTCAACGACTTGTCTTTCAATTTCCTATAAGCAGTTCCGTCATCAAATGATAGCTAAGAGCTCATCTGAAGCACACCAGAGTCAGTGGAATGGTTCTTACTGATAAAGAAGCTTTGGATTTGGAAGGATTGACCTTCAATTAATATGCTGGTTTATAGCAAATCAAATAATATTTGCCTCCAACTTTCTGGTTGCAAAAAACATTCAGCTTATTTCAGCAACATTACGAAGACACAGTAACTGTGTTTACTATACTGTGATTGCACAGTGATGAGCCCAAATTGCACACCCTGTACAAATAGCTCAAGTGACAGCAATATCTAGGGAAATCATCACTGAAAGTCAGCTACACGAGCAACTTGGAATATCAAGTTATACTAATTTTAGTGGAGTGCTTTGCTCCACTGTGTCAGAATATTGTAATCAAAGAAAAAGTCACAGACCTCATGGGACTGCTGTACAACCATTCCAGTGAGCCGTTCTTGGGAAGAACAGTTGGCAAGTTTAGGATATCTAAAAAACATTTTAGATGAGATAGAAAGCTGCACACTGAGAAAGATGCTGTTTCACTGACCACTACAAATGTGCTCTTAAGCAGAAACCTGTAGCAAAGCTTTGCTTTCCCCTCTAGCTATCACTATTACTCTTGTTTCTAAGCTGAGCTTAAGCAAACTGAGGAACTGAAAAATGGAAAACTTGGACTTTCAGCTTAAAATCTGCTATCACACTGAAGTCTTGAACTATTCTGTCATGTGGAAAAACTCATTCGTGATGAACAAAGTAATCTAAGCTTTGTCCTGCCATACGTCATGTAACTGTGCACACAACAACCACACTCCTACAGAGAGATAATTTTAGACTTCACTGTGGCATTAATGTGGGAATGAAGAGTGAAATACCACTGATAGCCAGCTTCAAGGTTGTTTTTTTCTGTTTGGTCCCCTAAAATAACCTGCAATTCTTTGTGGTCTCTGAGTGCATACTGAGAGATCCCAACTGCTTTCCAGATGGTAGAACTAAAGAGTTAAGCATAGGAAGGGGAAAAAAAAGAGAGAAGATGCAATGCTGCACTCTGCAATGGAAGTGTCTTAAAGGATGCTAACAATGATGAATGAGGCAAGTCATGAGAGAGAGGCTTCGTCTGGTTCTAGAGAACAGCCTCAAGACTGCTCTGAGATTCTTTGACACTGCTCTGTGAGCTCTGGGCACAAACTACATGGATAAAGGGCTCTGAAAAAGAGAAGCTAATATGAGTAGCAATCTGAAAGAAATAACCTTTTGTTGTTGTTCCGGTTAAAAGAAGATGAAAGACACTTCTCCGCAGCGTGGTGTGTAGCTGAACTGTACCATAAATTCGTTTTAATAAAAATAGAGCTGAAAAGTCACAACTGCCATTAAAAATATGTATTACTATGTACACAAACACACTGTAAGGGAATGTTGCAGTATCAGATATAAGGACAGGTGACTCTGCAGTAGACTCTCAGCCAATCTAAGAGCTCACGCACAGTGCAGCATGTTTGGAAGGCAAAGGTTTATAGGGGTTTTTATGGAATGTCCTGCTCAGTGTCTGCTAATGTGGGAAACCTGCAGCCTACTTCATTGCTCAGTGTGAGTATGTACAAAGTGTGGGACATTTTCCATGTCACTGATGAAGATGGGAAACAGAAATACAATTTATCTGCCTGGAGAAACACACAAATTCCAGGTAAGATCTGGAGAAGCAAAGTCCCCTAAGCCCCAGCACAGGGACCAAAGCTTTCATTTCCTTCTCACTGCTGGGTGAAGAGAGTTAATGCATTGCAGTTTATTGACATAGCACTGCTGAAGGAATACTGATTTGCAACAAGGTCTGTTACATCCTCTGTGGCAAATGAAGGGTAAGTATTGATGGCATGGATCTGTTACCTATGGCATTTACTTCTGAATCCATTAATTAAACCTGCACACTCTACTATTAGGTTTCTAAAAATCATTCCCTCCCAACAGTCTGGAATCTAAATACGACCTAATTAGCACAGACTTTTTCCATTGGTTAAAATAGGTGGAATCACTATGTTTAAAGTGAAATGCCATGACAGATCCCTGAGCTCTGGATATCTGGCAGAAAGGTTTCATTTTATAGGCTTATAGCTGAGTGGACACAAAAAGTGAAATATCAAGCAGGTCAAAGATCACTTTGACTAAAGTTCTAGTGTACAAGACATGTCACAATAGGGACTCCCTGATGTCACTAACACTGCAAAGCAAGGGAGGAGAGAAGCTCCTTGGCTGGAAGAGAAGAACCAGGCAGTGTACAATAAGCAAAGCCAAGTAACGTGGAGTGAGAATGACAGGCACTGGCACACAGATCCAGCAAGGTGGAAAGTCACTACAGCCAGCCTCCGAATCCAGTGCTGAGTGCCTGTGCAGAACTTTGAGGCAGGAAAGAAAAAGCAAGCTCTGGCACATTCAGCAACCAAACTCCCATTCAAACAGCATTTCTGTTCTGTGGCTGGACTGACCAATTTCACATCAGAGATAAAAAGCAAAAGTCCTTCTTTACATTCCTAATTCATTGTGAATTTAACACCATTTCTTCTAAGGCATGCAAAAAATCTGTCCTCAGAACAACACCCTGGATGCAGACTTTTGGTCCTATGCTTACCCCATTGCCATGAAAAGCCAGCACCTGGGCTGCCATCAGGAACCTTCCTGAAAATGCAAAACTAAGGCTGGTCTGCAGCTTGCCAGGTTCCAGCAAAAGCAGGGAATATGCACATGAGCCCTTGCTGCACACTCCTAAAGCTCCTCTTATCACCATCTCCCCACACCGACCTCTGCCAGGGCATCCCTGTGAGCTCCAGGCAAGCAGACCCAAACGTGTTTGAAGGTTCAAGGTCTGTTTTTGTGTGTTATAAAAAATCATTTGTCTCCAGATGCCTCTTTTGTGTTATATTTTCATTTTAGCTGATGCCATTTGTATTTTATAGCCTCAAAGTTGGATAAATGTAGTTAAAAATTTATGAACAGGCCTTGCTTCTATTTCTAGTTACCCTCCAGAAACACATTAGGGAGCTGCAGCCAAAAAAAGCTTGCACATGAATCTCAAAGCCAGATCTAATTTAAAGGTTGATGCCATCTCTACAGGAATTCAAACCCAGGCACTCAGCAACTCTAGATGTAGAGTGAGGTTTTGAACACCAGGGTTCACATCCAGAGTTTTTAAATCCAGGCTCACCTCTCCATAAAAGATTTGCTGGACATGCTGTGCTCAGGAAAGCTCAGTTAGTTTGTGTTCCTCACTTGTTACACCAGTTCTCAGAGCTCTTTCCCAGGATCTCAACTCACAGCTGCAGATGCTACGCAATGCATTAAATATTAGGGCTTTATCTCCCAAAACAATTTATGTTTGCTTTGCTGATCGAGAACAGCAGGAGACACCTCTGCTGGCAAAATTAACCTTTCAACCCTAATTATTCATATCCAATTACATCGTTAGATGAGGCTCAAATAAACAAGATTCTGCTGTGGCAGGTGCTATCAAGTCAGATGAAAACATAGGTTTCCCCATGACATTACAAGCATCCCAAAATATTCCCTCTTTCTCTCTCAAAACATGCACACTCAGCTCCTGCAGAAACAAAGGGAGAGGCTTTCTCAATAACTTTAAAAAAGAAGGTAGTAAGCAGGATTAATAACTCAGCCAGGAAAAAAAATGAAAGCAAAACCAGGGATGCAAACCTATCCCACAGTACCTTGCTAACTGAGTTTGGCGTCTGTGGAGCCTCATCCTTCAGCATTGATGGGCTGTTTCCTTCCACATCTTTTCCTGCAACAAAGCAATGCAATTCAGAAACAGAGAATTTCTGTGCAAAATCATAGCAACTCGTGGTTCTCAGAGGGCTACTGCTTATAGCAAGCAAGAGGAGCAAAAGCAGGCACACCAAGATCACAGAGTGGGATCCTACAGGGTTTGAAATATCCTGGGTCCACATGCTTGGACTTTGTAACAAGCGCTGTTTAAAAGTTAAGGTTGAAAACATTAAGGCAAACCAATACAATGTTTCAAAGTCCAGCATTTAAATGCTGGAAAATACCAGAAATAAAGTTGGTTATGCATTCTTAACCAGCTGCCCTGTGTGCCTGTGTTATGATAGAGTCTTTAATTACATTACCACAGCCTGTGCTTCCTTACATTCCCCATGCTTCATTCCATGCAAATAACGAATGGAATTCAGATAATAAGCAGCTATTCAATATGTTATCCTGTTTGGTCAGTATCTGGCAACTGCACACAGATGCACTTGATAGCATGCTTTGTTGGAGAAATAATAACCGTGATCATAAAATGTAACAGAAGACAGAACAGCATCTAGACATAATTAGTAGAATAAAATACTGCAGAAGACCCATGTCTTTAGACCAAATTAGCTGTTAAAATAAGAAACACATTCAATTAACAAGTACTATTTACTATCTGTGATATTCCCATCATTGCGGAGAAATGCATTTTCCATTACCTAAATATACTAACATTGAAGTGCATTATACACATTATATACTAGTATGAACATGTCTGGTCTTTCTCTAAGCAATAAAATGTAATGATAAATTCTGTTCTTTTTGCCAACTGTAATCATGCCCTTACAGTAAAAGAAAGCCTAGAGCTTCTATTTAATAGTCAAAAAATAGCATCTAATGAGGCTAGCTCTTTAGTGCAATGGCAGACATTGTTATCCAACTGCAATATCGTTTCCTACACAAAACTGTTAGCAATTGGAGCTTCAGAACCAGCAATACATTGAAATGCAACCCATTTGCAGCACACTGCAGACAAGGGAACTGTTGAAAATGTTTTTAAACACCGTGTGGGCAAGTCTTGGAAACAACACCAAATACAAAGCCAGCATAGCAAAACTAATTCTATTCAAGTCAAGCAGAAGTTACCACAGATGTAGTAAAAGCCATAACATCTCTGGAAGCTTTTGGAGAAACCTTATATGAATCTAAGCAATGTTAGAAAAGCTAGCCATCAAAGCTTACGGACAAATAAATATCCTCCTGGACATGTTCTGCACTTCCATTACGGGACATGTTGGAGAAAAGAACATCCAGCTACAGCTGGGATTGCATCTGTGCTAGAGGGCTTCACCCATACAGAGACAGGACGAAAAACCTGCTCTTCCTACAGTCATCAACTGGCAGTCTGGCATATCAGCTTTACAATTAGAAAAGGCTCCTAGGTACAGCTGTCCCCAAGAGAAGATGTTCAACCTTCCACATGGTGGCTGAAGGTGCTGGGCATTCAGACGTGTTTCTCATCCTGTGGCATGTATCATGCTGTGCCACATGCACACAGCCATACCCACGCAGAAAGAAGATGTCCCCAGATCTTGGAGAAGAGGGATGGCACGTGCCCTGTCCACATGGGAACCGAAGGAGAGGGAATACCTATGCCAGCATGCAGGAAGGTGGTGCAAGAAGAGAAACCTGCACCCCAACCTAGTTTCTCAGCCATCACTTCTCCTCTTGCAACACCCAGCCCTAGATAAAGCACTTGCAAACCTAATGTGCAAGGGTGGGAGAAATTCCAAAGGGGCAGGATAAACGCCAACACCCTGATGTTGACAGGGCATGCGAGACAGTCACATGATTGCATGGATCACGACTGTGTTTTTCCATCTCTGATAACTCATTTCCCTATATATTTTCTGGACAGAGGCAGATGAGGTTAGAACAAACTCACAAAGCCATGCAGCTACTGTATTTGTTTCCCATGAACAGTTTTTTCTGCTCTTGTATGGGTAAGTAACATATGTCCTCAAAGTTCAAGTAGAATTTGTGTGAGTCAGCTGCTGCCAGCTCCAAGGGGAAGGCATCTATTAACATAACATAATTCAAACCTATCTTTATTAAATCTCATTTCTTAAATTAAATTTAGCTCCAGGCTGGTACCCATACAAAAATCTTGCACACTTTTCCTTCTCTTAGTAATGCAAGTAAAAAAGGATTTTGCACCTAAATAGAATTTTAGGTGCTACTGCATTTCTATCTCATAGGACTTAATGAAAAGTGGAAGCATATTAACTCTTACTCATAGAGTTTACAAAGACTTGTAAGATATATTTATGGAGCAGCGTATTCCAACTTCTTATTTCAAATCTGTTCAGTCGATTGGCACTTGTAAGGCTGGAGACTTTTCAGAGGAGAGCCATCTCAGCTGTCTCAAGCAGACTGGCTGCAGCCATGCGGAGGGAGAGAGCCCTTATTCGGAAAGAAAGCTTCATTAAAACCATGTGCAAGTTTCTCAGACACCCACGTACATAGTTAAGTGCAAAGAAAGCCCAAAAGGGAGTCCCACCCAGAGCACAACAGACATAGCTGTCTCAAGAAAATAAATAGGAAACCGCACAAAAACATAAATGGAGCTAAACGTCAACAGGCTGAAGTTCTTATCTCTATAATCAAGAAAACATAACACTTGTGACAGAAATAGTGCCGAGGCTCTTTTATCTTCAAGTGCGGGCGGCTAACATGGCAAGCTAAGAAAGATCCTCCGCAAAGTAGCCTAGTAGTATTGTGCCAAATAATTAACAGGATTCCAGGAAGGGAATAAACGATGCTTATGGAAAAAGCGTTCACCACGTCACAAAGAAAACTGCCAGCACTCCAGCCTTAAGGTTACAGAGCTGAGCTCCTGGTCACTTCTTTTATCTCCTTACTGCCATGCTTAGGAAAAATAAATACACAGTTCCTTTCCAGAAAAGTTACCATTTCTTTTATTCTGCTTTCTGCTGTGCATCCATCCAATGGGTACATTTGCCTTTCTTCTTTATAAAGCATCACACAGTAAGCAGAGCAGATCAGTGGTAGGATGAAGTAGAAGTACTGGGTTGTTGAAGAGTTGAAGATTGGCTCTGCAAAGCATGAACTACTATTTTAATATTTTTCGGATGAAGTAACTGGGTAACTACAAGAGAAAATGTGGGCTCTGCCTTGTGGCAAAACTATTGGGAACGAAACGGGCCCCGATGCCATGAGCGTTACTGCAGTACATGTCAGCCATGTGGCCCAATGTATATACCGGACTGAAATTCAGTTCCGTGTGTAAAATTCCCCTGTTCATTAGAGCGCAGCTCTTCAGATGCAGCTAGGCTCATCTGAACTTCTATTTAAAGGCTCCATGTGTCCCAGCCTAGTCCAAGAGAGATTCTCTAAAAGAGCTTTTGGCTGCTCCCCCAATAAATGTCCTTCCTTCTGAACACGAGAAGATTCTTTCCCCTTACTGCTACATGAAAGACATGAGTAAGGAACTCGCTTCTCCCAACTTTACAGACGTTCTAAAAAGAGAACGTTTTCTTCAACTTTCTTTTAGTTACTGTTATTGCTATCACTTAAGTATGAAAGCAAGAGACAAAAAGTCAGAAGTGTTATTTGAGATGGTGACCTCTGCTTTTCTGTATGTTTCCTTTAAAAAAATAATCTCACTGTATGGAACCTCAGTGGCATATCTTGCCTGAGGTGTAAAGCCTGTCATTTCCATCTCACTGAATTATTTACTTGCACTCCTTGGTTGTCGCAGGGCTAATTCTAGGCATTGGAGCAGTGAGACCTGTAGCTCCAGCTGCCGCACACTACACTACAGTAAGGCAGGAACTCACTGCACTCTGCTGCCTGCAGCCCCTACCTGACACAGCCAGCCCCGCCCCCTGTAAAGAGAACCTCCAGAGCCAGACAGCACAACAGGAAAACCCTCAAGAACTCAAAACTTGTGTAAAACAAGAGAGAAAAGTGGGGAAAGAAATACTGAACACAGCTTGTGGATGTAGACTTGCAGCTTATCTGTAGTCATAGCAGCATCCTTCAGAGGGTGTGGAGAAAGTGGGAGGGAAACAGAGATAAATGAAGCAGCTAAACCTGGACAGGAGTTAAAGAAGAACCCACTGTGGGAAATGGCAACTGGATGTGATGGAAAACATGAGCAACCCAAAGAGATGAAGCAGCTCTGCGGAGACCAGGGAAGAAATGAAAAGAGTTAAAAATGTAAGGCTAGACAAAAGCCCAGACTCTGCAAGGAAACCCCTGTCTGAAGTGGTAGCTTTTATTTGTTTCATGGGGATATTTGGCACATGCCCTTCCTTTATATTACAGTGAGTTGCCTCTGTTGCTGATACCAGTGTTGGAGGTTACTCTAGTACTCGGGGCACTTGTTCTGCTGAGCCTAGCACAGACACTTTGAGCCGGCTCTCAGAAGGGTTCGAGGAGAAGTGAGGTGACATGGGAAACTGAGGAAGTGATTAATCCCTCCATGATCAACTTTCCCTGGTGTCTGTGAGATTATTTCAGTACTGAAATACTCCAGTGAGGAAATCAGTACCTTGTAATGTATGAGATTGTAGGTGTCTCATTTTAAGTTTTCCATTCGACTACCAAGATTTTTTTGAAGCTTTTCAGTGACCTCAACAACAGCAAGGATTAGTCAGCATTGCTCAAAATTGGTTCCCATCTACCTTGAAACAAGCATCCAAAAATAGAAATACCTGCAAAGTCAGAAGCCCTGAAAACCTTTGCACTTAAAGATACTTAGCTCAGGAAACCCAGACCTGGTTTAGCTCTACATCTGCAAAGCTGGAAGAGTCTGCCAGGTGCTACATCTACATGAAAACTGAAACCTTTCAACATGCTGTGTTCTTTCTCCAGATTTCAGCTCACAAAGGTGCTGTGAGATTTGATTATTTAGCACTGACATGGCAACTGTGAATGACAGCTCTGTGAACTTGTGACTGTTCCCTGCAGTACTTGTGTACTGGAATAGAAGCATTGTTTGCAGACTGCAGTCAAGGAAAGATCTGAATGTTTACTGAGAGCAAAAACTTCTCAAACAATAATGAGAGATCAGTTTCCTTAAAAAAGGGGGCTAACAAGATCAAAGCACAAAAGACATGGAGAAGGCTTAAAGCCAGTCTGCCATTCACTGCAACGTGTCAATATTCCTGGTGCTTGCAGCAATAATTTACAGAGCATTATCTAGAAAAAGCCCTCTTGTAATATTTATCCTGGGCTCAAAATCTGAACAGGAAAACTTGCCATTATGCATTTTCAACAGGGCCCAGGAGGTAGCTTGAAAGAGTTCAGTGTTTAGGGTGAAACATATCAAGTACCTCAGAGTGGAATTGCCTGAAAACATGACTCATTTCTGAAATGTGAGGCTGTGCTGTACTCAAATGGGTGCAAACATCAACTCTGACGTCCTCTGCTCCCACTGAACACCATGGCAGTGAAGTGGCACCATGAAAACAGCGCTGGCTGGGATCCAGTGATACCCTTGTTGCATGAACAGCTTCTCTCTCACTCTCACATTAACTCATTTCTCTTTGTTTCCTGGCAGAGTGCTAAAAAACAGTCTACTTCAGTCAAGCACCTGAGGTTCTGCACTGAGTTTCACATGTGTGGGAAAAGCAATACAATAAAAACAAGACACAGCACATCTTGCACTGACAGAGCAGAAACCTACCTGGACTGAGTGGATAGATGTCATTGTCAGCCCCAAAGAACAGATTGCGTGTCAGCTTGCGAGGATCAACCTTCTGAGGGGTGGATGAGGCTGGGCAGAGGGAGAACCTGCGACGAAGAAAGTTCTCCTCCTTCATGGCATGAGCTGTGGGGGTTTTCTGAAAAGGAAAGACAGAAAGAACAGTTAATTTACAGACATGGGAAATCAAAGTTCCAAGCGCAGATGACTCCACTGCTTCAAAGCTGCTTAATCCTAAGTAGTGTGCCAGATCTTTTTATAGAGTGCCAAAAAGCTATGTAGGGGGGGAAAAAGTGGTATAAGTTTAGTAATAGTTAGGCTATAATTACTGATTTGCTGACTCTCATTATTTGCAAACTGCAAGGAAACAAGACTGCTCTGTGGTAAATCCAGGCAGCCGAATATCCTCTTCTCTACAAAGATCTGTTCTCAGTGATGGCTACTTACAGGGTCAGCTCAGCATACAGCCGCTCAAATTCATCTTTTCTGTTTGTTTTTAAGACTTTGGAGTCTCTTTCATAAAAGTAACTCTGTCAGTGTTAGCACCAGATCCGCAAAAGTTAGCCCTTCATCCAAGCTGTGTGGAGGATGACCAGCTGCACTGACTACAGGTAGCAGCAAGATGTGTGTAGGAAAGTGGGGCAGAATAGATAGTGTAACTCCTGTCCTTACTTAATATTACAGCACATATAGATAATTTCAGTTTACTTTAAAATGACAGATCAGCTGGGTATTTTGATCAGTAAGATAAACCTTGCTTTTCTGCAAGGGTAAAGGACAGCATTTGTCTCCTTCAAAGCCTCCATGCATGTCTGCAGAAAAGCCCAGTGGCACTGGGCTCTTTACCACCACTTGGCCGATGCATTAGACTATCCTGACTGAAATTAAAGGATTCTTTTGTAGCCATCCAACAAGCAGCTCTTTCTTAGCCCTTACAAATAGATATTATGATTGCTGCCTTCCTGAGTTACAAGCGCTCCTCTCTCCCCATGAGCAGTCAGAGGAAATGCAGTGAGAAGTACTAACCCAGCCTTTGGGCTGGCATTACAAAACACAAGGTCTGCTCCATCCCCATGGGCATTTGCTGTATAAAGAAAAACCCTTCGAGATGGGACACGTTTCCTGAAAAAAGCCTCCAAGCTTTCCTGTCTCCTTCAGGCTACTGGGAAAGTGTAGCAGAAAAAGAGATGCAGTCACAGGGTGTGGTTCAGGAGGGCAGGACCAGGGCAAAGTATCTCAGTATTCACAGGGCATCTTACACAGCACCGGGCAGAAAACAGGCTAAAAGCTGAGACATTCTGCCCTGTCCACTCCACCTCCAAAACCCACAGTTTTTGCATTCATTCAAACACGTGAATTAAATTGGGAACCCTCAGCAGCTTCCTGGGGCTGGAGCTCAGCCTTCACAGCTGATGGGCATATACAATGAATATGTTCCAGTGTGGCAATCACCCCTCCCGTGTCTTTTATTCAGCCTCTGCCCATTCACCTGCCCTGCTAGTCACAGTAAATGGCAGTCCCAATAAGAATGTTTGGGTTTTTGTTTTTGCAGTTACATTTATTTACACAGGAGGTTTCATTGCCTTTATAACTTAGCTGAGATTTATAAAGTTGCAGTCTGCTCCCTCCTTCCACAGGAGACAACCTCAGTGCCCAAGAGCTTAATGTGATGTAGACCAGTCTGAAAGTTTTTACCAAACATATGTGAGCCATCAGATGAGGGTATGTGCAATACCCAAAGTGGGGTGAACCGCTACCAGCTGTGGCAAGCTCAGGCCACATAGCTGCAGTTCGTGGGGGACCCATGTTCCCCACTGAACCTGTATGACCTATAGAGGAAAAATTAAGGTCTGTGCAGTGCTCTGAGGGTACCATCCCACAAAGGCATTGCCACCTCCATCCTTGCACTGTTGAGGTAAGATGCTACAGACTCAGCAGCACACAGCCACTCAGCAGAACTCTTGGTGGAAGTGTTGTACGTGAATGCCAGGATGCTGTGCACCTGAGAGAGCTGCTAAGAGCAACCCTTTGCTCAGCACGCCATGCAAAGCTGTGCTGCTGTTGTGTGATGGCAGTCAGGTAGCTCATTTGCTTAACATTCAGCATTGTAAATGACCTTTGTTTGCACAGATACCACAGTGAGCAAATTTGTGGGGGAGCAAAATCAAAGATAACCTAAATCACAAAAAGAGAGAAGAAAAAAATACAGCCAGTTACATGTATCAAAGAAAATATTTAAAAATAATCCAGATCTAAATAGCTGGGTTTGGAATGCTAACACTGAGCTATTTTCTGCCCTTGTTCCAGAAAGGCCGTCTCAGCTCTCTGCCTCTGATGCTGCTCAGAGGAAAAACAGATCTGTGAGATAATCTCCCCAGAATGCAGTCATCTGGCAAGACCGTGCCAATCATACAAGAAGGCAGAAGGCCCAGGTCCATACAGTGGAGAGCAGGCTGGGGGACAAAAGGCATCCCTGCATCACTTAAACACAGTTCTCACAGTGGAGACATTCCAATACAGAACCAAAGCAGCAGCAGCAGCATCCCTCTATCATACTGTTATGCAAGGCACGTCAGTGAAGAACTGACCACCAACCCCTGCTGCTGTCAGCAGTAAAGCTGCCCTCAGTACCAGAGCAAAAGCAGGCTGTGCATCAGACTGCACACAGAACTGCAAGTCCTTTCCACTGCTTCTATATTTACCATGCAGAGATGTGACAGATGCTTCACAGAAACCCTTTGTGTGGGGGCTCTGGGAAGGCAGAGAAGGCAAAACTCAAAATTGGGCAAGATTTGCAGTAGGCCTTCACATAACCCAATCCCTTGTGTAATGCAAAGCAACAAATTTCATCTGTGCTTTGCATTCTCTCCAAATCTGGCAGATGAGACAGAGAACGGTCTAAAAAAGATGTCTTGACTCAAAGACTCCAGCCAACACAAAATCCAGGAGCTCTCTTAGAATACTAATCTCGCTGCAAAAAACATCCTCATTTTAGCTCCTGCAAAAATTCAGCTGGCTGTTAGTCTTGCTAGATTAAAAGTCCTGGAATTTGCAGTGCATGTCATTTCTGGCTTTCTTTTCTGTGGTCCTGAACGTAAAGCTAAAGGAAAGGGGAGAATATGGAGAGCTACTGAACACACTGGCTGTCAGGACTGGCCCTTTTGTGCTGACAGCTGGTGAAACAGTAAATGTACTAATAAATGTGAGCTACTCACAGGAGCTTAGATAGGAATAAATAATTCAGTATGGAAAAATAAACTTCTAGCTAACCCTGTCTTGGAGACTACTTTATCTTCTAGGGACTTGAGTGCACTCTCACTAACCTTGAAGATGACATCAAGTTGACGGGAAGCATCAATCTGCCTGAGGGTAGAAAGGCCCTGCAGAGGGATGTGGTCAGGCTGGATCTATAGCTGAGGTCAGTGGGATGAAGTTCAACAAGACCACTTGTCAGGTCCTGCATTTTGGTCACAACAAGCCCAGATAATGCTTGTGGCAGAGTAGCTGGTAAGCTGCCTGGAGGAAAAGGATCAGGGGATGGTGGTCGATGCTCAGCTGAACATGAGGCAGCAGTGTGTCCAGGTTTTTTCCAACATTAATGATTCCATGATCTTTCAAAACCAGTAATACAGAAGACAGAAAGCCTGCTACCATGAAACACAGGACAGTGTAAGAGGTGAACTTTAGTGAGTAGTATGGCCTAACACGACTTTTGCTCAGAGGTAGCTTCTGTACAGCCCAGGCAAGAGCAACGTGGCAAGAGTCATTTTCCCAGAAAACTGCATAGCTGCAATTAAAGTGAATGGGAACTGCCAGTGTCCCCACGTCCAGCGCTAGCCTGGTTTTGGGCAAAGGCTGTGACTACCACAGCTACGAAATGCACTGAAGCAGAGATGCCTTGCGTGTGGCTGCGCTGCATTTTGAGCCCTTTGTTCTTGTTGGGAAGACAGTGTTGGCTTTTAGTAACAGACCCAAGGCTCTGGGGATGGAATTTTCCTGGATCCATCTTTAAATTTTTCAAGTCGCTGATATATAATTACTACACAGCTAAACACTGTGCAGATATGATCCTGCCCCTATACTCTGCAAACTGGTGAGTAGGTTGGTTTGCTTACTCTCATTTTCAGCATCTTAAAATAGATTGGAAATATGCTCTATAAATAGTTAATTAGGGGTTTGGGTACTCTCAAGAATGCTGTGCAAGTTAGGGGGATTCTTAATTTATTCAAGACGTGCTTCAAGCAACCTCCTCCTTTTCTGGTCACTAAATATTTCCCAGAAATCCAATTAAATCACATTTTGTATTTACAGCAGCCGTTCACTCCAAAATCTGCATCAATGAGGAAAATTAAATCTAAAGATATTGACATTTCGTGATTCAATTAACCGTGAGGAGGTAAAATTTTCATGAATGAAAACAGAAGGAAAATTGTTGGCAGATACATTTCAGGCTATTATAGACCCCACTATTCACGAGGAAAAATAGCAGCACAGCTTTTCAGTTAGGGTTAATTATTCTTCCAGCAGTGCACCAGTGTTTCAAAACAGCTAAAAAACTCCCAGTCAGCTCAGAAAGTCTGTGAAGTCTTTTGGGAAGCTATTCCTAAAATACCTATTTATAAGCTAGGTAACTGGAAAACCAACCGCCTACTCACAGTTAAACAAAACCTGGCTGAAAACTTCTTGTGCAAGCACTCTTTTCTTTAGGAAAGCTGATCTAGTTAGGGCAAACATAGGTGTTGGGATCATGCTGAATGTTTCGGGCTGTCATGATGTTAGTTGGAACCTGAACATGTGAAGTTTCATTAAATGCCAGCTACTTCCCAGAGCTATTGAGGTCAGCTATTTTGATGCTATGCTCCAAGGGGAAGGCTGCTCAACAGCGGTGGGCTTCAGTATGTTCCTTCTAGACCACAGCTGGCTCTACCAAGTCTCAGGCAAGTCTCACTCTTTTAATCCTTACAATGCTTTGGATGCAGTAAAATGCTGCTCTGTGGTAGTGTTCCAACAGCTGAGCTTGAAGGACACTGCTCAGCTGGATGATACGCCCTAGATGGAAAATAAAATCATGCAGGTTGCTGAAGACACATATCTGCAAACAATGGGATGGAGCTGTGGAAATCTAGATCCAGAGACTGCTTTATTAAGATTACATGCATCACTAAGGATTTTTCTCAGCTGCTTTAACTCAGGAGTGTGCTTACTTCATCCTTACAAACTAAATGTGTTCACACATTTGAACAGCCCTTAAGGCTGCCTCTCAAGCTATTTTTATGGAAGATCCCTACCTGATCCCCCCTCAACAGTCTGCTCTTGCTCACTCCCAGGAACAATCTCTTTCCAAATGCCTTCTGCTTCTCTGCCCACCATTTCCTGCACTGGGCATTGAAAATAAAGTAGTAAACAAGAGACAAAACAGTGTTTTCCCTTAATTGTTTGTAAGAAGTCTTGATTAATGTTTCTTTTGTATATACTAGTCAAAACATTCTCGCCTTTAGACACACCAGGGGCACACATGCTTAAGTGTCCCACAGCTTATCTTCCACTGTGATGAGTGTGATGTACAAAGGCCACAAACAGCACAACCCCACATGGAACAGGGACCAGTATGCCCACACAGGGGAGAATACTATTCCAGACCATTTGTCTGGGAGATCTCAAATTCAGGACAAAGACAGTGGTAGACAGAGTCAAAAAGTATAAAACATGTTTGACATGTAGGAAAACGCCATCTTCAGAATTACCTGTTTGGATAAATACCTCCTGCATGTAAACACCGGTCCATCACTACAGCCATGTTGTGTCTGGGAGGTGAAGACAGCAATCTTACAGCTTAGAAATGGGCTCTGTGTCTTACAGTAAGTGCTATATACAGTCCCCATGTGTTTTCTCTTCAAATGCTCACGACTTACTCTGTAAACATTATGCTACAGTTTACTTCAGAGTCAGAAGATTGTTAAGTGTATCTTTGAAATGGATGTATAATGATCCACCTTCTTTGACCCTGAGCTGTAAACTGATTGTTATGCTGAAGGCTATTAATTTAACACAGCATATTAAATTTCCTACTAGCGCTCATTGGCCTCTCTTGACTTAGCAGTACCACTTGTCTTTCCCCTTGCTAACCTCAGAGATCCTGCCTCACTTGCTGTACCTACAAAATGTACAACCATGTGCATCTCTCAGTGCTTTCTGCATAACGCCCATTTGTCAGGTAGTTCCAGTAAGGATCTACTTTGAAACAAGTCCAGGAGCCAGATCTCTGCCTCTGAATTTCCATGTTACTTAGGCATGTTTTTATATGTTTTCAAACTAAGTTTCATATAGACGATAAAGACTCTCATGGTTATCAACACTGCTTCTTGGCAGGGAATTTAGGAAGAACTACAGAAGCTGCTGTAGGTGTATTTTCTTCAAAATGATGGTATTTGTGCTTGAGTAGAGCAACATGACTATGCAGTAAGGCTACAGATGTTATCTGAGAAATCAAGTCAGCACTACCACACCAAAGTCTGTACCAGCACAGTTGTGCTGATGTCTATAACTGAATAAGTGTGTCCAAACACTGATGCAAGCAGATATAAGACACAATCACACCTTAACCTGCAACACAGACAAAGAATCACTTTGGTGAGGGTTGCCCTGATGGACTGAGAAACAGAAGCTGGGACAGTGCCAGTGCTGTGAGGGGAAGTATGGTGCCATGTACACGGCAACACAAATGAGACATTTATTTAGTTGCTTTAGCTACAACTCTTGGAGGCTTAAGGCCACAAGAAGAACACTTGGTCTCAGATAGATGTGCAGCTAAGTTATTTGCAAGCAGGTCACATCTTCAAGGTCAATTCTTGTCTCTCTGTTTTTCTTTTAAAAGTACGCATTAAAAAGCATCATTACAGCTTCACATTGCTAAGTCACATAATGAGATAATATTCCCCTTTAATGGAAGGATCCTACTTCAAGCTTTAATGACATTTAAAATAAAAACAGGTCTACTGCAAGCCTCTCTGATGGCTTTCTATGATATCCACCTCTGTCTTTATTTAATTAAATCTAGAAAAGACTGTGCCTTTGGGGCTGTGCTCCCACCACACAATTCCTAGGAAATATCAAACTAGTTTTAAGAACTCCTTTCATGCTTGATAGTGTCTTCCTGACAGTACTCCTTTGCTGTGAAATACTTCTCTCCCTTGTAACAAAGCAAATCAGACTTATACCTCAAGTCCTTTTGAGCTGACTTCAGACTCATGCTCAGAAAGTTAACTTCAGTATGGCAGAAAGGCACAACTATATTTCCACCCTATTACTCCACCTGCAAGCCCCCTACAGTTGATCTGCCTCTCTTGTACTCCTGAATAACAAACAGCTTAGCGAAGGGGAAATGACTGCTTCCCATGGCATGGTGTTCCAGTTGCAGAATTTTCCACTCCTTTACTTTGCTGTTTCCCCATCAGATCCAAACGGGTGCTGTAAACCTCTGGGGCCTTTGCCAGGAAGGCTGAATAAACAAATGGAAGAGATTTTAAGGAAGTGCATCTAATTTTGCAAAGATCCTGACATGCCCCTGTTGAGTTTTTTAGCCTTCTGGGTGCTGTGACACACCAAGATCTGTTGCACAGTGGTTTAAATTTAGCATCCACCTATGCTTCCTCTGATGCAGCCGCTCTCCCTGAAATTCTGAAAGGAAATTAATATACTGTGTATTTTTTGCATATACTTCACTGTTTCTCAGAGATGAGAGCATCAAGCTCTTCCTTTGACAGTAGTTAATATACAGCACTGCAGTTATTCTAGTCCTAGATTTTTAATTAAAAATCTCTGTGGGAGGAAGGAAACTAGACAACTGACAAAGAGCATTTAGGGTGGAATTTATGCTGTGTTAAACGAGCCTGGAGGACTCAAACTGTGCACAGGCCAATTCAGTAAGCACAATGAAATCCACACTCAGTTCTCAAGATGTCAGCCTTTCCATGCCTACCCCTGTCTGTCCTCTATCAGCTCAGCTGCGACTTGGCTGGTGAAAAAAGCTGGGATTAACTCTTTGCAATCTTACTTTCCTTTGATGCAGCCAGAGTAAGAAGTGGGTGAATCAACATGATGTGGAAATTTAACCATGCATTTCATAGCATCATGGAATCGTTTGAGTTGGAAGGGACCCTTAAAGGTCATCTAGCCCAGCTCCCCTGTAATGAACAGGGCACCTACAGCTACATCAGGGGTTTAGAGCCCCATCCAGCCAGACCTTCGGTGTCTCCAGGGATGAGGCATCCGCCGCCTCTCTGGGGTAACCTGTACCAATGCTTCACTACTCCCATCATAAAAAACTTTTTTCTTACATCCAATCTAAATCTCCCTCTTTTAGTTTGAAATCATTTCCCCTTGTCCTATCACAACAGTCATTGCTAAAGGGTCTGTCATCTTCTTTTTTATAGCTGCCCTTTAGATACTGAAAGGCTGCTCTCAGGTCTCCCCAATGCCTTCTCTGCCCCGTGCTGAACAGCCCAAGCTCTCTCAGCCTGTCCTGGTAGGAGAGGTGTTCCATCCCTTGGGTCATTTTTGTGGCCCTCTTCTGGACACACTCCAACAGGTCCATGTCTCTCCCGCACTGAGGACTCCACAACTGGATGCAGTACTACAGGTGAGGTCGCTGCAGCACACAGTAGAGGAGCAGGATCACCTCCCTTGCCCCGCTGGCCACGTTTCTTTTGATACAGCCCCAGAGACAGTTTTACCAACAGTGACTGCTCCAGTATTGATACTGTTGCCCCACAACCATTTGCAGTTGCACGTGTGCCCAGCATAAGTCAGACAGCAGATGTATGTGAGAGTTACCATCCAGAAACTGAAGCCCTGGAGAATCCCAGTAAGCAAGCAGTTACAACAGAGCGTGCATCTTGACAATGACTTCATTTCACTGAAAAGGGAAGGTCCCCAAGCAAACTATAGGTGCTCTCTAGTGACTGCAAGCTTGCTTTGTAAGAGCACCCAGTACATAACAGCAGCAATTATTTGGTAACGCTTAGCAGTTAAGATTTGGGATACCTTCCTCTCCTATTGCTTTGTTGTTCTATTATTAATAGTGACAGTGACACTCCTCCTCGAAAGCCCGGGCATGATCCAGCCCCTCACCTCACAGACAGCAAACCTGACAATGCAGCTCTTGACAAAAAAAAAAAAAAACCAAAAAAACCCAACAACAACAACAACAAAAAAACAAATCTGAAAGCCACAGAACACAGAAGAAGGGCTTTTCCCATCACTTTAATCTGTCCTAACACCAGTTTTCTGTCATGGAATGGAAGGATTCAAGTAAAAAAATGCCAAAGTCGGGGTGGGGGGCGGGGGGGGGAGGGGGTGGAGATGAAAAGCTGGATTGCTGAAGGTGTCACAGCTGGGAAGGCTACAAGCTAACCACAAAGCACACTGCAATGTGAAGATCCACACCAGCCCCAGCACTGACAACACAAGAGGGAGGAGAGGGCAAGGGAGGATGCAGAGAACAAGGGGCTCCTGCAGAACCACATCTATAGATCACACTGACCTTCCACAACTCAGTTCTGGAAGTGTAAAGATGGCTTTAAACAAAAAAAAAAATATATCCTCACCTCCCAAACAAATGTGCACAGAAGGAAGAATGGATCCTCACCATCCAGATTGCCCGTGGCCAAAAGGAAACCAAACACAATGCAGCCGATTCACTCCATTTTCTTTATCACAGCATAGGAGCAGCCAGACAATGCTTTCTGATACAGACCACAGCAATTCATCACAAAGAGACAGGAGTTGCAGGAAACGGTCCCATTATCTCTGCTACAGAGAGGAAGCAGCAAGGAGAACAGCTAAATGTGACAGACAGATTTTATGAGACCAGACGTGGGCCATGCTTTGAGCTGAGCAACTCATCTTTTCCATACCAGAAAAAAAGTAATCAGCTTCAGCTGCATAGTCTTACAAATCAGGACTCAGAGCTGCTGCACTGCGTCTTTTCCAGAGAAAGAAACAGATAAATGAAAATATTTCATAGTAACTGTGCTGCATCAGATCCCTGGGCTGTGTAAATCAAGGAAGTTCTATAGCTTCCACGGATTGATGCTGGCACAGGTGTGAGTGCAGGGCTGGTTATCCAGTAAGTAAAGAGAAGGTAATGTCCAGCCCACAGTGCTTCAAGGAAGAGGGGGTGGAGAAAGAGTGGTGCTTTCTGGCAATCACAGAAATAAATAGCAGCTCCAGCTTCAGATTGTACTGGATTCTGGTTCAAGCAGCTCCAGGGCCTAAGCACATCTGCTATGGAGCAACACCAGATAATGCCTGAGTGTCGGCTCCTTCAACATCTTCCCAGCAAAATTTATCTCTCACTGCAGTCAACCCTTCATCTTTAAGGGGACATATAAATGCTGCTATTAATTAATTCTCTCCTGTGCGGCTCACAATGCATAACTGAAGGCACCAGTGGTGTGCTTGCAGTGAGAACAATGGGGCTTTTATAATGAATAGTTTTACATCTGGTTAAAAGTGGATGTGATGAAACAATTAAAAAGTGATTTCTGAAACTGCTCACCAAACTGTCCTGTCTGAAAGCCTTAATGCCAAGAATGGCTGGCAAGGGCCTGTCTGAAGCTGATGGCTGCCTCTGTTGCTGGTCCCTCTGAGGAGAAAGATCAGCTGTTGACAGCATGTGGCTCCTACCCAATGCAAACAGAGCACACAAGAACTCTCAGTCTGCCCAGGGAGAGAAGTAATTGAAACCAGCAAAAGGACCGTCACAGATCACTTTCCTCCTAGGAAGAAGCAGCAAAGACCAGGGTGAGCTTGATGCTAGGTTGGGCTACATCCCAGTGGTGGATTTACCCAAGTTCAGCCACTTGCTCTTCACAACTACACACCAGTTTTTCTGACTGCTGCCTGTCTGTGGCACCTCAGTGGCCCTGGTCAGTGCCATATAACCTGGCCACAGCCCTAGCTGCACAATGAACAGCCCCTGATGCCACTGCCAAAGTGACAGGAGTCTAGGAGCTCAGGAAGCAATGGAAACAACTTTCCTCCCTGCTCTGCTGCTGTCTGGAAAGCTGTATCCAAAGCAGTGCTCAGCCTGAAGGTAACAAAGTCAAAGAATGCAGCACAGAAACGGCACTCAATAAGCATAGGTGGGAATTAAATCAGATGGAGATGACACTAACTCACAGGAGGAAACCATTATGTGCTGCTAACACTTATTTCCTCCAGCAGACCAGCAAGGTAACTGCACCAATGAACAGGCTAACAACTGCGAGTAGCACAAATAAAGCACATTCCTCTTAGCAAGGCTCTGAAGTCTCCCGACAGCACCAGCTTGTCGTCCTCCAAACTCCATCATCTGCCTTAAACTAACCTCTTCTCATGCACAAACAAATGATTGTATGTCTGCTTTGTGCCAGAAGGAAATCTCTTAGTTTTAGTTATGACCATGATCCCAGAACAGAAACCTGTCAGTCATGTGAAATTAAGGCAATTCCTCTGCAGAACAACACAGTCTACTGTTGGCACTGCCTTCCCCAATTACTTGGAGTATATATATATTTTTTCCCATACCATATGTATTTTTGGTTTGCCTGCAAAGTCTTTTCTATCTGGTTAAGCTCACTGTCTGGCTTAGCAGCAGTACTGGGGAAAAAGAAAGAACAATCCATAAATCGTGATGTTTAGGATTATACAACCTGATGGGAATTTTCGTCTATGTAGCTGTTGATCTCAGGACTACCCTCCCCTGCAGGGGACTGAGGTAGAGGAATGAGGTAGAGGACTGCAGATCCAAGCACCAAGTATTTCCTTGCAGACAGGCCCAACTTCTCATGGTTGCAAGTGGCTTTTCAGCAAGCACATCTTCTCCACCACTAAGAATCCTCTGTATTTCCCTGCCAGCTTATAGGTACTTTCTAGCAAGCATTACTGTAATTTGCACCTCTGCCATGGCTCTCTTATATTCTGACTACACTGTGGATGAGAACACAGGCCAGCTGCCAATATTAGGTTCTTTATTTAAAAATAAACTACAACAATGACTCTCAAGCTACAGCTTTGCAGCCAACAGACCGACTGGTTCCTAGCTTCTTACCTGTGAGCATTTAGCATCAAGGTTGCATGCAGACTTTTCACTGTACCTCCAGTTGCGAAACAAGATAAGCACGTGGCTTTCTAAGTGCTTGCTTGTCAAAGCATTATTGAGGCAGTTTGCTGACCAAGACTTGCCTTATGCATGACTTTGTACCAGTTCACCAACACTAATTTAGAAACAGTACTTGCTGATACACTTCTGCCAATACACTGAGAAGTGTGGATGGAGTCATAGCCAAACAGAAGTGCTCTGTACTGGAACAGCTTGTTCTCCTTTCACACAGGGGAAAAGTCTGTACTGGCATACCTGCATTCATACATGGGGAGCATCACAACAGTGTTACAGACCTATAGGTAAAAGTTACCTTAAGCTATAGAACTATATGTAAAAATTGCAACTTGTTTATGCAGGCAAGACTCAATCTCAGAGAGAATTTGCTCGTCTGATCTTGAGCCCATTAGTAAAACACCTAATTCTACACAATTGCAACACAGAGCAGAATCAGGCTAAAAAAATCCCACACCTTTCATCTGAATCAAATTAGCAGGCCAGGTGGATTGCTTGGAAAAATGGAGCAACTCTCTACCCATGGTGACTGGGGGAGAATATCCTCCAAATAAGCACAGTGTGATTCAGCCCTGCAATACGACTGAAGAAAACCTGAAGCTATAGCCTTGACTGGTGTGACTGGACGCTGTTTGTCAGGGAAATTAACACTTCCACTGTTGCTCCAAGCATCAGGGAAGTGCATGGCGAATCAGAGCCACCTGCAGCCTCTCACCAAAGTGAGCCAGCAAACAATATCTGCAGCTCTCACATTTCACTTGTCCCCCCCTATCTGTTTCTTTTCAGTGGTTTCTTGGCATAAGGAATCACTGTGCAACAACAAGAAAAATACCATTCACTCTTTTCAGTGATTATTCCATTAGGAATGAAGTAAACCTTGCAACAGCGTGAGGGTGAAGCAGGGGAAATCACTCAGTGCACAGGGCTCAGATACACCCAAGTCTGACAACAGTCCCCCAGCTGATCCAGCAGTGTGCCTGCAGCCACACAGAGGCAGCTTTGCCATGCAGGCACAGCCAGCAGGCTTTAAAAATAGTCTGGGAGATGTTGCTGGCTACAGTATCCCATAGCAATTGTACACATTTCAGTGGGCAAGCATGCTTAATTACAGCCCTGCTTTTTCACCTATTGCTCAGATCCTGGAAAATATCCAATTGTTTTCCCGTCTTGGGTTTTCCCTTTGTTGCTAAACAGAGTAAGAAGCAGAGCCCGTACAGCTCAGCCCAGGCTGTTTGCTTTACGGACGTTCCCCACTGCCTGTGCTCTGCCCCAGTGTCACTCCCTTCACCCTGCAGCAAAGGGGAGTTATGAAAATAACGTGTCTGTCCACTGGTGTCACCAGCTGTATTGTGTGCACTGGTATTTGGTTGTGTACAGCTATCAGAGATGCCATCACAGTGGTTGAAATCCTTGTGGGAGTCAATGCTTGTGGCACAAACACTGCCTGCGTCCTGCTAACGCCGCTTTGGAAGGCAGAAACACGCCCACGGTAGCCTGGTGACTCCCCACAGACAGGTTTGGAACATGCTCTGCCCTCAGTAGAAGGCACTTCTACCTTCTCTATGGGGTATCCTGCCTCCTTCCTTCCAGTGCAGGAGCAACCCTGATAAATAACTCATTTCTGCTGAACTGGCACACGGACGGTCTCTTGCTAGCTTGTACACGCAGCTGGGCTTTGGTATGGAGAATTGGGGGACAGTCTGGGGTCACTATGGTTGGGTTTCACGCTTTTTGATCCTAAAAAGCCTTGCCTGAAAGCCTCTTTCCATGTGCCTGGTAATCACTGTTTCTTTCTTTGTTTATGCCCCTTTTCTGCTGAGCAACAGCTTCCTTCCTGTACTCGGAAGAGCATGCCTGGGTCCCAAGGCTTGTGTCAAGTGACTTTCTTCATTATTTGGCTGAACTATCCACCCTCCTATAAAGGCACGAGAAGCATGGTGATCTTCAAAACATGAGACAAAAGGCACAATGGTCACTATGAAATACTATTAGAAGAAGGCCAAGTAGCACATGCAGTTGTGTGCTGCTAAATTAACAATGTCAACACCAATTTTAGAGCACACTCCCACACTTAAATACTCCTCCAACCTCCAATGTTTGCAACAAATCAATGATGCAAACCATGTACATCCAGAAAACTGATCTGGAGCCTGGATTATGTCAATAGGCTCCATTCACTGCAGCAGCTTATGCTCTGATAGCAATTCTGCTTTCAAAGACATTACAAATTGCGAAGAGCTCATTAACCTGCCATGGAACATCTCAGCTGGCTCTGGCCTCAAAGTCAACACTGGCACTTTTCCTCTGGGAGTGATTTAATCAGACAGGGACAATGCCCAAGGAATACAAAACCCAACTTCTTCCTATCGCCCGAACAGCTAAAGCCCAAAGCATCTCCCTTTGTGATTTCCTGGGGAAAAAAAGGCACACCTTTTTCCTTCAGATCCCTCTGACTCACAGAGAGGTCAGGCTGCCCTTAACCCCTGTCTGGCCAGATGGCAGGACATAGCAATGCTGAGCATACCACCTTCATCCCCACCAGCACCTTCAGTCACCCCATAGGCAGCACAGTATGAGGACGCAATGTCTCTTCAGGTGTCTCAGGCAAGGCCAATACAGTGCTGCTCCACTACCAGGCCCTCCCCTGACTGTACAGTCTCCATGGTGTATTCCCAGCTCTAAAAACCAAACAAACAAACCAGAAATAACTCGCTTTTTCATTCTTTTTTTAGACCTGGAATCCTCTTGAAATATCATTGAGGAAAAAAGGATCTGAGCAGTGCATTTTTCAGGGGTCGCGGAGTGCAAACACACACGTATTGACACAAAAGAAACGTAACTGGCTCTACAGCGCTGCTTTTCCAGTAAATAAGAAGCAAAGGAACTGGAGAAAGAATTGCTTTCTGCTTTGTGCTCAGCCATACTTTCTCCCTGCTTACAAGCTCACCATGAAGCACACATTTTCACAGCCGTACATTTCAAAAGATGAAGGCAAGCCCTCAGTTTGTAGTAAGCAGCAGATTAAACTATTTTATATCCAGAATTTTGCACAAGAAAACACTTCTGATTTTAAATCAGCATTCTAAATGTTCTTATGACTTCCTTCATGCCTTATCTTCTCATGCTATTTTCAAATTAAGGCCAGTTTTTAAACAAATCACTTCAATCATCTGTGCTCTGAATTTGCTTCCAAGATGCCCTGTGAGCAGGGCCAAGTCTTAGGCAGCTCCCTATCATTCCATACCAAAAGGCTGTAGATAGAAAGATTTCAGTTTTCTAGAAAATACCTGCTACTACTGTTATGGTTTAAGATAACTCCTCAGGGAGCACCAGTGGCTTTGCCAAGACAGCTCCTAAAACAACTTCTTTCTCTTTCTCTTATTAATTCCTCACATTCACTTCAAGCCTCTCCCATGTATTAAGTGGCCACCACAGTTTTTGTTTGACATACAGATGTATGAAGACAACTACAGGAATTAAAGAGAGGCCACAGAAACCAAAGTTCTGCCAACACCTTTAGTGGTAACAGCATTTCACACGTGGAGTACAATTCGGATTTATTCTCAGTTGTGTGCAATATCAGCACACTCTGCCAGAGTCAACTAAGTCACTCCTGATTTACAGCAGCAACAAGGAAATCAACGTGCTGCAGTGGCACCTGGAACTAGGGAAGAAGATCCCACTCCACCCCCAGGAAGAGGCTATAGTTCAACACCAAAATGTGTCCCTTTTTGGTTCATAAGTTAATATGGCCAAATTAAATGGGTTAGTGGTGGTACTGAAGCATGTTTGCTACTCTGTACCAAGTGATGCTTTGCCACTTTGCTACAGAGCTGTCTTTCAGAAGAGCCCAGTCTTCCTGTCTTCCCTGGCAACTCCACTGGACCTAAGTGCAGAAGTACTGCAGTAACAGAGCTGAAAGAGATATAATGAAAGGTGTTATGCACAAGTAGCAAGAAAAGGAAAAGATGAGAGTAGCATAATTTTACAGATGCACAGATGTACTTGAAGATAACCTCCAAAAAGAAATAAGAATTAACATTTAGTATTTCTTACAGTTCAAAGATGCTTGGATCCCAGGAGTCAGAGACATGCAAGGACAGCAGGCAAGAAAACATCTGAAAATATGAGCAATCAGAAAATAATAGAAAAGCTTCAAACGGCTTCTGTCAGCCAGAAGGGAGAGCAGTGAGAATATATCCACCATCCATCCATCTGGACAAAAAACTCTTCTCAGGATGTTTCTAACTAACAGGCTAATCTTGGAAACAGCTTCTTTTACTTACTCAGTGACTGTTTCTGGGAACACAACCATGACAAACAGGCCTGCTAGGAAGTATGGCCAAGCCTGGACTTTTGGGTACAAGCATAAGAGAAAATGTAAACCTTTTTCCAAATATCTGACTAGGTCCCATGATCCAGGAAGAAACAAGGAGATCACTGCAGTGTGGTTAGAAATCTTGCCACATCTGATTGCTGTTTCCAGACCCTCCATTAACAGGTTGGTGAGGATCCAGCAAGAGGATGTTTTCCAGGGCTGGGACACTGAGGAAATACTGCTGTTGAAAGGTACACTACTGTAACTGCATCCCCGAATGACATAATGCAGCTGAGACAGGATTTGCACTTGCTGCCCCATTAGCCTGAATTACTGCCACGCTACTAATCAACTGCAGAGCTTCATTACGGGAAATTTGTCCTTTTTCCTTAATTTATTTCAATACCCAAAACCTGCAAGATGTCTTTTCTTGAAGGCAGACTACTAATCTGCAGAGAGGAAGCACAGTGAGCTTGGCTTTGCAAAATGAAAGCCACTACAGCACTGCGAACAAAGGCGCAATTTCCAAACACACTGAGATATCGCTACTATGTGCAGTTTTGAACTGTTTGTTGTAGCTTTATTTACTAAAAAAGGTAGTGAAATATTCACCCGTAAATGTCATGCATAATATGAGAAAAAAGCCAGAAAAGAGAGATAAGAGGAGATTTTCTCACTGCAAGATCTGAACTCTAGCTGACTTCTACTACAAAGAGAGAGCAGAAAGTTGTTGTTTATGAAGTCGTGATGTGGAATTCTCATCCTTGTCAACATGCTTCCATAAAGCACAGTATTTTCCCACCTCTAGAAAGGCTATGTTATAAGTCCACTGCTTTGCCAAAGTTGTAACTGTGTTCGCAGCTTTGGCCCATTCTCAGCCCCACAGCTACTGCCAGCACACTTTGTTCCATGTGCTTCTTGATAGTCACAGACACCAGATGACTTCTGCTAAAGAAACAGGATCAGAGAGGATGAAACAGCACAAGGAAGCTTTTCTTGGTGAGATTTATTCAGATGTTGCAACTTTCAGAGAAAGGCAAAGTCATTCTTTTCTACAGAAACTCAGCTTTCAATGCTCAAAAACTTGTGGTGTTGAGTAAGCGAACATAGTAGACTGGAGTTTAATGTGACGCCCCATAACATGATGCTGATACTTGTTTACATGCTTCATCTTCTGCCAGCAACTTGTTCTTGGGTCATTTTTTCCAGCACAGCCAGTGCCAGCTAGATGAACATAGTGGGCACCTACTTCAAGCTGACTATTATACTTAATTTGCATTAACCATAATTGCTTAAAGATAACTTTAGTGACTTGAGCTACATGTGCATACAGTGTTTCCATTAGAAAAGAAAGGAAGGGAAGGAACACCCACACAGAGCAAACAGCCTTTTTTCTTCCAACGCTCTTGTTTTCATTATGGCCTGGTGCAGACAAACATCGTGCATGGCAGCTTAAAACAAAGCCAGAAGCATGAGGCCGCACACAAGGCAACAGACGTGTAAGTTGCTTTGGAATCCATCTAGAAGAAACCTGAGCAGGAAGAAAGCTGTTCTGTTCCTTTTCACAGACTCCTTTGCTGAAAACATTAATTTTCAGATTTAGAAAAATAGCTCCCTGGAAGAAAAGGAAGTTATTGCAATGGAGCCAGATGCAGTGAGAAAAAACACAGAGGGAGTCAAAAAAAATCTTAGTAAGGTCTCTAAGCACTATTATCTATGCTGGTAAAGAACACACCAGACATTTGGGGCAGATCCACAGCATGTGAACCAACTTCAGTACAGAAGAAGCCATTTACACCATTTTTTCCTATTTATAGAGAGCAGGATCTGTTCAAGAGGACAACAGTGAGGCTCTAGGGTGCCTTTAAAGAGCTAACACAATGTTTGATGCTGCAGATTGCTAGATATCCTGTCTTTCATTGGTTTCTGGTTTTAAACAGGGCTTCCTGCTCCAACAGAGCAGCTTCACAACATGAGAGCAGGTAGTGGCTGGCAATTGAAGGGAAATGCCAGCGCCTGCACTCCAGCTGGAGGCTCTAGGAGTACAGCAAGTAGCAGCTAACAGTGAAGACAAGTATGGCTCAAACCTTTTATTAATTTATTTATTTATAAAAGCAAAACTTCAGTGGGTGGCAAACCCCCCCAAGGGCTTGGCATTAGGTAGTCCTTAAGGTCCCCTCCAAACCAAGCCATTCCAAGATTCTATGATGTGATGAAAATCACCTTTATTTTTCACTTTGCCTTGAAACAGTGGACACTCAAAGGAAAAACTTCAGGCCCTGAAGTCCACTATCCACATCAAAGGGCTTGCCTCTAAATCTAAAACAGTCAAGTAGAGCGTTGGGAAGCATTTCTAACACAACATGCCATTTTCAAAAAGACAAAGTAACATATTTGTCAAAGGATATTTCCCTGAAACCATGCCTGTTGTAGTCTCTTCTGCCAAGAAAACCCATTCTGACAGCTGTGCATTTGGTGATTCAGAGATTCCTCAAGGCTGCATACCCAGACTTGTCCCATTGGTGGTCCAGTGACAGCACAGACAAGAAAGGCAGGTGGGCTAGGGAAGGCAGAGAACCAGGACCAACTGTTCAGTCTGAGCTGGCTTCTGGAATATTTCCTCTTGTGAATACAATACTGGATGGAAAAAAGAGTGTGTGCTATAATCCTAGAGCCAGACCACAGCTACTAAGCAAAGACAACACAAGTGCCCTTTCTCTGCAGCTCCCTGCATCACTCAGCAGGTGACTGCAACAAGCAGGAGACAGCATTTCCACAGCTCTCATACACAGTCCTGATGAGGTGTTTCACTGTTTTTAGGAGCTGACTGGATTCGTGGACTGCCTTTTTTTTTTTTGGTTGTTTGTTTGTTTGTTTGTTTAGAATGTGGCAATAGGAGAGAATGGAAGAAAAGTACATATCCGGGGTAGGCAATCAAAAAATATATCAAGAAATGTATGAGTTTAGTTACCTGAAATCAGCCTTCAAATCTTGAACTTGCAGCTGGTGAGCCCTGAGCCAGGGTTTGCAGGAGTCAACTTACGAAAAATGTAAAAAGAGACTTTAAAGTGGTAGAATCATACTTGAAAAAAATCTCAATTGACTGTAAAATATTATCCTTTGCAATATTTCAAAGTCAACTTCTAAGCTTCTCCAGGAAATTAAAATAGGAAATTCCCCTATCAAGTTCCTCTCTAGATCGGCAAGCAGCCCTGAGACACATGCAGCCCCCGGCAGCCCTGCAGCCAGGCTGGGACAGGGGTCCCCAACATGGAACCTGCAAAGGAAGTGGAACAGAAGAAAAAGGACAGTTGCCTGTGCTTTTTAAGAAGAGACCTTCACTGAAGCTATTCAGCATGATGTAGGATCTGACTCCAAAGTCTGACTGCTCTCCATTGTACCACAAAGTATATAAATGAGTCATGTTTGCATTCATTTTGTAGTTCCTACGTTACAAAAGTCAAACCTATCAGAACTATGAAAAACCATGAGCTCATTCTCCCTAAGGAGAAGCACAGCCAAGCTTGTAGCTAAGTTCCTGCTAGCTCAGCCAGCAGGCAAGCTGGTAATACCCTGGTCTCTGCATGGGAGCACGGTATAGTGACCTGCTTGTCACTCTACTGGCAAGGATCCTTTCTGATCCTCAGTCACCAGCGAGCTACATTTAAGACTACTGGTCTTCTATGAAGTCGCTGCTAAGATTTTCATAATGAGAAAAAGGCTTCCCTGCTCTTCCCTCAACTCACTTCACCTCACACTCCTTACTCAACATTCCCACAAAACAGAACTCTGATTTCAGAAAACCTGTTGTCCTGGCATTACACCAAGTCTGTGCCCAAAGCAGAATAACATTTCACAGCAGCTTTCCTTGATCAGACCACTCAGCTAACAAAACCAGACATTATTATCAAAGCAAATAAAGACATAATTATTCATAGAGCTTCTTCCAAAGAGAAAAGCACATCAGGTATCAGAGCAAAACTGGCATCCTGCCATTTACTTAATCCTTCATCAGACCCAAGGCAGGTACGGCATTTCAGGAATAGTAGAAAAACACATCAGGATGAGCAGCTCAGTACCTTTGTGAGGTGTCAGGGCTCAGGATCCCACCCTGTTGAAAGCTGGACCTACAGAATCCAAAGAATCCCCCCAGGTTTCTTCTCCAGGAGAACATGAGCACAAATAACCGAGCTGGCAGCAGAGAGGTAGCTCTGAAGCCACCTCAACCAGGCACTGCTCTGTTAAAATCATGATTCATTTACAGCAAGGAATCTCTTTTACAAGTACGTCCCAAATAAATAGGATGATCCTGCTGGAAAAATTCTAGTGCAGC
Source organism: Coturnix japonica (assembly GCF_054131305.1). Taxonomy (NCBI): domain Eukaryota; kingdom Metazoa; phylum Chordata; class Aves; order Galliformes; family Phasianidae; genus Coturnix; species Coturnix japonica. Next base: position 19,376,773 of record NC_140667.1, on the reverse strand, counting down.
AATAATCTTGTTTATTACAGACAGATCCCTGACCCTCTCTCCCACTCAGTGAATGCCATGATCCACAATTAGCCTGGCTGATGTGAATGGGTGGTCATGATGAGTAAGGTACTACTCACAGTGAGAAAAGGGGAAAAAAATAAATCTGTTTCTCAGTGGTTGTCACAAAGAAATGGCCTTCTATAATTGCAGAGATTAGATTAGCAGTGTGTAGGGAACTGACTCATGCTTCAGGTTTGTCTTATCTTTAGAAAGGCTATTATACTGAAAAAGGAAAATGTGGATTTTAATCTTGTACACAGCACAGATTCTGTGTCTTTAAGTAAGCAGGGAATGCAGTTCTTGTCCTGTACTGTACATGATATAAATGACATACACTCAGGTTAGACACATGACAACCTACCACAAGCGTTTGCCTACAAAGCAACTGAGTTGGCAAGTTTCAAATACTTTTGGCACATCAATAACCCATGTTGGAGTTGAAGCTTCCTGCTGCCTTCACTCCAAACAAACTGGTTCCTGTTCTAGGAGCCCAATTCCCCTCTGCTCTGCACGGTTCTCTGGAGTGGTCAGAGATCAGCACAAGCTTTCTGCGTAAACGCACACAACAGCTTTTACATTTACTGAGTTGATTAACAGAATCGTTTTGCAGGTAAGTAATATTCTCTGGATGCATTATTCAAAATGTGTTTATTATTGACCTAGTGCTATGCAGGAGAAAAGTAAGCATATTAACCAAAATGAAATCCTGCAATGCTCCCTAAATTTCTTCTCAGAATGGTAGTACTGATATCTCCAGAAGTAACATGAACACGAAAATGAAACCAAACACTTTGCTTTAACTTTGTAATAAAGAAGGAAAGAAATACATCCCCCTTCTGCTTTGTTCTGGGCATGTTAGCTTTGTTTGCACTTTAAATGCATCCACAACTGGAAGGGTTCAGCCACCTTACTCACACTGATCCTGAATGGCCAAACAGTCACACATGCAACATCCTAACATTCAGTCATACACATCTGATGGTCGTGCAGATATCACAGTAGAGTGGATGTTAAAAATAAACCCTCACCTTCTGCATTTTTGTTTTCTAGTCCATGCTTAACTGTACAAACATGTAGGGTGCAGATTTTCACTCTTCTTGTTGGGCAGTGTAGGCAGAAATACAGTTTCTGGTCTTATCTGAAGTCCTGATTATCAGACCTGCTTACCAGGGGAGTCATTCCAAGTTTAACAGCCCCAAGCAGGTGCTTTTACTTTGGAAGAATGTATTCTGTTCCAAGATCAGTCACCACTCAAGTGGTAGCTGTTCCTTGTGATAGTTTTTCCAATTGCAGCAGCAAGATATGGTATGCCAACAGCTCAGCTCCCAATTTCTCAGCTTCCTTCCCTCTACCTGAAACTGTGTGGTATATGACAACAGAAGGCATTGCACCAAAGGCCTTCTATTTACATTCACCCTACTCATTGGCAGCAAGCCAGGTCCCCACTCTCAGACCAATCCACTCACAAATAAAACTATAAATCTCAGATTGGAAAAAGAAAACGGTTACATAGGAACAAAAGAGGAAACCATCAGTACATGGAATAGGAGAGCCAAAGAAAGCATCTCAGGCCTTGTGGAACAGCATCAAGACAATTGATAGAAAACAAGGAACAGTCCAAGTCCTGCCTTACCTTTCTTCTTTGCTGTGCAAAGCTCTGACTAGAAGGGGAACTAACGAGCAAAAAGACTGCTGCTTCTGCCTGCAGACAGACCACACCACCAGCAAAAATAATATACCCAGACTTTCCAAGCTGACTACCTGCTAGGAGCAACTAGGGCAGCAACACCAGCACGCAGATTGAGAATAAACCCAATTAAACACCAGAATACAGGAGACTAATTTTGGTAACGGCCAATGGCAAATTTACCCTGAGTGGTTAAAATCAGCCTAATAGTTGTTCTATGGTTGCTATACATCCTACTTCACCTGTAGCCAAATATGAAAAACTATGTCCAGTAAGTATTCTGGCAGTGCCCTTCCAGGATGATACATGTTGTTGGTTATTTATATTACCAAACTTCTGGTAACCAGTTATGGTTCCTAAGTAAGGAAAGATTCAATCTGGTTGGCACATGGCAACAAACAGCAGCTGATGTCTGCTCCACCCAAATGCTTCTTTCAAATAGGGCAATCTCTGCTCTGTTCCACATCAACTGCCAATACCAGCACAAAGCTGCAAGGACACTCAGAATACAGCCCATTTGTTGGGCTTTCTGAAGCTTCAGCACTCATTGTGTTCTTTTAGGTACTGCACCTGGCAGGAAGGGCCTATTAACCATAGTTACAGTGCCTTTCTAACACAGGCTGCAAGAAAAAGCAAATTACAGCAACGTTCATTATGTAGAAGTGGGGGAGACAGAAGAAAGGCATGTGAAAATATTATATAATGAATATGTTACCCTACCATCTCAGAATGGAAAACATCTCTAAAAGCTTTTTTAAATTTTTTTTTTAATTTATTTTTCAACCCCTTTCCTCTGCCTGAAGCAACACTGAATATTCCCAGGTCACACCTCACAGACATTTCTTCAGCTTGCTCTTAAAGAAAGACCTCCAGTGAGAAGAACAGCTCACATTTTCCCCTTCAGCCTAGAGATCCATCTCTACTGTTACCAGTTTTATTCTAATGCTTAATCAGACTTATTTTCACTGAGAACAAGAGTGCCACAGGCAGCAGAGACAAACATACCAACATCACCACAGCTTATAATTAGGTTTATCCAAGGTACTTTCCACTAGGGGACAACTACTCAGCTGAATTTCAATTATTTGCTCTAAAACCCACCATCTCAATCACCAAAGGGATTGTTCAAAGGATATTTCAACCAGAGATTATCAGTGATTTCTATGAATAAATAGAGAGAGGGTATTTTTTGTATGCTAGCAACAGACCTTCCTTTTGAAAGCTGAAACCCTTCACTGACCACCCACTTGGGATTGAGGACAGAATTACAGCCCACCACTACACCTGCAGAAAGAGTAGTGAAATTTGGCCAAGCTGTGAGTTTACATTTCAGCTTTCCATCCCACCACTGAAGAGGATTGGGAGTCCACAACTAGCAGCTGCTTCATGAGGCATGGAGTGAAGGAAGTGAAAAATGGTGGCAGATGAACCTAGCTCTTATGGCGGCAGATCCAAAACAAGCCACAAACAGCTCAAACACTTGCAGATAGGAAAAGACGCATCTCCCAGTGCTAACTCATCATGCTAAGGTGAGGCCCCGAAGGCTTAGTGAGGTCAGACAGAGAAAGATACTGAGAAGATGCTTCTGGAATCAAGTCTCCAAGACCATGGTCTAGAACCTGATGCCATTTATTCTCTCAGCTCAATAGAAAATCCCCTAATGATCTCAGCAGAGCACAACCTAGTTGCTAGTACTTCAATAAGCCTTCCAACCACTCCTGTGATGCCCCCAGTTCAAAGATGGGGTACACTGGAAAGATATGGCAGCAGAAGAACATTTACCATTGTTTTGAGCCCTGTAATCTGTCTGCAAATAAACTGAGTACTGCAGTCCAGAGTTCCACCATGTGTCTCTTCTTGGGTACAAAGTTCATAAAAATTAATAGGTTAATCAAGCTGAAGGCAGAATGCACTCCAATCTGCAGCTGTAAACTCAGTTCCAGGGAAGTCTTACATACCGCATTAAATCCCACTCTAATAGTCTCTTCCCATTACTTTCCATCACAACATACAGAATGGGCTCTCACAGGCACACTGCCTGGAGGTTCATTCAGCACAAGCAGGCAGCTTTGCACAGCTGGAACAGGGGAAGGGGCATGAATCGCATCAGCATTTCTCAAAGGGATCACTGAGGAAGAAGTTCTCAATTTGCAGTCAGTCGCTGGATGGGAAACAAAGTCTTAAATGGACTAGCAGCAATAGGGATAGATAAGATGATGTGAAAAATAAAAACACATGGATCTTTTCATGGTGCAGCGAACCGCAATATGCTCATTCAAGTAAGCAGAAGATGATATTAAGGACAGAACCATTACAGAAAGCCAGTACTTGGCTATACATACCATCAGCCATCCTGCCAGCCTATGTAAAATGCTGCATGACAGTTTGCACCTTAAGGGGGTTTCTTGTGAAGACACAGCATTCCAAGAAAAGCCATTTCATTACACTGGGACTAACCTCCAAATCTTAATTCCTGTTTTTTCACTGATGAATAGTGTCATTTCTGTGATAATTCCTGAGTTCCATTCACGTCTATGTCTACAAGTAAATCCAACAGATTATTTATGTATGTAGGTTTCTGCATGCATTATTTTCTTTTTTCACCTAGCCCCTACAGATTGATACTAAGTGACAAAAAAGAATCCTATTCAGACCAAGTCCAAGCCAAAGGAGAGCCCCCTCAGGTTGTCTTTCAAACCAAACTTCCCTTAAGTTACAAAATGAAAACCTTCACTGCTTTTCTGCCTAGCAGACCATTTTACACCAGTGAAGTTTCTTTTGCTCTACATTTGCACATTTGAGTGAGGCCTGTCACTAAGCTTCCCACACACATCTGATTACAAACCACAAGCCAATGAGGGCATCTATTTGCCTGTTCTCACTTACAGGGCAGCATAACCTGGGGCATCTCAATGTGTGAGGGCTGAAATAAGCACAACCATGTTTGGACTCAGCCATTTGCATGCTCCTCTTCTAATCAAGCAGCATTCAACCCTCTGTCACCTGGAACAGCTTTACTAATGGGTAGAGAACACAAAAGTAGCTGCAGTTACTGGCTGAAGATGTACCTGTAATTTAAAACTCTCCAGAATAACCTGCTGCAGTTCCAGGCACCAGTCCTTGCTGAAGGCCATGTAAACTGTTGCAGACTAGTTTTCTGCATTACTCAAATCAATAAACACAAAAATGGGGAAAGAACATCATTTTGTCACTCCACAATCTCAAAAACTATCAAATATTATCAGGCCTTTTTTTTTTTTCCCCTCCCCCTCCCCCCATATTCAATAAATAACCATGTGAGAAAGCATGTGAAAAGTTGAAGGCAACTTTTAATATAGGGAACATTTTTATATTGGAATATCTCACCTTCATAAGGAAATGGACTTAATCATACAAGAGGTCTTTTTACATTTTCAACTCTTTCAGCATATACTCCCAGTTATAGAACTGGCATTTTGATAACAGCCAGATATTCAAGCTCTCCGTTCCATAAGCAGGCATCTTGTCAGATTGAAGACACAGAGAGGAAGCTGTAAAACCAAAACCACACTATGCTAACTACACTATTTTTAAGACAAGCAAATCAGAACCCACCACTTCTTCATGAAGGGATCTTCTCTTGTTGCAGAACACACTATAACTGACTACTGAAGCACAGGGCTGTTGTCTGTGGTTTAAACAACCTACCTTTTACACAGATAATGTAAGCAGTTTTTAAATGGAATGAGACAAAAAAAGGAAGAAGTTATGTGAAGCAGTCATTTTCAATAAATAGCGTATTATTTATTCAGAAAATAACCCTAACTAACAATTCTCCAAATGCATCAACAGACCTGAATACACTGCAACGTGAGAGCTCTCAAAGGGAAGGCTGGCATTTCAGAAAATAAGCTGACATTCTCACAGCCTTGCCTCACATACAATGACTAACCTAAACAAACGGTATCTGCACGCTGTCAGACGTGAAAAATCACCCCAAGAGGTACTACTGTTTAATACACGATGGTTCTCTCACAGAAGTAACAAAATGTAGTTCAGGCTCCTATCTCAGGCTGTACCTTGAGAACAAAAAGGTTCCTGGCACCAGTAGAAGGTACTGGTAGGAAACATCAGTTAAAAGAATGCTAATCCACTCCTTCGTGATATTTCCCTCCCTGCAAGCAATTATGATTGCTTCAAAGCAGAAACCCTTAAAATGAACCCTTAAAATGAAGAGAGAATAGTTCCACAATTAGCAAACTTAATCTTCTCAAGAGCAACTCTACAACTCCAAACAAAAGCAAGCAGAGCTGAGAGTAGAGTCAGGATACTGGTGACGTATACATCAAACCAACACCCAGCAATGCCAGCATGGGCAGGACCAGCCAAGAATAGTCTCTGTGGACTTCTTTGTCTTTGAAAGCAGTTTTCTTGAGAAGCAGCATGTTGGAAAACGTAACCAAGAAGCTCAGCCCAGAAGTTGCCTGATTGCGTAAGTCTTGTTTCTTTAGGAGGTACCACATAGGCAGTCTGCGATATAAATGAGATTCCAGGTAAATGAGATCCCTTCTAGTAAAAGGCCTAAAGGAGAAACATCCAAGGAAAAAGTTTAGATGGCCTTGTGTTTCAAATCTCCAAGAAAGCCTCGTCTAGGATCAGTGCAAACAATTTCATTTGCTAAAACAACACCAATATAATAACAGTCCTAGGAATGGTTTTGCTGCCACAGAGCTGGAAAGATGTCCAAACTGACAGATACAAAAGCATAAATTAGGTGTAAAATAGTTGTAGTATGCTCAAAACAGGCCTTTCATACCAGCATATGCCACTCCTTCAGACTCCAATGCATTCCAAATAGAAATTCTGGGATGAAACTTATGTCCTTTCCATCACAAAGCCACCACTACAAGGCTAGCCTTTGGTTGCAGTTCTCTGGATGACTAATGGATTTTACGACCCAGCTACCTTCAGCAGTCTGACATGACTCCTACATGCATTTGGATGCAAGATGTAACTCACTTTCCCAACCCTACAGGATAGCCCTCTAAGCTACCTGGCTCTATTATTTTCTGTTTTCTCTGCTGTTAATGTTCTGCTGCTGCCTGTGTTACATCAGTTCCAGGCTGTGACGTGAGCTCCCCATGGCAAGAGATCAGATCATGTCTCTCAGGCACAAACTTCACTTTCTTTGCATGACAGACAATAGTAAAGTTATGACACCAATTACAGTGCAGTCATATGTAGCATTTCAGGGGAAAAAAAAAAAAAAGAAAGCATGGCCTAAGTCTTAGAGAGACCTGCCACTGCAAACAACTTGTTTTCTGTATTTTCCCACATGAAAATGATTAAACAGATGCCTTTTTGGTGCCCAGCTTGCTTCATGGCTGTAAACACTGTCTTTCCAATTGATGTGGCTTCTTGATTTGGTTTGGATAAAGCACAACAGTAAAGAGTCATTCACTCAAAATAGCAGAATATTTGTTTTCCATGACTCATGCTGTACTCAAGACAACTTGGTCCTCTGCATCAGGACCAACTCTTCACTCACTAGCAGCAATGAACTGGCATTATTGTAGAATTGATGCTTTCCTCTGTGTTCATTCATCACCTTCTGCAGAACTTCAGTGTTGTTAGCTCATCAGTTTTGCTGCACTGTAAGGGTGAACTAATAAGACAACAGCAGCAATCTCACTGTAATACCATTCCAGGAGCACATAGTGGGAAGACAAACTAGCAATCTTTCCAGATATAATAAATTGTTATTTGACAATTTACAACATTCTGAAATTGTTTGCATTTAATAAACAACTTTGCATTGCTCCCTTTGGAGCAAAATAATGCTCCCACCTCTTTCCACCTGTCCCCTCTAACAAACAGCTCTGGTGGGTGGAGACTTGCAAAGCATCTAACTGAAGTACCCTTCATCCTTCTGCTTTTCTCATATGAAGATGTAGACATACATAAGTGTGCAAAAGACGACACATAAAAAGATACTAACATCACAGTCACATTTAGGACAGATTTTGTCCTGTGGCACCTGTTAGTTTTCAAGGTGACTGAGTATGCATTATGCATCCCCAGTACCTGTTACAACCAACATTATTGATCCTGACCCTCAGCTCACATTCATTTGGAGCAGCTCAACAAAATGGCCACTTCACACATCTGCCTTCGACTGACACCAGCTGAAGAGTTTTAGGCACCTTATAGAAGCTTATGGGCACACATGGCTAACAATTTTTAATTAGTCCAACTATTACATCTCCCACTGAATTTCTTGTTACAAATCAATTAGGCTCTTCTACACATGTTCCAAGATGTGGCTTACATTCCAGTTAAGCAGAACTGACTAAAAAACCTGATTTGCTGACTACCTGAATTTATTTTATTTCATGTTTTAGTCTCTTATGTCCAGGAAGACTCTGGAAAAATTAAATATATTGGACTAGAACCTTTTTCAATGGCTACATTCATTAACAGAACTTCATAAACACCACATAAATGCCACATCTGTAGCAATATATAGCATCTCAGCCTCTTCATTTGTAAAAGGTTTATGTTCTCAACCTCCAAAGGCTGACAAATAGCCTCAATGCATGACATTCACAGGAGAAGTGCCCTAAAAATGAGCAGGAATATGCCCGCTCACTCTCAACAAATGCGGAGATGCTCAGAACAGCAGAACTCTAAAATTGGCATGAAGACATGTTCACTCATACAGCAGAAGCCAAAGCAATCCTGCAGTCACCAAGAGACAGCTGCCTATTAGGCTGTGACCAAAAATATCTGCTGTTAAACCTTCAGAAGTACTATTTAGATTTATGTTAGGCTGAATTTCAACTTTTCTCCCTTTGCTCACGCAGTAGTTCAATGCACAGAGAGGTACTTGCCTCTGCTAAGAACACATCAACATAACTTTTGAAACAATGTATTAACACAAACAGTAGATCTCCTGGTCCTCTCCTGATCACAGATATTTTAAAAAGGCTTTGGCGGTCAAATTTAAATATTTCTGCTGCACATCTGTGAAGATGATTACAGATTTAATATCTCCTCTTCTGGTAGTTCATCTGACACACACCACTTGGACTGGCTTAAGAAGACTTCTCTTTGCTATATTTACTGCTACCTTTCTCATGAAACCATACATAGGATCAGTATTTCCATAATACAAACTCACTTTCTGGAATTCAGAACACGTTTTCACTTGGTGCAAATAACATTCCTCCTTGGCTGGAATGCAGCACAGAAATTTCCAAAACCAGGACATACCTTTTGTTCTATGTTTTCGGACTGTTTTTTTTTACTGGTTGTGCTTGCTTTTGTCCAAAACAACTGTAAAAAGAAGAGGCTTTGCTTATGTTCGTGTTATTGTTTTTCAGCTCCTTTTCATTACTACAATAAGAGCATGTTTTTATGGGAAAAATTCATCTGCTTTTCTCATAACCACATTCAACAAGCTATTTATGTTCCTAATTTTACTGCTGATTTCATTAGAATGAGTCTGCATTTCAATGGCTTTCCCATTTATTTAACGGAGAATTAAGAACCTAAGAAGTACGCTGTGTCTGGCCCAAATTATCTGCTTTATTATCCCTTCTCAAATCACAGCCAGAAAATCTTCTCTCAGGTCTTAATTTCCTCCACTGCTATTTCTGGTTACTGAATTCAATTCACAACCCCTAAAAGCCTGTAACTCCACACAGGTCTCTCTGTGAGCTGAGGAGTCTACATTAACAGTGTTTTACAAACTCCACAAATACATTTGGAGATTCTTCTCATAGCACTTGCTACTGTAAGACAGAGTTAATTTGAAAATCACTATCTCACTATTCAACGATAAGGAAAGGGGTTTGCTAGACCCAACTCACTACCTGTTTTGTGTCTGGATTGACAGACATCTGTAAAAATGGCTAAGGTTGTCTAAGCGTAGAGTTTTCTTAAGTATTCTGAGAGCAGAACTCCTTGTTGGAATGTAAAAGGTGCTTCTAATCAGAAAAATAATACAATGCAATGTATAAAGAAACTATGCGACTGAAGGATTATCAGCAGAAGAAGAGTATAGGTGTCACGCAAAAGCAATGTCTGTGATGCGAGGCAACGAGGGAGGAAATTGGCTGCAATTATTGTCCTCTAGGTCATTATTTCTGTCAGCTATGCTGCTGTCATAGGTTAAGGCCACAGAGCATCCAGCTCCTCTGCCAAGAATGTCTTGAAGAGACAGCAGTGAGACAATGTTTTCCTGGGCTGTCTGATTTCAAAGGCAAGACAAAACATCATTAATTACACCAGGAATCCATAATGTGGTTCCCTAAAACCACTCTCTACCATCTTGAATCAAATAGCATCATGGATTATAGGTGCTGCCACTGACTTCCCCTTCAAAGAGATAGGCTTTGGGTAAAACATGAAAGAAAATATTTGTCAAGACCAATGTGAGAAATTGAACCTCATGCAGGGTTTGCAGAATTCTGACAGGAGAGATGCTCTGCATCTGGAAAATCCATACTTCATGGGATCCTGGGTGTGATGGCTCCTCACTGAAATAGTGGGCAATGTCCCTGCTCTGTGTGACAAGATGTCCCAGAATCACAGAATTGTAGGGGTTGGAAGGGACCTCTAGAGATCATTGAGTCCAACCCCCCTGCCAAAGCAGGCTCCCTACACCACGTCACACAGGTAGGCGTCCAGGCGGGTCTTGAATATCTCCAGAGAAGCAGACTCCACCACCTCCCTGGGCAGCCTGTTCCAGTGCTCCGTCACCCTCACTGTAAAGAAGTTCTTGCGCACATTCATGCTGAACTTCCTATGCTGTACTTTCATCCCATTACCCCTAGTCCTATCCCCACACACTACTGAAAAGAGACCAGCAAAATTCATCCAACAGAATGGAGCTTCAATTTGAAAAGCCCAACATCCCATAGGCTTCCTATTCCAGATAACCAAAAATATTTAACACTTCTGCTCTGAAACCCAACTCCTGTTTCCTGCAAAAGTTCATCCCCAAGAGAAGTTTCTCCTACCCCAAAGCATGATCAAATGCTGAGGACAAAGGATGCATGTGGAAACACTGTTGTTGAAACAGATGTCATCTTCCTCACAAGCAGATCAGGTATCAACATGAGAAAATCAGCTCCTTGTTACACAGTGCCACAGCACCATGTCCACATTATCTAGCTGGTTGGCTAACACTATTCTCCATTCCCACTAGAAATGTCACAAGATCAAAATTTTAAAAATAAGGAGCATCATAGTAACTTGGAAATGATGTGATTTCAGATGCCAAGACATTTTCCTTACAAATAAATACAAAAACAATTGAGACTGCATTTTTCCTTCAGTGCGACTCTGGAGTAGCCAGGCAACAGCATGACATGAATCAAACCATAAAACTCACGAAACTACCCTAAAAAAGAAGATAAATAAAAGCCATGAGATTTTAAAACACAGATTCACTATTTTTTTTTAATTATTATTTCCTTTTTTTTTTTTTTTCCCTCCTTAAGTGGGAGGATGTTTCAATGTTTGCAAATTCTGAGCAATCTTCAGGTTTTCAGCACCTACAGGAAAATGTCAGCAACCCTATGTCTAACATGAGAGAAAAAGAAAAACAATTTAACAGCTAGAGGGTTCAAATATTCCTTTTTGCCCATACCCTCCTTCATAGAGGAGAACATAAGTTGATTCTTGGTCCATCCAACTCAGCTGATGTTTTACTGTTAACAGTAAGAAAAGCCTCCTTGTCTTATACTCACTTAAAAGAAAAAAAAAACAAAGAAGCAGCCTCAAGCCCATCAGATTAGTGGATCTGACTGATGTAGGAAATGTGATTTTTGTAAGCTAAGAGCAGTTTAATAAAATAAAACAAATATGGCCTCATGCCAAGCTTGGAGCAAAGCACAAATGGTTTATGTTTTCTCCAAGGTCAGACACTCAGGGAAGATAAAGCCCTGGGCAGGTACCTCTTCAGCTGACATCCACACCTTATCAAGAACTAAAAAAGCCAGCTTAAGAAAAAACTAGCTTTACGTTGGCATATCTGAGAACATAACATTAACACTGGACGTGCTCCCCATCTCAAAAAGAGGTAGTAACTGGCCCGCTTCCTACTTTTAACAATTTCTTTGCGGCACGTGAAGAAGTGTTTCTAGGCTGGGATGCTGGAATTTCTACTTCAGCTACTGAGGCAAAGTTGTAAAAAGTTGTTGTTCTGCTGTTTCTGCTAGGGATCCAGTACCCTTGGTAAAGGAATTGGCAAAGAGCAAGGAGCAGCACCATTTACAACTGCAGTAGCAAGATCATCCAGAACTCATCTACCAACAACCAGGAGATACAGCACAGCAAAATGATCAGGAATACCACTGGACTGAGAAGACATCAATCACTGTTTGAACCAGCCCAGCAGAAGGGTTCAGAGAGTCAGAAGTGAATCATTTTTGCCCATGCCCTCACATAAGAACATTTTCAAGGGCTCATTTTAGAACTATTCTAACAGAAATTGCAAGCTATATGTACAGTGATTTGCAGTAATTACTGAACTTTCATGAAAGGCTCTAGGATGGGTGCTTGCTCCTAATTATTAATGTCAAAGAAGCAAGAATGACCTGGAAGGCTGGGGAGTAAATGGCTGTTGTGGAAGGTGTCAGACAGTGATATTTAAAAGCATAATTACTAAGGCTGGCTCTAGTCAGGGCATTAATTGGCAACCACCTCCTGCAGATGATGGCTCAGGAAAGTCTGCCATCCCTGGGCTGAGCTGTCTGTGAAAGCAGCTCTCCCTCCTTCCCCACTGACTACAGAAAGACACAGTTGGCCCAGTGCACATCATCCTTTACCTTCTGCCATCCACCAGGGCTTCCTCCAAAGCATCACCAAGGTCAGACTGTGAACCCAGGATGCAGGCTTCATCACACAGCAGGGTGCCTTTGACAGCAAGCTGCTCCCAAGAGGGTTACATCCTCTTTTCTCTAGGAGGGAAGGCACCAGTTTCTGTGAAGGCACAGTGAGCTTTTTCAGGGAGTTCAACCCTCCCCAGATGTGTTTGCAGGACCTGTCTACATGCACATAAAGTTTTGTACCTGCCAGTCACCCATCAATGCAGTACACCAATGTCTTCAACAGCAGATATGAAGAAGACAGACCCCTCAGGCACCTCAGTCTGCAGACATATGAACAGTTAGGGCATCCAGTACTCACTCTTCTATCAAAAACTGCAAATTTGAAACAAACAGACCTTGGGCTTTCTGAGTATGACTAACAGTCTTTCCTACTTATTTACTATCAGTCATATTTCTGGATTTGAGGAAAAAGGAATGGGAATTTTTTGATATATCAGTGGTAAAAAGTAACTAGTACCATTGATGTTTACTTGAAGAGAAGCTAAAAGATCCTCATTTGAAAGAGATCACAATGTCTTCAGCTGAAAATAGACATTATTTTTGGTACCAAAGGATCAACATTTTGACTCAACAATAGAAAAAAAACTCAAAACCCAGAAGAATTTCAATAATACAAGAATGTGACAATATAAGACAAAAAAAAAAGCCTACCACATTTCTTTAGAGAAATACACTTCACTGAATTCATGTATGGCAGAAGTTTTCATTGCAGTGTTTTGTTTAGAAATTACATAAACTCAATGTGTCACACATTTCTAGGGCAGCAGTTCAACAAACTATTGAAGAGCATGCTCCAATATTCCAGTTCACTGAAACCTTGAAGTATCTAAGCACATGCAGGAAAATCAATGGGGTGTACACTAATACAGTTTATAGAGACTGAATTTAAGCATACGGATTAGGAGCTTGCCTCGTTTGCTTGAATCCAGGTGTAAAACTGTCATCAACATGTAAAGGCCTGTAACAAGTTCTGAAATATCACTATTAGGCACATCTAACCTTTAAACTTGCCTTTTCTCACCTTCAATCAGTGCTTCTGCAGCAACCCAAAGTCCAAATATTTTCCATCTTCATGTCCAGTTTGTAAAGATGGACTTAACTGTATTTCAAATATAGTTTTGGGCTCTCATTCAGGGCAACACTGCATTCAATCAGAAACTGCAACTAAGTTAGATTTTATTGTCTTTCAGCTGATACACCCAAATCAGAGAACCTGACTTTCTTCCTGTAGATCAAGTAGATAACACCAAAACCAAATCTAGTAACCTCCACTGTGCTAATAAACAAAATGAATAACCCCAGCTAATACCACATTTACCTTGGTGTTGGTCTGATTACCATAAAGGAATTGCCTCCAAGAGCAATGAGGATTTCAGGATAGTTATTGGGAATTTCCATTATATATAACATTCCCCAGATGATAAAAGACAAGTGTAAAGATTAGGACTAAAACTTTCCAAAGTCAGTGGGAGTTTTCCTATTTATCTTGCTGCATCTTGGATTAGAGGATGAAATTAGTAAGTAAACGGTGCTGAGGAAAAAAAAAGATATTGCCACTGTTTTCAGTTGATGTGAGCCCAAGCTGCAGGTGAACACAAAGCAGGAGGCAGTCTGAGGCACACAAACTGTACTGTAATTCTAATTGCAGAATGCAATGGCCACATGTACATGCCTAACTCCACATCCGCCCACCTGAACAGAACAAGCTTACTTTTCAGAAGTCTGAGCAGCTGCAGATTTCACTGACTCCAGCAGTTACTGCAAGAGCCAGCACTTTGAATTATACAAGTACCTAGCAGAGATAAGGACATGTCAGCTCCAAGGTTCCCAACAATGAACATCCTAAGTTTTTTGACTCCTAAAGAAAAGATCCAAAATTGGGATTATAAAGCAGAACTACATTCATTAAATAAAACCTTCAGGCCTACCACTTCATTTCCAGCTCAGAACAGATTCGGGCTATTTCCTCAAGTTTATGCTCTTGGGGATATGCAAATAGGAACCATAAAACATTTTAAAGATAAACTCATAACACAAGCAGCATACATGAAGACATTTCTAAAAGAACTGGACAACCAACTAAGAGAGCTGCCTGTAATAACAGCTCAGGTGCTGAGGAAGCCTAGAGAATGCTTTTTCACTGAACTGGCAGTTCAGTATCTTCTGTTCAGCTTGGACTTGCAGGAAACAACCATAAAAGCTGCAGTATAAAGTCTGAATTGAGGGCAGAAAATACTTTGTATGCTGAAGTGCCATTTACCTGCCTGCTCAGCAACTAACTGGGGCACTGTTTTGAAAACTCAGTGTTAAAATAGTTGAAATGGGAACAAATTCAGTTCCACACAAAACTCAATGGCTTCAGCTGCTCCTGAAAACTTAGAGAAATGTTTGCATTTTGATGTTTCATTGTTTCATGTTTGCATTTCTGCACACACCCTGGGGATGAAAACATGCTGATATACTGGCACTGAAAAGTTGATGGGAGAAGCTATAAGCTGTCCTCACAGAGCTAACATGAGCCATAAGTCTGTCTGCACAAAGTTCAATCTCTTCATTAAATCAAAATATTGGTGGTCTTATCAGGTGGAACAGAGTAAACATGGGAGAGAAATAAGTCATACTGAAATGAGCTGACTAGAATATGGAAACAGCAGTATTCAACAATCACATTTAAAGAATAATTAAGATTTAGAGTGCTAAAATGAATATCAACTTTTTAAGTATGGCTTAACTCTATTGAAAGATTTTGTCATGCCAGACAGATGAGATAGGTTGTAATTTTCCAGTTACAGCAGCAATTGCTTTCCATTGACTTCCCAATATAAAAGCTGGCAAATTGCATTTGTATCTTTGAGATCCTTTGCCTTGCCAGAGAAACAAAAATCAGTACAAAAATAAATGAGATGCTCCCTCCTTCTCCTTTTAAAGAAGTGAAATGATTTTAAAATGAAATGTGACAAACAGGGAAAATACTAAGCTAGCACCTTAACATTCCTTATAGCAGAAGAAACCTAAAGACTGTTTCAAGTAAATGTAGTACGCTTAGATTGCAGTTGGACTTGATAATCTTCAAGGTCTTTTCCAGCCTGAGCTATTCTATGATGCTAAATAAATATGCCCATTTAAACCTACACAGATCTCAGGCAATAGAAAAAAGTGGGAAGATTCCCACTTTGATTTCTTTCCAGGATCTGTCTGAAATGCGAATGATCACAGAAAGGCTTCTGGTTCAAACAGGAAAAGCAAACAGCGACAGGTCAGGACTAGATGGCATTCACTAGAGAAGGTTAAGAGAATTCCCATTTGAGATAGCAAGATTATTGGAAAATGAAAAACGCAAAACCTTCAGAGAAGATTCTGGGAGTAGCCAAGGAGTTACAGGCAAATATGAGTAACATTTGTACTTGGCAACCTTGTGAATACTACAATACAGCTGCCAAAGAACTCTTCTAGTCTAAATGGAAAACGTTCCAATTCAGCACAAACAAATAAAAATGGTATATATGAAAAGCTTAACTTTACATATGAAAGAAAAAACTTCCAGTTACTAGACAGCTACAGAGACTATGAAAAAAAAATCATGCTTTGATAACAACAGCTCAGGGCCTGACAGTCAGAACTCAAACAATAGAAACTGTTACCAAAAAAGTACAGAAGACAGCATCAAACCATTGCAGTAAATCCACAGCTAATCCCCACATTGAACACTCTGAGAAGTTCTGATATTTTACCCTTTAGACAAGATAAATTTGAACTGGAATATGCTCACACAAAAGCAACAACAGTGATCAAAGGTATGCTCTGTAACAGCCCGGGACTCATTAGACTGCAGGCAAAACAGAACTGTGACAAGATGACTGTTATTAGCATGAATAGTGCTTGATTGCTGTCTTTGGTAGGTCTGACCTCGCAAGCGATGCTAGGAGCATCCCAGTTTGTAACAAAAACAGGATTGTCCTCTGACAGGACAATTAAGTGCAAGAAGCTTGCACAGACACAGGAGGAGACTGAATCAGGGAACTGATTTCTGTTGTTATACAGTGCAGTGGTCTGGAAACTGCTCGCCAGCTTTCCCTGCTCAATCAAGGCTTTACATTCTGTCATCTCAAAACCGGACTGGTGAAGCTCCAATAATGTCTCCTGCAGCAAAGCAAATGGAGGCCTATCATGAAGTTTATGTATAACCTACATTCATTTACCTTCTATTTAGGTTTCTTCACATACAAGTACAAGTTAGCTGAAATCTTTGCTGCTTTAGGAAATGAGTTGATGTTCACTCTACAGTCACTACCTGTAAGATGAGCAAATAGCACAACAGGAACAGCAGCTGCTGCAGAATTGCTCATCTCCTGATTTATCCCATTTCTGCAAGAAGAAATCACAGCTTTGTCCAGCATATAAAAACTGCAGTAGGTGTTTGCCATAAATACCATTCCTTTTCCTCAGCTTCGCTGGAGACCCCTTGCTGGTCTGGAAGCAAAAAGCTCATTAAACACGACTTGTAGATTTAGTAGTTAACTAATAAGACAGTGGGAAAAGTCTACATTAGCTTGGTTCACAATGCAGCTGAGCTTAATTGCTTCTTTCACCAAAGATCTGTTCCTTTGTGAAGAATGGCAGAGAATTGCTGATCATTATTACCAATTTGCTGAGACACTTAAAACATCAATCTCCTTATACAGAAAGCATTTGCTGAAATTATCACCATTTACACTGTCTAATGAGCTTTTGCTCCTCTTTGCAATTTGGAAGTAGGCCACCCCATTAATAGATTCCTAGACAGGTTTAAGCAGGAAGGCCATAGTGTGTCATAACTAGTAATAACTCTACTACAGCATAAGTACCAGCAAGCCCGCTGAGAGGCAATCACAGACGTATCTGTAATGCTTCCTGTGCACCAGGCAGGGCTTGAGCAGAATTAAATTCAGCCACAGAAATCAAAATCAAGACTGGATTGTCTGCTTAATGAATGGCTGAGCACTTACACCAGTTTTAATTTTAATGAACTGAAGATAGAAACACCAGCAAAGTGGGCAGTTGACCTCAGAATAGAAAAGAGATGATTCTTCAGTTCCTGATGAATTAGGCTGGGAATTGAAATAATGGCCTAAAGGTGATACACTTATGTCCAAGTGTGTGACCTTATTCCAGGTATCTCTGCTCAGTATTAGTTTTGAAAGATACCTGGAGCCCTAAGCGTTTTCACACCTCACTAAAAAGCCTGAATCTTAATTTTTATTTATTCTTTGAGGGAGGGGAGCTATGTGCCTTCATCCCTTTATCCAACCTACTCCAAAGCCCCCTTTGAGCCTGTCAGATGCTAATAGAGACAAACTATTCATGCTCAGCTCATTCTCACAACTGTATCATTAACAGTGACCATTTTAGCATGGGAAGAAGCAGCAAAAAACAACTAGAATCAAACTCGAGGGTAAATTTCTTCACAAAGCGCAGATCAAGGGATACTTTTATCGCCATATTGAAATGACTCAGAATCCTAGAATTATCCTTAACTGTTTCCCATGTCCCAATTTCTGACACTAACGCCACAAGTAGGAACACTGTGATATCAAAACAAGAAATGAAGTCATGGGAGGTAACAGTCAAAACAATGATACTCCCTAATCCTGACAAAGCACTCCACAGCAGCTTGAAACCATCACTTTATTGGCCCTGTGGTAGCTCATTTTAGAGCAGTTAATTCCACCCAAGACCTATGAGCAATGTTTGCAATCAGTCAAGTAGCTACTACCATCTTCTTCCCACAGACCCTTAGCATGCCAGGCAAAACGCAGTGCTTTTATTTTCTGGTGAAGCATTCACATTCAAAATGCACCTTAAGGAACTGTCACATGAATAAAGCAACGCACATAAAATCATTCATGCTGCATATGAAGGCTAAATATGTGTGGAGTTCCTCCTTAATTATTTAATTATTACTTTTTGAACAACACAATATACGTTGCTTTATTGTTACTAGTTGTGATTCCAAATACTACATAGGTGAGGCTCTAAAGGTACAAGCCTCTCAAAAAGTCTTTGTGACCACTGCTTCAGAACAGAAGTTGGAACCTGCCTGAAACCACTAAAAATAAAAGCACAGCTTGCTCTTCTTCTGATCAACAACCACAGAATTAGAAAACATATGCTACATTTTTTGGTGTCAAGATGGTTGGCACTCATTTTGCAAGAGAAAATGAATTCTACAGGATTCCAAATGATGAAGCATTCCATAGTTGGCCCCAGAGTAGCTTTCAGAGCCAGGGGAGTTCTTTGGAAGCTGAGGAAGGTGAGTGCAGCACAGTCAACAGCACTGGCACAGGGAGCTACTCACCTGCACAGCATTTATACAGGCTCAAATCTCTGTAATGAGAGAAGAGAAGGAGGCTCAAGTATTAATTAAAGCAGCTGATGATAATGCAATATAGTTGCACAGCTTTTGCTAGCTCAGATATTAGCTATTAAAAAAAAAAATCTAAGGAGAAATACAGTAACCAGCCACCTACAGACAGACTCCTGTAGTTATATATTTACCACCCACTGTATTACTAAAGAACACGGGCAATATTAAGCAACTGCCAGCTTACCTTTTAAATTGAGCTTCTAGTCAGCTGTGGAGAGCTATAACTCACCTATTGCTTAGATGTTAAACCTGAAGACAAATTACTTCAAACAAGAAGCACTTCACTGTCAGCAAATTTTAAAATAAAATTACTCTAAAACACACATGACATTTGTCTTGCAGAAGCAGACACATGGTTACTTATAAGCCACATTAAGTTTCTCATCAGCCTGTTCACTTTCAGCCTCTTCCCTCTTGCTCCTCAACACCATCCAGACAGCTCAGAAATAGGAGTTGCAGGAAGAACTACCTAAATTATACTGCAGTTCAAAAGCAGTCGAAAGGCTATGTAACAGTGCCCTCACTGCAGAGGTATACCCTAATCCAGTTTGTTTTCCTCATGCAATCTCTGCTGCCTCCTTTTATACCAGCTTCTGCTCCTGACATGTCTTTCTCTGCCAGGCCGGAATAAAATTTACTGCACCAGAATTTCACTGGGAAACTAGGAGAAGAGAGGTGTATCACTCTAGAAGGCATAGAAACCAACATGGAAGTTAAGCAAAAACAGGGCCTGTATGGGGTGTGATAATACATAGCCTTGAGAAGTAAAAAACACATCCCACATCAGCTGTAGGCTTGTGTTCTTAGCTTCTCACCAGGAGTGGTGGTCACCCAGCACTACCACCCATGGCAAGTAATGAAGGTGCAAAAAAGAGCCAAGTGCCCAGCATGGCCAGAGCCAGGGATGCTGCGCTGTCTACTAATGTGAAGCTAGTAAGCTTCTGTTACTAGCTATTCTGAATAGCTAAACTACAGAAATGCTTTCTGTAGACCTTCTGATCTCCTCAAAGTAGGATGGACCTAAATTTGGATCTATCTGCTAAGCCTGGCAGGTTTCTGAAATTAAGCTCACCAACAACAGCAAAAAGCCAAGTGTGGGAGCAAGCAGAAAAACAAGAGTTCAGGCTGCAGAGTTCCAAGGTGAAAGAGTGGTTTATATCCTTTCTGGAAGAAAAAACACACCATCACTCCAAAAAAGACAGGAAAAAAATCCTAAAATGAGACAGCAAACCAAACAGACCTGACCCCGCAGGCTTTAGGCACCCTCCCATTAAGGCAGATTATAGGCAAGGTAAAGTTTTCCAAGGACACCAGACTTGGATGGCCAAAAACCGCTGGAGCAGGCAGGCTTGCTGAGAAGGCCGTTAAGATAAAAAAGATAACATTCCCTCGAGAGGGGAATTTCACAGACTCAGAGCTTGCTGGGACACATCCTTCTTTTACTTTTTGGTGCTCAAGTGTCTCAAACTCACTACTACTGTTTTTCCAAAGCCCTAAATACAGTTCAGTGACGCTCCTCAAAGCACAACCCCACACATAGCTTACTGTGCTTACACCTGCGCATATTTAACAGCATGTCCACAGTGACCCCACAGTCCCTTGGAGTGGGGACATCAACAGGCCAGTTCCCAACATGGGCTAACACTACTGGCCAGCTCAGAATGTTCCCAATACTCAGGTTCATCCAGAAACTATAACCATACCCTTAAAGATAGCGATTCAGCTCCTTGTAACACGATTATGGCAGACTCATACCAGTAGGACTTTATGACCAGCGAGCCAACTGCTTCTACAAAAGCTGCAGACCCTTTCAGGGCCTGAATTAATGCAAAGAATTACTAGGAGCTGAGGCCAAGTTTCAATTCAAAGGAGCATATATATATATATATTTTTTTTTAACCAAAGTTGGTCGCTGCTCCTAATTCCTGTTTAAGGAAGCCTCTTGTACCCACTGTTTGGTGATGTTGGTTGTAATTCTGCAAATAGAACCAAAAAGCATTCTGAGCTGAAAAAGCACTGCAAAAATTGTTTCCAGAGGCAACAAAAATTAAAAACAAACAAACAAAAATACTGCAACAAAATGGTAATGAACGCTGTTCTGTTTGGGAAAAAAAAAAAATCAACTTTTTTTGTCATTATAATATTGTTTTGTTCTGCAGGCACAACCTTCTGTCATTTCAAAACAAGACAGTTAGTGTGCCCTGACTGTTGTTCATTATATTCCATGTGAATGTTTTCCTGTTACCTTGTTCTGCTCCTGCTGGCTATCATAAGGTAAAACCATACCTTCCTGGAACTGTGGGTCTCTTTTTGTTGTTGTTCATTTCCCTTTTTAATAAACTAGGTCTGTATAATATTTAGCACAACAGGGCTTTGATCCCAGATCAGAAACTCCAGGTATTACCATAAAAGTAAATAATAATATTCAACCTTGACAATAGCAGAAACCTAGATAAACAAGTTCCAGCAAAAAGCTGCAGTAGGCAATTGCTTGGCAGAAAAGCAAGCACACAAGAATGAAAAATAAAGCCAAAAGGATTAGAGTAAAATTGCAAACTTCCTCTTGAATATTCTATTAGCACTGACAAAAGACTCAAAACACCAGTCTCTTTGTAAGCTGTATTTCCCAATATCATCTTCTAATAGCTGATTAAGCCCTCCAACCCAACAAGCCATGGCAGAACACGATGTGATCTTTGCTCACACAGATTCATACTGTTCTCTTGGGCATGTGGGTTCCCTTGCTGGATAAACCAGAGAGTAAAACACAGAAAATAACTGAGCACCACAGTCTCCGTCACTTGGCTTTTCAGTTATATTTGTACAAAACCACACAGGCCGGCAAAATATTTTCCTAAGTAGGAGGCATTTAACCATCACAGAACAAGTGAAGTTGAGATCCACAGAACAGCCATCTAGCAAACCTTGCTGCAGAGCAGCGTCACTGAATTGGTGGGCCAGAATTCCCCCAGACAAAGAGGGAAATGCTGATTTCTGACAAAGATTATGAATTCAAGCACCTACTCCAGCATTTAAAAATGAATTCACACATCCCTGAAACACTTGCAAGCAATACAAGCAAATTATAAAGTGTTTTAAAATTTTTTGAGATATTTGCATAAAATTGGGTGATGCCCAAGCCTTTGTTTTCAATTCAATAAGGAGATCTCAGTGCTTTAGAGAGATCTTGGAGCTGCAGACTCCTTTCTGGCCAACATAAACAAGACAGGCAGGATGAGCTGTCACTTCAGACATTTCAGGATGAATCAGTTTGTACACTTGTGCTTGCTAGGCCAAAATCATCTGTTTTGTCTCCTCCCCTTCTGCAGTTTTCAGGAGAGCACTCTTTGGGCCTTTTAGGGTGCAGCAATACTCTGGGGCACCTTTACTCTGAAGTGGCAATTTCAGGCTATTCACTGCAGAGAAAACCCTAATGGGAAAAATAACCTGGATGAGAGCAGCAGGTAGAAGTGAGCAAGGAGAAAGAAGGGAGACCTATATTTACTTATATAATTAAATCAAAACAAGCAGAGAGCAGGGAGATCAGAGCAGTCATGCTCCCGCTTCAGCGTGGTTATTTAACTTACCGCTGTGCTCAGCCTCTGTGCACCTCGAGGGAGCCCAAGCCTTGCTCATCTGCTCCAGCCACACCCAGATGAGGAATGCTTTCTGGTTGCTCCCATCACCCCTCCAAAGCCTCCATTTTCTCTCACTTCAACATCAAAGATACTTCTCAGTGTGACACTAATGTGTATGCAGTATGACTATCATTAGGGCCTTTTCTCACAGCTGCTACCAAAGGAAAAATCAAACAGTATTCCTCCCAATTAATTCAGCTGCTGAATTGGCTGGAAGAGTCAATACTGAGTGCAACACTTCTCCATTGCTACAGCATAGATCAACATGAATGCCAGGGCTCAGCTATGCATTTTATTCACATCAGCAAACACTTGTTCACATAAGAGGGCTCCCACTTTCAGTAAAATCACTTCTGCAAATACATGCACTTCAGTGTGAGTGAACACTGCAACAGGAAGGCTGAAAGAGCACAAGATGAGGACTTAAGCAATCTAAATCGTTAAGCACACACCTACAGCACTCCATGTTTCTCCTTACACGTCCTTTTCCCTCTGGCCTCTTAGTGTACTTTCTACCTGTACTTTAAGAGCTGCCAGCATAAGCTCTGTGAAAGATACAGCAATCTGTTACTCTCACAAATGGAAAGAAACTCAGATTTAATCCTGCCAGGTGCTGTTCAGCAGAGAAAAAGCACTATCAAACCTGATCAGAATTCTTACAGATCAGCACAAAACAGTAATGTTAGCCAGCAGGCTAACGTTCAACAGAGTGAGAATAGCAATAAATAAAAACACAACTAACTAACTAAAATAGGGTATCTTAATGTGGAACCATATGGCCAACTTGGAATTAATATACTGGCTGCCACCTATCAACCATGATCAAAGGTGTATTTTAAATCTCACCACAGCAACATCAAGATCCAACTACTCCCCATCTCAGAAGAACAGAAGAAAAGAGATAAAGCAGCTATGCCCCTATTAAATGCATTTTAACACTTCTGCTTCTCAAAGCACATCTCATTTAATAGAGCTCATGCAGATATGAGAGAGGAACACGAAGAAGAGCACCATCTACTCAAATTTGGCAGCTACATCTATATTTTGGATCCATCTTGAGATTGGACAGAGCATCAAATGCGGGAGAAGATAACAGAGGAGAGGCAAAAGCAATGTTGCTACTTCACACTACATACTAGGTTGCGATTCTAGGGATGTCACACCTTTCTCCACATACAGCCAACAGGTTCAGCAGCACAGATCCCAGATTTCTGAGGTCCACGTTAATCATCACCACCAGAGTTCCATGGCAGTCAGCTTCCTGTTTCACACCCTTAGGGGAGAAATAATTCAATTTTTATGACATCAAATGGAACCTTTCTCTATGGAGACAACACCACATCTCAGCAGCTTAGTGACAGAGCCCACTACCACACTGGGCTCAAGCACTATACCAAAAGTCAGACTGTGCCAGCTAAGAGAGACAGCTTTGTGCCCCAGGCTCCTAGAGGCAGTGCCTGGACTCAGTACCAGTTCAAGCCACTGGAGCATCTGGAGAACGGCTGGCAGCTTCACTTCAGATTCCTGAATTTCACGCATCGGGAAAAACAGTGCTTGTTCCCTAAGCTTCATCATCCTCAAAACCTAGGAGAGGCTGTCACTAATTGCTGATGCTCAGGTGGGAGCCCCAGCACAGCCTTAGCTTGCTGCACAGTCTCTCAACTAAGTACCATTTCTTTCACTCACCCTGAGCGGGCTTAAATCCTGCAGCTGTCAAAACACAAAAAAGGAGAGGATCCTTTGTTCCACAGTAGTTACAGTTTGGAGATTGCAGAAGATGTCCAGAGAAAACAGAAATGTAGATGCACAATAAAATAACTTCCTTTTATAATGCAGATTAAGGAATACAGATTTACTTCCCAATGAGTTCCAGAGATCCAAAACAAAGAATAATTAAAGCTAAAATAGATCAATTCCCTACATGTACCTTGGGGCTGTTTGTAGATATGCTGGAAAAACTTACTCTCTGATTTTCCAGATTTTAACACTCAAAAGCAACCCAGAATCTCCAAAACCCCACGGCCAGTTCAAGCACCAGAATATGTGTAAATAGTTACTGTTAAGAAAGTCTGCCTGGGACACAGGCCATGCTCATACTCAGAAGTGGGCAGTGATGATGGGGGAAAATAAACAAATAAATAATCAACAGAACTTGGAATCTTCAGATACAAAAATATCATTTTCTAGGGCTTATTTATACTTGATGTAAAATCAAGTTTTGGATTCACATTTAAACTGGTTTCTGATGGTGTTTGACTGAGTAGCAGCAGCCAGACAGTAGAAGATAGCTTCATTTCTCAGTTCAGTTTGTGCCTCACAGAGTACAGGGCATTTAGCCAGATAGAGCAAAGCCCTGCAGAAGATCTTCCTGGGAGTTCTGCAAGGATAAGTTGATAAGCAACAGCTTAGGCTACACCAGCCAGCTCCAGCCCAGCAGGAGCAACTTTCTTCTTGCCAATTGCCAAAATAAGCTACTTAAAATAAAAAGCCACGGATGAAAGGAAAGGTTCTCAGTGGTTCATCGCAGCAAACTATTGCAGTAGGACTTCCACAATGCACAGGGTGCCTAACAGGGGCTCCGCCACTCAGGAGCGCAGTGAAAAGCCCTTTGTTAATTCTAAATCCTGCTCATGCAGCTTCAGCCTCTGGACGGTCTGACATTACCAAATGATGTTCCCAAATTGTCCCACTGATAAATAAATCAGGTTTGCCCTGCATTATGAAAACTTGGAAACCTCAAGCTATTTGTAAAATGAGATTCTCAGATGATGGTTAAGAGATGCTTCTGATCCATTTTATTATTTTACTGGTAAACACCAGTGAGGATTTTATCAATAGAGAGTTTAAGGACTGAGGATAGTTGGAGTTGTTTCAACTACCACCTCATACAAACCTCTGCGACCCAAATGACCTTATCCCAGGGGTCTAGTTGTATATGAGACTCTTCCCTTTGGCTTGGAGATCTGACTGCGCATCCTTTTATCAGACAGGGAAAAGCCTCACAAGGGATGGAGAAGGCACTTCCAGAGAATGTTCAAGTGAAGGAAAGCCTCATGTGGGATGACGACATGCTGAGCTCATGCCTCCTTCAGAGTTTGTTAAGGGTTTTAGGAGTGCAGTAGAAAGCTGAGGCAAACACTGGAATGGTAGGATGCTTAAAGCTCCCTGGCTTAGAGAAGTATGAGCAAGCAGTTCACATGCTAAACAATTCCCCATCCAAGGCTAAGCAGAAAATATGATATAAATACTAAAGCATTAGCAGTGACAGTGAAGCAGTGATTGCACAGTGACTGCTGGTCCACTATCTCCCACAAGAGGCCAAACAAAACACCCTCATCACTGTTTTCTTTTTTGGGTTGGTAGGAGGTTTTTGCTCACATTCTGGAACATCTTCACACTTCTCCTGCAGACTTCCTGGCCCTACAGCATTTGATAAACACTCCAGAGCTAAGACCATGCTGGAGAGAAGCATCAGGATTGGGCCCCAAATGACTATTCTTAGGGAGTCTGGACTACAGCTATCATGGCTCAGGGAATGAGGGTCTAATTGCAATGACTCTTACACTATGCTACAATGAATAAGATGATATAACATGGATAGCTAGATCAAATTCAGCTCACATGGAACTAATGAAACTCAAAGTAGACTTAAAGCTTTACACACTTGGCCAGTTTTATACAATGCAGTGGCAAGGATGCTGGAGAAATTCATTTCCCCTGAAGATATGCCTGGATACGAGGCTTTTGTTGAATATCCTTCCAGGGATATTCTTTCCATCACATGTCTTATCCTAGAAAGAAGAGCTGCTAGGCTTCCTTTGACTTGCTGGAAAGAGATGCTGGCATTTGAAACAAGGGCTCATATGACATTTCTGAGAAAGACGTTGCAAACTTGCACAAAAAAGGCACCCTCCTGTTCTGGATAGCCTGCCTTTAGCAATAACAACATCTTCTCTCTGCCACCCACTTGAGGAGTCACATGGCACTCGCATTCAGACTTGCAGTAAAGGGAAAAGCGGCGTTCATGCTCACAAAAACAAACAAACAAACCCAAACATACAAAAACTACACAACAAAAGCTAAACAGAAACAAAATAGAGGAGTGGAGGTAGTTGTGTATGTAAACTTTCTCCCACGGAAGCAACATGTGCACATAGAACTCATTCAGGAGACTTAAAGACAGGTGAGATAAGAATAAAACTAGAAAAACAAACTTTTATCAAACCATTCTTTCTTACCTGAAATGAATCCATATAGGAGAGATTCCAAGCCCAAAAGGAAAAAGATTATTTAGAGATTCAGTTTGAAAATCTGCTCTTCATGTTCTTTTCTGCCAAGATAATTTCCAGTATCCTACATTTACTCTGCAGTATTTATAGGTGGTAATTACATTATTACAGCATGAGAGCACGATCTCCCATAAGTTTAGGTGTTAGATACAAGAAAAGACAAACACTGAATGAAAGTTTTGCAATGGGTAGAAGCTCGCATGTCTCACTCTGCTGTGATCAAATTTATAAGCAATGTGATAACCCACAGCATTTCAGCCTAGAAACCTTACACCCTACTTGTGAAAGGTCCTCAGACAACCTGTCTCCTCCAGGCTTCCAACACAGCACGTGGGCTGATGACTTTAACACCAGGCTGATTTCTCTGAGACCGCTGATGGGTTGATACCTTTTGCAAATGTGAAGATCCAAACTCATGAACTGTAATTACTGAGATTGCAGATGAATCCAGATTAGAGAATCAAGTCACAGAACAGGTTTCACTCTGATCTCTTTCTTCTAGTTTTCATAAGTAGTTGTATACAATTTAATCTGAAGACAACACAGCTTGTATTCCCCAGGTCTGTTCCACAACACAAAATAAAGCACAAGAAGAGGAGACCACACAATAAAACATGGGAGATGATCTGCAAAGCACAATTCTTAGCTGAAGCGCTCTGCTGGGGACACCCTGAACTCCCCTCCCACTGGCACATACACAGCCCACAACCTCAAAAAAAATCAGATGAGAGCTTAAGTACGTGCTATACTTACATACTTGCTTTAATTTCAGTTGTACAAGCAAGCATGTAAAAGTAAGATGATGTTTTTCTTTCTGTTCTGATAATGTTCATGATGCACACACTGGTCACACCTTGCAGCCCATCAAGTAAAGATTACAAAGCCACCACAGCCAAGGCCTTCAGGAGGGGGAAATCAGAGCTCCCTGCTGCTTATGCTTCACACTGATTTTTTTGCACAGGATCCATACATATGTGAGTCATGTAGGTAAGCTGAAGGAGAGTAGCAGCTTTCCCAGTCCAGTCACTAAAAATGCAAATGGCACAGTCTGAATTATAACTTAAGCCACTAAAAAGGGGTATCAAGGTTTGGGGCTTCAGATGCATGTGCCACATACCAGCTCTCCCAACCGCCACATACACAACATCACATCAGGCTGAGAGGAGAAAGCATTCCCATGCCAGGAGTCCCAGGAGCTGCCTGCACCACACCTACTCTATACCTATATCTATACCCAAGAATCTCTGGCTGACAAGACAGTAGGGAGGAGCCTCTCCCTTGTTGAGCTGTGCAATGTGAACTGCCCAGACTCTTTTGCTTTTGTATTTCACAATATAATGGGAAAAGAACAAATAAATAAAAATTCCACATTCCAGGGAAAAAGACAACAAAAGCCTATTTCAGGCGACAAAGGACCGATGTTTCAAAATGATAAATCTGTGGTCTTTGCAAGGAACCAGCTTTGCAATGGGTAGCCCACATTACAGCATTCTGAAGCTATTTATGCCAGTTTGCCAATGCTGGTATTGTGTTTGTGTGCTTGGCACTTCTGGGCTATTCCAGGATTTTCCCTGGCGCTGACTGGACATTCTTCTGCAAGTGAAGAAGGGGGTGATCCATTGCCTCGGGCTGAGGGGAAGTGTAGATAATTGCTTCTCAGAAACATCAACAATATTTCTGGGTCATCAGTGGGAACAGCTCGACCCCACCCTTCCATCCAATAGACTACAACAGCTACACCAGCTCAATGCAGCTGTGTAGTGCCTGGTATTTATAAGGAATGTGACATTTACATTCTGATATTTGAAAACTATAATGCCTTATCTGTTCTAAGACCTTTTTTTGATGAGCATTACTCTTCCTTGAGTTGGCTTTGCACAGGCCACCCAGCACCACTACTTGCTCATGAGCAGTTGCAGCAAGGGGAACCCCAAGATCTCATCCCCAGAAATGCCCAGGGCCATCCCCTCCCTGGGTCACCCCCACAGCCTTCTTGAAGTATTGGCAGCTTTTCTGATCATAAACAGTTAAAAACACCCAAGCATCAGAAAACTGACAATGATTGTGCCTTCCAAAATGCAACAATAACAGACTTTGTCCCTGCCCCAAATTCCATTTGCATTTATGTAACTACAGGGTGTCTGCACCCACGACTCTGCAGCAGCAGCAGGGAGATATGCTGGAAAAGGCTGGTTTCAATTATATATAAGCAGTGGCAGATTTTCATTTGAAAAATCCTGCTGTTTGACAACAGCATTTTGCTCCCTACCAAACAGAGCCCTTCAGGTTTTCCAGGGCATTCTGTGGACATGAAGGCAGTTCACAGTGCCTTGGTAGAAGATGATAATCATCCCTAGCACATGAGGAAGAGAAGTCCCAAATAGACAAATCAAAATTACTTACAGAGAGATTAGAAAGGAGACAAGTGGTAACTTTCCCTGGATGGGTTAGCACGAAGGAAAGAAGCTGCCGGGAGCCAGTCCTCACAATGAATGAGTGCGGAGGAGGGAAAAGGCCAGCAGGCAGAGGATCCACACTGTGCAGGGCTGCTGGAGGCACCCTCTAACCAGACTGCTGGGAACTCTGCAAGGAGTGTGCAAAGATACCGTAGGACTCGATGTCTGTTTGTACACCGTGCTGAGCTCCAGCAACCCATCCTATTTGAAGGGGCCGACCTACTCAACTTGTTCTTTGTGAACAAATAAGCTGCTAACGCTCAGAGATAGCCATCTTTAAGGTCATCAGTTCTCATCTATAGAGATGCTTTTCAGGAAGTCAAGCGCAAACTATACAATGGCATCTACAAAGTGAGGTCTCCTTTCACCAAGCATGCCAGCAGACAAGGATAATGAAGTCAATTAGATCCACATCCAGAACTCTCAGCTCTCACCAGTGTAGGAAAGCAAATACATCAGTCTCTACCTGAAGACATCGCTGTTGCTGCAGTTTAATGATCATTGTGGTAATTGGTTGATGGTTGGACTTGATGATCTTAGAGGTCTTTTCCAGACTTATTTCCATAAGGAAAGAAAAAACTGCATACAGAAAGTACTATATTTATGATCTCCTTCAGATACTAAAACATGCAGTAGTAGTAGTACGTACTAAAATGAGTGTGACTGCACGCAGCAAGACAAATGAGCTATGAGCTACAGGGGCACTGCCTGCGTTAGCACTACAGACCACACACATCCTAGAAGTTGCAGTCTACCACTGAGTTCATAGCATCATTTTTCAGGCACTAAAATGAAATGCCAACTCTAGGATACCCTATACTATATACGTGACAATAATTGGAAAGGGGGTGGGGGAATATAACCCAAATATGAAGTGAACTGAAAGTGATTTCACAGATTCTGAACTGGAAGTGGTGTCTGCTTCAATAGACAGAAGGCAGAGAGAGAAAATGACCTTGTGCTGCATGACAGAGTGATTCATATGTATGAAAGATACCATAAATTATCAGCTACTAGGAAAAGAACTGTATTGCAAATGTAGCTCAGCCTCCAACATCTAACTCAATCCTGGTTGTAAAATGAGAAAACATGAACAAAATAAAGCCGGTCACCTTTCTGAACTTGATCAATTCCCACCTGATAAAAAATGCAGCAGCACACACAGCAAGAGCTCCAGGATGTATAAATCAGTACAGTTCTGCTGTCACCGTGGATGATGAAAGTCAATGTATTTTTGCATCAATTGCTCTTTCTCTCTTAAAAAAAAAAAAAAAGAAAAAAGAAAAAAAGAAATGTACCTGCATACATTGATTTCCTCTGGCAGCATGCACATGAATGCACATACATGAGCATACACATACTGAGATAAGATTCACAGATCCACCACTACTCTACATCACTGAGCACTTGAGCTGAGTGGGTCTTAGCTCTACCCTGCAGTGGTCTTTCTCCAGGTGTCCATAGGAAAAGATCGTATGGTTGACAGAGGTGGAAAAAGCTCTTCTTCAGTTTATGCAAAGTTGTTTTCTTCTAGGGATCTATAAGCTGCAAGACTATAACTTTCACTTTCCAAACAAAGCTCAAATTCCCGCCCTTGGCACAGCATCATAGAGGACTTGCTTTCACTCACATGGATTAACTCTCTCTGAACAGCCTACCAACACACAGCCACTCCTTTTCTTCAAAGCTTGCTTTTGCTCACTTATTTTCCTTCTTCCTCCAGTGAGTACATAATGAGCAATAGTGAGTGCCTAACATATAACAGTGACTTTAATTACCACCACATCAACTGGCAAGAGTGTTTTCCAAGATAATAACTGCCAATTAAACAAAACAAGCAAAAGCCTGGCAGAGTGCTGTATAAAAGATATCTGTAAGCAAGCTGCCCCATGTACCAGATGAGTTCAGCATGCTGCCACATGCTCTGCCTCCCTCCTGAGAAAGGAGACACAGCAGCCCAGGAGGACGGCAAGCACACGAGGCTACCATGCACCCAGACTACAGGTGAGTTGCTGCCCCCCATCACTTTCTATGGACAAAACTAGATTCACATTCTTAACCAATGTAAGCTGTACAGATACATGCAGATAAGTCCAATATATTTCATTCTACTGAGCAAATAGCTTCCTTTTGCACTAAAGCTACACTTCATGAACTTGAAAGTTTTTGACAATGTTTAAAAAACTGTTGGCTGTGTTTTGTTTTAACTGCAGCTGACATTAATTTCAATTTCACAATCTCACAGTAGATTCTTTTTTTCCTTTTAAACTGTGGGATTGCTTTGAAAGATGTTTGCTTGTCTGTAAAACTTAAAAAGAAAAAAGCTTCTCTGATTGGAGAGAAAAGCCCGCAAACGTGAGATGAGTGTGAACTAGCACTTTGAAAATCTAATAGTAAGGCAAAGGCATCCTTCACTCACACACATCTTCCTAAAGTTTCTACTTAGAAGCTGAAATTCACAATTTCTCTGACAAGTCTGAGACCTCTGAGACTGGCAATATTTTCATGAATGTTCAGTATTTTTCCTAACAAATGGATGAGCGAGGTACCTCTTACAAAGCATTGTCCCAACTCTTTTGGCTATACTTGCTACTAGACCTTTCACTTTGAACATCAGTCTAGTTGTGTGCAATTAGTCTATTCAGCCTTTAACTGCTTACTGTGTCTTCTCCCTTTGGAGGAAAAAAGATGACAACATTGAGAGAAACTCTGAAGCCACACAGTTTAGCCCAGTCTCCCAACAGCAATTTTCAAAGGACAGCTCAAACAGTCCCTGGATTTTATGCTTAAACAAGCACGTGTGAAGAGGAGCCTGATGCCACAGTTCAGGAGGAAGCCAGATCATCTCCTGAGATAACTAGGAGCCCAATGCCTGCTGCCCAACAAGGGCTTGCATGGCTCAGAAAGGCTCCCCTTGGTAATTTCCAGCCTAGGCCAATTAAAAACAAAGCAGATGATGGAAACAAGTTAAATGTCACTATTATAAAGCACCTTCTTAATTTCAAGCACACTGCTGAAGCTAGCATAGCAGCAATTAACATGCCAGCCTTCATAATTACAACACAGGAGCTTGTCACTGTGCCTACAGCTAGCTCTTACTCCTCTCACATCCAAAGAGCTCTTCTGCAGCCCTGCTCAATGACAACAGCATTCCAGGCAGCTCTGCTGCTCTGAGCAGCATCTTTTCCCGATTGAGGATAAGGACTCTGGGACACTACTACAATATATTAACATAATATATATTAACAAAAGCACAACATGTCACACATCTTGCTTTGGTTGAACTGAGGCAGCTGTAAGGGAAGGGAAGTAGTCAGTCAGCAGAAATTTTAGTCAAAGATGAAATGGTAATGAAGCCTGATCAGGGACTACAATCATTTAGGTACTGACCTGACTGCTCTACAGCAATTTCTTTTCCTCTATCACCTATTCAAGTCTCAGCTAGGTAACTCGGCAGCAAATTTTATAAGCGAACAGTCAATTTCCACTGTAGTACAATAAAAAACTCTTAAATATTCCTCTGCTTCAGAGAGGAATGCTCATGCCTTGGTGCCATCCCAGCTTGCCACACACTGCAATTATTTGTTTTGGCACAGTGGATCTCCAGAAAGGCATGATCTTACCCCAGCAACAGCACTGATAAAGGAAAGCATATAAGTTACAGCAGTCCTGGGGTTGTGTTCATTTATTTTGAAAGGTAGGGGTTGTTTTTGTGCCCAGTGCTATTTCTTTTCTCAATAACGTTGTGCTACTGCTCCCTGCTTTCCTTGCCTTGAGAAGGCATGGTGCTGAACACATACCTAGATTTGCTCCCCATGTAAAGAAGAACATTAAAAGAAAACCATTCAATTTCCACTTTCTTAGGGCTCCTTAGGATGCAGGAGCCACTCCAGACCCCAATTATCATTAGCTCTGCATTTCCATGCATGCATGGCTGGCTGCAAGATCCACATTGCCCTACATGGTGCAACTTACAGCCACCATGAGCCACCTCCAGTAATTTTCAAGGCAGGGTCTGCCAGAGAAAGTAGAGATATGGAAAAAAACAACAACACTGCCTCACTGTGTGCAAGCCTGAGCAGATGTTTCACTACCCCAAAGCATGCAGATGACAGTGCAAAGTGCTGGAACTCCTCATGCCCTGAGGGAGACAGGGAGAGATTCTCTGCCCCAGTTCCACACACATTTTCCAGCATTTTATGCTTATAGGGCAGCTGTTTTCTTGTACAGTAGAAAGCTTAGAAATTCCTGATAAAGAGCTGCTCCATCTCCAATCCATGTTCCAGCAGAGATACATTTAGTAAAGCAAATAATTAAAAAGACATGAGGGAAAACATGCAAGTTATTTTTACCATAAGGATATACTTTCAGGTGTGCTTGCAGCATCGCCACCAACTCCTTACATGTTCTCTGAGATCTCAAACGGAAAACTACCAGAAACAAAGCAGTGTGGTTCCTCAAGCAACTTCAGAAACAGCCAAAATGAGCAAGATTCTCCTGTAAAGAAAGTTTTTCTTTTACAAATCCCAATTCAGACCACTGAATTGCTAGCCAGCCTGCTGAGAACTGCTGCAAGCCAGGGCTAGGTTGCAACTCCAGGTGCCATAGACCAGCATCTCCCAAGGCACAGCCTTCATTTGCTGAGGAGATGCTAGGGCTGGGACTGAAGGCATCAGACCCACATGGAGCAACACCAAAGCCAAAAAAAATCACAGTTGCACAGATATTCCCGATTTGATAATTCCTGTTCCCATCTGAGTATTTTTGTCTCAGGATTTCAGTGAGATTTTGACTGATACATAGAATGAGAAAGAACCATTTTCAACTAAAAAAAAACAAAACTGGAAACATTTAATCATTATCTTTGAAAGTATTTAGACCATTTCTCCTGGGAAGGCCTTTATCAAAGTAAGGGAGGTAACAGGTCTACCTGAAAAGGGAGGTCAGGAACAGCAGAATGACAACTTCAGAAAACAAGCAAAGGCTCCAGAATGTTGCAAGGCTGAAACCTTGGTTCAACTCTGGCTGAAGATTTTATCTTGAATTTTATCATTAGTAATAATGAAAGTTTCTGAAGCCTTCTTTACATCTTGTCGGTATCACCTTGACCAGCAGCTCCTGAATACATCAACATCAGTTGATGTGTTTTGCCCTGGGACAAACATCTACCATGGTAGTTTCTAGCTTTGGCACAGCAACACATCACCTCAAACAAACAAAAAGACCATTAGCTAAAAATACCTGAATGGAAACAGAAGTATTTCAAGTGCTGTGTTACACTCCTATCCTTTTCTGTGACCCCATTTTTCTTTCCTGTGACCACTGAGATAGCCTCTGATATTTGCATAACTTTTTCCTCCCAAAAAAGAAGTGGGAGATACTTTCTTGAAGAACATTTGTGAAAAACACAGTTTGATATTTTTGTTGTTGCTGTTAACAGTCTAGCCAAAGTCTATGAAGATGTAGGGAAAATAGCAAGAAGACAACTAAAATATCTGCAAACAAAAACACAGCAGCAGTCCATGCTGTACTTTTCCCTCCCCACTTTCCAGAAGCTGCTCATTAAATCCAGTTTTAAGCCAGGGTGGAGATGAGCCACAGAAACTCCCAAGATGAGATAACACCAGTATGTGATTCGGGAGAAGTGGGTCATCAATCAGCCAGACTTGTAAGGAAGATATCACCACCATGTGCACACAGGCATTGCACAACAAGATTGGCTCAGAGCAGCATGCCCCATCAGCATCCTCCTGTTGAGCTGAAGTTAGGACCGTTCCTACAGTCTCATTCAGTTTCCACCTTGATCTCTCAGCCTGCCTAAACACAGTGCTAGCCAAACAAGCAGTTTAGGGGTGGAAATAAATATTTTGTGTGAAACACATTCCAGCACACCCTTGCACAGCCAGTGGTTCACTGCAGCACATCTCAGCTTTTTTACAATGCAAGTCCCTTCCAACCTAAGACATTCTGTGATGTTCTTTGACACTGCTCTGTAAAAAAAGTAAAATCCACTGAGTTGGCCAAAAATGCTTTCACTAAACTCATGCAAGAAGCAAAAATAGTACTTTTTGGATGAAATTCAAGTGGATCTGGCTCGTGTCCAACAACAATTAATATACTAAATTCTTGGGCAGCTAAATTAAACAGCTTCTGCCCACTGGACTTTCAGGAAATGGCATTGTAGAGCCAATTTTTTTAGCCTTCTATCAGAGACTATGCCTCCTAGTCCCCCAGTACAGTCCATTCTACCCTCCCTTTTTGAAGACTAACTGCATTTAAATTCATTTTGAGGTGGTTTGGCAGTATGAACTACAGCACACAATTCCTCTGTCTGTTGTAGCTGTATGATTGTTACCATTCAGCTTTCTAGGCAAGTCTTCTTCAAGCATCTCTGCAGACATCTAAGGAGAGAAGTAGCAAGTACTGCATTATGAGAGAAGCAAGCCAGCACTCTCCTGTAAGATCCTTTTATTCATTTCCTTTAAGAAAAACATAGCAGCTGCCTTGCATCTTTGTATAAAACAACAGAATTCCATGACTTCACAGCACCAGCACTGGGCAGCCCACCAAAAGCACCTGCCTCCCACACAAGCATTAACCCAGTGCAGAGCTGGGAGCTCTCTTCAAGCTGGCATGTACCCACATGAGCCCTAATAGCAGCCAGCACTTGTGCCTACAGCCAGGCTGCCAGTGCTCATGCTCTGCCCCTCTGCTGCTGGATTCAAGCCACAGCTCTGCCTCCAACAGAGATATTCTGCCTGTATTTGGAATGGCCCTTTGGGATTACAAGAAGAAACAGTTCTGTGGTTTCAAACTGAGGCATTTCAAAGAAAAGAATCAATAAGGAAGGCTGGGAGCGAAGTAAAAAATAGGCAGCTTTGTATGTCATTGACACAGCAGATACTTAACATGTAGAATGGACAACCATCACAAAAAATTAAGTTGCAATACCTGGTGGACCAGAGAGAAGAAAGAAAACCTGAGTGGTCTTAAATCAGTGTAATCTCATTTTCCAAGCACCAATTTCTGATCATTTCTTTTCCTATTTTATTCAGTATTCAAGAAATTTCTTACTAGCATCTTCGCCACACACTGCTCTGTATACCAGTAACATACAGAGGACGTCTGGGATGCTCTAATTTCCACGCATTAGTACCAGCAGGTAATTCAACTTTCACAGAGCCATAGATGGCTGAAACTGCATTCCAAGGAAGCATGCTCCCTTTAATAAGAACAATCAAATACCATGATTTGTAGGAAGTAACTTTTCCCCTGACCTTTTTGTTATTGGCAAAACATCAGCAGATTATTAAAGTGCAAGGAGCACAATCTATGATAGATAACCTTGTGTTGCTGCATATCAGACCCAACACCCCCCTCCTCTGTGTTCACTCTTTGCTTTCCAAAACAATTCTAATTTACAAAGACTTACAGATTACTGACAGAGTCTGAGCACTGAGTGAAGTACTGCAGGTGAGCAGGGTTTGTATAGCTTCTGCAAGCCTACGCAAGGGTGGGAAAAGAAACCAAGTACCAACAAGAAAGCAACTTTACTTCTGTATGTGGCAACTGCCAAGATCACTGATGACATATGTGCTATCTGTGCCTGAAATACACCACCATGAAAAACTGGAAAAGACCCCCCCAAAAACCCACAAGGCTGTCTTTAGGTCTTAAATCAGCTGCACTATGAGATTGAAGATGTTCAACTT
The DNA here is from genome assembly GCF_054131305.1 of Coturnix japonica. Classification (NCBI taxonomy): domain Eukaryota; kingdom Metazoa; phylum Chordata; class Aves; order Galliformes; family Phasianidae; genus Coturnix; species Coturnix japonica. The sequence goes on along the minus strand of NC_140667.1, from coordinate 19,339,669 downwards.
ACTTAATCAAAGACACTTAAAGCACCACCTGATCATAAACCACAGTTCCTTAGAGAGAAGATGTCAAAGCTGGAAAAATGAAGCTAGAAAACAAGCTGGATTGAGAGAAAAAGCACAGCTTTTATTATAAAGATAATTACCCTTCACATGTCTTACTGAGGAGTGTGAGAGAACTGCCAACAGAAATTAAAATGCACTGCATGCTTAAGGTATGCAAGATACTAAATTAGAGGTAAGAATCCCAGGCTAAAACACTGTAGCTTGCAGATAATGTCAAATGAGATCAATAGAGTTGATAATCTTGTCTCTGTAAGAAGAAAAGAAGAATTAGAGTCCAAAAAATAAACTGTATCCTTTCAATGTGAACACACTTAGCCACCATCCAAGCAGACTGCAGAAGCCCTCTCCAAGCACCAAGTTGTCCTTCTCCAGCTTCCCGAGTGCTGCACCTCACTGCACTGTAAGCAAACAGCATGGCAGCCTGCAGCGGGCAGCTTGTGCTGCTGGGTAAATGTTCCGATAACCTCTAAAGACTACATTTATTCTCCACTTAATTATTCCAAGGTCCTTTTCCAAAAATCAGTATGAAGAAAAATTTCCTGGCTGACTTCTGTAAAATATTACTTTTATTTTTTATCATTTTATATGTTAAAAAAAAAACCACCAAAAACACAAAAAACAGATGCTCCTAACTGAATGGTATATTTACAATATTGGAAATCTCTCATCTGTAGTTTGTCTCAGAGACTCACTGAACCAATTGCTTATAGCACAGTAGGGCTGCCCATTAAAAATACTGTATAATTCCAGACTTCCTGCAGGCATCATCTGTATGTACAGTTTCAGTCATGTTATAAACATTATTAAGAGCTACAGTATTTAACTCACCATTTAATTTTTACTTTACACTAAATGAAAGCAAAGAGAATAACTAAAGCAGCAGTAGGGAAATAAAAAGATAGAGCTATAGATTTCCCAATAGCTTTATCTATAAAGTAAACAAGCATACTCTGCCCTGAACAGAATAGGCAGGCAAGGCCGAAAAACCTAAAAAAAAGAGATCAGACTATATGCAAGCCTTCAGTCTTGCAGGTGAGCAGAACAGGAAATATATAACACTCTAAAACTGACTTTGCATTCACCATTTTCCCCATTGCATGGATACAGGGATGCAAGTTATCTCCCCACAGCTACACAGAGTCCATGACAAAAGAAAGAACAACCTGAATGCAAAGCCAAACACTTCAGTCACAAAAATGGTCCTTCTTCTATTGTCTCAGCCTGTGTCCAGAAGTACAAAATCACTGGGAGAAGAGAGAGATGAGAGTATTTCTCAGAAATACTTCTAAGCCACCTGGAAGCACACAGTAGTAGTGGCGCAGCCACACTCAACATGCAAAGCTCTCACATCACAATCTAAGCTATTTGGAATGGGGTGTGAACTTCTGGTACTCAAAAGATTCAGCTTTCTGAATCAAGTGGTGCTGACGCAGACCCTCAGTTGAAAGAGGCAAAAAAGCCCCATGTTGCTTAATGCTTTTTAGATGAGGGATTGGAGTGCTCAAGGATGCAATTCCCACACCACCTTCCCCCTGAGAGCAACTGGTTCACATCCAGCTCAGAGCAGAAATGTCAAGTACCATCATGTGCACTCCTGATAGACTTGGAGAGGTAAGAGAATAGCCTGAGTGCACTCCCAGAAGGCAAGTACACAAATGGGACAAGTCCCTGTGGATCAGCCTGGCAGCGCTCCGAGGAGAACAGCAACAGGAGCAGGCAGAGGGAACGCTGCATTGTGATGGTCAGGACCCCACAGTGCAGAGGTGAATTAGCAAGGGAACTCACTGCAGCTTCCTCTTGACAGCTTCAACTCCTTTAGACCCAGTGAAGACACTTTGCAAATAAATTACTTTCATCTACAGAGAGAAGCAGGGTTTGTAACAGCAGCACCAAGCAGAACACAGCAGTAAACTACACCGCACTCTGCAGCATGGAAGCCTGCAAGGAACTGACTCCTGCAACAGCAGCACCCTGTGCAGTAATGCCCCTGCTCATGTAGCTCCAGGCTTACCGTGGAGCTGCCTCTGGTTCTTCACTCTGTACCCATTGCCATTTCACTGGGAATGCCTGTAGCTTCCTCCCACAAACTGCTGCAGCCCTGAGCTACAAATGGCAGCAAGGCCTCCTAGCAAGGCCTGGGAGACAGCACTGAGCTGGAAAAACTTAAGTTATTAAGCACCACATTGGCGCAGGTTTTCATTTTGGCTTAAATCTCTTTCCTTGCCATGGCTTCACTAATACCATACAACTACTTGTTATCCTTATCTTAACTAGAGAAGTCCCTTTAAATTTAGCACTTAATGTAATTATGGCAAATTAAATCGCATTCAGAAAAAAATCTTTTTTTACCAGAGCTATTATATTACCTCTACAAAACTGTCAGTTAAAAGCTATTAAACACTGAGGGCTTGTATCTACTCAGTGAGCAGAAATGTGAGATTTTTAAGCTGAAATTTGTTTAAATTCTATGTCCAAATTCCACATCTCCAAGGGAAAAAGGTAAACTCTCAACGGCAACACAGTGATCCTGGTAGTACTGTGACACTTGAACACCAATTCTCTGTTCTTTCATATATAATTTACTTTTAATGTGAGGGTTTGCATTTCACTGAGTGACACAAAGGCAGACAATTGCCTTTGTGTCCTTTCAGCGCAATTAACTCTGGCTAAAGATGTACTGCTGACATGTGAGAGACATACACAGAACAAAAGCAATTGGCTGCCATAGAGTCAAGTTGAAAACACACATTCACCTCAAGGGGTTCAGGATGTCAGATGCAGCATTGGAGATGAAACCAGATAAGCCAGGAGGACACGAGGTAAAATGCTATGTGCATTTGCATGTCACCTAAGAAACACATGATAAGTGGTAAAAGCTTGAAGAACTGGATATTCCAAACACTGATTCAAGCAAAAAGGTTCCTGTTTAGAGAAATCCTGTTACAGTCAACATTATTTCACTTGTAAGGACAAATGGCAGAGATGCATTTCACATCTGTATCACAGAAGACTGAAAACTGCAAGCAGAGATTTCTGGAAGCACAGTCTGTTTAAAGAAACTGATTTCTACACTATTAGCCAGGAGGAGGCAGGTGGGGGTGGAAATACGCAACACATCTACAAAAGATACTGAAGAAAGTAGACACATCTCAGTATGACCAGTTTGAGTTCTTGTCAATAATAAATGCTAGATTGTAATATTTGAATTTATATTAGAATTTTAACATGGTGCAAGCATAACAGACAGGGAATAGAATATTAAGTAGGAAGTATATTTATCATATCTTTGTTTGATAATCAAAAGAGCATTACCAATAATTAGCAACAGGCACTAAAACAGTTTTCTGCTAACCATAGGTGGTATTGGTCACAGCAAGGTTGATATTAGTGCAATAAAGTCAGATGATGACAGCTTTACAGCTGAGAGCAACATACTGGATATTTCTGGGAGAAGAATCTTTAGCACCATGGGGACTATTTGGTTTAAATGACTTCTGAGTCACAGCTGGTTATTCAGTGTCTCACTTGGTGTATACCTCCCTTTTATTTCCTCATGAGGATGTGTCTGTTTAGAGAAGAGAAAGAAAGTGGCACTGCTGCAGCTGCTCTTCGCTACTTCAGAGTTAACACCCAGTATCTTGCTGACACAATAAGATTTGTCTCATTTATATTACTGAGTAGCCTAGCCAAAGCCAGGGCCACATTGCATGAACTTACAGAATGCAGACCTTGACACCAAGGAAGCTGTAATCCAAGCAGACACAAGCCAAGACATCAGGGGCATTTGTGGGCAGGAAACACTGCCACACTTCTCACATATGCTCATGGCTGTGGCATCCTCCTGGCTTTGCAGCACACCGCACCCTCTTGGAAGAGAAAACTTCCAGCACCTATGCTGAGGTTCTACAAGCCAGAACTTGAACATCAACTCAGAAAAATGGGGTTAGATGCCTTACAACCCAGGCTTAGTTTACTCAGACTCTAGCCCTGTCCACAGGCAGAGCTGCTGGAGTCTGCTGCAGTACACAAGTGTATGAACAAATGAAGAGAGGGTATTGCAACATGCTTCCACAGCCTGCAGTCCAGAGAGAATTTCAGGTGATAGCAGAAGAGTAATTATAAGCAACAAAACCTGAGTGTGTATCATCAGTCACATCAGCAACGTGAGCCTTGGTTTGCATTCACCAGCCCTGAGCTAAAAACAAATAAGACCCCAAAATAACCAATATATATATATTTTTTTTTTTTAATTTTTTTTTTCCAAATTATATATTCTTTCCACGGTGGTGCAATGAGCAAGACAAGGAGGTCAAATCAAATGAACAGACATAAAAAGACAGTGTTTTTAAACCCAAGTTAAAAGCACAAAGATGGTTTGTGTCATGCTAAACGCACCAGTGCCCTGCTTTAGGCTGATAATACAGAGTACCATAAGAAGGGGTACCATGGAAGGCACCTTACTTTACTGCCTTGTCCACTAGTGCTGTCATCAGTATGCAGCATTCAGTGTTCACAGAATGCCCTCATAATCCAAGTGAGGATTTACTACTTTATGGGGAAAAAAAAACGACTGATATTGCTCAGACTTGAACTACCTTTGACTTGCATATGGAAAATAAAAAAAAAAAAGGGTCATGAAATGATCTGTAAATCCAGATTTCTTTCCTCAATAAAGTAAGGGTAGAAAAATATTCACTGTATCACCAACAATCAGGCTCAGAGCATTGTGTGAGCTACTATTCAAAGCAGCACAGCAAGAAGCAGCAGAAAGATTCATTTTATAAAATGTAAATCTCATCTATTTGCAGCCATGCCAGGAGCTTACCAGAATAAACCCCACTGGCCCAGCATTAATCCCAGTGGCAATTTCACATCCGACATCCAGGGATTTTACAGATGAGCCAGCGGCGACTCCCTGAGCAAACAGTGTGATATTTGATAAACTGTCAGAAAGCCTCAGTCACCACCTACATAAAAGTGATTCTCTCCTGATGCTGAAAATTAACACATACACATGCAGAAGTGTTGGGTTTTTTTTTTCTTCTGCCAAGATTACCCACAGTGAGCAATAGCTACCCACACCATGCTACATAGCAGAGCTCCCTTCCTCTCCTCAATAGGATGCTGCAATTGTTCACTGCAAGGGAAGAATTCCCCATAATTATAATCTGAACAAAACAATCCAACAGTGGTGTGCTGGTGAAGGTTTTGCACTCTTGACTGACATCATACAACACAAGTAACAAAAGCCAAACTGTCTCTGCACACTGAAGATGGGAAGAAGAAGCACCACACGAGCACTTGTCCAGAACAAACTGCATTATCACGGAAGTTGAAAGTACTTTTTAGAACGGCTTCATGTTTTTGCTGTGAGAAAATTGAAGAGCTAGCAAGACCCAGCTTTTGTGCTTGAAACGCTGGGCTGAGATGCAGAAGAGCAAACTGCACATTCAAGTTTTCCACTCAACACCACAAAAGGAGACATTTCATCACTCAGTGCCTCTCTTCCCTGTCTTAGGAAGTCAGGTCTGCTTTTATCCTAGCCTTTGCTGACTGGTTTTGACAGAGCATCCTCTGGGACGCTGCCACAGCAGCACCACGTTTGGGGAATACACACAGAATTGCCACTACATTATTCCCTGGGGGCACAATTTCATACTGACAGCTGAGGCAGGATGCAGTAGGCAGACTTGCTCCATGAGGATGGCTACTCACATCCTGCCTTACTGAGAACCTGAGTGTTTCTCGGCTTTAGTCAAAAGATTTGATGTTGACACAGTAATCATAAAAATAGTAACAATTTCCCCAAAACATCCAAATTCACACAGCCTGGGCTTAACAAAGCTCATGCAGAAATGTATCAAGACTGCCAGCACAACCATCAGTGACACACTATCAGGCAGGAAGCCCAGAAACACACCTATAATCAATGAGAGGAGCCTTTCCAATCCAGTGGTTTGATTTATGCATGTAAAAGTCCTTCAGTACAAAAGAAGCATAAAGGAAATAATGGCACAATTCCAACTGCTGCTCTAAGAGAACAACTCCAGCTAAGACTACAGAACAAAGAATAGGACTGAGGTGTTTCTCTAGGTTGCAAAAAACAAGCACAAGTAGGTGGACTATCCTGACCTGAAAATAAACCCTCTTTTTCCATTGCTGTCCTTTTGTGATTAAGAGAATTGTGGAATTGCTCAGGTTGGAAAGGACCTTAAAGGTCATCAAGTCCAACCACAGCCTAACTGTGCTACTCTAACAACCCTCTGCAAAATCATGTCTCTGAGCACCACATCCAAAGGGTTTTTAAACACATCCAGGGATGGTGACTCAAACACTCCCCAAGGAACCTATTCCAGTGCTTAACAACCCTTCCAGTAAGAAACCATTTAAGTAACTTTTATCAATCTGCTGTCAGCTGCTACCCATTTTACAGAATATCCACCTCTTACCCTATGGTCTTTTTGTATTGAACACAGTACATACAGCCTAAAGCAAGAAAAAAAACCCTACATTTTGAAACAGTGCTCATGGAAATTAATGAACTAGTTAAGTTGTCTCACCTTTAGAGTCCCTCAGTGATAATACTCCTGACAAGAAGGCATTACTTCAAGAACTTTTTGCTAGTCCCAGGCTCACGTGATCTATGTGCTTGGCAGAGAGCATCAACAAATCCGTTTTTCTCCAGCCACCTCCAGTGAGCAGCAATAAGCAGAGGCACTTCAAGGAATGGCGGAGCTGCTACTATTTGAAGGCTGGCTTAAAATATACAGCATACAAAGATGTGCTGTATCTAATTAGCATCACAGCAGAAGCACATGGGTAATAGATTTTACAGGCAGGAAAATTGCTGAAGAGTAACCAGTGAATGCTGCACTGGAGAAGGCAAGCAGGTACAATGCATCTTGCCTTCCAAAAGGCTGCAAAATGAGGGCAGTGTGTAGCCAGGTCTGAGGAGAACCAATTCACTTGGGATCTGAGACCGAGCTCTCAACAGCTTATTTTGGGAAGACCTGGGCAGGGCAAACATTGCTCCCCAGCTGCCTGCAGAGGCTCAGCAGCCGCTTATCAAAGGCTGTTTTTCAGGATGGTTGTCTCCTTCCTCCTCACACAGCCAGAACAAGCCACAGCAACGAGGAGGTCAGAACCTCTTATTTAGGCACAACCTGGTATAATTAAAACGCACCCCAATCGCGCTGCTCCATAAGCAGAGCCATGAGCTCCACATGCAGCAACATCTGGACGAGTCTGCCTGGTCCTGAATGCTCGGTGCTCTGCAAAGCACAGCACAAATGCCAACAGCAAGTCAGGAGACTGCGTGAGGAATAGCAAGCCCAGCCCCAGGCTGAGACAGGCTGGCAGAGCAGGTCCCTTTCACTCCTGGTGAAACCCACACATATTTGGCATTTAGATTTTCTGTGGCCATTCCCTGAGCTACTGCTTGTGTTTCCTTTACCTTAGTAACCATGGCGGAAACACATAAACACCTACAGTGTGCTGCCAGAGGCATCTCCCATTGAAGCATGGAGGCGTGAGGAGCAGCATTTCTGACTGAGAAAGTACTGTACTATTAACGTTCCAAAGGCAGGCAGGCCAGGAGAAGAAACACTAAATGCAGCTTTTCCCCCCGAATAAAACAGCAAAGTCAAATAGCACAAATCCATGCAGCTGCAGAGGGAGCTCTGCTCTCCATGGCTGAGAGCAGCTGACGTGCTTCACGGCAGCCTGAGTTTTGCCTCTTAAGCCCCTGACCCAGTCCTAAGCAACCTCCCACACCAGTAACATTGACAGTCTCTCAGTGGCTGCTTGAGGACAATAGGTCCCTTAGACATGAAGCACGGCTAGCCCAATTCAGACTGGCATAACTGAAATTTCTCTGGTCTGCAAACATATTATGAGCAAGTCAAGTCTGAGCTGTGATCTGAACGTAGCACACAATGCTCTAAACACTGTCCATTACAGACTGCAGGAACAACCTTTCCCTACAGGCATCCCAGCCTCCCAGCTGCAGCACTGTACACTGAGCCCTTCTCCCACTGGAGACACAAAAGCACCTCACTAAGGTTAAATAGCTAAACCCAAGCTAAATACCTAACCCAGAAGTGGAAACTGAACCACCTGTACTGTACAAGCCTCCCTCCCACTCACCTGATGAATCAGTGTTGCAATAATGCACAGGGAAATTAAATTAAGTCCCATGGAAAGATTACAGCAGTAAATCCTCCTTTCAGTTATATCCCTGCAACAGCACGATTAAATCATTCCTGAGATTTACACTGCCTGCTTCAGACCAGAACAGGCTGCAGGCAGGACTAAGGCCTGGCATTTTTTTCCCCCTTTAATCAAGAAACTGCCATCCCTGCCTCAATCAGCAGTGGCACAGAGTAAGCCCAGGTGTCTGACCACACCCCCTGGCTACCCCACCTCCTGAGCCAGCTCAGCTGTCACCTCCTCACCTGGCTAAGGGGCACCCACCACCCTTGTATCAACAAAGCTGACCATGTGCAGAGAGAAGTTGCTGTGTCTGAGGGCTCACCTCACTCCATACCCGGCACTCCACTGGGGTAACCTGTCACCAGGGAAGACAGTTGGCAGCTGGGGACATACACAGTGTGGCAGCTGCTCACTGCTTTACAGACCCTGCAGAGAGGGAAGGAATATTTTGACAAGAAAGATACTACTGTAGCTAGAAGAAGGAAGGAGGTAACTACACAGCTTAAAGGCATAACTTCCCTCCTCATTATTTCAAACAATGGTTTCTCACTACTGCACTGTAGGTTTGTGTGGCAGCTGAAAAATATGGTTGCTGATCCACCAGGCAGCCAAGTAGGCGCTTACATATTTTGTTCTCCAGGAATACTGCCTCATTTCATTTAGTTCAAGCCAAAAGCATCCCCAGACCCTGATCTACAGTCTACCTGGTTTTCAGACAATAGCACATATGGTCCCCAGTACACATACATACCTAAAGGTAATTACCAGCTTTGTTGACACATAAGCAATTAATATCAATGGAGACAGTCTCCCAGCTGTTTCCTTACCACTCTGGAATAAGTCCATTAAAGATGGGTCCACTGACCAGACGTGCCCACATCCATACCAGCGATGTCACCTTCAATGCTCACCCCATACCACGCAGCTGCACACCTCCACCCAGCCCTGCCACGATAGAGTGCTGCAGGGGGACACTCACGAATCCTAAACGGATCACAAACAGCAAATGCTTTTGCTTCTAAAGCCCAGACAAAAGCACAAAAGTGGCATTACCTTCTGGGAGCCCCCAGAGCTCAGCTTCTAACTGCAATCACTTTGCTCATACACGCAGTGGGGTACCACGTTCTGCTGAAAAATAAGCAGCCTGCCTATGTTGAAGGTTCTTTTTAGGGGTTGTCTGGGAGCTGCTGGCTTCTGGGGTGGGGGGGACTGGCTGTTTAGGGGCAGAGGCTGTGAGGCAGAGTTCTATGGGCCAGAGATGGGAAACCCGGAGCGCCTTACCTGGCCGGGGCGAGCCGGGCCCCGAACGGCGCCGCCTTCAGCACGCCGCGCCCCGCCACGCCGCCCGCATCGCCGCCGGACCGCAAAGCGTGGGCCCCGCGGAACCGCACGGAGCTACGGGCCGCGGCCGGACAGCTGCTCGGGGAGGCGGCGGCAGGAAATACCAAAAGACTGATCCAACCACGCTAGGGAGGGAGGGAAGAAAGGGGGGAAGAGAGGAAAAAATAGAAGGGGAGGGGAAACAAAAAAAAAAAAAAAAAAAAGGAAAAAAATGAAAGGAAGCGTGCAAAATGCGGGAGGGATCGGCACGGAGTGGGGGTCGGCGCTTCTGTCTCGCCTCCTTCCCTCCCAGCCTGGTTCTTTCTTCTCCCCAGCGCAGAGAGAGGCTGAAGCCAAAGCGAGAGCCGGAGTAAATAAACGAAACAAAAAGCCCCGAGCGGCAAGGAGGCACACGCACCCCTGGGAAGGCGGCCAGCCGTGCTTGGGGTGCGCCGACCCTGCGTATAAGGTAACAGGAAAGCCAACCTGCAGAAACGGCCACGCCGAAGCCCTCCAGGTGCAGGAGCACTTGGTCTCAGCATCCAGCCATCCTCCTCCTCCTCCGACGCCGTGACTCGAGCCGCCGGAGTGATGTGCAGCCCTGACACGGAGGCGGGCGCGCTCCCGGCTTCACGCGTGCATGCAGAAAGAAACGATCAGACCCGCGGCAAGCGGAACCCCGAGCTTCTCCAGGCGAGGATGACCGCCCTCTCGGCGCTGGTCGCAGCCCCCCGAGGGAGGCAGGACTTGACGGGGATCCGGCGCAGCACCTCGATCACAGTGTGACACGGTCCCACGCGTTTGACTGCCTCTTCTGTGCCCCACAAATCCCACGGGCTGGTGTTGGACCAGGGCAGGAGCTGAAGCAGAACTCAACTCCTCCACCTCCTCGAAGAAGATAAAGCCAAGCATCTGCCTGGACCCTTGGTAGTGGCAAAGTTTAAACACACCCAGCTTTCTGAAACCAAAATCACATGAAGTGATAATGTGACCAATATGCGTGTCTGACTTTTCAACCCCAAGCCTGAGTCACCATATACAGCAAAGCACGACATGAAGCTCATGCTTGTGCTTCTGAAACTAGGAGTGCTGAACCAGATGCCTGGAGTGCTTCACCACCCAGAGCAGGAAAAGCCAGACCCTTTTTCTCTCTAGCGCACATCCTCAAAGCCAAGGCCCAGACCCACGGTGCTCCTCATGCAGTGCAGCAAGGCAGCTTCCACTGTAAAGACTAACCACTCACTCACAGATTTAAGAAAATCAAAATTCCTCCAAAACAATAATCTCAGCTTGAATGACATAAGTTGCATCCATAGCCTCCAGTCAACTGCAGCCAGACCATGGGGGTTCATCCCATGTCACTTGTGCTGATGTACCTGATGGTACTCAGTAAAGGCACTTATTTACTGAGCCCATCAGGATGCAGAGCAGCACACACTGTACCTGGCTGGGAATGGATAACGATACAGGAGCAGCATCTGTTTGTACTCTTCCCTTGAAGATCTAGTGCAAGATAAGACTATAAACAGATCATAAACTAGACATAAACAGATCAAGCACGCTAAAGCTGTGGTCAGTGCTTAGGCAAACTTAGAATAGCCCAGTGCCTTGCAAAACATGCCCACATCAGACACTGTTGGTGGAATAGCAAGCACCCTCACCCAATAGGCCAAATTCCCACCCACAGCAAAACACCCAACACCTCACATGGGGATCCAACCCCTGCGCACTTTTCCTATGGTAGATGAAATAAAAACAGCAGCACACAGCTAAGTCTCACAAAGAATTACAAATTTATAATATTACCACAAGCTCTACTATTCAAGAGCTCCTGTAGCCTTTTTCTTCCCATTAAATAAGCCCCAGAATCACTTGCATAGGCAGGTAATTATTAAATTCACCTACATCTGTAGTGATTTCTGCCATGATCTGCAAGGTGTAGAGCTTTATTAGAATTCCAGCTGCTTTCACATTGGTGAGGATTTTCAGTTAATCCTCACCAAGATTTTAGGGTATGTCTGTAGTGCATTATGAGGCACAGTCCAGCTGTGCCAGAGGAAGCATTTGGCTACAGCTTTCTGGTAAATGATTTTCTTCTCAGTCAATCGCTTCATGATTGTTCCACCATTTCACTGCCAAATTACTGTGCAGAACTCATTTGATAAGACTGAGCATGCAGAAGCGCTCCTGTCAAAACAGCTAGAGAGCCTGAAAAGGGACATACTTAACGTTTTCCTCTGTGGTCTGGGACAGTGCGTGTGACGTTAATGGCGTGAACAATCAAAGCAAAATACTCGCTGGTGAAACTGTCAATATTTTTCACATAAAATAGAGCCAGAGTAAATTTGCACCAGACTGACGCTTTGTATCACATGGCTGTGGCATTTCTGATGTGAGCCAGGGAGCCCTGAAATTGGATTTGCTGTACCTTGCACCAGATGGGGCCTCAGAGTCTGCACTGAACAAGAAGTGTTCATCCATCACTTCCCTTTGGCCTGACTGCCAAAGACAAGACCTGGACCCATACTCTCCCTTATAAACTCCACACAGGGAAGTGTGGAAAACAAACCATGCGAGCACCACCATATTGAAATGCTATTTTCCACAGCCCTCTAGTGCCTGTTCTGGTAACAGCTATTCATTAGGCAAGATACCTGCTCCATCTGTGCTGGTTACAACTGTTAGGCTTGTGCCGCTCATGCAGACAAACCTGAGCTACCCAAAAAAACCCTAACAGAGCAGCTGTGGGCTTCATTTCTCCTTTGCAAAAAGCAAACCTCCTTTTAGAGTGTCTGCATCTGTAGTAATTTCTTAGGACATTTTCCAGTGTTTGCAGCACTTAATGTTTTTCACCACAGCAATAAAACTGTCCTAAGAGATCTTGTAAAGTAATGTGAACTCAATCATAAGCAAGGGTAACAAAGCCAGCAAAGCACAATGCACTGTACTTGCGGTGCTGCTGGGAGAGTGAAATCAGAGTGATTCAGTTGTATTCCTCCAGTCCTTACATTCCAGTAACACAGCCCAGAGAGTTTAATATTTGAGGCACACAAAAAAATCACATTGTAATGTGGAACAATACAAAGATGGTAACAGATATTCAAAAGGTTATTCATGAGGAAAAACTCACCAATATAGATGCCTCCACTAGGAAACACTAAGGCAACCACCAGCAGGGAGCAATCTCCAAGAGATGCTGCCATAGTGGTGGTCAGCCCTTAAATGAGGTCTAGAGGAGATGGAGTCAAGCTCCACCCCTTCCAGGAGCACAGCTCAATTACTCTCACCTGTGCTCCCACAGCTGACCCCACACTTGCCTCAGCTGATTAATCAGAGGTTCAGGCTGTGATTACCAATTTCCCATACATGCATCAAATGTATTTTTCTGACAATCCTGAGAGATGTGTGAATGTGACATCAGCGCTGTTTAGAAAAGCAGGAAAAGTAAAGGGAAACAAAGAAGTGTGCTGAAGTAACAGACCTTGCTTGGTGCCCTCAGACCAGCAGATTGCCATTTACTCTAGTGAATGACCCTTCTTCAAATCCTTCACCTCTGGCTAACTGCTGAGCTGCTCCTCCCAAAGACATTTGAACCCACCAATGTGAAATGCAAATACCCATTTTGCAGTGTCCACGAAACTCACATTTTCTGCCTTCCTGTATCTCACAACATATTTTCAGCAGTTCTATAAGATCCTGCTTGTGATTAGAAAGGTTATTACATACCATAAGAGCCATCTGATATATTTATTAACCTCCATTAAAATGGAAATTGAGAGACTAGTCATATTCATATCATTATAATTAGTACAGCATTTCCACAGCCATAACCACATAAATCAGACATCAATGAATGGCTGTTAGCATCACAAAATACTTGCCCTTAAGCCCATGAAGTATAGATAGACAAGAAGCAGGAAGCTTTAAAACAAATGAGCTACAAAAAAAAAGAAATCAAAAGTGAATCTTTATCTTCAGGCATAAATTTCATCACAGCTGCATATGGTTAATACATACAAAAATGACTCCTTTTACCCACATGCATTTTCCAGTGCAAAGTTCCTTAGCAAAAATATTTGATGCCATAGCTGGGTAGGGCAGGAGTTTCTCATTCGCAGATCACACACTGCATCTGTTTAGAGCCCAAAAATATGCACTAAGCATGTTTACTCATTTTACATTTTGAAAAACAGACCTACTGCTAAACCAGGTTCCTAATTGCAAGTTTAATAGAATGGGTCTCTGGGGAAGTTAGAAAAAGCATCAACAGCTCCTGGGAGCTTATGGAGATTGGAGTCCTCTTGTGGCAAAAGGTAGAGGAAAATTGTCAGCAAATGATGACTGCTGAAAGCTGGGGCCCTGCATGGGAGGCTGCATGAATCACAAGTGCAGGGAATATCAGCTTTGCAAAGACTTCCATGTCACACTGCAGAGCATAAAAGCAGCAGTGTGAAGGTTTCACAGCTGGCAGTGGGCAAGCATCAAAAGGAACAGAATGCCACCTTGTTTTGATACTGCAGGCTGTGCGTCTGTTTACTTATCAACTCCTGTCTGTTACTCTGTGTTCCCTGCTGAGATTATGTTTTTGGCAGTTTTTTTCCTCTCTGTCAGTAAAGGTAATTTTTTCCTGAGTGTTTCAACAGTGAGAACTTTTCTTTTGGCTAATATATTCACTGTGCAGTGCTGTAGAGCTGCTCCTGTCCTTCTTCCTGACAGTCTGCTGCTGAGCTGGGTGAATAATGCAGTTCTACGATCTTGTTAAGATCTAGCTGCTTTATATTCCACCTTTTCTACTGCCTTGTTTTCCTACCTTCAACGGTCCCTAGAGTTCAGCTTAGATGGCCTTGCACGTGAATTATGGATGTTGGTCATGTGAGCACTGTGATCCTGTCTGGAGCAATATTAGAGAAGACAGAGGAAATAAATAATCTAACATTCTTTCTTTACCCACACACTGTGGTCAGAAAATTTGGGCAAAGTGGTTATCTGGTATGGGATTTCACCCAATGGGCTAAGATTCCAGAAGGCTCACAAACCATTCACTGTTCTGCTGGTCCAGTGAAAGAGGGTTTCAGGAACCAATTTCCAGTGATAGATTGAAGTAAAGGCTTTGGAGGCAGTTTTGAAGACCTGTCTGTAGCAAAATAAAAGATAACAAATGTTCTCACGTGCTTTGTGTTCTCTGTATGACCTCATGTACCTGGATAGGTAGGTATACACCGCTTGAGGTTTAGCTGTGACTACCTAAGGTCTTCACTTCTTATTGCTCACATGATATCTGCTCAAATCAAGCACCACAAACTTATTTTGTTTTCCACTAAGTGACAAAGATCACAAATTATTCTGAATACCTCCATTATGGCCTTGGTGTAAGAAAAAAATAAATCAAAGAGAGCTTGCTAACCATCAATTTGCTTCTGGAGGCCTGGGTAGTAACTAACTGCAGCCTGACAGGCTGAGCTGATTTGGTGAGCAAGGTTCCTTCTGTAGTTTGCAGCAGGCAGGGAAGCAGCTGGGACATCCAGGATGTGACAAACTGTCCAGTGAAATTTGGGCTAGATTTCAAAGCCCTTGATAAATATGACATGAAACCAAATTGCTATTCAAAAACATTCCAGTATCTCTTGCTCTTGGTAATGATTGAAACTTATTGCTAAGCAAACCAGCTGATACAAAGATCCTTAGAGGATATAGCTAAAATATCCACATATGTGTTAATACCTACATACACACAAACATACATGTAGATGGACTCTGCATGGCTGAATCTTATTGGAATACCCTCACCATTATGGATAGCTGAAGTGTTTCTGGATAACAGATTTCTGCAGCAGCTCGTGGGAAATATCCAAAGTCAAACTTCTAAAACTTCCAGTTTTTGGTTTTTTTTATTTGCTTTTCTGTCTGCACCAGATAAACTTTGGAACAGATGCTAACAAGCTTAACCTGGCTGAACTGAATGCTGTTGTCAAACAGGAAGCATTACAGGGAGGAAAAACATAAACACATATCTTTATAAAAGATACAGGCACACAGGTCTTCACATAGGCAAGTAACAGCCTCCCTATGGCTTTTTACTGACTGAGCAGCACTCCCTCCATAGATACATGTGGATCTTGGCAGACACTCACAGCTTCATCCTGCTCCATTCATTACTTCATCAGAGAGGAGCATTTTGATTTGCAGATAACTGAATCTAATGCCTGACATCCACCATATGCTATTGATCTGGAAGTCACAAAGACAGTCACCAGTCTGATCTATGGGTAGCATTGCAATAACACTGCATCATTTTCTGAAGTTTGTGGCTGCTTCTAAACATTACAGAATGTGTTTGTTCTCATACTTGACCCCTTCCATTTTGCCTGACTCGTGACCCATTCTCACAGCCAACTCATCTTTAATAAATCATGGAATCTCTCATCACCTCTTTCTTGCTCTGATCTCTGAAATCAATTTTTGTATACATCTGTGATGAAGCAAAAAGTCTTCTTAACTGTTACACTTAATTTTAAGAGTTCTTTTCTATTGCTTGTGCCTTCCATGAACAGGACAACTCAACTTGCCACAGAACCTTAAAGGATATCAGGAAATGAAAGAGTATGACAATATTTTCTGCTGCTGTTGAAGGAAAGCTGACTTATTGCTTTGTCTGCACGGAGGGCTACCAATATTTTTTCCTTCTTTTGCTGTAGACAGGGAGACTGGTCCAGTGTTTCTGTCATAAATTAATTGTAGAAGTAAAATGCAGAAGAGTAAAGCCTCAAAGAAAGATCTTCTTCCACTTAACTGATCTGTATCAAAGCCTACGCTCTGAATTATAGACCAAGAATGAAACATGTGAAGGTTTGTTTCAGAACAAAATTTCTGTTTCTTTTATACCACTGAGAACTTGATTTGATCCCACAGCTACTGACCAGGTCTGTACTATTGAAGTCCAAACACAAAGGCAGTCTTGTAGAGGATGGCTAGATTTAGCTACTATTTTAGTCTTGAAACTGTGGAATAATAGCCTGGGAAGTATGAGGTCACTGGAGAGAACTGTAGATATTTACTCCGTCACTTCACAAATATAATAATTCGTGTTCCAGCTGTTCTCAGACCTAAAGACTTTAGCTGTCCCACTGGTATTTATAACATCTCCTCCACTCATATAGTGAAATCGGGCCTGCTGTGTGCATGGCTTTCTCACCCTACCAGTACATTAGCAAGGAAGAAAAGATCTGCAGGGCTAAGCTGTTGGTACTGAGGATGCAATATCCACACTATTTGCATTTCAGAGGGTTGGCTTTGGAGGAGCTCTGATCTTGTACTATCAAGTGAGAATCCATCAGCAGCTACAGCGAATTAGGTATGCTCCTAGAGTACATCTCCCCATACTGTTTCACTGACAGGGAATCCAGATTTGTGTACTCTGAGGCTGATAAGGCTGTGAATCAAAGAGCAGTAAATAAAGATGATCAGGAGATTTACCTTAAAATCACATTGCTGATCCATCTAAAAAACAGAGGGATGTATGTGAGATGTGAGCAGGGTGCTGACTGAAGAGATAGTGATGGAAAAATATACTGCTGACGTCTAAATACGCAGATTTTAGAATAACGTCACCTTATCCATTGACTGTTAATTGTTCCCTAGCTTTGCACAAGAAAGCACATTGCTTAGTTTTTCTATCACACACTCCCTTGATTACCTTGTGGGAAGGATCAGAGTCCTCATTCCTAGTTCATGTCACAGGGATGACAACAGCTGTAGGACACCAATGGAAGCAGAACCTATATCCTGGGTACCCTATTCCCAGACACCTCCTGAATATCTACTGAGAGCAAGCTTAGAAATGGGGCAATAGCTGCTTTCTTCAATCAGCCACTGTACTAAGGCAGTTTTATGCTACAGTTTGGAAGATGAATTAAGCTTTTAATTTCATGATAGTGAAACAGGGATTAAAAGTGGGACTGACTTCTCTGGATGTTTTTCTATAACAGCAATCCATGACAAATGTACCATAGATTTGAACAAGTGTTATTTGTGGTTATGAAGAGCTTGAAATTGTAATAAATATACTAAGAAATGAAATGTGTTAAAGTGTTACTACTTCTTTTAATAACTGCACAACTTAGGACTAGAGGAGTAATGTTGGTCACGCAAATCCAAGTGAAACCACAGCTCAAGACCATCAATGATTTATGCTACCCAGAACAAGAGATATCCTGGGACCCTGTGACATGCAGTTATTTCTTACCCCACTTCCCAGTAGATGCCCACGTACAAAACAGAGAGCAGAAAAAACAAAAAGGGGAAAAAAAAAAAATTAAAAAAAAAATTCCTTAACTGATTTCAAGAGGAAATAAATAATTATCTTTAAACATGAGCTAACTTTGCAGTATCTTGCAAAAGTATCTTAAGCAGCCCTTGGCCAAAGGATTACATGGATTTTTTTTAATTTTTTTTTTTTCCTAAGAAAAGTAGAATCCAAATAAAACTTGCTGGGCATGGTGCCACATTAAAATCCTAAAACTCAGCCCATTTTCATCAGAGCTGTGCCAAGCATTTCAGCCAGCTTGTGGTTTTGCAGTAAAACTCTGTGCTCCTCAAAACTCCATCAAAATTTCTTGTGAAGCCAGATGAAACCAGCCAGAAAGCTATTAGGAGGTCCATATCAGCAGAGACACATAGACAGGGCTTTGAGATCACTGTCAGCTAAGGGTTTGGAGAACATTCTGTATTTCTTTTCTTCACCTGAGAAGGATGTGTGGAATTTGGACCACTGGATTATGTCAAATGACTTGGCAAATTTTAGAGATATTCAGGTAGAACAGTTTTCTCTCCTTCTGAATATGTGCCGCTTCTTACAAATCCACTCATAAATGTACACAGTGTATTTGCGAGCAGATGTTGCTTTTCACAGAATTTCAGAGCTATCATCTGTGATGAATACTAAATAGTTTCAAAAAACCTATTTTGCAAGCTAGTACCAAGTATAGAGCCCAAAAGAGGGAGGGGGGCCTGGTGAAGAAAGTAAGATCCTCATCAGACCTGGTCCTGCTGCTGAGCTCTGCTACTGTATTTCTCTGTGCCAGATGTTACTGGCTCATAGCTGTTCACATGCAAAATGGAGCTTTTCCCAAATATTTTTTAATTACATTTCAAACTCTCGACATCAGTGGGTTCTTGCCCACCACATCTAGAACTGTAATTACTCCTATTCAGATAAAGAAATAACATTTTGTTTCAGTAATGCATGTTGTCACTTGTAGAGAGAAATGTAGTCACTGACTTGTTCTCCTCTATCATTTTTTGTGGGTTTATTAGATTTTTTCTTATAGAAAACCAAGGTATTTCTAAAAGTACCAGTGTGTTTTTAGAATGGAAGATTTTTTCTCAAATTAAAGGATCTGTAAAGTAGTAATGCTGTGCCTAGAGAAATGAAAAATCAGTCAGAAAAGAAGTCTCTGTTTCTGTGTTCAATCTGTTGACTGCCTAGGGAAAAGGAACAGACCAACAAACATAACAAATAAACCACCAACAAAGGTCTTCCTGTGCCTTTTTTAGCAAGAGAGACTGGAAGATATACCCTGCATAAGGTAATGCCAAAAAGATAATGCTAAGAACTGGTGGTAATTTCTCGTTCCCATCCTTTTTAACAGAAAGAAAAGCTTGCTTGGTATGGGAATTGGGTGCCTGTTAGGGGGAGCCTGGGGGTGGAAATGCAGGGGAGCACTGGCTGGGGAGAGAACAGACTCAGTTCTTACCCAAAGCACAGGTAAATATCATTGGCTCCAGGAGACACAAAGGATTAGATATCTGGCAGTTGCTTGGCAGACTCTTAGATCTTGTAAAAGGAAATTCTGTTTTGTTAAAGCAAAAAGGGACCTTTCTAAACACAGAGAGAGTATAAATAGGCTTCTGTGAGCTTGTCTGTGGAGATTTTAGTTATACTGGTCTAAGTAAATGAGTTGTGTTAGACCAGAGTGGACATTCTGGTATTAGCAGAAAATTGCATTTTGCTGGGATAGCTAAATGAATTCAAGCAGCAACACAAACCAAAAAGGGCAAGCCTTGATTTCAGACACAGAGTGCCCTCTTGGGAAGTAGTTCTGGTTTAATTACAGAGGTTGAAAGTGTCTTCTTTTCCCTTTCTCTTACAACTATCCCAACTCGATAAGCCATGTTTGAAGAGAGATGGAACTGATTGCTTTGCTTTATAATATTCCCCTTCACTCGAACAGATGCCAAGTATTCTGACAAGTACTGCAATTACAATGCCAGTAAGCATTAACCATCTCACTACTCAAGAAACCACAAGAAATTCAAAGGACTAAGGGACAAGGACATGCAGAAACTTTTCCCAGAATAACAGGCTTGCAAAGCTGCAGGCATACACAGGACAGATGTTTAAATATATTTAACCTGTAAGGAATTGGGGAAGTGGAGTTCTGGAAGACATGGAGGTGGGCCCAGCTTTCAAATCCTACAAAAATAATATTCTTGTTAACGTGATCATCTTTTGTTTCCAGTCCTGATGAAAAAAAAAAAAAAAAGAATTTTGAAATCACCAAAGTAGCTGATTCTGACTTTTGAAGGAACTGTATGAGAAGTTTCCTCCGAGGATTTCAGAGAATAATTGCTGCCAGTTTTTTAAGCGTATTGTGATGGAAAAAGCAAAATTGCAAACTCTGTGAAAGCACGTAGATACAAAAGGCATACACTACCAACTCGGACTGAATACAGCTGTCCTCTACCCCTGCTTTTCCAGAGCCACCACAAGTCCCAACAGGTTCACCGAAAGGAGGGCAGTTAGTAACTCCATTTCAGGATGGCAGAAACAGTTACCACTGAAGGATACAAAGACTGTGTGTATTAACAAGCACGTCTGTTTTCTGCTACAGATGCTGCAGCCCTACTTTCCCAACTGTGCATCACCAACATGGTGACAACAAAGCCAGCAGTGCTTGCACATGCAAACCAACATTTTTAAACTCATACTGCTTAGACTAAGCTGAATAGGCTCAGCTCTCTGCGTGTCAGGCCTCACGAAATGCATGTGAGGTTGGACAAAAAACAGTGCAAACAGGACAGTCCTTTCAGCACCTTCAGTAGAAATGGTTGCGCTGGAAACAATTTCAAGTTCAGCCATGCAGATTTAGAAATGCATGTTAAGGAAACACCTCACTGTAGCCTTCATGTTGGGTGGATATGGGCATCTCAGCTCCTGCGAGCACTTGTGTAACTTTAAAAAATTACATAGAGTCAGACACAAAGCAAAATAACTACTCAAAGTGAGAGTCTCAGCACACCAAAAATTTGCTTACAGAAGTAAATCTCATCTTCTTCAACAAAACTCCTAGAAGGAACATGGCTGCTCCCTGCAGTAGCTGTTTGACAGGCACTACACACACACTCATTTAGTGACTACACATTCCTACACACAGAGCTGCTTTTTGGCGCATATTTCCAAACAGGAAGGCAAATCTTTAATAGAAGGAGGAAGTGAGGTGGAAGGGCAAACCAGAGACAGATGAAGTTTACTAAAAAAATCACCTAACATACAAGTGCAAGTGAGTTTGCAGAGAAAATCAAGCATTCTCATGGTATTTCACGCCTATTGATCCCATAAAGGCAGGCACGGTGATTGTTCTTGACTTAAGAGTCTGGCTACCACAAGGTGTGCAAGACCAGCTAAGAAAAAACAACTCAGCTACTCATTGAGTACTCTATGAAAATCTAGGAACTCTAGATGGAAAAGGCCTTGTAAGTCAGCCCACATTTTCTCTGAGTGTTCAGAATCACACATGCATTTAACTCTTCTTTCTTTTTCACACTCCATTTCTAGTGATAAATGCTTATGTTCTGGATGGATGAAAGCTGAAACAGATGGTTGTTTTTTTTACTTACAGTGCCATTCTGATAACCCTGAGCTAAGGCTGAAATCCCTAACAGAACATGGGGAATACAGGTGAACCAACTCTTACCGATTTTATTTCAGTGGATAATGATGCATGAGGATATGTTATCTCCAAGCTAATCTGCCAAAGGAAAGATTAAGTGGCAACATTCCAGCACTGAGACCTACAACTCTCATCTGCTAGAGTATCTTAATGTGTGACCACTCATCTTTTAAGCAGGATGTCACTATGTATACACCATTATGTTATTAAAAATAGGGTTTTCTAGGTTATTTTCATTGTAGCAACAGTAGCAAAGTTTCTTATATATTCCTATGAGTTTGCTGCTGTCTCTACCATCAGAAGTACTTGCAGCTACTGTGTGATTTAACTGTGGAAGAGGAAGCTATGAGAAACATTTCAGTTTTCACTTATTTGAAAAGTTGAGTGGCTTCTATCTAATGCATAGATGATCATTTTAGAGAATTTAGAACTATCTTTACATTCCTTCCCCGAGACTTTGAAAGTCCTTTTGAATGATGAACCTTGCCCAGCACTGTAAGACAGCTTCTGGTGGGGTGGTATCCATCTGGTAATGAAATTTTCTACACTGTATTTTGTGTCATGGCCACGTCTGTTGGCAGGAGAGGTTACTCCAAGATGTTGTGTCTTAATTTATAGGCAAGGTAAACCAACCCAGCAGAGACCATTTAATTGGAAAAAGGGGAAAGGACCACAAAGAGTGAAGAACTTGCTAAATATGCACCAGCTCAGTACTTGACATATCAACTAAACTTTTTCTTCTTTTTTGTCCCTGAAGACTCTCATTACACTCTTTAAAGTGCATGGACCTGGTCACCCAGTTCATTACACTGCCTCAGACAGCAGCAGATATTTCAGTGCCAATGATAGGTAACGCTAATAAATAACACCAAAGCAATCAGACACAGAATGTGTACAAAGTCGCTGAGGTCTGTGTGGAAATACTTCAAGTCTGCTGACAGGCTCACCAGGGACAACTTCCTTACAAAAAGATGGCTTCCTTAGAAAGTGGTATCATCTTTCCACACAGAAAGTCCCAGCTCTTCCTCTCTTCCTTAGGAATAGGCCTGAAAACCTAAATTTTGCAAAAAGAAAGATTGTGCAAAAATCATGATGGTGATGGTATATAACACATTGAGGTGACAGGTATAAATTGAAGAGAAAGACTGATGTATTCCTTTAAGATATGTTTAAAACAAACAAACAAAATAAGCATTTCCAAAACCATGAACCTCTTCCTGCCTCCTCTCAAGAATCAGTCAGTTTTGTTACAGATGATAATATGATTTCACTGAGAAATAACACAGAATTGGCAATTTCCAGGTGTTCATCCTGTGACACAAAAATCCCCAGGTCTTCAGTCCTTGTGTAGCTTCTTGCATCTCTCTCTCCCGACTGATTTTAACCATCTTCAGGCTTCTACTTCATGAATTTGCTATTAAGACCCCATTTCCTTTGCTTGTACAAAACCTGTACCTTTCCTGGCTCTTCAGTGACACCTTCTGGGACAAGAAATTAGCAAGGCAATCTTGGGTTTTCTGCAGCTCTTTCTACCTATGCAGAAAAGCCAAGGCAGATATCTAGGAGTTAGTTCCCAAGAAACAGTGAGCATAGAAGAAACATTTCACCAAGTGCACTGCTCTGCCTGTATGCAGCATCCTGAAACACAGGATCTCTCCAGAGACTGAGCAGGTGATGAGCCCCAGATGGCCACAGATTTATAAGATTTCACTTTTCCCAGCACATCTTCATTACTTGAAATTGGTGACTTGGGGGGAGGATGTCATGGTTGAAGAGCTAGATCTTCCCAGTAAAAACAACATAGATTAAAGTGGAAGTCCATGTTAAAACATTTAATACTTAGTGAGAGTAACCTCAGCTTTTTTTTTGACAGCAAGTTTTAGATGAAGCTGTGGTGTGGACCCAGAGGTGCAATACTCGCATTTCCCTGCAACAAAATGTACTGTAAAGAGCTGTACAACCGCTCCTACTCCAGTGCAACCCTGGCTGCAGAACACAGGGACAAACAGGGAGGCTGTCCCTAACTTCAGAGAAAAAACACCTCTCCATCTATACTCAGGGGAAGTGTGCTGGGAAGATGAGCACTGTGTTCCAAGCAGAGTATTTACTCACTGAATGTGCTCGGTCTTAGATCTTACTAAGGAGTATCTTGAGCATTCATGCATGTACACTCAGGTGTTTCTTCTGTTCTAATTTTCCTATGCGCATTACTGTATCTCAAGTAAATTTACCTTTAATCATACTGTGTGCCATCGATGACATACATGGTACTTTGAGGCATTTTCAGTCTGTCTGTCCTGCATCATTTATTGATGTATAACACAGTATCAAAAAAGGCACCCTGGGTGTCAGTTCTTCATGCCTTGTGCAGTTACTGAATGTTTTGCCAAATTAACATATAGTGGATAAAAAAAAAATAAATTCAAATATTTAAGCTTGCACTCTAAGTTGGTACACAGCTTGTTTCCAGCTGACTAAAAAGTAAGCAAAAAGAAAAGGATATCAAGCAGTAATGCAATGCTGACACAGATACTGCAGGCCAGACCCAAACGTATGGGGGGGGGGGGGGAGGGAGGAAAGGGGACAAGCCTGACTTCTTTCTCAGGGAAGATAATATATGGGAAACCATAGAAAGCTTTTCCTGAGTACTGTGTTCTTTCAGTACATCAGAGCTTATCTATGTATTTGACCACAGTTTGCTGTCACCCATTCTTTCAGGCTTAGAAGACAAATAGCTATAGCACACAAATTGTAAACCTTTCTGATAATAAGAATGCTCTGCAACAATGTTTTCTGGATTTTTCACTTTAGAGAGACATGATCTTCTGATTGTACTTCTCTAGTTCCACTACAGCAAACTGACCCAAACTGAGGCCCCCAGTACTCCAGGTTATTTCTGTACAAACATAGAATGAAAGCACCCCTTGAGAGCAGAACATTTCCAATACAACACACTAGCATTTGACCTCTCTAAAAATTGCTGTCAGTTGTCCTTAAGGGCTCTCTACACCTTCTAGAGATCTCTGAGCAGGAACATTTGTCATAGGCTGCATCCTGCATTGTCTCTCTGGAAGCCCTGGCTCCCTGAAGATCAACAGCTACTGATGAGCTCCAGAGGAAGACAAGACTGAGGTCCAGTCTCAGAGACTCTTGCCCCACACTTCAGAATCCTTACCCTCAAAACCAGGTTGTCCTTTCCATTTGCAAATTAACTTTTGCAAATGACTCAGGTGTAAAGTTACTAAAGGGACTGTGTATGCTCAGGTACAATGTGCCTCAGCCAACAGGGCAAGGAAGTTTGGGGCTTAGGAAGGAAAGAGTATAACCAGATAAAGTAGGCTAAACAGCCTCCAGTCACTCTGGACCCAGTGAAGTGTGAGCCACTTTGCCATGTGACTACAAATGCATATTCTGATGTACTCATATTTTAGGCACTCTTTGTGGAGTTACTATCAAATAACTCAGGCGCAAAGCACTGAGACTTGGGGTAGAATTACAGCTGCACTCAGTGCAACATACCTTGCACTGCAGCAGAGAGCCTGATTTATACCCTTTTAGGATAACATTTGCCACTGAATATCACTGTTCAATAGAGAATGCAGTGTGGTTTTAATATACTTCAAGATAAATGGTGAATGAATTACCCTGATTACCACAGACTAGTGACTTCTGGGTGAAGGTTATCTTTATTTTCTTCACTGTTATCGACTCTGAGGGATTGTAGACCAATCTGGCATCCCCATATCTTATAATAAGACATTACTTACTAGACTGGAATAGTCACAAAGCCAGCTAGATCCTCAGCAAAGCACCAGCCCTAGAAATGAATGGGAAAAATTCATTCACTCTGGGCTTCACTCAAGTCTTGGCTGCTTTACTGTGACTGCCAGCAAGAGGGCCTCTTCCCACTAACAGCATGATTGCAGGACAGGCATTCTAGAAATAGTGTGTTAGGAAGAACTGTCTGTTTTTCACTGGTCAGCCACAGCTCAGTCGACCTATCAGGCTGCACACACAGGGCTGTGACTATGAAAACACTGGAGCTGTGAAAATCCCATAAAATACTTCAACACCTGAGTGCCACGAAAGCTCAAAGGTTTTGGGCTCCCCTTGTTACCCCATGCCTTTGCATCAGAGAAGGTGGCTGCACTCATGAGAGATGAACAGAATTCACCAAGATCAGGCTGGTCGTAAATGCTCTCATCTCCAACTGTGAGGCCTGAAGAAACCTAAAGATTTAAGGCTTGAAAATGCCTCTTAATGTCATTATTTTTCCAAAAAATATAACAACAAAACAGGTAAAGTTAAACAGAAGTTCTGCAGTAGAAGCAGGAATTCTGAAGTAGTAGCAAAACTGCTCTAACATCTACTGTAGGTCTAGTGAGACTGCTAAGGAAAGATGGATGGTGTACAGATTAGAGTTACTGGCATAAGTTTTGGGACAACAGCATAGCTGTGGAAATCACCATTGTCAAATCTTTGGAAATCCATAAAGAAGATATACTTTTAGTACAGGGAAATGTGAAAAAGAAGAGGAAATGGGAAAAGGAATTTCACAAAATAAGTCTTATTTTATACATATTTGTAGGTTCGATTTTCCCCTTGCACAAACCAATGACAAAGTCATTTTCAACTGCATTTCAAATACAAATTTAGCTTCAAGTAGAGGCTTAATTCTGACTGAAATAAAAATGAGTTAAATCACATTTCTGTATTTATGCCTAATTCACAAATCTGCTAAGGCTCTCACAACTACACTGTTCTGAAATAAGTGGAAAAAGACAACATCAGATACTTCAGGGTGAAAAAGTAATTTGCTACTGCCAGAGAGGGCAAATGATGTTATCTTTTACCAAGAAATTACATTGCCCTATTTTATGACAAAGAGAATTTGTCTGCTTGGTCATTTCTTGCTTGGGTTCCCATCAGCTGACAATGTCTCTACAAGAGTCACAGGGCAAAATACAGCCCCAAATTCTTAGGGAAAAAGTTAAAATGCAGCCAGTTTCACAAATAAATGCAGCAGCTAATAATTGCTAAGAATTATTCAGGCTTACCAGATTTTTTTAGACTGTTATTTCTGTATAATGTCAGAACGAACATTGCATATCTAAACCCTAAATACCACAATTCAGCAAAACAATTCCATATGTGCTTCAGTCTCTCTGAAGTGGAGCTTAAATTAGACAATGCTTTTATGAGGGGGTTTATGCCCTAACATTGCTCATTTCAGTGAAGAACAACACACCAACTTCTAGAGCTTACAAGAACTAGAGTAACATCTAGGGAATCCACATTAAAGAAGAATGTATAAAAATAGTCTTTGAATATATATAAAGATGTGTATTCAGAGACACATACATATTCAAAGACAATTTTAATACTAACATCTGCTACAAACCACAGTAATTCATGCCAACATCATAGATAGAAACATAGATAATTGCACAATGTTTAAATTGTCCTGAAAGTAAAGAACACAGAAAAAGATCCCCTACTTGTTTCAGATCTATTTCCCAGTGGAATGCTGACAGAATCAGCACACCAGAAAGTTCCTTGGTAATGCAGTGTGATGTCCTCACCTTTATTTTCCTTTCCTGTGCTATGATTTGTCGCTCTTCAATCAAGAAATCAACTTCGATTTTCCAAACTAGAAAATTCCTTTTCAGCTTTCTTCAGGAAAAAGAAAGCATGCACCAAAACTCTTCCCATATTCACATGATTTTAGAAATGACATCAGCTTCACGTGTTCAGCCAATGCTACACTGGCTGAAGACCCATGCTGAACACACTTCCTTCAAGTCCCATCCCACAGACCTCTGTCCATCAATGCCATGCTCCAGGGGGGCCATCTCTTTGTCATCTGTTTGGGTTCCATTTATCATCAAAGAGCTGCTTGGTGTAGCTTACCTCAGTAAAACTGCACAGATGAGAATTGGCTGGAGCTGCAAGCCACTCAGCCACTACTGCAAGCTTCTGCGGGGTGTCCAGCACCTCTGGTTCAGTACAGAATCACCAAGGTTGGAAAAACCCTACAAGATCACCCAGTCCAACCATCCACAAATCATCGATAGTTCCCACTAAACCATGTCCCTCAACACAACATTCAAACGTCCCTTGAACACCTCCAGGGTTGGTGACTCCACCACCTCCCTGGGCAGCCCATTCCACTGGCCTGACCACTCATTCAGAGAAGTAGTATTTCCTAACATCCAGCCTAAATCTCCCCTGGTGCAGCTTGAAGCCATTTCCTCTAGTCCTACCACCAGTTACACAAGAGAAAAGGCCAACCCCCAGCTCACTACAACCTCCCTTCAAATAGTTATAGAGAGCAATAAGGTCTCCCCTGAGCCTCCTCTTCCCCAGACTGGTAAGTTCCACAGGCAAGTGTGGAACATTTGAAGCTGAAAGGTTTCAATAAATGCTAAGTAAAACTGCCTGCAGGCTGCTGGCCTGCTTCTCCTTCCCAGGAGGAGAAAAACATTGTGCTTAACCTTTTCTGGATGCAGCACAGCCTAGTCCAGTGCCCTGCAGAGAAATAGAACAAAAACAAAAACAGGAGACAGCTGGGCCAGAAACACTCCAGAAATTACTAGTACAGAACTTGGACAAAGCTTCCATCCTTGAAGCTGGCACTGCATTGGATGACTTTGCTAGGAAGACTCTGGGGGTTAGAGCTCACCCTGAGCCCAGGAATGATTTAGAAGAATGGAAGAAAATGTATGATATATGTCTTTTGGCTGCCAACTGGGATCTGGACTCAAGATTCATTCAGCATGGGGCTGCACAAGAGCTGGAAATGAAAGAGAGAAATGCTTTCTATCTGATAAATTGACTACACATTCTTTCTTCTTTAATTTTTTCTCTTGGTCACCAGACTTGCCATGGGTGACCACCACAGCTCACTTTAGGCCAACTTTTTAATAGCCATTTTGGCTATCTCAGGTCTTCAGGAAAACAATCTGAATGAGATTTTAAAAACCAAACATCAAAACAACAGCAGGGGCAGGTGCTGCACACACATCAATGTTTCTGCCTTGTAGGATGCTCATCTTATAGAAATTCCCACACAGAGGGAACCTGCACCTAAAGGCATCCAGAGCCAGGGCCCTGCTGGAAGGCTAGAAGGGAAGGTTTGGGAGATTTGTAAGCTTCGTGTCAGCCTTAGGGCTTAACTGAATGTCAAAATACAGAGTGCTCTCCTTTTCCATACAGCTCTTTTTCCCCTGAAGGAGATTTTTATAGAGGGAATATTATTGCAGACCCAAAGACACAGACTAGCACAAATAGCAGCTAATGTAACTAAACATTAAAAATAGTAAAAAAATAAATAAAAAATAAAGGAGATCCCAGTGCTACCAATGATACAATTAGATAGCTGTCACAGGGGGTTGATAACAATAGACACCTTCCAAGAATAACTCATCATGCTTTCAAGAGATATGTCTTTTCACCAGCTTAAAAGAAGCTTCAAGATAAATGAGAGCAGAGCAAATTAGTGGCGAACATAATGCAGTCACTTAATATTCTTGGCATTGATTCCTTTTCATTAACTGGAAGCACTTTATACTTCCACAGAGAGATTTTCCTCCTTCCTCAGGTAACTGACTATAACAAAAATATCCCTAAAGGCTTCACCCCTTGGAGCTTACCTCTTGATGTATTTCCAGAACTATACTTCACTGTACTTATTATCCAACAGGATTTTATAGAAATTTTAGTACCAAGATGATGATGTAACTAGTTTTTCTGCAGGCTTGAAGCAGCTCATTTACCTTCCACACCATCCAATAAAACTGCATTGCAGTCCTCTTGTCCATCTAAAAGAGTGGTAGAGAAAGCCAACAGGTTTGACAGAAAGATATTTGCTGTGCCCAGACTAACAATGAATTTGGGCATGTCAGTGTATGTGTCTTCAAGAGTTTTCTTCCTGCTGGTAGAAGCTGCACTGAAAAAAGGAGTCTAACTGAAGTTGGATAAAAAGTCTCTGAATTTGTCTGACTTGTAAAATATTTTCCGTACAGATTAATTTTTTTCTGGAATGCTTTTCTGATATGATTTTTTAGGCCTGTTTTCATCGAAAAAAGGATCTTCTTATGATTGAGATCAATGGAAGAACATTTTGCAAGTGTGCAAGATCAGTGATCTTTAAGGTAATTAATGCTATCAGAAAGAGACTTGGGCTATTCATTGATTTAATTTGGTCTGCAACAAACTGCACTAAAGATAGCATTATATCATGGATCTTAAGGCTTTTTCTGCAGAGGTTCATCTGATTTCACATCTCCATCAGAAACAAAATGGTTAAATTAGTAGGGCAGCATCCAGAACCTGCTCTGATTGTCCTTTTACTAGCAAGACACTTGACAACACTGCCTGCCACCTTGTTACATAGACCAGTTATAAGGAGCCGGGTGTATTACCTGACTTCATATTTCACTTGAAAACCAGACTCCTCATGTCAAAGTACTCTTCACCATCATGAGAACAATTTCAGAAAGGAAATGAAGCTGACCTCTTTCATAGTGAATTGAGACAAGATTTATGAAATTCATTCTTATCCCAGTACTGACCTACAGATATAGTAAAATTCAGTCTCCATACTGTAATGTGGGAAGAGATGAGGACTGCCCAAGTATTCCCAAAGGCAGTCAGATTTTCCCTACTCCCCAGCATACCTGCTAGAGGACCTTCTTCCCATAGCCACTTCTTCAAACCTAAATGAGGGAAAGCACCGAGAAAGATAATGAATAAAACCTCCTTGACAGGGGCCTCACTTTTCTGAGAAACTGTTATATAAGCTGCAATCTCAGGATTACTGTGAATCTCAACCACCTCCATTTCTGTGTTTCCTTGATACTCTGCACAGCCATGAAGCACATGCTGCCTTCCTAGTGTGGAGATTGTAGTCTTCTCAACTTAAGGATGTAATATTTTCAGTGCCAGAGTAGAGAAGAGGATTGCAAGCTTGAAAGATGAGGCTAAAGGTATGTTGTTCTTTAAAGTAGAGGCAATGCATGGTGAAAAGAAGCTGTAAATCAAGATACAAAAAATTAATGCCTCTGGGCATGTCCAGAAAAAAGCTGAAGAGTGGATTATCTTTTGTCTGACAGAAGAGAAGAACGGCTCTTTTGCCCAGACTAAGTATTGAACTCCATTTCATTGAAATTGCTTCAGATTTCTATATTGGTATGAATCTCAAAATCACTGACAGTCATTTCAGTGGAATAACTCCTGTTTATAGCACTTGATGATTCAGATCAGTGAGCTTATCATAGTTTTTGAAGAAACAAACAAGAAAACATGTAAGAGTAGACATGAATTCATGTATTTGGCCCTTGCCTGGGGTCGATATCAAGTTATAACAGTGGTATGTTCTCTCTGCAGATCCACCAGGAAACCACAAGACAAAAACCAACAGCATGTGAGAGTTGGTGTTTGACATTCTTAGATCAGGAGCTTAGCTGACAAGCAAAGCTCAGGCAGGAAATGTTTAAACTACATCTTTGTGTCTACAAAGGCTTTTGTAACCCTATTCTTCATAAATCAGTAACCTACTTCTCAGCTGCTGGGAGTGCAAACATTTCTCTTGTTAATAAAGGAAATTATCTCTAAGGAATTCTCAACCACTGGAAAAAAGCCTCACTAAAGTAGTAATTCTGGGTAATTCTGGGTGTAGAGATGCGGAAAAATTGCCTTAATTTGGAGTACAACTGGCCCTTCTTTTGTGAGACATTAATTGTAACAAAACAAAATGCTGAATGACATCGAGGTGCTTAAAGACCTCCTTGGCAACAAATGCAGCACAGCCAAGGCTGTACGTAAGAGGGCTCCCAACCTGCAGCTGCTTGCCCAGCCCCTAAGTCTGTTGCCTTTTGCAAGGGGCACTGTGGGCACTGGCACTGTGAGGCAGTCCTCCACTAAGCAGAGCCCAGTACCAGTCCTGCATTTGGGAAAGCAGCTAGAAGAGCAGTGAGCCAGAAACCCTGGATTCAGCTCTACTCTCAGCATCCCCTGTGAGCTACACTCTTGAAGTTACTAGTAACCAGCAAATACATTCATTCTGACAAACTACAGCCTGCCATCTTTAAATCTGTTTCTGGAGACTGGCACTGCTGGAAGGAGACTGCAATAAATGGGCATATGGAAGAGAAGCAAGAGAAGTTATTGGCACAAAAAAGGTGAAATCTGTTGCAGGGAAGCTCCTCCAGTTTTTCCTTTGGATTCTCCATCACATAAATCCTAACTTTGTTAAAATTCATGCTTCCCATGCTTAACTCTGCTAATGTAAGTAGGAAAGATTTTTTGGTATAGGATCCTCAGTTTCTCTAGCATCTCTGAACTCTGAAACTTTACATCATACTTAATTCTTAAAGGAGATCATGAAATATTTGTGGAAATATTTGTTGTTTTGTGCCAGAATAAATGAAGGTCACATTAACTAGCTATGAGAAACTAACCTGTTTTTAAATACATGTGTGTCAGAATGAGGATACAGACAAAGGAGTAGATGCTCCAAGAAAAGAATAATAATGTAATTCTAATACTGAAACTCTATAAATTATGTATAATTTATGTTTATAAGGCCAGAAAAGATCACTGTGATTACAGTCTGCCTTCACTGCGTCGAACAGGGCAAAAAAATGTCACTGAAGTCACTCATATGTGCATATTTTATATCTGACAGAATATTCATCATCTCCA
Source organism: Coturnix japonica (assembly GCF_054131305.1). Classification (NCBI taxonomy): domain Eukaryota; kingdom Metazoa; phylum Chordata; class Aves; order Galliformes; family Phasianidae; genus Coturnix; species Coturnix japonica. The sequence goes on along the minus strand of NC_140667.1, from coordinate 19,307,426 downwards.
TTTCATAATTCCAAGTGGTGAAGAACCTACAACAAGCACTGATACGTTGCTCCAGTAGTTAATTATCCTCTTTCGTATAAAGATTATGTTTATCTGCTTATCCTCTGCCCTCAGTCCTGACAGCCAGCCAGAAGAGCTCCTGACATGCTGTCTTCTTTGATAAGAGTGGGCAGTGCTGGCCAGAGACAGTGGGGAGAGGCCAAGTGCAAATAGCATCACATCCTTCAGATGATCCTTCCTAACCAAAGTAGTCTTGCTGCAAGGCAGAATACATTAGACTAGGTTTAGAGCTGAACCAAGGTGGTTATGCTGCTTCTGTCACCCAGAAAAAAGACACAGAGCAGCAGTTTGGGAATCTTTGCAGAATACCCTCTCACTCTGCTGACATCCACTGTGTTCAGGACTGTGGTCAGGCAGCCTAAGGAAGGAGCTCCTTCTTGAGCACTGGTAGCCACTATTTGTATCACAAAGACACGGCCACAAACACACATAGACATTACTCCCTGCTCCCACCTCCAGACAAAACAGACAGTCCTGGCCCAGAAACCATCTTGTGTTCTGCGCCACCTTTGACCTACGACATCTGCTGCCAGTGTCAGCAGCACTTAGGCAGCTTCCTTCCAGGTCACTGCTCTGGATCTAAAAGCACACAGTAGTCCTGGAAACCACAATGGTAGTTTTTTCCCCAGAAAATCTTGACACTATTTAAAAGAGCTGCTGTTAGCACCCACTGCTGGCAAACCAACCTTCAGCTGAAGGAAAAGAGAGCAGATCCTTTCACTGCCCAATTCAAACCACATGTTTGCAGTAACATTAAAAGCTCATGTATCTTCCTCATCATCAACCTCTGAGAACATTACAGCAGCAACTGGAAGAAGTATTTTCCTTCATTTCTGCTGGCCACTGAATGTGGGCTTTAAGCTCATCCTCACTGCTGCCCCAGAAGACTCCTGTAATGAAATCTAAAGGGGAGACAGATCTGGTTAGGTCACAGTTTGTTGCCCTGAATCTACTTAGACACACCAGAACTCCTAATGAAATCCACTCCACATCTATTTACTAGATTAGAACAGCAGGTGTGCTTCCAGATGAACATTTTCAGAGGAGCATCTCTGCTGAGCCATTCGAGGAGAGAACTTCCCATTGCTCACAAAGGTCTGAACACTGCACAACTTGTCTGCACTCCATATAGCTGATCCTGTGCACACAAAACTGCTGTCAGCCTCACTCCATAAGGCTGCTATTCTCCACTCCACTCCTGAGATTCAGGGGAAGTTGCCAGCTGAGGAGGCTGGAAGCTGCTATGAGGGACTCTCACTGAAGGTGAATAAACACATCTCTGGTCATTTCTGCTCTGGCAGCAATCTGATAAAGCAGCGAGATTTTCTCTTCTTCAGCAGTTGCCAAGCCAGAAATGCCTTATTTCAGAGAAAGTTAATGAACCTGGCAAACCACATCCTGCTGCACCATGAGGGGCAAGGGAAGAGAAAATTCTTGCTGGCAAAGTAAAGAGCATCACAGCAGAAAGCTATAATGTACCCTGAGAGTGCTTTTTTTTTTTTTTTTTTTTTTAATGGGGGACCAAGGGCCAATGTTGGACAGGCTCACCTGTGCTTTCCAGTGCATGCAACAGCCTTACTGATTTCCAGATGGGTAAGGTATCATATGCAATTTGCCCTTGATCAGACTGCCCTTCTCATCTTCTTGGAGCAGCAGTCTGATGTCTGACTGGCAATGCTTCCTTTCCCAGCTGGAAATGGCTGCCAAGATATACAGAATATACATATAGAGTATATCTTGCACATATTTTAATAGTGGTTATGGAAATGAGGAGAAAACGTGGATTTTTATGTATGAAAATGCCTTCTGTTTTTTACAGGAAGGCAACAAGCAATTCATATTTAATGTCACATCATTTCCATTACAAAGTTGTATTTTATTCTAGTGTGATTTTGTGCAAGAAAATTGGAAGCAGTTCTAAATTGCCTGCTTTTCTGCTGCAGCAAAATGATAACCTGATTTTTCTGCCTCACCCCTGGACAGAGACACAGCCATACTGAGTTGTGCTGTTATTGTTTACCTTCTCTGCCACTGACCTGAGAAGCATTGCAACTTTCTAGAAGCACATTGAGCTAAGGAAAAGAAAACATATGAAGACCCCATCTGTACACTGCCATGGCCCTAGAAGAAGCCAGATAGTGTCTACATCTGTGTCAAAAGAGCTCTGCACCACCTACCTTCATGTGAAACTTCTCTTAATAAATGTTCTGAAACATGAACTCATTGACTGCTTTTTAGCTGTCCTTTTGGGGCTTTTCCTTTTGCATAAGGATAGCACAAGCCTTGATTTTATAGAAACTAGGCTAAAGATTTCAAAGTGTATTAAGTGTCATAGTCTAAGTTCAGAGCCTGCAGGCATGGAAATGAAAACCAGTTTGCTGCCATTTTTGGGCAATGGAGTAAATGCACACAATCAAAGAAATGGACGGTCCTTCAACAGTGTTACTGAACTCAACTCTCTCATTGCAAGCTTGTGAGAATCCCTTTCACATCTAGATTTCAGACTTCTTACAGGCTCTCTAGGATGCAGGAATTAACAAAGTTTAGGCTTAGCATCATAAGAGACAGATGCTGAGCACAGCAGAAAAACTGAAGGACTGTATTTAAACACCAACTGTCTCATCCTTTAATCACTGATTTCATTAATACAACTGAGATTGTCTCCTTAGGATAAAAAAAAAGTGGCAGGTAAACTCAAGAGAAACAGCAAAAAATGCTCTCATTATGGGTCTATTGCACTTAGACTTATTCTCTTTTTTTGCTACCACACTGGTAGGACTTCCAGCGTCACAAAAGCTGCTGGACTACTCATAACTTCGTCAAAATGAATGTTCTTACAAGGCAGATATATACTTTTAAGAACAAAGACGATACTACGTAGCAGCCAGCTGACCTACATTCACAGCAGAAGACATACAGCTGACCCACAGGGAGTTGTATCTAACCTACAAACACAGAAGGAGCCCTAGTGAAATGGACTGCGTCTTTCACAACGATAAACTAAGCAGAAGCAGCAGCACGGGGACAGATTTTTTTTGCTATTCTGTGTAAGAAACAAACTAGATCAATACTCCAGGATGAGCTACTGCTGCAGAGAAACACAACCCAGAGTAACTCCTGCATTCTCAAAACGTCATACTCTGGGTATGCAAACTCAAACCAAGACACAGGAGCACCCCCAGCTTGGGTGTCAGCAGTGAATGACATAGCAGCCTGGGCTGAGCTCAATAAACCAAGAGAGTCCTGGGGACTTGATGTAAGCAGGAATGCTGCAGCAATGCCAGTATTGTTGTGTTTTCACTGGTGCCCACATAGGTAGCAACACTCTGCCACAAACACATTTTTGCCATGTGAAAGCAGAGAAGAGAGGAAACAAAAATCCCCAGGCCCAGGGAAGCACACCAGTGATGACTGAGGCATGAGGAGAGAATCACATGCACTTAGGACCAAAGGCTTAACCCTTTTTTAGTTATTAATATTACAGGGAAACAAAAAGGAAATCAAATGAACAAGTATTTAATACCTCCATAACCTAGTCTGAAAATTAAAGGCATACAACATCAGATAGAACATTTGTTCAAAATTCTTACCAAACATCAGCTGAAAGAAGCATTCAAGTATGCTAGAAAAGCTTTTTTTTTTTTTTTTTTATATTAGTACTGGTGTACTGACTAAGAGATAACAACACCTCTTGTTTTCACAGTGCTTTAAGTGCCTTATAACTCAAGTTCTATGAAGTAGCAACTCAAATGATTGAGCAACCTTTTCTTTTTCTTCCTTCCTTCAGTTACAAGCCTTAAGAATGACTTCTTTACCTTCATGCCTCGCACTAATGCTCCATGTGAGATGTTATTCTGTCCTAGATTCCCACAGAATGACATATCTTAATGATTTCTTCATCAGAGGAGCAATATCCACCTGGACACACTTAGCTGGCAATTCCTTCCTGCAGTTCCTTTCCCTTGGAAGGATCACATGAAAATTGCGAGGGAGGAAATCTCATGATTCCCTCTTCTGTTCAGGGAAACAGAAGCATGCATACACACAAGCTTTGTAAGCAAAGAACATTACATAGAAGATACGAGCCATAAATAATTAGTACCACTTTCTAGTACAAACATCCCAGAAAGGCCCCATTAGCTGGCTGCCCACACAGACTAAAGTGGCTACAGCAACTACACCATCTAGATGAGAGCTGCTCTGGAGAGATCCTATCATCCATCCTCCTGCTGGGACAGTGAGTGTAGAAATCAGGGGGACTGAGTTGTCACCCAGCTCCTATTTTCTCTCCATCAGCAGTACTCTGAAGATAACCACTAAGAAACTTCAGAAATCTGTGCTTTCTGAGATGATATTTCCATGGAGATGTTCCTGAGTGTCTCCAGCTGGTGTGTTAGCTACAGATTTGTTTGTTTCTCAAAGGTATGACATACTCTGATTTAAAGAAAATAGACAGACCATGCTGAGGTGTGCAGAGAGGAGGTTTGGCTGTTGGTATTTTTGTTGGGGTGGGTTTTTGTGTGTGGTTTTTGTTTTTTGTGGTTTTTTTTTTTTGTGGCATGTATTTTTCACATACAAACAAATTCTAATTTTACTTTTCACTCCAAATAAAGCTCTCAAGAAGAGCTTTAACCTTAACCTGGTTATTTTTTAATCAGTCCCTGTATGCAAGACATTCTGGAATCCAGCTTGCGCACTGTGGAAAAGCCATCTTCACATATTCTGTGAAAGAATTAAATTCTCTCATGGGTGGAAAAAAAATGTTTCCTGGAACATGAGGGAGTTTCTGGCTCTGCTGCTGTGATTTGTGCAATACACACCAAAACTTCAGACTTCAAAGTTGAACTGTCTGATATTTTCTCACCCATTTTGTCCCTCAAGACATTCCTCTGGTCAAAAACCTTGGATTTAATTTTATGTTCTATATTCCCTCAAAGGAAATGCTTAACTGTTGCAGGAGTTGCAAAGCATGTGATCAAACATATGGGCCATCTCTTAACGATGAATAATGAATGCACCATTTCTTGGGCCGTAATTAAAACTGAAGAATAGTTTTCATTCCTATTGTTGATCTGGCCATTTGTATCACAAAGAATAAACAGTTTCTTGCCTTATTACTCCTAGCATGAATTCACAGCTCATCAGTTCTGTGAAAGGATATTGGTAATAAATATTCCATGCTACATCTCAGTAATGTACTGATGTATAGGTAAGTATGTTTCCTACCAGCTTCCTGCTTGCACACATGTCAACAGGATCACGTTCACAGACACATACAGAAATACAGATCAGATCCAACTAACATAAAAATATAATCACTGCAATCAGTTTACATGTCTTTCTGCAATTCAAGTGCTTTAAAATACGACTGCAATTTGCAAGTCCATATTCTACTCTAACATATCATAAAAGCATTGCACCAAAGTGTATTTTAAACTATCAAAATACAGATCACTGTATTCCCATTTTCTTCACTCACATCTTAATTTAAGAACAACACAACATTTCCAAAGAAATGCCTTTTTAAAAGCCTGAGAATCAGATCCATTTCTACAGAGTTGCCATACATAACCATCAACATAAATCACAAGATGTATGATATGATATTTATGATATTTAGTTGTCTCCTGAGATTTCTCCATTTCCTCTCCCCTCCAGTTCTCAAGCCCCAAATGCTAGAAACATCTCCAGCTTTCATCTACCCTAACAAAAAAGAGAGCTGAGGATTCCAACACATTTACAAGGCATTTGAGGTGCTGAGCACAGCATCTGATGATTGACAGCAGGTTACCAACACCATTGTGAGTCAGGCTGCAGCCATGCATGAAACTCACAATTAAGGAATAATTTTTGCCCTTCCAGACAAGACAGTGGGTGTTTAGCATGGTCTTTCATTAAAAGGTCATTCTTTAAAGGACTTCTGTGTCATAGAAGCATAGAATGGCTCGGGTTGGAATGGGCCTTAAAGACCATTCACTTCCAAACCCCTGCCATGGTCAGGGTTGCCAGCTCAAGCTTCTCAGGACTCCATCCAACCTGGCCTTGAACACCTCTAGAGATGGGGCACCACAGCTTCTCTGGGCAGCCCACAGAGTAAAGAATTCTCACCTAACAACTAACACTGACTTAAACCCAAATGAGCTACTCAGAACAAGCTTTCTAGTTGCCTGTAGAATAACTGATCCTCAATAAAAATGGCCACAGTACATACAACCACTATTCTCACTTAATTACATCACTGCAATGTTTCCAGTGATTCAGAGCCTTAACAGAGAGAAAAAGATACTTAGAAGGTATCATTGCCAGTTTCCAACTACAGTTGCAAATAGATGCCTGTTCTTCCTCCACCTGCAAAACTTAGCCCTCCTATTCCAACCTCTTCCCATAAATCTCAAAGCATACAACAACAATCTTAGAAACCAAGCCACTATTTCTGGCACCTGAGGGAACCCACTGCACCCCAGGCCAGCAAGGTACTGCAGAGCAACTGCAGCCAAGGTAAATCATGACACTACACTGGTGCACTCATGGCCCTCAGAAAGAAAAGCATCATTAACATCAACAAAAGTGCACAAAGCATACTCAAGGCAACAGAAAATTCAAGGTCAGGAAGCATTTAGGAATGTATAATATAACTTTACTCAATGCAATATTTTGTCTTAGTCTTGAGGATGCTGTACTGTCCCTGCATTATGCTCCACTGGGATCTGTTCATAGAAAACACTGCCACCAAATTTCTCCTCACCTCTCCTACACAAAGAACGATGGAACATATAGACAAAGGTATTTTGAATGAGTACAGAGTGAAAAGGTTTCTTCTCAAGGCTATCAAGAAATCTCAGCCTTCAACCCCATGCTGGCTTTTAGGGGCTGCTAGAGCAAAATTTCAAGTATGTAGTACAGTTTCTGAAGCAGCAGGTATGTTGCATTCTCAGGATTAGCTACATCTTTAAATAGTACACAGCTGCTGCAGTTCAGAAAGCTGCATTCCTTCAACCTGTTCTAGTGCTGCAGGTCACCCACCAGCAATCCCTTAGGTGGCAATAGTTTTGGAGGCTATTCCAGAAATGCTCATCTGGAGAGCAGTTTTCAACTGATGCAGGTGCAATGCAGCATCCTGCCACCTTGAGCACAAACACTTTTGGGCTTCACTAGATCTGCCCTATTTTTTTTTCCCCCTGTTGCAAAGCGTAACTTGCAAAACAATTCATAGCATCAAACTTCACAGAAGTCACCCTTTAAAAAAAGGGCAAGGTTGATCAGCAATTTTCAGAAGACTTGAGGAAACGTTATCAAGCAGCCCTGGTGTTTTGAGTCTCTACTAGCAAAGGAGTAAAGCTAAGAAAGAAAGAAAATATTTTAAAATTAACATCTTGCAGCTATTTTGTGTTCTCTCATAGCAGAAAGCCTAAATGGATGACTTGCAGCACAGGAAATAATCACAGGAGGAGACAAATGCAGTGTTTCAACTTAAATCATTGCAACAGTTAACTGAGCATTTTGTGGCAGCAAGCAATTTAACCAAGTACGTTTTCACATAATTAAGCAGCAAACGAGACGCAGCCCACAGGACCTGAACGTGTAATTGTCAGCAATTACATTACGAAGCACTTTACGCACACACACATATATATACGCCTGTATACGTATCTGTCTTCATACACTTACCGTGCAGCAAGGCATGGGTGTCACGCTGGTCTCGAAACAATAGCTTTACAGCCTAAGGCAGAGCAACCTTCCTCTCACTCTCATCTCGGGCAAGTCAGTGTTTCTGGAAGGTGGCCAGGCAAGATCAGATTCATCAGCCAATAAAATTGTCCAAAGCTGCCGTTACACAGGAGACTGTTCCTCTGGCTGCAGGCTCAGGAACAGCCAATAAAGAAAACCAGCATCAGAGTGCGGGTGAGCATTTTGCCCCATACTAAGGGTCTGCTTTCCAAAAATCCAACCTTGCTCTGCTTGTGCTGCTGTACGCTGTCATCCCAAATGAAAAACAACTTGCACTTGACTTGCCTGGTTAAAATAGATGCACGGCTATTCGGAACACTGACAAGGGTAAAGAAATCAGTCAGTTGAGCAGGTGCCTCATGAGCTGGGCAGCAGTACAGTGACATCCAGAGATATGAATTCACGCTCTTAGTGGGGGTGGCACATGACACCTAGCTTTGTAGGGGAGGCAGGAGTGGCTGCTGAAATTGCCTAGTATTTACTTGAGAACAGCGAAGCTCATGGTAGGCATTGTAGAGACCACTGAAACATCACCTCTGTTCTGTCTTCCAGAGCTAGACTTGTTATGCAGGCAGCGTGAAGCCATTCTGCCTCATCCTGGACTTCACGGCCATTTAGAGGAGCCCTTGATCTCACCCTGCCAGCCTATGGCAGCAGCAGAATCCCAGCACTCAATCAAGAGTAGAGGAGGCCGTCTTTCAAGCTGGCTGACACCCGGGGACATCCAGGGGACCTTGGCCTTCTTTTTCCTGGGAAAAACAAAAAATGTCAGCCTTAGTAGTGCTAGCTGAGCTGGAGTGAATCCTAATGATGCTAAAGCATTTGTTGCAGTTGTACATGACAACAGGTCTAAATTAACACTAGAATAAAGAACAGGCCTTTACGCTGCCAGTTTCAAAATGTGTGTTTCAACAGTAGATGAAGCCTTTTGCTATGAAATCCTGGTGGAGAACAAAAATACTGCTGGTCTTTACACTCCGGCATACCCCCATTCTGACATTAACATCTGCTAACATCTTTGAGGTAAAAACTCAAACTGAGGTGTTTCATCTGCAAAGCTGCCTCACTATCAGATCTGTGGACAGCCCAGACCAAGGCCTGTGCTCCTGGTGACATTTATTCCAGCCTACTGACACAAGTGAAAAGCACACACCATCCCACCTTCACTAGTAACTTCACATTCCCTCACCTGCAGTTGCTGCAGGATGAAGCTGTCAGGAGTGCCAACAACCCCCTTACAAAAAGCTGTACCACACCTTGAAATGGGAGGGGTTTCTTAATGAAAAAGCACATGGTAAGGAAAAATGGGTTATGCTAGAATAGGGACAGTGAAGCTGTCATGAACAATAACCACTCTTCCCTTTCATGGGCTGATGCCTTTAATCTCCCATGTTGATAGAAACAAATTCTCATTTAAGTGAGGCTACTTGTGCTCTCTTTATGTACCAGCAGCACAGCCCCTTGGGAAACCACAATCCAGAGATGGTACCCCAGAGCTCTGAATGCCATGTTACACTGAGAGAGATGGAGAAAAGTCTCTTGAAGATCCACATGTTAAGAACAGACAGCACACAGGCATAGCCTAACTGCATTCAACAGCCTGGACTTTGTATTCTCATCTTGGAAAGCTGCATGCGTAAGCATTCACAGTCTCTGTCCTCCTTTGATGTAAACAGGCACAGACCCACTCAAATTCACAGTTTTCTTCCAGCTGGGGGATTGGATGCTGTCTTTGGAAAACATAGGGTTTCATTTTGAGCCACTGTAGTGCATATTGCCCATTTGATGTACACTCCCCCTGAAGGAAACTACTTTGTGGGTGCTTCCTCAGAGTAGTCTTGGTGCCACCAAAGTGGCTGCAGAGAGATCTGCTACCACAAAGCTTATCATTCATCATACGGTTCAGCTTTAGTGTTTAGCAGTACCAGAGAGTATTTTCTAAGCTTCTTTCTACACATATTTGAGGTGTGTTTGGCTCTAATTAATTTGGAACAGTGCAGGGAGTTCAGCAATTTTCCCTTTCTCTCTCACATCCCTGTGTCCCACTTTACTTTTAAAGTGGTAAGGCCCATCTAGATCAAGGCACCAGGAGAGAGAGAGAAAGATAGAAGAGACTCTGACTGAATTAGAGAAAGCTGACAGGGCATTTCATCACCACAATCACACACCCTGAGCTTTTCAGAATTCATAACAAAAGGGGCCATGCAAATCTGTAATTCATTGCTACAGCTGAAAGGGAAAAAACCTTACCGAAAAAGAAGAGAAGAAAGTAGAACCTGCTGAATCTGCACACTGAGGAGTTTCCACAGCATGCTTACGCTTCACCTGGGACTGTGTGAAGTAGGGCATTTACTGCAGGGAAAGTTACATTACTTGCTACTCTTCCTATTAGGAAAGCAGCATGCAGGAAGCCTATGACACATGAAAGAACTGAAGCACATCTTTGCAGTTAGAGCCAACACAGTTAAAACTGCATCATGCTTCTCCAACTGGGAGATTAAAAGCTGCTTCGTTCTTCCATCTCCCTCTGGCACCTGGATATGCAGCTGCATCTGTGTGACCCCAAAGATGGGGTCATGCACTCTTGGCCTCTAGCAACAGTCTTGGGTTCATGCATATTTTATGGACCCAGCATGTTAATATTTTTACATATATGTATGTTTAGATACATTTTTGTATGTAAAATCTCAACGTTTAAGTAGAGCATCCTGATTTTTGAGGGACAGCTATAGTTTACCCAATACTTCACACCTACTTTGAGCACAAGTGATAGCCGGTGGTGTCATTTTCCATAGATTTATCCTTTCAAGCAAGGAAAGATTACAGTGTGAAAACAAAGGGAAAAAACAGTGAAACAGAAGGGAACTCAGACTACTTTTTCTACTTCAGTTCTAAGCTGCCATTTCTAGAAACACTGAGAAACCTAAGCACAGTCTTAAGTGGACAACTTCAGTATGTGCCAGAACGCAAGTATCAGTCCTAGGACATCCTTCAGGGTTCTATTTCCCTGTGTGTTGCTTGCACCTGTGAGAAGCAAGGCAGCACCAGGCTCTTCTTTAGAGGGAAAGGCCCAAGCATAGAGGAGAGCCAAGACTGATGGGCAGCTGATTCAATCAGCCCTCATGCAAAAAGGGGAGGAAAGGCCCCATTCTCAGTCCCTGGTGGCTTCACACACTTCTAATTCAGGTGCAGGCCTTGGTGAGCAAGAAGGATGATGCCAGCTGTGCCAAAGTACATAATGACAAATGCACAGTTTACCCACTAAGAAGGAAAAAAGGATTTTAAGCTATTCATAATGAAAAAAGTCACATTGCTCAGAACTCATTTTGATTCACATGAAGCAACTTTGCAAATCTAATACTGCAGCTTTTGGCCTTTAATATTATTGACAGGAAAACTGAACTCAGACAGGCCTGCCTAAGTTCTCATTTCCATGCACACTCACATCCTTAAGTCAGTTTGACACTGCAGTATAGAGTCGGCGCCCTCTTGTTGGCGTCCTCATTACCATTTGTAATGAATGTAACATCTTAAAGCATAAATAATTTATGTTGCAATAGCAAATGCGGTTTGGAAGGAAGTTATTTGGGGAAACTGGGATCAGCAAAGGCTACAGTGAGTCAACACGGGCCTCTCAGTTTCCATGGAAGTACGAGCAATGCTCTATCTGCCTTATCTGCAATCAAACTGCAGCCCAAGCAGGCAGCCAGCTCTAAGCATGGAAATACTGCATCAGATTATCAATCAGGGCAGCCTGAAGGATACGTGTTGTACTGGCCTTAGCCACAGCAGGAACCAAATCTTTTTCAGCTCAGCTGCTGACTTCTGTCCCACCTTAGGCAAACCCCAACTGCAACAGGGAGGAAATCTGTCTAAATAAATGAGAGAACTTCACCAACAGCTGTTCTGGCGTAAATACCTTGTCACCTCCCATTTTGTGCTGGTTGAGATGAGCCTTCCTCTGCTGCATTCGGTCTAGTTTATCATGCATTATTTATGTTGCTCTGTCTGAACGCTGAAACACCCACGAACAAACCAGCCACTCTCACCCCCTTCCACTTGCACAAGGACCAACGTTCAGATGATGTTCAGATGCATCAGCAGTGGGAGCCTCAGCCCGGCTGCCTCGCACCGGAGAGCCCCAAAGGACACATTTATCTGTCTGGTTTAGCTCGGACCTCAGGGAGCCCTGAGGGGACGTTTTGGAGCAGCGAGGCTCGGATCGGCTGCGCGCTGTGAGGAGCGCCTCGCGCTTCCTGCCCACCGGCTGCGCCTCGCGACGGTGCTGCGGTGCAAAAAGCGCATGGGGGAAAAGCGGGGAGAGAAGGGCGAGGAGCAGCCGAGGGCAGCGATAGAGGACGAGGAGAAGCAGCTCCCGGTGCCGGAGCTGAGACCTCTCTCCCTTCGCTGAGGAGGGACGGCCGGGTGGAGCCGAACCTGCTGCTGCTGTTCTACAGGATCCAAGCTTTGCACTCGTTCTCTTCTTTGGGCCTTATGTTGCCTCTCTGCTACTTATGTGTGGTTTTAAAACCTGCCGTGCGAGCACATCACTGCCTGTACCTCCCCGTGAGTCTCCTCAGGGTAGCAGGTCCCGCAGCTATGCTCACCCACCATTCTCAGGTACTCTTGCATGTAACCCCATGCAATCAAACACCACACGCCCTTGCTAAACACAACCAAATATGAAGCAAAGTCCTCTGCAGTGTGCATGTTAAACATTCAGCTGCCCTCAGCAAGGTCACTGATGCACATGCTTTAAGTCCCCTCTGTGCTCCACAGGACCACACATGAGGACCACGAAGTCTCTCAGAAGAAAAGCTGCCCTAATCCTCCTGCATGAATGGTTCCCAGCTTTCAAGTCCACGGACAAAGTTGAACAGAAGAAAAGTAAGAAAACTGTTGCTGCCTTCTCTAATTCAAGTACCAGACAGCATGGCTTGCACTTTATTCCATCTCCCATTTCAACCAAAATCAGCTTTTTGTGTTAGAACAACAGTATTCTCCTTTTAATAACTCATGCTCTATATTGTAGAAGAGGTGCAGATCTACCAGCCCAGCTCCCTTGCCTATGCTGTACAACACACCAGCAAATGCATCAAAGCACCATGTGCTTTTCTAACTTCTAAGGCTTCCCCTTCAGCCTGCATAGTGTTACTCAGCTGATCTCTTAATTTCCTACATGCAAAAATTGAGCTCTTTGTTCTGAAGGCCCACAGCTTTCATCTGTTGCCAAAGGAGAACCCATCTGGGTGCCTTGACTTCCTCCCTCTGTGAGGAGCCCTCCCTGGAGCTACATTCAGCCTGCCTGCCAGTGCTACCAGGAATAGGGAAGGTAAGGAGCAATGGGCATCCCCAGGCTGTGGCCAGGGCTGGGCTTTCAGCCCTGCAGTGAAGCCCAGCCTCATGGGCAGCTGCAAGGGCCCTTCCTGACAACAGAGTTGTCACACAACATGGGTTACCCCCCCTTGCAGGTCTTGGCCCATTTTAGGCAGGGGTTTTCCTGCCTGTTGCAGCCCTGTTGTGTCTCTGATTTCCTGTTCTGTGGCTGCCCTTGGCATGGAGAGCCCTAGGCTGCTCCTGGGGACCAGTCCATGCCAGGAAGACATGAGCTGCCCTGCCAGCTCATTTGCGAGGCTGGCAAGGCATCACAGACTCGGCTCTGGCAACCTCAGCTTCTTGGCCAGGCTCCTCCATTGCTTTTACATAGAAATGACCAGATCAAAAAGTCAGGCACACCCTCAGATGGCTGTTTCATTCCAAAGTCTCTTGCCCTTCCAGCCTGGCCACTCTCATACTCACTGCCTGAGACCTTGCACAGCTCTCACTCCCACCTTATGTTTCAGTCTGATCTTGAAGTTATTTGTTGCTGTAATTAGTCAATTGATTCCCTCATATGGGAACAGCAAGCCATCCTAAGACTTTCACTTCAAAGGACTTTTGTCAGATTTGCCCCCAATAATTAAACCATCTCCACTCCAGCAGACTGCTTTTGATCAAGAACATGCAGCTTCCTCCTGTCGGTGGGTCAGGGAAAGCCATGGTTTGATCAGAGTGCTGGCAGATGTCCTAACGAGCAAGAGAAGCTCACTCTGTTATGCTTAGCAGTTTCTGCCTTTCAGACACAGGAAATAATCATTGACTATTAGCTTGTAAGAATTTTCCTTACACACTAGCAAAGTTAGAAGGCCACTGTCAGCTTTGAGTACAATGCCTTCCCTATGGAGACTGATTAGACTCTGTACTAAACTCACCTTACTGCTGGCCTGCTGTTTTTTGTACAATCCCAAGTTATTAAGTTGTTATATTATCTACAAAGGAATTATTTAACTGCGTGAAAATATTACTTCCCTTTTCTCATGTGATGCAAGAACAAAAGGCACAACAGCCTCCCTTCTTCAAACATTTGCAGTGTACATCTGCAGTAGACCATGCCATTTGTTACCATCACAGTTCCTTAGTTTCAGCACAGCAAAAACACGCTCCCCTTCCCCCAACCCACGGGAAAGCAATCCAGCACCACAAGGCAGCTGCTGGCAAAGGTGTCAGCTCATTTTGTCCATTCTCTTTGTAATATTTTAATTGTAATTGCGGATGTTTTTTGTTTGTTTGTTTCCACAATGAAGAAATTGATCGTTCAGACTTTGAATAACCCAAAGTCCCCACTGATTTTATACCCATTCTATATATTTAGCTGGAAAGAACTACTCGTGAATATATTTCAAAGGCACCTTTGAAACTGTTCTAAGGTGGTTTTTTTTTTGTTGTTGTTTGGTTTTTTTTGTTTTTTTTTGTTGTTGTTTTTTAATCTTAAATAGTCCAAAAAATAGTAAGCAATTGAAAATGCTGCTCATTACATTGGCCACCCCGTATTATCTTGTATTCCACTCAGTTACCAGTTATACTCATCCAGCCATGCTGCTGTATGTAACATCTCACTAGAGTGGGTCCCTTCCCTCCTTGGTAGCCCTGTCACCAGCCCAGAAAACACTCAGTTGACTCTTAAAGAGACATCCTGCCTTTTCCAGTCTAAACTAAACAGCCAAACCCTTCAAAGTTGGAACATTTGATGAGTGAAAGAACAATCCAGAACTGCACTGGTGTGTTTTGTAGAGAGAGCAGAGAGAGCAGCCTTTGCAGATTGAAGTGTTTGTTGTGTTTTCACATTGATTCTGACTCTTCCTAGTAAAAGCACTTACAACATATCTATCATTTTATGCAATAAATCAGGACTGTCATGTTTCACATACAATGAGTTGCCCATATTCTGTAAAACAATGCTCCATGTGCTTCTCCTAACATCATCCAAAGCCAGTGTCTTTCAAAGAGTCTTAAGTTTCTGGTTTGGAAGCAACACTGTGCCATCCTCAAACTGACATGTAAAACTTCACCCTATGCACTCAAAGTTAGAATAACATCCTAGCATAAATGTATAAGTAAGATAAGAGAATGCTGTCTTGCATGTGCTGGCCTATTTCTACACTAAAACCTATGTGTAGGAGAGCCATCAGTGTTGCTGTATCATATGTTCAGTTCTAGACAGCAACTCAGGCTATTTAGATGGATATTACCGACTGGCATCTGTGTATTCTCAGATTCCCTGGTCTATGACCCCACCACTTCCTAGCTTTGTGTTTAGTTTTGCTGCAAAAAGCCTCACACTCAGCTTGCCAAGCCCACATGCAAGCCATTTGTTTTGGGTATGCCTCTGTTCCCATCCTGACTTACAAGAGGAGGGAGCAGGGCCAGCATCACGTCCCACACACATGCCTATACTCAGCTACAGCCATGCTTATAAAAAACAAAACAAAAAACCCCCACAATCTGTCAGTAGTTTTGCATTGACACCTGATTGTGTTTTAGGTCAGAGTTGGAAGTTGAAGTAACTCAGCAGACGTTGCCAGATGCTTTAAAAGACACATTTAAAGTCTCCCCGAGGAGCTATGTAAGAAAAGGCATGGGAGAATCACTGTCAGCATTACACACATGCATGTAAACAGATCCATTACTGAAATAGCTTTTTAACTGTTATCCATCATTAGCAGTATAAGCATGATGATTGTTTTCCCCATATTTACTGATATCTGCACTGTGCTCAGCAATGCTATAAATCCGTTATTGCTGGGAACAGCTGCAGAGCAGACTGATGAGGAAATGAGTACAGCTGATAACCCTGAGTAATGTCAAATGAAATGAAAAATGGTCAGACCGGAGCCAGCACACCTTGGACTACATGAGCCATCAGAAAATCTCTAGGCACCAAGACTTGAGTGAAAAAGCAACTTTCCAAGGAAAATAGTATTATTTGACATGATCACCAGCTACCTTACATCATCAGGCTATCACTGAACTTAGGAGCTCTTCAAACAAGTTCTCTGACAGAGCATACCCCTCTGTAGATGAGCCATACGCTCCTACCCCCTCCAAAGCTGGCAGACAACCCTACAGTCACAGCAGCCTGAACTGAAACTCTGACACAAGTCAGAGCTGTCAGAGAAGGGCACCGCACCTACAACACAGGGAGAAGGAAGGGGAAACAGCTCATGGGATGGAAGGAGATAAACAGAACCTAGGAATTAAGTAAGAAAGTGAGCAGCCTGGCAGGAAAAGCTGTCCTTGGAAAGAACAATGTCAGCATGTGCCATCTGGAGGCGAAAGGCAGAAATGAACAGGCTACATCTCCAGTTTCAGCAGTCGCCTTTCAGGTGGATATGTCCCATAATCACAGCTGATATAAGAGCTGCCTTTAGCACAGAGCCTGTCTTCCTTCTGAAAATATGATTCCAGCACCACAAATACTACAGGAAAAAAAAGCTGTCAGTTAAAAACAAGTCTAAAAGTCCCTTACAGCTTCTTTAAAAATTCAGGATACACGACTTCTTGTCCACCCTTCAAACCAAGGGCAGAAGCATGGAAGGGTGTGAAGAGAGCACTGCCTCTCTAGCACACAGCACCATGCTTCCAACCTTGTAAGCACTGATGTCCAGAACACCTGACTCTTTTCTGGTCACCTGGGAAGCCAGGGGTAAAACATGAGTTAACGTAACTTGTTTTCATTAGATTGACCAGTCTGCCTTTCCTCAGCATTTCCCTGTTGGGAAATGATACTAGTTCCAAATGACATATACTTGGAGTCAGAAATCGCAACAGGATGTTTCCTCTGTTGTGTGACAAACTGAAAAGAGCTCTCTTCAGCAGTGCCACACACTGAAAAAAGGAAGTAAACTAACTTCTCTGGCAGAGAGATGGATTGGCACTCCTACCTCCAATGTAGGAAAAAAACAAACACCAATCTTTATCTGCTTCTCATGGATAAAAGCACTCCCCCCCCCCCCCCCCCCCCCCCCACACACACACATCACCTAGAAGCTGTTAAGACCTTGCATCTTCCCCACTACTAAGAAAGCTTTTCTTTTCACTCAAGAAAAGCACAGCATGCAAAACTCTTATTTTCCTTTTTCTTTTTAATGACCCCATTTTTCAACCCTCTTCTGCAAGAAACATCCACATCCCCAGATTCCATTCACTGCCTGATAACACCCAACTAGGAATGGCTTGCTAGGGCAGCAGTATTTCTCACTCTATCACCAGCATCAAGTAAAGAACAGCACAGAAACGTCATACTCTTCTCCCTGACCTCCACTTCTTAGTCTCAAAGGAAGAGAAACAAACGGATACAAAGATGTAAGACTGTAACATGATGGAAAATGCAATGACAACATAGTAGCAAAACCCTAGGCTACAGCAAGGGAAAACTTGCTCAAGTGCAGTAGACGCAGAAAGGATAAAAGCTGCTTACCTCCAGAAGGGTTCAGGTACACAGGAACCTCCAGCAAAATCCACTTGCCTCCACTGCCAACCCTTAAATGAGGTCTGGGAAGGAGTGAATCCTGGCTCTACCCCTTCTGGTCATCCAGGTACATTGCATACACCTGAGCTCCC
Source organism: Coturnix japonica (assembly GCF_054131305.1). NCBI lineage: Eukaryota > Metazoa > Chordata > Aves > Galliformes > Phasianidae > Coturnix > Coturnix japonica. The sequence goes on along the minus strand of NC_140667.1, from coordinate 19,289,699 downwards.
CTGGGTTGGCCCTGCCTTTCCACCAGGTACTCAGTCATCACTTCAGGTGTGACTCAGCATTTCTTCTACGCAAGACCAGGTACAAAATGTGATTTCCAGATATACTAGCTCAACTCCACTCACCTGAATAGATTGCTAACATCTGGTAAGAATTAACAACTGAATGAACAACCACCTGCAATAAATGTCTGTGAGATCAGGCTGAAAAATCATGAAATTTCATGGTAGACACCAGATGGACAAGTGATTTCAAGAACTGTAGCACAGAACACTGCATATTAGAACTAATTGGCTGAATGACTCCAACCCATCACTGTACAATGAGAGTGCACTTACGCTGTCCTTCCTTGGCTTAGCATGTGAGAATAAGAGCCATCTTCTGCCAGATGAAGCTTCTGTCATCCAGTTAGGTAAAAGTAAATAAATGTGAACAGATTGTTAAAGAATTAACAGATTGAGTATGCCTTTAAATGGCACGTTAGCTACATTTACAAAGTCACCAGTACCTTCTATGGCATTTTACCACCTTTTAAAATCTGTACATGGCTGAAACAGTAGCAGTGGTATTTCCAAAGCCATGAGAATGCATCACTAAATAGATTTCCACATGCCTCGTGGTCTACAGGAGCAGCCAGAACAGTTTGAAATATTTGAGCTTCAGTACAGTGAACAACGAGCCTGTGTGATGCAAGGAAATAAGTGAGGGATTTTGCTCCCTAAGTCTCCACGAAGCAGACTGCCCGTGGCAATGGGAGTCAGCTGCTGTGCGTCCTGCATGGAAGATTCATCAACGTGGTTTCCACAAGTCTCACTGAAAGTGGTCAGACAAGCATCGTGTGCCTGGCACATGCACCCATTTGGAGATTACAGGATAATCATCTCGCTCTTCACAACACACCACAGTCATTTCAGAAAAGGGAGCAGGGTTGCCATGTAGGATCACAAGATCTTACAGTAAATGTCAGCACCCCGTGATGAACTGGTGCTGAGTGCCGGTACCTCCCTTCAGGCATGTGATTTTCTTTGGGAGCGATTCAGATGAGCATCAGGAATGGAAACGAAGAATTCTAACAGAACTGCAATTAGCTGAGATGTTTTGTATGAACCTACACTTGGGTAATTTGTAATCCTGAGTCTTTCTGGAAGCAGCTGAGTGCTAGAAACACCAGCTCTCACCAAAGGTTATCTCTATGAATGGAAAACTTCTGATGGAGTTTAGATGAAGGCTTTGTTCCTCTAAATGGTACCAAACTCTTTGGTTAGAGAAAGGTCAGGTCCTGGTCCTGCCAACTAAATCTCAGTAACAGAGCAGTACCTGTTTAGGGAGCTGTATTTGACTGCCATGCAAATACAACTTGAACACCACCTTAGAGAATTGGCACCCACTTTCCTTACCAACTCTACAGCCTTTATAAATGAAATACACATATCTAGGCAAATTAATTTTCATTCAGAAGAAAATGAAAAGACTACCAAGAAAGGAAAGTGACAGAAAGTGCTCCAGATGATGCTTTTTAATTGTTACTTTTATATTTTTAAAAACAAATCAAATTAAACAAACAACAACAAAAAGCAACAAAAACATCTTAGACATGTGCTGAAATTTCCTGTACAACAAATATGAAAACAATAAAATTTGTACATCATTTCAAGATATTTAACTAACAGTCACTTATTCGAAACACATCAACTTTTCCCTTCTTAAGCAGGCCTCAAATGGGAAAAAGGCTGAAACAGAAATGCAGGAGATGCAATTGCCACACAGTGGAGCTTTGAGCCTGGAAAGTGAACAGATTTAGTGAGAGAAAACACTGAGTGAAGAGACAGATCTCAGCAATTGTAACACAGAGAACTTCAGAAAAAAAATCTGCGGGAATTCAAGTCATCTTGGCCAACAGGGATCCATAAGAGATCCCCCGTAGAGGATTACCTGCAATCCTGTTCTTCCCACAGAGATATGCTATGAGGCATTTCCTACTTACTCACATTGACAATACGTCCAACTTTGTCTTAAACATTTTAAGCCTTACCAACTACTTCCACTTATGTCTGGGATCAGAGGGTCATTTAGTTTCAACTTGAGTCACTCGCAAGAATGATTTACTTTCAGGAAAAAAACATAAGTCACAGAATTGTTGAAGTGGATGCCACTGTATTAAAAATGGATGCACCTTAGATGATGACAAGTGAAACTTTGGCACCTGTTTCCAACACCAAAACAATGTGTTAGATACTTTTATTTTCTGCAAGACTAAAGACTATCTAGGTGGTGGCTGGGCAGAAACCCTTCCTATTCCAGTTAGTTTTCACAGGTTCTACTGCAACATAATGCAAAGGCAGGATCCAAACTAGGACTCATCTCCCCCTCTTCTATGCTGTATAAAAGAAAGGTCTTCTGAAGCAAAAGAGCATTCATTACCCTATGACAGCAAGCTCCTGGAGAAATGAATACCAGCTCTGTGCTCCGCACAGATGAGTAGTATTTAGAAGATGGAAAGGAAAGAAATGAAGTAACTGTAAGGGGCAGGCTTTCTGCCTCCCCAGTTCCTTTGGAATGGTTCTTTTTGGTCCCAGTGGCTTATTTGTCATGTGAGCACTATAAAATCCACTATGTGGAACACCATTTTGGGTGGGGTTAGGCAGGATCACTAACCTCATGGACATGGCTTGTTTTTGTGGGTATTTATGTGTGCGTGTTGATTTAAAAACAAAAGAAAAAAGTAGTTCAAAGAAAGAGAAAAACAAATTCAAGAACCCACAAGTGGCTGCTATGAGAAAAAAAGCTGAAGCACTTTGTGGTTGGTCCTCCAGATTTGCTCACACAACACACCACAGTCTCACACTGTTGTAGAGTTCCTCCAGTTATCTGTAACGTTTCAGCTGTGCACCAGGAATTCCTAGATTTTCCCAAATCCTGAACATGGCAGCTATTTCTGACAACTCTGCCAAAAACTAAGAAAGAAAGAAAAAAAGAAACAAACAAGAAAAAAAAAATAAAAATTAAAGGCAGCAGAATTCCAGGGACTCTGGTTCTTAAAAGCTTCACAAGATTTCCACTGCTTGATAGTTCTTCTACAGCGTTATTCCAAAACTTCATATTCCTTTGCGATGCAACCAGTGCAATGATCCGAGGATCGAAGAAAAAACCCTACATCCCCTCCAAAGTACTTCAGAAGTCCTTCATTGGTAACGCCTTTGTAAGTCTAGCGGTCATGTACCAGCAAAATAAACCTCATCAAATCCTTGGCTTGCAAAATTGGCAACTATGGGTTTTCTGCACATTTGCTCCATTTTTAAAAGGACCAGTTGAAATAACAGCAGCAGTACATTGCAAACGATTATAAAACAATTACATTATATCAATGAGATGCAAGCAGGTAAGATGTACTTCAGTTCTGAATGGCTAAAACAACCAAGAAATTGGTCTTTACAGCAGAATTTTGTGCAATTTGTTTTGGTAGGATCAGTAAAGCCAGTCAATCTGTTTGGGAGCGCTTGGATGCTTGGAAACTTAGTTCAGCGTTTTCACAGATTTAAACATTTGAGGAAAAACAACAACAATGATATAAAGACACCAACCTGAGTAAAACTCTATTAGAATAGAGCAATCATTATTCAGTAAATCATATATTGCACCTTTAAATAAATCATCATTGTATAAAAACAGGAATATCAAGCAGGAACAGGGAGGAGCTCTTCCGTCCTTCATACGCACCCACACACACCCCTGCACACACATCCACGTATGCACTTGCTCAGTTTTTCACTACAGTTAAAGCTCTGAGTGACACATCACACTCCTTTTCCTCTAGCAGAGGCACCGAAACATTAAGGCAGGGATATTTGTGGTGAAATGCAAAAACAAAGCTCACCTCCAAACTTCTGGAGAGTCCTGCCAACAGTGCAACTACAGTTAAGTTTGACATAAGCCTTATTTAAAAATCTGTGTTCTCATTAAGAGTTTCAGTACAAAAATAGAATCTCTGCTGTTTTTTTGTTTTTTTTTTTTGTTTTTTCCTAGAGTAGGAACTAGAAAAGGCACAATTTCCAAGTACAAATGTCCATTTGGAGGAGGTGTTTGTACTCCTTTTTTAAATAAGAAGGAAAATCCAGAAAAAAAATAAATCACAGAGGCACATATCTATTAACTAAGTAACCAGATACAGCAGATAAAATATGGTCCCCAAACTTATAATTAAATATATTAAAACAGCCCACAAGCCTGGTGTCTGTAAATGAAATCATATAAAATTGTAATAAAAAGCTTGTGTTATTATTTTAATACTTAAACTCTAGTTCATTGTTCGTACTGCAAATGCTATTTCACCTATCAGTACTGTTAAATTCCCAAGAAAAATCAGAATTCCTCTGTTAACTTTAAATAGTTTCTCTTTTTATCAATCCATGGCTCCTGCCAGCATTGTCTTTTTTCTCCTCCAGAAGATCATTTCTTCACATGAGGACAGAACTGGACAAACCAGACGAGACACTGCACACAATCCTGGAAAATGTAAGAAGAACATCTCCCTTTCTCATGCACAGACAACAGTTCTTGGAGAGACTGCACTGCGTCCTGCTTATGCGTGATAGCCATTTGCCTTCCCAAAAGCTGGTTCAGGGGTGAAGTTTTCATAGATTGCCATTGCTGTCGTGTTTTGATAAATAAGATCTGTTTTCTTCTCCTTCTGTGATCTAATGATATCCATGACACACTGGTTTAGGAAGACGTACTGGTCCTGATGGGAGAAAAATAATAAAGAGAATAATACAGTTTTAGCAAATGACTGATTTGGAAAGTAATTCTGCTCCCAAATCTTAAGATTCGCTTTTTGAATGCATTGCATTGGAAGTTATCATACAGTTGGTTTTTAAAATGTATATTACATAGAAAATGGAGCTAGAAAGGATCTCATGATATTACCTAAGCAATCCCAAGTAAAAAACACTACGATTGTATTTACTGCCTTGCTCAACATCTCATTAAAAGATTTTCATGACAGAGATTTTACAGCCTTTTCCAAATCAGCTTGATTTAATCCACACACCTTTCCAGATGAAAGCAGTAGTTCCATCAGGAAAACATATGTTCCTGAAGATCAACAATAATATATGCAAAGACCGCTTGACTTAATGTTATCCTCATAGCTACAAGCCAGAATTAAACTCAAAAGGGTAGAACAAGCTGCAAAAAATCTTTTTCAAGATATGATTCTAGATAAAAACACCAGTTTTTCAAACTACCCTTTAATGAGATTGCTTGGATCTACAAACTTCACTATGACTTCCTTGACTGCAAGTGCATTTGTAGAAAGAAATGAGGCAGGTAGGAGGTAAGTTTAAATAAGGGTGATTTCAGGTTGCTTCACAATGTCTCATTGTACTGCAGTTTTGAGCTACAATCCTGAATCTACCTTTTCTGGATTACTGTGCATATCTGAGAAACATGATGCTGGATGAAAAGGGGTCTTACCTCAGTTTGTACCATTAGAGGTCGGTGCATTCGAAGATCGTACACCACTCCATATACATCCACCGTATTCTCCATTTCAATCTGCTGAATCAGGCGGTCAATGGCAATAAATGTTCCTGTCCTCCCGACACCAGCACTGCAAGGACACAGAGAAGTTATTTAAGCATTGAAGTTATTTAAGTGTCCTTAAGCAGCAGAGACTTACACATTTATTTCAAATCACACTGAAAAAGAATTGTTCTTAGAACACCACACAATAAAAGCATGTTTAACATGAATATGTTCTTCCCACCTGCAGTGCACTAGAGTAGGAGAGTCAATAGGATTCTGACTGCTGTATTCATGAACAAGGTGTCTGAAGTTGATTAGCAGGTCTGTTGTCTCTGGCACTCCATGATCTGGCCAGGACGTGAAATGGAACTGACGCACAGTGTGGCTCTCCAATGTGTCAGCCTAGAGGAACAAGAATGAAAGAAGGAAAATGCAAATGCTTCAAAAGATAAACAGCAGGAGTTCCTGTCATTCATAAGTACAATGTAAGACTTGGTTGCATTAAAACAGCCCATTACAAACTGTGCAGTAATTCAATCTATGTTATTCCAATTTCTCCCTTCCATTTTCGTTTTCTCTTAACTACAAGATCTTCTCTTCTGCATTATGTTTGCTGACAGAGATGGGTCTTGACGGGGCTAATTGTTTGGTCACATCATTTGGGACATATTTCAGGTATCTGCACGAAGCACACATTTTGGTGGAAGCCTCAGGGAGCTGCAGTACCATTGAAGCAGCAACCAGTGACAACCAATAGCAGGCTGGATTTTGCAACTGCTCTTATTCTTTTTTTTTCTCTGATAACTTTCAGTTCAATTGAGTTTTTGTGAAATCATTATATTCTGTTGTTCCAGTGTTGCTTGGCACGTGAAGTCCTTGATATAATAAACTGCTTCTACAGATATTTGTATACAGCTAACAACTGACAAACTACTCACATTTTCTACATTGAAGTCCCTTATCGTCCACTCTGGAAGAACAACTTCTGAGACCATTGTCACAATAACGTCACCATAACTCTTAGATTGTTTGTCCGGCCAATATTGCTCACATTTTGTCTAAGAAGAGAGTTTAAAGGTTCAACACATTACACACAAAAATGAAGCACAGAAAAAAAAACAGGAGGATATGTCATGACACTGTGACTCCAACTTGGTTTTGACTACTATATTTAAATAACATGCCCCCATGAAGTGGGACTGGAAGGTACATCACGCCTCCTAATGGTCTATCCTAAGGCACAAGGGAGATCTACCAAAACATTCTTTAGAGAGAAGAACCCACCCTTAAAAAAGGAGATTCCACAACCTTCCTAAGACAATCTATTCTGGTCATCAGCAGGTATAGGGGAGAATAAATTTTAAAGATGGGCTCGTTTAATTCAGAAAAGAAGCTTCCAGGAAGTGGATGCTTGGTTAAAAGAGTAGCCACCCCCCACCTTATTATAGGGAAACAACTAAATAAGAAGAGTTACAATTATTCATTTTAATATTAAAATGAAACAAACAAGCCCAAAACAATCAACCAGAAAGAAATACCATACCCGGGCCTGTTCAACACATTTTGTCAACATGACAACAGAGTAGATATTCTTTTCCCAAATCATGCGCCAGAAGTCTTCTATAGTATTGGGCAAAGGGCCTTGTGCAGCAATAAATGCCTTCTTTGAGCTATATCCCTAGGAAGAAAAAAGTATATACAGACAAACCTTCACTGATGAGCCACTAACAGCTGATGTTATAGATCATGTGATCTATTAAACCCATGTCATGAAAAAACTGTGCATTTTTCATTTCAATTGATGAAGCAACTTACAGGCATATAGTTTGCATTAATATAATCATCAGTCGCACAGCTTGGATTTGAAAGTTTAACACGAGAAATATCATCTGCAGAAAGAAAATGAAAATAAAATTACAAACACTGGAAACTTTTCAGCAAAATATTGCAGTTCTGAAATGGTTCCTATATGGAAGGTGGTCTGGAACAACATGCATCCTAACAATAAGGACATAACTTTAGGAATCTAAAGTAGTGGTAGTTGAGAGTTTACAATGAAGGCCTTCAGGAGAAAAATAAATGACTGGCCAATTTAAAAATTCAGAATATTAAACAGATTCCTAAACATGGTTTTCATTCTCATACCTACACATACATAACCCATATAGTTTGTGTCACTACAGAAAAATAGGTAATTTCACTCCCATGCCATTGCAGTCAAGGTTTTCCTTTGAAGCATTGCTAAGTGCACTTGCTGTTACCATTTCAGCTTTTCCTTAACACTTTTCTTTGCTGGGATGCCTGCAGCTTGACAGGGCTTAAGTTATTAATTTTCAAAGCTGCCCAGCAGTATCTTAATATTTCTCATAACTCCAATAGATCTGGAGTGCAAGCTTCTCACAAATGAAATGTGAAAGTGAATTGTTCAGGGGAAAGTTATTTTAAAAAGCATTTCTGAGGGATAGCTCTTTAGCTGTCTTCATCCAATGACTTCATATATGATGCTCACACAAGGAAAAGAACTGCCTGAATTCATTTATTTAGACACTGGCAAAACTGATTCCTCTTCAAAATCTCTGGGATTAAAACCAAAATCAGCCAAACCCAAGGGTTTTCAACTAAAATCTCAACCAGTAAAAGACATAAAACCTGAGAGAGTAGCTCACATGGTAAGACATTGTTGTATCTATTTTTCCCCCTGTTCTCAGGGATTTCAGCAGCAAATTTGGGCTGATGAACACCAGCAGATTTGAGTTCCTACAGGGAAAGAAAGATTGATAAGCACTTGGTCCTAGTTTAGGAAACATATAAAACTCAACTGAAACAGACAAATACTTCAATTACTCCTGAACTTTGCTGTAAAAGCAGGCATGTTAAACTGGACTAAATGATAACAAAATCAGCTTTTTACAAACAGAGCAGAAAGGTGGCAGCAGAAAAGCTCACAGATACGAGATTAATACAGAATGGCAGAGTAATAGCATGTTTAAAGCCCCTAAATGGACTTCAAGAGCCCAGTAATAGCTTTGTAAAAAATATACAACACTGGCATTGACTCATTCTAACCCCAAGGCAAAGAACCATTTTGCATGAGGTTTGAAAGCATTATAGGGAGAATGGGAGCAAGTTACATTATGAAAGGACTGAAGAAGAAAGCAAAATCTTAGAGAACAGGGTGGAGCACCAGCCTACAAGATACAATGAAAGAGGACAGAATTTCATCTGAAAAGAAGAATGGTAGTTTCCAGGGGGGAAAAAAAAATAAAATTACCTAACAGAAGACTTGACAACATAAAATCCTTCAGTGACAACACCGATAGTTGGTTACTGCCCTTTGTATTTCATAGCAATTGAGCTGTCTTCACAGGAAAGGTGCTCCGACCCTTTGACCCTTTGTGGCCCTCCTCTGGACCCTCTCCAAAAGCTGCACACCTTCCCTGGGCTGGGGGCCCCAAACTTGGATGCAGTACTCCAACTGGGATCTCAAGAGGGCAGAATAGATGGGGACAATCGTCACCCTACTGGCCATCCCTGCCCTGATGGAACCCAGGGTATCACTGCCCTTCTGGGCTGCAAGTGCACACTGCTGGCTCATGTTAAGTTTGTTAGCAACCAAGACCCCTAAGTCCTTATTGTCAGGGCTGCTCTCAAGTTCTCCTAGTCTACATACATATCCAGGATTACCTCAACCCAAGTGCAAAACCTTGCACTTAGCTTTGCTGAACCTCATTAGGTACACAAGGGCCCACCTTTTGAGTTCATCAAGGCCCCTCTGGATGGTATCCCCTCCTTCTGCTGTATCAACCATACCGCTCAGCTTGGTGTTGTCAGTAAACTTGCTGAGGGTGCACTCTATCTCAACATCTATGTTACTATAAAGATTACATGTATTATTATGCTTATTATCTACTTCAGCTCATTATGTGTGGTCTGTAAGTCACACATAATGCATTAAAGAAGCCTGATATTAGTGAAAGATCTGTCTTGTTGTATAGAGAAGACAAATAACAATGAAATAAAAGCAGAGAGAAGTTAAATAGCATTCCCAGAGTGCAAACAACAGTAATGCAACTAGGGCAAGGACTTTGGAGGTCTTAGCTCTGCCAAGAGCTTTGAGCAACTTAGGCCATGCTATAACTCATAGGCAGATTTAATTCAGGATGTGAAGTATTTATCATGCACTTGAACTAAACTTAGAGCTGAATCAGGTAAGGGAACGCTATGCATGCAGCTCAATGATGTCTACAATAAGGGTCCCTTCTTCTCTTCCCCTTCAGTAAACATCACGCACAACGCAAAGGAAAGCTAATTTGCTTTCCAAAAATATTAGCCAAGAAGCTCTCTCCCGTGAGGACACACACCTCATACTCTTCAGCAAAACCACAGTTGGAGTCTGCTTGCTGCTTCTTAAAGTAGGACTCAAAGTTCTCCACTTTAATCATTTTTGATCTAAAATGAGAAAAGTCTTGTATTGGTAACTGATACTAAGTAAATAAGTCACGAATTCAGTTAATGTATTACAAAATGTGGTTTACTTACTTCTTTATTCTTCAGGGGAGAGTGGGGCAGGGAAAGAAAAAAGGTTGATTAGATACATGCAGTTGTATATTTCACTATGCGATTCTAAGAACAAAAGCATGACTGTTAGTAGCACCCACCAAACTGCATTTACAAGAGACAGGGTATAAAGGCAGAGATTTAAATGATCTGTTCCATACAAGGAGAAAATGCTGCATCCTTCAGGAGAAGGATATGATAGAAGGTGTCAGTCAGCTGTTCCTGTATTCCCCTTCCATCAGACTGGACTCATTCTCTGGTGTATTTTATTCTAACTATCAGTGTCACACGGGTGAAACTTCGTGGGGTTCTCAGGGTATGTCTTTTCATAAAATAAATAGATGAACCAATAACCTGGTTCAATTGCACGGCCTGTGATTTTCAATATGCTGTGGTTACTCTCCCTTGGCCAGCTACTATCATTACACATCACCCGAATTAACAGCTGAGCTCAAAGTAGCCATAAGGTAAAGGAAAGTTTGGGACCCAGTGCTGATTTATGCTTATAAGCTCTTTTATCAACAGCTTGGACTGTTTTGTTTTCTCAGTATGTTCAGAAGTCTTTGTTTCATGAAAACATTCTACTTTTCAAAACCGCGTGGGGTATTTGCATAACCAATGCTGAACCATGAAGCAAGCATTAAGACTCAGCAATTTGATTTTTTTCGGTCTGCAGACTTGAGTCAAGTTTCATGCAACCTTATACATGAAACTGCACAGAAAACAAGCATTAGGGTTCACAGGAAGTTTTGGATGTATCACTTGAGCTCAAAAAACACAAGAAAAGACTTACTTAATTGGAGAAAAAGACACTTCAGTATTTCTTTTGTCTTTCCTATGAGGAGAAAAAAAACACAACATGCTCACAGTAGAACTTAATGGAAAGCTTGAGATTTCTGATGACACATATTTCATGTGTCCGCTCAGAACCATGTCTTGTAAGGCATCTTACTCTGCACAAAATACTCCTGAGGCAAACCTTACCCCTGAAGTGAACTTAAAATACCTCGTAATTCTTTCAGCATTGGTTTACAATGGAACCAAACTACCTGAACACAAAGCGCAGTTTAGCTGAAAGAAGCGCATCCAAGGGATCTGCATCACTAACATCTCTCTGGAATCAGAATCCCTAATGTTAACGTTCAACATCAATGTGTCAGTTGTCCTGAAGGTGGAAGCTGAACATGTGCCATAGCTACTGGACACAGGGGAACTTGTCATAACAGCAACTATTTACAGAAACTAAGGAAAAAAATGGTCTAAAGATCCTGCAGATAACTCTTTAGAAGTGATGCATCACACAGTGAGCAGCAAGAAGAAGCCTCTGTAGAATCTGGCAGACCAGTTCAAACCTTAAGACAACTGGTCAGCTTTTGGAAACTCTGGAATGAGAAGTTCAAGTGACAAGCAAACAAGCAATTAAGAAGAGCTGTTACTGAATATTTGCAAATAAAACCACCTGCGATATATGTCTGTTAGCACAACAACCCAATGCTCGCTCACTTCTAACTTCAAAAGCACACACTAGTTCTCAAGAGTTAAACAAATCTGCTCTCAACTCATTAGTACACAGCTATAAATTGAACAAAGTCATTGATCCAATTTGATACAAAAACTCTGATCTGTACCAAAAAAAAAGATTTTGAATAGAATGCACTTTAAAGCACGATGGTGAAAGCAGTAAAACAGGAACAGAGGCCTTGTTTTTTTGTTTAAGATACAGAAACGATATACTGATATTCCTCAACACAGCAAACAAAATAAGGAACACATTACCTTCTCCTCCTCCAGAATATGTAACCCCCTATAGCTACTACCGCCAATATAGCTAAAAGGCATCCAATAACAGCTCCAGCAATAACACCTTGCAAAAGAGAACAAGTATTACTCATCACTTATCTACCTCTTTAGCAATGCTCTAAATCAATCAACAAACTATAAGAGAACCTAGCAAGTGACAAAAAACACTCTGCTCTACTAGGATCTTCTTTACTGTGTCCTTTGGCAGCACCAGTATTGAAAGCTCATTAAAAATAATAAGGTTGATAAATTAATTTACAAATAAGTCAAATGCTCAGTATCTGTGCTCTAATACACCCACTTGTCTATTAGAAAATAGACACTATTTGTTTATTTACCTAAGTCACAAAGTGCCACCCAATCACTTTTTGCACACCATAAGTAGCACAGCTTTTAGTTACTTCCATATTGGAAGTAACGGAAAAAAAAAAAAGTCACCTGCAGGACTAGTTAGATATGATTTTACTGAGTGGTGACACTGCAAAAGGAGCAGTCCAGCACAGACAGATCAATTGATGTTTTGCTATCATGAAACCTATTGTAAGTAAGTGATCTCCAAACACAATGTGCATGTAAAACTGCCAATCCTCCCATTAACTATACCTGGATCCTGGGGTAAAGAAACCACCTCGGAACAGGGTGAAAATGACACATAACTTTGTTCTCCCATAATTTTGTTGGCCATGGTAAAGTTTATATTAGTGAAACCTGCAACGCTTGCCCTGTGAATGAAGGAGAAAAAAATAAAACATATGTGACATGGTTTTAATAGCCACAGGAAAGATCTATGATTTTTTCTTTATCTCCTTGCTTTCAACTGCAGCAAGATAAATACCTGTATGAATGAAGAGGAATCAATGGTCCATTTTCATAGCCATACATGGTGTTTCCCTTGCCTATGTCAACAACGTTGTGCCCATTCTGAGAATGGAAAGATGATGTTGTCTCCTCTATGTCTATGACATATGTCACATAGGTGGCTGTCATCTTCTGCTTGAAATCATTGTACGTGTAGTTCAAATCAGACTTTGAAGGCCAACAACCTTCAGGAAAAACAAGGATATAAGTGGTACACATAACCCACTATTTTTGTGACCACCAGCACAGTTAGAGAACATGTTACATTAAGCACAATTTTAACTGTTCCACAAGTACTGCCTGAAACCAAAACCTGAGGGCAACACACAGTCTCAGAAATTCCCTCTGCTGCGATGCAGTTTACTTGGCTACCTTTCCTACACTCCAGTGTCATTCATTTAACCTCCTTTATGTTTTACTTCTCCCATGCACAGCAGAGTTTCTCTGTGAAGGCATGTTAGTGATGCATTCTGATGTATTTGTGGACAGCTTCTGCTACACGTCAGTCATGTCCATACCCTCTCAAATAACTATCAAATGTAGAAAATACCCCACAAACAAGGAAAAGGACAGAAAAAGGGCAATTTGAGATTGATAACATCATGCTGCTCAAACAGCACCAAGCTTCATTTAAGGTGATGCTAAACTCGTCCTGGCCTCTACAGTCTTGCTGTCTGACAGAGTCTTTTCACCTAAATCCTGAGAAATGAAGGATGTTTTCTCTTGTCATAGAGACAGATTGGATAAAACAATCAGTCAAACTAGTTCCTCTTCAAAAAGACTCCGAAAACCAAGATACTGTAACCAAACAGGTCACCAGTGCAGAACAGCATTACTTTGTCTGCTGTTAAAAGACCAACCGCAGAAATTTGAGGGAGATTATATAGCTGGGATGCGTGATGAGAGTGGAGACAACACAGCTCAAACTACCAGCTGGCTGACAACTGAAGAGTAAACAAAATTACTAAAAACATTCCAAGCGCTATGAAGAAACATATTACCCACGTAATTGAAGTTTGCTTATATTGCTTTCTGTTGACTGCCTTTACAAAGCTAAAGCTCTTTTAGAGGCAGATACAACATTAGAACAATTTTTAAAAAGGAGTTGTAAAGGGGTTCTGAAAGATTACAAAATGCAGAAGCTCTAACAAGTTTTCTACAGTTGCGTAAGATAAAATTTGATCTGATATGCACTGCAAGCAATAGCAAAGTTCCTATTAATTGTAGGTGTTTAAAAACAGCATAGCTTTATGAAAGCACTAATTTGTTCACAGTAAAAGCAACTGAGATTGGAATTAACTTAGTTGCCTTGAAATGTTCAGTAACATCCTAAATACTTCTGATGTCCTGTCTGGTCCCCAGTTTCAATTCAAAAGGATGTACATGGTCCCTAGTTTCCTTCCAAAGGGACATACATCCCAAGTTATATCTGCACTTCTCCCAATGTTTTGGTTACCACCCTAGGGTACCTCATCCAGCTTCTGAGTGGTACAACTGTTCATTGCAGGGGAGTTGGACTAGATGGCCCTCAGAGGTCCCTTCTAACCCTAAGGAGTCTATGATTCAATGAACATCTACTTCAAAGTCTAAAATACAGGATATTCATTCCAGTACATTTTTGTCCTGACAAACACTGTCTGATTAGTTGTTTCACACAGCTAGATGGCAACATTGTAAGAACTTACCTTCTGCTTCAGTTATGATCATTACTGCATAAGCTTTCAACGGTCCATTCACTGACTCAAAATCAGGAAATTCAACAGACAATGAGTTGTGACTAAGTGCCTTGACTAAAGGAGCTTTGTTTGGAACAGGTGGATCTATGAACAGACAAATATACATACTCTTAGTTCTTTAATGACAGATAAAGTTTAGTTTTTCAAACAAGAAAATGTTGTTATAATGACTGTTCATAGCATGCAAGTTTATAATAGAATCATTTAAGTTGGAAAAGACTGCTAAGATCATCAAATCCAGCCATTCATATAACTACCAAATCCATCACCAAACCATGGCCCCCATTGCAAGGTCCACACATTTCTTAAAAACCTCCAGGGACAGCAACTCCTCACTTCCCTTGGAAGCCTGTTCTAAAGCCTAATCACCCTTTCCATTGAGAAATTCTCCCTGATCCCAAACCTAAATCTCCCCTAGCACATTTTGAGGCTGTTTCTTCAAATCCTATTACCTGTCACCTAAGAAAAGAGACCAGCATCCCCCTCACAGCAGCCTTCTTTCTTCTCCTGACTGAACTGCACCATTTCCTCCAGATGCCTTGTTTTCAAATTAGTCCATTCTCCAGATTCTTTGTTCTTTTCTGAATATATTCCAGCAACTCTTGCAGTGAGGGGCCCCAAAACCAAACACAGTATTTGAGATGCAAACTCACTCCATACTCGGCACAGTCACAACACTGGTCCTTCTGACCATGCTGTTTCTGACACAAGCGTGTATACCATCAGCCTTCTTAGACACCTGGGCACACTACTACCCACATGCTATGTGTATCGCCCAGCTCCCCCAGGCCTTCTCTGCTGGTCAGCCTTCCAGCCACTCTTCTGCAAGACTGTACTGCTGTGTGGGGTTGCTGTGATGAAATTGCTGTCTTTCATAAGCTCACATTGACTGGGTTATGATTACCTTGTTATCCTATCCATGGCATGTAATGGTATTTGAGATGATCTGCTTCATGAATTTTCCTGGTCATCACCCCTTATGCGTGCATGAGATAGACTTGGCATTAATGTAGTACTTTATTAATAATTGTATATGCTCATATATCAAGTTTCTTCTTCTGCAATAGCAAAGTTAATATTTTTGTCCTATAAATATCTTCCATTGTTTGATCCTAATGCTTACCTGTAATGCTTGTTTTACATGTTTTCTGCACTGGAAGACTTGTTAAACTTTCTGAAACAGTTGTAACAATAACAGTATAGGTTTTGTAATAATCTAAAGGTTCGGTTTTGAAGATTCCTTCTGAGCCTTCTCTCCCACAGAACTGACTCCGTTGATTTTTTGTCCAAGTATCATTAAATATTTTGATATCAAAGCTAGAATAGCCGCCATAAGGACAGTCCCATTTCAATATTAGGTAAGACATATTAGCCACTGCTTCACACTGAAATGCATTCACTGAGGAAGGAACTGGGAAAAAAAAAAAAAAAGAAATCAAGTATAGCAGCAAAGAAAAAGCAGTCTGTTTACAAGCACTTCTGTGTATAAGAATTTATAAAACACTGGTATTCCTTTCTAGTTCTAAACAGAGGAAGCTACCGCCTACAAAAAACAACGAGGAATAAGTATGTTTAGCACTCTGTAAATACACAGACCCTTCTGCTTTAACTCCCTTGCAGATCAATTTACTGAGAAAAACCGAGGCTGAATAGCTGCTTGTCAAAATCAGCAAAGCTTTCAAATACTATTCAACCACTGAACAAGAACATTCTTAGACTGGTAGACAAATGCTAACTCTGTATAATTACATAAAATGATTAGTGGCCAACAAATAAGAAAATAGTCTTCATTATTCATAGCACCCTCTGTGATTTAGGGATAGCTCTCACAAACATTTCAGCTGGTAATCTAACATTTGCAGCTCCAGAAATGGACAAAAATGGACACAAACAACAGAACAAAGGGTTAAAGGATGCAGATGTGCTATCAAATAAAGGAAATGCTACACCTGGCCATACTAGGTAGGTAGATTAGAGTGCTAGAGACCCTGTACACATGGAAAATGACAGTAGAGCAGACTGGATGATGAAAGAGGAAATAACAGTGAATCCAAAGAACATGCTTAAGAGACTGGCAAAGAATCACAACTGACTCCTAAAAACAGTGCCAGAACAAAGGAAGGAGGGATCAAGATGGGAGTTACAGCAAAAGCAGCATTTTAGCCAGTTTCCAAACAATACACTCTGTGTGGGAGCCCTTCAAAATAAGGTCCCGAGGCCCCCCCACACAAGGAAGAGAAGGTAAAAACACATCCTACAAAACTCCTACCCATACAAATAATTCTGACAGCAGGTAAGCAATGTGAAGTGCCTGTAACAGTACCCCAGAGCTCATGCAGGTAGGCAGAATATAAGCAGAGCTACTGCACAGCAAAACACAAACCACCAGAAACACAACTGCAAGAAACAGCCACTTACTTGTATTTTGTCTTATGGATGCTCCTTCTCCTTCTGTCTGATTATCAGCTGCTATTGCAAAGACCGTGAAATTGTAAAAGGTCCCAGGAATTAACTCCATTACAATACTTTCAGTGACACTTGATGTCAGGTTGTCAGTAAAAGAGTCACTTGTAACCTCTATTCTGTACGTATAGGAGGCTGAAGCTGTGTCATTCGCTGTCCACTTCAAGTTGACAGAAGTCTCACCAACATATTCTGCCTTGAGATCAAGCACTGCACTGGGCTCTGGGAAAGGCAAGACAACAGTCCATCAAACAGCAAGAGCATATGCTCAAAATATGACTGAAAAACAACAACACAGACACACCACCAATTTGCTTTCTTTGCATCAGTTGTCTGTAAGAGTGCAGGAACACCAGAGACTCGTGGAATTTTGCCATCAATGGGCTTGTAAGGGAAAACTAAAATAAAAGTCATTCTGAGTGGGATTCATCTCCACTTGGCACTCCAAAGAAAGAGCACACATCACAACAGTGCCAGCACTGCCAGGATTTCTTTTGGAGATGGAGAGAGGATGGTATGAAAGAGATGAGGGCTCAGAAGAATATATGGAAGGAATACAATTAAAATGAGGAAACTGCAAAACTCAAATCAGATCAGGGCAATGTTTCTGCTGCGCTCCAAAATTCCACCCCTTGCAAATAGCCTTCTTTGGGCTCCAGAACCAAAACATCACTTCTGCCCACACCACCACTCAATTACAAGCCTTACACAGGTATGCAGAGCCCTGTGCCGCACAGCAAAATACAGTCCACCAGAAACATGACTGCAAGAAACTGTCACTTACTTGTATACAGGCTTACGGATGCTCCTTCTCCTTCCGTCTCACCATCCGCTGCTACAGCAAAGACTGTGAAATTGTACGGTGTCCCAGGGGTTAACCCAGTAATTTCAGTTTCAGTGACATTTGATGTTTTGTTGTTAATGAAGGCCTCATTTCTAACCTCTATTCTGTACGTGTAGGAAGCTGAAGCTGTGTCATTCACCATCCAGGTTAAGATGACAGAAGTCACACCATCATACTTTGTCTTGAGATCAAATACTGTGCTGGGCTCTGGGAAAGGCAAGACAACAATCCATCAGCCTGCAACAGTATCAGCTCACAAAGAAAACAGAAAAGGCACAGACACACTGCTACTTCACTTTCTTCTCATCATTCATCAATCAGAGTGCAGGAGCACCACAGCAACAGCACCAGAGGTTCCTGGAGAGCAGGAAGGAAACAATGGGGAATGGGGCAAAAATAGCGCATCTCAGCACAGCTTAAGGTAAAAAAAAAGACCAGTTATCACTGGAAGAAACATGGCAGCAAGGACCTAGGAACCCTCCTCCTTTTTCACTGCTCAAGTCCCCACGGTCACTCCAACAGCACAAAGAACATCTCCAAGACCCCTTCTGCAGCACTTCAGTCTCTGCCCATCTCCAAACCAGGGTAAATCAGTCACTATGGAGAGGTAAATCAGTGAGACAGACCTTTGGGTAACAAGTGGAAAGACACGAGGACGTATGCATGTATGTTTTCAGGAGAACAAGAACGACAAGGTGAGCACCTGTTTCCTTTGAAGTACAGCATGGTGATTAAGCAGGCTGCACTAAAGCCTCACAGACCAGCTCCAGAACAGTCTCCCCTACAGCACATAAAATACACAGCACTGACAACAGGATGAAAAAAGCAGCTCTCCAAGCCAACGCTGCCTAAAGCTTACACTCCCTCTCCAGATTCCCAGCAAACATGGGCCCCAAAATAATATAAGATCCCCAGATACACTCTGTTTTGTGTGTGAGAGCATTAAAACAAACACTTCTGAAGCCTACATGTTCTACGAATTGAACTCAACTTCACCTCCCTAATATTGGAGAGATTGGTCCTTGGGAAAACCCTTTGTTCCAGGTAACAGCAACAAGTTCAATTAACAGCATCCAGGTTATGCTGCTGCTTCTGGTCTCTTATAGCCTATGCTTGATAGATAGCCTGCAATAGATTCCAGGGCCAAAACATCACCTCTGCCCACACCACCACTCAATTACAAGCCTTACTCAGGTATGCTGCGATGTACAGCAAAACACATACCATCAGAAACATGACTGCAAGAAACTGTCACTTACTTGTATACAGGCTTATGGATTCTCCTTCTCCTTCCGTCTTACCATCTGCTGCTACAGCAAAGACTGTGAAATTGTATGGTGTCCCAGGGGTTAACCCAGTGATTTCAGTTTCATTGGTATTTGATGTTTTGTTATTAATGGAGGCCCCATTTTTAACCTCTATTCTGTACGTGTAGGAAGCTGAAGCTGTGTCATTCACCATCCAGGTTAAGTTGACAGAAGTCACACCAATGTATTCTGCCACTACATGAAGCACTGGGCTGGGCTCTAGGAAAGGCAGGAAAACAAACTGTCAAGACAGAGAGCACAAAGAAAAGAAAAGCCACAGCTACATTCACCTACCCCACATAGACTGAGTATTAAATATAGTCAAGAGGCACTCCTAAGATACTGATGCCGTACTACAGACATGCCGAGACATCTCTGTAAAGGCCACAGAAATTTTAGAGGAGATTCTCTTCACTTCATGTCATATGCCAGAATATTTTTTTCCACAATGGCTTTCCAGACAGATATAGAAAGGGAAATCAGGGAACAAAGCAGAATACAGGGTAGCCTTCATGTGTTAGCTCAGGACCGTGCCCACACCTGTTTGAGAATCTGAGCTTCTCAGCTAGCCTGTCCACAACACTAACAGAAGGACACAGGCTCCTTGGGTGTGTGAAACAGCTCAGCCATTCAGGGTGTCAGTGTCTGAAAGTTTAATTCAGCATCAACATCAGGTAGACAATACTGACCTAAAGCAGCTTCAACAAGCTCCTCTAACCAGAGGCAACTCCAGAACAAAATCCCCCTTGTTATTCTGTATTGACTTTGTGTGCCCCCTTGCCACTAGTTTGTATGGATGTTGCCTGCTCCCTTTCCATACTAGAGCTAAAATGCAAGAAAGCTCTTCTCCCATCTGCCCTTCTGATCTGGAAGAAAGAGGCCAGAGCACAAAGTGACAGAAGTGGCAGTACACTTGATAATGTGATCCTAGACACTGTCCAAGCTCACAGGAGCCCCAGGCTATGGGCTCTGCAGACAGCTCAAAAGAATCTTAAAGAACAAAAGTCTCTCTAGTACACCAAAGCCTAAAAAAGCCCTATGGCAACCTGTTCCAAGAAGCACTACAGGGGGTCCATTCAGCCCTGAACTCCAGACAAGGTCATGCTGCTGTAGCAACTAGATCCCTACATACATCATCAGTTCGGGAACTGGAGGCTAGCTGCTCAACAGGCATCTCTCATACAGGCTGACCCCTTTATCTTTTAACAGATTGTTTGACATTCATGTTCACAAAAGCCTGAAGCAAAGCAACACAGCAATGAGTAACAGTACAAAGTCGAAAAAACAAGGAAGAAAAGCAGGGCTCAGTTACAAAATGTTTCTTTACTTGCAATTGAGTGGAACTAGTGGTTTCTTACTTGTATAGAAGCTTCTGAATTCTCCTTCTCCTTCTGTCTGATTATCAGCTGCTATTGCAAAGACCGTGAAATTGTAAAAGGTCCCAGGGACTAATTCAGTAATCTCAGCCATCGTGACATTTGATGTCAGGTTGTCAGTAAAAGAGTCACTTGTAACCTCTATTCTGTACGTATAGGAGGCTGACGCTGTGTCATTCGCTGTCCACTTCAAGTTGACAGAAGTCACACCAACATATTCTGCCTTGAGATCAAGCACTGCACTGGGCTCTGGGAAAGGCAAGACAACAGTCCATCAAACAGCAAGAGCATATGCTCAAAATATGACTGAAAAACAACAACACGGACACACCACCAATTCACTTTCTTTGCATCAGTTGTCTGTAAGAGTGCAGGAACACCAGAGACTCGTGGAATTTTGCCATCAATGGGCTTGTAAGGGAAAACTAAAATAAAAGTCATTCTGAGTGGGATTCATCTCCACTTGGCACTCCAAAGAAATAGCACACATCACAACAGTGCCAGTACTGCCAGGATTTCTTTTGGAGATGGAGAGAGGATGGTATGAAAGAGATGAGGGCTCAGAAGAACATATGGAAGGAATACAATTAAAATGAGGAAACTGCAAAACTCAAATCAGATCAGGGCAATGTTTCTGCTGCACTCTAACATCCTACCCCTTGCAAATAGCCTTCTTTGGGCTCCAGAACCAAAACATCATTTCTGCCCACACCACCACTCAATTACAAGCCTTACACAGGTATGCAGAGCCCTGTGCCGCACAGCAAAATACAGTCCACCAGAAACACGACTGCAAGAAACTGTCACTTACTTGTATACAGGCTTACAGATGCTCCTTCTCCTTCCGTCTTACCATCTGCTGCTACAGCAAAGACTGTGAAATTGTACGGTGTCCCAGGGGTTAACCCGGTAATTTCAGTTTCATTGGTATTTGATGTTTTGTTGTTAATGGAGGCTCCATTTTTAACCTCTATTCTGTACGTGTAGGAAGCTGAAGCTGTGTCATTCACCATCCAGGTTAAGTTGACAGAAGTCACACCAATATATTCTGCCACTACATGAAGCACTGGGCTGGGCTCTAGGAAAGGCAGGAAAACAAACTGTCAAGACAAAGAAATACAGACAGAAAAAATGCCAGTCATATTCCCTTATTCCATGCCGACTGAGCACTAATTGTAGAAAACTTCAATGACACCAACCCATTTTTTTTCTAGCTCCAGGAACAAAGCAGTATTGCATTGCAAAACATCATTACATCAGAAAACAAAGGTTAAGAGCTGCGCTGATCAAAATAGACTGCAAGTTTATCTGGAATTGAGAGGCATCAGTAGTTCCTTACTTGTATACAGGTTTAAGGACAATCCTTCTTCTTCAGTTGTACTGTTTACCGGTGTTGCAAATACTTTGATGTTATAGGATGTTCCAGGGATTAACCCAGTAATTTCAGTTCTGTTGATAGTTGATGTTTTGTTGCTAATGGAAGAAGCATTCCCATTCCTAACCTCTATCCTGTACGTGTATGCAGTCAAAGCTGTGTCATTCACTGCCCAGGTTAAGTTGACGGAAGTCACACCAATGTATTCAGCCTTAAGATCAAGCACTGGGCTGGGCTCTAGGAATGGCAAGACAACAATCCATCAATCTGCAGCAATATCCACTCAAAAAGAAAAACAGAAAATAAAAGGAAAAAAAGCCTCGGACACACCACTACTTCACTTTCTTCACATCACGCATCAAGCAGAGTTCAGGAGCACCACAGCAACAGCATGAGAGGCTCCAGGAGGATTTGCCATCAATGGGCTTGTAAGAGAAAAGTGAGGAAGAAGTATCTTGAGTGGGATTAATCTATCTCCGGCATTCAGAATCAACAGCACACATGACCACAGTGCCAGCAATCTCGGATTTCAGGGAGAGATTGGTCCTTGGGAAAATTCTATGTTGCAGGCATTAGTGGAAATTCAAACAGCACCTGGGCTGTGCTTATTCTGCACTCTAATAGCCCACGCTTTACAAGATAGCTCATAACATACTCCAGACTAAAACTATCATCTCTGCACGTATCAATACTGAATTAGAAATCTCATGCAGGTAGGTAGAGCCCTGTGCTACACAGCAAAACAAAAACCACCAGAAACAACTGCAAGAAACAGACGCTTACTTGTATATAGGCTTATGGATGCTCCTTCTCCTTCTGTCTGATTATCAGCTGCTATTGCAAAGACCGTGAAATTGTAAAAGGTCCCAGGGATTAACTCGGTTACAGTACTTTCAGTGACACTTGATGTCAGGTTGTCAGTAGAAGAGTCACTTGTAACCTCTATTCTGTACGTGTAGGAGGCTGACGCTGTGTCATTCACTGTCCACTTCAAGTTGACAGAAGTCACACCAACATATTCTGCCTTGAGATCAAGCACTGCACTGGGCTCTGGGAAAGGCAAGACAACAGTCCATCAAACAGCAAGAGCATATGCTCAAAATATGACTGAAAAACAACAACACGGACACACCACCAATTTGCTTTCTTTGCATCAGTTGTCTGTAAGAGTGCAGGAACACCAGAGGCTCGTGGAATTTTGCCATCAATGGGCTTGTAAGGGTAAACTAAAATAAAAGTCATTCTGAGTGGGATTCATCTCCACTTGGCACTCCAAAGAAAGAGCACACATCACAACAGTGCCAGCACTGCCAGGATTTCTTTTGGAGATGGAGAGAGGATGGTATGAAAGAGATGAGGGCTCAGAAGAACATATGGAAGGAATACAATTAAAATGAGGAAACTGCAAAACTCAAATCAGATCAGGGCAATGTTTCTGCTGCACTCTAACATCCTACCCCTTGCAAATAGCCTTCTTTGGGCTCCAGAACCAAAACATCACTTCTGCCCACACCACCACTCAATTACAAGCCTTACACAGGTATGCAGAGCCCTGTGCCGCACAGCAAAATACCAGAAACACGACTGCAAGAAACTGTCACTTACTTGTATACAGGCTTATGGATGCTCCTTCTCCTTCCGTCTCACCATCTGCTGCTACAGCAAAGACTGTGAAATTGTACGGTGTCCCAGGGGTTAACCCCGTAATTTCAGTTTCAGTGACATTTGCTGTTTTGTTGTTAATGGAGGTCCCATTTCTAACCTCTATTCTGTACGTGTAGGAAGCTGAAGCTGTGTTATTCCAGGTTAAGATGACAGAAGTCACACCAACAGACTTTGTCTTGAGATCAAATACCATGCTGAGTTCTGGGAAAGGGAAGACAATAATCCATCAGCCTGCAACAATATCAGCTCACAAAGAAAACAGGAAAAGTACAGACGCACCGCTACTTCACTTTCTTCCCATCACTTATCAATCAGAGTGCGGGAGCACCACAGCAACAGCACCAGAGGTTCCTGGAGGCTTCTTCTCTTCTGTCTGACCATCAGCCACTATGGCAATGACTGTGAAACTCTACAACACCCCAGTAATTAGCCTGGCAATTTTGGCTTTGGTGATACTTAGCATTTTGTATCTGATGGAGGCACTATTTCTAAGCTTTATTCTGTATGTGCAGGAGTCTGTAGCTGTGACATTCACCTTCAAATTTTAGTTGACAGAAGTCATACCAACATATTCTGCCTTGAGACCAAATACTGGGCTGGTCTCTGGGAAAGGCAAGACAACAATCCATCAATGTAAACGGAAGAACATCTGCTCACAGAGACATGTAATGTTCCTCCCCCTGCTATCTTATTGACAGAGTTGTCTCTTCCTTGGCCAACTGCTATTCTAATCAAGCTGCTTTTCTTTTCTGTCTTGCATGGCATACTTACTAGCTCTATGATCTACTCTTTTTGCTCCAACTCCGGAAGTTTCAAGCATTAAAGCAGTCTTGATGCAGCAGTAATGTCTTTCATCTGTCAGGTGTTAACTTCATGCAAACTGGTGAGAAAGATTGGACTATGCAGCCTGTTATGTTTTCCTAACCTGGTTATTCCAAAGGGTCCTTTGAGCTGCAAGATTCACAGATCTTCCTCTAGATCCTAATAGGTTATTTCAGCTGTACTGTCACACATATATATATTTCAAATGTGAAGGTTGCTGTATATTTGAACTACTGCAGCTGTACTGCACAAATCTAATAATATTTTTATACATAGTTTTACATAATACCTAATATTACACCCCCATAATAGTCAGGTGAAGAAACCCAATTCTAACAGGGATCAAACTATTTCAAGACCATGCTACAATCACAGTGTTACATTACACTTTCAGTTAGCTGTGTAAATACTTTTCTTTGGCTCATTTTCTACTCCAGCAAAACACTTGGATCCAATTCCAGACGTATCTTTGCACTCTAGATAAAAGTTTGGACTAAAAATGCTAACATAGTATATAGAAGCACAAAAAACCCCAAGGGATCATTCACATCCCACCAACAACCCAAATCACTTACGGGCTACGCTGTTCTGATCACTCATTGCCCTGCCAAACAGTGACACATCCTCTGATAATCTGCTGTTCCCTCTCGTAGCATTCACTGATAATTCATCATTATTACTGGTTCCCATTTCTTCAGTTAAATTTTTCAAGCTACAGTTGTCAGTGCCTGAAAGGTAAAAAACATACAGGGCAATGAACATCTTTACAAAACGTCCGGGTTCCCTGTGAGCAAAAATACAGTCATTAACAGACATCCTGCAGTGACCATCAGCACCTCCTTTTTCTCAGTTTGCTTCACTGTGTGTTGCCTGGTTTCACCAGTTTTAACTTTTGTCAGACAATTTGTATTAGATTTAAAAAAAAAAAAAAAAGCCATGTTTTTTCAGGCAATTACTCAACTCACAGACTGAATGAAGGCTACCATGATCTGCTCTGTTTCAGTGCAGTTTTGATGGAAAACAATCAACTGAACTTACAGGCACACTCCACACATGCATTTTTCTAACGTATCACTTTAAAGCTCTCTGCTCTGCTTAACCTGGCATAGCAATTTGCTTATCCTCAGCGTATGAGAAAATAAAGAGATGTATTCACACGCTGAATTCCCACACAGCAGAGATATGAGACAGCTACAGAAAACCTTAGGCTAACATAATGCAGCCCAATGAGCAAAGAGAATTGATCCAGCTACACACAGAAATTACTATCTCAGTTGAAGCTGAAATACTGCTGCATGAGTAAAACACTGCAAGCAAGTTCAGGAAAGGTGGCCATGAACAACGGGATTCTTGGTCTGGAAGCAGTGGAAAACAAACTGAATCATAATTTCTGTATTTATTTGGAACTGATACAGACAAGGATTCACATAAAAAATGAAAGCAATGAAAGCACTGCAGGCCAGACTCACAATTCAGAGGTTCTTCAGAACTATACATGCTATTTCTAAAAACTATTTTCAGCAGCTTTTTAGACACTTAGCTGACACTGTTTGATCTTTCATACAGGAAAAGATAGCAGAAGTTATGTACAAATATATAACAATATATACATAAGTGAATAACAGAATGATGATACTTACATGCAGTTGTACATCTGACCTGGAAAACAAAAACAAATAAAAGAAATTAAAACTTCAGAACTACTAAAAAAATCCATCAACAACCAACAGCACCAAAAATACATCCATCTATCAGAGAGAAAAAAACAAACGTGATATTAAAATGGTTGTTCCCCTGTTTTATTTCCTTTGAACAGAGCAGAGCTTATTTTGCTTATATATATATATATATATATATATATATATATATATATATATATATATATATATATATATCTTGCAGTGCATGTAGTGGCAGCTTTGCATGTAGACATTTAAAAATCAAAGCCAGATCTCAGTGAAAAGAGCCTTTAGTTACTACCCTCGGGGATCATCCCACCAAAAAGAGGTAAGTGACAATTAGAGGGTCTTTTTTCTTCACAGGGATTTTTCTCTCATCCTATTGCTGTACGAACATTATCACTGCTTATCACAAAAAAATACTTTGCATTACCAGAAAAACCCCTCACAGTGAAGTCTAAGTTCAAAACTTGTTGCATATGTTCTGAATACTAGTTTATAGGTGGGTGCATTTAAATAAAACATCAGTAGTTTTCAATTAATTGTAACCTGGAACTATCCCTAGTGACAGACACACAGGAATTTTGCATTGAAAATGCTTTTTGGTCTTCCAATTTCATGCTTTTGGTCCCAAATAAGACATTTCCCTTCCTGTTCACCTCCACAGACTGCTCTGTTAACTGCTCCTCACCTCCCTCCAGGTGGCAGCACAAAACGCTTCTAAGTAGTGAAATAAAAGAGGTCGGAAGGCACTTGCAAGCAAAACTGATTCCTGGGACTCCCACAGCAAGCTGACACCAACTGGCTGCAGCAGTCATTTTTGCCACGGAACAAACAGGAGATTACTGAAGCAACTGTATCAGGAATTAAATACAACTATTCACCTTGCAAACATATTCAAAAACAACGAAGACAAGCAGGAAGAGATACCTATCCCAAAAACAGGCAGCAAGGTGTTAGGGACCAGATCACAGTTCCCTCACGCTGGGAAGGTTAGCAAGCATGGAAGGTTTCTGTCTTTCAGCATTGTGGTGCAGGCAACCAGAATCTGTCTGCATTCCCAACTGCTCTCACACTGCCTGCAGAAGAGCTAGTCCTTTGACTGGACCTCGTAACACACTGCCACAAGAAAATCCAATTTAGCTTCATGCTGGATGGTACCTTACTCACTCAAAGCACCAAGCCTGCTGGTTGCGAAGGTTGACATGCTTATCTGAAGTGCTTCCAGTTTTGGACCACTTTCTGTTCGCTTATTAGACTAGGTTGCTTCCACCCAGCAATGTGATGAGCAAGCAAAGGTCCCAAGCAAACTGCTCCGGGTGAACCTGCTTCACGTGGTGGGGAAAGGTTTGTTTATTCCTCAGGGCCCCTCTTGCTCTCAGTCACTCTGTTCCATAAGTTAACTCAAAATAAGCAGCTACATCACGATAAGACAATATAAAGTCAGAACAGCAAATCAGACACCTCTCAGCCCTATGCTGCCAAAACCAGCTCCAGCAGCAGCAGCTCCTGGAATCGCGGTCTCAAAAGGTCATAAGCTGTAATGGCTGCTTGTTCTTTCTGTAAGAGGCTACAAATAGCACTCTCTACAAAGTTGAGGTAGAGCAGCTGACTAGAAGCAGCAGAACAGAGAAAAAAACAAAACTAAAAAGCTTTGCAGTAATGAGAAATGCATGCAGCAGTGACAGACATGCAGCCTCTGCGGGACTCAGTGCCAGAGTAAAAAGTTAGGTCACACTTCCTAGGCAAAAGAGTGATTCTAAGATGCAATGAACCAACTCCTGATCTTCTCCAGCACAGCCCTACTGACAGCTTGGCGCACAAAAGATACACAAACATGGAGCTCACTGCCAACCTTTTTGAACATCTGAGAGCCCAGGCAAATTGCTCAGGCATTAGGAAGTGAAGAGTTATGCTCATTTGCACTCAGGTCAAGAGTCCTATATTCTTTCACAAGAAAGTGGCCAAGGAAGAAAAGACTACAAAGGAAAAAGCCACTTGAGGCAGGAAAACACTCCTCTGAAGCATTCTGAACACAAGGTCTGTGCTGTCTGGAAACAGACACTGACTGAGGAGCAAGAGGTGAGATTCCCTGAGATGCAGGGCAACCTAGAAGTCAAGTCAGAAAGATTCTATGTTTAATAAGAAAGCAAAATCACACACACACACACACACACACACACACACACAAAAAAAAAAAAAAAAAAAAAAAGGGACAGAATTGTGTATGCCACAGTGTTTTCTATAGCATTACAAGCAAACCAGCAGAAGTCTGATACAACTCACAACATCTTAAGATTCTATCTCTTCTGTAAAACCACCCGATGATTCCAGTGTTATTAAATTCTTACATGTCTCATTTCCTTCTCTCTAACTTCAAGTTCAGAGTTTCAGCATCTTTCCTGAGCAGCAGGAACACCAGACATCACTGAGAAACACCTATGATGCTACCAAGCCCCTGCTTCCCACCTCCCCATTCCTCCCTTGCCTGCCCAGACAATAAGCACGTTTATTCCTGTTTCAGCACCAGCTACAAGCAGCTGATTCGATGGCAGCTTCCTGCTGAGCTGCTAAGGAGCTGGGCTTTAAGGTCACACATGGGTTTTGTTAATGATGCTCAAGCAACAAAAAGTAAGTCACGCCAAAACTTCTGTCTTGCCACTAATTGACATCTTCCTTCCATTTTAGTCACTTTTGTTCATCATGGACTTCAGAAGTCTGACAGTATCTTTCTGACTTTCCAGAAACCTGTGTGCTAACCAAATCCAATGAAGCGCACTGAGCTGGCAGCAGACAGGCCTCATCATGTAACACAAAACCACGCAAAACAAGTGATCCCAGTCTGAAGCGTCAGCCTGCCTGATTCAGTCATTCCGTGCTGCATTTTGTAACCGCCAACTGAACTGCTCTCCAGCCTCCCGTGATTACTCACTGAAATGCTGTTTATACAAAACATTTGTGTATTATTTCAGGGGACATTTGTGCTGAACACCTGACTCTCCTTGTGTTCACATCTGAGGTACCCAGAGCCCCGCCATTTCCATTTTTCTTTGCAATTACATTAATTTGTATTATTCATCTACAAAGAGAGTTGTGTAGATTTTTGCTGGAATTTGCAGGGGAAAACTTCTCTCCCCAATAAGAACCAGGAAACACTCAATAAATCAAGAAAAGAAAGACAGCAAAATGCAAAACACCGAACATTTGAAGTGAACAACAGGAGAATCAACACAAACTCCTCACTGTCATCAGCTATGGCAAATGAAACTTCATGTGTCACACAGCCACACGGAGTCTAATCAAAGGGTGTGCCTTTTCAGAGGAGCTGAATAATTCACTTGCACAAGGTCTGTCCTGCTCTTCTTGAGCATGCATTTCATCATCCATGAGTCTGTGGTGTGTAATAAATGCAGGATTCAGCTCCATCCTTTTCAGGTACACAGTGGGTCATGTAATCGAGGAACCATTATTTTCACACATAATTTTACCACTGAAGAAACTAAGATGAACTGTGGGAAACCATTTCCAAACATTCCAGGTGACTGAGAGGCCCAAGTCCCACTGATGATTGATTAGACTTGAAGATTTTCAAGAGAAGGATCTAGGCAGCAGCAGGAAGGACAGCAGTGCCTCCCTTCTGCTGGCAGCAAGATTTTTGATCAACCCAGCTGCACTGTCAAACGTCACCCTGCAGCAAAGTCAGGGTTCCTGCACTGGCGGAAAACCCCTGTATACAGTAACCCATCTCCCTGGGGTGCTTAGGTTTCCAAAATATACAACATGGTTTGGTTCATGTAAATGCAAGGTTAGGAAGTTGGCTCAACAGCTGAAGTGTAAACAAACCAAAAAGATCCTATCTTAGCCACAAAACCTTCCTATGAAGAGACTTGAGGCTACTGCTTGCTATTTCTTGTGTGCTTATGACTCAGATGCAAAAAGCCTGGAAACTGATCGCACTCCTCTCAAAGCTAGATGTCTTTCACATGTGTACCTCCACATCTTCACCTACCCACCCTCTCAGATTTGGAGGAGCTCCACATGAAAACCACTGAACTATCTATCACACAGATCTCCAAATTCCATTTGAAGACCCTTCACAAATGCAATGGCAATCAAATCACTAGCTGACTAAGCTCAATACTCAGGTAACAGTTCATACATTCTTTTTTTTCCCTGCCATGCCCACCTACCATGCAACATTCTCACCTCTTTCACACCATCTCAAGGCTGTTTCACTGCATTCATTTCCATGTTATGGCTAAATCAGTGAATTTTGTAGAGTAACATCACAGGATAACATAAATGAGATCACTTGAACTGAAGCTTAAAACCAGTTCTTGCTTAGTAGGTGGCTTTTGGGGTTTAAAAAAAAAAAAAAAAAAAAAAAAAGGTCATATTAGAAAATGAACTAAAATACACCGTTGTGGCATTTCATCCTGTTATCTAACTTCTTCCTAAAATGTCATACTAGATCCTTCTAACTGTAACCCTGTAACCCACAACAGGCTTTTCAGTTTCAATTAACTCTAGATTAACTCAATGATCCATTCTCTTTCAATGAAAAATTGAAAACACAATGCAGTCTGTGTCAGCTTTACATGTTTCCCCTCCAGTATCATAAGCACGACTCATCTACAGAACACTATTTCACAGAACGTTTGGGTTAAAGTGTGTTTATCTGGGGGAAAAGAAAAGCTCACAGTTTAGGAGCAGCGCAGTAAACTTTGGTCAGATATTTGGAGCCCTCTCTTCATTTAACCCTAAATGAGCAGATCTGCTACTGAGAACGCACGGGGCAAACAGGAGGTCCAAAAACTCAGAAGAAAGAAAAATAAGCAGATGTTTGTTATTGATTGGGTAGGGCTGGGTTCCCTTATGGATACCACGTTGTTTTAGGAAGCTATGCAAAACCCTAAAGCGGTAGCCGTGCACAACTGTGCTTAGCTATTTTGAGCTATTATGCAGTTACGTGAAAGTAGAAATTTTATTTCCACTTTGCATGCATTTGTATTTGACCCCTGGCATTTGTAAACTCTCTCTTTCCCAAAAGAAGCTTTTAATCAAAGCAGAACCTAATAGTTTTTTTCCACTGGCTTTTATGAAAACAAACGAGGAGTTTCTGGTTTGCGCAACACTTCCAGTGAATGAAAAATGCTGTGGAAGACAACGTCTCTTAGGAAAGTCAAGAGGAGACACTGAATGGAAATTCAAAGCGAAACCTCACATTGGAAAAACACACATCCCCCTCTCTCCTCCTTCTCCTGATTTTTCTCTAAATTTGACCTATATCTGCTCCTCAGATATTTAATGCTGAAGGAAGGAATTTTCTGGGCAATGTATCTGAAATGGAGAAAATACACAGAATGGATCTCATTGGAATTGCTCCTGTTAGAGCAGCTTCTCCTTCCTCAGCCCTACCTCCACGGAAAGATTTCTCAGAGAAGCTTTCCTATGGTTTAGTAGCAAGTGATGACTCATCTGACTGTGCACATACAAAACAAGCAACAGAAATACCCAAGACCAAGAAACACAAATTTTGGCAGCAAATAGAATGATAATAGGCTCAAACACCAAGCACAACTGCATTGCAACTGACCACTCTCTTGCTACTTACACCTGACTACGGGAAGCACCGTCCCGTATGCAATGAAAACCATGCAATGGTTTTCAGACAGGAAATCAGTTTAAGGCTTTTGTGAGCAACCAAGCAGCTCATCTGCATTTCCTCCAAACCTGCAGGCCCCTGGAATTACAGGCCACAGGTGCTGGAAATCACCTCATGGTTTGGTAGCAGCGCTCCAAGCATCCTGCAATTATCCAACTGAGAAAGCAACAACAAAACGTCATGCCAGAGAGAGGCTGAGTGGTTTCAGGAGTTTAAGTTCTCTGTATAACTGAATCAGTCCTACACGTAACATCTCCTCAGTGATGGTCCTGCTGAAGGCTCTTACAAAGAGAGCAGTATGCTTATTCAACAGCAATGAGTAATATTTAGACCAGCTGCTTACTAAGAAATAAATTCTTACCATACTCAAACTGCCTATCACACCAGCATCAATGGAAAGTGCAGCTGGGTATGAAACAAACGACCAAACAGAACTCCTCTCTTAATATGAATTTTCAGTTAACATTGCCATTTTCTTCCAAAATGAAGCGTTTACAGCATCAACATTTATTTTACATGAACAAGACACATTCCTGCATTCAGCCTAACAGCACTGTTTTTGCACTCTGAGTCACTGCTAAGACACACCCTGGAAGAAGAAGGACACAATGAAAAATGGGGAGAAAAAAAGAGAAAAAGACTCCTGTGGCAATGACACAATGTTAACTGTCCCAAAATCAGCAGGGTTGGCCACCCAGACAACATGGAAAATGTACACCAGAGCCAACACTTGGCTGGCCTTCACAGCACAGCCATGAAAATGAGGGGTATTTCCTGACAGAGCCCTATTTCAGATCTGTTTGGCTGAGAGCAATTGAGGCTCCGATTTTCCCTCTTATCAAAGCAGATTTCCCTTTCCCAAGTTGGACACTTTGGATTCTGTCAAGTCTTTGCTCAGGGGAAGTGTTAGAAAGTACTTAATAGCATTTAGCTGGATTTGGTTCAAAAGTTTTCCAAGTAAGGTTAGCTAAAAAGGGATTTTAAAACTCAAATACAGCATGAAGAAGAATTTGATTTACAAATGACCCAACTTTCTATGTATGACACTCTGTCGAGGGGCAAGAGAACTACAGCCTTTGAAAATCTTCAGCTTGCTCTCATAAGGAGCTCAAAACTCCCTTGCCAGACAACAAATCCTTTTGTGGCAGTCTTAATTTCAGTACATGAAAGGCTTGTTGTTCCCTGCCTCATTTCTAAACCTTTCCTAGGACCGTTTATCTTTTTTTTCCCCCTTACTGAGCTCCTGAAAACGTTCTAATTTAAAAAGCAATGAGGTGTGCAGTTGGGAGAAACCATCCTGTGATGACTGCCCAACACAAACCTCCGAGGCTAACCTTCATCTCCTCCTTCATGCTCCGTTACCATTTATTACCGTTTATTTATGCTCCCTCGGCACATTCTCTTCTAACTCTACGTAAAATGCTGCATAAGAATGTAAATGAATTATTTCTATTGCATTCCCCTTGCCCTTTAGCTGGGTAAATCTACCCGAAGGGAGGGAGGAAAGCAATCCTTCCTGGTCAGCTGCTAACCGTAGCTCTGGTTTATGGTAATGCAGCCGTCCCACCACTAGAGGCCCCAGTAAAACCATCCAACTTCAGCCTGAGCAACTAACGCAGTAAAACATGCCTGAATTTTCCCCAGAGTTGACGTATACCGGTAAGCACAAGCCTGAGGATGACTGTGCTGGAGGAAGATGTAAATGTCAGCTGAACCACAGGTCATGAGAGCTAAGGTCACCAGGCCTGGCTGGCTCAGGCAAGCTGAGTGCATCCTCAAGCATCACAAACCTGTCACAAGGGAAGTCATTTTATACAGTAAGCTATTGTCTGCACTTTATAATTTCTTCATAGTGCTTATGTACCACATCCCACATCTTCAGCTGCAACGTTTTGCACTGAACCCACGTTTCTGATGGGCCCTAGTAGTGAAGTGGTATTTGATAATTTTTCTTCAAAATAAACACAAATCTCCTCATAGAAAATATGAGGAGCTATTCTAAACCTTTTCCAACTCAGTTTAGAGTGAGTTTCAGCTGATCTACAAGGATCAAATTATCACAATGTTTTTGCGCTGCTGTTTTCACATGCAGCAACAGGGACAGGGAGGGGAACACCCTTTAAGTTTGCCTTCAACCATCAGCCCATTTAATCCTTTAAAGAATTTAAACTGTAGAAAGAGACAAATGGACTACAAATGTTCAAAACATGTAGTAGTACTCCTTGGAGGGAACAAAAGATCCATTGTACGGTTCCAGTAAGTTCATCTAGGGCTCTGGTAGAGACTCTCTTTTCCTCCCTTTGAACAGAAGCTGAATAGAAACTGGAATGAGAATTGGCTCTGCCATCACCCCATTGCCAGACTCGCCTCTATGAATACTGGATAAGAAGTTATTCACTGACAACAACTCAGGCTCTCTCTCGCTTACCAGTCAATAGACATGTCTACAAAAGGTCAACTTCATGGCCATCTGTGAGGACGAGCTATGAATCACAGAATGACCTGGGTTGGAAGGGACCTCAAGGATCATGAAGTTCCAACCCCCCTGCCTGGCAGGGCCACCAAACATCCACATTTACTAGATCAGGTTGCCCAGGGCCCCATCCAACCTGGTCTTGAACACCTCCAAGGACGGGACATCCACAACCTCCCTGGGCAGCCTGTTCCAGGACCTAACCACTCTCCTAGTAAAGAACTTCCCCCTAACATCCAACCTAAGTCTTCCCTCCTTCAACTTAAATCCATTTCCCCTTGTCCTTTCAGGTCTTTCAAAGAGTTTACTCCCCTATGGTGAATGAAGGCTGGGTGATGTGGCGTTGCTGCCAGAGATCAATCCAACAATGCTGCAAACTTTTTACTCTAGGAAATTATATCCATAGCTTCCTTCTCTTCCCAAGATACATGAAGGAGCTTCTGCTGATCTGCACGTTTATCTTAGTTCTGATATGGATACCTAGTAACTTGCTTCAAACTCTTAAATATAAGAGGAAGATACATTTACATTACTTACTACTAGCCTTAAGAAAAGCAAGCTGATTTCAAGAACAAACTGCATACTGCATCAGTGCGCCATGTTTGCTTGGCCCAGCACATTGCTTGACAAAGAAACAGGAAATTTCCAAAACTTAATTTCTTTTACAACATTCTGCTCAGTGTTTGCTTGGAGCATTAATACCACCAATACAGCTTCCCACTGCCTTTGCTATTTCCATGCAATCACACATTTTCTCTTTACCTGTACCACCAGAATACAAAAGCGTCTCTTTCCTCTGCAATGCCCAAATGAACAAAATCAAAGTTTGCATTAAAAACTTAAGGAAAACAAGCTTTCAACATACAAAGCATCTGAATGAATACCTGAGCAGCAGGTACTAGAATCAGTCACAACAGTCTATTCTAAAGGATGAGCTTAATTTTTGTTGCATCTTCAGCAACAGCAAAATTGTTCCTGAATAGTTCTGATGAAACTGAATGCCAGAAGAACAGGTCTGATTTTATTTCACCCAAATTTTCAGCCACTGTCTCTGAAACATTGGATACTTTCTCTTTTGTTTCAGTGTCCTCAACAGACCCCCACCACGAAAACTGAAAAACACCACTACTTCCTCTCCAGAATCATTCCAACCTCAAGTTAAACTGCAGAAACAACTGTTCTTCCACATCAAAAAACTACCTTGGAAGCCTACAAGGACAAGAACTTTATAAACATACAAGCTCATATGGATTTAGAATGTTAAAGATGTTAAACAACATCTATAACAAATTGTAGTAAAAGATTTTCATCCCAGAGACATTTTTTTCCAGCCTGACATTTAATCTTTTATATTTTGTACTTCACAGCAGCTGATGTGCAACATCTCTATCATTTTCAGAGAGGAAACAGACATACACACCCAGGAACAGCTGCAGCACAATTACTGCTATTACTTGCTTGCTTTAAAATAAAGCAGCAAGGTAAGGCCATACAAAACAACACACAAGAGGCATCTGGATGAGGAGCTGTGATATCTGGTTTAGTAGCTTGTGGAAGCAATAGTAACGGGAAGATGGTTGGACTAGATGATCTTGTAGGTCCTTTCCAACCTTGAGATTCTATGACAAGCCACAAATAGGATATTAACTGGTCTGTTAAAAAAAAAAATTCTTCGATGCTATATCACCCATCTTTCATGCTGGCAACTTTCAGAGCTTTGGATAGGAATCTCCTTTAAATATTTCTGTAGGTTTGGAGAAGGAGTCAGAGAAGGGCAAAGGGGAAACCCTGTAGTTCACTATGATGCATTTTACAGTGCACCAATCAGGAAGATGAAGCTTTGCCCTCATTAAACACAAAAGGGACATTAAATTAGCTCTAACTCAAAGACAAACCAAGTCCTCGCAGGCCAGCAATGTATTTCCAAGCCCATTACAGAACAAAATCATCTGTTGTAATTGCTCATGCCACAGCCACGTTTCTCCTAGTTTATAGGGGCATAACATACATACTTGTAATTACCTATAAACTGCTGCTCACTACCAATAAAGCCCATAATGCACAATATAAAACAGCAGTTACACAAAGTTTAAGTGCTCTGCACCACACTGCTGAGTGCGATCTTCTTAAGTCAGCAAAACATCCTTATAGTTTAGTGTACTTAAGAGTGTTAAGTTGGAGTTTGGAGCCAAAGTCAAAGCCTTGCATCAGAGAGGATAAATAATTAAGCGACCTTTATTCCCCTCTGCATGGCTGTTCACATGCACTGAGCAAGCAGGCAATGGACAGAGGAAAGAGTAAAATGGAAGTACCCACATTCCAGTGCCCTAACACCTTGTGTCTTCAAATAGATGTGGTTGCATGGATTTTCACATATCCTTCCCTTAACGGCCCTCTTAGTGGCCTCATGCTCTCTCCCCACATCTTCTGGTGAAGATTAAACCAAGAGTGATTCAGAGGCTGGATTTCTTGGTGCCTCTCCTGCCCCTAACAGAGATAGTCAGGATGTAACAGTTATAGAATGCTGACAGAAATGTGACAGCCCAGAAAAAACAGGTTTGAATAAAGAACATAAAAACTTTTATAGGCATGATTACATATTTCCCCCCCCCCCCCACACACACACAAAAAAAAAAACCCACAAAAAAAACAAACCAAACCAAACAAAAAAAAACACACACCAAAAAACCAACAGTGTGTCCTTCACAGCCTATTGCAGCTTCATAATTTCTAGGAAACGCTGCTTTATTGCTGTTCAGAGTGTTCACAACACAGCAGATTAACCTGAAAACACAAGCTAATAAAAAGCAACCAATCTGCGTTGACCAATTAGCGATACTGGTGAGAGGTGCCAGCAGAGTTTGAGCAACACTCAGAGTCACATCCTTTGCCCACAGGGCAGAACCTGCCCCTCATGCTTCAGCAGCAGCAAGGGGACATTTCAAGGTCAAGCACTGCTGAGAGGTTTATCAAGATGTGAGATTCATTTAAGACCATACATTGAACCAGAGCAAAGGCAAAGCAAGCCAAGACCAACTACAGAGTACTGTTCACTGCACACAGGCTGCATGGTGCAAAGCTGAAAGACTTTACATTTGACCAAGAAACACATTAGTTTGAATTCAATACTGCTGATAAGACTTCAGTTTAGAAAGATGCCTGATCCATCATCTGACTCAAGCTGTGAAAATGGAAATACACCCACAAACTTTTCCTCTCTCTCAAGGGAATGCCATGTATTGGGGCGCATGAGACTCCAGTTGCCACAGGACACAAAGGCAGATGTCCAGACAAGCCTTGAGGACTGAACATCTTCATAAAGACATCTTCTCTTTTTCTTCTCTGTGGTATATCTTGTTTGTATGACTCACAACCTTTTAAGATGCACTGTTAAAATACTTTCTTCCCTGTACCATACAGCAGGCTTTATGTCTACGCTTCTTCTAACAGAAGCTGCACATTGTGAAGGCTGTATTCAGAACCCACCTCATGTAAAGACTTGGAAATTCAGAGCACAGCCCTCTACACTCTGTCTCTCAGTTACTTGCTGAAGTGTAGGCCTTACAAACCGAGAAGCACGTGGAGAACTAAGGGGTTTCTTTCTTGCTTTCAAAAAGAAGACCAATAAATGTTTGCTGCCACACTGACACACATCCACAGAGGTCACAGAAGTTGGCAAAAAGAGGAGTTCTAACCATATCATATTCTGTATCACATACAATCTAATCATATCAGCCATTTCCCAAGTGCCTGGTTAAAAGCAAACAAAATTCACTCTGCACTAAAACCACAAGTGCCACAATAAAAGGCAGGAATTAAATGGGAATGTCTCCAAAAACACCTACCACTAAGAGGTCTCAAGAATCTTTTCAATCTTCACACCACAATTGCTGGTTTTACTATTAAATATCAGTTTTTCCCATTTAACATATGCTGCATCACCAAATACTAGAACAGTATGTTTTTTTAAAGCTTTTATACTGTTCCTTCATTCACCTTTCCAACATCTCCACAAGATGTTGCCACGTTTCATGTATCCATCTGAAGTTTTAATTTACATCATTATGCAGTCTCTCCATCAGCAGAGTGCACTGAAGTCTGCTTATAACAGCTATCAGAAAACCTTGCTGCACACAGGGGTTCAGTCACCCTAAAGCCTGTATAGCTGCACAACTCAAAGCAGACCAAAACATCACCTTCTGAGCGAGACAATGTGCAGAAATATCTTTCTGAAACAGCACCAGAGCTTCCTTCTTCATTTCAAACACCAAGCAGGCATCCGAGAGCCAGAATTGCTTTGAGTAAGGATGGGTTTAAAATGACTAATCATTTCCTTTATTATTATAGAGAGTTTGTGGTGCCTGTTAGATAGCTTGTTTGTGTTCCCATGTGAGCTAGTTCCTTCTGCTGCACTATCACAGACTTTGGCGCTAGGTTCTCTTTTTAAAGCTACAGCCTTTAAAAACAAAAAAACCCAACCTTGCTTGTCTGACGGAGTGAAGTTTACAGATGTGTTGAATTGGACCTACACCACTCACGGTAATTCCAAAGGCAAAAATAAAGAAACAGGCCTAGCAGACGTTGATATTACTGTTGCTGGATGGAACCTTTTTTTTTCTCCTTGCTGAATCAGTTATTCATCAAAAAACAGTTTCAGGGAAGACTAAACTATTCATGAGTTCGGGCTGAACTTACAGAAGAGTTCACTTGAGGACAAAGCCCTCTGACTTGCATTGAAACTAGCACAGGAGATTCTGCAATGAACTATTCTGACTGCAACAAAACGCTCAGATTCCGAGAGCAGCGAATAAAAGCCAATCTAACAAAGGGCCACATTCAGCCGTAATACGGTGGAAGCAGCTTCCAGTAGCCAAGAAGTTGCAGCACTCAGCTGGCACGCAGCAGATCCAGGTTGAAGTCTCCCTGCGGCCCAGCCACAGACTAATCTTCCTCCATGCAGGTCAGGTCCATGTTTCGCACACGGCACTGAGCTGTCTGCAGGGCTCCCCTCCAAGAGCTGCTGGCACGGCTTCGATCCATCCTCTGATGCGTGTCCACTTGCCCTGCAATACCACTGAGCTCAGAACACATTCCTTCTGCAGGGAAGAAAGAGGAAAAAGGGCTTCAACCAGAGACATGTGGTGAAGCACCCCTGGGGGAAAGGACAGGCAGCTTTCCTCTTCTGCTCCCTTCCCCTGCGGCTCTTGGTTTTAAAATACAAACCACACAGGCAAGAAGCCCAAGCTGAACCACTCCAACATGAGGTCACATCAGTCAAATCAATTTGAAACTAGCCAGATTTGGCTTTCCAATGTTTTTTAAGACACACAAACACACACCAGCATAAACTGCCACAGGTTTTTCCTCTCTCTTCAAAACTTTCAATAAAAAAATCTAAGTTACTTTCCCATCTCTACGCCACAAAGCGCAAAAATCAAGACACAGAATTTCTTATTTAATATCATGCTAAGTACAGCCAGTGTGGAACTGCGGGCGGTTATGGGAGGGTGAGCCTGGGACACATCCTCATTTCATTTAACACCAAGACACCAACTGCCCTGGGTGCAGAAAGCACTGCAAAAGCAGTAAATAAATATTACTGTGCTTGGGAAAGGCGTGTGTTTGCACAAAGGAGTGGGGAGGCTGCTACGTATGAACTAAAGGCATAAATTCTTCCCTCTTCTTTCTGTTTAGCATTATACAGAATCCCACAGCATAGCTGTAATTCAGGAAACAGTGTTGAGTTCCTTGATCCAAGTCAGCCCATACATTCTCCTCACTCAAAAACACTCGGCACACAACAGTAAGAATGTTATTTGTTATTTCCTATGACTTAGAGCGTAATGATACTCAACAATCCTGTATATCAGATAGAGACAACTATAATATGTTCATAGAAAACAACGTCCCAGGGAGGGAGGTACACATTGAATATCGTTTTTGTTTACAAGCAAAAGTAACAAGAGGTTAATTCCAAAAGTCACCTAATTAATCAAGGTTATGTGCAGGACAATGGTACAAAGTGACAGCAGTGAGATCATGTTGCAATGCTCTGATTAACATTAATAAAGGCAGGTTGATATGCACACAGCAAAGCAGAATTAGCCAACCTGGGCTATTTGGAGAACCCATGCTCGTAGGCATGACCTGGCTGTGGTACTCCCAGCCCTTAGAACTAAGCTTGAAGAACAATGATGATTCTGTTATTGTGTAAGAAGAAAAAGTATTGTGTTACAGGTGGTTAGAAAGTGGCCACACATAAATCAAACTACTCTCAGAATCCACCCAGCTTTCATGGGCCATTATACCCAGTTGCATACCAGCAATTACTCAAGGGATCAGCTGTTTTCAGCTCCACAGCTCAGGACACAAACCTGCAACCACCTGAAAATGCTGCCCGTTTATCCAAGCTTGTCCACTTCCTGCATCTTTATAATCCTTATAAACTCTACAAATGTGTACCCCTCGAAGGCAAATGCATGATGATAAATATATTAACACAACTAGGGGCCCAGCCACAAGGGTCGATCTGAGCTTTGCATTTCTTCCACACAAGGGCTCCTGTGCACTGCCTTTCCCCATGGCTCTGACACCTGGCCAAACTGGCAGCCCCAGCCCTGAGCGGGTGGATCCGCAGCCGCCTGGCACGAGTGGCTGGGCAGAAGGAGAGGAAAGCCTCCACCCTGCGGCATGGCTTTTTCAATCACCAGTCAGCATCAAGATTTCTGAAAACAAGACTAAGACAATGAGAGATCTCAGCGATATGACTGGAGCCAATACTGCCTGATTTTTCTTTCTTTTTTCTTTTTTCTTTTTTAATTTCCTTCATGAAAATGAATCAAAAGTTCCTGTCTGATAATATCTTCCAGCACACAAGCCCCAGCCAGTGGCACATGCCAGGCTGGGGTGGAGAACTACAAACATCCCCAGCTCTGGCTTCAAGGGCAGACACAGCGCTTTGTCAGGATCAGGCTCTTAGCTCCCAGCTTCCACTCTACTAATGGCTAGTGCAGGAAGAGGGGAAAGAAATCTGTTCAGTATTTACCTATGAAAATAGTATTTATGGCTTAAAATAATAATAATAATAAAAATCTAATCAGCATTTCAGATCTTTTCTTTTTCCTGCTATTGGTTCTGGATGAATACTCAGCCCAAGCAGAAGTTCTAGCTTTTACAAGCACCACCACCTCTCATTCCTTCACGAAGAGATGTGCTTTAGAATAACAGGGAAAGAACAAAATGACCACTTCAATCGTTTTTTCCCCTCACCATCCTCCCCCACAGAACACTGCCAAGAGCAAGGCTCTACATACATAAATAGCCTGGGAAGTGTATAGCACTAACCACACCCTGCCCCAGGGCTACTGCCTTAAAGGAAACTATTAATACTGAAAAACCATAAGGATGTGGAAAACGTACAGAAGTATGTCAAGTGCAAACCTTAGCATCTCCACATGAAGGATGCCGAGTACCTCACACAAAACTGTTTTCCACCCCCTACCCTCCCGCTTTATTTTTATGAAGAGATTTTTGAGAAGTTTTCCTGACACCGCTGTTACTCTGCTTTTCCTGAAGCCACAATGGTTTTTAAATCAAGAATAGTGGCAGACATTTTTAGGAGGAAGCTTTTCACATAGAGGATGGTGACGCACTGGAACAGGTTGCCCAAGGAGGCTGTAGATGCCCCATCCCTGGAGGCATTCAAGGCCAGGCTGGATGCGGCTCTGGGCAGCCTGGTCTCGTGGTTGGTGATTCTGCACACAGCTGTGGGGGGGGTTGAAACCTGATGATCATTGTGGTCCTTTTCAACCCAGGCCGTTCTATGAATCTATGAAACATTACACGTGCTCCAGAGTTGAGGAGAATGAGAGTCTCTCCCCGCAAAAACCAAAACCTGAAACCAGGATTTTAAGGAAGGAAGATGCAACACAGCCCATTCTTGTTCTGCATGACCCAGGTCCCACCCCGCTGCACAGGGAATCACTCCTGTTCAAGGGGGAGAAGGCTGCTCTAGCCTCCAGCTTGCTCAAGGTTTCCAGAACAATTCTGCCAGCACAACCTTCGCTCTTCCCCTTGTGAAAGAGGACATTTGTCACCAAGAATAAACAGCATTTCCCAACAACACAGCAAGCAACTTTTTCAGGACATGCATGTCACTTCTGTGGGGCTGTTTGTTGCTAAAGTTATAGGAAGTTGCTGAGAAGATGTCAGGAAGTTGAGAAGGGGAACTAGAGCTTTATAAGAAAGTATCAGATAAAGCATAGTTAAAATCAGATGAGCTTTTGGGGGAGGAAGAAAAAGGAAAGAAACAAATCCCTTAATAGCAGGATCAAATCTTGTACTTCAGTTATAATGATGATCCTGATATATTGAGGAGATGGGGAATAAGGAATTTCTCTCCACTGCTGAAATCCAAGCCCCTTTGCTCTGCCAGAGTGTGACATACCTACCTAGCAGCAGCTCAGTATGTGCTCTGTAGCATCTTCCTGCCTTAAAATGCTGGCTTCAGGTTGTTGGTTTTTGTAGGGAAGAACCCTGATGCAGCTCTTCCCCCTCACAATGCAAGTGAGGGGTTAATGCCACCTTCTACACCCCTCATAAAAGCAGTCCCCATTTTGCTCCGCATCAAGTGAGTAACAGGAAAATAAAACAGGACTCCCAAGAAGCTAAGACTTCTCTAGCGCAGCTG
This sequence comes from Coturnix japonica, assembly GCF_054131305.1. Classification (NCBI taxonomy): domain Eukaryota; kingdom Metazoa; phylum Chordata; class Aves; order Galliformes; family Phasianidae; genus Coturnix; species Coturnix japonica. The sequence continues at coordinate 19,246,869 of NC_140667.1, read as the reverse complement.
AAGCTGGAAACTACAACCTCAGCCCATGCTGCTCTGTGTCTGTCGAAAGCCTTTGAAGTACATTCTTTGAAGCTGGCCAGAATCGGCTCTGGACCAGAGCGAGTGCTGAGCAAGCGGCTGGGGGGCCGTCTGGGAGCCTGTGAACTCCACACAGCTGAGTGGGAGCAAAACTGCCATTCAGTACATAAGCTTGCATTCTTATTATTAAGTCACCCTTCCTTTTTACACGTAGAAGGAGACTCAAATCCTGCCTTATGTTTGCAAACTGACCAGCAGGCTGGTCAGCAAGCTTCAACAAGTGTCAGGAGATCCAGAAACATATGCTCAGTTTGGTCTCTCCAACTGCTGCAAACAGCATCTCTTCAGAAAGCACATCTATGGTAGGGCTGGACTAGGTGCCAAAGCCATTCACCACGCACATTTCTGCTTCCCCCAAAATGCCTGCAAAATTTTGGCTATGGGGCAAAAGCAGCAGGGAACACAGCTTTTGTTCTTCCAGGGAGAAAAGCAGGAATCACTTAGAAATGTCTTTTTCTGAAAGCCATCCAGAAAGGACCTCTCTGACCTTCATTTTCCCCACGTATCCCAGCGTCACACAGCCTGCAGCTTTCAGCATTTCAACTATCGAGGTCTTTCTTAAAGTAACAGTCTGCCTCCAAACAACTGCAAGCTCCTGGGCACTGAGCATGTGGCAAAGGAACACTGGAACAGAACTAGAGCATCAGATATATTTTGATTCCAAGTAACCATAATTAAAAGAACAGCTAAAATCAAACCAGTGACATGCAGGAGTCTTCGCACCTGGTACAAACTGAATTTTGGGGGGCACCAGCTCTTATCATGTCCAAACATCGCTTCAGCTTCTCCTTCCCCAGAAGCTGTACAGTCTTTAATACAGGTAATCTAAATCCTAACTTCAGGCTTACTGCAGAAGTGAGTTTCACTCAGCCTCTGACAACTGCACATGACAACCATGAGGACAGATGAAGAAGTTCTTTAACGGCTAAGGCTCTCTTACTGCAGTTTTTAGCCATCACTGTGAGGCTTTTTTTCTTCTTCTTCTTTTTTTTTCTTTTCCTAAACAAGCCAGTATTTGCAATAATTATGGTAAGGAAAAGAAACCTATCAGCACTATTTCCTCGCTATTTGCTCTGCTAATTTTGTGGCTTTCCACAACACTCTAAACCAAACCATTTTCAAAACTGAAATCTAAAAAAGCTTTTTGAACATGCCATTTCACTTACTGAGCTCCATAGCAAGTATACTGCTTAAAATGCTGCACCAGAGCACAGGCATTTCCCTGTGATAAAAACACTGTCACATCTTTTGTACAGGTCCCAACCATGAAGCTGTCCTGTGGTTGCCCCCAAACACAGCCACAACTTTCTACCTGCAGTGCCTTGGTAGCTGGTACACTAAACGCATAGTTTGCAAGACAAGTTGCAGTGTTACCCTACTCAGACTCTGCTTTGTGTTTGTTTTGTTATTTTTCAATCAATTCAGACTTACAATTGAAAATCATCTAACATCTGAATCGCTCTGAACCGTTCTTGTCTATTTTCATACAGAAGAGTGACACGAAAGCAATTACACATGGAAGAACTACAGCTGCATTGCAGGAAGAAGAGTTTACACAAAATAGGCATGGCAATGTAGGAGTTAAGTACAAATACATCTAACTGGCCTGCTGACCATGGCCAGATACCAGAGCCAAGAGGATCCCTATGCTCTTCAGTTAACATCACACTTAAACCACACAGTACTATTTTAACGGCTTTCAGTTTCTACAGCATTTAACCAAAGCGTACATCTTAGCAGAGAGGTCTTTAATAGCATCCAGGCAAAAGAACTCATATTTCTTAAGGACACAGTAGCACTTTAAAGAAAAGACATTGAACTAGACCCTGAGCTAAGCCCTCTCAAGTCACTTGCTCCCTGCTTGTGTGCTTAGCATGCTATCAACACAAAAAGCCAATAAATTGCTGCCCCTTCCTTCCACGCTTTGTTTTTAAAAGGTTCTTTGTATTTCATTTCAGTTTATTTAAGCAAGATTTCTATCACCGCTGGTACAGAAACAGGCAATTTTTGTTATCTCTGCAAGCATAAAAAAGCCTCTGGAAATATATCTACGTGTATTAATTGCTCTGACCTTACAATTTAGCAACTTAAAACTTGTTTGTTCACTCTAATCAGCAAGCACAAATCAGCAAGTCTTTAAGCCTTGACAAGTTATGGAAATTAATGACATCAGGAGTGGCCCTTTTCAGTTTTTCCTGCCAATTCCCAAGATCGATGATAGAGCTGAGCAAAACATCAGCTCTAAGGCTTTGGAGCTCAGGGTGTTTTCCTGAGCATGCAACTGTTATCCAAGGAACAAGCTCTGCCATGAACTCCCCGAGCTTCTTCTGGGTCTGGATGCACACACAGGAATCAAGGAGAACTCAGGAATCAGCTACATCCACTGACTCTCCCTTGTGCCATACACTTTCAGAGTTGCTCCAGACACTGAAAAGAAGGACATGTGACCTACTTTCCCAACCAACTGCTCACAAGGATTATTGCTTTCATGGGTCACTGGACACGTTCCTGCCCTTTATTGTTGCTTTGGCCGCAGAGCGAGGATGGCAGTTCAGCACTTCCCAAATCATTCTCAATTTTAGAAGAAAAAACACAGAGAAGAGTGAAAGACAAGGAGCGTATGGGAATGCAAGTAGTTTTAGCACAAGATTCACCAAAATACACTGAGAAATGAGTGCCAAGCTCTGTCTCTCTTCCCTAAACACCATAAGGCAGCAGCACACCGAAGGAGGAGTTGGATTTTATATTGGAAGGGCTGTGGCAGAGCTGAGAACTGTTTGCTTCCCTGGTTTTGGGTAAACATCCAAACATTTGTGTGACTAACTGGTCCTCATCATTAGATTTGTGTGCAAACTTCCATACAGCAACACATTTAGTCCGCATACTCAGAGAGACATCTGCTGCTCTTATTTCCTCTCATAATCCAAAGAGACGTGGGACACAAACTACTTTTTTTTTTTTCTTTTAATAACTGGAATCTCATAATTAAAATTAGGTGAACATTATGCTAGATAGGCGATCTAACCTCCAACTACACCTAGAAGGGCTTCCTTACACTAAGAACAACTGAGCACGGTACTTCTCTGCAACAGGTTGGTCATTAATGCTGTGGTCGGGCACTTCTTAGAGCAGGGAAAAAGAGGCAAGAAGTGGAAAGTGGCAGCAGGAGACCATAACTTCTGTTTACTTTTGTTCTTCCCACTCCAACTTGTGATTACTATTGCTGGTCCTTTGGTGAAAGAAAGAAAATCTGCAGGTACAGACAAACACAAAAGAAAGGTGAAATGGGCCCAAACAGGCAGGATATTGACAAAACATCACACAACAGTACTGTAAGACTGTCAGAGCTGCTTGGAGTTCTGTAGCATGTTTCATTGCTTTTACTAACAGGCCTCAAACTCAGTCTCCTAACTAGCAATAACTCCTTGCCAGCAGAACTACAATTAGACTCTAAAAATGGCCTCCTTTTTATTGTTAAAATGTGTAATAAACGTCTGAGACAAGAAGAATATTAAGCCTCAAAAGAAACCAAATGTGTTTGAGGAAACAGATAACAGTCTATGGATAAAATAAACAACGTAAGAAAAAAGATTAATTCCCTCATGTAAACTGGAGGAGGAAGAAATGATTTTGCCAGTAGATTCCCATGTTCCGACCTCTGCGTGAACTTCAAATAACCAGTTTGCAGTTGCAAGCAGCAACAAGAATGGAAAATGTACTCATTGAAAAACTCTGAAGGATCCCAGTCCTTCTGACTTCTTGCTAAGCAGCTGAAGCAAAAGGTCAATTCAAGAAACACATACACGGCCACTCACCTGGCCACATGGTGAGCTTGTTTAAGAAGCTCAGCTGGCAGGAAACTTCTCTGCCAGCACAGTTATCTAACTCAGCCTGACACAGGGTCAGACACGGGCCAGCAGAGTGATAGAGAACAGCACACGTCATAGGATAACCATGGGGAAGTAGATGGTCTTCAGATTGGCTGTTTCATAAAACCTCACCCTCCTGCAAACATAAAGGAAAAAGCTGCACCTGCTGCAGGAAGGTTGTTCTTTATCTATCCGGAATCTCAAGAACATCACTACTACAACTCACCCATTCCCCACCTACCTGCCTTCCTTTTCTTCTGCCTACATGACGCAGCTGAAGGCCTGAAGCAGGGCAAGCGCTTGTCTAAAGTCACATAGATCCAGTCACTTAGTTCCCCTTACCACTGCTAACAGTGTACACCATTTCTAGAAAGCACCAACAACTGAAATAAGTAAACCAGTAGAGACTCACATGATGAAAAATGTCATTTTTGATACCTGTACTACTGCTTCATAGAGCTTGGTAGAGTTTTATTCACAACAGAAACGGCACCACACTCTTTTCAAGTAAGCGTCATAAATACAGCAGAAATTAACTGCTACAAATTACTTGGTTTTAAATAAACTGCCCTCCACCCTATGGACAATAATATTAGCAGAAGTGACAAGCAGAGCAGCTCAGAACAGCAGAACTTGCAGAAGGCAGGAGGAAACTCAGCACCCCTTTTTTGCCCTGCAATGCAAATTAGACATCTGTACTTCAGTAACACCCAGAAACAGCACCCGGGGCACCTTTCTGCTGAAAACTGTGCCCACATCTGGCAAAAACACTCCCACCCACTGCCCTTGTCATCTAACTTTGAGGTTTGAAAAGGACCTTCCCCTTTCCCAGAGAGGAAAGCAATAATTCTATTTCCTGCAACACATATTTGAAAGGTGAACCTATAGCAATCACTGAACACAAATCTTTTGGGGTCCACCAAAGGCTTGGAGAGGAATTCGCTATTCTGTGTGTAAGGAAGATCCAAAAGCACCAATGACAAGGTGAGGTCATTTACCTTTCCCTGCTTTACAAGCCATTTCCAAACCACTGGTTGGTAAGGAGACTTAAGAAAATTGCTAAGATTCAACAGGTCAAGCACAAGAATTAAAGAGAACCCAGCTTTGCAAGAAGAAAAAATTAAGTCACATGCAGAAGTGCAAAGCTAGCAGCAGGGAAAAAAAAAAAAAAAAAAAGAAAGAAAGAAAAAACCAACAACTCATTTCCTTTGGCACAGAAAAGGAACAGGCAAGTGAGTTGTCAGAAGAGCCAAGAATTCTACTTCCTATCATCATTAACCAAATGAAGTAAGAGCACACTTCTCCAGACAACCAGACCCACAGTCTTCCATTGGAAAGGCAGGAAATGTCACCTGGGGTAGGTAGAGGCACTGAAAATAGAAACATAAATTATAAGAGGAAGGGCACTGCAGATACTTAATGCAGGGAAAAAAAAAAGGGGGGAGGGAGGGGGGGGGGGAGAAATATCCATACTGGATCCCTTCATAGATCTGTGAGCAATTTTAAGAAATGGTAAATGTGCTCTACAGCTAGTCAAAAATAAGGCATGATTTCTAGAGTGAGAATATGTAGAAGAAAAGCTGAACATACTGAATAAATCATGGTACTGAAATCTTTATTCCAGCATATTCTTGAAGGTCCCTTCATTGGTAGAAGGAAAATACACAAGATAACCTTCCAGTCATTGAACTCAGCATAAACTATAGTTTAGAAGTTGCACAGATAATTGGGATTTGTTTTCTTCTCATTTTAACCTGCTAAAAATATTTTCATAGAATCACAGAATAACTTGAGCTGGAAGAGACCCTTTATAGGCCATCTGGTCCAACTCCCCTGCAATGAGCAGCGACACCTACAATAGGATCAGGTGCTCAGAGCCCAGTCCAGCCTGACCTTGAATGTCTCCAGGGGCAGGTCAACCACCTCCTCTCTGGACAACCTGTGTCAGTGACTCATCACCCTTATTGTAAAAATCACCTTTGTGATGCCCAATCTAACCCCCCTCTCTTATCTTGAAACCATTTCCCCTTGTCCTATCACAACAGTCCATGCTAAAGAGTATCTTCCCCTCTTTCTTATAGCCTCCCTTCAGATACTGAAAGGACACTGTGTTCATACATGATGCTCTAGGAAGACATCCAGCTTTACTGATATATATGACTGTTTCCTACAGTATTTTCTGCCTTCTCTGCTTTGTGCCTGACACATGCAACATGAGTGAATATGCAGAGCAAACATGATGCTGACTTGGCCCCAAGTGCTGCCAAAAAGCTCCAGGAGAAAGATGTAGATGGTGGTTTTTTTTTCTGTTTGGCTGGTTGGTTGGCTATGTTTTTTTAAAGAACTTTGAGTAATCATCATGCTAGAAGCCACAACACTATAAAAGCAGCATTAAAAATAAAAAATAGAACAGCTGCTACTTGACTTCTTCACATCTGCTGGATTAGGTGCTAGAGAAATTTATGTGAAGTTACTGCTTAAACAGTATCCAAAAGAACCCCACACAGACTACTCCAAGTGATAACCCTCAGAAGCTGTAGTTCTGAGAGTGACCCCAACCTTCGGTGAAAACATGAACACAAATTGAACACAAATTACAGCAGTCACTGGTAAGTCCATCTCTCTTTCTGTATAAATGTTGGTACTAAACTAACCTCCCAAGATCATGGGTGGAAAATTGGAAGAGTGAAACAGAGAACTTCTGAGTGCATATTCACATATTTAAAAGGAAGGAAAGATGACTGAACATTCATAAACTACACCAAAATACTGAAAGCTAAATAATATACTCCACACTGAACTAACACTTTGAACAGAATATGCCTTACACTACAGCTTAGGTTTTTCCTTACAAACTTTAATATCTTAATATTTAAAGGCAACTAAGGAGCAGATTTAGCTAGCTCAACAATTGCAGATCTCAGAGTAAACAAGCAGTTCTGCTAAAGAACAAGGGAAAGTAGAGGAAAGAGCCATTAACCCACTATTAGCATTGGTGAGGGATGAAAGAAAGAAAGAAAGGGTAAGTTCACCTCAAAGGCTCAAGAATTTAGCAGAGCGGCTTCTTGCTGCCATTTTTAACAGGGTTTTCTGCCACGAGATCAGTTGGACTATCCTTGGAAACCAATGTTAGGTGATGCCCAGACAGGTTGCAGAATCTAGCCTAGGGTGTTCTACAATGAGCTAATCACACAAAACAAAGCCTCCAAATTCAGCATAATCTTATGTCTGTATGTTTGGCACGTTGAGAGCTTCTCAGTGGCTCACACTGTGTGTACTCAATGAAATCCCTGGTTATTAATTCACAGTGCAGGACAGGTGCTACCTTAGCAGACATTATATGGAATGGAGCCAGTTGGTTATTCGTGGGCAACACTGGGGGTTGTCAGGAACTTCTGTTTAATGAGTAACAGTCTCTCCTCCCCCTCTCCGAAAAGAAAAGCAAACACAAGGTAAGGTCACTGTTTCCTGATTACTCTGTGGATCTTCTAGTTACATATTAGCTTTCATGCATATTAACAAAACAATAAAGCAGCAGCAGAAACTGGGTTTTTTCCCTTCCCCTACCAAGAAGTAAATGAATAAAAGGGTAGATTTAAGACAGCCAAAACTGCCAGGGGGAGACACATCTTTCCACAGACAGCAGCAGTCCAGCCCAATCCCATTAGGTTGTAGGCTCAATGACTGATCCTCACTAACGTGATGGGCCACAGACATTGCAAACATACCGTCCCCTGAGCCTAAATTTTTGCTGAAGTTCCCATTCTGTGAGGTAGACACATGCAACACATCAAGCCAGCCATGAAAGCACAAAAGAAAACTTACATGAGGAAAAAAAAATACACCCAAAAAGCATTGCTGACCATCCACTCAGAAAACTTCATAGCTGAAATTCCTGCCATGTCTGCTTGAGGAGGGATTACGAAAAAGATAAACAAAACAAAAACCAAACACACACCACACAACGTGGGTTAGCTGTAAAGTCAAGCACCTGACCTACAAAAGTTTTCTTATCTGTTTGTAATGCAACTCTCTACATCCAAAGCAAGACCTCAAAAGCAGGTTTAGGTGAGACCTGGCCAATGCAGACTCTGATGTTGGACAGATTGACTTCAGCAGGTCTCAGGGTTTAGATTTTGCCCCAGGCAGTGTGCACGGCTCTGTGCCAGCTCAGGGGAGAGACCTGGAGCAGTGCCCCAGGCACAGAGCCAGCTGAAGAGCAACATGGCTCAGTGCCGCTGACACCGGGGGTGCAGCACCTTCTGTGGGACACCACGCTGGTAGTCGGCCAGCACCCACCTGAGGAAGGTACCAGTATCACTGCTGGCCAACACCATGACAGCAATCAGTCAAAACCACAGCAGGTGCCAGACTTTCTTTCCATAGAAGAGTTAGCTTTCTATTAGCAGTGAAAGATGCAAAAAAAATTAGGCCTATGCATCACAACCCCGGCTGTCATGGCCCCCTAAAATGATGCACAGTTTATGAAGGACAAATTAAAATGGACAAAGCAACGGACCCTTCAATCCCCTTAATTCAATTCTCTCCTTTAAGGCAGTGCACTGTTAGTACCCCAGCAATGAGACTAACACTGAAGTTTTTCAGCTTGATGGTAAAATCATGTAGTGTCCATCCATCTCCAATAATAGCAATATCGAGACAATGAACTCTATTGAGGCATCTAATAAGGCAGATAGTCATTTGCATAGTACATTTTCTGTGACTCTCTGTAATACAGCATCTCAAAGACTCAATTCAGACTATTCTCCTTTCCCACAGACGTCAAAAAAAAAGGGGAAAAAAAAAGAAAAAAAGGATTCTTTACCAGAAAAAGTAACAATGACCCTTCCCATAATAGGAGAAAGCACAAAATGGGGTTTTCCTGCCTACGATGGGTGCACACTGCTGTCAGTGTGTTTTTATTTGGTTGTGTGGGCTTTTTTCATTTGTATAAAAATACACTCTTCATCTCTGTTGAAAGCTCAGAAATACCTTTCTGATTTTGCTCTAACGGGCTTCCAAGTAGGAAGCACTTTGAGATCTCCACCCACCAGACAATTTCATCTTTAATTCCTGCACTGCAGTCTTTTCCTTTCATCTCTGCACATACACCATCTATCCCCCCCTCCCATCCTCCTCCCCCCTCCATAACTTGCTGAATTATTCCTAGCTGGGCACACTGGGACATACCACGGTCCTGGCGATGCACTAACCTGCATGTGAGCCCTGAGTTTTAGCATAGGCTCTGCAACATGGGTAAGCTTGCCAAGTCACTTCTCCTCCATCAGACAGCTTAGAAGCAAAACACACACGTGGCTTATGTTGTGCCTCACGGTTCAGCTCCAATAACATCTCCAAGAACTGCTTTCTACAGAAAAGCTGCAGTGACTACAATCAAGATGAAGAAGAGGAAGGACATAAAGCACCTACATTAGTCCCAGTGGTAGCAAAGCTACCTTGAACTACATAGGCTGGGCATACACTCAGTGCTATTGATCACCACCCTGACTCCTGACACTCTGGCTGCAAACCCCAGCCCTCTGCAGCCAGCATGGGCAACCATGACTTGGGCTCTGTGGAAATGAAAGTAGCTGGTGTTTTTGGCATGTCAGTGAAGGTCAGTGGGAAGGGGAGAGCAAGCTGCCATAACACAGCTCCAGTAAGGAACGGCGTTGCACTCTTTGTCCAAGTTTCTGATTTTATCGGATTATGCCACAGTGTTAACATTGTTTATGGCCCTATTTTGTGTCTGTGAATCACCCCCTCCCAGAGACTCTTCCTCTGCCCGTTTATAAATAGCACCACACACAGAACAGAGCCTGTGAAGCACAGGAGACTCGTCGAAACAAAATAAAGCACATCAAGCTGACAATCTTTCAAAAGCCTTTCTCATTTATTTATAGCGCTGGCCATGGCCAGACAGACAGATTCCCACATTTTATAAACCCTGTAGGTCACTATCTCCATTGCTCACTCACAAACAATTCTGCTAGTAACAAATTCCCTCTGGTTACGAGTGAACTTCCCCAGCACAGTGCTGCTTGGCACAGGCCTTCTGGAAAGAAAGATTTTTAAATAAGCAATGTGATGTATTTTTGTATGTATTTGGAAGCAACGTATGCCCAGCCCAAAAGAAAGAAAGATGACATTCTAGCAAAGCAGATACGTGACCAGAAGGCTCAGAGAATAGTTTGCTGGACTCTGAAGGCACACAACACCTTACTGAGCCAACAAACTGCCCACCGAGCTCCAACATCAGCCACTCTATGTTTGCAGCACCAGTAGCAGCAGCAAAGCTGGAGCTGGAAAAGCCCCTGGTAATGCACTGCCAGCGGAGATGCAGGTAGACAGGGCAGGAGATGTTCATGTTCTCCCAGGTCCACTGAGCAGGAACAGAAGCCCCAGAGAAATAGCACTGCCTTTCTCTATGGATAAAATTCCTGCTAAGTGCTTAACGTGAATGCAATCCAGCACTTCTCCATTTGATTTACCAGTTATTTTTCCTCCCTGGAATTAATCACACGGTTATTTGTCAGACTAATCGTTCCTTAATCAGCTGTAGAAGTTAAAACCTGTTTTAACAAGATTCCTCTTTAAACACAAAGGACAAGTAAAACAACTGAAACGTGTATTTTGGGAACAGTTAAATGTGTGATTATCATGGTTCTTTTCTGTTATTTCATAGACTCAACAAATAAAAAAATACTCGTTTATAGTCTCAATTCAGAAAGGAAAATCCCAGTGCTTGGAAAACATCACATTAGGGCTGGACATCTTTTAAGCCACGTACATCTTTTTTATCCCCCTTTTTCTTATTATTTTAATTCTCCTACTTATTATCTCAGCACACATTTCCATTTCCTTTAGCCTCTCTCAAACAATAGTCAATACTAAACAAACAACAATTAATACCAACCTGAATAACTTCACATTAAGGGCTTATTTCTTCTCATATATTCAACTATATGTATGATCACACACACACACACACACCCTTGAACTGACTTGTACCAAAAATTACTTTCAGAGAACAATAAATTAAGAGTAGGGTTCTCCTACAATTAAACAGCAGCACAAACTCAGCACACCCAAGCTGTGTGTCACAGCCCTCTGGTGTGGGCTCAGAGGGCTCAGTAACACTGATCTCTATTATCACTGTAAAATACCAACCAAAGGAATTGCTGAAGTAATATTTAACCTACCATTTGAAGAATACATTTGTAATCACACTTTATAGCTTCTCTGACCAGCACACAGTGGACTCTGAGATCATAAAATAGGGCTGCATCATAACAACAGGAAATTCACACAAAAAGTCTGACGGATGCAAAGGGAGAAACAAATCAGGGAGGAGAAAGAAATTTAATTAGAGCTGGCTGCAAAGTAAGGCATATGGTTCATTTTTGCTTTCAATTAAAACACCCTCCTCAGCAAGCTAAATAAACACAAATTTAATCACATACATCAAGAAATGAAGACAAGCACAACAGAAAATCTAGACAGAAGCTGAGCTACACACCATGTGCACTTATAATCCAAGCTCTGCAACAAACACTACTCTGTCAAAAGCACAGGCACTTCTGCCTCATCACCATGGCATATAACCATCCATCACCTCCACATCACTAAAACCTGCTCCACCCACAGAACTCAAACCTGATTTGAAACGTGGGCAGGAAAGGACAGAAAGAGAGAAGTGTAAAGAATAGGAGTGACTCCCAGGAACAGCCTTTTTCAAAAGAGATAATAGTGAAGATTCCCAATGACAAAAATGCTAAAGTTAAAAAAACAAAAAAACCCACAACAAACAAACAAAAAAACCTGCCATGTTTCTACACAATGGACAGTGTAAGAGATGAAGGCCATCGGGGCAGGATTTGCAACCAAAATGACTCACTCATTGCACTTGGGAAGACACAAGGAAGACATGGGGCAACTGAGTGTTTCGTTTATTAACCAGCATATCGCTATAAGACCATCTTTACCTGCATGAAAAAAACTCAAAGGTTTTAGAGAATGGCTCCAGATTCCACTTTCTATGAGCCTTAATTGGGTCATCTGGCACATACAACAGAATTCAGAGTGAAAGGATCTGAATACTGGACCATGGCAGGGCAACATTAGAGCTTGGCTTCACCAACCTTACACTGGGTTGCAAAGACCCCTTAACTGGGCCAGGCTGGTGCTTACCTCAGCTAGAAAGCTACTTTAAAACAAAAGCAGGGGCCCTGCCTTTTGGCAAAGCTGTACTAGGGGAGCTGCACAGAGACATCTTGCATCTTTATCACAGATTGTATCCCGGCAGGGTGACGCTTCCCCAGCAATTCTCTCTGATGAGACAGCTAGCACTTAGCAAAGGCAGGCAAGTAGGGCTGAAAGAGAGCAGTGTGAGCCCTGTGCCCTGCCACCACCAAGGGCACTGATTAAAGCTAAATGGGCAGCTTGAATTCTGACTTTCTCTAACTTTTGAGTGCCAGGTTTTGCTGCCACAGAATCATTCCCTAAATAAACAACACAAATTCAGGTATCTTAGAATAGAGACTGCCTTCATATGCATTGCCACAACAATAAGCAAGGTTACCCCACTCTTCACTGGGTGGCTTTGACTGTCAGCAGATACTGATCTCCACCACCATGTTATAATTAGCAGCATATGACTTGCAGGCTTCTGCTACGTGAGTTTACAAGTTCAGCATTAGCTTCCTAGAAATGCTTCCTACCAGTTTTAAGAAGTATCCAAATTACAGGCAATAGTGTCATATTATCACAGCTGTCAACAGCGCAAAGGGCTGTGGGTGGGGGTTGAATTTTACCTCTCTCTCATTTCAGGAAGAGATGTCTCATCCCAACAGGAACTAATTAAAAAGAAGGGGGGGGGGACTGGACGGTTTATTTCAGAGAGCTGAACCGTGTTCATTTCTGTAATGAAACAGCGCATACTTGGGCACTGCTTCAACAGCTGATGCATGCTGTTAACTTACGCAGGCTCCTGAAGTCTTGCTCCTCGTGGACGCTCTGTGTTTACTCATCATCCTCCCCAGCACCCTACTTCCTTTTCCTCAGAAACTTCTGTCTCTGCTCTTGGTTTCCTCGAGATGGCCATGTTGAAATAGTGCTAATGCCCCAAACTCAATTAGTTTCCCATACACTTCCTTTTGCGTCCTCAGCTGTGCCCACTCCTGGTTCTCATTTTGCTCCCTTCAATACATTAAAAAAGGGATAGAAACATCTCAAGCCAGATACTTCCAAACACCACCCAATTCCTACAAACCACAGACCAGTTATTATGCTACAGGACACCCGTAAACAAACCGTGGGTTTTTTTCCTCAGCAAAAAGAAGCATTAGCTGTGCAATTAAAGGCAACAACTAGGTTTGTTTTTTATGTACAATGCACACAATCTGCAGCCAGAGCAGTCTGATGACAGCCACCAACATATTGATTTTCCCATCATTTCAGTATAATGGGTGTTGGCTTTGTCCCCATTTCTCAACAGGATCTGACAGGCTTGCAGGTGCAGCTTACTCCCCCAGCCCCTCCACTCCCCTTGCTGCTCCTATCGCTCTGGGGAGCTGTTTCACAGCTCAGATTTGCTCCAAGACAGACTCAGCATCACAGGCCACTAAGCGCCTGCCAAGGTTCTATACTGTCTCAGTCACGCTCCCATCCCCTTTTCCAGAGCATCAAGTTATTTACCACAGGCTACCCTGTGTCTAGAGGTGAATGTCTATCTCACAGCACAAGAAAGCCTTCCCCATCTGCGCCTGCTGCAAGAAATGCTTCTCCTATCTACAAAGCCACAATAATTAACCAATTCACTCAGAGGAGAATGGGACGAGACCCCACAACCCAGCTTTTGTCTGATTTATAACCCATTCATGACCAAAAGGGAATACTGTATTCATAGGATGCAGGAAGTTGTGCAAGCAAAGATTGTTTTATTTTTTTTTTCCCTTCAGCTCTTATTTGTGACAGTTCATGGCAGAAGTGAACCCTGGTGGAGACAGATGCAGAGGGGCACTACGCTCACTTCCTACATGCACCTGGCAACTGAGAAAGATATATATATATATATATATACACATATTTAAAGAAGTTATTGCCAGAGATCTTTTATCACTAGCTGTGTACAAGTGCACAGCATTGACAACCTCCAAAACACAGCCAGAACAACAAGAGGGAAGAATGTGCAAAGAGAAGACACAATGAGCAGCAACTGGAGATTACTTTGACCAGTGGTCATGTGAAACCTTGCCTTGGTTTACAAAGCCACGGCTCAGGGAACCTGCCCCAAGAGCTTGAACCTCCACACGTGGGAGACTGTGAAACTTAATCTGGTTAACCGTCAGAGCACAGCTGGAAATCAGAGCCATTTCAGATGCCAGCAGTTTGCTCAGCTGGCAGAAGGAAAGGCACCACATCATATCTCGCTTCCTTGCAGCTTGCAATGACAAGTGTGATCCGCATCGTTGGGGGTCAGGTCAGTTCCTCTGCCCTCAGACAAATGTGGAAATCACACTCTACCACAAGCCCTAAGAGATCTCAGTCATTAACCCACAAACCTCTAGCAGCATTTCAGAAGTCCTACAACATCCCCGGGAAGTGGGAGCAGCAAATGTCTTGTTTCAGTACAGTGAACATTAACAGGCTATTGCTCAAAAGGGAAACTGAAGTTTGGTTCTCTCTTATCTTTTCCACACTGTTCCATAGAAGGAGACACAATGTTCAGCTAACCAGGTTTTACTGCAAATCTCAGATTAACACGGCTGAAATGAAGCCATCTGAATGCAGCAGTAACTAATACGTAGAAATGACTCTAAATGAACCTCAGCACATAAGATCCTCAGTTTCTTTTCTACATCCCTTTTTTCTTTTCCAAGAGAATCTCAGATTTCATTTCTGCGGCCAACTTTGCAGAAACAGGAGTGCAGGGCATCACCCCACCACTGGCAGCAACTGGTCTGTGGAAGAATTAGACACTGCAACTTACTATACTTCTTATCTTTAAAAGGAGCTGAAAAATAAACAAGTAGGGACTGTGTCAGCTGCTCTGAGCAGCCCTAAGTGCAGGCACAGCAATAAACACCACACATACTGCTCACAGGTCGAACCATAAATGCACTGCACAGAATTTTGCACGCAAGCATAACCTTACAGAGCACGGTAAAGGTCATAGGGAATGACCTTATGTCTCATAACAGCACAACAAGTGGGCAGTGGGTCTGCTAGGATGGAGGGGGGGGGCTCTTTTGTGAATCACCCAGAACTTCCACCAGAGAAGTTGTGGATGCCCCATCCCTTGGCAACGTTCAAGACCAGGCTGGATGTGGCTCTCGGCAGCCTGGTCTGGTGGCTGGTGACCCTGCACATAGCAGGGGGTTGAAACTGGAGGATCATTATGGTCCTTTTCAACCCAGGCCATTCTATGATTCATTCTATGAAAGAGAAGTACCTTCCTGCAAGATAAATAAACAAAGCAGCACAAGTGAAAAAGACACTTAAAATGTATTTTAATTTTGTAGGCTGCTCAAACTTGCAGTAATTTAGAAAAGAACTATTCCATTTCTACTTCTGCAGCAAAATCCTAACCATAAGGAGACCTAGGATTCATTTTACCAGGAGGTTGCAGGAGTAAAGCAAGAGGAAAAGCTTGCTATGTAGTCAGTAATTGCCAGCTCTGGCCTTCTGTTCACTTATCCTGCAGCGTATGCTTCTCCCACTGAACCAGGAAATAGTTCAGCATTTAAAAGCATGAAGACTGAGTCAGAAGACAATAGTTAAATACCAGTTAAACCACATATCGTAGGTCTGTCTTGTAGTAGTGGGAAATGAGTACTGCTTAAGGCGGTTCCAGATATTGCATCCACCTGCAAATATTTGCTGCTGGCGAGAGCTCAACACATACACTCTCACTAGCAGTGCCAGTACTTTCTGAAATATTGCAAGCAAGAAAGTTTCCTTAATATAGAGTACAATAAACTCATTCTATGCTACAATCATCGAGGGTATATATAGCTTGGTTGAGGGCTAGGTTATACGATTAAAAAGTCAGCTAATGATAACTGCTTCTTTTTTTCCTAGCTTTTTTAAGCTTTCATTTCACGAACATGAAATCCTGTTATTTGCTGCTTTAATGATGATCTTTTACATGGAGTGCAGAGCAGAGATCAGAACTTGCAGTGCCACAGAAGAATTGGGCACATGTTCACAATAAAAGCACAGAAGCAATTACACTTTCATTACATAGTCTCAAATCCACATAAAAATACCCCAATGTTAAGACATTCATATTTTAGACCAACTACCTTCCAGCAATAATGAAAAGCCATTACGACTGAAGAAAGAGACGACGAGATAAAAACACACTGACGTGATGCCGGAGGACACTGGCTATTAAAATCTTATAAAGGAATAGCTAAACACTTTAGAACAGTATTTCATCTGTAACCGTTCAGCTGGAAAAAATGCCTTTTTGCAAATGGATTCAGAGCAATTTTTTTTTTAATCCGTCAGCTGCCCAGCTTTTTTATTTCTAAATACCTCCTCCAAATTTTAACATCTTCAAATGAAGTCCTCGATAAAAGGCACGGACAAAGGGAGTTTTTTTTTAATGGAAACAAAGGGAAGTATTGTTGAGATTTATTAAATGCATACAATTACCTGTATTGTCACAGAGATGAAAGGACAAAGAGCCAACAGATCCAATTCCAGATCTTACAGCCGTGCCCTTCGCCACACTCGTATTTTAAAACCGAACTTGAGTTAACACATTCATAATACCAGTGTCTGTGAATGCTTTGCATGAACTTCAAAATAGTCTGTAATATTTTAATGCAGCTGTGACAATACAGTTATGATTGATAACTCAAAAGAACACATTCAGTGTAACAGCGTGCTTTCAGTTTGCTGGAAGAAGAAATTCAGAATCAGTTCAAGGTTTGGTAGAAAAAATAACCGTCCTGTCTATTAGGGACTTCAAAAAAAATCCATCTTCCCTTTTCTAGTTTTTCAGCTCAAAAATATTTCTAGAGATTGGATTTCAAACCGCAGAGTCTGAAAGAAGAACATCTTTTGATTCTGCAGGTAGTCATGTTGTCTATCTCATGCGAAAGCACCTCGGTCTCCTTTCTCCAGTACTTAGATAAGCCCATTGGAATCTGAGCCTAACTCATATGCCTACTGCATGCCAGCTAGAAAGGCCAGATCCTGACTTCATCTCTGTGCTGCTTATTTCCCCCTGTGCCCAGCTGTGCAGAGCTACCCTGCAGAGGTGAATTCCCCTCGCAAAGAATTATGCAAACTGAAATAAAGATGACAAACTTCCCCAAAGAAAGGCCTTCTTTTTTCTTTTTTTTTTTTGGTTTAGTTTAAGATGCACATTAGGGACCGTGGGAAGGGAACTGCATTAAACTATAGATCTACAGAAAGTGAAACTCGGTTAATCAGGTACAGTCTACTTTGCAAACAGACACTGCCCTGGTATCATGACCAGAAGCAATTATGTTGTTTTATATGGAGCTCTAAGACTGCTGTCAGAAGTGTCTGATCCTGCAAGGAGGCTGAAAGAAAACCGGGACTTAGAAAACATAATTCACATATCACAGAAGCCATATGCTGCCAATAATCCCCTAAGTCTACATTCTGTAATAAATGGATGATTCTACATGCAGTATCAAGAAAACATGAGAACTCCTATGCTTGTTTTCACTGGAGAAAAATAATAAAAGAAAGCTGAATTTCATGTCCTAAAAGGATGCTGCCGATTTAACATCGTTCATTTCCTCCTTGATTATTTATAAGTACATGAAGCTCCTGCAGTACAAGCCAGAACAACTGAGCACAATCACAGCAGAAGGAAAACCCAGGCTGTTGTTAAACTTCCTTACTAGCACAACACAATTTTGCATACGTAAATGTAATGCCTACCACAGGCACCCGTGTTGTTTTGTTTTTTTCCTTCACGCCAGTTTTCTTAACAGCGTCACAGTTTAACGTTGAAAAGTGCACTGAAACCTTGGCACACCCAGTGCTGTGCCAGAAGCACTGGCAAGGCTGAGTCACACAGCTACACTCTGCTACGGCAAAACCAACGTGCACATCTTCCACCTGCACTGCAGAGCGCATGGTAAGAGCTCAGTGCTTTCTCAGCCAAAGCTACGTCTTGATGTCAGAAAGAGCTGTCAGGACATAAAATACTGTTTACGTAGACTGGTGTGCCCCAACACTAACCTGTATCTTTCCTTGGCCACTGCCCCCTGCCCCATCACTTTCAAAGCATCCTCCTGTCTTACAGGGAGCGCAGAGCATTCCCAGTCTGCTCCTGGGCACCCTCCTGCCGTTCACTGGGCTCTGGTGACACATAGGAACAGGTAGCTCAAGGAGGCTGTGGATACCCCATCCTGGAGGCATTGAAAAGCCAGGCTGGATGTGGCTCTGAGCAGCCTGGTCTGCTGGCTGGTGACCCTGTACATAGCAGGGGATTTGAAACTGGATGATCACTGTGGTCCTTTTCAACACAGGTCAGTCTACGATTCTATGACTCCAGCGACAGAGTCCCTAAAAATCCCAATTTGAAAATGAAGACTCAAAATCAGGTATGCAGATATAGATGTGCTAATAGTGACCTGCTCGTGTGGGAACCTAAGAAGATAAACATAGAAATGTATTAAGAAGTTAACAGAAACAAAGCACATGAGGAAATAATGAGAGCTCTCAGCTTAAGCTTCTCAGTAATGGGGAATGAAGAAACAAGTCACCCACATTCCTGTGAGAAACACTCTCCAGAGCCACCTCCCTCTGCAGACACAAACCATCAGCAAACAAGCAAGAGCTGTGTTGGCATAACCTTGACCAGGGCTCTTCATAGATGTATGGATTGTTCCCTGTCTTACCACCCATCTAAAAATTTGTCCAAAACTATGCAAGATTCATCTTGATAAGCAGTACAAAATAATTCCACTGAACCAGTATGAGTAGAGGCACCAGAAGATACACTCGAAGCCCTCAGAACATGCCAAGCTATGCTCCCCAGTAACAGGAACGAGCTATTTCACAAAAGCCGCTTGCACAAATAACCCCTTTCTAAGGAGCACTCCTGATGAGGCTCGGCTCAACTTGCAACCCTTTGCAGGCTTGGCAGGTAACAAAACCAACCTCTGAGAATATTGCCAAAAGGAAGTGAATAATTAATCTGTGAAGGCATCTCGTAACAGAGCCATCTGTGTTTTTGATACAGACTGTAAAATCCTAACAAGAAAAAGCTCTCAGACACCTACGTCTCACCCCTCACCTGAGCTGAGGCAGCAGAGAGCTGCAGCACCCCCAGGCTCAGGTGAGAGCAACACACAGAGCCAGGACCAGATGCCACCCTCACTCATTCCTCAATGCAACAGTGTCAAACAAGAGAGCTAAGAGACAGCATCTGCTTACCAGGCTACAATAAACAGACTGCAATTTACAACAAAGCTTCAGACCAAGGGTCAAGTCTTTCCTTGATGATTTTATAGGCTTAGAAGCAGAAGTTTCTTACCTTCAGTGGGGGTGGAATTTCACAGAAATTATTCCTTATGTTCTGTCTCTGGCCCATATGGCACACAGTAAGAAGAAAACAGTACTATGGTATGTAGACAGCACTGTCCTGCGCACCACAAAACCAAACCAATCAACCAAAAGACCACAAAGTCTTTCCAATAAAGAAAACAGAAAACCCCAACATTTTTTAAGAGATGTGACCAAAACATTGCACACATTGAGAGCTCATCAATGGCACTGTGGGTATTTCTTTTACTCATTTAGTTTGGTTAGAACAGTATGAATCAGTCAGAAAAGGCAGAAGCACACCAAACAAATGGGAGGTAGAAGAAGACAGTGTAAAAGAAGCTAAAAATAAGGGAAACTTCTTGACATGCCCCAGCACAGGGTTCATTTCAGATGCAGGCTTTACTCTTCTTGCCCACAAGTGGAGCACGGTTAAGCAAAGACCAGTTAAAGCCCCCGCAGGCTTGGTACTGTTCCTACTTCTGGATGTAGCTGTAGTTACAATTTCCACTACCCAGAGACACAGATGAAAGCACAGTCTCTTTTTCTTCCGTTACATTTCTAATTTCTGCAGGTGGAGACAGAGGCTTTTTTACGTGGCCCAGAGTGTCTCAGTGGGAAAAGAGTGACGGCTGCACTACAGGTTTCTAATAATGACAGGTTCTTCCAATTGGCTGATGGTAGTAGGAAAAAAAACATAAAAGCATTCAGTGAGGTTCCAAATACCAACAGCATCAGACTGTGACTGCTACAGTTTTGTGTTGCCTGCCTTTTCCAACCAGTGCTCACCAGCAGCTCAGAAGATAACTAAATGAGCCATGACTTCATTGATTCAACTCTGTTCTGACACGGATGTGTCCATTCTTTGCTGGATTACAGAAATACCTTTCCCACTTGATCTCGGGTTTTCTCCAGGAATTTTGGTTTAGTAGGGGCCTGTTCAGCTGCAGATACATTTGGAAACAGCTGGAAAGCACTCAGAGAAAAGCCTTTGTGCAGTTTTTCAGAGCATCTGTTTTGTTCTTCTCTTCCTGCACACACTGATCACCTCCTTCCCCACACGTTGCTTTCTAACGTTTTGCATTAGCACACGCTCACCTTCACTTGCTGTATCCCACCACAATTAGAGTCCTCCTCTGCAGTCATCTGCTGAAATCTAATTTCCTACTGATGGTTCTATTTAAGGCAAGGATCTCTTTCTCCAGCAGTAGGCCCTTTCTGCTGAAGAAAATTCAGCTAGCTCCTCCTATCCTCCCAGTGACCTTTAATGATGTTCAGGGTACTATTTACATTCAAATTTTGGAGTCTGACAAAAAGCAGTCACATCAGGCTAGCAACCAGCTGTGCCGCAACTGGCTGATTCAATGGCTTTCCTCTCCTTTGCTCACAGAAAGAATTTTCTTTCAAATAAGCAAGAAAGCAAGAAAAATGACTTGAGATGGGTTTCATACCTGAAAACACTGAATTCCCAGTACCCCATCACTCTATGATACTGCTGAAATACTCGTCCTATGATACACTATAATTCCACTAGGAAGATGGAGGTGCACAAATTAAAGTGGTATGGGTTAGTAGAATCCAGCCCTCCGCAGTAAGCAACCAAAACATTTAAAACAGTAGCAATTTCTCTCATATTTAGTAACTCCAACCAAAAAAATTTACATGCCATGAAAATCCTCAACAAAGCCTGGCATGTAGCTCACATAATTGAGGAAGTACTAATAATAGCGTGGCTGTTTGCACAGACAACATTTCCACTGTGGGCCTGAATTCAGATCTCTAATATGCAGAAGATATCTTGTTGTGCGTTGCTGGCTCGAGACTAAAACCCAAGTATTGGAATCCAACTAAGCGTGCTGCAATATGCAGGCACAGCACACATCCACTGCACGTGGAAAGCAACGCCTTTATTGTGTGCTATGGAAGGTGTTCACACTGTCCTTGTTTTGAATGTACAGACGCTCTTGAAACAAACCTATACTGCAGCTCAGTACAAGAATGGAAGTGCATTTCAGCATCAGCCATCAGTCAGCACAGAAAACAACCTGTCCTGACAGATAAGAAGTACGTTTCCAAGCTCCTCTGACACAAGCGAACACAGTTCAGAGACACAGCTTCTCATTCTGCCCTACATGTCCTGACTCCAGGCATGCTCAGGTCTCCAGATCAGGGATGCCCAGAGCTGTGTTGCTAATGGTGGTTGTTAAAGGTTTTACTTCAGAAGTCTGTCCACAGCAGCAGGTAGGCAGCCTCATACTTCTCAAGCTTCAGTCTTTTTCAAAGCTCTAAATAGGTAAATCTATGACAAAGTATTTGCTAAAAATTTCCATAAACTGCATTTATTTTAACATACATTTTTTCTTTTATGTGATGAGGATTACTTAGAATAATTTTACTAAAACTAAAAGGTAGATTTTCATCTAATAGAAGGCTCAACAAGGATGATTAACAATGACCAACATACAGTGGAAAGAAATTGACGTGCAACACATACATAGCAAGCGCACATTTTAACATGATGGTGCATCATTTAAACCCCTCAGCTGGACATTCAAATCAGCAATTAAATCATAATCCTATGCAATGGATTCACGCAGCATTACTGAGACTTTCTGTGCAGGAAATACATGGTAAGAGCAGGCCATCAAGGCTTGCATAAGAAGCATTTGTAATTCCAAACGAAAAACAAAAATACTGGAGCTTAAAAGTCTACTACTTTTGAGCAGTGGATGTTACGTTGCCATCTCACTAACAGGACCATTTCCAAATCACTGTCCCACACAAAAGCACAAAGCTAGGTTCCTTCCTTTTGTTTTTATTTTTAAGAAATTCCAACCTTGACCATTATTTTGTAACTTCTTAAGAAATTAAAAAATAGGGAAGATGTTTATCCTTGAGTAAAAGGCACCACAGAAAGATCATATGCCTGTCACACCACTGAGAAGCTGCTGTGACACAGCCGTTCCACAGCACGGGACGTTTCCCAGCCCTTGCGTGTGCTGGGCTGACAATGCTGTCTGTGTTAGGAGTGCTGTGCCCTCACCAACCCCACCTCTGTCATCTGAGGAAACACAGAGGCCAGATCCAGCTGAGCCACCCGACTCGCTGCCTTTCCTCTCGTGGGCTCATAGGGAGGCTGTAGACAAGGGGTAGTTCTCAGTGGCAATGTGTGAGGCCTGCTCATGGCATGTGCCTGATGGTCCCACCAGCTGCAGCCTTCCTCAGCCATCAGCTGGGTAACTCCCTACGTAGTCCCAAGCCACATCCCTACACCTGCACACACACACACACCACACCATGAATGACATCAGCCTGCTCCGACATCTGCCTCAACCTGTGCCAAGAACCCAACCACAGTAAGAAAAACTGTTCTCTATTAGATGCCATCCTGACTTTTAAAGGACAAGAACACATGAACACCATTTGGATGGAACAGGCAGCAAGACCAACCACATGTTGAGCAATCATTCCCTCCAAAGCTTTGTTCTGCACCCTTATTGCTGGCATTAATATATTAAACAAGCCTATCATGCACACGTCACCCCCCTTGAACCACAAGTGCCAAACTGAAATTAAGCTAATTCAAACAAGAGAATGATTCCTCACAACCATGCCATCAGCAAGGACTCAGTTCCCACCCCTAAAAGGCTTTTCCCCCCCGCCATCTCTCTCAGGAGACCAAGCAGTTGCCCCTATGGATAAAAACTTCCCAAGGTGCTGACAAGTATCAAGAGGGCAGGTGTGGCATAAGCCTTCATGTTCACAGGTATGTCTAACATCACAATCAAGGCCGTCAAAACCTGCTGCCTTCAGCACTGTCAGACCATGACACTGAGATTTCCAAGCCTGGCACAATAGCAAAGCAGAGATAGAACAACAGTATTCCATCATCCAGGTGACTACAGAGCAAGGTGCTCAAGCTGAATGAAAGACAAGGAGGAAGCAATGATTTAGGATACACATCGTCTGCAATCATGAGTGAGTACCAATGTGAGACTGGAAAAGAAATAGCTAAAAATATAGCAGTGGTATAATCCTATTCTGTGACTGTCAGGGTGGGACTGAAATATAAGCCGGGGGGAACTGTCACCACAGATTACCAAGCACTCTGGTCCATACCCACACACACTCACACTTCCATAGGAGAAGCTGTTGAGGCAGAGCAGCCCAGCCAGTATTTCTGGAAGCAAAAGTTCAGTGAGCCCTGAAACATCAGAGTTTGCAGCAGTCACAGTGCATACCTATGGCAACGTTAGAAAGTCATTAGCCAAGATGAGGAGGGGGTGAAAGTCTGTGCCATGCCACGATGGGCGCGTCACCTGGCAAGGGACTGCGACTTACATCACCAAAAGGTGTTCTTGGAAGAACGGCCGGCATGTGCTCCGGCACCGAGGGAGGAGGCCTGAATGAAGCACAGCCGTGCTGACGGAGGCCTCCGACTGACCCGCAGCCAGATGCTGCCAGGTCCGCTCCCTCCACGCCCCGGCACGATTTTTCTGTGCAATACCCGCAAATCACTCTCGAAAGCCATAGCCCAGCGGGCGACGCGCATCACCGGCACGGGAGAAGAGCGAACAACATCGCTAATGAACCAGCGGGCTCGCGACCGGAGCAGGCTGCAATACCGAGCGAGAGGACGGCAGCCGTCCCCGCTTTCCGTAACGCAGCTGCCGGCGAGGCGGACTCCCGCAGCACGCTCCGCTCGGGCTGCTCCGCCGGCTCCCGCCTCCTCCGCATCCCCGGCGGCGTGGACGAGCGGCCGCCCCTCAAAGCGACGCCGGGCGGGGCTCGGACCCCGTGGGGAGGCCGCCGCCGGCCCCAGGTGAGCTCCGGCCCGCGCCGCGGCGCCCCCCGGCCTCTCCGCGGGCGGCTTCGGCGGGACAAAGCCCGAGCCGCCCGCCGGCCGCACACCTGCCCGCGGCCACGGGCCTCCCCGCGGGGGCAGGTGCGGCGCTCGGGCTGCGGGCAGCACGGACGGACCCCCGAGCCCGAGCCGCGGTCTCACCTCGGCGGGCAGCAGCAGCAGCAGGAGCAGCGGGCAAGGCGGGAGCAGCGGCAGCAGCCTCATGGTGGCGGACAACGATCCCCGCCGCGCACACGGCCGCTCAGCCCGACGCCGCCTCCCCCGGAGACATGGCCGGGCCGCGCGCCCCGCACCGCCCGGCGTCCCACCCCTGCGCCGCCCTCCCAGGCGGCGGCGGCGCCGCGCCCTCCCACTCGCGCTCCGCGGCTGAGGGCGGAGCTGGGAACCGCCGCCACCCGGGGGAAACCCTGCGCGGGGCGGGCAGGGGGGGGCGGAAAGGGCCGCCTCCCCCAGGCCTAAACGGCCCCTCCTCCCGGCATCACAGACCCCGCCGGGACGGCCGAGGGAGCGGCAGCCTCCGAAAGCTTCCCGGAGCCCGGCATCGCCGAGCCCCGTCACTCTGATAACCCCGATTACTGCCCGGGCTTCGAGCGCTGCTCCGAAATTCATTCATTTCAGATAAGTGAGAAACACGGACGGTTCCCTTTGGTTATGGGAACGCTGTCTTCACTTCCTCGCAAGTTTGGAGTTGGTGCGGGAGGAGGACATCCCTTCGTACCAACAAGACTAGGAGGAAATAGCCAATTACTTTCAAAATCCTTGGGACACACTCAAGTGAGGAAACAAGCACTATATGCAACCCATTCATAAAGCTGTCTTATCTATCCTATCCATTCAGAACGAGGCACACGGGAATTACCGTCTGGCTGAAGACTCTTACTGGTGAACCATGCAGCTGCCAGAAGTCTCACTGGCTGTGGTGAAGTTGTTATGCTGAGGTTACCTCAGCAGATCAAACCCTACAATTTGGAAATTCCACCTCTGACTCAAACCCCCTGGTGTGCCTGCAAAGAGCCCCGGTGGCTCTAAATTGCTGAACTGTAGCTTCTGCCTGGGCAGAGTTTCACTTGCATCTAAAATACAACCAGCTACCTTGACAGCTTCAGATCCTGGTTACGCTGTGGGACCTCACTTGAGCAGTCATACTTGATCATCCTCAGCTCTAAGAGTGAGAACACTGTGGTGTTTTTAATTGCACGCCTTTCCAGTACAACAGCCTACCAACTAACCCAGCTAGTGCCAAAATTCAGTGAGAATCCCTCTGCTGATTTAAGCAGCAGTGACATCCCACCCTGAGGAGGGACATTAAAAACGAAATGCACTGAGACAGCAAGAATTGGAATTCTGACCTGTTCAAATTTATAAGAATCCTGAAGTTGGTGTTCTCATCTGCAAACATCTGAGTATTCTCTCATTTTTCTTTCCTCTGTAGGCCATATACCCCAACTTTGAAGTTGCAAGTGTTGCACTTCATATGCTACATCACTCCCTGGCCCCAGAAACTGCTCAGCTGTATCATTCCTGCAACAAACCAAACCTCTTTTGCCAAAGCATGTCTGTCTGGATCCAGTAGAGCTGGTGGAGCTTTTCATGCACAGCCTATACAGAGTTCATGATAATCACTTTTTCATAAAATACTTGTGGCTGAGTTCTCACAACTACTCCTATGTCCAATACCTGACAGAGAAGGCCTATGAAGTTTTGGGAGAAAGTCTCATCATTGAGGCATGCACAGTCATAATGAACTAAGAAATTTAGGTGTAGCGAAACAGAGTAGTTCTGGGATTGGAGTATACAACTTAAGTGCATATAATTAACTGTAACTGTAACCAGTGGCCTTGCCGTTGCCATCGTTCCTTATAGAGTGAGGTTATGCTGGAGTAGAAAGAGTGGGAGAAGTGTGTACGGTACAGTTCTTAGACCTCAAAGGACTAACTACTTTCCAGAAGCATTTCTTGTGTGCAAAAACTATTCATCTGGCATTATGATGCTGCCTGCACTGAAGAAGCGAGCAATCAGGATTCACTGATAGTTGAATAAGCTCAGATATGCTGAAGGTGGCCACAGTATGAAGTGCCAAGAAATATAATGCACTAAAAAGTGTAATTTTTTTGTAACAAAACAAAACAAAACAAAACAAAACAAAACCCAAAAACAACCAAGAAGTGCGATTTCTGTTTTGTTTGTAGCAAACTTTTGTGTGTGCAGCAGCTGAAGAAATACTTATCTCCCTGGGACTGTTTAAAATAATTGGATGAATATTCCTAGCTATTCTGATAACATTTTGAGAGCTCCACGGAGGTCACATGGACCTGAGAGCTTCCTTGGATCAAGGCCTCTGGTCCTCGCAGCATGCTCTGGTTGAATGCTGGCCGTGCAGACCACGGGAAAGAGCTGGACAGCAATGAGCTGCAGATTCATGCCAGAATTTGGGAGTTCACATGCTGAAAATGAAAAAGAGAAATTAAAAGCCCAGGATTTTTTATGAGTCTTCCTGTTGTTAATTGTTGAGCAGCAATATCCATCACAAACAATAATTTCCCAGGAGTTAGAGGCTCAAGTTTGCATTTCAGGCTACGGGCTCTTCACAGATTAATACTAATCTGCTGGAAATTCCCTGCATTACAACTGCGGTTGCCTAAGTGTTTCTATAGATAAATTTTGTTTATTCTACAGGCTTATATGAAAGCTTTGTGTGTCAGGATTATAAGAACTAGGTTGGTGTTGCTCCCAGGCTAGAGCTTCTAGTGCACTTTCATCCACAAGTTAATTTGTGCGTCTGAGTCATAAACGTCTTCAAAAGGCAGCATCAGAGGGAAGTGTTTTCACATCCTTATAATCAAGTTTTTGAACAAGAGACTGAAGTTTAAAAGTGGCCTTGGGCTCTTGCACACAAATCCAGGAGGAATGTGCAGGCGTATTACTTATGGGTGCTATAGTTTATACAGTAAGGCGTATTACTTACACTCCAGGCAGAGAGAAAGAGAAGACTGCAAAAGTATACAGTAATCCAAAGCTGTCCAATTCAGAGCAGTCACCCTGGCTGATAATATCTGTCTTTCATTGAAACTGGCAATTAAATAGTTTCTTTAAAAATAAATAAATAAATCAGCACAGCTATATTTAACTTCATCCCACAGCCAGCCTCCGTCACAATAGCATATTCTCATTAGTTATTCACAGTTTCATTCATCAGCTTGATGCAGTGTCAGCCAAAAGAGGCATCAGAATGTTGAGCATCATCAGGAAGAGTGTGGAGAACAATGCAGAGAGCATCTTTTTGCCAATATACAAAACCCAGGTGCACCCACATCCTGTGAGCTGTTCCGATCTCAGCATCACAAGAAAGACATAATGGACATTGGGAAGGCACTCAGAAGGGCAGATAAAATAGCTGATGATGGTGCAGCTGTCTTACATGGGGAGACTGTCACGGGTTAAGCGAAAATCTACCTGCGCCCATGACAGGGGGGCAGCTGGCCCACAGAGACTTAAAAAGATAAGGTTTCTCAACTGAGAGGAGAAAGCTACTTGGAAATGGGATGGATGAAAAACTGTTATTCATAAATCCCACCTAGAACTAGGGATTGCTCACCACATAGTGTGAGACTGGCTTAGAACAAATAAAATGAAATGCTTTTTTACATAGCAGGTAGTGAACTTGTGGAATCTGTAGTCATGGTAGGTTTTAAAGACAACTGGTAGAAGCAGGTCCAAAATGGATGTAGGCAAACTCATGAACAATGTGTCCATAAACAGGGAAAGGGCAGAGATGAATCCATAACATCCCCAGTGTATGACAGTGGATGCTAGGAATGGACTTGAGACAGTGGTCAGGTTTGTTTGCTCTTCCTAAACAGCACCTTCTAATGCTGCTGGGGGCAGGATACTGGGCTGGCTGGATTCATCAATGCCCTGACCTAGCAGAACATTTCTTAGCTGCTTACAGTAGTAATGTCCAAAACAGAGCCTTGCTGTAGGACAGTGTTGTATAAACACGCAGCACAAAACAGATGTTAGCATTACTTGCCATTTAAGTAGGTAAGATGGGGAAAAGGTTGGGGAAAGAGAATATTGCTATTGCCATTAGCAGAGAGGAAACACTCCGTGATATGATTTCAGACTGTGATCCAAGAAATGCTGTGTTCTTGGTTGCCATTGCAAGTTCACAGATTCAGGCAAGGTGGGACCTGTGTTACTCACACAGAATGACAAATGGTCTTCTGACCCATCTATCATTGCTCAGGGCCCTTAAGCTACATACATTCTGGGCATAAAATTAGCAATCATCCTTGAGAGCAGAGCGATGTGTGGAAACAAAGCTGCACTCACATGGACAAGGTAGAGGTGTGAAAGTTTTCATGGGTGCTGTGGACTTTCCAGTCTAGCTGCAGGCAGAAAATGAAGAATCTACAGCAAATGCTGAACTCAGCAGCAGCTGGGATGGTTCTACCATTAGAATTGATGCTGAAACATCTCAGAAGTTTGATGTGGATATAACCTGGTTTCTGCTCACACAAGTTCTCCACAGTCTGTAGCTGCCAGAGGTACTGACTGGGGACTGCTGTGCGGTATTTTAACTCCTAAGCAGTACATTTGCTTTCTCTTTATTCTCAAGGAATGGAAGGCATACTGAGCTACTGTCATGACCATCTTGAATATGGATGGTAAAACATGAGCAGAGGGAACATTAAAAAGCACTTTCTGAAAGACAAAAGTAAAATTCTGCATCATAGGGCAGGTTTGCAATGATTTAATATTGACCACGGGAGAAGATGTGGACGGGAGATGGTTTGCTTGGTTTTTCTGCACTTTGTTGCCACAATGGAGGTTAGCAAAGAGAACAACATGAAAAAAGCTTTTATTTTTAATAAAAAAAAAAACAACAAGAAACACCTCACTTTCAACAGGCTTCAAAGTGCAGAAACTGAAAGTAACTTTCAGAGGTGGGAAACACCTTCAGTCAATCTATCATGCTCATTCAGCGGCCAGTTTCCTGTGTGGGAGGGGAGGTGGGTGGAAAGGATATCTTTTACATAATAATTGAGAGGAAAATATGCATTAAAAACCCACAGACTAACACACTCCAAAGCATCTGCGGCATCTGAACTACTTCCATCACAACAGAAGATGTTTTGTAAGTGACTGAAGTTCAAAGAGACATCAGACTTAAAAGCAGGTTGTCTTCTATGCAGCAACAAAATGGACTTGGTTTCAACAGGCATAGAGAAGAGGTTCTGGTCATATAGTTTGTCTCATGAATGCAATCCTATGTAGGCTTCATACAGGAGTAATATCATGGGTTGCAAAGGGCTGCTACTAACACAATAAGCATACATCAGAATGTTTGCTACTCAGATACCATGACAGAATCTCCATAGGGAGAACCAAAGGGCACGGCTGTAACTCAGCAGCTCCATAAATGAAGGACATATATATAGGATGGCATGTGGAGCAAACAGGCAGTGACTGGCAAGAGTGGGAAATACTGAGCGTAGCTGGGATTCTGGGCAGCAAATAGAATAACTTGCCCTTCTCTTCCACCTTACCATTTTCCCCCCTCATCAATCTCCTGCTTACTATTAAAATGCATCAGTAGTTTTCAGAATATGAAACTTTAGTGGAATCACTTTCAATAACTCTAAGATTCTCAAGAGAAACTGTCACCCAGTAACTGACACCTTACAAATGGAATAACATAAAACTAATTTCCAAAGCTGTGCCAGAAACCTATACAATACCCGAGTCTGCTGTACTGAACAAGTGAAATCACTTGTCAAAGAATTATAAAATCCTTAGAGTTGGAAGAGACCTTTGAAGGTCATCTATTCCAACTCCCCTGCAGTGAACAGGGATGTTACAGCTAGATCAGGTTGCCCAGGGCTTGATCCAACCTTGAAAGTCTCCAGGAACAGGGCATCAACCACATCTCTAGGCAACCTGTTCCAGTGCCTCACCACCCTCACTGTAAAATATTTTTTCCTTATATCCAATCTAAGTCTACCCTCTTCAAGCTTGAAGCCATTTCCCCTTGGTTCTATCATCACATTGTACAGTGTAAAATATCAGGTGTGGATACGACTGGTGACTTGTCACAGGACAGTAGAACAAGGCAGTGGCTGGTTAGACTCTACTGTCCAGAAGTCCCATCTGCCATAATCCCCTACAGCAATCTTGCCATCTTTAATAACTGAAGCTTTAAGGAACTTGTTAGCAAAACCTGTGGTCTGTGAAACCACTTGCCAAACTGACTTATAACTTCAACAGAACAAAGATTTTAGAATCTGAAAGCTGACATTTCTAGTCACAGATGACCACTCAAATCCCAAAGTGATAGATGTCAGTATATTTAAGAAGGAACAAGTTAAAAGACTTATAAATCAAATCTGTTGAAATCTATAGCAGAATTGATGAGCTTCCTTTTCCCTTTTCTTCAGCACTCCAAACTAGAAGGCATGGGGAGCATCATCTGAATGCAAGGATTTTATGATGTCTTTTGTTCATCTTCCCAAGCAATACAAATAGTGAGAGATAATGCAAAACTGCAGATGTTTGCCAAGGATGATGCATCTTAACTGACATAAGAAAAAACTTTTTTTTTTTTTTTTTTTTTTTTTTAATATCCTACGTGATTAGTTTTAATAGTCATTCAACTCTCTTGTTCCATTGCAGAGATTGCCCCTCACACTGACAGAGGCACATTGTCTTGTACTCATTTCACAAACAGCACTGAAGCATGGATTTTTTTTCCATTGCACTCTTTTTGTCATACTGTAATCATGCAGCAGAAGCAGTTATTTGAGCAATATTATTACTGACTGGAGCACAAGTGTCCTGTTTTACATACAGCCAGTATTGTTTTGCACAGATACCAGCTTTAAGCTGGACCACTCTTGCTTTTTATGTGAGTATACAAGAAGTGTCAGGAATCAGAAAGGTAAAAAGCAAGGAAGTTGTGAGTGAGTCCCTGGAGTGTTGGTGTTTAACACAGGGATACCAAGATCACCCTAAGCCTCCTTTTTGTGGTTCTTGGGTGCTTCTTACTGTGCTCAAACCCCTATAAGTTGAGTTGAGGTGTTTTCAAACATCCTGGCAATAAAGCCTAAGAAATGAGCTTGAAAAGGGATGGCAAGGAGGCTAGGAGGACATCTGCCTGGGGAGAAAACAAGAGCTGACAGAAAATTATCAGCTCACGTCACAGCTAGCATGGCTAAATTCCCGGGTTCTGAATATGCATTCCTGCACTTGTGATTCTAATGTCTGATCACGTGTTCTGATCTTGGTCTATTTACTTGCCTTGTCTGACTGGAAATGATGTTATGGCAATAAGCTGCTATTTGCTGTGGCACCACAGCCCTAATCATCCCACAAGACATGCTGAGACTTAGCTGGCCAGATTCTTATACCAGCATTTCAATTCTCAATAAGACCTGAATGCCATGTTTGCTTATATTCCTTTCTAAAATTCTAGTTTCTGTTTTTAGACAAGGTTTTTTGTTTGTTTGTTTGTTTGTTTTTGTTTTTTTTCCTAATACCTATTTTCTTCAGAACAAGAAAACAAACTAACCTGCTCTCTACTACTTGATCCATCAGTGTAATATATGTGATGCTACTGTGCTACTGGAAAGAAGCTCATTATACTCTAGCTGAAATAATGAGGACAAAACAAACAATGAAGTACTGAAACTGCTATTCCCTCATGTTCTGATAAAATGCAATTGCATAAGAACAAACATGACAGACCAGCAGATTGCTTTTTGCATTAACATTTTCAGCCTGTGATGCTTCTACCTGCAATTCCTTAGATAAACAATGCACTCTTCTGCTTCTATTTTGCAAGAAAACAAGTGCCCAAAAGTCTAGGAAGCCACATCAACAACTACAAATAAATCCTTTGTGAGGATCCATGCCACAGAGGCACAGATCCCTTAGAAACTGATAGATCGAACACAACTTGCTTTGACAAGTACTCACCAGCAATAGACAAGAAGTGATTTTACAGCTATTTGAAATCTTTAAAAGGCTGGGTGAATATTCTGCTCTCCTCAAACTGAAAGCTTCTGCTTTCTTTCTTATGTGCCTGCATGAATACATGCTGTTGCAGGATACAAAAATGTGATCATCTGCTATCTTCTTACTTGTTCTCCTTGCTGATCTCCACAGAGCTAACTAACTCCAAAGTAAAATAGTGCAGAAGAGCAATGACAGTACAGACTATATTCTGTGTCAGATAAGATGCAGGAGTTTTTCTTCTCGTCCCCATGAGTGATTGGGTAAGGAATTGTAACTCATCTGTTCTGTTAGTTGAGGACAACCCAAATTAAGAACATAATTCCTTTCAGAGATATACAAGTTCCTCATCTTCAGCAGCGCTTTACAGAAATACAGACACATTGAATTATGTCACTGTAAAGCCACCCAGCCACCAGTGAGAGATTAAACAGGGAGAGAATGGAGTGAAGGGCAGGCAGATAGGAAGGGTATGGCAAAAAAATTACTGCCTTATTTCTCCACAATACTCATATCTCCAGGAGATACCAAAGCAAGGAAATAAAAGTTTGAAGGGACTCACTAGGAAAGTAAATCAGACCATGAAAAACTTCATCATGAAAACTGCAAGTTGAAAGAAGGGTAATGCTGAAGCCGCTCTGTTTTGCTGTCGTTATTGAAGGAGTACTGCATTTGTTACCTCACCCCACCAGCTGAATAGTGGAGGTAGGTCTCAATCCACAGCTGTAAGCACTGGAGCAGCAGTCATAAATAGGTTGCATGGGTGTCCCACTGGACTGTACTGTCACCTTCCACAAAACATGCAGTCTGAGGCTGACACTTTTGGCTTGGCCTGAGTTGTTCACTCTCTTGCTGACTTTTTATCACTCCAAGAAGGATATTAAATGTCTGATATAGGGGAAACAGTGATAATCTGACCAGCCACGCCTGAACCCAACTCAGTGGTTGTCTTGCAGGTTCAAACCACTGTGTTTTGAAGGATTTCTAATCCCTGTAGCTCAGAAGAGAAGGAAATAATGGAGGATATGCTTGTGCTTCTGAGCTATCACATGGATCCCCATTGCCTCGTCAGATAATATCTGGTAGACACAGTATTGCTTCAAGAAGGCATTTATGACAAATGACGCTAATAAGAAAGTAGGTGCTGCCCAAATGCAAACTTTGATCTTGCTTCCCTTAATTTCTCCAAAAAGATGTGTAACATGAAGAAGGAACACCTCGAATTACTAAGTTCCTGCCACTGCGAGAACAATTCCACATCTTCATCTCTGATTCCAGAGGCCTGGCTGGACAGCGGTGACAAGGGGAGTCTACCCATGTGCTTTTAATTATAAAGAAAGTTTTCCAGGAATAGCAGGAATAACTTCCTAGCTGGCAGTTTGCCAGCAGGAAATCTAAATGTAAACCTACAGCTGTTCATAAAAAAAGATCACAGAAATCCCTCTCCAATTAGAGCAGACCTCTGAAAATGCTGTGCCATCCTTTACTCCCCTTTGCAAATCCTTGGTCAAGCTGAAACAAAATTCCTCCACGTAATGCACCAGATTTCTACAGGGAGATTCTGAGAGCTACCTCACACTGCAGATGATAGCAAGGTGCTGAATAACCTCCTGAGTCCTGATACAGAAATCAGAAGCTTGTGAGAACAGACCAAACTGCTATTATGTAACCACTTGTAGAGCCCTTTGGTACTGCTGAAAGAGTCCGGTCCCACTCAGATGCCTTAAAGCAGTTTCAAGACAAAACTGGGCCCACTTGAAACTGATTGAGGAGTTTTGCCTGCTCTCTTTCCTCTTTTTTTTCTTCAGCATTTATTTATTTTCAAAACTTCCTATTATGGCGGCTGTCCAACCTGACAAAACCTGAGAAGAGATTGTTTCTCTTTACATGGTTGTATGTTCACTGATGGCATATAGAGGTATATGTAGAGTGTAGAGTTAACTTAAGTATTGAACACATTGTAGCTGCTGCCATTTCCAAAGACAGTGCTTTGTGAAGAATTTTTACCTGGGAATCTCTTACACGAGGCAGAATCTCAGGTACAAATCCAAGAGGAAAAGAAAGATTTTCCTAATAACTATAAGCATGACATGACCAGGCGAGGATTTGTGTTCCCTGGGTTCTGCCCATCTGTGCAAACCACTCTGGCAGGAAGAAAATGAGACAGAGAACATTACAGTGAAAAAGAGAAGTTCACTTTTCATAGTAGCAGCCAGTCAGCTTGTAGTTCCAATTCTCCCTTTGCATCCCTGTTCCCCACTGGTATGGCATCTGTGCTCAGTCTTTCAGCACTGAAAATACCGTATTTGTGGAACCTGTAGCCAGACTACATGAGCAAAGATAGATACATTCTTATTACTGCTTTAGTTTCTAGTTTGGCCATTTTTGGAAGATATCCAGAGGAAACGTTAAAATAATGTAGTTGAAATAAGGAAACTCCATGGTTTGACTGCTCAGATATTGCAGGTTAATTCTTGATTCTAGTGATATTTGTGAATTACCAGGAGTAAAGTTCCCTTGTTGGTAAGTGCCATGTATATTTGTAGGATAGCATTTGTATTAAAGAGGTTATGGATAAAACAGGACGTACAGAGAAGTTTATTACAGATTGCACAGAAAGCAGTTAAGTATCTTGCCCAAGGTTGCAGAGAAAGATTGTGTGAGAGCCATGAACTGTGACTATGTTGAGTCATAAAACATGGATTTACTCACCTGAATTTTTTCTCATTGCATAAGTGCCAAGGAGCACTGCTGTGACATAATACACGTAAGTTGCTTAAATGTAACTGGAATAGCTCAGTATACAGAGAATGGTCTCATGAGCTTAAGGAAATAAAGACCTTTGTTGTACAGAGGGTGGAAAAGAAACTAGTTGTTTGCAAGAAAGGCAGTGGCGTAGTCTTCTGGGTCATTGCTGGGCAGTGTCACCAATGTGCTTAGTGTCAAGAGGGAGATGACTCACTGGTGTTGACACTGTGGCACTGCTGTTAGTTTCTCTTACACATATGACTCCTTTGCTTTGGGCAATTTTTATAACTGTACCCATCCTTCCTAATTCTTCTGCTCATTCAGAGTTTCCATGGCCAAACTCAAGGGCCTGTAAAGAATAAATTGCCTACCTGCTATGGATACAAGTAGATGATAAGGGAAGCTGGAAGCTAAACTGGTGAAGGTCTTGCAAATTGGATTTACAGCAAAAAAAGGAGGGAAGAGGTCCTCATGAGAAAACTGTATTGCAGAGCACTGCAAATTGAATTGGGAGCTGGGCTTTTTCTCCTCTGGAGATCTGTAAAAAAATAAAAGATCATCTTGCTTTCTCTTTACAGGATGTCAGACAAGACAGAGCTGGTGTCAGCCTCAGCCAGCTGAAATCAGCAAGAACAAGCAAAAAATAACCAGTGTCCAAATTTAACCTTTAAAAAATTAAGACCATTACATGATACATAGGTAAGGCAAAGGAGAGTGTCCCCAGAGTACTGTGGAAACATTAGCACTGTCAGTTCTACATGGATGCCCACAAAGCAAACAAACATCTAATTCAGCCACTGAAGAGACTTCATGTTTTCTGCAGGATGTCTAGGAACTGAAGAGGAGGTGTGACACAGGATAGTAAGGGAAGAAACAAAGCTAGGATAGAGTCCCACTGTGTAGAACAAAGCCTCAGTTTGGCAGGTGGTTCACTGTTTTGCCCCTGACCGTTCACATCTGATCTGGCAGATCAGAGGATATTTAACATGCAGCATCAGTTCTTTAAAGGCAGCATGGATGCATGGCTTGTACTGTAACACAAAAAACACATGCTGTACTTCAGCACTGTATTCAAGTACTCCTCAAAAATGCAAGAACTGGCCTCTCTGACATGGTCTAGGAGGGATTTTTGCTTAAAAATTCCCATTGGCCCACATCAGCTCTCATGGAGAGAGAACTGCACGTTGGACTCTACAGCAAAACAGATTTTGAACCTCCATGATGAAGGTCTGAAACTACAGGAAAGAATTTTTAGCAGACAAATGCATTAGAAGCTCATATAGTATTGATTGTACACTTTTTAGAAAGGAAACCAATACCTTCATATCTCTGTAAAAGTTTCCAGAAAGTTGACCTTTCAAAATCACACCTCTTCAGCTCCAGTGAGATTTGCATACATCCATAACTTAATAAAAATTATGATATTCTTTTGTAGGAGGCTAAACCTAAAGATTTATGAGCATGGCCTTAGACATTCATGTTCGGAAAATGTTGACCTTCCTTCAAATTATCATTTCATTAATATTTTTCTATTTATGTAGAAGTTCTATCCATAGTTTTTTTAACCACACCAGTAGGTTGGGTGTGAAAGTGAAGACTGTAAAAACAAGCCTAGAGGAAAGATTTTGAAAACTTGGGTCTCTTTGGGTGGTGCCTGAGATTTGTCTTTCCAAAAAATGGCCCCCTTTGCCGGAGAAAAATCGGAATTTGCTTAGATTTTGAGAGCTGTCCAATGAACATTTCTGAAGGTTATTTTTTCTTTCAATTTAAGAATAGAATCATGTCCGCTCCATGCTCCCATGCCCACAGCTGTTAAAAGATATGTAAAAGAACGCACAAAGAAGCCCAACCCAAAACATTAGTTATTACACTTCCCCCTTCCTCTTTTTTTGCAATAACAGTCCAGAAGTATGCAGTTAACTTCTCATGTTGAATACCATTCTCATCTAAGTTTCTAATACACCCACAGAACTGATAAGCTAAGAATATTTCCTGACTTTTTGTTTTTTAATTTCCACTTAGTATATATTTCCATGCCAAACAGAATTTTGTTCCCTACCCACTCTGAAATTCATACCCAAAGATATATTGCCTGGAGGAAGGCGGACTTTAGCAGGCTTTTCTTTTTCTTGTCTATTTTTTCCTATCTATCTAATACTTCTGCTGGTTATGGAAAGTTGTTCAAGACTCTGATCACTTAGAGTGCTCTGAAAGAACTTTTATTAGTAACAGACAAGGCTAATAGGCCAAGGCAGCACATAAACAAGAGGTTTTTTCTTTTAACATCAGAATCCCCAAACAAAGGGACCTATTGATCTTCTGAACTATAATACAGAGCACTAAGCTTTCTATATTTTGTCTACAGAAGCTGCTCTAACTTCCCACCAAGGAAATGATGCCAGGCTGCCTTACACTGGACTCAGAAAAACGTTTGAGCTCCTAAAAAAAATTGGAAATACCATCACTCTTGATAATGCTATAATTAATATTATCATTATTCTCTTACTGCTACTAACATTCTCATAAGAGTATTCTGCATTGTCTACCTTTATGTTTTTTATCAGTGGTGTTACACAGACCCTTTACTGTCTAAGTATACTTTCATGACAGGAGGGGAATTTTGAGCAGTTGAGTACAGACACCCCGAGCACTTGTCACAGGACTCCAGTGGGATCTCAGTGGGTGGGGGCTCTCTGACAGCTCAAGAGCTCTTCAGACTCTTCAGATTCACAAGCATTTCTAGTGCTTGCCTGTTTGAAAAGTGGCCACCAGCTGACCCCCTGCACTTACACATCAATCCAGCTAGCGTGGATATCACGTTTTGCCATTTTGGTGCAGCACTGCTTGGGATTTGAGACTTTCAGTAGGACTGGCCACCCAAGATCCCAACCAGTCAAGTAGTGACAGCTCTGCTACCATGGCAGTTGTTCAAGTTATGCTGAGGTGAGACCTGAAGGATAACATAAAATTTCCTTTTAGCTCACTATCTTGTCAACAGCGGCCCTGATAGCAGCCAGTAGCAGAAGTCTAGAGAACAAAAGAGGAGTGAAGAGAACAACATGCTAAGCATGTATTAATACTTTTCCAGTGTCTCTGCAGCAAGTTTCATCCAGTATCAAACAATTTGCAGTTCAGGAATCTGGGTTATAAAAACATAGAAATTTGTAATGCTTGTATGCAGTTAGAATCTGATTTATTTTATTTTATTTTATTTTATTTTATTTTATTTTATTTTATTTGGGGGGGGGGGGGGGGAGGTGGGGGGGGGAGGGAGGTGGGAAGGGCGGGTAGTGGAGGGAGGGGAACAAAATCCACCAGAAATCAAAAGAAAGATGTTTATCTCTTCAACAGTTAATTCAGATCTGTAAATATCAGAAACATTTAAACATTTGACGAAAACTTGGAGAATTTTATATTGAAATAAATCAAAAAGCAGAAGAGAAGCTGCTTCCCATCCTGCCCTGGTCTCCTATTTCCTTGTCTGCATCCAATCCATTTTACACTGTTAAAGATCGAGTTAAACTGATATCAGTCATACAGTAAACTGAAAGCTAAATGAGATTATGCCAGTCAGTCTTTCCACCAGAGCTAATACACTTTTAGAAGAGCAAGAGGAAGGACTAGAAAGACCTTTGTAATGTGCAGGACTATATCAGTGCTTTTATGGCCTGCTGACTGGAAGCCCTACACATGTTTCATTTGATAAGGCAATCACAAGGCTTTCATTCTCATCTGAATAAGAACATTTAATCTTCACAGCATTAAGTCCCATGTGCTAAATTAAATTTCCTGCCAGCTCAGCAAACAGTTTTGATACTTTGAACTGCATTGTGCATGTTTCCTTTCATCACAGGATGCATTCTGTCTCAATGTCAGCAATCAAGAGGAGAAGCGCCGCTTAGGCCAGAGAGCTGCTTTTGCTTAAGCTTAAGTATCAATACAGAGCAGTTACTGAGAGGTGGCATTCAGAACAGCCATGAAGCAGCAGACAGTTTGGTGTGTTTCAGATGACCAAGCAGAGCTACCAACAGCAGGTTAGCAACATCTGAGCTAGTTACTGTAGATTCCTTTAGCCATCTATGGACATAGAGGCTATTTGGCTAGCCAACTGAAACCCATCTGATTCAAGAAGCTGGGAAGACAGACAGTATCATTGCAGTAGCACTTATTTTTAAGACTGTGCAGATAATCAGCATAAGCGTGGACAGCCACACTGCAAATGTCTGTGATTAGGACAGAAGAATATGACTTTTTGTTCTTCCCCAGTTCTAGGCTAATAAAAGGTTTCACCAAAGCAGGCTTGGGGGGCCCCTGTATTCATTCCCTCTGCTGTATATCAGAGCCTAAATCAGAAGTGCCTATGAATGCACTTCAAAATGCTTCACAATCATAGGCCCAATTTTGTATCTTCATTCAAGTGTCACCTAAAAATCTAAAGCAGAGAAAGCTGATAATATTGTTCTTGCAAGGAGGGGGAGTAACTGATGGCATTATTGAAAAAGTAGAGCTTTATCATGTCTCAAATTCTCAACGAGTTTAAAAGATAGCATCTTTGTGAAGTTTGCCAAATACTTATATCAACTCTGTAATTGAAGTTGCGGCTGTTTTCCTTACTTATATTTTTACTAAATAAGAATGGGTTGTAGTTGTGACAATAAGATTTAAATGAAATAAGATCTCAATTGACACTACAGTACAAATCAAAAAGTGGACTGGGGGAACAATACACAGTGAGAAAAAAAAAAATTGACAGGACACAGAAATTCTCCCATTCAGGTCTATTTTGGTCAGCTCTGTTTAGAACTGAGTCCCTTCGCAACATTTCTTGTGTCATCTGAGTTCATAGCATTTGAGAGAGTGGCACAGGATCTGAAGCATGTGTAGCTCAGATATATAAATCACCTTAAAGTGTATACCTGCAGTTCACCTTTTCTTTGTTATACGACTGAAGCATCACAGGAAGATGAGTTTGACCTACAAACCTCCAATTCTCAGTATCCCAAACCCTCACCCTACATGATCAGAATAACTGAGCATGCCTGAAGAAAAAGAAAAAGAAAAAAAAAAAAAAGCTTAATTTGCTGTAAGAAGGAATTAACTGTGTATAAACAGGAACACAGTTTTGGCAGGCTATCTTCTTTCCTAATCCCTCAGTATTTCCCTAATTACTACATAATCCTACATAAGTTGTTTTTATTAACACTACAAGAGTCCATCTGTCTACAAATACTCAGTTAAATAATAGAAATCTCCAACCAACACAAGAATAATCAAATTCAGCTACTGGCAGGCCTAAAAGATTTTTGTATAGAACAAATATTTACTTTTTTGGCACTTCAGTAAAATCATGAGAGCTTTCCAAGCATTTATCATTCCAGGGTGGCAGAGATTTCTCCACCCATTCCAAGAATTTTTACTTTCTCTCATCACAGATGATGTAATGTTAGGATTTTCCAATCTACATCAGCCTGTTATCACAGCCCAAAGCACTACTGAATATGCTGTAAATCCTGCAAGCTTAATAATAGAAAACCTAACAACTTATTCTTATCCCCAACACTGTACCATTTAGGTACGTCTCACCTGGAAGATCAGCATTCCCCTCCTAAACCATTGATGTAGCGATGTGAGCAGTGTGGGTAGACCTCCTGAATCAGCTCAGATGGACTGGCTTCAGTTATCCAAACTAAAATATTTAGATTAGTTGCACTGCTTGCTTTAAATTATTTTAAATAACTTTTTAATTAAACACACCAATAAAAATAGAAGATTTGCATTTTGCTTTAAGAGCTTGAGTTTGAAATCAGTGTGATTTTCATATTCAGTATTCTTGTTGAAGAGGAGGGAGAAGGAGAAGAAAAATCTGGAGGCTGTACAGAACCTGCTGGCCTGCATGAACAAATATAGCAACTTGTATCACATTGTGTCATCATCTTCTGCAATACAAAGTTTCCATGGGGACAGCGGAGATGGGAAAGATGAACTGTGAGTTGCAATGCATCTCCAAGCAAGGAACATAACAAAACGTGTGCAAGCATGGCAGAGGGTGGTTTTCTTCCCCGCTCAGCATTCTAAGAAATGATATTTATACAGTAGTGTATAGGTGTGTTTCAGTTTCCAAGCTTCATGTCTGTTCATCTAGATGCCTGAGATAGAAAAGTATCCACGTATCATTTGAGAGAGATACCCTGTTTGTCACAGTGTCTCTAAGGAGAGGATATTGCTGTACAATGCCCAGCGAGGCTACTAATGTGCAGTCCCTACTTAGTCACATACAGGCTGGAGTGTATAGTGGTTTGTGTCCAGGCATGATGCTGGGAGATGAATATTCAGAAACATTGAAGGCATATATGTTTGTACTGATACACTGACTTTCCCCAATACTTAAGAACTGAATTTGTCTCTGTGTCTATAATGATCCTAAAGTGCAACTTTAGGTTAAATCAAGTGCCAAAATATCTTGAAAGGAGCTGATTGCAATGAAAACAAATATAAACAAGATGGAGTAAGATTGGAGACTTATACAAAAGGACTAGATTGCCTCTTGGATGATTGTCTCAGCTTGAATACACATACAGTTGAAATAAAATCCTACAATTCTTTGTAAATCTTGCCTTCAAAATCAGTCCCTTAAGAGACTGAAATATACAGGAGGAATATGTCCATAATTACTTTATGATGTAGAGTTTTGATATACTGAGAACCATGACCAGAGTAACTAAATAAGTACATATGCAGCAGGCTTGTATTAAAAAGTTACACAAATGTTTGCAGTGTGGTCTGAAGAATAATCATTACTGCTTAGGGAACTAAAGCATTTCACCAGGGATAACTTCAGCAGCCAAAAATCAGCTATTATGTAAGAGAGAGAGAGAGAGAGAAAGGGAGCAGAGAGGAAAAAAAGCTAACATTCTACATCTCCTCATGGTCCTTGGGGTATTTATCCAGACCAGATGTTATGAGAGAAGGATGTATTCGTCCAGCCTGCGGCACAGCCCAAATGACACAATGATTAGTCTTCTTGCAATAGGGGAAGCAATGAGGTATAGGAACTGCTGAGAAACTTGTGCTCCTGGAAGGCACTGGGAAGGAATAAACTCCTGCATTCAGCTATAGGCCTTGGCTTCAGAAGATGGAGGGCCATTTCCTTGCTTCCACCTCTTTCTGTGATTCAGCTACATGGTGATATAGTAATTTTGTACCATGCACAGACACTTTGAGGAAAAAAAAAAATTAAAAAAATCATTAATCTAGTTGTGCCAATCAATATTAGTTTTTACATGTTGTTATACAGTAATATAGTTGCTATAAGCTATCAAATACTTGTTATTTCATGTATTTGCTGTGCAGACAAAATGGTGCATTTGGAAAGCAGTTCTTCAAGAAAAAAAATGCACTGATTAAATGTATTCTCCTTGCTGCACAAGTTAAACTGTTACAAGACACCACCTATGCAACTGTGACCACATTCAGTATTTGCTGTTTATTTCTTTTACTCTTTTTTACCACTTCAATAGAGTGAATGTAGCATTACCTCAGAGTGCAGCATTACTTCAGAGGACAGAGAGAGACCAGCAGTAAAGATGCTGTTCAGATGCGAAACTCGCACACCATTTTTTGGGCCTGAGAAAAGGATGGACAAGTAGCAGTGAAAGTTAATGTCAGGAAATAATAATAACACTAATACTTCACTAATTACTCTTTTCCTCTGCACTTGATCAAAGTTGAGATTAGGACTGCAGCTAACCAAAAAATAAACCCCAACAATTTATGTTAAGAATAAAAGGATGCATCTGTTTCCTGCCTTAGCCAGATCGACTCACCCTTGTCATTGGAATAGCTGCACTGAGACGCAAAGTTCTAAAGATTAAAGCTGAGGGTCACTATTTTTACTCAGAAGAGCTCAAGAATATGCGTAAGAGTAGTTCATTATGTCATCTCCGACTGTGACAGTGCAGAACTATTGCCAAATTGGGAAACTCCTAACTGTAAAAAGCTCATCTGAGGGAATTGCAAGTGAGAGATTAAGTAAGTATATGGCCCCGAAGACTTCTTGACTCCATTTTTGTAAGTCAGATGCCTCTGTTCCTACTGTGGAAAGTCTTTTCTACATTTTGTAGCTGGAAGAGAGATATTTTCATTTTCCTTTCACGTATCTCTGATTTTAGACTTCTGGCAAGATTTTTCTGTTAGATTAAATTTGCTACAGAAAATTAGAAGAGTGGGAATACCTACTCATACTGGCAACTTATTACCATCTGTTCACTGGTTGCTCATGAGTGATTGGAGTCCCCTTTGTGCTAAGCACTGCATGTATGCATAACTAATGAGAAGGTGTCTGTCCTGCATAGCTCAGAATAGACCAAGCTAAGAGTTGCCCAAAGACTACCAGATGTACATGGCAGGACTGGGAAATAAGCCCAGATAATCTTGTTTCATATCCAATTCCAAAGCATCATCCTTCTTTCTGAAGTGGATTTAAAACTGTCCTATGTAGTTGGGGAAAGGGAAAAAAAAAAGGGGGGGCTCATGTAACTAACAAATGTGTACAGGGTTTAATAGTCTGCAGCTACAGATGTAGATGTACAGATGCTGTGAGTGGAAAGGTTGGTTTTGTTTAAGATAAATGAACATGGAGGCTCTGCTTTAGCCAGCACTGTTTAGAACAATGACAAAAGAAATATTGCTCTGCTTCATAGCAGCTTCCTGTCATATAGGAAATAACTGTTTGGTAAAGGTCCAGGTCAGGACCGGTCTCTAATTTTTCATAGCTTAGCAAGGTAACATCTCCCACTTACCTGCAGTCAAATTATACAATCT
Organism: Coturnix japonica; assembly: GCF_054131305.1. Classification (NCBI taxonomy): domain Eukaryota; kingdom Metazoa; phylum Chordata; class Aves; order Galliformes; family Phasianidae; genus Coturnix; species Coturnix japonica. Next base: position 19,202,943 of record NC_140667.1, on the reverse strand, counting down.
GTAATGGATATTTAGAGCCAGATTTATCCTAAGAAGACAAAGACCTTCAAACTTCAGGTGAAAATGTTCTGCAATTTAATTCTGTCAACTAAAACTGATTTATTCCTATATATAAACACCACCACTGGTAACATGGCCTGCTAGCATGGCTGTGACTTCATTTCTCTCATTCTGTTCATGGGCAGGCCATTCATTTTTCTCCACAGTGCAAAAACTCTTTCCTGACAATACTGCTGAAAGAAGCTTACTCCTGGAGGATAATATAGAGAATTTAGAGCATACTTAGAAATAAATACATTCAGGAGCACTTTCCCAGGCAATGCTCAAATTCCTATGAGTCTTTTCAGATTCAATATTGTACCTGGTCACTACTAATCTTTATTTTCTCAGATTGTCATTGCAGATAACAAAGTTTTGCAGCACCGTTTTCTAGCTTACCTGGCAAAAGTTTCTACTGAGTTTGTTTCACATCAACTTGCATTTTCTTTTTTGTTTATACACTTTTAGAATATTTGAGGTTCTTCTCCTTCAGTAAGAATCTGGATCAGCAAACACTTAGGGTGAATAACATTCCTGTGTATGCCTCTTGACTTAAGCAGGATTTTTTCACAGCAATAAAGCCTACACATCCAGCAAAAGTGAGTGCGGGTTCAAGTCTGGAATATATAATTTCCTCACTCCACTTTCAGACTGATATCTAATCTTTGTTCTTTTAGTCCCTTGAAATCCATATCCCCAGACTCCTTCAGCAGCTAGAAGAACAGCCCCACTGTGAAAGCAGGTAAGCATTAGTGATTAACATGGTGGAAACCTACCATTACAGGGATGTTACATTTAAAATTAAAGAAAGAAACTACAGACCTATTAGAAGTTTAAACAGTTAAACACAGAGGAGGGAAAGTGAGAAACAGAGATACATCTTAGACACCTTTCATCACTTCTATCGATTATTTGGCTTTCATTTTTTCTCCCTTTTCTACTGTATTTCCCAATTGCATACTCGTTGCTGCACTAGAAACCTCCTCCCTCCAAACTTGAGCCAACTTTCCACATATCTGAGATTTACAAAAGAAAAATACCTTTGGGACCATCTTTAGTTGTCACTTCATTTGTCTTTCTTCATCCAGTACCTAAGGATCTAGTTGATCAGAAGGGAGTTTTAAGAGAGGAGGGAGAAAAGGAAAAGAGAACCCTGCTCATTTAAGCTACCTTTTCCTGCTCCTCACTGGTTCCTTACCCAAAAATCTACTAGTATCACAGAAACTGTATTGTAGAATTTCATAGCACCTTGAACTACTAACCTACAAAGCTTGGTGTTACTACACTGCTAATTCAGGCACTGAGTCAGAGAGAAGAATCCAAGCGTATGACAGCATTACTGAGATCTCAGAGCTAGGGAAGTACAGAAGATCAAGAGTAGCAATGTGCAGGAACTGCATGTGTTTATATGCAGCAATTCCTAGCAGGCAAACACAGTGTGCTGTCATGTGCACAGGGAGACAGATTAGTGTATGTGCTACAGGTCTTCCCTCAGGGCAATTTCTCCGGACTGCTCCACAGGAGCACAGAAGAAATCAAAGCTACTACTGCAGGCCAGAAGCTACAGTGATGGCCATGCAGCTGCTCTGTGCATTTTCTGTATTGTATCTGCTTTGCATCACCACCAGTTTTTGAATGTGAGGAAGTCACCAAACAGAGCTCTTCTAATCTAGCTTCATAAGGAGTTAGTTTTGGACCAGGTGACATTTAATTATGATGCAAATGAAGAACCAATGGAAAGTGGTGCATAGATTTTTGACAGCATGTTTCACAGCAGTTACTCCCATCCTTACAAAGAATAATTAATTCCCTTAATGTAATTAAGGGAAGTACAACTAGACTGAGATGGCCTTGGAGGAGATAGAACCAGCACTACTGAAGCACAGAGAAGAGCAGTGGAAAATTAGCATTCCTCCACAGTTCATGCAACATAGTATTCACAGTGCTAGCTTTGAAGTATTTTGTAGTATATTCTGAATGTCCCATGATTTATATGTCTGGAAATAAAACATAGGAACACAAATTCACATAATCGAGAAGAAAAAAAAAAAAAAAGCAAAAAAAGCATCCAAGCTGAAGATTAAGTTTAATTCTAGCGTGTTTCTGTTAAAACTCACCCCTGCCAGATTTCAGATGAAAGGAAAGGTGTTATGTGTGCAGTTCATACTGTTACTGCTCAGCCTGCAGTGAGATTATGGCATTGTTAAATTAAAGGAATTCCTGTTCCATGGTGTTGTTTTTGGCTGATCCAGTACTGTGGGTTAACTTCATGTGATGTATTTTCTTTAGAACAAATTTCCTTCAATTCATCAGCAGAAGCTCCAGCTGCTTTGCCATGAGTTTGTGACATTTTTTGGAAGTGGTTATGAATACGCCAATGAGAAGTTAACAGATTGTCAGGAACACTCCCTTGGGAATGACGTTTCTCGTTTTTCTTTTTTGTTTATATTTTGTTTATCGTCCTTTCCCTTTCAAGACTGTATCTTTATAGCTTGGCAATGCTGTTCCGTGGAACTGCCCATTTACAACACAATACTAGAGCTGCAGAAGGACCCAGGCCATGCAAAATAAAATAAAATAAAATCTGCTTTTTTGCCAAGATGGAGGCCTTGAGAAACAGAGATTCAAGAGCAAACCTGCAGTTAGTGCTTATAGCAGACTCTGCCCCTGGCTCTCTCACAGACTTGCTGGATAACCTTGACCACTCTTTGTCTCAGTTTTCTTTTCTGTAAAATGGAAAATACAATAATAATTGAGAGGCAGAGGCTGTTGTCAGTTTTTATGCATGCAGATAGACAGCTAATGGTTAAAGCCATTGCTGAGCCATCCAAGAACGGCATTCGGCTTCTGGTTGTGTCTCTAGCACTGTACTGGTTAGCTGGAGTCTGTTCATCCCTCAAAAAGCAGCGCCTGTGTAGAGACTGGAAGTTCTTCTCCATGGCACCAATCTCAACATCACACAGAACACTTTGCCAGGTCCCAATTAACAGCCCTGTTGAAGTCCAGTTCTCAGCAAAGAGCCATATTACGCCAATGTAATTTCAGCTAACTTTTGTCCAAGGACCTGAAGTGGTATTCCTGGAAAAAAAAAATTCTGGACCACACTTGAAAATGTGGGTACCTTCAAGATTTTAAGAAATTATTAGTTTTAAAGATTTGTGCAAATATCCATGTAAAGGAGCACTTGCCTGCCTCATTAGGTCTTTTGTCTAAAGAAGAAGAGATGACATAACGGGGTATTGCTGCAAGCCAAGTTTGCTACACCTGAGTCTCTGCAGAGGATGGACTGAAGGGCACCACTGTCATTTTATTGCTTTTGGTTATTTCATGGCATAAAGCCAAGCATTAGTGAATTATCAATGGTATAACTGCTGCAAAATCACAAGCAGGTCACCACTAGGATTGCCTCTAAACAAAAATAGCTGTGCTCCTATACTTTTCAAAACACAGAAGCAGTCAATACACAGCAAAACCAGCCTGAGCTCTGTAACAGTCATGCAAATCTACAAGAGCACGTCATCTAACCAGAGGAAAGAGGTATGTGATCATAGTAACATAGATAAGTCATCAGTCTTGTTCATTACAGATAAAGAAGTATAGTCAGTCAAGCAGTGAAGAAAGATGGGTTAAAACAATATTGTGCCAGTAAGAATAAGTAGAAATTAATAGAATGTTAGGAGTGCAAGCATGTTTGCAGTTCATTTTTCTCCAAAGCCCTTTGTATTTTCTAGAAACAGATAATATTAAAGGACCTTTTTTTGGAAAGGTCCAAACATTTCTGAATCCATTGGGAGTTGGGGGGATAAAGATGGAGAGCATTATTAAGAAGCAAATATTCAGTGGAAACAGTCAGTGAATGACCTTTGTCATACAGCCCTGTTCAAACGTATACTTTCCTTAACAAGTGCAGTAAACTGCAGCTCTGAATTAGATACGGGAAGAAATATATATTAAAAAAAAGTTAGATTTAGCTCAGCCATGAAAGCTGCTCTCTTTAATGTGGCAATAACAGGAATACAAGAGCTTCACATTCCCCTTTTATATGTTTAACCTTTGACAAAAGGTTAAATGTTTCCTCACAACTGACTCACATCAGGAAACACAAGAGCTGTACTCTCCAGATGAAGACCAGCTAGCTGCAAAATGCAGTGTCAGCGTCTGAAGTGAAGTAAAACAAGGATTCCTTGTGCAATTCCTAGTGCTGCTACATAGGCAGGAAGTAGGTCAGCAGAAGGGTCTTTTCCAGGCAGGAGAGAGCTGAAATGGTGACGGGAACAATAAGGAAGTTCAGGGTGGGGGAAGAATTGGCTCTGATTTCAAACATCTAGCTGAGATCTACTATAAATGCATTGATGTATTAAAATTCTCCTAGCAACATGGCAGGAAGGTTTACAAAACATTAAACAGAATATCTATGAAAGCTTCCCATGTTTTCCTTTCTTTGCCTTACAAATATTTTACAGCCAGATTCTCATCTGGTGTCAATACGACTAATTCCTTTCACTTGGCTGATGAATGTAAGCTCAGATTTATCTGGCTGCAATGGGTTATTTATCAGGAACCTGATGGCTAAGCTCCTGAACCATAGCAGCTCCAAACAAAGATAACTGAGTCTGCAAGTACTTAGCACCTCTGAAATGCAGATCTGGGGACCAAATAGGACTACCAGTTCCTAGAGATATGTTCCTGGTTAAACACAGGCTGTGCTAGGTGGGACAGAGTTACTTTCTGAGTACTGAGGAGCAAAGACTTCAGGAAACCAGGAAGTGCTGAGCACTGACCACTATCCAGAATAAAATATAAATAAATGACCAGGATATGGAGAAATGATCAGAGGTGAGTCCGAGGGTGACTGCTCTCCTCAGCCAAGTATCTGATATACTTATACAAGGTGCAATACAGAAGTCTCAGAAGTACAGTTTCTTCTCCTGGAGCATGTTGGAGAAAAGTAAGAAAAGACAAATCGCTACGAACATGGTAGTCAGCATCCAGAAGGAAGATCTGCCTGTATCCATGGGGATGCTGTATAGCTGGTATAACAGCCAAAAAACAGAGATTATGAAATGGTCTTGGTGGGGATAGATTGTCCTACCATCTCCTCTCCATGCAAACATCACACTCTGTGTATAGGTAGGGGATGTAGGATGTGAAAATCATGCAGTTTTCAGAAGTAGATAATCTCTGAGGCGAACCCAGATCACTGAATTCACCATCCTCCCCAAGTTAATAGCTCTACTCTAAACCACACCACCTTAATGAGCCCTCTTCTGTTCTGATTTGCCTCATTCTTCTCTGTCACAAGATAGTTCTGTAGAAAAAAACACCCCGGGGCTTCTAGTTGCCTCAAACTTCTAAACTGCCCCACCTTTCCCTGATGCTAGCTTTGCCTAAGGAAATTGTGGATGCCCCATCCTTGCAGGCACTCAAGGCCGGGCTGGATGTGGCTCTGGGCAGTCTGGCCTAGTGGTTGGTGACCCTGCCCATGGCAGAGGCATTGAAACTGGATGATCTTTGAGGTCCTTTTCAACCAAGGCCATTCTATGATTCTATTCTTCTAACAAACAGCTCCACTGCCCTCTCATGACATCACCCAGTTGGCTTCCCTACCTCATAGTTCTGGTGGTGGCAGCATGAGGCAAGACACAGGAGAATGTTTCTCTTGCCTGAAGTACCCACTTTGTGGTAGAAGGGTGAGCTAGGACCTCCATTATGCCTGGGAAACAAAAACTCTGACAAAGCATAGTGCAGCATAAGGAGATGGAAATGGTTGTGGCCCAGTTCCCTGTTCCCTTCTACACAGTAAGGCATTGTGAAACTCTGCTTTGGACAGCACAGCATGGGATGGTGTCTGGGTGTTGTCCACAAGAATTCCCCTCAAGACAATGTGCAAAAAGGATGTGAAGAGGAGGCTGTTCCAGGACTCCCTTGAGTCACAGCAGCACAGATTCCTTCGGCAAAGTTAATGCGCACACAAACTTCATAGCATAAAAGGGCATGGAAATAGACTTCTTTGTAGCAAGCCTGAAAGGAAGTGTTCCCAAATCATGAAACCAAATTAAAAACAACAACAAAGAAATCAAACCATCTGTTGCTGCAATCTGTTCAGCGTGTCCCAAGTGGCAGCATGTTCTGAAGGTCTTTTTCTCACTTCTGTCTCCATGTGTAGCCAAGGGTAAGTCATAGTTGTGGAACCTTGTGGGTCTTCTCCCACCATCAGGAACAAATTCACTTTAAGGGAAGCTGAATCAGGCTCTTAATTAGTGATTCAATTCACAAAATAAAGGGAAATGAACTTCTCTGTATTTGAAGAGTATTCAAAAATAAGGATTTCTCAAGCACCAGGATGAAGAAGTGATGCTTTTGCCCATGGTCTGATCTGCATCACGTGCTATACTGCATAGCGCTAACAGAAGCAGCAGACTCCACCTCAGTGTTCCCCAGGATATCCACCACTGCAGTAAACTGCAGGGTTATACCCATCCCACAAATGGCACAGAGAATGATGTCAGCCAGCATATTACAAGACCATCAGACATCGGGAACCCTGAATTTTGGTAGAGACTCTGCCCATCCTGCTTCTCTCAGAAGAAATCTTTCAAGCCCAATGTTTACATCAACACCACAGCATTTGCTGCAGAAATTGTCATAGAAACGCTGCTTTTGCAACAGCTTGTTCTATGATGCCAGCAGGCACCAGGTGGCGATGTAATTACAAGTTTAACAGCAATATCACAAAATCATGTTGTAGGACAAGTGTTAGAAGATTATCAACAATTTCGTATATAATTACTTATGTAAAATAATAATAATAATCTACCACTCTCCAGCAACTGGCTGATCTGATATGCACTAACTGATCCTATATGACAGGATAGATTAGACTTTAAAAGACTCACAAGATTACCTCCATATGGGTTAACTGATGGCTTTCAGCAGTTTTTGAGAGAGATAAAGGTAGGTTTGCTTATATTTTTGTGTGCACATGAGCATTTGAGTTTCACAAAGTAGGAATAACTTGCAAATGAGCAGGATGAACTCCTTCTGCTCTGCGTGCAGAAATGGCAGACTGCATCACTGTAGCTTGTGATGTTTCTGCACTGGGGGAGGAGAAAAAAAAAAGAGCGCATAGAACACACATGTAAGGGCTGACTCATAGAACTAGTGTTCACTTAGTGGAGCAAACAGAGGAAAGCAGTAAGACAATAATGAAGATCCAGCTCACTGACTGGAATAGCGGGCTCAGAACTGCAGCACTAACAGGCTCTTTAGCTCAGGACCAGTGGCAAACAGATCTTCAGTCTGATTTTCCTCTGATCAGGAGTAGCACAGAACAGTCAGCAAAGCTATTCTGACATACATTCCCATATCTGGATGCCAGATGGGAAATAAGAAACACATTTTTAAGAAAAAGAATGACTAACCCTTAGAACAGACCAGAAAGTGAAGCAGTAGAATCTCAGCTTTCCGAGCTTTAAACGGCTGCTTGCTTTGTGCAGGCTGTGGTTTAGTTCTGCAAGCTCATTGCGAGGACAACAGCCTGATCTGTGATTAAAGAATACACACTCTCAATCTGGTTTCAAGTCTTGTTAGTTTATAATAGTCAAAGTAAATAAAGGGTGATTTGGGCCCTCTATTATTGTTTCTTAAGTTAGTGCTTGAACCAAGCTTGTGGTGTAAATATTTGCAACACAACACAAAGTCCATTGCTTTGAAAGTCATTTGCTGATACAATCTTATCATTTGAAATTCATGTTAGCTCATCTAAATTGGTTACAACACAAGTGAATTTATTTTGTTTTTGGAATAAATATATTTTTACTCTGCATTGTGATTTTGGATAGTCAAGATTAAGCCAAATTCTCAGGCAGTGTCTGTGATCCCAACACTTTGGTTTTGCTAAATGTGCTTCTGCTTAATTCTACTTTCTAGTAAACTGGCATATACTCAGGTAGAATTTGTTTCTCCCTACAGTAAAGTATGGCCTTGGAAGATAAAAATAAATAATGATCGCAAAGATTATTTGTGTATGCAACTTCTTCCAGATGGAAATGTCAGTGAGCTGGTTTTTCTTGAGAAATCATTTTAAAGACAAAGTTATCTCCAAACAGCTAATACGGTTTGGAAATATTTGTCCATGTGTGCTCAGAGAAATGTTTACCTCTAATGAAATGTGGTGCAAGATGGACCTATGCTACTGTAACTGGAAAAACTATTTTGGAGAACTTAACCAGCTGATTTCTTTTTAATCAAGCTCTAAGTGAAGCTATTTTAGACAAATGGGTTAGACTGCGCTTACGCTTCCATCGTTTTTAGGCAAAAATGGACATGCCATAAGCCATAAAGATTTGTTCTAGTCCAATTAATTCCAATAGTCTAAAACATGGAAGTCCTAAGATATCATGTTAAATGGTGACATTTTAGTCTTTCATCTTTATTCACTCATTATTCATTGCAGTGCATCTCATCCTGATGAATGCAATGGATATTCAAATGAATCTCCCTTTATGCCAATTAAAACTGTTATAGAACAATATTGGTTAAATAGGGGGAAAAATGCTTCCTTTTTCAATTACACACTGAACACATCACAGAAATATCTAGTAGTTTTTTTGTCCAATCATAAGTTTCATAAATAGAGTAGATCAGAACTTTTTACTGCAATAGAGACGAAACGCTCATTTTCTTATGCCTTTTAAGTATATGGACAGCTATAACCAATCAATAAATTTCCTGTGTGCATCTCCAAGGCCAACTCCAGTCATCATTGTCTTGTAAACTAAATTAACCTGATCACAGAATCAGAGAATTGTAGGGGTTGTAAAGGACCTCTGGAGGTCACCTAGTCCAACCCCACCAGTAAAGCAGGTTCCTTAAAGTTACACAAGAAAGTGTCCATGTGGGTTTTGAATGACCTCAGAGGTGGCTCCACAACCTCCCTAGCCAGCTTTTTTCAATGTTTTGAAATCTTCAAAGTAAAGAAGTTCTTTCTCACATTTAGATGGACCTTTTTATTCTGGTTTGTGTCTGTTGCCCCTTGTTCTGTCACTGGGCATCACTGAGAAGAGACAGAATGTTTTGGTTCAGGGTAGTTGTAGGACTCCTAACTGGGCTACATGCAACAAGACAAACTAGCTTTTTGATGTTGTTTACCAACAAGCTCCATTTTAAATCACTAAGCCATTTTGCCTTCTCTGTAGTCACTGAAAGCATCTGGGGTCTTATTGACTCCTTCCAAAACCTCAGCTTTAGCATCCCAAAACATTTGGGCCTTTCTTCATTTTGAGATAAGAATCTACATAATAGATGTCTTTGATGGATTAAGTAATGTGTCACAGTCAATCTGGTGAATGAATTACTCTTGTAGTTTCATAGTGCTACAGAAAATTTACTTCTGTTCTGTCATTTCTACTCCTGCCTGAACATCTGCAGGCTTTCAGGTGGTGAAACCTTTTTTTGAACAGAATATGTCCTGCTGTGCATTTAATCACAAACCCAAATTAAGCACTTCCTCATCACACTTCTAGTTTTTCAACTTCTTCACCTTGAACAGGGTTTTAAAACATCTTTTCAGATTCATGTTTGACACACTATTGCACTGCACTGGAGCTAAACAGCAAGTTCCCTGGCATAGGCATACTTCCTCTCTTTTCAGAGACTTTTATTAACACACTTTTCAGACACTTTTATTAAGCACAAACAACCAGTTATTTCAGTAGAGCTAAGCTTAAGCTGTGTTTTCCTGGAAAAAAAAAAAATATATATATATTACCAAGAAGCAACAAACACAGCTGTGAGGCTTTTGTTTTGGGTCAGGTGGTAGACATGAAATTCAGTCTTTACAATTCAAATTCTGAATGAACATAGATAATATGAAAATCTACTACTTGGGGAATTGTAGTGTTATTTTTACTGCATGTCTTCTAGGGGAAAAAGTCTAAGTTCTTTTACACCAGTTTAAATTCAGAACAGCTTGGTTCTCAGTGAGATTACAGTGCAGTGTACCCTGCTATACCAAAATAGGATACAGATCTACCCAAAGGTAAAAGGCGTAGTATGAAAGGCACTGAATACTTATTATCAGTGAGGTAACTGCAGTATCATTACCAGCTGATCTAATCTGTACTCTCAACATTTTGAGGTGTATTTTAAAAAGTTTTTCAACAAATCAAAAGTTGTGTTAAGAGAATGGAAATTCTGAAGAAAGCTTCCTTTTTCCTTTCCTATTTGTTTATTTTATCCTCTCTACTTTGAGAAACTTGCTTAAAGCCCAAGAGAAAAGCACTGCCCTGCTCAGTACATGTTCAATGCAATATACAGTGTGCTAGCCAACTCTCGCATCTCACAGACAAGGATTCCAGCAACCAGGCCCTACAGCCCACCTGTCCCTCTCCTAACTCCAGTTTCTGATCTCTCAATCCCACTCCTTGTGTGTTACTTTAAGCTGAGTAAGAAGCACTGTTTGGGGCAGTTTCAGAAATGCCTCTGGTAGAGATCAAACAAAGCTTATGTCAAAACGGTTTCCCGGGACTGATAAGTGTAGCTTTTCTAAGCACAGTTTCTTTAGCCAGGCCTTGCCTCTGAAAGTCATAGGTAATTTCTACCCATGATGGCAAAGACCCTTGCAGATATTTCTTATGTGATGGCTAAAATAATTTCTCTGAAAGCCATGTTACATTGAGGTGCTTTCCTCCCCTTCTTCCCACACCTCCAGCTGGCAAATTCTCTAGCCAAATACTGTAGCACAAACTTGACCTCAGTGTACTTCTTTCTATTAGCAAAACATGTAATAGGGATCAGCTGTGCTCAAGCAGTAAGCGAGAGTCTGATTACAGAAGACAATCTCTCTTCAACACCATCAAGTGGAGATGTGTGGTTGGACAGCAGCACAGCCCATATAGTAACACCCTCTCCAGTACTTACACAGCTGCTCCACAAGGGAATAAAAACTGAAATTCTAGGGTACTTTTGTAGAACATCCAAGAGAGCTGTTAATTAAAAAGGTCGCATTTATGCCCCCAAATCCCATCTCCTTATTCTTCTTTCCCCTCCCACTTTGCCCCATCCTCACAGTGTTCCTCCTTGTTCAGTGTGGGTTAGCAGACCAAAGTCATTCTCTGCAAGGTTATAAGTAAGCCATTTTTCTTACTCCTATTTTTCTTTTGTAACTGTCCCTCCCATTTTGTAGGTAAGCTCCTAGCTTGAGAGAACACTGCACACTTGCAGTGGATATTACATGAAAAGTAATGACATTCTCTGGATTTGTGAGAATTCTGGGAGAAAGCAGAATGTTGCAAATAATCTCCATAAATTAGGGTATTTCCTGAACATTTTTTTTTTTTTTTAATGATTTAACTGGCAATGCCCAAGAAGAAATTTATGAAGTTGTCTGGCTTGTAATAAGTAAGTTTGCTTAAGATGTATCTGAAAAAAATAGTGTTACTGCTTAGACTTTCTATTTTGTGTCTCCTGTCCAAGCACAGTTCATTGCTGGCAACTCTTATTTATACTATTCAGTTTTTCATCATACGAACAGTCCCACCGGGGCTACAAAGTAAGTGGCTGGGGGGAGATAGGTACCAACCAGTGAATGGTTAGGAAAGGCTGGAGTGAAAGGCTGGTGACATCTATAGAGCTGTGGAGTTACTGCAGCTTTCTTTGCCCTTCGCTTTCCTCAGTCTTTCAGGCTGATAAAAAAACCAACAATACTTAACTTGAAAAGCTGTTCTGACGGCTTGTGGTCCTGTACTGCTTCATAACTGTAAAATACTGCCTCACCAGAATTTTTTCTTGAGAAATGCACTTTCCTGGTGGATAGTTGGGCAGTAAAGATCCAGGATTGCTTAGTTCAAAATCAGCAATGAATTCTGGGTGGAAAGGAGACATTGTCTCCAACAAAATACCCATTCCAGTAAACAAGTCTGAAGAATTTAAGTTAATATCAAGCATCATACATACCAACTAGGGGAGTAGTTTCAGAATATCTGCATAAGGATAATTTATATTTTTGCCATCAGTCTTTGACATCCAGAATCACGTTGGAATGAGCTGTGAAAAGAAAAAGAACAAAATTTGGAGCACAATGATAAAATCTGTGAGTTTGTGATCATTTCCCTTACTGATCTTCCACAAAGCTTAACGACAACAGGGGATGAGCTGGGTTTGAGAGTTTATGCAGTTATAAAACCAATGAGGTAGGAGTTTTATAGGAAGAAAACAACTGTCTGCACTCAAATCTACTTGTTTGTCTCTCAGATAAGTTTTATACCTTTCAATAAAAATTCATCTGTCTTCACAGCTAAGTCATGTTTAGAATATAAAATCAATACTGAGATTGCGTACCTACTATCATTTTTACTTCTTTTTTTATTGCTTAAGCTGCCCTCAGAAGGGCTGGGGTCCAAGTATTTACTGACAAATGGCCTCAGTCTGATATTCTATTACAAGACAGAGAGAAGAATATTATCATCTTTGTTACCAATAGGAACCAAGACACATGGTAATTTGCTCATACACTTCAGAAGTCTGTGTCAGAGCTGGAATTTTAATTTACATCTCTTGAGTCTCTGCAGTACTATTTCTAACATCTCAGAGAAAGCAGACGTGAATTTCTAACACACTTCTGAAGGCAGCAGTTCTGACATAGGCCTTCTTCAGCTTCCAGAGATGACTGTAATGCCTCAGAGAGTTGTTCTGAGTGATAGGAGGTACCTTCTATCCATGCTGGCAAAAGGCACAAAATGCGTTTGTTACTTTCTCAACTTGTGTTTTGGAAGGTAATTTATGCATGCTTAGAAGTTCACATGTGACTCTTTCACTCTAGTCCTCAGAGTCGTGATCCCTGCTGCTGAATATCTGCAATGCTTTTTAATCCACAGCTTTGAAAAGAGATTTATCAGAGAAGGGGAATTGCCACAGCTGCCTTTTCTATAAGTATTTATTTATAAAACCAGATGGGAAAGGTGCCTATCCTGTGCCCTAGGCACCTCTGATGATTATTTAAAAGCACAGAATAACAAAGACAAAACCAGCAGATGCACACAGAAGCAACATTTGCTTAGAGCCCACATTGGAAGTGACAAAGTAATATGAAAGACGAATAATATTCAGACCTCCAGGGGAAGCAAACTACAACAAACCCATACACCAAGAGAGAGCTGTATATCTAAGAGCTCTAGAATGTGCTAACTCCTAAATTGGGACTGAATGAGAGCAGACTGGGGAACTCTTCACAAAAATGATATAAAAACAGCCAGGTCAAGCAGTGCAAACATCACAGAGCAGGTCCCTGGAACATCCAGAATCTGGTTTATGTGTGGAAAATAAATAAATAAATAGGAAAAAAACCCTAGTTTTTCTTACTCACTGAATTGCTTCTCAAGATCCTGATTCAGAATGTTCAAGCAATTTAGATATGACTGGTCAAAAATTTTTAACATCTCCATATGTAAATCCCTCCCTGGATCCTGTCTCTCAGCCATTGTAAAAGCAGCATATATAAGAAGAGAGTGATTTCACTGACTCTTCTTTTTCCATTATAATCACATTTCAAACACAGGATGCAACCATTTACTGGAATGTCACTCTGAAAAGAATTAAACGAACAAACACAGTAACAAATGTCCTTCCCCCTTTGCACTCCTTCTGAGTTTCTGAGGTTATTCAAATCATTCAGCACTATTCATAGGAGGCTGTTTTCTCCCAGGTGGTTACAGCTGCCTTGAGAGAGTATTCCTGAAGTATCTTAAGTGGCTTTCAAAGGAAGCTCTGACAATTAGATCCAGGCAAAACTAGGAAGTTTAGAACACCTCACTGGCTGAGTAGCTGATGGATGAGCACATACACATCTCAGGTTGCCTTGGGACAGAGAATTAGACACCACGGAGAGGAGGCAGGAATTAAGAAACCATTTTCAAACACATCCCAATGAATCCCAGCCACTCCAGTCATTATTCTTTTGCTTTGTGCAGCTGAGTAGGCGTGCAAAGACTAGATTATGTACTGCAAGGGAGTACATTGCTAATTCCTTCATGAACTATGTAATCTGTGTTCTTCTTAGACTTTCATTTTCTAGGAGATCAGCTGTTGCAAGCTGTGTATTATGTGAAAGATTTTCGAAATGTTTTTGCACCTGGCACAATGGAAAATATTGGGACAGCACAAAAGTTTACTGTATTTATTTTTACTAGAGCTTATATAAATATGTGCCAACTTCTTTCTGACTCTTGTATACTGAAGATAGTTTGATAAAGCCATTGATGCAGATTTTTCAAGGCTTTCTCCTGATAAGAATAAAGACTGGCTTCAGGCATCATTAAAGATTTTAGCCATGGGGCTGTACAAGAGCTTCAGCTCTTCCTATGAGCTGCAGTATGGCTGCTTTGTCCTCCTCTTCTCCTGTCTCCAGCTACCCAAGTTCTCTTGGTGATACGGAACAGAAGCAAGGTTTCACCCGATGCAGTACACCCTGCACTCGTCTGCTTCTAAGCAGTTCTGAGAAATCCAGTGGTTTGGCACTTCAGTCCCAAATCATTCAGCTGTTAAGGAGATGAGTCAAACTTACTTGAAATCCAATTATTTCGTTTCTCTTTCAGGAAACAACATCACAACAAATATACTTTTGGAATATAGAAATAGCTGAGGTTTTCATTGGCTAAACATAATTTATCTAGACTTTCCAACTTACAGAAAGGAAAACATATCAGTATCACCACATTTGGCCTAACTCCCAATAAACATAAACTTTCAAATATCAGAATTAGATGTGGGACAGAATGCTTACATCTATCTGCTCTCTTACTACAGAGAGTAGGAAATAAGGCCCAAGCATAAGTATCAGCTTCCAGATTATTTCTGCTTTTAGGTGAAAAGAGAGTATGCAAAGCCTGGCCTCTCTCTGAGCCAAGCACATACAACAGTAAATCTCCCATATTACTCCTAGGAACCAAGAATTCTGATTATGCCCGTTCCTGCAGTGATTAGATGATATGACAATCATGACAGAAACCATGTAACAGGAGAAGGTAGGTGTTAAAACACCTGTAACTGGCACCAACTAAGCTAATCATATATAGTCTGTGTAATCAGAATATTTTAAAAAATACGTTTGCCAGCCCACACAGGAAAATTGTATCACTCCTCACTCCTACGATGCATTGTACTGTATTTCTTCCTGTTAATACTGTATCAACAGTTTGTGTAACACTGTTACTAATGCTTCCTTAAATTAGAAATAGGAAGTGAGTAATGCAATCAAGAGCATCTCTTTTGTTATTTTTGTGTGCACGCAATATATTAGTGATATGTGTCACTACTCCAAATCAACAAGAAAGGTGTTAGATTGCTTGATTCCTGAGCTGCCTCAGTTTGAAATAGAAGGTCATCCTTTTGTCACTCTTAGGAACACTGTATCAAGAAATATAAACGGGACTTCCACATTGTAAAACAGGTCATGTCAATAGCATCAGCATTTAAATGAATGGACTAAAATGTAGACTTATCAGGCAAAATGAATCTCAGAATTTACTTTGAAGTTTGGATCTGTTCATGCATCTGTACTTCTCTAGGCAAGACTGCCACCATCACAATACAAAGGAAATTGGGAAGGGAGATTTCAGCAAATAAACAAAACCTTCACTTTGTTGTTTCTTAGTTATCAAACTGTTCTGATAGCTATTTGAATCCAAAAATCTTTAACCAGTCACATAAAAAACACGTAAAGAGAAAATGAAGTTCTAGGTTTTTCAAGACTCAGTCTGCTCTGGATATAAGCTGACGGAACTTGCATAATCTTCAGAGAGAGTAGCCCTGGTTTATGCCTCAAGTTGAGTCTGACCTTCAAGCTCACTTATATTCATGTGATTTAATGTATGAAAAAAGTATGAGTTCAGAACATCATATATGAAGTGAGGACCCAAGGGCAAGATGTTAAGAGGAGTTAAGGCAGGCTTTGTTCATGGTGATGTCACTGTAACAACTACCAAAGATCAAAGTAGAGCACCTTCTCTTAATCCACACCTCCTTCCTTTTGAAGGTCTACAGCAGTTCACTCTGCTTCATTTTGAGGAGATGCAGTAGCAGGTCGGGAAAATAGATTTTGTTGTTGTTGTTGTTGTTGTGAAATGACTGCTTACCACAGGTAATATTTTTTTCTTTTTTGTCTTAAGATAAAGCTCGACCTTCAGTTTAGGCTTGGATGGCCTTGCAGCTGCTGAATTCTATGTCTGAGTACTGGGTAGCTTCTACTCCACTGATTCCTACCTTGAGTAACAAATTCAAATGCTATGTATTTCCAAAGCCCTAAATAATAGAAAATGCATACTACTTTCTCAAATGCTGTTAAGAAAATTAAAATATTGTTTCTTGCAGTACATAAGGTTTAGGAGTTATCATATTTTTCATGTAGAGAGGTACTGAATTATGTGGCAGATGATACTGTCAAATGAAAGATAAGGTTTTTCTTAGACATCTCCCAGATGATTAGTTATAATAAACAATCTAGTGTTTTTAGACTTGTATATTTACATTCCATTATATTACATTTATATGCACATTAAGAAGAAGAACATTAACAAAGAGCTCCTGCACATTTTGTAAATAGCATCCTAGGAAAATGATTAGTTCCATCTACTGCAAAAGATAGAAACTATGTGAGAAATATTAGAGCTGCACCAGAAAACTTTAACTTGATAACAGCCAAACTTTAATCAGTTTTTCTTTACTGTCATTCTTTATTTTCAGTATTTTCCAAATAAGAGAAAACTTAATTCATAAACTCCCTTAAATCAGAATTCAAAGTAACTTTCAGCATTGCCTGATAAACCAAGGCTTATTTCAATAGGCAGAAAGGGTGCTGCTGCTGCTGGCAGTTCAGTAATGCTAAGTGACAATGAGACTGGGAATGAATACCAACTACAAGTATTCAAAGAAAAAGCTTGAAAACAGCTTCAGGTGCCAGACAAAGCAGTCTTGCACAGCATATGCCAACTTCCTCTGACTACATGCAGTATGTAGGCCCTCGGTTTCTTAATCAAGTTATTTCCAGCATAAAAGATGTATAACGTATCTTTATGATTCTCTGACATGATATATAGTTTAAAGTTCTTAGCTGATTACATTCCCTAAGATGTAATTAAACCAAGGCATCCCATCCTTTTCTGGTACACTGAAGGTATTTTGAAGATACCAAGATAATATTGAAACTAATAAATATATTTTCCATGGTGGTAGTTTCTTATAAACATGACACAGAACTGAACTTTGCATAAGTTATTAATCACAAGGCTCTAATTAATGAGACTCCCTGGTTTTACATTTTAGCTTGCTCTATGGTCATCTCTTGGGGCTATCACTATTTACATATGTATGTGCGTATGAATTCATATGCACCCATGTATGTATATTATACATATGATGCATATGAATATCAATACATATCTCTCTGTACAGTCACAACTGCTGGTATATACTGGTGTAATGCTGTAACAGTGGGAAGCACAGCAATGACAGCAGAGCAGCAAGGCCCTAGGCTGCAGTACATGAGAACTTGCTCAAATGCAACAACCACGGACACAGAAATAAAGGAAAGAAGCTGCTTACCTTCAGAAGGTCTCAGGTAGGCAGGGATCTCCAGCAAGATCACCTTGCCTCCACTGTCAGCCCTTAAATGAGGGCTGGGAAAGGATGGATTCCTGGTTCCACCTCTTTCAGTCCCTCAAGTACATTGCATACAACTGAGCTCCCCTGGGTTGGCCCTGTCTTCCCACCAGATGCTCAATCACTGCTTCAAGTTTTGACTTACATTGACTACAACAGGCAATGAATGAACTTCAGCAGCAAGTAGACTGATTTGTCCTAGACAAAAAAGCTCAGGAACTATGATAAAAATAGTTCTTCTCTGAAGAGTAGTTTGCAAATAGGGGATTTCAGATATTTTCGACCTTGGCAGGACTATTTAGAGTCAGAAGATATTTTGCAGGAAACATGTTTTGCAGAGCTTTTGGATCAAATACAAGTAGCCTCTTTCTATGGAAGCTTCTATTTCTGTTCCTAAAAATAATTTCCAGACTTTTTTTTTTTTTTTTTTTTTAAACTTGGAGCAGGAGATCTACTGAATCAGAGAAATAAACAGGGAAATACACTTAGCCATACTCAGATACACAGATTTGAGCTATCTGAAAAGTCTATCAATTCTGCCTAGCAGCAAAGCTTGCTGTGAAATGCTTGTTTACTAATATTTGCAGGACTACAACAGATGTACAAAATCAGCTAGGCTACAGTGAACATTAAGAAAGGACAGCTGACTGCTTAATCTAGAGAGAGAAACACTGGAAACACCTCTAGCTGTTTGAGGGCATAGAAATTCTCTACAGGGAAGATGCAGGATTCTCTGTAGTGATAGCCTTTCCTTTCATATTTGTGCTTTTGCCTGTCCTGCCCCCCCACTTCCCCTGAAATTGAAACTGAAGATGGACCATGGATTTGCATATACAGGGAGATCTGGCTGGTGATTATTGTTGTTTTTGCCAAAAAAAAATCTGATTCGACTATTTCTATGTGAAGTACACAGCAGCAAAAAATACAAAGTCCATGTGGACTCAGTGTTCTGAATGCTGGATGTGGACAGGAGCCATCCTGCAGAGGTCAAGTGAGTTTAGGGATTACTGGAGTACATTAATACCTAGCGAGTATGACATGTATTAAAAGTGCAACATTTTAGAATGAACTGGATATGTCTCATTGATTTGAATTCTCTTGGGTGAGGTTTCCACATCGGTTATTAAACTGTTTTCTGCTTGTTGGTCAATGAAACAAACTTCCATGTGTTGTGGGTATATCTACAATACACCATAATTGCCAGTGGATAAACAACAAAAAACCTGATGTCTTTTGGCAACTACCAATACAGCCTGAATAGTTCCATGTTTTTTTAAGAGTCCCATACACTGTATTAGGATTGGAGCTCGCTGAGTTAATGTACTGCAAACAGAGCAAAATGCAGGCCTCAGAAGCTTACTATCCAATTCAGAAAAGATACATCAGTTAAGTATAACAAATAAGGGAAAATGGAGGAACAGTAATACAGGTAGTAAGATCAAGCAATTATAGAAGCTAGCAAAATGTTTGATGTTAGAATTTCCCCATCAAATCTTCACACCTAGCACTTCATTGATCTTCTTTCCACCTCTTCAAAATCAATCCTGCACCAAGTGAGCAGTCCCTAACTAACAAGAGTTCCAGAAGAGAATCTGAAATTTTAAGTGTACTGGTTTTGGATATTTTATCTTCAGCTATTTTCCAGGACCTGATACTAACATCATACAAAATGCCTAACAACTTCTTCAGGCTGTCTTGAAATGAGCAGTTACTGAAACTGAACACCCTGTGAACATCAGCTGCTCTTGAAAATACATGCATTGCTTGTCTTCTTTGTGCTCCTTCTCATTCTTTATGTAAAATGTCTAAAGCTCTTCCACCTCTTATTATCAAACCATTTCTAAAGTTGTGTGTTCACAAAGGACAGGGTGCACATTCTCTCCTTCAGCAAAGGTATTTCTCATGCTGTAGTTGCAGAGGTTTCTTCAGGCACAGTCCCCTAAGAGTGTACTGCCATCAGTGTATAATTTGTACTCAAACAAGGAATAGCAAGCTGCCATTCTGATTTCCTCTCAGCCATATGCTTTGATGTCTTGAAAGTGTCAAAGTCAAGCCATCTCTTGCTTTTCTTGAATCTCTGAAGTAAGATAACCTTACAGCCCTGATCTTAATATTTGAGGTCTTTTTTTTCTGACTTCCAAATAAATTGATGTTTTTACCTCAAGCTGAAATTAAAGTTCCAGTGTTTTGAATATGACCACATTAGCCTTCTGCAGTGCATGTTCATCAAAATAGCTGCTGGTGAGAGAAGATGAGAGAGAGAGGAAACCCCAGGACATGTACCATATGTTGACGGGGACGGCAGAAACAGCAATTACTGATTAAAACAGTTCTTTGTGATTTCAAAATGGCTTTTCTACAACTGCTGAATATTTTTCCTTATGACTGCTTAATTCTGAACCAATACAGCTCTTTCTCAACTTTGGAAGAAGTTGCGTTGTTCTTTTTTTTTCCCCCCTTCTGCCTTTTTTAACATTTGAAATAAGGAATATTATAGTAACCATGGTAGCCTGATGACACAATGGTTACCATGAGAACAAAGCTGAAATAGTGTCATCAGAACCCCTTATCCCTGCTGTGTGTTGAGTTTTATATTTAATAGAGATGGCCAGATTGCTGCCACACAGCCTGACCAATGCTGTCCTGCTTAAACTTGGGTTTCAAACCTGCAAAAAGCAAGCCTGCCCTATTCCTCTGCTTTCTACTCAGTGTGGTTAGTTTTGCTTCAGGGAAGCTACACCACCAGCTTACAAGTCTGCAAAAGACAGGTAGAAGGTTAACTGTGTTGCAGCATATTCCTCTAAGACAGTGGTATTTGTCATGTCTTTAGGACATTCCCCAGTACAGCCTTTGTCCATGTATAAAATGTCCATGGATATGCTTGTTCCGTGTTTGCCAAACACACAAGACTTAAAAACACATTTCCTTAATTGTGCTAGAAGATTTCTGTGCTAATCACACACTGTCCCTGGCTGTATGATTTCCTGTGGACCAGTGCTGCCATGACTTCTGCCCAGAGACTATTCCTCTTTACCCTCGGAGCTCTGCTGAATCTATCTAAGTGCTGTGAAGCATCACATGCAACCAGTTATAGATCAGTTCTGAAGCAGGCACTCAAACCATCACCATGATTCAGGTTGTGCACATTTATTTTTTTTTTTAATTTAATTTAATTTTTTTTTTCTTTTTTTGAGTTCTCCTGAGTGCTGTCAATTCAGAAATTAATTCCAATTCTGTGATAACATCAGTGCAACTGTTGTGAATGCCAATACTCTCCTGCCAGGGTCAGTGCACTCTATGGCTACAGGGCAAATAGACACTGCCAGAAAGCTACACCCAGAAGGCAGCTCCAGATAAGCAAAAGCTATTCCCAGTTGGTTTCCCCAGAGAAGATCTTCTTTCCTTTATTGCAAGAACCACTGGACATGACTCATTGCATCTTGTTTGTTCATTTGGCTATATATATTTCCCAAACACTATTTTTAGTCCCATTTCTCCCTTATGCTCCTACCACTTTCACTGCACTAAAACAACTCTAATTTTAATTTCATATTTAACCAAAACAAGTGTGGCGTAGTTCAGTTCATTTCAGTAAAGCTATGTTGATTTGTATTACATAGATACGGAGAAGAGCGGTCAGATGGGAAGACATGGAGAGTACTGAAAAACAGAGGAAAAAATTTACCTGGCAGCACTTTTTTTTCTTAATAAAGCTCTCAAATTTAGTCTGTTTAACAAAATATCTTCACATTAGCACAGCTAGATTCCTGCAGATGGTTCACATGTATTTGCTTCCTCCTTTAACCAGAACCCACTGCAGAGGTTTTCCTATAGCTTCTGGCACAGAGCTTCCATTGTAGCTCTTCTTTTTTATTAACTACTACCTGACATCTCTACCCCACTGTTTCAAGCAACTCTTCCTGTTTCCATGCTTTATATTCCCTTTTTGGAAAAAAAAGAAAACAGGATACCAGTACATTGCCAGAGACTAATTGCAAAGACTCTCTAAAGCCAGAGAGTAGTTCAGATGGAAAGTGACTTCTGGAGGTCATATGGCTCAACTCCTGTTAAAAGTAGAACCAACTTGAAATACAGACAAGATTGCTCAGGGCAATGTCCAGTTCTGAGCATCTCCAAGGATGGAACTGCTGTGGACTTTCTGGATAGCCTATGCTAGTTTTTAATCTAGTTCTCCATAAAAATAGTCACAGCTCCTTTAAGTCTAGAAGGTAGGTTTTTTTACAACCTAAGAACGCTGCCTTCTGTTTATTTGCTGTGTAGAGTCTGTTACATAGTTAAAGACAATGCTATGAACTCCCCTTTGCCTACTCTACCACAGGTTACACAAGCTAACCAGCTCCCTGAACCTCTCTGCAACAAGGCATTCAAGCTTCTGACAGTCTTCCGGACCTCTCCACTGAACTCTCAACAGTTAATCTCTCTTACACTGGAAAACAACTCCAGAGTTAGTTTCCCAAGTGCCACATGGATGGGAGAAATCACATCTCTCAGCTGCTACCTAAAACTTTGCTAATACAATCTCATATGCAGACTTCATTGCTCTAAGGCTATGCTGCTGATTGCCATGTAGTGCGACTCCCTTTACGTTACTGGCATAGCTTTACTCCAGTCAGATGGACCCTGGTTTGTACTATCACAAAGGATTACTCCATCAGCACAAAAACAACTTCAACTTCACATATGTAACATGAGGAAATGCACAGCAATAACAGCAGAAGAGCAAGGTCCTAGGCTGCTGCAAATAAGAATTTGCTCAAATACAACAGCCATAGGCTCCGAAATAAAAGAAAGTATTTCAAAGACAGGAGAGAGCAGCTTTGTACTGACATAAGCCACTACCTTAGCATTCTTAGATACATCCTGTCTGGTTCCATGAATATTTATCTACTTTTCATATGAGAAGCATATTCATAAAAAATACAAGAGACCTAGTGGGACATAGATCAAAATAAACATAACTATGAGTGCAATACTTCAGGGTTTGGGGAATAACTTTTTATAGAAGAAAAAAATCCTTCATGACCAAAAGACCTGATTTTGATAGTTTGAGGATAAGATACTTGGACACAGTATATCCATCTCCTGCACATCTTTGTTGCCTCACCTCAGGACAGAACCAAGATGGGTAGAGGTAGCCTGAGTTTTAGGCCAAATGTAAGCTGTCCCTTACACAATTTGGGAAGGTCTTCTGCATGACATCATATACCTGACGAAGCACTACTGAGCTAAGATGGAAATGTTTTTTCATCGGTGTGTGATGAACTCGGCTCCTTTCTGTCATTTCTAGTTGGGATGAGATCTGTCCTGTTTATAAGATGCATGCTGATGATCTCATGAGAGGGCAAAAAAAAGCAGAAGTCTACCAAGTTCCACTGGCCCCTTCCCAATGGAAGCAGAAGTAATGTTTCCTTAAACTTGCAAAGTAAAATAAAGTGGATGCAACCCAAACTTATCAACTTGGCCAGGCAAATGCAGCAGGCTTTGCTATTTTGAAAGAAATAAGCCATTTGGGAGAGGAAACCAGAATTATTGCATTATTTATGAAGAGTTACTTTCTCCCAAGACAATGAAAGTCCACAGGGAACGGTGTTATTTTATGTGATGCACTGTGAATGGGACTGTTTCCCTTTTTAAAATGATGAATAAAATAAAGACCTGGTCAGCCCTGGGAACACAGGTGAAGACAACTCACCTGTTCAACTGGGAGGGATGGAGCCTGTCTGCACCATTCTTAGACCTCATTTAAGGGCTGACTGCCCCTAGGGAAGGATTTCTTCCTGCAGATCCCTCCTTAGTGAAGCTTTCCCCTGCAAACCTAGAATCTTCTGATAAGTGTGAGCAATCATCTTCCCTTCCTTTATTGCACCTTTCCATTGTACTTGACCTTCTCCCATCACACCTTTGTTGTAATGCCTTTCCCATCCTATTGATCTGCCTTCCTGCTACAGTTTATCTTGCTATAAAACTAAAGCCTGTACTGAGTTTACACCTGTAACATTGAGATACATTTATCAACATGAAGTTAAAAAATAAATAAAAATCTCTTTCATGCCATTATGGCTCAACACTATACCTGACCACGAAGGTTGGTCCCTTTCCTTTTGAAAATGAAGATTCTGCGTAGCAAGAAGTTGACGGATCCTGAGGAATCCAAATTTTAGTATTCAAAACCATTTGAGGGTCACGCTAGCCCTCAACTATTCACCACTGCTTGCCCATCCTGTAGATTTGCTATGCACTCCACAGCAGTCAGTGGCAGATGGCTGGCACAGTAGCTTGGAGCATTTGGGACTGAGGAGAGCTAAATCTCTGTTCCACAGGAGTCTTTATAAACTCTAGAAGGAGTTGATGCCACTGAATTTTTGAAGGAGAGAGCAGAGTCCAGTTTTGCCTCTTGCATCAAACTCTGATTCACCCTGCACTGATACTGACTTGCAAGACTCTCTTAATTGGGAAAATCACTGGGATAGTACTCACTGCCAGAATTCTGGGTCATAAAGTCATTCTCTGACTCAGAAGAAGGTTTACAACAGCTGTGGCAGTGATATGTGCTGTAGGTGAGTCATATTGGGCTATTAGCACGAAGAGAAGAGCCTCATAAAACAGAAACACGCATACAGAGTTGCACTGACCCATCTAAATTATCTTGCATTTGTTACTCTATATCAAAGGACTTGACCATGTTTTGTCACACACTCAGTTTTCAGGAATGCAACATTTAAAAAATGAAGTAACTGAGACACTAATCATAGGAATCCTAAGTGGCTTTTAAATCTAGAGGGCAATTTGGTCTGAAATAAGTTTTCTGGCAGGTATTAAACTTGTGGGTGCATACTGATGTGAGATGGCTCAGAACCCAATTCCAGACTCATGGGGCAAAAGCTGTGTCACTGATGTGGTGCGCACCCACTATCTACATGCTGAACACTCTGACGAACCGGACTCTTAAAGCTCCTGCCACGAACCAGTGCCAACAATACGAAGCATGTAGACATCTCTGCTCTCCAGCCAAGGGTTCAGATGTATGTGCTTAACGAGTTAGAACCTTGTAAGGGATGGCCAATCTGAGGACCAACCCTGTGAAGCAGCTGTCTCATAGAGTCACGTTATCACTGGAAAAACCAAGGGGACATATATCTTCGAGATCCTTTCCTCCTTCCTATCACATCAGGACGGGATCCCTCACTCAGGTACCAGGTGCTGGGTTTTCTGTCAGCGCGGACCAGACTGCTCGCCGTCAGCGAAGGGCGTTCATCAACGAGGAACCTCAGCCTCGGTTAGCCCGCACTGGGGGCCACCTGCCCGCTCCCCACGGCCTGCTTCCCTCCCAAAAGCGGCTGGCAGGAGCGGCCGCCCCCGCCGTAAGGCTCGTAGGGAGCCGCGGCGCACGGAGGATGCTGTCGCCCTTCCTCCGGCGGCGCGCACAGGGCGGCACAGAGCGCCCGAGGGCTCCGCGTCTGCAGTCGGGCCACGTCCGCGGGGGGCTCAGAGCACGCGGTGGGCGGCGGGGGACGGGTCCGGCGGCGGGGCCTCACTGCGGCAGCGCCGGCTTCCCCTCGGCTGCCGCTTTCATTCATGTTTTCTCCTTCGCCATCTCCCTCTCTCTCCGAGCGAGTGGAAACAAGAATGCGCGTGGGCGGCCGCCGAGCGGCGCGCTGTCAGTCAGCCGCCGCGCTGCAAAGAAGGAGAGCGAGGGAGAAGGAGGGGAGCAGCTTTCCCCGGGTAGGGGAAGCTCTGTCGGCGCTGCCTCTGCCCGCCGGCATCGCGGCTCTTCCCGGGGGCGTCCGCGGAGCCGCCCGGCTCGGAAGGAGGGGGGGGGGGGACACGAGGGGCGGCCCCTCTCCCGCTATCGGCACCTGCTCCCCCCGCCCCTGTCTGGCGGAGGGGTCTGCGCCGCCGGCGGCGCGCGCGTGTGTACGTGTGTCTGTGTGTCTGTGGCTGCCGGGGGCGCCGCTGGGAGGAGAGGAGGCGCGAGGCAAGTTGTAACGGCTTCGGCGCCCATAGAGGCTCCGGGCGGGCGCGGATGCGGTGCGGGTGCGGTGCGGTGCGCTGAGAGCTCCGCGAGGCGGGGTGGACCAGCGACCCCGCCCCGCTGCAGCGAGAGGCTCCGTCTTTGTGCATCCTCCGCACCTGAGGTGCGAGGCCGGGAGGGGCGGCGGAGCCGGGGAGGGGAGGTAAGACCGCGCCGCGCTTCTCCTTCGGCCGCTTCCCATCTCGTCCGGCTGCGCGGGCGGAGGTGCGGCAGCCCGGCCCCACGGGGAAGGATGGGACGCGGAGGTGTGGAGCTTCGCCGCAGCCGGAGGGCGAGCGGCGGCCCCACTGATGGGCGGGGGGCTGCGGGCGGGGGAGGGGCCCGCCGAGCGCCTTCATCTGGGCTCCCCCGGGAAGGAGCGGGCGGTTCGGAGAGGCTGCTCTAGAAGAGAGAGCGGCCCCGAGTTCGCTCCAGCCGGATGTCAGCGACAGCTTCGCGGCGCTCTCCTGGAGCCGATCCGCCAGCGAGCCGTGCTGCCGGATAGGGGGCTGCCGCCGGATAGGTGGCGGTGCTCAGAGCGCGAGGCCGGCGTGGTAGGTAACGGAGCGCGGGGCCGCCGGGGAGCTGCGTGCGGCGCGCCGGCTGCTGCATCGGGAGGCGGCTGCGTGTGCGCCCCGAGAGCTGGTTTGCGACTAACAGATGCTTTAGGGCTTCGATTGGTCAGCGCTTGCAGCGGGGGTTGAGTTGCGAGCTGGTGTTAATTAGAGATTGAAAAGAACTGCGACCGTGTTGTCCCGTGTTCTGACATCATAGGCGTTGTGAGTGTGCCGAAGAAGCGATTTGGGAGTTGATTTCAGTGTTTTATCAAGCACTTGAAGATGATTTTTGCTACATACATCCTATAGGGCATTCCCGGGGGAATGGCTTGAAACTGAGACACAGGGGAGGTTTAGGTTAGAGATTAGGAGGAAGTTTTTCACGCAGAGGCAGGTGATGCACTGGAACAGGTTGTCCAAGGAGGCTGTGGATGCCCCATCCCTGGAGGCATTCAAGGCCAGGCTGGATGTGGCTCTGGGCAGCCTGGTCTGGTGGTTGGTGACCCTGCACATAGCGGAGGGGGGGATTTGAAACCAGATGATCATTGTGGTCCTTTTCAACCCAGGCCATTCTACGACTCAGTGAGTCTTTGTAGATTTCTTTTCTTTTTTAACTTCTCATTCAGCGTTACAGTTATGGATTCAGGGCTGAGCTTTAAAATGTTTTTCACTATGGCATAGAGTGTTGCCAACTGGATGCCATGCTTGTAAAACTAGAACAAGAGCCTCTAAATAGCAAGACCATCAATTTCACGTGATAAATATAGAAGGCACAACAGAAATGTGAATCTGAGTGTTTATAGGATGCATCTTATAATATGAATGTATAAAGCAGGAGAGCAAATAAATGCATTCAGCTTGAAGGTACCTAAACTTCTTTGAAATGGAAGGGTTTTTTGTGGCTTTTTTTCCCCCCCACATTGTGCTGTTTGTGTTTGGGAAGAATGCTTATTTGTTTTGGTTTTGATTGTATATGAAGGAAAAAAAAAAAAAAAGAAGAAGAGAATAAAAAAAAGAAAAGAAAAAAAAAAGCCAGAAGGGGAACTGTGGATTTGGTTGTTGGGTTTTTTTGGGTGGTTGGGGTTTGTTTTGTTTTCTCAAAATTCAATTATGTAGCAGGATGTTTTCCACTATCTGGAAAGGCAGATGCTGCTGCAGCAGGGGCAATTACACTGACTTGCAGCATAGGAAGGGGTGGGGAAAAATTCCTGTGACTCCTTCTGTCTCTGTATAAAACATCAGTCAAATATGGAGCATTAAGTCCCGCAAATAGTCAGACTGTTGGAAGCAAGGATTTGGTTTTGTGGTGTCTGCTCTATTTAGGGCTTGTTAACAGAAGAGCTTAGATATGCAAGGCAGTTATGTTCAATTAAGAAAGGGAGTGAAGCCAATGCACAAATTAAGAATTTTCTCTTTGCAGAATAAAATGAGTAAATTTGTCACATTCTCTGTTAAGGAATTCTACCTTCTTGGTTTTACCTGTAAACTGTCTGCAAACCTCGCCAGAGGTGATTTTCCTAGGTCTTGTTGATTGCTGGTTGCTTAATCAAATGGCTTTGACCTGTGTGCTGCTGAGTCAACAAGAGGCAGTAGAGTCTGTGGGTTTTCTCAGAAGAGGTTTTCTGAGTGATACCTTCTTCTAATAAAGGTTCATGATGAAATCTCATCTTTGCTGAAACCACTGAGAACTTTTTTGTTGCGATTCTTCCTAGGTTAGCTTCTTTTCCTGCATAGACAAGTATGACTGATCTGACCCTAGGGTCAGCTTATGATGAGATATAGCTTCTGAGTTTAAGCTGATGCAATAAAGAATATATTTCTAGTTTTTGAATATTACATGTTTCTACTTTTAGAGGATATTTGTGACTCCCTGCAAATGAAACACGCAGGTGAAAGTTATAACTGAAGAGTTAACTTGTGTTATCTTTTAGAAAAGCGAGGCCAGAGGAGATACTGAGTACTTCCTCCGAACACTGCTTATATATTGGTTTGATAAATAAGTTCAATCTAACAGCAGGAAGTGACTCAAAATGGCAAAAATGGCAATAAACATCCCTTACCTTTGAGCTATTTGGTCGTCTG
Organism: Coturnix japonica; assembly: GCF_054131305.1. Classification (NCBI taxonomy): domain Eukaryota; kingdom Metazoa; phylum Chordata; class Aves; order Galliformes; family Phasianidae; genus Coturnix; species Coturnix japonica. The sequence goes on along the minus strand of NC_140667.1, from coordinate 19,174,581 downwards.
TCTCTTGTCAGGCAGCAGGCATGTGGCAGGGTTTGTACCTTTGGGTTGTACGTGTAGTAGGTGAGCCATGATATGCAGGAAAGTCGGTGGTCTCTAACATCTCTGGAACACAACAGGATTTTTTTATCCTACTGTGGAGCTCAGGCAGGTTTTTTGGCTCTTTGCACTGTTTAATGGTATAGATTTTTTGACTAGTTTGATTCCATGTTTTACTACTGTTCCTATCAGTAGAAGTGTTAGTGAAACCTTCAGCATTTTTATAACAAAACTGACATGTAGATGTACCGCGTGCATTAACAGTAATTCTTGGTTTTGACACAATTTCATCTTTCAGGTATAAATAACTCAATTGAATTAAAGGGAGACAGTGATTCTTATTATAGAGCATCAGATAAGTACCTTCCAACAAGCACTGCAGTTTAGTAAGGCTATTTAGACCTTTTTTTTCCTACAAATAATGCATGTGGTGCTGGGTTTGCGTAGCAAGGAGAAGTGGAAAAAACGCTAATCAAATGTATTACCTTTTGTGTGCATCAATTTGTTTAGGTAGTTAACTATTTTCACAATCCTTTGTGTAAAGTTCAGATAGGCCAGAGGTTTGGATGGGCTTTGAAACCTTCAGTGAAAGATTACTGCGAGTTGCTAATGCAGACATCCCAGTAGTTTTGCCCAAAGTGACGCTGCTGAAGTCCGTGTGCGTAAGCTCTGACAAAGCTAGAGTGAATTCACTGTTTTCTTAAATTACTCTGTTTTCTTGAATTAAAAGTTTTGAGTAATTTATATCTCACTAGAATTGTTCTTTTGCTCTCTCTGTGCACAGATCGTGTTTCATTAAATGTGCTGACGAGAACCCAGAATTCTGAAGACAGCAGTTTTGTGCAAGATAAGGATGTTCCTTAAGGAAGCTGATGGAGGATAGAGCTCTGACAGCGCAAGATGACACCATAATATAGTCTTAAATTGTAAGTCTTAAGGAAGACTAAACCTCTTTAACTTTACCAGAGATTTTTGCACTTGGGAAACTTAATGGTGGGTTACAGTCTGCTTTCAGGACCTATGCAGACATGTTTGTTTCTTTTTGGATATGCTAGTATGATTATGAGCAAACTAGGTTTTCCTTAGTGGGTCAGATACTCTCTCTACACAGATGTGAATTGAATCCCTTTCCCATCGTTTTTCAGCTACTTTGTTTTTAGAACTGCTAGGAAATCTGGGAAGTAGCTGATATAAACTTTACAACATGGCTGAGTGTAGAGGAGTCTCCGTTTCTGAAACCTTGTATTCCTAATGAACTGGTTTACATGCAGAAGGCTGTTTGGAACCTGCAGTTACTATCAATCATGAAATCATCAATGCCATTAAATGTACAAAATATTCATGTGAACTTCCCAAAGCTTTGCAAAGTCTTTTGTTATGACTGAAGCTTTTTGCAGTATAGGGCTCTGTCATTAGAGAACAGGTGAGGTCAGGAAGCTACAAATACTGATAATACATATTACACTAAACATCGTGTAGTTGCACTATGATATTAAATGCAAAAATAACACAGTAATTTTCAGATGTGAGATAGACAACTAAAACTGGGGAGGAAAATCAGTATTAGTAGATATTTTCCTGGGAACTACAAGTCCAACAAATTTATTTCTTTCCATTTCAGAGAGTGGAAGAATCAGATCTGTGGCTTCAGTTTACTTTTACCTTTATCACAGCTCTTTTAAGAAACCGTAAATACAATAAGCAATCTTGCAGAGTGTGTTTCTATTTATAATTAGGCAGAGAGCAAATCCTGCCATTTATTCTTATGTGACCCTGAGAGATGCAGGAAATAAATGTTTTTGTTCAGAAATGGAGAACTAATTATGTATGGAAATTTACTAATATTAACTCCCAAGCTTAATTGCTATACACACACACCTTTCTACAGAACAAGATGTAGAAGACAAAATAATAATGATTACTCTTCCAGCAGTTACCCCACATTAAACTCCTAGACAGAAATTATAGTATAACCACATATAATTGTAGAAGTTGAGAAAATTACATCTGAACCTGTAGGAGATGAGGAAGAAAAGCAAACAAAATGAATGCAGGATGAATTTTAACAAAAGCATGATAAAAGTAAATACTTTAATCTGTAAAAGTCATATGAAGTCTAGGTTAAATGTCCTCTTGATGTCTACTCCTTTGTTTTTACTGTACCTATGTATGGCAGATAGTGGTGGAAGTACTGGTCATTAGAGTATGTGTGTTGTGAAAACGGTGAAATCATTGTGAAAGGAAGTTGAAGTATTATTACAAGAAATTTAATGTTAGCCTGTGAATGAAAACAGACTCTAAAGTTGTGACTGAAGTTAAAATGTTCCAGAAAGCGATGTTTTTTGTCAAGGGGAAGTCATTTGGATTCCTTTGATAACCTTTAATTACTTCATCTGCACTTCTTTTTGGGTCAGTTTTTATTCTCTCATAACTTACGCGTATTGTTTTGGGCATTCTTAGAAGCAGAAACTAGAAACTTTGCATCCAAAAAGATTCAGTTAAAGCTTGCAGTACCATTTGTGTTTACTAACAGTAAGTTTGTGCATACTTTGTTTTGTATTGAGACAGAAGCATGCTACTAGCTTCTTAACAGAGGGTTTAATTATTTGTGTACATGCTGTTTAATGTATGTGTCAGTTGCTCCGAAAATAATGCTTCCTATTTATTTCCATGGAAACTACATCAGGGAGCATCGTAACCGTATTGTTTACTTATCTCCTGATTAGTGGGAACAACTTAAATGAATTCAGATAGTGAAATCATTATGAATGCATACATCACTTCAAGGAGAAGGTGAAGTGTAATGTTTATTTTATTGTTCCTGCATATCTCCCAGTCAATGCTTTGGGTTCCTCCTGCTGGCCTTTCATCACGCAGAAGTCTATTAGCAGGCCAGTGAGTCCTAGTGTTTAGCACTGCTGATTCTTACCCAAGGTAGACCCCACAGCTTGTGTGCTGACTGCAGCCAGGCAAATGGAGGTAGATGGGAATCTTCACTTTCAGTTTTCTGTCTTTCATTCTGGAGGCCATGCTCCAGACAAAAAACTGCACACAACAAACTAAAGCCAAACACCAGCAATGCCATTGAGCTCGTAGCATTCCTCACAGCTGGATGCTTCCTTCTTTGTAAGTCCTCAATTTCCCCCTTTGTAACATAGATATCAAAGTAGGGTTTTACTTCTCTGAGCTGACTTGTCTTGCACGTTATTTTCTTGTTTTTCTTTAGACACTTAAACATTTCACACCTCTGAGTAGTACAGCAGAGGTATTCACACATCTGAGTCTCTGAAGGCTGTGCTTGAAGTTGCTTTTTCTAATCCAGAGCATCCATATGGTTCTTTGTTAATGACTGGAGTCTGTCCTAATTTTGCCCAAGGAGGAGATATTTTATCTTATGTGGGGAAAAGTTAATGTTTTCCTGAAGAGGTAAATCTTGTTTTTGAATCATTCTTCGTCTCTCATTTAATACTGATGTTAGACATGCCTGCAGACAGTCAGCTGGCAGTGCAGAGCATCTTTATTAGTCTCTAAAAGATGATTCTGTGAATATCAGACATAACTCAACAGGAGCCATAGCCAATCCATTTTACACCATTCCAATTCCAACTAGCACTATTAGTGACTTGAATATCAGTGTCACAGTTATTTCCCACTCATGTTGGAACCAGTAAGCCTTGCCAAGGTATTATAAACCAATGAATATGCAAGTTCAGAAAATGTCTTTTATTAGAGAATTATCTCTGGCATTACGTCACACACAGGTCTGTTCTAGAGGCTCTAATAACCCTTTAATACCAAGCCAGCTGCATCTGGTGTTTTAAAGCTTTGACTTCTGGTTGGTAATTTGCTTTGTGTGCAGCGAAGGCATAAGCAAACCACTGGAGCGCTGGTGGCTTTATAATCTCACTACGCTCAGTAGAGACCAGGATTGTAGGAATGGCTTTGGTTACAGTTTCCAGGCTATTTGTAATGAAATGTTTTGCCTTTCCAAATTGAGTAATTTGTGAACTATTTATAGGAAGCTGTACCGGAAATCCTTAATTCCTGAGGCTGTGATTACTACTAAATGTTTTTTGTGAATTCTTTAAGTTGAAATTTACTTTAACATGAAATTCAGTTGCTTGTATGCAAGCTTGTCCATTTTGCTGCTCTCACAATGAGGCTTTATTGCATTTTTCCTTAACTTCCTGCTCCAGAAAATAAGTCTCAGCAGTTTCTACTCTGAGACAAACACTTTTTTCCCTGCAGATATTTGCTGCTCCCTTTAAATGGGAGAACATGTTCTGTTTGTAACACCTGCAGTAGCAGTAGTCTCTAATGGCATGTTAGAGTTTGTTAGGAAATACAAGTGCAACGTTTTGAAAAACACAAAGAGCTTTTTCAAAAATCGTTGTATGAAAGCATAGCTGCTGAAAAAGTAAGCTAAGAATTTTGCGTGGTGGGGACTCTCTGATCTGAACTGTATCTTGTGGGTGATTTAGGTAAGTATTTTTATCATAGATGATGGAGAAGAAATGCAAGTCATGGCCTGAACCAGTGATTGAACACTTGGTAGGAAGGCAGGGCCAATGCAGGCAAGGTCATCTGTGTGTAATGTACCTGAGTGACCAGGAGGGCTGGAGCCTTGATCCAGCTCTTTCTCACTTAAGGGTTGGCAGTGGAGGCAGGGTGATCTTGCTGGAGATCTCTGCCTACCTGAGGCCTTCTGCAGGTAAGCAGCTTCTTTTTTTTATCTTGCACGTGTGTGTGTGTGCATGCCTACAGCTGCTGCATTTGAGCCAATTCTCACTTGCTGCAGCCTAGGACCTTCCTACTCTGCTGTCACTGCTGTGCTTTCCATTGCATTACAGATGATTCATGGTCAGTAAAAGCAGATAATTTCAATTGCTGTCTTCTTTCTCTTCTTGCTACTTTGATGGCATTTGATTTAGAAACAAACAGCGTTATAGACTTCTTTAAGTATGTGAGCTAAAGGGAAGGCTGCATTGGAGTATAACAGCTAAACAAATAGTACTGAATATCAGTACTCCAAAAGCATGTGTTACAACATTTTCCATCTCAGTAATGGTTACCAGTCTGCAGCTTGGCTGTATCTGTCTCTGTTAGGAGCAAAGCGCTGGTACAGATCACAGCCACCATTCCATTACTCTGACCAAAGCGCTTGCTCCTTAAGTTTGAGAACAGCGAACCAGAGAGGTGGAACAACTTAATTGGTTTGTTTCAGTTCTCTTCTTAATATGGTAATCAGAGCTTGAAAACATTCATAAGATAAAATGTTGGCACAGATGTGATAATTTCTGTGAAACTGCAGATGTGACTACATTGTTATGAAACTGTTGGGAGATCAGTGAGTTACTGTAACAAATCCCGTCACTGAAAAGCATGGAATGGCTGCTTTATTCTGCTCATGATTATTTCTGCGCTTCATTTAGAAGGGCCACGTAATTAAAATAGTTAACATTTCCTTTTAGTTAGAGGGGGAGATGTGTAATACCTAACTTGCCCTGATACATGAGTGGTTGGGTGCCAAATTCTGTGTGTATTTTAGCCTATTACCTATTGTCTTAAACCATGTTTTCAGACCTTTTAAGAGTTCTATTCTTTGTGATAAGTTTACTGCAAGTGTGTGTAGTGTTTTATAACATCTCTGGGTCCTTAACTATGTAATTTTCAATTGAAGCAGGCACTGCTGTTTAAGTTTCATTTATTTTGAACTTAAAATGGCATGTAAAGCAGTGTATGTCCTGGACTTCTTTAGAGGGGGGGGGAAAAAATCATTGTTCCTTTGAATTTTCTATGTGAACTCCAGCGCCCTGGTCCCTCAATCTCCTGGTTGGAAACAATGTAGTAGAAAACTGTAGTAGAGCTTGCTGCTGAATATGGTGCTGGCTGTTTGCCATGGTTCTGCATGTTGTCAGTGGGCAGCAGATCACAAATGGAGGCTCACTGCTGTATGGTTTTGTAGTGATGCTAGATAATGAGAGAACTAGCAATTAAGCAGCAATATTTTATCTGCAGCATATTCTGTGCAGCTCAGAACATCAGTTCTCACAGTCTGTTATCCTTGAATGGATAACATTACGTTATATTTGTATGCATTAGATTAAACTGAGAACCGATGCTCTGTGTTAATCCTGGATATGACTTTAACATTACATAAAGGTGTTTTAACACAAAAATTGTCAGTGGTGAGATGCTGGTTCAGGCATAGTGCTGGAGAGCAGAGACAATTACCTGTGTACCCAGGGTTCAGAAAATGTTCTTTTCTGCTTGGCAAGTAATCTTAAAAATCAGGTTCAGATGACACTATCTGTGGCTTTGCTGTGCTTTGTCACAGCCTACTGGTGCAGGTGCAGATTTAGCTGGTGGATTTGTAAATCTGTATCTGTGAGATTGCTGATGACACTGAGTAGGGGGAGCCCAATGCTAAATGGAATGGTGCCTGCTGTTGTTTGGGAGCTTGTTTTATGAAGGTACCCTGCTTTACTCTCTGGGGTGTTAATATTGAATCGAAGTAGAAATTAAGAGCATATCTCTGAGATAACTTCTTGTCCCTAAACTAGGTGTTTTTTCCAGTGGACTGCAGAATCATATAGCTGTGTTCATGAATTTTTTTGCTCAACTTTTTCAAACAATACCCATCTCTGCTGTTTTGTGGATGGCTCTCACTCATTCCATCTGGGTCTGTCATTTCCAAGGATCAAAGAATCGTAGGGGTTGGAAGGGACCTCCAGAAATCATCAAGTCCAACCCCCCTGCCAAAGCAGGTTACCTACACCAGGTTGCACAGGTAGGCATCCAGGCAGGTCTTGAATATCTCCAGAGAAGGAGACTCTACAGCTCCCCTGGGCTGCCTGTTCCAGTTCTCTGTCACCCTCATCGTAAAGAAGTTCTTGTGCACATTTGTGCAGAGCTTCCTATGTTCCAATGTCTTTCCATTTCCCCTTGTCCTGTCTCCACACACTGCTGAAAAGAATCTGGCCTCGCCATTTTGCCCCCCACACCTCTGATATTTATAGACCTGGATCAGGTCCTCTGTCAGTCATCTTTTCTCAAGGCTAAACAGACCCTCAATATATTTCTTCTATAATTTCTTCTGGCTGTGTATTTATTTCTCTCACAAAGAGCTCAATAAGCTTCCTTCACAAAGGTTTCAAACCAAGATGCCTTCTTTGTCCATTACATTTTCTCAGATTAGCAGGTTTCCTTTTGATGCTGTCCCAAGTATGAAGGTAGGTGCTTTTTTCTGGAAGCTATATTATCACTTACGTTAGTAATATTTAAAGATGCATCACATTACCAATAAATCCAGTGAAGAGCTTAGCTGGGGGTATTCTGTATTTAGCATAAAATCAATGGCAAGTGAGTGTCTCAGCAGAAACAAATAACCAAGCTAGGGTTGGGGAAAAGTTTTAATGAAGTTCAGAACCACTGGAGAACTAATTACCTGTATCAGATAAGGTAAAAATCAGAGGAGTTCAATGTGTGCTGACCAGAAGGTGAACATGTCCCATATAATTGAGAATAATGTGTAATGGTGTGATCTACCAAGATTATATAGAAATGAATTGAAATGAGCTGATGGTCACCACTGCAGTATATGTAAAACCTGCTTCAGGTTTTTGTTCCTCTTTGCAGCCAATTTGTATGGAAGTCATTCTCTCTTAATTAACAGGTCACAGTAGCTGTTCAGAATTATCTTCCTAAAGCCAGTATTGTTCCAAGAAACATTTGCACTATTCCATCCAATTGTTTCTAGGTCAGTTCCTGGAATACTGAACTTACTCTTTGTGTGTACCTGCTTGTGATTGTTGTCTCTCTTTACTTCATGTACTGCATGATTTTAATAGCTGATATTCATTAAGTTACCGAATCTAGAGGTGAGTAGTATTGAGATCCTCCTGACAAGTCAGGCTATTTAAAGCCTTTATTGCAAGTCATAGTCATTTACATTATAATGATCCCTTGTTCTAGTATCATAGAATTTCTGAGGTTGGGAAAGACCTTAAAGAATGCCAAGTCCAACCACAACCTAACCATACTACCCTAAGAACCCTCTGCTGAATCGTGTCACTGAGCATCACATCCAAACAGTTTTAAAACACGTTCAGGGAGGGTGACTCAACCACCTCTCTGGTGAGCCTATTCCAGTACTTAACAGCCTTTTCTATAAAGAAGTTTTTCCTGATATCCAGTCTAAACTTACCCTGGTGCAACTTGAGGCCATTTCCCCAAATCCTGTCACCTTTGAGAAGAGACCAGCCTTGCTCTGCTGTAAGCTCCTTTCAGACATTGGAAGATAGCAATAAGGTTTCCCCTCAGCCTCCTTTTCCCCAGACTAAACAGCCCAGTTCCTTTAGTCATTCTTTGTAGGGATCTGGTCTCATACCTTACATCAGTATAAATTTTAAAGTTTCTCTGCTGTAGTAATCTCTTATGCATCATTTAGGAGATGTTAATTGATGATAATGCTGAGTGCTTAATCCATTTTATTTGAGGATTTCTAAGCCTTTGACAGTCAGACTATGTGGGGAATTCTCTGTGGGGAATAGTTTTTGGGAAGCAAAGGGATTGGAAGGCAATCTTTTGAAGACATTTCTTTTCAACATAATTTGTGTGCATTGATAACATGAAAAGCAAGAGCTGGAAAAGGTGAGACAGTGGCTGGTATTTCTGCTCCCCTCTATGCCTGCCAGACATTCACATTTAAGGAATACGAGGCAGAAGCAGAGCTCTTTGTTGTGAGATAGTTCCATGGAGAAGGCACTTGACATAAATGGTATTGTTGACCACTGTTTCTGTGTGTGTGCCATGTAGTGTCTGTGGGCATCTTGTCAAGTACTGAGTGGAAAAGGAAAAGTGAGAAATCGGGTCAATGTAAGCACTCCTTTAATTATATGGAGGTCATTATTTCCATGCAGTGTTTAGCATCTTCAAAAAAGCCTTGGTCCAAGAAAATCTGAGATGGGTATCCCGGAATGAAGCTGAGTTTGTCCTTGTGTTGAACTTGATGGCAGAAGCATCTCGGATGGAGGGAAGAAGACTGGATTTGTATGACTGTGCTATGCAAGATGTAAAACATCAAGGTCTGTGCAATCTAGCATTGGTGGCTTTCTGTCTGAAAGGATTGTGATACTCTATTGTGGGGTAAAAGCTGTTACTCTATTTTGAAGTGATTTGAAGTAACCAGGAAGAAGAGAACAGTATTGGCAGCAGCTTCCTTTGCTTTGAGTACTACATCTGTGTATTCCTTAGAGAACTCATTAATCTTAAAGGCTGTGACAGCAGTAGCTGAAGTGCATACAGCAGTGGTACACCTCTAATTTGTGTTGCTACATTCACTCTTTTGGGATAATTGGTTCTGCTCCTTTCAGCGATGTGTGGGCACCCCAAGAGTGGAAGAATTCAACCTGAGAAGTAGGCTACTTAGCGTACAGGACTATGCCATTTGATAAAATAATAGACAATTGTCTGCTCTCTGATGGAAATACTTATTAAGATGAACTTTCTGTACTAAAAATTCAGCCTGTTTATAGAAAGGGAAGAATTATGCAATAAGATCCTGCTCACTACACTTTGTGATGGGGAACATCAAAATGTAAAAGGCAAAGTTATGAGTTACAGTATGATTTCTATTCAGTAATTATGAGTCTAGATGACTGCCTTGTGGCATCTGTGGTGGCTGTGAACCATCTATCTCCTCCATCCACTAACACTGTCTAATGCTACCTTTCCTCCTCACTGCTGTTTATTTGATTGCTCTTGGGCTTGCAGGGAAGAGCGATTCCATTAAAGTGTTTCATTGTCCCTTGTGAAGCAATTTTATAGACACAAAATACACTCCCCCACCAAAATTAGTAGCATTAACCATGGAAGTTGCTTAACTTGTTTGAAGTTTCAGAATGCAATCCAGAACAAAAATGTATCAGTGATGACATGTTCTATGCAGCCTGCTGCAGGTTGAGTGATTTGTGAATGTACTTGACTTATGCTATTTGAACTCTGCAAATGCTGGGAGCCACGGGAATTTTGGCTACCTCTGCTCTTGCCATATGCTTTGCTAGCATGATGCTTGCTCATAAGCTGATCAGGCTGTTTTGAAGGAGACGTAGTGCTGAGAGATCAAGAATTCACACTAATGTTTAATGCAAAACTGTCTTCAGAGTGATTTTGTATATGAGAGCAAAATAAATATAAAATGAAATAGATTCTACAACGTCTTTATGAATGGATGAAGAATGTGTTGTGAGCTTACTTGGATCATCTTGAGGAATGCTGTCAACCCCACCTACATCAGGTCATGAAGAAATACCAAGTAGATACTGGTCTTCAGATAGCCCGTTTCATGCAGAGGATAAAACTAGCTGGGGCAATTAGAATCTACAGTGCAAACACAATAGACAGTAGAACAAAGGCAGGAATACCTCCGATTCTGTCAAAGTTAGACTGGTATGGGGAGATTTTTTTTGCTTCAGAAAAAGATGGTCAGGCAAATGAGTTTGATGCAAAGAGGAATCTAGCTACTAAAAGTGTCTGTGTGTTTTTCTGTAGTGTTTCCACAGACCATTTGGCAAGCTCATTGGAATCGTATTGAATTGAGAATTACAGCACTTGGATATGGCATGTGATCTCTTTCTGCCCTTTGTTATTTATGGCCTGTACTCTGCCTCACCCAAAAACATACAAAGATTTGCTTACCTGAATTAGAATTTCATAAACAATGCTACAGTACTTGGATTGAAATTAGTTTGGTTGGGAAGAAGCATTATGTCCTTTTAGTCCAAGAGTTAACATAAGAGACAAAAGGGGGAGGAAGTGGTGGTTTTACAGAGGTGGGGGTGCAGACCAGAGTGGAGCTGGTTGGAAGGACTGTGTGGCAGTAAGTGGTTATCCTTTTTCATATTAAATTTATTGCATGCAGATGCAGTGTGTGTCACCTGATGCAATGCTAATGGCCAGAAGATAATCACCTCCTTTACATATATAGAAAGTTGATTTTTAAGGACAAGCTTGAAAGTTGGGCCCACAAGAACCTAAAGAGGTTCAGCAAGGCCAAGTGCAAGGTGTTGCACTGGGATCAAGGCAATCCTGGATGTGTATAGACAAAGAGAATATTATGACCACTTGTAGCTGCTTGTTCTGCCACATGGGAGGCTGAGGTTCCATCAGAGCAGAGGTTTCACTGAGGTTAGATTTTTACAGAAATATTAGTCTGTGCACCTTGTAGAATCTGCGGGAAAGCCGGGCTCATTTGTGTTGAGACAGATCTCCCGCACGGCTGTGAAAACAAGTACACAAATTCAGAGGAGCTAGATGTAAATCTGAAGTAACTGTCATGGAGATTGATGTTCTCTCTAGGAGCTAATCTTGATTTGCATCAGTGTAACTGTGACCAGAATCTCTCAGGGTTCATTTTTGCTAGATTTTAGTAGCTCTCTAAATTAATTGCTAATTAACTTGAGACAGTTGATTACAGCGGATGCTTCCCACATATTTCTTTTGTTTTACCATCATGGAACTTAAAGGCAGAGCTCTGCTAGATTAGAGTAGACCCTTCATATTCAGAACTCCTGCTTGCCAAAAGCTGTTTCTTTTGGTTAAGTGCTAACCTGCAGATTGCAATAAGGAGATGTTGTACCAAAGTACTGCAGCTCTCAGAAATCCTGACTTGTGTGTCTCTGGAGCATAAACATCAGAGACATCTTGTCTATGGTACTTAAAAGTGCAAGGGAGGGTTTAGAAGAGGGTCCTGCAAGGCTTTTCCAAACTTCCCTTGAAGGCTGGCCTGGCCAGTTTCTGCAGCAAGAGGTGCAATATGAGATGACTTGATGTAAATACAGTAGTCAATTTTGAGTGGATTCACATTGAGTTACCTGAGAAACAGCCTGAACTACCTTCCCTCAAAGCACTGCTCCCCTTATGTGCCAGAAAGGAGTTGAATATGTGCAACATTAATTTTATACGAAGTAGGTTGTAACATAAAGTATCTCATAGTAAAATCTTTTGCAGCATCCAATGCCATTGGGAGGGGAAGATAGAAGTGCTGCTCCTTTAAGGCCTGGCAGTATCAAGATGCTTGGAGATTCTGCTTCTCTCCTTTCCTCTTCAGATTTCATCCTTGATATTAAAAGGGCACACCTTGTTATATTTGTTATATATGGTTTAAGTCAAATTGGGATGCTGGAAGAATGAGATCTTTGTAAACCTACCAAGTATCTTGTTGTAGTTTGGTCAAGGAGATATTACGATAGCCTTACTTAATAACTAAATTCAGATTCTGCTCCAGCTTTGTACAGAATGGAGGCAGAGGAAGACAGTTAAAGCAAGCTAAGAACTTATATTACCCCTTAAGATGGTAAAAGAGCCTATGTTAGTGTTAAAAACAAAACTAAATTATGCTACTATTCAAAGAAGGTCCTTATTCTGAAAATAAACACTTTGTTAGGTCCCACAAAAACAAATGTCAAAGCAATGTGAATTTAAAATACTGTCCTTATCTTCACACTTACTTAACAGCTTTCCAGACTTTGGGCTGTACCTTGAAGTGAAATATTTCCTGGAGTTTGTAATTTGAACTGCGAAGACCTGGTCATACCAAAGCATGAACATGCAGAGAAGGTGTAAAAATACAATGAACTGATGATCGTCTTTCTTACCTGCATAAGAAGGAAGAGGCATCGTGCCAAGCAAATATGCGCATTAGATGACTAACAGAGCTCCCACACTGTCAGTGTAGGCAGGGAATATGCAATGCAGCCACATATGTGTCTCAGAACCATACTGAGTGCTTTTTATTCCTTATGTTTGGTTTTGTTTTTAAATAGGAGATCATATTCTTGAGCAGGATGTTTATCTCTGTGCACAGAAAACAATATTGGTTGTAGTTTTTAATATGTAAGGGAGTTTTCTAAATCACCAGCTGTTATATCTATTAAGAGCGACATTAGAATTTCAAGCAATTTGTACAAATGTTTGCTGGGACAGCTCTCTGTATCTTATATAACAATCTGAGTTGATTTGGTTTTTTAACTGCTGGAAGAAAGCTTCTGCTTTTTCAGTGGGAAAACTGTTGGAAAACTTAGTATTTAACTGTTCTTTTTGAGGCTTGATCTTTTTCTTTGATAAAATTTGAGATTTTGACAAAAACAGCATGCTGTAACAAAGGAATTGAATTCCATTTAATACTTTCTCGCCCATGGTTTTAAAATATGCATACTGATATGACTGAGCCAATTACATAGAGAAATTCTATAAACCCTGGTAAGGAAGATACATTTCCACATTGCATTTAAACTAACAGCAAGCTTCCATTAAAAATGGTCCCTTTTTTGTTCCTCCAACGATGACTAATCCACACTCCCAATTAACTGGTTTTCCATCAATTTTGAAAGCTGAGGCAGCAGCCCTATTGCTGCATGGAGGATGAATGGAGGGATGTGATGCAGTGAAGGAGAGTGAGTGGGATGAAGCATTTCTTTCTGAAGCAGTGTTAGGTTGGATCAGCTTAAGGTTAGTTTCGTGTTGCATTTAAGTGTTGGTTGTTTGCATGATGGTGTCATTTAAATTCCCCAGGGAATACTGAGGATGTGCTGAGCTAAGAACTCCATCAGTGTACAATGGTAGGCACCTCTGTAGTTAAATCTTTAAAATAAATAAAAATATAAGCACTCAAAGCCAGAGACAAAATTACAAACAGGTTCCAGTTTTGTCATCTGACCACCAAATGATCAAGTATTTGATGAAGAGATCTCGATTTGTTCCAAAAGCTACCATTTTTTCCTAGTTTTTATTATGCTTTTCATTCATCCCATAAGAATACACTGATTGAGAAAGCAGAATTCTACCACTTTGGAAGTAGAGAAAGTAGAGTAGAGAAAAGTAGAAATCTCTGCAGTTAATCCAAGACTTTCATTGACAGTGACAAAATCTGTTAGTATTCTTTTAGTGCTTAATAACGTTCTGCCTGATGACAAACTGATTTCTATGAGTTAAAGACAGGTAATCAAGGAAGCCAGCTTTTACTTAAAGCTGTTTAGTAGCCTGTGTAATAGTTTGGTCTCAGTTTCCTAGGTCCACATTTTAAAACCCTGCTTTTTCTTTCTCAGTTTCTATGAAAGCTGGCATCTGGATCTCATACCAGTTACTTCACTTTTACTCACAAAACATTGCTATTATTTGGACCAGCAGTTATAATGAGGAGTTAGGAATGGCTGGGATGAGAGCCTGCAAGTAGTCTGCATCCTATAAACTGCTCAGTACACTTAGCTGGTTAATTAAACTTAGTTTTCTGGTCCCAAATAAAACATACTTGCAAGCACTCTTCATTTTAATATTGTATGCCTGTTCATCTGTCCCAGGAGACTTGGCTCTGTCTTTGAATTGCTCCATTCTTGAAGTGGAGGAAGTGAGTGTAAGAGCCAAAGATCAGAAAGTGTGTGTCTTTATGTGGCTTTTTGGGAAACGCCTTGTACTCTTTCAAAAAACACTTGATTCTGTTGAAATATCTGTATGAAATAATAGTAATAAAAGCGTTCTCTTGTCTGATATGAGGTTGTAGATCAAGCAATCAACTCACAAAACAACATCGCTAAAGACTGCCTGAATGATGAGTTTGTTGGAATAGATTCTGTCCTTTCCAGAACAAGGGAAAAAGTGAACAGTAGTAATAAACCATTACATCGTTTTGTTCCACTCTCCGGATTTGTGTTTTGCGACGATGCTCCTGCACATTAGCCCTCTTTGCTGCTTTGTCAGCGCCCATGTAGTCACATGCATGATATTTGTTTGTGTCTAGGCAGATCGTGGCAGTTTTCAGCAAAAGTTAACATGGTAGCTTAAAAACAGGTGATCTCGATGGTACAGAGCACATGACACAGTCACTCCGGCTTCCTTGAAGCAGTATGAATGTGCTGCTGAGTGCTTGCTACCAGTAGTTCAGCAATTGCTTTTCGGTTTTCCATGGCATTCTCTAGAGATTTCACACAGAGCAAAATGATGCACTGAATTCTTCTTTTAACTCAGAGCCTGATTTTGCTGGCACTTATGCGCATAAGTAAGTGTTCCTGTGACTGCTTTTATCTGCTTGTGTCAGTGTAACAAAGGGCATGTAAGAGTTTTAAAAGCAAGGGTTTGGTTGTGCAGCTTACTGTTCCAGGTGACCAGCTGTCTGTAAAACTACTTAGCCATCATGGTTTTCTCATAGCCATGGGCACATAGCAGAACATTTCACCTATATAACTGCAAAGTAGGTATTAAATGCTACCAGATCTAAGTATCGTTTTCACATCAGTTACAATGGTAACTTCAAAATTTGCAAGGGATTTGAGAATTAGGTGATGTATATTTTCAGAGATGAACCAATTCCAAACCATCCTTGTTTTAGTAGTACTTTCTTCTGAGTGTTCACAGAATGATGGGATAAGTTAGGCAATAGACAGGCTTATTTCTTTCAACAGTTTAAGAAGACATTTCTAAGTTATGTGATAGGAGAAGAGGAAGCAGAAGATAAATGCTTGAATTCAGAGTTGATGAAGAGACAGGAGATTAGTGTGGATTCTGGCAAGGCATCTTCGCTGAAAGTTGACTATAACATTTGCAGGTTGTTTGGGAACAGTGAACTCTTTCTAGAAGCTGCAAGGATCTAGAGGTATAGGCCTTGTGTCTACAATCGCAGTGTTAATTCTTTGTTTGGTCTCTCTGGAAATACAAAGCAAACATTTTTATACCAACATTTGAAAATTGTGGTTATCTGCCAGCGTTAGGGGAAGGTCAAAGAATGGCATTTGGGACTGCTGCCATTGCAAACAGCCTTATGTTAAAAACTCATATTGGTGTGTAAGTTGGCTCATGCCAGCTGAACCACAATGACTACATTACAAATCCTTAGTCTGCTTTTGTAAAAGTGCTAAGCAGTTTTTCTTGAATTTTAGCAAAGTTTGTCTGCTTGCAATGAACTGAAAGCACACTGAATGCCCTTGCATTTAAATGAAGTAGTAGCTTTCTGTACTGGTTATAACTGTTCAGACAACAGGGCCCTTTGTGTGTCAAGACAGGATGACATAAAAAGAGCTGTGCAGAAAGGCTTAGCATTTTTCATTATATTGCTTTATAGATTTTAAGTGTAAAATTTGCCCATCAGCAGTCATGAAATCCAGTTACTTGTTGGTTCTGCACCTCACATAAAGGTTGTTGGATTAGAACGAGTGCATTTTTACAGAAGGCAAACTGACTTTTTACCCTGTCCAATAGTGATAGTCCAAGGGGGAATGGCTTTAAACTAAAAAAGCAGAAAACTGTGTTAGATGTTAGGCAGAAATTCTTTACTCGGAGGCTGATGGGGTACTGAAACGTTGCCTGGAGAAGCTGTGGATGCCTCATCCCTGGAGTTATTCAGGCCCTGGGCAGACTGATCTTGTGGTTGGCAAACCTGTCTACAGCTGAGGAATGGAGCTGGTTGATCTTTAAGATCTCTTCCTACCCAAGCCATTCTAAGCATGTTCTCAAGGAGACTGTGACTTACTAGTCTACTCAGTATCTTTTCAGTTTTGAGTAAGATAAACTGTGATTTCAACAGGACCTCTCTAGGACAGGTTAATTTGAGGATTTAGACCGTTTTTAGAATCCTGTACTTCAGGTGACATCCCAATTGGGCATTTTTTACTTATTTATTTTTATTTATTTTTTATTTATTTTTTACATAAGATGGAGAGCAACTGAAACATAAAACTAGTGGGGTATTTGGTGCTTTTGTGAAACTAGAACATCAGTGTGGATGTGGATGCAATTCTCAGTGAGTTCTCAAGGTGTTCGTCATAGATATTTGTAATATTACTCCTCCTGTGATTCATCCTTGAAAACAGCACAAGTTGTTATTCTCTGTTAAGATAAGTCTTATAAAAGTCTAAAGAGATACTAAAGAGACGTGATCGATTTTTATTTTGAGTTGAATGTCTGGTTGATTTCTTTTTATTTTTTTGAAATCTTGAACCTAATCTTAAATTCCTTTATCAAAACTGAATACAATGCTGTATGTTTTTTTGCTGTTCACAAAACTGTGTGTAGTCAAAACATAAAAATGCATGACATTATTTGCTGTAACGTGAGCTTGTCATAATTTAAGTTCCATTTTGAATGCTGTTATGATTTGAAACATAGCACAGATAAATTGTTTTTTGCCTACAAGATGCATGCTTAACTTATTTAAATATGAGTGGTCAAATCCACCAAAAATGCAAAATCAATGAGCCATTTTTCATCTTCAAGTTCTAGAATAATTTTTCCTTTTGAATTTATAAATGACTATGTTGTATTTTGAAAATCATAAAATCTGCTTTTTTTTTTTTTTTTTTTTTCCTTTTCACATTTTCCCCTGACTTAGCCACCTTGCTTCAGAAAAGTAAATTATGTCCCTATAATTGGTTTTAAGAATAGTGATAGGACTTAGGGGGAATGGTTTTAAACTAAGGTGGCAAGATTTAGATTATATGTTAGGAGGAAGTTTTTCACTCAGAGACACACTGGAACAGGTTGCCCAAGGAGGCTGTAGATGCCCCATCCCTGGAGGCATTCAAGGCCAGGCTGAATGTGGCTCTGGGCAGCCTGGTCTGGTGGTTAGTGACCCTGCACATAGCAGGGGGAGTGAAACCGGATGATTGTTGTGGTCCTCTTCAACCCAGGCCATTCTATGATTCTATGATCGTTAAAGCTTTCTCACATAAATTTTCTAGATGTACAATGCAGGGATATTTCATCAAACATGAAATGCCAGGGCAATTGTGTCATGTTCTGTTAATTTTATAAATCCCTCTTTTTTACCACCATTGCTGGGGTGCCACCAGTAGCTATACCAGGTATGTTGACAATTGTTTAAGAAAATTACTTTAATGTAATTTTTACTGCTTCATGCAAATCAAGAGATGTATTTGTGTCTTTTAATATGTAGAGTGGAATGATATGAAGATGGTAACAAAAATGATGACAAATATTCAAAAGGTGATTTGTAAAGAAAAACTCACCAATATGGATGCCTTTCCAAGGAAACACTGGGGCAACCTCCACCAAGGAGCAATCTCCAAGAGATGCTGCCTTAGTGGTGGTCAGCCCTTAAATAAAGTCTAGAGGAGGTGGAGTCCAGCTCCACCCCTTCCAGGAGCACAGCTAAATTACTCTCACCTGTGCTCCCACAGCTGACCCGACACTTGCCTCAGCTGATTAATCAGAGTTTCAGGCTGTGATTACCAATTTCCCATACATAATGTCACCAAAAATGCCATTTCTTCAGTGACAATATCTCATAATCAATGTCTCTAATCACAATGGCAAGTTGACCTATGTCTGTGCTATCAGAACTTCCATCTATTACCAAAGCATAACATTTGAAATTAGCAGCTTTACTCTCCACATTTGTTTTGCTAGATTTTCCTGTTTCTTCATTTCACGTGGCTACAGTCTGGTGAGACAAACTGATTTTAGAAAAATCCATTAATCAGGACACATTATAGCTGCCATGCTTTTCAAATATTGCTTAATAAACTCACTGTCAGTAAATGGTTTCTGATTGGTTTGCAGTCAGATTTGCCACCACGTTTCCAGCTTTTGTAACAGTGTCTGCTTGACTTTTAACGTTTTACAAAAGATTTTGTTGAGATGACAGATGTTTTTTCAGTTTCACTATTTTGTCTTTACAAAGCATTCCTTGATATGAACCAAATTTGGCAGCATGTTTTTTGGAGATAACGTCTTTTCAAATTGTAATCTTTGAAACTGACAGAGTTTCCTTACAAATTAACCATGGTTCCATATTATTTGTTTTGACAAAAAAGTACTCATCTGTCCATTTTTCACTGAACACTCTTCCTTTATCCAGGATCTTTCTTTTTTCTGGATTCCCTTTTCTTTTGAGTTGCCATGAAATAGGTTGAAATATTACTATTGGCAATCACTGCATTTTCTTGACAGGCTGTACAAGCTCATGCCGTGCATAATACACACAGAGTTCAATGTGACTGAGCACTTGATGAGCACGAGAGGCAGAGTCTGCACTGCACTGTGCCCTCCCCATGCCCTGGTTCCAGCATACACAGTGCTGATCACACATCAGTGATTTGGTTGTTGCTGAGCAATGGGTACATACCCAGTGCAAAGCCACTGCCTGGATAACACAGGGCAGGAGAGAGCCACATTGTGAGCTGTGCCAGGCTGCTTGCAGGCCACAGGACAGACATGTATCGTATACAGCTTTAGAAGTAAATGGCAAACTATATAAGCCTTAGAAGCAAAGCACTGTATCTTCTGAACAAAAAGTACAATTCTGGCCATTCTCTTATTAGATCTTGTAAAGAATGAAAAGATCCTTGTAGTTTAATAGTGGTGAGTTTCTTACAACATGCATATATGATCCTGTTCACCCATGGTTTTTGCTGTGCTTTTAGTGACATATTGTGACATGAAGTCTCAGAGGCTGTGATGCACTAATTTTTTTGTTCAGTTAAGCCCCATGTGTGGCAAGAATAATACATGCAACAGTCCTTAACAGTTAAGTCATGGAGCTCTCTGTCTTGTACTCAGAGATCTGAAAAAAAAAAAAGGTCTCTTTTTTTTTACTTGTGTAAAAAAAACGGGATGATTCTTGAGCATCTGGTAGTATTAAAGCTTAGATTTTTCACTTGTTTTTTAGGTTTCTAAGAGCATAAAGAGCATAAACGGTAATCTCAGAGGACTATCTGTCCAGGAGCAGACATTGGAACTGAGATACTGTGTGACTAAAAGGACTGAGTGTGTGTCATATGGTAAATAAGGCAAGGAAGATCAGATTATATCATACTGTCACTTTAGTATAGATAAAAATTGTCATACACTCAAAACTTGTCCTAATCTTGGAGAATGAAGAGAACAAGAAACAAAAACCTCGTGGCAAATGGTAAATGCTTTGTGAGACCCAGTTAGCATGAAGGATATGATTTTGCTAGATCTTTTCATTATGGTTTTTTGGTTGTTTTTTTTTTTTTAGTGTAGCTGTGGATCTCATGTTATACAGTGGTTCCATTTGTGATTTGTTCAACTTGATGTCTATGAACCTCGTTTTAACTAAAATTTCTAAAGACTAAAGGATTGAGCTTTTATTGGTGATAAACAGTAAGGAGTTAGCTGTTGGATTTTTATTTTTTTTAGTGTGTTAGGCCAGTGGGTGTCTTCTGGTTATCGTGGACTTAATTCTAAACATATTCTGTCCCCTAGCTACAAAGTGTTTGCTTTCTGCATAATAAAGGCTCTTATACAAAGGCTGGACTTCCAGTCAGGAATTTGTAGCAGCTAAAACTTTATTGGTTAGAAAGCTGTTCTATTTACTTTCTTGTTTTAGTATAAGAATGCCTTGGTGCTGTGCTGGTCCAGCCTTCCATACCATCTTGTAAGTATACATGTCTTGCAGATTATTGCCATCCATTGCTGTTTTTATGGTACAGAAAACAGTTCAGGTGGTGTGGGTGAGCCTTTCAAATCAACTTCGCACTGTGACTGAAGGCTCAGCTTGTGGAAAGAAGATACTAGAAGCCTTTACTGGGAAGCATTTGAAGAAAAACATGTTCTAGATGTGAATGGGTTAATTCTACCTACTGTATTTCAGAAATGCTTCTTAATATGACCTATTCCTATTTATGTAAGCATCACAAGAAGGTTTGGGCACCCTGCAAATGTTTCTGCTTTGTGTTCCCATTCTGTTTACAGATTAGATACCAGCAGTCAGCTTTGACTAGCTGATGGACAATGCTTGCTGCTTATTTGATAGCAGAAAGGATATGCTTTCCTTTCTGTAAGGTTACAGTTATGCTAGTGTTCTTTGTAGCATTTGTGTTATACAAACCTTCTTCAGGTCCTGTGGGGCCAAGTAAGTGGAAATCTCATTTTCTTAGGACTTGTTCACACATACAGTAAATTGCAAACGTGTATTTATTTACAAAATTAATATGGAGCTTCACTTTTCCCCCTTGTTTTCACTTAGGCTTTTGCACTGCCCTAGAAGAAGTGTTCCCCTCTTCTCATTTTCTCTGAATGCTGCTTAGCATAAATATCATGTATTCATGCACATAACCTGCAAGTTTTTAATCAATCAACAAGATTATTAATTCAGTGGTTATACTGGCTTCCTCTTTATATGTGGGCAATACAAAGGAAAGGTTTTTTTCAAACTGAGTTTTGTTTTCTTTACAGATTAAGGTGTGGGTAGTTCTGCCTTGCAGAAAAGCTTAGCCTGGAAAAACCTGATGTGGGCTGGAAGAAAAAAGATTGACAGTTGCTTATTATATGACATGAAGGTGAACTTGTTCCAACAAAAAATGTATAAGCTCTGCAGCTTAATGTGAGCTGGAGGTCATGTACATGCCTACATGTTAACGTAATATTCTCAGCCTGGAAGCATTGGTTAAGTACTGTGGGGAAACAAAGTAAGAATTGGTAGAATTGATCATGTAGGCTATCTCTGGTAAGCATGTTTGCTGAGAAGGTTCTCTGAAGCTGTTTCAGAGGTAGCTGAGTACACGAGCTTTGACACGAGAGGTGAAGACAGTGATAAAGTATCAATGATAGCAATTTGAGTGACAGCTCAGGAAATGGTGTATGAAATGCAACATGTCTTTAAAGTTGTCAGAAGAAGCTTTTGAGTAAATGTTTTTGATTTTCTAATTATTATCATAGGGCTATAGACTAACCTTATACTTCTGGTTTGGCTAATAAATTGATACCATTCTGCCTGCTCACAAACAAGCAAATGAACTTTCACACTGAAGAAAATGCTGTCTAGAATGCAGCTGCAAGTTCCCCGTATGGAGTGGTTTAAGGAGTAGTCATTTTGAATGACTAGAAGGCTATTTATTTCACAGAAGTGTCTCAATGCTTTATTTTGCAGCTCCTATCTAACACTGCACATTTCTTCTTGATGCACTGAGTAAAATTGGGTGGTGTTCCTGGAGACTTAAAAAGCTTTCTTGTGTTGCTGTGCTGTAGTACAGAGAGAAAAGAGAATGCAGATAAAGGGGATGTCGTCAATCTATGGAAACAGGCAAAATTAAGCATCCTGACTTGGAAAGAGCATGCACTTAAGGTGCATGAGGTCTTTGAGTTCAGTCTTTTTTAAAGCAAGTTTCTTCTGCAGAGTGTATGCAAAACTCAACATGGAACAAAATGAAACTGATGAAAATCTCTTTCTATCTCTGATTCAAAGAGATGGTGAAAACAAGACAGTTTGCAGTGCCAAGATGCACCACATCTAAAGGTTTGCATATTCAAGGGCACTGATTTCAACAGTTAAATTTAAAATCAGTCTATTCTTGACAAGTATCAGTTTGGTAAATTACTATGTGCTAGTTTTAGTTCTGTGCTCCTTATCTCTTTGGTACGGTTTATCTCAGTATTACATAAGGAAGTTTGCCTTCAAGGAGCTTCTCTGTGAAAGTTATAGACTTTCTGCAGTATGTGAGAGCGTAATTGTGGGCTAGGTTATAATCCATATTTCTTTTGTTGATGTGTTGCACTAATAATCCTGATGACATCAGAGAGATTTCTCACAAGAATAGTGGAGAATAAGGAAGCCTTAGTTTGACACTCTTTGGTTTATACTGCTTCTGCTTGAAAAGTAAAATATAGTAACAGACTCCTAGTGGAAAGAATGCTGTCCTGGGAACATAGTTGTTTTCCTTAGTATGTGATTGGACAAGTTTAGAGACACTATACAATTAAAATTGTGCTTTCATTACATGGACGTTCTGTGATACCTTTGCATTTCTAAACAGTAGTCAGTATTTCTGATGAATACTTATTCAGCAAGAGATTTATGGCTATTGTTTGTATAGTAATATAAACAGAGTTTAACTAATCATATGCAAATAGAATGATGAAAAACCCACCCTATCTTTTTTCTTGTGTGCTGGATTGTGTTTCTTCCTGTTCTGTTACAAATCATGAAGAAGCAGAATTCACAGCACAGCAGGTAAAAGGGTTGAAAATCCCAGTTGTAACAAGGAGCATCAAAAGAAATTTAGCTATGGTTGGCAAGTTGTATGGGAGATTGGTAATCACAGTGTGAACCACTGATTAATCAGCTGAGGCAAGTGTGGGGTCAGCTGTGGGAGCACAGGTGAAAGTTATGTAGCTGTGCTCCCTGGAGGGGTGGAGTTCGACTCCACCTCCTCTGAGACCTCATTTAAGGGCTGACCCTCACTGAGGCAGCATCTCTTGGAGGTTGCTTGCCAGGGAGGATTGCCTCAGCTCTGGTGAGTTCCCTTTTCCTTATACCTACTGTATTTCCATCATTTTCCTTGTAATTGCCATTCTTGTTAGTACTGGTATAGTTACTGCCAATACAGCAAGTTCAATGTTTACCAATTGATTAATTGCATAAATATCTGCATTAAAATTGTGCTTCTGTGAAGGTCTTGAAACAAAAGCAGTGACTTGGAAGATAGTATTTGAAAAACACTATTGTGGGGCATATCTTTATGAAGGGTTAGACAGGTTCTTAAGCTTTTGCTGGATAGGTGACAGGTGAACTGTCTTTATGTTCTTTCTTGTTTTGTCCCATGTATCAAATTGTTTTCTGCTATATACCATGCAGGGGGTATAGCTGATAAGCTGACATTTGTAACTTACTGAGACTTATACCTGCTAAGACTCATTAGCCCATCAAAACAGATACAATAATCAGGAATATGATTTTGTTATATATATAATACTTCCCCACTTAGAACCTTGTCTTATGATGTCTGTGCAAAACCTAAACATTCCTTTAATTCGCAGTCTGGAATGCTGGACTCCCAGACTGTCCAGTATGTAGATGCTGATGCGTTCATGGCTGCACATGATTCTTTAATTGTCAGAGACAACGTGGACATGCATTTGTGTGCTGTATTTGCAAACAATTCAAGAAAGCAAGAACATATGGTCATCAGTAGCTTGAAAAGCCTGCCAACATTTGTTTGAAGAGCAACTGTGCAGTCTTTTCTCGTTGTCTTTCAGTGTGAAATAGACGCAGTGCTTTTAAGCTATTTTTGAAAAATGGAGCTTAGGCCTTGCTTTAGAAAAAGGATTCAAATTGCATGAGATCCTGCCTCAGCAGAGCTAAGCCCTGTCTAGGTGAACTGAGGATTTGGGGAATTTTCTAGACCCATAGAAAATCTGATTTATTGATGTTCTTAGTCGTTTAGGGGGTAGTGCTCAGTATCAGATTTCCCAGTCCAAAAAATAAATCAAAATCTAGAGTTTCTAGAGTTTTGCCTTTGAAAACTTCTGTGAAGAGTTCACAGTAGCAGTTGGGAAATGACAGCCATAGAGAAAGCCAAATTAGATCACCTCGTGCTTCAGAGTTTGGGTCCTAATCTGTAGATTGAGAGCTTCCAGAAGAAAGGCAGGGAAGACTCTACCGTAATCTACCGAGATTACTGAGGTATGTAATCTCCAAGAGGAAGGAAGTTTCCAGTGTACTGCGCCCCTTGCATATGCTGCCTTGTTTGATTTGAACTACTGCCAGCTGCTGTTTTTAGTCTCCCCTTAGTCCTTATGCCAGGCTTCAACACTTTTCCTCCTATGCGCTTCTCCTCTACAGCCTTGTATTCATTTTCCCTTTCTCATCTCTTTTTTCATCATGTTCTCATTTCCATTATTCCCAAACATTTTCAGCCTTTCTTTTGTCCATGCCTTCACCTTTACTTTATCTTTTTCTTGTTGATGCTAGTCTGTTGTTTAGCTTGACTTTCATCTTTTAAGTTACCTGGTGGAGAGTGTTTTTGCAGGACCTGGATTAGCATCATAAACAGACATTCTAGAGGCCAAAAATACTAATGGGCCTGTTTCAGTAATCTGAGACCTAAAACAGTGCTGTATTTATTGGATCTGGCATATTGTTACATATCAGTTTTTTCATGTGCCTCACTCTGGCACAATCTGGGTTGAAGACTTGTCTGAAAGGCAGATTGGTCACCTGGTGTGCATTAAGCCCATCTCATATGCAGATCAGATACCGATGTATTGCAAAGTTGCACATATGGATGCTAGGTGGTCTTCCACAGAGGTAGACCCTCCACGATTTTTGCAAGCTAGCTAGACATGCTGATTAACTACATGTGTTTTCAAGGTGTTCCTGCATTCAAAAACAAGCTTACTTGTTGCACTGTAAGAGTTCCTTCATAGTATCTTAAACTTCTACCACTGATTCATTGTAAGCAGTCAGAAGCCAGTTTGTAATCAAAGAAAGAGCATCTATTCTGCTTTTTTCATCAGTTCATGAAGTCAGCTTTCTCTTGTCCCTTTTGCAGCACTCTGATGTTGAAAAGCCCAGTCCTTCTGAAATCATGCTTTCTAGACCTCTGTCTTACCAGTTTTTAGATTGAGTTTTCTTGTCTTGTTTATGCTTGCTGATAGCATCTCTATAGTTAACAAGGAGAAAAGCAAGAAAACTCACTGAGAAGTTTTCCAATAAGGTTAACATTAAGAAGAGAGTGGGAAGGAAATACCATCCTCAAGAATCAGAGGTATTAATGATGGAATGATTTTTTTTTTCATTGTGTCACTGTTCTCTCTGAAAAAAGAAGCCTTGGGAGCCTGAGGCTTCCTTTGTCTCTTTTGCATCTTCTTATCTCTTTCCTCCCACTTGTGATCTCTGATCTTTGTTAATCTTAACTTGCTTTATATGTTCTCTGAGAAAATTTCTTACAGGAAAGGGGAGGGACTGCAAGGACTAAAGTTAGTGAAGCTGAAGGAGAGCTGGTGTTGAGTCATGCATCAGCTCTCCAGAAGCAATGAGGAGCAGTCTCCCAGCCTCGCTGCCTGAGAAGTGTCGTCAAAGTAGGGGTGGTTGTGGCATGGTCTCACTTGGTAGTTTTCAGTTGCAGTAGATTTCCAGCTGTAGTATGACCCATCTGGGAATCTAGTTGAGTTGGACCTGTCAGTTACCCATAGCCATTTAAGCACAAAATATGCCTGCTGGGAGAGGCAAGGCTGTTTTGTAAAAAGCACCTTATTCAAGCGTGTTACTGAGGGAATGAACAGGAAAGAGTCTGTATGGTGAGCTGTGGTTTGGCTTTGTGTATTTCTCATACTTATTTTCCTGCATAAATCAATGGCACTTTAATTTCACAAACAAAACTACCAGCTAATTGGATCCATCCACCAGCTTAAGGAATTGGAAACCTAGTAAACTAGGTTTCTTCTCATATGCCTTGCCATTATAGCATTCTGATTGGCATCTAAGCTTTAAATGCTCAATACTCTTCATGTTTTGTGTTGCATTCTATTCTTTACAATTAAATCTCTGAAATTGCACTCACAGCTACAAAATGTACTTGTATAGGGCCGTTAGACCATTTTCACCGTGGGATCTGAATGCCTCTTCAGTGTAGGCTGTTTGTCTTCATGTGTGCTGTGCCCCATGCTGTGGTAGCAAGCTGCCTGGGTATTACCATGTTGCAGTTCTTACTCTGCCCTCACCAAAGAGGGTGAGCGTTTATGAGGCGTCCTTCATAACGTGAATCTGGCATTGCCTTATTTTCAGCTGGTAAGCTAAAAGAACATGCTTCTTAAAAGAAAAAGCAGTTTCACCTAAAAGCAAATGCCCAAAAGGAATTTTTAGTCCTGACAGGAGAGGCCATTTGCTGTTGATGATTGCCATCATGGCACGCTTCAAGTGAGAACAAACATACTACTTCCTTCCAGTACACACAGACCTTTTTCCTAACAGATTTATTCATTAAGCATATGCTCAAAGACTACAGCTATTGCCACATTTAAATAGAACAGTTTTTTCATTGCTTTTCTTAGATACAGTGCCACAGTGTTATTATTTAGTTAACTAACAAATTCTATTAAAGCTCTTTTCTGCTCCAGCTTTTATATCACAATAGAGTGGTAAATAATGGGTGTTTGAGACTGACCTTCAAATGAAATGATGGTCTAATTTGCTACTTTGCGAAGCTTTCAGGAGTTTAGGTGCCTTTGCCTTCTCTATATTTATCTTAAAATAAATAAATAATAACAATAAAAAAGGCCTTTTACCTCTGAGCCTGGACTGACTGAGGTGACAGAGCTGCAGGACTTGCCCCTGACTTCCTTTCAAAGGCAGTGATCTTGCTGAAATGGGTAAAAAGAACAACCACAGAAGAATCATCTATCCAGTTTGACTGGCTTTCATGAAGAAGGGAGATGCTCCTGAAAGACATTAAGTGACTTGCATTTTTATTGCTTGTTATTGTGTAGGGGCTCTCAAAATGGCTCCCTTAGCAACCTGTGCTGCCTTTTACTGCTGCGTGCTTTCTGATACTGTCAGGTTCTGAATCTCTGTGGCCAGGACACAGGAGATTGTAACATTTTCCATGGGTGTGCAGCAGCTCTTAGGTGAGGCTTCCTTTGTTCTTGAGGTTTTTCTGAGTGCTACTAAACTGCTATTCCTAGTGGAGATGTGTGAATTTGGTGATTTTAAGGCTTTTCAATTGGCAAGATTATTTCAAGATCTGTAAATGTAAAAGGTAAGTACATTGACTGCAATGTTATAATTACACACATTACCCCCTCCATTCTCCATAAATAAAAAAATAAATGTAGAAGTTGATCTTGATTAATTTCATTTATTGTATCTGCTGTAGATCACAGCACTTCTGCCTGAGCCAGTCATAAAATCTTTCTTTAAGCTCTTTAAGCTTTCTTGTGCATTCTGCTTATGATGTTCCCAGTGTAATTAATGCCATCTTCAGTAAAAGTGGTGGAGAAAGTGTGTTCTGCATTTTTGTTACCAGGAGTTGAGAGTTTCAAGGGGGGGAAAAAAAGAGAATCTTTGAGTAGAATCTGACTCCTGTAGAAAAAAAGACAGAGTTGGTGTGGAAAGTTCTGCATTTCTCCTCAAAGCTATGAATTCTGAGGCTGCTTAGTACAGATTTCACTACTTTCTGTGGAACAAAAGTTTGCATCTGAGTGTGAGAGGAGACTTGGTATGTAGAATTTGTCATCTGTTAATGCAGACGAAGTGCTCTGAACAGAATAGTAGAAATACAGTAGCGTGGATGAGAGGTATCGTTGACACAAACCAGCAGCCACACTCCATAGAGTGCACTATGGAAGGTGATTGACTATATGCACTTAAAAATAGATTAAATCCATGTTCTTAGGAGCATCACAGAAAGTTGGCACAGTGCTTTCAGCATTGGAACTAAACAGTGGGATGACATGGACTCTATTAGGATAAACTTGTTGCATTTGTGATGATCTCTATTATAAATGATATGAAATCAGGAGCTCCTGAAAAATATAAAAATGTTCTAATCAGGGCATCAAAAAACAAGGTTTTTGGACAGCTCAAATTTGTGTCGTATAGATGAGGCTGTAAAATGACTTGCTGTCCTTCCATCTTCAGGATAAGGAAATGGTGTGAGACCTTTGATACCTGTGGCAGTGTGAGATTTTAACAGCATACCTTCTTGGCAGCTCTGCCTCCCACAGAAACATCAGGCATGTTTCCTGCTTCTGTAGGACATCTAATCACATTCAAATCCTCTTCAGAATGATCAAGGTAACTAAGAGCATGTCCACACTGATTTTGTACAGAACATAACTCTGTAGGCTGGCTGATACCAGCTGGAAGCAGACACACAGTGTTGATGCAGGACCTAGATCTGAAATGATGTCTTCACATAGCTTTGCTAACAATCTTGTTGGACATACTGGTTAATGTCAGCTGTTGCTAAGATAACTTGGCATGAGATAGTGGCATGTAGGGGGTAGCCATCTTCTTGGATCAAGCAAAACCTTGGGACGCAGGCACCTGCAAGTGTTTCACTGCTTTAACTTGTTTTGTGGAGAGACAGAAGCTCTTGACTACAGACAAGTGGTGCAAAAATTCTCCCAGAATAATTGCAAAACTTATCATAAGCATGTGCTTTTTTTCTCACCTACTCTGACATAGATCTATAATAACTTGTGCCTGTCTGCTTATGTATCTAGACAAAACATTGCCCTGTGCACGTTTCCATCTTAGGAAAGATGAAAAGGCAAACTGTTGGGGTTTTCTGTGGTTTGTTTTTTTTTTAGCTACTTAAAGCTTTGCATCTATGTTGATGAGCACTACACACACACACACACACTCTTGTAGATTGGATTTAAATAAACATGGTGAACTACTACCTGCTTCTAGGAGTAGTCTTGGGTTTTGTGCTGTAATGTGGTTAGCTACGAGAAGTTAACAGGATTATTATGCATCTCACAGTGTCCTTGAAGATTCTGTAATTACAGATGTAGGAGAATACTGAACTGGAATCAGTAGCATTTTATTTTGTAGGCTTTGCGTTTGTGCCTATAATGGAGTAGCTTTGGGTGGTAATAGAGATAAAATTAAATGTGGACATCCTGTTTCTATCTGTTTACACTCTTATCTAACCAACTGGTTATTCTGGAACCTAAATGATAATACCTGAATGATAGAATTGTTTCTCGAGGAAGCTAACCAGTTCAAGCATAGCCTTTTAAAATACATGAAAGAAAGTGAAGTGCTTATACTTGCAGTAGTACCCTTGAGGCTTGAGGCGCATATGAGGTTTGTGACTGAAGACAATTGTTAAGACTGTTCTTGATGCAATTTTCTTTGCTAGGGAATAGTATGTCATTGGAATAAATGTTGAATGTGTAGTGGCTTTCCTAAATGTTTTTGCTGAAGGCTCCAGGGCATAAGATTTCAGTCACTTAGTAAGGCTGTATGTGGCCCATGTGCTGGACATGCCTGCTGTAGTTAATGGTGTGAAAGTGATCATTTGGATTTGAACAGGGAGAGTTGATTTTCCTGCCTCAAAAGAGGATTAAACACTTTACAGCAAAATCTTCATTTTTCTTGCTCTGTTGATAGTTCTTCCCAGCTATATTGCCTATGCAAGGCTGAACCATCATCAGTCAAAGCAGTAGTTCTTTAACTGTGGAATTACAGAGCTGCTATGTGAATTCCAATTTTTGCTGTTAAATGGTGTTTTCTGGCTGGGACACCAACTCAGCTGAAAGTCAACTTGCAATGTGCTTGTGAAAAACACGCCCCACCCCCCACCCCACCCCCAAAATAAATAAATAAATTATTACTAGGCACTTGAAAAACTTTGACAGAAGAAAACAGCATAACAAAGAAATGTTTTTTTATACATATTTCAAAAATGATGTCAATTGTTCAGTAGTAATCAGAAGGAACTTCTATAGAGGGGTTAATAGGAAAAAAGGTTATACAGAAAATAAGAACTGACAAAAGAAGCTTTGAATAGAGCCCTGATTGAAAGATAGCAAATGCTAATTATGTGTGGGCGTGATGGAAGTTAATATTCACAGCCTCTGCCCACCAAGGGTCTGCATTCACTTTTCAAGTGCAGTAATTTGACGCTATTTAATATTTTAATTGTTTTGAACCAAACACTCCTCTAGGAGCCCTGGCTGCCATGAGAAATAGTGTATCTTTTAACTTGACAGGTTTCCCAGGAGAAAAGGACGCTACATAACAACACATCCTTTCTTTCAGACCTGTAAGCATTAATAGATCTTTCAGTAATAAACCTCTTGTGTATTTGATTTAATAGTAGGAGTGTAAGATTTATGTGAGGGCAAGGGCATAACTAACTTTCCATTAGAAATTCAGGGCAACTCCCCCACTATTAGTAGAAGCATGGTGATTTATATGCAGTATTGGAGGAAAATGAGACCCGAGCAGATGGTGCAGTAGCTATCATATACTTTCCATTTGGTTCCTCTATTTAACAATCTCTTATTATTTCTGATGGTTCCTACTGTTTCATCTTTACTGAACTGAGAGGTCTACCTTTCTAGAGCAAACAGCTGATGATTTTACTTTCCTCTCAGTCCTGTGTAAGAAGGGCTTACACCTGAGCTAGACTCTTGCCAGCAAAGGGTGTTGTGAGCTGATTTGCCTTTTCAACTTTCCTATAAATGATTACAGACTAGAGATGGAGTGAGATGATCAAGAATTACCAGATGATAAATTTATCATACTAGATGGTCTTGTATTAAGCAGCCAGTATTGTTGTGCAGGGCTCCATGTCTGGGAAGAGCGCTATTAAGAGTATCTGGTTTTACTTAGGCTGGAAGAGTTTGGCAGCAGCCCAAACAAGGTTTCTGAGTCTCACCCTTCCAGTGCAACAGTCTCTGATGACAGGCTGCATCCTTCCCCCTTCAGCAACGACTTCATAGACCAGAAAAACTCTTTAATTTATTTGGAACAACTGACTTACAGAAGCAAGGAACATTTTTCAGTTTTGCTTTTCTCTTTCATGTATTTCTTTTCCCCTCTGTCATATTTTTTCATGAACTATTTCTTGAACCAAATGATGAGCTCAAGAGATGAACTTAGGGAAGAGTTCACACAGAAAGGCATATTGAAAAGATGTCACTAAACTCTTTGCACTTTCTAGACTTGTTTTGTCTTTGCACTTTCAGGCCTGTGGAACACAAGTAAACCTTCAAGTGAATAAGCTTGTATCAGAAGAATTACTGAGAAAAGGGTACAAACGTTCACAAGGAGACTATTTATGAGAAGTGAAAAACAGTCTTATTTTCTCAAGTGCTAGGTCTACCTTTGAAAACAAAATTATCTAGTTCTTAATTTTTCTACTGGATATGAGCAGTAAGAGTAGTCTAAGAATCATAGAATTATATCATAGAATGGCTTGGGTTGGAAGGGACCTCAAAGATAATCTCATTCTAACACCCCTGCCATGGGCAGGGTTGCCTGCCACTAAATCAGGCACTAGATCAGATTTCCCAGGGCACCATGTAGCCTGGTTTTGAACACCTCTGGGAATGGGACATCTGCAGTCTCTCTGGGTAGTCTTTTTTCAGCACCTCACCACCGTCTCTGTGAAAAATTTCCCCAACATGTAATCTAAATCTTCTCTCCTGTAGTTTAAAACCATTTTCCCTTGTCATATTGCTTTCTATCCTTGTAAAAAGTTGATTCCCTTCCTTTTTATAGCTCCCTTTAAATATTGAAAGGCTGTAATTGAGGTCTCCTTGAGACCTTCTCTTCTCTACATGGAATAAGCTAAGTTCCCTCAGTCTGTCTTCATAGGTGAAGTGTTCCAGCCCTCTGAATATCACCGTGTGCTTCCTCTGGATCCTCTCCAAAAGCTTGACATCTTTCCTGAGTTGTGATCCCCAGGCCTGGATGCAGTGCTCCAGGTGGTGCTTCACAGTTATCCTGGCTTAGTCTGAAAGTCAGTTTCAGAGGTGCTTTTTTGGAACAACTTTTCAAACTGGGAATCTTCTGGGATTTTTTTTTTTTTTTCTGTGTGACATTAAAAGTTGAAGCATTTAAAAATCTGATTAAATTATTATGGAAATAATATTTCTTTAAATTTGTCTATTCAGCTGTACTGACTAACATAGTAGACACCTATACCCAACATAGCAATGATAAACAGGTATCTCTTTTTCACTCTGAAATTTATCAGATAGTAAGTGATGTTGACTCCTGTTGTAGCTTTCATAGAAATCAATCATAAGAAAGTGGCTAAGATATTTTTTTCAAATTATTCAGTTTAAAGAAGGAATTGGGGCTGATTGACATTTCCACTGCAGCAACTCAGCTAAAGATAACCTTCAGAGCTGGGATCTATCCAGAAGGTATTGGCACTTGTCATTGTGGCAGTTCACTGTGACAGCCAGGCAATTGCTTCTCAGTGTCTGTTGAACTGTTGAGAAAAATGATCACAGCCATCTTGAAAACTCTTTTAAGTCAGTGAAAAGAAGGAAAGCCGTAAGTTTGATATGAAGCCCCAGATTAACAGAACAAGTCAAAAGGGGCATTTAATCAGTGTGCGATTGAGAATCAGATGAGATCTGCTGTTTGTTCACTGGCCAGTCTCTTGCAGAAGAAGAGAGGGAGGCAGTTTATCTCGCGATCTGATGTTTCTCTTTTCCATCCCTCTCTAACAGTTTGTAGGCTTGCTCTTATACATGACCCTGCAGTATCATAATAATGATCCTGGGTGAACATGAACATTTTTTTCTTGCTTAACCTCTTTTTTTTCTCCTCCCACCCATCCCAGATGAAGTGGCAGGTGGACTGAGTGGGAGCAGTGTGAAAATGAATGCAGAGAAAATGTGTGACTCAACAGTTCAGCAGGGAGCTGCTGAGTGGAAAGGCAACTATTCTCCTTGCATACTCTGGTAGCGGGTTCCTGTTCTTTCAGAGATGAGAATAGGCCACTTATGGATGGAGCTTTACAGCTCACTAGCAGGGAAAAGGGCTGTGTATTCTTTTAGCAGAACTTAAGTCAAGTAGAGAAGAAATTTGTCTATAAGTCATTTAAAAAACCTTACCAGTGAAAGGGGAGAGGTAGTGGACTAGAAATACATAGAACTCAGTTTGCTGCCTGGTTTGATTGCTTTTCTGTTTGACTTTCCTCCTTGTTTTCTTTTCTCTTGATACGTCTTCATTTTGGTAATCACATTGCTTTAAGCAGCATCTGTATTCTACCAACTTGTTTCTTGGTCCAGAAGCTTATTATTCTGTTTTCATCCTTCTCATGCATCATTGTGTTGCAAGCAAAACAGGGAACGTCCTCTGAACTGGTATCTTTCTCCTAGAGCTCTGTTTCCTGAGTGGATGAGCTGTTCTATTACACTCCAGCACAAGCTACATCATGTTCATGTGCACTCTGAAGTACCTCATTCATCTTAGAAGTGTCTTGACAGTATCTGGATTTCCCTGCAATCAGTGTCTCGTGACATAGATTTAACGTGATATATAAGTACACAGCCGGACTATGTCCTGCATACATAGTTTCAGTGCCTGTGAAAACAAGCTTTGCAGGCTCATGTCGGTAGAACATGTTCATTTACTATTCTCTAATTGATGGCAGGTCTCCCTAACAGCTGGATGGAAATCTGACACAATAATTTCAATAGATTACTTAAAGATAGAGAGGCTATATGTAAATTTAGGACTGTGATATAAAATGTTGTTAATTTTGCTGACTATGAAGCATAGCTGGCACATTCATGATTTTCAGTGCTTCCTGACTCCAGTCCCGTTGTTGGATGTAAATTACTACCAAGCACAGCTATCATGAAGATGTAGGCAAGCTCAGAGGGATATGGATCCTCCTCACACATAATGCATGCATGGGACAGTTCACTTGAGCTCCTTACAGCTTGCTGACTGCTGGAGCTAGAGAGCTGGCAGTGTAGGTGAAGCCATTTCTCTCTTTTAGCTTGTGCATCTAGGATGTGGCTCAACTCAATTCCCTGTCTATTCCTGTCCTGCCCAAAGATACCTCCCCTTAGCGTGGAACAGCACCCTCACTAAGAAGTGAGCGGAGTGGATGGTCTTTCCTATTTTTCTTGGTTGTGTTTGCCCTGTGTTTCCTAATCATTACGAAATACAGCCTAGATGCATGATCGTGGTTTATTTTTTGGCAACTTGTACTGATGGCTGTATTTAGGAAAAGAATGTAAGATGGGTACTTCACTTAGTTTGACTGAAAGATCAGGAGTGATATTTAAGTTTATGGTGCTATTTTGAAATTTTAAGTTGCTTTAATAAGCCATATGCTTGATACAGATGTCTGAGACATTTTAGTTACCAATTGATTTTTCTAGCAAACGTAGCCCTGTGTCAAAGGAGAAGTATTGGTGGAAAATAAATCCATATTTCCTTGATGTAGAAATTCATAAGGCTGTCATGTGGATGTTGCATTCTGGTGTCAATCAAATCACTATCAAAGTAAGGCTTAATAGGTTTCTTCTGGATGGGGAGTCATTCTCATCAGCTGTCTCAAGACCTTTGCACTGACCTTGAAGCAAGAAAACTTTATTGATGTCTCACTCGTATTACCTAATCTGCACAGTGAAAGAAACCAGAGCCTGATAGGGAAAATACTACAGCAATATAGGATTGTCATATAAAGTTGAATAATTGAAATATTATTTAAAGCTGATATAGTGAAATCAATACAAAATCTTAGGTGTGCATCATTATGTTTGTAAAAATCATCTGTGATTTGGAATAGTAATTTTTTTGTAGTGAACTTGAATTAATCCGGCTTTAATTCTTTCTTTACTCAATACAATCTTAATGTGTACATTTAAGCACATGGATTCTGACATTTCTCCATTATCTGTGTACTTGACTTGGTGTCTCTGATTTTTATTTTTTTATTTTTTACTGTATTAGTGAAAGGAAACTGTTGGCAGTAGATAAACAATAACATTTCAGCAGGAGTCCTTGGCTCTTAGGTTCATGGAGCACATCTCTACCTCACAGAGTAGAAATGATAGAAGTAATCTATTGTACTTCATATCGGGCAGTCACTCATAAGAAAAACATTTCTCCCAACATTGTTCGTCTGTTGCTAGACAACAATGGAATTCTGGGAATTGGGCTTCTTGGCTCTGGAGAGGCATAGATCCCCATGGTTACAGATCTAGCACTCTCCTAACTTTGACGTCTTTGTTCCAAAGGTGCGTGGTCAAGTGGCCTTAACATCGTCATTTAGAGTCAGGGTTCTGTTTCCAACTTAGGCAGAAGTGGCCTTGTAAAATCTCAGGTTCTAACAGGTATGAAAAGTAGAAATTATATTTACCTGCATAAGAAGATGAATGAGCTTTTGGTCTGTCAAAAAAAAAAAAAGTATTTCAAACATTGAGTTTATAAGAAAGAATTGAAAGCTGAGCTTCAAATCTCTGTTCTCTGTTGTCTTCCCAAATGTATTTTATTTCTGCTTTGCACATATTTTAGTGAAGCTTTTGGAAGGTGTATTCAACAAAAGCCATCACTAAGGTTTAGAAAAATAATTAGTTAATGGGTTCATCAGCCATTCTCGGGGACTGAGGTGCATTATTTAAAGCTGCTGGAGGAAAAGTAGGATCTTCCTACTTCATCTTCCAGCATTATAGATGTACAGATGAAAATGAAATTTACCACTGTGAGAAATACAGGCTGGAATTGTTGATGTTATTTTTACATTTTTTTGTTGCATATAATTCTATGATTTATTGGCATATGTTTAATATGAAAATGATGTTATTGGTGCTGATTGCTGTGCTGTCTTCCCTGGCTAACAGTCTACCAGCTAATTCCAGTGTATACCTATGGTGTACAGCTTACGTAGCTGAGATTTGCATTTCTATATACATATCTAGATTTGCATTTTTGTGCTTCCTGAGAAATACCTGCAAAAAGATGATGAAAATAGCTACCCAGAACCACTTATACCCATCATATCCTTCTTAGGCTATTCCCCATCATAAAGTGAGTGCTGATAGTTTGAATATAAGAAATAAGTAACCTGATGTTTTGCATAAGTACTGGATAATACACACTTACAACCTTTTTTGTTTGGGGCAGCTATGGGAATAAAGAGCATTGCAGGAAGCCATGAATGTTTCCCAAGCACCTTGTTCTTTTATGCAGGGTGTCATAAAGTCTGTCATAAGGGGAGAGAAAACACCCTCAGAGTGGGAATAGGAAGCTCTTGGAAATTAACAACCTATGTTACTGTCTGCTGTCGTGATATAGTCTTTTAGAGATTAAATGGTGTATTTCCCCAAATCTTTGTCATACTGATGGACAGAGTCTCCACTGACACCATGAATGTTTCATTTGCCTAATTCAAGCTGTGCCTCATTTATAGGTGCTTTTCTGACATAATAACTATTCTGACACATTTAGAGAAATACCTGAAGAGAGCATTCTGTAGAAACCTCACCTCACAAACCACAGGAAGGCCAACGATGTTGCCATTATCTGGAGTACTCATGGCTGGCTTTGGCTTAAGGATAATGTTGATAGGGCAGGCAACCTTGGAGTTTTGCTCATGTGGAAAGATGTAGATCACTAGTTCTTACTTCAGATGGTCCTGCTCTTTTATCTAATTATTATCTTAATTATTGTCTACACATTATGTTTAAAATACTGCTGCTGAGGTGTTCGCTGCACCAGTGCATATGTCCATTGAATGAAATAGCACTATAGTGTTATCAAATAACTCCTAAATACAAATCCATCCAAGAAGTAAGTTACTATAATTTGTCTTTTATTAGTGCCATAGGACACCTAGCCAAAATCTGGAGCTATGGAGATGCATGTGAGCATGGGTCTCTGTCTCAGAAAATTTTAATCACATTAGAAAAAGAGAAATAATGGGAAAGGAAGAAACTGAGGTAGGGAGGGACAAAATGCCATCATGTGGCTGGGACTAGGAAGTAGCACAGATGGTTACTTTTAAAGAGTAGAAAACAAAGAGGTACAGCAATGTAAATGAAAATGTATTAACAACAAAGCCTAGAATCTGCACCTCCGGAAAGAAAGGGGAAAATAATTTATCCACCCACACTCACTTTTTTCTGACGAAGGCAGGTGAATACAGCTCCGCTTATAGACTGTGACGCTCACAACCCTGAGCTGCACTTACTGAAGCAGAACTGAGAGGTAACCATCGTCTTTAGGAAAACAATAGCTCTTACAGCCTCCGCAGTGGTTGCAGGGTTATGTACTATTCATTCCCTGCACATGTTATTTCCATGTGAAGGTCTTTCCAATCCAGCTGTGATGGAGTCAATGGATGAAGCTGAAGGGCAACAAGAACAGCTCAACAGGAAGGAGCAGTCCCTTATAACCTCCCAGAAAACTGCGCTGCTCGCTTGGGGTGCTTGGTGGAATGGATTAATGACTGGAGACAGCATGTATCTGTTTGTCCTCTCTCAGATACTGGTAAGGAAGCTTGTTGTCACTTTGAAATGATGGACCACTTCTTATAAGCTTTCTTGATGTTGGAGGATTCACGGTGGACATAACAGTGGACTTAACTTTAGATGTCTTATTTCTGCAGCCACCTCCCACACCCTTGCTTTGCTAACAGCCCCTTCCTTTGGGGTAAATAACAGTCTTATTGAAAAACGATATGAATACTGCGTCCTTTTTAAAGTCCCTGTGTGCCCTTTGAGATAGGAAGTGCATTCTGTGAGAGCACTAAATATAATATTACTGCTTTTGTTATTTTGTGTTAATTGTGTAGTGTACAGCAACCTTAAGTGACTGAAATGAAATGCTTCAGCATGTATGTGTTCATAGGGATAAATATTTGGACATAGCTATTTGTGAGAGCTTTGTGTGAGATAGATATTTTAATAATATAAAAAGTTCACTGAATTTCAGTTTTGATTTAGAAGTAGTAATCCTGAAAATTCAGAAGTCAGAGGGATCTCTGCTCTTTAGAGGGATAGTCATTTTGCTTGTGTAGATCAGAGTAAGCTTTCTGTTCTCATTGATAAGCATCTAGATCATGCTGGCTGAGCATTTATCATTCAGTGTTTCTACTTTCGTTAAGTTAAAGTCAGAAAAATACCTGAATTCTTATAGCAACAATGATGATCAACATAAAATCAATGACAAGTAAATTAGTTAATTATGCAGTCTTGAAATGAAAATCAATGTACAATGAGGAGAATTCATTATTGTTTTTTTTCTGATTGATTGCACAGCTTCTCTGCATGATGCTGTGGTACAGCACTTATGGGACCATCTCAGCAACTCAGAATGCCTTTGACATGCTGTCTTACTTGCTTACCCCATTTGAACTATTCTTGTCAGATCAAGGGGTGGTAAGTGTCTTTGCTCATCTCTCTGTTGGTATGGTTGATGTTAGTAGCCTTAGTCAATGCTTCCCTTATGTCTTCAGACTACACTTGTAATACATATGTATTGCTAATAATGTTGTAACTGTGCATTGTGTGTGTGTGTGTGTGTTCTGAAATAGTGAAAAGTGTTTTCTGAAAATAGATCCGTATTTTGTCTTTAAAAAGCAGGGCCAGCTTTTTGGCTATGATGTTAGACAAACATAGAATTTTTATTCATAATGTGCAAATTATTGCAAATGAAACACATTGAGAGATCAGCCTTATAATGCTCCGTCTGCATGAAGGGAGAGCATGGAACTCCATTTATTAGGACAGATAGAAGCTTAAATTCTTGGAAGAATGGATGAATCCACACAAAGGATGCAATCTGTGAAATGCTGAGTAAAAAAAAAATAAATCTGTTTTTGTTCAGTTTAAAGCATATCTGTACATGTAAGACTATTTCAGGTATATTAAGTGTAGAAGTACAATTAAATCTACAAAACTACCACAGTAAAATTGCTTTGCTTCTCACCATGGCATAGTGACACAGATACTAGTATAATTCATTTGATTAATTACTGGGCTAATTATACACAGTGCAGATTTTGCTATTGTGGACATCTCACCATTAACTAAGTGGTGAGCAGCTACTTAGAAAAGTCAGGAGAAATATAACTGCCTTCAGAATGTTTGGGTTCACTGTACGTAATCCTTGTAAAGGAAGCTACGCAGTACAGATAGGAAATCAGACTCAGACCTCTTGTGGCTGAAGCACAGCAGAGACTGTTTTCTATATTCCCTTAACAGTGTTTGAGCTGCATGTCACTTGCTCTCCTCTTTATTTAAAAGAAGCACTTTGTCCTTGCATTTCCTATGATGCATAATCAACACTCTTTACAGAGCATTGCTTATGTCTAATTTTCTGTCAGTCTATCAGTAACAATTTTTTTTTCTTGCATAAAACCACCAATTTTTGGAACTTTGACTTAAAATGAATGTTCTGTGAGTTCAGCATGGAGTGAAGTTATTTGTAGAAAGCACCACAAGAAGACCTAAGTGTGCTTCTGTGCAGATGTTCATGTATATCTTTAAAAGTTAATTATTATAGCACTATTCACCATATAAATTTAGACTTGAAAACAGTAAAGGCAAACAAATTTGATGTTTAATAAACAAACAAGCTCTTCGCTATGAATTTTCTCTGGCATTACTAGTAGATCAGAAATATTAAATTTCCTTGCCTGCTGAAGCCTGTTAAAATAATATTTTGTGTGTAGTACTGAGAATAAGGATGAACTCTGATGTACTTGAATATGGCTAGAACTGTGGTGTGAATTTCACTGCAAGTGAAGTGCTGTGAATGAACCTGATGACCTGAAGTCCTCTGTGGCTGGGTTTTATGTAAGAATCTATAAACACAAGAGCAATACTAAACATTGTTCAAAGCATTCCGCCAGGGGATAAAATTAAACTGACGTGGGCAAAGAAATATGGAAACAGGCTGTAAAATTCAGTACTGATTCCAAGTCTCAGTTTTGGGAATATATAAGGTGAGGACATGTTCGTTTTTCTGCAACAATCCTTCACAATGGAAACCACCTTAAGATGTGGTTTGAATTTTAATCATCTTGAAAGCCTGGCATTTTTGTGTTGTTCATGTTGGCAGCTTTAACAGATGTGATTAGTCTACATGGAAAATCCAAGAACGGATAAATATCAAGAACATGCAGATGTTATACTGTGTCTTAAAGCAATATATGACATCAATTGTGTTGTTTTGCAGGATCTGACTAGAATCGGAAATGTTGTGGTATCATATATCCTGCTATCCTTAGCTTCTCTAGGACTGCTACTTGTTGGATCTCTGGTAAGTACAATACTGTGCAAGCTGTTTTGTGCCCTTTCCTGGTGAGATTTTGTAAGACAACTAGTTTACCAGAAGTTATTGATG
This sequence comes from Coturnix japonica, assembly GCF_054131305.1. Taxonomy (NCBI): domain Eukaryota; kingdom Metazoa; phylum Chordata; class Aves; order Galliformes; family Phasianidae; genus Coturnix; species Coturnix japonica. Next base: position 19,133,957 of record NC_140667.1, on the reverse strand, counting down.
TTATGCTCAGGATGATTTTAAAGCAACACCTTCAGGACTATTTTCCTATGATTACTCGCATGATTTACATAGAGGAATCATGACTACTTTTATCCTTACTCAATTTCTTGATTAACTGTGGATTACAGTGGTAGTTTTTATTTTCTTCATCTACAGATGGGCTGGTTGTTTTCATTTAGAATAGAAAGCATGTGGTCCAGTAAAGGAACCATCTAAAGTTGCTGCCTTAAGCAGAGCATCTGTTGTCTGAAATGGTAGAAGGAGCTGTTGCAGAGCACCAGTATACTTACCAGAGTAATGCTCTTGTAAATAGATATAGGCCAAGACCCCAGGTGCAGGACAAGATTAGTGGCATGACTACCATTAACCTAGTTAACTGACAACCACTGGGGAGCAGGAGGATTGTACTGCTTTTCTCCACTGTGTAAATGTCACAAAGGAATGCATTAGATGGAAAGGCTGGGGAAAATTCTTTCATTTTAGGGAGCTATAATTGAATATGACATTTCTTACCCCTCTATATTCTGTTCAGGTGGGAATGCAGGTAGAAAATAATCATCTTCTGTCCTTACAGCAGAATATTTTCAGGCCTCTCAGGAAGCTGAAGTCATGCAATGTGCATACTGTTTGAGTGATATGCAACGTAATGAAGTATATCTTAGAATCATACTTTAGTTGGAGGGGACATCTGGAGTTGAGTTTGCTAATCCAACATCTGGTTTGAGGCAGGGCTGCTAGCAACACTTAGGAATGTAGCCAAACATTTTTCTACATGTGTTTTGAAAACCTCCAGGGAAGGAGATGTATCACCTCTCTAGATATCAATGCTTTAACAGTATGACACACTTGGGGAAGAAGTTTATTTTAATGCCTGATTTCCCATTCTGTATCTTGTGGCCATCGTACCTTGTGGTATCAGCTGTATGAAGGGTCTGGCTGCATCGTCTTTGTAGCTGCTCTTTAAAATTGCAGTATTATAACGCTGGAACACAATACACACCCTGTGCAGCCAGAGCAGTGGTTCATCTTTCCCACTATCTTCTCTCTGACAGTGACATTAGGAGAGCATATTAGAGAGCATATGAACCTGATCTCTTCCTTCTTGATACCTTTGTCTCCTCTTCCCAGGTCATGCTGAGCAGCAATTTGAAAAAATCTCTTTTTGCCAGTGTTTAAAGAATAAGTGTAAAATAGTCATTAGCAGAACACTGGAAATGATGCAGTGATATACCTAAACAGGATTTCTGAAATACTAGCCTAGTAGACAACAGTTGTATGAAGACAGTTTCCTTCTTTGTCTCATCTAAGGATTTTTCGTTTCATTTTGCTTGTTGTTTTTGCTGTTTTTCCTATGGTTTTTAAGTGACGTGTTGCGAAGAAGCCTCATTGAAGAGGTGTTTTATATTGTGGAGTGCCATAATAATTAAATATTTAATTCCCAAATGTGCTCTTCTTTCTTTGTTGATGGACCTGACACACTAGTCTCTAGCTAACATGCATGCTAGATGGCATATCAATTAAAACACCTTATGTATTTTCTTATTTAGCAACTGTGATTACTCACACTAATGCCTTAGTAGCTACCTAGGAAAGGGAGGATAAATGCTTTCTTATGGAGCTACTTTGTTGCCTTAATCTTAAAGCAATAACTAATGGGACACCTAACAGTGCAGAGAAAAGGATTTTCAGAAGAAAGATGAGGAGAACTGGAGCCCTTTCTTGTCTGTGCATATGGTAGTTCTTATTTGCATCAGGTGATCTGTGGCTACGATTCACATGGGGCAAAATATTCAAGAGAGTAGATATCAGCTGAAGTTTGATGTGCTTTTCTGAGAATATCCAGACACCAGAATGTATTGGAAGCTTACTGGTCACAGTGAAAATAATAGGCTGGGTAGTGTGCTTGAGGTTTGTGTTAGTGATGCTCTCTGTTTTGTACATTGTGTAGCACTGTGTGAAGGTCCAGCAGTTGTGGAGGACCAGTGCAGAGCTGTAGTCCCCGTGAACAGCTTTTCAGAGTAACAGCAGTGTTATCCAGTAGTACCAAGTTACTGAGCAGATAAACACTTCACATTGTGAAATGCTTAGAAATTAGACTTCTGGTATGTGGAAAAAGTCATGGCTAGTACCATGGGACTGCCAAACTCTAGAAGGTGTCCTAGGGAACAAAAATGGAATCAGATATTCAAGCTTCTTGCTTGTTACCCAGCAGGCCAGAAGCAAAGGGCAGGCTTTTTTTTTTTTTTTTGACTAGGCCACTAATTTACATCAGTTTATCAATCATGATTCTTTTTGCATTTGTAATTGCTGCTTGTTCTGATCAACTGAAACAAAAGCATTTTGTTTGCAGTAACTGTCAACTGAATACTGCTTCTTTGTGAGAGTCTAACAATCTCTCAAACTCACTGTAGACAGAAATGAAAACTTGCTTCACTTCTTCCTCTGAGTCTAGAGAATGAAAGCATGTGAAGACTTATGGAAGAATTTCTGTTGAAAACCCTGCACAAATTAACAAAACAAATTTGACCTTTTTTATTGGCATATTCTCTAGATTCAACTGCCTACTTAAAAGCCATTTAGGAAAAGTACAGAAGGGAATTTACCTTGGAAAATGCTGCTGCTTAGTTTCAAAAGGGTATTTGTCTGTGCAGGACACTTTGCATGACACTTAGCCTGAATGATACTGCTCCTGCTTCAATGCTGGAGGGATGAAATTGGCCTAATGTTTCAAATTTTGGAATTCAGAAGAGAACTTGATGTTTTTATCTGAGATCTCTACATAGGATTAAACACTCAAATGATAATATCTCAGAATCATTTAGCTTACCACATATTTGTGCAAAACAATATGGTAAGATATTTTCTTAGGTATACACCATTTCAAACCCCTAATTAATGTATAATACTAAATTGTAATATTGTGTTTGTCCTAGAATTTCACAGGATTTATTATTATATGACTATATTATGTTTAAATCTGACAATTACATTGCAAAACATGCTTCACCAATGGCAGAAAAATTATTTAGGTGTTCTGAGCCTCAAACAAGTTACATCAGACTTAAGACCTACAAAAAATGATTGGCTTATACGTGAATTTAGACTACAGTACCAGATAATTAAAGATGCGCAGCTCAGAAAAATGGTGTTTACCTTAAATCAAGTGTATCTACGTTTTAGGTGGAAAAGAACATTAAGTGAGGAGAGGTGTCGTTTGTGGAATAGCACAGTACATTTTGATTTTGTAAACAAGTCTGTGAAAGGTAAGCAAGTGAACAAAAGGGCAGTGGTGTCATGTTGGCTTGCATGTGATGATCACAAGCACATTCTGCTTCCGCTGTATTCCTGAGCCTGCTCAGCTCTGTGGAAACCTCTGTGCCTGAAAGCAGATTTGAATCCTTGTAACACACCACAAAGCTATTCCTGCATAGAACGTTCCTGTCCTCTTTTATACTATCCAATTCTGATACACTATAGTGAATTAGGGTGCTGTCCTGATGACCCATCCTCTGGGTTGTATGGAAGGACTGGCATCAACCAGAAAGGTTTTTTTAAAATGTTTGTTTCCTCCAGTTTTGGCATCTGCTCAGAGCTCGTCCAGACCCCCCCTTTCCGCAACAGGAGGACAGACGTCAGTCTGTGAGCCGGCAGCCTTCATTCACGTACTCAGAGTGGACAGAAGATAAAAATGAGGATGACTTCCTAGATTTGGATCCCGTACCAGAGACCCCAGTCTTTGACTGTGTAATGGATATTAAAGTGGAGACAGATCCAGCTACACTAACGGTTAAATCCGTGGGCTTGCAAGAAAGGTAGGGTAGATGTAATGAACCAGGGGAACTCTTGGTCTCAGATTTCCTGGGCATAGATCTGTGCCTGGTAGGAAGCTTTATTGCTTTCATGAATGTCATTTTCAAATGTGGTTTTGAAGCTAAGCCTCTGCTTTATTGCCTGCCTGTTTTCAGTCCATTCCTGAATATAAAGCGTGTTAATCAAAAATCATGCAATTTCCAGATAGCACTTAACAGGTCTTATGCAGAAGTGTCACTTGTTTCCTTGGTGAGATCCATTTGTTTGATCTGTCCCTTGCCATTTCTCAAGATGGCAGCTGTATAGCATGAAATTCACTGCAGAGCAGTGAAATCTTTTACGACTGAAAGATGGATATTGTTAATTCTTCTTTTCTGCTGCTTGTACTGAAGGATTGGTCTTCACTCCAAAAGCAAACCATTGTACAAACTGTCTGCCCTGATTCTCATATGAATTGGGTTATTCAAAATGTGAATGAATTTCTTTGAACTTAATCCAGTCATGGAATTTTAGGGTGTGCTGGTGTTTACTTCTTAAACCAGAAGACAACAGAGTTTCTTGGAGAGATTCACAACTGGGAAAGAGCAGTTGTTAGACAAGAGGAAGAAAGGAGTGATGCAGTATTGTTTTGTGTTGCATTTCTCCATCTTTGCTCATACGTATTGCAGAAGGGTCACTTGTGCTGGGCAAACTTTGAAAGGCTCAGATGTATGTGAACTCCAGGGTGTGCATGTGAGGACAGGCAACGCTCAACAGAGTTTACTGAGTATTGAGTTGGACTGAACTTTGATCTACAAGATGATTTTATTTCACTTCACCAAGATAAGGGAGTGTGTGCCTTTCTTTCAGTTCTTCCATCTTAATTGGAGTGTTAACCATAATTATCATATCTAGAATTTAAAAGACAGAACTTAAATGAATTAAACAAATTATGAGTTTCCAGAGTCCACATGACGAATTAAGAGAATGTTTTAGCAGAGGTTTTTTAATTATAGTGTATGTTTAGAATGTTTTTTCTCATACTTTATTTTTGCTTACACCATATGTTCTCAGATGTCTTACTTTTTTGCATTCTTCTGGTTTAAACATGATATTCCAGTTTTGTTGTTCTCCACTATGGGCAAGATTGAAATATGTCAGTCATTTGTGCTTTGAAGCATTCCTAATCTCTTTCCACCTGTCTCTTTTTAAAAATGCTTACGTTTCCTCTTGTGTGGCAGCTATTCTTCAAGAAAGTTGCTCACTCTTTCAAGAAAAGTAGTGCATATTAAGTATTGAATTACAGTTAAAAAATCAAGGCAGAAGAGATGTGAAGTGGGATAGCAGCTTTGTGAAGCTCTCTCAGTAGGTAGAATGTGTGCACTAAGATGTAAAATAAACTTCTTTTTTCAAAATATACAGGTGCTTGTGAAACCAGACATCATTTCAGGTTTGGGCTGTGCTCAGACAGATTTCATTTACATCAAGCATTGGTCCCTCTTCCCTTGTGGTAGTGCTGTGTTAAATTATCTACCTACCCCTTTTTTTTTTTTTTTTTTTCTCCTTGTTAATCCATCCTCCTTCTCAATCTTTCTTCCATCTCATTCTTAACCACCTACACCATTAACAAGGCAATTAATTACTAGCTAAGTTCAAAGAGCACTGAATGTTATTCTTGAAGAGACAATCTCATTTCCTATGCTGAAGTAGTTCTGATATCTTTGTGTGTAGCCTCTGCTACCTTAAAAGAACTGAAAGCATTTGTTATCAAATGCAGTTATTTCTGGGGAGGGATGTAGTTAGTTGTTTAACAGCACAGGGAAGGATAGGTCAAAATATTTTGAAAAGCGCCACTAGAAGTTCAGTGTTTACCACTAGTGGTCATGTTTCATCCATAATCATTTACCCATAACTGTGAATCTTAGCAGGAGGCTGGCTGCACATTCTTTTGGAAAAACTCCTGAATCTAGAAAAGGGCTGTGATCCAAGTAACAACTTCTACCCATTTCTCTGTGAGCTGGTCATCCTTGTGTGTGTACATGTTTTTTGAGCAGCTCCTGCAAACATCTCCCAAGTAGATTTTGCCAGGTGAGTGAGTCATCAAAAACAGGTCTACTGAGTGGATGTATAGAACATTAAATCCATTAATCATCATATTGTGTGATGTTATTATGTTAAAGATGTTTGAAAATAGATTCATTGATGGCACTTGCATCTTTCTTTGTCTATGACTTGAGAATGACAGAAGCTCAGAAATGCTTTACAAATTTTCAATAAATGGTGCTGGTATTTTGACTTTTTTGTTTTGTTGTGTAGCTAACTTGCATAAATGCTACTAAAAATTCTGCACGTTATAAACAGGTATGCTCTAAATTGTTGAAATACCGGGACCTTCTTTTTATCCTTCTCGTGATATTCTGTTATAGAAAGAGAACTTTTTAGATAGAATAATTATTCATTGTTATGCTTAGCATCTCATGTATTTATTCATGTTGAACTGTAATGTTTATTCCAAGATCTCACCTTGCTGATATTGACTTGGATATTAAGAGATGGTTATTCAGTAGGATCTGGCTTGAACAAAACTAAGATATCACAGGTGAAAATCTAGATCCTACTTGTCAGTCTGTCTCTAGCTTTTCAAAAGTATTGTGTGATCTATGCAAGTATGAAAACTTCCTGCAGTTGTCTGCTCAGTGCCTTTGACAAACAGGTTGCTTCTGTTTGGGTAACAAAATGCAGTTGCCTTATTATAGACAATGCTTTGACAGTGCTGGCTTTTGACACTACTGACCTTCACATGCCAGTGTACAAAATGATCTTCTTATCTATGCAAGAAGCATCACCAGTTTTTAAAAGTTACTTTCGTCAGAACTGTATCCATTGATGATGTATACTGGCAGTGATAGGTCAGCCTGTACTGTGGTAAACAAACTGATTGCTCTGTTTTGCAGGAGGGGTTCCAATGTTTCACTCACGCTAGATATGTGTACCCCAGGCTGTTCTGAGCAAGGTTTTGGCTATATCATGTCACCACGGGAACAGTCAGCACAAGAATATCTCCAATCAGCATCAAATATTCTTACTGAAGAGGAACTGCACAAGAAGGCTCTGGATCCATTCATACTCCAGGCAGAATTCTTTGTGAGTATCTGACTCTTCTAGGAGCATCTAAAAAATGGGTTGTTGTCTGTTTTCCATGAGCCTTGCAAATATTTACTGGGGGACTAAAATTAATACATATGAATTCCACTTCCATTAGTGAAGCATTGAATCAAAACCTGAAATCCATCGTCCATCAGAAGAATGGTGTTGTCCGAGAGCCTTAAGTGAACTTGTCACTTAAAAACTGCAGAGGTGATTTTGGAAATAACTGCAAAGTCTTATTTTCACCAGACTTTTTTCTTCTTGTCCTCAATATATTACTTTCTGATAAAAAAATCAAAGTTTTCACTATATACGGAAAAGCCTAGTTTGGTATAGACATTGCTTCTTGAAATTTTGAGTCACCTTAGGCATTAAATTAGTCCAAATGCATGCTCTTTGTTCTTGAATGCTTGGCATGAACCTTTGTTCCAACTCACCTGAACATTCTCCGGATGTCTGAAGCGCAGAATGGCTAGGTCAGTCATCTAGAGCCTTAAAAAGTATGTCTTAATTTTCGTGCAGAAAAAAACTAGTATTTTACTAGCTGTTAATTGCTCTGTTGGTTGCCCTTAGGATTCTGAAGTACGTATATTTCCTTCTTTCATTCTGTCCACTGTTACTTGAGAGAAAGAACTCAGCCTTATTTGAGGGCAAAAAAAAAAATATCTACAGAGACTAAGCAAGGAGGTGAAAATTTGATTTGTACCAGTAATTAGATTAGGATAAGGACCAGATGTATTTCAATGTAGTGAACACACTGGCTTTGCATTTCGTTTGCATCTCTTCCCTAGCTGCTTGAGTCTCTGTCACAGTCATTGTTTGTAACTAACAAAAATAAATAAATAAAAATGCTGCAGAGCCTAGGAGTGTTATGTCTACTAGACGGGGCTGCATGAGATGAGAGGCAACCAGGATGCTGTCTTTGCATGCTAGAGTATTTCAGAACATCTGATCAAGAGCTGATGCAGTTAATGCTGCCTGCTCAAATATTCTCTTAAGCACAGAATTGCAGCAGAGTGGGAGGAAGATGATGTTTTGCAGTATAGCACCCCTTTCAGCCTGCCTCCGCCATGACTCTTCAAATGTCATTTGCTCTTAAGACTCTGAGATGGGAGAGATTGGACTGGTGTTTTAAAACAGGATGACTTATCTGTGTTGTTAGAACTTGCATAGTGTGCTATACAAGATGAAGAAAAGCAGCAGCAGAAAAGTAGGCAACTTCTGATTCTTTTAAAATATGTTTTATTTGTTCAAATGGAGAAATATTCACTTAGTGAGTGCATGAGTTGACTGCTGAAGATGTCCACGTGCAATTTGTACAGTCTCTGAAGCTTACTGTGGACTTCAAGCAAAGAAAATGATATTTAGAAGTAGGAGAGTGTTTCCTGTCTTTGAATTAATTTTCCTTATGCAGATAAAAATGTCATTTAATCATAATTTCATTTGTGTAAATAAAAGTAAAAATCTAGTTTATGTGAAACAATTATCACCAGATCTGCAGCTTATGTTTTGAGTATGTCAAATCTGCTGGTTTTCAAAGCGTAGATCCATGACCAAGCAAGTAGTTGTGTTTCACTTTGGGGAAAAAAAGTCATATTTGTCATTTGAACAGCTAAGTCCTGAAATTCTTAAAACGTTGAGAGTTCTTAATTACTCAGTCAAAGTTCCTTTGATTTTTAACAAGAATTCAAGTGGTGAATGAGTAAGTTCCAAAAGAGACCATAAGCGTGACTCAAGTTGATTTTTCAGTGATTAAGTACCATGTAGCAAAGAAGGAAAACCTGAAGACCTCATTCCCGTGCTGCTTCTCAAATTGAGAGGAAACTACTTCCATCAGACATTTTATCATTAATTGTTTCTCCTTAAGGCCAGCAAGTATGCTCAGTACTATATAAGAGACGGAATACAGATAATCTTCTAAAGTTTCAGAATTTAACATCTCTGCTTATCTGAATTCCCAGACTTTGCCACCAGTATGTTCAGTACTACTGGCCTCTCAAATTGTGTTCTGCAACTGTACAGTTCAGCTCTGCTTCCAATCTCTATGATCTGCTTTTCTGTTGAGACTGACTTATGCATCCTATCTTATCACATGCCTACTGTAACCAGCTGATGGAAAGTCTTGTTTGTCCCTGGCAGTCAGTGGCCACATAATTGCAGGAGATGAGCTCTGGAGAATAACAAACCCCTCTATTTTTGTGTTTCCTTTAGAATGGTAATGTAGAGAGCAGGTAATCCCTTAACACCTGTCCTTACCCATGGAGCTGTAGAATGTAGTGAGCAAAAATATGATACACACTCCTGCCTAGCTCTGTAGTATCAGGTCAGTACACCTACCTGTCATAGTGTGTGTCATCTTTTGTTGCTCGTGAGTGTCACTAGCAGATTACTTCCTTCCACCTTCAGAGAGGAAGGAGTATGAGTCAGAAAGGATGGTGTCTGAGGTCCGTCACTTTTGGAATAAAGTATCTTACGTACCACGTTTAGCTTAGTTCTGTGCCTACACTTGCAATTCAGTTCTAATAATATTAAGAGGTAACATAATGCTGTCTCGCATATTATTCAATGAATTAGTCACTGTGAGCATTTTAGTATTAAGGATTTTAGAAAAGAAAGCCAGTGACAGCAAAAGTAAACATCAGTCATATTTTAGTGGTAAGTTGCTAGAAGAAGTACCGTACCATATGTCCCAGTTGACTTCATCACTTTGCATCCCTAACAGGCAGGACGTAATAGGTTTTTTTTTAATTCCTCTTGCAAATCTAATGATTATCTAATGACAGCATACTCTGTGCTTTTTTGAGCAGGAAATTCCAATGAACTTTGTTGATCCAAAGGAATATGATATTCCAGGCCTGGTGCGGAAGAATCGCTACAAAACAATTCTTCCAAGTAAGTTTCCTGCTTTTTAAGACACTAAAACATGTTGGTCTGTTCCATGTGCTGGAAGGTTTTGCACTCTCCAGGATACATCAAGTGTGCTGTATTGTCCAAATACCATGTTTATGAAGCAGCAGTGTGGCTACGAAGTATAAATCAAGTTTCAAAGGGCATACAGAGCATGAACAGAAACATGAACATTGACAGAATATAATTTGTACTTAAGTTTTAAAGTTACTAGGAACACATCATTTAGTGCTATTTACAATCTCTGTCCAAGAAATTGGCGTGTTTATTCAGATGCTACTTAGTGGTTTCTCTAGTAAACTCCTGTAGGAGGTCTATGTTCTATCAACATTATTTTCTTGAGTAATGTTTTTCTCAGACTCATGCTCTCACTTGGCATTTTGAAGTATCAGGAGCTGATCTGCTGGCATTAAGATATTAAAGAAAATCCAAGTATTTATTTTCTCTTATTTTTATTTGTAGCCAAGGGTAGGAGTTCTAAGAATCATTCTGGTACAAAAATTTTGGGAAAATCAAAATTTTCCCTGGTAAATTAGCTGAAGATGCAATTAGATGTTGCACCTCCTTTTTGTTGAAAGCTGCTGTTGGAAAATGCCACTATTAGCCACAGTTACCTTTATTTGCAAAGACCAAATTATTCAGTGTCACATTAGCGAAGGTAAGTTCAGAGAAGTAAAAAACACGTGTTTAGCTATTGTTTTATTCAATGAATCTGGATTGGAAATAGATCCGGAAAAAGTGTGTGGGGTGTTGTTTTTTTTTTGTTTTGTTGTCGTTGTTTTTAACCTGGATTTTCAACTCCAGCTAACTGCAGCCCACGATTCTGTGTGCACTACCCTTCTGACAACTTTGTACTACACCTTAGACCAGAAGTATAAAACACCCAACTAGATGCTAGATTTTTTTTCCTGAATTCAGTAACCATCAGTCGATGCAATATTATGTTCCTGGCTGTGATCAGGGGATGGCTTGGTGTATTTAAATAGTGAAAAGGGCTGACCATGTTCACTTTTATCCGTCTACTTCCATTTTGAAGGATATGATGCTGCCATTGCCAAGCATTACAAAAAAAAAATCCTGTTTAAACTTCACAATTAAAAGCTGGTGATCCCAGTAAATTATTCATGCACAAAGCAGGGGAGGGAATTGAAGGCACGATGAGGAGGGAGTTCAGTGCTTTTCGTATTTCGACCATCCACTGACTGGTTTCTGAGTAGCCTGTTCCAAATGTAGCCTGCTCAGCCTTGTGCATCAACCTAGTGTTCCTCCAAGCTCTAAATGCAGACAGCACTACTGGCAGGAACTGCTGAACAAGCTGCCACAGAACTATCTTGAGCAACTGATTATCCTAGGGAACAGCACGGGCTTGATTACCAAACCAGATTGAAACTCCTAATACAAAAACCTGAAAATAACTAAGATTGCTTTGCCAGCTACATCTCTAGAAGCAATTCTGAGAGTTATCATTACAAGGTAAGCAGTCATTTATCATAATGATATGTTTCCTGCAACCCTCAAGTTAATTGTAGTAAGTGAGAGACATGATAATAGTCTATAATTAATCTAATTTATATTTATTTCATAGTAAATTATTTTTGCAGATTCTCAAATCTCACAACTGGTAGTGAAAAGAGTTAGTAGGTGATTTTTGGATGAGAGAAGGGTAGTTCTGGAAAAATGCCAAGCTAAGAAGGTTGGTGTGGATATTTCATAAGTTTGAAGCTGCTTTTTAGCAGACAGTCCTCTTCTGGGAAGAGCCCTGTGTGAGTTCCTTGAAAATTATAACTTTCCTCAAGGGTATTTCCTGGCACTTTTTGATTAAACAGAAAAGAGCCTTGTTAGAGAATTCCAGAAACGGTTCTGTATCAGACTCATTTTATCAGTCTTTTTATCAAGAGTAACGTCTAGATTGACTTTTTGGTTTTAATTTCTCTATTGCTTTTTTTAACCATTTTAAGTTTGTGCAGAACATTTCAGTAACTTCAGACAATTTCTCTAAAATGCCCAACGTGGTATAAAAACAAACAGTTCACAAAAGAGATTGTGAGGGAAAATGAACTAACATGTCATATGGTTTCTCTGAGTTTACAGACTGGTGCAGTTTGTGTTGGAGTTGTTTGCTTATTTGTTTTATAGGCATAATGTTGTCTTGTTTGTTAGGAGTTCAGTTTGGTTTTGCTTAAATAATAGAATGGCTTGAATTGGAAGGGTCCTCAAGGATCATCAGCTTCCAACCCCCATACAAAAGACACTGTTGCAGCCTCAAGATCAAGTACTAGATTGCATTGCACAGGGTCCCATCCAACCTGGCCTTGAATACTTCCACAGACGGGGCATCCACAGCCTCTGCACAAATGCCTCTGTATTGAAAATATGAAATTCATGCCACACATTCTCACAAAACTGAAGTGTTATAACTTTTTAAAAAGCACAAGTTATACCTGTTTATATGTTTCTTAGAGTTGCAATTCAGCTCAGTTGTTTTCTCAGAACCATGCTAAATCTTTTATCAGTGATGTACAAGTAGGCTTCTCTTGAACAAAATAGAATTGTTCATTAACATACTATTGTAAAATAAATACTACATTAACAGAAAAATCACAAGCCAGGTATTATACTTAGCATTTACACTAAATAATAGTATTTTACTATTATTTACCTATACATGGGTATAGGTGTAACAGTCCACACTGAAAAGTAACTCAAGTTCTACTGTAGCTGAATACCAAAAGAAGCCCTCGTTTAGAAGTCTGTGGCACTTGTTAATTTACTTGATAGAGTACTTTTATTTCTTGCTACAGATCCACTATGTGCTGGACAACATATTGCTGTTCTTAGAAGGGGGAAAATCATGTAGTCGTTACTTGAGCTTGAGCAGGCTTCATAAAACCCACACAGAGGGACTTTATACAAGGCACCTCACTACCCAGTCCAGTAAGATTTAAATGTCTGGCATCTAGTGTTGCCTTTTTGTGGTGCAACTTGTTCTGGGCTTTAATAATTAGTCATTAAAAAGCAGACCATCTCCTATCTCATTGTCTCCCCAGCACTGGGGAGGTGAATTGGGAAGGACCTGTATTGCAGAGGAACTCAGTAGTTTCAGTACTTCTGTTTTATAAAACAATATCTCTGTTAATATGTTGCTTTGTAGATCACATAATATTGTGACTCTAATATCTTATAATAGATAACATGAATCAGATCTGTGTGAGGACAGTGTTTACACCGAGTGTGTTATAGTACAGTAGGAACTACTGTGTGCTTGGTCCTTTTTGCTTGACCCAATATCACACTTTTTTTGCATGTTTATTATTTTGTCCTGGTTTTTGAGCAGGCTCCATTTTATTTTTTAACAGAGATATTATCTGTTGTTTGTTTTTATATTCTCTTGGTGGTGCACTGTTGCTGTTTGCAAAGTAGTACTGGTAAAGGGAATTAATACTGCTCTAGAGTCACTGTGGCTCACTGATTCTACAACAGGAAGAATTAAACAAGCTTCAGAGTGGGTAAAATTATCAAAGAAAGCTAAGTGACCCCAATCACTCTTCACCTTGTTTTGCCTTAACGTTTTAACACTGGATCTTCCCAAGGTCGCTGACATCTGTTCCAATGACCATGAATGTGTGTAAATGTCTCTCTGTACAAAATGATCTTGTATCTCTCTTTCTCCTCTATCAGCAAATGATAAACTATTGCTTATCTGTTTACACATTTCAGATCCTCACAGCAGAGTGTGCCTTACCTCGGCTGATCAGGACGACCCCCTTAGCTCTTACATCAATGCTAACTACATCAGGGTAAGAGCTCAGCAGTCTGTCTGCTTGGCCTCCATTAGCCAATATTAATGTAAACAGATTTGCAGCATCCACTTACTTTTAAAGGCATAGTAGCTGATCTGATTGCTCTCTCCTGCTTTCATTAACTGAAAACTAAATCTCCAAGTGCAAGTATAATAATATAATAAAATATAGTTCTGCCCTTCTTGATGCAAACAGCTAGTCAGTTGATCTGAACTGCGTGCTGGAAGATAGGCCTCAGTAAGTGTGTTGACCTGGCTAGAGTTACTTCATGGATCTCGAATCTCATTGCTGGAGCTACGACACCATATTGTGCTTTTGCTCTATGTACATATGTGCAGGAGAGAAGGAGAACTGATTTTGCAGAGTCTTCATTCCAACTGGCTTTTAAAAACAGAACCTTCAAGGTTGGGAGTGGACATCCCTATCAAAACTGATCACTTGTCATTTTCTTGGCAGGGCTATGGAGGCGAGGAAAAGGTCTATATTGCTACTCAGGGACCAATAGTTAACACTGTCAGTGATTTCTGGAGAATGGTGTGGCAGGAGCGTTCTCCCATCATTGTCATGATTACCAATATAGAAGAGATGAATGAGGTAACGGTGTTACATATAGTATGTATTCTTCTGTACTCTGGATGTATTTTTGGCACAGATGCTAAGCCTGTGAAAATAAGTGAACTTAGTTCAGTGGCCTCAACAAGCAGAACAAGAATTAAATTATTTAGGACTAGCGCAAATGTTGTCTTCTCCTCTTTCAGTTTAATTTACTGAAAGTCTTGTTTTGCCATCTGACTTAGCCTACTGGTTTTGCCAGTTTTCCTCTCCCAGATGACCTGAAGTCTTCCCAAACTGAACTCCATTTGCAAACATAAAGCCCAAGAATACAGACATGCAGACAGCCTTAAGTGCAAGGTGGAATCCTAGTGACAATCACTGTGCACTTGCACAAACCTTTAACTTTCACCAGGTGTGGAGTAAATCACTTCAGCATGATTTTCAGTGGAGAAAAAAATAAATAAATGTGAACAAGACTGATACAGAGTTAACATGCTTTGTAAGTTTAAAAAAAAAACATCTGTTATTTCAGCTGTCTGATTGGCTGCCTCCTCTCAGGGCACTATTGATACAAAATATACTATGTTGCTGTTCTGAATGTTTTACTGTACTAACATTTTAAACTTACATCTGTTTCTACATGAAGGTAGTGCTGAAGTCATAACTTGCTTATTGATCACAGTTTCCAAGTTGAGGCAAATGAGATGTTGAAATGTTGAAATAATGTACCAGAATTGCTTTCAGGTTTGAGAAGGGGAAAAAAAAAAAAAAAAAAAAGAAAAGAAATAGAGAGGACTTTGTTCCTGAATGATGTATTTGCTGAGAATTCCTTCCACTATAGTTTTCATAGCAAGATTGAATAGCAGGAATACAAAATAGCATTTTATCTAATTTCCACTTACCCACACTGTGAAAAGCAGTGCACTGCAGTGCTGTTGCACTATATATGAGGGGAGCTTGCTGAAGCCTATAGATAGGAACAGAGCTGATGAATCTGTTCTGATAACTTTAGTATAAAAATTAAAAAGTGTCAGGAATCTTGGCCATGAATATAGGGTAAGTCATGTGAGTGTCTCCTATATTCACTTGCTTTTTTCCATACTGCATATAAATCAAAAGTTACAAAAGTACATAGATTCAAGACCAAAACCTCTGTTCTGCTATGACTTTGTGTTCCTGCCCAGTGCAGTGGCTTTGCTAATGTACATATGCAGAGTTCTGTATCTCAGCCCTCTGTCACGTCTAATCCAAACTGACAGACAGCCCACAGAAATGAGTGGGCAATCTTACTCCTTTCCTTTAAGCACATCAATGTCTGTGCTATTGATAGCTGCTAGCGCACTTGACAATTTTTACAATGGATTCCGCAGTTTAAGAGGAGAGGAAGTGAAAACGCAATCTGCGTAAATAATTTTACAGAAACACAGTGGGCCACATTCCCAGTAGGTTATTAACTGATGTGCTGTGCGGATGGAACAGCACTGTTTCTCCCACACACATTTTGACTCAGTAATGTAACAAGGTACTTTTCTGTTAGTCTTTCTCCCGAAATGGAATTGTTTCTGATGGATGAGGACGTGTGATTTAACTTCCTTCAAGATTGTATGCTGTTGTGTAGGAGAGGAAGCTTTCAACCGTCCTTTTAACTGGGCTTGTCCAGCAGCAGGTTCTCATTCTCCAATGATAACAAGAAGTTTCTTATTCCTTTATTTCGAGGGAGCCTTTTTCTTAGACCCTTCCACATTCATGTCATTCCTTGTCCATGAAACAATCCCTACGCCATGCCGAAGTGCTTGTCTCTTCTGCATATTGATTACCTTAGAGAAAGCATGCAGGATTCAAGTGGTTACAGATCCCCATCCATTTGTGTATATTAGTACCACAGTTCAGATTTGCAAATGAACCAAAGTTTCAGCTTCTCTAATTGTCACTTTGTTCTAGTTGCATCTTTGGCTATGTTTTAACAACACCAAATGTGTCCAATATCTCTCACATCTATTGCATCCTTTTGGTTACTTAGCTCTGATATGGAATTCTCACAGTGTCTCAAATAACATTCTTTTGTACAACACCTATGTGCCTGATAGTATTATATTGAGAGTAATGACCCTCCAACAAAATTACTTCTGGCCTTTCTATTGAAGCTTGAGAATGTTTATAAATTGTATAAATATAATAGTGTATGTATTTCAAAGAAGTGGTTAGTTGTTACTTGAGCTGTGTGTTTTATCAGGCTATCAAGCTGTTATGAATGCAGCAAAATTCACTAGAAATGTGTTGCCTGTATAGAAATTGAAAGCATGTACTTATTATAGAAACAACTATCATTCATATTCATCTACACATTCACAAATCCATTGTCAGAGAGGTAAAAATGAGCCTCCCTTGATGTCTGCTTAACTAGATTTATTTTTTTATTGCACATAGAAATGCACAGAATATTGGCCAGAGGAACAGATCATGTATGAAGGAATAGAAATTGTAGTCAACCAAGTCATACAAGCAGATGATTATCGTTTGAGGCTCATCACCTTAAAGGTAAATCACTCAAATGTACTTAAAATAGCTTTACTATCTAAACTCTTAAACAAGACTGTTAATACAAAGCTGTATAGAAATCTTCTGCACAGTATACTAACATACAAATCTCACTTTTAATTACAGCAGCTCTGCCCAGTTCCCCAAATACTACAACAATGTAGGCAGTCTAAGATTTAGACTGCATATGTACAATCTGAACACTTCCAGGCCAATTGTAGTAGTACAGGCTTTACTTGGTGGAAGAAATTGGTGATTCATTCTGCCTGTGTCTTCTGCACTGACTGGTCACTTCTCTCATAACAGTGACAGGACCCAAAGGAACAGCATGAAGTTGCATCAGGGGAGGGTCTGGTTGGGGATTTGGGAAAGATTCTTCACCAGAGTGTAGCAGGGCACTGAAACGGGTTACCCAGGGTAGTGATGACAGCACCAAGTTGCTAGCATTCAACAAGCATATGGACAGCAGTCTCAGACATAGGGTTTGAATTTTGGGTGGCTCTCTCTGGAGCTAGGATTTGGACTCCATGTTCCAAATGGGTCCCTTACAACTGAGGGTGTTCTGTGATTCTGTAATTTTATGACTGGTCATTTATATTGATATGTTGGTCCACTGAGAGCTTCTTACCAATATTTGCAATTCATAATACAGATAACACTTATGGAATAACCCACTGAGCTCTTCGGTGATGTTCTGGGAAATTCAGAGGCTTGTATATTCTTTGGTCTGTGGACTTAGGCGAGGGGTTATTGATTACTAATAGGGAATTTAGACTTGCATAAGATTTTATAATGTTTGTAGCAGGAGACCCCTAGGAAACATTCAGACTATATTTCTTTATGAGCATCATTAGGATGCTGGTGGATGCCCACTAGCTGTTTTTACCTAAAACGACTTCTGTGCTGCTGACAAGAAATGGGGGTGTTGAGAACTGATAAAAAGAGTTTTGTTGTTGTTGTTTCTTCACTTTCCCTCCATGGTAAAACTGCTGGCCTGCATAACATATCAGTAGTGTGTCAATAACATGTCCCCATGGCAGAACCCTCTTTAAGATCTTTAAGCAATCTGGCTGACTTTACTTTGAAGATGTTTTAAGGAATCATACCACTCTAAGATACAAAAACTGTTCATGACCTTTATAAACACTTTTCACTACAACATTCTAAGCGTAGTATTTTTCCAATTATTCATGTAGTTTTACTTAGCAGAAGCAGTTCGATTATCTTGTGGACGGAGAGCTTAAATGGAAGCTTACTTTTACTTAAGTACTCAGATGCTACTTAGCCTAACGTACCAGAATCCTATTTTACAACTGTTTTATTTGCAATATTTTAGAATCTCAACCTATGAGTTTTAATTAAAACAGTGTATTTACATAACCTCTGCATATCCTCCATCTACATAATCTACCTGACTTCAATATAACAATGCAATTTCTTTCCAAGCTGAAAAAAGCTTCCTTTTACCAAGCATTTTCAAGTCTCTTCAGCCATATGCTAATAGGCAGAATGCCAGCATATGAAATCTCATGTTGGGACTGAGACAGTGGAAGATCTGTCACTCATGCTTTTAGTGAAAGTAGCAAGGAAAAAATCATGGTTTCCAACAAACAGGAAGTAAATAATAGTTACAGGTCTGCTGCAGACTTGTCCTGGCCTAAAATAGAAATTATCCCAAACGTACAGTGTAGCAGCAAGAACAATATACAGCTTAATTCTGATGGAATGCTGGTAACTCACAAAACTGGTCACATTTTAATTGTGTCTTAAGCCAAAGGGGAAAGTTGATCCATTTGAAAAAGAATCTTTAATTAGATAATTTCCCTAATCTAGATTAACAGTGAAGCTATGCAGAGTTTCTCCAGCCCAGGAGAAGGATGGAAGGTGGCAGTCATGGAGCACTTTCATCATCCATTGACTGAAAGTCATAGGGACTTTAGAGTCTAGATGACAAAAACTATTTCCAGTTCTCTGTGTCAAATTTTCTGTTCTCCTCCCACCCCTACCCATCCTAAACTTATTTGGCCATGTGTCTGAGGAAAGGTGGAAACTAACACATAACTTTCTGGATCTTGTGAAGATATTTTGTGTAGTCCTGTGCCAAAGGATTTATACAAGGACTGAATGAGTAAGACAGATTCCTTGAGCTGTATGTTACTGTTTGGCACCTTTAGAAATCATGCAAAAGGATGTCACTTTGAACAGAACCAGAAGCACTGAGTGCTGCTTGGCACTCAGAAAAGGTAAAAGGCACATTCTCTATATTCATGACCGTGCTTGGAACTCAGAGGGAGGGAATCAGACGTATCTCATAAGAAGCCCCGGACTGCAGCTAGATATAATTCTCGCCTTCCAGTGTCTCTGAATCTGTCACCATGTCTAAGAGAGGAGTGTAAGTGACAGGAAACTGGTAAGAGTCTGTCTGTCAGAAAAGAGAGAAAAATAATTTCCTATCTCTTATCCCTCATCTAGCTAGCTAGCTATCAAAGACAAAGATATGGTTCCTGGCTCTCCGCCTGTCAAATACATTATGAAAGCAATTATGTCACAAGTACAGCTCCAGCTCTGCTGAATGAATCTGTCAAGAGGGAACAGACTGTTTTGCACACAGCTCTTGGCGCTAAAAGAGCAGAGTACTTCAGGGAAGGGGGGGGGGGATTTATTATTTTTTGAAGCAGTTTGCTGAAGTGTAGATGCAGTCTTTGAAGTCCAGATTTCTGTGCTATGTGGTTTGTCATTTGCATCTGTTGTTTCCTTTAGCATAGGTTTACTCATCTTATTCTGAAAGTTTAATTTTCAGCATGACTTTAAAATTGGAATTTTGAAAAAACCTTTGTGATGTTTGTCTTAACTGCACTGCAGAAAGGAGAAGAAGTCAGAAACCTGAAACATTACTGGTACACATCTTGGCCAGACCAGAAGACACCAGATCAGGCTCCTCCTCTGTTACAACTAGTATTGGAAGTGGAAGAGGCAATGCAGAGTGCAGAAGAGAAGAACGCTCCAGTGATTGTTCACTGCAGGTGAATAAGCATTGTATGCAAACTCTAAGGACTGCTTTGTTTGCATACAGTAGCCTGCTTTAGATGCTGCCATGTTGAACCATTGGTCAGAGATGTGAAGGAGATCTGGTCCAAATGCTTTAAATTTTCTTGGAACTTCTAAAATTTAATGACATTTTTCTGTTGCATGCAGATACAGATTGAGCTGCAGACAGAAGCTGTTGTTGTTGTTTGCTTAGTTTTAAGTAACAACCCCCTTGTTTCATTTGCTTTACCAGAAATATATGCATTTGATGATCTTAAAAGTGCCACTTTACCAAAACTAAACATACTGTGGGTGAAACTGAGTAGGAAGATGCATGAAAGCAGAAAAAAATGAGAACCTAAAATAATAATATATATACATTTTCAAAGAGGACTAAAAACAAGTCTTGTTTTGCTAGTATTTAGGAAGATTAAATGTGATTACTTGAATACCACAACTCAATTCTCAAAACAGTTACTGCAGATAAATAAAGAGAAGTCTGGTATGTAATGTACTAATGCTATCAGGATAATTTTCCATAATTTCAGTAAAAGTACATTTTGCCAAACATGCCTTTGGAGTTTCTGTAAGGAATTTCACCTAATTTTGCATGACATTTTCTAGGAAATCTTTAGATCATGTAAATATTACCATCACAGTTACTTGAAGACTGAGATCAGCTCTTCAGGAGTACACTCATCCAGCAAATCTCCATTGAATTGCCTCAATCATTCTGTAATAATAATTAAAATAATTCTAATGTATCTGATACTAGTTTGGTTTTCCTAACAACTATAAACACTAAATTAAAAGTCTATGCACTCAAAGAAAAATAGTGTTAAAAGAGTTTGCTAGCAGCAGCTCTCTGCAGGCTCCATTGTTGCTTGTATATTTGTTGCCAGTGTTTTTGTGTTGTGACTTGAGCACAATTTAAATGAAAGCAGGATTTCTTACAGGTAATTACAATTATCTAATGTATAAGAAGGTCTGTCAGAATTTGCTGTTTAGTTTTTTATAAGGTGATAAGAATACACAGCTTTCATAGCACTGTGCCATCTCAGACTCAAATCGGTTCTGGTCACATAGTAAAGGCTGAATCAAATACAAAAGTGTTCACGAGATGATTTTTGGTGCATTTCTTATATCTCTTTACTAATTCATAGAGTTACTAGAATGCAGATTTGAGAGCAAATGTAATCATACTTATCATATTGCTGTCAGCTCCAATAATTTAAGCTAGAGTTTTTAACTGTACATATGAATGAAAATAGTTTCCAAGAAGCTGTTAGGGTTAAGAATCTCAAAGCAAAGGTTGCTCTCAAAGCAATGGTTGCCTTCAAAGCACGTCTAACCAAGGAACAGTACTTAACTGTTTATTTTTACAAGTTCAATGACATTACGTGAGGCAGTACCCACATAGTCCATTTTTATCACTCTATGTGCAGTAGAGAAAGCTGAAGCCTTTCTGTGTGAGTGGCTCACAGTGTGAATGGTGTTGTTCCATTGGAGCTATTATCTTTCCTTAGTTAAGGCTTCATATTCAAGAGCACCCATCCATCAGAGTTTGGAGGGAGGAAAGAGATAATAGAGTTTGACTGTGGTTGAAGGGCATTTGTTTAACATGAAAGTTCCAAAGCCGTTCTAACATCTTTGCTGCCTCTCTCTCCTTTTTCCTCCCTTAGTGCAGGCATCGGGAGGACGGGCTGCTTTATTGCAACTAGTGTCTGTTGTAAACAGTTGAAGAATGAGGGCATAGTTGACATATTGCGAACAACTTGCCAGTTACGGTTAGACAGGTAAGAAAACTTGTTTCCTTTCCAGAAAAAGAAAAATGATAAACTTTCTCTTTGCTTAAGGAGGAACAAATGGGAAGTGGAGAGGAACAAAGGCCGATGAAGGCTTAGGGGAACATTCTTGGAAGGAAGTAGTCCTGTTCTAAGTAGTTTTGTCTTGCTTATGTTAGTAGAGCAGAAAACCTTAACAAATATCCTCAGCAACTGAGTTAGGTTCGTGGTTGGCATTAAAATCTACACAGCTGTGTGGACTTCAGTGCCATGAGAGATGACCATTTTCACCAGCAGAGGAGTTGGCACAATGTTCATAGGGCTCAAATGGCTGTTGCATTTGATTCAGAGCTGTAGAATAGCTCTTTGCTCTCAGGAGGACTAAAGAAAACTGGCCTCACGTAGTTGGAACTGTGGATGCTGTTGGGAGGGCATTGCTGCTTGAGACATTGCAGGAAAGGGAAGAGCATACTTAGGTTGGAGTGTTTGCAGACATGTGAAAAGAGCTGTGAAAATCTCCAGAAATTCAGTGGCTTCCACTTAAGTATTTCTTAACACACCACCTTGAGCTTGATTATGAAGTAAACAGACTTGAATTTGCACCAGCAATGTTATTTTTTTACTCTCCCACTGGTTTCAAGTGCCATCAAAACATGTCTCAGTGTTCTCTTCTAATGATAATGATAAATGTAGTCAGGGGAAGAAATGTCATGAAAAACATACCAAACATTTTTCTGACAAAAAAAGAGCCTCAACCCCACACTGAACTTTATTTCAGATGAGAAACTGTGCTCAGCAGGAGGCAGAAAATAAATTATTGCCCCACTGAGGGTCTGATAGACAGAGACGTGCAAGGGCTTGGAAATTTGGCTGTTTCAGTGGATTTTGGACAGGACAAGGGAAGGCTTCTTGAGAAAAAAACACTAGAATGTGATTGTGAGTGCTTGTTGTCCATGGTCCAGTGTAATATCTGGCAAGATCTAATGTATCTTGTGTTCATTACTAATGTTACACAGGAAAACAGCCATACAAAGGTCAGACACCTATTTAAAAAAATGCTTTGTACAGAAATGTATTTAAATTGCTCTTTTTTTTTTTTTTTTTTTTTTTTTTTTTTTCTGGGAGAAGGGAACTGCCAGTTATTTGTACATACTGGATAAGGGAGATCATGCTTAAGGGATGCCACAGATCAAAAGGAAGCCTGCACATGCTTCTTGCTAATTTAGAAAATTACCTTTCTGTAGAGGGATGGGACATGAAAAAGCTACTTAATAACATGAGAGGAAATACTCATGATGGAAAGCAGACAAATCACCACCTTGCTTTAGGAAGGTGTGGTTTCTTCAAGTGGTGAAAAATGGATCTTGCAGACTCTTGGAAGTCATATTGACATCTGTTGTCACAAAAGCTCTGGGTGACTTCAGATGCAACACAAGATGAGCCAGCAGCTATGGGAAGGGTCCTCTCCATCTCCTCCTATCTGGTGGCCATTTGCTAGAGAAAGCATGTGAGGAAAGCAGGTTGGACGAAGGCCAGAGCAGATGCTTAATTGAGTGTACCTCACTGCTTTACAGTAGTAGTGATGTAGTGATGTTGCTGTAAGAACCCACATTTTAGGGTTCTTCTGAGAGGCAAAGAGGTCATGCGTTTCATTCCCTTAATTCCTTCACAGATTCCCTTTGCAAGAAGCCTGTGCACTGAGCATTGCATCTGTGGTCAACAGTTATTCATAAAATACCTGGCGTGACTAAGGAGATGTGATCTTTCCTGCATCCTTACCCACAGGGCTGAGACACATTTGCTGTTCTTTCCCACAGTGCAACAAAAATTGGGGATGATTTCCTAAGAAATAGTTTCTTTAAAAGTACAGTTTGTTTCCCATCTTTGTTTATTGATGGGAGGCTGTAGTACACTTTCTACTCATTCTGATCTCCATGAGGTTTAATAGACAGTTGTTATAAACTCATCTTGGCTGGCAGCTTAAAACCATACAGTCCTTCAGCGACTTCCCCCAGAAGCACCCTTGAGGGCAGGGAAGATGATGAGAAGAGTAAAGTGAAGTCATTGATGAGTAAGAAAAAAGTAGACTAACAAGCAAAAGAAAAGTGGGATAATAATATAATAATGAAGGAGAACCAAAAAAAAAAAAAAAAAAAAAAAAGAGAGAGAGAGAAAGTGATGCAAATTCTGTTTCTTACATACTCTGTATTCCCCCAGATCTGTGTACCAGCACTTATGCTGGCACAATTTTTCATAAGCCTTTGAATATGAGCCACAGGTTTTTATTTTTTTTAAGAATAGATTATCGAGAGATTGTGTCATTATTGATGTGTTACCCTTAGCAGAATTCGGTGATGTTCTTTTTGTTCATATTTGTCACCTGCTGTGGTACTTGTGTTCATTACTATGCTACTTACAGAAATGCCAGGGCTAATGGTGCATGGAAAAGGAAATCTGTTTTTCAGCACCTCCTTGCAGGTCTTTTCAGATTTGCAGGTTTTAAGAGAACAGTAAAAACTGAACCAAAACAGACTTCTGCACTTGGAATCTCTTACTAGTCAAGGTGTGCATGGCAGTTAATTCAGTTACTAGTTTGAGCTGTCCTTTGTTAAAATTTCAATGTCTGGTCCAAAATCCTGTTGTGCATCACCTGGTTCCCTGCTAATCTTTCCAAAAGCACAGCTTGGGATGGTGCAGAAGAATGCTATCTCCTTGCAGACTGGGAGAGCTGTGTGTTGCACAGATTGTCTGAACTGAGCTGGCCCTCTGCAGCCCTAAATTTGCTCTTGCGTTCAGGCTGTAGTACAGCTTTAAAGACTTAGAAAAGCTTCTTCACCTCTTTATTCTCTCTTTTTTTGCACCTGTCTGTTTAGAGCTTTGGGATATGAGTTGCTTTTCACCATGAGATTTTAGTGAAATCGGTTACTGTGTATACCTCCCTGGAGACTTTTGAGGCCAGACTGGATGGGGCTTTGAGCTACCTCCTCTAGTGGGAGGTGTCCCTGCCTGTAGCAGGTTGGAACTAGGTGATCATAAAGGTCCCTCCAACCCAAAACGTTCTATGATTATAGTTATGTTTAAAATGGTGCTTAGAGTACAGGCTATAATAACACAAATGCAAGTAATTTGTGGTCTGTAATGCTGCCTTACAGAGTGCCTCTGCTGTTCTTAATCTGGCTACCTTCTGTTAGAAGAACAGAGCTCAAGGTCAGACTGCAAGCTCGTTGCAGTCCATTGGCACTTTCTCATTTGTTCAGTAGGCTTTGGAATAGAACTGTTGTGTTTAACACCAGCTTCATACTAGCTGTGCCATTTCCTAGTATGTTATTTGTGTGTAAAAAGGCTGCTGTTTCCCTCCCCCTTTTTTTTTTCTTTCCTTTTCAGGGGAGGAATGATCCAGACTTGTGAACAGTATCAATTTGTCCATCATGTCATGAGCTTGTATGGAAAACAGCTTTCTAGAGCAGCAGAAGAATAAGCGTTCATGATATTCCTAAAGGCTAAAACCAAGAGAACTTTTGACTGCATTCAGATATATTTCAGATCTAATAAGAGACACATGGTAATCTGGCTGTCTTAGCTGGAGAAAAAGATATATTTTACTTTGATATTGCTTTTATGCTCTTGTTTGCATTGACATTTAAGAGCTGAAGTACACCTTGTCTTAAACATATGTGACAGGACATAATCTTCACCAAAAAAGGCTTATTTATTTTGTAAATAAGAACAGTAGCTTCATTTGTTACAAAATCAAAACAAAAAAAGAAAAAGAAAAAAAAAAAAAAGCACTGTCTTCAGTTTGCTGTTTTTAAAACATAATTGCTATTATATCCAAATACAGTGTGAAACTTTTTGAATTGTCATGCTGAAATATTTGCCGTATGTTGACTAAGCTTGAAAGTAACTTTTTGCCTCTCTCTGATTGTTTTTACATATGAAATTACCGAATACTGTGTGTATCATAAACCTTCTGAGCCTCTGCATTGAAAGATTCAAGTAGATTCGTGTTGAAATGAGGACTCACATGTCATGTTTGCTTGGTTTTATTTTTTTAAAGCAGTCCATCACTGGTATTATCAGAACTATGGGGAAAAAGGTATTTTGCTGATGTGAGACAAATTCTTGCCTCTAGTTCTTACCAGCAATGCTGCCCTGCTGTCATAACAACTTGGATGAATTTGCAAGGGGAAAAGTTAAAATGAATATTAATTCTTCATTTTTCTTTTGTTAGTGTGTCGGCATCTGACTCTGTTATCAGACTTGATTTTTGAAAGTATTTTGCCTGTTTATGCAGTCAAACGACAATCCCAATGGTTTCCCCAGAAATTTGATGTGAGGAATTTCTTTTTACTTGAATACATCTTTATTTAAAATGCGAGAATAAAATCACCTATATTTTGAATTTAAACCTGTTCTGAAGCTTTGAAGGAGACCAAATGGCCAGTGTTTGTTAAAATTAATATGACTAGAAATGGAAATCCAAATGCTGCTTAGTGATAAATTTCCCCTCAGACTAAGTTTTGATAAATGTATCCCTTTATAATCACTAGCCCAAGCAGTAGTATTTCCTTTTAAATAATACAGACTACTTCCCATGCTTTTGTTTTTAGACCTTAGTCTGACAATGAAGGCTTCAGTTGGTGTGTTCAATGCTTAGAGGTAAGCACATGTTTAAGTTCTTTGGGCAGTGAAAAATGGAGATACACAGGACCCTTTACATCAAAGTTGAGTGTTTTGTGAACACAAGCTGTAATCATTTACTAGAAATATTTTTGCTTCTCTTTTTGTAACAATAACCAAAATTCACTGCTTTTGTTAGTGCAGAAGATTCTGTGGATTTACTTGGCTTCTTCATCAGGAGAAGGTAAAGCAGCTCTCAGAACATTAAGGGCTGATCCTGCTCTTACTGAAGTTTTGTTACTGACATCAGCAGATGCAGGGTAGGGCCTGAAATGTTATGCCTACAACTTCATCACTGTGGGGGAGTTTCCCAATATTTTAGTACACATCCTTTGTGTTTGCTCTGTATCCATGAGCCTGTAAAAATCCTATCAGCAGGGTTTGCATGACTATGTGGCAAAATGTGTTATCTTGAACCACTTGATTTTATTGCTGTATTTAAAATATTTCCTTCAGTGAGAAGCTAGCAAGAAGAACTGGCAATCTTTTTAAAAATACTGGCAGTAGTCATTAAATAGAGCAATAAACTTAAGCTTTTGAGCATAACATGACTGTTAGTTTTATGTAAACCTTGCTAGCTATATTCTCCCCTTTGCTACTGATTCTTTCAAAGGAGCAGCACTATTTTATCTACGTACTCCTTAGAAATAACTAAAGTAACACTGATGTTTTGAATAGTGTTATAAGTGGAACTCCTGATAATGTTTTCAGCTGTTCAGTGCCCTACAGTGTCAAAATTAACTCAGTTAATAAAGTAACTTGTTCTGTCATCAGTTTACTGTCCATCTAATAAAGAATATGTTAATGATGGGATAGGATTGCGCAAATAGGAGATAATTTTGCTGTGTAAGTTGCCTTGTGTACAAAGAAGTTTCCTAGAGGATAATTGTTTTATGGTAAACAAGACATGACAGTCCCTAACATACTGGCTTTGAGGTGCAGGCAGAGTTCTTCACCATGTATTAGTCACTGGTGGTTCATTGACTTATACAGAAGTAAACAATTTATACTGATGAGGGAAGTCTAACCTACTGTCCACTTCCATTCTGTGTATATAGAATGTTTTGAGAACATTAAAAAAAAAAAAAAAGGTCTTATTTTTTAAATGAATGTGGTATTTTAGAGAGAAAATATCTTATTTGGGGTATAAAAAGGGGTATTCTGGGGAGAAAATGTCTTATTTTGGGGATAAAAAGCAGTATTTTGGTGAGATACTATCTTACATTTGGTAAAGAAATTGATATTTTGAGGATAAAAAGCAGTATTTTGGGAAGAAAATGTGTTATTTTTGGAATAAACTCTGTTATCCCAATAAAGGACATTTCTTTCCTGAAATACTGGTTTTTATGCCATAATAAGACATTTTCTTCTTTAAATATCAAATTTTAACCCAAGAATAATAGTTTCTCCCATCTGTATCACTTTTTATCCCAAAAATAGACATTTTCACCTCAAAGTATCACTTTTATCCCCAAAATTATACATTTTATCCTCAAAATATCATATGTTGTTTCAAAAATACAACATTTGGTATCCTAAATATCATTAGCTCTTGGAGCAGGTCCAGAAGAGGCCCACTAAGATGATCAGAGGTCTGGAGCACCTCTCCTATGAGGAAAGCTTGAGGGAACTGGGCTCATTTAGCTTAGAGAAAGCTCTGGGGAGACCTCATTGCGGCCTTCCACTACTTGAAGCATATAAACAGGAGGGGGAACGGCTCTTTATGAGGGTGGATAGTGATGGGACAAGGGGAAATGGTTTGAAACTAAGACAGTGGAGATTAGAGATTAGGAGAAAGTTTTTCACACAGAGGGTGGTAGCACACTGGGACAGGTTGCCCAGGGAGGTTGTGGATGCCCCATCCCTGGAGGCATTCAAAACCAGGCTGGATGTGGCTCTGGGCAGCCTGGTCTGGTGGTTGGCAGCAATGCGTATGGTGAGGGGGTTGAAACTGAATGATCATTGTGGTCCTTCTCAACCCAGGCCATTCTGTGATTCTGTGAACATGATCACTGGTAAAGTTAGATTGCTTTGCATCAGTTCAAAGCAAGTATCATCCTACTTCAACTGGATATAAAGATTGCACATTTGCTATTTCACACTAGGCAAGTGCATTCTACTCAGCTAAGATCAAAATATTAAATGCCTCTTAAAGTGTTATTCTGTCTAACAGAATAGGAGTTAATTCTCCTATTTCTACTTCAGCCTTAACGTATTTAACATATTTCTCTTTTTTTTTTAAATAGGATTTGAGGTTTAAAGGACCTTATATCAGCTGTTCTGATCTCTTCTGATGGCAGAGGTAGTCTTAAGAAGTGTTTAGGACTAGCAGAAAGGAACTCTAGCCATACAAAAGCACTTGAGATGAGTGGAACTGCTGCTTATCCTACTCAGAAGGTTTGAAACTCAGTTGATGATAGGGACTGTGCTAAACTGCATCTTACTGGGCTTCTCTTTTTACTGAACACTCTCCAAAAAAAAGGAACATTCTATCTGCCCTCTCCATTTCTCTCCAGGCCTATTTGTACCTGAAACAGCAGTACTAATACCTACAACACAGTTGTTTCCCAGAGGACTAAATTCCTCTTTCCAGGTATGTTAGCTTATAATAACCTGAGATTATTTTTTTTCAAATCAACTGTAATGCCTCCCCTGTCAATTTCATATGACTTTTCACACTTACTGAATGTGGCAGAACCTATCCCAGTCTTGTTTGCTTGTCCGTCATTGGCCATGACATTTATACAATTATCCTCTTCCTCTCAAGCTAGCAGATCAATGATGCTTTGTCCTTTTGTTGGTACTCTGAGATAGACAGATATACAGGTTTACATAGAATTAAAGACTAAAGTAACAAAAGAGTTCAGTTAAGTTTAACACATAAGAGCTTGTCCTCCATGTAATCCCCAGTAGCTCAGCAGGCAAGTTTTATTGCAGTCATAATAAAGCTGAACATGGAGGCTAAATGTTTTACTCAGAATTAAAAGTCATATTGACATCATAGCTGGTAATATGTCTCAGAGCATCTAAATGGGGTAAAGTTGATGAATTACTCAGGTATTGTAATTCGTAGCCCTCCTTTCTTTCCAATGGACCATGCTAATCAATTTCTGGTTCCTATTTCTTCTTTCTCTCTGCCTGTTGCTTCTTAGGCTTAAAACACAGTAAATAAATCACTGCATTGTACTAGTTTTAATCTAAAATGTGGATAACCAGTATTTTCAAGGGACCGTCTCTTTCCTTGGACAGAGTCTGTGTTGCCAGAGTTTTCAGATGGCTTAGCATCTCCTGGCCACCTTTTGATCTCAGTACATCTCAGAATTTTGTGGACAAAAACATCTGCTGTGGATTAGGCAAAATACATTTCTGCTCTGGAAATAGTAGTTTTTGCCTGAGTCAGATATTTGTATTCCCGATGTCAGTACCTGCTTTCCTCTATGAAGGCAAAGGCAACAATTCTTTCCAGGGATCCGAGAGAAAAGTTCCTGCATAGATCCTTTTGCTCTTTCTCCTTCGCATGCTTAGCTTATTTGTGTCTGAAGTGGATGGGAGGAGAACTGTCAGAATTTAAGTCAAAACTAATAAGACATCACAGAACAAAGGAAACCTCTCTTAGGGTAGCACTGACTCCTTTTGGGTCAAAAGAAGGAAAGCCAAGTGGGACGGGTTTCACCACATCTACTATCATCTTGGTCTTTAGGCTTCTAGGAGTAATATGGAGAGCAGACACCCAGCCATCATGAAGGTCAGGGTTACAACGAGATGCATTCACTTCTCAAGTTCCTTGTCTGGCAGCACAGCCAGACTTATCAATCCAAACAGCAAGATCTCATTCATATGCATTGTTTTTTCCTCCTACAGTAATATGCATGTATGTGTATTCACATGCCCACTCTGTGCCAGAGTAACTGATGTAAGAACAGAAGTGTGAGGGAGGACTCATCAATACTGTGAAATGAACGTGGAAAGGAACTGCCTGGCTTTTGTGTCTGTTTGGAATGGTGGGTGGAATTGGTTTGAGTTGTCAGTGTTTTGTTTTTGTTGGGGAAATTTTAACTTTCAGCCCAGATTTCTCTGTGTCTAAGTTGAGCTCTTGTTTCTGAATTATGTTATTGAAGGGGTAAGTGAAAGTTGGTTCCTTGATAGATTTATTAGACAAACCGTTAATGATACCTTATCCACTTTACAGCATTACCAATCCCATTTCCACACTCTTCTGATTTGATAAACAAGTTTGTGTTAACAACTCAAACTTTTAGAGAAGGGAGCACAGAGCCTCTATCATGCTGGAGTCCTCTTTAGTCTGTGAACTGCAGCATGTGATTGTTTTTGTATGCAGTGTTTTCAGTTTGCTGACAAAGATGATGATGTTTCAGCCTTTGCACGTCTTTCTTGATTTTTGTCTGTTTAAAATTTTTCTTTCTTTTCTGGACCAGTAATCTAAAATCGTCAGTAAAAGTGATATATTACCTGGGGATTATGCCATTGTTTTGTGTGGAATTATTTCTGACAACACCCAAGGGTGAGTAACAATTATTTCTGGTGAAAGCCAGTTCTCTGTGTATTATATGACAAGGGCTGACTGCATCTTCAGGTGCTCCTACATACATTCACGCACTTTGTGCAAGTAAACATGGTCTATCATCATCTACACATGGAGGAAGTGGTTAAAAAAGAGCAAACCTGATTGTTCATTCTTACAATTTCTAGATATTTGTGCTGGATCAGTGGGAAAGATACAGTTCATTTCATCTGCTGGAAAGAAATCCTTACTGATTCAAATTCAGGAGATCCTGTTTAAGCAAAAGTCATGATCAGACAATTTCACTGGTGCTGAAAGAATGTAGCCTTGGAAGACTAAGTAAATAAGCTTTCCCATTGTGTTCACATATGATAGATCCATAACTATATAATGTAACAAAAATATTAGCTTTTATTATGTATCACCAAAAAAAAAGAAAATCACAAATCATTACTGTTGGTGTGCAGAGCACTTCTAAAGAACAAATTTAATTCCCAGAGTAGTGTTTGTGGTGTATGTGAAGTTGTATTAAGTAAATAAAGTAAAGCAAGGTAAATCTAGACCTTAAAAATAAACCTAAACAGAGTAACAGATCCTTTTTTCCACTTCACTCATTCATTAATTAGTTGCAGTATTTCTTCCTGATTTTTCGGAGGCATTCAGAGCTGAAGCTGATTAGTAAACCAAATCCTGAGGTAACAAGGAAAGGAGAAAGTGAGTACCAGTAGAGGGACCCAGAGAGTTGTCGACAAGTTCATTAAGGAATATTGGTAACACATTTTCTTTTTTTGCTTTATTTATTTATTTCCACAATAAAACTTTAAATAAGAAAAAGTTAATCACTATATTATTTATAAACAGTTATGAAAACGTCCCAGTTTGCAGTAGGCCTACTACAGTACTTCTTGCCAGTACTGTTGAATGTTTGTAGGGCATTGTTTCCAATCAGCAGAAAACTTCACTAGAGTAAGAACCACTATTTTTGTTACTTGGTTACTTGGTTTAATGTAGTAGGGCACTAATGCCTTTTGTGTGCCATTCAGGCAAAAATTAAAAACAGTGCAAAACCTCAGTGATTTGTAATATTATTCAGGACTTGCTAATGTGACTCTGGAGGCTTGCCAGTGTGATTCCCTTCTACAAGAGTCTAAGGAGGATCTAGGAAACTACAGACCCATCAGCCTGACATTGATGCCAGGAAAGGCTGTGGAATGGATCATCTTGAGTGAGATCACATGGCATTTGCTGGACAACCGGCAAATCAGTTCTGGCATGGGTTCAAGAAAGGAAGGACCTGCTTGATCTGCCTGATCTCCTTCCATGCATTGTTAGCACTTCAGCAAATTCTCAGCAGATGGCCTGATCCCTCTCC
This sequence comes from Coturnix japonica, assembly GCF_054131305.1. Classification (NCBI taxonomy): domain Eukaryota; kingdom Metazoa; phylum Chordata; class Aves; order Galliformes; family Phasianidae; genus Coturnix; species Coturnix japonica. The sequence continues at coordinate 19,101,836 of NC_140667.1, read as the reverse complement.
CAAGGGAGGTCTGGATATCTCCAATGTTATTACATGATAGTTGCTTGCTTACTTGGAAAAGAAGCATGAATTTCTTGTGCAGTGCTGTATGCAGGAGACCTCCAGCTCCTAAAAAGAACATAAAGAAGTTGATGGCTGAGGAGGAAAAAACATTGGAGATCATCCCTAAGATTCTGGAGAAGTTAGAGAAGGCCTGCATGAACTTTGCGCATTTCTCAGGAAGTTGAAAGAGATGAAGAAAGAAGCGGAGGTTGAAGTTATTGTCACAGTACCCCAGACTCTTGACAGAGTCAAAAAAAATAAATAAATAAGTGCCTGCATCCAAAAAGACAGCTGTGATGGAAGACAGTTACACATCCCAGATGGAATACAAGTCTACATTATTTTTTGCAGCTGGACAAAAGCTGAATATTCAAAGAAACATGAAGAAATTGTGTCAAATCCTGACAAGGTAAAAAATGTTTTCAGAACTTTCCTTCAGCTAACGTCTCTAGGAAGATCTCTCACTGGAGGTTAAATCCATGTCAGATCAGATTTATAATGTTAATGTAGCATCCTAATAGACTAGCAAAGGTCTGCAATCCAGTATTCCTTAGGATAAGGCATACTGGATGCTTTGGACAAGCAATATTGGGCCTGTCCCTGCCCAGGAATTCTACAGTCTAAGTGAGGTGAATAAAGGATGTACTAATGTTTCCGTTCTGCCAAGCAAAAGCTGGTAGAAAAATTCAGAAAATTATCCCAAATTCCATGGCTGTGCCAGATAGTGAACCAAATCGCTTATGCCCCTAATGTAATTCTTCACTTACCTAACAGCAGAATTTCTGAAATATCTGGAAAGCAGGTAAAATGTTTTCTTTTGAATACCAAAGATAGCAAGGAAGCTGAATATGAAACATCAACAAAAACAGAGTATTAATCATACAATGGTTTAAGTTGGATGGGACTTTAAAGGTATCTACCTCCAACCCCAGTGCTGTTGGCAGAGTTGATATCCACCAGATGAGGCTGTCCAGTGCCCCATCCAAACTGGCCTTGAAGCAGATGGGTAAGAAGTTTATGGTGCACATCAGCAACACAAATGAAAAAGAGCTGGGTGCCTACGGATTTTATTGCAAGAGTTATAGGTGATGTTTGTTATGGAATACAGGAGGTTTTGTGTATGAAAACAGTCTCTAAATTTAAAAAAGAAAAAAGGAAAAAAAAAAAAAAAGAGGGTCAAAACTGTGGTTTTGTAGTTCTGTAGATTTTTATATCAAAAAGGCCAAATTATGATCTGCTTTCTTTTTTCTTTTTTTTTTAATGTATTCACAACGTTCATGTTACTGATGTTTTAGGCTCAAACAGAAATCTAACATTCAAGTCATAGACCAACCCTCAATTACCGGAGCACCCATGTGAAAACACCTTTTATGAGGTAGCACATCTCAGTTTGAAGCCTGGTTATTACACATAATAAGCTGGGTTGACGTCAGTGTAGCAGGAATGTGAGTCACAGCTGAACTTGAACCAGTTTTAGAGGAGAATGGGAATGATAAACCGTACCTCAGCATTCAGTAAAAATGATGCTGCCCACCTGCCTTAACTTTCATTACCATAAGGCCATCTCTTAAAAATAAGCTTTGCCAAAAGTACTGTTCTTTAAGTTGTACTACTTATATGTGGTTGAACTACTAAAAAATATTATTTGGTAGAATATCATTACTTAAGCCAATACTTGCCAGGCACTGCAGCACTCTTAACAGAAAACACAAAGGTATCAGTCCTCTTTCTGCTTCCCAGTCGGTTCCTAATATTCCAAATGGTTCCAGGTATCTCATCAGCAACTGCCTGATATTGTTTCCTTTACAATAACCTAGAATCAGGAGAGGGGGAAAAAACAAAACTAAGGCAGAAGAACTGAACAGAAAGTAGCGTGTCTGTTGGTTTTTGGTATTGTAAGATTGCATGCAACTTCTACTGAATATTTTGAACTGGTTAGCTTAATTTCTGCTGAAGTTCAAGGAATTAATTTATCTTTCTACTATCACTCAAGAAAGAAATGAAAATGACTTCATTGTAGTCTTGTTATTTAGTGTAGGAAATCAGAGACTGGAAACTAAACGAAAATTTGTCTTTTTGGTATTTTAACAGGTTGGACTGTTACAAATCCTGATAGAAACAAAACCATTGAAAATGACCAAAAAACTGCTAGATGCAGTGTTTGAAATGGGCCTTCTAAGGAAAATGCCAAACTTCAGCTGGAAGTTCAATGGGCAAGTGTGGAAGCAAGACAATAAGTATGAGGTCATTGCATCTGTTGATGGATTGTCCCACACTTAGGATATCCAGTCCTGTGAACTTCAGAACTCAATGCTGAAACTGGAGTTATAGCACAGAAAGCTCCATTCTTCATTGATTGCAGGTAATTCAGTGTAAGCTTCTTCAGGCAGTGAGTAAATCAAACATGAGATAGCAGGGTTTGAACTGCAAAATTCATAGAGCTAAAGTGCAAAGTCCTCGAATTTGACCTTGTGTTGTATCCTGGAAAAGCAAAACTACCCACTTGGATTTATAAAGTGCTTGCTGATTTGTGCCATTTCTTTTTACCAGTCCTCTCCCCTTTCTAAGAGGTTCCAGATCAATTCATCAACAAGTACACAAATGAAAAATGGAAATTCCTGTCTGGAGCGTGCACTGATTTTGAAATATATCACTCTGAAAGAGATAAGGAATTAACAGGTGATTGAAAGGTCTGAAGCACAACAGGAATCATGAAGGGAACAGAGCAGAGTTTATCATAATGTTGATGAGCCAAGTGACTCAGAAACTTGTATGAGTGTTTCTGTGTAAGACAGTGAACCTAACAACTACAACAGCAGCACCAGTGCAACTGGGAAGGTATGTATGGTTGGTCCAAGGAAGGAAAATGAACAATAGCATCCTTTGCTCTGTTCTTCACTGTAGAGCAGTAGTGCTGCTTTGTTATAACAGCCATGAAACTGATCTGAGATAATGCAGATCTGAAGTCTATTGTTTAATATGGGATAAGCCATTAGTCTGTGCTTTGTGTTGGTATTATGAAGATAATGATTAAGGATGTCCCTTTGCTGTAGAAAATGTTAGAAGCATAAAGCAGTAAGTCTTCCATCTTAGTCCTCGTACATACCACCTAAAGCAGCCTAGTTAAGTTTGGTGTTTTTATTTTAACCAGGATTATCATAATGAATTCTTGTTCTTTAAAGTGACCGATGGGATGTTTGAATGCTGAGGACCAGCAGCACAACACGAGACTCTTGCAATATTAAATATTTAATATCATGTTTATTTCTTTAATTAATTTTGCAGTAGCATTATTGATGCTGTAAATTTCTACCTAGGATCTCTATAGAAAGACATAAGGCTGCCAGGAGGGGAAGGCTGGCAAAATATCTTTGTGCTCTCATCATAGGCTGGAGAAGAATTTCAAAGTTCTTCCTCACAGAGTGTGGATTTTAGTGGCTTTTAGTATCTGTGATAACTTCTGTTAATTGTGGGCAAGGTTTGAGTATGCCCAGATGCCTTCTGTGAGAAATGTATCATTTAAGACAAAGTGATTGGAAAGAGGAAACAATCATATTAGCATATCGTTTACAGGTTCAACTACAACAGAATAGCCTTGAGCTGCTATCCCTATAGTGGAAATACACCCATAAAGGATAAAAACTACATAAGAACAGGCTCTGTTTATCCCCATTTCTTCCCCTGATGTGCAGTTTATCAAGCAAAGATAATAGCTTTCATCCTAGGGGATTTTTGACTGAGGATAAGCATGTGGACACATCAGAAAAGGACTGATCTGATCCTTCCTAGTCTTCTACAATCTCAGCCTTACTAAGTTTCAGCTTTAATTCTTTGCTTTTTCAAATTTTTCCTTCCTAGTCTCCTGTGAAGATGCTTATATGATTTCATGTTTGTTAACGTATTTTCTCAACCTGTAGATTCACATTAATTCCTGCAAGGTTGACTTCTCACCACCCTCCCTTCTCTCTCACCCAGTCTCAGATTTTCAGAGTAATTAATAAATGCTAATTTATTGTATGCTAATACATACCATTCATTACATGCCATGCAGCTTTTCTAGGCAAATATGTAGATCCTGTTCACAGAATTCATTCTATCTATAAATCACAGAACACTGTGCTCGATTAGGACTTGGAAATCCTGATTTCTTTGTCATCTTTGAGCAGGAAATTCTGAGATCCAGGGACAGAGTCAAAGAAGGTGTTTGTTGCAATGTGTGTCATTTCGTGCCTCAACCTTCTTGTCAGATTATAGCCATGAAAGGCATCTGGGTAATGTAGTGAGAAGCATACTCATCAGTGGTCTAAAAGAGGAGCATGAAGATAGGCACGTATTCAGCCAGGGGGACAGAGGACAAAGCAAGAGTTGACACTGCAGGTAGCTAAGCTGTCTCCTTACTGCTGTTAACACTTGCAGAGTCTTTGCTTCATCAGGTCCCATCAGCTGGGGCTGTACCATTTTTAGGCTTATCTGTCTGCGAGCAAAACCTTTCTGCTCCGTTGTTAGCCAAGGGGAGAAAATTGAACAGTCATACTGATTGATTTAAAGTGACAAAACACGGGTTTCTATGTTTATAAATCTGTGGTTGAGAATGTTGGTCTTAACCTTTACTTGAAATGTTGTTCTGAGCAACAAGAAAAACACCTTTCCTGAAATTATACATGAAGTATGTAAATATATGTATTACTCAGCTCTTGGCAGCCAGATGGCGCCAGATGGACTGTCAGAATCATCTGCAGCATGGAAATGAGCCTCTTTCTGTTCTCCAAATAAAGGCGAGTTGGATGGATACCACTGCCAAGACAGTGGGACAAATGAAGCAGTAAGGATGCTGTGGCTGTGGCATCAAATATATAGAACCTGTGTGCAGTATAAATGCATCCACAGCAAAGCTTTGGTACAGGGAATGATTTTCCTCCTGTCAGAAATACTGACTGCATTTTTATGACTATTTCAGCAGATTGTCCTTTGCAAACATATACCTGACAAATATTTAGAAACTTGGTTATTTTTCTTTATTGTGCACAGGACATCATTATCATTGTTCCATACAGCTCTAACAACTGACAGAATGTTTTGTTTGCAAGCAGTAAACTTTGATTCCATGATCTTTGTTGTGATTATGGCTTATTCAAATGTGGTCTTAGGAAAGAATAGCACAGAGTGTTTCCTCTTTTGCCTTCAAAGCTTAAAATCTGCCTGGAAATAAATCTCAAGGACCTTGAGAATTGGGGAGCATTGTGCAATTGCTATTTCTCAGAGCTCCCTCCTTTTCTGCTGAGCTGAACACCTGATGGAAATCAGCCAGGTTCTTGTTTAAGAAACAGAACTGAATTGCCTCAATCAAAACACATGGAAGATTTTTCATGTCCTTCAAGTTTTTCATGAAATATGGGATTATTACATTAAAAAACAAAATAAAAATCATAAAGTATTCCAAGGGGCCCAACTCTGGACCACCTTGCATACACAGGAAAAATGGCAGGGTCTATTTGCAGCTGCAGCTTTCAATTGTTTTCTTTTTGGATTCTCCTGTTACTGAAGCCTTTAGCTGCACACAGTGTAACTATGAAGAATGAGCATATTGAAAGCGTCAAGGTACCTTTTAAGGCAAAGGCATTGTGTAAAGTCATACGTTTCTGAGATGGTGCTGAGGTGGCAGAGAAAGAGGTGATGGAGAAAACCAGTGACTGTTTTACAAGCAAACACTGCAAGAGAAGACAATAGATCTGTTAATGCGGAATCTCAGAAAATAACTGTCTCAGCTTTGGACAGTCTTTACCTCAGCATTGTTGGTAGGGCTTCATATTAATCATTTTATAGCAGGCTGGTCACTGGTAGACATGTTGGGCTGCAAACTCTCTAATTCAGATTTTCTTCTTTAGAAACTGTTTTGTGCTTGGACTAAAACCAGGACCAAAGAAATAGCAAATCCTTTCACTACCAGTGTTTGCAGACTCAGAAATGTCTCAACATGGGCTGGCCATGAAAGAGGACTGACTAGCATTCTCTTCTCGTGTCAGTTATATAAGCTTAGTAGAATATGGCAAATGAAATGTCTTTCTCTGGAAAATATTGTGGAGGAGGAGAGAAGATAATTTAAAAGGGAATACTTAAAAACATTTTGTTTTGCAGCCAAGAAAGAAAATACGTCAGCCAAAGCCTAAGTTAGTTAGAAAACACTGCTGAACTATGTTCTGAGACTTACAGTGTGGGTACCTCTTGCGCTTGTTTTTCCTTTATGGACAGGGATCCCAGAGAACCTGTGCCTCCTGATATTTGTAGCTCTTTTTCCCAGGGTCAGAGTGTATCACAAAAGACAGTGTAGTCCGTGTGTCTGGCCTGGTGAGTCATTTCAGAAGTAAAATTTCCAAACTGAAGTAATATATGTCAGTTCTCGCCTAAAGTGTTGCAATTTTCCATTTTTATCTAAACTTCCTATGGATTAAGGTAAGTGTTTCTGTGCAGCTCTGTAGCATACTGCAGAAAGAGCTCCTTTTTGGAATAAATGCAAGCATTTAAATGTTTCAACCTTTAAAGTGATAAAGGGAAGTAGCTGGCAAAGTAAGAGGCTGTTAAAGAAAGACTGCAGCCACGAATCAAGTAACCATGCAGGTTATCCTTCTTGTTGTTGGTATAGATGTATACATATGCACACAGACTCACACAACTTGAAATCCATGGATTCCATTGCTAAACTGATTTTTCTGTGTGTGGAGTCTTTTGAACAGGTGTCTCAGCCTCAAGAGTTAGATGTTAGGAAAGAAGCTGTCACCATCACCAGGAACTCCTCAGCCCAGGATGGATGTTGCCCAGTGCAAGGCTATGTCATGGAAAGAAGGAAAAAGAAGTTAGCAATCTCTGAGTCCTAGGCAACAAATATACAGTTCAAGGTCAGATCAAGATTATTTGTATGTTTTTATGCAGCCAGATTAAAAGCAAAATAAGCTTTGAATAAAAAGCTGAGTACTGTTGATTGACCAAGGAAATAGCATCATCTAGCAAGATATATATTTTTTGTCATGCTGTTCAAGGCGAGATCCACTTTTCAGCCCTCAAAGACAGCCTGATACTTACATACAGTAGTAACACAGCAAGAACACTCATTATCTTGAAAAGTCACACCTATGGATTTGACTGTCAGACTTCAAGCATTCATGTTTGGTATTTCACACTGCCTAAGTTTGATTGCCTTTCCCTGAATTAGACCAGAAATGAATTAAACAAGTGTCTGATTGTGTTGTATCCATCGGATAGCAACCATATGATCAATGCTTAGTACAGCTTGGATAACACATGGGAGTGTTCTTATTAGCCACAGCATTTTAACAAGACTTTTGTTTTTCCTTTTCTGCTAATATTTTTGCTCTTGTATTCTTTCCACTGTCTCAGTCAACATGTTGCACTTCCATGCTAATTAAGTTACAATCAATCATGCTATCCAAAAATATCCCCTTTGAAATACCAACATTACTCGTGGTAAATGATGAAAGCAGTTTTTACACCAAATTACTGTTACCTGAAATTTTTGCTTTTCTAAATAGAATGGAGGTTTAACCTTGCTTAAGGGCTGGACTATGAGAGGCTTGGCCACCCTGTTGAACTTCTTTTTTTAATGGGAAGTTCTGCTAAAGCCAGTGGGAGCAAAATAATTAAGATACTTCTCCCCAGAATGTATGATTACAGCACGATATAGACCATAATCTGGTGGAAAGCACTATAATGGCAAATTATGTCTTTTCTTCATGTTACATTCAAAGAAATTCTACTTCCTTCTGGACCTTAGTGGAAGACATGAAAGTGGACTACTGGAGATGTGAAGTCTAGATTTAATTAAAGGACTCCCTTAACCCCTGAGTTTATCTTGTTCTCCAGGTGTCTGTGAGCTGACAATGCCTCTTGGTTTATGTCAGTCCAATAGCAATTAAAAAAATCAGTGGCCAAGTTGTATCAGTATTAGGGGTAATTAGAGTTGTGTAATTGCAACGTTTGTCTTTCCAAGTACCTGAAGGATACAGCATGAAACAATGCGAGTTCAACCATACAGTGCCTGGATTTCCCAGCATACCTTTGACCACTTGTTGCAAAGGATCCCATCTTTAACTGTTTAATGTCCCGTTTTTCTAAGCATATATGCTTTGACAAGATCTGTGCATTTACGGCCAAAGTCTGAAGCAGTGTGGCAAACTTCATCTTGATTCAGTGTAAGAACTGCATTGTATTTGCAGTTTAATTGATGAAGGCCTTAATGCTGCTGTCTGTAAGTGTCATTACAAGTGCCTGAAAGTGTGATTCACTTAAAGTGTGTAACTATTAAGATAAGAATGTAAGAAGGAATTCTTACCAGGAGCAGCCGTGTATATGCAAAAATCAAACAGATCAATGTGATAGAGATGCTCTAACGTGGAGATACCTGTAACACTTGATATTCACGTACAGTTTGCCAAAGGACAAAGAAAATATTTTTAAGTGAAATTTCTAACATTGCTATGCTGCTTTTATCAGTTGCCCATCACCTTTTTTAGAAGTTGCAGGGTTTGTGTTCTTTTTCTCCCTTAAGACTGGATTTGTAGTAGGAAAATTTGTGTCTAACTCTGGACTGATTTAAATCACAAACTCTGAAGGACTGTGGTGCTTCAGAGATGCTGAACTGGGCAAATTTTAGTTCCTTATATAGAATTCTTACTCTATTTGACTGTATAACTAAAGTTAAGCAAAAGTTTGTCAGAGGCCACCAATTAATGGCTTTAACTATCACTGTAATCTGTAAAACTGTAAAAAGTGGTCCTCTGTTGGTGCACATAATTTAGGGGGGAAAATAATTCTTGAAACATGAAGCTAATACAATAACAACAAAAAGGAAAGAAAAAAGAAAGAGAATTCTATGCTCAGAGAGCCTTGGGGTTGAATAGTTACTCAGAAGGGAATGCATTCTGGTTCCTTGACATCAAAAGAGAACAGAAAAACAGCTTAAAGCCTGAAGCCATGATTCTTCTCCTATTTGAAGACTTACATTATTTCTCATTAAGCCTAGGAAAATATGTTCTGACCACATGCACCATGTTCCTTATGACCCTTTATGCTCAGAAGAGTATTCTGTAAAAGCCATTAGTATTGATGTTGGCACAGCATGCTGCACTAGTTGGCTTGGACTAGGAGGATGGTCTTAGTTGTTTTTGTTTATTTCTTAATGCATTTTTTTTCTGAGACTGTCAAAGCAGAGCAGGAATTTTAACTATTCATTTGGTTTGAAACACAGATAATTTTTAATATCCAATCTTTCACTCTTCTTATATATTGTGGATACCTAACTAAGCAGCTATGAGGTAAGTAAGCTACGAAGTAAACTAATGACCAAAAAGCAAGGTCTGTATTTTCAAAAGTTGCTATTAATTTGAGTACTATAATCTTTGACACATAAATTTGGAGAACATTAACAGAATCTTGAAAGCCAGCCCATGAATTCATTTGTCCAAGCAGTCCAACCAGTGCCAAACCACTTGACTCAAGACGATAGGAGGGATTTATTACAAAATAACAGGCATTCAGCTCTCAAAACCATACAGGACAGTTTAGAGGTAACATGTTTACACACATTCATCTGTCAGTTAGGAAGAGACAAAAGCAATGCATAGAATTTTAATGCCCAGATACCTTTCCCAAGCACTTACGGAGAATGAGTGGTGGTCAGTGCTCACAGAAGATGCTCTTTCCAGTCTGAATTCAGCTGGGCCCTTTGCAAGCACTGTGAGGACTTTACACTTAATCGGCCTGCCTCAGAACAGGGTTTATGTGTATATGTTCATTTTAGAAACTGCATTGTCTCAGTGGACAGAATTTGCTGTGTTTACCGAAGTTGCTTTTATCCTAAAACCTTGCAGATTTGAAATCTTGAAATAAGAACAGTTCTATCTTCACATATACAAACATAGAGCTGCCAATAAAGTAGTATGTCACAGTCCTCTTTCTGTCACAGAGCCTGCAGAAGTCCTGAAGGTCCTCTACATGGTGGATTTTTCCAGCTCCAGTATTTCCTTAGCCTGGCAGGAACCAAACAAGGAAGATGTGTCATCATGATGCATGCTAGAATGTATAAGTGAAGGACACCAAGGACTGGACAAAGTGCACCAAGATCCCTATCTCTAGTACCACTTAACACCGCAGGAAGTTTGCAGAACAGGCAAACTGCAAGTGAAGATAGTGTGGGAAAAGCAATGGAGTTTGGAAGCAATGGAACAGGAAGGAATTCTAGAAATACCACCTTCAGGTAAGACTTGCAATAACCATCCAATTGGAATTGTCATCTCCTACCGGCCCTTTCTTCTTCTTAAATATACATAATTTTTAAAGGGTTATCAAATTCATCTTGCACAAAGGAATGTTTAGTATCTGAGCTCTACTTCTAGCTGTATTTTCAGAGATGCTGGGAGAAGATGGAGGCCAGCACAAGCTGTGCAGTTCTTTATTCAAACTGAAAGTATTCTTCCATCCTTCCAGCTAGTACTGAGCTGTTCCCTTAATGGGGATCTTAGGTGTAATTGCAGTTGTTACTTCTACCACTTACCTCCCTCAAGTATTTGATTACACAAGTCATGGTTGAAATATTCTCTGATTTCTATCAAGGAGCTCTAGTCTGAGTATGGGTTAGGTGGGTAAGTATTATAGCAAATAAACTATCATAATTGAAATGCTTGTTTTAAATACAGAGGTAATGAGACAATTACAGTTCTTTGAGGTGGCTGGTTTGAATGAGATGAGCAATCAGGTGCCAGAGTTAAAATAGTAATATCAGAGGCCATGCTTCAAAGACACTAATTAAGTCTTGAGAAATCAAGTATTATGACATGCTAAGAAAACTGTGCTGGTACAGAATGGCAATATGCAGTACTGTAACAAAAAATAAAAGTCGTACTAGAAACAGACATAGAAAATTGTTTGTGGCAAAGAGAATGGACATCATCTAATAAGACATTAGAGCTGCCTCTTCTTTTTCTTTGTTTTAATTCACTTTTTACTTGAACAATTCTTAAATGTTTCTGTGTTCTATCTTTCTCACCTGAAACTGGTGTGAACAGGTGCTCATCACTAAGCTGTTGATTGCTGAGGCATTATTGTTTTTTTTTCATGTGATATGGGTATTAGGATGTTGGCATCGTTCCTCTTAACCAACTACAACCCTAGTTGTAGAAAAATTTCTTCCTCCAGTCTCCATCATTCACTTCTTCAGGCCTGATTCAACAGACTGAAGAATGACTTCTTCTGATACAGCTTCTCATTATTTTAATCTTATAATTTCTCTTTCTGTCTTGTTTTTCTTCTATCCTCTCATAGGTTTGACCTGACTGTGAGGCTGAAGAGCCACATGGTGGTTTGTGCTGGAACAGCACAGTGCATTCACACATCTTTGTCAATACAAACTAGCTTGCTCCTTAGAGAACTTTTCATTACTATGATCTGCTGGGGGCGAGGAGGTTAAGGATCTTTGCATTGTATTTTGTACATCATCTTTTCAGAGTGCTTTTTAAGATTAGCAGCTGTATTATTTCATCAGAAAGGAATTACATACAGCAAACTGCTAATCAGGTTCCTCAAGCTAGAAGAAATCAAGGAGAAAGTACTTTAACTAAACACATGAGGACTCTGGAAGGGAGAAGCTGAAGTGAAAAAATTTTGTCTCATAACAGAGGGAAGGCTCCAAACAGGAGAAATCAATACTTAAATGTGCGAATTAATTCTTAGATCTCCTCTGATCAACCACTAATCTCAGCTGGCTTGAGAAAGTCCCAGAAACTGTGACACTAAAATATAATTACAGCTGAAATGAAGAAGAGAACTAGCAGACGCATTATGATATCCTGAAACATGATATCAGTACTGCCACATAGTTCACACAGCCACAGAAAAATCCACAGCAATAAGTACGCCGTCACAGGCCTGCTTCCAGGGAGGAAATACTTGTTCTGAGTCACTGCCTGCAATGACACTGGGGACATTGACCCTTTGGATTCAGAGAAGCCATGGTACACCTCCAAAGAGAAAGGTGAGCATAAAAATTCATGTTAGTGCTGAGGAAAAGAGGTGCTTTTGTACACAAGACTGCAGACTAAGGTCAGGCTTCCTCTTTGGCTTTGAGCATGTCACTAAAATGTTCTGCACCTCAGCTCCCCACCTAGGCAATGAGCACAGGAATTCCTTTTTTGCTGTTCCGTCTATTTGATAGCAGTTTTCTCAACTTCAGGCTTCCTTCAACAATATGCACATGTAATGTAGTAGGTTCTGCAGATATTGATTAAAATTTAAGATAGTAGGCTGATAGTTTATCATGTCTTGATGAAACAGACTACTGGCTTTACAAATCATTGTCTTGTAGCCTGTTTCCTATCCAACTGGGATATGTTTCCTAAATGAGAAGGATTCATTCAGGAAAACCAATCTGTCATGTTTAGGAGATTGCCTGACATGAAACAGTAGAAGTCCCTGGAAGTCCATTAGGTGTGCTTTTAGCACACTCATGGGTACTGTGTCAGGTAAATGTGTTTTTGTCTGTTCAGTTGTTCTCTGCTCAGGCCGTATCAGTAATAAAGTTGTCTCATTAGTAGTATTCCCAGACAAAACTGAACAGACCCCAGTTCATGGAATCAAAACAGTAAATGATCTTTCTGCCTGGGCTGGAGGAAAACAGAGTATGTATTTACTTGGATTTGTGAGATCCAAGTTCAGTTTTTCAGTTTGGACTATTACTACATATATTTTGTTTATTATTAAAACAGAAATATCAGACAAGGAAACTATATGTAACCAGGCTATACATATATTTCTTCAGAAGTTATCCACATGTTTTTAGTAGTCTTCTAATTCCATCAAGAACAGTGGGAATTACATTAAAGTAATAGAATACGTAATACACTAGAATAAGTGACTGGGTGTCAGATTGCTTGTTTTTATTTAGTTATCAGCCTTTCTTGATCAATGTAACTAAGCCATAGACATGTTTCTTCTGTTATATGTGCTCCTGAGAAGCAACATATCCAGTTTGGTGGTTGCAGTCATTTTCTTGTGTAGAGGTGCTGTAGGCCTGGGTCTTGTTCAAGGCCTGAAAACAAGCAACTTCTGTGCACGTAAACAAGCATACAGGGTAGTAAATGGAGGTTGTGTCATAGGGTACATTTCCTTGGTACAACCTGCTTGTCTTCAGGCAGGACAGAAGGACACAAGCAGATGTGAACTGATTTCCTATTCTTCATTATAAATGGCAAGCTACTGGGTTTATTTGCAGAAGCTTGAGACATGGTAGAAAAGCTCTGAAGAATAAGGAAAGAAATAGAGCTGTTTCTGAAGAATGGCATCTACTAGGAGAATTTTGCCCTACAGTGCTGTATTTAGAATCCAGGGAACTTACCCGATGGGACCTCATTCTAATGCAAAAGAAGATAATAAAGACTTCAGAAAATGTGCTTAGATACAGGCTGAAAATAGAAGGTTTACAATGGACACTAGAAATTAAATTGCATATGCAGTTCCCCATGATTCCCTAGAGCATTCTGTTGACTATTAATGCCTCAGAGCAATATCCCTTCCTTTCCAAGATCACCTGGTTTGGTTTATAATTGGGTGTAATTTAATCATGCATTTCTAAAGCAACATGGGAGCCAATATCCCAAAGCACTTTACAATTTAATGGCATTAACAAGAGAAAGCATCAGTATATCCCTATGGAGAAAAAACCTGATACCTTATTTACAGACTGAGGAGCACAAAAATTAATTGCTTGTCTACAATTGCATATCGGGTTAATGGGAGATTATGGTTTCTGGGTCTTCTTTCTCTTGTTTTTCATTTTGTATCTGTTTACATGGGGATTAAGTAGACTGGTCTGATGCTGAAGGTAATGCAGTGTATTGTTCATTCTTCCTCCCTGAGAGGGGAAAGAAAGCCCAGGGCATGTACTGTCATCCCCAGGCTCTTTGGATTTGTACTTACGCAGGAGAAGACTCCCTGTCCTGATGGTGCTGGCTATATGTGTGTGTATGTTTGCATATCTGTGTGCAACAGACAGTGCAGTATAAGGCAGTTCACAGCATCATTTCCTTGGCACAGTGTTTTGACCTCAAGATGAAGGAGTGTCCCAGCAAGGACCAGCATTGTGCTCCTCACCAACAAACCATAGCATGAGTCACAGCAATGACTGCATCATGAACTGTGGTTTCACTAACAACCCCCACCCAGGAGTGACCCCATACAAGGGCAATATTAGTATCACATGCAAGTTCAAGTTGTGGCTTAGCTGTGTCAACAGGTGGCATCTGCCTGCTTACGATCCTAACAACCTACAGATGACCATAAGTAAGTCAGATCTACAGCTGCTGTGCTTCAGATTACGTAACTAGCAGTAGAATTTTATATGTCTGAGTATAGTTTATACTGTACTATTTTTCAAGGAAAATGTTCTTAATTGTGACTGGCAGTGTGGATCACACTTCTCTGGATCATTTTGGGTCTTGTGCCTGCCCATAAAGGGAGCAATTGCCCAGTTCTGCAGATGAAGGTCCAAGGACCACAGCGTTTCTGCAAACGTATCTTCAGATCCACAAAGCAGCCTTTCTCTGGCACTGTCTTCCTCTGAAATCATTAAGATTTGCCTTCAGTTGTTTGAAAACAGTATTAGATCCCTTAATGGCATATTTGGGCTTGCTGTCTCATAAACATCCCCAGGTGACTCAAAAGCAAATAAGGCCTTTTCTCAGTCCCTAACTAGGCCTACCCTACACATTTCCAAGCAGTCCAAACTCTAACAACAGTTTTTTGCTTTTTTCACAAATACTAAAGACTGCACTGGTTAAATCTTCTCTTCCTCCGTGAAATGCCAGGATTTTGCCAACATTTGCCAACAGCAGTTAAAATTTCCAAGAGGCAAAATGTTAGGTAAATAAATAAGCTAAAAAATCAGATGCTGATATCCTCCCTTCTCTTCTCTGCTTTTCTCCATGCCAGAAATTCCCACCCACTGAGCTTTGAATCAGGTTGCAACACAGCAGTAGTATTCCAGTTAGCTCAGACTGGTCACATGCAACTCAGCATTTACAGGTATGTCGGGTGATGTTTTACTAATAGTAATGCACAAGCCACACATCGTTTCCCCATGTCATGATATTCAAACTTGCAGCTGGCAGACTGGTCTTAATACAGCCATGCTTGGAAACTGCTGTGTCCTCTGAGTTTCAGCAGCTTTTATTATGCTCACTCAACTTATGATTAACCAGGGATCAAGGTTAAATATTGGAGAGCAAGAAATCTCCATCCTTTTGTCTGACATGAAACTCTTTTCCCCATTTTTCCTTCTAGAGAAAGGGCCCTTGTGCCTCTGGATCTGTTGTTATTCTTTACAGGGAATAAGAGAGAGACACTGCCAGACACAGCTTGAAATGAAATTGATACAGCACCAATAATGATGAACTATATTTGGAAAGGTCTTTTAGGGTTATTTTTGTCTGTGATCGCTGCTTCTGGACTGCCTGCTGGCAACTGCTGAGGCCCTGCTCTGAAAGGTTCAGTCTCTGCCAGTGGGGAAGTAGCTCAGTGTGGGTCAGTGGAGGGAAAGGATGTGTGGATGTTGTGTCTCCTGCTCTGATTTTCAAGTACTCATTTGTCTTTTTGTGTAGGATAGATATGACACTTCTTTCACTGAGGCCAGCCACTACCCACCTAAAACACCAAAAGCAGTGCTTTGCTCTTTTTTAGGATGCTCTGGTATTACTGGGTCTTGTGCTTCCCAGGTTCACTGATGCACTCCTCCCTGAAGCCACAGCTTCAAGCCACATCCAACAGCTGGAGGACAGTTTCCTAGTTCCCAAAAACAGCGAAATCTCTCTCTGGTCTGGCATCACTATCAGCGAAGCTGAACAAGGAGAACTTTGGCAGTGCTGTTCACTAGTGCTTAGGAAAGACAGGCAGACTGGGGGGGCAAAAGCAGCTTTCTATACCTTTGGAGATCTGTTTGCTGGAAAGGACGAACCTTCTGCCTTCTTACACAAACCTTGTTGTGGTAAAAACTGTTACAATAGGAACACTCCTCTTCAAAGCTATGCAAAGCAACCTGTTTGTAAGCAGTGGTAGCTAAAGGAACAAGGCTTGCAAAAGCACTGTGTGGGTGAGGTACTAATTTATATTTGGATGTTTTAATGGCCCCTTGAGTGGGGAGTGGGGAAGATGATATATCAGATGCTGTAATATCTTATTTCCAGAGCATCCTGAGACTCCTCCTTGACTTACCTAGGCAGACCCTTGGGAGACCTGTTAGGGGCTTTTGCAGCTGAGTGAGGTGGGGAAAGCAGATATCAGAATAAAACATACTGAAAAACTGTATTCAGAACATGAGGATTTCACTTAGAATTTAACTTAATTGCTGGTTTATTTTAGAACTGCAGAACTATATTCTTACTGATTTGTGCTTTGGAAGAGTGGTAGTTATTGCCTGGGGCTGGCTGCTGTCGGCTGGAGGACAGCATTACCTGCTGTGGTTAATCTAGCTGTGAAGGCACTTGGTTAGACTAGGAGCTCCTTCAGACCTCAAGTACATTCTTAGGGATGTCAGTGGCCTTTATGTAGTGACAGGTGGCCCAAAAGGGAAGGGAGTAAGGAATGATTTAAGAGATGTCCAAATGAGTTCCAGACACCTGTGCTGGAATCTCTGCTGATGATTTCTCTGCTGATTCCACAGGAGCTAAACCTCTGTTAGTCTTCTCTCTTATGTAGACTTTTCCATCTCTCTTCATTCTTCTGTTCAGCCGTATTTTCAGCTTTAGCTGAAATAGTGCATTGCTCCTCCCCTGTGACACAGAGCAGCAGCTTCTTACAGCTCTGAAGGGATGAATCTCGTTTTCTGTGGCACAGCGCTAAAGTCACAATGCCTATTAGACAAAGTGATTTTTTCAGAACAGTGTTGAACTGAACAAAGAGAAATAAGAATGAAAATGAGATTTCCCAGAACTTAAAGTATCACTTCCTATGAAAGTTGTAATCAGTTGTTTTTGAAAGATGTTACCAGTTGTTAAGGAAAGCTTTTAAACAGCTTTATGAAGCCACATAGCTAATGCTTTGTGAGGCTTCCACTCAAAACGTGGGGTTGGTTTTGGTGATTGCAGCACTTCTCACTTTCTCTTTTCTTAAGAAATACATGATAAAACCCTCTTGGATACAGTGACAGAAAGTTTGCAGAAGTCTCAGTATGGGATGTAATTAGTAGAACCTACTCTGCTCGGTCCAACATACAGAACAGTGTTGCTGTGGCTGCATCATTTGGTTTTGCTTGTGTGGCTCAAAATGCAAGTGTGTATTAAAACCTTGAAATTCCAAAAAGTAAATACAATCTGCAGCTTTGCAAATGAGGGAGTCACCATGTGAAAGAGCTGGTTGCATAAGGCAAACCCAAGATCCAGAATGGTCCACTAACCACACGGTTGGTGGGCAACACTAAGGAATTAGAACATGTCTGAGCCACTGAAGGATTGACATAGTCAGATAAATTTATACATATGTTACTGTTGGTTCTTTTATTTTAGAGTGATTTTTTTTTTTCCTGGAGCTTTTCTGGTATAAAAGCACAATGTGGCCAGCCACACACACATGCTTAGTCCAAGAATATTTTGCCATCTTTGTTCCACCTGGAACAAGGAAGGAAGTGTGCTGGTACAGGATGCTCCTCCCATGGAGCTTGTAAGTTTTTTAATCGAATTATAAGAGACAAAAACATAGGAAAGAAACACCTGGTTTTCCTTTGGAATGCTTTGAAACTTGGTAGTGGTTCTGCCTAGTACTGATTCATTTTCAGATCAGGAATCACTGCACTCAAAAGGGGAGAGTGGAAGGATCTATGTTAAGCCTGCAAGCAGATCCATTTAATGGACTGGGAGCACTTGCTCTGCATTTCTACGCTATAGATCCTTGAAACCTGTTCCACTGGTGACAGATGGTCTGGTTCAGGATTAATGAAACCAAATATCTGTGCCACTGCATCAAACACAGCTGAGGAAACTGGCATCAGATCCTCAATCAGAAAAAGATGTCCGTGCTAACCTATTTCTCCCCTGGAAATTTTTACTTAAGAGAGGAGAAAAATGAGAATTGTCATTTGTGTGGGACTTCTGGGTAACCTCAGTGAGCAACCTTCTCAGATAATCATTTGCATCAAGCTGCCTTCTCCCTGGAAGTGTGGACAAATGACTGTTGTAAGTGGGACTGACTGTTGCAGCAAGGAGCCAGTGTCCTTCAGGGCTCTGCACCCTGGGACACTTGGGATGTGTTGTAACACCAGCCAGTTGCCATCAGCACAATGGTGCTTAGTTCATTTGTGCTGTATGTGCTCTGTGGGGTGCCTGTGGGTGTATTTCAGGGGTTCTCCAGATGGGAATACTATATCAGGCTGCAACAGCGCCTTTCTGCTTCAGTGCAGCTCTGGGTAGCTCCAGGGCAGAGCCACACCACTGAGGGACATAAGTGGCACAGCATTGCCTGCTACAGAGCTTCAGTAGGCTGCTGTCACAGAAACAGAAAATGAGCAAAGAGATGCTACATCTGCACAATAAATATACCCAGTAAATTAATATTTTTAATTGTTGTTACACACAGAAGAAATGAGAAAAAAAAAAAATACATTCCAAACAAAGAATTAAAACAGTAAAATCAGCATAAAAATATGTTAAGAAAAGATCCCAGTTCAAGTAGCCGTACTGCCTGTGGTGACCTTTACAATCATGGTAAAGGAAGTAAGTGCTGGAGACTTTCACACATGGCAAAATGCTGACTCCCTGGGGAGAGCAGCTGCTTCGGTCACATCTTTCTGCACACTGTCTGGAACACATGGGAGAGGGGCCAGGGTGAGAGGCTTACATGGTACGAAACATGGACTTAGTATTCAGGATAAAGTATTCAGTTCCTGTTTTAGTTTTTTGTTTGTTTGTTGTTGTTCTGTTGGTGGTGGTTGATTGGGTTTGTTTCTTTGTTTTCAGATTTATTAAAAATAGCTCCTGCTGGCCTGGCCCTGCCCATGTAGTAGGTGTGGAGCAAGATGTCCCTTCTGGACTGGGAACAAGATTTGGTCCAGCATGAGCCTACATGAGTGATGTCTAAGTCCATGTATCTATACTGACTTGGTGTTCCCATGCAGTGGGCTGGATTTGATTTCTTGATTTTTGGCTGCCAGGAAAAGATTTGTTCTATTTTCTGATGTAGTCTGTCCCCAAATGGGACCAATCATTGTTCCCACTGCAGTCATGGCAGCTCGGTCCCTGCATCCCTCTCGCATGAGACTGACTGTGGGAGTCTGCAGCGGGCCTTGTGCTTCAGCCTTCCTTTTGAGCCTCATACCACTCCAGTAGCTCATCCTACAGCAGCATAGTGTCACCACAAAAAACAGTACAAGCCACAGAAATTTTGGCATTCCTGCCAACTGGCCACCTTTTATAATTTGTGATCTATCTAGAGTTGTATAGTTTTATTTTTTACAATAAAAGCAAAAATAAAATAACATTAAGAAAATTTCCTCCAAACTAAGAAAACTAAAATTTATCATACATTGTAAAGAAACAATGAAAATTTGCATTGTGTTTGCTTCTGAGTTCATATTAAGATAAGATTTTACTGCAGCTGCTTCAAAATTATGGTCCATTTCGCATGTAGACAGTTCACATTCCTTGGTAACTTCTCACTTTCATTTGTTATACAGCAGCTAGTGCTACCAGATCCAAGTCGTTTCTAGCTGTAGTCCAGATCTGAATCGAGTGAACTGTGGCATTTTTATAGTCACTGAGTACATGGTGATGGTTTAGAGCTGTATTTCTAGATGTATTTTTGTTCTGGGCCCTCGGATTGATGGTACAACTACTTCCTTCACCATAGAACCTGCAACTACTTAGTTTCAGGTTAAAAGGAAATAATTAAAGAAGGATGTATCGACCTTATTGATTCTATCGAGGCCTTCCCTCTCTGCTGATATTAAAGCCAGTAAACTTAGAATTAAACATCCCGTTTTAAGTTGTCTCCTGAAACCTAGCTGACCTTCAGCAGGATGAATGGTGAACAGAATGACTTTGTTTTCTGTTCCAATGTTTTCAACAGCCATCGCAGTCTGTAAGAGCACTGTGTTTTGGCTGGATTCGGTTCATTCTAACTAACAGATCAGAATGAGACTAGACTGCAAAATTTGGATGCACGGTTCACATCTAAGAATTTGGTTGAGGCTTTTAGATAAACTAAGAACTGTTTGCAAAATGGAGATTAGTGTTCAGACTTTTAAGCTAAAACCTCCACAGAGTTCAAGTGTAGCTGAGCCTATCCTGTTAGACAGTATGAATAAATATGTTTCTTTTGCTTTCAGTCTAATGCAAATCAAAAAGGCAGTAACACATTCCATGCTTCTGCAGATGCCTAGAAGTATTTTTATCACTACAGTACATTAACATTTGAGACATACATATAGCACTTTACATCTTCTGAGTGCTGTGTAAGCATTAATCCTTACAGCATCTTTGTGAGGTAGGTAAGTGCTAATACCACTGTTTTCAGAATGGGATGAGAACAGACACACAGGTCCTGGTCCTGGTTGTCATAACCTGGCAGAGCGCTGACCCTCCTACACTTGTGCCTACTTACATCAGATGAGGATCTGGCTGCAAAAAAATAAACGTGACTTCCCCAAGGCCGCAAAAGGAACAAGTATGGATAAAAGGCAGGAGAAGTACCTGGGCAGAACATGATTATGCTGCTGAGTAAAAGAGTTCATCTGTATACAGAACCCAAGCAGTGAGAACAAGGCACCTGCCACTAAGCTTTGCATTTGCTTTTTGCATTGATCTGCTTCTTCCAGATCAGCTCCCAACATTAGCACTGCAGCAAGATGAAAACTTAGAGGTGTCAGTGTCAAACTATGGCACAAGAAAACTTAGAAGAATCACTAAATAGAATCTGCAATTTGTCTTGGGAGTTCTAAATACATGTGTAGAAATATATCTATTATCTGCATGATAACAGCATGCATGTTTTGGCAGTCATTTAAAAGCCATGTTAAAGTAATTCTTAAAACAATTGACTGATTATTGCCTTACAGTTGCCTCGGTATGAAGGAGTAAGAAGCCAACTATGAAGTGTGAATATGTTCGCAGAAGAAGAGTAAAGCTGTTCATATCCTCTGGCTTTGTTCTTCTCAACCTGCCATTTCTATGTTAGCTTTATCCTGTTGACATCAGCCCAATACATTGCTAGCATTTAAAAACCCTTTCCAATAGGAATGCTTCTCCAGCTTCAGTGGGAGTTCTGTATGAGCATGGACAAGGAGAATCTACCACCAGGAAGAGAAGTTCAGCTAAAATATATTTTCTATATATCCAATTAAAGACCTAAGGATAAGTATGAACTAATACAAGAGAACAAGAGTAGTTGTACTGTGTGCATAGCCTCAAGTGACCTTAGATGGGAAGTGCAGAGGGACCTTTGAGTACAGTATTGTGAAAGAAATGCTGCTGAATTTAACAGGCGCTGGAGCTGGTAGTATTGGTGCCACCAGGCATGCTGCACCACTGGGATGCTTCATTCCCTCTGCAGTGTCCCTGGGCTGAAGAGTGTTCCTCAAACACTGCACTCCTGATAAGAATGGCTCATTGCCATTTTACAATGCAAAGAGACTATAAGAAGATACACAAATGACTGGCATTGTCAAAGACAATCATGTTCTCCCCTCTTTTTGTTTGCTCCCTTTCATAATGAAGACTGCCCTTGCTTGGGTTGAGAGAAGAGTTTTAATCCCAAGAAAAGGTATTTAGCAGAATGCAAGCAATTGCTTAGTGTTTCTCAGGGTTTATGAAACTCTGAAAACTGTGTCAAATAAGTGTCTTCACCAGCTGGTCCCTTCCAAGCAGGAAAAACACCCTCCAGGAAAATGGTCAGATTCAAGTAATAAGGATGAAAAGTAGAGAATGCAAAGCAGGAGAGAGATTTTGGAGATTAAGAGCTCTTACTGGCAACCACTGAGCCAGGCAGGACTCTTCTGGACTCTGTAAGCTGAGGGCTCTGCCTCATGTTCCTGGGCAAGCCAATGCTGTTGCTTCACTGGCTGCAGCCCAGCCAGCTGCTGACGATAAAGGGACAACAGCCCACTTGGGTGACATGTGTTTCTGCTGTCCTAATTAAAGCCACCCACAGACCTCTGTATCCAGAAACTGCACTTCTGACAGCCAGAAGAAGAGAGAACAGGTCTCCAATTTACACTTAAAAGATCCTTTTCTGCAAGTGTACAGGGCCTGAAAGTAGAGGATGGTGAAGAACGCCAAGAAGAAAAAGCATGCAGAAATGCAAATCAGCTGTCTTCAGTAAACTGAAGATTGCTCATTTCTAAACAGAAAGAAAGATAATGGTTCAGATTGAAATTCTAACTTTTAAATCAAAGAATCACAAAATGGCTGAGGTTGGAAGAGACCTCTTGAGGTCATCTGGGAAGCTCAGAGTGCAGGGAGTTTCTCTGAAGAACTGCCAGAATAAAGATTGAGTGTACTGAGCTGACCCAGACTGAAACATGCTCTTATGTTCTGGGAGAATGGTGGGGTTCATCCCAAATGCTTACATTTCCTCTTAGCTGGGTCAGTCTTTTACAGAAAGAGATTTGCAAACAGTTAAGCTTAGTAACAGCAGCTGACATCTGCAAAGAACTACACTGCAGGGTTCAAGCTGCGGCCAGGAGATAAGCAATGCTGATGAATGAAGATGTTTTATGGCTCTAAATTCCCTTAGCAGTTTACTCCAGGCAGACCCCAGCGCACTGGTGAATGAATACTGACAGTATTACACAACAGCATTAAAAGGAAGAGATTAAACCAGACTGTGCTACTTACAATGCTTTCCCTCTCTACAACGCAGCTGACCTTTCTGATCTCTCTGAAAAGCAGTAGATGATTCCATGGGGTCAGGATGGTTAACCTAATTTTTGTAATACTGGTTGCATTGGTGTTGATGCACCAACTGTGGAGAGGCAATGCCTGTTCTATGACTAGTCCCAACACAGAAGGCTGGAAAGGAACAGGAGAGTGACTTAACACCTCTCAACACCAACAGAAAAACTAAGGATGTTTCCTTAGCTGACTCCTGACCCCAGCTGCCCTCATTGGAAAGAGGAATTCCTGCTATGCTGATGGTGCCAGGGACACAGTGCCAAGCTTTCTCCTGGAATGGTCTGGGCATGCAAGGTATGGTGACCGTGGTGGCTTTCAACCCTGGCGAGGACAATCTGGAAGGCTGCCCCTCCTGTTCACTCTGTCATACAAAAACGTGCAAGGGTTTATTAGGAACTGCATGGATTTGGGTCAGGTGCAGTCTATTTTGGTCATCCCTTTTTGGACACAGGATGAAGATGTTCAGGAACCCTTAGCAACTTCCTTTGCACCTGGATGAGCTTGTTGTGTCTTCAAAACAACTAGGAGAGCATCTTCACCCATAGTAACAACCTTAGAATGGACAGAGGGAAAGAGCACATTCAAGAGAGATTCAAATAGAAATGTAGCTTGCTGTCAGATGTCCTAAATAAGAGGAGAAAATACACGCATGATCACAAATCAGTCTGGTATTAAAAAACAAATAACAAATAAAAAAACAACAGGGCAACCTCTTTATCATCTTTTAAGAGAGTGAAGTCAGAAGTAATCTTGCTTCAGCAGATGGGCAGAAAAACCAACTAAAGAATTTGGGTCAGAATTAAATAGGCATTCCCACATTCTCGCTGCATCCATGTGAGTTCAAGAAGGAAGCGGCAGGCACTTTGAACACAGAGAACTGAGCTTTTCAGGATGCTCTGCTAAAAAGGGGTTTCCAAACACAAGTGATGCAGAGCTGAACATCTGCCACCATCTGGCAAAACACAACAACAATCTACAGTCAAAATCAGGGCCCCAACTAACCAGTTCAGGCATGGGAAATGCTCACACACCCAGAAGAGGTGCTGCAAGCAGCAGGACAGTAAAGTTTCATAAGTATATGGAATGTTATTTGTTAGAATACTGAGAAAGAAAGGTGTAAATGTTAGATTCCTATCTGCCGTACTAGAGACGAATAGGACAAACATTAGTAGCATACACCCTCCAACTCCTGCTGCAGAAACCAAAGATCTTCGTGTGCCCATGCTGTCACTGGTGGCTGCTGACACTGTGTAATTGTACACATGTAGCAGAGGAGAGTGCACTGACCCGTTTACCTGGATGACCCTGAAATCCCACCAAGCTACCATTTCTGCTACACATGGCAATGCTGACAGGTGTCCACAGACCTGCTCTAGAGCTTTTATCAGCAGCCATCAAAGCATGCAGCACTTCATCTCTGTGTACCTCAAGCTGGTTTCTCTGCTCAGTGTTCGGTTCTCATTCAGATTCTGCTAGGGGCTGCCCAACGTGCTGCTATCAACTTCAAAGTTCAGTCCTCATCTGAATGTAATGTTTTTACTATAGCTATAGGCTTCCTTTCAGCAGAGACTCAAATTGCTCCAGTTTGTGTACTGCGTTTGTAATGCACAAGAACAGGCTAAGTTAAACACCGGTTAAATTCATTTCTACCTATGGCTTTAGCAGAGGTCTGTGCCCGTCTGCCTACTATGGAAAGCAAATCTCCTAACACAGTGTGTGGCCAAACTTGTCCATTGGGCCTCCTATTCCCAGACATTCAGCATCAGTTTCAAGACTAACAAATAAAGTGCAGTAGTACAGAACTTCCAAGGTGGAAAAATTGAATGAGTAGCTACTGCAGGGACAATCTTAAGCTTTCTGACGTGGACTCCACACTGAAGTAAGCTATATTCAGAGAAAGCCATTGAAAATAAAGCCCCAAAGGTAATGCTTCAAAGAAGCAAAATCAACATCACCAATATGCCTAGAGAAATGGAGATCTCTCTCAGGGGTGAATGCAGCTACAGCACCTGAGATATAACCCACACTGTTCGCAGACTGTCGGCACTCCACCTAGCTCCTCTTTTTGAAGTCCTCTTCATCTCTGCTCTCTACAGCTGACAGTGCAATAAGCATTTGAGCTGCATAGTAAGTAGCCATGATGATAACACGCGAGTAGGGTACAGGAAAGCAGAACTTGTTAACTGCGATGGTCAGATCCGACACCATGAAAAGCATTGCTCCAATGCAGGCCGAGAGCTTGGTCCATGTCCAGAGGTCATTGCACAGCTGCATGCCAGCGACCGCTCGCCAGCCCATGAAGCCAATCAAGGCGATGTAGACAGCTACCAGGTAGGTGAATGGGCCCGAGAGGTAGGAGTACAGGAAGGCATAACAGGAACTGGAAATGAGGCCCATCATCAAGCCGGCTTTCAGGTCCAAAGGCTTCATGCCAAAGGCTGAGGAGTACAGGATGTGTGTGATGGCAAACATCAGCAGACCTGGAAAGAGGCATTGACAGTGACTGGCAGCCAGTAGCAAAAGAAAACATGGATACAATGGATTTGAAACATACAGAAGTTACTCCAGGTATAGATGTCCTTGTGTTACAACCCCCATTTGATTTAATCAGGCACCATACTGAGCACTTGAAATTATTTTAATATAAAAAAATATGCATGGGAGATTGACTTTAGCACCAGGTTCCTGCCCTAAGAAAGAGCCTTGGTACTTCTACACCTGCAGCTGAGTGCGACTCTGTTGTGATGTGCACCTGTTGCCGAGAGGCCTGGTGAGCCAAGCTGCTGCAGAAAGAACAAAGACTGTTTCTCAGATAACTCCTCCTCTGCTCTGGACAGAAAGCTGGGGGCAAGGCAGAGCAAAGATAATCACCTCTAATTATCTATCATCTGAACCATTTCACTCCCAGGTCAATTGGAACAGGAATGTTGGAATCAGAGCCATGTCAGAACAAAATGTGATAAGATTGTGATCCTTCTGAATCTAGATAGAAAATCTAATCATATTTAGCCCCAAACCCAAAAGAACTCAGGGACTGCATCTGGCTTTTACTCCGTCTCTGCACATAGCTAGGAGAAACCTAAGCTGGAAGAAGCAGCTGACATATTTCAGGGACTATACCAATATGATCTGCCAACAATGTTACAGCTATTTGCAAGCTTCATATGAACCTTAGCTGGAATCAATCAGTGAAAATAAAATGCTAGCTTCCATTTGAAGTGCAACACGCCTGAGGAATCCCATATAGAAGGTACTGTCGTTGTGTTAATCACTTGCCACTAACCCATTTGGCAAAAAATGTCATCATGTTTTGGTACAGCTGCTGACTACTACTTGCACATGGTAGGCCCTAAACCCATGTAAGAAATGGGGAAAATGATCTGGGAAGATAAGTCCTCCAGCAGGACACCTGTTTGTGTTTTAAAGCCCAGTGCTGTGGTACAAAGGTAACTGCTAGGTCCTGCTGCTGGCAGACATCTCCTCATTCCGATACTCCCTGAGGCAGCTAAAAGGAGAAGCATCTCCCAGCCTTTGGGATCAGCATCCACTCAGCCATTGTGGGATGACAGGGGAACCCACGGGAGGGAGAGGGATAGTGAGATTTAGTCTGCAAGGGGAGGAAATGGACAGTGGGAAGGAGAAGGAATTGCAAAGCAGGGCAACAAGAAGTTGATATTTCACAGTTTTCATGTGTGTAGCACTGAGAGATAAGGGATTTAGGATGAGAAGTGTTTATAGTGCAGGAAAGGTTAGAGCCATGGAGTGGTCAGGAAGGGAAGGTTATTTTGTTCTAGCTATGAGGAATGATTTCTCTTTCAGTGGCATTGTGTGGAAAGTGCTGGAATGGGGAACTGAAGAATGAGTTGTCCTTCGTGTAGGCAGCCAGCAGCAAGGCAGAAGAGAGAAGAACAAGATACAGCAGCCAAACAGAAACCCAGAAAGGCAGGAGGAGTTCTGTGATACATGGTGAGGTCATGAGAGTCAGCTCTGAGTTTTTCTCATTCAGCACCCACAAATAAAGCCAAGAAAAAGAGAAACCTGTGAAAGATGCACAGAGAGCATGGTGCAGTTTTCTTGCATTTCTCAGCCTTTGGCTCAGCCCTCCAATCACACCAGGCAAATCAGCCTTTTCTATCTGTCTGCTTACTTCCACTCTCTGCCTTATTCTGGGCCAGATGGAATCAGGGAGCCCAGGTTTTCTTCCCACTTCCCCTGCCCTGGAGTTGCTGCTCAGGCTGGCAGTAAGTCCTTTCTGTAAGATCCCATCTTCTTTACTAAATGCATAATTTTTCTGATCTCCCATTATCAAAGGACACAAGTGTTAACACTGTAAAGTATTTTCCACATGCAGGAAGACACTAGTCAGAAAATAGCTTGCTTTTAGTAGACAAAAATGAAGTGTGAAGTGTGCCAGGGGTAGGTTCCCAGGCTCTCACCTCCCTGTAAAATAATGAACAAATGTCTTTTTATAAAATCGTTGTCTCAAAAGCTATTCAACTTAACTCTGATCTCAACCTTTTTTTCTGCCTGAAAGCCATAGAAATTGAAGAGAAAGTACATTACTCTCTAGTAATTCCTTTCATTCCCCTGAAATTTGAAATTCCCACAAGGGACGATGTCAAAAGTTTGGATGTTGTCAGTTGTCAACAACAGCAGCTTGCTGTGCTTAGGAGAAAATACGTTCTGCAGGAAAAGTGACAGGATAAGTGGGGTGGTGCACTTTATTTGCTGACAGCTGAAATGCAAATGTTAACACTTCACTACAGAAGGCAGTAGCTCAGATTAGTACAGAGTGAGGCAGACAAGAGAAAGCCAAGGATCCAGGCTGAGATTCTCAAAATGCTCCAAGAGAGCTAAACAAGCATTCTCCTTAAATCAAGAAGAAAAATTAGTCAAACCCCACAAACTGGGGTAAAAATTCCTGCTGATTTGCAGATTAAAACACTTGAACTCAACACTGAATTGCTGTGACAGGTTGACCTTCTTCTATCATTAAATCAAATAAGTGACTCAGAGATATCCCAACTACGTGGGAATGGGGAACTTATGCACAGTCCATGTACAAAAACGGTCACAGTGAGAATCAGGTCTTGAATGTTTTCCAAGCCACAGCTCAAGAAGCAATGACAGGAGGCAAAACAGAAGCATGGGCAGCTGGACCAGGCTAACTTGTGCAGAGCCATGCATTCCTGTTAAGAGGAGGCCTGTCAGTGGGAGTGCCAACACTCAGCACATAGTGAATGGCAACCCAAGAGATAGTTGGACCTTCTAAGAAACATGCCCTGAATTCAGCCAAACAGATCCAGCCCCCGAGGCCTAATATACCTCACCAAAATCTTAGGAGTTTTTACAGGAACTTTTAATGAGCTTTGGATAAACCCTTGGGAAGCAGGATTAAAACCAGAATCAAAGTATTTGGCTTTTCATATCTAGCATTTCACATACTTTCCTCTCATAAAGAAAGCAGAGGTTGTTGGAATTCCAGAATAAAACTAAATACTGATTTCATACAAGGAGTAAAAAATAAGCCTTTGACTTTCATAGAAGTCAGAAAAGTTCCCCCATCTCATCATGTTTTCCAATGGGACAGTCACAGCAGCCAGCTAATGGTGGGTGTTAAATGAGATCCCTTTGCTGGTGAAGTTGACTTCACAAACGCCACCAATGCAGTGAAGTGAAGGACTTAACTGCTGCTGATTTCTTATGACAATCCAAGGCCATGGCAAGTGTTGCTGCAGGCGGCCTCAACGTGGCTTTAAATCATTAATCTAAACCATTATGTTCTAGTCTGCAAAACAGTGAAATAAAATAAGCTTGTTTTGCTTTGAGAGATGTAGATCTTTCTGTAGAGATGACAGGGTGTCATGGTAAGGTTTGCCCTTGATTCCCTATAATTTACAAGTCTTGCAAAACCAGTTCCTATGTTTTTACAACAGGCTGCATGATTCATGCTGATGAACCTGAAAGTAGGACAAGATTCCTGATGATTTGCTTTCTGACATCCATTTAAACACCTCCCCCTGGCTGCGGACTTGTCTTCTGCAACTTAAAGATCGTCTCTACCTTCTCTCCACTAAGGGCCTTTGCCTCGTGTGTCTTACTTCTGCATCCTTGTAGAGAAGGGCTGACAGATCTCCCTGAGGAGAGGCAGGAGGTAGATACTTCCTGCAGCTTCATGGGAGATGCTGAGTGCTGTGAGTTTCCTCCTCTTCCCAGGACATTCTACCCATGCCACTTTCCCAACTGCAGCCAGATGAGACACTACAAGCATGTGCCAATTAACCAAACCTGTCTTAATGACCTCTCTGACTTCAGAACACTTCAAGAGAACTTCAAGAGTCTCATCAATGATGTGACTCCTCTAACTGCAATGGATCTTAGTCTAGGGATGACTATCTCACACTACCAGGCACTTAAGCTGTACATGAGTAAAAAAAAACAAAAACAAAAAACATGTGGCAAGCAACTCACTACTAAATAAACAGTGTAACAGCTGGGCACTGTGGCAACCCTTCAGAACTCACACCATACTCACCATGAATGAAGTAGCCTTGCTCTTGCCAGATGAGAAAGGCATCTCCCACTGCTGAGAATATCAGTCCTGCTAGGATGCGGCTGGCACTGCGGTGTGCCACTAAAAAGTTAATTCCATGAGCCAGAAGGAAAACCCACAGGCAGAAGATGGGCAAACATTTGATGAGGGCACTGAACCAGGAAGGGCTGGATGTTGGCAACCAGAGGACAAAATAGACACAAGTCGCTTTAAAGAAGGGCACCAGTTTGGGGCCTTCACTCTTCACCTAAAGAAACAAACATTGAAAAAAGAGAAATTAACAGGACCATCAGAAGCATCAATGGACTAATCTGTAAAACAGAACTGTTTCCTTCACTCTGAAAGCTTTTCCTTCTTGTAGACAGTCAGCTATCAGCATTTCTACCTCAGAAAAAAAGGCTGCTTGAACTTAATCATCATCTTCAACTTAGACCTTGGTAAACATCTTCTGAGCTTCTTGGCTGCCAGAATGGAGATAAGGGAAATTTTAGATACTTTTTATCAATTCTGTTTAAAAACTTTTAGTCAAACCCCATTAGTGGTCTTGTGTTTAGACTAACCCCTTTAATACACATCTTTTCCTGTAGCTGAGAATATCCTGCACTCCCCAGGAGTGCCACAGCAGCAAGCAAGCCAATAAAAGCAGTCTTCCCTCCAAGGTTGGTGTATCCTCTTGTTTAGCCAGCTGCAGATCACCTTGGGGATACAAACTCTCTTCTAACCCATTCTCTCTCCCGCCCTGTAGGCTCATGCCTGGAGCTTGCTACCACCACATGACTTCAAAACCCATCGCATCAGCCTCCAAGGTGAGGATATCATTTCCTTAGCTGACTAATATAATAGCATCAATCATATGTTGCTTTGTTCAAGCATTACACTAATAATACACTGTCCATATTGCAGGAAATGCTTTGACTCAGGGGTCTATTGCATAAGCATAGCCAGAAAAATGCAGCATGAGCACTGGGCTACTCACAAGAAAGCCACAGCAGAGACAGGATAGATTGCTATAGAGTCTGCAGGCTGGGTCTGCTCTTGCCATACGCTCAATTGAGACCATTCTGAACAGCTATCGGCTATATATTGTGTTCAGAGTCCCTCCTGTGGCACTTCTGCTTTTCAGTGCAGATGTGGACAACCTCAGGTGAAAAACAAAGCTACTATTTTATTTTCTCTTGTGGCTGATGACTAAAGCAAGGAGCAAAGGAAGAGACAGTGATTGCCTGCTGCACCTACAGTGTTGATGAGCTGTGTCCAGGGAAAACTGCAACGAAGGCAGTGCAAACTCCAGAGAGCCCCTTTAAGCAGGACTTAATTCTCTGCCTTCTGATTTCTGCAGTCGAGCAAGATTTAGTCACTTAGTATCACAGCAATTAACCATTACTCACAGCCAAAGGGTACAGAGAACATGAGGAAAAATTTAGAGGGATTAGAGCTGAGTTGGCACTGCAAGGTTCATCAAAAATGGAATATCCATGTATGCAAAACTGCAGTTGCTTATTTCAAGCAAGGACCCCATACTCCAGAAAACTGATAAAGATTTACTGGTCTATTTATTTATTTTTTTTTCCAAATAATCTGGCCCTATTTCTGCTTCCTGTATCATGGAACATCCTTACTGTGACACATAAACAGTGCGTCTTCCTTTGGTGCAACATGTTTTGGTGCAGACACCTGGAATGGCTGGAGGCTATAGAGCAAATATCTCCACACTTACAGTGCTCGGTTAATAAAGCATATACTCATCAAAATTCAGCAGGTTTTACAGCCATAAGCAAAGGGAATAGAGTGAAATTAGAAGATGGAGGCAGAAGCAGTGGAGGGCATCCTTACATGTGGTATCAAAAAGGGAATGCAATCTCTGAAGGAGCAAGACTATAAATAAAGGGCATCCCAAGAAGACAGAGCTTTCAAAATTGTTCTCACATCCTATGGAAAGTTCCCCAGCATATCAGCAGTTTCTTAACAGTAAGGTATTTTATTGTGCCTGCATACATTATTCATAGGCTATTGCCAACACAGTTTTTAAACACTCCATTAAACAACCGGGCTACACAATTCACTTACAAAAGGACATCAGAAAGCTGCTAAGTTTCTTGTATTACATCGTGAGTCCTCTACTTAGGTTGTCTAAATTAATCACCATTTACCTCCCCTTGTCTGGACTTCTGGCAGTAAGAAACAACTAAACTGGAAATAAAAGTTCCACATAGTCCCACAGCACTGAGTGCACTAGGAACTAGCAAGTTACACTTCCTCCTCCTCTTCTGAAGTGATGCATCACATTGTCCTCAGCCACCTCCAGATCTGCTGCCTGGCTCCAGCTCTGTCCTCTCCCTTTCTGTACAACTCCTTTGTTAAAAACATGGTTGATCACATTCTCTCTCTTGCAGTTGCAGAGATGGTAGCACCTCCGGCAAGATCCCCACCTCTGTCCTGCCAGCCAAGGATCTCCGCTACACCATAAAGAGCCTGAGACCTTCAGGATGGAAGACTAACTGCTTCCAAAGATAGAAAGGATTTTCAGCATCCACAGTGCTCCAGATCCCTGTAACAGTCTCAGCTAAGGTAAGTAATATCTTCTATTTCTGAAGACAGAAGTCTATGCTGAAAGGTGTCATTCATGTTCAGCCATGTTTGCAAATCACAGCATCACCTTAGAAGCATACAGGAGAATACTTGGGTTTATAAACACTGGAAGTTTAATTTAATACTCTGTCATAAAATAAAATCACCTGCAGTTTGAGCAGTTACCATTGCAATCACAGCTTGCCCTCCCCTGTGTGCACATATGATGAGACAGGTTTTAATTACATTTGTCATTTTCCCCAGGAACCTTCCCTTACTGAATGTGAAATATGCAGTTGTGCAGAAAGATTATGTTTGCTTGGTAACCTTGAAATTATCATTTTCTACTATCTGAATTTAAATTTTCCAAACCCAACCAGCATTATTTTAAAATAATAGTTTGCATTATTTCCACCCTAAGAACAACTGAGGAGTTCTTCAGGCATAGGGGGTGAGATTCCAGTCTCAGTTGCTCACCCATAACTCTGGAATTTAGGAGCTGGAGTCCTCACATAAGAAAAAGCTCATAGACATAGAAGGTTTCTCATCATTAACTCTTTATTCCTATACACCTTTTCTACAAGTATACTTTAAATGAGTTATTTCAAAACATGCCCTTGCCTATTACTCTGTGCTATGGATCAGCTGAGCTTCTGTGCTGGCTCTGACCAAAAGGAGTGCCCTATGAGGGGCACTTCACAGAGACAGAGATTCCCACATAGCTGAGATCCAGGCACTCATCCTGCTGGTGGGATGGTGTAGCACTGGATATGTTTGGGAGAAACACTGTAAGAAAGGCTGAAGCAACAGAAGGATGAGGCTGGGGGATTTCCCTGTTTGGACAGGTGGCTAGGACCTAGGTAGAGAAGATGGGACAACTTGCCATCCAGAGGACAAGTCATAGCTGGTATTGGGAAACTGTGTACCAGCATGAGTGGAGGCTGTGGCTTGAGGAAAGCCAAGCACATAATCCGTGACTGAACTTGCCTGTACCTCAGGGAAGGAAATCTTGCTTGGATGAATAGGCAAATTGCATCAAGCCAACCATCTCCCTTGCATTTGTGTCTCAAAGATAGAACTTGAGATGTGGCTGTGCTGTAGCATTGGAAAATGAAATATTTGCTGCAGGTGACAAGATCTTTTGGTTAATGTATCATTTTTTATGGCTTTAAGCTGGGTTTTGCCATTTTATTAAAATGTCTATTGAATTTTACTCTCACTTCTCTTTTTCCACTGCTCATTTACTCTATCTGACACGGAGTACAGAAAACATCTTGAATACAATGACAAAACAATGTTCACAAGCTTGGAATTTTTACTGAGCATAATTCAGGGCATCTTTTCATTTCTTATGTTTACCAAGTCATTTAGAGTCTTTAAAAAATGGTTCAAGTTGCAGTAAAGACATTACAACTGTATCTGTGGAATTCCAATGGAAATACATGTATTTATTAAACTATCTGCATTCAAACAGAGCCAATGAAACCCTCCAGAGCTTAGACAGACCATGGGGAAGTTGTGTCCTGGCTCTCACCAGGAGATGTACACCCATGATCCTTAAACAGAACCTGGTACTGACACACACAGCTCTTGGAGGCTCATAGCTTGGATATCCACCTCCCTGCTAGGGATTCATAGGTGTACAGTATTTCTTTTTGTTTTGTCTGTTCTTGCCCTGCTCCAGCTTGGAATATTGCTCATTTCCTTGTTGTTCAGCAGTGACAGATGATGCTATCACACAAGTACTCCAGCCATGCTGTGGTTTGGTATTGGTGTAAGAGAGGTTAGGCTTGCCCATGAGGAAACACAACTACAGGAGAAGAAACAATGCAGGGCAATAAAGACTGAGAAAAGGTACCCAGTGCACAAAATATATGCTGGACCCAGCATGTAAAAATGACTAAAAGCTTCATACAGTAGCCCATAAGCTATATCCTCAAATTAGTTATTGATGACTAGCCAAGAGCCCAGAGGACTGTAATGACCCCAGCAAGATATGTGGGATATCAAGTAATGTTTTTCTCTTCACAAGTCTCCTAAATCAGCCTACACAGAAAATGAGCATGCAGACTCATCTGCACAACAGCTGTGTGCCAGCTTGCTGTGGGGCTGTGGTTCACACCCATCAGGTTGTAAAATGTTGTTTTCCATGAGGAGTGTTTTAAAAACAATACCCCAGCTATTCCACTGAGCAGCACTTGAGCACGACTGTGCACGCTGGCCAAAAAAAGCTGGGCTGCTGTCCTCCACCCATCCCTCCCGTCGGCCTTGGCTGCCTGAGTACTGTCTTATGTATCAGTAGCTGAGCTCTTTCTCCTGGCTTTTGGCATCGTTCATTGTGGATCCTGCCTTGGTTCTGCCTTACTATGACAATAGCTCCCACCCAAGTTGTGCACCAAGAAGTATTTATGTGACTTTGTTGCCAGGTATTGTGATGCCACTCCTCATTTTTCTCACTGCCCAGCAAATATGGCTCTCTGCAAGGCACTGAAAATCCTCTGCTGTTCAAGTCATGGAGGGGTGGACCATGTCAGACCTGCTTCAGCCTGCAGATGGACCACAATTAGGACATGCAACACACTCTGCAGAGCAACTGGGAACCAACATGATTCTCCATCAGGCTATGCATACAAAAAAAAACAAACAAACATCTTCATGCATAATCAAAATGAGTAGACTCTAAGGGAAGAAGACCCCACGTTCACAGATCCTAGCCAGTGGTAGCCAATTTTCTCTGGGTTTCAACTACTCATCAGCTTTTGTTAAACTAAGAACAAACACAGCAGTGCTGAGCAACTCCTGGCCACAAACTCACGAAAAGTCAGTCCTTCTGGCCTTGCTGCACTCTCGTCCTTGCTCAGACAGTGCAACATCAAGCCTTCTGCACAGATGCACACTGAAGCCATTATAAAAGAGGGATTTTGTTTTTATGCAGGGGGTCAGATGTGTGTGCAATAGGAAGTCTGAGCTGCTTGGTACTCAAATGCACCATTTACATCATCCTTTTCCAAGGCGAATGTCAGGGCCCTCACTGCGCCACAGAGCAAAGGCCTGGCAGCCACTTGGGATGCTCAGCTCTGCAACCCGCCTGCATGGATCTCAGAGGTGTGAGAGAAGAAGGCTGAGATGAAAAGGGACCATCCATCCAGCACTTCATAGTCCACAGATTGCTGAAATATTAGGGCTGTCCGTGATGGTCCCAGGTAGATGAGAGCACAGTGCTTTGCCTCCAACTGTGCTCTCCCACAGGAGCAAAACTGCTCCTGGGAAGTCACTTGCCTTTCATCAGGGAAGGAGATGGCTTGTACATGTTCCAAGCTGCTCCTGAATGAAATTACAAGAAAAAATGTTTGTTTACAGAGAGTGGCAGAGTTACTGAACCAGCCAATCAACCTGCTTGAAGTACTGTGTTAGTGCAACATACTTGTGCAAGTCAGGTATTAATAAGAGGGTTTACGTTTGTGTTGTATGTGCCATGAGTCAAGCATCCAATGCAGATGGCTCCTAAACAGACTCCACGTGCTGCAGGAAATTCAAAGTGGTGGATAAGCCCTTCTCCCCTCAGGTGGAGACGAGACTTAGATAATGCCTAATAAATTCCCCGGGAGAAGGTGGTCCATAGTTCACCTTTGGGAGATTGTGTGTGCTGATAATGGACTGTTTGGCTCCACTGAGTTCACACTATGCCCTGAGTTTGGCCAGGCCCTGCGACGTTTTATTGCAGCTGCTGGCACCCCTCAGCACTCAGGGCCTCCATTTCTCTGACAGGGTGGTGCAGTCATACTCTTCTTGTGCTTGGCTGTCCAGCCAGACCTGTTTGCAGGTAGTCCAAAAAACAGGTTTTGTCTGACAGTAGATCCTCTGTTTCAGTACAAGCTAGAAGCAGCTAACAGGGGTTGGCCTGAATGCTTTCTGCCCCACAGGCATGGTCCTCCCAACTCAGCCACTCACAGCTGGGGCAGTGGGACCAAGGCAGCCACTCCACTAAGGGAAAAACAGTCTTTTCAGCCTCTCCTGCAAAGCAGAGCTGGTCTTCTGGCTTCTCTCATCCCTTCCTGCACTCCAGCAGCCTCAGTACCCTCCTCATCCCCACAGCTCAACTGCATCACACCCCTCTTAAGCAAAGTAAGCTCCAACCACACTTCCCAGCTTAGCTCCACAGTTGAGAGCTAGAAACCTCTCTTGTAACACCTCTCCTCTTTCTCTCTTCTCTCTTCTCTTTTTTGAAGAACAAGCTGTGGCTACTTGCCATAAACATGCAATTAAAATTTTGGCATGGGCCCCTGCAGTCCTTGGGTGGTGAACTCAGATATATTACTGCACAAGTTTTTGGCATCAGAGGAGTCACCCTTTGGTGAGAGACACAGGGTAGCAGGCAGCGGGTGAGGATTAATCAAACTGGCATCTAAAAAGGGCACCTCTGTGGGGCTGGGCTGCCCCACACACAGCTGCATGCAGAAATGAGAACTGCAATAAAAGGTTTCATTTCCAAGCCAAGATCCTACCTGACTTACAATCACATCAGAATTCAGCCTAATCACCAGATTAACCCAGGAATGGAAACCTGTTGGCAGTGAGATTAAAGCCTTCCATACAAGTGCTTTTTACCCCCAGTGCAGTGAGAAGGGAGCCAACGTGGAGCAGCAGTCTGGTCCCCCAGCAGTTGCCAGCATCTCTGCCTGGCAGTGGGCAGTGTTTGCTTGCAGCATTGGCCTCTCGGGGCAGACTGCAGCTCAGTGCCTGTGGGCAGCAGCACAGCAGGAACACCACAGGGCCGCCCAGCTGCACGGCAGCATGCCAGCATGCAGGACAGGATGTTTTGCATCAAGCCGTCTGATGAGCACGTGAGCAAGGCTCACCATGTCCTGGGAGTGCTGGCATGTGAGATTGCAGGCGTAGCTCTCAATGTCTCTTTCCTGATGAACACTCTCCAGGTGGGATTTCTCCACTACAGGCTGCTGTCTGTCCCTAGCATAGGACACTGCTCAAAGCTGCTCTGTCCAATGTTTTGCTTTGGCTGTGTTGTGATGGGAAGAGGCTACAGAAGATTGCACAGGGCACATAACCTACAAAGGATATTCAAATAAATGGCTTGGGAAGGTAAAAGAGGTGAGGAGCTCTAGACAATCTTTATGGTGTTTTCCAGAGGACAGGAAGAGGGTACAACCATGAGTCCCTGTCCAGCTGCCAGGGAGGGGAGACCCACAGGGTGAGGAAGGTCAGTTTGGCTCAGCACCAGATGTGACCCAGGAGCTCTTGGATACTGTAGCAATGTGCTGTTACACCTTAAAAAAAAACATCTGCAGATGCTTGCAAAATAGCAAGGAGAAAAGCCACAAAAAGGAAAATGGAGTCTCACCTTCAACAATCTCCTACAGGAAGACTTAAACAGATGAGGGGACAGTCCCATAGCAGCCTACAGTTGGACTCTGGGGCCAAGGAAATCCCCCTCACTGTGTTAGGGCATTGCCTGTGCCACACACTGACCGGGAGAATGGGATCGCTACAACAGCCAGACCATGTAGTCACAGGGGTGTCTGCTCTTCGTGTCCCAAGGAGCCCTTAGGATGCTGAAACCTTTCTTTAGCAGATGAGCTTAACTCATAAGATGAAAGTACAGACAAACACACATCAGCCTGAACTTAAAGCTTGGCTCAGATGTATGTGTTTTTGTTAGGACTTGTTTTGTTTGGGTTGGTTTTGCTTTTCTCCTTTACCAAGCATCATCTGTTCTGTCGGCTGGGCTGGCACAGGATCGCAAGCAGAGCTATTTTAACAAACTTCATTTAATCAGAAGTAGAAATGATTGACTCCCATCTGCAGCCATCCTATGGCTGTGAGCAGTTCTGGGATTGCATTTGGAGTGCAGTCAGCAAAGTGCCACCACCAGTGACCAACAGAACCTCCAGTCACTTTGGATGTCTCTGCAGGGGACAAGGGAGTTGTCACAGACCTGTGCTTTCAGGGCAGTCCATCGGTTTTCAGAAATGAAAACAAACAAACAAAAAAATGAATTGTGTTTGCCTGCCAGCATCTTATCTCAGAGCAAAGATTGCTTTTGCCTTCTGGGATTCCGGATCTTCCCTTTTGTGTAACAGAAAGCAAGTCCCTCTAAGCATTTCCTTCACTGCCACACTCACAAAAGAAGCCCTTGCAGATGTTTAAAAACCCAAGCCATAATGGATCTGTCTTTTCTCCTTGCCCATCAGAGCAGCAGTGCTGTCACTGCAGGGGCACAAATCCTTCCCGGGTATGTGAGATCAAGTGGGGCTTCATCCCCAGTGCTGCTGGGACCTTGGAGTGTGGCTGTGAAGCTGCATGGAGCTTCAGCACACAGCTGGCTCACTGGGCAGCCCTCAGGATGGGACAGGGCAGTTATTTGGCCTCTCACGCTAAAATCCAGATAAGACATCTCTTCTGTGTGTGGAAGAAGTCTCCAGAAGTCATAGAATGGCCTGGGTTGAAAAGGACCACAATGATCATCTGGTTTCAACCCTCCTGCCACAGGCAGGGTCATCCTGGGAGTGTTACCCAGGCAGAAATCTAGCAGATAAAGCAGGGCTGTGCTGAGAAATCCAGGAGGGATAACTCAGCTCATCTTGTGCCTAGTGGAAACTGAATGAAATGCTCCACATGCGCATCATGTCCTGAGGGCTGAACGCTTGTGAAACATTGTTGTTAAAATTAGACGGGAAAACTGCAGTATGTTTAGAGAGTTGTTACTCTGTTACCTCATAAAAACCTAGTAGCCCTCCTCATTTTGTAACCAGACCGATGTGTTTTAAGAGAATGGAGTATGTAAGGTCAACATATGACAGGGAAGTCACAGATTTTAATTCCATTATCTGTTCTCATGCCAAGATGTAACCTGGACAAGCCAGTATCAGATACAGATAACACAAAGATTAATTGGACTTTCCCACCCAGTTGCAACAGGAAGGGGCAGCCAGGGTGGCAGATGCAAACATTGGCCTACACAATCACTAACCCACACACTCCCAGGATTCACACTAATGCATTAAGGGTTTCACTTGCAAAACCCCTGCTGCAATAAGTCCACATATACAAATGCAGGCCATGTTCACAAATAAACATGTACCTGCATACCAGGTTAATGCCCGTTACTCTGAGGGAGCAGGTCCATGCATGCGTGGGGCATGAACTAATAAATCATCTTGAAAACTTCATAAGCATCAGTTAAATGATAAATGTGGTCACACTCTTTTTATATCAGGGTTGCAAGGAAAAGCCATGCAACAGGCTTAGTCTCTTGAAATGGAACACAGGCCAGCACTGTTATGCAGGCACCCTGGCTGGCTCTGACTAATGCCACAACAAAACCAGAAGACATGAGCTGTGGGCTCAGGCTCTCAGCCAGCACAAGCCCACTTCTGCTGAAACCATAGCAGACACAGTGACTCACATAAGGCTGAATATCTGCCCCATATGTCTAGCACGTGCTGAAAAATGTGCAGCTGGCCTAGCTCCAAGGCTACCCTCAATCTTAAGCAGCAACTTAATCAGAGGCCACTTGCTGCTAGTGTAAATTGACTTATTTTGATACTGAACTGTAAATTCAATATGTGATACTAATTAACTGGGACTATGTTTGTCTCCAAAGATGTCATCTGGCAAGGGGCAAAAAATGAAAACCGAACAAAAAGTCCGAAGGCTATTCCACTAACATGGCTTACCTAATCCTCTCAGTCTTGAAGTATGTGTTTTGCACTAACTTAACTTACTGAAGTTAACTTCTGCGAGAAAGTGTACCCTGCTGGTAGAAACAAGGTGTTTTCATTAGCTCACCACTAGGTGAACCAAAACAGCCACCACCCTCCTTAGCAGGCAGATTAGCACCAGGGAGTCAGCCTGCAACATTAAAATCAACACACACAAGTTGCACTTACCCAGAGAGGAACTACACCCTGTGCAACGCTGGGCCAGTCTGCAACATAAGCCTTGGGCTCTCTGCAGATGTCTGAAATCCATCCCACACCAGTATGCTTGGCATGGATCCATAAATCATGCCAGGCAGGAAGGCACCCACACAGCCCACCCACCACCTCTCAGCTCTGGGGGCATGCGGTCCTCTCCTAGACTGCCTTCCACTCCTTGTTACCTGGATACCCGCTCACATTCAGCATTACTTTGAGGGAAGCTCCACACTGACACACTTGTCATACAGAAACCTGCTGTTAGCCCATTAGCTCAAATGCTATTTAGATGATAGCAGTACAAGCAATGAGTATAGGAAGGGCACAAGAAGCAGTAACCATCACCTTCATTTTGGGCATGCTGCAGTAAGCGAAATCTCCATTGTAATCACAAATCTATTGGTCATTTGTGTGACATGAAGGGCAGTGGAAAAAATGAAGTGCTAATATAATATCC
The DNA here is from genome assembly GCF_054131305.1 of Coturnix japonica. Lineage (NCBI taxonomy): Eukaryota > Metazoa > Chordata > Aves > Galliformes > Phasianidae > Coturnix > Coturnix japonica. The sequence goes on along the minus strand of NC_140667.1, from coordinate 19,061,348 downwards.
ATATTGGCCTCCAGGCAGGAGGGGAGTTACAGAACTGATCGCCTCACAGCTCAAAAGTTTCCACATGGTGCCAGATGCCATCTTTTTCTCAGAGCCTCATTTCACTGGAGTTATTGGTTCCTCAGTATTACACAGAGAAAGATAACTTCGGCTCTTCTGTTATACTGCGTGTGTTCTGGATGGAGATACTTGAAGAGGAAAAGAGAATGACAGAAATGCATCTCTGTCCATTAAGGAATTATGTATAAGTACAGGCTTCTGAACCTGACCCATAACCTTAATACACAAAGCACACTTGGAACAACAGCCACGTGCAACTTGAGTGATACACTCAAGTTAATGAAGCCTTTAATCTACAGCACTGCCTGCAGCAGTCATCAGCTCTAGCTGCTTAATGCAGCCACTCTGGGACTGAGAAAACCATGAGAGAAGTCCATGCTTTGTAGCTCCACTTTCACTACGACAGCAAATGATGATAAAGGCATTGCAAGAACACCCAAGTTCAGCCTTAAAAAATATAAAGATCATGGTACAATACTACACCTGGACCCTTACTTGCCTAAATCAGCACAGGTTGTCAGGCCAAAGCTTTAAGGCTCCTCCCAAAAGGAGTGACTGACATAAATGTTGCTAAGATCCTGCTAAGCTTACCTGAGGTGATGCCTCCCTTCCTTATTTCACTGAGTTCAGAGATCTCATCTATAACTCATTCAAACTGGCTTGGTTTTTATACAAGTGCTATATTTTCACAATTGTCTGTGTGGTAAGTAAATGTACTTGCTTACAGGTCTCCTGTGCAATAAAATTCCAGCTTATTACATACTTAAGTAACTGGAAAAATTATAATGAAAGTAACAATGCTGGGTATAAGCAAAGAGAGAAATTAAAATAAACCTCTAAGTTAGTTATTAGATGGCTGCTAGCACTTAGTTTCTTTGTGCAGAATTAACACGTTCTCTACTTTAAAAGGAAAGGTTCAAATAGTTCAAAGTGGAATCTGGCTTTTTTCAGTTTGAGGATTGTAAAGCATACTTTCTATTAGCAAACCTTTATAAATATGCTTAGACCTACTACTGCTGTGATTGTGCATAGCACACAGAGTCTCTAAGCAGCGTGGTTTATGTCAGGTTTCTATATTCAACTGGATCAGGTATCCACCCCGTATCCAGCCATATCCTGTATTTGTTATTTCATATCGTACATTTCTCCCTTTTTCTTAGCCCAATTTTTGAAAATGACTTTTTGTTCCCAGACAGTGACTCCCTGCTTCTACCCATGGGTGACAAAGGCTGTTCCTGGCAGGGCACCTTGCAGAGGAAGGCACCAAGGCTTCAATTTGCTTGATGCAGCCAAAGCAACACCTTCTCCAGTCCAGCAGCCTCCATCTAAAGAGGCAAGTACGTCAGAGGATGAAAGGGAAGGGATCGGAATTGTCCATATATGGCTTCTGGGCAAAATCAAATCAGGCTGTGCTAGGCCAAGTAAGAGCCAGGTGTGGAGAGAGGGTGTTACAGGGATGAGAGCACCACTTAATGACTTTGTATGTCCCATTCCATTTTCCCCAAGGTGATGTGCGAAGACCTATGCTTAGTTCAGCCCTCACTTCATTTAAGGGGAAAGGTGTGGTGTGTCTCTCTGAGCCTGTAGCATCACATAAGTGCAGGAGTGGCTGCACATCTCCAGGTTCACCTACTCTGCATTTGCAGTCCCTACAGTTCTGGCACATGCTGGAGAGAAGTCCTTAGGGCAAGGCAATCTTGCACAGCTTAACGCTCACAACTCTTTACCCACTAAGGAGAAAAAAACTAGAACAAAAATTACTAATGAGGCAGTCTCAGGAAGAACTTTTATTAAAATAGGACCGGTGATGAGTGAACAAGAAGAGAATTAAACCTCGCATATCTCTAAAGCAAATGTGTTGCTTACTAAAACTGCCCTCCAACCTCAACCTTTCAGCCCACTCGCCTTTAGGCAGCAAAAAAGCAGCTCCTAACCAGAGCAATATCAGCAATAACAGTTTGTAAGCAGGATGCTCCTGCTTGCCTAGCAGAATAAGCAGAAGCTGTCCTCCAAGGTGACTTCCAGCCAGAGCAAGCACTGCTCACCAGCTGGAGCAGGACCGGCAGACACACTCATTTTTACTGCCACAGCCTAACTCTGTCCAAGTCTGGACTCCAGCACCACCAGGACTCTGGAACATTACCCTGCTGAGTGCCTGGAACAATACATTAAAAGCTGTTTGGGCCATAGACTTCTGTATTTGTGGGCACTCCCCCCTCGGCACGTCTGTGTTGTGCAGCACCAGAGACAACAGCTCCGCACAATGCTGCGGACATGCCAAACCCCCAGGGCCATGATGCACACCTGGCAGCCAGCACTACCAAGCAGTACTAACCGTCACATCTCCCAGCCTCCTCTCCATGGTTCATACCTCCGTGCATGGTTTCTTCTAGCTGTCATCTGTGCAGCAGACCTGGAACTCAGTGTTTTAAGTAAACCATCATGTTTCTTGCGAGACTGTCTTAGTAGGGGTGATGCGAGAGATCAGGCTGTGCCTAAGTAGTCCGGGCCATCTGCTGCTGTTATGCAAAGACCATAGCTTTGAAAACTGGAAAGAAAACCATGGTACTCCTGGCGGTGTTCTTCTAGTGTCTTCCCTGTTCATGCTGATGCTGCAGGACATCAGGAGAAAACATGCACTGTAGACAAGTGAATTCACCTGGCTAATTTGATTATGCCTCGGGTGCTGCCCTTAACATTGTCCCTATCAGAGGCAGAACAGATAGTCACACTGTCTCCAAACACCTGATCTATCTATGCAGCAAAAGGCAGCACTGCAAAGATAAGGCTTGGGCCCCAAGGATAGCACTTCACTGTGGTCAGACTGATTGCCCACTGCTGTTCCCTTCAGCACCCAACTGGTTGGAGGAAGTCCACCGGTCCTGCAGTCCACACTCAGTCCTTCTCACCCCATATGCAGCTCCACTTGCAGCTGTGCAGTGGCCGTGCCATGCTCCCAGGCAGCAGAGAATGCTGTTCCAGCCTGCCCATTGTGGCTGCAGCACAGCAAATGGCAGAGCCATTCCGCATGCTCCATCAGGAGAAGAGCAATGTGAAAATGCACCAAAGGTGATGTGCAAAGAACTGCTCCTTGACACACTGAAGGCTGTCAGCCCTGTGCTGTGATCTCTCTGAAGGATTAGACCAGTGCTTGCTGAAGCTGAAGACCAGCTTGCTGATAGCTGTGATAAACAGCTGCAGCTCCAGCCACAGCTCCTGGTGTCATCATTTCTCCAGCAATCTGCAGCCTTACGCCTGTGTTAGCTGCCTTTGGTGAAGCAAAGGGTCGGTATGTCAGGGATGAAGCCAGAGCAGAAACGTCTGTTGTTAGATGACAAAGAGCAAGTAAAGAAAACACTTTTCATGTGCCACCCTGAGTTACCTTATGAAAGAGTAGTTCCTGGTATAGGTGAAGCCTTCTTAAATTACGTACAGCCTTCCCAGGGCATAGTCATGTGGTAATCATTTGCTGCAAGACCACCCCTATTAACCAGCCCTGGGAGCCAAGTACTATCTCCTCTCAATTACAAAACAAACTGCCAGCTTTTAGCTATTCCAACATTGTCCCAGGGAAATATTTCATTTCCAGGGCACAAGTGCACAGCTCACTGTAACCAAAGCATTACCTAGATGAATTTAGCTTATGGCACAGCAGCACTAAGATACTAGGCCTCTTCAGTTATTTCTGAAAAGCACAAGGAAAAAATAATAAGTCATTTGACCTTAGAATAGTGTAACATACAGGCTACTTCCCTCTGTCTCTAAAGATAAAAATCATCCCTAGGCTGCTGATGAACTTACCAGGTATGTGGTAATGACTGGGGGAAAATTCATCTGAGCAATGTCACAATGTGAGCTGCTGCACAGCACTGGCAAAGGAGTGCAAAAGTTTTGAACCCTGGCTCTGTGAGTTAGAGATGGGGGGGAGAACAGGACTGCTACCCTTCTGTCTATGAGACAGAACATGGAGGGGTGCCGGGGATCTGGACTAGCCATCAACCACAACTTTTCACATCAGGATGATGACAGACGCACAAGGAACCGGGATACCGAACATAGGTGTTTGGTGCTGAGAGGAAAGCACCGCCCGTCAACTCTACTGACAGCCAGCTCTTCTTAGCGCACCCAGTGGGCTGCTGCTGCATTCAGCCAAATCCCTCGCTTTCTAGAAACAGGAGCATGCAAAGCAGCGTGTGACTGCACAGCTTCTCAGCTGTTCTGCTGAGCGCTTTGTCTTTTTCCAGCATCCCCTCCACCCGCGGGGTCAGGACCCGGCACCACACGTCCTCCACGAAGGACAGCAGCGAGCTGCCGTTTACGTTACACTAATTAAGCTTCACGACTCCCCGTGGGACAGGCAGGTGACACCATCCCTGCCTCACCACCGCTGCGCGGAGGCAGCGCCAGACCGGCTCCTAAGGCAGACCCGAGCGGACGGCAAAGCACCGTCCGGCTCCGCGTGCAGCGCCGGTCGAGCTGCCAAGCTGCCAGCTGAGCACGTCCGGGCAGGAGGGGGTGAAGCCTCGGGGACAGGAGGCATAGAGGGCACGGGGCTACACTAGAGCCCGGGGAAGCGGCCACACGGAGTGCAGCGAGGCCTTGGGGCAGGTGGGCGAGCCCAGGCGGACGTAAACAGCAGCGCTCCGAGCAGACACATCGCACACAACGCAGATCCACCATACAGATGTTTACAAAAATAACAGGAGGAAGAGGTGAGCACAGAGCAGCACCGCCGGAGCACAGCCACGGCCGGACCGGCGGTGAGCGGCTCACCGACAGCGGGTATGGGGGCAGCGGGTACGGGGGCAGCTGCAGGGGAAGGGTCGGAGGCAGACGGCCCTGCGAGGGCGAGGGTCCCGCTCCCCCCGCCCGCCCTCCGCACGGCCCGCACTCACCACGGTGACGGGAGACACCATATCGGCGGCGGGGCGCGTCCTGCCGAGCCGTGCCGAGCCGTGCCGAGCTGTGCCGTGCCGCCGGCCCTGTCGCTCCCCGCCTGCCTGCCGGGCTGTTTTTTTGTACGGCGGTTACGTCAGCGGAGGGGGGGCCCGGGCCCTGCCCCCGGGAGGCGGAGAGGGGCGGGCGGGCCTCCCCGCGGTGCGCGCCGCACGCCCGGCCCCGGCTGCGGGTAGCGCCGCTACCGCCCGGTGCCGTCCCAGCGCCGTTTCGGGCACGGCCCCCTGTGGCCTTCGCCCTGCCTGCCCCGCTCCTTTCATCACCTCCCACCGCGGGGCGCCGCGCTCAGGTTGGTTGGGGTGACACTGGGACTCCCTTCGGTCTATATTTACGCGAGGATTAATGTTGAAGGATGCAGGAAGCCTCCCCACGTGTAATACGATCTTGCTCAAAAGTTTTGCTTCATAACAAAACAAACAGGTACTTAAATAGTAGGTGATTAAGTAATTTGCTATTTGCAGCCAAGGCAGGAGTCACGTTTGGTATTTATCACATCGAGGGGACATTTTCTCCTATAAAGCAGAGAAGAATCCGTGCAATTCTTTTGCAGTCTTTGTGCAATCAATGAGTATCGCGTTTCTGAGTACAGAATGTTTCCAAGCAGCAGCCCCGAGATCCCACATGGGCATCACAATTGCGATCACAGACATGTAAATAGAGAGGGCAGCATTTGGTCCATCAGCGCTCAGTGGGACTGGGATGGACTCTGTAGCCTCTGCATCACTTGCCAGTCTGAGAGGGGGTTCTACCCAAAAAAGAAACTGCAGATGTGCACCATCAGATCAGAAGGGCAGCATGGGGAGATCTGAGGCAAGTAAACCTCAGTCAGATCAAAGGACACGGTTCTCTGTACAGCAAAGAGCTGTGTGGCCACAGCCAGGGGATTAAATCCCGCTCTTGCAGTTCCAATGAAGATAGTTCACAGGGCAGTGACATTTTCATGAGGCAGGAAGAGGGGGATAAGCTTTTCCTTTTCTGAGGAAGTAGGTGAATTAGAGTAATGAAAGAGATTTCACAGCATTCCATGGCAAAGGCCAACCCTGCTGCAGTCAAAGAGATCTCTCTTGGAAACAGCACAAGGAGCCAAAGGTGTTTGTATGTCAAAGGATCTGACACCATAGGGGATTGTCAGAAGGACCAATGGTCTGTCAGAACCAGGGTTCCTAATTGCTTTTAAGAATCCTTCTGGGAGCTTGATGATGTCTGGGTATTTAAATATCTTTTTAAAAAAAAAAAAAAAAAGAAAAAGAAAAAGAAAAAGAAAAAGAAAAAGAAAAAGAAAAAGAAAAAGAAAAAGAAAAAGAAAAAGAAAAAGAAAAAGAAAAAGAAAAAGAAAAAGAAAAAGAAAAAGAAAAAGAAAAACATCTGTTCCTTGGTTCCTAGCCAGACTCATCTGCTTATCTTGGCCTTTTTTGAAGTGATGAGCCAGGCATCGCACGGGGCAGGGACATGTTTGTGTTCGAGCATCATCTCTGCTGCTCCAAAAATGTGAGATGATGATTAGGAAGCATGCAGCCTTGTGATCATTCCTTTTTTTGTGGTGTACCCATCCTCACTGCTACCTGATGAAGCTGGTCTCACAAATCTGGCATTTCTTTGTGTCACTGATGCAAACATTCAGAACATGTTAATGTTTGGAGGTGGTAATTCACATGCTGTCATTAGCTCAAAGAAGCCTACCTAGAAGTGAATGGGAAACTGTGAGCATAACCTGACTTTCTTTCTCAGACTGGGAAACTCACCCCCCTTAGTACTGCTGGGAGGGGGTTGACTGCTTGTGATTTTCTGACAGTTAACTTCTGTGAAATGTTTCAAGAATAGAAATTTGGAAATCCTAACAGCAATCCTATCCAGCATTTCTATGTGGAAAAGAGGTGAACCCTATGACAAATACTTTATAACTTAGGTATAAGGTGAAGTGCTTCTTTTGGTTTGTGTAACACAGATGAATTTCACATCACTAACAGGATTATTTGATGACAATGTCCATTTTTTTCTCTATCAGAATCAGTGCTACATCAAAGATCAGTAATTTCTTTTAAGTTAAAGACACCTTACAGTGTCATCCCCTGTGGGATATATCTCATGCAGCTTTCGGCTTTGTCACATCTTGCTTCATTCTGGTCCCTTTGTGCCTTTGTGCTGGTTCCCAACATTTTCCATGTCAAGTCATCTGATGTTTCTCTCTCATGGGAGGTTACTGTGAGCTGTTTCCATACAGATTTATTTCCTGAAAGCAAGAGAAATTCAGAAAGTTGCCTTTGCTTCCCTCATGGGCAGCTCCCATCGCGATAATGAACGTATTACATTCTGACTTCATGCTGAATGTTTTGGTGAAATAAAGGGGGGCACTGCAAATTTGTGCCTCATCAGAGCTCTTTTTCAGGCTATTTACCGAGCCAGAAAGGCAGCACATCATCTATTTATAGGCTTGTATTTGAAATTTTTGTTTCCCAGACACAAAATCAATTTGCTGCTGGGGCTTAAAAAATGCTGTGTGTGTGTGTGTGTGTGTACGTGCGTATGGAGGAGGCGGTGCTGGTAGTGATGAGAGCTATGTGGGATCCAGAGGGCAGGTCCCTAATGGGACTTAACCTGTTTGTGATTGGTTTCTATTCTAATACTCATCCAAACACATTTAAATCTGATCAAGAAGATTAATAGGGAAGGAAATCTGTTATCCATTTTTAAAAACTCTCTATTCTACAGCAGGGAAGTAAATCACAAAGTTTACATTTTGTACAATTTGTATCACCCCTGCAGCGTTCTTTACAGCTATTTCAGACCTTTAGCAATTCTTCAGAGACTGAGATGAAGCTCTTAATTAAGTGAACAGGCACCGAACACCCACCTCGTTTCCTCATTCTGATTGTGGTACCATTTCTGTCCCTCACTCAGAGAGGTTTCCCCATTTAGAAATCCACCCTAAAATAGCTCTGATTTATTCATTGCCAATTTAGTGATACACCTCTCTGCAAGCAGCATTGCTAATAGCTGCTGTGGTGCAATAAGCACCAAGAGAGGTGAGGGCTCATTTTGGGAAATGACATTAAGTGATTTGTAGGAAAAAAATATATATTGCAATTAAACAGTGAGATTACAAAACAGGATGTAGGCAGAGCAACTGCCTTAATGCCTGCCTTTGCTGAATCAATCTAGCTGAGCATCTGGCAGGAAAATCATGTTTGTGATGAGGGGGAAACCCTCTGAGAGGGTCCCAGCCCAACCCAAAGTGAGTGGTGCTGGCAGCAGATGTGAGACTGCCTGCTGGGGGCATCTCAGGTCTCAGGGAGTTTACAGCCACAGTGCATGCAGGATGTCATGCAGGAGCTGGGAGAGGAGTGAGAGAATGGTGGCTGTTGCAGTAGTACCATTGTGGTGTAGCTGACTTGAGGCTTCAACAGGGAGTGCTCATTTTGGCTGGATGGTGTGAGTGACCTGAAATCTCTGCTCTTCCAGGAGCATTTGCAGTAATTTTTCTCTGTCCTATAGTGTTTTCCAATGGACTGCCATAAGCTGCAGCACCCAAAGTCACTGATAACCACAAAGTCTCATCTGTGGGCAATGCTCATTTTCTGACTTCCCCTGAAATCAGCCTGTATAACTAATGAGTTCAGGTAAAGCTTTTTGCTGCTATATTTAAGCCCAATCACTGTTACACTTCCCAGAGAAAAACACTGCCTGCACCACCAGCAAGCAACACATTGATTTTGTATCAGCAAGGCTGCTTTTGATTTTAGCAGCTATTTATTGCACATGTTCCCACCAACCGCTTTCTAATGGAATTTTAACAATTCAGTGGGGTCACTTGAAGGTCTCGAGGAAGGAAGGGAAAACTTTGCCTCCTAGAGGAAATGCTTCTGTCCAACTGTGCCTTCAGTCACCATCGTAAGTCCATCAGGGTGGTGCATTTTTACTTCTCTTTTCATCCAGCTAGTTTTGGTGAATCCTAGTGATTCATTTTCGAGGCACACTTGGTTCTTTTTTCATTCAGCTTGTCCTGGCAATCGTTACCCAGTTCCATCCCTGAGCTACTGGTTGCTGGAGACTGGGAATTTACAAAGTGGCTACGTCTGGGTTCTTGGCATGTGCTGGGATGGGCAGCAGTTCACTGCTGTCAGCCTCAGGACAGACGAGCCCTCAGATTGGGCATGGTACATCCTTAAATTAAAAGTGGTGCTATAAGAACAGACCTAAATACACCTCTCTTCTGCTTCCTTTCCTATAGAAAATGGCCTTTTTCATTTGAATTAGAATATTGCACTGGAGGAAATCATTTTTGTTTGGGCAAGTATCAGGCCTACTGAATGGGGTCCTGGTGTCCCAGTGAACACCAAGTGGAACTTGAGCCAGCAGCATGTCCTTGCTGCAAAGAAGGCTTCCAGAATCTGCAGAAGGCTTGGGGTACAGTAGGAGGAGCGCTGGCAGCAGTAAACGTCTTTCTTGTGTGGGTGACCAAGCAGCGATGCAGCTTATCCAGAGAGGTTGAGGAGTCTCCTTCCTTAGAGACAGCCAAAAACTGTCCTGGGGATCAGCACTAAGTGGTCTTACTTGAGCAAGGAAACTGGGTGAGGAGTTTCTTCTAACCTTAACCATTCTGTGATTCTGTGATTTGTATAAATAGCAAAGCCACACTTCCCTCTACCACTTACACGTGCATAATGCACATTAGCTAAACGCTACAAGTAACAGAGCACTGTGCATGTACCTGTAATTTTAGCTGAGACTTGACCTGAGTGCTGAAGTTGTACCTCTTTGCATACTGCCTAGCGCAACATAATCCAGAAGGTAACAAACAAGCACTTGTGGCAGCATCCGTCACTCACTAACCATCAGTCACCTTGAAGGGAGCCAAGCCTGGTGGATTTTCTGAGCCACTCTAGCACAATTATGTGTTTAAAGTAACAGCCAGTAGCGCCTGAAAGGAAGTCTGTCTTCAAATCAACCTTTTTGCTTTGTAGCAAAGTAAGCTTGAATACAGCTGGGGCCAACCAAAGGACGAGCTGGAGAGCAAATCTCCTTTTTGGAAATCCATCGCTGTACTGGCAGTTAAGCCAAATTATTGTACTGCTCGGGGCAGCACAGAGTGGTGGGTTAGGCTGGTGGGCAACAAAGGCATCTATCTGCAGCAGAGCCCTGCTGTGCATGCAGACATGGCCCAGGGACAGGTTGCTCGGAGCTGGCAGCACTGCTGCATTTCTGGCTATACACCCAGCCCAGGCTTTTTGGATCTTCACAATGGTGCCACAGTTTCCTGTCGCTATGGAAACTGGGTTTTTTGGGGGTTGTTATTTTTTGTTTTGTTTTTGAAAAGGCACTGGCTAAAAGAAAAAGAGGAATTGAAACTGAAACTTGTGCCCTGTTCTCTTTCCTGACTCTTTTGTTCCTTAGGAGAAGCTGAAGATTCCTGGTGGCAGGCCTGGCCACCTTAGACCTAAATTTTGGTTTCCCCTTCATGCAGGAGCTACAGCTGAATCAGCAGTCAGTTTTTCCACAGATACGGAGAGAAAGCCCCCAGAATAGCTTAAAAGGAACCAAAACCAGTCTCAAAACAACAGCTTGCTCCATCCAGAGCACTGTCAGACAGCTGTCCAGGGTCAGCCAGAATGGTACGTGATAAGATTGCAGAAGGAGCATTAAAAAGCTTCAGGAAAAGTTTCTTTAGATTTCTTTGTTCTTTACAGTACTGCCAAAACTTTTATATGTAGCCAAACATTGGATTATTAAAGGAATCAGATTATAGTATGGGGTGGCTTTCCCATGTCTATGTGCTCTGCATACTTGTCTGCTCGTCCTTTCAGCATCTAATTCAAGCCCAGCTGAGATGCAAGTAACCAGGAGCATCTTTGCCTTCTGTGTGTGGAAACGAGAAGGTCTTAATGTTGGAGCCTGCTATTCAGACTTACCAGTGTTCGTAACATTCTTAATAAGTCATACTCAGTTCCAGTGAGCCAGCCACAAGCAAAATAAAAACTGGCGTTTGGGGTCTCACACAACAAAAATCTGATCAGGGACCTACATGTGGATGCTGGTCCCAGATATAGTCTTACTCTAATGGACAGCCCTCATTTTAATGGTCAGTATTTTTGTATCACTGTCCAGCATTAGAGAATCACACCTGAATCTTAACACTAATGCTTATCACCTGGGAATCATGACGTACTTGCAGCCTGTAATTATAGCCCAGTGGAAAGCTGAATGTCCTTTGCAGAGGCTCTGTGAAGAAAGGAGTTTCCACCATCCCTTTTCCTCTCCTGATTTCATCACTGTGCCCTTGAAAACTCTCTGTGGGGGCTTTCTGAAGTGACAAGGAAAAAACCGTGGGCTGAAGAAGTCCAGGAGGGGACAAGGAGCAGCTGAGGTGGAGGGAGGGAGACTTACTAACAAACTGCCACCAGAGGATACCCTGCATAACCATCTTTCTGGGAGGAGTTTAGGAAGCCCTGTGCAAGATATACCCCACTTACAGCCCTTACAAACACCTAATTAGTAGGTGCCAGTTTCCAGGATGTGATTCAGAGTGATTAATTTTCATATGCAGAAGGAAATGAAAACTGCTCTGGGGAAGACACGGAATAACAGATAATTAAAAAGAGCTGGAAAGACAAGGCCTGGTGTTTCCATTGCTTCAGAATTTAGGTACCTAAACTCCTGTTCCTCTTCATGTCCTGAAACAATCAATCCATGTTTAGGAGAAATAAATGTAGGAACAGAAATGTTACAGTCCCATACAGTGCTGACCCAGTAAAAACTCATGTAATGGTGTATATCAGCAGCTGGGCTTGCTTTTCCCAGAAGTCTTAATGCTACTCCATTATCACATGGCTATGCTAGATTGCTGGGATCTCTTGAGCCTTTTCACCATCGCTTCCACTTACCATGTCTACATCTCATCGTGGAGCCCTCAGCTCCGCAGACAGCCTACAGGAAACCCAGGGAGAAGAGATGCGAGCTTGGAAAGGTACTGGTGCAGAGAGGCACCTGCTTATGCCCAGAGATGGGATCAGAGCCAGTAGCACAGGGCAGTTTGCAGTGCTGATGCCAGAGGCTCCCTCTTGTCCAAGGCCAACACACCATATCTGGTCCTGTGTGATGCAGCTGGGAGTACAGGAGAGGTTGGAGACAGTGATGAGAAGGGCTTTCTCAGCCCCAAGTGCCCTCAAGCCCTGGAAACCAAGGCACCAGCTGGTAGCTGCCAGCCCATGCGAGGGAGCTCTTGGAGGGCTCACATTTATTTTGGGGCTGTTTTGCTTTCCTTCCCTTAGGGTTTTCTCTTTTCCTGGGTGTGCTGTCAGGCCTCGGGCACTTTGCCAGCGTTGAAGTTCAGCACTGCTGTCATGCCATGCCCTGGCCTGGGAACTTGCACTCTGAGCTTTGTTGGTTTTGGGATGGCTGTTGCAGAATGCCTTACCTGAAGATTGCTTTAACAAGATGTTTCACTCCAGGAAATGTTGCAAGAGTTGTACTTTGCTTGTTGGACCACAGCTTATCTCTGTGATCTCAGCTGCTCTTCCACTTGTGATGTGCCTTACCTTACGCAGGATGATACAGTTTAAATTAGATACTTTCTTTAGACCATTGAAGGCTTAGTTAAAGAAAACAATTTACAGAGAAAGATCTGAATGGTGCCAACAGAATTCTGCTTCTGTTACTAACCAGCTGTAGAAGGCAAGCCACTTAACATTCCTATTTTGCAGATTAGAATTAGGCAGTGTTTAGGAGCTGGACTAAGGAAATACTTCAGAAAGCATGTTAGACTGCACTGCAAATTCACTCTTTCTGGACAGCTGAAGAACATGTCCTTGTCATATCACCTTCTGTATTCCTGCTGGGCAGAGCTAAGCAGCCTTTCTCCTCATGTTTGTTTTTTTTTTCCTAGGGCAAAAAAAAAAAAAAAGCACAAGCAGAAGATAAGGAGGATTGGCATACCCTCTAGGAAAAGTCCAAGGTGCTTCTCCCCAGTGTTATCATTATCATCCTATCTGAAAGCATTACTTTCTTCCTGTTTGGCACAAAGGACGCTCACTGTGTTTGTTACCAGAGTTTGTGCAGTCCCTGAGAAAGGGCCAGCAAGTGACCAAAGCGTAAGGAACAATAGATCCGGCATAAACAGCAGCAGGAATCTGAGTTTAGAGCAGGAGCAGAATTAGAAATGTTTGAGAATCTTCAAGAAGAGCTTTAAAACTTGTCATCGTTGGTAAAGATAGGCTTTTGCACATTTTTTAAGCTTTAAAGTTCTAAAAACTTCTGGATTGTTAATGCTCATTTGTTTTCCTGAGTTGGAAACAGTCTGAACACAACAATGTGGTTTTGCTATGAAGGAAACATGCCGAGTTCAGCCCATGTCTCTGTCCAGAACTGCTGACTTCAGGGTGCACTGCTAAGTGCTTTTCATCCCATGGTAAACCATGTGTATTCGTTCTGCTGGGAACAAGTACAGCTCTTTGTATGTTTTTGCTACACACAGTCACAAATCACAATGGCTGCTTTCTAACAGCACCATATAAAGTGGGCAGCAAAAGTCCCTTCCGCTCAAGCCTCTCTTCCCAGGCTGGACGTTGCAGAGCATCTAATAATGCTGAAAAGAGGAATGGCAGGAAGATTAGGAAACTTTGTGTGAGATATTGTGTGTGTGATCTGTTACAAAGAGTCATCTTATCAGGAAAACACTGGATGGATTTATTCCTTGCTGTCAGTTGCAGAGTCCATAACCGCTGCTGCTCAAGCAAACAGCACCAGGTTTGATAGAGACACCAAAGAATCAGCCCTTCCTTTTAGATCAATGTCATCCCTCCTGTAACGTTGTCAGACAAGGAAATGATTGCGGTCATACAAATAAATGTGCACTTCAGTGGAACAAGAGGCATAGCTGCGAGTGGGGCTGGGGTCAGGCACTAAGGTTGCACTCACATTATCTGGATTTTAGTCCCAGCTCTGCCACAAATCTCCCCTTTGTCTCACACTGTACCTTGGAGGATGTCTGAGTGAAACACAGTGCAGCTTGCTCTGTGGTTGGTGTAATGCTCTTATAGGAAATATAGTGTAAACTTCTGCTTTCCAGGGCTGTGCCTACACAAGTTTCCACCTCTGCAGTAATATCATTACTTTGATGAAGCTATCTGACAAAAACAAACAAACAAAAAAAAAAAACCAACCTTTGAAAACACACAGCAAAACAGTTGGTTTTCATTTTAAGCCCTTCACCCTTGCCTCTGCAAGCAGTCATGGGCTGTCCGATCTGCAGTGAAAGTCTCTGTCTTCACCTACATAGGCTTCAGGTCAAACCCAATGAAATTAATTACAGAAACACTTTGCAGGAAACAAGCAATGAAAAGGAAAGCATAGTACTGGAGGATGCAAAGCAGAATCATGGTAACAAAACTTAATCGCTTGGAGCTGCTTAAAGGCCTTTTTAGTTAAATAATCTGAAGTGTTGAGGTAATTATAATGGCTATGATGATAAAAGGTTAGGGGGTTTTGTTTTAAAAAGTGATTAGATTAAATTAAAGTATGACACGCTGACTTTTGAATAACTGCATATAATTGAATTTATAGCAATAAACTTACCAAGGGAATGACTAACCTGTTGCTGAGAATAAAGCTGTAAGCAAAAAGATGTAAATGGTAGGAGCAGCCTCACTAGGGACCAGACTCCAGGCACTAACTGAGCTGCTTTGCTCTAAGGTAGTGGCTTCAGAAGGCAATGTTGTGGGCAGCAATACCAGTGTGTTATTTTCCCCCCTGGCTCACAGGGTTGCTCCATTTCACCCCTTGCTGCTGCCTGCATTTGCTCCAGCACTGACCTTGATAGAACTTTTCCATGGATCATACAGTGAAACCAAACCTGCATCTGAGCACGCTCGCACAGAAACAAACAACCATATCTTGCCAGGTTATTTCTTATTGCAAATCATCTCCCTGATCTGCCACTGACATGGGCTCTCAGGTGCTGGCACTGATGCCTGGCCCAGGGTAGCATAAGGTGAGCTGGAGCAGGATGGCTGGTTCAGGAGCAAGCACTGGCTGCCCCTCAGCACCTCAGATCAGCTTCTCCTTTGCAGAGGGCTCAGCAAAGATTTCACGTGTTTGTTTTAATGCAGCCAAATGGTGTTTTTACAGTAACGGTTTGCTTAACAAAATGTTTAACCATGTAGGAAGTGATGGAGCTTTGATTATTCATTCACCAAAATTCAGGAGTCCGAATGTAAATTCTCCTCACTTTCCCATTCCTAGCGTGTCATTGCTCCAATTAGGAGAATGCTTAAGATATTTAAATAATATCCCATTCAGCTACACATGTGAGAAAACGCATTCACACAGCACAATAATGCAATTGTGCCTTTCCTCTGAGATGGCAAAAAGGGGTTATTGGAGCCATTTTGAGAAAAGCAAAGGCAGTCAGACAGATTGGGCACGAGAAAACATGAAATCAGATAGAAAACGTGGAAAAAAAAAAAAAAAAGAAGAAAAAATAAAGGCTCCTCTGCATTCAGAGCAGAGTGCAAAGACAACAAAGCCAACTGTGTGAGATGAGGAACCCCAGCACTCCACTAGCCAGAGGAATATGCAGATTTGGGCTTTTTTTCAGAGCAGACAAGAAAAGAGAGCATGAGCAGCCTGGAGCTCTTCTGACTCTCACTGATGAACTCAGGAGCAGCTGTGCTCAAGGAACTCAGCACAGGTACGCTACAGTAACAATGATTGAAGTCAAAAAAAGGGTCAGGCCTGTAACACTAAGTGCAAAACCTGGCCTGCTACTTACTAATGGCCATCGTAACTTCGTGGCACTGTTCTGAAGAACACCAGGTCTCAGTGACAGCTATTCACAGCGCAGACACTGGGACTCCTACTGCACAGCCAAGGGGTCAGCAGCAGAGGAGGTCCATTTTTAACCAGAGAGAACACAAAGACATTCTTATGGTTGCTGATGTTTGTTCTATAAATACCAAGACAAGATTCTTTTTTGGCCAGTCTGCAGATCTGATTAATGTATTTTTTTTTAGTTGCTTTTTTGTGACTATAAATTGAGAGGTGACTTCGGGTTGTAATACGCAGTGACCACAACTGCTAAAAATAGACCACAGCAACTTAATGCATGCATCAGCATTTAACCACCACACTCCCATGTACCCCAACTCTTTGAAGACCCTGCACACGGACACACCAGTGTATTTAGAGGCACATTACCCTGCTGTGGTTGTGAATTGCTTTGTCCAGAGAGCACGAAGGAGACCGAGCAAAGGGTGCAATAAGCAGGAGGCACAAGAGCTGCTCAGAGACATGTAGCCGAATGCTGCCCCATCCCACAGGGATGGGAGGGCAAGTGCTTTCCCTTGGGAAAAGCAGCATTCCAGCCCTCTCAGTGCTGCACAGCATTATTTTCAACTGCAAACAGTTTTTAAAATAGCAGCCTGTAAGATCAAGACAGAGAAGGAAGAAAAGGGTGTGATGGGAATCAGAACGATGCAATTTCTATGGATTTTTTTCTTGTGAAGTCGTGAGCCTAGAAATAAATCTGACGAAGCAAAGTCAAAATCTTCCCCTTTCCCACAGTGGATTGCTTATCCTTAAAGTTTTCAGACTGATGGGTACAAAGCAGCTCTGTGAAAGAACTATTAACTCGCCAATGGTTGAAGGTACTTCACTTGGGTTCTGGAACCCAGGGCTCTGCCACACAGGGTCTGACCCACATTGCTGGGCCAGGGGAGCTCAGAGCAGAGGTGGCAGATGCAGAGACAAGGCTGTGCCCATCCCCTACCATTGTCCTCTGAGTGAAAGAGGTGGCCTGGCCAGGTCAGAGCAGCTGCTGCTTGGCCAAAGGGGAGAAGACAGCTACAGGGAAAAGCTAAAACAGTGAAGAAGGAGATGTTTAATCTTGCACATATAGAAGCAGAACTGGGGGGGCAAAGCAGGCTGTGATTTTTTTTGTTTTTCCATTACCTTATTTAGGCATAATTCTTGCCTTAAAAGTCTGTGTTTCCAGGCCATGTGAAATATACTGATCTTACCCCTAATGGGACCTGCTGCCTCACAAACCAGTTTTCATTATTGCAATTGGGAGCAGTTTCAGGCCTGGCAAGAAAAGGTCTGGGCAACGTCACCCTGCCTAGTGACGCAGTTTGCCATTCTGCTTGGCGTTCTCTTTCTCAGACGAGGAAATGAACAGGATATCAAATGAAGAACACAAAGAGTTTGGATTTGTGAAGAAAAGTCAACATTTATAATCTGAAAGGAAGCAAGCCAGTAAGATGGGGACTCAGCGGAGATCTCTGCCATTAATGGTCTACCCTCAGTTTTTCAAAGTGGCATCTACCTGAAGTTATTCATCCACGTAACTTCACTGGTAAGATCAGCAGCAGTGAGCAGCAAGAGGTGAGCAGCACAGTGTATCTTGTGTTCTGTCATGGCAGGGCTTTACTTCTTTAGTTGCCTTTTTAAATTTTGCATTTAGGGTCTTTAGTTTTGTGCTTATAACACAAAATCAGCAATCATGCTCCAGGTGAGCAGCTGAAGTCCGTTCCTCACCGTCTTTCCTTGCAATTTTCTCCCACCATAGAGATCTCTATCCACCTCTCAGCAGCTGCTCTGAGATCCTGGGGGATCACTGGAGCACTGGCAAGGCCAGAGCCAAGATAAAGAGACGATAAAAATTCAAGGCATGGGGAAAATGTAGCCCTACCCAGCTGTGGCATATTAGCCACAATATCCCATTTCTCCTAGGCAGCCCTTCACTCCTGTCTGTGTCTCAGCTACTGCTGCTGAAGCCATTCCTACCGTATCACTTCCTGCATGCGGGGGTATTTGCATGAGGCATGTTCCTGAGACCACACTGTGTGATATGTTTGTGCTCTGGATTAGCTTAATGGAACTGCAATACAACCTGCAAGACAGCTTCCCAGCTGGTAAATTGTGTTTAAACAGTGGAAAACAAATACACTTTCTTAATGCTCCAGTCCTACATCTGGTTGCTTAGCACTGCTCTAATCTCCGGTCCATTTTGCAGTGCTTCAGCAAAATTGCCAAACAAGCTGGCCAAAAATCAATTGAACAGAGATCAGAAGGAAAAAACAAATGAGGTATAACAGTCACTGATGGGATACACAGGCATATCAATTTGGCAGCTAGTCAAACTCTTTGAGGCAATCGGCCCTGCTCATTAAATGTCAGAGCTGTGAATTTGCCTGGGGCATTATCAGTACAGGCTTGAAAGTAGCCCAGCTCAGTTGAAAGAGATTTTTTCCCCTGAATTTCAGGTAAATGGATGAATGAGATATCAATAGCAATTTCATACCCCAATTTTAGCTCCAGTACTTGATTTCTGTGCCACAAAGCCAGGCTGTAAATGGGAGAGGGGGGTGTTTGACATAGAAGACTGAAGAAGCAGCAGGTTCTCTGTATACACTCAAACTTAGAAAGAAACCTGCTGTTGTTGCTGAGATTAGTTTTCTTTAGTATCACAGCAACTTATGTGTTGCATGACGATTGCCAGAAGTTGACGTAAGATTGAAGACAACTAGAGTGAGGAAGAGAAAACCAAATTCTTCTAGAGGTCAGCAAAGAATGAGCAGCAGCTCCCTTCTCTGACACTGCATGAGCAAAGCACGGCCAGCTGCTGGCACAGGGCAGGATCCCCACCCCCAGCTGCTGCCTTTCTCTTCTTGGCACCTCAGGCAGTCACTGCTTCTTTAGCTTTGAAAAGTGTCAAGTAGAAGACCCAGTGGATTGCTCATTTATGGAGGCTTTGGGAAAACACTGGGGAAAGAGTTTATAATGTGTAGACATGAGGAAAGCTATTCTGTTTGTTTGTTTGTTTGTTGCACATGACAGAAGTCTCAGTAATGATAGGTTTTAAGCCAGTTATTATTCGCATATCTCTGTGCAATTTAGAGAGGTTTCCCACAGACAAACCAGTTACCCAGTATGGCCTAGGTTGTGAAATACACACTTGGCTAAGAGCTTTGCCTCACTAACGACCTTGGAATATGACCTTTAATTTTGAATGTGTGTCTGTATAAACAAGCCATCACAATTTGTCTGCACTGTGCTCATCACAAAATCCATTCATACAGAAAGGACCTGGAGGTAAGTAGCAGGCAGATGCCGTTCTTGTGGCACCCACGCTTGGTGATTTCTCTGTGAGCACGAGACTTCCTTACTCTACCACAGAAATGGAAAAGGGGGCACAGTTTGGAAGGGGAAGAGGCTGAGAAGGAACCTCTGGGCAGAGATCTCTGTGCCACTGGGAGCAGAGTCTGCCCAGCTGTTTGGTTGAGGTCCTGAGCACTCTTCAGGTCCCTCCAAAGGTGAATCTTTGCCTGGGACCTTTGTATACTTGACCATTACAAAAATGTTCAATAGGCAGACAGCCTCCTGCTTAAGATGGAGTGCAGCATTAGTGCTGCATTGGATGGGAGTCACTACCAGTCTGACTCATGCCGCCTGCTTCTATATCACATTTCCAAACACGCAAATAAATCAGTGCCCTTTGCTTCTGGCAGAAGTGCTTGTGGGTTTGAATTGAGGTTGGGAGGTTGGCTGGCTGGAGGAAACCTGCAGACCAAGCACTGCTGAGCTGGTACAGCAGGAGGTTTCTGAGGAGAGAGAAGCTGATGTCAGACACAACGCTTCTCTAGCACTGGATCCAAAAGGGTCTGGTATCCATCCTTCCACTGCTCAAACATAGCAGTGCTTCAGGAGGACATGGCATTTATTAGGCAAATACTGATTAGCACTGGCAACGTATATCTCAGATATTGTTTACCAGAAAAGGGGGGTATCAGTTCCTCACCACCTCCAACATACCAGTTCACAAGAAAGAGTTGAAGCTGTAGCTGTAGTCTCAAAATGGGCAGCAATCTGCAGCTTGTTGTCAGGTCAGCAGTTTGCCTGATAAAGGAGCCCTGACCTCACCTGTAGTGGAAAGTCCAAAGGTTTCTTCAGGAGATTCCAGGGTTGTTAACCAAAAAGCAAAAGTGCAGAAATCTGCATAGGGCAGTAGCCTAGAAATACAGGCCAAAATAAATGTTGTGACAAGGTGGGGGCCTCTACCTACCAATAAGAGAGCACTTTTCCATGCCCCTCCACTGTCTAAAACCCCATCCAGAGGAGTGGCACAGTCTGAGTCTTGCTGAATCCAAGGTTCAGTGCCGCAGGTGCAATGCTTCCTCCAGCCCCTCTGATGTGGAGAAAATGTCTGGTCCATTATATTTACTGAAGCCTGGGTTTCCTCTACAGGGAAATCCTCCTGTGAAAATAGCACAGAGAATGCTTTAAAGAAGGAGCAGAATGTGCTCAGATTGTGAAGCAGCTGATCTGAAGGCGGTGAGACCCTTAGGGATCCCTGGGCCACAATGGTTGACATTTGAGGCAGGAAATGATGGTTTATTTAACTAACTGAACTGAAAACTGCCAGGGAATTTAAATAAGGGAAACAGAATAACTTGTGGCAGCATTAGCTAAGTAAGGCATGCAGGCTAAAACTCCCGTGGTCATGGGAAATACTAAGAGATATATGACATCAGTAAGTGGAAGTGGCCTCTGCTTTGTGATTCATCTATAAGGTGGGCAAAGGATCCTCAGATCTGAGCAGCCTGTTCTTGCCTGCTCAGCACAGCTCTGCCTGTGGGATACAATGGCACAATTCTGGCACAAGGTTGTTTTGCTCCTATATATGTGTGGTGTTTTTCAAATGCTTCTGTTCAAATTTTTGAAGTTTCTGTTCAAATAATGGCTTTCTTTGCTGTTCTTAGCCATATGCAGGAAAGTCTAGGATTTTTCACTTTCTGTGGCAGTAAATGATAACTGAGTTTGACTTTGCTAGAGGCTAGAGGATCTGGCTACAGAAATCAAGCTGAGTGGAGAAGCTCTCTTTAAGTGAGACAACCTTAGTAACAGCAAAGGAAATCTAGAGAATGGGGCAGCAGAAAAGTATTCGTGATTCATCAACTGGTAACCAAGGGAAAAGGAAAGAAAAAAAAAAAAAAGGAAAAAAAGGAAGGATTAAAAAAGAAATAGAAACCAACTGTGAGCAGTTTTGGGGTTTCACAAAGCACTTCTGACTTTGCCAGAGCCCAGCTGGTCTCAGGGCAGAGCTCCTGCAAGTGAGGATCTCAGTCCATGATCTCCCCTGGCTTTGCCCACCACAGATGTTCCCATGGCACAGGTTTTTCTTCTGTGCATCCATGCCCTGCTTCCCTCCAGCCCTGCTGAGGGTCAAGCAGTCATGATTTCAGACCTGGAATTCATTGTCCCAGCTACACTTGAGGCCATTTAACAGGGAAAATGGCAGGTAGCCGTCCTTCTGCAGAGCAGTGACCTTAACCTCCTTCTCCAGCCCACTGAGAGGGCAGAGTTCAATGAACAGTCTGGCTGCTCTGCTGAAAGCTATGGCCTTAGGGGAACTAACATGTTGTTGTTGTTGTTGGGTTTGCTTTCAGCTGAATGGTCCCCAGCTGGCTTCATTGCGCAATTGTACAAACACTGGTGCCAGCACAAATAGGGGACGATGAAATAGCCAGTGCTGCTGGCCAGGTTTCTTCTCTCTGCACTGCTAGCTTGGCTAGCTGAAGCCATCCACAAATGCACATGGGACACCTGCTCCGATTCAGTGAATGTAAAACCCTGAGATTATTATTTGGATCCTCCTGCCATTCTGCACAGATCCCAGTATCGGTTCACTTGTGCTGCACCTTGCTTAATTTCTGTGTGCTGCACTTTGCTTAATTTCTGTGTGCTGCATGCTTTTTACATTCATCCTTGGATGCATCCAAGGTCAGGCTGGATGTGGCTCTGGACAGCCTGGTCTGGCTGGCAACCCTGCACATAGTGGGGGGGCATTTGAAACTGGATGATCATTGTGGTCCTTTTCATCGCAGGGCATTCTGTGATTCTATGATTCTGTGATTCTAAATATTCATGTCGAGGAAGGAGCTTCGGAAGAGAATGAGTCTATAACACCAAATCTTCTCCTGCTGAGTGCCACTGAAGCATCACCACCTTGAATGATCGAACAGCTGATTTTGTGTTATTTATGTTGCCCTAAAGGCTGCATTTTGAAACTTGAAATGTATGGATTAGAAAAGCTGACAACTCATTCTGCTCAAGCTATTTAATAACTACACAGATCCTGTTTCAAAAGCTTGTTTTCAAGGGAGGGAATATGTCCAACTAGCAGAGACCAACTTCCTCCTCAGTTTAGGTGAATAAAGTCTTCCAAATATTTAGAAACTGATTTAAACTACCAAAGTCAAGGAAATCAGTATTAAAACTCAAACTCCTGCTTGATGGTCTATTTGTAGTTCATCCGGTGGTAATGAGCCAGATTCTTGCCTAGAATAAATGGGCATAAATCCACTTAAGCCATGCAAGAATGTTGATTTATGCTTGCTACAAATCTGACCTTTATTTCAGTATTTCATGGTAAGCTCCAATCCTCTTTGCACTGCTCATTTATTGGAACGGAATTAGATTTACCAAGGTATGCTCAGACAAAATGGATTGCTTTTCTCTCAGATTTTATTATTATCTTTTTTTCCTGGTGCCAGGGATAAAATGTTGGGCTTTCTGGGTGGAAAATCGTTCATGAAGATATTTTTATTGAAGAAAGTCAGCAGCAGTAGCATCGTCCATTGCAGTGCCTCACTTTATTTATTCCTCAGAGTTGCACCAGATGAATTCAATGTGCTCTACAAATCACAGAGCCCTTCCAGGAAATCTGAGATGAACATGAAGAACTGAGGTTGAAATACGCTCAGCTAATAAACAGTTGCATAAAAACTTAAATATATGCAGCCAAGTGATTTGCTGAAGGTGTTCTGGAATGAAAATACCCTTTTGTTTGCTTAAATGAAACTACATTGCTCCAAATGACCTCACATTCTTTATTTCTAAGCCCACCACCTCTGCACTGAGGCTTAAACTACTGCAAGATGCCAGACTTACCAGAGGAAGATAGTTGCAGTGTGAATGCAGATGTGAAAGATCCAAATGGTTCATTACCAGCTCTCACATCACTTATATACAATCCCAACCTTTCTTTTTTGTTGTTGTTTTTTAGCTTTCCCACCCACCCTTTCTACTTTCACATCCACCTGTACATGTCAACAGAGTACTCTACAAACACTCCTTAACTGTGCATGTGGGGGCTTATCCAGTCAGAGCCATGAGCTGTTCCTTCTTCTTATTCTAGAAATGTCCTTGGTTCTCATGCTGTTTATCTTGCTCCACAACTGTTGCTCTGAACAGTTTTTCTTGTATTCCCACAGATAGTCAATCATTTATTCTATTAGTTTTAAATACAGTACTCTTAATTTTGGACAATAGTAACAGCATGGCAAATACTGCCTGTCACTGCAGAGAACCATGCTGAGAAAACCACATGTGTGATTAGGGGACTGTATAGTGCTCAGTGTGGGGGCTGCACTCAGAAGACAGAGCTCATGGCAGAGTCAGCAATCTGTTTGCTATGTTCTGTTCCACACAGGTAACGCCTTACGCTGCTGTTTTCAGCCTGCACTAGGTTTTGATTTGTTACCTGATGATATCTGAAGTGTTAGTTTGCAGCTAATTGCTTACAGCCTGGCCACCAGATAAAGACTTATCTAATGTACAGCCATAGGGATTTGGCAAAGCATGAAGATTGGTATGGACAAAGTATGAATGGCAATGTACGAGTGCAAAATCATCAAGAAGAACAAGAAGGGATAAAGGAGCAGCATGAGCAGATGTGCCAAAATCAGGAGGTCACCAGGATTGCAGCATACACTGTAGGCCTGGCTCCGGGAAACCTCAGGCTGCCTTCTGGTGAGCCTCCTGATGAAGGCAGATTGGCTCCAGCTCTCTCTTCCAGTGAACCTTGGACCTATGATATAGTTTTGTCTTCAGCCCTACAGTGGTAGCCAAAGGTGGACCTTAGACCTGTTTTGCAGTCTTGTCTCAGCCTTCCCTCTGGTCCCATCTCCTACTGCTCCTAGATGGACCCTGGAGCCAATTAGCTGACCTGCCTAGTTTGGACTCTGGACCTGATTAATTAATTTGCCTTGATGGGACTGTTGATGGACCCTATTATCATTATCATTATCTAGGTCTGAAGGACTGCGCCCAGCTGGTGAAGGCACTGCCTGTGCTTGGTCAGCAGCTCCTTGCTTGTACCATTGCAAGTCATGCACGTACGTGGCCATGCACATCTCCAGCTTCATGCACATGAAAGGAAAGTTGGATCAGTCTGTAAGAGAAGAGTGAAATCAGTTAAAAATCAAACTTCTTTATCTGGGCTGTTTTGCATCATAGTTGGCTACCTTGGCTAAAAGTAAACAGTGGAAATACTGAACATAGTGCTCTGATCTGATGGAGAGGTGAAGGTGTGTTGTGTCCTTGATTCTGCACCTTGTTCCATAATTATATACAGGAGAGATTGGATTTGTTGATATTGGAGTATGGGGGGACTTGGTAATCTGGGCATGAGTCTCTTTCAGAGAAAAGAGGCTGAGATTAAGAGGAGCAATTGTGAGAGAGCAGAAGAATTATGAGAAACAGATCATTTTTTAGATTGCTTTCATTTGGCAGCTTACTGTATTTTTATTTTCATATATAACATAGAACAGATCTATAAAATCAGTTGGGATCCTGACTTTCAGGAATGCCACGGTCCTGATGCAGATCTTCTAGTCAGGCTCTCAGCTCTGTTTGGGAAATAAATCCAAATATTTCAGTTGCAAAGAAGATGCTTTGGCTCCAAGGCAATAGGAGAAAATGCACAGTCTATCTGATCTGCTTCAGATGCCACAACCATCTGCAACTGCATGTGGCAAACGTATTTCTCAGATTCACAGGCGTGTATGATTGCAAGGAGTGCTGAATACTTGCAGTAAAATAGATAAAGCTTTAGTATGCGCTTTTTGTTCTGTAGCTATATCTCAGCAGCTCTCTGTGGAAAGATCCTCTCCTTGAAGACTCTGGAGGGTTCAAAACCTACAGTCAAGTGATGCAGATCCTTTCATGGCAAGACGTTGTATATAAAAGTGCCCGTCAAGCAGCCACCACAAACAACTGCCGGCACCAGGAAAGGGTCACAGATGCCTGTTCGACTGTGCTACTGTGCAACATCGCCGCCTACTGAGGGCTCCAGCTGCTGCTATAATAAAGGCACCAGCGCCATCTGTCTTCTCGAACCCGACCCAACCACGGAGGAAAGGTCCTCATGGAGGATTCCCATGGGCTAGCACCTTAATTTCTAAACTTTTTTAATTTCTAAACCTTTCTAATGTCCACCGTTGTTCTCAATTCTTATACTTTCCGTGTTTCTTTTCTCTTGAGTATAAAGAACAAACTCTGGTGAGCAGTGACATGGGCTGGTGGGTTTGTGCCACTGCACTGCATCCTCCCGTGTGACACAGAGAGGTCAAAAGAGCTTTACAGTAAGCACCGACACCCCCATCTCCATACGTACATGCATGTGCTCACAGCTGCTCCACTGTGCTGTTCTTTCTATGCATAGGAAATAGCATTTTCTCTTAGTGGGTATTTGCATTGTCTCTTAGATGGGAGCTCAGCTGGAGTGCAGCTTTGGTTCTAGGTGGCCTCTAAGGCAGGGAGGAGCTTCTCAGCACTGAACGATGGATCAGTGGGAAGCTGCTTGTTGAATCAGGATGGCTGTCTCACAGTCCAGGTTTTTCTCTTCAAAGACTCATGTTTCCCCATTAACCTACTTCAGCCTAGTCTTCACAACAGAGGAAAGCCCCTGTTGCTTTGCAGCCTCTCCTACATTGTTCTTATTAACGCGGTATCATCTGGGCACTATATTCGCACTTCAGTGTTTCACTGCTGCTTTTTCATGTTTGGTGAAACGTTCCACTAACACATTTAGGTACCTAAAAGATAGCAAAGGTATGAGTGAGATTACATTGGCTAGAATAAATCATGTCAAACAAGTTCATTTCCCACTCTGACTGGGTGGCACTGTTTATAGCAGAAAAGCAGGTGCAGATATCTTGTTTTTAGAAGGACTTCTAACACTGTCTCACAGAACCTTGAATGGAATAGTGTATAGCTAGGTGCACAACTGGACTTAAAGAGTATTTTGCAAGAATACATTGTTAACTTGGCCATACACATCAAGCAGAATTCTACATGAGTATTTCTATATCACATATTTGGTATTTTCCTTAGATAATTTGGATGGTGTACAAGAAAAATTGCTTACCAAACCCACTGCTGGGAGGGGGCAGTGAGTGCCATAGGATACTACTGAAGAAATAGGCAAAGTATGGTCAGGGGGAAAAGTAATTCAAAAGACACGCTTTCATTCTTTGCTCTTGGCAGAATTACCAACACCCCAGATGCAGGTTGTGGATTTACTGGTCTGGTGGCATCACAGTGTAAACACACTTGGTGGTTAGCATGGGTCACAAAGCAAACAGGAGTCAGCCTTGTCACGCTGTAACAAAAACATCAGACAGCACCAGGGGATATATAAAAAGGAAGAGCATTTGACAGGCAGATGAAGCCATTCTCCTGTTATATTTGGGGCTGGTAAACATCCCGCTGGTGCACTGTACTCTGCTTTGACTAGAACAGAGAATTAGAAGTCTTCTGAGGAAACATTGGTAGAATAGGAGTAGTTTGTCCTAAGGAGGAGATGTGACAGGGCATCCCTCAGTGTGCACATTGTATTTCTAAGGGAGAGAGCAACAAGCATGTGCTGAAGAGGTTTGATGAGCATCAAATATCTGGCTTACAGCCTAGAAACAGCTTTCTCATGGTGCAGTTAAGGAAACAGGGAGAGATCACTATAGGGTATGACAGCTTTGTTTTGTTAGTTTTCAAGTGTGGATTGGACACATTTATGTCAGAAATGACCTCAATATGATTGAGCCTGCTTTTTGGGAAGGAAGGACACACTTCCCAATCCAGTTTTGCTGAAATGTCTATTTGGAGCCAAAGATACCTAAGTTAGAAGTCTGTGAGAATATAAGAAGAGAGAGCAGCAGCTGTGGAGCAAGATAAACAGCAGAAGTGCAAATTACACACTGTGGACACTAGCTAATTATCATCCCGAGACTCTTGATTTCCATTTCTGTTTAATATATCACTAGGAAAACATCTTAGAAATCAATAATTGAAAGTAGCTATAATGTAGGCTGGCACCACGCATTGCAAACTGTATTTGTTCAAACCCATGTTTTCCAAGTTCCAGGCTTCTTTTGAGCACATGCTGCCAGATCTGTGGACATCTAAATGGTTTATGATCTAAGGACCCTTCTGCTGGACATCAGGATGATCCAGTTTATCTAATAAAGGCTTTATTAGCACACCCACGAAACTTAGTGCAGAAAGGATGATGGATGAAAAGAGGAAAGAATAACTTACACACATATTACTCATCCTGAAAATGCTAAAACTCGGGCTTGGAATAGTCTTTGATGTTTGACCTCTGCAGATCGTCTGTAATTAAGTCTGTAATCCTCCAAACACTTAAAGTCAATAGGACTAACCATATTCTTGAATTGTGAGTGGTTGTTGTGCAAAACTGTTGTTGAGTACAGCTGATGAAAAATGCTTGTGACAAAGGCATTTTCCAGTGGAATACTGGCTGATACTTTCTAAGTATTTTCTAACCACTTCTAATCCTGAGTAACTTCATCATGTGAAGATGATTAATAAAAATAAAACTTAGCAAAGTTCTTGTTCGAAAAAGTATTGTACAGAGAAAGAGCAGATGGGTGAACTTTTTCTGAGGCAGAAATTACAGGGCTGGGGAGATTTGAGAGGGGTTATTGTGGTTTTCTGGAATAGGTAGATTTAAACTTGCTGACTTTCATCATTTGTTCAAAGCAAGCTTGAAATTAAGCGTGTGTGGAGCCAGACAGACCAGACAGACACAAAAATAAGAAGCATTTTCTATCTTGGTTTTTCCTTTAGCAGCAACATCAGTCTGGCTCAGAAGCACGAGAATTGACCCTTCTCCTGTCCCTGACAGACTTGCTGTTCTTGGGAAGCCTGGCAAACCTAGTCTGCATCAGATCATCACATCAATGAGCATATGAAGAGCTCATGAAGATGGGCGGTGATTGAAGGTACTGCAAAGACAGGGCTATAGGCAGAGGTTTCCTGGCATCGTATCCTTCTTGAGAGCATCACAGGAGAACAGGGAGGTGGTGTGACTTAAAGGTGTCAAACTGGAAGAATGCTCTAAAGGAAGATTTAAAGAGAACAACAAGGAGGGCGGACACCGGGAGATTCACCCACGGCTGAGTCAGGAGTAAAGAGTCATCGCAGCGCCTTTCTCGGGGAGGTCAAAAATACAAGGGGGGAAAGAAAGATGAAGCTCTTACGGCTCCTCGGGGCTGCTCGGGCCCGCCCTTCCCAGCAGGTCCTGCCCAGAGGAAGTGACGCTGTGCCGTGACGCCGGCTGGAGCCCAGGTGATATAACGGGGAGGAGATTGCGGCCGGAAGCTGAGCGGAGCCGAGCGGCGCGGCGGGGCCTCGGCCGGGCTGGGGGGGAGCGGGGCGGGTGCCTCAGCTCCGCGGCGGAGCCGGCCATGGATTTCCACAACATCCTCGTGATGGCCTCGGAGCAGCAGGGGCTGAACGCCGTGCCGGTGAGCCGCGGGGTAGCGAGGGGCGAGGAGGCGTTCGGAACTCTGGGGCGGCGTTCCGGGGCTCGGCCGGGCCGGGGCCGGATCGGGCCCTGAGGAAGCGCCGCGCTCCCTCCCGTGGCTTCGCCGGGTCTCGCCTCGGGTGCCGCTGTTGCCGCCTGTCCGGCTCCGCCCGGCCTCGGGATCCCGAGCGCGGAGCCGGCGATGCTGGCGTTTAAAAGTCGGAGGAGCGCTTTTGTTTGCTCGCGAGCCGCGGCTCTGCCACGTCTCGCTCCGGGTGAGTCCGATGGGGCGGGTGTGCTGACGGACTGCCCGCTCATTTGCATGAGCCGTGTTTTCGGTAGGCGCTAACTAGGGAAACCTCCTTCCCGTGTTCTCTGTAACTGAGCGCCCGAATCGTGCGCTGCCGTGGGCAGCTCCCTCCAGCCCGTCGGTGAGGGCGGTGGGGGTGCGCGCCCTGCCCTGCCCTGCCCCGCTGTCACTGGCTGGTGGAGGCACCGAGCGCTGCCTGCAGTCGCTGTCCCTGGTTGTGAGTGGTGGATGTTCAGCAGCACCGTGAGCAGCCGTATGGGAGAGGTGTGTGACTCACCAGGTCCCATTGTGTTCTTAAAAGTATCTTAGGAAACGTAGCGTTTGGTATTTCTCCATGTAGAAATGTGGTTTGTAACATAGGTAGGGATGTAGCAACTATGTAAGCATAGAATCACCAAGGTTGGAAAAGACCACCAAGATCGTCCATTCCAACCATCCACCTATCACCACTAAACCGTGTCCCTCAGTATTGCATCTAAACATTTCTTGAACGCCTTCGGAATGGTGATTCAACTGACTGAATGCTCTTTTGGAGAAGAAATTTTCATAATGTCCAACCTGAATCTCTCCAGGCACAGCTTGAGGCCATTCCCTTCTGTTCTATTGCTAGTTACATAGGAGAAGTCAGTCCCCGCCTTGTCACATCCTCCTTTCAGGTCATTGCAGGGAGCCCCGAGTCTCCTCCTCACTAACCAATCCCAGTTCTCTCAGCTGTTCCCTTCTAAGACATTTGCTCCAGACCCTTCTCACCTTTGTTGCCTCAGCCCAGCAATCCAGCCTGTCCAGATCCCAGTGTGGGGCCTTCCTGTCCCCTGCCGGATCGATGCTTCCTCCCAACTCGGTGTCATCAGTATGTTTTTAAGATGTTTGGTGTCCTGTAAACCAGGATATCTCACTGTTGACTTGAGGTTGCGGTGGTAGAGTTTCCTTTGACCTTGTTAGTTTTCCTGTGTGCTGCACCACTATTTTCTGTCACGTGTATATTTCATCAACTCAATATCCCAGTTTCTATCTGCCGCATCTTCAGTCTAGATATGGTACTTCTGGGAGGCAGCCCTACCTGCCGTGCAGTGCATGAGAGCTTTGGTGCTGTTTTTAGCAAAGGCAGGATTAGGGCTTACCTGATAACTCAGCAGTGAGAGTGCAGTTCAATCCCCAGTTGAAGCAGTGCTGGTTTCCCATCTTCCTTGCACGATGGAAGTGCAGCTTTTAACCCTAAAGACAGCCTTGGTCTCTAAGCAGAAGTGGAGCTGAGCTTGGCAACATCTGAAGTTAGCTGCAAAAAATGCCCATCAGTAGACATCCAAGTCAGTCCACTTGACCGAAACTGATGCATAACATTTGTTCCTGTATAAAGATTGTAATTATTCTTAAATGTTTCTGATTAAAAACACTGTACGGTCTAATTACGGGATGTACTGGTGTGTAACGTTAACAGGTTTCCAGAAGTGCTGATTCCTGCTTTAATTGTCACAACCCCAGAATGTCCCTCACAGAAGTTCAAAAGAGTCTTTATGGTGTGCTCAGATATCCCACATGTACCATAACGGAAAGTAGAGTCATGTGCACAGGTGGCGTGGGTTTAGAAAGTAGTAAAACTCAGCTTCAGAAATAATGTAGCTCTGTATCATGAAACAGGGACAGGATTGCATCATGTCCCTATAAAAATAGATCTGCTTGTTCATCTCCCAGTGGAACTGCTGAAATACACCTTCCAGTGCCCAGTTATTTGCATCAGGTTTTGTTTCTAGTGCACGTGTGAGTGAGCGCAGTAACTAACCGTGTGCTGTGGATAATCTTTGTGCTTAGTTTTCCTTGTACCATCGCAAGGGGTACGTTTTCTGTCTCCTCACTTGTGTTTCTGTTCAATGGTTCAGTGACTTGCAGTGTGGGTTTGCTTTGATCAGACGTGGTGGCAGTTAAAACATTTACTGCTGACCTCCTGAAGATTTAAAACTTGCCTGTATCCCTCTTCTCAGCAATGTTGGCACTCTTAATGCTGCAAGAGTCTTTGGGGACATAATGGATGTCGGGAAGCACTTTGAGCTCTTTGTATGGAAGATATTCTTGACTGCATAAAACAATGTTGCAGTTACTTTAAAATGGAAAAAGGATGTAGTTAAAAGCCGAATCATCCCTTCATCCTTCTGCTTCATCTGCTTTCTGTCATCACTGGTAGTTTCTTAGGAACAATCTCACTTAGGTCCCTGTTCCCCTTAGCATCTGGAGTCAGAATTTGGAACCTGAAACAGATGGGGCCAGAGAGGTGACCCAGAAGTGAAACAGCCTGTCATTGTTGTCCGCGTCAGCACTTGCTGAAGTGTCGCTTTAACTTACGCATCACAAAATTACCTCCAGCACAATGGACGAGTAATTGTAGCTGTTGGAAATTTGCTTTGTGTTTCACTTCCTGGAATAAGCTGCTCAGATGCTTCAAGTGACTGCGCTTTGAAGGAAGTAAAACTGTAGTAAAATCCAAGATTTCTTCAGAGGACCAATGCATGTTGCAGAGCCTTCCTGTGGAACTTCCACACTCCTGAGCGCTTGTCTGTAGGTGAGAGAAGCACTTCCAGTGGTGTATGAGGAATGGCTGTGAAGCATGGAGCTGTGCCATAGAGCAGGACTCCTGTCAGATCTGCAGGCAAAGGTGATGGCATCCTGCTGAGCAGAACCGGCTGCAGGGCTGCACCCACAGGGATGTGTGAGAGCTTTGATGTGCTCGAGCTGCTGGCTGGGTTAACTAGTGCCTTGTTGCTCCTTGAAAGATATCTAAGGGGAAAGAGCAGGAGGTTCTCACATCAGAAGGCTGCGTGTCTTGTGTGAGGAAGAAAGGCAAGAGAAGTGGGGTAACATACAGAGGTCAAAACTTGCCAGGTTAAAAGTATATAAATCATGTGACGACCTATGGAAGTTGCCTTTATTTGGTAGTACTAGTGGGAATTGTCTTCAGCTTGGGCGTGTGAGTCCACAGCAAAACTATTGCTTACGCAGGTGCTTTGTTTCAAGATCAGGTTGTGCAGAGCCAACCACTCGTGTCGTGCCAGCCTGTTGCTGTGGAGGTGGTTATGGCACAATTCACACAGGCTGATTCCTCTGGAAATACCCTTGGCTCACACTTGAGGGTGCATGGCTGAAGGAAGGCACCTCCACAGCCTTGCCTTTCTCCTTTGGCTCAGGCGGTGCCCATGCTGCCTCAGCAGTGTGTCCATGAGCTGCTGGATGTGCTGCCTGCAGAGGTGAGCACTGCTTACAGCTTGGGTAGCATGGTGTTCTGGAGTAGTGTGACCTGCTCTCTAAAGGCAGAATGTTTGTTTCCCTGTTATTTAACCACCCTGGTGATAGCTGAACCCGAGCAGTGCAGCTGCTGCTGCCTGAGTGATACGGCACTCACGTGCCCTCACTTAGTTGCCACTTTTACCTGGAGTCTGATGCTCATTAATTTGTGTTGAACTGTTTTCTCAGTGGTTGAGGAGTATGTGCGTATTGTTTTAAAGATGCTTTTAATGAGAGTAAAGCAGCTTCTTTTAGCTTTTTCTAATCAGAGTGCACAACGTTTGTATCAAGGGCTGAGGTGGTACACAGTGCAGAACCACATTCGCTTCTGTCTTCATTTATGGAACACTTAGCTCTGCTTTCAGCTGTGTATCAATATCGAGAAGTAATAGTACTAGAAAGAATAGGAATTTTGCACTGTTTCTCACCTTATTGGAAGTGAGCAAACAGTGCCTGTCAGGCTGCTTTACAAACCCGCTCCTGGATAGGACTGTCAGTTGTAGTGCAGCAAAACAAAGCCCAAAAACTGCTTCCCCAACATTTTAATTCTTTATAAGGCTTCCTAATGAGAGAGATGAATCTATGTGTGTCCCTGCTGTCTGGCAGTTTTCGTTTAGAGGTGCTCCTTCTGCTTAAATCTGTTTTAGAAAGTCCTCTGTTTTGGCTTTCTTTTTAAAGCAACTATGTCGAATTGAATAATTCAATCAAACCTGAGGATTACTTTGCCTCTGTCTGTTCCAGTTTCCTCATGTATACCAGGACTGCATCACAGAAAGTGAGGCTTCTAAGGGTCATAAGGGTAACCAAAACCAACTCTCAGGTAGCAGCAAAGTGCTGGTGGTACTTAGATATATTTCAGTAACCAGACTTGATTTAATAGCTCCTTAATATGCTGAGGAAACCTGTCGGGTTTTACGACTGCAGTGTAGATGGATGTTGTATCCTGTAATTTTGTGGCAGTCATTTCACAGGTTGTTAGAGGTGCCTGTGAAGAGCTGGTATGTAGCCACCCTGCCTGGAGACAGTGTTGGCTGCATTTTAGAATTGTCTCTGAACCTTGGCTTTTAGTGTATGTGTATGTGAGGTAATATATAGCTTTGTATATCGGTAACATCAAGTAATTTGAGTGTCTCTTCATGTGCTGCTATTTGAACAGATCAAGTTAGAACTATTGAAATCAATAGGAAATCATTATATGAGCTTGTCAGCTTATTGCCTCTAAAATATTTGGATGTAGATATCTTTGCTTGATAATTTTTTTAGATAAGTTTAGTAAGGCTCTATGACACTTCATAATGCTGAACAGAAATGATTTTATCCCATTGCTGATGCGGCTGTTGCATTATTACTCTGTACCATCTGCGCTTAAAATGAGCTTTATACATATTTATGCTTAAATGTGACTGCCACTTAATTCCTCAGTTTCAAGAAAAGAGATATTTATTAATTTCTCTGACGTACTTGTTTGTTCTTTGCAGAAAAGATACAGTTTGGCTGTTGGCCCTCCCAAAAAGGTTCCAAAGGTGAAGGGTGTTGAGTCTGCAGCAGTACAAGCGTTTCTCCGAAGGAAAGAAGAAGAAAAAAGAAAAAAAGGTAACTGTTAAAGCAGCCTAAACTATATTCTGTGAGAGACCTTCATGGACTTTTTGAGACTTTGATCCCATTAAGAGCTTTGGCAAATAGACTTTTACATCTGCTTCTGGAATTCGTGTGTGTAACTGCTGATGCTGAGGAAAGGCCGGTGGAAAAGTCACTGCTAGGGATGTTTACATGCTTTCCTAAGGATTTAAATGTTAATCAGCTCACTAAGTATTTATTCTTAGAGATCAGGAAGTAATTGAAAGAGGTGGAAAGAGATTGCAAGAAATCATCCTGAACTTCTGTTAATTTTGAAAAGATGTTTGTCTAAACATGGTAATAGTTTCTGGTGGTGTTGTCTTAATTTTCTTTTTCAGTAATGCTTGGGTTTTAAATTGCAAAGGCTTTAAGGAATGTTTTTTTCCCCACTGTGTTACAACACAGTGTGATGGACTGGGTAGTCCAGAGCATTCCTCTCCTGGGCCAGCCATGAGCCAACTCCTTATCCCTGCTGCCAAGTGCAGCCAAAAGCGGGGCTGAGTATGAATATGAAATATTCATACTTTTACTCGTACTGTGTACAGTCATGGCCACTGACAAATAGAACAACATAGGCTGGGGACGGGACCTTTACGGGAACCCACTAAAGCACAGCATGAGTCGCCCCATCCGATTTCCAGGAATTGATGCTCAGAGATTCCCCTTTCCCCTGGATCCTTATGGTATTTGGCCCTATTCCTCATCTGCAGTATCTAGCCCTCAGACCTCTTATCTTTTCACCACTGAGTTCAGCCTGAATTCCAGGGCATATTCCCTTGCTCTAAATCTCCATCCGTCCCTTTCCATTCCTTTACTTAAACGTCTGATAGTAAATTCTGTATGGACTCAGAATTCTCTTATTCAGTCTCAGAACTCTTTCTCCTCAGAGATCCCACGTCCTTTATCTTTTTACCATGTAGTTCTCATTAGTTTGTATAGCATTCTGGAGAGTTGCTTCTGTTGTGTTACCTTAGCAGGTTTTGTAAGCGCTGTGTTTGGCTTAATAGTTCACTTTTGTAGAAACAGCTGACTCGGATGGATCGGGTTGCCCTGTTGGCAGACCTCTGATGGTGTTCTGGTCTATTCTGAATAGCTGTTAGCCAGATATCCTATTGTCTCAGATGGTTTATCAGTTTGGAAGACCCTGAGATAAAGAGGGGTGCTTTTGTTTAACTTTCTCCTGGTTTTTCTTCTACAGAATTGGAAGAAAAAAGAAAGAAAGAACAACTCTTGGCTAAGCGCATTGAACTGAAACATGACAGGAAGGCAAGAGCTATGGCTTCGCGAACAAAGGATAACTTTTATGGCTATAATGGTATTCCTGTTGAAGAGAAGCCTAAAAAGAGGAGGAGGACTTGTGAGAATGTTTCTCAGTCCTCCGAGGCTGAGTATGCAACAGAAAATGAAGCAGAGCAACTCGAGTTTACTCAAACTGAATCGGAGTATGAGCAAGAAGAATACGATGAGAAACCATCCAAAGCTGCAGGCAAACCAAAGGCACCAGCCAAAAGTGCACCAGCACCTCTCAACTTTGCGGATCTTTTAAGGCTTGCTGAAAAAAAACAATATGAACCGGTAGAAATAAAAGTAGTGAAAAAGATAGAAGAGAGACCCAGAACGGCAGAAGAATTGAGAGAGAGGGAGTATTTGGAACGCAAAAATAAAAGAGTAGAAATGCAGAAAAAGAAAACGGAGAGGGAGGTTAAGAATGCAGGGATAGCCAGTTCTTCAAAAAAAGCAACTTCTCTGAAGGAATGTGCAGATGCAAGACTTAGCAAAAGCGCAGCAGATAAACACGCCTCTCCAAAAAGCAGCCTCTCTTCTCTGAGTGGTACTGATAAGAAATCCAAAGCACCAGCGTTGACTGAAAAGCACTCACGGTCGTTATCTTCTTCCAAACTGAGTCAAGTGGAAAAAGTAAAAACCTCACAAAATAGCTCCTTGAAAGGCCCTGCTGCTGGCACTCATAGCAAATTACCTGTCAATGGTATGGGAAAGTCTGGCTCAAGCGTTCCTGTGCCATCGTCAAAGCCAACGGCCAATGGGGCTCAAAGGTTGCCGTCTGCTAAAGAATCCAGCCTGAAAAAGCCTGTCCATACAAAACCAGGAAATGCTGCAGCTCTCCAGCACGAAATGAACTCCAGCGCAAAGCGATCCAGCAGCAGTTTAGGGAAGGGAGGACCTGGACATGCAGCTGGAGGATCAAGTGCAGGACCTGGGCGGTCAAGTGGCAATTCGGGCATGGGACCCGGGAGGCCAGGGAGTGTCTCAAGCCTTGGGCCTGGGCGGCAGGGCAGCAGCTCGGCCACAGGACCTGGAAGGCCAAGCAGCAGCTCAAGCATGGGACCTGGGCGACCGGGCAGTGGCTCAGGCGTGGGACCTGGAAGGCCAGGTGGCAGCTCAGGCATCGGCCTGGGAAGGCCGGGCAACAGCACAAACACAGCACCCGGGCGACTGGGCAGCAGCATGGGAACAGGGCCAGGGAGGCCGGGAGTCAGCCCAGGTGCAGGACCTGGGCGACCGGGCAGCAGCTCGGGAACAGGACCAGGAAGGCCAGGAGTCAGCCCAAGCGCAGGACCTGGGCGACCTGGCTTTACAGCTGTAAAGCCCAAGTGTACTGTTGTATCAGAAACTATTTCTTCCAAAAACCTAGTGACGAGGCCCAGCAATGGACAGATAAACGGAATGAGATCACTTCAAGGGCATAGGCCTGTGTTTCGTTCACAAGGTACTAAGTTCTGTAGCAAACAATTTTTTTTTTAAATTAGTTGTTTGTCCCAGATTTCTGATGTATCTGAGTTGAGCTCAGTGATGATCTTTATCCAAGAAGAGTCAAATGAAATACTTTATGTTTTAAAGAATGTGTTAAACAGTGGAATGTTGTTTTGTTTCTTTTTTTCCTTTGCAAATGTTCATTTGGTTTGACCCCAGCTCGCATTCCTGGAAGGGCCTGGGGCTTAATTCACAGCAAACCTGTGACTGATACGTAAGTGGTTTGGCTGATTCAGCTTATCAGCAAGTGAGTAGCTCT
The DNA here is from genome assembly GCF_054131305.1 of Coturnix japonica. Lineage (NCBI taxonomy): Eukaryota > Metazoa > Chordata > Aves > Galliformes > Phasianidae > Coturnix > Coturnix japonica. The sequence continues at coordinate 19,024,505 of NC_140667.1, read as the reverse complement.
AAAAATGGATTTCTGAACAGGAGAAAGCAGCATGAACTCTAGCAAATAAGTACCTCAAAAACATTGAGCAAGAATGTGGACCTGTGTCTCGTAGTTTCCTAGGGGTGCAGTTGTGATGTTAGCAGAGGAAGTGTTTCCTTTTACTGACTTTGAGAATTTGTAATTAGCTTGATATAGAAGTTTTCTGCCTTGAAGAGCTGTAAAGTCTCTGTGCCCAAGGTATAGCAATGAAAAGTACTGATAAGTGTGTGTTATTCATGGATGTTTTTTCATATATCCCTTTCATTTAGGTATTGGGAGACCACCTGTTGGATACAAAAGACAAATCGATGATGATGATGAAGATGATGAATATGACTCTGAAATGGATGATTTTATTGAAGATGAAGGGGAACCCCAAGAGGAAATATCAAAGCATATTCGGGAAATATTTGGATATGACCGGAAAAGGTAGGAAAAAAAAATTGTAGATTTTTATATTCTCTAAAGTGAGCAATGGAACAACAGAGATTAAGGTCACTGGGCTAATTTATTAGAAATAAGCAAACTACTGGTTTAAAAGATACTTTCTGTGTTGCCCTGCTCTTCTGGAAAGCAAGAAAATTTTATGCAAATGGGACATAATGGAAAACAGGACGGCTTCTGTAACTTGTCACATAACCCATAGCAACTCTTTTCTATCAACATGTGTTTAAAATGTTTTCTTATAGCAGTAGCGTTCCAGAATTGATCTGATGTAGCAGCCTGAGTATGAATGGCTAAATACAATAATGGCGTTAAAGGTTCTGTGAGAATTGAAGTTGGCATCTCTGTGTACCTAGGAACCATTGCAAAACTAAGACTGGCTTATTGAATTATTTTCCTTTTGTCTGATAACAAGGTACAAGAAAGCAAACGTTTTAAACACTTGTCGTGATTCCTTCAAAACATTACAGTCTAACAGTGTGCAGCAAGTTGTTTTCTTTCTACTAGGATGTGGATTCCTATCTCAACTGTATATGATCATGCTTTTTTTAGTGTGCTAAATGCTACTATTTAATTTCCAGATATAAAGATGAAAGCGATTATGCCTTACGTTATATGGAGAGCAGCTGGAGAGAGCAACAGAAGGAAGAAGCCAGGAGGTATGCACAGACTTAAGTTAAAATAGGAATTGAGAGGTTTATTTATTGCACAAGTCATGGGGATATCTGCTGCTACTTATAGCAGAGCAGTTAAAGCTTCCCATCTTTGTTAAGAAAGCTTAGGTAAAAGAAGCTCAGCCAACTAGTGTGCCAGTGGGATAGTGAGTACAGTAAATAAATGCTGTATGGTCAGTCCAGTGCATCACAGTCTTTACCAGTGAGAGTTATACCAACTGATGCCCAAAACTTTTGTATAAGTATTTGAATTACAGTTGAAATGCTAAACCCTTTGGTTTGTCCAAAACATTGATACTGTTAGTTCCTGAGGGCTGGGAGGAAACTTAAAAATCTCTGCATATGTGTGTTTTTTGTGTATGTATATGAAGAATACTCTGACACACATTTATAACCAGAGATTTCATAAATGAAGACTAGATGTTCATGTTGGCTTTGACCATTAGTTTTAGCCTCCAGAGCTGCACATTCCTTACATGGCTGTTATAAAGCCTGGTATTCTTGAAGTGATTCACTTTCTGCTTTTTCCATGCTTGATGGGAAGATGTCTGCAATACACTTAGCAAAGCCTTGTAGGAGTTACAAGAGGGCTTTACCTATTTATTAACAGGCAATAGGAAAAATGGAAACGTAAAATCAAATTTTTAGCTTTTATTTTTAGTTTGTTTTTTTTTCCACTGCTATCCAGAGAGTGCCTTGAGTACTGGGAACTTGCACCTTCTGGAAGTTAGAGTCACTGTTCTGTCTCCCTGCTCTTAGGGACAGCTGCTGCTCGTGCACAGCTGTAGTCTCTTAATCAGAGAAGTAAATGGAATTTTACAGTGATATTGCTGTTCACTGAATTCTGTGCTGATGACCTATGGTGAGATTTTGCAAATACCTGACTAAACTTCTAACTACTCATGCTAGTATAAAAGAAGGGCAGATAGAAAACATCAGTAAAATAGTTCATCTATTTTCTATCGTCAGCTATTTTTCACTGAGAATTTGGTTAAAAGCATTGTGAGCCTTGACATGAGGATTTTCTCTAACCAAGTGAGCCTGTTAAAATTATAAGCTCTAAACTGAAGTGGAAAATGATGCTTCTAGCCAGGCTTCAATCACATAGATCTTCAAAGTGTTTATTTTTTTACTGTCTGAACTTGGATGACTGCAGTCTCCTGAATTCATTATTTCTCTCTGCTTGTTATAGGCATAACCGGTGCCTATACCGGAGCAGTTATCCTAGAACAGCTGAATGACAGGTGGTCATGTTATAAATGTTGTAGTAATGAGTTGCAAACTGCCACAAGCTGCTTCATAACGAACTGTGGAAGTACAAATGCACTTAGCAGGCCTGCAGACAAGGCAGGTGGTAGCTGATTACAAAATAGGAGTTTTGTCACACCTATTCCTAGTATCAAACCAGGAAGGCCATCCAGCCTTTGCTAAGTGAAGAGGAGGTCAGTGATTGTAGGTGCTGCTTTCAGTATTGCTTTCAGCATATTGTCGGGAAGCCGAAGAGGCTACACAAGGATGCAGCTAGAACATCCATTGCTCAGCAGCATCTCTTCTCTTTGCCTGTTCACCAGAGGGCAGGGTAGCAAGGTGGACTGAGGGTGAGGCAGCATTGTTTGTGTAGCTACCTGAATAATACCTGTAGTCAGGAAGCTGCCACAAAGACTCTTGCTTTTGTTTGATGGATCTATTCTCACTCTTGCCAAAAGAAAGGTGTAGGTGGTTCTCAGAAAAGCTGAGCTGTCTTCTGTGACTTGTATTTAAGTTGGCAAGAACTGATGTATGTTCCAGCATCTTCTTTTCAAAAAAAAAGAATGATCTCAGTAAAACCTTTTTTAAAATAACGATAATTTTGTTTAAAGAAAACTTTAAATCCTTTCTCCCTCCAAAGGTTTGATTCTGCTCTAACGATGAGAGAATCTTGATTTCCTTACATACGTTGTTTCCTTTAAGCTGTATTCTTATTGTAGTTGAAGAAAACGTATGACTGTCGAACAGATCTCAAACTTCTTTGCTTAAATCAGCTGCAATAATGAAGCCAAATTTCACATTTGAGTAGCAGTTTGTAAAGAATTTCAACTTATTTGGCAGCTTGAGACTCGGTGTTCAGGAAGACCTTGAAGAATTGAGACGGGAAGAGGAAGAACTGAAGCGCAAGAGACAGTCGAAGAAGCTGAGGACCCGTTAACTGAATTGCGGTGTTGACTTCTTTCATTTTTCCTCTACCCTCTGCCTCCATACATCTCCTTCAGTTTCCATTTGCTTGTTAGAGGGCAAAAGAATATGTAAAGGGATAAAAGAACTGAAAAATAAAGGCTTTAGTTTGACTTATATAAGATATTTATTTTTAATACTTGCCAAGGGTTGATTTTTTTACGGAGAAATTAATGCACTAATGCATATTATTATGTAGAAGAAAAAATAAGAAATGTTTCCATTGTTTAATCAGTTGAAGATGCCAGCAGAAATGTTGACTAGCTATGCACTGACTTGGAACTGTGCGGGCCCATATACAAGTAAACCAATTTTGCATTCACTTGAAAGAAAGGAATGGCACTGGGGGAGTTGTGTCCTTGTTCCCTGATGTTTTTTGAGATGCAGAGAGGAAAAATTGCTTTATACCTTGCTCTGTCTCCTAAGTTAAGCCTCAAAGTTTCTGAAACATCATCTTCTCCACAGAAGCAGCTTGGGTGTAAATTCAGCCATTGCCACAGATGTTCAAAGCAATAAAGTGCTATATTTTTTCTGATTTGAGGACCCATAAACAATAACTGAACTGGAACTTTCTTGTTTCCTAGTGGAAGTGCGTGTCACTTGCAGAATGTACAGTTAGAAGTATCACCAAAAGGTTAGGCTGGCTTTTGCTGTGTCTGGAATTACAACGCCAGTCACATTCAGTAGGATAAATACTCATCCTGAAAATAGGAATTTCTAGTGCTTGTGTGTAACTTGTGCTTTTGGGCTGAAGCATTTGCTTAGGAATTCTTTTCCTGCCCTGTCAGTCTTTGCATTTGTCTAAAAGCTTCTGTTCTTTTACATGTTTTGTGCTTTGCACATGTTTTTCCTTCTGTTAAGCATCAGGTGTGTTAAATGATTTGAAGTGTGGAGCAGTCACTTATCTAATCAGTTGTACTGTTTGGAAGGCACGTTTCCAGAGTACATGCAGCTAGCTGTTGGATATCAATCACTTTGTGTTACACAGTGAATGCTTTTGATTAAATTCATCGAACCAGAGATCTGAAATGCATGTCAGGAGAGTCAGTTCTGTTACCCAATGCCCGTGTTTGCACATTATTTCTAACTATGCATTTGAAGACTGTTTCCTTCAGTAATTGAATTTGTTTACTATCAGCACTGGGTTCATCAAAATCAGTAGCGCTTGTATGAAGAGTCTGAAGCTTGAACCTGGTGTTACAGAACCTGGTGTTGCATCTGCTTTGGGCTTTGGATATATGTTGGGGGGGAAAAATGAGTAAAAATTAAGTAGTAAAAAAATAGCTCTCTTACAGAGAGTAATTTTTAACCTTGCTGCTTTCAGAACACAGTTCAGACAGCAACCTGTAGGAACAATCCTGGTAGCTGCGGAAATCTACACATCTAACCCTTAACGAAGGAAAAAACATTTGCTTTTTTGAGGCATTTTCTGTTGATGGTGTAGCATTTCACTGCCTTAGCAAAAACACTGACATGAGTAAGCTATTGGGATGGATTCCATAAACTAAGTCAGTATTAGTTGCCTAGGAGCCCGGATGGTAACTGTTACTGCTTCTCTGTGTATTTAACTTTGTATATTAACTAACAAAAAGATGTTTCTCAGTGTATACACTTGAGACCATGCTAGTGTAATCTCAATGCTTGTTTACAAGTGTGTTGTATTCAGTCTGCTTAATGGGACCACCTCACGTTTGCTGTTGTATTTCCCTGATTTACGTGAACATGGCGCTGATCTCTGGGACCATGACTGATTGTTTGTTTGCCTGGTGTGGATTTTTTGGTTTGTTTAGCTCAGAAAGGCTCCTATGTCTGTCAGCCTGCACAGCTCTATTACTTGTGGGCAATTTCCTGCCCAGCTGAAAAAACAGTCTCTTATGAAGCAAAAGATTCTCGTGTGATGATTCAAAATGGGAATTCAGTTTGGAATTAAATCTGCATTTCAGGTGACCGAAGCTTAAATAAACCCTGATGATTTCATCGCTTTGCACACGGTCGGTTAAATTCCTTAATCTGTAAAGCACTTTGTCATTGGTCTTTTGAAGTGGTGACTGGAATGCAGTGTATTCTTCCAACCTCCCTAAGACACCAGTTTAACTTCATGCAACGATCCGCTTCGTTTTGATTGCTATGAAAAAAAAACATTCAAGGACACATGTGGAACTTTACAACCAAGTACTTGCTGATGATTGGCACAGGGCGCCAGCGGCTTTCACATTTTGTACAGATGTTTGGGTTTTGTTGGGTTTGCATTTGCTGCATGTTTGTAAATGGGCTCTGGAGGGCCTCGCATTCAAAATCATGTTTACTGTTTTCCAGATCAACGTTACTAATGTTAAAACGAGTGCTCTGGTACTCGTCCAAAGTGTGTCCCAGTTTGAGGCTAAGAAATGAAAACTGGAAGAATGCTTCTATTGGTTGGTGAGGATCTGATGTTAAAGTTTTAATTGTATTTAATGGAATTCTGGTTTGGATTTTAGATTCTTTTTCTGAATTCACTGCTTGACAATGTGCCTTTTATACTAAATTGTGTCAAAAAAACAAACAATAATTAATGATGAATGTAGAGTTATGAAAAGGTCGGTCCGTTTCTGCTATCTCACATTCGATGTACTTAAACCTGGTGGTGTGAAATGGCGACGTCCTTTGCGTAAAGCCCTTCCAGGTCTGGCTTTATGATTGCACAATGACGGTAGCTCCTTCTTTACTGATGAGGCTAAATCAAACGAGGGCGCTTTCTATTGATGACTACTTTTTGAAATGTCTTGTACTTACACTCATGCTGTATTTCACTTTACAGCAGTCTTTTTGGAGGCCAGGGTTTTGCATATCACAGGAAGCCTTAGTGTGCAACTCTGTGCTGTGCTTTAAAATAAAAGTCTTTCAAGAAGTATATGAGATCTCTATGGAAATCTGCATTTATTTTTGTGTAAAGCCCAAAATATTGTCCAGGAAAACTAATTTTCTATTTTTGTTGCATTTTGTAACATAATCTAGTAGCTGATGCCTATTTCTAGATATAGCGTATTTCTGGAGACCAAAACATGTCAGAAAATAAATATATGGAGAGACTGTGTTTAAGTTGTGATGGATGTACTTCTATTTATTTTGGTGAGTGGGTGTTATGCAATATTGAAGTGTCAGTTGTAAATAAGGGTGCTTCTAGTTCTAGCCAATGATTTCCTTTGGGGATATCCGTTGTGCACAGTGTCTTTTTACACAATGTGACAAATCAGGTTTAAAGACTTACAGAGCTTAACTGTTTTCTTCTGGTGCTGTCAAGAAAGTGTATACTTTTGCACACCAAATGCATATAAGTTTTGCAGACAATAAATTACAGGCATTAAACATGTTGCCGCTATATCTCATTGGTTTACTTTATAGAAGACATTTTTCTCCTGCTGTTTTCCTCTGAGCTGTCACATTAAACAGCATTAGGCAGAACGTTCTCCAAGAGAAATTGCTCTCTTGTACCCATGCAGCACACATGGATCTATGGAAAATTAATGGAGTTGCTTAAGCATTCAGAAAAGAGCTGAAAATAATTGGCATCTCCTGCAGTTTAGGCTTCTTACATAATATGTATTTGGAGGAATGTGGATTTAAGAACGATGATATAAACAAGTGCACAAGCTGCCTTTTGTCTGTTCCACCTGGAATAGATGGCGTTTCATCTTGGAGTTTCACGAGCAGCATCTTTCTCAGGCTCTTCTTCCCATGTGAAGAACCAGCGCCTTTTCTACTGCTGTCTGCTTGGACAGCTGGAGGTCTGTGCCACAGATAGCTCTGGTTAGCACAGCACTGCAAGCTGTTCCAAATGGATAAAGGAATACCTTTCCTCCAACAAAGCCCAGCTGTCTCCTTTTGCTTGAAAAAGGAAGGCTTGCACACTGTTGTCCTTTTGAAAAACCAGCATAAGAGTACCATCATTTTGCCCCTTAGCATTTGATCAGTGGCCAACCAGCACCTTGTTTTGTAGGCGTGAGATCTAACCTTGACTGGAAGGCCCCTGAGATTTTGGATACAACGTTCTAGTAAGTTGCTGTCTTAAAGCAAAATGGTCGTTCTGCATTGATCCCAACCCAGCTGAAGATGTACCTATGAAAGCAATAGAACTATTGTACTCAGATTTATTTTTATTCTACTTCCTCCCCTTATTGGAGGGCAGCTTTTAGTTGTAGCTTTAATTTGAAATAACATCTCAATTCCACAAGGCAGAACGGCGATGTAGTCATCCAACAGCTGGCCTTCTACTTTCTAGTTTAAACGCGTATGGAATCACTCAGCTATTTATTTTTCACCCTTCAATTCCCGTGCCTGCCGTACTGAGCAGAACGCAGTTAAACACGGAAGTCGAGCCCCTCAGCAGCGCTGCAGCCCTCAGCCTTACGGTGAGTCCCTACCGACGATGGAAGGCGACCGTCGGCCCCCACCAACACCTCGAGCCCACCGCGCCGAGGGACGCGCCCGGCTCCCGTAGGACGCGGGGCGGCTCCTGGGGCGGGCGGGGCGAGACGGGCTGGAGGCGCGGGGCCGGCTGGGAGGACACGGCCATGGCGGTGTCGGCTGATGCGCTGCGGAAGCAGCTGGGAAAGGTGCGGGACGGGGCCGGGAGGGGTCCGTGATGGTAGGGGCTGGTGAAGGTTCGCTGCCCGGCGGTGCTCCGTTGGGAAAAGCGAAAGGGGAGGGCGGGACTGCCGAGACGTAAACGCTCCCGTCTGGGTTTTTGTCTCCCGCTCGCAGTACAAGTTCAGAGACCTGACCGTGGAGGAAGTGACGGCTGTCAGCAGGGCGCACCCCAACTTCGCCTTCTCCATGAACACTTACAGTAAGTGGGGATGCGGTGCTCTGAGGGGAGAGCGGGGTCTTGCCTGCCTGGCTCCGTGGGGAAACACCGGTCCCTGTGGGGCAGGGTGGGATTCCGTACTGTCTGTGTCAGGAACGATGCTTCTGGTTTCTAGCAACATTGGGAGCGTATCGTTGTCATTCTGCATTAGGATTGCCATTATCGTCTTGTTTTTGTTTTAATTTCAGCCTTTAAGGATGGATCCCAGAAAGACCTCCTGAATTTCAGCGGTACCATCCCAGTCAAATATGGTAGGAGTCACTGCCTGTGGGTTCCTTACACACTGTGCGTCCCAACAACACGCCATAGGGAGCCTGAGAAAAAGGCATGGCTGAAGCAGCAGGGATGGCCTTTTTCTCTCTGGGAGCCAGGCTGGAGAAGTGAGAGTGCTGCACCTCATTTCCAGCAGCTAGGGGCAATTAACCTTGCACCTAAATGTGCTTTAATTGAAGTGGAACGGCAGATTGAAACACGCCAACTATGCTTCTGAATTATTAGATGAGGCTGTGCTAAGCTTGCATGTATAGGATGGGGCAACCTTTCTCATTTTGGGTGTGCTCAGAGCTAATTTACACACATGCTAGGATCAAATACTCAAGAATGTGAATACAAGTCTGCGCATTGTGCCTTTGGGGATTTGGTATAACCTGTGCTGCTCTTTGAACTGCTGCTTCACTAGAAGTGGCTTGGGATTTTACCTGAATTGGCAGAAGCCATTTCTATTCCATAAATATTGTCTTTATGTACATATAGACACCGAAATAAGGTGCTGTGAGACAGGCCAAGGTCAGGCAGGGTGGGGCTCTGAGCACCTGATCTGGAGTAGGTGTCCCTGGTCATTGCAGGGGAGTTGGACCAGGTGGCCTTGAAGGTCTGTTCCAACTCAATCCATTCTATGATTCAAGTCAAGTAAATACTTTGCTATTTATCTTGCTCCACAGCTGCTGCTCTGAACAGCTTTTATTGTGTTCCCACAATACTTTATTAAAAATAAAAATAAAAACATATATTGTGAGACAGTGTAGGCAAACATTTTGGTTCCAGTGGGGGTTGCTTGAATTCTGAAAGCCGAATGCTTGTATAGAGAGTGGTTAAAAAGAGCTGGTAAGTAATTATTTATTTCTGAACTTAGTGCTTTTGAAGCTGAAGCTCTTAATAGATGCCTCTTAACATCAGTTATTGTGAGTTCTTAAAAAGTAAACATAATTAAAAGACAGCAGTAAAAAGTTCATTTGCCTATAAAACTGGTCATGCTGGCTGATAGAATACCAGTGGAAAAACAACAAGAGGAAAAATTCCTGTGTTAATCAAAACTCAATCCATGATGCTGCAAAGTGATCCTGACAAGTCTGCTTCTGTCAACCAGCCTGAGTGACTTAAATGCTTTAAGTGCAAATCAGGAAATGTATTTGTCTGGCTTTTTTTCTCTTTGTTATTATGAAATGTGAATCACGTGCATACAGACCTGGTTCTTAGTGTTTCTTCTCAATGCAGAAGCTTGTAATGGCTTTTGGTTTGTGTTGAACAGGTAATTCCTATAACATACCCATTCGTCTGTGGATTCTGGACTCTCATCCCTTTGCTCCTCCCATTTGCTTCCTGAAGCCGACTGCCAACATGGGAATTTCAGTGGGGAAGCATGTGGATGCTCACGGCAGGATTTATTTGCCCTATCTGCAGAACTGGAGCCACGTAAGAAGAGGGAGATGTCTGGGAATAACACGTGATGCTATGTGGAGGGCAGTGCAGAGGAGTGGGCCTGGTTTGAGGCTTTTTGTGTTTTGCATTGCTTGTTAAATATGGAGTGCTTATGCTAGAAGTGATGTTACACCTCTTAAAATTACAGCTTTCAGTCCATCCAAAGGGTTCACAAGGAAGATTATAGGTGAGCGTAAGGAAAACTGTTTTCAGCTGGGGAAAAAAACGGGGATTTCTTGCTATAACTTCTACTGACTTCACGGTATGTTTGCTCCAAGTACCGAACCATACCAAAGAGTTCCTCAACTATTTTGTCTTCTTTCTATACCTCAGCCTAAATCAACCATCATTGGATTAATCAAGGAAATGATTGCAAAATTTGAGGAGGAGCTGCCTTTGTATTCGCTGTCGTCTTCTGATGCTGACAGGCAATCAGAACTTCTCTCCTACATCGCAAGGATTACTGAAGGTGCAGATGTTTTCATCTGTTGTTTGTAGTGTTCTAAGGCAGTGTATGTTTTATTTGTTATTACTTGATATCATAAGGATGCCTACCTAATGTTAATAACTGAGTCTTTGTGCATGCAATATACATGTCCAGTTATTCTTATTATTTCTATTACAAATCTCTGTGAATTATGCTCGGTATGAGAATCGTTGCATTATCAGACTTGACCGCTGTATGTTATTTGGATCAACTCTGATCCAGCCACAATCCTTTGTGTAGCATCAGTAGCTGTATTGATGCAGTATGGATCAGCACTTAAGTTTGTGATTTCCTTTTAATTACAGGAGAGACTGACATAAAATCAAAGAGTAAAATTGGTGGAGTCAGAAACGGGGGCTGCTTTAACAAAGTTACTGTGGTTGGAGCTGGAGATCTTGGCATTGCATGTGTGCTAGCAGTTGTTGCAAAGGTATGTAATTATTATAAGTCACTGTACACCTGATTATTTAATACAGGGGCTTCCAGTTTAGCTCTTAGTGTCTAATACAGAAGTAGCTCAGCACTTCTAACAGTCTTTGTCACTGCCTGTGTCATTCACCTCTTCCCACCAGTTAATTTGTGGACAGACAGAAGCATTAGTTTCTGTTATGCTTTCTCATTCTGCTTTTGTAGATGCAGACGGGTAAACTAGGAATGCACTTATGTTGAAAATCCATAATTGTGAGGTTATTACCTAAGCTGCAGCTTGTTAGAACTAGCATCTCCTGCTGCCCTGGAAAAGGGTTTTCTATGGCCTGTCTGCACTGTATTGCAACTGTATGCTCAGGGACAACATTGGTAACCTTCTAGAGATGATTTTGTGGGTGTGTTTGTTTCATAGTGCCTTATTTTCCAGCTCAGCTCGTTAAACTAATAGTTTTGTATTTTGATTGTAATTTTGGTCTGCCCGTATCGCTTATTGTACACACAGTACCGCAAACATTGTTTTGAACTGGATAAACATATACATATATATGCGTATATATATATGTTTGTGTGTGTGTATATTTTATACTTTTATATATATATATACACACACAGACACATATGTATATATCCCCACCACTGGCAAGAACAAGTTAGGTTTTGTTGTTGATCTGTGTTGTTTTTACTCATATAGGGTGTTGCTGACAAGGTGGTTCTTCTGGATCTTTCTGAAGGTGCAGCAAAAGGAGGAACCATGGATTTGGAGATCTTTGCTCTTCCAAACGTGGAGATCAGCAAAGGTACTGTCTGTCATTGCTGGAGCGGGAGCTGATGCTGTACTGTGTGTGCCTGTGCTTGTCTCAGTGCGAGCAGGGAACCTTGGCTGTTATAGAAGCTCTGGTATACAAGGCATGTTTCTAGATGTTTTCATAGCTTCTTGCTTTTTCTTATCCTCCTAGGGTAAAACTGTAAGGGAGAGATAGTAAAGCTTGAACTGCTTCTTATTCAGGCTTTATTGTTGATAGAGTTAGAAGTGTCTGAGCCTGCTTCCAGGTTGAGAGGCTTTTGCTGAATTTGGACACATGCAGAAATGTAGAAAAGCAATCTAGTGTGTCAGTGTCACTGCTGCAGAGAGGGCAAGAAGGTGAGGAGAGGTATGTATGTAGGGAATCATACCTAGCTGTGACAGCAGTGTTGGAAAGACTGAAAAAAGGTGGGTTTCAAAGTACTACCTTCCTCCACTGATGTTTGTTAAACATCAGTTTATGGCCAGTGGTTAGTTCTTAATCATTATCATTATATATTCAGGAAATTAACTCCTAACCTGAGCCTGGAAGTGTTTAAAAGACATCTGGATGTGTCATTTAGGGACATGGTTTAGTGATGGGACTTGGTGAGTCAGTTTGATGGTTGGACCTGGTGGACTTGAAGGTCTCTTCCAACTGAGATGACTCTGTGATCTGGTTGACAATTATCTGTGAGCGTACAGTTCAGCAGAATCAATGCCACGTCACTGTAGTTAGTTGTGATGGCTGCAGTCCTTGGTAAGCTGAGTTGCAGAGGCTGAGATGGTTAAAAAGCTCTTCTACATCAGAAGATGGAAGTGAGAGGAAGTGGCCTTTTTCATCCTCACTTCTTGTTTATCCGCGGTGTTCTTTCATGCCTCGGACCTTCTGCGAGACAAGTGAGGCTTTCATGTGTCTCTAATGTCGTTTATCTTAGTTTCCCATTCCACCAGGTATCTTATTTGATTGTTCTGTTTCCACCTGGCATTGCCTGTTCTGCATCCTTTGATCTTATCTTTGATCTTATCTCTGCCCTTCTTATAAAGTTGCAATAAAAATGAAGGAGCCTTTCCATAGATGTGTTTATTTTTTTCTCCCTTGCTGAGAAAATTAAGTTTGGAAACTCGTGTCAGAACTGTTTTCTATTCTGTCCTCTGTCATCTTGGGCAAACTTCAGTCTCTTTTCTACCTTTGTCAACTAGGAAGGGGGAAAACTGGTTCTGTGGGAGAGCTGTTTGCAGGTGCTGCAGAAGTGCCCCACGTTACAGATGGGGAGCTGGGGGCAAGATAGAAAGGCAGGAATCCCTAACTTATGCCAGGTGTTGCAGTTCAGCATTTAGAGCAGAGTTTGGGTTTTGCATCTAAAACTTGATACAGTGACATACCTTCTTAAAACACATTTTCTTTATATTTTCAGATTTTTCAGCTTCAACTGATTCAAAAGTTGTGGTGCTTACAGTTAACTCTCTGGGTAATGCTCAGACGTACCTGGATGTCATACAAAGCAATGTGGATTTGTTCAGAGGAATTATCCCAGCAATATCACACTACAGTCAGAACTCTGTGCTGCTTGTTGCTTCTCAGCCAGGTGTGTTGGCTCTTCAGTTGATGTTCTGTCCCTGCAATGGCTTCTCTTTGGGCTGTTTGAAAAACACATTACTGCCGAATATGCACTCTTAGTCAGAAATTCTTGCTACTCTGAAAGATGTTTTCCTTTACAGCACTGAGCAGGACACTGTTTTTTTTAACTGTTACCAAGATAAAAGAAAATAGTGTACTTTGATTTGTTTATAAGGTATGTATTTCCACATATTTCTGTGTGTAGCTTAAATGTCACTGTATGTACAAGATTGGCATCCATTGACTGTTGTCTTGTCAGCTGTGAGTGTTAATTATGTTTCTTCTGTGCAGTGAGAATAGATGCATGTGTGTATGTGTTGTGTGCTCTGTGATGAAACTCACAGACTATACTGCAGCTGTATTGTAGGGAAAAGTCTAAGTCTCTGTGCTCAGTTGTACTATGAATGGAGAAAAGCAAAAATGCTTGTAAAAGAGAAGTACACATGAACCTGTCTGTTAGCCCTTTTCTGTTTTTCGAGTGATTCTTAGCCTTATCTTTTAGAACTGTGGGAATGGGGAAGAGAGTTCTTGCCAAACAGGGAGTGGGGAAGGGAACCACTGGGTGCATTAAATTTAGAAGCATGTGAGATTTGTGGTCAAGGGAAGCATAGTGACTCATTCTGAAGTTTCATTTCTCTGAAAGCTTCGTGTGGGCTGTGAGTTTTCTTCATCTTCTCTCCATCTGACTCGTTGTTTTGGTTTAAATAAACTGAAATATTCTCATATGCTTTTATCTTTTCTAAAGTAAATGGAGATTTGTATCTCTGACAGTTTGCAAATAGGCTACATTTTGATTGATCCTTTATTGTCAATGTATTTTCCCTTTCATATATAGTCGAAATAATGACATACGTGTCATGGAAGCTGAGTGCATTTCCCAAAAGCCGAGTTATTGGAGTCGGTGGCAATCTGGATACCGAGAGATTTCAGTACATACTCACAAAGCTTTTGCAAGCAGAGGCCGTGGGAAAAGACGCTTGGATTGTCGGTGAACAAGGGGAAGACAAAGGTAAAGAGATCCTCTTCCAATACATCTCATAATGAGTAATGAAGTGTGGTGTAAGATATGTTAGGCTACTGCTGATGTGACATTTTGTCCATAATAATTCATTTTTAAGCAAGTGTCTCGGGACAGGTGCTACTGTTGTTTTATTTCAGCGGGCTAGAGACCCTACATTTGTCTTGTTATGAGGAAAGGAAGGTTTGGAAGCTTCCTTTTAAATTAATGAATGAATTAATTTCCTTTTCTCATCCCTTCCCAACTTTTTTCATTCTTATTGTAGTTGCTGCTTAGATGTACACTTAATGCTGTGTTTTTCTCTGTCTAGTACCATCATGGACCAGCTCTAAGTCAGTTACAAATGAAACAGAAACAGTGGCTGCTCGTAACTCCAGGGAAAAGGTGGCTAACAGGTAACTCTGTTACAACCTTCCCATTTTTCTTCCTGCTTTAATGCTTGGTCTGCAGTTTTGTGGTTGTTTTTTTGTTGTTGCTGTTTTCTTTCCCTCAGTTCCTTACAAAGAAGAGGAATTTTGCTCTAAAATGTTCACACATCAAATTTTTAGGAACTCATAGGTGTGTGCATCACTCATTTCTGTGCAAGTGTATATAATTGAGTTTCTGCTTTAAATGATGTTTTTGCCTGTGGTGATCCCTGCGGATGAGATGGTGAAGCTTTGTGGAATATACACCGGAGTTTCAGAGTTGCCAGTTCAATTCCAGGTTACGTGCATTAAATAGAAAACAAGAGGCAAGCTTTCTTGCACACTTTTCTCAGAGCTTGTGTGAAAGCAGCTAACTTCAAAGCTAGGGAGAAATTTGGATCAATTTACATGATGGAATAAGCCTGAAAAAGGAATTGTTACTACTCTGGGTAAAATATATATGAAGACATTCTTTAAGCAGGTCATTACTTTCTTATATTATTTTCCTGAATCAACCATCGTGTTCTTATGGTACACTTTGCCTGTCTGTAAGGTTTCAACAAATAAATCAAAACATGACGTTTAGATTTTAATCAATCCTATGTTTCCCCTTTTCCTGGTTTATATAGAGCTGTGGAAGTTCTCAAGGGAAAAGGTCAGAGATCCTGGTCTGTTGGGCTCTCAGTTGCTGATTTAACTGACAGTATCATGAAAGATAAGAGGAAGGTTCATTCTGTATCCACTCTGGCAAAGGTAAATGTATTATTAATGTCTTTTGGTTGTCATTACATTGATGTGATTTACACTGGATGCGACAGTTAAGTTTTATCAGCACAGACATGCTGCATAAAGCAGCTGTTCTGAAGTAGCATTATGATTATTACGGTCTTCCAACAAGAGTGTTTAATTCCAGTCCAGATGAAGTACGGCTCAGTTGTTGTGTTAACCTGAAACCAGTATCAGAAGTGGATTGTTTTCAAAATAAATACAAGCATTTGGGGGAAAACATGTTCATGTTTGCTGACCAGCTCCCCAGGAACAGCTCAGTTTTGCAAATGCAGAGAAATGCGTCACAGTTTCCAAGCAGTCAGTGTTCAGTGTATATTTTTCCAGGGGCCAAAAGAGTTCAGTATCACTTAGGAAGGTATAAAATGCATTTTCTGCCAGTACTTTATTTGGCCAGCTTTGAAAGGTTTATCTGCTTTTGTTACTCCTTGATACTCAGCGTTCTTTAGATGATTAAGGTGCATATAACTTCACGCAAGATTTAGACTACAGTTTTAAGTTCATCCTATGAAGCTTCACTAAAGTTTTATGTTGTTTCAGAGGAGAGAAAAAGAAAGTTGTAGTGACCATTATTGACTGCTTCTACATCCCTCACAGTTCTTAGTGCAGGGACATAGAGCACCAAAAGCTTCTTACTGTATTACTTACAGCAGATATACAGCTAATTCCATCATTTTTTCAAGTCAAGTTTGTAGTTGTTCACAAACTAAACACAAAAGTAGAGGAGTGCTAAGTCTCTTAAACTGCAGAGTAACTACAGAATGTACAATTTCACATACACATCCTATGAAGAAACAAAATCTATACCTGTAGTAGAAATAGAACCTAGATGTACAAAATCATGCTGTGTGACAGAATGTCCCCGCTTAGTTAAAGCTTCAACAATGACTCCACGCAGTCCCATGCTTCAGATAAGCACAGAGCAAGAATTTGCATTTGTATGACCATGTTCTCTGTGTGTCGTTTCAGGGATTTTGCAATATAAACAGTGAAGTATTCTTAAGTCTTCCATGTATTCTTGGGACCAGTGGAGTGGTTGAAACGGTCGCACTGGAAGAAGATCCAGAGGTGCAAGAGAAACTGCAAAGCAGTGCAGGATCAATTCATGACCTTCAGCAGCAGCTGAAACTGTAAGCACAAAGGAAGCTACAGCGTCTGCTCACACAAGTTGGAACTTTGTTCGGCAGGAAGGGTTGCTTGGTGCATACAGTTTTCTTTGCAAAACAAACTTTTGAACTTACTTTCAAAAGTGCTTTCCTTATTTACTGTTGGTTCCAATTATTTAATGCTGTGCCTCCCTGTTGGAATGTCTTGCCTTGAGAAGTGCACTTTTGGTAGCCAAAATGAGGAGAGTGAAGTGCAAGGATGTTTTATCTAAAATAAGGTGACATTTGCCTTTTTTTCTTTATATTTTGTTCTGTTTTTGCTGCTAATGATGGCCTGCCTGTTGGATTCCTCATAGCTCTGTGCACCTCATTAGGACACAGCCTAGGACAGAAACTTGCTCAGCTCCTTGGAAACTGTGGTGTGCAGAGCCAACAAGAGCTCCTCCTGTTTCTGAGTGTTGGTATGGGCTTGCCCAGAATATGGTTGCAGGGCAATGACCTATTGCATGCAGTCTAATATCAATGGGCTCCATTCTTGCATATGACTATGGGGAAAGAAAGGGTGAAAGCATGAAGTATCGCATATGAATTTCTGTTGAATATTTACCTATATCTGAGTCTCTGTCATTGGGTGACTTCATTAACTCTTGTTTTCTAATTATGTTCAGAGCACCAACGGATCTGCAGGTGTTGGTATGTGTCTGTGCAGTGTTGGAATGGGTGCCCTTCCTGAAAGGAGGAGCCAGGATGGGCACCAGGTAGGGAGTGAGGTCTGCCTGTTGTGCAGTGCGGAGGTGGCTGGAGTTCAGGCCTTGAGCCAAAGCTACTGGCTGCTTGACTGAGGTGGAGAGGGTAGTTCCTTGAGGAGGCAACAGGATCTTCAACCCTCTACAGCAAGGCCAAAGACATGATGGGAAAAGTTGCAAACTCTTACGTGAAAAAGCACTTTTTTTTTACGGTGAAGAGCTTTTTGTGTTCTAAACTCTGGGATGGTTGCACTGGTAAGAGAGCAGACTGCATTCAGTCCAGGTACAGCTGAGCACTGCACTGCAGGCTGCTGGGTGGCAGAACCAGAGCAGCGGGGGTCCCTCTGCTGCCACATGCAGCATCGTGCTGTTGTTCCCTGTGCATATGCTGAGCTGTGGCTGCTGAAATAGCAGCAGAAACTCCAAAGCACAAGTAGAATACGTCAGAGCCAAAGATGGCTCCTTTCTGCCTTCCACTCGCATCTACAAAGAGCCAGCGCTGCGTAAAACAGGACTTCCTATTGATAAACGTAGGAAAAGCAATTGTAATACTGAAATTCAGGTGGGTTTTCAGTGAATGCTGAAGTTTCCTTTGTGGTGGGGCGGGATGGGCGATGTCTGCAGCTGTGCGACTCGAACGCTATATTAAACAAGTGCCTGAGGCTGGGGCCGGACCCGTGTTGGTCAGTGTGTTTATTTTGCTCGGATGTTTATCCCGATGTGCACAGCTGAGGTGTTCTGTACGTCTTGGACATTCTCTTGGTCCTGCTTTTAGTCACTAGGCCCCGCCTGCGGCCGGGAGCAGCGCCGCCCCACTCGGGGGCGCGGCTCCCTCCCGGAAGCGCCGCCATTGCCGGGCGGAAGCGGGAGCGCGGCGCTGCCTGTGTCGGGGGGGGGCGGGCGGCAGCCGCCGCCATGGCGTTCTCCGAGAGCCAGCTGAAGAAAATGCTCGCCAAGGTAGGAGGCGGCCGGGCGCCCCGACACGCCGTTCCATCCCCCGCCGGCAGAATATTTTAGGCCCGGCGGCAGCCACCGCTCTGCTCCATGCTGTCCGGCCGGCCGTCGGGCGGGGGTCGCGGACGCCGCCCCCACCGCGGTGGGACGCGGCCGTGAGGAGGATGCGGGCCTGGCATGCGGCGGGTGACGGGACCGGTGTTGTTCGGGGATCACCCGTGATTCGGGAAACAAAACTGGTGTGAGGTGAACAGCTGCCGGTGATTGAGGCGGTGGGAGCCGTGCGGTGGCTGTTCGCTGTTAGTCAGCTGGAAGCCGGGCCTTGTCCAGCAGCTTGAAGCCAAAATCCCTGTGGCTGGGTCGCCGAGGGGAGCCGTGGCTTTGGTCTGGGGGCGTTTGCTCTATGGACATTCAGTCGTATTGTTTGTACCGCTTACAAAATACACGCTACGGTGTGTTGGCAGCTGGAGGTCCTTTCCTGCACTGGGTCCAGTGCACGGCCCTTCTGTCATCGGCCTGAGAGAGAATGCTGAGCGCTATCGCAGCGTAAGCTAATGTGTATCTGTGTACTCACCCGGCTCCCCTAAAGGAGTGGCTCATGTGTGACATGCTGTGGGGAGGGAAGAATGTAAGTCAATGCTATGCCTTCTTTTCCCACTCCACCCCGTGCCCTTCTTAAGCCACGGATAGCATCTGGCTCATTTCAGCTCAATGAGAAGGGCAGGGAGCTTTGCACCTGATGAAAAATGAAGTTACTGTTTCACCGCTTGCCTTCATTTTTCCAAGAATGGCTGTGTGTGTTCTGTTCTGTAGAGAGAAACTCGGTGGTTCTTCCTATAGGAACCCTTCAGTGTTTGAAATAGAAAGGGCCAGGCCTTGCGCTGAGTGAGCACAACCATCAGCGTTCACCTGCTGTCTGAACCTGGACAGCTTCATCTCTCTGCTTTGTTAGCTGATAGGTAAAACGGGGAAGGTGTGTTTGCTGTCTGAGGCTTCAGGAGGTGTTGGTGAACGTGAGGACAAAAGGTCAGCATGGTGGGACAAGCAGCCACACATCAATATGGTTAAATACAGCTGTGTTCATTTATTGCCTGAAAAGCAATACTTTTATAGCAGACAGACAAGGGCATTCAAAAATCACACACGCTAATTGGAGGAAAGCTACTGCAATAACAACCCTAAAACCCCCCTTCAAAGCCACAAGCCATTCATTCTTATCCTAGAGGTGTCATTGGTTCTCATGCTGTGTATCCTGCTCCGTAGCTGCTGCTCTGTGAAGTCCTTATCTTGATCCGTAGCTGCTGCTCTGTAAAATTCTTGTATTACCACAAGGAGGAAGAAAAGTTTGAGTTGAAATGAATCAGTTGTAGTTATCTTTATAGAAGTCACCACGTTATTGCCCTTCCCAAAGAGGCTTTGACATTTCTTGTAAATCCTTGGTTACCAATGGAATGAACCCAATAAAAGATTGTCCTGTAATGATCTAATATTCCTTAGTCACGGTGCAGTGCTTTGCTCTTGGATCGTGTTGGTATTTGTTTTGTTCGCAGTGCCTGCTTGTGTTGGGCATCAAACATCACATTGCACAGGGCCCTTTGTCTTCCTCCCATGGCTGGTGGACTAGACAGCATCCCTTCCTTGAGCCACCTGATGGGGCCTTCTTTGGAAATGCATGGAGAGTGTGGGCAAAGGGCTGCACTGTAAGGTTTTAGTGGTCATTAGCAAGAAGAATGGCCACAAGGGTGAAGATCCACACCATGTGGTGAAGCAGCTCTGGCAGCCAGGAGCATCTCCTCTTGGCTGTGGATCATAGTTCTGAGGCTTCAGGTCTGTGTTGAGATGAAAGCAAAGGGGATGAAAGCAGTGTTTGTAGTATGGCCTCTTGAAACGTGTGCCTTACGTAATGCTGGTAATTAAATGCTGATAAATGCCACATCTCAGCGCTTTGCTTAAAATGTAATGTTGATTATGGCAGAATATGAATGACAAGTGATAGTTTTTGCCAAAGCACTTGATCTATGGACATTTATTTAAGAACGAAAGCGTCCTAACGCCTTGTTAAAGGTGTCTCCTTTGATTGTGTAGAAAAAATAACATCTCACTCAAAAATAAGAGTGCAGAAAGATTTCCACCTGTGACCTCCATAAACGTGGGGCATTTTGTAAAACAAAAAGCAATTTATACTGAAGCTTCAGGCTCTAAAGAATTTTTCTTCTTTTGTTCTCCAGTACAAGTACAGAGACCTCACCATACAGGAGACAAACAGCGTCATTTCTCAGTACAAGGACCTCAAACCTGTTATGGATTCATATGGTAAGGCTTCAAGCAAGTTTTTCTTATTTAATTCTCATTGTGTAAGATATATCTGGGGTAGTTTTTGTGGAGAGTGAGGAGTTAAAGCTGGAATTCAGAATTTAGAGTGATTCATTTTGATCTTTGATGTCAGTAGTTCCCTGGAACAGATGCTTATTTTCTGCAATAGACTCAGTAATACAGAGAGGTGCCAGGAGGTGTGTTGTAGTACGTTTTTCCACCTCTTTAGCTTTTATTTGGTCACTCAGAGATGTTGTATCAGTGCATGCCCTGCACATTGCCCATCTCTTACAAATTCACACTTGCTGTGATGCAAAGATGCGTCTACGGTTCTGTCTGCTTTAGAAGTACTGTGAATTAACGTGAGTTCTTCATTAAAAATGAACAATTGTGACGGCGCTTTAAAGTATACAAGTCTGAATTAAGATAGAGTGTTCGGGATTCAGAATATTAAGACAGAGGTGTTCAGGATTGAACTGTAGCAAGAAGCCCGTTCCTGTTACCTGCCTCTTCCAAAGCTGCCTTGGAAGATTTGAGCACAGAGCCAACTGTAGCTGGTTGGTGCAGTGAAGTGAGCAGTGGGAAAATTCATGTGTTACTTCAACTGTAAAGAAGGAAGCAGTTTTATTTTCAGTAAAGGTAGCTTGGCAATCATTAGTAAACCATAAACCATTTCTCAGAAATACATTATTCATAAGAAGTTACTTGACTACAGGCAGCCATTTGTACAGTGAGATGTGCAAGAGCAGAACTTCTCAAGCCTAGTTGATATACATATAGTGTATCTGTGCATATATATGTATGTGTTCACACGTGGCTTCTGAAAATGTACATTAACAGATAGATGGGCAGAGATCATCTGAGCGGAGATCAACAAAGCAAATAGGTTTGATTTCAAAATGCTGTCTTCTCCCTTTCAGTTTTTAATGACGGCTCATCTAGAGAGTTGATGAGCCTCAGTGGAACCATTCCTGTGCCTTACAGAGGTAGGCATTTATTATTAATGTAATCACAGTTACGTTGTTATCTGTTCTACAGAATTGCATGAAAAACTGTTTATATTTGTGATGCTTCAGTTACACTACTTCAGCAATCACTGTTTTTGTGAAATCTTTTACTTATCCACAGTGTAATGTTTTAGGTATATATATTTTTTTCTGTTTATTGCTATGGAACCACACTGTAGTGCGTATCACTGCTGCTCTGTGCTTGTGCAGCTCTCTAATTTCTGCTTATATTTCAGCACTCTTTTCAGTACATTATGTGTGCTTAAAGAATCTGAATATAGAAGGACAGGGCTCCTAAAATCTTTCAAATCCTCTTTCTAGGTAACATATACAATATCCCCATTTGCTTGTGGCTGCTGGACACCTACCCTTTCAACCCCCCAATCTGTTTTGTTAAACCCACTAGCTCAATGACAATAAAAACTGGGAAGCATGTTGATGCTAATGGAAAGATCTACCTTCCTTATCTGCATGAGTGGAAATACGTAAGTATAGAGAACTTCAGCTTGTTAAATTACTCTTCTAATTTTTTTTTTTTTCAAATAATTGTGCCATTTATAACAAGAAACACAGCTCTCTTTTTTCCGAGATCTTAATTCAGGTGGTTTTTTTTCCTTTGAAACAACTGTTATTTTTAATATCTTAACATTCAGAATGTTTGTTGATTTTGTCGTCTGGTTAATTGCGCCTTTAGTGATGGCCTGTCTGATTGAACAGTGTAGCACAGGCTTCCTTGCCTATTAGGGGGCTGATCTGAAGATAAAATTATTTACTGTAAGATAAACATGTTTACTGACGGTAAGCTATAAATTCTTTGAAGCATCTCTGGACTGAAATTAATCTCAGATTAAAGTGAAGTGCTGTATGACTGCTGCAGGTAGACTCTGCTGGAGCTTTGAGTATATCCATCTCTTTTATTTACTAGTAACTAAATCCACTGAGCAGTGCAGGCCTCAGACATTTTGACTAAAATGTGGGCTTTCAAAGAAGATAAAATGGGCTGTCAGGGTCATAACTGTAGAATTAGCTTAGTTCTGTCCAAAGTGATTTGGAGGAATAAATGTAATAAACATGAGTAGTAGCTCAGTGTTTGTGTAGTAAAAGTAGTAGTAAATGTGTTTGTATATGTGCATGTAGAACAGTCCCGTTTTGTTGTTATAGTCAAATATAAATTAATATAAGTTAAATGAACTGTCAGCACATGTCACTAATTCGTGGTGTGTCTATCCTTGCAGCCCCAGTCAGACCTGCTGGAACTGATACAAGTGATGATTGTGGTGTTTGCTGAGGAACCTCCAGTCTTTTCTCGGCCCACTGCTTCAGCCAGCTACCCGCCGTACCAGGCAACTGGCCCACCAACCAGTAAGTGCTCTGGGCTGCTGATTTATACAAATACTCACACTCCAGAGTGTGTTCCAAAGGCTTTCTGCCTCATCCATTGAAATACTATTCTAAGAAGGCATTCTACATTGATGGATATTCACAAGTGATCCACTTGTGCTGTACTCGAACTATTGGAAGAATATGTGTGGAGGTGGGGGCAAAACTCATGCTTGTATTGGCAAGGGAGAGCCACAAACAAATAACCAAGTGGGACCAAAGAGGGGTAACAAAATGGGACTGCTAGGGATAATTGGCTAAAGGTAAGTGCTTGGGGCTTTATGGCTTGTCTGCTGTTAGCCTACCTATAGGAAGAGCACCAGGTGATACAATGAACAAGCTGCTGAGTTTTCCAAGAACAGCAGGTGTCACTACAAGTACAGTTTTGGTGGGGACTGTGACCTGTATCGTGCTTTAAGGGAAGGATCATCAGTTGAAACATCACTGCTTTGTTCTTTTGTAGTCACTGGAGTTTAGCGCATTGGAAGCAATTTTAAAAACAGTGTTTCTGGATTTTCACATAGAATCATAGAATCACAAGGTTGGAAAGGATCCTGGGCACCATCATTAATAGCTACTGACTTCTACCAATGTCGTCTTTTCTTTCTAATTTATTTTATAGACTGTTTGACTTATTTTTAAGTTCTAGGTGCACTGCTTAAGAACTAAAAACCCTGGATCATTTGAATTGTTAGAAAATGAAAACAGCCAGGGAGATTTCTTTAACAAAAAAAAAAAAGAAAGAAAAAGGAAAAAAAAACCAAATTTGATGTAACACTTCTAAAATGACTGTTAATGAGCTATAAATAGGTGGAAAATGTAGTTTTCGTCAGCTTTCGAACAGTCAGCTTTCTAAGAAGAACAAAATTGCGAAGGCATGTCTATTGATAAAAGTTTTTTGGCAGCTCGATTTCTAAATGAAATAAATAACTGAACAACATTGGGTTGTTAACCAACTAACTGACTGTCCATCTATGCTGAAGGTACTTACTTATGCTTGTTACTTAATGAGCAGAGTAGAGAACAATGGCTCATGGGGAAGGTTATGTTATTTTTCTCAGCTCTTCCATAAAAACAGAGACACACACAACATCTTTTATGCGCCTCCTTTTTGAGTTCCCTTCCTGCAGATGCTTCTTCTCAAGCAGACATACTTACATTACATTACTTACAGACATTACTTACTATAGTCACTGCTTTTAAAAAGTAATATCTCAATAAATATTGTTCAGTATTTTGAAAAGCATAGTATCACGGCATAATGGTTCTCACTAGTGTGATCTTTGTGTGTGGTAAAATTCTGGAAAGCAGAAATACATAAAATCCTTATTTTATTTAGCTTCCTACGTGCCTGGCATGCCAGGAATATCTCCATATCCGCAAGGAAGCACTGCCAACCCAAGGTAAGAGCCACTTTGAGCACTTCTCATCACTGACATAATGAATGGTAGAATTGGGGTATGCTTTAAGGAATGAAAAAGAGAGGTTGTGCCACGTTCTTGTGGCAAAGATTTTCCTCTGAAGTGCACCTATTTAAAGTGCAGAAATAGCATGTTCTGCATGCAACGTGTTTCCTTTTACTTGAAGCAGTTCAATAGTCTCCTGTTAAATTTTTGTGTAATGTTGAAAATTGTTAGGATTGAATGTGTCGTCAGTCTGTAGTTAGAACAGTTTGGTTTGGGTACTTCTGGGCTTTAGAAGGGCAGTTTAGATGTTGAGGGGCAGCCTGTTGAGGATTTGGAATGATCTGAGTGCTTGACCAGCAAATAACAAGGGTAGGGCTTTAGTTAAAATGATATAATCTTACATTATATCAGAAATACAAGTCATGAAAGGTGTTAGTGTGAACAGGAAAAGAGGAAGTGTAATTCAGCCTGTAGTTTAACATGATATGGATAAATATTTAACGTGGTGACATGGATCAAGTTTTACTAGTAATTAAATAACTTCAGCCTGTATTTCTTTGTCAAAGCAGCTTCCCGAGCTATCCTTATCCAGCTGGTGTTCCATTCCCACCTACCACTAATGTTCCATACTACCCATCTCAGCCCCCTGTGACTACTGCTGGTGAGTAACTCGGAAAGTATTTCATCAAAGCAAAGCTACCCACTGTAATTGATACATAAAGAGCAACAGCGAGAAAAGGAATTTATTGTTCTTAAATCCAACCTTCCAAAATATTAATTTTAAATGGGGAGGATGATGTTACACAGAGAAGGTGTATTTTATGTTCTTTGCCTTGCATTTTTTTCACTCAGGAACCTGTAAAATTCCTGATTGTGTGCAGTGCACTGTGTCTGCTCTGTGAATGTGTTGAAAAACAGTGTATATAACCAACCTGAGGGTTTTTTTTCCCTTCACTGTTAAATGTTGGGTGAGTTTTGATTGTCTGTACTGCTCTTTGTTGTCTTGCTTTTTAAAAATGCTTCTGTCTTCACTCAGTTGCTTATGGGCCTTGCTTTATGTATTCATTTATGCTTTATTTTGGTTTCCAGTGCATATTTGGAAGGCCTTTTACCCGAGTCTGTCATTTGCTGCTTCTTTGCTATTGCTCCTGTCAGCAGTGAAACCAAGAGTATTGGTTCATGTTTTCCCACTCTGCTGCTCAGTCATCCAAAATGCAGTAGCGTTGTTTCTAGTCCATCTCATTTCTAGTGTGAGTCTGTGTAATGAATAAGGAACCGCTGGAAAGTATTCTCTAGTTTAGTAGGAAGGTGGTGCATAACTTTGCAATTGGACGGTCCTATTGGAACAGTTGCATGCTGAGGATGGAGACAGTTGTGTCCCTTTTCAGAATATCAGGTGTTCATAATCTCTTGCACTGTAATTTAAAAGCATGTCCACAGGTTCATAATCTCATGTATGAACTCCCACTTATTTATATATGCTCCATCCTCTTGAAGCTTCGGTGCACAATGGGAACAAAGCAAGCTCACAGATCAGCAAAGGAAGGGGGATGTTTCAGTTTTACTTTGAACAGCACTTGAGGAATTGTTGTTACAGAATTTGGAAACTACAGGAAATGATAATCCTTATATTTTGTACCTGTTCCCATCCTTGAACCAAAATGCCCAGACTTGCTTCGTTTTTTTTTAATTATAGCCAGTTTTTCAAATAGTTCTTTCTCTTTCCTCGTTCAGTTCAGTTGTGTGCCACTAATGACTTAATTCAGCTACAAGTCTGCTTCTCTAAGGTCAGTTCTGAAACCAGACTCTGCCTGGTAAAGGTTAAGGGTTTCAGTGCTCTCTGGATTTACTGGCTCTCTGCCATAAAGCCTTCCCCAGGCTGTACTAATTATGGAAGTGGCAGAAAATGCTAAGGGTTCATGCTCTTTAGGGAGATACGCAAAATCTAACTGGTGATCCCTGCGCGAAGGCCTTTTTCTTGTCTGTTGGCACTTTAATCATTAGTTGTGTTGTGACTTTTTCTTTCTGTCCTGCTTTACTGTTAAAGTGAATTTTGCATCAAATATCCAAGAGTGAGAGAGACCAGGGCAGGGGAAACAAAAGACAAGTAGAATTGATTGCTGGTTCTGGTATAATAATTGGTTGGATAAATTAAACAGAAGCTGAAATGACAGTGCTGCTGTTCTTAAAGTGAAATTGGGCCTTTTTGTTTGGGTTAGGAAGTTTTATGTTTACAATTGGCCGCCTTACAGTGTTAGTGCTGAACTATGAATGAACTATGAATGAACTCTTTGTCCCTCGTGGTTTGATTCTGACTTGAAGTTTTACTTGTCAGTGCACAAAATGCTGTTCTTTTCTCCTTATCAAAGGAAGTAGTGGTGCTAAATCTTAAGTTTGTGTCTGACAGCTTCTGCTCCTGATTCTGATCCTTGACCAAATGTTAAAAATGGTCATGCTGACTGGCAGCAGGTTGAAGTACTTAAGCCAGAACTGTACAACAGGTCAACTCTTGTGCCACTTGCATCTTCACAAGCCCATCTTTGCAGTAGTTTATTAATTCAGTCTCTTTTTTTTCTCAGTAGCAGTTTGTTTTTAAAAATCATCGAATTGCTGGTGCAGTTTGTATGTAAGAAGCAGTAACATTAGTAATTGTCAACATCTGATGCTTTCTTAATTTTAGAAGAAATTGCTGGATTAGTAAGCACAATGTACATTTTCTCATAGTATCTCTTGTCAGTTGCATAGATTTGTTTTCCCAAATATATGGCTTTATGTAAGTTTTGTGTACTGGAAAGCATATAGGAATAAAATAAAAGGCCTGGAGAAAAGAGGTGGTTTCGTGCGGTCTTGTTCAGCAGTGGAGATCCAAAAAATTCCTTGGATGTTGTAAGGATTCTCTGAAGTGTGTGGTCTTGTTGGCATTTTGTGTTCACCGCTCTTTCCAGACTGGTTTGGTATTGGAGTTGGTGCAGATGTGAGAGTTAATTGTTTGCTGGTGAATTTTCTTGCACAGGACCCAGTAGAGATGGAACTATCAGTGAAGACACCATTCGAGCTTCCCTGATTTCAGCAGTCAGTGACAAACTGAGATGGCGGATGAAAGAAGAAATGGATCGTGCTCAAGCTGAACTCAATGCCTTGAAGCGCACAGAAGAGGACCTGAAGAAAGGACACCAGAAACTGGAAGAGATGGTAACTCGCCTGGATCAAGAAGTGGTAAGCTGAGTGAAACACTGACCTATATCAGCATGAAAGAAATACCATCCAGTGTATTGCTTTTAAAGTGTGTTTCTTTCCAAATTGAGGTGTGTGTGTTTAGGCAGATGCAGGATGAAAATCCCAGCGATCCTAAGATGCGTTGTCTTGTGTCTTAGAAATGTTATTGTTAGTAGCAGAGGAACAGCGTCAGTGTTTTCCCCCGCAGATGCTAAGTGGTGTAGGAGTACTTAATTACTGTGTCAGTTTCTGGCTAATAGTGTGTGACAGTAGTGCTGGAGAACATTTCAGTGCTGTAGTGTAGACATGCTGATTTTAGTCACAGCTTCCTTCATAACTCCAGATTTTGTCCAAACAAGAGTCTTTCCTACTCGTCATGCTCAGAAATGGCTGCAGAGTTTTACATGAAGGCCTAACTTCTGCTTCCTGTGTCTGCTCCTTGTGTTACCGCTTGGGGTAAGACTTTGGGGCTGCCGACCAGTTTCTGAAACAATCAGCTTAACGTTCAAATTCTGTTTTTAAAAAAGAGAAAGTGACTATTTGCAGTTATGAATAAGCAGTAGAGAACTGGAAATACCATTGTGTCATTGTGTAAGTCTGTGATGTGACCACAGTAAATGCAGCATGTAATTGGGGAAAAGAAGGACATAGTAGATCTGCCGATGTGATAGAAAGGCAAGAATATGTGAGCTGCCTTCTGTTGTAAAACATGACTAAATCAGTTAGGGCTTCTTTATGGCTTGGAGTAGGATGTGGACAAGAATCTTTTCCAGCTTGTTAGCTGCGGCACATGGAATATATAAAGAAGCAAATTTGAAAACGAGTGCTTCTCATACGGATGCAGTTTAACTGTAGTTACTGTTGGTGGTAAAATCAGGATGTTTTGTTTGTTTCCAGTCAGTATGACTCAGTTTGTGTGATTTGCCATCAGCAGACTTGTCTGGGAGCTTACTCCAAAGCATACACCTCCAAAGAAAAGCTTTTTTTTAAGTCTTCATAGTTTTAAAGTCATCTTGACAGAAGCAGGTATTCAGCTCTTGAGAGTCAAGAAATAAACATCTTAAATGTTTTTAGGCTGAAGTTGACAAGAACATTGAACTTCTCAAAAAGAAGGATGAGGAGCTCAGTTCTGCCTTAGAGAAAATGGAAAGTCAATCAGAAAATAACGACATAGATGAAGTTATCATTCCTACAGCACCACTTTACAAGCAGATCCTGAACTTATACGCAGAGGAAAATGCAATTGAAGACACCATCTTTTATTTTGGGGAAGCACTAAGGCGTGGAGTGATAGATCTAGAAGTCTTTTTAAAGGTAGGCTTCTTGAGAAGATGTTTTTAATATGTGCTCTTTAAATGTGTGAGTACTTTTGAATTCTTCTGTGCAGCTTTTTGATGTTAATGATGTCCTCGTTGAAGAAATACAGTAAGTACATATAGGTTGAAACACAAGTCTCAGAAGAATAATATTGGGATTAGAATGGGCTAATTTAAAAGTGTTATAGACATATAGAGGTTGTTTACTGTTAGTGTCAATACACGCTTTCTTTTGGTCTGGGCTGCTGCTTTTGGAGAAACCAGGTGACTAGAGAACTCGGTCAGCTTTTCATTTGCTGTCTATTGATGCCATTCTTGCAGCAGGCAGTGGAGTGTTAGGCTCATAGAAGAAAAAGAAGAGCTGTTCTTGAGAAGTGTGTAACTTTTGTGCCTTTAGTAGAGAACTTAGATCATTTATTCCTTAAGAACTTCATAAAATGCCATAGTAATTAGTGTAGCTATTGGATCTGAAAAGATTAGTGCGCCAAAGTGTAACACCCTGAGTGGGTCCCCTGGCTAACAAGAGTTACCAGTCACATCCCTGTCTAACAGGTGAGATTCCGCCATATTACCTCAGCCTTGCTTTAAGTGTTGAGGGGACAGGCCCTGAGTAGAGACATAGTTTGTTCTTATGTAGCTTGCTAGTTTCGTTTCACTTCTACTCTGTTTCACTTCACTAAGCAGTAATGCCCTGGGAACTGTATTTGTCTTTCATTCACCTTATAATACGTATGACTTCTCTGATAGGAATGTGAGGATATGATTATTAAAATCATAAAAATATCCTATGGTGATTGTATATGGTAGCAAGTCATTGTAAGCCAAGAAAATGCCATTTAATGAACCAGCATGTTTAATGTTTCCCAAAACTGGCATCTCATTTGGGTCATGCTTTCAAAGTTTGGATTGCTATAGAGTTACCATTTTTATCAGCCAGCTGTTCTTATTTCTTTGCAGCATGTACGTCTTCTGTCTCGCAAGCAGTTCCAGCTGAGAGCATTAATGCAGAAAGCAAGGAAGACTGCTGGACTCAGTGATCTCTACTAAACTCTCAGACTTTAACTGGGAAGTTAGATTTACATGTGAAGCAGCCATTTTCTTGATCTTTCTCTTAATCAGTAGATGCCCAGAATAAGTTATTGCATCATTCAACTGTAAAATATTTTGAATCAATAATATATTTTCTTTTTGGTAAATACTAGCTTTTATTAATGCACTTTCTATTTCCTGTAATCTTTGTGCTGGTGGACTTAAGCTGAATAAAACTTGTTGCATATTTTCTTCCTCTATAGAATTATGTTGAATGCACTTTCTTTACAAACACCTGGAGCTCACGTAGTGCCAGCTTAACTGTTCTTTTGTTTTACTTACAATAGCTGGAAGATGTGCCAGTATCTCTATGGAGGATTCACTGCTGGAGTTTGTAACTAAATTTCCTTATGACAGATGAAAGCTGGAAACCTTAAAAATTCCAGGTGCTGCTGTTTGATGTAGCTGCTGCCATCCAACGATTGTTTCCCTGAAGTATGCTTAGCAGTGGTTCTCTCGACTTGCCTTGTTCTACCTTCAGGTTATGGCCATGGTGGAGCATATCATACAGTACCTTAAAAGCCTTAATGGCTTTTGTGCTTTTTCTCTAAAAAAGAATGCTAGGAAAAACAAAGCCCTCTGTTGATGCACTGCCTCCAAGGCCAGGAACACTACACACCAGAATTCCCCCCCAAGGACGACTCAGGAGGCTGAAATACGTTTCATGATTTATTTGGTGTTGGAGCTGGTACTACAGGTCATTGTCTTGTTGCATATATAAACCTTAACATGATCTTTAAATGTGCTTTGGAGACAAATTTACAACTAGTCCGATACAGTACACAAAAATAGGTTCCTCTAAAAAAAAGGTATACACAAGTTCCAAAGAAGTGTTAGGAAAAATATTTGGACCTACCAACAGTGAAATATTTAAGCTATTCAGCTGGCAGAGAGGGCTTGTCAATTAATTTGACAATCCTGTGACTGCAAGAAAATAGTCTTTGGTTTCACGTTGTGTTAGTTATTGTTCTGGGCTAATATTTAAACAAGGTGAGGAAAAGGCAGTGCTGCTTTGAATGCTGGATTGATGTCACACCACTTCACTGTACAATACTAGGTGGCTGGAGCTCTGGCTAAGAATATAAGTGTCTGAAAACAGGGAAAACCCTAGAATAGTTTCCTCATTGCCATCTTTAGGAAACGCCTTTGTTCAGATTTTAGTTTGTGTTCTAGTTGAGATACGTACACCAAAGGATTTGACCTACTTGGAAAGTGCAACATTAAGACAAACCACTAAACCGTTACACTGCAAATAGTGAATTGCTTGGACAAGTTTAAAACTGTAGTTCTTTCTGAATTCCCCAGAGTGTATCTGCACTCTTCTTTATTTTCTCCTCTTCATCAGGTTTCAGGATCATCTTCACTACATCAGTGATGCCGCTGCTGCCCAGTACACAAGGAACACTTAGGAAGACTTCTTCTTTTATTCCATGCATGCCCTGAAAAGTAGGTAAGGAGAGTTAGGCTAGGATTTGTGCATATCTGTTTAATAGAATATTCCAATGTGGAAAATTCAAGTAAGCTTAGTAGAAATCAGAATGTTGTAACTGTTCCTCAGAATTCTGAAGGTTTTAGTTCTCAGTTAAAACAGAGAAAAGTTGGCAGAAAGGAGTTCCTTACCTTAACAGCTGTAGAGACTGGGTGCACCCTTCTTAAGTTCTTCATAATAGTTTCAGCTAGATCCGCCACAGAAAGGCCAATCGCCCATGATGTGTACCCCTTCAGTTTGATGACCTCATAGGCACTGCAGAGTGAAAGTTACTCGTAAAGAAAACAAGTAGCAGCAATGGAACTAGATGAAATCTGTAGGAAAGGCTTTTGATACCTTACACAATTCGGAGACAGTGGAAACTTGACTAATAGCTGACAGGACTGAAACGCACCGTTTGCATTTCACACCATGCCCCTTGCTAACATGAGAAACTTGGAAGTTAAAACATTTTCTTTACTTAAAAAAATCTTGCTAACTATGAAAAAAACAAGTCCACTAAATTTATGTTAGTCTTTATAACACTGAAATTGTATTGTTTCTTCATTTTGGGCCACTTTCTGAATGAGAAATCAAGAATGCATTCAGAGATGTTTTAGTTCTCCATCATATGTTCTTATGTTGCAAAAAAAGAGTGGTACTACCTGTCCACCACCTGCTTGTGAACCTCCTTCCAGTGCTCCTTGTCTGCATCAGTTCCCATGTCTGGATGGAGAGCCTTGAGGGAGACACCAGCAACATTCACTCCGCTCCAGACAGGCACTGAGTTGTAAAGAGATTAAATTACGTCAAAGTAAAGAATCTCCCCCAACCAAAAAGACAACAGTTTAATTCTCAAGTTAGCAGTTAAAGTAGGAACTACCTGGATTAGTTTGTGACACATCAGAGATTTTGACTTGATTTCAGAAACAGTATGAAATATGAGACCCATTTAAGTTATAGGGTAAGGACCCTACAACTCATGAATGCCTTTCTTGATACATGTTGCAGGGATTGAATGCACCTTTAACAAACACAAAACACCAAAGCAACATCAACTAATAATAGCACTAACTCCATCCTTTGCAACAGTTCCCCATAATAAAAATGGATTCCAGATGCACTCTATTGGGTGTCAGGAAGCAGACAGTGCTGCTCTGCTGTTACTAGGGAAGTACAGACTACATAAGAGTACTGTTCTTTCTCTTGTCTTCATTTGGACTAGACTCCAGACTTCCATTCTTAAATAAGGTTCTTGAAGTAATCAAATGATGCCAGTGAAGACAACTGAATGGCTCCCACTAGATACAGCGCAGATCTCTGGGAGTCTCTTTCAGAGATCTTCACCCTCTTGCTTCCTCAGTTTGCTTTTTAGTTATGGGAACAACTTAGCCTAGACATTTTTAGTCTCCTTAGGTTACAGTAATGACCTTTTCTAAACAGAGTAACCCAGGTCAAATATAGATCATCTAGGGTTACTCTCTTGCTGCAGAAGACTTAAAGTAGGACTTGCATTCTTCAGTTCCTGCTGTTAGTTAAGTTTCTGAGCAGCATTCCGGTGTAGCCCCTGCAGATTATGCTTCTTGCAAAAGAAGGTTTGAGAAACTGTGTAACAGCCAGATTTTGCCCTTACCACTGGAGTCTCCGTGCTCTCCAACAATCCACCCGTGGCAGCTCAGAGGATGGATGCCCAGCCTTTCTCCCATGAGGTGGCGGAAACGGGCCGAGTCCAGATTGCAGCCACTACCAATAACACGGTGTTTAGGAAAGCCACTGATCTTCCAGGCCACATAGGTCAAAATATCCACTGTAAGTAGAACAGGGAGGATAAGTGCCAGTCACCAGCAGTCTGATACCTGGGGGTAGTATCTTCTGTTAATCTGTAGGGATTTTATCTGCATGCCCATTAGGTGACACAGAAAATGAAGTAATGCTCATCACCAGGCCTAGCAGTGGGTTAACACGAGGGCTGTTTTAAATGCAAAATTAAGAGGCTATTTGATGCTATGCATATAATTACCAGTGCTCCTTACTGTGTCCTGTGCTAAACTGGCAGCCAAAAAAGTTGAAAGGACCCTGATTTATTTGTCAAAGAATCAATTTGCTGAGTTTGGAAAGGAAAGATAACACTTCTTGCTACGTGCTCAGCTGGCACAACTACTTTGTTAAAACCTGTGCTTGGTTATATTGATACACTGACACCACTGTACTGAATTAAATGCTATCCTAAGCTAAATCTCTTGCCAAGGCAACACAAGACAAACCTGGGTTTGAGACGATCAGCAGCTTGCAGTCAGGACTGTACTTCACAACATTGGGAATGATGAATTTGAAGATATTGACATTGCGTTGGACCAAGTTAAGACGGCTTTCTCCTTCTTGCTGACGGGCACCAGCAGTGACAATGACCAGTTTGGAGTGTGCAGTCACGCTGTAATCTGAAGAAAAAAGGCTCTGTGTCAA
This sequence comes from Coturnix japonica, assembly GCF_054131305.1. Lineage (NCBI taxonomy): Eukaryota > Metazoa > Chordata > Aves > Galliformes > Phasianidae > Coturnix > Coturnix japonica. The sequence goes on along the minus strand of NC_140667.1, from coordinate 18,990,621 downwards.
ACGTGACCTCTTTCTATCTATGGTTCAGGAGTCCAGGTGCTTTTAGCATTGATATCTAAAACTCTCAAGTTTGAGTGTTGTTATTCTAGTCTTCGCTTCTGCAGAAAGTTCAACAACAACTTTGAAGGCTGCTTATTGCAGCAACTGACAACCTTAAAAGCATGGTCAAGTCTTAGTTTAACTTGACCAACAGTATTTCATACTTCTCAGCCATCGGTGAGCATAAGGGGTAGCTGTAGGGCTGGCCTGCAGTGCAACAGTTGCACAGAAGGAGAAGGTGCTGCTCTCAAAATCTACTACCAGTGGATGCCAGAGCTACATATTTACTAGGGTGTGAGATGGCTGTTACTTGCCCTAGTCAAGTTATCATTAAGCTTCAATCCATCCAGCATTTATAGCTGACAGATAACCAGTAAAGCACTCAGAAGCCTGTGAAACAAAATTCTTAGAGCTCCATGAGTACTTAAGAAATTTATTTTTTCTGTACTGAAAGAACTTGTTGGACCAGCCTTAAAAAGATGCGTGAAACTGTGTCAGCTGAGTACTGTTCCTGTAGGAACAGAAATGAAGTAGCATCACTCATGATGACAATGACAGGACAAGTGCTGGACGTGGATGGCCAGTTTGATGTCATTATCAACTAGAAATAGGTGACTCCACCAGAGCCAACTACTTGCCTTTGCCAGATGTAATCTTTGGTGTTTTGAGGAAGAGGCTGCCATGCTGGAGATCAAGCATTTCTCCTTTCAGCTTATCCTCCACAACATCAACAAGGGTAAGTTCATCTGCCAAGTCCTGTGTGAGACCAGCATTAAAGAGTTAAGTTTGTTACAAATTGAGTTATTTACTCAGAGAAAACTGTGAAGTTTCAGTTCTTTTATAAGTAGTGATCCATTTATGCAATTGAATTCATCAACATCGCTTAATTTCCTCCCAAACCAGGTATTTAAATTAGTCTCCTGGGATATCCACTTGAATTAGTTGTATACTTTTCCTATCTACATTCTGTGTCAAATAGTTGGACAATTTAGCGGGACAGTGAGGAAGAATAGCTTAAGAGTTGTTCATAAGCAACCTACTTTGCAGTTAAGTACAACAAGCCTGGTTTTGCCACAGTATTTTCTATATAATAACGCAATGCAGAAGACAATTCAGACTGCCTTGGGCCACTTTTTCCAATTCACACTGCAAAGAACTATTCCATTACTCGCTTTTCCCAGCTTCAGACAAAATGACTCCTCAGTTCTTACTCTTTCTGCATGCCTAGAATGTTAGATGGCTCCTGCTTAGAAGGGCATCTGGAAGTTAGCCAGTGATAAGTACGGCTCCTGAGTCAGAGCATATTGTGTCTGATACTGGGGAAAACATGGTTTAGAAGAACTACGAGTCATTGACAGGAAATAGCTGGAATTTGCCGCTTCTTTTTAGGCTCAAGAAAAGGAATTTACAACCAAAAGGTCATCATATATGCTAGCTCAATTAGTCTAGTAAGGGAGATTACTTCTCATCCCACTCTTTTAGGTTTCAGGCAGTCTGAACTGTGTTGCTTCATCCCTAGTTTGACACTTACCTTCATCAGGATGCTGATGGCACAAGCCATTCCAACTGCACCCACACCAACCACGCTGATCTTATTGTGGGCATGAGCGTGCTCCTCTTTGTGGACATTGTGGATGAGATGATCCTTGAGAGACATGGTGCACAGCTGAAAGAAAAGCAGCGCATTATTTCTGCGGGCTTTGGAGCTTCCTGACACTGGAATATTCACAACAAGCAGATGGTAAAATAAGATGGTAAAAGATAGGAAGAAAATGTGTCTAAATTACACGCCTAAGGTGCCTGCCAGTAAGACCACATGGCTGAAAACTGAATTGCTGTTGCCAATCCACTGTTTAAGATCATCCCCACAAACACAGCCTAAAAATATTGATTATAAAGCTGGATGGCACTCGGGCAACGTTAGCAGAACGCTCCAAGCGATCATCCATGTTACGTGTAGGTAAAGGAAGCCATTTTAGTGCTCCTACAGCCAGCACAGCCTACCAACCTCCAGTCCGCTGCCCTGAAAAACCGGTACTCTACGTCTCCAGTCTTTTTGGAGCTGAAGTTACGCAATGCCTTCACGAGGCCTTCTTAGAAACGCTGTGCTCCTCAAAGCCTACTTTATGGGTTTGTTTCCAAGCAAAACCCGCATCCTGCACTCAGGCACCTCACTCCTTATACCTCTGAAACACAATACTACGGAGCGCAGCTATCGGCTCTCTCAGCCACAGTTTTACTTATTATCGTCTCTTTTTTTGAGCCATCTCCGCGGTGGCCGTGCAGTAAGCCGTGCAGTAAGCCGTGCTGTGAGCTCCACGTGCCTATCGCCCCGCTCCCATCAGGGGCAGCCAGGAGGGGCAGCTCAGGTGCGCGCGGCGGTGCTGCCGCTGCCCGAGTCCTCGCGCTGGAGCCGGCGCTCAGTGCTCCTCCCTGGGGCGCCCCGCTCCCTCACCTCTCCCCGTCAGCGAACGCCCCGGCCGGCACCTACCCGGCGTCTTCCTCCTCTAGTGCGGCGGCGGTGGTGGCGGGGCGGGCGAGGCGGCCTCCGCCTTAAGTAAGGGCCGGGCGGCTGACGTGAGGCGGGCGGGACGCGGCGGTGGAGACGTGCCCGGCGACACGTCGGGGCGGATGGGCGGCGGGGGGGTGAGATGAGCGGGGCGGGCGGCTGGAGGAGCTGCGGGATGTAACGGTCACTGGGCGAGGACGGAGCGCTGCTGCCATCGCTGCTGCCATCACTGCGCTGCCCTCCGTGTGGGCTGTGCCGGAATATGGCACGGGGTTGTCTCACACAACTGCTTTCGGCAAACCAGTGTCATTTCTGTGTCCGTTACCGTGTATAAGGCTCATCTGCACGGCTCTGCTTTGCAAGTGAAGGAACTTGCTGCTGTGGCACCTCACTGACATCCCAGCGGCCGTTCTGTTCTGCCACGGCGACCTGATGGGGATGGCGCCTCGTTTCTTTGAGAGTCTGTCATGGTTTTGTGTTGTTGCTGGACAGAGTCCATTTGTTAAACCAAACAAGAAATACAGCTGAGGAAACGTGTGAAAAGGCTTGAAAAATAGAATAAGGAGAGATGTACATCAGTCTCAAGCCAGAAATAGACACTTTTGGTTCTCATGGTAAGGACCAGTCCTTCCACCAATGGACGTATTGGTTGCAAAAACCAGAAGTGCTCCGTGCCTTGCTGGTGCTGGAGGAGCAAATGATTCTTGTGGTGTGTGGTGTGGGGCAGAGAGGCTGTAGGAGCTGTGGGACAGAGGGGAAGGTGCCGGTGCTCGATGAATGCAGAACAAAAGGCAACCGCAGAATGTAGTTCTGCCATTCCGCATTACATGGGGTTCGCTGAGCACCTTGTTCTGTCAGCAGTCTCAAGGGCAGATTAGGAAGTTTAGTTCTGCATCCCAGGAATTTATATTTATGCTGTGTGTGCACGGGAGTGAGCAGCTCATCATCCAGGTTGGGTTCTAAACACCAGCATCTACACAACACTGTGAGTGTCAGCCTCTGGCAGGATAGGAAATGAACATTTGATAGAAAAACATCAACAAATATTTTCTCTCAATAAAAAATTTGGCTTCCGAAGATTTAGAATGTAAGATAAGAAGCTTCTAAGACAAGGCTGGCGCATTAAGTATGTAACTAACATAGAGCAAATGGTAATTTGCTACTGTCACAGCAAAACCAAAGTTTTTAAGATAAAAACGTTGGTATAGTAGGATTGTTCTAATACTGTGGCTCAGGCAAATAAAACTGGATGTGGTCTTGGGCTATAGTCTAGTAAAATCTTCACTTGCTCATGTTTGAGCTGCTTGTTACTGAGAACAGAACTGAGACCAAATCTCCATTATTTATAACATAAGGTAACTTACAGCATCGGGATCCTCTTAGCTGTGCAGTGCCTATTCAAATACCAGAGGGCCTGCCTTTAGTACAGTAGGCCAGAGCAAGCTGACGAGGATGTCTCAGCACCATCATGGCCCCAATATGTCTTCAGTGATGGTCAGCAGATCAGTAGCCTTGTTTTGTTAAAAATGAGTTACAGGTTTTAACAGCGTTAACTGATGTTAACTAACCTGGCTTACAAAAAAATGAGAAAGATGTGAGTGCCAAATTTTTCTTTTTATGTGTCCTTTGTGATCTTAGGAGCAGCAGTAGAAGCTCAGGAGGTGAGCAGTCATCTGGCATGATTGACATTGATTTTCTGCTTCAGAAAGCTTCTAACAGAGAAGACTATAACAAAAAAAAACAACAGAATGAGGTGAGCAAATGAAGGGCTTTGTTCTTGCATGTGGAAGATGGAAGCAAGCTTTGTTGTAATTTCTTTTAAGTGATTGACTTTGACTGTAGGAATGGGGCCTATTTTCCTCACTTGTATACACAAGGAATTTTATCCTTCCTGTTATTTTCCCACTGCTGCCTTCCATTGCAGTAGTGGGAAGTGCTGAAGCAACAGTGGTAGAAATGTTTGAAATGTGACAAAGTCTCTCTAGGGAAGATGTTCCCTTCCTCAGCCTGCTTGCCCTCTTTTCCATATTAACTTTCGTAGGCTAAATGTGAACAATAAAGCAATAGAAGCTTCTGAATAAGGAAACATTTCTGTTTTTTTCTCTTGGGCTTACAAGCAGAGCATTTCCACTGAACTCAGATGGTGTTTGGTCGAGCATTGGTGCTGCTATGCAACAGGTTCTACACAGTGATGTTTATCTTCTGCTCCTCTCACATTTTCTCAGGTCCTTGCTCCTGAAAGACTAAGTCCAATCTGATGGTGCTGCAGGGATGGACAATGATGCCAATCTGCAACATGAACATACATGCAGTGTGAGTCAAAGCTCATACTGGAGGTTGGCATTAATCCACTATTGGTGCTGACCAGCCCTGGAGAGGTCAGTGAAATATTGCTGTTCTGTATGAGGTCTAACTTGCTCCTAAAAATCAGCAGTGTTATTCCCAGCATGATTGGTCCTACTTTTGCTCTGACTCTGAGAGCTTTGCTTTCATAACATGTCAGCATGTGAAGGAATGAACCTGGCACTGGACATAGCTATGTCATTCCAGTCTTGTCTCTCCCTTTAATTGATGCTGAGACCTGAACAGATTCCTGGACAGAATCATCCATTTTTATGGCTTAGTTTCTTCTTTATAAAATGGGAAGAGTCTTCATCTGCTGGATGGTGGTACTGTAGGACTTTGTTAATTATAAAACAGCATTTTAAAGTAAAATGAAAACAATGGATGTTCTTTACCCAAGGCCCCCAGCACTAAGTGCCTTGATCAGAAGATCGGCATCCTCAAAAGACTGGCTATAAGAGTCAACACAGGAAAGCTCCCAGAGCCAGAACTCCTCTAACTTTTAGATTCTTCTAAGAGTAAAATACAGAAAATTAGTTCATGCTCCACAGTTATATGGTGACAAAGAATGAAAGATAGTAATTGCAAATATCCCAAAGGTTATTTACAAAGAAAACTCACCCAATGGAAGCCTTTGGTCTGCAGGGAACCACCAAGATAATCTCCACCAAGAAGCAATCTCCAAGAGATGCTGCCATAGTGGTGGTCAGCCCCTAAATGAGGTCTAGAGGAGGTGGAGTCAAGCTCCACCCCTTCCAGGAGCACAGCTACATTACTCTCACCTGTGCTCCCACAGCTGACCTGACACTTGCCTCAGCTGATTAATCAGAGGTTCAAGCTGTGATTACTAATTTCCCATACAACAGTGTTCCTATTGTGTGTTTTTCAAACTTTGACAGCATAGCCACATCAAACCATTTGAACTGTCTTAAGAAAACTAAAAGCTAAAGGATGAGTTTCACTTTGGCTTGCACTAACAGGTATCACTACACATAATTGATTAGCCACAGTCTTAACACCACTGGACCCCTCTTCCCATGTTTCCATGCACCCATGTTACAGTAAGGGCACTGCTATTGCAGAGATCTCCTGCTTTTGCTTCTCTCTCTTCCTTTGCACTGTCATTGTGGCAAGTGGGTGGGGTGAGGGGATGTGCTGGCTGATGCAATTCTCATTTCCGGGTGCTTTTTACATCTATATTTCCACAGCTTACTATTTCTGAGTGTGCACTAGGGCAAAATATATTGAGATCTGTGTCATTGTCATTTTCTGAAGGACTTATTTCCCCAGTGTCCTTTTATTAGACTTGTTTTGTTTTGTTTTGTTTTTAATTGCAATCTGCTTTCTCGCTGACATGTTTCAATACTCAGGACTTCCATGTTACATCAGCTTTTCTTTCCACCCAAAAAGGCTGGTTATGTTTGCAAGCACAAGAGCAATGGATTACGCATTCCATATAAAGCTAAAGAAAACGTTTTTTCTTGTGGCAGCTTCCCAAACTGTCACTGGACAAAACAGAACACACGACTGTCTTGCTCTCATGGAAGCATGAGTCACTGTGCAGAATTCTTCAAGCCAAACCCATCCTTTTACATAACTGAATATTTACTCATTTACTGAGGAACTGCAGGAAATGGGATGCTCAGATAGATCACATGGTCAGATAGTGAGGGCAGCCTGGTGGGTAGAATCACTATTCAGTCTTTGCCTCACAAAATCACAAAGATGTCTGAGCTGGTTCAGCTCCTGCCTTCTACTGATAGTCAAAAGAGCACAACCATTAATGCATCCTCGCTGCTACCTTCTAAACTGGCAGTAGCAGAACTCTTTCTGTTTCTCATGCTGTTTTTGAGTGCCTGGCAGGTTGCAGTAAGTGGAGACTTTCTATAAATTACAGTAAGAAGCCAGTAAGGGTTATGAGAGGAGGGCTGCAGACTGCTGCCACTGCAGCTTGCCAATTCCAGAGGGCAGGCAGGTTCAGCAGCAAAAGGTCAGAGGCACGTCCCTATATTCCATCTGGAGCAGAGGCCTCCTTGTCCTTATTTTAATATTCATATTCATTCTGCAGCTGTCAGTTTTGATTTTCCCAGGATTCCTTCTCAGTACATCCCATGCCAGCATGATGGCTCGCTCAGGGTAAAGAACAGTGGAGTCCTGCAATGGCAGCCTTTTTTTTTTTTACTGGTTCTTGCCGTTTGGGACACTATAAAACAAAATGCCAAGTTACGCTGTTGGAAACTTGGCATCTGGCAGTTGAGAAGATACTGGGCTATACAACCACTGTAGAGAACTGAGAGTCTGTCTGAACATTACACACATACAGGCATGGTGGAGAGACTTGCTGCCCTGTCAGCTCTCCAGAACCTGCACAAGCAAAATGTGAACTCATCCCTTTCCTTCTTTAATCTGTTTAGGAGACAGTAGCATTGTAGTCAGGACTCTTCTGCAGCATAAAGTTGGATGGTCAAGGAAGTCCTAGACAACAAAAATGGTTTGTTCCATGTTTTCATGAGGGGCATGAGGACACGTCTCCTCAAAGCTTTTGCTGAAGACATCAGTGCTATAAAATGCAACTTTTACAGCTTCCAGTGGCTTCTGGAGCTTGTAATACATGACTTCCTGTAGCTCTTTGTGGATCCCAGTAAATAAAATTCAGTTCTGTACCTGGAATAGGAAAGCCGGAGACCAGGACTTAATCATCTTCTGGTTTGTACATTTTCCAGCAGACGTGGAAAATGTGTGTGCCTACAGATGACTATGAATGATTATTCATTCCCTAGAAAAGACTATGGGAGAAGGAAGGTGAAACTTAACTTACAGTTCAGCAAACTTATCAATAGAATGGAGCCAGGCAACCAGCTGCTTTCATTTCAGTCCCCAACACCTGAGGCTCTTTAAAAGAGCTGCAGCTGGGCTGGCTGAGTTCTAAGATGATAGCAGTCCTGAGGGGTGGCTTCGGCTTGTGTTACAGAGTTGAACGCTTCTGCTGTTCTCAGATGGGAGAAATAACTTCACTGTCTCTGCACAAGGTACTCTTTTATGTCTTTGTTTTTGTGGTGGTTGTTGTTGGTCTCTCTATGGGTGAACGCAGCTGTGTGGGCAGATGGTGGAAGGCAGGTACTGCCCTGAGAGGTTATGAGGTAGGGTTCTTAAATACCATCTATATCGTGTGTACTCCCAGTAGAATGTGCTGCTGGAATGGAAATAGAACAACTCTCCAGGAGAACTGTTACTTTATCTTTCAAAGAGTTCTGGGCCATGGGCTTTTGAATTTTGTTGTTTAATTTTATTTTATAAGCAGAAAGTAGCTAAGAAAAAGAAAGACATGTACCTTTTTTTTAATGACCAAGTTCTCCTAACTTGTGTTACCTGTTAGAAGTTTACCCCATCATCTAGGTATGTTGTAGCTCTATGTTAGCTGGCTGCCATAGGTATTAGGTGGTCTGTGTTCTCCTCACAGGAGTTTTTGCTTTAGACCTCATTCTTTTCACAGCACAGACAGGTGTGTGCTCTGAGGTATTGGTTCTGCTGTGCTTCAGGTAGAGGTTCAAAGTGTGGCTTGGCAGTAAGAAGAGGCTGATTTATGTTCATTTTCAGGGTGGTGATAAACTTTTCCTTTTCAGCCTTGGTTTGCTTCAGTTTCCTTTTGTTTAGTTTCAAATCTCCCTAATTCTTAATTGAAACATAATACGCTGCATGATGACTCAGTACTGAAGGTCTAAAATATGGCAGTGTTTTCAAAGGAAGATGAGACTGAGTAATGAGAGGTGCAGCCTGTGTGGCTGATGAGCACCGAGTGGTCTTTTGACTCTGTTTCTTTACATGATTACACAGATTCTTAATGTACCCCAAGCAGGTACCAGCATCTCTTGCACTGGCACAGCACTGTGTAGGTGTGCAGTGGCTCTCCTCAGCAAAAAGCTTGTTAACTGGAGAGACAAAACAAAGCTGAGAAGTGAAAGTAAACCCACAGGAGGGTAAAATGGTTACTAAATATTCCTTTAGTGTTAGCGCACTAAGTAGTTTCAGGAACGTTATGTGAATATTGACCCATAGTTCTACCAATTTGTTTTTCTTATGCACACTTAAAATTTAAACAGGCAGAGGAATCTTGCTGTTTGCCTACAGTCTGCCAACAAATAATTTCCACGTCACTGTGCTAAGCCTGGAGTTACTGGTTTGTGGTGCCTTGATTCGTGTGTTTAGATGAAACTTCACAAATATTTAGCAAACAGTTGCAGGGCATAGTCGTGTTCTTTTGCAGTCTACAAGTCTTTCTTAAAGAGGAGGTTGTTACAAAAGAGAATGGGTGCTTGACTTTGAGCTGCTGCAGAAGCAATCTTGATGCCTGCATAATCTGTTATTTCTCTAGCTTGGGCCTAATGGTAAAAGGAACCTGGGTTTGGCAAATGCAAGTTACGCCACTTTTCACTGATTGTCTCCAGCCTTGTGGTGTTTTTCTCATATTTCTATCCAGATTCAGCTGTATTTGTAGACCCTACATGGCTCTGGTCCTAAGAAGCTGTAGATCAGTGCAGGTATTCCTTTTAAAATGTGTCAGTGTAGTGAAAAAGAAAATGTGAGGCAGTAGAAGATAGGACTGTGAATTCTGCGAGGTGTGTGCTTGCAAAACAGTTCAGTTTCTGAATATTGCACCACCTGCTACATTTTTCATATCCCTTTTTCCCAATTGTGTGTCATTTCTGTTCCATACATCCTATGGTCTGTGCATGATTCATGGTGTATTTGTGGAAGACCTTTGATATTTAATGCTCTGATGTTAGGAGGGAAAAGATACTGGTATGTGTTGTCTTTTGCCTATTGCATGAGAATGAACAATTTTTGCTGAAACAACAGGGATGTGCAGTTCTCTTGACATGCATTTTGTCCTTGCCAAGTGACAAGCTTTTAAGCTGGTTTCTGGGGCAGTGGGCTTCACCATTTCTTCATGGCCTCTGGGCTGAAGTATTTGTGGTAGAGAAATTTCAGCACTAGAATTTGTGAGATGAGAGATGGAGCAGAGGCTGGGCCTTTCGTGGCCAGCATGTGACGTGATACATTTACGTGTTAGACAGAAGAAGCCATGTCTGCTGTAGCTCATGGAATATTGTTCTGTGTATTTGGCTGCTGCCAGCCCAGAGTTCTTTCATTTTTAATCTTATCAGCTGTTTGTGCTCCCGGCATTACAATGAGGAAGAGAAATCTCTCATTCTGCAGCTTGTGGAACTAAACAGAATTTCTATCCCGAGGTTTGGTTCTGAGAAGTGAAGGCTGAAGGTACTCAATACATCTTTGGGATTTTCTAGATGGAGGATATGTCCTTATTCACTTTCTGTTTGTGTTTGCCTGGCGGTACTATAAAATATGCATTCTTTGACTAATAATCTGTCTTGCCTCCCCTGTTAAAATATGCTCCCTTGCAAACAGGACACCTGGAGATCTGAAGTCAATAGGATGTTATGTTAGGGGATGATTTTTTTTATTTTATTATTTATTTATTTATTTAAAGCAAAAACAAACCCAAAATCCCTCAGTAGAATTGAGCATCTTTTAGGGAAAGGTTACTGACAGCTGGCTAATTCAGTGCGTGACCTCAGTAAGAGTTCTTAGGCAGTAAGAGTAGCCAAAAATAGCTCCATGAAGGTCAGGGAAGGCATCTTTTCTGCATATGGGAACACTTTCCTGAAACATCCATACGGTAAGCAAGCAAGAGTGGCTAGAAAGAAAAAAGGGAATGAAAATGGTCTTGGAAGGAAGTCAGGACCTGTTTAACGTGTTCTTTATTCAAATAAACCTGTAGGAACTTCTGTTTGCCTTGAGGGTTTTTCTGCATGTGAAAGGGAGAAAGCCTATGTTAACTTCCAACCCACACTTCAAATATGGCTGTCCAAGTAAAAGCTGGATTCAAGCTGTCGAAAGATGAACAGCAGCAAGGGGGACCCTTATGTTTTAAAATGGAGCCATAGGCTCGTGTCCAAGTGATTATTAAGCTCCTGACCCTGGAGAAGGCAAGAAAATTCAGCTTGTCGAACCAAATGTTCTCTTTCTTTTGATGTGTGCATGCTGAAACAGAGTTTGAGAAGCTTTCATAGCAAATTCCAGAGTCACCACAAAGCACTTTAATTATTGAATAGGCAAGAGCTAATGCAGGCGGGAAGGGCTCTGTATTTCTCTGCGTGTTAATCTCCTACCTCCCGCCCCCTTCCCCTTGGTTAATCAGGTTATGTTCGCCCTATTTCTCTCCAGGAGCAAGCAGAATGCAGCATCAGTTGAGAGAGAGGCTAGAAAGGAGGAGGAGGGCACTCTGAAAGCAAGAGTGGGTTTAGGATGCTCCAGAAATGAAAGCTTCCCTCTGGCAGGGTTCCCAAGATCACAGCAGGATGGCTGCAGGATGTCTCTGACCTGTCACACTGACGTGTTTAATCTTGCCTCCCCGCCTGTGTGCCAAAGGGTAGGGACTTTGCCTTCTGTGCTCAGCCTGGAGGCATTAGTGGTCCCTGCATCCAGCAGCCCCCTCTCCAAGCACTCATTTGGCAGCCTGAGTCAGCTGGGAGCCTGTAGAGGCTGACTTCCCTAGGGGAGCATGCTCTGAAACACAGTGGTTAATCCTGGGAGGACAACAAAAGCTGTGTGTGCTGAACGCCAATGCGCAGTGATTCTTTCTGCACTTGTCCTCTTGAACACATGGCTGCAGTCACAGAAAAATAGCACAGATGGATCTGCTGCAGTGATGGGTGGCTATGGGAAACAGGGAGCCTGCATGCACACAGCCAGTATCATTCACCTGCTGTGCTGGGTTGTGCTGGCAAGCCTCGGCTCTCTTTACATGTAGCGATCCTGGAGATCAGCTCTGAGGTTTGCAGGGCCCTTGGTGAGAATGCATGCCTTGGAAATGCTCTCATCTCCATCTATAATGGGCAGTGTCCATTGAGATTGAGGAGACTGAGAGCCAAAGCACTTCTGTGACTAGTGTATAGAATCAAACCTGTAGCTGAGATCTTTCCTGAAATGCAAGTTAATTTTTTAAATTATTTTTATTTTTTTCCTTAATGTCTGGATCTGGACAAGCAACTCTATTTAATCAGTTTTGGTGGGAGAACCAGGAGCAGTGAGCTGTGGTTTCTGGAAGGCTGGCAGACATTTCAGCAGGATGTAGATCTGCAGGTCTGCATTCTGTTCTGGGATTGGATTTATCCAAGAGCTCAAAATGAAACCCTTCTAGACCAAGAATCTGGAGGGAGGTTTTGCATAACTCTGCTTCTGTAATGCTCTGCTCCTGGCTCAGGACCAAGTGAATGTCTCAGTTTTGCCAGGAAGTGCCACGCCATGCAAGCACGCCTAACTCAGACTTGTGTGCCTGTTTCCTTGCTTGGATCTCATGGTGCACTGTTCCACTGAGACACAGGTATTCGTGAGATTTTTTTAGCAGCCCTTTTTGCTAACAGTGTGGGTAAGAAGTGATTTTGTGGCTTGCAGCCAGATGAATGCTAAAACATTCTTTCATAAGCAGAAGCACTGGCAAATACAGACTTGCACAGGTAATTTCTGAAGCTGGAATGGGACTCTACATGTTTCCAAGTGTGCAACAAAGTGAACCGTGTGCCCATGTGAATGAAGGGTGACAGGAAATGAACCACCAGAAATGATTTCTTGTCTGGGGGGGGGATAAAAAAGCAAAAAGCAAGGTGCAGCAAGCCATATGCTGCCATGGAGCTAGGCCCTGCAGGTGCCTGAAAGCCATGTGGATACTGCAGAGCGCTGCTCCCACTGCACAGCACTCACTGCTTTTTCTTAGGTCAGGAACTATTGTACTTTTTAATTAGTACTGTTTTCTCGTTCATCAGAGTTCTAAGACTCCAGAAGATGGAGCTTTAGGGAAAGCCACAGGGGTTTTCAGACAAGGAAGCGCTGAAAGGAAGCTGAAAAGCAGAACACTTAGTGGAGGAAGTGGGCCAGGGTGGAACAGGGGCTCTGTTGTTTGAGTTGTGCAGTAGCTGCTGGATATGGCTGCGTGTAGCAGGGAATTGCATGTTACAGAGGCATGGCTCATGGCATGCACAGCAACCCAGTCACGAGGTAATGACTGGACCTGTGGGAGAGGCATGCGAGCTGCATAGGTTGTTAAGTCATTAAAAAAGCAAACACAAATTAAAAGTCAATGTTATACTTCAGAACTCAGCTCCTGTTATTTGGTTGTAGGTGAGAAAGAACTTAAACTTGGAAATTAATAATTGTGACAATACCTGCCTTGGTTTTACTTGCTGATAATAATTTTGATGGGGCAGTGGCTCTACTGCCTACAAGCAATTATGTATTTAACCATTTAAGACATTGGGTAACTTATCCGTTGAAGGTCTTATAGTGTGGGAAGTATTGACATAAAACGCCCATGGAAGTCAGGGTGCTGAGAAAGAAATGTTTAGAAACATTAATTGACAGCATGAATGAATTTGGCACCATGTTCTGTCAGGTGTCCATGGGACTGGAGCTGACTGCTATCAGTTGGATAATTCTAATACAAATATTTCTTTCCTATGATTTTCTCCTGAACATAGGACATGAACATTTTATTCCTCAAGACCCTAATTTAACATTTTACCATGTAACTCTTGGTATTAATGTCTATTCTTGTGTCTAGCTGGAGGTATCCTGCAGAGAGAAGGTTCTTGGGGGTTGGATGTTTCTTGTCTGGACAGCCGACATTTCCTCTAAACATAAGTCTTTTTTTAAGCCATTGTACAGTGTTCTCTTGAAGCTCTTTGTCCCCAGATTGACTTGCTCTGTTTGGAAACCACAGGCAGAGTGGCAAGCTGTTTGTTTCATACAGAACCTTGAACATGGGCATGTGAAAGTTGTTAGATGCCTAATATTGGCTGATTCATGAAACAGCTGGATGCCTTCTGGTACTTAGGATGTAAGTGATTTGCTTTTGGTAAAGGAGCTCTGAAAAATTCTTGGTCTCTAGTGGAGGCAAAGTGTTTTTCATCTGATTTCTATCCTTTTGAAGATACAGTGTCTCCTGGTTTCTTTGAAATATTATAGCTGCAATCTCCACTGATGAAGAAATGTCAAAAAGAAAATTGATTTTCCAGCTAATACTGAAGTACCTGAAAATGCTTCTATGTCAGCCCTGTAACTGGATCAAATATATTGTTAAAGGCCTCCTGGATAAGCAGTTGTGCAAGGCATTCAATAAGGAAATTAGTTTGAACTTTGTGCAGACACTTGTTCCTGTTATTATTACATGCAAATAAATCAGGGGAAGAACAACATATCCAAATGTACAGAGTCCAATGGTTGATCTTACTGTGTGATGCAGTGGTTCCAAGCATACACAGAAATATTTCAAGGTTAAAGATCTGCCTTTGCAGATCCTTTGAAGTTTGTAATGCGAATAATAAGCCTTAGGTTGATTCTAAGAGATGCTCTAAAAGGTTATACTTGGTGCAGCAGTGGCACTTTTCACTGCAGCTCTTTCTGTAGGAAGAGATGGGTCTCTATCATCCTGAAACAAGATCTTAAGCATTGTGGCTTTGGCAATCCCCCTATGCACGTATAGGTCCTTGCATTGCAAGTGGAAGCTAAACTTGCTGTTCTTGAGACTCCATCTTAAGAACATCATCACCCATCTCTCACAGTTCGCCTGTGAGGGGTGACAGGCAGAAATCCTGCAGAGGAGGCATCTTCCATGAGGCTGAGAAAGAGCATTTGCCTTTGTCAGTATTCCTCCTCCTCATCACATCCCGTCTGTCTGCTGTTGAGTATCCTTAGGTATGATGGTGGAAGTCAGGGGAGGTTTTTTCTTTTAAAATAATAATAAAAAGAAACCCTTGGCCATTCCGTCAGAGGCACTTCCTCTCCATTCTCCGCTGGACAGATTGGGTGTGCAGTCTGAGATCTGGGCCCTGCACTTCCCAGGTAGACTTTGACTCCTGCCATGTGCAATGAGAATAGGGCTGCCCTTGGGGCTTCTAAAGTGCCTGTATGTATTGTAGTTGTGCTGTGTCCTGTGGGAATCAGGTGCCCAAACTCTTTGTTACAAACAGTGGGGAAGCTGCATGGGGCCCTGTGCCTGCAGCTCACACACCAGTGCAGCTATCACAGTGTCATAGAACCTTTGTTGCTGCCTGTATCTGGAGGCCTCCAGCAAAGTGCTCCCTTATGCATAGTCCTTTTAAACAGAGCAGAATTGCCATTACAGTAGTGAAAGTGAGAGCAATGTGAAATATTTATTCAGGTTATTCGTGTGGGAGAAAAAACTTCCTTCAACTACTCTACTTCCTGGTGCTGCTGCAGGAACACATGGGGGCAGGAACTGCCCTGTTAGTGCCGGGGTAAGAAAGCAGAAGTGGGTCTGAGCGGTGAGACCTTGTGGTTGTGGAGCCTGACCTCTGTTTTGGGCTGATCTTCTAGAGCAGTCAGCTGCAGATGGGCTGTAGCAGTACTTTCTGGTGCGGGGAGTTCCACAGGGCTGTGACTGCCCAGCCCTGTCTGCATTAGTGAGCCTTGAGCAATAAATAGGGGCACATATTGAACTAGTGGCTGGTACTAAGGAACTGACTTCTGCTTCATGTGTCTAACACCTGGGAGATTTGCATTAAGAGTTTGTTCCTGGTGGGACTGAAATGCTCCTGTAGGTTCACTAAGTGCCTGGGCTCACAGCTGTGCTGTGTAGTGAAGCAATGTGTGCCTGAGAGGTGTCTGATTATAGCATCAGAGTCTGATTTCAAACAGATCAATATCCCTTACTGAAAAGGGAGGCATGTTTGGGGGAAAGCAATAATGAAGTTGCATAACTTCAGTTTAGGCAGCAGCACAAACAGCAGGGCAGCAGGGTGGTGCTCCTGGAATGCTGTGTCCCCAGGCTGAGCAGCTGCTGCTCATGTTGGAGGGCTGCAGTGTGCTGGTGAGGGATGGCTCTGAGCTGGGGCAGGGAGAGGTGTTCTTGCAGGGGTATAGAGAACAAAACATCACTGTTTGAACACAGTTTCTGTGTATGCTCACACTGTCTCCATTAGGATTTGATAGGAATCTGACTGGGATGGAAGCAAACCTGTGTGCTGCTTCTGCTCATTGTTGTGAGCTCTATTCCTTGTTTCTGTGATGTTTCATGTGGGAAAAGCATTGGACAGTCTTGCTTAGAGGCATAAAGCATGATGCTCCTCTTGTCCTGTGATCTCTGTTTTAGCCTTGGAGAGAAACAAGTTGTTGGAAAACCAGCCACTGTATTTTAATGAGCAGTTTTGAATTCAATACTTTTTCTAGTGAAAGGTTTCCTGGTCACAGATGGGTTTACTGCTGCTGAGACAGTCATATCTGATGCTTATGTGGGCAAAGGTTTTGTGGAGCAGCAGGGCAAGCTGCAGCCCTCATGCCTGGGTGAGAGCTGTGCCTCCAAACCTCTCTTGCAGAAGCCTTGTCCAAGCTGCTGACAAGCTGCCGGAGGGGCTGGTATGTGCTGCAGCATCTCTGCCCATGCGTGCTGTGGATCCTCAGAAGCAGGGGCTGCACACACGGGTGTCTGTTCTGCAGTGCTCATTCTATACCCTGCAGTGTCTGTGGAGATGCAGGCAGGGGCTGCGTGTCAGATGAGCATCACTCACCCCTCCTACTTGCGTGCCTGCCTGCCTCCCTGGGAGTGTGCTATTTCCGAATGTAGGCCAGTGCTTCATAAGCCTGTGTCATTGTTTGTGTACAGCAAGCAGCTGTGGGCTAGGGGGCTTGGTTTTGCACTCAGATGGTGTCCTGTGGTAGACTTGCTGAGAAGCAGCTTTGCTCAGCGAGAGGTGTGCTTCGGGCAGGTCTCCAGGCACAATCAGCCTCTGACTTGTGTGAAGGCTGTGCTGTTCCATGGGTCACCCTTCCTTCCAGGAAGGCAGCAGTGAAGCTGGCTGCCTCTTCTGCATCTTCTCCAGACTTTGCACATTGAAACAGCATAAAATACTGAAGGGGAGGATTGTGTCTGAAGGGATTCCTTGTGAAAAACGAGTTTCACATTGCTGAATAGAGATCCCCATATTCTTAGCTGAACAAGCATTTGTTTAAGGCAATCCCACGTCTCACAGTTGGTTCTTGTTCCATCACTCCAGTGTGTTGGTGTAAAGCAGTGCTTATCACCTAAGAATGTTTATTACAAAATGTAGTAGTAACTCATGTGTTAGTCTTTGGACTGTGGTGTGTTTGCTTTTGCTGAGATAATTTGGCCTGAAACCTGAACGCAGGAAGTTCTGTACTAACATGCAGAAGAACTTCCTTAACAGTAAGGGTGACAGAGCACTGGAGCAGGTTGCCCAGAGAGGTTGTGGAGTCTCCTTCTGTGGAGATATTGAAGACACATGTGGACACCTACCTGTGTGAAATGTTGGAGGGTGCCTGCTTTCTTTCATGTCCAGATGCCCATGCCACAGTGCTGTAAAACATTTCTCAGTGTCATGCTCTATGTGGCCTGTTCTTGCAAAGCAGGGTTCTTGGTGCTCACCAGCTGTGATACTGTGTTGGTAGAACAAAACAGCAAATCTCTGCCCCTGCTGCATGCACACGTTGTGTGCACAGCCAGCCCGATGGCACCATCCCTCCTCATCTGCTGCTGGCTCGCTGGATGATCAGCTCGTGGCTGCAAGGGGAGGAGAGCATGGTGCCTGCACATGTGGCAGGCAGGGGACTGTGGCTTGGCTGTGCCCAGGCCCAGGGGTTGTCAGTTACATAGAGCGTGACTTTACAACTAGGCACTTATTTCTGTGATTTATTATCAGTAGAAGTTGGGCAAAGGTAGAAATGGGAGGAGTCTCCAATAGAAAGTGTGTACTGTGGTGCTGCTGTGTCAGAGCTGTCAGTTCTGATCACAGGATGTGCCATTTGTCCAATGAAACTGTTATCAGCACTCTCTTATCTGGCTCCTCCAGTCAGCTGGAGTTGAGAAGGCTGTAGATTGGGGCAGGAGGAAGGAAACGCGTCCTGTGCTTCATGCTGCAAATCCCCAGAGGCACCACTCCTTGTGCTGCAATGCTGAGGAGCAGCTCCTGACCCTGGAACCCACTGATCTCTGGCTAGTTCCTGGAGTGATGGAGTATATTTGGATCTTGCTGTTTTAACAGAAGCAAGCTAGAGCCTGGAAATGCTCTCATCCTTCCCTCTCATCTCTGAAATCTGTGGTTAGAGACCTATCAGACTGGTGTGGGAAAAGATGGTGTTAGTATTCCCAAAGGCAGGATGCTTTCCCTTGTTGTTTAAGGGTTGAAATGCATAGCTGTGGGTGCAGTTCACCCTGTGGTTTTTGGACGGGATGGTCATTGTGTGGGACAGGTAGCAGACAAGGACACATTGGCTGGGAGAATGCCAGCAAAGTCCCCAGCCTCAGCTGTGTTCTTCAAACCATCTTCCACATCATTGCCCTACCATGGCCCTGTGCAGCTCTGACATCATCCTAAACCTGCCCTGTGTCATTTGCAGAGATGAAAACATAGGAGCCTCTACCCGTTTATGAGCTTTGACTGCCTGCAGGGTACCTACCTACTGCATTTGCTCTACAGCCCTGGTCCATGGTAGGGAGGGATCTGGGTGCTACTCTGTGCCCTCTGGTGAGCACTGTGCTGTCTGTCTGCCCTGCTGCTGGCTCCTGCTTGGCCCTTGTGCAGCAGATGAGAGCCCAAGGGGAGCACTGACGTGGTATTTTCTATTTAGGTTGTTAGTAAGGGGAGTGGTGTTTTGCCATGTTTGTAGTGTTTCAGACAAGGACTTGGGTCTATTTTCATGAAGTGATGTGTTTGGAGGTAGCTGAGGGAAATGCAGCGTGTTGAAAAAGATGGAGGATATTGGGGTAGGCAACCTAGAGTTTCCCCAGCTTTTTAACCTCTACTGTAGGACCACATCTGCCATTATTTGTTAGGATTTATGGAGGAGCACCTCTGTAGATCCTCTGATGTCTGGCTGCTGTCAGAAACGGAAGTTGCTGTGTTCTGTTTCTATCAAGCACCACCTTTTAGTGTATGGTTAGAGAGCCTGGAAGCAGGTTAAGAACTGTCTTACCTTTGAAACTGTGCTTCAGACTGGGCTCCAAAGCCCTTTCACATGCTGCCTGCAGGTAGTGGGACATTTGAGTAAGGTTTTACCTTGAGAGAGGCACAGAAGAACTAAGGGGAAACTCAAACTTTCTTGTTGTCACCTCACCTGCTTGCACAAGTGACATTCTGGATGAAGTGCTGTTTGAGAGTTCTGGCAAAGGATAAGGTAAGCTTTCTAGATAATAACAGTATCTCAGGATAGAGGTTGTAAGGATGTAGTTACAGTATAAATATGGGAAAATGCAGCTGTAAAAGCACCTTGCTACAAGGGGGTGGGAGGAAGTAAGTCGCACAGTGCTTTGTCGCACTGGGAAGTTGAAGGTCACCATCTAGAGAGCTGTCTGAGCGTGCAGGCAGCTACCTGTAAGAATGGCTTCAAGGAAGCAATTTCACTTCCTTCCTTTGACTGTTGCAAAGCTCTTGCTGAGAGGAAAAAATGCAGTGTTTTTGTGTTGTGTCCAAGTATTTTTCACTGCTTGAATTCACAGGCTGCAGATAAGCTAAGCCAGACTTGTATTAATATCTGCTTTAAGTTATCCTCAGTTATTAGGAAAGCTTGGATGTGAATGGCTGACAAAGCAGCCCTTCCTGGAACAGCAGCTGCTGCATCGATATACGGAACAAGCAGAATATTAATCCATGGAGGCTTAAATCTGCTTTTTATGATCAGTAATGGGCACAGCAGTGTAGAAAGTAATGGTGTGGACTCCCCATGAGGCAGAAGTTCTCAACCTCTGAAAATGAAACAATTTGAGAGGAAATGCATTATAACCATTTTGCTCCTGTTATGCTCTACCAGCGTGAGGGGATGGCTGAGCTAGTGCTATGTACTGTTCTATTTCAGTTTAGGCCTGAATAGTCTGGGGTTTAATGCAACATCAGAAAATACGCAGCCTAAGCACTAGAGAAGACTTGACTTTAGAATTCAGTAGGGTTTATTCTACAAATCTTAGATCAATGCCAATGATACAAGTTTTATGAATTCTCATTAAAAATACAAGTCAGTATAAAGATTCCAATAGTAATATAATGCATGATGATTCTGTTTCAAAACTTAAGGAATGAATCTGGGATTTGGACCATGCTACAGAGAAGGGGAACGCATGTAGAAGAAAGAATATTCAGTTTACCTCCCTTGCTTCAGGAGGGGCCTGTGCCTTATTGCCACAATACCTGAAAAAGCAGTATGAGTGCATAGCAGCCTCGCCTGTGCAGTCTCTAGGCAAAACTGGTGAATTCACTACCTTCCTGCTCTCCCCCCACCCCTGCAGTTCTAGTAATTAAGATGCATTTTGATAGCCTGATATCACACCAATAACTTAAAGCTACAGCAATGCTATCCCCCATCACGACTGCAAACAGCAGTCTTCTGAACCGTAACATTATCTTGTGATGCACTGAAACTTTCTGCACTGTGCAAGTGTTTTATTCAGTGTTCCAGGAATGCTAAATACTGACTCAAATCAGAGGTGAATTATTTCTGAATACAGAACTCCTGTCTGATTTTAAAGTGAAATAATTATTGCAAAGCCTCAGTGCAGCTGGATATTCTCATCTTGTTTGTAGCTTCAGGCTGAGTTAGAATACAAATCAGATATTTTTTGTGCTCTTCTGATAATGATGAAATCAATGACAGCTTTCACTATATAGCTGAAATTTGGCCATAGAATTTCTAGATCAAATGCTTTGGAATAGGGGGGATCAAAACTACCCTTTCTTTCTGGGAACTGCCTTCACTTTTAAGAGTATTAGGCTTAATAAAGCCATACTCTAAGCCTAGATCTAACACAAACGAGCTACCGCAAGAGGTAACCTTGACAAGATGTACACCTCTTCCCCCTCATGCATCCATTTATTCCCAATGACGCTTTGCCAAAACTGTGCCAAAAAAAAATAGTGTCCCTCTTGCAGAGCCATTGCTTCTTGTAGCAAACCACGTTACATCACAGAGCAGGTATCATGCATCTATCTGCAGAAGCAGACCAGGAAACTGGGCTTAACAATATGCATACACTTCCAGACAGAATTTGGTGCAGACAGTGACATTTAACTGAAACTCAGCTTTTATCAAAATAGTAGCATAATACAAAAATCCAAGAACACCAGAAACAAGGAAGCTGCTGCCTTCCATGCACCGGTTAAAGAAAAGCCCCTCTTGCATAAATGGAGCGGCAGCACAGAACAAGCACAGACTTGGCTATACAAGTACATCTGTGACAATCCTCCACTTGACATCGTACTGTAATGCTTAAACATCATCCCAGTGATGGCAGAACCCGGTATTAAGTCATCATGCAAGCTAGTGGAGATTTCTTCTGTCTTACTCTGCTGTGCTTGCTTTAAATAAGTATTGTCATTTTGATTTGTCTTTGAAAATGCATCTTATACTCTAACAGTCGCATTTAGTTAGAAATAAAAGAAAAAGAATTCAGTAGCCTGTACTGAGCCTTAACACAGCCAGGATGACAAAGAATACAAGAATGTCATTGAACTGCATATATTATAGAAAACAGGTTTACTTTGCATTTGAGTCACGCTTAAATACAAGACAGGTTGGTCTGAAATGGTGAACTGGTTCTATTTGGAACAAAGTATGGCACAGATTCCCAATGTTTATGGACATTTTGACAATAACGTATTTCTCTTTGCAATGATTATCAATTCGCCAAAAATAGTGTAACAGTCAAATGGGGAGAGTGAAGGAAAACAGGTTTAGGAGAAGAAATTAAAAACAAGAAGTCTAATGATTGAAAATAAGCGAGTTTTGTAAGAAACTTTATTTAATTTTGTTTAAAAAAAAAAAGTATTCTCTCCTCAGAACAAATGCCACCTCAAAAAAAACAAAAGACTGCAGTAGCACACACTTGCACTCAGAGGAAAACATGCAAAACAGATGGCTGAAAAAGTTCTGCATAAAAATCCAAGATCTCAGGTGAGAGTTTGTCCCCGTCCCCTTAGGGACCCCAGATCATGAACAGCTTTCAGTGCAATGTCTCTTGCGTCCAATTTGGGGGTGGGGTGGAAACATGGCAGTAGCTCATCTTTGGACAGCTACGCACTCCTGGATGGCTGAAGTAAAACCAGTTTCAGCTCTCCTTTAAAATAGCACTGTTAAATGGTTGTGGAAGATACAAAGAATTCAACAAAATGCCAGAATCCAGTGAAAACATTTTGATTTCTACCCTGTGCCATACATATATTAAAAAAAAAAATAGACAAAAAGAGATTTTATTAATACGCCCTCTTTAAATTTTTTATTTCTGAAAGCAGCTCTTAATGCAAATCAAAAGCAGTTCCTGAGTAACTGCGGTAAACAGTGTCTTTTAAATAGTTCTGCTCCTCAGCTCTTCTGTTTTGGTTCGTTCTTGTTCTTCTCCCTAGTTTTCAAGTTTAATCTCAGTTCTTTTTTTCAAAAAATGTGCAAGTTCAGTTAGCATCATTTCCAGAAGTCCATGGGTTGCAGGTCTTCTGCAACAACTGTAAGATCTGCACATGTGCTAGGTTGTACTCCTATCCCTATTGCGGATTTTTGTTCTCAAACCTGTACAGCATGCACTCTCACGTCTTCTTCAGCATACGCCGGGACTGCCATGTATGGAACTTATTGTAGGCTGTCTGCAGCATCTCTTCTATATGACTTACCAACTGAAAGATTAAGAGGGAAAAGGAAGTAAATGTCACAGCTAATGGAGAACAGATCACCCTCCCTTTGATCAAACACACTCGGTTGGATTATTCCCTTCATTGACTACAAGTAATTTCACTAAGATCAAGGAGATATGCCAGATTGAGAAAGGACTCTGAAGCTTCTACTGTGAATGTCTCTGTAGAGGGAGTAATTCACATAGTGATTAAGCTGTGAAGGCCCAGGGAAATGACACTTGGTTGTGCTGTTTTCCACTATTTAGTCTATGACCACTTTCAATCTGGTATGGTGGGAGACTGTTTTGAAGTAGCTGAACTCCTAAGTCATGACAGAAGTAGGAAATAAAACATGACTTCTGCTGGGTAATCTATAATGCAGCAGAGTGTAGAAAGGGAGAGCTGGAGAAGAATAGGTAACTATGTATCTAATTTCCCGCTAAACAGATAAACTTATGATGACACAGAGTAAGCAGCAAACAAAGCTACCATCCTTTGATAATTATGTTTCATGTTATTAACATGCATCGTTGTAGTCAAGAGTATTTTTCCCTTACATTTGTGCTTAAATACTGTCTCCGAATCTTTTCTTGGAATGGGCAGAGCTTTGTAAGCTGAAATCTTTCCAAGTTGCTCCTCATTTTCACAACCTGAAAGACAGGAAGAACCAATACTGTAATCATTTGTACAAAACACTTTGTAATTAACTCTGGGGGAATACTTGAAATATGTTTGGTTCAAGGAAGGGAAATTCCTAAATCATCTGTCTCTAACTTAAAAATTAAGCGCATATTTTTGAGGCAAGTGTAGTGTGTCTGAAAATGCAGCATGGCAATGTCATCATTATTACTTTGTCAGCAAGTAACAGATGTTAACAAAAATATCCTTTTTGCTTTAAGCAAAGGCTATACTATGAGTTTTATCAGTCACATTTTGCAGCAAAAAAATCTAAGATGCCTGACATTGTGTGATACACGTGAGGTCAGAGGCTGACAACAGCAACAGAGAAATGCTAACAACAATCATGACAGTAGCCTGGTCATAGACAGACATCATCCCTTCATGAAGGCAGCTCTGTTCCTAAAAACAGTATGTTTAGAAGCTCAGTAGCAATGGATAGAAGGATAAAGAAGATTTCATGGAAGCTATTAAACTATCTAAGGCAGTTACACCTTAGAGCAGAAGGGTGGCTGTCGTTTGTGTTTAAAGCTGGTAGTGTTAAATGTGTGGCTGGAATACAGCTGACTGTTATGTTAGAAGCTAGTGAACAGCCAATGTTCCTACTGGGGGTTAAGAGGCACACAGGGCTATGGATGGTTGTAGCCAATAACACCAGCAGAACTGCCAAAAAATGTAATGTTTTATACTGTTTTGTGACCTTCATCTAAGGATAAGTGCTCACTTAATGCATGTGTATCAGCTCTATGTTTCAACTTAATGTCATGCATCTTAAACAATGATCTGGCCATATCATAACCAGTCACGTGAGGAAGCCTTACCTTTTCTTCTAGGAATGGCGTGTTAACAGGAAAGCAGGACCAGAAGTGTCTTAGCAGCTCCCCTACTGCCACATACAAATGTTTTAGTTCAGACTGAATGTCATTTGGCACCATCTCTGCAACAGGAAAAAAGGGTTTTTCATATCACTCAAAACTGTGATACATAAAATGAGAACGTAAGGCTAATGAAGGAGGGATGTAATACACATTTCTTATTAGAATTACAGAAAGGCTGGCTGGGAGGAGACTCTGAGGCACTTCACACCTGAAGGAGGTGTGCCAGCTGTATTAGATCAAGTCAGCTCTTATTTATGGCTTGTGTGTGTGGAAGCTTGTATGTTACTCAGGCAAAGGATGGACATCATGCTTCAATCCAGAATTAGAAAGTAAGTGAGGCAGTACTAACTGTTCTATTCTATACTGTTCTATTCTATACTGTCTAGTACTAAATGGGTTGTACAGGAGATAATGCAAGCTTGTGTAATTCTTTTCCCTCTCTCATTGACAAGAAAGAATGAGAAAACAATGACAGTTATCAGATAGTTGCTTGTTCCTTTATGTGCTCTATCTTTCAAACAGTGTCTTAAAGTTAAAGTAAGAATGGTTACATGGTTCAAAAACAGGGATGGCACCACAACCCCAAAACAAAACCCACAAACAATCACTGAGAATGACAGGAGCCTGAACAGTCCTAAAGAAACTCTAGGATGAGGCTGTTAGAAGAAAAGATGGTCTGGGTTGAAGGAGATTGTCAGCTGGGGAGGGTAAGAAAGCTTTGTTACTGCTTGATGGACTTCATTTATTACTACTAGGAGTGCACAGTTTTTCTGCTGTCCTTCAGATCAAGTACAAAACATAAACAGGGAAACTGTTCTAAACCCTGCCTTGTGAGAGCAGAAACTCATCTACTGTGAGATGAAAGGGAAAGGAACTCAAGGTGGCATAAATGTGACAGCGGGGGATGCAGTAGTTGGATGGAGATGGGAGGAGGGTGAGTTGCTTGTTTGCCCTTGCAGTCCACAGACAGATCCTTTCAGCAAACTGCAGATTCTCATTCAGGTTGCAAAAAATAAGTTCCACTAGTTCAAAACTCTTATCTACAGTACAATTCCTTAGAGTTTTCCCAAAGTATATCTTGAAAATCATCTGTACAAGGAGTTGGGATTGGGTGCATCCTTTCTCACTCGCTCTGTGATGTTCTGTCACCCACTTGCCACAGCACAGTTTTAGTCAGTGCTGCCTCTTAGCTGGGCTTAGTTTTTGCTTTGCTTTTGTTTCTGTAACCAGTTATGTGTTTCCAAAATTACGTGTAACAATCTAAGAGGGATATGAAACAGCAAACTGCTGTGTAATGTAATAATAAGTGATTGAAGTATTGTGTATCTCAAATCCTTACGGTTTATGGCTTGCTGTGTTCCACCCTGCATAAGTGCTCCTCCAGGTGACAGGACTGCAATAGTGCTAGTAGCATCACCGCTTGAAAGAACCTGAAAGCAAAGAGGGAACAAATTTTTGCAGCAATGCCTTAAAAATAAATCATAGGTGAGCTCTAACAGTGGAGATGCAATTGGGAACATACAATGGAAGTTCTGATGATGAGCTTCCTAGTCTGCAGAATTAAATGCAAGCACTCCCTGTTTTTTCAGTGAAAGCTCCCCAATTAATTACCTTTACCTACTATGTGAACTGGCTGTGCAAAATGAGATGAAGTTGATCATTACAATACAGACATGCAACACATAATTGTGGCTGCTTTTCTTAGGGCCAAAAGTGGGTTTACAAAGAGGGGAAGTTCAGTTACTGGCAGGTGAGGATCAGCTGGTGGCTCTGCTGCCCTCAAGTTGCCAGAAAGAGTGCAGCCCAATGAAAAGCAGGTCCTGCACTTGAATGCATTCTGAGACAAAGACCCATTTAGTTATAAACCCACATACAATGACTTAAGACCATTACCTCCTCAAGTTCAGAGGGTGGGATCAGTAATGTTTACCAGTACTTCAAGTAAGCTGTCCTGTGTGTGTGTGTATGTATGTATATGTATATGTATATATATATATATATATATATATATATATATATATTTTCCACCACTACTTCAAAAGAACATGGTAACAATAGAATATAACTGAATATCAGAAATGCTTCAATTTTCTTTTTCAATTTTTTTTTTCCATGCTTAGATCTTAAACACAATATTTGAAAAGGTACCACCTGAAGCTGTAAAATAAGCTTAACATTAAACTATTGGAGATAACTAAGTTTACCCTGAACAATTTAAACTCCAGTAGGCAGAGTGTACAGAAATAAAATGCTAACATCAAGAAGGGAATTTCTGGAAAATTCTTACATACCTGAGTTAGATTGGGTACATATGCTTCCATTTCTTGCCTAATACTATGAAAAGAATTAATTATATCCTGACTGGTTGCATATTGCTGTGATTGAATTGGAGTTGGACCATGATAATACCTGTGAGGTGAGATAAGGAGAAAAGTATATTGACAGGAGTGTTGGTAAAATGGACACCGAATTCAGTGGACAGTAGAAATATTTCTAATTTGGGATGCTTTGCTACTGCTGACATTGCTACCTAAATCCTATTTACTGACATTAAAAGTAAAACGCAGTGCCATGTGGGAAGAGAGAAGGGTAAGGCAGCAAAAGAGGCAGCAGTTTCTATCACTGAATTTGCAAGCAAGCTCATGAAAAACTCTGCCATCCACTGTGCTCAGTTTTGGGAACATCAGTGTAGCAGAGGACTTTGCACCAATGTGAACCTCAGAGAAAGGAAGTTGCATGCATGTTTTAACTGATTGTCTTTCCTGTGGCATCTGTCTTTCTCTATGATTCTCAAGCTTAGCGGTCTAGAAAACAATTACTACAACAGCAACAAACCAGTGACCAGCTCAAACTATCCCAGTGCTGCTTGTTTTGCTTGGAATTGTAAATGCACACACCACGTTCATTTTTCTTCTACGAGCTGCAGCAAAGTGCTGAACTATGGCAGTCTCTTAAGACTTGCATAGGAATTACATGTCAGAGCCTTCCCAGCAGGTTTATATAAACTTGCTGAAAATCAAAATGAAATCAAAATACTAATTTAAATGAGAAGTGCTTGGCTGAGTATAGCACAGTGCGAACTACATCTCCTGATTCTCTTCAGGCTGTGATGAGAGACTTGCGATATCAAAGATACTGAATTAGGCAGCATCTCTTGTTAACTTACCTGTCAGATTTCTTTAAATTTAGTGCAATAGTTTTAGTGCTATTATTCGTTGCTAAATCTTCATATTCAATGGATTCCTGTAGTTTCACCTAAAATAAGCCAAAGAATTGTAGACGTTACTAATAACACAATTTGATGCGTTTAGTGTTATTTTTCTTCTCACTTCCCTGTTTTGTTTTTTTTTTTTTGAATGAAAGGTTTAGACACACCTTAATGAAACAAAATTGCCTGGAACAGTTTGTATCTACCCTCTTGAGGGAGGTACGACCAATGTTGTTTAGCATGTACAGTTTTTTTCTGCTATACATAGACCATTCTTTGTTCTCTCTACTTAAGTTATTTACCTCTATGTAAACAGAAATAGTAATGATTTAATTGCTGAAGTCCAGGAGTATAGGACTGACACAGCAATAATTATCCAAGCTGTTTGGTGACAGCAGAGTTAGAGCCTTAGTGGTGAGAGGTAACAGGACAGCACCAATGGACTTCAAAGAACAAGAAACCTACCTTTGGAGTTTCCTACTGTTATGCTCGTTTCTCATTCCTCTCATCACACTTGTTCCAGGGCTGGCATGTTTATCCTTCAGTAAAAACTAACTTTCTTGAAAGTCAAAGCTGTTGACTTCTTCAACATTTAACAACATGTGTTGTATGCTCTTTCTTAGCAATGTATAAAGGCTTTCTTAGCAATACATAAAGTCTTTAAGTCAACCTATTTTAACCGTCAATTCTTGCAAGGAGTATTCAATCTTTGCAGCAATTACAGTACTATCTGTCCACTTTATGAGCTGCTGTGGTCGCTCTAAAACAGGCTGGTGCTCTATGTCAGTGCACCAGGCATCACTGCTCTTTGTTTAAACTTCCTCCAGCTTCTACCCCTAAGGTGAAGACTGCCATGTGTCTGTTCAATCATTCTCTGTACAAAGGTATACTTGATAGGTTAATATTGACTCTCCAGCACCCATACTCCTTTCAGATGGATCTTCCCTAGAACTGTTCAGGCAAACAGCAAAAATACAACTGCACAGTACGGAGAAAAAAATACTTATGTCTAATCAGAATCACACTGGAAACTTCTGCTTTCAGGGGGCCCTGCTAAACAGATCAACAGAACAATACTTAAAGGTATAGTTTGTGTGCTAACAGATGTCCTTGTTCTCAAGGCTTCTCACTGGCCCTTAGTTATTTAGCATAGAATTATATAGAGTAACAAGTATTGGTTTAGGTGCTTCTTAAAACACATAATAAACCTTCAGTAATGCTTTAAGAGACAACATCCAAATTCTTCCAACTAGAATGGCATCAGCTAACTTTATACCTTTTTCATTGGTGGTTGAAAGAAATCTGAATCCCTGGAGTTTCCATCCGTACTGCTGGTCTCACTGTAATGGTCATTTTGTGCTTCTCTTAAAATAGAGAAACAGCATTAAGAAGAATTCACCTCACAGGAAATTTAAGACACAAGCTAGAGACAAAGTAAATTTATGTTTCAAAAATACTCATACGGTACATCTGCTTCCCCCCCTTGTGTCTTCACTGGAAGAAGTTTATGTAGATAAACGGAACCAACAACTCAAATAATGCTTTGTCCAGGAGGAAGCTCAGCAGCAGGGAAGGGTATTTCTCCTTGCTGCAGAAATAGTGGTGTGACAACAGTGGAAGTGGGAGACAGCAAAATTGTGAAAATCAAATGATTTGCATCATTATGCCTATGTTATGCCTATGACATACTAGCAAGGCTATAGAAGCTCTGAGAATCTGCTGTTTCAGAATAACTATTACTGATTTTTCTCTCCAAACTGAGAAGTAGAGACATGTATTATTCAGAAGAGATTATCTGAGATCCACTGTTCAATTTGGAAAAGATGAGAATGGTATCAGGGAGCTCAGCTATGCAGTAGAAAGTATTTAAGATCTCTCACCTGTAAGGACTGTAGGACTTGGATACAGTGTTAATCTATTTAGGTGGTTGTCTGGGAACAAGCTGTACAACAGACCTTACATCAAACCCAATTCATGCTCCCCCCC
Source organism: Coturnix japonica (assembly GCF_054131305.1). NCBI lineage: Eukaryota > Metazoa > Chordata > Aves > Galliformes > Phasianidae > Coturnix > Coturnix japonica. The sequence goes on along the minus strand of NC_140667.1, from coordinate 18,961,278 downwards.
CCCCCACCCCCCCCCCTTTTTTTTTTTTTTTTAAAGAAGCTTTACCTGTAGATTTGACTTTAAATATATATAACCAGACAAGACACTTTTTTGGTCATTGCCTTAATTTCAGTTGGGATAGAAGTGTTCAGACTGTCTGGGATGACACTGCATTTTTGGTTCTAGAACAAAAACAATGCTGGTAACACAATGATGTTTATAGCTGCTACTAAGCAGTGTTGTAGAGCCAAGGCCATTCTCAGCAATGAGCCTAAAGAGCTGGGAGGAAACAATTAGGACAGCTGACTTAAACTGCCCCAAGGAATATTCTATACCTTACAATATCATGTGGAAGGAGTTTTGAAGGGGGTGGGAATTCATCTGCCTCTCTTCTGCTGCTGTTCAGGGGACTAAGGTGGGCGTCAGTTTGGGGGTGGTGAGCAATTGCTTGTGTACCACTAGTTGTATACGTGTGTGTGTGTGTGTATTCATAACTATTTCCCTCAACTCCAAGTAAATAGCTTTATCTCAGCCCATGGGTTCTATTTTTTTTTCCTGATTCTGTCTCCTATGCCACTGGGAAAGAGGAAAGTGAACAGACAAATGCATGGTGCTCAGCCACCTGCTGAGTTAAACCACAGCAGTTAGTCAGAGACAGGATGTTGCCCTAGGTAAACTTTTAATGTGATCCATGCATATCACATTCATGTTTATGCTTCCTCATTTGCCTTCTCCCATGCAACCCACTATAGGAAGCCACAGCAGATCCACTCCTGGAAGGTGGCAGGCGGAGCCCCTGAACCAGATCTCCCCTTTGATGCAGCCTTCAGCAGGGATAGAGAAGAGAGGCAGAATCATCCTTTCTATTTTCTATGTATGAATGGTAGGAGAGCAACTCAGCTAACAATAGCATCTGTCATATGAGGCAGATCAGAAGAACTTTATAAAAAGTAAAATAGAACCTAATGGTACTTTTCTTTCCAGAACATAGTAGTTCATTCATAGAAATTGCAGGAAAGGACTGAATGAATAACAGCAGATGTATTTTCCTTCTGGAAGTTCTTTAATTTGTTAAAAATATTTAACTTTTAGACAACATTGAAACTTACTGTTTTCTGAGGCCAGCTGCAAGGACCATGGCACTATGATGATTAAAGCGTTTTATAATGGCGGCATTGCTACTTTCTCTAGCAGATTTTGAGGCATTTGATGTAGAGGCCACAGGAGCAACACCATAGCCCTATAAAGAGAACAACACCAGTTACCTCCTCCTCGTGAACCAAAAGGACCATTCTGTGTTTTCCATTGAGTCAGCCCACAGACTTAGTGTCAGGAAGATGTGATAGCACTGGGAATTCAGGAAACCTCAAGCCTTAATGCTGGCAATACTCCCTAATTACCAAGTGGCTGAAAGCAATTCACTTTAATCTATACTCAGTTTCATGCTTGCAATTAACCTGCCTCAAATGCAAAATATCGCAGTTTGCACAGCAAACATGCACATTCTTAACCCCTGTTCCACTTTTGGATTGATAGCTTTGTGCAACCCAAAAAAACCAAAAACAAACTTTTGAAACAAAGCGTTATTGTTAATTATAACTGAAAGGTTTAATTAAGTCAGCTGCAGGAAAACTGCATCCTTAAATATTTCATATTGTGGTACATTATTTATAAAAATGGTTTTAGTTTATACCTAAGAGTAGGTAACTTCACACTGAGCTATTTTTGACAAAATACAATAATTAAATCTAGATAAAATTCTATACAGCATGCATAAAATTAAGCAGAATCCAACAGCAATGCTCAAAGTAAGGAGAAAGGCTAAAACTTTTTTTTTCCTGTTTTGTGACCATGGGTTCTGAAAGTTGGGAAGAAGCCAGACAGAATCTGCTGTAACTGGGGGGTGGTGTGGGGTGGAAAGCCATACACAGTGGAAGGAACTCATTTAGAAAAGTGAGAGGTCCTGCAGCACACCCAGCACATTAACACAGGTGGTTGGGCACAGGCTTCAGTTCCTCACAGACGTATGGCTGTGTAAATGTGGAGTACTCAACATGTGCAGCAACCTTCTAAGTGCTGTGTTTTAGAAATAGTATGTGTGGTAATTTGAACAGGAAGGAGAAGGACCCAGTTTTCCCTTAAATTTGTTGTTGCCAACTACTTACTTCATCTAATGATCTGTCTTCCAAAGCTGTTAAATCTATCATAGGGTTTTTCACTCCTTGAGACACCATTGCTTTTAACCCTGTATGAGAGCAGTAGGAAAAAAAACACGTGTGGGATTATTATATTTAACATTTAAAAATCAACATTCTCAAATATCACTGATTAGATCTTTCAACCCGTTAAAGTTCCCTTGAAAATAAGTAATAAACTTGAAAAAAATATTGTTAGAGATCAGCCTTCTAATTACAGCAGCTTTCATCAACTTCTGCTCATTGCTATACTCTGTTCTGTATTAACATTGAGGATGCTTTTAGTATTAGTTGGTAGTAGAAACTGGGAAGCCTGACGTTTTTCTTTAAACTCTGTCACCGTATTACTGGATCACTTTGGGTAGAAGTAACTGTAGTTATCATAGTAACTTCTGATAGGTTTTCCTTGTGAAGGGTTGTGGGTTCCTAATAGAACCCATATCCTGTCAGAATTCTAACACATACTAAGGAATGGCATTAAGTGATCTTACTTCTTCATATGTCTGGAAGATTAAAAAAACATACAGATTAAATATCATCTGAGTTAAGTTTCCATTAAAAAGGTGGACAGGATAGGGATGTCAACTCCTCTGGAAAATATGGGATGGGATCCATGTTTTTCTGTTGCTAAACATTCAATTTGTTATAAAAGCTGCACCTGCTGTAAGTTGTGCACAACCACAAAATAAAGGTTTATGTAAACCAATTTATTCCATAGCAACTGATAGCAGAGCATAATTAAACTGTCATGATGGTAAATTATTAGAATTTATCACTAATTTATTGTTGCATGAGTTGTGATAAAGGGTATTTCTTGTACTAGCACATCCCCATTTATTCCAAGGAATGCATTTGCAGTCAGGTTAAGAACAGCAAAGCTACAGACAATTTCCGGTGACAGTCTCCGCCTCTTGCTTTAACAAGATGTCCGATATATGGACATAAGAAAATGCAGACTTCAGCTTTGCAAGGTGTTCTGGCTGTTCCTCTTGTGCTGTGCTCTGTAAGATTGCTAACAGCCTATTGCGGCAACCAAGTCACAAAGCTTACCTTTCTCATCCAGTTTGGCACATTCGGCAAAGAGATCTTTTGAGCCTGTATTGAGCCTGTCCCGATGGAAATAGTGAGACTGAAAAAATCGTGTCCAGAATTCCCTTTCTGTCATGTTATGTGGAACATTTTCTGCATATTTCATTTTCACTGTGAACAAACAAGTAATGATTACAAAGTGTTCTGCAAATCTTAATACAGCATTTTATATTAGTATTTTCTTACTTGCTTCCTAGCTTTCTGTCTGATGCTATTGTCATTCATGCCAGTTAAGTGTAAGGGAATGCACAGGTTAAACACCAGTTAATGGATACTCTTCTATGCTCTGCAATGCTACCTAATGCTCTGAAAAGAAATGCACATCACAGAGATTTGAATACTCTAAATTGCACTCACACAGGAAGTCTCACTTGACAGAATTCTAGTTTTTCTCAAAATGGATCCAGCATTTGTAACCTACTGCCCAAACGAACCAGTGTCAGTGTTCAGTGTAGTGCAAGGGAAGGAAGGAAATCACTCTTCCCCTCTGAGAAATTGAAATACTCAGTAGATTATCAAGGGAGCCAAATCTCTGCTTACAATTGAAAAGGAAAAAAGTAGGTGGAGCAAATTAAAACACTTTTGAAATGAAAACTCAATTTCATTAGTTGAAACAAGGAATGATTGGATGTTGTGTTGAGGGACACGGTTAAGTGGGAGCTATTGGCAATAGGTGAACGGTTGGACTGGATGATCTTGTAGGTCTTTTCCAACCTTGGTGATTCTATGATTCTAACACGTATTAGCACATGCTTCTTCCCATCCCTCCTCATGTTACAGAAAATTCATAGGGAAAAATCATCCAAGAGACTGAAGCCTCAGTCCTGTATACTTCAAGGCTTTGACTTCCTGCAGTAAAATGGTAGTAAATAAATCTGACATGAATGTAAAGCAATGCACTACTCTTACCTGCAGGATAAGTTCGAAATATGGATTCAATGATATCTGAAGTCAAATTGTACCTCAGACCATTGCAGCCATCTGTTTGAGGTCGTACATCAGCCTAAGAAAAAGCAAACAGGGAGGAGAAACAGCTTCAGTCTGAATATCTTCTGGAAAGGGAGAAGGAAAAGAAAATACTGCCATCCTGCAGTCTAATTCTGCTGTAGATAAATAATCTTCTTCCTACAATAATCCATTGCATATTTGATCATAAATAGATATTTACGAGACACAAAACAAAAGAGCGTGCATTGATTACTTTATTATACTTACTACCTAAGGCATGATTCAAGGAGACTAAATTTTAAAGATGAAAGCAGAAACAATCAAGAGGAGTAGTTCATTTAATATATCCAAGTAAAAATAGCTATATGTACTGTGTATGCCTAATCTTTTGGTGTTTACTCAACAACTCATCTGGTGAAGAATCAATAACAGTTTATGGCTGTTACTCCTTTTCTTATATATGAGAGGCATCTCAGTACAAATGATAAATAACAGTGAACTTAAAAACTGCCTTAGCTAAAACCTGCAAGTTAAGAGTTCTGTCTTTAGGAATTTCTGGAGCAAGTAAGCACAGTCACATTCTCTGTAACAAGAGAAAGCAGGTGCCTACATATTCTGGCTTTCTTTTTTTTCAGTACACTTAAATTCCTGTGTATTTAGGGGAGAAAAGTGAGTGTATAGTAGGTACGTCAGAAAATAATTCCCATCTCCTCCTTCCTACTCAAACCTCTGCTGTGTGCACAAGTCATTACAAAGACAGAAATGGGATTTCTGTTAACAAGTCATCATCTGTATGAGTTTTGTTGCAAGTGTAAAAACATGGATCTGTGGGAGGAATCTGAAGACTGTACCTGGATTATTACGTCTTAGGTTGCACTGTGATTCTACATGGGGTAATGTAACTGGGCGTTTGGGAAAGAGATGGAACAAGCTTTCAGATGTACAGGTTGGGCCTTCGAGCAGCTGAAAGCTGGTTAAACAAAACCATAACTATAGGGAAAGAATAAGACTGTTTGTGTGGGACTCTTTGCAGCTTCACTTATGCAGGTGGACATTACGAGAGATGCTTTTTAATTAATTGCATTAATTCACTAATCTAATGACGGAATCTGCCTTTTTTTCCTATTACGTGGAAGATGGAACAGCAGTTTATGCAGCGTCTGTGTGTTGCATCTTTAAGTTAAATTTGAGCAACCTAAATCAATACAGTTTTGGGTTTGAAGATTTACACGATACCTTTACTTTTTTTCCTCCTTGATGCTTGCAATAGTCTAAGAGGCAGAGAAATATTAAACTGAGGTACCAGGAAAGAAAAACATTCAAGTATATGGGAATAAAGTACAGGAGCAGAACTCTCACTTCCCCAGTCTGTTTGTTCTAAAATGCTTTTGATGAGAGGTTCAACATACCAGAAATGCTGCAGAGATGCCCACATCCTGCTTACTAGGTGCTGCAGAATTATCCCCTGCATTCAGGCTTAAACGGTTGGCCCAGAATTCTTCAGCACTGATTACTTGGCTCACAACAAGGTCTTTATAGAGCTGAAACAAAACAGGATCTTCTTGCAGCATTCTGGTAAAAGAACGTATTGAATAGAATTGAAATGCTGCAGGATAAATCACTAGGATTTCCATAGCTAATATGAGTTCACAACAGGAACAGAAACTAACTTTTCTTTCAAAAATGCCATGTTTCTTAACAAGACTGTGTAAACAACCAACCTCAATAATGATATTTGTCCCAAAAGAATGAAGAAAGTGCTCAAAGTCTTTCAGGAGTAGCATGAAATGCTAGAAAAAGTATCGCCTAAGAAAGCATTAATGTGGGATTCATGTCTTGTCCTTAAATATTGTGTGAAGCACGTGTCTTTGCATGCCCTAGGCTGGAGTCTTCTGAACTGCAAAAGCAAAATTAATTTTCCTGAACTTTCATAACAAAGGTGGTATGGTAGAAAAAGGAGATTGGGGCACTACCCAATTCTTGATCAAAATCTTAACGTTTGGTGCCTGCAGTTCTCTATTCTAGTGCAAGAATGCAGATTACAAAGTACGCATGAAATAAGGTACCTTAAGATGCACGCTACTGTGAGGTTTTTTGTTCATTAACGTTTCTGTTGGTGACATCGCTTAACTTACATGTGCAGCACAAGTTGCTGCCTCCATCCACTAGGGGATAATGTTTACAAAAGCTCCAATCCAGATCACCAGTATCACCCTTACTGTCCAAAATGTAAACAATGTACGGCCCAGAAACTTCAGCTGATCCATATTCTTTTCACATAGCTGTATAGCCAGTGTGAAGCTCAGCAGGTTATTTACTGAGACACGTGTGGACAGTTAGCCAAAAATCTCAAAAAGCTTAAGCATGTTCCTCAGGATGTTCATTGCAAACAAAGAAAACACCACAGAGGAATTTTATGAGTGCATACTATGTAGACATGGGGAGAATGGGGATAAATTATAGTTTGGACTGAAGTCTGCAGCTGTTCTGAGGGTGAAGTAGGATGAGACAGAAGTGGTAACTTTCTAGGATGAGACATTCCTCATGTGTTTTCACACCATGTTATTCTTCCTATTCAATTTTTCTTCTTACAAACATGGGTTAGTGACAATGACTACAGGTTAGAGCAGCAAGCAGTAGTCTGTTAAATATGAAATAGCTCATTAGATGATAAGTTTGCATTCACACCTCACCCCCTGCTATTAATAAATGGGGAAAGTGCCACAGGGAGCTGGGATTCGGTTCCCTTCCAGAATAGTTTTTTTTTGGGCCACATCTGTTCCAAACTAAGCAGTGAAGTCGTATTATTGGATTTGGACTTTAATTGTCAGACTGTGTACAGAGACTTTGCCTCTTCTGCTTCCACTTTCCTATAACTAGAAAAGCTTTTAATGCCAAAAGATAAAATACTATAAAGCTCCATTTAGGGGTGCAAGGGTTCAGAGCTAAGTCTGTACAACTACTCACTATTTTCACTGTCAGAGAATAGGAAGGAGCTATAAAGAAACTATACAGTAATAGTGCCAAAGCAGTGTGCACTGCTGTGGATGCTAGCTGTCCCTGCAGTACTGAAAACAGCTCATCTCATATCTGTCAGAGCTACTATATAAGGGCTCTTGCCTGTGTAAAGATTTCCCTTTGTGAAGATCTGATCTGCCTGGTGAAGTAACGTTCCTATTTTCAAGAAAAAAAAATCCAAAACATTTTACTTAGATAAGTCAGTTCAAAGCTCTGAAAATGGAAGCCAGCAGGTGGAGGATTCACATGAGATGCCAGTGAAACTCATCTGGAGAGGCAGAGAGAAGTATGCCCCATGCTCACAAGGACCAGTTTAAAGTGAGCATTTCAAAAGATATCTTAAAAGCCCTTTAGGGAAAATGACTTAATTCCTGAAACTTTTTTCATCAAATTTATTTTAGAATAAACATCCTGTATATATTTATTATATGCTGAATAATAAACTAGGCTGCATATCAAGCGAGATGCGTGAAACAAAACCAAAACAAAAAAACCCGACAATTCAGTGTAGTCTGCAACATACCAGGATAGAAGATTTGTCTGGGCAGGCAGGGAGGAAGGAGCAATAGGGGTACGTGAAGGGGGGGAGGGTGGCAGGAAGATGGAAACTTCAGGAGAGAAAGTAAAAGTATTTAAGTGCTTGCAGCTTTTTAAACTGGTCAGTATGTACTCAGGAATGCTGAAGAGACAGACTGCCACTTGGGTGCTTTCATCTCATACCCACAGGTATGAAAGGCTGAGTAGTTGCCTTCACACCTTGGGAATGTGCCACTGAGAATGCAGGGACAGTCTCAACATGTTACACTTATATAAACCCTGAGGATTGAAACTGAAAGTGGAAAGTTTTCACAAATGTAATGTCACTAATAATGCTGCAATACAACATTACAACTGTTGGCAGAAACACGCTATAGTTAAGTAAGTACTATGGAGTAAGAAAAGCAGCTTTCAGATCGCCTTTACCTGTTCTTCTCCTCAAGTTCTTTATTAGCTTTCCTCTTGAATTTGGGCAACAGTTGTTGAAGAAGATCCTTTACTGCATCTCGCTCCTTCACTGCTGTGCTTTCGTTGGAGAAGTGAAAGTTGGTTGTGTCCCCTGCATGCAATACTAGCTGAAGCTGAATTTTAGCTTTACCTTCTGGACTGATTTTCTGGCCTAGATTGCACAGAGAGTATTAATTAGCAACAGACAGCAAGCTTATACTGGAAAGTCTCTTCCCTAGAGTATTTGGTTATAAGCAAGTATCCACATCTTCCAATTAAACATCATTACTCTGCGTGTGAACTCCAGCCACGCAAATAGAACATCATTTTCCCCTTAAATTAGTCTGACTGCTGCACAGTCAGCCCAAAATACAAGACACTGCCACCAGCAGCCCATTGCTCAGTATCCTTCCACCACACCTTAGGAGCATAGATTCATCTTTGCATTCTCTATGTTCTCTGCTGGCAAACCAGTCACCTGGAGGCTTCAAGCTGGTACAAGTCCAGGCTGATGCTGAGAAGTGACAGTCTCATGTCCCCTCTCCACCTCTCTTATACTGGTGTTAATGTTTGTACAGTAACCAAAACCAAGGAAGCGATCCAATGAGAAGCATCCCCTTTTGTTTTTCCAGCTGGATCAGTTTCCTCAGAAGAGTAGTAGTAAGAAAGCAAATGCAGGTGGGGTAATAGGCCGCTGACGGCAGAAGCATGCTGGTTTCAAGTGGTGTGCTAAGCACAGTTAGCCACAGGTATTCCTAAAAGGTGATCCCAATGCCTCCAAGGTGCTGCTGCACCCTAATGACTCATAAGGAAAACTCAACTTCCGCTTCCTTTTCTGTAACTAGAGGGAGAAGAGGCCAGAACAGCTGTGCTGATGGATCGCAAACAACTGCACTTGTGGACAGTTCTGCTACACTGACTTCAACAAAGCACTGCAAACAGCACTGACCTAACTTCCAATCTTGTGCTCTTTCTGTAGTGCAACAAGGAGAAAGGAGCCAAGTGTCACCACTAAACAAATGCCCCCTTCCCTCCATCCCATCTTTATTTTCTGGATTTTACAAAGATATAAAAAAGCAGCTTTCATTTAAGTTATAAAGACTTATTTGCGTGCATGCTTCAACATCTATATAAGCTGCTTACACATAAGCTAAATAGCTGGATAAAGCCTTCACAAAATTGAATATAATGAGACCTTTTAACTTACAGCACGTATTTCAGAAAAAGGCAACTTAGATTTGATTCACTGCACCCACTTTTGTTCATGCTGCAGTACCTGTATATTTCTGACAGCAGAACCCACTAAAGCTGAACCAAACAATGCATGCAACATGCTTCATTCCTTTTTTGGCATTGCAACACATGGAATGTTCGTACTAATTGGAGCCAAAAAAACAGCATACAGACATTTACTGCTCAGTTGTGACTTGCAAGAACTATGCAGCACCAAATGCTTCTCTGGGAAATTACTGTCAGGCCAAACTATAGAAGCACTTCTGAAGCTATGGTCTGTTGGGTGAAAATATAAGCCATGTTCATTTTATAAGCAGATTGGAACAGCCTTAGATACAGAGCTGAATAGATGACATGCCAGATAGATAGTTTTTGTGTTAGGCTCAAAAATCCTGTACTCTTCTCCTTAGCCCTCCTCCCACCCTTCCCTCCACAAGCATATGGCATGGATGATTTCTGTGCAGTTTATTGCAGAGTTCTGCGTTGGAATTTTTATTTATTTTTTTTTTACTTTATTTTTGTAATTTAACAGAAAATGCAGTATAACAAAGTTTTGCAAAGTACAGAAGTTCTGCTGCCACATCCTTAATAAACCAATAATCATTCACTGTGGTCCTGATCACTGCTGCTGTATAGAACAATATAGCCAAAGCTCCAGATCCTTGCAACCAAGTGACATATCAGTGCTTTCCAGCGGTATGCTTTGGGTTGTATTTCAATGTTTTTTGGAATATCACTTACTGAAGTAAGTAATACTGAAATAGGGAAAGTCTTCACTTACATTTTATGTCTGCATACATGTGGCTCACTGTGAAGCGGTCTTTGCCTTCAGGTGCCCATGCAATCCTCTCAGCCATAAGGTAGAGAGCTCCATCCTGCTTCTTCTGGCGGACCTTCTTTACTATCAGTAACACTTCTTCTGATGACGTTGCCATTGCAGCTACAAGGAGCTATCAAAAAGACAGCAGAGCTAATTATTATTATTTGCTGTAACTCTTACTTTTCTTGTCAAGGCACTGTGGCTTGTACGTACTTGTTAATGCCCATGTCATTTTGAACCCTTCCAGACAGATATGCTCCCCACTGACGATACAATTAGCAAACTTATTTTAACAAAATACTGCCTGCTATTTATTCATCTAGTTACATTGCTGACGATGCTTGTGCCCCAATAAAAGACCCCTAAACCTTAAATTGATAACCAAGTTTTAATGTTTCTTTACTATTCTTTGCAGATCAGAAAAAAACACAACAAAAAACAACAGCCAAAAAACCCAAAGCTATGCAGAAACACAAACTGCAGATCTCCTCCAGCGTTTGGCAGCGATTCCTTCAGCATGAGCAGCAGATGCTAAATCATTTCAGAAGAGGGAGGGATACAAGGTATGTGAAAAATCATGGATTTTCAGTTCTCTGCACTAAAGATAGCGCAGCTGGGTGACAGCCCTGCTCTTACTGCAGTGCTTTTTGCTGAGGGCTTGAACAATATTCTGTACGTTTAATGTCAGCCGGGCAGTTCCCTACCCCTCTCCCCCAGACACCACAGGATAAAACGCTGTATCTGCTTCAAAAGAATGGGATTTTTCACCTGTCTCGCATTCAGAAGCCTGTTAATACTTGCTGTAACATTTCCAGCAGTCATTATCCCTCCCTCTTTGCAGCTTCACATTTCTCAAGAGAATGAGTGCACCATAGGTATGCCCAGCAATTCTAATAATGTACTGTTGCACACCCATGAAAAAACTACATCTTTGTTGGAAACGTTTAGTCTGTCCAATTAATGTATTTTATACACCGTGGACTTTCCCATTGAAACACAGAACAGTATCTTCAAAAGCCAGTATGTATGTTTTGTGGGTTTTCAGAGTATCTGTCAGATTACGTTTGTACGCCTGCATCAAAGCAGTGCATACAGCTTATCACACCACCATTACCTTGCACAGAATGACACCTCTGAACACTGTGGATATGCAGGGTCTTTATTTTTGATATTTTGCTCGGCCAGCTTGTGTAGCAGCACAGCATTTTCCTCAGTATTGCAAGCCCATCATCAAAACGTGTTACATAAAATAACGTATGGAAAGCTTTCGTGGTGAACGGATCCTGCACTTCAGTTTCACCCCTATGTGGCATCTATCGGCCTCACCCAACACTTCAACAATGCAGATCTGACTGTGGAGGTTCCCATCCATAGCACTGCAGCAGCAGCCAGAACAGGCTGTGCCACGCTCTGAGCAGCCCTGCTAATGCTGCTTCCTCAAGGAAAACCACATGGCATCATTTCACCAGTGCTTCTCAGCACAGTCCATTACAGTGTCCCCAACAGCGTTATTATCCTTCAGTGTTATTCCTGCTCCCATATTATGCTGAATTTCCTGTCGTGGGTCTCTGGTCTCCCATCAGCACCTCATCCTTACCAGAAAGAGGCAGCTACCTGTATGTTCCAACAGAACAGAAACCTCCATACATGCAAGACTGAGGATTTTCACTTCTTTCTCCCTTTACATCCTTTCAAGGACGTTATTATCAAATGCAGAAGAGACAAAGCCACAGAATGCAAAGGAATTTAAACTGCGCAGAACAGAAAGAGAAGCATTTGGGGCTCACTGTGCTGAGTTGCCTTGCTTTTGTACTGTGCTATTTCCCCCACCTACAAGCAGCCTTTTTGCTGCAGCACACAGCAAGCAGCAGCAATTTCTCGCTGATAGCCGCAGCGCTGCCAGAGCCATGCCTGCAGCACGCAGCCAGCGAGCACAGATCCCACAAGTGGCTCCTTCTGCCTGCTGGGAGGGCATGGAGGGTACGGACTCATACTTGTCATTGTCATGCTCTCTTTCTCATGCAGCAACTAATAGTGGCAGCAGGATCACACAAGCACAACCAGCATCACACAAAACGCAGAAAGCCACCAGCTGTCTTTTGAACAATGTATTGGGATATAAAAACAGAACAATAATCAGGATTTAGTGAAGTTACCATCTTTCATTAATGGAAACAAGATGGCTTCTCTCGTTACAAGAAGTACCAGAACAATTTTAAAATAGAATCTCACCCAGCTGTGAGAGCAGCATGAGGACACTCCTTGCTGCTGCTGAGAGGAAGGCCACGTCCCCACAGCACACTGACTTCTTTGCTTTATTCAGACCTTAGGCTCATTGTGGAGGTGAGAGCCCTCAGTGAGCTACTCCCGCCTGCCTCATCATCATATCTGCACCCGATCACAGCTCTGGAGCTTCCAGCAATCGGTGCTGCAGTTCACAGCAGTGCTGCTCCAAGAAGCAAGGACTGCAGTGGTCACAGGGAGAAATTCTGCTATTTTGCAGCTCTAGCTGTTGAAAACGGCAGCGTTGGAGTCATTCAATTGCACATTTTGGAAGAGATGTTTCTCTGGTTTAAAGCATCTTCCTGTATCGGATAACCAGACACAGGTTAATCCTAATTCTCTGGTGACAGAATTTTTGAAGTGATGGTTAATGGCTGGGAAAAATCTCAGGCACCGGGCCTAACTCCTGGCTGGGATTTGTCATCGTGCCTGTCTGGGCTGTACTGCTGGCTGTGGTGTGCAACGGGCAGGGGCTGTGCAGGAGCAAAGTACGGGGTGCTGGCTGCTGACCACCTGCAGCCACTCCTTCCAGCTCTGGGAGAGGATCACCTGGAACTGCCGTCACATTCTCGTTTTCCTCTAACACTGAGCCTCTCCCTAACCACCGCTGCACCTGCTCGCTGTGTGCTCTGTGCTATCGGTACCGCTGCCGTGTTTGAGTTCTGAACAGGAATAAAAGCGGCCCTTGGAGCTGTCACTGGGCGGTAACCGAGTGGGGCAGAGCTGGGGTGGGCCCCGCTGCCGCCATCAGCTCGGTCGGGGCCGGTACCCGGCGGTGTCAGGCTCCGCTCTGCGCCACGTTCGCGAGGGCCCGGGGCATCGGTGGGGCCGGAGCCGCGGTCACGCTGCCGCGGGCTCCCCACGGGGCCCGGCCCGGCGCAGGGAGCGGCGTACCGGGGGGCTCCGGGCCGGGCCGCCTTTGTGCGGGGGCTGCTGCAGCGCCGGGCCCGGCCCGAGCGAAACAGGCGGCCGAGGGAGCCGGGGAACGAGGGCCAAAGGCCGCGGTGTGACCCGCCGGGCCGGGCCGGGCCCGCTGCGCCGGAGCTTCGTGCGCTATATCCCCGGTACGGGCTGCTCGGGGAGCACGGGGCAGCGCGGCGGATCGGCCTCGCTGCCCAGCCCGGCACCCGCAGTGCCCGGCACCCGCAGTGCCCGCCGCCGCTCGCGCTGCGCTGCTTACCGTGTGGCGGGAGCTGCTCCGGGCGGGCGGGCGCTGCGGTCAGAGCGGGCCGTGCCCGGGGCGGTGCGGGCGCTAAGGGGGTCGGGCCGCCGCCGCTGGGGCCATGGGGCGGGCAGGGCCGGGCACGTGACCGGAACGGGCCGCGAGGCGCCGGCAGGGCGGGGGAGGCCGCGTCACGTGACGGGGACGCGGGCCGCCGAGGCGCGTCCTCCGCGGTCACGTGGCCGCTCCCCCCCCTCCGCCGTCGGCCCCGCTCCGCGCTCACGTGACGGCCCCTCCCCCGCCGCCATGACAGTACGGCGGAGGGGGGAGCTCACGGGGGCTTGGCCGCCCCCCCGCCCCGTCCCGCCGCGCCCGGTTCTCCTCCCCCCTCGCCGCCGTCACCCGGCCCCGCCGTTGGCGGGCGTCGCTCGTCCCGCGCCGTGTGCCCGGCGGTCCCGCCGCTCCGCTCCCGGGTCGGCGGCGCCGCGCTGCGGGGGAGGGGCCTCCCCTCGGCATCGGCATCGGCCCGCGGCGGGAGGGGGCGTCACGTGGCCGGGCCAGGCGGGCGCGCGTGACGCAGCTTCCGGCCGCGGCTCCTTCCGGCCGCAGCGGGCGGGGGACACGCGCCGCTCGCCCCGCCCCGCCCCGCCCCGCCCCGTCCCACCGCGGGTCACGTGCCGCGGGCGGTGGCTGTAGCGCCGTAAGAGGAGCCGGTGCCGTTGGGGGCCGTGTCCGCTCGTAGCATGGAGTCGGGGCCGGCCGGGAATGCGGCGATACCTGCGGCTGTGCCGGAGTCCTACAGCCACGTGCTGGCGGAGTTGGAGAGCTTAGACCCGCTGCTGGCCGCGCTGCGCCTGGACTCTGCCCGGCTGAAGGTGTGTGACGGTAGAGCGCTTTAAGGTCTGATGAACTCGCGTAGTTTCCTGACGTGGGCTGTTTTAATTAAGCTCCGAGCGTTATTGCTCTCGGTGTGTGGGTGCTCCCTTGTATTGGGCGCTACGGGAGATGAGGAAGCGAAAGCAGAACCGAGCTCCGTGTGTGTTTTGTCACGTCCTCGTAGGGTGAAAAACATGACTAAAGATCATTCCTGTCTTTTGTGGTTCAGTTCAATCTTTAAGAACGCTATTTTAATTCCCTGTTGGCTGTGCTGACAGCATTCCACGAGCAGCCTGCAAAGCTGGTGTGTGGGGGACTCCTTAAAAACACAACTATAATAGAAACTAAAGGTGCCGCTTTCAGCTCGTGCTCAGGTTCTCCTCTGTGTCCTTTTCCCTTGCAGTGCACATGCATCACCGTGTCGAGGAAGTGGCTGGTGCTCGGCACCTCAGGAGGAGGGCTGAACCTTATCCAGAAGGATGGCTGGAAGCAGAGGCTCTTCCTTACCCATAAGGTATGGGGATAACGTCCTGCAGAGAATCAGCCAGGGAAAACAGGCCTGGGGGAAGTGTGCTTTCAGTTTGTTGAGCTGTCTGAATGAGGTCAGATTTCATACAGCTGCATTGTGATCAAGCAGTCTGTGGCGCTGAGCTGCAGTGTAACAGTGTGCGAGGGATTTGATAAAGGTGGTTTCCACATTGGCAGATGTGATTGGTTCTCTTGATCCAGTCATGCTTTGGGCTGCTCAGTGTGTGCGGACAAAATCCAAACACACAAAAGCATCTGTACCACACAGACTAATCTGTGTTATTTCATAGAGATAAAAGTTATGGCCTGGTGGAGGTAGTACAAGAGCATCACTTATTTGCACTCCCTGCTGTATTTGCTTTCAGGAGGGTGCCATTTCCCGAGTCGCATGTTGTTTACACGATGAAGACTATGTTGCTGTTGCCACTAGGTGAGCAATATAAACCTGAATGTTGGCTCAATGTTATGAAGTAACTTCTAAGTTTCAGATTGATGTCTATTGAGAGCTTGAGGGGAGAGGGGGCAAGGTAGGGAATTAACTGGTAGATGCCTCAACAGAATAAATCTCTAGAGTAATTATTTTAGTAAGTTGTATTTCTGTAATGAAACATCTATCTGAGAACTAATACATGTAAAGTTATGTTGATAAATGTTCTCCTGAGGCCATTCAGCATTGGAAGGAAGATCTTTATTGGCTTATCACAGTGAAATTTATAGCTGATACCATTTACATTGTTTAAAATGTGAATACTCATTTTTCTTCAAGCTTAGCATCCTTGTTGGCAATACCAGTCAGTGAAAGAGTAACCAACCAGCGCTGCTGCTGCTGAGTGGCATGAGGAAGGATATTAAAGTTCTTGAGAGCATGCAGCCTCTAATGCAGCCAGCTTTGAGGTTGTATAGATTTTGTATAGGTATATTATTTGTATAGGTTTGTATAGGTATTATGGGTATAAAGCATTTTTATCATTGATAATATGCTGAATGCCCCTACAAGGCTCATTCTCAGCTTGTGTTTTCTTTTAAATTTTGCAGCCAGGGTCTCGTGGTGGTGTGGGAGCTGAATCAGGAACGTCGTGGGAAGCCAGAACGGATTTATGTTTCCTCTGAGCATAAGGGCAGAAAAGTTACAGCTCTGTGTTGGGATACAGCCGCCCTGCGTGTTTTTGTAGGAGATCACGTGGGGAAAGTATCAGCCATCAAAATTAACACATCCAAACAGGGGAAGGTAAAATATCGCTTACTTTGTTAGAGATTGAGAGGTTCCTGAGGGAGGTGGGTGAGTTCTTTTAAGTGACATAGAATGGAGGAAAACTTGTGGTAGCTTTGTCTGCTGGGATGAGAAACAGTCTCTTGAGGCAACAGTAGAAGTGATGACTTGTTTGTCCAGCCTTCAGAGATTTGAGCAAATCCACAGTGTGTCTTAAATGCATATACTATGATCAAGGTAGAGCGCGGTCTTGTAGAATTCCCTTCAGGCAGGATAGAGCAATATAATGGTTGTGCCTGTTAAGACTGCTGAGTCTTACATGTAATACAGTTTGTTCAGGCAAGAAATCGGTTCTTTCTTAACAAAGATGACAAGATGACATGTCAGATGTGGAGACAGTCCACTAGAAAATGGGAGAGCAGCTCCCAGTAGTTTCTTATGAATGAGAACACTGTCTATGACTTTGTTCTGCTACCCGTGCAGACTGGGGGACTTGTATAACAGAGTGTGCAGGGTAATTAAAAAAAAAGTGTGCATGTTGATATAAATTGCCAAAATCTGATGGAAGATGTTTTGGTTTGGTTTGCATTCAGCAATCCCTCAGATGTCTATTTAAGACTGTTAGCTGAAAGTACCCATGGGCAGAACTGAGACAATTGACGAGCACACAAAGCTTACAGAGGAATAAAGAACCCTCTCAGCGTTACAAAAGCCATGCTCTTTTTATAAAGAAATATCAGGATGCAATGGGATAAGATGATCTTTTTTTTCTTAAGACTTCAGTAATGGTCTTGGGAAGAAAATTTGAACTCAGATGTCTCTGAGTGATTAAAACCTTGTTCTTTAAAGGGAGAGAAGAGAGGAACTGCACTGACTCACTTTGTCTTGTGCTTTCTATTCGTAGTATACATGAGCCTTTTCTGAATTCCGCAATTCTAACTTCAAATAGTCTTTGTACTAAACTGATGCTTTTCTTTCTTTTTTTTTTTTAATCATAGGCTGCTGCTACTTTTGTGATGTTTCCTGTTCAGATTATAACCACTGTAGATTCTCGGGTTGTTCAGCTGGATTATTTGGATGGAAGATTGCTCATATCTTCACTTACACGCACTTATTTATGTGATACTGAGAGGTAAGTTATGTTTTCTTTGTAAAATAGTGAAATCTCCAGAGTCACGCAGAATTGCTACAGTTGGGAGGAGCTTCTGGAGATGATTTACTTTCACTTCCCTGCTTAAAGCATAGTTTAGTAGAACAGATTGCATGAGTCTGTATGTCATGAGGTTTTGAACATCTTCAGGAGTGGAGGCTCCACAAGTTTTCAGGGCAGCCTTTGCTCATGGTTCACCACTCACAACATCAGAGGTTTTTCTTATGTTAAAATGGCATTTCCTATATTTCAGTCTCTGCCTGTTTCCTCTTGTCCTCTTGTTGTGTGGTGTCTGGACACCACCTATAACAGCCTGGCTCTGCTTGCTACACTTCGGTATGCCCCTCACACTTGGGTAAGACCAGATAAGACGTTCATGCTTCCATCAACTTTCCTATTGCAGGCTGAGCGGGCCCAGCTCTCAGCCTCTTCTCAGGTGGTGGGTGCTGTAATCTCATCATCATCTTTGTATCCCTAAGCTGGACTTGCTCCAGTATGTTCAAGGCTCTCCTGTACTGAGGAGCCCAGAATTGACCTGAGCACCCCCAAATATGTGTGAGCAGTGCTGAGCATTGCTGGCTTGTACTGAGCTTGTCCACCATGACCCCTACAAAATTGCTCTGCAACCAGCTGGAGCTGTTTATCTAGCCCATGTTTCCTTAGCTTCTCTTGTGAAGATGTTGTGGAAGTCAGTGTCAGAAGCCCTCCTGAGGTCAAGATAGATGCCTGGTTTCCCCTGATGTAACAATGCAGTCGTTCTTTTGCAAAAGGCTGTTAGCATGATTTCTCTTTCGTAACTCTGTGCTTATTTTTCCCATGCCTGGAAATGATTTCTGGGATCATTTGTAATGCTGCATTCGCAGGGATGTAGCTGAGGTTGTCTGGCTGGTGCCACACATCCTCCCTCTTGCCTTTCTCAGAGCTACATTTGCTTTCTGCCATTAACAGGAACTTCCCCTTGTTGCTATGACTAAATTCAAATGGATTGACCACAGAAGTTGTCTTTGGCATTTGTGGAAGAAAAAGAAGCTCATGATCTGAGCACTTATTATGAATTAATAACTATTTCTGCATCTGGTCTTTTATAAACTTAATGCAGACTTCACTGTATTCATTGCAGAATTAAAAAAAAATAGCTAAAATCAACAGAACAATTCAGTAATCAAATTTTCATTCTTTTGTTTTTCAAAAGTAAGACGAGATTAATGAGAGCCTTTATAATGCAGCCTTAACAAATGTGTTTTCTCCAAAAGAGAGAAGTTTTGGAAAATTGGTAACAAAGAGAGAGATGGAGAATTTGGAGCATGTTTCTTCCCTGCTGGAAAAAACACTGGGAATCAGCAGCCGTTGATATACTGTGCCCGGCCTGGCTCGAGGATGTGGGAGGTGAACTTCGATGGGGAAGTGCAGAGCACGCATCAGTTCAAGCAGCTGCTCTCATCTCCACCTCTCCCTGTTGTTACTCTCAGGTAATGTGTGTGTATTGGTGATAAAGCAGCTTGGGGCTTCTAGGCTCACTGAGAACTCCCAGTGCATTCAGAAGTTAATCCTAGCTGCCATATTACTATGTTCTGCTCTAATAATGGAAGTTGATAACTAAATTAAAAATTCCAAAGCTTTGGTTCTGTAGTTGTCTGTGTAACTGCAACAGTTTAAACCAGCTTTGGGTTTAAAGAGCTGAGGCTATTATATTATGAATGTGGTGCTGTTGTAGTTAGGCCTTGTAACACACAATGATTTTTCTTTATAGGACAGATCCTCATTATGCTACTTCCATCTGCTCTGCGCAATCTTTATCTTTCCCCAAGCTACTATATTTGACGTGAGTATTTTTCAGCATGGTTTCCTGTTGATAAATAGTTTATTACCACAGTTAACTTTTGCCTGGGTAACATCTGCTTTGCTTGCAGTGAGCATTATGTTTTGACCTGGACAGAAAGAGGCATTTATATCTTTATTCCACAAAGTGTTCAAGTCTTGCTGTGGAGTGAAGTAAAAGGTAAACTTTAAGAATCCTAGCTCTGTAATATAATCTCTTACACTTGCCACTTCTGAAGTCCTTGTTTAACACAGAACCTTTTTGAACTCTGTTTCTGCAGCTGGATTGCAGAACATTTATTAGAAAACTCATTTTCTTGTCATCTGTCAGCTACATCCTTGAATAGTAGCCTTCTCCCTACCCCTTCCATCCAACCCTTTCCTCTGTACTTAGGAGGACCAAAACACACTGTAAGCATACCTTACAGTACAGTAATTAAATGCTACAAAGTAATAGCCACATTTGCAGTAGTTTTTCCTCATTTCTGTTTATTCTTAGGCCTCCTCTGAAGGAGGATAATCTGAAAGGTCAGAGTTTTCTTTCTCCTAGCAAATGTTCTTGTTCTTTTTTTCAAAGCTAAAGATGTCTCATTTCTCTCGTGTTTATCAGACTTTATTCATTCTTCTTCAGAGGTGAAAGAAAACTAAATAGCATCCATGCAGCTCAGGAAAGTTTTGGTATCTGTGCTTTGTAGCTGTTAAATGCTGGTGTAGCACTCTGTGGTGTTTTTCCTCCCACCACTTGTGCTGCAGTGTATTAGGCTGTTGCATGGGGTCAGGTGGGAAATAGGTTTTCAGCTTCCTCCAGGAATAAAAGGGAATCCTGGCTGACAGTTTCAGATTCTTAAATGCTTTTGTGCATCTGGTTTTGCAGATATTCAGGATATAGCAGTTCACAAGAATGAGTTGTTTTGTCTGCATACAAATGGAAAAGTTGCACGCTTTTCCCTTCTGCTGGTGGACCGCTGCGTAGAGCGCCTGATGAGAAGAGGGTTCTGGACTCTTGCTGCTAGGGTCTGTTGTCTCTTCCAGAATTCGGTTATTTCCTGCAGGGTGAGTAAATACCACTTTGCTAAGTATGCAGTGTAACTTCACTCTGTTTCCTGTCCCTCTCTTCCGTTAAGTTCTGAAGTTCGTATTTTTGGAAGGCAAACAATATCCTGGGCTCCATCAGGAGAGGGGTGGCCAGCAGGGAAAGGGAAGTGATTCTCACTCTTTACTCTGTGAGGCCCCATCTGGAGTATTGTGTCCAGGTATGGAGCCCTCAGCACAAGAAAGACGTGGAGCTGTAAACTCTTTGAAAGGGCTGATAATGGCAGGACAAGGGGAAATGGATTTAAGTTGAAAGAGGGAAGATTTAGGTTGGATGTTAGGGGGAAGTTCTTCACTAGCAGAGTGGTTAGGCCCTGGAACAGGCTGCCCAGGGAGGTTGTGGATGCCCCGTCCTTGGAGGTGTTCAAGACCAGGTTGGATGGGGCCTTGGGCAACCTGATCAAATTGTGGAAGTTTGGTGGCCCTGCCAGGCAGGGGGTTGGAACTACATGATCCTTGAGGTCCCTTCCAACCCAGGTCATTCTGTGATTCTGTGGAATCTTTAGAAAGTCTGCTGGATGTTATACTTCTAGCATGAAAATGAGCCTGTGTATATAGTGCCTTTTTGATTATTACTATTATTTTTTTTTTAAGTGGACATCAGAAAAAATAATGCTTCTGCTTTACTGTGTATTTTCAGGCAAGAAAAAATTTACCTCTAGAAAAGTTGGAGCACCTGAAGTCTCAGTTGGATGCCTCAGCCCAGCAGGATCTCATCTCACATCTGGAAGAACTCATCTTAAAGTTGGAACCTCTAGACTCTGCGAGCAGCAGTAGGAGGAGCAGCATTTCATCTCATGTAAGTGCATTGGGAGTGCTCAAAACTTTACCCATAAGCTTTATCTTCATGGCTTTACAGCCATCTCATTGCTCACTTTGAAGATGAGCCTTTCAATTTTACCACATCTACTGTACACAATAATGCTGCTTTCTGAAGTTAATTGGCATAGAGAGGTATGGAATACTACTTGCCTTCTTTAAGCTCTTGTATTCCTACCGTCTTTTCATATGACTACTGGCTTAGATGTGAACAAAGATTGATACAAAGAAGGCTTTCTCTACAGCTGAATTTTGTATTTTATGGTGTCTCATTGAAGGTCATCTCGATTGTAATTGTAACTGTTGTAATTGTAACTGTAGTCTCCTCTGGTGAAAGTGGTGTATGTGAACATAGAGAACTACCCTAGCTCTGTTTTAAAATAAAATTGTCTGACTCCATGAAGCTGAAGCAGAAAGGTCTACAGAGAAATACACTTGATTTTCTTTAACATTTTCTTGTACGTTTATCTTCTTGGTATTGACTTGGTTTCCCAGAAGCTTTTCAAGAAAAGGGATATATTCCGAAATTAATACAACATGAGTTGTATTAATGAGTGTTCTTAAACACTTGGAGTGTTTCAGAAGTGGAGCTTAAAAAACAGTAATGTAAAGGGTAAACAAGTTGGGTGTGTTTTTTTTGTTTATTTTTTGTTTTTTGCCATTAGCAAATGAGAAAGTGAAATTACATAGACTGGATGCAAGCCAAAGGATGTATGTATGTCCTGGAAGCAGTGTTAGAGCCTCCGTAGTTGTGCTACCTGGGCATGGTTAAATATTAAAAAGAATATGGACACTTGTGTGCATGACACAAAAGCCAAGATGGTTTTATCTCGTAGTCTTATACAAAATACACTAGTTGTTCTACAGCCAACTTTCCTAAGAGCGTTTGCAACATTTACATCTTTGTAAAGTCTCTGGACTTGCACACTTAGCAGTATGTATTTCCTTATTCATTCTGGATATGTCAGAAGAATGATATTACATACGGCTTTCCCAGATAGGGAATTATAAAGTGCTGTGAGGGTGTTTATGTGGAGACTGTGTTTTTAATTGAAGCATGTTTAACAAGGAAGTACAACTCAAAAAACATTCAACTCTTCTTTTGTCTGACAGGAAAGTTTCAGTGTGTTGGACTCCGGCATATACCGTGTTATTAGCCGAAGGGGCAGTCAGTCAGATGACGATTCATGTTCTCTCCACAGTCAAACCTTCTCAGAAGATGAGAGGCTTAAAGAATTTCATGCACACCAGGAGGATGAACAGGTGGAACTTGGTAATATTTTTTTAATGCAAATATGTTCTTCATATGCAGTGCTTATGTATTCTGTGGGAGTTCTAATGTTTTGCTCTATGCTTTTACTTTCCTCTATCTAGCCATCCATTAATCTTCTGATTCAATCAGTGGGAACAATCAGTTATCCCTCCTTCCAGTGAAGCTCCTTGAAACATTGGAGTGTTGGTTACACAGAATGGAAAACTGTAAAGGCAAACAAAAGAGAGAAAGAAAACAAAATGCACAGAAAGCATTTCCCAGGCTAGCTTTCACACCATTTTTTTTTTTCTGCCTTTATGTGCAATACAGCATGAATGCTAGATTATCGTGGCTGACTATGAAGATGTTGATTGAGCTTTAGATGAGATTTGTTTGCTGTCCCTGTCTTTCCAGTAATTTCAGCTCCAGGAAATAATTCGTTAATCTTGTCTCTGGGTTTTTCTTCAGGGGTTAGCTGTAGGCTTAGGACAGGAATGTTATTAGCTTTCTTACAGGATTTCTTTTATGAAGGGGATTGCCTGTTAGATACATGTAGGTTGTTATGGGAGTTATATAATTGTTAATGACTAACATTTAGACTATTCAGGGAGCTTGTTTTCATTTCTTATCAAATATCTGTCACTGTTTGAAAGATTGAGTGAGACAACATATATTCTCTTCTCTGGTTGAGACTGGGAGGAGACAAAGAAACCTGGAATGATTATCAGGGTGGGGTGGAGAGGCATTCCAGTAAAGTCTGCCCTCAGCTGTTACAGAGTTGTCTCCCTCGAACAGTTTGAGTGCTTTGCTGGAGGAAAAACAATGGTGGATATGGGGAGAATAGGGATTTTTACGTCTCTGTTTGTCAGTGACGTTTTCCTACTGACTGGATTATGTGATATTTTTAGCCTTTTCATTGGCCTTCTTTTAACCTTCATCACCATGAAAATTAGTGAGAAAATATCCAGGCAGCCTATGATTTCTAACATTAAAATTCTAAAATGAGGAGTTATAGTTTTTGAACATTAAGAGTTAAAATTGTTCTGTCTGTTCAACAAGTGATAGCAAATGTAGTGATGATTTCAGGGTAGAAAGGTTCTGGGTGCTCCTTGAAGTAACATCCTTCATTTGATATTTAAGAGAGGTAGACTTAATAAATAACTCTGTTTTCTTGCTGCACTGATGCTGGTTTCCCTGGTCACATTTATGTAAGATATCATAAGCTTTTAGATTATTGATTTCCTTTTAGGCACGATCAGTTATGATCTTTAGATGCTCTCTAGAGAGGTGGTGAATTCTGATGGAATTTCTGTAACAGTATAGCCGTGTCTTCTCAACAGTGCAGGTAGTTCTGACTGTTGCAAAGGTGTTCTTTTTTTTCTCCTTAATTTTAATCACTTAAATATGCAGCTTGTAACAGACAACTAATCAAAACGCACTGTAGGTACTAATAGGTGTTTAAGAATGAAGGGGAAATAGCCAGTGGTTCTGTATTTCCTGTGGTTCTTATCAAAAGTCAGTCTTGAGTTATGTCTTGAAATCCCTTCAGATAGAGGAGTGATTTTATTATACCATATCCATGTTTCATGGTGTTTATGTTCATACATTATTCAGCTTCTAGGAGATAGGATAATGTGAATTGATACATATCGCACTTTTCCTAACTGCTTAAATAACTACTGGTGCATTAAATCGATTATTTTTTTTTTTTTTTTTTTTGTCCTCTAAATGAACTGTAAGTATTTTTCGAAGATGGTTTTTCAGGCAGTTGTGATCATTACTCGCCTTGCTGTAGGGCCAAAAGACGATTAACAAAGCAGACCTGCAAGGTTCGAAGTCAGTAATGAAACATTTGTTGAGTCTATGTAGCATTTTTGTCTCCTTGGAGTCATCACCTGAAAGCTAAAAAGGATGAAAGTATCTTATACTGTTTATTTAGTTAGGAATTAGAAACTTGTTTGTTTCACTGTTTCATTTATTCATGTTTCTTTGTTTCAATTCCATTTGTTAGACAACGCATCTCATGCATCTGTGACGATAGAGGCTGACCGGAGTGACACATTTCTCCCATTCAGTATTCCTTTATCATTTCGTTCCCCATCTCCTCTCGTCTCTCTCCAAGCTGTCAAAGAAAGGTAAAACTTGCAGGACGTTCACTCATCCATTACATCTTTCCCTTTTCTGTCCTCCGAATTTGTAGCATTGTCTGGTATAGTTTGTATTCTGTTCTGTAAAAATGTAGGATCTGATATGAAATGCTTGGGATGCTGCCCAGTTTGCTCAGCTACTTAATCAGTGTCAAGAGGAAGCTTTAATTTGTGAAGAACTACAGTAAGTTTCAAGAGAGCTCAGATTTTGACCTTTAGATTTCTAAATATCTAAAAATGTCTAATATTGTCTCGTAAACCATGTTTATGATTTGCACCTGAAACAGATTTACTAAATGCTGTTTTGAAATTTAGCTTTTCTGGAACTTGAATTTCTGAGGAATCAGAGGCAGCTTCCTCCAGGCTGTTGTGGGCGGAAGTTAAAATATGTAATTGATGCTAGATATTGTCAGAACACACTTATAAAATATGCTGTGTAGTCTGCCATCTTCCTCCTCTCACACACCTTTCAGTAAATCTAGTTAATTTCCCAGGTGTTTGTGGAATAATGGTAGCTTACTGTGTCTGTTTTTGTGTCGCAATCAAACTGCTTTTAAAACTCATTATAAGATAGAAAGCAGAAGGTGTTAGATACATAACTTAAATATTTATTTTCAAGCTTGTATGTTTCTCACTCAAAATGTTTCTGGTCCATAATAATGGGCTGAGAAATTGCAGACTTCTCCTTCGATTACAAGGTCCATGAATTGTATAGTGCAACAAGAGACTGTAGCAGATATCAGTAGTAAGGAGATCTCAGCCTGCTTTGAATTCTTTCAAAACCAGAAGTGCTTCTTAAGAGTTCAAGTGCAAGCAATTACTGATAATATTTGGAACTGAATTTTCAAGTACCAGCTATGTTCTGTCATATTTTACAGTTTCCCTGTAATTCTTCATATACATTTGAAGTCCAGTCTGTTGTTTCAATCCTTTCTCTCTCCTGCAGAAACATTTAACTTTGCTATTTTTTTGTATGATAAAAGATGTCACATTTTCTGGTGAGCAAGTTAAAGGTTTGGATTGGTTCTTGTTCTTTGTCTTTGATGTCCTAAGCTAGTCAGAAGGCAAAATACTGAGTTCTCTGTTCAGCTCTTGGTGACAAGGTTTCCTTTGTGAAAGTGGTAGAAATATCGAGTTTCTGTATTCTTGTTGAGATTTCTGAATGGGTAGGAACTGACAGCTTGAAAAGGATATTTTTAATGAGCTTTATAATCTGAAGAAATAAGTTTGAGTACTGTAAAACCATTTCTCACCACCAGAGGACCACAATCTCCTAATGGTGATTTACCAGCTCCACAGTGAAATGTAGCTAATCTGTGTCTGTTGGTATACAGATATATGTTACAATCTAAGTGCTTGATGTTGGTATGTGGTCCTGTTCTTCAAGCAGCAAACCCCTCTGAGTCTTAAATGTGGAATTACAAATGAAGTATGAATTCTGAGCAGTTTTTCAGTGATTTTTGATCTTTTTTTTTTTTTTTCTTCCAAGACTTCTTCAGGCAATAAAGATTTCTGAAATTATGCTTTGATTGGAAAGAAATTGTTTGATTCTTTCAGGTGTGAACCTTCAGTTTCAAGTGTTTGAACTTCTTTCTTTTAGTGTTTCCAGCTTTGTACGCAAAACTACTGAAAAGATCGGCACACTTCACGTGAGTCCTGATAGCAGAGGGAAACAAGAGGCAAAGGATGATGAGCAGCAGCAGGAGGTGTCTGTTAATCTGGTAGCATCTCCACAGGAAGAAAGGGAGTAAGTGCAAAATCTCATTTTCTTAGCAATTGTATTTGCTGGATGTTCTGAGGATCAAATCTAAAGAAAACCTCCCCTTTGAGCAGAATGGGGATCTTGCTGTTTCCAGCTGCTGTCATTACTCCAGTGGGTTTCACTGATTCTCCTTGACTCCTTATCTGATTCAGTCAGTGAGTGAGTCTGGATGTTGGAGTGTGCAGTCTCCATAGAGCTGTGATTGCTCACAAGCAAGAATGCAGTGTATTCAGGAACACTTAATAGTGGATCTGTGGTGCCCATCATAGGTATGGATACAAGTCTGGCAGTTTATCTTCTCTTTCCTGAGCAGAGAGTAAATACTTTCTTGTCTTTCAAAACTTAATTGTAGCTATAAAGTACCTACCTTATTTAATTTAATTATTAAATAAATTATTAAATAAATTATTTAATTTAATAGTACATGACTAAGTTGCTTCATATTCGAGTGGTTTGCTAATTTATGCAAACTTTCATATGGTGACACAATTATGTTTTTATGTAGCATCATCAGAAATCAACTGTAGTTAGAACAGAAGTTACAGTAGAGGCCATAGAAGTGTTATTAGCTGTTGTTCTTGATGTCCGGTATGTTGATAATTCCTACTGAGCTTCTTTAGAAATAAATGTTTTATTTTTTTAATAATGGGATCAATGTCATCTCTTGACAAATCTGAGGAAAATCCTCATGTTAATTATATGTATTTCATTTATGACTTAAACTACTGTGGTTTTCTAGATCAGAGCTGCAGAACCACCAGCTTCCAGAGGAGGATCATCTAAGAGATCTTAAGGCTGCAACAGCAAAAGCTATGTAAGCTAAGAAAAATTTAATGTCTAGATACGTTGGGTTTCAGTAGGAAAATGACTTGTTAGTTCTGTATGAAAGAGTAATGTTGTGAACGTCTTCTGGTGTTACCTATAAGGTTTTTATTTTAGCTAATGATTTGTTTTCTCTGTTTAAAACCAATCAGAATGCTGTAAGCTTGCTTAGGACAGAAGGGTAACACTGAAGTAACTATATCCTAACTACATGCAAACCAAAAATCAAAATGGAAACAAGCATTGGGGGGGGGGGGGAGGAAACAAACAAACAAACAAACAAAAACCAAAAAAAAAAACCAGAACCATGAAAACAAACAAAAATCAATTCCAAAAGAAAGCTTGGGGAAGTAGTAATGATATACTAACATCAAACATGCATGCTGTGATTAGTTTAAATTCTGTCCGATTCAGTCGGAACCACAAGAATAGCAACTGGCTGTAAGTCAGGTTTTGGAGTGTATACTTAAGAGTTACACAAAGCACATAGTATTTCACTTGTGACCTCTTACAGCTGTCAAGCAACTTAGCAGCTTTCTCTTCTACAGAGCCAAACTCCAGGATCCCCTGTGTTTGTTGGAACCACAGTGTATGAAGAGGGTTTTACAGGAGTGGCTTGTCTTTCTGGAAGAAAAATTTGGCAGCAAAGAGCATTTTGCTTCCTCTGTTCAGAAGAGTAAAGCTGTACGTGCCGAAGAACAGAGGGAAGTCCTGGAGGAAAACCTGCAAGGAAATCCAAATGGTGGAGATCTAGTAGGCAAAGAACCAGGTTGTGTGGAGGAAGACTGCACTGAAAACAAAGATGAAACCTGTGAAAACCAAACCATACATGAAAGTAGTACTGATTCCAAGGGACTATTGGATGGCTACTTTCAAGTTTCTCCTCCATGTGACCTAGAACCAGATGTTCACAAAGATCTGGTTGAGCTGACAACGCTGTGTTTTGAACTGCGTGTATTTTCATGTGGAAATGGTGATGCAGAGGATGGCTCTGATCAAAGCCTGCCCCCAGCAGCTTTGTGGACCTTTGCTTGTAGATTTATACAAAGCTACTTCTTCCTTTTGGATTTAAAAAGACTAAAGCAGTGTATTATAACCATGTATGCAAGCTGCCCTAACGTATGGGAAACATACATTACAGGATTGAAAGGTAACTAATGAAGGTTTTATTACTAGTAAACTCAGAGCAAGATTTTGTTTGGGAGGAAATAGGGGGAAAAAAGCTCAAAAATGTGTCTGCGGATTCTCCTTCTGTGGATACAGTGTGATACAGGGAGGGGAGGGTTGATTGGTGGATGGAAGGTTTTGTTCTGTTTTGGGGTTGTGTGTGTGTTTTTTTCCCTGGAAGTATAAAATCTGTTGGCTCCTAGGAGAGTCTGTTCCTGCCTTTTCTTTGCAGTTCCACAGAAACTACTTTTGAACCTTTAATTTAGATGGAGTTTGTTGGTTAAATACTGTGATAATTTCAGAACAGCTCTATTTAAAACAAAGGGTTTATTCTTCAACTAGCAGAATAATGTAATTGGAATCAAACATAAATGGTAATAAGCAAAAGGTAGGAGATAAGGCTTCAGTGTTTGCAGTGGCCATTGAAGATATGGCTTGTAGAGTAATGTCATCAATGTGAAACAAAACTGAATGGTTCTATGCAAATGAATGGCTTATCGCCTCAAACTTCTTTTTTTTCCTGCAAAAATTCTTTAGTCTCATTAACGCTTCCTGATTATGCTGAAAAACAGAACTATGCCTGTAATCTGTATTCAGGTGCTTTCTTGTGTTTTCTTTTAAGAGTGAAGTAGTCTTAGCATTGATTTGAAACTAGCAAAGATTAGTCAAGGAATACAACCTTTGGTTAGTATCTGCTTCTGTGAATTAGTTCAACATTTGTATATTTGTGAGTGCCTTAGAGATAAAAGTAATGTATATGTTCCTAGTTTGTCCTCAGTGGGACTTGTGTCTGTAGACTAATACCCACATTTGATCACAATTCAGATTCGTGTTAAGCTCTGCTTTCAGTGACGTAAGTGACCAAACAGTTAATTTATTACTGCTGTTAGCTACTGTTCTGTGAAGGCAGCAATAACTTTGGTTCCTACACTTAACAGCAGCTGTGTGTGTTAAGGCAAAAGACATTGCCTGTAATATGTGCACTAATGTATTTCAGAGCTAACGTGTCACAGTCCAATGACTTTGGCGATGGAAAATGAAGATATGTTGAAAATACTGAAACAGCTGCATGACTTGGGGCCCTGGGATGATAGCCCTCTGTTGCTGGTACATGCTCAAAGGTTTGTAGCTAACTCTTCCTTATCCTTCGTGCTCATGCTGTTAACTGAGAGCTTTCCACTTCACATTTTGTGAAGCATTCTGGGAATCTTTTTTAAGAAGATCACCTTTCAGTGCTATCTTGCATTCGAAAGATATCTTTGCAAATAGATAATGTTGTTGTTTGGCACTGAAAATGGATTGTTTTTCTCTTTCTCTGTAGACTTTATGAAAAATTTGGGGAAATGGCTCTTCGGCCCTTGGTCAAGTTCTACCCTTCCATTGTGCCTTCTGATATCAAGCAGCTTTGCAGGAATAATCCAGCTCACTTTTTAGCATACTTAGATAGCCTTTTGAAGTCAGTGCCAGAGGATACAAGGTAAAGGGAATGCAGAATCTCTTTATCTTTTGTCATCTAGCTGTGGGGTTTTTGTTCGTTTGTTTTCAACTATTTCTGTATCTTTGGTGTTCCTTAGATGCCTCTTCATTCTGCCAGATTTAGTTGCTTTCTCAAACTGGGTTTTGTTAGCTAAGGTGCTAGTTTTGACAGAACTTTTGTGAATAATGCTTTGAATAGAATGGGTTTGTTCGTGTGCCTGCAGTTCAGTCTACTGAGGCCAGAAAGCATATAATAATGGGGGAAAAAACTGTGTGTGGGAGGGGAATGCAACCAGCAACCCATCAACTTGTTTTCCTGTGGTTCCTCTCACTTCCTAAAAACAGAAAACATTCTAGATTTTTCCATATTTCATTTTATATCATGGTGGTCTTTTTGTCCACATGCAACTTTTTTTCATGTCTCTATATAGCCAGCATACTTAGCAATTGGACTTTTCCTATATGCTTTGTTTTCTAGGTCATCTCTCCTTAGATCTCTTCTGCAACCAGAATCAGTACGACTGGATTGGTTGTGCTTGGCAGTTTCTCATGATGCACCACAAAGAGCAAACACTGTAGATGCAGAAGGAAATCCCAGGTGAGTGAGGATTTGCCCAAGGTTCTGAGTGCAGCAGAAAGCTGGTCTCTGGGCTTTTGGCTTAAGTTCTAAATGACGGTTGTGATGTCAGTGAATCCTTGAGGCATTTTGTATATTGCAGAGTTGAGCACAAGTAACAAAAGGATTAAAATACTTTGTCCATAATGCTTTACGGAGTGACTGCTCTTACTGAAACACAGTGAGGTGCTGTGTCTCCTGTTTCCCTTCTCTCAAGTGCTGCATCTGATTTTTTATTTTTATTTTTTTTCATAGAGAAAGCATACGTTTTTAAAGAAAACATGAATGCATAAGAAAACAGATCTTCTTATCTTCTAGGCCACGGTCGCATTTGTTTACATGGGGATACAGCCAACTCATTCTGCTTTTGATTAAACTCCCAGCTGATTTTGTTATGAAAGAGAAGATGGCTGATGTTTGTAAATCACATGGGTGAGATGAAAACTTCATACTTATACTCTGACCCTAAAAAGATACAAATGAAAGCCACCTGTATGCTCCTTCCACAAATGTGTTTCATTGAAAAGTGTTTCCTCTTTCAAGGATGAATTTTAAGAGCCCAGTTTGATGTATTAGGTACCCATTTTGGATTGCTGGTATTGCCTGTATATACTGCAATGGGTGGTATTGCTTCATACATTCAGGACATTCAGTTGCTTCCATTTTGACTGATGCTGTAAGTGAGTGTTTTACTATTGTTGGCTTCAGTTTAGGCTGAATATGTGATTCCTGGAAATCTTTACTCTCCTATTTAAGGTTTTGGCCTGGATATCTTTTTCTCTGCCTGGAGCTGGATAGAAGAATAGAAGCCTTTACTAATATTGCTCATTTGGATGATTTGAGCCTGTTGAATGAAGAAGATGGTTAGTGAATCTTAAGTAATATGAATGTTTTTCTGCAGCATTACAACTGCCCTCAGTCTTTACTGATTACATTTGTCACAACTGTTTGGGGTTTTTTTGTAATGAGTGTTTTGGAAACCGTTCCATTAGCTGAGTGTATTGCAGCAGGTCTGAAAAACATAAATGGCTGGTATGCTGTTAAGGATGGGCAAAATGATTATTTGCTTTTTAACTCAAAAGAGCCTTATATAGTGAAGCACTGCAGAACTTAGCTTGTAATTCAGCAGTGAGTTTTTACACAGTCAAGGTAAAATTTTCTTTACTGATAATGCTGATTTTATTACATCTCCAAAGAGAAAACAGAATAGCTTATGTCCTTTTAAAGTACGGACACGTTTAAAACAGTAGGTTTGTAACAAACCATGCTTTGCAAATAATGTTAACAAACTCATTTTGCATCTAGGTTCAATTCCAGAGACCACAGAAGAATGGAAGTTTCTTCTTCATCTTGCACAAAATCATAGCAGTGCTTTGCACAACGATGGCCCACAGAATGGGGATGCTGTCAACAACAGTGGTAGCCCCAGCTGGCCAAATTGCATCACTGTGGAAAACGTAGCTCTTTTATTATCCAAGGCCATTGGCCCAAATCGTGCCTTGCCTCTACTACAAGAGTGTGGCTTGATGCAAGAATTGTCTGAAAGATTTACTAGTGTCTGCGAGATACTGAAAATTGCTGAGAAAAGGCAAAGGTAAGATGATGTGTCAGTGGAAGATATGTGCATGCCATTTATTTTAGATCTTTGTGCTTCAAACTTTGTAGTTAACAAAAAGATTTTTTAAAGTACTTCACTCCTGAATTAAATTATTGAATTTTAAACTCAGCTGAAGGCTTTTTCACTTAAGAACTGTGTGTTGTGCAATATGGGCACCTTAAAAGGGGCAAAAAAGAGGGGAAGTAAGAAGATATAAATGAGGAAGGTTCTCTGAAGATGTCTGTCTTGCTGAGCCCTGCAGCTTGTCTTTAGAGAAGGCATGCATGTTGCATGTTGCTGTCACCTCGGAAATGTAATCGCATTTCTGATAAACTTTGCTTTAAAAAGCAGAAGCATCGTTCTTTCTGTTGTTAGGTTGTTGTTTTTTTTATCCTGTTTAACTTTCCCTTTGCTTTTGTTGCAGAGCCCTGATTCAGTCCATGTTGGACAAGTGTGACCGATTCTTGTGGTCTCAGCAAGCATAGAGATGGCTGGAAAAGCTTTGGGAACTGTAATAATTGTATGTTAAAGTGCCTCTGAAACTCACAGGCTCTTAAAGAAGTGAGCTTCACTCCAAAGATTTCGCTGTATTGAGCCAGTGTCTGTCTGGCAGGTGTCTGACTGGGAGTCATTCACAGTTCTTCCTCACTCCTTTGGAGATGAATTTTGCACTCTGGAACTTAACACAATCCAGTGTCTATCTCAGAACTGAGCTGGTGAATTTCCAAGATTAAAATGTATTTTCTGAGTCTGCACAACTTAAGTGTTAAGAATATGAATCCCCCAAAATCAGGTTCTGGTGTATGAAACTGGTTGGTTGTTTGCAAACATGAGAAGCTATTCCTGAGATACATCTAAGTGTGTCATTTCTCGTTTTCCTGTGAACGGTGTTGATGTTTATATGAATGGATAATAATACCGATTGATAGCACTTAAATTCATTCACTATTGGACTGTAAGATATTTCTAAGTTGCCCCTGTCTGTTTGCAAAATATGACTGTAGGTTTCAGCAGTGCTTATACCTCAGGACCACAATAATCCCCAGTGCATTTTGACCTTTAGAAAGCAAGAAGACCTCGCCTTATTTTAACCCTGGGGGAAGAAAAAAACAAACCCTGAATGTTTATTGTTCAGTTGATGCCATCAAGCAAGGAAGTCTTTTGAATATCAGCTAGAATATGGATATGAAGACTTATAAAATCACCTGGGTTTAATTTCACATCTACAGAACTCTGGTTTGTATGAACATGGTTTCCACACTAAATGCATGTTTGAACAGATTTTGGTGTAGGTCACCGATTCGGGCCCTTCTCTCTATCACTTTCTCACCTGTTCAGCAGGAAGTTGCAGTGTTGAGTCAGCAGCTGTTTGCAGAGCTCAATTAAACAATAAATTAATGCGTGCATTAGAACTAAATTCTAATCCTTCGAATCCCATAATGTCAATAAATGACTTCAAAATATTTCCTTTTGAAGATCTAGAAATAATCTTAGGTATATTTGCAGCACTTGTACTGTTGGGAAATGTTACTTTTATTTTAGTCAAGATAAGGCTGTAACAATACAGCTTTCAGACTTCTGATAGGTACGGTATGACTTTTCCATCTCAATTGCAGGAAAGACTGTTGTGAGGAGTTTGTTATTTCCTTAGAGGAAATGAAGCTACAGATAGAGAATTAGTAGCAGGCTTTCGTCTCTTAATAGCGTGGCATGTGGAAAAATCCTAAGTAAGTACTTCTAAAAAAGAAAATTTAAAGTTTTCAGTTCTGTTTTGATGCTGGAAACAGCCCAAATCCTTCTATCAGAAGCACACCACACCCTCATATTTGGAATAGAACCCAGGCACTTTGCAGTGTAGGGAGGTTAAATAGGGAATGTTTGTGCCTGTTCTCTTACCTGCCAAGTGAATGTGCTACTACCTCAGTGGCTTAACTGTTTCTTGCAGTGCATCAAGCTGAGTGCTGTTGCTGCCCTTAATAGGGAAGTTTGCTGAATTAATAACAATGTGGCTGCCCTGTTTCTGGGTTTAACTGTATTCTTCATTTGTTCTGTGTGCACTGTACACATAACAATCTCTTTTGCTTCTGTGAGGTTTTTGTACACTTGAGTAACCACTGGTCAGAGCTGGGGTGGAACTTTTTTTCCTTTTTTTTTTAGCAATAAATCATAACTTTACATTCAAAGCTTTTTGGTTTGGTTTGGTTTTTTTTCTTAATCTTTGCGTTGGAGTAGTTGTGCAGCTGACATAATGGGAAGCATTTGTTAACATCTGATGTCTGAAGTGACAATCAGACAATTAACTTGTCAATAAATTGTAAGAGTTTATTCTTAGGAAAGTTAATCGTGAAGGAAGTGTGATGTGAAATAGTTTCATGTCTAGAATTCAGTTACACGGCACAGTGCCATCATCAGAAAGCTTCCTGAGGGATCCCATCTACCAGCTCTCATCAGCCAGTCAAGCATGAAGCACCCATGGTGTGAGCCTGCCTGCACTGAAGCAGATGGGCTGTGGTTCCTCTCCTGTTTTGCTAACTCTTGGTAGCAGGACCCTGAAGCAGAAATGAATAAAGGGAGCTTTGCATAGAGCAGCTTTAAGTAGAAGTCCTTGACTTGCCTCAAAACACAACTTCACTGTTAAAATTCATTTACTAGTAGGTTTTTTGATGGTTCTGTTTAAGAATAAGCATTTGTATGTGCAATCTGTGTCTTACAAAACTCGGAAATTTGCAATTGTTCTGCAAGCCTGACACCAATGCTAGCAAATATTGCTTAGAGCAGCATTACCAAAACAAGTGTATTTTTGTTTGGGTAAGCTAAGACAAAGTCGCCTTATCTCCTGCAGTATAGGAAAACAGCATTTACTGCTGTGCCTGGGCTGGGAATTCACCTTCCATTTCCCAGTCAGAGGCTTAATGACTTAGATTGTGAAATGCCTAGATTGCAAAATGACTGCATTTACAGATATTTAAAATTAAAGGCCAGCTTGCAAAATGTGCTTTTATCTTAACTGTATCATATCATGCAAAGTCAGAAGAAAGTCTTGGAGGGGCCCTTATGGAGGTTAAATGTACTTAGTATGCAGGCAGGAACATTCCACCCTTCTTCCCTCTCATTGGCAGCTTGCTCACATCTTTGTGCAAAAGTAGCAGTTGTTGGCTGCAGCTTCCTTCTATGGGCCAAGGGCTGAGACTGGGAAAGCAGGCTCAGAGGAGTTGGGAAAACAGTGCTTTCCAGGCAGAGTCAAGAATAAGCAGTTCACAGTCTAAAGTTCCATGCCAGTGCCTGTCTTGTTGCTGTTACCCTCATGTTTGTGTCATTTTCAGGAAGCAGTGGTTTGATGAGAATGTGAACTATGAGACCAGGTCTGAAAGCCCAGAAATGCCTTCTGTGCTCCAGAAAGTTCCTTAGATCAGCTCTGTGGGCACCTTCCAGGTCCCTGTGTGCAATGACGTATGTTTTGCTGAGTTCTATCCAGGTTCAAAGGAATCACTTTCCTGTTGCGACTTAATTTAAATTAAAACTGAAGACAAGACAGACTGGGCTGCTTGCAGCCAGCAGAGAAGGAACTTGAGCTGATAGTGCTGGAAGGAGTTTAAGTTGTAGGATGCAAACAGAATTGTAATAAAACAACATTCTGGTCCCTATGGCAACTAAGATGTGTGTTAGGTGTCAGGTTCATGGGTGGCATGGGCAAGATTTTGTCTGCCTTGTGGCTTTTGCAAAGTTTTCCTTTCTGCTGCATTGTGATAGAGATTCTCCTCATCTCAAGTTTTTCTACTCAGAGGTTATTTGTCCTTCTGCTCCAGGCCTGTCTCTGGTAAGTGTCTCTCACTCCTTTAAGTTAAAGGTTTTCTTTGGAGTCAGAGGTGTCTAAGGAAGAGAAGATAGTTTGTGTTTCATTAGCTCAGGCTGATAATGAACCTCTTTTACCTCATGCTCCAACACTTGAGCTCTGGCCTCTTACTATGAGAGAGAACTGTGAATGGGACAACTACACATACTTGCCCTGCACGACATTTAAGGAAACTGTAGTTGTTAGTTGTTAGATCGTGTATGAGACCACATAAAGGGAGGGAGGCATTCTGCATGTTCTGTCCAGAGCCTTCTGCAGTGGAATCATGTTGGCTATTGAACAGGGCAAGCAGGCACCAAGCACTTTTTGTACTTTTTGGTACAAATGCAAGAGGAGGAATATCAGGTACTCCAGATGTGAACCGCACTAACAAGGCTTTGATGGTTAATATGGTAATCTTAAAATTGAGCAGAGATTTGGCTGTATGGATTTGAATTCCCCTTTCATTAAAACATCTGTTACTGCATTACTCTCCTTCCTTTATCCTGCTGGGACTCCACTGAGCCACTCTGGAAGCAGAATGGCTTTATGCTCCTTAAGAGGAGTCTGTGGGAGCAAGCAAAAGAATAAATGAACTATTTACACCTTCCCTGTGGCTGCATGAGCGTGCACTATCTTGCCAGTAAGGATATAGGTGTATGCAGTGGAGTTAAGTTCTGTCATCTTTGGGATCCATCTTGTCACCCCAACACCTAGCAGTTCCTGCAGCATTTCTGATAATGCAAATGACCATTCCCTGTTGTGGTTTCATGCATTGGCTGGTTAATGGCCACTCTACTGCTCCTTTGTTCTGCATCCTCAGAAAGACAGAAGAAATATGAAAAAAGCTCCTGGGTTGAGATAAGGACAGGGAGCTCACTTAGCAGCCAGTGTCACAGGGAAAACAGACTCAGTGTAAGGGAGACTAATGTAATTTATTGCCTTCTGCTAGCAAACTAGAGCAGCGAGAACTAAAAGCAAACGAAAATCACCTTACCCCCAACCCTCTCCTCCCTACTCCCTCTGCGCTGCACGGGAGAGCAGGGTCTATGGCCAATCCATAACACTTTATCTCTGCTGCTCCTCTGCATTGTTCTTTGTCCCTGCTCCAATGTGGGATCTGTCCCAGAGGATGCCATCCTTCCCAAACAGACCCTGCGTGGGTCTCCCACAGGCTGCAGCTCTTCGAGCACTGCTCCAAAATGGCTCAGGTTCCTTTTGGAGCAGTTGGAGCTGGCTTTGATCTGACATGGGGCAGCTGATCACAGAAGCCATCCCTACAGCCCTCTACTACCGAAACCTGGCCATATAAACACTTGTATGCTTGTACAAAGGCACAGACCCATCTTGTACTTCTCCGAGATGATGAAGGCAGATGATCAGGCAGCTATTTCTCTGAGCTCATACTAGCACAAGAGCCAGAAAACTGAAGTCAGCCACAACGTTTCAAAAACTTCAGTCTTTGTGGAAGTTTCTCAATCTGCTTGCTATGAGGAGCACATTTCTTGTGGAAAACACAGCACTGTTTACTTTACAAAACATTGTGTAACAGGATTCATGAACTTTCAGCCAGGGTATGGGCACTTATTGCAATTCTCTGTTGAAAGTGGGGTGGTACTGGGAAATTCCCAGCCCTGGGTGTCCCTTTCAATTTCCTCTTTTCTGGGGTTTTAATCCCTTATAAATACCCTCTCTGAAAGCACACAGGACAGGCTTCACTTCCACCTGGCCTCCTGGCTTTGCCTTTCTGCAGTGGTGAGTGATTCTCTGAACTTTTCTATGCTGGGGTCTTGGGCAGGCCATAAGCTCTGGGGTGGTTGCATGAGTGTTCCTGCAGCTGCCTGGGTGCAGCTATGGGTGTGATGAGTGTTAGGTCAGAAATCTCTAAGAGATGCTCTAGAACTGCTAACCTCTCTCATTTTCTTACAGCTCTGTGTCAGGCTTGGGCAGAGAACCATGAAGCTCTGTATCTGCTTCGTGTTGCTCTCTGTTGTTCTATATGCAAGTGCTGACAACCCATTCTCCAGTGGTTTCAAGTTTGTCAGGGATGCAGCTGGAGGTAAGTTGTTCCATCTCCACTGGTCTTTCTCTCAGGACCCAATCCCTGAGCATAGGCTACATATAGTCCTCCAGTCAAGGGGTTCTGCAGCTCTGCATTATGGAGCCTCTTGGTCTCTGCTGCTGGGAGAGGACCTTGATCAGCCTCTGCAGGTCCTTCCAGTTGGTGACTCCCATTGAGAGGCCCATTTGGTCAAGTGTCTTTGTGTTCCTTGGGTCTTTCCAAGAGCAGCATGAAGAATATGACAGGCCTGGGCTCAAGCTTGGGGACACCCCTGCAGCCAAACAAGGCACAGGAATTGCAGGAATAGGCACATGCTCACAGAGAGCTTTTTGTGGACAAATTGGGTGCACAAACCCTCTACTGCTGAAGTCTCAAAATGAAGCTGGTACCATCTGTAGTGCACGCTATGGATCTAAAGTGTCACTGCCAGCTTGCTTTGAGACAACTCCTCCAGCCCCTGAAGCATCGCAGCCAGGCAAAGCCTCCATGGCTCCGTGAAGTTCTCCTCAAGGAGCCCCTTTGCTGCTGCTTTGCTAAGCTTCCCTACTTTAGTAGAGGTTGATAAGAGTTGTTTCTCTGCGGAGCCCTTGGGACATAGGGGCTTTCTGGCCCAGCAGCAGCCATGGGCATCTGGCTGAAATGGTGCTGAGCGGGATATCAGATTTAATCTCAGCTCTGTGTGCTCTGTTCAGGCGCACGGGATATGTGGAGAGCATACCGGGACATGCGCGAGGCAAACTACATCGGTGCCGACAAGTATTTCCACGCTCGTGGCAATTACGACGCCGCCCGGAGAGGACCCGGCGGTGCTTGGATAGCCAAAGTGATCAGGTATTATTCATCTTGTTAACAGGGAATTAACAGGGACCCGGGCGTTCCGGTCCGAGTGAAATCCTTCTTGACGCGTATTAAGCTTTGCGTCCAGAAGGGGAATGGAGAGGAGGGGAAGATGCAGCAGCAGCGGTGTTAGGGGAGGTTGGGGGCGGCACGGCGCAGTGCTCGGGGTGCCGGCTCAGGTCGCCTCTCGTTGCAGCGACGCCCGTGAGGGCTGGCAGAGCGGGGTGAGCGGCAGAGGAGCGGAGGACACCCGGCTCGACCAGGAGGCCAACGCGTGGGGCAGGAGCGGCGGCGATCCCAACCGCTACAGGCCCAAAGGCCTTCCCAGCAAATACTGAAGTCTCTCTGTTCCCGTTCCCCCTCCCTTGTGTGGCCCAATAAAAATACTGCTTGTCAGGACTCGCCGCCATCTGCTCTATTTGTGTCGGATTTCTGGGCATCGCGGCAACCGGGGGGTGGGGGGTCCCGCTGGGCGGCCGGGGGGTGAGCGAGGCCTCGGGGCCGACCGGCAGAGGGCGCTGTGGGGCGCAGTGAGCGCAGGCGCCGCTCTGTCCGCCGCCTCGTTGTTACCGGTAAGGCGGCGGGGCCCGGCGCCATGGATCGCAACCCATCGCCGCCCTCCAGTGAGGCGGAGGAGGAGGGCGACGCGGTGGGCAGCACGGTGTACAGCAAGCACTGGCTCTTCAGCATCCTCACCCGCCTCATCGAGGTGCGGGCGGTGGGGCGGGGCGGGCCGTGACCGGGCCCGGCTGAAGGCCGCCGTCCTGAGCGGGAGCCTTCGTCCCGCTGTGACTGCGGGGTAGGCCGCTGGTCGGGCTGCGTGGCGGTTCTAAGTCGTAGCTCACATCGTTTACCATCCCTCTATTCCCCCTTCCAGCTTATCAGCCCCGAGAAGTCCGAGCCCAGTGGGAACCCCGAGGGGATTCAGACGGAACTGGACGAAGAGATGGAGAACGATATCTGCAAGGTGTGGGACATGTCCATGGATGAGGTAGGAGCTGGGTTCAGACGAATGCCGCGTTACCGCTGCTGAGTTTTATCGATCTAAAGTCTCGTGGAAAGAGTTGAGGAGAGGCGCGGGCTGAAGGTGTTCCAGGTGGTAGCGCCTCTCTGGTCCGGCTGGCAGCATCCTTGGAGTCTCCGAGCAGAGCAGGTGTGGTGCCTGGCATGGAGGAGACTCATTGCTCTCTTCAGATGGAGCCAGTGCTTTGTGCGCTTCTGAACCCAGCACCGATATGGAGAAGCATTCTGTCGGTCCTGGCTGCTGGGCCCCATGCTGCTGTGGTTTGTCTGAGCTGCCCTGCAGGTGTTCCTCATTGTGTATTGGCTCAGCTGGCAGCAGCGGGGCTAATTCACTCAATGAGGTAAATACCTCGTTTTTTTTTTTTGCAGTGATTCACTGATTCATTCCTTAATCTGTGAGAAAGTGTTTGATTTGTGTTCTGAAATTGTAAAATTGGTGGCTTCATTTGCTCTGTCGTTTGTTTTTTCCACAGGATGTTGCTTTGTTTCTTCAGGAGTTCAATGCCCCCGATATCTTCATGGGAGTTTTTGCCAAATCCAAGTGTCCTCGTCTGACTGTAAGTGTGGGCTGCCAAAAACTGCCCTGTACTAATCGTTACAGCACACAGCTCTGTGCCAGCATTCCTAAACAGCTCCCACCTCCCACTGTGTTTCTGTATAACTTCTGGGACAGGAGAAAACACAACTTAATTTTCAGATGCCTTTTAGCACGGTGTTTTTAATATGGTCCAGCTAGTAACAATTTTGGTGACAATGAAGCCGATACGTGTCATTACTAATGAAGGATTAATGGTATCAAACTTGGTTAAATGGCTCATTTTAAAAAGTCAGTAAGGACAGGCCTTTGCCTTTTCTTCCTGATAACTTACCTTGTGATTACTGAACAGAAATGGATAAGAGTTTTGTTTTGTCAAGTGTGCAAAAGTAACATTAGTTAAGAACTGCTGATCACCAGTAACTTAGTGCTTTTCTCTTTTGCCACCCATGCTGCAGTGTCATTGCCCTGCAGCTTGCATTACATACTGCAATGGCATTTAGGAATTCGAGATGATGGAGATCATTGCAATTGGGAAATGGTCTTTGCTGGAAGCTTGTATTAAGGCAGCCCCCTCCCCCTTATTTTAGAGGAGGTGTCTGTAGAGGGGGAGGTAATGGTATGTTCTTGTCCCTAGGACTCTTTATTGCTTTAATAATAGCAATGCCAGTCTAACTTCAAAACAGTATGCATATGTACCATGGAAATGGACTTTGATTTCAAGGTATATTTGCTTTTATGAAATGCCTGCACTGTGCTAAACAGTGAACAGTACTGGTTGTATGCTTCGGTCTAGTCTCACAACATCCCTTAGGAAATCTGTGCCCATCTAGACATTGCTGAGACATAAGTGCTTGAAAATCAAACTAGAAAGCAGCTTTGAACCTTTCTTATGCTTGTCTTATGGCTGTGGAAATAAAATTGTGAGCTATGTTGCAGATATTTCATTATATGGTGCTTTGGCTTTTCAGGAGATCTGCGTGGGAATACTGGGAAATATGGCCTGTTTCCAAGACATATGCATGTCCATTAGTAAAGATGAGAATCTCGGGTAGGTGTGTATTTACTTTATAAACACATCATACTGCTTTTATGGACTCTCACAGTGAGCGTTATGAAAGGAACTAAATTTCTTTGTTCACACACCTTTGACAAACCCTCAGTGGCTGGAAAGTGTTCAGCGAAGATACAATGAATGCCCGTTGTTTGCTGTTATATTTCATAGCTGCTTGTCAAACTCTTGCATTTTCGATCTCTGAGTCTGGCAATCTTGAAACACTGGTGATGCGTGCACAGTCTGAAAGAGCTGGTTTTAATCACAGCATGCTGTGGCAGCTATGAAATTAACTTTGGAATGTATGTTTTTTAAAAAAAGATATTAAAAGGTTTTTTGTTAACTTTTTTATCTTGGATTTTCTGCTTAAAGCCAAGTGTTACTGCAGCGTTTGTGTGATTCGGACTCTCCAACTCTCCTGGAAACAAGCAGGTAGGACATCTCAGAAATTAATGTATTGTTAGTGTAATTCTGCTCTGTTCCAAGGTCCTGGGACAAAGATTGGCAAGTGGGCTCATTATTTTAATGTCTTCCCATGCTTCTGTCATTTCCACTTTATTCTGGAATTCATTTTCTGTGGGCTGCGTTCCAGTCTTCTACCGCTTCTTTCTCATCACTTTGGTTTTACAACCTAAGATCAGTGATCTGGCTTCTGATATGTTACATGGGCAATTTCTGCCTAGGCTGTTGCTGACTTGCCTCTCGCAACCTGAGGTGGCCAACATTTGGGTTGAGAGGATCCGAGACAGCCCTTCAGTGTATGACTGTGTCTGCTTTATCATGTCAAGCTCTACAAACGGTGAGTTGCCGAAGTGCACTGAGAACCAGTGTTTTGCAGGAAAAAAAAAAAGAACTGCTGTATGAATTCCAAAGCCAAATGTTTTTATTTGGGAGTGCAGGACTTCTTCATCTTTAAAGTAAGCTTCCTGAATTCAAAAGACAACAAAATAAACTTGTGCCACCTTTGCAAGATTTATAAGCACACACCTATAAACCCAACAAGAGAAGTGCATCGTACAGGACTCCAGCTAATGGTTACATTAGTTTTCTTTTGCTTGTTGTTGATGACACAGAAGTCATGCTTGTTCCTGCTGAAATCCTACTTCTACCCAAGTGAAATGGGGGTTAGCATGCGTAAGCTTAGTTAAAAAAATGCATATTTAGGGACAAATTTTGTCATGTTTTATTTCAGAAGCAGAGGTTATGACTTCTGGGGAACCTGAAGTCCCTTTACCAAATAAAGATCCTACTCCATAAATGGCATGACAGGCTATAATGTGTCAGTGGGCTTCCCAGCAGTCCCTATTTATCAAGCTTGTTGCCTCATTTATGCCACAAAAAGAACATGAGCATAGAAACCCTTAGAAGATACTGAATGAAACAGCTGTATTTGAGCACTTAATTTATCTGGGTACTTTTGTGTGTTAGTATTTTGTGAACTAATTTCTGCTCTTTATTTTCTTGATTTTTGGTTTCTTTTGTGCAGTTGAATTGCTGGTAAAAGTGGGCGAAGTGGTGGACAAACTCTTTGATCTGGATGAAGAGCTGATGTTAAACTGGATTAAAAGCGGCACTTGTCAGTCTGTGGGACCATCTACAGATGACTCCCCAGAAGAGCTTCCAGATTTTAAAATTGTGCCTTGTATACTCGAAGCAGCCAAACAAGTCCGGTATGTGAGAGTTCTCTTTGGTTCTGTGGCTGCGGCGGACTCTTTGTAACCCTGTGTGTTAGCTTGGTCGTCTAATTAGCCTTTGTTTCTTCTTTTGTTCTATGTAGCTCAGATAGTCCCGAAGGACTTGATGTTTATATGCATATCTTGCAGCTCCTCACTACGGTGGATGAGGGCATACAGGCTATTGGTAAGACACTTGAACTGCTGCATATGATGGGACTAAGAATGCAAATGACTTCCAGCTCATCAGATGTTCAGTGAGAAAAAGAATAATTTGCATGCCTAGATTAAATCCGATGGGTTCTCTTTCTTTCTTTTTCAAGTGCAGGCTCCTGATGGAGGAAAAGAGACCTGGACTTTACTTTATGACCTCATTTGCCATGAGCTCTGCCAGCCGGATGATCCACCAATCATTGTACAGGAGCAGAAGACGGTATTGGCCTCTATTTTGTCCGTGCTGTCTGCCATATTTGCTTCACAGACAGAACGAGAATACATCAAGATGAGGAAAAGCAAGTCTTGCTTTTTTGTTGTTGTTCTTTTTGCTATTTTAATGCTGTTAGAATTGACAATGATGGAGTGAAAGATGGTTAATTTATTACTGTTTAGTAGAAGTCAATTCAGAACGCATAATTCAGATGCATGTTTGAATACATTAAGGCTCCTCTGAAAATCACAGGTAGCTCAAAATTCAGGTCCTGGATACCTCTGAACAGCTGCGCTATCAGAATCTGTAGGTTCTCTTCAGTTTTCTCCACTGGCCAAGTGCATGAGAATTGCAGAGTTTGTCTTTGCTAAGATAAGAGCTCTTGCTAGTCACTTTTCTCAAGAGAGGGAGATTCTGTACCCAAATCTATTTAATCTCTACTTTTTGATCCATCTTTGGAATTGAAAGGCTTCTTTAGGAATGTGTCACCTATAGAACAAAGAGGTTTTGCCAGTTTAGTTTATCAGATGGGATTATTATGATGCAAACTAAACATACAAGCTTCTTTTTTACCCTTTTGAAGGTGCTAAGTGAGGTCTGACTACCATTAGGTTTGCTTGTAGTTTGATACAGTGGGGAGATAAAAGAGATGAGGGAATGGCACAAGAAGGCTCTAGTCGTCACCATCCTTGCCCCTTCTGCAGACAGACCTA
Source organism: Coturnix japonica (assembly GCF_054131305.1). Taxonomy (NCBI): domain Eukaryota; kingdom Metazoa; phylum Chordata; class Aves; order Galliformes; family Phasianidae; genus Coturnix; species Coturnix japonica. Next base: position 18,917,079 of record NC_140667.1, on the reverse strand, counting down.
CACAGAGAGTCTGTTCTCCTAGGAACTCAGAAGTGGGTTTGTTACATTATTGCTCACAGGACTCTAGAAATAATTAGGCTTGCTTTAGGTTACTATGGAGAAACACTTCGTTCCATACCCCTGCTGTAGAATGTTAATTGATCCAGATTAGCTTGCAGTAAAGAATGATTTGGATTTTAAGTTGTTCCACTTGTTTTTTTGAACAGTCTTTGATTAAAAGCCATATCACTGTCAGAATATACATTGCTGTAGCCTTATCTGTAAAATCTTCCCATCTGCCTCCAAATTGAAATTCCTTGAACGAATTAGGGAAAAAAAATCCCTATCAGTGTTAAACTTTCCCTTTTTTGTTCCTTTATATTAGATATGCCTCTGATTGGGAGCTTGATTCGTATCTTACAATACATGGAGGGCTGTGGGAAGAGATCTGTTGATAACTCAAAGGAATCTGAACAAGAAGAAACTGGAAAGGCTGAACTAAAGGAGGAAGATTTTCATTTGAAAATTTTGAAGGATATTTGTTGTGAATTACTTTCCAATATGTTTCAAGAACTGACCAAGGTAAGAATTAAGTGAGTTCTGCTGGATAGGTAGAAAAGGCTCCTGGGAGACCTCGTTGTGGCCTTCCAGTACTTAAAGGGAGTGTATAAAAAAGAGGGGGAATGGTTGTTTACAAGGGTGGACAGTGATAAGACAAGGGGGAGTGGTTTTAAAGTGAGACAGGAGGGGTTTAGGTTAGAGATTAGGATAAAGTTTTTCACACAGAGGATGGTGTTGCACTGGAACAGGTTGCCCAAGGAGGCTGTGGATGCCCCATCCCTGGAGGCATTCAAGGCCAGGCTGGATGCGGCTCTGGGCAGCCTGGTCTATTGGTTGGTGACTCTGCACATAGTAGGGGGTTGAAATCAGGTGATCACTGTGGTCCTTTTCAACACAGGCTATTCTGTGATTCTGTTGTTAATGGGACGTTTTTCTGAGCAAGTGAAATGGCATTCTGGAAGTTCATTTGAAAACTAATCAGAAAGTCTGTAACAACACGTGTCGGATAGCAGGGGCACATATATTCTGAGGGGTGTGCCATCAAGGGCCAAGACTTCTTCAACATTCAAAAGAAGGGACTTGTGTAAGGTGTGAGTTTTCACACCTTATTGTATTAACAGTTGGTATTCTCAGAACTCTTTAAGTTCTGCTTGCTTGTGGTTGTTTCACTTGTTTTGTGAATGAAGTACGTCCTTAAGCCACTGTGCACACAACTGTGTGTTTTTCTTTGACAATTGCTTACAATATACTAGTTACATTTCTCATTTAATTTTCTAGGAAAATACATTAGAAGGACTAAAACAGGGACATCTAAATGAACGGATGTGTTCCTGTGCATTCCAGAACCTCCTCCCCCTGTATTTCACATCAGTGAGTATGTGGCAAAGCATATAAGATATAAAAAGTACTGCTCTTGGAAGAACTTTGAGAATCAGGTGTAGGATAGAGGTAGGACAGACCTGCTCATGCACACGTAAAGCACCCCTTTAGGCAGTCTCACTCTCTCTCTTACAGCTTTCTTCAGCCAGAGCTTTGGCTAGATCATCAGCTGATACAGGGGTCAAACTGTGCTGAAATGAATGAAGGTCTGCAGAGATCCGCCAGCTGGGAATTTGTCCTGTGTATTCTTACAGAATAATCCTAATGTTTTTTTTTTTTATTCATGTAGGAAACTTTTCTTTATCTACTTTTGAACAATAAAATAACAGCGTGGAGAAGGCAACCATGTTTCACACTTTAGACCAGCTGTAGCTGTGAAGCTGAGGCATTTACTGTGGATCATTTTTTTGTTATTTTTTATAGTAGTTACTGCTAGCTGCTGTTTGTAGGAAGATACAGGAGTAGAAAGACTCTTAAACCTTATATGAGAGTTGTGCTCCATGCAAGTGGTCTTCTTGTTGTTCTGTGTGCATTTGTGCTTGCAATTGTATTTCCAGGTGGAGAGTTTCCTTGAAGTTCTGCGCGAGGCTGATGGAACACTTGCTGAAAGTCTAGAAAAACGTTTCCCAAGCCTGAAGGTCCCCACCTAAAAAGAGTGTACATGAAATACTTTTTCAGAACAAAGACTTTTTGTTACAGTGCTTCAGAAATCAGTTTTTCAGTACATGTGGAAGAATGAGGCAACTTCCTTACCAGCAGGTGGCTTTTAAGAAATGTAGCCCTGATTAAATTAGGTATTACCTGGTCTTGCACGGTGAAGGAAATTATTTGGAGTTTGGTTCTGCATCTTCCATCCTTTTTGCTCTGGTGATGAAAGACTGTTCACTTCTCGTTGCTCCTGTGCAGAACAGTGTTGTTTGGATGACTCTTGGTCCTGTGCGTTTACTGATGTTGAAACAGCAGAATTAATGAAACGTGCTGAATTGTTCCTAACATGATGCTGGCATTTTCCAAGTTGCTGCTGGTAGCAGAAAAATGAACTAGTGGGAAATCTCAGATGTCTTTGGGCAAAGCATTTTCACACACCTGATGGAAACAGTTAAATTACACAGAGAAGAGTTGTCTCTTCTTCTTCTTACAACAGTACCTTGAACAGGTACTGTAACAAATGTTTCATCCTGCACCTTCAAAATCTTTACGTGTCTTATACTGAAGCCTCTTTTGCACTGCAGCACTGAGTCACAAATGCAGGCCTCATGCATTTCAAAGGATTGAGAATGTGCTTTCCAAAGGTGTGTGCTGCAGCTTCCAGTCATGGCAGCCAGTTACCCCGGGTTCATGATGTAGGTTTGGTTTAATCCTTGGCATACTTGCCAACTTTTTGCTTTTTTAAAGCGATCTGTACTTCATTTTAGGAAGACAACACCTCGCACAGTTCTTTCCTTGTTTGTGTGTTTCGTGCATCCTCTGTGAAGGACATCAGAAATGCCTTTCGAGCCTGGCTTTTCAGAAGAGTTAAGGTGTTAGATCATTTGCAGTTGGTGAATTCAGCATACAGAGTCTTCTAATAATTGTGCTTTTAATTACTTTCTTTTTTGACTGCGCTACCTTTTCACATTCCTGCATGCAGAGCAGCTCACATTCTGTGTCTGCATGAGCCGTGCATCAGCTTCAGGTGTTTCTGTAAATGGGAGAGGAAAACAATTGGTCTTTGTTAGATTTTGGGTGTAAAGAGAAGTAGAAACCAGAGCATAAAGACATTGTACATGCATTGCCCATCACTCCAGGTTTTTATAGACTTTTAAGGATTGTGCTGGGTCATGTTTTGCGTACCCCAAGTTACACACGTGTGGTGAATACAGGAGCTGTGTATGTATGGAGCCTTTTCATCCAACTTCAGGTTTTCAAAAAAGAACATTTTAATCTTTTCCTTGGGCTGCCAGCAACTTCTGAGTTGGGACTTGGAGTTAAAAGGTCTGATTAGTGTTACCAAAAAGAATAGCGGTGGTTTCTATCAATTTTTGTATGCCGTGTTTATTGGGGAAAACTGGTAATTGTGAATAGGATGAGAACATTTTTCATACTGCTTTGACACTTTTTGGATATTTTCTTACACCTTCCATTTGTAATAAAGTTTCTTTTTCTAAAAAAAAAAAAAAAAAGAAAGAAATCTGTGTGCTCTTCTTCATTCCGGGTATCAACTGAATTCATTTTCCAGGCTGCTGGAATTATCTGTTACTCTCTTGAACCTTTGTAAGAAGCAAAGCAGAGCCTCCTCATATCATCATTGTCCTGTAAAATATAAGTTGCTCTTCATTGGGTGCTCACTTTAATCATGTCTTGCTGTCTTTGCTTGGCCATTCTTATGGTCTGGAAGTCGATGCCTCTCTCACTCACTCGCTGGCTTTTCTGAGTTAGTTCATCCCCAGATAAGTTGCGTGTACCTTCACAATAGCCTGCCACACCTGAGAGGTCTTTCTGGTTTTGCATCTCAGAAATGTGCTGGTTTCTGATTGTCATTTAACATACAAAAAAACCCCAACCCAAACCAACCAAACAAAATCCTGAGATGTTATCTGTTGGGTTTTTTGTTGTTGTTGTTGTTTTGAATTGTTTGCTTCCTTCTAACTCCAGATATACAAGTGTCCAGTGTTGGCTGGCCGATGGTTAAATGCAGTCTCACTAACTAGAAGGAACGGGTGAGATGCAGCATTTTCCTGGTAGGACTGCCTGAGTTGGACGATACCTAATGCCTGTAAGTACTAAAACAAATGGGTGGTTTCTGTGAATGGCAAACCAGCTGGGTCCTGTCCTCTGCTCTTATTTGGTGGAAGGAGCTGTAGAAGTAGGTTCATCAGCCTTGGTTCTGCAGTATACAAATCCAAATATGTTGGAATTTTTATCCTTTGCAAACTTAATGGGAGGAGACTTCAGTTGTTTGCCCCACCAAACAGCTGTTCTTGTGCAGCCTGTGCTGTGTGGGTGAGGCAGAGCTGTCTTTAACATTGTGATGTTTTTGTCATTCACGCCGATGTGGAAGAAACTTCGTGGTATCAGGTGTGTTTCTGCAGCAGCACCCGTGTATTTCACTGTCTTGCCAGCAGGGATCTCTCTGCTCTTGTGCTTCATGAACATAACATGCCCGTTCATTTTCTTCCCTCTGTCCTACCCATCCTTCAACACTCAGTCAGGACAGGACTCACTGAGCTGGCTGCTTCAGAATGGCTTTACCTATAAAATCAGGAGAGCAGCTTTCTTGCAAACCAAAGACCTGATTCACCCTCAGTGCCAGCTACAGAGCTGCAGACAATAAGTGGGTGTATGAAGCATCAAACTAAAGTAACAGGAACTGGGTCCTGCTTAGGCTGAGCTGCATGTGGATTGTGGTATGAGAACACCTAGAAAACTGAGGTAGAAATTGGACCACAAGAACTTATTTTAAATTAGGCTTGCAATGTTGGTGTAATAATTTCATTCAGAGCTAGGAGTATGGTGTTATTTTTGACTCCTGTTTTGAGTCCATCTGGCTTCTTTATCCCACACAGCAACGTGTTCCTAGTGGGGCAGAGCAACATAAATCCAAAGAAATCTGGTGTGTGGTGAAGAAAACTGATAAGGGAATGCTTAATCTGCTCCCTTGGTGGTGTAAGGAGATTGTTGCTGCTGTTCCTTCTGCGTGCTTTGCCCAATATTTTTGTCTCAGACCTTTCATTTCTGATAAACTAAGCCATGAAATGTAATACGCCAATGAGTTCTATGCTTCTCCATGTCCATGTCAGTCTGCTTTCTTAATTTTCTTTAGTTCTGTGTCTACTTCATGTATTCTTATAACTGCTAGGGTAGTTCCTTTCTCACTGAGATTGCATGTTGTTAGTACTGGTTGGGTATAACACCTTTGGTTGTAACTAAGCCAAACACACACAGAGTATTCCAAGTGTTTCTAAGTCAGCCATATTCACAGTTGGATATTGACATGAGAAGGTTTGATACTCTGGCCGTGTTCCTGTATTTTGTATTTATTTTTTTGTCTTGTTTTCTTCCTATGTCTCGAAAATCCTTACACTTTCCCACTAGTTCCTGAATAGTTTTGCTCTTTATGAAGGTAGAATCATGAAGGCAGCAGCACCTCCATGATACTTCCACTCTATTTCTGTTTCCAGAGGAGAAGCTCTTAGTCGTGGCAATTCCATTGCACATCCTTTGCTTTCCAAAGAAAATCAAATCATATCAGTTTTTCCTTTTTAATGTCGGCTGTTTACTTTTTGTTCTAGATGATGATGAAACTCATGTGCTCAGCTAAACTCATTGATAAAGGACAGACCTGCCTCACCTGGGGCGAAGAGCAATCTGCTGTCATGTTACACAATTTATCCAGAATCCTTTGTGTGCAGGCAAAAAAAGGCATTGAGCAGCTCTGTATTCGCTCCCTGGTCCCAGTGCTGTGCATCAGCCATGCAGTTAGTGTGCCCATCACTTGGAGCTGACAAGGCGTGTACTGAGTGAACCTGACATTGTAAGGTTGGTAAAATAAACCAGGTTATTTCCAAAAGCTATCAGTGAAGGTTTTGCAATGGGAAACAGTGTTCCTATTCCTTCTTGCTTGCACAGTCCAATGACTCATCTCCATCTTGAGGTTTTTTTTTGTTAGCAGAGAGCTAACATCTGAGATTGATGCAAGACGTGCTTCTGAATGCTTGTGAAGAAAATGAACAATTGCAGAAAAAAGCTGCTGGGCTTCTTTCTGCTTGCTTTATTCCAGTTCAGATCTCAAAAAGTAGCTGCCTGCTGTAATTTTGGGCAGCAGCAAACTGAGTACTGAAGTCTGTACAGACACCATTGCAAACAAGACTGCTTGAAAAAGTGACTGTGATAGGATGTGGTGAAGGGAAGCAGTAACACTAGAAAAGGTGATGAGGAAGGGAGGAGGAAATAGGGAAAAAAAAACCCTCTAAGAATTATGACAGAGGGGGGAAATACCAACTAATTGTGATGCTGAAAGAGAAAAGTGTTATCAGTGGTATTGCTGGGATTCTAGGTTTGTCCAGATGGAATATCTGATGTGTGACTGTCCATCAAAAAGGTGTCATGTTGACAAGCATTGATTACATTTTGTGTTTTTGAAGTTGAATCTTGTAGATCTTGTAGTTTTTCGTACGTGCATGGCAGTGAGACAAGTTTGAAGGTGGAGCTCACACAGCATGTGGGCAAGCTGATGTTGCTTGTTTTCCCCCAATTTTGCTGACTGACTGCAGCACAGAGGTGCAGAGCCCTCCACGATGGAAGGGAGGTGGTTTCTACTGTTTTTTTCCCCCTGCATAGCTCTGGCCTTGCACCTCCCTAAGGTGAGTTCCTAAAGCAGACCCCTGCAGGGATGGTGCTGGTGTTGTACTTCACTCTGAGCAGGGCAGAATGGGTTTGAATAACTAGCTGGTATCAAGGAGTAGGGACCTGAATTTAATTGAGGAGAACTAAAACCTGCTCAGTCTCTGTCACCACTCACTCCGAGTACAGATCCACAGATTTGAATTTGACTTCATCAATTTTATATGGCACAGATTAAAAACAATTAACAATTAAATTCTAAGGGGATTAAAATGAAAGCCTGAATGTAACACTCTTATATCCATGGTAGTTTCTTTGTGCATGGGGTGTAGGTTTGGTGAGAGGCTGCAGGTTTGCTCCTGTCACAACTGATGTCCCACATTGTTGGCACTTCTCACTTCTTGTCCCTTCATCCATTTTCCCAAGAAACTTTAGGAAAGCGAAGGCACTTTGACATTCTCCTGTGTTGCAACAATAGCTGTTATTTATTCTGTGCTTCGGGTTATGCAAACTCCATTTTAATTTTGCAGTGAGCTTATATCAACACTATTTACGTTGTCCTGTGCGCTGTCTTTGGTGGCAGCCCTGTTTAAAGCAGCTGTAAGTTTAATGAGCTGCATGTTAACCTTTTATAGGAAGGAAGCGCTTCTGTCAGTTACTCTAATGAAATCATAAAAATCATTTCCTGTCTCCAGCTGTAGCCCAGTCCTCCTATCTTCTGTCAATAAGAGGATATTGAAACTTGCAGGAAAATACACACACACATGCACACACATTGATCCCACCTTACAGTATAGCCACAATGTTGTATTTTAGTGCAGCAAATTGGAATTAGCCAGTGATGTCAGTGCTGTTTATTTTCCATTACAAGTTCTCTGTATTGCGCAAACTCTTTTATTCGACATGAAAGAGTTTCCTCATCAGTCAGGTGGGATGAGGCCACTAGAATGACTGAATGGAAGGGGGTAAAAGAGTGGATAGAAACATTGGGAGTAAAGGGAGATTGAAAACAGAATGGTGAAAACTTGGAAGAGCGAGAGGACTTGAGCTTTGAGAGTTCTTCTAGTGGAGCATGTAAGGAGCGCAAGAAGAAAAAGAAACATGGTTTAATTGCCTGTGAGCTGTGAAATGGTGTAGATGCAAGCAAGGTCTTCAAGGCCCCAAAATGCATTGGCTCTGAGTGATGTGAGCTGTTCATGAGGGAAAATCCCAAGCCCAAATGGAGGATAGATTTCTCGTTTTGCTGGAGCTGAGTGTACACCAGTTGCTCTCTTGTAGTTACAAGAGAGTAGCAACTGACTGAACAGTTGTTTTTGAGAACAACCCCAGGGCTGCTCCACAGCTGTCAGCTTCTGCTTTGTGTTCAGTGTGGTGGACTTGGTGGGTTTTTTGGTCCATGGTCTGAAGTTTGAGAGAGCTTTCTTTGAAGAACCTGCTGAGCGCAGCGTGGCATGAAGAGCTTGCTTGCCCTTACAGGGAAAGGCACCGCAGTCCTGATTTCCAGTCGTTCTGCTGCGTTTACTCAGACTTGAAAGAAGTAAACTTAATTACATTAAACAAAGCGTCTTCCTTACAAACATGCTCTGGTCCCTTTTGCCTCTACTGAGAGATTAAAAAAAGGCTTATGAATAACAGCTGCAGTCTTTCTTTTTTTTACCTGTTGCAGGAGGCTGACAGCACTGTGCACAGGTGTATGAACACACATTCAGGGGATCAGAGGAAGAACCCACAGGGGTGTTTGAGACTGGGTTTTTTGAACGTAAATCTCTGCATTAAGATGGCAAAAGGATAAAGCCGTCAAGCACAAGTCAGTGGTGCTTGTTGCAGGTCAAGATGGTTTTGCATAACGGCAGTGATGTTGGAGCTGAAGCCTTATCAAAACAGACGAAAGCACTTCATTCACCTGCTCGTCATTCTCAGGCCAAGTGATGTAGCATGTATCAGCACAGGTGTTATTTATGGTCCAGTTTACCAGCAAATCTCTGACAACTGCCTTTATCATGTAAGTTTTCAGGTAGATTTGCACCTGCCTATCAGGAAATTCATTCTAAACTATACTTGTGTGCATTAAGAAAGTAAGGAAATGGGTGAGGTGGAAAAAGGCAAGAAATGCCAAATCTCATGGCCTTTGTGCTCTGGACTAATTCTGTTTCCAAGCTGAAAACAAAGTTTATTAAACACAGTTTGTTCTTGTCTGAAAAAACAGATTTATGAACAAGTAAATGCTTTGTCCATGGAATCTGACAGGTAGTAAAAACTATTAATGAACCTTTTCCCCATCTTTCTCTTCTCAAAGTCAGTGCTCTCTTTGTCCCTTCCCAGCTCTCTTCCATTTAATTCCTAAAGGTAACGTGAATAGCTGAGAGGTTCAGTGTTCATCAGGTCACTGAATGTACTGCTGCAAATTGCACCAAGCCCTGCCTGCACAAATGCAGCTTTGTTCAATTTCCACAAACTTGTCCTGCTTTACGCTGGCATCCTCTTGTCAGTGTTCACGGTTACGTATCTGATCACAACTGACCACCCTAATCTTTTCTCCATTATCCTGCTTATTCCTTAGCTAATGCTTTTAGCTTTGAATATTCTTTTAATGCCACGTTTCTCTGGAACAGAATTGTGCCCGAGTGTTCCTAAAAGCGAAGCTTTCTGATCAGGCAGATGAAACTCATTAGTGCTGTGTTTTCAAAAAAGCCTTTCTTTGATGCAAACTAATTAATTTTTACCCGCTGCAAAATCGTCTTAACTGTAATGGGAGCTAAAATCTAATAAGATAAAAGAAACTCAGATGGAAAAAAACAGCTGTCATGAGAACACGGTGCGACGAGCAGCTTTTGCTAATCTTGGAAATGATGATCTGCCTTACAGCTCCAAGGCTGAACGATCTGCAGTCGCCTGTGTTTACAGTCCCCACAGTAAACTGATGATTTTACATTGCTTGCTGTTTTTCATCCTTACAGCAGAAGGTGACTATGAATTAATTCACTTAGTGCTGACTAGTGGTCAGTGTTAGTGGTTAGGCAGAACTGCACTTGGGTTGTTTGCTTTGCTGTGTGAATACAAGGATTTCAGAGGCTGGGGAGGGAGCTGAAGTCCCCATGCTGAGAACAATCCTCCAAGCTCGTTTCACTTTGAAACATTAATGGAGGTCCATACAAAATTGGCTTTGGGAATAGAAGCGTGGACTGATGGTCAGTTTCAGATAGTCTGATGTTTTTCAGCAAGGAGGCAAAGTACAAAATTATTTCAGCAGACAGAACCAACATCTTCTGTTCAGTTGGACCTTAGAGTGGGCTCCTGGTTTCCTCTGGCCATGTTATGATTAAGATGTTTGAGATACGTTGAATATACCTTTCTGCTGTGACAAATCTGATGTCAGACAAACGTCCCAGATGAATATGAATACAGTAGAGGCTGAATGCTGGTGCACGCTTATGGTAAGCCTGTGTTGTCAGAAGTGTCTGAAGAGCTCCTTCTCTCTTTTCTGAATGGATCAAAGCCTGCTGAATGCTTTCTGAGCTGTGCTTACTCATATCATTAGGAAGTACAAAGCTTCCTCCTTTGTTAGCTTTTTCCACCTCACTTTGAATGCAAAATATTCTGCCGTTATATTAATTAGGCCAACTGGCTGAGGTTAACAAACACTCAGTTGCTTTTCTTATCATCATCCTTGTTTGTGCGTTTGACTATTTCACTTGTTTTTTCCTGTGATGTGAAAGAATTGGAGAATTCTGGAGGTCTTTTAGTAGAAACATAAGAGAGGGCGAATGGAAGAATTCCCCTGTTGAAAGCTGAGGCTTTTAGATCTACATATTTTCAGACAAAATGGAAAGGTTTTTGCATTTGGAGCTGTTTAACTCCTGGCAACAAAGTAAATGACCTGAAACGTAATGATACATTGTTTCTTTTAAGTAAAAGGTTGGGATACTGCGGGTTGGATCAGAAAGTGAATGGAAATGAGTGCTACTGGTTAGGTGGTGTTGTGATCAGTGCTTTGTAAAGATGAAAAACAAGTAGAAGAAAATGAGTCAGATCTTCAGGCCAACAGTTTTCAGGCTCCAGTACATGACAGCATCCACAAAGCGGAAGCAGAATATGAAGATCTGTAAAACCTAAACTGAAAAGAACACGGCTCCTTCCAGCGCTTGAAAGGAGTTTATAAGTAGGAGGAGGGAGAACAACATTTCACATGGTTTGATAGCAACAGGACAAGGGTGAGTGGTTTTAAACTAAGAGAGGGGAGAGTGAGGTGAGATGTCAGGAGTAAATTCTTTCCTCAGATGGCAGTGAGGCACAGGCTGTCCAGAGAGGCTGTGGGTGTCCCATCCCTGAAGGTTGGATGCCCATTCAGGGCCAGGCTGGATGGGGCCCTGAAGAGCCTGAGCTGGTGTGGGCAACCCTGCCTCTGCAGCAAGGGGGTTGGAACTGGCTGGGCTTAAAGGTCCTTTCCAACCCAACCACTTTATCATTCCATGACTGGTGGACATCTTCAGGAAATGGCTGAATCTCTCTTCATTATTAGTTCTGGCAAATTTAGGACTTTTAAAATAGTTTCAAAGGAATGCGTGATGTTCATCTTCAGTCTTCCCTGTGACTTCCATAGAGCTTGCCCAAACTCTGTCATTCTTGGACATGACTTGCTAATTAACTGAAAGACAGAGGGTTGTGATTAGAATTTGCAGGTTTTGGTTTTCTGTTTTTGTTTTTTTGTTTTTCTTCTGGGAAAGGTAATTATGATAAGGGCGGACTTAGAATTAAATCATATTAAACCTGTTTTGTTCAGGGATTTAAAACTTCATACCTTTCTCAGAAAAAGCCATAAAGTGGCCACGCTGGCTCAGGCAAATGCTCTGGTTGGAAAGGGAGATGGCTGGGCCAGTGAAGCCCGGAGGATGGCTGTGAAGATACTTCTATCCCAGCAGTGATGCTGTGAAATTACCACCTTGGAGATTAGAGCACTTTCTCCTGCTGGTCAGGGAGAAGGAGTAATTCACCCTGGTGACCTTGATGGGATTGAGAAGACTTTAGGGCTCACTGATTCTCTCCTTCAGTGCTGCAACATCCAGGCTGTTAATCCCGTCTTTCAGCAGAAGATTAATATCTGCAGCTCATTCCCCTCCTGCTTTTCCTTGGCTCTTGCCACCTCAGTTATGATGAGTGGTTTTGTTGAACAAAATCACCCTCTCATTCTGTCTCTCTCTTTCCCCTACCACTGGAGCATTCAGGAACCCCTGCACTGCATTAGCATTTCTGTTTTCTTTCTTTCTTTATTTTACAGGCCACAGACCAGCTTTCTCCCAGGGCTGGTAAATGGAAGGCTTGTCCTGTGTCTGGAAAGATGCAACGGCTCAGCTGAGTTCTTACTTATTTTACTTATGCCCTATGGAGAGCTCTTCCACATGGGAAGGAATAGAGATGTGGCACTGAAGGTTTATGTTGGTCTGTTTCACAGACAGCAAAAAAAAAAGTCTCTTTATTATCAAGGGGAAGGTCTGGATATGCAACAGCCTCTTTTAACTCTTGTCAGCCTAAATGTTTCCTGTGCATTTATCTACAACTGCAATCCTGGAGTTACTCCCTTGACGGGCCAAGAAGTCATGGGACTTCTCCCTCTGCCTTCTTCCCCCTCTCACTTGGAGCCAGAAGCTGCTGAGGAAAGAAGGATTCATTTAACAGGAGGAATTACATGGGGATAATGTAATTGAAAGACAGCTCTTGGAGCATTCACGGTTGCCTGGTGCCAGTGTGACAGGTCTCACAGCAGCCCTGCTTGGCAAAACATTGTCTTGCAAAACGATGATCAGCTTGACCCACTTCTGAGCAGGGTCAGACTTGCACTTGATCCTCAGGTGCCGATTATGTGTCTGGAGGGCTTTGTCTGTATGAGAGGCTCTATGTGAGAAACCTCTGCTGGGCTTTAAAAAACAAAAAATATAAATCACAGTATTACCATCTCCTATGAGACAAGGAGAGGGCTGTTTCCCTGCAGCGCCTGTGCTCCAAGTTCTCTTTGTCCTCCCCAACTCCTTCCTCCTGCAGGGTCCCTCGAGGCTTCTGACATTCTGCTGAAAGCCTGAGGCCTCTCTCTGTGTCAGTGCTCCTGTTCAGCAGCTCTGTGCCAGTTCAGATGTTTTCTGGGTTGCTCTTTACCTCCTAGAGTGAGATGGGCAGCCACCTGCAAACGTGGTAATCTTCTTTGCACTGCACTCCACACTTTCCTGATGGTGGCTTTGCCGTGCCCTGTTGCTCTTCTCTGTTGTGGGGGCCAAAGCTACTGTTCTTACATAGTAGGTTATGCTGCTGGCTTTTGGGTGAAACAGTTCTCCTCCCAAGCTATCTGTGCATTCACAGGACCTGGAAGCCTTGTGTGGAGTGCAGAGCAGGCTCCAGCGAGCAGCTAAAGAGGACAGGCTGTAATTGAGTCAGTTCATGCTGCGTGCCTCTGCCCTTTCAGGCCGTAGAGCATTGGCTGTGGTCAGTGAGGGCTTCTTGCTCAACCAGTGAGCTGAGTTTAATCAGCTCCCTGAGATTCTGGGCATCTAGGTTATGTTTTTATGTAATGAGCTGTCTTCATGTTAGGTTAAATTTCCTTGGCCGTTGCTGTGCTGCTTGCCTTGCAGCAGCTGTTGGAGAAAAAAAAGCACAGTTGAAGTGGTGTGAACTCAGCTGTCTTCTGACAGTTCAGAGGAAACGAGAATTGCGTTTTGTGTTTCCTTTAGAAATTTGTTGTGAGGGATGAGCTCAGCATTTTGCTAGAAAAGAAAGCAGGGGCAATGGAGCTGGCTGCCGTCAGGGAGCACCCAGCCAACAAAAGATGCTCACCTGCATCAGGGTGTAATGCCAGGAGGTCATAGCAGAGCGACGCCGGTCCTTGTTGCTGTGCGTGATGGGCCAGGGAGAGTCAATGGAGCAGTCATCTGTCACAAGCACCTTACTGAGCCTTGTTTGCAGGTTCATGATGAATATCACGTCTCCTATGTTTAAGATTCCGTGTAAAGGCAATACAAACTGTTTGCTTTTTGAGTCAGCTTGTTTGATGGGGAGAGCTGTTCAGCAAGCAGAAAGGGAAATGTCTGGTGTAGAGCTAAGACATATAGCAAATGGTTCTGCACTTTCTTTATAACAGAATCACAGAATTATCAAGGTTGGAAAAGACCTAGAAGATCATCTAGTCCAACCATTACCAGTACTTCCTGGCTAAATCATATTCCTCAGTGCCATATCCAAGCGTTTCTTGAACACTCCCATGGTCGGTGACTCCACCACCTCCCTGGGCAGTGCATTCCAATGCCTGACTACTCTTTCCGAAAAGTAATACTTATGAAAGGGAAAATCAAAGCACCGGGTCACAGAATGTATCCCGTTCCCAGCTGGAACAGGTTGGCTTTTCCAGCTTCATTGCAACTTAGGGCTGTGATGATCATTCAGTCCTGCCGTGCTGGAGGGCAATACCCCTAAGGCTTGCGAGGGGTTTCGCTCCCAGGGAGCGCTTTGCCTTCTGCTGTGTAGTGCAAGTTCCCTGTCTCCACGTCTGACCTGCGAGCAGACAGTGGACACGGGCGCACGCAGAGTGCGATGACAGAGTAGGAGAGGAAGGAGGGAAAAGCCACGCCGCGCTCCCATAGCCATCGTCGGGCGGCCCCTCCCGCCCCCGCCTCCTCCTCCGCCCCGCGCGGGGGGATTAGGGCCGGCTCTCCCCTCCATAAAGCGGCTGCCCGGCCGGCCCTGCCCATCCCGTCGCAGGGCACCATGCAAGCCGTGCCCCGGCGCGGCGGTTCTCTGGAGGGGGCTCCGTGCCCACGGGAGGCCGGCGGGCAGGTGAGCGGCGCGGGGCGGGCGTGCTCCCCTGGGATGGAGGTCCGGGCGGGGCTGGGGGAGGCCCGTGTTTCTGGAGGGTGTGGGGGAGAAGCAGATGCAAAGGCACAGGTTGGCGGTACCGCACGTGGAAGGAAAAAACAACCAACTAAACCAACCCAAAATGAACTGCTTGGCAAAGTTTTGGGTCTCTTGTCCGAGCAAAACTGCGGAGACCTTCAGTGAGGCTGAAAAACGTGCCTGTAAAGTGATGCTGAGTTGCAGCCACCTGTAGGGTCAGGTCTTCATCCTTCCCCGCTAAGGAGGGTGTGAGGAGAGTGGTGAGAAAGAGTAAGGTAATGGCAGTCTGTGACAAATTCCTATTTAAAAGGTGTTTTGGTCTTCAGCTTACAGCTCTGCAATGTAATTTCCTTGAGACAAATGTTTTTGGGTAATTTTAAATGTTAACCTACCAATATCAAGAACTGAGCAGCAGCACGTAACACCAAATATCTGTCCTATGGGGAGTAATGCTTCCGAGAGGGAGAAAGGAAGAGATTGCTAAAGGATTCAGGAGGAGCAGTTTTTGACCAGAAAA
This sequence comes from Coturnix japonica, assembly GCF_054131305.1. Taxonomy (NCBI): domain Eukaryota; kingdom Metazoa; phylum Chordata; class Aves; order Galliformes; family Phasianidae; genus Coturnix; species Coturnix japonica. The sequence goes on along the minus strand of NC_140667.1, from coordinate 18,901,949 downwards.
CACTTAATAGCTTTCTGAACGAGGGTCTTGGAAAGCCCCTTTAGTTTGTGTGTTTTCTTTAAGGCAAGTCAGGTTGATGACAGGTCACTTAATACAGTGCAATAATGATTCCTCCCCACCATACCCTCCTAAGAGCTGAAGTGTGAAGAGGAAGGAAGAGTGTCAGGCACGATTAGAGCTGAGTTACTGACAGGGAATATAAAGTGAAGCTGGAGGAATTGCTTTTGCGTTAGCATTCACTTTGGTCCGGCACCAACATGGTTGCTACGTCGATGCAGACCTGTTAGCAGTCAGTTTTTGTATGGAAAGCCAAAGATGAATACTGGTTTAGGGGTAAAGGTGCAAATGATGTGCATCTGGCATAGCAGGCATCTGAATTTCTCACCTGCAATTTGTTCAAACTCGTGTTAGAGTTCACTTTTAGAATTCAGCGTAAGAATGCTCTGTGGTGTTGTGTTTTATTTGTTTGCCTCTTAGAAATGCTGTTTACTAAATGATAACACCTAACCTTAAGCACAAGGTTAAACTGCTAGAACATAAAGTAAGAACACGAGTTTTCAGTGTGTGTGCTTTGTCCCACCTGTGCACCTTGTAATATTACTTGCAGCTATACCAGATCTCATGAGCTGAAGGTGGTGATCCTGAGTGTGGGATCAAACCACCCTGCTTTTTATAATCATGTCAAATGATCAGCCTCATGGTTTATACATGTCCACCATGTATTTATAATGGAGACTTTGTCACTTCTACAGCAGCATCATTTAAGTGGGATTTGGTTTTAACAAAGAGCAATGTCTGCGCTTGGGAAAAGAGCCAAAAACCTTTGTATGATGGTGGGGGTTGGTTTTTTTCTTTCTGCTTGGAGTAGCCCTGCTCAACGCCTATTCCTTGTGATTCAGATCCCTGTTTGTTTATATTTAGCTAAATAAGTCCAACTACATGATGATTGAAGATAATAAAGAGAACAAAGACCATGTGCCTGAAAGGGGAAGAACTGCCATCATTTTTTCCTTGAAGAATGAAGTTGGAGGACTTGTAAAAGCTCTAAAACTCTTTCAGGTATGTAATAATTTTATTTCTACAGCAGATCTACTTTTTGTTTATTGTACGAAAGGTAGGCTTGACACACTGTGGAATTAATGACATTTATTTATTAAAGATGTGATTCCTAATGTGCCTCCCACTTTGCACCCAAAATTATCCACAAAGGTACACTCATGCCTCAGAAGTTGGTTGCTGGATGCTGGCTTAATGTCTGTAAAACTCTTCTGCACTTGCTAAAAATAGGAACAGATTCCTCTTGTTCCTTCATGAAGGAGGATTGGCACTTGTTGTTTCTGCTGCATAGAGGAAGAGGACACGAGGTACCACTGATGGTACACACCTGGGGTGCTGATGAGCTGCCTGCAGTGCTGCTGTCACTGGCTGGCTGGACTGAAGGTGACAGAGGTGGTACAGCTGTCTCGCTGCACTCCTTTGACTGCTGGGCAGCTGTCCCGCAGGGAATGTGGTGGTGTCACTGTGCTGTCATCTGGCCCTGCCTGGGGTTTCCTGTGTGATCCCGGTGTAGGATGTATGATTAAATCATTTTTCCAATAAAAGAAAAGTGAAGTTCATGTCTGGAAAATGACTGCTTTTAAATCCCTTCCTTGTGAGATAATTACATGGCAATGTGATTGGCATTGTTGTGGATTTTCCCAGACCAAGGCACTGGGCAGCTTCCTATGGGAGAGATGAAAGAAAAAGGTCTGTGAAATTAAACCTTACTGTGTTTCTCTGCCTCTTCAATGAAATGAAACCAAAAGAACTCAAAGTCTTTCATTTCCTTCTGAATAGGTGGCTTTTTAAAAATCAATTTCACCACTACCTATAAGCAGGCTACTACCAGCAGAGCCAATTAACTAAAATAACTTCACGTAGATGGTGAATATGCAATGTCAGCAGAATACTTTTGTTTTTGAAGAATGAAACGTAGGTTTTAGTCATTCCGTTTGAAAGCATTGCCTCTTATAAAACAGGAGAAGCACGTGAACCTGGTGCACATCGAGTCACGGAAATCCAAGAGACGAAATTCAGAGTTTGAAATCTTTGTTGACTGTGACAGTAATAGGGAACAACTGAATGAGATCTTCCAGCTCCTCAAATCTCACGTCAGCATCGTCTCTATGAACCCTGCGGAGCATTTCAATGGGCAGGAAGATGGTAAGTGTAGAGAGCAGCACTGGCAAAACTGTGCCAAGAGAAGATGTGACTGCTCTTCTTAGTGTGTTAATTTGCTCTTCCCAGCACAGTATAACTGCTATAAGTGGGGATCCCTGCACCAGCAGAGACCAATGCAGGCCACTGTGTAGGCAAAGTCTGAATGAGGGCTGGGCTGGCACACCATGATTTCAGAGGTGTCATACTGATGTACACCTGTTAAATTCAGGTACAGGACAGTGTGGGAGATGGGTTCTTCCATTTCCTAATGCAGCTCTTAAATCGTTTATTTAGGCATTTTTCCTAATATGTGGTTGCTTATATCAGTGTGAAAGAGAAGATGGCTCTTACTTTGGAGATGCTTCAAATCTTCTTTACATTTGCTCTTAGATGAAGAAATACTCAGAACTCAGGGCAGCACAAAGTGAGCTTCATATTTTTCTCAGCCACTGTGCTTGGCGCAGGCTAGTAGGCATGGGAAGGGGAGATCTGGTATCTGCTGGATGAAAGTTTCTTATTCTAGCTCTAGATAGGGAGAATCTCAATCTGAACACTTTCCCCATCCTTCTTAAGAAAACTGAGGAGCATTAGGAGAGAAAAAAAAATCCTTTGGTTCTCATAGTGTATTAACAGCTGTGCCAAGAACTTGTTAAAAACTTTTTGGCTAAAAAAGAAAACAGCAACAAAAACTGCCCCCCAAAAACTCAACCTCCAAAAACCTCAATAGTGAAATTAATTATGCATCTTTCTGAGGCTGAACATCTGAAGTTGCCTCCTCCTTTTTTTCTTCCCTCACAAACCCCTCTGCAAAGCCTGATGTTTCTGGAGTGCATAAGCAGAGAGCAACATTTCTTGCCAGTAAAGAAGGATGGCAGGACTCTAACCTTCTCCAGTCTGTCCAGGGACCACATGAAAATCATTTATCCATTCCCTTACATGCTTTGTGCCCTGGAAGACTGTGCGCAAGGAGGCCTTTTCTCCATGACAGCTATTAGCTGCTGCTCTAACCTTAATTCTTATAGCAGTCAGGGCCACTGAGAATGCATATTAACTGCTTCCTCCCCAAATCTTCTGATTTGGAGAGTGCTGTGCAGTCTGTGGGCAAACTGGCAGTGACAGAGGAGGAAGTGTGAACTGTAGGCTGGTGCCAGATAGGCAGCAGGCTCCCTTGTCCTGTTTGTAACCCTTTAATTTATAGATTTTGCCTGTAACCGCCATAGCCAGACTTGAAAGTAGTGTTTCCTCCCTCAGCACGCTTGGTGTTATTAATAACTTTGTGGATTCCATGCGTTCCATAGACATGGAGAATATTCCTTGGTATCCAAAGAAGATCTCAGATTTGGATAAGTGTGCAAACCGAGTGCTGATGTACGGGTCCGATTTGGATGCTGACCACCCAGTAAGTATCTCACCCCTTCTGCGCCCAAGGCTCAGCAAAAAGTACATTGTGGAACTTGCTTTTAAAACATGCGGTGCATCCTTCTCTCTCTCATTCCCTCCCACAGTGCCTCTGGGGGCTCTAAGAACCTTCTCTTGGGGGTTTCATGTCTTTTCCTAGTTCAGGCAAGGCTGGTACTGAATGTGGCTTCTATGCCTTTCTGTTAGGCTTGCTCACGTAGAGGACTGAGGCTGGGCCCTGAGTGGTCACAGAGGTACAAAAATGCTGTTGTGAGACAGGCTTGGTTATTCCTCTCTCTTCCTTACTGCAAGAACTTGCATGGTACAGAAGGACAATTTCTTTTGTAATTTAAAATAAGCTAGAAAGTGACCAAGTTTGTGTGTATACCGATGTGACTAAAAGGAGCCCTTGTCTTCTGAATATATACTGCATGCATAAAACCTCTGATGTTTGCTTTGAATTGGCGTATTTGCATATTTTACAGTTAATAAGCATTTCGAACTACAGCTATCAGGTTCCTCTCCTCTCTGTCTTATACAACATACTTTTGTATTTACCACTGAAGAACTTTCAAGTATCTTGCTTTAAATTAACTTATTTACTACAGCTGGAAAAGCCATTTAACTTGTTTTTTCTTTCCTCCTTCTCTCCCCAGGGTTTCAAAGACAATGTCTATCGTAAGAGGCGAAAGTATTTTGCAGACCTGGCTATGAACTACAAACAGTAAGTTCAACTTCTTTCAGAAAAAGCCATCTGGGTGCTTTGGAATAGCAACAGAGTGGACTGGTTCACGTTCCCTGGTCTCAGATCTCACTTGTCTCAGGAATCAGAGCTAGAAGGATAAAGTGAAGGGAGATTTAATGCAAGACTTACAGGTTGATCTAGGTAATGCAAGATTAAAAGGTAGATCTAGGCCACCTTACAGCTTCCTGGGTCTCTGGTCAGTCTGAGGATCAGCTCACAGCTGCATAGATGTTGTGGTATCTGTGGCAGCACTGATCCTCAAACAGGCAGCAATGTCAGCATAGGCTTCCTGCAGTGGGATGTGTTCAGGCACTGGGTTCTCTCCCCTGTTCTCTGGAAATGGGTGCAGCAAAGCAAGGGGGTGGGCAGCACATCTGCACAGCTGTCTGCCCAGGACATGCATACTCTGTCAGGGTTGATCTCTTTTGCAAAGGAAGGAGGGGAGGAAAAGTCACTAGACAGCCCATAGACCACTGAGAATAAATTCTCTGGGCAGGCGTTAATACTTGAGTTTTATTTCCTGGTTTAAAATAGAGCATGTGATGCGTAGATAAGAATTCTATGAAATAGAATTCAAAGAGCTTCTGTCTTTAGAGATTCTGCTTGGGGGAGGGAGCTCTTAAAGCTCATAGCCCAGTGCTAAAGTTTTTTTGTTGTTTTTTTTTCTGAACATGTTTCTTGCATTACTGTTGCTTGTGTGAATATTGACACCAAATTCTTCGACTGGGAACGACCTGGAAGTGGCAGATATGTAGAGCTTCGTGGCACTCAGTGTTCATGCAGCTGGCCACCACAGCATGCGGGCAGTTACTGTGGATGTGTTGTTAATAGAGCTTTCCTTGGGAAAGCAGCAGTTACCTGGCTGGCAGTGGAAGCAATGAATGATGCTCCAGTTGCTTTCAGTAGCCTTTAAATCTGAGTCTTGCTCTAATCCACATACATCAAGATCCGAAGGGTTGATTAGCAGAGATGGACTACAGTCAGTATGTTTGGACAGGCCCTCGTCTCCTCTGCACAGAAGCATGGTTTTTACCTAACATGCATGTTTAGTTGCTTCCACTTATTGTGCTGCTAATTTAGGAGATTATCTTTTCCTAAAATAAAGAAGGTAATGGAAAATTATTGTACACAGACAGAGATATTAAAGGGAAGAAGATGCATTCCCAGCTCCTAAAACAAAATATTTTGCAGTTACTGTTTATAAGCACTTAGGAAACTATTTATATGATTGAAGCTTTCAGGCCCCCTGTGAGATCAATGCAAGGATTGCTATCTGTTGAGTGTGCAAGCCTAAAAGTTCTCCAGGGCATAGACCAGATCTCACTTGTGTACTTGACAGTGTAATGAAGTCTTAAGCTTGACCAGGTGTCCCAGCCATATGAATGTTAAACAATAATAGTAAGTAAATGAGTCATCCTTATAAGCCATTTACCAGGGAATGTTCCTTTGTCCTCATCTCCTTGTAGTGGTGACCCAATTCCCAAGATTGAATTCACAGAGGAGGAGATCAAGACTTGGGGGACTGTGTACCGAGAGCTTAACAAGCTTTACCCAACTCATGCCTGCAGAGAGTACCTTAAAAACTTGCCCTTGCTCACCAAATACTGTGGCTACAGGGAAGACAACATCCCCCAGCTGGAAGACGTGTCCCGCTTCCTGAAAGGTAGGGTATTCATTTTCTCTCACATGAAAAAGAACTGAAGTCCATTGCAATTCACACTTTTACTATGTGGGCACAAAAGAAAAATGATAGATTCTTGGTTTTGGCTGGGAAACTTAAAAGCAAAATGTTTGCTTCTATTAATTCTGGTCATTTAAGAGGCCTTTTGGCCATCTGGATTTCAGCATATTATGTCCTGAATATATGCAGTGATGGTTTGGGGGGCCATGCTAACTCTAAAGAGACTTAGGACTGGTTCAAGTGATACCTAACTGTATTCTGTTGGTTGTAGGCATGAAATCTTAAGAAATCCACCTACGCAGATGTAGGGACACTTCTACTGAATGTTGGCCATTCTCAAGATTAGGCCTAAATTTTCTAGTCATGCCTAATTTTTTCATGTGCTCTTAAGCCAAAGTAGTGTTGTGGTACTTACCCCATTTGTAGCAGAGATGGGAACATTATGGACTTCTACTTTAAACTAACATATATTTTTTTTCCACTCCTTTTGTAGAGCGCACAGGTTTCACCATTCGCCCAGTTGCTGGGTATCTGTCACCCAGAGACTTCTTGGCAGGATTAGCATTCAGAGTTTTTCACTGCACTCAGTATGTTAGACACAGCTCGGACCCTCTCTACACACCAGAGCCGTGAGTAGAATGAGACTCATGTTTCTGAGTATTACTGCCCAAGCCAAGCTACTTAAAAGCTGTTCATGAAGACCAGCAAGAAAACATACTTTCAAAGGTGCTGAAGACTTCAGTCTTCACACTGAATGTAGTGATGTTTTAGCATGCTCAAGTGCCACCTTCATAAGCACGAGGTTTTCAAAAGTAGAGCATGTTATTGGAGGACTCTTGCAGTTGTCATTGTGGGCAGAGTTTAAAGTTCAGTTGGCTTATAAACATGAAGCTGTGCTCTTAATATTAGATACCTTCATTTGAAAACCAGAGCAACCGTACTTTTGTAGAAGTGTGTTTTCAGCTAAACCTGATTTGATACTCCTCTGTATTTTGGATATTGTTTAGCTAATGAACACAAGACACTGTTTAGTGGTGCTACTTTTTCTCTCCACCACAAAGAAAGATGAGATTTTTTTCCCCCTCTTTTCCAGCGATACCTGCCATGAGCTCCTAGGCCATGTCCCTCTTTTGGCTGAACCCAGTTTTGCTCAGTTCTCCCAGGAAATTGGTCTTGCATCACTTGGGGCATCAGATGAGGCTGTCCAAAAACTGGCAACGGTGAGTGTTTCAGTACCCAGTGATCCCACTTAAAGCTTAGTGCTTCATTCAGCTGATCCCATTCTAATTAATTCGGAGATTAATTTCAACATTAACTGCACCAGCTGCTAGGCCTGTTTCACTGACTCTTAGCTTTAGAACATATAACAAGTTTCCATGCTGGGAAAAAGATACATTTTAAGAAAGATGTGACAGGTCTTACTTCACTTAGGTCAAGTAAGTATGCAACTTAAAGGGGTAGATCACTTCTTCCAGCTTGAAATTCTGTAGTCTTTTTGCTCCAGAAAATATCTTTCTACTTCTGAGAATATAGATTACATGTAAAAACACTGAACTATTACTTCAATAATATTCAACGCTGAACTACAGTTATGAAAGAGCTGCCAGTCATAGCTAGTGGTAAAGCTGCTACCTTTAGTGAGAGCAGAAGTAAACCATCTAAGAAAATACCATTCCTTGCCACATACCTGCAGGAATCCTGAAAATCAGAAAACTAAACATCTTTAATTTTTAGACCACTAAGGAACAACCTGTGTTGGATTGATGTTTTCACTTGTTGAGACCCTGTCTATCCAGTGTTTCTTTTTTGCTGTATCTCTCACGTCATTGCAGTGCTTCTCAAAACAGAATAAATTTCCACATTTCTACTGGTTTCTGCCCCAGCTGGGTGAGCTATGTTATCTGATTTTCTTATTAGAAACACTTAATCCTGTGGTTCTTCACACTTCTATTTAGGTTCCTGTCTCTTTAGATATCTGAGAATGATAATGAAGTAATGACTTGCAACTTCTTGGTACTTGGCAAGTAGAAGTGCCCCCATCTAGTTCACCACAAAACCTTTGCTGAAGACTGATTTATTTTACTCCCTTCTCTGTTTCAGTGCTACTTTTTCACAGTAGAGTTTGGCCTGTGCAAGCAGGAGGGACAGCTAAGAGTTTATGGGGCTGGTTTGCTCTCTTCTATTAGTGAGCTCAAGGTAAGAATATCCACTGCTTATCCTTCAGAGATACTCAGTTTTGTTATGCTTAAACCATTGTTCAGCTGCAGACGTGTTTTAAGAAGCAACGCACTATGATCTCACCTCATCTTTTTTTTTTATTCGCTGTTTAATCCATCTCATCTTCCTCATGGATTCTTTTTGGTGGTGATATTCCTCTGGCACGTGATAACACATGATGGTACTTAGCACTCACTCTCTGGCAGCGCCAAAGTCAAGCCTTTCGATCCAAAGGTCACCTGCAAGCAAGAATGTCTCATTACAACCTTCCAGGAGGTTTACTTTGTTTCTGAAAGTTTTGAAGAAGCAAAGGAAAAGATGAGGTACGTTTCTGTTTTTGTTTTTCATTCCCTGTTCTATAGATGCATTCTTGACTTCCTAGAGGCAGCACCAGTTCCTTTCATTCTTATAATAATTTTATAATAGCCTTTCATGAGGCTGGAAAGCTGAGTTTAATATTTACTTGGTCTCCCATGTACTGGATGGGAGAGATGATGAACTTTGTAGTAATTACAATGATCACTAAGAAAGTAAGCGGTTTAGAAAAGTCATTACTGATACTGACTGTACACGGAGGATATGTTTGTCTTCTGGTTAAACTTCCTCTCTTTTTTTCTTTAATAGAGAGTTTGCAAAAACCATCAAACGTCCATTTGGTGTGAAGTACAATCCATATACTCAAAGCGTGCAGATCCTGAAAGACACCAAGAGCATTGCCAGCGTGGTGAACGAGCTCCGTCATGAGCTGGACATTGTCAGCGATGCCCTCAGCAAGATGGGCAAGCAGCTGGAAGTTTAACGTTCCCATCATCTGTGTTGTGTGCTCAGCAACTCTTTTCTTTTCCCCACTTGTCTCTTTCTAGGCATGTAACGTCTTGTATGCAGAACTTTCCTTTACTAATGGAAGAGTGGATAGCCCATAAAGATAATCACCTTAACTCACTTTAACTTATTTTTCTGTTTAAAGTCCCCTACAGAATGTATTTCCTTCACCTCCATTCCCTGAGGATAAACAAGTCCTGGAGCTGCCTTAGAGAAGTGAGCAAAGAAATAGAGAAATCACTAGGCTGGAGCAAAACTGTGGTCAGGGCTCGGATCAGATGCTTCAGCGAGTGGCTTATGAGGCAGCTGTAGAATAATTTGGCACAGGGAAATGTCTTTCTGATGCTAGTGGTCTGTGCTGCTAATTTCACAATAGTGTAGACTTCATAGCATAGAAGCTATAGGACTATAGTAATCGGTGCTTCTGAGTCTGTGCTATTATAGAAATATTTAATGTTTAAGTATTTAGGTTTAGAACTCAAATGATTACACCCCCGGGTACCAGGACACAAATATATGAAGTTAATTTATGTGTGTTGAGGGTGTAATAAATGGAAGATTTCTGAAGCGTAGGGTATATTTAATAGCACCCTGCTTCTCTGTATGTGGTTCTTACCAGAGAATCCAGTTGCAAAGGTGCATTTTTACACTATTAACCACACATACCTTCTGTTTCCACCCCTCCTGGCTGGGTAGAGCATTCATTATATGCATGTTTATACTGTCGTGAAGGCTTTAAGTGTCAATGAAATAAACCTGTACCGTCCTGCTGGTAATTGGTAGAAGCAGGTAAACCTTTCCTTCGTCACTTCAGCAATAAACACAGCCCACTCCGACTGAGCTTGTGTGTTCTATACTGCGGTGCGGGCTTTCTGCACCCGCGGCTTCATTCCCTCGCGAACTGCACGTGTTTCTGCGAGCAGCGATTAGTTTTCTCCCTTATAAAGGCTCCGTCGCCTTTCCGCAGGTGTTAGTGCTCAGCCGGCCGTGCATTCTGGGTGCGGGCAGGTTGCTTTGTGAGCATCACTCGGCCAGACCGGCACCGCGCCGCTCCACGTGCAGCAGCACGACTCCGTGCACCGTCGCTCCGCCCGCCTCTAGGCGGCCGCTCCCGCTGATGTAGGGCCCTCCCCGGCCCGCCTCTTCCTCCTCGGCCGCGGACGGGTCGGGAGGGGCACGAGCCGCATGGAGGCGGAGCTGCGAGCGTGGGTAGGTGGGCGCGTGGGCTGCGCGGGGACATGGCCCGCCTTGCGGCCGAGAGATGGCGAAGGAATGAGGGCGGGGGTGGGCGCTGCGAGGCTCCTCCGGCTGCGCTGCGCTCTGCTGGCCAGCACGGCCCTCGGACGGGCTGCAGAGCCGAGTCTTCTGTGAGCGGTGGGAAACGTGAGCGACGGGCTGTGACAGCCGGTGCCCGGGTGTCTCGCCGCCCTCTTGTTGGCTGCTTCGGAGGGGGGAGCTGCGGGCGGCCGCTGCTGTTCGGAGCCTTGTCCTGAAGGCGTGCGGTCTGCACGTGTCGGACCTTGTGAAGAGCGTTAGGTGCCTGCCACGCCAGCCCGTGCTCCTGCGTGAGGTCCGAGCTGCCGAGCAAAAACCCTTCGAGGAACTCGGGGCAGCAGGTGAGGTGGGTTAGCTCCCACGGGGCGGCCTCCAGCTGCGGCAGTGCGGGGTGCTGCTTGGCTGTGGTCATCTCGGAGACCATCAAGTGGCTGAGAAGCTCCCCGGTGCGTTCCTGCCGTGCTGCGTGTGTAAAAGCAGGCAGGTACCTTCGTGTTTTGCCCTCTGTAAGGTAGAAGAATTAGTTAATGATGGGTAAGTGCTTCTGCTTTGTTGCTTTAGGTTCCAGAACGACACAGCTTGTCGTTCTCACCTTATTTTGGTGCGTTCTGCTGGAAGGCATTAGCATGAGTAACACTGTTAGTGTTAAACAGGTGGCCCTCGTTGTTGGTAAGGAGGCATTCAGCCCTGCCAGGTGTTAGCCTGTATTTAGTCTTAACGAGCACGTTCCTGTGTGGAATGAAGATGCTGGGGCTGCATGTTTGGCCTTAGTGGCAGCAGCTCTGGCATGGCCCTGCTCTGTAGTTCTGGGCGCCATGTAACGGCTGTAAGAGTGAAGGTTGAAGGTTGCCCTTTGGGGGATTTCTGGGAGCAGATTGTGTCAGGTTAACCCGTGCCATGTCCCTGGTGAAGCTGCTGGCTTGTAGGGGGAGAGCTATGCACATCTCTTCTCATTAACTTCCTTTTTTAATGTGTTATTTGTCTGTGTGCATTTGAAGGGTGCAAACAGCTACGGGCAGCTTGGCCTTGGTCATAAAGAGGATGTGCTGGTACCTCAGTCACTGGAAGATGTTTCCTGCAAATGTCAAGACATCAAGAGCATCACCGGAGGAGGGGGACATTCTGCCCTTATCACTGGTAAAAACATTGCTCTTGCAAGGGCTGTGTGACTTGAGCTGCTACAAGTCTTTCCTTTCTGGTGCAGTGCTGCCACCTATGTGTAGCTTCTGTGTATGAGCAAGTATCGATTCTTAGTTGTAAAGCGTATTCCCCCGTCCCTATCAACCTGATATTTTGGAGAAATTCCTTTGCTCATCTTCTGTGGCTGTTTAATTACTTTGTGAGGATAATTTCTAAACCCATATGACATAATCGCTTTTAATACAAAACTGTTGCTCCTCCTCTGTTGAGGATGAGGAGGGAAGTAGTCAAATGGAATGTTATTCAATCTGGAGAAGTTTTAAGGTAAGGAGCAGAAAATAGCATCTGGTCTTCAAAAGGTTCTGCTATACACCATAGTTAATTATGGGAATAAAGGGATACGGGCAAGTGTGAATGGTGTGAAATCCTTCTGAAAACAGGTTCTTGTTTTGCTATGTGAGCCGATGCTTTTTTTATGACAGCCGTGCTTTCTCAAACATGTTTCTGGTGCATCAGAAATAGCTGTCTCTGTGCAGTTCAGTTTGTTAAATGACACATAATCACTGTCTTGTCACAGAATCTCATTGCATATGTGCTTCTTTGTGAACTGAGTGTGATTTTATTTAATTATTCCAGGTGCTGGAGAGCTCTTTGTATGTGGCTGTAACAAAGAGGGACAGTTGGGTTTGAATCACACGGAAGATGTGCTGCGTTTTACCCTGTGCACTGCCCTGTCTGGCTTCTGTGTGCAAGAAGTGGCCTGTGGTTGGGATTTTACAATCATACTAGGAGGTGAGTCTGTCTTTGCAGGAGTTGGGGGAATATGGGGATGTGGAGAACACGCTGAGAGTTCTCATTGCTGTTGCGTTCCTTGTGAGTTTCAGACCTTAATTGAACATTATGTGTAAAATCAGAAGGCTGTGGCTTTGGAGACCTGAAAAGGGGAGATGTTAGGCCTTTATTTTTCCAATTATTTCACTATGTTTTTGCCTGATGTAATTTTACAATACTTGGCTTTTGCTCAGAGATGCAGTGATCACTCTCTAATGCTTTCATTTGCAGGAGCTGGCCTTGTTCTGTCCTGTGGGTCTAACGCTTTTGGGCAACTAGGAGTTCCTCAAATTTCAGGTCCATGCTCGATTCCACAAAAGATCGAGGTAAAGATCTAGAAGGAACTGCTCTATAGCTCTGTGCATTGCGTTGCTTACAGCAATGAGAAGGGTCTGGTGATCTCAGTGAGCTTTGAAGGCTGGCTCTTCAACTTTTTTAAAGGAGTCCATCTGATGAAGTAAATTTACAGAGTAGACAACCAGTGATGGTCCTTGACCCAGAAAGGAGATGCACCACTGTAGGTAGGGAGCTCTGAATGCAGCCTCAAACTGTTTGCTTTCAAATGCTTTAAGTAGTGAGAACTGAGACTTCCATACCAAAAAAAGCTTCTTTAGTGTTGGCTGTAAGCCTAACAGTGTAAATAAATTTCTCAGGGGAATTCTAATTAATCCCTAATTTACGCTGTAGCTTCTTATTTGAAGAAAGCTTTTACAACCTGATAAACTCTCCCATGTGATGCAAATGATAAGGTGAGAGCTGAAAGGACCCCTAGGCAGGAATTGTAGCCTCGTGGTCTGTGCCATCCACTGCTCTGTTGTGTTTTTTTGTGGCAGCCTGGGTAATGTAGGGAAGGAGGCACAGCTGGTGGTCCTCTAGCAAGTAGGGGTTACCTCAGCTGATGCTCCTTGGAAACGTCAAGGGTATGGAACGTCATTCCAGTGCGGTGCCTTGAAAACAGTGGCAGTGACAGCGAGGACCATTCATTCATCTGAAATATTTTCTCTTTTGCTTTGTGTCCTGTTCAGTGCTTGGATGGAAGGGAAGCATGGCTGACAAAAATTAGAAGGAAGGTCTTCTAAAAATAAACAATAATATGTTGGTGTGCATTATAACATGCAGGCTGGAATTGGGAGCTGTTTTCCCCGTGTCCCACAAATGTGTTCAGTATACTCTGCTTTAAGAGGCAAAAATATGAAAAGCATTTTCTCTTTTTTTTCCCCTCTATTTGAGCAGTCCCTCAAAGAGAAAGTAGTGAGTATTGCTGCAGGACTGAGACATGCCCTTGCTGCTACAGGTGAATATGTTATCTTTGTTTTCTCATTTCTGGAACAAATGAAGAGTACTTTTAATGCCTGGTGTTTTAATGGCTTAGTTGGGGAGCAAAGAAAATAAGGGTGAATTTTAGCTTCTATTTGCACTTGTGCAATGAGACTATAGTTGTTGCCTAGAAGGATAACCCTGGTAAAGTCTGGTTTTGGCACAAAGAGCATGCAAAGCACAATTTGAACCAGTGAATGTGCCTTTAAAACTAATTAATTATTCACTTAAGTTATTTTATTGGTGGTTATTGTGTTTTAATCTCTGTGTGTTCACTCTGGGAAGAGAGTGGTTTGGTGTTTCAGTGGGGAACTGGCATGGCATCTCGGGCAAAGCGTGCGCACCAGGGGAAAACTCTCCCTCTGTTCTGGACTGCAAAGGAACCCTGTGAAATAAAAGGTAATTCTGGAGTCTGACTTTGTCAAGGCGATAGAGCTGAAATATGTTTTGCAGTGATATGTAATGTTTCTGTTTATAAAGCTGCTTGGTATCATAAATATGGAGCATCTGAAATAATGAGTGTACAAGTTCATAATCCACAGGGAAAAATGATACTGAGTCTTTTAGCATCTGTGACCTGGAAGAGGTTTTCATTATAAAATTCACTGTTATCAAACAATCATACCTTGGTATAACTGTTACATGTCTGTGCACAAAATGACATCTTCTGTACAATTTTATGAGACTAAATTTTCCCTAGGCCTGGAAGATGTGAAGAGAGTTGCTGCAGGCTCCTACCATTGTGTGTCTCTTACAGGTAGGCCTTAGGTGCAGGCATAGAAGTCCTTGTCTCAACTTACAAGGGGGTTGTGTGCTTTGGAAGTGCCTGTCAGCTTTGGCTTGATTAGTGTGTTGTGGCATAGTGCCGGTTAGCCATTCTGTAGTGGTTTTGCATCCTGGGACTTCCATCTTAAGATCTGGTTTCACTTGTTAAATTTTCAGAGTTCTATGTATTTTATTAATGGGGTCAGGTATGACACAGCCCTTAGAAATAAGCAAGGGTCTGGGCTCTTAGTGGTTAGAAACTCTGCAGGGATTTATGAAAGCACTTGTTTGCATAGTTCTCTGCAACAGCGGTGCTGCGTCAGGTGACTGGATACATGGGCCCTGGCCTGAGTGCAACCCTTTGCCAATGGGAAGGAATGTTAGGGGGCTATGTTGTGAAAGGCTGCTGTGACTGTCCTCCTGCAGCTCAGAAGGTCAGATGGGCTTTGCGTGGGCACGAGGTCTTTGTTGGCTCTGCAGTAACAGCATGCACATACATCTGTGTGAGGTGGTGTAAGAGCTCCAAGTGTAATAAAAGCAGTGGGGAAATGGCTTTGTCTCTTAAGCACTTGCATAATTTGGGCCATTTGTGCTTTAGGCAGCGCTCCTGTATTGGGTGTTATGTATCTGGTAGTGCAAAGTGTAAGAGAAGTTATTTGTTTTTATTTTTACTTTTATTTCTTGGCAGACAAAGAAATGGGGAAAGAGAATAGCTTTTCATCTGTAAACTTATGGTTCTGGAATGTGGGAAGTATATTGAACCGTATGAAAACAAATCTTTACCAAACTTCGGAAGGAGTTCTTAGCAAACATGCAGCCATCTGGTACCTCTGCCATCATCAAATGGAGCGCTGCAGAGCTCGCTTATGCAGAGAGACGGAGTTGTACGGGGAAACATTAGATGTGAATTACATTGAGTTCTGAGATGAGAAGTCTGTATGTGATTAGTGAGGAACTGGCAGGACAAATAGAATCTGCCTTAGCTAATTAGCACTTTGTGTGTTTAAAGTGAGCAAATCATTGTTTCATGCTTTTTCTTTCTTTCTTTTTTTTTTTTTTGAGAGCAATCTATTTGGCAACAGGGCAACCACATCTAACACAGTAGGTGTCAAAGCTTGTAATGATGTGCTGGTATTGCTGCCCTTCCTCCTGCTTTAGCTTCTAAGGATGCTTATTTAAGTGCCTGTCAGGTGTAGTATTTAGTAAGTGAGCATCACTGGGGTTTTTTTTCTAGGGATTTCTTGCTGAGCAATGCAGTTTTCTTGAGCTCTGTCCCACAGGCCACCTGCTGGTGGGACACCAAACACCAGTCACTGGGAGGCTTTTGGTACAAGGGGTTGAAGTGTATTGTTGCAAACATTTTTTCTTCTTTAAAATCAATTAATAAAGGGGGCAGAGGGAGCTGAACAAAACTTTGTGCTACAGATTTCAGTTTCCAAACTTCCTTGGCCTGTGATCTTGTACTTTGTGTGTGCAGGACTTCTCTTGCTTGTGCAGAATGAGCTGACTTCAGGAGCCCTGACACAGCTCATGTTCTGCTTGTTATGGGTTATGTTTTTTAACACAGAGATCTAGAATTTGAGCTGAATCATCTTGTGTTGAAAAGATCGGGTTAATGATAAGTAGTGTCTGCAGAAGGACTCATCTGAACACTTACCTCGTTACTGTCAATTGGTCGTTAGGCTGCGAGCAACTCCAACTCATATTGGAGAACCACATGAAGCAAATGCATGTTTCTGTAAATATAATTATCCCTGTGGGTGGAATCCTGGAGTGTGTACTTGCACAAATGCTTCTTCTGCAAAGGGAGTGGGGGAAGACAAGTAATTACTTACAGAAGTCTCTCAGTAGTTGTGTAGTGGTGCTTTCAGATATGATAATATTTTGGCTTTGTTTTGTGATGGGTAGTACCTGCTTTACGCACCTGGTCTTGGCTGTGTGTCATGTTCCTTTAGGAAGTGACTGAGCAGGGTGAGGTAGGGAACATCAGGCCATCCCTGCTTTTGAGGATTTACTGAATATGCTCACGTTGAAGTCAGCAGCATGGTTACAGGTGGAGCTGGGAGCCTGTTCAAACTTCTCAAGTGCTAGAGGGGAGCAGTATTATTTGCTGTTCTTTAGAAGGTTATTTACTGGGCTGTCTCTAAGCTTTGGGGTGGAGGTAAAAGCTGCAAAGACAGAGTGGTGATTGCAGGATACTTCAAGCTTTTTCTCTAAGGTGTTTACTACTTTACTTAGTTCACTTATAAAACTTTGCTTTTACTGTACAGGCTTTTTGGTCATCTTTGATAAACTCAGAGTAGAAATGAGGTCTGAATGGTTTGACTCCAAAACTCTGGTTGCCTCAGGAAGTCAGCGTAGCCCTCAGAAAACACATTTTGTTGTTAAGACTCTGGGAAACTATTTCTCATATTCTAATTATAGCATGTGTATGTGTGGTAGAGACACTGTCCTTTCCTCAAAATCACTGAGCTGAGATAAATAATGTATCTGTTGTTGTTCTGTGTGTGTTGCTTTCAGCTTATTTTACTTCTTTATCAACTGCAGGTGAAGGACACCTTTATGTCTGGGGTAGCAACAAACATGGGCAGCTGGTGAGCGAAGAGGTATTTCTTGCTGAGCCCAAGAAGATAGACACTCAGTTTTTCTCACATGAAAAGATTGGAGCAGTTTGGAGTGGTTGGACTCACTTGGTGGCACAGACAGGTAGGATGTGTAAAAAGCAGCCAGATGTGGCAGCAGATCTGTGAACAGTCTACACTACACGCAAACTGTTACCTTACTAGTATTAACTGAATGCAGGAATGAAGGAGAGGGAGAAGATAATCCTGATCAAGTGTCTGCCTAAAAGGCATGAAGAGAGTCATAGGTATGAACTATTCCCTGGTTACTTGTCTTAGCTGAGGATCTAAAGATCTATCAGAGCCTTTCTTCCTTTGCACAGCTGTGCTGATCTTTTTATACTTCAAGACTGAGCGTACCTTCTAGTGCTGCTCTTGTTCTTCTGTAGCAGGATGCTTAAAAAGAATAAAACAACGCATTCAGAAAAGAAACAAACTGAGCAGGTTTAGAGTTCATTGCTTCTGTGGTCAAACTTGAAAAGTGTTTAGAAGAGATAAGAAAAAAGAGACCTCATTAGTTTGAAGAGTGTTATCATAAGATGAAATTATTTTGTTGGCTGCGTTCGCCTGTACCTTCCTGGGAATAGAAAATGTGAAAGATTGCCACATGCAGAAGACTGTTGGGTCAGATTCTTTCCTAGGAGTAGATTAGGAAGGCTATGTACTAATGACATCCATGTGTAAAGTGATGGTTGATCTGATGAAGACCATTTAAACGCATTTGCATTGTTGCTCTGTTGTGAAATACAAAGGTAGAAGAGAAAGGTAAGTCATCTGAAACTATTCTGCTGTTTTCATGTGTGAACAGTATATGCAGTTTATTCTATACTGAGATGTGAGAGTTAAGATGATCAAAGGGGATTAAATTATTTTATAAAACAAAAAGAACTGCCAGAGTTAGATTTGCTACATTTGTTTTAGCTTGTGCAGGCTGGCAGGTAAGGAAATGAAGAGCAGATGGAAACAGTTTTCCTAGAGTTGTGTTGGAGATTTAAGAGCTTATTGGTCTGTCAGAATATAACCAGTTCATTAAAAACCTGCAGAGGGGCCACAGACATGTTGTTATTACTGGATTCTGTAGCTGTGGGTACTGGTTCAAGGACTGCTTAGCCTCCTTAGTCACTGTGTGATGAAGTGTGGTATTAAGTTGGTCTTGTAAATAATGAAATAGTCACACAGTGATGTCCTTGCTCTGTGAGAGAAGTGCCTGTTTTAATTACAGTGTGCTATGAATTCTTGGTGGTAGGACTCGAAGAGATGCGATGCATGACTGGAAAAACAAATTGGTTAATCGTTCTGTTTCATGGCATTCACTGTTTGACATCAAAGTATATGAGGGAAATGCCATGTTTATAAACCTGCGTTACTCTGCCTGCCCTCTCAGCTATTTGAAATCAGCTCTGAATGCTGATTTTTTTTCAAAGGATGAATACTGAAAATTTTCCAGCTGGAGTCAATGCAATGTACAGCTTGGAAACATTTTAGGTGGAGTGAAGGAATTTCTCTCCAAATGCATGGATCTTGATAAAAGCGCTTAGTGTCATTCTCAATGGAATAGAAATGGTGGAAGAAATGACATTAGTCAGGACAGCTTTTTTTTTTTAAGAAGGCCTTGTCAGTGTGGTTTGCCTGGCTTCATTATTCCTTAATAATGTATATCCACAAAGTGAAACTTCCCTGAGGTTTTCGAAATATCAGTGTTTCATTTATTTATCCACGGTCATTGCAGAAATGAAGGGAATATTCTAGTAGGTGGTTTTAAGATGAGGAGGATGGAATTCTGCTGGTTGACCACCAGTGGTAGTACTTGTTTGGTAAATGTTTGAAAGGGGTTTAAATAGGCTGACTTGACGTCTGCATCAGAACTGGCTGAGTGGTGTAGTGCTCTAAGTTATTGCTGTATTTAGAATTTTAAATCTCTTTGGAAGTCAATGGACCTGAGTCTTAAATTATTTGGAATAAGGTTTTGAATGGCCTTTGGCAGCGTCCAGACACAAATCAGAACCTTATGGGACTTCCAAAGGTTGCTCAACTGCCAGATGTAGTGTGAGCTAAGCACTTAACTTGCTAAAAAAAATCACTAATTGCTTATGGATAAACTTGCAGTTCTCTAAGTAACCAAAAATGCAGCCCAATTGAATGCTTCTCCCTGTGTGTCATTCTCCCTTCGTTATTTTTACTGCATCCGAACAAAAGAGGAAATGCTGCTCCAGTTTGCTGCTGATGAAGTTGCATAAACCAGTGTTCTCCAAATGACCTTGATCAACAAATCCCTATCAGGAAGAAAAAAAACCCCACAAAACAGCAAAACTTTTTGCTCAAGCACCCTCACTCGAAGTGTACTTACTATTTTAGAGTATGTGTTACTTTTACTACTGTAGTGTACTATGCAAATTATAAAATATACACAAAGGTAGAAATTAAGAGGTGAAATAAAGATGAAATACTATTGAGAATGCTACGTAAAATATTACTTTTAACATTAAAATGTTCACCTATAAATTTGCAGATGTTGCCATTTTAAAATGGCTCTTGGATCTTTATGTGCCAGGTGAGCAGTGCTCGCCTGCACAACCATAGGACACTGAAATGGTTCAATGTGATGGTAACTACAACCATCTGCAGGAGCAGTGAGAGTTGTAGCGGGTGCTGTCGATTAATACTTTCAAAGCAAGTCTAAGCAAGCTACCAACTTACCTATCAGACAAGAAGGATCGTTTCCTAAACATTTTCTCCTTTCATATTAAGTAGTCTCTATTATGTTGACCACCCTTTTTTGAAAGACTTGCTTTGTTTTTCTTTCACTCAATTGCCAACATTTTTCACAGTAGCTTAAAACAAAACACACAAAAAACCTTTTTTAAAAAAAACCTTTTAATCTATTTCTTCCCTGCTATGTCCTTATAAATACTTTCAACTGCTTCTGAAATCACTCAAATACATTTTTCTCTTTTAATATGTTATATTCTATCTCATTCAGCAACTGTGTTGAATGTTCTGATTCCAGTCCTTCCTTCCTATCTCCTTAGAGTCTGGTTAACTCTCTTCTGCTATATCTGTCATGAGGTAGGTCAGTTTCAAGAAGTTAATTCCTGAGATAGGAATTACTTGACCCAAGGAACTTAGGAGCATTTTTTTTCATAGTGTGTTGTGTTGTTCATCATCACTCTTAACTTATCCTGTTCAGATCCAATTCTTTTTAATCACAGAGGTCTCTTTTGGATTCTTTTCTGTTGAACGCAAACTTAATTTAAAATAACTCAGAATCCTTCCAGGTAGCTCCTACTCTTTACTGATTCCTAATGATGTACACAACTAGAGCTATATAGAACCACTAACACTCCTTCAAAATAATTGCTGTTGTACTGCTCTGTGCAATGGTCCTTGTCAGTGGTCCAAAAAGATTAAAAGAGACTGCTTGCTTTTTGATCAGGTCTCTGATGATAAGATATGCGCTTGGTAGTGTCTCTAGTTTATTCATTATTTGCTGCATGAATGCACATATCAAGTGACTTTCAAGGCGTGCATTTCCATTATGGCAGCACTGTTACTGTTTCTTAGGTGAAGGACAGACCAGATGCATTCTTCTGACTTTGGACTCCAAGTGCAAGCATTTCTCTTTTCAGGTGACTGTTCTGCAAAATGGTTTGTTTCTTTTCCAACATGCTGCTTTATGGTACAAGGAGAACCAGTGCCATGTATTTGATTCTGAAGAATGATTGACTTTTTGCATGTCTGCTTAATAATGTCTAATTTAATTTGTGGTCCTTTTCCAATTGGTAGACACTTTGTATGTAGCAGCTGAAAGAGAAGCTATCACAGAAGATATAAATAAGAGAGTTAAGTTGTCACTTGTAATGCTGAAGGTTCCAAAATAGGGAATTTGGAAAAATATAGAGCCTAAATACAGCAGGAAAAGACTTTTAAAGATTTAAAGGTGAATCATCAACTTGTTTAAAAGAAAACCCCTTATTTTGAAACTCTGAGACCTCATTAATAGGTCCTGTTAAGCTGCCCTGTTTTATTGTCTATGTATTTGGAATATGTTTTCTAGGTTATTTTTCACTTGACATCATGTGGAATGGTGCTCTATTTGAGCTCATATAAAGAATTCCAAAGTCTTATACCCAGAAGGAGCTACATTAAGAATGCAGTTAAAATGATGTATCTGCTTCCTATTCAAAACTGCCTGTGGCTAAAAAGTCTCAGAAGAACAGCATATTTCAGACCTCTTATCATTTTCTGAATAATGTCTGGAATCCTTATTCTAAATGTGCATCTGAGTTTGTGCTCCTGCAGACCTCCCTTGACCTGGCATCTTTAAGTCTGCATGAAAGCATTACCAATGACCTGCATGGTAAAAACAAACACATCTATTTTTTCAGAAGCAATGAGAATGCATCCAAAGGCTGAGAACAGACCGACAGAATATTTCTAATCAATCTAGAAGAGGGAGCTTCGTGTTCTAGTTGCACTTGGGCCTTCATTCTCTCAGGCCAGTCAGAAAGTGAAGCTCACCAGCCTTGCTGTAAGTGGTGCAGTGAATGGAACTGCAGGGAGGTGTGGTGTACGGATATTGCTCTCTGGTACCAAGCAGTGCGCTGTCAGCCCACTAGAGGGCCTGTCCAGATTTCTTTTGAATCAAGGCTCTGCAGCCTTCCTGCTACTGGAAAGCGTGTAATCTTAGCCTTGAAATTTTCAGCAGCTCCCTGAGTGCAAATCCTGACTTATTTTTTTTGCACCTTATCTGCTATAGCAATAAGGCATTGGTTTTATGAGGACTCTTTAGTCCTTTTAGCTGCTATAGAGTGTTCTGCCAAAAAGAACTGCAGTTGGGAAATGACATTTTAAACAGTGAATAGTTTAGAGATCTTGTTGCAGTCATCTGAGTTTGTTGAATTCTGGTGTTCTGGAGCTGGTGTTTGTTTAAAACAGTCAAAATGCTTGTTTTGCTATTACCCCTGTGAAAAACAAACTCAAAAAACAAACAAAAAACAAACAAAAAAAACAAAAACAAAAAACCACCAACAACAACCCCACGCTTATTTTCCTTCTGCTTGTTAAGATCTTTTAAACAGTGACAGTACCTAAGGGCTGTTATGGGTCTTTGCCTTTGTGGTTAGTGATAATACAGCAGTGCTGCTTCTAAGCATTATCTTGTTCCTGGAGTCATTGCTTTTGCTAAAGCAACGTCACAACACCAACGTTAGGTATTTACTTTCAGGACTGAAGAAACGGAATGCCAGAGAGTATGTTTACAGGCAACTCATCAAATATATGTGCTGAATTTGGCTTGTTTAGGTGGGAGAACAGAATTAGTGTTGTTTCCTGCTGTGTGATTTTTGGCCAATAGGATGTCATAAGGCATAATCAGGTGAGGCAAGCTGTTGATTTTTTTGAGCAATATAAGGATGTTGTGTGTTAATTTTTATACACGCTTGCTCTTCCATTTACTAATTTGCCTTCTATATATATTCATGCATAATTATTAGTTGAGGACTGGTCTACAAAGGTGAGAATTGGTGGGTTTTTGGTTTTGAGAAGAAAAGTATCTGTTTTTGACCCAAAGAGGACTTGAATGTTAATGTTAGCTATCTTTTGACCTCTGGAATAATGTGACAGGTCAGATTCCTTCTTCATGTAGGATAAGGCACATAGGGAAAGGAGAATAGGGCTAAGGAATGCTCTGCAGTCTTTGAGTCTCCTTATGATCCTGTGTTTAGGGATGTGGTTAGTGGGCGCAGTGGTGGTGGATTGATGGTTGGACTACATTATCTGGGTAGTTTTTTCCAACCTTAATGATTCTATGACTCTGATGCTGTGGAATTTTTTTAAAATTGTTATTATTATTTTTTTTCCCCCTATTTGCTTCAAATGATTGGAGGGTTCGTGATTATTTATTACCTGGGAGAAAGCAGAAAGGGTTCTGTGTCCATCTTCCAAGTGTCTTCCTTATGCATGGATCTCATGCTCTGACTGATAATGAAATTTCTGGTTATGTAAAGTGTAAAAAAAAACCAAAAAACAAACAAACAAAAAAAACCTCCCGAACTTTATATATAATGATATAAAGATATGTATATCTTTGGACACATACGTTTTTGGCTGGCAAGTTTTCAAACTTAAGGGCATACCCTGAACATCCTGTATTTGATTTTATAGGTTACAGCATAAAGAGGCGAGTGAAAGAAACAGACATGCTTGGGAACCAGAATTGAGAGATGAAAGCTTTGCAGTAAATCTGGGTTCGGTGGGTAACTTTCAGTGTGCAGTAACAGGATTGAAGGTTTGAGGTGCATGTGGGAATTGCCTTATTTCCTACATTGTTCTCAAAGCTGCCTCCTTGCTCCACTGCGCATTTTTCACTGCTGCTTCAACTTAAATAATAATTATTTTTAAGACAAGCTTATATAAGCTGCTGAAGTGAAGGTTAATGGGAGGCATGCAACCTGTAACTCAGGAAGTCTGTTCTGGGCTGGCAGCCAGCTGAGAGCTACAAAAGATACCAGCTCTTGGGGGTGCCTGGGGTCAGATTGGTGTCAAGGCTGCACCTACTGTGAGTGCTCTGAAAATTGAAATGTCTGGGAATGCAAATACATAAAAATGAATATTGACTCAGCATTGTGTGGGCACGTAAGATGTACACGTGCAAAGAGATGTACTGACAAACACCGAATCCACAAGATGTTTAACATACTTCTGTTAGTTGTGTGTTGAGTTCACCTTCTGAGTTGGATTCTTTTCATCTCTTTTTTTCAGTGGACGCATGTAACTAAACTGCAAAATCTGGGCGTAAATTAATAATGCTTTGGACATCTGTGGCAATTTACCATTTGTTTTCTGTGACTGCACCTACAGAGGATTTTTAAGAAGCAAGGAAATGAATTTTGTAGGCTGTTGATATGTGGAAGATTTTTGCATGTAAGACTTAAACAGCCAAATGATGCAACTTGTCTCTGGGGAGGGGTGGCAGGGGGTTGCGTCTTGCCAGGGTCACTGTAGAGCTTTGTTCTTGTAACTGCCAATTTGATGGGGAATCTTGGGGAAGCTCTGCTGGCAACAAATAGATCACAGTAAACCTTGGATCTCCAGTGTTTGCTCTCCCGAGGCACAGCAGATCTTGTTTCCAACAGCTATGGCTCAGCAGCACAACAGGAACCTTCTATTACATCCCACTCTCTGTGTCTGTCCCTCTTGTTTAGTTCTGTCTGACAACACAAGTGTGCATCTTGCATGTATTATTTTTTTCTGTTCTTTAACAAGAACTAAACAAACAGAACCTTTAAATTGTATCTTGCTTACACAGCCAATCATTTTTTTTTTCTTGTGTTATAATATCAAGCTGTTGCTACCAAGTTGATGAATTTCCAGCACACTGAACATTGCAACATTCTGGATTTTATTTTCAAATTAGTATGGATTTGAGTTCTAGTTACCTGTAAATAGCTAGAAAAGATTGGCGTTTCCTTTGACTCCATGGTTTGGCACTGTTCCTCGGCTTTATTTGTAAACTTCTAGCTAGGGTAAGTCTATGTGTATCTGTGTATTGCTACACTTACTTGTGCTGCTCCCTGACTTCTACCTGACTCTGGTAAAACATTTGAAGAAATACTTTGTAACCATAAGGTATCAAGGAGCAGGCCTGGTTCTCTGTGAAATGAAAGTAGTTTCTGAAATCATACAGTATCGAGTGTTCAGTTTTTCATAAATATTGTTTTCTTCATAGATACTTACTAACAATCTTTTCAGGTTTGGAGGAAATAACTGTGATAATTTTTGCTCATTTGTAAGTATGGCAGCCTATAGAATTCCTTTCCTACAGTAGAAGGGGAAGATACAACATGTGGAGCTTTTCTAGCCGCTATCTTGGACACGACTTCCTCATGCTTGCTTACTCCTTTCTAGGTGCATTTTGTTAAATATTCAGTGACTGGATGAGCTTAGAGAGCTACTCAGTTGCTGTTCAGCAGAACACTGCAGGGCTTTTTTTTAACAGAGATTTTGTGTGGGAGGAAGGTCTCTATTGTATTCAGTTTCTCTACTCTTTTTTTTTTTTCCTTGCCATATCCTCTTTTGCTGTTGGAAATGGTTATTGTTGTGGACCTAGTAATGTGAATGTCTGCCCTGGCTTGAAGGAACTTTGATTTTAAAAAGCTTTCAGAAAAATGAGCCTGTAAAATGTGGCTGTGGTATAGGTTTTGTTTAGCTCATTAGAGTGTGAGATAAAGGTTTTTCCCCCTTTTTATTTATTTTCTTTTCTCTCTGTGGTTGGATTGCTGCAGTTTATGGCTAGTCATATATTTTGCAAACATAATAAGCAAGGTCAGATACATTAGCAAGTGTGTGGAAGGTTATGAGTAAGAAGGTTCTGATGGGATCTTGCTGACAGGATAGACACTGCACGAAGCAGAGAAGCCCCCGTCCCTTGCTCTTCAAAGACAGACTCAATTATTCACTCACAATGGCAGTGATTTGTGTGACAGTGGCTTTGGATATTCCTTACCATTTCAATTTGAAAACAAGACAAACTCTTTTCATGGTTGTGATGTCTGAGCCATATCTGGACACTGCAAGGTTTTACCTGGGCTCTCAGTAGTGGTGACTTACTTTTGTCTCAAGAAATGATACCTTAATGAGCTAATTGGAACTGTAAACATGGTGTTCCTCGTGATTTTTATATCCTGAGTCAATGTCAGGAAGAGTTGTGGTTTTGAAAGGCTCAGAAGAGCAGATTATTGGTTCCAAGCAATTTCTTGGGATTTCTACTTTCTCTTATTCTTTTTCCCTTAATGCGAATTAAACTGTTGACATTGTGATGATGATAACTGTCTTGGAAACACCTCCTGTCTTACAGCTGTTGTCTAGTCAGGGTACAAAAGATTCCACTCAGAAGAGGTAGGATTTGGCTGTAATTGTCTTTCTGTTTCTTCTGTGTCTTTGTAGCTGAAATTATTGCCACTGTCTGAGCCACTTGCTATTGTGTTATGCTTGTCTATTTGTGTGTGTGCATGTGTGTTAAACCACTATTCATGTATCACAGACATTGCTTCAATCACATTATACTAATATTTGCCAGTTCATCTATATGAAGCTGAATAGAAGTGAAGGCAAGAGAAAGTTTGCTGCTCTTGATTTCCATCAAAGTGCTCCTAAGTTCCTTATCTGTTATATTATTAGAGAAAGATCCAGATATGAAGTAACTTATAAGACCACTGCTAGTTGTTCTGGCAGGTGTAACAAGAGGCAGCAATAACCTGAGTCTCTGCCTGCCCACCTCCTAGCTTTTACAGAATCACAGAATGGCCTGGGTTGGAAGGGACCTCAAGGATCATGAGTCTCCAACCACCTGCCACAGGCAGGGTCACCAACCTCCTTATTTAATACTAGACCAGGCTGCCCAGGACCCCATTCAAACTGGCCTTGAATACCTTTAGGTTTGGGGCATGCACAGCCTCTCTGGGCAGCCTGTGCCAGCACAATTCAGCTGTTTGAATTCAGCTTCCAGACTTCATGTGTTGTAGCTTCCACAGTGATGCTTTTTCATTAGGCTCTGTCACTCAGGAGTGAGCACGGATAGGAAGGCTGATTTGAAGGATTCCTCCCTACATTGCCTTTCAGCTGAAAGATGTGGGGCACTCCTGTCAGGCTGGTACTGTGGTCTATGAAATGGAGATCATGTTGATTGTCATTGGATTCTGCGTCTTGCTGCTTTTGGTTGCTACTTAAGCCTGCGCTGTGGTTGGGAAAATCTGGAATGGTTTCAAAGTGACCTTCATGGGGGGTATTTGTGACTATACTCCAGGGAAGCAAAATGGGGAATAAACTGGGGTAGCTTAGTTTGGCTAAATTGTGTCTGGATGTTCAGACCACTTAGGTTCAGACTTGTTACTTTTATAGATGGTCCAGTTCTGGCTGTATCCTGTCTGGTCTTGTTGTGTGGACTACTTCTGGAAATACACAGGGGAGGAAGCTGTGCAGCTTTTAAAATCTGACTTAATCTTGATGCGTGTTTAGTTCAGCTTAAGCTCAACTGATGCTTATTGTTTGTCTCTCGTTTTAACTCATTCATACTTAAGGTGCTATAAACTGCAGCTGAAGCATTGCACAGAGGTGAAAAGAAAGACCACAGACCAGAGAAACCTGAATTGTATGGAAAAATTTGGTAGGTGAATTATGTAATGTAGACAAATCAATGTTGTCAGCCCTCATCACATTTAACTAGAAATACACTGTGCCTTATTTGCCCTGGCTGCTGATCTTTCTGGGCAAAAGAATGACAGTTTTATTTTGAGTATTTAACGTTATCACATCACATGACATGGTTACATGTAGCAGAGCAATGACAGCATTGTCTGAAGTTTTGGCAACTCAAAGCCCTTAGTAAATAAAGCATTGATGTGAAGCAGACAAATGATAAGAATGTGCACTTCAGAAGTTTTGCATTTATGCAAAGGGCCTATGACATGATCTGCGTTCAAACAGTTTGAATACTCAGTGGGGTAGGAGTGCTTTGCACCCACTGTGCATAAAACAAACATGTGAAAGCTGAAACCAGTCATTACGTAATAGCAGAACAAATCTGCATGACATATGCTTGCCAGGCATGATGTATATTTGTTCTGCCTTCTTTTAGTTTTGTTGGCCTCTGAGCCGTGTGTGCAAGAAAGATGGCTGTTGCGTTTTCATCTAACTTCATTGAAAGCTGTGCATTCGTAATGTTTCTGTTGTTAAGCTCAGCTGCTGGAAGGAGCCGCCAACATGTACCCAATCTGTACACACATGTGCACTGATCTAGAGATGTCGTTTAACCTTACTAGCATCTGAAGACTTATTAAATGCTTGTTTTCCTAACCTTTTAAGTGACATTTTTTTTGGTATGGCGTAATTAATTATGCAGGGTTAATACTCACTAATGAATCTTATTATTTGAGCATAGATAATGCGCTTTTTAAAAGCTTAGTGAGAATTGAGTGTTCCTGAAAAGCAGTGTCTTCTGGGACTTTTTTTCCCCAAGAAACTGAACAAAAACAAAGCAAGGATGGGTAAAAAAAAACCCACAGAAAACCAAAAACAACCTAACCATCTGGCTTGTTCTTTTCATGATTACCTTCAAGTACTTCCAAATAGTGGATCTGAGGTAAGATCTGATAGAATCCAGGAGACATATTATCAGCTATGAATTTTGAGTACTGCTTCAGAACTTGTGTGGGATGTTTTCTTCCCCCTTCTTTGCTACTTAGCAGATGCAGATCTGTTAGGCAGGTATAGCTGCTTGTTCCATTTGTGGCCAGACAGGTTACTTTTCTTGTTTGAATTACTCCAGCTGTGAGGAGCCATGACATAATCCAACATAAGCCCATCATGAAAAATTTTAGTCAGGCTTTTTTTTTTTTTTTTTTTTTTTTTTTTTTTTTTTTTTTGTGGGGTAACCATGCTTGCATGAATTCTGGGTATGACTTTGTGCTGCTATAGCATGAAGTCGTACTGATGTAAGAATGAACAATTAGATGTTTTCTAGTACTTGGGGGTTCTATTCTTTGTGTATTTGTATGTATTCAGCTGGATTTGAGTGCTCTGAAAATACCATGACTGATATCTATGTTCTAACACTCAAGTCTTGTACATATACAACTGATAGCCATCAACATTTCTTGTATTTCTTATATTTCTTAAGCAAAGTCAATTTTCTTTCTGTTATTTTCATTCTGCTCTGTGCCTTGATTTCCTTAAATTAAAAGATGGAGCTGTTGTTTTTTAATACAACGCATGAAAAAAAGCCACGTTGCTTTTCTTATAAATACTGGTGAAATCTAAGCCTTATGATTAACTACAGCTACATAGTAGGGATGT
Organism: Coturnix japonica; assembly: GCF_054131305.1. Taxonomy (NCBI): domain Eukaryota; kingdom Metazoa; phylum Chordata; class Aves; order Galliformes; family Phasianidae; genus Coturnix; species Coturnix japonica. Next base: position 18,873,088 of record NC_140667.1, on the reverse strand, counting down.
GTTCTGGTTTTGCATACTTGGAGTTATGTGGATCTCCAGAGCAGTTTTCATTTGGCAGTATATTTCAGGTACTTGTTTTTTATAATATATTATATGTATGTATGCACAAATAGGGTACTGCAGGATTAATGTGCTACTTTGAGAAGCATGCAGACAGAGGCTGAAGAGAGCCAAACTAAAAACCTGAGGCTGTCCCTTGTTCAAGAACAGGCTGTTGGTGGACACTGAATGTGCTTGCTCATAGGCATGATCCAGGGCCGGCCCCTAGCCGCTGTGCAGCAAGCTCTGGTTGGTGAGCAAGGTTCAGTCTCAATGGCATGAAGAATAAACAGATTGTTCCTACTCCAGGGAAAAATTTGAAGGGGCCTTTGCAGACCATGACAATCGTACACGTGTGTTTTTTGAAGACTTCTTTTGTATAATAGGAAAAAGAGATGTCCAGTTTGTGTCATGGCAGTTGAAACTCTGATGTGATTTCATGCATTTTTTGTGGTTCCTATCTGAACATCAGTGCAAAGATTAAGTGTTGTGTATTCTGTGCAGATCCCAACTAGCTGAGACTGAGGATTATGGAGTGCTCTGATAGACTGAAGAGCCTGTTTGGGTCAGGTCTACATTTTTTTTTCTCTGTTTCAAGCCCAGGCATCCTCTTTGTCGTGAGCTCTTGTATGGAAATTTCCATGCACGTTTATTTCAGCACTTGTGCCATTGACCATCTCTCCTTGCAGTAGCTAGGCAGAGATTTGAAATACTGTTGGAAATTGTTCTCACTCGTGACCTTACTTGAGTCTTTGTAGCTGAGGAGTTATTTGGAACTGAAGCTTGTTAAAATTGCATGGCATGGACAACTCCGTGGAGAAACAGTTGCATCAGTACAGAACAGTGATACAAAAAATCCCCAAACAAAAATGCTTTCAAAAGAGAGGAATAGGAAGTGGTACCAACAGCAGTGTACTGGTTTTCTGTAAGATAGTGGCTCCTTTGACCTGCTATGTGGGAAAACGTTTTGATTTCCTCTATGCAAAGCTTCTATCATCATTGCTTTAATAAACCAGTATCACTCTGGCTCTGGTTTCTCCAAGTAGATTACTTCATAATTGCATGGCAGGCTTTTGAAACTTTCATTTTATTCTGTTTTTCTTTTGTAAGATAATCTTGAAATAACAGCAGCTTTACTTGTATCCATCATGACTGTCTCTTGGTCATGACCACAAGCAGCCTGATGTAGGCTTCACTGTTGTTTAGTAAATTGATTGTTTTCATTTATTGATGATAGAATGCTTTCTAACACAAGAAACTCTTGTCCAATGCCATAGGGAGCACAGTATGTACTGAGAGTAAATGATAATAGTGAAGAGTTTTCTTTGTTCTGGGGGCTGGAGAAAGACCTGGATGATACTAAGAAGGTGCTAGCATCTGATTCATGCAGATTAGAAACAATGGGAGGGGGGGATATTAGGTACACAATGTCACTTTATTACAAGAAAAGTGTTACAAAACTTGCTAAAGACAGGTCGATTCAGGGACAGTGCTTTTTATCAGCTTTGCAAGATCTTTTTGTAATGAACATAAGAAATCTTACTTTTCTTTATTAAATAAACAGAAAACAAAACAAACACAGCAAGACATTACGGTAACAAAGATTCAGAAAAATATATACAGATACACATTTTAGGGATATGCTTTCCTACTTACTTCTTGCATCCCAGAATATTAAACAAACAGAAAATCATTTTGTTCTCATCTTATGTTTCTGCCTTCATAATTTGACCTTTCTAACAGCTGTTGGTTGTTATGTAGGATTTTGCCTGTGCATAAATGTTTTCTTTCAGGCTTCTGCCTGCTGGTGATGCAACTGATTGAAGCTGAAGCAGTTGGTTTGAAAGAAAATGGACATAAAAGCTGCCAGAAGAGAAGGGCAAGCTTATAGGGAGGACATAAAGGTGGCAGTGTGGATTACCAGTTGTTTATCTGTTTTGAAGAATCATCTTGACAAGTCACGCAGTACAAAGGAGGATGTTAGATGCTGTTGTGCTTGTCTCTTCTTGCTTGCTCACTTAGTTGAAGATTAAAATCTCAATCAAATGAGCCCAAACCACTGTGGGCATAAAAACAGGCAGAACCTGATAGTTGAAATCTGTTACAAACTGCTGATGTGTCCGACTGAAGAATCTAGGGTAGTTATTTAAAAACTTTCTAATCCACCAGAGCTGTGCTGGAGCTATGTTCATCCAAATCAGGTCACCCCATGCCCTTGGGATTCAAGTCCCTGCAGTGAGCTAATCCTGTGTAGGCACAAATTTGACATGTAAAATGGCTTTCAGAGTGACTTATTTTTATTTATATTCTTATTTATTTATTTGAACTTTTCACTTCAAAGCAAAGCAATGACTCTTCCCCACCTGGCCACCTGCTTTAGGGCAGGAGAGAACTCATGGTGTCATTAAAAGCTGTCCAATCTCATTGCGTTCTGTGAAGCGTGAATGTGACAGTACTGCTTCTTTCAATCAACATCCTTTTTAATGTCAGAGAAAAGAAGGCCACAAAGAGCCAAGAGCTTTTTGATGCTTTTATTTTCATTGTTGTTCCTTTTGTGTTTCTGAGGAGACACGTTAGGTTATTCCTCCCCTCTTGCTTTCAAACATACAGCTCTCTTGTTAACAGGCAGCACAGCTTGTCAGTTCTTACATCTTTATGTACATGGTAATCCTTAAGCATAGATATGCTGGCATTGCAAACAATCACAGATTATGTAGGCATCCAAATTAAGTGTCACTAGTATTGTTCCCCTTCTTCTGCTCTGTGTCTTATGGCCTGGGGACGTTGGATACATCTCATGGACTGTCTCTTAACATATGAATCACGTAGAGTTAGAAGTCTGAGCTGCAACAAGAACGTGTGAGTTAAAGGATACTGCAGGTGAATTACAAGTTCTGGTAGGTGATAGAGATTTTTAGGGGCATAAATAGTATTTAAATGCTTGCATCATTATGAAGCTGTTTACACCTTTGTTCCATCTCTCCTTGCAGTCTCCTTGACCACACATAAATTAGGGCTGAACCTATTTTTTTTTTTTTTTTTTTTCTTCCTGTGCTCTTAAACTCTTTTTCTCTTGTGAGTGGGGAAAAAATGGGGATAGTATTCTGGAAGGAATAGATCACCTTATTGCTCATGATTTGTCTCTTGACTTCAAAGGGCACAAGTTCTGCTTGCCATCCGTTTTTAGACTGTTTTGTTCTTCCTGTCAGAGGCAGTGCTGCAGTTACAGCTGCTCACTACTTGAGGTGAGCAGCCCACTCTGTCTTAGTGGTTGCTGTTCTAATGATTCTGACTCTGAGCTAGCAGGGTGATCTCCTGGGAGGCTCTGAAGGTGCTATTGTTGGCTTTGTGATACTGTTCTGGTTTATTGTGTGCTTTTTATTTTTAAATTAATTTCTTAAGAACGACACATGATTAGGGTTGAATTCCATTGCGTATCGACCTCAGCTGCATCTGGGAGCGGTTGAGAAGGTTAAAACCCCTTAGGAGTGTGCAGGCTTGGTCATTTAACACTGTTTTCATAATGGTATCTATTTCTTTGTAGATATTCTGACTTTTCTAACATTACAGAATCATGCATATCTGAGGGTTGTTATGTAATCAAATCTATGTGCAAAATTTGTGAGTATTTGTTCTTGGGAGTGTATGGAGTGAGCAATGTGAGGAATGCCTGCTGTGTCTGCAGATTGCCATTTTGGATTTTTTTTTTTGTGATGTTTCTATGTGCGTCTCTCCATGGCATGCCTTTGAGTTTTTTGACAAAGTAAATATTAGCACTTGGGACTTAATTGCCTTTGCTTTGTTGATCTCATTTAGACAGATGTCTGTTCTTTCTTAGATAGACTCATATGGCAATGGGATATTGAAAGGAGTAGGTTGATGTGGGTTCTCCAAATAAGGCAGAGTCATAAATTAGGTTATGCTTCTTATAAAATGGCGTAGCAAAGATGGCTGTACTGCATTTTGTAATGTCTGAGTAAGAAATAAGAAATAAGACGCGGACTGTACCTGTAAGGTGATAAATGTCTGAGCAGTCCACTTACAGAGAGTAAGCAGGAAACAAGACTCAAGAAAATCACTGTGAATGAGTAAAACCATTTACACTGTGTTTTTCAAAGTGGTGTCCAGAAATAATTGAACACCTTTAGAAAGAAATACCTATTCAATTTTCTATGACACATTAGGAGAAGAGATGCAGGACTGCAGCAGCAAGGAGATTCCAGGTTAAGGTGGCTTGTGTGCAAGAAAGCATATAACAGTGCAGAAGTGCATGGAGGTATAAATATAGAACGTCAGTAAAAGTGTATGACTCATACTGCTGTAGTAGCACAGTGCTGAATTTATTTGCAGAAGTACAGAACAAAAACCCTATGGCATACTATGATGCGTTTGCAGATAGTTTTCCTTAGCTGGTTAATGTTTTATGCATATTGCTTTTTTAGAGACGTTGCTAAACTGTGCTTTGATTTTCTTTTTTGCTTTTTTCTTCATTTTGTTTGGGCTTTGTGTTTAGATGAAGAGTTAAGTCCTTTATTGAACCTTGAATGCAGCAGATCTGTTTGCTGGGTAGAGATGAGTTAGATTTGTTTTTAATCATGTAACTAAATTTAGCCAGCAATCTGCATTTTAAGGCATTGCTATTAAAAGTCTAAAAGTGAGATATGCATCATAGTTTGAATTTAAAATGAGCCAGAGGCACAGCTGGTGAGGCAGTCATGACTCTAATCATGAGTGGAGAGAAATGAGAAGGGAATTTTCTCATCTTGCAGATGAATGCAAAGTGGGAAAAGTGCTCCAACACCTTCCCCGCCCCCAACCCTGCTTCCTTTGCTTTGGTTCATGATTGCATGGACCTGGTGTGGTAATAGATGGCCTCCCCTTCTTCTTCTTTGAACTAGGATCATATATCTGCTTAATATCAACTACGTGTACACAATTTTAAGATCTACTAAATTCCATGTTGTATTTTTTCTTCCAGCTTAGTCAGAGTTTCATGCAATATTTCATGTTTTTGGTTTCTCTATCCTTTATCCCACCTAAAGCACAGATCCAGAGGCAAGATTTAGAGGGTATCTGGAGCATCTTGGTATATTTCATACTTGAAAGATATTTTTTTCCAATTTTGCAAAGCAGTGAGGCATGCAATTAAGTATGTGAATAATCACATTAACTAAATGTTGCCCATCTTGATAGATAACTTGGTGTAATTATGGAAGCTAAAAAGGGAAAGTTTCCCTATCTTTTTAATGAATGAAAATCAAAGCAGTTTCTGTTCTTAAAGGCATTGGTAGTCCTGATGAACATAGATCTGTTGGCAAACTTAGCATGCCATGTGAAACTGTGAGTTACGTCTATAACGTAATATATATAGAGTATCATATAGAGTATCAAACTGACTTAGTAGGGCAGTGCTTTTAGCACTACTTACTGTTGGTAAGCTTCCATTTTTTAGGCTGTTTTTCAGCTGGACTGATTCCTTGACTTGGTTTACCTTTCTCCTCAAGACTAGTTGTTCAAGCACAGTGAAGAGCGATGGTCTAGGTGGAAGAGGAACTAGCTGGGCCCACAGCTTCTTGTATAATTTTGGTGTAAATGGTTTCTGAAGTTCTCAGTCTGTGCTCTGAACCTTTCTGTCTGGGTTAAAAGCTGCCACAGTCCCATTGTCTTCTCCTAGAGAAAGTCATACGTCCTAGTGGTGCTACCTGCCTAGCAGTGTTTGCTATTATGTTATTAAGAGTCACTGGATGCTTAGTGTTTTGGTATTTACAGGAGGTTCTGAAAGCAGCTTGATGCTATTTTCTTATGCTGTAGATGTTTAGATCTATGTCGTGTATTATAGTATATATATACCTGGCTGGTGGAATTTTCTTTTGTAAATGCATAGTAGTCTTGGCTGATTTTTTTCTGTTTCCTCTTAATTTTTGTGAGTATTTTGGGCAATAGGGACGGGTCACAAAAAGAAACTATTTGTTTGCTGGGTGAGCCACTAGTTCTAATGGTGTGAAACCCATTAAATGCCTTTTTTGTTTTGCTCTCACACACATTTTGATTGGTCACCAGACTTGAGGATATCTGATGTAGCTGAGAATGGCAGCAGTTTTTGGCCTACTTAAAGCTCATAAAAGTTTGATATATCCATAGCTGCTGCAGGAACACTGATGATACTTTTATAGTTCTCTTCCTGTGGCACATGTGGTTTGTTGGCCTCTCGTTGCAGTTTTTTATCCTACTTATAGGTTGCTTGCACACCTGGAAGCCCTCTTGAGATGCTTCGTGTTGAGAGCCATGGACTCTTCTGAACTAGAAGCATGTTGCAGCCTCTGACTGCAAAAGGCTGAAACTGGCAATTGTCCTGTCTGGAGGTTTCTATTGCTGACAACTCTTGGAGTGTTTTTCCTATTCTGTTGGATTTTTCTGACAGAAGAGGCATGACCTCAACATCATGTATAGATTTGTGCTTTAGTAGTGTTTTTAATAGCTGCTTTAAATTAAAACAGAAAAAAACCACCCACCAACAAAATAGATTATTATGTAAAGATGCAGAAGGCTCTATGAAGGTCATATAGAAAGATGTGTTAATGGGTCTGGGCAGCTCTGTTGTACTGGACTCTTGTGTAAGAGAGTAAAGGGACCATTGAAACCTTTGTCAGAGCATCTAATCCTGCATTGTACCAGAACCTTGCACAGTACAGTGTTGTAGGTGCAGTAGCATTTCCAGGCTTCCAGCTACTGAAACCAGAATGTTTGTCACAATGGTTGGAGGGCATAAATGGTTGTCTGGAAGGACAGCAGAAGCGTGTAGCTGTGGGACAGGGGTTGGCTTGCTCTCTGTGGAGCAGGGGGGAGTCAAAGACAGCCTGTAAATGCCAGTTTTGAAGACACACCACTGTGAATTCTCACATGAAAGCAGTCGTTATGAATTTAATATGAAAGATCCTATTTCAGATCTGAATGAGATTAAGCATTCAGCATGGATATCCAGACTTCATTTGCAAAGTAATGGTTAATGTAACCGTGACTTAAGATAGCCTAGATGGACTCTTTCATCTTGTATTTATTATAGTTCAAAGCTTGTCTGCATACTGAAGAGAAGCTTCAAGGAGATAATGCTAGTGCAATCATGGGATCATCTTAAAAGAGAAAAATTGATGGAAAGATTAATCTGAATCTGTGTGAAAAGTAGTAAATTTTAATGTGCCTGTACACCTGTTGTTTAACAGTGAAACTAAGCTGTTTTTAAAACTAAAAGCCTTTTTCCAAATAGGTATTTTTTCACCAAATATTTACGTGGTTGAGTAGATTGACTAAGAAAGTGCTAGGTAATGCGCTCTGCAGCCTCAACAGCACCATAAAGCACAGTAAGAGCCACAGTGCCAGGCAGGAAGCAAGAAGAGGTGCTTTACGCAACGTTGCTGGATTTGCAGAATTCTGAGTATTGTAAATTTGTGATCTTAAAGCCATTCTTAACTCTGTATGCTTTGTGGTAGCTTAAGGATAGAAGGCTGAATTGAGGAAAACACAGAGGAGCCTTTCTAATGCTGAATTTCCATTGAATACTATCATACCTTCTCTGTGAGGCCAATGGGATGAAATTCAATACCAAGCATCGGGTCTTGCACTTTAATCACAGTCACCCCATGCAATGTGGCAGGCTTGGGGCAGAATGACTGGAAAGCTGCGTGGAGGAAAAGGACTTGGGGGTATTGGTTGAATCTTGGCTGAACGTGAGCCAGAGGTGTGTGCAGGTGGCCAAGAAGGCCTATGGCATCGCGTGGCTTGTATCAAGTAGTGTTGCCAGCAGGAGAAGGGAGGTGGTCATCCCTCTGTACTGAGCCCTGGTGAGGCTGCAACTTGAGTGCTTTGTTCTTTTTTGGGCTCCTCACTGCCAGAAAGACATCAAGGAGTGTTTCCAGGGAAGGGCAGTGAAACTGGTGAAGGGAGGCTGTGGCAAGGTGGTGTTTGATCCCTTCTCCTAGGTTACAGCAATAGGACTAGAGGGAGTGGCCTTAAATTGCACCAGAGGAGATTCAGATTGGATGTTAGGAAGAATTTCTTCTCAAAAAGAGTGGTCAAGCTTTGAAACAAGCTGCACAGGGGAGTTTTGGAGTAATTGTCCTTGAAGGTATTAAAGGGTAGATGTCATACTTAGGAGCATGATCTAATGGGCAATGTTGGTGGTAGGTGGATGGTTGGACTGGATGATCCAAAGAGGTCTTTTCCAGTCTTAATGATTCTATGATTTGCTTGTGGAAAAAAAGGAGTTATGATAATGTCTGCTGGGATGACGCTGATGTTCACTATTGAGGATTTAAAAAGCCTTTTGTAATCGGGGCCCATGTGCTCAGAACATGGCAAGATCAAGGTCTTAGGAAGCATCACTAGTATTGTAAAAGAACTGCCAATGTAGTATACGTCTTTCACACAAGCTGTAGAAATACCTCCTGCCTTTTATGCTCTTTTAATGTATAGAATCTGATACAAAATAACTTTTTCTGATGCCTCAGCCATTTCCATGGTTGATGTACGCTGTCCAGTTGACTCATCACTGTGTATGTTTTCTCGACTTCTAATTAAAATCTGTTCTATTCTAATATTAGACCAACATTCCTTGTTATATCACCCTTCATTCTTAAGTAATTCATCCTGCAGCCTCCTTACTCTGTATGACTAATGTCTTTCTCAAATATTCTTAGAACGTTTTAAAATATCATCTATATAATAAGCTGCACAGTACCAATACCTCTCATTACAGTTGCTTAACACTTTCTGTCATAATTCAATGCTTACTTTCGCTTAGGATTTTGTGAAGACTTAACCTTCTTGACTGGAATTTTCCATTCATTGATGTTTGTCTCAGCCTGAAATTTCCACTTCTGACTGAAATTTTTTTGTTGGTCTGTTTGCTAAAAATGTAATCGGTATTTCATAGAGGAGGCACTTCTAAATCAGCTTCTGTTAGGTTGTCTCACAGAAAAGGTATTTTGGAGTTCATGAGACCTAAAGGAGGAGTTGGCTTTTTGGTCCAGCTTTTAATCTTTTCTTAAAACAAATAAAAAATTGCCTAGTTTAAAATTTCAATTGATATTCTCCATGTTTGCCAACCAATAAGCACCTGAAGCATGTTTTCCATGGTTGCAAAATGGAAAAAAGTGTAATTAGTTGTTTCTGCTTCTCAACAGTGAGACTCCTAAAGGCTGTTTGGTGTTGAATGTGTAAGTATTTCTATGCTGCTTGACCAGTTAGGGTAACAGAACCTGGGCATTGGAGGTGTTTTGCTGTATCTAAACCCTATCACTGTCTGTTTTCAATCCTTCTGATATACTCGTGTTCTTTATTTCCACCAAATTTACTGAAATAATTTGCAATAATAAGAAAGAGCGCACTTCAAAGCCATTGTAAGGTTGTAGAGGAGTAAAACCATGAGGATCGTACTGTTTCCAGGCCTGTTATTTATATTTCAGCTTGTTTGAGAGTTTAATGTAGTGCCTGAAAAATTGATCCAATAATAGAACAGCTTTAAACCTGAAGGGCACCTAGTAAGTAAAAGTAAAGTGGAAGGAAAAAAAAAGACCAAACTTAACGGCATGTAGAGATGGTGGGTAAAGGAGCTTTTTCCAGTCTTCATTGCTGATACAAACACAACAAACAGCTGATGGCAGCTGTAGTTAGATAAGAGGTATTGACTGGTCACCTACAGGGCAGGAAAATAATTTTCTCAGTGAGTAACTGGTCAGGATTTTTAGGTTGCCTTCATCTGAATCCATGAACATCAGTAGTAGACAAGAATTTAGACAAGGTAGAGCAGTGCTCTAATGTGAGGATGCCCAGGATCCTTGCTGTTACCTGAGTGGTTTGGGGCTTCTCTGAGTGTCTGGGTCCAGATGGAGCACAGCATTTGCATTTGGGAAAAAACTCAGACTATGGAGGACTCTTTCCTGTGTCTGAGGTAGTGCTACCGTTGGGTTGGGAGGATCTGTGAATGTCATCACATACCTTGCTCACCTTTCTGGAGGCCGTATGTGTTGCTGATATCTGTCTCTCTTGCGCTTGATGTGTTTGGCTTCTGAGGATTGAAACACTTTGAGTTACAGTCCTTGATGTCAATGCAGCACTATCTGGGTAGGGCTTGAGAGCCTGTGGCATGTTAATGATCCAAGTAGATGCTACAGAAATTCTTTCTGGCTTTATCCTCCCTAAAATTCTGCCTGAGTTCCTGGAGTTGATACAAAGTAGAGCAGCCTGCCTGCACATCTCTAGTCTGCTCACAGACTTCTTCATAGGTGCAGTAATCTGGTGTGATATCAAAGTCTGAGACTCAATCTACATTTAGGTTTGCTGCAGAACATATTGTCACAGGAGCTTTCCTGCAACATTTTTTGCAGCTGCAGACATTTTTAGCAGAGATCCATACAAACTGTAAATATAGTACCCACAAAATAAGAGTATACATTTTTTTTAAGCTACAAACTATTTCCTCCAAGTTTTAAAGCATACTGGTATTCTATTAATGAAACCTTCTAGTTCTTTAACCTAAGAAAACAAAGCCTGTGTATTAAAAGATCTCTCTTGGATTGAAAGGAGTGTGTGATTGTTTTCAGCTTCTGCCTAAGTGCTGGAGAGCTCCAAAGGCAAAATATCTTATTGCCCTTGAAAGAAAAGGACAACTAATTTTGTCCCTTAATTATTTCAAGGAAAGCGTAGTCAGTGAACTAAGAGAATGAATCTGAAAAATTGTTTCTGAAAACTGAAAGACCTGAGTGAAAGATAACACTACCAGCAGATTTCCAAAGAAGATGGATAAACTTTGTGCATATTTCTACTAATGTCAGAGATTTCCAGTTTGAAATGCATTACTGGCTTAAATCCCCCAAACCAGTAGTGCCTAGCTATGTTCTCTCTGAGACAGTATAACAGCACCCAAAAGAAAAAGGTGTTCGGGTTTCCTGAGGTTTGTATTATGGCATGTTAAGGAAACCCGCAGCTCTGTGGGATATGTCTTCACTGAAAGGCAAGGGAAGAGGTGAGTGTTAGAGCTGCTTTGCTTGACTTCTTGCAGATTTCACAGGAGTCCAGTTCTCAAGAGAAGTTTGAGGCTTGACTGGAGTGCACGTGGAACTCAGGGTCACTGCAGGCTTCCTTCTGGGCTGTAATGGTGGGATTGCTGCTTCTTGTAAAAACCCACTTAAGAGCATATTGTTTATGTTGTGTATATGTAGCTTTTTAAATTGGAAGCCCTGAAGGGAGAGTTTTCAATGACTTCCTTGCAAAAGGGCAGAAATGTAGTTATGTCATTAAGAAAAAAAGCTTGCAGCTAGCATGTTCTTTCAAAATGGGAATGGAAGGCAGAAAGCATTACTTTCTGAATATTATTCATTTTGTAGGATGGACTTTGGGGTGTCGGTCCTGCAGCAGTGAACCCCTTATAGTGTGGTGAGAAGGATGATCCAAACGCTGCTGATTTCATTTAAAACTGTCTTGGTAAAAATGTGATTCATGTGAGAACAAACTGTTGTATTTGGAATGCTTAATGATGACTGTGGCGGTGTTCCTCACTAATCAGCTGCTGCCCTAAGGGCTATAACTTTGCTAGCAGGAGTTGTGACAGGAGGTATCCTGTCTATCAAGAAAACAAACTGTATGTTAAGTACAGGACATGGGATGGATATTTCTGTGGCAAATACTGATAATAGAAAAGAATCTTTTGTGCTTCAAAAACAGCTGTTTTGTGTGTGCTTCCATTAAGATAAAAAACAACATCCTTTATATAAACAAATTATGTGTATTGAGTGCAGTATGTACAAGTTAAGCAGCTTTACTGAGGTGGTTTCATTTACAGCCCAGGCCAGCACACAGATGGCATTCTGCTGGAAAGGTAATGAAGTCAGAGAAACTGTGTGGAAGTGCATCTTAATGCATCTTTAGTTTTAATATATTTTTTCTTATGCTCCCAGAAGCAAAGAAGTTTTCACTAGGTTTTTAAAGCTTTATATAAGATATACTGGGAAGCAGTGTTCTAGTTTTGAATTGGTATCCATATGTTCCAGGAACCTAGTGAGTAAGTAATCTTCAAATGTGCTTTGTTTTTAGAAACTGGGAAGGTATTCACCTGGGGCAGAGCAGACTACGGACAGCTTGGAAGACATGCAGTGGTTCCTGATGGGCAGGAGACGTGCACAGCATCTGAACAATCCTTGAAGCTGTTTTGTAACATTCCTATTTCCTTGTCTTGCCTGAATGGAGCATCTCAGGTAATGAAGAAATTATCATTTTTTCCAGGTTTTTCTGGGGTGCATTAAGATAATCAGAACAATTTCCTAATAGAAACCTTTCAAATGCTGCAGCACAAGCCCTTGTTGCTCTTCCTGTAAGCTCGGAAGTTAATGATTCAATTACTTCAAATTTCATAAAAGGCTTTTGCATTAAGAAGCTGATTTTCTCTTGTTTGAATCAGATGCCAAGTTCTTTCAGATGTAAGTGCGTACTGGAGATAGTTGCAGCTTTGATGAAGTCTCACAGTTGGGTGGGACCTTGCCCAGATGTGGCACTGCTTTTTGCTGAAGCCCCCTGTAACAGTTTAGCCAATGGCTGTTCTCTAGCTGATAAATAGTGTTGCAGCTTCTGTCTCTGGTTGACTACTCAATTATGAAGATTCCTCTTCTTGACATCCTTGAGTTTTATTGGAGGGTTTCTTTTTTTATGACTAAGTTGAGAAAATTTACAACCTCAAAGATGGTGGGAAAGAGAATGTTACATAAGAAGTCAAAGTTGTTTGCCAAAGTCTGACAAAACATGCAAACCTGTACTGCTTACAAACCGAATTCTTGGCTTGTTAGTGTCTGAGAAGCAGCACAGAATCACAAGGTTGGAAGGGACCTACAAGATCATCTAGTCCAACTGTCCTCCCATTGCCATTGCTACTACAAGCGTGCTGCAGTTGGCTTAGTGGGAGGCAGGGTGCAGGTCCCTGAGGCAGTCAAAACGCAAGGAGTAAGTACAGGTTAAGGTCTTCAGCTGTAATGAATGTACTGCAGCTCTGCCTCAGCCCTGTCCCATCATTACTGTTCTGCAGATATGTGCAATCAGATGAGACGTGGAACCTTAGAGCGTAGGATACTGCACTGACAGATAATTTGTTTGGTTGCTGTTGACTCCGCTGAGTCTCCAACAGCAGTCTAACTAATTTTGACAATGGCATCCTTGCTTTTGTTATTGGATATCTATAGAGAACACCACTGTTAAACCTGTTTTGTGCTGCTTTTCATTTGTACTCTGGGCAGTGCCTGAAGTAGTTCTCTCATCTCTTGTACAATACAAAGCCATGGCAGCTGTAGTTTTTGCAAGGGGAACTTGCTTGGCAGGACGAGTGATCCATGAAGGTGAAGGAAGGAGATGCAATCAGAAACATTCTTTGAAAAGAAAGAGTAAAAACAACATCTCATCTTCATTCTGCTGCCCTCAGCGCTGTTCCTCCTTATAGACCTGTGAGAGACTTGATTTGAGTGATTAGCGATGGCAGTGTTCTGGAGTAGGCATCATTCTTTGCAGCGCTAACAGCATGAAGATGATTTAAGAAGAGTGTGATCAAGAGCTAGCATCATTTGTACGCTGAGAGGAGCTGCAATGATGGGAAAAGGAAAAAGCAGATAAGAGCCTAAATCACTTCACTTCAAGGTTACAAAATAATGCCAGAGCAAGAATTTATACTTAAAATTGTGTTAGGTTGCAGTGTATATACTGTGTAGTGTGTGAGCTGGTGGTTTTTTGTTTTTTGTTTAACTTATAAACTGTCATTTTTTCCACCTGTCATCATACAGAAATGAGGCTTGATTTGAGCTGAGTTAAAAAGAACACAGAGAGGATGAGTTCTTTACCATGCTTACTGTGAATTATTAACTCCAAATTGCAGTTCATTAAAGAGGGGCAATTTAATAGTTGAGGCTTACAACTAATGATTTTTATCCACAGACAATTTTTATATATCATTTTTAATGATTGAACCAAATTTTGAACCAAGTTTTGGTCCACTGATTCCCTTTGAGCTTGTGTTAATCATGCTAATACCAAAGTGGAGAAACCTGATGTAGAAATTAGAGGAGAGTGTAAAAGGCACATTAGTTAAAGACTGTTGTGCTGTCCTTGAGGTAACCTCCTGTGCTGTGGCTTGTCTTCATTCGTTTACCAAGGACTGGGGAGTCTCTTTGTGCTGAAATGGGTATAATCTCCGTATCTGTTGTCTGCCTACCTTTCCAAAACCAAGTTTTGTAGTGTTGTGAAAAACCATTTTCACTGCGAGTTTTACTTGTCTCACAAATTCATTTGGAAACGTTGACCTTGAGAAATACAAGTGTGGATTTTTGTTTGGTTGGTTTTCGTCTGAAACAATGGAAGAACAAAAGGCTGTACTTAAGATGATTTATCTGCTAATCAACTTTAAGTGTGCACGAACGTCAGGTTCCTGTAGTCTCCTGCGTTTAAACTTCCTGAAATAAGAGACTGTGGACCTATTTATTGTTTTTCTCTCGGTGTTTTTTGCACCACCACCAGGGAATGGGGATGAGATGCTGAAAAGAAACTTGGGGCTGTAGCAGAAGTCAGTTGTGTGAGACATTATGCATTCGGTGCTCTTATGTTGTGGGACGTCCTTGATTGGACCTCTTCAGAACATCTGACTCATCTGCTGCCTGATGTGCATTCACAGCCACTGCTCTTCAGATGAAAGGACAATTAAATACAAATGGCCTGAAATATGATGAGCCTCTGTATTTAGCAAATGGTACAAAGACCTGGCTTAATGTTTCCTCCTTGTCAAAATGCTTTTCCAGGCCAATTTGATATTTTTGGTTTTAATAGCTATCATTTTACTGTTTGGGGTATGTTCAGCATGTCATTCACGTTGCAGCAAGCATTTGCTGCAGCAGTAAACAAATGAGAAGAAATCATTGTGCAATGCTGAATATTTCTCACTAAATTGGATGAAGGAAAGTCTACAGTCATTTTGGAAATGCAGCACAGTTCATATGCTGCCGTGCTCTCATTACACCCTTTCTGTAATTAAAGAAAGCTGTGCTAGATTACAGCTGAGGACTGAGATCTCCAGTTTCAGTTAGGAAACTACAAAAACTTGTATCATTGTCATTTTTGGATACCTGAGTTCTTGGGCTTAATTCCCTCTTCTGTTTCACAGTCACCAAGTCTGACTCTTGGCAGTGATGAATGAAGGGGGGCCAGTTGTGTCAGGGAACAAAAATAAGCCACTGATGTGTGGCAGCCTGTACCTGCCTTGCTTCTGCTGACCCTGCCATGGTTTTGTGGTGCAAAATTGCTTAAAAAAATCTAGTCAGTGTTATGACAAAGCCTGTGTGAGCAACAGCCCTGGAAGGGGGCTGTCCTAAATGCAAAGTCCTCTTCTGCCTTGCTAGGGATCTTTCAGTTTCTGCCTTGTCTGTCTGTGAGAAGCCTAAGTGGAAATGCTGCAGTGTAAAGATTATCTTAGTGTGAGGTAAGTCAGGTCTGACCCAGGGTATGGATGTTTTCCAAATCTATGTGAAATTATGGTTTGAAGCAAGAGGTTGGTGGAAAAGGCCCTGAAGCATGCAGTTTTTCATTCTCAATTTGTCATTAGAACTGTTACAGAGAAGGGATTAACAAATCAATGCAGGCTCAAACGAGAGAAAATCGATAAGAAACTGTAGTGAACTGGAACAAAGCTATCAATTTGCAGCATTCTCTGCAAAGAAATCTCATCCGTATCTCCTTTTAAGGATGGAAAAATAATGTAAAAATGCTTTTTGGGGGTTAGATGAGTTCTGTTTTACCCGCCTGACCCCAGAACTTCAGGTCAAAAACCTTCTGGGTGTAAATACTAACATTTCTTTTTTTTTTTTTTTCCTGTTGTATTGCTGAATTGCTGGTAGGATCTGTAAGAGGAGCCTTTTCATAAAAAACAGCAATGTAAACCAACCTACTCAATGAGTATTATTACTCTTAAAAGTTTGATGGAGTGCTCTGTTTACTTTTTTGTGTTTATAGAAGTGATTTCACTAGTTCTTTTTATTTTGCCTTGTTTTGTTTGTTTTTTTTTTTTTTTTAAAAAAAAAAAAAAGAAATCCCACAAAATAAAACCCAACAACAATAAAAAACAAAAACCAAGTGTTACTTCATAAAAGTTTCTCCTTGCTGGGTTGTGCGTATTACATAGCTGGAAAATGCACGAGGTAGTGATGGGTTTCCAGGTAGTATGCAACAAATGGCTGAGGTGAGGTGGGTCCTGGTGCCTGTGACACTGCTTGTTCCTTGGCTTGTTCCTCAGGGCTGTGCCAAGTCACTTGTCACTGTGGGGCCATAACCTCACTGAGGCGATGCTGTTCTGGCCAGCCTGCAGGCTGTTTCTCCCTGCTTTTAATTTCAGGATTTGAGATTTGATTTGAACTTGGGTCATACTGGTGATGGCTTTGCTTTTCATTTGTCTGATGTTTGCAGCTTTTGCTTATCATTGTGACATTGAAGCTGTGAGCCCTGCTGGTCTTTCTGGCCTTTGTGCTTATGCTGTAAGCTGCTGTAATGCTATTGCTAAAGGGGGTGTTCAGAAGAGGGAGAAGCTCATGTTTCTGCTGTAATGCTTACAGCTGTTGCTATGCCATGTCAGTACCTTGGCACACTGTAAATTTGAGACCCTGAATTCACTAGGCAGCCTACTAAATGGCAGGTATCTGTCTGTCTTCTCATCTGGTGCTTCATCTCCTTTGCCTCACTTCTAATTGAAACTGAAGTTGTCAAATGCAGGAGCTACGTCTGAACTATGTGCTTGCTGTTAGAGTTTAACATAGCTTCCCCAGCAGTCAATCAGTAAAGCTTGTTTGTGAGAGGAGGGAGAAGTGAAAGCAAAAATGATGCCTCTAATCTCGTGAGGACAGAAGTGGTGAAGTGTCTCCTGCTTTAAAACATGCTGAAGGGTTTGTTCTTGGTCTCCTGGCAGCTGATTGCAGAGGTCTCACTAAATTCAGTGACTGTGGCATGTAATCAGATAGCAGCAAAGATTGCTAAGACCTGTGCTCCTGTTGCTGATGCCTTGGAGAGTAGTCTATCAAAGAAGAAACAAATAAAAACTCTAAGGCGAAACTTTTATCATCCAGGAAAAAAAAAGAGATAGTTCCTTAGTGATATTTATCTGATAATGCCACCTTTGGTGTTTTATCACTTCAACTCCAAATCCCATCTGTCCTTCTGTCTCCAGGTGTATAACTAATAGAAATGATCCCTTCTTGGCAACAACAGTTTAGGGAGCTTGTGAGGAGTTCTTACAATATGTTTGTTTACCAGAATATTTGCCACAGTATTTGTGTTCTGAAGTGTTAGATGAACAAGCATTAGCTAGCCAGTTCCTACCTACATTTCCTTCAGTGGAAGTCCTTTTTCTCCATCTTATTTAAGCTGCTAAGGTTTACCTGCAGCTTCTGCTGTCAGTTTCTTTCACATTTTGGAAGTATGTAGTCACTCAAAACCTTGGAAACCTGAATCTTTGGTTTATTTCTACTGGAAGAAAAAAGAAAAAAAGCTGGGCTCTGCTAGACCTCGATGGAGATTGAAAGCCATGTAACAAATTTTGTCTAATAGATTTCAGCCACTTTAAGTCAGAACTATTTGATTGGTTACTCTGACAAGATATGTTGTAAATGAACATAATGATGCAATTCCCTTATTGCTTTTGTGTATGATATGAGCGCTTATCACTTTGCTTTTTGTGCAGGTGGAAGGATAGGATGTATTTTTAATTGCTAAATCTTATGCCCTTCACATCTTTCCTGTTCACTCTCCTATTTTAATTTCTTGTGGCACTTTTCTTCTCTGTGTGGAGGAAAACCCTTTTTCTTCAGTAGTTTCAGGAAAGGGCTTCTGACTTAAACCCTCAGAAGTAAATTCCAGAAATAGTGAACAGTGATTTGATCTTTTTTCCCCTGATCCAAACACACTCTTCATGGCTTCTGGGAACAGCAAAGAGAACTTTTCACTGTTTTCAGAGCAAATAAGAACAGAAATGGAATAGAAAACATCACATATCACAAGGCTTTTAATTATTCTGTATGTTTCAGTTCTTGGTTAAATGTATTTCTTCTTTGCCATCAAACCATGTTGGTTGGTAGGTGGCTCTTCCTCTGGGGCATGTCACTCCACTGGCTTTCTGTTCTGTTCACTGGATTGGATTGCTGAGGCTGATGGCTGCTGCAGGAGAAGTTCCTCACCTGACTCCATATGATCCTGCTGAACTCTAGTAATGTTTGTGGCTCTACATGAGCCTCTAGGCCCTGCTGTTATCCTCTCCCCAGGGTGGAGGGGGGGGGAGTAATAGTGTTGGTGTGATAAGTTCAGCAATTCAGACATTTGACCAGTGTCTTCTCACAACTTACTGAAAAAGTTAACTGTATGAGAAATATAAGTGAAATGGATGTGTTTGCTGGAGAAAAGTGCTTTTCAATTTGACATCTTCCACTATTGTCAAATATTTTAAAACTGTGCAAAATCCACTTCTTAAAAATCTGGCCCAATTTGCTGTTCAGCATACATCCATAACTAGTGAAGGTTTTTTGGGCCCTGACCTCCTCAGTGTTATACTCCTGCACCTTAAATTTATGCAGTAAAAGTGTTTCTAAACTCGTCTGGGAGGCGTTACAGTAACTTCCCACATTCACTGCTGGGTTTCATGCACTGAATCATTGGTAGCTGATGATAAGAGTTGATCTGAAACAGCCTGCCTTAGTACAATATATCACATGTGAGGGATTCTGCTGTGGATTTATGAGGCAAATCTGTTTCTCAAATCTGGTATTTAAAGGAATTGGCGAAAGGCTTTCTTTTCACCTGGAGTGGTCTGTGTTGATTGCTGTGAAGAACAGGTTCTTCACATCTTAAGAACTCTTTTGATCCTACCCTTTGTTTCACATTCCTGAGTTGGTTGCTGGACTAAGAGAACATTCATTAAAATAATTCTTATTTCCAGCAGTAATATGGGGATGTAGGAGCTTAAGTCTTAGCTATGATCTGATTTTGAGCTCGTAGTTGTCAACTTGTCTTTGGAAAATTCAAACTTTGTCATATTTGAAAAGATTATTTTGAAAGCGCACGCCAGTTTCTTAAGAGCATGAAGATTGATTTCTGCTTCTGAGTGAATCTGATGTTTTCATTGGGAATGCAAATGATGTGGGTTGTGGTGGGAGGGGATGTTCTCAGTCTTCATAAAACAAAAATTCACAATCTCCTTTTTTTTTTTGCAGTTTCATGACATCTGTTGTGTTTTTTATTCTTAATTCTGTTTTGAAAGGATGCAAAATCTTAGGCTTATTGTATCGTGTGAAAATAGAAGTAACCTTAAACAAGAAAATGGAGACCTGTGATGACCATCATTTTTTAAGTTTCTTTGTGCATCTCTAATAGTTCTTCCAATTTAATACTGCTTATTGTATGTAGTATTTGTTTCTGGGATCTCTGCTACTTCCCATGCTAAGTAGAAACATGAAATAAGATGTAATGTGAGTTCCATGTCTTTTAATCTTTAAGAGAAAGAGACTGCGTCAGCTTTCTCTTTGAATTGACTGAGAGAGGAACAGTTTGCTTTCTCTTCTTTTGTCATTTCTGGACTGAGCACTCAATTGTGACAGTTTGAGAAACCAGGACTGGGTTCTTGAGACCTGTTACTCACATTAGATAGATGTGATTTGTTGTGGTGCACGTGTATGTTGATACACTTGCTGAGAGAAATGTATGATACACCAAACAACTCAGGCTTGGATCCATCTGTCTTTCTTGCTTATTTTCTTCTGTATTCAGTGTTGTGTGTTGGCTGATGTTCAGGGAGAAAATGATTCAGAAACATTAAAACAATTGAAATGGTGTTGTTAACTTCCTGTTATGTTTGAGCTAAAAAATGAATCTGAGAGAATCCCAGATTGGATCTTGTATCTGACTATTTTAATGCCATTCAGTTATTTTTAATTAAATTCCTAGTAAGACAGATGTCAGAAGTAGTAAAAATACAAGTTTTGCTTGTGTTGTTAAATGCAATTTAGTTGAAGTGTAGTTGAAGAGGAATACTTTGATTTTAGAGATGCGGTGTAAGAAAACCCATTTTCCATTTGTCTGAGTTGCACCTCCCAGCAATTCAGGTAATTTGCTTTAGCTCGTAACTGATGTAGCAAAGATCTCTGGTGCAGGACCACAGTCATTACATAGGCCTCAGCTGATGCTTCCTGTGAGATGTTTTGTTTCTGAGTGCTTTCCACTGAGCCTTTCTCTTGCTCTCTTGCCCAGGAGAGTTGTTGTTCCTGTTCAGACCTACTGAGAGCCATCTGGTGCAGCACCTGAACAAGCCTGGCACACAGCTCCCATTTGTCATAGTGCTGGGCCCAGCACCTGGGAGAGATGGGCTGCAGACACAGCTGTTTTGTGTTTGTAAAAATGTGTCTGGTCATAAACCTTTTGATACTTCAGTGCATTTTTTTGGATAAAGTTTTGGGAAAAGCAAGCTAAAACTGGCCACATTTCCCAGACTCGGTGCATCCTCCTTCCTTTGCACTGTTTTGGACGAGAGAAGAAACTCATTCTGCAGAAACCCAAAGATGTGCTTTTTCCTTTTTCCTCACTCATCCATTTTACAGCCAAGGGCAGCACCTCAAGGTGAGCTGCAGTGGGGCTTTGTTTGCCCTGGATCAGTGTCAGACTTTTCAGCGGAGTTTTAGAGCAGACCTGCCTGATCTTTAAATAATCTTTTCCTTCCTCTGGCAGTGTAGCAGCACATTTCCCCTGCTCCCCACAGGCAGATCACTGAAATGAATAGAAGGCTTAAGGTGGTCAATAATTGTATTCTACACGTCTTGCTCATATTGTGAGCTCTGCTATGTGTAGCAAAATCCCCGAATGCTTCTCTCCTGTCTTTGTAAGTCACTTCAAGCCTCGCATTGCTGGATGGAGATAAGTGAAAATCTGAAGACCAGCACCTTGAACGGATTGCCAGTGATAGCAGGGCAAACTGCCTGAGCCTGGAAGAGCAGGAGGAATGCACCAGTGGTTTTAGGTGACTAAGCAAAACTTTTTATTAGTCAAATCTGCAGTAAGCCTAACTGCATCTAGAAGCTGCAGAGAACACATACTGCTTCTCTTTGTTTTGTTGCCATGCTAAAACCTGAAAGCATTCTGCCCCTGTCTTCTGCCCCAAGTTACATCCCCATAGGTAGGGAATGCAAAACACCTGTGTGTATGAGCTGTCTTTGATCAACAGCCTTGTTCAAAATGTGCCATAAGGAAACAGGCAACAAAAGTGAGAGAGCAAAACACAGATGATTAGATAAGAGCAAGCAGCAGAGCTTGGGTCTCTGATGGCCAGAGTAGGATAAAAGGGAAAAGGAAAAAAATAACACAGCAAGCATTCCGGTGTGTAGTTAATCTTCTGTATAGAATCCTTTGGTATTTATTTGCAGACAACACAACTCTGTCATGATCTTGACTTGGAGACCTGAAATGCTGCAGGAGTTTCTGGATCAAGTTCAGTGTTGCTGGAGGGGCACGCTTGGGTCAGTGTAGAGCTCCACAATGTCCAGTAGAGCTGTCAACCCCACTATAGAGCCATACCATCACTCAGTGACTGGTGGCTGTCATATTTTAGTATGCGAGATGCACTAGGCAGTGAAGATAGTGATAATCTATGAGAAGCTGGATACGTATGTTAAGGCTAGCTGCTCTTGAAGGAATTGTAATAACTTGAAAACAAGTCTTTTTTAATCCTGATAACCTGAAACTTCATGTTGTAATACCAAATTCAAGTAGCAAGACTGGAGACCCATTTTAGGAAATCCTTTGCTTTGAAGCCAGCTTCACAATTATGTTGTAGAATCAAGTGCTCAGAAGTATTCTGTAAATGCTTTTGGATAACAACATTTTTGTTGTCATTTGACAAACATCTGGTTTTACATTCAGCTATGCAGAGTGTGCTTGATTAGTCCAGTTGATTTTAGAAGTAAGGGAAAACTGAAGGTGATTAAGCATAACAGGTTTTGGCACAGTGCAAGTGTTTTAAAAGGATTGAACTCATAAGCAAGAGTAAGTGTATTGTTTCGGTCTTTTAGGTACAAGTGAGTGAATTGTCTGAACTTGTTTGATGAAGTAGTTGATGAGAGAGGTGAAAGTTTGTTGCCAAGTTCTGTCTGATTTTTAATACAACTGAAGAGCACAAGAACGAAGACAGTTTAAAATGTGCTGCCATATTGCTGTGCCTGTCTTGTTGCAGCTTGCAGTTCATGCAGTACAGTGTAGATTATTAGTTGCTGCTCAGGCTGACATGAAATTTTCTGCATTGGGTTTGAAAAATCTTCTGGAATCGGTCCAGCAAGTTATGCATTCCAGTTAATGACTAGAAATGAAATTATGTCTAAATGACTTTCTGTGATATCTAAGTCACTGGAATGTATGTTATCATAGTGGCTGAAAAATTATTTAATCATTTCAGAGAGCTTTATTTTAGTTAATGTCACCCTCTTTTTCATTCTAATACTGATTTGGTCTCTGATCTATTGGATTCAGTAAGTATTTGAAGTTTGAATTTTCTGTGACCTACGTCATGTTAATGTGTCCTTAACACTGGGAAAGTGTATTTTTGTGAAGATTTGTGGAGTAATAGTGCGTAGCTCCTTAGAGAAAAGTGAACTTGATCAGCAATGCTGTGAACCTACGTCAGTATATTTTAATGTTGCTGTAGCTTCTCTGTGTTCTGCTCTAACTTTGTTTGCTGAAATTTATGGAAGTAGTTTGCCATTCAGGTGGGAAACTTGAATGGTAACTGGTCTGCTCTGTATTTTGAATTAACCAAAACCAACCCACTCACGTTTAAGCTGTAGGAAGCTTACTCTGCTCTTAGATAGCATTGGTGGTCTTGGAAATATGAGTTGTTCTCAGTAAATACTTTTTTTTTTTTTTTTTATTTAAAATTAACATTTTCTTCAACTGGGAACCAATTAGTGAAAATTTCATAAGTAAGATCTCATTAGACTTATTCAGCACTGAGAAGAGGAGAAGATTCTTGGGGCATGCAGCAGTTGCCTGCCAGTGCGTGTGAGAAAGTTCTTCAAGAAATGGGGTCAGGCAAGAGGCAGAGAAACAGAGGGCACAATCTGAAACAAAAGCCTGTACTCAATGCAAGGAAAACCTTTTTCACCACAAGGATGATCATGCAGTGGTGCCCAGGGAGGTTGTGCTGTTTCCATTCTTAGCGATTTTCAAGACCAATCTGGACTGAGCCCAGACAGTGTGGTCAGACCTAATAGCTGACTTGCCTGTGAGCAAATTGGATTAGAAACCTCCTGAGGTTCCATCAGACCTGAATTATCATGTTATCTGTCCTCAAAAGTTGTTTGTACACGTGCTCAAAATGCAGAAATACGAAGCTTCCGTCCCATACTGCAAGATAGCGAGCTGTCAGAGAAATGTTTTTTCATATTATGTGCATAAATGCACAGGGCATTGCTCAGATGAAGTTCACGTTGCAGAACTGATGCTTCTTACTGGGAAGGCAACCAGCGAGAGAAGGGAAAGTTAAAGAAATCAGGCTGTTTTTTCCCCCCTGTCAGCTATAATACACATTTTGAGGGCAGCAAAACACATGGAAAAATTATGTAAGCAGTTCAGAGCTCTCAATGTGCCCCTTTGGTTAAAATAAGGTATTCATATTACTCAGTGATAGGGTAGAAGCTGGCATTTGTTATATTGGCTCGTGGTGAGGGAGGCTGTAACTGAAATAGCAGCTTGGAAAAAAAATGCTTCATGGTTCAGTGGGTCTTCATTGTTATTTTGTTTTAACCCAGCAGCACTAACATTAGCTGTCCTCTTTGTTCTTACTCTTTTTATTCTCTAAAGTCTGCAAAGCAGAATACATGTCGAGGAGCTATGTTAAACTGTCTGTACGTACACAGAAAGTCAGAGCCCTTGATCGGGATGCTTGAAATGACCGCTAGCTTTTCAGAGTTTGTTCTGCTGTTTCTCTACTTGCATGCTCTTCTTTAGCATTAATTGCTCTTTGGTTGTACCAAATTAAGCATCACTAGTTTATGCTGACAGATTTGATCTCATTGTGTAAGATGTTTTTGTGAGTGTCTATGCCCTTCTCATAGTCCCTCTGTTTTGCGTATTAATAGGTTCCCAGTCTGTGTGATGGATACACTATTGAAATTAGTTGACTAAAAGCACAGCCTCTGCTCTTCGGAAAATTAAAAAGCCTGGTGTCTGCAAGGTTGTGTTCTTCTGCAAGGGTAAACAGGAATCTGAAAGGAGACCGCACTGTTTAGAGGTGACACCGAAGCGACTGTCATCATTAAAATGTTCCTTGGAAAAGGCTGCCCAGATGCATGAGAATCAATTTTGAATGTTTTTTCTCAGTTACAGTATTACTCATCTGGAATCATGTGTGCTGTCTGCAGTCCTTTTTAAGGACCCTCACTTGTCTGAAGAAGTTCCTTTAATTTTTATTCTTAGCCTGGTATATACGAACCTTTAAGCAGAAAGCTAGTTTTCTCATCTCAGTTAAATTGATGCATTAAGTTGGCTTAGTATCCTCAAATATCTCTGCTGTATGGCTTTTGTTTTTCCTGTTTTTTGTTTTTTTTTTTTTATATAGTTATACCTGAACTTTCTACTTCAAGTTTGAATGAAATGCTTCATGGTGAATTCTGTGGAAAAACAGCCCATGATTCTGACTTTTCTTTGCAATATGCATGACAAATACAAGGAATCTCTTCTGTTCTGTGTAAAGAGCAGCATCACTGCCATGATACTCATGGCTCTGGCTTTAGCATGAAATCTCTGGTATCTGATGAGCCGTGTATTCACAAATCACCCAAAGCACTGGTCTCCTACTAAAAGCTGCCATGGCTTTCCAAGGCTGATTGCATGGAGTATAGTTGATATTTATTTCCCTGTAATTTTCACCTAGAGAAGACGGTAAGGAATGTGGGATGTGAAAGCTGCAAAACACAAGTTATTCTTATAGAGAGGGGAGGTTTTGGTGGCTAACATCACAACCTGGTTTTGCATTGTTTGAAGCAGGCACAAGTCTTGAAATGCTGAACTTCACAGAGTTGTGGATATCTTTGCAACATATGTGAGGTGCCTTTGGTGAATTGCGTAATGTTGACATATCTGGTAGAATTTGTAAACTTTTCTGGTGCTGACATAACAGTGATTCTTTCCTGCTCCAAAGTGAAGCACAAAAATAAGTGCCTCAGTGTATGATGAGCAGCCTGTGCAATAGATGTTGTCAAGGGCTCTTGAGTTATACATGTTTGAAATTTCTCTGCCAGACTGATTTTGAGATATGATGTGCCAAAACAGAATTGGAATATTTAGGGAATAGTATTTCATTTTTTTTATTCTTTCTGTGACAGTACTGAGCAGACCTGCCTCCTGTTATCCCCCTCAGACCTCCTTGAATCTAGTGCCTAGTAAGTGTGGATACAGAAGAAAGAAATAATTAGAGGAACTGTTTTGTTTCCTGTCCCCTTAATGCTTACATGTCTGAGTTAATTTTCCTCACTGCAGCAGTAGCACTTTGGAGCTTTGCAGGAGCACGCTCTGGCAGTGAGTTTGCCTAGCAGCCTGCTTTCAAGCCTGCAGCTTGACTTGTTTAATAGCATTTAATAGGAAAATTCTGCTAAAAATGATCAGGACACAAGGACACGGGCATTTTTGATGCTGCTGTTCCAGAAAAGGACCATGAGTTAGGAAAATGGCAGCTTTTCCAGTGACAGCTTTACTAGAAGCTATGTCTATAAAAAAAAAAAACAAAACAGCTTCTCCAGAGGGGACTTCTTTAGAAACCCACATAACTTTTCTGCTGAATTGCATGCTAGGAGTCTGTTTCCATCAGGAAATACAAGATGGCAAATTTTTGCTCTCCTGGTTTGATTGTCAGTGAGTCCTGCTCAGCTGTGTATGTGGCTGACAGGGTAATAAAATTAGACAGCTTTCTACCATGCTGTCCTCAGCCAGAAGCTGGGGAATGAAACAGAAATCACATTGTAAGAATAAGCACTTTAACTTCTTGCTTAGTGATTTCCCCCCCCCCCCCCCCTTAAATCTGACACACCTGGTGGGGGGTAGCCCAGATGTGTTGAACAAATACGCCATGAGTCCATTCCTGGAGGGCAGTAAATTCCATCTCAAATGGGAAGGCTGGTTTACTGCATTGCAGAAGTGAAAAGTATGGTTTAAATTGTGGAGTCTGCTTAGAGGCAGAACACTGGCCTTCTTGGAAAGTTATCAACTCATCCACCGAGAGAACTAAAGACTGAAGGAACTAAACAGACTTTCTTGAAGTGGCAGCGTTTGGTTTTTATCAATTAGTGTAGGTATCAAGCGCCTTCTATGCTTTGTATTGTGTCACTGGTCAAATGCTATTTGTTATACAAGTAGCATCCCAGTGCTTGGCCATTCCTTGGAGAAAGAAAACTGGAATGTAAAGGGTATTGTCCTTGCCTCAGCACCAGTTCTCCTCACTTCCTTAAAAAAAGGAGATGACTCGGCAAGCTACAAAAGCCCTTCTGAGATATGTGGGGTCTTTGTGCTGTGTTCTTCTAAAGATGCCATCACCTGCCCTTGGAAGTCTGCAAATAGTGCATGTATACTGCTCAGCTTTCTGGGTGATGTTTTCCCCATAGCTGCCCTGGCACCCCAAGCAGCTGATCTGGCACCAGCCTGGGTGCTGTGCAATGCGGCCACCCCTGTGACTGCACTGCAGATATCTGCAAGGCTTTGCTGGAGGTGTCAGCCCCTGCAGCCCAGGAGTTGGAGGGTGCACAATAAAGTTGTGCTTGGGCTGCAGTTTTTGCTCTGCACCACTGAGAGCTGCAAAATTAAATCTCTTACCTCGAAAAGCCATGGAGAACCAAAATTGGATGAGAAAGTGAACAACCTAATACAATCTGAGAACACTGATATTAAGAGAACTGTTAGAAATAGCATTTTATGTCTCTAAACTATTTATAGTGTAGTCATGATGTCTCCAAAGAGAGCAATGCTATATCACCAACATTTGATAGTGGTGCTCTGAGCAGAGAGCAGAATGCAAGACAGTACAGATGGCTGACAGACTGCAGCAAATTCCAGCTAATGAAGAAATGCAGTATGTTTGTTTACGTGCAAGTTGAAACAGTTGGCTGTTAAAATAGGCTTTGAATCCAGTTTTGAGCTGTGTAAACATGGATCACCCTTACGTAAGTAATAATATTAACATACGTTTTTGCATTTTAGAAGCGCTTCCCCTTCAACTGTATTGCTGCAGTTTGATAACGTGGCTGTTCTGTATTCAATGAGCTTCAGCCCATCCACAAATTAACACTGTGAGGAACAAAAGCAGTTTACTGAGAGAATTTATGTGTGGCCTCAAATCATGAATTTATATCCATGAGGTGCAGGTTTTATGATTACTTTCTGGGAAAGAGATACAGTTTGGGTAAATTTTGCAGTGCCCTGGGCATATAATTCAAACAAAGGAAAGAATGAGGAGCCAGGCATTCTGCTCAACTACTTCAGCCCATTGATTAGGCTGTAATTTTGCTTGCAGTTCAAGTTGTGAATCATTCCTGAATTTGAGCAGTGGGTTTTAGATCATAGCAGTTGTCCCTCAGCCTTCTTTAAAGAGTGGCATTTCTGAGCCAGCAAAACTGCTGTTATTTAATATCAGTGCAGTGGTGCTGTACAGTAAGAATACTGCAATCTCTTGTGTATGAGAGAGAGACAGGCACGGAAGGAATAAAATGAGGAATTATTGGTACACGCTTTTCTGTAATGTATTTCCAGAGTGCCTGACTTGCTTGTCAGCGTATTTCTGAGAATAAGTTCATTTTACTAGGGCAGCATTCACCTCACTTGCTATTGTGTTTAGGAGTGTTTACCTTATATTTTAGAGAGCTGTTAGAATTCTGGAGCATGTTTCACTAAGATGTTTCAAATGTAACTTATTTGCTGCTTGTTTTCCTTGCTGATGGGTGCTTAGAAAGCATTCACTGTTATGTGTCATCTCTAAATGCAAATGTAGTTTGCTCTTCTGCAGCAGGCAAGCCATCAGCTGTGCTCTGGCTGGCCACAGTGGGAGCTGGTACCTGGAGCTGTCTGCTGGGGGAAAAGCAGTAAATAAGATGAGTTGATGCTTTTGTTTACCATAACATTCAAAATCTTACAGTGCAAATGATGTGCTGCATTATCGAGTATTGTATGATGGCAGAAAGTGGGAGAAATCACTTTTTTGTTTGCTTTAAGGAGCATGGATGTGGTTGTCTATGCAAATGGTAATCCTTGTGTGTGGAATGTATGTGTAGATGAAAACATCCTATTCTGGATATATACACATATACGTGCACATAGTTTATGCTGATGAGGTGGGTTTTTCCTCTTTGCAAGTTGTAGTTTGATGGACAGTTGCTGATCCATGGAGGAAAATAGCCCTCCTGCCAAGAACTGGGAATCTGCCGTGATGCTGAATGATCTGAGAGCCCACTCCCATGGGCAAGTGCCAATTTACAAATGAACCAAGAGTCAGCATGCTAAACACAGTAATATTGAAAGTGACCATTGAAACCAATGCTTCTTTCTGTGGTTTTCTTCTTACTCTGACTCCATACTGCAGGACAAAGAGGGAATTTAATGATTCCTTCTCACGTTACGTGCCCTGAAGTGCTTTTGTGACTACCAGGTATCTATTAGTTATGTAGCTTTCTGTGTGAACCAGAGACCATTCTATTTTTGCAGTTGAAATTGTTTAACAGATGTTCAGGCAGGGACAATTCAGATTACATTATTGGATTCCTAGAGAGTTGTTGTTTGATTAAAAAACAACAACAAAAGTCTCAACAATAACAAATGCTTTAGAGAAGGAAATAAAACAGTGGGAGTCAGTACGTGTTTGAATGCTCATGTTGAGGATATCCAAATTCACAGAGAAAAAGGAAACAAACTTCTGTATTGCCTCTTGAAAAGATGTAAACTTTTATGCCCAGAGGTATAAGGTTATGGACCCTAAAAATAGGCTTTGTAAGTTTATTCTGTGACTGTCTGCTGAGGGTTTCTGCTGTGTGTCTCTAAAACAACTGTCAGTGAAGTGGACTGACCCAGTATATCAATTCCTTTGCTCTTCCTGTTCTCCTGGGCTTCACCATGTATTCTCTATATTCTCTACAGGAACTGAGAGGTTAGAAAATACATGAGGTTAGAGAAGTGGCTTGTTGTGGTCTAGGTTTTGTTTTGTGGCCTGTGGTTCAGTAAAAGCAAATTGAATGAAGAGTAGAATTTTACCTGGGAAAAATTGCTTAGAAGCTCACTGCTTTGCCAGAATGTTTGCCCTGGGACTCCCTGAAGCATGATCCTACCATCTCTTTATTAACAAGGCATCTTCATTTTGCTGTTGGGAATTGTACGTAGGTAGCAGCAGAGAGACTGCGTACCCCCAGATAATTTGTTTTCAGGTGTCTTTAAGCTGGGGTAGATTTGCCACTACCTTGTTATGTCTTGCATTATTATTGCCCGCCTGTGCATTATTACACATAAAGGACTCCAGGGGAAGGTGTGCACCATCTGATCCCACACTGAGTGTTCCAGTGAAAGATGTGGTGTGTTTGTCACTGGTGATGTCACAGGCCACAGGCAGGTAAAAGGTAACATCTGAAGTAGACTGACAACATTGAGTTTCTTCTGTGCCTGCTCTACTAAAGATGCTGCTTTACGTAAGCTGTGCTCCTTGCAGATTTCCTAGTCATAAAAATGCAAGTCTGGATTCTGTCTTCCATTTGAAGATGAGAGGTCGTCCATGGGTCAAGGTAATGAGTGATGAAATATAATTACCTTGTACATTATTATAATGACTCATATATTTATAGGTGCCTGTGGTATGAAATTTGGACGAACTGCACATTCTGATAGATGTTTAATTTTGTTTTCTCCTGCTGTTGGCTGGCATCGCCCCATTTAATAGATAATCAGACTAGTTGCTGCAGAGATCTTTACATAAGCACTTTGGGGTCCATTTTTGGGAATCTGTCATTGATTCAGTAGTGTGATTATGATAGTGAAAATAAAAAAAAACTCTGTTGGTTTTTTGTGGCACGTGCCAAGCTGCAAGGATTTTTTAGCAATATTTCTTATTCCTCTGCAAAACTGGCTGTACTGTATATGAATAACTTCTAGCAAGGGACTGAATTAGTAGTTGTTCGTGGTGTGCCCTGGGAGTGCTTTGTGAATGCTTGTACCCTGAGCTCTCTCCTTTTCTATTACATACTGTCAAAACTAGCCCTATGTTTATGTTGTTCTGAAAACTTTCTGAATTCAGTGTTTCCAATCTTAAGATTACTAATTCAGAATCCTTTGGTATATCTGTTTTGAGTAATTCTCAATGCATGTTTCTGATGAGGAGGGGAGTTCTGCAAGTACGGAAATATTCTGCTGACTTGAAACAGCGTTTGTCAAAGAGAAGGTTGGTAAGACCCTTATACATCTTGTATTTCAGTGCATTTAGCATGAAAAATGCTAGCAACACATGTGTATGGCCTGTTTGCATTGGCTCCATTCACTACAGGAATCTGCAGCTAACTTAGGTG
The DNA here is from genome assembly GCF_054131305.1 of Coturnix japonica. NCBI lineage: Eukaryota > Metazoa > Chordata > Aves > Galliformes > Phasianidae > Coturnix > Coturnix japonica. The sequence goes on along the minus strand of NC_140667.1, from coordinate 18,842,429 downwards.
CACAAGAAGGAAGTGTAGACATGTACTATTGTAATGAACTACCATAAAATGTATGGGCTGGGAAAATGAATTCTTTAGCTGAGGTCTGGGTTATAGCCGTTGGTTAGGTTATTTCCCTCTGGAGGAAGGGAGATTACTGTTTCTTTTCTGCATGTAAGTAGAATGTGGTCATCCTTCAGTTACTTGGTCTGAGTGATAGAAAAAATCAGATCTTCTGAATCAGAACTGTCCTCCTTGATGTAAAGTGGACGTCCTGAAACAAATTTTACCTTGATCCATGATTGTTCAAGTAAAATCAGAAGTTAATTGCAGATGATTGTATCTCAGGGAGGAATTTTGTTCTAGCGCATGTAAGAAGATAACTCTAATAGCTGTGCTGAGGTTTAATTTACAGGTCAACTGGACTTTGAGGTGTGGAGCCCTTCTCTGGTGAAATAAATGACTGTGGGAGAAATTGTGGCAGGTGTTAAGTGGCACAAGTTACAAGATCAATGAGGTAACCCAGAGCAAAGGTACTAGGTCTAATAGCTTTCTTCCTTCACAGACCCTGGGGAGAAAAGATCTTATGCATTTACCTCATGCCTAGCAGATTTAAATGAAAAAGGCACCTTTTAAATCTCATGGGAGCACTTTGTAGTTGTTGTTGCATTTGACACAAGTTTATGAAAATGCCTTCAGTTTAATTAGGCTTTATTGATACAGTACTTTTCCACTGAATTTACTAGGCGCTTGTGAATGTGTTGTAACGAACTGCACTGCAGGCTGCAGTATCTGATTGTCATGCCAGGAGCATCACTAGCGTAGAGCTAAATAGAGATTGGTGAGAAAAGTGGGTCAGGAAGCAGGCCTACTGTACCTGCAGGGACTGCAGAGCGCGGCAGCAGCGGAGCCGAGTGGCCACAGCATGGCACTGTCCTACAGAGCATCGGGAGCTGGGGCAGGAGAGCTGGCATGGCTGGGAGCCTTTCTTCCTCTCATCTCCCCGTGAGCCCTGCTTCCAGTGCATGTACTTGTTTTGCTGGGTAGTTTCGCAGCACCTTTTTTACTATTTCATTCTACACATAAAAGTATCCACAAACATGTTCTTTTACCTTAGGAGGTCTAAGCCATCCTGTCCTGTGTCAGGATGCTTGCTGTTTTGTGTAAGACAGTTACACGGTTTTGAGGATTCTAGTATGTTGCTCCCTAGACCTTGATTTGAACATTTGAGCAGACTTTTCTGAGCAAGTTTTGCTTTGCTTACTATTTTCATCTTGCTGGAGGTGACATTCAGAAGCATCTCTTAAGTGAGCAGTGGGACCTGCCATTACCTGAAAAATGGAAACTGCATAGATTGAATGATAAATACTGAAGAAAAGCAGTGAAACCCCCAAGAGAGTGACTGTAAGGATTTTTGCTTGAGTTCAAGAGGAAGTGGTGAAATGAACTGTAAAAGATCATTTCCAAGTTCTGTTTCTTCTGCTGCTTCTCTTTCTCCATGGAGCTTAAATATCATGGCTCAAAACAGTCAGTTTGGGAAGAATTCTGGTATATGATATGTTCTTTTGTGTCCTGACTGTAATAGAGATCTAATGCAGGGAACATCAAAATACACTTTAAAAAAATATTATATTTTTCTTAGGCAGAGTTATTTTAACTGAATTTGGCTCATGTCAAAAGAAATATCTTTAATTTTGTTTTCTTCTTGAGTTTTGCTTGAGATGTTAAACTGAAGAACTGGAAGAAAAAGACAGAAAAGTCATTGTCTATTTTTTCAGTTGGGAAAGGAGCATACAAAAGGGGAATGTCTTTTAGGAATGTTTTGAAGTATGGATCTATTTCTTAACACAGAAAAATGAAGGCGATTCATTTCAGAGGCCTTCAGACTTGGGTGCAAAATCCGACAAGGTTCTTATGTTCTCAGCTCCCACTGAAGTGAGGCTCCAGTGGTGGAGGGTAGGAGTCCAAACATTTGTTAAGTGGAAGGATTGACACTAATTGGGTTAGAAAAGAAACAAAAAGGGGACTGGGTGGGGGTGGTGGTGGTGGGGGGGTTTGGAGGAAGAGTGTAGTTGAATTGCTGCCTCACCTTAAGATTTGGATCTCAGACGGGTGATAAAACAAGGAGATGAAATGACCACAGCAATTCTGGGTATAGAATCACAAAGTGGTGTTAGATGCGCTGGATACTGTCACGCTGAGGTAAGGTTATACCACCCATCCAAACAGGCCTCCTGGTACACCAGAGGGCAGTGATGGGTGTCTGAATTGCCTGGGTGAAATAAATACAGCATCAGAATGTTGTTGGTTCATTGCCTAGACCCATTCCTTATTGTGTGTTGTCAAAAGCAAAATGTACTAAAAAGGACAGGTTCCCATTGCTACTTTGGGTTGGATCATGTATGTAAAATTGACGGTTGCTTAGGAAGGCACAGAATGTAATCTTGAATCTACTTGGGTTAATTTTTGCTTGAACTGCTGTGTAGAAAAGTAATACATTGGCACTGGCATAGTATGACGAAAGGGCTAGTGAATATGGTGTTGTGAAATGTCTAGAACTTGTTTACCTTGTCTTCTGGCAGCCCTTTCTCTTTGTGGTGATATTGACAGTTTAGAGAACTTAATTTATCAGAAGTCATGGACTCTAGCAGTGTTAGTTTTGTGTTTAAACCTGGGAGTAGTTTTGCTGTGATCTACTTGGCTGGAGGTATTTAAGGGCAATGTGAATGTGATGCTGAGGGGCAAGGTACAATGATGGGATGTGGTGGATGATGTTGATTTGGTGATCTTGAAGTTCTTTTCCAGCCTATGTGATTCTATGATTGTGATTTTATGTGTTCAGCAGAGTACAGAACACATGAGCTCCCTTCCCAGCCATGGTTGCAGCAGATAAATCCTGTGAACTCCTCAGTGAAATGACTGAAATGGGCAGCACCGTATCGTATTGTTGCTGTTCAGACTCAGCTGCTCAGGGAATTGAAATGTTCTTGTGGTGAACATTTTGACCTGTTCTCACATATTGCATTAAACAGCTTTTTCTAATCTGTCCAGTTCTGCATTTGTACAGCACTGTAAGCTATTCCAGCTCGCAAAACTTGAACAAGCAAACGTAAACACAGAAGTAAGCAAGCGCGTGCTGATAGTAGCAATGACAGCATTCCCTGGGTTCCAAAGTGAAATGACTTCACCTCCAGATGTTAATTTGCAGCATCCACCATAGGCTGTAAGACAGAATTACACAGTACTTTGCATGCTATTTGTGCTCAAGGACAAAAGAAGTTATTGCTAAGCGCTCAAGACTCCTAGTCCCTGTTTTGCCTTTAATCATGGATATAGAGCTTAATGTGGTAACTGAAGAAGGTGAGACCACATGTGGTTCTCCTCGTGAACTCTGGCTGCTTGTTCTATCTTGAGCCTTGGTTAAATGCTTTCAGACAAAACTTTTCAGTTTAGAATAGCAGCATCATACTGAAAGGCTCCTGGACATTGCCACATCGGTGCAATGTGTTGTGACAGTTGAGATAGGAATGAGCAGGTAGTGGCTGAAATTTTTGGAACTGTGGCATAGATCAAATTCGTTTGCACTCTTTTAGATTCCTAAAAAAGCCAATCTTTAAAGATGCTGCTTGTCTTGCAATTTCCACTTAACATCGCTTATAAAAGTAGGCTACTTGAGCTCCTCGATATGTTATTTAACAGTGTTAAATTTTAATCAGACCTCTTTAAAAAAAAAAAAAAAAAAAAAAAAGCAAGTCTTATTCTTTGGCTGCTTGTCTGGAAAGAATAGATCCCTTGGCAATACTGCAGGCAGACCTGTAAGATGGATTTTTCTAAGGCTGCTTTGAGGTCTCTTGAGGACAGGTGTGGTTTCTATTTTGCTTCTTTTCCTTCCCTCTTTTCTTCATTTTAAGTTCTCCAGGCTTTCCTTGGAGTTGAACTAACCTGTTCAGTCCTGACAGCTGGTGAGCATCACCTGTAAGGAGAGATGCTGTCCTACTCTCTGACTTCACTTTTGGCAGCTCAAAAGAATTGTACTAGCTGAGCTGAAGCTTGAAACTGTATGGCATCCCTCAGTGACTGCATTTGGGGTTTCTAAATGCCATCTCTCAATTCTAAAGCTGACAGCCTGTGTGGACAGCCTTGTTTCTATGAAATGTGCTCTGTGGCACTGAGGTGATATAGATAGCAAGATATACAAAGAAATGTAAGAATGAATGTGTGGGTAGGCCCTTCTGATTGCTAAGAGAAGTGCTCTGAATAGACTTCTATATATTAGAGCATCATAAGTGGTTCTTCAAGAACTTGCTTCTGGAAATAAGAAAACTTTCTGATTTAATAAGTTTAATTAGATTCTGCAAATCCCTTTCTTGTTTTTGGTATCATAGGAAAAAGAAAAAACCAGCGTGTTTCAAAAAGTGCATCTTATTTTTAATCTCTTAAAAAAGAAAAACAACACACATTCAGCTTAATACCTCTCTTCAAACTAAAAATAGAGTATTAGTGTCTTAAAACCCACCAACCAGAGACTTGAAAAATCTGTATTAAAAACAAGAATGGCTTCAGGAAATTTTGCATCAGTAAGAATTTAGAGATCTAAACCTTTGTTCACTGCAAAAGCTTGTAATAACAACACTCGCCATGGCGCTGCATTGACCAAGAATATCTTGAAATAAGTTAATCCTAGCTACTAATGAAGATGCTAGTGTTCCCAATGCTTCCGATGGCTTTCACAGACAGTGGCATATTTGCATTGTGATTTTTCTCTGTGTTGTTAGAGTACGTTTTTTCTTTCTGCCTATTATGCTGTCAATTCTGATTACTTGACTTCAGAGTCCTTAATATCCTTATTGTTATTTTAAATTCTACTATCCTTTTGCTCAACCCTGATGCTATAAATATATGTGTAGGAGTGGCAGACTTCTGCTATAAACTGAAATTTTTCCTCCTTGTATCTTACTTCAGGAATGTGAGTTAGGGCAATGAGAGAACACTCTTATTTAGGCTAGATGTAGAACTTCCAGACAGTCTTAAATCTTAGTCAGAAGTTAAGTGAGGAGAAAGGGAATCTAGCTACTTGTTTTCTTCTCTTGGAAGAAGTGAATTGCTGGTATACTCAGATTAGATAACTTAATATGCAAATCCCTCATTTTGTGATTTTGCATTTACTTTTAATAGTCTGCAGTGTTTTAAATAAGGTAAAGCTCTTTGTGTGCTTGCCACTGGAGATCACAACAGCCCTTTCAGACTGAATTCCTTCTGCTGTGGTGTTGGTAAACAGACATTATTTTCTCTCCTTCACTTAGAATTCTCCATTTGCCGTGGAGAGACCGCTGTAAATATACATGACAAGGCTATCTTCTTTCCTTTCTCACAACACTATCAAGAGTTAGTTTCTATGAAAACTAACTCTTTTCTGCTGAAAACAGCTGGCATTCTGTTAGCTTAATTCTCCTAAATGGGAATGAAGGATCCTTAAACCTGCTCTTGACCTGTATGGGTTCTCCTCCTGTGATTGCTATGACACTGACCAAGTGTCAGATGGAAATGACTAGAAGTAGTACTATTGACATTTTATAGGTATGCAGCTGAGGCACCAGTTCTGCTTATCCTAAGCCAGCACTGGGCTTTTATTCATCTGGGAGTAGAATTAGATTTTTCTGAATTGCAGTCCCAGCCATTTTCTGTTGGATCATCCTTCCCTTCTGTAGTAAGATCAGATCCTTTCATTTGCACTAGATTTATGCAAATAGAGCACCCCAAGAAAGCTGTTTAGAAATGAGGAATTGTCTTTATAGGATGTGGACACCCCTATGGTTTACCTCAAAACAGCCTTGAAGAGCTTGTCTTGTTACGGAGATCTGGGGGCTAGAAATCCATTTCAGACCCCTCTTTGAGGGGCAGCAGAAAGAGCACAAATACACACCTGTTAAATTAGCAGCTCTTTCATGAATTCCCTACAAAGCTCCCACCAACTAGGCAAAGAGCGGTAGCTTACAGTAGTTGATAGCCAGTATGTCTTTTCCTAGGACTGCTTCTGAGATTTATTTCTTTACTCTTGTGCTTTTGTAATTGTAAGGTTTCTGTGACCACAGGGACAAGTTTGGTAATTGTTATATTTTTTTCACTGAGGCTGGAGACCTCGATTCAAATTATTCTGTAAAAGAAACAGATATGTGAGTGGTATTATTTCCCTTAGGAAGATATCCAGTCATGACTGTGTATGATGGCAGATTCAGACTGGATCTGTTTAAACAGTTACAGTTGCTTCTTTTGTCTTATGCTTGTGTGTTCTTCCAGAGGTAAAGTTAATATCTGTTCTGCATTATTCTTTATTAAAATGAGATCGTGAAATCTGAAGATTCTCTACAGCTCATCAGAATTGATTTTTTTTTTTTTTCCCCAAACAGTCAAGAATTAGATTTATAATTGGGTCTCTGAGAACCTGAGTAGCAGACAATTTCTGGATTGCCTGTCTTCTAGTGAAGCCTGAAATGTTCTTTTCTAATGAAGCTATCTGATATGGTATGACAGCCATTTGGTTGGAGCTCTATATATTCGACTGATGCTGAAATTATCTATTGTTTGTCATAACAGTATGTTCTTGGAAAGCATTTGTCTTTATATGTGGCAAGATGTAAATTTAGAAACAGCCCCGTTTATTTTGGTTAGTTGCAATTCTTGGCCAAATTTGTGTATTCTGTTAGCAACTGTTCAGTGGTTCGGACTTGACTTTTGCTTGGGCAGGAGGTTATTTTTGAAAAACCTGGAAAGGCCAGTTTGAAACTTGATCCTCGCTGAAGTGTGTGTAAAAATAAGCAGCTTAGATATTTTCTGCTTTTATTTTTAATTTATCATTTGTGATATTTATTGAGGTGACAGTGCGTATGGGAAATTAAGTCCCTTCTTGCAGAGGAAGGACAAGAGGTAATGGCCTCAAGTTGTGCCGGGGAGGTTCAAGTTGAATATAAGGGAAAAATTCTGCTTAGATAGAGTGGTGATGCATTGGAACAGGCTGCCTAAGTCTGGTGTCACTGGCACTGGGTGTTCAAAAACTGTAGAGATGTGGCACTGAGGATGTGGCTCAGTGGACATGGTGGGGATGGGCCAGAGGTTGGACTTGGTGATCTCAGTGGCCTTTCCAACCTTAATGATTCTATGATGAAACCTGGCATGAATATACCGTAGCTATTTAAAGCTAGCAATTGTGAAGAAAACAACCCTATCACTTGGTGAGAAATGGTGGCAGCGTTGATGGTTGATGTACCAGCAGGCTGCTGCTGTTGGCAGGTGATATATTGGGAGTTTGGAGTGCCCGCTGCCCTGGCAGACTTGTATGGTGCTTTTCTTAATCCTTTGCTGTGGCCATGCCTCACTTCTTGCAGGCACACCCAAGGCGGATGCAATGTGCTGTCTGACCAACGCTGCTCACCATGCTAAGTGATGATCCTTGGTAGAAAGCGATGTTGTTGCCAGGGAAACTGCCTGGCTGCACTGGGCCCAGTGGCTGGGTCATGCTGCAGTGACAGGAAGGATTGCCCACCCAGTTCCCTTCTCCATTTTGGTGGCTTTGAGGGCAGCCAAGGCATACGGTGTCTAGCAAACTGGTCATCAGTGAACTTATTAGCACAGGTGCATTGTTCAAACATGCTGATAAGGGCAGTGAAATGGCTGTGTGGCCACCTGCTCTACGGTGCTGGTTCTGTGACTTGATAGGGTGCTGGGGTTTTTCATCAAGCAGAATCCCTGTCTGAGGTTTTACCTGTATCCATCCCCCCCCCTCCCCCCCACACCTTCTTCTTTCCTTACCTACATGTGAAATATGTGCCAGTGTTCTGTGCTGGCTGTGTGTTAGTGGCAGATGGCTGAGGGGGACCAATGCTGTGCATTTTAAAGAGACCTGAGCAGCAAAGCAATTCCTTAATGTGAAAATGAAGCATAAAATAATTTCCCACAGTTTATGTAAAAAGTATCAGGCTGCTGAAATGAGTGTCACTGAGCATTCCCTGTCCCCCTTAGCAGCCCCTTCCTATGGGAACAAGCAGGTGCAGAAGGTCAGTGAGCCCTCTTGTCACAGCTCACCATATGTCTTCCTTGTGAGTGAACCTTCAAGTGCCAGCTCTCTTGGTCTGATGGGAGCTTTTGCCTTCCCCGGTTGACAGGGACTACGCAAGTTCTTTATGAATCAGGAAAGCCCCAGTTTTGCTTCCAGCTACTGGGCTAATATTTCTGAATGCTAGAATAAGGCTCTGCATTTTTATCTGTAGGTTATCTGAGTGAGAGAGTGAAGGTGAAGTGAGGGGATTCAAGTGACATGCCAAACAATGAACTGTGCTTGGACAGCATCTGAACAGAAGCCATGGAAATAATGTAATGCATTGCCTAGCTACTCATTTTTTCCCCTTCAAAAAACTCTTTTGTTATCCGAGTATATTTTTAGGTATTTTTTTAACGTGGTCAACATTTCATTCATACTTGTGTTGAATACATTGTTCCTTCAGTTTTCGAGAGACTGATGCCTGTAGAGAGGGAAACCATTTCCTTAATTGCTGAGGCTGAGGTGAATGTTATTACCCTTCAGTGCTGACCTGAAAGAACCTTTTCCTTCAGGCAGTCTCATGAACAATTTAGCCTTTGATGTTTCTTAGCTCCCATTGAGTCAAAGAGGAGCCTGCGTGGAAAAGCATGTAGAAAATTGTTCCTTTAAAAATAATTTGAAGTATAATTTGTGCACTCATCAAATTAGTCGTAGACAGAACTTATTCTTGTTAAAGGTACAGTGTATTTCTGTGCTTGTTCTTATCTATGTTTGTGTTAAAATTAGCAGTGTTCTCTGTATTCAGGAACCTCCAGAATAGAAACTTAGCTTCTAATTATGGGCTTCAGTATCTTCCTAATAATGGTAAACTTAAGGATATACTAAATATTTTCCTCTGTATGGGTAAGTTAGCAGTTGTAGTCTGGTTTCTTCTGCATAAAGGTTTGTTGGTCTTTAATGAGGAATTGGAAAAAAAAAACATAAAATTCCATATATATTGTTTCTAAAAAACCTGGTGGTTTTTCCAAGGTGGGTATATGCATTGCATGAGCATCTCTTTCAGCTTTAGGAGATTTCCTTCTCATTGCAGAATACAGTGTAATATCAAGCAGCAAACATCCAGAATATTTTACTGCCTTAGTTTCACTTAAGTGAACTCAAACACGGACAGACACGCAGCATGTTTTTATTTGGTCTTGAGCTTAGTAGTTTTTCTTGTGGGCTGCAGAATGTAACAAAGAATGGAAGATGTTCTTTTTATAAGAATTCGGTATGTGCACATAGGAAAATAGAAGAAAACAAAACATGAGAGTTTTGCACAGGCAGAGTTGAAAGGGGAAATGAATGGAAAATTTAAAAGTAGGAAAAAAAAAAGTGTGTAGTATTTAGTTTGTATGATATTTGCAGATGCTTTGCTTCATCTCACACAATTAGTATGAAGAATTCAGCAAGGAGTGAGCGGTGAGAGCTTTCCTGCTCCTGCATTGAGTGATGTTCAGCAGCTGAGTTAGGAAGTTTTGATTCTCTGATATGGAGAGTGAGCTATTTCTCCCATGCATACTTCTATGAAATGCTCTTTTCGGAAACTGGAATGAGTTGCAAGCTCTTTTGAGGAGATAGTAGGTGGGGTGGGGAAAGCTTTACTATCACAAAAATAGATGTATGCTTTATGCAAAGCTGGTAATAGTGTGATGTTAGAACTCTCTGGTTTGAAAAGAAAACAAAGTGTTAAAATCTAACAGGAATTAACTTGCAGTTAAAAAGTCTGCTAGTGAATAATGGAACATTGGAAGTAGGATCATCTATTTCATCTGAATATTTCTCAGACTGTGTAGCTCTAAACACACGGTGACTAACCAAGCTCCTCCTTACCCAGTCACTACTTTAGGATTTCAGTGCTATTTTGGAAAAGCAAGTTGCTTACAACTCCCTTTAGTCATTTTTGGCCAGATAGTAAAGCGAATTGGTGTACTTTTGAATGCTTCATCTATTTCTGTGGTGAAATCTGCTACAGAAGATACTCATCCAGTATACTGAAACAGCTTAAAAAGCAGGCATTATTCCTTTTATCCACAGTGGCCGAGTGTGTCTGGAGTCACTGGAAGCAACACATTTCAGTTCCCATAGCTGCCTGAAATTGTAGTAGCAGGGCAGCCATGTGTGTGCCACCTCTGTTATGGGAAAGCAGCTTGTATTGGAGAGGCTGGGCAAAGGAGTAAGCGTTAAAGACTGTGAGGATCAGTAGAGGTTGAAGAGGAGTTGCCTTCAACCTTCTGCTCTGTGTCCAAAGGTATGTTGGCCAGAGAGCTCTAAAGTCAAAACAGCAACAGCTTTGGCAGTTGGCAAGCTGGCACTCATCATGTTTGAAAATGTAAGCAATGTGCCTAGGCATGAGTACACATGCTTCAACTCATTCTCAGGAATAGCTTTTAATCTTTCATACGCTGTGACCTTCATTGTGAGAGCAAAGCATTCTTCAAGTTGATGACCTGAGAAGAGGGTAGATTTTAGCTGTCATACATTAACATTTCAGTTTTATCAGGTCTCAGAATGTCCACAAAAAGATTTCATTATTGTTATTCCTGTTATCTGTGTCACATCACTTCAGGTTGAATGAGTTCACTGGGTTTCTGAAAGATTCTGATTCAGGGAGAAGTGCTGCTTCTTGACTTCCGCCTGAAGTGAGGTGCCATTTTAAATTACAAATGCATGATAAGTGGGTGTGTTTTGTAATTAGTTGTGAAACCTGGTGGGCTGCTGACTGAAAAACGTCCTGTAGTACTTCTCATCTGTTGCAAAAGTGCTGCTGCTTGGATAAAATATGAAAACTCCATTCTTCAGTTATTATAATTTAGTTTTTTAGTGGCATAGACTGTGGAATCAGATGAAGCTGAAATTTAAAAAACACTATTTAAGTGATGTTTTATGAACTGAAAAGGAAAATAGGTCTTGTAAAGACATTTCTGATCACGTTTCCCAGAAGCTTTCTGAATGTGTTAAAGAAAGCATTTTTGTCTTCAATAGTTATTTTTTTGTTTGAGTACATACATGAGTCATAAAGCATAATATACAAAGTTGTCTTTTCTCTCTGATTCCTGTGTGCTGTTACAGAGCAATCCTGTGAAAACTGAAGTAAAGACATAACTGAACATGGAAGCCTGGTGGGAAGTACGTGTGGGAGCATGGTGATTGTACACCTGAGCTGAGCAGTGGGAAGATAGATGAGATAATGCAGGAAGTCATTGATAGCATCTCTGCCTTCCCTACCTTGCTCATGTTAGCCCTCTTGCTTGTAGTCTGAGGTATACATCAGAGAATGAAGTACTATCCTTTAGGCCATAGTACAACAGAATGTTTCAGTACAAAAACTTATTGAAGAAGTTGCATGCTTGGAATGTCAGTGTGGTTACAGTTTGTTTAGGAAGAACTGAGTAGGCTTGTAGGAGCAGAAGGGGCATTTTGTTTTTTAATCAAAAACTGCACTACCTGTTCCTCAGTCATTAAAATGATTAGAATAAGAGGTCTTGTATCTTTGTGGGGAGGAAGGGCCTCTCCACTCCCTGAAAGGGAGGCACCAGCAGTAGCCTGTTGTGAACCACAGCACTGTAGGATGGCCAGCCCCATCTAACAGGGACAGGAAAAGAGCTGTTCTGTTCTGGATGAGGTTGCTCTCAAAGACAGCTATGGAAGACTGAACAGTGTTGTCTTAGTTTCATCTGGGATGGGAGTGTTTTCTTCACAGTATCTGGTAGAATATTATATTTTGGGTCTAGGCGAAAATAATGTTGATTACATGCTGATGCTTATAGTTGCTGCTAAGCAGTGTTGTACAGAGCTGAGGCCATTCTCAGCAAAGGATACAAGGAGCTGAGAGGGAACAGAATCAGGACAGCTGACTTAAACTGTCTGAAGAGATATTCCTTACCACAGAACATAAAGTGGAAGAGTTTTGAAGGGGGTGGGAGTTCAGCTCACTCTCTTCTGCTGAGTGAAAGGCTAGGTGGGCTTTGGCTGGGGGATAGTGTACAATTGCTTGTGCATCACTTGCTATATACATTCATACATACACATACACAGTCATAACTTTTATCCTTTTCTCTACCTTAGTAAATAGTTTTATCTCAACCCATGAGTTCTACTATTTTTTCCCTGATTCTCTCTCCCATCCTGTTGGGAATGGAGTGAGTGAACAGCTGTGTGGTGCTCAGCCACCTGCTGAGGTAAATCACAACTGTCATTAACAAAACATCTTAAATGTGTCCATGGGCAAAACATCAAACCCTGATGAGATGAGTTTTACATTACAAGTGATTCATATTTTGCATTTGGGGAGCAGGCAGGCATATAATACTGTGATGAGGTGCCTTTCCCCATACCATTATTTCCTGAGCCTCTAGAGGTAGAGTTTTGAAATCATTAATAATGAAACATTTCCATGTCAGATTTTTTTTAGGAGTTGGCCCAAGTGCTCTCTTAAGTTGTTCAGGATGGTATTCATTTTTTTCTAGAACATCAGGGAAGTTTCAGAAGACTGACTGAAAGACAGTGTCCTGCTAATATTTGAAAAGGTTGAACAAACAACTATAGGACTGCCAGCCTGATATTTTCTTTGGCCAAAACAATGGCGTGGCTGATATCAGTAAGGGTTTAAAGAATAACAGTTTAGTTGCTTGCAGCAAGTGCATGGCAATGGAAAATATATCTGGTTAAACTAATGGGATACATGTTTTTTTTTATGAGATGCAAGTTTGATAAATGTGTCAGTGTCAAATACTTAAATTTCTGACCAGTGTTTGGCTAAGCAGTTTGGTAGTATGAAATTTTGATCAGGATTTCATAGAAATACAACATATAGCAATGCTGAAAAATGAGAAAACCATGACAAAGTGACTGTGACAGATCCCAGAAATATCACTGTAAATTGACCTGTGTAAATGTGTATATCTAGTGGAGTCAATAGTATAAAAAGAAAAATCTGGACTTTTTGCCTACTTTAGGAGGGCAGACACTAACAAGGTCCACTTTGCAGCATGTGTGTCCCTGCATCCTAGGACAAGAATGCAGACCACAGTAATAGGAGCAAGGAGTTCAAGTTCATAGCATTATGCTGTGGCCCAGAAGAGTTGATTCTATTCTTGATAGTCTGAACAGAAAAGCAAATTTTTTGCTGGCAAATAGCCTTCGCTGTTGTCATGTTATGTCCTGTATTGATTTGCACAATGCAAGAGCAGCATGAAAAAAAGAGCTTGTAACCTGTAAAAGAAAAAAGTTGAAAACACTGGAAAAAGCCTTGTGCTGAAATATGGAAAGAACATCACCTAGCCTCAGGAGGTGAGGATTGTCTTTATTTCTATTGACAAATATTAAAGGAGGGATAGGTATGATGGACTGTTCTTATAAGGTGAGCATGAGTGAGTGATAAGATGAAGATGGAGAAAGGAGGGTTTGTGTGTATAGTGGGCATTCAAACTCATGGAAAGTTGTTCTGGGGGTGCTTAAAACTTTATTTATATTTATTTATTAAACAGCAGGAAATACCTAAAGCAAAATATCCAGTATAAAAAAGCATGCCTCTTCTAGAAGCACCAGAAAACCAATCGTCTTTCTTTCATTTGTTGTCCTCATGATATTATGGTAGATTTTCAGTTAGTGATCATTTCAGTAAGACCTTTAGTGACCTGTGGGAGAAGCAGATCAGTTGTCTTTACTTTTTCTTGTTATGAAAAATTTGATTTTTTTTATTTTTATTTTTATTTTTTTATAATATGGCTGTGTATGTAATGATGCATTCATTCCCTCATTTCTTGCATTCCAAAATCTCTTGTCTTGGTGTATACTCCTTTGGAGTATTCTGTGAGCCCTGATCCTCAGAAAGGGGTAAGCAGTTCATTCTTTATTACCAAGTTGCAACTACTACTTTTCTTGGATGGTTCAAAACTGGTTAAAAGCAACTATGTCTACTGCTGCTTATTCTTACATGTAGGAATAGCAGTGATTGAGTCTGTCATAGTTCTATGGAGCCTTCTTAGCAGAATCTATTTAGTCCTTGTAGCGTGAAAACAGAACAGGCATGTCCCAATTAGGATCCTAGATACAACTGTAGTGCAATGAAATTAAGTCTTCCTGAAATTAAGAAGAATCTTTTTGGAACTATTTCAGCCAGTAATCTGTGCTACTCCTAGCTGCGATTTTAAGGCATGATTTTGAAATACCAGTTTCCTCTGTTTCAAGGAGTAAACAACTTGACCTTCAGCAATACTGGGGATCTTTATATGTGTTTCAAATGCTGTTAAACCAAGACATTTGGGTTTTCTTTTTTGAGAGCATTCATCCCTTTTTTACTGATAGTATCTAAATGAAACCATGAAATGTGGTTGGTCTACACGAAAAGAGAGCCCCATCATCTTCATCTCTAAATGAATTCAATTGCTTGCTTTCTGGGTTGCTTTTTTACATCAATTTACAGTGATAGTAGGTAATTCTCCTGAGAGTTTCCAGCTAACTGACCAGCCAGTGCATCCTTCAGCTTGTGAGATGAGAAGCTTCTCTAAGCATACTGTGATCCTGGAGCACTTGGATCATCTAGCAAACTTTGAAGCGCTGAGCAGGCTGCTACTTTCACTCTTTTAGTAAAGCAAGAGAAGTAAAGGTTATTTGAAACCAAAGCGCTAGTACCTGAGTGAAAGGATTGTGCATCAAAGGTAGAGTAGAATGAAAGAGGGGAAAAAGCAGTGGATATCATGTGGGAAAGAGGCAGCGTAAATGGAAATGTCTTACAGTTTGCCAGCTGCTAAGTCAAAATGAACTGTTGAGGGAATGTGTGGTCTTGAAGACCAACCCAGCTGAGGCAGATGAGAAGCTCTCCTGAATGTGATTAACTGGGAGTTCTTTTGGTGGGCTCCTCAGCCTAACTGATGCTGGCCAGCTGCAACGTATGTTCCAGCCCAGGATGTGTTCTGACCTTACTCTGCTGAAGCAGCAGCATGAGTCTGTGGGTTGTTTTTTCCTTTACTATTTACTTTAGTACACCTATTTTTCTCATGCTGACATAAGACTTTCTGACAGCATGCTCTGGCTGTAGTCTTAGGAAAAATGTTCAAGTTGAAACTTTGAAAGCTTAATGACAATTCAACTTCTTAATAAAAATGCCTTTTGATTGGCTCTGTAGAATCACTTCAGACTTTGTTTGTTTTGTTTCTCACCTCATTTCCTCTCTCATCTCTTTGAGTCTTTCTAAACAGTATACTTACTTATCTACAAGAGGTTTTCTATTCATCTTTGATTTGTGGTCTTAGCAAGTTTTAGATTTATTTCCAGTAAGTTTGCTTCAGGGAACAGTACTGCTACAAAGAGCTGCAGAAACAGAGAATCAATAGTCAGAAGTAGACAGAGTTACGTGACACCCTGAAGGCATCAGCACCGTTCGTGTGGAGAGGTAAAGGAGCGGACAGTCAGCAAAATTCATGGCTTGATGTGTCAGTACAAAGTAAAGCCTTGTGGGAGCTTCATGTCTGTAGCTCTGCTGGAAAATAAATGAACCAAGAAAATTCTCTCTGTGATCAGTTAGTTGGTATATGGAGAACTTCTTCCCTTTGTTTGTTTTGTTGTATTTTAAGAGGAGATCTAATTGTGCTGATCTTTGTTTTAAATTTATTTTTTATCTACGGAATTGATTACCTTTGCAACTGTGGGTGTGTGTGAGAGAGAGTAAAAGTAGTGCTGGAAGTGAGGTGAAGTTTTGCATTCGTGAACAGCTGATGGATAGGATAATGTACTGGATAATTTATTTCCCAAAAGCGCTGGGTCCAGTGATGAAAACTCCAAATGGCATTACACAGTGGTGGTTCTGTACTTACTAACCTGCTCATTTCTTTCAAAGAATGTTGGATGCTTTGGAGATTCAATAGTTTTTTAATCTCCTTTGGTGAGAGTATGTTTGTGCACAGGCAGTTTGTGCAAGCAGTAGTGCTCACTGAGGTCAGTAGAACAGGCAGCAAGATGGGAGGACTGTCTGGTTCTGCTTGAGAGCTTCCTTAACCATTTAACAATTTCTCCCATATCCTAATGTGTGGTGAAGAACCAAGATGTTGACAGTGCTTTAATAAATTTGGACTTACTGCTGGAAGAAGCAAAAAAGCTTTAAAATGAGAGTAGCATTCCTTCTTGTTGATAATATCCTCATGTTAACACTTTAATGCTGCCTGGTGTTCAGGATTCAGTTTTTAAGGAAGAATATCGTATGTGAAAATAATATAAGAGAAGCAAATACTGTAAGGAGGCTTGAGGAAAAACACACACCAGAAAAAGGAAGGTGGCAAAAGCCACTCAGCCTCACCTCACATTGGTGGGGCCTCTTCTTTCCAGGCTTTGTGTTGTGGCAGGGCTGGCCAGGAAGCAGCTGCTCGCTTTGGATGTGTGGCCCCAGCCATAGCAATACTAATCTCCAGTAAGGAGATCTTTTAAGGGACTGTGTCTGTCTGTTCTGAACACCCAAATAAAACACTCAAAGTGAATTATTTGAAGGTATGAACTTCAGGAAAAGTGCTATTTTTTTTTTCCTTGCAGGGCTCCTTGCTGTTTGCAGGCTGTGTGTGCCAAAGTCTCTGCATTTTTTTTAATGTAGAAGAATAGTAGTGAGTGTTGCTATGGCTGGGGAGGAGCTGAGTTCCCACAATTTGTGCACTGGATTTCTTGGTGATTCTCAGCAGCTTCAGCGACATATTCCAGAAAATACCCTGGATGGATTAAAAATGGTGGACCATAAAATGTGGAGTCGTGATTGTTTCCAAAAACTTCCAACTGCAGCCATGCATCCACAAAAGCACATTGGAAGTAGTTGTTGAAGTAAAATTAGATATTTTGTCATCAAACAGTACTTGCCATTGTGCCTTGTATTCTGAGCATATGGGAAGTTGTATAATGATATGGATTTGGATGGTGTTTGCCTGCAGTTGTTTAGTAGAACTTCTGTTGTTTCTTTTGTGAGATCTTTGTGAACTCAATAATGGGTAAACTAGTAACCTTCAAAGTAAGCATCAAACGCGCTGTAAGGAACTGTTCTTTGTGTTTCATTTAGGCTACGAGAGAGGGGCACTGGGACTGTAAGGAGCTAGGAAGCAATTGTGTGAATGAAACAATCTAAAAATCATTCTGAGGAAAATGGTGATGTAGTTCCCTTGGGTAAAACTGTACATCTGCTGAAGACTCTATTCTACTAGCTCTATTTGGATGTGCATAGAGATATCTGCATTAGTGAAGATCTTGGCCTTGTGGGTTTTGCAATGCACAGAGGTGTGAGAATGTGTACACAATAACAGTCAGGTGTGATGTGCTTGGCAATTCCTTTATCAGCCTGAAGTGATATTTTTAATTTTCACAAAATAATGAAGACTGAATGGGGTCATGTTATGGGAAACAAAGAGGGATTAACTGACCACGACTCGATTCCTTTTATAAGCAGTGAAAGGATGAGCAAAAATTCACTTGTGGCTCCAGTCTTGATTGCTATGAAGGGAAAATTTTATTGGAAATAAGGAAGCTTAGAGGGGCTGAGAGGTGTAGAGGTGAGACAGCCTGGTTTTCCAGGGATGAATGGTAATAATGCTTTCTGAGCCCCAGTCATAGAAACGTAGGATGGGTTAGGCTGGAAGGGACCTTAAAGATAGTCTAGTTCCAACTCCCTGCCACCCACCAGCTCAGGCTGCCCAGGTTCTCATCAAGCCTGGCCTTGAATACCCCCACATGTAGGGCATCCACAGTTTCTCTGGGCAGCCTGTGCCAGCACCAAGGATGGTAGGGAATTGCTAGAAGAAAGATATAAGAGCTAATTAAAAAAAATCTTCAGACGTTGGAGAAGAGCCAGCTGACCTTACTGACTTGTAAAGATTTTTATCACGCTTCTCTTGGCTACATTTCTGCCATTGTGCTCAAATCTAATCTCACTGGGCATTCCTACTGGGATCTCGGCGGCTTTTTTATCCTACTGTCATCTGATGGTGATTTTTTTTTTTTTTTTTGGTGGTGGACATGGGTTTTGCTTTGCCTTCATGTCTCAATCCATCCCTTCTCAATTTAAATAAGTGGTACATAAATCATTTTCTCAGTGTGAGCATGCTTGCTTCAGAAGTAGATCCTGTGGGTACACATGGGGGGTGTTGTAATGTGAAGATTCAGTGGAAATGTTTTAACAATTGAAGTTTTCCTTTCTTCCTTTTAGTTTTACTCCCTTTATTTGATCTCTGTAATGATAGGTTTATGTGGAACTTCCTACCTAAAACTAAGAAACGTTTTTTTTTTCTTCTTCTTCTTCTTCTTATTTTTTTTCTTTTACCTTGAAATTTCAATCTCCTACAAGCATATGAGGTCCAGGCTGCACCAAGTGAATCAGGGAAGCTTTTTGGAGGCTATGAGATGTTTGGAAGGGCAGGATATTGACCAAACTGAGGTGAGACAAACAGTGGTTGGAGAAGCAATAGAAATGCTGCATTTTTTGTGTCTTGAGCACAAGCGAAGGCAGGTTTGGAGTTAGTTTCAGCCAGAGAAGACATAAACCATAGGTCTAGCAGCTCTGAAGAGTTTTAAATCTTTATTTTGTAGGCTTACAGCAACCTGCTAATGTCTTGATCCTCCTGAGGTGGAAGAACTGGAGGTCAGATTTGTCTGGGAGAAAGAAGTTTTCTTTTGTGCCTCTGTGCATGATTTAAATAGAGAATTTTCTTGCTGTTATGAGATTTTATAACATATAAATAATGGACAGTATATATAAAATATATTTTAGTGTAATTATAATGAAACAACAACAACAAAAATAATCCTAAGTAGATGATAAGAGGAATGGAAAATGTCAAGTGAGCTCTAAGACACTGAGCTGTAGGATATTTTCAACCAATACAGCCAAGAGCAAGTTTGGTGTGCTGTTCTAGGTGAGGTCATACTGGTTTGCTGCTAATGTGCTGCATTATACTGCACTTAGTCTTGTGCTCGCCAAGGATTTTGAGGAGGTTAGAGAGCTGCTTTTATCAATCAGGAGTCAAATGATCCAGAAGAGGAACAGAGAGTTCCTAGTGAAGGATCATTGCAAGCAGGACAGTTTGGCTAATTAGCTTTTTTTTCTTTTTTTTTTTTTTTTTCTTCACATCAGTAGAATTCTGCATATCAATATAACTAGGCAGTGTACAAATTATTGTTACAATCCATTAATCAAGGGCATGGAAGAACAGCGTTGAGGGAAAGATCTCTCTGTGTTATGTAAGTGTTGGGCTGCAGGCTCTCAGTCACCTCATCTCCTTCCCTTGGGACTTATCATCTCAAGAGGAGTAGAATTAGCCACCTTCTGGACCTGACAATTTCTTTGCAGTGTAATTTATCACAAGGCATGGGATGCCGTGCTGAAGGCCTATACAGCACTCCTGGGTAAAGGTATTTCAGTGCACCCTCCTAATAGTTTCCTTCCCCTGCTCCCTTCTCTCAAGTTTTGTGCAGTTACAAGTTGGAAATGATAGTGGCTAAAATCTGAATGCAGCTTCTTAAACACTGTATCTTCATTCTGCCTTAGAAACTGACTTTATATGTCTTGGTCTTCCCTTGGAGAAGTGATGGAGGCCTCCATATCTTTGAATATTCTAGGAAATAATTACCCTGTAAGGAATTAACCTGCACTGTTAGGGCACTGAACCAAAAGCAGTGTTGAGATGCTTTTGTTGTTTGAGATATGTATCCTGGTGCTAATTCCTGTGTATTTTTCACTCTTCAGTCCCCTCTAGGAGCTCATCTCTCTTTCCCTTCCTTTTAGCCCCTGTCCTGATCCTTCCCCTTGGCTGCAGCTTGAGGCAGCTTTGCCTGCACTTCCAACTTGATCCTTTCCTGATGAGGGTGGCACAGTGGCTCCTCAGTCAGAGTTTTGGGCAAACAAACAGAAGAACACAACAGTCTTGTGCTCAAAGTGCCAGTCTGAACCTTGACTTTAATACTCTGTTTTGCTCTAGTACTTAAAAAAGGCTACAGAAAGATGCTGGTGTTTTGCCCAGGGTTAGGGGCCACTGTTACAAGGTCTCCGCTTGCTACTCAGGCAGCTGAAGGTCTGACTTTTTAAGACAGTAAAATAGAGGGCCCTTGGTTGCTCCTCACGATGTTTGATAATCTGTATGGATGGATGCATCTCAACTACAGCCATTGCTAGGTAGAAAATAGCTTGCTAACATACAACACAGGGGAGGAAACACACAGTTTATGTGTAGTTGAAGGGACATGGATTATGAGGAAGGGTTCTGGGTGAGATGGCTCCCAAGCATTGTTTGCCTGCCTCACAGGCATTTGTGAATTGCTTTGGGATGGTTTATACAGAGATCACAATATCGTCATACAACTTCTCTCCTCTGGGGAGAGAAAAATTGAGAGATCTCAGTATGGGTTGCTCCTAGGCTGAGGGGCTGTCCATGTTCCTTAGGCTGCTGGAATGTTTCACTCACTAGCAGTCTCTCCAATTTGGCTGTAAGATTAGTGATTTTTTCAATTAAAACAGAATGTAAAAGTATAGTCCAATTAGAAGGCAATGGTGTGTTTGTAAGTATCCTTGAGTGTATTTATCTGTCCGCTGGGAGCACACAGATGTCTGCTGGAATTTAATTTCTCTGCAGCACACTGGGGGTGGGGACAGAAAAGAAGTAGCCAGAAAATCACTGTTGCTGCAATAAATACCAGGCTTCTCTTAGTGACCTGTGCTGACTGCAGAGCTTATTACATCTGATACAAGCATAAGACATCAACTCAGCAGTGCTGTTCTCTGGCTGCTCTGCATCTGTACCAGCAGATTGTTCTTGGCTGACTGTTGTGGGTGGTCATGAAGAAAAGGTGTCACATTTTAAAGCCTATTATTATGATAAAAAAAATCTGCAAGGTAGCACTGCTCAGTAAGTAACAGCAGCCTTGGTTCACCTCCATGGAATGCCCTCTGAGGCTGGAGCCAGAGGCACGCCAGCCGTAGTGAGCAGTGTGGCTGCTGGTGAGGGTGCTGCTATCCAGAGCTGACTGCAGTGTCCTTTGGTTGTGTTGTCTCTGTGGCACTAGTCTGTGTTGTCTGGTGGTGATGTTCTGCCACAAAGTGGAGGTGCTCTTTGTGGATTGCAGCGAGTTCCTTTCTGGGACATGGTGCTGCTGCATGTGGTCCCCACAGCCCCAGCTCTGGGTACAGAGGTGAAGCAGGGCACTGCCTTCAGCAGCCTGCAGTTCTGCCTGGTTCCAGGTTGAAATGCAGTGTTTCTGAAGAGGACTCTGGCAGTAAGCTAGAGCCAGCCTGAGCACCTCTTTTGTCCCAAAGTATTGTGGATTGGTGCTTGCGTTCAGCTAATTTCCTGAGGAGTTTAGCTGAGCTGGGATTATTTGCAACTCGGTGAGAATTGATAGTTTACTTAACTAGCAGCAGCTTCTGAATCCTCACATTTCAGCTCTGGGTGAAGGAGCGGGATTTGCTCTTTGCTGGGAAGCCATCATCTGTGTTTCCATGGCATCAGCCTGGAGAGGAGAGCAGCAGGGAGGGCAGTGCTGCAGAACGTGGTGAGGAGGGGTGCATTTTCCAGCCTGGGCTTAGAGCTCTGCCTGCCTCAGTATTGCAGGGTGGATGGCTTTATGCTACCCTGCTCAAGATTGAAAAGACACTGCTTTTTCTGCTGCCTTTTCTTGATTTTTCTGAAGATGGGGCCATCACAGGCCTGTGTTACACTTACAGCTCTGTCTTCCCAAGTGATTTGATTTCTTGGCTCAGCACCTCCAGCCTAATGAGACTGGTTTACCTTCCCTGTACGCTGCACGAAGCTGGCAATGACTGGTGCATCACAGCTGTGGTGAAGATGTGTAGTAGTGGCTGCAGCATTCATTTGTTACATGATCACTTGAGCCGATCTGTGTGCCAGCTTTGGCTTTTTTTCCAGCTGGCGCTCAAGAACAAGGAGCTGAGTACAAGTTTGGTGAACTTCTATGGGTAGTTGTATGGGTTTATGTTATTCAGACATGAAGGTGATCACCGTAGTTTCACTGGTAGTA
The DNA here is from genome assembly GCF_054131305.1 of Coturnix japonica. NCBI lineage: Eukaryota > Metazoa > Chordata > Aves > Galliformes > Phasianidae > Coturnix > Coturnix japonica. The sequence goes on along the minus strand of NC_140667.1, from coordinate 18,820,378 downwards.
CAAGCTATAAAGTTATGCACATGTAAAACAATATATAATTTAGATGACAAGAACTCTGTAATTAATATATACTTCTATTTTGTATTTTATCACTGCAAATTTACTTTAAAGAAATCAAATATACTCTTTTTTTTTTTTTTTTTTCCCCTCCAGCTTGCTAACATGTGAATGGCAGCTACATGCAAGGCAATGAACTGGATATAGATTTAAAGAAAAAGCTTGAGGGTGCTTTGCAGGGTAACCTTGTGTAAGGTGATGTCAGTGTTATGTCAGACATCTGTGTCAGCAGTGGCACTGCAAAAGAACCTGGTGGGAGAGAGAACCCCTGCAGCAGGGCAGCAGCTGCCCTATGTGTTTGTGTTGCCATCATTTGTGATGGATCTGAGGGAAAGCTCTGCAAGCAGTACTGCAGGATGTGTGCTAAAGCAGCTTAAACATCTGATGTCTTTGCAACATTTCATTGTTGTCTTCATTGTTTACCACAATGAACCTATGTGCTCTGTGTAGTTGTACAGGAATCGTTTGGAAAACAGTGCGGATGACAGAAATGGAGCTCTTCATTGCCCGTTTGATTCCCAGCTGCCTCTGCATGCCTCCCATCTTACTAAGGCTTAATCCGTGTTCCTGCCATCCCTCCAATAGCCTTGTTGATTCCAATGGATGTTGTCAAGGATATGATGCTTCTGCACAGTTATGTCCAGCTTAGCTCTCAAAGATTGAAATGTGACTTGGTCTTGAAAATGAAGGTTTTTTTGTTGTTTTTTTTTTTGTTTTGTTTGTTTGTTGGTTTTTTGTTTTGTTTTGTTTTTTTTACTAGAAAAACAAACATGTTACCTGTCCCTGAGCCCCCAAGCAGGGCGTGTAATGAGATTTCCTTTAAAACTGAGTGCACTGCATCCTTGATTTTACATCCTACAAACGGTAGTTGTTTGTTTCAGGTTAATTTTTAATTTCCTGTCGTAATTGTGGTTGTCTTCTGTAAGCAGAATCTCTAAATTCTTCATTCATATTTCTTTTTCAGATCGCATGTGGCTCTGAGCATAATCTGGCAGTAGTAGGTAAGTAGCTTGATTTTGTATCAATTCTGTCACCTTTTCTTCATTTATAAGTAGCATGAGATGAAAGAAGAATATGCGCATCAAACATATTGAGTGAGTAAGGGCATTGTGCAAACCAGCTGGGGGAAGGAAAATGATGTATAGGTGTGGAGAAAGGAGGAGGAGAAATCTGTAGCCTTACTGGTGCTTTTGGGGTAATGTCTGAGCTTGAAGCTTGTCAAAAGTATCTTTGTTTAACAGGGAAATTTTCAGTTAAAAAAAAATACTGAGTTCTTGTAAGTTGGTCAACATTAGATTGGTTCTTGAGTGCTCTGTAGTATAATGCAGCTGTTGTGACAATGATAAAACTATTGGGGAGATAACATTACTGGAAGAACTGAGTTTTGTATGCTAATTCCAGTAACAGTCAGAGTCTTGCTTTCGTGTGATGAGTTGATAACTGAAGCTTGGTTCATGATTGCTATTGCTTATATTTACATGTAAAAATAGTTTTTAACTGTGGATTTTTAGATATGTAATAAAGGTCAGTATAACCATCCTGGTTAACAGGGTGAGAGAGACAGAGGAATGCTTTGCTGATCAGAGCTGAAGATGAAACCAGCATCTTCTAAGTTTCAGTCAGCGTCCACATAGACGTTGCTGATTGCCATGACTTAAGCATTAAGGCGTTTAATGAAGAATATCCTTGATTTTCTTGAGTGCAATATGACAGGTCTGTAGAAAACAGCTATTTGGTAGGAAACGTGCATTTCATATCCTGATTTTTAAGGTATTTGTTTTGGCTTGGTTATTATCAGCTTCATTAAGTGGACACGGAAGGGTTTTTCTGTATAAATGATTTTCTAATTGTGTCTCTAAAATTAAACCCTACATTGAACTTCTTAAAATTTTACTTAATTTATATGACTGGCTTAAAGAGAAGCTTTTTTTCCTTTGTCTCCCTGGTTGTTCAGTGTCAATTGCATCTATTAATTGTCAGGCTGGTGCTTCTGAATGTCAAATGAAGAGCAGTCTGAAGAGTCACATTGTTTTCTTGCTGAACTGATGAAGTGAGGTGTACTGCTTGCAGATTCCTTCAGTGTGTGTGAAAGCCAAGCACTGAGTTTGGGCAACCTTCTCTCTCCTTGTGTCCTTTTAAGCTTTCTAACTTTTAGGCTGAAAACTCTGGGGAAAAAATTGATAGAGGAGAGAAACTGTTGAAGTCAGGTATATTAAAGTAGGAACTCTAAACATGTAATCATACATACCTTATAAAGCTTTGCCTTACTCCCATTGAATTCAATGGGAAAAACATCTGTCTTAGAAGCTAGTCATTTTTATTCCAAGTACAACAGAAATATATTACTTTTTTTTTTTTTTTTTAAACTGAAGTACTGTCATGCATTTTATTTTTGAATTGAACTTTTGTACATGCTTTTAAAGTGTTGACTTTTTAGAACATTTTATGGTAGGATTTCTCCATTGCATGTCGATCTTTGTTCAAAGCAGTTATCTGTTTTACTCCTTACACACAGCTTTCATTAAGTACTTCTGATTGATTGTACTGTTTTATAGTAAATTATCATTCAGGCAGCGTTTATTAATGACAACTGTATAATAAGTTTCTCTCTTTATTGGTAATGCTCAAGTGATTGACTTTTAGACTGAAATAACTTTCAGATTCAATATGAAAGGTAAACCAAGATGCACGCCTTCAGTATTAGAATATTCAGGCTGAGATTTATGTTTGCTTATACAAATGGTTGTGCCTACTTTGTTGTCTTGTCTTTTAAACAGAAGCATTTTACAGATAGAGCAGCTTGATTTGTTGATCATTTCACAAACACTGAAGCTGTGCTCCAGTCATTTTGCTGGAGACATGAACTGATTTGTAGGGCTTAGCTAGCAAGTGATTTTTCTCATGTTACTTTATATAATTTGCATCCACTTGGTTCAGTTATTTGATTTTCTTTTCTTGCTTCCTCTTACTGAAAGAGCAAAATTTGGTTGTTATCTTCATTATAATGGCATCAGCTCCTTTTTTTGTGGGTAATCAGAAAGAAATTTGGTTTTCATTTGATCACAAGGTTGATGTTGTAGAAGGGATAAGGTATGCGTCCAGTACTTATAAATGTAGAGAATTATAAATAATACTTAGAACTGAAGACATTTATACCTTTTTGTGTACTAGCTTTCAATGAAAACATTTGTTTGGAGTTGTCTTGGGACACTGATTTGAACATCTGAAAGTATTGTGACTTTTCACATGAAAAGGAAAATCCCTACTTAATGTGACAGTCTTTCACTTCAGTCAAGGATTAATCAGCTCTTTCCTGAGGAAAGGGAAGTCTTCCATTCCCCAGACCCTCTCACTAACCTCCAGAGAGCTTTTCCACTGAAGACAAAAGCAAAGAAGGTGTCCAGTATCTCCGCCTGCTCAGCATCCCCCATTACCAGAACACCCTCCTCACTTAGTAGGGGGCCCACGTTTTGCTGACTTCGCAAAAGCCCTAGAAAGAGCTTTTTGGTCAGCCTTTTTGCTTTAGGTCCCTTACCCAGTGCAGTTTTACCAGTCCTGAAGCTGATCTTTGCTAACATAATGGATAGCTTGAAGTATTTTTCTGTGAAACTGATGTGTATTCTTCAAGTAAGTTTTTTCTAGTGAGGCATCTTGAAAAGCATTGGGAAATGTGGCCACCAGAAATGGTGAACATGACTTTCCCTGGCGTTTTCTCATTCAGCATGGTGATCTCTGCTTTTTGCTGTGGGTAATATTGTTTTCTTGCTTGGAAACTTCCAAACACTTCTAAAACTATTTCTCAACTTTCTGGTACATGAGAACCCCTTTCAGAGAAGTTTCGGGTTTGTCTCCTGTAGCCGTGCTTGCTGTATTACAGAGCACGTGTTCTATTTCAGGATTCTTTCTCATCTGTGACTCACGTGCAAACACTGCTGTAAATACTCTAACACGGGCATTCACGTTCCTCTGAAGCTTTATGTCATCATTTCGGAGTGCAGTATGAAGTATAATAGAATAGCGCTCTTTGTCAAGGAAACTTGATGAAAAAACATATACTGCCACTCAAATGGCAGATAGTGCTTCAGATCTCTTGGAGTAAAACGTGTAGTATCTTTAGAGAGACTAAAAGCAGCTACTGCATCATCTGTTAATGTTTGTTTCTTATGTTGTTATGCTGGAAGAACATAACAGTTATGGACTGGGAAGCAGATGTGATTGAAATGACAAACTCAAATGTGGGGAGTTGGTGATAGGTATCCTGAAGTGGTTGCGGAAGTGGTGACATTCTTCAAGCTTTCCTTCCACGCTTTGGAGTGAGGAAGCTGAAGGGTTCTTCTGCTAGAGCCCCTGCCTCGTTATTAACAAGGTCACATTCTTTAGTTAAGTTTCATGAGTCCAACTTAAGTATTGTTAAGAATATCAGTGGAGGAAGCACTGTAACAGTCTGTGAAAGGCATGCTTCTATGATCGAGCAAGAACCATTTGGGAGAGGCTGCTGGGCAGATCTTTGCTGTGATGGCAGCAGCATTTAGATGTTCACAGCAGCACACTGAAGCAGCAGATGTACTCATTCGATCCCAGGGGTGCTCAGCATGCTGTCATAAAGAGAAAATAATAAATTCTCTCTCTTGCTTTTGTTATTGGCATAGCATTCAGAGGAATCTCCAGCATACACAGCGGAGGGCACTGGTGTTCAGCAAGGAGCCTCAGTCTGATCCTCTATTGCTTTATCTATTATGCATGAAAAATCCCAGTGCAGCCAGGGTCTCTATTGTAAGGATTCCTGGCAGAGCAGCATGGAGTCATGTTGCAGCACGCTGTCTCTTTGCACTGCTGCACTAATTGCATTCTCTGCTTATTAAAGGGCACCTGGCAGGACTTTGAGTAACCATCGCTGTTGTCATTTTCATGGTGGTTATATGTCAGCCTTCTAAATTTGTTCCCTGGCAGAGAGAATGAATTTTGCGTGTCATTTGGCTGTTAATGTGACTTTGACTGTTAAAACAGCTCATTGAGATATAGACTGCCTTGGTATCATTCGTTGTCAAAAGCTGCCTTGCTTCTGTGATAACCTGAGCACTTGCCTATATGCAAGTGCTTTCTGCCTACCTAAGCATAGGTCTGACACCACAGTTCTGCTGTTGCATTTAGATTCAGTGAGCACAAAGAAACCTGTTCAAGTATCTTTCACTTGGTGATAGTTTTTCACAGCATATTTCATAGTCCAGGTAAATGAATTGTTTTCTGGTAGGAAGGAAGCTGAAAAGGAATTTGGAATGTTTGATTTCTTGTTACTTTTAGCAGGTTACACTCATGGGTCTGATTCCTGAGCTTCTTTTCCAAGGTTAATGGTAAACCAAGCTGCCAGCTATTTTATGAATTTGTGGGCATAGGTGACGAGAAGTGTGGAGATGTACTAACTTGAGTGTCTGGAAAAACACTTTGGATCAGACTAAAATAAGTTTTGTATCCACTAAATTGTCTGAAGTCAGTGGATGCGGCCACAGACCACAGGCAAGGGAGGATAATTTGCTGGAGAAAGCTAATTAGATCCACCAGATAAAATGGACTCAGACTGCAAGAAAATTCTAGAGCTTAGAACAAGATCTGCCTGTGCTGCATCTTCCACTGTCTGAATTAAAGCCTGGGTTTGAGAGCTGCCATCTGCTTCAGGCTTTGTCAACCCAGTGCTCCATGATTTGGGGCAATCTGACTCAGCAGAAAGCTTTGCTCACCTTCCTCTCTTCTCTGTGTGTCTTGTCAATTTCAGCTGTGAAATCTTTGGAAGAAAAGCTGCCTCTGATTGTATTTTAGCATTTCCTCCCATAACAGGACCTGATCTATTTTTTTCTTTTTTAATACTGCAGTATAACTAATAATGCTTGGAATCAATTTCCCTCAGAGAGACAATTTTAAAATATGATTAATCTTTGTTTGTATGTGTCTATCTTAATTTATAGCGCTTAGCATATAAACAGGTAATAATGCAATGCTTGTCATATTGCTCACAGAATAATTTCCTGTAGTTACCAGGTACTGCTTCAGAAAAGAAAAAGGCATTATATTTTTCTATGTACAGAGCTCTCAGTCATAAAAAGCCTTCACTGAACCACACATATCACCCTGGTGCTAGCACAGAGTTTGTATAGAGATAAGCTCCTGTGCAATGGCTGTCATTATGCTTCTTGCAAGACACTGTGCCACAACCATGGGGATAATTGTGCTGCACCAAGAATCCTGTAAGAGGTAAGCATACAATGATAACCTCTAGTGACAGCTAAAACCAGCAAGCTGGAACTATAAGTAGCAGTTAGACAAGATAATTATCATGAGAAGCTTGGAAACAACCAGCAAATGCTAGGCAAGAATTTCATCAAAGCAGGATGAGGGAAGCCCTTTCTTACAGGTATTGGTGAACAGGAATGGTTGTTCTTCTGATTTTTGAAAATGAGGGAGAATCAGAAGAGAAGGAGCCACAGTAGAGATGCATGCAATCCTTCCTCAGTCAGTGGGTTCAGTGGATTGATATAAGTATTTAGAAAGCAAATTAGATTTCATTGTATTTGTTCACTCAGAAGCTTTTAAGTGGAGCAATTATTTTAAAATAGAATAAAAATATATCCAGCATATCCAAGGCATATTTATCTTAATTTTTAAGGATGCAAATGGGAGTAACAAAAAGTCACCTTTCTCACTGAAGAAAGATTTAAGGGCTTGTTATTTATATAATGAAATAAGGGGAAGAATGAATGTCAAGCTTCAGGAAGTTATCTAGAGCATGCAGGAGGGATGCTCACTGAAGTAAAAACACAAGGCCAGCAGAGCGGTTGAAGGCTTCAGTACTGAGCCACACACAAGTGAGCTGTACTGATAATTCTGGGCTCTGTGTATGCAGCGACCTTAATGCTTAGGCTGCTGCCTGCATGTTTGCATGTACTCATTAACCAGATCCTTTATGGAGCACTGAGAGTATTTTCTGTCAGTGCACCCACCAATATATGTAACCTGGATCTGAGAGATGTTGCTGTATGAATTCAAAGGAGGCATAGCAAGGCTGATGATGAAACAGCTGCTTCTGGGACAGGACACGTGTCCCTGACACAGCTTACAAAGCTGGCTGTAATTGCACAGGATTGAATGCATGTCTCAAAGCATGCTCTTGTAAAACAAGGTGGACAGGGAATTGTTCCTCCAGCTTTCCACAACAAGGGTAGATTCTTTCTCTTTTCCTGCTTTGGGAGTTAGGACTTTGAACTTTGAAGGTACTGGAAATCGTAGCAGAGAAAATCCAGAAGCATTGGCTGGCAAGCACGATTGTTTTACTAATAATGCAGCTCTTCTACAAAAAAAGCCACCATTCAAGCTTGGGAGCCTGGAGCAAACTTTCAGGGTAAAAATAAAGCATTTTGGTTAGATCTGATTGGCTCTAGAAAAGTATTTCATAAAGGATTAGGGCAGAAAAGTCAAACTAGAGCTGACAAGTAAAGGGTGATTTTTACAATTCGGCCAACTTGACTTTTCTTTTTGAACTTGTTTCACTTAAATGCTTCTTTATGGAAGGGAGGTAACAGAGTAATTAAAATTCAAAATGCTTTTGAGACTCTGCAGTGCTTTTTCCTCTACTTTTTGCAGAGTCTCTCAGGAGCATCCAGGCTAAACCATGACTTAGTATTTTTGGGAGGTATCTTAATTTATCTTTGGGTTGTTGGGTTTATTTGAGCAGTGAGAAGGTGATGACAGAAAGCTACGCTTAATGGGACCTTAAGTGTCATTCAGCACAACACATGTAGCATTTCTTATGGAACCACAAGAAGGATTGATATATTTACGTGAAGCAAGTAAATTAAAAGGGAATCAGGTCAAGTGTGCTAGTTGTTTATGGCACAGCTCAAACAGAACTGTAGCGAGCAAGAAGCTGAATGAAGTGAGAGACTGCTGCTACTTCAGAAGCTCTTGGTGCCTATCAGTCTTTGAGGAGCAAACTGCATGTATTGTATATAACATTTATGTGATACATTTAACCTTGCTAAAGATGGTGGCAGTCAGTGTTCTTAAAAAATGAAAACAACAGAAAAACCATCTTCAAGTCCTAATGATTTTGAAAATAGTATAACAAGTCCTCTTTGATAGATTTCCCAGTACAGATAGTGACATTTTCCATTGTGTAATAAGTGTTCTGGCCTAAAAACTCCTCTCCTCTACAAATCTAATGGATTAATTACCTTGAAAAGATGATACGTGATATATTGATTTTTGGCTTGAACATTGCTTACATATATTACAGCACTTATTTGCTAAATGGAATGTTTTCTAGGAAGGCATTCGCATGATGCCAGGAGTTCATGTTTCAGCTTTGCTTGCTTGTCTTTCCTCTTAGTGCAGATTTAGCATCTTAACTACATCCCTACTGCGTAACTTTGTGTTGGAGTAAATTCCTAGATTGCTATAAAATTATTATGATGGGAAACACTAGCCTAAGGCAATCAGTGGAAGATTTGAAACTCCCACATCAACTGATAAAAAGACACAAAATTGCGTGTACAACTCTGCTCTTACAGGTTGATAAAACGCACTTGCTCTGAGTGTGAGAGGGAGCCGAGCAGATATATTTGTTATTTCTAAACCCCTTTTTTCTAAAATATCTTCAGCTGGCTTGCATGATGGTCTGCCACAGTGAAATTTCTAATCCTTCTACCAGCCACAAGAGTGACAGCTGAAGTTCTTTATGACCTTTCCTTTGGCTTTTTCAGACCTAGACTCTGTTGAGGAACTTTGCAAAATATAGCAGATTCTCCTTTTTGGTATTATATGACCTCTGGTACTAGTGACTTAAAAATCCATAAGCTATTCTCAAATCTCCTCTTACTCTCCTTGTAAAAGTGAATTAGGCTGTTCTCTATTCCCCAGTGTACTGCTGCCAATGAGACTTTCTGTAATGCAAGACAATCTTTTTCTGATGAGTGAAGGACATGCATGGCTAGAAGACTTCAGTTTCTATTTTCTCAGTGAGAAAGAACTTCTGTCACTCAAATTTTGAACCTGATGAGCTTGTTCTTTTTACCTTGTGAATGATATTCTGAACACTAACTTAATAAAACTTGACATTTTTTTTTTCTGTTAAGGTACATCATTAATCGCCTCTCCTTCTCCTCCTTTAGGCATTTTGCTAATAGTGTTCAAAATGTTTTTACTGTCACGATCTTGGTGGCAAATCTGAGTTACCAATGGAACAAGTAAGCAGATGCTTTATTGTAGACGTAGAAGATATTCTTTTAGAGGTCATCTCCTCTATGCTTTTGATTTTCAGTGACACCAGCTGCTGTCTTACTGAGTTGAGATATCTCAGAAAATGGGCAGGATGACAAGCAACACAAATCCATATAATATTTCAGTTCTGAGTAAGGAGCTCACTTGATTTGAAAGGTGCATTTGCTTTGGCTTACAACTTCCTTTTATGTTTTTTTTTTTTTTCCTTTAAGCTGTTTCTCTTCTACCATTTTTCCAGTTCTGAACATATCCAAGGTTGTCTTTTTAAACCGAATAAGATGAAAGGTGTATCTCTTAAGGCCTTATAACCCATTGTAGTTCTAAATGAACACATGGGAAAATCACTGTGAGATGTGCTGCTGGTAAAAGGCATACATATGTGCAAGGACAGTTTTGTAATGTAGCCTGCTGAATTTGGTTGTATTAACTAGAAAGTTGGTAGCTGTTGCTTTTGCCAACATGTGTATTTTTGGTGACACTGATATAATAGGTGCTTACTTGCACCCTCAACATTGTTCCCTAGTTTTTTTAAGGCTAATTCATAGTTTGGTACTGTTTTTGCTAATGAAATACAGTAGATCAAAGCTGTGACCTTTACTTTGAGGACAGTTCTGTAACTGAGCCCCCCGGATAGGATTATTTTAGAAATAGTTGCGTATGTATTCACATGTTTATGCTTTATATTCAACAGGTATAACAAATCTAGGGCACTCAGTTGTTCTCTGTGGTGCAGACTCACTGCATGGGTAACTTTGTCATTTTCCTAGAGATAGAAGTTTGTATTTGGGCAAGAAAATGAGCAATTTTCTTCCTCTCTTTTGTGGAGAGGAGGAGAAAAGTCTTACTAGTCACTGTGTCCTTCCATGAGTTGTTGGACAGCTCTGTCACGGTCTCATTTGTTGTCACAGAACATGACTTCAGGCTCCTCTGTTACAGGATGTTCTGGTGGGTAGTGAAAGGATTTGTACTGGAGGCAGCCCTTAGACGTGCCTATTTAATCTGGAGCGTTCCTTCTTTCCCAGCAGTACAGTTCTACAAAAAGGAAACAGGCAGGAAGAGGGCAAGTGTCCCTAGAGATAAATGCATGGTTCTGAGTTCACACTGTTTTCTGGGGGTTCATCTTGCCTGTTGTAATCTTAAGGTTTTCATGAACCTGTTCTCTTGGCCTGAAAGAGGAAAAAATGTTAAAGAAATCAGAGTTTGATGCCCTTTCTGTTCTACAACTCACCTTATTTTTAGGCTTTTTTTGGCCCTATTACTTACTCATTTCACCACCTACCAATTAAAGGACGCACAAACCAAATTCATTCTGCTTATATCCAAGTCTTGCCTATATCCAAGTCTACAATCTGCAATTTGTGACAGGAGTGGTATGATGGTTTGTTATCTCTGTGATGACACTTGGTCTCAGTCTCCACAGGACACTGCTGATAAAACTGACTGCCAAGCAAGATTGTTCATAACTAAATTCTGGAATTCTGGTCACCCTAAAATAAGAAAGCTGAAATACTACTGTATTTCCTAAGTGGGTTTGTTGAGTAAAGCAGCAGCCACTTTTTTAAGCGCTGTAGTAAAGTAACCCTGTTCTGTTGACAAGTTCAGCTTGAGTCTTGTGTAATATTTCTCTGTCTGCCTTGGGTCCTCCTCCTTCTCCCATCTGCCACCTTTTCACTCTGAGGAAAGGCAACTTCATTCTGTCAAAGCAAAGTGCCAATGAAAAATGAGAAAAGGCTTTTAAGAGCAGGTTTTGGATGAGGCCGTTCACTGAAATCAAAACAAATTTGTGTAATCACTACTCACTATAGCTGTGCTCTGAATACCTAGCAAAAGGTTAAGGCTAACATGGTAAGATGCAGTCTCTCCGGTGAGGGATGTTGAATTGAAAAAGGAAGCAGGCAGACAGAATTGTTCATTGAGGCCACAGTGGCCTTTGGTTCCCTTGGCTGGTGCTTGATGCTACCATGTTCCTTGCAGGGAAATCAGCATATATGCCAGAAAAGCAAACAGATTTCCCAGCAAGCAAATTAAAGGACAGAAAACAAATGAGCTCTTTTTTCCTCTAACAGTGGTTAACTAGCTGAAGTATCATAATTAAAATGGATGATCCATTTTGGAGTATGTATTGTACCTCATGTTGAAGTACCGTGCTTCATAGGCTGCCTATTTCAACACACTGTGAACTTGTGCTTTGTGAAGCTGTCACTTTCTAACTTGTAGAACTGTTTCCCTTTGCAAGATATCTTCTGCTTCTGCCTTGATGCTGGCTTGCAAATTCAGTGTGAGCAATTAAAGCCTAAGAAAAATAAAGCTGTAATTGTTACAGTGATTTTGTGTATTCTTTTAAGTTTCCAGGAATGGAGCTCAAACCTGACAGTTGTGTTGAGTGGCAGTGAATATGCTGAGTTTCATCCTAATCCCTTGGAAACATATGTCCACAATTGACGATCTGCTCATGTGCTTCTTATTGGAGAAGTTTAGGACTGTTTTTAGATCTGTAGCTAAGTAAAAAGGCTTTAGTATCCGGCATGTGCAAATTCTCCATCCTCATCAGTGAACCTATTACTTCAGAGCAGCTGCACCAGAGGGAGGTATCTGACATACAAGTGACACAAACTAAGCCAGAATGCGTATACCCTAGCGGTCTTCTCATCTTAAATCAAAATTCCCTCTCTACTCTGAACATATAGCAAGTAGATCTCAGTGACTGATCCTGCTTATTTCTGACCTGTTTTAGACAAACTTCTACTATTCAAAATACAATATTTAAATATAGTGAGGAAATAGAAAAGAAAAAATCTATTATGTTGGTCAGGATGTCCTCTCAGAAGTGGCGAGTTGTCAGTTGGCTGTGTTGTGCTGGGTTCAAATGCCAAAGAGCATCCTGGCTACGAGCTGTGTTTGTGTTAATATGATTTCATATTTGCGGCTTATGTTCATGTTTTCGGCTTGGGCTGAGCAGTCCTTGCACTGGGTTAGCTCAGCACAGCCTTGGGGCTGTCACTGCAGGCTGCAGAGCAATGGGGAGCTTCCCCTCCACTGTCCTAGCAGCTCTGTCAGGGATCCCAGCGTTGATGGAGCACGTTCCTCAGCCATGTAAGAACTGTTCCAGCCTTTTGCTGAAATGTAATTATTTGTAAGGGCAGTTAAACATGCCTGTGAGTGTGTAGGTGGACTTTAACTGTCTGATGCCTTTTTGCTGGTTTAGCAGCATTTAATTCTGTATATTTTAGAAGCATGTTTATGCCAAGTCTTCCAGACTCACCTTATAATCAGTTGGAGAAGGTTGACTATTTTGCTGTCTCTGGATGTCAGGTAGCCTTTCAGTGAGCCCGACCCTTCCTGAGTTATCTGTGTTCCCCTTGGTACAGTGATGGAAAGCAGTAGTAGCTCAGAAATGACTTGGAAATTCCAATCTTTCTACTTGCCAAGGATTAGGAGACCTGTTTTTTCCCCAAGATGCAGTTGTGACCTTGGGTTAACCAAGGTCTGATTACATGGCTAATTAGTAATAGAGAAAATCTGACAGATGTGTCTAACACACCTAATCAGTGTTTCTCCTTGGGAAATAGTTCCCTTGGAATATGTAGTTACATAGTAACTACTGATGTTTTATGAATGGAGCGAGTGGATTCCAGAGCAGTCTTTATACACACCTTCTATGTCTGGTTCTCAAAATAAGAATGATATTGCGGTAAGTGTTGTAGGCAATGTAACAGGAGGAACGTATATGAAGTGTAGATAATTCAGCTTTCAGACATGAAAACGTGATTTCTAGTTCTTGTAGAAGATTCCTTTTCTCTGAACAGAACACTGTAAACACTGAGGTTTGACAGGGTTTTAGAGGAAGCAGAATAGAAAATTCTGCAATAATACTATTTCATTTCATATTAACTGTATCTTCCCGAAGTCACATGGAAATAAGGATGACGTATAGTTTTGATACCTGATAAAATAGTAACAGGGTGAGAAGCATTGTTGAAGAGTTGACAGTGCTACTTTAAATGATGGCTCTGCTAGTAGTTAACGAGTAATTTATCCAATACAGCCAAATAAGCATATTTTGTCATGACTAGTCAGATTTTCCATGTAAAATAAAAGGAGGGTAATTTTCATGCTCCTATTTTAGAATGTTCCTTATTCTGCCTTTATAATTTTGTCAGTTTCCTCATTAGTGTTCCTTTCAGAGCCCAAACACGCCAACAGTGACACCATTATCAGTCCTGAATAAGTGAACCAACATTCTGATTTTCAGTGGTGCTTTGCCTATGACAACTATTTTTAATTTTGCAGCTGCTGAAGGCTATGGAAATATGTACAGGCTGATGAGATGATTTTGCAATGATTTTGATGATTTGGCATCTCTATCACACAGCTACTTTGCAAGTATTTTTATAGGTGTTAGGAAGTATGGGGGGTTTCCAAAGGGTCTCTTCAGACTGCAGTGATGTTTCCTGGGGACAGGGTGAGCAAGTGTGAAGCAAAACACTAATATCAGATAGAGGTGTCCCGCTGGTTTAGTATTTGCATACAGATGTTCAGATGGGAGTATGTGGCAGCTAATTACTTTTTCACCGAGAGTGCTTATGAACTGACTTCCCCCTGCACTTTCTGTCTATTCTGGGCAGTGCTAGTTCCAGAGGGTTATCTAGCTGGAGGCAATTTCTTTCCTTGTAAAGGTAGCGTGACTTCTTGGCCACGAGGAGCAACTTCATGGTCAGCTCAACCCTGACTGATTTATTTTTTTTAGAACTGACTTCCCAGCTCAAAATTGAAGATCAAATTACAGAACCCTACAGTGCTGCAGTGACCTGTGCTTGGTTTTACGTGGGCTTTGGAACTGGTGAGCTTTGGAGTCCATCACTTGCAAAAGTGACCAAGGATGGAAGGCAAGGATGTGGGTGTTAAAACACCTTACTGAGTTAGGCACTCACTTGCTGCTTCACCTACCTTGTGTGCTTGTTCAGGTCCCAGGAAGTTTTTCTTTTGTCTTTGCGCCAACGTTTCTCTAATTTATAATTCACTGTGATAGAAGATAAGATATGGCAGTTAATTTAATTAGTACCTCTGAGTGGTGTGGGCTTAACAGATGGTTGGTAACAGTCCTACATTTTCTTGGATAATGAAACACAAAAGACTTGATTTTGGAACTCCCCGCAGTCAGAAGAGAGTGACATGCAGAACCCAGCCTGAGTGATGAGTTGGTTGAAGTTTTTAATATTAAACTGCGGAGTTTTGGACTGAACTATATTATGAAAAGCCTTTGTTTCATGCTGTTTTTAATCTCTAGCACAAAATAGATTATATATTTCCTACTCTTCCCCCACAAAACTTAGTAAAATTGATGGGTGTGAGCTTGCATAGCACTTTTAAATACATTTTAATATACCCAGGTACTTGGAAAGCTGAACAGATTTCATCTTAATAATCCAAGCACAAGTAGCTCTTGGAAGACCTTTGAGCTTCATTAGACATCTTTGGGGTGTTTTGTTATCTTTTTTTTTTTTTTTTTTTTGGTAAGTAATGGGTTTGCAAATGTATATTAAATTTTGACTATGACAATATGACATTAACCGTGGTCAGGAAAGCTTGGATACTTCTGAGCTGCTGATCATATGATTAATTAGGTTGAAGAGTGAAAAATAGAAAATAAGAGTTTGTTTCCACGTGTCAAGGTAGTTAAATACTTAAGCAGATAGTCTCTTGGCTTTGTGCTGAGCTTGTGGAAAAACTGTGCAAGCAGTCAATTTTCATCTGTATTGAGTACTGTTGCTCAAGTACGATTGTTAATTGTTGTGCTGATCCTAATTTATCTAATAATCTTGTTAGTTGTCTGGCTGTTACATAATCTCATATGACCTCAGTATTCTGATATCATCTCTGAAAATATCTTGTTTCTGTAAATGGAATTTCTAATAGCGGAAGTTGCTATACAACGGAGGTATTACAGGGAGAATTCAAACAGAAAATGAAGTAATGCATTTTTCAAGTGGACTGACTGAGTTAAAAGCGCTCAAACTTAACTATTTTTTGGTCTCACAAGAAATACAAAGGCAAGTAATGCTGCTGCATCTCAGAGGAATTAAAGGTCTGATGGAACATCCTGTTGAGAGGAGTCATTATTTCCACTGGCTAAAGCTGTGAAACATGCTTATTCTCATTAAAAGTAATGAGGACTCCCTGTCTTGATTCTGTAAGTAACTTAACATCCCTCTCTTTTGCATTCTGTTGACAGAAAAAGTTTAAGAACAACTGTTCTCATATGCTAGGCAGGCCTGTGACTTGGTGCTGCTAAAGTGGGTAATGCATTTGGGACATATATGTATATATCAACAGACCAACTGCATCTTAACCTTGTAGCCAGAAATTAATACAATTTTTATCCTTAGTCACGCATGTTAAAAAATCTGTAGCATGAGGTTATTGAAGATGCATGCACAGCTGCCACTGCAGTGAGTATTCTGTGAATCTTCAGTGAGAGAAAATTGTACCTTGGCTGACAGGATAGGTGCCTTCTTGCATCTCTGAGCAGAGCTGATACATCTTTGATAAGAGGCTGTGTACTTCCCCTTGTAGCAATAGGCCATGTGTATTTCAGCTTGTTATCAGATGGGGAGGATGAGTTTCAGGCGCAAGTTGTGACCCACAGTGCCTCTGGCATCTCAGTAAATGACACCAGCAGAACCTCAGGCAGAACCAGGACTTTTGTCCCCTGAAGACATGGGGATTTCTCTCTGTCATAAAAGCCCAGATTTGACCGATGTTAACATTGGTAGAGCAGGAAGTGTGAAACTTGGTTTAGGAACCACATAACAAGGAAGTCAGTTTAATGAGGCCACACATCATTTCAATGGCTCTGCTCTGTGTGCGTCTGCAATTCCCACCAGAATTTGCTGTGGTTTAAGCAGAAAACTGAAATGAAGAGCGTCTGTTGTCTTTGATCTTTTGTGGTCTTTTTTTGGGTGGTGGTGGGGGCTGTGTTTGTTTATAATTGGGGAGCTACTGGAGTAATGAAGATATGATAATAGCCCAGGGAATGTTAGTCATATTGCTAATGCTAGACCCATTCTATCTAGCTCAAATAATGTAGCTGGGAGATAGTGTATTCTGTGTATTTATTTAGTGTTATGCATAAAGTAGTCAGTAATACCTATCTCAGTATTACGCTTCAGGATCCTGTAGTAAGTTCTTGCTTTGTTAAATTTATGCTTTCTTCCTTCTCCGTCTTTTAAATAGCATTGTATTTGTTGGGTCAGAATTTAGCAGCTTTCTTTGTGTTGTGATAATCATTTGGTGCTTTGGATTGACAATTACAAATGCAGTGTCTCAGTCTTTTGAAAGAAGACGTGTTCAACTTGGAACATTTTGACTTATTGCCTCTTGTCTCATGCCTTCCAAGACTTGTCATAATGAAAGGGCTTAATGAGAGCGACTTGGCTGTTGTTCCTGGTGTGTTTTTCTGTGTTTTTTTTTTTGTTTTGTTTTTGTTTTTGTGTGGTTTTTTTTTTGGTCAGTAGATATCATTAGGGCTGCTATTCCATTGCTGATTAAAAAAAAATAAAAAAAAAAAGCATTTCTGTTTGTATTCCAGTTACAGTATAAATAATTGGATTTGGGCTTAAACTGCATTGCAGAGAAACATACTTAACATGGAAAATGATTTGTTTCTTTCTGTCAAAATGAGAAGACTAGCTGCATCTTTGGCAGTGAATAAGTCAGCCTACTTAGTGTTTTGTGTGTAGGCAGCATGCGGTTCCATGAGATTGCAGTGGGCAATGAAGCAGCAGAATTCAATTTGCAGCAGTGACCTAAGAGGGACTATTTTTAGTGGTAAAATAGGTCAGGGGATGTGGTAGTGCAAACTGATAAATGAACAGTCTTCCCCTTTGCTTTGGGGGCTTTTGTGTTCCAGAGTAGCAGCTCTGTGATGAGGGGAAAATGAGGTTTGATGCTGTCACATGATCAGTGTTAGAATTCTTCTGTTGTGAAGTGATCTCAGGAAAAGCTCCTCGTTTTATTTCAGTGATACAATATTTGAGCTACTTTGCTTAGGGATTCATGGAATGCAAAACTGGATAGAGAGCTGGGTGTTCTGAGCCCATTCCCTGGAACTGGTCTCAGTACTGCTGGAAACATTGTGTTGTGGTGTCGGCCATGCAACAAACACTTTTTGCTTTTCTCTTCTAACTGTTTTTATGTGGGTTTTTTTTTTCTCATTTCCACTAACACTTAGCATGAGTTCTAGAGTCCACCTGCAGAGTGTCAAAGATGAGGCACTGCTTTATTCTGTACCTTTGAGTCTTTGGGAAATTTGAAGGAAGTGCACAAAGGATCTGGTTGGCCAGTAGTTCTTGTGTAACAGAGCAAAGTATGATGCTGTATAGCATTTCCATAGTCATTTTTTTCTGAAATTGCATTTCAGTGCAGGTTAAAGCACTTTCTGGTAGCTTATATGCACTGATATAAACTATTTCATTAGTAATTTGTGGCATGGAAGAGTTCCTGAAAGCAAAGCTCTAGTCATGGAGCAGAGCATGTTGATAATTGTGCTGTTTATATGGAATCAGAGTTAGGCTTGATCCTAAAGATTTATTTTCTCCTGGGGAAAAGAAAAAAATGAGATCTCCAGTGCCTCCTGTGGCTCAGTATCAGTATGTCACACCACATGACAAAGTACAGTTCCACAATGCTCTGGCTGTTGATGAAGCTGTCTGGAGGAATCAATGAGCCCTGGCAAGGTGTGCTGGGCTGCCCAACTCTCCTGCTTCAGAACTGAGCAGATACCCTTCTAGAGGCTGCTTAATGCTGTGTAAATGCTGGTTCCCATGTATCTATTCCTGCCTTATGCTGTGTCCTGAAGCACAGGTGTGGCTCTATGACTTGGAGAGGCATACCTTAAATTTTCTCTTACCTTCATATCCCATCCTTGAAAAATGTGTTTAATATTCAAATCTGCCTAATGAGAGCTGTGATGAAGAACTGTTCAGCAATAGTTCTGATAGTGCTTAGAATTCCATGGATAATATCACTTTGTTAAGGAAACTGTATTAGGTGTTGATCACTGGCAGAAGAATTGAAAGCCCAGTCTGAACTCGGTGTCTTTTTTTAAGAGGCCATAAGTTCTGTATTATCTTCTAGTATTAAAAAAGTAATTAAATAGCTTAATAATATGTGCATCTACTTGCTGTGTTTTCCTACCGTAGAGATCTGTTTTTGTATTGCAAATAAGCACTGCATGCCTGAACTATCAAGTGACATGGCTTTTCAGTGGTGATTTGAAATTCATTTCAAAAGTACAAATTCCAGTGGGATCAAAACAGTGGAGATGGTCTCAGCAACACTAAAAATTTAGGGAGGCTTTTGGTCACATTCCATAAATAGTGTCATGTAATGTGCTTGTAAAGGAGATCTTTTGCTATCCTGCATCTTCCTTTGATCTGAGAGGGACAGGGATTCTTCTATTTTTTCTTGTTAATCTTGTTTTGCAAAAGAAAACTCAACAGTAACATTGAATATTAGCTTAGTTCTTTTGTCTTTCTGCCCACCCAACGTGTTGTGGGTTTTCTGGCACCTCACCATCTGCATATCTGGGGGATATGGAGTCTGAGAGGCACTGTCTGTGACAATACGGTAGTGGGAGGTCTGGTGGGGAAGTCAGCCCTTTTGTGATAACACTTGGTGTATCTTCAGATTGAGTCTAATTCCAGTCTCTTTCCAGATAAGTGTAAGCAGGGTTTAAGTTTTGGATCATCTGGCTACAGCATAGTCTTGCTGGGGCCAGTATCAAGTGGGCAGCCTTTGAACGTAGGTAGGCGTACCTCATGGGCTGAGGTAAAGACAGGGAGACTGTTTGCTAGGGACCTGGTAAGGCTTGGTCTGTGCCCCGTGAGCTGGAACTGTCTGGGGCAGCCCCTCTAATCCTCATGGCAGCATCCCTGCTGCCAGCACCATGTGTAGCAGAGGTGGTGTCTGAAGCTGCTGTGAAGTGGATCGCTACTGTGGTGGTTTCAAAGAAAGAGGTCAGTTGGATCAACTCTGGGCTGAGGTGTGTGTGAAGCAGATCTCGTTCCTGATGCTGGTGTTTGTTCAGGTGATGTGAGGCTTCCACCATGGTTCCTTCCTTTTCACCTGTGGTATGTGGTCTCCTCTGGGGGGATAAGGGAAGTGGTTTGATGCTTTTCATCAATATTATCCTATGTACATCAGTGGTAAAACTGTGGTCTGACTTTTCCAAGCTAAGGTTTCTGTTGGAAGAGAGGGTGGCTGTGGGCCCACAGTGTGGAGTAAGTGATGGCTTCTGCACATTGCTGGGAGTTTGAGAAGACCTGCAGAATTAATATGCTGCAGGAAAATACAAAACGCATCCCTGTTCTTCCTTCAGGCTCCGATGCTTCTCAGGGTGTTTCTGTTGTTGCCTGTCACTCTGAGCTGTATTGCCTAAAGGAGGCAACTTGTCTGAGAAGGCAGACAAGCAGCAGTGTGTGGCTACAAGAGTAGCCAACTGTGTCCTCCATACCAACCACGGTGTCCTGAGGCGATCCTTGTAACTGATGCTTTTTGCTGCGCGTAAGCTGGGAAATTCTGTGGTGAACTCCGAGGCAAGTGTGGGTGGATTTGCTGATACTAAGTAATTCAGAAAACAGTTGCATATTGCATAACTTAGTGCCTGCAGAGCAGGCTGGTTGCACTGGGGTGACTGCTGTAAGGGTCAGAAAACATACAGGGCAAACCCTACTGCAGCAGCAAGTGTATTGGCTTGTTCAACACAAGTAGTTCTTGTCCAGGGAATCTGTTCTTTATCTCGGTTAATGAATTTTCAGGTCTTTGTCCAGCATATGTGAAGCTGTTCTGTTGATATTTAATGTGTATACGTAACTTCTGGTTTTCTTTGCTGGTTCTGTTCATTCACACTCCATTTTAAGACACCCGAAAAAAGAAAAAAAAAAGTTGTTTCAAATCCTGTACATGTGTGTTCAGTGCAAGATCCATGTCAATAATACCACAGGCAAGACTTTTAAGAAAGCACTAAGGTGCTGTGTTTGCATTTAGTCCTGTTTTTTCTCCCTTGATGTTTGGATTTGCACACCCCAGAGTGCACCTGTTCCATGTGACTTTATGCTCAGATGTTCCCTTTCTAGATGTAGGTCACGGGTTTCTTGGGGCAGACAATATGCCTTTTATTTTCCCCTGTATTTGTACAGGGCTGTATGTGGCAAGATCCTGGTTCACGTTTGAATTTGTAGATGCTGACATGACAGTGATAAAAGTGGTTAAGTGTGGTCTTGCGATTTGATTGCAGCAGTGTCAGCACAGGTGGAAGCTAAGCTTTGCAAGTTTGGCCCAGAAATGGTGTATCAATTATGAATGAGCGCACACGTGTTTTGTTGCAGTCAGGGAGGGTTTTGGCTATTGTTGAAATTATTTGGGAGGAAGAAAATTGGTTTTATTCCCAGGTTTGGAGGTGACTTGAAAGGATTTATGTCAGATTAAAGATCTTGCTGTGCAGGGACTTTGATTAATAGGTTCACTCAGGAATCATAACTGCAATAATTGTAATTGGAGGCAGATTTTTGATTAAGAGTCACCTTGTAGGGTCTCTCCTGACTGCTGTCCTTGAGAAAAATGGAAACCTGGAAGAGGAATTTGTGACTTTCCATTACTGAGCTGGCACTGGGAATTGGCAGTAACTAGACCCTGCTGTTAGGAAAGGCCTGGAGAATCAGTACAGCATTTTGTGCTCAGTTGGTGCTGGTTTAAGTCACAGGTGCATAGAAGTTGTATCCAAAGCGGGGGAAAAAAAAGAAACAAAAAAACCCCAAGATTTCAGCATGAAGAAGTGTGGTGGCAATGAGGTGGAAAGGAAGAAGACATCTGATTGTTCCTTGGCCTTCAGTCCAACAGATGTTTCTTAATATTCTCTCGCTCAGAGCTTTGTCAGAGTTACTGTTCCTTTTAATTTCCATTATTGAGTGTAATACTGAATAGTAAGTGAAAGCATTCAAAATGTCTGTCTTTGTCAAATTTTGAAGATGGTATCTATAACCCAAGGGCCCCACCTGTCTCAAGTGGAAAGGGAACATGTGAGCCTCAGGCAGTGATGGCTTTCTGAATGCCTGGTCTGTATTGTACCAAGTTTCTACCCTCAAAGGGAAGAGCTGAGATCCTTTCTGGAAATCTGAAGTTGACGGTGCAGTAATAACTTGCTGACTTACTGAATATTCACGGTCTTTTTTTGACCCAGAAAATAAATCTGATATTAATTTCCTTCAGAATTAGAAACCTGGAAAGAACAATATGTTCTTAAACAGTATCATTGACTGACATTTTAATTTTAAACAACTTTATACTGTAAGTGGTTAAGAATGGCAGAAATAACCAATTGCTAATACAGGCCTTTAGCAAAGTACAATATAAGAAGCACTGCAGACTGTTTCTCTGCATGATTAAGAGAGTCTGGTTTGCTGTTTTGATTTAGTGACTGGCTGAATGAATTCATTAATTGTGTATAACTGCTTTTACTTCTGGGTGGTCATTTTTTATTACAGATTTCATTACTGGATGAGCTTTTCCTAGGGATGTTCTTATCATCCAAAATTAAATACATGAAAATGTTAGGGAGGCTCAGCACTCCCTTTTTACATCGATATTTTTCATAGCATGGTTTTTACAAACTGCAGAAAAATTCACTTAAATTGCAAAAACCCAAGTTTTATCTTCTTGTGGTCATTACTTGGACTAAAAAAATATTGAAATACTTGCTATGTTCCTTGTTACATTTTCTTTCTAAATAGTGATGTGGGACTGGAAGATTCTTTTTTACCTGAATGGTGAAGAATGAGGCAGAGACTTGTTTCTGAAACACTTCAGGAATATATAAAACACTTGACATTCAAATGCTCTTGTGTCTGCATTTGTAGAACGAGAGGTCATGATATCCAGATCAATGTGAGTAAGAATATATATATAGCATTTGCAAGAAATCAAATGGCGTAGGAGAGATCCTGAATGTCTTGGCTTGTGGTTGGAACACTGTCTTTTATAGGAAAGACTCATTTCCTGGACAGCTTGCAAACAGTATGGTCTGCAAATGCCTCTCTTCAAGGATCTCTATCAGAGCTGTGTGGAGTAGAAACACTTATTAAACATGTTGTTGAGGGGGTATGGTTATCCCCTGGAGGCTGCAGGGCAGAAGCGCTGCAGCCTTGCTGGTCCTTCTGGTCATGGGGCAGCAGTCCCTGCAAGGGAGTGTGAGAACACCAGTGTAGAAACTGGTGTTAGGAATCTAGTGATTTTTGAGGGATGTTCCTGCAAGTGAGAAGAAAGGAAAATGTTGAGAAATTCTCATGTTTCCTTTTTTTTTTCCCCCCTAGCCCACATCATGTGTCTGCAAGTAGAACAAAGAGCTGTTAAAGACTGTAGGATGAGGACGATGTCATCCCTTCTCTCCCCCTCAGTTTTGGCTTATGCTGACCCCTGTTCCTGCACTTGTATAGCAGACAGGATGGGTGAATCCCCAAGTCAGCTTTGTGGCAGTGGAGGCTACTGTGATGTTTTGATAAATCTGTTATTGCCTGTGGGCTCTGACACTTCTAATATTACTTTGTTTTCTGTGAGAACAAGCTTTGCCTGTGTGATACCAAAAATAAGGGGAAAAAAAAAAAAAAAAAAAAAAGGAGTTTTGTGAGAGAAGAAACATATGGACATGATAGGCAGGGGCCTGGACAGGAAGCATTGGTCCTGCTTGCAGCAGTGAGAGGCAGGCACTGCTTCCATTTTGTGTCAGCCAGTGGTAGCTTCTAATCCCTTGTGTGTGATCTGCTTTTTCTCTGCTTTCACCTCGCAGATACATATCTGCAATGTCAAACTCTTATTTACATCTACTGGATTCCAAAACTGGAATAATGGTCTGTGCTCCTTTGTCCATTGCTCTGTGAATATAGAATGCAGAGGGCTGTCTGGTAAAACATGATTATACCACATATGTGTGGGTCTGTTGATAGTTTATTAAACAGATGCAGGAATCAACTATGTAGCAGTAAATTTAAGATTCTATATTATTTTGTTTCAAAAGTCTTCATTTTGATCATTTGTGTTATTTATAAACTGTATTTCAGGATGATTAAATAAGCTTTATCTTGGTAATCATATACTTTGAGAGCGAAATGTAGCAAAGACATAAAGGATGAAACTGATCTGAATGTAGCTGATAAATAAAGGAACGGTGCCATCCTATTTTTATCCAGAGTTTAATCCCACTCCAGAGTTAGGTAAGTGACCTTCACTCCATAATTTAAGAGGCAAACTAATTTTGACAGAGGTGGGAATGAATCTCTGGCGTAGGACTTATCAGAGTGAGTCTTGCCCTCCTGGCAAGTAGGCCTAACAAGAAAACTTAGTGAAATGGATGAACCTTGACAATGATTTGGCCTTGACAATCAAGGAATTTAGTCCATTCTGGGTGATGAGGGCTGAGAATGGCAAGGTGCTTCTGGGGGACGTATTTAATATGCATGGCAGAGTGTGTGTATACATGTAATTTAAATTGGTAGTATGTGTGAATATTCTTTAAAGAGAGCTCAGCTCTTGTTTTTGTTTTTTTCTCTCCCCCCCCCTGGTATTTCTGCGACTGTGGCTTCATTTTAGCTAAATGCTCTACAGTTCCTGCAGAATACTCCAGCAGTTGTCTGTCTAGCCTGGGATTTTTTCCTTGCAATGTATGAGGTCCCTGTTGCCTCCTGATGCCTCTGGCCTGGGGTAGTTCTGCAGTGCTGAACCAAGGGGCAGATGTCCTTGTTGTACTCCAGCTGCTTCCTCCTTTACCCAGGTCTCTGGCTGCTCATTTGCTGCTAAATGCTTTGATGGCTGGTTTAGGCTAGTAGGAGAAATTGGCTTTCAGTTCAGGGAAGACGGAACATGAGAAAGTTAGACACATTCATCATTTTCTGCAGCTCTGACTTGATATGACCTCACTTACCCTCAGCAAGGAAAAGCCCCATTTCATGCCTGTTATTTCCCACTCTCATCCTAATAACTGTCTGTCTCCACTCCCTGCAGGATATCAGCCACCTTCAGAACTCAAGAACATACATTTATATCTCAGTTCTAGTCAATGTATTTTTGCGGTGAGGCATATGTATTCATTAGGGACACCTCCAGTGCCCAAACATCCTTAGGGATATCAGATCCCACAGCCAGAATCTGGTGAGTCAGCATTAAGATAGCAGAAGTTTTGTTATTTTCTTTTCTACGCTGAATCTGCAGTGTGTCACTACATACATTTCTCTACTGTTGGGTAGGATTTGATGTCAGTTGCTTTTTTTTTTTTTCCTTCTAATGCTTATTCAGACTGGAACTGTGTCATGGTTTCTATAATTTTAGACTGCTTTTGCAGGCTTTTTCTTTAAATCATCATCGTTAGGGAATTGTAGAAATGGTAGAGATTCAGGCCTTGGCGTAACATCTTGCTTCCAGGGTGTGCGATGATGTCAGGAGAGCTGCACCCCCTCAAAGTCAGTTCACTGCAAGAAAAGAGATGACACGGAAAATGGGACAGATTCTCTTCACAACTGCCAAAAATCAGTGGCAGAATGGAACTTTCAAAAGTATCTGCCATATAAGGAATAGTTTTGGAGCTCTTTCGGATTGTTTCTGGCTAACTTATCACCTAATCCTGTGTGAGAAAAGGAGAGAGACTGGGCTCAACTTCAATTCCTGTGCGGAGAGGGGTAACTTAATGACAGTTTGCTTTGTTTCTGTGGGAGGTAGGCCAGATTTATCATGTTACTTTTTTTTTTAAATTGAGGTTTCTTCTGAGTTTCTCTCTTCTTACACTCCAATCAAAGTACCCTTTATTTAAATAGAACAAACAAACAAAAAAGCAGCCTTCCCTCCATGTTGCAAATGAGACATTTTAAAAAGGGAGAACTCATATTTCTTATTCCTTCTGTTCCTTTGTTGCAATACTGTTTTTTGTTTTTTGGTTTTGTTTGTTTTTTCACTTAAGAATAAGAATGGAGAGGTCACCCATTGTGTGGTCTTGCAGGCTTTGTGACTTGCTGGATTTCACTCTGAGAAAACTGCTGCTGATAGGATCTGTCCCATCCACAGGCAGGTAGGAACACGAAGCCCACATGCTAACTGCTCCAGGAGGGCTGGGTTACAGCCAGGGCTGCTTCGTAGTAAGGCCAGAATGATGACTGCCTACAGGACAAGATCAAAGTGAGTGCTTACACTGTGTTCCCTAAGCTCAAGACAGAGCTTGTGTCATCTCAGGAGCTTATGCACAGGGACGGGAGGATCAGAGAGATGAGGAAAAGGGAAGAGTTGAGACCGTTGACTAAAATTGCCTTAAATTTTTAAACATTAAAAGGTTCCAGCAATGAAAATAAAAATATAAACAGTTTCTGCAGCGACTGTTCGTGGGAGCTTCTGCATTTGTACAGACAGGTCTGAGGCCTGTGTGAAATTTGTCCACAAATGCTGAGTGAAGTCAAAAGATGGTTTGTCCCCAGCCTGAGCTGTCTACACTCTTTTTGTATTTCAGATGCTCATTATTGTCTTGCATCTCCAGTGTGAAACAATTAAAGCTTTGTTTTCCCACATACTTTGGATTTTTTTTTTTTTTTTTAAATTGGAATTGTAATATGCTTTCAAATGCCTTGGTTATAGATTCCTATGCAGTTTTCATGAAGACTTCAATGCTTAAAGGCCTATTCAAGCCTCTGTGGTTAAGTTATCAGCGAACAGTAAGCACAAAGGTTTGCTCAGCAGCAAAGCTCTTCCAACATCTGCAGATGACAGCAGCAATTGATATCACTTGGGTCAGAACAGTCAGACTTGTGAACAAAAGCCTATCCTTCAACTAATGCACTCAGCTTGATCAAATGGGATAGTTACTGCCAACAGCATTTAAAAATGGATGATGAAGATTTAATGCAGTATGGTCTTTCACTCTGTCCTGCAAATGTTTTGAGGGTGAAGGAGAAGATTGGAATTGTTTTTGGGTCAACTGAAATAAGCAGCAGTTCCTTGAATTGGCAAAAACTCAGCATCTTAGATATGACACAATACAATAGTAATGAAATATCCCAAATTAATATTTACAGGATGTTAACCGTGAGTGTCTGCTCAGTAATTGTGCTTAGTCTTACAATTGATTTTCTTTATATCAACGTAAATATTTTAAATATCACTTAATTTTCCTACCAGTCTTGAATTTAAAGCTGAGGTGCATTTGCTATGCTTACACATGGCCTCTTGGGATCTCAACAGCCACAGGATATTAATCATCATCATTGTGCTGGGAGTTGCCTCTTCTCTCTTGTGCTGCTCCTCCAGGCAGCTTCCATCTTTTTGTCCAGCAAGTTGGTGGTTCAGGAATTCAATGCAAGCTTCTAGAGAAACATCCTAGCTTTTTACAGACCTACAATAACTGAATGTTTCTCTACCTCCATGAAAAAAATATGCCTTCTTAATTGAAGGTAATGACTTTAACTGGATGAGAATAACAAGAAAATAAAATAATAATAATAATGACTCATAATAACATTATGAGGAGCTCCCTGTTTACAAGCTTCATTTGGCTCATTTTATTCTTTCAGTGTTCCCAGCAGTGGCTACTAAAGGTTTTTGGAAGTCCTCGGTTCTTGGTTACCTGAGGTAGTAATAATGGGTAATGGAGGTACCTGATTCCAGAGGGCAGGAAAGGCCTGTCCTGAAGGCTGCAGTCTCTTAATTGAGCACCAAGCTGAGCATCAGGAGTAGCTGGGTAGCTTTGAAAATACTCACTTGGCCGTAGCTCTATCTTCTGAACTCCCTTCGGGCATCTTAGTGTTCACATGTGGATCAGTTCAAGTCATTCCTGTGCCTGCGTGTATACAGCTGACCCATCATTCTTCCTCATTGAGGTGAACCTGTTTGTTTTCTAGCATGACTCTATTCTGGTCTGCTTTCCTGTTAGTTTCTGCATTTCTGTTTCCAAAGAAGTAGGAAGGCAGTAACGATTGCTTTTTTTTGCTTTTTTTTTTTTTCCCAAGAGATTTCTTTTTTAGTAACTGTTTCAGACAGTTTGGAAGTAAAACTTGCTATCTCAAGCTCATCAGAGAACCAAGGCCAACAGAAGTAATTATTAAATTCTTCAGATTCAACTTTTAGAGAATTTGCCAAAGTTAGCATGGGCAGTGAATTTAATTACAGAGGTAATGAGTGTATCTGCTTCTCTTATGGGAAGGCTGCTGTTCAGTTTGGAGTGATGCTTCCTTGTGATGCTCCCAGTGTGTATTACTGACAAGCAGGTGAAAAATGGGGGGAGGGGGTGGGGGGGTTAGCTGAAATTCTTGGCTTTAGCATGGATAACAGAAAAAAAAACTGAATTTTCCTTCACTCTTGAATAAACAAGAAACAATTTCTTTAAATGCAAGCTATTTTTCTTCCTCCTTTGGGAAGGTTACTGTTCCTCTCTCAAGCTGGCTTCTGGCCTGCACGTGTGGCACCTTGCTAGAGTGCTGTACATTTTTACAAGACCAGCGGTGTTTCCTGTGAGCCAGGAAAGTGTAAATCATTACATGCACAGCAGGACTCTTCAGAGATTATCTGCTAACCTCCAACTTGATGGGTTACTTTTTTTCCTCTTGCTGTCAGTTTTACCTTTTATGTTTTGCTTATCTGCTTTTTTAGTGAAGTAGTGTTGTTTTAGACCCTCCCATTTCCCCAATAGAAATCTGATTGACCTGGAGGGCCCTGAACAGAGAACCACCCGGGCTGTAATTGCCTGCATTCAGAAATACAGTTGCATTTATCATACTCAGCCAGCTGTACTTTCTCTGGTAGTTTTCCTTTCCTTCCACCGTCTCTTCAGATTTGCTATCATCAAGAGTTTTGAAAATACATTCATACTTCAGACTTAAATATAAACCCATTTAATTAAGATAACATCATTGGGATAATTAAACTTTCTAAGATGGAGCAAGTAAGCCCTTGTGATTCACAGGCTATGCCTTGTGACTTTGCGCTGTGCTGGATACCTGCACACACATGCCAGCAGTGTGGAGAGGTTCTCTGATGTGCACTGGCTGAAGCTGCAACCTCAAGAGGCAGGGGCAAGCGTCCTGAGAGTCCTGCAGACTACTCTTGTTAAGAACGTGCTCCAGGACCTAACCAGAACTTCAGTTCATAAGTAACTGTGATTTTGGCTTGTTTGTGGACGCAGTTTTTTTGCCTAGTAGCTCTTTGGACAGTGTCTTCTCACCATGCTGCTGTCTTTGTTGTTGCTTACTGTGGGTGGTGGGACACAGCAGGACATTGGGGTTGGCCATGTGCAAGAGCTGCCTGCCACTGACGACATAATGCAGCACTTAGGGCAGCCCACAGCTCTGCATTGCAGCCCCACAGAACTTTGAGGCTGATTCAGGGGGTTATATTGAATATTCAGGCCTTGTAGTGTGTGAGAGGTTGGGGTGACATCTGTCTCTCTGATGAAGAGAGATTTCCATAGTCAGGGTAAAACTTGGCTGGATGGGAGATAGCTTTCCTGGGGCTGCCGTCAGCTCTGAGCTGAAGACTTAAATGCCATTATTTTCCATGCTGATTGTCAGAAAAGTGACATCTGCATGAGCTGTGTGGCTTCCTCATCCCTTAAAAAGATCTTAGCATGCCTCAGTTTTGAGGTCAGTGAGATATCCTCTGTAAATGGAACCAGAGCTACTTTGTATGCCTTCCACAAAGAGCTTTGCTCCTGACAACCTTTGAACCAATGTATTAAAAGAAGTATTTCCTCCTTTGCAGCTAATCATATAGAAAAGAGAGTTTGACTAGTGAACGTGTTTTTATGAGGGTACTTTTCCCTCTGCCTCATAATCTATGCAGATGAAAATTATTCTTTCCATGAAGTACTTCTTGAAATCATTTTCTACAGAAATAAGGGTAGACTTGGTCTGTGTCTTAAGAATTAATATTTTATACTTGAATAAATGATTGCATAAGGAAATGAAAAGACTGTCAGCATCTTTTTTTTTTCTTTCTTTCTTTTTTTTTTTTTTTCTGCTCATAAATACTGTGGCAATGGATTGGCTGATTTAAAATGTCTGTCATTTAAGTCCAAAGGCACATTCACATACATTAGCCATAGAAGAAGCTGACTGAGAGATGTTTTGTGTATGTGGATCAAATGTTTATATGTTTCTGGAATTCCTGATTTAACAGACATACAGATAAAGTCTGTAAGACAGCATATCTGAGCCAAGGCAAAATTGCTGAGTGCAGTGCTTTCTTTTTAAACTTATGACTCATTAAGTTGAGGATGAATCTAAGCTACAACTATCTTTAATATTAATGTGAATGCTTCAGAAGATGACTTTCATGGCAGACAGTGGAAATGCATCTCTGCCTAATCCTGATTAGGTTCTTCTTTCCTTCCTTATAGCAGTGACAGAGAAGCCATAAAACAAATGGAACTAGCCCAGCATACCTTCTTTTTGACATGTTTGCATGTAATTAAGTACTGCCAGCCTCTATTCTGTGTGCCTTGCTGCACCCAGTTCCCTCTTCGGCGCCCAGTGCCATTTAGGAGGTTCAACTTTGTGCTTCTGAGTCCTCTGCACATTTTGTTCATTGTCCACTGGACAGAAGTCTGCCTGCTCGGATGTGGTGTGAGCCCATTCCTCCTGCATGGCTCCTGCATGCCCTGGAAGACACTGAATGAGCAAGAGCAGCCTTGCTTGCAGAAGCCCTGTCATGTTTCTTGTTTGTGATGCACTTCCAGCTGGGAACCATGCTGTGCACCATTGTATTCAGCTGTTTTTGTTCTGAATAACTCTTAACACTGCTGCATACTTGTTCCTTGCAGAAGAGTAGAACATCTAGTTAGTGGAGGAGTACCCGGACTGGGCAGTAACCACTCTGAGTAAACTCTTCTATTCCAGCTCTTTTCTTTGCTGTGCAGTTTAAATAGAGGAGGTTGCAAAGGAAGGTTTGTTGTTGTATTAGGATTCTTTTATGGAGCTGGTGTGCAGACGTGCAGAGAGTTTTAGATGAGCAGAGTGATTAACTTGCAAAACATGGCTGTGATATTTGTGGTTAAGGAGCTGTGATTTGCTAGCATTCTTTTTTGCCCCTTTCCACAAGGAAACCAATCTCAGCAGCAGAGCTGAATAGGGGCTGGGACTGAAATCTTCGCTGTGCTGCAGCTTTTTCAGTGTGATCCATTCACTTCCACTTGATGAGCTTCTGAGTAATCCTGGTGTACTCTGTAATGAGCTGTGCAGGGCTCCCTCGTTGCCTTTGAGGAGGAGACAAGCTCTGTAGTACTTCCAAAGCTCTGCTGATGAAGTCAACATAATGGCTTTCTTGGAGTCATTCAGGTACCTGAAAAGAGATGTTTCCAAGCATATATAAGTAGACATCAAGGTCAGGATATGAGCAGGTCCTGAGTTCTTGTAAGAAGAGACTTGAGCTGGTAGCTACTGAACAGAAATGTTGTAGTTTATTTTTTTTTGTAGAGAAAGGCAGTTACTCTCTCCCTCCTGAACACTTAGGAAAGGGCTGGGAGGTGTCAGTGCCTTCCTGCAGTGACTGGTGCTGCATGGACTGTGCTTGTGCCTGGGGCATTGGTGTTATGTGAAGGCAGGGAACGCGTATGTGTGTGCAGTGCTGCACACTGGAGGTCAGTTCTGAGATGGGGGTGTGATGGGAGAGGAGAGCTTTCCATGAAGATGCTCCCTCAAGCTGAGCAAACGCTACCCTGTGTACTTCACAGCTGAGGCTTAAAATAGAGATAATAAATCGATCCATGTTGTGTTTTGTTTTTAGGCTGGTTTTCGGTTTCTAGATTGGCTTTTAAGTATCTTGTTGCTATGGAGAACGAGCGACTCTCTGCTATGCAGAGGGTGAAGAGAGCAGCACTCCTTGCAGCATGGTTCTGTGCCGCCTCTCCATCCTGCAGCTTTTTTTCCCCAGGAAAATATGGCTGTGACTGGTGTGCTGCTGTTTGATCTTGTCTGCATCTGTGATTGATTTCTTCCTCCTGTGCCCTTTATGGTTGTCTTTTCACCATCTCTGATCTTACTTTATCTCCTTTGCCTTTTTTCTCAATGAGGGCTCCCTCCGCTTCCAAATGGAAATGAAACTTAGCAAAGCCTTATCTGCTCTCTCCCAGATATATATTTTTTGCAATATTTACAGCCACTGAGAGATGCCAGATTTGCACAGGAACATATTTTGTGACTGATACATCATCTCTCTGTTCGTAATTTTTTCAAGTGCAAGAGCCCAGGACTCCAATGCTGTGTGTACAGCAGAGACAAAGGCTTTTTCTTTGCTGTGACAGAAAGCGTCTGCCGGTGAGCTCCACCTGCAGTGCAGCGGGCACAGCGACAGGCATGTCAAGAGCTGTGTGTATCACGTCAGACGAGACTCTGTCCCATGTCACCTCTCTGGCTTGTCCCTGCCTGGCAGCGCAGTTGCTCATGTGCCCTTCCCAGTGAGGAGTGTTGTCTGTTGGGCAGTGAGGAGAAGGGGCAGAGCAGTGGCGGGGAGTGCATGGACTGATGGACCCTTGGATGTCAAGGGGAGCAGCGTGCTTTTTCAGTGTTGTTGTGAGAGCCTTGGAGCCAGAGCTTCAGGTGCACTTCTGGGCTTAAATTACTGAATGCCTTTGTTTGTACTGCTTGCCTCCTCTACTGCCAGTAACTGCAAGACTGGTGAGGGGAAAAAAATGAATGGTATTTGCACTGAAGATGCAGAAATGAGCAGGGAAAGCTTGGAACAAACCAGAGGAAATGCTGTGAAAGCAAATTCATTTCTTTTGCTGGTAGCTGCTTGCTTTCTAGCTAGAGACTGATTCTGTGATTGTGAAAGGGTTCAGCTCCCACTGTGGCTCTGAAGAGAACAGGCCATTTTTTTTAAGGCCATCTGCTAAGCTTCTGGGTGCTGCTCATTTCTGGAGACCTCTGAAATGTAAAATCTTTGTTGTCTGCTTGTTCATCAGTGAGAATGCCATGTGCATGCTGGATTGACCCCAATTTTTCTCTTGGTTTCTTCTTAATTTACTGTATTAAATTGAATTTGTCTCTGTTTTCTGAATTATCTCTGATCCCCTGCAGTGCGCAGAAAGCCTGTTCGTCTCCCGCTGCTGCTCTCAGCTCATTC
The DNA here is from genome assembly GCF_054131305.1 of Coturnix japonica. Taxonomy (NCBI): domain Eukaryota; kingdom Metazoa; phylum Chordata; class Aves; order Galliformes; family Phasianidae; genus Coturnix; species Coturnix japonica. The sequence continues at coordinate 18,787,915 of NC_140667.1, read as the reverse complement.
TGTGGTGTTCAACTTCTCTTCACTTGTTGTGTGTGCCTGTCTCCAGCCAGGGAAATCTTAACTGTGAGGCTGCTGTGGCTGCCTCTTGTCCTTCAGGGCCTATATTTGCTTGCACATTCTCAGCATAGCCATGAAAGCAGTCCCAAAAGGCTCAGATTTGCTGTAGAAAGGGAAGCTGGGAGAGAGGCAGCAGTGCCTGTGGTGTGAACTGGTGCTTGGGAGCTGATGGATGCCAAGGTGCTCAGCAGCCCTTCAGGGATACTGCTCCATGAGAGAAATAATTGGTAGTGTTCTAATGGCCTCCAGGTTAATAGAGGGAGCTTCTATGTCACAGGAAAGATCTTCTGTCAGGAGAAGCTGAGTGAGCCTGCCTGGAGAGGAAGAGGCTTATGGGGATCTCATCCAATGGATACCTGTGGGAAGGAGGAAAAGATGGAGCCAGGCACTGCTCAGTGGTACCTGCTACCAGGACATGAGGTGATGGGCACAAACTGGAGCACAGGAGGTTCCCTCTGAACACCAGGCAGCACTGCTGTACTGTGCAGGTGCCAGGGCACTGGCACAGGCTGCTCACAGGGGATATCTAAAACCTGCCTGGATGTGAGCCTGGGCGCCTTGCTTTGGGTGTTCCTGCTGAAGCAGGGGCTGGGCCAGAGGGATGCATAGGGCCCTGCCCAGCTGGACCTCTCTGTGGTTCTGTAAGATCAGACTATATGAGCTGTCTGTTAGCATGGTCTGCTTAGCAGCTGAGAGTTCAGTGATCAGAATGTAAAACTTGGCAGAAAAAATTGGAGGCTTTTCCAGGATTATCTGCTTATGTCTCCATGCCGACACTTCTGCAAATTGCTGAGTTACTTATTCTGGGGGGAAACAAGGTTCTCATTACTGAAGCAGTTATGTTTGGTGATCCCTCCAAGGAGCAGAGTCAGCTGCTCAGGTCTTTTTGCATGGCTGGAAAGGGAGGAGGAGGAGGAGGCTGCTCAGTTCAGCTGGCGAACAGTAATTGCTAGTAAAGGAATTGCATGCCTAAGAAAAATTTCTTTCTAAATTTATGTACAGGTGCTCTGGAACTGACATTAGGGAAATAGGTGTGTATATACTTAGCATAAATACATTTGTTGTATTTCTGCAAAAGAAGAAATGTGCTTATCTGCTGAGGGAAGTGTTAAAATGTAAATGCTCATCATCATCTCTGCTGGCAAGATGTGCCACAGTGTGAGGCTGAAGGTTGTCAGGCCCTCTTATTCCTGGGGAACCAACTGAGATAACATTTCCAGGTAGAAGCCTAAAATGTCATAAATATGCAGATGTGGAGATTTTCTAACATCCTGTAAGGTAAATAGGGTACTGTACTGAGCAATAACTATTTGATTAATCTGTGCTTTCATTTAAAGCTGCATATATGAAATGTGCATATCTGTATGAAGGAGCAAATAGGTTACCCCTGTTGAGTTTGTTCCTTTTCCCATTTAAAATGGGAAATGTTTGTTGGAAGGGACCTTACCAATCATCTAGTTCCAATCTCCTTCCATGAGCAGAGTTGCCACCTAGTAGATCAGGCAGCCCCATCTAACCTGACCTTGAATGCCTCCAGGGGTGGCGCAACCACAGTTTCTCTGAGCAGTTGTGCCAGCACCAAGTAGGCTAAATAAGCTGGAGAAAGCAGACTACATTCTTCAACACAGCAAAGCTCTGGACTGTATCTCCCTGGGAGCCCTGGAGGTGACCCATCCAGCATTCACAGTGGTTTCGGGTCCTGGTCAGCAACACTTAGTCACTGTCCCGAACAAAGGGTAGATTTTAACAAGGAGTGTTATTTCTCCATTTTTTCTTTTCTTTCTTTCCACATAAACTCATTCTTGCCAACACGTGCAGTAGGAGATGTTTCTGGACTTTCAGGTTTGTAAAATTTTATATGTTTCCTAAACAATTGCAGTGTGAACAGCAGCAGTCTTGTCATGAGTGGGAAGCCCACAGCTGGGGGGAAAGGAAGGAAGGAAAAGCCCTTGAAGGATGATCTTTTCATGGTTCTTTGCTGATATGTTGTGAGGCTGTAACCTGATGACTCAGCAGCTTGTGGACTGGTTCCTTACTCCGTAGTCTGTGTCAGCAGGGTGTTTAATATGACAGGGCTTTTTGCGATCTGAGCTGCTGACTTCTGGGACTACCGAGCAGATGGTAACTACGTGAGAACACATGTAAGTGGCTGACACTGTAGATCTTGTTTTCCCCAGTTGTCGCACTGTTTGAGATGCAATGCTTAAGATCAGGGTCAGTGTAAGGATTTCTTTCCTTAGGAAAAAAATAGGGGAGGGGAAAATACAACACCAAACCAAACCTGCACATTTTGAGACCTCCCAGTTCTGGTAGCCTAAGCTTTAGGAGTCATCCCAAATCTCCCTGTTCAGCAGCTCTGCCAAACTTCAGAGAAGGCAAAATGAACACTACAGAATAAGTTTCCCACATAGCATGTTATGTGTGATGGCATTGTTGCAAAATTCAAGCATTTAAGTAAGTGTGAATCTGTTTAAAAATAATAGTTTGAAAGAAAATAAGGGCAGTCATCCCGTGATATCTGTAAATAATGGCATTTTCTATTTCTTATGACTTCCACCAAGGAAAAAGAAAAATGATGGTATCGTGTCTCCTCGTGATCACTTGAAAGCTGGAGTGTACTGTTGGATTCCTCTTTGGCAATCTTGTCATAGTCAAGTGACTGAAAAATGTCGTCGATTTCTAATAGACATAAACAGAACCTGAATTCAGAGTGTGCTGTCTACCTTCTTGTGAGATGGATCTCAGAATAGATCAACCTTCTGACGTTTGTTCTTATGTCAGCACCTCTCTAGCTTGTGGAAATTTAAATATGAAGCGTAATATGTGAATCATAGCAACCCTTCAGTGTCCAATGAGAAAACCAGCCTGCCTTGTTCACACGGTACTCTTTTTACTCCATCTGCAGAAGTTAGCTTCATATGTGCTCTTAAAAACAAACAATTCTGAAAACCCAACCCTCTTTGGAAAGGATACAGCTTGGGAACTGGCTGGCTAATGCACAGCATTTTGTTTTTGCAGAGTCACATTGGGTTTCTCAGTAAAGGAAAAGGATTGCTAGCTGCAGGGAAGTGCTTAGAGGTGGAAAAGCGAGGTCCTGTGGCCTTGGAATCATGGGAAACTTGGTTGGAACCAGCAAACATGGAACTGTATACATGTGAAGGAGCTAAAGTATCATGACTGGAAGGAAATCTTACTGAGGAAGTGAGGCTGGGGGCACTGTGCTCCAAGTGTCACAGTGTCATTCTCTGCTTTCTGTTTGTCTCCAAAATTTTCTATTGGAAGCCAGAGCTAGCACCATTGCATTCGAAGCATTTATTTTGTGATTCATGACTGTAACTGCTCAGGAGAGAGCTGCTGCCTGAATGGAAGGACATATGAAACCAGTTTGGTAGTCAGTGCAGATGCCTAGGGAGCAGTCAGCCCCTTAAGAACCATGGGGAGTGAAACACTATCCTATGAACCCTCTGAGCCAAGGAGAGCTATATATCTGCTTTTTGTTGCAAAAGGGTTAAATTAGTATATTCATCAAAATGTACAGAGTGTTGATTGCATTTTGCCCTGCTGATGTAACTGAATAATTGAATAATGACATTTCAGACTTTTTTTTTTTTTCAGTCGGAGAAAGAACAATACCCATGTACTGTGTGTGGTGAGTCTGTCCAGACAGCTCACCATAGTCCCAGCTGCTGTTACCGGTAACAGAGGCCTCCTACAAAAAGGTGGTTAAATAGTGCTGGTGTCGTATGACACGAGTTTTGTGATGTAAATATCATCTCCTTAGCTGTGAGCAAATAAATCCTTTTAAATATCACAATGACAAATACCTTGGGGAAGAAACAAATGCATTGGAAACAAATGCAACTGGAAAACAGTGTAGCCTTTAAACAGAAGTCCAGATTTTTATCTTTTTTATTTTGTCATTTTTGTCGTCTCTTGAAAAAATGCAGGCTTTATGTGGTGAAAAATGAAAACAACTTTAGTTCAACTAAGCTTATAGATAAACAATCCATCCATTGATGGAACACGTTTATTTGCAAGAGCTTTGATGGAATATGTTCTTATAAGTCCCAGTTAAAGAAGACTTATAAGGGTAAATTGTCCTAAATTAGCATTTATCTGGTATTATGTATTCTAAAACAAAATAGTATAGGAAGGCAGATGTCTGAACATGTTAAGCATTCCCAAGGTGGGCAAAATTCAATTGATTATTTCCAGTGTTGTTCCTCTTCTCAGAGAAAATCGGTGTATCTGCTATTTAATTTAAAAATAACAAGCACCTTAAATGTCTTGTGTAGCTGAACAGGAGGTTCAAGTTGAGGTTTTTCTAGGAAACTTGAAGGCCAAATGTACCAGTGGGTAGGGGACACCCGTGTTCTTGCAAGCGCTGGCATTTTCTGGGAGAGTGTAGGAAGTCATTCTAAATCTCTGAAGCTGAAAGCAGTGGTTTGGGTCCTCTTGTAAAGGCTATGTTGTTCTTCTTGTCACTTGTATCACCTATGACAACAGCCTTCATCGTATTCTGCTGCAGTTAGTTGGCTTGGGGGCTGCTTTTCTTTGTGCCAAAATGGACTACTGAAGTCCTTCTGCCAGCAGTATTGAATCTGAGATAAATACAATACACTTTAGTGGAAATTAATTGAAAATTTTGAAAGTCATTTATGGTGTGTGACTGCATTAAAAATTATGTGCATCTTTTGTTTATGGTATGGATTCTTTGTCTTCTGCTTTACCTTACCATTCTATGGCTGAGAATACAGATCGTAGTGGTTTATTAGTGTGCTCTGATATTCTTATCGTCGCACTTCGTTACTTACAATGAATGAGTTAATAGACTAGTAAAGAGGGTTAATGAAGTTTTGCTTATCTTTTTCCCAGTGTAATAACAAATAGATTTACTGACATAGTTAGTTGTACAGTTAATTGATGGATGCATGTTTGGAGCCAAATTCTCTGCTATTGTAATGGTGAAACAAGTGGAATTTTGTCAGCAAACAGCCTGGCCCATTTTCTGTTTGACTGCCTGGAAATGTGTTTTTACTTCCTAAGCCTCGGTGTCATGAAATATCTGTCTGCAGGTCATTTCTAGGAAACAGCGGATGTTTAGGGGAGCTGGTGAGGGATTGCTTCAGTGCTGGGCTGACTGTGTCACTGCCCATGGGCATATTAATGGCCTTCAGTTGCAAGTGGTGGATTTCCTTGATTTGGTTCTTTGTTGTGTATTTTTGTTTTGTTTTATGTGGAGGTATGGAGAGTCAATAAATAAATCAAAAAGCACATTCCTACACTCACAAAACTTTAATTCAGGAAACTGGTGTCTATTGCTTGGTGAAATGATCATTTTGAGTAGCTGAACTAGATAAGCATGTGTTGACATTTCTGTTTGTGCATAAATTCATTCTTAATGTTATGTGGCATAGCTGGATACAGGGAACATTAAAAGAGCTCAACATTGTCTGAGCTGAGATTGTGGTGTCAAGCAGGAGGTAAAATTCCCTTCATTCTAATCATTGATTAAAATTTTATTAGCAGGCTTTAAAGACATGGTGGGGCAGCTCTTCAGGGATGAGCAGCCTAAACATTTGCCTTCCTGTTTCCATGGCAGCACATCATTTTCATCCTTTCAAGGCAGCAGAGATTGATCGCATTGTGTACTGCAGGGGTATTACATTCAGAAGAGCTGTGTTAACAGTGCAGCTGCTTTTGATAAACCTTGCTATTAAATATAGTTATTTAGATGATCGTTAGAATAAAAAACAGTAGTCAGGATGATTGTGCTTTTTTTGAGAAAAAATTGTGGCAGCAGAGTTGAAAATGGGGGGAAATAATGGGTGTGACCATGTTACTGCTCCTCATCAGTAAGGTGAGATTCTAGCAGCAATAGTTCTTAGGCCAGGGGGTACTGCTAAAATCTGTGGAAGTGTTTTTGATTTGTATTGTGTGTGACTGGAGTAAAGCTGGAGGCCTTGAATGGTGGCCATCAGCAAGAACCAGTTTTCCTGCACAGTGGATCTTAGCCTTGGAAGCACACTTAGAGGTGTTTTCCAGCTCAGCATCATCCACTTGGTAGCTTTCCTTGATCCTTGAAGCCACCTCAGGCTGTGGTATATTCATATTTTGCTGTGAGCTCAACTCTGTTTTCTTGGTTCGGGGATGCTGAACTTGTCTATCAAGTCATAGATTACTATGACTTGGGCAGAGCATCCCGGTGCTCTGTTCACACAGTTCTTAGCTCCTGGAAGTGCAGAAAACTCCTTAGAAAAATGCATCATTTCAGTAACAAGAAATCTCTCTTACAAGGGTGCTTCTTTTGTCTTGTCTGGGATACATGAATAATTCAGTACATCTCTATGCAAATGAGCATTGCTCCATGAAATAATGTGCATGCGCCTGATTTTTCTCTCTCCATTTGTGTAGTGTCAGTTTCCCAGTGCTGAAGCTTTGTCAAATACAACAGTGTGCTAAAGTGTCTCCTGAGCCAATCGCAGCCGTGTCTTCTCTTTTGGCATTGTGGAGGTTTCAATTACTGCTTAAACTGTGAATTTTAAAATTTAAAATGCTATTTTAACGTTATCACTATACAAGAAAAGAAGCAAATTGCCATGGGGGAAGTAGTTAAGCAGTGCAGGAAGATGCAGATTTCCACAATATTTTCCTTTGGCCTTCGGGATGTTTCATTTTGTGTTTCCCCGTTTGTATAAATTTTTCCATGAGGCTCCGTGAGACACGTCAAGCACTGCCAATAGAAATGGAGAGCCTTCATGGCAGCTGTTGCTATAGTGACGTGGTGCAGCTCTTTGCCTCCTGCTCAGAAAGCAAAACCACCTGCAATTCCTTAGATCCTTTATGGGCAGAGAGAAATTGAAAGAGATGGTGCTGGTGTGCAGGTGCTGCAGGGATTCTGGGTTGCTCTGACATCCTTGCAGCTAACGCTTTCTTTGTGCACAGATCTGCAGAAATACTTTGTGGATGGGAAGAGGGCGGAGAGGGAACTGGGCATCGTGGGGGGAAATTAGGCTGCTCACAGAACGTGGAAGAAAAGGAATAAGTACCAAACTGAACTAAAAGCAGAAGAGGAACTAAGTGCTTTTTAAAGCCTGCTAAGTTTTAGCCCTCCGTACAGATAGAAATGTCACGCTCACAAAGTGTTGCTGCTAGCCTGGTGCTGGAATTCAGTGCTTAACTTAATCCTCAGGGTCTGACCAGTGCAAGTGTGGAAATGAATATTGACTCTTAGGAGCAGATTTTCGTCTCGGCAGGTCTCATGCTTTCAGGAAGCCTAAATGTCCTTGAAACGTGGCTTGTTGTACTGAACTTATTCAACTCAATTCTGCTTTTCCTATGCGTTATTTTCTTCTGTCTTTTCTATAAATGTAGGGTTTGGTATGAGCTAATGCTATAAACCATTGGCTTTATAATGTACTCTGGGTTAGGCAAATGTCCCTGGTCTGTAGATGAGGAAACAGAAGCACTAAGGACTGTTTTCCTACAGAATCACTCCATAAAACAGGCCTATAAAAGGCATCTTTACCTTCATGATTCCCTTTGAGTTCTTTTTATGACTGAATGAAGTAGGACGGGTTTATTTCATATCAGTCACCATGTGAGAAAGGACAGTTAAGTAAGTGCATGATGTCTCATCTTATGTTAAATTTGAATGTTCATTTTTTCAAGTATGTTCTAAATATACAGACGAGCCAAGATTCCAAGACCCAGTAACACCTTCCCTGCAGGGTTTTAATTCTCTTTTTAAGGTTCCAGACTTGAAGAACAATGTATATCTAATCCTGTGGATGAATAAGTAAAATAGAGTTCTTTTACAGTTGCTTCATTATTATTTTCATTACTAACATCCATGGGCTCAAAGCGAGATCACACCATCTTGTAGAGGAGGTGGTGAAAGATACTCCATGGCCTAAAGAGGCAGCAATATAAGTAGCTAAAATAGTCCAGACCAGATGAGAAAATGTAGAAGCAGCAGTCAGTGAATTGCCTGGACCCAAGCAGTTTTGCCACACTTAGTGGCTTAGTCCCCTGGTATCTGCTTGCTCTTGTGATGGTTTCTGCTGTTTGCTGGCAAAATCTGACTGATCCCTTCAGAGCTCATGGGAGGATTACGTTTTGGCTTTCTGAGGCGGAATTCTCCATATATTATGAGAAGGTTTAGAGTCACGGGGCTAAGAGGCGCAGTGCTTTAGAGAAACTGATAGCTGAAAATGAAGGAATTAGTCATGAGTCAGGTTTTTGCTCTGAGCTGCAGGCTCATGGCTTTTCTCATTTCAATGAGAAGCAATTGGTCCCCTTGCTGTTCCCATCTAGGCTTGTCTTTGCTGCTGAAATCCTGTTTATGCCTTTGCATTTGACCAACTGGGGAAGCAGTGTTGAACCCAGCCTGCGGCAGGGCTGAGTGCCTAATTGCTTTACCGGAGAAGTCAGTCCTGCATCCCTGGGACCTGGGTCTGACCCCTGCAGGCTGACGTGGAAGGACTGGGCTTGCCTGTGGCTGAAGGGTTGAGGTCAGTATCACTTAATCAAATGAAATCCTCAAAAGTTGAATTATGCATGCAAAGTCATCATCTTTTAGTTGTTCTCTGGAGAGCCAGAAAGATTCTTGGTAGCAAAAGTGTCTGAAAGGCATCTCTTGGAGACAGGAAGAAAGATTTTTGCCAGTGGAAGCGCCAGGAGCTTTCTAAAACAAACACAAACCCTGCTCCTCACAGCCCTCAGCTCTGGGGATAAAAAGAAAAGAATGTGTTGTGAGAACTAATTAATTGGGAGGATCTGCTGCAAAATTTGTGAAAAGCTCTGCCTTTCATGTTGAAAAGTAAACACTGAGCTCAATCAGCAGCCTTTCAGCAGGACGCATTGCCTCACAGAGAAGGTGTTGAAAATCAGAGCTGCTGAAATTAATGGAACCACATTTCAGCACAACCATGTAAAGACAGTTCTAAACAACAAAGTGCTGCAACTTAAAGCCAGTCCTGCTTCCTAAGCGGTTACTGAAATGTGATGCCTTACCTCCATGTTTATTCTGCCTATGCAGATACCGGGAACAAACCTGATCTAGATATATATATTCTTTATTTGCGTACGCAAAGTCTGTGCTTCAATGTAGGCGTTCTGTAGGACCTGCTAGTTGTAATTCCTCAGAGAGAGTTTTAAAATGCTGATGCAAAAAAGAAGGGAGATGCCCTCATTTAGGGTAAGATGGCATATTTAAGTGTTTAAATAGTTTGGGAATAGGTCACATCTATTAAAGGTTTCTGCAAAGTTGATTTGACACTTGAAAATCTCAGTGCTGGTGTCTCCTGTCCTCGAGTATATTTAAGAAACCTGCAGAGTTGAGAGAAGTAGCATCTTGGTTTACCATGAATGGACAGGTCTGTTAATAAGTGGTCTTATAGAATAAGGATATCTTGGCTATTCTGTATGGTAAATGTTGTCTTTACTTCATTCAGCAGATCTTAAGTCATCACAAAACTTTTGAAGTGGAGTCAAAAACAAAAGCTTCATGAGACACCTCAGCATTGTCTGACATTGTTGCTTGCCTGGATGGTTGTTCTGTTTTCCAACATCTTATAGAGTAAAACAAGCTTCTCATGAAGTCACGTGACACGTCAGTGACAACTACTTTCTATAGCGCTCATTTATTTTTATATTATATGTATGCAAATTGCATGCATATCATGTCTGGCCTCCTTTGCTGCCAGCTGAAGCTTGCTGTTTCACCAAGAATTGGGATTAATCTGTGGCTTTAGTATTTTATGCCATTTTTGCAATAACATTAACCATAGCTTAGAAATCTTTTGTGCTATTACTTTTTCTTTGGGTGGTAATGATGATTATTTGTCATGGTGCCAAATGTGCCCTTAAGTTTTCACTATTTTTTTCTGTATGATTTCCAGTTCAGCTTATTGTGTCCATATAGCTGATCCTACCCTATGATTAGCCTAGTGAAGCTGTAGTGGGAGAGGGAAGAAGCTGGCTTTCTTTTTGGACATGAGAAAGAACAGTGAGGCCAATTATGGAGATGCTCTATTTCCAGTGTTTCCATTTCCTCCCAAGACAGGAGAACAAAGCTTCGAATTGTTTATTTGGTCAAATATTCTTTTCATAGTTTGTTGTTGTTCTGAAGAATACTTTGTTATCCCAGATTTCTGGCAGAGAAAGTTCTTCCAAAATGGTGCCAGATACTCCTGTCCCGATTCCAGCTGGTTTCCTCTTCACCCTGAGGTTATGCAGTGGATTGGATGGGACAGAGCCAAAGAGTGTCTTAGGGGCTCAGCTTGCATTCTCTGTTCTGGTCCTCTGACCTTCTGGAGCTGGCGTGGAGCCTGCAGATCCTTCTGCCCATCAGCTGTCTTTCCTGTCACTATGCCAGACATTTTATTTTCCATCCTCAGATCCCTGCACCTGATGCATAAATGCTGTTTTCGATGTGGCTCTTCTGCCAGGGTCCAGAAAATAGTGCTACAGCAGAACTTTCAGAAGACATCTCTGCAGTGTTACTGGCAGGAGATTTTCATCTCAGGATGCTTTTCAGCACTTGCCTTCTTACAAAGACCAACTCTACTTGCTCCCTCTACTTAAGGAGCAGTTCCCAGTTCAGAATCCAGTTCTCTGTAACACTTGTGGAAGCAAAGTAATGATGTGCCACCAAAACGCACTTTGAGCCTAGTGCAACAGAGTTATTTATTTGTCTTTCCTAACCATAGTGACTCAAATGGTGCCACTGCCACATTTCATCACAAATTCTCTGACATTTCTTTCCCGATATTGCTCACCTTCAAGCTGGAGAGAAGTGGTGTGAAGAGGAAGCGTATATATGGACTTGGGAGGAGGCTGAAGGGAGCACTGCCAGGAGAAATATGGAGAAGTTGCTCTGTGGTGGTGATACTGCTCAGCTCAGTGGCAGAAGTTTAGTCCTGTGTTTTTCTAAGACTTTTTTTTTGCCAACTCAGTATTGAAGCTCTTCTGCTTTTCTTTTGAATAAGAATAATGGATTTGAAATTAAATAGTTTAGTGGATAAAAGTAGCTGAAACACAATATAATCCATAAAGAATACAGAAAGGTGAAAGTTGGTAAGCTATGCTTCACATCTTGCCCAGAATCTCTGTTTGCCACCAGGAAAACAAATATGTTAAAATTGGTGCTTATGTAACTGGACTAGGCTTTGCTTTTAATGGATATTGATGGCAGAACATTTCCTGTGCTTAATATCAGCAAGCAATTCCTCTGGCTTTCACTCAGCAGTCATATATGGTTTTGAAATGATGTTTGGAGAAACAGATCCAATCCTGCCTTCTTCAAAGCTGTCTGCTTTGATTCTCCTGCTGAGCTTTTTTTAATTCTTAAGGTGTGATGCTCATTTTTTTCCCCTCTATACCTGAGATAGCCTGTTCTCCCACTACTTCTACATCTGCTATTAATCATTTGTTTAGTTTTTCCAGAACTCTTACTTGGATTTCAAATACTAAAAGCTACAGCAGAAAAATAGAGATTATATTTTTAGGTTTCTGGTCTTCCAAGCTATTGGATACCTGGAAGAGGAAAGAGAATATGTGTGTCTTCTCTGATAAACACTATCTGGCATAATTTGCTTACCTGAATGATACAACTGAAGCCTCCAAACTTTTCTTAACTCTTAGGAAACTGAGAGAGCTGGAGCAATTGGGTTCTGCTTTACAGTAGACCCTGAAAACTCTTGATTTTAGGGCAGCCTCTGAAATCAGAAGAATGACCAAACCATGTAGATGGGGTTGAGGGTGCAGTTTGTGGTGGGATTGCTTTGTGGGATTTAATTATTGAGGTTGCTTTGTGGGATTTAATTATTGAGGTTTTTTATTTATTTTTAAGGTGTTTTTCTTCAGCTGCTCTTTTACCTGCAATTCAAAGTTAACACAAACGCAGCCCAGCAGAGCCATTGTAGGGTAAAAAAAACCCAACACATTGCGCTTTATCAGTGACTGAACAAATGTAGCTTATTTTTGTGAAGTAAACCACTTCAAGGTCTATGAAGTCTGAATCATGGGATTCTCCTTTTCCTTCCTTCCTTCCTTCCTTCCTTCCTTCCTTCCTTCCTTCCTTCCTTCCTTCCTTCCTTCCTTCCTTCCTTCCTTCCTTCCTTCCTTCCTTCCTTCCTTCCTTCCTTCCTTCCTTCCTTCCTTCCTTCCTTCCTTCCTTCCTTCCTTCCTTCCTTCCTTCCTTCCTTCCTTCCTTCCTTCCTTCCTTCCTTCCTTCCTTCCTTCCTTCCTTCCTTCCTTCCTTCCTTCCTTCCTTCCTTCCTTCCTTCCTTCCTTCCTTCCTTCCTTCCTTCCTTCCTTCCTTCCTTCCTTCCTTCCTTCCTTCCTTCCTTCCTTCCTTCCTTCCTTCCTTCCTTCCTTCCTTCCTTCCTTCCTTCCTTCCTTCCTTCCTTCCTTCCTTCCTTCCTTCCTTCCTTCCTTCCTTCCTTCCTTCCTTCCTTCCTTCCTTCCTTCCTTCCTTCCTTCCTTCCTTCCTTCCTTCCTTCCTTCCTTCCTTCCTTCCTTCCTTCCTTCCTTCCTTCCTTCCTTCCTTCCTTCCTTCCTTCCTTCCTTCCTTCCTTCCTTCCTTCCTTCCTTCCTTCCTTCCTTCCTTCCTTCCTTCCTTCCTTCCTTCCTTCCTTTTTAACTTGCTTTACTCTTTTTTTCATAGCTCTGTCAAAGTCACTCTCTGTTTCCATCTTTGAAAGGGATGTGATTAGTTCCCAGGACTGTGTTGTGTGAGGGAAATGATGGTTTTAAGTGGCAGCAGAGTGAACATCCTGATGTTAACACTGTCATAGGTCATTTACTTTTTGCTCATTTTAGGTGCTTAAGTGACCCAGCTGTTATTCTACTTCTGAGTAGATCCCGAGTTAACCCTTTTAGACCCCCAACACAGTGGCTAGTTTAAGAATTCCTTTAACAGTAGACACAAAAACAGAGACGGGCAAGGCACATGGTCTGTAGGAGATTTATTAGATGTGCACTTGCACTACAGTACAGTGTGGTATAGGCACGTTTGAACCAGATACAAGTAGGCTAAATCAAGAACAACAGTTGCAGCACAGAAATATAATTCACAAATCCTGCCCAGAACGGAGGGTAAATCAGCTCATCCTGAATTCCCTTTTTCTCCAGCTATGCTATAGCTTGCTCCAAGCTAGGTATTTTAAAGCTCTCACACGTACACATGCACTGCAGTGCTATTGCTGTTAGAACTGCAGTGCTGCTCTTGCAGGGACCTATTATCTGAGCCATCGTGCTACGCTAATGTTGCAGCTTGAAACTCTGTCAAAGTAAGGCATCCTAATAACTTAACTGCTGGGTTTTAACTGCTTATATAAGCTGATGAGGCTTGCGTAGCTGTGAGCAAATCTGCCAGCACAATCAGTATGGATGGAACTGAGAAACTCATTGCCTGCTTCTTTCCTCAGCCTTGCTGTTGTATTTCTATCACTTTTGCTCATGACTTTTGGACTTCACCTCAGATTACTTGTTAAGCATGGGAAAAAATGAAAAAGCCCTCACTTGTTTAATATCTGCAAGCAGTTTTTTAGTTTTTACTCAACAGTAGCACACATATTCATATAATTTGTCTTGAGACTAGACCAAAATGTGGCCTTGCGGTTGATGAAGGAAAATGAAAGGGGAAACGTCCAAACTAAAGCCTGTTTAAGCACAGAGCTATTTTACAGAAGATGGCCATAAGGTCTTTGTGTGTCACCTCCTAATTCTGAGTTGCAGAGAATTACATTCTTCAGAAAAGGCCATATTCAGAAACAAATCCCAGAACAAAACACTCTCTTTTATTGGTGCAAACAGCCCTTCAGGGGAAGAGAACAGCAGTCAGACAAGAAGAAATTAGAGATAAATGTGACCATATCAATGTCTTTTTACCTTCTGTTTTATCATACTTATAAAAAATAAGTTGCCAAGGGCTGGCAGCCTAACATGTGTGGTCTCCTTAAAACAACAGACTTGTAACTTGACTGGTGCGTGGTACAAAAAGCTGCTGTATAAAAACCACCAAGTGCCAAATCATTTCCAAAATGCTCTTCTCCTGCTGAGCTCTTCTTGCTTGAGGAGAGGATTCCTAAGAGACCCCAGCGTGATCTCTAATTTCAACCAACAAATAAGGAAGCACCATTTCACTTGCACGCTGCTGCTCACCTTGCTGTCTGTAACTTTTGCCTGTCTGGTTTGCATGTAACTGTAGCACGGGTTGAAGGGCTTGTCAGAGTCTTGCAAGTTTGTCTCTGTACTTCTCATCATCTGTTACTTTTCCTAGGCCTGCTGAAGATGGCCTTCAGTTCCTTCAGTTCTAGGACTTGGCTGTAGTGTTCTAGGTCAGAACAAGTTGCAGCTGTCCCTTCCTTTTCTTTGAATAATCATTTATTTCTGTTTAAAGCACATGTAAGTTTGACACAGGAGTGCATTATACCCATGTTGTCACAAATGGCTGTGGCATCATGTGGTCTGTGGCACTTAAATGACTCTCATCACTTCTTGATGTGTTTTGACATATTGCTTGGGCCGTTTTACTTTCTGTGGGCATCTTCTTACAAAGCTTTTAGTAGCAGGCGTTTTGCATTTGTTTTTCTTGACATCACACAGAAATAGTCATGGAACTGAAGCCCCTGTCTCAGTGCTGAGGCCATGATTGCCTAGTGCTGGTCATACAGAGTTAGAGCATTGACACATCTCATGCCTGTCAGTCTGAGAGACAGGGACAGAATCTGCAGGTAGGAACGTCACTGCCATGCCTGATGTTCTGAGGGAGCAGACAGTAGTGCTGCATTCAGAGCCTTATGATGAATCTCCTCACTGACTGCTTTGCAAGGTTTTTTTGTCCTATGCTGTGAAAGCAAAATGTAAAGATTCATCTTCTACAGGTGTAAAAAGCAAGCATCTTTAATGCTTATTCTTCTCTGCACTGCAGCAGTTTCATGTATGATATAATCCTCGTGTATTGTCAGTGGACCAGATACGTTCAGCCTTGCACAAAGTCGTGAGCCCACATTTTGTTCGGTGTTGAGGTGGAGATGCATTCCTGCTGGAAGGAATTGAAATGTTTGAGTAATACCAAACGGAAAACCCTGTGCAGCACCCTTGAGCCTTAGTCATAAGAAGTACCACTTGCGTTTGCCTGTGAAAACAGAAACGTGAACAATTAATGCTCGCAATAGATTCACCTTCTTGCTACCTACTCACAGCAAAGCAAACACCTCCCTCTTCCAGAGCTTCAGTTCTTCCACAGAAACTGATGATGTGTAAACCCAAGGAATCTATAGGTACAACTACATTGTTTTTAAATCCTAGAATATAATACTGTGAGTTTCTTCAGAATAGCAATGCGTAACTGAGAAGGAAAAGATAAAATCCCTTGTGAACTAGAACTGCAATGGACCTAAGTCAGGGCTTGTCTGTGGAAGGATTCTTTTCAATAGATGTGTATTAATTTGTGCAGTGAGCCACTGAGTTACCACTTTTGCTTGCTCTGTAAAAACAAAGGAATCTCCATGCTGAATATTAGCAAGATGGCTCTACCACTAGTGAATGAGCCTAGTTATTTGTCTGATGCATAAAAACAGTGTATAGGCAAATGCATCACATGTATGAGAAGCATCTCACATGTATGAGAACATGATTTATTTATTTATTTATTTTAATAAGGGCTATTTTTACTGTGTCGTTCCCTATTTCTCTACAGAGGGATGGATACTGGTAGTGAAGGAGAAACTATAAACTGGGCTTTACCAAGTAAAATTTCCATTAGGTGTGTATCCTTCTATCCATGTAGTGCTTGCTTCATGTGCATGCTGTGAGCGGGCCCCTGTTGGATGGCCATAGGAAGCTGTCCTTCTCAAGTGCCAGGCTTAGCTACAGGTGCTTGACCTGAAGGCAGCTGACGTGTCACTTGGGTAACACTGTGCTGGGGAGGGAATGAGTGATCTTGGTCTGGTGTCTGGGGAAGTCGCTCTGGATATAAACTGCCTGGAGGTTAACTTGGAAGTCAGCATGTCTGTCGCAACTTGAGTTTGTGCTTGATATCAAGGTGTTTTTTATCTGTGTTTTGACCGAGCACTGCAGTGCCTGTGGGTTTGCTCTAACTTACAGTGAAGTTAGGTGCATGTTTCTGAGCATCGTGGTCCTGATAAACTTCAGCAGCAGTTGTTGGGGTTGCCTGGAGGCCATGCCAACTCGCTTCTTGAGAGGTGGGTGTGAGTGCAGCTCAGCAAGGAAGCGGGTGCTGCATATCATGGGGCTGCTTCCTACTTTGGGAGGTGACATAAAATGCCCTGTAGTCACATTGTCTTATATTCCACTTACTAAATTTAGTCTGCTACAATACATTGCAGAATGCTTAGACTGTTCTTGTAGTTATTGCTATTTTTTCATGCCTTTCTTTGGAAAAGAGTTGACAGTAACTCTGTTTCTTATGTTTTAAAATTGCAAATGTTTTCCTCTAATGACAGAATAACTTCTGTTAACAAAAATGCGTAAGTGCTAGAGAGATATTTCTGTACTTGTATTTTGTACAATAATCCTGGATACTAGGTATCATGAAAGCAAAGGAAGACTTTTTATTTCTTTCCATTTTACCACTTCTTATGGGAGATACAGCCTTAATCCTTTGCACATTACATTGTGACTGATCAGGTTTAAAGTGTTTTCTGGTAGTCAGAAGAGGTTGCTGAGACGCTGCATTTTATTGTTGGTTCTGCCCTGGTTGTGTTTGAAGTTCTATGACTCGCTCCTAGCAAATTGCTAGTCTTTTGCCAGTTGTAACTGTATCTATAACCATCTGTAGAGTAGCACTAATTGGAAGTTAAGAGAATATTTTTTGAGATGTTGGGAGTACTGCTAAGAGCACAGAGCTTATACAATACTTATAGAGCTATGCTAAAATACTTTGATGTATCCTTAATATGCAGATTTGTCTGCTGAATACCTTAGTTCAAGATACTTGATCTGTCTTTAAAGCCAGCTTCCTTCTGTGTATGTGTGTCTGGAAGAGTAGGAGTAGGTGTACAGAGAAAGAAAAGATAAAGCCTTTTAAAGATTTCAGTGATTCTTCTCCAGGGCACAATGGGTTAGAAACAGACAGATCGCAACCTGAAACTAGGCAGCAGCAGTGTTTGTAGATTCCTTGTTTCCAAGGGATTTTACTTTACCTTCAGACTCATTGCAAGATGTGATTTGTCATAACCTATCTTCAGCTGTTTAAAAATTATCTGCCTGGGCTAAGACAATTGGTTGGTCTCCTCCCGTAGTCCCAGTGTGAGATAAATTTGCTTTTGACACCCGTGTTTAGGCAAGTTGAACTGCCTCCATTGACTGTTGAAGAAGTCTTGAGGGTGCCTATAGCTAAGTCACTTGTCTCATAGGTGGTTTAAGTGCACTGAATCTCATCCAAAGCTGCTTATTTCTTAGCATTCATTCTTCTCATCTGAAGAACAGAGTACTCAGTGATAAGGAGTGAACTAAAGCTCCACTGCCCCAGAATTCCATTCAAGATACTGCAGCTTGTTTTTAACTAGGAGTACATTCCTCCAGCTGAAGCAAGCTGTGGATCGCAGCTGTCACTGAAGTTATGTTGAGAAAAGCCTGGTAGTCATTGTGAGAAGAGAGAAGGCTACAACCCCTTCTTGACTTTGTGACCTAAGCTGACAGACTTGTAGGTTTTTATAAGTAATAAACCAATAACAGAAAGAATCAAAAATGCTTGAACTCTTGGTTAGCCCTGAGGCTGACCAGGCATTTGGACTTGGTGAAAATAGGTCCCTTCCAAATGAATTCTTCTGTTCTGAGCAGAAAACATCTGCCATCCCCAACCCTCTCAAAAAAAAAAAAAAAAAAAAAAAAAAAAAAAGTGTATGGGAAGAAAAAGGGATTGAAATGAAACTGGCTTCCTTTGGCCAGAGGATAACCATTAGTTCCCTTTAATGAATGCATTTAGCTCTGCATCTGTTCCTTCTATGTAGTAGTTTTTTTAATAAGCGCTTCATTATTTTTGGTCTTCACAGGGTTCAGCTTCTGTGCCAGTGAATCCCAAATCTGCACATTCCCTCCCAGCCAGTGGCCCGCGGCCACATTGCTGGCCCTCCTGCACGGTTCATTAATGAGCAGGCAGAAAGTGGCCTTGGTGCATTCTCTGCACATTCTCTTGCAGAAATCTAGCAGCTGGCCTCATTGTGCCCAAGCCTTTCAGAACATTTTCCACAGGCAGATGTGGTATCGCACACCTTTTATTTTTGCCACAAAGATTCTTTGCCTTTTAGCTTTTAGGGCCATGTGACTCAGGGCTGATGAGAGCCATTTTTGTGACTTGTCATTCTGTATCTGTCAGCTGCCCCTTCTGGTTCCTGCCTGGCTCCCCATATATCTGTGTGTGGCCTTTTGCATTGTGCTTTTCATAAATCCTAGTTGCTCTGCGTCTATGTTCTATTGTCAGCTTTCCCTCTCAACCCGTCGTACTTAACATGAAGTTTGCAGGAGCCATATGCAGAGATCTGTTAGTTGGCCTTTTTGCATGCTTGGAGAATGCTAGGAGAGAACTGTAAAAGATTCAGTGTTTCTGAATCTGGCAGATATTCTTGTTGGTGGTTTTCCTAGCTTGTAAATTTTTTTAAAGGATGTTCAGGACTGTTTATTAATTTAAGAGACTAGTATCTGTTCCTTTAAATGTTTCTTATGCCATTAATACCTCGTGGAGCATTTTGTAATTGAAGGTCGTCAGAATCTTTGATTTCCTTTCTTTTGTCCTGATGGAATAAGATGAAAAAAACAACTCCACAACCATTCAGATTTAGTGAGTCCCCATACCAGCAAATCAGCACATTGCATTTAGTCATTGTACTAATTGCTGATGGCCTCATCACAAAAGGCTCACTGTAGTCATCTTGTTAATGTCAGAGCATGTTACATTCCCTTTTCATTAAATTTGGAAGTTTTCCCACTCTCAGTGGGCTAATTCTGCAGGATCCAGCTTTAGCAACTGTGCAGAAGAATGCCTTTCCTTACATGCAGGTGGTTTTGTTCTTAACAGTTTCCCTGAATAATTTTTATGTGATGGGTTTTAGTCTCTTTGTTAGCGATGTCTTTTGCTGCTTGTTAATATCTACATAAAAATTCTTACCCTGTGCCTTAATCAAAAATAAAAATGTTAACGTTCTATTCAGTGGTCTTTACATGTGGTCTGTTGCATGCTTTGTTGTACAGCACAGCATGTGCATTTGTGCTGTATGTTTGGCTGTTGGTATCACACACTATTGAGGAAATCTGTAGCCTTCTAGGATGAGAACCAGCACTGCTGGGTGAGGTGAGCTGTATCGAGCTTACTGTGGCATTCTAGCAGTGTTTTGCAGTAGTCCATTTCCTCAAAGAGCATCAAGAAAATAAAAGCTCTCCTTTAACTCTATCTGATTTTAGTAACCTTTACAGTTAGTTACAGAACTTCTGATAGAATGATATGTAGAGATATAGGATGAGAATGGAGTTTGGAGGAGAATACAGAGCAATTGGTTTGCCAATTTTGAAAAGTAAAAGGATTCCGGAAATATAACTGAGATGGAATTTTGTGCATTTTGGCTTTTTGTTTCTAATTATTTGTACTCCGGAGTGGTGCTTCATGCTGTTATTACCTGCTGCGTATCAGAAATAGTGGTGTCATGAGAAACATCACTCTCTTACAGCATGGATTCCTTTTTCCTTACAGAAATTCACAAACAGTTCTGTGATGGCCAAATAAGGAAAATGAAGTTGGGAAGAAATACCCCTTGTTGAGAATAAGAGGGGGTTTTATGTGTTTGTTTTTTTTTCTTCTTATGCTAGCTATGTATGGGACAGAATTTACATGTTGTGCTTTAAGAAAGTGTACTGTGGTTTTGGTCTTTATTCAGTGTTTTGTTTCCTCTCTTGCAGGTGGCTGTTGCTTCTCTTGGGGGTGGAATGAACACGGGATGTGTGGTGATGGCACAGAAGCAAATGTTCATGTACCAAAGCCAGTGAAAGCTCTTGGTTATGCAAAACAGATCTTAATTGGATGTGGGGCAGGACACTCCTTGGCTCTTTGTCAAAACTCCACGTTAGACTCAGGACACCAGAAATCATAGCAACATGGATGTGGATGGACTTCACTGGATTGCACTGTTAGGAAGTTCTGCCAGAGGATTGCCTAAGATTAACACAGCAGCTGGAAAGTGCAGAAGTTTGTTCCCAAACTAAAAGGACTGAGCATGCTTAGACAAGTATGGGAAAAATAAAAATTGGACAGTTATTTTAAAAAGTTATATCATGGGTTCTTTGCACTGGAATCAACTTTCATACCCACAGGTAGAATGACATTTTGCCTTGATGCAATATCACTGAAGAAAGAATGACTTTTCCCTGTCTTTTTAAGGAGTCTCTGAGGAGGAAACTGCCTGTCTAACCGCTTATCATTAGTGTAAAAATTCAGCCTGAGGAAACAATATGAGAAGGTGGAAACGTGGGGCCGGCTCTGGTCTTTTATTATTGTATCCATATGTCACTATGAGCATGTTTTGTACCTGCCTGCTTGTGAGCTCCCAGCATCTTGAAAAATCCAGTTGAAAAGAGAAATGCCAGATAACATAGAGACACGTGCACGTTTTAAACAGAGGAACAGGATTTTAAAAAAAGTAACTTAGAAGACTGGCAGAAAGAGAAAATGAGGCCCTTCTGAAATAAACTACATGTTGATTAAACTGAGAAGAATAGCGTTTCTGAGGAATTATCTTCTGTGCCAGACATCCATTCAAAATATATTCACAGGGCTGCAGATCCACATGAATTATTATTAACTTGAAAACCAAGCCTAAAGTTTTTGATAGGAAAGAAAATCTTCAGAGAGCCCTTGGAAGCAAGAGAAGTGGTCTTGTCAAAGAGTGTAAGTCAGTTGTAGCTGTTGAGGACAGTTTGATCCAACATAGCTCATGTATTTGTAGCTGCAGCTGAATAGGAAGACTTCCAAATAAACAGAAACTTTTTACAAGTTCTCGAGCTTAAAAGGCAGACCAGAATGTTCCCAGTAGTGTCAGCTCTCACATCATCTTGGCAGCCCACCTGAAGTACTGATCAGAGCATGCCCACAGTAATAGCTCCAGGTGAGTGCTGGGTAGAGAAACATATGCCTTACACTGATTATGGTGGGAGAAAAGTGTAAGTTGTCTTTGGATACTATTAACTTCCTATGGTAAGCAGAATTTTGGAAGCTATTTATAGAACTCTTTCACACAAATACAGTGGATGCCATTAAGCGAGATGTTTAACCACCCACAGTAGTTAAATTTGCTGTGGTATTTGATGTATTTCAAGCTGTAAATATAGGGAGTACTACTGTGTGGTAAACACACCTTTTAATGAGAACTACTGTTACTGAACAGTGGTATAATTTTTAAATGAGGGCTTACCAGGGAGGAAGTTGTACAGTACTGCAAAATACTAAGAGAAGGGCTGTTAGGAAATAGGATGGCTAAACTCTAATGACTGTCAGCTAATTCATGGGGGGAGGGAGATAAGGTGGTGGTATATGGGCTGTGAGTCTTTTTCTCCTGGCTCTTTCAGTGGTTACAGTTCGTGGCCTCATTTTCATATGTTTTCTCTTTCTATTCTATGGAGAAGTAATTTGTACCATGGAGCTTATTATAACTGCATTGCAGATACTAAAAGAAACTGTGCAAAATTGAATCTTCCATCATTTTCTCTTTTCTGTCGGTTGTGGTTCTTCACAGTAATACCCTGTTCTGGACTGCTACTTCTGACACTTTTTACTTCTCTGACCGAACTGCTATTTATTGACTCCTCAGTACTATTTTCTACCTAAAACAGCCTCTCTGAGACATGCACTGAACAGTTGCTCATGTTTTTTGGGCAGTTTTATCTGGAGTTCCTTCTTTTGTTTTCCTCAGATCTGTGTACTGAACAAACACTATCTTGTTTCAGTGGGAAGTACGCTCAGAATAATTTTGTTAATGACAGCTAGTATGTGACCCATAGGCCCTAGGTTTTGCTGTATTCGGCATGTTTTGGTTGAGTAAGCTGTTGGTGCAGTCCCTTTCAGAGGAATCTAACAAATGATGTAACAAATAAATGGGACTTGGTTATTTGAATTGTTGGTCATTCTTTCATGTCTGCTATACAAGCTTGCCCTTGGAAATACGAAGGAATGCTGGGAAGTAATATCTTGTCTGGAGAACTCGATGTACTGCATACACCCTTGCAGTTGGTCAGGATCTCTAGGTGCTGCTGTAGTATGAAGAATGAATGACAATTCATTGTAGACTGTATGCAATTGAATATGGCAAAAGAAAAAAAAGTTATTCATTCAGAAATGAAAGCTATGTTTTATATATCAGCATGCTCTGTTTGCTGATACTGTAAAATGTTTTATTCTGCAAAGTCTTTCTGCCCTAAGGAAGGGAGCACACAGTGGAAGGCTCTCAATCAAGCCAAGAAGTGCTCTTTGTTGCCGATGCTCAATAAGTATTGTCAGTTGGTGTCCCAGAGAAGGTCAGTCATTGCAAAGCAAAATGTAGAGCCAGCATGCTACACTGATGTTTCTGCAGTGCAAAGAGGATGTGTTTATGCAGGTCTTTTATGCTACACAAAGAAAGCCTTTTACTTAAGCAAGATATGTTCAGATGCAAATAAATTAACAAGGTTTGTAATATTTCTGTAACGCTGGAGGAAGGTAAGCAAGTGTCTGTTTAGTTATTCTCTCTTCCCTTCTCATTTTCTGAAAATAAGCAACCTGCCAATGAGGTGTGTGTGTGAGGAGGTGGATGAAGTGAAGTTCTGAACTGTTAACCCTCAGACCAGAGAGATCTTAAGCTTTTAGGCAAAAGAGGAGAAGGAAGCTGCTGTACATACTTGTCTTGTTTGAAGCCATAAAGCACCTTCAGTTGCTACACAACCAATCTCTGTTTGAACCTGTACAAGACACCTCTGCACCATTTTAAAGAATGCTGTGAGTAGGAAAACATGCCCGGTTCAGAAGTTTCTTTTTCTTGGAGGATTTGTTTAGGCCACTTAGCAATCACTGGTGTTATTTGACTTTGTGTAGTTCTTTGAGCTTATGCTTTCCTGCTTGGAATGTGCTTTCATTTTGTTTTACATGACATCTTGGAGACATAAGACTTAAAGTCAGGGATGGAAAACAGACAAAGGAGGTAAGTTTTGGATGTACAGGAGAAGGGAAGCTGTGGACAAACATTGAAATGAGGGGCATTAGAAAAAACCTAGCATAGTCATCTAAAGCAGATAAGAGGAGGGTGGGAATTTAAAATGAAGGCCTTGTACAGTATTCCAGTTTGCTGGCATGATGCAAGTGGGCTGAGGGACAATCACAAGCTGTTCTGTTTCCTGGATGTTATAGCTCTCCCTCTTATTGTTTGTTAAGAACATGAATTATATACTTGCAGTGAGTTTTTGTTCTCATACATCTTGACATTTCCAGTTCTCTTCAGTTGAAACAGCATCATGTGTTCTCATCTTCCAGCCTTGGAAATCTTTAATTGAGTCCTGTGAGGACTCTAATCCTTTCTACTTTTCCACTAAAACCCACAAATTCTGGGTGAAAGTTTTACCTGACTTTTGCAAGACTGGAGTCAATTTCATCGTCAAGATGGCAGATCTTTCTCACTAAAACCATGGTTATGATTTCACTAAATAGCCCCCTCTGTTCTCTTAGCAGTTTTGGTAATTTTTGTGGCTTTTTTGATAAGCCTTATACATTTTCTCGTAGCTAGATGCTTTCTTTAAAAAGGCTCTAAATTTTTTTCACCAGTTTTTAGTCATGCTTTTATTATTTACTATCAGCTTATAGTTTAGAGCAGCTGAAAAGGGAAGAAAAATACTTAAGAAGAAAATGTACGACTTGCTTCCCAAAGGCTGGAAATGGGAGATAATCATCTGGTGTGGTTTAAGAATATGTACAGTAAAGAATGGGCTTTTGCCAAACTGATAGAAAACAATGGCTGACTCAGAAAAATAGCTGGAGATTGGAACTTCAGACATATCAAACTCTAAATTTATTTCCAAAAATAACCTTGGAAGAACATGCTTTCTTCTTTTTCTGATAGCTTTTGTGTTTTTCTTAATTCCTGATAAAGGCTGACATCTATGTTAGAAAGAACGGTTTCGTAGTCCTAAATTGAAATGGTTAGATAGCATGGAAGTGGCCTAAAAATTTAACAGTGAAGGGAGGTGTTTTCCATTTGCACCTTTGAATTTGATGGAAGAAACTGGGTGTGTAAAGCTGCTTTTGTTATTTTGTAACCCTGCTAGTCAGCTGTTGAATGAACCAAGGGACATTTGCAGCTCTTCGCTAATTTTGTTCACAGATTCATCTTTCAGTTATTTCTACATTCCCTCATTTTTAACACAGAGGCAATTTTTACTCATTTCTGTCTCTATGGAACACTGAAAGACAATATGCAGTGGAGTAGTCAGCAATGAAGATGGTTTTTGAGTACTGGAATTGTGGCCTGGATGAACTTTGTGCTATGTTTTGGGAGAGGGGGGAATCATATGCAGAGTTATGAAGAAGACATTATTCAGTTTAGTTGGCATCAAGAGCAACAAAGTAATTCCTGAATACGAGCTGGCCATGGGGATGAACGTTTATTTTTTGAAACTTCTTCAGGCATTTTTGGTTTGTGACATGTCGGATTTTATTCACTTCCAGGCAAGCCTTTGCAGGTTGGACAAGTCCTAAGTTCAGTTCCTGTGTTTGTGAGCCTCTCAATTAATTTTCCTCTTTCTGCTCTATTTCTAGACTGCTTTGTCTATAGACCAACTTGTTACTCATACACGATACAATCAGTATGACGACAGTTCCCTGATCATTATCATTTAAGTGCATGTGAACACTTTGCTAAAAGACTGGTTTTACACTTATTATTATTATTATTATTTGAAAGTAGAATTAAGAATTGGGAGATTTTTTATGTTTTGGAATGTTTTTATTTTTCTTTTGCTTCAAAAGACAAATGAGTTTCGCTTATGTTTTGTTTGTACTGATTTGAATGCATGAAGACATGTGTTACTTAAATTAGGGCAGCAGAGGAGTTGCCAATCAGTAATGAAGATGCTCTGTCATTTTAACTGTGTGGGTGCTTAATCACTTTCCATAATAATACTCTGCTTTAAAGTACTAAAGAAAAGGAATTCCTATAAGAGCACTGTGTTCTTCTACAGACCAGGAAACATGGTGTCTCTTGCATAATGTAGTTGCTGCTCTCCTCTGATGCCTTAATTCTGAGTGCTTAATTATGAAAAACTATTTCTACTGAAATTGCACTTTTCATCTTTTGACCTCAGAACACTTTAAAAAGAGGGTAATATGGCAGAAACAGGCGATGAGGCACAAAAAATTGACAGGTCCCAGCCAAGGTAACTCAGCATGTCTACAGCAGAACCAAGAATAAAATTCCAGTCTTGTGAAGCCCAGGCCGGGACTCTGCTTCAGGCCAGTGGTCCTTGAAGTTTGTAGGTAAGCTTCATGCTCCTACTTCCCTCTCACCTTGCTTTCTTCATCCTCTCCACCAACCCCATGGCTGGTTCCTCACCTACTCCAATCCTGCTGCATGCTCACCTCACTCTTTAGACCAGTCTCATGTCCTTCTGTTCTCCCACTTTCCTGCACCACTATCTTCCCACCGTCCTTCCCCCTTCCTCTTTCCATGGCTGTTGGTGTCACACTGCCACAGACTGAGCTGCATACTTGCAGACATGTGTGACCTCAATGGTAAGTATATCAAAATGACAGCAACACTCAACCTGAGGCTGACTGACAAACCCCAGGGCGAGCAGTAGAGAAGCCAGTGAAAGGCTTGGAGCTCATGCTCTTTGTATGGAGATGTTTGGGCCTATATACTTGCATATAGTTTAGTGAGTGATGGGGGCTGGAAACCTGGCTTTGTTAGCCAGGGCCAGGAAACTCATCTTTCTGTGTTTTATGTGATAAGCAAAGAAAGTCAAGAGATGCAGTTCCTGGATGTACTTTGTAATTTGTGGCTGAATTTGAATTTAAATATTGCTCTTGACCACAAGCAAGCATTCATATTCCCATGAGAGGGAAATGGTGCACCTGCAGTATTAGATGAGTGCAGAGGCTTTGGGGCTTCTGAACAGACAGATGTTTTATGCCCAAACTCAAATAGATGAGCAACTTCAAGATAACCTACATAACTGAAGCACATTTTCATGAAGTGAAATTAGTTTGTGTGAGCAGACAGACAAAGTTGCTTTCGGTGTATATATGGAAAGCAGAACAGGGTGCTGCTGTGCTTTGAAACCATAAAGAGGATATGCAAAGTGTTAGGCTAATAACTGCGCTTGGGATTGCCTCAGGATATCTTTCATAAGTGGCTGGGTTCTTGGTTTCCTTGTGAGCGTCCTTGCCTTAGCCCTGCTTGCTCTCTGATGTATTTCAGTCTTCTCATTTGTTCTAGCAGACATTTGTTTCAGTGATGTATTTTCTTCTTGGACCTGAAACTTTAGGGAGAAAGAAGGCAATTTATGTGACGAATCACTTTATCCAGATTAATGACTGTGCACATGACTGTTACCACAGTGGTAGTAGCTGGGTTTTTTGTTGGTGTGGGAGAGCAGAAATGGCTCTTCGGGTCCGTGCTGCCTGAAGCAGTAGTTGTGGAGAGGGCTTTGCACATCTGGGTTGCCCAGGAAAGGAAGGGCATGGGGCTGCGCGTGTAGGAGATATGGCTGGGGTGAGATGCCTGTGAGGCCATAAACCACGGTGAGTGCCAGTCAGTACGAGCGTGAGTGTTGAGGCAGGCTCAGCTGTCTGAGTGTCCATTACTGGGAAATGAGGTTCCAGGGGAAGAAAACTGGATGTTCACTTCCAACAGGAAAGGGGCAGAGTGCAGCTCAGCTGCTGACTCTGCTGCTGCTTTTACTGTGGGTGACATCAGAAGCAGTTGGTGGCATTATTGCAAGTGTGAGGCCAGAATCCAGCTGTGTGTCTTAATTCTTTCATTAAAATATATACCCCCTGTGATGGGACTGAGCATGTTTGAAGCATTTATGTTTTAATAACCCAGAAGACTTCTTTAAATGTAAAGCAGATTGTATGCTGTATTAAGCTTCCCATTGGAATAGGTGTCAGGATTTGGTGCAGCAAATCCTACTGAAACTTTCCAGTTGTCAATGCTGTTTCTGAAGTGCAAGGGGAAGCAGTAGGGTCTGGGAGACCTTAAGCTGCAGAGCATCTCCTGAGGACCAGCAGGTGGGAAGTACCATTGAGTTTCTGAAGGGTTTACAGAAGGTGCCTGAAGACACAGGTACCTTGAATTAGAAAAAGGAATACTGAAAGGAAAATGTTGCTGGTAGATGTTGTACTGCAAACAGTAGCACAGAATGACAGTTAGGCCACGTGTACCCAACCTGTTCATTATAGCTAAAGCTCATATATATGCAAAGCACTGCAGAAGGGGAAGACCTATGTGGGATTTACAAGGCTGAATTGTTCATGTTCCTTATTATGGTAATGGAGAATTTGAGCAGCCTTCACACAGGATCCTTGAGTTCTAGCATTAAATAAAAAAATGTGAGAAATCTATTCCTGGCTTCTTATGAGAGGGAAAGCTGTTCATTAGGCAACTTTTGGGTCCTGAATTAACCTGGATCTTATCTCTGAAGGTAGGAAAATCGTCTATTCATCAGCTGTGAAAAACGGCTTTAATACAGTAGGAGAAAAATAGTCCTTAGAAGGGAGGATAGTTGACTGAAGTAGAAACTGAGTACATACTGTTAGAAAGCTTCTCTGTTAGCTTAGCTTCATCTAATTATGTTCATGTTCAGGTCATCAGATCTCATTCAGTGTTCCTGAAACACAGATGGAGGTCTCCTTCATTCTTCTTTTGTAGTAATTTTATGAAGACAAAGTCCAACTGCAGTTGGTGGTTGCTGTTGTTTATACTTCAGCACTTACCAGAGCCACGAGTGTTTCTTCTCTTTTTATTTTGTTTTAATCTCTATGTTCTCCAAACTTTAGGGACACTGTTCCATTTTCATTCTCTTCTGCAGCCCCAGATGCTGTAGCTTCTGTCTGGAAGGTTTCTAACTCTTTAAAAGAGCTTCATGTGAGGATAAAGATGTATCCTTCCATATGGAAAGTACTTCTCCAAAATGTTGACACATAGTCCATAGCTCTCATTTCCAGGATCTAAAATGAAACCCAATCCTGTTGTGTTTCTTGATTCTTAATGCTGCATGTTTTGTGTGGCAAATAAAGCACTACTTGGGCACTTGGATTTTTTTCAGGGTTTTGAATCAGGTGGACTGTTGTGGCTCAATGAGGAACAAGGGAAGGATGAAGTCCAAAAAAGTAAGAAACTGAATTCATTTCATCAGCTAAAAAGACAAACTTTTATTATTCTTGGGGAGGGAAAAGGAAGATACCTAGATAATTATAGAGATTTTTAATCTTTCCTCTTAAAATTACTAATGATGTGAATTCTTCAGACACTGGTTGTATCAAGTGTTTGCAGGCTTCATTTATTATCTACTAACCCAAGTTAGCATTTTAGAACCAGAGCAATACCAAGCTTTTCTCCTACAGTTCTGTTGAGAACACTGTATTTATTCAAGGTTTTAGAAGCAAGTCTCTGGAAACCCCTGATCGCTTCTGAAAAGGATTCCCTTTTACACTATACAGCAGGCACTGAAACCATGATACAAAATTTATTTCATGCTAGAATTGTTTTGCATAACATTGTGCATGCATTTTTACTCAGTACTAAATTGCATACAATGCTGTTGTCTTGTTTCTTAAACTTTGAGACAATTTATACTTGAGTATTTTCCTGATTTTTGTACTATAAGTCCCAGTTTTAAAATAACACCTTTTTCTTTTTTAAAAATTCATACTGATTACTTAATATGAACAATTTATGAAGGGTCTTTACGTTGGATCTATACATCAATAAAATACAACATAACCAGAGCTGGAAAATTAAATCTAGACCAGCTGTTACTGTCAGGTCCGAAGGAAGGTCCCATGTGTCACAAGCATGCCAACAAAAACAAGACAGAAAATAGTTTCTTATTTTTATACACGTCTAGTTGGATTAAAAGTTCTTGATTCCCATGTCGGTGTGATGATCAGTGAAGGCGTGGTCAATATGACCGATGACTGCCTGATTGCACTTTTTAAAACCATTACTCTGTATCTTGTATACAAAAAGAAGCGATCCATAGCAAAGAAATGTACAGTTTTATGTTTTACATTTGGCTACAACAATGTATGTAAAAGTAAAGAGCTTTGAAAGAAAATATATAACTTTGCTTTTTTTTTTTTTTTTTTCCTCCTTAAAGTTAATCATACATTTGCAGTGTTTCTTGCTTTTTTTATTTTTTTTTAATTTTTTTTTTTTTAATTTTTGTCTTCATGCAATTCATGCTATGGAACAAAAAAAAAAAAAAAAAGAAAAAAGAAAAAAATAGATTAAGGAAAAAAAAAAAAAAAAAAAGAGAGATCTTCTACAGTTTTGTTACGTTTTGGCCGTAGAAAAAGCCTGCATCTCTAGTACAACTCCAGAACCACGAAGAATCATCCATAAAACCTGCATGGAGCGAGTTAACTTTGTCCAAATGAGAAGGTCTTCTATGCCTGCACAGTTCCACACAGATGCTTATTAGCCATCAATGTTCATCTCCATCTTGCCTTGTCAGGTCACTCTGACTGCCTCTGTTGGCATATATTTAGCAATGACTGGACTTTCTTTGCAAAGATCTGCATGTAAAGAATACAATCAGTACTTGAGCTTCTTTCCTGTGCTTTTCACATCAAGCTCGGCATCTTAGTTTTAAAGGAAGGAGGAAAAGGTGAAATAGCTACATGCAGAGGCAGCCATATTCTTCTTCAACAGGGTTTTTTTTTCCATGCAGTCAGCCAGACTGAGACCTCTCTCTAGTGTGTCTGAGTATTGCTTTCAGCTTAAGATAGGCGCCCATGCAAAGTTTCATCCTACTGTGCTTGTTTGCTCAAACTCCTGCAGGGTTCCTATGGCTCAAAAATATCCTGAGAAAAGCAAAATCTTCCATCGTTGGCATGTTTCAGCATCGACTATATGCCTAACCCATTCCATACCGAGCCAGTAGATCCGCCATTAGCCACAATAAGCATAGACTAGCACGATGCACCAGGAAGGAAGCTATCTGGTGCATCTACCCTTCATCCTATGTACTGATACCATGCAGCACATTATGGCCCACCAGTACCACGTGAATGGCCTGCCTATTGTCATCTGAGTGCAATTTAAGAGTGTTGTCACCTAGCATCAGTAGTAACACCATTCCCAGCAGGTGCTACTGTGAGACATTGCATCTTCAGACTTAGTCACCTGGGTTATATGCAACATAGCATAGGCTAATTGAAAATAAAGCTTTTTAGACCATTCTCTGCTACTGATCCATGCTACAAAATAGATGGGATGGGAGACCAAGAACGTCTCACTGGACTAGGAGAGCTGTAGGGCGCAGACACTGAGGATAATCCTATCGCTTTTCCACTTATGCCAGCTATGCTGTTAAGGCTCCGTGACATTTCGTAACCTTCATTTAAAAGAAAAATGCAAAGTACAGCATTGGATCAATGACAGAATGGACTAAGAATGAGGTCAACATTGTAGCCACTTTAATAGCAACTGCATGCACAGACATGCTAGAGTAGTATCGCTTGCAACTTGACTCACTTGGCCACTGAAGTAAAGAGCAAGTTTTAAAAATACAACAAAAAATCATTTTTCAAGGATAGTCAGGCTGTGTAATTGATCCTACAGGCAGCGATGTGGTCGTACCCTAAAACAAAGTCAGTAGGAGGGGGATGTTTGATATCTTGATTGTACACTCACACATACCATTCCCTGTCACCTCATGCATTTTGACCTCAGGCAAAATTTAGGCTTCTGGTAGATTTGGGGAAGGAGAACAGGATAGAGAGAGGGGGAAAAAAAAAAAAAAAAAAAAAAGGCAGCAAAATCCATGTAATTTATTTTGTTGCTATAGAGATACTACTCCTTTGTTCTCAGCATTAAAAAGGAAAACAAAAGCATGCTTTTGTTTCTCCCTCCCCCACCCCCACCTTTTTCAGACATGCACATAAACAGCTCAGCAAGTGTACAGAGAGTTGCACAAACTATGGGTGAAATTCTGTTGGAACAACAATTAAGATGCTCTCAACGTGTTTCAAACAGGCCAACAATATGCTGACGTATATTACTCTTTAGCCAACCAGCCTCTGTTTCATTCAGTAACGAGAGGCAGTTGCAGTGCATCGTGAAAACCATACATTCCTCATCCCAAAGGATGTGCCATTTGGAGTGTTCCCCTGATCCACTGGAACCACCCAAACTCGCCCAGGCTGAATGAACGCGGCCAATGCTTATCCAATACAGAATCAAGTAAAACACTTTGCTACAAAGGTAAATTTAAGAGGTTATACTTTCATATGAAAGTGTTGTGGTCCAACTATATCTTTGTTGATGATAAGCTTTAAACTTATAAATACATACACTATCTATAACTGGCATTTACTATAACTATTGCCCATCATACAATGGCACATGGGAATTCTATACTCCATACTCAGCGTATGGTTACGTCGTACAATCTTTGCAGTTTTAAAATATTGACTGTATCATATACTATATACAGTACACCAGTGATAAACACTGATTTGAAGAGACAGACCTTTCCAATTTCCCCGTTTCTTACTTTTATGCATATGCATGTCATTCTGATTTTGGTTTGTATGGTTTCCTCAGCTTAAGTAACTTAAACAAAACATAGCCTTTTTTAAGAAGGGAAGGTGGTTTTGTTTTTGTTTTTGTTTTTTTTTTCATTCAATTTGACTTCTTGTCACTAAATAAATGATTCTGGCCATAATGAAACTAAAATGAAATGACTCCTGAGAGACCTGTATCTGTCAGAAGTCAGAGAAACTAACTAGTAATGATTAATTTATGAAAAGAAAGTGATTTCAGGTGAATTATTTTGCAATTGAAGACACCTGTGCTAACAGATGTTCTTGTGTGCTTCTCTTCCTCTATTGAGCAAAACAGCAATGAAGATCCAAATAATTTCCTTTAGTGCTCTGTTGAGGTAGCCGAATAATCATTTAGTGTTTCTTGAGGATCTTTTGATTCAGTGTTTTAACTTTTTTTGTCTGCTACCTCCCAAGTATTTGCTCCTCAGAGACTGTAAAATCTGTGAGCTTTTTAAAGTGGTAGACTTCTGTTGCTGTCAAGTGCTAACTGGCCTCTCCTTGGAGAATGGACTAATTTGAGGACACTGCAGAGCATTCTCCACTGAAGCTTACTGCACTGGTTAGGGTGGAAGTCTCAACTGTCTAGCATAGCTGCAAGGGGTAGTTACAGCTCCTCAGGCTTTTCTTTCTGAAAGAAATAGGTTAGAAACTCCAAATGCAGACATCAGGTGGTGGTTTCCAGCCCAAACGTGCATCTCTACAGCAAGCGCACTACTGCGTGTTAGAGCTATAGCTGACTTTTTCTTATTCGTTTAAAATGATTGCTAACTACATAGTTACAGGACCCCAGCTACATACCCTTTCTTATTCCTCCATCAGGCGGGCAGGGATATTCCCCGGTTGATAAGAGGAAGCAGGGTCCATATCTCTCCCGAGTGCCAGAGCGGGTAAAGGGCAGGCCCTCATCAGGCGTAATAGCCTGGTCTATGTGGGGACAGTCTTCGTTTGCCAGCGCCGCCTTGGCCACCTCACCATTCAGTTTCGAATCTTCAAACATATAAGCAGAAGGCTATTGAAACACTATGCACTGTTTATTAGTTCCAGCTGCAAATTAAGCTGCTAATGAGTTCTATAGCAACACTATGAAAGGTAGCACATCTGTCCTAGACACTGCGTTCATGTGCACTGCACCAAAATAAAACAAAGTCTGTTAAGTGGGAGGAGAAACAAAACGTGATCACGTTAGGTGTGACAGCCGCCGCCTGTACTTCCGCATAGAGGGGCAGTTTCGGAAACGGGCCTGCAGTGGTTCCTAGTCCTGCGAGCAGAAGACCACGGTTAGAGATCGGATCATGTTTTTGCATGACGTCAGATGGTGCATGAATGACCTGCTCGTCATGAAGCCTACTGTCACTCAGAACTTGGGAGAGGCAGTGGACTGAGTTGTGTTTGAGCATTTGAGTATATTCTGTTTATGCTGATTTATGCCTTCGTGCAATATTCCCAGAGGGAAAAGTTCTTGCTTTTTCCCTCCCTGAATTTACTCCGGGTGTTTGAAATATCATTTCTGACACCAGTCATGCAGAATGGCTGTACACGTTTTAGACACACAGAGTACATTATGTATGGGAGTAAGACAGCAGAACATGGATTTGGAAAAAGAAATCAATTTTCTGATGTTCACATCTGAAACATGCACAGTATTTGCAATGCCAGCATGGGACACTACATATAGAAAACACTACAGCAGGCCATGAATGTAGAAAATTAATTTGTGCTTGGCTGTAAATAATGAAAATAGGTTGTCAGATTTGCTCATTTTGCTCCACACATTCCTATGAAGATAGACTGAGAAAAGTACGTTTTCTCTGTGTGATTTGAATGACGTTTATAAAGCAATTTAAAGTGCTATTTAGTGTAGGATTTACTTTAGAGTTAAAAGTGCAATTTGGTATATTGAGAATATACTCGAAATATGGCACAGCTCATTATGAGTATTTTGGTTGAAGGGAGGAAAAAACAGTCCAAATGTGCTTTTTGAAGCTTTCCAAATGCTGAGACCCAGTAACTGTAGGCAGCACTCTAAATCTTGGTTGCACAATGCTTATTAACTAAAGACTGTAAGGCAATGGGTGGTCCTGCAAGACTTTAAGGAAAGATAAAGTCGATCAGTAAACTTAATTCCAGAGCCTCTTCTAGATTTACATACTGTCTCATCCTGAATGCTACATGATACTGTTATTTATTTTTCAGTGGTTTTGTAGCCAAGTAATAACACAAGACCAAAAGAGAAATGGCATTAGATGGGGTTCAGAGATACAATTCTAATCCTGCAGTATCAGATGGACGTGACAGATGAATAATGGACAAAAGCCTTTTCAAACAATGTTTGAGTGCACACACACAAATTGATGTATATGACATGTGCTATATACATCTATCCCTGTGCCAGTAATTGCATTATATGCCTTTACTTTTATTTTGATGTCACCGGTTTGTCACTACAGAGAAAGAAACAGTCTTTTCTGCATATCTCACCTCTGCCTCCTTTCTTCTCCATGTAGACTTAGCCAGTTATTTCCCCAGAGAGAGGTAGTAACATTTTCTCTCCCTCAATATGTTTTAAAAACCAGAAAAATAGCTATAGGGGCATTCTGTGGTTTGTAGATGTTTGCAATGAATTGCAATTCCTTTCTGTTTGCAATACTACTATTAAGTACCACTAACAGCACAAAAGCCTGGCACAGCTGCCATGGTAACTGTGACACTGCAGGTACTGAACTGTTGCTTTCAACATCACATAACTGTGTTCTGGGAGAACTGCTGGCCTTTTGGGGATGAACAAAGCACTAGGCTTCTTCATAAGCTTCAACTGCTACAGGCAGATGGCCCTAATCCTACAAGGAGCGAGGCACTGGCATCTTTGAAATCCCCGTGGTCACATTCGAGTAGACTAAGTGGTTAGCGATCGAGGGGCTACTGGTCTGTTTCTGGAGCTCAAAACACCTCTGAGAAGGCTGGCTGTGGGTCACGCTGCTTGCTAATAGCAGCCATTGGTCCCTATGGAAGCAGTTTTCTGGCTCTATTGTGCTCAATGACAAGAATTTATTTCTTAAGATGTGTCATACATTCATAGCAACCTGAGCTGTAACTTGTAGCCTCCTCAGGGCCCTTTAATGCTGATGAATTTTTCTCTGTGTTTGCTGCTGAAAATCTACCACCTTTTTGTTTTATTTCTGTTACACAGAAAGGGAACAGAGTAGCAATGTACACAAATCATTAAACTGTACCACAAACATCCCTGGGTTATTCCATGCACAGGCTGTGCAGTAGGGACCACATTCTGGACAGCCCTGGCTGGTCATCTTCAAGAGAAGTTTTTCATAATACTTAGGAAAGAGTTATATTACCAGCACAGAAAGCTGTGCTTGTAAGCAGATGATGAGTAGCTTTATTCCAAACCACTCTCTGCAGCACTTAAATCAGTAAAGGCAAGACTTGGGAATCACGTGATGTTTAATAACTTATCAATCTATTATGGAAATAGAGAAAACCTCTCTGCTGTCATCTGTCAACCGTGAGAAGTTTTCATTGCTTTCATTAGCAGACCCACATGGTGCACAGTTTCGGATATTAAGTCTAAAGGTGGGGTGAAATTATATTGTTTAGGTTGATTTCTTAAGCTTTGATTTGCATATCTGTTCTTTCCAAGACTGACTGGGCTTTAAGAGGACTCTAGCCAAGGCAAAGATCCTGCAATAAATACTGTCTGGTGGCTATCAGCAGAGTTATAGCAACGACAACAACTTCTAGGCACTTAAAACTTCACACGCTTGATTGTGGCCTATCAGATTTACAACAGTCTTTCCATCCCTGTTTGCAGAATTGGATCTAGGCTTATATAACATTTTTGTAGGCTTGTATAACATTTTTCCTTTTTATACCATGTACTATTTCATGAAGGAAAGCTAGTGTTATCATCTCTGTTTTACAGATGGGTAAAACTACCATGCAGTGAAATGACAACCCTATTGCTATGTAAGAAGTTATTTACAACAAAATCTTCTGGCTCCCAGCATGGAACCTTATCTCCATAATCATCTATCTGCGAATACCTACTTAACTGCACCAGCATTTAAACATTTTCCTGCAACGATTTGGCTTAGAGTCTGAAGAAAGTATTCAGCAGATCTCCCAGGTGCGTAGTTTGTTTCGCAGCTACATTTGTGTGGTTTCCACTTGATTGTTTCTTTTAACCTCCTCCTTCCTGTTTTCTCTGCTTCCATTTGCAGAAAGCCACAGTTGAAAAGTCTCAGGTATTTCCAAGCAGAGAAAGAATTTTATATTTTAAAGGAATTTAAATTTAAACTGGGGGTGTTCTGAAAAAAACTTAGGAGAACTTCTTTTCCTTGATGTGGTAGAAGCACCGGAGAGAGCATCCATGCACTAGTGCACAACTCTTTGCTCATAGCATAGGCTACAAACAATTACCAGTTACAGCTAGCAGATTATCACAGTCACCTTGCTGGCTTTACCTGCCTGGTTCTGTGAATCACTCCAGGTTCATTGGCATTGTGCTAAAGAAGATGGGGCCTTCAGAGCTTCAAATCAGAAACTCAGCAATTCGGTAGATTTGTTTTCTTTGGACCCATTAGGTCACTAGCAATCTCTTCCAGAAGGAAACATACTGTCTTCTAGCCACAAGGGTGGCTAGAAGGATTAAGAGAGACAAAAACCCAGGCTGAATATTTACAACTTCCCTGAGCAGCCACTTGCCTTCTCACAAAGACTCAGGAAATTTGAAGGGCCTTCAGGGAAGGGAGTTGATGCACAGGAAGGAGGTAGGAGCAGTTAAGTGAAACACCAGTGCTAGAACTGTGAAAGCTGCTTGAAAGGTGCAGATATTTTTACTAGGTATATATTATCTAACTGAAGTTACATTCCATCCCACCATCTTACGTAGACCTAAAAATGAATCTACAGCTTACTGAGAGCTGTACTCTTATAGCCCTGATCCCAAACCTGGTTTTGCCATTATTACAGTCTATACATAAGCTCACTCCTGACCAATTGAGAGTATTTTGGTACTCATTCGCAGCTTGAGCATCTGCTCAGTTTCAACCCACGTCACTCTGCATGGTTCCTAACATTCAGTAGCTGCCTGGTCTCTCACAAAGAAGAATCTGTGAGGTCCCTCTCAGCAGAGATCTTTAATCCAACTGGATCTCTGAAGAAAGCAATGTTATATTGTTCATTTAGTGAGCTACTTGCTCTCTTGTTTTTCAGTCTTTTTACACTTTTCTGTTGACATCTAAGGGCTTTCAATGTGGCAAACATTAACAATGTTATACTATACTGAAGATGGCATACTTGGTATGATGGCCTTTCCTGTCTCAGGCTGACACAATAATATAGGAAAAGGGACAGCATAGCAAAAGTGAGGTTGGAGAACTGTTGTGCTCTAGATTTTCTCTACAGGGCTTTTCACTGAAAGTGCACAGTGGAGCAGTTGTGAGGCTACTACAGCTGCTGGTGGAGAACAGACTACTATAGACAAAATGTATACATTTTGTGTGCCTTTTTTTGCATCCTGCTTTTGTAGTTCAACTTTTTTTTTTTTTTTTTTTTTTTTTTTTTTCCCCCCTGATATTTCTAGTGCTCAGCATATATGATTACAATGAAGCTTAGGGTGTGAATCCAAGTATCCAAAGGCACTTAATCTAATCTGTGGTGGGGTTAAGAGCTATGAGAAACTCCCCATTGACTTCATATTCTTCTATTTCTCTCTGAGATGTGTAGAAAGACAGTAATCACAGCTCAATTCCCTGTTCTCTCAAGTCTCCTTAATTGAGATTTCACTCCTGTGATATCAAGTTGTTTCTCTTTTGGCTGTCTGGATAGTAATCACTGGCCATTAATATTTATTGGCCGCTCAACAGTTGAATTAATATAAATCTTTTTTTTTTTCTAATAGTAGACTCCATCTAAAGTTTGTTACAGGTTAAGGGAGGCTCAGAACCTAATAGCCAATCAGGAAATAAAGAAACTGCCATCTGAGTAAAATAAGCTTTTCTTGACTTAGTATTTCTCTATAGTGATTTCTGAGTTAACACGGAATTTATTAGCATCTAAGAAGACAATTAGAAGCAATAGATTTGATGTTCTCCCTCCAGAAATTGTCAGAGACATCTATCAAGTTTTGTTTGTTTGTTTTTACTGTTTTTTCAAAGTATTGTTTGTGTAACTGGGGGAGACTGTAACAAAATACCTTGGTCAGGACCTGATTCAGCAAAATAATAATTACCCCTGTGTGCCAGACCATTTTTGGCTGCAGAAATCAATTTTTATGGGCTCCAGAGCCTTATGAAGGAATAAGAAACATGGATCCCATGGCTAGAGGCTCATTTTAGTTGTTGTTAAAGCAGGTCCTTAGAGTGAAAGGGATATAACTTTACTAAATTATAAAAAAGATTTATGAAGAAGATATATTAAACCACCGACAAATGATGATGAAATGATGGCTTGGACAGTATGGAAGGAAGTGTAGCATAGAGGAGAACAATGAATATATGGGTTTAAGCCTCTGAAAATGAATCATGATGCATCAATGTGGGCATCGTTGGTTTTCAAAATGACAGTGACAAAAATCCTAAATTGGTAGGCTTGGGAATTTTTCTGCTGGAGAGCAATAAAAATTATGTTTTCCATGGAGACTATCTGGAAAAAAAAAAAAAAAAAAAAAAAAAAAAAAAAAAAAAAAAAGATAATTTAACTAAGTAGTTCTGTTGTCATACCAAGTACTTACTCTGCATTAATACCTTGCATCAGGTTTTGTGTCACAACCTCAATGAAGTTACCTATAGTCTGTGACATTCCTTGTTCTTTTGCATTAAATAACTGTATTGTAATCTCCTCGGCTGCCCAACATGGAGCTCAGGTTGATGGGAATTGGAGAAAAGCTTCACAGAATAAAAAGTGACAGTCTGTAACATACACAAGTTGCAAGCAACGTACAGTAATAACAAATAAATGTTAACAAACAGAGTGAAAGAGAGAAAGAGAAAAAAGAGAGAGAAAAGGTGAAGAACATGTAAAAGAATTAATAGATTCCTATATAACAACTCAGTTTAGTTATCCCAATATTCTAAGGCCATTAAAATGCAGAAATGTTTGTTAGTTCTAGGTATCTTTATTAAGGTTTCCTGATTTTTAAATTACGGCACTTTTTGAAAGTTACTAGGAAGCTCTTCTGAGTAAGTTTCACGCTGATGGACTTTAAACTGGCACAAACAAGAGCAGAATTTCGTACGCTACATGTATACACAGGCCTTCCGACCCAACCTACCTCTTCAGCATTTACTCACCACCTTGTTGACCTGGGTTCCTCCAGGAAGCCGTGTCCCCCAGGAAAGGCACTCCAGTGACAGTGGTGACCACCTCTCCCAGAACTAACTGACCAACATAGTAACGTCACTCCCAGAGAGTATCAATTTGAGAGGCACTACTTCTTAAAGTGAGGTGCCAGTATGTTGGCTGCCTACCTACTGGTATGCTAGAGGAAATACAGGAGCTCTAATTAAGTAGATCCAGTGCATTTTGGCATTACAGATTTAGTATTGGATATGTGCTTAATGCAGTGCTGAGAACTGTGTCTCCTGGAAATGCTGCATTGCAAAGAGCTCTGGAAGATCCCTCCTAGTTGTATCCTGACCCTTCTTGTGGATTCACTTGTGCTCATCCTGGCCTTCTGAGAACCCTATCAACAGCAAATTCTGTAGTCCTTGACAGGGGTACAGGCTGCAGGAAAATGCAGTTGAGTGAGTCATGTTGCACTCTTATAATACCGCCCTGACTGAGAAATACAGTATGATGATCTGTACAGTATGGAGGGTGACTGAGTCATGGAACATGGATGAATACAGTGAACAATGACAGTGGGAATGGTGGATTGTTTGTTATTTCAGCTTTTTCCTTATAAACAGACAAGCAAATAGCCAATGGAGAAAATAACCATTAGGTACAGAGTAAGAGGGATAAGATAGTGGGCTGAGCACAGCACTACCTACTAGGCCTATTTTTCCCTTGTTCTTTTGTAATAATGGATAAATCACCCCATCTGTCTAGTGCTATTGCAGCAGAAGTGCCTTTTGTTGTATCTATCCTACAAATATCATTCATACTGAATCCAACAGGAGGGAGAGATGCCAAGAGTACCTCCTTCATATTCCAGGATTTCATTCAGAGGTAGATGGCATAGAAGCTATGGTGGCAGGCAGGTGTGTTTGAAAGGGCACTCAAGAAAGATGGTTTACGATATTTACAGCTGCCTCCCACTGGAGGATTGGCACTGGCTAGGCTTATTTGACTGGAGCATTTGTATCTGTTTTCCCATCACTAAAAGTGCCTCATGTGCTCGTTAAATTAGTAAGGCATGAAGAATCCAAAAATTTATTATTTAGTTCTGTGATTGTTTTTCAGCTCAGTGTAGTCCTGTCCATCCACGTAATTATGTCTGGCTGTGGCCTGGCCACAGGGGACTGTTCAAGAAGACTCTTCTTTTTTTTTCTTCGTTTCTCACATAGTGCCAGATAAATGTGTCTAAGTATCTGCTGTGGGAAACAACAGCAAAAGGACAACGGAGCTGAAGGAAATCCCCAGACTACTCTGCTGGCAGAGGGACAGAAGCCAGTTCTGAGCTGCAAGGGGCTCTTTTCACCTTCTCATTAAATACTTGGGGCTTTGTCCAAGCATCCTCATTAAGGATTTGGCTGTGGCTACTGCACACTTTCATTTAACTCACTGGATGGCAAAACTCTTCAGCCATTTTGGACTTGGCATGTACTTGGACCAAAGAAAAAAAAAAGGAAACCTGAAGTTTTGTACATGAGTTGATTGCTCTTCCTTTTTTCTTTCAATAGATATGTTACAGAGACTGATATTCTTACTCAAATCCTAGTGTAAACAAGCACTGTGGTAAAAGTGACAGCCACTGATTTGATCTCTACAGGACATGATAAATGAATAATTGTGCAACAAAATATTACATTGTATTGGTTATAATTTCTGCTTTGTGTGTTATTCAGGCAGATCCAAGTGGCAGAAGTGCCACTTGACAAGCAAGAAAAAGGCCCAAATTGTTTTCACCTATTTTTAGGCACTTAACTAAAGTTAAGTTCGAGCTGTAGTCACCTGAGATTAATTATTGAGGGAGCCACCTCTGGAGAGCAGTTCAGGTCATAAATGACTGAATTACTCTCTGAGGCTTCTAACTCTTCCTTCAACATATGGGGGACCTCAGGCAAATGCATTTTAATCTGGAAGAGCGTTATTACTTCTATTTTGAGTTGTTAACATTTCTATGTTAGACCCTGAGGAACAGCCTCCATTTTCAGTAACGTTAAGATATAACCATTGCCTTGCTTACTATTTCGAATGATGAATTCTGATGTTCTAAAGGTGAAATAGATTAAGTACATGGAGGAGAGAAAAGCATCTTCCTGCTATCTTATATTCACTGCCTTTTTGTATATTTGTTGTGCAACATATACAAACATTAAAGCTGTCTGAGCTGAAACAGACCTAAACTCTTTGCAGTTACACTGCTATCTACTGTCCTTCCTACAGAGAGGGTCAGAGGTTTTATGACACTAAATCTAACAGCCTTTTTTTTTTTTTTTTTTTCCTGTGGATTGAAGGACCACCACAGTGACTGCATACCTGTGCTTCAACAATGGTTTGCTATTCATAAAAAAAACACCCTGAAGCTCACAGTCTACAGCTATGTGTTAGGCAGCATAATAAGCCTGTGACAAGATCTGCCAAGAGTCCCCAGCTCCCACTGAGCACTGGCACTGGAATTACAATGCTCAGCACACTTCTGATGTTAGAACCAATGTGTTGCACAAAAAATACAGGTTATTTAGGTTACAGCAACAGAAGAAAAGGTAACCCTGAGAAAAGAGCAGTGCCTTCAGAAGACATGACTGATAAAGTTGAAATACTTTATGTTATTTCTTTTAAAAGAAATCAGCTCTATCTCAGTAAATAGCATTGAAATGAGAAATAATGTCACAGCTTGCTGCAGTTCATCTGCTCGTGGGGTACAATGAAGTCACTATAACAGTGTTCTCCTCTGTCAGGGGCAGGATGGCCTTAACTATTCAGACAGCAGGACAGTTATGGAGTGGGTTCTGGAAAAGGTTTGCAGGGCGGGGAAGTGAAACAACCACAGAAGTTTTTCTAAAGCTAAAGACTACATTAGTAAGGACAGATATTTTCCACTTCCTCTTAGACTCCCGAATTCTAATAATATTTCTTCCATATTTTTCAGCTATGCAATAAAGCAGGAAATTTTGCTGTTGGTACACTGTGAAAAAGTTACCAACTGTGTCTGCACAACACATTTGCATAAAGATGTGATATTCTTGGAGCACAGTTTACGTGAAGCTGTGTGCAGAGTTGATCAGAGAGATGACTGTGGTTGGACTTGATGATCTTCAAGGTCTTTTCCAACCTGGGTAATTCT
Organism: Coturnix japonica; assembly: GCF_054131305.1. NCBI lineage: Eukaryota > Metazoa > Chordata > Aves > Galliformes > Phasianidae > Coturnix > Coturnix japonica. Next base: position 18,745,583 of record NC_140667.1, on the reverse strand, counting down.
ATGATTCTATGATAAGTCCTTATTTTGGCCATATTAAAATTAACATAAGCATTTTGTGTGCAGATGTTTTAAATATACGCGCAGAAACAACAGAAGGCTGGGACTGGTTTCTTAACAAAAACCCAAGTAACTTCCATCTCTGCTTGTGTATTATGGATGCATTTTTAAGACCATTACTCTGTGGCACTAGAGAATGCTGTAGACCTCAAATGAAGTTAAAATTCCATATATTTTTAATGTCTTTTACTGTGCTGGAAAATGACTTTCATTTCTTCATCTACGTCACCTTTGAGATGTAACTGTGCAGACACTGTGAAGCCTATACTTCAGGTAAGTGCACAGCTCACAGAAGAGAGAGCATTAAGAGCTTTAACATTTTCATAGCAAAACTTTCAATATTTGTTTTGTATGTTTTAAGGTTTTCTTACAAACTTGTACCTTAAAGTCAGTTTGTTTACTGAGATAAATTACTTGTATCTGTAGGGTGGTGTGTGGTTTGAAGCAGAAATCATGTGAGTTTGACTGTTTGAGACTGTCTTCTTCTGATCTGTTTCTATTTGAAGTTAATTTTGCCTTCCCTTCCCCCTCTTCTCCTTTTGCTTCTGTTACAAAGACGAAAGACACTGCAGTACAGTGCACTATGGTTGTGACTGCTGCTTAGTAGTTAAGTTCTACTAATGGCTTTGTCACAGACCTTTCAAATGATCTTGCTCAGTTAAATTATGCCCTGTGTAAAACGAAAATACTGGAACCATAGAATATCCCAATTTGGAAGAGATCTACAAAGTCAACTGATTCCATATCTTGACTCCATTCAGGACCATGGAAAATTCAAACCCTGCGTCTGAGAGTATTGTCCAGGTGCTCCCTGAACAACAGCAGCTTGGGGCCATGCAGACTGCCCTGAGCAGGCTGTTCCATGCCCTCCACACTCTGGTGCAGAACCTTTCCCTAACCTCCACCTGCCCCTCCCCTGACACAGCTCCATGCTGTTCCCTTAGGTCCTGTTGCTGTCACCAGAGAGTAGAACTCAGCGCTGCCCTTCACTCCCTGTGAAGAGCTGTAGGCTGCCATGAAGCCTCCCCTTAGCCTCCTATGCTCTGGTGACCTCAGCTGCTCCTCATACATCTTGCCCTGCAGACCCTTTACCATCTTTATAGGCCTCCTTTGGACATTAAAGGAGATGGGACAGATGAGATCTGCTCCTTTGTACTATCACAGGCCCAGTTCTTCCTGGCACTATCTAAACAGTATCTTGAGAATTTAAAGACACCAGAAGCTATCTTGGAGAATGTTTTTTTTTTAATAGGGATAGTGTTTGCTTTTTTAATGCTAATGGTGAGGGCCTCCAGACTGAAATGCATTTCCTCCCCTTCTGCTGCTCTCCCACCTGCCCACTGGAGTGGAGAGCAGGCAGAGTTGTTGCAGACAGGGAAGAGCATGGTAGAGCTCTTTAGGAAATTAAAACCAAGAGCGGTTATTTAAAGATACCCTCCTGCCAGATGTAGATTACACAGGACTGGGCTGCTGAGAGTGTTGGGGTCTATTTAAAAATTCAATTCAAACCTACCCGAATTTCAATTTAAAACATCTTTGCTTTGCATGCAAATGACCATAGCATCATTGGCAGCAGCTGTGCAGCCGCTGGGCAAAGTTCTGCTGCTTACATGTCTGTGCCAGGAAAGTGCTCCTTAGCCTGTGAGGGGCACTGGGGTATGGCTGTGCAGAGCTCTCCATAGAGACCTCTTGGACCTGTGAACTACTGAGTATGGATGGGGGCACATGGCTGTGAAGAGGTAATCATACGTGGGACTATTTCATACTCATCATTGTTTTGTGAAGAATTTAATCATTTCACTGTAAATAATATATAGAATTAGTAACTTCATGTGATGTCCCTTGCTCTTGAGCAGCTAAATAGGCTTTTTGTGTGTGTGTGAATAATGTAGTTAGATATACATAGTGTGGCTGTATATCACGTAGATACTGCCACAAAACTACAAAAAATATCTTGAGCAACTTGGCATTATTTCAGAAACATTAGGTCTGATGGACCCATTCTGAGTTCCTAGCATGATGTTAACTGGTTGTCTACGGCTAGGTGGGGTTAACTATTGCAAATATTTTACATTTAGGGGAATATCCATGACTTGCAAGTCTCTGTTTTTATATAATGTGTGGTTGTAGTTTCAGGAACAAGTTAGTGCCTATGAAAGCTTCATATACATAAAGTAAACCTCAACATCCAAGACAGTGCAGATCTTGTTCTAGCAGTTAGTTCTGATCTTATTATTTCACAATTATCTCTTGCACACCTACAGGTCATTCCTTGTGAGAAAGCTGAGAGATGCAGGCAATATTTTTTTGCTGCTAGTGGTGCATAACACAAAACAGAAACAGGTCTTCAGCAACAGTGTTACCAAGTCCATTTTGTTAGCTGAAATACAAGTGTGCTTTGTTACTTCTCAAAATCTATATGCTTGTACACATATATAAAAATAGCCTCTTTTAATTAATTATTGCAGAAATAGTTAAGTTGCTGTTACTGTCAATATTTCATGGATATTGTGGTAACAGCTGATTTTAGAGCACTGGTGGTGGCAAAACAGTTCCCCATTGAACCAAAATTACACATATTCTCAGGATAGCAGTGTGGATTTGCATTGAACTTGTAGAATTCTAAGTCCTGTAGTTCTCAGAGAGGACCAGGATACATAATGGAAGGAACTTTATAAAGAAAAGGATTTCTGAGAAGGTCACTCTGTAGTTGTTTGCTAAAGTACTCAGAAGTGAGATGTTTCATACACTTTACAAGTGGGTAGTTGGCATATTGCTTGTGGCAGGAAACGCACCATATTGTCTGTGCACTCTTTCTCTCTTGATATATGATGCCACATAGGCATCACTTATGAGGAAGTTTGCTGCTTGGACATGACTTGTGATAAGCATTTGCAACCTGAAGGGAATGGATGATAAAACCATACGCTTATGCACCAAATATACAATAGGAAAGAGACAGTCTATCAGTCACGTGAATTGTGATTGGCCTGTTGCAATGGAATAGTCTTGAACAAAAAAAAAGAAAAAAGAAAAAAAAGAACGAAAGAAAGAAAGCTCTTTACCTTCTGAATGGATTTTACACAGTTGCACAAAAGGAAAAAGACAAAAGAAGAGAGAAAAGTTCCCACCAGCTCTTCCCCTCCAAAATTAGCATTGGCATAGGTGAAGTTATACACAAAGGAAAGTCTCACTTTCTTTGTGCTTCTCACAATGACATCAACATGCATGGCTATGAGATGACAAGAAAATACCTCACTCAGGATGAGTAACAAATTAGAATTTTCTACAAAATAAAAAAAATGATAACAAGACCATCATAGGTATACTCTAGCTCTTTCCAAACATCCCTCGTCTAGATGTCAGTTAAAATCACTTGATTGGAGATCTGTTTTATCTAATACAATGCAGGGGAATATTCTGAATAGGCTGTAAAATGTCTACTATGCAACTTGGTTGGAACATCTGCCAAAAATGCAGTTGGCTTTGTTTTTGACATTATCATCTACTTTGAAATTACTCCATAGAATAAATAGTGATATTCCGTGGGTAGAGGTAGATTATGGGGTTGAAACAATCAAATTGGAGCCCCGTTACTTTATGTGCTATAGGAGGATTCTCATAAAACTGAGATTTTCCCATAATTAACCACTAGCCATGGGATATTATAATATATTCCATGGTGACTAGTATTTTTTCCATTTCCCTCCCCCCTGGTATAATTACTGTGATTAATTTTGCTCTGGTTTCACCTATTGCTGACATAAATCAGTATAATGAAAAGTAAAAATACCATAATGTGAGGCGATCACTGTTCAGGTCAAACCAGGCAGTAATGACCAGTCAGACCTTTTCCAGTCAGCCTTTGCCGCTAGGTTGAGAGCTCTAACTCACCAACCCAAGAAGGAGTGTGGTTTAGAAAATGTCGTTCAAAACTCTTCATAGTTCTAAATGCTAATTTCTAGTGGAATATTGTAGAGTAACTGGTTAGCATGCCATGGAATAAACATCCTTACATCTAGTCTTGTCTCAGAGTGAGTCATTTTGTATTAGTGTCAAGAATTTGAGCTGTTGTTCTACTTTGCAGTTAATCATCAGAAAGAGACGGATTGTCTCATGAATATGCATGATGGTATAGTTGTCCCTTCAACTTACTAGGCACCTAGTTTCTGTAATGAGATGTACAATATCTGCCATTTAAAACAGCTGAAAGGTCCCAATTGGGAACAAATGAGAAAGCATCTGGCTGTTTCAAATTCCAGCCTTGTTTTGTCAGAGAACTCTGTAATTGCTGAGTACTTGGCTCCTACTCTGCTCTATGAAGCATTCAGCTCTCAGGAGCCTCTGAGATGCATTACACAGTCCAGCAAAATAGCTGCAGAACTCTCAAAATTCTTCCACTAGATGTAACAGCTCTTCAAAATATCTTGAGACTTGTATGCCCTTAACCAGGACCAAAGTTTGGGCTCCTAGAGCGTGCTCTCATGCTTAGTTTTGCTGATCAGCCTCCACTGTACCGTTTGTCCCTGCAACCTAGATTTCACACATATTATTCACTGTGTGATGGTGGGACTAGAATGGATAAATGTGCTACCCATTGCTCTAAGAAAGCAGTCTGGCTGAATCTTAAATCACTACGCGGGATGGAGGTTAACGGTCAGATGGACATTCCTCTAAGAGGTTTCCTACCTGCTCTGTTAATTTCTAAAATTTCTTCTTGGGCCAGTGGGCAAGTGTCGCTCTGAGTACTGTGGTGTGGAGAGTTTACGACAGATTTACAATAATTGGGGGATCCCAGCTGGGGTGGCCTCGGGATATGCTTCTTTTTTTTCTTTGGTAGCTTCTGCTTAGCCATAGCTAAGGAGTAATACATTCCGAAATTGTTCACAATGACAGGGACAGGCATGGCAATGGTCAGCACGCCGGCAAGAGCGCAGAGGGCCCCCACCAGCATGCCTGACCAAGTCTGAGGATACATGTCTCCATAGCCCAGGGTCGTCATGGTGACAACAGCCCACCAGAAGCCGATGGGGATGTTTTTAAAGTGTGTGTGTTCACTGGCACTAGGGTCATTTGGTTTAGCACCTATTCTCTCGGCATAATAGATCATCGTGGCAAAGATTAAGACGCCCAATGCCAAAAATATGATGAGCAGCAAGAATTCGTTTGTGCTGGCACGGAGGGTGTGTCCCAAGACCCGTAACCCAACAAAGTGGCGGGTCAGCTTGAAAATTCGCAGGATTCGCACAAAACGGACTACGCGGAGGAAGCCCAGGACATCCTTAGCAGCTTTGGAAGACAGGCCACTGAGTCCAACCTCTAGATAGAAAGGCAGTATGGCCACAAAGTCAATGATGTTCAAGGAGTTTTTGATAAATTCCACCTTGTTTGGGCAGAAAGTGACTCTCATCAAGAACTCAAATGTAAACCAGACCACACAGACACCTTCGATGTAGGTGAGGAAGGCTTCAGTCTCTGCTTCCCTGTAGTGCCGCACCTGGGTGTCATTCCCGATGAATTCAGTTTCTGTCTTGTTCACAATGGGGTTAAATCTCTCGTGGGTCTCGAGGCAGAAGGTGGTGATGGAGACCAGAATGAAGAAGAGGGAGGCAAATGCCACATACTGTGGAGAGAAAGATATGAGAGAAATGTTAAACAGTAACTGAAGCATAGAAGCTTTGATTCTGACAAAAAAGAGAGACAAGAGCTGTTCTAGAACTAAAGATTATACCAAGCCTTCTTCCTGCGGACTGAAGATGCCAAGTCTCACCAGCAAAGACAGCTTGACTTTCAAACTTGGAGGGAGAGCAGCACACAAGTACATGCTAATGTCCATTCCTATACATATAGCACTTCTGTGTGAGTATGAATTTAAGCAAGCTTTTGTATCTGAGAGCTTTCTTTGGTATTTCAGTTTAAAAACATACTTAAATTGTACCTGCCTAAACTGAGTCTTTCTGGTCTTAAAGATAGTGAACACCTCCCACGATAGCGGTCATGCAGGAGTCCTTTCACAACATTGTGCTGGAGGTCTGGTGGCTGGCTCTTGCTCCCAGCCAAGTGAGAGCCTGTGGCACTTCAGGTTCCTCAGTAAGGTGCTGGTAAATTCAAGAATCAGTCTCAGGTGTGTTGCCGTGTGCCTCCACAGTAAGGATCAGAGTCCGGTTTGGCATTGTTAGATTAGATGTCAGGAGGAAATTTTTCCCTGAGAGGATGGTGAGGTGCTGACACAGGCTGCCCAGAGAAGCTGTGGATGCCATGTCTGGAGGTGTTTTAGGCTAGGTTGGATGAAGCCCTGCACAACCTGAGCTGGTGCCTGATTTTGAGTGGTAACCCTGCCCATGGCAAGGGCTTGAAACTAGATGATCTCTGAGGTCCCATCTAACCCAAGCTATGCTATGATAAAAAAGCATACATAAGTATCTTACTGTAACTGTGTGCATTTCTATATGGCCTGCTTCTCCACTGCCATGTATCTTACCTAGCCATTTTTGTCAGTGCCATGTGAATAGGAAGTAAATTCACATATAGTAGTGTTTCACACCGGCTTTGCATTGCTGTAAAAGGTGCAAGATAACAGAATTAGATCTAGCCTGTCATGAATAATTAGCCAGTATATTTCCATTCAGCGTGGAAAGGGAACAGATGGATAAAAAACATGGATAATACAGGAGGATTAGGAGACCAGGTTGATTCAGGAAAAGGTCTGAGGATTGGACCGGATACTATTAAATACCTAAGCGTGACTGCCTGCTTCTGAGAATCACTTTTTAAAACAGTACTTCATCTTGCATTTTGGAGACAGTTCTCATCTTGAAGATAAGAAATATTTTTATGTTCCTCTTTTAGAAATAAGCCTAGTAACCAACTAGGATTCATTAATATAGTGCCTGGAATTACCAGGTTTCAAAGCAGAATAGTCAGTGAAAGCTGGTGTTTAAAACATTGGGATAGAAATTAAATGATTTAGATGATTTTGTACCATTGTTTAGCTACTTTCTATAAGTGAAACAGTTAACATCCTGGAGCTTGGGACTGTTTGCTGTTTGACAGTAGCCTGATGTCCACTCAGTGTGAGTGTGGAGATGGCACCTGTGAAGGGAAGCCTTGGCTGAGTCCTTTGCAATAGAGACACTGCTCTTGGACCATAAGCAAGAGAAAGTGGCAGTGGCAGCAGGAGCAGCCCTGCTTTTGCAAGTCAAGTTTCAGTTACCTCAAAGTAAGTTTGTTTTCTAGGAAACAGTGATCTACACAACACGCCATTCATAATTCATTCCAGATCACGTGTTCAGTGTGAGTTGGTAGAAACTGCACACTGCAGATGGGGACTCTTCTCCTTTGATACTGCTCAGAAACATATAACAACCCTGACTAGAGCTAGAGGGGAGAAAAGAAACAGATGACACTCACAGGAGATTTGCCAGACTTTGCAACTGCAAGCAGAAGTGTTTTCTAAAAGGTGATTCTTAATCCTTCTCATGTTGCAGGGAAATTCATGAAATTCTACCCTTCCCCACCTCTGAGTGAAAGACAGAGCAAGACAGCACTTTCTACATCTTCTTGAAGCATCAGAACATTCTCTATAGAAGTGGCACCTTGACTTTCTGCTTTTCTATTCTGGTGAGTTACGATTTTAGTGACAAAAATACTTAATCCACTAGATCATAATTATCCTTGTTCTGTTGAACATACAAAGCACAGGAGATAAGAAGTTGTCTTCTTAGTATGAACAGGGCCTCTGAGCATGAAGTTCTTCTCCCATAGGAGAACCAAGGACTTTGCAAGACTAAAATTCTGATCATACATCTTCATTTCGAGAGAAGAAATGGTGGAGCCATTAGTGCTGCAGTGCTTACATAAAAGAAAGTTATGACAATACTGAGATCCTACATGCTTTATCTTTCTATTCTTTTTCTCTCAACTGAAAAGAATCCCAAGCCTAGTATTCAGATCAGTGCTGGTAGCTCATGAGCTTGTTTTGTACAAAGTAGTCTCCAGTATTCATCTGTTTAAGATTTGTATATGAAACTCCTGTTAAACCTGCCTGAAGTTGTCTACTTTTGCCTGTCTGTGGTACGAATCAGTGAGCTTTGTCTTTTCACCTTATTTTTAAAACTATATTTTAAACATTCTGCACTTAAAACTTAGCCCAGATATTATCAAAATCTACAACAATAGAGGAATCTTTTCACCATAGCTCAGCAAAAGCTTGGGTTAAATGAAAGCTACTTTAAAATACTTAGCTTTGTAGCAACTCTGTTATCTGTCAAGACTGATTTTCCAGCCTCACTTAGAGATATAGATCCTGATTCAAGCAAATGATTCATTTTGAATGTCTAAGTAATTTTGCTGAATTTTTGAAAGAAATGTTGAATCCGTATGACTGATGAAATGACTAAATGTAGGCACATGATACTAGCAACCAGCTAATGCTGCGAGAGTGAGCAAAAGCAAGGACTTTGTCAAAAAGCCACTTGGGCAACACTTCCTTAAGAATCCTAATATCAGATGTTTGCAGATCTTTGGAGTGACAATTATGAAAGTGTTTGAAAGGGGAAAAATCCATTTGTGCTCTGAAGGTGTGAAATAAGTATACAAGAGCACAACCAGATGTAATTGCCAAGCCTTTGTCTCTGTAGGGATAGACGACCACCTTAGCAGTCCATCTGTCTGTCTTCCTTCTGTCAATGGTATAAGATAATCAATACAGTTCACTTCAGTGAACCCACAGGTCCAGTCATGAGATTGTTCAAAGTCATACGTCTTAGCTGAGGCTAATGAAAGAAGTAACCTTACAGATAAACAGAGCTTGCTCAGAAGTCAGATAAGTTGCTAGTCCAACTAGCAGCTCATGGATTAAACTATTATGCAATGTCCCCCAAAAATATATGACAGCTTGCAGAAAAATCTTGGAATGCTTAGCGGCACGCAGACATGAAACAGTGTGTTAAAAAAAATGTGCAGTCATCTGTGGAAAATATGCTTAAGTTATTCGGTGTTGACATTGCAATAAGTAAATTAGAAGCAGATCTCTCAAATGTTAGTCCTAGCAGGCAGACATGTGCTTTGACAAGGTAGTTATAGGGATAAGCAAGACTGAATCAGAACTGGAAGTGTAGTACATACAGTATTTCTCTGTGACCACATGGCCAGCCAGCTGGTCACCAGGCAAAGTTTGGAATGGTTCTTTGTAGGTCACAGGCAAGTTTTCTAGTCTTATCTAGGATAGATTAAATCTTGTGAGTTAGTAGGAACACCACACATGGTCAAAGCAGGGATGTGAATTTATTTTGTAAGCTTTCTTGCTAGCTGCCTAGCCTGGCTAGTGAGAACTGTATGGAGATAGTATAGTGGGAGTAAGAAATGTTTCATATTGCTCAGTCATCTTAACACATATAGATTCCTGATCCAGAAGTGCCCCAAGAATTCTGCACCTAGGTAAATGGAACACTATAGAAAGAGTGTTGGAAGGAAGTGCTCCATTTCTTCAATGGACTGTAGAAACTTATGTTTTAAAGGGACATCCAAATGTGATCTGGCCATGCCCGTGTCCCAGAGCAGTCTTTGTTCATTTTCTAAAGAAAAATTGGCCATTTTTAATAGGTGGTGAATATTCTAAACATTCTGCAAGGAATTTATCCCAGTACTTCACTATACTTTATTTGCAATTATTCCTTCCTAATGTCTAACATAAATCATCTCTGCTACATTTTAAGCGTGTTTGCTTTTGTCTTATCTATCACAGACAGCCATGCATTTGGAAATTTGCAGATGTTTTCCTTTTTCTCTAAGCTAAGAGCCACTAAACATTCAGATTTTCCACAAGTCCTAGACTTATGTTCTCTTATTCCCATACTTTGCTGCATAAAATCAACATAACTATTAATCTAATTTTCAGATGATGCTACATACATTTATGCTGTCAGTTCTGTCAGATGTTCTAAAATTAAAGAAACCGAGAAGTCATTTAATCTCATACATTGGAGCATGACGAATGAAACTAGGCATCTTTTTCTGCAACTGTTCATTATTACTAGGATTTTCAGTCTTTTCTGTTAGGCAGTAGGCAACTTCATACACTATGAGCTAGGCACGCTTCCTGTACTCAGCTGAAGAGTTTTGTAGCAGTGCCTGGTGGCAGTGTCAGGAGTTATGATTTTTAGGATCTTGCCTCACTACCTTTGTACTAGATGCTATTTTATCTCTTGAGAATATCACACTTCCTCACTCTCTAACTCACTGCCAGTCCTTCCTTGTAGGAAAAGCCGTTTCTTATGCAACACCTTAACAAGAAAGGGGAATTCCTGACTAGAGCTTGGCAGAATCTAACTGAGAAAACTCAAAGATTTTGCAAAGATTTTTTTCTTCTTTCAGACTGAATAGAAACTGCACGCACTCATGGTTATGATCCTGCATAGCCAAATGAATCTAGGTATGTATCTCTGCCTATGACTCACGTTTGGAATTCAGAAATGTGAAAATAGAAATATGATTGGTTGACAAGTTTTACTCTCATACAAGCACTCACAAAAAATCTTCAGTTGTTAACTCAGGAATCCCTTCTACTTACATTTTTGCTACAGCTTCTGCATTGTGACTCGCCTAAGACTGGCTAAATTCATACACTCACACTCATAAGAAGCATAGTCTCCCTCAAACCTGCATCTCTTTACTGGGGTGCCAGAAGGCTGTAGCTTCTCAAGTCCACCCCAAGTGAGGACTGATTCAACAGCAGGTATAAAAGTACACTCAAGGAATGAAGTTTTTACAAGTGTGGATCAGGCAGAACACCTGTTGGCCTTCAGCTCCATAGAAAGAGCACAGCTGATTTACTTATTTTTTACAAGAAGAAACATGCCATTGTGTGAAAGTACTGAATGCAAAACTCCACAAGGAGACACTTGAAATATGCAGAAATATGCAGTATAAACTCTCACATGCTAAAACACAGAGAAATATGCTAAATATATGTTTATACGTAGGTCACTCTGAAAGTAATGCCAACTATTTATTTCCATGGAAATAACAACACACACAAAGAACACAATAACACTATGTGAGTTAATTAATAATTAACATGGGTGCCATTTTTTCCATGGGGAAGAATGTAATTTTACACCTTTGCTTCATCTACACTTCCATGTCAGATGCCATTTTGTCAGACTGCCCCACTGCTGCCATCTGTCACACAAGAAAACATAACAGAATATAGGTGGAAAGGTTCAGCCTCTACTGCCATTTTTGTTATACACCTTGATGGCACTGGTTAGTTTTCCTGTTTTTCAGGACATTCCAGTAACTTTTCATAGCTTAGGCAATAGATCACATTTCAAAGATACCTTTCAGAATTTGAATTTGCCTACAAAAAATAATTATTTTGAGCTTAGCACTGAAGCTCTAGTAGGTTTTTGGTTTTGCCACAAAGCTACTGCAGCCTCTGAAATAATATAGCAAGTAACATGCCTGTGTAAGACATTCAGTCATTAAAGGCATACTGTGACCATAGAGAACTTCAGAAAGTGACCAGCCAGAGCCCAAGCTAACATGGGCACCTGCTGTTCAAGGAGCACTGATGAGAAACATGTACAACACCTGTGATACTAACCCAGCTGTGGGATATGCACAGTGACTCTCTCCCAAGCCTGTGGCATTAGTAACTATTAGCAGCTATAGAATTCTTGCAGATAAAAGACTTCTAGGGGTATTGTAGAACTGTGTTTTAATGTTATGGTATGGTTGACCTGTTTGCAGCTGTTTAGAAGGTTTTCCAACAGCCTTTTGCAGGTAAGAGTTATTGTCTTGTCTGGTGCTGAGCTAAGGACCTCTCTCCATTAATTCCTATAGTCAGGGATTTTTGGTTGGGGTTATAAAAGGCTTAGTGCTTCTGAGAGAGGGAGGCCTTTCAACACTTACTGTGAGGTACATTGCATAAGCAAAAAGAAAACGTTTCTACTTAAAACAATGTCTTGTGCATTCAAGGTTAAATTAAACCACTGAAAATATTAGAAAAGGAACATAAGGTAAGTCATAGGCTGAACCCAGAGCTTTCTACATAAGATGAAAGGAATTTGCAGTTTTTTGAGAAGTATGCCAGCTGTGTTATGCAACTGTTTAGCCTGTGTCCTGCAGTATGCTGAACATCTTGGGGGATAATAGGATTGATTCTCTCGTTTTTTCTATTTGCTGCATTCTGGCTGTATCAGCCATGGTCTGTTTGCTTGTCTTTGGTTTATTCAAGCATGTGTGTAGGTATGATGTGAGCCATGGCTGAAGAACTCAGTTTACAAATGCTATTCTCTTCCATAAGGGAAATGTTCTTTATTTGGAATAGCTCTCCTGGAGAATCGTATACTTACCTGTGCTACAAAGACAGTGCATAATATTGTGTGACCGTTTATGCCTTGAAAGTGCTGTTGAAATGTTAATTTAAAAATCAGTCTGCAACTGTTTTGTAAGACAAAACAAGTAGATTCTATTTCTGTTTCATAGGGAAGGTGATTCTGGGGCTCAGAAGTTACTGGAGCAATATCTGCTGTGTTGTCTTAATTTTGACTGCACAGCTGCCAGTAATAAGGTCTCTGGTTGAGGCAAAATTGAGGGATGCCTTTCAAAACATACACCTTAAAATCCTGAATTTAAGAAGAAGAGTGATTTGCTTGAAATGTTTGAGATGTGAAAAGCTCCTGTTGTTGGGTACATGGAGATTTGGCTCCTTGTGGCACATAGGTTGAGTCAGGTAGTGATTTTCAGCAGAAACACCTGCTGGCTCTTCATGTGGCCCTGTGGCCGAGGACATCTTGCTTGGCATACCTGTTGTCTCCATCAGGAGCTGACGCAGTACTGAGATGTTTCCCAGCTGAAGCCACAGAAGTGAGCTGTGGGGTGCTGGGCTAGGCAGGTCCACAGGTCAGCTCCAGGGCTGTTGGCTTTAAGGTGCCTTGTAAACTGCTGAGCTATTTGGGGCACTTAATTTCACAAACCTAAATGTCTATTAAAATGACTGATACACCGTACAATTTATGAATTATTCACTCTGTTCGCATCCTCCCCAGCTGGATTTCTTTTCCCCTGTCAATATATCTAGGCTTTTTCCACTCTTGGTTTTTCCTCATTCATTGTTTGGAACATGACTCTTCTGTTCAAAACAGGTAATTCACATTGTTGCTGGCTGTAAATCTTCTACACTGGAGAAGTCCTAGCCTCTTGCCAATGCTCCCCCCCGCCTCCCTCCCAGCCCTACAGTCTCTAAATGAAGCCTTCCACACTAATGGCCTAGAACTACCAAGTAGGTTCTGCTAAAAATTTGCTAATGAATTAAATCAATACAGTTTGGAAGGAGTTCCATCTCCAACAATCAATACAGGCTCAGTGATGTATAACAGGCAGGCAGGTAAATAACTCTAAATAAATTTACAATTGATTTTATTTTTAAAACCAAATTAGGACATTTGTATTCTTACCAAATAAGATCAACTAGAATCTATGCAAATAGGCATACGCCTAGGTGTCTAGTTCCTAATACTAGTAGTCCCTGTTCAGCTCAGTAGCTTTTATTTTGGGGATAATGTGCATGATTTCTTGGCCAAACACATGGATTGTGTATTGTTAAAACAGATCCTGTTTATTCAGGAATTCCCCTAGTTAGATTGTTCTTGCTCATAGCTGGTGATAGCATCTGGTAGCTAATGGACACTTACAGTCTACATAACTCAGTGCAGGGGGTGGGACTGGCTTACACACCTGTGTCCCACAGCAGATCTGCAGCAAGGGTCAGGAGCTGCCTTCTGACCCTGCAGTGCTGCTTAGGGTGGGTGCAGCAGGGCTATGCACTGTGCTTCCCTCTGTCCTGTCTCTGCTCTCTATCCATGCTCGCAAAGGAAGAAGTGCCCTTGTAGGAGAATGAGCTGTCAGTGCTTTTTTGGGTCTTAGTGAAGTGTTATGCTGATACTCTGTGCTGCCTGATGCTCAGCAGAAGGTGGCCCTGTTGGGATGTGCACCTGTGGGCATCAAAGCTATGTGTGTGCAGAGGCAATTCAGATCTGGAAGAAGTGTGACTTTGACACTGTGCCCAAGACTGCATGAACTGCTGTTCATCATCTGCCAACTTGGAGGTACTTGTCCAGCACAGATGATGACTCGTTCAGATAGCAAACTATTCCTCTTCAAAAATGGGGACAGTGTTTATAACTGTGTTGTTTCAATAATGATGCAAAAGCTTGCAGTCTGAAATCAAATAAGATCAACCCTGCTCACAGTTGAGGGTTGGAACTAGATAATCTTTAAGGTCTCTTCCAACCCAAGCCATTCTATGATTCTAAGGTTGTAAGTTATTGAAGAGCTGAGTTGTAGCAATCTCCCTCAGGTGTTTGAGCAGTGGTGTCAGCAATGCTGCAGGATCACGTGAAGGACCAGCACAGAACTGATATGAACAGCTTGTATAGAGAGCTCTCAAAAGCAAGTGGAGAGACTAAAAACAGAAGCTACCATGGTTTGTTCTTTGCCTTTTTCTTAACCTTCAGTGGCTTCTCAGCTCAGTCACACACAGTTCCCTCAGGTGTAGGGGATTGGCTAGACTAAGAAGATGTCTTTAAAAACCCATAAATATTTAGCCAGATGTCACAGGATTTAATATAGCCATTAAAGATGCTTGGCTTATTTTTGCTGTGAGACATAAGCTTCCCTGTGAGTGTGATGTTGTGGTGCTCTCAGTGTCCTTGTGCAATGACCACTAGTGTGAGTCATTGCTGCTTACTCAGAAAATCCCATTCATTCTTTTCTTCATATGAATATAAAACTTCCGTTAGTACCAAAGATGAGCAAATCTGTTAATAGGTGCTGCTTTAACCTGGGTCTCTGGCATATCAGATGAGTCACCGTTCTTACAAATCTTGAAATCTAGAGGTGATAAAAGGTGCATTTTATACTTCCTGCTGCAGTTGGGAGGCCTTTCCAGGGTTATTAGGAGATGATGTGAGATGAACATCTCTTCTTTTGAGGCAGAATTCCAGAGTGGAATGTTTTGTAGCCTCACCACCTTTTTTTTTTTTTTCTTTTTTCAACCCTCAATTCCTATTTACATGTCACTTTGTTTTGCTTTCCTTTTCCCTCCTTTGTCAAGTGCCCTTCAGGTCATTGCATACCACTCTGTTACCTTTTCAGTCAGTGCTCAGCAAAGCTCGATATATTCAACTGGTTCAGTCTCCTGTCTCAGTTCCAGCCTGCAGAGGTATCTTTCAGTTTTAGCCTAAGAAATAAAGGAGGGGAATGCAGAAATCTCTTCAAAGTTCAGTTTAAATTGGAATATTTTTCATTTGAATATCAACCCTTTCCTTGATATTCCTGTTGAAGCTTAAATATGGTTGAATGGAATGATCTGATATCACAAACAGACATGTGTAAGTTTATAGCGTGTTAGGAGGATTTTACTTTTGAATACTGTGGTTAAAAAATCTAATTAGTCTGCCGGTTTGTCTGCCTCTCAAACCTACTCAACAAGCAGCTCAAGTACAAGATGTTCTTGTCTGCTGCAACTGACAGATCCACTGCATTTCCCCAGCCCTCCCCCATCGCCTGCCAGACAGGGATCTGTATCGAGATAGCTGAGCTGCCTGAACATAAAGAGTATCTCAACTGATTCAGTGGCACATGGGTGCAAGAAGTATTGTGTGATGCTTTTGTTAGTGTCATGGCCTTATCAGCGGACTTGAATTCCAGGCTGGTTCTCTAAGGTTGAATATTTTTCAACAATTATTAGGGGGCTTCTCTTTCCAGCTCTCATCAAAATTAATGGCAGCCACGTGGCTGGACTTCCCACTCTGGGCTTTGAAAATGCCAGCTGGCACTGTTGCTTAAGAGATTTGGGAATTGCTTGCTTTCATCGATCCAACAGGGCTAAGACAGAACATAATTGGGTCAAAGATGGGGTTGGAGGGAGGTATTCCTTTTTTTGTAACATCTGCCTTATTTTCCTCTTCCTCTTGTAGTGGAAGATGGTGTCTGCAGTTATGAAAAAAAGGAGTTGACTGTTCTCTCCTGCTAGAAGGGAATCCTCACGCTGCGGATTCCTTCTCCTCCTGACGCAATTAATTTCATTAACTTGTTTTCCTAAGGTATAATTGAAGTTTGGGTTGACTCTTCAGGTAGCAGTCTTATAAGCAAAATCTCAGATCAAGCCTCTGTTTCACCATAACTTGATAGCATTTGGCAAAAGTGCTGGGGTAGAAAACAACACGGAAAAGTGCAACCTCTGGGCAGCACTGAAGTAGGAGTGGGAGCTAGAGAACATCTTGCTTTGTTTTGCTACACTTGGGTGAACTCAGTCTGCAGTTCAGCCAGTCTGTGCTTGGCATTGCCATGGCCGCCTTATTTTGACCTTCTAAACCCTTTCTCTTCCCTTGGTGTTATTATTATTTTTGAATGCGCAGTCAGCTTCTGTGTTGTGGGATCACTTTCTCATCTGTGCTTGAGTGTTTGAAAGGGGGGGGGGGGGGGGTATATTTCTTCCTAACTCCTTCTGCTGTTTCAAAAAGAGAAATACACTGGAACCTTCTGAGAAGGCAGCGAGTTCTTAAAACACTAGGGACATATATTGCTGTGTTAAAAGGGAGAAAAAAATAAACTGCTGATACAAAACTAGTCTGTGTCTTGGAAGACAAAATCTTTTTGTTCTCTCCCACTCTGAAGAAGATTATTATTGTGAGGAAGCAAAGAAAGACAAAATGGAGAGAAGGTGGTGTGTCTAAATGGATCATAGTGGGTAGCTTTAAAATAAGACTTTTTTTTCATTCTAGCTATTGATTGACAGAAGCTGCTGTTAGATTATCTGGCAGCCTTTTTTCCAATGTGTGCTGCAGCGCAAATACTGAATTCTCCAAATTGCCCTCAACAGGAGCTTCACCAGTACTGCAGTGACTGTCTCTCGAGAGGTTGCCTGCTGTAGCTTCCAGCTGCCTGGTTTGGCATAGCAGCACAGCACAAGCCTGCCAGCTGCTCGGTGAGAGGTTTTAATACCACTTCTGTGGCCAAAGTGTAAGGGGTGATTTTACTCACAAGAGTAAGTTCTTTGAGGGAGTGTATTTGCATAGGATGAGTGCAAGACTGTGCTTTCAGTGTCTTGTTTCTTGCTGCTAGTCTTCCTTTCTCTTTTTCTGGGATTTCATCCTGTAAAGCTGAGTGAGGAGCAGTGTGCATAAAGCAGGGAGGGAGCAAGTGATAAAAACAAGGAAACATGACATTGCATTA
This sequence comes from Coturnix japonica, assembly GCF_054131305.1. Classification (NCBI taxonomy): domain Eukaryota; kingdom Metazoa; phylum Chordata; class Aves; order Galliformes; family Phasianidae; genus Coturnix; species Coturnix japonica. The sequence continues at coordinate 18,728,285 of NC_140667.1, read as the reverse complement.
ATTAGCTCTCTGCTGCTTGGCAACTGGTACATACTGGGAGCGACAGGAGGAATACTGAAAAGAGGAGCATGTAGCTGAATTGAGGAAGAAAAACTTTTTTCTCCTCAAATTAGCAAGGTCAGGCTAGAAATGACCACGTGGTCTGCTGCTCCGGGGAAAGAACAAAAAAAAATGAAATATAATTACTATGGATATAACTGGCTTGGAAAGAAATTGTCAATATAGAAAGTATATTAAAATAAAATCTTCACTGTGATCACTTTACAAGCCACATTTCATGTAATAACCTAGAAAATTAGAGATTGCCTGCAGCTAGGTTTGTGCCCAATGGCACCTGCATCACTTGCTGGGATGCCCTGAGCTGTTCCTCAGCCCACCTCCTCCGCAGTGCCCCAGTGAAGGACACAGCTGACTCTCCCTTTGCACCCCTTGTCCTCAGTTGCTCCAGCTGTTCCTTTCGCCACAAAATTAGATCAGTCACTCTTATGCCTTCACTTTTTGCAAGTGGCACATTAATTTTCAGGCAGCTAAAAACCTTCTGCGTAAGGTACGCTCCTGGCAGTTTTTGATGTTGATTTACAATCAGTGTGTAGGATTTCAGATGTATGAGGCTGCCTACCATGTGTCAGAAGGTAGTGGCTTTTTTTCATCTGTTAGGATAAGCTTTATTGCTTTAAAGCATGAGTGAGGTGTATGGTTTTTTTTTGTGAAAAGAACATCAATGCATCCAAACTACACTAAAATGATAGAAAAATGAATAATGGTTGGAAACCAGTGGATTAGTCTAAGTTTCTACTACTACTACTTGTGAAAGCTCTTTACACTAGCATTAGGTTTTGGTATTTAGCTGATCATATCTGAAAATCAGTTTTTCAGAGCAGCGTATGCAGCAGAAACCACTCCACTGGCTTTAGGGCCATTTTTCTGCTGGCGCTGAAGGTTTTGCTCTTACTGTTGGTTTCTGGACCTGAAAGAAGATATAGTGAGGCAGCAGGATTCCTGAGTAAAAGCCCAATATGATACACTGAGTCTGAAATTTTGATAGCGGTGCGTAATGATTTTTATATTAGTGATTCTTTTTACCTTCTCTCTTGCTTAGAGATAGATAGATAGTTAGATAGGTTCTGATCTAGCAAACACAGCTGCTCCCAAACCTCATTGCAGTGGAACTTACTGTAACAGTGGAGTCAAGCTCCATTTTATTATGCATTACCTGCATTTGCAGGTTTTTGAACTAGGTTAAGGAGGAGAGAAAGAGGTAGTTGGAAAATAGTCACTGTCCACCTCATCCTTCCATACCAACTAATAGCAAAGAGCAGTTGTTTTGTATTAAGCAGTTTTTCCCATACCTTGAAATGACTTATGAAAGTGGTAGACTAGCATTAAATTCCCTATTTGTAGATGGGGAGAACTATGCAGCAAGGATGAAGCTGTTTTGGTTTTTTTTTCTCTAGTGAAATGTATATTTTCATAGGAGCTAAATAAATACAATGCTAGACTTAGTATGGATTACAGGTACAGCAAACGTGTCCCTGGAGAGCTGGTATTGCTTTTAAGCTATGGTGGCAGTGAGCATTAAGGCTTGACTAAGCAGGATTCATTAAGTCTGTTTCTTTGAAAATTGTGTTAAAAGTGAGGCAGGAGCCAGCCAACTTCTGATATAGCAGAGCACTAGGGCTTATGGCACTTATATTTATTTACTGCATTAGCAATACAATAGCAAAAGGAAATACCAGAGTTCATCCTCAGTGGCTTTACCTTGTTCAACATGACTTGAATCTAAGACTATGATTCTAAGACTGTTTAGAAAACCAGGGTTTGTAGCTGGTCTCATTCTGCTTTTAAACAAGAACATCCTTCCACAAGTTCAAGGATGTTGTGTATCCAAAAAAATGATACCACTTGATGGCTTATTTTTCCTCTGATTCATTAATTAAAGAGCTAGTGAAACTGGTAAATGATGTGGGCTTCATTTCACAATGGCATTTTAGACTTGTACCTTATTTGAAAGAACATAATGCAGTTGAATAATGAAGTTGGTTGAGACATCACTTTGTTAGCTGATGGGTTGTTTTTTTAATCCTTATTATGACTTATTATGGCAGCAGTTTTCAAGAAAGTACTTTATTATGTTTAAGGCTGTGTTCAGGCTATGGCTCTCAACCATAGGCTTAAAATCATATACAGTGTGTGTTTTTTATCTCCCCAATGTCCACATCAGACCAAATTGTGGTAACAAAGGAGGTTAGTGAGATAACAGGAATATCACAATTGAAGGTAATGAGCCCCTTGGGAAATCAATCCCCAAGTAGCTATTATGGAGCAGTGAGACTGGTGGGAGAACAAGGACAAACTGTACATGCATACAATCTACTTTTCAAGTCCGCTCACTGTTTTTGTTTGGAGAAAATTCATACAAATTCTGCTTGTATTTGGTATACAGAATAGGTCTAGTGGAAAAAGTAGGACTTCACAGACTTAATGGATGATCACAATTTTCTTGGCAGGCTGTCCTTTTAACTTGGGCATCAAGATATTCATAATAGACTTCTTTGTCACAGAAGGTTATATTTCAAAATAGTGCATGCATTATTTTTTTTTAACCTGGGAAAAGAAGTAAGCCATTCTTTCTAAAGTGGTCAAAGGAAGAACACAGGTTATGGAGTTCGTCTGCTCATTGCACAGGACTGCATGTTTAGAAGCATATAAAGTGAAAGGAATGCTTTCTTTTGTGGTCATTCAATTCTCTTTTGTAAACAGAAATAAGGAAGCAATGTATGTCAACATTTTTGCCACTTACACCCCCGAGGAGATGACTTTACTCTGAAGCAACTTTCCTCAATATCTTTAAGAACCTTGTTCAAGAGTAAGGAGTTATATGTGAGTCTTTGGAGTTCAGTGCTTCAACTGCAAGAATATTACTTTGGTCATAATTTCCTTCTTTCAGAGAGAACATCCAGCTATGCCAGAATCATGCTGTGGCTGAAATTGGTAGATATTCTGTGGCTTGTTTCAGTGAGTGGAAAATTCAGCTTCTGGTGTCTGTGGAGCAGTAAATTGCATGCTCTGTCCAAAGCTGTTTGCAGTCACTAGATTAGTTGTGAACCTTTCATTTTCGAGCCAGACTCATAAAAACTCAGTCTAGAGCTTTTTTCCTTTCTCAGTTTCTTGTCATGAATTTGATTTTGAGCTTGTGGTGGATGGAAAAGTTCATTCTTTTACCTATAATGGGTTGCCTATGTTTTGTACCGGGTGTTGAAGTGATACCAAAAATCTGAATTGCTGGGTTTGATGGAGAGACGTTTTTGTCTGATGTATTGGGAGCATGTAGGTGAGGAGTGAAAAGGTTGGGCATTTCATCTGGGATAAACAAACATCTGCTCCGTAATAGAGCCGAAGTTCTTGCATCTGCAAATACAACAAAGAACACTAGAGACCTGAAATGAAAGTTTGATATCCTGTGAGGACAGAACTAGTGGATGTTGTTTGTTATTAGTTTGGGTTGGATAATGAGATTACAGAAATATCCTTCTAAACCACTAGCCAAACCTAGCAGTTTGATCAGTTCCTTCTCTTCTGAAGAGCAGCTTTAAAATACTTGGGTGAGAACATAAATAAAGCTTATTCCCCTTCTCCACTGCTTTGTCCCCAAATTCTGCCAAAGAATGTGCACCCAAATCAGTGTGGCCCAAAATACTGGTCCCTCATGGCAAGGGAATACCTATTTTTTAAACTAAACTAGGTTCCTGACTCAAGCAGCGTGAGTCTCCTGAGGGCAGAACATGATGTCCCATACTTATGAGGGACTGCCAAGAAATACCATCAGTGATGCAGGCAGTGAGGTTCCTGGGCACGCTCAGGGATGGCTTGTGCCAGTGATGGAGGAAAGCAGCCAGTTCCCAGTAGGAGGGAGGTGAGAGATTGGCAGTTGTTGATCTTTTTTTGTTGGGAGAAAAAGAGGCTGAGTTAAAGCAAAAATACATATACAGTAAGCGCTAAGCAAATCTCACTTCAAAATTCATATATCAAGTTGACATTCTTGGCTTCAGCTTCAAATATTGGGTTGTGTGTGTTCATAGGTCTATGCAGTAAAGATACCTGTATCTTCCTCTGTCATACTTCATTTTATGCTCAACTGTATATCTTTGAGTACACAAGCCCTGCAACAGCAGGGTTATAGTGTCAGTGTGATAAGTATTGGTTATGCATGCAAAATCCAAGGCTTTTTCCTTTATTAAGTTACAGTTGCTATTATTTTCTTACTGGCCAAAATGAGAGCGTTTGACAGCAGGTGGGAAAAGGCAGAAACATCATTCCTAATACTTTGCCTGTGTGCTGATCATTTCAAGAAACTAGCAGGAATATCCAGGCTTAATATCTCTGTCTGAACTCACATGTACCTTTTTACTTATGAGGCATCAGAAAAACAGTCTGCGCTGATCTCCCACCCAGTCTGATGCGAATCACCCTTTGCAGCTGTTATGTGGAGCAGTCCTGTGTTTCTCCAGCATGCTGTAGCCTTGTTAGTCCTTGTTAAATTGGAAATGGAGATGGTATTCATTTTTCATTCACAAAAATGAATACTTGACAGTGGAAGCAGCAGCCTCTCAACAATCCTCAGACCTCAGTTCTCAACAAAGAGGTTCAGCCTCCTCCTGTTCCCCACCTTCTCATACAGCATGCCTTCTGCCTGGCACTATCCACCTTAAGGGAGTTGTTGGCATGGCACATTCATGTTTCACAGCAATGTGAGAAGTTCTGTATTAACTAAATAGCTGTGTGACTCCATTTGACAAAAATACTCTCCTTAATTTTCCTTGAAGCTGCAGCAGAATTTCCAGCGAAGCAGAGTTCAGCATGGGTGTGCAGAGAGGGGCTCAGTGCAGAATTTAAGTGATAATATCTGTGCAGTGTGTGGTAGTAGTGGGTTAGCAGAAAAAGGTGGGCTATCTGTGAATGTGCTGTAGAACAGTGGGTATAAGTGGGTGAACTGGAGTGTAGATAAGTGGTGGGACATATCCCATTTGCTCTTTTGTTTTTCATATAGCTTGGAAAACTGCGTTATCTTTGTGAGTTTTGTGTTTATTTTCAGTTCAGCTTCTTGACAGGAAAATAAGCACAGTGGCTGAACTGTGTTTTGCTCAGGGCTGTGTAATTCTGAACAATGACAAACACATTCAGGCACTGTGGTGTGTACACCCAATGACCCACGTGCTGTGCTCACGTTGTTCTTTGAGAAGCTGTTCTCTGCTGCTAAGCTATAGGGTGTGTGACAACACACATAAAAAAAAAGCCTCCTCACGTGTAATAAGGCAGTGAGCAAGCCAAATAGAATAGGAAGTGAACTCAGCAAATGATGGAGTAATAAAAATAAATTGATCTAGCATGCTAAGAAATCCACAGTAAACAAACTGCCACGTGGTAGGTGTAGTAAGAGGTCTTCCATGTTTGCATTGATTTTTCTCTTCCTTCTCATTTTTTTGCAGTTAATGATGATGTGGTGCACCCATAGCATGCTGTTTAGGTGGCACAACAGTACAACGGAGTGGTTAGTTTTACTTGAGGATGTTTAGGGATAGAGATTTTATTTTTCCAGGAGTTTTTGTGCACAATGTGAAGTGTGAACAGTTTTTATGTGATCCATTAAGAAAACAAACAGACAAAAAACAACCGACAGAGCTTTCATCCTTTCTGCTTCTTTGCAGGCTGGCAAGACACTTCAAGAACATAAGGTACCACACAGTAAAGCTGCTCAGCATCTCAGTGCTTCCTATGCTCAAAGCCATTTACATGGATTTAAGTGGGTATTGATGAACTAATTTAGAGTCTGAAGCATAGACAATTAGGTAAGTTAATAATCACAAAATATCTTCGGACTACCTGCTATCCCAAAAAAGCTGCAAAACTGGCTGTCCCAAAAAGTTAACATCTCAAAGATTGGTACTTCCAGAGATCGCAGAAAGTGAAGTGTCAGCATGCCCCTTACAGTGTCTGCAGCAAAAACCACCCTGAGCTCTCTGTTAATGTCACCTCTTGTAAATCTTGAAGCTCTGAAAGACCCACAATGGGCATCTTGTGGACCCTTGCCTGCATTAATTTACAGTGTTTTTATAATTGCAATGTTTCTTCCTCCAAACTGGACTCTTGAAATATGCACAAAGTGCTGCAGAAGTGCAAACTGTGAACCATTTGTAAGTTATTTTCTGGCTTGCAGAAGGAGTCATCTTAGCAGGAGCCTGTAAGTGTTGCTTATCCTGTTGAGATTCTATTTCCTGGACCCTTAGAGTTGGAATTGCTTTTATAAACCAGCCATTTTCCTCAGCTAGTGCTGCTGCATTATTAATGTGCTTGCCTTGCTACAGGAAGGTATTTTTCAATATGGCATGAAGTTTAGGTGATGAGCTTTCATGACTTTTTTGCACCATAAGCACCTGCTACTAGCTGCCTTTTATGGTTTTATGTTTAATCTTTAAATTTACATCATCTGCTAGAACATAGGCTTGATAAATGAGCTACTACAAGTGCCTTGTTGATCAGACTGCTCGAGCATGGTATCAGCTGCATACGTACTGCAAGGTGCTGCACTACATTTGTGCCTCCCTGGATTTAAATTAAACTCGCCCTCCAGTTTCTCCAGAAAAGGAATTAAGACAAAGTGCGTTAAGGCTATTGCTAATATCCATGGCAGATTTCCTTTGTTATTGATTAAATAACTACTGCCATTTGATGCATGTGGCCACAAACCCTGACAAACTTCCTCCAGAGATGAGCTGAAAGAGAAATAAAAGCCCAGAGGTGTTCCAAGAGGTGGCATGCTTGCACAGCAGGAGGTTAATGGCAGAACCTGCTGGTCTGCTGACCTGCCAGGGAAAGAAGCTGAGGCGTCTGGACTGCTTTCAGTTAACAGAAGTTACACAATTTCTTTAACCTTGTTGTCATTTAAAGTAGGATTTAATCAGAAATAACGTGCCTTTTTGTGCATAAAGGATGGAGAGTTATAAATTACAATCTCTTGCGTTATAGTCTGCCTCCTCTCCGTGGATTTTGAAGCACTTGAAAGATTAATTAAGACATACAACTCTCATAGGAGATCTGTAGTGCATAAAAAGCTATTGACTTACTGTACCCTAATGAGTTTTGAATGTCATCTGAGCAGCTTTAGGTGACAGGGAGTGCTCTTATTCCATTGCCAATGCAAAGAAGGGTTCAGTGGTATAAATCCCTGGAGTTAATTTAAATCATAGAGGTGGATACTAATGACTACTTGCTAGCAATAATGAACTAAACCATAACAATGTAAAGGTTTGGAGGCAGGTTTGGTTACTTGTTGCAGTGCAACTGTCCTTTGCCAGAGGAAGATGAAAGCCTTTATAAAAAGAGTTTGTCTCCGATTCGAATCTGGCCAAATTTTAAGGTTGTACCCAGGACACTAGGGGGTACTGTTAGCTTTTCTACTGCGATGGGAGCTCAGGTTTTGCTGCTCCCAGTTGTTAGGGATGAGTCATTCAGAAAATTCTGGCTTTGTCCAAATTTACAGGTGGTGACAGTGCCAGGAATAGAATACGGATTTGAGGGTGTTAGCTGCAGGAGCTGGGATTTTCCTAAGTGAACCAAAGTACACGGGGAACCCAGCTCTGTTCTCGAGTAAGTGGAATGAGACCTGCAGTTTCCAATGATTCCTTGCAAAAAGCTGACTGTATATCCCATTATAAGATACAAATGGATGCATTCAGGTCTTTAGAAATAATTACTGGAGTCTAATTTGAGAAGCCAATCATGCATTTTATTCCTCTATATCTGCTCTTGCCTTCTGTGGCAGACTACAAACAGCTACTTTTTGGATGTCATTTTCTTAAGGATCTGCAAAAAAACTGGGCCAGGAGTAGCAATAGGAGACAAACATCAGGCATCCTCCGTGGTATGCAGTGAAAGACTGTGTGACCTACCAACATGGGTTTCCAGTGAAAGGACACCTGCTGGGGACTGGAAAAAAGAAGCTTAATTATCCTGGGTAGTGGTGATGATCAGCATTCCTGGGAGCTATGTCCATGCATTAGAGGGAGAGTGTCTTAAGGTCTCCAGAGCTGTCAGGAAGGAGGCATCAGGGTGCCCAGGCAAGCAGAATGCGCAGAAGGGGATCTGCAGGGTTGCTGCTTTGCCATAACGGTTGACTTGAGTTGTCAGTTTGGGGTAATGTGATGTATGCATTTAAAAAAAAAAAAAAAAAAAGGAAAAAGAAAAAAGAGGCCATAACAAAAAAAAGCCTCCATAAAACCACAGTCAGGAGCAAACTCTAATCTTTAATCCTTCTACACAATATGTGACAGAACTATTTATATTTCTTATGCCATCCTGTCCGCCCCTGGCTCATGGCCCCTTCTTTCCTGTCCCCTTGCCGGGCCCATTGAGAGCAGCACTCCCAACTGGCTTGCATCTGTCAGGTTTTCCTGTCCTGGACTGCCCCTTCCCTTTCTGCCATTTGGTTGAGTTTTGATCCAGGGCAGTTGGAAGCATTGCCCTCACATGCCGCTTCAGCAATGCCAGGGACATAAGCTATGCTGCAGGCTTAGGGTGTGATCCAAAGCCATTTGGGCTTTTGGATCCTGTCTTTTTGTTTAAAGAAACTGGCAGCAAGGCTGAGGATTCTGTGCTGAGCAAGCTTGGCTTCAGGTCACCAATTATTTGTTTTTACAAAGTACTGGTATATGTAGCTGTGGTGGCAGTAATCTCTCAAGCATTTTAGCCTTGTCAAGGAGAATTCTCTCCCGTTTCATCCTTTTTCTTAACAAATTGTGCATTGCAGGGGTGAAAATCAATTACATCCTAGCTAATGTGACTGCTTCAGAAGGTAGAAAAGAAGCAGTAAAATAGAGAGTGGTAGAAGCCTCATCCTTGAAGGCACTCAAGGTGAGGCTGGATGGGGCTGTGAGTACCTCATGTAGCTGTAGGTGTCCCTGTTCTTTGCAGGGGACTTGGACTAGATGGCCTTTAAGGGTCCCTTCCAACTCAAATGATTCTATGAAAACTAGAGCCTGCTACTCTGGGACGTTAGAGAATGCCCTCCAAGTTTTCAATTCTTTTGCCTTCCTCTAGTTTTTCCTTATAACAGTCCTCTTCTCAATTCCCTACACTTTTGCTTATTAGAAAATTGATCTGTCTTCTATTATTTCAAAATATGGCCTCTGGTCTTTCCTGGGATTTTCCAAGTGCTTCCCAAGGAGGAGAGATCTCATTCCTTTGGGATGGGAAGCCAAACCTTGGAGCTCTGATGTGTAGCCTCTGTTACCTTGGCACTGTGAGGTGGGACTTTGTTTCTGCCCCTTTCCTTCCCCACTGAGCTCACTGACACCTTTAGGTGATAGAGCTATATTAACAGGCCTTCTGTGGATTTCAAACATTTCCTGTAGCCTTTTACTGAGCTTTAGCAATTTGCAGTGGGTTGGTCTGGGGCTGGCCACATTTTCCAAACAGCTCTGAGAGTATACTGAATGCCAGCAGCAGGAGGAGCTGGTGGTGCCATTTCCTTTTGTCCCCTATATCCAGGCAGTTGATACTGTTTGTGTTGCATCTTCAGGACAGACAGAAGGGCCTCCTCCTTCTTGGTTTGTGTTTAATCAATGGAAGAAAAACCACTGACTGAGCAACCTGTGGCTTAGCCCAGGAATCCTGCAGTGAGGTTCACTGCTGCACTTCTGCAGCTTTCTAAAAATGCTTCTCTGTTACGATTTGCAGTAATTTCTCCTTCTCCTCAGACTTTTGTAGAGATCTGCTGATGGCAGCAGATTGTGCAGTACTTGGGAAAAATGATCTTCCCTCCCATTCCTTCCCACTCCTGTCTTTATTTTTTAAAATTCTAAAAGCCAGCTTAACAAAGGCTTCCAAATATGAGATACTTGAGGGAGAACTGAAGGGATTCAGTCATCTATTTTATTACATAGTACGACTATTCCATTTTCCTCTCTTATTATTTAAAGCCTAAAAATAGATTAAATATTTTAAAAAATTTTTAAAAAGCCAAACAAACCAAAAAATGAACACAAAAAGACCCTTAAATCAGATCATGAAAGTATCACTGATAAACGTTTGGCCTGGACTATCCGTAGCAAACAGAGTTAACAAATCAGAATGAAGAGGAGAAAATAATTGCTTTCATTTGTCTATGCTATTCATATCAGTGTTGCAAATTAATACATTTTACAGGATTTGGAAGGCTTTCAAAAGCCAGAATTGCAGTGGGATCATCCTTATAGCAATATCTCCAAGCAGCTGCTACTAGAGAGTGGATGAAGAATGCTAAGTATGTTTTCTGATTAGTTTCGTGTTTATTTCTCTCCTATCCAACCAGCTCTGATATTCCATATCAGTATTAAAGGCTTCCTCAGGTTGATAAGGGAAGAACTGAGCAAATACTCATCTACAGAACATGTTTTGGACTTAAACTCTTCTTCTCTCCTGTATTTATAGTAACTCTTTTCACATAATTAGCAAATCTGTTCCATTTTAGGAGCAGATTTTCATATTCAGTTGCCTAAAGCTGTTGCAGGGGAATACGAACGTTCAGTTGCTTTCCCAAAACTGATGCTTGCTCAGGCAGAACAAGGACTTGACTGTTCAGCTATTCGTTTGCATTTTCAGCTTCCAAGCAAGCAGAGATACTATTTTTACATGTAAAAATGAGTCTGGTATATTTAAACAATAAAGGAACATGTAAGATCAGCACCAGAAATTCAGTTCTTCACATTGTTGTCAACCACACACGTCATTGAAAATCAACCAGCATGATGCATGGCAGGTGTTTACATTTCTAACAAAATGTTCATATAGTAGAAAACTATCTATAAAGTTACTGTGCTGTAGTATGCATAAAAGACCAAGACCAGTGCACTGGATTTTATGTACAGCAAGATGAGACACCCAACTGACAGAAGGAATATGTGTAGCACTTTCAAAAACGTGAGGTTCTCCTCACCCTGGATTGTCATACGGAGCACACACAACAAATAAAGACTTTTCCAGCTTGTGGCCAAAACATTCCAACTGCTGATAAGGCAGAAGCAATACGTCTCACTTCAGTGTGCCAACGAGGGACCGGTGCAAATCATTGTAGATGTAATTGCCCCTTTTTAGTACACATTAATTGTTCACATTATGTGAAGTTATCCTCCCTGGTAATGTGTTGTCTACCTCCACAGGTAGACTGTTATAATATTTGACTAACAGGAGATATTTTTAATAATGCAGATTCCATTTTGAAAATTTAAGCTCCTTCTTTTTTATAACTTTGGTAACTCCTTATTTGTTTTTAAGCTTTTTTATAAGTTATTTTTTATTTAAACATATTGAAGATTTTGTTTAGAAGTATATAATACCTGTATGTATGTTTTCTGTTGAAAATTAGAACAGTTCTTATGCTATGAAATCAAAGGTAGGAAAGACAGCATTCATTGTTGTGCTGTTTCCTTTTCTGACTGAAGTAGTTCCTACATTGTTTTTCTAATTTTTAGTTGTCACGTATGGCAATTTTAACATTGACCCAGGGCGTAAGGTATCTTCCAGTGACACCAACATGCTTTGTTCCCCTCTCTCTTCTTATTCTAGAACTCGAGCTCTTTCTTGCACAGAGGTACAAATACCCTTTATTTGTTATCCTCTTCCTTTCCTTATGCTTCCTGGGTTCCTTCTGGTCCTTGTGCCAGTCCCCTGGGTCTGCTAATCGTAGTGTTGCTTTCCCCCAGTGCTCCTGGTCAGCCTTGCCTGCCTCCCCTCTGCTCTGAGAAAGCATTGCAACAAAAGCTGTCCCTGCTGCTTAATTTAAGGTTCAGCAGTGCTGTGATTTCACCTGGCTTTCAACACCTAGTTAACACTCTGCTAAACATTTCAGAACATGTAATGTAAAGCTGGTGCTGACAATACCTAAATGCCTTTCTAATTAGGGGCCACATGCTATGCTGGGCAGTCTAGATGATAGCAAAGAATGAATTTGATAGTAAATATGTAACATTCATGTTTTACAAGGTGTGTTACGTTCTACACCAATACTAACAATTCAAGCTAGCTTTCATCTTAACAGACCAGTTTAATTCTTACAGGTTGGAATAGATTTTGAGATCCTTACATGATATCATTCTTAGTAAATGCACAGGAAGGTTTGCGTTTCAAAAAGTTATTAATGAGAAGCCATTTTGCTTCACAGAAATTTGTCTTGTTTCGTCTCTAGACCGACTGCAGTGACTTTGGTAACAAACTGTCCTAGAACACTGAGAATGGGTTCCTTAAACAAGAAAACAAACTTGAAGCTATCCCCTTTCCTTCTTCCCATGATTTACTCACCTACTCACTCCCAGATCCACCTCCCTGCAAATGACTCTAATGTAGTAAGAACCCAGAATCAAAGTGCTTGGTCAAGACTGTAATGATGTCAAAGCTTTTTCATAGCTTTGCAGCAAACTTTGTTCTGGCAGTGTCTCACTTAGTCGTTTTTGGTACTTACAGGTAAAACACAATTCATACTACAGGGTTTTTCTTTTTTTTTTTTTTTTTTTTTTTTTTTTGTAGCTTTTGAGAGTCCCAGCCAGACTGTAAAATCTAGATGTAGTTTGTGTCTTGTGCCATACTGTACTCAGAACCATCCACTGTTAACAGTGAAAGCAGAAGCTGTTGAGATTGCCATGGCAATAAAATGCCTCAGCCATGTCTCGCAGGGCAGGATGGTTTGTGTCCTAAATAAGGCCAACTGCAAAGTGGGAGAATAGCAAAGGGAAATCTATATTACGTGTTGGTTAATTGCGTACTGAGAAGTTATTTACATCTGAAGCTCTTTGTTACACTTTCATGATGTATTATATCGTCCCTCAAAAATACTGTCCAGACCATTCTAGTTTTCAGTGCTTTGAGTTTTTAGGACAAATGCTCCTGTACATTAAGATCAGCTGAAGGGAATAGCTTGGGTCTGCTTTTGGCAACAGAATTTCAGAAAGAGCTCAGTGCTTACTTCTAGCAACAAAGGAACTACGGCCAAGGTTTGTGATTGTGCTGTCATCACTTCTTATATGTGGACATTTTCTATAATGCTCATTGGAATGTGGCTTCCTTCCATTTCATCATAAAGGAGAATCAATAACAATCAGTAAGTGTTAGTGTTCGCAAGCATCTTAAGGTGGATGTTTGTTTGCGTTTCCAATGATTAGGAAAGAAGACTACAATAATAAAGAATAACAGGCATCTCCATAGGATTACCCACATTTCTTGGAATGGTTCTAGATATTCTATATTTGAAAGGAAAAAAATGAAACAAACAAAAAAAACAAAACACAAAAAAAAATCTCCAAAAAAACATTAATATAACATGGGTGTACAGTAACCTGTGTTGTTTTTTTTTTTCCCTGCTTAATTTTATACAGTTACTTGCATGCTTGTAGGAAATAGATCCAGCAGATAAGACAGAGGTGCTCAAAGAACAGCTACATCAGCCTCTAGCATAGGTTTTGCGTACTCTTGCCTCCTTCCTGTCTTTTCCCTTTTCTATTATGTCTGTGACTTCAGTATGATACTTTCAACTATTGTGGGTCTACACTGTATGCTTTTGAACAGAACTGTTTTATTCAGATACTGAGGCATCTGGATAAATGACAGCTGCAATTTTTGTTGCTATCTGCAGACTGCAGTAACAAAAGAATAGTTTCCCCAGTGTTACTAATCAACCTAACTTCACTTTCTTAATCTATCACAATAATTTAAACCACAGCAAAAGGCTTTTCTTCTTTCACTTTCTGTCACAAAATCTACCGAGTGAGCACTCAGATATGCTGCTGTCCTGAAAGCTAGGTTCCTCATTTGGTTCTTGAAGTTAAGACAATGGTTTCAAGGAGGGAGAAATGTGTCTGGTATATTGTATTGTCTTGCTCTTTTTAACCTATCTCTGTAAAATACAATATTTTCTCCTAATTAAGTCAGTTTAATTCCAGCACTAGGAAGCTGTTGACTCAATAATCAATCAATCGATAATCAAAATCATCAATTTCATTAATGAAAGAAGTGTAAACACAGTAGCAACCAGGAGGCCGTCCTGATATAGAGGGATACCAGTGCACTGTCTAACTTCAGTTTGTAGTTCCTTTTTTCTAATAAGAAGACCGTCTGTCCATGAAGCCTACTTTGATTCTGATAAAACAGTCAAATGTATGAGATCAAAGCTGTAACTGTATTAATAGTAAGCACAGTGTATTTTGTGTCTTATATTAACATGAACTATTGCAGATGGACCTATATCTATATAAAGAGAATTCTACCTGCTGTAGTTATCTCTGCTCGTATTGCATTGCAAATTATCTTCTTCCAAAGAGTCTGTTAAATGGAAGACATAAAGGCTTTTTGTTGAAAAGTGATGGAGGGCATCCAGAAACAGAGGGAAAAAAAGAAAAGGGAGGAACTCTTCTTGACCAAGGAAATTCAAGCTGTTCAACATGAGGTGGAAAGCAGGGATAAAGAAAATAGACTTGAGAGATCAAGAGCAAAGTTGAGGAGTTTAGGAGAAACTGAGTACAGGCAAAGATCTGAGCTGCAGTCAGGGAAGTCTGTGCAGAATGCAGCATATTCAAGAGGAGAATCAAAGGTGTAAGTTTCAATTTAATATTGGTAGTTGTCAGTGCTAAACAGAGGCAGCTAAATGTATAGGGCAGAAATAAAGGGATTGAAGCAGTGGAATGGAACTCCTCAGAGTTACTTTTTATTATTATTTTTTTTTATGTTGAAGAAGGAATAGGAATCATAGAATCAATCACAGAATGGCTTGGGTTGGAAGGACATTGAGTTCCAACTCCCCCCTTGCCATGGGAAGGAAGTGAGAATCAAGATTGGAAGACTGCAATGAAAAATTAAAATGACAACAAGGCACGTGAACAGATACTGTGTTGCTGTAGGATAGGATTGAGGAGGTGATATCTGTGTTGTGGCAGATTCAGAGTAAGAGCACTGGAGGGATATTTGGAATAAAATTTAAAAGGAGAAGTTGCCAACACAACAGAGTATGTCTTGGGTATCGCTGAAAATGGCCATGTTTGTGCACAGATCTAGGGGAAAAATAGGGAGAAATAAGTTTAGGAAGCAAAGCTAATACATTCCTTGAGGTTCTTGAAAAATCTCCTCTGATTAGCCTAATCATTTACATATAGGCATAGATAGGCATAAAGCAGAGAGTGCAGAAAGAGGAAGAAAAGGCCAAGAGTGAAAATCTCAGCAAGTTAAAATCGGAGTGGGAGAGGGTGGGATGATGATACAGAAGGAACAAAAATCAAAAAATGTAACAGTGCTGTTATTTCAATAGAGATGGAGGACTGCGTATCTTTTCTAGATGTAATCATCTTCATATAGATGTGAGCTGGCAAGGTACAAAATTATTGTAAGTGATTCTAAATTGTGATTAACTTGACAGACTGATTATATTTGATTGTGTTGATTATGGCTATTAAAATAATTTTTCTCTGATGAAAAAAATACATCCTCATAGATTAATTGCAAATATCCAAAATGTAGATATATCAAATTGCCTTCTGCTTAAAAGTTCTCTCCTAAGTGTGAGGGGGAGTGGGGAAACAAACAGATGCAAAACATAATTGTTTGTTATAGAGTGCTTTGAAGGAACTCTCTTCTGGAGGACTTAGTTTGACAACATCCTCCTTGCTCCTCACTGAAGCAATGTCAGGCTACAAATCATTCAAAGGAAAAATTCTGCTGTCATTTTGAATAGTTCTTAATGAGCCTTTGGTTGCTTTATTGGAGAAAATAGGAAATGTTACTTTTTGTTGTGGAACGGACTGTTCCTGTAATAAAAGGCTATAGCTGCATTGCTGGTGACACCAGGCTCTTGATTTACTGGACCCCATCATCTTCCTCACCTGCCAAGTGTCCTCTGTGCACTCTGGTCTCTTCTTCATCACATAGATCTAGTGATAAGCTATGGGCTGCATGGTTTGTCCCTGGTGGGAATCTGGTTGTTCCCAGCTGGAAAGCTCTGAGATCTGTGTTTGACTGGTCTGCCAATGGAAAATCTCCTTTTCTGTTCAGGTCTGAAGCCTTGTTTTTCTAGGAATCATCCTAGCATGGTATCTCAGAGAGTTTAGGTCAAAACAAAGAGCTGAGACAATGTTTGGGAGAGTGAAAGGAGGATGATCTGAAGGTAGTCAAAAATCAAGGTAGCTGCTAAGATTTCAACTGAGATTTTCTTTATAAAGGAAAACAATTTTTTAACATTTTTCTGCACTTGAATGTCCACATTTATTCTTTAATGCCTTTTTTTCAAGCGTTGCCATGTGTCATGTACATTGATTCCTGGAGTGCAAGTTTGGTCAGAGGGATCAAATGAAATTCTTATTATTAGGCATTCAGCATAATTAACTGTAAATTTTTTCACCCAAAATGAAATACTAATTGTAAAACTTAATGCACGTGCTTGTAATGATCAGCTAAGGAGCCATTAATTAGCATCCTGTGCCAGGTCTGGAGCTTTGCCATATCTAGGACTATGTTTATGAAGCTCTGCATTTATTTTTTTATTTTTATTTTTTATTTAAAGCAAGTAGGCTTCTGTTCAGAGATGTCCAGAATCAAAAGCTTTAAATTGGACCTAACTATAAGGTTACAGCCACTACTTCTCCCTGGAAAGCATACAGTAGAACTCAGTTGTCATTTGCAGAAGAAATTTTCACTCATATCACTGCAATTTTCCTGTATGAACAGACAACTTGAGTTTAATGAAGGTAGTCCTTGATGGAAGCTATTGGCTTCTAATTTTTTCTTCCAGGCATATTATTGTCAAAGAATTTTTAGGTGAGGTTATGTGTAGTTGTGTCCAAGATTAAAGAAGCATAAGAGATTTTGTCATAAAACTATGATTTGTGTTGCATGTGTCTTTAACTCTTTGCAATTAAATGAAATCTATTCAGAGTTTGAAAAACCAGTGTCATTTTTGCAGTGTTATTTGATGAGTTCATTCAGTTGAGACTATCATTTTGAAAGGCCAGGAATATCCCTATTGAAAAGCAATTAAAAATATAGGTTAATGCTTTAGCTCTGCTGTGATATTAACCACACTGCATGATGATGTTAACTGGAGGCTGGAGAGAACAGATAGCCTTCCTTATTTTCCCTGTAACTTGTCTTCATTCATGAATGTTTCCCCTTGTGATTTTCAAAGTCTAGAGTATTGTGTGTGTATCTAATTTTAAAATGGTCAGTGTACCCAAGTGACTTAGTCTGAGGTCACTTTCAGCCAGATTTGAGCTAGATTTCTTTGAATGTCTGTGGGATTTGAAGTCTGTTGCTTTTTGATAAAATCAACTTGGGCTTGTCCATTACAGTAGTGCTTCTAGAAAACATTCTAAATCGTTTCAGGACTACTTTTCCTCCCCAAGTTGCCATAATTTCCCCACAAATTTCTTTAAATGAAAAATAATTTTATCTCAATATGGTTAGAATTTTCTTGCACTTAGAAATGACCTGAGACTGTAGAAGGTGTGTTTTATTTGGATTAATCTGTTTCCGTTGAGAAGCAAACTCGGGCAGCAGGCACTGAGTGGGTTTCTGTCCCCTCAATAACTGCCTTGCCTCCATTGAGACTTACAGAGTGTGAGAACAGAATTTAGAAGTACCTCAGAGATTCCTTTCACCATTTCTTTTCTTCTATCTCCTGCATTCAAGATCTTTAATTCTTTTTAAGCTTTCTATCTAGCTTGATAAACTCCTTTGAGGCATAAATTAGTACATGTAGAGGATTATCTAAAGCCATGAAGTATCTAGATCTTTATTTTCTTGAAGGCTTGTGTTCCATTTTTTTTCATGTGAGTTTTGACATGCTGTATTTGGTGTGGGGAAAGGCACATTCAAGGCTATGGGTCAATTCTTTCTCATTAACTTGTAGCCAAAAGATGTTTTTGAAAAAGTTCTGTTGGATTTCACAACAAAACTTATAACAAGATACACTCTCACTGCGCTGATGAATGACAAGGATCTGCTCCTGTTGAAGGCTGAAAGTTCTGTAGTTACCATCAACCTTTTCCAATTGTTGCTAAAGAGAGCTGCTTGCATAATCAAGTTTGGTAAAAGTGCTGACAATCTGTGACTCTACTTGGAATCTGGACTGAAGCAAAAAAATGCATGGCAGTTCTGCTACTCGGGCACAGGCACCTTAAATATTTTTCCATTTAAAGACATTGTCAAGATCTTTCACTTATAGTATTGCTTTTTGCTTAGGTGCTAAATTAAGTGAGGTGTGAGGGTGAAAGATCTCCCAAATACTTGTTAAGATCTATGTTATTTTGCATATCCCCAGTTTACTGAGTACAGTTGATATAATAGTGGGGTTTTTGTTGTTGTTGTTGTTTTTTTAAATAATTAAAGTGCTCTCAGCAAAGGTTGCCGGCTACGAGGGAAACTGTCCAAGCTTCTAAACAATTAGTACTTCCATGGGCAGCAAATTCCCTCCCACAAATTCAATGGACCTAAAGATGAATAGTAATTAGAAGGAAGTATGTGCCAGGCACTCAGCTGGTGGAAATGGAAATCACTCTCTTCCCTGCAGTGCTGCCAGGCTCACTTACATCAGATCAGAGTCTGACCAAACGTCCTGGAAGACAGTGAAGTTCATATAGAAAATCGGTATATGGGAGTCTGAACTTTGGGACAGGAGAATACTAAATCTGGCAGGAAAGCTGCCCTGAGAACTTCATCAGAAATGGCTCCATCACCATAATCATGCATCTGAACCATGCAGAACACATCACAGCGTACAGTAAATGACTTAACCAGTGGTAGCAGATTAGGGAGAAATAATGATTGGTGCTGAGGATATGGTTAAATAGCACTGTTTCTTTGCCTATTGGTTCAAGTTAATATTATACATCTATCTTCTAGGAATATATTACCTGAACTAATAGGTACTGTTTTCCCAATCCACGTTCAAGAGCAGCCTGTTCTTTGCGTTTTCTTAGGCAGACCTGAGACTGTCAAATGTTTGCTAATAGAAAAGTTAATTTTGGAATGCAGTGTAGGTGTTTGTAACATCTGTGCATTCCCCTGACTAATGTCTTGCTGTCAGCTGATTCTCTGTAGACTTTGCCAATCGTACTTGTGCCCTACAGAACTGGCTGGGCAGACACACCCCAGCAGGAACAGCACTTAGCTGCCTATTCCATGAATTCTCTTTGATGTTCCTGAAGCAGCTTTAGGAAGAAATTACTGAGTGTCTGAAGATTCAGTCTGAAACGCTGTGGCTTACTGAATCATTTTAAACACCATCAGCTGCCCCTTTCCAGTGCAGAGAACATTGGACCATGCAGTTGGTTACCAGCTGTGAGCAGATTGCTATCCATAGATTGTGCCGGTCCTCTTTCTGTACTGAGATTTGTGAGCTTGAGTTTAGAAGTCCATTTGGAAACAGTTGACTTAAAATGCAAGGGACAGTTATGAGCAGCTGACACTTAAAGCTTTGAACATTATTATTTCACTGGAGTTCTGACTGTAGAAGTTATTTCCATACTCTTCACTATATATGTTCTGCAAGGGATGGAATGGGCACTGCTGTGTGAACTCTACTCTTTTGGCTTTATGTATTGCCCTATTTGTTCCTGTAGCTAAGCACCTTTGTCATTTAACTTTTTCAACTCTTAACAGTGAAATCTATTTCCTTTCTAATAAATTCTTTTGTAGCAGTTGAGCCAACAATTTAATGGAAAACTTTGCTGCTTTTCAGTGGACAAATCAGTTCTGCACAAGCTTTATAAACAGCAGCCTATTGTATTTCCTCTCGGCTTTGGGCATGTGACTTCCTGACACCCGTAAGACCACCTTCATTCTGTAGCATGGATTATAAATCTTGGAGACAAGAGTGTCTTGGACTGTACAGTGACTTGGTGGGATGGAATTAGGAAAAGATCTGATGCTACTTGCTATGCTGAAGGTAATGCTGAGATTCGTGGAGGCTTCTTGTAACCAGCTTTAAACTGAGGAGTTAATGCTTCCTTTCTGTCCCCTCCCTTTCCTTTACAAGCCCCTCTTCCAGTGTGCCTGCACCTCTGGAGCTGTGTCAGTCCCTGAGCACCTGTGGTATCTGCTGGAAATGCAGAAATTTTTATTCTAGCTGTCCCTTGTCACTTATCAATTGACTTTATAAATGAACTGGTCTGTAGATATCATGATTGCATATTTCATCTAGTGATGCTTCAAGGGATGCTTTAAGGGTTGTCTAAAATATAAAGTAAAAAGAAATGTAAGAAATGATTATTGGAAGTTATTTTATGAACAGTAAACCCAGTATAGATTCAAGCTTGAGACTGAAGGACTGCCCAGTGAAGACTTGGGCAAGCTCTTTGAGGGTTCCTAGGCATTGTTTCATATGTCTTCCACTGAAAATAGCACAGAGTGATAATATTCTGCAGTGCTTTAGAAATCTTGCCTTGAAATTCTGCCCCAGAGTGATATAAAAGCTTTCAGACAGCAGAGAGCCTGAATTTGCGATCTGTATGCCACTGAATTATTGAAGAGTGTGGCAAATAGTTTGCCTGGGTATTGTGGCGGTCCACAGTCAATAGGGAATTTGGAAACAGATGATAAGGCTTCAGAAGAAGACTTTGATGTAGAAAAATGAGTTGTTCTTTGCTTTAGTTACAGTTAGTGTTAAAGCAAACTGAAAAAATGGCAGTACTGTCTAGGGGTAAAGCAGGCCTGTTAAAGCTGCTGGTATAGCAGGAGGGCTGACCTGAGGGATCTATTTAATTCCTTGCTGGTCTGACACGATGGATCGTCTCTCTGTTTGTCTGCTCCGCTTTGTCTTTTGTCTGTCAGCTTACAAATGTAAAGACTGCCTTTGGCTGGTGTTTGTGCAGCCTACCAGAACAGGTTGCCAACCTTGCTTGCGGCCTGTAGACCTTTCTATGCCTAAAATAACAGTCTTGACATTATTCTTGTTCTGTATAGTTGCATTACTGCATTGAGATCAATGTAAGGCTCCGGTTGCTTCACAACTACTGATAATGGTATTTGTAATACGAGTATGTGAAACTGTAAAACTCTCTGTAGAAAGTTGCCTAATTTAGAGTGCCTGCATTAGTGGCTTCAATGTACAGGTTGTTATCACGCAGGTTTTTATAAGATTTGTAGACTCCATTGCTTCTGTGACACATTTGGTGGGATTCAATTCATTTCTTAATTTAAGCTGATTGAAACTTTGAATTAATCACTGTGAAATTAAAAAGAAGAAAGCAGAGCGTTTTTCTTCTCCCATTTCACAGAACTGAAGAAAAGTACTTGAAAAATGCTAGCTTTTGCAAATATTATGAGAGAACTCTTGCATTTTCATGTAACCATGCTGTTAGTAGAAATGGGAACAGTAGTAATTCATGATGTGCCCCGCACTTTGATATGGATTGGCTAGGCCCTAGAATTGTGCAGTCTGATTTCAAGTACTGTTGTGGTCTTGAGAGGATAAAAGAAAGTTTGTGAATGAAAGAGAGACTGATACCAGCACCCTTTCCAGTGTGTGAACAAAACTGTCTCAAAACTAATTAAGAATCTGGTGAGGAAAGGCCATTTCCATGGAAAGAGAGTCCTGCAGATTTTGCCTAATAATTAACCACTACTTTCAGGCTCAGCCGATATATTAGATATTTATTTTTGCTTAATATAAATGTTCCCAGATTTGGTTTGCTACTGGCTTCGCATGGTTTTGCTTTGGGCTTTGTTACGGCTTTTACACATGGCTTTGCTTTTGGTGTAGGGTTATTTTATCTGGATTTCTAACTAGCACTGCAACAGAGTGTTTACTCTGTTTTAAATATCCCAGTTTATATGGTAGCCATAGGTCTGAAAGTTTTCTTTAAAAGATCACACGCTCAGTTCTAGGTGCACAATCTTTAGAGTAAAAGTAGACATCAGTGCAGAGTGATGAATTCTGAAAACACGAATCTTGGCTTAAATTTTTAAGCCAAGAAATTAAATTAAGAAATATGGAGAAACTTTGATTTCATTCTCCCCATCCCCATCTTGAATCCAGCAGTTCTCACAGAAGCCTCTTTCAAATGTTTCCCCTCATTCAGTGGGTGCTGAACACTTCAGAAAATCAGGCCAGTTCCTTAGGTTTCCAAATACAGATTTAAGATCCTAAATATAAGCATGTTATTTAAAAAAAAATAGGAAAGGTTTTCTTTATATAGATTCTAAAGCCACAATCAGATCCACTTGACTTATTCTATTTCCAGCTCTTATGGAGATCAACAACAATTACATTTAGTTCTTTCTTTATATGTAAAATTGTCCTTCCTTGCAGGTGAGTGGGTGTGATTCTGTGAGTCCCTCTGGTTTCTTGCCTTTCTTTACTAATATAGCAAACTATTTTTCTTCACTCCTAGCAATCTGCAAAGAGTGCTTGAATTTCCTCAGCTCTGCTTAGCTTCAGAAAGCCGTACCTTCCTTTCAGATCAAGGTCTTAACCTTATAAGGTCTTGAGCTTACCAAGGTCCTTTCTTGACACTTATCCTTTCTGAGATCCCCTAAGAGGGAATATGCATTTCTTTCTTTCTGTCAAGTTAATTCAACTAAAAATGAAGTTCAATAGCAGAGTTTGCAGCCCTTTTCCAGCCCTGCTCCCAAAGCAGCTCTTGGCACTTTCTCTATCCCAAACCTAGCCCCAAGTATCAACTTGGGCTGAGCCGAGAAATACCAGGAAGGTTGATCTGATCTGGAAGAACTTCTGAAGAGACAGTGTTTTTGACAGCCTATCTGCTCTGAGGTCTGTCCCTTTCCAGTCCCACTCCTACTGCAGCTCTTTGCTTTGCCTCTATGATTCATAATTGTGAGAAAAACTGCAGTTGCCATAAAGTGTGTTATACTTCCTGCAATCTATTTTAATTCTTCAAGAAACTCTGTTTACTCTTGGATGAGGACCCCAGGGAGAACTTTATCATAAATAGACAAAGTGATCATGAATAGGACAGTAGTCTCTGAAAGACCATGCAGAGAATATGTAGTTAATATACAGCTTACTTAATCTCTAGCCTTTACTATCAAGGCAGTGTTTTCTCCCGAGCTGCTTTCACATCACTGAATTTTTGCTTTTATGTAGGAGGGCTAAAGCAGAGCCTACTAAGAACGTGCGTCTTTTCTGTACTGCCTTTATCCTAAAGCCTCTATCTGCAAGAATTCTTTTGCCATAAGTCAGTGTATTTCTAAAGCTACTCTGGTTTAACTCAAATGAGAATCCTACTCTCTCAAATATGAAAAGCCATATACGCAGCATATATATGTAAAATATGAAAGTGAGTTTGCTCACTTCTGGAATGAATGGGGGATGAACATGGAATATGTTTATTGACAGTAAGCATGGGCTGAAAGTGTGCTCCACATCCAAACAAAACTGCTGGAGGAGCTGCAGTGAGCATGGTATGGTTATGATCACCCTATGGGAATCTTGCATGAGTGCAGACACTGTGTTGTGAGCTTTTGAAAGTATACAGCTGATAGCTGGGAGCTGAGGGCCACCTGGGAATCTACCTGGCAAAAAGGAGTGATGAGCTGGCACAGTGCTCACTGAGTTGTTACTGCACTAGCTGTCCCACTGCTTTTCAGTGCAGAGGGAATTTGGAGAGCAAGGGTGCATGCAATGATAACCCTGTCAGCACAGAGAGCATTCTGTAGATCTTGCTTTGTGCTGCAGAAGCCTTTTCCAAGAGTGATCGGCCCTCAGAATCAGATGCAGAAATTCCTCTCCCTTGTGACTGCAGGAGAACCAATATGACTGCAGTGAGTAAGCTACCCTGAGGCCTTTATCAATAGCACATGACTGTTTCCTTCATCAGCAGTTCCAAAAAGGAGCACCTTGGAGAGAGCCAGGCTTCAAATGGAACAAACTAGACAGAGCTTGAAGCTGGGTGTGAAGTTGGGGCTCTGGAACAGCGTCTACTGCCAAAGCAGTGCAGCAAAAGCTACTGCTGTGCCAAACTTCCGACAATTAAAATTTCATTGTCACGTATCACAGATTCCACCTCTTAATCTTCCAAATAGGAAGTTTTTCCAAAAAATTGAATTTCTCTCCTTGCTGTCTGTGGGCCTGGAAGACTTAAAACAGAATTAATCATCTTCAGATGAGTTTTCACTGAATGCAAGTCAGCAGCATTTCCGTAACTGTTTTATAGAGACACGTGCCTCTTGGGATCACTTGACAAAGAAATGCATTTTATCATTTTGTTTTTATTTTTGAAAAGAAAATGCATTTGTCTATTGTCTCACATTATTCCTCATAATGGAGGAACAAAATAATATTCTTTTTACCAAAAATAATTGATAAGATGTCTTAGAGGCCTGCTGCTGCTTAGGACAATCAGCTGAGAGTTAGCTGATGATTTCTTCTCATTTCTAGCTCTGCAGTTCTCGACTGAAGTATGGTGTGAGTGAGGGGAAGAAAGGTCTGGCTGCCTATGTTTGAGCCCTGGGGACAGACCTGGGAAGTGGCAGTCAGACCTCGACAGGCATCCTTGCTTCTTGCACCCCTTAGCACGAAGCATAGCTGTGTAGTGGCAGTGGTGGGGGACGGTCTGTCCTTCTGGACTAGGTGGCAGCATTTGGGAACTTTCCATAGAGATAGATTTCGGTTAATTAAATTTGCATGTTCTGGAACATCTGATTTTTATTCCCTTTTGTATTACCTCAGAAAACTTCAATTCAGTTGAAGTATTTTAATCTTCTCTCAGAGAAACAGCAATTGAAGTTACAGCGCTTGTGATCTGTTCAAAATGAATCAGACTTTATATGGTGAAAGTTCAGTGCTTGGTGGGAATTCTGCTACTTCCTTTGACTCTTGCTTTTACAGTCTACTTGGGGAGCTCACATTGTTTCTCCCATGACACAGAACAATCTCCCTTTAACCAAACTGTTCCATGAGTTGCTGTAATCCATATTAGTTCTTAATTTGCGGCAAAATAAAATTGCTGTGTGCCAGCTTCACCAGACTCCTCTTCATTGTATTCTGGGAGAGGAGGACATGCTCTAAGTCTTCACCATGCTTCTTAGTAAGAACCTTAATTTAGATCTTTGGCATTGTGGTTGGGAATGTGGCTTACTAAGACATTTTGACTCTCAGAACTGGGGTAAAAATGACCAGGAATGCTGTTTAGCTCTGCAGAATTATTTCCTTAGTATTTTAATGCAGCTTTATTTTATTGGGCTAGAATCTCTACCAACATCCCCCTAGTCTAGCAGTTTTCAGCATTGGTGTGGTCCTAGCAGTACAGGAGCTGATCTGAAGAAAAGTCACTGTCAATTCAGAAATTAATCATTTAATAGGAACAGAGAATGCACCTAGTTTCCCAGTAAATGTTTGACTGTTTCGTAAGTGTATAATCTATTCTTAATATCCTCATCTTTATCTTGGTGCTTTTGCCCCTATCCTTGTTTTGCTGTATGGTGAACTTCTGTAACTCACATGTTGAGGTGAGACTACACCCTTTTGTGGGTAAAACTGCTTCTTGATTGTAACCACAGGAAACAACCCCGTAATTCCTATGAGGGATATCTCATTACTGGAGAAAATGAGAGTTGGGGATGTTCCTCCCCAGAACTTAAAGGTAAAAACTACAACTGATCTAGAGAGCAGAATGAGAACACTTCTCAGGCTAAGACCAAATGCTGCTGACAAACCACTGGTTTTTACCAGTTCCCCTGTTCCAGAGAGAGGTTTATTCCTTTAAATCTCAACTCTGCCACTGAGTTTCTAACAAGTTGTAATCTCCTTTTAATAATAACATTGGTTTAATATCTCTTATTATTTTCACAGGCTCTAGCCACTAATTTAAACATTCAAAAGCAATTTAAGAATTTCAGCAGGATAATTTAACGTAAATTGAGTTTTATTCCAGATTGTGTTTGCATGATGGCTATGCCCCTTCCCCCTTTCCCTCTCTCTTGCTCTCACTCCAGCACTAGCACTTAAGAGGACAGGAAAACCACAGTAAAAATATCTAAATGAGACAAATCACTTAAGTAAGGCCCAGTCAAATAAATTAACAATAAAATTGAGTTACATGCCCTGAACTTTCTTCCCTTCAGAAGATGTTTCTAACCCAAGTTAACCTCTCCCCATCAGCTCCATCTGTGTCTGTGTGAAAGCTACATTATGTTCTCCTCCTTTGTAGTGTTTGATCTACGGATTCTTTTTTGCATTTTAAAACTGCTCCCAATTTCAGCTTCAAGTTTATGATGTTATTAACGACAAGTGCTCTGTGCAGGGTACATCTTTAATGATTGTCTTTCAAAGCAATCTTTTCACTTGTATCAAAACTCTTTGACATCGTAATGTTTTGAGGCTTGTTTGTTTTTGTATTTTTTCTTTAAGGATTCTTTCCAGTTGGAGAATGGCTCTGAATGTTAGATGAAAGAAGGAGCTGCTTCAAGGACAAGGCAAACTCCTTTTTCCTTTATATCAGTTAAGGATCAGTCATCAAAAGCTCTTCTCCATTGGAAATCTGCGTCATAAGAAAACAAATTAGGATAGCAATAGTAATTGTATTAGACTCTTTGAAGTTACAATATTCCATAGCAACTTCACGACCAGTCTAGTTGCAGCAGCATTGATCTGTCAGAAATAAAGTGACTAACTCTAATTCAGTGGGGATGCTCTCTCAGAGAGGAGCAATTATGTTAGAATAGCACAAAATGCACCCAACTTTCAAATGCTGTTATCTTTCGTCAGTCCATCTGCGCTGGTGGTTTTTGTGTTGTGTGTGTGTATGTGTGGAGGAAAACTAGCTACTGATCAAATGATCACATTAATTTGAAGTTCATTTATTACTCTCCACAAATGGAGAAAGATGTTCTCTACACTACTGCCTAAGGGGCAATGCTAGACTTTGCAAACAGCCACAGTGTATGTAGCAGCCTGTACCTGAGCAGAGCTGAGAAAGAAACTGTACCTTACAGGCTGACATTTTCCACAGTCGTACTGTCCCCACTTCCCCACTGTTTCCTGATTATCTAAGTCGAAGGAAGAATTCCTTCAAATTTCCAAAAGGCTGAAGTTGGGTATGTGGATGAAACAGAATGCATCTCCAGAGCAGGTGACTGAGGAAGAGAGTCATGAGGTGCTGGCACAGCTTCCCAGAGAAGCTGTGGTGCCCCATCCCTGGAAAAGCTCAAGGCCAGGCTGGATGGAGCCCTGGGCAGCTTAGCTGTTGGGGGGCAGCCCTGCCCATGGCAGGGGTAGAACTGGGTGGGCTTTGAGGTCTCTTTCAGCTTAAGCCATTCTGTGATTCTATGAATAGCAAACTATGGATTCAAAGCTACCTTTTCACTAGATTTTCCCTCAGAAGAGCTACTTGCCACTTCTATCTGGCCATCAATCAAAAACTTCAGTTCCAACTCATTTGTACAGTCCACTGCATTAATGCTTGGGGTGATACCGGCACTTGTCCTTGTCCTCATCTGTGAATGTCAAGATCAGGAAAGTAGGGAGGGACTTCTCTATTGCTCGTGTGTCTGTGCCAACATACTGGACTGGTCCATGATTCTGTGATTTTAATGAGACTGGAACTCAGCCCAGACTCAGCCACTACAGTGAATTCAGATGATTTTTCTTTCCTGTGCAGATTTTATTTTCTGTACCCGGGAAAGTAGTTTCAATCACATCCAGCCATGTGACAGAATAATTTTATTCACATGAAGATCTTCTCCAAGTAGTTATGTATGGGTGCAGAGACACCCATATGGGTCCTAAGCTACAGTACTAAATTTCAGCAGTTCAAAACTGGGCTTTCTGACCAGCAAGTTTTCTATTGGAAGTCTAACAGATCTTCAGCTGTTCCTAAGAGCAGTGGACAATGTACTGTTGTTCCTATTGTTTTTCTCGTTTTTAGGATTCTTAAAGGATAACCGGGCACTAAATTTTTTCCCTTTCAGTGCCTAGGTTAACTTCTGTTATTGCGTTTCAGGCTCCTGCTGTTTTCCATTCAGGCTGCATCCTGTGAGCAGCATTTGGAGCACAGAATGAAAACAAGTAATGACCTGACAGCAGTGGCTCCATACCAAATGGAAATTCTAGGGCATAAATGAAGAGCCTTGTATTTAGCCCATTTAGTGTTGAACTTCAGTGAGCTTAGTACAATGTAGGAGGGCGAGGAGGGAAAGCTATTTCATTTCTAATTAAAAAGTAATCCATTGCAAACACCGGAAGCATAAGGCTGGATTGAGAAACTACAAAATATTTCTTCAGTAATGGCTTTGTTTGATTACATTGGCAGAGTTGAAATCAAATTCCGAGTCACTTTGTTTTTGCTTTTATCAGGGCAGTGCTAGCTGTTCTGGAGCTAGTAATGAGCAGTTATTAGGTAACCCTGGGTTCATACTGAGACCTTTCTCCCAGAATGATAACCAATTATTTCTCATCGTGAAGACTGATAAATAAAAGCTGAGGATTGCAAGTCTTAGTTTGGGTTGGAGTTGGGTTTTGGTTTGATTTTTCTTTTTTTGCTGCTGTTTGAAGTATTCACTGCATCACATTTGTCACATTTTCCACCAGCAGATTTTGTTCAGATATCTTCAGCAAAGTAGAAAGGTGCAGAGTTCTTCCAGAAGATCACTAACACACAAGCATGCGTTGAGCAGAGCTCTCATAATGCTTGGTTAAAGACTGCCCCTCATTTCAGCAGGCTTTTGTGTCAATTCTGTGCAGCTGTATCAGACCAACCATTCAGTAAAATTACAGGACTGGTAATTTTGCTTCTGCTTTCCCATTCCTTTTATTTTTCCTGAATACCACACACCATTATTTGTGTGTAGGGCACAGTACACTCGTCTCTAGGTGGTGGTGATCATTGCAATATGTAGCTGCCACCTTCCTGCATTCTGTGGATACCACAGAATTGCACTGATGAAATCCTGCTGCGAAGGCTAGTTCTAGCCCTGTTCTAATGGGCTTTGTTCATGCTTGGATACATATGAAACTTCTATTGTTTAAAGTGCTTTTTAAATGCCCTACCTTCTCTTATCATGGGGATGTTACAGGGGTTAGTTATCTCCATGTTTATTTATTCATTTATTTTATTTTTAGCAAGGAAATAAAAGACATGAAAATCTTCAGTATTTCTGTTTACTTCCAAGTGATATATGCAAGAGCTGAAGGTAGTCATGGTCAGGATTTCAGCTGCTGTTTGCCAAAGGTGGTGTTATCTGTCTTCCTTTTCCCCTCTTCTCATGTTAGAAGTTATTCCTTTGTAAAAGCATGTAAGATATTACTTAATTTTTGGACTTGGAATACGGTCCCTGAATTCCTGGGCAAGCAGAACATCATATGTATGTTTTGTTCATTGTACTGAAGTCACAAGGAAGACCATCTGTGTACTCTCAAGGCTGACATGTACCTGCCATCACTACATACAAAAGATTTGTTTGTCTAGCTCTACTGCTGTTTAATAATTAGAGTCTTTGTACATTTTAATTTATCTGAGCTTTTCCAAATCTTGTGTCCTTGGTAATTATACTTGGTGGTGGTGATTGCTCCCTTGCTACCCTAATTTTCACTAGCTAATTTATTTTACACTTGGTAGCAATACAGATTGTGTCAGTTTACTCAACTTGTGTTTAGCACTTAGCATAGAATAACTATATTTCTGTTTTAAACTCTATTTAGAAATACTTCTGATGCATTTGTTTTTTTTCATTCTTGCACAGAATTACTTTAGTGGCCAAGAGGAATTTCACGAGGAGACTTCATAGGCCAGGATAGCTGGGGCTTTGAGCAGCCTGAACTAGTGGAAGATCTCCATGCCCATGACAGGAGATTTATACTCCTGTAATGTAATCTCTCGGGCCAGTTCTTTGAGGATCTCTTCCAACCCTGGCCATTCTGTAATTGTGTGACCTGCTTGTTAGGTAGCTGGGATTCTGCACTACAGAGAAGATAGACTTTAACAGTTTGGGTTGTTTTTTTTTTTTTAAATTCGTTGACAAGACAATGAGATTTCTTTATCATCCTTTACATTGACTGTTTGATTAATTGACTTTCTTAGTGGTGCTGAGAAAAAGGATATGTTTTGAGATATGTGGTTTTGGGGTTTTTTATTTGTTGGACAGGTTCTGAGCTCTCAAGTTCTAGCCATCTCAATTGCCTAACTTCAGAGCCGTTTACTCTGAAAGGAGTATTTAAGCAATTAAGTTAAGGATGTGTTTAAAGGCATTGTTGGTTTAAGATGAAAATGGTCAGCAGCTGTTAGAAACAAGTCCTTAAGCCTTTATTAGAATGCATAATTAATCTTCAGTCTTGATGAGAAGGGAAATAATAATTGGGTTATTTCCTGCCAGGTCTTAAGTGGCTTCATTTCGTCTAAATCAAAGTAATTAAAAGAGACTAAAAATGTAAAGTTTATGCAGAAGCGAACTGCATTTAGGCAATTCTGGTCTGCCATGTGAGCGGATTTCAAGCAGAACAGTGTTCTCTCTGAAAGCCAAGAAAATATTACTCGTCGGATATTTTTTCTAATCTTCTTTGGAATGAAGTGTCATTGCTGCTTCTTTTGAATGGCAGGTTTCAAGCTTGCTACCAGATACGGGATTGAAGTTCTCCTCTTTTTTTTTTTTTTTTTTTTTTTTTTTTTTAATTAAAGTTATAAAGTCACAGTAACTACTAAGGAAAAGATGACTGCTAAGGCCAATCTAGTTAATGCACAGATGATGTTAGAGTTATGACACAATCAAGGATTTACAGTGGTTGAGTTGACTTGTAGACCCTGCTCCTCACATCATCCGTCCTCCATGGCTGTTTATCTAGAGAATCTGTCTGTCCTTAAGGCAGGCCTTCCTTCTCCATAACAGCCCTGTCAGTAAGTCCTTAATGCTAAGCAGGAAGGATTGCTTTGGTTGTGCTTGGGAAGTAATTGACTAAAGATATGAAGTAATGATGGTGAATTAAATCATGTATTGTGTTTAAATAGCACTTGTATGACACTGAAGGGAAAGAATGGAGATGGAAAGTCATTCAAAGCCTATCTAGGGTTTATGATTTCCTGTGCACTGTTTAAAAAGGTTTACATCTAATGGTTTGGCAAGGCAGGAACGCTTTGCAAATAACACTTTGTGGAGTAGTGGTTGGCATTCTCCCAGAACCGATGGAGGGAAACAAAGCTTACATTTTAGTTTTACAGTTGGTTAAAAGCAATAATCATGCAAGAATGTTATTGTATTTCAGAGAGTTTTGGGGTGTGATAATGTATAGGTGATAATATATAGGAATCATATGCCCAAACAGTAACACCACTATTTCTGCACCTGAGAATAGGCAGATAGGTGGTGCTGGCCATACTTCTGTGCCAAAGATGAGGCTGTAATCTGTGTTGTCTGGGAAACTGATTGATCGGGGCACAAGCAGAGTTCCAGGCCTGCTGATAGCCTGGGATTATCATGTTGTCGTGAAGAAGCCATACTATCCGGCTGTCCTTCCACACATCTATAAACCTAGCCTTAAAGCAAGAAGTGTGAAATGAAATTCTGGTCCAGCTTTCAATACCACACTCAGGTAGACTGGACTTCGGTGAAAGCTAATTTTCACTGTAGGCCTTCTGAACAGAGAAAAATAAAATGAAGATGGTGTGAAAACCTCTCTCTTCATTGCAAAATGACAAAGGAATACACTGCATTGATCCTGAATCCTTGCCTTTTAAATCAGGAGTGTAGAATGGGTTGCCATTTCAGGGAACATTTCCTTTAATTTGGCTTCTTGGGCTTTTAAAGATGTTGGTGATTGTATAGCTAAGAACGGAGCCGTTTTTCAAAGCTTTTGAGCATCCTCGCATCTTCCTGGGTCAGAAAATGATCTTAAATACCTGTCACTAGTTCTTTAATGGGAGAAGGACCCCACTCCCAGGCTTTTCTCCTTTAACTAAAGTCTCAGAGCTGGAGGAGAACAGACTCATCTTTCAGAATCTACAAAAAGCATTAATTGCAATAGGGAGGAGTTGCAGGAAATGGGGTTGGTTACTCTGAGGCACAAGGCTAGTGAGATAGAGCAGAACTGGGCCACGGGATTTCTGGGCTTTGTGTGGCTCTCAGTGAGGGGCAGGCTGATGGCTTGATGGCTGGAGGCACTTGGCTCTGGGGAGGGTGGCACCTGGGCCATTTGCAAGTACCCAGCATAGTGCTTTTTCCTATGAACCTAAAGCTGGATAGGCTGAGAATTGCAGAACTTGAAGGCCGTTCCCAAAGAGCTGGGGGTTAATTCTTACTTAGATCACCAGCACATAATTTTCCCTTTCATTCTGAAAACTGCTTCAATTACATTATGTTTCCTATTTCTGGGCCCTTGTCCAGCTAGGCAAAAACATGAATTAATTCTTAAGAGCAAGTAACTTTGATGTCCAGTTCACATGGTTTCAAGTTATTTGAGTTCTTTGCTTGATTGGGGTCACTTCCCAGCCCCTATCCCCACTAATTAGTGCAACTGCTTAGCAAAGATATTTCCCATGACTTAATGATAAGTCACCACTTTATATTTCCCTTTTAACATTCCCAAACTGATTTCTTTTCAAAGATCACTACCAATTAGCACTAATCTTCCTATGGACATTGGCAGACTTTCAATATTTTGTCTTGCTTATGGACTACATTAAAGTTACGTTAGTTTTAGAACTACAGAACAAGGGATACAAGGTTGTGGGATTTTTATCTTTTTTTTTGCTAACATCACAGTTATGTATCTTTAATAAAGATTCTTTGGTACTGGAGATATTTCACAGGGTCAGAGAACTCTAGTTATTTCATTAAAACGAAATAGAGAGTAGAGATAAGTCATTAAGTAGCCTGTAAATCCCCACTCTTGCATGCAGACTTTCCTTCATAGTGATTTATACTAAGCTTACCATAATCTCTTTAGAACTTGAAGTACAGTAAATAAGAGCAAATTTCACATTACAGTAGAGCTTTTGGATTGAAGTTAGAATTATGCTCAGACCAAATCTGAGCAGCTCTGTTATGGATTCTCTGGCAGTAAGATAAAAGAAGGGAAGGAGTGGGGAGATTAGTGGTTTGGTTTTGATCTCTTGGGACTTCCATAAATCAGTAAGCCAATCTAAAATTAATGCAGTAGCAGTGGTAATAGCGATGTGAGAATGTACTCAGATCCATTATCTTCTAATTCCAGTCACTGTGGAAGGGCTGAGACTGTGGTGTTTTCTCAAATCGTTGTGAAATGCATTGTTGCTTTCTCAGCTGTGGTTCATACCCAGCTGGTCCAGCCAGCACATCGCTACTCATTCCTCCATACTTGTCTGTCTACTTGGCTTTCCACCTGCCTTAAGTATTCAGAGAGTTTATGCAGTACTGCAGAGTGGCATGTGTAAAATAAAGATGATATCCTGGTGGCCTTGCAGACTTGTACATATTCAGACTTGTGAAGTGGTCTTGTACTTGTTCTGCCTCTTACAGTGGAAGGGATTTTGCTTCCCTGATCCCAACCTCGAGGGATTCTCCTGGCAAGTAAATAAAATGTTTCCTGCTGCCCTATGGGCTACTTCATTTTCTCCCAGCAGTTCATAAAGCTGAGAAACAACTGCCACCACCATGATGTATTGACTTGATTTTCCATTAAAAATTAATTGCTTCCTGTTTGATGAATAGTGATAAGTAATGACCTTTGAAGTGTGCTGTGGTCTCAAGTATGCTTGAAGCTCTTAGCTTTTGTTTGAAAAAACTTGACAGATATCTACAAGTTGTGGCTTCACAGAGGCAGCACAGGGAAGAAAGATTTCTGTTGTAAAGCATCACTAGAAGTTAACAGCCTGGCTGCTCTTAACTGTAAGTTTAAGTGATGTTAGCTAACAGGCTGTGTACAGGTTGTGTATATGAAAGCACTGCTTTTCTCCTACTCTAGTTAGCGCCTCATCAAAATCTGGTGACTTTTTTATTTCCTTCCATCCTAGAAAATCTGAACTCAGCATGTAAAATCCATGCAAAATCAGCCACATGGTCTGGAATGCTGCCATTGCATTTAGTTAACTGAGGGAGCTCACGTTTGACTTGAATACAACTGAAAAAAAATGAACCTAATGTTTGAGTATGCTCACCCTGCGCAGAAGAACATGGTTGCAACTTACTACTGTCAACTACCAGAAAATTACTTTGACAAACAAATTCAGTTCTGATTTGTATTTTTTTTTTTAACATCTGGCTTGTTGTGATCTGTCTCATGTCTTACTTTAACCCATCCAGCAAATTCTGTCTGCCTGCACTTTGGTTGTCCCAAAGTGGTCTCAAGTCTTTGCAGTTCCATGTCATCCACTGCTATTAGCTCCTGCAGCTCCCATCACTTTAATCCTCTTCTGTATATTTACTTTACTGATGTTTGATTTTAGAAATTAAACTGCTTTGAGTTTCTTTGTACTCCTTCTCAATCTCCTTGTTGGTTTTTTTTTTTTTGTTTTGTTTTGTTTTTGTTTTTTTTTAATATTCTTTTTCAAATTCTGCAAAGCACTTCAGAAAACACTAGTTTTAAAACACTAAACACTAGTTAAAGAATCCATGCCAAATAAATGGGCTGAGTTATTTTTTTAACTGGACAGAGTATGCAGAAGGCAAAAATGTACTTTGTTAATCATCTGGTTTTGTGTTTCAGTTGTGTTTCACTCTCTGGCTCTTTTTCTAGTGTTGCTGAAAGCTCTGCACGCAGGTGAAGAGGAGTGTGTGAATGGGGAGCATGATATATCCCTAATGAAACAGATGTCTTTAGTGTCATAGTGGTAATATCTCCCTCCTGTTCTAATTTCCAGGGTCTCTGGATGTTTTAGGGGAAAGTCAAGCCTCTTCTGCCTGAAATGAGTGGCCTCTTTCATGTAGAGAAACTATATAGCTGATCCCTGTGCAATTTGCAGTAAGGCTGCTGGATTGAGTGCGTGTTTGGGCAGAGAGCAGATGAGGGAAAATCTGTATGCAGCACATCAAATTATTATTTAAAGAATTCTGGCAGAATCTGTCAAGGAAAGCAAGATAAATCAGGGTGAAGGCAAAAACAATTGTGTAAGGTAGTTTATACAAAGCAGTTGCCATTATAAATAATAGAGCAAAAAGGCATCCTCTGGAAACTTTCCAATTCATTTTTACCAGTTCTGCCTTAAATAACTGATAATTCTGTAGTACTTTGTGTTCTCTCTCATTGCTCTTCCTTTGCTGTGGAAGTCTCCTCAGGTCTTCTTGGCTTCTTGGTTTGGGTCATAAATCTAGATCTTTTTTTCTTCTCTTGTTTGTTTGTTTTTGTTTTGCATCCCACATCTTAGGACTTAATCACTGAGACTATGCTCTTCATATAGATCTCTTGGCATCTAAGGCTTGCTTCTAGCCATAACCCTCCCAGCTAAACAGAAACATGAAACCTTGATCATTACTATATTGTTCTCCTGATCGTTTTTGTTCCCCCCAAAGTGTTGGCTAAGCCAGAAGCAGAAGATGAGGATGCGCTCTGACCAATGCCCTTCCGTATGGGCAGAACAGGTGGACCACATGTGTTTAGATCACCTGAGGTGCTTGTTTCTTATCAACCTTACTATTCTGCCTAAATAAGCATGGGGTATCCCCACATGCCTTAGCATCATCCGTGTTAGAGCAGGGTGAGCAGAAGCCTGAAGCAGTCTCATGTTTTCTCATGGTGACTTCGAAGCACGTGAGAAACAGATTTTGGGCTAAAAAAAATAGTAGTGGAGGCAGCAGCCTGCTCCTGGCTGGCACTGGTCATCTGAGGACCCTTCTTCCTTACAGAGCTCCAATGATACAAAGCTGTGGGAGGAGGACACTGTCCTGAAAGACTTGGAGGATTTTAGGCTGGTGATATATTGTCTTCTTCATATACCACAGGAAATCATGAAGATCATCTGCCTTTTCCTTAAAAAGTATTCTGCTAAGTGATTCTGAACAAAACCATAAAGAAATATTGGCACCAATTTGTCATTCAGTTTTAGGAGTTATTTCTGATGGCCCAAATTCACTTGGCCAGAGAGATCAATGCCAACTGCTTTATTTAGTGTCAGTGCAGCATAACAGTCTTGCTGTCCTAGACATCTGTCAGTACCAGATGAATTGTTGGGTTGTGTATGGAGAGCAGAATACAGGTGAGCTTCTGCACCCATTGCAGTAGATCTCTAAACATTTCATTATCTACAAGGGCAGTGGAGTTAAAATCTGGGGATGTTATGGATATCAACCTATGGCATGTTGAAATATTCACTACTAACTTGAAATGCTTAATCGTTTTGCACGTAACTTGCATCTTCTTTCTGCTTGCATGGGGATAACCATCTGATTTGTTAGGTCCAAGGAATGGCATAGATATTAACAATGTTTTAATTCTAGGATAAATAATAGCTGATCATAATTTAAAAGCTATTATCTCATAAACCAAAGGGTTGATGATGGTTTATGTGCTGAAGCAATGAGATATATTTACCCTGGATTAAAGCTGGGAATGATGTTTCTCTAGATAGATCGCCAAATAAATAAAAAAACTGTAGTTAGCTTGCAAATTACATTCATTTTCATTCAAAAAAAAATCTTATTACCTTCAGTAAAATGAGAGTTAGTGGTTTGTACAAGAATGGTTATTCATCTTTTGTCTTCTTTGTTTAGAAAATGTCAACTATTGAAGTTGTTCTACGATTAAAAAACTTAATCAGAGGATCATTTTTCAAAAGGAGAAATACATAATGGGATTTGTTAATTAGTTTAGGTACCTGCCCCTCTTGAAATTATTCTTTATTATTTAAATTTGGG
This sequence comes from Coturnix japonica, assembly GCF_054131305.1. NCBI lineage: Eukaryota > Metazoa > Chordata > Aves > Galliformes > Phasianidae > Coturnix > Coturnix japonica. The sequence goes on along the minus strand of NC_140667.1, from coordinate 18,691,508 downwards.
AAAGTTGAGTTATCCAGTACTTTTAGAATGCTTTAAAGTTCTCATTCAGCATCCATCAAGTACCTTAAGTGCTGCCTTAGAGCATCCAACAGGTAAAATGTTTCCTCAAAATGACAGCCTGAACTGAGCAGTGAACTCTTCATTCAGAATCAGGCTTCCAGTCACCTTCTGCAGTTTCTTTTCTAAAAATGAGGAGGAGGAAGAAGCCTAAACTGAAAGCTGGGTTTGGCCCAGGTTTGGTGTTCTGAGCCAGATGAGGGAGATTACATGATAGTGCTGTGAGACCAAGGAGAAGGGACAGTGAGGAGTGAAGGCTACACTGACACACAGAAGCTGTGTAATTTCAATTGGCTGAAATAAAGTTAATCTGTGGGGGACTTCTTTAACATGGCCTTTGGGACTTTGCTTTGTTCCTCTCTTTTGCACGGATTGGGTGTTATGAGAGTGGCTCTGGGTGACTTGATGATGTCCCCAGTGGAGCAGCTGTTGAGCTGAATGAGGAGGATTGTTGTGGCCACCTCCCTTGATGCAAAGCTACATGGACTGCAATATGCTTGCAGCTCAGTGGCAGTCCTGGTGGTGGTGACAGGCTGACATCCTGGAGAGCAGTGACAAACAGGCAGAGGGTGACAGGAATAGCTCATGTCCATTGTGAAAGTAAATGACAAAAGCCAAAGAGCAACACTACCTAGGAGGACTCCCTTGTGAAAAGCAACACAAGGCTCACCTCTGCTCAGAAGCTGAGGTAATGTAATATTAAAGAAAGTGCTGTACCAGCTGGAGATGCAGCTGTAGCACTGCTCAGGCTGAGTGCCACAGAATGAACTGGAAATCTCCATTATGGTGCCCTGACTTATAGGCACGGCAGCTGGCAGTTGAGTGAAGTTGACTCCGCTGTGGTGTGATCTCACAGCAGAACAACTGGAGGCTTCAAGCACAGTATCTTGTATTAATGATGTTTGATTTTGGCCATGTAACCCTTACACATGGTGACATCCATAATTAGCTCAGTCTTGCTTCTGTGAGCATCAATCAGCCATTGACTACAAAGGATTTGGGCTTCTATGTGAATATTTTTATGGGATATTTAATATTGCTATTACCCATCAGGTAAGAAAATAATTCAGTTACTACTGTGGTTATGGCAGCCTGAAATCTCTGTGTAAGAGCACTCTGGAGAGATCTGGACTGTGAGAACAGAATAACTGCCCCATTTTTAAGCAGCTCATCCTGTCTCCTAGCCAACACAAACACATTTCATAAAACATATGTGGTCTGTGAGAAGCTGGTAGGAAACTAGTTCAGGAGTTTCCATTCCTGCAACTTGTTTGTCTTCCATTCTTCTGGTATTTTCATGACTAAACAAACTGATCTGGATGCCTTAGTTTCTATTCAATGAAACTTTGGTACTCTGTAAGAATTTCGTAAACTGGAATCTTGTCTTGGCGCTCAAGATTTTGCTTCCATTTTGAGAATGTGTTTCTAGAGAAGTAGGGTGTGAGTAAATGTGGGTAGTGAAAGAAATGGCACCAACCATTGCAGTCTTGATTTCTGAAGGCATTTCCTGAGTTATTTTAAAGGTCTTGCGTATGGCTGCTGGAATCTTATCTCAGAATATGAACTGTCTTTTTAAATGAAAGATATTCAGCCTGGTCTTCCTCAGCATTTCATTTCAGCCACTTTTGGTGCTCTGACCTGAGCTCTCTCCTGAGATTCATGTGCATCAATATCTTCCAGGAAAACAGAATAGAAAATAGCTTTACCTGCTCTAATTTCCATTTCATGTCAGCTTTTCTTTGTTTTGGTTAGCTCGTATATGTTTATGTATGTACATATTTTTATACTTTATGCTTTTATATTTAATAGCTTATGATTTTCATTAAGAGATTTTCATCTGATTTTCTAGGCTGGATTAAAGACTGAATTTTGACTGTATAGGCAAAAATCAAATTGGTTTTATCCTAAATTAGAAGCTGCATTTACGTACTGGCAAAGGATGGCATATAAAATACGTCACACAGGACATTTAGTCAGTGACTTCCAAAATACAAGCAATAAATATTACAGACATTAACAATTGCCTTCCAGAAAATGAACATAAAGTGAATAAAAAATGTACATATGTAAAACATACCCAAAGGTAGCCTTTGTTTACATGCTAGCAGTTCACAGTGATTTCTGTGCCACCAGTTCTTGCTCTCTGCAGTCAGTCGTTACCACAGAAACTGCAACAACACATGGCACCAGGCGAGATAAAGCTCCTTCATTAAGAAAGTCGATCACGGGGAAACAAATTCTCTCCATCTTATCGCTGCCATTTGAAGGAGGTAAAACACCTGGTATGGCAGAGCCTCATTGCAAATGAGCCTCTGGTAAGGAAATATTTTCAGTTATGCCCATTTGAACACCTTGGACAATACTAGTTTCACTGAAATCTTGTCTTTGTGCTGCTGTTGGATTGGAAATAGCTCTGCAAGGTAGAGTTTGAATGGAACATGGAATAATTGGGATAGAATTAGCCACGACCTCCAGATATTCTTTTATAAATTAAGTGGGATATGCTTTATTTTTTTTTTTCCACAAGGCCTAAATAAATACACATTCAGTTGCTCTTGAGCTGGTCAGTGCTGAACTACTGTGGGCTCAGGGTTTCTGTGAGAACACTTGTGGAGGTGAAAAGGACCAGATTCATCTTTATCTGTTTCCTTAAGGCAGAACAAGAGGTTGGCTATGGATTGAAAAGCTGTTGGATCCAAGGGAATTTGTAGCAACAGAAACTGATGTCAGACTATGTCACCATTAAAGTACAAGGCAGGGACTCTGCCTTTGATTTCCCTAGAACCAGCTGGCTTTAAGGAATGGGGAAGAGGTGACCATGAATGATTAACCTGATGTGCAACAGGCTCTTAAGAAAGTAAAAGAACAAACTTTTTTGCTCCTTAACTCAAATACAGCCCCTTTTTCCTTGATGAGAAAACCTGTCTTTAGGCTTTGGCTGGAGGCACATCAAGTAAGAATGAGCTTTCTGTGGCAACCCCTTGTGGACTCTGCTGTACTCACTGGAACTCTAAGCAGCAGCACCATGAAGAGACAGAGAGGCAAAGGCTTTCCAGAGCTGTGATAATAAGTGTTATTGTGCAGGAACCACTCTCTGTAGGATCCCCTCTGTATTAGCATTTGTATTTCTGGTGCTTGCTGGCTTCCCTCCTCTATTTGTAGGAAATAAAAGTTGCCCCAAAGGATCTGTGTGATTCCAGTGTGCATGCTGTGCAGGACAAAACTGTGACACTGAGGGCAAATAGTCTTGAGGTGTGTACATGTTTGGTTTTGCCACTGAGGTATTAGAGATCAGTGAAATCAGAGGTAGCTTCAAGAGGCCAGAACTTTTTCTTGTTTCCCTAAGGAAGTAGAAAGGCAGATTCTCACTGTCAGGAGGAAGAAATGACTATTCTCATCATCATCTTACCGTTTGCTATCCTGTGAGGTGCAATGCTCTTTATTTCAAGAAATGAATTTGAAGTAGTTCATCTTGCTTTTTAGGAAAATGCTTTGCTAGACGGTATAGGCCACATTTGGCATGACAAACTTGCATGGATACTGACAACTTTAGGCAGAGCTGTAATCTTGAGCTGCTCTAGACCTCTGTCTGGCATTGTTATATAGCTTTAAATGAAGATGCTGCCATCAATCAGCCTGTCACCTACCTCACTACCCACTTCTATTAAATGATTTCACTATCAGCTAAGATGGAGCACACCAGTGAGTGGCATATTATAAGTGTCTAGAGAGATTAGATACTGAAATGAGATGGATAACATCCAGGCTGCTGTGCTGGATCCATGAGCTCCCAGTACTGTGGCTGCTAACACATCCTGCTTCAGTAGGATGAAACCTACAGCTGCGCTTCCTCATTTGGTTTTGTTAACAGTGGGTGCAAGTTGAAGGTGTGCAAAATCAGCCTCCTGAGAAAGCTATTAGAACTGCATACAGGATATAAGCAATATGGTATCTAATGTTTTGAAGGTAATACAGAAGCACCATGTGCTTGACTTCATTAGGTGTCTTAGCAAGCACTCAGCAGTGCTCTGAGCCTCTGTGTTAAGTTTCTCTAACCAGAAGCTTCTGAATCTGTTTTCCTTTGGGATGGTCCTTGCTAAAAGATGACTTTAAAAGCAATAATTGAAGTACCTGTAGTAACTGCTCAGCTAAGGAAGCTGAAAGTGGAATTCTGGTGAAGCCTGATGGTGGCCCTGTTTGAGGAAAAAATCCATCACCCCAGGGAAGCTGGTTTTGATAGGCTGCAGTATGGGATTTAAAACTGGATACATAGATATTAATTTACTGTGTTACTTTTTTGTCTTATTATGATGGGAAACTGTTCTGCTGAGAAAAAGGTACAGAATGTAGCCAATAAAAAAACGCAGCTACAGGTAATGAGCAGTGGCATTTAATCACCTATTTCCATTATTGGTGTTATCCTTTTCATGCAGTGGGGCACAAACTTGAGAACAAATGAAGGGAAATCTAGAATAATTAGAAGACTCTGACACAGGAAGTCAATAGCGTTACCTCAGGTGGCTCTGTATTACACAACTACTTCATGAATGCTGGAGAAATGTGTGAGGATTAGTTAATAATTAACTAGTTGCACTTATATAAAAAACTTAGCTGCTATCAGTTCATCTTTTCTGGCATTAAAAGGAGTATTAGAACTTTGTAAAATTCCCAATAATTTTCCTAAACTAAAACACGGACTGACTTAAGCTCCCAGAGGTTAATTCTAGAAAATCTCTGTTCTATTTTCTGTAGTAATACATATTTTCTAGTCTCCATCTAATGTGTTGTTAGTGCAGGATAATTCCATATTTGTCAGTTAAAAGAAAAATGTTTCTCAGTTTAAATACACACACGCACACACATGCACACACATATACAGGTACATATGCATTCATGTATACAGATGAATATAAATTAAGGTTCTTTTGCTCATATTAATTACCACTGAAAAAAAATTCAGTCTTCTCAATTCAGTGAGCAAGCACAGCTTGACCTTGTTCTTCACCAGGGCCTCTGGCTGTTCCAGTAAACAAATATTCAGGGCAATAAAGTGGTAAAAGCTGTGGTATGCATTCTCTCTACCTTGAGTGGAAACAGTTGCAAAGTAGAAATTTCAGCCCTAACAAGATGACATATGAGAATTTCAATTCAGCTGTACCAGCACATACAGGGTGATAGGGTCAATTATTGAACAAAACACAACTTCAAGAAGAAGAGGTGAGCTGAGGAGCATACTGTGGTCAGAAAGCCATTGCCCACATTTCAGTTTAGCAAGGAGCCTGACTCTAATGCTCTATACGTGATGGCTGATTTCAGCATGTTAACTGAAAGAACTTTGTGTTCTTTAAACACTGTGAGCCAAAACTGGGATACGAAAGGAAAATTTCACATGGGATTTAAAACGGGTCCCTTAAGCAATCCCTTGTGCAGGCTACTGAAGGAAGGAAAGGTGGTGTGGTGCTATTTAGCATCCTTTTTTATTAGGTAGGAAATCTCTGACTGTGGTTGAAACTCTGCCAAATGCCCCCTGAGGTTCAGAGTGAAAAATGAGAATTTCAGCCTGTTGGTGACAGCTTGAAACCAAGGAGGGCAAGAAAGGTGGCAAGGGCAGCTGCTATGCTGCTGCCACCCAGGGGTGAAATGTTCCTGGGGTCCCCTTGGGGGAGGGTGGTTCTCCCCCAGTTGTGTTCTCAAGCATGACTGGATCTGTGGACTAACATGGTGTTGCTATTGCTTTCATTGCAAGAGAAAAATACCTCTTCTCTCTCATAAGGCAAATCAGCTGTCTGCATCCTCGCTGTGACGGGAGGGGACTGGGCAGGCCTATGTTCCAGCCTGCACCTTTGCAATAAGATGCTTTATTTTCTGGAGGAAAAGAGCATTCGGGTAAGCCCAAGGTAGCATGGAAGATGCCAGTTAGCTTGGAAAATACTCAGTCTTGTCTCACATTCTCAGTGAGAAGAAGCACTACATTTTAGAGCAGTGTTCTTTCAAACTAAGCGCTGAGAGCTCCTCGTGGATTTACTATTTTTGCTTTTAACCAGCAGAAGAAATAGTCTCCAAAATCCTGCTGGTTATCTGTAGGATGGTTCAGAGTCCATCTTGTCCTGCTAATAAATAGTAACTTTATTGCAGGGTCTGGTGGAGAAAATATTAACAAGAGCATACTTAAACAACCTCATAGCAGCCAACATCAGCAGAGGCAACTGGATGCTCCTGCAGGGCTTACCTGGTATTATTTCAGAACAAAATCCTGGCTTTAGGGCTTTAACTCCTGCTGACTCTCTGAAATGTAGCTATGGTGCTGCTGCACGACCTGAACAATCTTGTCGTATGGATAATTTCAGGCAAGGAGACAGTACAAAGAATGGGTTAAATCACAGACTTCCTACCTCGTTGGTATTCCTGGGTAATAATCCACCTACGGTGACTCTACACCGTGGGCAGAAAATGCCTACCTCTTTTAAAGCATAATTTATGCACTCCTTTGCCTTTTGAAAAGGATAGACACCAGCCAGATAGAAGGCTGCTCTGCTGCAATAGGGCTCAAAATTAACCATCAAAACGTGTGCCTGATGTGCAAGTTAATTTGCCAAGTCATAAATGTTACACACAGACATTTGTGTATATGTTTAAAATGTTTCTGGCTACGTAGCTCTAGCAAATACCACTTTTTTCTCCAGTCTGTGCTACAAGGACAGGGATGCACATGCTGTTAACCTGGCACAGTATGAAGTCTGCTACAAACTGATTCACCCAGTGGATTTCTTTCTGCAAGAGCTGCGTGCTATGAGACAGTGTCTCCTGTGCAAATCAAAGTGCCCTTGACTTGATCTGCAGTAAGCAGGAAGGAAGGTGCCTGGTATTTTTTTTCTCTGATGCAGCAGTGCCATCTGAGGAAGCTGAAAATGAGAAGGAGACTTAAAAAGGAATTTTATTCCTTTAACTTTTTTCTTAGGAAAAATATATTTTTTTAGGCTTAGACATGAAGGAGCTGATTGTTGAGAAGTTTCGGCTCATGGGTGCCTTCGTAGCAAAATTCAGAGCTAGAAAATTCTGTGGTGGTTGCATAAGTATTGAAATTACAACACTGCTGAAGCCTGAACAGCAAGCAATTGACTGGGGACCATATTTCTAATATAATTTCTTCCTGACCTTTTTTTTGTTGTTGTTTCACTTTGAGTTTTGATTAACTTTGCATTAATTTTAATCACTGAGCACTGGAGAAGGAAGTTTTTTTATTTTTTTGTTAAACTTCCAGCTGCTTTCCCTCATTATTCCATTTAGAAAATGAGTTATTTCCCGATACCTTCAGAGACCGCTCTAGAAAACAAGCAGGGAGGTCAAATTTGCCATCTTACATCCCTTGAATGAGACAACCAGGATAAAGTCAATTACAGACCATCCCTGTATCTCATAAAGAAAAACCAAATTGTGAGTTAGAGTGAACTCTTTTCAATCAGTGCATATTTGTTTGTTTTTTTTTGAAGAACGCAACGTCCCCTGAGCAGTATCAGACCCGTAGGCACTTTCTGCTTGCCTATAACAAGGCTTACTGGGTTATCACTGGACAGAGATTCCATGCACCTCTAACATACTCTGTGGTCTGTGTATTTCCAAAGAAGATGTGCAACTCTTGTGTTGTCTGCCTCTCTTCTTGAGTCTTATGGGGACACCAGGTTAGTGCTTGTTCCAGCACACTGGAAATGACAGAAAAGGTCCAAGTATCATTCCTTTGTGTCCCTCCTGACTGCTTTGCCTCTTGTCTTGATCTGTAGTAGCACCTCTGCCACCTCCGACTGAATGTCTCCTCAAGAAGCTATTAGTTTATTCTCAGTATCTGTCTGCTGTCTTTGTGTCAAGGGGCGCATAATACTAAAGATTTTCCTGGAGATGAGGCCTCCCCAGCTGAGAAAAATGCATCTGATCCCACTGTGCTTTCTGCCTTCATGCGATTGCTCAGGGAGCATTAGCGTATGTCAGGCTTCAGTATTCGCTCATCATCATCCGCTCTGACATCTCATTCTGTAGGGTGTTGGGCTTCTTGGATAAGACCAACTTTGCTAAACGCAGCCCTCAGCTCCTACTAAGTCTGCCTGTTCTGAGAAGGTTGTATGTTTTCCAACAGAGTACAGGATGAAAGTCAAGGGCTCATCCCCTTGCCACTTCCTCCCTCAGTTTGAAATCTCTGCTTAGATCACAAATGTTATGAAAGTAAGAGGGTTAATTCACTTTGACTGTTTTCTGGCTTTATGGGGTTCCTACAAACTGAGGCCAGTTAAAATGTAGGGTATGAATAAGTCACCTAGAGCTTGAATTCTGTATACTTTGTGTTAAAATATCTATTTGGGGGTATATGTGTTCCATTTTTAAACTCTGTCGTTACTTGAATATTATTTAGTAGTCAATTGTATCGGTAATCTGTTAAGATTCTGCTTTAATTTTTCATCTGACAGTGCAAAAAGAATCTTCTGAATTTTTAAATGCAGGCATAAGTTTTATAGATATGGCCTTAACTTGTCCTAAATTCTACTTTCTTGAATCATCAAAGCTTTGCTTTCTCATTTTTTGTCAATCTTACTGAGGAATGCTGAATAATCAGAACAGAGCAAAGATAAGATTACCTTCTGATCCGCCTGATTTATTTTGATAAGAACTTTATTTTGAGAAGATCTTTCTGCTGTCAAAAAGATGTCCTCGCTTCACCTGTTCAAACACAATCTGAAAATTCATAAAACTTTATCTCCAAATTACTGTGCACACATTAGTCTGCACGATACCCAGGAAAAGTAGATAAATAATGTTCTATTATCTTGATTATAGCTGAAATATCACTTGCTAGAAGCTGGGAGTTGCCAGAGATCACTTCTGAAGTCAGATCAAGACTTAGTGCATTCCTATGTCTCCTATATGAGATGGTATTGCTTCTCTATGCTACTATGCCTCTTCTCTGTTTTTGCATCTCCATTGCTGTGCCTGTCACTGAATCCTAGACGTATTCATTTTGGAGTCCTCAGTGAACAGACTTATAAGAAGCAACATCTTTTCATTAGACGGAATGTGTCCTCAGACTCCCTGTTTATTCCGTGCCTACTTTTTGAGTAATGTGGTTTAAGGGCTGAGGGCTGCTAACTGTCCCTAGATTTAATGTGCCGTGAGAGTTGTCCCTAGAATAATACCTATGGGGTTTGAAACTGGCATTTGCATCCTTTGATCTGACAGGGCAAGAGCCTATGGCTCCTTTTTGTGTCCATAAATACCCTAATGTAGTTGTTATGCCAGGGTGTTTTGTTTTTGTTTTGTTTTTCTACTGAAATTCCATAATCCCATTTGGTGTTGGATCACAACTGAAAAGGAGTGTGTGTGTGTGTGCATGGCGACGGCCATAATGCTTGTGCAGGACTCCTAAAAGGAAAAGCTCTCTGGACAGGTTGGAAATGTGACGCCTCTGCTGTAGAGCTCTTAAAGAGATGAAATTGGCTTTTTTTTCCCTTTCTCTTTCCGCCAAGCTCTTGTGCCAGCCGTCAACATGTTTGACCTTCACATGCCACAGTAAAAAATGAGTGTATCAGAACACACTGTCCAAAATCCTCAAATGTCCTTACAGCAAAGACTTCTCCTGTGTAAGCACTGGTGATAATACATGAGGTTTTTCTCTGTGGAACCTAACCCGTTTTTTTTTTTGTTTTTTTTTTTTGTTTTGTTTTGTTTTGTTTTTTTTTGTTTTGTTTTGTTTTTTTTAATTCATTGGCAAATTTGCAACAGCAAAATGTGCTCTTTTGACCACAGAACATATTACTGCAAATTCCCTTCTTCCTGGCCTCTTGCGAGGGCTGCTTTCTTGCTTGTGGCACATGCAGAATGTACTGGCATATTGCTGTCATTTGAATTACTCTGATTAGGTCATTCTCACCTTGCTGGAAAAGGAGGGGGGATTTGTTGTTAGTTAACACAGTTTGAGATTTCAAGCTCTTGACTGTTTTGTTCCTCTGCTTCTAGGCAGGTGATCTGTCATCCTGCTTTCCCCTTCCAGTGTCCCAGCACTGTTCTTCAGTGGACACTGAAGAACAAGACTTCCCCATCCTCACAGTCATTTGCTCTTCTAATTCTAAAGCCTCTTCCTTTCTTGCTTTTCCTTTGTCCAGTTTCCTACATTTTCTTCCTCGTTGCTTACACTGGACCTGCTATTTTCTGTACTTCTGCTTCAACACAGTGTCCTTTGAACGTCTGTTGATGAACTCTGTTCCTCCTGCATAAGTCTGTGCTCTCTGTGAAGCTGGTCAGTTATCCAGTGACAAACACTGCCTAAAAACATAACTGGTGCCGCAGACTCTGGGTGAAAGGGGAACAGCCAGAAGGACAAGATGTTGATCCCTCTAAAGGGAGAGCAGTTTTGTGTCCAGAAAGAGCTACAGAAACACAAAGCCAGGCAGAGAATCGTGTGATGAAAGTTCACAAGTGAGCCCTTATCTTCCTGATAGCCTGTTTTTTTCTTAACTGATTTACAAACAAATAAGAAAGGCCCACCTCAAACAGGCTAAAGGACTGCAAGCAAGACATGTGGAATGTAATTCAGAAATAACAACACAAGGGAAATTAAGAAGAGAAATCCTTTTTTCTTTGTTTGTTAGTTATTAAAAAGAGGATTATACTCTAAACTGCAAGTCAGTGGGGAGTACTTTTAACTAGAAGAGTTTGTCATTGGAGCTAGTGGCTTGGCTTGAGAGCGTTTCTGTGGCCTGTGGGTATTTTAATAGCAGAACCGTGGTGAGAACTTGCAGTGAACACTAACAGGGATTTTGCAGCTTGCTGGTTTCATGTCATCTGGAATTTTTTCTTGATTACAGCTCATGTTGTAGGCAGCGCAGGTAGTGAATGAGAAGATTCATTTTTCATCCATATCCAAATCTTTATTTCCTTTACAGCTTCTGGTCTCCCAGTAAACTTAGCACAGGACTTGGGAAGGTGGTTTCTGCTCATAAATCATCTACTGAGTTTTTCCTGAAGATCTTTCTGAGCTTTGTGCCACCTTTTGAGCCACGTTGCAGCTCTTTTAGAGAAACCTTTACACCAAACTTCTGCTGCACCTGGACAAAGTCGCACACAGCCATGAGGTAGAAATCTTATTTTCTATTCTTTTGCTCAAGTTGTCAAAACGAGGAGCCAAGGATGCCACAGAAAGGGATTTCTACTAAAAGTTTTGCAGCTACAAGAACTGGTGGTGTGCCCACAGCCCCACTACAAGTGGAAATCGCCTGGTAGGTGGGCAGAAACCTGCTAGGCTCCTGGGATGAACACCACAAACAGGATACCCTGGTGGCTAAAAAAAGAGCTGTTGTTCCTCATGTTCACATCTAGGATCTCTGCTTACACTGACCACAGTTCTCACACCTATAAACATGTGCATCTTCCTGCTAAAATAGCTTTAGGACTGTCTTGATAAAAAGAGAGAAGATTAAAATCCTTGATGGTCTGAATCAGGCCTTGCTGCTGAAGAGCTAGTTAACTTTATGTTTGCAAGAAATGCCATAAAATCAAAGAACAAGTGTGTGTGCTACTCCACTCCCAGCACAGAGCAACTATGAAATACTACTTGGATGAAGGAAGTGCGGGTAATTGACGCAGGTGATCATATATACAAAATAGGTTGAAATGGTTTTCTTGTAATACACACAAGCAATAAAAGACCAAGGAGCACAGCTCCACACTTCCCAGCTTTTGCTCATATTTGTGCCACTTGTGTTCCTTTTGCCTTTTGTAGTTCCTGGTTTCTCCCTTTCTAATAATCTAAGAGACAAGATGACAGAACAGATTAGAAAAATGCCTATAAATAATACCATACATAAAGAGGCATTTACCCACCGAGTCTTACATCTCTTTCTCTGATTTGGTTCTATTTTTAAAAACTTCATCTTACTTGACACTGACAATGATTCATATAAATATTAAGTATTCATTTTTAGTCCACTGCACATAAGTGAAGCTAAACTGTAATGTTCTTTGGAATTTTACCCTGCAGGTCTTTACTTAGGTCTGGGAAATGGGACAGGCAGATTCCTTTACAGAAATCTTTTCAATTTGGCTTTATGGCCGTATGTTAAATGGGATAAATGTGGTGGTTTTAAAGTGTTTGATGGTGTTCACATTTCAAAATCTTTTCTTCTTTTATTTTTCTTCATCGGGGTATAAAAATAAGGTGTTTCACTGAATTAAATCCCATATCTGAGCTCTGTGGGTTAAAACATCATTTCTTATTTATACCTCTTTTTGGTGCTGTGGTTACATAGAACAATTCTTACCATTACATTTATTCCTTTGCTATCTCTTGTTTTAATTAAATCCATTTTAAAGATGTTTTATTGTGGCAATGTTTTGTTCTCTTGACTGCTATTGAAGCACTGATTTGTTTTTCCAGTATTTCTCACTTTTGAATTCTAACACAGTTCTTTCTATTACAGCAGCAGAAGATTTGATAACATATAGTTAAGCTGAAGAACTGCCTCTGCTTCATGAGAGCGCTTTGCAAGACTCCTATACAAGGTAAATTACAGCAGGGAGAGACTTACACATTTACCTTTCATAGTTTCCACTAAGACTGTGAACAGGTTTTGTGTGTATCTTGAAGGCAGTGAATGTAATAGCTGGAATACTTATTGATCACTTATTTCCATATTGTTTGTTCATGCCAGACCTAAGGCATGTGTGCTGTAAAAGGCGCTAACTTTGCAAGAGCTTGCTCCAGTGCTTTTCCAAGTTAAACTTATCCTGGCAGTAGTTTAACTGAGATTGCTTTTCTTCAATGCACTTCGAAACATTAAAAAGTAATAAAATGCAAAAGATCAATATCAGTTTAAATGAAAAGAATGTTTATGTTAAAATATTGATGAAAATGCAGCCTTCAGAGATTTTGAGAATACTTGTATTTACATGGCATGACTGAAAGGTGACTGATAGCCCTGGGAAATATAGGTCTGTTCAGAACAAATCATGCAATGTGTCCTTACGTTGACTCGGGAGCTCGCATTCCAGTGTGGCAAAACCACCTTGGCTCTGGGGTAACAGCAGTTCTCTATATGTCCATTGAGATGATACTTTCTGTACACTGTGTACCTTCCTTCTCCATAGAGGCCATGCAGAGATCCCTAAAGTTCACTCTGTAGTAAGCCACCTGCTGACATTCGGTCACTTTCTAACAGGTACCGATTCTGAACTAGGGAGTAATTGAATGAAAAGAACTACAAAGCTTAAGCTGAGCGGTCTCTAGCAAGGTTACTACCTGTATCTGTTATCTGCTGTTAACCTTGCTGAAGTCAGTAGTGCAGAATTATCTATCACGCGAGACAGCTTCTTAGCTCTGTCTTATTGGGAAATGCTGTCACTTACCCAGTGTATTATTTTGTGAATTCCTCAAGCTGTACAAGCCATTGATTTCACTGTCTGGATGATGCACCTTTCTAAGTCAGGAAGTCTCTTGAGCAGAGACAGATGAAAATATGAAATCCTTCAGCTATAGGAATTTACTAAACTTTAAATTACATATTCCTAGCAAAAAAAAACCACAACCCTCCATAGCCTGTGGATTACTGTGCAAGGAAAACTTGCACACAAACCAGTATCCTCTAGTGTTTTCATTTCAGCATATTTTTGAAAGCAGCTTATGTTCTGTATGTAGTTGGCATGCTCAAGTACATTTAAAGGACTGTGCCTGTTAGTGACGAAAAATTGTCAGCATTAATGAGACTTGAATAGAAGGTAGCTGTTAATAATACTAAGGTAATTTTGGGCGCATACAGAAACAGAATTATAGGCACTGGGAAGTTTTGATGCGCATCTGAAAAAATTAAGTCTGCAAGGCTTGTGCTTTGAGAATTGTAAATTAGAACTCACATGGCTACATCCTTTCACAAGCCTGGATTTGGAAGCGAGGATGCAGGAACTGAGTGCTAAATCCCCATGATGCAGGAGGAATGAGGGTGCTCACCCCTGCTGTCTGTGCACTGGTTGGCACGTCTCATATGCACGCTGTACACTGAGAAGGATCCTAGTTTTAGGTGTTCTCCACCAGTCCAGGTTTGTTTGGGAAACTATATCTGAGCATAGTATAAAGTCTTCCTGCAGATGGTTACTGTTGGTGTTTTTATGGCAATAGCATCTTGAGGTCTCAATGGAAATTAGAAACCTGCTGTGCTAGTTACTGCAACACATGCATTGTAAGGGGAAGCCAAAGAATGCAAGTAACCCAGGAAAAGTTCTCCTGTTTTAAAAAGGACATACTAAGATTCAATGTCTTGTGGGTAAAATTGATAGAAATTGAGGAGAGCTGAGACATAACCAAATGACATGGACTAATGAGCTTACACCAAGTGCTGATTGTGTGTTTGTGCCCCACCACAAATGTTCCTCCACTGAGCTATATGAGTGTGGCCTTCCCTCGTACAGCCACTGTGCTGTAAATGCTAGCCAAAACCCCAGAGTGGTTTCTTCAGAACTAACAGGCACAAGCACACAGGGCACATATATAATGATGTTAGTTAGAACTGCTAACAAATGCTCTCTTGATAATCTGTGTTAATTCAATTGCTTGCAGTCGTCTCAATCATCTGTCCAAATCTCTGCCTTTTTTTTTTTTTTTTTAAATTTGCTTTCTAATAAGCTCACGCCATATAGCTCTGTGTATATTTCTGTTTGAAATGAGGTCTTAAAAGTGCAGTGTGTGGGCAGTTCTGCCTGAATGCAAAAGATGCCCTATCAGAACAAAGGTTTGCACTGTTGTTCTAGCCCAAATATCCTTTGAAGATAGTCATCGGGCTGGTTAGGAGTTATTATAGCTAACGACTGTATAAGTGTGGAGGTAAAGATGTGGTTTGGAGTTGAAGATAGCATAGAAATGCTCCTGAAATTCAAACATTTGCCTTCAGTCTGTGTCATGCTGACACTTATAAGGTAAAATGAGCTTTTCTTAGTGGAGCAGGTTCTCAGAAAGATGTTTTGTTTTTTTCCAACAGCAGATGCACTTTTGCAGTATTGATTTCCTGCTGCATAGACATAACTAACATTTCAGGAGATCTATACATGATTAAAATTTACCTTAGGTCTTTTAATAAAATCACTAGCACCTGTGGGACTCCTTGGCAGGATGAACACTGAACTCTTACCAGCTGAACATGCTGTTTCAACATTGCTTATGCAAAACTCAGATAAAAGTTAACTGCTACCTCCCTTTCCTCCCAGACAACAACAAAAACAACAGAAATTGACTCAATCTGGTAATGGCTGAGTTGTAGTATAGTTAGGTTGTTAGGTTTGTCCTGACAAGTGCTCTACTGAAAGAACTTGAGTTAAAATAGTTCTGCAGTAAGCGGGACACATTGCCAAGAAGTGCTAAGATGTATTGTCACTAGGTTTCTTGCAAAACTCCACACTACAAGCAACGGGGAGATCCGTGCTAAGAAAAGAAAGAGGAACAGCACAATGTGGCCGATATGTTGTTTTGTTTTTGGAGTAGAGATCAAAGGCTGCTATGAAGGTGGGTCCTTTTGTGTTTTGTGTTGAGGCAATTTCACAGTTGTTCTTGTCCTGGAAAGTTTTGGCAGAGACAAGGGACTCTGGCTGGATCCTATTAACATCAGTGGTAGCTGTGTTCATCTCCCCACCCGGTGGGGTTGGATTTGGCTGAAGGTCTCTTAGCTCCTCATCCGTGTCCTTCACTGCTGTAGACATGACCTCCATTCCATGGGAGGTTGTAGGTGCTCAGCATTTTTAGAGATTTCTCCTTATATGTTTTCCTGAAGTCTGCTATAAATTCATAACGTTCTGACTGAAGTTTTTCATTTAATTTGTGGCCAGACAAATCACAACACTGGCCTCCACCATCCATACCTGTCAGCTGCTCTGGCATAATGAAGACAGTGCAAGAATCCAAGGAGAAAAACAGAATAGGGTTAATGGAATGAGTTTTTCAAGGTGAAATCCACAGCTGAATTTCTGATGCATGTGAAATAATAAGCAACCTGGACTGACTAGGTCTTTCTGTATTTAAATGGAGTAATGAAGGTAATGCTTCAGAGGGCAAAGATAGGCAGGATTCTGCTGCAGAAGAGCAAGCTGTTATTCTACTGGTGTACTTCTGTGCACGTTTTGACACATGTGTCTGTGTCTATGGATGTGGAGTTAGATGATCCAGGAAACTAAGTAAAGATGTGCAGAACAAAATGCCTGACTTAGCTCATATTTGTCTTGGGGAAATCCTGAGATTCAGTAGGAATAGGCTTTGCCTTTTGTTATTTAAAAGCAAACAATCCTTCTACCTGCTTTTTAAAAGGGGCGTTCTTTCCCAGGTTTTCATATAAAAAAGCCAGTTGGATATTTTAAACTGTTTCACACTGTCAAGACACAATGACAGTCTTGATTGAGCATTTTCTCAATGTAAATCTAGCAGTGCTGAGGTTTGCAGCTGCTCCTGAGGTACCAGCATAATTACATAAGTGTGTGCCAGCAGCCAGTGCCTGTGCTGGTGGATCATGTGCAGCACACACATCACTGGCTGTCCGCAGTGCACTGAAAGCAGAGATTTATTGCATTTACAAAGGGCCATTACAATGCAATTTTAACTTACTGTCATTAAAGGGTCTTACATCATAAGCAATCGCTGTAAAAAGCCTCGGACTGAGATTTATTCTTCATTTTTATAGCATGATTTATTAGAGCCCCCATTATATCTTATAATTCATATCTGAAAGAAATAAAAATCAATTAGGGCCTGGTCCTTTCACCTTTACCCGTGCTGGGTAGTGCTTTGTGCTCAGCCTGCAGGAAACAGGGACGTTCCTGGAGTAAGGGATCGCTATGAGACAAGAAATACAGACAGCCAAATCTGGGTCCTTACTGAGCACAGGAAAGAAACGTACAAATTATCTGAGAAATGACAGCGCTTTGTTGATCTTCTGGGGGGAGGGGGTGGTTCTCCATAGCTCGAGAGATATCACTGATTTCAGGCGATCCTAGCACTGTACCTCCTGGGTACCATTTGGAGTGAATCACATATTTATATAACGCGGCATTCAGCAGAGAAAACCCAGTCAGCCTTCTAATACTGTTCTTTCCTCAGATCAAATTCAGCATATAGCAACTAAGCTAATTGCAGTACAGTTGCAAAGAATTCAAAATGGCTGTTCTGTTAGTGTGATTCCACGAGAATGCACTGAAATTTCATTAAATCAAGCCTATACAAAATGGAAACTCAGCTTTGCCATCTGTATTTGCATGAGAAAGGATTACTTACTTGATTATCAATTAGAGCTCAATTTTTCAATCTGAATACCCCTCTTGCCCTTCTTATTATGAAATACAGCACTTGGATACGATTTGATTGAGTATTAATTGAAGTCACGTGGCTTGAATGGGATGTATTCTATAGCCCTTTGCAGTGAAAAATGCCATTAAGATTATGAAGAGCCTTGTCGATACTAGAGCTCTGTGTTTTGATGCAGTGATGTGCTAAAGATTCTCAGGACAGATTATGAAAACACACATTTAAATATGAACATTCCTAATAAATTGCTAACATCTATCACACCTCAGTGCTTTGGAATGGAAACATGCGACGCATTTATTAAAAAGGCAGTACACTGCAATTAATCTGTTATCTTGAACCACACTGCAGGAAAATGCAGTTCTATCCTTGAAGCTGCTGGTAGTGCTGGCACTGAATTTCAAGAACAGTAAGGCTGCTCCCTCTCTGCTGATTTGCTACCATCTCTCCTTATGTTAAAAGAAAGGCAGTATGTATAGACTCTAATGAAGTAGTACCATAAATATACACAGATCAGTCATGTATATTACAAAAGCCAAAAAGCTGAGTACCACTCGATGTCAGACCATACAAAGTAAGGAAAAACAAATTAGGAAAACAATTTTCCTAGGTCTAGTCTAATGCATCATGTTTTTTTTTTGTGAGCAGTTCTAAAACAGAAATAGTATAAATGATCCAGAGATCTTTTTATCCTTTGACTCACGATGCACCAACACAGAATACAGTATTCTGTTGCCTTTCATTCCCAACCAAAACCAAACTAGCAAATGTCAGGAGAAGGGCAAGAAAAACAACTGAAGACACGTAGGGGTGGATTAAAGACAGTAGAGACCAAATACCATCCTGAAACCAGTCACTGAATTCGCGTTGATTTCAGTGGCACCGAGGTTACATTTCTAGAAATATTCTGGGATCGTTTAATTCTGAAGTCCTTCCTCATGTGGAAATCCCACTCAGCACTGTGGGAGGTGGTGGTGATAGGAAGGCATATATATGTGTATGCATCTGATTGTACGATCCGTGCAGTCTTAGCCTTGGCTAAATTGAGTAAATTTTGTAACCTAGAAACATTATAATTAAGTAAGATTTAAAAATCATGAAAATGGCAACAGATGCCGTTCTTTTTTAAGGTTTCAAAATAATAGAAATAAAATTGGAAATGGGCAAATGGATTAGAAATCAACCCTTCCATGAATTAGAACTGCTAAGCGTGCACTATGCAGCCAGAGATCTGTCAGGTGGATAACATCATCCCTCTAATCTCCCTGTGAGGTTGTGACTTCAAAGACTATAAGACTTTGCAGGCAGACATCACATCTTCCTGTGTGTTTCTGAACAACCTGAACCAATGAAGTCATGATTCTGCACAGCTGCCACAATCTTGGCGGTGGCTTTACAATTTATTACTTCTGAAGCCAGAGGAGCAATTCACAGGAGTTATTTGTGAGTGTGCTTGTTCCCACCTTGGCTAACTCAGCAGGGACGAAGCCTGGGAGGTGGCCAATGCTTTCCAGCTGGGATGGCAGAGGCTGCTTTGGACAGCATGCAGAGGAGCCAATACTCGGCTTCCTCATGGGTTATGTAAGGATTTGTAGTAGCGTTCCCCTTAATGGGAGAAAATAGGAACAAGATGGGATTTTAGGAGCTGAGTTAATAATGAATGACAGAATGGTGGTTAATAGATGTCTATCTGTAATTCCATTATACTACAAGCACAGGGGAAACTTCATTTTATGGAGGATTCTCAGAGCTGTAATGCAGCATGCAGTTGTCAGTGTGCAGTGAGAATCGTTTCAGTGCAGGATTAGACATGCCTCTGCAGGGAGGCTTTGCAGAAGGGTCTAGGGAGGGACAGCAGCTCCACCGGGGCCCCTTGGAAGAAACCCCCTCAGGAGAGGGATGCCTGTGCGGAAGGGAGGTGGGGGGGATGGATCTTCTCTTCCTCCCTGCCTACTCACATGTGGTGGGACCACCTGAGGCACCTGTCCTTGAAGTATCCCTAGGCCAAGCAAGTCCCTGTGGGATGGCAGCAGAAGAAGCTCTCCTTGAGCAGAGTGATGCTCTCCTGAGCTTGGCCAGGTTAGGAATGAGCAGGAATATCCCCATAGCCTCTCAGCACCAACACAGTATGGTTATCAGGAGCCAGGACCCATAGCATACCTACAGGATGTAGTCTGTATGGAGAAATGATCAGAATAAGGTGGGAACACTCTTGGATGTTCAAAAGAAAGCTGGAAAAAGTCCCTGAGGACCACCTTTTTCTCATGTCTTCCCTGTTATCCTTTTACCACCTCCTTCCTTGTGTCAGAAATTTGTCTTTCAAAAATCCCCCACTGAGGAAAGCGGATTCCTCTGAAGGGTGCAAAGGGAGAGAGGAGGGAAGAGTGAGTGAGGTTTGCCATAAGCCTCTCCTCTTCCAGATCAGAGCCACATAGCACATGCCAGGACAACAAGTCAAGCTGTTGAGGACTTTCCATAGGACCCCAACCAGCTTTTATTTAAAAACAGTTAAAGTGTTTATCTGGAAGGACTACAAAGCTTTCCTTAGAGTCCATTAATGAAGCTTAACTGTCCAATCTGAATTTAAGCACTGACATGGAATCTCATCTGAGAGCTTTGAATTCCCAACCACTGACTAACCTAGCAGCTGTGCTTGAACACCAGCACCATCTTATCCTGCTGGGGAGGAGGAGGAAGGGGGCAGAGATGTTAGATACATGCTGGCCAGACTCCCTGTGAAGTCAGTGGGTGCTTTGTTTGTGTACAAACAGCATTCCCAGACATAAAAATGAAGGAGACAGGGTGCTAGGAAAATATTTTCCATGTATTGTGTGTGTGCAGAGCGGCCTGCGACGTCTAATGAGTGCAGGAGGCAGCAACTATTACAACATAACTCTCAGACACTCTGCTCCAGTGCCTGTGCAGCTTTCTGTGCAGCTCTGAGCAGAGTTTTCCCTTTGCATCTACTTGCAGAAAATACATTTACAAAGTTGCCTGAAGATGTGAAAAGATTTCTAGTAAGCTTTGAAGATATAGCTCACCAGTTTGGGTGCCTGGGATGTAAGGCGGTACTTGGCTGTCTGAGGAGATGCTTTTGAAGATCTGCCCAGATGTTCACCTGTCTGCATGTGTACCCAGTATCTTTGTAAAGCTGATCTTTTCCACCTCCTAATCTGCTGCTCTGTTCTGACCTCCAGGTACCTGCCTTGGCCTCTGTTACCTAAAACTCAGAGCCTTTCTGCTATGGAGAAGCACATTACGCCTTTATTAAGGTGGGTGTCTAAGGAAAGGTGTCATGGGAAATAAGCCACCTTCTTTTAAGATTTAGAAGCCCATGCAGCAGTTATATTACATGTTTAATCTTTTCAGAAAGAAGTACAGTATTTATGAAATTAGTATTTAGAAAACATGAATGTAATTAAACCCAGCTAGTACAAACTGCTTGCAACTGGGATCTTATGCTTCACTAAAGTTTGTGAACAGACAAAATGTGCAGTTAGCTGTTTTTGCCTGCAACACATAAGTGCTCTTCCCTCTCCTCTGGCCACCTACATCGAGATCTACAATGAGATCAGATATTTAGAAATAGATGGATGCTGGTGAGGCAAGGTAGTCATAGGATCTTGTATTTGTAAACAATGTTCACCACAGGGCTCCAGGAATAGCTGGGTCTGAGTGAATGCTGAGCCTTCCACAGACAGCTGCTGAATGTTCATTGCATTCATGTGCCACATACAGTCTGGAGAAATGTCGCTTCTCTGCAGGTTTTCACTTAACATTCACATACCATATCCCTAGTAATAGTACTTGCCCAAGTGTGATAGTATAAGGATTATGTAAATCAGTGCTTATATTAAGATGTTACCTAGACGTACCATTTGGTGTCCAATATACCAATATATATGTTTATAGTAAGCATCACTATTACACGTCTAAGACGAACTAGGATGACAGATTTTGTGATGTAAACTTCTGACAAAATGGCAGTGTGAATCTAAATTTTTGCAAGGCTAGAATACAGTTAGCAAATAAAAGCCATGTATTATATATAAGGGAGGTAACACCATTTGTTGCCTGACTATACTAAGGATTGCTTTAATATACCATTCACTTGTTAATGATGCTATTAATTATTTTACTGTAAATCAGCTATTGTGAGCTTGAGATCTTTCTGCAGTGTCTGTCATTAGGTTACAGGAGCATAAATCAGACTCCCATCTCTTTTTACATCCATAACCATAACGTATGGCTTTTATTAGAAAATGTTAAGTGTCTTTTAATGTCTCCTTAATGGACAGCATGTGCATGTGTTGATGATGAAAGCCATCTTCCTTTATACGAAATATTAATGCGTATAGCCTGTGTCTCCATAGATACAAGTTAAGGAATTATATTTAACCTATGAAATATTCAGTACACACGTTAAGTTCAGAATCCGTATTTTCTACAGTTAGCAATCCTTTAGGGAAGGAACAAGTTAAAGGTAAATCAAGGGTTGAAATCTACTGGGCATGCGTATGTAACTGTGAAAAAATGATATGGCAACCACTGAAAAAAAAAAAATCTCTCTATAAAATGCCTGTTTCTAAATGGAAATACCCCATCTCCATAGAGAATAAGGAAATGGAATTTATATCCTCCTAGGATTCCAGCCTGTACATCACAAAGAAAGACTCGGTTATATATTTTGCCCTCCAAACTAAAATACTGGAGTGCTTCCAAGAAAAAAGGGTGTTTTAGTCTCTGTAGCCTTTCCACTGGGGCAGCTTTATCCATTTAGCCTTTGGGCCATTCCACAACATCTTGGACAAGAACACTGCTTTGACCTGAGATCTGTTTACCAACAGTTTTCTGGCCACCAGAGATCTGCTCTTCAAATTAACGCCTGCTAATGTTGGGCTTGATTAAAGGAAGCTAATGAAGCCATTTGAAGGATGCCCTCCAGCCTTCCCTCTCTGTTTCCATGTTCCCTTGGCAGAAATCAGGGATTTGAAAGCTGCAATTCAACAGCATCATCCTTTCATGTTGTGGTAAATATTTTATTATTCCTTTACCCTGCATGCTGTTTAAAGGAATTCATTTAAAATATTTACTTCTTTGTTCAAGGAGGAAACCTCCAAAGGGTATGCAAACAAGAGCGTTTAGAAATGCACCAAGATGTAAGTGCAGGCTCTGCTCCAGCTTTCCCCATTCATTTGGGCTGCAGACCTGGCGGCTCCCTGCCGGAGATCTCTGCTCAGCCCAGCAGCCTCCAGCAGACGCTATGCCCCCCATTCATGCCCAGCCAGCTTCCCTATCTCTGTGCCCTGTGTTTCCACTTCTTCCCTCCATCCATCCTGTTTGCTTCTTAATCTGCTCTGACTCCATCGATCCTCCTCAGGAATACAGCTTATCCTCCCACATCAAAGCACCAGCCATCACCATGGAGGGCCGGCAGCAATTATATGCCTCGAGAAAGGTATGTTTAGGACACCTGTCCAAGCTGATGCCTTTGTGAAGGCACTGTCCTCCACCTATTCCTCCTGCTTACCAAAACAGATGCCTTGGGGGGTTAATCCTGCTCTTGCTCTCTGAACTTAAATCTTTTTTTAACCTTTGACTTCACATGCAGAATCAGGCCCTAATCAGTGTCACCGTCCCCATATGCAACAGCACCAAGGTACTCCTTAGAGGAGCTGGGTGCCTATTTAGGGCCATCTTTATTGCCATCTATGCGGTGAACTGCACCAGTGTGTGTTCCGTTTCCAAAACTGCCATCACCAGAAGGGAAAGGTTGTCCTTCAGTAGCCAGGTGAGAAGCCTCTCAGACAGTGTCCCTTCACCATGAATGAACCCTCACCTCTGATTAATACTTTGCATTTCCCTCAAGGGAAAAGACAGAGTGGGGAGGTAAATGAGCAACTGAATTATCCATTCTCAGAGAAGCAGGATCATAAATATTTAACATGATACGTATGAGAAAAGAGAAGAGAGCAGACAGCCTCTCCAGTCTAAACTAAGCAGCTCTCTAAGCTCCCTGCTTCCATGATCCCTTTTCCATCACATACAAGGAGAGCAGTTAGCTCCTAAGAGGTCTGGAGTAGATGCCTCTCTGCTGGGGGCATAGCTGACTGTGGAAACCTGTGCATGGAGGGAAATAGCTGGTGTAACGGAGATCTCCCTTCTCTCACAGGAGTGCCTGGCCTATGAATGGGAGCTGCCCCAGGCTGTGTGTTACTAGGAGCTCGCTGGAGAACAAGAGTCTCAGAAGCTCACACGTGAGTACATCAGCTCATGTCACGGAGTTCACTTGGGCCCTGCACATGGGACTTTCTTGAGAGTGTGGCCTACGTCCCCAAGCCCTGCACACAGTTGTTGGGATGCCCGCTCTACTCTGCCTGTGGCACTAAGCTCGGTGCCACTGGGTGGAGGTGGGACTGAGGGGGGGAAGCATTTTGTGAGGGTGCTGGTTGCGTAGCTTACCCTTGCATATCTGGAGGAGTAGGGGTCCTCAAAGAGCGCCCAGATGCGGGGCTGCCACCGTCTCCAGAAGCCCCCAGACCTGCCATCCGGTGAGTCACTGAGCGCGAGGCGTTTTGTCATCTCCAGCTCCTCTTCGCCATCGCCAGAGTCTCCGGTGCCATCTATGTCTCCATCCTCGGCGCTGCTATCCAGGGGCGCCCCACCAAAGCTGTCCAGAGCCTCTTCGGCGTCACGGTGCTGCCGGTAGGTCATCCAGCAGCAGGGCTCCACATCGGTCTCATCGATGCCCCAGAAGGCCAGCTCCTCCTCGTACAGGGGCCCGCACACGTCGGCGGGGCAGTGCAGCTTGCCGGTGCGGTAGTAATTCAGGATGTGGGCGAAGACGCCCGGGTGCCGGTCAAAGAAAAACTCATCCGTGCGGGGGTCATAGTCGAAGTGGCTGTGGGCATCGGGCTCGGCGATCCAGGCCAGCCGCGTGCCGGGCAGGGTGCGCAGGGTGCTGCGGTAAGTCTGGTGCCTAGTCCCTCCCACGTTGATCACAATGCGGTCGCTCTCGTCGCCCTGGCCCATCTCGTCTCTTATCAGGCATGTCGCAGCCTCATCCAAGCGAGCACGGAGGGCGGCGAGCCCGCGAGGGGATGGCTGCTCGGCGGCAGGCGCTGCGAAGCCGAGCCCCGCTCCGGCTCAGGGTCCGCTCCCTTTCGGCGCCCACGCCCCGGGGCTGCCGGGGCCGTTCCGCCGTCGGCTCAGTCAGGGGCGCGGGGGCCGCGGCCGCGGCGGTGGGGCGGGAAGGGGCGGCGGGGACATGCTCCGGGAGCTCGGCCGCTGCGGAGGCTGGGGAGCAGGGACGGGGCGGAGGGGGAGGTCCCTGCCGGTTGGATGTGGCCAAGACACCCGGGAGGGAGGGGAGAAAAAAAAATAATAATAATAATAAGGAAAAAAAAAAAAGAAAAAATCGCGGCGGCGGTGCCCTCCGGCGTTCGGCTGCGGGGCTGCGGGGTCGGAGCCGGGGGCGGCGGGGTTGCGCCCGCCCCGCCCGACGGGGGCGGCGGGGCCCCGGTGGTGCTGAACGGACAGCGCCGCAACGCCGCTTCCTCCTCGTCCGCGGCTGGCTGCGCCGAGCGCTGCCTCGCCGGGGGTCGGGGCCGGTGCGGGCGGCGGGGACCCGCGACGCCGCCGCTGCTCCTCCCGCTGCTCCTCCCGCGGCTCCTCCCGCTGCCGCCGCCGCTGCCCGGTGGCTCGGTGCAGCCCGCCCGCCCGCTCGCGCAGGCGCGCCGCTCCCGCCCGCCGCCGCTCGCCGGGTCCTAGCGCCGGCTGCGCCGCCCGGCGGTGATGGTCCGGAGCTGCCCCGGCCCCGGAGCCCGCACCGAATGGTGGCTCAGCGACGTCTCCGGCGGTGCTGAAATGAATCCCCGCCGCTCTCCTTTGTGCAAAGTGGCAAAACGCCCCGTCTGCCCAGGTGCACGTGTCCCGTGTGGTGTGCAGGGGACTGGGACGGGCTTGGTAGCATCCGGGGTGCGGAGGGAAGCGTTGCAGGAGCAGTGGCAGGATGCACCAGAGAGCCTCGAATGCCTGCTTTGCCTGCGTGAATGGCAACGGGTTGGTTATGAGGCTGGCGGGGCAGAAGGAAAGCCGAGGGACTCGATGGTTTTTGTCTGCCTGACTTGTGGGAAAAGGGAGCACAAAAATTTGAAGCGTGGCGAAGTTAAGGGAGCACGAGGCTGAACCAAGGCGATGCTGTACTGCAGCCACCCTCAGCTGCTGACAGAGCCTCCAAGCGGCAGCTGAGTTCTGGGGTTGAACAGTGAGAGGCTGAGAAGCACAGAAGGGTCTGAGAAACCCCAGCACAGAAAGGCCATCCAAAGTCCTTGAGAGTTACCAGAAGGAAAGCATAGAATGAGAGGAGAGCAGTGACCCCAAGCCTGAAATTTGGAAAGGGAAAGGAAATGAAGATTATAGTTTGTTGATAAAATAATGGTAATTGTTTTGTGGTCCTGTTCATCTGTTATTTCTGATGGTGATGGATCCAGAGGCCAAGGGAAAGCAATGCAGGGCACGTTCTGGGGGTCATGGGGGTTAATCAAGAAGAGATTTGAGGTCCTTTCCCAGCCTGTTAGTCTTGCCTTCCATTACCCATATCAGCATTTCCTCTATAGGAACATCAGTGTTGAGCTCTCAGGCGTCAGTGAGGATGAAAGGAGCCCCTTGTGGCTTCTGGCACTCCATCTTCCTCTCTGGCCTGGGCATTGGCAGGAGGGTGCTGCAGGACCTCAGAAGAACCTCAAAGCGTGCGTTAAAAAACTGGAAGTTTGCTCAAAGGCAGTTTTCATGAGCTCAGGTGGGGAGGCCACACTTAAGTGACCTGCAAGGTTTCTTTGAAGATACAAAGGCTGCAATTGATAAAGGAGAGTTGGCAGCCACAGATGATCTGGGTATTTCAAAAAGAGTGTGAGAGGGCTCCAAATCAGAGGCCTGTGGGTGAAGGGGAGCAGAAGGATTGAATCAAGACAGCTGCAGAAACAGGAAACCATCTTAAAAATATACATTGGAAAAATGAGTCTATGTTTAGACATTATTTTCATGGGGAAAATGAAAGATAGCATCATTTCCAAAGCTTATCTTGCAGTTTTTGAGGCAAAGTATCAGAAAATAAGATCTTTATTAAACAAGGAATGTAGCAGACTGTAACAGCATACTGACAAAAAAACTTCACTGGTTACAGCCTGCCTGGTTGCAATACAAAATTCTGATTTTGTTTAACAAAATATTTTCCCATGAATGGAAAGGTTTGGTCTACAGCAGATAAAAGAAACCAAATCATTTCCAAAGATCTTCAAACTTAAGGACAGAACGTTTTCCACAGAGGCTCCTTAAATAACTGCATAGTGGCACTCCTGCCTCTCTTGCCCCACTGAACCATAATGGTGCTATAACTGTTTCTTACTCTGCCTCACTCTACAGGCCTCCATTTGCTGGGATGCTGAAGGATCTCCCATAACTCTGCAGTGCTTTTTAGGGCTGTAATGAGGTTCTGTAATCCAATGCGTACACAAGATGAACTTATGTGTATATTTGTCACAGTCAGGCGTACATACATTCATCCTCTTCACTTTCAAAATAGCAGTGGCTCCTCTTCTGTGCTTTCGGACTTGTGTTACAGATGATGCACTCGCTTGTGGAAGCAGCATTGCCCATTTAGCTCCACCAACTTCAGTTAAAGAATGAATGAAAGAGTAAAATCTTGGGTCCCATGTCAACTACCTGAAATCAGTCCTGTCTGCACATCCCTGGTGGGTGTCTTCTCTACCCAGGAAAGAGAAGTTGTACAGGGAGGACTTCATAAGAAGTGGATGTGCATGTCCGAGAATCACCTTATTTTTCTCTTCTAACTCTTGTCATATTTAAGTTAAGTAAGCTAGCAGTTAACCTTACTAAGATTTACTTGCTAAAAAGGAATGAAAACAGTTTTAGGAGTGCTGGGAGACCTGTGTGGGAGGCACAGATTTGGTAGCTTGAGCAAGGAGATCACAGTCTAGAAAAGGATTCTGGTAAAGCAGCAGCAGCAGGAGGTAATGTTATCATGAATTCTCAAATGATATTGGCCTCAGAAATAAAATTGTATTTTATTTCCCTGGCTGATACTGGTGACAGATCTTGATGGTCATCTGCCTTGGGCTGTGGCTAACCAAAGCCTGGCGTGAGTAGGAGAAAGACAGCTGTAGAGTTCAGGAAGACTTTTTAATGTGGGAGCCTTCTGAGAGGCTGGAGCTGCACAGCTGCTGTTCAAAGGAGAATATATGCACTTTGAGCAGCCCCATTAAAGTCACTGGGAGTGCTTACAACCTTTGCTGTTCATCTGAATCAACGATTTTAGTGGTGACAGTGGAAATGCTGCTTTGGGCTGTGTTATTTTTTAAACTCCTAGGCAAAAGATCATCTGTCCCCTTACTAATTTTATCCTTTGTGCTAGGTCACCCTACTGCCTCCTGTGTTGTGATGACACAGGCAGATGAAGTCTTTCTTTTGCTTCTGTGTCTGGAGTCCTGGCATCACCTTTGCTGACCTATGCTTCAGCATCCCCAGGGTAACAGGATACAATGAAAGGTAGGTTGGCTTCAAGAAAGAAACCTCTACCTAATAATTCAGCTGAGAATTTCAGTGATTTCTAATCATATCTCCAAAGGAGTTTTCAAAGGACAGTGGAATGACTGAGCATATATTCCCTAATATTTCTGTATTTAGTAAGTAATCACCTTTGAGCAAAATTATATCTTCATTTTCGCTATGGAAGATGGATTGAGAGATCAAAATTATAGAGTGCTGTATAGGCACGAGAAACACACAGTGACACTTTGCTTCCAACAAGGATATACCAACAATGGTGATAACTAATGAAACACGCAGTCCTTAAATTTAAGCCTGCCATTCTGAATTCGTCAACCAGTTTGTACTCAAAGGCACAGGTTCTTATAAAAACTTGTTGACCAATTCTAAGAAAAGCAACAATATAAAGAGGGAAAAGAGACATTTATAAAACCTATGACTTTATATGCAACTGGAGAGCACATTTAAAATGTTTTAAAGCTGGGGGAAGCTGAGAGGGAGAGATTTATTTCTAAGGGTTGTCATCTCAAAACAAAAAGCAGCCAGGGTTGGAGCACCAGCTTTGCAATTCTCAAATGCTATAACTCAGTCTGTGCTGTCTTATATTAAATTCATGACAGTTCAACAGTATTCCAGTGCAGTTCTTTATCAGTTCTAGATTACATCATGCTGTGAATTTCTGTCTGTTAATATTGATCTCTGTAAATCATTTGGAATCAAATGGAAAGCTGTGATGCACTTCAACATGCAATGTACTCACTCTGTCCTTGAAACTGATTTAAAAACAAACAAAGCTGCACTTGCAAATATTATATTACTTTTCTGCAAGGTGAGATTTACCCCTTCGGACTGTCAATAGTTGGATGAAAGCCTTCCATGGAAAAAATGAGAACAAGGGAGAAAATCATTTATCGTTGCTTGATGTTGACTGAGGGAGCCATAGAGGTGCCACATGCCTGAAGGGCTCCCATCACAATCACAAAGCCTGACTCAGAAGAAGTCATCTCACTTCTAG
The DNA here is from genome assembly GCF_054131305.1 of Coturnix japonica. Lineage (NCBI taxonomy): Eukaryota > Metazoa > Chordata > Aves > Galliformes > Phasianidae > Coturnix > Coturnix japonica. Next base: position 18,662,559 of record NC_140667.1, on the reverse strand, counting down.
CGAGGTAGTCACAGAAATAGAAGCTTTATGGATTGAATGCTAGCTCCTGTGCACTTACCTGGCTAGGATGGGTCATTTTTTCCCCCCTTTATTCACAGAATCACAGAATTACTGGGGTTGGAAGGAACCTCAGAAGATCTTTTAGTCCAATCCTCTCTGCAACAGCAGGTTCCCTACAGTAGGTTGGACAGGGAAGCATCCAGATGAATTTTGAGTATCTGCAGAGACCGAATCTCCACAACAACCTCTCTAGGCAGCTTGTTCCAGTGTTTTGGAGGTTATTTTCATATTATTACCTACATTTTGCTTAAATATGTACTTCATTTTCATCTGTGTTCTTCAAATATTGCTTGGCTTTGCTATGAGCTGAGAAACATTTGCTGTGCTGCACCTGCTGACTGCATTTTGTTCTTCATCCATTCGTACTGGGCTGCATTTGATTGTGAGTGAAGGTTGTTTTAAGAATCCCTTTAGGATCCTTAAAGAAGAGTGCTGGTGTAGAAATGTCAGTATTGAACAGATGCATATCAAACTGTGAGATAAATGAAAGTTGTTCTGGGGGAAAAAAATGAAAGTAACATTGTATTATGTTAGAGATCATCACAGGTCTTTACTCATTCCATTAACTTAGTGGAACTCCCACCTGCAATGATTTGATTTCACTGAAAATTATTGGGAGATGGAACTGAGTAAATAGAAGCAGAACTGTGCACACAAGGTAAGGTGGCAGGAATGTTCTGCTGCTTCCTGAAGGGCTGGGATGGTTTCCAGACCCTGTTTCTCATAGGGAGAGAGAAGGGCAGTGAACACTGCAAATGGCTGTTATCTGCCTTAGAGCCAGCACCTGCCTGAAAGCAGCTCATAGCTGGACTGCGTCAGGCACTGTGCTTCTCTTAAAGCACACGTTAACCTCAAATGGTATGATTTTCAAGATATACTTTACTCAAGACCATAGTAAAAGTGTCAGGATTTATCTTATATGAACATTCCCTAACCCAAAAATCATCCTCAAGAAAACATGGAGCTGAATTATAGCAAAAATCTGCTTTCAGTGACTGAAATAAGGCATGCAGCTTTGCTAATGTGATGTTTTGTTCTATGAAGGGTATAGATTTGTCTCTGTCTTCCTGTTGCTGATCTAGGCGAGATCCAGCAAAACAAGCATCTGGTGATGAGGAAAAGTCAACTTACAATATTGGAAGCTTCGTGTCAGCGCATAACGAAAATATGCTTATAGAAGCTGCTAAATATGTGTTACTAGGCGCTGAGTTCAGGAATCCTGAAGGCTCTAAGTCTGCATGTTCAAAAGAGTAAATGCAGCACGTATAGCTGAGCTGTGTAGCTCCTACCACGTGCTACCACCACAGTTTCCAAAAGTGGCTAGTGATTTGGCTTTGCTTTATTTGTAGATGATATGTTCTGGGGAGTCCTTTGAGCTCCTTGACTTTCTGAGATTGACCTAATCAACTTTTCTTCTGAAAATGAAAGTCTGCTAATGCTGGATGACGTTTTTAAAATCTCAGCCAATTTGCAGGTGCATGAGCATAGCAACAGGCACAAACCCATCAATACAGGCCTGCATATTTCACACAGACTATTTACAGTACACAGAACAGGAGGCACTGGTCTTTTCTTGAGCAAGGTGTGCAGCCCTTGGTGCCTCAAGTGCATCCTTTTCATTTAACCACACAAGCAAAAATTAGGGTCTCTTTCTAATGGAAGAGCACAGAACATGCCGCGTTATGCACAAAGCACATGCTTGCCTAACAGCTGACTATTTCTCTAATACATCAAAATAATTAGAACATGTCTTTCTGTGTTATTAAATTGAAATGAGAGATTTACTTTTGTTGAATGATTCACTTTTCACAACTGTTATTGTTTCTCAGGCTTACTCTGAGCCTGCAGCAACAACTGAAATGTTCTGAGACAAACAAGGAGGAAAATGACCTATAAATCTTCATTGGCATAAATGGTTCATAAAGCTGGGTGCTGAAAGGTAAGCGCAGTTGAAATAAATCTGAACAGTGCTGACTCCAATGTTTAAAGCATTGCTTAAGTCTCTTGATTAACCCAGCTCCTCAATATTTGACGTGAATCGATAATTGAGATGTCTTTGCTTTTCTCTAGCTTTGTGATTATGAGTGTGGACGGTGCCATGAAATATGATATTTAATCCTGTTGAAGTAATTCTTACGTGCTGTATATGATCATGGTTCAATAACTGGCACTAAGGGTAAAATGGACTGTGTTTCTTTTGTAAGCAAGCAGGATTTATATAATACAAGTGTGAGTAAATGGAAAGCAAAATCCACCTTCTGACACAAATCTTCAGCCAGCTGTTGGGCATGCAGATTTCCTGATTTTTGTTTGTTTTTGAACCTGTGTCTCAGCACCAGCAGTCTGTTGTTCCAGTGAGAGCTAACTCAGAGCGAACAGTGCCAGGATGTGCTGTAGCTGTGTGCTCCAGGGAACGGGAAGATGCTCTACCTATAGTTTCCTGGATGTGGGGAAAAGCCTTCTCTAGATATCGCAGTGCAGAAGGGCTGTATTTAAATGGATGGCTTACAAAGCACAGTGCTATGCTTGTTCTGGAAGCTTAGCATATAAACTCAGTTCTACTTTCTGCCTTCTTTAAAACAACAAGAATTCTGAGCTGAGTACTGTAACTAACTGGTTATATCATTCCTAGCACACCCTTTTCATTTTCTTTTCTTACAGTACCAAAAGGTGTATGTGTTTCTGAAGGAGTTGAATTTAAGGTAGGTCTTCTTCCAGACACTTCTTTCCATGGGTTGATGCAGCCTGAATCAGAATTTTATGAACTTGTTATTGTCAACAACCACATAAAAAACAAGATTAAAATGGTCCATAACCGTTCCCTGCCAGTAACCTTACGTGTCACTGGAAATATTAATAAATGGGTGATCCTAGAGACCAGTAGCTTGTTTAGTAAATGATATAATTAAAAAATGTTACATTTTAGACTGTAAAAGTCAGAACAGTGATGGCTCACAAACTTAAAAGCTCATTAGATTCTGTAAGACCAATAACTAGATCCAGTTGAGGAAGAAATGAAGTATGGAGTTTATGGGATAATGTAACAACTCACACAAGATGTTCAGTGCACTTGAGTGTGTCGGCCTCATGAAATCTGTGATATCAACAGCGTCGGTTTCACAATTAAAGATCTGATTCCTGGAAGTTCTGTCAAAAATTAATATTGAGTATAATTGTTAACTTTTGATAGTCTGGGGGACATATGTTTCTACACACCCACCAGTTTCTTGCCAGTACCTGTTTTCTCTCTGATTTCCTTTATATTTTCAGCCTGGGGCAGTGGTGCCAAAAAGCTCTTGTGAAGATTGTGTGTGTACAGATGAGCAGGATGCTGTGATGTGAACCGACCGCATCCAGTGTGTCCCAGTGAAATGCCAAACCGCCTGCCAGCAGGTCAGTGCCGAACACAGCCCCCACCACCAACAATGGCTATTGAGAGGGTGTACTGTAAAGCTGGGGCAGTACAAGTGCTGTCTTGCTGAATAGGATAGGATAGCAGTATATAATTTTCTGTTCAATTTTTGTAAAGTCCTTTTTACAGTGCTGGCCATTTATGCTCTAGCTAACTGCAGAAATTACCCTTGGAGGGATTCCCTGAAGGTGAATGACTGCAAAGCTACTAAGGAATCACAGAATCACAGAACTGTAGGGGTTGAAAGAGACCTTTAGAGATCATCGAGCTTTTCCCCCTGCCAAAGCAGGTTCCCTACACCATGTCACACAGGTAGGTGTCCAAGCGGGTCTTGAATATCTCCAGAGAAGGAGACTCCACCACCGCCCTGGGCAGCCTGTTCCAGTGCTCCGTCACCCTCACTGTAAAGAAGTTCTTCCGCACATTCATGCTGAACTTCCTTTGCTGAAGTTTCATCCCATTACCCCTAGTCCTGTTCCCACGCACTACTGAAAAGAGACCAGCCTCACCACTATGGCCCCCACACCTCAGGTATTTATAAACCTGGATCAAGTTCCCTCTCAGCCTTCTTTTCTCAAGGCTAAACAGACCCAGTTCACTTAGTCTCTCCTTATAGGGGAGATGCTCCAGGCCCTTCACCATCTTTGTGGCCCTCTGCTGGACTCTTTCCCAGAGATATCTGTCTTTTTTGTACCGGGGAGCCCAGACCTGGACACACTATTCCAGGTGAGGCCTCACCAGGGCAGAGTAGGAGAAGTCTTACTGCTGAAAGATGATGTTTATGCCATTCTGTTGGTGTTGTTTTTAGCTCAAAAATTAAGTTTGCTGAGAAACTGCATGGCAGTTTATGTGTTTCCAGACACTACTCAGTACTCCTGAGTAGAGTGTCTGAATAAAAACTGCTCAATCTATTTCTGAACATAAGCAAAGAACGGCTTCTCTTTCTCAACCAGATAAGGCTAGACTCTCTACCCATTTAAAAATAAAAAATAAGAAAATGGATAAAACCATTATCCTTTATCTTGAAGTCATCCACACCCATGAAAAGACCAATGAAAAGACAATGAAAAGACCTAAAGCCTTACATGGTAAGTGAAGTGCCCCAGAGGTCACTATTAAACATGGGAGAGAAACTGCCAGCTTTAGTTGTCAGGCTTAAAGTGGTTTTAGTGTCCAGGCTTAAAGCGTTCTAAAGGAAAACAGAGGTGGATTCATTTTCCCTACTATTGCCAGAGTGGCTTTGATCCAAAGCTGTTTCCTGAACCAGGTAACACAGCTAAATGGTGACCTTCTTCCCACAGGGTTTCCGCTACGTGGAAAAGGAGGGTCAGCGCTGCAGCCAGCATCAGGAAGTGGCTCGTGTGGCAAACTTCCCACTTGACACTGTGACCATTGAGGTGAGCGCTGCCTTGCTTTGCATGCTGAGCTAAATTGACTACAATGCTTTTTGAACTAGTGTCATACATTTTGAGGCTGGGAAGACCTTTAGGAAATTAGGAAATATCTGTATTTCCAAAGTAAATGTCAAAGTTTATATGGCCGCTCTCTTTGCTGTGCATATCTTGCAGACACTGCTATCTTGAAAATAATTTATGAGGAAAGGAAATCATGTCACTCCTTCTTCCTGGCATGCAGCAGAGAAAAGGAATTTGTAGGGGGTGGTGACATTGTGTGTGCTTTTGCACAGATATGTGAGATGGCTTCACATTATATTGCTCCAGTACTGGAAGCAGAGTCATTATCTTGCCCTGAAGATGTGGGGCTAAATAGTTTGAGCGAGTTATGTTACTGTACTAACGCTTGTTACAAATTTGCTGGGGCAGAAATTGAAAGTGTCATAGCTGCTGTAGTGCATGTAGTGCACATCACTAATGCACCCAGGTAATACGCTAGGTCTTCTCAGCTTACCCTTGCATAGATGTGAGCTGAGCCTCAGGCTGGCTGTTTGCTTGTATTACCTCCTGCTATTGGTGTGAACAGTTAATGACGCTGTCTCACCTGGTGGCTGTCTTATGTGATATTTCTCCTCTGGTAGCTCTTGAGCTCTGCATCTCTTCTGTTTCATCGTTTCTTTCCTTGTAAATTTATGTTGCAATTGGATTCTCTTGTGCTAATGCACAATTCTTATGCTTCCACTTAAAAGGCGGTTACCATGAGGAGGTTTTGCTTTTATCCATTAACCTCTATTATGAAGATTATTTTCCTCTTTCAAACTATTTGCTTTTCTTCCATCTGTTAACAAAAAAAGATGTATTACTGTAGAATTGCTTTTCTGTTGTTTATATTTAATTCTACCTATATTACCAGATATATACTGTGTTGTCTCTTAGCATTTCTGTTCATACCTCTGTGTTTATTCTGCCACAAGCTTGTGCTTTTTTCCACATAGGTGACCAGAATAGGGATTTTGTGGAGGCTGGTAGCAAGTGAGCTCAGTAGATTGGAAATAAACATCTCAGCACTATTGGATTGATTTGGACATCACAGCCCTTCTACCGGGGTCTGCATTACTATTGCATTATTGTGTTTGTGCTGTCTTCTTATGTTATGATTTATTTATTCTTCCTGTTGTTTTTCAGGCTGGAAAGAGTTATAAAGCACCATATGATAACTGTACTCAGTACACATGCACCGAATCAGGGGGCCGGTTCTCCTCGACTACTACAGTTAAGGTCTGTCTGCTATTTGAGCAATCAAATTGTGTCCCAGTACATATTTCAGAACTAGAAAAAAAGCCTCCTGAAATGAGCCGTGCCATTGCTCTGGGAGATTTCTTTACTCTTTCTACACTTCTGACACGTGACTATCAGCGATTGGTGAAACCACTGATCCAAGTGAAACCGTTAACTTTCAGACAGGTCTTGACAGCCATTGAATTGAATTACGTTCGAAGTAGGTTTTGTGTAAGTCAGGCTATTTGATTTCAGGTGCAAGAATCATTTTTTGGCTTCAAATTTGCCTCTTTTGCCCTGGTTTCAACAGAGCCTATGTAAGGTCAGGCACATATTGTGGAACATCTCACGGGGCTTGTGAGTAGATTTAAACAAAAGTTACTCCCTGATGGATGTTTTTAAACCTGTTCTGCATAAAAAAGGTACACAATACACAGACAGTTCTGATGAGTTGGTGTGTAGGTTGCAGTTTTCCATTGAGAATGGTCTTCCAAAGCACTGTTTAACACTAGTTTGTCCAGAAGAGAAAGGAGTAGAATAAACTTCATCAGATTTTATCTACAGAAAAAAATAAATAAATAAAGGGGGAAAACAAACAAACAAACAAACAAAAAAACAGTTGTGTGGGAATTCAACCTTTGTTATTGAAAATGCAAGATGTAAAACTTTTAGACTACTTTTCTCCCTCCCCTCTTCACTTTCTGGCTTGGCAATTTTCTAACATCTGTAAGTAGTAATGAAGACACAGCTGTTTAGCATGTACAGCGGAGTCACCAATAGTTTTATAATGTTACTTTTGTAGGTTGCCAGTCTCACTATCAAGTATACAAAAAGAGATTTGATCCCTTTAAATGTTTGGGTTTTTTTTTAATTACACCTGATTTTAAAGTTTACTATTCCCTTTACTACCTGCTGTTGTTGGAGGTAACGTAGCGCTTCTGTCAGAAGGATGCTCTGCTCACTTAATAGATGAGAAATGAATGTTAAGTTTTAATAATAAAGCAATTGGAAAAATGTTAAAGATGGAATCTGTAGTTAGCCAGTGCTATATAGATCCCTTTTTTTTTTTTTTGTATCACAACATTTGATTGTGAATTGTCTGCCCTACTTTAAATATTTCTACAGATTCCTGAAGGTGGCTTGAAGAACCGCATATCACAAATATCTCAACCTAGAAGCCAGTCTCACCGATAGCTACAAGATATCTTTAGCCATCAGGTTATAAAGTGCAAAAGGGAATGAGAATCAGAGGATCTGGCAGGTGACTTCACTGAAGTCGGATAACAGACTAATGCGAGGAAATGAAGCACTGGAAGTCACTGCCGACAGTGACCGGAGTTTCTCACCCGTCATGATTCTGTTCTTTTTTTGATGTAGCTTTTTTTTGTGTGTGTGTGTGTAAATTTGATATTTTCTGAACTTTGTTTTTTGTATAAACATTTAAATTTTAATAAGGAATAAAATAGAAGCTAATTTTGTTTCTCAAGTTCTCTCTGCTAAAACATGAAGTGGAAAGAAATTTGTATTGTTCAATAAATCACTTAGTTGTTAAATGGGAACGCCTGTCTGTTTTCATGGGGAGGGGAGATAGCCCTGCTGGAATCGTGTCTGAAATCCCAGTCGCTGAGAGCATCCGGTGTTTGCAAACCGTTTCCCGGCTTTGTCAGGATGAAGTTTGGGTACTACCGAATCAGCGCGAGTCCTGTTTTATAGTTTCATTTTCAGTTCCATCTGTTCATCACCTGTCACGTACCTTATGAGGCTCCGTGTTTGGGAGAAGGTGAATTGAGATGACCTTGTGAAAAGGCCAGCCGACGGCCACGGGTCACCCTTTCCATTCCGCATCGCCTCTGCTCTCGTCCTCAGGATTGGAATCAGAAGTGACCAATGATCCTCCGGCTTGTGAATGGCAGAAATGAAAGCGGCTGCCAGCCGTTTTCATCAGCTGGGCTCTGTCTCCCTCTACAGAGTCATTATTTAAAAGTCAGGTCATTCTGTATATAGGGGCTCGGGGTGGGTAAATGTTCCGGAGTGCCGAATAACGTGTCGTGCCGCAGATGAATTTTCTGGGATATCGTCTGGGTAGACGGGGTGAATCTCGAGTCCCGCGGGAGACCCTCCTTCCGAAAGCGGCGATCGGACGCTTCTGCGAGGGGCCGGCTCGGGTTTATTGGAGGATAAATGCAGCAGGGGAGGGGCCGGGGATACGGGGGCAGCGGGCGGAAGCGGGACGGAATTACCGAAGCACGGCGGTGCGGGGGGGCAACGCTCCGCCAGGGAAGGCGGCGACATCGTCAGTTTCTGGTGGGAAATACACGCACGCCCAGCGTGGCGGCCGTGGACCAAAGATGCCGTGTCCCTCCCGCTGGGTTAATCACTTGTTACGCACGAGCAGCATCGACCATCACAGTCACTTCAGGCTGTAGCGGTTTCCAGCTTAATTGTTTAATAAAGACAGATTTAGAAATCTGAAAACCTTACGGTATCGCTTAAGCCTCACGCAGATGTAACGGATATTGTACTATAATATGCCCCAAACTGTCTTTTCTAAGCTCTGAGCGATAATTAAACTACACAGCAGCTCTGGAAGAGCACTCTATCAGCACCTCTGTTACGTGAGGGAGCAGTTATCTCAGTATCTGACGTGCCTCACCGTAGTGTTCTTTGGGCTACCGCATAACATTTGATCCAAACATTCCTAAAGTAGCGGGACGAAACAAATTATGAAGACGAGGTAGTGGGAAAGAATCTCTGTGGGAGCGAGAAGAGGGATGGAAATAGTGGGAAACAACTCGCGACATGTTATCGGAACCGGCCCCGCGCCGTTCGGTGTCACCCGAGTTCACAAACCGCGGATCGCTGAAGCCGGGCGGGGCGCGGAACCCGTACGCCTGCAGAGCACCCCCGTTCGCTCAGGCCATTCGTTTAGAGCTGTGACAGAGCGCTGTGACGGCGCTGCTTTGTACAAAGAGGCAGTGATAAGAAATGAAATATGCCAGCGAGAGATCTTCAGCTCGCTTTTAAAGTCACGACTCTGCAGATAGATGGATTTCATCCAGGTGGAGTCAGATATTATGTGTAGTTTCTATTTTCTTCATTAGAATAAATCTTAGGGTCCTGGCATTAGGAAGCTCTTCTCATATGGCGTGCCCTCAGAGGGATCTCTCACCTCACTCCGCACGTTCAAATCTCCCTTCTTTTCCTTTCTGATGCTGATGAAGTCTGTGTAAAATATATGTGTAACAGCGTGCAATAAAAGCATTCACACTTCTACCATCATAAGAAATGAAAATGTGCGGAGTCCAACTTTCAGGAGTTTAAATTAAGGACGAAACTCTCACGAAAAGTGAATTTGATGGCAGAAATGTTTACAGAGTACCCGTGTCCTTTACTGGAGATAACTGACATCTCACCACAAGCATTGCAGTTGACGTTTGCCACACACGAGCGTAATCCCAAGCGACACCGTACGGAACCGCTCGTAAAGCTACGCTTCAAATGTTACCAGTCAGGAATGTTGTGCAGCGGATCACAAACCCACCGGGGAATCCGTCACATCCCCGTTCCCATGTTTTTACTGCTGCCTTCAATCATATTTTTTTCTGGTTCTGGTACAAAATATTCACAGTTCAACAAGTCTATTATTATTATTACTACTATTATTATTATTATTATTATTATTATTATTATTATTATTATTATTATAATAAAAATAATAATAATAATAATGAAGGGTGGAAGGAAAGGGGAGTAGCGACAGCTCGAAGTAGAGCCTGCCGGAAACCTTTAAGGCCGGGGACGTTTTTCCGACGGGTGTCGTGAGACGCAAAGCGAGCCGTTTGAATGTGGCAGAGTGATTGAACTTATTAATGTATGTCACAACGAGGTGACAACATGCGCATTACAAACTGGAATGGAAACTGCAGTTCAAATCCTTAGTTCCGATCTGAAGTCCACGTGTCGAGCTGTCAAGGCCCCCAGCCGGCGCTAACGAGGGAACGAGTGCCAGGTGCCGCTGGGCCGCGGCCGCCAGGGCTCAGCTGCGCCTCGTTCGCAGCCGGGGGTGGGTCCGCCCCAGACGCCTCTTAAGCTCCTCCGGAGGCCGCAGGGAGCCATCAGACGGCTCCGGGATCTCATAGAGCACGGATGTCGGCGTGGGCTCCGCTTCTTCGTCAGGTTTGCGTGCCGCTGGGGCTGCGAAGCACCGCGATGGGCTGCTTTTGAAAGGGGTGATTGGGATATTTTGGTAATGTTCTCTTTGTGTTGTGCCGTTTTGTTTCAGGTTGCGGTGGGACGTCTGCCGGTGAAGATGAGCTCGAACCGGTGAGCCGTTCAGGTAGGAACGGGAGCTCGGATTCGACGAGCTCCGGGGAGCCGTTCGGGGCCTTCCGACCGCAGCGGGAGGCCGCCGGGCTCTCGCCGCGCTCCGTCCGGGGCCGGCGCGGAGCTCCCCCGGCTTCTCGGAGCCGGCTTCACGCGGTCAGCCGGCCGCCGCTCCGTCGTCCGAGCCCTAGCGGGGTCCCGGTGCGCTTTCAGCCCCCTCGAGGCTCGTCAGTGAGGGCTTCGGTTTCTCTCGATGTTATGGGTAGGAGCGAGCGGGACGGGGCCGTGTTCTTCCAGCCTCGGGGCGGCTGGGAGCGCGAGGGTACAGCGACGCAAAGCGCTGCTGATACAAGTTTTGATCTCTTTCAGGTCGAGCATCTCGTCAGCCCGAAGAGGCGAGCGTTCGGGAGCCGCTAGGTAAAGTCTTTGTTGTCGAGTGTCTTGTCAGGCCGCCTTTCGGCCTTTTCCGTTTCACCCCCTGCCCTTTATTTGTAACTTGAGGAGCGCGATCTCTTTCCCATCAGGGAGACGCGGCGGCACGGCTCGCACGACCGGCCCGCCGTTGAGGATCGCTGCGTTCTTTTCCGTAACTCCTTGAGCTCTGCCTAAGCAAGAAGTAGGGGAGCCCCGGGGCGCCTCACCCAGTCGAGGCGCTGCCGGAGCTCGTATTCCCGGTCTAAGAAGGGTTCGCAGGCGATGAGGTGAAGTTTGGGATTTGACCGCGAAGACGCAAGGCAGTAAGTATGTTATATTGGAGCACCACATCCAAAGGGCTTCTGGAAAGATCCCAGGGCGTGGAGTCAACCACCTCCCTGGGGAGTCTATTCCAGCGTTGAAGTATCCTTTGCGTCAAGTAGCGGTTTTTTTTTTGTCTTCCAGCCTAAAGGTACCTCGTGGCAAGCGGAGGTTTTTTTGTGTCATCTCGTCACCAGTGAGAAGAGACAAGTCAGTAGCCCTGCCCTCACGGTAAGCACCTCAGAGACAGCAGAAGAGAGCAATAAGGTTTTCCCCTTACCGTCTTTTTCCCTGGATCGTACCGGGGTAAGCCCAGGCGTGCCGAGGAAGGCGGCAGAAGCGAGTACGGAAGAGCTTGGCGTCCCGTCGTTTGCGGTCTTTGTTCCAGGCAAGGCGGGCGAGGACGGAAGGACAGCGCGAGTCAGAGCGGCCTCGATGGAGGGCGAGAAGGACAGGCGGCGTGACAGCAGCCGGTAGGTGTCGGGACAGCACGTTCCGGATGTAACGTTTTGCTGCTTTTATTACAGGTTGAGCGCTATAGCGGAGCATTCGGCAGCGAGGACGAGCGAGCACCGCGGTCCGGCTGTGGCAGCATCCCCTCCGAAGCGGTTTGAGGAGCAGAGTGGGCACGGTGTCGATGCATCTTCGTGGTGTCAGGTGAGTGTGTTTGAGTTGTTAGGGGTGTGTTGCCTTTGGGTGTCAGGGGATTATGTTGTTTTGGTGTCTTTTTTTGTTTTTTGGAGCGTGATGGTTTGGTTTTAAGTTGGTTTTATTTTAAGTTAGTGTAGTTGGTTTGTGTAGTTGATTTTTTTTTTTTAGTCATTTGTTGGTTTTTTGTAGTTGGTTTCTTCAAGCTATTTTTTGTGGTTTTTCTTAGTTTTTTAGTAAGTTGTTGGTTTCTGTAGTTGGTTTTTTTTAGTAGTCGGTTTTTTTAGTAATGTGTTGGTTTTAGTAATTGGTTTCTTTTTTTAGTTGTTTTTTCTTAGTAATTGGTTTTCTGTAGTAGGTTTTCAGTAAGTTTTGTAGTTTTGCTTTTTAAAATTAAGTTCTTGGCGTTTTGTAGTTGGTTTTTTGTTTGGTCTTGGCGTTTTGTAGTTTTTTGGTTGGTTGGTTTCTTAGATTTTTTTTGTGGTTTTTCTTAGTAAGTTGTTGGGTTTTGTAGTTGGTTTTCTAGTGACTTGGTTTTTCTTAGGTTTTTGTACTTTGTCTTTTTTTTTAGTAACTTTTTTGTAGTTTTTTTATAAAGTTGTTTAAGTTTTTTAAATTTATTTGTTTTTTTTAAAGTTTTTTGCTGGGGGAGAACACAACTCAGGCTGAGTCTAGACTCAGTTTGAGTTGTGTTCTCCCCCTTGTAATGGTGCTGGAGGCTGGATTTTGCACTATCTCTAAAGAGATTATTTTTTTTTTTTGGCGGGGGGGTGGGCATGTCAGTGGCTTTTTTTTGGGGCCCCGCTTGGGGGCCCCTCCCTCGACCCTCCCCTGCCCCCTTGGGGCCCCTCCCTCGGCCCTCCCATGCCCCCTTGGGGCCCCTCCCTCGACCCTCCCATGCCCCCTTAGGCCCTCCCTCGACCCTCCCATGCCCCCTTAGGCCCTCCCCTGTCCCCTTAGCCCTTCCCTCAGCCCTCCCCTGCCCCCTTTGAGACTCCCTCTGCCCCCCTGAGTGTGGTGAGAGGCTAAGTCCCCCTCTCCCCCTTGGGGCTCCTCCTGAGTGGGGCTGTGATGGGGTAGCCCCTCCATGGTGAAGGGGTCTTCTGTGGGACTTGGAGTGGCTCCTGGGTGGTGATGGCTCCTTGGTGGTGGTGGTCTTGGTCCTGCAGGAATGAGCTGGAGAGAGGAGAAGCTGGGTTCTGTATCCTGCTGAAGAAGAAGACTATTACAAGGATCAGGTAAGATGTCTTTGGAATGGCTCTGGCCTTATACCTTAGGGGGTACAGGGAATTTCCTGCTAACTGAGGTTTGGGGAAGTGGCTGGAGGTGAGCTATACTGAGCTGTTTGCCACATATGCTGGTCCTGTGTGTGCTATGGGTGGTTTTCAGTATCAGCACTCTAAGTAGGCTGAGTGATTATGAAGGAGGGAAGCTGCTATTATGTTCTCTAGGGCTTCATTGTCATTTCTTCTTGGCAAGAAAAAATATAACCTAATGGGGAAATAAATGGAAATGCTGGTGAAAGCTGTTCTGAGAGCTCTCTGAGGCCAACTGATTTATATAATCAAAAAAAAAAAATTAAACTCTCTCTTTGGGCAGAGTTTTACTTGGTATGTAAGAGTGTGCCCCCTGTACAATATGCCAGATTGCTAGATGGGGGACTTAAGAGCTGGATTTAAATAGTGAAAAGCTAGCTCTCCCTCAATAGCTTGTCTCCTGCTTCATCTTCTTACTAGAGCAAAACCATGAAGGACACCTTCAGGATAAAATTCTTACTTCAATGCCTACCTCTAAGACACTGATAACTAAGCTGATCTGTGGTTTGATAAGTGGTGATAATTCCCTTTTGCAGAATTACTGGCTCCTGAAGGCTTTTTGGTGGGGTTATTTCTGATGTGAGTGCTACTGTTCTGCGTTGCCTGTGGGATCTGAGATGCCTGAGGCTATCTGCCCTGTAGGGGAAGGACTAGGCTTAGCTCACTTGAGGGTTTGTGGTGGAGTGGATACCTGTCTGTCTCTAACTTAAAACAGTAATTCCTTGCGTACCTCATAAAGATGTGGATGTGCAGTCTCTTTCTGTGCGTTGGCTTCGCTCGTTTGCTGCTGAAGGTTTTCATCTTGGGGAATGTGAAGAGGAAGAGGGATGATCCCTGAAGCGATTGGCTCTTTGGCACTGCATGCTCTATAAAAGACAAAGTGAGACTTAAATCAATAACAAATATTTTTACAAGTTACTTATGGCATAGATACTGTGCATCAGACTTGCTTTGTGCAGAGTATAATGGCTGACTGTGTTGCCAGTGTTTGTGTTGTTGTAGCTGTATTTCCAGATAGAATTGTTTCTTGAGCTCAGTATGGCTCAGTGACTGCCTTGTTTTAAAATAAATTAAAAAAAAAAACCTTGTTTTCTTTTTTGTTTTAAAAAGGAGCTCACAGAGAACAATCTCTGCTTTCTCACTAGGTAAACTGAGTTAGCGCTTCAATGCGTGACCCTTTAAGTCCAACATTTAAGTTAGTGCCTGTGAACCTTCATCACATGCTGAGACTTAACTTTATACAAATTTAACTATACAAATGCATCATACTCTGCATTGTGCGCTTTTTTAGTAATAGAACTGCACTGTGGTTCTGCTATACATGAATATACTACACACGAGCATTTATATCTCTATGTGAGTAGGTAACTATTAATTAGTTTCACTTGCAATTAGTTAAGGATCTATTGGCGCTGCCACTAAAGTGAAACTTGAGGGTAATTCAAGGGAGAAATTTAAGGAAGCAGCATTATACGTAACACAAACACTAGTGGCTAAACTGCAGCACAGTTTTGATGAGTTATAGGGTAATTTTACTCACTAATTCCTTATTATGGTGGTAGGCAATTGAGGTTTTGCTCTCTGAGATAAACAGAATGGGGTGCTATTTTAAATAGGGATGTCTAAAAAGTATATTACTGAGAGAAACTTTATGGATAAGCAAATCCACTAATTAAATGTCTTTTTGTTTATAGAGTCAGAAAGCCAACCTGGTTGGAGTGGACGTGCGACTCCTACTTCTACATGAGATTGCCCTGACTTCAACTGTTCAAGATGAGAGCTGCATCCAAGCGCTTTGTGAAGTGGATCAGTGCTGGGCTGTGACTGCTGCCTCAAGGAAGCCTGTTCTGATATCTCAACCTTCCTTAGAGCGAGGTTTCTCTTCATCTCCAGCCTGTGCTTCTTTTGACCTAACAAACAGAAAAGCTGCCTGGGAAAAGAAGCTGACCCCACCTTGCAAGTGCTCCCTTTCAGCTAAGTTGGATGGAAGGAGTTTGAGCCCTGCTTTGGATGCTGCCTGAGAGTATTATTGTTGTCTTTTAATTATGTTCTGTTAATTTAACAGCCATTTATTGACTGAATGTATTAGACAGCTGAAGTTAATGGATGTATTGTTCTAATAGTGGAATAAAATAAAACCTGTTGAATTACCCTGAACTTGAACAGTTTTACAATCTGTATCATTTACTGATCACATTTTCTACATACTAACACTATTATTATGCATAATAGCTGAACAACAACTTTGGGTTGAAGCTATACAAGCCTAAAACTGCCAAAAAAAAAACCCCCACAAACAAACAAAAAAACCCACTGAAACACCACCTTTCACACTCCTCTGTGGGGTCATAATACATTTCTTGAGTGCCTGCATTCATAAGAGCTTCTGGTATTGAAACCAGTCCTTGCACTGTCTTCCCTTCCAAACAGAGCTACCTGCTTTCCCTACCCAGTCACTTTAACTGGAGGGCCAGACTGTACAATTGTATCCCTCAGCCAGCAAAGACAAACAGGGACTTCCTTTCTCTCTCTCTCTCTTTTTTTTTTTTTTTTATGATAAATCAGAAACAAAAGCCCTCATCCCTTAGATGAAAAGAAAAAGAACAAATGGCAATAGACAGAGAGCAGCTTTAAAAATCTAACCTAACTTTTGTGCTATAATTGTATATGTTGGGTAATAAACCTTCACTGGACAGTGAGAAAAAAAAAAACCTTTTCCACTATCTATGCTCACCTGTGGTAATTACACCCACACTAATCTCCCTTCCACACCAACCTGGGTTACTGAGCAGAGAAGTAAAGTCTTTACCACCATACCTATGCAATTAATGTCAAACTAAGGGGAATTTTCTTTCTTTAAAATTAGAAAACAATAAAAATAAAACATTACAAGGACAATAGGAGGTCTTAAACTACTGTACCTGCATTAGGCCTCCTCTGCAGTTTGTAGGTTCTTAAGGACTCAAAGCACAAAAAAAAACCAAAAAACCAAACAAAACAACCAACCTCCCCCCCCCCCAAAAAAAAAACAAAAAACAAAAAACAACAAAAAACAAAAACCAGCAGAAGGAGAAAAAAAAGTAAGGGAAGAGCAATGCTTTGGAATTCATCTTTGTAACTGCACTGGTCTGCTGCAGAGAACAAGACCCTAGAAGAAGAATGCTCATCTGTCTCCAAAGATTATAGAGGCTCACGCAATAATTCTGCAGAGGAGGAAGCTCCCAAAAGAGATCCTTCCTCGGTGGGGGTCAGCCTTTAAATGAGGCTTAAGAGAGGTGGAGCTGAATCCAGCTGAATTCAGCTTGGCTGAATCCTCTTCACCTGCGCTCACACGCCTGACCCCATCTCTTCTTCTAGGTGCTCTCTGGCTGGTTGGGGCCCTGACTGCAGTTCCCTTACAGTCACGCAAATGTTACTGCTTACAGTATAAGCTATTTAGACTGAGACACACTGTCCTTTTTAATTTTATTAGATGTGCCCCAGACTTTCCAGGTCACCAGTCTCAAGACTTCACAAAATAGCACCATCAGTCACAGAGTGCTGTTTTAAGTTTAGTCACTCTAAAGCAATATGTTAACCTCTGTCAAGTCAATTTGAAGGTGTATGTAATTTATTTTGTTCCTAGCTGAGACATTAAAAAAACAAAAACAAAAAACAAAACCCTCTTCAGAAATCTTCATTCAAGAAGTCTTACTTTGGTTTTCTTGTCTTTTTTCTTTTTATTTTTTTTTGCTTATTTTGTATGTGTGTGTGTTTTGTTCTAGCTCTTTTTTTTTATTTTATTTTATTTATTTTTTTTAAGATGTAGAAATTGTCTTGTTTACAGACATCAAACAGAACTGCTTCCCTGAGGGAAGATAAATTGCTTATCCTTCTTGAACAGTACAATTAATGCAACAGTAGTAATGTACAGTTGGAAATAGTACAAGAACGGCAGAAAAAAGATAGCCAGAGATTATAGAAAAAAAAACCTCACCAATTCAGAGGCCTTCGGTCTAGATGGAAAACGTTGAAGCTCATCACACAAACACCACGAAGGAGCCATCTCCAAAAGAGATGCTGCCTTAGTGGTGGTCAGCCCTTAAATGAAATCTAGGACAGGTGGAGTCGAGCTGAATTGCCTCCACCCACGTTCCCACACAGCTGACCTGACAATTGCCTCGGGTGCTTCATCACAGGTTCGGTCTGTGATTACCAGTTTCCTATGCACTTCTCAATAAGTTTCCCCAGACGTGAAATCCCATAAACTTGTCTAGCTTTGCAAAAGCACACAAGAATGGGTCAAACAAATTCTTAGACAGAAAACCTATTTCACCAGTTTGTACTGCCTCTCCTAACAAAAAAAGTTGAGGGAATCGGGTTCATTTATTTCAGAAGAAAAAAGGCCTCATTGCAGGCTTCTAGCACTTGCGAGGAGATTAGAAACATGAGAGGGACTTGCCTTTTATGTGGTCTGTGTGTGTAATGTTACGTGATACAAAGCACAGCACTAAGAGCGGCACGACAAAGTCCTGGGCTGCAGCAAACGAGAGCGAGCCCAAACGCGGGAGCTGCCACAGAGGCAAAAACAAAGAAAAAAAGCCGCTTACCTTCACAAAACCTCTACAGAGCCACGATCTCAAGTAAGATGCTCTCACCTCCACCGCCGACCCGAAAATGAGCTCTGCGAGGCGGTGGATCCTGGCTCCACCCCTTCCCGTCACTAATCTGTATTGCGTACACCTGAGCTCCCCTGGGTTGGCCCTGCCTTCCCACCAGGTGTTCAATCACGGCTTCCAGCTGAGCCAATTTTTTTTCTTTTTTTTTTTTCCTTCCTTTTTTAAAAATTTATTTATTTATTTATTTATCTATTTATTTTAAACACACTGTAAGCCGTTCCTAAGTTAAGAGCGGAGCAGTGATGTGGTGTCACGGAGTTCTCTCTACAGCTCACTCCGTGACAGCGGGAACAAACGCAGGGAGACAAGGAACAAAGGCACCTCCCTTCTCGAACTGCGCGGTGCGGCGCGGCCCGGACACATGAGCTCCGGGAGAGGGGAAGGGAACGATCTGAGAACGAACGGCAGTTTAATAAACCCAATATCACTAAACAATAAAGAGAGAGTTTCAACAAGGAGAAAAACGAGTCCCAGTCTCACCGGCGGGACGTCGGAAGGGGGAAGTTCCGACCGCGCCGTCTCCTCGCGGGGAACCGGGCGAAAAAAAAACCACCGTCCCCCGTCCCGACCTCCCATCCGGTGCCGCCCCCCCCCGCCCAATTAAGGCAGCTCGCATAAAAAAAAAAAAACAAAAAACAAAAAACAAAAACAACCAAACCCAAAAACGTGTCCCCTTAACTCCCGTTATCCCACACGGTGCTCTGATGTCGAATAGCAACATCAACCAAATTACGAAACCCTAAAGTGTGGTTTTTGATCTGGACTGCTTTAACTGCTACCTATTATTTACTCTAACAGAGACAAATGACAAGAAGCGCGGATCTGTTCTATCTGGCAGTACCTAAAAGTGAACTGGCTTCAAACACAACTGGAGCAAATCTCAAACCTACATTTGATCGCTCAGTTTCTTTCCAGTGAAGTGGCTGAGTGTCTGTGAATGATTTCTGATGCTGCGGTGAGTTGGCCGCGGCTAAAGGACGCGCTCCCGTCTGGCCGTTCTCTCGGTGCCTCTCTTCATCGTGAAGTAAAGGTAGAAATCCCTGACAGCAAAAGAACAGGGAGACAGATCGCTTACCGATTCTGTCCTGAGAAAAACAGGCTCGGCTAGGGAACATTAATTTGCTGTCACTTAAAATAAAAAATTACTGATTTGAGTAGTGGGAAATAATCATGAAAAAAACATAATATTCTTCACGAAAACACTTTTCTTCTCACCGTTTCCTGAGCTGCAGTTCTCACTAAGGACCTCCTTATTATCGTAAGTTATGGCTCGTGTGTTGTGCTCATACCCTTCTGTGACAGAGTAGACAGTGAAGGACTACGTCGTGTTTTCTCTTCACTGTTCCTTCCCTCACCCTCCTTTTTCCTGCTCCAGACCGGGGGGGGCCGGCCGGGCCGGCCGAAGAGCGTCGGTCGGCGGCGCCGAGCCGCGCGGGGCGGGGAGCCCCGCTGGGTGTCAGCGCGGCCCCGGCCAGGGCGGAGGGAGCGGCCGCAGCCGCCCGGGCCGCTCCGTGCCGGCTCCGCGCCGCGCTCGGCCGGGTGTCGCCCTATAGCGCCGTGCCGCGGCCGCTTGCGGGACGACGGGCCGAGCCCGGCGCCGTTCCCGGCGGCTGCCGCGCCACGTCCCACGAGCGGGGCCCGTGCGCTCCGGAGTTCCTTTCGCAGCCCGTTACTAGAAGTGAGAAACAGCAACAGCTCGTCGGAAACAACTTGCGACACGTTATCGGAACCGGCCCCGTGCTGTTCCGTGTCACCCTCCTTTTTCCTGCTCCAGTGTGTGTCCCCTGTACGCTGCTGTCCCTTTGGCTCCGTGGGCGGCGGTCCCTTTGGTGAAGTGACTCCTCTCGGGTGCATTATCTGTGTGCGGGTCGCCCGCTCCGCCGTGGCTCGTCTCCGTCTCCGACCTTCACGATCCCCCCGCTCCTTTTCACTCGTGTCGTATCCCTGTCCGGTTCTGCCGGCACAGAAACGCCGCCAAACGAAGCGCGGGGAAGCAGGCAGCCGACTCAGTACGAGTGATAAACAAGTTTCCACTTCATTGCCCGAAAAGCCGTACTTTGACAGCAGACAGACGAGGGTGTTCGAAAATCACACACGCTAATTGGAGGAAAGCTACTGCAGTAACAACCCTAAAACCCCCCTTCAAAGCTGCGAGCCGTTCATTCTTATCCTAGAGGTGCCCTCGGTTCTCACGCTGTGTATCCTGCTCCGCAGCCGCTGCTCTGTGAAGTCCTTATCTCGATCCGTAGCTGCTGCTCTGTACAATCCTGCTTGTACTGCAACGCGGTTCTTTCTGTCCTTTCTTACATTCCTTTTCACTGGCAGCTCCGCTAACAAAATAATCCAGATCCTGGGTCACAGGCTGTTACTCGGTGCTATTCCTAATTCGTGAATGATGACACAGTTTGATCAGATTGCCACACAAACGGAAACATTTTAAAACAGAAAAACATTTATGTCACATACGGACATCTGACAAAATATCTCAACGTTGATTAAAAAAAAAACAACAAAAAAAACCCCAAAAAAACCAAAAAAACAAAAAAACACTTATACTGTAACCCTGACTTTTAGCAATAACATAAATCTGTTCCTTTGTATTTCGCGTGATATTAAAGCCAACTTTCCTGCGCTCTCACCCAGAGCAGAATGAATTTGAATCGATGTAAAACATGTTTACATTTAATGACATAATTCCTTGTCATCTCCTCAAGATTCTCTGCTAGAATCCAGATTCTAAATGAAGTTTTGGGTCCCTCGTGTTGACCTGGCTTGAGCCATAATGTCATCTTTTACCATCACAATTAACTATACCATTGAGACTTTTAATACGGTGAACTGGAAATTCACGTTGTCCCTGAAAAACCATTAAGAGAGCTCCCGGCAGAAGTGGAAGCTGCCCGAATCCTCCGATGCTGTGGGATATACGCCCCCGTGCGGCTCTCCAGTCCCGGCTTCCAGGCTATGCGGCCATCGGAACACAAGTGGCTGCTTACCGGGCAGAAGCCCCAATACCAACATAAGGGAATGGGCAGCGGCAGCGGCCGAGCTGCCTGGAAGTGTGCGAGGTGAATATACCGAATACTTTCTAGGTCTGTGCAGGGCCGGGTATCTGATACGGTGTTCAAACTGAGAGACCTGTTTCTCTGTTGGAAATAGCTCAGAGAAGGCTGGCAATACATTAAGGTACTATCCCGAAGGAAACGAGATGGAATATAAGTTAACTTTATTTCAAACAAAGAAAATTAAGTGAAGAATCAGAACTCCCATTTTAAAATTGACATTGCTTTGGTTTTATTCTCAGTGACAGGCATCTATTTTACTGCTTACTTCGTACCGGGCCATTTAAAAGAACTGCTGAACAAATGCTCTCCTGTGGTGCAGGAGAAATTTTGCCAGTTTTACTCATCAGAAAACACAGGTTGTGGATGTTTCTGAAGAACAGCTTAGTTAGTCCCTAGAAAAATATTGCATTGTACAAAATCCAGTGCTTTGTGAACTTTGTTACCAGCATTTAACCACATGAGAAAAAAAAAAGAAAAAACAATGCATAAAATAGGACATGAATGTGAAAGAAGAGTGACCTGTGGTGTTGGAAATCGCTGGAGGCTTCTCCAGTTCTTCATAGATGTGTTACAAAGTGCTTCACTCGAGACATCTTTATTTTATTTTATTGCCTCCAATACAGTAAACGCTGTATGAGATATTAAAACTGGTATCCTTTGGCTTCAGATAAAAGCTCATTAATACATGCGGTTGTGTAAAGTTTCCTACATATTTTTAAACAATGTGACTTGTTTTCTTAGAAGCTTTTATTTACCAATGACAGCGTTTTCCTGAAGGCGCACCCTTAGCAGGTACTAAAATGTAACAAGGATACCTGTGCTTCACAATATTCACTGTTGCCTCCCTAATAGAAATAGATCTTACTAGGACGGTTCACTGTTTTCTTGATTTTACTATCCTGTGGCCATTTTCCCATTATGAGTCAGGATTTCATTTAATATTGGGCCTAATGTCTAGTTAATTGAAATTTGGGTTTGGAATACACTCAACAGCTTTTTTTTTTTTTTTTTTTTTTTTCCGGTTTAATTATTGAAACATTTGCATATTTTCATTCTTTCTCCTCTATATCTTAGATACAGAAATGCTACATTTATATAGCAGGCTTTCTTTATATCTAAAGCAAATAGATGCTTAAGAGCATAGAGATAAGGTCTAACAAATACCTGATACAATTGGTTTTAACAAAGTTATTTCTAAAGCTATAAGGACTCATTTCTTTGGAAATAAGTGGAGGCACAGATGATCACAGAGATTATAATGCGTATAATTCTGGTTTCCATAACATTCTCATTTGTGCTTTTATTTGTACCGAAGCTTAATCCTTCTTTGGTTAGTAGGGCTTTTATTCATTCTGGATCCACTATATATTCAGCACATACAACAAAAAAATAAATAAGTAAATAAATCAACAAAAAAGCTAAAAAAAGACCTCTTACCCCTACTTTTTGCATCAAAAATGTCCTTCCTCAGCCTGAGCAGATGTCTAAATCTTCACTGTTCCTTTAAACATTTCAAACATCAGAATTTACACAACCTTTTCACACAAACCCCTTCACAACACATAAAACTCAATGCTACTGCCCCTCACCCACCTCTGTACTCCTGAAAAATATGTATATAAAGACATGTTCTGTCTAAAAGCTGAATCTATATTCTTAGCATGGAGTAACTACTACAGAAATGACTAAGGTAAGCAAAAATAAAAAATAAAATCAGGCAGGAACTGTTTGTGTCTCAGTGCTTCATGTACTCATTAAGGAAAAAATAGTACACTTAAGCATATGAAAAAAACCCTTCAGTGTTAGCATTTCAAACTAATTTCAAACAAAACTGATGTTGAAATTGGTTATCTCAGAAGTTTCCATCTTTCTTGGTTTTGTGGTGCTGTTTAGGGTCTTTATCCCTGAGGTGCTAACACTGATTTTCACTCAGTATCGTCCTTTCAGTCTTTCCACCTTCAGTCCCTTAGTTCAGCAGCTTATATTTACTTACACTTGTAAGTTACAGTAACTGTACTTACTGTTGTAGGTCTGCAGAGGTTGGAATTCCCTTATGCATCAGCTGCTTCCACTAAAATCTCTTAGTTTAAGAAACAGAGACAGAATAGATCCTTGTGCTTCCACACTGCATTTTAAAATACAATTAATGAGAGAAACAATTAAATCCCTTTACTGTTTTTAGCTAAGACAATACATCCGTGGGATTCATTTCTTCCATTGACCTCAGTGAGGCTGGGTGACCTAAAGCATTAATATGGAAAATGGTCTAAAAGTCAAATACTGGATGATAATAAATAAAAATCATAAAAGCATTTCAGCAGGGAAACAGCTATGTGTTCTTTTAGAATACAAATATTAAAAAAAAAAAAAATAATTAAAAATAATAACCTGTGACACAGTACCCAAAGAGACATTTTCCTCACAATTTCACACAACAGTTCTCTCACCAACTGTGACCTCATCTGCCTACATAACTCAGAAATCATTCCTTTTTTCTTTTACATTAAGCTCAAGGAAACAACTTGCATTTTCTTGACATACCCTATGCTATGATATGTAAGAGAACTCTGAAAAAATGGGAGAAAGTTTAAGAGGGCAGCTGATGCAAGGGGACTGGCTGAGCATCAGTCAGAGGGAGCTGAGCAATTGCATGGGTATCAGTTGTTATTCATAACTATACAAGTGCACATATCATAGCCATTATCCACATTGCCCTTTCTCCTCTCTACATTAGTAAATGCATTTAAAACTCAATTCACTAGTTCTACCTTCTCTCCCTCCCATCCCACTCTCTACTCCTACCCCATGGGAAACAGGGGCGGGAGACAAAATCTGCACAGGGCTAACCTACCTGCCAAATTAAACCGCAACACTACAGAGAAGAAAAATCACCAGCCACATTGATTAGGGCCACATAGCTGCAAAATCTGCAATAAGATAATGTTCTAAGGAAAAGAAAGGATAAGCACCGGCAGGGAGAACCACATTAAGAATCGGTGGGGAATCAAGCACATGACCACCCCCGAGCACATCCCATTCATCCCATAAACTCAAAAAGAAAGGTTAAGCATTTGGCAGAACACTCAAAAAATTACAATGGAAGAAGTCAGCAAAAGTGTTCCTGAAAGAGAGGCAACTTAACTGGCAGAAAACCTAGACCAGAGCTGGACTGACAGAGGACGAGGGCAGATTATGGGAAGAGCTGGGCTGTATCGGTAACCACTACACACCAAATAAAGGCCATCAAAACCTGCAGCTGACAAAAAAGGATCTTACCTACGCATGGAAGAAAAAAACAAATGGTTAGGTGGTAATCCAACCACTAAGAAGCAGCTTCATGCAAACAGCATAGGAATGTAAAACCAAAATTCAAAGAAGGCAAGAGATTAAAGGCACATGTCATGGCAAAAACAAAGCAAACAAATTTTATTCTCAAAGGGCCACTGCAACAATAAGGAGCTAACAAGCAAAACACACATGACAGCAGATGCACCAGAAGAAAAAAGTTTACTGAAACAAATGGACGGTTACAGTAATATCTTCTTGCATGCTCAGGCCAACCAGGTTCACCGTGCCTCTTGTTGTTTCTTCTGCAGCAGCTCCTGAAACATAAGTGGGGACAACATTAGTTGTGCGTAGCTCCAAGCCCGCCACACAAAAGAAAAGGGACAAACCACATCGCAAAGGAACTCGATACCAGACCACCCAGCCGAAGCAGGACTTGTACCACCCCCACCCCATCCCTCCAAATTCATGACAGCAAAAACTGCTTTGAGCAAATTTTCTCACCTCAATGGCGCGCTACGAAGGCTCCAGCTGGCGCCGCAGGGGATCACGGAGGCGGGCAGACTGGGCAAATGGAGCTGGGCACACAAAAAGCAGCGGCCAAAGGAGTCAGCTTCCCTGCTTACAGGGGACCCTCGGACACTGCCACCATCGCAAAGGGCCCGGGACTGCGGGGCACGCTGGCTCCCTGAATTACAGGGCAGCCCCCATCCCTACGGCCGAGGGAGGCTCCTTCTCCCCCAGTTAGGCACCCCACTAACGGGGCGGTCAACCTACACAGGCTGCCAGCAGAGCACTAACGCTCACGCACCCAGAGCCCGATTACAGGCGGGTGGACGACACCCCTGGAGCCACAGAGCCCGGTTTTCCCCCCAGCGGCGGGAACAACTCTCAGCCACCAGGCAGCGGGGCAAAACGGCCAAAGGCCGGGCTCAGGATCCCATACCCGATTCTTCCAGTGAGGGCAAAAGCCCAACCCCACATCTCACAGCCCCGGGCCTCTGAAAGGCCGGGGCCACATTCCCGCCTGACTACAGGGGGTCTCTCAGAAAGCACTTCACCAAGCACAGGGGGCACGCACAGCCCTGCCTACAGGACGGCACCCCACACCTCACCATCATCAATTTAAGAAGCCCCGTGGAGCATGCAGCTCCCACCAGCGCCTGAGCTACAGGCGGGCCCGCCCGGCAGCACAACATCACCACATCTTTAGCACCACAGGGAACAAAACCTCAACCCGCCCAGCGGGGAGGTCACACCTCACACAAACATAGTACCTCAACCTGCACCCTCTGACGGGACAGGGAGGGGTCATCCCCACCAACTGGACGACTAAAGCGGCCGGCTGCAACGCCGCAGCCTCCCCAGCCCTGGTTACAGGGGGGGGCGGGCCGCTTGGGGGACTCAGGGAACCACAGCTTGTGACATGCACCCCGAGTACGGGGCCGTGAAAAGACAGGCCCAAGCCCTGATTACAGGGCGGCCTCGGCCACGGAGCTACCACGTGGCTCGCATCTCTACAAAAAATAAAGGAGACAGGCAGACAGGACAATCGCAGCGCTCGTGGGACTAATGGGGGGCAAGTACCCCCCTCCCCTTCAGGCATGCAACCAAGTCCTCCATTCCCCCCTAGGAAGTCACAGCTAAGCTGCAGCCATCTCTGTGGGGGCCTAAAAGGAAAGCACACTCGCTCACTCACTCCGCAACGCAAACAGGGAAGGAAGGGGGACACACACACACAGATGCAACTTTCCAGAAGGGAAGGACAACGCAGCGCAGCCAACGCCTAGGAATAAACCCACAACCACGAGCAACACACAAGAGCCTGTGACCTGCTCCGGGGCCGCACGGAGGCCACAAACCTCAACGTGCCAAAGGGCTTCTCAAGTAAGGACAAAGGCAAATGCCGCGCCACACGCCCCGAGTACAGGGCTGGCACACTGACAGGCCACCAGCAGGCAACGGCACTGCGGGGCAGGGGGAGGGACAGGGGCACGGAAGAGGCACTACCCTGATTACAGGGTGGCCTCGGGGTCCGGCGGGCTCCGTTTCCCACTCAGGTGCGGAGAGGTGGCTCTCGCCCTCCTTACAGGGTGCCACGCTCCCCAGACAGCCATAGGAGCAACAAGGCAAAAGGCCAACAACTACAGAAAAGACCCAAGCCCTGCTTACAGGGAGGTCGCCCAGCACAAAGCCGGCCGGGTCACCCAAGGCGCCGGCAACCATCAATTCAAATGTGACTATGCCCCTGCTAACAGGGAGGTGCTTTGCCCAGAATGCCTTTCTCTTTCCCCCCCGCATTTGCAGGCTTCTGCTTCCTCTTCTTCCTCTTCCTCCCCTTCTTCCTCCTCTTCTTCCTTTTCCTCCTTTTCCTCTTCTTCCTCGCACTGCGTCTTCTTTCTCCGGCAGCAGATCCTGAAATACGAGGCACGACACCATTAGACCCAAGCAGCAGCAAACCCGCCACCTGAAGGAAGCCGGGAAACCCATCATACCAAAGGAACGCGGCACAAGACTGCCCAGCCAAGGGGCAAGTCCGTGCATTGGCCCCCGCCCCAGCCCCTTCCAGACAAAAATTCTTAGAGCTGCTTTTCTCACCTCACTGGCGCGCTACGAAGGCTCCAGCCGGCGCCGCAGGGGATCACGGAGGCGGGCAGACTGGGCAAATGGAGCTGGGCACACAAAAAGCAGCGGCCAAAGGAGTCAGCTTCCCTGCTTACAGGGGACCCTCGGACACTGCCACCATCGCAAAGGGCCCGGGACTGCGGGGCACGCTGGCTCCCTGAATTACAGGGCAGCCCCCATCCCTACGGCCGAGGGAGGCTCCTTCTCCCCCAGTTAGGCACCCCACTAACGGGGCAGTCAACCTACACAGGCTGCCAGCAGAGCACTAACGCTCACGCACCCAGAGCCCGATTACAGGCGGGTGGACGACACCCCTGGAGCCACAGAGCCCGGTTTTCCCCCCAGCGGCGGGAACAACTCTCAGCCACCAGGCAGCGGGGCAAAACGGCCAAAGGCCGGGCTCAGGATCCCATACCCGATTCTTCCAGTGAGGGCGAAAGCCCAACCCCACATCTCACAGCCCCGGGCCTCTGAAAGGCCGGGGCCACATTCCCGCCTGACTACAGGGGGTCTCTCAGAAAGCACTTCACCAAGCACAGGGGGCACGCACAGCCCTGCCTACAGGACGGCACCCCACACCTCACCATCATCAATTTAAGAAGCCCCGTGGAGCACGCAGCTCCCACCAGCGCCTGAGCTACAGGCGGGCCCGCCCGGCAGCACAACATCACCACATCTTTAGCACCACAGGGAACAAAACCTCAACCCGCCCAGCGGGGAGGTCACACCTCACACAAACATAGTACCTCAACCTGCACCCTCTGACGGGACAGGGAGGGGTCATCCCCACCAACTGGACGACTAAAGCGGCCGGCTGCAACGCCGCAGCCTCCCCAGCCCTGGTTACAGGGGGGGGCGGGCCGCTTGGGGGACTCAGGGAACCACAGCTTGTGACATGCACCCCGAGTACGGGGCCGTGAAAAGACAGGCCCAAGCCCTGATTACAGGGCGGCCTCGGCCACGGAGCTACCACGTGGCTCGCATCTCTACAAAAAATAAAGGAGACAGGCAGACAGGACAATCGCAGCGCTCGTGGGACTAATGGGGGGCAAGTACCCCCCTCCCCTTCAGGCATGCAACCAAGTCCTCCATTCCCCCCTAGGAAGTCACAGCTAAGCTGCAGCCATCTCTGTGGGGGCCTAAAAGGAAAGCACACTCGCTCACTCACTCCGCAACGCAAACAGGGAAGGAAGGGGGACACACACACACAGATGCAACTTTCCAGAAGGGAAGGACAACGCAGCGCAGCCAACGCCTAGGAATAAACCCACAACCACGAGCAACACACAAGAGCCTGTGACCTGCTCCGGGGCCGCACGGAGGCCACAAACCTCAACGTGCCAAAGGGCTTCTCAAGTAAGGACAAAGGCAAATGCCGCGCCACACGCCCCGAGTACAGGGCTGGCACACTGACAGGCCACCAGCAGGCAACGGCACTGCGGGGCAGGGGGAGGGACAGGGGCACGGAAGAGGCACTACCCTGATTACAGGGTGGCCTCGGGGTCCGGCGGGCTCCGTTTCCCACTCAGGTGCGGAGAGGTGGCTCTCGCCCTCCTTACAGGGTGCCACGCTCCCCAGACAGCCATAGGAGCAACAAGGCAAAAGGCCAACAACTACAGAAAAGACCCAAGCCCTGCTTACAGGGAGGTCGCCCAGCACAAAGCCGGCCGGGTCACCCAAGGCGCCGGCAACCATCAATTCAAATGTGACTATGCCCCTGCTAACAGGGAGGTGCTTTGCCCAGAATGCCTTTCTCTTTCCCCCCCGCATTTGCAGGCTTCTGCTTCCTCTTCTTCCTCTTCCTCCCCTTCTTCCTCCTCTTCTTCCTTTTCCTCCTTTTCCTCTTCTTCCTCGCACTGCGTCTTCTTTCTCCGGCAGCAGATCCTGAAATACGAGGCACGACACCATTAGACCCAAGCAGCAGCAAACCTGTCACCTGAAGGAAGCAGGGAAACCCATCATACCAAAGGAACGCGGCACAAGACTGCCCAGCCAAGGGGCAAGTCCGTGCATTGGCCCCCGCCCCAGCCCCTTCCAGACAAAAATTCTTAGAGCTGCTTTTCTCACCTCACTGGCGCGCTACGAAGGCTCCAGCCGGCGCCGCAGGGGATCACGGAGGCGGGCAGACTGGGCAAATGGAGCTGGGCACACAAAAAGCAGCGGCCAAAGGAGTCAACTTCCCTGCTTACAGGGGACCCTCGGACACTGCCACCATCGCAAAGGGCCCGGGACTGCGGGGCACGCTGGCTCCCTGAATTACAGGGCAGCCCCCATCCCTACGGCCGAGGGAGGCTCCTTCTCCCCCAGTTAGGCACCCCACTAACGGGGCGGTCAACCTACACAGGCTGCCAGCAGAGCACTAACGCTCACGCACCCAGAGCCCGATTACAGGCGGGTGGACGACACCCCTGGAGCCACAGAGCCCGGTTTTCCCCCCAGCGGCGGGAACAACTCTCAGCCACCAGGCAGCGGGGCAAAACGGCCAAAGGCCGGGCTCAGGATCCCATACCCGATTCTTCCAGTGAGGGCGAAAGCCCAACCCCACATCTCACAGCCCCGGGCCTCTGAAAGGCCGGGGCCGCATTCCCGCCTGACTACAGGGGGTCTCTCAGAAAGCACTTCACCAAGCACAGGGGGCACGCACAGCCCTGCCTACAGGACGGCACCCCACACCTCACCATCATCAATTTAAGAAGCCCCGTGGAGCACGCAGCTCCCACCAGCGCCTGAGCTACAGGCGGGCCCGCCCGGCAGCACAACATTACCACATCTTTAGCACCACAGGGAACAAAACCTCAACCCGCCCAGCGGGGAGGTCACACCACACACAAACATAGTACCTCAACCTGCACCCTCTGACGGGACAGGGAGGGGTCATCCCCACCAACTGGATGGCTAGAGCAGCCGGCTGCAACGCAAGAGACACCCCACACCTGATTACAGGGCGGGCTGGCCGCTCGGGGAATAGGGGACTGGAAAGCTTAGTACACACACCCCGAGTATGGGGCTGTCACACCAGCAGAGGAACAAGCAACCATACAACGACATTGAAACGCCACCTCAAGGCAACGATGCCGAGGGGCCAGTGGAGGGACAGGGGCACGGAAGAGGCACTACCCTGATTACAGGGTGGCCTCGGGGTCCGGCGGGCTCCGTTTCCCACTCAGGTGCGGAGAGGTGGCTCTCGCCCTCCTTACAGGGTGCCACGCTCCCCAGACAGCCATAGGAGCAACAAGGCAAAAGGCCAACAACTACAGAAAAGACCCAAGCCCTGCTTACAGGGAGGTCGCCCAGCACAAAGCCGGCCGGGTCACCCAAGGCGCCGGCAACCATCAATTCAAATGTGACTATGCCCCTGCTAACAGGGAGGTGCTTTGCCCAGAATGCCTTTCTCTTTCCCCCCCGCATTTGCAGGCTTCTGCTTCCTCTTCTTCCTCTTCCTCCCCTTCTTCCTCCTCTTCTTCCTTTTCCTCCTTTTCCTCTTCTTCCTCGCACTGCGTCTTCTTTCTCCGGCAGCAGATCCTGAAATACGAGGCACGACACCATTAGACCCAAGCAGCAGCAAACCCGCCACCTGAAGGAAGCCGGGAAACCCATCATACCAAAGGAACGCGGCACAAGACTGCCCAGCCAAGGGGCAAGTCCGTGCATTGGCCCCCGCCCCAGCCCCTTCCAGACAAAAATTCTTAGAGCTGCTTTTCTCACCTCACTGGCGCGCTACGAAGGCTCCAGCCGGCGCCGCAGGGGATCACGGAGGCGGGCAGACTGGGCAAATGGAGCTGGGCACACAAAAAGCAGCGGCCAAAGGAGTCAGCTTCCCTGCTTACAGGGGACCCTCGGACACTGCCACCATCGCAAAGGGCCCGGGACTGCGGGGCACGCTGGCTCCCTGAATTACAGGGCAGCCCCCATCCCTACGGCCGAGGGAGGCTCCTTCTCCCCCAGTTAGGCACCCCACTAATGGGGCGGTCAACCTACACAGGCTGCCAGCAGAGCACTAACGCTCACGCACCCAGAGCCCGATTACAGGCGGGTGGACGACACCCCTGGAGCCACAGAGCCCGGTTTTCCCCCCAGCGGCGGGAACAACTCTCAGCCACCAGGCAGCGGGGCAAAACGGCCAAAGGCCGGGCTCAGGATCCCATACCCGATTCTTCCAGTGAGGGCGAAAGCCCAACCCCACATCTCACAGCCCCGGGCCTCTGAAAGGCCGGGGCCACATTCCCGCCTGACTACAGGGGGTCTCTCAGAAAGCACTTCACCAAGCACAGGGGGCACGCACAGCCCTGCCTACAGGACGGCACCCCACACCTCACCATCATCAATTTAAGAAGCCCCGTGGAGCATGCAGCTCCCACCAGCGCCTGAGCTACAGGCGGGCCCGCCCGGCAGCACAACATCACCACATCTTTAGCACCACAGGGAACAAAACCTCAACCCGCCCAGCGGGGAGGTCACACCTCACACAAACATAGTACCTCAACCTGCACCCTCTGACGGGACAGGGAGGGGTCATCCCCACCAACTGGACGACTAAAGCGGCCGGCTGCAACGCCGCAGCCTCCCCAGCCCTGGTTACAGGGGGGGGCGGGCCGCTTGGGGGACTCAGGGAACCACAGCTTGTGACATGCACCCCGAGTACGGGGCCGTGAAAAGACAGGCCCAAGCCCTGATTACAGGGCGGCCTCGGCCACGGAGCTACCACGTGGCTCGCATCTCTACAAAAAATAAAGGAGACAGGCAGACAGGACAATCGCAGCGCTCGTGGGACTAATGGGGGGCAAGTACCCCCCTCCCCTTCAGGCATGCAACCAAGTCCTCCATTCCCCCCTAGGAAGTCACAGCTAAGCTGCAGCCATCTCTGTGGGGGCCTAAAAGGAAAGCACACTCGCTCACTCACTCCGCAACGCAAACAGGGAAGGAAGGGGGACACACACACACAGATGCAACTTTCCAGAAGGGAAGGACAACGCAGCGCAGCCAACGCCTAGGAATAAACCCACAACCACGAGCAACACACAAGAGCCTGTGACCTGCTCCGGGGCCGCACGGAGGCCACAAACCTCAACGTGCCAAAGGGCTTCTCAAGTAAGGACAAAGGCAAATGCCGCGCCACACGCCCCGAGTACAGGGCTGGCACACTGACAGGCCACCAGCAGGCAACGGCACTGCGGGGCAGGGGGAGGGACAGGGGCACGGAAGAGGCACTACCCTGATTACAGGGTGGCCTCGGGGTCCGGCGGGCTCCGTTTCCCACTCAGGTGCGGAGAGGTGGCTCTCGCCCTCCTTACAGGGTGCCACGCTCCCCAGACAGCCATAGGAGCAACAAGGCAAAAGGCCAACAACTACAGAAAAGACCCAAGCCCTGCTTACAGGGAGGTCGCCCAGCACAAAGCCGGCCGGGTCACCCAAGGCGCCGGCAACCATCAATTCAAATGTGACTATGCCCCTGCTAACAGGGAGGTGCTTTGCCCAGAATGCCTTTCTCTTTCCCCCCCGCATTTGCAGGCTTCTGCTTCCTCTTCTTCCTCTTCCTCCCCTTCTTCCTCCTCTTCTTCCTTTTCCTCCTTTTCCTCTTCTTCCTCGCACTGCGTCTTCTTTCTCCGGCAGCAGATCCTGAAATACGAGGCACGACACCATTAGACCCAAGCAGCAGCAAACCCGCCACCTGAAGGAAGCCGGGAAACCCATCATACCAAAGGAACGCGGCACAAGACTGCCCAGCCAAGGGGCAAGTCCGTGCATTGGCCCCCGCCCCAGCCCCTTCCAGACAAAAATTCTTAGAGCTGCTTTTCTCACCTCACTGGCGCGCTACGAAGGCTCCAGCCGGCGCCGCAGGGGATCACGGAGGCGGGCAGACTGGGCAAATGGAGCTGGGCACACAAAAAGCAGCGGCCAAAGGAGTCAGCTTCCCTGCTTACAGGGGACCCTCGGACACTGCCACCATCGCAAAGGGCCCGGGACTGCGGGGCACGCTGGCTCCCTGAATTACAGGGCAGCCCCCATCCCTATGGCCGAGGGAGGCTCCTTCTCCCCCAGTTAGGCACCCCACTAACGGGGCGGTCAACCTACACAGGCTGCCAGCAGAGCACTAACGCTCACGCACCCAGAGCCCGATTACAGGCGGGTGGACGACACCCCTGGAGCCACAGAGCCCGGTTTTCCCCCCAGCGGCGGGAACAACTCTCAGCCACCAGGCAGCGGGGCAAAACGGCCAAAGGCCGGGCTCAGGATCCCATACCCGATTCTTCCAGTGAGGGCGAAAGCCCAACCCCACATCTCACAGCCCCGGGCCTCTGAAAGGCCGGGGCCGCATTCCCGCCTGACTACAGGGGGTCTCTCAGAAAGCACTTCACCAAGCACAGGGGGCACGCACAGCCCTGCCTACAGGACGGCGCCCCACACCTCACCATCATCAATTTAAGAAGCCCCGTGGAGCACGCAGCTCCCACCAGCGCCTGAGCTACAGGCGGGCCCGCCCGGCAGCACAACATTACCACATCTTTAGCACCACAGGGAACAAAACCTCAACCCGCCCAGCGGGGAGGTCACACCACACACAAACATAGTACCTCAACCTGCACCCTCTGACGGGACAGGGAGGGGTCATCCCCACCAACTGGATGGCTAGAGCAGCCGGCTGCAATGCAAGACACACCCCACACCTGATTACAGGGCGGGCTGGCCGCTCGGGGAATAGGGGACTGGAAAGCTTAGTACACACACCCCGAGTATGGGGCTGTCACACCAGCAGAGGAACAAGCAACCATACAACGACATTGAAACGCCACCTCAAGGCAACGATGCCGAGGGGCCAGTGGAGGGACAGGGGCACGGAAGAGGCACTACCCTGATTACAGGGTGGCCTCGGGGTCCGGCGGGCTCCGTTTCCCACTCAGGTGCGGAGAGGTGGCTCTCGCCCTCCTTACAGGGTGCCACGCTCCCCAGACAGCCATAGGAGCAACAAGGCAAAAGGCCAACAACTACAGCAAAGACCCAAGCCCTGCTTACAGGGAGGTCGCCCAGCACAAAGCCGGCCGGGTCACCCAAGGCGCCGGCAACCATCAATTCAAATGTGACTATGCCCCTGCTAACAGGGAGGTGCTTTGCCCAGAATGCCTTTCTCTTTCCCCCCCGCATTTGCAGGCTTCTGCTTCCTCTTCTTCCTCTTCCTCCCCTTCTTCCTCCTCTTCTTCCTTTTCCTCCTTTTCCTCTTCTTCCTCGCACTGCGTCTTCTTTCTCCGGCAGCAGATCCTGAAATACGAGGCACGACACCATTAGACCCAAGCAGCAGCAAACCCGCCACCTGAAGGAAGCCGGGAAACCCATCATACCAAAGGAACGCGGCACAAGACTGCCCAGCCAAGGGGCAAGTCCGTGCATTGGCCCCCGCCCCAGCCCCTTCCAGACAAAAATTCTTAGAGCTGCTTTTCTCACCTCACTGGCGCGCTACGAAGGCTCCAGCCGGCGCCGCAGGGGATCACGGAGGCGGGCAGACTGGGCAAATGGAGCTGGGCACACAAAAAGCAGCGGCCAAAGGAGTCAGCTTCCCTGCTTACAGGGGACCCTCGGACACTGCCACCATCGCAAAGGGCCCGGGACTGCGGGGCACGCTGGCTCCCTGAATTACAGGGCAGCCCCCATCCCTATGGCCGAGGGAGGCTCCTTCTCCCCCAGTTAGGCACCCCACTAACGGGGCGGTCAACCTACACAGGCTGCCAGCAGAGCACTAACGCTCACGCACCCAGAGCCCGATTACAGGCGGGTGGACGACACCCCTGGAGCCACAGAGCCCGGTTTTCCCCCCAGCGGCGGGAACAACTCTCAGCCACCAGGCAGCGGGGCAAAACGGCCAAAGGCCGGGCTCAGGATCCCATACCCGATTCTTCCAGTGAGGGCGAAAGCCCAACCCCACATCTCACAGCCCCGGGCCTCTGAAAGGCCGGGGCCGCATTCCCGCCTGACTACAGGGGGTCTCTCAGAAAGCACTTCACCAAGCACAGGGGGCACGCACAGCCCTGCCTACAGGACGGCGCCCCACACCTCACCATCATCAATTTAAGAAGCCCCGTGGAGCACGCAGCTCCCACCAGCGCCTGAGCTACAGGCGGGCCCGCCCGGCAGCACAACATTACCACATCTTTAGCACCACAGGGAACAAAACCTCAACCCGCCCAGCGGGGAGGTCACACCACACACAAACATAGTACCTCAACCTGCACCCTCTGACGGGACAGGGAGGGGTCATCCCCACCAACTGGATGGCTAGAGCAGCCGGCTGCAATGCAAGACACACCCCACACCTGATTACAGGGCGGGCTGGCCGCTCGGGGAATAGGGGACTGGAAAGCTTAGTACACACACCCCGAGTATGGGGCTGTCACACCAGCAGAGGAACAAGCAACCATACAACGACATTGAAACGCCACCTCAAGGCAACGATGCCGAGGGGCCAGTGGAGGGACAGGGGCACGGAAGAGGCACTACCCTGATTACAGGGTGGCCTCGGGGTCCGGCGGGCTCCGTTTCCCACTCAGGTGCGGAGAGGTGGCTCTCGCCCTCCTTACAGGGTGCCACGCTCCCCAGACAGCCATAGGAGCAACAAGGCAAAAGGCCAACAACTACAGAAAAGACCCAAGCCCTGCTTACAGGGAGGTCGCCCAGCACAAAGCCGGCCGGGTCACCCAAGGCGCCGGCAACCATCAATTCAAATGTGACTATGCCCCTGCTAACAGGGAGGTGCTTTGCCCAGAATGCCTTTCTCTTTCCCCCCCGCATTTGCAGGCTTCTGCTTCCTCTTCTTCCTCTTCCTCCCCTTCTTCCTCCTCTTCTTCCTTTTCCTCCTTTTCCTCTTCTTCCTCGCACTGCGTCTTCTTTCTCCGGCAGCAGATCCTGAAATACGAGGCACGACACCATTAGACCCAAGCAGCAGCAAACCCGCCACCTGAAGGAAGCCGGGAAACCCATCATACCAAAGGAACGCGGCACAAGACTGCCCAGCCAAGGGGCAAGTCCGTGCATTGGCCCCCGCCCCAGCCCCTTCCAGACAAAAATTCTTAGAGCTGCTTTTCTCACCTCACTGGCGCGCTACGAAGGCTCCAGCCGGCGCCGCAGGGGATCACGGAGGCGGGCAGACTGGGCAAATGGAGCTGGGCACACAAAAAGCAGCGGCCAAAGGAGTCAGCTTCCCTGCTTACAGGGGACCCTCGGACACTGCCACCATCGCAAAGGGCCCGGGACTGCGGGGCACGCTGGCTCCCTGAATTACAGGGCAGCCCCCATCCCTACGGCCGAGGGAGGCTCCTTCTCCCCCAGTTAGGCACCCCACTAACAGGGCGGTCAACCTACACAGGCTGCCAGCAGAGCACTAACGCTCACGCACCCAGAGCCCGATTACAGGCGGGTGGACGACACCCCTGGAGCCACAGAGCCCGGTTTTCCCCCCAGCGGCGGGAACAACTCTCAGCCACCAGGCAGCGGGGCAAAACGGCCAAAGGCCGGGCTCAGGATCCCATACCCGATTCTTCCAGTGAGGGCGAAAGCCCAACCCCACATCTCACAGCCCCGGGCCTCTGAAAGGCCGGGGCCACATTCCCGCCTGACTACAGGGGGTCTCTCAGAAAGCACTTCACCAAGCACAGGGGGCACGCACAGCCCTGCCTACAGGACGGCACCCCACACCTCACCATCATCAATTTAAGAAGCCCCGTGGAGCATGCAGCTCCCACCAGCGCCTGAGCTACAGGCGGGCCCGCCCGGCAGCACAACATCACCACATCTTTAGCACCACAGGGAACAAAACCTCAACCCGCCCAGCGGGGAGGTCACACCTCACACAAACATAGTACCTCAACCTGCACCCTCTGACGGGACAGGGAGGGGTCATCCCCACCAACTGGACGACTAAAGCGGCTGGCTGCAACGCCGCAGCCTCCCCAGCCCTGGTTACAGGGGGGGGCGGGCCGCTTGGGGGACTCAGGGAACCACAGCTTGTGACATGCACCCCGAGTACGGGGCCGTGAAAAGACAGGCCCAAGCCCTGATTACAGGGCGGCCTCGGCCACGGAGCTACCACGTGGCTCGCATCTCTACAAAAAATAAAGGAGACAGGCAGACAGGACAATCGCAGCGCTCGTGGGACTAATGGGGGGCAAGTACCCCCCTCCCCTTCAGGCATGCAACCAAGTCCTCCATTCCCCCCTAGGAAGTCACAGCTAAGCTGCAGCCATCTCTGTGGGGGCCTAAAAGGAAAGCACACTCGCTCACTCACTCCGCAACGCAAACAGGGAAGGAAGGGGGACACACACACACAGATGCAACTTTCCAGAAGGGAAGGACAACGCAGCGCAGCCAACGCCTAGGAATAAACCCACAACCACGAGCAACACACAAGAGCCTGTGACCTGCTCCGGGGCCGCACGGAGGCCACAAACCTCAACGTGCCAAAGGGCTTCTCAAGTAAGGACAAAGGCAAATGCCGCGCCACACGCCCCGAGTACAGGGCTGGCACACTGACAGGCCACCAGCAGGCAACGGCACTGCGGGGCAGGGGGAGGGACAGGGGCACGGAAGAGGCACTACCCTGATTACAGGGTGGCCTCGGGGTCCGGCGGGCTCCGTTTCCCACTCAGGTGCGGAGAGGTGGCTCTCGCCCTCCTTACAGGGTGCCACGCTCCCCAGACAGCCATAGGAGCAACAAGGCAAAAGGCCAACAACTACAGAAAAGACCCAAGCCCTGCTTACAGGGAGGTCGCCCAGCACAAAGCCGGCCGGGTCACCCAAGGTGCCGGCAACCATCAATTCAAATGTGACTATGCCCCTGCTAACAGGGAGGTGCTTTGCCCAGAATGCCTTTCTCTTTCCCCCCCGCATTTGCAGGCTTCTGCTTCCTCTTCTTGCTCGCTCCTGCCTCCAGGTCCCTTGCGCTGCCCCTTCTTTCTTCTGCAGCAGCTCCTGAAACAATAGCAGGGACACCATTAATCATGTGGAATGCCAAGCCCCCCACATGAAGGAAAAGGGAAACTTGACATTGCAAAGGAGTTCGGCACATGACCACCCAGCCAAGGAAGACTTTGCATTCCCCCCTTGCACTGTTTTTATTGGGAGGACACTGAACCTCAATACAGAAATTGTTCTGTGCTATGTCAATCAGTGTGCCATCTTGGCTCTTCTGAATTGTGATAGTGGCCCTTTTACAGGGAGAGGTTACATATTCCTCTCCTTGTCTGGTGAATTTGAGGTTCACATTCGCATAAATTCACCTTATTTACAAGGAAGAT
This sequence comes from Coturnix japonica, assembly GCF_054131305.1. Taxonomy (NCBI): domain Eukaryota; kingdom Metazoa; phylum Chordata; class Aves; order Galliformes; family Phasianidae; genus Coturnix; species Coturnix japonica. The sequence goes on along the minus strand of NC_140667.1, from coordinate 18,624,481 downwards.
TTTCCACTTGTTACATCTATTATCATGGTTTGTCTTAATGTAGTATACAAAATTTAACATTCAAACATGAAGTTTTCTCTGAAAATCCACCCTTTCCCTTCTATAGGGTTTTTAAACACATTTATATTCTTATACCCAGGAGCAACACTTTAGCGCTTCTCCCTTTTCATCATCCCCTCCCTCCCCCATTCCCACCTCCCTGTTACTGAGAAAGAAAAAAAAAAAAAAAGTAAAAAAAAAAAAAAAGTAAAAAAAAAAAAAAAAAGTAAAAAAAAAAAAAAAAAAAGTTTGTTTCAACACATCAATACGAGTTGATATTTCTTTATTATTGCTGCTCACTGTTTCTTCCAAGTGTCTTCTTCCACGTGGCAACTTGCCACTCTTGGCGTGCCTCCCTCCTTCCTCTTCGAGCACTTTCAGAGGTCGCTCCCCTCGGAGCCCGCCCAGACACCCCGGCCCCGGCTCCGCCCGGCATCAGAGCGCATGAGACGGGCCCAGACCCAGCTCCTTCCCGCTCACCAGCCATCAGAGCCCGCGGGGCAGCTCCGTCCCAGGCCACCCCCCATCGCAGCACGTGTGGCTGCCCCGGTTCTGGCTGCCCTCCGTTGGAGCAAACGCGGCAGCGGCGGCCGCTACAGCCCCGGCCCCGACCCGTCCCGGACCCACCTGAGCCCGGCGCGGCCCCAGCCCCGACCCACCTCGGCCCGGCCTGGACCCACCCCCGACCCACCTCGGCTCGGCCCGGCCCCGACCCCGCTGCCCCCCCAGCCCCGCCGCACCTCGGTTCTGGAGACCGCTTGCCGCCCGTGCCTCCTCCGCCGCCTTTCCCTCACAGCACCCCGCGCCTTCTCACACGCTGAGGAGAACGCCTCACGCACCTGCTCAGGCGCGCACCTTTTATAGCTGCCCCGAAGCGCCAACCAATCAGAACCGAGAACACCTGAGTCGCTTCCCGCCTCTTTTCTTCCCGCCTCTTTTCTTCCCGCCTCTTTCTCTCCCCTCAGCGTTCCCGCCCTTCCCAGCTGAGGGCACCAGCCCGCGCTCACCTGACGGTCACCTGTGGGTCCCGTTGCCGCCCACCCTCAGTGCAGAGCAGCCCCACAGCTGTTGTCACTCACCCCCCAAACATAATTAAAATAAATGTATATTTTAAAGGAGTTCTTCACCATCACACCTCCCCCCTCTGCCCCCACAGCAAATACCCCTGAGCTCAGAAATACTATTACTAAGGGAAAAGGGCACCTGACAGATGAGGGACATTATTTGTTTTGTAGAGAGGCTTGAATCTTTTAACTTCTTTACACAGCCTACTGGGAAACCCTCACCCAATCTCTGTGCATTGCACTGCTCCCTCTGCTACATTCCTTCCATTCTGTGCTTGGCTACTTTATTTCTCATTGTAGCAATGGTAGAAAATGGTACAAAAATGTACATTGTACAACGGTACAAAAACAAAACAAAAAAAAAAAACACCAAAAAAACGCTCTGCAGAGAAACTAAGTGAGGGCCAGTGTCTTGCATTTTAAAATCAACATGGATGTTCTGTGGGAGCCGCACAAATATTCATTTCTCTGTCTAGGTCTGGATTTCCTCGTATACATAGTAAATTTACACCTGCTGCTGCCTTTTCCAACTTGAGCCAAGCACACAGCAATGCCCTCTCTCCAAAACTATCGGTATTCTAAGAAAGCAACTATTTATTGGGAAAAAAAACACCAAAAGAACACTGGTGGTCTTTCTGTATAAACAGAGTCGAGGAAAGGCCAGCAGCAGTTCAGTGCACCTTCACAGCCAAAAAGGAAAAAGACTACAGCGGGAAGACATCTGGGAATAAGAGAAAGATGGAGAGATTCACACCAAGGTCTTTCTAGAATAGTGACTGTAGAAACAATAGTTACCAGAAAATTAGCGGCAGAAACAAAACTCAAAGGAGAATGGGTTTTCCCAGCACCAGTTCAGCCAGACATAGAGAAGGAAAATGGCTTCATTTTAATGATATAGATTACAGTGTTACTGTTGGAAAGTTAAAGGAAAATAGACCAGAAGCAACAACAACAACAACAACAACAACAACAAAAAAAAACCAAAAAAACCCACGATTTCATGCATAGGTAGCCCTTTCCACACCATTGGGTTGTCATTGTGGAGAAAAATGCCACAGTTCAGCTGGGCCTATGAAGAACATTCAAGGTTGCACTTTCAGCACCCTATTGCAGGACTAGATAAGTGCATACTTTCTATATGAGCAAGAACAACACTCCAGGCTTTTAAGACTGACAGATACACAACTGCAGCTTCTGTAGCACAGGTACAGGACCCAAACCCAATATCTGAGGATGACAGAGAAAAGATCTCATCTTCAGTACAGCTCGAACAGGTTATGAAAATGAATCATAGATACCAAACATTGCTTTCTACAGAATGTCCAGACAATATATATGACTTTGTGTTCTTGGTTTTTTTTCCTTCTTTAACTTCAGGCTGTGTTCAACACCACTGAACATTCTGAAAATCAGATGATTTGAAGCCCAAAACATGGACATAAGATGCTTGGAGTAAAACGAAGCTGCAAACATCTCATTCTGGGGAACAATAATAACATTTTTAACTGAATGTTAATATTGCAAATGTCACGTTGTTCAAAGAGAAATCTTCATTAAACTTACATTTGAATGTCAATAAAACTAAATGCTTACGAATACAACTCATCTTGTTTTCTTTTTCCTTACATTATATGGAAGATACAACAGAAATAACTTACAAGCTTCTGAGTACCTTTATAATTTTCTTAGTTGTCTGTGGAAAGCAGCAGGGCTCAAAACATAGGCATTTTTTTGGCTCTACTTAGAGAAGCTCTTTCCAAAACCTGTCACATGTGATACTACAATATTGATCTAACTTCATGAACTGTATTTTGATTCTCCCTGTCTCTAAGTGTATCACTCTCCCGTACCAGTCTGCCAAAGATGAGGTGTCTCCCTGCAGCTACAGTTGTGAGTCTCACAGCAAATGCTGAGTATCTTCTACAACACAACACGTGGAAATGATCACACTTTTTAATTATTACTTAGACATGAATGCAACGTGTTTGCCCCTTATTCAAGAAATTGCCAGAAACAATTATCAGAAGAGTCATGTACCCTTTCTCTCTGCTCATATTTCAGATATTTTAAAACAATTAAATTTGCAACGTGTACCTTCTTCTCCAGCTTTGCTAAAACAGAATTTAGAAATCACAATAGATATCGAAAGGATTTTGTTGCCATCAATTTGAACCTTTCTAAAAACTTGCTATACTCTTGCCTGAGATCTAGAAAAATACGAACATCAAGCAAGCTGCTGACCTTTTCTATACAAATGGTAGATATTATTATTTACTTGTTGAAAAGTTGCCTTAGTTTCTTACTCATCATACTAACACAAGACAGCTGTTCCTTACAAAGTTAAATCCACGTACTTGTATGTAATCCATTTACTTCCACATGTAGTTAAGGAGTTACCTAGTATTATATAGTCTGATGTTGCTACCTGATAAACTGGCTGTCACAGTCGTGCATTCAGTGAAGTCTGTTGATGCCATCTATACGATGTAGCTGTACTGTAGTAAAGCATTTAGCTGAACTAAAGGAAACAGGGAATTACACTATACAAATACAAGACTGTCCCCAAAAAAGACAAAGTTACGGAACTGGGTTAAGTGCAGAGGGACAAAGCAGGATATGAGCGAATCCCTGCATATTATAACTAGATTTTGTAACTAACAGAAGTCGAGGGAAAGGCTTCCATGAATTTCACTTGACCGCTTAACCCTGACTCTGCATCAGAAAGGAAAACTTCCTTGTTGCTTTTCCTAATACTATAATGCAGAAAACAGCATATTCAAGATGCCCCATGTGGCTCTGAAAAATCTTACTAGTAGCTCCAATTGCAAGGACAGCTCCATGGAAGAAATTACTTCAACAGCCCTTATCTCTTGCTCTGATGAAGAAGAGAGCTGTTAAATGTGCTCATATGCAGTTAGAGTTAAAAAAAAGTATGTGAAAGTTGCAGAACTGGACAAAGTGATTCTACAAGACAGATGCTCAGTAAAAAAATAAAAATAAAAAAATAGTTTGAAGCTCTAAAGAATCCCAAGCATTTCTTAAATGAAGGAAAAATGATAAAACATAAAAATAACAAAAAGGTCTGCCCATACAAGACAAAAAATAATAATTTCTGCATAATATATATACACACATCTGTGTGCATGTTACATATATTTATACATGTATTTGGAAAAAACAAACAAACAATGGTCAGACTAGCTCCTAGAGAGAGAACAGCATCCCCCCTTTAATTCAGAAATGTCTGGAAAATGGAAATATTTACTGCCACTGAATTTTACAAATAGTAGTGACTAATTAAGCTGTATTAACAATTCAGACATTATTATTGGTCTCTGACAATCCATAATGTGTACCTTTTCCATAATTATTTCCACACTAGCACAAACAGTTTCCAAATCACAGCAGACCTGCAGCAACCTTTGATGATGATGATTAGATTCAACGCAGTCAGTGTCTCTCAAGAATTGCCTGTTCCTGCTTTTGACAGGATGCAAATCTTAATAGGCTTCTAAACCAGGCACAAGAGAAAATATATGCAGTGATGAAATTAGGCTGGAATAGTGATACGAAAATAGGGAAAAATAAAGACTAAATAGTGACAGTTTCACAATGAAGTTGTTTTCTATTTCCACAGTCCTGCTGGGAGAAGTCCTGCACCACAAAAAAAACAACTCCAATCCTGTCTACATCTCTAGAATGTTTAGGTACCAATTTGTCAGTACACTACTTCTAGTGCTGAAAAACTCTATAGTTCATTGCTCCATCTGGCCCTTGGGGTTTTAATTTCCTCTTTTATGAGGGTGGCTGTTGCCCACAAACAATTTCCGGTGTTTGCTCTGACATAACATTAATTTAATACTAATCAGAAGTTAACAGGTAAAGATTTGAATGATTTTTGCTACCAGCTCTGCTGGAAGTAAGGAGAGAAATCAAACACTCACAAAGATTTTTAGTCTTCTGTTTCCATTATTAAAAATAAATTGAAATACGGTTCTACCACTCCTTTAGCAAATAATAGCTGAAAAAATTATGAAGACTCACTGACTATTAAGTCCTAGTCAAGAAAAAGTGTAAGGAATCCTACTGGAAGAAAATATTCTCTGTCTGGTATAAGTCAATGTATTTTCCTTCAGCTCTCAAAAGAGCTGTAGAACAGTTCTCAGAAATAGTGTAACTTATATAAATACCAAATTCAAGTTTGAAAAATTGGATTTTATGTTTCTCTCGGAAAAGTGCACTTCTAGTCCTGTTATTATTGACATTCTCAAATTGGAGAATTTGAACACAGAAAGCACCAAGGACTGTAAAACTAACCTGTCTGAACTAGCTAAACTGTCCTAAGAAAACGCATACAATTGTTACCTCCTGATATTAGACACAAGAAGCTATTTTATGAGAAGGAAAGTTTATACTCTTCTTAATACATGGCAAGAATAAAGCTGCTTTACCTCTTTGTTTGATCCAGGTCACCCGAAACAGGCAAAAACTGTCCCAGTACCGTTGTTACAGGGTTACCTGCATCTGAAAAGATGACATTTAACAAACTGCTCACAACATATGAAGTTTAATGCGTGCATTAAACCTTTTGAATTAAGCATACAGGCATATGGGTAGTTTTGACTTTTTCTATTAATAAAAAGTAAAAACCCAAGCCGCATTTTTTCCTGACAGCATCTGTCTTTTTGCACCACCTGATACAGTGTGGCTTGGGGAGCAAACTGTGTCAAAGAAGGACCTAGAAGTTCTTTCTTCAGAAAAGTTTCTCTCAATTAGAGTAAAAAAAAAAATACAAAACCAACAGCAACAACAACAAGCTGACAAAAAAAAAAAAAACAAGAAAAAAAAAACTTCCTTACAGAAGAACTCAGCTCTTCACCAATTTGTTAGCAAAGAATGTGGACAGATGTTTATACTCTATCACGTTACATTTAATTAGAAATAGCATAGGCTTATAAAACTCTGATAAGAAAAACAACCTAAACAGATGTTTATCCTAAGCTCTTATTTTATTAATTTCCAGAATTCTATCTAGAAAGGGGGCATTCAGCCTATTATACCACCAATAACAAAGAAACAACAACTAAAAATCTGTTCAGAAATCCATGGCTGTAAGAATAGATTTTTGTGCAAGTTCAGAACTTGCTGTAGCAATGCTTGCAATAGCTTTAAGTAGTACAGATCAGCACGTTGAAGGAGAAAGCTCAAGTCACTTATAAACAAGCACCACAGTCTAAACCTTAGTATTGCTCTCATACATTTATGTAGGCATCCGACATATTCTGTCCATCTGTTTCATCCCCAGATCTATGCCCTCGTTGTACTACGCTTGGAGCAGGGCATGTTGACAAAGAAATCAGATGAATGCAGACAAAGTGCACAAGCAAGCCTGTTTGTTCTCAAGTCATTCATCTTTCCCTTATTTCCTTTCAGGTACATCCGAACCCTACGTTGCTATTGCAAAACTTGTTCCATTTTGAAGTTGCCATTAACAATAACATAGTTTACAGGCAATACATGCTTGACTGCGATTTCTGTGTAATGAAAAAGCAGTTCCAAGAAACTGGAACTATTATAGTACCCTCCATCATTCACTATAAGCTTCAGGAAATTAAAGACTTTTTAATAGTCCTTTGTTTAACAATGAAGCTTTGAACTCTAGACTCAAAAAACCACATTATTCAGAGAGAAAGAAAAAAAGAAACAATTCCCTTACATAGCAGAATTCTGCCTGCATGCTGTTGGAACAGAGGGCTGGACAGGTAGACAAAAGATTCGTATTTTGCATCAGTTTTCCTTCCTATGACTTGGCTGGATATTCTCCACTCTGAATAATAATAAAACAGAAGACATCTTACTCAGACATGACCTTCAGCATCTAGACCAGGGAGCTCTGATTTATGCATTTATGCCCAACATGGTTCTGACAGGCCTGCATCTAGGCATTCAAAGTAATTCTTAAATCTTTAAATCAGCTCTTGAGCAATTGGAGAGACTATTCTGATTTAACAAGGTTTTTCCTCTCCTGTTCTATCTTTCATTAAGCATGTCTAAGGTGCAGCGTACTCTATGAATGCCTCTATCACACCGCTCCTTGAGAACGTATCTGTTTTAGTCAGAGAATGTACCACTTCACTTGGAAAGTTACTAAGGAATATCCTTGACAGTAACTTACATCTGACAGCGTATGGGTATTTCTAACCAGATGTTGTATGGAAACAGCCATCTTCCTCAGACAGCAGCAGTAGCAATATGGATAAGGGATTTCTGGGTTAGTGTGATGCAAGTTCTTTATGACTGCCAAAGAACCCTAGGCTAGAACTGGCAGCAAAACACATAATAAAGCAGATTATTTGCGGGTCACACAAGGCAACAAAAGAAAGCTGAGTTCATCCTTTTGTACAAAACAAAACACCCTTGTTCTTACACAGAGCCTCCTGTGACAACTCCCCCCCCACTGGCCCTTAGAAATCTGCTCTCCTGCCTCCAGTTCCTTCTTGCAGACCAGTTGCCTTAAACAGCCTCACAGCCAAGCAGGCAGCCTCCTACTATCACACCTGGCTGACCAGGGGAGTGCCATGCTGCAAGGTGAGTGACAGCCACCAAGCTGCATGGCAGTGTGTTTCTGAGGTGAAATATTGGATAGCCACTGTCACATCCTTTACAAAAGTTATTTGCATTTAGCATCCTATATCAAGACATTCTTTGGTGCCATGAGGGCTGCTCTGAAGGTAATGCCTCCCATTTTATTCTTCAGGCACAGTGTCAGAGGTGGATATTGGCGGTATGGCAGTAGAGATTGAACCTTCCTACCAATATTCCATTACACCTTGTTGCCATCTGAGAGACAGCAGCAGAGGGGCAGTCTGACGAAGAGATTTCTGCCAAGGAAACGTGTATGAAGCATAGTTCTGTCTTCAAAGTCCCCTGCGTGGAAAAGATGGCACCAATGACACACATCAACACTTGCTGAATATTTGTGGAGACCAAACAACGTATGTGAGCACAGTGAGGCAACGGGTGGTGCGTTTCAGCAGTGGTAACAGAAGGTCACATCTGCTGGTGCAGGGGTTTTTTTGTTTGTTTGTTTTTACAAAGGTGACTAATGATCTAATAACTTCTTGGAGTTTCTCTTCAAATAACTAGAAAGACAGATACAAGTTTTTCTTGGTAGAGTTACAGTAGGGCAGTAGAGCAACAGAGTAGGAAACTCAATCTAAATAGTAGGAAAAAATGTTTCCACAGGCAGCACTGCACAGAACTGAAACAGGTAGCTAGTGAGACTGCTGAAATTTCACTTGTGGAGACCTTCAAAGCCTTGGCTAGAAAAAAACCCCACAACTCATGACCTGATGCTAATAACTGATGAGCTTCAAGCCAAGTGTCCACACCACGAGCTGTTGTCTCCTGCCCTTTCTGTGGGCCATTTCATCAGAGACTTCAGAGGATCAGTAGGAGCACTGGGGTTGTGAAACACGATGCCTGCAGATTCAATCCACCAGCTTGCATGACAAGAGAAACGAGGGAGTTGATGAGGAATGTGACTTCTAAGACAACAGCTTAAAAACTAGATACAGGGGATCCCAGCCCATGTCATTTGCTGCCAGAGAGGACAAATGTATTATCTCATGGATGGTTACGGGACACTTGCACTTAGAAGAATGACTAGGCTGTGTCCCTACTGTCCCTCAGTCTTGTCCTCCTAGTGGCTTTAAATAATGACTTTGCAACACAGGGCAATGGGAAGGCAAAGTCCCTGGTGTGATCTGCCAGACTGCACAAAACTGAAAGAGCTTTGCTGTATCCAGAGGACCCAGCTGAGCAGAAAGAATGAGATTACTATGAAACCAAAGATAAAATATAACTGAGAAAAATGAGTTGGAGATAAAGAAACTCCACAGATAAGACCAGTACTGCAGTACACCTACCAGTAGTGAAGAATCAACTGGGATATGTAGTCTTCTTCTGTGGACTGCACATTCAATAGAAGTATCCACACTTTACATGATGTTATGATGCGGAATACTGATAGCAAAATTACAAAACCATGACAATTACACATCTTCAGGTTTCTTTAGGCACTCCCTACTTCATGCAATGCTATAGGTATAGTGGAACAAATACCTACAGAACTCAACAGGACATTATAATATGCCCTTTATTCCTTAACTGGAAAGGCTAGAAGATAATGCGTCTTTGTGATACTTGCATGCCCCAAACAAGTTATTTCTTTGTACATAGAGCTAATCAACCAAGCAGAGCCAGCACAGTCCTCTGCAAATAAACTGTCCATGTGTGTATATCATAGAATCATAGAATAGAATCACAGAATGGTGTGGGTTGAAAGGGAGCCCAAGGATCACCTATTTCCAACCCTCTCGCCACAGGCAGGACCACCAGCCTTCTGATCTGGTTGGCAGGTATGTTTGTCCACCTTTTGAAAGCAGATACAGGACAGGGAAAAAAATAAAAATAAAAATAAAATAAAAAAAAATAAAAAGAGGCACTTCACATTGAAAAGCTTAAGTACCATTCCTTGATACAACACTAGAACTGATACAGGCTATTTATCAAGTTGCAGAAGGGATGTAGGTGTGAGCAAATCATTGGATGAAGAATTTTTTCCACTTTTGCCCCTCTTTCCATTTACAGAATCTCAGTCTCCTGCTAATAGGACACAGGCTCCTCACTATTTCACCTTCTAGCAGAGATAAATTTATTGAAACAGTCACTCAACTTTTCAAACAAGTTTTGTATTCAGAGACTTTCACTGTCCTTTACCAGGCAGTAGTGAAACTCCATGTCCTGACTTGAAGCCCTCTAAATAACATTTTAAAAATTAATAAAAAATACTCACAAACAGACTTTGGATTGAGCATAAGTATTTCATTTCCAAGAAGCTCTTAGTTATTTTTGTCAGGGAGCCAATTTTTATCTCCTGCTTAAAAGAGAATTTGCAAAGGTATAGGTGGGAGTCAGAGCCCCATTTTGCCTTTGAAGATTATGAAAGAAAATGGGGCAAGGAAATCTCTTCCACATACTAAAAACCAACAGACCTTACGAGGGGGGAATCCCAAAGAATCACAAGTTTTGCATTTGCTGTCACTTGGCTGGATTTCATACAAAGTTTGGACAATAAGGAACTCAGAGCAACAAAACATGACATTTCAGCTAAAAGTATTTCTTAATTTCTCATCTAACCAATGAGACGTGTTTGAGACAACATCATCTTATAAAATTTAATACTGGCTTTACATGCGACTGCTCACAGGAACTACAGGCAAGGATGCAGCATGAGGACCATCACGCTTTGCTGCCTCCCAGTCTCAGTGCTGAATGCAATTTGCTAAAAATCTGTAAAAATGCTTACATTGCTCAAGCAACTAGAAGGCCTTGTCTGTTAGCTGTCAGTGCTAAACCACACTGGAGGGCTTGCAGGGAGCAAATTTATTCATAAGATACAGAGATCCACTAAAGACATGAACACTGGCTTTCAGGGGAATACATCCTGCAGTACAGGGAAATAAAGGTTATTCATAGCCTAAAAAGGGCACAGAAAGCTTTACTGAGAGCTCATAGAACAGTTTGCCATCTAATTCAGTTCTACATTTCTTCCCCGCTAGAAGGTTGAGGTGATGAATCCAATTAACAAAAGCATCTTTCCCAGAAATAGAACGTGAGTGCTCAGGCTCAGAGGGAACAGAGCACAGTAGGCTCAGGAAGTATCTGTGGAGCCAAGTATTTTATCTGTAGCAGTATTTCCCCTGAGCAGTGACTCTCTTTTCCCTGAGAACACCTAGTTCAGCACCCTCAAGTCTATCTGAAAGACTCTGAATGGAAGGAAACCAATATTGTCCTTGATCCAAAACTAGATAAAGTGCTCCCCAGAAGGGAACTCAACTAAATAAACTCATTCCTTAACAATGAATCCAGAAAGGTTCCAGCTTGGCAGAAACATATCAACTCTCAAGAAACAATCTGTGTTTTCTTTTACTCTTTGTAGCCTTTTGCTTTACATTCCACAGCAAAGAGTTTGGCCCTCCAGAGTACTTCACCACAGATATAGCAACAGCAAGTAAAACATATTTCTACAGCATCTTAGTCCTATGCAAGTCTGTCCTCCTGTGCCCAGGCCAACAATAAACACAAGCAGCATCAGAACCCTTCCTACTTTGGAGCTGCCTACAAGTTGCATCACAACACCCATGTCTTACAGCAGGGCTTTCTATTTTCTCTTGGCTGGCTCAATCCTCACACACAAAGGCAATGAGAAACCATACTTGTTACTCAGTTCTTCCACTTGGCTAAGGGGGCTCCACATAGTACCTTCTTCTCCCCTCCAAACCCCCCCTTACCCCCCATACCTACCCATAACTCACCAAATTATGAAGAAGGGCAAGGAAAATCAACATAGGATGTGGCTCTGGGCAGCCTGGTCCAGTGGTTGGTGACGCTGCACACAGCAGGAGGGTTGAAACTAGATGATCGCTATGGTCCTTTTCAACCCAGGCCATTCTAGGATTCTGTGTCTCAAAGGCAGGGTACTGAACTCTTCACTTCCTCTTGAGTTCTCTGGTAGCATTTGGTGCTGCCCATTCTCTCATTCCCAACTCCACACTTCTTGAAAAAAATAAATGGAACATCTGCAAATTAGCCAAAGTCCTACATCGTGGTTAACTATTGGCTCAGGTCAGGTGTTTTCTCACTACTCGGAAATACCAGAAGAATAACTGTTTATTCTTATGAAGACATTGTAAAATCATGAGTTAGGAAAAGAACATACTTCTCTGTTCATGTATCTAAATTCACAGAAATACACAAATTATAAACATACAGATAAATAACAGAAAAGAAAAAAAAACACTGTTTTAGGCCAACTTCTCAGCTGGTTTAAAATCCAGAAAACTGGAGCTCCATCATGGAGACCTCCTTCTTTCCCTCAGTATATCAGTGCTGGGAGAGGAGACAAGGAGAGCGCTGCCGTTTGGGCAAGTAACAGCTCAGGGACCGTTCTTCACAGCCCCTTCCAGCGGGGCAGACGAGCGGAGCGCACCTTGTAGCAGGGCCAGCTCCGCTAAGGGAAGCGGCCCATTTTCTCGTCGGGGGGGAGGGGAGAGGGAATTAGCGCTGGGTGTCCAGGAACGGCGGCTAGGGCTCTGGGGGTGGGGGCTTTTCCCAGTCTTCTGACGTAGAAAGTACGCCGGGATGCCCGCCCCGGCTTCTTAAGGAGCGCGGCGGCGGGCACGGAAAGCGCCCTGCCCGGCCCTCCCTGCACGCCGGAGCGCCGAGGTAAGGGCTGCGGGCGGCGGCGGGCGGGGGGCGCGGGGCGGCCGGGCAGGGGGAACCCGCGGGCGGTCCCCTCGGACTCTGCTCCTCGCTACCGTCTGCGGCGTCTTTAAGCTCCGGGATCGGGTGAATGGTCCTAACTGGGAACTCCAGCCAAGGGGAACGGTGATAACCAACGAGCTAGTTTTTTGTTTTTTCCTCCTTTATTGTACGGCGCTGTTCGTTATGTGAGGCAGGATGGTGAGGCAGTTAGAGAGGAGGAGAAAAAAAAAAAAAAAAAAAAAAAAAAAAAGAGCCACAAGTTGTAAACAGCACATACACGTGAAAAATGGACAGACTGATCCTAAAAGTTGGAATGCAGAATTCACCATGAGCATAGGTAAGGCACTAATGAAAATGCTATTTCCTGAGCACGTCTCCAGCTCCTGGCTGACGAAACAAATCCCGAGGCTTGCAGAAGGCTACTAGAAGGCTGGCTGACAAACGCTCCTCAAGTTCAGCCATGACGCGAGGGGCAGCAGGGCTGGGTACCGGCCCTACTCACACCACGCCTCGAACCGCACAGCCTCCCAGCTCCCTGCCTACAGCAGCCCCTTTTGGTTTCTTTTGTTTTGTTGTTGTTGTTTGGTGTCTATTTATTCATTTAAATTTCCTCTGATGAGCCCAGAGTCTTCTCTTGCCCAACTGTGTAACTTAGAAAGTTTCCAAAAGGGGTCTGGGGGGAGGAAAAGGCAAAGTAACCAATAATACAGCCCCTGCCTAAATGACAGCTTAATCAATTTTTGTATAACTCCTTAGTCTAAAATATTTGCTTAAGTTTCCTCAAGTTATTCTTAAACTAAGTTTCTTTCAAGTTTTTGTTAAAGATAATATTACTAAGCTAAGTTAATTAAGTTAAAAAGCCGAGGTAAGTAGATCTATGTATTACACAGTACACACACAAAGATGCCTACTGGAAATTATAAGGCCATTGGAAGGGCTATGATGCACACACTAGGAGGAATAAAGTAGTGACTCGCAACATGTCCTCAGATTTGCCTCTCAGAAAGCAATCCAAACCTGCTTTGAGCAGTAGAGTACAGAGAATTATGCTTCTGGAGATCCTGGTAGCTGCACAAGGTCAGTCCTGTTACTAACAGCTGTCCAAACAGCAGGAGAAATGTGTTCTATCCCTCTTCATTAAATGCAAGTTTAGGATCTAAGGCTTTCAAGTCAGCATTCCTCATGGGATCCTAAATCAAATTGGATATAGATGTCACTCTCCAACTGCTTACTGTCAAATAGTTCCTAGAACCTGACCATGGAACCAGGCAGGGTGCTAGAGAAGAACATCATTATCAGGACTGAAATCACAGAAGAGCCCTTTAGGCCTGCAATACTATATGCTCAAGTAAAGCAGCTTGGCCTGCTCTGGTCTTGCACACAGGCTGCATTCACACACTCAATCCCTCCGTGCACACATCCTGTCTTTGACATCTTTTTTTCACAGAGTAGAAAGATACTGCTTTTTGTTTTTGATGAGCACTCATGGAAGAGTCACTGATTAAGTTAAGCTGGTTAAGAGAAGTAGCTTCTCCCTTCTTCATTAAAAGCAAAAAACCTCAACCCCACACACCACCAGTTACCATCTCCAAACAATCAAACCAAGACCACAACATTTATGCTGAGCTGTTGCTATTAAACAGAATTGTTCGTGCTAAAAATATCTCAGAAGCTGGTTTCTACAAGCAGTATGTTCTGTGCACACCGTGATCTAAATTACAATAAACCCCAAACTTGTTCCACAACAGAAACAACACTACAAACATATTAGAAAATACACAATAGAAGCAGGTGGTATAGATGAACTCTGATGGAGACTACTGGGTCTTTATTACCCCTAAGAGTTATTATTCAAAGATGCTGTACTATGGCTTTGCTATACCTTCTTTTCAGAATCATTCTGCATTTTAGCAGGTAAAACACCCCCAGTCAATGGATGATTTTGCAAACTACCATTAATTCCTTAGAACACGCTTTCAATAGTTTCCTGCTTGCACCTGCATATCCCTGGGAGTCTGCAGACTGTTTCAAAGGACTTCGAGAAAGATGAGACTTTTAAAAGACAAAAATGAATTGATCTTAACTGGAAAAGTTTAAGGGTTAAGGATCTGCAAAGATGCCAAAAGCTTTCAATACAAAGAACTTGGAGATAAATGAGTTTATCACAGGGTGTGAGAAAAACTGACAGTTTTAACACATGCTTCTGCAGCACAGAATAATGTAACTCCACTGCATTTATATGATAAAACATATCAGGATTTTAAAAGAACAGATAAACTACCATCAACATCTAATGCATAGTACAGGGCTCTGTTCCTGAATCTAACGGCAATAAGTTTAAGTTATATTGCTTTTGCTATGTTTCAGTGACACAATGGATTTTGGTAACAGGGGGAGGATCCACTGCAACATGAGGCTCACCTACTTTCTGCTGGTCATGGGAATGTTCTGCCTGACACCTTCCCTCTGCCATAGCCAGATTGATCCACTGGCTCTTGGGCGAGCAGACCCTCAGTGCTGGGAATCCTCCTCAGCTGTCTTACTGGAGATGAGGAAGCCTCACATTTCTGACTCTGTCAGTGGCTTTTGGGACTTCATGATCTTCCTGAGATCATCAGAAAACTTGAAACATGGGGCTCTGTTCTGGGACCTGGCTCAGCTATTCTGGGATATCTATGTGGACTGTGTGCTCTCCAGAACCCACGGCCTAGGAAGAAGACAGCTTGCAGAAGCTCAACAGAGGATCACTACCCTGGCTTCTCAGTTCACAGGGAGAAACCAAGGTTACTACTCCTTTAATATATCTCACAGACAGTAAACAGTGTAGAAAAGGAAGAAAATGCAGGCTTATATTGCTGTGTGGTAATAGCACACAAACAGTTGACAGTGCTGCACAACTCACCCACCAATCCGACATAAAACTACACATAAGTTTAAATTGATCACAGTAAAAACTTGATTTCCTAGTAATGTAGACTTAAAAGCTGTCATTAGAGTTCCATTTTATGCGTGTTGGGTAGAAAAGGCAGAATGGGGTAGAAAATAAGACACTGGAGGATTCAAACAAAGACAGCAGCTCAGCCACTGAACAAAGATATTCTTCAGCTTTCAGACACAGCTATAGTTTCAGGAAGAACAGGATCTATGACACTGAAGTGCTGCAATTCCTTATCTCCAGGTTCCCTAGCTGAGAGCAGAATCCACAGACTCAAAGTAAGAATCTCCATAGGCAGTAAGGCAACACCTGATACTTCACAGTAGGATCCACAAAAGGTAGCATGTCACTTAGCTTCCCTATTCCCAGTGGAAAAATACAGCATAGTCTTGAAGACTAGCAGTTAAGATTAAGAGTAACAGCATGGTGCCTTTTTTTTTTTGTTGTTTTGTTTGAATTTTTTTTTTTTTTGTTTTGTGATGAATACCAACTTTTATTTACTCTTATACAGAGGGATCTTAAGATACTACTAAATATTCACGCTTTAAGAGAAACACAAACTCCTCCCTCCCCTCTTCCCTCTCATTCTTTGACTTTTTTCTTTTGTAAATCACAACCAGATGGTCTGGTTTCACCGCACAATTGATTATCATCAGTTGGAAGCAGGCAGCTTCTAGCAGCATCAGACTAGATTTTATTTCTTTGAGGAGCTATCTAACCTCTCATTCAAGACTCCAAGTTTCATTACAAAACCAGCTGTTTTAATCTCTGTAGCCCCTGACCCTACCAGCTTGCTTAGTGAAACCAGAAATCAATTGTTAATAATTGCAGAGACAAATCACACCCTAGAAAGTGATGAGAAATTGAATTACTACTTATTATGTGCAAAGATGTGCACAAGCCTCTTATCTCAGAGAGTAGCATTAAATGCATTTGAATGTGCTCTCCATTCAACTTCTACATGAATTGGTTTCAGTAGGCCAGTTTTAGAAGAGTCAATCAGTGCTGTTCCTTCTACATCTGTTGATAAATCTTTATTTGATTTTTTTCATCTTATTCGTCTTAAGCATTCACAAAAAAAAAGCTTTTTTTTTTTGACCAGCAAACTGTCATAAATGAGGAATAATCTGATAATCTGTACTACTTTACATACACTGTAGTTCTTCACACATACTGAACTAGAAAAAAAGATAGACCTGGACATGGCACAGAAATGCTGGTGTTAAAGTATTATTATTGTCATCATGCCTGATTTCTGAACTAGAAGATAAACCCCATGAGATCATTGTGAAAATCGAGTGATAAAGAATCAGAAAATGACTTGGGCCAGAAGGGACCTTAAAGATTATCACAACTTTCAATACCAGGGAGCAGCAGGAACTAAACTTGTCTAAGAAAAACAGAAAAACCTGCAAAGCCAAAGAAACTAGGAAAGTCTTTAGGAAAGCTTGCAAGAAGCACCTCCACAGTTCTTCAAGCTCTGCCTTTTGGGGAAACAAATCTGTCTGACTGTGTACTAAGACACTGGTAGAAGTAGCTCAGTTTCAGGCTTACAGTTTTAAACACCATTTTCTGAACCAGCTCAGCTAAGCCCTTGATTGTAGTTACCAATAGGCCTAGAGATACCCTAAACTTGATACACAATCTACAAAAAACATAACAAAAAAGTCAGAAGAGCTGTATTTGAATTATCTGACAAACTACCCCCATTTCGTGAAACCCTGCTTAAACTAACTGCATAAAAACTCCCTGAGCAGTCTACAGAGAAGCACCAGCCACCTCTAAATTAAGTGTGGAAAATCCTTTAGTTATGTGACCAAGGTATCTTTAATCAACAATTCTCTTCCTTTCCCAAAATTCAAACTACTATAAAAAAAACTAGGTTTCAAAAAGTCACTTAATGCATTACAACAGAGTAGTTAGAAACATCATAGTTACAACAGCTTTCAAACAGCCAAAATACCCCCCCCCCCAAAAAAAAACAACACAACAAAACCAACCATCCAACCAAAAAAAAAAAAACCACCAAAAAAACCAAAAACCACACAAGGAAAATAAAGTTATTGTATTTACAGTAAATCTCAGTGAAGAGCTGCTGTACAATATCCTCTTCAAGAAGACACGTAGCACACCACCAGCATAAATAATCAAAGATTATAAATTCAAGAAAACTCTGCTTCTCTCCTCCTCACTCAGCAGTTTCTCCACTACCTCCTCACTCAAAATGACCACGGCTTTATACCACTTCCCTCACAGGTGAAAGTAACCAGGCTCAGGTGAGCTCTTGCACATAGCCCAGCTGCCAGGGACAAATGCAATCTGTTCAAGTTCCACTAGGGTTTTAAGGAGAACAGTGAGGTAAAGATTGCTGTATTAAGCATTTAAGGTCTGGTAAGTAAACATATACTGTGTTGATCAGTTGCTTTTTCAGAAGACTATTATCTCTAAAATTAATAAAGCCACTCTGTTCTTGGAGATTTTTCCTAAGAAAATATTCCATAATTCCTCAAGGAAATAGTAAACTTGCTACTAAATAGCAAGAGAGATCTCATTTGTTATGCAGAAAGGCTAGCAACAAGCCAATGAGTTTGTAAGATTGTGTGGAGTCCAACATCAACTGCTCTAACTCTGCTAATTAGAAGTGAAAAAGTTCCATAGGAAGGCTAAGAAGGAAGGCCTGTGATGAAGGGAAAGGCCAGAGCGGTTTGTCAATGAAAGGCAGCTTACAAATGGAGAGAGAACTATCACCAAAATGAGAGGTCTGGGGCCAGAACACGTAGTTACTATTGAGAATATTGGGAGGGTAAAAGCTAAAGATAGAGGAAACACAGATGTGGGAAACTGAGCACTCAGTAGCTCTTTGTCATTTTGAAATGGATTACTTATGTGCATTTTAATATCACTTTTCAGGGATGTTCACTCATATTCAGAGGTCACCAGTTCTGAGGAAGAGAGACTTGTTTGAAGATTTAATAAAAAAACACAAGCATAAAAGTAGATCTATGTTACTTGGAAGAATCATTGGAGAGCTCGGGGAAAAGAAGAAACAACATATTTAATCCAAGAACACAATTTGTATTTATTTTTTTTAACTGTTTCTCTTTTCTTTTTGCATTTTAAGTTTTCATTTTGTTTTTTTCTTAAGTGCTTTTTTTCTTAAGTGAATTTTGTCTCCCTAATAAAGTGCATGGTTTATAAGCAGTTGCCTGCTTCAATCTGTATGTATATCAGGCTTTATGTAATGCATGTGACCTACTCAAACTATTTTCTTTTGAGTGCCAAAGCAGGAAAACACTAATCCTCTAATGAAGCATAGACAAACAAAACAGGAAGTTGCCCAAAACATCCACCATTGCTGCTACTGTACACGTAGCTACACACACATACAAAGCAACCACTGCTGAAAGACATCATCCTATTAAAAATATTTTCCCAAGACCGTGATGTTTAATGAAAGACGTTGGCAGGTCTCACCAGCTCCTCTGATTGCTTTCATAGGACATTTTCATGGTATTTCCTTAGATTTCTAGTTATACAAGTGCTTCCTAAAACGTAACACATTCTTACAAAGTATTTCAACAAAGGATTTCTCATGCATGACTTAAAACTGCTTCTTTCTTTTAATTTGCAAGCTGTTTGTAACCAAGTCAGTTTACTCTGACTGTTATTACTCTCACAGGCAATTTGATATTATTATTATCTATTATATTATTGATTTTTATATCATTGATATACTGCATGTATGCAAATACAAAATTCAGCTTTCTAAGGCAGGTCCATTTAGTTGCTCAAAGCTTCTTTCCTTAAGCATATGGCAATATTTGTTCTTTTCTTCACAAAATATCCAAATCAAAACTCATTTGCAGAAGCACTTTGGGTGTTCAGCAACTTATAGAAGTAAGTTCAAGTAGAAAAATGTGTAAATGAAATCTTGAAATGGCTACTAAACCTGAAGAAAACGAACGTTATTCATTGTCCCATTGGATGGGATCCTGATTTACAAAAGCAGACAGCAAACCTCAAGAAGCCTCCCAAATTCAGTGGGATTAAATAAGTGCTTAAAGTTAAACTCCAGAATGTGAAAAGACTCTGTTCCATTGCACCCTCTGGGAAGAGGCTAGCACATCTAAATTTTACACATTCCTTCTAAACAAGAGGAATGATGAAAGTAAAACAATGAGTTCCTATTATTTTTCTCCTAAGAATGAACTAAGTTCTTTCCAAGGCTTTCATTCACTCATCACTATAAGAAATTAACCTGGACAAAAGTATGAATGGGCCAAAGCACTATTTCTTTTGTCTAGTATATTCCTTACTCTTCAAATCCCAGCCTACTTGTTGCTTAGGCTCAGTAAATCCTTTGTAGTTTATGTCTACAAGTTCAATCTACTACCATTAGCTAATCGTCTGCTTCCAAACTCCCATGCAGTGCCTGCGTGTTTACTTACGTAGGCAGCTGTACTCCTATATGTGTATGTACAGGCTTTATAAGTATTTTTAACACTCTGGAAGGTTTAGATTTGTACAGTGCTAGCAACCAATTAAAAATGACTTCTCGCACATTTTAGATGCTGTATGTAACATTAAATTCTTATTAACCATTCTGTATTAGACATTACATTCTTATTAACTGTTCTATACTAATATAAATACATATATATCAATCCATAATGCAACAGCTCATCTAGAGCAACCAAATTCCTTTAAATGTTCAAAACCGTGTTTTCCTTTAAATATTTCTCAGTATTTTAAGTATTTAAGTATTTTATGTATTTCAGTATTTCTCAGATTGGAATGATGTGACTATTGAGTCCTGAGATGTCTGACAGTTAAGAATTCATTCCTTCCAGTTTAACTAAGATAAAAAGACTCGATAGACAACATATCACTGAAACCACCTGCCTCAAGCCATTTTTATTGGGAAAAAAAGTGTTTCTGAAACATAATTTGTTATCAGTTATATAGCAATGAAAAGAGTGTACAGAACAGGACAGTTGTGAAAGCCAGAGCAGCATTAGTGATGTTATACTCATTCTAATCAATTGCCCCTGTATCTACTGCACAGGAGTTAGAAACTACAAATGGAAAAGGAATACTATTCTATAATATTATTTATGATTCCTGGTAAAGTTGTTAAATGCAGAAATCTGTTAGGCTCAGTTACTACAGTGCAACATCTGAGATACTTTGAAGAGTGTGACATGACTTTAATTATCTTCAATAGTGCAGTGGAGCTGCGAGGTGAACATCATTTTCTATCACTTCCAAGTTGGCAGTTATCTGACTGATGAGATCAGAGAAGGATCTGCAAACGTGTTCAGCTGTAGAGAAGAAATGCTGCTTCAAAGCTGACTGTTGATCTGAAAAGAAGAGCAGATTTTAGGTCTTTCAGAAAACTGGGTTACCACCACAGCTCTAAAATATTCTTCATAAGTCTCTAATAATAGATAATTCTGTATAAGCAGCAGCTTTTTATGTCACTCTCCTCATTATATCCTCATTATCATCACGAGTGTTGAACAAAGTTTTGCTGTAGTATTACTGCTGATCACAAATGCATTTTGTACTGCTAAAAGTTTGCCTGGGACTAGAGCAAGAGTTACAGCATCAGAGCATTAGTTGACAACAGAAAAGACCTCTGGTGCCCTCATCAGTGTGAGTTTGCTCCTCAGTTGACTGCTGAGACCGACTTCCTCTTACATGCTGTTTTAAAATTACTCAAATATTAGAGGCTATAGTCTACCTTAAAGGAGTAAGTTCTGCATCTTACAGTATACCTATAATGTACCTTACAGCAATGCAGTACTTTTATAATGGTAAGGGCAAGATTCCGAATTTCCTCTGTGAGTTAAATGACTACGAGTGATTTATAAAGCAAATTGGATGAAAGTGAGAAGACAGCATCTAGATAACAGAGAGAACTCACACCTGGTTGGGCTTGAAGAGATAATGCATTCATCAATTTTATCACTAGCCGCTGCAGTTCCACTTCATCACAGAATTCTCTCTTATCAGATGCTACTGTATTGCAGCAGAAGCAAGAGCTGTATTCCTTATGACGCCACTGTCATCATTTTCTATCAATTCAGGTAGATGTGTTGGATTATCATCTATTTTTTTAAACTGTCCCATACAAACTCTGTCACTCTGCGAGGTCACTGACTTCACCAGGTCTTCTGAGAACATGAAGTCCACTGCAGCAGGAGCCTCAGATGACTCTAAAACCTGTATTCTATTTGCAGAATTGAGGTGATTCAAAGCTTTCCAATCTGAACTTGTTCTGGAAATGGACTTTATTTGAACTGGATTTAATCCACCCTGCATTTTGCTTTCCTGAAGAACATGCTGATCTCTTGGCATCACATTCTGGCAGAGTGAAAATGAAGGATGTGCTGTTGACTGTAACACTGTCTACTGTAGACAAAACATAGAAAATATACAATGAAAATAACTGATATTTTTGTGCATTGGTAATACTAAAATAGGTGGGAAAAGTCATTTGGAGTCAGAATAATATATTCAATTTCTGGTGCACTTTAACCAACAGTTTTTACTTATAAAGTGATTGCTTGCAGTGAAATAAAACTTTGAGTATGGATAAATCTATGTGGCCATTTTTTCCCCACAATGCCAATTTGAGTACTCTAATGCTTTAATGCCAATGAAAATTGAAGATAATAATGCTCCAAGACTAGCTATCTAAAAGAATTAAACTAAGAGAAAAAATCGTATGCAATGAAGCACATATCAAACACCTCACAACCACTGACACACACAATTACAAAACCAGGCTAGCTTTGGTGCTACAATTCTATTTGGAATTTTCTATACTGTATCAGGATGGCAAACACCATTGTTGCATGATCACTGAACTACCGATGCATACACTGGGCACCTAACTGCATGTGTGCAGCCAATCCTGCCTGCTGTGGACAGGACAGTGTCACAGCATGCACACAAAATGGTGACATGCAAGGTCCTACTGGACTCCATGTGCACATGCCATAAAAACGTCTTGTATCCTATAAGTTTGAACTGAAAACCACTCTAGAAGTTGCATGACAGAAAATACCACAAAAAGCTGCAGTGTCAAAAATGTATGAGTTCCCTGTAACACAGAATCTTTTTAGAACCTCAGTGATAGTTCAAATGAGCAAAAGTTAATAGAACTGAAAAGAAAAAAATAAAATAAAATCTAGGATGTCTGCATTACATCCCAGTACAAGACAACAATTAGAAATGATAGAACAGAATTTCTATGTCCCCTTTGTGAGACAGCAACAGAATGAGCTGCTGGTTCTTTTTTCTGCTAATGCTGCTTGTTTTGGAATACACTCTTGGATTTATCTGCTACAACTGTGGCTCTTTTAGCTGATTGGTCTGATGTTATTATAGGTGGCATTGTAGCCACGAGGCTCTGCAGTTTTCTTCCTCAGTTCAGGGCTGTATCTGCCCTTAGTCGTTTGATCCAGAATGTTAAACACCTGTCTGTGCTGGGATGATGAGAGGAATATTAGGAAACTGAACTCTAGAACTCCCTGCATTTCTTTAGTAGGACCTAGACTTAATGTTTTTTACGAGAAAATCTCATCCAGGTGCGACGAATTTTAAGTGCATCATGTTATAACTACCCTGTCAGATGTGTTTGGGACTATTCATTAGCCCCAGATATGGCTCTTGCATACAGAACCAAACTTCTCGCTGAAGTTCTGTACCTGTCTTCGCTCTCTCCTTTGTATTCTGGCTCCTAGCGCAAAATGATGTTGCCTTTCTCCATCATAACAGGTACTTTGTTGAGGCCAGTTCTATGGAACACAGTTGTTTTTCTGCAAGGAAGTAGAAACGAACATGAAGGAAGTGGAACCGAAACATCCCTCTGGGAACTCATTTACACATAAGTATGTGTATGTGGAAAGCTGCAGCTGTTGGGACACTCGGTGCAACGTCCCAGAATCTAGTGAGTCTCAGAGATCAGAAGAAAATGATGAGAGTGCTCAAAATCATAGGAGAAGAGCCATCAGCTTAACATCAAAATGAAGCAGAGAGAAGCTAATGGCACTCAAGTAAATGATCTATGCACCACTCTGATCTTCCTTGACAGCTCTTGAACTTAGCTTTTCCCCGGTACTGTATCCTGTATGTTCTCTAATTGTTTTTAACAATGCTCTATTTATTTGTGTACAAATGGAAGAAAGTTCACTGTACAAGTTGCATACACCTCTGGATCATTTTATAATCAACTTATTTTATCTGAATGATTAAAAGCACATTTGAAAAAAACAAACATGGATTTTGTGCTTTTTGATATACCATCTAGATGAGATGGAGTTTTAAAAGGGAAGGAAAGTGTTTCTTTTTCAAGTCAGAGGAAGCCTGTTGATGTATTTCCCAAACTTTTGCAATATTAATTTGAAGCTCACTAAAAACTGTACTATAGAAGAACTTGCCTGGAGAATACTGTCTCGGTGGGCCAAAAGTTGCTTATGCCTGCTGAATTTGAAGGAAAAGAATGCATTGTAAAATGATTCAAGTGACTGTAAGAAACTTTCACTCAATTTTGGCACCAGGTCTCATTTTAATAGTGTTAGAACAGTCTCAGTTCATCACAGTTTTCACAAAGATAGTAGTCCTTTGCTGTTGAGAATTTGAAATTCATTCACAGTGTTTGAACTTTGAGAGATGTACAATTAGGAAGTTGTCAGATTTCAGCTTTCACAAAAAAGATGTCCATATCTAGGCTTTCCCAACTGGAAACGGAGTGACGCAGCCATTTTCAACATTCATTCATTTCATACCAAAGGAGATATCCAAAGGAGGTTAACTGAACTGCATTCTGAAGTAACTATTTATCCGATCCCATTGCAAAGCCAACGGGCATTAGCTGAGAGCTGGAAGGCTCTGTTGAAGACAGCTGGTGTGCAATTAGAGTAGCACACACCTGCTGCATGCAGACATTGTGCTTTGTGTTACTTTTGCCTTTATTGATGACCAGTAGTTGTTTTAACCTTCTGAGAGCTAACAGTAACTCTTCTTACACCACCAACTTGAACACAAGCATCTTTGGTACCTGAAGCACTAGAACTTTTGACCCCATTCTATGCTGCTATGACCCCTGCCAGATGTGTTACAGCTTGAAAGACAGAAACCAGTAGGGGGAAGAACAAAAAATAAAACACCAGACATTTTGCATCTTCAGAATGCTGTCTATAGAGATATGGGGGGGAAGAGATAGCCAATCTAAGAAAAAATTTTACTTAATGTAGCAAGCTCCAACACCAACAAAGGTTGATTTCTACTTCAGCATGGGATTCTAAGGATTTCTGTTTCTTGATTCACTGTGAGATGTGATTGAGGCTTTTGCTCTGTGGCATTTATCAGTTCACATTCTCTGTTTGTTTTCTGGCAGCTTCTATGCTGACAATACTCTTCCTTGAGTTGTTTTTGTTTGTTTGTTTGTTTATTATTTGTTGTTGTTGTTTTAATCTGATGATGTCTGGCTGTCTTAGGGATCTTCATTTTTGCAGCTCCATTTGGCTGGAGTCAGCCAGTAGCTCCCAGAGACAAGCAGATTCATAGCATGAACAGACTTGTCTTGTTTCCTATGATAAACTGTACCATTTTGATGCCACTGCAGGGTTTTCTTTCTGTCCCTACTAGTAATGGCCAAACTCCTTCTAGTTTCAGGAGTTAGAAGATCCAGTGTAAACAGTATTCCTGCAGGTTTTGGCTTTGCCACTGCAGGGCAGTGTAAGGCTAAGAATGTAAAATGACTTCAGAGGCAGTAAAAAGCCTGCTGCCTTGCATTTCCCTACTTTTACATCTCTGGCCCTCAACCACCACCTCTTCATTTTTTCCACGCTAACTCATTTGATTTTAATCTGACAATTTTCTCTGTCATTTCCCTTTTTCTCTGAGGTGAGCATGTATACTTTGTTAGAGATTGCATCCAGTGGGGGAACAGAAGGAGAAGCATGTTCTGCCCCATGTACGTTTGTATTTCTATGGCATTACACTTGTAATAGGAGCATTAGCTGTCCTGTTTGAGGAAGAGAACTTCATCTACAAACTGATGTGATAATGATTACCTATACTGTAGTCTTTGTCCTAACCACCAGTATGCAACTCATGAGGATATGCCGCCATATAGACATAAAACCCTGTGATTTTTCACAGTTAGGTGAATCTTGCAAGCCATGAATTCCTACAGATAAATGTACCAAAGTTGCGTCAACTGCCAAGAAAGACTGATGGAGTTACACTAGACAGACATTCAGCTCATTAATTTCAGTTGTCTTGGTATGAGATGATATTCTGTACCTGAACTGAAGCAGTATGAAAGTTTAGGAAAAACAATAGATGCATGCCTTGGAGAAATGGACTCTCTCTTTTTTTATACAAATGCTGCCATCCTGTGGTTTGTGAAGAAAAAGACAACACCAAAAAACAAACAGCAACTGATAAATGCAATGCTTATTGATTGCAGTAATGTAATTTCTGCTCACACTGTGGCAGGTAGAAATAAATTGTACCTCTCAGTATCACTTGGATTGTCCAGGCTCCAGCCTCAGGAAACCCACAGGTGACATAAAGCAAGGTGATGGCCATTGTAACAACGGGGTTTTACTTTACCAGTATAGGCCTATTAGCTCTCTTCTTTCTCATTAAAGGCAGAATTGTAATGCTGTGCCACTCAGTGATAGTCAAAACTGCTGACTTCAAATAGAGCCACATGTGAGGAAATAGTTATGAGTTGGACAAACAGGTCTCAGAGGGCATTTGTTCCCAAACTTGATGGATTCTCCGAACTGAGTGCAGCACTCAGTGGCTGTCAGTAAACAAAGGAGACCATCAGAGTATAAATCCTGAGCCACACATAAAGCACAAGTCATTCAGAATTTGATTTTTGGATATGGCAAGCAGTGTTACGATTGTTTTAGTAAAGCATGAGTGTGAAGGAATGTTGCATGACCAAAGTGTAAGGTAGACTGATCTCTAGGTGTGTTGCCTCTACACTTCCTTGCATGGCTTGAAGTGTTCTTTCCAAATGTGTGAGACCATTTCTCAGCTTGGCCATTTCTACACCTGCATTTTAGCTGGAGGTGACTGTGTGCCAGGAAGATTCACACCCTGCTGAAGGGCTCTGCCACCAGATAATAGCACTGCAGTCCTTCTGCCATTTCCTACTCTTGTGCATGTGCTTTCTAGTATGTAACCAGTCTCCCCCAGCACCACTTCTAACATCTCAGCTGGACAGTGAGTTCAAACCTTTTCACTTTCCTTTTGTCTTCCTTTTCACTTAAGTAAACCAAATGAAAATAGGCTGCTCTCCCCGAATTTAGGCATTAACAGACAAAAATGAATGAATATCTATTCATTCATTTTTTTTTTCTCCCTCTCCTTCAAAGCCTCTTGGGTAATGAAATGCTTGACTTCTCTTACATGTTTTTACTGGCGTATGATGCTCCAGGTGCTAAATTAAAGCTGTGATCATTTTTGCTATTTCCCCACCTACTGATTACTTGTTATTGAAAAGACGAGAAAACAGGACGTTGAACTCACCAAAAAGGAACTTCGGAAATAACTGCAATATGAAAGTTGTCCAGCAGATGCTGCTGTTGGACAAAAAAAAAATCACCAAACGGTTCAAGGTCAGTTTCAGTGTGTTAGGGAGAACCCGGGCTTCAGAGGGCTTCTGCAGTTCCAAGTTGTTATTCAGCACCTCAGATATGGTTCGTAGAGAGTGGGAGACCCATCTCACAACCATGTGATTGCAACATTAGGTGACTGTGCTGAGCCCCAGAACTCTGAATAATTCAGTCTGATTCCAAGCAAAAAATAAGTAAATACAAACAAAATAACCCAACCAAAGCACCAAACCCACTGCTGTTACAGCCTCCTTCCCTCTCTCTGATGAAGTGGGTTATTGGTTGTCTGTTTTTAATGCATTTTCATATCAATAATGGAAAGCTTCGCTTCACATGCAGCATTTTTCTTCCTGTTGATGAATATGGTATTTTTTGTTGAGTCTTATCTGATGTTGCTCAGAGTCACGCGGAAGATAAGTCGGTGATGTTTCAGAAAGAAATGAGAGTTCAGTGTCATGCCAGTTGTGTCAGTGGGAAGACCCTGAGGATTTTTATAACTAGTAGGGTAGATCAGCATTCATTAACTTGTACTGTTAAGATGTTATTCAGGAGTGTCTATGTATGTGAAAGAAGTATTTCTGGGTCTTGTCCATAGGGATGTCTCTAGGTTCCTTCTGCTGGCTCAGATAGCTTTATGTCAGACATTGCTAACTCCTGATGAGACCAGAGTGGGAAAGGACAAAGGAGGCTCTTCTGTGTGACATTAGGGCTCATTTTGTACCCTGTTAGCCCTGAATCTCAACTACTGACTGTCAGACCACAAGCTTCTACTTAACAGCATTCCCAGGTATACAACAGGCTCTGCACAGACCACTGAGGGAGGGTCTTGGCTGTGAAAGAGATTTACAGGAGAATGTATGATCCAAAGGCTCACCTTTGGATGATGTTCTTCTGGAGATGACAATGCCAGTTCTATGAGCAGAGTGAGCAAGCTGTCCCCTTTGCAGTATTTGACCCTTTTAAATATCTCTGCAAAATGCAATCTGTAAAATGAAAACTCTTTTCCCTTTCACATTCAGCAATGCCTACCAAGTCTTTGTCTTGTGTTTGAAATAACACTCTTCTGAAAGAGCAGCACTGGTACAAGGCAAATACCCACTTCATATTTATTTAATAGTGTTGGATACAGATGATAAAATATTTCAAGAAGAAAAAATATTTATCAGGAATAGCTCATATTTCTCTTATACCTAAAATTGGATTTTTAGTGTGTGCACATTTCTGTATCAGTTTCAATTGTAATTTGGGAAATAATATATAATAAGATAATATCGTTCCCATCCTGCAGCACACTGATTCAGAATTATAGTATAAATTGATGACTTCAGACTATTGGTGTGTGTGGTGCATGCTTGTGCATTCCTGTAGGCCAAGCTGGACTGCAGTCTGTCTTGCAGGATGATCCCTACATGATCCCAACTGGGATGGTTGTTGGGATCAACCCGATTTAAGAAGCAGTGTCTGCAAATGTTGGGTCAGCCTTGTGCCCATTCCTCTGCTCTGCCTGTGTCCCATGTCACCACCGAAGCAAAGCTCTGAATCCAAATGATGTCCACCTTTGAAATGTTTCCATGTGGCAGGGCTGTGTCAGCAATGTGCCATC
Source organism: Coturnix japonica (assembly GCF_054131305.1). Lineage (NCBI taxonomy): Eukaryota > Metazoa > Chordata > Aves > Galliformes > Phasianidae > Coturnix > Coturnix japonica. The sequence goes on along the minus strand of NC_140667.1, from coordinate 18,595,867 downwards.
CCCTTGATGCATAGAGTAAGGCATTTATTTTAAATATACCACCTCAGAAATAGACAGGAAAAAATGCACACATTTTTCTTACTTAAGTTGAAAAATAAATACAGCTGTGATTTAAAGGTATGTTTATCAGCACTGATGCACCTTGGCCTTACTCCAGTGGATTTCTCTCACTGACATCAGTGGGGAAAAGATGGGCTCTGCACAGTAAATCTAGGAATATTTTTTTCTTCTTTATCCATCCATCTATTTTGGGATGTGCTAAATGCTTGCTCTCTGTTGTAACATTAACATCAGTATGTGGAAACTTGGGTTGCTAAAATAAATCAGTGAAATGCAATATACATGACTTCACATAGAACTGCATGTACATTGTTGAGCACAAGCACTCTGTGTCCACTGTGCCATGCCAGCTGGACCCAGGGTGCTTCCTATTGTGCCCCGTGGGGTCTCACAGTGAGGCAAGGGAGAGCTTTGTGTTAAGGGTCTTCTTAGTTGAGTCTTCTTAGCTCCTGATCCAGCAAAATGTTTTTTGATTGCCATTACTATGGCTGTACATTTGAAGTAATGACACTTCCACCTGCCTCAGAGCAGGGGGATGGCAAGGTCTGTAGTACTTCTCAAAAGCAGCTTTTGTGCATGGGCCTGATTGTTTGCTAGAGGCAATGGAATTATCACCTGTATGGGAAGCTTTGATTTGTGAGGATCTGACTGTGTTTCCTTAGTTTTTGTGAGTTATTGACACTGCCTCCAGTTAGACTAAAGTGGGACTTTTTTCTGGTCTTAGCAGTTGCTCCTGATTCATGCTTGTATGAATTATAACACCGAAATTCATTTAATTCTTAGTTTTGGGGGGGAAGGGGGTGGGGGTGGGGAATGAACGCCAATAAGGGGAATAAAAAAAGGAAAAGCTGAACATTTACAAGCTGGACTTTGTTTTCTGCCCACAGCAAAGCTGGACTTTGTTTTCTGCCCACAGCAAAGCCAACAGGAGACCCTTACAAAGCTGGATGTTAGCTAAGGTGCTGAGGGGGCAGTCCTGCCCCAGCCTCTATGACCAGCCAAGTTCAACATGCCTGCACAGCAGCCCTGTGTCCTCTGTGCCCTCATTCATCATCCACCGTGGTCACCACTGCACACCACGAGGGAGCCCATGAGTTGCTTCTCTCTTTGAGGAGCTGCTCCTCCTGTTGAAGAGGTACAAGCTGCACAAATTCCTTCAGTACTAATCACCTAAGGGAGAATACAGTGACTGATCTGTCATCAAATGTTTAGAGCTGATGATGGTATCTGTTGTTTATTTGTTTGACTGTTCTTTAAACAAGAACCACAGCAATGTGACAAGGAGCAGGTTGTTGTGTGTGGGCTCCAGCAACTGGCTGTTCTAGTCCAAATGTACACATACACCCTGATACTTTCTTATCAATGACAATCTGCTTAGAGCTTCATGTTTTTCAGTTTTGTGGCAAGCTTGCAAGGTTACATGTATACACTGAATGAAACATACCCCACCAGTTATTTTTAGAAAGGCTCTAAACAAGAAGCAAATCCCTGGAGCAGTGCTGCCAGAGATGCTTAAAGTTCAAATCCAAATTAAAACTGCCAATCTTGGGCTTAAATTCCAACCTGAACTTGAGGAAAACTCTGATCTGTACCTTGAACTTTGTGACAGAAAGCTACTTCTAAGTCTTTTCTAGTACCTGAGTGTATATGAATATGGTATAGGCACTTAAAATTACATCTTGAATGGAAAATCTGTATATTTGATTGGGAATGTAGTACCTGATCTTGCAAAATGTCATCGTAAGGCTTTAACTTATAATTTAATTTATAGTAGCTACAATGGAATCTCGAGAGTCTAATTTATTAGGACTCCCACTTCTATCACAGCTTTGTAAGCTCTAGTCATGTAATAGTGAACTTGGGGGAACAAGACAAATATGCTTAATTTACCTCACAGACATTCTTAGTGAAGACCACTGACACATAAGACTTGGTTCAGAACTCACTGGGATACCACAGGAAGAAAGTCGACCCCTTTTCAGCAATGCCTTTGCACAAAGTAACTGAATGTAGCGCAGCTGAAGCAAGCACTTGATTTCTTTGCTGAATCAGAGCCTGTATCTTCTTCCTGCCAAGGCAGCGATCTTAACACTGCTCCTAAATGCACCAGTAACTCTAGAGGCTCTAATGAAAGTCAAGATAATGCCACAGATTTTATAAATAAGGGTCTTTATTTAGAATACTGTTGAAAACATTCTTGGCAATCACATCGTATAAATATATAAAGTTAAAGTTTGGCACAACAAACCAAGCAACATTAAATATATATTTTTAAAATTTTTCCTATTTTTGTTTTGTTTTTAATTTTAGCTTTTGTTTCATTTTTTCCCTTTTTCTCTCCTTTTTTTTTTTTTTTTTTTTTTTTTTTTTTTTTTTTTTTTTTTTTTGCAAAGCAACTCTTATTTACAATTATACAAAAAGTTTTATAAAAAATGGTCCACAACCTTATTTTGGCCAGAACAGGGGTAATAAGAAGAAGGATCTGTCATGCCACAGCTGTTGTAGATTTCTCTTCTCCTCCATATTCAAGAGCCAGGTTCCTATTCTCCAAAGCCCAGATTAAACATTGGCCATTTCCCCGTATATGCTTTTATCTTTAGACATATTAAATAACTTCAGTTTAACAACCAATAAATAACTAAGTGTATTTTGCAGTAATACAGGTTTGAGAAGTTATAGAAGGAATTTTGCATGATACTTTCAAACTGGAACAAGCCATGAAGTCCTTTCTGTTTTAGAAAGCAGGTCTTGGAGCATGGTTGAACGGAGCAATTTGTTCTCGGCGCAGTCCGGCTGGACCTGCCTTTATAGCACTTGGTAGATTGGATTGCTGCTGCTGCTGCTGTCCTGGGGAAGCGGGGTGCAGTTGGTGGGGGAAGGAATCTGGGCTCCACTGTCATTCAGGCTTGCTCCTTCCTGGGGGGAACAGGGACTCCCTTCAGCAACAGCTTCAGCTGGAGGCAGTATGGGACATGTGGAGTTGTCTGTGGAAATCCTCTCCACAATACTTGAAAGGCAGTCGAGGCTGGAAACAACAGAACTCTTCCCATGCTTTGGGTCTGAAAACAAAGGCAAATGTGATCCATTTACCCACTGTGTACTTATATCATAGGATGTAGTTCTTTCATAAAGAAATGAAAAGCCCACTAAGTGGCTGAAGTGCACATCTGAGAGCATGCAAAGAATCAGAGGAAATGGGTATGAGTGAAGGATGCCAGTTATCAGGAAATGGATTGCAATCTGTGAAACAGAGGAGAGACCCAAGTGAAACAGGCTGCTATTCAGGGAGGGTGGATCCAGGGCTCTACTTCAGTCCTCAGAAAAGGAATGGAAGACTGGAATTCCATCAGGCATCTCTCCAGTTTGGATCAATGATACCTGGTTAGAACAGGCTTCAGGCAAAATGGGGTTAAGACTAAAAATCAGCAGCAGAGAAGGATGTGTTCCTAGACACTCTATTTGTAAAATGGGAAATGCAGATATAACATATCCCCTGCACTTGCAAATACATTTACATGAAATCCAGTGCTTCTGCCAGCCTCAGCAGCTCACTGGCTGGACAGGCAGGCTCCTTCCCCAGCCTGGCTAAGTGACTGGGGATGGAGAAGGCCATGGGGAGGCTACGGCAATGGCTGACCCCATCCTCCGTGCTTCACATAGACATATTCTCAACAGTAGATACTCACCATTTGGTGATTCTGTGTAGTAGCTGCTGTCATAACTGTTTCTCCTGCGAGAGCTGCAAGGCGGCCCGCTGTACTCCATCTGGAAAGGAGAATAATCTGAGTGAGGCTGGAGGGCTGCCTTTTCCACAGGTCCAGGAACCATCTGATCTTGTATTTCAGTAGCTAATCTGTGCAATCGCTCTCAGCTGAAATGCTGTCAAGTTTGTGTTGTAGAATGAAGCAGACAGAATTAACTTGCCAAAAAAAAAAAAAAGGAATGGATTTACACCAGAATGTGTAAATCCATGCTTGTTCCAAAGGCAAATTACCACCATTGCTATGACAGAAGCTGTGGCTTTACCAGAGATGAGGTTTTCCAGCAAACTCATCAGTACTGCCCTACGTGTATGGTCAGTTTAGGAAAGGAAGCTCAGGAGAGGAATTCTTTTGATCTAACTTTGGAAGACTTTTCCAAACCTGAGTTCCTCTGAGAAAGCCGCTACTCTACCTTTGGATTTCCTGCAGTTTCCCTTCTTACTCTGGTTTTGTAAAGAAAGACCGCCAAATCCTGACCAATATATTTCTGTTCAGTATGTGAATCTACAATGAAAAGGCTGCATTTTGAGGAGCGGATCTTTCTGTAACTCTCTCCCACCTGCCAACTATTTCACAGTCCCAAGAACTCAGCTCAGTGATTATTATCCCCACTAGAAAAAAAAATGCAGAAGTGTCCTTGTGGTCCTGTTCTCGGCAACAGTCCTGCAGCCACCCTTGTCCCCTCCCCATAACCCAAGGCTCTAAGCCTGGACTCTTTTTCTTGCTGGTAAATGTCTGCAGAGGGGTCAAGTGAGAGGAGAGCTGGCCTTCTTAAGGGTCAAGGAAAACAACTCCTGTTACTTGGGCCATCCTCCTGTTATCCCGATGAATGATAGAAAGCAAACACTATGCTTGACCAGTTGCCCTGCACGTTTTCCCCTGCAATTTCCACACCCAAGGGGACCTGCCTCACTGCTGTCCTTTGAGGGACAGACAGCAGAGCATGAAATCAGAGGTGCCTGGAGGCCATTGTGTTTGCAGGCACACAGGGACTGCCTAACCTTCCTCCCAGGAATCTAACAGACTTCCCTTCTCTTCCCAGAGACCTGGCGTGTGGGGACCCTGCTTCCCTCTGCTGCTGAACTATGAGGAGGAAGGACCTCATCTCCTGCCCAGGGCACTCACCATGCCATCGGAGCAGTTGGAGCGAGGGCTGGAGGCATCTGACTCCCCGCTGTAGTGCTCCAGCACTGGGTAGTACGCATCCTCCTGCTCGCGCAGCAGGGCCTGCAGGCTCTCGATGTAGCGGATGGCGTTGCGCAGGATCTCCACCTTGGGCAGACGCTGGTTGGGGTTGGTGGAGGTACAGCGCTTGAGGGTCTCGAAGGCTTCATTGACCTTGCTGAGCCGCCGCCGTTCCCTCATGGTGGCGGCTTTGCGGCGGTCAGCATTGGTGGTTTTCCTCTTGCAGGCCTTGCATGCCCACAGCAGGCAGCGGCCGGCCTGATGGTGCCCACTGGGTGCCCGCACATGCTCCTCCTCGTGTGGGTGCCCGTGGTGGTGCCCGTGGTGGTGCGGGTGCTCCTCAGGCTTCAGCAGCCCACCCACGTGCACCAGCCGGGGGTCCAGGTCCTCGAAGAAGTGCATGTCCGATGTGTTGAAGCACGGGTCATCGTAGAAGTCGTCAGCGGCCGCGAAGGAGCAGAGGGAGCCCTCCGTCATTTCCATGGGGCCCAGTAAGTCCATGGGGGCGATCGGGAATGCGGAGCGGGGCGAGAGGGTGGTCGGGGGGCGCGGGGGGGTCCCGAGGGTGTCTGTGCAAGGCAGGCAGGGAGTGGGGTCCTCGCACCCTGTCCCAGGCGAGGCCACCGGCGCGGGTTGTAACTGCTGGCACCACCACCACCGCCGACCCCTCCCCAGCCGCACCGCCTCGGGAGCGCCGCTCGGGGCCGTATTTATGCCGGAGCCCCCGGCGGGCCGGGGCGGGGCGCGGCGGGGCGGGGAGGGGGCCGCGGCTAACGGAGCCCCCGGAGCCTCGGCCCCCTGCGGGGGGGAAGGGGGAGTTGCGCGCGGCGGCGCGGGGAGGGCCGAGCGGCCCTCGGGTGCCGGATCCCCGCTCGCCGGAGGGACGGCCGCGGCCGCACGGTAACGGCGGGGGCGTCCGCGACGGAGCCGGGAGCGGGGGACGGCGCGACGAGCCGGGGCGGCGGGGCGAGGACAGCGACGGGGTCGGGGCTGCGGCGCGGCGCGGCCGCCTGCAGGGGGGAGTAGCGGCCCGCGGCCGTCGGCGGAGCTCGGGGAAAGCGGAGGGAACGGGAGCGAACCGCCCCGTCGGAGCTGCGGGAAGAGGCTCCGGGCCCGACGGGCGGCTCGCGGAGCGCCGCGTCCTTCGCCCCGCAGCGACGCGCCGGGGCTGCTGCCGCGTGCTTTCTGACGGCGCTCGGGCGCGTGACGCCGCTCGGGAGCTGTTCTGTCAGAACCCCAGCGGAGCGCCCGCACCACGAGGTGTGAGGATGGGGACGGGTGCCGCCATCGACGGGTCGTGCCCCGGAGCTGCGAGGGGTCGGGCGGGGCTCGGGCACGGTTATCGGAGCTTGGCCTGAGGCACGGGGCACCGCGACTGCGGGAAACGCGCGGCTCCTGGGCTGAGTCGTGCGGCCGTGGTTCTGCTGTGACCCACCTGAGTTACAGTAAGTGACTCTTTGCACCTCGGCTCAGATGTGTACGTTTGCGATTCAGGTTCCCCTTTGAACTCGAGGCTCAGCTTACCTTAATTCCAAAGCCTTTGAAGAGATTGACATTACGTCGCGAGTGGCATTGTGCCGCACGTGTAACCACACTGCAGTCCAATTGCTTGTGCAATAAGAGTGCAATAAGCTTTCTTGGGCAGAAAGCTGTGGCAGAGTTGGGGATATGGAAGAGTTGTGTGGCTTTGGTAACATCTCTCAAGGCTGCTGGAATCTGGGTTTGGAATATCACTTGAGCTGCAAAGTTCAGGTCTTTCTCCAGTACTGAAGTACTGCAGCACTTCTGCTGTGTGATTTCATTAACTTTATGATTAAGGGATTAATGGACACTTTTAATCTCCTGTTCTGCAGTTATAAATGCTGGTGACATTCGGACTCCTTTAAAATCAAAGACAAAGCTCGCTCTGCAGCAAAGCTGAGAGCATCTCAGAAGGTGATGGAACATCAGTTGGGTCCATGGTCCCGACGCCTGTGGCAGCTCAGATGGGCTGTCACCACAGCGGATTCTTCTGTTGTTCTGTCATTCAGTTTTTTATTGAGTCTAGATAAAGGTAAGAATTGTTAGTCACATTCTGTCATTACCCCAAAGATTTATTTATTTATTTATTTAAGTAGATGTTTTGGGCTCTGTACAAGTTTGTTCTTTCACTGTATCCAGAGCAGCTATTGATCAGCCCTACACATGCAGAAGTGTATCTCCCAGCTGTTCTGAGGCAGAGCAGCAAGCTCATGGAAACACTCCACTGTTATCATAGAGGCTCTTTGATCTGGAAGCAGAGAACAAGAATGTTTGTTTTAACCTTTATAGAACAGCTAAAGTAAAAATAACTTGTATTCAAAACAATGTTTTGTATACTATAAGACAAAACAAGTAGAAATGAGAAACATTGCATGGTTTAACAGCTGTGCATTGGCTGTCGAGCATTGGTGCTGGCCTTGCTGACCCACTCAAAACAATGGAACTTTGCTCAGGTCATTGGTTTAATTAGTGGAAATGCTAATTTTGCTAATATTTACTTAAAGCTACAGCGTCATCTGCCACTGTGAGTGTGCATCTAGGTTGTATCTGACCCCAGGAAAAGGCATTTGAGGACTGGCACGCGCAGTGGTTAATTTGGGCAGAGTGGCAACAGATGGTGAGACTTGGACAGGCAATACTGGGAGTCTGCCAGTAATTGCCTATGAATGCTCGGAAGTGCATGAGCTCACCTAAGTGGAAAAGTCAGGAGAAAGCCATGACCAGCTGGTGAGTTCTGCTCAGAATTGTCTTGCAGTGAAGCTGCCCTTGAGCAGCTTCAACTTGCTTTAGCAGGGGGTTGGACTAGATCATCTCCAGGCCCTTCTGGCCTCTGATTCTGTGAGGATGCGTTCCTTGCAGCTGGCACCAAAACTCAAATTGTCTTTCTAGCATTTTGCCCAAGGATAGTTTTGTCCGTATAGATGTTATGGGCCAGAAACAAGTCTTTGCAAAGAATAGTATTGCAAGATGCTCTTCTCAATTTTGTGCGGCCAGAGAAGAGGAAGGATATGGCACTTGAAGAGACTTGAAGTGAATTCCTCACTCTGATTGCAGACAGCAGCTATCTCCCTTTCCATACAACCACAGGAATTTCTTATGGCAGCATTTAGAAATGCACCATTTTTGATTCCTGTTTCAAAGCCTCTGTTGCTGTGACTCATAATTTTAAGTAAAGAATAGGTCTCTTCAGAGCTTCCAGTTTGAATGCTATATTTACTGCAGCGATGTTTCTGCAACTGTTCTGGATAATTTGGGCTTTGCTTTGTAAGAACAGATACGGAGTACATGTATGACAGCATTCAGCAGTGGAAGAGTATCTGTACAGTTGCTTTAAATGCTGTTGACTTTATACCTGTTTGTTTCACACTGATCCTACATCTCATTTTGTCAGGGCATGGTTGAAATGAAGCTGAGAAGAGAGTTGCAGGTTGTACTTCCTGCACTGCGAAGCATGGAGAGGATCATCCTGTACACAGTGGATGGGTTCTGCTGACAGAGATCACAGACACACATGCCTCACAGCACAAGCGTCACGTGGACAAGAAAAGCTTTGGTTATCTACAGTAACTGATTTTTTCTTTTTCAGAGGATACACTGGGAAAACAGCTGATGGTGAGATTACCTAGAATTAATAGAACTGTCTCTTCAGGCAGAGTCCAGAAAGTATGTTGGAAGAGAGAGAATAAAGGCCTAAAATCTGAAAAAGTACAAAGATAAAGATGAGAAGAGTCTCTGAGAAGCACATATGGCAGTATTTCTGGGGAAAAGAAGCAGCAAGTAAGTCTTACATTGAAAAGTTTAAATGTTGGGCTCCTTGTTCTGTTTGAATTCATTTAAGGTCTTCAGTGCTTGAAACCAATTCCTGTATTGTAGGCTAGCAAATCTTAAAGAAGACTGTTGTATATCAAACATTGCCTGTACTAGCTATGTGGCACTAGCTAATAACCCAACTAGCAGTTTTTCTCCATTCATACTTAGTGAGCTATGTATTAATACTGAGAAGAACGGATTCCATTGCTCTTATTCATGTTGAGTTGCAGTCAGTGGAACTAATTGTTGAATAAGGTATGCTCAGCGTGAAGGTGGGTGTTGGAATCCGGCCCAGATGGAAATATCTGTTAAACTACTGCTGTATTTGAGAGCAGCCACCCCAAACAGACAAATCCAGCATGTTGCTAAAAGCTTTTCAAACCATTCTTGTGGCACAATGCAGTATTTTTGCTGGAGAATACAGGAGATGTTTTAAAGTAATTTTCCCCAACTAAAAGACAAAAAAAAAAAAAAAAAAAAAGTTGAGTCATTGCACTAGAAAGATGGGGAAAGCATCAGTGCTGTAATCATCTGTCATGTTGCAACACTAACAGAAATTAAGTGCTCTAAACAGCTTTACAGAAATGGGTTATTAACTGCAGCGGTGTAAGGGAGTCACAAAGCACTTACTGAAAGTGTGTTATTGTGCTTCTTTGTCACCTTAATACAGTCTTCTGGCATTTATTTTCATTCTGTGGTCTACTGCTTTCATCTTTAAATTCATCTGTGCAACTTTCTCGATCACAGCTAAGTACTGGTGTCATTTCATAGACGCACACAAAATCTCTTGGAAAGTACTGTCACGCTTGTAATATAAAATGAGGAATACAGCATAAACGCAAAGTACCATTTTTTACTATGGAACTGAATTTATTTTCAAACATTATAGAAACACTGTCTGTAATGTTACATAAAAGTAAGAATCTTTCAAGGAAGCAAACCCCAATTGCATAAAAATGTGGTATATAACATGTAAAACCCAATGCACAACCTAGCTGCAGGCAGCTGAGCTAGCCAGCTGGTCTTCCTAGGTGATCCTTGGTAGCCAGTATAGAGAAAGAGAGGCACTCCTGTAGGAGGTGAATGGAAGGAATTTAGAATCACAGAATATCCAGGGTTGGTAAAGACCCACGAAGATCATTGAGTCCAACTCCTGACTCCACACAGGACAATATAAGAGCTAAACCACGTGCCTAAGAGCATTGGTCTTATTCCTGCCATTGAGGAAGTGTTTGCATCCTTCATCTTGGAGAAGTACACAAACAAAGAAACAGCTGGGTTGTAAGTGAATGAATTGGACTACTTATTTTAACTGCTACTATGATAGAAATAAGCAAATAATGCCTAGTTTCAAAGCAAGTCTTTTAAAAAATTCATTACATTGTATTAGTATACTGATATAAAATTTCTAATATAAAATATCTGATATTATAAAACTAAATCTTTGGGTTTTCTCCCATATATGTGCTTCTTTTTATTTAAGTTCTTTTTGTTTTTAATAAAAGTTGTATATATTGCTAAAATAATTTGCTTAAGCTAATCCTATAGTTTAAGACAGAAGAGGCCTAGATGCTTTTTGTTTCTAGGAAGAATTGCATAGATAAAAATGCATTGAATTCTGTCAGCTTTGGTAACTAGCGGCCTTACTGGCATTTAAAGAACACAATGGAATGGGCTGGATTTTGAGCTGTGGCTCTCATGAGGATGAAGGACAGAGTGTAAAGAGGGAGAAGTGATAAAGCATCATGTCTCCCAAATTCCAGTCTCCAGGCCAGCCTCCTCTGTACAGGTCTGCCTTCAGAGCTGGACCACAGTGATAAGAGCCACAGCATTAAAGTACCTCCCTCCCCTGTTTCATTTTTGCTCCTATCCCATCATTATTACACTGTGGCAACGTGGCAGTGCAGTGTATGGTTGCATATATTGGCCCTATGCTGTTCCCAAGCTGGGAAAATTCTTTCTGTGGTCGCTTCAGACCCTCTGAAGCTCCTGCACACTGCTGGAGAGGCGGACAGGGGCTGCACTGCTGACTAGAATCTGGCTCTATACTTGTTCTGAACTCTTTCTGCAACCGGTCCATAAAGTAATCCCCAAGACTATTTCTGCCATCTTGGGAACAATCAAGCCTGCGAGCATTGGTCAGGAGATCTCCCATCATCTTGATCTTCCGGATTTTGGGTTCGATAAACTGTTTCTTGATAGTGCTTGCGCTATGAGGGTCTGCGTTTTCAATGCTTAGGGCATAAAGCTCTTCAAAGTACCGTGTCAGAGTTTTCCACTGCACCATAGCTAGTTCCAGAGCTTTCATCAGACCGACAGCATAGTCACAGTTTGGTTTCTAGAAACAAAGACAGAATTACATTTATTCAGTTTATTCAGAAGAACAGCTCATCTGACCGCATTTACAATTTTCCTGCAACTTCCTCTAAAGAAATCACATTAGGATTTAAAACTCCCAGTCTGGAGCATTTCTTTTAGGATTTTATAACTCCTAAAAATTATACCTGGAAATCTAAGGGAGTGAATGCAGAGATCTGAAGTACCAAAACCATAATGCAAGAAATTAGAGTAACTACTGCTCATTGCAAATGCTTGAAAGCTCATTGCTTACCACATACCTGGATGGTTTTAGAACAGTAATGGCCCCCTCTTTCTTGCTGATACTTCATCAAAGCCTCTGCGGCTTTTCTCTCTTCCAGAGCTTGATGCAGGAAGAACTTTGAAACATTTGGTAGAGCCACATGTGACTGATCAAAATATTCACCCTAAAAAACCAAACCAAACAAAAACAAAACAACACCCAGAATGTTAAGATTTGTTAGAAGCAGGGCTTTGTCACAGTCCAGGAGGCTTCTCCAATGCAACTTTATCTACCAGTACGATCTCTTTGAAGATCTTCATATAAATCCTTCTGGCTTTTAATTAGAGATGGTTTAGTGGGAGCTATTGGTAATAGGTGAATGATTGGACTGGATGATCTTTTAGGTCTTTTCCAACCTTGGTGATTCTATGATTCTAGAGAGGTAACTGTAGTACTGATATAGTACCATTGTCTTTCTCCAGTACTGCTATTCTTTCTTGTTAAAAAGAATTGGAATACAAATAATTTTTAAGGCATGTCCCAGAAGAGGAAACACATAGGTGAAAAATGAGCTTTCAAAGCTATTAAGATGAGCCAAATGCAAAAGACAACATGCACAATTTTGCATCTTCATCTAGTTCCAACCCCCCCACCAGCTCAGGCTGCCCAGGGCCCCATCCAACCTGGCCTTGAGCCCCTCCAGGGATGGGGCACCTGCAGCTTCTCTGGGCAGCCTGTGCCAGGCCCTCACCACTTTCTAAGTTTCTTTCTAACCTAATTTTCCCCTCTTTTAGTTTAAAACCTCCACCTCAGCCTTTCTTCATAGGAAGGGTGCCTCAGTGGAGCTGAGGGAGCTACAACCTTGTGATCTGCTAGTCCCCTAAGCATACATATGCAGCACAGCATAGCTTTTGCCTCTGGGATGTGCGCTGGACTGGAGCTCTGCTGTATACTTATAGCCTAGGAAGGATAGAAGACAAATGTATGCCCCAACCCTGGAGGCACACAGAGCCAGGCTGGATGGGGCCCTGGGCAGCCTGAGCTGGCAGGGGGTTGTGAGGTTACTTCCAACTAAGCCGTTCTGCACTTGTATAATTTCATAGGCTTTCCTGCTTCTTACTGTCCTGCTCACTTTGACCTGTTGCTCTGTGTAAACATGAAGTCAATGCTTCCTCTGTGTTGCTTCTTTATTTAGAAGAATTTGCAGAAAAGTTATGCACGCGAGACGGTGTTTATTGCTGCGATAACCAAATGGGACACCCCAACTTGTGCATGACAGTAAAGCACTCGAGAGCAGGGCCATGCTGGGATGTCATATTAACAACATTCATTGCAATACATGCATGATGCTTTTCCTGTGCTTACTTTCACCTTGCCGTTCACAGAAGCGCTGAGATTCCATGTTTTGCAGCCACGGAGGGAAAGTTACCATGCATGCTTAACTGCTAAGGTAAATCCTTTATGTACATTATTAATTTTAGGATGTTAACGCTTTAAAGTTTCATTTACCCACCATCCGTTCCTAACTGAGCAGCACCCACCCCAAGCCCCTACGAGCCACCAGCATCACCCACCGCCCGGCCCTCCCGTGGCCTTACCAGCGCCTGCAGGCTGTAGGCGAGCTCCAGCAGGGCGCCGGTCACCCCGCACAGGCCTTCCTCCACGGCGGCCGGGAAGCTCTGCCTCACGCGGCTGTTGGGCAGCGGGCGGTGGGCCGGGCAGGCGGGCAGCGTGACGCGAGGCCGCTTGGAGCGCGGCTCGGCCATGGCGGGTGCCGCCATGGAGCAGCCGCACCGCCCCGCCGCAACGCCTGATATAGCGGCGGGCACCTGGGCCGCACCTCGGCTCCGCCCGCCTCCCGCCCGACCGGGGGAGGAGGGAGCCGCGGCGCCTCCATTTCCTGAGTGCCCGGCGGGCCTCGGCCGCTCCGCCTGCTGCTGGCGGCGGGGTCACGTCAGGTGTTTTAGCAGCGCTGCTCCGTGTGTTACGGTGAATGCCAAAGTCGGGCTCCGGGCTCCGGGCTCCTCCAGCCGCCATGTCCCGTAGGTGCAGCTCCGCCTGCTGCTCTTTGAGTGTTTGCCTTCAACGCATAGAAGCCGCTGGAGTGGAAATGTGGCCCAACGCCCTTCAGATGGGATAATTTTCTGTTCAGTGACCTTCTGCTGAGTCAGCTCAGCCCTGCGTGCTGCTCTGTGCGGGATATTTTAGCAGATCGCTCTGCTCCCCCACTGACCTGTTCCTGAGCACTGTTAGCCTGTTGCACGCTGTAATTGTGATCGGATCTGACTGCCCATCACCGGAGAGCTGGTGCAATGGGGGTGTGAGAGCTGCTTGGCAGAAACCTGCTTATTTCCACTTGGGCGCCTCCATCTTCTGCAGTATTCTGCCCTCATTGTTTAATGGAACTTAGCATGTTTCAATGTTTAGAAACACAGAATGGTTTAGGTTGGTGGGGATCTTAAAGCCTACCCAGCCCCAACCCCTGCTGTGTGCGGTGCTGCTCCCCATCACATAGATCAGCTGCCCAGGGCCCTGTCCAGCCTGGCCTTGAGCCCCTCCAGGGATGGGGCACCTGCATCTTCTCTGGGCAGCTACGCCAGGACCTCATCACCCTCTGAATAAAGAGTTTCTGCTTAACTTCTCACCTAAGTCCTCCCCTCTTTTAGTTTAAAACTCTTTCCCACTGCTTATTGCTGCCCATGTGAAAAGTTGCTCTCCCTCCCGTTTACAGTGTATTAACAGTTCAGCAGTGGCTTTGTTTCAGAGTTCCCAGTACGGATCTCACATTTAGCAGTGGCCCAAGGGACTTCAGGGCCAGTAGCTTCAGTCAGTTACTGTTCAGCACTGACACTGACAGTGGGATTGAGTGCTCCCTCAGCAGGTTAGAGGATAACACAACTTTGTGGTTCAGTAAACATGCCTAAGGGATGGGTGCTGTTCAGAGAGGACCTAGACAGGCTTGAGCAGTGGGCCCAGGTGTGAATCTCATGTTCAGCAAAGCCAAGGGCAAGGTCTTGGCTTTGGATATGGAGGTACTGATGGATAGCAAACTGGACATGAACAATCAATTTGGTCTTGCAGTGCAGAAAGCCAACCATATCCTGGGCTGCATCAAAAAGAGAGCAGTCAGAAAGGCAAAGGAGGTGATCCTGCCCCTCTACTCTGTGCTGGTGAGACTTCAACTGGAATACTAGGTCCAGATGTGGAGCCCTCATTACAGGAGAGATGTGGACCTCTTAGAGTGTGTCCTGAGGAGGGCAACAAAAATGATCCAAGCGATGGAACACTGCCTTGAACACTTGCAGTGTTCTTTCTGCCTTGATTCTCTGACATTTAAAGCTGTGTTTTGTTATCTGGAGATCACGTTGTCTGTTCTGTAACCACAGGTAACAAAAATTGTGGCTGTCGCTTCTGTCCTGCCACCATCTGTTAGCTGCTTTCTAGCTGTGTGCTTTGTAAGTGATCTATCAAATGCTACCAGATATTTTTCATATGTGATCATTCAGTGCCCATCAATAGCAGTAACAAAGACTGAAGGCTACATGAGGAAAGAGCTGTAAATAAATGTATGATATGTATGCCTGTAAATTAGCCTTCTCCATTCATGATTTTATTTCATAATTAAGTGAAACCTAAGCTCTCTGGCAGGAAATGGAGAATGATTCATATGAGCACCCGTGAATTCACAATCTCTTCTATTGGACGTGAAGTCACTTTACCCATTTATCCATATGCTTTGCTATGCTCAACAGGTGCTTCATTTCACTGTTTTGTCTGATCCCACTCTGTTTTATTTCCCGTTTTCCATGGAAGAAAAGCCAGCAAGACTTCTGAGTTATTTCTTTGCTAATTTTGTTCTGTATGACTCATAGAGTTTAAAAAGCAGCCTGAAATCTGGGCTTTCGTAAAACTAGTCTTACAGTCATTAGCAAAACGTGGGGTGGCCCTGGGATGATTGAAGCCCTGTGGCTTTGAGGTGGTCATTCTGAGATATATTTTCTCTTTCTGTGTCTCTGAGCAAATATAAAGTGCTCAGGAAGGCCTGCTTTGCTGCAGTGCTGTGAAATCAGTATGCTTTAGCGATACAAGATAAGAGCTTATCAAAAGTACAAGCTAGAATGTAGTTCCTCTGAAGTGACTGTCTTGTCCTTGATGTCTAACAGAGCAGACAGGAGCCTGTTTTGGGGGCTCTTATACTGAACATCACTGTGTGACTGTGCAGTGTCTACTATTTATGTATTCCATTTACTAAAGCCAGGTATCACACTGAAATCCTGTATGCAAATACTTGGATTCATTTTGAAGTTCATTTTTGAAGTGAATTTTTCTGGAGCTTGCCTCAAATACTCCAAAGCTTTGTTTTCCATTGCTTTCCTTTTCTAGAGTTAGAGCTCTGTTTTCTTCTGTTCACTGATATTTTTGCATATGTAAACCATCAATTATTGCAGTGCTAGAAGCCAGATGAGGTGCATGAGACTTTGGCTGATCCCTCTTTCTTCTTTTGCAGTGTAGTTCTTCCTTAAAGAACTTTCAAATTCTGGATAATTGAAACTACTTTGTTATTTAGAGAAATCTTTGAAACTTTGCTGATTAAAATCTGTCCTTATCTTTAACCTTGTGTATCAGAGCAGGTCTAGAAGGGCTTCCTAATTCATGCTGCTTCCTCTTTGCAGTACCTAAATGAGGCTCTCTGTAATTAATGCTGTCTTTTCCCTTTCTGCAGAAGAGTTCACTTGAGGTGGCTTGGAGTGAAGATGAGGCAGCCTTAGCTTGTGTCTAGCAGGCTGAGCACAGGCCGTGTTGGAGCCTCTGTGACTGTGCATGCTCATAGGCTTCTTCATGCTAGCTTCTCTGGTAAAACTGAGACACCACTAAATTGAGACTACCAGCGGTATAGCTCCGTTTTCTCTTGAGCACATGTGTCTGTTTCCAAAGTATTGTTACATTTTGGCAATTTACCTACACCAAGTTTCATCCCCAGTCACTCCTCTGAGATACTGCAATTGTTACTTCAAGTTATATTTTAAAGAAGCACTGGACAGCAAACTTAAAGGCTGGTCAGTGCGATCTGTCCATGGTACATTGTAATTCCAGTCACTTATTGGAGGTTGGAGCTACTGGGTCTTACAGCTGGAGCAAGTATAAAGGGATTCTGAGGAATTTCTAAAAACATGTGGTGTGCCCCAGGCAATGCATTACATAAGGGGTCTGTGCAATCCCAACTGCCTGCAGTCTCTCACGGTTTGTATTCCTTGCCCTTCTTGTTCTGCCTTCCTTTCCACAAATATGAATAAGAATCTGTGCTTGTTTTCGGGCAAATGAGAAAATAAGACTTGACGTTTTGGAAAAGGCACTGCCCTTTTCTGGTACAGTTTGTGCCACTGAAGTCAGTGGCTGCAGGTAATGCCTTCCAGGCAGTGTGAACTCTGGTAGGTGCGCTCTGTGCTCAGCAGCCCTTGAAAGAGCATCAGACATCTTTGAGATGAGCATGAGCAGATGCACTCCGTACTTGTTCACAATGTTTGAGGCTGCAGTAGTATTTGCCAGTAGTAAACAGCATCTTCTGATGGAAGTCCAGGAACTCTTTATTGTCTTGCTGCTCTGTGTCACTGACAATCAGTGTTCATACCAAAATGCAGGTACTTCAAGGAGTTGAATGGTTTGACTGATGCCCATTACTGCTTGGCTAAAGAGGGAAGGCATCGAGGCTGCAGCTGTGGTGAGGGGTGTGCAACATCTTGCAGGTTAATGGGAAATGATTCCAAATGTTTTAGGTTTTGAATTCATCAGAAGGTTGAGAGCGAGCTATATTCACAGCTTTTATTTGAGGAAGAACCCTTTCGAAGTTTATAAGAAGCTGAGCAAAAAATAATTACAATGTTTTGAGTTTTTTTGAAACTTTAAAGTGTACATTCGTAAATGTTTTAAATTTGGGATTCATATGGATGTGTATGAGAGCAGCCCTGTGGAGAGAGACTTGGGGGTCTTGATGGACAGAAAGCTGGGTGTGAGGCCAGCACTGTGCTCATGCAGCCCAGAAGGCCAACTGTATCTTGGGCTGCATCAGTGGAAGGGTGGTAGCAGGTAGAGGGGGAGGATCAGCATGGTTAGGCCCTGGTACAGGCTGCCTGGAAAGGCTGTGGATACCCCATCACTAGAGGTGTACAAGGCCAGGCTGGATGGGGCCTTGGGAAGCCTGAGCTGGTGGAGGGCAGCCCTGTCCACAGCAGGGGAATTGGAACTAGATGATCTTTAAGATCCCTTCCAACCCAAGTCATTCTATGACTCTATGATTTTATGTTTTAATGGAGGTGAGTCAGAAAAAACAAAAGTGGATAACTTTCTTCAAACATCACAGACCTTAAAGACTATGCTAAACTCCAGGGTATTGAAGGTGTAGATTGTTAGGATATCCATTTCCCTATCATGTTCTCCCTAATTTTAAGGATTTTTA
Organism: Coturnix japonica; assembly: GCF_054131305.1. Taxonomy (NCBI): domain Eukaryota; kingdom Metazoa; phylum Chordata; class Aves; order Galliformes; family Phasianidae; genus Coturnix; species Coturnix japonica. The sequence continues at coordinate 18,577,995 of NC_140667.1, read as the reverse complement.
ATATATTTTAAGATTCTTACAGTGGTAGCTGTTAGATTGTTGTCTGTTCGTGTCAAGCCCTTCTGTGCCAGCTCAGACAGATTGATTTTTATTTCATTATCTTTGTGCAGAGGATCTGCTCATTTGGGCGTTAGCCTGATTTCCTCATAATTATGAGGTATAACATAGAGTGGATCTGGCTTGTATCACTTAAGGCAGCCAGCAGCATTAACTGGTGTTCTTGGAAGGTTACTCTGGTCTGTAGGACTCTGTGGCATTGATTACAGTGATGCAGTGAAGGGCTTTCCTTCTTGATTTTTAAACCACTAGATCCTATTGCTATCATTTGTATAATTCAGAAATTACTGTGCTGAGCATTTAACACTCTCACAGAATGGTTTGTTCTCTGCTTGAAATTCCACATACCAAGAACCTGCCTGAGGCAAAGACAAAAAACCTTAGCTTTGATACTCCAAAATGGGCTGCATAAATCCTGTGCAGCTGGTCTGTGTGAAACGTACCCAGTGACAGCACGTCACAGAGAGGATTTCAAGGTTTAGGGAAAGCTCTGGGTCTCTTGGATGCTGGGAGAGTCTCACTACTTGTGCTGTGCAGGGCAGTGACTGAGCGCTATCAGACTGCATTAAGTGTGTGGTCACTGTGCGGCTCCCTCAGACATATGTGTGGACAAAACAGATGCATAACTGGGCCGCATTGCCTTCTTTTGTATATTTAGATATGCTTTGATATTTTCCAACTTTGGAGCTGTGGTTAAAGCCTCAAAGGGAATCCAGGAGTCCGCAGCAGCTGAGCCTATGTTTCTAGCACAGGCCGTTCCTGTGCTGTGATGTAAACGTGGTAAGCAAATGGTGTCAATGATCCTGAACTGCAGAGCTTGTCAAGGAAAATTCTGAGTCTTGTTTAAAAGTGAAAGCCAACACAGTAGCACTGACACTTGTGTGTATTTGTGGTGAGGTCAATGACTGTTATGGATTTTAGACTGTTTCTTTTCTGCCTGTGCCATTCTGGCTACCAGCTCTGCTCCTTGAAGTGACTCTGCTTTGCTTCTTTCTGTAATATAACCCATCCGGGACATGGTCCCAAGTGGAAAGTGACTCAAAAACTAATCAAACCTCAGAAGGTCACAAATGAAAAGAGGTACAGTTCAGGGAAATACATGTTAGAATACGTGTTAGAGAAGTTGTGACTGGTGAATATGAGCAGCTTGTAACAAGGTCATATTTTCCCCTAACACTGCTTTGTAAGCACTTTGGAAAGCCTACTTTTGCTCAGGTTTTGTCTGATGTGTCCCAGAATGGGATCATCCATGTTTCTTTGAAAGGATGCTTGTGGTCTAGAATCTGGGATGCAAACAGGACTGAGGGACACATCTTGTGAGGCAGCAGTAAGGCCATGGTACGTGGGCAGAGGGAGGGTAGTGAAGTTTGCCATGTGTAGCTTTTGACTTGTAGCTGTCTGCTTTGAAGCAGGAGACAGGAAGATTTATTTTCCTTTTTAAAGGAAGATCAGTGCACAGCAAAGATAGGTGAGAAGTTCCAAGGAAAACTAAACAGAGAAGAGAAGCAGCACTAACTGGCAGAGTGGGCCAAACCTTTCACTGTTGTATATGGGCATTACTCATACAACTTCAAGAGAGTACATGATTGAACTGAGCATGTACCAGCTGAGGGCATGGCCCATAATGTTCTTTATAAAGGTCCGATTCCTCCCCAAATAGTTTTTCCCTCTCTCTTCAAAGGGGCACCTGTTGTTGGAGGAGCTGGTGATGATACTGGATTAGTGCACATGCGGTCAGCCCACTTGGCCTCGGCCCTTTGGACCCAAAATGAACTCCAGCTGCTGTTACCCAGAGCAGGTGCTTCATCCAGCCTGAGCAGCTGTTTGAATGCATGCTGTTGTGGCCAATAGGCGGGGTGAGTCCTCTGAACTACCAGTGGAAGAGCTGGTCAGCAGGAGGGAAGGGAAAGGCACAGAGCTGGGTTTCTTATACCCAGCATTTAGCAAGGGGACAGTATTCCAGCATAGCATGGTGGAAATGGGAAACAGTGGCTGGTATTTTGCATGCAACATGCCCACATGACCCAGTGATGGATGCTTGTTCCCAAAATGAGGCTGAGACCTATAGAATACCAGCAGGACCCTGACAAATGCTGGATCTGTAAGATGCTGAATCTCCCTTGTCAGTTACGTGGCCTTGTGTGAGACATTCAGAGGGCTGCTGGCATCTAACAGTTACTCAGTGTTTTCAGCCACTGGTTCAAAGCTTTAAAGAGCTGCCAGGCAGAGGTGAGATAGGCGCAGAGCAGTGTGCAGGGTGATATCTGTGACGTGCAACAGCTGAAACCAGCAGCAAGGGAAGATGACAAAAGCAGAGGGAAATGGGTTAAGATGCAGCCACGGGAGTGCAAGGGACTGTGCCAGATCAGTGGAGGGTGAGGAGACACGGGCGTTCAGAGTTAGGGAAGGCTGGAAGTCAGCAGCCAGAGTTTGAGGAGGGAGTATAGACAGGTAACACCAATGATAGAGCAGTGGTAACCCAGGGAGGGCTAGAGAGAAGGGAGCAGGGCAGGGATGAAGGTTTCTTTTTTCTACATTGCATATGGTTTCAGTCAGATCCCATCAGCCAGGCTTCTCATTCTTCATGCCTTTGCTAATTGCTCAAGCAAGCTCTCAGCGAACCTCCATATTTCATTTTTCATTACAGTGTGGCGCAAGCCCAGGAGAAAAACATAAATATTTGAGGCCTCTCTTTGTCAGGAAATGGGATTTCCGCAGGTGCTCATTTACAAATACTGTGCATGCTTCTGAGGCTTGGCATATGGCATTGCTAAATCCTGATTCAGGATGCAAGAATGTCTCGTGGCCTCTGCCATGTAAACTGTTGTCCGCCCAAGTTTGGAAGTCAGCCCTCAGTGATGGCACTAGACAAGTATGGGTGAAATGAGCAGCTTGGCTTCAGCACTGAGCAAGACTTGTTGAACACTGTAAGTACAGATGGGCCAATTCACAGTTTGAATAGTATAACAATACATATATATATATAATATTATGGCTTTTTCTGCAGCCATGGTAAGAAGTTCAACAGCCCCTTTCTGCCATGCCAGGATTTGAAAGAGTGACAAAATATTTCATCCCTTCACAGGACTGGGTAAACTTGTTAACTGTAATGCTCATATGGAATTACATAGTAAAACTTCAGATAGTCTGATACATTGATTTGAGATCCTCTGTGTGGCAGCAGGGAAATTACTGTCATTTTGTTTCACTTACTACTTGGATTAGTTAAATTATCCAGCTGACTTCAGTTGTTTGTTCTTTTGAACTAAAAATTGCTTGTCCTGACACAGACCTGTACGGTTTCTTTCCCAGTGTAGTTCTTCCGTTCGGTATTCCTCCTGTTTGTATTGCTTCCACATTAAAATGAGAAGCTTAGAGAAATATCAGAAGCTGGCTCTCTCTACATGAAAGAAATGCTTAATGCTGTACTCCTCTTCCCCAGCTTTCTTGCACTGTGGTATGAACTCAGCAAAGTGGAAGTGCTACTTTCTACTCCTTTTAGTGTGGTAAATATGAAAAAAAAAACTCCCCACTAAAAAAACCCACACTGAATGCCACTCTCAGAGCAGCCAGATATCTGCATTTAAATATGGCAGTACATATAATCTCACTTTCCAGAGACTGTTAACCACTTACACATGGATAGAATTTTTTGGAGCACCTTCCTAACGCTGATTTAAATGGAATTAGCTTTGCAGATCTGAGCCATTACCAAAAGGGTGTGTTGGAAAGCCTGGTGTGAGAGACAACAGAGTGAAGCATTTTAGGTGTCCTAACTTATTAATTGCTGGATTAAGATGAAGGAAGGAAAAAGATTTTTAGCAGCCCTCTACATTTTGGGCATCAGGAAGACAGAGTGTTTGACATCACATGAGGCCCATATTATGCTGTTGAGGAATTTGCAATTCCAGATCAAAAATACTGTAAGTGCCCTTTTACCATACAGCTGACAATTAGTTTGCTGCCAGTAAGAAAAACAATCATTAAGTGGTGAGTGAAAGTAGTATCAGAAATGGACCCTGACAGGGTGGCAACACACAGTTAGGCTGAGGGACATTCTTCACACCTGCTGTGGTGCATAACAGTAGCTGGCTGAGTTAACCCGTGGCTCTACAAGCAGAGCATTGTGCTGTGACACAGCCTGGACAGCGATTGAATTACACACCGATTAGGTCTTGGGCTTCTCTCTATCAGTGTGGACAATGAAGAATCAGAGAAGTGGACATGAGAGCTTTAGCAGGCCTTGTGCTCTCGAAGGGAGGAGGATTAGTTTGTAAATGGTAAATTGTGTTGGGGCCAGCAGTCGTAAAATTGAGCTCTGCCCTTCTGCTGCCTCAAAGGCACAGGCTTTGCAGAAAACCCCATCTCCCCCCTGCTTCAACCGCCTGCTGTGATTTGGGGAGGGGTGGACATGTAGACTCTGCTCCTCCTTTTCTCTGCCAAAGAAGGAAGGCGGCGCTGGTGCATTCAGATGAACTTCACCCATCACTGTCTCTTGCTGTCTTCAGTTAGAAAGGGCAAGGGATTAAACAAATCAGTCTTCTGCCATTTCTACATGGATGCAAAAGTTATGCGATTTACCTCTCATAACTGAGGTGCTGCTGGCTTGTTTACTGCCTGGTGCTGGGTGTCCCTAAGAGCTGATTTAACCCAAGGTATATCTTTTTTCAGGAGGTCCACAACAGGTCTGAAGAGTTGGAAATGTTGCATCCTTTCCCTCTTGTCACCTGCTCCCACATGACTGCAGAGCCTGTGCTGTGCTTTTGGCTCACCCTGCAAATGCTCCTTGTGATGGAAGTAAGTACAGAGCTGGCACAGAAGACTTCATGTGTGATAACAATATTCTTTGGGTTTATTCTTGCTTTGATTCCACTGGGACCAGTTGCTCTACACACAGGAACTAAAGGTGGCAAATCCTCTTCCATCCTCTTCCAATTTTCAGTGGAAAGTCTATGCCACATCAACCACTTTGGTTTTTTGGAGAGGTTGAGCTTTTATTGTTTTAAGAAAATTAGGTTAAACCCAAACAGGAGAAATAACTGCATTGCATGTTGTAGTTGGGAGTGCAGAGCATTCACATTCCATCTGATCTTGTGCTTCCACTCCCTGCATATACTAAATGTGACAGCTACTGGCACAAGTGTAGGCACAGAGATGGGCAGGAGTAGTTTGCAATGCCAGACATTTTATCTTACGGACTTACCCAGTTTTCTAGAACCAAAGATTCCCCTATGGTAAAGCTGACATCTTAAAGCATTGTAGGAGGTAGAAAGATGTAACTGCACTTGACTGGGTACATCTGTGATTCTGTAGCTAGCTTGAAGTTTGCCAGTAAATAAGGAAGTACATGATAAATGAAAATAGGACTAATTAATCTGCAAGTATATATTAAAAAAAATAATTAAAAAAATCCTATCTTTCTTTAAAAATCCTTACCTTCCAAATAATCTGAAGGCATACTGACCCCGTATCATCACAGTGAAATTCAACAGGGGTGTTCCTACTAGTGGACTAAGAATACAGATCTGATTACATACGTGGAAAACTGTTTTCTTCTGGTATTCTTTGCTACTGTAATAAACAGTAGTGTCTCTCCCTATAGGCTTTCTCTCATCTGTTTATAGTGATGGCATTTTTCTTTTTTGAGCTGGGAAGCAAGCAATACCAAAGTACTGTAAGACTGTAGAAGGGGCTTTCTAGTTAGGCCATTTAAAAATAATTTTCTTTGTGTTCTCTAGTTGGAGCTGAGAAAAAAAAAAACAAAAACAAAAGCCATTTATATTTCATATTCCTAAAAGCAGTAACAGATTTACTGGAATACACCAGTTCAGAGTAATGTGTTCCTACACTGCAAGTTCCCAAAAATCCCTCAGATTCTTTCAGATAGGTGGAAAATTACCAGTACCTCCCAAAAGGTGCTAACAATTGTGTGTGATACATAGAAGTTGGCTTGGGTTGGTTGGTTTTTAAAGCTCAATAAAAAGTCATACATACATGGGATTAATTCAGCTACTGTTCAATACAGTCAGTATGGATCACTGATGGTTCGCTTTCAAAAACAGAGAAACAGAAAAATAGAGTTGTTCTACTATTTTGTTCAACATGGAATATTTCAAAGGTATATTTTAAAGAAAAACAACGAAAAACAGTCATTCACCAGCACTGGTACAGGATTGACAGAGGTTAACACCACTGACATCATGCTGGAACTGTATAGCATTTTGTCAGTGGTTATTAATGCTCTGCTGCTGGGAGACAGACAGTGCCAGCTGCCAGCCTCTCTGCGGGTGCACCTCAGCCACTGCTCCAACAGACTGTGAGCGTCTGAGGATCTGCTCCGTGCCTAGTCATTGCTCCTCTGGCACAGGAGGAGAGCAGATAGTGCTACAGAGCCACGTTCAGAAGGCACAGATGACTTGTGTTACTCAGATCTTCAAGACTAAAGACCTTTGGAAGGAAATAAAGCTGGAAATTCAGATAAATGTGCATGGGAATTGTGTCATTAGGCTCAGGGGAGAAGCCTGTGTTATTTAAGAGTGCCTCAGAGTTTTGGACACCAATGGGAAGAAGACAGAAATGGTATGGAGTGAAAAAGAAAAGCCCTTGAGAGGAAGGAGAAGGAACATTTTAATGGCAGAATGATGTTGAATGTGGAACAATTAATGATCTCTGACTACATCATATTCATTATACATCCAGATTTGTAGGCTTAGCTCACTCACTTGGGGCTAGCTATTACTTTGTGTAATACCTTTCAATTACATCCACCATAAGGGAATGAAACAGATATGTAAAGGTGCAATACATCAGTGTAGGATATCAAATTGAGAAAGGCATTTTTAGCAGTCTGTACCAAACACAGGTTGAATCCAATGTTAGATTATTCCTTAAGTGTATTGTTATTATGACAAATCTGAAAGGAGCTAAAAGCATGTCAGTTGATGAAAACAAAAAGGAAGCTTTTATTTTCTTTGCATAGCCTGGAATCAAAGCAGGACTGTCAGCTAGGCTTACAGAGCCCTGCTTCATACCATGCAAGCACCCTCTGGTCACTGTGAGCAGAATGCTCAAAGAAGCCGTGAGTTCTACAGAGGCACCAGCTCATCAGGCTGCTCCACACTTGTAAATGCTGAAGTATGCTAGGGCTAGGGAAAGATCTGGCTGCCTCCATCTAATAGACACCATCAGGGTGGGGTGTTTCTTGCTCCTGTTTAGTTTTTGCAGAACAGATTTGTCACTATAGATTTCAAATGCTGCGTATGTATTTTCTTACTGAAGCCCTCACAGCGCTAACTCAGATCATGAGATTCTGAAGGAGTCATTTGTGTACCAGTGATTTTTCTTAAGAAAAACTTAAATGGTAAACTGACATATGTTGTCTGCATTATTTCCAGTTGATACCTCAAAAGAAGCAGGTATTTCACATGGCAATGCAGGGCTATGGAGGAGTTGATGGCACTGGAATTGAAAAAGCTACTTCAAAAAGACTGTGGCTCTCTAAAGTGTGGACACTGAGAGGCAGCCCCTCTTGGTTTTGACTTTGATGCTGGCCATGATTTGAGCAGGAGGTTGGACTATGACAGCTTGAATTATTCTGTACTCAGAAAGGAAGCAGTCCCCTAATTCTGGTTCACATCATTTTATATCAAGCTCCCGTGAAACCCATTCAACCTAGATTTTATGTTACAGTTTTCACTTGGATGTTTGTCCTTATTTACCATCTGAGGATCAGCATCATGGAGAAGATTGCAACTGTACTTCTCATACAGGAATACATAAAGGAAGAACAGGAATAATACAGTGAGTTTGTCCAGTGGTGAAAGGCCTGATGGTTCAAGAACATTGTGATGCCAACCGCAGTCTGACGTGCCACAAAGTCTATTGTATTCTCTTTGGTACTAGGATAAAAAACAAAACACATCATTGCCTGCAGGTCTTTTCTAAAAGAGTGATGAATATTTGAGCACAAGAACCTCAGGTTTAGGAACGCAATTCCATTTTTACTTTTGCACACCAACAAATTATTAGAATTAAATGGAAAAAATCCATGTAATCTGCATGTGCTACCAAGTACCAAGCTTTACACCCAAACAGTGACTTGTATGGACAACTTCTATGGGCACTTTTTCAGAGTTCACTATACAAGTAGTCTATAGTCAGTTATCTAATCCTTACTGCATCATCCTGCACCAAACCAGCAGAAGCAGCAGCTGAAGAAGAGCAGTTATAACCTTTCACACAGCCCCTGAGAGATGGCAGCTGAAGCATCGTGGTCTTCCTGGTGCAAGACAGACATGGTTGTACTGGAACAGGCTACCATTGTGCAGGGGGGCTGGGGCACACGCAACACCCAGAGCTGGGCCTGTTCAGCCTGGAGAAGAGAAGGCAGAGCAGACATCTTGTCTACCACTGCCTACAGCCACTTGCTGGGGGTACACAGGAGGTAAGGGCTGGGCTCGTACAGAGGGAGAGGGAATGAACCCAGCCAAGTTGGAGCAAGGGAGTTTCCAGCTGGAAGCTTGAGAAAAGTATTTCTCAGGGCATGCTAGGATTTGGAGCAGGAACCCAGAGAGGAGGTGGATTCACTTTAATGGTAGTTAATTAACATACCTCATTGTACTTTCCAGTAGCCCAAACTTTTCAGATAATCATAAAAATGTATAGTAAAAAATTACCTCACTCCAAACACGGCTCTTTTGAAGAGCAGCTGAGAGAAAAAAACTTTGTAATTCTGCATTTCAAGAGACTCTCTTACTCATTGACCTCTTAGCATTTGATTACTCTTGTACTCTGTTGGTAAATAACATTTACAAGATCTCAGTTGCAGACCAGCCTTTCCATTGGCAGTTAGTATCTCTGGGGACCAAACAAAAGCAGAATAAGCCCCCAGAAGCCAGAAGTGCTGCAGGCACTTGGGCTTGATGGCTGCAGTAAGGGGGCACAGCAACCTCCCTAGCAGGACAGAGTAAGCCTGGCTCTGGTGGAAGGAAGCTGGTTGAAGATCAGTGTCTGAAAGCTACATTCTCTTAAAGCGGTGACTGGTGGGTGTGGGGTTTTTCTAGTGGGTACAAAGTCGTTATGGTCTCGGGGACTGCTGCTTTAATTTGTTGCTGGATGGGGCTCTGCATGTTGACCTGAACTGTGTGTTGCCCCTAATGTAGGGGGTTCCTGTTGGTTTGTGTTGGTTTTTTGTTTCTTTTTTTCCTCCCAGAGGATGGTACTTGTGGGTCTGTTATTACAACAGGAATAACAAGGACTTAATAAGCGTTCATTTGTGTGCTTGCTACGTAGAGATGGACTACTGACTTAATCTGGGAGAACAGTAGCATAAACCTTACCTAAGTGAGCTGGTTTTGGAGTCCTGTGCCCTTTTCTCAGAGTCAAGTGTTCCTTAAATGGCTTCATTTAAATTAATTTCAGGAGCTTTTGTATGAGAAAGGAGAAGAAATTTTCTGCCCCTCCTCACAGAGCATGCTCTCCTGTGGCTTTGTAGCAGGCATGTTAATTTGGCCTGGGCTCTTAGATGAAGTGTGGTGTCGAGTTTCTCCTAATTGAAGGTGCAAGCCTTCAGCTGTGAACAAGCTGCAAAACTGTTCACACTATGAAGGAAATGAGGGGAACTCTTCACATCTTCAGCTCTCAGTGAAGGGAGCCTGCACAGGAGGGTCTGGCTCAAGGCTGGGAATGGGGCTGGCTGCAGAATCTTTGTAAGTTGTTGGACAGAGTAACTAGAAACTGTGTGTGAATGGAGTCTAAAGAATGATGGAACAAGTCAAGCTTGTGGCTGAGCACAGCCGTCCCTGGCTCTGAATCTGCACACGTGCTGTCATCAAGCTGTAGAACAATGTCCATAAGGATGACATAGGATCTTGGTCCCTCATATTTAAGGAGGAGGGTGGCTTCTCTCCTTCAGACTGCTTTTCACTTTAAGAATGGAGGGCAAGTTCCCCTGCCACAGCCCAGTGGGGATGAGCTGCACAACAGGCTGATCTGTGAACTCAGAGCACATCTGATCCATGCAGCAGTGCTGGCTGCCTGGTCCTGGGCTCCACCTGAGTAACTACAGTGTGCTCGTCAATCAGGGCCGGGCATTCCACCCTGACAGCTCCCCCGGTGCCCTACTGTGCCGAGCCTGCGCTCGCCATCAGAGCCTTACACAAACATGTCCTGCTTTAAAGCAGGGCTACAAGGGGAACAAACAGTACGCTGCCACCAAGGGGCCACACAAATTCAAGAGCTGTTAAGTAGGGGGAAGGAAGAGCTCTTGATGTCTGTCCCTACCAGGCACCTGTGGGAGGGAAACAGCTCATGCTAGGTCGTGTTCCTTTTGATATGAAATAGTCAAATGTGGACATGGTGGATACTTGGAGATGAGTTCTGGGCTGCTTTCACCCCTCTCCAGGCTTTCTGCCAGTGCTCCCGGGTGTTAGGAGCCTGACCCAGCCCCCAGTGATCCCACCTGGGTGTTGCTTTGGTTCACGGGGAGTTCCCTCTCTGAGCATCACTTGATGGGTGTAATCACAGAATTGTAAGGGTTGGAAGAGACCTCCAGAATTCATTGAGTTCAACCCCCCTGCCAAAGCAGTTTCCCTACACCATGTCGCACAGGTAGGCATCTAGGCAGGTCTTCAATATCTCCAGGGAAGGAGGCTCTATAACCCCCCTGGGCAGCCTGTTCCAGTGCTCCATCACCCTCACCATAAAGAAGTTCTTATGTACATTTGTGCAGAACTTCCTATGCTTCAGTTTCTGTCCATTCCCCCTTGTTGGCTCTCCTAAAGTCCAGGGTAGCAATCCTACTCTTTGTTTTCCTTCTTCCAGTCAGGAATCCTGTAATCCTATAAGATGCTCAATGGAGAAGCTGATAAAGTATTTCTGCAGTTGCTGAATTTTCACTAAGTGGGCTTTTTTTGTGTCTGGGAGCATATTTGTGTGCTTAAAGTTAAGCATGTGCTTGAGTGCTTTCTTGGATCAGGACCCAGTGCTTGCAGCTGGGGTGCCCTGGTGCTCTCAAGTAACTTATGCTTAGGACTCTTGGTGGACCGCCGGGCTGTGGGGCTACTCACAGAGCTGTGACTGATGAACGCTGGGTGCTAAGTGTCAGACAGTCTCGCTGTAATGAGCCTGAGATGTTTGGCTGTGCTGTGAGCTTTGTGCTCTGCCAGGGACTAGTTGAGGATTATTCTTGTATGAAGGCTTGACAGAAACATATTATTTTATGGTTGACATCCTTAGCTTTTATAGGTTACTTTCTCTTCTGTTCAAGAGCACGTGCTTTGGTATCTTCTATTCTGATCCCAGCACCTTGTTTTCAAGGCTTCCTGTTACACTGCTGGGAGAAAGTAAGCCTGTGAAGGGAGCAATTGTGATGCTAAAACCAACCCACTGGGGGCTCTTGTGGGTCAGCATTGCACTTACAGATTACTAACAACAGTCAGCTCTGACATGGACTGAGAACATGACAGCACTGAGCACCTGCTGGGGTGAGGACACCGGGTCCCCAGACTGAGCTTCTTCCCCTCACTGGCACTTCTGTGCCTGCCTGGGGCTGAGGCACACTGGGGTGTCCTGAGTCAGGCACAGCTGGTGCTGCTGGGGTTCAGGGGTCACTGCAGGAAAAGCAGATAGCAGTGGCAGAAAACACAACTCTATACCACATCAAAATGGTCAGGTGTTTGTTTTACCATGGATCTGCCAAGCTGTTAACCTCTACTACAGCAAACATGAGATTGCTTCTAGCTCAGTTTGAGTACTGTGAAACTGATAATCACAGAATGTCTTGGGCTGGTAGGGAGGACCTGACAGCCCACTCAGCCCCAAGCCTGCAGTGGGTAGGGCTGCCCCCCACCAGCTTAGGCTGCCCATGGCCCTATCCAGCCTGGCCTTGAGCATCTCCAGGGATGTGGCATTCACAACTACACTAGGCAGCCTGTACCAGGGCCTCACCACTCTCTGAGTAAAGAGTTTCTGTCTGACTTCTCACCTAATTCCTCCCCTCCTTTAGTTTAAAGACACTTCCCCTTGTCTTAGCTCCTTCCTCTTTATAAGCTCCCCTTAAGTAGTGTCCCCTAAACGGATGTGCAAAGTGGAGTGGTGTTGGGCAGGGGATGAAGCTGGTCAGAAACATGCTGAAGTAAGAGTGAAAACTGGTTGGAAAGGGTAGGAATTCAATGCTTTCCATAGCTCCCTGTTTTTGCAACTTTCTGAATTCCTTTTTATTGTGAATTACTTGTTAATTTTTTGTTAAATTCTTGGTTTGACCATAGCTGTGACCAAAGAGAAGAATGCATTTGACAAGTGCAATAAAGCAACTGTTCCATGTTTATGGCAAGTGCTGTGCTAATGCTATTAATTCAGATTGTCTGGATTCTTATAAAACCAAGAAGTGTAGGATTACCTGCCTTGCTGGAACACAGTTGAAATGGATCATACTGCAAAGCAGCACACATCTCCCTACCAAATTTTTGAGGAAAACGTTGTGATAGTAAGGCAATGTGTATCTCCAGCACACAACTGGTTTAGATGCACTTAGTGTCCAGCTATGGATGGAAACACTGAGAGAGAAGTAATACAAGAATGCCATTAGCAGAGTGCAGAGAGGCCAACAATGGCACTGCATGGGGTGGTGGTGCTAACTGTGATAAAGGTGTCTTCCAAAGTACATTTTGTTTCTGTATTGTAAATTAGAAGTAGTCCTTGCTAAAGGGGAGAAATCCCAAAGATGCAGGGAAGCTCTTGCAAAGCCAGGGAGGGCTTCTGCCCCACGGTGCTTGGGTTGAGGTGAGTTCAGTGAGTTTTAGAACTGCAATGAAAAGCTGTTTTGTTGTTGGTGTCTCCTGCCAGGGGAGCAGTCTGCCCTCCCACTTGATCTTGGTGTTCGTGGCCATGTCTCACTGCTGCTGGGCACACATTGAAGTAAATGCTGAGGAGTTGCTGCACACATTCACAATAGCTTATTTAATCAGAGTGCTTCAGATTGAACTTGACCTTGAGGTCAGCAGGTCTCACTGTCCCAGACAGACTTCTGTTATCAAACCCCTGCTTGGAAAATGCTCCTTGCATGAACCTGAAGCTACCAGAAGGGTCAGTTGTACATCTCAACCTGAGGGTATAATTCACCATAGAATCATAGAATGGGTTGAAAAGGAACCACAACGATCATCCAACTCCAACCCCCTTCTATGTGCAGGGTCACTAACCACCAGACCAGGCTGCCCAGAGCTACATCCAGACAAAATTTTCTTCGAAGACTTTAGAGAGGGCAAAGCAGGAACAACACAACAGCATCGTGCTTGTGTGGCCTTCCTCCATGTGTACTTGTTGGAGCACTGTTGGCTGCCCAGTGGAGCCTGGGATGTGCAGGCTGTTGCATGCTGTACACTGTTCTCCAGCTAATGCCAACTACAGCCCCATGTGCTGTGCACTAATCCCTTCCCCCCTCATGCATTATTTCCTAGCGCGGCATTAGTGAAATGCACGCTGATCTGCTGTTACTTCATGGATTTAGAACATAATCTGCGGGCCCTCGATGATGTAAAACAGTAACTATTGGTTTAAGTACGGGCGGCGCCATCCTGCCTGCGTGGTGCTGGGGGTGGGCGGCGTGCCAGCCTGCCTGCTGCCATGTGCTGCGAGTGGAGCGTGCTGCGCGCCGAGCTAAGCCCGGCACAATCAAGCAGGAACGATGACAGACGGGAAGAGGCTGCTTTATGGGCCACTCTGCTTGGCCATAACATCAGCTCCGGAGACAGTACTGTCTGGAGGGCTAAGAGTTTCTTTCCGCACTCCTGCCTTGTGCCTGCAGCTGCCCCTCTTGGGGCAGGCAAGAAGGAAGGGGAGATTGGGAGGTCCTCCAAGTGCCTGTCAGAGCGCCTTATATGAAAGTTCTGAGTTAATGTCTTTATACCTGTTCTCTTGTTTCAAGCCTTGTCAAGTAATGCTGGACTGAATGTGTTTCTCCTTGCTTTGCTTCCCTCCTATTCAAACAGCAGAAATGATGTTTGCCCACATCTGGAACTGCCCCTCTCAGTGGGTTTTCAAAGGGACAAGTTCACACTACTTCTATGGAAGCATCTGCCTATGGAATAAATAATAATACAGCTCCAAGTATTACCCTATGGAAAAGATGGGAGACAAGGGTTGCCTATGAATGCCATTAGTACTAATAAGCATGGCAATAATGCAGCCAAAGATATGGTGAATGTATTCATCCCCCTTTAATGCATGTGATGTGCTGATTCTGTGAGAATGTGTGAAGCTGTGAGCTGTATGAATTTAGATACTGTTCTGCTTGGTGCATTATTTCTCCTTCTGTGTGCAGAGAACAGCCCAACATGTTCTATGGCCCAAGATGTGCTGTGACTTGACTGTTAATATCTTGCTGTGGCAAAGCAATCTGTCACTGGCTCTGGATTCAGGCATTTAAAAAGCAGTTATAAAACAAACATGAAATGGGCATTTATTAGCAAAGCAGGCACTTCTTCATCTGAATTTCAGCTCCTTACCAATGTGAATGTACTTCTCTGCCCCCGCCCACCAAATCATGGCTTACGTGGCTAAATCTTAGTTCTTCCCAAACCCTGTGTCTGGAGCATCTGAGCTGGCTATAGCATGCCTGTGCTGGAGGTGATTTTACTGTGGTCAGCCCAGGTTCCTTGCTATAGCTGCTGCCTTCCCATGGGACGGAAGCAAGGACTGCAGGTGGAGATTTGCAATCCTGGTGCATTTCCAGGACATGGAGATGTCTCTTAACTTTTCCTCTCTATGTGCTGTAGTCTGTAACTGGTTGAGTTAGGAGGTGAGATGAAGAATAAACAAATGAAATTTATTTAGCTACAGATCATTAAATACAGCTTTCTAATTTCTGCCTGAGCTGCCTGTTAGGATGGGTGTGAGCAGTGTTTCCCATGTTGGTTGTCCAGGTGTGCTCTTCCTTTCCCTGCGGGCATTAGCAGGCAATAGATGCTTGTTGTGCTCACAGTGGGTCTCCAGCCTCTGCTATAGAGCCCAGTGCAGTTAGCTTTGAGTGTATGCAATAGATTTGGTGAAGCAGGAGGTGAGATAGTTTAAAGCAACGCATACTGTCTCTTAAGTGTAGAGCTACCTCCCCTTTCCCCCTTATCGGAACTGTGGGCAGCCATGGGGTTCGTGCAGATTGCTCTGATAAAGATGCTTCCCACCAAGCTGCCCTGTGTGCATTATTTCAGCCTGAGAAATATGAGCATTGCTTCTGGCTTACTGGAAAAGGTGGGGAGGTGTACAATTGGGATTTCCATCTGAAAGAAGATGCATGAAATGATGGAATTCCATGGGCAGAAGGATCGTGTCACTCTGAACTTCATATGTTTTCATCAGTATCATAATACTAACATGGTTTGATTCATCCCCTCTGCCATCCTATACCTTATGCACTTGATAACGAGATGTTTGTTCCACCAGCAACTCTGTGTTAACTGGGGGTACGGCATTACTCACAGTAGAAACATGGCTGTTATGTGCAAACTGTGTTCTGCCAAGGTAAGTTTGCGGGGGCTGAAGTGAAACTGTTTCCTAAACTGTGAACATGATCCTGGGTGCTCAGTCTCCTGGAATGCATTCTGGTGCCTCCTCCCACAGGCCCCCCAGCAGCACACTGCCCTGCCTGGGCTCTTCCTGCCTTCGTTTCTCCTGTGAGGCCCAACACAAAGAGTGGCTTGCACCAAAGTGAGGGTGTCCAAGTGTGTTCTCATGAATGCATCACTTGAAGCTGTCCTTACGTCATCTTTTCTTGGTGTGAAGTGACCCTCTAAGGCCACTTAGTGCCACTCCTTGATGCTGACTGGGAACCAGTTGGATTTCATGGCTTGCAAGTCATTAATTGGTGAAAACTGTGGAGCTTTATTTGCTGCTTTTAGGACAACACTGTCCCTGTCTGTGCAGGAGTGTAGAGCTTTGGGAAGGACTGGGCTGATCTGGCACAGCATGGGGATTGTCTGTGAGCTCAGTTGACCAAAGTGAGCTATGGTGGTACTGGTTTTTCATGTCAGGATTTGCCAGGCCTGTCTTAGGTGGCAGTCTTAACATAAGATGAGCTGATCCCCTGGCTGTGGGCCAGGTGAAGCTGGAGATACATGCTTAGACTGAACTGGAAGGAAGCCGACCTGGTGGGTCAGACCCACTTGAACTCATTGCTTCCTTCCCTCCTCACTTTCTCAAAGGCACTTGACCTTTTCCTGTGCTGCATAAGATGCTCATTTGGACTTCAAAGCCTAATAGATACCTGTCTCTGGAATTTCTGGGTTTTCAAAATGTACCAGACAGATCTGAATCCTGGGAAACTATGCTCTGGGTAGGTGAGGGCCTGGGGATGAAGCTTTTGTGGGAGTTTCAATTGCTGAGTTTTCATTGTCATGAACAGATGCGTTCCTTGAGCAGAAGCAGTGGCTCATTTCAGGCTTGAGAGAAGGTATTGCCCTAAGCTAATGCCTTCAACTTGAAGACTCAAACCTTGCCTTCAGTGTTTTGACTCTTAGAAAACATACACAGTGCTGTACAGCTTTCCTTTGATTTCATCGGAATCAGCTGCCTCTGCTCTGGGTCAGTCACAAAGAACCAAAACTAGTATCTGAATAAACAGCTCATTCATTTGAGGACTGTTATTTCCCAGTGCCAGAATCTGGAATGCAACCTGGGCAGCCAGCTAATGAGAACACCAGAGCTGTGAGACTGCGGAGGTGGGGCAGAGAAGAAAACAGAACAAACACTTTTTTGTGGCTTGGGGTGAAGGAGATTCAGCCAAAGGTTAATTGCAGTCTACCCTAAAATGCTGTGAAGTATTGCTGCATGGTGTCATACAGCTGCTTCGTTCCAGTGCAGAGGTGTCTGTTTCAGTGGTGGGTGGCATGAGCCAATAGACTTTTCTTAGTTGCACGGGGGTGTTGTGAGGTCTCTTGCAACTTCCAAAAAGTCTGCTAAAGCTTTGGTACTGCTTAGGATGTCACTGCAGCATGGAAGCAGGCAGTGAGCAAAGTCACCAAGTGAGCAGCCCCTCCATCCCCTTGTTTCTCCTTCACTGGCAGAAATGTGAGAATAATTCAGCACTAGTGTTGTGGTTTAACCTGGCAGCAGCTGAACACCACACAGCACTTTGCTCACTCCCCCTCCCATTCTCATCTGTCAGCGAGATGAGGGAGAGAATAGAGGGGGAAGGAGCAGAGGAAGGGAAGGTAGTAGAACTCATAGGTTAAGACAGAACCTTTACTAAGATGGAAAGGGAAGAGATAAATAACAGTAATGGTAATAATAATTATACATACAAAACAAGCAAAACATAAAGCAATTGCTTGCTGATTGATGCCCAGCCAAGCCACAAGCAGCAGCTGCCTCCTGCCCAACCCCCCTCAGTTTTCAGAGTCACAGAGCTGTAGGGGTTGGAAGAGACCTCAGCAAATCATTTAGTCCATCCCACTGCTGAAGTAGTTTCCCTACAGGTTCCCTAAATAGGTTGCACAGGAAACTAGGCAGATTTTGAGTATCTCTGGAGGAGGTGTTGATGGTTTGCAGGCTGGTTCAGCCCGGTTTTGTGACCAGTGGGGCAGAGGGATCCACAGATCTGCACCTCTGGAAAGGGGAAACAGGACCCCGAAATAATTAAAAACAGCAGCAATGATTTGAGGAGAAACAAATTAATTTGCTCAACAAGATATCAGAATGCAAGATAACACACTATAATATGGTATAATTAGAATTGGAGCTAATAAATGAAATATAATGACAAAGAGTGTCCAAAAAAGCTGACAGCCTTACACTAATGGCATGTGGCTGGGGTGAGCAGCAGAGAGCCTGATGATCCCAAAGAGGGACATCGGGTGACCTACTGAGGCCTTACATGTGCTCCCCCTGAGCAAGAATGATAACAAAACAGCCAACACTCTTCTGGGGAATGGAGTTGTTCTTCTCTTCCATACAGGTGCCTGAAACTGGAACATTAACTCTTTAAGTCCCAGTGCACTGCATGATGTGGAATACCAATAACCAAAAATCATAAAAATAACAGGAGACTCCATGATCTCTTTGACCAGCTGTTACAGTTAGAAAGAATATCACGGAGAAGTGGAAAGAAACAGAGAAGGAATGCTCACCCACATTTGGAGATTCAGGCTCACGATGGAAGACTCTACAAAGGAGGGATCTTCAGAAAGCAATCCTCCCCAGTGGCAGTCAGCCCTTAAATGGGGGCTCCATCCCTTCCAGTCACTCAGGTGAATGAATGGCTTTCATTTCTGCAACTTGGCTTGATTTACCATTTCCTTTAGTAGCTTCTGCAACAAATTGTGTAGATCTCCATAGAGCAGCCTTCCACCTCCAGTGCTTTCCCACAATGCAAGAGGACTAATCAGTGAACAGGGCATGTTTCTTCTCATTCTCTAGCAGTTTATTTTATAGAGGAGCCTCTTCAGCACTCATCACCTCCTCATCAATTCTGTCTGGGATTCCCTATTCAAGCCTGTTGTGTCATCAGTGCAACCCACTTACTTCACATAGCACCAGCAGCAGACCCATTGGAGGTTGTGATCTGCTGTTCCTATGACTTCTGTCCATGTGTGGCCCCATCTGCTATGCGGTTTTTATACTGCTCATCCCTCAATAAAATTTTCCTCTGAATTAGGGCTGTTGTGACATCTGGGAAGTCCCCTGCTGCTTTGTGGGTCTCTCATGACCCACATCAGCTCACTGTTGTATGTGGGATTTATGGCCATTGCCTGCTTTTTCTAGCTAGTTGAAGACTTTCTGTAATTGGATTTTGCTGATTAAGCAGTGCCTGGCCTGGATGCAGGAGAGGGAAGGTTTGATATGTGTGTAAATCAGATTGCAGGTGAAAACTGCTTTCTGCCATGTGGTTTGTTGTGGCTGCTTCCAAGAGCCATGGTGGGAGCTGCCTGCCTGGGGACAGCTGAGCCCCTCAGCCTGCTGCAGCTGCAGCGCCTGGTGCTGTGGGCAGGGATGCCTCCCTCTCCCTGCAATGGGGAGCAATAGTAGGATTTCTTAAACATTTTGAGTGTTTTTGTCTAGTCAAGATAGCATTACCAGTTTTAGTTCCAGCTATCACCTGTTTCTGATAAAGTGTCATAGACTACCATATTGAATATCGCAACCTTTAGCTCTGCTATTGGAAGTGTTTTGCAGCACAGGATCAGTATTTTGCTAGTTTTGTAACTGGCAGGAGATGTTTCTTTGAAGAGGAGTCCTGCCATGAAATAATGTGCTCTTAGTGCCTCTTTCAGCAGTTGAAACTCTGCCTTGAGCAAAGCAGTACAAATGTTCCCTAGCAGAACTCCAGTTTGATAATGGTGCAGCACAGCCGGCTCATTTCTCTGGTGTTGCCTGCTCTTTCCTGTTGATACTGGGTGCTTATACAGGAACCACCTGGCCTACCTCTGTACTACTGACTTCTGCTCTAGCACGCACTTGTTAAATTAACATTGGTGCTTGACAGCCCATTTTCATGCCCAGCTCAGGTAAGACAGCTCTTTGCTCTGTGATCCTTATGCTGGGCGACAGGATGCTCTGGGACAGCCTGGGGGGTTAGAGCTGCATCGCTTTCCATCTCCATCACACACAGCCGCCTGCAGTGCCTGCTGGTTCCACCCGAGTCTGAGCGGCCAAGTGCAGATTTGCCTTCTGGCCTCACAAAGGAGCTGAGGCTGTCTTGGTGGCATGAGTGGTCACTGAACCTGCATTAGGGCTTTGGAGGAGGGTGGGTTGTCACATCAGTTCGGTGGTTCTACCAGCAGCGTGTTAGCTGGGTTGAATCTCATCGCTCAGTGGCCAGAGGTGTGCCTTGAAGTGAGTTGTAGTGGTTTTGTGCAACACAACTTGCTCTGTTTTCTCAAACTGAACCATCAGGTGCCATCACGGGTGACCTGGATCTTAGCAGGGAGAAATCTGAAGGGTTGCGTAAGGTGTGAGCTCCAAAGTGGCTGCAGATTTCTACAGATATTTCATGGGAAACAAATCTTTACTTGTCCTAATACTGTTAAATTCACTTCCTTCAAACCTGCTTTCAGCAGCTTGGCTAACTGGCTACTGGAAGTAATTGGACACACCTAACAATAATTGCAGTGGAATTTTGCTATGAACTGCAATGTTCTCTTCATGTCACCTATCTCCTCTGTTAGATAACTCTCTTAACAGCAGTTGGGTAACAGCTCCTCCCCTTCAAGTCACCTTCCCCTGTTAAACTGTTCTCTAAAGCTCCCATACAGTAATGTTTGTGGGGTTTATAATCTCTCACATGTAACACTGGGATGCTGCTCAGGACATGCTCAGAGCTCCCACTGGGGCTTCAGATATGGGCTTCAGAACCTCTGCTTCTCTTCTGGGGGAGGCCAGGGGGATAGTGGAAGACCTGCCTGGTTTGACTGCAGTCTTCTCTCTACAGAGACCATGATGTCTAGCTCACACTTCTGCTCTTCCTATTGTGTCCAGAGCCGCAGTGTTTCTGGGCAAAAGCAGTACTTTGCAATTCCAGTTGCAGCTCTTGCCCTGGTATGCCCACAGCATGGAAGGCACTGCTAATAGGGTTCTGTTCTCTCGTCCTTAGGGATTAGAAATTAGGGATCTCTGAATACTGACTTTTTGTTTTGAGAGGTCTCAATTCTGTACTCTTTTCCAGGCTTCTGTGAGGCCATGATGATGTGTCAGAGTCCCTGAGTATCAGTGGAGCCTAGAAGGCCCAGCAGAGCTTCGGATGAGAGCTGCTGCCATCTCCCAGGTAGGACAGGGAGTGCCTGGCCTGTGTGGTGCGTGTCTGGCAGCTTGTCCCAAGCTGTAAAGGGATGTGCCTGTGCTTTGGGGTCCTTCTAGTTTGCAAGAGACCTAACAGGAGAGTGCCAGTCTGTTCCCTGATTGTTTTATAAAGGCAATCAAGATCAATGCACAGGGCTGCATGCTAAGCAGTGTCGAAAAAGAATCTTTGCACTACTTCCCTCTTGAAGCCTGTGGTGAAACCTCAACTTCTGGGTATGGGTTTTAAATTTTTTGTTTCTTTAGTTATTTTAATGACTCTTAGGGAAGTGGTTCTTGTCTGGAGCTCTCCTTCTACAGTCCGTTTCCCTTATGCTTGTGTCTAATAAACGTTCTTGTCAGTTTGAGTGCCATCCTGGAAAGCAGGTGTAGAGCTGCTATAAGTAGCAAGGACCCCAAATGCTTGCAGGGAGTTCCTCACAAACCCTAAATGACAGTTTTGCTTCCTGTGCCACGACCTCAGAGCTCTGACCTGCAACTGCAGCATATTTTCTGTGACTAACAGCTGTAATTCCCTAATTATCATGCTCCATTCTCCTGCTGTGCTGTAGATTTTGTTACCAAGGAAGCAAGTGAAGTTTCCTCATTCCTGTCCTTGCTCTGCACACTTCCAACTGTTTAAAATCTGCCATTTGATTCAGCCCGTAAAGACAAATGACTATCTCTTGTTTCAGGTGCTCACAGTCTCCAGAACATATGTATCCATGCACTGGGAAGGAGGAGGGCAAAGCAAACCTTCTGGCCTTTCTTTTAGTGAAGGCCGATGCTTTGCAGTGCTGTTCTCAGGTTTGAATGCCTTTACAAGCAGTGGTGCATTGGTGCAAGGTGCTGGATTAAACATAGCCTTGCACTTAGCTTGCTCAGTGGTCACTGCTTCATTGGACTGACTAGCAGAGCTTCTGCAGATGCTGGGAAAGAAAGATGCGTGTAAAGCTCTGAAAGCTGGCTCTGTGTGTGGGGGGTAACGGGGATGCATGTCACTGCCTGACACGATAATGGGGTCAACGGGTCACCTTCATTTTGTCCTCTGAGTTGGAGGCTGAGGACCAATGGTTGTTTTGCCAGATGGAAATGAGAATACACCTATGCTATAATAAAAGTGCTGTTTCCTCTCTGGAGGCGTGAGAAGCCTTGCAGAGGGATCTCAATTAGAGCAGCGGACAATCAGCAGTGGCATAAAACTCAACAAAGGTGAGTGCTGGGTGCTGCACCTGGGGTGGGGCATAGGACATAGACATAGGACAGATGGGAGACAAGTGAATGTTGAGCAGCTCAGCAGGAAGGAACCTGGAGTGAGGGGGTGTTAGTAGCAGCAGTCTCAGCATGAGCTGGAAATGTGCCCTGGCTGCCAAGAGAGAAAGCTGCTTTTTGGGGTGCACTGAATACAGTGTAGCTGTCTGGTCAAAAAGTTGATTAGTTCTCCTGTTGTGTTTAGTGTTTGTGTGGCCTTACCTTGACTACTGTGTTCATTTCTGGTCTCAACAGTATAGAAAATATATTAAGATCCTTGAAGACATCCCAGTGCATGTCCTGGGGGGAGAGGCTGAGCACATGTGGACTGTCTGTGTTGGAGGACACTGAGAGGCGACCTCACTGCTCCCTACAACTTTGCATTGAGGAGGAACAGAGGGAATGCCAGACTGTACTTTTGGGGACCGTGGGCTGGATGCACAGGAGCAGCACAAAGCTGCTCTGAGGAGGCTCAAACCAGGCATAAACATTTCCTTACCATGAGGGTGGTCAAATGCCCTCACTGTGCTTTAATTTTTGGTTAGCAGTTGGACCAGAAGACCTTCTGAAGGTCTCTTCCAATGCAACTAATCTCTATTCTAAATAATAGAAACTTCTGAGTATTCCTTAGACTTCACTGATGCCCATACTTCACCTGGAAGGATGCTTGCAGGCTGGCTTCTGATCCAGCCCAACATGTCCATGCCCAAGACATGAGTACAGCTTGTTTTTGCCCTTGGTAGGTGTGGTGATGAACAGGAAACCTTTCCAAGGGTGTGGCCTCCAGCAAATGGTGTTTTGCATCTTGCTCCAGAAATACTGCCTGAGTTGTGACAGAAATGTCACAAAAATGTCACAGGTAAAAGCTACTGTTTTAAGTGGATTTGCTGCTTGACTTCAGTCATTATACACAGATGGAGGAAATCGTTGCTTTCTCTGGTTTTTGGCTGTTGTATTTTCAGTAACTGAGCCTTGAAAATGTGCTACTTTGGGGGTGAGGGGACTACTTACTGTCCTCAAAAAGACCCTGCCAGATGAAATGTAGCGGTGCAAAGAACTGTTTAGACAACAAATAGCATTGAACCAAGATATGGTCTTTAAGGTCTTTTCCAACTTGTGCAATTCTATGAGTCTACGATGATGGTTTTACCTTTGGTCCTCCCTAGGGGCTTTGTACATGAGCTGGGGACCTGGATAGCAGAGCTCAAGCGCACACTCTGGAGGTGCACACACCATGCAGTGCTAGTAGAAGGAGCTTACAACCTCAAGCGATGGTTGTGACAGCTTAGCAGGTGTTGGGATTTCATGGCACCATGGTTAAGATGTGCTGGAAGATGCTGTGATAATTATTAAGGTGTCAAATATGTGCTGGATGCAATGTCAGAGCAAAGTTGCAGGTTTTGATGTGATTTCTCTGTTTTAAAAGGGGGTTGACTGCTTTTGTAGATGAAATTTGGTTTTGCTTTGGTGCTGTGTATGTCCTGTTTGTGGGGTTTGTGTGTAGCCACTGCAGGGCTGTGTGATGCATTAACTTCTTTCCTTCATACCTCCCTGTTCTGTCTTCCTCTGGTCCTGTGCTCTCTGTCTCACTGCCACTGTCCCCTCGGCAGCCCTCTCCCCTGAGCACATGTGGAAGAGGCTGAGGCACAAGGCTGCTGGCTCCTATGGCTGCCTGGGTGTGCTGCTTGTCCTCCAGCAGTGGGAATGGTGTTTACTGTCCCCCAGCAGCTGGCTCTTTGGCGCTGGCATCCGCACGCTCTAGGCGTGCTCTAACAGATTTCATCCAGCTCGCTCCTGACTGGTGCAGTACATCGTCATATCCTCGCTGCAGCTGTCTGGGGATGAAGAAGCCCCTGTTGGGGTGCCAGCCAGTCTGACTGCTTTGCAACAGGAGACTGCCAGGATCCCTGGTGGCTTTGCGGAAGACTGGACTTTTGTCGCGTGTCCCAACCCCCCACCACTGTACCGCACAGCAGCATGGAGCTGAGAGTCCTCAGTGGATTGGGTAAGGCCCTACCTTGCAAATGCCTCATCCAGGCACATGAGCACTTGTTTTTGCACAGCGTGACCCACGCTGTCAGCCATAATCCTGAAACCTAAGGTGCTAGAAGGAAAAATTGCATTTGTACAACTTGCCAGTGTTGTGCTGAAACTGGCACAAACTGCAGGAGCGTTCATAGTACCTGTCAAGAGTTTGGTGAGCAGGAGCTCAGCAGTAGAGGATGCTGGGTTGGGGTTGTCTTGTCCAGAGAGCAGCATGATGGCAGCATGTCTGCCAAAGCCAGAAGAAAAAAGCCTGTCACTGTCCTGCCAGGGTGTAGACTGCCACTGCTTCCTGGTAATTTACTTATGTCAGAGAAATAATACTTTTTAAGAATAGCAAGCAGAATGTACTCATGTTCTGTAAAAAGTTTTATAATAGCAATGTTCATCTGTCAGCTAGCAGGGTGAGCAGTCTGAACACTTCTCAGCCAAGATCTATTGACCCTCTGGTTCCTACAACACAGCAGCAGTTGGTGAAAACACAAAGGCACATCTTTAGGAAACACTTTTGTCAGGAGAGTCATGGACTCCACTGCTGGTGCAGAATAAAGACCTTTATTGCAGGTGCTCACCTTTTATACCCACACAGTAACTCCTTGGTCACACGTGACCAAGCGCCTTGTGAGTATTTAAGTCTGGCACAAATAGCTACCAAGCTTGTTTTTATTTATTTGCAATGTCTTTTGTTCATAATCACCCCTTTCTTTATTAGTTTGAACAACAAGCACTTGGTTGATCGCCTTATTAATATAAAGAATATACATCAACAAACATACAAAAACAAAAAAAACCACAATAATCCACATCACCTTTCCTTTTTATACAGCCAGACATGAGAAATCTTCCTACAATGCCAATCTACTGCACATGAGCAAATGTTCACCTTGAATATCTGCTTCTGAATATCTGCATGCCATCATCTTTTCTCTTAGAATTTTCTGGAGCATTGAGCAACTGCTACAACAGCTAAAAGGTTCAGAAAAAGTATCTTTACTTTATAGCTCATTGCATATTTTGTTGATTGCTTGCTTTGTTTATTATGTTTATATTGTTTATCTTTTACTTGTTTCATTCTGTTTATTATTTTGTTATTTACATTGTTTATGTTTCCGGTGTGTATATTGTTTACACGGTAAGCAAAGTAAACAATGAACAATACAAAATAAACCATAAAAAAACCATAAACATAAATGATATACATAAATGATCAACATAGACAATAAACACAAACAATAAACAAAATAGACAAACAATAAACAACAAAAACATGAACAAATATAAAAATGAAACAAAATTAAGCAATAAACAAAAATAAACAGTTAACTATTAAATAAGTGCATAGACTCACTTTTACATCGCTTATTTTTTCTTTGTTTACTTTGCTTACCTTTATGTGCACTTTTTTCTTTGTTTACATTTACCTCTTTTTTCTTTTTTACTTTGCTTTCTTTCTTTATTGTTTTTTTCTGGGTTTTTTTTTTTTTTTTTTTTTTTTTTTGGTTTCTGTGTTGTTTTATTATTTTAGTATATTTACATGTAGGCCACATTTACTTCTGCGTAATGAAGATAAGATGTAAAGAATAGAGTAACACGGGTGGAGCCAAGTCCGCTCTCTAAAGCACTGCTTTGCAGCATAGTCATCACCATTAGCTGTGTATTTTCCCCAGTGACAAACATGAGTGCTCATCAAAACTTTCACCAGCAGAGGTGACCCACTGCCTCACTGTGCTCACATCCACTGGTTGGTGTCCACAAATGTTCAGCAAGCACTGATGAATCTCAGTGGTGCTGTTTTTTTTCTGTATAGAGGAATTCAATGACACACCTTTGTTTTCTCTACACTTCAGTGTCATACTGCCCTTCTGCTGCTCTCTGTCACACTGCAACAACACGTAACAGAATACTGTCAGGAAGGTTCAACTCTACTGCCATACCACCACCACCCACCTCTTAGGTTGTGGGCTAACAATAAAACAAGAGGCACTACTTTCGAAGCAGCCCACATATGTACATAAAAACAAACACACATATTCTGACCCCTACAAAGACATTTACCATAACCAGATGACCTCCAAAAAACCTTCTGCCACCCATGAGTAAGCGAGGCAACTGGAAAACCCCACAGGGAAAATGCACAAAGATCTCTCCAAAAGTGCATGCAAACAGGGTAGAGCATGTTCTTGCACATGCTGTAAGTGTGCGCACACCACACCTATGCCCGTTAGTCTCTCTCTTGGAAGTGAAAGTATAGGATAAATTCATCTGCAACATATGTCTCCCCATAAGAGAAGAAGGCGTTGAGTATTTAGAAGAAAATTCTGTAACTGTAAGAGGATCTTGTACTGTACGTGATATTAACAGATTGTTATTTTATTTTTTAATTTTTTTTTTACTAGACCCCTACTATAGAGACCTCTCTGTTATCTGCAGAAGACTTTGTCTAACCGGGTATTTTATGCATCAAGTCTTACATTCCTCTTACTTTTGCTAACGGTCTTTTCCAAACAAAGACTCTTCTTTCAGGAGAATTAAGGCTCAAATCTTTGTATCTGTTCCAAGGGCGGAGTGTGTCTGCCTTATTTACTTTGCTAGGGCCGCTGGCATTCACAGGACGTCAACAGCTGGATCTGAGCACTTCCTTTAATTGAACAGGTTTACAGTCTTTCTGTGCTGAAGCAATTCTCCACATCACACAAGGCTGCATACCGGAATAAAATGAAAATTTAAGAGCGCTGGCTAACAAGACCTATAAGCTCATTGTTTAAACAAGAGGCCGATTGTCTGGGCACTTGAGTGCTCTGCTCCTCGAACATTAAACCCACAAGAGGGACAACAGCCTAATCCACAGCTTGCTGCCAGGTGGTATGGAAATTAATCTTCCACTTACCCGGGCTATTAGTTGCGGTATTTATAAAGGTTTGCAAGTAAATGAGGCAAACGACTGAAATTTTCTCCCTGTCATGGAGGGTTGTGGCAATGTGGTGATATGAAATATCAGCCTTCAGGGATGTGCCCCGTGGGGAGGGAAGTGTGAACGGAGTGCAATGAATGCCTGAGGAGCAGGAAAACGAGCAGCTCTTACCTGGTAAACCATGGCTGGTCCCGGCCCAATGCCAGCTTGCTACCCAGGCAAAGAGGAATCCAACACAGCATCACCTTTGCTCTTCTATGAACTGCTTCTGTGGCATTTAATTCAAACCTGCATTATCAGAACTGATGAGGAGAAGAAATCCAGGAGTTTCTGTCATATAGTTGCTCAATTACAGCTGTAAAAGTAAAGGGAAATACTCAGAGGAAAGCAGGTAATCAAAGTAGGGACAGAGATGAGACTTCAAAAAACAGAACCCAGCCCACTTGAGCATCTGAAATAGTAAAATACCAAATTTTATCCTCCTCTTGAGCATCCTTTGCTCTTTGAGGCATCTTACATCTGCAGTTTCCTGGGTTAAAAGACACAAGTCTCCCCAGTGCCTCCACTTCTCCATTGTGTAGATCCAGGTATCCATGTGCCCTTCGATGATAACTAGGGAGAAAACCAGCTAAAGATACAATAAACCTTCCTTACAGAAGGAGAGCATAACTTTACAACTTGTTCCTTCCAACTTCCCAGCTACATGGAACTCTTGTTTTTCAGTGCTTTAATTGGATGAAAGGTCCACATTCTGTAAGATAAAGAAGGAACCAAACAGGTCAGAAAGGCTTTAATGAGATTATTTTTTTTTTAAAGATCCCACAAGTAGCAGCAGGGCTTGGGCTTAGAGGAAATTGAATCAGAATTATTTTGGTTCCCTGTTTGGCTTGCCTTGTAAGACATACAGCCAATAGCTCCATAGCTTCAGTCAAACTCCTTACTATAAATAACAATTTACCACTGAAAAGAAATGTAATGGGTCAGAGCTGTTCTCAGAGATCCAAATATCACACATACACACAAGGCTTTCAAGTGAGTTGGACACAGACTGAAGAGTGAATTTCCCAAAATGGGAAACAATGGGAACCACTGAACAAATAAGGTGTTTAATTCATTCTGGCCCTGTGTTTTCCCTCCTGTAAACACTGCCCCTGAGTGAGTCACTGGACAGCCACACACCCAGACCCTGACTTCAGCCCAAACCTACAGGCAGCACAAAGAGCAGGACCATGCCCTGCTACCAACCTTTGTCATTGCACTTGTCCTTCACTAATTCAGTCTTGAATCGTGACAAGAAAACCAGTTCTTAGGATAAGTCGGAGTCCCGGTGCAAGGAGCTGCAAGGTTGGCAATGAATCCAGCCCACAGATCTGACTCCAAGTCACAGCCATGACAGCTTTTAGTTCTGCCATGACATCTCAGCTCCAACTTTCCAACTCAGGCACCATCCATTATGAATTCTTTGACCCTGTTTCCTGGCTCCATTCAGTAACACAGCCGTACCTCTGAACAGCAATGACAATAGTGAAGTAGTCTCCTTCATCCAAATTAGATGAAGGATCCAAGACCTGAATCAGCATCCAGGGCTTTCTGAGCTGGAGCCTCCATGTCAAGTGCAAACCACTGCCTTACAACTATGAAAATGTTTAATCAGTTTAGGAAGACTTAACTGTGACTTAAGGAGGAGTGGGTTCCTGCAATCCTCCGTATCAACAGCCAATTACAAACAAAACTACAATCAACAGGATCCCCATAAACAAGCTTAAATGATTTCCTTTCCCCAGTCCTATTCCCTATCTCAGTGCTAGACTTATTCACAATCATCACAGGTATTTCCAGCCAACACTGGACAGGAAAACATTCCTTTGCAGCAGCTGGCCTTTAGCTTGTTGCTGCAAATGTCAGGAGGTCAGCTAGTTATAGAGGCTCACTGACACCAATTTTCTGCAGCAACTTTGTTGCCTGTCTTCGCTACTCATCTTAAAATAAGAGGTATAGTCAATGCAAGCAGCAACTAAAAGCTATCCTTACACTGCCTCTGAACTGCTCCAAGGCAGCAGACTCACGCCTGGCTGAGCCAGACAACCACCCTAACAGAGCCCAGGCCAGAGAATAGACAGCCAGTTGTCCCCAGCCTGGTCTGAAGCAGCAAGGAGGCACTTAGCGATTCCAGCAGCAGCAATCATTTTGGAAGGACTGGCTTTATCGTGTGTCCCTGTTATTTAGATTCAGATTAAGATCTCCAGTTCCAAACCTACCTTTGTCTCCAAACAGTGACCAACAAACAGGCTAAAATGAACAGGTATCAACAATTGTCTATTTCTCAAATCAGACCTAATTAGGGCCTGAAGCATAGTCTTACCCTTAGAAAAACAATACCAAATATCAACAGTTAGAGCTTTACAAGGTGAAGGTCTTACTTTACAACAGTATCAGCATGTAGAAGAATTAGTGTCACCAAATACAGAATACATCTACTTTTGGACAAAAGTGAAAGGTGAATTCTTACTTTGAACTCTAATGTAAGGCAAACTTAAACAGTTCCAGCCTCAGATCGTTTCTAGGAGAGAAGGAACAGCATTTGGTAAAGTCAGCACTTCCAGAAAGCATAAAGACAATTCCCTCTCTGCAACTGGATGACTTCTGATGGACTCTGCTGAATACAGCACAGGTTATGGCTGGGAAACCAATAGGCATGAATTACCAATAACAACTCGCAGGCTCCAAATCAGATGGGGGAGGAAGGTTGAAGGCAGCAGGGACATCTGCCACCTTTGACTCACCACTGAGACTGGAGCGAGTGGCAGCATTGGTTCTGGCATGAGGCGAGGGGTTAGAAATTTAGTTTTGCTATAAAAGAACATATTTCTTTCCCTGATACTTGATCTTGCAGGAAGCTGCTTGGGATTAGTAAAGCTGAATTCCTGCCTTGGCTGAGCTCTTGGGACATGCTGTGACAAATGCGAGTAGGTCTATGGCTATGTGCGAGGACTGCTAAAGAGCAGAGTGGGAGAGCCTGCACTATTTATGAGCTGTTTTTTTCTGAAGAGAAGCATGAGGGCTGAAGGCAGTCCTGCTCACCTTTAATTTTTCACTGTGAACTGTGATCAGTCTACCAGTATTTGAATCCGATTGGTTTTGGAGTCAAAGGGCCCATTTTGCCAAAATAATATGGTCTCAAGCAGAAAGGACTACCCAACACAATCTATTTTTTTCCATTACTTGGAGAAGCTGTAGTGATAAAGATGATAAAGTACCACATTGACAGGGTTAAATATATAAAACAGGAAGGTGGAAGAGGCCAGAGACAAACATACATCAGAGAATAATGAATTACATTTAGCAACAATTAATAAATGAATTACTTTTGGATACCTACCTTTAAGACACACACCCCCTGTCATGTCAGCCAGCAAGGAGTTTAAGGGTGTTCTTTTGAAGACTGACCTTTCATTTTTTCCACCTCTGATTGCTTGAGATAGGATGACAACTTCTTTGAAACAGCGGCCTGTGACAATATTACCACACAAAGGTGTACCAGCACTTCCCTCCCTTATGCAGCCACAGCTTACCATAGATTCTAGCATCACTGCAAGCAGTTTGCACCTGGAAATGCTTGTTGCTCAGCATAAGAAAACCATTCTGTTTGATACTAAACTTTGCTTGAAAACATGTTCTATAAGCACGTTTATATCTAAAATATATTATTAGAAACCCCAGATTTTATACTGGCATTTATTATCCAGTAAAAGCAAGTCACCTATGCTACTTTATTTCTCTTGAATTATTTGCCATGGTTTTGTACAGAAAACTGGCTTTCTAGAAGCACTTAAAAATATTTATACAGCATCACCATAGTCCTGGTCAGAGTCAAGTGCTACTCTGGAGGTAGATGGAAATTAGGGCAGAAGTAGGTGAAATGGTTTATAGGAGGAAAAAAAAAAATAAAAAAAATCACACCACTCATAGTCTTTACACATTCATTCACTATTAAATAAAACCTAGCAGAGGACTATTTCCCTTATAGACAGAGCATTTTCTCTCTGCAGTTAAAACACAACCCCACGACTGGTGCAGACACCACAAGCTAGGAGAAATGGAGCCAAATTCTGCCCTTTTGGAAATCCCCTTCTATGAGCATGACATTTTTGTGGCCATCTGTTCAACACAAAACCTGCTAGGTTCTCTGTCCCAGCTCCCTGAAAGACCCAGCCTGGCAGCAGCGTTCCCTTTATACCCTGCAGTGGTTCTACTACAATGTTTATTTATTTATGTATTTTAAGTTCTCGGTCTCCTTTGCTCAGCCCACACTTTCACATTGTCGCTTCCAGACACTGTCTTCTAAAATACAATTCCAGTCTTGCATGTTTGAAATCTTGTTTGTACACACTTGATGCTCATGTGATGAAGTGTCAGCAAGAACTCTTTCCAGAGAACCAGGAAACCAGTTTCCCTTCCCTCAAGATTCAATTCCCATGAAGTGAATTTTAGGAATAAAATGCTGCCTGAGAGGGAGCTGTCCTATAGAGAGGAAAGAAAACCAAACAGGAAAACCTTTGAGGAAATGGTCACCATTAAAAAAACAACAATCCAACAACCAAGAGGTGGCACACAAACCTGCACCTATCCAGAGATGTGGGGTCCATTCATCTGTCATTAATCCATTTCTGGAGCCTGTGATGCATCATCCAACCTACTTGAAATACTTGTTTCAGGAATAGACTATTTTTTATTTCTGTCTACAGACTACCAAGTATCCCTGATGTAGGTATCTTTTGAATTGTTTAGGAGACTTCCCTTCTTTTCCACCATTCACACACCTAAATGGGAAGAGTTTTTTTAGCACCACTACAAGCAAATATCCAATTAAAAGATAACAAAAGTTGACTATCCTTGAATACTACAGCATGCATATATGTGCATTACAGATTCTATTGTTCTTCTAACTAGAAATAGGAAGCTCTTTGTGCCTAATATCTGGTACTTCATTTCTAAATTTGTCATCTTCAGGGGGATAGCCAGGATAGAAATGGGAGTCCTGGATTTCTCATACCCTACCTGTTTGAGTTCACCAGAAATTTAGCAGAGCCAGTTTAGTCCTTTAGGAAGGAGGGGGGCAAAAAGCACAAGCAAAATGTTTTACCCAGTAACACGCACAATGTATTTTCATGGGGATGTTACAAAGTCAGCTTCTAAATGGAAATGTTTTGTCTTAAAGCCCAGGATAGCTATAAAAGTTTCTTTGGAGTATCTGATTATAGCTGCTTTGGATTGTTTAAGATATACTTAGCTAGGTAAGAATTGTATTATTATTTGAGGTGTCCTGAAAATTAATGAGAGAAGCAAATAAGTGAAACACAATATCTTAAGGCTTGAGATTTCTCCTTTCAGTCATTCTCCATTGCATAATATTCTTTATGTCCTTCATCAGTCTTGTACTTGGTTACAGATGGAAAATATTAGCTCTGGTTTACAAAACATGGCCTCGTTTCCTGTAACACAGCACAGGTTGGACAAATCTGTCATTTGAGCAGTGTGTCTATTCTGTGGCCAATTCTGTAATCTACAAGCAACGTGATCCTAAACAAGGAATCTCATGTTAGCAGCCAAGATTGGAAAATCCCTGTTTAGTGTGATTGCTGCCAAAACCATCTCACTTGCTAAGGACAAACTAATTTTCAGTCTGGAGATTGGGAGCTGTTGCTCTTCTTTTTTACATTCTTTATTACTACATTTAAATAAAACATGCCTCACTAGATATTAATACGCTACCTGAAATGGGGACTTGGGAAAAACATTACTCTGAAGGACACTAAAGTTTAGCAGAGAAACTGTAAGTTGAATGAAAACCAAGGGAAGACAAAATGGAATGAATATTTTTGAGAAGTTTGGTATCAAGCTGGAGAAAACTTGTTAGCAGAAATTGTCAACAATAGGTACATGGCAAAGGGTCTAAATATTTTTGTTCAGGACCTTGAGACACAAAACCAAACTAGTCCAGTAAAATAAGCTGAAGAATACTGTAAACACAAAGAAACTGGGAACTACTGTATGGAAGGAACCAGTTGAATTAAAGAAAAAAATATGCAAAAGAGAATGACCTTTTCATAATATAAAATGCAATATTGTAAGCGTGAGATTAATTGCAAGAATTGACTTTACAATTTGATACCTCATTTAAAGCTGTAAAAATGGGATTGTTATTGTGGACCTGAGGTGATCCTGCAATACCTTTCAGCATCAATGTGATGCACTTAGGACAACAATGAATGCAGTCCAGCAGAGTATCACTAAAGACATCCTCGAACAGAAACAAAGAGGTGTTCATGCTGCTATGCAAGCATCATTGATACTCCTGAGCCACACCTAGCCTCAGATGGTCTCACATGCACATTTTCCAGGGTTTAAATTCTTTTTGTTTGTTGTACAGTTTCCTATATGAAGAACTGCTAATTTTAATGAAGTCGTTGAAAAGCCTTGCAGGTTTGCATTTTTAAGTTGAAAATCACCGATGTTGATTTTCCTTTTCACCCCTTGTAGGAATTTCAGCACATTGCAGTATCTCACAGCTGGCCTGCTGAGCTCACGGCTTGCAATATGGCACTAGGGAACAAGTATTCAAATAAGAGGACAACGTTCTTCTGTAAGAGTAAGCAAAGTCATGAACGGTCTGTCTGAGAGGAATATGAGCAAAAGCTTCAGCTCTCTAAAATGAAGCTCAGGTAGTTTAGGGTAATGCCTGTCCTATGTATACATACAGGTCTGTATAGGACAGGGACCCCAATTTGCCACGTTACTAATGTGGCATCCTCTGAGCAGAGCAACTGCTACACTGCCCATCCAGCAGGTCTGTACCTTGCCACACACACACCTTCAAACAGTCACTTGTCTCCTGCTCAATTTGATTGACACATAGAAAATGTGTGTTTTCTATCCTCAAAACTGCTCCAATGCACGACGCTTTTGTCTCTGACAGCACAGCACAGCTAAGCACAATACAGAATCCCTCTCAACAGAAACACACAAGGTGCCAAACTCCACCACAGGACTGCCCAGCACCTCTCTGCCCCCAGCACAGCACAGCCAGGTACATGCTGTCTGCTGCAGACACAGCTGCAAACACAGCCCTTGGAGCCAGCCTGTGAAGAGAGGAATGGGTGCTGCAGGGAAGCTTCCTTGGCCTCCTAACGAGCTTCTCTCATTCCCTGGATCTTCACTACCAGAGAGTGCAGGAGCTAATAATATCCCTTTGCTTCTGTTATGAAGCATTTCCTCCTCTTTACATTAACTTTCTTTAACTGGTTGCATTACCAGCTGCTCCTCTGCTGCATGACTGAGTCAAGAGGAGACATAAATCAATTTCTGCTGTTCACCAAACAATGAATTCAGTGCTTTCTCCCCTTCTGAGGGATGACAACTTTAAAATGTGAAATCAAAGCATACAGTAATTAATAAATACCTAAAAGATCTTCTTTTTCTTTTTTTCCAGATTTCCTGGAGAAGACATGTCCTTCCCTGAAAAGACTCACAGTCACCAACAGGCACAAAAGGATGGAAGAATCCCCCATGGACTCAACACAGCTGCTTCCCAGCACTGCCACAGTGGCAGAGCCGCACTGGCTGGGCAGCTGAGCTTGAGTAGCACAGGGACTCAGTATGCCAGGCCCACAAACCCTCCCCATGTCTCACTGAACGAGATGGGGAAGAATGCTTTTCCTCCCACCTCCAGCACACAGCTCTGCAATGCTCTCCTGGGATGGAAGGCATTAAAATACAGGTGTAGAAAGTTTCTTGCCCACCACACATCACACTCATCCTAGACACTCACCCTTTTTTTCCTTCTATCATTATTCCTTCTCTATTTTTTACTTTTGGTCTGGCTTTTTTCTTAAAGACAAATGCTTGCAGACAGTAAGCACCTTTCTTCCTGCACATCCTGCTCAGAGTAGAAGTTACATCCATGGAGCTCCAACATGAGACAGCCATCAGGGAAACAAAGCATTTCATGTAGTTTTCAATGCCTATTTTCTAATAAAATGCACAAAATACTGGTTACACCCAATCCCAGGCTTCTTAATGCAATTGCAGCAACTGCATGTTAAAGCAGTACAAAACAATTAGGAATACATGCTATAGTATTTATTTTTCTTAGCTATTTGATAAATGACTGTGCTCTTAATATTAAAAGGCTTCTTGTGGATAGGTTCCTGAAGTCTTTTCTCAGCAGCAACAGTTAGATTTCAAAAGTCAGACAGCGACAGTAATTAAGGAAAAAAAATTGACCCAATCATTTTTCTAATTCAGCAACTAATTTTGAACCACCGAAATTTAAGCTGCTTGCGTTCATCTAGGAAATACTATTAGGAGTAGCTGTTCGCTCTCTAATAGCACTCTGTCTTTAGTTTCTTGTGAATGATAATCCAGGCTGCTTTTGCCTTAGGAACTGGGGGTTATGTTTCCCACTGACCTTCTACAGGCTTCCAAAAATAGGGAACCAGGAGAGGGATGGCTCTGAGTGCCCACAGACTGCACCCGCTTTGCACAGGAAATGTAGAAGGGGATTTCAGTTTTCTTCTTCTTTGCTAAGATGACCACAAAAAACACCAACGCCTGGAGTCAAATGTGACATTTTCAGTCAAACACCGTCATTCATTTTTGTCTTCCAAAGGAATCACTTTGATTTGATTCCACAAGCACTCAGGAATGACATTCGGAACTGTTGACTTAAAGGTTCTTCTTTTTCCATTTTTATTTCCTTGAGATACAAATAAACTTTTCCTTGTTTTTCTTCTTTTTGTGTGTGTGTTTGTTTTTTGCAGTTTTGTTTAATATAACATATAGAATATAATGATAAGCAAGCGTGAAGCTGAAGTGATCAGTACAGAGCAGTACTTTTCCCTCTTTGGATAAACAGAGTAAACATTTATACAGCAAGGACAGGACAAAGTCAAGTATACACTGAATATACACCTGCCTGGGACCTAGACTGTAAGTGGAAATACAGGGCAGCCTGGTCTGGTGGTTGGCGACCCTTCACAGAACAGGGGGGTTGAAACCAGATGATCATTGTGGTTCTTTTCAACCCGGACCATTCTATGATTTTTAAGATGACTTATAACCCTACATACTACTTGTACTCAGTTTTCAACCAAAAGACCAAACATCATTTAATTCTTATTAGGAAAACCCAAAACTCCCTGTTATCATTCTTTAAAAGCAAAGCCTTGTACCAGGAGCATTATGATAAATTCAGCCTTGTAGATGCCACTTGCTCACAAAATCACTCTGAATTTCTGGAATGACAAGATGTGTCAGAAAGTCTCCAGCAGTACATTTTCCACTGATCGCACATTCTGCTTTACCACATTTGTTTTTGTTCCTGCAACACACTTTTAGCTAATGCACAATGGATACCCTCTCTTCAGAAGGAAATATTAATTGCTTTAATTGTTTGGGATTTCATATCCCGTGCAGGTGTGAAAGGCTCCAGTGACTATTCCTCCAAGTGGTGTACATTTCAGTAAAATTAGTGGTAAAACACCATTAATTATCTGGGCATAAATTACTTCTCTTTTAACAAAACATTCTGCTGGGGTTTTATGTAGCACCGCCATTTTATTCAGATACCCATTTTGTTAAAACATTTTCACATTATAGACTCATTGCTCCCAACATATAACGGAATTAAATTAAAACCAATAGGAGCATGGAGCATGAGATTGGAGGCACTTGGAACCACTTGGAATTCAGAGCTGAGCTACAGCACAGTTGTTTGTCAAAAAGTACATGAACACATGAACTACTCAAAACACATCAAATGTATTCCTTTCTAGAGCCTTAATCTTTGTCTTACCCTACAATTGTAGAGATTCATATTAAAATCAAATCTGCTCTTGAATCACTAAATCCCTTTCAGCATTGTGCAAATATCCTTCCTGGCCTGATATTTATTGCAATTTAATAGGGCGCTCTGCCATTCCGGTGAATGATGCAAAGAATACTTTGCTTTAAAATATTTTGGAAAAGCAGTTTTCTGCATTTGTTTGAGACTGTTGAGCACTGTGGCTGTACTAATTCCAACCCATTATCCAGATGCTCAAAGTACTAGGACCAAGAAGGTGCAACGTGAACACCAGCATCTGGAAAGGTATTTTAAGGTGATGGAAAACAAGCATCACTTAAATTAAAACTAACATCAAATTTAATTAAATTCGATGTTTGTCTAAAATAAACCTGAACATATGATATCAGGGCATTCAAGAGTGCAGGCTTGGAAGAACATTAATCCAAGCAGAGGATGAGATACCCATGGGATTTCTGCAGGAAAGGTCACTGACGGTGTGCAGGGGATAATTTCACATCTACATTTTAGAGTCAGTGAAGACATCAATACTGCAAAAACAACAGTTTGATTCAGAAATAGTCTAACTAGTAGCATTGTGCTAAAAATAAGGTCATATGTATGTGAACCAGTAGAAGAGCAGAACTATTTAATTGCCTTATTTTGAGACTGATGTATTATTTAGCTTTTCTTCATAGAAACATGAAATCTTTTCTTGAATCCTGTCCCTAATGGGCTGCAGGAGGACCTGCTGTCATGCTCAGCACAGTGACTGTGACACTGTGATTATAGGATGCTATTTAAAAAGGAAAAGAAGTCATACAAGTTGCTGCTGATTTGTTAAGACCCAACAAAAGTCTTCTCTAAAATAATAACAATAAATACTTCACTGTAATAAGCTATATTTCCGCTATCTCATACTTTCAGAGAATTTCACCGGCTTACGCCTTCTCATTACAGTGTTATAACCACGGTTGCCTGTAGCAACACTATATTGTCAAAAAACATCACTTTTTATGCCTAAAAAGCTGCAAGAAATGCCTATTATGAAAACAGGTCCAGATTAGGTCTAAAACTCACATTATTTTTCTTGCAGATTTCCACAAACTCCTGACCCAAACCAGCAGCCATATACCCAGCACACAAGCCATGGATGGAGGACTTTGCAAGCTGTGAGTCGTCATGAGCTGTCAACAGCCTCAGCAAATCTCACAGACATCTGCGGCTTATCAAGCCAGCAGCATTTTTCCTACATTAATCTCCACTAGGCCTGCCCCAGCTTTCATTTCAAAAGGCTTGGC
Source organism: Coturnix japonica (assembly GCF_054131305.1). NCBI lineage: Eukaryota > Metazoa > Chordata > Aves > Galliformes > Phasianidae > Coturnix > Coturnix japonica. The sequence continues at coordinate 18,539,828 of NC_140667.1, read as the reverse complement.
ATGGTATCTTCAAAAAAAAATCATAAGAAAAAATACTCAATTTTTTTTAGATGCAGCTGGTTTGGAGGACCGCCTTTGAAATCTGAGCACTTTGCAGAGATGTTGATATGCTCCTTGCAGTCAGCTTGCAGCATGGGACAGCACTAATGGCTGCAAAAGGCTTTGTGGCTTGGGCAAGCCGAGCCCAGTATGGAAGAGCTCTCCCCTTCCACAGGGCTTTAGGGAAGTGCTTTCCCCCAAGGGTTGGAAAAGTCCTTTTCCCCCTACTGCCCTCCTCCAGCCATCAGTTCTGCCTGCAGGCCTCAAGACCCAGCAATGTTGATGTGCTTGTTACCCAGCGCATGCAGTGTGCGTGTCACCCAAAGCAAGGCACCTTCTCTACTGACATTACATGATGAAAGCACAGAAAACTGCTCCATCAGAGCACATATCCACAATGAGCCCCCACCCTGCTGGCTGTCCCCATTCTCGTGGCCATGCTGTGGCCCTCATCTCTTGGCTATGCCCTGACAATCAGGAGCATCCCAGTCTCTGCCAGCAGCCTCCCACAGGCACATCTTCTTGCTGCCCTGGAGACGCTCCTGTTACTGCTGTGCCTCAGCTCACATGCAAAATAAATTCAACCACACAATTCAACACTGAAGTTCAGTTTTGGTCAACAGAGGACAATTATTAAAAGTTAAAATCATTTAAATGTTAGTTAAAAAGTTAGGACAGCAACAACTTACCTTAACGATCACCACATATTTTTGAGGGACTCATGAAGGGTTTCCTGTTTGATCCAAAGCCTCACTTTACATACAGCAACCTGGTTTTTCTCCCCACCCCCCCTTTCTTTTTTTATATAAAAACTTGAAAGCTCTCTCACAAACTTTTCCCAATAATCCAAGCGTTCACTGAATATTTGCAGAGACAGAAAATACTAAAGCAGTCTTATGCACAGATGAAAGCCTCGGTGCCTCTGCTTGCCCAGAACCTCTCTGTGCACTGTCATTGCAGGTGGGGCAGGTAGGCTGTTCTCCATACCAATGGAAACAAAAGGGACTAATGGTGTTTAGAAGTACTGTCCATCTTCAGTTCATCTTCTTCAAAGCAGAGTGAAATAAAAGATTTAAGTTTATTATATACCAGGGGAGCATATCTGTGTTTCCACATCACATTAAAACTGTCAAAAATCTCTTTATGTCCAGAGCACATGCGCCAGGAAAGGAGCAGAGTATATTTTTGAAGTTGGCTACGCAGGGCCCATCACCAGCCTGGCTCCTCTATGCTAAAACCACTTCAGAAGACAAATCAAAGCTGAAAAGTTAATGTAGATCAGGAGTTATATTAGTGAAAGCATGAAGCTCAACCACAGCTCCTCACCTTACTCAAAAACACTTGCCTGTCTCTAAGCTGCCATACTGTCAGTCTTTGTGGAAGTAGGATCCAGACAGCCAACCAGGGTAAGTTCACATAAAACTACTGAGGTAACTTACAACTCCATGAAAATAATGAACCATCAATAGTTTCTTGCTGTTTTAATGTTTAAAGGTACGTAACATTTTCCATTCAGTGCTGAGTGAAATGCAGTTCTATTGGAGGACATTTGAATGCTCAACTGATACATTTGTTGTTTTTTTTTTTCCTCACCCACTAAGAAGTTTAAGTGGCTCAAAAACACCCAGGAAAAAAACAGTTGCAGACTTAAGCAAAGCCTGTATAATTAGTGGAGTAAAGGGTATTCAATATAAGGCAAAGGTAAGGCAGCCTTGAGTTCCATTGTTTCCCCACCCAACCCCAACATACAACCTCCCCCAAAAAAGAGCAAAAAAAAAGAAAGGTTTTCTTTCCCAACGTGACATCCCAGAAGACCCCATACATCCAACACCACTGAGAGGAGGACAGGTCAACTTCAAAGCACGCTCCTGTGTATTAATACCGTATCACCTCAGAGATTTCATGTGCCAATTTCTGCAATAATTAAGCTCTGTAAGCAAAGAAGTGAAATTATTATTTTAATATTAGGCTTCCTTTTATCTTTGAACAAGAGCATTTGTTTTGGCACTATCAAGACAAACCTTAATAAACTGATTGGCAAACACTATGTTTAGCAATGAAAATGATACCCGGGCAGGGATTATAATATAAGCAATAAGAGGGAATAGAGAGATTTAGGAAAGGATGTGATTTATAATGACTTTAAGGAGGATAAGCTTCTACATCTGTGATTGCCTGATTGTATAATATTTTAATCGATTATCAAAGCTAACAGGTTTATTTTTTCACGTGAATAAAGGCTGTTTTGCTTTAGCTTTAGCTTACATTTATTTTACAGTCTGTATTAGCATGGATATTTTTTTGTAAGTTTTGGCTCCATCACGTTGTATTCCTTCCATAGGCTTAGAAATCTAAATTAGTTTGGGCTGGGGGTGGCAGCAGGGAAAGCCTGTGGTTACACCTGTTACACTGCACAGTAGTGGAGGGGGTTTGGAGGGTTTTAGACAGAAAAGAAAAAGAAAAAGAAAAAGAAAAAGAAAAAGAAAAAGAAAAAGAAAAAGAAAAAGAAAAAGAAAAAGAAAAAGAAAAAGAAAAAGAAAAAGAAAAAGAAAAAGAAAAAGAAAAAGAAAAAGAAAAAGAAAAAGAAAAAGAAAAAGAGAAAAAGAAAAAGAGAAAAAGAAAAGAAAAAGGAGTATCACTGTGTTCTGACTCAGCCTCAGAGAACCACAGAATGGCCCAGGTTGGAAGAGACCTAAAGAATCATGAATATCCAACCCCCCTGCCAGGCAGGGCCAACCTCCCCATTTACTAGACCAGGCTGCCCAGGGCCCCATCCAACCTGGCCTTGAACACCTTCAGGTATGGGGGTATCCACAACCTCTTTGGGCAGCCTGTGCCACCACCTCACCTCTCTCATAGTAAAGAACTTCCCCTTAACATCCAGCCTAAATCTTCCCTCCTTCAACTTAAAACCTTTTCTCCTTGTTCTGCTGTTATTTACCCTTTCAAGAGTTTACTTTCCTTTACTCTTGGTTGATAGGTCCCCCAGCAATTACTGCTTTCCCTTCCAGCCTGGTTTTCAACTGTGTTGAAAAATCCACCATTTACAAAAAATAAAATTAAAAAAAATCACAACAGAAATTCTCGCTGAAATGCAGGGAGTCACCTGAAGTCTTTCCTCTGCACACTTCTGCATCCCATTAAAGGCAGGAGGTCCTAAGCAGGTAACTCATCCTCCACACTGCTGGAACAAATAGGGTTTTTGGTTCTGATTTACTGGTCTCTGTACCAGTCACTCTCACACCAACTTGAAACTCAGGCAACACCTTACATGCCTGTAAAATGAGAAGGAATGCACAGTGCTGGCAGGCCAATAGCACAAGTGTTCTGCATTTGCTACCTAGGCTGATCAGAAAATGCAGAATTTGTACACTCTGCTAACCTCGTTCACCATCTGGGAACACAAGTGACACAGCAGTACAGTGTATTTCCTTCCTCAGTGACTTTAACTGAAAATACTAGAAGAAACCACTCATATATTATCTATCACACAGCTAAAATTCTCTAATAGCAATAGCCTTTAAAGCTAAATAATAATGATGTTTTGAAGAAACAACAGTTAAGAGCTCCTTTCACATTTTTAATGCACTCTGATAGAAACCATGGGCTATGCAAGGATGCTGAACTTTTCCTTGGAGCTGAGCAGTGCAAATATCCTTAATGAGTAAGTATAACATCAGTACTGATTTCCATGATGGAAGGAATCAGAGAAGCCTGCAATAATCTAAGGCTATGCATTATTTCAGGGAATTTTGTACATATATCTTTCAACATTTAGCAGAATACTCTTAAAATCCAAGGCGAAATGACTGGTTGCTTTTCTCTTCCCTACAAATCTTGCAAGTGTTATTGCATAATTACAAAGCATATAAATTTTTACCTCTAATTTATGCACTTGAACATGTTTGTGTGCATACAAGGTATGTATTCAAGATATTTGCTTCTATTACAACTGTTGGAAAAAGTCAGCTCTGAGTCAAATGCTCCAGTGGATATTTAAAGTGGAGCAAACATCAGGTTAAAAAGAAGGCCACCCATAAAATGCTCTGCAGCTCAGAGTGAAATCTGTCCCTAGGAAACTTAGTAGGGTTTTTGCAGGTTTCACTTGCATGATACATGAGTAGAGTGCTTTGCTCCTGGCCTTAAGGAAGACTCTTGTCCTGCAGTGCCAGTTTTACCTTTCAACACTTGATGGAGCAGTTTCTCTGAATTTCCCCTTCACCAGGGTCACACTTCAGCCTACCTTCGTGCCACCTCAATAGGTCAGATGTGTTTCCTATCAGCTTGCTCCCGAGGTGCTATTAAAAAAACACTCCCAGACAGAGAGCCCAGCAGAAATGCTTTCAACTAAACATAATGTTACACAGAATGGAACGTCTGGAGCTTAACATTCAATTCCTCACATTTACATTGTTAATTTAAAAACTAATAATAAAGCAACAGTCATGGACTGGGAGGACAAACCTCAGGGCTCTCCTCTGGAAAGGCTTCTAGGAATGATTTTGGATCACAGACAGGAAGTACCTCCAGGATTCTCAGCAAAGGAGATGGAGAAGTTTGTTCTCCCCCCAGCATCAGAAAGAAGAGTCTTAGCTCAAGTCTCCTTGCTCATATTAACACTTACAAAATCTAGTTTTTGCCCTCACAGCAAATGCTGCAGGAGAGAAAGGAAATATAAAAAGAATTCATGCACACAGCTACAAAAATAGACCAAATGAATGGGTTACACATCAGCAATAGGAGACCTCACATTTCTTATGAAATATAGGCTCCATTTTATTAAAGATATACAGTTACAAGCTAGCAGAGAAATAAGGATACTGGATGCTGTGCTGAAGGCTTAAGAAAAATCCACTGTAATCAATATACTGGCAAATTACAACTTTAGCAGCAGCGGTTTGGTATCTGGCTTACTTCCTAATCCTTTAATCTCATCTGCTACAACCAAGATGATACTGCCAACAAATGCTATGCCATAAAAGGTGGGTATTCTCACATTCTTTCCTATGCTTTGCATGATTAGAGCATAAATCTACTCATCACAAACTTCCTGAATGATAATGAGATTTGGGCAAAAAGTCAAGATTTCATGGTGGCACTTGCAAACTCTAGTCAAGTCTTCAGCTAAGAAGCATCACTGTAAGCATGTCAAGAACTCCCTCATCAGTTTGCAAAATTTAGCAGTCTCACTCTGTGAAGAGAAATTCTTGTTCCATATTTTTCATGTCATGATTTGTGCTCCAGTAGTAACTGCTTATGGAGTTCTGCAAACAACCCAGTTTGTGTCCAAGCAGCTCAAGAGCTGCGGAGACCCACATATAAGATTGTTGACTGCTCGCCTAGATCTATTTTAAAGAAAGCTGCAAGGAGTTTCTTGCAGCCGTGTGCTACAAGGTATCTATTACATACTTTGGTTAAGAGAAAGACATCTTAGAAACAGACTACTGTCAGTTCATTCCTCAGGAGCTGAGCCAAAACTTATTGTATTACCACAGGAGTTGACATTCAAACGGAGAACAAGTTAGGAACAAAAACAAAAAAACAACAACAAGATCTGTGATTTAATTTGATGCAGTTTCAAAGCCGAGAAACAAAATGTACAAGAGCAGCAAGAGAGATGGGGGGAGGAGGGGGAGGAAATAAAGAGGTAGCCTTAACAGGAATTCAGAGCTGCTGAATCTAAGAGTCTTTGAAAATAAAAACCGGAGAGACTTCCTACCAACATTTCAGCCTGCCATCTTGGGCCAAATCCCCAACAGGCACAAATCAGAGCAGCTTTGCAGAAGTCAGCATCTATTTATAACAGGTCAGAGTCTGGCCCTGTAGTCATGCAGAAGAGCTGGTTTGTATATAGGCAGCTCCTACTCAGTTTGCAGCCAAGAAGGAGACAGGAGGCAAACACTGCATGCTGTCACGGTGTCAAAAACTGTTCCCTACTTCTTCCTAAACAACTTCCTATATTAATATTAAACCACCTTTTCCTTTCTTGCACAGCCTGCTTGCTGGCTGGGACATTTTATAAACAACTTCTGAATGAAGATTAACAATTACTCTTGTCCAGCAGTAGGAAGATAACCTCTCATCTGATGTGTGTTTGACTCTGAACATGAGCGCTTGTCCTCCATCACTCCAGAGCTTAGCTGGGCACAGGATAAGCCCACTCACCTTTTTTCAAAGCTGAGAGTGCCCTGTAAATTTGCTTGGCACGTTTATTATTTGGCTTTAAAAGAATAAAGAAAAAACAAACAAACAAACAGAATGAAAACAAAAACAAAAATCCAACCACAGTTTGTATGAGGAAAAGCAGACTAATGGAGTTCAAGGCAAACAAGTAAATTTTTTCTCCCCCTTACTGCCCCGAAACCATCAAGACACCAAAAGCTCAGACTCCCACAACTTCTTGGCTTCAAGAATCAGAGTGAAACACCAACCCAAAATCACAACTGGAGAGTGCTCCCTTATCCTCCTTGCGAACTATGCATCCAAACAGCCAAAAATTTCTGCTGCCCTAACAAAAAAAATGGGCTGTTCTCAACTCTGCCTCCTAACATTTTATGCTACTTTCCCCATGTTAATGGATTTCTCTTTTCCAAGCAGAGAGAGCTTTCTAAGCCCCATGACAGAGTAAACCTTATCTGATAGGAGGCTACTGTCCCTGGGCATCATAGTGGAGAATATGAAAACACAACAGAAGTTATATCTGGACACTTCAGAGGTGATGAGCTGATACTTCATTACAAGAGCTCCCACTCAGCACCAACCCTGGCACAATTAGATTTTTTTCCCAGAAATCCAGTTTCTTGTTGCTGTGAGACAAAAGTAAATAATGACTCATTAAGTGATCCTAAGAAGAAAAACTGAATGCTTGCTCCTCTCAAAAGTATTCGCACCAGGAAATCTGATAATGTCACTGACCACAGCAGCAAACATAACTTGAAGATTTTCTAGATGTACCCACTTGGCTAAGCCAGGAAGCAGCACACTGAAATCACTGTTCTCTGTGGTTTTGCAGTAACCTTCCCAGTGAAGCTTTGCCCTCTCTTCCTCAGAGGGTTCTGCTCCACAGGCTCCTCTAAACAAGCCCTGAATGCCCTACTCCAGGCCAACAGTGATGGTTCACATGCTGAACTGGGCTAACAGACTTCTCATAGTCACCAGAGGCAGATGGATCCTTTCAAACTGCTTGCCATGTATTGCTCAGGCCCAGGATAACATTTGCCAAATGCAAAACTTCTGCTTTCACCTGTCTTTCACAAAAAGTGAGCTCACATAGGACTGACCATTCTTAGGAGAGACTTTTTTTTGCTTATATTTTAAGGTTTCAAAACTTTCTGAAAGGCTTAAGTGTCCAAAAAGTAAACTTGGACTGATCTTTCCAAGACAAAAATGCTTGACTTGGATTTTTCCTCAATGCATGACTGCCTTATGTACATTTAACATTTATTTGTACACTTTCTTTAATGCAAAAAACTCGAGTAGTGAGGTACCCATCAATTTATATATATGGATTTTCTCTTAAAAGCCCCTGAACTTCAATTTCTTCTCAACAAGCACTACAGTGTTGCAGTTGTACTGCACAACCAACCAACTGCTTGCCTTTCCAACAAGCAGCAGTACTTTCTTGCAGCACTTTCCTTAAGTTTACTCTTCTTCACAGTCACCAGATAAAAAAAATCCTCTTGATAATTTAAGCAACTAAACTCTGAACATTGCCAATACTGTGACCTTTTCTATAAACCAAGGTGCTGCTCTTTTATGGGTCCCTGGCACATTTCACTGTGACCTCTTGCACACACTCAAATTGGCTACTGTCAGTACTGCAGACAATAGCAGCTTCTCTTTAATCCAACATGCAAACTCTTAAAATCTCCATTACTATCCTCTGCTAAGGACGTATGCAGCAGTTTACAGACTGGAAGTGCTCTGCTGTTGTCAGAGGCTTCAAAGCAGTGCGTTTTGTGGCTCTTCCAGTCTCAACAAATATTTTCTTTAAAAAGAAGCTGTATGGGAAACATTTGAGATATTTTAGCTCCCTGTAGGTCAGATAAAACTACTGTCTTCCTCAGCAGCTACATACACAATGTTTAAAAGCAGTGCTGTGGGCATCAGCCATATAGGAATATTTCTTTGAATGAATTCTTTCATCTTCTCAGTTCTACTCTCCACAGCTCAAGCCTGAAGAGACCCTGAATGTCAAAGTAGCACTTTTCTGATGTTCAAGACTCCTCTATTAGCAAAGTCAATATGCCTGGCAAATAGTATATGCCTGACAAGACCAGCAGGCTGTGCACAAATCCACATTCTTGTCTCATTTCTAACTCAGTCCTTCCAGCCAGATTAGTGAATACTGAAGGATGCTGTCCTTCCATTCCTACACATGGAAGATGATTTCACACTCCTCCAGCTTGCTCTTTCACACTGATGCCATTTCACATCCAATGCTCCAAACTATCCACACTTTTAAAAGGAAAACCTTTCTAGGGAAAACAAATGGTTGCAAGAACAGCAGGTACAACCACCCAGTACTCACCAGGTACTATTTACTACACTCTTACAGCAACACCAAGCAGCATTAAAGCAGAAACTTCAACCACTGAAATTACTTGAGCTTCGCTAAGGTGCATCAGTGACTGTTATCTCTGACAACCTGCTCCAAAGGACATCCCACCAGTACCAACCCATATGGGCTTCCTGAGGAAAAAGCCTGCAGAAACCACCCTAATTCTCATCAGGGCCTGCTCTGGCTAGAAATACCCAAAGGCATGTGGCTGTCTCTTACAAAGATGCTTCATCAGTACTATTAAAAGTTTAGCAACTGATCTTTCCGATTAGTAATCCCTCACTTTCATCTATAGATCACTGTTTGAGTGAATTTTTCCTGAGCAGTTCAGGCATGCCCCTGCACTGCCCTTCTCCCGGGGAGCTGCCATCCGCCACAGAGTAAGGGAAACCAGCTCAGCCCACAGCAGGGTAGAACTATTTTAAGTAATGGTGTCTGATACTGGAGGAGCATGAAATTCAGTCCTGTCATAACTGGGATGCCTAAACCCCCCTCGGAAAAAAAAAAAAAATAAAGGCTATTGCAAAATCCTTCCCAAAGGCTTATAAACTCAGCTCTGGAATTGCTCTCAAGCTGCAAGGCAGTAAAAGTTTGGTTCTGTATCTCATAGCTTACTATTTCAATAAATTAATAAATAAAAATACATCTAACCACAGAAACAGCAACCCGGACATATATATTTTTATTGCTTGAGGATTCAAAAGCAGGACGAGTTCTCTTGCCTCCTTTGAAGATCCATCACCGTGTGTACAAAAGCAGTACACACAGTCACAACTTATGGGCAATATTCCTGGCTGCTCTACACAGTCCAGCAGACAAGCCAGGGAAGAAAATGCTCTGCCATAGTAAATATCTGTAGAAATTCAGCCCACAGTCTCTCTAGTACAAAATTCAGGGCCTAAGAGTGTTGTTGATTTGGCTTGAGTCAAAGCTCTAGGTAGAATAGCAGAATTCCTTCTGGCATATTAAATTCAACTAAGACAGAAATAAATGAGAAAAAAGGTATCTTTAATGACTGTTGATATTTCCTTCAGCATTCTACATAAGCAGTGAGAACTTTGCTAAGAAACACTCAATGTCTGTAGAGTTTCCCCACCAGTAATCTTCCCCTTCCCAGAAAGCTGCTAACAACTTGATCACAGGCAATGAGGATCTTCCCAGCTCTGATGCATTACTCTAACTTTAGTTAAACCATCACAGAACTGGAAAACTGAAGTGTTAGTATCAGGCTGGAGGCATGGCTAAGAAGGGAAAAGAACACAAAAAAACTACCCTTTGCTTCATCATGACACACCCAGCATCCAAGTGCCACACAGCAGCAGCCCTTTTTTCCCCCATCACTGGCATTGCCACACAGCCAGAAAAGTAGAGCATCTCATCTGACTGCTCGGTAGAGGACAGACAGCAACAGAGAAGCTGCATAGAGCCCCAGCACCTGAAGGAACTTCAAGATCCCAGGTCCCCAGCACAAGCCCAGATGTGCAGCTCCTGACCCCAGCACTTTGCCTGTTCCACTCATGTCACAAGCTCTGGACTATAGCAGTATCTGGCTACAAGACCACTATGAGCACCTGGTCTCTTTTTCCAACTACATACATCCTTCTTCCTGATTTAAAATGCAGTTTTATCCTCCTGCCTCATGAGTTACTGGCACATTCAGCCCTTGTTCAGTATTCCAAGTGAGTGATCTTCACAGTCCTCTGTCCTACCCTATTAGTTTCTTTAACAGATATCCCAAAATACCTGATTAAATACTTTTCTCATTCACTGAAAATAAGTCGTGTAAAAATACAACTGAAGCTTTTTTATTAGCTGTGTTCAGTTGACATTACTAATCATGATTTGCTGTACTTTTCTGTTGCAAACAGAATGCTTCGTCAATGTAATCTGATAGTTGTGGAGGAAAGGGCAGGCCCTTTGCTGGGATAAGCTGACAGAAATCCACTGAAAACATGGAACTGTGGCAAGACTCACTATCTGAGCACTTGGCCTTAAAAACAGCCCTTTCTGTTAGACTAGGATACAAAATCCTTCCACTGAGTTCTATCCTTGCATGATACTGTTCCCAGTCTTAAAATATATATATATATAATTAGAAAAAAAATAAGGAAATCAGGTAAATTCTGGAATATCATGGAGAAGCAGTGACACTCCTGTGGTTTAATAGGTATTTGGCTAATACAATGCAGTTCAGAATAGTGGATAAAGCTGTTTCCTTCCATTCCACAGGGATAAACTTGTATTCCCATTGACAACCTTAGCTCACTGTCAATTTCTGGAAGAACGGACCTAAAGATTATGCAACCAAACCAGAAATGAAGAATATCATTTTTTCCCCCTCTTTGGAAGTGCTGACATGATGCCTAACACACAAGACAGGAGAATCACTCACAAAAATAGTGGCAAAGAACAGAAGCACTGTGGTATGTCCAGATTGTTGAAAAACACATATACTGTGATGATGTGAAATTATGCTCTTATTCAAATCTAAAATAGCTCCATTTAAACTTAGCCTTAGAGATAACAAGCAAGGCAGAAATACCGGCAATAATCAACTTGAGAAGGTATTTTCAAATATTACTGTCATTAACACTGTGCCTCTGTCACTGACTGCAATGAAGGCACAGTTAGAGGCAAGTTAAGACAGTAACACACCAAACTAAGCTTTTAATAATTTTTAGGGTAGTTTTCCCTTTTATTGCTTTTAGGTGCTAGAAGTCTTGACACATAAACAGCTTTCTCCTCTCAGTCCAGCATTCACCACATTCAGGTATAAGTCAAAGGCAAACACTAAAACGCTGCCAGCAGAAAAGCAAAGTGCCCAGCTCTAGACAGATGTTTAGCATAACAGCACGCAGTCCTTTTGCTGTCCATGTGCTGTGTGTAATATTTTTGGATTTTTGCCCCTATGTGCCAGCCGAAATTTTTAAACTTCTGCTTTTAATGGAGGAACAATAAATATGAGTGTTTCAAAAGGTCACAGAGGAGAAAACCCTTCTTCTTGAAAGCATAAATCAAGCTGCTCCCCAGCTCCATCAAAACATACCTTAATGCTGGCGGCTCCTCCCTATCCAGCAAGGGATCAGGGGACTACTTTGCCAGACGCTATACAGACACACTTTCCTTATATTTCTTATGAATGAAGAAGCCCTGTTTAAAAAAAGCAAGAGCAGCTGTTAGGCTGAACACTGGGCTCTTTGAAAGTTATGCGACATCTTTGGAAGGAAAAAACTATAACTCTATCCACAGAAATGTGTTGCACATAGAAGTGATGAAATAGAGAAAAGAGTTGGAGGATTATTTTTTTAAACTGCTTGCACCGTGACTAATGCGAGTCCCTCTTTGGTTACTTTCCACTGAAACATCAGAGTGTAAAAATATTACCCACCTATTTGGGGTCTGCTGGATTAAGTCCCTTTGCCTGTGCCACACTATAAATAATGGTATTAGTGGCAGGGAGTCAACTGCTTGGCTCTGCAAGGAAACACATCTTTTGAAAGTGTAAATGTTGAACACTAATATTGCATACATTTCTTTCTGGTATTGCTTTTGTTCTGTTTGAAACAATTCCTGCTTTTCAGTAACGCAGAGGGAAGAATGTGTTCCTTAAGAGACATCTCCTTTTCATTCTGAAGGTTTCCTTTTCTCTATCTGGGAATACATGCAAAATGAAGTCTTTTAGGCCCCACGGGGCATTTTGAAGCACAGAAGACATCCAGAGCACTTGGCAGCATTAACACCAGGCACTGTTGTATGTGACCCATTCTTTAACGGCATGTGGCACAATCCTTGGGTGAAGCTGGATTCTCATCAGTCAGAACTCTGCTGCCAAACACCTAACACCTGCAACTGAGTTTCTCCTCCTGTCCTGCAGGTTTTCTCTAACCAAGCACATAGCACAGATGCCATAAAAATAGGGCCTGTGTTGCTTTTTAAGCCAGCATTTTATCCTACCTTCATCTGTGCCAAGTGGCTGTACAAAAGGAGTCACAGCAAGCACTGCAGTTATGCCTGTGCTCTGTTGTCATCTGCAGGCACTTGAGCCCAGGGGAACTGGTTCTCTGTAAATGCATGATCAGACTGAAATGGACATCTGACTGAGAATTATGGCTTGATTGTTGGTATTGTACAATTATAAGCATATTTATATATATTATAAAATCTACCTATATACTTTAGCAAAGCTTTGGTTTACATACTATGTAAAGTAAAGTAAGTAAAGGACGAAAAGTCTGATTACTGAGAGAGCAAACGGTACCTAACTTGGTCTAACATATATTCTTCTGCCCATTGTAAGGATACAGTTACGCTCTTGGAGTTGACAACATTCAGTGAACAAAAGAAGAGATTCCTTTTCAGGTTTTAAAACTTAAATAACTTCTATTTTAAAAAGGATTTTATTTTCTCCCTATATAGCAGCTTGGCTACTTAAAATGCGATAAGATGGAGTAATATGTTTGAATGACACAAGCTTCTGCTCCAAAAATTACACTTACCCCTCCAGACTGATCCAAACAGGACAGGAAGGACTCCACACTGACTTCTCTCAGTCCCTGCATTCGGATACCAATTCCTGGGCTAAGTAAACCTCTTAGTGTTGCAATGCAACATTTCACCTTCATCATTTCTCACTACGACAGCAAAACCAACAACAGTATCTCACAGAATAAGCAAACAAAACAATAAAGATAAAACACACCTATTCAGACAAACAACCTAACTTTACCAGTGGTTTTTCTGAAGCTATTTAATTCACAGGGATAGGGGTCATGAAGTAAATCCATTGCTGCAGTTGCTGTCAGCTCTTTGGAAGGCAGAAACTGGAACATGGCTATTTTTCTCCTTCAATCTAAAGAAAGTGAATTATTGGAACAGATTAAAACGTGACCTCAGTGAAACTAGTTTTGGGTTTCCTATTGAACTCGAAGCGCTGTCTTCATTGTTTAAACATCATTCACCTCTGCTCAGCTTTTCATAAAATTACCACCATCTCCCCATATTAGCTATGTTTCCCCCATGTACCTTTATTTTTCCACTACAGAGATTTTAAATCACTATATTTTATTAAATCACTATGAATATTTTTGTGGAAAATAAATAAACGAACAGAAATCAAAGCTCAGCCCCATCTATTTAGCAAAGTGCAACACAAGGCCTTGTCACCTGCTGGAGAAGTGACCTCCTACCCCTGCTGGGGCAAGGAGAGATCCTGTTTCATGCCGCAGGATGTGTGAAAGAGCTGATCCTCCCTCCCAGCAAGAGGAGGTTAGCTGGCACTGAGTGCTGCGCTGACTGCAGGCATCTCCCCCCTGACTCACACAGAGCTGCAGCCATCACCCAGCCCCATGGGGAGGCAGATCCCCTGTAAGGCTGTGCAGGGTCAAGGGCAGGGCTTGACCTATGAGTAGTGCTGTACAGGGGCCAGCAATGCCCTGCGTGCCTTCCAAGAAAAATAATTTAAGGAACATCATTGCAGCTCCCTTTCTCCTCCAATACACTCCCCATGACAGCTCAGAATGCGTTCAAGCCTGTAAGTCTGTAACACCCTCTGTTAATAGAGCTTGCTGCAGCAAATGTTCTCTCCTCCACTGCTCCAGACCAAGGGAGATAATGCTACTGATTAATAAAAAGAGCTCTACAACATATTCACCACCAAGTTCCTCCACACACACTGCACTCACTTTGGGCAGAGCTGCTGGGTGGGCTGCAGCCTCATTCACACGGCGAGGTGAGGAGACATCTCGTTAGGAAGGCTGTGATAGCCGTGAACTCGGGTCACTCACAAATCATTTCCCTCCTGCAGTGCTACCAGCAAGCCCTGGCTGTGAGACGCTGCCACCCACGAAGCAGCACGGGCATTCATTAGTTCTAACCCATAGCAGGGGAGCACCGATAGCACAGCCTGGCCTTCCTGGGCTGGGGCCACCAGCTGCTTTCTGTTCTGCACGCTGAGCTGCACCTCCACGCCATCCTGCCCTGCCTGGAGGGGAGGTGCACAGCTCACCACCCTGACAGCCAGCGGCTGCCATGACCTGACCTCCCTTCCTTCTGCCCTGCTCTGCAGGCAGCCCTCAGTAATCCCAAGCCAAGTGTGCTGGGATCCCACCTGCCCAGGCTGGTCGCTCCTGTGCCCGCCAACCAGCAGTGCTGCAGCCAAGGCAGGCAGCCACATCCCCCAGGAATGTGTGACAAGCACGACCAGATCCCTTCAGAAGCAAACACCTTCCAAAACTCCAACCCAGAGGGTCCACATCGCAACATAGACCTGAACTTATTATTTTCCAAGGCGTCATTGCTGGAGCACAACGGTGAAGAAACATCTATGCTTTGAACTAGTACTCACAGTGTCCCATCTTCTTTACAGAGGAACAAAATCCACATCATTTTGCAAATGTTTACAAACAGACACCATTAAAAGCTTCAAGCAAAATACAGAGGCTTTTTCTGTCGTTAGATCTCTGAATAGTGTGGCTTGACAAGAGGTTTATAACAATAACTTGGACACTACATGTTACCTGATGCTCAGAAAGGAGGCCTGGGAGAATCTGAAGCAGCTGTAAAGGAGGTACAGATTTTCACTGAGGAAAGAAAGAAAAGGGAATTCCAATAAGAGCTTTTGTCAGGCTAGCAAATACTTTATCCAAGTCCTCAAATACAACACAGCCTGATATGTGGTTATGTGTACACAGACTACCTATATTCTAGCAGTGTGTCTACCAGTTTGCCCCACTGAGCTTTTTGGCAAATGAAGAGCATGCTACTTCTGTGAGTCAAGAAAAGAAGGTACGAAACAGTAAACTGGTTTCACCAGGAGGAATATATTAACATTTAGATGTGACTTCCATTGGAAGACTAACCTTGGTTAGAGGGCACAAAGCTCAACAACACCAGCTCTCACACACAAAGCTGAAAAAGGCCTGTCTCCGTTAGATCTGGAAGATGGTCCTCTGGCACAGAGGCTGAAGTGACATTTCCTAAGGAAAGCAATCACCTGAGTTCTGCCAGCACCATGATAGGAGCATCAGTGCACCAGTGCCCGACCCAAAAAGCTTCAACTCATCCAAAAAGATGAAAACACCAAAGGCATCATTTCTCCAATTTGCTACTCATGTCTATCAGGAAAGGGTAGAAGGGAAGGAATAGTGCAGGGCACTTCCAGTTATTCCTTTATCTTGTGTGTCATAAAGAATTAGATTTGTTCCTCCACTGATGTTAATCCTTTGGATATTGACTAACATGTATTAATTAAAAATTATGAAAGGATATTAAATATTAGTTAAGTATTAATTTTCTAACAATAAAATCTTTATTATCCTTAATTTAATTTACTCAAAATAATAAAATCCAAAGAGTCTTCTTTTGGCAGCATACCATACTTTGGAATAATTTAATTAATCTGGACTTAGTAAAACCTAGAATCAAAGTACAGCTGTTGAGCCATAATGATTCCTGAATCCCTGGTATCACACTGAAACCTTTTCCTTTCTTGCTTTACTGCAAGTTGGTCTGACATTTCAAAGTGTAAACAATAAAACAACCACTGCAGTCAGTACTTATCAAAAGTCTCAGTGCTCTTTAATATGCTGGTGATCAGGACTGGAACACACTGCCCTGCCTGGTCATGCATCTCAGTCCAGTTTGCCCCAGTCTTTAGCAAGCACACAGACAGCAACCCCTAGTGCAACATGGAGAGCTGAAGGCTCATTTCGACCCACTGCCTGTGGCTGTTCGTCCCCATATTCAACACATCCAATGCCCACCTTTTGCTGCCATTTGCACACAGCCAATGCTGGAGTTTAACCCTATCAGCAGCAACCCACACTGGAAACTAAAATCTCCCCCCTGGTGCCGAACACTCCCGTTCCACACTTCAGTTCTCTCTGCACAACCCTGCATTACAACAACTGCAGGCAGAAATGTGTTTCCCTTGCAGGGCTTTGAACCAGCCTTCACAGTTTATCTTTACGCTCACTTCTTGCAGCTGTTGGGCGGGTGGCGCGCAGCGGCCGCGGGCACACGCTGGAGCTCGGCGCTGCGGAACCATTTTGGCATTTCAGCCTTTCTCCACCTAATCCCCTTTGCTGGCCACGATCCGATGAGTGCCTCACGAAAAAAACAGATGGCAGTAACCGATACAGCCCATAATTGTGGCCAGTTAATAGCAGAGGATAAGAGTGAGATAAGGACCAAGCCCTGCGGCCAGCTGCTGCTACGTTAACCCTTCACGAGATCACCTCAGTGGGGCTCAGCTGCTTGCAAAATCCAAGGATGAATTACAGTTATTTCCACATTCCACCGCATCTCCATTTATTTCCCCCCCCATTCATTTTAGGACTTTCACACATACCAGGAAAATAAATTTGAAGTCCAATTCCTCCCTCTCACCTTCCAGTCAAGGATTTTAACAGCCTCCATTGTGACCAAATCTTTTGGGAGTGCAGGTAGCCCCCTCCCCACTTTACATAAGGGAGAGAAACAGTGTCCTCCAGAAGCCCAGGATGAGATTTACACTGACACACACCCAGCAGAACTCACTTCAAATGAGGAGTTGCTCTAGGTTTTAATCAGTCATCAAATTCAGCCCTCCAGGTAATGAAACGTTTAAACAAAGCTTCCTTATTCCATGTTATGAAGGGCAGGCTGACATCAGCAACAACAAACAAACCTCAATAATGAGCCAGGACACACAAGGCACAGCCATTTACTGCAAAAGTAAGCTCTACCCTAAGTCAAAAGATGGAGGTATTGACCCTTTAGTTTCTGGACAGGCATTTCCAACCAAAAAAAAGATACGTATAACTTCAGGAGACACTCATTGTGTGCTGTTCCTGTTGTCACTTCTCTCGCCAAAAACTACAAACAAAACCCCCACAAATATTACTAAAATTTATTCAAAAAACTTCAGTTTGCCTATCTCCCATTTGAATTCAGCCATTTTGAAGTAGCAATTTGTGGAGAATCTTACCCAAAACAAAGTGAAGGCAAGATGCTGAAATTCCATTCAGCTTGGAGCACTGGGATTTTTGGTTTGGTCTGCTAAAACAAAATGGTTTTAGTATAGCATTGAAAATTTTTCACAGAGAAGTGTAATTATCTCACTTCACTCTAAACAGTGATTTTGCCAGCTCTTTAGATCCTATGCAAAAAGACCTAATCATATGCACTCTAAGAAAGATCTCTGACAGTCTAGTCTCACTTGTGCAAAAGGGCAGCACTGACCACATTCAGCACAACATTTTTCTATATACAGCTTGTGGTAACTAAACACAGTTTGTGCTTTTGATATTCTAGTTAACAAAGACATCTCTGCTAAAATAAAAGAAGTGGATGTGGAATCGCTTCATCATCTATGTCACTGTTTCTGCCTGTAATTATCAAACTTCTCCACCTCCTCTAACAAATGAGATTCAAGCATCATTATTTCTCTTGTAGAGTAGTTCCTGAGCACCTACACACTGTACTCCAGCAGTTCTGCTACACATTTTAATTTGCTTTTATTTGCTCCCAGTAACTATTTTTGTCCTATATACAGAACAGACTATCACTGTGTTTATGAGCTCCTGCTAGAAACGTTACTCAGTTTCCAAGCATAACAATGGTGAAGGACAGGTCTGATGTTATGACCATGTTAGAGAGACTTCCAAAAAATTTTACCAGTGGTATTGAACACTATTAAGCATTTTTAAATGAGGAGAACTACTGTACCAACCAGCCACCACTGTTTTGGCTGAAAACAGAGTGCCAGCATTCAGGCAGGAAGTAGGCCATAGCTCAGGCACAATATAGTTCAAATGAGAAATGGTAACACAGAGAACTATTGCAAAAAACCATTAACTATAATTTTATTCTGAACCTAACCTGAACCTCCCCTGGCACATCTTGAGCTATCACCTTTTATTCTATCACTAC
Source organism: Coturnix japonica (assembly GCF_054131305.1). Taxonomy (NCBI): domain Eukaryota; kingdom Metazoa; phylum Chordata; class Aves; order Galliformes; family Phasianidae; genus Coturnix; species Coturnix japonica. The sequence continues at coordinate 18,521,320 of NC_140667.1, read as the reverse complement.
TACCCACAAAAAGATGCCCACCCCCATCTCACTACAACCTCCTTTCAGCTTATTGTAGAGAATGACAATGTGTCTCTGAGCCTCCTCCTCTCCAGACTAAACAATCTCAGCTCTCTCAGCTGCTTGCCACGAGGCTTGGGCTTCACAGCTTCACTGCCCTTCTCTGGATACACTCCAGGGCCTTGATGTCTTTCTTGTAGCGAGGGGCACTTGAGGCACAGCCTCACCAAAGCTGAGTACAGAGGAACAATCACCTAGTGCTCCTGTTGGCAACACTGCTTCTGATATAAGCCAGGATGCCGATGGCCTTCTTGGCCAATTACTTTTTGCCAATTACTTTTCTTTGCCAATTTACTGTGCTACTTTTATTTATATATTTTTGAGGATAACTGACTTCTGTTTCAGTGCAATGAATTTTGCTCTTATTGATTAATTAGGTTTTTGTTAATAGTGAGAATTTCTTCACAGAACATAATTTGTGAACTCGCTGTGTGTGCTGTAGTAGCACTCTGCAGCAACACCACAGGAGGAAGTAAATCCTGGAAACTACAGAGCTCCTTTCTGCAGTGCCACAGAGGTGTTTGTCAGCAAGGCATGCAGTGAACAGGGCACGAGCCACATGGAACACATGAAGATTGTGCTCGAGTACAGGCTTGGTGGGATTAGGCCAAGTATAAGCCACACCAGCAATGGCAAAGCAGCCATCACTTGAAGCTTTATATTGGGGATTGTAACAATTATATATTTTCTAATCCTGCTTCCTTCTGGTGAAACAATAGATTGCTTATGGCTTTATGGCCACCGTCTGTCAATCAGTCGGGTTTCCATCACCAGCATTCCTCCCTCACCGCTGACATGTTGCTTCCACTTGGCCATAAGCTGTGCACTAAACCCCTTCGTGCTGTGGAGTTGATTCAGGCAGGATGAACAGCCCAGCTCACGTGCCCCTTTTGCAAGTGCAGAAGGCTGAGGCTGAACATCTTGTTTTTTCATTTGCTATAGACATTTGTTCTTGCAGCTGACCATGTGCAGGAGAATTTGCTCATGTTCCAGAAAAGGACAGCTGCACCACAAATTACCTTAAACCTCCTTGCTCCAGGGATTATCTGGGTACAGTGAAGTGTGTGTACTGGAGGGCAAGGGTCTTTTCTTACTATAAACAGAGTTATTAACCTCTTATTTACCAGAAGTGCTTATAAACTGATTTTTTATATCACTGATCAATTCTGCCTGGTGGTAATTTTTAGGACTGGCCATCAGCCTGTGCTCAAGGGCTGAATTCCTTGTCTGCTTTCTCAGCTTTCTCTTGTAAATGAAGACTTCTACTAGTATCCTGTATGTGGGTGAGACAACATGCACCTCCTTGGTCTGCAGACTTTGGCCCCTCTTTGCCACTTCACAGGAATAGCCACATTACAGCAATCTGCCTGAGCTTTTCCACCACCCTTCCTGAGCAATACATCCATAGCAGTTCTGCCAGTCTTGACTCCCAGCATGCTTGATTTTGGCATTTACAGCCAGAACTACACGAGGACTTTGGGAGCAGAAGTAGTATCATTAAATCCAAAGCAGTATTTCCAGTTCTAAATACATAAGCATCATTTCAAAAACTCTATAATGATAAACTATGTGCAGATGTACCTAATAGATAATCTTAACATAAGGCAGTCTGCCCTGTCAATAGTTGGTACTACAGTGAGTGTCTCAGGTGAAAAACCAGACAAAGGGCAGTGAAAAAAGAAAGGCATCGATATGAACCCAAAGAATCTGCCAACTTCTGACAAGTCTTAGTAGTAATGAAAATGTAGCTACAAGGACCTCCAAGAAGTAACAACATCCTGACTACTTAAAATCCATATTTTTTTTGGCCCGTGGCTTCACTTCTGTTATTTTATGTTTTCCGTTAATACAAAAACATTTTATATAAGGTAACTTTTTACACTCACTTCACATAAAAATGTTTATCCTCTCTGGCTGGGGTCAGTGTGCTGCCTCTCAACTCCGGCTCTAATACTAATACTTGCACTATGACACTGCAGCAAATTCTCTGCTACTGCAAATAGCCCCAGTGAAGCCCTATCCATTTCCATCAACAGAGGCCTTGGCTCACTCCCCTGCCAACTCAGAGCTCCTCTGCTCGCTATTTAAAGGTTCACAATAGACAAGAGTTTATCATATTCAACACAGAGACATCTGTTTCACAAAATGACAATTTGCAAGTAATGAAGTTAGAACAAGAATGAAAAATAAATTAGAAATGGAGCTTAATGAGACCCCTCATATAGAGTTCTGTCTTGACATCAACAATGCAAACATTTGTGCAACTTAAAAGAGTTTGCAATCTAACTTCAAACACGACCCACCAAATGAAAATTCTGCCAGTTCCCCAGCTCATCATTTGTAACTGGATGCCAGCTATGAGGTTTGTCATGTCAATCAAAAATCTGAGCTAACAGACATAACATGAAAATTAAAGCATTTAAAAACAAAACAAAAAACATAAAAAGCACATTGCAATCAATAAGTGTTTTCTCAAGATCCAGATAACCATGTATTTTCTCGTTGTTGTTTTATGCAACCTTTCCTTTCACAATAGGCAGTAGCAAAAACCTCAAGCTATTTACATATAAATCATACTGTTTCAAGATCTTCCCTAAAAAGCATATAAAGAACATCTCTACGTATTACAAATTGATTGGAGCTTTTCCAAGTACTTCCTGCAGCATCTTTCTAAGAAATATTCCCACCTGTGCCAAAATTTTCACTCCGAATCCAAGTAGCATTATCACCATGAGGCTTTTATCAAGGATGTATATTGTATTACACTTCTAGAAGTCAAGGGTTAGATATTGCTGGGAAAACTATGCAACATGAATTCCTAAAGCGTACTAGCAGCCCACAGCCACACCAAGACCATTCTAAAAATAAGCTAATTTGCTCCGGTCCAGAAAATAGAGTAGCAACACCGGCTCCTTGAAACCATCTTACTTTCACTCCTAGCAAATAGTGGAATCACAGAATCACTATGGTCAAAGCAACCCTGTAATGAAGCAAGACCCACCTCGCAGTGTCTCTGAGCTACATCTAAGACTCAGCCTTAGGAGATACGCTGTGGCAAGCAAAGAGAAAATAGAGTAGTCCCCCACCCCCATGAAAAAAGACACCAAGAGTATTTGTACCAAAGTATCCTTCACTAACATGAGTGGGAGAAAAGTCTCCAATTTTTGTCATCGTTCGTTTCCACTATGGCACTCAGTGGAGCCCAAGACATCAGTAGCTCTTGGCCTTGCAATTGGTTCTTATTAATAGCTTTCTTTTTACTGAGGAGTTTGTAACACTGGTTCTTTTGGCCTCATGCACACTGCCCCTTCCCAAACCTTCCAACTCACTTCTTTTGCTAATAAAGCAAAACACCCCACAAGCCAGCAAACTCTATCCTACTTTGATTTTCACTTTTTAAAGCCTTTTTCTCCTCAGTGGAGCTACACTGGTCTAATAGGGGAAAGTCACCAGGGGGAAAAAAAAAAAAAGGCAAAAAGAGGTAGAAGAAAACCATATGTTATTATAATGGATATATTTGAACTAGAATCAAGAGTGACTTCCAAAGCAAGTATACTTTGTTGGTAGCATATTGTTTCAGACTAAGCTTTTATGACTGCCACGCTTAGGAGAAGTCATAGCTCTACAAGCACTGGAAATATTCAGTCCACAATTTTCCACAAGCTTTGGGGCTTAAAGCAAATAAAGAAAAGAAACAAAAATCAAAAACCACCCACTCATCCCCTCATCTCAGGAAACAAGAGCATGTAATTCTGCCAGCTGGAGTACATGAAAACGTCATTTGTTTTCCCCATCCATTCTGCACACAAAAGGGTTCCCCCACATTGCAGACACAGAGTTTTCTATATAGATCTCCATATCTCCTTCTGGGGCCCTAAAGCCATGGAGAGGGCAGGACTGCCTGACTGCTCCTACAGGACAGAAAAAGGCCACATTTCAGCAGTATTTCCTTCACCTGAGCCAGAAAAGGAGGAGAGCTCAGCAGCTGCAGGGAAATCCCTGAGCCCGAATGAGACTGGCAAACCTAGCAGGAAGGGTCTGGTTTCTTTGGAACAACTTGCAGTTCAGGAAGGGAAGAGAAAGAGATGATTTTTCTTCTTTCCTAGGAAACTGTGAGGTAAGAAGAAAACAAGAGGAGTTCAGCTGAGATGCTGAAGAGCCCAAAGTTCACACTGCAGGTACATTTACCTCATTAACTGGCTTATGATGTAGGGAACAGAAGCTATAGGATGAGTGTGAGCATTTAACTCCAGAAAGGAGCCACAAAGTACCAGGATGTCAGCATCCAGTGCAGAAAGTTCTGTCGGAAAGCTGTGCTGGAGATTACAGAGACAAGATGCACAGAGTAGGCTGCGGTTTCCCTGGCACCTCACCATGATCCATGCTGCCCAAGTGACAGACAGGACCTTTGCATTTGAGAATCCACTACAATGTATTTGAAACCACAAAAGATATTTGTGTCTAAACAACATCTCAACATAAATCTTTTTGCCATCATTAGGTCTTCAGCAAAAATCAATTTTTTTGTGTTTAGGCCCAGTGAAAAGGGAAAAAGAATAGGGCTGAAAGAGTTAAGGAGTTTATTGTGCATTTACACATTTTTAGGGATCATCTTTCAACAATGGCAGTAAAATCAGCATGTAGTCTTAATTTTCTATGGTTGAACCTTGAACGTGAATCATTATATTACAATGTATTTATTGATTTCAACAGGAAGAAAATTAAGCCCAGAAAATCAGGTTAGGAACCTGAAACTGGGCTGAGGAAAATGGAATTTTTCTGGTACTAAAAATCTCTTATGTTATGTAAAACACATCAGAATTTTAAATACGAGATTTGGCCATTTGGAAAATATTCTTATCATTTTGAAACCCACCAGAGATGGGACAATGTCAGTGAACTGAAAATCTGATTAGTATTTGTGCTTTGAATTAAAAAATAGTATTTTACCACAAGTCATACAGTAACATCCAGTTTTACCTGCTTGTGTGAACAGGCACATACATAAAATGAAAGGCATTTCCATGAACTATCCAGTGGGTACAAGGAGAAAATACCTGTGAGTGTTGAAATTATAGATCTGGAAGTTTTTAATTGTCTGTAGTGCCACAGCTTTTGGACAGTTCACAAGAAGACTGGCACACTGGGGCACCATGGACACATGTACACACACACACATGTATGTAAAAAGAAGATATCTGCTCTGCCTTCTCTGTATTTTTATGGCACTCGAGCCACCTGGGGATGTGACCCACTATTTAAGCAGATCTGAACACTGGAGCTACCAGCACAATTTCCAAGGTGGTCCCCAGCCAAGATTTTGCTTGAATTCCACATCCTATAAAAACTTCTTTTAAGAAGGGTTCTGGATTTTCTTACGCAGAACAGTACATGGCAAACATCAACTACTTCAGGCTTCAAATGGTGTGGTAACAGATCCAGTGAGCAACCAGCAAGTCACACTTCTGTGAGTCAGCATTCAACTCACTGAAATTTCCAGCTTCTTACAAATGCTTACATCAGAATTAGCTGTGTCAGAGAAGATGGAAATTACTTTATTAAATGCACACAGGAGATCAAGGATGCTGATAACACATGGGTGAAAAACATTCCTATGGTGCTCTGATTTACATGAAACAGATTTATTTGGGCAAACAGAAAAGGTTAACAAAAATATGTTTTGTTTGTTCCAGGCAGCTTGAACTAGAATATACAAGTCATCAACATGAAACTTGACATAGTTGTTCAAATGTTCAAGCTTCACAACATGGTATGGCCAAGTTGCACACAAGGCCTCTAACTTGCCTTTGAACACAACAGCATGCATTATCTGTCACACACTATGGCTTCCACTTAAGGTAGAAGAAAGCAATAACTTAGTTTGCCACCAATTACTCAGTCATGCATGAAGCAGAGCATCTGAAAAATGTTGCTGCGTTCTGGAAACATACTGCCTTTATTTGATATTGCTGTATAAGCATCAAACTATTTAGTTTTAAAAGCCGTGGTAAATTTATGAATGAAACTGTGCAAGAGGGATTTAATAAGAGATCCATAGCAAGTGTTCAGTGGTCTGGACGTTGCCTGCCACCAGGGTAGCATGAAATCATTTGATAATTAGACCATGGCTATGCAGGATTAGCATACCATAAAAATATAGGGCTGCATTATTTATATTTATGTAACAGATGGATCTTTAAAAAGGTTGTGCGTTTTTAACGAATGCAACATCATGCCAGTGTTGACAGAAGATTTAGAAGTGCTGCAACACAGCCAAACAAAGCCTAAGAACATTACCTTCCCTCTTCCCCCCCTCTTCTCCCACACTGGTCATAGACCAGAAAAACAAATGTGAAACAGTGCTATGAATTTAATTCCATAGATTACATTAAGTACAGAATTCACAGAGCATTAGGTTTAGAGATGCATTTACATTTCAGGTAATTATAGGACTCCTACTACAAAGTCTACCTGAAGGATACATGCTCCTTATGTAGGACCCCAACAGAGGTCTGAGACAGAGTAGAAAGACTACCTACAACTACTTAAAATAGCGATGCTTTAAAACTGTATTTTGAAAGAAAAGCAGCAAAACCAAAACATGTAAAGTCAATGGGTCCAGATGACTCTCACAATTAGAGGATGCTGCTAACGGATGGAGTTCCTTAGGGCACCTCTTATGCAAGAAAGGGTGAGGTAACTGGGGTTCTTCAGCCTAGAGATGAGAAGGCTCCAGGAAGACCTCACTGTGGTCTTTTTGGATTTGAAGGGATCTTATAAGAAGGAGGGATACCAATTTTTTACGTGGTCTGATAATGATAGGACAAATGAGGAAAGGTTTAAAACTAAAGGAGGGTAGAATTAGGTGCAATGTTATGTATAAATTCTTTACTAAGAGGGCAGTGACATCCTGGCACAGGCTGTGGATACCCAATCCCTGGAGGTGTTCAAAGCCAGGCTGGATGGGGCCCTGGGCAGCCTGAGCTGGTGGGTGACAATTGGGCCCAATGCAAGGGCTCCAGGATTCTAATATTTCAAGACAATGTTTACATTATAAAAGTCTGTAAAACAAAAGTACTTTAAATTTCACTGACCAGATATTTTTTCAGCTATTAATGGTGATAAATGCATCACATCTTCCCAAATTCAGCTGGACAGGTAATGAATGCAGCTAACTGTGCCTTCCCTGCTTGAAGATTTGGCAGATGATGGCAATTTTCTTTAGCTCTGGAAATACAGAAACAATTTCAGCACAGTTGTCATAATAAATGAGTTTACTTTAAGACATACAGGAAAAACTACAGAAGGCAAATTATACTGGGTTGCTCTGAAACAACCATAGAATAGTTTGGGTTGGAAGGGACCTTTAAGATCATCTAGCTCCAATCCCTGCTAGAAACAGAGACACCGCCCACCGCAGCAGGTAGCTCAAAGCCCCATCCAGCCTGGCCTTGAACACCTCCAGGGAGGGGGCATCCACAACCTCACCACCCTTGGAGACATCTGCACCAGCAGAGGTGACTCACTGTCGAGGTTTTGTAATTTCATTGGTGTTGCTATTCCACATCAGAACATCATGTGGGATAACGGGAGTTAAGGAGACAAGTTTTTTTTTCTTTCTTTTCTTTTTCTGTGGACTGCCTTAAATGGGCACGGGGGGAGGGGGCGGCACCGGAGGGGAGGTCCGGACGGGGTTTTGCCTGGTTCCCTGCGAGGAGACAGGGTGGTTGGAACTTCCCCCCTCCCGCAGCCCATCAGTGGGATTTGGACTTTTTTTTCCTCCTTGTTTGGTGTCACTGGGTTCATTAAACTGCCGTTCGTTCTCAGATCGTTTGTGTTTTGTTTTTCATTTTTCTCTCCTAGACCCATTCTCAATCTTAGTTATTATCTTAGTTATTATCATCACACCAAGAGGGGATTTTTACCCCAAAATCACCCTCTGCATAGCAGCTGTTACCTCATTTTAATTATTCATGTCTAGACTTGTACTGGGAATAAAGAAAGAGGTGTGGGTAGAGGTAAAAAGGAGGATGAAATTTTTTTAGTGTTATTTGTCTGACTTTATACCATTGTAAGGAGATGCAAGTTATTTAACTTGTGATTAATAGTTTACTTTAAACTAACAGATGCCAAAACTGCCAGTTAATCAATTTACTGGGCAGTAGTAGCATTAATTAAATACAGCATTACTCAACAGACAGTTAGTCTGAGGCCAAAATCATGTAACAACAAGCTAGACAATAAGAGATTAGATGGAAATATAGTGATATAAATTGTGCTTTTTAAAGGTCTTCCTTAACAGCCAATATTCACTACAAAGTTCCAGCTGCCAAATCACTTCTATTGCCCTATGAATCACAGCTGTGTAAGCTTACTTGAAGCAACGTAAGTGAAGCATTTTTTAAAGGAGGTACCAATTAGATATTAGAACCATAACAAAGAATTAACATTTTCATACACAAATCAGTTAATAAATATGTTGATTACAGATGTAAAACAGCCTAGCATTAGGAAGATCTGAAGTCCTAATTTTAACATGATATAAGCCCTAGGTATTTTCATATCTGCATTAGGAACGGCTTCTGGAGAGAAGCTTCTTTTTCCACATGTAGAAAAGCTTGTGAGAAGAATACAACCCTTAGCAGTGGAGTCAAACTCTGAGGCTTGTGAAGAACACATACCAAGCCTTGGTTTCCAGAACACTGGGGTTTGTTCACACAGAATCTAATTTCATGTTAAACCAGAAGTTCTTGATTGCAATGTCAGAAATCAAGAAAGAAAGAAAAACACTTGCGCACATTTTTATTCCCCCCTCACCTACTTCAAGGGGGCAGAGAAAATAAAAGTTTGTTGCCTAGATTCTGAAGAGGGTGCTTCAAAATTGAGATTTGGTTTTGTTTGTTCAGGAGAAACAACTTCACAGTGCACACTGCCACACCTGCCAGAAGCCAGAGAAGCAGTAACGAGCCATTCATTTATGCAATCTGATTAACCTGACTCCTCAAGTCCATTTCTACAGGCTTCCTTAAAGACAACTACAAGAAAACCAGAGGGCATTAGCAGCTGGCAACCTTACCATCCTACGGCAATTACCATAGGAGCAGATTTGCAAAAATTAGGTAAATCTCTCTCCCACCAACACCCAGCAGATTTAAGAGCCTGGTAGCTACACCAGCAAGCTACTAAAATTCAGTACAGCTTTGAAAGGAAAGAGTTTGCTCCACCAACAGCATTTGTATTTATTTGCCTGTTTTCACCACTTGAACTCAGCTTCTCTAACAAAAATGGTCACATCTCGAATCCTGAAGAAAGCTCACATTCCCCTCTTTGGTTCTAAAACCCACAAGTCCCACCCCATTCTCACTCCCAAAACAAAGATCAATTTAGGAAAACAAGACTCACCACAACCTCATGGGACATTCTCCATGCTTCTTTTGGTTCAGCCTCATGGCACCCACCCCCATATCTCCAGCTTTTATGTGGGGAAACAAACAGGCTCTAGCTGTGGCTCATCAGCCTCAGGCCAATGCAGGTGAAGGAGCTGCACCTTAACCCTTTCCAGGCTATGACCACCAGTGCCCACCTTTCCCTCTCTTGAAACATAGTGAGATCATGAGAGCAGCACAAACACATTCTCCTGCTTTAGGCTTGGTTAATCTTTCCTTCCTTCCCCATGGTGGCATGCTCTGCTCTAGCCTTCAACTCCATCGCTACCCTAGCCCAGGTGGCCCTCCAGAACAACCCAGTACCGGCAGGACTAGCACCCAAGTTCTGCTTTCTTTGTTAACTTCTGAGGCACTGTGCCCATCTCTGGAGAACCACCCAGTACCAACGTACGGTGCTACTCCCTCTCAGAAGCAAGGCAGCCCAGTAGCAGGCCTGGCTAGCATGGAAAGCAGGGCACCATTTGCAGAGAGAGCCCAGGAGACACAGGTGTAGCTCCCTCACCCTTCCTGACACAGCTGTGCAGAGTTGCACACAGCTGAGGCAGCACAGTCATCAGGGTGCTGGGGCCCTGCTCCACTAACAGAAAACAGGAGTTAACATTCATTATGGTAGAAGGCTTTTATCCTCAAGAGCACAGCTTCAATTCTGCCTACTTTTGCTCCTTCATCTACATAACCAAAAGGAAATATATTAGTACAAATGAAAATTAAAGATGTTTGATTTTGTTGCAGTCCAAGTGCCTTCTCTAAGCAAGGCTCAGATAAACTCCATGGTCAGTTAGGGTTGACTTTGCTTCTGAGGATGCTGAAGTACAAATAAAGCCAAATCTTTTTCCAGCTGAGTTGCTTTGTGCAAACACTGAGTAAGGTAAATACACAAGAAGGGCTTGGATTGCTTTGAACTAACCACAGACAGACAGGCTAAGCATCTGTGAAGGAATTTAATGCTAATCAAGGGGTAAAAGGGGCTTCCTCTGTCATGCCACAAGCAGTACAGATCTTTCCTCCTGTTTCTCACAGCATAAGCCTAATGTTTACAAAACCAGAAGTCGGGACTTAACACAATGTTTATTATTTCATTCCTAAGTGGAAACAAATCAGAGTGTCTGATTATGGTTTCTGGACACCACATACTACTTCCTACTCTTGCTGACAGAAGCCAGTATTTACTTGCTCTTAAAAGCAGCAGACAAATGTTTGCCTCTCAAATGGCTTTTGAAGTAACTGCCTCGTGCTGCTGGAAGCAATGAGCATTTTACCATTAGCTTGAGCAGCATGAGAAGGGCCCATGGAAGCATGGTGTCTGGACTAACTCTTGTGTTCAGTACCTTATTTTGGTGGTTGGCACTTTGCACACCTTACTTGAGAGCAAAAGCAGCAGCTTTCTTTTAGTTCCTACCCTCTAGGATGACATCTGCCAGTTGGTATAAAGAGTGGCTGAAGTTTCTCTTTGCAATTTTGAATTTTAGGCAACTGAAGACTTGGTTCAGCATCCCATAAACAGCATTTTCCTTCTCAGCTTGTAGCCTTCTGAAGCACATGCACTGCTGAAAAACAAATCAGTAAATGCCACATGTTGAATCACATTGCAAGGAGCTTCAACAATGACAGCAAAATTAATTGTAACAAAATAAGACTCCTTGTTGTTTATTAGATATTGTATGAGTAAAATGTACAGTATAAAAATTAATATCAAAACTGTTCACAACTGGTTTTGACAGCACATTTTCCTTTGGATTAGCTACACAAGCAGCCTTCTAACAAATTATGCTGAGATCCATTTTTATATTTTCTAATTTTAAGCGTATCACTACAATATCTACAGTTTGATCTACAAAATTAAAACAACTAAAATTCTGCAGCATCTTGGTGACATTAGTCAAAAATGAGCAGGTCAGTAACATTAGCTTAGAGGAAAAAGAAAAGAGTAGTTTGTTACAACAAAATGTTAATTGTTCAAATTCATTAACAGAATTGCTTTTGAAATTCCATGTCTTATAGTGGTACATTTTCAATATCAAACACTTGACATATATTGATGACAAAGTATTTCTACTTACATTTTTCTTTTAGACAAATCAATAATCCTGTTTTTTAATTCCCTAATGAATTTTCACATCTCTAATATTGGTGTAAAACAGTTTGTTCTGCTAAAGGAATAGTTCAAATGTTTTGTAAGATGCCCATTTTCATTTAAAGTATTAGCCATATAAATGAATGTAAAATGGTTTTTATTTGTTCAATCTCTGTATTTTCAGTTTAGGTTCTATTGTTTAGAAAAAAGAAAACATTACTCCTAATGACTAACCTAGAACAGTCTGTCTGTGCTATACATTACATATTGGCTATTCTACTTTTTACTATGACATAAAACACACTAAAAAATTGAAATTATTGCCGGGGAATATTACATACTGTTATTAAAAGTGAGAATTTTCCCCTGATTAAAAATAATATTTGTATCTTCATTTCCCCTGCATAATCTATTTTGCATTAGGAAGATGATTTGAACTGAAAAGTTCTTCTCATATTGTCCAAACATTTTCTCTTAGTAGACACCGAATCTATTTGCACCATTGCAATGCATTCAGAATAATAGACTGCTGCTAGATACACCCACGTATCAACAATTTAAAACAGGAATGGGTGCCTCAGAGCACTCAGTCAGCCTCAGAGAACAAAATAGGTGGCGTTCTTTCCCTTGAGGTGTTTCAAATATAAATCACCTTTTAAGTTGGCACATATCACAAGAACTCTTAAAATAATGCCTGTGAAGTGAAGACAAATCCCAACACAAATGATGCAAACCCCGTTCCTTAGAAATAGAGAAAAGTCCAAAAATGTGTTTGTCCCTTTATCTTTTAACATTAAGCTGGTAATTATTGTTTTTACAAACATTCAGATTATCCTATGCTAGTAGCAGCTGGACTGTTTACTTTCCTTGTATTTTTTTTGTTCTTAAGACCACTGGCAAGAACAGTCTGTAGGCTCTTGAATTGAATAGCTGACCCAGGTTGAATTACTAGTGCAATACAATTGCACTGTTCGTCTTTGCAGTCCAAGCTCCCTGCAGCATTTGCAGAATCTCGCGTATGTGTTGATGTTGTAGTTATATATACTTGCAGATGGGCACTTTCCATCACATGAAACAATATTCACCTGATAGAAAATATAAAGATATCAGCAAATTTAAGCAATTAGGAAATAATGTTAGGAGTTTCTAAAAAAAAATAATAATGAAAGAAAAAATTAAAGACAGTCTAAAGAAATTGGCACCCAAAACCAAGTGCAAAGTAATGAAAAAGTAGGTATTTATTTTATCCTCTTATGGAATTCCACTGCAATTGAGTAATAAATAAACACTAAAACATGTTGCCTAGATACGTTTCAACTTTTATCTCATTGAGCTTAATGGTGACTTTCCTGTTGATTTCAGGAACAGCACAGTTTGGCTATTAATACACACAAAGAAACAACTTCATTTTCGAGTTTAAAAGTATTCATAGCAACCATGGCTTGAACATGGCACTGAATGTTCTCAGCAACTTCTTACAATGTTATTTTCAGCAATATACTCATTTGGTGTTAATATGCTGGCAACAGTAAGGAGGAATATAGGGAAAAATCCAATAACCATTACTATGTTAGAACAGAAGGACACCCTATGACAGAAACAGACACCAAAACTCATAATTTTTTCAAGTTCAGTAATCAGGTTTTGCATTGCTCTTTGATGCATTTCTTAACACTGAGACTAAATTTTCCGGCTGTGCAACAGTTCAGTCTACAAAATGTACTCAGTGTCAGTTTGGGGGTTACAGCTGTTACACTATACTCTTCTATGACAGCTTTTTCAGGTGCTCTTACACATCTCACACAAGACATCTGCACTCTTGTTACTGCTCACATTGCCTTACTGCCCAGCAAGAGGTTGGTGTCTTCCAACCATAAATCATTCAGCAGACATATAGATAGTGCCTCATTCTTCCTATATATATCACAATATGCTCATGCTGCTGTCTAAACTGAACTTCAGGACCCTTTCTTTGTTGGCATTTAAGATGGCATTGAAACACTTTCCCAGTACAGATGGAAAATTAAACACATCTGCAGTAGTTTCAACTGCAGTATATCACTGGCAAGTGTCTGTTACATCAATGTTAATTCACAACTACTAATTGCACTGTAGGGTAAAATGAGAGCTAGGATTTGCACCAAATTAACTTGAGCCTAAAAATGTTCAAAAGTGTGGGAGACATCCTCATTTTTCTTCTTAATTGAGAAACTGATTGCTGATAACTTAAAGAAACACAAACTTCCATATCTGTGAAACAGAGATGTGAACAGTTGCACCATGAGATTTTTGATTTCTTTCACCCTCTTATTATTATCATATTAAAAGAAAATTTCATAGTTATTTACTTACCGGTGTGTTACTCCTGCAGTCATTCTTGCGAATGGTCATCCTAACAGTCACCTTTTTACAGAATTTCCCATCTTCCTTACCTGCAAAAATGGGCATTAATTGAAAAAATATGAGCTGCTTAACTCCTTAACATTTCAGAGATAAGAACATTACTAAATGTGTTACAGTGTCAAGAGGCAAAGAATGTTCCCAATGCATCTCTACAAAAGTCCTTGTGACATTAGCTGTTCTTTCCATCGAAGTCACTGCTTTTAAAACTTTCTAGTTCACTCTTTAAAATTCATCAACTTGTGTCTCCCGTATCTTGTATCTCTGAAAGTTTTATTCTTAGTTCAGAAGCCTTTTACAGAGCAAGTCTATGCTGTATTTCACAAAATTTTGTAAAACTGATCAATTCCTCCTGTGAGATGGCTTGTGAAAGATACATAAGATGCATTTTCTGTTAAATAAATCAAACCTTAATAGTAACAACCAAATTCCAGCAATATAGATAAGTTTTAAAATGAACACAACACCAGGATCTGAAAATAACCAGGGCTCAGCAGAGGGAGTGGGAAGGGAGGGATTCTGTATATGTTTATTAAATAAGAAAAAGAACATAGGTGAATAAATTAAATATTTTATTTGCATTTGCATTCTGTTCACATTTTATCTCACAAAAGTGTTTACAAAGTATGTGATGAAATAAAAAAAAAGATATAAATAAAGAAATGAAATAAACACAGTTAAACTTGATTTAAGGAGAGAATTCTGGGCATTTTGAAGAAAAGCAAGACAAGTTCAGTCTAAAATTGAGTTGTCTGAAATCAGAAAGTGCAGTATTTTCTCAAGATGATCCTCTTCATGTTGAAGAAATCACATCACATTGAAGGTCTGCAAGAAAAACAATTAGTTCATTCCACTATAAAAGCTTCCACAGTTTAGCAGATTTTACACAGCATGATGCACTCACACATCTCTTTACTTAGAAAACTGCATTTTCTTTTAGCCAAGCAAAAAAAAGGTGTTACCTCCATAAAAGCAAGGGCAATTAAAGACTCACTGGTTTTACCAGTACCTAATACTTCAGTGTGACAGAGTTTTATTTAATCTTAGTGCCCAGTGTCCAGTTTTCTGCTCTAATTGCTGTCAAATCAGTTTAAACTGCTTCCAATAGAGAAACATTTTTGTGAATTTAGGGGGGCAGGGAAGGGGATTTCCCCCCCACTTTAAAAACAAAAAAAGGACTGAAGGAAAGAACAGAAATGAACTTTCCTGGAAGGAAATTAATATCTACAATCAGAAACAGCTGCTAGTGCTCAACTATTGAGTTATATTTGCTGCTTAGGTTAAAAAAAAAAATAAATTGAGAAAAGAAGAATAAAATACTTTTGAATATAAAAAACACTCACCATTGTTTTATGTTTCTCAGTCTTTTTCATGCACTTTCTTCTCTTACATTACACATGGTGTATAGGATGGGGAATTCAGTGCAGCTGTGGCTATGGCTTCATCTGGGCTACAGCAAAACTGCATCACATTTCACAAAGAAATATATATATAAAGTATTTCCATGTATGCATGCTAATGTCCAGTGGCTTTTAATGAGCTCTAACTGTGGTATACTTTTCTCTGAAGAGCCTTTCAAAACATGTGAAAATTTTCTTATATGGGTCATGTTAATGAATTTCTTTTCCATGTTCTTTATGGTCAAAACTCCTTCCTTGTTTTTGAGTTGATTCAACAGCTTTCTCATTTAAAGTGACGTCAACATAAAGGAGTAATATAGACTTCAATGTAGTATTCCTAGAGTGAGGAGCGTAGTTTAACAAAATACATGTCACTCAGCAGTGTGCAAAATTACAGTCAACATCATTTCTCTTACAGAAACACAAAGAGATGTTTTCACAACACAAGTGCCAAGCTAACTGCATTCATACTGGGTTACAACTCCAGAAGTTATCATCCTCTATTAAAGATAACAAATAAAATCTCCAGTTTTCACGGAGTAAGCACAGACTTGCTATTTCCAGTAAACTGTCCTTACTACAGCAGGGAAAGAAATGAGCTACTTCTACTGAATATGCCACTGTAGGCAAAGCTATTTGAAACAGTATGTGCACATCAGTTATTTATTAAGCTAACTTTAACAAGCAAAGCCGTTAGTGTCTACATTCTACAGCACTGTACACAGAACAGAATTGGGGTACGTTTTTCAAACACAATAATTTACACATGCAGCAAAGCTAAGGACTACGCGAGTGCTTACTACCAACAGTATATTGTTGGCTAACAACAATGCACTGCCCATGCAGTGCAAAATGAAAAACAAAACAAAACCACAATGTGAGCCATTCTGAACCATAAGCAGCTCTACTATACTGAAGCTTTTGGTATAACCGGATAACATAAGGCCTGATGTTCCTATCAGGGAGTACATTGTTGGGAATCAACAATGATGCTGTTTGGGTTGATTCTACTAATTTCAGGAAAATGTACCTTTATTACAGCTAGCATAGGCTGTAGGAGTGACTGGGCTAACAGGGAATGGGAGGAACACTGACACGGAAGAACCTGGTAAGAATATTAGACGTTGAACAGCTTATATGTTATAACGGATTCCTTATCAATATGAAACACTTTGAAGCTATTAGATTTCAACATATTTGAGAAAAGAATTCAACATTAAGAGATCTGTGTTTTACTTGCATTGTATGATGTCAGAACCAGGAACAATTCAAACATAGGATGCTGTATTACATCTTGGATCTGTTACTTTTATTTGTTTAACTAGTTCAAGCCCAGATGTCTTCAAAAAAAATTGTTTCTGATCTATGTCAGTATAACTAAGACTATCTACTATCCCAGATTTAAGTTGTTCTTTGGGGCTGCAAGAAAGAAATAGTGTATTTTCTTCTCTGAGCCATATTGGTAAAAACTCTTTGAATTTTCGTGGAACTCTTCAGGCTTACACAGAGAACTTCATTTCTTAAAATGAAAGCAAACATCACAACAGTTTCTAATCATAAAGTATTTCAAAATAAAATGACATGCCTGACCACCCTTCTCATAAAATGTCTCACACAGTAACAACTCACTGATAGCTCTCATGCCAGATTTGTTCTGAGTCGGACTTAACTACATGATTCACTGGCCATGCTATCTATAAACAGCTGTGAAATCAACGACATGGACATACTTGTAAATGCAAATCTACAAAAGTCAATGGCTATTTTTTAAGTGGTTAATTTATTGTGATGCACACCCTACATTAAAAACTTTATTTTGTCTTAAATAATTAAGAGCGTGGTCATGATCCCTCCCTAAATATATAAGTAGTATCTTCTGCCTTGCTGAAAATCAAAACCACATTAATAGATTTTTAGCTGCCTTAATAACTGTTTTGTTCAGAACCTGGCTTGTATGGTTAGTAAGGCATTGAACAGTAATGTCAGATGATCTCAAAAACTAATCTCAGAGAGCCAATGGAGAGTCAGCTAAAGAGCTAGGAACAAGTGCTTAAAGCACAGGCCCATTACAATGAAAAATCATGAAGATGTAGTACTATTACATTACAGTGACTGGTAGCAGAAAAAAAGCAGATCAACAGTTTCAAGAAGCTCTGTACCACAGCATATACTGCATAACAAATGAAATGAAAAAGTGTTTCCTGACTCACAAAATATATCCCATTGCAGTAACTGCACATGATGTCATATCTAGTAGTCATGATCCCAACCAGTAGGAAATACCTGCACATTTCTCCAACCAAGATCTCTCCTACAGTTTATCTCCTATCCTTAGCTTTTAGGGTCACTTTTCTACCCACTTATGCAAGAGAATGTTGTACTTTAAAAAAAAATAATATGACACTGTCCAGTAAAAAAAAAAAAAAAAAAAAAAAAAAAAAAAAAAGTCTCCTTTTACATTGCATTTAAGGTTGTCAACTTCAGGTATTACAACTTAAATGCTTCAGGTTAGGTGTTCAGCTCATTCAGTCAGTGAGCCCCACTTTTGTTGGACAGTATGAGATTCTCAGGTTGGAGCTGCAGGTAAAAACTGGAAGAGAATGGAGCTCAGATTTACTCTCTTTCTTCATGATATCATACTTAGCTTATGATTAATAGTTGAGAATTAGCAAATTTAGAACATATTCTGTAGAGAATTATGTTATTTTTTCCAGAACCCCTTTACTAGCTCTCATAGACACCAAAACAGACCTTGGTTCCAGGTAAGAGTGATAAGAGTGTTTTTTTTTCTTTGCAAGTTATTTTAAAAATACATTGCTTGAAACCTTTTGAAATATGTCTATTAACAGAATCCAGGACTATATTACAATTAGTTAATTACTTACAGCATTAACTTACAAACAGCGTAGATCAATTATTATTATTATTTTTAACCAGGTATGAAGATGTGAGTGCAGTTGAAGCATTTTTAAAGGCACATTCTAAAATATAGTAGCATTAGATGAAGTAATTATTATTTTTAAGAGTTTTACATGAGAAGAATAAAGTACTCAAGATAGCAAATTAGCAACTTGGCCAGCCACAGTCTGTGTCACTGGAATAAATCCTTCAGAGCTAAACCCCTTTTTTTTCTGATTTAATTCCACTAGATTCACTAGTATTCACATAAATGAGATTGGGAAGAAAGCAACTTTTGAGATCAGAATCAACCTTCCATGCAGTAAAGAATCAAACTTACTTCTAAAATAACAACAGATCAGACATTCTGGTGAGTCTCAGTGAGAGAAAATTTGTATGTTTCATTAATCACTTACATGTTTTGCAACATCCATCCAGGAATGGTACAACATAGCCTCCAACCTGATCAAGAAAGATGATGGGGGGAAAAAAGTCATTTTTTCAAACGTCTGTTCATATACATCTGCACGTCCTCACTATTAGGAAAATCTTCCTGATAAAGCTCTAGAAATTCACCATTATATCCTTATAACCTTATATGGTTTTGATTCTCTCTGAAGAGCCAAACCATTGTTATCAGTGAGAAAGAGCTATAACCATCTAGTTATTCTAGGACTGCTCCCTGCTTGTGTACCATGTAAACACAGAATGCGAGTGAAATGGAATTGTTCCCTGCATACATTTACTTAGTCTAAAATGATTTCACAGATTAGAACTTTTGCTTCCCCCGCAGATCTAGTCCAAAAAGCCTTATGTCTCAATGTTGAAAACTGTAATGATATTTGGACGATCATTCATTTTCTTCAACGTTCCTTACCACCGTGATGAATCAAATTGCTACACACAAAGTCAATTATAAAAGTTGTTCAACCCAGAAAATCATCCAAGTTCAGACAGCTGCATGAAAAACGAGTTTGATATTACAAACCTCCAAGAGAAGGGAAGATATTTTCTGAGAACATGGCATCTCCAGCTGTGTAACTGGGGAGTCTGGTGGCATGCTGTACATGTATAGTTAAGAGTTTTTCATCTTCAAATATCTGAACAAAACTGCAGGTGCTGCAAGAACTTACAAATGTCTCCCTTCTTGAGGACAGAAAATCCTTTGTCAATGTTAATCTTTTCATGCAATCATGAATCATAGGTGGAATGTAAACAATGCAGTAAGCACTGACCTTTACACATTCAGTTTCATTAAACGGTGGGCAGCCAACTGAAGATGCAACTAGAACCGATCCGATTGCTGTATTTATGCATTCATATCTCATGCAGTTTGAAATCCAAGTAGTACCAGGCTATTAAAAATAGTAAACAGAATCTTTCTTTACTCAACAACCCTGCAAAAACAGTACTACAAATATTCATTATATAATGCCACTGAATCCAGATTTTTCTGAAACAAAAGTAATACAGCAAAATGTGAGTTAGATGCGCATTAAAGTTCTGTTAAAGTCAATTAAATCACATAAACAGGTTCTACAATAGTGAAGCTATTTTCTCCAATGTATCAAAATTCCTTAATCCTTGTAGACAGCTATATGATTGACTCTCCAAAAAATAATGTTGGGTTAATGCAAAACTATTCCTAGTATTTAGCCAAAAGTATCTCTTCTTTGTGCTGTTTATTTGGGAATGCATGTATAGTATTACCTGATTCTTTTTTCTTTACTTCTGAACACTTTGAGGGACATTTATAAACCTACCTTAAAATTGGAAACTGTGCCGTTGTTGAAAGTGTGGAGACATGATATGTTCTTACAGCTACCGCAGCAAGTTGTTAAATCTTTTGGAGGTTGATAGACTTGGTTCTGCAAAAGTAAGCAGATTACATTTAAAATTCTTCGAATTATTCTCTTCCCAGTTCTTATTGACCTAATGGCTGCTATGTCCAGCAATTTGTGCCAGCACAACATAGCTAAAGCTAACTCTGCATGGCGGCAGTATGCTATTAGTCCTTTAGTCCACTACTACTCTATACAGGACCCCACTGAGTACTGGGTCACAGAAGAAGCTCGTTCAAATACATCAGATGGTAACAGAACCTGTCTCTTTCTGTATTCTCAGTGAGAATAAATCTATCCAAATCCTCAAGCCATCTCTCCATCAGACTAGTGCTCAACTCTCCCTAAATACAATTGCAGTTTTAAGAAAATTAAGATCAAATAAGGTCCGCTTGACTTTCTAAAAGGGAGCAATAGTATGGTTATTAATGACTTAATTCTACCCGTTCTGTGCCTCAGCCAGACAGATCCATCTGGTATTTTATCCATTTGTGGTATTTACTACCCATCAAAATGGGTAATTTATGGAGAGAGTAAATCACTTCATGAATTTATGACATTCAGCATATAGAAACAAAGACTTTACAGCATAAACAGATTATCTATATTCTGGGGAAAAAGTGAATGGAGTGAGATTTCAATAAACTTCTAACCAAGATAAGTAGTAAATTGCGGGGGGGAAGGGGGTCTCATAGTTACTCTTTCCATCTTATTCAGATGACTATAATCTACTTAAAAACAAACAAACAAAGTAATTAAGGACACCAGTCACAATATACATGTCTAAACTCCTGAATTTCTTACAGCTTTGCACTTGACAGCACAGGCCACTGAAGAAGTGTTTATTCTGTAATATTTAGTGGAAGGATCGATCACATTTGTACAGTAAGAAATATGGCAAATGCCATCTAGACTGTGTTCCACAATTGTCTGTCCAGGTAGCAGCACACCTCTCTCATTACTCAGGCAGACTTTGTCTCTCACTACAAGAAAAAAAAAAAAGGGAGGGGGGGGGAGAAAAAAAGCAAATTCAGGACAATTATCTTGGTATCAAAACGTTACATAAAAATGCTTCAAAGAATAAAATAGGCATGGAAAAATCTACTCTACCTCTTCAAGAATTATGGGTTAGATTTTCAAATATAAACTGCTAATAATAATAATAATAATAGTCTAATTTTTCACTACAGTTGCCAAATTACTTCAAACATAACTCCTCATGAGCTTAACATCTTATCATCAGCGCCACAAAAATAACAGTGTAGACTTCAACTGGTTTTAATTCTACTTTGTGGTAAGAAGAATTGTGCCTGAGAAGCGTCTATTTTCCCCTACTGATTATGGAGGGAGCAGAGCACAATTAGCTCAGAAATACGTATCCTTGTTGCAGAAATCTATGCAAAGATGATCTCAACCATCAGCCAGCTGAGCGCCTCACAGAATTCGTTTTCTCAGGCACTCCTGGGCATGCTCCAAGATGAGTTCTGCATGGCGCTGAACGCCATCTCCTTATTCACATAAAACACATAAGTATATCTAACCAGCTCCGGAATAACCTCATAGTGGGCTAATGGGGCTTCTCCTAGACATCAAGTACGGATTTCAGTTTCTTGCTGGAGCTCTCCATCCAGCTTATTAATGCAAAGACTTTGCTCAGTGAACACCACCCAACATTTCCCAAATTCTGTCTACTATTTCTGTGCACAGATTTTACTGCAGGAACTAACAGAATCCAAGGACAGGCTATAATCAACCAAGTATTTAGTGAGTGATCCTATTCTCTTGCCCTTTCCTATGCTATTTGTGAATTATGTCAGTTCTTTCCTCCTATGAACCATGTTCAAAGCTCAAACATCCAGTTTATAACTACTTATATTTCTTTACACTTGAAAGTATATTTATTTCAATTAGATTATTTCCAGACTTACCACATTTGTATTTAACACAGTTGCATATATTTTCTGAGCTGTTCTGAAACTGTTCATCTATCTGAAGTTTCTGTCCCTATGGATATAAAAGCAGAGAAAAGAGAAGTGAAATGACAGTTTGCTCATCTGCATCTTTTTACTTTAAACTCCTTTTCTCTGGGATTCATTAAAGTATCTCTTGACACCCAATAATTACTTCGGAATTCACTTTGTTTTTCCACAGTGATATTTAATTTAGTAATAAAAAGCAAATACTATATTTGTTTGTTGTTGTTTTTGTTTGTTTGTTTAGATCTGAAAAATAGGAGCAGTTTTTGGTTTCAGTACAGAAAACATTTAAGACAAAAAAAAAAAAAAAAATAGTGAAGTATCTTGCCTTTATACAGAACTCTCCAAGCAATAGGAGTGTATTTTTGCATGGATTAACTTAATGGATACAAGTAGTATTACGCTTGTACAGCTGTACTTTTTAATAGTTTACATACATGAAAATCAAGACTTTCCTCCCATTTCTAATACTTTGTAATACCTTGTGACTAAGTTTCTTCATCTATAAGATGGAAGTACAACCAGCAACATCCTTTGCAAAGCCTTTTGAAGTTTACTGACTAAAAACTGACAATAAAATCTAAGTGCTATATCCACAGAGTTTCCAATTAGAGGTTTTTTTAATTATTCCCTTTGCAGCATTGTTTTCTGAATAGAATATCTGATATTGACTGAGAACCTAACCCAGTAATGCTAACAAACATTTTAGTAGAGCTGAACAAGTCACAGTAGAATACAACTTAAAAAACACTTGTGAGGCAATGATTTGAGTACATGCTACAGATAAGCATGTACTGACTTGACTATTTGTCACTAAGACAAATAGTATTAACAAAACACTGATGAGCTGTACTGACAACTAAAGAACAAAACTGTGTCTACAAAAGCATGAAAGTAGTTCTATTCCATGAATACTCATGGTGGCATTTGGCAATAAAAAATCCAAAGAAATATCAGTGACATACAGTCATTTTATTCTACAGGATGTTTAAATGTGACTTCTTAAAAAGCTTCTACTAAAACAATTTAGATAAAAGAGAATGACACAGCATTCCATATTTAACTTTTAATAAAATGCTGATTTATTCCATGAGAAACTTATATAAGAATTCTGACGGATAAGATGAATTCCATACCAGTTTGCACTGAGGTTTGGGGATCATTTCACACGCGCATTCTAAAACAAAACACAATTAGAGAAACAAAGGTTTAAAAATCTATATATCATTCCTTCAAAACAGAGCATCAGAGAAAACAGAAGTTCCACATTTGAGTCATTACTGAAGAAGCCTTGCATGTATTTGAAATACATAACATGGTGAGTGCAGAATTATGTCTGCTTTCTAATCCATCATAAAACTAAACTGCAGTTTCTGTGACCACCTTTACCCATTTAGAACAAATTGCAGTGCTTTATCATCTACAGTCTGTCTGAATATATTGATAACAATACGGCTGTTGTAGCCTTTTGCTCCCTTGTGGTGTTGACAATCCTCATAAACAATACAAAGCAATGGAGAATTGTGTCTAGGGCATAATAAACAGTTGCACTGCCACCTTTGTAAACTGGCAAGTTCCTGACCCATGAACACTTCCCCTCCCCCCTTTTATTTAAGCCATGAATAATTTACTAACTGTTAAGAAACTGCCAAGATGAGAAGTTCTACAGTATTCTATCATCCTTGTGAAGAAAGAAGGAAACAAACCAGGCAGATTTAAGCTCTTTACCATGAGATGATTTGCAGTCTCATCTGTTCATGAGTAAGTCACCCTTATAGAACTGGCTTGTATGCACATCACATCATCATTTGCAGATCTATTTAGTAAATGTTTAGACTTGTATTTAAAGGAGCCAAAGCTCTTGTGTTTTTTGTCTAAGGCAACTAAAGTGAAGATAAGTCATTTTACCACATGTCCGAAAGGGGCAGCACTTCTCTGGGCTCCATACCTCCACCAAAGACATGCCTAGCATGCATCTAAATTCAGGACAACGATGTATTTCACAAACTGAAATTAAAAAAAAAGAACATCCAGTAAAAACAAGGTTGTCATATTTTGATGAGTAGTAATATGAGTCAAGAGATACTAAATGGCTTTTTAATGAATACCTTTAAAAAACACCTTACTGTAACAGGCTGATGATTGAAATGTGTTAGCCATATCAGGTCATAGCAGTGTAAAGCACAGCTATCCTAAATGAATATTTAAAACAGCCAAAATAAAATATTTCCAGAATTTGGGTTAGGAAGTTTGTCTCCAATGATACAGATGTTCAGATTATGCTTCAGACACACAAAATTTTAAAAGAGTAAGAGATGATAGCTAGCTCATGCACACAATGAAGCTGTACCTCTAATCCACCTTTTTTCTTGTTTGTTTTTTTGCACTGAACATCCACACAACAAAATTTGCCATGTTCTCTATTACCTAAAATAACAAAATCAAGTCAAACTTACTACACTGGTAGGTAGGGCAACACCTTTCTGTAGTGCTGTCATTCACAATAAGAACTTCTCCTTCTTGACATTTGGGTATTTGCTCAGAGCAAGCCCCACATGCTAGAAACAAAAAAAAAAAACAAACCACAAAAAACCAATTAAATCTAAGCCATAGGAAATCCTATTGCTGCCTAGGAAACACACACATTAAGTTCCTCACAGACACATTAAAAAGAGCAGAGGTACTGTAAAATTGTGCCTTCCATACAGAAGATGCTAAATTTCAGTGCAGTTTGCCTTTTATTTGTCATCTGCTTATTAAAAAAAAATAAAAAAATTATCTATCTATCTATATAAATTGTGAGTCAGATCATAATTAACTGGACTTTCTCTCCATCTCTTTTGTTGTGAAAAGTTTTGCTGGCTTTTCTCTCCAACCAAGCCCTATTTTCAGGAATGCTTCCTCTGATAGAAATACAGTATAGTTGATCCTGAATTAAAGGTAATTAAAGGGCATCGTGTTTTTATCCTCCCACTTAAACACACAGCAAAATCACAGTAAATAAACTCTGTGGAAATACCAGTTCAAAGATTCATTATATATTGAAGAAAATAATAATAAAAAAGAAACAGAAGGATGTTGCATCAATAGACAGAAAAGTCAAAGACAGAACGCTGCAGTTGTGTGTTCAAACTGCTTCCCAAATACTGTAAATGACAGAAGTGTATTTCAAAGTTCTCTTTTAAGGGTCAAACTCTGAACATGGCAATGCTAATCAAGATGAATCAGAAATCTATGTTCAAAAACAGAACCCATTCAGGAGAAACATATGGGATGTATAATTATAATGTTATTATCATAAAGAAAACAACTATTTGATAGCAAATAGAAATGCTAAACTGATACCAAAACTGCAATTTTATTACTGCATTAAGTTAGCATGGCCCAAATTCCAAGAAAACTGAACAAATCTGCATAATACTTTTATATAGGATATTTGCCATCATGTTAAGATAGGCCACAGATAACAGCAGGATACTCTGGAGAGCCAGAGCATATATAACTTCAGTCTTTCTTTAGAGAAAATAGTCAAACAGCCACAGTCACATACTGTGCATGGTCAGTCTCTCAAAGGCTGAGATCAAAGGCAAACCCTTCATTCATGTAGGACACCATCAATCCTCTACTTGTCCTAAAAATACTACTCAGCTACACAAAGCCACTCTATGACTCCTGATGGTTGTTGCCATTACCTATGTCCTATAAACTTAATGCCCATTTCCTAAACCACTTTCAGGCGTTACTATGCTGTGATAGCTCAAGAAAGTATGAGTAATCTTAATTGCTAAGTTTTAGCAGATATCACTGAATGCGTGAAAACACTAAGAGATTCAACCAGCCAGGATTCCATACCACATATGTAGGATATGCAGCACGTATTCTCCACCCGAGCAGCAATAAGCGTTTGATCCTCTTGACAGCTTGGCATGTGCTCCATTGGTTCACATTTTGCTGGATCACATTCTGAAACAAGTACAACAGATTTATTTATTTATGTGAAGTACATCATTCCTGTTTTGTAATGCTACAGCAGTAAGAAATGAGAGAGAACTGAAATGCTACAGTATTTTCTATGACAAAATGATGTACTCATTCTCGCCTGATCCTTGAACACAGGATTCCATTATGTCTGCACCAATGGAGGCATAACCCAACCATGAACTTTTAGATGAAAGAAAATTCTGTAAACTGACATTTTCAAAATGGTTCCTATACTGAGTTCATTTTTGCTTAAACATTGTTTACTGTCTTTTACCCAGTGAACTTTTTTACCTTTTCAAAAGAAACCTACCACAAACATAGTTGGGACAACAGGATTCTTCATTGTAGTAAGTGACCAGTTTTTCCAAGCCATTACACTCTGGGATTAGGGGATCACATAGGCTCTGATTACAAACTATTTCATATAGGGAAAGAAAAAAAAAAAAAAAAAGAAACTACTTAATGCATTTATAAATGGAATAGTGGCAAGCAGTATTTCCACTCTGATACCACAAATGTCTGAGTAACCACGACAAATTAGCAAAAACCCCTCTGACTATGTTCAGAATTGTCCAGTCTCACTCTCCATGAGGTAAAAAACTACAGCTGAGCTGTCTTGGATGTTTTGCCCAGATGGCAAAAACAGCAAAACTCCTTGCAACTTGTCTTGAAGACCTTCTAACCTCAATATGAATAAAAGCTTTTATATCCCTTTTTTACTGCTAAATTTGTATAGCACATACACAATAATCTGATTTTTTTTCCCCCTGGTAATTACTTATATCATTGATTTGTATTTGGATGTTATAAGTGTATCACTAGAGTACAGTTTAGATATAGCTGAAATAAATAAATTCATACCAAATAATCACAGAGCTATTTAATTCCTTTTAACATTTGTCCCCTCCTCCTACCCCTCTGACAAACCTCATCAGATTCCAAGCCAAATGTATGAAGTGTCCAGTTTCCTACACAACCTATGAATTCAGATAATTACCATTCACTTAAAAAACAATATGAGTCACAGGACAACAAACCTCAGGAAAGATTATCTATGTATTTCAGTGAGCATTATCACAATCATTAAAGAATACTTACTACAGATCTTCTGAGGACAGCATGTCTGATCACCAGGAACAAGCAGGACCACTTCTGCAAATCGCTGACAGTCAAAACTGTGGGTATCTGAACAGTTGTACTCCACTGGAATAATAGTCTCAGTGTCAACACACTTTTCCATGCAGCATCCACTCAAAGATGTTTTCCAGACATCACCTACTGCATGAGGTGCTCCTGAACTGTCTGTACAAGCTAGATAATGAGAACAGAAAATTGAAGTAATGCCTTTTTATTTCCAACTTTGATTACCATTTTCTTCCACAGCAGGAAAGAGAGCTTTTAGGACATCACTTATTACACCACAAAAAAATTTGAGAATGAGTTTGTGTGGGAAAGCAAGGTAATCAATACCCTGCTGAGGATCAAGGCCCACACTGGATTTTGCCTCCCTTGCAAAGCTAGGTACTACAGATTCCAATCCAATTCTTTGTTTTTAAAGCTGTGATCTGAAAATAACTTGCTTTTGTATTTCACACATGATAAAGCTATCGATAATTGACAGTGTGTTATGTAATTTTATTTATAATAAATGGCACCTTTAAGATTTGCATTAAGTATTAGTCTATGATATGGTGTCTTCAAGAACTGTAAAGAGGATAAACATAAATTATGACAAAAAGAACACAGGATTCAAGTAATTCAAAACATATAATTAACTGTTGCAAAGCTTTTGATTTCCATTTACTATCATTACTTGGACTCCCTGGCAAAGGACTAGGTGAAAACATTTCAAATAATGAAGTGCATAAGCAAAAACAACCATTCTAAAGAGCATATTTCAGCTGAGCGAAGTAAGCAAAGTGATATGTCACAAGGACGCTTAATGCTTCCTTGTAGAGCTAATATTTACTGACACCCCTGAATCCTCAACTGAGTAACATGTGCAAAACCTACACAACATCAGGCCAGGTGTGATTTTATTAATTGTGAAGAATCAGACTGCCAGCTTGTAGACAATAAAATCACATCAAAACATACCACATTTTTCTTCAGGAATACAGACAGCAGTGTGGGCTCGGTGAAGGATGGTCCCTCCAGCACAGACACAGCCTTCTGTCAACACCAAGCAGGTGTCTGAGTCCAAAGCAGCAACCTCATTATTCTGACAACTCTCTGCAACCTCACAGGCAGCTATACATGCCTGATAGGAGAAGTTTTCAGAGCAGGCAAAGGCTAGAAGGGAAGGAAATCACTCATCTGAAGATGCAGTCTCATGAGAGGGTACTACCTAAAGAAAGACTGTTGTCTCCTTGTCAACTTGTGATGTTTCCTGACTCAGTAGGATCTGACAACCTAGGACACTGACACAGACCTTCTACATGAATTCAAACATAAGAACATTTTGCAAGCACTTCTACTTCATTTTTCTTAGACTTTGTTCTGCCTAAGATTGGTAATACAGAGTTTTTAAACATTCAGAGTACTTTGCCGTGGATGAATAAAACAGTGATTGCTAAATGGCAAAGCCTAGTCTATTACTAAAAAAGGTAAATGTAAAGTCTAGTGCAGCATTGTTTTAGCTGGAATAATAAAAAATGAGATTAATTCATTATTATATTAAGCAAATATCCACAGAAATTACTCTCATGGATGAGATTTGTTATTCTAAAGTCAATCAATAGAATCAAATTTAATATTCATTATAATTTAAATGTAAATTCTTTGGTATCTAATGGGTACACGTCAGAATAACTTTTTGAGAATTATGATACTTCATTAGTTCAAAACAGTGTTTAAATGCTAGTAGCAGACAAGCTACATAAATATGACAAAAGGAAAATGACTACAAATGCCAATGATATCACTCTATGAACAGCCAATACAATCATTATCTTGTATGGATCTGTAAGTCAGCAAGTAACACAATCTAGAATGAGGGTAAATGAGACAACAGTCTCCTATATGAACAATAGTAAAGAGGGTTCCAGTTTATGTATTAAAGTGGACTATCAGTTCTGTTCAGATCCTCTCTGCCAGTATGACCATAATGCCTTACAGGAAATGCTCAGTACAGCCCTGTAATAGAGAAGCTTGGGCTTTTAAAAATCAGTATGAAAAGCACGTCAGTACACAGGGATCATAAAATCCACATGTGACTTCATGGTTCTTCCTTTGTAGGCATGCACCACCAGAGGTCACTGTGGTATAAAAATAAGACAGCATGCATCCCCCTCACAGTGGGTGCAGTACTTAACTGTATATACAGATATATACTGCAAGGACTGGTTTTAAAGAGGTGTTTTCTAGTAAAAACCAAACAAATTGAGGAGGCGAAGAGGTTGGTTTGTTGGTTGTTGGTTTTGCTTTGTTTTAAATCTGATCATTTTTAAGCTTTAGACTCCATAACTACTGGTTTAACTTACAGCTTATTATGACATGTCCACACGAAGCCTGGATGCAGGTATTCACCTGAAATCACTTTTAACAAGGCAGCTCTTAAGAATACTATGCACAATCAATTGGTGATCACAGTTAACCAACAGGTCTTTCAGAGCACTGAAACTGTAGACCTCCCTGGGTTACCAATGAATACAGCTTTTCCTAGGGAATCACTGACAACTGTGGATTCCATTTTGCCTTTGGGAAATGGATTGTGAGGGGATCCTCAAGATCTTCGGGTTTTACTCCCTACTTTCTGGTTAATCACAAAGGTTCCCGATTCCTATAATGCTTTCTCCAGTCAAGACACAGCTTTCTGGAGCAGCATCAAGCAGATTCAAAGTGCCAACTGAAAGTACCGATGAAGTTTCTGTGGCTTCCTCCTTTCCACAATCAATTCTCTTTTGTTTTGGATTCATTAATGAAAAGTGACTAGGAGAAATGAACACTGTATTGCATGGGAGAAAATTCAGTTTCCACGATTAAATACATTACAAGCCAGAGACGGGCCCATGAGCAAGTCTCTTCAGCCTAAGTTTTCCATCTGTGAAATGGATATAATGAGCATGATTCCTTCTACATGCTACTTTGAATTATATGATAAAAGCTGCTGACTTTATAATCTCAATAATGACTTCTAAAGTAGCTGAGAATTCAGAGAGCACAGATATTTTCAATTTACATTAACTCTTATTGCTAGGTGGGTTTGTCTCAGCAAACACTGGAGGTTCATATACATGCAGAATACTTACGGCAGTAATCGCTGCTCCTCCATTCTATACAGATATTAAATTTGTTGCACATTGCCACATAGGCAGCTAGTGAGACGCATGGGTTTTGAATGTACTCAGTATCCTGAACCCAGATATCACAAAATATCTCAGGTGGAACCTAAAAAGGAAAAAAATTAAAAACATCTTCATAGAGACCACGGTACGTAGCAAAAAAGATTGAATTTTGTTGTTTTTATCTGATATTTTTTCCAAGTACAGAGTTCTTGGCTGACAGTAAGAAAACAGATCACTAGCCCTTATTGGTCTACAAAGAGAGTCTACTGGTATTTAAAAGTAAGGGTTCCTAAACTTGAGAACACAAAAAAAGGGAGCATCCCTATATTCATCCTTATATTCTTCTGTTTCATGTATAATTGCCAAAGCAACAGCTTATACAATTTTCCCAACAGAAGACACAATTACTCACTGCACTCTGTTCTTCCTTCCTCTATGCTTTTGTCTGTTTTTGGCCTCCTGTCCATCAAACTCAAATATATACAAATATATATAAAAGTTGAAATGATAAATGTACTTGTATGAGCATAAATAAATATCCTGCTTTTACACTTTGTTTTTTGCTTTAAGTTTGCAATAAAGAGTCTGCTTTACCCTCTCATCACTCTAAGCTGGAGCTCCTGCTCTCTTCAGCCTTTGAAAATTCAGGCCCTTACATTACCTAATGTGGTTTGGAATTTGTTAAATAACTGAATATTTAATTAAAAACTAAATACTAAAATTACTTTATTTTACTTTGCTGTACAACCTATTGGTCCAAGTGAATTTTCTGGAACTGATTTATAAATTAAATGCTATTACCAAAACTAATAAAGTCTTATTAGTAATTTTGAAATTGTCAGCTGCTTACTGCAACTCTCCTACCAAGCTGCTACACTCCTCAATTCTTTTTATCTTGCAACTGTGGATACAGAAAAGTACATATCTCTTTCCACAGATGTAGTCACATGTAGTTCCACATTAATTAAATTATCAAGTGTACAAAAGTATATCAGAACTGCATCTCTCCCAAAATGTAAGCTACCAAAATAGTTAACATACATAAGGATGACAGCTGCTGAAGGTCTGGTTCAACACCAGTCTTAAGCATTCTGAGCAGTCCATGACTGAACAATTCGTTTCCTGATGCCTGTCTTCTCCAACATACTTTAATGTGTCTGGCACTTGCCAGCTGTCTATAAATGTTGATGGAGCATCACTTTTCCTTAACACTGTCCTGTTGGGTAGCATCAGGTCATTTTCCAAGCTTCTATCACAAAAACCTATGCATTAACAAAAGAAAAAAGCAGGTTAACGCTGCACAGTTCGTTTATTCTGAAATATGTTTGAACTACCTTATTAAAAAAGTAAATTCCTTTAAGAAGCTTATAATCAGTAAAGAACTTCCAAAAAAAAAAAAAATGTGTGCAACATGACAGTATCATAAAACACAACAGATGTGGAAAGCCTGGTAGGATCAAAATACACAGACTGCACACAAATGACACAAAGTGAAAGTGAAGATACATCTGTGAATTGCACATGCATGAAACAAGATCTATCACACGTCAGAGAGAATCAGAGATCCCACAATGGCATGCAACCTTCACCACTCAGTTGCATGAGCATTTATATATATATATAAAAACAAATGAAAAGATAAAAGAAGGTTACAAAGCACAACCATGTACAGCGACAAATGAAAAATATTATCAGAAAAAGCAGTTCTCATTCAATATCAATTAAGAAGGACAAAAAAGATGCCTATCTGAAATTGTAATTCAAAAATTTAATACCCTCTTCTACTTACATTTCTGGGCACTGCTGTACTTTCACTTAATGGCATAAGAGCTAAATTAAAAGTGTAACTTTCGTCACATCCAGTCTAACACATATTAGCATGCAGTAGGAAGAAAGCAGTCTTTTCTGTATTTGATTCACACAAGGTAGTATCACATTTTGTTGTGTTATGTGGGTTTCTTTGGTTAAGGTAGTTGGCGATTTCAAAAGAATATGGAATGAAGGAAGAATCCTCACACAAAGAGAGTAATTTGGTCAACACAGAACATCCAGGTACTACAACAGTATCTTACAGAAAATCCTTTGATAGCCAGTAGTTACACAAAAACAGAATAACAGAACAGTCTCCCATTCTTTCTTCCTCATCCCAATTACTGATATTTTTGTAATGGATGTTTGCACAGACTTTCATGGCAACTCTAAGGATATCTGTTCAATAATTATGGGTCTGTTTGATCATCTGTCATTATGAGCAAGCCACTGACATTCAGAGAGAATAGTAATCATTCTGAGAGTATAACAGCTTTTGAAGCTGTACATATTGATCAACCAAAAACGTTTCTGCTTGAATATTCTGAGGTTGTGAGCCTATACAACACAAAGAGAAATTATTTGGCTTAAAGGGACTGCCACCATGTCTGACTTTTCCCACAGTTCTTGTACATTGACAAGATTTAACACAGCAAAACTAAAGTTTCGCATTTGGCTTGTCTGGATCTGACTGCACCTACAATACTGGCACACTTGCACTCTGCTCCACAAGTGTTGCTACAGAGAAATCTGTGATCCCTTGTGACATCCCCCATCTCCCACATCAGCTCTTCACCAGTTGCCATCTTTGCCCGATCCAGTCACTGTAAAATACACTGCTGTTAGACCCTTCCAAAGGATACTTGAAGCTGCAAAACTGTAATGGTGCCTTCATTTCTATGAGACTGAGAAATTGGGATATATGAATACTGCAGCCTAAAGATATTCCGAGAAAGCTCAAATACAAAAAGCAGAATAACACAGCAAGCAGAGGAGCTTCAGATTGGTTAATTTACCCTGAAAAGTTGCAGAGCAACAAGCTCATTCAAAGCAGGATCTGCTAAGTCCCAGTGGGCAGCACTGTGCAGAAAGATTTATGCAGAGAATCCTAATTAGAGATGGATACTAGAAAAACACAGCATATTCTCCAAAGAAGCCAGAGAGACGTGTTTTCATCTTGTTAATTGGCCCCATATACCAGGAATGCAATGTCTCTAGTTCTCCCTATTACAATAATCAAATAGGTAAAGGCAAAAGAGACTCTGAAGAATAGCTTGAATCAGACGTACTGATAAATATTATCTTTACATTCTTGTTTCTTTTTGATCTAATTACACTAATTAGCCACATAGAAAATGAGTGATGTTAAAAAAGACTGGAGCAATTACAGATAATAATCCAATTTCAAAATGGCAATAAATTTAAGCTCTCTTCCTTTACAAGAAGCACATTACTGTCTGCAGGACTTGGAACTCACCCAAGCCATCACTGGTATTTGATATTGAGCTACAGGCATTTGCCCTTTCTGAAACTGGCAAGATTTCCACAGTAATTATGAACTCTGTAACCTTGTTTTCCAGCTACAAATTGCAGCAGATAAATTTACAGATTCAGGTGTCACAGTAAAGATTTAGAACAACAGAAAAACATGCTTACAAAAGATACTACTCTATCAGATTATTCAAGTTCACAGTTTTTAAAGAGAATAACTACACGAGATGATTCAGCAGACTTGAGAGAGTGCAGCATTAGGGTTATTTAACACATTACAATTATAAAAATTCCTTCCAAACTATTTCTTCTAACAGATAAACTAAAATAGCTTATCTCAAGTTAACAGTTCCTGTGAATTCTGACCTTTAGATGCTGAAAATAGCACATATCGCTTCCTATCAGATGGATAGCAAACACTAAATCTGTAAATGACCTTATTTGACATTACAGATTTATGCTTGACTTATTTGGGTTTGGTTACAGCAATCATGCTTGTGATTCAAACATGCCACAGTTAAAAGCAGAACTGTCATTAAAAAGTGATTACACCAATAGGTATCAAGCTTTATGTCAACAACTAACAAAATTATGAATCATTTCATTTAATAGTATCTAAACAATTTGCAGTGATCTACAATAACTCTTCTAGGCAATATTCAGCAAAAGATACAGTTAGAAAAACGTGCCTCCCTAGAAAAGCTTCTGAATGTCTTTAATTTTGCAGTTCTACATACTTACCACATAGTCCCAAAGCTTTTGGTTCTCTGGTTGTATTAAACTCTATAATCATCACACCTGTGCTGTGAAACCACTGAATTTTGATTTTTGTTGGGGTCTCAACTGCATACATGAAGCCTGAATCCTCTACTTTGTATCCATATTTTCTAACAGTAGGCCAAGCAAATCTTGAATTTACTGTTATCTAAAACACACAGAGAAGATTTTAAATGTCAGGTACCAAAAGCTGCCGAAGAAGAACCATGGTTGGATTTTCAACAGCGTAGGAAACTAACTAATAACTAATTTCAAAAGAGGTCAGGCCCATCTCCACAAAGCTATCAAGAAATTAAAGGGAACAGTGGTCATTTTAAATGCTTTTCTTTGTGACATACCTCATTAATAATCCTTTTATCATAATTTGACTATGAATTTACAAGCAGTTGGATAAATTCCAAAGTGCTAACAATGAAATATTTCCTATTGTTCCCTACTCTGATCTTCAGTACACACATGAGAAGGCAGCTTATGATTACAGAAGTAAGATAAATAAATTGCATCTAAAGCCTCAAAGTACTCACTTTTCTACTTAAACGGTTGATAATAATTTGGTTTGATACATAGGTTAAATTCAACATTGCCAGGCACAAGGAAGTGGAATTTGAATTATTCTGTGGAGAAAGCAAAAACATATTAACCATATTCATAACGTATAGAAATGTATTCATTACCTGTCTAATATTTTTAGGTACTAGGACTGCTTGCACATATTTTAAAGAGAGAAAAGTTGCTGATGACTGTCCTCTCAAGTAGAGACTATGACATTAATCTGGATAGCATTCTTGCAAAATTCATCTTAAGAAGATGTCTACATGGACATCAGAATTGCCTGGCTTTCATAGAAGAAACTGAGGTTAAAAGGATTTTGTAGATGCTCATGAGGAATTAACTCATCACAACATAAAGCCAACCTCTATACTATCCATGAGACAGAATATTCTGTGATTGTTTCACATAGGGTTTCTCTCTTTCCTCTCTGCAGCAGCAAATACTTGTCTCTGTCTGAAACTTGTAATGCACAAGGTGGTCTAATTTAGTCTAAAAATACCACATTCTTTCAGGGCTTTCAAGATTGGTTATTCCAGTACATTTTTCCATATGAAAATATAGAAAAGTGGTGCATTTAAATACTGTACTACCCTTTAAACCAATTTAGAGTTGAATGAAAATAAGGAATTCGGGTGTGTGAATCCTCACTCTGCAAGAAACAGCCTGATGAAACGCAAAGAGAGTGCTGCTTTGAAAAGTTCTTTCTAGTTCTGTACATATCCTCTTCAGTGCAGTAAAGTCAAGTAAACCTAGATACACAAAAAATAGCACTCTACACCAATACTTTTTACATGATAGTACTCACCAAAGTGACTAATAAATATCATCCACTTAATCTCTCACAACATTGTCTATTTTACACGTAAAATAAGGTAATACGAATACACCTCCTACCTTTCAGCTACTTCCAAAGAAACTATACCCAACTCTTAAATGCTGAAAAGTGCATGTAAATACAATTCATAGATATTGCAAAGGAGTGAATAATTTACCGCAATTGCATACTAGTCATCTTATTGACAAGGATGTACATTAGAGGAATATATATGTAATTCATTCCCAAGATGCATCTTATTAGCAGTACTCAGCATCCCTTGTTAGTTGATAAAAATTAATTACCATTCTACAGTCAAGGATATGGATGGTTATAGTTTCATCTCGAGTCTGACTAACAACATACGATGCCTCTTTGAATAAAGCCAAATGATTTCCATCATATGTTACAACACTCAGATCAGAGAAAATTGTGCAACGACCTAAGGAAAAAAAATGGTATTTACTCACTTATTTTAGACTTTCTGTAAATATAACAGAACATGAAGATAAA
Organism: Coturnix japonica; assembly: GCF_054131305.1. Classification (NCBI taxonomy): domain Eukaryota; kingdom Metazoa; phylum Chordata; class Aves; order Galliformes; family Phasianidae; genus Coturnix; species Coturnix japonica. Next base: position 18,485,002 of record NC_140667.1, on the reverse strand, counting down.
GCAATGAACTATATAAGACTAACTTCTTTGTTGTATAGATAATTAGCATGTTTTTGGAAGTATTTTATTGCTATTGCATCCATGTAAATGCATAGTCAAATACTGCATAGTCCAATGGGACAATCCACAGTGCTCTGCTATCTGTTACATTCCTACAATTTTTAGAAGCGTGGATTTATAACTTTTAAAAACCCTAAACCAGCAAAAACACAGATGACAGTGGATCATACGAGATCTTCAGTTTCCCTCCAGTGTCGTTCATAAGGAGGGACACCTTGTTTCAAGTTCTCCTCTTTCCAGTTTACTACTCTGTTTCAGAGACTGGAGTTCATAAATAGAAATTTGCATTGCTTATCTCTGCACAACTACTTTGCCATTATGGACTACATTTAATTTTCTTTATGGTTAGGATTCATCCTGCCTAATTCCGCATAACTAATACTGTAGGAGTGACTACAGTACAGCTATGTTTCTAGAGTCCGTGAATTGTTAACAATGAACTTCTCACCCTGAAGGAGATAGAAGATATCCCACAAAATCCACTGGCTATTTCCTCTGCATCTCATCTGATTAATCAGAAGATGGCTCTGAGACAAATCTAGACAAGTCTGCCAATGTTACCTGAAGCTAGTTAAGATATTTATCCTACATTAAAGGCACATTTTTATTTCACTTAACTAGATGCAGAACTAGAATTATACATTGAATTAGACAACAATCTGTGTATTACAGATCTTTCTTTTCTTCACCATAGTTATAGGACTGTTAGTTCTTTGCCTTCTTAAACATTCATTAAACTGTTACTCAAATTCACTTCAGAAGAACCATATAATTAAAACTTACATGCACATTCCCACTTTGGGCAGCATTTGTCCCCATTTATTTGAGCAGCGTATCCTAAAACTCCACAGCTAGGTTGAGTTGCATTGTATGGGCAGTTCTGTGACTTGTTTACTTGAATCAGTTGTCCATCCAAGCAAATGTATTTTATGCACTCATTCTCCGTGATTGGCTAAGGCATATTTAAAAGACATGAGTAATATCACAGTAATGCATAATATTTGCTCAAGAAAGAGGCTTACATTCTTCAGGCACTAAATGCTTATAAATCCTCACAACAACAATAGTGGAAGATTTAAGCAAAGAGCATCTTTGAAAATCTGACCCTTCTGAGGATAGTTTAAAATTCTGTCCTGATGTAAAGGGCAGAACATTTTTGTTTGTTTACTTTTAATTAAAAGAATTTGAATATAAAATAACATGGATGCATAGGCAGGAAGGCTACACGACAAATAATACAAAGTACACAAACTACACAAAGCATCAAATTTTACCAAAACAACTCCAGAAATTCCTGTAACAGTCACACTCAGAAAACCAAGGTGCAAAACACGGTGAATTATAACCCTTACGAAAACCTTTATGCACAACTGAAGTTATTCAGACTTATATCTATAACTGTGAAAATAACAAATAGCCCTAATTAACACAGACATTTAAATAGTAAAGATCAAATTATGTCTCACAAATGACGGTTTTATCAGCAAGCTAAAGGAACCTGAATTTATTAAAACCAAATGCAATAATGTTATAATATTACTCACTGTACAGGTTTGGAGAGTTGCTGTCTCTGTAGGCAGCACTGAAGCTGGCTGTGTGACTCCTGGCATGGCTTCAGCTGTTGCCAATCCATCAGCAATTGCTGTAGGCAAACCATAAAGTGGTTTGGAAGATAAAGAGGCAAAAGAGGAAACTGATGGAGCCGTTGTATCATTTGGATGGTCAGATATCATTAATAGTGAACTCTCTGAAGGTGTCTGTACTTCAGATGTTATTCCATGTTTGGAAGTTTGAGTGTCCGATGATGCAACAGCTATAGAAGAAAAAAGTTTTGTTTCAGAGGATGAATGTATAGTGAATGGTATCAATACGCTTACATTAGAAGGAGTTCCAGTTGTGTTTGTGAAATATGGAGAATAAAATCTCTGAGGTATTTCTGAGGTAATGGCAACACCTTGAGCATGGATAGGTTTGATATCCAGCTCTTCTAACTTTTCTGTATCAGGGAACATAAGTTCTTTTGATTTTGAAGTAACAGAAAAATAGGTGGGTTTCACCAAAGTTGTGGTAGATTTTGTTACAATTTCTGTTTTGTCAGATGTTGCTGATGGAGCAGTAATGCTTTGCCACATACCTCTTACTGTTGAAGATGCTGATGCTGCATGTGCTGATTGGGTGGTAGCTGAAAGCACTGTAGTTGCCAGAAAAGTGGCAGCAGTTGAAAGTGCAACTTGCTCTGGCAGCACAGCAGTTTTCTCTGTAGTAGTTTTACCCACTGACACTGATGCTGTTGAAATCACAGGTGTTAAAAAGGCACCTATGGATGGCTCACGTTCCATCACAGTGGGAATTTCTGTTGTTTCAGGTAATAAAACAGAGGAAGTTGTAGCTGTTTCAGGTGATTGGCTTGAAACAAGTGATTTGGTAACTGGGGTTTGCCATGTGGATTTTAGACCAGCACCTGCCTTCTGTGTGGAAACAGAAGGAAAGGCATCTTTTTCAATGGTTGCTGAAGAGGAAATTGTAAATAACTCTGATGAGGAAGGGAGAATACTGGTTCCAAAAGTAATGCCAGCTGTTTTCCTAGCTGGGACTGTAGACTGCAAAACAGTAGTTCTTGGTACATATGGCTGCGTAACTGAATCAGTTAAAATTAGCTCTTTTTCAGTTGGCAAAATAACTTGTGTAGAATCCAATGAGATAGATAACACATTTGAATGAATACCTTTGGGTAGTGAGGTAGTTAAGAAGGATGATAAAGTTGATTCTACCATACCTTCAGTTGTGCTTAACAGAATTTGTGGTTCATCAGTGGGTTTTGTTAGAGTTTCTTCAGGATGATGGTAAACTGAGATACTGCTTTTGCTTGTCAAGAAAGGCTTAGATGTCTGATGAGCAAGTTCCATTGACACTGTAGGAGAAAGATGTGGTACAGTCACAGCCTTTGAGGTCTGTGCTGGAACTTCATCTCCTGAAGATGGAGTAAAAGATGTCTGAGCTGTAGCAGTGGTAGGTTTTACCATAGCTGTTATACTTTCAACAGTAGACTGTGGTGCTGTAGGTACTACTTTAGTTTCTACTACCGGATATTTTGGTGTGGTTGTTACTCTCAGAGTTGTTTGTGTTAAAAAAGGTGAAGAAACTGATTGATGTTCCAGATGCTGAGAGGTAGAGAAAGCATGAGAAGACTTTGTTACTGGAGGTACAGCATGGGATGTATGCACAGGACTGAGAGCTGTCACTGATGCTTCTGTTCCATATATGGACAGTGAAGGAAGAGAAACATTTATCGAGATTAGAGAGCTTGATGCCTTTGTAGTGGAGATGCTACTAATTCTTTCTTCTTCTGACTCATCAGGTTCTGCTGGTAGCAACATAGTTTCATATGCAGTAAGGAGAGTATGTGGAGACCCAGCAAAGGACATTGTTTGAGCTGATTCTCTTTTTGTAGATATGGAAGGAACCATAGCAGTTTCTTTTGATGAGATAAAGGTTTTCATTGCAGATGTGGCAATGCTACCTGAGTATGCTGATGTGCTTTTCTTCGCTGTACTTAAAACCAGAGGTGACTTGTAATCAGTAAATGTTTTTCCAGTTGATTTTGCTTCTAATTCAAAAGGCGATGTTATTTTAGAAGTTACCTTAACAAATAAAGGTGGTATTCCTGTAGTCTCAGGCAAAACAGGATATTTAGTGTATAATGTAGTCAAGAACTCTGTTGAATTTAGAACTGTGTACGATGGATATGCTGTAGTTGACACAGTTTTAAATGTTTTTTTTAATTCAGCCAAAGCTGGAGAAGCAGGAGTAGGAACTGAGCCTGAAGGTCTTTCTGTAGAAGGACTGATAGGTTTTCCAACTGTAGAACCAGGATGCAGTGAATATGGAAGGAAAGGGGAGCTGGATGTATGCTCCACATGAGATGTTACTTTAGGAGTTTCTTTTTCTTTTGTAAATGGCAACAGAGTTGTTTCTAATGATCTCTCCTGAGTTTGCAGAGCTGTTGTCTTTGGACCTAGAGTTGTAGTGAAAGGTACCCCCACAGTATCTGTCAGATGATAAACCTTTTCAATGGGAACATCTGTAATTGCCTCTCCTAATGATACGGGCAGTGCAGATGCTGGTGAAAGTATAGTCTTAGTGCTTTGTTCAGTTGAGACAACTGTTGGTTTTGTCATTTCTGAAGATGCTGGCAAAAACAAAGTAGTCATCACAGGAGAAAAAGATGTTACTGTAACATTAGGTACTGTAGTAGAAGACTGGCTTGTTTTTGACATTTCTGTAGTTGATGTTAAGTTTGCTGATGATGTGTATGTACGTACACCCAGAGGTGATAATGTGGAATCCTGGGGCTGATACACAGTAGTTGTTTCTGTTCTTGATTCAAATGAAGAGGATGTAAATGTTGTAAGTCCTTCTGGTTTTACTTGTGCTTCCTTTGTGAGAAGTGCCATTGTGGCTATTTCTGGTATTTCCGGTATTTTAGTTTTTACTGGCATTTCTGTTGTTTTAAATGTAATTGGTGTCCCAGTAAAAATGAAAGTTGTAATTGGTTGGCCTTCTAATTCTGAGCTTTTAGACACTGCATGTGAAGCAGTTACTATCAGAGGTTCAGTAGACCTCAGAAGCTTAGTGGAACCACTACTGGTCACTTGTATTTTTGTGGAGATTTCTGACATGACAGGAGATGGAAACAACAGAGAAACATCAAGAGAAGACAAGCTTACATTAGATTTTACTGTCTCAGGCATTGTTATAGTTCTCCTTTCAACTGATGTCATTTCTCTTGGCTGTGAGGAAACGTGTGATGATAAAGTTATGGCTGGAAGTGTTGTATTAGATACTGTAACTGAAAATTTAGTTTTCTCCGTAGTTGCAGGGAGTTTCAACTTTGAAGCAAGTGTTGTTTCCTTTGTTTCAGACAAGGTAAATGAAGTTACCACTTCACCGATGCCTGCCGAAGATGTACTAAACGTTAAGTGGGAAACTGCTGGCGTTTGAATGCTGGGGGGCAAAGGTGATGTACCATCTGCAGGTTCAATGCCTGAAATGAGACACAAATAAATGGCAGTCTGACATTCATACTAAATTACACACAAAGCTAGTGAAGCTAGAAAGAGTATATAGCAATTCACATAGCTCTGATCTTTTCAACTGCCTTTAAACTTCTGAAATTGGTTGATGCTCAGCTGAATGCAAGTCAGCAGAGTGCCCAGGTGGTGAAGAAGGCCAATGGCATCCTGGTTTGTATCAGAAATAGTGTTGCTACCAGGAACAAGGAAGTAATTGCCCCTCTGTAACATACGTTAGATTTGTGAAGACTTAAACTATTTTAATTAAATTTCATGTTCAGTGAAATCTTAAGATTTGCATAACTAAGATCAGAGTTATACCAATTTAAGCACCCTTAAAGTTTGACTAAAATGCCACCTCACATTAATAAGGTAAATATTATTATACATAATATATATAATTTTTCAAACGTACAGTCTTCAAAATACACGCATCTTTGAGTGACTTCATCCAGCAACATATTGAGAGGACATGCAGGAATGCATCCTTCCACTCTAGAAGAAAACAATATCAATTAGTTGAACCTTCTAGATCAAGTAATTAAATTTTAGGCAAACACTATTTATACAATCTTTCTTAGCAGACATCCTTGCTCTCATCACCTCAGTGTATTCCTTCAAAATGTCACTTACATGGCATACAATCTCACAGATGAAGCTAAAGCATGAACTTTGCAATTAACCTGTGAAATGAAAGTTCACGTTCTAAATACTATTACTTAAATGCCAAACCTCTTTTTCACACTGAAGTCCAAATGTCACTTTTACATGACTTAGCAGAAGTTCCAGTCCTGCTGATAAGTACAGTGCACAGAGGACATAAAGGGAAAAGACAAAGAGAGATGTAGCTGTTGCAACACTATAGTTGGGCATGCTGAGACAAAGCAACAGGTTGCCCAGAACAGCTGTGGATTTTCCATTCCCTGAAATGTTCAAGGCCAGTGAATGGGTCTTTAGGCAACCTCATTTAGCAGGAAGAATCCCTTTCCATGATAGGGATGTTGAAGCTAGATGATGTTTATGGTCTCTTCCAATTGAAACCATTTTGTGATTCTACCCCCCTGCCCAGAAAAAAACATAGGGGCACAACTATCTGAAACAAACATCACTTTTTATCAGTACACTCTCATTCTCTCCAGCTTTAAGGTTACAAATACTTGCAGTTATAGACTCTGACAATACTTAATACCGGTGATGTCTAGAAACTTCACTTTCATGTATCTGCTACAACCGTTTCAGTTCTTTCCTCCTTTACTCAGATTACAAATTAACACAGTCCTGTACTGACCCTATGTCTGGTTACTCACATGCTTATTATTACACAAATTACATAGTTTTACATTTACAACAACTTACTTTGGTACTGTCTGACAGTTTTTTCCCAGAGGATCCCTGCAGGTTTTGAAGCAAGGGCTTGCACAGGCATCGTAACGCCATTCACATGCAGAACGTGATAGAAATTTTACATCTGCAAAACAACCAAACTCTGTTAATCTCATTTATTTCTAGAAACACACACACATCACTAAGAAAGATAGCTGAAGTTCACTGCAGCTCTAGAACACTCACTGTTTCTACCAGCATTCTCTACAAACATTAGTATTAGCATTTTTCAAACTGTGAAGGTCTTTTACACACAGTTGACTTTTATGCACAGTGCAGAGTACTCTGCAGCCTGTTTTACTCTGAGCAGTTATAAAACACGCCACTGAATTTTTCACATTTACTGTATATTACAATCACTTGAAAATAAAGCCAGGTAAGTCAGAGCTGCCTTCCTATGTTTTAATAAAAAACTATGCCAACAATGAATCTGTATTTTAGGTTATTCAAACAAGATGAAGATAGAGACTCTGAACAATTATTGCCATTACAATCAAAATTAAAAGCACTAGCATCACACCAATGCACTTTCTAACACTGTTTATCATAAAAGTGGTTTGCCTGCTGTGTAAAATCAGGTGATGAAAGGTACATAACCCTGTATGCAACTACATTTTAAAAACCAAAACAAGCAACAAGCCAAATAAAATCGTCTGGTATGAGGCCAATTTAGACTCTTTACCACAATGTCTCTTAACAGTTCATCTTCTCAGAAGCAGTATAAGATCAAATTTTGGACTCAAAATGATTTGAGGTTGGAATTGTTCTCTTGAAATACCTAACTGCTGCTACAATGAACAAAGCAACACAGACATGATCACATACATGGGTTTGAAAAAATAAAAACATTTCTCCAAACAAAATACTTCAAAAAGTCAAACACTATGACAAATGAAAAAACAAACAACACTCCCCCCCCCATCACCCCCCCCAAAATCACATGCACCTACCCAACTTATCTTCAGATTATCTATAGCAGACAGATAGAGTTTATTGAAATGCATCAGGCCCATATAACTGAAACTTTAAGTGCAAGTTCAGATAGAAGTTACATTTCAAAGTGGAAATAAATGGAAGTAAGGATCAGCTACAGTTCTAATGCTTATTAATTTATTCAGAATGAATGTAAAGGAGAAAAAAAAACACAATTAGTTACAGACTGAATAAAAAACCTCAGAGAAACAAATTCTCAGTAATCATATGGATAGCATACACAGATGTATGCACTTGCATGTTTAAATGCATTACCATGTTTTCTTTTTCACTACAACCCTGTCCCATCTGTGTGCAGAATGGCTCCCACATCAATGCTAGATGCATAGCCAAGAGACTCTTCCAAGTCTGTGTAGCTTAAGCAATCCATCTGGATTTTGATACCTAAACTACAACAAGTCCCTACAGCTCCCTCCTGGAGCAGCTAAAGCAAGGCAGTGACAGTTCCTTTATGTCTACACATAGAGAAGACCACTACCATGATATACAACAGAGTAGGAAGACCGAATTTAGACCATATGAACAACATTTATGTTAATTTTCAGAAAGAAAATGATTACTGCTTACAAAGAATTTCCAGTTTTCTTGTTCTTAAGTCTTTTAAGTTTTGTGGATCTTTATTGATGCAAAGAGGCTATTTCTTTTACATCTCTGAACATTTTGCTGACAGATGTATGGAGCCTTGCATAAAAGCACAGGTCAAAGTGAGAAGGTTTAATAACACGTGAAGTTGATGTATGACAAAAAGACAACATCACTAAGATACACTGGAACAGGTGATCATCACCCTAATATGGACGAGCAATCACAGAAAATTCTAGTGCAACCTAGGAAATCTCATTCATCAGACTACCCAAAGGCAAGTACACAGACAGACCCATAACTTCTAATTCATACCATAAACCTCAACACTAACAGTAAAAAAAAAAAAAAGTTCCAAAGTTCCAAACAACAAAAGCACAAGCTTTATAGAGAACATACATACACCTCATGAAGAATGCCAGATTCTGAGTTTAGCAGAAGGGTGATCTTGAATTAACACGTGTCAAATTGACATACTTCTTCCTGTTCTTCACAGGAGCTTAGACCTTTATGAAATGATTGCTGCATTTCCCTCAAATACTCCATTCAGATTAAGTTTATGGAGTTCGCAGGTGCTGTATGACTTGAATGAATAGAGAGAACTTGCACATAATTTGTTGCTCATTAATACCCATTTCACTAAAGAACTAATAAAATCATACTTTTCTGCAAATTTTGTCTCTACATTTGCAGAACACAAGACAGACAAGAGATGAAATCAGGAACCTTGTCATAGAAACTATTTTCAAAGAAGAGCTGTAGATTGACATTTAATTTTCAAATCTGTAGATGCAAAAGAATTGAATGTGACATGCCAAGTTGTATTTGTTTTTATTGAGTGTGTAAATTACATACAAACCCAGATCACCACAGCAAGAATATATTCCATGAATTGGTTTGCAGTGCCTCAAAAGTTTTCAGTACATCTCAGTAAATCCATCAAATATATTGAAATATATGCATTAATAACAACTATGAGAGAATGCCTTTACAGCATAATACAAATTTCAATTTAATTATTCATCATATTTTAACTTTTAGTTGTTGACAGAATCACTTCTGAAATCCCTAAGCAGCTTAAGAACCAAGCTGAGGAACTTTGCTAGTCACCATAAAAATAAAAATATAATTAAAAAGTAGTTCCTGCTTGAAAAGCTTACCCTAAATGGAGATATGGCAGAAAATGAATGGGAATTTAAACAGGCACAGAACCTCATTCTGAACTACAATGAAATCAAAACCAAGAATCAAGCCAAGAAAATAAAGTATTTCTAAACCTAGATAACATAATAGGTATTTTTGCCTCCTTTCACTACCTTTACATATAAATTATGATCTTAATACACACAGTCGTTAGGGTATAAGAAAAAAGGACAAAAATATGCTGTAAAGCCATTTAAATCTCCCTCCCCCTCTCTAAATTGAAGGAAACACACCTTTCTCTGTTGATTTTAGACGTTAACTTTCACGCCAGTCAGACCTAGAGTGCTGCTATCCCAGTTACAGAAAATACTGTAGCTAAGTAATTGTGATTACTGGTGAAGTTTCACCAGTGAAACTGTGGATTTCACCAGTGTAATGGCATGAAAGCCTTATTGCTACCCAGGAAGCTAATCAGCCACCTCCAACACATGCTTTCCATTTTTATACTACTTAAATCCCCCCACCAGCAAACAGTAATAGGAGCTTGCTGTACTCTCACAACAAAAAAATGATACCCAGATAACAAGTCGAGGCTCTTATATCAGACATTTGCTCCTCAAAAGGATTTGTCATGTCATTTGGAGATAACCGTGTGCATACCACTGAAGTCTATCAGCATTTATCTTCTATTTGGTGACATAGCAAATCTTAATAAAATGGTAAAGTGCAGCTTACACAGCAATCATTCCACTCAATATGCCCTCATTTATTTTGTCTACTAGGAGCTAAACATATAAACATGTTATGGTACTGTAGAAAGTTTTCATATCAATACAAGTACAAACTTTACCAACGACAATATATTAAAATATACTTCCCAAAACTATACATAATTTTCTTACTTCTTTGGGCATCAGAGAAGCATTCAGGAACTTAATTCCTTCAAATTTATGTCTGTGGTAACAGCAACTACTATCTGGAACATTTAAGAGAGGGTCCAGAGGAGGGCCACAAAGATTATCAGAGTGCTGGAGCACCTCCCCTATGAAGACAAGCTGAAGAAGCTGGGTTTGTTCAGGCTGGAGAAGGCAGCAGGGTAACCTCATTGCAGCCTTCCAGCACTTAAAGGGAGCCCATAAACAGGAGGGGTGCCAACTCTCTGAAAGGGTAGATAATGGCAGGACAAGGGGAAATGGTTTTAAGTTGAAGGAGGGAAGACATGCACTGGATATCAGGCAAAGTTCTTTACCAAGAGAGTGGTGAGGTGCTGGAACAGGATGCCCAGAGAAGTGTTCAAGGTCAAGTTGGATGGGGCCCTGGGCAGCCTGGTTTAGTATTAGATACAGCAGCTGGCAGCCCTGCATGCAGCAGGGGAGCTAGAGCTTGTGGTGCCTTCCAACCCAAGCCATTCTGTGATTCTATGATCTAATAAAGAATATTATTTTTCATAACACCACAGTCTGCTAGTGACATTGAGTTACAACAACCTCAGCCACAGTATTTGTGTGCATTGACAACTCCTGCTAGATCACAAGCCCATCCTGACATTTTTTATATTGACTCCTACCACAAGGACAACATTTGCCACTATCACAATTTTGATATATTTGCAATTTCTGCTATACTCAAAGAATTCCAATTGACTTTAAAAAAAAGGGGGGGAAAACCTAAAAATTAAACTATACATGTTGTATACAGAATAAAAGTTTTTAAGAACATGAGAAAATAGTTCAACTTTCATTCTCATCTGACACTTTTTTTGTTGTTGTTGTTTTTCCTCAGACTTCAAATAATTTGGAAGGAAGAAAACCTGATTCAGAGTTACCTCTATTTATAACAGCAGCAAAACTCTGCTTAGTAACTCAGATTGCCATCCTCAGCTACAAGTTTAGAAACATGAAATCCTATCTAGCCACTTAACACATACAAAGTACCCACAAACTCTGCTCATGACTTTCAAGTTTCTGCAGTGAGAAATGTAAGGAAATTTCACAGAAGAAAAGGAATTCTATACCTAGCAAAAGCATAATTGAAAGTGAAATATAATTGCCTACCCCTCAAAATACTAAAGCGTTAGTTTACTATTATACTGTTAGATTAATACAAATCCTATTAACATAATTATCTAATCTCTTCCTATTTACTCACTCAGAAGCTGGGAGGTCAGATGTTTGTGGTATAAGAAGGAAAAATGTTATAATTCCAGGGAACCTCGGTTCAATTCCAAGAGCTACATAGAAGGTATGTTAATGGACATAGCTGGAATATGTAGGTACAACAAGAGTTGCTCAGCATTATCCAGTACCGAGTCCAGGTCATGATTTTTGGGACAGGAAAAACATTTGAGCTCAAACTGAACTTAAAAGCAATGCATTGTAATTAAAATACAATGGGTTAAAAACTAATTCTATTGATGGAAATGGGTAAAACTATGTTGAAGTTAAGCCAGTCAACTATGTTTTATATAAATCCTGACTTAAGATGGAAGAGGCTCTTGTTAAAAGTATATATTTTCATTTCCAGTTTTGCACAATGTCTGAATATTTCAGTTAACAAATACTAAAAAGAACCAAACTATCCTGTGTCAAGCACAAACACTAATAGATACCTGTGTGAAGTGTGCATATACACACTTACATCTTGAGATTTTAATTCTTGTTGAAAATTCTCAGAGACAGGCCTTCATATGCACCAACTTAGTAATGTTAACTACATGCTTTAGAAACTTAGTAATGTTAACTACATGCTTTAGAAACTAGGAACTTTGCCACTGAATTTTTGTAAAACAAGTCACATTTTTCTAATATTAACCCACAGCGATATTAAAATGTAAAGAATGTTATTATCGCACTATGAATGGTAAAAGTCAACTAGCTTGCACATATGATTAAAAAAGGTAAGGAAACTATAGGTATATGCATTAAAAAAATCATCAGTTTTCTACTTCCTCCTGTCTTCCTCTAAGTAATGATTTCAAATGTGAATTCACAGCTATTACATGACATTTTTGTCTCTGTTCTTCTGGTAAGGCTAAGTGTATTCTTTCAGCTGAATGTGTAATAATCCATTGGTGATAAAAAACAAAACAAAACCCCACACAGAATGAAAATGTGTTTTCTTGTGAAAATAAATATTTTCTTGTGATACACATACTCTAAATAGTCAAATTCAGTTAACTCAAGCTCTCCAATGTTCGTGGAAAGAAGACTGCAAAAAAATCTGATTATAATGAAAACAGTTTAAAAACTGAAGTGACTATACCTAGAAAACACTTTCCAGTTTTAGCTCATCCTATCCACACCATTTATAGTCAAGGCATCTGAATGCAACAATATTTATTGCTATGAAACTGAAAAAATTGACGCATCAGCTGACTTTCAGTGACCACGTATCTATTGCTGTGATGATCAGGTCATTTAAAATTCTTCCTTTTGAATGTGCGTCATAGAGCATGAAGAAGCCTCACAAGGAACTTTCTGGCCAAGGGGATTTACTGGGCCTATTATTCTGCTCCCGATATTTATCCTCTGATTCCAGAGGAATAGCTGTTCCCGGTTCAAGAGTTTCTGATCTAATATGCAAAGCATTTACAACAGTCAGCAGGAAACCCAATATGCTTTTGCCTGTGCACCCTGGAGCTGGTGTAACTTTTCCATTAACTAAAACAAATGCTGCTGTATTTTTAGACCATGTAATTACCCTACATCAGCAGGCTGAGCCTTGTGAACATACACTGGAGAAAGACTCAAGCCCTGTGTTTCTCTGCTTATAAAATTCTGAAACCCAAGCCCTCGGATGTGGTGATTAATGAAATGCCTCTTGATCATTTGATCTGATCCCACTTGCTGAGGTGAATTGTTTTAGTTTTCCACTAGCATAGATAGGATTTTTTTGCTATAATGACTGAATGGTAAAGACTTCACACTTGAAAAGATATACCACTCTGCACACTTGAAAAGATATACCACTCTGTGTTAATGGATGACCACTGAGAATTGGAACATGTTTTAACCTTCTTCATTCCTGTCTCAAAGATAAAAGACTTAAAGGAGATATTTTTGTTACATCCAAAAAAAGTTATTTGCTTTAAATACTGTATGAATGTCCTGGTAACAGGCTCAGCTCTGTAACTGTTCAAAAACCACAACAGCTCTGCAATTACAAGCATTTGTCAAGAGACGACAGGCATTTGGCAATGACAAAATCTGTCATTTTTTCAGAAGTTGGAGTGTGCCATTCAACAGCTGCATTAGGCTGTCATCATAATGCACCACAAAACAGCGGCAGATTCACAATGCTACCATTAAGACTTTAATTTAATGTTTTGATAACAAGAAGCTCCACAAAGCATACAGTTGGCCTCTTCTGTCACAGAAGTCAGTGCTTGCTTCAGACTTGCCTGTGCCAAGAGATTCAAACGGATCACTATAAAACCCAGCCAGGCAATGGTTCATTTGTTAAAATATTTCACTTTTGTTCTTTGTTTTTAGAGAACGAAGAACTGATTTAAGAAAATCATATTACCAAGAACACCTTTAAAATACTTCTGCTGTCCCAACAAATTAACTGCCATTACATTTGAAGTGGCAACAACAACAACAAAAGCCATTAGAACATGAAAATAATAGTTGTGATGATTTGAGAAATTTACATACCACATAAAGACCAGTGGATCCAGCAATTAGTAGTTGATACCGAGGTTCATAAATAAAGACATATATATAAATTAGAAATATCTGATGCATCAACGCAAACTGACAATAAAGCTAATGATTGTTTCATGAGTAAGTTGCCTTGTTTTTGCTTTACAGGACAATATAACTTCTTATGTCTCATTTTTAACACCATCTTCACTTCAGGACACAATTCTCTAGAGTTTTTTGTGGTTTTCCTTACTAATTTAAAAATGGCAGAGTTTGACCAATTATGGACTCCTAAATTTATGGTTTAAATTTATTGGAGCAATTTCTGCATCCGACTCCTACAAGGATTCCTAAGAATGTTGCCTATATTTCTGATTTTAACACTTCAGTGGAACCTGACTACTGTTATAGGAATGGGAATCTCTCCAGAAGGCAGAAACCAAACAGTCTCACAGCAATCTCCACTGCATATTCAGGAGCTGTAGCAGTCCAATAAACTCAAGGGAAACAGACAACTAGATCCCGAAGATGAGGCCTCTATTTCCAGTGCACTTGAAATGCTAGCAGTTAATATCTGAAAAGGCAGCTTTCAAGAGTGGGAACGTTGATAAAGCTAAAGCAGCTTTTCAGGGGAAAAACCAAGATTTTGAGGAAGGCAATCTTCAGGCAATATCTTTTGTACCAGATGGCATGACCTCTAATAAGGTGGCCACAAAGTCCACAATGAAAACTCACTGCACTGAAAACTCTTTCAGTGACAATCAGAGGGGAAAAAAAAGGAGAAAACATTATGCATAGACTTTGCCTTTTAGACAAGTATTCATTTTTTTTTCTCCATTCTCTTTATGAAATCATTAATCTGAGTGAATTTTCTGTTCCTTAAGAACGTCTTAACAAACCACAAAGTAGATATGGCCCAGAAACTTTGTACTTGTCTATTAATATCCACAACCATTGGCAAATACAGTGAAGTCATGAGAGTATTTAATGGCTTGGGAGAAGAAAACAATGATATCCTTACTACAAAGCTCAAAGGAGAATCTGAGGAAGAGTTTCACAAATAGATTAAGAACAGCTTTCAGTGATATTTGGGAAAAGTAAGTAATTTCATCACCTCTTAAAAGACCAACAGCATTTGGCCTGTATTTCCATAGGAAGCAAACTGCTCTTAATAAAATATAAATTTAATCACCTACCTACAAGTTTCAGAAGTACTGACAGTCTAAACTCCTCTGAATGATGGTACTTCAAAAGCTCAACTGAAGACATTGAAATGTGGATGAAGTATCCTGGTTTTGCAAATGACTCAAAGGAACTATATCCTGAAAGCCATGTATTCTTGTGGATAACAAATGTTGATTTGTTGTGAAACTCTTCACTTTTTTCCCATTTAGAAAGAATGAGGGTGTTACTGGAGGACAACTGGAGAAAATAATTAGGTCTCTCGGCTGCTTCAAATGAAACCAAGTTGGAATCTGAAAAACACAGAGGACTCATTTACATGCTTTAATAAACTGAACTCATTCAAATGTAACATTACTGCTATCAGTAGCATAAGCAATGTAAACAGCATTGGCCTTATCAATAAAAATAGTCAGAATCTTGTAAGGAAATATTCTATACGCATATTACAGAATCCTAGATTGATGAATGTTTATTTTTCTAAATTCACTACAAATTACAAAATAATCTCTTTGTAATATTTGCAATCAGAAGCGTATAGCTCAAGAACTCAGCCTTGCATTAAAAATAAATTCAAAAATGGCAATTTGCATTCAGTTTGCAGCTTTGTGTCTGCATCTCTAAGCAGACAGCTCTCCAGCCTTCCTCCCAACAACGTTAACAGAGAAGTCTGTCTTCTGACAAACATACCCACACACGATACCTTACCCTTAAAACAGCACTGTAGATCTCAAACAAGCCCCTGTACGATCAAGTGCAGAGTGGCGGATTTTGAGCTTGTTACAGGCATCTGCTACACACAGAATTACTTCATTCTGCTTTGCTGTTAATTCTGCTCTTGTGCTGAAAGCAGCCATTAAACTACTGTAAAATCAACTGAACTGCCAGGCCCAGATAGCATTTCTGGGGGGAGGGGGGAATTGTATAACAATTCTGGAAGAGTTGATTGTTTTCTGAGCATAAAATCTACAACTTATTTGAAAAACAAGAGTATCTTTTTTAAATAAATATCTGTAAGTGATTGGAAAGTAATGAGACAGTCACCATGATTTATAGGCCCCAAACTTTCCAATGTGATTTCTCTTGAACAGATGAAATCCATTTATTTTGTGGGAGGTGAACAAACAACCAAGAACACAGTTAATACAACTGAATATGTAAAATATGAAAACTACTGCACTGATTTTACAAAGTCCTACATGCCCCAAAAATGAAATTCCATTCTCCTAATTTGGACTATAAGGCACAAAATCCACTTGTTAAGTTCTATTTTGAGATAGAGATTTTATATGAGTAGAACGCTGGGAGTGACCTTCACTTTCCAAACCTACAACAAATACAGAGTAGAAGTGTCTCAAATCTATAACTAATAAAAGCAGTCTGGTCCTGGATACTCTATTACATGAGCTCCCGCGTCACTTCTACAGACAACAGTTAATCAAATGCTTGCTTTTTCAACTGACCTACATTCATTTTTTCTGATTACACAAAAGACAGACACACTAGACTGTCCAAATTCCTGATCTGTAGTAAAATTTTATTGAGGCTTGAGCACTCAGGGGGCAGTAAAACTGGGTATGCAGACTACTATAGCATTTAATCATTGTCACAAAGTGCTGAATGTATTCTTGTAAGCCTTTTATACCTGACTGAAGGTGTGCAAGATTTATTTTGTCTGCTGAACAAACAAGATTCATTCACTGCAAAACCCAATTCAGGACATAAAGTAGACAAATTCATAGCACATACCCTTAGCTCAGGTTATGTGGCCATCTCTGTACACGACAGTAGAAAGTACATGATGGTGACTAATTAAGTGAATTAGGGAGTACTTTTCTTATATCACCACTCCCAGTTCTGCCAGAGGAAAACTGGAGGGAGCAACATGTATCTGAGGCACTGGCTACAATACTGATTGTGACACTTCTGGAAGTTGTAGTTAGGGAGGGATTGTTGTTTATCAAATAAAATTATCTGTTCATAAAACTAAAATCATGCAATTAGAATTAGTCAAATGGAAATTTTAGCAGACATTTAGGTGCAGAGTTAGATAAAGAGAAAATATTTATTTTTTTTTTTAACCCAGGTCTATACTTAGATGTAACGCAAGTATTAAAGGATAGAATATGCTTTGGCTTAAGCCTCCACATACATTACAATCACTTTACCATGTGCTTTGGGTTTATAAAGTCCTGAAGTAAGCATAAAGCTCACTACATGTCCAGGAATAATATCGTCTTCTCTCACTGGGAAAACAAAGCCATTCACAGGTTCTGCTGCCATTACAAAGTCTCCATTGATGTAGCTGAGAAGTTTGTATGGGCCCTTTCCCAGAGCTGTTGAGAAAAAGAAGTCAGAATTACCTTTCATGTTTGAGCCCTAAATATTATGATAGAGAAACTACAGCTGACTCCAGGTGCCATTTGTTAATGACAAACAAAATCACATTCTTTTAGAAAATATTTGCTCTCAAAACTACTTATCTTCAATTCTAGAGAATAGTCATCAGCCTCTCCTTTCCCTAGTTTCTACCCCCTTCAGTTTCTAAGTTAGCTGAGAGCTTAGTTATTCACTTCAGAAATAAGGAGTGTTTTTACAGATTATCCTGGGACACAAATTGTTTTTTTGTACGTTTCAACCACTTCTTATTGCTGTTTAAAACCACTTGCATTGGTGTCTATACCGTGAGGCATTCTTCTAGAAACAGCTTGCTGCAATCAAGTATCAAATGACTCTGTGAATAGTATAGATACAAACATAGTACTGGGAAGCATGACAAGAAGAAATCAGCATCACTAGAAAAGGAAAGGACAAATTTTACCCATAAGTAAAAAAGCAAAAACTGTGAAATAATTTCACAAACCTCAAAAAGCTGCACTGTATCAGTTAGTTAGAAATTCATGGTATTTTAAGATGGTTTTTATAAACTCCTCTGTTAAAAACCATGCCTGAGCATTTTACCTCACTGCTGTTTTAACCACAAACCAGCACATGGCAAGCACCCATCTAAGCTAGAACTCTCCCAGAACTTCTCAGCTGATAACTACTGCTAAGACCACTGAACCTCAAAATTAGTTCAAACAGGTTAGAAATAGGAAGAGCAGCCTGAAGCTTCCTCTTGCATTCTGGCACTCCCTGGTAGTAAAAGTTACTAAGACTTCAGAAATCCTACATGGCCCATTAGGACACAAGATTTACCTACCTTACAAGGAGCTGAGAAGCCTTTTTTAAATGACTTAAAGCTTTATTATTCTGGAAATATTATCATACATATAAATTTTAGGTCCCTCTCCCATTCAAAACTTGAGAAACAACTGCAATCAGAATGTCCCCTTACCAAAGTGAAAGAGAATGAATTACTTCACTCTGAATTAATGACAAAGTTATATAGACAAAATCTCTTTCTGCTCTAAGACCACTTCTTAACCTTTCTGTTCCCAAAAAATAAGCAATTTTTGGCAGTGCAAATGCATTTCAGGTAGAAAATATTTAGCACAGATATAGCTTTTCCTCCTCATTGGTCACTCTGGAAAATCCTATGGTGAGAACTGATGAGCTGAATAAGCAAACACCAGGAAAAAGTATATGATAACCATGTTTATTACAAGCTTGTCAGATGTACAGCTCTCCAGTATGCAAATAAATTGCTGTCAATAAAAACTCAGTAAGAAAACTAATATCACACTTTGTATCTGTTACCACCCAACTTCTTTTTGCTACTAGCACACACTACAGCCCCAGACATTAGGGGCACTGCTCTTCTAGTCTGTTATAACTGCAAGATCACTTAGTCTCAGATTGCATTTATGAGACAAAGCAGTACAAAAACTTCAAACTGCAATCATCTCATTGAACTGCACTTTATAGGGCTTAAATAATGATTTAGCTTAAATCCCACTAAACTATATATATATAAAATTTTTTTTTCATCAGTTCAAAAACTTTTCAGCTGTCTGTGCACCAGAAAAGTTAATCTAAAGTCTCAGTTCCTCCCCAAGATCTTTCTCAGGGCAAGTTGTTACAATATGAAGTCTAACAGAAGACCAAAACATCACAGGCCATCTAAATGCACAGCTTTTCCCTGTGTATTTGAAGCTTGACAGAAGAAATTATAGAATAAAAAGCAAGAATCCCGTTTACTCTTCACATCAGGTTGGCTTTCAGTGCTTAGATCTTTGCCACGTCTAACAATGTAGACATTCACTATATAACTTTGAAACAGTCTGGATAGAGATCCCAGCACTTACACAGTAGTACAGCACACTCAGCACAAATTAGCAACTGATGCTTTTTACTCAAGCACTTAATACCAGATTTGCACCTCTCTCTGAGATGAGTTCTAATAAGCAACAGAACTTGTCACTCAAAAATACAAAGCTAGGTCAGTCACCCCTAATCGATAGTTATCCCATGCCACGGGAAGTTGAATTACCTATGTAACTAACTCCCTCTGGAGGCTGCACAGGGGTTGATTGGTTTGATAGAACCAATGGTTATCAATTCTGGACTGCAGTAAGCCTTAATCATACTGCCACCAGTACTGTTGAATGGAATATTATGTAAATAACTTAATGATTTCATTATTTAATCTTTACCATATCATAAATGCAAAGCAATTTAATTAAACTTTTGGGAAAGACACACGATTCCCAACATTAACACGATCATGAAATTACAAGCTATTAGAAATAAAGTGAACCTTAAAGTAGAATTGTGGTTATTTAAATAATTTATCATTTGTAACTGTTTTCATCAACACATCATTTTTATATAAAACATGATGAGTAATATTAAGGTATCTTTGGAATAAAGAAGCCAAAGATTATACTGACATTTTATCAGGTCCTTTAGGACTTACCTTTGTTGAAATATTCACAATCATAAGCTGAAAAATAGAAAGAAAGGAAAAAAGTTGTGGGTATTCTGCATATTAATATCTTTTCCACTATCTTTTACTGGTTAAGATCAAAGCCAACTGCTTGGTCAAGTCAGATCATGCATAACAATTTATTCTAACATTTATTGCCAGATTTTTATTTGACTACCTTAATAAAGCTCTTGTTTAAATTATACTGATCTAAATATTATTTACTAGCAAAAAATAGTAAGCTCACATTCCTATAGTTGTCTTTTTGCGACCTCTAGTGTTTAAGACTAAGCTTTGCTGTCTTCCCATTCTCATTTCTATAAAAATTCATGATTTCTATTTAAAAAATTGAGTATACCTCTTGCTCTACTGCACATTTCTTGTCTAACTTCTATCAAACTGCATGCTCTCTTTGAGATGCTGTGAAATTAGAAAAATGATTGTTTTTTCCTTCATTTTTTAACTTTCTTGCCCTCTTCCATTACAACTTCCAGGTAGTGACTCTTTTCTGCCAAGCATGTGACTCAGAAGCCTTAGAAAATAGGTCTCAGATGTGTTTTACCTCTCAGCATTGTTGAAGAAGAAAAGCTAAGTAGGACTGCAAGCTTTTTTCATATTCCTAACTAGACAAAAAATGAACATGGAGATCAGTAAGAGGCACTCACTTGTTTTCTTATGCCCCAAAAGCAGCTCATTCTCACATGAGTTCTGATAGTGTGGCTTAGCAATTCACATCCCCAGGCAACTCAGTATTTTTGATTTCTCAGGTCTAGACCTCATAAATACAATAGCAAGCAGTGGCTGAACCAGTTAACTTACGACACACTCTAGGAGTCCTCCAATCTACAGAAACCCCATGCTGGCAGCACTGATGGGCATAAGCTGATACACTTGTACAGAAACATTCACAGTCCCCTCCTTGGTTACAACCACATGTATCTGCCAAGCAGTTTGAGTAAAACCAAGTGACATCAATCTAGAAATACATAAGAAAATATTTCATGTAGACACAGGCAACAATCATCTCAACACAAAGCTGTGATTCCTTCAAGATTTTAACATCAGACTTATAAGCATCAAAGGCTTTACTTGAAATGTTTGCATTAAATACAAGAGAGATTATTAGAACACAAAAATGATACTCAGATGCTTACATGAGATGCTTTTGCATGGTTTTGTACTACTTAAGCCATAATAAGCTACACTGAATCATATTAAATAAGACTCAGCTGACCACAAGAAAATATGTTTCAGAAGCATTAACAAAGTTAGATATGCATAAAACATAAGAAATAATACAGTAGGTAGAAAACTCTTCATGAGTGGTTCATTCTCTTAATATAATTAGAAAACTTCATGGGACAATTAGTCACTGCTTTCCTCCTCAGATTACTTTGGCATATTGTCTTAAGGGACTAAATTTCAAAGAAGACTGTCAATGTTAATTTGCTGATTGAATTGCAATACATTCTACACAGGTTTACACCATAATATTTATACACTTACGAGGAATCCAATTGGTATCTTACACAGCTGACTAATCCAGTGTTACATCAGCACAACTTAAACATCAGCTTCCATTTTTCCTCCAAAATAATATGCAGGAAAACTCTGCATTTCCTGATTGCCTTTCATACAGAATTTCCCTCCTCCTTAGAAATCACTCTAAATTTTTAGGGCATGCACTTAAATCTTGACCTCTGAATATCTTGGAATATGTTATTTTTCACATAACACCTAGATTTGTAAAATCAGTTCTCTTTATTCTTGAACTAAACCCAAACTTGCTGACTATCAGAACAAGTTGCATGGCTTATTTATTTTCATTACCTAGTTGCTTAAGTGAGGAGATGCATGTAATTTCTGGGAGTTAGTTTCTCCACACATACTGCCTAGAAGAAGCTGTGAATTTATTTAAACGTGCCTGTAAGACACGTGTGCAATGTAACACATTTGAGTAATATAAAGCAAATAATTACAATTATTCAAATTATGCTCTGGATTAAAAATAAGTAAAAAATTGCATGTAATTTTTTTCCATTAACTTTAAAGGGGATTAGCCACAAAGTTGAATGCTAGGTGATGCCAAAGTGGTACTCTGTGGCACTAACAAGCAGATTTCTGTCTAAGTCAGCTAACTGTAGGCAGTTCTTTGACAGTATGTTATTAAACATTACCATTTTAGGGTGAAATAGGGATGGTTCAGACTTCCTTTGTGTTCTTTATTGATGTAGTTATATAAAAACATTCTGGCATGGGAAGTAAGGAGAAAATGTAAAGCGCTTGGAGCTGAAAAGCAGTTTCTAAGACAATGACTTTCACATCTTTCTACACGTGACTACAACTCACCACTGGATGGCAAGCTTCAAATGCTTCACTAAACAGTATTCCACACTCCTTCTTTGCAAATGGCTCTCTCAGTGGATTCAAACTGCATGGATTCTGAATGTCAGATCTGTCAGCACACTTAACAAGAAAGTAAAATCAAGGGAAGAAACTTGTTTTATTAGTACTTCGTGTTTGAGCTGAAAAAACGGGTTTGTTTTGTGGGTGTTTGTTTGAGAAGATGTAAAACAAAAAATCCACATTCATTAGGGAAAATGAAGAGATCAAGAAAAAGAATTAAAAGAGGCTAATATGCTAATGAAAATGAAAAACACATAAAATGAAAAATACACATTCTGAAGAAATGTTTCATGTATCTGATACATTCACACACACAGTTCTAAACAGAGCTTACAGGAAGTCCTAATCTGTTGTCTGTACTCAGTTGAACTATCCCATTCACATAGGTGACAAAGATCACGTGGATAACTTTCATGAGAAAGGTTAGAAATCTGGTCTTTTTACCCTAACTACCAGGAAGGAAAATCTCTGAATACCACTGGACATAAGAAAGAAGTTCAGTATTTAACTTTACAACATAGGACTGTATGTTAACAACATAGGAACTGTAAGTTAAATAACAGATATACATAGAATGACTGTGGAACTGTTTATATTGCTGTTCTAAAAACCTCTTGAGAAAACAGCTGTAGATGAAGAATACTACACCACATTCTGCTCTACACTTTGGTATTATTTAAAAAAAAAAAAGTGATTACTTTATCCTGCTTAATGGATTATGATATCTTTAAGAACAACAGCCTGTGAATTTTGCACTGCTGCTTGACAGAGATTTCCAGCAACTTCTGATTTCGTTCTAGATAAACTGTATGATTCAAATGTCCAAAATCTGTAAGCAAATACATTTGTTTTACTATGTACCTCTACAGCTGTCCAGCTGTTTCCAAATTCTTGTGAGTTTGTCAATTCAAAATTATCTGGAGTCCTCATTTCATTTACTGTTTTCAAATCAAAATTTCCACACAACCCAGTTAATTCACCCTGGAAAACAAAAACAAAAGCAATAATTTTCCTACACAATATATAATGCTTTCGGTCAGAACTGTTTTCAAAACATACTTTATGTTTTTGTCTTCAGTTGCTCCATCAACATTTGTCAGGACTCAACATGTTTTCACCACTTTCCAAGCCTAAGAAGTTGAACTATAATAAAACTGTGGGAAATATTTTTTGTCAGTAACATCAGTATTATTTCTTTTAGACTAAGTGTCACTGAGCCTCTGAGAATGGAACTGATCTTTTGTTCAGAGAAGTGACCTGTTTGGTAGCAACTTGCAGCAAAATAACATCTGCTCCAGTCACATT
Source organism: Coturnix japonica (assembly GCF_054131305.1). Taxonomy (NCBI): domain Eukaryota; kingdom Metazoa; phylum Chordata; class Aves; order Galliformes; family Phasianidae; genus Coturnix; species Coturnix japonica. The sequence goes on along the minus strand of NC_140667.1, from coordinate 18,461,366 downwards.
GGAAATGAGTACTTAAGAAGAATGTTGCCCTTAAGATAGTTGTTTCTGTTTTTACTGTCTAACTTCAGTAACAAGTGAATAAAGATTGAAATTGGGAATGATTAATTTGATTGACAAGGCAGTTGAATATTTTTCTCCTTTATTCTGCTACTGAGTTCCTATAGGATTCATGACATGTTGTCTGTTCCACAAACAATTATAGCATACACTTAAGACTAACACAAATACCACAAAGAAATGGCATTAAGAGCAGTGACTTTCCCTTACCTGCCACTGATGACCCATCTGTATGTGAACTGTTGTTCTCTGATCCCAAAGAATAGTGATGTGTTCATCAGGAAAATGAACAACAGTGAAAAATCCAGCTTTCCATAACTGTATTTTCTGTAGTTTGTCCATGTAACTAGATGTGCTCTGTTCAAAATTAAGAAAACGCTGCTTAAAAATCTAACATCCTCACAAAATTATGAATAGTACTACTTATACTAAAATTACTATAAATAGTAAATATTTACAGCAATAAAGTTTGTAGCCAAGATTTTGCTTATGGTTTCCATTCAACAATACTGATGCAATCAACATTCAATGAAAAGATATTTACATCTAGGCTAATTAAGTGGTACAATCATTTTCTAGCCAACAAGACAGAAAAAAAATATTCAGAGATGTATACTTGCTACTTTTTTGGCATGTTCAAGACTGACACATACAGGATTCCCAGTTTCATCATCAAATATTAGAGAAGATTTTCCAACGGTAATGAAAATGTCTTTTCTGCAAATGATTCCAGTATTAAAGCAGTTAATATTCTGTATAACTACTGAGAAACTTGCTGAAGAAGTACTCTGCAGAGAAAAAAAACATGCACTTCTAAATATACTAATGTAACTACATATATTGTTGCACAGATAAATTAGCAGAAACTGCAGCATGTTATTTTTGGTAAGTATAACTCAATATCTGAGACACAGCAAAGCTTAAAAAAATATATGTTGGATGCAGTATATGGCACTGATAAGAAACAAGTAGAAGAGTAGATCTTATATCGGGTTTTACTGAGACTTCATAAAATATCTCACCTTAACTAGATAAGCCTTACAAGTTCCAACAAAGTCATATGTAAGTCCATCGAATGTCCTGTAATGCCGATCCCCATAGGCAGTACACATGGATGGGCATGGATGGAAGGTGCATTGAAATGATCCATGCTGGCAAATGCTGAAAAAACAATATTACCATTGTTGGTCATACAACTGTAAGCACAGACAATTACTGCTATTGCACTAAGAAGCAAAACTACCTAGAATGCATAAGAATTGTAACTGAGGATAGAAGCATTTAGAAATTTCATCTAAAAGAAGCTTAAACAAATTGATTTCCCAGAATTTCTGTTTTTACAGAATTAACTCACACAGCTTGTGTTCCTTCTTCTTAGAACCTATTGGTTTCAGAATATACAGACACTTTAGACAAAGAAAAGGCATTCTTTTAGCTTAAGCAAGAAAAATGCCAGCCAATGTAATACAGTTTATTCTGTACTCACACACAGTGATGTGTTTCAAGGATGAAGCTCTTTCTATCAGTACCTTTGTTTATACACCAGCTGATTGTTAGAATCAATAGGCAACGTGTCCTGTTACTACAGTCCTCACCCACTTCCTGACTGAATAGAAGTTTTGCATAAATTTGTATATATATATATATATATATATATATATATACACACACACACACACAGAGAGAGAAAGAGAGAGAGAGTGTGTGTCCTATTCCACTAGGCTCCTCTAAAGAACTGTGTTTTGGGTTATTTGTTTTCTTTTTTCTTATACATCAGTAATATCCCTTAAGTTTAACCTGAGAGTAGTTCAGGTTCTATCTATGGTCACCTTATGAATCAGTGTCTCCCTGTGCATCATCCTGTGACCATAGATAGAACCTGAACTACTCTGAATATAATATATTCTTATAATTTTTGGAAATAACATAAGCATTTATAAATAATGGATAAAATTATGACAGGTTTCTATACCCTGATTAAATGAACATTCTGTATTTTACAACTACATATCTGCCCTACTTTGGGAAATTTTAGGTAAATAACAAGTTTCACATCTCATATGCTAAAGCATGAAATAATATGAAGTTCTACATCATTATAGCTGTTCGTTGTCTAATCATACTGCTATCAGGCATTACAGGGTTATCACACTGTTGTTCATAAAACAACAGTAACTAGAATAAAATGAAGACAGCTTCTAGTACTAGCCACTCCATGTTTTCTTCTGCTCCCTTTCAAAGCAACTCATACCAACCTAGCATAACATTCCAGATTTTCAAAGGCTCCACTTGAAAACAATTATTTTGACTCTACTTGTGTTTTTATAATGACAAGTGCTTAGTTTACTTCAGACTTGCATGTATATGTACTATATGTGAAAAGTTTAGGCTGTAACCCAGCTTCTAATGTCATTCTGAGGAAGTGGCTAAGGCAGGAACCTACCAAAGCTAATGGAGAGGGAAAGGAAAAATGATGAAAGCACACTTGAGCAGAAAAAGTAACTGATGCTTTTAATGTTCTCTCAGAGATATTAGGATTCAGATACACTCTTGTGCAGAAACAATTCTTAACATGCAAAGAATGGGGAGCTCCCTTTTAGGCTCCTAACACAGTCACAGTCAGAAGGAAGGGCTTTGAAGGTACATTATGTCTTGTATGTCCTATGCTCCACATTTCTTGTATATCAAGTAAATTAACATTTTGTTAACAGAGTCTAGGGAGTCCTAGTTGAAAAAGCAGAGCTACAAGCTGCTTTCAGACTGACTAGCTTCCTTTGAAATATGTATTCAAGTAAGTATTTAAAAACACAGAAAGCCCAATTCAGCATCCCCCAGCAACTAAACAGCATTTTCACTATAGTCTCAATGTACAACAGCAAATCTACACAGCTAACTCCACCATCCATATTACCTTGCACAACACAACACTGAAATGATGCTTCAGTAAGTTTAGCTGCTATCACCACCTTTTTGGTTTAATCTAGCCAGCATATTATTCAAGCAGTTGCACTGGAGACAAAACTAGTCCATCTCAAAATGAGGGAAATATCAAATAGCAATTCAGTCAGACACCAGAACTAGGTTTGAACATCCCTGGCACTCCAACGGTAGCTTTGCCAGTTTAAAAAATCATTTGTCATTTTACCATTCTATAAAGAAATCAGATTAGTAGTCATGCTGTAAACATTAAATCAGATGTGAGTGATGATATTTAATACTAGTGAACACTATTTCTGTACGCTAAATTACACAAATGTCATTGTCACTACTAAGAGTGTTTAATGGGCTTGTTGAGTATTCTCATTCTCAAAAACAAACCTTTTCTTGCCGTACAAAACACACCTGTGCATACACACACAGCATTCTCAAAGACTTTCTCCACCTTTTATCAAATTTGTCACTTCTGAGGGAAGCAGAGCTGGCTGCAGATTTCTCACCATTGAACAACCGATTGCCAAAAAGACATTATCATTGTGCAACTCTTTGCTTCCTGGACGTAGAAGAGTTGAAAAACCACGATAACCTGAAGAAATTAATGGGCCTAGCCTCAGAAAAATAACAAGTCTAAAAATCCAGAAAACTCCCACCTACATTCCTGATGCCTTTTTCTGACACAGATTAGTTCTTTCTGACATAAGCAATTGCACACCAGGTCCAACTTGAAGATGGCTTGTGAAATAATGGGGTGAATATCCCGAGTAACTTTACCTGCCTGCCCAGTGGAGATGGCTTCTAAGATGCTTCACCAGTCGACCAAAGGGCTACAAATATCTTCTAGAGCAGATACTGAGAACCTGACGAGAGGCAGAGGTAGGCAGTCAGCACAAGGCTGGAAGGAGGGGGCATTGATATCCAAGATAAGGCAACGTCTAGTGCTGACTGGACATGCCTTCACTGTACAAGGCTATACTGAGGCCAGAAGTAGTAGTTTACCAGGTGACATCTTTTAAATGTTCCTGGTAAGCTTAGAAGAAGGGGACAAAAGCGCAGAATTACACTGCTGAGAGGCTGGAGGCTACAGCATTACCACAGTATCTTGGTACTTGACAGTATAGCTGACTTTTCTGAGGCTCTGATAAGACTCTTTGTGCCAGCTTGCAAAATTTAACAGTAAACAAAGATCAAAACAGGTGGGTCCATCAGTCACATATGTTCTCACATCCTAGCTCTATTGAAGCTCATTGAAATGGTAGCGTACTGTGTTCTATACTGAGGGCACCTGAAGGAAACTCCACAGAGTAACCTAGCTACAGGGCAGGCACCATGCACAAGAGCAACACTGGACAGTGAACAATTAGGTTCACCAAGTGATCCTACCAACCATCACCTATTTACACCAGTTCCTGTAAAATCCAATTTATTCATCTATTAACTCACCCACAAATAAAACAAAAAAATTTACTGCAACTATGCTCAGCACAATACTCTGATTTAACATCGCAAAGATGATCGAAGGACTGGAGCATCTCTACAACAAAGAAAGGTTGAGGGAGCTGGGCTTGTTCAGCCTGGAGAAGAGAAGGCTCTGTGGAGACCTAATTGTGGCATTCCAATATGTAAAGAGAGCTTGTGAACAAGAAAGAGACCAACTTTACTCATGGACAGATAGCAATACAAGAAAAAGGAAAGGTTATAAACTAAAAGAGAGGAGATTTAGATTAGCTAGTAGCAGGAAATTCTTTACTTACTCAAGAAGGTCATGAGGCACTGGAATGGGCTGCCAAGAGAAGCAGTGAATGCCCCAACCCTGCAGGCACAGAAGGCCAGGTCCTGGCAGCCTGATCTAGTGGCAGGCAACCTGGCCAATGGCAGGGGGGTTGGAACTAGATTATCTTTGAGGACCCTATCAACTCAAACCATTCTGTGATTCTAAGATCATAGAAGACCATGGGTTACATATTAAGCACTAAGAATGTTGAAACTCCATCATAAATGTTAAAATAAAATAGAAAGCTTCAATTTAACAAATGCTATACAGATGTATTATTTGAAAGACTTTTTCCCTGTACTCTAGAAACATTTTCCAAGGAGTATTTAGAGAATCTTGATATGCCAATAATCAAAAACATGATTTTCTGAATCAAACTTTTGTCCAAACCCAGTTATTTTTATTCCCAAACAACATGCTGCTGTTACATTATGTAAAAGTTTCTGGAAACAAGAAACTCTTAAAAAAAACATAATTCCAAAGGTTCTTCTCATAGAAGCACACAAAGTTATGGTGGGTGGATAACAAGAACCTGGTGTGAACTTACAAATTAGCAAGCTTAAGGTAAAAAAAGAGGAACAGTCAAGACACAGTTAAAAACTAAAATGAAAAATAACAAACAGATCTGTGCTTACCATGTATGACAGGATGAAATAACTTTGTCACCTGGGAAGTACTCCTTTCCTTTCCACAAACATGGACATTCATCCATTTCCAAGCATATATCCCCGTGCTTAACAAGACTATTAAAAAAAAATACACATTCAATAGAAGTACATCCAAACCAGATATGTATATACAAAAACATTCTTCAAAACTTTTACATTATTATTGAAAAATATTTTAAATCTCATATTGAGTAGGTACAGTTTTATTTGTATATTTTTGTGGATGCTTATATATGCATAATTTGGCCATTTACTTTCAAAGCAGCTATATGTTGTACCTTTAGTAAGTAAATACCAGCTCCATCTTTCGCAGCTGCACAGGTGAATTGCTTTCACCAGTGCTGCTCCTAGGGCTGACTGGGTCTTTTCCCCCCATGCCCAATCAGTTGTTCAGGCCATGATTCAACAGTTACCACACACAGGACCTACTGGTGTAATAACTGATAGAACACCTTTGATGACAAAGGAATCAGTCAAATGACATGCAACTGCTGTAAATCTGAACTCTTGATAGGCTACATCAGTAATTTCAGCTCCTGCAGGTCCAGCTGTTCTGTCTGCATACAGGATCCATTTGACTCAACATAAAAATCTGAAGTAACATGATACGTACCATGTTAGTTACACAGTAAGAAAATTTCTTAAAGCTCACAAAATCTAAAACTATCCTTGTTTTTGCACTGCAAGCTTTGAAATGTATATGTATTGAAGAATTAACAAAATATTAATACTGGGTTGATAATCTTTTTTCTTTTTCCAAATGAGTTTGTATGGAATTACAGTACATTTCTGTAATAGTACAAAGTTTTTACCAGTTTCCTTGTGTTTCTATAGCTTTCTGAAGAAAATAGATTAAGCCTTTCTGTTATTTAGCACTGCAATTTCAGCAAGACACTGCACCAAGGACAACAGATAAGAGATATGAGACATCTTTACAGAATGATATATTTTTTTTCCCCCTTGGCAACCTGGAGCAAAGATCTAGTCATTGCACTCAGCGAAGAACTTCCTTATTTACTCATGTTAATGAATTACTCCTTTGTAAACTGACTGAGATGCTTCTTCCGTGTGGTTATTTCAGATGGGAAATTACAACTCCTTAACTCTTAACGGGTATGTGCAGACATCAGCAAAAATCCTACATTAAACTGAAAAACCGATATGTTAACCCAGGGTACGTGACATGTTCTTTGTAATCCATACTTATTACAAGCATTGTGCCACCTGAAGACAATCAGCTAGAAGACAAATTCCCACTGGCTTAAAGCTCAGAACTGAAGAGAGCACATTCAGACACAAAGAACATCACACTGTCAAGGCAATATTAAATGTAGTTCTTTTTCCTCAGAGTGGCTAAAACAGGTGATAACAGCTTTCTCTCTTGTGAAGCCAAACAAGTGGATAGATTTCAGTGATCTAAGAATTCACTCCAAATACATTACAGGCCCTGCACTGTTCCCCTTTGAAGTATCAAACATTTTTCTTGACACCTATACTTTACCATCCAGCTCACAATGAACTGCAAAGATACAAGGATAGCTATTGCATTTCATTGTGCTTAACCAATATTCAGTTTCATTACTGTTTTAGTTTTGTTCATTCATACAAACACATACTTAAATATTGGCGGTAACATTATCATTAGGATAAATGTGTCCTGTGAGCAAATCTGCTGCTTTTGCAAAGCCTACAGATCTGAAGCAGAATAATAAAGTCTCCTACAACCTCTACCAGAGCAGTTATTAAATGTTTGTGAATCACCAGCTTTTACCCTTGTTTTCTTAATTGTCTGGGGAGCTTTTGAAAGCACACCCATTCCTTTCTCTGTCATACTTTAGCAATAATATTAAATAACTTTGCCAACTACCTGGCATTTTGAATAATGTCTGAGTGGTTTTATAGTACTATTTGTGTGCCCCTCTGACTACCAACTCCTTTAACTGAGACACATGCACTCCTATTTCATCTTTTAACAGTAGAATCCCTGCACTCACTTAAAAACAAAAAACAAACAAACAAAAAAAACACGACAGCATACTACCAGTGCTACACAGCGTGGTGCACAAAAAAATAAAACTCATAGAAAAGCAGCATCGACTTAAATACAAAAGGTAGGAAAGAGTAAGAAAAATAACGAAGTGGAATGGTTAAGGTTCTTCTAGGCTCCCATACTCTGCAACCTCTTTTGTAGACTCCTCCCTCTTCCTCTGCATTTCCTCCAGCCCTCCCAAGAGTCTTCTGAATATTTGGCTTACCCAACTGCTTCTGCCTCCTCCCAAACCCCCATAAAAGCAAAACCTAATTCCTGTTTTGGAAGAATACTGCAACATTGGAGCTGAATAAGAACTTTTTCAGTTTCAAGAAAGCATTCCAAGAACATAATTAAGCTCCTTACATGTTATTTGATGCAGTACATCACCTTAGAAACACAGCCATAAATCAGATATACTTTTTGAGAAAAATTGATTCAATATTTCTTCATTACAATTACAGTTTTTTTCTGCCTCTAGTTCACTGCATTTTTAAAGCTCCATTTCATGAGAGCAAGCAAAGGAAAAAGGAACAGACCTAACAAAAGCTGTTCTAATCTAATGAGAGGTTAAGTGCAGTACTGCCCAAGTTCATCAAACAGGAGAGTATTCTCTGGCATAGTTAACAGATGCCTGCAGAGGCAGAGAACATCACAACCAGCCTGGGAAGTCTGTGTAATGCTACAACACTCATTCAAGAGAGAAAAAGTGAACATTCTATGTCTTAATGACTATAATACAGTTGCCAGCCCTCAGGTGTATGTAATTTTATAAATCATATACTCTTGAACCAAAAGAATTAAAACATGAATCAACTTTGCCACTTTTGGGAGTACCAATCACAAACCAAGTCTAGATAAATTCATGGTCACAAAGTTGGGGAAAGGAGAACTCATGATTTGTGGGGTTTTCTTTCCTGAAAATACAGAACAAAAAAAAAAAAAAAAAAACAAACAAAGAAACAAAAAAAAAAAGAGTAACAAAGTAACAGAAGTAGTGAATTAATGTTTGCATTTAGGAATAACAAGAACATGCAGCAGGTGAACTTCTAATGGTCGGGTTTTTTATCCTGGTAAGAAAATTAGAAGGAGGCATTTAAGATATCCAACTATCTATTAAGAAGTAATACTAGTAATTAAAACTTGCATATGAGGAAGAAGGAAAATTTCCATCACAGTAAATTTTACAGTCCAACTGAAGACTCAGTCTTCAAGTAAGGAAGACAAATCACCTGAATCATAGCAACACAGAAGCAGAAAATGCAATCCAAAGAGTGACCTTGCAATGTTGCAAGCTGTGTTGTGAACCAGGTATTACTTATTCTTCTGAAATGCAGTAAGGAAGAAGAAAAAGTTACTTACACAGTGATATGAGAAACACTGAGAAATAGACAAAGTGTTTAACTTAAAAAGCACAGTAGCTTCAAAAGTGTCAGCAAATCAGAACAGAGAATTATTACTATATGTATTTTAGGCAATTTAACATTCTTGGTTGCTCCTTAGCTAGAGGGAGACTGTATGATCATAATTTTTTACACTGTACAAACTGTAACTCAGACTGAGAACGATCTCCCACAAAGTATTTAGAGCACAGTTACTTGTCTCTGATCTATCCACTGTAGGCTGAAAACAGAGTCAAGTAACACCCGCAAAGGAAACCGCTACATTGCTACATTTCACTGTGATTTACTTACTTTGTTTTTAACTTCTATTTCATAGAAGTTGCACTAGAATGCACACTAAGAAAAAAAAAAAAAAAAAAAAAGAAGAAGAAGAAAAAAGAAAAAAAAAGAAAAAGAAGAAAAAAAAGAAAAGAAAAAAACAACACTCTGCTGGAATTAGCTTCTTATATTTCTTAGTTTTGATATATTCATTCTGCACACTACTTTCCCCCCCATTTCTTTACCTAAAATCAACTACAAATAATAAAACACATTAAACTGGCCTAACTATTGACTGAGTCAGATTAGCTTAAGGGCAACAAATCAGATGAAACTGATGCAAAAATCTCAGAAGAGCATAAATCAAGGGGTGGAAACTAATGATTTCAGTTCAAGAACTGACGTTAAGATCAGAGAAATTCCACAGCTATTTTACTCTTGTAAAGCTGACAATGTGACTTCAGTTCTACCCTTCTCCAGTATGAACTGATTGTCTAGAAAGACACATAGAAACAAACTAAGGGTCATTTCTTACCTTATCAGTACAGACTAATACTTCTAATCCAAACCCTGGGCTTGAGGGCACTATTAACTACTTCAAGAACTGAGGGTGAAATCCTACACACAGACTAGCAAAAGTTAAACTTTTTACAGGAACTTTTGGCTTTATCTATTTCTTATTTTTGTCTTGAAAATGTTGAAAGTCTCTCCCTCTTGTAACCATTCAAATACAAGACCTTTGAGGTCAGCATATCTTGATGTGGCTTTTCTCTGCTTAAATGCAAGAACCAACTTGCTTCAGGATGCAATGGGAAAAGTTCATAATCCTAAAAGCCAGACATAGCAAAGAAGTAGATCATCACAAACTTCGTTCTCTTCCAAGTTCTTAGCCACATAATGCTGCTGAATGTAGCCACTGGGTTTGGACAGTATCAGTCAACTCAAGAACTCAAAGGAATGACATGGTACATCTTCAGTAGCGATAGCTACTCAATTTAGTTAAGCTAGTAAACCAAAATACAATAGAAAATGCTACTCACCCTGGTGGGCAGACACAACCTGAAACACAAGGAAGGTGAGCTGAGAAAGTGAGGTTTAGCAGTTGATTCTCACAAGTTCTCTCTCTGCTGAGCTCAGCATCAACCTTTGAATTGCTGCAGTTAATATAAATCTGCCCAAGTGGGCAACTGTGTGCTGGGGGGAAACAAATTGACAAATTAGTTCTCTACACTTCAAATTTTGTATCCAATAGAGGTCTGCAATACACTGTTTAAATAAAAGTACAAAGGTACTGACTCTATAACTTCTGACCAATCGTTCCTGCAGAGCATAGTTAATTTCCCAGTAGCTCTAGAAATATCCCACAAAATACTCAAATTAATACATACATTTTGTAAGGAGCATGACTTTCTCAGCAGTTAGTCAGGAAATAAAAAAGACCATAATACTTAAAATATACTGTAATAGAAAAAACATGTCATAGATTTTTTTTTTCCTTATGAGAAATAAAGTATTACTTTTTCATATCTCTTACTCAGAATTCATAGAGTGAAAGAAAATTAATTACAGTGTTCAAATCCTGCAATGACATTTTAAATGATAATGCTAGCCTCTGTTTTCCCTACTAAAGTTACTCTGTTTGTTAGGCACCTAAGATTTAAAACAATTTAGACAGTTGTCAGGGATTCCATCTAGCATATCATTCATTTCTACATTTAGCACCATCCTGTAACAAATACAAAATTTCACAGGGATTAGAGAGCACATATTGATTTGACTTCAAGTATATTCTTCCTGTACTGCTTCACTCACCAATTATGTTGTTATCACAATTCATGACTCCATTACTGCAATGGCTGGAATGAAGATAAAAGATATAATGAGAGCCAGGAAGGTGTCAGATATTGCTGCTTTCTGTTCAATAATGAAATATACAGTACAAATCAATTAAATTACTGCATAAGTATTTGTACTGAAAATTAGAACTATGATAAAAGCATATATTGTCAAAGTTTAATTAATAAACTCCAATCTTTTGCTTCCCATGTAACATAAGATGTAAAATAATCCCTACAAACAACAGCTGAATAGTACAAGTATTATTCTAAGAAGTACCTGGTTTGACACAAAAATATGTCCAGAAATATACCACTATATTTCTCCTAAAGACATCAGTGTGGGAATAGCAAAAACCAAGCCTTGTAAATAGGATGATCATCTAAGAAAATGTAGTAACAGAAGCAAAATAAAGCACTATCTTAAACACATAGTTACAGCAAGCCACTCTGCTCTGTCTATGCAATCTTATGAAAGCAAGCTATTGGGTTATGTTAAGAGTTTGACAATATGAGCAGCCACATGTTATCCCGCAGTTGCAGGTAAACTCCAGTGCTGAATACAGTACAAACATAAGCTATTAAGACTTTTTTGTACTAAACCAGGGTGACCTTTCCACAAGCAAAACACAGTTAAGAGTAGACTGATACTTCTTTCACCCATTCCTATCAAGAGACATTAACAAAGTATCCATCTGAAAATTCCAGCTAAAATGGTCTAGTGAGTTTGAAAAAATGTTAAGAAACTTGATAGCAACTGTCAAAACACTGCAAGCAAAAGTCATAACCAAATGGGAGACACAGATTTCTTATTTTGTCTTAAATCCCTGCTGCCAAATTCCAATAAAACTCCTCTGAAATCAAAAGAAAGATGATTTTCATGTACAGTCATTCCTTAAAAAAAAATAATAATAATAAAAAAATCAATTTTTGGACAACCACACCAACACATTCAACCAACTATTTAGCACAGTGTTTGGCACAATTAAATCAGAAAAAGCCAGGGCTTTCCAGTGTGCTGTGTGTTAGTATGGATCTATCTAATGACAGCAACTTTTCTGCACTTCAGCATAAAGAGGTGCAAGCACAGCAACCTGAAAACCTAAGTTCTAAAGAAGTTCCATACAAATATGCATAGAAACCAATGCAGGATTATCCTGTATGTTCACTATTAACAGCAACAATAAAAACAAGGTAGAATGAAAGATTTCCTAGTGTTTTCAGAACAGAGAGAGAGCATATTTTGTCAGATGAAAAAAAAAAAAATTTACTTTCTCTTACCATTTGCCCAAAGATGTGATGACATTGTCTCCAGGTGGATAGTCAATTCCTTGAAAATAACAGGGGCATTCATCTCTAGAGAAGAAGAAAATAAAAGTAACTGTGGTTACCTCAGAAACTGAAGACAGGAAAAAAAATAATAATTGCATTCGGTGTGAAATCAGCAACAAAGCAGAATCTTCATATAGCAATGGAGACCTTTTGTGTTTCTCATATGCCAGAAAAAGGCACTGTGTGACAATCAGCCTTGTCAGTGTCTGATGAATTTAAGTACTCAGACTATTTTTTATCAACACACAGTTTCTGTGTACTCCTAAGACCCTGCCATCTTTGAACATGCATGGTATCTACAGGCTTCATGTTTGTTAATGTTTCAATATATCATGTAAAGGTAGAGGTGTAAGACAGTGAGTGTGACTATCAGAACTGCAACTTTACCTACCTCACTACACATCTTTCAGTCTTGGAATTCAAGTATGTTCCAAAGGGACAAGCACAGCCTTCAACACAATCACTGCTGCATGTCTCTGGCACAGACAGTGCTTGGCAGGTTCTGCCACAGGTAGATACACAAGTACTGTACTCCTTTGTATCTTCACATGAAAGAGCTGTCCAAATGAAATAAACCTCTCAAATTACCATGCAAGAAACTCAAGTACCTCACAACAGTTTTCTGATAAACATCTCCATTCTTTCATTCCCAATTACATTAAATTCCACTAAAATTGCTATCTTGGCACTATGCTGTATAAACTACACAGATGTATACCCACATTAATAACAAATAAAATGAAGTCTGTGCAGTTAATCCAGATTTATACTCGGAAAACTGAACCGTTCAGATATTTTCTTCTAACTCCAAAACATGTGGCACTTCCACATGGCCTTTGGAAAACACACAGCATCTTAACAGAAATATTAGAAACTATACATGGAATGCGTGTACTTTGCAGCTGTTGCAAAACATCATCTTTCCTTATATATTCCATAAAGTTCAACTTAAAAAACAGATTTGAAGTGCTTGTTAAATTAGAAAGATTAATATTTTAAACCCTACAAGCATGACTTTTTACATATGCTCTAGTAAATCTCCACTTGCTTTTTTAAAAGCAAGAGAATATTAAATATTTTGAAACAGCTTTACTTAGTAACAGCAGGCACCACCATTTGTGCCACAGAATTTAATCAAGCTGGTTTTTTAAGGTACATATGCAGATAATCTGGCTTGAGATACTTCAGCAGGATGAACTTTCAGAAATCCTCTTTATTGTGCATTATGACTTGTATACCCATACGATGTGGTGAGTTACCCAATGTGGAATTTGTGGACGTTCTTTAGATAAGATTTTCAGCCTTGCTTATGGAGCCAAGCCTACTAACACAATACGGGTGTCAATTAAATGTTGTTTTCTGGATCCCTAACTCTAAAACTTTCAAAAATGCATGAAGACACCACAAAAAGTTTGTGTAAAATGAAGATTTAAGTAATGTTAACCACTTCTCTACAGGTGAAATAGTACAAATGAGATAACAGAAGTTAGATTTAGCTATCTCTATGGAACGTATGTTCTTCCATTCATCTTAACTGAAATATCAGTGATATTAACTGTATCTATGCCAGAAGTCTATTACGCATGTTTGTACTACTGACAGTAAGAACACAAGCTCTTGGAAATTGTCAAATAGAGTGGAAGTTGATGACGATCAAAATAAAATTGCTACACATAGAAACAACATTTTTCATCTCTGTCAAGGGCTCATTAAAAGAACTAGATTAACCTTATGTCTGTGAAGAAAGGAATAAATGTATTTACACAGCCCGTGAATAATAGTAACATAGGTATGAAAAGACATTCAAGTCACATTTTTCCTACTAAGAAATAGATCCTTGTTCTGAGTACTGTGATAGAACGACAATCAGAAAAATAACTAAATGAATATCGATTTTTAAGTGACAGAAATGGATTAATTCTCAAGTCCTCAAAGAGTAATTATTACGACTAGAAGTTCAAGACAACTCACCACAGTCTGGGACACTTCTTCTGAAATCTATTACTACTCCAAATCTTTTGCATAGATGAGCATAATGGGCCAGAGCAGAGCAAAAACAATTCTGTCCACATTTGCAAGTGTCTCTTCTGCACTGCTCAAAATAGGGAATGGGACTCAAATAAGGGTAGCATGGAGCAAAAAGGTCTTTCGTAAGGATGCTACAAGCTTCCGCTGCATAAGAGGCTACACAAATAACAGATTAAACACTTTCAGTGGGAGAGTTCAAAAAGAGTTTTAAAAAAATCTTTGCTATTGATCACAGTTAAATACTATTGCTAAATATATCTTACTATTTTTTATATCAACACAACTGTACTGAAGGATAGAAAAGTTAGGTACTCATCACTTAGAGCTTGTTCCTAAAACCATTTTAATGTATTTGGAAAAGTACAAAATTCAGACAGTGCCTGGGCAGTCATCCATCTTTGTTCATTGATGTAGGTTAGGTACAAGATAATAAACTCTATCCACTCCTTTACATACAAACAGAGGAGTATGTATTTCCACAGTTTAAGTCATACTCACTAACTATTTCAGTATTGTAAAGAAAACCTGTTTCACACACTTTTTCACACACTAGGTAAGGCTGCAACTACACTTAGAGCTGGAAGCTTGGAGTGACACTACCACAGAGGAAACGAGAGCATTAAGGAACTGCTAAACTCCAACACCCATCTTATTATCTTACTTTGGAACACATTTAATTAGTGGTCAAAAAATAAAAATGTTACTACTAGAAATAAAGTATTTCATGTGCTTATGCACATCCCAAAACGTACTTAAACAACACTCTATGTGGTTTTTTAGGGGACTGAGCTTAATAAATCTCACTACATTTTGTCAGTGGGGAGGACTGGTTTGTTTCATTTCTCTCATACAGTTAGGAAAACAGCACAGATGTAATAAGTAAAAATGTGTTTGTCTATAAAAATTGACCATCACTGCCCACCTGATTGTAGATGAATATCACACGGATCCACTTGTGAACTATCATGCATAAGAATGCATGCTGATGATGTTTTCCATGCATTTCCAAAGAGCTGTGGAGTGCTTTCAGTTACTCCAACTGGAGATCTTTTACAAAATACAAATCAGTCACAAAAGAGTGAATTTACAGAGTAATCTCAGTTCTACTAAATCCTTCAACAGAGCTAATTCAAGTTTCCCTTCCACTCACCCCTAAAGCACTAAACAGGTAAAGTTTCATATCTCTCTCTCTCTCTTTCCAGGCAAAAGCCCAGAAAAGAAAAAACTTACATGATCCAGGATTATTAGGTATTCTGTATGAAACAACAGATTTCCTTTCAGACCAAGTTCCATTTTCACAGGAGAGCAAGGAACATCGCTGTCCAGAAAGTCTGCACTCTCTTATTCATACTTCTGCCTCCCCAGTGATACTTGATCCTTTCTGATCTCTCCTCTGCCTATAATTTCACAACTGACCCTGAGTAGCTGACTTTTCTGGCTCCCAGTTCTCTGAAAGAATGAGCAGGGAATGGAAATCCAATGGGCCAGAGATATAAGTGCAAAAACAATTGGATCTCCATGAGTCTTCATTAAGAAGCACACCAGATATCCGTGAGGCTTCATTAAGAAGAGGTGCAGCAGAAAACAGAAGACAGATTTTGATCAAATCTGTTTTGATCAAATCAAATCTGATTTGACAAGTTAATTCTGTTAACTTGTTACAAGTTAACTCTGTTAGCAAGTAAAGTAACTCTGTTAACAAAGTAACATCATGTACAGATAATAATCAAAACTATGCTCTTAAACATCGTGTGTTGCACACTAGGTAAAAGACTGTATAGGCAAACAACTAGTAATACTTCTGGTGGATGCATTGCAAAAGACAGCAATGTCTGTGGAAATTCTTCTAACCTTAAAAGAATAAATTCTTTTTTTTTTTCCTCTTTTCTAATTATTTTTTAAAATACGGGAACTATTAGGTAAAGATTTGCTATTTTTCAATCAATTCTGACTCATATTCCTAACCTGAGACAGTAATTCTCCTGTTGTTTTGTTGTTGTTGTTGTTTGTTGTTTTTTTTTTATACTTATTTTTCCTTCATTAACCAAGCCTTCTGAAGTGTTCTAAAATCCCATTCCCCTTCCCCTCTTACATGAAGCTACTTCACCAACTGGAGGCCAATTATTTAGCCTAAATAGCCCGTTTACTCTGATGCTCAGGCAGCTCTGACCATCTTTCTCTGTAACACCACGAGTGAAGTTCAGGCAACAGCCAATTCCTATTGCTGACTTGCAGGCACTGAACAAAGGAGGCTTTATTGGCAAAAGCAGATTAGAACCTGAAGCAGAGAATAGGAGCTGAACAGACAAAGTATTGAGGGGAGGAATGAAGTCCCTTATATAGGCAAGCCCATCTTTTGGACAAATGTTCAGATAAAGTAGCCCTTAGTAATGGTATATATTTCACTGCGTTTTTACATTAAAATAATCTATGCAGAACTTGTTTTGAAATTCTGTATTTGAAGGACTGTTTCTGGCTGTGAACCAAAACCTACTATCCATCCCACTAACACTAAATCTTACAACATACTTTTTTTAATCCATCTATTTAGCTGAGTACACTTGATTCACCATTCTAATTGTAAATATTCATGTACTCATACAAAAAGTCATCCTCCATATTTCCGTTGAAGGTTCCACAAAGTCCAACAGTATCATCCTTCCACCGGTCATCAGCTTGAAGATAAAGCCTCAGTCCTTCTCTGTCATATAGTATTTGTAATCCAATGTGTGTCTTTACTTGAAGAAATACAGAGGAGAGTTTCCGTATTTCAAATAAATCTAGTGAATAAGAATAGAGATTGTTGAAGGGCAAAGAAAAAACACCTATAAGTTTAATTTTGCTTCTTGTCATTTCACTCTTTTTTTTATGGTCTTTTATATAAGTGACTGTTTTCCTGCTCCTGCCCTGTTGTCCCCAAACTCGATTTATTACATAAGGTTATTTTTCAAAAGGGGGGAAAAAAAATAAAATAAAAAAATTAATGACAGTCAAACTTAGCAATAACAAATCTAGAGTTCACCACAATATTCATACAGATTAACTAAAAGAGTACATCAATTTATAGACGTCAACACTGGAGATAGCATTTCTATTCACTTCTTTCAGTGAATCTATTTCTAGCAGTGGTAATGTTCTACCTGCGTTGAAGTCCCTTTTGGGAATTCCCAAACAGCCAAGTCCCCCCAGCCATCAAATGAACTCCTGGCTTGCCTATCACCCTCTCACTAAAGCTAACACTGACCCTCAGTCATGCATTCATATACAAAATATCTGCTAGTATTTTCACAGGGAGACATTTAAAGATCTCATTGAAGAAAAAAGAGAAATTATTCAGTCATTAATTAGACAATCATTTTCCCTTGGAATCTTACTAACCAGTTTCATGAATATGAAGGATGGTATTCAGGTATGTTGGGAATGTAACATACTTTATCTTAACATAAGAGGCACTAGCACATTACAGCTCCTAACATTAGAGCACAACATACACTAGCAGCTAAACTGTGAAGTATTTAATAAAAAAACGAACAGCACTAATATCAACAATCTATCACTTAGCATTAGCATGCTAACAATACTCATGATATCACAGCATACACATACAGCACTAAAGCACTGCTTCAGCACTTGATCAGCATTGTACACTCATTTATTGTTCCTTACCATCTGCATAAGGCAGGTTAATTTTGTACTTGTCATATATCAAAATATCTCCTGAATGAGTCAGAGTCACTTGCCTCTTGGGGTCCTGCTTAAGAATAATGCTGATTGATTGGATACATGACCCATCCTGGTTCTACAAAAGAGAATAATTTAAAAATACACTTGTTTTCAAGCAGGATGAATGTTATATAAGACTGCAAGTTAATAGGGAGAAATTGAAAATTATCAGCTTTATGTGGTTTCCTGGCAGACTGCACTTTAAAAAATGTACAACATAATTGTTAAAAACTATTTTTTTAATGATTTCAAATATATGTTAAGACACAACTCTACCACATTAACAGCTCAAAAGTGGGTTATGAAAAGAGAAATGTGAACAGCTCTTCCAAGGCTTACTACAAAGACATGTGCAATTCATGAGATTCACTGATCCAAAACGCACTGTGGCTGAGTTCCTGTACACAAAGAAAGCTGCATTATCCACACGGCAGGACACAAATCTGTTACTGAATTCTTTTCAGCTTCAAAAAGTGTTCCGATATACCCAGGTTCCCTTAAAGCATATTCAAGGTACATCACTCCTTCAAGATAATGAGAGATAAAAGCATCCTGCAACTTACTAAAAAAAAAATAAACAGCAGTTAATTTCATTATTTTTAAGAAAGGAATTGTGGAATATGTTCATAAGCTCCCAAAATTAATACTGATTTAAAAAAAGAAGCAGCATATCAAAGCACCCATCCAGTCTGACTTGTTTATTTTTATTATTGTTGTATTGCTTATCCCTTACAATCATTTCAATTCTCTAATTTGGTCAAAATATCATTTAGGAAAACCATTTAAAAAAAATACAGTATTTCACTCAGCAGGAAATATACTGAAAAAAATATTTCAGATTAACTTCATCTGCCATACCAACATCCATTTTACTCATTTGCACTCAACAGTCAACATTACCAAAATCAACATTACCAAATCCCTTGCTGTACAGAAGGTTCAACCACATCTCCTAGACTACTGACAAACATGGACATGTGAATTGTGAAACAACATTCTTGCTATTTAGTTATCCCACTTCTTCACTATGAAATGTGACTTTTGCACATATCATTCAGCAATAGCAGCTATAGATTCAGAGTTTTGCCTACCTTCTAAGAAGCTGAAAATAAAACATACAAGCTCCTACCCACAGAGCAGAGCCAAGGGAACAACTCTCCATAATATATACATTGCTATACAATATTGACAAAAGCTTCATTATTTCTTCATGCTCAGAACTGAAGAAATGCTGTTTGACAATTATTCCTGTTTCAATTAACTGCTCCGTTCACATGCTTTGCACTTGCCAACTTTCAGCAGGTGTTTTCACAGGGATGGCCATTTCTCTCACTCAACACCTTAAAAAGGTCCTATATTCAGACTTCTTTCTCATCATACAGACTACAAAAACAGTGAGATTGTCACCTGAAACCTAGATAATGTTAATCTGTACTGATCTCGGCTGACTCTCATTCCAAAAAGTGCTTAAACAAAATTCCACATCATTTTCAAATCACTTGTTGCCTGATGACTGTTAATATCATCAGCTCTAAAGCATGAGATGATTGAGCTCTTTGTGACTCAGAGAAATCTCCTCAGGTATTTTCTTTCTACACTACTTAATGCGATGGGACTGATAACTTAAAGAAAGTCAGAATTTTAAAAACATAAATCTCAAACTATTGAGAAATTAGGTTCTACGTAGCAAATCTTTTAGCTTCCCATTTCAATTCATTCATTTCTATAAATGGAAATAAATAATCGTAGAATTCTTAGAGTTTGAAGAGACATCTGAAGGCCATCTAGTCCAACTCCCTGCAATGAACCGTGACACCACACCTAGATCAGGTTGCCCAGGGCCATGTTCAGCCTCACCTTGAAAGTCTCCAGGGATGGGGCATCAACCACATCACTGGGCAACCTATTCCAGTGCCTCCATCCTCACTGTATAAGATTTCTTTCTTAATCTAAGCTACATATACCTTCTTCAAGCTTGAAACCATTTCCCGTTGTTCTACCACCACAGACCCTGCCTACAGGACTGTGAAGCAGTTCTTCTGCCAAGTGGTACCCTTTTGGTAGTTAGGCACACAAACAGCTGCACTGAAGCCCCAGAATTCTGAATTACAGTACACACAAAGTGTTCTTGCTATCCTCTCATTTTCCTACTGATAACCAATTTAGCAGCATTTAACTCTGGAACAGATCACGCGCAAGCCTCAGCTCAACCACCTGGCCATTGCATTCAGAATACTCCATTCAGAGCTCTGTAGAAGTCTATGCTTATTAGGGACTGATAAGGCTAAATTTGTTAACAGCAAAGCAAAATAGGAAGCCCACATGAAGTAAAAAACTCTTTTTTTTTCCCCACCTACAAGTCTTTTGGATGCCTTAAGCACAATTCCTCAGCCAGGGCAAAGAATATAGAAGGCATTTTGCAGTGTCAGGAGTGCTACAGAAAGTTAACTAATTTGTCTGCCACCTTCCTCAATAAAAACATCACAACTAAACCAAAGAGCAAGTTTCTGCCAGTTTTGGTAATGGTGTAGTACAGGGCTATTTAAACATACAAGAGGTTTTCACAAGCTTCATGGACTGCAAAAAATTTTATAATACTATATTGACAGAAGAGGATTATACCTATGTTTATATTTTGTTTCACAGCTTTTGTGTTTCTTCTTGGTCAGGATACTGACTTACTCCTCAGGAAGTCAGGGTTAGTATGGGATGAAGCCAGAGTAAAGGAAAAGAACACTAATTGAAATAATCTACATCAATATGTACTTGCAATCTATGTGATAGTTGCTATAATTCCCATATCATCATCAAGTGGTCTCCTCCCTCCTACAAACATGAAATACAAGTATGATCACCGTGGTTTTCCAAACCCAAAGATTGCCTTTAAGGACTTTAACATTGTTTTTATATCGTGAAGCCCAGAACTGCACACAGTATTCAAGGTAAAGTAGTATCAACACTAAATACAGCATGTGAATCACCTCTTCTGACCTGATGTCTACACACTGCATTCAACCCACCCCACACTGCAGTCAGCGCTCTTGACTGTGAGATCCCTTTCTTCATCTCCCATTCTGTATCTGTGTCCAGATTACTATTTAATTCTATTATTGCTATATTTTGTTTTTACTATAATTCTACTTACTCTATTTTGTTCTACTGAATACTGTAAAATTTCTATTCATGAAATTTCAATTTCATATGACTTCTTTCTAAAGGTCTTCTCTGTCACTCAGAACAAATATCACTAGAACAAAAAGATCTTACTGAAATACGAGTCTAGAAAATTTGGCATGACCATTTTTCCTCCCAATGGAATGGCAAGTGTATAAACAGTATAAGTTGCAGAGAAGCTTCACAATGGCAACATGACTTATAGAAATACACAGAATTAAATACTGTACCTGGTTGTACCTCAGGAGAACCACACTGTGTAATTTCAGTCAAAACCTCAGTGTTCTTCACCTCATAAGCACAACAGTATAATATGAGTTTAGAAATCCACAGAGTAAGTGATGAGGTCTTCAACACAAGTTTACAAAAGTAAATGGAACTTATTTTTGACTTCAGTATTTAGTATTAGAACTTCACTAATGAAGTAACATCCACAGCATCAGCTATATGTACACACACTTGGCTGTACAGTCAACACACTCTCAACAGTAGACACAGACATATATCTATACCTAAAGCCAAGAGAGTTGTTCAAAATCTACCCAAAACTTCCTATATTGACATAAGCCAAAGTGAATTTCTAGCTGCTAGAACAAATCCAAAAGGGAAATCTATACTTAAAATGCAAAAAAAAAAAAAAAAAAAGAAAAAAACACGACATCCTCAAACATCCTCATTCTTCTTTCTAGCTTTCTAGTAGTAATAAGGAGTAAGATTGTTTTGTGCTCACTGCAAATCCAGAAAGTCCCAGAAAGCTAAAGAAAACAAGTCATCGTCCAGGATTTGCCACAGAAATCACAAGGTACTATTGAATGACCTCACTGAACACTGGATCAGAACACTGGCATGATCCTTCCTATTAAATGCAAGCCAAAGCGTTTAACTACTTCACCATTAAGGACAATTGCTGCTAATAATTTTAATATATCCAATAGCTTTGATATTTCTCCCTCCTTAATACACATTTTCCCTTCAAGATATAAACATAATGAGAAAGTACTAAGCCTTACCTGTCCACAAGGAGCATTCTGCAAGGAAACAGTAAACTCTCCAGATGTACGACTTTTTGCTAGAATATACTGGCAAGTGGCTTGAAAAGTGTATTCACGCCCATCAAATGTCATAAAATGAATGTCTCCTGAAACTGAACATTCAGCTGAGAAATAAACAAATAATGTAATTAAGACATTTGTCTAATTCCTAGTTAGAACATTATTGGCCACGAATACCACGAGGAAAAGCAAAACAACAATGAAATAGTCATCTTGCACTTGGAAACTCTTCCATGAAACATATCTGTAAGTCTGTCAACTGAAGACTGCAGAGGAAACTTCAGATGAATGTCAGGAGCAGCCAGGCAGTTCCATCTATGAGAGACACTATAGCTGCCTAAAGGGAGATGCATTACTGAGCTAAGCTGAAAGGTAGATGTCTGCTATTTACAGCACTTATTTACATGCAGATTAAATGAATATGTTAATAAACAGATACAAACAAACAAAAAAATTGTATAGAAAATACAGCGGGGGAAAAAAGTTTAAATGAGCATCAATATTATACCTAAAAAATTCAGTTACTGAAAAAAGTTCAGTAACCAAGACTTTTATTTTTTTTTTTTTTCAAACATACCTGGACATGTAAGATTGGTACAAATCCATTTTCCTCCACTGCAAGTGCTGAAATAAAAGCAAATAGGTTTCATATTGAGATTTTACTTTGTAAACTACATAGCTATGCTCAGTTGCTTTTCCTGAATTCCAAGAGCAACAAGAGAAGAAAGAAAAGTCAAAGTAATTCTCGTTCTACGATTTTTAATTCCAGATTGCTTTTAGACAGAGTTCAAGGAAAAAAAAGTTGACATTTCCTTACTCTCTGCAATATCCATGACTTGCCCTTGTTCTCCATTAATAAATCTATAGTTTCTTTATGTCTCTTAAGAGCAATTAGTTGTCTATGGAACAACAAATTTTGTATGTTGAGACTGTAATGACTTGTCAACTTTATGCAATAGGCCTTAAGTGCTGTCTCTGTCATAGTGATGGAAAGATAAAGTGTACAGTATTAAAAGAAAAACTACTAACCAATTATTACATTCCTCATAAACCACAGAACCTGTTTCAAAAGAACTTCCATGGTAATCACAAGGACAGTCCATAGGCTTGACACATGATTCATTTTCATAAATTAAGCCTAGAAGAAACAAACAAGGAAGAAAGATTGAAACATTCATAATTATCAACAGAGAACTGAGAGGAACAAATGATCCCACTGAATACAAAGTTGTAGGATATAAAATTGTACATTATTTGGGAGTCATTTTATATTCTATTCCTAAATTGCTTGAGATGTATAAGTAATTGTTTTTTGGTGTGTGTTTTGTTTGTTTGTTTGTTTTTTGGGGGGAGGGAGGGGGCTGTTTTGTTTTTCTATTATTCAACTGTTAGAAATCCAGAAACTGAAAGAGAATCTATTATAAGATGAAGCATATGACAAAGATTATCACACTTAAATCAGAAAACCTTCAAGTTTCTACAGCACATCATTTTCTCAGTAATGATCAGATAGAATTATATACTTAAGAAGTCAGTAACAAGATGAAAACTAGACAAAAAAAAATCCTTAATATTAAGTGCAGAGTTCTGCTATAGGCCAAATAGGCAAATATCTCACTTGCTAAAACCATACAACAGTAAATATCCCAGTGTAAAACTTGTTTCTAGCCACATGAATGATTTTTACTCAAGCTCTCATAAATACCTGAAATTGCAGACATCCTTTGTGAGTAAAAAGTAAAATAAAACCAAGCAGCAACCACAAGAACTGGGAGGCTGGCTCCACTTTACATAAAACAATAAACAGAACAAAAACCATTTTTTAACTCAACTGCAGAACTCTACACCTGGAATTTGGATCTGTGCTGAAACTATTCCTTCCTGAAAGACTGAGGACAAGACTCTTGACACCACATGATAACAACAACGTCACTTATCCACAACCTCTTTGCATGGTGTTCATAAAGAATGCTTTACAGGCCATGTAAACCTAGGAGAAAATGATCCAAAAATAAAGTAACATCAGCTCATACATATCTGAGAAGCAAAACTATTACCATCTGGACAATAGCATCCATCAATGCAGGGAAGCTCACTGTCAATACACTGTGACTGCTGATGACATGAAACAGGGCAACAGCTGATGCACTCACTGTAGGTTAATGGTTCAAGACAGGTAATCACTACAACACAAAAAAGATAGAGAAACAAGGAGCT
Organism: Coturnix japonica; assembly: GCF_054131305.1. Classification (NCBI taxonomy): domain Eukaryota; kingdom Metazoa; phylum Chordata; class Aves; order Galliformes; family Phasianidae; genus Coturnix; species Coturnix japonica. The sequence continues at coordinate 18,436,882 of NC_140667.1, read as the reverse complement.
CTTGGGCTACTGACCCACAATGTGAATAGATGCACACAAAGATTCCAGGCAATTACTCTTTGGTAAGTCAACAAAATATATGCTGTCTGTATCAATGAAACAATGATTTTCTAACATGCAAACAGAATATACATATATCCATAGTCTGTCTATTGAAGGTGCATTAAGCAATAAACCTTAAATTAAATCACAGGACAGATAGGACAGGAAAGCAGAGCTGTGAGATCAGCACAGAAAACAGTAGAATATTCATTAACCAACATTTCTGGAAGCATATGGGAAATGTTTCTGTCACAAATGATAAAGCAATGTTGTTCTTGTTTTCCAGACAGATGGACAAATTAGATGACCTCTTTCAGACTTACATTCTGTGACTTCTAACGTGAAGACTTAAAATGTAATTCATTTATTTTTAACAGTCATGATTTATTTAATGTATCAAAAATCTATGAAGTTTTGGTCAATATTAAAAAGGGCAGCACCATGAAAAAAATAAAAAAAAAAAATTAATCAGCTTACTGAAATATCATGGAGTCTTTAAGAAGGAAAAGCTTATAAAAGCATGCTTAATATACTCAGTATGGATTACACATTGAAAATATTCTGAACTCATACATAGCACTGAATTTCATAGTTGTGCTTTCACTGATAACTATATTAGTTCACAGTAGAAGGAAAGAAATCACGCAGAGCAATCAGCTACTGTACAGTTTTCCAAGTACTGAGATATCTGCATACCACATGGCTGAAAGTGCCTCCTCCACCCATGAAGAGGTTTTCCTGCTTGGGCACATGCTCTGGCATATTCAGTTAATGCTCGACACCAAGTTGCATTATCAACAGCTGACCTTACAACAAACGAAAATTGACACGTTATTTTTCTCCTACTTTCAAACAGTCAATCTCACAAGCATTCCTACACTGCATACACAAGTACAGTCTGAATTTACATTAATATAGCTTTATACCCTTAACTGGATATGTCATTCTACTGTGCTTGAAGACAGAAGAACAGCGTATTGGATTGAATCCATTGAAGCCTGTGATACAGCAATAGAGATGTGAATAGAGGCCTTGGTTTTTACAAAAGAAACTGTATCCAATAAAACACTCAGAAGAAAATACAATATTTCCACCAGAGTATTGCCATTCTGTAGGAAATGGAAATTGTTTTCTGCCTTGCCCGTTAAATAGTCAAAGCTGCTTTGAGATGAGATTTTTAAATAACAATGTAGACTCGAATAGTTTGTGAGCATGCAGGTAATCAATCTCAAGTTTTGGTTAAATTAATGTTTACTGCTTATGGATGCCCAATTGATCTATTCACAATTACTTTTCATTAAGACCCAAAATACTAACAACGTCATATATTCAGCATGAAAATAATAAACGAATAAATTACATTTACTATTACTAATACACTAATAACTGGGCCTAAATTTTGTCATCCTTACACCAAACAAAAAATTCCAACAGAAATCTGAGTACAACTAGAAAGAGTGAGAAGAGTAACGCATTCTAACTGCTCAGAAGAATTTCAGATTTCAATTAGTATACAGAAAAGGAACCACAATAGTTTTGTTACCAGTTAGTTAGAATTCACTCTCACAATAAAGGACAATATTTTTTATAATAGCTTTGAAATTTCCCAAAAATTCATTCTCTTACATGCAAAGATCACTGGTGCAGCTTGCCATAAAAGGAAGAGGGCTCACATATTCTTGACATTGTTCAAATGGAGGATGTAATAGAATATTACACAGAGCGTACACCCTCTGAAATTAAAGAGACCGCAGTTATAAAGGTTTTAAAAAGTAAACCAGAGCAGAATAGCATACTAAGCAAAAACAGAACAGACAGCTCTCAGACTGACCATTAATCCCTCCACATTCATCAACTAGAAGCTGTGGCAAGCAAAACAGTGCTAGACATGCCAGAGTACTCATAACACTGAACCTCTATCCAAGGTCATAATAATGCTAATAAAATATATCCTTTCCCAGAAGAGGATAGATAGTGTTGGAACTAAGCCTAGACAAATTGCAAAAGTCTTCATTTTAGTTTAATTAGAAAATATAAGGCAACAGAAATAAGGTGTCTCACAACACCATTAGCTTCAAAGCACTGCATTTCTGAGCTATCACTTCAAAATATTACTCGCAAAAGATAACTAATTTGATGTGATGAACCAAAGTGACAGAATTTGGATTTTCTTGTTTGTTTATGCTAGTAAATAAAACACACTCTCACTCTAAATGCTGTTAAAGCAGCCTTCTTAATCCACCTCCACAAAGGAGAATTAGGAATATTTAGTCAAATTCTTGTAAGAATCACAGACTATGGTAATAATTCTTTCATGAGGATCCAAACCTGTAAAGATTCATGGCTTTGAGTCAGGCAAGGTGGCTCACTGAGAAAAGAGTTATCCCAGGTGGGTTGTCCCTGTGGAGGATTTTCCTGCCAACTCTCCACAAACTCTGTTATATCATCTGTCAGTTTCCCTAAACAAGACACAGATACAGTCAATAGAGAGATCTGGCAAAACAATGTTTCTATACTAAGGAAACATCTGAGCAATCATACTACCACGTGAAGATGAGACAACCAAATACTACTGCAGCAATTGGATAGATCAACATGATGGGAAGATCAACACTACAGTAAGGAACCTATAAGGAAGACTGCTTACCCATATTGGAAGATTCCAGGTTCACAGGGGAAAACTCCACCAGGGAGGGATCTCCAGAAAGAGATCCTTCCCCAGAGGCAGTCAGCCCTTAAATGGGGTCTAAGAGAGGTGCAGCCAGGCTCCACCCCTTCCAGTCACAGGTGAACTGCCTTCATCTGTACTCCCAGGGCTTACCTGGTCACTTCCCCAGATGCTCAATCAGTAGTTCAGGCCCTGACTCAACAGTTCCCATACAACCACCCACAACAAAATGAATCAGGTTTAAGTCTGAAACATAGTGGTCCTTCTAAGACACGGAAAGCCCTTTAAAAAGGAATATAGAGAAAAGGTTTTAGAAGGGCAGAAAGAGACTAACTCAGCAGGTGATCTAGCAAGGAAGGACTTTAGGGGAGTAGGACTGCACCTACCACCATCTTTGAATGAAAGCAGGAAAGAAATCTGTAATAATACACGTAGTTCTAAAATGCTTCTAAGCAGGTAGCCTAAAACTCAAGAATAATAAGGCATTCCTGGGTCACTGCAAGAGTACAATATAATTATATACATTATCTATATAAACATCTACAAGTATGCCTTTTTCATGAGAAGATATGTCCATGCCAGCTTTTAACTAGCTGAGAATAGTATAATCTGTCAGAGAGATGTGGTGACATTGATTACTACTCAAATTACCCATAAATGCATATCATGTCTTACCTGCCTTATTAATGCTCCTCCAGATATTCAGATAAAAGTAGTATGCAGTGCATCTACTTGTGCTACAATTGCAGCTTTATGCAACTGAAATACCATGAGAAAGTTGAGAGGGTAGGGAAATGGTTGATGGCAATGAGCACAACGAGCTATTGATCTTGGTATTAACTTGAGCATTCTGATTTAGTGAGCTAACTGTTTAATGGGCTGATCCTAGAGCAGGGTGATGCTTCACAAAATTGAGTGACATGCCATAGCAACAGAGGGAACCTATTACATATTATACTTTGAGCTTCGAAATAGTATTGTAAAGAAATATCCTACTTTATAGAAGAAGAGCAAAGAGTTAAACAGCCCAAAGCAACAATTTCCAGAAGTTTTTTTGTTGCCTAAACTGAGCTACCTTTTAAGTGGATCTGCTTTTTTCTCCCCAGCCTGGTTCTTTTTAGTTTATAGAGGTCTTAGAATTTACTGAAAGCCAAAGACTATTGTTGACTATCTGAAGTTGGTATCCAAGAAACTGGTACTTTGAGAATACCTGGTCACTTCTGAGAGCATTAGTGCAAATGAAATGCCATATCAAGTGGGAATCTTCATTCTTCATCTTGGCAGTCTTCATTGATTTTCTAATTAAAGTTATCTATTCATTTCCAACAGTAATACCTCAGGCTTCCTCAGGTTCCTATGTAAAACCGCTTAAAGGGCAGTGAACATTTAAAAGTACAGTTCTATTGTTTAGGTCCCAGGAATCTGAAGTGCAAATATCAGTGTAAGTAGTGGAGTAACCCAGGTACTAGCTATTCTTTTTAAAAGCTAATAACCCTCCAGGGTCCCATTCATACTGAAATCCGTTTTGTTTGTTAATAGTATCATCAAGAAGTGTTTCCATACAACATTTTTCATTTTAAAAAATTGCACATTTAAATTCAATTAGTGTTTCAATTAAAAACTAAAGAAAGTAACAGTTACCCTGGAAAAAAAAATAATAATAATGTATTACACCACTAAAAGTATTTTAAATACTCACCATAACTAGTTTCAAGATCATCCTGCAGGACAGCGTTATTGTTTCCACACAGTCCATGTGTCTTGCCCAGGTACTCTGGTGCCATTTTGATGTACACTGCAGATATACCATCCCAAGCCAGAGTAAAGGCATACTGGTGCCTGACTAGAAAGTATCCAGCTAGTTTCTGGATGTGTAAGTTTCCAATAATAGAAGGCAAATGAAGTCTGTGAAGCAAGACAGGATTGAAAAACAAAAAAAAAAAAAAAAAAAACCAAAAAAACCCAAACACCTCAAATAAGGAATATCACTACTAGTTACATGTTGTAACAACACTTGACACTATATACTGCTTATTTAGATAGCTCCTCCCTCAGATACTTCTCTGTAGCTCAGGAGGGCTTGTAACAGCTGTGGTATGAATATTTTTTTTCTTTAAGCTACAAGTAAGTATTCTTGTTTATATCTCTGCTATTAAAACTGCATCATGAAATTATGACTATTGTTACAGCCTCAGAAAGGTGAGTACCATTACCCAAATCCTTTATAGGTGACTTCACTGCTCATTTTTATTTGTTCATCTCCGGAAAAGAATAAACTAACAGACCGTTTGCAAGAGTATGGAGAAGAATGGCATTCAGGATCATTATTCACCTGTCAAACAAAATGACAAGTGTCAAAGTTAAGACTATAATCGAACTCCTCAATGATCCATAAGCTACACAACTAAAACTCACAATCCCACCTTCAGCACATGAACAAGGAATTCTGCTCTTCCCAAAAAAAATGAGTAATATTAACAGCCTTTACACAACAGCAGTTGATTTAGAAAGTACAGACAACAGTTTTCTTAAACATGTTTATAATTTCTCCAAGATTAGCTGGTAGTATATTCAATTAGAATTACTTGTTGTTAACATTCTAAAGCCCCCCTGTACTATCATCTCAAGTTATTTTTAATCTCCTAAAATTATTGCATCAGCATGTCGAACAACAGTAAAAGGAAACATAGAAGGGCAGTCCCCTACCTGTATGGAAAAACTCTGCTCATCTAATTCAGTATGTCTCACAAGTGCATATGTGGATTTCCCGGAAAAATAGTAATAGAGTCCATCGAAAGTTTCAAAGTGATATTGACCCCATGTTCTGCATATATGATCTCTCTCAGCACCTGTGTTATACACTAACAAAAGGAGAATCACTTGAGAAGTACTGTTGTTTGGATTTAATCTGTATTGAAATGTAACAGTGTGATATAGCACCACAGAAAGGAGAGGGAGGGAAAAATACCAGAAGATGAAGGAACCTTCAGGCAGAAGTAATTTTTGCAGCTGTGGGAACCTGCATGCAATTACAGAAATCCATCCTGTTTCTTCCCAACACACCTGTCTGACATCTTGGTCCAGATGCATTAAACCGACTGCAGTTGCAGAGCTCCCTGTAGACACATTCACCTCCATTAAAACACATAAATGAACCTGAGTTGAAAAACAAAGCACATTAAGAACAAGTTACAAACTTCATCCTTATGACCCAGTTCTGTTACTGATCCCTATTTCCACAAATGACAGATGAAGTCTTAGCTTTTAAACTCCGCTTGAGCCCAAGAGAATGCCACAGGATCCCACAAACAGGAAACACACTGAAAAAAACTTCATATTAAGAAATACAACCAGATGCTACAAATGTATTATGCATTTATAGGCCAAATCAAAATGGCCAGAGGTTCTGACATACATTCTGTCCATCCATGTAGTGAATAAATTAAGTAAACGCATTTATAGGACAAAACAGCTCAGTACTTGTATCCTTCTATAAAAGAATGTTGCAAATGAAATTGAGTGTATAATCACTACCAACTCTGTCACAGACATATATATATCTTGAGATCCCAGCTATAAATCTTCCACCTGTCTGCTCCCCTTCCATCCCATAACTTCTGAGCTCCTTGCTACCAAGTTTAGACATTGTAATCAAATGCCTTTTTAACTCTTACAATATAACCACTTATTTTTCTAACACTTGACCTTCTAAAGTTTAAGTCTACTTGGGAAAGGATTTGTCTTTTAATAATTGCTTTCTGCGCAAAAATCTAGTAGCTTCTGTTGTTTAGAGAAAAAAATATTTGTTGTGTAAAAATAAATACACCGATATTTAAAGACAAAAACTAAACACACAAGTTAAGAAGAAATTATTGCAGGAAGAAAAAGTAGTTTAGGCCTCTTTGCCTTTAAAAAATATGTTTTTCTTGAGAAATAAAATGTGTACTGTGAAAGTACTGTCCTGAAAAGCAGAATTTACAGAAAAGGACCTTTTCTTCTACTTTGGTCAAACCCTGACATGTTAAATGTGTTAACATCAGTGGTATACATAAAAGCACTAAAGCACCTATATTACCTGTAAGCTTTTGAGAAATAGTAATGAAGTATGGTTTGAAGCTTTGTCAATGCAGGGAAACTAATGCAAGCTCTACTTCTGAAAATCTATACAAGCTCTGCAATTTATTTAAATAGAATTAGTCTTAGGAGGAAAACCCACAACACAGACCATTGCTTTATGATTTCATGGGTCACACCAGCTACAGGTTTTATTCTCAGCACTGATATTCATTAAATATGCGTGGAAAATGCAAGTATCAAAAACAGATGCTAAACTCTTTCACAGAACGGTTGGAATGGTTTCCCATAAACTAATCAATTCCATAAAGCTAACAAATGCATACAAACAAGTCAAGAGTTGAACACTAACAACCTACTACTATTGAACAGATGCTGAATTCCTCACTCCAGTAAAAGCAATGCAACTTTTCCCTCCTGTTCTAGAATCTCATTTTATTGATGTGCTGTTAATAGTAGTTTTCTATCAACATATTTTAACAGCAAATATTTAGTTTGCTTTGCCTGCATTAGAGAATATTACAGGAACCAGGGAGCCATACTTACCAAGAGCGTTAAATGCACTAAATCTGAAAGCAAGATGCACATCGTTGCATCCTGTGAGAAAACCCAAACTTCTAACAACAGTCAGAAATGGTATTTTTGACAGCAACCACCACCCAATGTTTTAACAAAACATTATAAACTCCAGCTTTGTTCTAATCTCCTAAAATAGCCGTGGTTTGTCAATACAGCATTGGTGTTTCCTATGTTATTATTCCTATGTTATTCCTATGGCCATTTGCAAAAACTGCTGAGCCAGAGTGCCTTCCCTGCCTAGCCAGCATGAGCACGTTCATGCACTAATGCAAGTACCATGTAGAAAGGCCCCTACTTGAGCCACCTCATTTACATACTCACAGCGATCGATCTTGTCACTAATACAAGAACCTTATCCCTCTTGTCAAGAAAGGCAGACATAGCTCTCTTTCATCATGGGAGTTGTGAGACCTGTGTAATCAGAGCTCAGGTCTCTGTTCTTGGCTTCTCTAAGATTATGGCCTCTTGCCTATCAAGCCACAATAATCTGCAATTAGACTGCAAGTCATGTTCCTCTTTGCTGTAGACAAAGTTAGCTCCCTTTTGATGTTTCAGGTTGAACGATTCCCCTTTAAGCATGGCTCAGGTAACTTGCCTGAATCTACATTTATTTCAATTGTGGACACAGTCAGCTGATCTGGAGACATTTGCAGTAGCTGGGAAACAAGCCTCTTGCTTACTCTTAGCAAGAAAAGCAGCAAATCAAATCCCAGAAGTCAGTTAATTCAGTATGATGAATGTTTTCTTCTTTATGAAATCCTCTTTTATTTCCACAAATGTGATTCTAAGAAAACATGATAAACTGAGCTGTAGTGTCTGCTTGTATCCCTGTTTACATTACTGTAGAGCATCTTTCCACAACATGGAAAATTTGTGCGCAAAGCCAAAGTAATTTTTCATTGGGTAGCCAGAAGAATATAGAGTTAATTCCACTTACATTCAATAATCTTACTACAACAGTGTAGACTCCTTTAATCAGGAACTCAGACCACCTATTTCTATTCAATTAACATTGGAAAAATTTCTCAGCTACCAAGAATAAACATCCCATAACAAAGGGTGAACACAGATCTCTATCATGAAAGGAATACACACTCCATACCCTTACACTACACAGGTCACCCTGATAACATAACCATCATCATCACAAAGCCAAGTGTCAGAAACTCCTTTATTAAAGAAGGTGAAGATTTAGAACTATCTTATAAAGAAGGTCTTGAGCTCTTCTCTGCTCCTTCTATTCTTTCATTAACTCTAAACATCTCTTACCTAGCGAACAGGCTGCATCCTAACCCAGTATGTTAAATAAGATCACTACAGCTCCTCAGACACCATAACCCAGTCTGTTTGCACTTCATTGCAAATGTTTCCTGAAGATCAGTGTCCAAGAGTGAGAGGAGACTGTTTTTGTAGAGATGCTTAACACTATCCAGACTTGACAAAAGGAAGTTCTAAAATCCATGCTGACATAAAGAGTAATCCCACCCACTTCACTCACAGCCTTCTCATTAACCACAGATTTTCTGCTATACACACACACTGTGAGGGTCTAGCAGAGTCTACATAAATGATGACTTCCAGCATTAATTCCTCCTACAGCATTTCAACACAAGAATGTTTCAAGTATTTTACTTGATAGGAATTTCCAGCAATAGTTTGAATGTTACATCCAGAAATAATTAGTTTAGGTTATCTCAAGTTCTTAACAAGCTGACCAGGTTTTCTCTTTTGGTTGGTTGGTCATATTTGTTTGCATGCTTTGAGGTGTGTGCATACATGCCTATGTGTGCTGTGGTTGAGCTTCCTAGTTCATATCGAACACCTTGATTGTTATCTATGCAGACACTCGTAAGAAGCAAGAAAAATACCACTGTAACAATGAATGACAGCAACAGTCAGTGTGAAATATATGTGTGGTAATCAGATTTGAAAAACACCACCAACACATTTAGAGAGACAACTCTAAACTAGGAGAAAGAAGTTGATAGCTTCCCTTTCTGGCTTAAAATGAATAATATAAAGACTTCAGTATTTTATACATGCCCAGACTGGCGCAAAGTGAAACCCATGGACAGAACAACAGCCACTTGCCTCTCCCTCCAGACAGAGAGGGTTGAAATGAAACTTTACCTGGAGCGTTTAGAAAATTTCATCTGAACTCTTTCAAAAAAACAGAACAGGGTTTTTTTTGCTTTGTTTTTTGTATGTGCCTTTCACAAATGGGCTACAATGGACTCCATTTCCCACACTGGGAATTCACTGGGATTTTAAAAGGATACTTCTGAGTCTAGAATTTGAAGTTGCTAAAAAGTGTGTGTGTGGGGAAATTCCACCTTCAAGTATAGATAATAATCTATTTTTAAAGCATGCCCCCAACAACTTTATATCACTAAAGCATGGACAATAGAAAGCCCCTGTGAAATGCATTATAGAGAAATAAAACAGTCCTTCCAGTACCTGAACGAGCCTACAAGAAAGCTGGGGAGGTACTTTTTATACTGACAATTAGTGACAGCAAAAGGGGAAGTGGCTTTAAACCACAAGAGGATAGATTTAGACAAGATATTAGGCAGAAGTTTTTTACTGTGAGGATGGTGACGCTGGAACAGGTTGCCCTGAGAGGTTGTGTTGGCCCCCTCCATGGAGGCATAGGCCAGGCTGGATGACCTAGAGCAAGGAGTTGGATAGAAGTCCCAGAAGTCCCTTTCAACCCAAAGCTTTCTATGATTCTAGGAGGTTTATCCTATTGCATCTACAGAGGGCCACGAAACAATTCTTCATGATAACTACATCCTCATCTTTAAGCACAGACATGATGAGTTAGCTTGAAACACTTCCATTCTTCATCATAGATTTCTTCTCTGCTTAAGTACTAGACCTACTCTGAAGGGATTTAACTCATGATCTTTCTGCAATAGTTCTGGGCAAGCAGCACAGTGAATCTTAACCCTTTCTCCAGTTGGTTTCTCTGAAGCAGGACACAAAATTCATTTGTGCCATTAAAAAAAAAAACAAAAAAAAAAACAAAAAAAAAACACTTGCAAGAAACAAAGAACTAAATTCCGCACTACAATTATTGCAGTAATACATTTCTCAGCATAATTTTGTAGCACCAACTTATACATTAATTATTATTATTAAGATATTTGTATTAGTTATTCTATTACCTTCATAGCGATAACTAAATCACACAGAATATAAGTTATTTCCATGAAAAAAAAAAAGTTTAACTTACTGGAGGGCCCACATTTCATACTGTGAAATCTTCTGCTCTGAGACAACGATATTGTAGTAGCTGAAGCATTGTGAGTTCTCACTGCAGACTCCTTTCAGGAGGGAAAAGACAGCTGTTTAAGCAGATAAAGCCAAGAGCGGCAAAATCTCTTCCCAATATCTCCATGAATTTACCATATTTATTAACCTCACTGATTCATATGTAACTCAGGAAAAATGTATCCAAAAAACACTAGTGTGTGCTAAAATGCATCACTCTAATGACTCCAGTAAGCAGCTATCAATAGACACAAGATAGGCACTATAGGCATGAAGACAGCAAACAGATTTGCAGCCTGTTAATCCAAATATCCCAAAATCACAACTTTCTTGCATACCCTACCCATACTCCTATACCCCCACGAACTGTTAACTTCCTCTATACTATCTCGTAATTCTCTGAATAGCAATTAGCCATAGATTAGAATAATTAGCATAACTATGTTAAAAACACATTACTTATCTTCACAATAACCTCCTATCTTTGTTCCAGCATAGCCAACATCTAAGGCAAGCAACATGTTTCTCAAATCAGTGTGACCATTTCTACCCTCAGAAGCCTAAAACTTATGATTATAAGTTTCTCCCTTACTCTAAATGCATTTACTTCTCTTCACATAGATTATTTGCTGCAGTGAAACAAACACTACAGCCATTCCCATTTGAAGTCTTCGTTTATTTCACCATAGAATTTTAAAGAGCTGTAGCTGCATCATTACAGTGGTTATAGAAGTAATACCATGCGTCTGAAATAAAGTACAGATTTCATCAAAGAAAATTCAGTGATAAACGTGTTAACCAGCAGCATAGGATAACATATTATCTACCTTTTATTGTGCACAAAATGATAGAAATTGCAGTAAAGTCCCACCAGGAACACCATCAGCAGCATCTAAGGATGCAGTTACATTTATTGCATTTGGTTCTCATACACTGAACTTTTATCATTCTGATTTCTCCTTCTTGAGAGTGATTCTATGAAGTATTTGCAAAACAGCAAGTGCTTTCCATGCTCTAAATACCTACTGACATGTCTGACTGAAAGCTGCTATAAGGACTTACGTCTCTATGACCATAAACCCTGCAGAGAGTATAAGAACCGCCTTAGCACTGCAGTACCTCCTCCTTTCAAGACAGCTTATTAAAACACAGAACACATAAGAGCGATTAACTCTAGCTAGACTAACTACTCGTGTTCTTGATTAAGAAAAAAATGTATTTTTTTTCCCATTTCTCCTACACAGTCCTTACAGAAAAGGCATCCAAAGCCCCAGCAGCCAACACAAAAAGAAATAAAGTTTATTTCTGCATACTGACCCCCTAGTGGGAATCTCAGTCCCCAAACACCTGGTGTTATCAGCACCTGAAGCCGTAACCCCACAGCAGCTCCGCCTCATGCCTGCCCCACACGGGCAGGACGAGGCACCTCGAAGGACTCGCCGCTGCGCCTCTTCGGCCCCACAAACCCCATGGTGACAGACCACCCCAAAAATGGCCGGGCACCCCAAAGGATAAGCACAGACCCCCCGCTACCCGCCCGCTCTCCCCACCTGCACGGCCGCGCCGAGCTCGTCTCCTCTCCAAAGTCCCGCGGCGCTGCTCGGGCTGCGGGCAGAACACGACAGAGTTCGGTCGGTTCGGGCAGCCCACCCTGCAGGAGCCCCGTTCCTCCCCAGCTGCTCTTACCTGACGGAGGGGTGGTCGCCGTCCGCGAGAGGCTGCGCGCCGGCACCTCGCGGAGACCAAGCTGCAAAGCAAAAGCACCGTGTTAGTAGCTGCAGGACAGCCCCGTCGTATCACTCCTACCTGAGCTGGGTGCTCACCCGTCGGCAGCCCGGCGCACAGCAGCGCCCCAAGGAGCAGCCTGACCTCCATGCGGGCGAGCAGCAGTGATACCAAGGAACCACAACCCCTGCACCGACCGTTAACTAAACCCACCCCACCTTCCCAGGTGCAGCGGCTGGGGGTATATTGCCGCCTCCGCCCCCACCCCGAACACCGCCCCCCATCGCGCAGCGAAGCTCCCTAAGCCGTGCCGGCCTGTCACGTGTGGGTCCTTTATCTTCTGCACGCGGGGGACACGCACAGCGCTTCAGCTGCTCGCAGATCCTCGACAGCAGCGGGGCTGCGTGTTCGTGCTCTGTGCTGTAACGCCAGTGAGGTTGGGCCTTCCTCTAATGCTGCTGGGCATAGAGAGGGTGTACGTCGTCAGTGCCTCACAAGCTGAGCATCGCTCTGCTTGCTGAAGCAGCCGACAGAACTCGGTTGACCGCAGGAGTCATGCAGGAGCAGAATGCAGCTGACTTGTAGTGATTATTTCTGCAGCTTCTCACAGCTGCACACTCAGTCCTGAATTTAGAGCTCTCTGTACTATTTTCTTTAGTTTTTTATTGTGTTTTTTATTTTCTTTAAGTTGCTGCTCTTTCTACCTCCCCTATTCTCTTTTTCTTCCCACTTTCCCTCTTCCTCTCTCTGTTGCCTTTTTTGTTGTTGTTGTTGTTGGTTCTGTGCTTTTCTCTCTCCCATCTGCTGCTGCCTTTCCTCCAGTCATTCTTCAGGTGCACGTATCCTATAACAGCAGCTTTAGAAGCTGCCCACACCGGGTGAGAAGCTGCCTCTGATGAAAAGGGGCCTTTTCTGCCTGCTTTGGGAAGTCTGTTAACAGAAAGTCATTAAAAAGGTCTCTTTTCTGCCTTTGTAATTTGTCCCCGAGGATTGTATTTCTTGCTGCAACAAGCATTTCATTTCTAATGAAATGATGGAAAACCAGTGATGTTTTCACTGAGGATTCTGTTATCTCCTGTAAAAGTTAACGGGGAGGCTGTGTATGAGATGAAAGGAAGAGACAAAAATATACTTTTCTAAATAACCTCAGAGTTTAGCACTTGTTTTCTGCCCGCAGCATGGAGCCCCGCTCCTCTGAGCACACCACACTCTTGGCTTTGGTGTGCTTTCTCTGTTCCAGACCATGCTAATGGAAGCGGAGAGTACATCAAAAGCAACAGGAGTCAGTTTGCACAACAAGCATTTGAATGCATTTCTTTGCCTCTCAAATGGGCTTGCCCACTTTATTCATTTTTCCTGAAGGCCGTGTTTAAAGATAATAACTGGAATGAACTTGAATCTGATTTAGGTGTAATTTGATTTCCCAACATGAAGGATTTCATTACCAAAACTGATAAGAAGTCAAAATCATACCATCTTTTATTCTGGTCTATTTGAAGTAATGGATGATTCAGAACCGTCTCATAAGTTTTCCGATTATTAAGTTCACTGTTTCGGAACACAGGACTTTACAGAAATAGATCCTTCATCAGCTGAAAATTAGGTTTAAAAAGTTGCTTTCTTTCAAATACACATAACTTTCAGCTGACGAAAGGTCCTCTCATAGTGACTGATAGACAACATTGACACAGAGTTCAGTGTAAAACTGAAGGATGAGTACAAAGTAAGGAATGCCCTTTAAATTTGTGCATCTCCTTCCTACTAATAGGAAATGCTTTTGCAAATACAAAACTTTATGTTACTTATGCAGGGATGAAGTTGTTTCCCAGGGTGTGAAATGCTCGGTTAGAACAGCTTTTCAGCCCCGTGTGGTATCGCAGCTTACCACAGGCAGCAGACAAGTGATTTATCTCTTTGTTGTACTACTAAGAGAAGTTTGTTCTCTGAAAGCTGTGTGGTTGTACACAGGTTTGCAGTGCACTCCTTTTTCTTGTTCCTGACACTGAAATGCTCCTATACGGCAAAGCTATCTTCTCAAAGGGGCAGGAGCATTTCCAAGGGAGCTGGAGTCACTTAGCACTGCAATAACATCAGAGATTTGTTATACGGTTTGTATTTGGCTACTTGGATTTTTAAATTATTTTTATCATGTCTTTCTTTGCATTCTGGCAGGTTCCTGTTGTCAAGGAAGCTTCCAGTAAATAACATTCCCTATGGAGCTAGGGAGGTAAAACTCATTCTGCTGTGAGTCTCAGGGACATGGGGAAGCTGCTTCCCTACACTTCTGCTAGTCTTCATTGTAAAAGACTTTATTATCAGGTACTAGATCAGGGAAAGGAGGAGGAGCAGGAGCCCAGGACAAAATAACCTACAAGAGATTAGTGTGAAAGAAGTTCCCTTTCAGGTGCTTTGTGCTTGACTCCTATCCAGTCGCTCACTGTCAATTCATGCTACAGGTTTAACCAGTGGTGTTTATTTTCATGAGAAAGACTGGTGGCAATGAAATCAGACTTGAACACCCAACTATATCACACTCATACAGTTTAATATATACACACATACATATATGCGTGTGTATATATATATAACTCACTGAAACAAATTCGCCTCCCACCCCTTTAAGGTGCTAGCATGCTTTACGTTTTATATTTTCCACTTTGCTTAAAAAACAGAGATAGAGGCACACCTGCCTACCAGGACCAGGGAGGTGGCTGGGTCTGAGCTCCTGCTGCGTGAGAACGGGCTGTAAATTCATCCCGCAGACAGCAGGTCTATGAGAGCCGAGGGAGCAGCCTGCAGAGGGGGGGTGTCTTTTTTCTCTTTTCTCTCTTTCGCTTTCTTTTGGTTTGCCCTAAAGCAGCCGTCCTATCTGCTCACACACAGGTACCGCTTATAGCGGCCGGCACCGAGAGCTGGGGAGGGCGCGCCTCCCACCCCGCCGGGGCGCGGCCTTGAAAGCGCAGCCGCTTCGCGCAGCGTCCGCACCCCGCGTAGCAGCGCAGCATGGAGCGCCGGGTCGCCCGCGAGTTCCGGCACAAGGTAGGGAAAGTGGGGGCTCGGGGTACGGCTGCTCCCTGCGGGCTATAGGGGAGGCGAAGCGCCGCGCTAGGGCACGGCTCTGGGCTGTGCGCTGCCCGTGGGCCGGGTGAGCGGAGGGATAGAGCGAGCTCGGCTTTGGTGCGCGAATGGGACGGAAGCGCGAGTGATAGCCTGCTATGGGAGGGTTGCTGAAGTGTGAGGGAGTGGAAAAAGAAGCAAGTAAGCAAACAAACAAAGCTACCAGCAGCAAAAACCATTCCTTAAAGCATGAGCGTTGTTACAGTGAGCGCTTTGTCTTTCATAAAATCATATCCAAAGCGTAGCACCAAGTCCGGTTTGAGGAACGCAAAGGTGCAGGTGCTGAAGTCCAGGCACGCAGTTCTGCACGGCTGTCTCTGCGCAGGAGTTCAGTTCCTCAGCGCTTGGGAGAGCAATTGTGTGTGTGCAGCCATGTGCAAAGGCAGTTGATGCATGGAGAGGCTCCCTCTGCCTGGCACATCATGTATCGTGTACCTATCAAATAAGCCCTCAGCGGAGCCTGAAATTGCTTGAGTGAAGTAAACCCGAAAGGAAAGGAGGAGAAAAGCGATTTACATATTTAGGAGGGTTTTGTTTTTCGTAGCAGTGAGTGCTGGCTTTGTTTGCTTTCCTGGGGTGTGGAGTTTCTTTGAGCCGAGTAACGATGGCTGAATGTGCAGCGAGTTCTTTCTGTTTTGCTATCTATTACTTTGTAACCCGGCAGTGGGTTGTACAAGGTATCTCTAAGGGCTCAGGTTGCTGGGCGGATGGCTGCCATTCTGAACTTTAAACCCTCTTCCACCTCACGCTTTTTACTGCTGCTGCAATTATTCATAAACTATCCCAGTCCCACCCCAGTAGCATAAGAAAAGCTTATTTTCAGCATATGCTGGTGCAAGTACGTAGAGTGCGTGCAAGTGAAAACTCTTTCTCTGAGTAAGATGATACCGGAACGCTTCTTTAAATTGGTTTGTATTACCCTGCTGCAGTGGCTTCTGTGGGGATTTTGATGTCTTGACTACTTTTTTCCTTTGTCAAAATGAGGAAAATGATGACCTATGTACCCCTCAGATATTTGCCACTTTCATTTTTTCTCCGCAGTAATCTTAATCAATCCTCACTATTGATGAAGCACTAATACAAATTTTATATGTAAATTTACTGGCCCGTTTTTCAGTTTTCCTTAATAGCTTTCAAAGGCCTCCAAACTCACACAGAACTTGGTATTGTTGTGCAAAAGCTGACTGATGGGGTTGCTGCTGCTGCAGCAGCCTCACTGTAGTCTGAATCTGTTTCACACCAAAAAAGTGCTTATTTTAAACAGTGAGGATGCATTTTTCGCTTTAAGACTCTGGAGAACCAATTTACTTTTAAGTCGATTCTGCCTGGTTGTAAAAGGGCAGCAGATGCTACGCAGATCGCTTTGCTGTCTTATGTTTCAAGTTAAATGGTGCATATATTGAAGCTCATTCAGGAAGCTGAATCAGAGTATCCATTTCTAAATATTCACTTTGACTTACAGAACCTTTATGTAGGGTTTCTGAAAGGCACGCTGGAACGTGTTTACATCAGTTGTGCTTTCTGTTTTAATCTCAGGTGTTACCTCTTCAGATAAATGTCTGTTGAATGCTTCTTTGTTTTTTGTTTTTTCCTAAAGCCTGCTAGTATGCTGTGAGTCCAATGATAGCACTGCTTTGACAGAATTGGTTGCATTGAAGAGAGATTATAAGTCTGTCTTTTACAAGGTTAGATGCAGGCATGTCTTGGCCATGGTTGGTATCTTTGCAGACAAGTTTACCTTGTCCATGCATGTATACTTGTGTAACACTGAGTATGAGATCCTCTGCACTCCTCATACAAAGTATCTTTTCATGTGTGAAAATAAACTTTATCTGTTATCTCTCCAACACAGAGATGCATTGGGTGAACTCTTCTTATAATCTTTTAATGTCAGTTCATTTCTAAAAGAAACAGTGTAGTTGAACCAGAAGCTCTGGTCCTTGAGCAGAAATCGACAGAAGTTTTATAGGAGTTTAACTTAAGAAAAATAAGTAGAATGGACGCTTCTTGGCTTGAAAGCTGTGGAATCACCTGTCCCATGCCTTCAAAACTAACTTTTATTGAAAAATAAAGAGATACTAGAATATTTCATTTGTACAAGTTGTGACACCATTGATTTCTTCTTAAATATGCAGAGGGATGATCTTTAACAGATTTATGAAGCTGGAGTCAGCTGATAGAAGCTGTTGATGGCCCTAGGTAAACTGCATGTCTACAGTAGGACTGTTCAGAGGAGCTCATAATTTAGGAAAATGGTAAGAGGCAGATGGCTGCAATGAAGTGGAACAGAAGGCAGAAAGAGAAGCATTAGAGAGATGTGGCTTTCTGAATGTCTAAATACTCACTTGAGTGGTGCCTTTTGTCAAGGGATGAGGGTGTTGATGCTGTTGGTGGAGAAGTGTAGGGGCCAAAGAAAGTGGTTAAAGGCTGAATGGTCTCTGAGAAGGGAATGTTAGAATGGTCCATCATAAGGGTGGGGAAATATGTCCACCAGCCAGAGTAGCTGGAGAAATTTTCTCTGTTGGAGAAAAATGTGCTAATGTTACTAGTTGGTTTCCAAGCCAGTAGTAAAGATGATGATGGTTTTGGCCTTTGCTGTGTAGTGCAAGCAACAGAAAATTACCTAAAAAATTACCTCCTGTTGGACTTGGAGAGCTGAGGGAGACAAAGGGAACATGAGTCACATATTTTGTTTAGAATATAATGTAAAGCACTGCAAACTTAGAAAGCAATGGCCTTTCTTTAACTATGCAAATTGGCCCTCAGTCTACATGTCACAGTAATATTAGCCTTAAGGTCAGATGTAAATTGTTTTTTTAAATATTAAGCTTCTTTAAATGTAAAACTGTTGCTCTGTGGCCTCTCACTGGAAGGTCCCACCAACATCACAGAGGGTAAGTTGAATTCCTCATATGAGAATTCTAGTTTGTTGTTGGTATATATACATACATATGTAAAGAGAGAGTGCTTTATTTTACTATAAGCATTTGAGAACAGGCGCTGTAATGTGACACTGGTTTAAGTAAACGTTCTATTACAGGGGGAGGAAAGAATAACTGGCAAGTTCTGCCAGTTAAGAGCTGTAGCTGAGAGGAAAGGTAGTGCAGCAGTTTATGTAATGTTACAAATGAGGTACTGCCTGAAATCAGTGGACTGAAACCACAGAACAGAGATTATAATTATCTCAGAGGAATGTTTTAATCTGTGACAGCATGTGCTATATTAATGAATGGCCAAAAAGGTTTCTGAAAACATTTATTCAACAGTACAGCGATTATCAGGTAAGACTGATATTCCGTTCTTTTAGAAGTATTGCATGGCCAGGAGGACTTCAATATTTACTATTTTGTCTAACTGTTGCAACAATAAATTATTAAAAGTCTTGTCAATTTCACATTTTCAAGGATACCTTGTTACAAAAACGTGTTTATTTAAACAACGACAAAAAAAATCCTTTCCTTGCTAAAATCTTTTATCTGCGAGTTAAGAATTTATTGAAAATGCGTACATTCAACTTTTGTGGCTGCTTAATCAGATTTACAGTAACATCCTTGGATTTTCAGGTTAATCTGCTGATTGACAATGAAGCGGAGAAGGATTACCTGTACGATGTGCTGCGGATGTACCACCAGTAAGAAGTAGCTTTATATATGTTTATGTAGAACTTAGCTAATGTTTTGAACTTAAGACTTTAAGAGGCCTATCCAGAAGTTACAGTAGAAGTAGTAATTTTTTATGCTTTTTAATGAAATATTACCCTACTATAATGTAGCCTGCAGACATTAAAGGAGCATTTCTTTGTCACTCTTTAAGTGACTTTGACTTTATGACTTGGCTGTTTTGGAAATGAGTTTGGTTGATTTGAGGTGGACGGTGGCAGGGAAATGCCTGGATGACAGAACAGCTCTTCAGAGACAGGCAGGGAATGTTTATCGAATTGACTATTTCCAAATGATGCTTGTTTCTTTACAACAGAGATTTCGGTTGAGTTTGTTTTTTAAAGATTTTTGCATACTGCTCAGCTTAAGACTTACTTTTAACTGCTTTACCCAAAAGCTGAAAAAAGCTTAGGGTAGGAATCTGGCTTGTGTAACAACTCTGAGTTATTATGCTATAATGGAAATAAATTGTAAGGTGATAGGTGGGTCACCGTTCTTTTGCTGAACTGATTTAAACTGCGGTTTCTTTGGACCTGTGTCACTGCAGATGAGATCGGCATCTCATCCATTGTTTCTCAAAGAGGATGAGGAAGTATTTTCCACTCATTACAGATGAGTGGCTCTGATAGACATTGTTTCCATTCATACCTTAATAGCATCTAAGCTGTGTGAAATGCAGACGTTTCGATCAGATGTTTGAATGGAGCTATAGTTTTTGGTGTATTCAGCTGCATATCTGATTCAGTTTCACTTAGGTCTGCCTAATTGCTTCTCCATTCATAAAGCCTGCTGTTTGGAAAGCAGGTTGAATCAGTAGCTCTTAATTATTTAAAATCTTCTTCCAGTTATAGAACTAACAAAGTGTAGAGCATAACTGCTCCTCAGTTTCCAAAATTGCAATGGCTTGAGAGGAATTTCCAGTATCTCTATGAACATATATTGATGAAGTATCAATTAAATAAAAATCCTTTATGGAGTATTCCAAGGAGAAATGCACACAATTGTTGTTGGACAAAACACATTTTTCACAAAAAAGAAGATAAGTAAAAACACTTCAAAATGAAAGCTGTGTAATATGTGTGCCTGATCTGTATTTTCAGTGCAAATGCCTTGAAAATATTTTATGCCAGGAAGAGTAAATTATAAGAAAAGGAACGGCCAGTACTACTATAGACCAAATTTAAGTGGATGTATAAATTTTCTTTAAGGAGCTTTTTTGATTACGTATGTCATCTATAGAAATTATGTATGTGAACTTTAAAGATAAAAACAATGGATAGGAGAATTCAGTTATTTTGAAGGAGGCATTCTTCCTCTTTGCTTACAGAAAGTTTGCTATTTCCGAGGATTTTTTTGCTTTGGTCAAATGAAGATTTCTATAAATAACGTTCTTAGTAGGCTGAAGGGGCACACCAGTATTGAAGCCACATAAACAGCAAGGTATTTAGTAGTGCTTTGTGTTGATGACCTCTGCCTCTTTTCTCACTGTGCTTTGGTAGATCTATGAACCTCCCAGTGCTTGTGGGTGACCTAAAACTCGTGATAAATGAACCAAGCAGGCTGCCTCTGTTTGATGCTATCCGCCCACTTATTCCATTAAAACACCAGGTGGAGTATGATCAACTTACACCCAAAAGATCAAGGTAAGAGAATGAAGAACAATGTAACTAACTCCAGATAAAATACTAACAAGAAATATTGACCGAGTTTTAAGATAACTGGTATTGTTCTTTGAGTTCTTCTATGCAGAGCTGGGCACATTTGCTGCTTTAAACTTTGCTGTGTTTTGTAGAAAAGCTGAGCTGCCTGAAAGTTTTTTTCAAAGTAGCTTAATGCAGTAAAAGTAGGGTGTGGAGTCCAAAAGTTCTTCTCTATTGAAATAAACTTTTCTCATTTTTCCTGCATTTAATAAATACAAACAAAAAATCTTGTTGCTCTAACACCCTGGAAGCACTGACAGCTTCAGTGATTGCAGTGATTTTATTATGGGAACAACTTCATTGTTTTAATAAATATACATTGAAGTTTTGCTCTTTTTCCATGCCTGAATGCTCTAAGAGGAAAATAATGCACAGCTTTGATATGAAATGCCATTACTAGGAAGAGTTATGCAGCTGGGCAGTCAGGTATCTTCCACTGTTTCAGAAAACTGAAGGAAGTGAGATTGGATCGTTTGCATCCTGAAGGACTCGGAATAAGTGTGAGAGGTGGAGCAGAATTTGGCTGTGGCCTCTTTATCTCCCAGTTAGTTAAAGGAGGACAAGCAGACAATGTTGGACTTCAGGTAAGACAGTTATATCCCTTAGTACTGTGCTGTAAAATGCTTTCTCTGTTACAGAAGTAGGCGTTAAGAAATGTTTTTTCATCTTTAGAAATTGCAGTTGCTAGGTGCTCTTAGTCTCTCCTAACAAGATACGTAAAATAATTATGTTGATGTCATAGCAAATACCATTGGTGAATGCAGTTATTCAAGTTGTTCTCTTCATCAGTTTTATTTAATTGTAGATTATAAAACTGTTTTTCATCTTAGAGGAGAGGTGTGATTGTTTTGGAATATAAAAGTGCTTTCTGGAGTTTATACTTCATTACTTGCATTAATTAAATGTAAGCAGATAGAGAAGATATTTTGTTCTAACTTTACCAAATTCTCTCTAAATGTAGAACAGCACATAAATATTAAGAACGTTAATTCCATGCTGTCCTGATACAATTTATGTAATGAGGTGTTTATTTGAACTGCTTGCATAAATTGTATTGTGGTGGTGGGTTTCCCAGTGAAAACACAGAAAAGAGATGCCCCCATTTTAGTCATTGTAAGTATCCCATGTACTGCACAGAAATGCTTTTCCAGTGATTAAATTCTAGGTATGTGAAACCTAACAGTGTTGGAAAAAAAAAAAAAGAAAAAAAAAAAAAGGTATAGAAACACTTGTTTTCCTAATTGAGTACTTCTGAGTAGCGTGTTTGAGGTTATGGGTTGGTTGGTTTTTTGGTTGGTTTTGGTTTTGTGGTTTTTTTTTTTGTTGTTGTTGTTTTTGTTTTTTGGCTTTGTGGTGTTTTTGTATTTGTTCTTAGTTGTTTTTCTAATGTGTCATTTCTTGTTCACACTCAGTGAAGAGAGAGGTGAGCAGTTGCTGTGGCAGTTGTCTACATAAATCTTTCTGTAGCTGATAAGAATATTGAAGGTCTGTTTCTGAGTAGCACAGTTGATAAGCCTGGCTAATTTCAATTTGTGGAGTGTGAATTAGTCTTTGGAAGTGTTGATGTTTACAGTTTATGTTTAATACTAGTTCAAAATGCATTAATTATCGTAATTCAGTGCAGTGTTCAATTAGGCTGTGTTTTGTTGGTGTGCTTCATTTTAGCCCTTGATGACGTGGCTTTTACATTTAGAGTTCCATGTTCATGTGCTACACTGAGAGCTTTCTAAAACATACATATGTGTTTCCTTATACACTCATGCTCTTTGGCGCATTTACAGATATGTATATCCCATTCAAAAGTTCAGAGTCAACACTGAATTTTTCCCATCTTTTGGCAGTGTTCTTAGAATATGACCACCTTTCTGGGTGCTCTTAGGAGTTCCTTTTTTGGAACAAAACCACATATTCAGGGAACGCATCCTCAAAAATTCTGAGTTAATCTATCATCAAGAGGGTGGCACTGGACACCATCAGTGTAGGGTGTAATGTCAGTAGCCAACTCCTAAACATGGGAGGAGGTACCTGTGGGTCATCCAGAAAGGGACACTGATGCAATGATATTCCTGGATTGTAGCGAGTTTGGTAGTGAGACTCCAGTTGCATCTTTACTTTATTGATGGTTGGGGAACAAAAAACACCCAAAGACTAGTCATTTATATTGGTTTTTTTTTTTTAAAGCATCTCCTGGAGAATGCTTGAGGGCATTAGTGGTACTGAGCAGTAAAAGATTTAATAGCCACTGTCTTCAACTGTCATGGTAGTACGTTCCCTTCAATGCTTTCTTGCAGTTTTGGTTCTCATTTGTTTCAGATTAATGTTTGGGCATGATAAGTAGTAATGGTGAATGGGATTGCACAGGACTTTTTGGCTGTTGTTACAAGTTGTACTACAACTTAGAGCTTTGCTAGAGTTGAACAGATGTAACAGGGGCAATGAGCGCAAAAATATCCTTCAGACTGTGAACTTGTTAGGGTTAGATTATATATATTAATAGCCGGTGCATCACAGCTAAACTACCTGATTTTCATTTCCTGATATGGGCTGTTAAAGATCACCTTCAGGTGCCTTCATAATAGGTGGCTCTAGACACTTTCTAAAGCCATCTGAGTGGCAGGAGTTGACAGGCAGCCCATTGTTCTAAATTGCTGTCTCGCAGTAAAGCCAACTGCTACTGAAATTTCATCCACTTGTTTTATTTAACTAAATCTCTACACATTTTCTACCCAAAAAAATGCTGTTTGAGAAAGATATAATGATCTTCTGTTACAACATCAGTCTATTATAGGGCTTTTTTAAAAAACAAACTAGTTAATTTTGCAAATGTTTCTTCTTGAAGTCATTTCCAAGCTACACGAAAATGGCAGAATAATCAGGAAATTTTCCTAAGGCATTTGACCTTTCTTTTTAACTAAATTTTCTCAAGAAAGCTGAGTGCTCAGTCCTTTCATGAAGAAATATTTTTTTTCCTCTGCTTTCTCAGATATTTATATCTGTGAGGATTCTGTTGAATACAATGAGATTAGATGGATCTGAATGATGAAAGTAGAAGTAGTATACGAAATGAGAAGTTTGTAACAATGGTGTTATTGTGTAAAAGCCATTCAATTTCCTGTAAGCACTAAATATTATATTTCTCATGTTAAAAGTTGGAAATAAAGGGCATTTCACTTGGGAAAAGTCAGGTTTGCAGCTTTGGGTTTGAAAGTTTGACATCTCCTTGTTTGTAGAGAAACAGTAATATACAAAGACAGGAGAGTTACTGTTCTACTCTGCTCAGCTGTGCAGACTTTTATCTTTACTGCTTCTGATTGAGACATTTGGTATGGAATAATACTGGTATACTGGTAGAAGAGTAACAAGATGTATGAGAATAAATATGAATTAATTGAGTATGTGGACACTTTTTTCCTTCTTCTTCTTTTTTTTTTTTTTTTTTTTTTTTTTCCCCAGACGAAGCAATTCAAATGTTGTAACAAGAAGTGATGTGTTACATTCCTATGATGTCTCCCTTTAGTCTCAGCCTAGACTGGCATTGTTCTAAAGCATCATCAGTTTTCACTGATGATGATGGAACTGTTTTTAGGACAAGTTAAGTGTAGCAAGCTTCAGAAATGAAATGACAACATAGTAAAAATAAGTGGTGAAAATATCTACGTGGGAAAAATTCATTTCTTTATGGGAAGAGAAAAGAAAATACTCTCTTGGCTACACTTATAGTTTTGTGTCTGCCTGTTAGGAAGATGATATAATGCTAACAGATACGACCAGCTTACTGAGTAACAACCGCTTCTGGACAACACTTATTTCTGAAATGTAGATTCCTTTATGTGTCCCATCACTGCAATTGGTCACATTAAATTTGGCTTCTTCCCTAAGGAAGATTTACTTTTCTTAGGTTTGTCTTTTTGTTTTTATGTAGACCAAGGCTCCATGATCTGTAGTATTCTGCTTGGCTTGGAAGTGGGGAGTGAAGGACAGATCCTGAATTGTTCTTAAAAATAGATATATTTAAAAACAACAGCAACAACAAAAGCCACCAACAAAAAGGTGTAAGGTGAACTAAACTGGTAAGGTAGAACAACTGAAATCAATATTATATATTTGAGGTAAATTATTTTTACACAAATTATATTTTTGTATTTTTTAAAGTGAATAATCCAGAGAGCCCAGAGTAAGGAAGGGATGAGGCTTTGTAGGTGCTTTCTTACTGGGGTACTCAGCCAGCCTTCCTTTAAAAACTGGAGTCACTCACTTTCTTGTTGCTTCCTAGCATGAGCAGCAGAATCCTTAATACACTTGAAAGTCTGTGATTTGTAGAGACTGTTAAGTCTCTCTGTGCACAAAGCCACAAGAGTCTGAGTTTACTCACAGCTAATTTTCTTTTTGGCAGTACAATCATGTTGCTGATGCTGGGCTGCACAGGGCCCTGGGCAGCTTCGTCTGGTGGGTGGCAACCTGTCCGTTGCAGGGTGCTAGTACTGGATGATCATTAAAGTCCGTTCCAGTACAATCCATTCTGTAATTATATGATTCTGATTGTATGATCTTGAGTGTCCAGCAGGTGGTGCAGCAGTTCCACCGGCTGTGGCAATGTCATGTTGCACTTCTGCAAAATGTTTTCTAATTCAGAAGAGTCATAGATTGCTTCTTGTTTATTTTTTCCTCCTACAGAAAATACCTTGCTTCAAGGGGTACTTTGGTACAGTGGGCACGTTTGTAGTATTTTGTATACTACTATGCATCATTTCCCAGAAAAAGCAGAAAAGTTTGGGAAAGAGTTGAAGAAGTAGTGTGGTTTTTGTTTTTTAGTTTTTTTTTCCTTTGTTCCACTTGAACAGAGCACAGTTGGAAAATATTATATTTATTCCATATGAGTAAGAGTAGAGGTGGTGGATGATGGCATATCCTGTCAACTAGGTAGTAACATACAACCTTAAGTAGGTAGCGTCACTTCCCTGATTCCTTTGTAAGCTGCCTTGCTAAGGGGAAGTTGGAGACTTCCAATCAAGCTGTCAAAAAAACCTGACAAATATACGTATGGATGTGAATTAAAGGAGAGGAGGCCTTTTAAAATGAAAGCTTTGCAGTTGTGCTGTGTCATTTTATCACTAAATAAATATGAGCTACCAATACAGCTAATTCTGGTTTTACTTGAGCTTTCTTCAACTGAATGTGCCTTGGGAATAACCTTATTTTCCTGCTGCTATTCAGGTTGCTTGTTCTGGTTCTGTTCTGTAGCTGATTATGCTCTCTGTCATCCATGTAGCCTAAATATGTATTGCATGCATGCAGAGTAGCCTTGGGAATAAATGAATGATTTGTCTTCTGTTTGGTGAGAGCATTCTTGTATGGTTTTGTTCCAAGTTTCCCACTAATTTTTTTTTCATGTTACAACAAGAGAGTTGTGACAACAGTGTGACAGTACCATCCCCTCAGCCACAGTATATAAAAAACAATGGGTTGCTGCTGTGAGACACAAGAGC
Source organism: Coturnix japonica (assembly GCF_054131305.1). Lineage (NCBI taxonomy): Eukaryota > Metazoa > Chordata > Aves > Galliformes > Phasianidae > Coturnix > Coturnix japonica. Next base: position 18,410,559 of record NC_140667.1, on the reverse strand, counting down.
ATGTCAGATTAATAACATACTGTTTTGTAACTAGTGTACAGAATCCAAGAAGGCTTGAGCTACTATAGCCAAGAATAAACTTCCCTTATGCTAGTGTATGACTCTTTTAACCAATGAGGTATTGCATCTGAAATTGAGCTAAATTCAGTAAAATAATGTATTATTCTGAATCTAGAATCAGACAAGTGGATCATGTTTTATGTCCTAATGACCAAAGTAGTTGAAAAGGTATCTCAGAGAACATGTGATCAAAACTAATATAACCTATTAAAACATAAAGTCAATCCTATCTAGAGTTTACTTGAAATTCCTAAAGTCTGGAACAGAATACTATCAAACTTCTGCATTGTAATTATTGCAGATTACATCATTTCTTAGAAACTTATACTTTAATTCACATTTTCCTTTTATGTTTCATTTTTTAGGTTGGGGATGAGATAGTTCGTATAAATGGATATTCCATCTCATCATGCACACACGAGGAAGTGATAAACCTCATTCGCACAAAGAAAATAGTGTCCATAAAAGTGAGACGTAAGTGGCATTAAAAATCACCTCTATCACTGAAAGCTGTTGTAAATAGATAGGTAGAAAATGTTACTTAACACAGCATTTCTCTTTTTCAGATGTTGGAATGATACCAGTCAAAAGGTAATAGTGTTTACTTTTCACACAGCCTTTACAATACTCAAGGTATCACTTCTATTTTCTGTATGTTTGATAATTTGTGCCATGCACAACTATCTCTCTAGATAGTTAAAATGGCGTGTCTAGTGTGATGAACAGACAGATATCTTGTTACATGGGTCTGATTCATTATATAGTTGCTTACTTAAATGTACAAATTTTGATTTATTTGTTAGTAGTCGATGCTTCCTGAAAATTTTATTCTCCACACATCCTGCTTAATGGAGAGCTTTACTACTTCTGCATGTATATGACATTTGAGAAATACTGTAGAGCTTAGAAAAATCAAACTATTGTTCTCATCCAATTTGTTGTTAAAAATTTGACACTGTAAGTGGAATGTTTGACAAATGTTGTTGATGAAATGTGTGTCTCTGCATAGCAATTCATATAAACTGTTCAAGATTTTATGATAATTTTCCTTTCTATTCTTAGAGTTTCTCATTATTGTTTCAGTTGAAGAGGATTACTCAGTTTTAAATTTGGCCAGCTTTACTCACTGAAGTAACTGAATACTTTACTAGACTTATATAATTTTATGCTTGTTTGATGCTCTATTTAAATAGCTGAACAAAGCATACAAGTTATAGTGAACAGTATCCTAAGGAACTAGTGGATGCAAAACAGAATGCCTCATTTCAAAACAGCTTTTTGAACACATTCATATTCTTTTTTTCACTGTCATCTTTAAGCATTTTTTTTTCCTTTCAGTTCAGCAGATGAACCCCTTAAATGGCAATATGTGGACCAATTTGTGTCAGATTCTGGGGTAAGGGATCAATGAGGCAGTTTTCTGTGAAGTCTGTAATTGTTCTGAACTGTTTTCTCCTTCAAGCTTATCACAGAGGTCTTTGTATTTATTTTTTTAGGTGCAGTATATTATTACACATGTTTGGGGGAAAAACATCTTTTGTGATATGAAATGATTCTAGAATTACTAGATAAGCAAAGGGCCCGAAACAACTGTAATAACTTTTACTTGCTGATTGGTACCTTGCTTTGTTTGACCAGGCCATTATTTAACTGTATAAATCTTAAACAAATGTTTTGATCTATCTTTACTATTCCTCCACCAATATAACAACATGAATGCAAGTGAGTTGTATCCATGAAGAAAAAGACCACAATTATCTAATTTGTCTTTCAGGAAGAAAAATTTTGTTGAGTAGTGAGCATTATCAAGTCTTCTTCTAGCTTTTTTGTTAGGGAACATCTAAATTACTGTTTTGCCGTATCACTTTCCTCTAATTTTCCTTCATTCTTTTCTGGAGATAAAGCTGTATTATTGGAACAGTTTTCTCAAAATAGATAAAGTTAGTCTTTCACATCAGTCACACTGCGCTGCTGTAATTCATATTCACTTCTAATTGGTCCATGGAGAAATCTTAATTTGGCATCCTCAGGCTTTGTTCGTAGCTTTGTGAAGCTTCTATTGGTCTTTGTGCAACTTCTACACAGGGTAATGTCTGCAGTTTTGTTTTTTTTTTTTAATCTTTCTGTAGGAAGGAAAGGGCAGTGTGGCTGGTCTTGTTTCTTCTGGAGGAAGAGACAGTAAAGAGAAGAAAGTCTTCATTAGCTTGATCGGTACAAAAGGCATGGGGTGCAGGTGGGTACATGGTTTGTTAAATGAGACATCAGGGCAGTTTGTTCCTTCATTCATTGATGTGCTACGTAGAAGGTAGAGAACCTCAGAGGACCAAGAAAACTTGACAGGGACAAGAGGGTATCTGTGACTCATATATACTATTAGACAAATATAAGTAACTATGTCCCAGGTTTTGACTTAACATTGTTTTTTTTAAATCTCAATTTAAAACTTAAAGCAAGATTACAGTAGCATAACAAAAGATGTGGTGTGGAAATGGATCTTTTAAAAGCTCTCAAATTTCTAAATTTTTAAATGCTTGGAAATGCTGTTCTGTAATACAGTAGGTTTCAGTATTGTCCATTATGCATCTTTTCTGAACTAAGAGGCTGTGGCTTGGTTCTTAATATTAATTCTGAATATTTGCCATTTTTAGAAATATGAGCAAATGTCTCAGACTCGTCCTTTCATCTAGTTGTGAAGATTTTGAGGTAGAAGAGAAATTGTAGGATTTCTTTGCATGGTGCAATGTGTAGTAGCTGAGGTTAGCAAGATTTGCCTGCACAGAGTATTTTCAAAAGAATATTTTTTTCTTTAAAATTGATTGGAAGATAGAAAGTTTTAAATGCATTTACAAACCTGGAAGGGTGATTTGACATCACCTTCTGGACATATTATCCACAGAAATGACTGTTGTCTTGAGGGCCAGCATGGATTGCAGGTTGGAGTTTCAACACTAGATGCTGGATCCTGATTGCAATATCCTTTTTGGTTTTGGTAAATAGCCCTGAACAATAATATCATCATATGTATACATAGTATACTATAGTTCAACAAATAATTATGCAAGCAATTATCAACTCTTCTCTGTATTACATGCTGATGACATAAGCATCCTCAATCCCTTAGCATTAGGTCCATGTACTGTGTTAGTTTCAGCAGCCCAAGCAATATCAAGAAGCCTAAATACTGTTCTTTCTCTTCTTTCTCTTCTTTTTCTCTTCTTTCTCTTCTTTTTCTCTTCTTTCTCTTCTTTTTCTCTTCTTTCGCTTCTTTCTCTTCTCTTTCTCTTCTCTTTCTCTTCTCTTTCTCTTCTCTTTCTTTTCTTTCTTTTCTTTCTTTTCTTTCTTTTCTTTCTTTTCTTTCTTTTCTTTCTTTTCTTTCTTTTCTTTCTTTTCTTTCTTTTCTTTCTTTTCTTTCTTTTCTTTCTTTTCTTTCTTTTCTTTCTTTTCTTTCTTTTCTTTCTTTTCTTTCTTTTCTTTCTTTTCTTTCTTTTCTTTCTTTTCTTTCTTTTCTTTCTTTTCTTTCTTTTCTTTCTTTTCTTTCTTTTCTTTCTTTTCTTTCTTTTCTTTCTTTTCTTTCTTTTCTTTCTTTTCTTTCTTTTCTTTCTTTTCTTTCTTTTCTTTCTTTTCTTTCTTTTCTTTCTTTTCTTTCTTTTCTTTCTTTTCTTTCTTTTCTTTCTTTTCTTTCTTTTCTTTCTTTTCTTTCTTTTCTTTCTTTTCTTTCTTTTCTTTCTTTTCTTTCTTTTCTTTCTTTTCTTTCTTTTCTTTCTTTTCTTTCTTTTCTTTCTTTTCTTTCTTTTCTTTCTTTTCTTTCTTTTCTTTCTTTTCTTTCTTTTCTTTCTTTTCTTTCTTTTCTTTCTTTTCTTTCTTTTCTTTCTTTTCTTTCTTTTCTTTCTTTTCTTTCTTTTCTTTCTTTTCTTTCTTTTCTTTCTTTTCTTTCTTTTCTTTCTTTTCTTTCTTTTCTTTCTTTTCTTTCTTTTCTTTCTTTTCTTTCTTTTCTTTCTTTTCTTTCTTTTCTTTCTTTTCTTTCTTTTCTTTCTTTTCTTTCTTTTCTTTCTTTTCTTTCTTTTCTTTCTTTTCTTTCTTTTCTTTCTTTTCTTTCTTTTCTTTCTTTTCTTTCTTTTCTTTCTTTTCTTTCTTTTCTTTCTTTTCTTTCTTTTCTTTCTTTTCTTTCTTTTCTTTCTTTTCTTTCTTTTCTTTCTTTTCTTTCTTTTCTTTCTTTTCTTTCTTTTCTTTCTTTTCTTTCTTTTCTTTCTTTTCTTTCTTTTCTTTCTTTTCTTTCTTTTCTTTCTTTTCTTTCTTTTCTTTCTTTTCTTTCTTTTCTTTCTTTTCTTTCTTTTCTTTCTTTTCTTTCTTTTCTTTCTTTTCTTTCTTTTCTTTCTTTTCTTTCTTTTCTTTCTTTTCTTTCTTTTCTTTCTTTTCTTTCTTTTCTTTCTTTTCTTTCTTTTCTTTCTTTTCTTTCTTTTCTTTCTTTTCTTTCTTTTCTTTCTTTTCTTTCTTTTCTTTCTTTTCTTTCTTTTCTTTCTTTTCTTTCTTTCTTTCTTTTCTTTCTTTTCTTTCTTTTCTTTCTTTTCTTTCTTTTCTTTCTTTTCTTTCTTTTCTTTCTTTTCTTTCTTTTCTTTCTTTTCTTTCTTTTCTGTACTGGCAAATTAATTTCAGTGCTTGTTTCAGAGTAATCTACACCGTAAAAAGCTTTCTCAGTCAGAAACAATAAAACAAGACTTCTCAATTACTTCTGTACAAGTCTATGATTATTATTTTTTTATTTTTTTTAATCTTCCACCAGTATTTCCAGTGGTCCAACTCAAAAACCGGGCATTTTTGTCAGCAATGTTAAGCCAGGTTCTCTTTCAGCAGAAGTGGGCTTAGAGGTAAGTGTACCATTTTACAGTATGGGTACTACAAGGAAATCTTGTTTGACATTTATTTCTTCAAGGATTCCAGGTCACTGTGGAGACATCAGCTGTCATTTCTTTCTATCAGAAGGAAATACTATTTGGATAGATTTCCAGTCAAGAAATTCCCCTGCCTTTCAAAAACACATGAATTGATACCCTGGGTCAGAACAACTGTCCACCTAGCTCAAAATTTCGTCTCAAATAGTGGCAATTGGAAATGCCTGTGGGAGGACTTGCATGCTTGTCTGATTTCCCCTTGTATTCTGCCAGTGAACATAGTTATTATATTGAGAATGTTTGACAGTATCTCTCTTATTACAGTTATCATGTTTATTAATTCAGAATCTGTACTAAAATTTGGATTAACTCCTTTAGGTTGGTGATCAGATTGTTGAGGTGAATGGGGTGGACTTCTCGAATGTGGATCATAAAGAGGTAGGATTAAAACTTCTTAAGTCCATGAATATGTTGTTACAGGTTTCTTTAAGCTTCTATCTGATTCTCTTAGCTGCAAAATAAATAAATAAATATTTTGATACTGTACTACCTAAAGGCTATGCATTAAGCATGAAGTTTTGGAGATCTGAATAGATACCACTTTTTGTTTTTAGTTCAGATAGGTCATTTGGAAATTCCAACCTTGACAACCAGCACTTTTTGTCATATGTGCACAGCATGTTTACCACTAAATGCAGACTAATTTTTGTTTTATTTTAATTTGCAGGCTGTCAGAGTGCTCAAAAGTAGCCGTACTTTGACTATCTCTGTAGTGGCAGGCGCTGTAAGTAATATGTTTACAAAAGCACAATTTGAGTGAAATAAATAGTAAAAATAAATAACAAACAAAGCTATGTTTCATTGCAATGTTTTTACTGCCAAATTCGGTTAAACTGAAGCCATTTGGAGTGGCTTCCAATTATTTGTAACTACTCACAGTATGCTCAAATACAACAGTTTCAGGAATGTGTATTGTTGTGAAGCACCAGTGCAATACTGTTCACTTGCAAGGGCTGGGAATTAATTTTGTGGTAATGATTTTTCACGTTTTAGAGCTTGTGTTCTGCCTGATAGCTTCTTCTGCTGAAACACGGAAGTCTGAGCCAATTAACATTTTCTCCTGAGTAGTTAATATATTCCTTGTACAATGGTTAGATCTATTCTCTTTAGTGTACTCAACACACTGAAAACTGTTCAATTTTTAATTTTCATTGTTTGTATAACAGAACAGGATGACTTTTGGTTCTAATCTAAAGTCAGCTGAAATTAATTTCTGCTGATTTCAATGTGGCTTTCAAATAGTATTTCAATACTTTTACTGCTTTAATCCTGACAGTAAAGTGCACAGTTTTATACAAGAGCATACTTAGCATCAGTACACTAATCAAAGAAGATAATTTATAATTACCTCACAACTGAATTAAGTAGAAACAAGGTTTAATAAATCATTTAGACTACTTCGTAAGGGTTGTTACATGCTGTTTATCTGTATGGAGGAATCTGTATTTTAATTAAACTTTTACAATATTGGAAGAGACAATTGTTCAAAGGCATGATAGATATTGTTTAAAGAAATGCTCCAGGCTATCTGATTAAGCTCATCTCCTAATGAACATCCAAAGGATTTCAGTTCCAAGAGATGCTATAAGCTGCTAGAAAAAAGAGTGCGTCCCATTGGCATCATTAAAATTTTTGCTGTGGAACTCTTCAATTCCACTGTACTTCACCTCATTTCTTTTTTCCTTTCCTTGGTACATGTCTCTGTACAGAAGAGGAAACTGCAATAGATAAACTTTGTTTCTTGAAACCTCTTTTCTGGTTAAGTAAAGACCATGGCATGAAGAGAGTGATTTGTGTTGGGGTGCTGATTGCAGGGAAAGGAACTATTCATGACCGAAGAAGAGAGGCAGAGAGAAGCACATCTTCGTGAGCTGGAACGCCAGGAGTTAATGCATCAGAAGCGACTTGCACTGGAGACTAACAAAATCATCAAAGAACAGCAAGAGAAAGAGAGATTGTAAGGAATCTGTTCAGGATGATCTGAAAAATTTAGCTTATTTGAAAAGGGCAAATAAGACAGGAATAATTTTATGAAGATTCCCAGCTGAACTCGATCTTATGGAGTCTGTTCATGATTCCTTATTCTACTAATGTTTGGGGTTTTCGAAACCAGCATCATTCAAATAGGTGTACTGAGTAAAAGGGTTGCTTTGTTCCCCAGCTTTCATATTCCTGATGTTTGATGGAGTATTGGGCTGTTTTTTTATGCCATTCCCTTCTCTGTGATTTTTAGAGGATGGTAACAAATTCATGCTCATAGAATAACACACTATAGTGCTGTCTCAGAAGTAGAGAGTTATTGTTAAACAGATGTGTCCTTGCTATGCAGATGATCATTAATATCCTCAAGGTTTGAACAAAAGTATGTTGAACCCTCGATCTCTTAGAGACTTCATATAAAGAACATTTTTTCCTGATGTGTATGTATTTGCTGTGCATATATTTCATTAATTATATGCTGACGCATTTTGTACAAGTTCTTACTCAGAAAATACTATTTTTATCATGATGTCCTAATTACTGTTATAGAAGAAAAATGGAAATTTCCCAGAAGGCTGCAGAGGAAGAAGAGAGATATCGCAGGGAAATTGAGCAGTAAGTATTAGATCTGACTAAAAACACTCTTTTCTAATAAAATTGTGTATTTAGTGAAGTGGAGTATCCCATGCATTTCAGTGAGTGCAGCATGGAGTTGCAAAATAGGAAACTGAAAAGCAGCTCCTGGAAAACACAAGTGTTAGGTTGATAATAAATAATGTAGAATAGTCATGTACAGAACACCAGATAAAAGAATTGATGTGTCTCAGAACTATTATTCTGCTTCTCATGTTTAATTTTAATGGAAAGGAAGAAACAAATTTTGCAATGAAATTGGTCAAGGAAGAAGCAGAAGAATGAATGAAGAGCTGGAAAACATATATTTTAAGAAAATAAATCAGATATGCCTAAATAACAGAGGGCCTTAATTCTCAGTATATTTCAAGTTACACATTAACACCACTGATTTTTATTTTTTTTTTAATTAAATATAATAACTAGTTTGAACATTCTTTTCAATGTGCCATGCTGCTTACTATGCTTCCAGTTTTAAATACTGACTTCCAGCGCAGATTAAATAGTGCTTTGGCCATAAGGATATGTTTTCAATTTATCTTACCTAAATTTGGGATCTACCAGAAAATCCAAGTGCAAATGTATCGTATAAGACCTGGTAAATTTTGGCACCATTTGCCAATATACCGGTTCAAGAACGCTAGAGCCAAGAATAGATCTTAGACTGCTTAAAGGCACTGTATGTGAAACTGCAAGTTATTGGGTCATGTGGTAGTACTGTTGTAACATGGGATTTTCAGAATTTTCCTTCAAACTGTCCCTTTATTGATTGTGGTGCCTTTCTAGGTATTTTCCTTGTTTTATGAACTGCTTTTTCCTGCAGTGTGACTATTTTTCTAAAATGCTGACTTCAATGAGTTTTGTGTCTCAACAATATTTATGTTTCGCTGTCAAATGAGATTTTTTTTATAGTGAAGCCTAGAACTATGGCTTTAGGAAGCAATCATCGAAATAGAAATAAGATCCAAATAAAGATTTGTCACTGGAACTTCTGACTCTAGGCATGTTGTAGATACTTTTACATTTCATGTTTCAGTTAAAGCTGGCTATTTTTCTAATATATACTTCAATTTTTAAAAAGAAAAAGAAAAAAAAGGAAAAACGGTAACTTCAGTTAAGGTGGTGGTATTGTTGTGCACTCCTCTTGTCTTAAAATTTGTGAATTTGGTTATATATCTGTACATATGTATTTTGTTTTGTTTATATATCTGTATATGATATGAATTTACATGGGTACTGCTTACAGGTTATCCTAATAGCCGTTGAGGTATCAAAGACCATGAATAAATAACATTAAAATATCTTCCTCCCCCCCCCCCCCCCCCCCCCTTTTTGAAATGTTTGAAATGTTTTGAAATGTTTTGAATGTGTAAGTAAATGCTCATTTAGTGTCTGAACATATTTCCAGCAAATTAGAAAGAAGTGATTAGGTTCTTCAAAAAATGACTCTTAAATCATTGAAAGGATTTTGGTTTGGTTCAAGAGGTGTTTTACGGTGCATTATTTTAATGGAAATATACATATAGCAAAGTTAACAATTCTAATGAATTTACGTCTGTGTTGTTATTTTTATACTTTGTATTCATAGCTGCATTTTATTTCCACATAGGATAACAGCAGAGGAAGAGAAATTTAAAAAGGAGTGGGAAGAAGACTGGGGGCCTAAGGAGCCTCCCAAACCTCTGAAAACTGTAACTGCAGAAGTGCACTCTGCTCCTCGTTCTAAACACAAAAGTAAGTAGCTGATTTCAGTCTGATTCCTTGGTAATTTTTTTTTTTTTTGTTTCAGATGCATCGAGTTGTATGGAATGTATTGTATGTCTAAGCTGGGTTAGTGATCAGTCTGTGATTTTCAGGAGACTGGGAACATGTGGAAATTGTATTTAATGGCTCTTAGCAGCTACCCAGCTCACAAATGCTACAATCACTCAATCATGGTTTTTTGCAATCAGCTGCAGGGAAGAAAAAGACAAAAAGTTAAGTAAGAAATCATTGCTTGAAACATGATCTCTTTAGTTTGGGGTTCAGATACTTTGCATTCTTTGTTGTTTTTGTGTTTCACTTGCCAACCTTCTAATGGAGGTGTTCTTGAAACACTGGACATGTGGTTTCCATTATATGTCCACATGAAAATAGTGTGTTTATGTTTTTTGTATACGTGATTGTACATCCATGTACATAAACCAAAAAAGAAATGCTGAATTACATACATGTAAGAGCTTTTACTTCAATGAAGATGATGTCACTTCTAGTAAGTTTTAGTTTTCTTCCATTTGTAAGACGTCATAGGTTTGTTAGTTTTGTAAAGGAAGGTATGAAGAAGGGGTGAGAGACAAATATTTCTGCTCTTTTTTTTTTTCTTGTTTTGGGAATAGTTTTGAGCTTCTACATTAATCATATCAGTAAGTAATTTAACAGTTTTGTATTTAGTGAGAGGCCTTGGGAGGTAAACTTTGAAAACAGAAAACTAATACAAGATTTGCAGTTTGAGTTGGAGAGAATGAATGTTCTTTGTTGTGCTCTTTCTAATGCTACCTTTTTCTTCTTCCTCACTCTTATTTGAAGAATTATGTTAATTACTTAATTGAAGTGTTATGAAGGAAGGATATCACAGTCTTGTGTATTTTGTCTTGTAACCCTACTTTTGGCTTGAAAGAAATGAATGCAGTGTTTAGCTTTCATAAAATTCTAGATATCTCTTCTGTCTTTTTTTCAGCATGACCTGATTCTCTTTTATTTTGTCAGACTTGGGAACCATAGGGATGTCTTACAGCTCCCTCACTTCTCTTTTACATGGAGGAAGTGACTGAGCCCATTCTTAGCATCTCCCATTCTCACTCAGCATGAGGCCATGTGTTTCACATTGCCTGAAAAAAGAAAAAAGAATCCTCGCTTCTACAGAACTACAAGTTGTGTTGCAGTAGTCAATTGTAACCTTTAACTGTTAAGAAAACAATTGAGTAAGCAATTGAATATATTGAATGTGATGAAAAACTGCAACAAAAGCTATTACTGCATGATGATAGTAGAGTGTTGGATAAAAGACAAAAATTCAAACAGTTCTGAAGAATCTACAAGCTTAAGTGATTTTCCTGGCTCCTTTAACAAATCAATTTCTTACTATTAAGATTTTCAGATCTCCTTTATTTATTTTATGGCTGAAGTATTCTTATGTCATCTTCCTCACTCTGAGCTTTTCTGATCACTATGTTGAAAATGAAATATTAGCATAAAAGCGTTTGGAGTTCATACAAAAATTGTTATTGTTTCTGTCTGTGGTCATGCATGCTAAGAGCTTGTACAGATGCAAGCATCTACTAAAGAAATCAGAATTTCTAGTTCTCAATGACCTCATCCTATGGGAAGTAAGGGTACTTGTAAGCATTTACAAAATCCATGAATTTGTCTGTGAGCTGGTTATGTGTAGCAGATGTGTTAACATCTTTAATAGACCATCTATTAGTGGGAGAAATAAATCCTGCTCTTTTTCTTTTTTTTTTTTCTTTTTTATCTTTTTTTTTTCCTGTTTTGTATAACCTGTAGATTTTGAAACACACCTGACTTACTCTCTTTTTCTGTTCCCATCTTGTTGTCACCTTCCTTCATGGATCCTGTTGTTGATCTTTTATTTCCTTCCCTGTCCTCTTTTTTCATGGTTTTTTTTTTTTTTTTTTTTCATCTATTGCAACAACTCTTTATAAAATAGTCTGCAGAGCTGCAGAGCCTAATTTGATATCACTGGGCAGTCTACATTTAAATTATTTGAGAGATTGAGGGGGTATTTTTTGTACACTGCAACCTTTCAATGAGATCTAAGTTGTCCAAAGGAATTTAAGCTGCTTGAAGCTTAATTTACAGTTATGAAGCTAAGTTGGAAGCTATAGAATATGACAGGAGATAGTACTACAATGACATTAGACAAAGTAAGTAGTGGAAAATGTTTTGGAGCAGGTATTTCATAATTATAGGAAAATTGGGTCATTTTCTAACCCAATTACATTTTTTTTTTTTTTTGTTTGTGTGGGCAGGTCAGTTTTCATGGGTGAGAAACTGAGCTGGGGGAAATGTTTTATCCATTTAGCGTTCTGACTCTTCTGTGCAGTGTTCTCTCTGTACAGTGTTTGCCATATAGGCAGTGCAACAGAAGGCTGTTATCTGTTTCTGAACCCAGACATCTCAGGACTTCTGGTGGTTTAATAATAGGAAAAGCCACTGACCTGTGCAAAATTTATCTTTATTGCAGAGCAGACTAATTGGCCATGTGTAAATCCTAACTGCTTTTTGAAGTTACAGGGAGTTAGAATTCGATTTGATCTGAACAAGACTTCAATCAGTCCTTTTTCTTTCTTTCTTTCCTTTCTTTACTTGCTTACGTATTTATTTATTTATTGAGACGGGATACTTCATCACTAATTACTTTTTATTTCATGAAAACTACTAGTCACCCATTGCTGGTCTCTTTATTTCATGGGAATCTCCAGGTGACCTGTCATTTCTGTCTCCTCACTCCTTTCCTCCTTTGTTTCTCTAGTAGATTTAGAGGGAGTTGCACATGACCAACTTGAAACAGATGACATGGATGAAGTGATCATGAAGCTGGGCCGACAGGTTTGCCATCCAGCCTTAACTTCCTATCCTGATTTAGATCCTTCCTATGTTTCTCTTCCTCCTGACAGTCAGTCTTGACACTGAATGATCCATCTGCTTTTGCTAGAGAAATATATGTGGTCCTTTGGTATGATGAAAGGTTATGATACTGCTGTTGTCACTGCTTTCTAAAGATACTTCAACAAGAATACAAAACATGTCAATCCTACAGAAACATGGATTATATTGTGAACTCTGTATTGTCAGTATTTATTATGGAAATTATAATGCTAGATTATTTTGCCTGATTTTACTCCACTTTTTTTAATGTTTATGCACCTGCGTGTAAATAGTGGGAAACAGAGCTTTTCTTGTCACCCTAAACATGAATGTGTCCTGCTGCAAGCTTGAAATAATTTCAATACTTTCTCATTTTGATAAGGCTTGTTATGGTCAGTGTAAAGTAGGACTTTGACTATAGAAATCTCAGCAATGCATATGGCTGTATGGTTCTGTATGGTAAGATGGTTAACTGTTGCATTTGCTTTGCTTAGTATAAAATGTGTATCAGCAATATAAGGGATATTTGTGACTAAATGTGCTAGCACTATTAATGAAGAAGTGGTTTAAGTACTTGTCTTATAATTTTGAGCATTTGTTGAACCTCCAAATAAATTTTAACCATTTATATGTATCGACACGAATCGATCTGAACTAGGCATGGGCTTTTCTTAAAAAACAACTTTTCCCTTACCTTTTTGTAGCTTTTGGATGGTTTTATCGGTATGAAGGAAAATTTCCCACAATCCGCAAGGTACAAAGTGTGATAAGTGAGCTTGTTTGCTGTGTGTTTGAATTTTAATTCCTCTCTTTTCTTCTCTTTCACTTCATTTAACACATAGAAATTAAGATGCTTTTCAGATACATCTGCCTAGGAATACGTTCTTTTGAACACTTAGAACTTCTCAAAACCTGCCAGCTGCAGTGAGAATAGAGTGTATGCTTTGCAGAAGCTGTTCAGCACAGCTCAAAAAGTACTCAAAATAATAAATAGATCCATAAATAATAAAAGACTTTGAAGATGCAAAAATGGAATGGGAGTCACGTGCAGTTTCTAGTTAAACTTCTACAAATCTCCCATTGAGAGTGCTGAAGGCAAAAGGCTTTCAAGCACATGAATCACACACAAAGAGGAAAAATACCAGAAAATCTTTAAGCCTGGTGGAATACTTAAACCTGTAGAGTCTCATCTAAAACATTGCTGCAGTTCCAAGAAGTATTTCATTCCTCTGTTACTTAGTTCTCTTTATTTCTATCATTGTATCTTAGTTATATCATAGGTTTTTGTGTTGTTTGTTTTTTGTGATGGCCAATGGTAATTTTCTGGGAAAGGGCTAACTGTCCAAGAGGGCTCATAGATCTCTCTCCTAAAAACTCAAAGTTTCTGAGGAGGAAAGAGGAAGTATTTGAGTCATCTTTTATGACTATTATTTTAACCTTCTAGGAGGGTAAGAAATGCCAGTACTTTTGACCTTAATAAAGAATCAGGAAATAACAGTGTTCTCTGATGCCATTTTATATTGCTAGTGATTGTAAATCATCTTGGATCTTTAGCATATAAAATCCAGTATGGTTAGGATCATCTGACAAAGATAAATACATGTTATGAAAATTCAGCCTCTTCGCACAAATAGGTGATCTTTGCTATGTCTGCTGACCAAGATAATTTACAGAGCCTCCAAATACCTTTTCATATATCAATAAAGATTCATTTCGGTTCCTGTTGAACTCTGTTACACAGTGTGCACTGAAACTTGAAAGTATTATATGCTTAACCTTTTGCTTTTAGAATCATTTTAAAATATTCAAATGGTAAGTTTTCTTCCTGCTGAAAGTTGCAAATGGATTTCCTCTGTGTGTGCTTAAAAAATAAAAAAAAAAAAAAAAAAAAATCACTGTACTTAAAATAACTTTAATAGGAAATGAACTGAATCCATGGGGAAAAAGGACAGGAGGGTTGACTCATCTTGGTGTATCTGAAAGCAATAAATGCAGCTAAGATTGTCTCATAAATGTTGATATCCTGAAACTCTTTGGCATGCATACTGCTTAGCGTGCTTTTCGATTCAGTAATTTTCCAAATGTTGATACTTATTTGGAAGATGGCAAGTCAACCCACTACTAAATCTCATTGGCAGCATTTAATGTATCTTCTACTTTATTAGAGGATAAAATTTTATCAAAAATTGTCATTAAAGAATAAACTAACTAGCCCTGCAAAAAACATTCCAACAGATTGTTGTTAAAACATGAGAAGCCAAATGTTTGACTTAAGGTTGCTTTGTGGTTTTCTATTTTTTTTTCCTCCAAATATTATTGGGTTTCCAACAGTAGCTACACTTCACCACAGAGCAGCAGTCAGCTTACCACTGAACTCATCCAACAAGATCACAGGCTTCTAAAAGACTATGAAGAAGTCTTACCCTTTTTTTGCATTGTATATGCAACATTTTTATCATTTTATTTATTTTATTATGTACAGTATTAGTTCACACACACGTTGATTTTTGCTGCTGTTGTTAGGGACTGTTTGGTCTCTATGTTCTGGAACTCTTTCCTGAGGGCAGTTCAGTTTCTCCATTGATCTAAGCTTCTCCTTTCTAGGTGCTTGTTTGTATTAAGGCATGCAATGGTGTGTTTAGGATGTATGAGGTATGAAGTAATTTATTTTTTTAAGCAGTGTTCGCATCTATGTGTACATGAGAGTCTGAAAGCAGTCAATCTCATACTGATGTAAAAATGAATGAAGGGAGATGATAACTAACCCAACCGAACTAGCTAGAGAGGACTAATCAAAACTAGTTGACTGTTCAAAGATTTGTAGTGGGCCTGCCTGCTCCTCAGTTGTAGCTTTGCAGAGGGGTAAGCTGAACTCTCAAATATTCAATAAATTGTTGCATTTCTAGCAAATTGCTGAGGAAATGCAGTTAAGAATTACATATGAAAGACGGGCTCCATACTTGCACTATACTTCACTTTTCAAGACAGGCACTCATGTACTGAACTTGAAATTTGTCATGTTTTTAGCTTATGTAAAAATCTAGCTTAAAAAAATAATAATAATTCCCCAGAAAGGAAAGGAGCAAAAGAAGTCAAAAAGCGATAGTTTCTGTGAACAGAAGAAAAATAAAAAGGAAATGGAATTTGAGCAAAGACTTGCCAAAGAGAAAGAAGGAATGCTGGAGAAAGAAAAGCAACTGAAAATAAATCGTCTTGTACAGGAGGTATGTTGTATTCTTCTGTCAGTTGCAAAATTATATTGGAGAAAAATAAGCTGAATCTTCAGTGGAAGTATCTGAATAGGGAGCTTGTTTAATTGTCAAAGATAACAAAGTTTAAAAATGAATTACATTTCACTTCAAACCTGTTTCGAAGTGCTTGTTGCTGCTGTCAATTTATGTTCAAGTGAGGCAAAAATTCTGCATTTATTTAGTGTCCACCTTTAGTGATGAGTTTAATGGAAGAGAGAAGAACAGGAAGTCATTCTCAAAAGCACAGTTAGTTGGAAAACTAATCTAAATGGCATATCCTGAGTTTCAAGCCTTTGTACTGTAACAATATCTCTAATCTGTTTTTTAATGCACTGGTGATATGCTTAAGGTGTCTGAAACAGAACGTGAAGATCTAGAAGAATCAGAAAAAGTGCAGCATTGGGTGGAAAGACTTTGTCAGACACGGTTAGAACAGATTTCCTCTGTGGAAAATGAATCTCCTGAGGTAAAATGATGGCTTTTCTATATGCTGCATGATCTCTAAGTAACTCACTGGTTTTCTGCTAAAAACAACAGCTTTTACCAGACGTAATAGAGAAAAAAGGAAAAAGGGAATAAAAAGACAACTGTCAGCAGCTGGTGAATGACAGTGTAAATTTGATGGTTGGTCTAGATGATCTTGGAGGTCTTTTCCAACCTTAATGACTCTATGATTCTATTGTATTTGATGTTTCCATAGTTGATAGGGGTGATGTCATCTGTTAAAGGTCAATATTAATGTTTCTGGTTTGTCCATTTCAGTATGCCATCACTCCAAAATAACTGAATTGGTTCATGAGCAGTTTTTGGGATAGGCAGAACATGTTGCTGATAAAAACTTACTAAATGAGAGTAAAATATCCAGCTGTGTTTTTTTTATTATTATTCTGTACAAATAAGATCATCACTAATCATCTCTTCAATGCCTGCTTGAATTGCAGTCATGATACAAGTATTAATTGCAACTAATAAAGTGACATGAAGAGACTGACAAAAGAAAAAACCTCCCAAAGAATTGGTTCCTCTGTTTTAAATAGTCCTCTCAGCTGAAGGAAATTGCAGTGAATGTGTCTCAGAGCTACGTGCCTCTATGTGTAGAGTGAGGCTTTCCCACCATCCTGCTGTGTGGCCTTCTTCCAAGCATAGCTGTTTTCAGGAGGAACACTGCAATCTACTGAATTCCCTTGGGACCCTGAGCAATTGCAACCACACAACCACAAAGGGGACCCTTGGGGGGAGCCCTCTTTAGACAAATTTCCTACAAGTCGGTATGCAGCGGCCTTGAAAAAAAAACAGCTGGTCTTTTGTTCTTCCTACTCAAAGGTTTGGGTCCATTTGGTTATTTGGTGCAGGTCTCCAGAATGGTGGAATGATTACACTATGTTTTCTGTCACTACCTAACTTAAGCTGTGTGGGTACTACCGGATCTTTGTCCCTCTTTTTGGAAAGCAGGAGGGAACGTTATGGACTAAAGATACTGTTGCTGAGTTCTACTCTAGTCTGAGACAAATACTCTGTATTTGTTCCACCAATTCTGCTACACTGTGTATTATTGGTCTATTATAGTACTTCTGCAAAGCTACTCAAGATGTTGCACTCATATGAAATGTAAAGATAGAATGCTTCTGAGGAATAGATGCAACAGAACTATATTCAGGTACTACAGACCTGAACTGCTGCTTGAGTACAAGAGCAATGAAGATCTGTTTATACACTTTTTTTTTTTTAATTATTTTTTGACAGTAAAGTGTGTTTTTTTTTTTTTTAGTACCAAAATGTGATTATGGCATATGAGATCTCAGTGTCAACAGAAATCTATCTGGGGAAAATTGTGTCAGATTAAACTAAGATGCATGCATCTGTAGAACAGCTTATCTCTCTTTTAATATTTCCTAAGTTGCATCTATCAGCTGGAGTTTCTTACATAATTAAATCATACCACTGATAAATGTCTAAATGAAATGTTAGGAACTCTAACAGCACATGTGTGAATTTTCTCATGCTTGAAAACATTTTCTCCTGAATTTCTGGGAGGGGAGTTGCTTATCCTGTTCAGACTGTGGAATTTGCTGTTATTGTGTTGGTTAATAGAAATTAGAAAGTCCAGATCTTCCTGAAGATTTGGTTTTCATGGAACCCAAAGCTGTTTTGTTTTGATAGCTGCTTACATTTACTTCCCCCTTCTCCATTACGATCTGATGCAGATTGTTTTCTGACTTGAAACTTGGTGGATGTCTAAAGTTGCTTTCCTTTGATATGTAAAATAGCTTCCATAGAAACACTTCATGGATATTGTGTGCAAGAAGCCAGGAGATTTCAGAGCAGGAGCAGTTAGGTTGGGTGCTGGTGGAGGATTTGCCATTAATTTCTTCAGAGCTGTTGCATGTATTAACTGGTAAGGCAGATTTTTGTTCTCTTGTGCATAGCTGGCAAGTGGACGTCCTTCCGCTTCTTCCTCTGCCACATCAATGAGGCGGTTTGCTGGTGGCCTACAGCTTCATACCACAGATCTTGATGATATAAACTTAGATGAAGTTGAGAAACATGTGGCACCACCACCACCACCACCACTTGCTGTTACTGCAGTATCATCAGCTCATCCACTTCCTGTACTGAATGTTCCAGTTTCCAAATGTCCAGTCCTAACAGTATCACCAGCTTCCCAGGTGACATCCTTATCTGTTTGGATGCATGTGCCTTTACCATGCTCCTGCCTAGCCTCCCTCCCTGGCTCCATTATCCACTTCATCTATTGGATCCATCAGCAGGAATGAAGTGTTTTTGTTGTTTGGTAGTTAGTGAATGTAGTCCAGAGGTCGTTTTGCTATTTGTTTATTCTTGGAATTTTTAAGCTCTATCCTTCCTGCATGTGTTGCTGACTCATCACATGCAAATATGTTGGGAAGAATGTGTTAGTTAAAAAGAATATTTGGACTTGAGTATTTAAAAAAAAAAAAGTAATAAATGTCAGGCAGCAAATTTAATTCAAGTCTGAGATAATTATCTATGTAGTGAAAATCCCTGCTGTCAAAGTCTTTAAATTTTTATCAGGTTTATTTGTTAGGTGCAAAGATCGGAAGAAAAGAAATAGCTTGAAATCAGAAGATCTAACATTTAACACCTCAACAGTAAAACAGTTTTAAATGAACAGGAGTTGGTGATCTTTCTGTAAATCAGGTTTACTTTTTACTGACACAAAAGAGCTCAAGATATATTCTTCAGAAAATATTCCAGTGTTATTACAATCTCAGTCTAAAAGAGGATCACATATTATAAGAAATCTTGTGCCAGATCTCATTCTAGGAGAGAAATGGCAGCTGCTGCATTGCACTTTCTCTTGCAAAGCCCTGATGGGATTTGTATACTCCAGTTTGTTTACCAAAATATTATGTTTTTTTCAAACAGCAAAAGAGGGTCCAGTATGGTCACTTCTTTCCTACATGCACAAATGTTTGTATTAAGGCATGCTTTTCTGCATGGATTTATTGATTGCACTATTGTGTTTGTTTGTTTGTTTCTTGCATTTTTATTTGGAAATACTCAACTTTCGCATGATTTTTGTTAAAGTGAGAAAGGATATACAAATTTATCACTTGGGGAGAGTGGCAGATTGTTTTCATGTAAATAACTGCCTTAATGTGAATTATCTATATTTCATTATAAACTTCACCTCTTACAGTGCTTCCTCTTATGTGGTTTACAAGTTTGAAGTGCCAAGAATATGCTAGATCCATTGAAATGGAGATGATGTATGTTCTTATGGATAACAAGTTTTCCCTGTTGTCTGCAAATAAGTGTGTATGCACCTAATGCTAAGGGTCTGATTTTTAAAGGGAGTAAAGGAACTTCCAAACTGGATCTAACCTCAAACATATTCCAATATATGTTTCTGGTAGTTTTTCACTGCCAGATGTCTTTGAGCAAAAGATGAGTCATTAAAGAAAAATAGAGCTGGCAACAACAAAAATTACCCAGCCTTCAGTAATGGGTAGGCTAGTTCTCACTAAGTGTAATTAGCAGTGTATACAAGGAAAGAAGTAAACTCTTGAGCTCTTAAAAGTACTAATACTGAACCAGATCTGCTTTTTATAAGCAGTATTAGCAGTAACCTAGTATTGCTAATGTGGTATCAGACATGATAATAAAATCAGAAGGTGAAGAGTTCTGCCTGGACTCTTCTTGCAAGTAAAACAAAAACATTTCATTTGATTTCAATAATGAAATATCTTGCATTTATGCCAACCAAGGCAAAAATTAAGGAAGATTTCTTGTTGTCCACCAAGAAGATTTTGCTAATGTTATTCAAAACTGTAAACCTTTTCTCTGGTGTTTTCTTGCCCCCTATATCACTGTATTTCAAATTCAGCTCTTAACAAATACCTGACAAAAGGAACAAGGTTTCCTGTCAAGTATGTTCTTGGTAACTAGGTATTAAAACACCTGGTATAAATGGAACTCCTTCATAAAATCATTAGCAACTGTATATTTTTTACCTGAACCTGGTACTAAGTCTGCTACTGTTTAGGTTGTAAGAAACACCTCCCACGTTGGCAAAGTGTCTGCCGTGTCAAGCAGTCCGCTGGTATGTTATCTGTTGTTAATAATGAATGTAGTTTTATGAACTTCCCATGTAATGGTAGCATAAAGGAAAGGTCAAGGGTCTCACTCTGCATGGTTGATTTATTTCAAATTTGGCACTTGCAGTCATATATTTAGATCTTGTGTTACCTTATGCCAGGTAGTGGTAGTGACTTGTAATGATCTGAAGACTTCATATTTCAACCCTTCAGCCATATACAGTTGAAGTTTGCATGTTCTGTGGAAAGTCTCTACGTTACTGAACGTGTAAGAGTGCTTTTCTGCAAAGACAGACAAAGAGCTGGGACTGAGCTGTATTTTAAACATTATGGCTACATGCTTCAAAGTGAGCTCTCTTTTTCTTTTCTCACTCCTCTCCCCTCTTTTTTTTTTTTTTTTTTTTTTCCCTGATAAGAATCACATTTATTTGTTCACGGTTTGCATTGATTTTAATTCAGATTGGCCAAATGCCAGTCTTCCCTATTCTAAGGCACTCT
The DNA here is from genome assembly GCF_054131305.1 of Coturnix japonica. NCBI lineage: Eukaryota > Metazoa > Chordata > Aves > Galliformes > Phasianidae > Coturnix > Coturnix japonica. The sequence goes on along the minus strand of NC_140667.1, from coordinate 18,389,964 downwards.
TCAAGTTGTGCAACTTCAGGAGAAATTGTCTGGTTCCAGTGTGACTTTATTAAAGTTAATCTGTGAACCTTCTCACTCTTCTGAAATCAGAAAGTAGTAACATATTTTGTAGGGCGGAAACAGCATTAACTGGGGGATGTCTACATGAATTGAGGGACTTCCAAAGAACTGGTTCCAAAAATTCTTTGAAAAATAATAATAATTTAAAATCAACCAATTTACTGGAAGCAATTCAAATAATTTTAGAAGATAGAGCTTGTATGATGTGAGTTACTATCTGGAAAAGACCATGTTTCTGATGAGAAACATTGACAAGACTGTCCCGAGAGTTGCTGGGGTTAAGTCAGAAACTAAACCCATGGGGCTCAGTTTTGAAGTTTTTACTTGAGCACAGCTCTGCTTGACGTCAGTAGGAGTTTTGACTGAGTCAGAAGTGTGGAATCAGTCACATAGCTAGTACATGCTGGATGATATCTGTACTTTGTAGAGTCAAGGGAAGGTAGTTAGCATCACTAACCTTTTTTCTTGACTGTGAGTTATCTTGAAGTCGGTTATGTGGAAAGCTAATCACTGCGGTCCTTTTGAATTTCATCTTGTGTAAATCCATTTAGCCACTGATTGGTTAAAATTTCATTTTAAGTTCACTATCTTCTTACATTCAATTTTAGCTTTTTTTTTTTTTCTGTAGTTTCTCATTCAGTTAATTGTCTTAATGGGATGAATGCCAAAAGCAGAGATGAGATTTTTTTTCTATGATCTTGCTGGTGAAGCCAGAGGTTAAGGGACAAGGTTGTTGTTTGCATTTTAGAGAAAATGTGCTTTCATCTGGTAACTTTGACAGTATCTCATTTAAAATATTTGTGTAAGCCTTTTGTTACATTAGTATCATTAAATTCATTGCCATAAATGATGTTGAAATATTTAGTGAAATTGTGGTTTATCATAAATTATGCTGTAAATCGTAATTTTCTTAACCCCTGTAGCAATTCGCTCCAAGTCCACCTACCCAGCGACATCCAGGGGTACCAATAATCTCTAAACCAGTCATGCTTCATCCTGACCCAAACGTTATGGTCAGGCCAACTATCAAATCAGAGGCCCTGGTAAGCCTTTTAATGCTTTTATTTTCTTGTGAATGTTACAGTACTGTGGGATTTGTTGTCGACTTCTTATCAAAGAGGCAGTGCTTGTTTCATTTTCTGCTAAGTAAAAGTCATACAGACTTTTCAAGTAATCACTAATGGTAAGTACAAATAGATATTTTTCCAGTTGTTCATAACCCAAGAGTCACATTAATGACAGTTTTTGTACTGGAGTGTAGAATTCCAGAGCATTATAGATCTTAATCTCTGTAGGAGAATCTGTGTATATTATTTTTTCCCTTGTTTTGTGTTGATTTGCATTTTCATAATTCATGGGTTCTTTTAACAGAAATGAAGTAGCAAGAAGTTTATTATACTGCTTTTTTTTTTTTTTTTCCCTGTAAATAGTCATAAATATACTTGAAAGATATCTATGCATCTCATTCTTTTGTTGGCAAAGAGAAAACAATTTTGTGTCTTAGACATCAATAAAAGGAGGGTGCAGTGTTATTGAAAAGTCTACTCACATTTAGGTACTTTTTAATTGTATTTCCCAGTATCTGTTTCAAATGTAAATGAAGAAATAGGGTAAATATAATTGGACCAAACATATGGCATCTTCAAGAACTGTTTTGTGAGGGAAGATAAGCTATGGCTTTCTGAAAAGAAAGAAATACTGTTTTGGGCAAGTGGTAACTCCCACATGTCAGCCCAGAAATTTCATCTGAGACAACTGATGGAGCAATCAGTAGTAATAACATTATTTTTGAGGATAATTTTGGCTTGTTTTCTTAGCATTAGTGTTATGTGTCAATTATATGTATGTGTGTAGACTTTTGCCTGTATGCACAGTTACAAGAGTTGGACACTATATTGCATTGTGATCTTTCCATGTAGTGCAGAACATCACATTTGCATTCCATTCATTTAATTAAAAGCTTATGCCACATCTGACAATAAATGACATGCGCAATATTCATAGCTGTATTTCTGACAGTGGGATGGATGTTTCTGTTACTTTCTTCCATAATTGTTCCTCTACTTTCCAAATTCCAGACTGAAAAGATTCAAATGCTATCTAGTAATCAGCTCTTCTATAGACATATTTGCTGTGAAACTTCTCTATTATAAATAGATTGAAATGAAGAATTAAAGCAAGTTGCTCAAGAAAAGACAGATGGATGAGATTGAAAAAAAGTTAAAAATCCTTCTAGCAGAGTTATTTCCTTCAGTTGTATGCAAGGAACTTCCATTTTAGTTCTGTTTAGAAATTCATTACCTCTATGCAATTTGAAATTCCATAGAGGAGGATTAAAAAGAGTAAAAATCATAATTTACAGTTAATATAATCAAACTTTGAGCAATAAATATCTGAAATGGAAGTATTAAGTAGTATGAAAAAAAACTTCACTGTGGTTCTACATAGAGTTTCTGAAAGGAACCGTTGACGTTTAAACTTTCCTTGCAAGATGTGAAGCTTGATTCTGCAAGACTGCAGCTAAAGTGTATCAGACATAGCAGCAGTAAGACATAATCAGAAATTTCAGATGATGACCATAGTTACAGCAAAATCATCTGAACAAAAATAATTATTTGTTGTTGTGAAGTGGCTGGGAATGGGCTCAACAGTTTTGGCATACGGAAGTGTGCATTACCTGCCTAGCTCCTTCAGAATTGTTTTCTCATATTTGATATTTTGCTATGCGTATTCTCTCAATTGCAGTTGTGTAGGGAACGAGTACTAAAAAGTGCAAGTATGATTCAGTCCCAAGAAGAGCAAAAAAACATTGATTTCTCTTGTTATCAGGTGATATTTGTCTACAGCAAGGAGTTAATACCTGGTTTGGCCATGTTCTTTCTTTTGCAGCCACAAGAGATGTTTAAAAGGATGGTGGTTTACAATTCATCATTTAGAAAAAAACAAGTAAAATAACGTTTTCCATGTTTTGTGTGATACTCCTTTTGACTGGTTGTAGGTTTTGAACCCTCTTTTCTAATCCTGTTGTTCAGTTTCTAAAACAGAGGACTTAAGACAGCCCTGGTGTGTGAAAACTGCTAGCCTTGGTAAAGCTGCAGTGTGCATGTGGCTCCTGTAGCCTGGACAGGTGGTTCAGACTGAGCCATATTGTTGCATAGTTCAATATTTAAGACTGCTTAACACTGATAAATGTCCTGAGATTGGGTGATTTTTAAAAAATATATATATTCCTAGAGCTTTTTTTTTTTTTTTCTCTTTTAGCCTCCAATTACAATACTTTCTGAAATATTTTTTTAGCTTAACAAACAAAGCTATTATCATGACATAGTTGTTCGTAGGAAATCAGAGGAACTGATGGTGGAAAGCACTTATTGATATAGCATTATATATGATAAATATATTCGTATTATGTAGGATTTTCTGCCATATTACCACATTTATTGTCTTCCTCTGTGCAGCTTTAAATAACCATAGTGCTGGAATTTCCATCTCTCTCTCTTCGGTTGACTGCTCTGTGTCATGATAGGTGATGCTGTGAAGTGAACTTTGTGCTTAAGTTCTCTGTTGCTGTTAAAGGTGCTGTTTTCTGTCCAAAACAGCTTTACTAGTACAAGCTGAGCTATATGCATTGTCACGTTATATGGAAGTGTTGAGGCAAAGCTGTAAGCTCACAGTGTGAGCCTTTGGAGTAAAGCATGAAGATCAATTATGACTTTTTGTTTCTTTTGTTTAGTTTCAGTCTTTCTTGATATTCAGCGTGGGTCAGTTAATACGTAGAATCATTACGTAGGCATGCTTTCCAGATACGTGAAATTGTAATGCATAAGAAGGAAAATAAAAATGATTTGAGAACTTCAAGGTTAACCATTATGTATCCTTATGAAAATGATGAATTAGGTCTGTTTCATAGATGCAGTCAAGTTAATATGTGAAATGCTGGCAAAATGTCAAATATTTAAGATTTTCATTGGTCCACTGAAAAACTCCCCCAGACAAGATTTGTCTCCCATACATGTGCTAATTTATGATCCTTCAAGTGTCCATTTGAGCAGATGAATTTCTATGAACAGACCCACTGTTGAGGATTCAGGTGGCATGTGCTGAAGGCTCAGGTCAGAACAGAAAACTGGATTTGACTGAGATAGCAAATCAAACTTGGAGACTGTTTGGTTGAAACTGAATAATAGTACGTTTTAATTCTTTTCTCTTTATTTCAGTCAGTTCTTACTTTATATAAATGCTAGAAACTCCACTAAGCATGCCATTGAGATAGATGCTTTTTAAAAAAATTATTTTCCCACTCAAAACAGGAGCATTAGCTTCCATCTAGAAGTCCAGACAGGTAGTTGTTTCAGCGTAGTCAAACATTTTAATGTTCTGTATTCTACAGATGTTAATTCTTTTGAATGTTTCTGTAATTGACAGTACTGTCAAGAATGTTTATAACTTTCCCCTGTAATGTGTGGGAGGTAGAAATAGCCCAGTGGTTTCGAATTGGTATTGCTTGGTGCATGTTGTGTGCACTGTCTACATTGCGAATTTGATGCTTCAGAGGATGTGTTCATTTTTTCATGACTGTATTTGTACATTTGTTGTATCCAGATCACGTAATTCCTTCATTTGTAGGTTTTTTTGCTGTGAAGTTTTACCTTTTGTCCTGCTTAGAAGTGGCTTTCCCAGGAAAATTTTCTTCAAGGGCAACATCTGTTTTCTGTGAGGCTGACTTGGGACAAAGAGTTCAATGACTTGCTTTATGTTACATAATGAATTAGTGACTTGGCTGAGATTGGAGTCCTTTCCTCTAAATTGTTTGCTCCAAGATCATAGAAGTCTACTTCAGCCACTGTACCAGATATCTCTACGAATTCAGCTATTCAATCTATTAGTTGTTTAGGTGATTATCATCGTAAAATGTCTCTCTCCCAGTTTTGAAAAAGTGTTTGTAATACTGATATGCTTTCTAAAATCATGAATGATTGGGTTTTATTCCTCACAAGATGAAATTCGGTCCTCATTGAAGCCTGTGATCAAACTGCACACATTTAGTTCATCAAAAGTAGCAGTTCACAAGTGCAATGAAACTAATTCTTACGTAAATACTAAATAAGATGTGGACTCTCAGTTCTCTGCAGAACCACAGGCAAACAAAATTGGTTTTTGTCCTTTGTTTGCTCATGGTATGCAGCCAACTCCCCAAAATGCCATGAAGAAGAGAAGCAGTTTGAAAGAGTCTGGTCCTGCAACTTAGCGTTTGTGGAGCAGTGTTGGTGATATGCAAATCACACTGTCACTTCTGTCAGTGTGAAATAGTGTCCGATGTGATGGCAGTCCCAAGAATGGCCAAGTACTGGGAGAGTAATAAACAGTTGCTCAAAATTTTTCCATAGCATGGCCAGTTCTAACTGCTGATTTACTGTGAGGTTTTAAAATCTATTCTGACTGTCAGGACAGACTATTTGCTACCTTTCTGTGCTTTTCTCCATTTACAGTCTTCCTCCTTATCTTACAGAATTCTATTTTTTCATTAATAGCTAAAATGGAGTTTGTGTGTTAAACATGAGGCTCATGCACATGCTTCTATAACTGTGTCTTATTTTATTCACAGGGCTTCCAGAAATATGTGGAAGACTTTGATCCACATTCAATGGTAAGGAGAGAAGTCATAAATCTTAGTTTAATATAATACATGCCAGAAAAATATGAACATCCTTGATTATGAGGCCTAGGAGGGGTAATATTCTTTCTTGTTGGCTTGCTGGGCTTTGTCTGTTTGTTTCTTCTAGACCTTGTGAAAGGGAGCTTTCTTACTGGAAAAAAAAAACAACTAGCCAGTGTTTTGCACTTCCTCTAAGACTATTTTAGAGGATGCAAAGGACTCTTTTCACCAATCAACTACATAGATCAGCTTAATTGTTTTATGTTGCTGAGATGGAAATAACTAACATTGTCTTTTCATAGTTTACTCCAGAGCAGATTGTGGGAAAAGATGTACGCCTCCTACGCATTAAAAAGGTAAATACTACCTTATTGATTGATATTTAAAGAGTTCATATAAGCATTTCATGTACAGATGTGTTTACTTGGAAGAATGGAACGTTGAGAAAAAATTCACAGCTTTTTCTGAACTAAAACTCTTTTTTAATAGGAAGGATCGTTAGACCTTGCAGTTGAGGGAGGAATTGATTCTCCTGTTGGAAAGATAGTTGTATCTGCAATCTATGAGGGTGGTGCTGCAGACAAACATGGTGAGTAACAATGGGGAATTTGAGTACAGCTGCAAAGTGGCTTCTTGCACTGACTGATTTCTTAACTAATTTCAGAGCTATAGCTGTTGCTGAGAAGCTCACTTAGACTGTCCAAGGCAACCAATTCTGTCTCATCTCTAAGAGCAGTGCAAAGAGAGGTTCATGGTTTGAAGAGTGCTGCTTAAACTGATACTTAAGTAAATTTTATAAATTGTCTTTAAGAAATAGTCACTCTTGCTGTGTTTTTATTGTGGTAAAAACTGTAATAATGTGGAACAAAAATGCAGAGCTGTTCTCTTCTCAAGGATTCCCCTTTTTCCAGTTGTATATCAACAATCACTCATTCTGTTAATTAAAGAAAGTTAAATCTGGTCCTCATTATTTCACACTTCCCAAATAATTGTATTTGTAGGATTTAATGTGCAAAGCAGATACTACATAATAGCTGTGCTACATTGTTTGGTTTTGTTCTTAATGCTACTTCCAATGGTAATTGGTTTGTAAAATACCTGGTTTTGCTCCCAAAATCCAACTAAAGGCCTTCTGACAGCTTACCCCTGAAAGCCACAAGAACATGCATACCTGGAGGGTATGCTCCTGTGGGTCAGTCTCTCTCATCCTTCCTTACCTTGAAAGCCGTGTTGATGAACAGGTAGATGGACAGGATATCTCCTTAGATTGCCTTCTATGACTTTGTCCCAACAAGCCAAGTTCAAGTCACTTTTTCTCTGAAGAGCTCTCAGACACTCAATTTCTTTTTCAGGTGTTCTGTTTTTCTTTGACTTGTCACTGTTGTTGGTCTCTCTTTATAGCTGAGGCTGACCCCATACTATATACCTCTTCCCCTTCTCAAATCCAGTCCCAGTTAGCAGACTAGATTAGCAAATCAAAATAAGTTCAGAGAACTAAACACATGCTTTTTGGAAAGGAATGGCAGTCCTGTAAAGCCTTGACAAATGCTACTTAGACATCCAGGTATTTAAGTAATGCTAATTTAATAGTGGTAGCAGACTACAGTCAACCACAATTCATAAGGAATATGGATGGGTTACCCCAGATAGGCAAACTACTGTTACTACAGAAAATCTTCCTAAACTTGTCCAATAATTCCATTTGTGTTTGCCTGTAGAAAACTCACGTGTCAACTTTTACTGTCAGTTCTCACATCTAGTTAATACACTATTCATAGTACTCAGTACTGCATAAATACACAAAGAAGACCATCACGGATACTATTTTGATAATGTGTATGTATGCTGTGTTTGTCTGTCACCAGGAGGCATAGTGAAAGGGGATGAAATACTGGCTGTAAATGGCAAGATAGTAATTGACTGCAGGCTGGCAGAAGCACAAGCAACCCTGGCAAATGCTTGGAACATGGGTGGGGTAAGTATATGGGAATACTTTTCCATTGTACCTGTAACTCTCATAATGTGTATTTTTCTTTCACAATGTTGTCACAGCAGTAGAAGTAAAGTTGAAAATGTCAAAAGTACAAGTATGTCATGCCACCCAAGTGAGTTGAAATCTGTGGATGATATTGGTATACAGCAACTCTGAAAGTCTTGCCTGTAACTTACTCCAAAAGTTTATGACAGTTAACCACACATCGAGATTTGTACTTAAACACATTACATTCTGAGTGACTGCAGTACTTTCATCTATGGAATCTCTCTTTAATACTGAAAATTACTTGGAAGCTGATCAGAACTTTGATAATAGCTTATCTAATCTTTGATTTCTTAAAGTACAAATAGCTACAGTGCACTTTGGCTACAGTGAACATATTCTCAACAAGAACTGTATTAATTGCTAAAATAACCAAATATAGATACTTAGAATGACTTTTTTTTTTTTTTTCTTGAAAGCATATTGCAAGTCTAGTAGATTTTCTCCTTAATTTTAGGATAAAAATCAAACAGGTCTATCTCGAAACTGCATTTTAGAGGACAGGACATCTCCTTAGGTTCCCTCTGGCTTTCCAGGAATAGATTGCCTTTCTGACCATCTGTCTGATATTTCGTGGTTGTCCATTAACCACCTCTAAAGGGAATGCTTAGCAGTACTAATTTGCCTGTTCATTTCTGTTGCAGGATTGGATTGACTTAGTCATTGCAGTGTCACCTCCAAAGGAATATGATGATGAAATGTAAGTGTATAAACTTTCTTTTTGTGGGGATTAAAAGACTAATAACAACAGTTTGTACAGTACACTTTTTATGGGACAGATAATGCTTAATATATTTATTTATTTACTATGGACTATATAACCCTTTGGCACCACATGGTTGCTAATTTGATCACCATAAGTAGCTATCAGCAGTGGTTCTCAGAGTTCTCAAAATGTTGAATCTCAAAATTGTTTGCACACAACTACTCACTTTTGCGTTTGGTTTAGAGTTGAAGGAATTGGGGGTGAGAAATTGCTGATCTCAAGTTTGGATCACTTACTATGATCCCATGGATCGTAGTTTAGAATGTGGATAAATTAATGTCCATAATCATTCTTCGTTACAGCGAGATGTTTGATTCTGTGGTGCAGGCTTTTGGTTTTTTTTCCTTTGGTGTTTTTTTTTCAGCCTTCATTTTATATGAGATCACAGTTATTATCTGTAACTGTGGGGCTGGGTTTTTTTCATTGTTTCTGTTGTTGTTTTGCTTTGGTTTGGTTGTTTTTGTTGTTGTTGTTGTTGTTGTTATTGTTTGTTTGTTTTTGAAGATAATCAGTGCAGGTATGAAACAAGAATCCATGACACTGTGATGCAATTATCAAGTCAATGTAACTTGTATTATATTGGACAAAGTTTAAAAGCAAAAGTAATGTTTTGTTGCTTGATTAAAGGAAATTATTTCAAGATATCCTTGCCACTAAATAAAACGGTGGGGGAAAGTTTTAGCCCCAAATCTTGTTCTATGTAGAATACCAGCTATTCGTTGCTGTAAATCAGTATAGTTTTATTAACACAAACTGAAAACTGCTGTAAAATTGTTTGATGTTTAATAACTGTCATTATTTTTCTGTTGTTTTCATATTTTGTATATTTAGCCCTACTATCCCCACCTCAACAGTCAGTCCCAACACACACAGAAAGGTTTTTGAAGGCAGTGCACCTGTGTACAGACAAGGGTATCTCCTGCAGCTGTAGCCACTGCAGTGTTCCCTCATGGTGAATAGCCAGACCTGGGTTAACATAACTGTCCATTTTGAGGCCGTGTTACATTTCAAGCATGTGCCTGCTTGCGCATTGCATGCTATGCCCCACTTTTGTTTCTGCCATGCTGGAGTGTTCTTTGGGCTTTTGCCATGCCTATCCTACTAAAAGAATGAATATTTGTTAATGTCTTTTGGAGATCCTCTACAGAATTGGTTCATCATCTGCCAGACTATGAAATAAGTACGCTCTGCCTAAATGATTAGTTTTTTTTTTTTTATCTGTGGACCACTGCTGTGGCTTTGTGAATTCATAACTATATAAGTAATTCTTCTTTAAGGCTTGTCCAAAGAACAAGTTTTCTTTTGTACTTTTCATCAGTGTGCTTCTGAAAAACTGATTACAGCTGTGTGGTTTTCACTGAAGCTTACCTATGTTGATTTGTCTCAAAATTACCCATGCTTTACAGGCTCAGTTTAATGTGAATGTTTTCTCTCTACTGTAATAGTTGTAAGTAGAGTAATAGATGTCTGGAAAACCAGGGTAAGGTTTCTTGTTGCATGTGGTATTTGTTTCATCAATTGCTACAGCGCAAATAAAGATTGGCCAACTGAAATCTAGTTACACAATGTTATTCTTACTGCAAAGACAAAACCACTGCACTTCAGCTAACAGCATCTGTTTCTTTTTTTTTTTTCTTAAGGACTTTTTTTTAAAGAAGGCTACACTGGAGAAATTCTGTCTTTTCCCTGAACAAACCCGCTGCTCTGGAATTTCATAGAAAATCAAAAGTCATACGAGATGCATTTTTGTTTTAAAGAAACAAGAATAATTAGAATCTGTGGATTGAACATCATGTTCCTCAGGTTATATGAGTAATTTCACATAATTCTTGAGACATACGGCAAAACAATTGTTTGAAAGCCACTGAGAAGACCTGCCAGTGAACACAGCTTTATCTGTGAGAACTCAAAATACATATTTTTTTTCTATTTTTGGAAGACAAATATTAAAAATTATCTTGCAGTTTCCCTGCAAATAGACACTAAAATGACAGATGAAGATAGATCACAGATGTCTTTTCCCAGATGCAACGTTTGTGGTTATACATTCTAAGGGTAGTTTGGGTGCAAGAAGGATTATATTTTTACTCTGTATATGGTGATTTTCCACAGGTGATTGGGATGTATATGGGTAATTTCGGTTCTTACTGATATCCTTGTAATGTACATTTCTGTTGCCTGGTTGTGAGTTGTTTTGATTGTGAAAACCGTGCCTGTGGAAGAGCCTCTATACTAGTTAAACCAGCAGTGCTAGTGTTATTTGGAATAATTTTGGCAATACCTACACGATATTAAGAATATTCTACCAGCAAAATAAATATCAAGCAGGGAGTCCAGCTAACATCAGTATGCAGTCAGTTATGCTAATGTGTATTTATATTGGTCGGTAACAGAATTAGGGGTGGAAAATTTGGGTTTGAATCACAGTACAGTAGTTGTGTACTTTGTTCTCAGTGAATCTACATGCAACTAACTTGTGTAATCAGAAAGCATACCATTTTGTTGTTGGTAATGGTCTTCTGCTTAAGAAACTGTCTCCAGACCACAGCATCTATAATAACCTGACTATAAGGAAGTCTGATTACAGTTGTAGACTTAGTCATTTCTTAATATGGTCAGTGTCTCCTTGGAAATGCAGTTCTCTTCCTGCTTTCCTTGTATTTGCCAGTTTGTATGTGGTTACTCATACTGTGTGTAGTTTTTCTTACCTGGACTAATGAGATCCGAAGTTTATAGTTCTTTGCCTTATCAGTTTCAGACTGAAGTCTTGCTGCTTCAACATCTGGAAGCTCTCCTTTCTGTAACACATCAAAATAACCATTACATTCCTGAGAACTCTGTGCTTATATGGAGATAAATGATTTTGTTGACTTCATTTTATTTGCAGTATTGCTCCGATATGCCAATTAGTTTGTCTGGCAGGGTACACACATTAAAGTTTTAAACATTTTGATTCTGTAATTCTCACAACTAACCAGAAATAAAATAGCATATGCCAAATGGGGAAAAAAAAAAAAGTGTTGCTTTCTCTTTGTGAATTTGTACATTGTATTAATAGCTAATCTGCTGAAGTGTATGGATTTCAGTCGTTCTTGACTAACAGATGTAATTGCATCAAAATGCCAACCATGTGGATTTCAAAAGAGAACTTACTCTGTACAGAAAGGAATGGTCATTAGTCTGAGCTGTGGTAACTTTGTACAGATTTTTTTTATGGGCACATCTCGTCACTTGGTAGTTGGCATGCTGCTAAGTGCAGCTGCTTCCTTTTATTTCCCTTGCTACATTTTTGGGTGCATCCACCCAGAGCTGTAAACTTCAGAACAAAAAACTAACCCAAATGCATCACCATTAGCACCAGAGGAGAAAATTGAGCAGGATGTATTCCTCCTGCCCTGGTTCCTACTTGTCGATGTTCTGTGACCATCTGTACACTATGGTGATGCAAGTAAGTGATGCTCTAAGATGTTCTCTTAGGAGATGCTCTAATGTTATGTAGCAGCAAACAGTGCCACAGTAACATACCAGTAACTTCAGCCTGCAGCCAGTGTTTGACTGTATTAATAATTGTCTCAGAACATAAGAAGCATAACACAGAAACCTTAGAGATGAGAAGTGTTTTTTACTGAGATGAGAACTGGTTGTTTTTTTTCATAGTGTAAATGAGCACAGAAGACTGAACTGAGAAATCTGAAATCTGTGGGAGGACCAATAGTTGAGTTGTAGCACAAAACTGTCCTTCTTTTCCCAATCTACTCATTGACTTTACTTGCTTGGATACAGCTTAAAATGCATGAGAGGCAGATGAGGAAGTAGTTACTGCTTGTTACTTCATATATATGTAAGTAAATGTTACTGTGTTCATTTACCCTCTGTTGAGATGACAGTGTGAGGAGGTGTTTTGTTTCGTTTTGTTTAAGGAAAAAGGTGTTGTTTCTGAAATCCTACTTAAGCCTGTAGTCAGGTCGATTTTTGCTTTATTGTTGGCTTTCACTGCTCTGGGACTAGATCATTTCACTTGTCAGCAAGCTCAAAGACTTGGACAAAGCTGTACAGTTTTGAAGCAGTTTCCCTTTTGGTTCCTGTGATGGGTATGACCAGAATGTCTCAGACATAGAACAGCTGTCCATTTCAGTTGCCGCTGCAGTTTCCTGCTGACTGTAATAGTCACTGAATGTGCCAATGCCTCACTCCTGTTCAATCAAACCAGCTATGAAAAGGTAACAGTAGAGTAAATGGGGTTTTCTCTTTTATTCAACCAAAGCTTTGTTTCCTTTGGGAGTGTGGAAACACTGATCTGATGCACAAAGCAGGAAGAGATCCAAGTGTTTCACTGACAGAGTCATGTATGCTTCAAACTGCTTTTAACACAACATGCTTCTTTTTTTTTCATTCACTGTAATCTCAGAGAGAACATGTTTAGTTTCTCAGAGCTGTTTGTTTGCTTAAGATGGCTAAGACCCACTGTCTCTATCTCTATGGGATAATTACTCAGAGGAAGAATTTCTCAGAACCGTTAATAGTCTTTCTTATTCTCTCAGGATTTTTTTGGCCATGTCAGTCACAGAGTTGACTTCAGAGTACCCTGACAGTTGCTGAACTGGAGGAAGGATTACATTAGTCTTCTGACTTTCACATCTGCTTTGTGAGCCCGTGCGTGCCTGCATGCAGGAAACAAAAAATGAATCCTTATGGATTCGTGACCAGAACCATGACACTACAGAGTAGGAAATATCATTGTGTAGTGTTCATGGACACTAGCATTGGGAAATCTTTGATCTGTTTATTACTGGCATTCTGCCACCCTAAGAACTTATAATTTAGCTACCATTTGACACACTCTCTAAATTACAAAATTTGCTAGTGCTGCCTTTTCTAATAATGTATCTAAGCCCAGGTGCAAATGAGAAGACATGCTTGAAGTATGCCTCCTTCATTGTTGATGTATTCTCTTAATCATGGAGCAATGACTCAGCACGGTGAGCTGTGCTGTCACACAGCAGATAAGGGCAAAGTTTATATCTGATTCTTGTGTGATCCATTTCTCATCTTCTAGTATCTGTAGGCTTCATGGCCCAAAACTACAAGCAAATGGGGAAATGGACAGTGCTCTTTACGGTATATTGATACCCTATCTGATAGAATAGGAAGCTTTTGCATCTGTTAAAGAATCCTTGGCCAGTTTGGGGATTGGGAACTTCTTGTTCTGGCCAGTTACATTGAGCTGGTACTGAGGATGCATTCCTGCCACATGTGAGAACCAGCTGGATGTGGCTGTTCTCGTTTTCCTCACTGCACTGCTGTTCTCCTGTATGTGAAAAAATAGGCTGTAGATGACTGTACATGAACACTTCTGTGGCTGAGCACCAGTGCACGACATCCACCTTCATATTTGGACTGACAAAAAGATGTGCTGAAATTTTGCATTAACTTTTACACTATCCCTCTCACAGAAAGCAAACATAACCAGCAGAAAACATTGTGAGACGGGCTACTTATAACCATGAGAAAAAGAAAGAATTAAGAATAGTAAGTATAGGTGATATAAAACTCAAAATAACATTAATTCGTGCTACTTGTGAATTCTAGTTATGGGACTCAGTATGATTTTAGCTTTATCAGTCACAATTGTGTGCAGTTTTGAAGCTCTTATACAGTTTTAGCACACTGTAAATTAACCTTGGTAACAGTGAGAACCAGGGTTGTTTTCTTCACTAATGCTGTGGAAAGATAACATTTATCAACTTCGAGGGGAAAAAAATATATATTTTTTTTTTCAGAAAAACTTCTGCAAGGAAGGATGCTTCTCTTAAAAGTTATGTGATATAAAACACGATCTTTAGCGTTGTGTAAGTAAAAATGTAATACATGTGCTGAAGGAATTAATTACTTTTGAGGAACAGTGATTATTGTTTTTACAGCTGGCATCATCAGAAAAAACAAAATTTCCAACTTGTTTTTAAAGCTAACAATAGCCCATACTTTCCTGAGAGCAGTTCTTATAGAGAAATCAGCAGTTGCTTTACATCCTGCAGTGCACTGAATACCTAGAGTTGTTTACAGCTATTTGTATGATAATAGTGCACATTTATTGCGTCTTAAACGGCCTCCCATCTTTAAATCTTTTTTCTTTCCCCCAAGAGATTTCACAGAGGAAACGATTGTGCATAAGAATAGGGTTAGCTGTAGTATTTTATTTTAAATGCTGCTGGAAATGACTCTTTTTCAGAGCATTCTATGCCACAGTATGTTTTAGAGGGATGCTGTAGCTGTACTTAGTCCTTGCTTCTATCATTCGTTATGAAAAAAAAAATTGGAGCTTTTAAATGCAGTGTGTAACATATTAAGATTAACCTATGGCCACAAAAACGATCCAAGGGATGGAATATTTCCCATATGAGGACATGATGAGAGAGCTGGGGCTGTTCAGCCTGGAGAAGGTTCTCGGGAGATCTGACAGTGGCCTTTCAGTATCTAAAGGGGATCAATGAGAAAGAAGGGGACAGACTCTTTAGCAGGATCTGTTGTGATAGGACAAGGGGAAATGATTTCAAGCTAAAAGAGGGGAGATTTATATTGGATATAAAGAAAAAGCTTTTTATAATTAGAGCAATGAAAGACTGGAACCAAGTCACCCTGAGAGTTGTTGGATGCCCTGCTCCTGGAGACATGAAGTAGCTGTAATTTGTAAATCACAGCCATAAGCTTTGTGTTGCCACAAGACTGCTAGATTGGTAGATGTTCCTACTGCTCTCGTTCAGCTGTAGCAGCCAGGAAGAGACCCTGTTTCCCTGGAGTCCTGATCCTCTGTGTGAGCCAGCTGCACAGTTCCTCATGTCCCAGCTGGATATGACAGCAGTACAACTGCCCTTCTGACTCCTTGTTTGCTTTGTAGAGCTGTCTATACTGTTGCTTTAACTTACTGTTGACTCCTATTAATGGAAGATTCCTGTCATTATTCTTTGCCTGGTTCCCCCTTTTTTTAACATACTGAGCTGGTTTTACTGGCAGTTCATGGAGATATTTGCTGCACTTGAAGTACGCAACAAAGCTGCTGTTTAATCTTCTGATGAACTAGACTTCGTCTCTCAGGAACTTGAGGGGCTACAGAGCACATCTGTCAGATGGCACCTTGGTTTCTTGTCAAATAAGGACAGATCCTGGGTGCTGACTAATTTTTTTTCCAGTTCAGTGGCTGACTGCTTAACAGAATCAGTGGGAGTTAAATGAAAAGAAAACGTTATTTTTCTTCATAGAAAAATGTCAAATCCCAGGTGGGGTGGGGAAATGGTTATTGAATGAAAAGTTCCACTTATTTCATTCTCTCAAAGTAAATAAATAAAGAAAGAAATCACCCAACACTATATTTAGAATTTTCCCTCTTTGTTTTGGAGGGAAAAAAAAAGTGATTGAATGTGACTCAAATTTGCAAACAGTTTCAGCTCCCTTGATGCTCCATTTTTTGCCCTATTTTAGTTTTGTTAATGCTCACTGATTTGCGAATTTGATATTCAGATTCTCACCATTTTTTGAGGACAACACTGATGTTAAATATTATTTTCTTGCTATTGAGAGCAAAGAGTAGTGCCAAGTTTCATTAGCGGGGGGAAGCGTTGAAGCAGCCTTGGTTTCTTCTTAGACATAAACCACTTGATTCCCCAACAGACTGAGAACACAAATATTCCCTGCCCAGAGTGATGAATCTCTGACTGATGTGAAGGCTGAGGCTGTGTGTTGTTTGGTGTGAGGATACTCGAGACTTACGCCACCAGCCAGAGTTGCACAATACATGCAAAGCTTCCAAAACAATGGATGCCAACACAGTGCTTTAAGTTTTAAGCTTTAAGTGCTTCTGCTTAAGTTTTGTGGGGGAAAAAAAAAAGCAAAACAATAGGAGAAAAAGCAAGCAGGTCTCATTAGCTTAGGAATTTAATTACTAACTAGTAAGTAAATTAATTTTTATTACTTTTTGTATTGTTTAATTCCCTTGAGCTTCTGGAAATCCCAAACACAGTCTGCATGTGGGCTGAACTCTAGAGGAAAGCTTTCTGAAATAGGACTTGTAGGCCTTTGACGATTAGTTGGTGATAGGATGACTCACAGCAGAGAATAAGCAGTCTTGGCTATGGAGGATCAAGCTTTTCTATGCATACTTAAGATCTCCTTTTTTAAAGCAAATCCAAAATGTGATGTGTTGCTGTTCTTTTAAGTGCTTAAATAAATACCGTATTGAGGTCTATTCAAAGTGAATGCCTTTTTATACTCTAACACGTGTACTCAGTACATTTCCACTAACAATCCATTGGTTAGAAAGCAAGCAAATTCCATAACAAGTCTTAATATTCAGCAGAGAGTTTATCTTATGCCTAAATACAAGACATCCCTGTTTGTTCAGACCTTCTGTCTCCTTTCCAGAGCCTTATTATCAGCAAGTCATTAAATGACAAGGCCGAGCTGGCCTCTCCATCTCCCACAGTTCAATCTCTAGTTTTCAACCTAGTTTCTGGTTTTGGAAGACTTCCTAAAGAGATTGGTGACTTTCAGCCTGGTTGTCTTTCAGAAATTAACACTGGTTATATGTTCATCCGTTTCTGCACCTAATTCTTGTAGTATAAATGGGCCAACAAGATCTTTTAGACGTATGAGTCTATATGCAAGGCAAGAATCACAAAGGCACTTAATTGAGTCAGTAACTAAAATAGCATTTACTAAAGCATACCACACTAGAACCAGCATGTGAGCTGTTTATTGGCACGTGCTACTTCACAGCACTATTCTCCTGAGAAAAACATAATGCTTGTACTACAAGTACTGCACAAGGAGTACTCGAGACATTAACCATTTCAGTGCTGGAAAATAAGGTAAAGCGTGGAAATTCTAAATTGGCGTGGTACTGCCAAGTCAGCTCCGCTCTGACTAGATTACATTAGGAAGCTGTTTTTCAGCTGAGGAGTTTGTTTGAAGCAATTACAGCTCCTTAAATGTCCTGATGTATGCTGGCAAACATGCTTCATAAGACAACTTAATGATTCATGTTTCATTAAGTAGCTAAAGCCACAAGAGGTCAGAAGAGTATACAAGAGCTTGTGGGCATCATCCTACAATAACATGGTCAGGCTTCCTTGGCAGCAGGTAAAGGAGAATGCTACTCTGCACATCAGGTGGATAAAATAGGCAGTTTTAACATCCTTGCCATGTAAGAAATGGGAAGCAAACTGAACTGTTGTATCATACATATATATGTGTATATGTACATGCATCATACATGTATATAACCATATATATATATATATATATATGGTTATTTTGTGATGTGGTTTTGGTGATGTGACAAGTGGATGCAGAAGAATGCCCATTCATTAATTACATTGCAATGTTGTCACACACTTAAATGTAAGCTGTTCTGAAACACTTACCTGAGTGTTTGCCTAATGTTTAACGATCACTGTTCAACAAAACCTGGGCTTTGTTTTCGTTCTGAGATAGATCTACTTGCCCGGAAGTTCTTTCTTCATTTTTCATGAGAACTGGCAATTAAAAATTAATAAGATCTATTTAGAGAAAAACAGCCATTTTTGTGAATCTCTGCGCAGTACCGTTGTGCACTATTTTTAATAGTCGTACCTTAGGCTATTCTTACAAAGATATTTAATTTGCTTTATTAGATGGTGTCTTCAATGAAATAATAGAATGGAGTTATTTATTCCAAAAGAATAAACTCTCAGCTTTCTCTGGTGATGTTTTTCTGCATTGTTTTCCCTCTGAACTCTTTAAATGTGTTTGTGAAGGACACAGGTTTCATCCTGTTCATGTAGATTTTTTTTCCTAAGAGCAGAATTTAATAGCAAGCAAAAGGAATAGATGAGTATATCTTGTATAGCAAATTCTGAATCCCAGTAAGAATTTGCTGTATTAGACTCTTCTGATTAAGGCTTTCAGTTTGTGGTGGTGTTGTTTCCCCCAGTGTTTCCTAAGCAGTCAGTTGTAATCCAAGACTTTTATCCATTTCATCCATCAACTTTCTGCTCAGATTGCCAGCACAGATCTGACTGAACTTATAGCTCTTGGGTTAGTGCCTATCTGTTGAATGGACCTAAATTAGAGATACACTGGATGCATATTAGCATGTATCCACTGTATTAATTACATAATCTGTCACATCTGAAAATCACTGATAAGATACATTTCATCTGTTCCATTTCTGTGCTTACTTCTCCAGGCACCAAGTGACATGATGACAATCCATCCCTCCAAATCTAACCCTGTGATTTTAGACCAGAGTGTAAACTGTTAAGAAGTCATTGCTCCTATTTGTTTCTCTGTAACGTGGAGCTCTTGCGTTGCTTGAGGCCTTAGAATATTCCAAAGTACACAGTTTTAACATTATCTCCTTTTGAACTCCACAAGCTGTTTTGTTTATTGAATCTCTATTAGTGTAACAGAGATAAGCTTAACCAGAAGCTGAGTGCTGGGTTCTGTCCAAAACTTAAAATAATTCTAGTCTTTCTGGTGTGGGTGCAATTCTAACACTTGTAAATATAAATACACAGGATTTGGCTTTTATTATTATTAACTACACTGCTGTGGCCCCCAAAGAACATATATAGGAAATAATATGCCATATGCAGAGTTACCTTTTCTTTCCTCCTGTCTAATGGCAAGATCCATGAAAGCAGTGTGATGAAGAGTAATTTTCAGTAATTAATGGAGCTGTCTGTCCTAGAAGCCAGGTGCACTTCCCATTTTGTTGAGCATCCATGTTGAGATCGTCAATAAAGAAAGAAACATTCCCTAAACACGAATGTTTGCACTGATGGCGTTGTTTCCCTAAGAGCACAGTGGTGATGTTGAGCCAGCTGATATCTTTGCAATTTGTAGAGTTACGCCTGGATCTGTGGGCAATGTTTGTTGGCATTTCTGTTTGTAGGATGTGGCAGTATTAGTTACTTGGCTGAGCAACTGGTAAGCGTGACTGGGAGAAAGAGAAGCTTGGAGATAAACCATTTGGCTGAGAATCTCAGCAGGCAGTATTACATGGCTCATGCTGTGAGAGCTATCAGGATGTCATGGGAGACAGTACCAAGAGCCTCGCTGAAGTCAAGGTAGATGACATCCACTGATCTCCCCTTATCTAGCCAGCTGGTGAAGCCATCATAGAAGGCTATGACGCTGGTCGAGCACGATTTTTCCTTGGGAACAGTCAGTATGATTCACTGATGGCCTTCTTCTCTTCCACTTGGAGATGCCACCTAGAACGAGCTGTTCCAGCAGCTTTCTAGGCCCATAGTTTCCCAGACAATAGTTTCTGATGCGCAGCACATTTTTATTTTCAATATTTGCTTAGTTTTTGCTTAGCCTTGGTCCAGCCGAGCCTATAACTTCTCAAAACAAAAACATTTATGCTTTTTAGCCGGACAAGGTCAGGTCAAACCCGAATTTACTCCTTGCGGTCGGCGGTCACTGCTCACAGAGCGCTGTCCCGCTGTGAGAGGCCGGGCCTCGCGCCGCCGTTTCCCGCCCGAGCATCCCCCGGCCGTGAGGGCAGCGCCGTCACACGACGCGGCACCTCGGCTCCCTCGGCATCGCGGAGCCCCGCCGGCCGGACACCGCCACCGCGCACCGAGAGGGGCGGTCCCGGGGCGGGCTGAGCGGCGGGGCGGAGCCGCGAGGGCGGCTGTCGGTCCGTCCGCAGGTGCGGGGTGAGCCGCAGCCCGCGCCGGCCCCGCCTGGATGTGCGCGGAGGCGGCGCCGGGCAGCGCGCGGGGTCCCGCTATGGCCCTGGCGTTCTGCGGCGACGAGGGCAACTCCACCGCCTACAACGTGGACCACGGCGTGCTCAACAACGGCTGCTTCGTGGACGCGCTCAACGTGGTGCCGCACGTCTTCCTGCTCTTCATCACCTTCCCCATCCTCTTCATCGGTGAGCACTTCTCGACCCCGTCTCGCCCCGTCCTGCCGCTCGCTGCCCCTCTCGCAGCCTTGCCGTGCCCGCCCGGGCCCCGCTCTGCGCTGCGGGATGCCTCGGCCTCGCTGTGCTGCCGAACGCGGTTCGTGCCCGGGGCGCGGGGTCGGGCGGAGCGGCTGCGAAGCGCTGCTGCAAACCTGGCAAGTAATAAGCGTAGTGTGATCGGATAAACCCGCTTTATCGCCGATAACTTATCCTCCTTATCGCCGATAACGACAGGGGAGGGCTGCTGTAACGTGCCGTGTCCGCAGTGGCTATATCATCTGATAACCTAAAACTGGGGCTGCCGGTAGGTGGCCCAGTCGCTTAACGCACGGCTCTGCCGCTGCTTCTGGGCACCTGAAGGCCGGGCTGGATGGGGCACGGGGCAGCCCTGGAAGGGTGGAAGCTGATGTGTCTCTATAGCCCTTTCCAACCCAACCCGTTCTGTGAGTTTATGAGATGCTAAAATGTTTGAAAAATATTCAAGTTGCCAGAAGTATGGGGATTCTAGGCTGCGTCCTGTCTGTTTTATTGACTTCATTCTGGATGAAGATGAAGCAATGAGAACACAGTTCTGAAAGGATTCAAACGTGTGCTTGCTTAACACCACGGTTTCATTCATTTTATTATGCTTTGTTTCTTACACATATGCTTTTCTGTATGCAGGAATTATATGTGTCACTTTTGTTAAAAAATAACCTCTTTTCCTCTTAAGGATGGGGAAGCCAGAGTTCTAAAGTCCATATCCATCACAGCACATGGCTTCATTTTCCTGGCCACAATCTCCGCTGGATTCTAACTTTTATCCTCCTGTTTGTGCTGGTGTGTGAAATCGCAGAGGGCATCGTGTCTGATGGGTGAGTGTATGTCTCTGTTCTGATAGCATTGAGCGTTTCAAAATAATTCGAGGGGGTTGTCCCTCTGTTTAAATTCTCATCTGGACTGTATTCCCTGTATTCTGTTCCTTGTGATTATAAACATGTAATCTATGGTTTTGGTGATTAACCTACCGACCTTGTATCAGAAATTCCACAGACCTTGCCAAGCGTGCACACACAAAATTGACCTTAATCATTTTTAGTTCAGCTTAATGACAGCATCTTTCCAAAGAGCAATCAGAGATAAATCCTAATGATTCAAGCAGATGGTGACATTTTCCTGACACGTTCTATGTCCGAGGATCCAGTCCCACAGTCTTTACTCAGGCAGAACTCCCATGAGCACAGTAGATCACAGCGCTTCCCACCCATCTCAGTTCTGTTCATTGTAACTAAAGGAGCAGATCTGTTGGACATCATCTCACCTGATAGAACTGCTTCTGAAGTACCAGTGGTATTTGTGCAGTACATCTCATCTCTTGCCTTGAGCAGAGCGTCTCACATTGTTTTGATGAAAAAGATTTGCTTTCTCTAAGTTTAAATCTATTAGAGCCTTCATTTGATTTGATCTGTACTGATTGTGGCTTGGTTGTATTCCTTCCCAGTCAAGTTAGGTGTTATAGAGGGGAAAAGGCTGTTATTTGAACATCTGTTCTGTGTTTCCTCTAATCCATCACTTGTTACTCAAAGAGGAAAATCTTTGATCAGTTAGGTGTGAAATTATTCTAAGTAAAACAAGTGATCCAGAAAATTGATTTATCACGAAGAAAGTCCTATGGTGGTGGCCGTGAACATCATCTTCTAAAGAAAGGTCTGATGTTCTTAAACAGCATAAATTTCCATCCTGAGGGTTGTAAGGTTGAAGCTGCTTGTTAAATAGAATGAAACCTCTCGGTTTAGCCATTTATATCACAAATGTCCATCAACCAGTGTGAGACACACCGCAGAATTCTGCTGTAAAAGCTGGTATCATTATCATTAAAATTTCTCTTAAATGTGTAAATAGGATATTTTTCAGAGCTGGGTTTTTTATTTCCTTTTTGAGAGTCTGTTTCAAGCTTATATGTGCGAGGCTCAGAGCAACACCTGCCTTGAGTTTTCTGTTTTATTTTGTTTTTAAACATAATGGGAGGGTATGATTACTTACTACTTAAGTTGACCCAGAATGCTGCTGTTAAATAATTAGTGTCACCTGACAGGAATCAAAGCTCCTAGTTCTCCTGAGGGAGTGCCCATCCACAGCCATGCCTCCCAAGCACTGAGCAGGCTGGCGAGCATGCCAGTCTATAAAAGCAGATTTTGAGATTCACCAGCTTTCTGAGACCAAAATGTACTATATTGCTAAGTCCTTGCAACAGTGATTGGTTGCAAAAGGTTTTGGCAATGGGAGATGGAGAAACTGTACCTCTTGACAATATAGGAAACTTTATTGCTTTTGTGAAAGAAGGAATAGAGGGGAAAATGGCAAGTAGGAGGTAAGAGGTGGGGGGGGAATGATTGTATCTCTCATTATACAAAGTAATAAAGCTGGTTGAGAATTCCCCTATTCCCAAAGGCTGAGTTTTCCAGCATTCTATCCATTGCTACAGGAAGCAAAGTGTCAGGACTTTTGCTTCATAGGACAGCACTTAGAGGTGTGTGATTCTGTGGTAGATTTTGTTTGATGAATGGTAAGTACTGCAGACAGTACACGGTTTAAGTTCTATGCTGACATGCTGGTTTTTTCTCTTAAATTGGAGGAAGAAAAACATTTTCACAAAACGTTTCAATAGGAAATCTTAAACTGTGCTGTCATTCAGTGTTCTCTACATATTTTGATGGACAGCTCCCAAACTAGTTTAGCTTAAATTAACTTTTCTCATTTTGGAACTGAGCTGCTTGTTCTAAATTAAACAGTGTTCCTGCTAACTTCAGTAGGGAATCAGAGTATGCACATTTCACTTTCAGTGTGGGGGAAGAATTTGAAATCTGACTGTGTGATTTAGGAGCGCAAATCCCATTGAAAACTGGGTAACTTTGCATCTCTAAACCATCTTATAAAGTCCTACTTTCAGGCTGCGTACAAAACAGACTTCATAAATTTGAAGGGAGGTATTTAAATAGCTGAGATTGATTCTAATTGATTTTGTTTGTTTGTTTTAAGGGTTTCAGAATCCCGCCATTTACACCTGTACATGCCGGCTGGGATGGCGTTCTTGGCAGCCATCACGTCTGTTGTCTACTACCATAATATTGAAACATCCAATTTTCCAAAGTTATTGATCGGTACGTTTCTCATCTTGAAACACTTGCAAGTGTGACTGTTGGTGCTGTGCACCTGCTCCTCCTGTCCTGTGTCACCGCAGTCTCAGTTTGTATAACGAGACTCAGTTCTGGATAACAGTTTTCCTGACATGGCTCATTTTCAGTGCTTTTGAATTCCAGTTATGTTCTGTGTGCTGTGTTTTCAGGGGTCCATTGGGCCGAAGGTTTCTTTGGGAGAAACTAGATTTGTGGGAAAAGTGGCACATATTAGAAATCAAACTCTGACTATAAAAGCTGTGCTGTCAGCATGTTACATTTAATCATGGTATAAAACTGAATCTGTCTTTGTGTGTGTGATATGTTGGAATACATGAGGAGTCGAGAGAAATGAATGATGCCAGTGACTTTCACCCTGGGTGTATTACTTTCTTTGTCGCTTCTTTTCATTCCTAAAACTTCCTTTCTAAATTGCTTTAAGTCAGGGCATTTTTCCATTGGGAAGGTATAAGAACTGCCTAGTTTTTCCTGCAAGACTGTAAATAAGCTGTAGCTAATTGTAGGAAATCAGTTGCTGCTAACTGTCTCAGCTGGTGATTGGTTCTGGATAGCTGGAGTAGATTGCAGACTGTGGAATAACATGTGTTTAGCCATCCTATTGCCTCATTAGATTCACTTGCAGCTCATTTTCTATATTAATGGATCCTTCTGGGGTTTGTCTTTATGTCATTGTGGCTCTGTGAATCAGAGTTCTGTTGTGATACATGTCAAGTGGTAAAAAGTCAGCAACAATTTGATTTGAGAACGCTTTTAAACACTGACAAACTGCGTATTGCAGTATGCAGGCATCTTCTGCAGGAGTCTGTGTGTCTCACTAAAAAAGTCTCCTTTTTGAAAGGTCTAATTTAGATGGTAAAGATTAAAACAACTGCAAGCAAGTGAAAACTAAACTTGGGTTTCTATCTAAGCGTAACAACCTTTATGGCTTTTTACTTGGGACTGCTTTTCTTCTTTCACTCTTATCTTAAGTGGGATCTTATTTTATCTTTATGACCAGCTGGGGTTATACAGTCACATTTTGGTAAGTTGCCATGGCCTACTTTTAATGCTTTGTCCTAGCTCTACATGTCTCAGGAAAGCATTGCCTACAGTCACCTATAGAAAGCAAGCTTTCATTGTTATTGGGTTTGGTTTT
The DNA here is from genome assembly GCF_054131305.1 of Coturnix japonica. Taxonomy (NCBI): domain Eukaryota; kingdom Metazoa; phylum Chordata; class Aves; order Galliformes; family Phasianidae; genus Coturnix; species Coturnix japonica. Next base: position 18,365,183 of record NC_140667.1, on the reverse strand, counting down.
GTTAGTTTGTTTTCAGATGTAGAGTGCAGTGTTTGATAATTTAGAGTTGCTCCCATGTTCTTGCTGTTAGGTCACTAAGAGCAGCACAAGTATGGATCCAGTAGTTACCCATTTCTGCATAATCCTTTCCCTTCAGAGGTTTATCTCATGATAATTTTGCTTGGTACTTTGAGTACTGGTGCTGGAAGAGCTCTGGACAATGTTTGAATGATAAACAAAGATGTCAGTGAATGTTAGCAACTTCAGTGGAATCAGTAATTATGGGGCTAAAGTTAATTGTGAGAAATTTAGGTTTTGCAAGAATTTCCAAGGAATTTAGGAAATCTAATCAGTGCTAAATCTTAGGCAAAAAAAAAAAGAAGGAAAATCAAACTACATTCTGTTCTAATTAGTTAACCTAATTTGAATCTCAATCCAGAGTCTTCATAAGCTGAGTCTTAGATCTTTGTTCTGTGTATTTTTTGGCTTTCTCTTCATTGCCATATTTTTGTGAGAATGCTGAAAAAACATTTTTAAATCTTCATTATGTTTTCTTAGTTGTACAAATCTTTTCTTACTTAACCCTGAGAATCATTGTCTTTCAGTGTTAACTGCAACTGCTTTGTATTGACAGCTTAGAGTAGGCAATGATACCTCTCTGCAAATGAGCTCAGTATGAGGTAGCTGAATATAGCTACAATTAAATCTGTCAACTCACTGGAGTGCAGTGTGGCCATGAAGCAGCTTTCTCTTAGAGCCTAATATAAATAAGGTAAATGGAAGCCACAAGGAAGAGCTTATATTTATTATAACTACGCTTCAGTGTACAAGAAGCGAAACTGAAAGAGGGTTCTTCCTTACTAAGATGTTGCAGAGGAGATATAATATTCCACACATGCAGAAAAGTGAAGTTCCACCTAATCTGAAGGCATCACTTACCTCAGCTGGAGGATCGATGCCTGTAGTTGCAGTTGGTAGCTATATAAAACAGCAGACTAACTGGAAACAGCATAGAGCAAAGGCTATTCAGCTAAAGAGCCTCATAAAAAACTTCCTGCATTCAGTGGGGAAACTCTCATTTATGCAGAAACCCTTAAGGTTCATTCATTTTGAACAGGATAACATTTTCCAATCCTGTGAATGGGAGGTTTTGTTGTTTGTTTTGAAAACTTTTTCCCTCTATACCATAAAAAAAATAAATCCATATGTTGTTGTTTGTAAGCAAGCAAGGAATGAATATCCTGTCAACCTGGGGAATTAGCACATTCCCTGGGGGTATTTCAGGACAAGGGTTGCAAGTTCTGATACAGATCCTGTCTCTCAGCTCTATGTACAGGCTGCTGGCTATTTTGAAGTAGTTGTTCTTGTTACCTTCTGTCATGACACGGAGCTCTTAGCAGATCCAGAGGAGGACCATGAAGATGTTCAGAGGATGTGAAGACAGGCTGAGAGAGTTGGGGAAGTGAAAGCTCCAGGGAGAACCTTGCTGTACCTTAAAGTCTTCTACAGGAGAGGTGGAAAGAACTCTTTACTGGGGAGTGCAGTGATAAGACAAGGGTATTTTGCTTAAGGTTCAAAGAGAGTAGGTTTAGATTAGATGTTAGGAAGAAATTCTTCTCTGTGAAAGTGGTGAATCACTGGAACAGACTGCCTAGAGGATTGTTGGTGTCCCATCCCTGGAGGTTCAAGGTCAGGTTGGATGGGCCTTTGGGCAGCTTAATCTAGCAGATGTTCCTGCTCGTGGCAGGCGGCTTGGAACTTGGTGATCTTTAAGGTCCCTTCCATCCTAAGCCATTCTGTGAGAAACTCTGAAAAGTTAAATTGATATTTTATGAAGGTCTGAACGATTTTGTTGAGTGTATATCTATGTTATAAATTATATACATGGAGTTTGTGTTGCACAATGAAGATGAAGTGCAACAGCGGTTTGGAAAACAGTTTTAAGTTCCTACATGCACTCCAGAGATTAGCAGGGTTAATGAGGTCAGTATTTCCTTCAAACCAAATTCATAGCAGTCTTGTAGAGCTAACACAATTTGAGAAGCATCATTTATATCCACCTTCTCTTTGAGGCAGCTTCTTCCCTTAAACTCATAGCATGGCTGCATTCTTACAACAGATAGAAATTTCCTTCATCAGATTTTGCTTTGTAAAGCTTCCCAAAGATCACCAGATATAACAGGAAAGGAATCTGGATCAAACATTATCTTAATATTTTTGTGTCTGCAAAATTGAATGAGACTTCTGTTTGACATGAGAAAGTCCACTCTGGTTTTATACATCATTGCATTCTTTTTGAGTGAGTATTTAATAAATACTGCCTTTGTGTATTTTCACAATTATGGAGCTGATTAATGTTTTTTCTTCCCTACAGCTTTGTTGTTCTACTGGACTTTAGCTTTCATAACTAAAACCATCAAATTTGTAAAGTTCTGTGATAATGGGGTTGGATTTTCTCAGCTTCGATTTTGCCTCACAGGACTGCTGGTTGTTCTATATGGAATGCTACTAGCTGTAGAGATAAATGTCATCAGAGTGAGGGTAAGTTGAGTGTTGTAAGTCCCATGCCCTGTTGTTTTTCCCCACATTTCCAGGTGCTTCGTATGAAATGCATTTCTAACTGAGAGAGGAAGGGATGGTGTTGAATGAAGAGGCAGCCACTGCTGGGAGCTCTTTCAGGGACGGGGGCATCCACAGCCCCTCGGCATCCTGTGCCAGCACCTTGCCACTCTCTTCATAAAAAACAAAAACAACAAAACTTCCCTGACGTCCAACCTAAATCTCTCCTCCTTTAGTTTAAAACCATTCCCCCTTGTTCTATCACTAGGTACCCTTGTAGAAAGCTGATTTTCCTTATGTTTATAAACTCCTCTTAAATTTTGGAAGGCTGCAATGAGGTCTTCATGAAGTCTTGTCTTTTCTGAACAAGCTCAATTCCTTTAGCCTATCTTCACAGGAGAGGTGCTCCAGCCTTAGGATACGTGAATTATTTCTCCAGCTATGTCGGGAGAAGATATACTGGTGAAGCGTATCCAGAAATCCGGTGTGATTTAGGTACAGAGATGGTAGAAATGGAGTGAAGTGTGTGACTGAGATCTTCTAAGAAAGGTGTATTTTTAAGAGATGTTTCATTTAAAAAAACAAAAAAACAAAAACAAACAAACAAAAAAAACAGTACTGTCTGAAAAAGAAGTTTTATCTTGACAATAGGAAATAATCCGGAGTTTTCCCTTATTCTCAGGTGTTTTCCCTTGCTCTTTCAGCATTTAAGACAACGAAAGTATTTATTAGTGCCATATGCACTGTAGTACAGTGATTTTCTTGACCTGGGACAGCTCAGGTCACTGTGTGTTTTGAACTAGTTAAAATGAGGCACTATGGAATACAAGATGAACCTCTATGCCACTGTTGTGTTTTTGTTCAAGCGTACAAGTTTGTGCCTCTTAAAGAAAGTGATGGTGAATGTTTAGGGTATTGTATTTCCAGGCTAGATACTTTAATATTCCCATGGTACCAGAGGAGAATGGATTGCTGTATTGTTTAAATTTGAATGCCCAAGTTCCATGAGTGCATTTGAGAATGCAAACCTTTGATTCACTGATTATCTGCTGTGTCCTTATCTTTTATCTGTTCTGTGTGGACTTGTATTTTCTATGTGAGTGTGATTCTTCGGGGGATTTTTTGAATTTCAGAGATATGTTTTCTTCAAAACTCCTAAAGAAGTTAAACCTCCTGAAGATCTCCAGGACCTTGGTGTTCGATTCCTACAGCCGTTTGTGAACCTGTTATCCAAAGGAACATATTGGTGGATGAACACGTTCATTAAGACTGCCCATAAAAAACCAATAGACTTGAAAACCATAGGCAAACTTCCCATTGCCATGAGAGCTCTGACCAATTACATTCTTCTTAATGAGGCATTTGAAGCACAGAAGGTATGCAAAACATAGAATTGTCAGTCAACTTTCTCGCTATTTACATTTTTCATTGCTTTTTATGCTATGACCGTGATATAAAATTGTGCAAACAGCTGTACTGATGAAGTATCCATTAATATAGTTTTCTCTACAGAGAAATGTCCCGTAGTCATACCTTGTACAAATAACAAAATTTCTCTAAACAAGCATGCAAATCAAACACATTACTAGTTAAATGAATGTAAAATCCAAATGGCCTCTATTACAATGCAGAAAGCAATTACCAACTGTACTCTCTAAAACACCATTAGCATTATTCCTCATAAGACCTTGGAACCATTCAATAGGAGAGTCGATATTAATGAAGTCTCACAGAACTATTTTATGATGTTTGAGCTACGGTTTGTCTGTAAGAGAATTCAGGGCCAAAACTACTGTAGCTCAGATTCTACTCAGCTCCCTGTTGGGAACCGAGTGTGTTCAGAAATATCTTTTGCAGCCTACCTAGAAGAGCGTAAGCTTTTCATTCTCTGTGTTCACAGAAAAATAAAACTTGTCAGTTCCTACTCCCCTGGCAAGACACAAACATCAGTTCCTTGATACCTATTAAGGATTGGAAAGAAATTATAGCTTCCTTTTGTGAAATAGAGGAGAATACAAGTTCAGGCTTTATAGAAAAGAGTAGTTGTGATTTCTGTGCATTTCTAGTTCAAGGATTGCAGCTGCTTGTCAGTGGATTAAAGCGGGGCGGAAATCATGTATTGTACATTAATACAATTATATAACCCTGGATTTTCTTTTCATATTCTGGACAGAACAAAAGACCGTCTTCTCCACAGGGGTCCGGGTCCATTTGGCGTGCTCTCTGCTGTGCTTTTGGGAGACCCTTACTTCTCAGTAGCACATTCCGTATTCTGGCTGACTTGCTTGGCTTCGCTGGACCCCTCTGCATCTCTGGGATCGTCCACAATGTTGGAAAAGGAAATAACACCATCCGCCCACAGGTACTGCCTGTACTGGATTTGGCTGGGATGGAGTTAACTTTCCCCACAGTAGCCCACATAGTTCTGTTCTTTGCACTTTAGCTAGAACAGCATTCATACTGCACCAGTGACTTTTCCTGAGCAATGCTGGCACAGCATCAAGTGTGCTGGTTCTCTCGTTTTACTTCCACACAGCTTTTCCTTTTTTTCTCTTCCCCCCCCCCCCCCCCCCGTGTTAAAACACTCCTTGTCTCAACCCGTGAGCCTTTTTTTCAAGGTATTTTCACTTCTGTTCTTTTGAGGAGGGGGAGTGAGAGCAGTGTGGTGGTGATCAGCTGTCTATGTGTGAAACCACCACACTGTAGAAATGCTGTAAGAACAGGTGTCAAAAAGTAGTGCTAAAAGTGTATCTTATTGATTCTTAGTAAAGAGGGTGACTGCAATGTATTTGTGCATGCTGAGTGCTAGTATATATGTAATGGCTACTTTGACATTTATTCCTGGGTGGTGAATATAAGTGTGTTACCTACACGTTTCATCAGGCTTGCATTTGGGAAAATAATCTCATTCATGATGAAACACTCAGAATCTTGCTAATAGTGTAAGTATTTTAAGTACAGTTGTGTCAGAGATTGAACCATATATGTGGTTAAGTATTTCTTGGGAAGGCAAAAAGATGTTTCTAAAAGGCTTGGTGTTTCATTTCCAACACTAAGAGATGTCTAAGAGGATTGAAACATGCCTTTAGCGTCATGATAAAATCCCAAACATTATAGCTGTGAGAAAGAATTTCTGCTATTGGCTCTGGAGGTATTCATTTGGAGAGAGCAATTGGAGCAAAGTTTTTAAAGATGCTACTTAATCAAATGATCCCCAAGCAGAAACTTCTTGATTTATACATTTAAAAAAAAGAAAAAAAACAAGAAGGGTTTCTTCATGAGGTAAGGTTTCTCAGTCCCCATTTTTATGAGGAATAACTCTTTTTTTTCCAGCTCATTTATTGTTTGATAAAAGATTGGTTTCTAAAGTCTATTAACGCTGCTGGAAATATACTCATTCACTCAAGTAGGCTTTGGATTAGGTCCATTGTAAATGTTGAAATACATTAAATGCATGTCAGGAAAAAAAGCCCTCAAGCAGAAATGAATTATCGATACATGTTGCAATCTTTGTCCTAATATTTGTAGAGTTTTATATACCAAATATATCCAATGAAAACTGGTCAAAGCAGAAAATGAACAAAGTGAGGCTACAGAGGATGTGTTGTGGTGAAGTGCTATGGAAGCTTTTGAGGTGTTTCTTGGTAATTTGTTTGGAACACTTAATGCTTCAGCTGAAATTATACCGAAATTATACGAAGTATCTATTTATGGGTTATCCTGTTTAATTTTCCTACTGAAAAAGCCAGCAAGTGCTCCCCTGTTAAAATGCTTGAGTCTGGTAGATAGGCTCCTGACAGAGTGTTATCCAGCTTTGATATTGTCACCATGTCAGGCTAAGTGGTGGCCTGGTGGTTGTAATGTATACCACTGAGGGATCACATAGCAGCAGTGTTCACAGATGGTGGTAGTCCATGAGTAACCATTAACAGTTCATTTTACCTTTGATTAAAAGGCTCCACTGAGGCTTTGTCTTCTGTTTCAGCCTGATTTATAGCATTGTTTTTCTGTTAAGAGGCTAATTACTTTTCTAACTGAAAGTTGCTTTTTCTGAATTAGATGAATTACCTTCTCAAAATGTACTAAGGTTTTCTGTTTGAACTGTTTGTAAATAGACTGGTGTGTTCAAGGAAATCTCTTACATATACATGCACTCGTTCCTAGTCAGCTGAATCTAGTCTGGAAAAACTACACTTGCTCTACAGCTAGGAATATTATATCCTTACTTGTATGGAATTAAAAAGGAGAACCATGCCTTTTAAATTATTTGCTCCTGAGAGCTTCACAGCTGTAGGAAATAAACCTTTTAAAACACCGTGTTATGAAAGTAAAGCTACAGGGAATCATTGCTAGTATCTGATGTGCTGCTGCATTTGATGGATTTAGACAGAATTCCCATATAGTTGGATGGAATCAGACAAGCAAAGTAAGCTGTGAGTGCAATGGGGAGCACCTACTTAGCCATCGCTTAGCGAGACTTTTCTTCACTTGAAATAATGTGGACTGGGGAGGTGTTGTAGTGAACTTGGCTCTTTCAAGCAGTTCTGTCTTTGAAACTGCAGGCAGAGATAAATCTTAAGATACATTCGCTCTGTCCTTCAGGTCCTTTGTGACAAATGAAAACTGCCACAGAGCTGGAGCTCTGAGATCATGTGGGTGTCACAGGCGGTATTAACTGCTTTAGTTTGTACTACAGTTAGACATGGCAGCATCTTAAATTCTGTCACATTCTTCATGTTTATTTATAACTCCAGTATCAATATTTATGGCCACCCTTGGAACGTTCTCTTGACATGACTTTGAGTGTTAGGCCCTTCACACCAAGGAAGAGACTGTCAGAACAATAACATTTATGTTTTGTTGGTGGCGTCTTTTGTTTTGCAGCATTAGGATTGGTAAGAATACTTGACTGATTCTGTTAAGAATACTTGTTGACAAAATATATTGAAATGATACGTTAAACCTACAGAATCATTATTTAAATAGATCTAGAAGGCATAGGACTCAGTGTAAGGAAAGGCCCAGTACTGATGTTTAAGACTCATTTAGTCAAGGGCCTGTAAATATTTGGAACAGTTGCCTTTTGCTCGGCCTTCCACTGGGCTATGCCTACAGGAATTTTATTATCCTGCAGTTATCAGGAGGGTGGGATACTGAATGTCTCCAAAACCATTTTTTGAGGACAAAACATCTAATTAGTTCTGTCAGTTTCTCAAAGTTATTTGCCATACATTGAAAAGATTCGGTAGTTGCTCTTCCCAGAGGCTGGTGAGTGTGCTTAGAAAATTATTGTAGTTTAGTCACATAGGTGCTCAGTGACTGTAAACCATCACGGCCTGTGATGCATGTGAGACTTTGTGAAAGGGCAACTCAGAGGAAATATTGTCACAGTTACAAGTTAAGATAATGCCCAAGGATATCGCACGTTTACATAACAAATGGAAATGATTCTGGGTTTATCCCAAATATGTTGTTTTTTTTTCCCCTCACCCAAACTGCTGACTTATGCAGTCATATTCTACTTTGAGAATACATGCAGTGCGCAGGAAACAACAGGTAGCTCTTGAACTTGGACAGTTAAACACTGGGTACAGTTTGTCTACCTTACATGTGCCTAATGCTTAGGAGCATGGATATTAATAAGTGTGAAAATAAATTAGAAGCATGTAATTTATAAACTGGGCTTGGCCATTTTATCAGTTTCTCTTTTCTTTCCCACCATTAAGGCTTTACAGATGATACAGGAGGAGACTTAGTTACACTTACAATTTTCCAGGTGTGGTACATTTTCTAAAACTTCCAGCTAAATGTTTAGCCCAAGGTTGTCTTATTTTTTAGAATTACAGTAAGAAAAACTTACGTTCACAGTTACATCTTGGAGGAGTCAAAGGCAAGTTAACCTGACTTGAAAGGTTGAACTTGTAAGACTATATAAGACTATAACCAGGAAAGGTTACACTTACTGCACCACAGACCTTTTGTAAGTATATAATGCTGCTATTGCCTGTTTGGATTACTGTCAAATTGATAGTCATTTATGGCTTAAAATCTATTTAAGTCACTAATAACTACATCTATAATTAAATGTCTCTATCTGAATGTAATTATTGGCATGTACCGCAATTGTTCGAAATGTTTTACATCTGATACAAATTGAAGGAAAAAGCACATGCAGCAATGGCCTGTGTTTTATTTCGATTGGAAGATTCTGTGTGTTAGAGTTCTTATGTGTGTGTTCTGAGTGCTTATGCCTTATTTTCAGTTCAGTGTTCCTACAGATTGCAGAAGTGTTTATGTACATTCAAAACTGGTTGAAGTCAAAGCACCTGGCTGAGCTGGCAATAAATTATTGAATTCATTCAGTTTTCAAAGTATGGAATTTGATACCTTCGAATAAGGCTGATGGAAGTTTTCCATGCTGTTGTAATGTATTGCACTGTATATTTGCTTAAAAGGATGTAGCCATGAAGCAGCCTCCTCGTGTGAATAAGGAGCATGTGAGTCAACAAAGACTTACAGAAATGGTATCATAATTACTAGCTTTGTGTCCAGCCTTGGTTTGACTCTTAGTAGCTTGTAACAAATAAAACATAACCAGGTAAAGAGGGTGAGCAGAGAAAATGTGTACACATCTGTGCTGCATCGTGATGAATGTTCTTTGACTGGTGTTTACTTTGGCAAGTGTTTGAAGAGTCAACCAGAGTTCATTTTTAAATGATCAGATGTTTATGGAGAATGACTCCTTGGTGTCTGTAGATAAACTGGACACTTCAAGAGATGCTTAAGCTGTTGTGTGTGCGGATCAGGGTAGTTTCCTCTCATGAGAAGGAATATTCTGTAAGGTGGAAGGCACTGTGTCAGAAAGCTTGTGCCGGATGTGTTCTTATGCATCTCACAGAGTAATACAAAGGATCTTTTCAAAAGCTCTTTTGTTCATTAACTGGTTTACTTATTGCAAAGGCAAATGTAGATTTCTCTGCTTGTAAGACTATGAATTACCATACTGGTGGCAAGGGGATAGATAGCTACAGTAATGGCAGGAACCATTGTGGCTGTTAAAAGATGGAATAGAAAGAGATGGAAAAAGGATACCTAAAGCTCTGCTTCCTTTGCCAGATGAAGTGGCCTGTTGGGTTGCCATAGCTGTAAGGCCTCACCCTTCCTTTTGCATTTCTTGTTGACCCTGCTCTCTTTCCCCCCTTTGGTTTAACTCTGGTCCCCATCAGCCTGTTTTGTGGTCTGACTTGACTCATCAAATTAGAAGGAAGCCAGCAGATTGTTTTTCCTGTGCTGCTTGTCTTGTTAGTGATTTGAATTTGCTCAGTGAGAGATCCAATAAGATCCCAGAGTAGCACATAAAAAGCTACAGAAGAATGCAGCTTGGAACAGCCTTGGTGCAATTAAAGGTAGAGAGATGTGTGCTCCTCTTTCAGTTGGCTTGACTTCATCTTGCAAAACCACAACTTTAAAACTGGGCTTAGCCTTTGTATAAATTTCTCATGTGGGATTTTTATAAAGAGTTAACTGCAAGACGCAAATGAGATGTAATAAAAAGTACAGTCAATGAGTGTTTATGAAGTGTTACTGCAGTCCTAAGAGCTTTAACAGCACATAAACTATCTACTCTGGAAATGTGCTCAGTGAGGAGTACAGCAGAGGGAGGAAGAGTCATTCTAGTTTCAGGGGGTTCTTAAAATGAGGCAGACTCTGAACTAACTGTGGCACTGAGCGTGTCCAGTAAATGCTCTGCTTTCCCAGTGAGTTGTACACATGCTTCAAAATCTACTCCAGTGATCTCACAAACATCCTAGGAGATAGTGACCACAAGTAAAAGAAATAAATAAGTGCTGGACAAACCTGTTAAATACCACAAACTGAGATGATGTGTGTATTTCCAGGAGTTGGAAGGGTGTGTTCTGCAGCAAGTGGAGAAGGTCACTTTGGCATTTGGTAACCTTAGATGTCAAAATAAGGAGACAGGTTTTTCTGAAGGGTGTGAACTAGTCCTTTCTGACAGTGGGCACTGCATTTCTTCAGTAAATGATGATACTGAGTTACTCAAAACATCCTAGAATTTTGGAAGGATATCAGAAATCCTATGAATGTCACTTTGCATTTAAATAGAATTTATTGAGTTGGCAGATTCTATGACTGTCTCCTTGAACTACTAAACAGTGAGGTTTCATGGCATGTTTGTAAGCACTTTCAAAGTAATAAACTATGGTTATCTGCTTGTTAATTATGCAAAACTGATAAGTAAATTACAGTTGCGTCTGATTTCTAATTTTTTAACTTTTTTCTTTTCTTTTTTTAGACAAAAATTCTTGGTGTTTACTTCATTTCATCTCAAGAGTTCCTGTCCAATGCATACGTTTTGGCTGTACTCTTGTTTTTTGCCCTACTGTTGCAAAGGACATTTCTCCAAGCATCCTACTATGTTGCTATTGAAACAGGAATCAACTTGAGAGGTGCAATACAGGTAGCCAATACATCGTTTAGCTTGTTTTTTGTGCAACCATATATATATTTGTAAATATATACTGTATCTGTAGTAGTTCAGGTCAGTTAAGGCAAGTGGAAGAATTCTCTCCTGAAATAAATTCAATGTCACCATTGCTGTTAAAGATTGCTTAAATTTCAACTGAGATTCTGTTTATATTCTATATGATATTTTTAATACCCATTTATTGTATTTGGTAGTAGAGATGAAAATATACTTTGGACATATAGACTGTATTTACAGTGCACAGAGTAGCATGGGTCGTGCCATCAGACGACTGGGTGCTGTGAAGTCTGTAATTACTGAACTTCAGGTCAGTAAAATGCAAGCCTTAATGACTGAGTAACTGTGAACAGCAAATCAAAGTTGTATATAGCATACAAAAATCTGTGCCTGGAAGATGAGTAAGTGAGAGAATTAGGAGTTATATTACAGTGTGATACTTCCAATTGCACTGGCTGATATCTGTCCTTTGACATCTTGAAAGGCAACCCTATCAGTTACAGTGTTTATCCACTGAACTTCATAGACCCGCAGAGAGTCTTGATATAGGTGGATGCTTTCAGTAGCAACATAATTATTTAATCCTCTTTTGATCGTGCACTTGGAAGCAGTTGTCAGCTGCCAGACTTCTGGATTACACCTACTGGCTTTATCTTACTAGGGTGTGGTGGAAAATACCCAAAGAAATAAAAACTGAACTTAAAGCACACAAGGCACAAAATGTATCAAGCAGAGGCACTCTAACTGACTGAAAAATATGTGGACTGCAGCAACTAGAAAATGGTAAAAGGGGAATTGCAAGAAAATAATACATTCCCATCTGTGTAGTTTAAGAAAATCTTCATTCTGTACACTCAGGTATTACACAGAAGCTCAAATAATGCCAACAGTCGTATTGGTCAGACTGGAAAATCATTTGAAGCAGCATAATTAACGTTAATGGCACTCTCCCAGCCAGTATTTAATGATAAATTCTTTTTTCTAAAACTTTTCAGTTTCTTTACATCTTTGGTCTCTTTATTCCCCTCTATGAATCTACAGCTGTTCCACAAGCCCAGTATGACTTTATGCTTCATGATGGCACTCAATCAGACAACATTTTCTGAGTCAAGGTGCCATCTATTAGTAACATTGTGCAGCCTTTTAGTTAACAAGCTGGTGAAAGTGCCGTTTTACTGTTGTGTACTAAGTTGATGTTGTTTATACATGGTGCCTGGTTCTATACTAAGGTAACTCATTCTGTGTAGAATCAGACCTATTACATTATTTGCCTGTGAATTAATGTTTGCTGTGGGACTAGGCTTTCTAGCCAAAATATAAGAATATTCTCAGATCTAAACCAGGAATATAGTTTCATTCTCTTAATGATCCCCAGGGGTGCAAAAAGGGAGTATTTAGACAACATTTATGTACCTAATTGTTCACTGTGCTTCCTGTGGGCAAGCAATAGGATGCTTAAAATTTTTAACCATAACACAAAAAGCAAAACTTAACCTATTTTCATTCAAGTTCCTGAGGATTTTGGTTCCCTTGACATGCTGGATGGTACCCTTGTTATAATTTGAATTAGAAATCTTATTTTATTTCTGTCTGCTAACAATATTTCATCTATCTTCCAGACAAAAATATACAATAAGATTATGCAGCTTTCAACTTCCAATATGTCTATGGGGGAGATGACTGCAGGCCAGATCTGTAACTTGGTTGCCATAGACACAAACCAGTTGATGTGGTTCTTTTTCCTCTGCCCTAACCTTTGGGCTATGCCAGTACAGGTAAGCATGTCTTTTAGTTATTAATATACATCAATTTGTAATGAACATTTGCTTTTGAAATTGAAACTTGAAAAAAGTCTTCAAGCTATTAATGTCTACAGACATATCTGTGAGAGGACTGTAGATATTGAAGATGTTATTAGGATTCTCATCTTGTCTGCTGCCAAGTATGTTGTGCATTTGTAACAAGAATTTATAATGTGCAGTAGCTTAGATTATTCCTACTCTGTTGTTTATTATGTCAAGAGAGTTAACTGGAATATATTGCAATCATTTACCTTCTGAATCCCAGCAGAAGAGGCAAGAACAAGAAGCAGCAATTGAAAAGAGGCCTGACGATGCTTATTACTTCAAAGTAACCCTCACTATTTGACTCAGATTTGACTCAAACCCTGGGAGCAAAAGGAGCCCCCCGTAAAGGCTTTTTCCCTTTCCATTTTGCAAACAGTTTTGTTTGATTCTGCTGGGATTATTTTAAAAAATCCTGTGCTCTCTGGCAGAGACAGCTTATAGTACTAATGAAATGGTAGCTTATCTCGTTTAAAAACTGGCCACAAAGCAATGTCTGCTTGAAACTTCTTGCTATCTTCAGTAATTCTGTCACTGGACCACAGATGTCTTTGGTTTTTAAAAGTAATCAGAGGTATCAGCGAGTTTCTAGTTCATGGTGTATGTATTACTTGCTCACTTGTCACATGAAGATTTTTAAATTATCATTTAACTGTCATTACTCTTACTAGATCTGTACAACATACATAATAGAACCTTATTCCTGTGATGTAGCATATTTGCTGTGACTCATTTTAAGATTTGCATTTAGTTCATCTGCAGATAGGCATCCAAATATTGCGAAGAACTTATTTTTTCTCTGTGCACCTTGAATTCATACAAGTGTTGATACGGAAGTGGGTGATGTATGTACAGTGTTTCTTCATGGAAGCACCCATTTGATATGCATATATATGGGAAATGATCGGCTTATGACTGCTCAACTCTGGAATGATGGAAATTTGTGTTTCCATGTGGGTTATATGAGTGTGCAAATACAGTAGGAGTCATAGATAATGCTTTATGGAAATTTCCAAATTATTATTTTTAATTAAAGATAATGATGTATTCAATTAGATTTCTATTACTGTGTCTTGTGATCTGACTAATATTAGCTATTAGCATAGTTTATATAATAGAGCGTCAATGCTTTAGATCATTCAGGAGTCAGACATTACAATAGTGGTAATTAACGTGAGCAGCTTGTTCATCTCTTTCCAGAGAACAAGACTCCAGCTTGCTCTCTAAATCCTTATTTAGCCAAGGACAACTTTTTTTTTCCTTAACCTTTTTTTCAACATTCATTGCCTGTCCTGTACTATGCATCCTTCAAACAACTCATGTGAAGTTTGATTATTTGAACTGGGGGTTCTGACTAAATATGACTATGACGTTATTTTTTGGGGTACTCCTTAGCAATAATGTCATGAACATTGAAGGCAGTTAACATTTAATATAGATCAGTTGCATTTTAATGGTATTGCATTTTAGTTTCTGTGGTAAGCAAAGAATTATTCCTTCTTTGTAGAATTCTCATCTGTTGTGGATTAGTGGGTTCCAGTCATATTGGAAGAGGTAGATTCTTCCCTGGGTGTAAAAAGGCTTAAATGTCTAAGAAGGATGCTGTGTCATCTGGTCAATTGCCAGTATTTAGTAGTAAATGGGAAGGGAATAGCTTGATGTATTACTTAAAAGCATTTAAAAATAACTTTGATTTTTGTGGAGCATACCCCAGATGAAGTCAACCCAAGTCTTTCACTCACTTTCTTTTCTCCCAATAGATAATTGTAGGAGTTCTTCTCCTCTACTACCTTCTAGGAATCAGTGCCTTAATTGGAGCAGCAGTAATCATAGTACTTGCACCTGTTCAGTACTTTGTAGCAACAAAACTCTCGCAGGCTCAGCGAAGCACGTTGGTAAGTGTCTTCACACTTGCATATGTTACTGATATCACCTCTGGTCTTTATGTGTTGGCCTGTGTTTAGACCTACAAAGCTGATGGTGTGAAATTAACCAAAAACTGATTCTCAAACAGCATGCAATGTTCAAGAAAATGAAATGCAAGAATGTGAGAAAATGACAAGCAGTAAAGATGCAATTTGTCTTGAGGTTTGTATTTTTTCAGCCAGTACGTCTTTCCTTAACAGGAAAAAAAATAAGATCTTTCTGTCTTGTAAATATGAGTGATCGGTGACCATTGACTGAAATGACCCTCTGCAGTCAGATGATGCCCTAATAAATGAGTCCTGCAGGACAATCTGTCTAAGGAATTAGGAAAGCTGTATGCAGCCTCAGGCCCTAGTTACATTGTGGTTGTGGAAATCTATGGATGTAACTTATTTAACTAACGGTCCTATCTGCCACAGCACGTTCCTTATCTGGGGAGCTTTGAGATTTTAGTCATGAGTTGTCTTGGTTCCTCACTTGCCTGAATTGCTTGTATCACTGCTAAGGAAGTTGCCTTTTCCACCTGTTAATATATTCCCCATGTTTGACAACTGTTGCGATGCTGAGACAGCCTTATGAACCTGTAATGAAGCTGGACAGCAGGATGTGGTTGTTGAAATCTCTTCTGAAACGAATCATGTGTAATGAGAAGCTTATGCACCTTCCTGTGAGGAAAGTAATGCCTTTGCATCACCAATATACACCTTTCTAGTAGTGTAGACAGCATTCATCCCTGTATCATCCAGGCAGAGTCCATATCACCTAGAAGTTCCAGCAGATGGGAGAAGAGTATGTTGTGATTGGATTGTCTGTACTGTTCAGTGAAGTGCAGCAAGAAGATTATTGAGACTGCCAGAAAACTGGAAGCAGAGTAATTACAGTGCACTGTAGTGTCAAAGCCAAGTGGCCTTGCTCAGAGTCAGGGCTCCCTACAGAATCACAGCTTCTTGCTAATGCAGCTTGGCTGCTTTGAAGCCTGGCACCATTGTTTCCTCTTCACATTGGTTTGGCAGAGCAGCGTGCCCAGTTTTAGCTTGTCTGCTTGTTCTGATCTCCTCTGTACATGCTCAGTGTCTACTGAAAATCTAGCCAATGTACTTGGCAGATGAAGTCATGAGAGGGTGCCTTGCAAGTGATCAGAAAGCTTTCAGAAGAGAGAAATTTTCAGAACAAGGTATGTGAACTAGCAGTACAAGCCAATTGGCTTTTCATTCAAGGTCTCGCCTTTGCAAGGTGAGCTTCACTGTAGGAATCTCACCTTTGCAAAGAACAACAGAACATCCAAATAAATAGCGTATCTGTAGAAATAGCAAATAGAAGGGAATGCTTGACTGACTGCAAGAGGCTGTATACAATTTTTGTGGTCCTTATGTTTAAGGGCCAGGTGCTTTAATTTAACTCTTGAAGTAAATGTGTATGCCCATGTTGCAGGAGTACTCCAATGAGAGACTGAAGAAGACAAATGAGATGCTTCGAGGCATTAAGCTCCTTAAACTCTATGCTTGGGAACACATATTTCACAGCAGTGTGGAGGAAACCAGACAAAAAGAAATGACTAGCCTCAAGTCTTTTGCCCTTTATACGTCCATATCTAGTAAGTTTTTTTCATTCTTAATCCACTGTTCAGCTAAAGGACTGTTGCATTATTAGCTGTTAATGAGTTTACCGTTTCTCTGCTGAGATTGTTTAGTTTGCTTTAGGCTCTGATCCCATACTCCTCACTTTCTATTTAGTCAGATAATCCATTTCTTTAAGTAAAATTTTGCTTGTACAGGAAATAAGCCTAAAAGAGAAAGTCAAATCAAAGCTTCATAGCATTTGCTTTTCTGAAGTAAAGCTTTTAAGGGAGAAGCATTTCACAGGCTAGCTCAAGCCAGTCATATTCTTTCCTATAATATAGCATTCAGGTAGATGGCTTTGTTGATGTTTATCTTTTTTATTTTTTTTTCCTCCTGCACAATCCAGTGTATCATGTGATAGAAAATGCCTTTACATTGAAGCTCTAACAGGCAGTCAAGTCATACTGAAGAACACTATTCGTATAATCTGTGAGATATTAGTGAATTGGAAACTTCAGCAGGAAGTATTCAAAGGCTACAAGCTACCTGTACTAATTCCTTCTAGACTAATAAAGGAGAAACAATTACTTGGGAAAATAACTTCCAGTCTAGGTAGTATCTGAAGGTACTTAAAATAATTCTGTGTATGGATAATTGTGTATTTTCCTTATTTCCAACGTGAAAAATATAATTATAAAGCAGCTAGTAATATCTTAACATTTACTATGTCTGAATGGAAATCATCTAAACAGTTCTGCATGTTTTTCTTCACAGTCTTTATGAATGCAGCAATACCAATCGCAGCTGTACTTATAGTAAGTATAGACTTCTCTAAGTAATGTTAATTGCAACCACATTTTTAAGTATCAGTGATGTAGAGATGAGGAAGGAGGAGAAGATGCAATCCTGACATGTATTTGCCTTTCCACCGGGAAAGCATGGAAGGTATTCACTTTACATCTGTATCCAGAGGCAACAAGAAGTATACAGCACTCCTCCCAGCTGTTAAGAGGATATAAATACTGGTATAATGGTATAATGATATAATAGTTCTTAAATAAGAGACAGTAAACAGAATGCTTGTGGAATTTGAAGTCTTTGTGCTTTTTCTTTCTTTATAACTAAATACTGATGATAATGTCTGTATCTTTATAGACATTTGTGGTCCATGCTCATCTGACAAGAAAGGCTGACTTCTCTCCATCTGTGGCATTTGCATCCATCTCCCTGTTTCACAT
Organism: Coturnix japonica; assembly: GCF_054131305.1. Lineage (NCBI taxonomy): Eukaryota > Metazoa > Chordata > Aves > Galliformes > Phasianidae > Coturnix > Coturnix japonica. The sequence continues at coordinate 18,347,575 of NC_140667.1, read as the reverse complement.
TCTTGTGTCTCCATTGTTCCTGCTCTCCAGTGTGGTTAGATCCACTGTCAAAGCATTAGTAAGGTGAGAACTGTAAAACGAATACCTTTGCTCCTGCTCCTTGGCCTACAGCTCATTTTGCAATTGTAATTTTAGAAATAATGCTGTGATTATTTATCAGCTATCACTTTAAGTTGCTTCCTTACCTTGTGCCTTGCGTAATGCCCTCAGCTGTAGCATGCAGGCCAAGTTCTTCACTGGTACAATTGGCACAAGCAATGTTTTGTGGTCTGCCATTACTTATTTATTGTATAGGATGGGCTGAGCTGTGTTGGTACCACATGTGACATATATGTGGTCACAAGAAAGGAGGTGAAAACTTACTGAGGCTGTGGTTCTGTCAGTCACCCAATTGATTCCTCCTACATGAAGCATGTGGAAGATCATCGCAGGAGAGCGCATGTTTCAGTGTGTGTCACTTGGGCTTTGCTCTCCCACCACCTCTCCATCTTGGTGGCCTATTACTAGAGAGCTGGGCTTAAAACAAGCAAACAAAACCAAACCACAACGCTGTGGACGTAAAAATGGCAATATTAAGCGTGGGAATTAGCAAATGACAGAAAGTCTACTCTAGACTAGATGAATTTGAACCTTGTTATGAACACGTTAGCTTTAGCGTTCAACACCTGAAATAATAACCAGTACTTGAGTCTTTTTCTCAGCAAAACTGGTATTCACTAGGAGTTTTTCTTTGATTATCTTTGTGTTTGAAACAACAACAGAAAACCCAGCTCCTAATACTTATCATATTCAGTGTAACTCTACCCAACTTAAAGACAAGAAAGATACTTCAGGCTTACTTTATTTTAGTGCTTTGTGATCTCAAATACAGCTGTCTAAAGTCTTGCCTGAGGTACTGGATACCAGCCCTAGCTCAGTGTCTTTGTGCCACTAGAAAGACGGAGACTACAGCAGGAAGGTGAGGCTGCCCTCACTGTATAAAAATTCCCTGACTGTGCAAAGTTACAACTGCCTCCACTCCCTTGACAAGTGTGAAATCTGAGCGTCAGTGGCTGGCATGAAATGCTTTGCAGGCACAGTGGTAGCCCCTGGAGCTGTGGCAACTTGTCATGCTAAGAGCACAGCCAACTTATTATCTGGGGACTCATTCTGGTAATAGTCATTTATTTTGATTTGTGGAAGGATTTCTTTTCTTGTCATTGAGTTCTGTGCCTGGTAATGCCACAAATCAGTGCTAAAATGATTAGTGTCAGCAAGTATTTACTGCTAGCCAAGAGTTGTTCATGAGTGATGCTTCAGTTATCTTTTCATTGGCGGGCTGTTGCCCGGCCATTTACAGCGCAGGCAGGAGTCCCCAGTTAAAACTGTGCAACAAAGTAGACCGGAGCCCTGACTTCTGGGCTGCCTTTATTATTAGTGGTTCCCTTAGTGCTACAGAGTGCATTGCTCACTAGCGCTACAGAGGCTGCTCTGGATGTGTCTTCTGCATTCCCCAACAGTCAGTGCAGTTCCTTGGAAGCAAATGCCAGATATTTTCAGCCCGTACAAGCACGTGCTTGATTAAATATCTTAGTAAAACAGATGCTGGAAAGTGGTGTTTGTACTTACTGAGCATAACTAATGTTTACTTGCTCTAACTGTGCCTTGCTGTTGCACCTTGCTGCTAGTAAGTAGCTGATCAATAAGTTCGGATAAGGGTAATTAACTTCATGAAGCTATTACTTAGTTCCCATTAGGCTCAGATATTCTAATTGAGTTTAGCAAGTGTACAAGGCAGCTTGTCCTGCAGTGGCAGAAACTAGCTGAGTGATGCAGAAAATGATCCAGAAGTGGAACAAGCCTGTAAAATGATATTAAGAATATATTACTGGCTTTGCATCTTGGGCACTTCACAGTCCCTGCTTTGTAAATGTTGAGTAGAATCTCTAATGCCCGGTGCTCAAGAATCTCCACAAATGAAGCTGCAAATACGTAACTGATGAAAAGATAGCAGCCTAATTGCAAAACATCATTGTGGATTGTCGTTGACACTCAGAATGACTGTGACTCACTGCAGTGGTAGAAGAGGTGTTCCACATAAGGATACTGCAAAATTCCCAAGTTGGGGGGCCAGGGTGTTTGCTCCTGAGAGAGAGAGAGGATTTAAAGCCTTTAAATTTTAAGCATCCAATTGATTCATTTCTTACATGTGAAGTCTTCAGGGACCAAGGGAAGGGTGTAGAGTTTTCTATCAGAAAAGGTCAAGTAGCAGGAGTGGCATTATGTATCTTACTGAGCTTAATATGAAACTGCTTCTTCAGTCAGCTGTGCAAATAACTCTGCTTTAATCAATATCTCTATCATGGGGCTTAAAAATAAGATTCCTGGTGGAGATATTAGAATCCTGGTGAAATTGCTGTGTCAGTTGGAGCTCTGCAGAGAGCATAATTTCTTTATTTTTATTCTTTAAGAGCGTAGAGACACCCTGAAGCATGAGTTGATGCCTCTAACAAAAGGTTTGCTCACAGCTGTCTGTCACTGTATTTCCTCAATTATTGTCATAGAAGCAGCAATACCAGATTTAAGATAAATATTAGGCAAGTTGCTTGCTGAGAAAAATCTTGGTGTTTAGAATACAGCAAACTTGATATAAAACCAGTGAGCAGAGAATGCCGTCAAAACTATCCAATATCTTAATGGTCTTGTTTGGGTGCATGATGCAAGGATATATCTTCTGTCTTCTCTTACTCACTTCTTTGTCATGGAGAAGATAAGCTGGGCTCTTTTGTATCTGCTCTTTTCAGTTTCAGAGCAATTACTCAAATGTTAATGTATGTCTGTAAAGAATTCATCTGCTGCTGAGTCCATGCAGGTGGTGGCTAGACCATCATTTTGGTTCATTTAAGGACATTTAAAATATTCTGCTTAACATCTGGTTCACTGAATAAAAGAGGCAAGGCCATTCCTAGCCCTGTGTGAACATCTAGAGACAGGCTTCTCACCTCTTCTTTGAGGTAACAGACCTTTACATTTAGAAACTGCAGTAATCCAAGTGAGCAGGTTGATAGGAAACCTACAGAACAACTTCTTCACTGGGCACTTCCCAGCTGGGCACCATCTCTGCTTGGAGGACACGTTGCTGACTGTTCAGAGAGTCTGACTTAGGTGATCTCCTAAAGCCTTTGTCCAATCACTGTTCTGGCACCATCAGAGTATCTTACGAGGCTCTCAGAAGAAAATGAATCTCCTTATGAAGAAAGAATCCCCAGTGGAGGAATGCAAAGAAAATATATGTGTTTGCATGCCAACAGGTTGGCACATCTTGTTGTACTTTAGTACAATTAACCTAAGGCAAAATATTGAGATCAGTTGTTTCAGTTGCCCCCTGTAGATATATTTTAAGAACTTAAAGCCTTTTTGTGCCTTATGATTTTGGATACTGATTGTTAACTTATTTCCAGCCCCTTTACCATTAAGTTCAACCTGTGCAAGTCAAAACATATAATTTCCTTGTTCCATAAGTAGACATAAATTTTACAGTCAGACAAGGAGATCAAAAATGATATTCTGATCTGTTAAATGTCATAATAAGGGCGCTTTCTCTCTTAGCTAATTAAAAAACTGCTTGGAGAAAGTTTCTGCATTACTCTATATCTCGCCTACTGAACACTCTTCTCTGAAATCATACTCCTCCTTCATGTTACCCCATGCTGTGCGGATTTCATGATTCCTAGTGTTTGTTTGGAGGAACTGTTTGTGCAGCACTTCAGTAATACAAATGACAAGTTCTATATCAGCACGTGGCTTCAACAGCAGCTACTGCTAGAAATGGTCTCCATCACAAGTGCCTGGAAAAAATCTTCTGTAACCTCTCTGGTGGCAGTGGAAATTGAAAGGCCTGAGAAACCTCTACAGAAACCACTAGGAAAAGTAGAAACAAAAGTTCTGTTTTCTGGTTCAAGCTGTAATTCTGTTTTTCCTTTCAGTGTGCAGAAACTGAGTGAATTCCTGTCAAGTGATGAGATTGAGGAACATGACAAATGTCCAGAGCTAAGAAGTGCAGATGCTCAGAGCAAATATCAGGCAGTGGTGAGTAATAATGTTTAATTGCAGGTGAAATTACTAGGGTGACTTCTACCCAGAGTAAATTTTTTGCTTTTCTATCTCCTACTGGTTTTTACTGCAGTTATAAAAGCTTGAGAATTCAGCACCCTCTAACAGGTGGCAACGTGCTTGATTTTGCTTAGGATGCTTTGCTGGTACTGCCACCAATTCCTGTTATTTCTGCCTTTCTTTTTTTTTCACAGCCACTCAAGGTGGTTAACCGCAAGAGGCCTGCCAGGGAGGACTGGAACAATTACACCACTCATACAAGCAGACCGATTAACATCACAGAACCGGATGATTTTTGTGTAAAGGTGATATGAAGGTCACTGTAATAACACTGTTATTATAGCACATGAATAGTAGTTTCTGTATTCCAGTAAGAGTTTCAAGTTCAAGATCCAGTCTTTGATCTGAAGCTGTCAGATGCTTGCACTCGTACCACAGATTAATCTCCACCTTTCTTTTTTATACCTTTCTGTTTTAACCACTGCCTACTGACCTTTATGTGTGATTGTGTGTATCCTTCTGAATTTCACTCAGCAACTTTCTGTTTGTGATATTTAACGTCCTCTTTTCATTACAAGACTTTCTCTCTTCTTTGAAGGTAAATTAAAATTGCTCATACCAGTTGGAAGACTGAAGCTCTTGATCAGCTATAGAAGTGACCAGAATTAATAGAAATTCTGATGGTTGTTACAGTGTTGATACTGTTTGTTTAAGAAGTTGGTTATTGCATTTGCATTTCTGTCACAAGAGAATGAGTAATTTTGGTTTAGTGGGACTAAGTATAATAATTGTTCAGCGCTTTGGTTTTCTGGAGGCTGTTGTCTTGACATCCTGCTTTAGTGCAGGAATATTGGGGGTGGGGAGGGAGGGGATAAGTAGATCAGATCAGCCTGGACTGATGAGAAAGGAGTGGGGCAGAGCGGTGAGTTCTGTGAGGAACTATTTTAAGATCTTGTATGGAAGGTGAGGACCATCCATAGTCTTTGGCTCCATCTGCTGTCATCGTTGTCACAGGCTGCACTGGGGTTGCACTGAGGTCAGGGAACTTCTGCAGCAAGTGCTTTCTGCAGCTCATTGCTCAAGAAAGGGCTTTTTTTTTTGAGAGAGAGAACTCTGTGCCTGTTTTTGTTCATCTAGAGGGAGGAGCACTGTGTTTTCTTTTGCCCGTTTTTCAGGTTGTTTCCCAAGATGATGCAGCCATCAAGGCTTTCTCTCCAGTGGAAATAAAATTTGAGGGTAGGGTAGAAGTGCCCCATTTCACACTTTTCTTGGATCAAGAATGTTGTACCTTACATTGCTGGAAGGCTTTGAGAACTTCAGTGCTTCTGAGAAGTGACAGAAGAGAATTCCTTAAAAGTATAGAGCTATAAAATTGTCTCCTCTTTCCTGTTTTTCATGGTGGTATCAAGTGGAAATATCCAGTTAGAATCCTGAATGCATTTGTTTCTTGTTTTTTGTCTGTTTAAATGAAAAGATTGTATCTAACAAAGCGCAGATTATCTGAGAATCGTATTTAAAAAAAAAAAAAAAAAGGAAACAATGTCAGAAATGTAAAGGCAGCAACATCTAATTTCTGAGGACAGTCCTGCAGCCCCTCCGAATTTGGAATGTATAATTGCAGTATTTGCTGCATTGTGTCTAGGCTGACATTCAGTGCTCTGCAGAGAGCAAGCCATGACCCTCTATGAAACTCACACTGGAATCATTTCACTTATTCTTTATGCTTGTCTTACAAATAACAAAACAAACCCTACTCAGAAACTTTGTTTTCCTCTTGGGAATTTTCCATGGTTATCTTACTGTTGTGCTTGCTTGAATTCACAGATTGTAGCACAGGAGAATACAGGCCTGTAGAAAATCAGTCACTTGAAAATCTGACTCCTGTGATGAGAAAAAGCTAACTCTGAACTGGTACTCAGAGTAATGAAACTGAATACAGTGTCTCTGTTGAGAAAAGAAGTCAGTCCTAAAGCTGGTTTTCTCTTTCTTATTTTGTTCTGCCTTGATATAGATCACAAATGGATTCTTCACCTGGACACCTGAAGGTCCTCCAGCATTGTCCAACATTGATATCCGAATCCCTCAAGGTACAAAGTGACATCCAGTTTACAGAGTAAGATGATGTTGTGCAGGCATTTGGAAGATCTGAAGCATTATATGCTGCCCTCCTGCCTTCTCTTGCAGGTCAGCTAACGATGATTGTAGGACAGGTTGGCTGTGGTAAGTCATCTCTCTTGTTGGCCATACTTGGTGAGATGCAGAAGATCTCTGGCACCGTATCCTGGAGCAGGTAGTGCTATTTAATAAACCAAACTTGAGTTGAATAGCGATGCACGAAAGACCAACGTTTGTCTTGGGGGTTTGTTTGTGGAGTCAAGGATTTTGTAGCTGTTCAGTCAAGAGGAAAAGCTTTGCCCTAATGGTGGGTGAGCACTTCAGAAAGAATCCCTAGCTGGGATGAATCATCATAGAATCATCATCAACATAGATTGGTTTGGGTTGGAAGGGACCTTTAAGATGAACTACTTCCAACCTGCTGCTATAGGCAGGGATACCTCCCACTAGATCAGGTTCCTCAAAGCCCCATCAGCCATCCATGAAATAGGTGGGCATTCTGCACTCCAGCAATGTTAGCAACATTACACTTTTTAATTAGAAGCAATCAGCTGAAACATTGTTCTGCTACAGAATGGCATTTGTATCTTAAGGCCTGAGCCTGGGGACTTTGTATAGTGCTGTAGAGAGATAACAGCTCACCAGGAGAGGTCTTTGGCTGTGCTTTTATATGTCTGCTCCATCGTAGCACAGGTTTAGTGCTTGAGAAATTCAGGATGCTTTTATCAGTGACAGTGACCTCAGGATAGTCCCCAGTTGCATCCTGCTTATATGCTGCTTGATTTGACAAGAGGAAGATAGTCATGGCCTTCTTTCCCAACACAGCAGCTGTGCTCCAGCAGCCAGATACAGACTGTCCTAGACTATACTTCTGACTTTTGCCTTGACCATGAAAGGAGGAAACAGTGCTACTACAGTCCAACAGCTGTGCTGCTGGAGCTTGGTCTTTTAACCCTTCTACTAAAATGACAAATTGTGTTATGCATTGTAGCTCCTAAATATATTTTTTGATAATCAATGCCATCTTTGGTTCATAATCTGACCATTGTGTGTGAACATTTTTGGCTTTTTTATATGAGGCTGTTTACCAGATTTCCTAGTGACACAACTACACTTTGCCTTTAGGGTTGCAATTATTTGTAGGTAAACATTGACAAACTGCTGAGAGATCTGCAGTTTATAGCTGACCTGCTGTTATTGGTAGGTAACACTTGATGAGCTGCAGGAGAATGGAAAAAAAACATTTTATTTTCAACTGAATGGGAACGATTCAGTTGGAATTGTGTTGCAGTGCAACCTTAAGTCACTGTGATTGACAGAAAGTTATTGTTACTTAATGGTTTCTGCACTGATTTTTGTGAAACCGTTCTCACAAATTCCTTGAGTGTTTGTAAAGATGTTATTTATATCTGGCCTCTGTGCTTGTGTCAGTCACGCTGCTCAGAACTGCCTATCCCTTGGTAGTACAAGGGAGGAAGATTCCCTGCTTTATAGCTGTGGAAAATGAAATGGATCAAGGGTGACTCTTTTGGCTTGTAAGAGTGTCAAGAACGGGAGCCAAAGTTTCAGAATATCCTTTAATGCAAGTTTTCCCAGAGTATTGCTAGGAACAGCCTTATTGAGTGGAATAATAACATTTCAGCAAGGCTACAGTTTTTTGTGTATGATGTAACATGATTAAGAAGAGTAATTTGAATGTTGGATACTAAGCTAAAGCAGAGGGCATGATGATTCTGACTAGACTGTGTTTTTAAATAGCACTTGTTAAGAAGTACGTACTTCTAAGCAGCATAAAGGTCAGAATGTGTTTTCATACCTTCTACATGTGTCAAAGTATCACAAGGTAAAATTCAGTTGTTATCACATTAGCTTGGCCATCTGTCCAGCAAGCATAAAGGGGCTTGCAGCTGAAACAATCTTAGCACTGTAACTGCTGGCAACACTGGCACAGATTATTTTTTCGTGTCACCTTTCAGAGCTGCAGTCATGTGCAGTGGTAAAATCAGCTTGATGGATGTAGTTGGTATTGGCTGCACACCTGTCTGCTCCCTTAATGTGATAAGAAAACATTATTGCCTGACCAGGTGTGTGCCATATTATCACAGATGCAAGGAGAGTGATCTAATCAAGTAATCACCAGGCTGTGTAGCCTTAGCTGAAGCAACAGTGTGTCACCGAAATCATTAAGATCCTCGTTAAAGTTCTTTCATTGGGATGAAACAAGCACTGAGCTTCAGTCATTCATGTTACAGAACAGACCTACATTATCTCATTCCAAATTTCTGTCCCCTTCATTTCCCCCAAGGTTGTAGCTATGGATGTGAAGGTTATACCCTGCTGACTGTCACTCAGTGCTCAGGAAATCTGGGTTCTATTTCTGGCTGTTCCCTTGGTCTAATGGATAACCTTGTACAAATCAGTTCCGTGCTCTATTGATAGTATATCAGGATTAACAGTATATCAACTTTATTTGCTTCCTATAAAATTGTTTATTTCAAAACCTTCAAGTGTAATAACTTGTTACTGGAATAGGAGTTAGCTAATCAGACGTGAGCATTGGCTCATTTTGTATTTTACTTTGTTATTTGTATTGCATTGCATGCCTGGAAGATCCAGCTCAGATCACTGCCCATTTTCCAAAGCAGGCTGAGAATGTGTGTGACATGAATATATTATAGTGTGCTTAGAGATTATAAAAATAGAGGAGACATTATTGCATTCTGAACAGATGGCAAATAGTATTGATTTGACTGGTTATCGAGTGAAAAATAGCACACCCCTTGCTGGTTTCTTCTGGGCAGTATCTCGCTTTGAGAAGTACCGGTCCACTTCCTGGGAGCAGCCTGTAGAATCTCTTTGGAAAAAGAAATATCAGCAGATGAACCTAAACGAGAAATACTTCGCTCAGTGTTACCTCATTTGTTCCTCATGTGAATTTTATAGAGTGAGGGAGGTGGTGGCTTCATGAAGGTTGTTCACAGCGGCTTTCTCCCTGCTGTACTCAATATGGAGCTGTCTCGTTGTTTTCATCAAATGACAACACAGGTGTGATTTTGATACCTAAAAAGCACATAGATTTTTATGAATAGGTTGCAACTTTCAGAAATGCCCAGGCACTTAATTTCATTGTATGTAACTCTGTTCAGAATAAAGGTACCAGTGCTAGCTCTCAAATTCCACAGTAGACTGAATTCAGATACAGTCATTTTTTGCTACGTATTAATTTTTCTAAAAGTTTTTCAAACCAGCAAGGTCAGCCGTTCTGTCACACAGCCCTGCCTTCTCTGTGAGCATCTTTGCACATGCTCAGAAATCACAAAGCACAAAGTTGTTCATCCCTTTGACCTGCCCACAGTTGTTTCTACAGAGGCGTCCCCAAGGTAGCGCTGCTGCAGAATGCGGCGCAGTGCAGGCTGCCTACAGGTGGGATTTTGTTTTCAAACCAACCTGCAAAGGTGCGTTTCCTGTCATGGGAATATATGGCATCACAAATTATCTGATTGTTTTCACTGAAAATGTAGCCTACTGAATGGGATTCTGTTCTCATCACACCACGGCTTCTCATGGTACCTCCAGGAAAGAATGGAGGTGAACTCACTTATTGAGTCAAATTAAATGTTTATAAGGAAAAAAAATAAAAATAAAAAAAGGTGCTAATTTTTTTGACTTTTGAAATCAAGTCAGTTTGTGCAGAAGGAGCAGATGTTGCACTGCAGCTCTGTGATAAATACTGTTTGCAGTGTGTGCACTAAATGGAATTTAATAGCTTTTCTTTCTGGGGCAGATTGCTCGTGCTTACTTAAGTAAACAATTTTGCTTTCTGTTTGTGCTGCAGCTGTACTTCTGACAGCGAGATGGGGGAAGATATCAGGTATGGTATCACATATGAGGGTTGGGTTTCTGACTAAGTCTATCACAGTAGGAGGAACCAAAGATACCTAAAATCCCACCTCAGATTTTCTGAGTTGGGATGCTGAAAATCAGTGAAACTTTCATTGCTTTGCAGTGCAGCTTTTTAAACCACCAATATGACTCATGAAAATAGGAGCTGGATTTCTTTGGTGAAAATGTTACCGTTTGGCACTTCTGAAAATCATATCCTTACTTTTCTGCATGTTTTTGAAGATCTCACTCTGGGTAAATCAAATGACTTCCTAAAACTGCACTTGAAAATATAGTATCAAGTGTTGCTTTAAAGGTTTTAATTACTTAAGTAATTTCTCCTCTTCACCTTTCTCTTCATTGTTTCATCCTGTCCTGAGTTCATTTTCACGTTAACATTCCTCAGGCACACACAAATTGAGAAGTGTGTACAACTTTAGCATAGTTAAGAGCATAGTTAAATTCTTGTGTTTTCAGTTATAGTGTGGGGATAGCAGCCTAAGGCATTTTTGTGTTGTCTAAAATTATTGAATTGAAAATAATAACGGTCTGTATTTGTTTCCTGCAGCCCAGAGAAAGAATCTCCTGTTGAGATGGAATTCAGGTACAACACTTTAAAAACTTGATGGCGATAGTTGTCAGAAGTGATTCCTTTTAATGAACTGATCTTCTTTAGAAGCCAAACGTCTCTGTATGTAACCACCACACTACTAGCAGTGACCCTCGCCATTCAGTAATGTCAAAAGCGTCTGTTCCTTAATAATCAGGTGTTCAACATCAAAATGTTTTGTATCCAAGCATCAGGTTGAAAATAATGGAAGCACATTTTTTTGTTTATGTAGATGCAACAATAACACAGGAACAGGGCATGTTTTGCTTGTGTCTGGAGGATGCTCAGGTTTGAGTTAGTGGTAGAAATTCAAGGATTGTGCAAAATAACCGTGATAAAATTGTAGTCATCAGCCCAATGCATGCACAAAAAAACTTCTACTGCATAATATTTCCTCTTCCATTATAATTTAATTTAACTTCCACTATAACTGCATTTTTTTTCCTTTAAAAATCACCAGTGTTTTAAAATTGTTGATGTTTGCTAGAGCACAGATTCATTCATGGATGTCCGATAATTAATCTCATTTTCTGTTCTGAGCCTACTGGACTTACAAATATGGTGTGTAAGGGTAGATCAGTAGCTTCAGATGGTCTTGACGGTGTTGTCTCTGTTGCTACATTAATGAAGAGAGTTGATCTCATGAAAAATGTCCACTCCAGGGTGATCGGGGAAGGTTTCCCTGATTATTCTAGGGTTGGGTTTTGCTGTTTGTGCCCTTGTGATCATTCAGAGGCTACTCTCAGTATATCATGTGTTACCTGAGGAGAAATGTTACATTCCACTGATGACAATATGTTTGTTTATGCAGATCAGAGGTAGGAGGCAATTACTTCCACCTACAAAAATAAATTCCTTCCATGTCTTTGTCTGCTAGGCCGTTTGTTGACATTAAGTCTTCTAAGCATGAAATATTAGGTAGATTCAAGGCAGCTTTTCTGAGAAAAAATGTTGCATGCTCCATTTCAGAATAATTTGTTCTATGACTTCGTGCCTCTCAGAGTTTCAAGTTGTTTTTTTACTGTCTGCTTACTGTGAGAAGCACTGAAGACACGCTGTACAATCAAGTTCCCCTCTCATGTGAAAAGCATGATCTGCCTTGATGTGTCATCCTAGCGTCAGTTTGCACTTAAGATTATATTGGATAGATTTACTATATTCTTGTATTGAATTTTGGCCAGCTTCCTGCTTGTTCCCCAGTTCCTTGCAGTGCAATTATTGGCCTAAAAGCAGAATTTTAGCCAGAATGTGAATGGTGTTTGCAGACTTTGTGCTGACTCTCTGCATGGAGCAAGTCTGACTTTTTTCCTCAGAACTTTACTATTAGTTTTTCAAAGATAAAATAGAAGTAACTTTTTCATCATTTTGAGAATTAGTAGCAGCAAAGACGCAGTTTGAAGCAATAAAATGATGGGAGAGGAATACACGTTCATGTTCAGAGCAGTTTTGTCTCACTAATTGAAAATATATTTTCCCTCCTGTGTCAGAAATTGCTGCATTTTGAATTAGATTTTGAGGGTACAGGCTGAGCTGTGTAGGGGTTTGTGTGTGCGTCCATCTGTTTCGTTTTCCAGTCAGAGAATTCACCGTGCACAATTAAATTTTAATGAGCAATCTGAATTTGAACTGGGAAGCGTGCTACAGAGGTAGCAGAACTGTGTGCTCGTTCAGATCATCAGTGAAAATTGGATCCTATAATGACATCTAAGCAAGCTTGGGGAAAGGCAGAAAGAATGAGCAGGGCAAGGGACATTGCCTCTTGATAGGAATTACAGAAAATTATAAAGCCTTTTTTTTTCCCCCTCTACCTTACGGTTAGAATTGCATTCAGGTCTAACTGGAATGAGGCAGCTGTGGTGGCTGTCTAGCAGACAGTTGGGTGAGACGTCAGAGCTTTCTGTTGGATTAGCTGATGTAGCTGGGAGGAAAACAAATACACTTTCAGGCATATGATCCTTCCTTTGGTTCTTTTCTGGAGAAATAATGATGTGCCAATGAGTTTGTCTGTTTTTCCAGCAGTATCAGGTGCTCTAATAAAACGTCGTGCCTTTCTCCCATCTCTGCCATCTGAGTCCTCCACACGCAGATAGCCGCAGACACACTATCAGTGGGCAGATACATTTTTAGTTGTAATAATAATAACAATGCATGTGGAAGGAAATCTGCATCAGGGCATCTTGTTGGCCCTTAAAGTTGCTCCTTCTTGTGGTGTGTGATGGGGGCAATTCCATGAGCAGAGGTTTAGCAACTATTTTATGTCTGTGTCCTTGTTTTTGTCTACACAGAGATAAAGAAATAGAAAAATGTTCAGCATGAAATCCTTATGACTCAATTTCTCTTCTTATAGTGGGGAAAATAAATGTGTTTGGGGGAGAACTGCCTTTGCTTACGTGTGGAGTTATGTTTATGTTTTTTAATACGTTAAAAACATCTTTTTTGAATACCTCTCCTGAAGTGTGCAGCCTAACTGGTTTCATCTGCTATGCATTTTTAATTCACCTCTCCAGACAGAGCTGGAATTCAGTCTTTGGTAATTTTCCTCCTGTCGCCTGCACTGCTGAGGCTTATGGAGTTACCCTCTGCAAAACTCTTGTAGCAGAAAACGAGGGAGCAAGCTGACATTCAACAGAACAAGCTTTCAAATTAGGTGATCCATTGCAGTGTTTAGCTGGAAACTGTCCCAAAGAACAGGAAGGGAAGGCAGCATTTTCTGAGATTAATTACCATCTCTACACAAAACTAAATGGTTTCCAATAATCCCTACTGCACAGTAAGCTGGAAACTCCTGTTTTGTTTTTTCCAGGAAAAGAGGATCAGTAGCATATGCATCACAGAAGCCTTGGCTGCTCAATGCCACAGTGGAAGAGAATATCACATTTGAGAGCTCTTTTAACAAACAGAGGTAATAGGGCTCAGCCCTGTTAAATGCTTCCTTCTCCTTTTAGCTAAGCAGTGGTTCTGTGTACTTTGACACCTTCTGCACAGATACACTGGCCCCATCCCACTCCGAATGTGACAGAAGGCACTGAGTCTTGGACAGGCAGCTTTGACCACAATTTTCCTGAAGGCCACGATACAGAGTTCAGTCTCACTTGGCCTGAAGTGCAGAACGATTGTCATTTCCAAGGGCCACATTTGTGCAGCATGCAGTACTTTCTCCTTACACATAACTGACTAGTTTGATTGCCTTGGTCAGTGACAGTTTGGGTGCTGGAGTAACATCTGTTAAGATTTCTGTATTTGGTACACTGTGAAGGATTAATGGGCTGCCTTTTTATTCTGTGTAACTGATCACAAAGCATTCTAAAAGATTTGGAAGCTATTGTGGGTATTCCATTGTGTTCCCCATTCTCCCTGCCCTAAAATAAGTAGACAGCCATGTATTCACATCCCGTGTGTGTTTTGTTTGCTTGTTTCTTTCTACCATCCCTGGGTATTGAAACAAAAACAAGAAACAAAGCTTCTGGTAAGAAATGCATGTAAACATTAAACAGTAATAATATGGTATAAAAGAAGCTGGTTCTTATTTTTTTGCCTGGTTTTAGCTGTTCGGTATTTGTATTTGGCAAGTCTCTTTTTCTTAGCTGAAATGGTATTTACTTGCCTGTAGTTGAAAGAGATCCCATTAGAACAATTAGTGGCTAACAAATACATTTTCCACCGTGTGATTCTTCCAGCTGGTTAATTTTGTTCCCCTTCAGGTAGGAAATGTGCTTCTGTAGCAGTATCTGTGTGGATTTTGCATTACCTATTTTGTTCCCACAGGTACAAAGCAGTAATTGATGCTTGTTCCCTTCAGCCTGATATTGACATTCTCCCTCACGGAGACCAAACCCAGATTGGAGAGAGGGTCAGTAAACAGCCACAAGCTTCTATTTCTGTTGTAGATATATAGTGTTTTTTTATTATTTTGTTACGTTCTTAAAATCTTACCGGCTATTTGGCAACAAAGGTCATCTTTTGGTAAGTGTACATTTGAGTCATTAGTCTGAAAGCTGGTTGCTTGGTAAACAGTGACACTGTCATTTATGTGAGGTGCCATGATTCAAATGTGCTGCTATCAAAGTGTCTGACTAATTCTGCTGACAGCGCATATTTTGGTTTATTTGGAGGTAATCTAAAAGTAAGTCCCAATTCCATAAGCAATATACCCAGTCACATAGTGGCACTTGCACTCACACAGCACCAACAAGGACACGTTTCCATGCCTACCATGTTACTTTGAAGAGCATTAGTTCTTAACCCAAGTCATTGTGTAGCTAAATGAATGTAGGACAGAAGGAGAAAATCAGAGGGGTGGGATAAAAGGGCAGGGAGGAGGATGGACCTTCTGGTAGCAGCGTTGGCTTGTGCGAGCTCACAGTGTTGGTGAAACTGCAGCTGGATTACAGGAGCTACTGATTGCAGTAGTTGTGATACAGACACAGAGCCTGATGGAGCTAATGCTGTATGGTGACATACAGGTGTAAAATACAGATAGGATGTAGCAGACTTCAGTTGCTGGATCAGACTGCCTGCAGAACATCCACATGCTGCCTGCACCGTTGTGTTGCCATACGCCATTAAACGTTTCTCACCCCCGATCCATACAGAGCTCAGATGGAGCTCTGGCTTTTCCCACAGTCAGCATGTGTTCCCAGCTCCCCTGCAGGCCAACAGTTTGAAACATCTCTGAGTTTTTGTCCTGATAATCAGATCAGAATATAAATATTCAGTTGATGTTCTTATAGTTGATTTTATTTTTCCTGCTTATCTCCAGGGTATTAATCTGTCTGGAGGGCAGCGCCAGCGTATCAGTGTGGCGAGGGCACTGTACCAGCAGACAAATGTTGTGTTCCTGGTGAGTAGATGCCATTATGTTTATGCTGCAAACAGAAGCCTGAGATGTAAGCATTTACAGTGTTTCACGGATGGCACACAGAACATTGTGCTTCGCTAAGCTGAGCTAAATGTGCATTGTTTATTTTACATCTGTTGTTAGCCAGCCTTGCGGTTATGGCATGCTTTGCGAATGCTGTGGACAGACAGATACTGGGATACAAATTGGAAGGCTGATGCTTCCCCTCTGTCTGTTGAAGTTTGTTTTGACTCTTGTGTTTATTCAGAAATTTGTAGCCAGAAGTTTGGTAGTCTCAGCAATATTTGTAACATTCATAAGCCGTCTCAGGCATAAAATGAATGTTGTCCTGTGTCAAAGGTGTTTCCTTTCTGCAACAAACGAAGCTGTCTTCCAAACCCAAATGGCTCTTTGTTTATATATCCTGCCCAAACTTCAGCAGATGTGCTCTGGAAAGGAGTAGGAACAGGCTCTAAAAGCCTGGTAGAATTAAGTGAAAAAGAATTTCTCAGTGATGATGCAGATCAGCTTATTCCTAAATTAATTGCATGTAATTGATTGTTTTAATAAGATGAAGTTAGCATAGGCCATAAATCATCTGATGAGGATCATCAAGCAGATCAGTACTTTTCCTTTTGTGATGCTTTCTTAATCAAGCGTCATTAAATGAATTTAAAAAGTAATTTTAAAAAATCATGAGGAAAAGTATGGAGAATAAAAGTGTTCTTCTTGGCACTGTCTCTGGAGCAGTTTAGATAACATATGCCATCAGTACACACTGCTTCATTGCGTTGAGTCTTACAGAAATCACAGACTGCCATTAATAGGGCTGTGAAGTGCATCTTTTAAGAGGTGCAGTTTCAGAAACCTCAGGAAATCCTGGCATTTATACAGCTGACATTACTGTACATGAGTACTCGTTGCAGAAAACCAACAGGCTGCCTCCAGGTCTGTTGGGAACTTTATGAAAGCTTCTTTGAACAATTTTGATCTTCAGATGACCTCTTTTGATTGTCTATATTGATCTAACTGTTTTTACCACTAATAACATGCACCAGTTTCCTTAAATCACATTAATGTTGACTCACAAGCTGACCATTTCTTCCTCGTGACAGGATGATCCGTTTTCTGCACTGGATATCCACCTAAGTGACCATCTCATGCAAGAAGGAATCCTGAAAATGCTACGAGAAGACAAGCGTACGGTTGTGCTAGTGACCCACAAACTGCAGTACTTGCCCCATGCTGACTGGGTAAGGAAACTCTTCTCATTAAATACATATATATATTAAATATATATGTATTATTATATATATATATTAGGAAGCAAGGAAGTGGCAGAAATATGTCTTCTACAAACAAGCCTCTCGCTTCATCTTTCTACCAAGTGGTAGTTTAGTGAGAAGAGTCACAATTAAGGTCTTGCAAAAGTTCACCAAGTCTGGAGTGCAGGATTTTGGAATTCCTGTCATAGAACACCTTTACAGGTCAGATTTTCCTAGAGCTGGTACTTGACAATCTCATGAAAATGGGCTGCATCTAAGATACAACAGATTCCTTAACCCTAACACTGGTTTAACACAGTGTACCTAACACTGTACAGTTTTGTTCTCAGAACAGTGAAATGTTGGAGTAACGTATTTGCTTGTCTGTGATGCTACCAGGAAGTTGTCTGTGGTATCACAGAGAAAGGTGTTGTTTGTGGGTATTGAGACGTGTGGAAATGCAAGGAAAAATGGCACTTCCTTAGGTTTGATAACAGCAGATAAGACATCAAAAACTCTTCTTCCCATCGTGTGATGGTGGAATTTTAACAAATAGGCTTTAAGAAATAGGAAGTTCTGTTTCTTCACTGTATCTTGAAGTTTACAGAAAAAAAAGATGAAAGTGTGCTTGCTGTAGCAGTTTGCAGTTACAAATGATAAAGGTAAAACAGGCTGTATAGTGTAAGGAGGTTTATTCTGTTGGGATTCTTTTAGTTTCTTGGCTCACACTGGCATTGCACTTCTCCTGCAGTTACAGAGCCACAACGTCTTGCCCACAAAGATTGATTACTGCAGTGCTGCCTCCCAGCAGGAATTCTCAGTCATTTGCAGCTTGCATGGACCATAGAAGCAGTTATTTTGTGTCTCAAGCAATAACTATATTTTGCCTACTTTCTGTGATTCATATTGGCCTGCTGTAAAGCTGCAGAGAGTCGTTAATCTTGTTCTGGTCAAATTTTATTGGGAAGCATTTATCCTCTATTGTGTCTGCTGTGACCTTGTCCCTCGGCTGTACTCCTGTAAGAATTAGTGCTGTTCTCAATGCAGTTCTGCTTTTGCTGGTAGCATCTCTGATTACAGGCATTTTCTGTCTTCTTCCTCTCCATCTGAAGTCCACCTTAGCTTTTTAATGTGCACAGCTGTTTTCCTGTATCCAGTACCATTTTATTTTGTTTTCCAAATATCAGACACGTTTCTAGGTGTGTCTGTTTAGTGAGCTGCTCAATGAGAATGGTTTTTATTACCTTCTAAGTAGGTTTCATGAAACACACTGTTTCAAATACTCTGTAGGACAGGGAGGGTTTGTATTAATTAAGTTTATTAATAATTATTATTTGTTAATGGAGAGTTGGCTGTTTTTACCAAAGTAAAGGTCTCAATAAACCTCAGCAAGGTTTATACAGTGCAGTGCAGATAAAATGCTTTATTTTGGTTTAGTTCAAGGAATTTTAAGTAGAAACATCTGACATATGTGTGATGGCCTTCCTCCATGTCCATAGCAAAACCCTCCTAAGAATGTAAAGTTGTATCTATTTCAGCACTTCCTGAAAAAAATTGACCACAAAAAGATCCATTTGCTTTCTTTTTTTAGTATTACTTTTCTTTTTCTTTGTAAATTCTGACTGATAAATGGAATGTGCTCCCTATATTTTTTTTTTCATTGAAATTTCCAAGTTTCTAGAGAGAAGAAACACTCCATTAACCACCTTCTAATGATGTCATGTGAGTTTACAACCCACACGCCTCATTTTCCAATTCTCGTCAGATATGAAGTTAAGTTAGTTGCATTATGTGTACAGTGTGGTTTCGCTGATATAAACCTGGAAACCTCACTCTTCAGACTTTCTCTTGTACACATAATTTTTTTTTACACTGTGTCGACCATTTATGCTTTTAAAAGCTTTAGGGATTCAAAATCCCGAGCTTTTCCTTATCAGGTCCATGGTATCAAACAGACGGTGGAGCCAGTTCGCTCATACCTAATTGCCTGAATGAGGGCAAAATGTGCTGCACGGTGTGCTGCTAAAAGCCTTTTCCTTTTAGGTGGCAAGAGAACTCTAATATCTTATCTTGCTAATGACTTGTATTTAGACAGCAGTGCTTTCTACTGTCTACTGAAGAGGACTCCATTCTTTTTTGCTACTTAAAAGCAGCCTTCCTTTTAGAAAGTGTGAAGTGTAGGAAGCCTACAGGGTTTTTTTTGCAGCATCTCAAGTAAAAGGGACAGAATTGAGAGATAACTAGACTGTTTCTAAAAGACAACTTTTTTCATACAAATGCGCTTTTAATAAGTTCTGACCAAGCACCGTGTACCCTTAAAATAAATAGAGATGGTTGTGACCTCACAGCTTCTGTTTCTGACTTCTTAGATAATAGCGATGAAAGATGGCTACATCCAGAGAGAAGGAACACTCAAGGACATACAGAAATCTGAGACAGAGCTTTTCGAACACTGGAAGACGCTAATGAATCGACAAGACCAGGAGCTGGAGAAGGTTTTTGTTTGGCTCCTGTCTAAGGAATACTAAGTTGGGCCACTTAATGGGAGTAGCACTGTTTATGTGCAGTTCTGACAGCTCTTTGTGTAGGGTATACTTGAGTTCACTAATTTCATTAGGTGTAGTTTTTTCACATTTGCACATAAAAGTGTTTTGGAGAACCTCTTTCTCTTTACTACTACAGCATAAAATGAACAAGATGTTAATGTTAGTCCTTACTAATTTAGAAATATCTGTCCAAGTTGAGAGCCCAGGAATGAGAGAGCTGGGATTGACAAACTGCAATGAATGTCAGTTATGCAATTGATGCCCTTTGGTTTACACAGCAGTGGCACATCAGTCCTTTATGGCTGCATGCTGGAAGATTCTCACTTCCTTTATTTTTCATCGATGTTCTGATTGAAAACAGATTATTCATGTTCTCACAGTTATTCATGTTCTAATGAATTTCGTGGTTGAAAACACACTAACCCTTCCTTTTTAGGAGACTACAATTGAAACTAAAACTGTTCTGGAAAGAACAAATCTCCGGAGGACAATGTATTCCCGTGAAGCACTGCTGAAAGATGATGAAGAAGATGAAGGTAAAAGGGCACCCTTTATGCCCAGCACTGCTACACCACTGTTTTACAGTTAAAATATATTCGAATGAATGAATGACTTTCAAACCAGCAGAAGAATCTTTGGTTTCCACATGGGTCGTGGTTTTTAAGAGTGCTGTTTCCACTGAGTTTATCTCTGGATTAATGTTTTCAAACCATCAGAAGCCATAACATCTGTCAAACTTTAGTACACTTAAAATAATTCAATAGTGAGAGATGAATTAACGTTGACTAATTTATGCTGGATGAACTTCAAACCTGCCAACAGCTGAGTTTAAGGTTTTACTTAGGAACAATTCACTTTCTTTTATTAATCAAGCCAACATTTTTAAGTTCTCGAACGTGGCTGAAGACATTGAACATCTAATACTATGCTTTTTGCATCCTCTTAACATGTATTACTTCTTGCCTGAGCAAATAATTTCACCTGAAAGCCTTTATGCTGTATGATAACTTGTGTTTTGAAGCTGTCACTCACCAGTTCCTATGAAAGCTGCATAAGAGGAAGCCAGTGTGGCTGTACACTTCTTTTTTCTAATTTTTTTTTTTTTTTTTTTTTTTTTTTTGGACATTGCAGAAGAAGCAACAGAAAGTGATGATGAAGACAACCTGTCTTCTGTGCTACATCAGAGAGCAAAGATGCCTTGGAGAGCATGTGGGAAGTACCTCAGTGCAGCGGGAATACTCCTCCTGCCGCTGCTGGTTCTGTCCCAGCTGCTGAAGCACACAGTGATGGTGGCCATTGACTACTGCCTGGCACGCTGGACTTCAGATGCTATTTCTGGGAAGATGGAGGTAGAGCTGAAAAACTGCTCTTACTGTGAGGTACGAGATACCTCACTTACTCCCCTCTTCAGATGGTAACCAGTGGTGAACTCCCACACTCAAGCTCTGCTCTGAGATTTGTATACAGTATGTGAAGCTCCCAGTAACGAGCCATTTTGAAGGTCAATGCAGTTTCAGGCGCACAATGCAATAAAGCTAACAATTAAGTTCTGTGCGTTATTGTTCTCCTGTTGCCAGATTTATTACGTTTTCATCATTAGCTGCTATGCCTAAACTTTGGTCTCTAAAGTGATTTTGATATTACAGTTCTTCTGTTCCCCCGGTATGATAGAATTCTTGCTGCAATAGGGCATTCAGGTTTTGTAATGCATGGGGAACCCAGATTTTGATGATGAATAGCCCATTTTCCTTGTTCTCCAGATGAAATTCACTTGGAACTGACCTCAGGGTTACCAAGCAGGGTACTCTGTGTGTATGAAGTTATAGTGGAGGGATTTTGTCACAACTGGGGTCACTTTCTTCATGGGAATTTAGTGCCTCTAAATGATCCCACTCATATGCCTGGGAGGTTCATGTTTGATTTCAATGGGATCGTTTTTTCTACCCTAAAAGTTGTTTTATTGATGGCAGATTTTAATATGAAGTTAATATTTAAAAATAATACCTTAAATTCTGTTCTCAGTCAAAGAATAGGCCGGGTCAGCAGAGCCATAGGAATTGCTTTCTAGATGCTGTTGGTGGTTTTTTTCCTTGAGATAAAATTTTCAGAATTATCAATCAGATTTCATTCTAGTTTTGTATGATTTCAAATTCTGAATTTCTCTCTTGCTTTCTTTCAAACAGTCCCTTTTCCAAAGGATAAAAAACTTGGGCTTAACGTGAAGTCACTGGATATTTAATTTTGGGAAAATCTGGGGGAGAAAGAAGGATTTATTCCTTATATTTTTTCAGTCCTGCATTTATTTTTCTTGGTTTTTAAGTTTAATTTATGATGGATTCTGTATTGCTCTTTCTTTGTTTCTTAGGTTTTCAACCACTCTCCATATTCAAAAGTTTTCAGCATTCTCTGCTGCCTTGGGATTGTTCTGTGTCTTGTCACATCCATAGCAGTGGAATGGACTGGCTTGAAAGTCACCAAAAAGCTGCACGCTTCTTTATTAAATAAGATTATTTTGGCACCGATGAGGTATTGCTCTGATTATAATACAAACTATGCTTTATATTTAGCTCAGAAGTCATGAGGGAAGGAGAAATATTGAAAACTTCATTAAAAAAAAACACCTTTTTTCAAGACAGAATTAGACTTTGGATTCATCATGCACAAGTTAGGGAACAGTTAACTACACAACAATAACAAAGTATGTATCTTGGATGGGCAAATGTAAAGGAAAGGACTTTGAATACGTTGTGCCAGCAGTTGTTCTTTTTATTCTCGGGAAAATGTCAAGACTTGTGATTGAGCTTTCCTTGCATTCTTCATAAATTGAGGAGTTGCAAAATTTCAAATGTGAAAGCAAATGTAATTGTGGGATTTACACAGCTGGGCAGTAAAGGGAGCTGAGGAGATGGTGGTTGTTGTTGGGATGGTTGAGACTGCTGTTTTATTAGGGAAGCTGTGGTTACGGGGAAACATGAGAAACTTCGTCCTGTTTGTTGATTTATTGCCTTGTGTTTGTAGCACAGCACATAGTTTATGGAAGGCAAAAAAGCAATTAAGAAGTAGTTTAGTATGGCTGCTACGATCTTTCCCATTCATTGCTTCATTTTAGGTTTTTTGAAACGACACCTCTGGGAAGTATATTGAACAGATTTTCAGCTGATTGCAACACCATCGATCAGGTACTCACTAAGTACATTTGAGCTCCCACAGTACCTTATTTTTCTCAGACTGAAAAACTGCATTCTCCTATTTGGGTGAGATTTGCAGCTGATCTATGATTTTGAATATTGCATCACTTTGCTTCACAACTTTCTGGTTCCAGATGAATTCCTCAGCTTTAAATGCACACTGGGAAAATGCTTATTTAATTAAGATACCCACAGTCATAAAAAGCTTTGCTTATTTTTTTTCCATCTTAGTGAAAAAAGAAGAGAAAGTAGATCGATAGCAATATCCTTAAACTAAGAGCACCCACTTGTTTAAAAAGTGGGTAAATGTATTTGATTGAGATACACGAGCAAATGAATTGAGAAAAAGACAAATGCTGTTGCTTGAAATATTAATGACTGAAATTCAGATTTCCATGTTTATTCTGGGCTGCAGTGCTTTCCCAAAATCCAGCAGTAAATCCAAAAACCTCTATGTTTAGTGCTTCAGAGCTTTGATTTTATATTATGACTTTATTTTTATCTTTGGGAGTAAAAGAACGTAATAGGAAATAATGCTGCTATTAACTTGTATGCAGTGCATTTATTTCTCTAATTCTGTGTACTTCTCTTACTTTACCCAGCATATTCCTGCCACCCTGGAGTGCTTGAGTCGCTCCACTTTGCTGTGTGTATCTGCCTTGGCTGTGATTTCATATGTCACACCGATGTTTCTCATTGCCCTGGTTCCCCTTGCAATCATGTGTTACTTCATCCAGAAATACTTCCGAGTCGCATCACGGTAAGAACATAGACCTGTGTTGTTCTGGCTATTGAAACATCTTTTGAAGTGCATGGTGGCAGAATTGTGAAGGGCCTTCATTTTTGCACTTGGTTTTGTCAAAGGCGTGGACTTATCTGAAGGTGATCTGAATCCAGTGTAGTAAAATGTGTCATTCTACAAGTGCATTTTGTCTGCAGCTCTTTTAAACCAAACCTGGGAGGCAGGAGCAGCATCTTTATCCACAATGAAAGTTTCTCCCATCTTCACATGACACAAGGAAGATCTCGCTATAGCCTTCCTATGGTTAAAGGGAGTTTATAAACATAAGGGAAATCAACTTTTTACATAGGTAGATAGTGATAGGACAAGGAGAAATTATTTTAAACTGAAGAAGGGGAGATTTAGGTTGGATGTCAGGGGGAAGATTTTTACTTGAAATTGAGAACTGCAAGTTCTTGTTTACTGGGTCCGTATATTGCTAGCTCAGTGTGAAGTTGTGCTGTCCTCTGGGGGTGGAGAGAGAACAAAGATGAAGTTGCTTTTTGCCTTCTGCTGAACTGGAACCCTCACTTGCAGTATCTTATTAAATTCATATTCAGCATTGAGCCAGAATTGTTTAAAAGAATAAAATATTCAGTATAAGAATTAGTAACATTAGAGAAGTGAGGGAAGGCAGAGAAAGGAAAAGATTTATTCAGAATTCCAGCACTGCATGTACTCAGATTTAAAGAGAAAAGTCCTCCCAGGGACTTAATTCCCTGCTTAGAGACCTGCAGTGCTGCACTGCAGCCCATCTGAACGCTGTGTGTGTAATTATTATGCTAACATTCCCTTTCACTCCAGGAGAATAACTGTACAGCAGAACTGACTTCTTGCAAAATTGTTTTCATAATCCTCTCTAGGGACCTCCAGCAGCTGGATGACAGCACTCAGCTCCCATTACTTTCCCATTTTTCAGAGACTGTTGAAGGCCTTACCACCATCCGAGCCTTCAGGTACGGTTTCTTTAAGAAAACATTTCTTACCTCCCTTTTGAGTGTCCATCTTTGATTGTGTTCTGCAATTGTGCAGGTGCAAGTATTTGGCATTTGGATCAGCAAGAAATCCATGGTCCACAAAGCGCTGTTAAGGAAAAGTGAAATATTGAGGACTAAGTATTACGCATGTGAAGGAGCTACTATAGAAATACAGGCTAACGTGTATCCTCTGCTCACACTAACCCTCCACACAGTCACACGCAACCTGAAAAAAACTTTGTGGGTAAATGTGATTTAAGGAGCTAAATTGGCTTGCAATTGCCACAGCGTGTGGTGTGGCAGACTGTGTGTTTGGACAGTTTCCATGGAACATCTAATATGCAGTAACATGTTACACCATGATAATCTGTGTATGGGTCGATGTCCCGGTAAGATAAACTGTGCACCCTGGTAATTTCAGAAGGTACAGGTTATATTGCAGGTTGCTGGCTGAAAATGTGGTTGTTTAGATTGGTTTTGAAAGTATGCAACTTGGAGACACAGCCTTTATCTTCTGTTTTGATGCATTATTCTGTCAAGGTGAGCTCACCTTCTCAAGGAGCAGCCTAGAAATACTTGATAACATGCCTGAGCTGTCTGTCTGTTACAAAATGGCAGTCACTGATACTCTCAGAGTTCCAATCAAGCTACTGCAGCGCTCACCAGCTGTTTTGTCTCTGCATTGGTGCTATTCCTGGCTTTTCCCAGTTGATTCAAGTGCAGTCAAATGTCTTCCACGCCCATCTCATCTAGATATCTACACAGTTAGTTATTACTGTTCCTGTTCTCTCTTTGGAGCAGTACTGCTTATTCTTCTTAACCTGCAGATTTAATTTTGTAATACAATTAATGCAAAAATTAGACTATTTTTAAGCAATTCTAAATAGGATATAAATAGCAGAATGTAGGAACTACCAGCCCAAAACCTTGTTTCTTTTTGGCTGAAGATAGCCTCCTGAAGAGAGGTAGAACAGCATAATATTTTCAAATTACTATTATTAGATATTTATTTTAAGTGCCTGCAGTGTTCTGTAGTTTGTAGCTATGTCTGTGTTCACTTCTAAGGAAATTCAATTTCTCTCTTAATTCTTGCTTTTCTCATTTACCTGTATAATCTTTTACGTTATCAGGGGGATCTTTAGAGTATTATGACTGCGTATTTTCAGTTGTTGATGCAGTAAATTACATTGAACACCATCTGGCTAATGCTTTCAACCATTTGGACCATTCCCTCCTGGTCCTTCCTGTCCCCTTGAGATAAATTCCCCCCTTAAAGAATTTTATTCTGTGTTCTTTTTTTCCTGTACCCTGCACTAACGATGCATCTGTGACCTAGGCAGCTACGTGCTCTCAGTGAGTCCTGTATTCCATCTGCCTGCCAGCCTCCCGCATCAGCTGCTAACCTGCCTATTTATAGGACTGCGAAGCTTCTCGGCTGCCTAACATATTAGTAGGAGTGCAGTTCAGACTTGTTAGCTTGAGTGTCCCTAAAAATAACGCTAACTCAGGAATCTAGTCATCTAGTTGGGTGCCAGTTGTTCCTGAAGTGTCCTTACTCGTGGTTGCTCTCCATTCTATACCTACTCAGAATGCATGGGGAAAGAAACGTACAGAAATCCAGAGGGAGATCAGAGAGACAGCTACTGCTGCAACTATAAATACACCTTCAGCAGATGCCATGGCCTGATTTATAGCTTGCAAGTGCTGTCTGGCACTTCAAACATCGCTGGTGCTAAGTCAGCAATAAATTGTAAATGTTAAGGTTTCTGCAAAGACAGGGCTGTGTTCTGGAAGACCTGATAAGCCAGGGACACCTTCTGTGGACAGATTCTGGTACTTCTGCAGTACCCCTCTGACAGCAGTAACTTTGTCTGCATCACTGTTCCTTGTGTGTACTTGTGGCTGACTCATGATGCTCGCTTCATATCTACATCATGTTGTTCCTCGTGGTATGGAGGTACCGAAGTTAAACAGAGTGGGTTCTAGAAGCAGCACGGCCATCTCCCAGTGGTAGGGCTCTGAGGGCAGTGTGTCCTGTGGAAAGGCAGGGCCCTCCAGCTGTGGGCATAGTGTGACATGAGTGCTTGCTTTCAGGAGCAACCTTTCTATGCTGTCCAATACACGTGGAGCCAGCCCAGGCCTTTAGCTGCCATTTTCCATTACATGCAGCCAGTGTGTCTGTTATGTCTGGGTACATGGCCATATGATGTGAACTGTTACTTCATTTGCACAAAATCATTCTTGTTTTTCTGAAAGGCGTAAACAATTTAGGTTGGAACTTTATTACACTGCACTCAAAATAAGGGTCAGGATACACGGTAGCAGACAAATTTGAAACCTTCTCTAAGCTACCTACTTCAGACTTGAACAAAACGTTGTATCATTCCTTCATACCAGTGTACCAGGAGCTGAGTTTATAAATAAAGCAGCGTTCATTACAAGCACGTTACTGAAGGATGTAAGTAGGGCAAGGTTTATAAAATGGTCAGCTTACAGATGCGTAATCTTCAGGCCTTTAAACCTGTTACTACCCTGAAAAAGACTTCTGTGACACCCAGTCCTTCAATATTAGATATAATTACTGACGTCTTTATTAAGATCACATTAAGTTGTACCCCTGCAAATAAATATGCCCACCTAAGTAAGGTGGACTTGCATGCTGGCCAAGACCCCATGTAAATACGTGTAGCCAGGAGTCATCACCTTTCTTATCTGTTGTGTTCAAGGCAGAATTCATTCATGCAGCTTTTGTTACGAGTGAGTGCAAATCCACCATCATAAGCTGTAAGCAGACCTACTTGCGATTGCTCTTAGTTTGTATTCTGTGGCTAGTTCATTTGTGAAGGTAAAAAACATGGTTCTTTCCACTCTGCTGCATTTTGTGGCAGCGAGAGTCTGGCTTTTTGTTTTCTGAAGTGCTCCGTTCATTACTGATAAGGACAAACGTGTAATTAACACTGTAGCTGCCATGACCAGAGGACTTTAAGTTTATGCTTTAAAAATGAAACAGTTTGCAGGCATTGCAGTAATGTGAGCTAAAGTTTTAAAATATAATCTGAGAAGAAGAGGTGCATTCTACATGCACTAGTATTTCATCTCACAGGTACATGCACGGGCTATTTCTTTTGTTTTTCATTTCAGATTTGTCTTTCTCACAGTTGCCATGTAATAAAATAATTAGAAAATGCCCCATGTTTCAGAAGTCATGCAAGGAGTTCTACCAGTGCAATAAAATCCATTTTCTCCTAAAGATACAAATGCAGTATACACATGTCTAATATGAATATGTGGATGATGTTCCTGAACTACGGACTTAAACCTCTGAGTCTCCGTGAACACAGATCCCTCTAAATTAATTTTGCTTTCTGTTTTACCAAGACCCAAAGCCTGACTGTTTTCTGATTTGTTTTGATTGTTGTTGTTGTATTTTCTTTTTTTAAGGTATGAAGCTAAATTTCGACAGAAGCTTCTTGAATACACAGATTCCAACAACATTGCTTCCCTTTTCCTTACAGCTGCTAATCGCTGGCTGGAAGTCCGCATGGCAAGTACTTTTACATTAAGTTTTTCTCTTGTATATGCAATGAATTGATTTCACCTTATTCCAAGCAACCTGAGAAAAAATCCAACTGTTTAGCAGTATCATTTGAGTTTTTATGCTGTACCCTTACCTCTGTGTATATCCGTAATGAACATATGCTCTCCCATCCAGAAGTCTGAACAGAGTGTGAATCTCTCCTGTAGCCTGTTGCTATTTCTCCAAGACATCTTATTAAAGATCACATTGGCTCCTTTGCATACAGAAGAGTACCAGGAGATTTGTACTGACAGTGTTGCCAGCTAGGATACCTTTAGGAATCTGTTAGTCACTGCTAGCAGGCTTTTGCCTTGTTGCTCCCCAGGAAGCAGGAGGGTGTAGATGGATTTCTGCTTGTTATGGGTCTTCATAAGAATGCCGAAGGTTTTCAAGTGCCCATTTCCTGAGAGTGCTCAATAAAGTGGCCTGGCATTAAAATAAATAAATAAAATTAAATCATTGAAAGGTAAATCAAGGAGTTTCATGTTGTGAATGATGAGAGATGCGGTACTGCCATTGATGGTTCACCAAATATAGAGGAATGCAAAGTACAAATATAGAAGAATAACAGCTTCCCTCCTACGGAGGTTGTTTTCTAGTCTGTTACGTAATTCTACTAAAAGACTTCTCTGTGAGAAGTTGAATCACAATTTTAATTAAAGCAGCAAAAGCCCATCCTGGGTTCCCAGCTGTCTCTCATTACAGAGGATCTGCACACAGAAGATCATATGGGCATTTCTCTCACCTACCTGAAGTTGTTTCGGCCGTCTCCATCATATGCTTAACAAACCTGTGTTGACATTTCCAGAAGATAGGAGTGTTGGTACAACTCCAGTCTACAAAAGCATTTCCAAACGGCACTTCCATGCTAATGGCAATATAAATAGGTTCTCAGGCAGGGTCTGTATAAATTTGGTTGTTTTCTGCCTATGTTTTGAACTGTGCAATGGGTTTGTGTTTTACTGTGCAGTTATGAGAATGTTTTCATCATTGGTAGACTTGTAGTGATGGAGCTTATTCATGTTCCTTCAGGAGTACATTGGAGCATGTGTGGTACTCATAGCAGCTGTCACTTCTATTACCAGTTGCCTGTATAGTAAACTCTCTTCAGGACTTGTAGGCTTGGGACTAACCTATGCTCTTATGGTAAGAAACTTAGGACCCTTCTTGTCTCTCCCAAACATGTTTTTATAATTCTTCAGGGCACAGAGATGAACGGGAAGATTGAAGGTGTCTGTACATCTCTCCGTGGGTACTGTAACATCACTGAAACCATGTGTTAACTTCAATTCACATTCAGAGGTTGACATATTTGAGTATATACTTTTTCATTTTCTTGATAAAATACTCACTGAAGCAGCAGTTCAAATATGTCAATAAAAATATGGCCAAGCTGCATTACATTTTGGTATTATCTTCCACTGTGAAGAATAACGTTTCAGTGTATCAGTTGTAATTATGTCCCAGTACATCATTTTGGACTGTCCAACAGTTTTATTTAGCAAGATGATGTCTTTTCACCCGTCTTTGCTGTTTCTCTTCCCGTACTCGTGTCCATAGTACCAAAGTCTCTGTGCACTGCAGTTAGGAAGTTTAACCTGAAGTCACTGTCACCCTATTGACGTGTACCATTCTGTTCGTTCACCACTTCAGCTTGCCAAGGCTGAACAATTGTTGCTTTGGAGAAATATAAGCTGCATGCTGGTCAAATGATGCAAACTACTAAAAATCTGGAATTTAGGAATTTATTTGCTTTACATCAGGTGTCTAACTATCTGAATTGGATGGTTCGTAACCTGGCTGACATGGAGATCCAGCTGGGTGCAGTGAAAAGAATCCATGGCCTTCTCAAAACAGAAGCTGAAAATTACGAAGGGCTTCTTTGTAAGTGCAGTTTTGTGCAGCATGCAGAAAGAGCTTGCTGAAATTTTAATGATTTTGCAGTGTATTACCATGAATAACTTAGTAAATCACTTAATGAGCTGTTGAATGTATCATAGAAGGGTTGTTGGTTTATTTCTTCCTTCCCTTGTGTTCCTGGTGCAGCTTCCTCACAGATTCCTCAGAACTGGCCAGACAGAGGCGAGATCCAAATCCAGAACCTTAGTGTTCGATACGACAGCAACTTGAAACCAGTGCTAAAGCACGTCAATGCTCATATTTCTCCAGGACAAAAGGTAAGTAACTGCAGTGATTTTGAAAATATATTTAGAGTAGTACATCATAGAAACTGTAGCTCTGGAAGGATACACCACTGTACATTTTAATGATGGAATTACAGATTTATTCTTTTCTATAAAGGAATGCAGTGCACTGGGAATAAATCTGTTGCGTGTCTTAGTATTCAGAAGTACATGATAGTGAGGAGTCAGAACTGCACACCACGTGCCAGTATGCCAGTGTCCTGCTGTCAGCACACAGCGACAAAAGAAGTGACAGTGACCCCATACTATGTTGACCTACTTTCCATCATTCCCATGTGGCTCCCCCGCCCTTATTCCCATCGCTCTATTGCTTGGCTGCATTTCTTTGCTCTCATTTTTTTTTTCCTCCTGAATTCTGTTTGCCTGCATCCTTCCTGCTCAGCAAAGCCACCTCTGGTTTCTGTCCTTTGCTTGCAGCACTGACCAGCTCCTCTCCATCACTCTCGAGTGGTTCCTGTACTCCGGAATGACCTTGATTTATACCTAAATACTCAGACCTATAAAGACAAAGAGACAGCTCAGAGACTTCCTTGTAAACAGTCCAGTTTGTTGGAACTGATCAGTGGATTGGAATAGCATCTCCATTCAGTCATCTTAAGTGTCAAATACACTGTCCATTTGCACTCACCTGATGTTCTTCTTCTTTCTGTGTCACAGATTGGGATCTGTGGTCGAACAGGCAGTGGAAAATCTTCCTTTTCTCTTGCATTTTTCAGAATGGTTGATACTTTCGAGGGTAAGATTACACTTTTTTTGTTTCTATCAAGCTTAGCTCCTGGAGATACATTGATATTCCTTTCTTGAATAGCAGCAGCTTTGAAGTGCAGTTTTGGAATCTGTGAGATATGCTATCTGGCCACCTTTGGGTAAATGTGTTATCATCTGCCATCTAACAGCTGTGCAACTGACAAAAATTCTCGTTCTATGTAAAAGAAGTCCAAGAGTGACAGAGGGCAACAGTGCTGTGAATTCCCCACAGTAGGAGCGAAGAATAGAATGAGAGAATGTTCAAGTACAACCAAGGATCTGCACACAAGGCATAGCAGATAGGACTCACTGAGTCTGGAAGACTTGTGTGCAGTTGGGCCTGCTGCCCTGGAATTTCTTGCCATACTTCTTTTGGTGTGCACCATGGCCACCTGCACACAGAGTGCCTTCCTGTGCGTCTTATAAAATGCTGTCCTCAGTTTCCCAGCCACATTGTCCACAAGACCCTTGTGAAAAGCCAGACAATTGTACTTGGGGATAAAATTTCCAAGTTCTCAATAGTGATTTGGCTTCCTGAAATGACTGTTCCCCTTGGTAACTAGTCACTGATTTGAGGTGACCTCTTGCCTTGTTGCTTGCTGTGTGTTTGTGCTGGTCAAGCAGATAAGTAATATTTCCAATCATTCCTTAAAACTTACAGGTATACCTCATGTCCTTTATGGCTGAAGCTTAGTGTTAAGAGAACTGTGCTTGTTGCTTAATCAAAACTTGTTTTGCTATTGAATAAAGGGTTATGCAGCTCCTGGCTGTTCCTGCTGCAATGTATCATCAGCCAGAAGTGAGCATTGTCTATGCCAGTGGCTGTGTGGCGTGATCAGCAGCCCAGCAGACTGTCATTTTTCTTTTGAATAGGAAGGATTATCATTGATGGGATAGATATCGCTAAGCTCCCCTTACAGACGTTGAGATCCAGGCTGTCAATCATTCTCCAAGATCCTATTTTATTCAGTGGAACAATCCGGTAAGCATTGAGCACCAGCAATATCAAAAAGTCACTATGTGCATTATCCCATATAATGACTTGTACAGAACTGCTGATAGCAGGCTGTTTGATTGCAGTCTCCTTTTGAAGGATCGCTGGCTTTCTCTTGGTGCTTTTACCCATCCCTGCCAGAGTGCACCTCCTCGCTGCCTGTGCCTGCTTAGTGTGCTGTCAGCATAAGGCATGCAATGCCTGGGAAGCAGGAAAACTGATTATTTATTCCTTTAGGATTAAGTTTAGTGCATTGATCAAATACCCATAACTATACAGCCATTCTTGAAATCCTCCTCTCTGTTTTTGCATCTGCTTGCCTTATAAAATCAGATGAAAGGAAATGCAGGCTTAATGCAGAGAAAGAGGAAGCAATAGAACAATAAGACAAGTACTGTAGGACTTGTAGGGTATTGTATCCTGGAGTCTCTATCCTCTGTTGCTCCTCCAGCCATTCTTTCACCTGTAAAATCAAACAGCTTTTTGGGCTATTCTTTTTTTTCTCTTCTTTCTTCTTTGTGTTGATAATGCAGCAGGAACAGTGAGCAAAAAGCTCCAGTTTCCAAATTCTGCCCCTTCATATGTCTGAGTCATTTGTGTTAGAAAGGAACAGTACAGTCCACAGTACAGAGCTGCAGCACCTGCAGCTGTAGTTTCTACATGGAAAGTCATGTTCACATGTTCATAAGTTCACTGGAAATGATGCAGGCTTCTGCAGGTTTGTTTCTAAGCACACTGAAAGAAACACTTTGAAAAGCTGATGCTGACTGGTATTCTTGAATTGCACATAACTGTAGGTTTAACTTGGACCCTGAGAAGAAGTGCACTGACAGCATGCTGTGGGAAGCATTGGAAATAGCACAGCTCAAGCACGTGGTGAAGGCACTGCCTGGAGGACTAGGTAACAAGACCTCCTTCTGGAGATTGCTTTTTCTGTTCACAACCTTTCTGTTTCGCATATCGCTTTAGGAAGGCAGTTGCTGAAGAAAATGCTTTTTAGGTTTATCAAAAGTGGGGAAAAAAAGTGGTTTCCTGCAGGCCATGCTAGCCTGTGCTAGCGGTGCTGGATTCATCTTATTTTGGTGGTGGGTGCCCATCCCTGGAGACACTCACAGTCAGGCTGGATGGGGCTCTGAGCACCTTAGAGTGGAAAAAAAGATGATGGAGGCCACTTGTACAGGGATGCATTGCTCTGAGTTGCACATGGCCTAGAGAAATTCACTCTTAAACATGGTTAGCTACTTTGATATCTAATAAAGAGTGCATTGAATTACAGTGAGACAGCAGTTCTGGCAGTTTGGAACAATAGATATAAGCAGATAAAACTGAGTCAGCAGCAGCTTCAGGGTCAGAAAATATTACTCGGAAAATCTTGAAAGTGAGATATCTGCCCTGCTCTGACCTGTGCCTCATCCACACCTTATTAGTGATATTTTCCTGTTTCCTTTCCAGATGCTATTGTCACAGAAGGGGGTGAAAACTTCAGCCAGGGCCAGAGGCAGCTATTCTGCTTAGCAAGGGCTTTTGTGCGGAAGACCAGCATCTTCATCATGGATGAAGCCACTGCATCTATTGACATGGCAACAGTGAGTCTGAAGTGTTTCCAATTCCTTATTTTCACTGAAGGGGTGTGACAGCTGTTACATGAAAAGAAAAATGGGGATGATGATACTATCTGCACCATAACATACTTACACCATATTTATTGCAGTCTTACTTAGTTCTGTATTATTGGTAACTCATCTAAAGTGCTTTTAAATCCTGTTACTAAGAATTTAAAAGTTATTGCAACATTGTTTGCTTTAGGAAAGTGAAGTGTGTTGTTTTCATTGGCAGTTTGATTTCCTAAAGCAAACAAAGCTTTGGAAGGTCAGCTGCAGCGGTCAGTGGAGGGTGAGTTGGTGAGCAGAGAAATTTCCCCAACATAGTGGACAGGACAAGTCAGGAAGTTAGAAGCCTTGAAAGCAGTGTCAGAAATAAAGACAAAGAAAAGACATACTGGATGATTGCATTAATTGCCAGAAATCATTGGACAGAGATTAAACCACACAGCAATAGCACGCTGAGTGGTTTTTAGCCAAATAGAACTGTACGTTCTTAAGATTCTTCCTTGGTTATATGCTTCAGTGTTTTTCATTATGATAGTATTCTATAAGTGAAGAATATAATGGAAGTGGGTTATTACAGCATTAAGAACTTTTAGTACTTTAAAATGTGAGTGGGGTTAGTAACGTTGGAATTACACCATGCACTTGAAACACCTTTTGAACTTTGAACGCATCTTGAATACAGTTCATCCTTTGGGATATGTGTGTAACGAAAAGGTAATAGCAAATAGAGATGTCCATTCTAGTGACGTTTGTAAGAGTTTGGTACAAACAATGCGTTTCCTAAACAGGAATGGATGAGTACTTGTTGAGTGAGAACTATGTACTCTCAAACTATCACAAATTCTTCTTCACTGCGTGCCAGGTACAGCGTACTCCCTTCCATCTCTCTGCACCTCCTGGTGTTAGCTGTCCCCACTGTGCTGGGACATTCCTGGGCTTCCAGTGGGGTGAAAAACATACCACAGAGGTGTCAGTGCGCAGGCAGCCTGGCAGCTCCCCTGAATCTGTCCTCAGTTTCCTTCTCTATGAAATTGAATTTGGGTAGCAGGGCTTTGGGAGCCAGAGCACAGCCTGTGTGTGGACAGCACAATGGCAGTGAGGGTGACAGCAGCAAGCAGGGCCAGGCTTCAGCTGAAGTTCTGACGTGGAGTTCATTTCTCATTTCTGCTGCAAAGGATCAATAAAAACATGTAATGATCAGTGGTTATTTAAACTTTGCTAGTATCTATGTACCTGTTTGTGTATCTTCTGCTCTTTGAAAAGCAGCAAATGTTTCCCTTTTTGTAGGAGAACATACTCCAGAAGGTGGTCATGACTGCGTTTGCTGATCGTACTGTGGTTACAATAGCAGTAAGTACAGTCTCTGCTATCATTCTGATCCAAGCTAGAATCAGATATGCTGCATTTCTTCATTTTTTGTCAATGTTAAGAAATTTGTTAATTTGGCCACTACTTTTTTGTTTTTAAATGAAGTGTTTAACCATCTAAACAGATTTCTTATTTAAATACATAACAACAGCTTCTTAACCACATTGCTCAGTGCTAGGTCTGATTGCCTGTAAAGACATATCAGTGTGTGGTCTGTTTCCTGTTACACATCTTAGGCTAATTTCAAATATAACATGACATTGACTGTTGAGAGATATGAGTTTTCTCAAGGCATAATAATCATTAAACTAAGGAAGAGGAAAATGATGTGATTATTTCTGCCACTGGAGGGATCAATTTTCTTTCAGTATTTAAACAAGTGAAAGAGAATTCCACTGACTTATAAAAATAAACCTTCCATCCCTGCTTAATGTGATTGAATTTAGATTTGCACTTTCTTGAAGTGATTGTACAAAGCTCTCAAGTATCTATAAATAAAATTGTTTATTGACCTGAATCAAAGCAGCTGGCTTGACAAATACGTCAGAACTACACATCTCTTTCAGTGCTCCATTTTCTAAAAATACGGATATTTCAGGGAGGTGAAATAAAGTAAATTTGCTTCTAAACATTTAAAAATTAAGCCCAATTCAAGAAATGTATGCTCGAGAATCTTACAGCATTTTTTTCTTTTCACTTAGCAAATGTATAACAGAAAACCTGATTTATCTCATGGTACTTATCATGCAGTTATAAGAAAAGCAAATGAATAAGAAGCATAAAAACTCCTGATTTCTCTCCATGAAAATACTGAGTTGTGCTGCACTGGAATGTGAGATTTCAGTCCCTCCCCTGTCTGCAGATTGGATTAATGTCACACAGAGACTGCAGCAGGCATGAGATGTGCAGATGCCATCGGTGGTTATTTAATGGAACACCTGGCTAGAAAGGCACAGGAGGAAGTACGAGTCCTGTTTTGTTATGAAGGGTGCCCAGGGATCTGATTAAGAACCTTATGGCTGAAGAGTGACTGTGTAACAGATACTGTAGAGTTCTGCAATGAAACATCCCTACGGGACTAATGCAAGCCAAAAATGCTGTGCAGTTGCGTTCAACATTAAAAAGTGGAATAACATAAAAATGGAGAAGAATTAATGCAGAAAGGGTAGAGGAGCAGAAAAAATAAATAAATAAGAAGCAAAGAATTTGATTAGAATAGTGAAAATTACTGAAGAGTATTAAAAAATCCTGAGGCCAGTGCATACGATTTATTAGGAAAAGCTCAAATAAGGGAAAAGCAAAAGGTCTGGCTACAAATGTGACTTCTGGAAACAAGAAGGTATTGTAAAAGTTGAACCCACAGGCACATGATGAAAACAGAAATGATGGTAGGCATATGACATGTGAAAATACAATAAGGGAGGCTAACAAAACAAAATAAAAGAGATTGAGAGCAACCTCAAGAAGGCATTGATAGCAGAAGCAGTCCAGGGCTGGGAGAACACTTGAGAGCAGTACCACACACACTTGCCCCATTCCCATGTTCCTGCCTGCCTTCTTGTGGCAACACCCAGTGACAGGACCCTGGGTTGGGGATGTCCTTAGACTCAACCTGTAGGACCTTTCACACTCAAGTACCTGTATACAAGTGAAGTGCTTGAATATTTGCACAGCTCTTTGTCTTCATGTTTGTCTGCGGTGTTTGCATGGTAAATTAGGATGAAAAGTAGGACTATGTAATCTTAAACTGGATAGGAAGTTTAATTTCTGGAAGGCTGCCTTGTACATATAATACATGTACATGTAATATGTATATATTTGGTGAATTCCTGGCATTTTGTTTGTTTTCAGCACCGCGTGCACACGATCCTGAATGCAGATCTGGTCATCGTAATGAAAAGAGGCCTTATTTTGGAGTATGACAAACCCGAGGTTCTGCTGGAACAAGAGGACAGTGTATTTGCTTCTTTTGTACAGGCAGATAAGTAGTTTTAAAAAAATGAAGCATTTTAAAGTACGGTTGTATTATTCATTTTCTAAAAGTGTAAAATACCTATAAATGTAAAAATGTAAATAGTCTTTCATAATAAATCGGAAGTTTTCCTTTTTTAATAAAGTGAGCGATGTCTCCTCCTGAAGCATTAACAAATTCATGTACCTTTTTGTATACTACTGCTCTTTTTTATTTTGCTACCAAAGAGTCCTGAAGTATCGTTGACCAAACCTACACAGATGAAATATGACAAGATTCACATCAAAGAGAAGCGTGGCCAGCATGGAGCTTTTATGTTACTCTTCAATCTCTCTTGTCATTTTGTTACTGTGTGATTTTATATGCACTGTAGCCCCACCATAGATAATGCTTATTATTGACTAAATGCAGAAGGAAAAAATAATATACCAAAGGTATTTCTGGAAAGCTTATTTTCTCTTTTAATCATATGACTATGTAAAGCTTTAATATCTAAATATAAAATCTATAAAACATTTCATTGTGGTTCATTGATGCTGCTTCTGTCTCTCGGTCTCTCCCTTAACGTCTTTAAAAAATTAATCACAATTTGATTCCTTTAGGTTTTCTTCAGCTGACTTGCATCTATCCCTATTGAATTATATTAGACTGATTCCCAAGGGCCAGACTCCCTCCCAAATAGCGAGGAAGCTAAGAGGAGAGAGGCTGTGATGAAGCATCAGTATTTAATGCACGCTATTTCCAGATACTGCGGTTAATCTCTAAATTATCCCTCCAGAGATGGTAAACAAAAAGCATTAAACCTTTCACTGTAGCTCAGAGCCGTGGGGACTTGACTCATTCTCTCCTCCTTTCACATACTTCGCCCACCCATACTCTTTCTGGATTCACTGTGATCCCTACCAGTGAATTATATACACTTAAGATAACTTGTAATCACTGAAATTATCCTAGATTAACCGGACAGCTGCTTCTGCCCTATCACTCTACTGTAACGTTCATTCTAGCAATTAAAGTGGCAGTGTTGCAATGAGAGATGAAAAGGAATTGCTCACTGGTATTTTCTTCACAGCAACTTTTGTTTCACATCTTTTTTTTTTTCTTTTGTCCTTTTCCCCTTTTTGAATAACTCAGCATTTGGGAATTGGATGTAGATTGGTTTAGTTGCTTTCTTTTGATGTTTTTTTTTGGTGGTGATGTTGATTTTTGGATGTGTGTGTGTGTTCTTGTTGTTCTTCTTGAGCCAAATGAATTCATATGGATGCTGTTTTTAACAATATTTCTAGATGCACACATCTCCTTGTTCTGGAGGTATACATGATATTTAGAATGCATTACTTCTCTTCTAAAATCACAGCAGAGAGCAGGGAAATGGAAGAACTGTTGCTGCTGTATAAGAGTTGTTACCAGTTTCACAGGGGATGTGGTTTAGTGGTGGGATTCAATAGGTCATTTTGATGATTTGACCCAGTGATTTGAAAGGTCAGTTCAAACCCAGATAATTCCATGATTCTACTACTTGTGTGCTATCTAAGGACTTTAAACTGGGCACAGAGAACAGGGAATGTGGCTTGTACTAATACTACGCTCATGGTAGAAGTGGGGAGGCAGATAAAATACTTGAGCTCTATCATTGCAATTGTAGGTGAAGAGAGAAAATAGGCTGTTGAGAGAGGACTTCTTCCGGGGAATCATTTTGCTGGGCAGCTTCAAAGAAAAGAACAGCTGCTGAACTACTGGGATGTGTTCACCAAGCATCCACTAGGGCAAGGGGGGGAGGAAACTAGAGACAGGTAGCTTTCCTTCCAGGGCAGGGAAAATAGTGGGAGAATTAGTTCATGCCCAAAGATTATGTATCTTCTTAATGGTACAATGCTACTGGGTAAATGTGTGAACACAGATGCCTCTTAGCCACCACTTGGCTTGAACACGCTGCATGTTTCCTTAGTCTATTTTTACCTAGTCCCTTTATATGGGATCCAGTCCTATCTCCAAAGGGCTGAAGCCTCAACAGTGACCAGGAGCCATCTCCAAGGAAGTGATTCTTTGGTGGGATCCATAAAGCCCCAGAATATGGAAGGCTCGCTGCTGTTAATGAGTCATTAAACATTTAGTTTTAATATAGATGGTTCAGAAGTCATCAGACTCACAAATATGTTAGCATGGCAATAAAGCAAAGTGCTGTACTGAAATGGGAGCAAGGCAGCCCCAGAGCAGCATTATGGGGTGGGGGAGCTGCTCCATCCAGACTCATTCATTTGGGACTTGGTTCAGTCCCAAAGGTGTTGGGATGGGATGCCCATGGGGGTGAAAGTCGGGCTTATTCCACCCTGCTGTCTCCCATAAATTAACAGAAGTCTTGATAGCTTTATTCCCTAGTTTTACCATGGTTATTTAAATCAGGAAAAGTCAATTAGGAATAGTCATGACAATTAGGAAAAATCAAAGAAGAAAAAAAAAAAAAGTTTTAAAATGTAAAACCTATTTTGGGGGTTGAAAGCCTTATCCCTCATGACTGCCCCTCTGGATTCCATACACAGCCATCAAGTGTGGGATTTTTCCCATGGGCCTTATTTGTCCTCCAGTACTTAACACAAATATGTTGGCTCACGCTGAAGATCTGTCACTTTTCTAAGTATCTGTCACTCGATCCACAAAGACGGGGCTTCTTTCATTCTGCTCTAGAAATCCTCCAACAGAAGCCACTTGTTTTGCTGTCCTATCTCAGCCAACATGAAGTGAAGGGAAGAGGAGGTAAGTGGAAAATTAGAGTCCCAATAAAGAACAGAAGTGGAAACAAGGAAACACCATTCTAGCTCATTAGAGTTTGGGATTCCGAAACCCAGGGTAGTATGTTCATACAACACTCCTTGTTGCACTGGGCTGCATGGGTCATCCCTGGCACCACAATATGAAGCGGTTCACCATTCTGTTCCATGTTACAATCACAGAATCATTGGAGTTGGAATGGATATTAAAGGCCACCTGGTCCAACTGCTCTGCAGTGAGCAGGGACACCTACATTAGATCAGGTGCTCAGAGCCCTGTCCAGTTGGACCTTGAATGTCTCCAGCGACAGGACATTCACCACCTCTCTGCACAACGTGTGCCAGTGCCCCACCACCCTTAATGTAAAGAACTTCTTCCTAACAACCACGTTCCCTAAACCTGTCCCAGACGCATCTTTTTGATTCTATATCCGTGCACTTGCCACCCTCTGGAGGATAAGGCACATAACAAGACGATGAGAAAAGAAGGGGGGAAAAGGCACCAAAGGCACAGCAGCCTCTTGTGTAACTATTTCCATCACTGCAAGAGACTGCGAATCGTCACCGATGTGAAGTGCCGAGTGATGGAGCAAAGCCTCTTTACGGTCGCTTTAAAATGCTGGAAACCGCTGCGAGCTGCCCTGAGGCGGAGAACCACGCTTCCCCATGTCTCCGGTTAGCCCTTACACCTGGGGCCGGGACCGGCCCTGGGGCCGCCTTCCCGAGGCCGCGACCTCTCAATCCCGGCCGCGCACGCCGACTCTCGGGCTGGGCCCCGTCTCGGCCTCCTGGTTGCCCCCTGGTGGCCGCATCCCGGCCCGTCACATCTCGGCTGCCGCTCTGCCGGGTCCGGCTGCGGCGGGGGCTGCGGCGGCGCCGTTCGCCCGCTCGGCCCCGTGGCGCGGCCGCCGCCCCCGCCCCCGGCTGGCAGCGGGCATGGGGCGGCGCTGAGCGGCGGAGCGGCGTCGGGGAGCCATGCTGTCGAGGAAGGGGATTATTCCCGAGGAGTACGTGCTGACCCGGCTCGCCGAGGATGTGCCGGATCACGCCCGGTACCGCGCCCGGGAGCGGCGAGCGCGCTTCGTGGGCAAGAACGGCGCCTGCAACGTGGCCCACAAAAACATCCGGGAGCAGGGCCGGTTCCTCCAGGACGTCTTCACCACGCTGGTGGACCTCAAGTGGCCCCACACGCTGCTCATCTTCACCATGTCCTTCCTCTGCAGTTGGCTGCTCTTCGGCATGGTCTGGTGGCTCATCGCCTTCGCCCACGGAGACCTGGACCACGGCACCCGGCTGCAGCGCAGCCCGGCCACGGAGGTGCCGGACGGCTTTGTGCCCTGCGTGACCAGCATCCACTCCTTCACCTCCGCCTTCCTCTTCTCCATCGAGGTGCAGGTGACGATCGGCTTCGGAGGACGCATGGTGACGGAGGAGTGCCCCGCTGCCATCCTGGTGCTGATTGTGCAGAACATTGTGGGGCTGGTGATCAACGCCATAATGCTGGGCTGCATCTTCATGAAGACCTCACAAGCCCACCGCCGTGCCGAGACCCTCATCTTCAGCAAGCACGCTGTCATCGCCCTCCGGGATGGCAAGCTGTGCTTCATGCTGCGGGTGGGCGATCTCCGGAAGAGCATGATCATCAGTGCCACCATCCGCATGCA
Source organism: Coturnix japonica (assembly GCF_054131305.1). Classification (NCBI taxonomy): domain Eukaryota; kingdom Metazoa; phylum Chordata; class Aves; order Galliformes; family Phasianidae; genus Coturnix; species Coturnix japonica. Next base: position 18,306,378 of record NC_140667.1, on the reverse strand, counting down.
GGTGGTGAAGAAGACCTCCAGCCTGGAGGGGGAAGTGGTGCCCCTTAACCAGATCGACATCCAGATGGAGAACCCCGTAGGGGGCAACAGCATCTTCCTCGTGTCCCCGCTCATCATCTACCATGTGATAGACAAGAACAGCCCCCTCTACGACATCTCCCCCACGAACCTTCACCACCACGAGGACCTGGAGATCATCGTCATCTTGGAAGGGGTGGTGGAGACGACCGGCATCACCACTCAGGCCAGAACCTCCTACCTGGCAGATGAAATCCTCTGGGGCCAGAGGTTCGTGCCCATCGTGGCGGAGGAAGATGGGCGATACTCTGTGGACTACTCTAAATTTGGTAACACGGTGAAAGTGCCCACCCCTTCGTGCACCGCCAGGCAGCTGGAGGAGGACAAGAGCATTATGGACTCCGTGCCATTTTCCCCTAGAAGTACCATAAGGAAGAGATCCGTCAAGCTAAAGCCCAAGTTTACCATATCCGATGAGCCTTCCTGATGCCTTTTGACTGGGAAACTGTGTTAGGGCTTTGTGTGAATGATCTCATAAACTCAAAACACTGAGGTGGCCTCTATGACTTTTTTAAACCTTCAGGTTGGTAGCACAAGGTATGTTCTGCTGTTATTTATTGCGGGATAAATGTACAGCTAATTATATTTTTTTAAAGGTGAGAGATTCCAGGCAGCACTGAAAGTAGGAAAATCCCAATCTGCAGCTTTAAATTTCGGTTCCAACTGTCATGCTGGGTTGCACGATCATTCTGCATTGATTAATCTCTAGGTAACTACATGTCTACTCAAAAAACAAGTGTTTCTGTATCCTCAGAGATGGCAGTTCTGGGGTCTTGCAGAGCCTGTCTTAAAGTCGGTAGTTTTTAACTGCTCCTTTCTAACTTGAACAATCAATATCGAGAAATAAAGTATTAATAATTAATGAAGCAGGCTGAATTTAGACGGTAACAAGAAGGTCGGGCAGTGCAGTGCGACACGAGAGCAGATCTGGGACTGTCTGTGCTGTTATACTCAATGTCTTAAATAAACGGCTGGGTTTGCTGCATCCATATTGTATTGTATGGAGCCACTCCTACCACATGCAGTATGAAATGTATTTGAATATTTCCTTTTGTTTATTTTAAAACCCTTTACACTTCCAAAATAAAATAGTCAAGTGTACCTTTTGGGCTGCGTCTTTTTGATAGCAAGCATTGCTTTCCCCAAAAAAGAACAGCAGAAAACGTGCCACTGAGGCTAAAGATAAATAGGAAACATTCTGTGTTCTTATTGTCTAAATGAGAAGCAACATTCCCTTCTCACATAGCAATGGGGACACCCAGCAAGAAATGAATCTCTGCTTTAGGTCGGAGTGATCTCTGTTAGAGAATGAGGGACTATAAATAGGATCCGGTATTTTGAATGGGAGGGCAGTGCTGAATCCTGGGCTGTATCTGCATGCGGCAGACAAAAGCTTTTACTCCTTTCCCTTGTGCAAAAGCAGCGGAGGTTTGTGCAGTGGGAAGGGGGGCTGTGCAGGACAGAGTGGTCTCTCCTGGGATGCCAGATCACAAATAATACTGCTGAGGAAGTGGTTTCCTTTCCATTTACATCCTGACCTCTGCACAGCCGGTGCCTGCCGAGGGTTCAGCTGAACTCAAGAGCAGCGGAGCCATGTTCACCCTGTCAGCCCCACCGTGACAGCAGGAGTGGTTCCTCTCTGCAGCTCCTTTGTGTGGGGATGGCAGCAATAGCAGCAGGTTTGTTCCTGCATTACTAGTGGATATCAGTAGCATTAACTGCAGTACGCTATTAACAGAACAAACTGCCACTCAATTAAAAAAAGATAATATTCTGTAAATAAAACCTAAATAAGCTTTATGGGACTGACCTGACGCCTGACGACAGAGTTGTTTTCACAGAGATGGCAGCAAATCCACTCTGACGGGCTTTAATTGAAGGAGTTCCCTGATCAGGTCCATGTGTGCTCAGTGATCCATCTATCTGAGCAATAACAGCCACGTTTTTGACAGCTGGTCAGTGGAACAGCAGGACAAATGTTCCAGAGAGTCACAGAACTTCCCTTCTGGCTATAGAACACCTTCAGGAATCTACAGTAAAATGAAATCACAGTTTGATTTAGAATGATAACATTGTATCTATGTTTTCAATACATTTCTATTTCAGAGCCATGAATGTCTGTATCAGTGTTATCAGACTGCGGTTAGGTGAATAAGTATCCATTCAATTTCCAAATGCCCAATACACCAACACTGTTCTGTTTCACAATGAAAAGGCAGCGAAACCAGCATTAACAAGTAGTTAGCAAAGAAAACAGGGAAAGGCATATTTTATATTTGTAGTAGTAAAACAATCCTTTTTTTTTTTTTTTTCATCAAATTGGCAATGATGCAGTGTTTTGTGTACTACATTTATTCTGAGTCCAATTGACATTTTGTTCCAGCTTTCCCTCTTTCTGCACCAGTTCCATCACTCATCAGAGAGGCACTTGCAGCAAAGCCAATTGCTTTTCCTCAGCACCTTTGTTCCTGTGAAAATTCACTGCTTTTATCCCTGTTCTGTTTTTACAATGCTCACAGATACAATTTTAGCATTAGCTTTCCATGGACTTAAACCATTGGATTCTCCACTGTTTCCAGAGTGCCTTGCATTAACATGTTAGATACATTCAATGTTGTCACATAAAACCTCTTCAGATGGAGAAGTATTTGACCTAAATGTGAAGCAATCTCCGCAGCACTACATGCAACTATTTTCAGGTCCTGATGCAAGACTTCTTTTCCCTCAGGGAGATCTCTGCTACAAAGAGGTAGAAAATTCTCTTTGTGAGATAGGGAGGGGAAGGGTGGAAGGAAAGAGCTTGCCTCTGTTGGGATACTTTCAGAACCAGCTCTTATGTCACTCCCTTTACAACAACCTGCTCTATTTTCTGAAGTTTGGACATAAAAAGGCAGTATAATATTAAGAGGAAGGCAGGATTTCTTCTATTAAAATCATCAGCTAATTGTTTCAGTCCATTTGTTGGTGACTTTGAATCTCAGAAATCTTGTGATTTAAAATTATTCTTTCCTCACTTCCAACACTCAGCAGTATTTCAGGGGCAGAGCAAGGGAGAAAAAGGGGTATTGCTGATTTTGGAGGACCATTTCGCTTTGCCATGTACTAAGTACTTGAGAACAGAAATTCCTGAGGATTTTCATGAAGTTGCACTTATGTTGACCACACACATCCTCTGTATGATGCGTTCTGAAGAACAGGTCAGTGCTGTCTTTTGCGGTAGAAAAGACCTCAATCTCAGCAATGAGCAAACACTGCATTTTTTGTAGCTGAGGTTCAACATGAGCATGCTTTTTAACTTGCTACTCTTTTCTGATAGGTGGCATCCTGGGGTCCTGCTGAGAGATCAGTTTGGGGCGGTGTGTTGCAGGTCCTACTGCTGCTCCCTGCACACTTCCTCTGCACTGAAACCAGTGGGAGTGAAACTGCAAATGACGTGCTCAGGGGTTGACCTGACTGGGAGAGAGAACATGGACAGAGACAATGGGAAGCTTTGAGTTTTGTAGCAACCCACTGCTACAACCCACTCAAGGGTGTGGTGGTGCCAGTTGTGTCCATGCAAATTGCATTTCATGTGCTGTGGAATCTAGAGTCCATTACCAGCTTATACACACAGTTCACATTGTTTAGTGCACTTAGATTAGAGGTCGATAAGACGGACAGAAGAATCATGGGGATTATTAATCAGAAAGAGAAGCTGAAGAACACTTAAGTTATTTGTCATCGTTCTAAAATACTTGCAGTGACAGCACAGCCATGGGGCATATCTGTTTTATGTTGCTTTTCCTAATGAAATCAAGAGGCATACGTGTAAGAAATTAGAGGACAACAAGGTTTGATTTGGTCTCTTTATTCCCCAAGGCATACAATAAATATAGCACCGTGGCAGTGTATTTCAGCAGGAAAACCTCCCTGTGAAACAGATCAAAACCAGAAGTGAACTCAGCAAGCTGAGTATTAGGGCAAAGGGGGGTCAGGGACACAAATTTTATATCCACCAGTGACATGATGGGAAGATGTCAAGAAGCAAAAAACTGTTTTCATTTGAAGCAATTCACACCAGCAAAGGTGCGAAGATGTTGAAATGAAAGAGCAGAGATGTTAAAGTAGATGTGAGAGCCTCACGAAAATGTGTTTAACCAGACCAGTGCTTACATATTAGGATAGATTAGCAGAAGGGTCAGTGCCCTGTAAGGTGAGTGCAGGCCAGCCATGATCTGCATTGCTCAATCTGGACGGTGGGTAAATACTGCTGTGTGCTGAGCAAGGTACCGGTCACAAGAGAGCCCTTCTAGAGGCAGCATTTGTGGTGACAGATTCTTGTGGCTAGTTACTTATTAATAGTTAATGATACAAAACGAATGAAAAATTAATAGTCCTCTGAAAGCTGAATTGGTTTCATCGTGTTTTCTTTCCTCTTCCACTCTTTCTCTTATGTCAGTTGCCCCCGCTAGATAATTAGTGCAGGCCAGATGGTATAGCTTACTTTCAATGTGGGATAAGGAAAGAGTGCTTAGAGAAATAAAATATAGAAATAAAGTAGATCTCAGAGAACAATCTGTGAAATTGCCAAGCTTGCAACTGACACAGTTATTTCTTGTACAAAGCATGGAAAAAAATCTACCACACATTATTTCCTGTTCATTATACAGGCTGCTGCAGAAGGAAAAGTGATTTAGTTCTTCAGGTACTGGTTGTGGGGGAAGGTCCAGAAATGCTGCATTTTAGGCTTCCTGGTTATTACTGGCACCCCTTTCTCTCTTCCTGTACACAAAGTCATGGAGGTGTTGCCACTACAAATGGGAAGGATCGATGTTCTTTGTAGCTCATGTTCCTGCACTGCTCTGCATTCATCCAAGGGCAGATGCCCCATCCCAAGGCAGATACCTCAAAACCAACAGATCTGACCCAGAAGGCAGTAAAAGAATTCCCACCTTTTTCAATGCATTTTTGTATCAAAGGATCTGCTGAAAGCCTGCACTGCAGCATTCAGATGGATTCAGTCAGCACAACAGATGTCATTCAAGCAAAGCTGCTGTTTTGAGGTGGGAAGACCCTTATGGGAAGGAGGCCCTGGGGAATGCAGACCTGGGACATGTGCTCAGTGTGGCTGGTGACTGTCTAGCTGCCTATAACAAATGACTCAGCATACTATTTTTGATTCAGCAACAGGAGAAAGATATGTGATACAAACCTTCACCTCCCCCTCTCCCCCACCCAAGTAGAACTATTAAAAGTGCAGAAGACATTCTTGAGAGGCTGTAGATACCACTGCCTCAGTCTTGCTTGTAGCACTGCTAAGAGCCTATGGAAGACAGCACAGCACACTGGGGTTTTTTTGCTTACACTGCTATTTTGATGCATAATGTGACATTAAAGAATCATGACAGGAAAATGACTCATTAAAAAAAAAATCTTTAAAAAAAAGAATTAAAACTGTGTAGCCCCTCTTTGCCACTTTCAGCTTTTGTACCTTGCTTACTGAGTTTAAATGCAGATGGCATATCCACAGGAGGCTACCTTAACTGGTAAAGCTGAGCAGCTCTAAGTCAGCAACCCTCTGTGACCTGCTGTGGAGTCAGAGATGTCATGGTGGTGGCCCCACAGAGGTATGTCCCCTCTTTGCTGGAGCATGCCCTGGCTGGAGGCATTGAGTATCCTGACCCATCCCAGTGCTAAGCAGAAGTGGGGGGTGAAGTCACTTTTTTCCTTCCCTGGATGTTCTTTGCATGCCTGCTATTTAAGCAGTATTTGTTTCCTCTATCCAGGACACAGTAGACAAAATGTATAAACAGTGTTATTGTTATTATTAGTTATAAAAGTTATTCCTGAACAGAGCTGAGGCACAGAGGAATGTCACTGCAGATCAGGAGCAGCAGTAGGAGTCCTTAACTTTAGCAAGTTTCAAATCAGGCCTGCATGTGAAATCCTAGGCCTTTAAATCCAAGAGAGTTTGCCAGGTTTGTTAGCACCAGGATTTTTCTCTTAGGGCTGACTCCTATTAAGATGATGGGAGTGGGCAGCTGACCCAAATAGTTCCTGATTGTGCCTTTGTCAATATATGTTGTTCCCTCTACTTTATGCTGAAAGTCTTAGTCTTCTCTGGTAGTCTATGGGAGCTTTCTGCTGTGTCTTGTAAGTAAAAGTTTTAACTTTTTTCTCTGATATGAGGAATTATGGCTATTGTGCATTTTGTATGTGCCTATTGATTGAGGAACTTGAATGTTCATGACTTGGTTGGAGGCCTGTTGTTTGAGCTCCTGCTGTTTCCCAGGATGTGTACCAGTATTCTCAATATCCAGCTTATTCCCCAGATGTGATTTTCCAGCGTTGGTAGTTGTACTTTTGCTTTAAGCTTCCAGGAAAAGTCCTGGTAAAATAACATGTATTTCACAGGGCTGGGGGAAATGAGGATTAGGGAAATGAGGACTGGGGAAATGAGTAGGATGATTAGTGTGTTCCTCTAGGAAAACATATGGGTTTTATGAAAGCAAGATGTGCCTAACAGCAGTTTCTTTATAGAACTTTGTAGTAAATTCAGATCTTGAAGAAGCTAAGGAAATAAAGAAGTTGCCTTCCATAGCCAGTTCTAATGATGATTTTGTAGGATGGCAGTATTCTGTAGGCATGCTGATTGCTGAAGTGCATAATGGTGATTTGATTTGGAGGGCCTAATGGTTGGCTTCACCAAGTGTGAGAACAGCTTACACTTGCTGAGTATTCATCTAGAACTACAGGCAGTAAGAAGATATTTTTCCAAAGACAGTTTGTACTTTTAGAAATGTCTCTGTAAGAAGTGGTCACTATCTTTTTACACATTCTCATCTATTGAAAGTTGTCTGAACATCCTAGGCTGAAGTATTTAGACTCAGAATCTGTGTGTAATGCATTCTTAAATGAATTATTTATATATCTCTACAAACTTGTGTAAATGTGATCGTTCTGTTGGTAATATCATTGTTTTTTATTCCTGCTAAGTTGTTAGTCCTGCACTTAATTTTTCTATTTGGTTCATTGCTATATAGAGTCAAAAAAGTTTTTGCTGTGTTCTTGGACAGTATCTGTTTAAGGAAAGATGTAAAATAACTGCTTTGTAATTGGCCTGTGATTTGCAGCCAGAACTCTTACAATGTCACCATTACAAGTATTTTCTGTGGTATTGGCTCTTTCTGCAGTTATGTGTGCATCTGCCTTCACTGAAGAGAGTCTGTTTCCTTTGTTAAATGGAAATCAATTAAGTTTTAAAACGTAGATTTCATCTCAAATTTGATCTTTGGTAGTAATGTCACATGTGATTCTATGGTTTTTTGCCTTGCTTTTCTACTGTTACATAGGAAATGACTATAAGGATGGTCTGATTTCTGTTTTTACTTTGTTGTATGTTATGAAATACTTCACTTTCTAAGGAGTAGCTTTTTCTTGGCTAGAAGAACCAGAGGTACTTTCTTTCTCTCTCTCTCTCTCTTTTTTTTTTTTTTTTTTTTTTTTTAGAGAATCTTAAATAAATAAATGCTATTCTGCTTTAAAACAAATACTTTTCAGAGGTTCTGTGTAGCTCTAATTTGCAGCCAGTGATTGGCTTATTAGCAGCTTGTCAAGAGCCCACTAGGTTCTCCCACCAAGTAGGAAGAATTACCATGATTTAAAATAGCAGTATCTTTTTACTGACTCATCATAAAGGGAATGAATGTATCTATAGGCAAATCCATAGTGCTGCATTAGGAAGTACTGCCAAATTAACATCAGTCCAAAGATACGTAATAGTATGTTCTCATTACCATATATTCAGTGATTGTTGGTTTTCACATTAATTCATAGAAAAACTACTCCAAAATGTTCTAAATTCAGCAGATGCTTTTTTACTCTCTCTAAAAATGTGGATGCAGTTCAGATCATGTCTGATTAAAATGGTCTGCTGGAACATATATTTAATTCATTTTCTGAAAGAATTTAAATAAAACTACCACTGATCAGCGTCAGTTGACAGGTTTGATTTGATCCTTCAGGAGTTATGAGGAAAAGTTGTGTTCATGTTTCAAGTTTAAGGAATGGCTATTCAGTGCCTAACTATGGGATGGGAAGTTCAGTGATTTCTATATGATTAGGATACATAGGAATACATAAAAGGTAATCTCTTTTAGATAAGGCTCCAATATCTTTAATAACTCTGCGGAATGTCTCATCCAACTGCTCTAAAATAAATTTGAGTACTTGCAAACCAGAATTCAGATTTAAACTTCCCTCTGAAAGATAAATGATAAAACATTTTACCTGCAAATTTGAGTTGAAAAGCTTTTTTCGCATACTGTTGTGCTGCTGGATTAATATCCTCTGATCCTAGTATATGCAAACTTCAAGACTGTCTTACTAGGTGTACTTTGTATAAGAATTTCTCCTTTGAGACAACAAGGGACTGCTGAAGTAAGAGAGAAAAGGCTCCATTAGAATGCTGCTGGAATAAGATACTCCTGAGATACCAAGCTAAGAGTGTTTTTTAGGATTCACCTGCTACTCTTGAGTCTTCAATAACTCTTCTCAATAAGGTCCTGTACATACCTACATGCATGCGTGGTCATTACTGCATATAGTTAAGAGAAATTTTGCTCTTTGTTAGAGGATGGTTGTTTCTCCTAAGGTATGTGTGTATCCCTCCATCATCTCAGCAGCAGGAATAAAACTGAGGGTAGGAATTATGTATAAACATAAGCTCTTACCTTGAGCAGGCTATTTCCAGCCTGTTCATCATTACTTCTACCAAATAAAATAGCCTGTTACTTTGCTAAAAACAAACAGTGAAGAGAAAGCACTGTAATTTGACATCAAACTAGTTAAGGCACCTTAACACTGTACCCTTGTCCTGGGCTTGCTTCTTAAGTAAAAAATCTAAAATCAATATCATTTTCTCCATATTAGAATATTATGGTATGAAATCAATCTTGGACTTGAGAGGGTCAAGTGAAATTGTTTCTGTCAGATGGGATATGTCTCAGAAAGCAAACTAGTGCTAGAGTGGCTGAATTAGAGATAATGGTGTTAAACTGGACTTCTTTATTAACCAACAACTTTACACAAATTCTGTAGTAGGGAGTAAAACATTTTTCTCTCATTTGAAATAAAACTAAGGTAAATCTGTTTCAAATTATGTTTATACTGGTTTGTTGGAACCGCTGCAAAGAGTCTGTGGCAAAGTGACGTGCCAGCTTGAGCACTCTGTGGACTAATTCAACAGCAAATTGGGGCTGAATCTTTCTTGCTCAGTGACTCCTAGGTTACACTTTCCTGTCCCAAATGGTTCTGTACATCTGAAACAAAATTATTTCCCTTCAAGTTAAATCCAATAGTGTCCTATAATTCCTTTACAGGGAAAGGGCCCAAAAATGTACTATGCATTCCTGGAAGTCATAAAAACATTGATTTTTTTGTGATGAGTTTCCCCAGGGCCTTCTGCATTACTTTGGAAGCAAATTCTCTTTTGTCAAACATGAAAGCTGTAGGAATTACCTGAATCACAGCTTTTACATGGAAACAATCATTTCAGTTGCCCAGAAACTCCTGGGTAATGTTATCCTTGATTGTGTCTTCCTTCAGAAACCACTGGGTTTGAATCACTTCAGAGACAGGCATGCTGTGTACTCTTGCTCACAGGCCAAGAACAGTATCTGTGGGTTTTAGCAAACTTATATAAACAAAAAGTCCAGATGATACAGTATTTTCTAATGCCAGATAAGCAGATAAGAATGCGAAATGGAGGTCAAAGACGCTCAATTATATAGAGCTCTTCCCAGCCTTGGTGTTTATATATTTGGATATTTATACAGAAAGCAAGAAGGTGCTGCCCAGTCTTACTCAGGAATGCAATAACCATGAGACACAGTGTTCTTTTGACAGCCTAAATACAACATACCTCCAGTTCTCTATATAAGAAAATGAACATATAACAGTGTAATAATTGTTCGGGTGCAGGGCTTCTGTAACAAAATATGTAACTACATGCTACATTTTCATTGGAAATTAATCTGACTCATGAAGTTCTTTCACTAATGCTTCTCACAGCCCACAGAACAGCTGCACCAGCACAATTTACAAGGTGGTGAGTTATGGAGTATAAGCACTTTCTGTGCTGCAGGAGGAACAATTTCTGTTTCTGGTAAAGCAGCAGTTTTCTAATAACTTTCAAGGTTCAAGCAGCAGTGTCATACTACTCACAGATATCTTCATATGTGTCTTTAAAAATATACTTCAAAAACTCAGATAACTGCGCATACGTTTGTTTAGTTTTGGAAACATTCTTAAAAACTCTAAACATTTCAAGTCTGCTCAAGGGACATGGTTCCCAGATTTCCAGAGGTAGGAACACAGATGTTGTGGACCCTGAAATTCTCGAAGTAATGTTGAAGCTTAACTTAGATTTCAAGTTAAATTTAAATTTGTATCTGGTATATTATTATATACCAGAGCAGAAGAAAATATGTTCTGCTCCCTCAAAGTGCACCTGCAGCATCTGTTCTCCGTTCTCTGGTCTGCCTGGAATTAATACCTTTAAGATCCAGGCCAACATATGACAGCACTTAAATTGTTCAGCTTCCTAACAGATGTGTTGGGTGTTGAAGGAGCATAAGTCGTGGATGGTAGCAATTGAGAGCCCACATATTTGTGACTTTTAAGGTAGCACTCAGAAGTATGTTATCTAAGTATGTTATATTCAGTTCTCACCTTCCTATCTTACTATGCCGCCGGGCTGCTTCTCGACATGCTTTAGAGAGTGCTCAGTAATCCTAATCTCAGGCTCCCTCTAGTGGAAAAAAATGGTACGTGACTATAAATGATTAGAAATCACTTGGTTTTATAACCGATGTTGCATCACTTCCCCGTGGTATTAAATGCACTGGCAAGGTCTGAATCATTTCTGGAAGAGATGCAGACTCAGGAATTTCACTCGTTGCTACTTAAGTATATGGAGTCTTTTTGTGAAATTTCCATGCAGACAAGTTTGCACAGAATACCCAAGTCATGGCTGAATAATACTTCCTCTCCTACTATGTAGGCTTTGAATTCATGAAGCAGGGTAGCTTGGTATGATATAGAAGATGGAGGGCTGCCTGTGCCTCCGTCCTGTTTTTTCCAGGGTCACCTGTTGTAGGGAACATAGAGACTGATGCCCTCTTTGTATGCTGTTGATAGTGATTATAGGCTAGTGGGAAAGTGTAAAATAATGTATTAGAAGGGAAACTGTACATTCTGTCCTTCTACAACATGGAAATGGCTCTATGTGACGTTGCCCAGAAGATAGCTCTTGTGAATTATTATGTATTAAAATAATGCAAATCTGAATGAACATAAGCTGTTCAAAATGGCAGCTGAACAGCAGTACAGCAGTCACAATGCAGTATTCAGACTGAAAGTCCCCTGATATCATGGAAAAGGTGCGGTGAGTGGAGAGATCAGCATTGGAATGCTGCTCTATCTCTGTATTTGTCAATGGTAACGTACCAGGTTTAGAAACTTTTTTTCTGGGGAAAAACAATTAAAAAAAGAAAACCTCTCTTTCGTATTTTGCTTTACTGTATAAGCAAGTATGCAGATTGTTGTTTAACACATATTTTAAGTGCAGCTTTTAAGGTATTAAAAACATGAATATTAGGGCATTAGTAAATTGTTTGGTACTTGCTATCTGCAGTTGTGTAAATTAGGGGACTCAAACTTAATCTCCTACTGTGTAGCCAAATTTTTTTTATTTTTATTTTTTTAAAAAAAAGCTACCTTTTAGGAATGTAACCTAGGTCTGATGAGTGACGCTGTGTTTCCAGATGGGACTCATACTCATCTTTAAATGCTGTGATATGACTACCTCTTAACTGTAGTAACAGATATTTGGAGATGCAAACAAGAAAGGACTTCTAGGGTAAACCATAATGACAGCTCCTGGCATTTGCTACCTACTTTGCTTACATTACAAAAGGACAGTCCATATACCTCAGAGCTTCATTTCCTTGAAGAATGTCACCATACGTTGTATTTTTTTCTTATTCAGCATGTGCTTATAAACACTATGCTTACATACTGTACACAGTGGAAGTTCCACGAGCCATCATGTCCCATGCATCTCCCTCAAAATACACACTGTCACAGCAATTCTGACATCCTGAAATGGCTGACACCTGGCTTTGAAGGCAAAATCTGTAAATAAAGAGAAAACAACCTATAGCAAAATCTGCTACTGAAACTCATGGGTATTTCAACTTTTCTGGGATTTCTCTTTTGAACTGAAACACATCAGGGAGATATGTGGTATTAATGTCTAGGGTTTCTCATGGTGGTGCAATTTCATTAGTGGGTGTTTTCGTTGTGTGTTGTTTTTTTGGTTTTTTTGTTTTTGGTTTTTTTTATGAATACAGAAAATTTAGCATTCAAATGCTGATTTAGTGAGTGAATAGCTATTGTGGTGATGCAGCCAGTGTCAGGAAGAATGAAAGATGTCTATTTGTTTATGAAATATTTTTACCTTTTTCCAGAAAACACACAACAAATAGGAAGGCAAAAATGAGCTTATGCACAAGACCTAAGCCATGAAAGACTTTATATGCTTGTGCACAGCCCAAATCCTGCCCAGCCATACCTGGCCATATATGCTCACCTCCCATGCAGGCCCCAAAACAGTGCAGTTTCAGCACTTTGAAATATCACCTGTTCTCCCTTAGGAGCAGACTTGGGGCTGTCCTGGGTCATGCCCTAGCACAGCCCCGCTCTGGCCCACAAGCCCTCTTATCCCAGAGGAAGCAGAAGTGAATGCTCCTTGGCTGTGGTGCTGCCTGCTGGCAGCAGCTGCCTCATTCTCAACCACTTAAAATAAAACACTGTAAGTCTGTGACTGCACTGAGATTCAGTTTAATCCAGTTAAAAACTAATCAATACAAACTATGGACTGGGCCTTTTTTTCTTACATATATTGCACTGGAAGATAAAAATTTATACACCACTGACCAAATCTTACCCCTTCATCCTCCTACTGAAATCCCAGCCAAGTACAAAACAAAACATCTGTATCTTTGTCTTGGAATTGATGCCTCTATGAGGTTACATTCAATTTTCCTGTAAATCACCTCCTAAAGGAAAAGCAGAGTACAGGTCAAAGTCCTGGTGCCCATGATATTCCAGTCCCTTGTTTAACTTCAATTATAGAGTTCTATTTCCTGACATAGCTGCAAGTTTTTTTTTAATCTTTTAAAAAGCTCCTGAGAAATCCATACCATAGAAGAAAACAGGCAGTGAGTGGATAATGTAATACTTTCAGTCTCTGTTGTGGAAGAGAGAACCTAATGAAAGATGTCATTATTGAAAAAAAGCTGTGTTAAAGAAGGGTTAAACCAGTTACATGTTCCATGTGTAGGTGTGACTTTAGCATGTTGCATAACATCTATGGCAGATATTCCTTACAGTGAATTACACGTTTATCTCAGAATTAATCCTCAAAAATAATTGGACTAGATTATGCTCAGATTGAGACCTCATTAGCTTGGGTCTGAAGAATAAAGTCCTTTCCATAAAGAATGACAAGATGGACAGCATCAGGTCAGGACTGTTTGCTGTTTGTTGAGACTGGACCTGACTGCCCATCTTCCAGGAAAATACCCATTTAGGCCTCTCTATGCAGACATGTGGAACAGATAATGACTCGTATGAGATTCTGAATTGGACAGATGAGTATGAATCTCTAATTTGTCTCAAAAACTTTTAGGCAGCAAAGTTAGGGTCTGCTCAGTAGGAGTTAAATAACTTAAATGTTACTGTGAACTAAGGCATTGACTTCCTCACAATTCAGCACAAACATCTGACAGCTGGACTACAACTTACATTACTGTTAAGAGAGAAATCTGATCAGTAATTCTAGAATTTAGAAAATTGCCTGTTTTTACCTCTAAGAAGTGAACCTAAGTATATTGTTAAAATGCAAACCTATCACTAAAATTAACACTGACAAGAACATTTCAGTATCAGACAGCAGTTGAGGAAAGATACGCGTTGTTTTATGCCGAATGTGGCTCAAGTTAGTTGAAATGTAAAATTGGGAACTCTTGTTAACTTTGCAATGAAAACAAAGCTTGAGCTGTGGCAAGTGCTTGAGAGCATATACTATACTACCTATAATAACATTTGTGATGAGGCAGATAGGAAGGAAGAATGATTTGTATGGTAGAAATGCATTCAGATTAAAGGTTTCAGTCCTTGATTCTCTGGAAACATCTCCAGCTGTATCATTCTTTCTTTGCAAAATTTCATGTGGTACAAGGAGAAGGAAAAATGTCCCCTCCTCTTTTTTGTGGTGTTAGAATAACTCACCTTTGTTTTCCTCTTTCCTCACTCTGCTCCTGATTATCATGCTTACAGCCCTAAAGCCAAGACTCTGCACTGGGAAATGATGTTACTCTGCTTGTAGCTGTAACTACGTCTAGTTCTCTTAGCAAAAAGTTGTAGAAATAAGCTTCAGCCTCCTGACAAAGACATAAACTGATGTTAGAATTACATGGAAGTAACAAACAGTGGCTTTTGAAACTAATTTTAGAAACATATTAAGATACTAACAACTTGGAGAGAGAACAACAACAAAGTAAATCTAATTGCTGGAGTGGTATAAATGAATGAAATGTGACATCACAATTAACAAGATGAAACAGATAAAGAAACCTAATCTATTCCAGCAATGAGTTTTGTTACATTGTGTGAAGAATGTGAATATGCTCAATTCATCTGAAAGAAGCATTAAGCATGTAAGGAATATGACCAGCCTCTATCAATCAGAATACTTTAGTGAGAGACTTAAATATCAAATATCAATACAAAACATTAGTAACTGCCAAAGGTCTTTGAGTTTGCCTAAAATATTTGAGTATTATCCTGTAAGAAACATCTTTTGGTAGGAGAGGCCTGCCTGTTTCTTTGCTCAAAACCCAAATGATCTCTTTGAATGAGAATGCAGTTAGCCACAGAAGTGGAAGAAAATACAAAGGATGCTTGCCAAGGTGCGTGTATATCAGTTCAGAGCCAATGTTATACAATCAGAGCAATCCATATTTCTTCTTAACAGCAACAAACAAACAAACACAAAGCTAGAAAGAGGGTTTACGCTCAGTCTGAAGTGGATGAGAAGCAAGGACAATCACACAGCTTTTTGACGTTATAGCAAAACCCACAGGAAAGACAACTTTTGCTGCTCAGTTTTTGTTTTGTTGTTTTTTTGTTTGGTTTTTAAAAATCTTGGCTTACAGTATGAGAGAGCTATCCTGGTTCTATTCCAAAATAATACAATCAAGTAGCACCCTTGTTTTAGATATTTCATATGCCTACATCAACTAACTGCTGAAAGACAAATGTGTATTAACAGTGAGACTCTTAACAAGTCAAAGATTCATGTCTGAGAAGAGCTTTCAGAATCACATGGTGCATTTTGAAAAAATCTGGTTTTACCGCAAGAGGTAGGAAAATCTGTACAGAAAAAGACAGTGAGCCTTGTTCTGTTTTGTACATTTCCATCAACATAAAAAGCTTATTTAACTGCATGCAAAATTTTGAGATCACTTGGCACCTGATGAAAGAAACAGGGACAAAAGTACTATCCCTGGAGCCAAATGAGTGAGCCAGCTGCTACACAGAATTAATCTTAACAAGGACGGTTCAGACCAATCCACTAGAAGTACAGTAGTCCTTCTGAAGGCTCATAGTGAAATTCTTAGGCTTCTGTAAACATGAAAAGTATTCACTATTCCATGCAATTGTTTGTGGTGGCTAAATTTTAGAAAGTGCAAATTTTCTAAAAGTTAAGCGTAAGAATTTTCATTTTTATTTGGTCTCAGAAGAAGAAAGTGTTTGGTAGTACTGGAAATGGTAGGCCTTTATCTATGGTCTATTTCCCTGTACTTTGCTTCTCAGCATTTCTGGAAAGAGTTTCTACATAAAACAAGATCTAACTTGATATTCAGGCCAGTTCATTGCTTCTTCTCTGAAAAGCTTGCAATTCGTGCCTAAACACGCAATGGCAGTCATCTCCCTCTTTTTATAGGAGAAGAGTCCAAGAGCTAAGTCCCTTGGCCATAAAAACCTTTAATAATAAGTTTCCTTAATATTTTTCCTCCGTTATAGCTGCTAAATGATCCTCCTGTTGCCTTTCTTACTGATGTATTGGAGAGAAAATTAATTTATGATTCAAGCCTGATTGATATTTAATCTCTAATGCTCCCAGTGATTTTTACAATCTGGGAAAGAAAGTGGAGAGTTCATTACCCTTTTTGTTGTTTGTTTTTTGTTTTTTTTGTCCCTCTCCCTTTTCTGCCTTTTACCCTCCCCCCAAAATAATAAAGATGCTATAAAGTTGAGGCACAAGTGGCTAAGGGTGAACTTGATCAGTTCCAGCAGCTGGTTCTTGGATGTGTCCTGGTGGTAGAGGCTGATCACCTCCTGCAGGTTGTTTTGGTGCTTCTTCAATTTTGTGCTCGCCAGCTGTAAAACAGGAATAAAACTGCTTAAAATTTCTCTATTAAATGAGCTCCACATGTGAAAAGTCCCTAAAGTAATGTTTCTAGTGTACAGACAATCAAACTGAACCACCTGTTTTTGTTTTGTAATTGGAAGCTGGAATTTACATGGCCAACAATGAAATCAGATTGAGTTTACCCAGGAGGCTGCAAAATGATAATATTCAGAATTTCTTCTTAGATTACTAGTTGCTTCTGTTTTCAGCAAAAAATGTTTTTATTTATATAGTCTCTTTCTGGATATTAATCTGTTCTTTCTAAAACATACTGCATGTTTATGAAACCTCTAATCCTAACACTACAACAATAGTGTATATTTCATATATATATGTATAATCAGTTATTGCCAGTGTTAAAAGATGTATCACTAAACCAAGCCCAAGGTATCTGTGATTACAAACGGTGTTTTTACTGAAGAGTAAGAGAGGCTATCATAACCAAGGTTTATAAATTGGTATTAGCCCCAAGCAGCTTTGAAGCAAATGAAAGATAAAATGAAACTCATGTTCAAATTCCATTTTTTCTTGCTTTGGTCATAAAACAGAATAGTTTGAGGATAGAACTCCAGAATACTCAAAGTGAGCTGTAATCACTGAAAATGGTATTTCAGGTTTGAAATCTCACTGTTGGCCCCACAAGTGCTGTTAAATCCTTCCAATATTCAAAAGTCTGACTGGATATAGCCCAAAGCTTTATATTAAAGTTGTTAAAAATTCCTGAGCTGTACTGACAATGTTAGCACATAAACATGGAAGCCAATAAAAGCCATATTAGTTCTAGATGGGGAGGAAAATGTTTGGATGTATGGAAGGGCAGAGGTAAGAAGTGTTAAAATACAGCTGACCACTTTGTTTTTACCAATAATCATATGGAATGATTTATTGTGATTTTATTGTCTGTTCGTGTTGAAGCCATTGGTTGCTCATGTTGTCTAAAGCTTGTCACATCATGTTGTGCTCAGATGCAGGTAAACTGACCAGAGAGGACAGACATGTCGAAAGCATTTCAATGTTTTGATTTGTTCCCCAGTCAGAGACTGAGACCACAATTTTGGATTACAATCTGGAATTCCAAGATACAGCTAAGAGAGTAACAAACAGCTTTCATCTAGCTGCATAACTAGTGATAACCATTGAATGATAGGTGAACCAACATTAGAGCTTGTGCAGACATCTTGGCATCAGGAGCATGGTTGTACAACAAGCAATGCTGCTTGAATTACTGTCATTTCACATTCTTGCTATTCAAATCAGGTATATTACAACATGTTTGCACAACACAAGCTACACTGAATGCACCTATCTCTGCACTGGTAATGCAGCCATAGGACATTAGACAGGTGTGGTCGTTTGTATGCCCCTACTCTTTTCTGAATACTCAGACTTATCCTAGATCTCACTATTTTTAGACTGACATACAAAACGCTCCAACAAACTGCAATATTTTCTCTGTCCATCTAGTGCTGTAAGTTAGAACTCTTTTTATTTTCCTACAGATATAAAATTGGTGAGATTTCATCGACATTTTAGAAATCTTCCATACTTCTGTCTTGAAGACAGTTTAGTGAGCCTCCCTACAGAGATCATTAAAACCACATTATATTTAAGAGTTTGAACAGAAAATGTATTTTTAATGACTGTCATGTTGGGAATCTTAAAGTTTGTGTTTTCTACATAGAAAGATACATACGGGGCTGGAATTTCAGTTCTCCAGCTGGTCCTGCAGGTGGATTTGCTTGTTGTAGTTTCTTTTGTTCCATCTGTTTTACAACCTGGTGAAAAATGAAGTAACGCAGTTGAAAAACTTCACTCTGTCAACTTTCTCTGACATGAGTGAATAAGCACAGGAAACGTATGCACATCATTATGCTGAGTCTTGGTTAGCAGGAAAACTACTGAGTTGAGATGCTTTCACTGTTTGCTGTAATCTGAAGTAATGGATTATGACGTGCTGCAGTACTGCTGTTGTTTAGAATTCAACTGAGATTCCTATCAGAAATTAAGATGAAAGATGTTCCAGAGCTGGGGACTGTCATAAGCCTTCACATGCATAAGAATACAGGAGAGAGAGAAAAAAAATCCTGTTGTCATAAGCGTACCTGCTGAAGCTCTTGTTTCTGAGCCTGAAGCTGGTCATGCTGCCTCTGTAGCTCTTCCTTCTGTTTCTGAAGTTCTTCTGCCTTCTTTCTGAGCTCATCTTCCTGCTGAGAAATATGACTTTCAAATTCCTTCAGTTCATCCTCAGTGAAGAGCTGCTGTTGATCTAGCGTCTGCAAGAAAGAACAAACATGAATACTTGAGTAGGAATGCGTATCTATTTTTCATTATGTTTCCACTGAAATAATTATATGAATTGCACAGTTTACTAGATGTGAATGATAATGTTATGAATTAGTATGTTCATTTAAACAGTAAAATAGCTATTTCTTAGCAAGATTCTATGACAAGTTTAGAGTTAGGAGGAAAAAAAAAATCCTCTTGTTTTCAACTGAGATTGTATCTCTGCTTTAAAGTGATTCATAAATGAAATGTCCACTTCATGTTTGAAAAACATGTGGATAAACATCTTCTAAATCCATGTGGTGGCAGTGCAAGACCATTTCTGTTTGTGTGCAGACCATAAAGATTACATCTGTACTGTATTAGTCTGTCACGTTTTGTATATTACATTTAGCTAGTGCGTTTAACCACACATATACCAAAACAAGACAGAAAAATGGCAAAGGTCAGACACATGCCATTTGGTTTCCTGGTTAGAGTGATGGTAATAGTACAGTATGTTGCACTTGGAACACATTTTCTTTACCTCCCAACTATCTGGCTCCAAAAATTCTTTTTTTTCTGTAGCTCGCAGGAACTCTTCCAAAGTTACTAGTCTGTCCTTGTTGATGTCAACCTGTTTGAAGCAAAAAAAAAAAATTAAACTCTGCCTAAAGGATGGGTTTTGGTAGAGAAAACATTAACTTTGTTACATAAGTATCTTCAAATACAACCATTTTATTTTTAAATTGTCCCATTTTTCAAATGAATGCCTGCAACATCCTCTAAAAACTTCTCATCCAAGCCATCATCTAGCTTAGTAAAAATGGAAATAAAAAGTAAATCCTCACATTTCACTTGGGAAGTAATTGCAAAAACGTGTGGCTGCAGGCCCAGTGCTTATAGGAGCATGCCTGATGTTTCCCAGGAAAAACAAATTGTAGCTTTTTGATAATAACATTGTAATTCTGAGTCAGAACAATCTCTACTGTTGGATAGGGAGATTTTAAAACAAAGCAAAGATGAACTGTGTCAGAAACCTTTAAAGGGAAGAGAGGAAATTCCTCCCTTCATGAGTAAAAGAAGTCCAGGCTTGCTCAGATCCTCAAGCTTAAGAAAAAAAGTTGAATAGAGAAAAAATATGTGAAAAAGAGTGATTCAAAATACCCTCTTCCCTTTCCTCTGTTTCCCGAACAGAAAAAAAAAACCACAAAACAGTGAGAACCAGTAATGGTAATCACTGTTGTAAGTAATGCCTTGAACTCACACATCTCTTCTGAATGGACAAAAACCAGAAGACAGTACTTTCCTTAATCTTTCCACAGAATCTCACCCTACTGTCAAGTGTAAGAGGACATTCATAGTCTTCCCTGTTTAACAAAATTCACTGGGCATTTGTATTAAATCCGAGTACCTGCAAATGACATGAGGCTATTGCCAAGTCCTCCTCTGGAATTTATTTAATAAGTTTAGTCTTCAGGCATTTACATCAACCTAAGATAGGGCCTGATAACTGTGGCTTTCTGAATCTCAGCACTAATAACATTGTGCCCTTCTATTGTATTTAGGCAATCCTTAGTATTAGAACTATTCTTTTTTTAATGTAGCAGGAAAACATCAGCTTTATTAAACATTAGTCCATACCTCATTCATTACATGTTCTCTCATTCTCAGCCTCTCTTCTTCCATTTCAACCATGTCATCCTCTTCATTTTTTGGATCATATACTTTTTCTAGCTGAAATTTAAATTTAGGAAATGTTATTTTGGAGAAAGGACTGCTCATTCAAGTGAAAGATTTGGAACAGTAGTTTCAGACAGCTAAAAACATGAGTTCATCATTTTTCCAAGCATGTGTATAGGTGTAAATCTCTTTTACCATAGTATTTACTCAACAAATGAGTATGTCATCATTGCTAAGGATAAAGTTCTCAGTTAATTCATGTGGTCTGTTGTAATTCAGTGCTTTAAACATTGATCTCAGCATGCTGTCTGCGTTCCTGTTTGATTTGAAGTAAGCTGAGTTTCCAAAGTTTCTTGAACAGGAAAGAGTAATTCTGAGCATGCTGTCCACAGTGTAAGCATTCAGGATATCACAAGAAAAACTGAGTGCTAAGCTTAATTGCCCACTTCTCTTCTTAAACAGTGCTTTCTAGTGAGTTCATGTTTATCTGCTTCTCCTTAGCTTTCTAAGCAACTTAGCTTTCTTTCTCATAGGTAATTTTACAGTCCCAGATTATTAATTTTTAAATTACAACACTGTAAAATACTGGGACTTACTTGTCAAAAAAGACTGTTGTACATTTTTGTAGGACATAAAGGGATTGCAACAATTATACTGTTAAATCTTCTACAGTTTATAGTAATTGAGAATTATAAGCTTACATATGTAGCATATCTCATACATTCTGAAGCTCATTAGTGCCAGCTATAATATTGGAACTTTGCATGGGAAGCTTGTTTTCTTTGTTACAAGACAGAACCTCCCAAAAAAAGAAGGCCAAGCCTTTTTGTTTACTCACTGTTTCTGTAGTATCGGTATCTTGCTGCAGCTCAGGGAGGCAAAGTAGTACTAATATTTCTGCTTTTTCTAATGAAGCTTAAAGAAACTAAGGGGTTGCCTGCTTTACCAAATGTACTTGTGCTCCAAACTAGCTAGATGCAAATAATGTGAAATCCCTGCTGCCGCTTCTACAGTGTTGTCCTTCATTGTAGAGCACTTAGATTTGATGAGGCAAATTAATCCATTGTGACTCTTTGTCAAGAAATGCAGCCTAAGTATTTTCAAATGAGTGTGACCTTTTTTCTTTCTGTAAGGTTTATAACTGGCACTGAATGTGTACAGCTGTTCAGATTCAAAACCTACACTAGACTGCACTGAGCCAAAGCAGATTTGCAGCTCTCCACTGCAAATTATACAGGTATACTGCTCAGAGGACTAATAATGAAATCTGAACTGAACATCTGGCAGAAAAGTACATAATAAATACATGTCTACTGTCTGAGTCCTAAGACTGAAATACTTTTTTTTCCTAGTTTTTGTATATGCTTACAGCTGTGCTTAAATATTAAGGGTGCATAAATAACAAAATAAATTATAAAATAATATATATAAAATAATAGTAGTCCAAAACCTACATTTGCTTTTGAAAAAAAAAACCAGACATTCCTGCAATTTTTTTTTTTTTTTGAGTAAGTGAACCTTTGGATTTTTTTTTTTTTACCTCTTTTGTAAATAGGGCTTCCAATTCTTGCTCATCCAGGAAATGATCATTATTGACATCTAAAATAGGAAGCATTGAAAATGTATGTTAATTATGGACAGAAAGTCTCCATGAATTAAGCAGCAGCGCATACACCCTATGTGGATTAAAAATATAATTTAAGGAGATGCTGGTTCCATAGGTCAGCTTTTCTGTTCTGTTTTTTATCAAGAATCAGCTGATCCATATCACCACCTTTCACTACCCAACTGTTAACAAGTGATTGAATAAGTCTGAAGTATTCCCCCTTCTTCTTAGCAAGCTGAAATAGGTCACAACAAGACTGTATTCAGTGCAACTGCCAAAAAACATAGCTGAGAACAACTTGTCCCAATTTAACAACTACATTTGTAAAGAGACTGAAGAATAACAGAATTGAATAGAAAAATATTGTTAGCCAACAGTACAACTCCAAAATAACAACAGAATTTTGTAAAAATCTATATAAACATACAATGCTTAAGAAAATAGCAGTACAAAACTAGTTTTGATGACCAGTGCAAACAAGAGAATACTATCTACTTTGCATGTTACATTCAATTCTGAAGAATGTTATAAAACTTCTGAAATAGAAAGGGGATGGCTACATCTAATGAGTACTATGATGCATTATCTTTGTTTAATTCAGAGTTTTTGATGCCCTAAGCTCTCAGGGAAAAGGTCATTTTAGCTACTGCTGTTTTGGTATGACATGCATAAAATAACTACTAAAAATTTCCAGATAATTGTTTTTTAAGATCTCTTTCTAGAAACAAGAAACATGGCTTTCTTTCTATATAATACATATTTATAAACCAAAACAAAAAGTTAGGATCAATCTATAACATATCAATTAAATTATCATCATTAGTTGAATTGTTTGTGCCACCTAACCCTTAATAGCCCACTGAGGGGAAGGTTCTGCTTAAGGGTACTTGATTATGAAGCATTTATCAACATCAGACAGTTATGAATTTAAATAACCTTATTCAAAGCAAAATGCCTACTGAGATGCATCTTTTTCCCAGCTACTATTGCACTGTTCCTGATTGCAGACTGCTCAGAAATGCGTTGAGAAGCGCTCTGGACTTTGTTTTTTTAAGGCAGTGTTAGAAGTGTCAAGCATTTTCAGAAGTTCCAAGACCACTTCAAACATAAGGGGTGCTTCTCTTATGGTACTTCTCTGCAAAGATGTGAAGAAAGCAGGTTTTCCTCAACACACCCTTAAGGACTTATCCTTGTCTTACAGTGCATGAGCAAAGTTGTGGTTGTGGACAGACCTGTAAATACTCTTACTTCCCTGAGCAACTACTTCTGGTTACTTGCTGTTTCATTTTTTGAGCATTTAAATTTCTGTTTTCAAATTTCGGCCCTATCTGGCTCCACAGTAGACATGCAAAAAACAATATAGATATTTTCTCCTATACCTTTTGGATTCACACAACTCACTTGAGTTCTAAGTCCTCTTCCTAGCATAATGCAAACTTGCTGAACATATGTTCTCAGCAAAAGATTAAAGAAAGTCATAGCATTTGCTAATTAATGTTAAACCAAACCTCTTACCATGTAATTTGAAGAATGTTTTGGGGTCAAACTCATTTGGATCTAGCCCATCTGCTTCTTCCCACACCTCTTTCAATTGATCTTTGCTTCCCTGTATATTGGTTACAAAGAAAAATATTCAAAAAGATGATTAAGTGTACTTTTACAACCTTCCTTTGCATTCCTGTATTACGGTTTCTCTGACAGGCTTTTTTTTAATTAGTAATGTTCAAAACATAATCATTATGATTTCCTTTAATTCAGGTCACATACTTTTTCTAGATAGAAAGGCCCAAGGAAAGAGAGAGTGGCAAAAAAATGTATATTCTCAGGAAAGGAATGTATATTCTCAGGAAAGTCATGGCCACACAGACTCACCTAGAAACAACAGATTAACTAAATTCAACCAGTTGCTGCTCCTGCAGCAAACTGTTCTGTGATGCAGTTCCCTGCAGGAATCCCTATGTTTTCAAATACCCATCTTTCCTCTTTTTGTGACTTTTAGCTAGTTCGTAAATAATAATTCTGCCAGCAAATAGAATACAGAAAAAAAGGAAAGTATATGTGGTGGGTTTTCTAAAGCTCTAAGCACTGCTCCTGCTCTCTGCTTCTATGTCAACAAGACAAATCATGAGAAGAAACATAATACTTCCTTCTCATTATCAACTGGAAAGGAAACCCTCCTTCTAAATGCCTAAGAATAGACTGTAGCCTTACAGGATGGTGAACTTTAGGGTGATCTCCATGTTTCTTTTTCATCTCTTCAAATTTGGATTCTTCACGCTGCCTCTTTTCTTCATCCAATGTTTTTAAATACTCTCTTCTCTCATGTTCTTTCATCATTTCGTATTTCTTAAATTCCTCATGGCGGGTTTTATCGTAATTCTCCAGGTCACTTGTAGCCTATAAGCACAGATAATATATATGCACAATTATGCCACATGATTATGTTAATGCATGTGATACATTATCATGTAAAATACCACTGTTCAGCTATGTGGGTGAGGCTGACTATATTGCCGTTCCCCTCTTAAACATGAAGTAAACTGGTTGGTGGTCCTCCTTCACTTGACAGCGATACAAAAGTATCTTACCTCCTTTCTCCTGTTACTTTCAATGAACTTAATTTGCAAAGGTTTGACTGCTTAGAAATCTTTTGCAGAAACAGTTCTATAAGAGAGCATTGAGGTATTTTTTCTCATTAATTAGCCCAAGAAGTATTTTATTATTAACTAAGCACAGCATCAAGTAGTATAGTAAATTCTTATTCATTTCAGTGTAAGAGCATTTCTAGTTTACCCTTCCATTAATAATGCAGTATTACAACACTACTATACAGCAGCTTCTTACAGATTAAATCAATGAAACTATTTAAGTGGAGAGAAAAGTGTGAGAATTTCTGACATGTACTTATATAAGATTTAAAGCTGTATCAATTTTCAGGTCAAGTTATTAAAGGATATAGTCTTCTAGTGCTTTTTGAAGTTCACATTCATACCTGATAAAGTCTTCCCATTATTTATAATTTTTTGATTAATCAGACCTCTTCATAAATGATTTTAACACGTCCCCTATCCCTCAATACCCATTAAAATAGGTCAATATCTCAGCTGAAAAGAGAAGAAAAATGATGTAATAAGAGAAAGAACTGCCCTGCTGAGGATATGCTTCTCCTAACCAACTAGAATTTTTTCAGCAGCGATGCTCTCAGAAACAGCAAGGAACTTTAATATATATGTAAGTATATAGAGAGAATAATTTTTCACAAAACTGATGTTAAAATTTCCAAAGGTAGATATACCTATGAGAAATGAACAAAGCTTAAAATAGATTTTATTTTTTAAAAAAGAGTCTTCCCATTTACTTTGACAATATGAAATGCCTTCTCAGACATGCAGTATTGTCACATCGTGAGACTTAAGTCCTCTTTTTTTTTCCCCTCAGGGAAATATATTATTTTAAAGCAGTTGAAAAACACAATTCTGTGCTTAGCTTAACTGCATTGTCTTAAACACTGACTGGAATGGGAAAAAAAAAAGTGTCCCTTATTGATGCTATTTAGACATCAAACTCCATGCTCAGTATATGCAGCTTCTGATACTGGTATCTTAATTCTGCTCTCCTTCAGATGTATATATAACAGATTCCCAAATTCAAATAGCTGGTTTAGGGATGATTATTTATGTCACTCTGTGAGACAATTATATCGCTTTGAAATAGGTTTGAGAAGGATGTGCTTCTCTCGATACTGTGCTTAATTCAAATGCTTTCAGAAAGTTGTGTTTTATTCCCAAAGTTGGCTGTACTGGCACATGAATGCAAATCCTGTTAAGATGCCATGCCAAAATGTATGGTCTCTTTGGCAACAAAGATTTCAAGTGTGCTATGCAGACAAGTGATTTTCTCTGAAACAGAGGACTTCAAGTCATTCCTTTAAAAAGGGAAAAAAAGTATATATAAGTGTTCATCTCTACCAGATGAAAAAATGTAATTAATACAAATAAAACATAACCCCAGTTCTCTGTATTTAGCACTCACCGCTTTGATCAACATATCTAAGTCCTTCGGCTCAAACGTGTCAGGATTCTGATGGTTCAGGTGCTCAAACTGTTTAAGGAGAGCCTGATGGTCTATGCCAGTATCTGAAAGAAGGAGGTACAGGTACAAACATAAAACATTAAAATAAGTTTGAAAGCAAGAAAGATCAGGAATTTCAGTGCTTTCACAAGGTGTTTGTGCCTTGAGTGTCTTAACTACCTTAACACTCATAAAGCAGATTTACCTGAAGGAGATCAAGCATACTTGATAGCAATTTGCACTGTACTCCTTCCAGTGTGTCAGGTGTTGCACTGCACACAATAATTTAATATACTGAAGTTTGCCTCTCAGCAAGGAAATGTACAATCAGTTGAGCTCTATAAACCAAAACATTTTATTCTTCTTTTCTTTATATAAATGAGATATAACTTCAGCTATTACAGCTAACAACTTGCATCAGAGAATTCTAACTCTTCTAACTTGCCCAGTATATTCTGTGAATGAACCATTAATTGTGCATATATATATAATGCAAGACATATGGTTGAAAATCATATCCAATAACCAGAATTTCTAATTTCATTTGTGCAAAACAAGAAGTGTAGGACAGTGGAGAGTCAAGTCCTTTATCTAAAAGTTGCAAACGTTTCTCCTTTTTTAAGACTTGGACTGTACCCAGTAATATAAATATACAATGCACTAACAACAAAATACATTTCTACAATTACAAGCTTTTCTATCTGTTCTGATTTCTCACTGTCAATGCTAAATAATAATGCTGTCTTAGCAGGATGTGCTTTGGTATGTTATAGGTAACAATTCTGAACAGCTTTTACTAGATTGGTTAGTAAAAATATTTCATTTGGCTAAAAAATAAATTAAGCAAAGGAAAACAATTCTGAACTTGTTATCCTATGGTAAACTGTTACTCTCACATTCAGTGTTGTATTCATATTATCACAAAGCAGCAAATGTTGCCTAGGGCACATTTATCCCTGATGAGATCATAATTTTTTCTGAAATATACATTCCTTAGTCTGTTTATGGAATGTTTTTTGGAAGGGTAGTATCAGAGTATTTAAAAAACAAACAAAACAATAAAATCCCCTCAAATCTATTTATGAAGAAACAGCTAATTCAATTTGACAGTATTTACTTGTCACATTATTGCATTGTCTGAGACTTGACCCTGGAGAAAGTCATCCAGCTCCTAACATTCTTGTCCTGTACTAGTCAGTCTAGCAGGATCTTGGTACAAATGTTCAATAATACATCTGCATCAGTACCGAATATATGAAGAACATATGTCCATGTCTGTTGGACCTGATCTATTTGAGTGCAAATAAAGCAGGACTTAATCAGATAAAGGACCAAGATATTAATTTGAACTATATGGAAAATATTAAAAGAACAAACACAAGGAAATCAAACTGCTCTACCTGCTGTTACTACAGAATGCATTTTTGCACATGCTCCAAGATGCTGCTTAAGTGTGCAGATGCAGCTGTGCTTCATAGATAATCTGATTGTACAAGTGATGTGAAATATTCAATGGCAGGACCCACTATAAACTTTACAAAATATTTTCTGAATCACACTGTTTCACATTAATTGTCGTCTGAATATTTTGAAAGGGTATAATCTGCTTTGATTGTTTCCAGATATAGCATCTCACACAGTGACAGAATGTGTATGCATGCTTGATCTGTTGTGGCTGTGGAGTGCTTGCTTGCAATACAAGCATGAGATTATAGGCTTTTGGCAGCTAAAAACCATGTAAGAAAAAAGAACCACAGGGTCTGACAGGTATGCGAGGCAATACACTAACTTCCTGTGGAGGTCTGGTATGCACCATCCAGATACTGGTGGTTTGTACTCACTGAACTAAAACTTTCAGAAAATGAAAGCAAAGGATAAAAAGGTTATATTGAAATTCTCAGAGAACTCTATGTTCTTCATTCGCTACGTGATGATACCATCTAAAGTGTTCATTGGGAACGTACTATACTAAAAATACCTCCTTGCCCAAATTAAACTGTTTTGTTTTTTTTTTTCCTGACTCCAGTAATATCCCCTAGGCATATTTGCATATACATGCTTCTTCGGCCTACTTGCTACCTCTAAATTTGGCTTAACGGGATTAGGATCCATCTTGGAGTATTTCAATTGATTTAATTAACAATTAGAAAATGTTATGGATAAGTTTTCGCACCCTAAATGTTCCTCTTTACTTAGGACCTTAGAATTACCTCAAAAATAAGAAAAATCATCTTCTGAACTGAAATGTTTAATATCTGATATAAATCTGTAAAACAGCCCCTTTCCACCAGAAAGAACTTAAAAAGAAAAAATGAAAACATAATGTTAAGTGACTATTAATTAAAAAAAACAAACCTACCCCAAATAAATGAGACATTGTTTTGTGTTCTAAAATAATCCAATACGTGGCTATTTCTCAGTGAGTTATTTGTAGACTGTTGAACTACAAAAATATCTCAAAAAGCTCAGAAAGGATTAGAAGCATCTGCAAAATCCACTGTCAAAATCAAATTTAGCTATTTACGAAATAAATGGCTTTTATTTTCTTCTCAGTTTCCTATAAAGATGTATGTTTGTTGCCAACAGACTAAATCAAAAAGGACGGTTACTTTCAGATTATAGTTTTTACTATTGACAACAAGGACAGTGCAACTTAGATTTTGTCTAGCTTGTATTGGACAGGTACCCAGTTCACCTTGTTAAATTTTGTATTCTTACCTTGAACAGAATCCATTTTGGCTTTAATTAACATTCTTAATCTTGCCACCTCTTGTCGTTTGAGTTCATCCAGCCGTGTTCTCACATGGTGGCTTACTAAGTCAAGCTCTCTGCTTAGCTTTCCACTCTGTCAAAAAACAAAACTGATCTATAAAAACATAAAAGAAAGTAGTCTTTACTATTCCCATTGCATATGAGCTGCAAGACAGCAGACCAGTTGTAGTCCTTCTCATAATGTAGCTCATACGTATAAGAATCTCAGAAGTCTTTCAATGAACGTTTTCAAAAATTTTAGGTTATAGAAACAGAGCAGAATACAGAAAGGTGTACAAATTCTCTTCAGAAATATTTGCTCCTTTAAAGAGCATAAGCTTGGCCTTGCAGCAGAAATACCTTGTGAGGTTTCAGAAGTGATAAATTTCTTGATCAAACATTCTCAAATTAATTTGAAATAGCTGCAAGATGAACACACAGTACTATTTTCTTCAGCCACTGTAATACTTGAGAGAAGATACAAGCACAGTAACAGCCATTAACATGGCAAGAATATTTATCAGGCTCTGGAAATTCATAGTAATCTTCAAGAGCAACCCGAGCTATAGTACAGAAGAAAGAGGAATCAAATCTGTCAATGACAACATGAAGGATTTTAAAAAATGCAAAAGGCAGGATCTCCTCTCTGTCACATTGGGCTGTTTCCTACCTGTGTCATGCAAAGTTTCTAACTCATAAAAGGAGAACATAGAACAGCTACCACATAGAGCCACTGGAGTACAAAAGACAGAAACACAATGAGACTTTGGGAGAGTGTTCTATTTGGAATGGTGCTCAAGAAAGGACAGCAGCGGAGAATGTCAAAATTCTCTGATGCCTCATTTAAGCACATTGACACTTCTTCCAGAACAGCTTGTGAATTTCCTCAGATTAGAAAACCTGACTTTCTTATAATTCTCTTCCATGTCTTCGTATCAATAAATGATACACCATCTTCACTTCTGTTTGAACACTGTTTGAAACAGTGTTCCAAACCACCCAGCAGGCAAAACTGAGTGAGAACTAGGCTTGTGGCTCTTCTGTGGAATACAAGGATGTATCTATCTGTGTTGAATCTAAAACAGCCTTTTAAATAGATGGGCAAAAGGCAGAAACCACGCATGAGTGCTTTTTTTTAATTTTTACTATTCTATGGGATATTCTTTAACAGAAAACTTGCTGTCCCTTAATTAAAGACAAAGCTCTAGCAAGAGTTAAATACCTAGGTAAACAAAAAACAAGTATCACAAAAAAATAAGAGGGGTACGAAGATTTTAAAATATATATGTAACATCCATCTTGCAGGGTTCATTATTATGGACGTAATTAGCTTCACTTAACATCTTGAACTTACCTTTATTTCTTCTATGTCTGCAGTCTGGAGTTTCTCCCTGAAATGCTTATCTGTTTCCAAGACATCAATTACTTGCCTGAGATATTCATCATAATAAAGCCCTGTATCCTTCAAAAAAGAACAATAACTTTAGAGAAGAATATACTGCCAAACAATATATTGCGTGTAATTATGTAACTATAATTGCGTGTTATTATATAACTGAAATCCAATTCTCAGCAATACAAGTATTGTAGCTCTTTTACATATCTTCTACTTTTGTGATTCTGCATTTTCATCTTGCAGGAACTTATGATTAATTTGTTTCAGCAACAGATGACAAAGAGGATAAAGGCATTTAGGAAACCACATTGTATGCAAGCATCTATCATGTTAACATAGTGGGCTTTCCAAACAGTGCAAATCATTAATTACAAGAATTTAAGAGTGGTTCAGAAACTGCCTGTTTCTCCCAGATGCAAAACAACAT
Source organism: Coturnix japonica (assembly GCF_054131305.1). Lineage (NCBI taxonomy): Eukaryota > Metazoa > Chordata > Aves > Galliformes > Phasianidae > Coturnix > Coturnix japonica. Next base: position 18,275,585 of record NC_140667.1, on the reverse strand, counting down.
TGAAACTATTTGCTGCATTTCCTAGAAAACTTCCTTTAAAGGCAGCTACCTTCAGTCTGCCAGAAGCAACAGCCAGAAGTTTTACTTGGCTTTAATCAGCATATCTTTCAAAAAGCAGATAGTCTGCTTGGGAAACATTTAATGCAAATATGAGATTAGTGAAACTGCACTGGTTTATCTGCCCTCAGAGCAGATTATTCTGTCTAACACAGTTGTATTTGCTCTGGATTGGTCCCTCAGAGCATATGAACCAGAGCTACATCCAGGACTTAGCCTACTAGATCAGCTAAGGTTCCTGTGGTATATGCTATGCTCTTGTGGTAGTGTGGTACAAATGAAACACACTCCAGAAGACCAATCCAGAGCAAATACAACTGTGTTAGACAGAATAATTCCATTCTGGAAAGAAAAAAAACTCTGCTTCAACGAAAGAATTGATTTGGCTCTCCCAGAACAACATTATTGTTCAGCTATTAAAAGCTGATACTGCAGATTTGTTTCTTGGCAAAAACACTTGTCACTTCAGCGTATTTGAGATCTCAAACACATCTTTATTTGATGTGCATTCAGAAACATAGTGTGATAGTATGGCTGCAGCTGAAAAAACCCTACTATTTCTGATATGTAGTTGAATTCCCCTAATCAAACATTTTCCTGTTTGACTGGAAGCAATGAAATGGAAACACTGAATGGAATTTCCTAAGCCACCACTCAGTCAGTCACTTCAAAGAAGTCTCTGTGGAAAAATAAGCAGTTCTTTCCATTGTATACTGGGGAATTCAATTCAGTTTGCTATCTCACCTTTAACAGCTCGGGGAAAGTAACGAAGAAAAGAGAACATATGTAAATGGAACCCCACCTCAGCAGAAAGTAGTGTGTTTGATAATCCCATTTCTTCCCTGAATACTGCTCCAGTAAAAGACATCTAAATTTCATGACAGCAACTTGCTATAACTGGATTATTAATAATTAAAACAAACTATTTCATTGAAGATTTATTTCATTACACTTACCGGATTTTCTATCTTCTCTCCTTCTACGTGACCTTCTCCTTTGACTTTTGTCTTATCTATGTCTATAGGTACTGCTTCCAAAGCCATTAGGAGAAATGGTATCAGCAAAATACACTGCCGAGGCAAGAGAGATCGCCACTTCATCTGAAATGAGATCAAGTCACCAAAATTAACGTGAGTGATGTTATCATAGAGTTTGATTAGAATAATTTGATGTTCCTAAATAGACACCTGGAATAACCTACTTTCTGTGTGTTCCACTATTCTCAAGGAACACTACAACTCAAAGAATTAAATACAGTATTAATTTTTAAAGGCTTTTATGACACAAGCAGATTAGTTGACAGTTGTGCACACAACTATGTTGCACTGCAAATAGGAAGAGGATTTTAGTATCTTGTAGTATTGTTAATGACTCTGTTGGACAGGTAGGAACACTCAGTGTTCGTGTGCTTGTTTAGGATGGTCAAGCCTTAAATAATATCAGAGTTTGTACTCTGATTTGTCTCCTGCTTAGTGAAAGTTGTTGGTTAATGCTGCCTATGGTTAGCTCAGATACGTGAAAGATACAATATGCAGCCAAATCTAACGTATGCCTGTTGCAAGAATAATTCCTGTACAAATGCTTTAACTCGTCATGTAAGTAATTCCAGCAAAAAGTATCCAGATCCGATAGCAGAGATTTTATTTGAGGGGTGGTAAGGTGGGAGACAAATCAGTGCCAGTTTTCCTAACTACATGTGCTGGTAACCAACAGTGGAGCATTACCCTTGCTTGGATTAAGCGGCCCCCTCACTAAGGCAATAAATGTACATAATGACAGCTTCCTCATTTAAAATATTGTTAACATCCTTTATCCATATACGCATTATATAAAAGAATGCACTCTTACTAAGAACAAAAAGGGAAATGCAGAATTATTATTCTCTCTCTTGTTCAGGAACCAGGGAACAGCTGAAGGTAAAAATACAGCCATTTTTCTGTATTTTCTTTTATATATCAAAGACTTGAGAATTACGAGGACCCTCTGAAACTCCTTAGCAAAAAGGATGTAAGAAGATTCTGCTCAGTCATAGCAAATATCTCTTATTTTTAAAATTACTAACATCTGACCATTGCCAGATGGGACAGCAAGAGCTATTGCTGCTGTCACATTGAGAGCACTAGATTCAACATCAGCACTACTGTCAGTTCCCCATTAGAAACTCAGATTGACTTTGCCATTCATTTAAAACAAACAAAACCCAAACAACCAACAGTAAAAATAAAAAGCCCTCGAACTCTGTTCTGAATGGTGCCAGAGCTATCTGCTAGGCTTGTAACCATTAATGGCATACATATTAATGTATGTTATGCGGGAGATCAGTACCCTTAGCAGGCAGACAACCATTAACCTACCATCCCCTATTGTCACCTGTCTAGCACAGCTAAGGTCATCTCATCTCGTCCTCTTTTTCTCCACAAGTAGGTTGCCATGTCTGGTGTTAAAGCCACACTCTGAACACTGTTGCCTGTTTATTTATTTGTACGGTGGTTCATTTCCAAAGCAGACTGAGGTGCAGTTATGAGTAAGTCACATTTTGCATTTTATTGTCTTTTCAGATGAAAAAGTAAGGCAAACACTTAACTTGGTATCTGTCAAGTGGGTGTATATGAAAAATAAGTAGGAGAAACCTGAACCTTTGAAAGTTTCTGGACAAAAACCAGGACAATAACTTCTCTAAACAGAAAGTATTATAGTATTATACATTTCTGCTCACGGGTAATTTAGTTTCCTCTGAAAGTACCAGCCTCTGTAATTACGTGCTGCTATATGTAATGGAAAACAATGGAAGACAATATTGATCAAAACTATCTCTTATAAGAGCAGATGTCTAAGATGTGTCAGCCTTCAGACAGAGTGACAGCCCAAAGTGACAGTCACAACTGAGTCACACATTCTACTCTGATGTGTATTAGGAGAGACAGGTCACTCCCACTGTGAAGTCTGACATTAATCAGCTGCCAGAGACAACTCAGCATGAGTTGCAAATTCAGCAACTAGAGGGAAGTGAGGAGAGGCAGGATGAGAAGAAAAGAGGTGTTACGGTTTTTTGTTCCTCTTAACACTTCACTATTAAGAGTTCAACTCATCTTCAGCAGCTATCAGCTACTTTGAGCACTTCCTGACACTTGGGAAATCCATTTAGAGATGGATGGTCATCCATCCCAGGCATTTGACAAGGCTGACTAAAGGATCCTGTTTACTCTGTAAGGACTAGGAGTCACCAAACTAATAGGCAGCCTCGGTGCTGCAGAAGACGAGCAGTTCGGTCACTGCCTTGAGTGATACACAATGCACAGTACACATTCTCATGCCCTACCAGGGGTGCAGTGATTACTTTGTAACCAATATGTGAACTGAACTGAACTGATGTTACAGTTTCCAGCTGGAAACAATTCTAGAGAAAAACGTGCAGCTCACCCAGATGGAAAAGTAGTGCAGCTCTGCTCTGCTCTTACAAAAAATATGCAAATTCTAATTAGCTAAGCACCACGGCGGTAAGGAGAGAAATATTTATACTTTATAAAGAGAACCAATCATGCTCTAGGAGTGATACATACTGTACTTTACAAACTTTTTTTGGGCGGAAAACAAAAAATCAGAACTTCTCAAAGCAGAAAGTATTGAAAAACAAAGAAACCAAACCAACTCTTAGTGAGAGGTACAAGAATGAGGCAGCAGAAAACAGACCTACACGTGTACTTGCCTAGACAGAAAAATACAATCAGCAAAGAAAAGAGAAGTGGGCTGCCTGCCAGCAACCTTGAACCTGAGCCCATAAACATCATCAGAAATTCCAATCAGCTCCAATGACACTGTTATTACAAAAAGCTATGGCCCTTGAAAGATATGTATGAAATGCAGCTTCTAAAGCTTGCAGCATGAACACAAGCAGCTCAGTATGGCATTAGCATACCTATTTCACACAGCCATCAGACGTACTTCTCATTCACTTAATAACTACTGTCCAGAAAACAGCAGATTCAGCTCATGTCTCTATCACCTTCCCAGCAAAACATCATTATGTTTTAGATAAGCAGGGCTCCGTGTCAAAATTTGAAGATTTGAAAAGATTGAAAAGATATTGATTAGCTCACCAATTCATTAAGAAAAACAATACTTCAGATGTTTGAAATAGACATAAACAGATCATTATTTGGCCACATTTTGGGTTCAGAAACACTTGCCATATCAGCACCTTTTGTGTTCTTTCAGGGAGACTTGCTGCATGACTCCTGTAAGCTGTCAGACCTGAACCAAGGACAGAAGTTAATGAATCTAAAGGTAATGCACCTCCTTCACTGCGCCTGTCCATGAGTTAAATGGGTATTTGCACTGCTAAAATATGACCGCAGTTTTGAGAAACAAGCATACAAGTCCCTTCCAGCTCAGAAAAAGCCCTTATTTTAGGCCACCAGACCTGGTGATCTAGATTTCTTAAAGACATGTACAGAAAAAACAAGGGGAAAACTGAACTAGCTCAAATCTGCACTACTTTTTGCTTTACAAGTTACCTTCCAAATTACAAAAGCATCTGCACAGCTTTCTCCCTATATGAGATTTAATCATTTTCATAATACATAAGCACTGTTTTCCATCACTCCTCTTTCAGTCAATGTCCCTCCTGCACAAGACAGAGGAGTAATTTTCCTTTCATTATCTTTTCTCTGATTCAGAAGTTCAGATTTTTTCTCTCCATCACCAGCAATTCCCAGCAGGTTTCAATCTGCACTGCTTTCCTCATCTATTGTTACAGTACATCCCCCTTAGTTTGCTCTGCACAAGAACACGAGTAAACTCTTCGAAAGGGCTGACAATAGTAGGACATGGGGAAATGGTTTTAAGTTAAAAGAGGGAAGATTTAGGTTGGATGTTAGGGGGAAGTTCTTCACTAGGAGAGTGGTTAGGCCCTGGAACAGGCTGCCCAGGGAGGTTGTGGATGCCCCGTCCTTGGAGGTGTTCAAGACCAGGTTGGACGGGGCCCTGGGCAACCTGATCTAGTAAATGTGTATGTTTGGTGGCCCTGCCAGGCAGGGGGGTTGGAACTACATGATCCTTGAGGTCCCTTCCAACCCGGGTCATTCTGTGATTCTGTGTGAAGCTTTTACTTCATCAGACTGCACATAAATACAGCTTCACTTAACCGTACTGAAGTACATAGAGACAGCAGAATCCTTTCTTCTCACCAGTTCAGCTGTTTTATTGAATGAGTCAGCCAAATGACAGCAGATGCTACATAGGAATAAAGTGTGAATGTTCCAGTTTGAAAGAAGCAAATACTATTTACAATGCAACTACATCCACAGCCTGCTCTTACACATGCGTAGCTCTGCTGTAAGTAAAGCCTGACAAGACAACTGCTTCTTTCCTTTTTGTGGCAACATTAATAGTTCATTATTTTAAAACCCACGTGCACACAAACGCACGTGTTTATATGATACTGGCCTCCAAGGAATTATAAACGTTGTTTTAGAACTGCAGTATCAGTTTCTATGCAGCTATCTTGCAAACTGAAGAATGCTGAAATAATGGTTTTGTTTTCAGAAGGAACCTGCTTGATTTTATCACTTCTTACCAGGAAAGCTGGCTCACAAGAAAAGACGAAACTAATATGCAAACAAAAATGTACACTGAATTCAGTGATAAGATTCTTATACACTTCAAAAGCAAAGTAAAACAAAGTAAAACAAACCAAACCAAAACAAACCTGCTGTCAATACAGCTTCCTGTACTACAACAAAACACAAAATACACCAGCAAACCTGGAATCTCACAGATTCAAAGCCATTTTGTACAAACGAGAACAGCAATTTTGCTACTGCTAGTATAAAAACCAACCTAATTTCCAGTCTGCCACCACCTGCAACACAAGTATTGCTTGGACAAGGTTGCTTTTACTCTAACTGCAAATAAAAGAACCTTTTAAGAACCCTATGAGATCACCCACTAGTCCACATTTTGCTCTAGACAACAAGAAATGATCTTATTAAATTAAACACTGATTCCATCAGGACCTCAGTAACCTTTTTTCCCCATTGGAGAGCAAACAGTCTGTAGCTTACAGGAGTAAGTTTAGAACTAACACGGAGCCAGATGTAAAAATATTCAGCCAGTTAATGACAGCTGCCATCGTTTTCTAATTCACTTGGATTTCTACACGGTCAGGAATCCAAATGTGCCAAAAGAACTCGCTCTTGTTTTATAAAGAACACAAAGCAGCAGAAACGTAATAACAAAAACGGACTAAACATTTCCTGAATTACAAATGATGAAGCCATATTTACAACTGTAAAAGTGTTGTAACAATTTTCTTTCATTTTTCCAACTGTCAAACCACGTATGTAAGAATTTTCAGCAGAAGATGTTTTGATTAACATGAATTTTGCCCCTTAAGCACTCGGCAGCATTTGAAGCTACAGATAAGAATATCCCAGTCCAGAAGGCTCCTGTGTCTCCGTTAGGTATCTTACAGGAGCATCCCAGGATCTCTTCTGCTTGCTAAGCAAACAAATGGACTTTATTAAACAAACACCATTGTTGCGCAGGAGTTCACATCAAGGCAACACTGATGCAGGCTTTCAAGCTTTTAAAGGGTTTTATCTTTCTTTTGTAAAGCACACTTGTTTAGTCAGTGTATCGCTAGAAGTATGGGTCAATATTTTCATACATCCGACATGTGAGTCAGTACTACAATACGTTACATTTTTTATTATCACAAAGAACTACCACTCTTCCCCTTAATGAATCCGGTTTAAATCAGATGCGTATCACATGGGGGCAGCTTTAGACATCAGATAATACACATAGATTAATAATTTCAGCCCATGGCAGGTCTTGTGTCATGACTAAAAGATCACCGTGCAGCAACTGATGGCAAGAAATATAAGCGGATCTTAAGCATTCACACAAATGTGGATCTTTGTCAAAATCTTTTCTGAGCCTTACGCAGAGGTCTATAAAGTCATAATGAAAGGTGTTTTCAAATAAATCTTGAGTTTCTTCTCATAGAATCATAAAATGGCTGAGATTGGAAGGGATCTTAAAGATCAGTGAACTCCAACCCCCTGTTGCCAGCAGAGTTGCTACCCACCCATAGCTGGAGGTGCCGCATCCAGACTGGCCTTGAGTGCCTGCAGGGATGGGGCACCCACACTTTCTATGGGCAGCTGAGCCAGGGCCTCCCAGCTCTCTGAGTAAAGCACCTCCTACCCATACTCTGGACTAGGAAGCTTTCCCATGCTCACCAGTTTAGGTGAGAGAGACAGGCACTTCAGGATCTGGATAGAAGCGTTTCTATACTGAATCACCTATTGGATTTTTCTTCAGTGTGTGAGAAAACTAGATGCCAAACAACACACAGCAACTCTCCAGGCGAACCTCAGCGCCATGACGTACCACTGCTGTCCTAGTTTTGGTGCAGTGATGGTCTAATCTGAGAAAGGCCGGGCTTTATTTCTCTACAGCAAATACAACTCAGGCAACACAGGGTATTTCTCCTCCTTGCTGACCAAGCCATCGTCATGCTGTTTCCAGAAAATAAATAAATAAATAAATAAACACGTGTCCCTCTTTATGGCTACGATTCCACACTTTGTGAATTATTTTTGAGGTCCATGTGGCATTACAGCATCTTCCTTAGTTCCCCCGTGGTACTACAGCAGGCAGATGGTCAACAAGCATTTCTGGCCAGACCACCCTGGTCTGTGGGACAAAGCAGCCGAGGTTTTCCCGTGGCAGCGCAATGCCCGCCCATCAATACCGCCGCCAGGTATCGCCTCAGCTCCTCCCGCTGCTTTCAAGAGCCGCCACAGCGTTACTTCCTGAGGATCATCAGCTTCTTTAGCCGGAGGTGAGGGCTGCCCCCACACACAGCTCCCCGCGGGCCAAGGCTCCAAAGCCGCCGCTTCAGCCCCGGACGCTCCACAGACCCCCACAGACCCCCCTCCTCGGGGGCCGCTCCGCCGCGTTACCGTTATTAAACGCACAACGCGGCCCGGCCCAGCGCCACGGCCATCGCTCCTCCTGACAGGAGCTGCCCCGCGCCTCCCACCCGCCGCAGGCCTGACAGCGACACGGCGATGTTACCTTGCGTCCCGCCGCCTCTCAGAGGAAACAGAGGTGGTTGTGAGCGGGGGGAGCGGCTCTCGAGGGTCCCGCCGAGCAGCGGAGCGTCACGATGCGGCACCGGCGGCGTCACGGCGGCACGGCCTCTCGTTTCCATGGGGACAGATCCCGCCCCCAGCAGCGCGGCGATTGGCCGGCCAGCACCCCCTCCAGGGCGTCGCGGAGGGCTCTGATTGGGCAGCGCCGCGCGGGGCGACGTGATAGCCGAGTGAGCGCTGAGGGACGTGGCGGTTACGGCGGGGCCGTCATGGCGGCTGCGGGAGGCGGGGCGGGAACGCAACGCGCGGGACGAGGCGGCTGTGGTAGGTGGGCGCTCTCTGAGGGAGCGCCGCCCGCTTCCCGCCGTTGCGCTGCGCCTCCTAACAGTAACTTTGGAAAAAGTTATTTTTAGAGAGTAGGTATATAATGGCTGTAACTAATGGAATAAACCTTGATCCGAGGTGTAACCTCTGCCGCGTGTATTACTTCCCTAAGCTTGTTCCTGAGCTGAGGTATCGCCTTCAAATTCTTGGAGAAGTTGTATTACTTTGCGGTCTGTTCCGGCTCTGCTGCCTGGCAGTGTGTCTGAGAGTCACTTAGAAGTATCTGCTTTAATGCTTCGTGCAGATGAGTCTCCCCTGTGAGGAGAGACTTAGGGAACTGGGTCTGTTTAGCCTTGAAAAAAGAAGGCTGAGAGGGGACTTGTTCCAGGTTTATAAATACCTTAGGTGTGGGAGCCATAGTGGTGAGGCTGGTCTCTTTTCAGTAGTGTGTGGGGATAGGACTAGGGGTAATGGGATGAAAGTACAGCATAGGAAGTTCAGCATGAATGTGCGGAAGAACTTCTTTACAGTGAGGGTGATGGAGCACTGGAACAGGCTGCCCAGGGAGGTGGTGGAGTCTCCTTCTCTGGAGATATTCAAGACCTGCCTGGACGCCTACCTGTGTGACATGGTGTAGGGAGCCTGCTTTGGCAGGGGGGTTGGACTCGATGATCTCTAGAGGTCCCTTCCAACCCCTACAATTCTGTGATTCTGTGAGAGGAACGACAGAGGGATTTGTGCGGTCCCAGTGAGGTACTTGTGCTGCAGCCAGGCTCTGAGTGCTTGCTTACAGTGGGCATTGGAATTCCAGAGTGGTTTTGGAGATCACAGCTTCTGGTTTGAGCGTGTGGGAAAGTAAACTGTACTAATGACATCTGTGGTAGCAGGCAGCTGTTAAAGCAGTAAGGCTGATGCTACTCAGGCCTTCCCTCTTCCAAGGAAACACTGCTCATTACTGTACAGTGTTTTTTCCACAGCTTTTTTTCACTTCAGAAACAGATCTGTGGTCAGTCAGCATTCTTCTTGCTTATAGATTGCTTCTGAGTCGTGGAGGTGCTGGAATTCACTAAGTGAATTCACATGAGCACTCGGTGATCACAAGTGGCTTATTGCAAGAGCCTGAGTAGCCTTATTGATGGAACAGCTGAAGCAAGCATAACAGTGATATTTCTAGTTGAAAGCGTGCCAAAAACATGCACAGGAAGAACCTGCAAGCTTGCAGATCTGTGTTCTCTGTGGGTAAACCACAGCATTGCACAAGGAGAGCTGGTTGGGACCGCTCCTTTGGGCTTGTCACAGGCTCTTCAAATGTGACTGGTTCTTGGCAGGTGGACTTGCCCTGACTGCGTGGCCAGGACCCAGTGCCAGCACCTACACACTGTCAGGAGCGGTTCCTGCTGTATGATCATGAAGGAAAGGGCTGCTCTTCTGGCTCGTGTTTCAATACAAGTGTGTTTGGCCTGCTGGGAATGCAGTCATCCTTGCCTGTGCAGCCTGGTTTAATGTTAGAGCGCAGCTAGGTTTTCATGATGTGGCTATATGGGTGCAGTTTATTTCTTTTGCTAAGAACTTGGAGAGAAAGAAGCCCATGCATCTTTTTCCCAGTAAGTATGTCAGTTTAAGGAGTTCACACCAAGTCTCCCTCCAACCAACCTCACCATGCTCTGCCACGCTGTCTTGCCTTTGAATAGATACTTGCAAGACTGCAAGATAGATCAGTTTGTTGCTGAGTATTTAAAAGATATGCTGCTTTTTTTCTTCTGCCTCTATTGGGAGCAGTAAAGAAGAAAATTAAGGGAGAGAGATAGAACCAGTATTGACATCTGATCCGATGGTAGTAGAGGACATCCAATGCAGTTTTCTCTTGTGGTGCCCTGTGCTGAGCTGATCTGGAGTTCTTGAGATTAAAATATCTGTGGCAATTTACACAAACAGCTTCTTTAAACCATCAGGGTGTCCAGGCAGTGCTCCTATCTCTATTGACCTGAGCAGTGTGTGAGATGCCCTGGAGTGCAGGAAAATACATCTTGGTGTTTGCTGAGAGATTAAAATACACTCACTTTAATGCACTGTTCAAGTATGTTATGTTACGTGTTCCTGCTTTAGTTCTATTTCCTGCTTTCTTCTATTATGTTACAAGATGGTGATACACTTAAAATAGATTTTTCTTTTTCCAGCTATTGCTTCCCCCTCACCCCCACTTAATTCCTGTATTTCTGTGAGGGATTTTCGGGTCTCTTTAGCTCAGATCTCTACTGACTCTGTCCCCCTAGCTAAACCAAAAGCTGTTCGGTTTGGAATATGCTTTTCAGATTCTTAACTGTTATTTCAGTTTCAACATGCAGGAAGTTGCAACGTTTGAGAATGGCTTAGGATTTCAGTATTGCAAAGGAAGCAGTTAATTTAATCTGATATTGAGAAACATTTTCTTGGATCTAGCATGGCAGAGTAAGAAGGCTGTTGTAGGCTAACATTGCTGTGTTTATCCGTTATGTTAATGTAAATGGGTGGGATATGAGGAAGGGTCCTGGATACTAGTGTGCTTATTATTTTATTTAATAGAGGGCTATTGATACTTAAACTTGCATCAACAGAGCAGAGAATTAGGTAGTCAAATGTCTCTGATGCGGGAGCCCTAAATTCTCACTCCTAAGATTCCCTCTTCTGTGTCTCTGCTCTGTGAAATACAGAGACAGATGCTTCTTTTGCCATCAACAGTGGCAAATATTATGTCTTCCAAGTGGATAGAAAGGCCAACTCGTTAGTGTTAGCTTCTGTTTTAACCACAGGCAGCTGGTAATACCAAGGCTGTCTTGAGTAAGTGTTGATACTACTTTGTTTCACCACACAGTCTGTCCACTGGAAGCAACAGCACTGAAAGAAGCCATATTATAGCCATGTAATGATTTTTCATTTGAGTTAGGAAAACACAACTAGAAACGAAGGGGAGCAAATAAGCTTATTCTCTGTGCTTCTCTGAGCATGGTAATGATGTTACTGAAGAAGTCATGCTTAGCTAGCACAGCATGTGGATTCCTGGGATGTGTACAAGCACCTACTAGCCACTAAAGTGCTGCTGCTGGGGTAATTTTCTGTTTCTCAACAGCAATGAATTAATAGATATAACCACAAGCCTGAGATGGAAATGAAATAATAATGGTAAATTTAAGAAGGTAGTGGTTAAGTGCCTAATTTGTCCAGTGCAGGGAGGCTGTGGATTAATTGACTGCTGAGACTCTGCTGGGCCTCTTATTTGCTTGGGGAGGCACTGATTTCAGAAGAGTTGTGTGAGGTTTCTGTTCGCTTAGTGTATGCACCAAACGTTTTCTTTTTCTTTTGTACTTAGGCCTGGAATTTTTCCCCAGTTTGAACAGGTACATCTCACTTCCTCCCTGATAAATACTATGCGGGTTTATCTGTCTATGTAAATAGTTGGAAATGCTTTTTCTTTGCTAATTTGTCGGTTAGGGTCATATTCTGACTTCTTGGACACTGTTCTATATAAGAGTTATATCTTGTGGTGGGTGTTGGCTCCTGTTGTAACAACGGTTGACTTTCAACAAAATTACTTCCTTACGTTTAAGCCAGGCTACAAATTTCCTGAGTAAAATGGATGTAGAGGACTTATGCCTTACTTTAGCAGGATTCTTAAGTGAGAACTCAGAACTTCAGACTGTAACCAGTGCTTCACAAATCAAAATGTACTGTGTATATATATATATATATATATATATATATATATATATATATATAATTTCTTAGTCTGTCTTTCCTTTAGGCAGGGAGGAATATTTACTTCACAATGCATTAACTCGTATGTAGATGTTCTCACTCTAGAAGATACTATGTGGATCCGATTTATTATTTACTGTACAAATGAGTTGAATCTACAGACCAATCTTTCCATCCCAGAACTGCAGTAGCTTTGTGTATTAATTTTAGCTACTACAAGCCAAATAATATGTAAAACTTAAGTCTTTGGATAGGGCAACTCAAAAGCAGCAATTTAAAGTTGCTGTCACTTTTAAAGAGATCTAGCCTGAGTTGAAAGAGTATTTCTAACCTGTTGCCTGTTAAGAAAATGGTATGAATTCATAAGTTTCTGTGAATGAAGCCCCAGCATGCCCTTCTGCCATGGCAACTGTTCTGAAACACAGCTTAAGATCTCTGCTCTCAGTAGTAGAAAAAAAGCAAGCACCAAGGTCTTGTGGTTCTAGAAACATGACCAACAACTGAAGGTTGACTGTATCCATTTTCTCACAGGTCCTATGCTGTTGTAAGCCTTGCTGCTGCTTGGTATGGAGAAGACTTCCATCACGTTGTTTTCATGTTCACTGACAAGCTGGTAAGTATTCTAACTTAGTTTTCTGCACATGCTACACTACTTCATCTCTGACTGTTTTAACTGAAGGGTGTAGAATTTCTGGGTGGAGTGGATCCTTGGCTATCTGGGGCTGTGCCAATATGTTTCTCTGTAATCAATGGCACATCTGTTGGTGTGACTGCAGCCAGGGGATGGGATGTGTGCCTATCTGGTGACTGGGAGTGCCTGCAGTTTAGTCTTGGTGGATCTGCTTCTGGTCACGTCACGTGATTAATTGGAACAAATTACTGGGTGGGTTGTTCTGGTTAGTTGATAGAGGCCTCTCTGACCTGTTTTGGTGTTAGTTATCATTAAATTACATATAATGATAATGTATTTATTGCATCTCCTGAGGAGCATTTTGTTAGACTAGTTAATTTGGAGAGTTAGGGATGAAATCCATCCTCGAGCACTAAGGAAAGAAAAAAAAGATGCAATAAAGATGAGTTATCCTTATTACTGTAACTATTCGTGGCAGCAGGAACTCTAGGACCCCTTTATTTTAGGTGCTGAACAGCTCAGGCACAGAACTAGACATCTTTATAAAACTTTGTGAGTCTAAATCCATCCCACGTTATGTCATCTTCTGCCTGTCCGTTCTCAGGCTTGTACTGAGTTGTCCTGCTAAGGCTTTTGTTGTGCAGTATATTGACTTTTGGATTGGCTTTCTGAGTTGAAAATGAAAAAAGTAAGAATTTGTCTGCTTCTGTGTATTGTAAGTGAGAAGTTTGGTGAATGTAGAATTGGAAAGGGGGAGGATAAGTAAATGTTTTCATGATATAAAATTTTATTTACTGAATTTTAATATGGGGCTACACAAGAACAAAAATAATATTAGTCTGATCATGAGGATACTGTTGTAATTAGATGTGTTTTATAAAGGGAAGCATGCTTAATTACATGCATCTGTTTTAAATGTAGCAACTCTTGCACAGAAACTTATCGGTCAAATGACTTTATGTGGGAACAGACACATTCATGCCTTGGTACAGCAAAACTCTCAAGTTTAGGTTCGTGCCTACTTTTGAATCTCTTTGCATTTCTATGAAAATTATAGATGTATTTCTAAACAAGTGAGTGCCTTATAGGTTTAGCAGTAAGAGAAGAAGGGTTTCCTTCCCAATTTTACCATTATATTGACTAAAAAGAGACAGCTTTTATGCTGTAGAGGAAGATTATTCACATGCACATTAATTAAAACCTAGAAAAAATGTGTGGTACTTCAGAAGCAAAGGAGATGTGATAAGAGGAATGATTAGTCTCATCTCCAAAAGACTTGTGCTTAGGACTGAAACAAGGCCTACAATGTATCCTGAAGAAAAGAACAGAGTAAATTGAGGAAGGAAGCTTTATATCTACTTCTTTCCTGTCACAGAATCTGAAATAAGGCGTGCAGGTCTGATCCTTTATGAGTGCCATGCTGTAGTTACATAGACACATTTGCAGTTTCTCTAATTCTACAAGAAAAAAGGCCATCAAATAAGCAATTGGGTGCCAGATTCAATAGTTTGTGCCTTGTGCACTGTTACCTGTGTTTTGCTGGTTTCACATGTCTGCTCTGTGAAATTATCCTGCCTTATGGGCTGGGTTGTAAATCAGAGTTAAAGTATAAGCTTTTTAACTGCTTTGCTGAGAAAGATGTGGTAGAGTCTGATGTATCTGAGAGATTAAAGTTCAGCACACAATCTTCACTGTCCTATGTGTGTTGTGCAAAGTGCAGTTCTACTCTTACAGGTGAGAAGTGCTATTACATTGCATTCTGAATCATGCAAACCAAAGGTCTTCATTTTCTATTAATCTTTTAAATTAACGACATTTAGATTCTGATGTATTTAAGTACAGGCAAAATAAGAAGTGCCATTAGCAGAACTGAAGGTTGTTGTTAAGCATACAAAATGCTTAGCTGAAGAGTGACCAGTTGGTTAAGTAAGAAAATCTCAAGAGAGGGAAAATCAACTCTGGATGTAAGGAGGTGCAGTTGTGTTAGTAAGTACATGTGGACATGTGCATATGATGGCAGAACTGAGTGTGCGTCTGCAAATGGACGCATGGGAGCTGTGTGTGAATGTAAAGAGGCATCAGTGTGAGTGCATAGAAGCGTGTGCAAGTGTGAGCTAGCATGCAGATGAAAGTGTGTATTAGGAGTGTTCTTCAGGGAGTAAGGAGGCTGAGGAATTAAACCAGAATTTAGCACCTTTCATTTGTCTGTTCTGCAGCCCTGCTTGTACAGAAGTGGTTCCCACTCCCCAGTCCTTTGTGTGCCCACAGTTTTTACCTGCTATTATTCAATTGGGAATGTGCTGAAGACTCATCTTCCCTTGAAATCATAATAAGAGCATTTCTGGTCTCCTGGCTGCTTCCTTATTCTATCCAGACATTCTGTAGAATAAAGCAAACACCTTTTTTTTCTGGCTAACCTGGACTTTAACATGCGTGTTTGTCAGCACTGTTCAATGGTTTTGGAAGTTGCAAGAAATGCATTGGTATTCTCATCATAACAGTGAGTTAAACTGTAAGTGAATGCTTCCTCACACTGGAAAAAATGAACACGCTGTAGCAAAATGTATTGTTGGTGTCCTTGCTGGGCCTCTGTATTATCTTGTTCCTGAAAAACTTGCTGAGGAAATTTGAATGGGAAGATATGGTTTGCTCCATCCTGAATTGGTTCGGGTCCATCAGGAAACTTTTTCCTGCATTAGAAGAAATGAAATGTTTGCTCTTTAGTAGCAGTGTTATGGACAAGAGGTGGAAATAATCTGTGGCAGGAGTGACTTTGTTATAGAAAGGGAAATCAATCCAACTTCTTTCTCTGATTAAACTTTAAAAAGGGGTTGTTGCAGAAGATGTGGCAGGGTGTTCATCTTTGATGTGCATGAGCTCTAGCTAAGCACTCAAGTATTTTAAAGGTAGTTTCACACTTTGTCTGTCATAGGCTGTACATCATCAACTGTCAATCTTTATTCTCTGGCGATTCCATCATGTATAAGTCTGCACTAGAAATATTTTTTCTTGCCTTAAAAAGTACCCATAAAACTCAGACTGGGTGAGAATATTTGAAAAAGCATGGTATGTAATTCCTTTTTCTGCCAAGTGGAATGGCTAGAAAATAAAGATGCAGACTTGTACCTGCTGGAGAGGAATGAAAGTAAATCATAATGACCTTATTCAAGAAAAGCTCTATATCCTGGAGCAGGCAAATTGACAGATCAGAATAACGTTTCCTTGTACAGGCTGATCTTTATTTTAGAAGGCATTGTCTGTACAGACATTTCCTTTGACATCTAACTGGTCATTTTATTGAATGTAACAGATCTGGATTAAACGTTCTGTGACCTATGTGGGCGTTTGGGAGGAAAGGGTATGGAAAACCTTGGACACTATTTCTGCTTACAGTTTAAATACAAAATATTTCATAGCGGTTACTGTTTGTATTTATTGTGTGAGATAGGTGACAGTCAAGCCAAGAGTTTTGTAACTTGTGGAGCAAAGAAGTTATTCTACATTGTGAACCAAGCATCACATGGGGAACTGGAAGCTTTGATTCCAAGTTGGTGGATACATTTTAAGATTGAGAGAGCTGTGCTGTGACTCATTACCTGAGAGCTTCCTAGAAAGGTCAGTTAAGGGCTGCTTGTTTTACTGGTGTTGATGTTGGACTAAGGATAGCTAATACCGTCTGTCTTAATGGAAACTGTTGCAGCTACTGGAAATGTTTACAGTTGTGAAGGGTAGAACTGATAGGAATGTTTGTGAGACATGCTGACCTATGAAATGGAGTAGGATTCAGTGACAGTTCTCCTGGGGTTTACTTCCTTTGTTTATGTTACTTTTTTCTGGCCTATTTCTCTCAAAGCATTTTGCTGTGCCCTCCACCAACTAAAATGTAACGTGCAATTTAAAAGCTTTTGTCAGCAAGACAAACTGGTTTGCCTGTACAAGTGGGATGTTGTGTTATCCAAGTGTTTTGGCAATCTCATACTGTAGTTGTGTAACTTCATCTAGGAAATCGTTCGAGCTCAGTTGCCTTGTTACTGGAGGAGGACCAGCAGGTTTACTGAGCAACAAATCCTTTTCATCTCTCGTTCTCTAGTTTGTTTCAGCCTCTCCTCAAAACTTCTTGTGCAAAAGAACACACACAGCCTCTGCAAATACTTTGAAAGGGACATTCTTTCAAACTGCCTTTTTAATGACTGCAAACATAGGGTTCCTCTTGAGACTCAAGTTTTAAGCAAGAATTGATGTCTTCTGTGCATTAAAATGTTTTGACTTTCATATCACTAAACGTTATACTAACCTCCATCGTGTTATTTAATTGCTTGAGGATTTTCAAAGCCAGTACTAGATCTTTGTAAATCCTAATTTACAGCAGTAGCCCAGAGCTTTCATTCCCAGTGCTTAATGGTTACAGAGTGACATACAGCTTAAGCATGGGTTTAATGAGGGGAAAAAAAGAAGCTTTCAGTACAGGCTCCACCTCTGTCACCACATCTGTCTGCCTTTTGTCATTAGGCAAGCAGTGTCTGTCCTTCAAGTCCCTTACTTGCAGAGATTCTAGGCACACTCTATTAGTACAGTTTCGTTTCCACATGTTGTAGTCTATTCTGTGTGCACTCAGTTGACAGTGTAGTACAAAATTTATTCTTTTTTGATAATTAGTGGTTTGCAATGATTCACTGGATCTTTAGTAAATGCTTTTTGGTTCTAAATGTCTTGTCCTAGGTAACTGCCTGCAGTGCTAGGTGAAATAACTGTATGCTTATTTAGAAATCGGGGAGGGGGGGAATACGGCCATGGAGTAATGTTGTTATTGGTGGTTGTGCTTGTGAAGGATACTGACTTCTCAGAAGTAGGACATTTTAAATGAGACTCAAATATTATGAGGCTTTCTGAATCCATTTAGGCATAAAAGGGAGTTTCTGCTAGAGCTGATGTGGGGTTGGATGCCTATGTTCTGGTTTGAACCACATACTGCCACATTGTGTAGCTTTCAGAGGCTGGCTGGAAAATTCATATGTGTAGGGATCACATGTAATCTTAGCAAATTACTTGGACACATGTCATCACAGAAACAGTTTCAACTTTTTTGCTCTGGTACTTAATTTAATTTTTTCCTTTCCCTTCTCTAAAAGCAATATAATGATTTTTGAGATTGCACATAACTGATTCCAGACTTCCAGGGAGTCTTAGTTAGCAGTGAGATAAACCTGGAAATAGAAAAAGTCATTGGTGTAAATAGAAAATGAGTAAAGCTTATTTTCCATTAAAACCAGATTAAAGACAGAAGAAGGATTGTCAGATGTTTTCAGTGTAAGCCCTCTACAGCTGTCAGGCTATCTGTGTTTTTTCCTTAGACTATTGTTTGGTGACTGCAGAACTCATGGAACTGTGATATTAAGGAAAAATACAGAACCAAGAGCAGGATTTTAGCCTGACTACTCCAAAATGTGGGATCTGCAATAGTATTAACTTAAGGACAACAAAGCCCTTTTAAATGTATATCTTAGCTCTTCAGTGAAAGCTGTAGGAACATACTGTGTACCTAATCAAAGTCATCTCAGAATTCTAGAAGCCTAGGAAGATGATAGCTTCTGTGTTTCTTGTATTTTGGGGCTTGAAAAGAATTTCACTTCTATTTGACTTCAGAAGAAATTATAAAAGCTTTTCCTGACCAGAGAGAGATCGGTGCATATTTTCTGCTGCTTTAGAAAGTGTAGTAGCAGCAAATACATGTATAATACTTCACTGTGTGACATGGCCATTTTGTAATTATAGAATGACTTAGGTTGGGAGGGACCTTACAACCCATCCAGTTCCAACTCCACTGCCATGGGCTGGTTGCCACTCACTAGATCAGGCTGTCTTGGCACCTCCAGAGAGAGGGAACCTGCAGCTTCTCTGGGCATATTAGTCTTAACTTAGATTTCAAATCTAGAAAGGCTACTTGTTTATAGAAGGAAAAAATTACTTTTCTCCCTTAAACCTTGCGGATTTTGGAAGGCTTTTAATATCAGGTAGGAAATTAATAAAAAAGATTAATTTGAGGACTGTAGTTAGACTTGTTCTTAATTGTGTGAAACTAGGAGGAACTGGATGACTTCACATAGTATAGACAAATAGCTGGAAGACATGGCTGTTAATTAGGTTGGCATTTTAATAGTTTTCCACAGGTCAAAGATTCAGCCTGGTACCTTTAGGGGGTGCCAGAACGTTGCAGGTAGATTCACCAATTGATTCTAGAGGAATAAAGCAAAGGTAATTTATTTTATTCTTTTCAGGCTCTTCTTTAAATGAATCTAAAGAAAAAACATAAGCACGATCGTGAATTTGCATTAGTGTTGCTGTGATATCTCTCCTGGGATTTCTGCATTATGGAGCAGATACTCTAATGGAAATATTCTATTGGAAGTAGTATTTGTATTAATCAAAGCAGAAGAATTTTCAGTTTTAATGGAAAACCACTTGGACCGCTCCATACATTCACCAAACTCAAGCATTAACTTGAATTCTTGCTGCACTGCAGTGTAGAAGGTATTGTAGTCAGAACTGGTCTTTGCCACTACACTGAAATGCCGTACTCTGTGTGTTCTCATCTGTATCCTTTACCTACTCTTCAGTGTGTTTCTCAAGCAAAGGTCTGCTGCTATTTAAAACTTAGTATTACATATATATTTAGAAAATAAATAGTTTTCTTAAGGTTAATACTAGGTTTGCAAGCACTTCAATACTGCTCAAGTACTGCTCTTAATTAAGATGAACACTGTATTATTTATTTTTTTTTTTAATGACCTGGTGCCTCACATTGTAGAGGAATGAATATGGATCCTCAGATTTGTTGACAAGGTGGTTTCTCCAACTGACTTCTTGGAAGATGAATGATGTTCATGTGTTCTGCACACCCATGCTTGGGCACATAAATCTGGTCCTGATGAAATTACTGATAGAT
Source organism: Coturnix japonica (assembly GCF_054131305.1). Taxonomy (NCBI): domain Eukaryota; kingdom Metazoa; phylum Chordata; class Aves; order Galliformes; family Phasianidae; genus Coturnix; species Coturnix japonica. The sequence continues at coordinate 18,255,796 of NC_140667.1, read as the reverse complement.
CTGTAAGGATTATCCTGATAGGTGAGGAACATCCATGAAGAAGGAGTTAATAATGAGACAGTGTATGGTGTGCTGATGGACTGGCCTTCTTGAAGTTCTCAGTGAGCAGGTGAATTCATAAACATGCTGTTTTTCTTCTCCCATACACATGCACACACATACTCTGTCTTAAGTTGTTCAGGTGAGTTGCAATGTATATTAATACTGTTTGCTTTTTTGGCTACTTTCTAACTGCTACTATCCTATCTAAAAAGTCTTCCACTGAACTCAGAGATCAGTTTCATTAAAATAACATTCAGTTTTGTACTTCAGATGTATGGATGTCTTTCTGTGTGTAAATGTAAACAAGCAATAATAATGTGCATGTACTGAATAATGTGTACTCTTGTAGGCAGTACCCTACTCTTACATAACCATCATTCCTAAGCATGAGATGCTTATTTACCAACTAAAGCATCTTGGCAATGATTTCAAGCAATTTGAATTACTTCCACTGCTTCCAGCATCCATTAGATAAAATCTTGAGTTTGAATCATTGAGCTTTAACCTCGTAACCAGTTTTACTAATGTCCTCCAGGAAACACATTGTGCACTTAACTTCCCCTGTGGAAACTACAAAAAATTGTACACCAAAATACAAGGATTAAGGGCCAAGCCCATACCAGAATCAGACTTGGACAGAAAAACTGAACTTATTGAATGCCTTTGATACGATATTTTCTTCTCAATATTATATACTGTGCGATTATGAACAAGTCTGTGACATAAGCAATTGTTCATTCTTCCTTAAGGGTGGAATATTTCCATTGACTTACAGGGCTTAAAGGACTGTGATGTCGTGTTCTTGATGAACGTGGGGTTGCTACAGGGAGCCTCGTGCAGTTAGCTTGTGTCAGGATTTGTGCAGATGGAGGGAGACAAGAGGAGCCTTTCTCAGGGCAAAGGATCTGACAAAGAGATCACTGTGGAAGTCTCATGCTGAAGGATTCCTACAGCTGTTGCTGATTTTGTTTTCTTATAATTCTTTGACACAGGGCAGTTCTAGTGAGTGGCTGGTATGAAGCTTTATCATCCTCTGTCTTTGGATATCTGATTAAGCGTGACTTGCTGTAATTGGGATTTTAAATACCTGATTTGCCACAAGTCTTCCCGATTACCTCTATTACCTTTACCCAAGGACTGATAGCTGTTCCCAGGTATGCATCCTGTTGTCCACAGTTTTGCCCTCAGGTTATTGTGGCATCATGCTTACATTAATTGTCCTTGCCATTGTATACTGAAAACTATCCCATGGCACCTGCAGAGCACATTGCAGCGCGTCACAGATTCTACATGTATTTTGTATCCTGCACTCTGTTTTAAGAATGTTCAGAAGGTTATTTTTATTTAAAGCTTTCAAACAATACCAGCTGTGCATATATTCAGTTCATCAGTTATTGCTATCCAAAACCATTTCATATAATTTCTTCTCTATGTAAAGTGTCTATAAAAGAAAGTCACATGAAAAACAAAATCACAGAATATTAGCAGTGAGGTTGCTAGTAAGGTTTAGGAATTTTTCTGTTCTTCAGTTCCCTGGTCCAGCAGCTCTTTATCCAGCAGTGGATATAATTTCCTTTAAGAATATATTAAATATAATTATAATTAATAAATAATATAAATATATACATATGTGTAAATATGAAATGTATGTAGCTGAAATAATTTTGTGGATTTTGGACCTTACACAGTGAAAACCTGGAACTGTTGCTTAACAATGAAACAATAAAAACATAACTATGGCCGAAGTTGTTCTTTCTTTCATTACCAACACTGATATCCTGTTTCTGCCTGAAAGAATCTCCACAGTGAAATATTAGTAACTTACATCTGCAGATGTTAATTCAGCAGTAAGCAATGGGTGTTTAAGCTTGAATAAACACTCAGAGCAAGCAAAATGAGGATTGATAAAGAAGTTCAAAATCCCCAAGAAAAAGCTTTGTGAGACTTATGTAGGAAGTCATGCTGAATGCTCAGAAGGTTTGTTTTCACAGAAAATGTGTTTTTCTTTCTTCAGGAGTAGAAAAGAACCTGTCTCCCTCTGCTGGTTTTAGAGAAGAGAAATACGTGTACAGGCAAAAAAACTGCAGCTGACATTTTGATTAAAACTTAGCAAAGATTGCACCATTAGTGGTTGAAATTTGTTGCCTGTAAGTGAGCTGTAATGACCTTGGTGATGTTAGAACTTGACCTGTCTTGATTACTGGAGACTGGTAGATTGCTGGAACAGCTCAAAATAATAGGTTCTAAGTATTAAAACTATTTGTTTGTTTGCATTATTAATAAAATATAATTTAAGATTAAGTGTTTAGCTTCTAATTCACACATCATCTGATGTCACAGCTTTATGATGCCGATGTTGGGCTGCTTTTCAAGAAATCTAGATGAATAATTTTCAATTCCTGTGTAGTCTGAGTTAGTGTATCTCATGAATATACCTTTTTCTTTCAAACATGAGTTCCTAAACTACTCTGTCCTTGTAAGTCACAGGCCATGAGGCTTTCTAGGACCACAGACCCAAGGAAAGCTACAGTTTTCCACCTTTGACAACTGCCTTGAGTCGCATGGGGGCTGTGATGTTGAAGCTGATGCTTTGGGATGAAGTGCGGGGCCATAATGTAGCTGTGGGTTGTGCAGTGCTGTTGCTGCTCTGGGAGGCAGTAAGAAACCCTGATGTGGTCTGCGCTAAGGAAAGCGCACAACAGGGTGTGGGTGAACTTCATGTTGCATTCCCACCCTGATGAACAAACGTTTGGGAATTTCCTTGGAATAGATGTGCATAAAGTAAGCACCGTGTTCTGTAAAGAGATTTTTGTCCTCGTTGGGCTCTGCTCTTTCTATTTGCAGAGGAAGCACGTTTGTCCTTTAAAAATTCCCATGCTTCTGCTAACAATTTCTCATTCTCAGAAAGGATGCTCTAACAATAGACATGAGTTTATTGCTTCCAATTAATGAAGGTCAAGTAGGAATTCCAGTAGTTATATTAAGGCATTCATCTGTTAAATTTGGAAGCCTTACGTAAATGTGCTTCAGGCTGAGAAGAAAACGAAGGGAGTTTTCTTTTGAAAGATGTTTGTACTTCCATGTGTGATGTTTGCCAAAGCTGTTGTTTACGTTTTCATTGCATGTAGTTGTCCTGATCCGGGTATGCTGAAAGCTTCTTTAGCGTAAAAATTGTTTTAAGAGGCATCTACCAGCTGCGGTTCATGAGATTTCTGCTTAATTCCAGTATTAGTCTGGTTATTTACAGGAGGTGATTTGCTTTTTGCGTTTATTACATTGGAGTTCTTTTGTGAAGTCTGAGTATTAAGGGCTGTCAATGCAGGGCTTATTTTCTCCAAATATTTGAATAAATGCTCTCATGTTTATTCTGCCTGTAACATATCATTTAAATTTACTAGAAATGTCAGTAATGTTATTTAGATAAATATATATTTTAATTGCTTGTCTATCTGCAGTATCTTTTTTCTGCTGTATATGATGTTATGGTCGGTGCTTCCTGAAAACAACCAGAGCAACTGTGACACTGGAACAGTGGATCAGACAACATATATAGTAACAAGATAGTGAGGCTGCCGGGTCGTGCACCTTGTGCGCTGCATCTACAGCCACATATTAGTAACTTCCTGTGTGAGAAATACTTTCAAGCTGACGTCGTGTTCTCATGCGGTGCTGTGTGGCCTGTAATTACCCATTGAGAAGGCAGGCTGCAGGCGATGCCATTGTTCCCTTTATTGACTCAACTGGGGGTAGCGTCCTTCTTCCTAGAAGCCGGACAGTTCTCTCTCTGGAAGCAGAGCTGTTTTCCCTCCCCATCACTAAAAGCTGTGGGGAATGCTGATTGTCATCTGATGTATGACTGCTGTTTCCAAGGGCTGGCTGGTACTGCTTCTGGTGCACACATGTAGTGTGGGTGTCATGGGAGTGGTGGAAGCAGGGCTAGCAGTGCTGGCATTGGGGTTGCTCTTCAGTTTGAGGAGTGTAAGCAAGGGAATGGTGCATTCGGTTTGTGTGTAGAAAATCAGTACCTACTTAACGAGAAGTACCCTAAGAGCATGTAAATGTATTGGGGGGAAATCACTTAAAAGCGTGAGTTGAAGTTTTAAAGTACATGCTAAAGAGCTTTGCTATGTAAAGGAAGATTCCTACGTACTTTCCAAGGAATGGCTCAGAAGATTCTCTGGTTAACAGGCACATGGAGATGGTCTGCAAGTCTGCAGTAGTCAACAGAAGGAAGCAAATCATCTTTCTTGCTACTTCTGTGGTTCCTGTTTGCCCCATGGCACTGCCACGCACTGACTAATGTTATGATGCAGTTAGTCAATCGAATAGCCGCGGTCTGGTTGAAATTGCCTGATAAGATGCTGCTTTGTACATTAGTGCGCCTCAGTGATGGATTTGTTTATCTCGTGGCTTCTAAATGGATCCTTTTCACTTGTCTTCTGTGTTTAATCAGTGCAAAACACTTGTTTGGAACTTGGCGTGTGAAATATCCTTAGTAAAAGGAACCGGATTATTTGAAGTAGTGTCTCCTGGTTGTAAGCTACTGAACGGAACATAGGACAGTTTGAGCAGCCCTGGTGCAGCCGGCCGCAATCTAAGGGCTGCAATCTAAGGGTGCAGGTGAGGCGGTGTCGGCTCACTCCCCGCCCATCTCCTTACGGCGAATCCCCTCCCCTCTCCCCGCCCCTGCTGCGCGACAGCGGTGGGGGCCGGGGCCGGAAGTGGGCGCGCGGTGGCGGCGGCGCGGCGAGGGGAGAGGAGAGGAGAGGAGAGGAGAGGGGGGCGACGAGCGGGTGCGGAGCAGCCAGCAGCAGCCTGCAGCAGCCGGCCGGCGGGGGGCAGGAAGCGGAATGGCCGCGGGGCGCCGGCGCTGTGAGGTGGGTGTTGGGACGCGGCTCCGCTCCGCGCCCTCCCGCCGGCGTCCTCTCGCTGCTCGGGGGTCGTGGCGCCGCGACCCTCGGCCTCGGCGCGGCGCTGCCCGCTGTCCCGCCGGGTGTGAGCGCGGCCGGCGGCGCTGCCCCGTGTGCAGGGCCCTGCGGCGGTGCGGACGGAGCCGGTGTCCCCGTGAGCGCGGGGCCTCCCGCGGGCGGACAGCGGGGGGTGACAGCGGTCGGGGCGGGAGGGGGCTCCTCTGGTACCGGGAGCGCGAGTCCGGTGCCCTCGGGTAACAGTTCTCGTCGGCTGCTTGTGTTGTGTTACTTTGGGACGGAACTGAGGGTGGAAGAGAAGCTCAGCAGTGTTTGTAAGAGTTTGTTGTGCGCGGGTGGTGGGGATGGATGGTCTGTGAAGTATCCCAAAGGGAGGAGGCGGGCGGGGGAGCGAAGTAACCGCCGGCAGCGCGCTGCCCGTGGGGTCTGCGGCTCCCGGGGCCTGGCCCCTCTCCTCCAGCGCCTCAGCGCTGCGAGTGGGCCTGGGAAAACTGCCTTTGTGCTGCGGGAGGAGAGGATACCCGGCACGGGCTGATGGGCTGCGGCTGCTGGCACAGGATGCGGCGTCCACCGGGTTCATAACAAATCAGAAACAAGTTGTAGCGAAAGTGCTGAGAATAGGTGGACTGTAAGAGGAAGTTGCATAGAAGGTAAAGCCAGCGGGAGAAAGTGCAGGGGAGAGAAGCCAAGTAACAAATGTTTGAAGTTGCAGCCTTCTGCTGAATAAATTAGAGGCTGGCCCTCGTTGATGTTGCGTTGTGTTTGAGAATCCGTTCTATAAAGGCAGTTGAATTAAAAAAAATAAAAATACACAGATCTCAGGAAAGGGAAAAAAACAAATAAAAAACCCAAACAGCCTACTTTTTTCCTGTTAGTTCTATAAAATAAATGTGACCTACTTAACCATAACCACAGTGTAGTAGTACTCCTGGTTCAGAAACTTGAGATTCCTCTTTTGGGATGTTGTTATGGTTCATGTTATGTCATGAACAGGGTATATAAAGGCTTGTCAGTACAGTTAACCAGTGTATATAAGCATACATTGGTGATCTTACTGGTTTGTTTTGTTTTGTTTTTTAATCTTCTTTGATGCTCTATACAGCAACAAGGGAAATTGAGTGCCTTGAGTAGGAAATGACACCTTTCGAAATGCCAAGTAAATGATTTCTTTCTGAAGGTGTGTTCTCCTGTTTCATACATCTCAAACTGTGTGAAATTGCAGCTTCTGGTATTCTTTAATCATATACTGCTATTATGGATTTGTTCCTGCTGTCTAGCTGAAGAAATTTGAATTCAAATCTTGCTTACAAACATAAATATGCTGGGGTGATGTTTGGGATTTATTATCATGTTAGGTTTTGGTTTGGGGCTAAAACTAGGCCAGTATAGGACTAGTTAGAAAACTGATGCTATCAAGAGTTTGAATGTAATTAGAGAAGGGCTGCATATTGTGTGTCTTTTTGGTCCTGATCAATCTGAAGGTTGTCCTGTGGGAGCTTTAAGAAAAACCAATAAAGCAGCATTGATTGGTAGCATGCTGTAAGCATCACGTATCCTATGTTGTTTTGAGATCAACCTGCATGACACTGAGGTAAAGATATTCTGCTTTTGAGACTGCGAGTGATGATTGCCTCTTAGTGTTCACAGTTAGTGCAGAAGTTACACGAGGATGGATTTATTTTTTGACTAATGCAGCAATTAAAAATGAGCAAAAGTAGCACAAATGTGAAGTGTTGGCTTTGCAGCAATATGTAAATATATTCCTCTGCCGTAACTGCAGATGTGTAATTACTTACCAGAACCAGAGTTCAGTTTTTATCAGCAGTGCCCAGTAACGTCAGTCATCTATCTCATACAGCATTCATTCAGCCCCTTTGTACATGGGAAGGCTGCAGCATTGTCAGTTTCTTCAGAAGAATGCAGAAGTTGTTTCCAGACCAGGCAAGTAGGCGAAGGAGGAAATGTTTCTAAGCATGCCAGTGATGTATAAATCTCATTTGTTCTATAAGTGATTTAGAGGAAAGTATCTTCCTCAAAGTTCACATTAAAGAAAAGTCATGGGAAATATTACTTTTATCTGTGCTTCTTAGTAGAATTGCAATCTGCACTTACGTACTGCAGAGTAAGTTCAGCTTGTTCCAAGTGGTAGTCACTCGGGAATGCTTTCACAGAGACTTTGGAATAGAGAGAGGAAGTGTGTCTGCACATTTCATGTAGCTTATACTTTTCAGTTTCTTGGCATTATAATGTCACATTGATCCATTTAAAAAAGAAAAAGCTGGGAAGCCTGCAGTAGCACATGAGGACCTTTAGATATCTGTGTTGAGACCGGTGCCAGCTCAGATCCAGAAACTCCTTGCTGCGTGCTGACCTCGATGAACTAATTCAGTGTGCACTGAGTGGTAGCTGGTCGCTGCAGTGTTGCCACTGATGTCGGTAGTTTTAGCAGACACGTCAAGAACAGGTGAGTGCTGACTGATGCACCCTTTGCTTAGGTTGTCATTGCAGCAGCAAAGTACAAGGTGCTGCCGAGTTTACTTGAGGCCAGTGTGCAACTCAACAGATTCCTGGAGGTAAAATCCAACTTGGGTGTTAAATATTAGAAAAGTTATCTCAGGATTCAGGAAGCGTTTGAGCTGCTAATTAGTGGAAACTGGAAGATTATTTTGAGGAAAAGTTGTTATGTGCTTGCCTTGTTCTCGTGCACTTCTGAAGCTACCCATAGAGACAAGGATGAGGTAAACTTGTTGTCTGACACAATATAACCATCCCGTCACCTTTCTACCTACCAGTGTAGAGTCTTGCTTTTATTTTTTTGTTTTTAAGAATAACTAACTCAGTACATCTTAGAAGCATTTTAGTATGTACAGCTAAGAGGTCTATGTAAACAGTGCGTTGGCTTGGTCAGTAATCAACAACTGTTTAATACTTTCAGACATACCAGGTTGGTGACTGAGAAGCATCAGCCAGTTGTAACTGAAACTGTGCAAGTTCCCTGCCTGCGGGGAAGCTTGTCTGCTGAAGCAAGTGGCAGAAGTAATTTGGCTCCTGCAGCAGAGTTGCATTTGGTTAGACTGGTATCCTGGTACCAGTACAGCACTGCAGAGGTAAATCCACACTAGAACAGTGATGGCATGGTCTTCTCCATATTCTACTGTTCTACTTTTTGTTATGTTAAAGGTGCATACTGTTCAGAGTTGGAACAGGACAGGAACTCTGTGTCCGCAGTTAGTGCATAAGTTACTCTAGGATGGACCTGTTTATTTTTTGACTAACGCAACAATATTAAAAGTGAGTAAAAGTGGTGCAAATGTGAAGCACTGTCCTCACAGCAGCATGTCAATGAATATATTCCTCTGCTGTAGCTGTGGACATGTAATTACTTATTAGAACTGACTCTGCTTTGAGCGAGAGGTTGGGCTGGACCCCCTCTGAGGTCCTGTCCAGACTGTCTTTTTCTATGATTGTATATATGTGACATTTTAAAGGGAAATTATTTTGCAAATTTTGGATTACTGACTGAATTATTCAGATGGGAATCGAGTTATTTGGGGGCACTGGCATTGCTTAAAAAGAAGCCATGCCCTAAAGCAGTAGCTAATATTGATTCTGTGTGGTGTATTTCTCATTATACATGGGTTTTCAAGTGTACTTTGAAAAGAGAGATTGATGGGAAAAGTGCGTGAATTATATGTGTGATCTGGAGAAAAGCACAACTTTAGGGGTGGTTGAAAAGCAGAAGAAACCATATAAAAGTTCTTAAACAGGAGTGGATATGAAAACATTATTCTGTAAGAAGAAACATTGCAACAGAACCAAAATTCTTAGCCTTTGTCTAACAATGCTGGTAATAGGCTTGGCTGTAAGGGATGGAAAAAGTCTGGACTAAGTGCAGTGGAGTGAAACAGCCTGGGATGCCATCAGTTTCATGATTGCTTTTTCTGGTATCTGCATCCATGAAGTGCTGTGCAGGAACAGAATTGCAGGTGTAGTGTTAGAGAGTGAGAACAAAATGGGGTGAAATACGGAGATAGAAATTTCAGTTTTACAGCTGACAAAATTGATGTTGAGTTTCCTGTTGATCTGTGTCCTCAGCTTTAAGGACAGCATGACATGATTCAAGTTTTTATAAAGATTCTTCCAGTAATAAATCTGCCATGTCCAATAATGTAAGTTCATGTTACTACTTTCTTCAGCTGTGGCGCCGCTATTGGCTGCCTTGAGTTGCTTGATTTTATGCAGCCTGGTGGAATTTAATTAAGATCTTTATCTCTTTAGTAGACAACTGAAATGGTAATTGGGTTCAGAATTTCAGAAAGGGGGAGTGTAACAGCATAGATGTGCCAAAGAAGCTCACAAACTTGCTGTACCTAATCTGTGTGTATCTACATCCACTGCTGGAGTGGCTTGTGGTGGCTAGGGGTGCAAGCTGCTGGTTCAGGAAGGGGAAGAATGTATTGTGGCCATGAAAAACATCTGTGGGTTGCTAGAGCCGCCTGTGTTGGCGTTTGTCTGGGAGACCGTGATGGGTGCTTTCTTGGAAATGCTGTCTGGGAACATTGGTCAAAAATCCCAATTGAACGATCTGACAAGAGATGCTGTGTCTAGAGTCTTCTGCAGAGTCCTACGGATGATAACTGACCAAAGTAGGCGAGCTCTAAAGTGTTCTCATACACATTGAAACAGCTGATACTGTTTTCTGTTTGTTTGTTTTCCAAGATATTAGTTGCCAATGTTGAAAGACTTCAAAGCATTCCTGGAGGCTTCCTATTCTAGTATTAGAAAAACCCTATTCTTATTTAGCTGTTAAAATCAGAAGCTTTGTGATGAAATTGTACTTTCTGGATGGAAATGAGTTTTTAAAATTGAAATGAAGAGGTGCAGATCCTGACCTTTCTGGCTACGCATCTACACCTTATTGAAACACTTGGAACGAATGGTGTTTTTAGAAGCTGCACGTCTTGTCTGTTCCAGAACTTGCACATCTGTCAGTAAATCGAAGAATGTTTCTTTCTGGTTTATTTGCAATAATTTACATTTAGTATCAGGCGTATCTGCAGCATGTAAGTTCTTCCAAATTTAAAGCAGTAGAAAGAGGTGGGTTTTGTTTTTCTTTTTGTTGTTGGTGGTTGTTTTGTTGTTGATTTTTTTCAAGAGACAAATCAATCTGATTTTCTACTTACTGCTTAGGTTGTTTATTTGACTATGAAAGTCTTTCTAACAAACAAACAGTTCACATACTTTGTGGAGAATGACCATGGAAAAGGGAATAATTCAAGCTCAGGACAAGCATGGAAAACCACTTAATACCAAAGACTTGCTTGATGTGCAGCCTGTCACACAAGAATCTGTTTTTTTCCCTCATTTTTAGTGTTCCTAGAGACCATTATGCTATTAGATGCATGGGAGGGATAAACGTTGGCAGCCCAGTTTAATGCATATTCAAGAATTAAAATATCTGGTATGTTAGCTGCTGTGTGTACGTGGAGCAGAATAAAGCCTTTGTTCTCTCAAGCATTGCAGGGCTGATTTCTCTGCTTTTTGCTGTATCCTCTGTTTTCAGCCACTTCATGCATAGCGATCATACTGTCAGAATCTCTTCCCAGTTAACATTTTGTCATACTTCCTTCCCATTGCTTCCCCCCACCCCCTCCAAAGTGCCCGCACTACAAGTCTGTAAGTAACTCATCTGATTTACTTAATTTGATGAAATATCTGTTCCTTTTCTCACTTCCTAGCAATCTGTGAACGCATCTGGCTAGAACAGAGGGCTTTTGAACATCAAAGTTCCTGTGCTTTTTCTTGGTAAGGAGTTTTCCTGCTGTGGCAAACGTGTTGGTATGAATTCTTTTCCAGGCGATTAGTACTTTCCATAGTGTATTACTGTCTTATTTTGCTGAAGTTTACCCTGCCATTCTGTAGAACTGCTGCTGTCTCTGCCACTCTGCTAATTCTTAAGTTTGCTGTCATTCAATAGTAGAAAGATGCTTTAAATCTGCTTTAGTTAATGGCAAAATAACCTCAGGGAGTTCTTGTGGATACTGCTCTTGTTTTGAGGAAACTGCTTGAAGGCTTTATAAGGAAGGCAGGAAGCGGTCTGACATGTTATCGTTGCTTCTGTATTTAGTGCTGGAACTCAAGGGAATTTGTGCACCCATGTGCAATAGCTGTAACGTGTTTCTGAAGAATGCAATACAAATAGGATGAACTCTGTGCTTGTTTAGCACTAGAACAGACTATAAATAGAATGCTAAAAGCCTTATTGTCATACTTTTGCTTTTTGAGAAGAAAATGTTTGTGCAGCTCAGCTTAAGTGGAGGAATAACGTGTCCACGAGCAGATGGTGCGATTACCTCTGCTTGAGGTGGCAGGATTTGTTTCTAATAAGGACGTTCCCTGTTCATTTACATAGGAAACCTATTGAGATTAATCTCTGTCATGGTAGAGACGTAATGTCCCATATGTTCATTCTCGTGGTGATTCTTACCAAAAGTCTGTATGTTTCGCATTAGGAAAAATGGCTTCATGGTTCAGTTTTGTATGAATGCTGGAGCAGTGTGTATGTAGATGTTTCATTTTTATGCAAGTCTCCATAAATGAAAATGTTCTTGAAATGAATTTCAGTCCTGTGTAGAGGCTTTGATCTGAAGGAGATTGCCAGACATCTTCCCGCCTCTCTCTTAAAAGGAGCACTTGGCTCCTTTGAAATTCTGATTAATGAGCATTGCTGTATTAAATAAAATGACACGGCAGTATGCAGATACTTGACTGAGTAAGTGAACTTCACACTCTGAGTATCTGAATACATTTGAGTACTTGTAAACGTGTGTGTTCTAAATCACCATTAAGGAAGTGCTGTGTTTAGGGAAACTGAATGACTCGAGTCAGAGGAAGAGGTCTGTGGGTTTCTGCCCTACCGCATCTGATCAGATACTCTCAGAAAATATTGTATTTGAGGTGTTTGTCTGATTCTTTATGTATTTGGAAAGAGAAATGTGCCTTTGAAGGTGATCAACTGCTGGGAGCTTGTTTTTAAATTGTTGCTTAGATTAGTGCACAGTAGTTGAAGAGAACAGTCTGACTTCATAGTCTGACAAAGACATGGAGATTTTGGAAAGGGTCCAGAGGAGGGCCACGAAAATGATCAGGGGGCTGGAGCACCTCCCCTATGAGGACAGGCTGAGGGAGTTGGGTTTGTTCAGCCTGGGGAAGAGAAGGTTGCGGGATGACCTCATTGCAGCCTTTCAATACCTGAAGGGAACTTACTCCCAGGAGGGGAGTAAACTCTTGGAAAGGACTGACAATAGCAGGACACAGGGAAATGGTTTCAGGTTAAAAGAGGGAAGATTTAGGTTGGATGTTAGGGGGAAGTTCTTCACTAGGAGAGTGGTTAGGCCCTGGAACAGGCTGCCCAGGGAGGTTGTGGATGCCCCGTCCTTGGAGGTGTTCAAGACCAGGTTGGACAGGGCCCTGGGCAACCTGATCTAGTAAATGTGTATGTTTGATGGCCCTGCCAGGCAGGGGGGTTGGAACTACATGATCCTTGAGGTCCCTTCCAACCCGGGTCATTCTGTTATTCATAGATATTCCTCAGAGCTCTGTATATGCCTTCAGCTGTTGCAGAGCTCTGCTGATTTCTCAGGGTACAGCCACTGATGGTTCTGGTTGCTCTTTTTCCCTCATCTGTGCTTAGAACTGAAACCTTCAGAGTGGTTGGGTGGTTCCTTACTTTATCCCTTCTCTTTGTGGGTGTCGAACAAGTTTAAATTTTGCTTCTAGTCTGCCTTTGAGTTTAGGTGGCTGCAAATCCAAAAGTTCAAAGTGGAGCTCATCTTTTTAAATGACTATGTTGACTGCTGCGGTGTAGTTAACATTACAAGGTAGGCTTGCCCTTTTTTTTTTAGCGACCTTTAATTCTAGGGAGCTTCTGATCTTTTCTCATGTGAATGTATTGTTTGAAACTGGCATGCAGGATGAGGTTTTGCAAAAACTATTGTGAAGTTATCAAATGCTCTTAGTTTTGAACTGTTGAAAAACTGCAGGCAAATTTATACACTGTTTTAGAAGTGTTGGAGGTCAGGACTTAAATACAAGCCATGTTTGAGCACAGAGCAGCACGCCTTTACCTGCGGGCATGGTTCACTTAAGCAGAAGCTTCTTGAGAGGAAGAAGCTACTTGGCAAGCATGGAGATTTTCAGTAGAAAAATAAGGCTTCCTGGTTCATAAGGAGCCCAAATTATTGTTTTTTGGTTTATATATGGTTACTTTGAAGGCCATGTAATCTCAGCGTCTTTTCTCCTTCAGAAAAATCACTTGTTCTCACTGCTGCTGTTATCAGTGGGTACCAGGATGCACCGATAACCTTCAGAGTTGTTGTCCAAATAGTTTTCAGCTATCTTAGCAAGTGTGATCCTATTTCCATTTGTTTGAATAAAATTCAGGCAAAAGGGAAGAGGTCCAGCTGCTATTGAGAATCCTGAGGCACTCTGTGCTGCAGCTCCTTGGAAAAGCCAGGTAGGAATTACCGAGAGAACTTCATAAACTGGGAAGAACAGGGTGTTCTTGCTTCTAGAAATTTGACGTGGCAATCTTAACCAGCTGGAAGCTAATGAAGAGATTAAATCCTGCTTAGATATCCAGGCAGTCTGAGTAGCTGGTGTAAAGCATATTAAGCTTCTCATTAGAATGTTGTCTGTGGCTAGTGGGCTTAGACCATTTATAAAATACATCTTGAGAAGATGGAGAGAGACTTGTGTTAGTGGGAGGATAGGAAATAAGTGAATGTTGCTGAAGTCTGCAGCTGTGCTGTAGTCTGGGTTGAAACCTGCCCTGATGGCAGAGTAGCCCAGCAGTGTTGTGTTCCTCCTGCTTTGTTAATCAGCACTTTTCATACAAAACATACAAAAGAGCAGAAACTTCAGAAGCACGAAGTGTTTCTTTAGCACGGCGTTGATTTTGAGATACGCTGTACATAGGGGCCTTAACACTTCTTAACAGAGCTATTAAAAAGTCAGGTTTTAGGTTTTAATAGAGAAGTTACATTTACTATCATTCATCATGTAAGTAAATTTAATGCTGTAGCTAACTTGCCTGCTGTTTTGTTTTGATTTTCTTTCTTTCTTATACTAGGTGGTAGCTCTGTGTTTAGGAATTCTCTCATTTAAATCATTGCAGGGTTCTTTTTAAAGCCAGAATAAACCTCTCCTTGCCTGGCTTATACCTAAGAGGTATAACACATTGATGTGGAAGGGTGATGGTAGCTTTTAATTAAGTTGATGATAAGCAACTGAGTTGTCTGATAGTACTTTGGGATTTAGTCGAACTAAGGTCAGAAAAACATTGTATTCTTGAGCTGCCAGTGGCATATGTTCAATTTGAGGTATGCCTTTCAGTGCTTTGCACTCAAATATTCCTATTTCCTAAGGGAATTCACTGTTTTTGACCTAGGAGCATGTTGTAGACATTACAGATACAAATATCTTTCTGCTTGTTTGTCTTCTTTTTGTTATGGGTTGAGATGTTATAAATGTTATCTGACTTCTTACTGAAACAGGCTTCATTTAAAATAGAAGAAGGGGGAACATCTGGTAGAAGGGGAAAAAAAGCTACTTTTCCTTGAAGTCTTATGGTACCTACAACATCAGTTCTGGTTTAATCTTGATTTTTGACCTGAATTTGTTTTCAGGCTTAGCTGAAATATAGAATATTTTATAAATATGTCTATCCTTCATAGTATAGTCATTGAAACGATGTAGGTCAAACAAAAACTTGGCCGGAGTCTTCAGGAATTTAAAGAATCTGTTAGAATTGAGTTAAGAATCTTGCTGTCTGTAGCCTGTTGACAGAATTACAGTCAGTTTGTCTGAAGCCACATATCTCTGCTCTGATTCAAGGAGGAAAAGGATGTCTGATTGGTGTGAAAGACAGTATCTATATATTTAATAATTATGAAATATACTACATATTACTTTATACAGATACTTTTTTTTTCATTTGTAGATTGTTGCATGACTTAAACCCATGATGATTTGCATCCAAAGGGCACATGTAGTTCAGTGAAACTGTGTTTAGATGAGGATTGCTGTTTACATAACCCTCCTAGCAGAAACCCATTATTCATGATTTTTATCTTGCTACTTGATATGCAACTAGCTGTTGCTGGAGGACAGCTTATCTCCTGGAGTCAGCTCTATCCCAACTGTACTTAAAAGCTGTAGAAATAATGCGGAAAACCAGCACGGTTCTTCTGTTGTAAGATTATCTTAATATAGAGGCACAGATATTGTGGTGAATGCAGGAAGCAGTATAATAGTACCAAGCACAAGATTGGAATTGAAGGAATGCAAGATGTCATTTTCTTGGCAATGGCCTTATGCAAAAGTAACCTTCCAGAGTTTCTTCCCTTACATAAGTGAGTGACACTTCCTTCAAGGGGCTGTTAAAAGAATTACTTAATGAGAAGCTGTACTTGAGTAATCTTTTGCGCTTGTCCACTAAATGACATTTTGTAAGTGCTAATTCTGTGCTTAGGTGGGTAAAGTAAAATCCAAAGGAAGTGAGGTTCTTCAGCTGTTTGTTCTTTTCTTATTCCTTTCTTCATGGCCATCGTAATTGTGGTACAGTTATCAGTTTGCTAGGGCTGTCATTTCTCTAATATGTTGAAGTAAACTGAAAGGCCTCTAGATTGTGTGCTTTATCAATGCTAGAATCTACAGTTTCCAGGAAAAAAAAATCAGAAATAATCTTTTTTTTTTTCACTCTGAAACTGGTTAAGTGTGAAGAATTGCTTCAAATGTGAAGCTCATTAGGTACCCAAATACATCTTTTTCAGTCTAAGGTTTAATGGCACAAAAATAAACAAAAGCGCTTACTCTACCAACCCGTAAGTACCAATAAGAAAAGCAAGTGGGTCTTGTGGAATGCTTGGCCTGTGAATGTAATTGTGCGGCTTCTCTTTAAGTTGTGTTTAAAAAAAAATTGTGGTCTTTAAAAATTTATGCTGTAGGTTTCTGAAGGATGGTTGCAACCTTGTAATTTGGTGGTATGTGGCTTAGTAGTTCTCTGCATATGATTTCTTTTATGCTTTTTCTAATGTTTCATTTCCTTTCCAGAGCTGCTGAAACAATTCTGAAGCCAAGGGTAACCTAGCAGTACAAGGGATTTGTTGCTTCGTTAAATGGACATTTGCCCTCGCGGTATGGCCCAGTTATCCAGTAGCAATGGATTTAAGCAGCGTTCATCACCTTCTTTTGCAACTGCAAGGTCAAAAGACGTGGACAAAGAGGAGGCATTGCAGATGGAAGCTGAGGCATTAGCTAAGATGCAGAAAGAAAGAGGCATAGCTGGTAATAAACAAACTTCTCATTCTTTAAGCAGCACTGGGCAAAAAGCACAGACACATAGCAAACAGGAGCATGATCTCATGGTGTTTCCTGAGTCTGATGCCAAGAGAATGGAAGATAAACTAAGTACCATTGACATAGAGAAGCTTACTCATGCTGAACTGGAGAAACTGCTGCTGGATGACAGTTTTGAAACTCGTAAAGTACCTGCGTTACCAGTAACTCCTATTTTGAGTCCATCTCTGTCTTCACAATTTTATATTGGGCCGACTGGTCAGAGAGGACAGTGGACACCTGGGATACCAGCACCTGTGACATGCACTTTACCTCCTGTTTACCCCTCAGCTTCTTATATAAAACAGACTGGTGTATTTCAGAATGGATTCCATCCGAGTATGTCCTCTTATCACTCTAGAGAACCTATTTATTTTGGTCTTCCAAGGCAGTCGCAATACATTTCATATCCACTGGCAGCTACTACACCTTTCCATCCACAAGGAAGCCTACCTATATATCCTCCAGTACTTACACCAGAATTGGCAAAAGTATTTGACAAAATCGCAAGCACCTCAGAATTTCTGAGAAATGGAAAGTCAAGCACAGACTTAGAGATGACTGCTATAAAGTCTGCAGTTTCCAGCCTACCAACCTCAGAAAAATGCAGAGACATCAGTAAATTTGACTGGTTAGATTTGGATCCCCTCAGTAAACCAAAAGTGGATAGCATGGAGACTTTTTATAAGGCAGAGGATCGTGGAGAGATGGCATCCAGTATGACAGCTGAAGATCCATGGGATGCTGTGCTACTAGAGGAGAAGCTGTTGGTAACTTGTCATCTGGAAAGAAAAATAAATGGGAAGTCTTCTGGAGCAACCGTTACGAGGAGCCAGTCCTTAAACATGAGAACAACTCAGATTGGGAAGTCACAAGGCCAAACATCACAGGTGTGTAAATCAATATTGTTAAGTAGTGGTATAAGGATGTTAAGTAGTGGTATAAGGATAATGATTAGTCACAGTATTTAAGGACACTTTAGCATCTGTCTGTGAGATACTTCCTGACTTGTCCAGATAATGTGATGTTACTGACACATGCGTGCTTCACCAGTATTTTTAAAAACTTGAACATTAGTCCTAAGCTAAGTCTAAAGTAAATGCTACTCTGTTATCTTTCCAAATTTAGCAAGGAAACTGCAGTTTTCCTGCGCATTACAGAAGAGAAATAAAAATAACCTTTACAGCAATTAACTATTTAGATCATGTTGATAAATACTTAAACTCCCGAGGAAATCAAACAGGGCTACAAACTAAAGGTGGTGGGGTAGATGTTGACAGCTTTCATCTTGAGCCGGCTCTATCTCAGGCTCTGAAAAGTGCTGTTTTCACCTTATATTTGAACCTCCCTGCTTTTGTTTTTTTTCTTCTTAAAGAAAAAAAAGTTGCTGTATTCAAAATGATTTTCTGCTCTCCCTTGAGTCTTTCACAGGATCACTGTTAATTCTCTTTTGGTAGACCATTCCTCCACCCTCTTTAATGGTGGAATGCTAAAAAGATGGTAACCAAAACTTGTAGATAGATACGCTGTTCTTGAAGGTGGGATTCTTTGTGTTGATAGGTCAGAAACACCATGTTTTTGTGCTGGAAAACTGTCTTTGTGGGATGTTAATTGCCTCATGCAGAGCAAAAGGCTCATCTCTGCTCTAGGACCACAATCTCAGTGAAAATTCAGGGGAAAAGTGTCAATGGATCCTTTAGTTATGATGCTCATCCTTTTGGACCCAAAGCATATGCATAGTTTCTATTGAAACTAAGCTGTACAGCGTGCGATCATGACTTTATTGGCTGTATCATCGGAGTAATTAAGTACATCCTGCCCTTGCCCAGTAGAAGTCTGGAAAGTGAGTGTAGGTTATGTAGCTTTTCCTGTATTTTTAAATTCCTCTTTTCATGACATTCCTTAATGATGTAACTTCATAAAATATCGGTCATTCACTGTGAAGTGAATATGAAGACTGGTGCATTTTAAAATTATTTATATATATATATATATATATATTTATATTTATTTATTTTGCAGACAGAGTACAGAGACTGGGAAAGTTTTCAGTGGAAAAATCTCCACCCTGGCAAGGTGGTCTCAGGAAAATCACATTTGTAGAGACTGGCTGGAGGCTGGGATTAAAAGATTTGTTCACCTTGGTGACTCAGAATTGCAGCTGTTTCAAATCTGATGTATTGTCTTCCTAGGTGTTTTTAACAGAAAAGGGACAAGCTGTAAAACTAACTGTTATCAGTCAAGAATGCTTTCCAAATTGCTCCTTAATTCCTCAGTCCTCGCCCCGCTGGGTCATTCCACCCCCACCCCCAAAAAAAGGAATATTTGTGAGGCTGATTCTTTATGCCTGAATTTCCATTAAGGTGGAATTTCTGGCCACAACTGTGGAGCATTTCCTGTTTTTCTGGGCTAGTTGTCAGTGTTCTGGCACACGTCTATTTGATGGCCTAGGAAGAAGAAACAAACAAAAAAAAAAGCTTAAAGGAAAAAATAATCCTTTACTTCTTTTCTGCATCATTATTTTTAAAATAGTGTGTGAAGATCTTGGATCTAACTTCCTTTTTCTTTTCCTGTTCCTCTTTCCAGTGTTAAGCTGTGATATCTGAGCTCAGTTATTCGCTAGTGTTTGTCTGGAGAGGCAGGTAAATTCGGGCTCTTCAGCAGTTTGCTTCTTCAGTTTGTCGGTTTATCCACTGGTGTGCATTGTTTGTCTTCCAGTGATGTTTAGTTGGTTGCAGTGTTAATACTGACCGTTTGTATTGGTTGGTGCTTCTGATGTGCTGTGTGCAGAGTAGTATTTGACTGATTGTTGCTGAGTGCAGTCTGTTTTTTCTGTGAATTCCGGGGTTCTCTGAAGAATCAGAATTTAGAAGGGTCTTTCTTGCTGATTAGATCCACTCCCATGCTATTTGCAGAAAACCCAGTTCATAAAATGCTCAGACTCTGCCTTCACGTGCTTTATTTTCTAACTCTTTTAGATATAATAGCCTCAATTTAGAGGCTATTCTAGTCCTTTGCTGTCATTGTTAGTCCTCTCATTTTCGTTAGAAGACAAGTTCTTAGTTTATGGCAGCGGATGCCCAACTGTAAGCTTGTGATTTACTTCCTACCTGTGTTCCTGCCTTTGGTGTAATATTCCATATTCTAGCCTCTATTATAAGGTTACCTGATGTTCTAAAGCTGGGATGTTTCTGCTTCTTGTCTAAGCACAAGTGTCTCAGATTGATATACTTCCACTTAACATGTTGCTGTTGCTTGTCCTTTGCACACTTACATTTGTTGTATAAATAACATTTCATCTTGCATAGTATGAATCTGAGCTATTTCACTCCTATTTCTGGCAGTTTTTGTGTACTTTATCCCATTGACTTCCAGCAATACATTTCCTTCAGAGTATTTCCTGGAGTCTTGCACCTTACCAGTATGAATGAATCACTTTTTCTGAATCACCTCTTAGTTCACTGCTCCTTCAGACAAAACTATTAGTAAGATTTTCCAGTGATAATTTCGATTCCATGATGTTATTTTTAATCCCTTGAATCAATAGAAGGATTTGAGTTCTGTTTTATATTCAGTAAAGTATCTGTGCATCCCCTTTAAATACTTTGGTGTTCATCTCTCTCCTTTCTGAAAGCAGAGGTAAAATCATCAGTTTGTCCTATGTTATATGCTGTCTTCCCTAGAAGTTGAAGCTGAAGTCTTTTGACTTTATGTTCTTGTGGGGTCCAATTCAATTTGCCTTTTGGTAGCGTACTGAACAGCTTGTATCGAATGTTGAGAGAAGTTGTATTTGCAGACCACTTCTATTTTTGTAGGCTGTGCTGCTGAATATGAGGCATTTTTCTCGGACAGCTGTTTATTTGTTTTGGCCTGACGTGCCCTTCCTTACAAGTTATTTCCTGTGACTGCAAGTGCTTACACCTCTTAAATTGGCTCACCTAGAAGGTAAAGAAATTCAGATCTCCCTTGTAGCCTGAGAACCCAGTCACTCACCTAATTAGTCCAATGTGTGTTAAATAAATTCTTACTTCATCAGAGCTTGTCCTCTTGAAATCATCTTCTGAAGAATGATCAAAACCGAGTAGTGAAATTTAACTAAAAAAACAAGTAGGTATTTCATGTTCTTCGTGTCACACTAGGAAGTAATTCCCAGCAAAACATATTTGTATAACCTTCACTTTTTCTTCTCATTCGAATCCACATTCGAATACTCAGATCAACTGGATGACCAAATAAAACTTCTTTTCTTGGCTCGTTGTTTCAGTTCGTAGGCAAATTTAGCTGGGGTGAACAGCTGGCTTGTAGTTTTCTATACTTGTCTGAGTTTAACATCCCACTATCCTGTAAATTTTGTTACTTGTAACTTGAAAGTGTCACACAGTGTAACAAGGGATTTTTGTGGTGAGTTCTCACCAGCAGCTGGTTGACTCCTTATCAAAGGTGTTTACCTTTCGCTTTGTTTGTAGCTTCCTGTTCCTTGTAGGACTTTGTTGTTGCTATTGTGTGACCGTTTAAAGAATTCATGTTGTAGAAAGAATAATGCAGGCTTGTCAGCAGGTTTTATGCAACTGATCAGAAGTAATTTTGTGTGATAGAACTTGTCTGAGGGGTTAGAATGAAGCTTTCTGGACTTAAGGTACCTGTTCATCAGTCTCTTTCTGGGTCTTGTGGCTTTCCAGCTTCCTCTGGATAATCCACAGCTGCAAAGAATTTATCAGAACTGATCAGTGTTCATAAAACTGACATTTTTGCTGAAATAAGTAGAGTTAAATGCAGTTCAGGTTACAAACATTGGGTGTGTATTTATTTTCCCTTCAAAGTTAATGCTGTAATACTTCATCATTTTAATTTAATTAAAATGAGCACCAATAGGAAAGGATCTTAGCTCTATATTTGTCTCACATTTGTCTCTTTCTC
This sequence comes from Coturnix japonica, assembly GCF_054131305.1. NCBI lineage: Eukaryota > Metazoa > Chordata > Aves > Galliformes > Phasianidae > Coturnix > Coturnix japonica. The sequence goes on along the minus strand of NC_140667.1, from coordinate 18,234,512 downwards.
AGTCTGATTTGTCTACATTGTCAGGTTGTACCTGACACGATCTAATTAAATGAGATGCTCAGCTACTAACAAACAACCCACATACTGGATAAGTAGTTCTTCTCTGTTTCAACTGTGAAGAAATGATTGCGATGACTTTCAGAAAGACAGTAGCATGCTCTGCTTTCATTCTGGACCTGTGGTTGGATTTCTGTAATGTTCCTATATGCGTTGCAAAAGCGCTGGATGCAGAAGAATTGTCTGGAAGGCATCATCCTCTAAGTGTTCAGTGCGTCTAGGCCAGGTTCCTCAGGATCAGCTTATTCTTTGAAGCAGCTGCATGGAGTTCCACAAGTGCTTCAAGCTGCTGTTGAGTGCTGGGCTGTGAGTGGTTAGCTCTACCTCAACCCTGCTGCCTGTTCCAGCTCGCACAGGCATGTATGGCTATTTTGTGTATTGTATGTACGTGAATTGGAGCAGAAACAAGGTTGTATTCAAAACTATTGCACTTGTAATAACAACAGGAAAGCTCTGTTTGCTACGGGGTTTATTTTTTCAAAGTACAGGTCACTTTTTGCAATTGTTTTTGGGCTGGATACTTGGAAGGAAGGTGGCTTGCATTATTGGGTGTGGTGGGGAGTGCTGGGGACATAAGAGATCAAAACAGCACAAATTTGCTACCGTGGGATTAGTTCCGAGTTTGCATTCTGAATGCTGCTTTAAGCATATGTTTATCTTGTCCTGCTTTGTAGGTGGAGGTAGTCATAGATTTGATGTGTAATGGATTTTGTGGGACTCCATACTGAAGGTTGAATGGTTCAAATGGAGGGGAAAAAAAAAGCAATTTGCCCTCCTCATCACGTTCAGCAGGATCTGGCCAGATGCCCAATGTCAGTGCTCACTGCTGAGAGCCCAGGAGCTGTTACACTTGTAGCTTATTCTTAACTAATATTGATGCTGTCAGATAAATAAATTACTTTCTTTGAAGAAGTCTCTGGTTCAGTGAATGTTTTTCAACTTGGTAGTGATGCACATGTTTCCCCTTATATAAATAGACATAAAACTGATAATAAAACTCAGTTGTCTGAAATTCTGTGTACTGCATGTGGCTTTGTAGGCTCCAGGAATGTGTTTGCAGCTATTTAAATACTGTATTATCTTTGAGTTGCAGAAAGACAATGGGACCACTGGCACGCTGACAGAAAATGTGCTTCTCCGAGAAATTGAAGGGCAGAATCAAGAACTGTCAGCTTTTTCTCAAGCAGTTACAAAGTAAGAAATTACTGGAAGTAGTGTTCAGAAGAAGAAAAAAAAGCTAAAAAACTCATTACTGCTTTTGTATTGGAAACACGTATAGTCAGGAGGACTACTGCTGTTGGTTTTTTTTTTTTTCTTGATGAAGTAGACTTTTTATATGCTTTCTTTTCCCTTTGGTTATCCCAGTTTTTCTTGTTTTTATCGTGATATTCAAAAATGCAGCAAAATCCTTAGGGTGCTCAGTAGTAAGAAGCCTCCTTTTTATTCTTCTGATCCTGTGACTTTTCTTAGTCACTTTCCTCTCACTGTTTTTTCCTTGGTTTTTCAAAGCTTTTTATTTTTAACCTTGAAGTATTTTCTGCATCTCCATTATATCTTTATCTCCTTCTGTTTTTCAGTACAAATGCTTTTGAAATAACTCAGTCTTTTCCTTTACTGATGGACTTCAGCAAATCCCGTCATCTATGTGTCTTTTAAACCTTAAGCGCTCTTTTATATCTCTTCTACCACTTGAACTCTATAGAAAAAAGCTAACAAAAACAAACGAAATCCCCTGTGTTTTTCCTGCTTTGATCAGGTGGTGAAATTTCTCATGCATGGAACCAAAGAAGATGGAACTTGATAACTTGGTGTTCCTTCTGTTATTTTTACTTACTGCTGCAATTTCTTCCTAGAAAAAGACAAACAAGTAGTCTTGCCTCACCCATTCAAAATCCAGTAAAAAAAAATAGGAAGTTAGAGGTCTTTGAATTTGTTGGTTAATAACTACTTTGAAAAACAGGAGTGTTTATGAAGTGAAATGCAAACTTCATAAAACCAATGAGATGTCATGTACAATTTGCTGACAACACTGACAAATCTTTCAAAATAAAGCAGGCTTATTAGAACAGTTTCTAGTTACATTTAATTGCTGCCCTTTCTCTCAAGACCCAGCACTTAAAATGCTTCTGAACTTATGGCTGCATAAATAAAGAGATCCTTTTTTTCTCCTCACTCATATTCTTGTCAGGAGGCAAGATAATGAAGCAGGTGATTGCTGTGGATGACTTCTGCTCATAATCTCCTATAATGCTGCCTTAACATTAATGGATAGCTAAATTATTTTGTTCAGGTTAAATAGTAGAAAGTAAAAAGCAGGTATCAAATGGCTGTGTTTCTTACAAGGTGAACATGTTAATAATGTTTGTGTCCTAAAGAAAAGCCTTTCCCTTAATTTCAAGCCTCTCTTGACTTCCAGAGTTTGGAAACTGCTCAGAAGTTCAGATTAGACATCCAGAATTTCAAACATGTAAAGGAGTTTTGTAGTCTTCTGTACATGGAGGAATTTGCTCTGTGTTTCAACTCAATTGTAGGCAAGTGTTGTGGATTAGTTTTTAATCCCATAAGCTACATGGAAAACGTGCCTAACTTTAATCTCGTTCTTTTCCCCCCTCTGACTACTAGTATATAATTACTGTGGGCAGCATTCTGTTGAGAGTAGAAAAAATAGAATGCTTTTGTATACGTGGTTTAGGTAAGAGCGAGCAATAAGTGTTCTTTACTGCTCTGGCTTGTGGTTATTATCGTGTTCTTTTGCTTTAGTCATAAACATATCCATTGCAATGCTTCATAAACTTTTTCTATTTACAGATTGAGGACCAAGTTTCCTTACGCTAATCAGCAATCAAATCCAGGCTTTGTGCTGAGTCCAATCATGCTGCAAAGAAATATAACTGGGGAGAGTGCCAGTATCAAGGTTTCTATAGAAATCAAAGGATTCCAGCAGCCAGTAACTTTTACATGTGATGGTATGTTTCTACTTTTTGAACTGGAATTTGCTTGGTAAGACTTAGAGTGGTGGATTGAGTCTGCATATTTGGTCTAGGCCAGTGGCTTTTTAAGGTCTTATAATCCTTGGGTTTCAGTTACAGGGATTGCTTGCAGTGAATGTGGGAAAGTTAGCTGATGGATGAACCTAGATGTGGGTCACTAACTCCATCAGAAAATATTTAGAAGCTGACAAATTGGAACAGTTTTGAACAAGAAAACCAACCAAACCAGAAGCACTGTTCTATCCACGGCTGGGAATGTTAATACAACTTCTCAAGAGTTTGACCTACTTTATGATAATTTGGAAGAGAAGGGTGGGGAAACAGATTCTGAACTTTTATACATTTTTTTATTCAAATGTTTGTTAGAATACTCAAAGCTATTTCAGGTTACCTGAAAATTCAGGCAAATTGCTGTTGGGAAATAAGAGTAAATGCTAAAATTTTTCTAGCTATCATGAGATTAATGTATGCTTGTCTACATGTGTCAAAATGCTGCTGGCTTGCTGTACTTCAAGTAGCCAGCCCAGTTCATGGGTAATGAAGCATATTAGTTTGGGATGGGATTTAGAGGCTTGCCTTGTCCTTGCACATAAATTCATATTCTCTGTGCAGTCAACACTGCACAGCAGATCTGTATTAAGGCTGTAACTTTGGATGCCATTGACTTATGTGAGTTCTTGGTGATTAAATAGCTGCTGCTGATAAGAAATTAGCTCAAGAACAGCTTAGAGCTTAGTCTGTACATTTCTGTAATCTCTTAGGCTTGGTGAGAGCTCCCATTCCCAGGCCCAGTCACCTGGCAGTATGTCTGTGCTGCAGCGCTTCTTATCATTCACTTCTCTTTGGAAGCGTAGAACTGGCTGTTCTCAAAAGATATGAAACTGCTCTACTGTTCCCTTGACCTAGAAGCTCTACTGGAAAAGAAGCTCCCAATGCATAAATATTTTCATTTAATGTTAATCTGCTGAACCTTACAGTTATTCTGCATTGATTTAATTCTCCTCTCTTAAGTGTAGCCTAGGAAGGGCTTGTGCTGTTTATCTGTAAGTCTGCACTTCAGTAATATTACAGGCTTAATCCTTTCCTACAAAAGGTTTTAGTAATGTAAAAGGATGTTATAGCTTTGGCCCTTTGTTTCTTTGTTCAGTGAAACCTGGGAATGTGGTTTCTAGCCCCACATGTGTTCGTTCTTTGTACTGCCTGCTGACATCCTTTTTTTCCTCATGCTGAGACATCACCATTAACTTTGAATCTTTCCTCCGTAGCATCTGTAGACATCTAACAAGCACCTATAGGATATACTGCGACTTAGAAATAGGTGTATTTAAAGCTGCCCTCTTCCTTTAAGTCCAGCTTTTCTTGGTAAATTCTTGTATATTTTCACTTCACAATGCTGGAGCAGCTTCATGATGGCTTTCAGTCCCGCTCGGATAGAACTGTCGCTTTTCAGTGTTCTTATGACAGTGTACAGGGAAGGAAACAGGTCAACTTCAGAGTTCATTTGGATATACCTATATACCTTTTGGTTCTGTTTATTAGACTTTACAGGGAAGTACAAATCTACCTGAGCAGTCATATGTCAGAAAGAAATGAGCCTCTTTCAGTAAGATAGAAGGGATAAAAAGGTAGTAATGTTAGTTTGTAATGCATCACAAGACTGACAGACCTTAAGCAACAGAATCTGACTACAGCACTTAAGGTGTAAGATGTTACTGCACCTTTTCATTCCATCATCCATCATATTTTCTGCTGAAGTCAGTCTTTCTGAGTTCTTACTTACTGTTACTTGCTGTCAAGCTATTCGCATTCTTCATGGGCTACCAAATATCACTGTGCTTATAGTAAGTCATCTGTTAATGAGAGGAAGCACTTGTATTCTTATGGAAAATATGGCTTGAATTTAGCTGTGAATCCACCATAGTAGTAGCATCTCTTATATTAAAAGTAAGAAAATTCAGGAGTTTAGGTCAATGGAAAAAAGGAAAACTGAGGGTACTGCTGAAAAAAATAAATGCTTCTCTGTAGTGTTTCTTAGGGAACTTTGAGTAACTTTGACATTATTGGCAGATGATTCAAAGGTGATCAGAAAGTAGGTAGGGAGGCATAAGGAATGTTTTTTAAATAGACTTTCTGTGTTAAAACGTATCTGTCTTTTCTTTCTGTGGTGATTGCTGGCGCCTGTAGGGAGAGTGAATATGAGGCTTGACTGGGGTTATTTCTTTTGCTGTGTGTTTGCTGGTTAGAAAGGAAAATCTACTTTCAAAATATTTGATACCTGATAAAAAGGCTATGGTAGTTAAGAGTTGTGTTTTGCAAAAGGTTGGTGATGCATACTAAGATCTGATCTACATGCTGTGAAAGCTGCTGTGAAATTAAAAGGGAAAAGATTTCCAGTACGATTTCTCTCTGCTACAGTTGGCTTTAATTTCCTCAAAAGCAGTACAAATACGGAAGTTCTGTCATCAACTTTTAGGATAATGGTTTTTAAACTTCAGAGAGCTCTGGAGTCATTTAATCATTTGTCATCTTTGCTGTTTAAGACCGTCTTGTTAGAAAATAAATTCAAATGCTTTTCTTGTGTAAAAACTCCTGCAAAATGTATTCTAAGTTCAGTGATTTTTTTACTTCTTGTCAAGTGGCTACAATGTACCCCAATTTAAAGAGTTGTTTCTGAAACTACAGGCAGGTTTCATAGTGTGCCTTTCTTTACAGCAAGAAGAGATTTTAAATAATGAAATTTGAGAGCTTATAGAGGCAAAAAAGTCTTCTATACAAGTATAAAAACATAATTCAAGGACAACTACAACTTGTTAGTGAATTATGCTTAGATCATTTGCAGTGCATCTCTGTTTAACTTCTAGATGTCATTTCTTTAAACAGTGAGCTCTCCTGTTGAGCTTATAATAATGCAGGCACTTTGCTGGGTGCATGATGACTTGAATGAAGTGGACATTGGCAGCTATTTCCTGAAAGTCTGTGGCCAAGAAGAAGTTTTACAGAAGTAAGCAGACTCTTTTTCGCTCACTTCGTACTTTTTAATGGCACAGTTATTGGCAAATATGTTTTTAATGATTAAATGCGTGAAAGTAGAAATCTTGAAAATGCAGACACACATTTTGTACAAATATCAGAAGTCTTTAGAGCTCCTGTGGGACAAAGCAGACTCAACAGCTTCCCAGAAATCTGTTCTGAGCTGCTATCAGCTGTGTGGAGCACAGGTTTTTCAGATGCAGTCTTGTAAAGCATTTCTGTAGATGGATGGTTTAGTTTTCAGGTCCTTTAAATGTCAATAACCAGGAAAAAATCTACTGATAACTTCTAGTAATCTGTTGTTTTTTCAAAGTGAATGACTGACAAATCCCCATTCATTTTCTGGATTAGAATGTTTTAATGTTAACCATTGTATAACCATTACTATGTTAACCAGAGTAGTTCAGAACTTTAGCAGAAATGTTGCTATCTGTAGCAGTGTACTGAAACTTCCTCTGAAGTAAACCCCGATTGAGCAGTATGATATGGAGACTGATTTACCACTTCCTTATTTTGAGCTCATTAGGTTGCTTTAAATTTTCCACGTGATTTCTCTGAAAATCGCTGAATATTTTTGTTGTAAATAACTATAGCTTTCATTTGTTTAACAGTAAGCACTGTGTAGGAAGCCATGAATATATTCAGAACTGTCGGAAATGGGATACAGAAATTAAACTGCAGCTTGTGACCCATACTGAAATTTGCAGAGGTCTGGCACGAACAGTAAGTACCTCCTAAACTGCAGTAGCAATTTAATCTTATAGAGTTTGAGAGTTTGCATCAGAAGTGATGGATCTCAAGTGAAATCTTCTTTTGTAGGTAACAAATCCGTAAATCTGTATGATGTTGGGAATTGTGTGTTCTCCTCTACCAAGGGCATGTCAAACATGGATAATGTATCTTAAGACCAATTACTGCAGCTAGAAAAAGTGCACAAGTTTTTTCATCTAAACTCAAGGCCTTAAAGGGAAGCAGCAGATTTCAGAGTTAAATATAAGCTGAGGACAGTTTTTGAATTTTTTAGATATATATCTGATGATTGAAGAGAAAGACAGGGAGGAACAGAGTTGGACCCTTGGTAGCTGTTTTTCTTTTGCACTGTCTCAGTGTGAGCTTTTGGAGGCTGTCAGTAATTTCTTTTCACTTTTGAATAATAACTTCATATCTTTCTGCTTTTATTCCACAGTTATTAGCAATGAGATACCTAAAACATTATTATAAATCATAGAAACATAGGAACTGTACTCAATATATAATATTTTACTGCAGGAAGAAGATGACAGAACACCCATAGACCTAACCAAACACCTCTACAAAGTGGAAAAGCCTTTCAGAGAACCTAATATAAGGTATATTATATAGGTTTTTTCATTATCAAGTCAATGCTGAATTTCTGACCAAGATTATTATGCTCTTGTGGATGTGTTTAATAATTACTGTATTTTTCAGATCTTCTATTGAAGAGCTTCTTGATATCTATCATAAGCAAACTGAAATAGCTCTGAAAAATGAGGTAAGATCATTGCAAATTATTGCTGAACCAAAAGTAGTGTAAGGATGTTTACTGATAAGACAGTTGGAGGGAAATAAAAAATTGCAGGTGTTCTTGGGGAAACTAAGATCTGAACAAGATGTCAAATGCGAATTTGGAATAATTGGTTTTTAGATTGCTTTTTTACATTTTCTTTCTTGCTTTTTCTGTAATCTGATAATTACCTAATCACTGCAAGTAGCAACGTGCCTTCCAAGTCCTGAGGTGCAAAATAACCTTTTCCTCAAAAATGCTGGAGGAGGTGAATCTTGACTGTGTCAGTTGTTGTTATTCATGATTTATTGCCAACAGATCAAAGTCTGTACAATTAAACAGTAACATATATAGTGGGAGTTGCATTTTTGGAACACGGAAGTTAGTTTTACACAAAGCATAATAACATCTTACTCTGCACTACTGGATTAATTTAAAAACCACAGTCAAAAACACTATCATAGCTAACTTGAAACAGCTTTAAGTGAAATAATTTCTCAAATACAAAAGTCTAGCTGAAGATAACCTACTTTGCTCCTTTCTAAAAGGACTAGTGTCCTGGTTTCCACTGAAACAGTGTTAATAGCACACTGATGCTCTGAGTGATGGGAATGTGATGCTAAGCTGCATGCCAGGCTAAACCGCAATAACCAGCTTAGGTTAACTCCTGATAGTAATTTAACTTGGAGACTGAAGCCTTGAAGTATGTTTCTTACAGTTTCTATAAGGAGCAGTCTTGAAATGGAAAACATGGAGGAAATGAAAAGTATTATAATTAAGTCTGTTGAATTAACTTTGTAGGAATGCAGGTCTCAACAAGCTGCTCTCTGCTATTTACATATTCTCTTAATACCATTAGTTTGTAAGATTTTTCAGTTCTCTTGATGTTTCACAATATTCTCATGGGTAATTTCAAACGCAGTCACATTATAGAAGAGTAAGATGTGAAGTCCTCCTTAATATGATGATGTTTTTGTTGCTTTGCTCTTGCAGCTGCCTCAGATTGCTTATTTAACTGTGATTTCACATGTTGAGGTGAGGAATATAAAACATTGCAGCTCAGACATTGTGTCCACAGAGTCTTTTTGAAGATGAGAGATGCACTGTGTAGGTGTCAGCTAAATCCAAGTATCAACAGTTTCGGAGTTTAAATTTTTTACTTCCTGAAGTGACTTCCAATACATATTCACTAGCTGAAGTTTGTTAATCAAAGCAAGGCAGGGTGAGGTCATCAGTAAATAACTCCTATGTAGCCTTTGAATTTACATCTGTGGACACATTCAAATGTAAGCTGGCGTCCTTGTAATAATTTGAGAGCTGATGAGGAAAATAGCAGTGGAAGTTTTGCTTTTCATATGCCGAACAGCTGTTGTCTTCAAGTTATTAGCTTGGAAAGCAGGCTTAAACATTTACAGTATCTTCCAATTTCTGGGGTTATTTCCTTACTAGTGCAAAGTTAATTGTTGTCAGGTAACTCCCAATCTAAAAACTTTATTATTCAAATGGCTGCTTTGTTATCCATTTACATGAAGGTCATGTGTGTGAAGTGAATCACTTTATATCTTAGCGAGACAATATTACACCAATTCCTCCTATTCTAAGTAATTGTGAGTGATGGCGAACAGAACCTATACTTTAAGCCTTCAGAATGTGAACAGAGACAATGTATTGAAGCAAATATTTTCCTTATCTGTATGTATTTTAGACAAAGACTGCTAATGCTAAAAGAAAATCTAGAATTCTTGGGATTTAAATTGAAGGGTGTTTTTTTTATTTTGTCAATCTTAAGAGAATGTTGGGAGGTTCTGTTTAGATGTACAATCCCCCTTCCTTTTGACCCCCAGGATGGCAGTTTGTTCTCTTAAGAACCACTTAGGTTGAAGAGTGCACAAAGCAAACAGTTGCAAGCAACAGTTTTCAAACAGTAGGTTCAAGTGAAATCAAAAGATAAATATGTTCTGTTACGGAAGCTATAAAGTAGTGTAAATGTAGTTTAAACCTTTATGTTTAAAAGAGCTGAAATTGAAAAGCTTTTTCTTTAGTGTGATTCTTCCCTTACACTGCTTGAATATCTTAATTTAAAATCTACTTTTAAGAAAAATCACGTGGGAATTTGACTTTAATATCTCATTAGACAATATTATTAGACAATATGCCTTGAGCTAAAGGAAAAAATGATTGGAGACCTCTTAATATCCCTAGGGACACCATGCTGCTCTCTGTACTAGTCTTGTTTTTATGGCGTTGCTAACTGAGCTGTAAGGAAGTTTTCAGTATGGCGGCTTTTTGTTTAATCACATTGTTAAACTACGGGTAAATATAATTAAGATATGCATCCCATAATAAAATCTTCCTGGCAATTCTTTCTTAAAAGAAAAAAAATTAAAGCAATGTCATGTTTTGCAGTAGTGACCATCTCAATCTGTTCTTTCTTACATTTCTTATTAGAACCAACATAAAGCAGTGGATCACTTGATTAAGACTGTCAGAAAAATCTGTTCAACGTTGGATGGTGTAGAAACTCCTGCAATAACAGAATCTGTGAAGAAGCTGAGGAGGGCTGTTAATCTTCCAAGGATTAAAGACACTGAGGTAAACTTGCACACTATAAATTGCATTCTGAGGTATGCTTTTTAAAACCAAAGGATAACATTTCATAGTCTTTGATAGTTGCAAATATTAGTAACAATTTAGACAGGGTTATGTTTTTTTCTTTCTTTTTTTAATACTTATTTTTGTTTTTCCTGGTAGTTTCAGTGCTTTTTTAATAATAGTCATCGCCTTTTAAAGTATTAATCACTTGGCATCCAACTTGAACGTATTTTTAAAATACTTCTTTAAAGGGAAGAAAATGCAAATAAAACGACTAAATAGTCTTGCAATGCTATTTCAGGCCATATTAGGGGGAATTCTGAATCCCATTCTGTTTTCTTGTTGGTTTTTTTTGTTTGCTGTTGTTGTCTACAGTTTACTTATGTACTTGTAATACTTAGCTGAAATCTTGCAAAATCATAGGCTGTATAAGTACAGCTGTTACCAGCACTAAAACACTTGCTGAGAAATGCAGAACATTTATCTAAGAGGTTAGGGAAATTCAACTTAAATAAAGCTTCTGCCTTTTTTTTTCCTTTAAAAAACAAAAGTTTTAAGTTTTTGACATAATGTTGACAAGATGTTCAGTTAATGAATGGAAGAGGTAAGTAGAGCTTTCGTTCTTCTGCAGTTGTGACAGATGTCTTAGCAGTTTTCTCAAATATTAGGAATTCAATAAGTTTTGCTTTTAAATCACCAATTCAGTTTTCATTAGAAGCTTTAGTTTTTATCAGAAGCTGAATTTGGCATGAAATCCTTCCTTATTGAAGGGAGTGAATTCCCACGATTAGTTCAACACCTGCAGGCTTCAGTAGTGTCCTTGATGAGACCAGGCATAGTCTTAATACTGTATCATGTTTAGACTCCCGTTTTAGCAGACAGAGGAGCAAAAAACAGCAGATAGTGGCAATACCTACTGCTCAGCTTTCTTGGTTTTACTTTTTTTTTTTTTTTTTTTTAATCTTAACTATTCCTACAAAAGATGCCTTTGCAAAATGTCACAAAACATCTATTTGAGCTTAAATTGATGCATAATTAAGCTACTAACTTCTGCTCTCACCTGTAACAGCCCTGAGTTTTCTCTCTCCTGAGAGAAGCTTGAGTGCTCTGAGCAATATTCCAATGTACTGAGCTGTGTAAAATATGTCAGGATAGTTGGGACTTGACAAAAAGTTTTGAGCTTGGTGAATAGTTTCTGCATAATGTGGAGCTTGTGACGCTAGCAGTTATCATGAGGAACTTGAATTGATTAAAAAGGTGTATTAAATGAACACAAACATGGTCCTAATTCACATGTTTAATAATTTCTAATCAAGTTGATTTTTAAGGGCAATGGTAAATGAATATAGGTTTCTTGGTATTGAAATTTACTTCGACTTACTTACTGTGTAGGTATCCTTGAAATGTGGCGATGATGCTAGCAAGAGCTCATCTGGTGAGTAGAGTTCTTCAGTTTTATTAAAAGTGGCTTCGAGGTGGCTATTTTAAGGAAGATATGCATTAAAGATCACTTACAATTTAGGCTCGCTGCAGCCTGAAAGTCCGCTGAAAGTGAGTATAGACCTGCTGACGAGAGCAGTTGAAGCCCTTCTCCGACTCCACATGAATTCATGTAGCAGCAGTTCAGCAGCAGTTTCTCCAAAAGATAAGACTACCAAGGAAGCGTGGGCTGCCACAGAACATCTCCAGTTCACAATATTTGCTGCACATGGAATTTTTCCTGATTGGGTATCCAGGTAAGTAATATTTTAGCTGTAGAAAATCATCCCTTTATGGAGTTATTTTTTGTTTACTTTACTTTTTTTTTTGTCCAGTTTTGAGAAATACTACTTGATTTGTTCATTGACCCATAATGGAAAAGATCTCTTCAAACCTGTACAGTCCAAGAAGGCTGGTGCATACAAGAACTTCTTCTACTTGATTAAATGGGATGAACTGTAAGTGACTTTAGAATACTAACTGCCAGCTGCTGAATATGCTCACTGTCAACTCTTAACTCCTGATTCTACCCAAAGTGTTGAAAGGACGGTGTGTGAGGCTTGTGACCAAAATCAGAAACACTATTCTGATAGGTATTTGACCTCTAATTTTAAAAGTTGGAATGGAAGTGCTGGACTATTGCCTTGTGCCAATGTATTTATAGAGTACAACTATAATGAATTGGGAAGATTGTTGGATTCCTTGTAATGGGAACAGCTTGCACTGCTTAAGGAATGATGAATAAAGCTTGTTTCCAAGCAGTTCTCAGACTTCACAAATAGGGAAGAAAAGAAGCTGACTGCTGTTGACATTGACGCTGAATAGTTTTTGCTCCAAATATATCACAGCAATTTTGTATCTAATTTATAAATCTAACGTATTTCTATAAAGAGTTCAGATGCATAAGTACTTAATCTGTCTATAGCATATGAGAACATTTTGAGCTACTGAAGCTGCCTTTCTCATTATGGAGCAGGGTAAGAATAAGAAAGGTAGAAGAAAGGGCGTGCAGAGGAGGAACATAGAATGGCAGGTGATATCTGAGAGGGGAAAATATTTTTCATACATACACAGCTTACTCTTTTTGACTTAGTAGTTATCGGGCAGTCTGTCATTATTGAAGAGTCAGGTGAGTTTCATGCTGCCCTGTGCCTTGTTTCCTGACAATTTTTGAAGCTCAGAGATTCACTCTGAAGAATACTCTGAAAGCCTGCAGTGACAGATTATTGTAGACCAGAAATGAAAGCTTCAGGTTCTGAAATACCTGCCACCTAAGACTGGTTGGACTACCTTTTTTGGATGATGCAATAAATTAATTGTCAGTCTTTTGCTGATGAGTGATAGTAAATTGCAGTGAAAGATGTTAGACAGATTGCTTATAAGCTGCTTAATATAGTTTGGGTGTTTTGTAGTCTAACTGGCTTAGTGATAGGCTGTGATAGTACATACAAAAAAAAAATAATCAGCCTATAAGTTACAGAAAATTAAAGAAAGAACACTTAAAGCAGTGAAAAGTGCCAACAAAACTCTGTTGTCCACTGAGGTGTGTACTCCTCAGCTGTGGCCTTTATGGTTACCAGCTTTGTAGTGTTTGGTGAATTTAGCTTACTTACATAACTTACTAAGTAGTTCTTAAGGGATTGTTTCATTGGGATGGGAAGCTATTGTCAGTCAGACATGAGAGTTGAGGAGGTAGCTAACACAGAATTGTATGTGTCCCGGTGGTGAGCAGAGTGGGAAGACGGGTTATGCTGACTATGCAGTTCTGTGCAAGGAATGTGATTTAATAGAAGATTAACGAGGCTTATTTTACTGCCTATTAAAAAGGATTGTTCTGAATCTAGCTACTGTACAGAATTGTAGTTTAGCAGATTTCATGAACTCTTGGTGCAGAAGATACTGGAGCAGAATGTAATTGCACAAAAGTTTAGCATTTGTCCTTCAGAAATTTGAAAGCAAAAGGCATTGACAGAGTATATGGATGACAAGCCTGTAATTTACTAATAATTGGTTTTCTTTCTATGACTGATTTATTTCAACATTTTTATTTTATAGAATAATTTTCCCCATCCAGATTTCACAACTGCCTTTGGAATCAATCTTATGTCTGACTTTGTTTGGAATCCTAAATCAAAGTAGTGGAAATTCTCCTGATTCAAATAAGCAGAGAAAGGGCCCTGAAATGTTGGGTCAGGTTTCTCTACCTCTTTTTGATTTTAGGCGGTAAGTATCCTAAATATGGTTAAGCTTATTAATATGATTTATTCTATAAAGTTTAATCTGGTTCTGTAACTACAGAAACTGCTTCTTTGCTGCTGGACATATTAGAAAGTGACAAAGGTAGAAAATGTAAACCGTATTCATATAGAATTAACACTGTCAGTTAAATATGTTATATTGTTCCCTTTTAACTGGTGAAAAACTTACCTGTAGAGGTATGTTGAATGTTTGGATCAAAGCAATATTAATTCTACTGCTGGCCAATGATAACGTGGACCAAAAGAGGTCATCTTAGCACCATAGTTTGTAAGCAAGCAGCAGCTGAGGGTATAATCACAACATGATTAGTCCTTCAAGGAATCCACTGACATTCAGATCAGAATCTGTTCCTTCTGAATTATATGTGGTCTAAGTATCAACAGACATCACTGCCTGCTGGAATGATAGCCTTCCTTCTACACTAAAAAAGTGTAGTCTTGATGAGAGCGGCATTTCATGAGTTATAAAAGCATGTTATATTGGCCAGAGACAGTTCAGTTGCTATTCATGTATATTTTAGCAGATGAAGTGTAGACAGCCAGTTCATGAGTGATAGAGAATGTAAAAGAAAATGTTTGCAGCAAGCAATGGATTCAGTAGGAATAGTGTCAAGTGCAATACAAAACAGAACAGAATCCTGACAGCAGGTTTCCTAAATGCTGCATTTCATAGTATGTGATTACAAGTATCATTTTTATTTTATTTTAAATTGCAAAATTAGTCTTAGTTCATGCTGCACTGTATTGTCATAGTAGTTAACTTGGGGAGAAAACTGTGTTTTCTGTTTATGTAGTGTGCTACAGTAGGGTGTGTTGCACAAGAGTCTGCTGAATGGTTTGTGTAGGGCAGCTGTAGAGTTGCTGGAGTCCAATATACTTGCAATCTACAGAAATTAAATCCAGATTTCTGTAATTAAAGATATGAGGCAGATATTCTAGTTGCAGTTGGAGGCAGCATTGCTAGTGGGTAGGAGCTAAAAATTAGCTAACTAAACCATGGGAAGAACAAAAAGTCATAGATAGGCTTTAACATTTCTGACTTGTTTTCTCATAGCAACCATTGGGCTTTTTCAGATGGTATTTTAATAACTAATACTCCATTGAAGCAAACAGATTGTGACATAATACCTGTATATGCTTTTTCTCTCAGATTGCTGTCCTGTGGGACAAAGCTCCTGCAACTCTGGACCTCATCACATCCGAGTCATACTTCAGGGACGGCCAGTAAGAAAGAAAATATGGGAAGAATAGTGCTGCAGGTTATATGTGCTTCTGATTTGTCCTGACTGTATTTTTGTGAATATTGTGACTAATGTTTACAGGAGTGGTAATAGATCTGTTGTTCTGGGGAAGGTGTAGATATTAAGTCATCTTTGTTAGCCAGCACAGAATAGCAGTTACTAAACTTTAAGGGCAAAGAATGGAAAGCTGCTGTAAACATATGCATTTATAATCACTCTGTTGAAGTTGAAAAAAAAATTGTACATAACTTGGATTTAGATATTAATTCATCAGTACTGGTAGAAAATATGTGTTGAAACACAACCCATAGAGATGTGTGTAAAAAAAGGAATTGTCTCGGCCCAAATGACATAAATTTTAGTTTCTTCACTGAATGTGAGTGCCTTTCATCTTCAATTCAGTGTCCAAATTTCCCTAAGGGAAGGTACTTCGTTAGGCATGGTTTCACAGTCCCAACAGTCATTAGAGGTGATGGTTAGGTTGAAACCACTTGGTGTGGGCTTTTTTTATTAATTCTTGGATTAGTTTCAGCTCTAAGTATCCTCACTTTGCTTCGGAAGAGAACTCCCAAGTATTGGATTGTGAAATAATGCAGTTGTCATACAGTTAAGGACAGTAGTTACATAGAATAATTAAGATGGGAAAAATGATTCAGGAGCCATACCTGAAAACTATTACACATGCAGAACTAAGGAGCTAAGATTCCCAAAAACCTGATGCTGCTGGAAGGGGAAGCTCTCTGCACTTTTCTTAGGAGGCTGTTGGTTTTTTTTAGGTTGATTTTCCATCCCATGCTTTTGATATTGAATATAAAATTCCTCAAGCTGCAAAGACTACTGTGCATCATTCCATAGACGCATTAGAAAAACCACTGAGAGAACGTCTCCTTGCCATTCTCTCTAGGGATAACACTATTGGGTACGTTCATCTCTTTGTAGCTCTGGTCTGTTTGTACATGACAGTGTGAAGCTAGGGTGTAGATTGCTCATTTATTCTTGAGATTCTTTATTCTTGAGATTCTTTATTATGCTTCTATTGTATTTTTGAAGGTCTGTGGAGATTTAACCAAGAGATTGAACAAAACCTGTTAAAAATAATGCTGCTGACTTTATACATTCTTTTGTATTTTCTGTGGCTAGTGCTGTAGTATTCTCCTACTACTCAGACTGCCTGTTGTTTATGCCTGTTCCCACTTGGTATTTCTTCAGTTATAAGGAGCTTTGGCAGTTTCAGTGGAGGCTGTTCATACTCCATGAGAATGTTTCTGACAAGTTTTCCTACTCATCTGCACCAACCTAATGTTAACTGCCTGTTTTGTTGTTTTTTTTTCCAACTTCACTAAAATCTATTCTTGTTTTATGCAAATTACAGCTTTGAACAACTGTTTCCATAGTGTTTGAGATTTGTTTTGGCTCTGCTTTAGACTTTCATGGAGGAAATAGCCATTTTACATCATATAATGTAACGTGTAAAATTGAATACAGCGACCAATGGCACTGGGGTATGTGGGTGATGCTCTTTAACTTGCACTACAAACTGAAATGCTTTTGTCTGCAGGCTATCGAAAGAAGATAAAGAATTCTTGTGGGAGCGGAGACATTATTGTCATAGTCATACTAACAGCTTACCAAAAATACTGGCTAGTGCCCCACACTGGGACTGGGCAAGTCTTCCAGAAATATATTCATTGCTTCAGCAGTGGCCTCCTTTATCACCCTTAGCTGCACTGGAACTACTTGATTCAAAGTAAGAAAACAGAGTAACATTTTGTTTATGTGTCACAGAAACACAAACAAAATAAACTTAATGTGGATTTGCGGTGACTTTCTAGGTTTGCTGATCAGGAGGTGCGAAGTACAGCTGTGAACTGGATAGAAACATTGAGTGATGATGAATTAACAGATTTCCTCCCTCAGTTTGTGCAGGTAGGATTTCCTGTTGGCACCATAACTGTATTTTTTTGCTCTTGAAAATCCAAGGGAGTCCCTGGCTACTAGTCGTGGAAGTGCAATCACATAACTCTATACTTAATTACCTTAACTAATGCATTGGGTGGAAAATGGTGTAAGTAGATGGTTGCTCTGTGACTGTCCCCGCAACTGGTGATGGTTCTATCAATGCTTCTGTCATAAAATCTGTTTCCATCTGGAATTAAATTTAGACCCCATTTATTTCATTTTCTTTACATTTAGGCATTGAAGTATGAAACCTATCTGGACAGTGCTCTTGTCAAATTTATTTTGGCTCGGGCATTGGGAAATATTCGGATAGCACACTACCTTTACTGGTAAGATGTTCTCTGTTCCATCGTTCATGTAATGTTTGTTGTAAGGGTAGTATTTTAAGAAAAAATATTCTATCTTAATATTAAGGTTCATAACAATACATGTTACATCAAATGGAAAGAGAGAAAATACAGATCCTGTTTCCTTTGTGAAGAAACAGACACTGCCCCTACAAAGTACAAACTTCTTACCTTTTATATCATATGTGTGTATGCATGTAATATGTATGCATTAAATAAAATTATTGCTTTAGTACTGCATTGTTCACACTATCTTATATGTGAAAATTCAAATCTTTTATTTCAGGCTTCTTAAGGATACATTATATGATCCAAAGTTTGGCATAAGATACGAGCAAATTCTTGGAGCCTTTCTTTCAGTCTGTGGGAAAGGACTAAGAGAAGAGTTGGAGAAGCAGACCAGACTGGTGCTGCTTTTTGGAATGGTAGCAGAAAAAGTAAAGCAAACAAGTGTATCAGGTCGACAGGTATGTATATTAAATTTTGGTATTTTTAAAGAAGATAAGACTGTTTGTACTCTCAAAGCAAATCACTCAGTTACCTTTTTGGTCTAAATTTGATAGAATGATTTATATAAAATGTATAGGAAGATCTGTGAGTCTGTCACTCTGCCTTTTAGCACGGTAATGGGTTAAATAAGTCAGTGTCTGCCAAATTGGTTATTGGTTGAAGCATAAGATTGTACAAGGTGATGGGGTAAGAAAGAAGGATGATTTCTGTGTGTGATAAGCTGCATTTGGATTTAAAGCTATTACTGCTGAAGAAGATCCAGTTACACGAAAGAATGAGTTAACATTTAGTTAGAGTGGAATGCTATCCTCAGTTTTAGTGGGGAAAAAAAAGTGTTGTATTAGTATTGTACTGCCAAGTTTATACGTTTTTAATAGGTAAAACAGAAGTTATAACTTTTGATTCCTTTGATGCTGAGAAGCTAAAATACTGGCTGTGATATGTTTTGGGATCATTTTGTCCAGAAGTTTCCCATAAATGCTCCAGTTAGGAATTATCAGCTGAATTTTTTTTTGTTTGATTGTTTGCAGACTGCCTTACAAAGTGGTATGGAACGTGTGCAGTCATTTTTCTTGAAGAACAAATGCCGTTTGCCTCTCAATCCCAGCCTCGTGGCAAGAGAACTAAATATTAAGGTATGGGGCTATGTTGTTTGTTTTTGCTTTTACAAATAGCAAAATTAATTTACTTCCTTGAAAGGTCTTTACTCTAGTTGGAGAGTTTCAATGAAAACATGCTGATTGAAAGAGTGAGTAAAATTAATTAAGAAAAGAAAAATTATACAAATACTTATTCCAAGGGAATTCATTGTTAGCAAATAATTGATTATTTCTTCAGACATTTCTACTTTGATACCAATAATTGTGGCTGTAGGAGAGGAGTACTCAAAAGTGTATGAAAAGGTCTTGTTTTCATTAGTAATCAAAAGAGAAAAGTGAATAATGCTATAAAGATAAAACAATAAGTACCTTGAAATCAGTGAACGTGCCTGTTACTGGTTATACCAGGGAAGCAGACAATAGCTTTATTTCATTATAAAAGTCCAACAAATGATAATGTAGAAGCTGATATTTATTTTTTTTTTTTGCTGAACTCTGCAAAGTTTGACTATGTTTGCTTTGACAACCTTGATTACATGCCATTGTGCAAAACTGAGAATGTAAGCATCCATGAGCATGGGATTTAATCCAGTGTAGATGCAGAACTCCTTTTGCTTTCCTTCTCTAAGTGTTAATTAAATCACAAGCATGTACTTAAAAACAGATAAATGAGAACATAGGTAAAGACACGAATATCCAGTTTCTATAGTCTAAGTTTTAGAAAGTTGCTGATAAAATATTTATCCATGTTTTACTCATTCTTCTATTCAATACAAAACATTGCTGTGCTGAACCGTTGGCTTTTGTACAGGAATTGAACAAGTATCAGCCAAAGGGCCCTTTGTTCAAAGGATACGTATTCACCACAATTGCAGTGTTACAAGTCTGAATATGCACATTGTGTCATACATGCTTGTTGTCAGAATGTCATGTTTCCTGGACTAGCTGTACTGTGAATAGTAACAATATATCTACTCGTAGGCTTGTTCCTTCTTCAGCTCCAATGCAGTTCCACTGAAAATTGCACTGATAAATGCAGACCCTCTGGGAGAAGAAATTAATGTGATGTTTAAGGTAAGCCTTACATGTGAATTGGAAAAATATTTAATGGTAGTTGATACCAATGAAAGAATCAATAACTTCAGCATGGATCAATAAACTCAGATACTTTGTAGGCTTGTTCTTGTATATCTAGAAACCATCTCACTCGTTCCACAAGTAGGAGATGTCTGAAAATGGCTAGATTTTTCAGTGAGCAGCTCAATTTAATAACTGTACAATAGGAAACTTCCACCCTAGTGCTGGTGTGACACCACATAAATAAACATTTCAGAATCTCTAAAATATCCACAGAATTTCACTTTTGACTGGGTAAGAACATATCTTGCACATGATACATCTGTCATAACTGCTTAAGGCTTCTTTCAAGTTGTGTAGAAGAACTGGTAGTGGTAGCAGTTACTGCTGCTCTCTTTTAAGAACAGATATTCTGAGGGAAACTGTACTCTTGCGTCTTCTCAGAGTGAAGTCATAAGACTTTAATTATAAAAAGGAATAGGAAGAGGTATAGCATTCTTGTAAGACAGCTTTAAACATTACAATTTCAGAAGCTAACTAGCATCTGAACAGGCTGTAAAATGTGCAAGTCAGTATATTGCATGTGGAACTGCAGCTTGTATTCTCGATGTCTAAGTATGTAGCTGTAAGGAAATAAGCAGGGTAGTGTATCCCACACTTAAAATGCAAAGTAATTAAGATCTCCAGTTCAGTTCCGCTGAAAGCATATCATGTTTCTATTTAACTTCTGTATTTCCATTAAGGTTGGGGAAGATCTGCGACAAGATATGTTGGCTTTACAGATGATTAAGATCATGGATAAGATCTGGCTGCAGGAGGGACTGGATCTACGGATGGTCATCTTCAAGTGTCTGTCAACTGGAAAAGATCGAGGTGAAACACCAGATGCTGCCTATAATTTTTGTGCTTGTCTATCACCCTGCCCAAATTTTTATCGTGCTCACAGAGAAAGCTTCTACTCAAAGGCAGACTCAGGAAACACTGGAAGGCCAAAAGCCTTCCTTATAAGGAACGTCAGTACTCAAAAGTCTATCCAGTTGAATTGTTAGGAATTTCCTCATGGCAGAGTTGCGTTTAAATGTTTTTTCTTGAGTTCTGAGATTCTTAATGCATTTTACGGTAGATGAGTAGTGGCATGAATGTCACAATAAAAGCGTAAGGTTTTTCCTCACATTCTTATTGCAGCACAGGAAATCAGTGGTGCAACAGCAGTTTTGATTATGAAAGTTATTTATGGACTAAGAAAACATTCAAGTCAAAACTGAAATTCCAAGGTATTTGGAATCTGCTGCAGTTGAGTCAGGGAGCATGGAAATGCCCAAAAAGAAGAAAAACTGAACTTAATCCCTTTCCCACACCCCTCACAGAATTACTGTCTTGTGCTATTCAGAATTCCTTGGGATTATGAGGTTTTCAAGTTAGAAACTTTAAAGTTACAGAACTCTGAGTATACATACTGCTTTACATCTTGGACATAATTTATTAGTTAAGTCACTAATTCTCCACAGATCATCAATAGGAAACACAGGATCTTTAAATGGGTCAGCAGAAACTTATCTCTTCAGTCAGAGCAGTGTGATGAAAACTCCCAAATATATATGAGAGAGTTGAAAATTCAGACTGGGGAAGCTATACAAAAGCTTCTATTTATGGAAAACCTTTGCTTCTTAATGAAGCAGATGGCATTTCTTCCTTTTTGGAGCGATGACTTGATTGCATAGAAGGTTGCATTTTTTGTTTGTACTAGTATTAGTATCCCTAAAGTACTTGAAGGATTGAAGTGAAAAGTAAAAATAGACATAAATTGCAGATTTTCTCATAGTAGCTCTTGCCAAGATAGAATTCAAACTGTTTTAATAAAATGTTTCTTTTTATGATCTAACTCTACAAATATTTCTAGTAAATGATGTCTCCAAAATAAGGCTACGTGTCAGTCCCACTTTGCCTTACTTATGAAGGCAGGCTGGTCTATTTCAGCACTCAGTGACCATTAGAAGTTACTGGGCTGCTAGGCTGCGTCTTTGAGAAATGACAGTATAGAAATATTTTACAGCTATTAGTAATAAACCAATGCTAGTTTATGTACTAGAGAGTAATTAAGCAGTAATGCTTAGAGTAAAAGTATAATATATGTGTGTATTTTAACAATCATAACTAATTGTAATAAACTAAACCTAAATTGAATCTCTGCTTCATGGCGAAGCATTATAATGTAGTCTGCAGAAATGCTTCATGAAGCATTTTTTACATCTAGTTGGATTTTGAAATAAGCTAATCTTAAATTATGAAGTCAATCACTGTCAAAAAACTTCCTACCAAATAGTGAAAATACAGTATAATATATGGAGATGATATTTTGTTATATTTTATATAAAGGTATGGTAGAACTTGTTCCTGCTTCGGAAACACTTAGGAAAATTCAAGTGGAATATGGAGTGACAGGTTCTTTTAAAGACAAACCTCTGGCAGAATGGTTGCGAAAGTATAATCCTACAGAGGAGGAATACGAAAAGGTAAGTTTTTTTTCAGTATTCTTCTTTTGAAGGCCCTGTAAAATGGGCTAAATAAGGTTTCCTCTTGTGAGAGCAATTCTTGTTCCTGATCTTATGTTGAAGTTTTTGTTTTAAATCTTTAGGAAAATTAATTTTTTTCCTATTCATCAGGAAGAGTTAATGAAAATCCCGTATGAAGTCTGATCCAAAAGTAATGCCTTCTGCTGTATAATGTTGGCTCAGAGGCAAATGTTGCTGGTACAGCAGTAGAGGTTGAACCTTCCTGACAACATTGCATTACATCTTGCTGACGATAGGAAGGAATGATAGCTGCTCTTCATTGTGGTTTAGGAGCAGTGATCTCTTGGGACATAGGAAGCCAAGAACAAAATGTTTTCTACTGGTTACACTGCTGTTAATATGCTCTAGAGAATAAATCTCATGTAGCCCTCACTTTCTGCATACTACTTACACTTTGTCATTTGCCTTCAAATCGTCCTTTATCTTGTATTTATTTAAAAGAAAAAATGAAGCAAACAAGTTTGGGTTTCTTTGCTGGAGATTATGATTTCTGAAGATTTTTTCAAAGAAATCTCTATCTGGAGACAGAGATTTTATTCTCTATCTGAAGAACACTGTCTGGAAAAGGGCAAATTTTAGGACCTGTTTTATCTGGCTTCAATTTTACCTTTGTAAAGAGTGACTGTTGAATGTTTGAATGCTGTTTCTCCATGGACATTTATTCTCAATTCACTTTCTTTTTTCTTTCCTTCACAGGCTTCGGAAAACTTCATTTATTCTTGTGCAGGATGCTGTGTTGCTACTTATGTGCTGGGAATTTGTGACCGCCACAATGATAACATAATGCTTCGAAACACAGGGCATATGTTTCACATTGACTTTGGAAAGTTTTTGGGTCACGCACAAATGTTTGGTAGCTTTAAAAGGTATTTTCCATTGCTAAGCAAAGTAGAGAATGAAGCGGGTTGGGGTTTTTTTGTATATTTTAATAAGCATTAACATTTAAATTCCTGTTAGGTGCTGTTTTTAGTGTGAAGCTAAAATCTTCCAATCTAATTGCTGAGTTTGCAGAATACCCTCTAACTTACTAGTACAGAATTAATTCTGAGAAGTTTCCAGTTTTCTGTTTTCATAATCTGATCTCTAGATTTAGTTATTTATTTATTTATTTATTTTCAAGTCATAGCACCTAGGCATGGCTTTCAAATGAATTACTGTCCTGGCTTCTGGTAGGCTGAAATAAGGATCAGTATTTTACTTATACTTTTCAAAATTACATTAATTCTTTCAAAATTTCTGTGCTAAACATGCTTAAATCTCAGGGGGAATTTTCTTAAAACACTTACCAAAGACAGACATCTTGTGTTTGTGTGTTACGGCTTCTAAAAATGAGGGATGAAAAGCGCTGTAATTTAACCTGGCCTCCAAGTGTTGCTTCAGGAGATCCTGAAACAGGCCCATGTGAATGTGCAGGAAACCGGAGTAGCTGAATTCAACCCAGAAAAGTAAAGTGGTATTAATGGGTTGTTTGATATCAGTGCCCAGGGATGGGATTGGATGGAAGCACATGACAGTGAATAGACCTCGTGAATAACATAACTGCTTCTCTGAAAGAGTGGTCAGGCAGTGCAATGAGCTGCCCAGGGAGGAGGTGGAGTCACCAACCCTGGAGGTGTTCAAGGGACGTTTGGATGTTGTATTGAGGGATATGGTTTAGTGAGAACTATTGGTGATGGGTGGATGGTTGGACTGGGTGATCTTGTAGGTCTTTTCCAACTTTGGTGACTCTATGATATGAATTATGTGCTTTTTGAACAGGGATCGGGCTCCTTTTGTGCTAACGTCTGATATGGCTTATGTGATTAATGGTGGTGAAAAACCCACTATTCGCTTTCAGTTGTTTGTGGATCTCTGTTGTCAAGCTTACAATTTGATAAGGAAACGTGCAAACCTCTTCCTTAACCTACTTTCCCTGGTAAGCATTTTTATTAAAGTTAGTTGAAACATGATCTGTGATGTTGGCTTGTTATTAAATCTTAAGTTCTTCATGCTGCAGGAAATCTTGATGCATTCCTTTAAAAGCCAGAAATATTAGATGTACGTTTTTAGGAAGGTTGTATGTGATGATTTTTTTAGGCTTTTTTTCTTTTTTACTACCTACCTGCCTCCTGAGAGTTTAAAATTAAGAAGATACTATAAATTACTCTGCAAAGGAGACACGATTTAGCAGAGGGCTGTTAGGGTAATATGATCATGTTGTGGTTGGACTTTATGATCTTTAAGGTCATTTCCAACCTGAGCAATTCTATGATTCTATGAAAGCTTTGTTAGCTGCTTTTAACTCAGCAGAAATACACAAGGGAATAGCTGCTGATTGAAAGTAATTATTGCCCACCACATTGCATTAAGCAATCTATCACAGCTTCAGATGACATTGAAGGTCTAAGAGTTTAATTATTTCAGTGTAAAATCACGTTTTATTTGTGATATAAAATATTTTCAAATTAATTTTCCTGCAGATGCTTTCTTCTGGGTTACCGGAACTAAGTGGGGTGCAGGACTTGAAGTACGTCCAGGATGCTCTCCAGCCTCAAACAACAGATGCAGAAGCTACCATTTTCTTTACAAGGTACTGGCTAAGTGTATCCACCAGCATCATCATTTTAATGGGAGCTCTCTGCTTCAGATGAATGTACTAAAGATGTTGCAAAGTTGGCTGTAGAAGTTGGGTAGTCAGGTTATGTAATCAAAGAATACCCATCACCTAACCAGTGAACTGCAAAGATAAGATCAGTTTCATGTATGATTAATACCTGTGCTAAAATATTTTGCCTTTAAGAATTGCCTTGTGCAAAAGAATTGCTTGAAATAGAGTAATTCTGTTCTGCTGTTGGAGAGTGGCATTTTGAATGCATCCCAGATTTCTTAGTAGTGGTGTACATGCTGATATCCTTGAAATGCACACAGTACAAAGTTTTCCCAAAAGCACTTTTGCCCACTGGGGAGGGAGGGATTACACTTCCAGTAAGAGCAAATCAGTGTGTGCATATAGTGTAAGTGACTTGTTGCTGTGTGTTAGAAAATGAATTGTTCTGTCCCACTTTAAGTGGGGATGGAGTGGAGTGATGAGGAGGATCTTGTGTGTTCTAGAATTTGAACTTATTTTTTCTACTCTAGGTTGATTGAATCCAGTCTGGGAAGTGTTGCCACAAAGTTTAACTTCTTTATTCATAATTTGGCTCAGCTGCGTTTCTCAGGACTACCCTCTAATGATGAACCCATCCTCTCATTTTCTGCTAAAACATATTCTCTTAAACAAGATGGCCGAATCAAACAAGTGTCTGTATTTACGTATCAGAAGAGATATAATCCAGATAAGCATTATGTAAGTATATGGAATTTTTATCTGCTCTATACAACCATATTCTTTCCCCTTTTTGTTTTTTTTTTTCTGTTGCTGTCTGTTGTCTTGGACTGGTCAGTCCAAGCTGAATTTTCCTCAAGTTGCTTTAAAAAGTGAACTAGTGTGTATCTATTAACAAGTTGTATTTGCTGCAAATGACTTAATCTGGCAGACACCACTCAGGTAAGGTAAAGCTTACAGCACAGAAGAAAAGCTTTATATTGAATCACTGCATTATGAATGTATTTGAGTACTCCAGCTCTAAGCCAAAGCAGGGTTTGATCTTCAGGAAACTGCTGAGGTAATGTAATGTCCTTCTGTTTAGTTGCACAGTTTATTAAAATACACATTTGACTCATTTGTTAGTTCAAACTTCAACATAAAATTCAAACATTGGGAAATTAATGTGGGGGAAAGATTACTGTAGTAGAAAAAACTGAATGTTAAACCAGAACAGTATTTAAGTCAATTCTGTAACATTGCTTCTACTTACTATCTTTATGTGTATTTTTGGCAGATATATGTGGTGAGAGTTTTGAGAGAAGGACAAGCTGAGCCAGCTTTTGTTTTCCGAACATTTGATGAGTTCCAGGAGCTCCACAACAAACTTGGCATTCTTTTTCCACTTTGGAAGCTACCAGGGTATGTCTCTCACACATTCATTGCTACTATAATGAATTCGCTAAAGAATGATCCTAGGTAGAGTGGAGTGAAAGATAGCTGAGACAAAACTGCTGAGCAGTGAACTAGACTTCAAAGGTAGCAATTAAGGAAGAAACATATGGTCTTTAAATTTGAAGGAGGAGAACTAGAGGAGCTGCTTCAATTTGTGATTTACCATTTGTATCAATTACCTATAAAACTTTCCTTGCCTTTCTCTAACATTGTTGTACATTAGGATGCCCGTGTGTTCATTTATGATTGATGTCAAAAATAGATGTCAGCACTCCAGGATGGAAATTAGAATGAAATTTAACTGCACTGCAGAAAAATTAACTGGAAACTTCATCTTGTTCTTCTCTTACAGCTTTCCTAATAAGATGGTCCTGGGAAGAACACACATAAAAGATGTAGCTGCTAAAAGAAAAGTGGAGCTCAACAGCTACATACAGAGCCTGATGAACAGTTCTCCAGAGGTGGCAGAAGTGAGTTTAAGTAGCTTAAGCAAATCCAGGGGAGGCTTTTGGATCTTAGTGCTCATTAACATTTAATCTAATATATAAAATTTCTTCCAAATTTAGTGTGATCTTGTCTATACATTTTTCCATCCATTGCTTCGTGATGACAAAGTGGAAGGAATAGATGGAATAGCCAGAGCTACAGGTAAGTCCTGTCTGTGGGGCAGGAGGTGGAGTATTTATAAACTGGGTAACTATAGTATGACACTTAAAAATGTGATTTATTAAGAATCTTTTGAAATTAACTGGAATTTTTCCTTGCTGAGAAGTGTGCACATCTTCCCTTCCAAATATTGTTGCATACAATTCCAAGGAAATAAGAAACATGCCAAGAATTAACACATGTGATCACTGTTCTTGCTTATGGCTTAAGAAAATTATTCAGATTTTGGCTCTGATTTTCCAACAGTCTTAACAAGAGAATGCAAAAATCTTAAAGACCTATGGCCTTGCCATCCTATTGGGGAATTAGAAATGTAAACCTGAAACTGAACTTAGTCCAAACCTTGCATTTATTTTATTTTTTTTTTACCTGTATATAATTAGTGAGGTACTGATGACCACGTACAAATATTCACAAAGGAAATAATTGTGTATTTTTTCAGATGCAAGTCCATCAAGTCCTACCTCAGGCAAAGTGGGTGGAGAAGTGAAGCTATCCATATCATATAGAAATAGCACTCTGTTTATCATGGTGATGCACATCAAAGATCTGGTAAGTAAGAGAAGAGAGAAGCTCACTGCCAAAAACTCCAAACTTTCCCACTGTGAACTTACATCAGCTGCTGGTTTTGATCTGCTTGATGATTAAGACTGGCCATTTGAACATGATCATGCAAGCGTGCAATAACTAGTTTTCCAAACTCATCTTCTAACATGGCTTGATTTTGGATTCCAGGTTACCGAGGATGGTGCAGATCCAAATCCCTATGTAAAAACATACTTATTGCCAGACACGCACAAAACATCCAAGCGCAAAACCAAAATCTCCCGGAAGACAAGAAATCCAACGTTCAATGAAATGGCAAGTTATATTTTTTGTAGCAACTCTGTATAGTTTGCTGTCATCTTTCATTCTAAGCAGTAATTGAAATCTTGTCTAAAAACACACTGCAAATATATATGTAAACTCAAAATGAACTTGTTTCAAAACCTTTGTGCCCTGTTAAAGAAAAAAAAAATTAAGAATAAAATGGGACCATGTAAATGTATTGTTAGAAATGAGCAGAAATTTCTTACGCTGACTTTGAGGAGTGATGGTGAGAAGTGAAGGAGTCTTAAAACTAAAGATTCTTCCCCTTGATTCATTGATTCAGAACGTGGAAAAGAATGAATTCAGAACATACTTACCACAGTTAAACAGTACTTCTATCTGAAAACATTGGCCCTTTTAAACACTTAAGAGCACATAATAAAATATGCTCGGGCTTCAGCCTGGCCTCGGAAAAGCAGAGGTATGGAAAGGTCATGATCTGCAATTCAAACATCAGTGGTGAGGCAGGCAGAAAAAGGAGCCATCTGTGCCACTTCATTTGAATAACCAAAATTCTTGACTTCTTACCTTTCAGCTTGTGTACAGCGGGTACAGCGTGGAAACTCTGAAACAGAGAGAACTTCAGTTGAGTGTGCTCAGTGCGGAATCATTACGCGAGAACTTCTTCTTGGGTGGAATTACACTCTCTCTGAAGGACTTCAACTTGAGCAAGGAGACTGTTAATTGGTATCGACTAACTGCTGTGCCCTATCTATGAACTCTTTTCTACACCTGAGTAAGAATGGAACAGTTGCATTCAGTTGTGCTTTGTGCATCTTCTGACTTGAAAATAATTTGTGCATCTTAAACATAAGAGACTGCATTTCAACAGATAAATTGGACCAACCTTCTTGTAGCCTAATTTGGAGGGTTTCTAGAAAACCATCGCTGGATTACTTTTATGCAATGTTATCAAATGTTACTTTGAACCTTTCTTAAGAGCTGCAGGTAAAGGAAGGGGATTTAAAACCATCTGTGACAATATGATGAACAGTTTGACTATGCTGGTTGCTCAAACCGTAACTTAATCGTTAGGCCTGTGGATATAACACATTTTTGCTTTATAATTTCCTTGTTTAATGTCATCCATGGCGTGATGCTGGAGGATATTAAAGAAACTACATATTTCTTAGGACTACTCTCATACTAGTATCTAGACACTAGACATCACAGAGGCTGTGATGGGTGAAAGTTTTGGTGGCTTCACACACGCCTGTAGAAATGAAGGTTGAAGGGCTGGAAAAAAACTCCTTAGCATTGCATTTACTCCCAGATGAGTGCATCTCTATGATTTATTGGAGTGAGTGCCAATAATGGAATTTGTAAATAATGGTGCCTTAATTCAAATGCTTCTCTTTACCTCACTTCTGGTATTTAAATATGTATACGTGTTAACTTTCTGCTCCTCAAAGAAGGAAAACGTTCTCATTGTTGATAACTTGCAGGTTGTACTGGGAGGCTTCTGAGATGTGTGCATTACAAATGATGTTCCTTGTGCTGATCTTCAGACTTAGTGCAACTTCTGATAAATATTTGTAACCCCTCTTCTATCCACGATCTCCCAAAGCTGAATTAAGAATGGCTAATTGTGATGCTGTAGGAAATGTTTCTTCAGTGTTCTGAAACACTGTTAAATTTCTAGAATGACAATAGTTCAGTGATTAAATGTAGAACACTCAGACAGTAAATCCAAGTGGCACTTAGCCCTAGTTTACTTACCTGTACCTCCAGGATAACGATGGCCACTAGGCAAAAAGCACAACTGCTGGATAAATCGCAGACTGGCTGCATTAACAGAACTTTGAGACACAAATTTCATTGCACTTTTCTTTCTTCTTTAGTTGACAGCAACGCTGATTCTAAATTCTAAAACAAAACAAGCTTAATTCCAAGCAGCATTGAAATATATTGTGATATAGTGGGGTACAAATATTGTCTCCTGTTAATACCCTGGGTTACTTAAATAGGTCACTTCTGCACTACAGGGATGGAATTCTTGTTCACCTTTACTCAGTGTGGAGTGGTTGTATTTTGTCTAGACAAAGCAATAGTGTTAAGTTGCACACTTCAGTAGTAAACATTGATGCATATTTTGAGAAAGGTTGAGAGCTTATCAGCGCCGGTTATGGATTGTTAATGCAAAATATGCAGCGATGGAAGAAGACACGATATGGGGAATTCATCCTTTGTCTGCCCAGCGCTACAAAGCTTCTTAGAATCTGGTTTTCCTTCCCCCACTACTGACCAATCTCCCTTCAACACAGAAGCGAGAAGTAAACTTGAATCTCCTGGTGCCTACAATATTCATGGTCCAATCTCTTAGGAACTATTACCATTACAAAGCTAAGAACGTGCTGAATGTTAGAAACTGGGCTGATGCTGAGGGCACTAACAAGTCCCAAACCCCAGTTTTAATAAGTACCTTCTGCATATTTTCCATTAATGTAGCCTGTAAATAATATTCCGTGTAACTAACTCGGTATTTCCTGCTCACTTGATGCTTTTGAGACTTAACTCCATTCCATCCTTAGAATCACAATTCACTTAAACACAGGAAAGTAGTCTACTGTTTTTGTGAAACGTTCCGTTGTGAGACGAAAGGAGAGCAATACGTACTGCCTTTTTGCAGTGTGCTACGGAGCACAGTGTCTTACAGCACAGAGTAATAAAACACAATCAGTTACAACCATCGCTACGTTCTAACTTTGTCTGAGCTCTGGTGTAAAGCAGTGATGGTGGAAAGCAATAGATGGTTGGCTGGCGTTGTGCAGGGGGCGGTGCTGGCGATGCTGACGTGGTTTCCGACGGAAGAAGGGCCTCTCCCTCGCGCTGCTCCTTCTTTTCCTCCGCCGCCATCATGGGTCGCATGCACGCACCGGGGTGAGCAGCGGGGACCGCCACAATGGAGGGGGGGGGAACGGGCGGGTGGGCGCTGCGGTGTGTGGGGACGGCGGGGGGAACGTGGTGGGAAGGAGGGGGCGGTTGTGGCTCCGTGATGGCGCTGGGTGGAAGGAGCCGTCGTCGGCCCGCTAGGCCGCGGGGTTGTTAGTGGGGTTGGTGGGTGCCCGCCTCGCTCAGCCTGCCGCCTTTGTCCCCACAGGAAGGGCCTGTCCCAGTCCGCGCTGCCCTATCGCCGCAGTGTGCCCACGGTGAGTAGCTGCCCGAACGCGTGCTGTGTCGGCCCCGGCCCGGGCTGCGTGGCTGTGTGGTGAGATCCGGTGATGGAGCGGCTCTGATGGGCCATGAACAGAATCAGAGCTGGGTGTTGTGATCGGTTGTTAGGCCGCATGGTTACATATAGTATATCTGTAGCCTTTAAGGTACTCAGAAAACGAGAATCGTTTGCTGGCCAGCTGATTCTTAGGGCAAAACATTATTTCACTGCACAATTCGAATTACTGAGGTGCTGTTCGTTTATTTTTAGTGCATAGACTGACTGTAATCTGCTGGTTGGGGCTCTAAATTTAAGTAATTCCAGCACACCTTTAGTTTATTCAGGGTCCCCTCAATGTCTACCAACGAGCTAAAGCTGGTAGATGTTTGATTTAGCTTGGTTTGCCAGGCTGTGGCTTGGAGGATTGTGCTGGAAAAAAAGATGAATTTGTGATAAGCATGCATGGGGCTGTGCGTACTGAGAAAGGGTTAAGATAGAATTAAAGCTTAAAGATGAAACAAATGTAACATAGAGCTGCTTGAAGCACTAATTACATTTTCATCTCCTCAGTGATTGAGATGCTCAAGTGTTATACTTGTTTTGAGCGTGTTTGCATTTGCTTTTACGTGTTTCTGTTCTGAATTATAATCTACGCAGCAGCTCCAAATGTGTGCTGCATTGTATGTTTCTATTTCATTATATGATAGTATTAAAAAGGAGGGGAGGGATGGAAAAAACTCCTTGGAGCTTCTGTAGTTTGTAATGAGAGCTGGACTTACTGAGCTTGTTGTTGCTGTTTATCCCATAATAAGCACAGAAACAATGGTTCTATCAATGGTATAAAGTACAATAGGATAGAAAAAGCACAGTGCTATCAGAATAAAGGTCAACCTGTTCATTTTCGGTTACTTTGTGTACTTGAGGTCAGCTTTTTGCCAGCCTCTTTGTAAGTGATTGAATAGGCAATGGCCAGATGGTTTTCAGCTTTCGGTTTCTGTCCAAGGCCCAACGGTAGTGATTTTTTCTCTCTAAAGTTGCATTCATCTGCTAAGTTTGGCAGTTAAAATAAAGCCATGGTACGCATGGTGATACCTCCAAAGCTGCTTGGAGGCTCTGTGCATTCAATTAAACAGGGACTTTTTAACCTCACTTCTTTTGCCCCCACAGTTTTCACAAGGACGATGGGTTTGGTTTGTAGGACATAAGTATGTTTCTGTATCAGTAGAGCTGTGGTTCCTCAGTTGTTTTCTTAAGCGTTACAAAACAGCTGTTTTTATCACATATGGAAGGCTTTCATCGGTAGCCTGTGCCTCTATATTAGTGCTATTCTTAAGTTACTCTGTTTGTCTTTAGTGGCTGAAACTTACTTCTGATGATGTAAAGGAACAGATCTACAAGCTCGCTAAGAAGGGCCTGACTCCCTCACAAATAGGTAAGGTTTACAAGTAACTCCTAAGTGGAAGTGAAACACTCTTAACACTCTTTTCTGACCGTGATAATATAACTGTACGCTTAACCTGTGTTCAATAACATGTTAAGAAAATATATTTTCTGCTGTACCTGTGCACTCATCAAGTAGCAGCAGCCCTGTGTTAAGGAGATGCTGCAGTACCGGCCTGATAGAACATTGCTCAGTACTGGGGCTCCCTCTAAAGCTCTGCTTACAGGTGCACGTGCTGCAGCTTTGGCCATGAGTTCTGCAGTGCAATTGTGTGCTATGTAAATTATCATATGATTATATTAATGATAGTTTTGAGAGTATTAATGATATCTACAATGTAGTAATTGTTTGGGCTATTTTTTATTCCCTGTTTTAATAAAGAACTTTTAAGAACTACGTGCGTTTCATTAAGAACTGCTGTATGATGGAGATGTGAATGTTTGTTTCAGGTGTCATCCTGAGGGATTCCCATGGTGTTGCCCAGGTTCGCTTTGTGACAGGCAATAAAATCCTGAGAATCCTTAAATCGAAGGGACTGGCCCCAGACCTGCCAGAGGATCTTTATCACTTGATCAAGAAGGCTGTTGCTGTTCGCAAACATCTTGAGAGGAACAGGAAGGTGAGCACTGATCTGAAGTGGAAACTCCACTTGGTTTTCACAGATAATACAGTAGCTTCTTTATAGCTTCTTATGTTAAATTCTGAAACTTTTTGCAACTGGTCCTGGGCATCCGGGGAGCATTCCTCCACTGTCCTGTAAATACATTCTATCTGCCTTGTTCAAGATCACTTGGAGCTTAAATATCTTGTAATCTTCCAGTGTAATGCTGGGTGGAGGGTTGTGGTTGCTGTTTAATTGAAGATCTCCATTTTATAGAGGAATTTGGTGGTGGTCTGTTTTGTAGCTGGGGGAAAGAGGAATGTGAGGAGCCACTCCTAATAGACCAAAAAGTTAATTGTACTACCTGTACATTGCCTCCTCTGAGTGAGTTTATTAGTTTGGGGAGGCATTTTAATGAAGGGCTTTGTAATCCTTGTGTAAATGAGGTTAAAAGCGTTGCTTAAGCGTATTTCTTGTCCTGCTCTGAAGGTACTGATCTCATCACAGTTTGGCAGTGGGAATATGGGTTTTGTAGCAGTAGTGTTGGAGATTTGACTTCACCAATGCTCACGTGAGATGTGTGTCATCTAGAAACCAAAACAGTGCCTGACTGTACTACAACTTTCTTCTAAAGGATAAAGATGCCAAGTTCCGTTTGATTCTGATTGAAAGCAGAATCCATAGGCTGGCTCGCTACTACAAAACCAAGAGAGTACTGCCACCCAACTGGAAGTAGTAAGTCTTCTGTTTTATGTTGCTATTTCACTGAGGTCTTGTAGGGCTGGCAAACGCTATGCCCAGTCTTGTTAGTAGGAGTATCAGGAGCACATTACGTCCAGATGTATAGATAAACCAGGCAGCAAAGGACAGTTATCTTCATAAATATTAACTGAGAAATGGCACAGCAGCCCTTACAAAAGCAGTCATTGGTAGTTGTCCGTTCTTTAGGAAAGACTTAGGAGAATTGTTATAGGAGGATAGGCAAAGCTTCTCTCTCTCAGCAGGCTCAAGTGCAGCTGGCCGAGGTTATAAAAATAAAGTTTAGTTCTGTTGTCCTGTTTGTATTTTAACAGGAAGAATTCGATCTTTCTTTATCCCGTACAGAATTGTGTAGATGTGATGAAGCTCAGGACTGATGGTGCTTTGAACTGAAGTGATGTTTCTGGGAATTAGTTTGTAAAAATAGCCCCTGCAATTAATGTTTCTCTCTCTTTCTCTGTTTTTAGTGAATCATCGACAGCTTCTGCCCTGGTCGCATAAGAGCTGACAATGACTTACTGAAAAAGAATAAATTCTGGTTAACTTTGTGTTGTCTCGAAGTGATTGGTGTCTTACAAACATTTGCCCTTTTCAGGAAGCTGCCTGTAAATGGGCAGCTCTCACACTGGTGCGTGACTCTGGCAGCGCCTTCTGTATTGCTGTCCTTCTGTTGCAGACCTGGATAGCGACTCTGGCTGTTCTAGATCAATTGTGTGGTTTGTCTACTTAAACTTGATTTTTGGTCTCATAGCCTCAGTTTGGAGAAGTGATGGAGTCATTCACTGTGTGTATTTAATTAATGTGGGGCCATGATTGTGTGTGTTGTGCAGGAAGATCTGAGCAAGAAAACAAGGACAGGATGAAGAATTGGTAACTTAGAAAAGGCGGAGAGGAAAGGATTTGACAAGAGAGGAGGGGAGGGGAACCATAACTGGAGAGTCGTATGGATCATTGCAGGTTAATGTGGGTCCATTCCTCTTATGGAGGAACTACGTGAACCATTTCAGGGCTCTGTAGTTGCCCTTCTCGTAACTGAGAGCATGGTCTGAGGAACTGTTGGTGTCACTTGTAAGTAATTCAGGGATCATCATTGAGGTTTGTGTAGTAATAGGACAATTTAGCGTTCCTCAGATGTTAAGTCTTCACTGAAGTAGATGGCCTAAACCCGGAGGGCAGCGGCTGTTGTGCAGTCACCATTACTGAAGTTGTGCTTCCAAATTCTAAGTAACTGACCAAGAGTTGTCTTTCTGCTGAGATTTAGAGGGTGGGCTCTAGGATGAAACTGAGTGGAGGTTTTAGTGAACTGCAGTAGTTGTTGCTTATAAATCTTGGTGCACTACTTACCTTTGCCATATTAAAAAACATTTAAGTAAATATAAATTAGACTAAGTTAGGCATTTTTTAAGGTGTAGCAGCTACTTGCTAGATGGTAATGATTAAACTGGTACCTTCTGGATCCAGTTTTGCAGAAGGACATTTCCTTTGCCCTGATCGTGGAGCTAAATACAGCATTTGGGATTAAGACAGTTCTAAAGAAAAGCTTTGCACTCTGACTGAACTCTGTATCTGCCCAGATCTGAGATTACCGGCTTCTGTGAGCTGTCAAAATACATACTATTACTTCACGAGTAACTACAAAGTGCTCGATTGGAAAGGTGCTTTACCTGTTTGCAGCTGCAAAGGCAAGGCGTTGAACTTTTTCTTTCTGTCTCTTAATTTAAATGGCCAACGTGTCCAAAAACCAAAACACTCAAATCCTTAGAAATGTGACCTTTTGCTTCAGTGTTTTAGAAATGAATGACACAGCTGTTAAATCTGCAAAGCATCTTTTTCCACTAGAAGAAAGCAGAAGGGCAGCTCTTACACACCTTGAGCACAGGGAACCTTACACAAGTTGCAATATAAAGAGTTGTCAGATCCTATTAGTGTAGTAACAGCTTTTCCTCAGAGTTTTTGCTGGTGGTTTTCCTTCTGTGCTCCTGGTGTGCACCCGTCAGTCTCTTATCATGATCTGTTAACTGTTCGTAGCAGAGAATTGCAGATGCATATTTGTTACTCTGCATTCACTACCTGTTAGTAACTAAAATACCAGCAGATGGCGCTTTGAAACACTTGTTTTCCTTAAAAAAAGTTCTGTATAGCAAACAGTGCCACCTGGGGGGAAGTGCCAACACTGACAGTCCAAGCCAGCAAATAAGACACTTCATATTGCAGTTCTGAATTTGTGTGGTACCAAATGATAACAGTGCTTTTGAGCACAGTAGGATTGAAATTCACACAGCTCTCACATTTTGCACTGCTGGGATATTTTGGTCTCTGCTTCTGTCCATCATTGATTCTAGGACAAGCATCCCTTGTTTACGAGAGGGGCTTAAACAAGGTTGCACTATGTTCTTATGAACTGTAAAGATGTTTGCATATATTTATACTGTTCACATCGGTGAAGATTCTGTGCTGCTTTTAAGTCACACATGCTGGCTCAAGCATGTGGTCTGTTCCCATTACATTTGTCAGTCCCATACTTTTGCTCAGCCAGCAGCGATACTGCTCCAGATCTACTCATTTGCTCTGGCAGATGCTGTGCTCTCTATATTCATCAGCCATCAGAACATGGGAAGTGGGGCCTGGCCGGATGTGTGGCAGTGCCGGCAGGGGTCTGTCCTCCAGACAGGAGGGGATCTTGCAGAGTGTGGTATTGATCAACATGTTTGGAGGGATGTGGTCATACAGTGTATGTCTGAAGAGGAGCATGCAACCAGGGGAACCTAGTCCTGTGGAAATGTCAGGTAAGTTTGATCTCTGGGGCTGTATTACGGGACTGTGCCTGGGTGTCAGATTTTCTCTGCTGTATCCAAGTACCTGGACAGCCTGGAATTTGTGATTCAGCTGCTCAGGTCTTATATATGTTATGGCTGCTTGGCAGTCAGAGAAGTCTTTCCTGCCTCTCTGGTTAAGAGCACTATGATTTTCCTTCACTAGAGAGATGTAGTAATAGAAATAAATTCAGATGAACCACAACAAACCATCTCTGTTCATGGTTACCTCCAGACACTAACCCAGCAGTCTGTGGCCTTGCGGTCTCATTGTTCTCTTCCTTGCTGTGCCTTGGCTTGAGTTTCACAAGTTGTATTCTTGTTTCTGCCTCATACCTAACAGTCTTGTCTGAACATCCAGTGTTGCTCTTTGCCTCCTGCTGTATTTTTGCTCCCTCAGCCAGTACAAATCTGAGTGATCGTTTTTTTTTCTCTATTCCAGTGTGAGATTTTCCCTGTGTTGTGCCAGGGCATGCATCAGAAAGGAGCACTCTGTTCTTGTGGGCCTTGGCACACAGCCTCCCCTGCTACCAGCTCCTCTCATGCAGGGAGGCTTCTCTTTCCTTCAGAGGAACACAGCTGCAGAGCCTCGTGAGCCCCAGTGCACAAGGACCCCTCTAATGCATTGTAGCTGTTCTCTGATCTGACATGGTGAGGTTGGTTCTCAAAAGCCTCCCCTTGTGTTTGCACTCTTGCAATCTGTCAGGATCATTTAGGGTTACAGGATGTATGATGGAGGCTTCTTTCATGTGGCTGGTAAGCAACTACTATTGAAAGTTTGCTGCTAAGCTACACTGCCCTCTTGCAGTGTTAAGGAAGGTGGTGATGCTTCCAGAGCTGTGGGTGGGACACAAGAAAACTTGTTTTCCTTCAGTTACAAAGTTCTCCATTGCACATGGCGCTCAGAGATAGTAAAAGGGAGTTCTTTGGGATATAGGTTGCTTTTTCCGTTCAGACTTCCATCCATTTCTATTCCAGGTTCTTCCTTGGGAGCATGAAGCTCCCCTCTGTCACCTTTCATAGGCCTCAGCCTGCACCTTTCTTATTCCAAGTTCTCTGCTTTGCCTGCGTTTGTCCAGGCAAACGCTGTGTACCTTAGTTCCCATTAAGGGAACCTTACTGCTTTGCAAATCAGTCAAGCCAATGTTCTTCCATGTTTATAAATGACATGAATGTAGCTTAGCTTGACTTGAGTCAGAGGAGCTCACGTAGGGCAGCATTGAAATGTATGAACAAGATACATTCTCATCACTCCTGCAATTCATCCAATACTAACAGTCATTAAAGGCAAAAAAGAATTGGATTTATAAACGTATGACTGGAGGTGGATGCTCCTCTGCTTTTTCTGGGAAATTGAACTTTTGCAGGATTCATCTTCTACCAGTGAGCTTTCAATGGCATTCAACTCTAAATCAGTTGATGTGAGTTAATTCCAGTCGGGACTACTGGACGCACTGAAGGCAGGTTTGGGGCACGCTCAGCTCTGGGGTTCTGGTTTAGACCAATGCCGCCTCTCTTTCATGCCGTTGTTTTGTTTCTTTTTCAATGCTAGGATCAAACTAGCGGGGAAAAAAATGCGCTGTGTTGTTGGGAAGTCCGTTCAGTGAGTGCATCGTTTGCATGACAATACATTGTGGCGCCCTGGTAACGTCCCTCTGCCAGCACATACCTTGGCAACAGGAGCAGTTGGGCAGCGTTCACTGCACAAATGGGATGTCTGTGAATGTCCATTTCTTGCTTGTAAAGGATTTCTAGACTTGCTTGCCGTTGGGTAACTGAAAGCTTCCCTCCTTCTCCACCTTCTCATGCTTTTGGGATAAATGTTCCTCCTGGTCAGCAATCTGTAACCCTTGTAGCCATCAGTGTTGCTGACTGATTCTTTCCTACCACCTCCAGATTTATTGAAGGCCAGTGTAGATTTAGTAACTGGAGTTGCATCACTATAAAAGCATAATGTTACTGACATAGCAGTATGTTTTGGATATGTACACCAATAAATGGTGGTGATGTCCTGCAGGATTTGGTCTCTGGAATAGTCACACTGGCAGTTTCTATGTGAGGCCTTGCTCGGGAGGTAGGACAAAAGGAGGTGAAGTATGTTCTGTTATATCAACCTTCCAGCTTGAGATACAGTGTGTCAAGTAATTATGTTGGCTGTGCCTGAGGCAAGAGGTGTACCTACATTAAAAGATCACCCGAGTTTTCTAGTGAGTGCTGGTTTTACAGGCTAATACTTTATTCCCTTTGAAGCTGCTCACTCAAGACCCCTTTTCAGGTCAGAATTCTCCTTCTTCAGAGCCAGGAAGGGGCTTTCAAGTTTAGTGCCGCTGTCAGGGATCAATCTCTTTTACAGTTCCTTCAAGTTCTTTATGATGCAGATGAATAATTTCTGTAGATCCTGAGCCTTGTGTTATGCCAGAGTGGGAAAAGAGTGGCTGGTGTTTTGAACTGTAGAAGCTGTTGACTGACTGGGTGAAATAACCAGTGACAGACATTAAAAATTGATCAAGTTAAAGGAACTTGGGAAGGATCCAAATCTCAGAGGATCAGTTCTGATGGCGAAGGCATTGAGATTTGCAGGACAGGGGCTGGAAACACACCTCTCGCAATGCTCTGTGTGGGGGTAGAGTACCACTATAACCCACCCTTAACTGTGAGACGGGCACAAAGCAGATGGAATATCTTGTCTGGGGGCAGGAGTACTAATTGTGGTGCTCTGTTGTCCCAGACCCCAGCACTGAGTCCTACCTTGTGAGCCCATGAAGTTACACTTTAAACAAAGGTGGGTGTTTATATGCAAATAGAAGATGTGGAAGTGGTGTACAGCTTAGCACAGAGGCAGTTTAAAGTGGCACCTGGGGATGTAAACCACGACTCTTAGTCCTGATGCAGGATACTGTGGTGTGACTCTGAATGAATGATAGTGGGCAGTGGTTGATGCCCCTTTTTTGTGCTGATGGATGCTCAAGATTAAGAGTGAACATAGCAATTCCCCAGCCTCTTTCAATCTGAAGTGTGGAGGCAGCTGGGCCTGGATTCCTTATATGATTAGAGCTCAAGGAAATGGACCCGGGTGTTGTCTCAGAGCTTTGTCTATGTGGCTCTGCTGCTGTGGGACATGGAATTTCATGCTCAAACAAGCTCAGAGCAGCACACGATGTGGTTTCCTGTTAATCTGTCTGTGTATGGCAAACATGGGTATGATGAGGGATATATAAGGCAGGAAAAGTTACAAATTTAGTACTGTTGTGTAGCCGAGAAATACTTGGTTTGCAAGTTCAATGGTAAAATACTGTGCAGTAATAAGTATTCCTTCCTGCATCCTGGCTTTTAATCTTTAAACACGGAGGTAACTTATTAGTGGTGTTAGAAAGTGAGCCCTGTTAGCATTGGACTACAGAGTAGGTGCAGCGCATGCAAAAATATTGGCTGTCAGTAGAATTTGTCTTCCTATTTCTTCTCATGTGAACTAGGAGTAGGAACTTTTTTCCTATGTATTTATGGGAAAATATAGCTGCTGTGAAGATCTTTTTGGGTTTGGTATATAGGTCTGCATTGTCTGCTTTTCTGTCTCAGAAAAACGTGACAGAGTGGATTATGCATTTCAGATGCAGCTTTACTTGCTGCAGTGCTATCAGCAGACGAGTTAAGAGTCAGCTTAAACACAAGCCTTCTGCTTAAGTTGTAGGTGTTTACTTCTTGTCACCAGGAAATCGTTCTGGTTTTCAAACAAGAAACCACAACCCATTTGGAGGTAGGACAAAATGTCTCTTACCAATGAAGTAAGAAACTGGTGAATGACACTTGCGTATGTTGGTAGCTGGACTTCATAGAATCAGGTTGACTCGATTCCTGCTTGTTGACACTGATCTTTTCAGTTAGATGTGATTCTTCTTCATAAATTCTGGATCTAGAAGTAGAGAAGCAGACATACACCCTATTAATTAAGAGCCTTTTGGCCCCCATTTCTTAGTTTGTCCTTGGGTTGGCCCACTCGTAATTACTGCCTGGTTATTATTGCTATTATTCTTGTTTAATGAGATAACCCAAATAATCTCATTTCAGTTTCGCAGGTCATTAGATCCAATGCACTTATTAATAAGGCATTTGTGAGCTCTTTATGCCCACTCAGCTGTTTTCAGTCCCTAAGAAAGAACTGTGCTGAAAGCTTTGCAGTGGAATGTGTTTCTTCCCTCCTGTGAAGGGTCACCTTTCCATGCAGCCAGTAATGCACAGCAGGTGCGGGGCTATTTCACTCCACTGGCAATAGGATGAGAGGGAGCAGGGCCATTCTGATGCCTGCTTTGCAGTGATGATCAGAGGCAAGGAAACACTAGGGGGACCATATAGTTCATTGCTTCCCCATCTTTTTAGGCAGCATATTTACCTGTGCAGCCAATTACATGTTCTTCACAAGTCTCCCCAGAGTGCATCGGTTACAGCCTTGTGCCCCACGCCTCATTTGCTGTTGTTAAGATATTAACAAATATAGGATTAAATGTAAGGAGTAATGAATGTCATGCAACCTTTGTAAGGTCTGGTTTACTATGCCACTGCACAAAATAGTACAGAGGAGCAAAGGTAGGAACAGATCTCTCTGCCTAATGACAGAGAGGGGCTGTGAAAAGTTCACTTTCATGTGTGAAGGCATGGTCAGAAAAAGTGAGCTACCCCAGGCCATCTGCATGATGTGATGGCACGGTCACCTTCGTTATGGCCATGCTGCGGGGTGGCACTCAGGGTCACTTCCAGGCACAGCTGTGGTGTGTGCTGCTCTGCCTCCGCACTGACCACACTGCTGCGTGCTGCAGCATGAGCTGTGCTGCTAACTGTCCTTACATGCTGATTCGAGGAGCAGGGAATGAGCTTAAGGGGTAGATAATCCAAGCAAACACTGTGATGAAAACAAGTCCCTTACCTCAGCTATCACTATAGGCTGTTCTGTCCTCCTAAATCTCTTGTCTTCACTGTCCTTCAACAGCGGCAGCTGCTCTTCTGACATAGAGTACAACTGAGAGAATTAACTGATCTGTAATGACAAGTCTCTTCTTAGGAACTTGCCTTCTGTTCTTTGTAAATGGATGGCAATCTGTAGCCAGCGAAAGACCCTTTCCTGTGGGGAAATAACCTTGCAGTTCTCAGATTGCCTTTGCGCTGCTGGCTGTGAGCAGCTATGTGAGAATTCTCTTCCTGAGACCTCAAGACGTGCTATGTTGCTGCAGGTTTTTCTCAGTTTCTTTCAGCTCTGTCATTGTACAGGATAATTAAATGCTTCGGTATCTTGTCATAAAAATGCCACTTTTCAGAGGAATTGTCTTAATGAGCTTGTTTTTCAGTATAGCAGAGGCTCATTGATTAGCCCCATGTATATTTTTAGAGCGTGGCATTAGTCAGAAAAGCCCATTAGATCGTTATACAAGTGGCTGAGTCAGCAAACTGTATCTGCTGCTATCCTGTCAAAGCAGTAACGTGAACATTATCAAAGTGATTAAAAGCCGTTCATTCATTTTGCACTTGAGTTGACAAGTTCATTCCTGTAGCGGCACACGCTATGAAGCCGTATGAAAGGAGATCTAAAAGCTCATCGTATCTCTCAACCTAAAGATCTACCTGCGCGTGGCAGATGCAGTCAAAATATGCCAGTTGAGTGAAATCTTGGACACGTGTGTTGTGTCATGTGGCAGGTTGTCAGTGGCAAAGCAAAACCAGTCTTAGCCTGGAACCCTTTTTAAAGGATGTTCGTCTTTATGATGTGAATTTTGTTGGTTTTTTCTTCAAGTTGTGCGCTTGAACATTCCCACAGCGCTCATCGGCCTTCATCTCTGGAACTTCAGAGCAAAGATAGTACTGCTGGGCC
Source organism: Coturnix japonica (assembly GCF_054131305.1). NCBI lineage: Eukaryota > Metazoa > Chordata > Aves > Galliformes > Phasianidae > Coturnix > Coturnix japonica. Next base: position 18,192,096 of record NC_140667.1, on the reverse strand, counting down.
ACTAGAGTGCTATCATGGGGTGCATTTGACCGGTGGGTTTTCTGGCTCTTAGGTTCCATGTGGTAGCTGTTGAGGGCTGGGTAATTCAGATGCATTTCTTGGGCTTGGAGGAGGATTATGTTTGTTCTGTGTTACTCCTGTACAGAGAAGTTATATGAAGATCCAGCACTTGCTCTCACCAGTGATCACACCTACATTCGTGTACTGATCAGAACAAAGTATGGAATGAGTCCCAGAGTCCCTTGCTCATCATCCACTGAGTTACCACGCTACACTGTGCACTGATTGTATCTGTTACGGGGACATTTGCCCTTTACGTGATTATTGTTCATGCTATGCACTGTGATTATCTGATATGAATTATGCCCAACATACGATCATTTGTACTCATTCTGAGAAAGAAAAGGGAGAGGCGTCTGATTTACAAACATGATGTAAATTCAAACGATGAGATCATTGAGGACTGAGAGACAAGAATAAAGATCTTTCATTTTGATGAGCGTGATCTGAACTTCTGGAAGACAGTGGAAAGCTCACGGGATGACTGTTAGCTTTGGTCTGATAAATGTATCCCACAACTGTTTGGTGTTGATACAGGCACAAGGATGGACAGCTGAATACTTTATACCTGGGAAGGTGATGTCTAATGATCTATCATTGCTTCTGGTGTCTTTTATCTATCAAAAATCTGAGCATCCATTTTTGTTGGCAGTTTGTTACTGTGTTCGCCTTTTGCCAATGAGGTTATATTACCAGTAAACTGTGGTATGTAAAACATCAATATTTCACTTTAAGTGTCTGCCACAAGAGTGCAGTGTTGGTGTAATAAGCTGCGAGTGTGAGCTTCTGGCAGCCTAATTCTTCCATCCAAGTGTACACAGGGCACTGCAAGAGAAGTTCACGTGCAGTACAACAAATCTCCTGGGAGTTCAGATGGATTAAGGGATAGAAATGGGGACTGGTGCTTACTTTCAGGTACTGAGTTTTAAGCTTTAGAGACAATTGAAATGACTGTGGAATCTGTGTGGAATTGCACAGAGCTTATATAAATTCTTCCACACTGTGCTGATGATCCAAATGTTTGCTCCAGCATTCACTGGCACAAGTCAAGGAAATCAGTGCTGTTGCACCATTAGCCCTGAGAGTGTAGTTGGTGGTGCACGTATGTTTATGTGCCATAAGAACAGTTCTTTAGATTCACAATAAGCGCAGCTTCCAGTGAGGTGAGATTCCTCATGACTTCTCCAGAACTGGGCTGATGCTCTGTGCAGCTGACATATCTTGAAGCACCTGTTACTGGATGCTTAGAAAAAGGAAATGCTATGTGGCAATTTTAGGATGATTTTCCCACATCCAGGTGGAAGATCCGAGCAGGACATCCCAGAGCCCCTGGGCAGCCTGTGTCAGCGCTCCCAGCACCCGCACAGCAGTGCTGCCTGGTGTTCAGAGGGAACCTCCTGTGCTCCAGTTTGTGCCCATTGCCTCATGTCCTGGCAGCAGGCACCGCAGAGCAGCACCTGGCTCCATCTACCTCCCTGTGTGTATCTACAGATGTGGGTAAGATTCCCTTGCAACTTCTCCAAGCTGAACAGATGCAGCTGTCTCAGCCTCTTCTTATCTCATCAGTGAGAATGGACCAGAGCATATCTGAGCTGATCAGCCAAATGACTGCACTTGGCCAAAACTGAGCTTCATTTTGACTAAAAATAGTTGTCTTTCCTTATCTAACAATGTTACGTATCTACCATGCCTTCCACTTCCGAAATGTTATCACAGCTGCAGTGTCCTGCTGCCTAAATTTAGAACCGTTCATCCTACTTGAATTTTCCACCTCGGTATATGGATGTAGAGCAGCAGCTCTGCAAAAAAAAAAGGTAAGAAAAATATAATAGAGTGCTTATGTTGAACCTTGGTGTTGTCTTTAGTTCACTCCTTATGTTAAACAGTGACTGCAAAATGTGTAGAGATGTTCCTGTGTCTCAGCTGTTGGTAGCACTTCTGCTTTTTCTATAGTACTTACAAGCGTTCTTGACAGCCCTTTTGTACAACAGCCTCTTCGGGTATTGCACGTGATCCACACAGGGCACAAACTGTGCTGCCCAACTGTACCTCAGTGTAAGAAGTCAGGCTACGGTGCTGCTTATTGCTGCGTGTTGAATTGGAATGTGAAGTGTATTACCTAACGTGCGGCAAGAGGAGATGAAGGGTCTCGGGACTTCACGGATCCATGGCTTTTCCTGAATTTCTACTGTAAAACAGTTGTAAGCTGCTTTGTCTTCTATCTAATCAGAATGTCCTTCAGAGAGTAAAATGCCTATTGACAGAATAGGTGAGTAAGCCTTTATGTTTAGTTAGAAGGTGGCTCATCTGCTGATAAAAACAAGCAGAGTTCTTGATGTGTTCTTGGTTGCTGTTAGGTCTGGTTAACATCCAGTTTGTCTTGGTGCTTTGCCAGTTCTTGTCTGATAACCAGCTAAAATATCTGTCGGTGTTATACGAAATGTGCATTTATAGAATGGAGAGTTTTTTTCACACTTGACCAGGAATGTGGAAATTTCAAGGGACTTGTAAATTAGCAGTTGAGTGGTTCCCTATCATCTCTGCAGCCATTTCTCTCTTGGAAACTCTATCAGATCTATTGGCACTGAGAAGCACATTCTTTGGTTGGATTCTTAAGCACTGATAGAACATAAGAAGTCCTACAAATGGGGGCGGAGGGGAGAAAGGGTATTTTTCTGACCTTTTCAATGTCAAAATGCAGCTCCTCGTGGCAGTCAAGCCAAAGCAGTTATTCTATGCAGCTCTGTGGAGTGAGCAGTGCTTAAAGGGGGTTTCATGCTCGTACATCCTTATTCGTGCTGGTGAGAGTGGAGGCTCCTGCCCTGTGTGGGATTCAGGTTCCTTTCCCCAAGAGGGCTGGCTGTGAGGCTGCCATTCTTCCCTTACATCCCACTATCTGAGATGCAATTTTGTTGTCATCCACACTATCAGTGCTTTTCAGAGCGCTGCAAATCCCTCATTAGAAGAGTTGTCATAAAAGTCAGTTTTACTGGGAGCAGTCAGAAGAGCTCACAGGCGTGTTGCTATTTCAGTCTGCCGAGATGGAGTGGGCTCCCACCGCAGCTGCTTTGGTTTTGCTTTCTTCTTAAAATTCGGGATCTTGTGATTTAAAAAAGAAAATGAAAAATGTTTATTTTTAAATTTCACTTAGGATGGAAAGAAATAAAGGGAGAGCTGGATCTGAGCGTCTGCCCTTGGGAAGCAGCGGGATTTTATCGAAAGCCAAATTATACTCATGGATTTAATTAATTAATTAATTAAATGGATTTAATGTTAATTTGCTTTCTGAAGGACAAGATGGGTTTGATGCCTGTCTGAGCTTAGTTGTGTCCTTCTATACCTCCAGCCTACACCTCTGACCCAGCTGCTCGGTGTTTCTTCACCAAGAAACCTGCAATCTCAGCTGCTTCCTACCTCGCTCGTGTTGTTTTCAATTCTGATGTCTTAGCTTTCAGGATAAACCAGTAAATCTTAGTTCCATTTTGCTGTTTTCTGCTGAGAAGGGCACAGTGCCACTTTTCAACAGTCTGCTGTTCTCGGGGAGTTCTCATCTGTAATCATCCAGGCTAACTCTTTGGAAAACAGACTTGGTAATTTCTTTCTTAAGAAGCAATTCGGTTTCTTAATGTCGCTAACTCAAACAGCTCTGTGGCAGCTCACAGTTAAAGCAGCCATTGGGAAGGCTCATTATTTTGTTCTTTATCACGGTTATGTTTAGTCAGACATTAAATACACACCACGCTCCGAACCGGCAGTTCTCTCTGTGCATTGTGTGACCCCATACCTGCACCTCTAATCAGTCTGTGGGAGTGCTCGTGTGTCGCATTTCCTGAGATTAAGAGCGGGTCTTGGAGGGAAAGGGACTCGGGATCAAAGATTAATAATCACCCTTTTGTTGCCTTTGCCATTTGTCCATTTCAGAATAAAAGACACGGGATGTGAGGGGAGGAAAGGTAGGATTTCAGGCAGCGTGATTTATTCCTGCTTTATTTTTTGATTGCTTCAAGTGTTTCAGTAAAAAATCAGAAGGTTGGTAGGACAGGAACTGTGGGGTGTCTGCTCACAACTGGCTCAGAGGGAGAAGTCCATTTACACTGGAAACGTTCCTGTTCCTAAAGACTGATCCAGATCTGAACTTGTGCGAAGCCCTGAGGTGGGCTGTGGTTCAGATTTTTCTCTGGTTGGTATTTGCCATTGTAGCGGCCAAGGGCCCCCGCTGTGCTCAGGACTTCCTTTTGCTAAATGGTTCATAGGGGACAGGTTCACAGTATGAGGAATAAGGGTGGAACGAGCGCGGGAGAGGAAACATTATTTTCCTTTGTATATTTGTGAGATGACAACTGAGTTTCAAGGTCGCTCTGAAAGTCAATGAAATATTTGGGAACGGAACCTTGCCTATGCACAACCGGTAAAACCAAACTGCAAATTAAATCAGGTGGAGGGCAAAACCTTTATCTCCACCAGACACGTTTGTATAAGAACGAGGGAAAGCCTTGAGCGAGTGTGGTCACGGGCTGTGTGCCTTGCTAAGGAAGTGGAGTTAACTTTATTCCTACATGTCTTTGTAGTAGTGTAATAAAGACAACCTCGGGCAAATAATTTCTGTTCCCATTCATTGAACATACATATTTTAAGACTTACTCTTGAGTTTTACCCGCTTTGATAATGTCACTTTCATTGCTGTCTTTGTCCTCTGCATCCGCCGTCGCTGAGAGCAGCGTGCCAGGGTGATGGGAATTAGGGCATGGATCAGACTGCAGGTATCAGCGGGAATTGTGTTCATGCACCAGAGGGAGGGCTTCAAAATGCAGGGAACAGATATATTCTTCATCTCCAGTAGATAAAAAGCACACTGTATTTCCTTCAAGTGATCATCTCGCATTGTCCTCACAGTGTCAAGCGAGGAATAATCTTTCAGATTTACTGGTGTAAACTTGCAGTAGCTGTGCTGAATGCCTATGGAACCTGATTTGGAATATCTACCAGCAATGTGTCCCGTTAGTACAGTGTATAATCTGAATGCTGTAAGGGAACGGCCTTGCAACAGGGGAACTTTGTAGAGAAAAGCTTTAAATAGTGCTGGCTCTTTCTTCCTGCTGCTCAAAACTTTCCCTGGGGCTATTATACTGGATTGTTACAGCATACAGTGAGTGCACATCATGTATGCCAGCAGGTAAACTGGCTTAATTTCAATAAATTGGCTTCAATAAGCAGCAGCAGCAGCAGGCAGTATCCTTTGCTAACCTTGGAGATGATTAGTATGGAAGCTGTGTGTTCATCTCAGAAGGTGCCTGGTAACCCAAAAATAGCTCACAGCAGCATTATTAAGCAGAAAGTAAGATTTTGGAGCCAGGGCAGTCTCAGGTAGGATTGATCAGACGTGCCATTGAGTGTCCCTCTGGTTTTACACACGTGCACCAAACCCAAACTCCATAATGCTCAGACTTGGTGATGCATACATTCAGTTATTGTGAATGTGACAAGATCTTCTAAATTAGGCAGCTCAGCAAGCCCTGTTCCTTGGGTCTCAAGAAGAGGAGCTGCAGTCTGCCTGCCTCTCTTCCACAGCATTTACAGATGGAGCCTGTGGTGCTCCATTCCTGTTTTTCTCTAACTGGGATGCTCTCGGTCATGCAAGAAGTGCACGTGCAGGTAGAAAACTGAGTGCTGCATGGGGAAAATTTCAGCAGAGGGAAAGCTTTGGGATTTTGTGCTCAGTGCCACCGCAGTGGGTACCTTGAGCAATGTGCTCCCAAATTGCAGGTACAGTCCTGACCTGGCGTAGGTGCGGGCAAGTCGGATCAGCTTAATGAGCCTCGGTGGTACATTTGTGTTGGGCTGTGAGTGAGCTTGGGTGGAGTCCTAAAATGTGATAGATGACGACCATGTCTGAAACAGGGACATGGGCAACTTGAGCTGCTGGACTGAAGTGGGGGATATCAGCATAAACTCTGTTTGCCTGTATATAATAATAATATGCACCAGGAGTGTTTTGCTGTGGCAGTTTCCTGGATTGGTGAAGTAGTTCTGTTGTACATAAAGCATTGAACCTTCTTGTCCCCCAGCATGTAGGATTTTACTTGTTCAGTAATGTGTTTTTTTTGTGTGTCTTTCTATGCAGCAGCTTGGCTCTGATCTCACCTCTGTCTTTCTTATTCATAGGAAGACACTACAAGTCCCATATCCACATCAGATGTGCAACATTTCTGTTTGTCATGGCAAGGAATTTTGGCTGGAAACAGCTTTGTGACTGTATCTGGGACACCAGTTTGTGGGCCGTTGCTTAAAGCCTGTGATAAAAGTTAAAAAGACAGATAACAGTCTGTTAGCCTGTGTTGATGTGTATTAGTGAGGTTGGGCCATAAACCTGAGCTTCACTGCATGCAGCTCCTTTATATTGGATTCTATCCATAAGGCCCAGCAGTGCAATAAATCCACGTTCTTCAGTCACCTGATTTGCACACCAAGCTTTTTCACATAGAACTGCTTTCCATTGGCTCGTAGGAAACTAGTTCAGAAGCTGCTTGTTTAGGCAGAGAGGATATAAATACTAAAACAAGTAGCAGACCAGGCTTTCTGGTCTCAACTCTATAAGAATCAGTGTGTTACTTTAAGAACATAGGGCATAGGAACCTGGGAAAAATGCCAGCAAAGGATAGAATGAAGATTAATGCAGGCAGGTCATAGACAAGTTTTTCACATTTCCTTTACAGGATGTCAATATGTTAACGTTATTTATGAATTTATATTGGATATTATTATAAAGGCTGCCAATAAGAGGCTGTCCTTCTAAACTGTAGCAGTTCTTGTGTTTCAGTGTGTGGCTTTTGCTGTACAGAACTGCTACTGTGCTGAGCAGCCTCCATGTGGAGAGAGTACATTTCTGATGGGATTATGTTGAAACTGCCCAACTTGTTTCCCTTTGGGCTTATGTTAGATTTAAGATTTGGCTTCCGGATGTGAAAAACAAACGCGGTGATTTGCTGAGTGGCTTCCTATTCCCAGGAAACATTTCCAATGAGTAGAGATGGGATCCTTTTAAAGCCCTTTTTCTCACACCCCTAAACAGAGGAGTGAACTCCAGGTTTGTCCAGGGCCAAATCTGCCACATTCGGATAAATATTAGCGCCTCTCACATACCATGCCCCAGTTTCCTATGGATGCTCCAGTTTTTCAGTTGTAGCCAATTAGATCCGAACCGAGCGCTTTGTCCTACTTTCACTAAAATAACACCTTGCTTTTATGGAGTGCCCATTATCTCAGGTTCTTGCAGAATTGTACAAATGACAGAAATACCTCTTAGTGCCTGTACGTGCTGCTGGGAGATGGAGGTGGCAATCAGAAATGGAACTTACAGTGCTGATAATGGTAGAAAAAAAACCCCGCCTCACTCCATATTATGCGTTGAACTCTTAGAATTAACAGGTTTGAAGGTGTTTGCATTTTGTACTGTCTGAGATCAAGTACTGAAACAGAGTCTAGAAGTAAAGAAAGAATCATTTTCTGCTCATTTTTTGTCCAAAATGCCTTTGATTTCAGCATAAAAACCCTAATGAGTGTTGTCAGGATTCCTGTGGATTTCTATGACATCTTGCAGTAAAAATCCACTGTTGTAATGCGTTTTTAGCTATGGGATTTCTTCACTTTTGGTCGATGATTATCAGCGTAATAAAAAAGCTACTGTTCTGTCTTTATTTGGCAGACTGTGTGTGCCAAATGAAAGCTCCTCACAAATTAATTAAAGATTGCTTCCTGCTCTGCCTGGCAATAATGCCAGTTTTTCCAGCTCTCGTGCATGACCTCCTCAGTGAAGCCCTGTTGAGCAAAAAAAAGGAAAAAAGAAAGAAAATCCCATCAAACCCCAAAGCTTGTCATAAGCGTATCTTTGAGTCCATGCCTATTTCTTTATTCATTGGCGAGAAAGGATTATGCTTAATCCTCTCAACAGCCTCATATTTGTGATGTGCTGGCATCTTTCCTGTATATTGTGCTCTGTCAATTATTACAGAGGCTATTAGGGAGATATGAGTATAAGGCATTTCAAATTGTGGAGCTGGCAAATGTTCGCCCTAAGTGGCTTTTGATTCCTGAGGAAATTCCAAGAGGATTTGAATCGTTCCTTTGCTGTTTGCCTCCTATGTCAATTTTCAGTGGTGTGGTTTGTTTGTTTTGTATAGGTACACTGAATATTTATGCCAGTTCTCGAATTAAAATGCCACCAAATGTAAAGCAAAATGTTTTGCGAGTCAATTTAGTGAAGCTCAAGGAAAGTTGATAAATTCTCCACGCTGCAACTATTCTTGTGTGGCTAAATTTCTTTCCTACCCACGTATGAATGGTGTTATCCCCCTTCAGAGACACAAGCCACTGTAAGTGGCAGCTATAAAAATGGCATCCAGGTTTTTTCAGCTTGGGATTAAGGTCTCCAGTCTTTGCAGTGCCACCAGTTAATGGCTTGCTCAGCCTTCTTGCTGCCAGGGATTGTGCGTTTCCCTGGACTTTTGTTCCTGAAAATACAATCTCCCTTCTCTCCTTTGTCTAAGATGGTGTTGTGTCTTGGGAATGGATGAGGTTTGCTTTTATCTCTTTCACTTTTCTTTTGTACTTTGTAATGTTTTCTTACACTCTATGGCAGAGAAGACATTACAGGGCAGTGACTGTGCCAGCCCTGCTGGGTCATACCCTCTCTGTGAACTACCAGCCATGGAAGCCATGTCAAAGCTAATGTGTAACTCACTGCTTTTGACTGCTGTTCTTTCTTGGCCTCTACTCTTTTTCTTTCTTTCTGTCTTTCTTCTTTCCTGTCTGCACTTCACTGTTTTCATTTCCTCCTTTGCTTAGCAATATTGGATCTCTTGGCTTATTGGATCCAGCCTACTGCTATCACAAGTACAACAGCATTCAATTCCTTTCCTAAAACTGGTAATTTCAATCTTAAAAACAGTTAGAATTGCTCCCACTGGATGTCTGTTTTAAAACCTTCGTATTTCACACTTGTAAGTATTATTAGATTTCATCTGTGCTGGTGCACCCAGGATAGCAGAGTCCCATATTGAAGATGCACCAAGTGACAGAGGGAAGTTTTGCTGCTGGGTTTGTTTTCCCCACTTTTCTGAAAGCCATATAGTAAATCAAGAAAATATTCTGCAGCTTTGCCTGCGTGGCTGTACACGTGTGATAAGGCGTGGGGGTATTCTTTTCCTCATGTTCTTAATACAGGTACTGTATCATCAAAGCTTTGTGGAATAGACCGAGCCTCATTTGCAGATAACAGCTGTACCATTGCAACTGTGTTGGTTTCGGAGATACTTTAGGATACTGGTAAAGTATAAAGGAAGGATCTGGTTCAGATTGTGGAAAAGAAGGGAATAAGGAAAGCAAACGTTTTGGTCCCTTGCAGGTGGAAAAAGACAAACATTCCAATACCTCAAGTCACTTTCAGGGACAGGAAAATGCCACACAAAGTGCCGGGAGAAGAACAGCAGTTTATTTTCATGCATGTAAGTTGGTGATGTTTAACCCTTTGTATCTTCTCCCCATTGCTCTGCTGCAGGCATGGGAAAGTTGACCGAGTGGGACTGGCAACAAGCTGTAACATGTGATCTTGGCTTTCCTCAAACATAGATTGCTTTGCTGTCATAACCGGATCCTGCTCAGTCACGTGCCTTTGCCCTTGGTCAAAACAATACATGTCTTATTTCAGACTATCTTAAATCATCTGACATGCCCCCTGAAGGGGAAGATAACACTTGACCAAAGAAGCTGCTGAATTGATTTATTTGCATTGATTCTTCTTTACATGAACCAAGCTCTACTAAAAGTTAAAAAAAATTGTCTGTGACCTTTGGTATTCATCTGATTCTTCCTGTTCCTTGAAGAAGCCTTTCAGTGCTCATTGCTTCAGGGAATGGGAAAGTAGGAAGCTCACTGACAACTGTTTTCCGACACTAATTTGCTGCCTCTTCAGAGGACAACGGCTTTCACTGAGAGACTTTCCTGCAGGAAATGAAAAGTGGGCTCTGGAAATGGCATCCTTAAAGAGCCACACAACTGGATGAGGATTTTCAAGTGACAAAACAAATTCATGACAGATAAATCCAGTAAAATTCACAGAACACTTTATAATCTGCCTGAATCGCATTGTGTTCAGTAGGAACTGCATTTCCTGTTCTGCTCCTCCTTACCTGCCTGAAAACTCTTCCCGTGTCTTTCACTCTGTAGCTGCTCTTTGCTCTCAGGTCATGCAGCACCCTTCATGAGACATGATTACAAATATTTGCACTTGCTGTACCAACATATGTTGCATTGATCACTACGGTCAGCGAAGCTCGTGTTATGAGTTTGTGGAGGCTGCATCTTTAACAGCAGCCACAGGAATGAAAACTGGGCACAGAATCACAGCCCATGATGGTACCACGAGGTCTTTCCAATCTCCCAGAATACAGAGGAATTGAAGCGAGTTGCCTTTAAGGTGTGCAGAGTAGGTATGAAGTTCCAAGACCTCTTCCCCCATGCATCTGATAACTCTGCTGGCTGTGGGCAAACATGGAAGATACATAGCACAGGTTTCCTTTCAGGAGAATGGAAGTAAGTCAGGGGCCTTTTAAGTGTCTTCACTGGGGAAACAACTGAGCGTGAGACCCTGGTGCAACAGGCCAGTCTCTGGAACTGGGTGTAATTATGTTCCTGACAGTAAAATTTGGACTGCATAATGCCATATGCTCAGATGAGGTAAGTTACACATCAGCTGTCAAGATGAAAAGAACTTAAGGCAAACTTGGGCTTTTTCTTTTTTTTTTTTTTTTTTTTTTGCTAGCACTGATTACTTGTGTTTAATTGGTTAACTCCCTTTGGTTTGATCTCTCAAGTCAGTAATGTGATTAATTAATATTCCTTAGAAGGATTTTAGACATACGGTTGGACTGTGCTATGTGTTACGTGCTACTTCTGCTAGCAGTGTTAGACACAGAAGCCAAATCATTGCCTTTCATTTGAGCAGCTATGTTGGTTGCCCCTCCCCAGCACAGCTCCGTGCCGTTCCCCTGTTGCCTCCCCGCAGCTCCTCTGCTCTGGGCTGGGCCAACCTCAGCTGCTCCCCACACACACTGCCCTCCAGACCCTTCCCCATCTTTGTTGCTGGCATTTGGACACTCTCAGGTAGCTTTACATCCCTCTTACACTGTGGTGCCCCAAACCCATCCAATGCTCGAGGTTAGGCCGCACAGCACAGAGAAGGGACAAACCCCTTACTACAACTGCTGATTATTTTGTAATTTGCATCTCTTTCATCTAGAATGCTGTGAATACACGAGTCTCTGAAAACATCGTACGAACTTTAGTATGCGTTTACAGAGTGTAACTCAACATGAAGTATTCACAAGAAATTATCTGTTTGTCACAGCTGTGGTAAAGCAGCAATACTGCAACCGGGAGCAATATTGGGCTGTTTGCAGTCATTTATCCTGGGTATCTGGAGTGCTGTAGGATACCAGTCGCCTGGATGAGTGGCTTTTATTCTGCACTGATTTATTTACAGTTCCTGATGCGGTATGTGCAGCTGTTTTGTCTTGAGAAAAAGAGAATCACATCAGGGCAAAACCTTAAATGGGGCTCAGGAGGGTAAAGGGTGTTGGCACTCGTGTCTGCAAGAATCTGGGTAACTCTGCAAGTAGAACAAGAATCTTTATTGGTCCAAATGCAAAAACCAGTGACTCCAAGATAAAATCATCAGATGTAACCTTCTAGAAAACTGGACTTAATTCCGTGTAATTTTAGGCTACATTTTAATTAATTGAATGCCTCTTTCTGCTGCACGTTGATTTCCATAAATACTATTTGTGTATACGACACTTCTTCAGAAGCTGGAATCGTGTTGAATTCTGGTCATCTTTCTCCTGGGGAATTTATTCTTTTTTGCTTTTTTTTGCTTTTTCACTGGAAAGCAGTCTCCATAGTGACCACTGGTACTTACTTTAGCCAATCTACTTACCATGCTTGGCTAATGAGGAAAAATTCTATTGAACTTTAAAGTCAGCTAATTAATAAAAAGTACATAGCAATATTTCACATTCTTCTTTGCCTGAGATACTGCCATGAACTATCAAGAGCTTTATTTTGTTTCTCAAATACTGAACTAGTTAAAGAGGCATTCAGGATCTTTAACAGATGTAATGGTACCACAATGGACAAGAGAATTGCATCCGCATACAGACCCCACGTGGAAATGTGAGATCATCTTGTTTGCTCCTTTTGCTGATGGAAGTCTGTGGTCTGTACTTTCACAGATGTGTATTTCAGAAAGCTGGTCTCCCAGGGAGAGATGAAGAATGACAGCTGACTAAAATAGTGTGCAGGGGGGAGTAGAGATGGACTGAAAGTGCCCAACCGTTCTGGTGTTGCAGCGCTCTTCTTAGTGTTACTGATGGTAATAAAAGTGCTTGAACTCACAAAGTATAGAGGAGAGCTTCAGGCCACGTCGGTAAGAGGTTTGTCATGTTTTAGAAATGAAGCTGTTTCCAAAGGGGGAGTGATTTTGCTTTTTAATCTTATTATTTACTCTGTCAGATATTCTTGGAGATGTGAATGTGGCATTTCACTGTAGGTGAAAAATAAGGGTGAAATGGAGTGAAAATAAGAGAAGGGACGTAGTTTCTATACCGCTTGTTCTTTCTCTGCGCTGCAGAGAGGACTCATCTGGGAAGGAAGCACGCAGCTATTTAACTGCATAGGACATTAACAGAGGGCTTTCCTAGCCTGTGAAGTAATGCACCCGTCCAATGCACATGCTGATGAGCTGTGGTGGCTTTTTGAAGCTGTAATCTACACTACTTCATTCATTGTAAATGTTTTGCATTTAGAGAGTGCATTTCAGCCAGAGCTTTACAAATAGTCATTAAGCCCCGAAACACAGGTCTGGAATAGATGAATAAATTATATGGGGAAAGTAATCATTAGAAACCACTGTTGTTTTGTCAAATGGTGTACAGTTTTCATGTAACCAAGGACTTAAGTGCAGCAAGTCCTTGACACCTATTTTCACTTTCCTATATGAATATTCATGCGGCTTAACTTAACGTTCCATCCCTGCATCTTGTCAGAATTCAAATTCATCCTCCTCTAATGGAAACCGCTCTGTTGCGCTGCTACAGACAATAGCTGGCATCAAATGAAATTGCTCTTTGTTCCAAAACTATGGTTAGAATTCAGTGGTTAATCAGATGCTGACAGCAAACACTCACGATTTCCTTTACATCCACGTGACAGTACAAAAGACAATTGATATGTGACTTAAAGAAGCCTCACTCTCGATATTCCAGGCAAATTGGCTTTGTCAATATAGTGATAAACAGCTTGCTGTTATATGTCTCATTCTGACCTGCATTTCTTCCCTTTAGTGTGAAATAGTCGTGCGCTGGATGCTCTAACAGGCATCTTTTAAAATCTGCAGTCTTACACTTGGCAAGTGCTAAAGTTTATTCTTAAAATCTTTCTGGAACGTTACAACCAAAAGAAAGGATCCTTCCAGGGACATACGGTGGGTTGTTAAACAGTTTCTCCTAAACATCCAGCCTGAATTTGATCTGCTTATTTTAGTTGCCAGGTTGTTCTCATTACATTAGCATCAACCTCAAGGAACCAAGTGTAGTCAGGATGCTCATAGTAAGAAGCAAATAGGTAGAATGGTGTCCTTTCTGTAGTCTGGTGTTTGAGTGAGTGCAGCTGGAGGTGCCTGGATCCTGCTGGAATGGATCGTTCTAGACTGGAACTTGGATATTCACAGAGCATGTGGCAAAGCCTGCAGCATCCCGACTCATCTCTGCAACACGGACTGTGCGGTATCTGCTTTTCTTGATCTCAAAATAGCTACAACTGAAAGTTTATTTGACTATGTTATCATTAAGAGTAGCTGTTTTTCTGCACCCCAGGAAGGGCCTGTGACAAAAAGTAGAATTGTTAACATGGTATGATCTGATTTGCTTTAGCACCAACAATAACCCCAAAAGCAAAGGTAACTGGAATAATGACCTGCAGTTGAGGAGCTTCTTGGAAAGTTCACAAGGAAGTGGAGAGAATGGCCTGAAGTGAACATGGTACCTGATTCTCAGTCTCTGGGAAGGCCTCAGGTCGTGCTGTCCTCACTAGAGCAGAGCTGTACCCCCCACTTGGGAGCTGGCACCTCCCCCACAGATCTGCATGCAATGGTAGAGTCGTTGTGATGTTTTCTCACACAGGGCTTTGCTTTCACCACGCCATTGCATAACCTGAGTCAGAAACGTGTCATGTAAGGATTCATTTGCATATCTTAAAAACGAGTCCTGCTTTTACACTGTTGCCATGGGACAGCTATGGCAGGAAACGAGCAGAACACCCACATAATTATTGTTGACAGAACACAGTTCCGATTTTATCAACTGTGATCCCTACATGATATGTTGTTAAGGCAGTCATCAACATCTCAGTGAATGAAACACTGATTTGCAAAGCATGCAGCGCCCAAAAGAAATGGGCAATTGCTCTGCTTGAAAAACAGAAGAGGTGAAAGACAACTGCTTGACTGGGATGATAGGAGAGTAATTATTGTGTAGTCTCCCAAGAACAATTGGAGTTGGTTTTTATTAAATTTGCCTGTTAGGATCGACATTGAAACTGAATGAATCGATATGTAAATCCAGATTTAGAAACATGTTTGTGTGTATTCAAGAGCAATATGGAATAGTCTGAGTCCCTAAACAAAGGGACTACCACATAAAAAATAAGAAGTTGTTGAAAGGTGATGCTGCAGTAAAGAAAAAATGTTACTTTTCTTAATTGGTGTGAAATTAAGGAGTTCATGAAACATTCTTTTTTAACAAAATGAACTTGTACTGTTTATCTGATTTCCACATCTATACTTTAAAAAGAGGGAATGAAAAGGTGTGACATATAAATGCATGAAATTGCTGAACAGTGTTTTGCAGTCTGCTGACCTGTAAAGCAAGCTGAGGCACAGAGTCTATTTTGGTCTTTTCTGTGGAAGGCCACCTATATAGGCTCCAGAGGAATGAAGAATATGTGAAGGCTGAAAGAAGCATCTGTTCTTTAATACCTTGGCTCAGACCGGTGAGATTTAGGAGATCTTCCCAAGACCTTGCAGAAAACTCGTATTAGAAGTTACCTGTGCAATTCCAAATTCTCAGAGACTGCGGTCCAGGTTTGTGCAATGAGAGCTGGGTCGCAAGCAACAGCACACATCCCTGCTGCTTTGGTAAGCAAACAGATGTCTTCAGGCAGCACAGCACCACTAGGGCAGAATGTCCTCTCTCCAGCCTTTGCAAGGCTCCCAAATCCTCATGAGGCTCCCTGGGGCTTTGCAGCCCAAAGCCTGAAGTGGAAAGCTGTAGCAGAGGTGGGTTGCTCATGTGCCCAGCAATGCAGGGAGGCTCTATGCATCCATCCTTCTCATCCCCATGCCAGGTGCCATAGCCCTGAGCACCCCTCGGCCCTTGGGATACGGGGGCTTCAGCAGGCAGTGATGCCAGCCTGAGTCCTAGGTAAGGCCTTTGGGCAGCCCTGCCCTGAAAGTGCTTTTCTGCAGAAAGGGAAGATTATTAAGATAACGGAATGATGAAGAGACAACGGTGGAAATTATTTTTCCACCTGCAAGACTGCTGTGCATGAGTCTGTACCAGAAACTGGGCAGAACTGGGATAGTGACGTTTTTATCTATACCAGATTTGCAGCTTACAGTGTTATTTTCTCCCTTTCTTTTCTGAGAAGACCATCTTTTCTTCCTAGTTTTGTTGCGTGTGATTGTTTATTTGTTTTCTCCCTTATGCTGGGTGAAAGAGTGTTTCATTTCTGTCTCACCCTCTTTTGGGTGAGGGAGGATGCATATGGAACCCTGCGATATTTGGGGGCAGGGAAAAAATGGGAGAGATCTCTCTTGGATTTTATTTTTGTTTCATTTTTGTTTAAAGCATGCTCTTCTGTTACTATAGCTACTGGCCGTTTCATGCTCACATACAGGTGCTTTATCACCTTGTCTTTAGAAACAGATTGATCATTGTATCAAACCATCAAGCTCAGGGGTGGAGGGCCTACAGGTGCATAACAGGAGACTGGAAAACCACAGACAGACCTGAGTCCAACAGAGGAAGAGAGACGCAGAGGATTGGCAAGAGGTCACGTTTCCTAGGCTTGTAATGGAAAGCTGGAAGAAACAGAAAAGAATCTGGATATTGGGAAACCTGTGACAAGGTATGTACAATGTAAGAAAAATGAAAAGGCCTGGTTAGTCCTCAGTTATCTCCTGCTCCTGGAGACAGAAGGTAACCAAAATCTTAGATTCTTTAGCAAAGGAGTCTTTGAAAAAGGAACAGTGGGAAGAGATTGCTTTGCCTGGCAAAAGCTCATTTTGAAAGAAGAATGAAACCTTGGTGAGTTATGAGCCTGCTGAGAAAACACCACCTCAGGAAAGGCTGGGCAGAAGACACTAAAATTGAATTTTGTCTGGAGTTTTGTGCGGGCTTTGCTATTGAAGGGACTCCAAGGAGGCATTTTGGATGTTACAGTGCAGACAGGGAGGAGCCTGGAAAGTCAGTTTAGAAAAAATGTCATAGCGAAGAGCACTGATGATGTGTGATACTGTGTTTGCACAGGGTGCACGTAACCATTGCAAAGATGCTAAGTATGGTAATGACTGCAACCAGAGGTGCTGGAAAAGGGTAATATCAGCCATGAGTGATTACATGGAATAGTGGGCTTGAAGCTGAGAAAAAAGCTTTGGCTGAAATGTGCCACACATTGGAGGAAGGAGGGAGAACTGCTCGGTCATTGAGAAAACCTTTGTGAATTCAACTGTAAGCTGTTAGTCTCAGGAGGTCACTGAGAGATATCTAACTTTGTGTTTGTCCCTTTTCTTACAAGAGCATCCCCTTGTCCCACACAAGTGCCCGTGGCTGTGACAACACACTGGAGGTGTCTGCTTTGAAATGAACCAAATGCTGACAGTCACAGATGTATAAATATTGAACTGAGGGCTTCTCAGGGTTGCCAGACATACAGCATCCTTCGTCAAAAAAAAATTGTGCAAAAGACCCTCGACTTGTCATGATAAAAGCCTTGCTTACATTTCTGTAAGTGACCCTGTACTCCGGCATGCAACTGCTCTTCTGCATTCTTCACGTATTCTCCTCTTCTACATATAAAGTGAACACTGTGCAGTCAGATCTCTACAGTCACCAACGTTATTTTGGAACTATGTGTACAATGACAAAAGTGCGACTGTTTCTTCTTTAGTTTAATCATTACCAAATATATTTTAGTTCAAGAACTTGGGGCATGAGGTATGTAAATTATTGGGACTTTAGGAAATGAAATAGAAAATGAAGAGAAGAACTGATAAAAGTGCGTTAAATATAGCAATCATAAAAGCTGGTGTGACAGCAAATTGTAAATTGGCGGAGTCATTAGGAAATGCATTCATTCATTTTTGCTTTCACATGCATTTTTGTGCATTTTAGGGGACAAGCTCAGCTTGGTTCCTGTAATATAAATCTTCTGGGCCATGGGATATTCAGGTAAGCGAGATAATTGGATATATTCCAACATTAGCATCTAAAAAGTAAATTGGCTGGATGTCTTTAGAAATGAAGGAGACTTGTACAGGAAACACAAACAGGTAAAATTGTTTTGAAGACACCTCCTGCATTCCACAAAGGTGCTTTTAGCACAGATACAGTTCTAAATACTGACAGTGCTTTGGAACAGAAAACCTTTTAACTGAGGACAATTACCATTTTTCCTACTCCTTGGAGAGTTCAGCATGTTTTGGAAGGAGAAGCGTGGATTTGTTATGCAGCACGAGCGTTGCCTTCTCAGTGTCATTTTCCCATCTGTCTTGCTTGCAGCGTTACAGCCTCAGCTGATCCTTCTGTGCAGTCATCATTCAGACCATGAGCACAGCAACACAGTGAGCCTGAATAATATTCTTGCACAATGTCTGCCATGCTCTGTAATGCTCTCAAAGGAATTGTGCTTACAATTTGAACTCGTTTATGTTCTTTCCATTGCCCAGGAAAATGAATAATTCCTTTTCCCACTATTGGAATTCCCTCAATAATAGATTTGATATAGTTTAATCTTTCTTGATGAGATGCATTTATCTGCTGGTACTTTTGGCTGACACAGGTTCCAGGGAAATTTGGGGAAACTTCTTAATCTCCTGCAAGAGAATCAGGCTCTACAAATCTTATTTTTTCTACAATTACAGAGTCACAGAGACTAGAAGGGACCTCTTGCCATCACGTAGGGCACAGGCAAATCTATTACTGTGCTATTTGGGGATTATTAGCGCTGTTATCCGAGATGACTTTTTCCAGTTCCACACTGAAAGTTCAACAGCGAAAGCTGAAATTTCCTTAATTTGAATGAATAAACCGTAGCTGTTCCTCAGTGAAATTCCTCCTTCAGTTGAAACAGCGTCGCTGTTTTGGTAAAACATCATCAGATTTTCCTGGAAGACACATTTCTCTGAGATCAGTCACGTTTTCCTATTGTGTGATTAACATATTCTTCTGCCTGTAAGACTGTTTTGATTTCTGGTCTCTTAAGCACTTGTCGCTGCTGGATTGGAATCTCACTGCACAGTCCTGAAGAACAATTCAGTTGCACAACCTCTGAATGTAATGAGAAGAAGAATTGGGCAAACTGCTCCAAAATGGTCTTGCAAATTAATCTGCCTCGCTATGAAACTTTCTGTCATTCTAACTCTCAGCTGTGCTGAGCAGAGCTCACAAATCATGCTGAAAGGCAAACTGAATGCTTTACAATTATGGTTTAAGGGCTTTCTTAATGAAGATTCATTAATTCAGACTCACTGCTTCTCAAATGCTCTGCCTTTGGCCTCTCACCTTTGGTAGGTTGTGCTTGTCCTTTAAAAACAAGTCATACCTAGCAGGCTTTTCTATGTATTGGGGTTTGCTTCATTTTAGTTTCCCGAAACAGCAGCAGCTTTTGACCTCTAAGGCCATCAAATTCAATTATATTCAATTCTCAGAAGAGAAGGAAATAGATCATTGCAGCGCATATCAGCCTGAAATCCAACTGTGATTCTGTAACTTCCCAGACACTGGGTGTAACTGTGACTTAATCACACTTTGGATTTTTTGGTTGGCGATTCTTACACAGTGTTTCCAGTGTTATTTCCAGATTCCTATTGCACCTTTGGTTGAGAAGTTATAGGATATGAAGGGTTGAAAAGAGCAGGGAAATGTGCTGACCTGAATGGGGCAGAAGGGAATAATGTAAAAGTGGGCAAGAACATAAACTAGATTGGGATATTGGCACTGAAAGGGTGATCAGAAAGGCTGGATTGCAAGGGCTGAAAAGAAAGGAATGGGATAGAAAGAATGTTTGTATTCTGTTGTTTGATTTTATTCTGGAAACAGCAAAGTCTGGTACAGATTTTAGTGTATGCTTTAAAACATGTCACTCTCAAGGCAGAAAAAAACTTAATGAAAGTTATATGTACAAAAAAGTGCTTCCTGGGGATGCAGACAGAGCAAGTAACTCTAGGAATGCTTCAGATAAAGCTGCCAAATATGGGTTCAAACATGCACTAATATTCAGGGACCTTAGCAAATCTCTTCCAGTTACCCCATTATCAACAAAGGAAGCCTGGAAACTCTTAGCTTTTATTAGACCCTTCATTTGTTGAACAGCGTATTTCACTTCTTTTAGCCAAGTTCTTGCTATTATGGCCCAAAAACCCCAAATTAACCCCACACAGCTCATTCCAGGTAGTACCTTGTGAGAGGAACAAATGAGATGCAACAGAAAAGAAATGTGGCTGAGATCAGCGAGGGAGGACTGGAACCAGAGCTTGAGCATTAATGAGCTATAGATGCAGGGGAAAAAAGAACAAATCAGAAGAATTTAGTAATCTTCTTACTGAGTGATGCCTGGAGGTATTCTTGCTCCACTGCTCTAAATCACAAACCTGCCCCTCAATGACGAGGCCAGCATGTGTTAGGTTGTAAATGCCTGGATTTAGATTACATTTAGATTACATTTCCATCTTGATCTTAAATTTAGATTAGAACTCTACGAGTTTCTATAACAGAACATGGCTTTTAAATTATGTTATAAAATAAATTATGTATTATTTAAAATAAATCTGAAATTAACAGATGCAAGTACCTGCAACACACACCTACAACGATGCATCAACTCTAGATTTGGTTATATGGCAAGGATCATAAATAAAAACAGGGCAGCTTCTGGTTTGATACAAGGGAAGCATTTTCACCACAAGAACATGGGAACAAGTTTCCAAGACAGGTTGCGGAATTTCTGTCTTCTGAAGTTTTCAGGTCCTACCCAAAGGCCTGAGAAACTTGATCTCAGGCCTTGAAACTTGTAACCTGTGTTGACCCTGAAGAAGGTTTGGCTCTTCCATTGTGAGAACTGAGGAAAAATCAATGACATAGGAACCAAGTTGGGAGCAAACAAAAGGAGGTGATTCTCCATACACATGAGCATTAGGCACACTTTGCCACAGGCTATTTGGCGGTCTAGTGGCTAAAGCCTGATGGAGTTACCAGCTAAGTTTAATGAGTTTATGCATGAGAGTCACCATGGCACCAAGGTAAATTCATCTTCCAAAGGAGGAGGTTCTTCTGAGCAGATTGAGCAAGTAACGACACTACTGAAACGTGTTTGTTTTTCTCCTGTAGTTGCAAGAGAACCAAACTTACTGTGGGTGATTTGTGACATGATGACTTGCTTCTAATCTCAGCATTAGATTAGCAGATTAATTAATTAATTAGCAGAGCAGCATCAAAAGCGATAATGTTTCAAAGAAAAGCAGCACAGAAGTTTTGGGCTTACAAGTTTTTAATGAAATTCTGACGCAGGACAAAGGGCTGGAAGCATCCTTCATTGGGAGGATAAACCAAAGTTCTGAATTGTTGGAAGAGGGAAACGCTGAGGAAGAGCATCATGATGGTGTAACATGAAGGTTGTCGTTCTGTCAGACAGAAGCAGTTCTGCAGCTGCAGGACTTTGACACACTTTCACATAATCCATTCCCAGATAGCATTTGAGCCCACGCTTCCTCACGTGCAGCACAAATCAAACTACTTTCCAGTGTTGCATCCTGTGTTGCATCTCATAGTACTGCCCATTCTGAGCCATCTGGCCTAGAACGCTATCATCCTCTCCAGGAGCAACCTAAGGAGCAGAGGGCCTCATCCCATCCCATCCCATCCCATCCCATCCCATCCCATCCCATCCCATCCCATCCCATCTCACTCCATCCCATCCGTGGCGGTGCCCGGTGTGCCGTCTGCATGGCCGACAAGGGCTACCGCCGTCCTGGAGAGCTGATATCCCCTCCCAGCGGCTTTAAGCGCCTCCGGCCTTTTCCCTCGTGCTCCTCCTCGGTCTGGAGGCATCATAGAATCACACAGAATCACAGAATGACCCGGGTTGGAAGGGACCTCAAGGATCACGTAGTTCCAACCCCCCTGCCTGGCAGGGCCACCAAACATACACCTTTACTAGATCAGGTTGCCCAGGGCCCCGTCCAACCTGGCCTTGAACACCTCCAAGGACGGGGCATCCACAACCTCCCTGGGCAGCCTGTTCCAGGGCCTAACCACTCTCCTAGTGAAGAACTTCCCCCTAACATCCAACCTGAATCTCCCGGGTCGCGGCATGAAGCGCACACCTGCCCTTCCCTTCCCGTCCCGCCGCCCTGTGGCGAGCGCTGGGAGGCAGCGCGGGGCGGGACGCGCCGCAGCCCCGGCCGCCCGCGGGGATGCCGCCTCTCCCGCCAGGGCTCTAGAGCCCAGGATCGCCGCCGGCGGACAAAGGACCTCTGCCGCCTCCGGCTCCCGGCCCCGCCGCCCGCCTCCTGGGGGTCGGAGGCGTCGCCCCCCGCCCGCTCCTTGGTGGCGCTGCGGAGCAGAGCCGGGCACTGGGCGCCGAGCTCCGGCCGCCCGCCCGCACACCACACACCCCCTCCCCGGCCGGCCGGCCGCGCGCACGGCGAACATGGCGGCGGCGGTGGGGCGGGACGCGCTACCTGAGCACTGGTCGTACGGAGTGTGCAGGGACGGCCGCGTCTTCTTCATCGAGTAAGGGCGGGCGGCGGGACGAGGGGCCGGGTGGGGGTGGTCGCGAGTCCGCCCGCTTCCCGCCGCTTCTCTTCCCGCCGCTAACACTAACAGGTGCGCGTTTCCGCCTCTCCCCCGCAGCGACGTGACCCGCAGCACCAGCTGGCTGCACCCGCGCACCGGGGAGCCCGTCAACTCGGGACACATGATCCGCTCCGGTGGGTGCTCGCGTTCCGCGCCCTCCCCCGCCACGAGGGTCTCGGGCCGCGCTCTCACCGCCCTCCCTCCCTCTCCTGTGCTCTGTGTGTCCCCGCAGACCTGCCCCGCGGCTGGGAGGAAGGATTCTCGGAGGAGGGCGCCAGCTACTTCATCGAGTGAGTTCCACGGCCCGGGGCTGCGGCCGCCTCAGAGCGGGGGGTGCGGGATGGGGAAAGTTGGGCGCGGGGCTGCGGCCGGCAACAGGTTTCCCCGGGCGGCTGCTTCGTTGGTTGGTTGGTTGGTTGGCTTGTTTTCCTCTCTTTTTTTTCCCCTTATCTTCCTGGTACTGAAAAGCGCGGCTCGCGGCAGGTGGAGCGCTGCCCGGCTCCGCGCCGGTTGTGTGGGCGCTGTGTGTGTGGGCTGCCCGGCCTCAGGGCGCTGCTGCTGCGGGGCCCCAAAACGTGTGAGCGCCGATGGGGCTCGTGATGGAGAGGTTTCCCCCCCACACACCCACCCTGTGCCCGTATGGCTGACTCACAGAGCCCCGGTGGTGCTGGGTTTGGTCCCGGCTGCTTTGTGTGTAAGGCTTTTTGTGCCTTGTTTGTCAGGCTGCTGCAAAACTTTCGATTTCTGAACTAGGTTTGTGCGCGATGTGTTGTCCTGAGTGGTGTGTTAATGATGTTCTTCAGCTTGTGATGGAGTTCCTTTGGAAAATGAAGCGTGTATTGCTGAAGGGAGCGTGTATTTTACACGGCAGTCAGATAAATTTGGCCATCCTTTAGTCAAGGGAAACTTTTGTGAGAGGACAACAGCAGGTTTGGGTAAGAAAATATTTGGCTGTATCACTTCAGATTCACCTGGCGCGGTATCTGCAGCAGCAATGCTTCCCCTCGCTCAGCTCCAGCTGCACCGCTCCTCTCAGGCCCTGCAGCCAGGTGGATTTACTCTGCTTTTCTGTGCTTCCCATGACCACGTTGAGCCCCCCACATAAAGTCCAGCGTCCTCAGACAGGGATTTCCATAGCTCACTGCTCTGCTCCTCGCTCCTGTGTTGCTCCCACGTGACGAGTTCTCAGCTTACAGCACAGAAAGGCCGCTGGTCCTTTAGTGCACGATTTCACATCTCATCCTATTCCATTTAATAGCACTCCAGCTCACAGAAACCACGAGCTCTTCATTAACTGCCTCTTTTAACTGCTGGTAGTTTCCAGTTGGGTGTCATCCACAGACATTTCATGAGCACGCACTCCGTCCTTGCTCCTTAATTACTAATTCATTGGATTGAATTCATTGGCTGGGAGGAATGCTGCAAGCCTAGTGTCTCTCTTGCCATAATTTCCACTTTAAATGTGACCTGTTGTAGTTTCCTCTTTGGTTTACTTCTTTCTCTCTCTCCTAGGTCTTATGTTAGTTGTAATTAATTTTGCGTGGGGCGTGGTGTCAAATATTTAAGTGTACATCAGCCAACTCCACTTGCATAACTTAATTTTTAGAATGGCCGCAATAAAGTTGTATGGCTGAGTGTTGAATGTGAGCTGTCTTTGATTTTTAAAAGTGATTAATTTGGGGCCTGTTTACTTCCACGCCTTTGTTCCTTTTGTCAGTACCGCGGGCAGTCCTGAAGCAGTATATAGTAAAACAAAAGTTGATAAGCACTTCTCTGTGCTTTTTGCAATGTGAAGTCAGTCATCTTTGTTGCAAAAGTGCTTTATGGACTTTTTGGGCCTCAGAGACTTCTGTGCTTTCTGCATTTGAGTTTGTTTGCCTTTTTGGGAAAGATACCCAACACTGACAGTGTGTGAGTGCTGCCAATTGACTGATGCATCCCAACCTTCATTTTCCTTTTCTGCTTTAACTATCGGGACTGTAGTTTGCACGAGGAAGTCATGTAAGAAGCTGCATTCTGGTTCTTCCCACTTCTGCACATCCAGATCTGAGTGATTTTCTCTGTACTGATCAACCTGTGCAACCTGGTGCAGGGAACCTGCTTTGGCGGGGGTTGGACTCAATGATCTCTGGAGGTCCCTTCCAACCCCTACAATTCTGTGCTTATTTTTCAAGTTTTCTCAATAGCAGCAGATCCTATTAGTGTAGTCCTGCCTTTTATCCTAAAACCACTAAGTAAGTGATTAGAAACTGATTTTTTTCTGGATCTCCACTTGGTAGTTTAGATAAAAACTCTCTTTTGCAGCTTATTTGCAACTTAGATAGCTTGCTCCAAGGAGAAAAACAGGGTAACTTTTTGTATGGTTGTAAGTGTCTTTCCATATATACAAAACCTCAGCATCTTTATTTATCAGAAAGAGACACAGCAGCATCCGCTGGACTCAGAACAGATACTGACTTGCACTACTCTTTCACCTCTCTCCTGTTTTGTTTTCTCTGCTGATGCTTATGAAATACATTGTGTATGTTGGGCAACTGCTCCATGTTGGAGTCACCGCAGGAAGAATGTTGCTAAACATATAGGGATTGAATGAGAGCTTGCAACACTTGCTATGGTTTGCTTCAAGTAGCTGGGCTCTTGATAGGAGCAGGTGGGCTTGGCCATAGGCTTTCTGAGGAAGGAGAAAATGCCACATGAATACTGCATGTCATCAAGGTAATATTGCATTCAAGTTTTGTAAAGATAGGAACAAACAAGGGGCAGTCAGCACTGAAATGGCTGAACTTGACCTTTTGTTGATGGATTTCCAAAATCAGCTTTTCACTGGACGGTATCAACTTTGGACACTTGTTTGCATAGCTCTTATAACTCTTAAAAGTGCCTTTCTTTTTTCTTGTGTGTAGGAAAAAAGCATGGTTTGTATTACTTGGATGTAAATCTATGCCTGATTTAGTGGGTGGCCACCCTGTGTGTGGCAGATGGGTTGGGATCGGATGATTCTGAGGTCCCTTCTAACCTAAGGCATCCTATGGAACACCAAAAACGGGCAGAACATCAAAGTGGTGAGCAGCAAACTGAAATCTGTGTTTATAAGTGGGACTCTGCTCTGCCAAACGTATTTGCTGATACTGTGATGCTGAAAACCATGCAGGAGATTGGATTTGCCTGCTGTGGGCTGTAGGTGATGCCCGGCCATTTGCACTGGGAATCTGAGGGTGGTCTCTGGCTACATGAAAGGTCTGTATAATCTGAAGTGTCATAGAGAAACTTTTGGGGGAAGAAATGTGGTTCCACAGAAGGAGTCGAGGCCGTTATTGGGATAAATGTCTGTGTGCAGCAGCACGCAGGTTGCAATTTGCTGCTGGAACAAAGAGTTGCCACTGCGGGGTCTGGGCTTCGTCGAAGTAATATTTGTATGGGAGGGAAAGCAGGTGTGAAATTAAGTAGTGGCAGAAAAATGCCGGGATTGGATTTTGTGTTGGGATAGGAAGGGAGAAGAGCCGTGCATTGGGCTGCAGTGCGGGCGGTCTGTAGCGGCCTCTGCTGGCTCACGGGTGCGCGGGGAGAGCGGGGAGGAGCTGCCGACCTGGGGCTGAGCCTGCCCGCCTGCTCGCTCCTGCCAGTTTATTAGCCAAGAAGGGGTCTATTGGAGCAGTGTGAAGAGCTGCATGAAGTAAGCTCTATCGTCTGCAGCTATTTCTTGGTCTCTTGTTGCCCTTTGGTCTCCAGCTCCATGCTTGAGCACACGGCTTGTTTAATCAGTTTTGGGTGATGAGCACAAAACAGCAATGGGAAAATTGGGTGTGCTGGGTAGGTACAGGAGCTGTGTTTCATTCAAGTTAGGGCAACACACACATCTCCTTGTCGATGGTTAAAAGGAGAGATCACTCATTAAAAAGTCAAATAAATGCTGATAGATTTGTACTCAGGCGGAGATTGCTAAACACTGCAGACAGCAAAAGAGGTACTTGGTAGCTCTCAGAGTAAGGAGAGAGCGAGGCCGGTGCTGCCTGGATTGCAGGGTGCACTCTAGAAGAGCAGGCTGGGAACTTTGCACAGGGAGAACACCACGTGCACTTTAGTTCTGTGGGTATATGAAGAGGAGCATTGTGCACATTCCCTGGTAGGGGGGATGAGTGTATAGGGGGAGGGGCCAGTTTTTGTTTTTAAAGCCTGGCTGCACCAAAAGGTTCTTAGCTTGGTTTGTCAGCCCCCGTTGGCATCTCTTCCAAAATACACATTTAGTTGTTGGGAAAACTGAACTTTGACTACCTGAGGAGGAAAGTGAGGGTAACATATATTTAAAGCGTAATTCCTATTAATTTCAGATGCTGTTTGAGTGTTGAGCGCTTCTGGTAATCCAGGTTCCTCTGGGAAATAAAGGAACATTCTTTTGTTCTGCTTGGGATTATATGACTGACTTGTTTGTAGCTCAGAAACAAGGGTAAAACTTGGTGCCAGGGTGGCCGATATCCCCTTTGCACCTTTCTTTCTATACATTTTCTTGTATCTTGTGTCTTTTAGAAGTGTATAGTATGTCTACCATATCAGGTGTGCAAACAGATAATCTATTCACACTGAATTTGGTCTTGTTTATTGCTGATATATATATATATATATATATATGTATGTAT
This sequence comes from Coturnix japonica, assembly GCF_054131305.1. Taxonomy (NCBI): domain Eukaryota; kingdom Metazoa; phylum Chordata; class Aves; order Galliformes; family Phasianidae; genus Coturnix; species Coturnix japonica. The sequence continues at coordinate 18,165,221 of NC_140667.1, read as the reverse complement.
ATATATATATATATATATATAATTTAAAATATTTGGTATGGCAAATTCTTGGTATTAATAGTACATATTTTGCTGAAGAAAGTTGCTTCTTCAATCTGCCAGAAGGGATTGAACTCTCTAGCAGTTGGACCTCATTTAAAGGGTTACTTACCTGTAGACAGGTATCTCATGTGAGAAGTTCTTGGGTTTTCTGTTAGAGAAAATGAAAAAGTACATTTTCTAGATGAGCCTGACAATACTGAACAGCCTTGTATTAAGAAGCGCTTCAGCAGAAGGAGATGTGTGTGCTGTGAAATACTTGGGTGCAGGCTTTTCTCCCTGATTCTGTGCCCTGTGTTTCCCAATCCTCCCATTTGCTACAGATGGATTATTCTAAAATGAGTTTTGATTTCTCTGCTGATCAAAGTTGGCCATCATCTCAAATATTTACACTTCATTGGTGCAGATTAAGTATGTTGTGTAAGTATTGCAATGCTTCAACCTTGCAAGGAGCAATAATGCAGTGTCACCTTTACTAATCTGATACTATCCAGTTAGGGCTGTATGTTCAGATTTGCTGCTGAATCAAATTTAATTTGAATTTGCCTCCTAGATGTGCTTCTTAAAATGTATTTATTTTTATGCCCTTGGCTTGGTTAACAATAAAGGATGGAGCTAAAACCTCATCCTGCTTGTAGCTTAATTGTCTTTTCCTGCAGCATTATTAGACTATTTAAACAAGTCTGCTCTGAGGTAGTGCAGTCCTTAGGAACAGAACTCCTGATTTGAATGCAGATTGCTAATTGAAGAAGTTAAAATCTGAGAAGAATCAGGTTAAGCTCCCAACCTTTCTTTTTTTTAAATTGTCTGCCATGTGTGCTTGGCAAGAACATCACCGACTTGTCTAGACAGGTAGAAAAGTGTGCTATCAGTCATAGGAATGTGCTTTTCTTCCTGGAGGATTAAGCCCTTACGTTCCTTGTTGCTTATCTGTATTCTGAAGGTACTATGTTTAGTTAAAAAAAAAAACAACAACCAAAAAGTTGTGAATGAAGTTTTGGGTACGCCAAAGTGAAGTACTGGAGTTAATACTAAATTTAATTTATGATGCTATGTCAAGCTTTATTATGATTTTTATTCTCTTCCTCGAGGCCAAACTAAGAACTGAGCATTGAGCTTTGTGTAAACAGATGTCAGTATTGAAACGTGCAGGTGATTTTCCAGGAGCAATGTGTGGTGAAATATGACAAAGCAGCAAAGCTGCTCGTAGTTTTCTACTTTATTTCATCTGCAGAAATGTAGAGTTAGTGGCTCTTTGCAAGCTGTGTGTTTGTTTCAGAATGCCACAGTTTGGCAGTGTCTTCAAATTAGCACAATGGCGGAACAGGAACTTTCACGTAAGTGGTATTTCTCTGCCCCTTTTTCTGAGTGGAAGAATGACTCTTTTTGATTGACTGAAGATGCTGGTGTCAACAGAATAGAGAAGAACTGGGGGCACAGTTTGTTTGTCAGCCACTGTAGATCAGAAGTCAAAAGACCAACGGTAGGTGGGTTGGTTGTTTCTTTGTTTTTTAGTAGGTATCTTTAAAAGTTAATTTTTAGGTGTTTGAAATGTGTGCTCTGCAGGTGAATCTGAGTTCAGTGCCTACTTTGGCACTGTGTATAGGCAGACAGGACTGTACTTAATGGGTGTGAGTCACTGATTGGTAAGGCAGCATTAATCTTTCCAGTGTATTTTTCTGGAGATCAGGCATCATAACACCAGGGAGTTCAGACAGCCCACGTGTGGATGTAAGCAGTGGTTCCACAGAGGATGCATTGGTTCAATTGCCTGGACTGGATTAAAATTAATTGCAGTAGCTGCGAAGTAGTGGAACCCCCTTTTGTTAGGTGACAGCTATCATCAGCTAGTCATTGCTTACTGTTGCCATCTCAGGATATCAACTCTCATAAATGTAACTGTTTTTATTTATTTATTTTAAACTGGCATTTCATGTACTCTTAAGTAGTTATTTTATGTTGTAAAAAGAGGTTCTGTTGCCAACATACCATTTCTTAAAGTGAGAATTCTTCTGCTTGTTTTCCATTTAAGACAATGGTTTTGTCAAGTGACTTGGAGCAATGTCTCTGTTTCCTTCCTTGCGCGTCTTTGGGAGATGCTGTTCTTCAAGTGCTACTTCTGTGCTTTTCTTCTGTAGCACAGGCATACTTGAATACCTGAAATATTTTCAGAGAGCGATAAGATTTATTCCTTCAGTGCCTGTGTGCCTCGGCTCAGTATTCACTTGTGAATAGTCTCAGCCCCTTCCTTTTGCTTGTGGAGTTACTCATGCAGTGAGTCACAGCTGAAGCTCATTTACAAAAAAATAAGCCCACAAACAGAAAACCCACAATGACTTTTTAACTTCTGGCATGTGAAGTCACTGTGTAAGACTATTTTAAAAAGCAGATTACAGACACCAGGTCAGGCTTCGGTGTATTCATTTTTCATTGTATTTAGCCCTTCCAGCTCAAATGCTACGTGATAAATCTTAATTTCATCAGGCGTTGCTATCAGTATAACAGATGTTCCTCAGTGTCAGTGGCTGTTTGTTTTTCCTTTTGAAGCTGTCTTGTTTGGGAATCTGGGTGTGTGCAGCTCCAGCAGAGCCTTTCTTCAGAGTTTCATTTCTGTACCCTGGAGAGTACTGACTTGTCTAAGGAAGTATTGAAACCACAGAGCGGGGGGAAGAAGACTGAATTACTGAGGGGTATGACAGTGCCTTCTGACAGTGAAGTAAAACAGCACTCGCTTTTTTGATTTCCTTTGTATTTCCATGGGTGGCATTTTCTTCATATGCAATTATTTGGCATAAAATTCAGGTTTTGCTGATGGATTTTTATTGCAGTTGAATGTCACTGGTAATATCCGCTATTTGTTATGCGGGAACTGTCATATTGATGCAGGGGAGTCCTCGCCAAGAGGTTTACAAATCACACAAAGTTTTGTCTTGTGGTGGCAGTTTTCCTTTCTGATAAATGTGAAGTGCTGCAAGAGTATTAGTGGCTTTGTTGGGAGATGCAGAGAATGTGTGATGACCAGCATGATCCTTCTGTGTTACTGTGGTTGGAAAACAACAGAGCTGTGGATGTAGAGGTTAGTTAAAGCACTGCCTGAAATCTTTTACAGATTGTGTCTTTAAGTCTGGAAGAAGGCTTTGTGAATTTTTGAATGACTGATGTACAGAAGAGAGTTCTGTTTGCGTAGGAAGATGAGAAGACTTAAATTTGTTTAGGCTGTCAGGAAACTGTTTCCAGAGTGGTTTCTGTAACCGTGATGAAGTACGTTGTGCTTTTTATATGGGAATAGGAAAACATGTTTTTTTTACAAATAATGACCTGCAAGTGAATATTTGTTTGTTTCCTGTAGAAATAAAATTTCAGACACTTTATTCTTGATGAGTTTTTAGAGATGGCCACGATAAGGAGTGCAGTCAGGAGGTCTGCTAATGAGCTGAATAAAATGATGATCCAGACGTAGGCAATGCAGCCGGTTTAAGAATGAAGTTCTACACAGATGATTCTTGTGTTTTTGTAGAATGTAAATGGTGAATTAACATTTCCTCCTTTCGTTTCACCTTTAGGAGTTCTGTAACTGATAACGAATGTGTTTCCACCTGTTGTCAGGTCTGCCTGATGGTTTGGGGGGAAACTGATTTAGAGGAACATGCTGAGAAAGCTGCTCTTGGTGAATTTCAGCATTCTGTAAAAACGTGTAAGTGAAGAGGTAAATGGAGCGTGGTTTTGTGTTGGATCAATTAAACAAAATTATTTAATATTCTCTCAAAAGTATTCTGGTTCTGCAGTCACATAGAAATCTGATTGCTGCAAAGATTAGAAATGGTACTTCTATTTTATTACTTATTTTTGTGTTTTATTTGCTCAGTTCCGCTGCCTCCTTGCCAATGAACTCCATGTTCCATTTCTTTTGGCTGCTAATGTTTGCAGTGAGAACACTAAATTACAGTATAAGGTTTGTCTTCTGGGGGGGTGCCTACAACTATGAAGGTATGTCTTCTGAGTGCTGCCTCCTCCAAAAGTGTCCATGTGAGGGATTAGAGTGGAGCAGCAGTGTTGGTGGAGCCTGTATGATTACAGCTGGTTTGAAAGTAGTGTGCTTGCTGCTCCATAGGGTCCTGGCTTTCCTTAGGTTTGGTTGCGTTCATCAGGTACAAAATAAATGGTTAGGAAACACCCAGTCCTGCCTTGTAGGGATGGATGTGTGTAAGAACAACCAGCCTTCCTGGAAGCTTTAATCTATCTGTGGGGTAGACGTAAACAATTTGTGTCTAATAACAAAATAAATTGTGTCAAGTAGAGGTGGTAGAATTTAGCATCAGTCAGAACTGCTGTCTTCATGAGCAAAACTACTTCTGTCTGTGAAATCTATGCAGCTTGACAATTGAAATAGTTTTACTTATATGGACTCATTTGTGCGATGTTTTGAATTCTTCTGAATATGGCACAAGAAATCCTTCAGTGGGCATCTTGTGCTGTATCTGTGTTTCCAAATATGGATGTTTGGTGATCTGGAGTAAAGGTCTGAAATCGATTTAAGTTGTAGCAGCAAATGTGTGGATCCCAACTGAATTTCATTTCTGAAGTGAGCTAAAGTAAACGTGTCTTATTAGTAGGTGATAGAAATAGAAATTTTAAATGTCTCGATGGATTTTTTTAATAAGTGCTTCAGGTCATTGTAAATGGTAAATCTTGACACGTTACGTTCCAATTTTGGGCTGATTTTAAGCTTCAGCTCTGTTAATTTGTTCTTCTGTTCCTACCTGGTCACGAAGTGTCAAAACAAAAAGGAACCTAAGTGTTTTCCTGTACTTTTTCTGAACTTCTGACATAGCTGAATAAGAAGAGGAAATCTTTTCACTGTGTCTGCCCGGAAACTAAAGCATTGAACAAACTTTGGAAAGTAGTTCAGAGGTATAAGAATCACTTAATCCCCATGTGTTACGGGTAAGTTAATTTGTTAACATGTGGTTTCTGATACTGTAGGATAGATTTGTGTAGGTAAAATTTGTGCAGGATTGCTTAAAAGCATGCCTTTACATTTCATTTGCTATTAAGGGGGTAAAAGACCACTACCAACTAACCACGAAACCCAGAATTTTAAATATTCTACATAAAAAAGAAGTTCACCCCCACCCACCCAATGTCATTGTATATAGGATAGCAAATGCATTTATAGCAGCTATTACTCTTTGAGGGAGATGGAAATTCTGTAAGATTGAAACAGGGTAATGATACCCACTACCCAATCAGTTTTTAAGAGCTTTTGGACGAGTCTATGTTAAAATACATTTATAATGATGTAGGTACCACCACCTCCTCAAAAACGAAGAGAAAAGCACTAAAAATTCTTCAGAAAGCTCAAGCAGGACAAAGTGTAAGAGTCTGTGTAGTGGGAGCTTTTTTCCTATCTCATACTTGGTAAATCCTCTCAGAAGTGAGCACTTGCCATCTTCATAGAGCAGCATTATCAAACGTGCTGCTCACTGAGACAGATGTCTGTAAGGGAAATATCTCTGCTTCTGCTTCAGATGTTTATCTGGATGCTAAGAAAAAAGGTTATGTCTTATTCAAAAGCTTTGAAAAAAAAGGAGCAGTTCTAAGTCTTTCTTGATATTTTTGCTGTTTCAGCTGCTGAAAGGTCAGACGGATTTGCAGTAAGCTTTTTAACTGTAGATGTCCTGCTAATTTTCCTTTGATTTTTGATGCCTGGACCTTTAACACTGACTGGGGTAAAGACTTATCTCTGACTGGATACTCAGATAGACTCGAGTAACTCTTATGGTGAAGCTTTTTATGCAAGCTATTTAATCTTGAGGATGGATGCTTTTTCCTCAACAGCTCCAACAATTAGAGGAAGGCATTTGTACCTAATCTGAAATACCACAGGAGAGGAATGTCTGTAAAAGCTTTCTAGGTCTTAGGTTGATAGTCCCTTCCCCCAACCTTTCCCAAAGGTGTTAAAGCCAGTTTCTATAGGGCACGAAAAACAGGTTTGTCTTTCGGTAATGCTTCTTTGGGAAATAAAGAAAAAGCCTGTAGGAGAAAAACAGTTTTAGGGTTGGTCTGTTGTGGAAAGCAAGTGCTGGAAAGAAGGCAGACCAACCCACTAAAGCAGGTTACTGCTTAGTTGGTACTTATAGTTTAAAAATAAAAATAAAAATTAAGATTTATTGTAAGCATAGGTGTCTCCTCAGGTTGCCTGCTAAAGAATCTTAAATGTCACAGCTCATGTATAGTCTTAGTAGCTCGAAGTAGCTGGAAACAAGCAAGGGACCCACAGCAGACAGCTGAGTACTTGCATGAATCTAGAATTGGTTCTAGCTGCAATGTGGGTGCTGCTACTGATGAGAAACTGTTCCTGTTCCATCGGCCGTACTGAGACAGACACTCCTGGCTTGAGCCATTTGTTTAAACATGCACACACTGAAGTGAAACTGTAAATGACAGACAAACCTTCTTAGCGTTCTACTGCCGGAGGATTATGAGGAGGTACTTCCTGCAGGGGTTGGGAAATGGTGCTCTCTGTCTGAATGGGTGAACCGGTGCCCCGGAGAGGAGACTTGCAGAGTGAGTCAAGAAGGGTGGGTACAGAAACTGAGCACTTCCTTCCAGCAGCAGAGGACAGCCAGGCTCAGAATGCTGCAGACATCAGGGATAGCACTGCAGCTGGTGCTTCGGACTGGGTTATGGAGGCTAGAATGTTGTTATGATGTGCCTGAGGGAGACTGGGTGTAGAGGAAGCCTCGCAAAGCTGCATTGCTACTGCTTGGTGTCTGAGGTGTGACATTACAGCTGCTCTGAGGTAATAAGGAAACTTGGTGATTTCTTTTTCTCTTCTTTCCCAATGCATACCACTCCATTTTCAAGGGTGTATGTACGTGTATGTGTGTTCCTTAGATTCCCCAGGTGGCGGGGGAAAGCTGTGTGAGAGACCTCAACTTTGGCAGGTGGGCATCTTGATCAGGCCTCTTTTTTTTATGGGCTGGCTTTACTCAGTCTGATTGTTAATGTTTCCTTTTAGGTAGTAAGATTGCACTGTAGTAAATGGGAAGGCAGGATAACTCTGAAGGGGGCTATTGATCTACTGATTGCAGGTGGAGTGAAAAAATTCATTGATCGTGGCAAGAAAAGAGCTGTTGAACTGTTACACGTAGAAAATCTCATCATAATGACTCCTGATTCTCTCTGCTTTGACAATCTTTACTGTAAATGCTGTGTGAGCAGAGTGATAGGGATACATCAGGTCCCTCCAGTTTCCCGCATGGTTGTGCTGGGCTGGGGAGCAGTCTGACCCTTTTGCTGTGGAGTTCTGAGTTCTCCAAGGAGCTTTGCAGTGTGGTAAATGGGCTTTGCCCATGGAACCTGCTTGTATATTCAATGTCAGTGATGTGTTTCTATGGTTGCTCTGCAGTTTGGTGTGGGAGGGGATCCCGAGGTGCCATGAAATCACAGGACACGGGGAAGTCCTTTGCAAGAAGACTTGTGTTTCACCTGCACGCAAACTGCTCAGTGAAACCTGTCCAAAAGATAGTGTTTAACTGTGCTGTCACTAATGAAGTGATATATCATTTTCACTAAAGTTTAAGTAATAACTGCATTTAAATAGGCATTGTTTGATAACAAGTGTTTCTAACAAATTTATCTCAACTTGAAACTTCAATTCAGGACTTGGAAAATGCCTTTTAATAACCCTAACATGGATAGTTTCTCTCTGAAAACAGAAGTGTCACATACTCACATCATCAGAATCTTTTGTTCTTTTTCTGAGGCTGGATGTTCCACTTGAGGTTTTGGCTTTGATTGAGGGCTTATCGTAGGCTGTGAAAGAGTGGTGTATTTTTGTTTGTTGGTTGTTAATTATTCCACAGAGGGGGAAATATTGATTGGATCGCTTCCTCTTGGAACCAGATGGTTTTTCCTGTCAAGCTGAATGCTCTCTGACCTGCCTGTTCCTCGCAGCAAGCTGTAGGGAAATGGGAGCACAGCCTGGGCAGCGGCAAAGCAGCTGCCTGCTGAAACCCAGCATTCCTGTGCTTAGTGCTTCCCGTTTGAACCATGTTTTGAAAAAGTGGAGCAACACCTTTCATGGCAGGACGATGGCAACAAGTGGCTGGTGACTCTGCTGATGAATAATCTGGCCTGCCGCCAGCCGGTCTGAATCCCCACTGCTTGGGAAAGTGCAACCAAGAGTGATGGGCTAAGGAATGTGCCCGCCACTGTGCTGCATTGTGGGCGCGGGGTGAAGCCCCCCCCCCCGGGTATTGGCCTGCTGGGGCCTGGCTGCGCCTGCAAGGCTCTCCTGCGGCCCCTCTGTTTGCTTGCATGTGAACTGCTACGCTAAGGGCATTTTGGCAGATGGAGAGTTAAAAAGCAGCAAAAATAAAACCTGTGCAAAGGATGCTGCATTCACAGTCACATTTCTTTAACAGAAAAATATGTAGTGTGTTAGCTTAGCTCCGTGGGGAAACAAATGGCTGTGCTGTCTCTTGTTGGTTGTTCCTCTGGCTCCAGTGGTACCACCTCTGAGAATCAGGGCCTGTGGGGATGAGAGGGAGGCAGGCTTGCAAGTCGTTTCCTATTGTTGGAGGTGTCAGAACGCACAGATACTTGACCAGTGAAACTGCTTTTAAACACGCTCTTTAATAAAAGGTTGCAAAAGGCATGAAGAGTCCTCTATCAGGAGTCTGCCATAGTAACAGAGCTCAGTTCCTGGAACAGCTTTCCCAGGAATTTGATTACCCACGGATTTACAAGAAGGACCAGAAGTTCCCACTACTTACAGGAACACTCGAAGAAAAAAGAAAGAAAGCAGCATGAAAAGAAATGAAATTCAAATGTTTCTTCAGACTAGACAGCATCTGCTGTTTTAGTCCCATTTCTTGTATTCTTTCCTATCTTGCTGTAGTCTCAAAGCAAGCCCTGAGAAATAATTTCTTCTGTTAATTTCAGTTGTGGAAACTGGGACTTTGCAGGCTTTGGCTGTGCCACAAGAGGGCATTCCCGGTGCTGGCTCTGCTACCTGTAGGGAATAGATGATTTAGGCATGCGTGCCTGTGGGTGAATCCTTCCTGGGCAAAAAGATTGAATTGATGCTTCTCTGCTCCAAGCTCCCTAGTTTCATAACTTAAAAAGGAATAGTTTGACATCTCTGTTTTTGTAGTTAACCTGGAATTGTTGGATGTCTGAGAATTCAAAGTTTTCTAATTCATTTCTGCACCTGGTGAGGTTTCAACAAATGATCCACCTGGTAGCAATGAGAAGAATTAAATCAGATGGGGAGAATGTGTTGTTGGAATCAGTAACTTTTAGTAGTGTGGTTCAGCCTGGGAAGTTGTGCTGGTAAGAACAGTGTTCTGTCAAACAGAAGACTGATAAAATGGGAGGGAATGTAACTGGAAGTGCTGTAAGCACTGCAATGTAAAGTACTGTAATTAATGCAAGATACTACCATGCAGATGTTTGGTAGCATTTGCACTTTATCACTGTTAATCAGCAAGATTGTAAATGGGAGAAATAATTGGAGCTGTACACTGTGCGTAGTACATTTGGCTCAGCATTTAATTTGGAGGTGCCCACTCTTTGTAGAGAGGAAGCCCTCTTTCAGGAAGCCCTACGGCCCTGTACCTGTTGCTGCTTCCCCATTCGTTGATGCCTGTGCCTTCATTTAATCAGGTGCAAGACTTTCAACAGCAGTGTGGGCTCTTGGCAGCTCAGGGGGTAACTGAGGCTCTTCAGTTGTTCACCTTCATTCCCAAGTCTCACCATCACGTGATGAGGGACCTCTCTACTCATAAAAAAAGAATGCTCAGGCAGAATGCCATAAGAGTTTATCCTACTTGAAATACCTCTAGTTTTGAGCATCCCTCAGGAAATATGGCAGCAGGGAGGAGCACAGAAGCCAGATGAATTGTTCTGGCAGGTTGGATTTGTTATGCCAGCTCAACTAATCTTCAGGGGCTTTCCAATCTCACTGAATGCTGAGCATAATTGCAGTAGGATTTGGTGTGTTTGCCCATTTAAAATGGGGAGATTTAAGTCTTGTAAACCATTGCTCATGCTCTGAGATTGGTGGGAAGGCATTTGCCAGTGCTACAAAAACAACTTAGAAATTCTGGAAAGTTGAAGTAAAAATTCTCTCTGTAGCAAAGCGTGGGTGATTGTCTAACACTCTTTTTGCTCAACTGTATTCATATATAAAGTAAAAAAACATCAACAAACAAAAAACAAAAAGCCCACCTTATTTTTTAATAATGAACCTGTGCATTATTAATCTCAAAGCACTGAAGTATTTTTCAGATTGGAAACAATTATCAGGTCTCTCTCTTTGAAAAATTAAGGCATGGGATTGCCTTTTTTTGACATCAGTTACTTGGCATTTTTTTGCTGTAGTTAACAATCTAAAATAAGCAGACTCGTAATTGAAATTTGTCATTAGATAATTCCTTTAAATGCCAGGAGTTCACATCAGGAAAACTGGCACTTGCCTGTTTTTGTTGTTCAGTTCTGTAGCACGTCTGCGTGGTTGTTCAGAGGATGGTTGAATCTTTCTGAATGCTCCTTGTGGAAGGGTACGGTGGCACTAATGATTTTCTTACATCAGTTGAGTAACGTGGACGCTAATTTTAATAATTCAGTTTGGTTGGCCATGCAGTGATTCATCATGAAAAGCATTCATTCTTCTCCATAGTTCTGCTGCTGCTTGTTCTCTATTGGGATTTCTTTCTTATTGAGCTGTGTATTTTTCCTGAAATGTATGTGCCTTTGCACACAGTGTGCTTATTTTTGTAGTTTGCTTGCAAAAATTGTATTATTTCATTGCTTTCTTTTTTTTCCTCTAAAAGAAAACTTACCATACTGGCTTTTTTTACTTTATTGGAAGTGAATACACTGTTGTAATAAATAAAAATAGGAAACTGAATCCATGCTGAAAGGAAGGATATCCTGACAGGTTTTTCAGCTGGTCTCTGCAGTGCTTCTGTGTCTTCTAACAGTTTCATTTTGAGGCTGTTGTGGAATTTTAATCTCAGTGGAATGAGAAAGTGCAGGTGCTGGTAACTCATTTTGTTTACTCCTTAGGAGCAATGTTGTAGCTGCTAGTGAGACTGTATTAACACCTAGTTTTAGAGCTGTTTAACTTGATTTCACATAGAAGCACAAACGTAACTAGCTCCAAACTAACGCTCTCTTCCTTTCAGTGCTGGGCCAACAATCCAAAGCATAAAAAACACTGGAGGTTTGGATTTGTGTGTGACTTGAAAGAAACTCTAGAAAAACATGAGTTCAGGCTAAGCTTCTGCTGTCTGTGGTTAGCCCTTTGTGGATTCATAAAGCATGTTTGGAGAAGAGGTAGGTACTGTCATAATTGGCACCAAGTAATTATTGTTTTGAAAGTTTTAATTGAGGCTTTGCTTGAATTACTCATGAAAGCTCTGCCGCTCTTTGCTATAAATCCTAACATAAATTGGTGCTAAACTGCAGGAAAGCTGATAGAAATCCAGAGCCGTACACCTATGCAACAGATGTATGTGCCTGTAGATACATGCGTGCCTTGGATCTTGTACAGCCAATAAAACACTTTTTCAAATCCCTTTGTGCTCTAAATCAAGAGTCTGGGAATGATGACAAGTTGTGCTAGCTGCTTTTAAAAACAAATATACCCTCCCTCTTCCCACACAAGTACACGTAGAAATGACAGGATTGCTCATTTCCATCAGTACAGAACTTGTATTCGTACATGTGAGGGGGAAAAATGCATATTAGATTTGTAGAAAACAAGACACATTAAATGACATTTTGGGAGTTGTGCTCTGAGTTGTAAGGGCTTATGGATGCTGCTCGAAGTTTTTCCAGTGGAACCCTATCCAGCATCCAAGCAGTAGATTCCAGGGACGTTCCATTGGAACTCCATTGTTACTTCAAATTGCTGAAGCTCTTGGATAGCACAATAGAGGGCCTGTTGCAGTGTGAAGTGCTTGCTGTCTGCCTTGTAGGCACCACAATGATGACTTTTGTTCATAGTCTACTGTGAATGACGCTTCTCAAAGTTTAACTTCTAGTGCTGCCTTTTGGCTTTGGAAAATAATACCTTCAGTTAAGATTCATTATTGATTAGAATGTGTTTAATTAAATAATAAACTGAGATTCCAGGTCACGTTCACAAGTTTGAATTTTACTGGAATTGAGCTTCTGTGAATACTTCAGTTATCAAATTTATGAACTGTTCACTTTTAAGGAAATAGTTCTGGTGATATTCTTACAAAGCAAATAGGTTAGAGCAGATTACAGTGCTACTAATATAAGTGTATATCACGTCTTGCCACTTTGACATCGTTGCGGTATATTTCTTTATGCACAAGGATCTGCTAGGGCTGTGTAATTATTTCTGTGTAATTGTCACTGGAGCTGAAATTCTGTGTGACCATAAATTCAATTGCAACACATGAATATAATTAACCCTCATTATCTGTGCCTTGTAAGTTGCATTTCAGTTACTTGATTATGTAACCATCTGAAAAAAGTTTTGGCGATCCTGTTGTAATCAGCAGCCACGCAAAGGAAATGTAGGAATGTGTAAGTGGTGGGCTGGTTGCTACTGGGAGGTGCTGGAGTTTGGTGTCTTGAGCAGGAGCATCCTGGACAGGAGCCCCGAAAGCTTTAGCAGAGGAGGAATAGGTGTCAGTAAGTCAGAAGAGTATTGGCTAAGACAAGTAGAAGTGAACATGTAGAAAATCGCTGCACAGTAGAGGAATAGGATGTTTTATAGGATTTTTTTAATGTTAATTCCTTATGTACAGATATATGTCCATTGCTCTTCTAAAGTGTTTGCAGGAATGATCATCTCCTGAGCTCTAAGTCAAAGCTGACCATCAAAGAGCTTCATATGTTGCCTGTAACTGAGGTCCTGACCTGCAAGTTACACATCTGAGATACCACCAGCCCCTTGCTGGTGTTGTAAGGCCAGCGAGTTCTCCTTGCCCACGAGGTTTTGCCAGAACATGCTTGCTGTCTTTTGTGATGACATTTCTACCCAATTACCCATGCATAGCGAGTACTGGTGAATATGTATAAAAATAGGAAGCAAACATTGTGTGGGAAGTAGAGCAAAGCTGTTAAGAAGCACATATTTACTTGCAGACTAGTAGATTAGCATAATTGAATGAAATGCTTGAAAAAAAAATTGAAGGTTTTATTCTGTTATCTTTGATTTTTTTCAGAAACTGTTTCTGTTCTCTGAGGTAAACCAGCAGTCTGTCTCTATCTTTTCCTTTTATAGGAGCTTTTAGCAACATCCTTTCAAGTCAGCTGAGTGTGCTGATGGTTCTGTGTATTCATAAGTGAAGTTTTAAGGGATAGATAATGGGAGAATGCCAAATAATGGGCTGCTCAAATGAGTGGGGAAAAAATAAATTTCTTGAAAATGAATGTATTCGCAATTGCACAAAAATTGGGCATGTTTAGATTCATTTTATCTGTTATTAGGCTCTTGACATGCATTTGTATTGCGGCTGAATTTTTGTCAGAAACTGGAATTTACTTTAACGTAGCCAAGCATTTTGAGAAAGAGTGAAGTTTGTGGGCTGTGGAGCTTGTAGCAAGTCCTGTGAATGCCAGTACAGCTCCAGGTTTTTGTAAAGGTCCATAATGAATGGAATAATAGACAAAGGTATTTGGGGAACTGGCTTCAAACCAGACTGGTGCTAATGGTGTCCCCTTCCTTAACATTCTTGGGTATTCATAATGTAGTCTGATCCTGAAGGCTCCTATTGACTGACTGATCAGAAAGTCACTCTCTACAGTTTTGGTGCATTCCTGTCCCTATCAACATATTTCCCAGCGTAACTCTGCTAAATGTGCTGCCGTAGCACTTCCTCAGCAACATTTAATATAGAAATATGAACATATATCATTTCAATGTCTAGTATTATGTATAGCTATTGTTTATGTCTATCGATTTAGTGAATTATTTAAATCATATACATTGTTTAAAGAAATAGTTAAAAACTCACAAGTTTTATGAGGAGAAACTTCCTGGTGGTCAGTGGGTGTGTGTGTAGTTGTATGTGTGTGAGGACAAATTCTGTATGACTTGAGGGTATTCAGCTGCACTGATCTTGCCTGAAGTACACTTAAGTATTGATTTAATAAATTGTTTTGGATTTAATATTTTAGCTTGCATAGCTTTTCACTGCAGTCTGAAAATAAACAGCTTTGGTAGAATACTTCTACATATATTTATTATTTTAAACTACAGGTTTACATACTTGTTTAGAAAGCCAGATAATACTGTTGTATTAGAAGTGTAAATGGAGAAGATTAATGCCAGATTTACTGGTTATCTTATCCCTTATCAAGTTTCTATGTTAAAGACATATTTATGAAGCCTAGCATGAAAATACGGATGCCTCAAATAATTTAAGAGATTTAATGTTACTTTAGTTTTAAGAAAAGAAACAAAGCATTTGTGAAAAGTCAAGTAGGATTGGTTTTAACCATGCTTCTTAATTGCTGAATTTTCCTGTAACAGAATTGCAGTTTTGGTTCTGCCTTTAGCATCTTATGTGCCATGCGCGAGTTTATCTGCAAAAGCTTTTTACAATCACTCTGTCATTGTGAATATTCATGTGAGACTGTTGCTTTGGGATTCATTTGTAGGCAGCAGAAGAAAGGAATTTCTGGGGCTGCTTCATCTCTTCGCAAGGCAGGTACATAAAATAGATCTCATACATTGTTCTCCCCAATTCCCTTTCTTTGCCCTGTGAAACGCAGCAAATGACTGGCTCAGCTGTTGATTTTAGTGATATCACAGGTAAAGCCCATGCTTTGTCTTACCTGGAAGCTCCCATTATAATTACCTTTTTTTTTTTTTTTTTTTTTTTTTGTTATTTATTTAAGATATTCTGTGGGATTATGCATAGTTTTGTTTCTCAGCTGATTCAGATATCTTGCTGTTTTTCAGTGTTTGGTTTGACTGAAAATGTATTCTGCCTGCATGCAATTAGACCATTCAACAAAGTCCCTAGTTTTGCTTCTGTGTTGTGAAGTTTCAGATTTGAAAGCATTAACAAAATACTGTCAGCAAGTGAAAAGTAAAGAACAGGAGAGATTCAAGTCAGCAAAAACATGATAAAGCATTTGAGGGTACTGCAGTCCTTGTTTTGGAAGTAAGATTGTAATAAACTTCTTCAGATTATTGAAGCCAGGGACAAGAATAGTATATCATAGAATCATAGAATGGCCAGGGTTGAAAAGGACCACAGTGCTCATCTAGTTTCAACCCCCTGCTATGTGCAGGGCCACCAGACCAGGCTGCCCAGAGCCACATCCAGCCTGGCCTTGAATGCCTTCAGGGATGGGGCATCCACAGCCTCCTTGGGCAACCTGTTCCAGTGCGTCACCACTCACCACTCTCTCAGTCATTAAAGGTATAACCTGAGGCCTGCTGATTTTGGTGTGTTTTGGATTATCATATGACTGAGTTACACAAGCCAATTAATTCAACTTTATCATCATTCTTAGAAGAGAAAGGTAGAATGTCATCTTGAGTGCTGTCACGAGAGAAATACAAATTGACTAGCAAACAAGTTTCACAAGGGAATTAAACTGTTCTAAAACTGAGTTGTCAATGAAAGGGATGCTAGCATGTCTGCTGCCCATTCCTGAGCAGCCCTGGAACACTTGTTTAGCAGCCTGATGCGCCAGCTCACCTGTTTGATTTAGGGGAAAGATAAATCCTATCAGAGTTTAGTTTCAGCTGAATTTTCTTGCTCTTCACCTCACTGCATGGCTGCACAAGCTCCAGTGCTGGTGCAGAGCCAGTGCTGAGAATGTAGGAGGTGGGACTGTGCCTTTCAGTAGCACTGGGACCTTTGTTGGATTCATGCCCTGTAGAAAATTACAGGTTCAGTGGAACTGCTTGGCAAATGAGCGTTAAATAGGATGTGTCTTAGAGATTTAGGACTCCCAAGAGATGGCATTCCTTAAGATTTAGCAATTGTCCTTGAAGGGCTCCTTTATATACTTATCTAATTAATTACTTCAAATGGTTATTTTTTACATTCATTTTCTTAAATGCATCTTACCTCTGCTTAGCTTTTTACACCTGTCACATCAGTTATAGGGAAACTCTAATAGTTCCAGGTAAATAAAACCGATGTAAGATTAGAATGAAATAGTTCTACCTCTGAAAGCTTACTGTGGATTTCGTGTGAACTTTGAAATGAAGTTAGTATGCCAAAAATCCTTGGCAGAGGCAAGAAGAATTAACAGTTTGTTAAACGATAGCTGTGTTTAATCTTTATCAGAAGAGTTTTAAGCTTTGGTTTTTGAAATGGGCACTTTACAAATGCATTCATATAGTAGATGTGTTGTGTCATTTTTGAATACAAATATTCATGGTTTCAACATAGTTTAGGCCTTAAAGTAGCACTTGCACAGTCTGGTCTGTGTAAGGATGCATAGACACCCAGCTCACCAAGTGACAGCTATGGCACATGGACTTTCCTGTAGACACGTGTTAGTGCCTGGCATTTGTTTTCTAACTACCCTTTGAGATTTCTTTTTCCAAAAACTTTCCAAAATGCCAAGCCATTGTTTTGGTGTGTGGAGAGTTACTTTTGTGAAAGCGGGGTGTTTTTGTCCCTTTATTCCAAGCAATAAATACAAAGGAACTTTGATATCTCCAGCTGTGGTGGGAGGATGTGGTTTGTGCAGAGAGACCACGTACATTCCACTGTATGGAATGTACTTGGGGTGACATTTAACAAAATGTGTTGCCTAACAGCTTCAAAAAACAACCAGCTTGGTTCTAAAGATATGAGGAATGAGAGCCCAACCTGCGAGATGGCATGGCTTTCCTACACTTCAAGAGATGACATTTATGCTAAGGTAGAAAACAGGATTCTGCTGCAGCAGTGTTCTCCAAGAATTTGTGGCCAAAACCAAGTTAGAGGCAGCGCGCTGCTACATATCCCAGGAAGCAGAAGGATTGCCTGACTGCATATAGCTCCTGGTGAGCAAATTGAAGTGATTCGTCTGAATAAGTAGCATGAATTGGTTTTTGTGCTTTAAATGTTTTATGTAGCCAGGTTGAAATTGCAGCTAATTTGCGATCTGCTGCAGTCTGCTTCCTATGCTAATATGGTGTTATTTGCAGTGGTGTCAGAAGCCTGTTGTTGAGTTTATTGGTCTTTGTGGTATTGACTAACTGCAAAATTGGTTTCATAGATGGCAAACAAACTCATATTTCTAAATTAAAGTGATGAATTTGGATGCTGATCCACCCCTATTGCTCAGTGAAATCGAACAAATAGCATAGGATTTGTGACTTTAATGTTATTGTTAGATTAAAAAATCTTATAATAATATTTGTTAAGAGGTGCATTGGACGGACAGTGTATCTGATTCTGTGTGGGGGGGAGAGTTGGTAACATACATTTTATTTCCAGAAAGGAACTATTTAGGTAGCGTGAGAAGGCAATTATGGCATTTAACAGCTGAGAGATGATTACAGATTGAAGCTCCATGGTATCAATTGTGAGGATGTATAAATAAAAGAACACTGTTTATGTAATGGTATTTTTTTTTAATGGTTAAAATAGATTTCCTAAAGATGAGCTGGTCATGCGATCTATACCATGAACTATAAAGGTGTTTCTTCCTCACTGGAAATATCAGATTGTAATTACTGCAGGATTGTGATGTTGGGCGTCTCCCGTTTTTAATGAGGAACTGGAATTTTTGATATTACAAAACTAGTTCGTAAAGAAAGAATAAAATCACAGAAACAAATCCATTTGGATTTAAACAAAAATATACTTTTACAAATGGCAGTTGAGCAGAGCATAAGAATTAATGATTTTGAATGTGCTTCAAAGAATATGGTTTTAAGCCAGGGTCATTTCTTGATGAATCTGTAGAATGGAATTGTGTATGGTTATATCCAGGATTTGTAGGCATTCTTGAGACATGAAGGAGAGAACATACTGAAATAAAGTGTAATAAGAATTCTTATCCTAGCTGGTTTTAGAAGAACATAGTGCCGTTTTAAAAGTGGAAGTACCTTACAAATCTTCATGCTTCAAAGAGCTCACCCTTTGCACCTTTCTTGGGTAAATAATTGAGCATTAATAGTGTAATTTTATTTTTGCTTTTCTCTCTTTATGGAAACTTCATCTTTATTCCAAGCATGAACATTGAGCTCCTTGAAAATAGCGGAGTGTGTTAGCATGCTCTTGTTCTTGAGACTGCAGCTGAAAAACCAAAGGAGCTCTGTGTGTAAGGAGGGTCCTTTTGGAAACCACAGAGGCTGATGCTTGTTCAGACTGCTTTCTGACAGACCTGTCTTCAGGGGAAGGTAGGGACAAGGAACTTTTCGTCTGCAGAGCATGATGAGGCTCCTGTAATGATTTTAGTTAGCCTGCACTTTTATTCAAGAGCTTCTTAATCCTCATCAGTGAACCAGCTTATTTTGGTGTAATAAGTGATGTTTTTTAGCTGAGGGTTATCTGTCCCTTTCTGCCCACTTTCCTGATGCTGCTTGTAGGAGAAAATTCAGGAGCATAGATAGTTGTGTTTGCTTGCATTTCTATGCTGTAACATAGAGGAGAGGCCAAGATAAGGAGTGAAAATTATGTAATAAATTACAGTGGTAATGCTAGGTTATGGCCTGAACTAGTGCTGGAGCATCTGGGGAGAAGGCAGGGCCAACTCAGGGGAGCTCAGGTGCATGCAATATACCTGAGTGACTAGAAGGGATGGAGCCAGGATCCAGCCCTCATTTAAGGGTTGGCAGTGGGGGTGATGGTATTTCTTGCTGGAGATCCCTGCCTACCTGGAGCCTTCCAAAGGTAAGTGACTCTTTTTCTGCATTCCTGCCTCCCTCTCTCCCTGGCTGTTGCATTTGGGCTGGTTCTTATTTTATAGAAATACTTAGTAGCATCGTAGAAGACCTGGTAACCTTGGCTTTTGGTCAGCTCTTGCACTGAGCTCATCTTTATGTTTGTGAAGTATGGCTATAGAAAGCACGATAGACAACCATGCCTTGAAGACATCTGAATTTTAGCATCTTGCTGCACTGGAGCAGAGTGTTATGCTGTTCCATCTCAGCTTGCTTGTATAACATAATGCAAGTACGGAACTTGGCATGCTTGACAAACATAGAGGAATGCTTTTTGGTAGAAGACTTCCATGTGTGTTTGGAGAATGATAGAGTGCTCCCTAAGAGAGATGTGTATATGCTAAAATATTTGTAATTAAACATTTAAGCTTACAGAAAAGTTGTTAAGCATTCCTTTAACTTCCTTATATTAACAGAGTATGTTGCAATCTTGTTTTACGTGATAGTCCTTTACTGCTGTGATATGTGTGAGGGTAGTTATCTCAGTGCTACGTATGAAAACAAAAATCTCAGCAGGTGACTTTCTTTGATGCAGCAGTTAATTGGAATACAATGTCCTCTACTATATTCCATTTTAGATTTACCTTCTTTATATCCTGCACCTACCCAATTGTGTTGGGAATGAAGAAATCTTGGGAATGCTGATTTAGATTCTGGCTTGTGGTAACTAGTGGTAATCCTCTATCTGTTGGCCTCCTGCCATTCCTATAGTTTGATGTGTGCACCTTTCCCTTCTCTGGCATTTGTGTTAGTTTGTTTGTAAACAGAACAGCTCTACACCCTACCAAATGAGGTACGTGTTGATGCCTGTCTGTGGTGTACAACTGCACACCAGCCTGGCTCATGTGCTGTTGTGGCTGAATGCAGCACAGCCATACCTGCACAGTGATGTGCCTTGTCCATTGGGTGCCTTGCGGGGCTCTCACCAGTCACTGGGTTGCACACTGGCTGGCCTTGCCTCAGCTCAGCATCCTCTGCCTTCTGCTGTGTTCTACAGAGCGATATGTCCTAGCTTGTTACATATGACAGGCTGCTTGATTTTTCCTGAACTTTGCTTCAGATATGGAAATTCTGTAAATCTGATGCATGACATTCTTGATGAAGTCATTCTGAAACCAGACCGTTTAAAATAATTCCCTTTTTAAAATTATTATTATTTTCCTGAAAATGCACGTCATAGTGCATGTGGGCATTGACTGGTGAACTGCATGTATCATCTCTGCTTTCAGCTGCTAGCTCATGCTTTGGATCCAAGTTTGGATGTTATACTTGCTTCTCAAGCCTGCAGATTGCTTTTACTTCAAGTTATCTTTGAATTGTGCCCTGCATGTTGAAACTTTAATAATTGAAGAAAGTTTCTGTATTAAAAAAAATAATCTGCTAAACCGTAACAGTGAGAGATGAGTCTGGAGTGAAACATAATTTAGGAAAGGAAGTTTGTCTTGCCATATGTACCTCTTCATTGATTTCTTTTTTTCTCCCCTAAATTGACAGACTGTCATGCTGTTCCACTTGCCTTTCTTGATGTTTTTAGGCTTTCTATCACAATATGGCCACCACAGCTTCATTATAGGTTTGAAGAAATGTCTTCCTGTAAACAGCAGAATTCCTGTTTATTAGTAACACCTGGGGAATTTCTTCATATGACTTCAGTGGGCATTATCATGTTTCTTTCACCAAATATCCCTTAAGGGAACAAAATATAGTAAATTATTTCAGCACTCTTATTCTTACATCATCATTTTATGATGCGTTAATACACACAAGTGTATGTAACAGATTTTTCAACCTAGTACCTCTTACTTTAGATAAAGAACTTGGCTTTTCCCTCTGGTGTATTGTTTATTGGCTCTAGTAATGAGGCAGTCCTTTTCTGGAGTTCCAGCTGGTCCCAATCTTCACTGCTTGTTTGAGTAATTGTGCTGGCAGAAGTAGTGTGGTAAAGCTCTGCTTGTGTCTTTGCCAGAAGGAAGAGAATGGAAGGTTTCTGGAGAAATAATAATTCTATTAGAAACAATAAGTGTTCAGGAGATGGGTTTAGTCTTTAAAGCTACTTCATCTTTGATGTGGTGTCTTGTTAGTCGTGCAGCAAGTATATTGCTTAGAAACAAAGGGTGCTGCTGGTTTGTTTTAATCTTATTGTGAACCCTCAAATGAAGTTAGGGTCAATCTTTTCACTCAGTGCAATCTGAGTCTGACTTGAGAAAATTGGTGTTAACCACTCTTCTTACCATAGTGGAGGTAGAATTGCCAAGACATCGTTAAGGAAACTTACTCGCTTACTCACTTCTGCTTTTAGCTTTTATATGTGTGTGCAAGAACATTCCCTTGCTCTGTCCAGGAATGCTAAGTTGTGCAGACTGTGGTATTCCAAAATATACTGCAAGTTAAGCTTCTTCTGGGACTGATGCAACCTTTCTGCATTGCATAAGTTAAAGCTTTCACTTGTGTTTCTGTCAGCTTCTATTGTTTTGAAAGCAGAATTATTTTATTTCACCCCTTCCCCCCTTTATGCTCTACTGAACCATTATCAAGAATTCTGATAATTTTGTTGGAATTGGGCTAAGGAACAGCTACAAGTGCAGTTGCCATGGCATGTTGTGAGGGAGACATCAACTTTTTAAAGAGTGAGGTGATGGGCTGTTGGAGGTGGATAGCAATTAGTCCCTTCCAGGATAATCTAATAAGTGTGAATACACAATTAATAGTCTTTAAGCAAAGTCTTTCCAAGCTTGATCTCAAACTCAGACTTAATTGATATAATCTACGTGTAAACCAAAATCTATGCAGATATAGATGCAATTTAGATTTTACAGCTTAAAAAGTTATATAGTTAGCTTTCTCATAGATCTTTGTCCTTTGCATCCCAAAAATATAAAAAGCAAGATTTTCAGAATCCTTAGAAGCTCTTCTGGTAGTTTTATAAATTACTGCTACTTGTAAGGAAATTCCAGAGCCTCGGAAGTCACAATATCATCCTGTTTGTGATGTGGAGCCTCTAAGAAAAGACAAAACATGATGGGAAATCGTTCTTTGGCAGACCTTTGGTGATGCCTCAAGTGCATGGATTCTGCAGTTGTTGATGACTTTACAAAATGAAGGATACAAATGGTACAAAATCTGATTGGTCATATGGGGTAGTTGCATTAAATTATCTATCACTTTTCTAAACAATCTTTAGTGTGGTACCTCCTATTTCTTGACCAATTCTATGTGTGAAGCAGTGTAATTCTCCTACGGAATCCTGGGAATCAAAGTTGATGACCATAAAGTTGTGTAGGAATGCTAATGTAGGGGCAGAGAAAAAACAATAGTAACCAGTTTGTAGTATCTCAGGTTTCCTTGTGTTGCATGAAGAACGACGGGTATTGTCATTTAGTGCTGCATCAGAATAGTTTATGCTGCCATCATGAGGAAAGCTGTTGCTGCTTCTATGCTGTGGTTCTTTTGCAATGTGTATAATCTTAGAAAGTAGGAGTTTGCACAGTCCCTGGTGTTCCATCTGTAATTTCTCTGTAGGACCAAATATGCCACATATGATGGATACATGTTCTTGGTCTAGAGAAGTCCATTTGAGTTCTGTCTGTCTTTAAATACCTCTAGAGAAGTTGTAATTTCAGATTGAGCTTTTTACATAAACATTCTTACTTTGCCCAAAGTGTAAAACATACGAAAGCTTACCACATATCTTTGTGTGGCTTCATACCTTTTCTTTATGCAGAAAAGCAGCCTAGCATACTGAGACTTCTTTGGCTTCTTTCTTTCTATGCGTTCACTTTCAGATGTCATAACAGTCCACAAATCATCACGTGCATCCTATGTCTAATCTCCTCCTATTCTGTTTAAACGACATAATGAGTAACACAGATACCATCATTCAAGGTTTCCTTCTATTAACTTGTAATCGTATAAGCTTTTATGGTGCTTTTTTTCATAATTCCAGTTTGAAGGCTAATCTGTCTCCCTTTCCTCCTTTTTAAGGGAGAAAGCCCATCAGGTTATACTGAGTGACCTTGAAATAAGTTTGGGATCTTTAATGTTAAATACTGGAGGAAAAGAAAAAGAATGCTCATTAGTTTGAGGCAGAGGTGGTCCTCTCCTGTGTGGTCTTCGTAGGATATTTATTGACTATTTACACATCACTTATCAGTTCGAAAAGTAAAATGTTGTGTGCTTCTGGGTAATGAGATGATTTCAATTTCTGCAGCATGGTAAAGATGGGAACTTCTATACCAATTGAGAAGAAATGCTCCCATTAGGAACATCTTGGAATTTCCTACAGTCTTGTATTATTGTAAAGTAAACAAATGAGCAAAAACTTGTTTCCAAATGCCTGAATATGTCAAGCAGATTTGAATATGACAAGAAGATGTCAGGGAGAGAAGCAGCAGTAAAAGCACTGTGGAGATGGCAGGGAATCTGAAGAAGGAGATGACAAAGATGACACATTCACCAGGATGGGGTACTGGGAGACTCTGGGAAGAGAAGCAGTTGCTTGAGCGTCTGGAAGGATTGAATAGGGTGTCTGAATGTGGAGAAAAGGTATTTATGGCCAATTGTGAAAAGTGACTGGGATGGGAAGTAGGATGGCAGCAGTCGCACACAGTTGAGGTACTGTAGGGAAAAAATGAATCGCCACCTGCCTCATGAAGTTTGTGAGAATGAACAATGTGGGAATGGGTGTCAGATTGTACGAGTAAGTAGTGATAGCTCTGGATAAAATGGAAGAATGAGCATTTGTCAGCACTGCACAGCTGCCATGCAAAGGCTTCCCTCTGATGTTGCTCTAAGCCTTGTATGTGCTTGTTTCTATTTTTAATGTACCCCCAGGAAGGACTGTCTGGGACGTGTTTGCTGCTGTAACATTATGTAAATATTATTTCAAAGCAAGACTAAGCTACTGTTGACTAATTAATATGATATTTCAGCTTAAAATATTTTGTATTAAGCAGATTTGGTATTAGCTTTTAAACTTTGTGGGCACCTGCAATTACATATGAAGCGATTAAAAGCAAGCACTGAGGTAGAAGGGGCTGTCACTTTGCTAGATCTCCTTGTCAGTTAGGTTTCAATGGAGGTGCTTGGTAGCATTTACTCCTAGGAGCACTTCTTTGCATGTATTTTCGTTTCTTATCCATTAGGTAAATAAGTAGTAATGGGAGTATTTCAAACTCGGTAGGTTTTGATCCTGCAGTGATGAGTAAAAGAAAAGTTTGGGGAAAGGTTTAATTTCTCACATCCATGTGTGATCTGGAATGGTAGCGTAAGGCTTGCAATTTTCTGGAAATATATATATTTATTGCATCCCTCAGTAAAAGAACATGGTGGTTTTGCCTTCTTTACGTCACGTTTTATTTCAGTCAAAACATTTTTTTTTTAAAATGTGAGCTGTATGTAAATACAGTATATATATATATATATATATATATAGAGAGAGAGAGAGAGAGAGAGAGAGAGACCTCCTTGACACTCTGCCATGCCTCACACATTGCTCCTTTGAGCACTACTCGACTACGAAGGCACAGAACAACAAGGGGCACAGGAGCTGCACAGAGCATTTCAGCCATGAGAGTAAACTCTTAGCAGCTCCACGGTGGCTCCCCCCTCCCCTTCTGCTCCCAAGTATGGGAGGCATTTCTGCTGTGCAGTCATAAACGATGGCATTTTCACAAAGGCTTCTCTGTGTATCAGCAGCAGAACGAAGTTGATGTTATGTACATAGCGCATCTTCTGGACTTCAACAGAGCCAGCAGACACTGTGTGGAGGCTCTCAAAGAATGTGGGTTGCATAATATATAATTTTGCATGAGCAATGTTTTAGAGGAAAAACAGACCAAACCTTTTCTTGCAGGTGGATGTATTAGGAAGAGCTTTAAGGCAAATTTAATAGAAACAGTGTGGCCTACTTAAATTAGCATAAAATGTTAGATAATTATTTTAACATGGTGTATTGTTGAGACCAAATGACTTTGTTACCGGGAGCAGTTAGAGGGAGATTTTTTTTTGGGTGGTTCTCGAGGAAGTTTGTTACAGAAAAGTTCTGAACAGGTTGGAGTGGTTGGACCAGAATTTATCCTGTAATGAGCAGTACTTTGAAGGCAGCCTTAAAAAAAGAGCAGAGTAACTCCTGATAACTTAGTTACTATAAATAAGGGATCAATGGAACATTTTGAGGTTCTTTTAATAAATGTACTATTTTGCAAAGCAAAAGAGATGTTTGTAAATCATGTATCTGAGGGGAAGTTTACAGATGTAGTCCACCCATCTCCAAAAGGGATCCAGTTTTATAAGGCCTTCCCTTAAAATCATTTCTGCAGTAACTATTTCTGCCCTGCTTGTTTAATTAGTCTGAGGAGGGCTATTTTTTTCAAAGATGATAATTAATTTCACTTTGTATAACAAGGTGATTAGCTGCTTCTAGATGGGAGGAAAAACAGAAAGTGATTGTCTGCAAATCTAGTTTTGTAAAGCTGCCGTCATCAATGCATGCAGAGGACTAACATAACAGTTGCATCATTTGAATTTGTTAATATATTGGCTTCCTGTTTCTAGGAATTATCTGCGTTATAATATTGTAGTAATAATAATAACTTGTTTGGTATTGAAATTGATTGCCTTTAGCTTGAGGCATCATACGCTGGATGTGGTCGTACTTGGGCATCAACAGGCGTGAGAGGTAATAGCATGGGTGCAAAATGAAGCAACGCCAAATGCACAAAGCTTTTCAAGTTGCATCACGTGAGCTAATTTCCTTTTGTTTCTCTTCAGCCAGTTTGAAGCGCTGACATTGATGTACAAACCAGTTGGAGTCCTGTTTCTGTGTCCTTTTTCTGCTGCCTGGTGGGAGGAAATACTGGCAGTGGGAGGTGGGTGTTCTGCTCTGCTCACCACCCCTTTCTTCCTTCCCTAGGCAGAAGCAGAGGAGGGACTGATGGTGTTAATGAATCTTTCAGCAAATGGGGAGAAGCTGAAATGTGGTTGGTTTATAATGACTGCGCTTCGTTTTTGAATACTTATGAATGCCTCAGATTTAATCATGGGAATGGTTAATGACTGACTGAAGCTGATGGTCTGTAAATGCTGCTATGAAAAAGTGTTGTCTTAGGTTTGTATTGGTGCTGGATCCTTGCGAGGAGATTGCAGTGGTTCTTCTGAAACCCTCTGTTTTCTCCTGCTTTTGGGTACTAAAATACCTCAGACAACATCAAGCATTTCGTACTGAATTCTTGCTAGCCCTGCAGCTTTAAATGTACAGTGTTGATTCAGTACCATGTTTGTCAAAGTGTGTTTTGTGATTAGAATACCTGCTTGGAAGTTGAGTGCTGTTATCTGGAATAATTCAGCAAAGCTACTGTGTCAGTGGATACTGGGTACTCCCGGTGCAGACTGTTAGCACCACATCTCTCCCAGTGCTTGCATTCCATGTTTGTGAAGGATCCTGACAAGAAAGGTAGGATTGTTTTTTGGTCATTGTGGGCTTTGCTTTCAAATTGATGATTAATTCTTATCAAAGTGAATAAATATTGTCATTATTTCAAAATGTTTGAATATGTTTTGTTAGGAGGAGTGAAGAGTGGAAGTGCTTGTAATGCCTTGTAATCTAAAGTAATTAGGTTGCTTTAGCACTCAGAAGCTCAGTTACAAATGAAGTTTTGCCTTGCCTTGTAAAATAACCAGATATTCCTTGTAATGGTGAGTCATAGATTTTTCCAGGTTTGAGTCTATTTATGCATTTTTTTCTTGTAGTTCTCAGAAAAAGTAAAAGCTTTTCTGGTGAAGCACCTCAGATTACTCAGGTGCTGTTAGCAAGAATCTTTTATTCTGGACTTGAAGTTGTGTCAAAATCTAATCAGTGATTTTATTTTGCATCTGGATGTTAGTGTGTGGTTTAAGGTATGTCCTAGTTATGTGCTTTTGCATAGAAATGTCTTCTGTGTCCTTGGGAAACATGTGGCTCTCTTCTGAATTTGGATGGCAGTGTGCAAGAGAAGCTTGCATGCTTATTTCATTTTTCTGGGTTTCTATAGATCTCAGCATTCTTCTGAAGGTCTACGAAGCCTGCTTAGTCAACAGTGTTACTGTAGTTAAAATGTGTGTTGTATATTATTTCATACTTCAGTTTAATTTCTTCTGTTTCAAGATCGTGTGTGATAATGGAAAAGAAAATAACAGAATTTAAAGGATTCCCTAGCATTACTTTTTTCAGAGGTTAAAGTGACAGCGCAAAGGATATGCTGGAGTTAAATAAGTTCTGATGCTGGTATAGGATATGGATTTTAAACAACAGTCTGCTTAAAAATACTCATATGAATATCCAGATTTCAGAAAATAAAGTGGATTTATCTAGTTTAGTTTATATATTTAGTTTATCTATTTCTTCAAGGAGGCTGGGGTGGCGTAAGCTTGATTAAAACTACTGCCTAACATTTCTATCTTGTAAGTGAAAGGCCCCCTCTCTGCTTATGGTAGTCCAGGTGTTCCTGTGGGGACAGAAAGGTAGAATTTAGTAGATAGAACCTGATGACTGACAGATAAATTTGATTTCTTTCTTTTTTAGTGCTCAGATTATAATATATTAAGATTATAAACAAACACTTAACGTTGAACTAATTTAACTATGGAGTTCTCAAAATAATTTTGTACCTTTAGGGGTGATTTTTGCCATCCGTCTTATGTCTGAAGCTTTATTTTTTTTTCATCCTCACAGTGACCTTCAACTGGTTTTCATATGTTGAAGTCACTACTAAAAATATTTTATCAAGAATATTTCAGGTGACTTGTAACAGTGACATTAACTAAATGCAAGCCAGCTCTGGCTTAGAAGCTTTAATTAGGAAGGCTTATTTTGGAATGGCTTTCGTTTATCACTCTGACCTCAGGAGTTTGTACACCCTCCATTTTTATTTCCTGCTCTTTAGAGCCATATTGAATTCTACAGGCTGAGCTTGAAAATGAAATGAATGTTTGATTTCTCTCTGTACCACTGTTCTATAAACAGGTATTTGATTTGAGCAGTTGCCAAAGCATTGGGTACGGTTGATCTGTTAGTATGAGTATGTTCCTCATAGATATCAGGGCTGTTACCATAAAATGCTTTAGAGTTTAAAATAAAAATAAAAATAAAAATAAAAGGACACTGTACAACAATTCTCCTGTTCAGTAGACTTTGTCTTATTTATGCTGAAGACCAAAAATAGGCTCAGCCTGCTTTACTTGCAGTCCTACGTGAGCACACTGCCTACTCTGGAGCTTCACCCAGGGGCAGCAAAGCTAGGCTTAGATGCCGTTAAGTAAGCATCTGCTTGGTTGGTATTAACGAGAGTTGGATCTGTTCTATGGGGGAACTTACTGCATTCTGGTAGCTCAATTAAATCGAGATTTGTTGGGGTCATGGGAGAGAGAAACCCAGAGCTGTCTTCTAGATGCAGAGTTATTTTTAAAATTGCTGTAATATCAGCGTTCTGCCTTCTACGTATGTTCCTAGTGACTGTATTTATTTTATCACCCTGATACAGTTTGTGTGCATCCATATGTAACGAAATATCACATATCCTGTTGGCTTTTATCAGAAATGTATTCCTATGGATTTTCTTTGGCAGACACAAATTTTACATTCAGTTATTTTGTGTATTTTTCTTTCGGTGTTTTCACCTGGAAGTAATTTTTTTTGGTCTATCTGGTACGATTTATTTTTAAGAAAGATAATCTCATTTCAGGCCCTGCTTTTTTTAATACAGAAATGTCTTCAAAACTGTATTTATGGTTTTGGTGGTTGTTCAGGAGAGCTATTTCAGTTTTAGGAATCCTGAATTCTCCTGTGAAGCCATGACTCTGTAACTCTCCTTGAACAGTGAGGAATACATGGTGATTCTGCAGCACACAAAGAGATTTATACTCTTCTGTTTATAAATGCAGTTCCCAGAAAATGGAGCTATCATGCCCAAATAGTACCTGGAGGTAGTCAGTACCTGGTACAGGTCTGAAATGTTTTCCTGTGTAGAACTGTAGGGAAGTCTTGCACATGTTGGCCAATTAGATGAAGTTTTCCGAGGAACTGGCTGGGATTCTGGTTTGTTTGGGGCTGCTTTAGGGTTGTGAGGTTTTTACTTTGTGTGTGTGTGTTTTGTTTTGTCTTGATTTGTTTTGGAACTCTCTCCCCAATTCCTGGCCAGTAGGATGCTGGCACACTCCCCAGCCCTGCTGCAGCCTCCCTGTGCCAGGCTGCTTGATGCGCCCTGAGCTCAGCGCAGTGCTGCACTGCCCTTGGGTGCTGTGAGTGCTGCAGTGCTGGGAAGAGCTGCAGCTCTGTCCTTCAGCTACCCTGTCCAAAGCCAGGCAAGCAGCCCTGACTGGTAAGGTGCTGTCTTTGATGCCCACTGCTGTGCATCTATTGCTTTCCTGCAGTGGTAGTTGCTGCTGTAGTCTACCAGCAGGTGAAAGGTTGCTGGGAATGAGCGTGACAGTGTGGTTAGATGACGTGTTTACTCCATACCCAGAGTAAAGGTCATGGGGGTGGTTTGGGCTAAGGAAGGATAGCTTTTCGTATAATACTGAGTATGAGAACATCCCTTCAGATCTCACTGTTAGCTTACAATTCCAAGACTTGTTATGTGTGCTGTTTATGTACACAGGTGTGAATGTGAAATGTGAAATAACATTTGTACATCCATCTGTGGTTAATGCTCAGGCTAAGCCCAGTAGTAGTTTCCAGCCACAGGTTACTTGCAGTCCTAGTTTCAGCTGGCATTGCTGTTGGAGAGGAAGGCAAGGTCACAAGGAGAGTCCTTAGTCCTGCCAGTGTCACACTCAGTGAATCTCCATCTGTGAAGTTTCACTATTTGCTCTGGGTTCATTTACAGCCCAGATATTCATCTTCTTCTCTAGAAGACATCTTGGTGTCTTAGTGCTGTCAAGTGGTACTTTTCTTGTTTATACTGCAAATCAGTGTGGACCGATCTAGCCAGTGGCAGGGCAGAACAGCCTGGCTAAGAAGATGGGACTTGGAGAAGTAGCAGATTTCTTGTGATTTGCAGATGAGAGGAAGCACTGCTGTGGTTTTGCCTTGCCCACCTTTCAGTAGCTTCCAATTCCTCCAACACAGAATTGTAGCATGGTTTGAATTGGAAGGAACCCTTAGAGCCTCATCCAGCCTGACCTTCAGTGTCTCCAGGGGCAGGGCATCCGCCACCTCTCTGGGCATCCTGTTTCAGTACCTCACCACATTTATTGTAAAAATAGTGCTTCTTTATATCCAATCAAAATTTCCACTCTTTTAGTTTGAAGCCATTTTCCCTGTCTCCTTCCTTCTTTAGATACTGTTCTCTTTAGATACTGAAAGGCCACTCTCGGGTCTCCCCAGAGCCTTCTCTTCTCCAGGCTGAACAGACTCAGCTCTCTCAGCCTGTCTTCACAGGGTAGATGTTCCATCCCTTGGTTCAAATTTGTGGCCCTCTTCTGGATGCGCTCCAACAGAACTGTGTCTCTCCTGCACTGAGGACTCCACATCCGGATGCAGTACTCCAGGTGAGGTCTCAGCAGCACAGAGCAAAGGGGCAGGATCACCTCCCTCACCCTGCTAACCAAGCTTCTTTTGACACAGCCCAGGATATGGTGGGTTTTCTGGGCTGTGAGGGCGCATTGCTGGCTCATGTCCATCTTGCCATCCACCAGTAACCCAAGTCCTTTTTGTCAGGTCTCTCCTCATCTTGTACTAACAGTGGGGGTTGCCACAACCCATATGCTGCCTGTTTTCTCTTAGAGGTTGCTGATGGTAAGGATGCTAGCCATGTTGGTTTGCTCATGAGTCTGCTGGGAACCTTTGGTCGCAGTGAAGAGTTGTTTGGCTTCCTCCCAAACGCTTGCTAAACAGTAGAAGATCACACATTGGTTATCAGAAATCTAGATGAATGTTGCTGTTTATTGCCCTCAGCTCTGGCTTGTGCATTTCCTGTACTCACTGTCATGAGTAATTGTGAGAGCAAGTGGCCCTCCAGGTGCCCTGTGTTGGTCTCTGTGGTGCTTAGTGATTGGTGAGTCACCGCAGCACAGCCTGCTAGAACCTGGATCTGGAGGTCCTGTGGGATCTGATAGTGGGACGATGGCAGTCTTAACATGGGAAGCTTCAGTTTTGGATTTTTGGTGATAGTGTCCTCCAACAGTTACAGATTTGCTGTTCTTCTACAGTGCTATCGTGCATGACCCTATTAGTGTATTTTCTGTGTGAAGTGGAAAAAAAACCCCAAAACCCTAACAAAATACCAGTATGGCTTCTAAGTACCTTTCATTATATTGAATGTATTTTGTCTAATATTTTCCCTGTATGGATCACTTTTTTTCAAACTCCATGTAGCTTTTTTTCCCTACATTTCTTATATTCTTTTTTTTCCCTATTTTTGTGTCTGGAATCTCTCTCTTCAGACAGGGAAAATATCAAATATAACGTATAGGAGTAAATTACTGCTTTATGGTATTGATTTTGCAATAAATTCTGCACAGCACTTCATTCTATTTTTTTAATGAATACTTACATTTTATATGCATTTTGATATATCATCACATAACTGTCTGCAGTGTCCCTAGGTTTGATGGAGCTTATGATCTAGATTTTATGAAGTTAATTTAGATTCCAGTAATGAGGTTAGTTTCTATTTCTCCTTCAATCTGCCTCTTTAAATTAAACTTATTTTCCATTAGTTTACCAAGGATGTTACTTCTCTGAAATACTGAACCTTTTAAATGTGTTGTTTAAAAAAATAATTATATTGAGTACTTCTCTCCAGTCTTTCAAGCAATTGCTGCTTTTTGCAGTGCAGCTTTGAAGTGTATCTAGACCTCAGTTCATCTATTGCGTCCATTTTCACCTTATGTGGTTAAATGGTGTAACAGCTAACAGATGAATTACTTTTAAGTAGTAAGGTCGTTGTAAGTTCTGGAACACACAAATCTGATACCTTATACTTACTTTTCTTGTTTAGTTTTGTTCCAGCAAAGTCCTAAGTACAACGTGGGATGCTATGCCAAACAATCCAAACGTGCTGGGTTTTTCAGAAGTTTCTTTATGGGCGCTAGAGCACAGGCACCAAATGCAAACAAACAGAACTGCATTTGGAAGGAAACCTTTTTGTCTCCATGGTGGTAACTGGCAAGTGGAGGTGAGTCCCCAGTGTAGTACAGTGGCACACATGAAGAAGTGTTGCGGGTACCTGATAATATTGAGTAGCCATCTATAGTGGTTTTCTCTGTGGTCCTTAAGAGATTCTCCCATCCTTCGTCCATCCTCTGCCTCACATTCCCTTCCTGTTTCCAAGCATGATGCTTAACGGTGAAGGATTCTATGTCTGTAAAGTTCACTTTCAATTCAAATTTTGTTTGCGTATTGACAACTTAGATATTCCCACCTTTAAATGCTACTTTCTGCTGTTCGCACACGTAAAAACTGCATTGTTTCTACCACATTTTAAAATGTAAATGGCTTTTATATTTAAATTGAAATTTCAGATCAAGAAGGCTTCTGTTGTGTTACAGCTAGGAGCGGGAGACAAAAAGAAGGCTTTCTTCTGAATATTCCCACACATCCTTTCCCTAAAAAAATACAACTGTATTATCCCTTCGTAAATCTTCAATCAAAGGATTTCAATACTTAATTACAAAAAAATGTAACCTCGCATCATTCCTCTGCTGTCAGCCAGTCTTTTCCTTGCTATGTGGATAGGCCAGGCATTAAGGTTACTAAGTGATTTTGGCAGAATGGCGTGGCAAGTCAGAGGCAGGCCCTGATTTATAAGCCTGCAATCTGCTGGCTTGACACTAAGCTGGCAAATCAAATGGGAGCCCCCGAAATCCTGGTTGGGACTAAGAAAAACCCTTTGGATATGAGAATTATTGGATGAACGTGTTAATGCTGGGATTATTACTGCTAAGCAGGCAACAGATAAAAGGTTGGGTGAATATTCAAGATGGAGACCGAGGTGCTTTAGGGACACATGTACAAGGTGGCTGCTGTGTCCAAGTGTAGCAGGACATCTTGTGTGGCCTCATCCCATAGCCCGTGTGGGTTTTGGTGGCAGTGAGTCTTGGAATTCCTGCTCCATGCTCTACTTAGAGGCACAATACTTCTAATAGCCATTTTTCAAGCTTATTTGTAAAAGTTCAGCTGTTACCTTACGTTGTGTTTGACTTGCCTCATGTAGTTTCTTCTGTACAGCAGGGAGAAGTACAAAAATTTCCGCTGAGTGATGTGCCCAGCAGCCTGCATGTGTATCTGTTGGGCTTATAGAAAATGCACTTTGTGGGCAAACCTTGCCGTGTTTGTGTTGTTCTGGCACTTTTATGGATATGAGGAGCTGGTCCCTGAAGCAGTGGCCTGTGCTATCTTCATGTTCATGTGAACACAGGCACCAGCTGCTGGTGGATTCCTCTGTTGAAGCTGGTGGGAACAGTCAGCTTCTTGATTGATCTCTGCGTGATCATTAATTAATCAGTGTTTCCAATTTGTTGAACAACAAGTCCTTGTTACGTGTTTTCTAATTGCTGCTGGTTTTTTTGTTTATTTTGTTTATTTTTTATTTTTCCCCCTACTGTTTCATCTGCATTTGGAGCATTGATATTGTGTTGCAAAATAAAAGTGCCCCTTTTTTATACCTCAACATGCAGTAGACGTGTGAAACATCACAGTGCTGTTCAATCACTGTGAGGACAGCTGAGTGTTATGAAGCAGTAGCAAAGCATCTCAGTGAGGTCAGAGTTACTCTACATAAAGGTGCATTAAAGATGGAAGAACAAGTTTCCATTTTTATTAAGCCTGGTGTTAGAAATTATCTAAAACCGGTGACAAAGTTTTGCTCATGGCTGAGATAAGGATTAGAAACTTGCTGTAAACCAAGTGAAATTGATTCAATCGTTTTCCAAAGCTGAGAGACAAAACATAAATAACGTGTGGGTGAATCAAATTACCCATTTTAATGTTTTCCAGTGGGGGTGGAACAGAGAATGAAATGCATTCTGCATCTTTTCTAGTTACTATTTTGCTAAAAGGAAGCAAGTCTTCACATGAGAGCCCTGTACCCCTTCTTTGTGCTAAGAGCAGTGCAGGTAAATAACCCCATGGTTATGTTTGATATTGGCCATGCCGTCTGCTCACGTGTTTTCCTGCTTGGTAATCGTCTTTCTTGTCCCCTCCTGAGGAAGCTGTACACAGAATGAACTTTCATGTAACTCACCATTGTACTCAATATCAAAAGAAACGTTGCTTTTGATATTTCTTTGATTTAAACTGTAGTTAAATCCTGCAGGAGCGCAGGCAGATGATTTCTTTTCTCTATTCAGTAGCTGAAGTAATCTTGCTTGCAATTCCGGCTCCGATCCTTCCCTCCTGCCTTCCTGTGGTTGAAAGGGTAGGGTGATGTGATTCCTTGTTAGCAGAGGAAAGCTCCGTGTGATTTCTCATACTCCTGTGAAGTGCAGAAATGCAGCCTGATGGTGCTTATAAAACAGTCGTATGCCTCATAGGTTTAACTGAGGGATTTTAAAAGAATTGATCGTCACCGAGCTCAAGGTCAAGGCTCTCATGCATTTTCAAGGCAATCCTTGTCGCGGGCTGAAATCGCCTTCCACCTGCAGTCCCGCTCCTCGTTAGCCGATGGGAGGGATTTGCGGCATTGGCAATAACTTGTGCTGCCTCCTGGGCGGCTGCCAGAGCCGGGCTGCTGCTGCTGGAGGCGGCCGGTCGCTGCCTCCGCCTGCGCGGCACCGCGCTGCCAGCGGGAATGCGGTGCGGGGCTTCACGGCACGGGGGAAGCGCCGGGCTGCCCTTGCCGTGCTGAAACAGTTGCGTGTCGATGGCTTTGTAGTACGTGATGTCACGAGGGTGTTGGCTTTGAGGAATTTCGCTAAGGAGGAAGCAGTTTGATATGCAGGCAGAATTTTCAAGACCTTTGAATACGCTCTTGGTTTCTCTTTAGTTGGCTTGGAACAGATGGATGTGTGCAGGCGTTTATTTTTTTGTAAGGAATTAACATACAGAATATAGGAGCGATCTCAGTGGATACAATACCTGAAGGCAATGTCGAGTCAGTCTGGATTTTCAAACTCCGTTCCTCTCCCAGGATACCCATTCTACCAGGTGCCATGCAGGTACAGCATGTTTTAAGTTCTATCTTTTCATGTGCTGCTGTATGGAGCTGCAGGACGCTGCTTGTGATAGCACGTTGTTGTTTCCATTTGTTTGCGGGCTGAAAATGTATAAGAGGTCAGAATTAAGGTGATGAATAACATAAATACCTTTCAAGTGCCTTGTGCCTGAGTTTCTAATTAGGTTTGTATTTATTTAAAGCAGTGTTTAGTATTTTTAAAAATAATACGATGGTTTTAGAGTTTTTCTACCTGGGAGAATCAATCTGTAACCTTGGAGATTTATAAAGTGAATGATGCATTCTGATTTTTTTCAGTCATTTGCTGGGAATTGGGTATCTACGTTGCTGAGAATTGGGAATCATACGTTTCTGGAAAGTATGACTCATGTGAAGTATTTTCATGCAGAATAGCATAAAGTCAGTAACGAAAGTGCTTAACTGCCATTGTGCTGTCAGGACAGCAGTGCACAAAAAATATGCATTGTGTTTGTGAGGGTAGTAGGTGGTTGTGATAAAGCTTAATTGTATGGGCTTCTTATTGCTTTGCTTTTCATTCAGCAGTCCTGTTTTATGGAAAATCCTTCCTTCCAAGAGTGCTGTTGAGCAGCCTTGTCGAGAGGGTTAGGTTCTACCCATGCAATTACCTTTCCTGCTGTAGAAGGCTGTAATGTTGCATAATAATCAGCGGGAATGCATTACAATACTTTTTTGGCTGAGGTGTCAGGTTTCTGGCACACCTTAATCAAGGAATGTGATCTCCCTTTATTGTGTCTAAATCTGAAGTCTCTGCCTCTCATGCTGCAACAGCAACGTAGGGAAAAATCTGAGTTGGAACGAGAGCTCTCTGCTGTTACTCATCTTTCTGTAATGCATTTAAAGAGAAGCATAAGGGAATAAGTTAATAATTAACATGTTCATAACCGGAGACTGTACCTGGCAAATAGTCTTTGTGAACTGTGGAATATAACATGGTAAGGATTAGTTTTGTAAGGCTGCGGTGATTGTCTTTTGGGAATGGAAAGGGTGGTAGCTCTGCATATTGTTCATTTAACCACTTTCCTGTGTATTCCTTGAAATAAACCCCTGCATGCACTTCCTCATTTATCTCTCAGTAGTATTGCCAGGTTGACTGGTCAAAGGTACCTGTAGAGTTTTATTGAAATCAGAGTTAGCCATTTAAGGTCAACCACAGTGGTTGCTTGTAGCAATCTTTTATTTATTTATTTATTTGTTTTCTCCATCTCTTCCCACAAGTGATCTGTTAGCTGCTCAGTGAAGCACTTGGAATGCTTGGACCCTACCACTCAGCTCCTGGGGTTCCTCTCTTACCTTCTGGGTATGAATGAATGAAGGACCTGGGAGTGCCTTTTAAGTTTTCACCTCTCTGAAAAGAGAGGAACTGAAGTTACTGAACTTTCAGCTCCCTGTTGTTTATTGGCATTGGGAGTTTTGAATTCTCTCCTTCCTGTTTCTCCCTTGGTTTGTAAACAGTTGCTCTGCATTTCAGTGAAGCTTTGTTCAATTATTCTCAGATAGTTGTTGTTATACAGCTTATAATCAGTTTTAAAGATGTAGAACTGTGTAGATATATTTCATTGCTAAGTCATTCTTACTGTTTTAGTGTAAAATTGGTATAAACCCAGGTTCTTTTCACAGCATGCAACCATGGATAACTTGACAGATCCAGCTATGTACATTTTTTCCTACAGTTGTTTTAGAACTTGACCTCATGTGCAAAACATTCCTTCAGAAAAGTGATATGTAGCCATTTCCAACTGGGGTGAAGTAAACTTTGCAGACATAGGGTTGAATTAGGATTTTTATTCACAGAATCACCAAGGTTGGAAAAGACCTACAAGATCATCCGGTCCAATGCTCCACCTATCACCAATAATCCTCACTAAACCATGTCCCTCAACAAAGCATCCAAACGTTCCTTAAACACTTCCAGGGTCAGTGACTCCACCACCTTCCTGGGCAGCCCACTCCACTGCCTGACCTTTCAGAGATCTTTCAGAGATTTCCAAGCCAATAACTAGTTAGGCTCCAGTGAGTGAAGTTTTTCCAATGAAATAAAAAAGCACTGAGACTAGTGTTTATCATAAAGGGCTTATGATCTCTGTGGAGCAGGGAGGATTAATATATATTATGCAAGTTCATATTTTGGCATGTGAATCTAATACGGCTTGCATTTGGGATGGCATTGAGTCAGTAGTTCCAAGTCTTGAGCTTTGGAAGAGCTCTATCTTCAGAAAGCTGCCTTTTATATAGACAAGCTTCCTGCATTGGAAGTGACCAAACAGCCGTCTGCCTTACTGAGTCATTCAGGGTAGCACTGTCCCTTGCTTCCTCTGAGCATCACTGGTTTGGTGGCTGTCTTCTTGAGCCATATTGCAACTTGCTTCTGATACCCATGGAGTGCAGAATTGGAAGTTCTTGGCAGCGTTTCCATGTTTGGAGAAAAGATACGAAATAACTATCAAACAACAT
Source organism: Coturnix japonica (assembly GCF_054131305.1). Classification (NCBI taxonomy): domain Eukaryota; kingdom Metazoa; phylum Chordata; class Aves; order Galliformes; family Phasianidae; genus Coturnix; species Coturnix japonica. The sequence continues at coordinate 18,127,667 of NC_140667.1, read as the reverse complement.
AAATGCTATTAAGCTTTTTTTCTTGGCACAACATAAGGGATCTGATCTCAACAGTAGTGGTAGAAAATTATCTGCATGATTGAAAAACACTTCCTCAAGTAATTTATAATCTTTGTTTTTTATATGATTGGTACTTAACGTAGAGAGTCAAAGAAAATATCACCATCTGTGAATTCTGTAGCTTAAGATAAGTAGCAACAAGTGTAAAGTGAGTACTAGTGGCCGAGCTTTAACTAGTTAGCCGCTGTGTGCTGGTTAACATGCCAGCTCCCATCTCACACCAGCTGCAATGGCACTGCCCAGGTAGCTTGTGTTTTCTGCAGCTGCTTGATGTTGTAATGCTAATTTTGTGTCCTATTTCAGATAGGACGAAACTGAGCTTATTTGAAAGATAGTCTTTAACAACATGCTTATAGCATTTTCCTATAGCTTAATCAGTAGAGATTAAGAACAAAGTTGTTTGTTTTTTTTTTTTTTCTGGCAGGACTTGCAAGACTACACTCGTGTATTTATATTTTTGTCATGCCAGTTTTAACCTGGCATGACAAGAGACCTTTTTTGTCAGAACCTTTGTTATTTCCCTTTGTTCTAAACTGCCAGTGGTTCTCCTTGTTTGGTAGCCTTATGAGTTTTCCTTTAGCAAAGAGAAAAGTAAGAGATGTAGTGTTTGAGCCATGTTTATGGAGTGCATCCACTGGGAAATTTTCATGCTATAGCCATCTTAGAAAATTGTCATTATTTTTGTATTATCCTCAAAGAGAAACACACTCAAAAATATTTTGGAGTAGGAGAAAAGTATGTTTTGAGTGAGAGCTGCGTAGCTTTCCTCGTGCAGAAGAGTGAGACAGACCAAACTAGTCTCAGCAGTGGCAGTTGCTAATATTTGTGTGAGGCTGCTGATGCTGGGCTGGTGGACTCTGATGCTCTTAATGAGACTCCTCTTCAGGCAGAATCTTTCTGACACACTTGTCTAGAGGTCAAAGATACCTTTGTTCTACGTTTAGAATCATAGAAAGGCCTGGGTTGAAGAGGATCTCGAGGAACATCTAGTTTCAACCTCCTTCTGTGGGCAGGGTCACCAACCACCAGACCAGGCTGCTCAGAGCCACACAGTGTGAGGAGTTTATGGTTTTCAGTGTTTCATTCTCAGTAACAGTTTTTAGGACTTATGGCATTGTCCTGTGGCTTAACCATATCCCAACCTTCTGCAGCCCTATGTAATGCTGGAACTTCATCTTTGAGCAAAGGTGATGGAAACTATATTCACAAGAACAAGATTCTGCTCAGGTTGAGACACCATCACATAAAGTAATACTGAGTAAATAAAGCAAATAGGTATCCGGGGGAAAAGAAAACTTGGAATGTTGCGAATTGATGCTAAGTCACTTGCTCTGTGTGGTTGATCCAAAATGTGGTATTGCAGATCCCAGCTGGTTGTAGCAATGTGGTAAATAAGCCATTGTAACTGAAACAAATGACAAACTGCAAGCACTTAAGTGGAATGGGAAAGATGTGTTGCAGCTGAAGCTGCTGCTCTTGTTTTAAGGAGGGAGCTACTGTCCACTTCAAGTATTGATATCGAATTAGCAACCATTCCTTTAATATAGAAGAAAATATTTTTTTTGCTGCTTTATTTTACATGGATGTAATCAAGATGTATTTCTCATTGTCGCAAAGTTCTTGGGAGAAAGTCATTGCTTTTAAGGAGACAAAGCAGTTGCTGAGCTTTCTTTGTGGCATGATCTGTCACATTTGGTGGAACTAAAATATCTGAGAAATGATGATGTCAGTGAAATGGCAATCAAGAATGAAATGAAGGACAACAATTACATTTCAATATTTGCTTGCTTGGTAGCATTAACCAAACTCCTGGCTGACTATTGAATGCGATTGTTCTGAATGTTCAGAAGCATGTGTGTGTATGACTGGGGTATCAAGTTGCATTTTCTTGGGATAACTCAATCAGCTGAGCAAAGCTTCCTGTCTATTTTGTTCACTTTTCATTCAGAGTCGTTCCCTTTCCCTCTAGGAGGAAGAAAAGAAAGGCAGAGGCAAAGCCATAGACTAAATATATTCAGAAACTTGGTATGCTAAATTCTAGCTGGCTTTAGAAGCTATTTCCCCATATAATTTGATTTTATATATGCCTGTGGAATCTTTCTTGTTGGAGAGAGGGAGACTGGCATCTGCTTTTAGATGAGTAAAAATATCTTTTTTGGGATTTGGAGAGAACTGGCAAAGAAAGCTGGTGCTGCTCATGCTAGCAATCTCATCTGTGGCTAAAAAGGAGTTTGTTGAATTCATAATTGAGAGGAGATGATCAAAATACAAAGAAGAAGCATATGTTTTATATTCTACAATATTTGAAATGTGGACTGGTTATTTTTTAGATTAAAATGGTTTAGATGTTATATAGTTGCTTTGCAGGCAAATATGGAGATTGGTTTTTAAATCCACTCAAACCAAAACAAAGAGAACCCTTCCTTTTTCCCCAAGGAGCCTCGTGATTAGAATGTCAGCAGTTACTTGGCCTTGATGGAATAAACAATGCATTAAAAAGCTTCACGTAATAAAAAGTAACTCATTAAGCAAGATTGAACTTGAAAAAAGAGTTTTGCTTGCAGGGAATAAATCTTAAGTACAGGCTGCTCTCTGAGAAGACTAAATAATACAAACTGTTAGAGAAGCAGTCAATTGCAAGATCGCTACTTCTGAATTCTGTTGAGAAGATCCAGGCACGAAACTGTGAGTGAGACATGTCAGTTAAGGTGCAGCCTGCAGCTCCTGTGTGATTTTCAAGCCCTCCCTTTGGAAAGCAGTGCTAGGTAAGAATGCTTTTCTTATAAAATGTCATTGCTATGTGAGGTCTCCTCTCTTGTTTATCTCTTATGCCCTCCTTTTTACCCCTGGTTTGTTGTCTTCCCCCTTTTTTAATCTCACCAAGGCTGTCAGACTTCAATGGGAAGAGAGAAGCCTGAGTGCAGTGCAAGTGGTCGTTAGGTTGATGATCCTATATGCCTCCACTGTGATCTAGAGGACAAACTTTGAAACTGCAAGTGTGTCTATGCTATACCAGTATGCTAAAACTGCAGTGCTGTGCTGCTTGTTTGACCTCTGCTGAGGTACACTGGAAATTGCCTTCTTCAGGCATGCATGTCACTTCTGGCTTGCTTAACATGCGTTACCTTCTGGCTCCGGTAAGTGTGCAATCAGATGAATGCGGTAGCAGATTGTGACAATTCATTACAACTCATTCTGTCAGAAAAGAGGAACTCTGTGGAAAAATGTGAGCGTTATAACAATGCTGTCTGTTAGCAGAAAAGGAGGCAAAAGTATACTGCTATACAATGCAAAGTAATAGCTCTGATGTGAACCACTTGCTTTCCAAATTAATTCTTACTGGAACTTTGAATATTTCTTTGTGTTTATTTTGTCATATCTAGTATTTCAGGCTCTTGTGTTCAGAAATGTAATTGCGGTTCTTGTTCTAATGGCACTGATATTTGGCTGGCAGAACCAGTTGCAACAAGTTCTGTGTTACTTTTTCTTCTAGCAGCTGTTTCCTAATGTATTCTTTATTTTTTCTTAAGAAAGTGTCTAGGGATTTTGATGTAGTCTTTTGTATTTTTGTTATTCTGTGGATTTCTGAAAAGGCTCTTTGCTTATTTTTGAAAACTTCTGCCATGTCTATGTTAATATATACTAACTCGCTGTCCTGAGTGATAATGGCTGTTCAGAATTCTGCTTGATACTCCCTTCAGTTACCACTTCTACCCCAGCAGTTGACTCAATGTACTTACAGAACAGAGTGAAAGAATTACTGTAGTTGTTACTTCAGTAGTGTGCTTCACCAGGGTTATGCTGTGAATGCTTCTCTTAGAGGTGAAACTGCCTGGAGACCTCCTGCATCCCTTAGAACTCCCTGCGGGGAGTGTGTTCAGGGACTTGTGCTCAGGTTGACTTGGTGTATTCAGGGGGTCCAGGTTATGCAGCAGTGAAGGACCATCCAGCAGTGCTGGGAGTTTGTGCTTTCTAATACATAGTTTTTGAACTTCACTGTCACAATTAATGTTGAGCCTGTTTTACATACTGAACTTTCCATTCTTTCCAGTGTAAGTAAAGGAAATGTTGGCTTGTAAAGGGCAGAGAAGTCCTGGTTTATGCAGTACTTGATGAAATATAAACTGGAGGATGTGGTTAAAATTTGTTTTGGTGGAAAAAACCTGCAGGAAAAAACCTGTGAGAGAAAATTTCGAAGGCATATATGTGCAGGTTTCTTCTTTATGCAAATCCAGAACTTCTTATTAAAGAAGAAATGAAGACATTGCAGTAGCTTAAAAGTGTTGTTTCTAAAACCATTAACTACAGGAAAATTACAACCAATATAGTGATTTGTGCTTAAATTTGGATATGTCAGCTGAGATTTGAATTATAACAAATCGTTAAAATAGATAGTATCTATTCAAATAATGTGTAGTTTATATTTAGTCTCGCTTTCTATGCTGTTGTTTCAAGCAGGGTATGATTAATGACATTGTGAATCCAGTTTCATGAGTTCTAAGATTCATTTGAAGGACATTTTTCTTGCAGAAAGTAATTGTGAATTTGAGCACTTAAGTGAGTACTTACATATTCTCTTTATACACACACACACACACATTATTTTTTTTGGCAAGAAATAGATTACCACTTCCTTGTTTGCTGAGGAAAGCCACCTTAAATTAAAGACGCTTATTTGAAGTAGATGGTGAGTGCTGCTGACAGGCAGATGCCTCTGTCCGCTGGTCACAGGGCTGCAATGCAGATAGTGCTGATGCTGCTAACATTTTTAAAATTTACCTCAGGTTTTCAGTTCACTTAGTGGTTCCATTTATTCATAACTGTAGGTAACACCTAAGTGTTACTGAATATGTACCATCATAGTGAAGAGGACTGCAGCGGCTGAGTGCATGTCCTCGTGTAGCAGGGTGCCTGGGCAGGATGTAATTATGCTCCAAGTTGTTCCTGCTTCCCCAACACATCTCCCAGATGTGACTGACTTCAGGTGGAAAACTGGAACCTTTTGCAAGAAATTAAGGTCTCATTTCAGGACATCTGTGTGTTGATCCTCTTCCCTTGCAGGTTCTGAGGTGTTTTACTGTTATGTTTTGCTTATCGTGTCACGATCGATGTAAGTTCTGTATTCCCCGTGTCTAATGTTATCTCCTGTTCCCTTTTACCTTTCAAGTTCCAACTGTGCCCTCACTTTGCTACGCCTGTTGTTGCTGAAAACTTGTTGCTGCCTTATTGCTGTGCTGGGTGACCTTAGCTTCGTAGTGCTCTTGTTGCTTGTTTCCTCCCTCTCTTGTCCTTATTCCTATGTAAGAAATCCATGTTTTACCCCCTGCTTTCAATTCATTGCTCTTTTTAGAAAATCCGTTTCTTGGCTCTCCTGATAAACTGCATCAAGTTCAAGCTTGTCTTACTTGCTTTAAGACGTGTCATTAGTGCTGTCCCTACTCTGGTTTCCTGCCAGGTTACTCCCTTTAAGTTTGTTCATATGTGGCTGTAGTAAAATGATTTGTTTTACATTTGTCTGCTGTTTGCTAGGTAAGACTTCTAGACTAGAAATATGCTACGATTTACAGTACTTGTAACTCTTTGTGTGTAAGAGTAATTATTTCATTTATTACTGTTTTGAAAAGTTAATTCTTCTGTCTTTCTCAGTCAATTGTTTTTCCTAATTTCCTTTTCCGTCCTCCTGCCCTCCTACAGAGAGTTTCACTTCATTTTCCTACAGCCTGTTTGTTCCACAGCCTTGAAAGAAGCCAGAAGGAAAATAAAAGGCAACGTAAGAGCATTGCTCATAATTGCGGAGTCTTTTAATTGTGCCTCTGTTTTCTGTTGGCAAGATGCAAGGAAAGGTGGGTTCCAGGTGATGTCAGAGATCCAGAAACACTGGTCACAAGAGTTTCTCTATTGTAAGTTGTTCACGCTAATGAAAAGAACTTGTGTGTATAAGGATTAGAGAAATGAACGTATATTATCTTTCAGGACAGCTGCATTTTAATTAGAGTGATTTTTCAGGTGTGTCTGCTAGGCACCTCTCTGCTTTAACTGTGGCTGTTTTGAGCTGCTGTAGGATGTCTGGAGAGTGTTGGTATTGCTTTTGGATGGGGAGAGATGCAATACGGTTTTTGTTTAGATTCTGACCACAGAAGAATGCACACGGAAAGATTACCAGCATATTTGTTTTCTCTCTTCGTTGTGTTAGCATAGGTGGATAACAAATCTTGTAAAGTGTAGAATATTCAATATGTGGTCTGTGTCAATTTGAAATCCTAAAATCTTCATTCAGAATTGTTCAAACTAATGAAGGACTGCACTGATCTGTTAATATCTACTAAGAGTTTTTAATGTTCCTTCACTGGCAGGGTGCTTTTTTTTTTTTTTTTATTTTTTTAATGGATTTATTGCTGCTGTCTGTCAGATCTGCCTTTTTTCTATGTGCTGAATGAAAGACAAATCTGCAGCGGATTTGCCTAATGTGAACTTTCCTATTGCAATGAACCAGGGTCCATGATTTCACTCGGTTGTGCTTTCTCTCATTATTTTTCTGCCCACTCTTCCCCTGCTGGGTTGTGATTTGCTGTATTTCAGATGCTAAAAGCTCCTGAAGACAAGCCCTTTCTTTTCAAGCACAAGCTGTTCTGGAAACCTTAGTTGCTGAAATGTCATAATTTTCCAAGTCTTAAATCGAAATTTTCCTCACAACTAAGCTGTTGAGTGTTTGAAATCAGTGAGTTTGGGTAGTTTACTTATAAAGTTTCTTGTGAACCATCACACTATGTAGTTAATCAATATTGACATACATTACAATATTCCTGGTATGGCCTCTTTCAAGTTGGATTTTACAGTTAGTTTGCTTCTCAAACCTCATAAGCCTAGTCCCATAGTTTTGTTGATTATATTTATGCCTGTGAATTTTTAGAAGTTAGAAGTGTTACAGGTATGTAGTTAGTTACAGCTTTTATTCTTTTCTACATCAGTCCCATACAGGCCAGGAACTGCAATAAATATTTGAAGCAATGCTGTTGCCTACTTAGTTCTGTTAAGTGCTGCTATTTTTATTTCTTTAACCGAAGAATTATAGTCCCTGTACACAAATCCATTCTCTGCTCTGTTATTTTTAAACTATTGCCTCTTTACTCATTGTTGTTTCAGTTGTGCTTATCCACGTGTTTTCTTAATTCCTGATGGTTTATTCAGCTTCTCTTTGCGTCATATAGAGTTTATTAAGGACAGCTTGAATGCTAGCCAGAACTCATCTGGTGAAGTCAGCATTATTAATCAAGTCCCCTAACTTGGAGGTGGATATCTGTAAGTGTTAGGATGCATCTCAGGTCCAAACAATATGTATTTATAAAGTTCATAATATTTGAAATACTGGCAATTTAGCTCAGCTGGAATCACCATGTATTGAGCAGGGCTTTGAGATTTCAAGTTTAGAAGTGGGACTTGTATGGTAAAAGAAAGCTTCCCTTTCAGGGCAGTGGAAAGCAAAACTACTCTAGAAAAAGCAACACAAACGCAGATAGTGTGGATTGTCCTATGTGAATCTACAAAAATTGGACTTACAGAACATAAGAGTGGGTCTTATTGCAATGTTATAAGCGTTTAACTTTCCCTTCAAAAAAGAAAAAGGAAAGAACAACCCCTGGACTGTTCTATTAAGATGTGATGCTCTGAGTTTTGCATGTGATGACATGTGTCTTGGCAGCTAGAGGTGCTCAGTCCTGGGACCACTTTTGAGTTCGAAACATCATTGTTTCCAGATGACATTCATTGTTTCCCTTCTGCTCTTGATATATTCTGGATTCAGAGTTGCCATGGTGGGACTCAGGTTCATCATTTGCACTTATTGTTGTGCTCTTTTCTGAGAAATTCTCATGTATGTGGAATCTGAGGAAATCTTCTTTGACAACTACAGGGCAGAGAGAGAAATAGGAAATGCCTTTAGGACCAAGGTGACTTTTCAGTCCCTGGGACAGATGTCTGTAGAGATGCTGCATGGCCTTGCATTACTGTTACTGTCACAAAACATCCCTTGCTTAAATATTACTGGTAAATGCTGTTGTTTGCCTAAGGAAGTATTCACTAATGAAATGATGTTGCCAATTGGTGACAGCAGAAGCAATATTGCAAATAGCATCTAAAGATGAAAGGGGTATTCTGAACACCGCTGCTGTCATTTTTCCCACCTAATTTGTTCATTTGTTTCTGTTCTGATGATTTCATAATTTGTTTTTTGTTTAAATGTTTTTTATTTGAGTCTTTATCACGCATTACATACTTGCGTATGTATGATGCAATGTAAAAATGTGCTTCAGAGTATGGGTAGTCGTGTTTATTGCCCACAAGGGTCTCTAAGTTAGGCTGTCAGCAAATGAATGAACGTGGAAATTCAATCTGACAGAAGATGTCTGTGTGATCACAGGGCAGTCATGAGGAGCTCTCTTGAGGATTCCTTTTTTTTCCCTTTGATTAGTAAAGAGCGAAGGAATTTTAACTATGATTGTGAATGCATAGCTGAAAATACTTGCGTGGGTGAATAAGGACATTGGAGAGAGTATGTCTGAATACACTTTGGAGGCAAAAAATTCCATGGTGTAAATAGTGTGGAACTCCTGTAGATGTGAGATGTGTTAAGTATACAGCACACCTTTAAAAGTGTAGCATTTTTTCTATTTGCTATATTTAAAGAAATGGTTATAGTTTTAACTCGGAATTTACTTTCCCTGAAATCAGAACACGTGCTGAACATTTTCACCCTTTTAAATCTAGTATTTATATTTTGCTCCTACTATGCTACTTGCCTTGTCTAACATGTACTGATTGTTGTGAATTAGAACTTTTCTTTTAAGATCTTTAAGGAAAAACAGATAATGCTTGAAAAAGCTCCCATGCCCCTTGGGCTAGAAGTCAGAAGTCTGGTTGATATTAATTTTACTGGTATTTGGAAGCTATTGTTTTTGAGACGTTACTCCTTTCTATTGGTAAAACCAATGTTTGTCTTCCTGAAACAGAAGGAATTAGATCTTCTGTGCACAGCACAAATTGCAGCATTTACAGAATGTGATGGATTGCCAAACACAAGGGCTTTTTATAATTCAATAAATAAAATCAGAATCACTTTTACTGGATTGTTTTTGGTTTTTTTTTGTTTGTTTTTTTAGTTTGATGTTATGATTGCATATTAATAGTTGACAATGGCTTCTATCGCTTTGTAATTTTATCAAAAACTAAAATACAAAGACTCCAATGTAAAAGTGATGCAGAACACAATTTAATTGGCTATTGCTAGTAGATGTGCTCTGTTTCCTGTAAGAGAGGAAGGTCAAAGAGTACAGTAAGATAATCATTCTTCATATCCCATTTGTGTATTATGTAGGTAGTATATGATTAAAGTAGAGGTGTAGGTGCTGAGGATAGCCAGCAAAGCGTTTACGGTGATTTAAGCTAATAAGTAGTTGGCAGGATGCAAGCTTACTCCTCTGTTTCACATGTGACTTTCAGGAATGCTTCATTTTCTGTTAGTTAAAGGTACAGTAAATCTTGCTGGAGCTAAGATCACTATTTTCTCACCAGATTTGGAATGCCGGTTGAGCCTTACATTGGAGTAAGTTCTAGTACCAACAAGAAAACACTGCTGAGAAATATAAGCGTGTATATGTGTACATCTTGTTACTTTTATTCACTTTCTAAAGACGACGAATAACTCTAAAACCACTATCACAATGCAAGATTTCCAACTTGGATTCCAGTCTTTTTGTGTTGTGCTGCACTTCTCCAGTCCTATCAGTTGCTGAAGTGAAACCTTCTATCTTTGCATTATGTGTTGCATAACACCAATAACTTGTGCTTATGTGTATTTCTTCCTGATAATGGCAGCCATCCGTAACCAGCTCTTAGACAAATAGCAAATTCTTGTGCTTTGTTGAAAGGCTTGGATTTCTCAAGTGATTCTGGCAACTTGTATCACTATATGCTTTTGTGATAAGGATTGATTACATTAAAATGTCGTACAAACTTGTATTCAAGCACTATTTTTCTACTATTATCAGTCTTTACCAGACATGTCAAGATTCAAGATGCTGGTTTACAGAATTCCATTAGTACTCCAGAATCATTTGTCCTTTCAAGGAAATTTCATTTAAGTTGATATTGGTGAGTCTGCAACTCTGGATCTTTAACCTCTAAAGCATGATAGTTTAAACACAGCAAATACAGGTTATTAGTGCCATAGATTTGATATTTACTTGTGGATTTTATTTTTTAAATTGGTATACACAGAACATTTTGTATGTATGATGGTTTAGGATGTTCTTTCTGTAGAAGCTTCAAAATTGCATAAATACGCTTGGATCCTGACCTGCCTTTGTTAAATGTGTATTATAGAAAGGCATTGGAACGCAGTATTGTTTGGTCATGATTTGGAACAATATGCTGAAAGAAAGGCCTTTCAATCCTACTACCTTTAATTACTTATTAGTACAACTCTTTACGTATAAGGGCATTTTCTAGGGGGAAAAAAAAACATGCACTGTTTTCTGAGAGTAGTCAAGTCAACTTTGTCCTGTGCTGCTGTATTGAGTACCTTAATGAATTCTGGATGGCAGTAGAAACGATGCCCTTGATAAGAAATTCCAGGTGAGTGGGACTCCAATTAATAGAAATTAAATACTGGGACAAGGAGAATTTTCTTTTTATTTCTAAGAACCATACCTAGCAGTGTGTACTGTTATTTTTTTCAGTCTTTGTTCTCCTTCTAATGATTTATTAGTGGTTTAGAGCACTTCCTTTCCAAAAAGGCTTGGGGATGCTATCTCTGTGCTGTCTTGAGGCTTCTTGGCATACTTTGGTCAGGGTTTTGAAGTATTGTGACATCAGTGAAACCGTATGCTTAGTTCAGATTTTAGTTCTTCAAACCCTCATTTTTGTGTCCCTCCCAAAATTAAGTTCCCTGTCATCTTTTTTAATTTAAAGAGACCACTAATTGTTTTATCAAAAAGGCAGCATAATGCTGCCTTTTCATTGATACAAACTTCTTACTGGTCAATAAATACTCTTCCTCTCTGTGTTGAAATTATTGTTTTGTTCTCCTCATTAAACTTGAGATATTTCAGTATTAATGATTTCCAAGTGTCCTTCTTCAATATTTGTTCTGGTACTTTTCCACTGGAAGGCTTTTCTGGATTGAATTTAGATGTCCTACTCAGGCAACCCTGTAATATCACAATAAGTAACTTCTCTTTATTCCTCTGCACATTTGTTCTATTCCTTTGCTTCGGTTTGCATCTCATCATGTTGGCTGTAGTCTGTGTTCAAAATGTTCATCTGAACTTCAGGTCTTGGAAAATTTGACTTTGTTCTCATTGATTTTCTTATTCTTTCATGAGCTGACTTCTTAAAAATTTATTTGGTCAAACAAGGGAGTAAGGCTGTTACCGGTTCACAGATACGTAATTGTTGATTAGGGTAGTGTACATATGGTGGGTGAATGTTAGAAGGGTAGTAATCACTCCTTTGCTCTGTGATCTAATGAGATGTTCCAAATTCGCTACAACCAGTGGCAGATGATGAGATGATGGAGCTGTATGCATTTGCCAGCTTGTTGGTGAAAAACATTTATATATAATTTATGTATTGTAGTAGTGTGGAGAAGAATTACCACAGATTGTTCTTCCCTATGTGTTTTTATCAGGGAACCTAAAGATATTTTCTAATCTCCAAGTTTAAGAGTTTGCAAGGTCTCAAGTGTTGTTGGAAGCACACAGCAACACTCAAGTGTGGTTGATTTCTTTCCAAAACAATATGTAGAGTATTATTAAACAAACAAAAAACAAGCTGCAAAAAACCCCAAACCCAGTCACTTAAACGAGCATTACATTTACTTTTCCCCGAGACTGAGGTCTTGCATGCTGTTGGAAAGGAGCAGGGAAGAGCAGGATGTTTGAGGGAGAACTATTGTTTTTGAAATCTTAAATTGGTATTTCTACTTCTTTAATGAGTCGAATTTTGCTTCACTTGAAGTGTCGGCAGCATGAATGGCGGTAATTAAGATTTCCACCCTCTTCTATAGGGGAGCAAGAGGGGCTTGTTGTCATGGGGACAGCTGAGTGGCAGCTTCCAAAGTGAGAAATTGCTGCTGAGAGCTGTGGCATGAACGTTTGCAACCTTTCAGAGAGGGTTTCAGGACAAAATGAAATTTATTTACCTGGCTCTCAAAGCACCTGATCTTTTTGTACAAGTGTTTTTGTATAGTCTTTTTGTTTCATGTGGTTCTTCTTAATAAATGTGTGAAATATCATGTCTACTTAGTTTTCCTTGGCTTGCCTTGATTGGAAGAACCAATTACCTTGCAAGTACAACCTGACATATGTGGTCAGAATATTCAGCACCCTACAGAACCTGTATATTTATATTTTTTTATTTTTTGTTTTATTTTTTCCTCTTGCACTATTTCACATTTTAGAAATATCAGCTGTTAAAGTTTGTTTTTTATAGAAATTTCCTGGTAGAAATTCTGAGATGCTGTATTACAGACTTTTCTTTTTGGTCACTGTGACCTTTCTAGTAAAAGGAAAATGTGAGAGAAGGAAAACAGCTTGCTATCTAAAAATGGTAATTCTGATGTAGAGGAAGAAAACAGGCTAGAGAAGGAAAACTGTGCTAGAGCAATGTTGTTCTGTAACTTAAGGGAGTGTGTTCTGTTTCTCTTTATATGTTCTGATGCCAACCTGTGGCATATGCCTGATGGTTTCTTGTGAATGAGGACTGGTGGAAAATACTCGTAAGAAAAGTTAAGAAAGACGTGACCTTCAGCTCATTTTTTGAAGGTGGAATTCATCTGTGCCATCTGTCTGCTCCTAGTTCAGAATTTCTGTAGTTCTCAGTGGTGTGACAGACTGGTAGATCTAAAAGCAGTGCAAAGGGAAAGTCCTGCTTGGAGGTGAATAGTTCTTGGAGAATGGGGTGAGAGAGCCCAAAGCAGGACATGTGCAGCATCATTACGATGTTTGTGGATAAGAGTATCTCATTTATAAAATAATACTGCAAATAAAAGCTGTCTGGAAATAGAAGGTGAAAAGTTTTTGAAAGTCTGTTGGATTATGGGGATTGCAATAGAAGCAATGTTGGGAACACTGAATTGAGAATCCCATTTTAATTATTTCCTGCTAATTGGTACCACTGAGATTTAATTTGCAGAGAAACTGCTGCTGCTCATGTTCCACATCTACAGTTCTGAATATCTTCATTTTAGAGAGTCTATTCCATTTGGAATCTTATAGGTCAGTTAATTTCCTATTCTTGAATTTATAGTGTTCTTGATTATGAAAGTTGTGTAATTATATGTATATGTGAATATAATTGTAATGAAATGATTATAATGCAGTTATAGTATTAGTTATTGTGTGAAGAAGAGGACAGGATATTTCTTTTGTGAGCTGGATTAACCTGTACTTTCAGCCCAAGGGAGTAAGAGAACATCTCACTTGCAGAGGATTAGGATGCAAGGACAATCCCTGTAATGCCTATAGAACTGTTTTGCGTGCTGGAATTTGGCTGCTCATGGTTTACCTTAGGGAAAGTCCCGTGAATTGTGCGGGTTGCATTGCAGTGCTGCTTTCATATCGAAGGATGTGCAACTTCCTGTTAGTCTGGTCTGGAATGGAATTCAGATAACAGAAGCAAAATAGGGGCCTCATCTTTAGGAATAAGCTCCACAAGGGCTACACTAGTCTAGAGCCATCTAAGTCTGTAATTATGTTTTATCTTAGGGACTGAGGTAGCCTGTGTTCTGTAATAGCCTTAGAATAATTGTGTAAGGTGATAGTAGTGATAATGTCTATTTCAGATGTTTTCAGTGCCCTTTTTATCAATTCCCACCAAATATATGGACATATCAATTCTGCAGGTGTGTAGTGAAGTCAAATTGTGTAAATTACAAATGCAAGTATTAGTTAAGGAAGTCCTTGAGTGTTTTCTTCTTCTCTTGGGCAGCAGTTGGAAAACTGACTTCCCACATGCAATTTTGATACTGCCACCTAGCATTAGATGGAGGTTCCTTGCTTCCAAAAATAGCTGGTGTTACATATCATGTATGTAGATTCTTCTCTCTGCTTAAGAATCTGCCCTGAGCTGTAACAGGAAATGTCCTTAAAGCGGGACTGAGATTCTTACATCTGTGATTTTGTGGCTGGGGTAAAGTCATCTGACTATAACGAACTCTTTCTTACTTCCTTCAGGTAGGATTCCAGACAGGACTGTGTTAAGAACTGTACTGTGGTTCTTGGTCCTGCTGCAAGGTTATTTTTGGTTTCCTCCAATGACTGTTCCTTGTGAAGTGCAGGGAGCTGGCCCCATGATAGTCAGCGGTGTAGTGGGCTGCTCTCTGCGGCACAGAGACTCAGCTAGTGTGGTTACTGCTTGGGGTGCTGTGTCTTTGGGGGAACCTGCGGATCCCTGGTTGTCAGGAAGTACTCCAGCTCGGCTACTAACGATGGTTAATAGTGACATATTTATGTCATGGGAATCTGGTTTCAGTGAAACAGCTCTTAAGAATATCCGCTAAGAGGAAGTTCTCTTTAGATTCTTAATGGAAGTAGGAGTGTGCATTGCAATCTGGGTGGAGGAAAGTGGATCCCTTTCAGTTCACTCTCAGAAGGTGAGATTGTGATGCGTTTTTTCTTTCATGTTTCTTACCCTTTGCTGTAGGGCATGCTGACTAGTCGGAAATGGTACTTTTAGAATGTCGATCAGTTATATTGCTTGTGTTTCTTTATTTTCATCCTATTCACAACAAAATATTTAAAGTTGCTAGTTTCTGTCCCTAAAGTGTGTTTAGCTATTTCCAAGTCAGAACTCCAGCAGTAGGGTTTTTTTTCCACAGTAATTCTCAACTGTAATTCTCATTTTCTAATGTATCAACAAAATAACTTTCGTCTATTTTCTAGTTCTCATACAAATAAAATTAGCATTCATGTCAATATCAATATATGAAGGTGAAAACAGAGGAAGGTATGTAGGACCAGAGAGGTCAAAGTGCCAAAAACTTTGGGTTCTTTTTTTTCCTTGTGTCCTAAGAATTCAGCTTCTTACCCCTCTCCTCTGTTAATGTCAAAGGAATATAATATATGCTCGTGGTATTTGCAGAATTTGTGAGCTGTCTGAAAATAATTCAATTCAGAGATATTGATACTTAAAGTAATGACATAAAATATTTAACATGCGAGTCCCAGAATGTTGGGTGTAAAACAGAAGTGCTGTCTGCATCATACAAGATGAAAACAATTATTTTTCCTAGAGATAAATTGTTGTCATTCAGAAGCAGGACATTCTCTCTCCTCTAATTGCAATTTGTCATTGGTTTTGTATTAGATTGTATTTCTGTCTTTACAATGCCGTACTTTGAGTTGAATGAATATTGCCACTCATCCCTTTAGGAGTTTGATTTACTGTATTGATGGGACTAATTTAGGTTCTTAAATTGTTTTCAAAGCAGTTGACTGCTGTAATGTGACAGTATGTGGTAGCACAAAAGCAAACACATTATGTGGCATCTTGGACTGAACTTGTTTTTTTGGTGCAGTTATTTATAAGCCAGTCTTGTGTGAACTAAAATTGGACTGGAGGATCTTTTTCCAACCTTGGTGATTCTATGATTATAAGTAAAGCTAAAGACTCTAAATCGGTAGCCACTTGTCTACCCACTTTCTGGGTCTTCAATGTTAAGGAAACGGCAAATTTTCAAAAATAGGATTACTCAGCAAGGTCACGCAAGAAATCTGCTTTAAAACTAAGATCTGAATCTCAGTCTTCCAAACTCCAATGTAGCAGTGCCAAAGCCATTAACTTGTTTTATCTGTTACCGATGCAGGAAAGCTTACTGCCCTGAAGATTTTACAAATGTAGTCACTTTCTCTTTTCTTGTGGGAAAACCCTCTGTATGTGTAGGGACACGTCCCCAAGTCCTGGTCCAGTGGCTGAAATAGATGCAGTGTCATCACTCAATTCAAATTGCTTCAACTTTATAATGGAAAATGGATGAATTTAACCTTTGAGCAAAATCACTCTGTGAGTTAATGATGATTTATTCTACAAAAAAAGTCATTCTAAAGTATTATTACTCTTTCCTGTTCTACTTACAGATTGATTTTCATTTCTTTTTCAAGTACTATTACCCAAGTGCTTTAAAGTGAAAAGAAACTTAATTATGTCTTATTAAAAATGTATAGAGTAAGCTTCATACAGTGTGGCACTCCTTCCAAGATGGTGGAAATGGTTCATAGCTTTGGTTTCCATGGCAGTAATGTTCACCGTAGTTTTGGAGAGGAGGGGAAGATCCCAAGACTTACAGAGAAAATCCCTGCAGTGTTACTGCCTGGTTGTGCTTTAGTTGTATGAATATGTGATGTATGCAGCAAAACTTGCTCTGAAAAGAATAGGAGGTGCTAAATTACACACCTAGGTTTAAGCAGTTATCAAAAGCTGTTTCCTGTCATTAGTAAATTAGAATGTGACTGAAACACTGTGACTGCCACTTCATCAGATGGATGTGCATGTAATGTTCATATATATTATGGTGCTTTTTTTCCTTCTGTTTTAAAACATTGAACAATATTACTTTAACTACACTGCTGATCTGACCTGACCTGGGGCATGCGGCTCTGCTTACCCATGCTTTGGAATACTTTATTTTTAATCTCCCATTTTAAGGGGAGAAAAGAAATCTCTAAAATTTCCTAAGTAGCAAAGGAATATTTAATCAAGAGATTACCAAGTTTTCTGCAAGTGCAAGATACGCAGTTTTCTAAGTCATTCGGTCATTGTGTGTGGTGTTAAATCATTACCTAAAGAACAAACATTTCACGTTGAGTTACTTCACCTACCTAGCTGCCAAGTTTCAGTCACGTGCTTGATGGAGGCTTACTTGGCATTGAAAGGAGTTAATACAGGATCCAAAAAAGTTTATGGAATTTCTTTCAATCTCTAACCCTGCCCAGCACTCCCCATTCTCCCCAGGCCCTGGCAGCAAGGTGAGAACTTGCTCACTGCCTCATCCTCTCTCCTCAGCCTCGCTTCTGCCTGCGTGTCCTCTGGGCAGAGGAGAGGCAGCAGCTGATTAAGTGGGGCCAAGCGGGGACGTGCTCTGTCCAGTGGCTGGAAACAGCATAGGGCAATGGGGATCTGAGTACTGGTATTAAAAGGCTGGCCTTCTGGGAGCACTGACTGGTCTTGTATTGTGCAGGTGAGAAACTTTTCCCTTCTCATTAACGTAAATACAGTAGATCCCTTGGCTTCAGTCTTATTCCCGGGCATGTTTATCTGATAGTCAGCCACACTAGCAGAGGCCCTGGCGATAAAGCAGCTACCATTGCACTCTTGGAGGCATTATCAGCATCCGCTTGGCACTGACGGCAGTGGAGCACTCATTTGGGTTCAGTACGGTGGAGCTACAGGACGAGAACCAGACAAGCAACTGTGTCTTGCTACTCAAGTGGTGCCAGAGGAATGCAGCTGATAGCCCGCTATATATGGTGGTATGCTGAGGGCTGTTGGGTTTTGCTGCGGCCTTGCTCTTGGAAATGAAGTTAAGGAGCCTGACTTCATCTCCTTTGCTAATTTTTATTTTGGCTTGTATATTTACCTGTTGATTTCCAGGCTTATTGTGAAAGGTGGTGGTTGCTTCGTTCCTCCAGTTGCTTTGATAAGTAATAGCACTCTTCGTGTGTTTAAGGAAGTTGTTTTAATGTTTCCCAGGGGGACAATGCGGCTTCATGCGGAGTCTAATTCAGAGCTGATTTTAAAGATGCATGTTGTCCCCGGATAGCATTGCTGCCGACCGTGTGTATCAGTGTTTGCTGCTGTGAAGGAAACTTCCTTAGTATTCCATACAAAACCAACCAAGAAGTTTTATGAATGCTTGCTAGCTATAGCTGTGTTTGAGACTGAAATAGTAAAGGTGTTTCTTTATACATTCCTTGCACAGTTCTTTTTAGTCATTAGCTCTTTTTATTGCCATCACCTTTGTTTTCTGCAAATTCCTTCTGGGTTGGATGTTGGGTACCATAATTGACTACTTTGAGGCATGAAGAACAATTAAATATTTCTTCCATCACTGCATTGTTTTCAGTTCCACGGTCATCTTTCTGTTTTATTTTAATGTCTTGTTCTCAAATTTTCACCTTCTGATTGTGCAATGTGAGTGTTGAAATTAAACACTGTGCGTGATTGTAAGAGAGCTTTTGTAAATTTAATTTGTTTCATTCTCATAATGTATTGAACATCTGGCTAAACTCAGCACCAATATGCAATGCAAGGAATAGAAATTGCTTTGAATTGTTGGAGGTTATATTTTGACTGGATGTGCTTTGATCTGGGCTTTTGTTTGGGGATTAGGGAGGAAATATTGGGTGATGAAAAATAATTCATTCTCTCTCTTTGGATTTATTCCATTGATTTGCATTTAGTAAAGACAATTCAGGCATTACACACAGCAAAATAGTTAATTTTCAGAACAATTTCTTTGGGTTTCTGCATTGTATAAAGTAATGAGTGTTAAGAGTAGTTTTCCAGAGTTCAGAACTGTTTATTATGTTGTTATAATCAAACCAATAGGAGTCATATAAAACTTGTCCAGCATGACTACGTATGTCTTGGCACATTTACCATTGCACAGAGAATGCTGTAAATGAATTCTGTGGCAGTATTTCTGTGGTTCCTTGGAAATGTCTCAGAGTTTCTATTCTTATGTGACTAGGAGCCCCCAAGGACTTCAACATCTCTGTAAAAAGAAAAGTTTTCTGTAGGTTATTTCTTTGGTTTTATGGAAGTACTCAACAACTGATACATCCATTAATCCTTTTATATGCTGAAGAGTTTTTTGTTGAATTAAGAATGCATTTCTGGTTAATTTTATAAACTGTTCAATTGAAAAAGAGAATTTTCCACATTTACAGCTCTAATTCCCAAAATATTAATCTGGGATTAGTTTTCAGCTATGGATCATAACGCATCTCCCGCTACACTGGGGGGATGTTTTTCCACCATAGGGTTACCTATAAATGGATAAATGACAGTTTAGTAATGTTTTACCAGCTTTATATCTGTGGCCTCAGAATTGTGCTCTGTGAGATCTGAAAGACCGTGGTTAATGCATAGGACCTTGTAATACTGTATTAGTTGTCTGCAGTTTCTTTTTCTTTTTGTAAAGTGACGTTAGTCTTTGACAGTGCAAATAATCCCTCTGGGTATAGTCTAAAGTCGTGTTGAAGAGCAGTGGCAGCTATAAAGGTTTCTTCTTTTCTGGCTGTGGGATCCCCCTCTCCATTTGTGGTGCGGAGAGTAGCCCAGCTAAGGGGCCTTCTGCTCATTTGGGTTGCAGAGCATCAGTTCAGCTGTGAGTTTGTATGGGATTGAGTGTGAGGTGCAGTGGGGACCAATAAACTCATACTCAGATAATGGCTTTCCTATGTCAAGGCATTTCAGTGCTGGGCCTCTTTGTAAAGGAAAATAACCAGTGTCTGTGTAACTCAAAACTGTGAAGTGCTTGTCTGATAGAGTTTGTTAATTTGTACTTCTTTCTGGAGGCAAGCAGTTCTGGTATTACTAGCCTTCTTTCAAGCAAAGCTTAATGTTTTGTGCCCTTCAGCAGTACTGTAGTTGCTTTTATACTCAAAATTTGATAGGGAAAAATACTCTCTGCAAATGCATTTTCTTTTGAAGGAGATGCGTCATATTTTATCCAATGATGAGTTGCACGGGAGTAGGGAAAGAGGAACTCCCTTTAAACAAAAGGGATTTCTACTAACCAGAAGGAGGAATAGCTTACTGTTGTCTTTTTCAGTTTGTGACTTAAGCTATCCTTAGAGTATGCATGAAGTTTGAAGTGTTTCAGAATTAACCACAAGATTTCCTGGAATAGCTTGGTGCCAATGAAGGCCCTCTTAGGAGTGTATGTGCCAGTGAACGCAAAAAGCCAACCCACAAGAATAGGTGTGTGCTGTGGGAATTGTGGTTTCTTCCTGCTAAGCCGTCCTTTAGGGGAATGGAATGCTAATATCTTTGTTTATTCTTCAGCCTGATGTCTGAAGGAGATGGAGTTGGTAGGTTTGCACTTAGTGCCTCAAGAAGATGAGCTGGAGATGAAGGGTAGTAGTGAGACAGAGCCACGAGCATTATGAAACTTTACTGCAGGAGATGTTGGGGTTGAAACATAGCCTAGGTAGAAAGCACACAGCCACCAGGACCCAGTCTGTATAAATTCTTTTATTTCCTGGAATTTTTAGTAGGAGAATGTGAATGTACTCAAATCATTGTCAGCTGTGAGGGCAGACCGGGTTGCTCAGGTCTTCTTACCTTCTGGTGTTGTAAAATTCCAAGGACGGAGACTGCACAGCCCCTCCAGGCAGCCTGTAAGTACTCTACTGCATGCGCCTCTTTGCATCTTCGAGGTGGAAAAGTTTGTCCTATGTTCCGATGTCTTTTGGTGGGGTCTGAAACTGAATGCAGTATCCAAGACTGCATCTTTGATATTGTATTCTTTAATCGTGTTCTGGACGATTGCGTAAGAAAACAGAATTTGAGTAGAACTGCATTCCTGTGGTGGAGGTTATGGATAAAGCATTTCCATTCTGTGGAAAGTAGAGTGTGAGTGTGTTTCTTCATTCAGCCCAAGGTTACCCACAGCAGCCATGCAAGGCCTGTCAGTCTGCAGTATTGTCCACAGACAATCACTTAGTCACATTAAAGCTTTAAAATTAATAAATAATGGATCAGAAGTGTATGTTTCTTAAAGAGCTGAAATCTGTGTTCTGCACTGTGGAGCCAGTGAGAAGAAAGCTGGTTTGGAAGTGGTGCACTTTACATGGCAGAGAGATGAAGCTTGTGAAAGCTTTTATTCCATTTTTGTAGCTGCCGTGTTAAATTGTTTCAACTTTCTAGACTGTATAGCGTGGTGCTTGGATGAAAGCTGAATGCTGAAAAACTTGTATTTGCTTTCATGTTTAGAACAACGTAGATAATTGTGTCTGTTACTGGGTAAGCCTTTGCATCAAAGGGAAATGTATTCAAGTAGGACTGATGAGAGTGTTCAGCGTCCTGTGGCAGATTTACCTGGTGTGCATACAAACATGTCTTTTTATTTTAATCAGCTTTGTTATGGCTTAAAGGTTGAAATACGTTACATATTTGTGTAAAGCTTCCCCTAAAAGCTTCTTCCAAAATAGTTTGCTTATCTGGCAGAGCTGGTTGGGTTGCTCCCTCACTGAACTCTGAATTGCAGTTCACTTTGGAGTTTAACAGTGAGCTGCTTTTACTTAGAGTATTTAATCCTAATACTTAGGAATATCACCACTTTCTCTTCTATGAGGTAGAGATTTTAATTTGCTGTGAGATCCAGAAGAAACAGTGACAGTGTTGCTCTTTCTGTGTTTATCTTGTGGTAGGACTGGTTTACAGTCATGTTTTGTGTGCAGCTGTTCTGCAGCTCAGCTACAGTTATGTAGTTATCTTGTCTATATCATTTTCCATTGTGTGAAAGGCCACGTGCAGAACACTTCTATTTCTGTAGTGTAGAATTTATTAATTGTAAAGTGAGGGGCTGCATGAGTGACCTCAGTGCCAAAAAAAACCAAACACCCAAAAAAACCTTAACCCCAGGACACACAAAAAAACAACAAACAGAAGAAAACCCACAAAAACAAAAAAACAAACCCACAAACCACCACAAGCAAACAAATCAACACTTCCCAAAAATGTTTGATTTTAAAAATAATAATAATAAAAAAATCCTTATCTTCCATGTGAGCATCCATTTTTAGAGTTTCCGGATCTATTTGGCCTGTTGGGACCATTTGTAGGAAGAGGGATCGGAATTAATCCCAGAGGAACCAGTTATCGACACCTTTGTAGAAACAGCTGTGCCAGAATTGGAGTTGGTGATTGGGAAGATGGGGAGAGAGAGAGAGAGATCCATCTGTCTCATCAATACATGTGTTTATATGTTGGAATACATGTAGGCATAGAAATATATGTATGCAAGCATCACCAATACACGTGTTTCCATTTCTAACTCAAACTTTGGCATAGATGCTCACATGGTATCTGCAAGAAACATACAATCAATTCAGTTTGCCATTCTCATTGTCATACTGCTGTCATAGAATCACATTTTGCTTTCCAGGAGTTTCTGCTCATCTAAATATTTCCTTCTCTTAAAAACTTTACCTATCATGCTTCTGTCCTTAATTTTAAGTTACTGTAATACAACTTACTGAGTTAATAAAGTCCTGATGGTGTCTTAAGATATACATCAAAAGGATTTGTGAATCAGCAGTTGACTTCAGGTCTATTACCTATAGAGCTCTGCAGTGATCTATGGTGTGATAGCATTTTCATCCTTTTATCTGCCCTTTTAATAATAGAAATATATGTGATGGTTCTTTGGCATTTTCCATATTAACTTACCACTGAATTATTAGATTGCTTCTTAACAACCAAATCTTCCCTGCTCCTACTAATATTAGGTAATTATTTCTGGTTGCTCTCTAAAGGGGGAAAAATCCAGTTTCAAAGAAACTTGAAGTTCCCTTTTAACTTAATTGTCAGTGAGCTAGATAGAAAAAGGACAACACATGAGAATGTCTGTCAGTGTACTGTCCACTTATCTGTTGTTCTCAAACTTTTTATAAAGAAAAATGGACAGATGTGATGTAATTTGTTATTGTGGAAGTCATCCCTTCAGCTGTCTTCAGAAACATGGGCTTTTCTAATGAGTGGCTGTAGTCATGGGCACAGCTGCTCAAGATAGCTACAGAATTGTTCTGACAAAGCAAATATTAACTCATAATATTCTAAGGAGGATATGAGCCTTGTTTACTCCATGATTCTTCTGTAGAGGTTCATAGGTTAAGTTGCTAATTGAGCTATAGGAGAGGGTGACTGCTTAGAGCTTACTAAATTTAGTGGACCTTGATTTCCACGGAGCAAGGATTTCACTGCTACTCTGAAAAGGCACTTTGTTATTTTAAACTAATGTCCAATCCTGAAAAGATATTGGTGGTGTGTCTAGTTTGTAGTCGGTGCTATTGCTTGTGTACTGAAATCAGTTGGTATTGATCCAGATTCTTCCAAATTGTTTGCTTTACACCATATTTCTTATTAAAAGCAGGGCTTTGTGGCACTGATTTTCTTGGTTTTGGATATACTTTGCAACCCATTCTCAACACTAATATAAAGAAAGAAACAAAGGGCAGCACTGAAAGTGTGTTGAAGCAATTTGTATATTTTAAAAGCGTGGTATGCAATGAAGCAAACCATATGGAACTGTTGGCCAGGTTAGATATAAGCACTTTTCCTATTTGGAGAACTTGTTGCTGACCAACATTTCTTCCCTGCTCGAATTCTGCTGTCAGCTGCCCCAAGCAGTGTCTCCCATAGAAGCAGGATGCTTGGCCATAGCTGTTGTGGCTGTATGGGGCATTCAAGATAAAAGTGCTCATGTTCGTCTGGTCTTGCAGGTAATTATAATGTGCTCAGCCAGCAGGGAAAAATATACATTATAGAAATGGCTCGTAATAATTCATGGTTAGTCCATCCAATGACAACAGGAGTTATTCTTGCCATCTATAAATTTGTTGTTAATGTGTTGTAGACTTGATCAGTAATTGTTTCATGTATTTCAAGATTCAGCTGTCTGGGTATTTAAATTAATTTAGAAGCAATATATAAATGTATGTGACTTTGTATGTAAGGTCATCAACATCAGTCACGGCCAGAAATTTATTAAAATTTGGCTTTGACTCAAATGGAGAATGAACTGAGGAAGGAAATAGGTGAAGTAGTGTTGACTGAGTTCCTGAAGAGGATCCATGTGGTTATAGTGGTCTGCCTTTGCAAATTATAGGACTGGAACACTGAATTGCAGTTGATTATTTTTATTTTTTGTTCTTGTTTTCTGTATTTAAATTGGTTAAATTTAATGATCTGAGTTATGTTAGTGCAAGCAAATGGTAGGCATTGTTAAATTTGCTGAGTTGCTTCGCCAGTAATACTTGAGAAATCTTGTAGGCTGTACTCTGATGGCGAGCAGCAAGTATCGGTGTCTGTCTGTGTGCTGCTCTGTCACTCACACAGATGCAAAGCTTGACAGGAGGAGGTGAGCTGTGATGGTGGTGGAGATATGGTGCACCTTCAAATTTTCATGGGTGACTTTCATAGGTGGCTGGAGTTTGCCAGGGGAGCTTAGCACAGTGCTGTGCTAGTACAAGTTGCGTGGCAGTAAAGGATTCCATGGTGAAGCATTGTCCGACTTCTTCCATATGTGTCAAGGCTCCCTCTAGCGAAAAAGGAGCAGAAGAGGCATGAAGTGGTGGCAGCATAGCACGTCTCTTCATTAAGACTCACTTGTGTGACTTTTATATATGGTGGATTTCTGGACTTATTCCACAGTTGCCGTTTGGAAGAAATACAGCTGATAAACTACTAAGAGACCTGTTCAGCTTGTGTCTATGAAGAACAGTGGTGCCAGTGCTTGGGAAGGAGAAATAATTATCACTGTAATGAGTTTCCTAGGTCACTGTCACCTGAGATGTTATTACTTCTGAGTAAGCAGTGAAATTACTGCTAAGCCAGTGTTTGAAAAACATGAAAAGAATAATGTGATCTAAATCCAAACATCTAATACCAGATCATGATTTCTTCATTTAGTTCTATTAAAAAAACAAGGCGCTTCTGATGTCTTTGGACTACACCTATTTAAATACTGCAGGAAGGTCCAAAGGCATCATAAGAACTGAGTGCTGTCTGAGGAGCAGGATGGGGAGCAGCAGAGACTGATGGCGTAAATCAGGTGGGAAGGAATCTTTGGGCCCCACTGGATCCAGCCCCTCCTGTTCAGTGCAAAACCCAGCTTTAAAGCTGGAACCAATTTAGGATGAGATTGCTCAGGGCCTTATCGAGCCACTCTGTAAATATTTCTAAGGATGGAGATTCCACAGCCTTGCTAGGCAACCTGTTCCAGTGTCCGCCTGCCCTCGTTATGGATAGAAATCTCCCTGCTCCCTAAATCATTGTTATAAGGCATTAGTTATCTATAGTATAGATTGCTTTGAGTGGTATTGCTTATTCTTAATGATTGCTATGAGGCAAAACATTTAAACTCTCGCTTTTCAAATTAACATAAACCACTGTGTTGTTCAAAAGCTGCTGTTTCTCTCCTAGTAAGTCCAATGATTGTGGAAAGTTTTTGTTTTGTGTGTGTGACCTCATCTGTGAAATTCCTATCTCTGCATTATGTGGTAACATGGCTGCGCTTTTCTGTTCCTTGGCTCATACCATTCAAAGGGGAAGACTGTTCAAAAATGGAGAACGTGCTCAGTAATTACAGCAGCGGAGGTAATTCATCTTCTGAAGGGCTGGTGAATTTCTTTCATGGGAACTAATAAAGGGTTTGTAAAAGTGCAAGATGGAAAACTTCGTGTCCCAAATAGCCCTTGAGCAATTCTGGAATAGAGTCCTTTTTCTTACTCTTAATTATGGAGTCATTAATGACTAAAAGCCTGCAGATGAAAATTTGTTGACAGTTTGTCAGCCTCTGGAGAATAAAGCTGACAACGTGCTTTCATTTTTACAGCTGACAACGTAATTACGTTCCTGCTGGTAGCTGCTGCTTATGGATTGAAGGTTAAATGGGCTGCTTTGGTCCTGATTGGAAAGGAAATAGAACTTTTAAGAACTGTTTGGGATGCATGATGGAAAAGAAATTTGTTTCTGCAATTGTTTGTTTATTCGTTTGTTTGGAAAATAAAAAAAAAAAATCTGCAAGTTCTTCTTCCTGTCTTTGTGCATATGCCCAAAATTTAAATATAAACTTTGGTTAAAGTGCTGTCTCTTTACAATACAATGCTCCTTCCTCCTCTTAGGAAAAATAAAATAAAAAAAGGCTGCTTTGTAGGTGTTAACACTGCAGAGTTACTGTAACTGCTTTCTCCAGACTTCTGATTTCATGGGAATGCTGAGTAGTTCACCCCAAACCTCTGCTACAGGCTCAGTTCATTGCTGGGGCAATGAGCATTGCCCTGCTGCTCTGCGTACTTGGTGGCTTCCTGTTCCTCTCTGTTCTTGATGGCTATAAGGCTGCAGTTTTGTAATAGCTGGGGCTGGGATAAGTCCTCTCAGTGTAATAAAAGATGTCACTGCTCTCATTTTATCATGGGCAGTGTTTATTATATTGCTCCCGTATTTATGATGCTGTGCAGCAAGGCATATTGGAAAAGGAGTAAAAGGTTTACAGTGCGGAAAGCTTCCTCTGCTGTTCACGGTCTAAATGGACATCCTGAGAGCAATATCAGTAAGAAATGAGAGGAGACTCAGTCACTTGGGTTTCATTGATCAAGGCCTGTCCTGAGCTAATTACGTCTGAATGTTGTGAATGCGTGAGCTGGTTGA
This sequence comes from Coturnix japonica, assembly GCF_054131305.1. Lineage (NCBI taxonomy): Eukaryota > Metazoa > Chordata > Aves > Galliformes > Phasianidae > Coturnix > Coturnix japonica. The sequence goes on along the minus strand of NC_140667.1, from coordinate 18,101,177 downwards.
TTTTTAGGTGTTCTGTGTGCTGTAGGAAGGCTCTTGTCTTTTTAGAGCGCATTTACTTCAAAACCTTAAAATATTTCTTTATTCCTGACTGTTTCTTGAGGAATATCTTGCTATGCTGGACTGTTAGGTCTTGTTAGATGGGAATTCTATCTTTCAATGTTTGTACCTAAACGTTATTAACTCATGGCATAAAATTTCAGAACTTTAAATAAGTGAATTCCTGCTTCTTAAGTCCCTCTCATTCCAGGGCTCCCAAACAGAGCATCATCCACAACCACAGTAATTAAGAAATGTGGTTTTCCATATTTTATTTCATATTTGTGATTTTTATAGCCTGCTCGTTTGGAGAGAGCTTCAGAATAAGGGACTTATTCTGTGTGGAGAATCGTGGTAATTGCCTTGTCTTCTATACAACGAATTCAGATGACTTTGTGAGGAGAAAAGACTGCTTGTTTTTATCTTGAGATAAACTTTCACACCTTATTTTTACATTATGAGTACAGTTATGCAGATATATGAGTTAAAGGAGAGTAATATTTCCTATAGAGGGTAGCAAAATGCGTAGATGGGAGTCTGAGGGGAAAGCTGGTTTAAAAAAACAAACAACCCACCATTTTAATTCCACTTAGATGAAATATTAAGTAATATTATTTTATGTAAGGCATGCAACTGGATGACTAAGGTTTATATGTAATCCTGTGTGTGGAGATATAAAGAACAGCCATTGAAGATATATACCATACCAGGGTATGGTATGCATGTGGTAAATGACTTCCTCAAAACATCTCTGTGAACTCATAAAGTATTACAGATTTTGTGGGTCTGTGAACTGTCCAGCTGCATATTAGTGTAGTTTATTTGTCTCCTGTGTGATATTTACAGAAGTACAAATGAATAATTTATGTTTTGTGGTTTCTGTGTTTGTGTTTAAAAAATCTGGTTACAATCAGATGTAAATAATCATAACATCAAGTGCATTTTCATTAGTAAGGTTTGCAACTAGTTTACTTCTAAAACATTAGCCTGCGTAATAATTAAAAGATATAACATGCTATTGACAGCCAACAAGAATGGAGCAAGAAGCTTGGAAATTACCCAAGAAAAATGCTAGAGTTAGCAAAAGTAAAGCATCAATATGCAGTTCAGCCTTCTGGGGTATCACAGATATATTTTTAAGCAGCTTAGAACTTCATTATTAATTTTTTTTCTTATTTTCTTTTTGTTTTCTTTTCAGCCATAATCAGCAGACCACGTCATTTAGACATCCTGTGACAGGACAGGTTTCTCCAGAAAATATTGAATTTATTTTGCAAGAAGAGTAAGTAGCTCTATACCCATGGCAAGAATCCTGAAATAGTGGCACGTTTACTTGCAGTGGTTTAGTAGTTTGACAATTCTTTGGGTACTGTAGCAAAAATGTCACACAGTCTTTTTTGATACTTAAAAATTTAATGCTTCTTGTGACAGTATGGTTTTGATTGTAGCTCTGTTCCACATGGGGACTGGAGAGGGAATCCTTACAGAACTTTATTGGAAGAAAAATGAAAGAAAAAGGAGGCATTTAAAATAAGATACTTATATAAACTTGAAGTGTTGTTAAGTACCAATTGTACATAACAGAAATTTCAAATATCTTCAGAGGGAACTGAAATGCTGGTAATGAAACTGAAATACAGAAAAATATTATTGTTTTCTGTTGGAATTTCTCATGTTTCCCTCATTTTTACTTTTTACATTCATTGTGTCTTGGGCTGGTGTTTAATCAAAAATGATTGCTCTTGCATTCCTCAGTTTATTCTGGGGACACAGAATCACGTATGTTAGTTCCCAGTGTATTTCCTTCTTGTATCACCCATGTTGCATGGCAGATTGCTCCTGGAATCCCTTCTGTAACCAGATGACTAGGTATATTTCCTAAACAAAATCCAGAACTTCAGTACTGTTTACTTGTGAATCTATTCCAAAGAACAAGAGGAATAGAGCAACACCAAGTATCTTATTATGCCCCGTCCTTGGAGGTGTTCAAGACCAGGTTGGACGGGGCCCTGGGCAACCTGATCTAGTAAAGGTGTATGTTTGGTGGCCCTGCTAGGCAGGGGGGTTGGAACTACATGATCCTTGAGGTCCCTTCCAACCCGGGTAATTCTGTGATTCTGTGATCTTTCCCTTTGCCATCCTGGTCTTATAACACTGCCTCAGTAGCCTCCGGCCTTCACTTGCTTCCCTTCATATGACACAGAGCACGGATATCATGCTGTAAATAGCCTTCTGTCACGGTTTATGAGGCTGCCTTTGTGAGATTGAGTGCTTTGTATTTCAAATTCTGTGATGCTGTAATTTAATTTACTTTTAATTTAAAGCAGCGTTGCATCAAGAGCACTTAAGTGGTATTGAATGCATTGGCCTAGAGAAGGAAACCGTGAGGCTCCCAGGGGTCTGAGGTGGGCCTGAGGAGGAAAGAAGAAGTGGAGCACAACAATGAAGATTTCTGTGCAGAGATTCTGTAACAACCCTGGAAAGTGCTTCTCAAATGGTTTAATAAAACCCAAACACTAAACAGACCTCCCTCCTAAAGGCCCAAAGCAAATCCACATGGCAGTCTTATCTTAAGGCCCATGCTACCAACCAGTGCAAAATGGATGAATGTGTTCTGCTGTGAGGAGGAGAGGTCTGTGAGTAGGTGCAAAGCGTTAGGGGGTGGCTACTGAGAAGGAGATCACTCTCTTTGGAGACATGCACATGGCTTGCTGCTTGGGAAGGGACTGGCTCTTTTGCAGGTACACAGAGAAGCTGTTCTAGGTCATTTAATGAGGAAAACAGGTATCTTGCAACGGAGCAATGTTTAAGGTCAGTATGAACAGCATTATACATCTGTGTTCTGACTACCAACCATTAATGGGTCTTTATTTAATCTGCTGGACAAGTTTGATCAAATTTAGAATGGAGAAAATTCATATACCTGTGATGGAAAATAAGTGTTTAGTCAGAACTCCTTGGAGTGCCTCTCTGGGTTACTCACACTTCCTGGGTTGCTCCTAGTTTTGAAATCATGGTAGCAGGAAAAGTACTAGAAGCAGAATTGGGTAAATGATTGTACATAGTCTTATTGATTTATAGCAATCAAAGGCACTTTGTAAGAGAGGTGGATGTGTGTATTTGGGAGACAATCAGATAAACAGGCATAATTTGTCATCAATTTATTGCTCTGAGATGGTGTCAAAAGTAGGAAAAGCAATCTTTCAGTGCAGCAGAATTAGTAGAGAAGTGGGTTTCATGTGAAGAGGGAATGACTGCAGAGGCGTGTGTATAGAGGGGTGTATTTGTAGTGACTTTTCAGAGAACTGTCTTTGTGAGAACAGTTCTCTAAGTTTTATTATTGATCTGTAGTGCGTAGAGTGTTTTTAAAATTAGATATTTTTATTAAATAAGCTAGAATTGATCTAAAGATGGAAAACTAATCCTCTGGTTTCCTTGATTTTTGTACTACTACTTCCAGAAGTGTAGTTTTTATACAGATGCTTTTCGTTGTCATCATACCTGAGTTCTTGTCAGATGGCACTGGTGACATATGCAGATGTCTCTTTCCCTTGGGCATCAGGGATTTGTGTGGGATCAGAGTTGTAGATTGCATATTAATTTGGGATCAGTGTCATAGATTGTGTCTTGTGATGAAAAGTTTTTAACTAACAAGACACGGTTGAGAAGCTTTTACCTGGATTTCCATGGTCTGAGGTAACTGTTTCCATCACGAAATCCTTTTGAACAAGAGTGCCTTTTTTTTGCTGTAGCTCGAGAATCTTATCTGACATAGCAAAACTCTTAAGAGCTTTATATACAGCAGTTTCTTCTTCAGTGGTGATTTATTTCTGACAGTTTGAATTTAATTTAGGTTAGGTCTAATGCTGGGAATAGTCGCCAAATATTGACTAGGAGCTAGTGGGGAGACCTCGGCAGAAACTTGTTCAGGTTGTAACAAAAGTCTTTATTAAGAGGATACCCTTAACATCAGAAAAGTAATTTATGGTAATGTAGAGATGATGGATGTTTGCTCAGGTTGTTCTTCATCCAATCAACATACTGGCAAGGAGAGATTTGTGAAATGATGTCATTAAATGATTTCATCCTGCCGTACTTATGACTCAGTTATGAACCAGAAGCTCTTTTCTCACTTAATCAAAAGAGAACTGGGTGCTTTCAGCAGAAAGCTGAGATTGTCCCTCACTAGTGCTTTCCCAAGTAATTTTGTCCTTTAAATAATATCACATCATTCTTTCTGTGAAAGCCAAAATGATTTCTTCAACTCCATTGTAGTTGGAAAACAAGGACAGAGAGTATTGCTCAGAACCTGTAACTTTTTAATTAAGATATATTTTTTTTTAATCCTTATGCAATTCTTTTTCTTGGCGATTCTCTTAATTAGATTTTTAAAATTCATTATTATTAGAAATATTCATATTTCCTGACCTATTCCTAGCTAAGACAATTATCAAATCCCCACCTTTCATTTTCAAACTACTGAGCAGGTTTAAACACATTGTTAGGTACGCATTTCTTTGTAAACCCCATGGTAGAATTGTTTAGGATGGGCATATACAATTTTTGGATTTCTTTATTGTTTTTTTCTTTAAACAGCTGTTGTTTACTTTATAGAGAAAGGAAGAAATAGGTACTTGCAGCAATATATCTAATTGCATCTGTTGCTAAATAATACGCACTAGAAGTTGCGTATTAGAAATTTTACAGTATTTTTTTGAGATAGCATTATGCTTGCAAATAAGAAAATAGTACTTTAAAGTTAGAAAGGATAAAACTTCAATATAGAAATGGAGAAAATAGATATGTCTAAAATTCAATGTCTGTTATCCTTTTTTGCCACTTTGTGTGTGTGCAGCTGGTGAAGTATGTGTATCTCTAGAGAGAAAAGCCATCTTATTTTATCTATTACATTTGGTTACTATAGCAGCAAAAATATCAGGTGAAGAGATGAGAGGAAACCTAAACAGCACCAAAATAATCATCTGACATGTTTGTGTGTCTAGAAATATGTGGACAGTTAATTTTTTTTTAAATCTTAATAAGAGGTTTATTAATGTAAGAGCTGGATTGACATGATGTTGTTTTCTTCCAAGAAAATAAACTTTTTAAGTTACTAGTATGGGCGTGGATCTTTTCAGTTGACTAATCTTTATCATCCCTTAGAGAAAAGGAATTTGTTTTCTCTTGAGGGCTGCATTTTTCAATATAAGCTACCGGTGTAAAATCTCATTTTGTTCAGTTTTGTTTTTAAAATAAATCAAATGCTATCAGTGTGCTTCTTTGAGTTAGTATAATGTGATTTCTTCAGGCATCCTTGCACAATTTGAGTAGAGCAGGGAGTTCCTTGATAGGAGATATTATATGGAGTCATTTTCACGTGTTTTATAAAGATTTACAAGGAACTGGAACACTGAATGCAGAGAGTACCGTTATGTTTGTGTGTGCATGATTCCGTGGGAGGCAGCAAGAACATAAAGAAAGCCAGCACAATGATGGGCATTTCAACTAACAGATATTATCAAACATCTTTGGCAGTAGTGATTTGGAACTAAATGCATCTAAATGTACATTAATGTTTTATTCCCTCATTTTTGAATATGTGATTTGAAATCTGCAAACACTGTTAGGATAGTGTTTTTTAAGCACATTGAGATATTTCAGGTGATTCTATATATCTATTTGTTGTTTAAAACAGGCTGTTATTATTAAGCTATTGAGAGACTTGACCTTGAGACTGCAATCTGATTTAATATGAATCTGTTATACTATTTTAATCTTTTAAAAGTATTTTAAATTCATTTTTAGTACTGTTTTGTGTCTTCAGTTATGTCTCAGGTGCAGAATATTTGGATCATCAGTGTTTGCCACCAAAGACATTGTTTTAGGAGAATGTTTGTTGCTTTTCTGTTTCAGCTGACTTACTGTCTCTTTTACTGGCTATTTGTGTTATTCCATGACAACATCCTTGCATGATTTTGTCTTTTTCTCCTTCTTTCTTTATTTTTAAAATTTTATTTTTGAAGTTGAAGTTCTTCATTTATCTTGGTACTACTAACAAATAAAAGCTTTATTTATTGACAGTGATTGTCTTCAGTAGCAAGTGGAAGAGAAATCATTAAATGGTAAAATTATCAGTTCTTAGAAACAGTGGATTTGTTGTTCTGTATTACGTTACAATTTTCTGATAGTTCAGTGATTTTTTTTTTTCTGATAGTTCTTGTTACTTGTATGAATCTTAGCTTCCTTTCTAGTTCTTCTTAGCTTCTTAGCTTTCTCTCTCTTTCTATGAAATAGCTACTCTATGAAATGAAGAAACACATCCTAATCAGATTGTCTTCAGGCTTTTCACTTTACAGACTTTGTGAGACTGTATGTTAATTGTTGCTTGGTGATGAACAGAGTTAAGCCAGCTGGTGACTGATCACAAGTGGTGTTTCCCAGGGTTCAGCATTGGGGCTGGTCCTGTTTAATATCTTAACTGACAATCTGGGTGAGTGCGCCCTCAGTAAGACTGCAGATGATACCACGGGAAGAAGTGTTAATCTGCCTGGGGGTAGGAAGGCTCTACAAGAGGGATCTGGAGAGGCAGGATCAATGGTCTGAAGCAAACTGTATGCACTTCAGGACCAAATATTGATTCTTGCACTTTGATCACAATAATCCCATGTATCACTACAGACTGGAAAGCTGTGCAGGAGAAGGGCCTAGGGGTGCTGGTTGATATTGGCTTAACACGAGCCAGCAGTGTGGCCAACAAGACCAACAGCATCTTGGCCTGTATCAGAAGCAGCATAACTGGCAGGGCCAGGGAGGTGTTTGCCCCCTGTACTCAGCTCTGACGAGGTCACACCTCAAGTTCAGTTTTAGGCCCCTTGCTACAGGAAACAGATTGATACTCTGGGGAATGTCCAGTGAAGGACAGCAAAGCTCATGAAGGGTCTGGAAGTCTTATGAGGAGCAGCTTAGGGAACTAGGATTGTTCAGTCTGGAGAAGAAGAGGACCAAGAGGAGGATCGGGAAAACCTTATAGCTCTCTACAACTGCCTGAAAGGAAACTGTGGTAAAGGGGAGGTCAGCCTTTTTTTTTTTCATCACAGTGGTGAGAGGAGAGATAATCACAGAATCACAGAATTTCAGGGATTGGAACGGACCTCAAAAAAGATCATCAAGTCCAATCCCCCTGCCAGAGTAGGAACACCTAGATCAGATCACACAGGAATGCATCCAGGCGGGTTTTGAATATCTCCAGAGACGGAGACCTCTCTGGGCAGCCTGTACCAGTGTTCTGTTACCCTCCCTGTGAAGACTTTTTTCTTGTATTTATGTGGAGTCTCCTATGTTCCAGCTTGCACCCTCAAGTTGCACCAGGGGAGGTTCAGGTTGGATATTATGAAAAACTTCTCAGAGTAGTGAGGTACTGGAATAAGATGCCCAGGGAGGCGGTGGGGTCACCATCCCTGGAGGTGTTTACAAATTGCAGGTTTGGCACTGAGGGATGTGGTTTGGTTTAATTCTAAGAGGCAGGGTTGAAGACTGTTACTCTTCATTAGGATTCATCTTACTTTCAAATACCTGCTCTGGTTATTTGCCTGAAGCAGGGAAATGGAACCTTTTTTTTTTTTTTTGATAAGCAAATATTAGGAAATGGCAAGTATTATCCTTTTGCAAGTAAAATGCTCTAACGTAAGCTTGCATTTTCTGTCTGTTCTGGAGAGTAGAGAAGAAACTAGTGCGAGTCAAAAAGCAGATAATAAGACTGGCTGATAACAGAAATCGTTTGGTCAGGCAACATTACGCATGGGAAGCGTCTTACCCATTTTCAGCAAAGAACTGATTATTGCTAAAGCTGATGAATTGCTGAAATGGGGTAGCTGGTACCTAAAGGTACAACAGATTGGCTCAAACAGAGGTCATGAAGTTCTTGCACGCTGAAGGCTGGCCTAGGATTTTAGGTACATGCTGTAGTTCATTCTCCTATCTTGGTCCTGTATTTACAAAGAGGGAATTTATGCCAGGTAAAGCAGTATATGAGGGAAATGGGATTGAAGTTAAGCTATTACTTCCTTGCAAGCCGAGTTAAACTGCAGACAGAAGTGGAAGAATTTTTGTTTGTTTTTTTCTGACATCAACTATGAAGGCTTTTGGATGCTGATTGTTTGTGTCGTAGCTGAGAGTGCAATGAGAGGCAAGCAACTTGTTCTTACTTAAGCTCTATGTTGGGCTACTACAGTCACAAACTTCTTATGATTGAGACTATTCACAATTGCTCTGTTTTCTGGATGTGGTTTAATCAGCAGCAGTTACAGGAATGCTTGTTGTGGTTTATATTGTGGTTTTTATTGTTTCTTTTGTCTGAAAAAAATATTTAAAACTATTTCAGTGACTTATCTCATAGTTTGTTAATAGTTTGTTGTTGTTTTGTTTTGTTTTTGCAATGAATGAGTTAATGTTCCTGTAATAAATTTGCTGAAATGTTCTTAATGAGTTGTGAAAATACCACATGCTGGCTGAGTTCACACGTTAGTGTCGAGATTGGCTGCTGAGGCTTCTGTTTGTAATCTCCATATGGAATTCCACAACATTTTGTACTTGCATTTGTCCTCATTTCTTCATCTAGGCAACTGTACTGAATTCTTACTTGTTGGACAGGTTCTTACTGTAGGATTCATCTCCCTGTGCTTTAAATGGGTATCTGAGTCTGAGCTTGTTATCCAGATTTCTTGAGTACTTATATGACTCATGGGTTGTTTAATGCTGTCAATACGTACTGTGAATTCTATCATTTCACATAAAAGTATTTTTATTTTAGTAACTCGTACCCTAGTATAATCTGTTTTTTGAGTTAGAGTGAAAGATCAAAGATTAGATTAGCCTCACCTTTAGTTTAATCAACAGACCAGCAATTGTGGAGTTTTGTGCTGACTCCTATTTCTTCCTCTTTGTTCTTGTATTCTTCCATACGTTTGCAACCAAGCCTTTGGAACAGGCATAGCATTAACCTTATCTTCTCTGAGTGCTCTTGGTTATAACTTGATTCTCTGTTGGATTTGAAGACTTGACAGGTTTCTTTCTCCTGATACACTGGAAAATGCCGATCATCAGATGTCACTGGCAGTTTATGCTTGAGATATACCCCAAATCAAAATAATGGGGATGGTGCAATGGGAGCTGACACATGAAGAATGTTTGCCTTGTGACTGACCACCTGTCATTCGATTATTCAGCATCTCAAATATAAAAGGGCAAAAATAAATGTTTGATGCAATGTACTTTAGAGTATCTGTTTTTGTTTTCTAGACAGAATTCACCTATGTCCAAGCAACAAATAAACCAAAGGCCTTCAAGCATGGTCAGTGAATCATCCACTGCAGTAACTGTGTCTGCTGTTGATACAAAGCCGGGTTCTAAGGTAAAACAGACTGTTGATTGAGTTTGCTGATCAGAACTTTACTTGCTTTTAAGACCAATGCTGTGTTTTATTGTTAATTTTAATAGGACCTTGAATTGGGCTAGAGGACTAGTACTTACTTGAGTATTTTACATTTATCCTTGTTATTCTCATTTTTTTTAATGACAGCATTAATGGGAGAAGCCTCATTTATTTATTTATTCTTTTTCCCCACTTTTAAAATCGGTGAACTTGTTGGGGACCTGATACTCTGCTTTGAGATGGAGATTTTTGAGTGATATGGTGTCTTTAACTGACCCAGGCTCACTCTTCTGCCTGTAAGTGGGTGTTCTTGTCACCTGCTCCCACTGCTTTCCTTTGTCATGTAATTGCACTGATCTAATCTGCTTTTTCAAAACAATGAGAACAACATTGATGACTGGATAGACATACAGGCCCACCCACGTGAAAGAAGTAATTTATGGGAGACTTGAGAACTTCTGCTACTTTGCAGTCCAGTAGTAGTGTGGATATGTTTCTGCCAAGCTGCCAAATGTGGCGTTTTTAAAAATACTTTGCAGCTTTAGACTTTGAATGGACTTCTCTTAACAGGACTTGCCAGTACTTTTCTTCCCCACCAGCTTTGTTTATATGAGCTCCATCTAGCTGTGAACCCTTAATAAATACTTCATTTTTGAATTCGAGTTCTACAAGCTTGAAAACACTCCCCATGTTCTGTAGAGTCAGAAAGGAATGTGTTATGTTCCTTCACGACCTATCAGAATTGATTCAAGTTAACCAGCAACAAGAAGAAAAGCTGTAAAGTGAATAATCTGTGTCCTCCACTTTGAGGTTATTTGTTAGTATGCTAAGAGTAAAATTTAAGAACTTTTCCTCTGTTCTCTAAAAGTTTTCTTCCATGAGTTCTATAATCGTTGTTGTAGAGTGAGCTTACAGGCTCAGGTCTGGGACACACTCATGAAGTCTGAATCACATTCTGTTTACCATGGTCTCTTGCTACCTATACCTGACTATCACCTTTTATAAAATGCTTCATGGTTTGGTCCTGGAAATGCTGCAATACTGACACTGTGTAGGTTTATGGTTTGAATCCTGAAAGAGACAAAGCCTGCTGGTTTGCCTGCATTGATATTCAGTTCTGAGCTTGGGAGTGAAAAAAACGTCTAAAATAAAAAGTGGTTGTTTTCAAAGAGAATTTCACACACACTCTTCAACAGTGTCTGTTGTGTACTGCACAACAAAGAGGAGCATGTTGGAAAACAAGCAAAGCTACCACCAACTAAAACTAAGGCTGTCACTGTTTTATTGATATGTGTATAAATATGCCTTTGTTTCCTTAAGACACCTGAGAATGGGTAGTTTTTCAGAAATGTGTGTCAGTTCTTAGGGTGAGCCTCACCACCTTCATGCTGGTATTGTCTGAATGGATCATGTGAAGACTTGAAACCATTTCACCTGTTAAGAGGGGTATGGAATTGAGGAAATAGAAATCAAAATGGATGTTGATGAAGAATCACTCTGTATCCCAAAGACAAATTAATTAAATTACAGAAGCATGTTTTTCCCCATGATGAACCATGTTAAAAGCCATTAATTGATTATGAATGAAGAATAAAGGACTGCTACAATTTGAGAATAATTTGGAATTTAGTCAGTTAGCAGATGCTACTATTTTTTTTGTCCAGACAGAAGTGTAGAGAATAATACTGGTAATACTGTCATGTAATTTCCACTTATTCCGTGTTGTGTTTTCAGTGGTTTCTGTTCAAGAGACATAGTTGAATTGTCGATAGTGTTGATCGTTGCTTATATTTTTCCAATATGAAGAGATGAGGATTACAAGTAAATAAAGAACAGGGGTTGCAATTGAGAGAAACTGATAATGGTGACAGGTATGCAGTGGAGCAAACTCTGTGCAGCCATCTGGAGCTGGACTGTGGAATGTGGGGGTTAGGTCAGGGCTACTTCAAATGAATGCTCATTATCAACAGCAGGAACTCAGGGTTTCAGTTCATCCGATCTGAAAGACAAAGATTCTGTCTAAGATTTTTTTTTTAAGATACAGAAAGAATCCATGAATTCATTTGGCTATAGAAATATTGAGATTGTTGAATAGAAAGTTTGGGACAGAGAGCTAAACACTTGTGTTTTCATTTGTTTTAAAGTTAAGTTTTATATTCTCTTGTTTATACATATGCTTATTTTTCCCTACCAAAATACAGTCTTTTTTTATTCAATTTAGAAAATATCTTCCAGATGAAATGCTGTTTACTTTTTTGGTTGTCCAGTTGTACAATCATATGTGTGTGTATATATACATACGTATATTGAAATATTATATTTAACAACTTTCCTTCTCAGCTAGTTGTTACTCTAATGAAGGAAACAATGAAGCAGTGAAGAAAAGGAGTTTGAAAATTTTGGCTCTTGACATTTTGCTTCTTTGTGGAAATTTGAGTTACTCACAAACAAGTCAGTGTTTCAGATGCATTGAAATCAGAAGTGACTTCCTTGTCTTAGGTCACACAGACAGCTGACCTGACTTGCCTGTCTCAGCACGTGACATTGGTATCAATATTTCAAGTTAAGAAAAGATCACTGCAGCACATGCAGAATGTTCTAAAGTTACGCTTTTTCCTTTAAACTGACTTCTTACTGTAGTTGGTGGAAGCAAGATATGAAGTTGCTTTTAATGTAGAACTGAATGAAACAGTTTATGCTACAGATGATATGGAAAATCTAAATTATATGGAAGTGTAGTTATTGTGAGTTTTGGTATGAAACATGCAGCATTAGAAATACTTACCCTTCCCCCCCTTGTCTAGTGTGTTGTGTTTTGGGGTTTTTAATTAATAACTAAGTCTAATGGTGGCTTTTCTGCATTTTGTAAAATTGGATAAGATCAAGGGATCAAAGTGCTTGATCATCTGCTCAGAAACCAGGTGCTGTTGGCAGCCTGGCCTGTTGGGTGTGTGCTAGCTTTTGTTCTGTGTAGCACTGGGCTGTGAATAAACCTTGTTCAGCCTCTCACTGCAATGCCAGATGTGTTATACCTAGGAAAGAGCCCATGCTTGGTGTTTTCCTGTCTCCTGAGTGTCAGCATCTCACAGAAACAACCATGATGTGAAGCTCACCTGCATCTCAGCAGGCAAAGCTTGCTGCTTCCTTAGAAACAAACCTCAGCACACTACCTAGTAAAATCTGTTCTTTGCTATCTGCTTACTGGTTACACATCTTTGTGGCTGTTTATTATGCTGTGGTACCAAAATATTTTAAATACTAGGTGACTTTGTTTTAACTAGTTATTATCATTGTCTCAATTCTACATTAAGATTTGTCTTCACATCTACTGAAATGTAAGAAATTTGGTATAGGTCAGTAAAGCCTGGCCTCAAATTGAGCAGAATTTTCTTTTGTGTACTCATACATTGCTAGAGTGTTTTATTATATTTATTATATGCGCTGGCTCCTAGTCCAGATGTTGCTTGACAGGCAGAAACAGTGCACTGCAATATTTTTTTACATCATCTCTTGCATATGACAAATGTGCTTATTTTCAGAGCTGCTGTTTGTTGCAGCTGACTGAGCAGCAGTTTCCCTGACCACTTGAGAGGAGGGATTTAAACAAAGAAGATATTGCAGGGACGTTTTAGGAAGGAAGCAAGGAGAGATGGGGTGAGACTCTGAGGGCAGTTTGTGCTCCTCGGGTTCCTAAACAATTGCAGTAGCAAACTGCTGAGATTGGAAAAGAACACTCAGATCATTTATCCAGAGATTCTTGCTGCTTTTTACACTGATAGACTTTCCCTGCTCCTTTTTGAAATTGTTTTGCTGATGTGAGTCAAAACCAAGGTTGCAGTAAAACAAAGCATTGCATTGCCCTTGTTTTCCATTTGCTGCCACCTAGGTCTCTTTCTTAGCAGTCATGGTGCTACATCTCCTTTTGCTTGCAGGGTTAAAGTCCAAGCATTTTATTAATCTGTCTGTATAATTTGAATTTAAATAGGGAAGAAAAACCACCAAACATAGAACAACACAAACAAGGTTATGATTCCTGGACACAACTCCTATGTATTATAGAGGGGTGCTTGCATGCAGGTGTTGTTGTGCACTCAGATACTTTCCAAGCACAATAAAACTTAGTGGTTCTGCCATTTGGACTGGATCCAGCAGCAGTACTGCTGTTAGCACGTCGTCCTGACACCGATGTGTTGAGGAGAGTGGGAAGTTGCTTTTGCTGCACTGTATATATTTTTCCTCTATATGCTTCCCTTTGAAAATGCTACAGTCTATTAATGTGTAATGGATTATTACAGGGAAGTTATTTTCATTATGAAGTGTGTAAGAACAGTTTAAGAAATGCTGCTGCTGTGTACTTCTTTGCAGGTAATGAAGGGTGGAAACAAAGTTCATAGCTTTGGAAAGAGGGAACAAGCTATCAGGAGGAATCCCAATGTTCCTGTGATAGTAAGAGGCTGGTTACACAAACAGGTAAGTATGCAATCATCTGTTTCTGTCCACATGCTATCATCAAGTAAAAGTGGCTTTCACATAACTGAGAAAACAGAAGCCCTTGTGCTGGTAATGCTGGGCAATGCTGAGAGCACCCATGAGCTTCAGTAACCAGGGACTTGTCTTCAACACATGTGAAAACACGGTTTTGCGTACAGATTTGGTACAGAAGTGGAAAATGGCTGCTGCTAACTTGGTTCTTGGTTAAATGTTGAAGCTATAGTTTTTTTGTCATTGTCTGGTTATTTCCACTGTTTTATCCTGCTGGCTTACTTCCATGTTGATCTGAGTCCCTTTCAGATCTCATTGTTAACCTGGGGTTGGGAGTGAAAGCCATCTGCTTTTTTGCCCTTACACACTGGGTCAAAGGCTTGTTTCCAATTCATTTGCCTCCAGGAGCAGAGGGAGTAGATGAAGGGAGATAGGGCCTCATGCATCACGTATTGCTGTCATCAAGACCAATGTCAAAATAAAGGCAGGATTATAGAATTTTGCAGTTGCTGTATCTTGAAGTTCAGATTTTGAGTGCAGAAAGTGAATAAAGCTATTTGTTCTATAAGAAAACTTACTTCTGATTTGGTAATAACCTGGTGGATGCTGATGAAGGTCTAGCATCTAGTTGAAGGGATGAGTAGGAAAAATCTGAAGTCTGAGTCTTAAAGGTGTGATTCTACATGCAAAGGAAAAGGTTGCTGACAGCCATTCACTTTTTTCCCCGTGAGGTCTGTGTTCCACGGTCAGTTCTGATGACATCCACTAAGTGAGTCCGTTGGTTTTTCAGGGCAGAGTCAGAAATACGTTGAGAGCATAAAAAACAAAAGGGAAGAAAGCCATTGCATACCTGATATGACTGGAAAAATAACAAGTGAAGTAAATAGTATACATAATGTTCATTTAGCTATTTTCTTCTGTCCACTTACTTCTACTTGCAAGCACTTAAAGACTAAAGATGCGTTCTCTGCAGTTGGTCTCATCAAAGCCTTCAGTGTAATAAGTTGTACGTGCTGAGGTTACAGTTTGGCAATTTTACTGGCTTCTGAAATTAATTTATATGTAAATATTACTCATTTTGACAAGGTGATGTATATTATATAGAGACATTTGTCTCCATAGGCATATTGAATAATACCTCATTAAAGCCTGTATGTTATGCATCCTGGTTTATTTCCTTAGGAATACTTGATTAAATTACATTTTGGACAAGAATAACATTTGGAAAAAGGACTGTAGAATTACAGGAGATCCTTGTCTTAAACATGAGGTCATATTTCACAGTCATGTAGTGATATTCATCTTGGTCTAAGGGCAATCCTTCTTGGAGTTTGGGCAATTGGGATGCATACATTTGTTTCTTTATTGTGGGATGAAGTTGTCCGATAAAAATATGTATTGATTGTTTATGGGGTTAATCTGAACTCTGTTTGGATGTAACTTTAATTGCTTAGTGAAAATCAGCAGTTTGGAGTATTCAAACCTGATTATTTTATAGTTGGATGCTTCCTTCTGAGTATGCAGTATTTTGATAAAATATGTAATGAGTTATTTTTTGTAATTATTGCCATACTTGGGTAGATTTCTGGTAAGCTACTCATGGATACAGCACTGTGTGGTAAGCTCTTATTCTCATCAGATGAAAAGCATCTCACCTTTCTCCCATTTCAGGACAGTTCTGGTATGCGATTATGGAAAAGAAGATGGTTTGTGCTTGCTGATTATTGTTTGTTTTACTATAAAGGTGAGTAGATAATAGTAGCTCTTCTGTGTTGGTGAATTGGCTCATAACAGTTTACCTATTCAAATCACATTACAAGTGTAAGCTAATTGAATTTTTCAGGTGCATTTGATGTTCCAACAAAATGCGCTGTAAAGCAAGGATTTATCCCTTCCTCTTTAGTGTGTGACAAATTTCAAGGCAGAGGTGGAGACAGAGGGAGCTGCTGTATGATGTTTTGTCACACAACTTCTCTTTCCTATATGCCAAGGCTTATGTTAGAAAATATTTAGCAGCAATACCAGTTTAAGATTTTTTCCATCCACGTTCAGAGTTGTTACCTACCCTTTGTGGTTGTGTAGCTGATTATGATAATGCAGTGTGGCCAGATCGGAGCACTGATTCAGCTTTCATCCAAGTGATAGCATAAGAGTGAGAAATCCTGTAATCAGTATTTCCACAGGTTAAACATAATTTTACTTTGAATAGGAATAATGGTATAATATTACATAAGGTTATTTCTAGGTTTTGATAAGGATTTTACAGTTTTTAGAAAACGTTGTAGAATATTAAGGTCAAACTATGTTTGTGGGCACTGCATTTCTCCTGCTGATTGCTTAAGTGTTGATAGTAATAGGGTTTTTTCATTATAACAAAATGCCAAATGGAAGGGCATTTCTGTTACACAGCCTATCAGAGTTCATTTGTCAATATAAGCTGTGTTAAGGAATAGTCTATTTCTGCCCAAACCAAATTGAACAAACAAACAAAAAAACCACCTACACTTAAAAATGATAATTAAATACAGTAATGATTCTTTAAAAATGCAACATTTTTCTATATTGTTGCTGCGGAGTCGTAGTAAAATTCAGACTTCAAGGAACATCCAAACATGCCGGCTCTTTGGGGCTTGATGCATTCATGCATAGAAAACCTCCAACCTGATGACCCAGCCTCTTTGGTCATCATGTCACGCTGCTTCTCTGTGCTCATGTAGGATTTTATTTTCTTTATATCTGTTCTTATTCTCTCACATTCTGACTTCATGTTTATTGTCTGTTGTCCTTCTGTAATACAGCACTCTGCATCTGTAATGGAAAATGTATTGCCATTCCACTGAAATGTGCAGTGAATTAGTGGGGATTTTTCTGTTGAAATTTATTTCTTTTTTATCATTATTGTTCTGCAGATAGCAGAGAAGAATCTGTGTTGGGTAGCATACCACTGCCCAGCTATGTAATATCTCCTGTTGGACCTGAAGATCGTATAAATCGCAAATTTTCTTTTAAGGTATGGGTACAAAACTCAGCAGCTTACCGTATTTTAAAATGCTTATTTGCATTAGAAGCGATGTTGTTGTAAGCAGAAATATCTACTTTCCTATTGTCATGTCTTTTCAAAAGGACTTTGCCTATTCAGATGTCACAGAGCACTTTTTTTCTGTTACTTATAAATTGCTTGTAAAATATGTTACTATATATAGGCGTCTTTAGAGCTTAATAATTAGAGGTTTGTTTTTTTTTAAGGTAAAAGCACTCATACAATACAGCTCAATGTTCTGTTGATGTATTTATTTATTAAGTAAATGTAAATTTAATTGCAAGACTTCAAATTCTATTAATTCTTAGAAAAACCTATGGAGGATGTGAAATGTATTTCCTGAAAACATCTGGTTAGCTTTCAGCTTTTTTACTTTGATTTTTTGGGGGCATTTTAAAATGGTAAACTACCTTTTGTAGCATTAGGATTTATTTTGAAGTCTACAATTATTTGAAATTTATTAAACAAATATTAACTGGAGAAGTTGTTTTAAATAGAAGACCTGCTGCTCTTTGTGGAAATATTTGTTGTACTTTTTCAAAGATATTGAACATGAGATAAGCAGGGTAAGCTACAGAGGACCCTTTGTTAAAAATTATTTTACTTCAGTATTGAACAAATGTGATTCATGAAGTTCTCCTTGAGCCTTTTTTGAGGCAGGAGCGCATAGTGCAAAATGAGGGCCCACTGTATATTTGGGCTTCTGCCTCTCTTGAGTAAGTCTTAGTGTGGGTTGGGAATGGAAGTGAAACAGCAATAGTTTCTGCTTGAATCTTGTTGCTTTGGTGTTTCGAAAAAAATATTTTTCATTTCATGGAAGGGTGTTTGCTAATTTTCAACAAGTTTGGTTTAGGATTGTTAATCTTAAGCTGTCTATCAGTCATAAGGAAAAGAACCTTAATGTGTGTATGTAGATATGTGTATATATGAGCATTGACTGTCTTTGGTTGCAGGGGACCATAAAGAACATTCAGTTCCAACCCTGTGTTGTGGGCAGGGTCACCACCCACTAAATCAGGCACTATATCAGGCTGCCTTGGGCCCCATTTGACATGGCTTTCCAGGAATAGGGCAGCTATAGCTTCTCTGGGCAGCCTGTTCCAGTGCCTCACCACCCTCTGAGTAAAGAATTTCCTCCTATATCTAATCTAAATCTCCTCTTTTGATTTAAAACCATTCGTACACACACATAGTTTCCAAATGATATATTCTGTAGGCAAGCTCTTGGTCACCGCTGCCAAACTGTGCCTCTTTCTTCCTGCAGAATAGAACCCATGGTTATGATGTGGTTAAATATATTCAGAAGCAAGTGTAGTCTTCCCCTGATCCTTCTAGGATTTTATACCTATGTGAGTTGTCCTAAATCTTTAATCTGAATCTTTTCTGAAGGTTAGCTTCAGATTAGCCAATAAACTGGGATTTTCCGTGTAAGGTCACCTCTGAAAAGTTGATAGAGAAACAAGCAGTTGTTAGTTAGGAAAGGCTTGATGTTGCAGTTTTATTTTAGTTAGAACCAGCTCTTAGGGCAGTTGGCAGATTTTTAATGATTCCTGCTGCCTAGGCCCCACTCAACACCAACATTCAGCAATGGCTGCCTTGACTGTGGGCGCAGTGTGGTGGGAGCACAGCCTTGCTGGCATTCCATCACTCACCAGCCATTACCTTTATCTAATCTTCTCAGCGCTCTTTGATAGCCTGAGCATACACGGACATTCTGTCTCTGTATAGCACAGCCAGAAATAGAAAACTCAACAAGAGTAAGCCTGAAATAAAGATAGAACTTTTCTCACATTTAAGTCCCGAATGAGTGGAAGAATGCACTGCATCACTTTTTGCATTTGGCCAGTCACTTACTCTGATTATTGTACATCGTTTGTTATAATGGAGGCTTCAGTTTAAATGGCTTTTTAAAATAGAGTGAGTTTTTGAAGCTAGTTAAAGCATTCAAGCTCTGAAAACATTTTGTAAAGCTAAAAGGGCTTTCACTCAGCAAATACATGAATGCATTTGGTATATGATGCAATTAGAAGACAGTTTAAGTATATGTTTACTAGGATGTAGGCTAACTTTAACAGGTAGAACATGCCCTGTGGAAGTTCTTCAGCCCTTCCTTCAGCTCCTAAGGACCCATTTTGTGTCTGTTTAAATGCTTTGCAGTAGCAGGCCTGTAGAAAAGCATATGTCTGTTCAGATCCATTAAAAACCTATTGGAAGTGTAGGAATATGCATATTAAATTGTTCTGTATAGCAACTTCATTTCTAAGAATCCATCTTGACAACCTTTTAACATTGTTTATTTCTCCCAAGCAAAGTCCTCTCATTACTACTGTCATTAAGCTGTGTCGTGACCCTTAGAAATTAGGATCTTCGTGCATTTAGTTCTGTACCTAACGTCTTAGAAGTATTGATTAATGGTTGTATTTCTTCATATAGTAGTTTTTTCTACTACATATGTGAGATACCACAAGTGCTATGTTTGGACTTTACTGTGGAGAAGTTCACGTGACATTCATATATAGCTGGAAATACTCCTTGTGACACACAGAGAACTCTTAGTAATACAGTTTTAAATGTAAATATTAGCAATTCATGGAAGTTAATGTCATTGCAGTCTCTTTAAAAGTGTTAACTGCTATCAGTCAGAAAAGCTACTTTAATTGATCTTATGTGTTAAAATATGAGATAAATTCATTTTATAAATCTGACACTAATGCAAATTGTTGAAAATTGGAAGGTCTACCAGTATCTGCTCTAAAGAAGGCTGCAAAACTTCAAGCAAAGCTGACATATGTGAGTGTATGTCAGTATGTATACAAGCATCTTGCCACCAAATTAAGTCAAAGAAATATGCTCTGATGCTCCATAAGAGATGTTAAGTACCACTGGAGTTAAAACCCAAACAAATGAAACTCCTCCTTAGTTTGATACAACCCTTGAGGTTTTTTCAGAGGTTTAGCCAGTCAGCATGAGGGCATTCAGAGCTGAGAAAGCCAGGCCAAATCATTATGTCAAGAAAATGCTACTGTAATGTTTTCTTTTAATATATGTACATTATTGATGCTCAAGACAGACTAAAGCAAGTGTCTGTTCACTGCTTAGACCAAGTGGGACGAGGATAATTGCACAATTTTTTATTAAAAAAAAAAAAAAAAAAAAAAGTGAAATGTTCCTCTCGCCATCCCTCCATTCTGCAAACTCTGGCGATTTCTCTCCTCAGAGTTTTGAACTATTTGGAATAAAGATAGCAGTTGTAGATTCTTGTTCATGTATGGTTTTATTACTATAATCTTTTATTGAATATTTTCTTTAGAAAATGAATCTTTTCACAATTTTAACTTAATTTTTTGTCCCTGTCTTATTTTATTGATGCGCTTGTGGGGTTTACTGTCCATTTCTCCTGTGCATTTTGGGAGAGAGACTGCTTCCCTTCTCAGTCTGTCTGCATTAAGGCATCTGAATGCATGAATAGGTACCAGTATTACTTTACGCTGTTGTGTACTACGTATGTGTGGCGTGTGCTGTGTTTTAAGCTTGTTCATGTGCTGTAGTGATCCTAATAGCTATTGCTTTAAAAACAAGCAAGCAAAAAATTGCTGGCTTCTGTGTCTACTAGAAGTGACAGCTACAGGACATGAACAGAAAGTGGCTTTCTACTTATTAGACATGCTATACTAATAAATGACTGTAACTGGAATGTATCAGAATTTTCCTTTAACTGATTTTTTTTGTATTACAAACTTTAAGATGTCAGGTCTGTTTGTAACAGCAAGCCATCTCTGTTATCCCTTATGGAGCTATCGCTGCTTTTGGCTTTGATAGCTTTAGTTTCTTACAGGAGAATAGTGCAACATACTTAGCATTTTTATTCTGTTTCATCATTGCCTTTTAAGCAATGCTTTCAGCTGTGTTCATTAGGCACTACTGAAAGGGAGCATGAAAAGCAAATGGATTATCTTGAATATAACATACGAGTGAAATAAAACCATGTATTGCTGGGGATATACAGTCTCCAGTGAGTTAACCAAGGTCCTGTTGTTGGTTTGTTATGTTTGTTTTTCTCCCAGCAAGCTTGTAGCCAATGAAGGTTAGGACCCTACTGTGTCATCTGAGCATATTTGGTCTGCTTTTGGCACAAGCTGCTTCACTTCCATATTCTAGCATCTTCTCCTATAGACTCAAAATGGCATATATAAGAACTGTGTAGTCATAAAGTGTAACTATGAAGTCTTCGATTTCTTTTATGTTTGGAGCTGCTTTTCTTGCTGTGTTCTTGCACTGAATGTTAATTATAAATTGCAGTAATTTAAGTTCTTCCCAACCATATATTTTTGGAACATTTCTGGTATTTTCAACAATACAGAAAAGCAAGAATACTCCTAACAGCAAAGAAAACCCAAAAAACTCAATCAGTCAAACACATAAAAAGGAATCATTTGGTTCTTAAATATGGAATTGATCAGAGCTACTGTTTCATTTACGTAAACCCTACTTACTTTTGTTGAGGTAGGTAATTGTGGGAAGACAGATACCACCTCGTATTCCGTTATCTGCCACTGGAGGTGGGAAGCTAAGGCTGTGGAGCAGACTTTGGAAGAGAATCTTGGACTTTGGTTCAGATTTTTTCCCCCCTCTTTAAATAAATAAATGCTGTCTCAGCAGTATTTCATGCCATTAGCTTTTGTATGTTATAGCAGGTTCAGTATTATTAAAAGCAATTTAAATCATTAATTTTGTTTAGATACTTTTTGCAAGAGCTTTCATGTTGAGTATGCTTGCTTCAGCTTTTTGAAAAGGTGTAGGGAAATGAGTCTTTTCCTATTCATTTTGTGAACAATGGTGAAGAGCATGTGAGGTACTAAACAGCAGTTACATCTGCAGGGTAACTTGGAGGAAGTATTGAAACATGGTTGTATGACATAGAAATGTTTATATTGTCCCTTATACAAAGGTGGATAAGATTTGATTAAATTCAACTAGCCTAAAGTTACACAGACATTCTGTTTTAAACATGTTTTTGTGCATGACACTACTTTTAAGGCTTTTTAACATGTTTATAGAGAAGTTTCTGAATACCTGTAGTGTTCACTGGAATTTCACTAGATGTTTTGGTATGCAGAGATGCTTGTCAGTATTTTATGCACTTTTGTAATTCCATCAGTACTGATAACTTCATCACTAGGTCCTGTGATTTTGCAGCTAATACAGGAGCTCAAGTGCACACATTAACCAATAGATCCTAACAGTCCTTAAATAAGCAGTTTAATTGCTTGAATGGTAAGATTTTTGTCTGTGTTTTGTCTGACTGAATTGCTTTATGAAGAAAGCTGTGGTGGTTCACTCACTTACGCATGTCTTGGTGAAAATTTAATTTGTTTTGTGTTATTGGCGGTAAATGGGACGTCAGTTAAGACAAATTAAAAAGGTGGAAGTTCCTACTATGGGAAACAAAAGTGCCGCACTTGTAGCTTAACAGTGTTGGGAAGACGTGGCTAAGAATTTCAGTAAAATGTAAAGAGTGCCTTTGATGTTTCCTGCAGAGCTGCCAGTTGTGGCAAGATAATAATTTCACTCTAAGTTCAGCCAAAGAATGCTGAAAGTTTTATTTATTTTAAGGATATCAGGAAAAGTTACAGTAAACTTACTGGGGAGAAAACAGCAGTACTGTCTGATGTTGATTGATTTCTTTGTGTTTTGTTTTTGTTTCTTTTTCTAACAGGCTGTCCATACAGGGATGCGGGCTTATATTTATAATAAGAATTCTGTTATTGGCTCTCAGGCAGAGCATTCAGGGATGCGGACGTACTACTTCAGTGCAGATACCCAGGAGGATATGAACAGCTGGATCCGGGCTATGAACCAAGCTGCCCTTATGCAAACACGCTCTTCACTGAGGAGGCAAGTTCCATACTGCAGTTCCTAGCATAAAAAAACAGATTGGATGGTGATAATTTCTGAAGGGGAAACTAATAAATATCTGCTATGAAACTTATTCCAATTTTTAAAAAATAATTCTTTGTAGTTTACTTTCTGCACCAGCTTGTTCCTGCTGCTGATCAGCTAGCTAGCAACAAATAAAATGCATGCCCCCATTCAGTGACATGATTTTTTTTTTTTTGTATGTATTTTTAGGGAACTGAAGTTACAATTGTTTGTGAGAAAAATTCATATACATGCAACAGCCAAATGGCAGCTGTAAGGAAGGTAAACAGAAGGGAAAGGACAAAAAGAGCAATGAGTCATTTCAGTCAAGTGCTTAGAACTAGGATCAGAGCCCTCTTAAGAGGGAAAAGAATGTTAAAAATGAGTACGCTGTAAATGCATAGAGTTATGCTTGTTAACTAATTTATGCAGATATTAACTTGCGGCACTGTGCCTTCATGGGCTTCCAGTTTTTTCCCTTTTCTTAAAACTGATATGACTTTCTTGATAGTTTGACTTTGGGAATGTGATTATTTCCCTACAAGCCCTTGTGAAAGAAACCTCTGTACTATGAGGTAGTCCTGCTTTTAACCCATGGGTCTCTGGGAATTAAAATGTCATAGTGCAGTTTCTCAGAGTATCTTGCACTGGTAAATATTATATATATATATATTCTAGTAAATATAATACAAAATAAGCAAAAGTCTTAATGTACCTTCTAGACCTTTACACCCTATATGATTGAGTTAAAATTCTTTGGGATTAATTTTAATTTCCAAGAATATGTGACGTATCACTTGTTTTTCTTTATGTCCTTAATAAAGGTAAGAGTTGAATTGAAAGAAAAATAGTGGAGGCCTGACACATTAAAAGTATTGACAGCGTCTTTAATCATCATAGAATCATAGAGTTCTTATAGTTGAAAGGGACCTTAAAAGGTCACCTTTTCCAACTGCCCTGCAATGAGCAGGGGTATACACAGCTTGATCAGGTTGCTTGGAGCTCTCCTAGTAGACCATTAATTTTACAATGCTAAATCACAGTGAGGTAAAAACAATTGTTTTGTGACGTTTACTTGGAATCCACTTTCTATGAAGCTTTAAGGAAACCGAATGTAGTTTAGAGAAAATGAGGTGATGCCCAGAGATTAATGCTACTATTAAACTGTTGGAGAAGAATCATTTAGAGAAGTTTATGACTCTAAAGAGATGAGGAAAATTGCAAATGTGTTGTGTGTCAAAAGCAGCATAAAGCTTTTTGGACCTTTAGATGTTTTGTAGTGCATTGTAAATTTTATATCAAGAATTCTGTTATGGAACTTTTGAATTACTTAGATAATGAAGCAACATGAATTGCACGTTTCAGGAAAAATGGGATTTAATTTTCTTTGGGAATAGCAAAACTGTAGGTTCCATAGACAATGACAGTACTGAATCAAATGTAGATGGTCTGTCCTCTTGCCAGAAATTACTAGTCTCTAGGGCATCTATGAATATGTGAAAGACCTTTTTTAATTTTTTTTTTATTATTATTTTTATTTTAAAATGCACACTTCACAGTTGGTTTTCATTTTTTTTATGCTTCCAGTGCTGCTTAGGATAGGAAGACTTCTTTTTCTATAGCTATTTGTACATAGTATTACACAAGTCAACCACTTTTCATAGAATATTAACATTTTCAGTTATTTTACAGCTGTATGTGAAAGATTCCTGTAGAGGTAGCTTTCATCTAACTAGGATACCAACCTGGGTTTTGTTGACCATGTCTATCATAACATCTGCCAAATTCAGTACAACCTAGAGAAAGTGCTTTCCTAGGTATCCTTTCTAAAACATTAATGAGAACGCATCAATTTCTGACCATTAAGCCATGTTCATTACCAACATATATTTTCTTTTCAGAGAAACTGAAAAAGTGGATCAGCGAGCTGTTCCCCAAGTCAATCATGTGGATGCGTGTAAAGTGTGTGTGAAGGCAGATGTTACAGACACAAAAGAGAGTTATCAAAAATCTGCTGAAATGCTCGGGTATGAGAAGCGTGAAGAGTTAAGAAGAGAAAAAGAGGAGGAGGAGCGTTATATCCACAGAAAAGAAGCTCTAGAAACTAAGAAGGGAAAGGCTAAGCATGTGTTAACAGAAGCTGATTCATTATTTCCAGATTTAACGAATGCACCACGGTCCCAAGTAGCTCAGTCTCTGCCCATGGAAAAGAATGGAACGCTTCCTAGTTCATTAAGTATGAGTGCTGGCCTAGTGGAGCAGAATGGTACCAGCTCATATAAAAGAGGGTTTGTTCCCAGAACGAATCCTGAGAAACAGATTCAAAGAAAAAGTAATATGGCTCAAGTGGAGCACTGGGTAAAAGTCCAAAAAGGAGATACAAAAAGGTTAGTAATAGGTCCTATCTTTAAATAGACTGACAAACAGAATGTTCCTAATCTTAAGAAAAATATTCATTTGTAATATATTCAGTGCAAGCTGGAACAATACAGAGACAATATGTAACAAAACTTGCTTTCTCTTCTCCAGTACAGAATGTTTTTTTTCTGGTGTTTATCTCATGGGGAAGTCAATATAGGATTGACTAATCAATTCCTCTAATGTTGTCACTATGTTGCAAATAGAAAAGGTGAGATTAGAGTGCCTTTAGAAAAAACAAAACCCTCTAGTTTTAATCACTGTTGATTAAAGATACTTAATACTTCAATGTGTGTGGGAGGGGGAAAGGATTTGGTGTGTTTGTTCTGTACATGCACAGAGGTATCAGTCTAAAGTGATCCAGAAAACTATCCAGCTAGTTATGCCGTGCTGAATAAAATTTTCATCAATGTTTTTCACATCTGAAGTGTAGGCAGTGAGCAGACTTGACTGGTATTGAAGTAAGCACCGTTTTCTCCCCTACTACTCTTTTTAGTAAGATTGGCTTTGGGTGTGTACCAGGCTGTGGTGGTGCTGCTGCTGTAGGTGCCCTAGAAAAAACCAGCTGCCTCAGCTGACACTGCCGAACATGCAGTGAGTGAGCCTTCACGGCCGTAACCGCAGTGATGTAACCAAACTGTGTGTCTTTTAATAATTCATACAAACTTTATTTGTTTGTGTTGTTTTAGCTTGGGTGACCTTGTTTTCCTTCTCTTCCTCTAGCAATTGGCATTAAATTCTTTGTGTTTGGAATAAATTGTGTGTTATTTCCCAGAGATTAATGGCTCTATCTTATACACGGTGTCTGTTGAGGTTGTTGCAGTGCACTGAGCTGATGTTTGAAAGTGGTATGACAGTTGTCTGTTTCACTGGCTTTCCATTTTGCTTTTATTTGAGTGGAGCACTTACTTTTTTATTGCTCCATGGTTACTGAAATGTTACAAATAAAGAACCTCTTAGGACTTAGCAGCCTTTACCATTTTTGAACACAAAGTGAGTACAGTTCTTCTCCTGGCTGAGGTGTATAAAGATGCAGTGTTTGGCAGCAAGCTGATTATGACAAGAAAGAGCTCTTTTAGCTACGTGCCTCATACAATACATCAGTTGTTTCTATAATTGTTTGCAGGGATTGCACTCTTCGTATAGGTATTCAGGTCTTTCAGATATTTATTTTACTCCTTTTAATAAATCACTCAGAATTGTTTGTGAACTAAACTAAGAGATGTTAGCTTTCAATCACTTTGAAGATGCATCTTTTCTCAATGACTGATAGATGCACTGTGGTCCATCACTGTCACTCAAACCCTCTCTG
Organism: Coturnix japonica; assembly: GCF_054131305.1. Lineage (NCBI taxonomy): Eukaryota > Metazoa > Chordata > Aves > Galliformes > Phasianidae > Coturnix > Coturnix japonica. The sequence goes on along the minus strand of NC_140667.1, from coordinate 18,074,540 downwards.
TTCTCAGGTACCTCAGTGAGGTTCGTCCCAGCCTTCAGGAGAAATGCAGAGTTAGGAAGGGTGCTTGAAAGTTGTTTTAAGTAATTGAAAGTCAGAGCCAACAGCTATCTAGGAATTACTAGTCTCTGATTAGATTTCAGTGCATGGGTAGATGTAGTGAATTCACTACTTACACGGACAAGAAAAAAAAAATCTGATAAAAATAAGCTTAAGGTTTCTGAAGTTGTGTAGAGGAATTTCCTTTTTTTGGGGGGGAGGGGGGTGGGAAATGCAGTATTAAACATATTTTCTTGCGCAGAACTTTGTGTTCTTTCCTGACTTGGTTAAGGAAGAAACATTACATGTCTTTGTTAGTTTCTGTGTATTCTCATGAATGCACATGGTGTTTCTAATAATGGTATTTGTTTTCTTTTGGACATTTATCTTTGCTTTTTACAATACCATTTGTGTAATTACTTCCCACTGCAGATCCTGAATGACTTCCATGGCAAATAATCTTTAGTACGGCATCAGGCCCTTTTTTCACTCTTCACTGTCTGCTTTCCTTTTTAGATTATTAAACCTTATCCTTCGAGAGAGGGAGAGTCTCAAGATTATCTACTTTTGTTCATTTTACTGTTAGTCTCTGGGAGAAACCATTGTTCACAGTTCATAATAATTTGAGTCATTTGGGGACACTGTACTTTCCCTTTTATAGAAAACTTTGTCATCTTGGTGCTTGTTTTTATGTAACACAATTATCTGTAAGGGTCTGAAACCTTGAGTAGCAGATGCCACCTGACTAAAGCCTGTTTGTTGTCTTAGCTGGGGATTTGTCCCTACTTCATGCAATGAGAAATCACAGCCTGCTTGTATGTAGGCAGTTGCATCAAGGGAGCATGACTCTCTGTGCAATGCACAACTTTCTTCTTTTTTGTAGTGTGGCTGAAGTATTACATGAAGTCAGCGCTTTCTACTGCTCAAAGCATGGCTTTCATCCAAACTGCTTTTAATTCCTCTCAGACATTATTTATTTATTTTTCTGCTAGAAATGGAAGGATTTCCCCCCCCCCCCCCCCCCCCCCCCCAAAAAAAAAACCCCCAAAACTCTTAGCATCTTTGTTTTCAGGCTGATTCTGCTCCTACAGCTGCTAGCCCTGTTGACTTCATTGACTAACAGGAACAATTAGAGCATAACTGCACATGGATGGCTTGCAGCGCACCAAAACTTGGTGGTGGCTTTGTGAGGACTTCACTAGGGCGGAGTGTAGGAACAACTGGCTTTTGGAGGAGCCTCTGCCCTTTTTTCCGCAGGGAAGTCATCTGACTACCTTCATGCCTATCTCAAATATATTTTTGAAGCCTTTGCAGCTCCAAGATTTCTCAGTTCTCATTTCTGTCTGGAGAAAATACATTTTTAACAGCTGTCTTGATCTTTGTGTGGAAAGAATTGGCAGCTCGAAATATACAAGGCAGTGCAGAGGACGTTACTTGACCACTAAATACTGATTTTTGAGTTTCCTCTGTTCCATCCTATCTGCTTGTTTTGCCTGTGTTTGGAATTCTAGGTAATGTGAGAGCACAGCTTTTAAGAATTTGTAATCCTCTGTGCAACGTGCAGCAGTTATTCTGCTTTCTCACACAAATGTGCCTTTTCAAGAGCAGTGTTCCAGCACAGTCCAGTAATGCCAGATTCTTCCAGTAGAAACACACAGAGGCAGCCATTGAGCAACAGTTACGGATATCAATTCTTTTTCTTCCTGCTTCAGTTATGCTTCTCTTATTCCTGGATGCCAGACAAAGATGATCCTTTTCATCCTGCCCTTTTGTTGGCATGGAATTCCTGGAGTTCCCTCTGTACCAGATCTCATTCTCATGCAGAGAGTGAAGCCTACTGAGCGAAGCGAGGAATCTGCTCTGAGTTTGCATTTTTTTTGTTTGCTGTTTCTGTTTGTGGGTTGATATTTGTTTATTTTTTTGGTGACTATTTGAGTGATTTTGGTTGTTTCTGTTTGTATTGTTACTCCGTGGGAAATGTAGCAGAATGGTTTCCTGTTTGGGCATGCTAAAGCAATAGATGAGTGACTGCAAGGAGGAAACTCATAACTGTTTAATGGCAGGATGAGAAATGAGGCGAGCAGGCTCCTATGCATGAGGCTGTGGAAGCATTTTGGCTTCAAAGTAGGAGAAAGATCTAAGTGCACTTCATCAAAACTCTTCCCAAATTCTGTCTCAAATCTCTTGGTGGATATAGAGTGACTTCTGCAGTTTTGGGAGCATTATGGCTTCAGTGCTAATACCAAGATGTAGCATCTCTATTTCTATTCTGGTTTGTTAACGAGATTTGGTCCTCATCCTTGTGCTGCTTCAAATGGTAGAATCCATAGCATTTGATCAGATGAAAGTAAATTGTACCTGGAGCTCATTCTTAATTTTTGTTCATGTTAACGAAGCAGAAACTGAGTAAGACTCTTATTCTGTGATGAGTGAGGTTTCTTCCCATGCGTGATGGTAGTTGTTTGCAACAGGCTTGTATTTGCTGTTTGCAGACTGCACCACCTGGTGGTGAAGAGGTTTTTGAAAAAAATGCATATTTTTAATTTGCTGGCTTCCTCTTTAAAACTAACAGTCATTTCTGTCTTCATGTTTTGACTCTCATTTTGGTCTAAGTAAGGTAATGCAACTGTTCCTTATGATTATCTCTAATAGGTCGTCCTAGGTGAGATGCAATTAAAAGCCTCTCTTTAGACTGTTTGCATCCGGACGGAAATTCTGTGTAATGTTTTTGTGTGGGGTAGATCTCATTTCATTAACTTCATTAATGTTTCTGTAAACTCTTTTTGAAGGCATTCTGTATTTGGAGTCCTGTAGCTAATGCCGCCCTAGGGTTTATTTTGCTTTTCATTATTATTATTATTATTATTATTATTATTATTATTATTATTATAGCTTATATGCTAAAGTTTTACTCTTTCCTTTCCTCCCCTTTACAGCCTTGCTTCTGATCTGACTCTCACACGTCAGGGTCCCCATCCACCTTTTTCTGAAAACTATCACACTTTGCCAAAGAATACCAGGCAGCCTTCAGGGAGCTCACCACCGACACTAAGTCGCAATTTGCCGAGTGACTACAAGTATGCACAAGATCGTGTTAGCCACTTGAAGATGTCCCAGGAGGAAAGGAAAGCAAATAAGGATGGAACTGTTTGGCAGCTTTACGAGTGGCAGCAGAGACAGCAATTTAAGCATGGCAGCCCCACTGCCCCGCTTTATGTAGGCTCTTCGGATTTTATTGATCGGGGTAAGTCAAAAAGTTCATTGGATGTTCCACGATCGATATCTGTTCCACCTTCTCCATCTGATATTCCTCCACCTGGACCTCCAAAAAGCTTTCTCCCGAGGAGACCGCACACTCCTGCAGAAAGGCTTACAGTTAAACCATCTGATGAGAGGCAGACTGCAGACAGTCCTTTTGCTGGATCACCCAGGAAGACTCAAAGTAATGCTCTCAAGGTTTGTATGCAGCATAACAATTTCAAGCTATTTTACATGTAGCGTCATATACTGAATGTTTAATTTAGTAATTTTGGTTTGATCTTGCAAGCTGTGAGTTAGCACAATGGATAGTTTTCACCTAAAACTCCTATCTTTGTGATTATCTCAGATTCATTTTTGTGTGTGTGTTTTTTGAAAGGCAGATTGGTGACTCATCATACTGACTTGGAATATTTTCATTCAAGACCTGGGAGAGGGGTGTGTGTATAAATACATATATATAAAATATACACAAATTAGTGTTTTAATGAATAGCATAGAGAACAGTATAAAAGACAAAAGGATGAACACATCTTTGATTATATATTCATGGTCATGGTTTTAAGTGCTTGCCATGTCTACTTTCTCTTAACCTTTTGCAAGTACAGTTGGTCGCACAGCTAATCCAGGTTGTAGTTACGGCTAAAAGCATGATACATTTTTTCATGAATTTGGCAGCTTACATTCTTCTGGACAAACTACAGTCAGGTAGTCTTGGTCTTAAATTCTTCAGAAGGTTTAAGTCTTAAGTCTGTAGGCATTTTTTAACCTCTTCTTCTGAGGTGACAGTGGCTTTCTTGCTCAGTACTTTGTGTAGCTCTCCTTGCCTGAGGTAACTGGGAAAATTAAGGATTGAATCAGTATAGAACTTGCGTGCCTTGGTAGGGATCCTGGGCTCCATCAGGAGAGGGGTGGTCAGCAGGGATAGGGAGGTGATTGTCCCTCTCTACTCTGCTCTTGTGAGGCCCCATCTGGAGTACTGTGTCCAGGTGTGGAGCCCTCAGTACAAAAAAGATATAGAGATTTTGGAAAGGGTCCAGAGGAGGGCCACAAAGATGATCAGGGGGCTGGAGCACCTCCCCTATGAGGACAGGCTGAGGGAGTTGGGTTTGTTCAGCCTGGAGAAGAGAAGGTTGCGGGGTGACCTCATTGCAGCCTTTCAGTACCTGAAGGGAACTTACTCCCAGGAAGGGAGTAAACTCTTCGAAAGGGCTGATAATAGCAGGACACGGGGAAATGGTTTTAAGTTGAAGGAGGGAAGATTTAGGTTGGATGTTAGGGGAAAGTTCTTTACTAGAAGAGTGGTTAGGTCCTGGAACAGGCTGCCCAGTGAGGTTGTGGATGCCCCGTCCTTGGAGGTGTTCAAGGCCAGGTTGGACGGGGCCCTGGGCAACCTGATCTAGTAAATGTGTATGTTTGGTGGCCCTGCCAGGCAGGGGGGTTGGAACTACATGATCCTTGAGGTCCCTTCCAACCCGGGTAATTCTGTGATTCTGTGATTCTGTGACTTACACTGGAATAAGTGGAAATAAAAGCTTCTGCATTCAGCCAATTCTTTAACATCAAACGTAAGCTCTGTTGGGGAAAGTATTTGCCAAGAAAGAGTCTTGTACATTCACAAACTCGGCGTGAGTTCAGGACTGTGAATTTCGCTTGTGTGCCAACTTCATCATGCGCAGCAGATTTTTCCTAGTATATGCTGTGTAGCTGTCAGATGTCTTTCAGCATCTCTGGATTTATACTTCTGAGTCAAGGGATGAAGCAGTCTGGTCGTGTGTTGCACTGAAAATTATTATAAACTCTTGTTAGTTATATCAGACGTTAGTTTCTCTACATTGAAATTGAAGCAGCATTACAATGAGGGAATACATAGTAGTCTCTTTCCTTTCTGTGTGGTGTAGCTGCATTAATTTTACTCAAAATAAAACTCTTTTCATGTTACATTGATTTCTATATGAAACCATATCTGAAAACAAAATTTTCACTGCAAAATTTCTCTGTAGGGGGTTTCTTGAGGAGAAATGCTTGTGTTCTTGTATGTAAGCACACCGCATCATTTTACATTTAAACATACACGTCTACAGAAGTTTGTGATACTCCCCCTCACTTTATTTAATTCCACCCTGATGCATGTTTAAAAAAAAAACAACAACAAAACAAAACACAAAAAAACAGAACAAAACAGCATTCAGTGAGATTCAGACATGAGTAACAATAAATCATCAGACATTTGATCTGTGTTTCAGAAAGCCATAAGAGCTTGGCATCAAGGGAAAGATGGAAGAATGGATGTGAAGTGTGTACTTATACTGTAAGCAGAAAGAGACAGATCAAATTGCTTAATAAGACCTGGTACTAATGGGACCCCTTGCCACAAGGTGTCACTCCTGTCAGTGGCTTAGTGGTGGAGAACTGTTCCATAGCTAAAGGAGGACATTCACAGTTGTTAGTGTATGGTGTACAAGCCTGCTATTTAAAGGTGTTAAGCCAAGCAGATTTTCTCTGGGAGACATTACGTGTGTGTGTGCGAAATTTTGAGTGTTTTTTTTTACTTGATGAAAACAGCTTTGCACATGCTTCTGAGGCTGCTTGTGCTGCCAGAATCCACTGCTGTATCCAGCATCATAGGTTGTATTTGTTCATTTATAAGTTCTGCATAATTATTGGAGAATCTGGTTGGCCCATGATCTAAGCATGGCTTGAATTCAAACAGGAAGTTTATAGCAGAGGTGCATATCCTCATAGTGCTCCCTCAAGTACAGCATACATCTCACTTGAGACAATGCTTATAATTCTGCCTGGGGCTTCTTACAGAGCTCAACTCACATTGATCGACGCTCGATGCCAGCTATGGGCTACATGACCCATACCGTGAGCGCACCAAGTTTGCATGGCAAGTCGGTAAGTTGAAGGAGCAATTTCTTTGCCTTGTAGTTAAGTTTTAAAATCCTGCTCATTCCATAGTTGGTCTTTTTTTTTTTTTTTTCATAAGTTAAAACATAAATAACTCGAATGTGAAACTTGAACTTAAGCAGTGTGTAGGAATAATAAAGCCTGTAGGGATTTTGCTCATACTTGCATTGTGAACAGGAGTGAGTTATTAGCGCAGGATTCAACTTCTGTTATGTTTATTTGACCAAATGCAGAGTTAATGAAATAATTGCTTAATCATGTCAAGTAACTGCTTTCTGGGCACTGAGGTGAAAAACATAATTACAGTTACTCTTCTTGAAGACTGCTAATTTCCTCTTTACAATGTGTCTAAATACCTGCAGCCTGAAGAGCTAACATTGCTTCTCATTCGATTAAGGAGACATCAGGCTAAGTTGGCTAGTATACGAAATTACACAATCGCACAATTACTGCAGCACTTGCCAACTAATTCCACCTATCAGGTCAGCTGCTGCTTGGTTCATCTGTACCGTATGACATTTTGTGACTCTGCAAACGCTTTGTCAGTGGCATGCTTGGGTCTGTGCTTTCTTGCCCATTCTTTGGTATTCTATAATATCCAGATCATTCGCAGTTTTTTTTTGCTATTCTTGCTGTCAGAAATAAGCATTTTATTTAACAGAGTACCGGTGCATATGTTTCAAAGTGTTATGTATACTTCCTCTCTGCACTATTTCTGAAAAGGCTGCATTTTCAGAAATGTGTGTTACAAGATTAGACACGCTCATTCTAAAGCGAAACCATTTCTTTGTGCTGCTTTCATGGTGAGATTGGCTCCTTGTACTACATGCTGCCTCACCTGCGAGTGAAAATGCATCAGCCAGTTTGTACCTTCATATGATCTTGTAACTGTATCAGTTCTGCAGGTGAACATTAGCTCATAAACATTAGTGGGCTCTTTGAACCATGAACTGTGCTCTTGATTGCATTGATGTGTGTAACTTAAACGTTGGGATGAAATGAATGTTCTTAAAGAGCACTTTGGTTTATATTAGAACCTCAAAAATAGGAATAAAACATGGTGACTCTTGCAATTGGTGGAAGCTTTATATTGGCCTAAAATTCATGGCATTTTTTTTTTTTAATTTGGAAAAGTTTACTTTCCTTACCTCACCTACAGAACAATTGCACTAAGGTCGTCTATAATAATTGGGACTTCTTAAAAATGGGCATAGGTTCTAGTCAAGTCTTCTGGCAGATTCAAAAGGCACTTGGACAATGATTTAGGTGATAGTGTCTAAAGAAATGTAAGTGTAATGTACTGATTTTACTGCAGCAAAGGTTTTCTTTGCTTTTTTAAAATACACAGCCGCATTGGCTCAAGCTTGAGAACGGCAAAAATTGTAGGAATTTTGGCTTCTCACCAAGTCCACTTGCAACAGTTAGGTTTTACTTTGTTACGTATCACAAATACCTCTTATGAAAAAAGTAGTAACTTTCAAATGAGGTCTGTGTGTGCTTTTCTTGAAGTGATTCTGAGGAAGATGTTACTGGTTGAATGTACCTATGTGACTAAGCTGACAACAGTTAGGGGTGAGCCGCTGAAAAAGAGGGATGAAGTTGAACGCTATCACTTAAAGTGAAATGGATTCTCCAATCACACGAGTGAGATCTTAGTGTTTTATTCGTGAATGTTATTTCTTGCCTTTCTTAAATGAAGGAGTTCTTATCTTAAAACATGTCTGCAATCTGATCAAGAAGTGTTCTAATGACTTTTATATACAGGCTTCTATTTATATGTGACATTCAGTTAGGCAGATGACTTTTCCTAGGGATACATTGTGCTAGTGGACAACTCCGCAATCTTTTTGATGAAAGGATAGTCAGCAGAAATTGGTCTTGAAAAGAATATATGAAAATGTTTCATTTGTGTAGTTTTGTATCCCATTAGCAGGGTAAAAATCAAGTCTGTTTGTTCAAAGAGTGGACATGAGGTAGAAATGATCTCAGGAAATATTTTGCCCATTTTTCTGCTGTAAATAGCAATATGCTGGTGGAGCAAATGTGCTTTTGATGTACTTCCTACTCTGTTATTTTGTTTACTTTATCATCGTCTTCTTTATATATCCAATCTATTTTGAAGTTATTTTTCAAACCTTCAAATACATTTTATTTTTTCTTTTTCTATGCACTTACCTGAAGGCTGATGACACTTATATCCAGTTGAAAAAGGATTTGGAGTATTTAGATCTGAAGGTAAGCTTTTATAGAAGTTTACTTTCATTGTTTTATAACCTTTGTGTATCATCTTTGTACCTGCAGGTTTTGGAATCATTTTCCTTTCAGAAACTGGAAACTCTGTGCCTTTTGCTATCATTGTGCTTAAAATAGTATGTGCTTATAGTAGTAGTTATGGAACTGAAATGCAAACTCAGAAAATGGTTGGTACTTCAGTTTCTAGTTAGAATTTGCATTGCAGATACTTCAGATGGTTAGTATTTTGTGGATTTAAAAGTAGTAAGATTACAGACTGCTTCAAAATGTTTTTGCTGTTGCTTTAGAGACAATATGAAGTCAGCTCCTAAGACAGCATGTTCTTTCAATTCAATTTTTTCCTTTAAATTTACACGAGCTGTCTTTTCTCTTGTTTTTATAATAGGCTGTATTTATAATGCTTTTTTTTTTTTTTTTTTTTTTGGTGAAAATGTGGTGATTAATTGGAAGCTTTCGTTGTTTCCATGTTCTGATGGCTAAGAGATATCAGTTACATACATATAATTTGCCCATGTAATAATAGGTAATATTTCCTAGAGATAAAAATATAATATGGTGTTCAGCAAAAGAATGTCTGCCTAAATAAAATTACTTCTGTATCTGCTACATCTGATAGTTGGCAATTTGAAAGCACTTTTTGATAGCAGGTATTTGAAGAAAAAAAATCAGACTGCATAATCAGTGATATTGCTTAATAAAGCAGTCTACCTCATTCCATGCTGTGTAGCATATCTTAACATATACAAATCGTATGGTGTCTCTGAAATAAAGGTGAAGTTTGACACCTTATAATCCTTGTTTATTTGTCTGTAGTTATCCGTGATGCCAAGAGGCTTTGCCTGTGTGCCACTAATGAGCTGCCAGGTCCACTAGCATGGCAACTTCGGTTTCATCTGATGCTTGCATGATTGAATATACAGCCAAATAAATCAATAGAAAATATTAGCAATACAAATATATTTTATGTATTGCATTGTATATGTGGTGTATGTAGACTAAATGATCACATGTATAAACTGTTATAATCATTTACATACAAATGTAAAATCAGTTGGACATGTATCGCTTCAGGCCTTGTTCTTGATGTGCTCTTGGTTGTGCCAAATGTAACTGCATCCCAAGCCTTTGGCTGAGTTTTGTGACATTTCAATATAGGAGGTTCTACAATCACTTTCCCTGTTATAAGTGACTATGTTGTAAGTACCTGAGAATGTTAGGTGCTTAGGGAAATTAATAGGATGGTTTGTTAACTTTTTAGTGAATTCAAGGTACAAAGAGCGTCTTTGTACTTTGTATAAAGTCACAGTCTTATCCTACCTTACCAGTCCATTTTTTATTATTTTTTAAAAGCTGAAAAATATTATCTAAGAACCATTTTGATGTTAGTACTGAGATGGTATTGTTCAATATTATAGTGCTTTGTCATAAGAGTGGTATAAATGAGATAAATGCTCTTCACAAATATCACACTTTTTCTCCTACATGCAAGTAGTTCTGACATTTAAAAAAGTGCCAGAATATTGTGTTCTTTTTCACTCGTGAAATAGAGGTATGTAGGAACAAAATGAAAGAGATGTTGCATCTCTATGCTATGAAACAACCATGTTTTTTCTGCAAATGGATTTCCACAGTTGTGTGTTATGGCTTTCTTTATCCCTTAAACAAAGGTGGAAAGTTGTGACTGTTTTAGAAGAGCAGAAATAGTGAGCGTGAGATTCTTTCCCCACAAGTCTCCAAGATGATGTTACAAAAAAAAAAAAAAGCTGAAACATGAAAGGGAAAGATTTTTTTTCCTTTCCAAGACAATGAAATAAAGTTTAATCAGGCTAAAGGAGTTCAGGACTGGGGTTGCACTTCCAGATGTCTGTTTACAGACATTTCTGAGAGACTTGCACAAAACATGAATGTGTAAGGCCTGCTGAAATGCAAAGTTTGTGCTTCAAAGTATATGTTGTGCAATCATTCCAAGCCAATTTGGGTCCCTCTCTAGTTGTGCAGCACTGGTGCTGCTTGTTCTTCTGCAGTCACGTGTGAAGCCCTTTTGTTTGCACTGCTGTTGGAAGAGGTTGCTAGTACAAGGTTGTGCTACACAGGTATCTAAGGAAATGCTGCATGGCAGGTATTTGTTATGGGAGTAATGGTAAGTGTGTGTGTGATTCTGATGGCTTCATTTACAAAGCATTTGACTATGTTGCTCCAGTTATCAGCACAGGGCTCTTTGTGCAAGAGTTATGTTATACATGACAGAAAACGTCTTACTATTACCCCTGGTGCTTGTTAAACTGTGATTGTGCTGTGTGTTGGTATGTGTGCTTTGCGAAAGTAAAAAAAAACAGAAGTCTTATGGTTGGATGAATGATCTAATAAAAATAATAACATAGGTAACTAATTATAGTTTCCATAACGGGACAATATGTAGACGCTAAACCTTGAGGATCTATGTGAAAGAAGAACGTGAAATTGCTGCTGCTTATGGAGTTTTATGTGCTAAGGTTTTCTTTCTTCAGTCCTTACATCTATAACAAGCTATTGTTCAAACTTGTGTTTAAAACAGATAGAAAATAATGGACCTCTGATCAACATGATTTACAAAGTGCTGAAGAACTCAGCACAGGGGTTACTTTCCAGTATACATGTAAGATTGCTTGCATCCAAAATGCTTTCATCCCATTGCTTTTTAAAGTAGCAGTCGATGTTCACATATTCTGGCTTTTGCAGGTGTCTTATAGAAAACAGTAGAACTTTCTGTAAGATTATTTTTTTTTCTTTTCTTCTTTGTTTCCCCCACTGCCTTTTGGAGTCTGTGAAGTTATGGCTGACCTCAGTGTTTGGTTTTATTTTGTCATGGAAATGATTGTGTCAAGCAGCAAGTCCAATGTGTAAATTTGGAAAGTGTGAATGCATGCTGAACCTTCATTCTGTTCTCATACTGCTTGAAAATCAACAAAATCTGTATAGCTGTGATTACGTAATTTGAAGTCTTAGAAACGGCAGACTGTGTATTTGTGTGAATTTCATTGCTTTGAAAAAGGCTTTTGCGTTCTGTTAGTTTGCTGGTAATGATTTTATTACTTGTTGTTACTTGGACATGCTGACGTTTCTTCCTATATGTAGTTGTTTCTTGGTGTTCTACATAGGGTCTAGCACTTAAATCCAGTAGTACCTTTGGAAGACAGGATTTTCCTTAAACATATTTACTATTGAAAATATTTGAAAATCAAAACATAACTTTTGAGAGACAGTGAAGTGCTTTTTGATTTTGGAGTGGGGAAGTAATTAATGTGTAACTTTCTCCATGTGAAATCCCACAATAAATATGTTAATGGAGCCCGCAGTCAGAGGGAAGGAGCTATTAAGCATCAATTGAGCATCTGATTCTGTTCTAAACATAGTTTATCTGAAAATACTGAAATAGGCTGTGATCTGAGAAAGTTGTATCAAAGATTGATTTCCACTTGCAGTAAAAAATAACTACTTTAAGAAATCAAGTGTGATCCTGTTAAGTTGATTAGGAAGTCATTTGCTTAAGTCTATAGACTGCCAGTCAGCAAATAGCAAACTGCTCTTTCTCTCCCACTAAAAAATTAAACAAAGAAAATCACACCAACCAAACTATTGATTTCCCTACCAGTTCAAACAAAAAAAAACTAAATCTACCTTTGTTATTCAATAAAATAATTAGGTGATCTTTTCTATATTCTTGAGTGTATTTGAGCACTGTACTTCTCAGTACCAGGTGCTCCTTTGGTGAGGTAGTATTGGTAATAGGTGAACAGTTGGACTGGATGATCTTTTAGGTCTTTTCCAACCTTGGTGATTATATGATTCTATTTGATTTAACGGGTCTTTAAAAGTATTCTAATTGAGTAAGGCTTTTAAAATTGTACGGTTCATGAGCTGCTCTATATGACCATTCTTTTAGCCTTGTTTATTCATCAAAAGAGTCAAGTATAAACAGTGGAAGTAATAAACTTTTCTGCAGGGATAGACATGCCTTCATGTTAGGTTTGCTGGAAGGTTGGAGGTGTGATATAGTACAGTCTGTATCAATTTAAAAACTGAATTATGTGAGGAGGTAATATTCTCATAAGAAATGGAATATGGAAACAGTGATTTATGGAATGAGAAATTAGAAATATTATAAACATTATAAAGTAGATCAATGGCATTTAAATTCCACCCTGCAGTTTTCATAGCAGCCTGTCATTAATAACATTCACCCCTGTACTATGGAAGAGACTGTCCTTTGTAGAATGAAAGAGATGCCAGAAAGGTATATTTCAGTCATTGATTAATGCTGTTACTCTTGCAGTTGCACATTCTAAAAGTACTATTCAAGTCCTCATGGGCTCAAGGAAGTCATTAAAAGCAAAGAGATAAAAATGTTGGGTTTTGCAGGAACAGGACATTTGTAACCACAGACAAATGGGACTGTGCCATTTTGTACAGTTTTTAGCTACAATAAGAGTCGTTAAATAGCACGGTATAACTGATAATCTTCTCTGATTACATTTTAGAGAAGATAAATTCACTTTTAACAGACTTCTATCCCAAATTTTATTTCTTATTAACCTTTGTTGTTAAACATGAATATTTAACAAAGCTTCTGTTTTTATGTCTGAATGGTAGTTAAGTTTTAATTTGCATCTCAGACCTTTCAAACCTGTTCCTCATAGGTGTCGGGGCGTGATACACTAAAAGAGCGAAGTACAAAACCTGTCAAGGTTGCAGAAAGTGATATCGATGTAAGTATTAACCACCACTTCCGAAACTCTAGTGTTGTTTGGGCCATTTGTTGTACTGTTAATTGTTGCATTTATTTATGTTGCATTTATCTTTGGGATAAAATATTGTTAGTGGAGGCTTTTCTTCTTAAAATTCTGATGTTACATAACACCGATATGGCTTTTTTTTCAGGTCAAGCTGAGCGTTTTCTGCGAGCAGGACAGAATTCTGCAGGACTTGGAGGACAAAATAAGAGCTCTTAAGGAAAATAAAGTAAGAATTAAAAGATCATAAAATTAAAAGTAATTATAAACTATGGAATTACAAATGAAATCAAATTACTGGATGCTGCTTGCTTTGTGATAGTTTTCTCTGAGAATGTATGTAAACTTGTATATGGAAAACACTTCTTTACATTGAAGCTGACTACCTGCTTTTGAAAATCAATGTCTTAAAACCGTATACAGTTAATCTTCTGGCATCATTCACAAACTGGGTTGCATACCCAGTTCTCTGTGGTTTTGCTTAATGTCTTAGATTCATGTAGTGGGAGGTAGTCATGTTTCATTTGCAGTTCTTCCCACACGTGCAGGCACTGTTTGCATAAACAGCAGCGTGCTGTGTGTGGTAGTGAGTTTCCCATTTGTAGTCATTTGGGAACTATGCTGGTTTATTGATAGCTTTGAGCATTGTTCTGAGGTTTGTGACTGAAATGCTGGAGTACTTCTGGACAAGTTTATACTTGGAACCTTCCTACTTCCCTCCATGCCCTTTCAAGTCATAGTTTGAACAGTAAACAATACCAGAAGTATCTCCTGGTCTTCCCTTCATGCGTGTATCTGCTTCCGGAACAATGAGCTATAGCTGTCAAAGAGTCTAAGGCTCGGTAGTTCAGAAAAAAAGGCATTGTGAAATGCAAGTGCCATCAAATAGATCCTTCAGAGAGCTGTTGTGCAGAAATGCCTCGCTGTTACTTCTGACTGAATGCATCAGGTCTACTTAGTGTGTAGGTGGTGTTTTAATCTCTCACGTGGCTGCTTTAACTATAGCAATGAGTGAGAAGTTGTCTGTAAATAAACTGTTAGTACTGTGGTGTACTAGGGCTATCACAGTTCTGTGCTGCTTAAGGAGATTCTTCTAAAACTGTAAATTACAGTTTTACACAGACTATAAGTAGAAAAATTCTCACTGATTTGTGTTTTCCACAGGTTTGATGATTTAAACAGATTCTGTAGAAGATATTAGAAAATTTTAAGTCATTAACTCTCTTGCAGAGTTTCATTCATTTACATCTTAGTCTCCGCAGTAGCAGGCCAGTCCTAACCTAGTGGCTTAGAGGAAACACTGGGGGCATAGAATACAGCTTTTAAATTCACAAAGATAAATTTATTAAGTTTGGTGAAAGGTTACTGTTGTCTGCTTCTCTGTTCTCTGCTGCTTCTTAGGATCAGCTGGAGTCCGTTTTGGAGGTGTTACACAGGCAGATGGAACAGTACAAAGACCAGCCACAGCATGCAGAAAAAATTTCATACCAGCAAAGACTTTTGCAAGAAGATCTTATACATATTCGGGCAGAAATTTCTAAAGTTTCAACGGTAAGTATTTCGGGTTGCTTTGAGAAAACGGTAGTTAAGATACCAATTAGAGGAAAACTGTATATTTCTCCTTAAATCCTTTTGTGACCTGATTTTGTTAAAGTGTAGGATAATAAATCAGAAATCCAAATGTATATGGGTGACCTCTCCAGCTTTCCTCTTCAATGCACTCCCTTCAAAAGCTCAGAGTTTCATTTAATAATTTTGTCTCTTATGCATAGGGCTTAAATAGCAAATCTTTTCTGGTTTAGGTGCCTGTTTGAATTTTAGTTGTGAAGTTGCTTTAAGTAGAGCAGGAAGGTAGTAGGGAAGTAGGATATGCTTCCTTCATAGCATAGTAGAGGCAGTTAAACTGTCAGCAGTAGTTTTATGCTTAAGAAATGGTTTTGTATCTGTGAGGTGGCAAGAATTTTTCAACTAGGGATTATTAATGTAGTCTTGTAATCAACAAAGCATTTTGAAGTGTATCTTCAAGTTAGAGGGAGTGTGTGTATATATATAAATACTAAGTTATGTTTACATGTTTCTATATGTGTGTGTGTATATGTACGAATATAAAATACAGGCTACAAACCAGACCTTTTTCCATCTCTTTATAAAGGAAAAAAATCCATCTTAAGAACTTTCAATTAGAATCGATCCTTTTTGATCGTAATTGTGCTAGAGTATTATCTTTGTTATTAGGAAATGGAAAATGCCTGGAAAGAATATCTGAAACTGGAAAATGACGTGAGCCAGCTGAAAAAAGCCTTACAGGAGCAGATGAATAGTTCATTGATATCTCAGGTGAGTCTGTTTCCAGACGCCGGTTTACGTGTGAGAAGGCTATCTCTGAACTTGCAAGCTGTCATCTCATAAGAGAGTTGCTCTGTAATTTTTGCATTGTATTCAGCTGTCGCATTTTAGTTTGCAAAGTTTTGAAACCCTAACAGCATTGCTGTGCAGTAGCTAAGCTATCTTCCAGGTGTCTAATAGTTTCTAAGTTTCTTATGCAAATTTGTCATTATTTTATTAAGTTTTTAGTACATGCTGACATCTTGACATTGATAACGTATTTAATTTATAAGACTATGCAGGGCTTCTTACTCATACACTTATTTGATCTGACATTGTTGGATTCTTTATCCATTTTTAAGAACATCAGTTGCTGGCTTGTTATTGTCATTACTTGCTCTTTGTCATGTTCTTCTATTTATGGAAGATTTATTTCTGCAGATTGTTTTGTGAAGTGGAATAAGTGTTTAACAGCATCTCAGTTTTAAATCAATTATTCAGTTTTGAATCTTACAAAGAAGCTTTGTTTGAAGCTGAGCTATTCTGTTTGCTGAACTGGATGTGGCATATGAGATTGATTCTGCGTACCTGCTTTTAACTGATGATTTTATTCATAGGGCCAGGAGTGCAGTTCAGGTTATTTTTCCCATGTCTAAGCACAACGGGTGAATTTTAAAAGACAAAACATAAGTAACAAAGCCAGTGTGTTTAATTGGCTGAAACCGTAGCATACTTTTCCAAGTATTTTGGACCAAAAAAACTCAGCATTTTAAATTTACATATTTGCCAAAAAACATCAGATCAGAGGCAACTTAGTATATTTGTTTTCACTATTAATGAACTTGTTGTATCAAAACAAGAGGTGCAAAACCTTTTAAAATGTTTCAGTCTTCCATTTTCATGGAATGGTGGTTTTTAATTTTATTTTAATTTTAAATTTGGTGGTTTTGTTTGTTTTAGGTGTGTGTGTGTGTAGTCAGTTTCAGTGTGAAGTTCACTAACAATGAGGATGTTCATGTCTGCACAGAATGTATTTGAACAAAATACTTTAATAAACAGTTTTCATTTATGTATTGAACTTGCTTTAAATAATGTGTGGCAAGTGATATAGCAGTACGCATAGATGGGCAGATGGTTTACACAGAACAAACGTTAATTTACTTTAATTAGCATCTCATACCAAGTGTATGCATAAACATACCTAAGCATAGTATGTGTTTGAAGTGATATACACACACACATATGTATATGTTTTTGAATATCTGTTTTGGAGATATTAAGGGGAACTGATTTTCCCAGAAAGTAGTGAATATTCTTAAAATCATGTTCTTTCAGGGAAGTTTCATTACAAGTACACACAGTCATTACAGTCTTTAGATTGCTACCTAACTGTGTATAGGCTCAGCGTTATGTGTCTAACATTTTGCAATAGCATTAAAAAAAATACACACAGTAAAAAACTATAAATTCTTCATTAAGTATTACTAAAAATTCAATAAAATTGCAGATGCATGTTACTATAGAAAACAACAGTCTCTCCAAACTTTTCTCACCCATTAAGTGCTTTTATACCTTTTGGTGAACAGCAATCCTGCCTTTCATAATTCAAAAATAAATTAATCTCCTTATATTTTTGATCTACTCCATTTTTGGTTTAAGATATTCTCTTCGCATTGAGATTCAACTAATGGGAAGAAATAATAGTAAAAGATCTCATGGTTTGTGTATATCGCTGATCACGCAGTTTTTCTGAGTGATTTCCGAAGCAGGATTTTTTTGTACATGTGGGGATTTTTAACCAGTCCTGAGATCTGATCGTTGTAAATCCATCATTTGGTACCTTGTAGTCTGATTAATCTCAGAAAGACGTAATGAAATGTGCAAATTTATAGTTTGCATCGTGCCAGTCTTTCAAGATATCCCATCCACAGAGTGAGTTTACTGCAGGCAAATAACACTCTCCATCATTTAAATGTTTGTGTTCTTGGCATCCTGCTTGTTGATCTATAACTTGACTGAACATATTTTCTGGGCTAAGACAGAAAGTAGAAATCAATTGATATGTCTTCTCTAGTTCTACGAGGTGTAAGAGCTGTTAGTAAAATTTTTCTCTTTCAGGTTTATGGGATTAATTAGCAGTTATTTTGCAGCTCCTGGCAAGTGACAGATTCTTGGGGTTGTGAAGGAGTTTGTAAGCAATTCCTAACAACAGTGTTGCACAGCCCTCTGCCTTTATAAAACCACGTGGGAAACGAACAATACTATTAATTTTTTTCTTAGTGCCTGTTGTTTTTTATTTTGTTTTATTTATTTATTTTTTAAGGAAGAGTTATTAGGCATCAATTCCTTAGGAAAAATATCAAATTACAGTAAATTAACAAGATTACTTATAATCTGGGGTCTGGGGGGGGGGGGGGGAGGAAAGGAAAGGAAAGGAAACAACAAAAATCCACATGCCTTGAATAGCTGTTTACATCTGTGGTTTTTGATGATTGCAATAAACATGTATCTGAAGTGATGGCTTCAGTAGCTACAGCCTCTAGCCACAAGATACACGAAGGCAGAGTCCAGACATTAGAGAAAGCTTCCCATTGTTGCCTGTTGGGAAGAATTAGTAGAACAAACAGGACACAAGTTGAAACCAAAGAATGCATCATATCCAGTAGCCCTAACCACCCAAGCATAGAAAGAATTAAGTTTGTCATCCCTTCTCACTTAGTTTTGGTTGTATATTTAATTCATTGCATGTTCTTAGGCGATTGTATAGCGTTATTCATGGACACTCATATATTTTTTCTTCTAATATTGGGCATTTCCTCTAAATCTGTGAAGAGGAGTTTTGTAATGCTACCTTAGCATCCTAAAGTGCGCTAAAAGATTTGAGAAACTAGTTCAATTTAAAAGGCACTATAAACTCACTATATATAGAACCAGGATTTTGTAGCCTGAATAATATTGTAGAGAACAGTATAGAGATGTCTCATTCTATATGTCATCTTTAGGAAATCTTCTGAGACTCAGGGAAAGCTCTAAATTCTATGGGTCTGTGTGCAAGATACGTTGATCTGTGGGTAATGTGGTTTTCGCTTGTTTTAAATTTTAAAGTAGTTGTGTAACCAATTTCTATGCCTGTAAGTTCTGAAATGTTACTTTGGTTTTGGTAACAAAAGGATAAATGCATCGTAAATTTAAAAGTTTTTAGTTGTTGTTGTTTTTTTAACTATCAGGAGAAAACACAAATACAGAAAGACTTGTGGAGAATTGAAGATGTTACGGCTGGCTTGAGTGCAAATAAAGCAAATTACAAAACCATAGTAGACTCCATCAAGAATCCAGGTAAAGGGAACATAATTAAAATGTAAAAGTATTTCAAATGCAGTTGAATCTTTGAGTCTATGTGGATACTCTAGAGGTATGTTCAGAGCAGACAGCATAGTTAATTCTGATAATGTCTGCACTGGAAATCTGCAGTTTGAACACATTGTTTTGGTGTTTCTTTGGTTGAGCCAGCAAAAAAGTGTGTGTTTTTCTGTTTGACATACTGAAGCATAACAAGCCATAAGAAAAAGAGAGCAATATCAGTGGGATAAGTTATGCAGGTCACAGAAACTGTTTCACACGTACACCAGACTCATACCAAAGTAGTATCTGTTCTGTATGGTATCTGGGAGCTCCTCTCTGCACTCGTCTGCTTTTTTTTTTTTGCCTCTTGGATGCTGCCTGACTGCCCTTGCTCCAGTTGCTTGGTGGGCAGAGCAGCAGCATCAGCTATGGAATAGAAGAAGGAAAAGAATGTGTGGTCTGCATTTTGATTGCTTTATGATGTTTCGAATGAAAGGGGAGAATTCTGGGAAAGCAAGAGGCTGTTAATGCCTCTTGTAAATTCATCTTGTATTTTGAGTCTATTTTTGCTTACCTTTTTACACTCAGAGATTAAATTGTTCTTGGTGAGATTATGTTTTATTTAAGGTGTGGCTATTGGTTCTTAGTCATGTCTAGCTCTGTAGCCATCTGATGGATTCTGAGGTATGGAGCCATATCCAACCATTGTAACGATTGCGTATGATGTGTGGACTTCTCCTTTTCTCCTGTTGCCTCTCAACAAGGGTTTTCATTGAATGATGTTAATGTATATTTTTATTTTTAGCCTTGACGGCTTATTTGATCTTCATTAAGGGAATGTTTCCCACCCCTGCCTAATCTAGCAGTCATAGATTTTTATATTAAAACAAACAAACTCAATTTGTGTTGAAAATAATGTGCAGAGTATTAGGGCTATTTTTTAAAACTTAGTGATACTGATTTCTATTTGTATGAACATTGTTGACAGATATAAGAAACACAGCATCTAACAAACGTGCATATTTCTCCCCTAGAAAGAAAAATAGTGCCTTCATTTTCTCAGTCTACAGTGCCTTCCTTACCAGCTTCTCTCACAACCGTGGAGAGCAAACCTTCAGTTCCACAAAGCCCTCCGTCCAGCCAGGTCAAACCTTCCTTAGAGGTGAGGCTGTACCCACAGCCTTATTTCCAGGCCAGAACACAGCAACAAGTACCACAGCTGAAAAAAATTGAGCCGCCTCTTCAGTCGCCAGTTAGGCTAATGCCAAAGGTTGTAAGTACTGTTATTGTGAGCCTTGTTCTCTGCTGTTTCTGTTTGCTTCTGGCAGAAAGCGTTCATGGTTGCTAAGTGCATGCAATGTGGAGGCACAGCCGGAGCCAACCAAGGGTTGTAATCAAACAGTGCAGCAACAAATACACAAGAGTATTTAGAATCATAGAATCACCGAGGTTGGAAAAGACCTCCAAGATCATCCAGTCCAGCTGTCCACCTATCACCAATGTTGCCCACTAAACCTTGTCCCTCAGTACAAAGTGTAAATGTTCCTTGAACACTTCCAAGAATGGTCACTCCACCGCCTCCCTGGACATCTCGTTCCAGTGTTTGACTACTCTTGGAGAAGAATTATTTCCTAACATCCAACCTGAATATCCCCTGCTGCAACTTGAGGTCGTTTCCTCTATTCCTATGTTTGTAACCTAGAGGTTTACTCAAGTAGCTATATACTGTTTCAGAACATACCAAAGCAGAAGAGCCTTCTTTGCTCTTTGGTAATGCCTTTTGGTTCATTGGTTGTTTGCTTTCTTGGGTCTTGTTTGCTTCTAAGAACTCAAGCTTCTGGACAGAGAAGAGCACGGTAAAGCAATCATAAATAATTTGTATAATGTTATGAACTTTCAGACAGTTTATTCCAGACTGTTTGCCATATACCTGTGCTTTCCTCTGACCAGGAAGATGAAGCACCACCCAGACCTCCTCTCCCTCAGTTATACAGTCCTGAAGATCAACCACCAGCTGTTCCACCACTCCCAAGAGAAGCCACCGTCATCAGACATACGTCAGTGCGAGGCCTGAAACGTCAGTCAGATGAAAGAAAGAGAGACAGAGAACTGGGACAGTATGTAAACGGAGATTATAGGGTGAGCACTCATACACCATCTGCGCTTTAAGGAACATGTGAACCAATAACAGATGATAGTGTCTGTGAAATATGTATACTGCTAGATCTTGTAATGAGAGGGGAGAGACAGAAAATGGAAGAGATCTGTATGTAATAGTAACAGCAGAGACAGACTCACTAATCCAGAAACAAAATTGCTGGGATTTGTTTTAAGACTTGCTGTCCATGATGTCATTTCAACCAGTAAATATCTTTCCACACAGGTAGAACTGCGTTCATATGTGAGTGAACCAGAACTAGCAATGATAGGTGGTGACCTCAACCAACCTTCCAGTGGTTTTGTAACCATTGATAGCGGATACCAGACATTGCCTACTCGTGGTAAGCCAGGAATTAACGTAGTTGATTTTCTACAGTACTTTTGGTATAGGAGCTTCTCTCCTAGGATTTTCTGGAGATTATTTTATTCTTGACATTGTTATTTTTAAATTAACTGTACAGTGCTGTGAAGTTGTAGAGAATCTGTGATTTTAACGGTGCTGTTATGGATAACCACCCTTTGGCAAAGGAGCTTCATATGTAATTCTTAAAAGCAAAGAAACAGAAACCATAGAAAAACAATGCAGTTAGCTGTTCAAATATCTCCTGTATTCGGAGTTGCCTTTCCTTATTTTTGTGTTGTGTTTATAAACTCAGGTTAATTTTTTATAAAATACATGTATTGCCTGTGGGAGTCAATGAAATGGTAAAGAATAAAAACGTAATGCCTCCAAACACTACAAGTGACTTGTCAGTAGGACCTCAGTGCTAAAGTCATTTCACCATGAGGTGAGGTTAGAGAGGATATTTGGGGAAAAGTAGTCAGTTTGGTTTTTGAATCCCTGTAACTCCTAAACACTGTTAAGGTTTGATTTTCTTCATAGATGTGACTATTTGTAAAGCATATCTGTTGTTGCGCAGCTGAATTCACCTCATGCTTCATTTAATATATGTTTAAAACATAGTAGATTTTTCTGTGTTTTGATCAGTAGTGACCTGAAATGGATCAGCTGTGGCTGAAATGAAGTTTCCTGCCCCTCATGGCATTCTGAGCTAAAGAAAAAAGTGTGAAATGTGAACTAAAATAGTGAGAATATCGTCAGGAAAAAAAGTATCTGGCACATCTTTGTTTTGTCTGTCCTTTGGTTTTAAAGCATTTTCTTTTTCCTTATAAAGGCTTATCTGGATCAACTTCCAGATTGCACCAGTCATCTACCATTTCATCATATGCAACTCTTCGAAGGGATAGGTCCAAGGTAAGTTTTAAAAGGACATCTGAAGACTACTGACTACTGTCTTGATCTTCCAAATTGTTCTTAAATCCAGAGCACATGTTGTACAGCAGGAGATGGAATTCTAGTCCCATGGGAGAGGTCCCATCTCCAATGATCTAATACTATTTATTTTCTAATTCTCTTGAATGAGTCAGGAAGTAGAAAGACGACTTACTATGTTTCTAATAGATTTATAAAAACAAAGTTTGGAATCAAAATCATCTGTATTAATAGATATTATAATGTTGAAATATTCAAATTAATACAAAGCAATAGAGCAAAATCATCTTTGTTAGAAATAAGGTGGGAGAAAGATGCTGTTTATTTGTATGCTCCTTATAAACTATTAATTCCAGCACATTTTCTGTGTGCCTTGTAACTTCTTCAGGAGAGACCAAAGAGTGCCTTGGAACGTTTATACTCTGGAGACCACCAAAGAGGCAAGATGAGTGCAGAGGAACAACTAGAAAGAATGAAACGGCATCAGAAGGCATTAGTTCGTGAACGCAAGAGAACCCTTAGCCAAGGAGAAAGGCAGTCTGTTTCATCTCGGTCTTTCATCAGGCCCATTTCTGCAGACATAGGCTCAGTATGTTAGATATGCCTTAAAGGGACTAAACTAGAAATGTCTTTGGATTTTTTTTTTTCCTAGCAAGCACTTTCACTTGAGCGTGTGTGATGCTTCTAGTATAATTAAATCAGTGTTATACAGTATAAAATGAGTTCAGAGAGTGCAAGTAACAGATGGTCATTTTTTACTAGTAGTTACAGTGTATGTAGCAGATTCGGCAGGTAAGTTGGTCAGAGGTCCGTGTGCTGAGTGGAGGTGAGGCTCTGTTAGAGTGAATTCAGAGATGTGATTGTTTTTTATTAGCACTGTATTTAGAAAGTGTAAGAAACTTCTAGGATTTTCAAACTGCTTCATAATGGAATGGGCCTTTTAGAATGTTCTTACTCACCATGGTTATTTTTCTTTTAAATTCACAAATAAGGCTGCAAGATAGTTATGATGATATCAGGCCAAGCAGGTTGTGTGGTTGGTTTTTCTTGTTTGTTTTTAAGGAAAAATGAATAATAAGTTTTGAAACCTAATCCACGCTTAGTAGAATTTTAGAATCAAATTGGTTTTGGTTGCAGCAAGTCCTCCTTTAAAGCTCAACATGTAGAATATTCTAATAAGGCTCAAATTTAAGCTGCTGAAGAAAAAGAATTTTTGTTGTGTTTTGAGATTAAATGCTGTACAGAATGTAAGTTTGTAATGATATGTTTTGGATACTAACCAAAGCAATTCTAATTGGTGAAGCTACCCAGTTGCTCACTTGGTGCTAAACCAAGATTGTACTGTAATTGCACTTACGCTGTAGCCTTTTAATTTATTTTTCATTTGGTCCACTAGAGCTTTAGAACGGTCACCTTGTTTTACCTAATTCATTGCACAAGATCTCTTGCTTTTAGATTTGTCACTCATCATACCTAATGCCTCTTTTTGTTTGTTCGTTTTGTTTTGTTTTTAATTTGCAGAATTTTGTAGTTATTTTAAAATTTCTAACTGGACTACTCAATTTTTACCAGGCTTAATTGCATTTAGTACATGTGTGTCAATTGCTGGCATTTAAACCACCCCTTATAATATTCAGCCTTTCATCCCCACTGCTCAGTAACGCTGTTTTACAGCCAGTTCTTTATATTTACTTTCCCAGTAAATATGAGTGCACAACTCTAGAGACACCCATCTATTTTGTCTTCTGTTTTGTAATCACAAAGTTATTCAAGGCAGTACGTCATACTTGGGAAGTATGGAACTATAGCAGAACCTTTATTTTCATATCTTAATTAGAAGAACTAAATCTGAGATTCTAATGTTTCCCAAGTCTAACGTAACATACGCAAGTTGAATTTAAACATTTTTGTGACACTCCTTATTAACACTTGTGACAAGTACTTTATCTATAAATTGGGTGCCATCTTGGTCTTTTTCTTGCTGTAAAGAATTGAGTCTTTCAGCCCTAGCAGTGTTTTGCAGAGATCATATCTTGTACCTACAGGGCTTCAAAACGCAAGAAGCATGTTCAATAGCACAATTACTTACAGCATTGCAATTATTTAGCAGCCAAAATGGCAAACAGTTAAATGTATAATTGAAATGCTGCTCAGTATGTAACATTTGCTTAAAACATGCATTGTATGTATAACTCAACTTTTTAATCAGTCAGCTCGCAAGTGTAGAATGGCATTTGAAGTATGGATCACAGTACATCAGCGCATTTGTTATATACAACGCCTTTTTAATGTAAAAGTTGCAACATCAAAGCCAATAAAAATTCTGCTTTGTAATAATGGTTTGATGTTTTTCTTACCTACATAACGCAATTTGAAAATGATTCTGTGTATTTGAAATGGACTATGTCAATCAGGCCTGGTTCGAATATGAGTAGAATAAAAAGTCTTGAGAGGGAGAATGATAAAAACATTTTTTTCTCCTTTTGAAAACTTAAAAAAAAAAAAAAATCTTAATTTTTGAGATGAAATTGACCTTTCAGGTACATTAACTTTCCAAATATACATAGAGGACACGTATCTTTTGAGTGAATAATATCGAGAGCTTGTGCATGAATAGGTTTCAAGTGGATTTAATAATGCAAGTAGCATCATGGAGGCAAAGGGCTTCATGTAGAGTTCAGACTTCAACCAAAAACAAGCCAGAGATATGTAATAGAAATATTAAACATTTGTATTGAATGTAATGGCATGTTCTCCTACTGATAGCCTTAAATACTTCAAGAGATCGTTCTACTGTTTTATCCCTTTTCTCCCCTGCTGCTTTTAATCCATTTTAAGTCTGTATGGTAAAGTCACTGAGATCTGCTGGATGGAATGATGCTGCAACAGAGCTTAATTTTTGTGTCTCTTATGAACAAATGTACTGTTAGGTTTCTTAAGCTTGAGTTTATATGGAGCTGTATTGTGAGTAGCTGTGAAGGAGCTGCTAAGCAATAATCTGGGAGCTCTTAAAGTTATGCTGTTTAACTATGCTCTTACTGTATTCTTGCTGAATATTTACCTTGTAAGGAGGATGTATAAAATTCTTAATTTTTGCAGGTAGCTAAGGTTAATAGAGTGTAAAGTAGCCTAAAAGTTATTACATTTATTGTGTTTGAATTTCAGACAAGTCAATGCTAGTACTAAAAATACCAATAGTAATCGCTAAGTCTTTTTCTAGGCATGTAGAGCTAACAAGCAGCAATTCTCAGCCTGCAGTATCAATGTCCTTTCTGCGTAGTGATTCACAGTGGTGCAGCACTGCCTGGTCAGAATACCTAGAGCAAGGCCAGCACTGCAGGCTTGCTTGTACTGACATCTGTACTTCCGTAGATGTTTGTGCTGGTGCCACGTTCATCAGCATATGAGATTAATACTTGTGGTATACTTTAATACAGTTGCACGCTGTGTATAAAATTAAACAGTACTCTGAAATCCATGCAGCATAGCTAGAAATGAAATCTCCCAGACAAGAGTTGCAAGAAATACAGCAGCATTTTCTTTTTTTCTATCAGTTAAAAGAGTTTGCGCTGTGGATTCTCTCAGCAAAATAGCTTTTGCAGACACAGTTATGTACACTGCTGAATGTTGAATTTGCCAGTACGGTTGAATGCTATTAATTGTTTTGTATCTATTGCCAGTGGAAACGAGAGCAAGAATTTGATTTGCAGCTACTTGAGAGGGCAATTCGTGGAGAAGACAAGGATGAAAATGAATGGTTAAAAGTTCAGCCGGTAGCAGTCGCAGTGACAGAGACAGACCTGGAGCCCCAAGACTATGATTTAGACATCAGCAGAGAGGTAACACTCATATATTTGCTTCCTACTGCATTCCCCCTGATGTTAACCTTAAGTTTTATGTAGTTAATTTTCATCTTTTATTTCAAATGTGAGCTGGAAGTTCAAACTGAAAGGAGTCTTCTGGGTATTGAAAAGGAGGCATATTTCTGGCCTGGCTCTTGGGGGTGTCTGTAGGGTTTGTGTTCATATGATGCTCTAGTGGAGAGAAAAAATGGGATAGTTAGCTCTGCCTTGTGAAATATATAGGCTTTATAGGGAAAAGTGGTTGTTAGGCAATGTTTATGAGAATTACGAAAAGAAAGACGACAACATAAAGAGCATTTAAAATAAGAAACTTCTAAGAAGTAAAAGTTATTTCCACAGAGCTGCCTTACTCTTCATGTTGATACGGCAGAAAACGTTCTGCTGGCCATTCATGTGACTTGTTCCCGGGGCAAGATTTGTTTCCAGCTCTGCTGACTGAGTTCAGTATTTGTCTGAAATGCGATTGAGCCATCTAGTGGAAAGGGAGGAACATAGCAAGTGTAAGACGGGCAATGTGCTGTGTAAAACGGCACGGTGGAGGGGAAGTCTATGAAATTGTTAATGGTAGGAAGACTTCTAGACTAGGAAGCACTTTGACTAAACGGGCCATCCCTGTTTGATAGCTTTATTTATCTGGATGAGGGGGATGGAGCGCACCCTTTGTATGTTTGCAGACAACACCAAACTGGGGGGAAGTGTTGATCTACCTTAGGGTAGGAAGGCCCTGCAGAGGGATCTGGACAGACTGATCACTGGGCTGAGGACAATTTTATGAGCTTCAGCAAGTCCCGGTGCTGGGTCCTTCACTTTGGTCACAACAACCCCATGCATCACTACAGGCTTGGGGAAGCGTGGCTGGAAAGCTGCACAGAGGGTAACAGTCTGGGTGTGTTAGATGACAATTGGCTAAATATGCGCCAGCAGATGTTTCCTTGAGACCTCCAGAGCTTCTTGAATCACTTGTTATATCCAAACTGGCTCCTTCAGCCTGGGACAAGAAACATTTGTGCATATAGACATTTCTGACATTAGACATACCTCAGAGTGACTGAAGCGGGTGTGAAGGTCTGGGTTTAAAGCTTCTTTCTCCAGTTACTCAGGTTGTCTTTTTCCATTTCATTTCTCCATCCTCTTCGCCTGGACAGTTCTGTACCTTGTAAGGCTATACTTATTATAGCTGATAAATCCTCTGTTTGCATGATAATGGTTGTTTTTGAAGAGGCAGGATGAGTTGTTCAAGTAGCTGTACAATAAATATATAAATCGCTCTGTGGGGGAGTTGAATTTGAAGGTAAGGAAATGTGACAAGAAATCATTTTTCAGAAAGCGTTGGCCTAGGGGATTTTTTTTGAAGGGGACCATAAAAACCTGAGGTTGTGATTTTAGTTTTAAGTTATGAATGACAATTACTTATGGAGTGCTTTGGCACTTTGTGCATTGCTTTTGCATTACTGGTCTTCATTGCTGAGGGCGAGGTTGGATCCAGCTGTGGGAGAAAAGTTCTCTTTTTCTCTCTTTTATTTATTCATGTTTGCTATTTATGCTTTTCAAAAGCAGTCTTTGCTTTGGCTTTCAGCATCCATTTATAAACTGTACGTTCATTAGGTGGTTTAGGTATTTTCTATAAGGCAAAACCTTTCTGCAAGGAAACTGATCCTAACATAAAGATCATTGCTAGCTTTTGTGTAATAATTTCACTAATTAAGATTTTCAACCTACACAATTGTGTATTGAATGTGTTGTTAATTGCACCGTGTTGGTGTATTTGGGTCAACTTTTGAACGCCTAAAGTTTCCGATTCTGCAGTCCAGGAGTTTCCAAAGGTGTTTATAAGGCAGTGCTGTTTTTCTTTTTTCCTGCAGAGGAAGATTAGGTTCCACTCTTTTGAGACATAAATTAAAACTTTAGGCAATACCTCCTCTCACAGGAAACGCTGGAATGACATGAATACTTTCCGGTGTTCCTTTAAAATGTTTGATTTCCTTATCACTCTTGCATATGGGTTCTTCTTGCTACTTCAACAGCTGCAAGCAGTGTCCTACTTTGTGCTCTGAAGCTGAGCTGAAGAAAGGCTTCCTATTGATTCTAATTTCCTCTGTAATCCTCTTTAATATTTATTTGATCTATCTTATAAAAGAAGGAGAAAAGACACTGTTAAAAGGGCATCAGCTCATGTCCAGAGGGAATGTTTAGGATCAGGTACACGTATTGACAGTGCAGACCTGTGCTTTATTGTTTTTACTCTGTTCTTGCATTAAGGAGAATAAATCTCAAAGTGTTTAAGTCTGTATTGATAGAACATGATGCTTGCTTTTGTTCCACAGTTGTCAAAACCTGAGAAGGTTGCGATTCCAGAACGTTATGTTGAATTGGAGCCAGAAGAACCTCTTTCTACAGAAGAACTGGCAGCAAGGCAGCGTAAAGCAGAGAAGATAAAGAATATTCTTACTAAATCAAGGTCGGTTACTTTTTGATCTTATACAGAGGCTGGTGTTAAGCACTGGAATCTAACTTCATACAACAGACTATTTTTTGTACAATTTAATTATGTAACGAGGGTGGCTTTTAGAAAACACATACAGAATGTATGTGTTATACTTAGCATACTTAAAGGTCCTTTTTAAAGCCGAGTACCAGAAATTCAGGCTATGACAAATTTAATATATGTCCATTTTTCTGTTTGAAGCACCCTAAAATAGTCCTGAGTTGTTACTAAACAACCTGTAAGTGAGAGTGAGGAGGAAGCAAAGGCACAGATCCAGCCAAAAGCATGGTAGAATTTGGCTACTTAAGGCCAATGTAAAGGCAGCTGAAACATGCATTTTCATGAATGTGGTTACCTCAAGCACCTGTAGTTTCCTAGAATGAATGCAAATTAGTCTGAACATGAGAACCACCACTTCTTCTGGGCAGTAACAAGAAACGTTATTAACAGTTTCAAAGAAACCTGTTCATTTTTATAGTGCTTTCCTGTTAATCACCTGTTTACTACAAAGGACTTTCAAGTGTTCTTAAGGCTAAGCAGAAAATGTGACTGAATGTGTTAATGGCTGCATTACTTGTCTTTGTTTGCCATAGCCAGTTACATACAATATCTAACACTATCTCAAAGAACTCCAGTGAAATATGGAGCTTGACACATGAGATACAAAAGCTACTGTGTGAATTGAAGCTTTTTCTGCAGGGTGGGCTCTTCTTCGTGTTTGTAAATGTTAATGTTGTTTTGCACTTTCCTGCTAGTATGCACAATCTACAGCCTACTATTGCCCAGGACAAGCACAACTCAGTTGATTTAGATTCACAGCTCCAAGAGCAGGAACGCATCATTACCATATCATACGCTTTGGCTTCTGAAGCCTCTCAGAGGAGCAAGGAGGTAGCAGGTAATACTTAGTTATTTACAAACTAACAGCTATTTTCTACCCTCTTCTAGAGTTGTGTGTGGTTGTTGCTGAACTCCTGGCTTAAGAGAAGTTTTTAGTAATCCATATTCAAAATACTCATATTCAGAATAGCACCGTGGTATCTATAGATAACATGCAGATAAGTTAAGGTTTATGCCGAGCAATTTGACATTCAGTGGGAGAATATACTATGATCAGAAAGTTTAGAACTTGAAAACTCACTCTACTAATAGCACTAAGAATGTAATAGTTTTAATGAATTCCCTATAATTACATAAAATGAGCTATTTCTGTACTCATTTTTAAAAGGTAAATTGGTCCCTTATTTTTTTTTCCAAGATGGATTTCTATATCTATTTTAAAAAGGGTTTATATATGTGTGTATGTGTATATGTATTTTAAAAGAGAGATGTGCTGGTTTCTGTGATTGAAAGCATAGCAGAATCACTTCCATCTTGAGATTAACAACAACAGGCTAAAAGTCTTAAAATTGGTATTGGTATATTTCTGTTTAATGATCAAGATTAGGGATTAGAGCAAGACAAGCATGCATGAATTCTGCTTGATGTCTGGAGATTAATTAGACCCTTTGCAATATGTTACTAAGGATGATAATTTCACTCTCGATTGCTTTATAGTCGAAATAAGTAAAAAGTGTCAACAGATTTGTATGGCACTGTAATGGATGCAGCAGCTATTCTAGCCAGTACCTGAGCAGCCATTTGTAACTGGCTCTGCTCACTGTTCCAATGGAGAATGGAAATAATGGAATCTTAACTATGATGGAGAAAAGAGTGCACATTTCTCATCTGAAGCTGTCAGTTTAAATGTATGGTACTTGCCACAAAAGCCCTCAAGACCTTCCCAGTAAAGACAGATTATTCTAATATCCAGATATGTAATGTGCATCTGTAATAACAGGCTGTGGATTGGATATGGCTATATACTCACAGATTCAGTGGCAACTAAACCTAGGGGAATGCAGTTTTCAGGGGAAGGGATACAGAGAGTTTCAGTGGGTGATTTAACAGAGTTGAAGGAGTAAAAGTGGTTCACTGAGGAGGGTAGACAACATAAACAGAATTGTAAGGTCCTGGGAGCATTTCAGGAATAGCTTTTTAGATCCCCAGTCTCCTTTGCAGGCATTCTGGTCCCAGTTCTAATAGCCAGGTGCTTGGTACTGTAACACTGACTTGCATGCTTTGGTTATGGAATGGGACTTAGGTGTTTCAGAAGACACAGCATTTTGCCATGTGAGTTCTAGCTTCTTCTGGGGGAAGCTGACACTCTTGAAATTATTCCTGTGTATCAGCAGAAGAGCACTCCATTGTGTAAAATGTTACATATATCTGTAAAATATTTTTGCTTGTGGTTTTCTAAATAGCGCCTTAATTTCTGCTTTTTATCTGTAACCAGTGAAAGGCTGGGAACCTCTACAACCTCAGAGAAATCTCAAAACCAAATTAGTAAATATTGGTGCCATTCCAGAACTGATTTTAAAAGCAGGATTTGATTGGGTTGTCTGAGTGCTGTGTGTGCCTTACTATATTCCAGTCGTAGGGTAATTGCCCAAGTTGTCATCAGAAGAAGAATGGTTATTTGCATAATTGAATGTGATTAATAGAACAAAGCAGCAATTAGAAATGTTTGCGTTCCATGTCACTACAATAGTGTAACACCTCACTGCGTTACTAATCAGGTTTCTTATTCACGTGTTAGAAAATTGAGGTGGCTCTGTTTTAACGCGAATGTTTGATTGTGCAGCCTAATTCCTGTATGTGATCCCTTCTAGCTCAGCAGTTGACCTATCCACCTAAAGCACCCTCACCTTCTGTACCACAGCCACCTCACTCTGCCCTAAACAATGGATTTCACTACACATTTGTTTAAACACCTTAAAAGTAAGAACTAACTGCTCTTGACATGTCTGATTTAGCATTGTACCTTCTCTCTGGCTTGCTGAATTTTAACACGTTTCTCTAAACCTAAATCAGATCCAAATGAACGCATGCATCCATTTTTCAGAAACCTTCTGTTCTTGTATAATGAATATTGCTTCTAATGAGCTAACACAGCTACCAGTCTTCAAATAACTGCCGTAGCTTTTCATATGAGGTACTTCCATACTCTTACTATGGTGAAGGAAAGAGGCATCTATACTCTTGGTAGCGTGGGGCCAGATTTTCAGCCACCATTTGTACTCCAGTAGCCAGTGCTGCAGGCAGCTGTGGCTGCAGCTGGGCTCTGAAGGCAGTTTTGCATGGAAGTGGCCTGTACTTTTGCTACACAAGAGAATTGAAAGTGCAACTGAAGTTGTGTAAGTGGGGGGAGGGCAGGGGGTAGTTTATGCACTGATGTCTAAAAGTACATGGGCTAAAACTCAAGTCTTGTTTGAGGTGAGCTGAAAATTTGGCCCTATAACTAATTCTGCAATATTGTAAATGTTTTGTGCCTTTGTGGGTTTTGTAGTTTTTGGTTTTTTTGTTTTTGCTGGATTGTGTTAACAGAAGTATTAACTTTTGTCTCTGACTACATTATTTTGACATTTCAAATATTAAGAAAATTTAATAGTTCTTATAAAGAAATATGTATCTCTTCCCAGTAGAATTTGCAGTGATTTTTCTATTTGAAATGGAAGAACCTGTAAATATTATGCTAGCTAACTGCTAGATGTGCTGTGGGTATAACACTCATGTGTCTCTAGTTTCCTCCAGAAGTGCTTTCATCTTCCTGATTTCCTTTGGACTAATTTTGTTGACTAATTCTGGACAAGAACTCTAAAGAGAGGTGAAGCAGTAAAGCAGGTGGATTGAATGAATGCCTTAAATAGTGTTAGTCTTTAGATACCTTGTTTGTGATTATTGAAACTGAGAACAAAATTCCTCTGCAACAAATACAAGTTACATAAAAGTGAGCATATTCCAGGAAGGCCCAATGAGGCTCTGACCTGTCTTCAGAAAGACTTGTGGTAAATGATAGATGTAGAGCAAGAGAGAACCTGCTGAGACATCCTGAGCAGTTCTACAGAACTTGGCGGCAATAGCTGTTTGTTATTCTGGTTCTGTTTATCTTTCTGGGAACTGGATCCTAACCGTCCTTGCTATGGCTGAGTAACAGTTGACCCTGCTTGGTTATTGTTAGGCTTGAGCACGGGTTGGGCCAGGTAGGCTTCCAACCAGAGACCCCTTTCAGCCTCAGCCATTCTGTGATCCCAGGCAGACTTCACATTTAACATATGTCTGTATAAATATATGTGTGTGTGTGTGTCTGAAAAATGACCAAGAAAACAATTGCAATAACCAGCAATTCGCAGGGGACCCAATATTTTGAGCGTGAGCTCAGTGACATTGTGTGACAATGGCTTGCTTAACATGTCAGTACTAATTTTCTTCTTTCTGTCTATCTTCAGGTGGCTTTAATGCAAACATACATTTCCTGAAAGTGCTTGCTAGTTGGCATTAGTGCACTCGCTTTCTCATTTAACCATGTTTTATTTTACTTCACACCAGCCAAAGCAGTAAGTGAGCACTGACGTAAGACTCGAAGCAAATCCCACCCAGTGGCGCCGTGTAGAAGAGGAGATTGATTACGAGCACTCCGTGAAGGCATTCAGTGGCTGATCACAGGTTCTTTGGGAAATATGTTCAGCTTTCATGGGGGATTTTCTATGAAAATGGAGAGAATTGTGTAACATCTTACTTTGAATTCAGTTTAGTTCAGACTTTTTATATGAATGAATGGCACTTTTAATAAACTCTGTAAAATACTGACAGTGTATTTTTAGAACAGAATGTATTTTGGAATTTGTTTAAATCAAGGGCTGAATTCATTTGAAGAGGAACTACTTGCCTAGTTGTTATGAGACACTGTTACTTCCCCCTCAGGCTCAGAAGCACAATGTAAAGTTTTATGGGGGGTAAAAAAAAAAGGCAAATTAAACAATCCTAGAAGCACATTTGTAGGGTATGAGTAGAGCTAAGCCCAGTGAGAGGTTTTCTGCAGGTGTGTTTTGGGCTGAGTATCTTAGTAAAGTTAATCGCCCACCATTTTGCCTGTGAAATAATACATTGCAAGGAACTTTTAGTTTGATTTCCTAAATCCCTGTAACCACTTGATAGCTGAAATTTTCCATGGGAAGCCATAACAAAAAACAGTTTTAACCCCTGTCTTCTTTTTTGATGATTAGCTTGCTGGTATTGATACGCAATGCGTTAAGTTGCTCTTGACAGTAGTAACAGCCTGCTAACGAAGTATGTATTTTTTGGAAGTTGAGATATGGAAGAAGGAAACTTTTAAAGTATGTCACGTAAGCAATAAGAAAGATAGGATGTGTCATTTTACTAGTAAATATATATATATTTTTTTCTTCAGAGTATCCTTTCAGTAAAAAGTACAATATGATTTATTGACTGATATTTATGCCCAGAGCAGTAAAACTGATGTAATGTGGCACCTGCTAATTTTATATGTAAGTTCAGCTTGTGCTCAACTTTGCCAAACTTTGAAAGGCAGCATTTTACTTACATGGTGAGGGGTGGATATGAAAGGAGAAAACAATATTAAATGAATTGCTACAAGTGCTTTACCTGGGGTAAAAAAATACTGGGTGCAAGATATGCAGAAATTGCCCAATATTAGTAGTTGAGTTCAGCTCTAGATAAAAAATGGCTAAGAAATACTTTGCAGTATTTTGTGATACTACTAACTTGTTTATATGCTGTATTCAAGTAATAGATACAAAGCCCTGGAAACTGATTGAACTTCATGTTTCAGACTTTGAGTCAAATCATATTATCTTAGCTCTGTAGCCAGAAATATTCTTTGAAATATATATTTAGCTAATGTAATCTATTTTACCTCAATACTGCCAGTATCATCTTCAAAACCTTTTTGCCAAAATAATGATTTATTTTTGCCTTTATAAAAAGTTTTGAGAGCATAAATGAATATTTTGCAAGAAAAAAAAATTAATTTAAATGTAACAGTTTGGAAAATGGTATATGTACAGATTAAAATATTAACATAACTGCCTCCTCTTGCCTCTGTCTTGCCTGCTCTTACCAGCATCCATACAGGTTGACATCCAGTGTTGTTTGTGCTGTTACCATGTCCAAGAGTAAAACCCATTGAAGCTCCTGAATTTTGCACTTTCTTCATTTCTTCATTGGAATTTGAATGGAGTTCCCGCTACACCAAGGCATCATAATTTCTAGAAATATTTCTTACCATTTGATTAAGTCTTTTATTGTTGAACAGAATGGTTATTCAGGGTGCTGACCTAAACACAGCTACTGCAGTGCTGTCCTTTGTATGTCATAGATGTGTTTGTCTGACGTGTTCTCAGTCCTCGAGTCCCTGGTGATGAAAGTACCACAAGTAACTCCATCTAAACTGGCTCTGCCTGGTGGGGTGTCAGGATGCAGCTGACCCCACAGAGTGCTGGAGCTGCTGACATGCAGCAGTTTGTGCTCTTGGTTCCCTCAGTGTATGCGAGTTCGAGGGAAACTTGTGGAAGTGTTTAATGCTTCTGGAACTTGATATGTAGAACAAAATGTGGAGGAGCAGTTTGTATTTCTGTGGCTTAGTGTTGACTCCAGGATTTCAAGAGCAAGCATTTAGGAATGTGAGTCCTTGGCCTCCCAGCTGAGCTGCTTATGATGTGCTGTGTCTGTTCCTTAGACTCACAGACTGAAATACAAAGGAGCCTTTGACCACGTGTTTTTTGGTTCAGTGAAACTACATTCCTTCTGCAGAAGCTTTGTTGTGAGGGGTGGAAGGGGATGGAGCCACAATTGGGTGAGGAGCGCAGCCCGTGGCCTCCTGAACCACTGCAGGCCATTGAGTGCTAATTCCTGTGCTGCTCTGGCAGTGAAAGGGAAGGGCTGAGGGCAGCTCTGCTTTGCAGTTTGCAGGAGGTGTTCATTTTCTTTCCTTCAGTCATGCACACAGAATCTGCTCATTCAAGCTTGCGACAAAAGAGGAGGCTTTTGCACTGACCAGTTAAACTGTGAGTGCTTGCAGTGAAATGAACTGTTCCAACGTTTTTGGTCTGTGTCCATAGTTAATCCTATATGGGATGGGGGGGAATTTGGTTCTCTTCTGAAACTTTTAATTAAATATGTGAAGTGCTGTACTTCACTGACCACCCTTTTGTAGGAGTGCGTGTAGTCTTCTAATAATTACAGGCTGTTTTCATTTGCATGTAGTATTTGCTTTGGGACAGCTTCCTTTTTCAGTTGTGTCTGTCCATCAAAATGTTGTTTTGTAGGTTTTACTACTTCTGATATCAAGGCTAGAAAGAAGAAGGTGTCTATGTGCAGGCTGCTGCGTTTCAGTCAGAAGGTAACACTTTTTTGCAGTCTATTAAGAAGCTTAAGTTTTAATTTAAGAAGCTTAAATTGTAATTAAGGAAGCAGGAACAGTGACAGTTGTTTTGAAGGTGCTGTCTTCTAGTTAGTGTTTTCTAGTGTTACACCAGGCAAAAATTATGCGGGCTGCGTTCTTTCCCCTTTTACCTCTGTTTTGTTTTTGCACTAACGTTACTTATGTTTTATCACACAGCTGAGTTTCTAAAACTGCAGCCTGATGGTTGAAAGTAGCTCAGCTTTGACCTTCCTGAACTCGTGTAACACCACCACCACCCCATTTCGTGCTGATGGGCTGCCAGGAATCCTGTTGCGCTGTTGCCTATCTTTGTATGAGCACATACAGCTGTCTGTCTGGGGAGTGGCAGCTGGAGGCATCCGAACTGCTTTGGAACAGTTAGGAAGGGGAAAAAAAGACGCTTTGCCAGTGAGTTTTTTTGGGGAAACAATTGTATGGAGAGATGCTATTCTGGAAAGCTGCAGCTATCTGGAACTGAAAGCTGCTGA
The DNA here is from genome assembly GCF_054131305.1 of Coturnix japonica. NCBI lineage: Eukaryota > Metazoa > Chordata > Aves > Galliformes > Phasianidae > Coturnix > Coturnix japonica. The sequence continues at coordinate 18,038,072 of NC_140667.1, read as the reverse complement.
ACGATACTACTAAACTCCTGGGCTGCTATTTCCAGAAATTGCCAGAGGGCAAATGAGGTGGGCTGAGGTACCCCACAGGCTTTGGGAGGACGGGTTGCCTGGCTCCCATTGGTGTTGTTTGTGGGGTTCTTTTTCCACCTTCCTCATTTACCCATCTGACTGCCAGACCTCTAAATAAATTTGTATATGTTTTATGTTGGTGGCTTTTGCTCTGCATAAAACCATGCATTTCCCAAGCGTCTTAGCAATTAACTTCTGGATGTTATATGAAGGAAGGACCGGATTTACTTAGTGTTGAAACTTGGAAGATAGGGAAGGCATGATCTGATGTTACTCCTCTGATTTATGTCTGTCTTTGGGTATTTTAAAGCGTTTGCTTGTGTTGTGCCTGCGTATGTTGCGTAGTTATAAAAAGAACAAAGACGAGCACAGGAAAGACATGAAAAGTTGCTATATTTTCCACACCTAGTGAAGGTTCCCATTGGTTATTGGGCTGTATTCAAAAGGCTACGACTGTTTTATTGCTCTACCAGCAAAAGCAACCTTTCTTCATAGTGGAGCAGTACAAAGAAAGAGCACAAAAAGTACACACATCATAGTGCCTGAAATTCTGTTTGAACAACTGTATTGATTGGGTCTGACCCCTTTACATTTTTTTCCATTATTTGAAAAGGTGCATCTAACCATAGCTGAATTGAACCAACTGAGATGAACTTTCCATGAAAACTTCTTGAGATATTTCTTTAGTTCAAAGCTTTGGAATTTTAAAGAGCATTTTTAATACAAGTCTGTCGAGGTATTCTGTGCAACAACCAACTTTGAATGTTAAACTACAGGTAAACCTCAGAGGAAAGTGAAATCATAAAGCTCACCGTGAAATTACTGTGAGACGACAGAAGAACTTGAGTGTTAATTATAAAAGAAAGCTGATCCAGAAAGTATTGCATATGTGCATGTTTGTGCACTGCTCACTTGTAAGCATTCCTTGTTGGCTTACAGAGAGTGTTAAACAGCCCTGGACAAAACATTAAATTAATTGAGGGTGGTTGGTTTGGGTTTGTTTTGTTTTTTTGCAGCAAGTAGTAATTTTACTGATGAATTGGTGTTATAAGATGTGAGCTTAAAGGATAATTATTCCTTCCTTTGCCCTCTAGAAGAAGCCTTTTACCAGGAGCTGAGTGTAAGAAAGCAGTGAAGGGAAGAAAGACATTAAGAAAATGAGGGTGAGTAGTGAGTTTGTAGGATACGATGGCAGCTGTATCTGCAAACAAGTCTCTGAAAGAGGCTGAAGGGGAGAGTGGAGAACAGCCTTGTGCTGTGGGGTGACGTGTTTATAAAAGAGTTGAAGGAGCTGGGATACAGTGGCTTTGAAACAAATCACTGTAATAAATCCCTTTAAGTCAGCCTGAAGTGTAGAGGTGAGAACACCTGGCAAGTGAGAGAGTGCAATTCCCATGTCCTAGTGCAAAATATACTTTGTGAGAGGGATTAATGGAAGTACAGTACTGATGGTGGCAGTGGGTGAAGGAGGGAATGAATGACAAAGTAGAGTTTTGGTTAGAGGAACATCCTATTGCTAGCTGCTTTGCTTTGTTCTTTTGAGACAAATTTTAGCTATTATCATCAAAACCCTCTTTTTTTCATGTGGAGCAGTTTGACCCAGAGCCAGGGGTGGTGAAAGAGGCTGGTCCTCCCTGGATCCTCGAAGTGTTATTTCACAAGGTGGTTTGCCGTAACAAGAAGCGGAGCTGCGTGACCTGCTGAGGTCTCTGGCCTCGGGTCTGCGGTGTTGTCTAGGATGTGAGCTGAAACCCTGGCTGACCAGTTGTGCACAGCTTAACCCTAATGAAATGAAGTAGCTGGCTGTTTGCTGATGGTGATCTGTACCACACTGCGGGGAAAAGCTGACATTGGCTTACAAAAAATTAGCAATAAATCCAAGAGTGAAAAGAAACCGGGTCAGATTGTCTGACTTTTTTCTTCTGTGGCCTTCAATGTGGCTGGATATACTTGTGATGAGCCCGTGTACTTACCATGGCTTAAGAGGATTTCTCTGCAGGTCAGAGTGGACAGATGTGCCAAAGTTAAAAGTGGGAGACTGTTTATATATGAGCCTCTGTGTTGCTTGGCTTATGGATGGTACAAAAAATTATTTTGTTATATGCTGGGTTTTGTGGTTTTTTTGTTTTTTGTTTTTTAATAACTATTTTGTTTCTGAATTAGATCTTCCTGAGCTGTGGGACACTGGAAATGGTACTGGATTTGGATCGATCTTAGCACAAACTGTTCATGGGATCTCATTCTGCACCTGTACATGAAAGCCAGGTCTAATTAGATTAAACCATGAAGTATTTTGGTTCTTTAACACTGCAAAACCCTGAGGAAACTTTTATCCATCACAGTGCTGTATGTATTGGGTAATTTTCTCAAGAAAAGTGTGTGTGAGGTGACACTCCTAAAAAGAAACCCAACTTCCACTTTGCCCCTTCAGTGACACGTCCCTCCTCTTAATCCCCTGACAGCTAGACGAGACTGATGCAGGTAACTGTGCCAGGCTTTGATTATGAGATATTGCGCTGCCACTTATTCTCTTTGTCTCCTGCAGTTTACAGAGGCAGCTTCAGTGCATAATTTAATCCCTGTTCTGGGGACTGCAGTAAATCCACAGAGATTTCTGCCAACCGTCCTCTCTGACATCAGAACAACATGTGCACATCGTCTTTGATGTGAATTCCCCAACCAGAGCCTTAGAAGGACCTATAGCTTTGAAGCTGGCCTATAAATTGTGCTTTCAGGAATCAAGTTGTCAGCCTCCTCTTCAGGAAAAAAAGGAAGAGTAAACTGTAAAGCAGTTGCACAAAGCTACAGGGCACCTTATAGATCAGGTTTCCTTGGCCTTGAAGAATTCCTGTATGGTAGTAAGAAATTCTTTTTTTTTTTTTACTTGGCTTAAAAACATCCACTTTTGTGATTGCAGGACCTTGTGGGCCAGGGGCTGAGATGGGACTCATATTGAGGGGTTCCCTCTTCCAGGGCAGAGGGGAGGAGAACAGGTACACTGGTGCTTTACACCTGATCAAGTGCTCTGTTTTCCAAAGCTACATGCCAGTAATGCATCCGCATTAACCTCTGTGTGGGTAAATTTTTAGGTGTGGTTTAGAACTTCACTGGTGGTTGTGTGACAGACAAGACTTGCATCAGTCATTTCCAAGAGCATGTATGACGGTGGGCAGACTTATCCCTTCCTATTGAGGTGGTCTTTGAGTTGAGTAGTTTGTGGCCAAATCTTGTTTGGAAAGACAAACTCGAGTGGTCTCTTTGATTTGGGATCTGCTTGTGTTCTGCAGTCCTCTCAGGGGCTCCTTTCATAGCAGCCTGGAAAAGCAGAGAACTAACTACAGAATCAGCCAATAGCGTCTTGATTATTTTTTTTGTTTTCTCTCAGTTCTAATGGGAGCTGAAGCTGTTCTGCTGCTGAACACACTGTGCTAATACTGATGTTCTTATACCAAATATTGCTAAAACTGACTCCCAAATTAGAAAATCAGTTGCAGAATCTTTGCTGACCTGAATCAGTCTTCTTTAACATGGAAGAAGTTCTGTAGACAGGCTGCTTCATAATGAACCTGCAGGTGCTGACATAACGTTGCACAGAAATTAATGTCATAGTGCACAGCTCCTGCTCTGAGCAAGTTAGTCTCAGTTCACTATTAGAAGTGCATTGCACTGGACCTCATCAGATGTGCACAAAATTACATGCCATGTGCCTGGGGAGTGGAAGTTATGCTGTGCTGACCTTTCCCAGTAAGAACTGTTATCAGAAAAGTTTAATTGCAGTTGATTTTTCATTTTTGTGTGATTTGTCTGTGTTTGGAATCTTCAACAAGGCAAGAGGCTGCAGTGAATTCAGAGCAGAGCTGAGTGCTGGAGGCCCTGATGGCACTCGCTGCAGCAGCCTGCTCTGTGCACAGAGCCCCATGCAGAGCCTGCCAGCTCTGTCTCCTTTTCCCAGCTCTTTCCAGGTTGGTTGCACTATGGGGAGAAGCTCTCAGGGCAGGCTTTGATGTGCCCTTCACTTGGAGGGCAGTGGGAAAGCAGCAGCGTGGGTTCTGTCACCTTCTGAGTCCGTTCAGGTGCATGTGGGTGGTAAGTCAAGAGATCTGAGCAGATGCTGAGCAGCTGCAGAAGAAAAAGTTGCAAGAAAAGCACTGGTGTCAACGCTGAGACAGAGACTACAGGTCAGTGTACATGCAGCACTTTACAGCCCACACTGCAATTTGGTAATTGCACTCTGCTCAAGGCAATAAACAATAGCTGACGGCCAAATCTAAAATAAGATTAAAGAGAAAAAAGAGAATGCTAGTTTAAGTGCTGCTAAGTGTGTCTAAATAGAAGACTGACCTCAGTCTGGGAAGGATGTAAAGGGTAGTAAATCAACCAGCTTCATCGCTGGGGAATGAAGGAGGAGCTTGACCGAGGCAGATGCTGCTCATTGTCTTGTTTCTATCTTGGAGATCATAAGGAACTGGGGCGGATCTAACAGAGCCCCTTCCACAACAAGGTTACTCACTGAAAAACTCTGAAACAGAAAAAATTCCAAAGTGCTGCTGACAACACGGATATTCCTCTATTTGTACTCCCTGGTGTCTTTCTCATATTTCCTATCTCCCTTAATTTAGACCTTGGCCAAAGCCCCGTCTTGTTGATGTGAAAGGCTTCTACAAAGCCACGTTGTCTGCCGAAGTTGTCTAAGTAGTATGAATTCAAAGCCCGCATTTGAATGCAAATAACCATCCTGCAAATTTTGTGCTTTTTAGATGGCTTAATTTTTCTTGAAGACAGAATAGCTTTCATGAGTCACAGTGAAGTCTCCATTCTTTGCAGTATGCAGTGTTAGCCTCTGTCTATATATTAGAACTATTGGAATACCAGGAGACCAGAAGTTTATACAAATGACTGAACTAAATGAGTGCTGCATGCAGTTTTCTAAAAACCAGATGGCTTAAATAACAAGTCTGGACTAAGTGGCAGAATAAAATAACTACCTAAATTAAGAGGTACCATCTTTATTTACAGTCATACTGCTCTTTATTTTTTCTATAATGCATTTTATTCCAAGATCTCCGTCAGTAACTGATGCTCCACTGTGTGGGTTCAATAGACCTGTGCAGTAGTACATCCTGCTGCTTTTGTGTGAGCTCATTGCTTTTCTCTGCATGCAATAGATTGTATACAGAAACTGAAGGTTCTCCAGAAGTATATGGAATTTCACAAAACACTGCTGGGGAAGGAGGAGGCTGTGCTAGAGGTGTGGATCTGACATTCCATCCACCCAGCAAGGACAGGCAGATCCTTTATCTGATGTGCTAAGAAGAAACCGAGTCTGAGTTGTTATTTTACTGATTTAATACAATAAACTAAATTTGCAGAGGAATGGATGTGCTTAACTTTTGCTGAAAGGAATTACTGAAGTCCTGCCTCTTTAAGCACATCAGCTTTACTGGAGAGAGGCAACCCTGCCATGGTAATTCACTTAGACAACCAAGCGAGGAAAGGTTTACAAGTTTAGCTCTGTACTCTATACCTTAAAATGCTAAATAATTTGCATATCCTTTTCATTATCAAAGTATATATTCTCTTTCAAAGTAAACTGAGTCCTTTAGGAGGAATTATTAAAAAATAACAGCTCAGTCCTTTAACCAGGAGCCAGTCTTTCAAAATCAGTTTTTTCTAGTCAAGAGTACAAAAGCTTACAACCTGCTATTTCTTACTCCTCTGCTACAGTCAACCTGAAGAAATAAGAAACTAGAGTCTCCTGTTGTAGAATTCAGTTCTAAAATATATTTTCCTACCAACTGCTGCAGGACTCGAGCTGGATACAGTGATTAATACTGTCACAGAAGTGAGCAGGTTCTGCTCTTAGACCTGTCCCCACTGGCATCTACTGACAAAATCACTTTAAAGCTCTACTGCATCACAGAGCAAGTACTGATACTGGTTATTTTACAACTAATGCAACATCCAGTAAGTCGCGTGTCAACTCACAGTTAAGAATTCAAGACTAATTACTGAAGAAACCAAAAGCAGGAATTTCTCTAATCTGGCATGAAATAAGGGGGAGGATAGTTTAGATAACATAGTAGAGATCGGGCAGGAACAAAGATTTATTTCTTCATCCGTTATTTTATACACTTTACAAAAACCAGGAATCTCACTGTGCCCATGGCAACTGAAAGCAAACACTACTTCTTGTCTTCTAACAGGGTCTTCTTAAAATCATAATACAAAGATTTGTGCTGTAGCAGTCCTCCACTTTGCACTGTAACAATAAGGCTTACTGTACTTTAAATACAAAGCTGTTACATCTGCAGTTATGAACCGCTGGCTTTAACAAACATCATTTTATAATTGCTTTTTGCTTCCTTTTTGTTTTCTGGGACCGCAGCTTCATCATGTTTTTCAGCAGCTTGCAGTTCCTCTGCAGATTCATCTTGCTCTGAATCAGAGCCGCTTTCGGAGTCCTCTGAACTCTCATGGTCAGAGGAATGCCCAGCTGCCTCTTCTTCAACTTCCTGAAACTAGAAGTTTGGATTATGATGAGAAAGGTAAACCATTATTTCCTGGCAGCTCCATTTCAGTTCTCTGAAGAGCCCATTGCTATATGGCCCCATTCATTTCAGTAGTAAGATGGACTATCTTGCTAAACTCAGATCTTTAATAAAGAAATTATTACATAGAAAACAAGTCTACTGGACTGGCTAACAGTACCAAACACAACATCTAGGGATACTGCAACCACTTCCCTATTTACTTACAGCAGAAATCCTGAACGTGCCATTAAATGAGTTTGGAAAGATTCAGATTCCATCACTTTGGTTAGTTTCATTTTGTGTAAAATGACACTTGGATGTTTGTCAGGAAATGAAACATACTGAAACTAACTGACTGTCTTTAGGAATTCATAACAATGACTAATCTTTGAAAACAAATTTACCACGCAGCACTACAAAGCAGCGTTAAAAGCAATAAAGTAATGCTACTGCTAAGAAGAATGATCCCCAAATGGCATTTTGCTCGTGCACCTAATGAGCAAAACCTTCATGTTTGTAGTATTTTAAGAGCTCTAAGCACCACACAGGTTGTCTCTCTGGGAAGTCTGGTGATGTTTTTAAGCACTAATTGGTGCTAGCGGGAGAAAAAAAACCCAAACATTTTGATTGGCCAAGTATGACAGTTTCCTAATAATCCAAAGTGGTTTTTTTGTCATTCTTCTCTTCCTACTCATTTACCTACTCAGTAAGTAGCTCTTGCAAACACAAGGCCAGTTGGGTGTTAACCCACTGAAGGACTTCAGCTCCCCATACAGCTAGTTCCTCCGTCTGATTCCTGCATTCCACCTTGCTTTTCAGGGCCATAGAGAGATACACGCCTCACAGTAACAAGAAGCAGATTTAATTAGCTCTCTGGGACAATGCAGACGGTTACATTGTCCTTTTATGCATTCTTCGGCAGCACCCTGAATTAATGTATTTGCAGCTTTCCATCCTAATCAGCTTTGACTACAGTGGAGCATAAGAAAACATGTTATATCTCTTTCCAGAACAAACAGAAGCAGTGATTTGTTTCCAGGCTATCACAAGGGCCACAAGTCAGTATGTTTCTCATGTAACCCAAACTGCAGATTTGCTGCTATTCATGGTAATGAGATTTTTAAACCATGTATCATCTCGTCTTACTGAAGCAGCAGCCAAATCATCAGAGGAATAATGATCTTCCTACCTCACTGAAACCCAGTCCACAATGGCGCCGGTTTCGACCAGACATGGTGCTGTCCATGCTCTGCTGGTACTGAGACTCCAGTTCTTCATTCATTTTCTTGTCTTCTTCCCCTGCATGTCCAGTGTACTTTGGTTATGGTTCATTCAAATTAACAAAGACATCAAATTACACAAAGTCATCAGACTTTCAGTTTATCAGCACTTATATGAAAAAAATTTGAGCCACCTTAGAAACTCCTGGATTATTATTATTGTATACAAACCATGCTGACTCATAAGCAGCTTTATCAAGTGTGCAAGCAAAACTGTTTTGATACAAAATGGGACAGTAAGTTTGTAAGACTCAGCACATTCAAACAGAGGTGCTACACACAGCGTATGTTCTACTCAACACAGTAAATGTAACTGGCACAACTTTGCTGTGCTCCTGCCAATACATCACCAAAAGGACCAACTTTCTGCCCTTCGCTATATAACACGTGGGTTGCCATGATTAAACTGACTGCTATATGTTGCAGCAACCAGAAAGACACTACCAGTCCTGTTTGTAGAGCTACATCTGAAATTATCAGATGCACCCTGAATTATCAGGAGCTATAAATGTCAGCTCTTTATTCTTGCCTGTATTTAGGAATTAGCAAAAAAACGAACTTCTATAGCTAATGAACAAAACATGAGCTATTCCTGCATGCCCTCTACTACTACATTTTTGAACATGCAAATAGAGGATCATTTTTACTGGGGAAAGTATAATCCAAAACAGCAAGGAATCCTCTGCTCTTGTGGAAGGAAGGAACCTCTAAAATCTCCCCAGGTCAGCTTACACCACTTCTGTTTTAATCTGTATCACTGCAAAACAAAAACCTTGTACTCCAAACTAAATTTTCTCAGTGTTTCTTCATTTGCAAGTTGGAGTCTTGTGTTATTACAGAAAGTAAAATGCAGCATCTGAACTGCTTGCTCCTATCAACGCAGTTTAGAATATTTACGACTCCTTAGAGGAAGCATCATCTCCATCCTAGGCCAAAGTGACTCAGTCACAGCAGAACCTGGAGTCAATCCCCAAACTTCCTTTGAAGTTCTGGTTTTTAAATCATTTTTTGTCAACTCAAGTTACTTGTGGTGCATATCAGGAAAACAAGTTCTCTGGACTACTGACAGCTACTTTCTCTACAGCTTTACCACAGCTTCTGTCAAACAGTCACACCCAGCTTGATTGTGGTGGACTCTGACTGAGGAGCTGAGCAAGCCCGATAAGTTATTAGGGTGAGCCGTTATAGGACATCAAATCACTACTAATTGCAAAGATGACCTTGCAGATCTTCTACCTCAAGGCAAAAATCTTTCTATATAATAGGTAATCAGCTGAAATGAGAAAAAAAATACTAGTTAGCTCTGCATTTTTCATACACACTGAAGCAGAGATTTGAATAGCCGTATCTGGCAGCAAGGAAGAAATATAACAACCCTGTTAACCAGCAGCAGTAACACTTCACTGTCTTATTTTGATAAGAAAGTACAACAAGATCCTGTAGGCCCTGATGTACAGAGCATTTGTATGCAGGTTTAAGTGACCATCAAGTCTAAACCCACACTTCCAAAGGTATGTGGTCACAGAAGCTGCCTGTCAGTGTTCTAATGCAAAGCTAGGAACTCCTCCAGCTCCACAGCCTCATCTGTCTCCAGCTTCAGCCTCAAAAGCTGAAATCCCTCCCTGCAGCATCTACCGAGCTGAACGTTCTGGGATGTCCCTGTGCAGGTGTTTGCTTTCCGACTCGGTACCAGCTGTTGGATAGACTGACCTGTCCTGAAGTGAGAGGTTGATCTGTGGTCTCCGATAACAAGGCGGCCAGTATGTTCTTTCTAAAAGAAAATGCAGTTTGTTTTGGAGCTTTAGGCACTGACAGCTCTGCCAACATTCTGGAAATCTCGAACGGAAAAGGTTTCCTGTCAAACCCAAATAAGCAGTGCTAAGACTGTAAGTTCTACCAGCTAACAGCTGAACCTTATTGACGAAGCTCATTCCATCTTTATGGTTTGCTGAAAAATAATGGTTCTGAGAAAGAATGCCCACCAACTACACAGTCTTTACTCTTCCCACGCCCCAACGCTGGCACTGTTTGCTTGTATTTTACCACTTCGAAGATGAAGAAAGAACCACGCTGGTATTGTCTGCCAAACGGGGAAGACAAGTGATCATCTGATACAAAAACCACGCCTGACAACACTGGACAACGTGAGTTTACCCTTGATTTCTTTCTCTGTCCCTATGCAGTAGCTCAGGCTTCGTGTCTCTCTATGGCCCACTGTAGCACAGAATCACAGAATGACCTGCATTGGAAGGGACCTCAAGGATCATGTAGTTCCAACCCCCCTGCCTGGCAGGGCCACCAAACATACACCTTTACTAGATCAGGTTGCCCAGGGCCCCGTCCAACCTGGTCTTGAACACCTCCAAGGACGGGGCATCCACAACCTCCCTGGGCAGCCTGTTCCAGGGCCTGACCACTCTCCTAGTGAAGAACTTCCCCCTAATATCCAACCTAAATCTTCCCTCTTTTAACTTAAAACCATTTCCCCGTGTCCTGCTATTGTCAGCCAGGTAATGCATCGCAGTCTCATCACAGCACTAAGCGGCTGCTTGTTAACGAATGGATCCCCTAGTGGCTTTACACGGCAAGCTGCTTTACGTACCACGCAGGCAGTACAATTAGGGGATGCTTCAATGCTGCAGCGTATAACCGACACTAAGAAGCACTAACTTTCAGACAAATATTTCAAGCTTGTGGAAATATCACATTCAAGCTAACGCAAACGACTGCGCTGCCCGGGGCCGCAGCCAGGCCCCTACAGCGCCGCGTGTTGTTCCGCCCGCTCACCTTCCCCGCGCCCATCAGCCTCAGGAACTTCTGCTTCCTCTCCTCGTTGCCGAGATCCGCCGCCTGCCAGCTGCCGGAGCCCTGCGGGAGCACACTCCGCTTGCCGCCTCTCCCCGCCGCCCCCCTCCAAGCAGGGCGGCATGAGGCCGAGCCGGCCCCGGTCCCACCTCGGGCCCCGCGCCTCGGCCTCCCCCCGTCCCCTCCCTCCTCCCCTCTCCCTCCGCGCGGCCGCCCCAGGCCCCGCGCCCGTTTACGTCGGGGGAGGCCGCTCGCTTGAGGCCGTGCTGAGCCTGCGAGTCCCGTGCCGAGCTCATGGCCGCGGCTGGGCGATCGGGCCGTGCGCCTCCTTCCTGCCGGAGCCGCTCCTTCCGCCGGCGCCGGGTCACGGCCCAGGGGTGGAGCGCGGGGGGACGCCGGGATCGGTAGTTCTCGGCCGGAGCTCAGAGCGGCCGAGGGCGGGAAGGGGGCGGGCGCGAGGGCGGGGCGCGAGGCGGACCGTTGGGCGGACCTGCGGTCGGTCGCCTCCTCAATTACTGTAGCGGTGGTTGGAGCCGAGGGAGGCGGCTCGCTCAGCCCTCTCCTCCCGGTGCCGCTGCACCAGGGGAGTGAGCGAGGGCTCCCGGCTTAGGGGAACTTCTGCATCGTGTGAGCGCGGCTGGTTCGGAAGCTGAGGTAATGCCCGCAGGTGGAAGGCGAGTTGTCGCCCCCTAAAGCCCGGCACCACACTGCAGCACCGCCCCGACACACCGCCCGTGTTAGCGGGTTAAGGTGCTGAGCCCCGAGAGCTGTAAATGTGGTGTGCACAGTCCTGCTGCAGCTCACACGTGGCTGCTGGAGGGTTAAAGTTGGTCGCTTGTGGATTTCTGAAGCTCGAGTGAAGTAAGTTACAGCAGACGGAGGCAAGAATAAATACACCCAAAGGTGCTCGGTCCTCTTGAATCCCGCTTTAGCGCCTTGTTTGAAACGAACGGCTCCAGTTTAATTTCGGTTAGAAAGCTGAAGTTTGTGCCCTCGCCGGGTCTCCTCTGGTGTCTGTCGGTCTGTGTTTGGGCTGCCTTGGTGCAGTGAGTTCAGCAGAGTAGCTCTCACTTCCAGCTGTGCCCAGAAATCACACGTGCTCATCCCCTCAGCCTTCCTACACACTATATCTGTGTGTAACACACATTCCCTGTGTTCTCAGTAGCTAGGGTTAATCCAAGCTTTCTTTTGACTTGTAGAGAGCTAAGCTGCATTTCTTTGTGCCTGCTTCGCTTTGGTAATTTGTTTTGGCTTGGTTGATTCCCAAGGTTTTGTTTGCAGCAGCTAAATGCTTCAGATTTGAGCCTGTGAGCCCATCCACTTTCTTCTGTAACTCTGTGCTATAGCATGGAAATCTTTGGGTTCTGAAGGCTGGACACGAGGAAGGACAAGAGAGGCTGTGCCTGCAGGCTCCACCTGTAGTCAGAAGCCCATACTGCCACAGCCTGATTGAGGGCGAGCAGCCTGTAATACAGAGAGGTCACAGTGAAAACGTGCTGCTGGACAGCTTATCTCTCAAGAGAAGGGTGCTCAGTTCCTTGCGAGTAAATGGAAAGCTCCTGTTGTACTTCTGAGGTTCAGCTTCTGCTCTGCACTGTCTTTGAGAGGGATCTCTGTGTGTAGAGGGTGAACTGCTCTCAGCGAAGCTGTTGTTAGAAATTTCCTCCTTTCAGAAGAGGAAAAATGGAGGAGGTTACAAAGGTATTATTGAAGTGTTTTCCCTTGTTTGAGAAGGGCTTGGAGTGGCTTTCAGCCACTTTGATACATTTTAACATCTTCCCCGAGCCTTGTCCTTCACATGTTACCCATCCTTCTTTTGTAGGACTGTAGTGCAGTGAAAGAAGATCCTACAAGAAAAGACTCTGGAGATGGAGCACTAAAGTTCTGCAGCTCTAGTAATGTAAAGATGCGCTGATATAGCCCTGCTGCTCCTATGTAGGTAGGTTCAGTTATAGATATATGTTGGCTGTCACTATTTTCAATGTTATTTATATAAAACAGCACTAGGCTAGCGATATTTAAATTAATTTTTATATGTGTTGCACCAAGTGTGCAAAATCAAACAGAGAGGTTCAGCTGTAACTCCTGTTTTCTAAAACTGCCATAATAACTTGACAGTGATAAAGAGCAGGAGGGAGCATTAGTATAAGAGAATATTGCATTTACAACTTTATCCCCATTTTAACGAATCTATATAATTACGTGGTGACTGTTAAAGGGCCTTGCTTAACTGAAATGTCAATTTTTTAAATGACTTATCACAAACAGACCGCAGAAAGTGTAATCAATAGCATAGTCACTGAGAAAGTAAAATTAATACTTCATTTTTTATAGTATCCAGCAGCATTTTTAGTCTGTTAAATGGGGATTGTGCCAGTTTAATATCTGTGAGATTTTAGTTTTTTAATTTTTTTCTACCACTTAAGTTTTATGACAGTTTTTGTACTTTTACACTTTAAGACCTGTTCCTTAAGAATAACATGTGGGACATTTGAGTTTTGTGGCTATGGATTCCTTACAGGATGAACTGAGAGGGATTGCTACTGGGGAAAAACAAAAGGTGCAAGAAAATCAGGCTCTGTGCTAAGTCAGGCTCAGATTTGATCACTGGGTCTCAGTTGTGGCTTACATTTAACTTCAAGTTATTTTCAGGATGGTTGAAATTGCTTATATTGCTGACTGCAATGGTGTGTTTTGTTTGCATTACAAATAATGATGTGCTAATAACATTTTAGTAAGGGACTTCTATAAATACATTCATTACCTTATTGCTCACTTGTGATAAAGGGTCTGGTTTTGAAGAGAAACATTACCGTAATAATAAAAAACCAGATACATCTCTAGCACTAAATGCCACAATGTACTTATGGGGGAACTTAAAAATGGAGTGATCAAACTGCTGGCAAAACTGTGAATTGTCTCTGAAAACTGGTTATGCACAAGTGTCACTTATCTCTATGGAGATATTATAAGTTGTTGTGGGGATATGTGACTCCTGAGCTTTGCTTAACCTAGTAAATTAGGAGAAAGGACAGCACTATGAAAATCCTGTCATGTTAAGATCCAGTGCTGTATTTCCTGTCATCTTTTGAACAACTGAAAAATAGCGTGATTCACAAGAGAACTAGACTCATTGACTTTTAGGAAGAAACCTGTGTTCTTGAATCTATGGGGCTGCTTTAGCATGTAAACAAAATAGTAGGTAAGGATCCTGGGCAATGTTTGTGAGAGTTTTCCACCATTCTGTGACTGTCTCTCAGAAGAGATGCTCTGGAAGCTGGCACTTAGGGCACAGGAGGTGCAGCTTTGTCACAAAGTAGAAACTGGCTGCAATGCAGCAGTCAGACTTCACTTAAATGGCTGCCCATCCATATAGCTAAAGAACAATAGGGATGAACCCCTAGACACTGAGATGAGAGTGAGGTGACGTTTAATGACCCTTAAGGTGACAAAACTATTCACTGTTACTCTCAGACTTTTGCTTTGGTGATGAGCTCCTGCCTTGGGGTGGGAACCATCTTTGGAGATGGGACGAAACCAACTCTGTTACAGGAAATGCCAGAAAAACTACCTTAGTGAAGACTTTCTGCACCGGCCCATGTACAAGCTTTGAACCTCAGCAACAAGAACTTCCAGGCAGATGCTAGCTTAGGAAAGCTCGGTATGGGAAAGCAGCTTACCTAGATTTTGCAGTAGTTCTATCTTGGAGGAATATGATGTAGAACATTTTAAAAATATATATATGTATTGAGATCTCTCTGTGGAGGTAGAGAGGGTTAAAGTAAAGTCAAGCTAAGTTTAACAGCCAAAAGGCCTTTTTCCTTTGTCTAATACAATAAGGATGTCTTTGCCTCACGGTACTGACTGAGCTGCAGTAATGAGGCAGGACAACCCTGTTCTGGGAGCTGTGGATTCAGAGCTGAATCTTCCCCTGTTGTAGTCCTGGCTGTGCCCAAGGATAAGCATCGTAGGCATACCTTATCTTTCTGCTTTATCTAGGATTATATAGGATAATATAATTACTTTACATTGTTAAGAACTAATTAGGAGTTGCGCAGGGTGTTCAAAGCAATGTATAAATGGCAAATGCTAGCTATAGTGTAACTGGGCTACTGTAATTGATAATGTGCTAACTGATATTGGCATATAAAATAGGATCAACCTCTTCTCAAGTGATGTAGAATTTTTAATTAATAATAACAAACTTCTGATACTCAAAGTAGTTATTACTGTGAAACAGGGAATGTTGCCAATATTTGTATGAAAGCTTAGCACGATGACTATTTTAGCTTGAAATTAAAAAGAACTGTGTTTCATATGTACACATACACCTACTGCAAGTACACACTTTAAATTAAATTTGTTTTTAGCAGGAAGCCCTTTTTTTTTTTTATTTTCTTTTTTTTTTTTTTTAGTGGAGACAGGCTATTGCCCTGGCATTTTAGAAATGCTTCATCTCTTTCAGTATACATTAAGATGAAAATACTGCTGCTTTTCTGCCCACTGCAGTATGTAGAGGTTACCGCAGAGAAGAGTGGAAAATATTCTGTATATCACTGTAGGTGGAGAAAGACGTATTTGTAATTGAGATCTGCTTTTCACAATGTACTTGCTCTCTGTGGTTTAGTGTCATGGTGTCAGCCAAAAGTTCAGCCCAAGCTCTTGCTAAGTTGTGTTTTACGGGGTTGGGAAGAAGGAGTGGCAAACTAAGGGCAAACAAAGAAATGTCAACAAAAGGGTTGCTGAGAAGGGAGCATCAGTTGAGGGAAGTCAGTTCTAGCTGTTAACATTTAAAAAGCCCTTTCAAGGACTAACAAAATAAAGGATAGAGGTGTCCTCATCCTGAAATGGCTTTTATATTTCTGAACCTGTTATAAAAGCTTTTCTTAGAAGCTTTCTTTCTAAAAACAAAATAGTTTTTATCGTAAACAAGGCAGGCAGCACATCGGTACAAAGGCTATCTTCACTTACTTTTATTTCTGGGCTAGGAGAGGTGCCATCATTCAGTCCCTCTGGGAAAGAACTAAGAATTGTTGCCCCAGCTTAATAAATGAAGAAAACAAAGGATAGATAAATGTTGTCCTTGAAACCTGCTCTGTGTAGGCTTCCAGTGCTGTTGCATGTATTAGGATTTGTTCTCAATACAAAGATTTTTTAAAATCCCCATTTTTTAGCAAGTTTAAAGGTAAGTAAGTTAGGACAGCTCTCTATAGACGCAGTCCTAGGGGAGCAAGGAGACAGGTAGTTTCTATATCAGGGTAGTCAGTCAAGGCCAAGCATCTCTCTTATTTGCAGTGAATGTGAACCAGCTACAACAAAACGAGAGCTTTCCTTCCATTAAGATATTACATCATATTTGACTGTCTGGGCTTCTTCATCTCAATACAGTACTAGGAATACTGTACCTGTGTACAAGTCTTTTTTTATTGCAATGAAAATACAGCTTTAAATATCTCTCTTATTTTCCTGTTTCTTTTGTGCTTGGTAACACACAAAAGCACCACTAAAGACAAGACATTCCACAGGAAGTATCTGCCAAATTCAGTTATTCTACCATGAGCCTGAAAGATGAAACAAAACTTTGGGCATTATCAAAATGAATTGTGTTTGTTCAGACAGACAATGCAGTAGCTCCTCTATCTTCTGCTTCATTCATATGCAGTAAAGCAGAATACTTCAAAGAAAATTGAACACCTCATGGGAACCTCACATCTCCATCTGGTTTTCTTAGGGAATTGAAATTATTGGGTGATTTGAAAATGGCATGGACAAACCTTTATTCAAATTCTTCTTCTCTGAAAAAGCTTGGACAAGATCAACAGTCTGTTTTTGAGTCGCCTAACACTGTGAAAGCCAAGTCTCTGAAGTCAGTTGAAAGTTGTCTGCATACAGAATTTGTGTTTTCTTATAATGATTCCCTGTTTCTAATATCTTTGAACCTTTTTCTGTATGAGGGAAGAGAAACTGGAAGGAAGTGTAATTGGTATGGGGAAAACATGGCTCTGCATGTTCTCTTTCTTAATCCTGTGTGCCTGTAGTAGTTGCTCCTCTTTAGTGACTTCAGCAACATTTGTGGAAGTGGTCAGTAAAGAGGTATAAGGCATTACAAAAGGTGTCTTTATGCTGGTGCTTTTAATTCAATTCAAAATGATCTGAAAAAGATTATGGTTTGAAAAACAAACAAAAAGAAGGTGCGTTACCATTCTTCTATGAATGTGTAGGCCCCAAGACAGAGTCCTTTCTGAAATGCTTCTGCTTGGCTTTCATGCTCAGTGGAATACACTGAACTTTCACGTGCATCCGATGTCCAAATCAGCCTTGAAGACTGACACAAATCTGCATTTCCGCAGCTGGGCTGAGTCACAGTTCTGTCAACTGCCACTGCATTACAAACATCTTTTCTACTGCAAAAACACATTAAATTGTGTCCTGGCAGTCTGTGTTCCCTGTATGTGATCATTCACTACCCCTCCTACTGACAGGAACCAGTAAGATGAATTAGGTCCATTGCAGCCAGTTTGTATGTGTCCTGGTGACCTGTGTTACTTAACATGCAGACAGAATGTCCCCTTGGTTTTTGCTGCTGTAGGATCTTTACCATACCAGAGGACGTATGAATAGATATTTGCTCTTTTACTTTGTCCCTGTGCTGGGCCATGGATTATTAATTCAGTATCAGTCACAGCCTATTGGCTTTGAGTGACTGCAGTAAATACAAAAATAAAAGGGAAATTCATTACCCGCTTTTACCTGTTTAACACCAACATCTTATTTCTTGCATTAGGTCTTTAAAATTAATGTAGTGAACTTTTCAAGCTATATACAGCATTAATAAACTATAAACTGTCCACCAACTTTGCCAAGAACCTTCTGTGCATTCTGCCTACACTGCGGTTGGCTTGAACATTTTGGTATGCATTCTCTTACAGTAAACAACATAAAGCTGCATGTGCAGTACTGCAGCAATACCTGTATGTTATGACATTAAGCATAGGAATTTGAGCCCAAGCATCAGGTTATTTTGTCTGGAATAATAAATTTTAGATAAATTAACCGGGATGTGAAAGATGACGTCCTTTTTTATATCATGATATTTATGATAGGTCTGAGACTGTAATAGTGTCCTGTCTTGAAAGTTTTATATTAGGATGAGTAGTTACAGGTACAAAGTACCAGGAAGAAAGACAGGCTGTTCTGCTGACTTTAGGTCTTTGTTTTCCCAAGGGATGCACCAGGTGCCTTTTCCTATTTTTTAAATAATATGTTATTTACAAAGAATTTGGGATCCAAAGTGGAAGTGCTTAGCAAAAATGTCACATATAATGCTGTTAATTTACTAGTAGTGAGTTCGGTACAGAAGACTGAGATGTTTTCTCTGCATGGAAAGCTGGGATTAAAAAAAAAAAGAGGCCATATGCTGTCCATAAACAGCTTAGTGAGTGGATGTTCCTATATGTGGCATTGCCAAAATTGGTATGTGTATCATACAAAATCATGTATGTCAGCAACATGGAATCACGTAGTTTGGAAGGGACCACCAGGGCTCATCTGGTCCTACCTCCTGCTTGTTGCAGATCCCATTAGATCACAGGGCTGCATCCAGTGTGGTTTCCAGCAGCTCCAAGGATGATAATACTGCATTGTTTCTTGGCAGCCTAGCCCAGAGTTTGACCATCCTCATGGCGGTTTTTTCCTTATGTTGAATTACAACTTCCTGTAATTTAACTTGTATCCATTGCCACTTGTCATTTCATGGTGTACCTCTGTGAGGATTCTTGTTTCATCTTCCTCCCTCCCTCTCATTAAGCAGCTGCAGGCAGTGATAAGCTGTCCCCCCTGCCTGCTGTTTTCCAGGCTGTGCAAACCATCTCTCTCAGCTTCTTCTTGCATGTCTTGCTGATTGCCTTGGTGCCTCTCCTGACCTGCTCTACTCTTTCAGTGTCTTTCTTTAACTGGGGAGATCAGTGTTGGAGGTGCTGCTCCTGATGCAGGCTCACAGGTGCCAGAAAGATGGGAATTATCAAGTCCCTCAGTCTGCTGTCAGTGCTTCCGTTAGTACAGCCCAGGATGCTGTTGGCTTTCTTTGCTGCCAGGGCACGCTGCTGGTTCATGATGAGCTTGTTGTCCACAGGAACCTCCAGGTTTTTTTCCTTGCAAATAGGCTTGCTAGCCAGTTGGCCTCCAGCCTGTCATGTTGCATGGGGTTATTTAATCTCAGATGCAGGACTCTGCATCTTAATGTATTGAATGATAATTATAGAATTCAAGGTATCAGTTTGTAGTTTTGTGCTGGGAAGAGCTAATAGCTTGGAGTCTGTCATTTGGGAAAGCAGCGCCATTCTCTCTAAATAGTCTAAATAATATGGAATTGTACATAATGACTTTCATTTGTGGATAATCAGTTTAACAAAACTTAGGCTAAAGCTGCTGCTATTTCATGTGTGACCTGGGTTAAAGAAATTACAGAAATGGTAATAAATTGCCAAAGAAGGTGAAATTAGTTATTCCTAGAAAAGAGAGATATATTTTTAGGTTAACAATACTCTGTTTTTGTTGCTCACGTTTATATATAAGTATGGGTAAACTAATTTGGGAGCAAAGCCTGTACTGTTTTTGGTTTATTCTGTTTACTGATCAAGTGAATATTTCACTTTTCTTGTTAGATTACAATAGTGTGGAAGATTTTACTTAGAGAAAGCATTCAAAATATACTTTATTCTGAGGATATTGAGACACCACTGAATTCATATCACTATTGACAATGTATGATGTACAGTGGTTGTCCCTTACTAATGTGCTTTCACATGAACATAAATTCTCCTACTAAAAGATAACGTTAGCGTTTTTGTATTTTATGTCAATTTTCCTAATTTAAAAATTTGATTATTTTGTAAGAATTTTAAAATTACACAAGTGATTTGGTAGTTGATAACAAGTGTGGATTATTTATTTATTTATTTTCCTTGACAGTCATAACAGAGATAATTTCTTTGTGTTGTTAGCAGAACCCTCAGACGTAATACACATCTTTCCTTGTGTCTTTTCTGCTCTGTTAGTTCATTTACTCTTTTTTAAGAATCCTGGAATTTGTCCGAATTGTGTCTGTGAGAATGAATTCAACGTATCCTTGTCCATGGTCTACTGCAGCTTTCTCTAAGGGGCCTCATGCCTGCAATGTTAGGAAATTCTGGTGTGCTGTAAATTAAGCCTCTGCACTGAAGACTCTCAGCGAGGAGATATTACAGAGGAAACCAGCATTTCTGGTGCTGCCCGTGATTTTCAGAAGATGACCCCCTTTGTTAATGAGGCATGCAATCCCAATTTGGCATGGGTCAGAGATAGGACGATCTTCTTGCAGGTGAAATGTCATTTGCCACATTTTGCAGAGTATTAGGCTGAACCTATATTTGGTTGGCACCTGTGCTCCGAAACTGGCATCCCACCTTGTGAGAAGGCAGAATGCCACTCTGACAGATGGGGAGGAATGCAGGCATGCCAGCAAACCAGTGTATTCATCAAGGGGTCACATTTCTCTCCAGGAATGTTGAAATACCGGTACATGCAGAGCTTCTGTATCTGAGGCACACGTGTTTCTTGGCAAGGACTGAGGTTCCTGCTGAATGTCTTGGCACCGTACGTAAGGAAGCTTAGTGAATTTTCATGGCTTTCATAGGGTTTTCACACCATGGGAGCCTACACATAATTTCTGCTAAGAATGGCCCTACGAATATAAACAGAAGAGGGAATATATTTTGCAAATTATTCTTTCTTATTAACAGATTAAGAACTGTTAAAACACCATCATAGCTTTCATGGATGATGATTCTTTTGATTAGTTAATGGTTGGTTTATCCTGGTTTGAGGGCAATAGAACGTGCAGTTTGGCAATTGACCCAAAGTGTGAATATGACAGCTTAAAATTCTACCATTTCTTTCTCATACTGTATTTTATTTTAACTTAAAAGTAAATTCTGGAATTCCTTCACACTTTTGTACTTCATCAAGAATTATTTTTTTTTTCTGTGTTCCTCAGAATGACATAACATATTAAAATTAACGTTAGGACATATCTTTCTTTTGCTGAAAGTAATTCGGAATGGTTTATTTCAATGTTTCTACTATCTTTTTTTTTTTTTTTTTTTTTTTTTTTAACCTCCAGAATAACTGTAAAGCTTTTCTATTTCATCCATTGCAGCACAGTGTTTTTCACATTTGAATAGCTGCATCAACATGAATCCTTTATAAGGACCTTAAGGTCCTTATAACAAACTTTGCCAAGTCCCAGAAAACAGAAGCTAATTCACATCCCAATACTCAGCTGCCTCATGAATAAAGGAGAGTCTGTGCCTGACACTTTGAAGCTGTAGCTGTTAAACCATACAGACTATTTACCTCAATAAATCATTATAAGAAACTAAGGTACAATTATACCCACAGAGAAATAGAATTCAAAACACTGATTTATGTGGTTCAGTGCCTGTTCCCTTTTCCATCATGTTTTGAATTTTATGCATGTTTGTCATCTTTGGCTGCTTCCATGTATCTTTAAACTAATGGGTCTTGCTTTTTTAACATTCCTCATTAGGTTTGTTATTTTACTTTGACACACAGACATGATTTGCACGCTGTACAAAGTTTTGAATTTAAAATTAACTATCTAATTTCTTCTAGTACAGAGCGAAAATGGAAAATGTGAGTAATTTGCTTGAACTAACATATGCCCTTTTCTGGTTAATTTGTGATCATCTAAGCTGAAATTCCATATTATAAGAATTTTGGGGGAGTCTTATTTGTGGGCTCTGGAGGAAGACCATCATACAAAGGAATGTATCATTGTACTTTTAAGAATTTACTTGCTAATCTAGAGGGATATCGTAAGGAGATGGAAGCCATATGAAGTTATATTTGCAGCTAGTTCCTCAATTCCTTTATCCCTTGAAGAGATGAGACTGAAAGATGAAAACTGAACTAAATGAAAGGTTTAGCTCAGAGGAAGGAGCAGGACTGAAGCTGACAAGTAATTCCACACAAAATGGTAGAAGTAGGGTAAATATATCTAGCAAGCAGGGTCATGGACCAGCCACAGACTCAATTAGGCCACCCAAGCCTTGAAGAAGATGAATGAGCATGCAGTGTTGTCCTGCACAGGAACAGAGCACGGAGTTATTTAATAACCAATACATGTTTCTTAATAAAACTTCAGAAAGATACAAGATTTAAACAGAAATGTTAAATATGAATGTTAGTGAATATACTACAGTTCTAAACCTTTATGCCTTGCTAATAACTTTGGGAGTTGATGCTTCTGTGGGTCTAAACAATGCTGAATGCAGGTATGTCACCCAATCTGTCTGATCCCACTGATTTGTTTGGGTTTGAGCAGCACTTGTCTCTGACACTGAGAGGAAGTTATAAATCTGTTTTATTACAGGTGTGATTTGTGACATGGAGAATCTTAGACCACATGTAACATTCATGTGTCTTGTTAGAAAAGGTCTATTTGTTGAAGTTTGAACATTTCAGACTACTTTGGTTTTAAAGTGGGCACTGGAAATTAGAGTGAGAAGCCTAAATTGCTTGTTACCTTGTGAAATTTCATAAGAGGTTCAGTATATGTTTGAATATGCATATATACTCTGTACAATGCTCATAGTATACTTATATACAGAGTGTGAGTAATCAGAATATGAGTCATAACGCAATCTTGTGCCTCTGTCATTCACTTGACATCTAACTAATATCTAATACATCTAACTCTTATATTTCTGTGGGGTTTTTTGTTTTGTTTTGTTTTTTCTTTTTTGCCTCTCTGAATCTACAGACAGTTTGTAGGAAATAATATAATCCCTAAAGATTTCCATATGCAAGCAACTGCTGTGCAATAACATTATCTATCCAAAACTGAAAACTCATGAAGAATATTTCATATCCTGTTGCCCAGTGTTCTAGGAGTCCATGTCACCTTGCTTTTACAGACTGATAGCAACTCAAATTGGAATTTTTCAAGTTGAACAAATATATGGTATTGCATTCTACTACCAACCTTTGTGGCTGTGTAATGTGAGATCTCACATACTAATCTAGACAAGGGGACAAAGTTTAGGAACCCTGAAGTAGAAAAGCAGGATAAACATGTACTTCCAGGAAAATCAGATATGTTTACATTTGTTACTAAGTCTGTTTTTACCTTGTTTCTGGAAGAAACATGTCTGCAATGTCAATGCCATTCTGTATGTCAGAAAATGTTGGCTGATTTCAAGAGAATTTGACAGTGGGGCAGACTCTTACACTTCTTTTTTACAGGCTTCAGAAAAATTGGTGACTAGGTAGAAACAGAGTTACCCATGATGTTCCTCTGTACCAATTCATGAATGCAACAGTATCTCCAGCCAGCCAGGCATCTTGTCTTAGTTTCTGTATGAGCTGCCTGTTGCGTATTACCCTGCTGAGCACCCAGCTGCATTCCTTGGTGAAGGGCTGAAGGAAACCAGAGCTCCTCGTATTACTCTGGTAGGAAGAAGTGGAGCGAGAGGTCACAGAATATAGAAGCAGAACAGGGGAATTCATGTGGGTGGAGCCACGTGAGCACAGTAGAGCACAAACCTACTGGTAGCCCCTCTGTGAACATTTACATTGCTTACAGAGCAATCTGTTCATTAAAACTGATCACATCTTTTAAAATTCTGTTAATGAAATCACATTTTATAGGGGCTTTGTGATACCTAAATATTCATTTTTTTTTCCTCTGTGCTTTATGTTCTAGAATGGAGATTCCCACTCCATTACAAAAACAGCAATGTCATCAATGATTAAAACTTCTTATATAATATTTTCATTAAGAATATTTCAAATTATTAATGCTCCAGTTTGCTATGTTATAGCGCTGGAACTGAACCACAAAAACAAAGAACTACTATATTTTGTAAAATATTGAAATCTCATCATGAGTTTAAAGAAATTCTGGGACATTTCAACACTTGCTGATGTTTTGAATATTTACTAGGATTTACTGGCTTGGCTGACTTGGCAACTTCAGCGTGTCAGTTTTCTAAGCAACAAATATAATTACATCCTGAATGCTATTTGAAAGCATCCAAAGTTAGTGATAGTTTGCCATGTAAATTGAAACACCACCTTGCCATTGGGATGACACAGACACTCAGGAAACTGGTTCTGCTAGTACTCATGCAATTTTCTTTTCCTGTAGAGACTCTTGTACCTGCAACTTTCCATCAGCTCTAAAATGGTATATGTCAAAAATAACAGTGCTTTAGTTCCTAATGAAATGCCTTACTAAAATATCTAAGGAACACTTTCAGGTGTATGTTTTGGTGTAAATATGGGTTTCAGAGAAGGGTGAGTACTTTAGCTACATATTATCTTTATTGAAATAGTAGTGCAGGTGTAACCTGGATGTGGATGCAGCTGTGATAGTATGAAAGGGCCGTGTCTGCTTTCCATAAAATCAGGAATTTCACACATGAGGTAGAAAACAACTTTATGATCTCATCACACTACAGGGCCTGAGCTGATTAAATTGAGGCAGTATAAGTAAGCATAACTTTTGTATATAGACTTTTGTATGTTCACATACCTGAACCAATTTGTTCACATTACCTAGCAAGAGTTTTTTAATGGCTAGCTTGCGAAAAGTAATACAATTAACAAAGTATATCTTCTGCATGTTTTTTCTAATCTTTTCTTCTAATGATAGATGCCTTTCAGTCATTGAAACTTCAAGATCAAACAGAAGTTTTTTGACTTTAGCAATGATTTTTCAGGATATCCAGGGATTATATATAGTAGATTGTGTATACAGCATGAGCAAACAAAGCATCAACAATAACCTACAGCATGGTTTTATCTGGATGTACTGATTTACAAGGAAAACAGTTTTGGATTTTTTCTTAAGTCTGACGGATCATAGATTGCATGTTTAAAAGTGAAAAAGGAGTAGCCAGACAAGGAAAGAGAAACAACACAAAAAGCCTAAAGTTTGCGAGTTACCCTATGCCGAAATCCTGGCCTCTGATCAATAAGGAATCCTTTATCTGACACATATTGAGGGATTATAAACTCAGTGTTTTGGAGGATGTGTTTGAACAGCATTGACATCAAAACCTTCTGAAAACTCCAGGTGGATTATGAACTGTGTGCTGTTTATATCTGTAAGTATAAGCAGCTGAAGAGTTGTTTCAGAGTCTTATCTATGCTGCACTTTTGCAAGTATGCTATGCTTGTTTCTAGGAAATAATTATTAATGAGCAATGGGGTGTTTATGTTGGTTGAGTGGTTAAGGCACAAGGTCTCAAAAGGTCAGGGTTTCCCTTGCAGTAACACTACAGGCAACCTTTGTGAATAGGATAAATCAAGTCCTCACACTATAGCTCAGTTTCTCCATGCATACAGTAGGCGTAGTAGTTGCAGCATGTGATGGGATATTAATTCTATTTGAGAAGTGCATGCATGTACTTTTAAAGATAGAATAAAGCTGCTTTAGGTGTTGCAATTTGAAAAATATTTTAGAGAGGGCAATGCTATACTTCCAAAAATGCTAATTGGAAAAACAATTAACTGTATCTTCCAAGAATCTATGCTTGGAGAGTCTGAAAACCACACAGAGGACATTTAATTTAAGCAGTTGTAACTTACATGTGCTGATCTGCACGCTTTAAACTGTTTAAGCAAGTTTTCTTTGCTGTGAAGAATGTCAAAGATGCTGAACACCTCAATGAACCAGCTATTTATTTCAGGGTGGGGGAGTTATGTAGTATTTTAGGACACCTGGAAAAATGTTTAATAGAACACCTCTTACCATATATTCTGGGATCTGAGTAGGGGAATTGATCCAAATGTGCCTAGAAAACACACATAGTCACATAAAAACAACCAGCATAGAAACAGAAGTGAAGGGAAGTGACTAGTGATCAAGTGCTTGCGCTGTATCCCACACATTATAAACTCAGGGAAAAGCTTAATGGTAGATTTAGAAGACACCCACACAGAAAAAGCCTTTTTGAGTCCACACTTTGTCCTGTCAGTTATTTTAGTAGTTTCAACCTGGTGTTTTTTACTGCTGCCCAGCTCTCTTAAACATGGAGAAATTTGGATGGGGGGTGGGAGGAAGGGATGACAAGGGCTGGGCTTTTAAAAATCAAATTGAATAAGGTGTTCCTGTTATCTCTTGGATATTTAGGAGGAAAACATTGTTGCATATTGAAAGAAACAACAACAACGCTGTGTTAGATACTTTGAGCAAGTTACTTGTGTTATACCTAAAATTGGTTTTCTATTTATTTTTGTAACAAATGAAATTGTGAAGAGGCTGCCAGTGGCAGTGAACTAGTTAATAGAAATCAGGAGAAATGTGGACTGGAGAAAGTAAAAATTAACAGCAGTGGATCTGCTATTATAATAAGCCTTTTGTTTGACAAGCTTATGCACTTTATTTCAGATGTTAGTAAGTGAACACTCAGAGTATTCTTGAACACCACAGAGAAATAGGATCCTTAGTTCTGCTTTATAGTGATGGGGCTTCTTCAAAATCCACATTTCATTAAGTTTATGTCAGAATGAACAAAAATTATCTGTTTTGAGGACTGATAAATTTCAAGCACCTTTCACTTGTGATCAGACTTTACCAGGTCATTTATTAGCATGGCTGCTGCTGTGTAAGGGAGCTTACTTGGAACTGTTTATTGTTCTGCTGGTGCCTTTAGGCAACAAAGCCAACAAAATCTTGGCTGGATAACATAAAGAACAAAACATGTAATTTGGTGATAGACAGATTCCAACAGTGGGTAAATATGATTGAGGAAACACAGTATAAAAACAAGAACAGGTTAAATCTAGAACAAAATCTTACCCCTTTGGCTGAAGGGTCATTTTGAATCCGCAGCAAGTATGGCTCTGCAAAGTCCTTCAGGGGTCAGTGCCTCTGTTACTATAGACTATAGCTTAACAGAGTAATTTGTCTGCTATACAGCGTTCCCATTGTTTTAATCTATTGCTTTGTGAATGCCTGATCCCAAGAGCAGTTTGATGGCTGGTGAGTGATACCCATACATGTTTGAAGCAGAACAAGGATGTTGGTCAGAAATAACAGCATGGAGACAAGAAGTGAAGCTTTGCCTAAGGTCATGTTGTGGCATGGTGTTGAATCTGGGAGCAGGCTTTCATTTCCTTATTTCCATGAGTGTGTCGGCTTTCTGGGAGAATACTGCACTACTGGTCGCTTTTACTTGGACTTTCATAAAACCCATAGCTTTTGCCATGAAGGCAAGGAGTAGTATTAGAGAAATAGCAGAGGAAAGAGAGCACTGACCCAGGTGTTGGACTCAATGATCTCTAGAGGTCCCTTCCAACCCCTACAATTCTGTGATTCTGTGTATCAGAAAGGTTACAAAGCACTCAGCTCTTTGGTGCTGTGAGGCCCCTCTTCCCTCTTCTTATAGCAGGCACTAATTTCACTTGTAAAGGCTACAGTGCTGGCAATTGTTTTTACTTATGCAGGTATTGAGGTGATAAATTTTAAAATGTTTGAGCCAAAGATGTATCTTTTATTCCTTCAGGCTGAAGAGAAAATGTTAATTTATGTGATTGGATTACTTTAAAAATTTGCTGAAGAAAGTTTTTGATTGTTTGCTTTATGTACCTGTACTAAAACTCATGACTGTGTATTTTCCTAAGGAAAGCCTGAATGAGCAGCCCACTAATACGTAATGAGGGCGGTCAAACAAGAAATTCTTCTTTCCAAATGTTTTGATTTCACCTAGAAGTGCACACAAGTATCTGTCTATGCCCTATGGATGTATTTGTCTTCGTATGTCTTCGTGAATGTAATATACACACATGCACACAATGTTAAGAATGTGAATGTATCTATAACCTCATGCAAAAGTTTAATGGAGTTTTATAAATTCTATGTATTTCTTGTTAGGTGAATGGCTAAACTAAGAATTAAGAATGTAATGAGTTGGGATTAATGCTAACAATTGATTTCCCTGGTCACACTTCTGTGATTTGATTCTAAGATGGCAAAGGAAACATGATGTAATAGTTTCTTCCTTTACTCACCATCTGAAAACTTGTTACTATAAGCATTCTTCTATACATAGTGAGTGAAGGCAAGCTGTTAGCAGTAAGGGAGAAGCTCATATTGTGGTCTTAGCCTGGCTCTTTTAGCTTATTAATGAACAGGTTTTACTTTAAAGTGTGTAGGTGTCCTAATCTTGATCTGAGTTTTAGTAATACCTAAGATGTGCAGAAAGGCAAGGAAAGCTGTATGTATGCAGATACCAGTAAGAGTTAGAGGTTCTAGAGAACAATGTAGCAAGGTCTTCTATTATGGCATGCATCTGTGGGTAGAGGTTTCTGCTTTCTGGTAATTTTGTAAACCTGCTGAAGTAACTGAATTTATTCTGTAGGAGACATAAAAATGCAGTTTGAATGTTGAACTGTTCAGCATCTGAGCACAGATAACAGTCTTAGATATTTAATGTAGGTAATTTAAAATTTTTTGATGGTGGTTTTGTTGTTTGTAATTTACACTGTTCTTGGATAGCAATATAATTCATTTCTTTTTCATTCCTAATGAAACTGTAATATCTGCAACATTACTAAAATAACAATTGTTTTGAAATACCTTGTATTTTTGATGGTGAAAAGTAGATAAGGAATTTCAAATTTAAGATTACTGATTACTGACTTGGAAGTATGTTTTACTATATTGAAGTAAATGAAAATTGAAACAAGTTGGGCAAATATTATTGTGTAGCTTCTTTCTGCTATCCTGTTTAATGACATCTCTGTGTTGCAATAGATACTTTGAAGCAAGAGAGAAAGTAATTGATGGTGAAATTGTTTGCTTGATTTATAGACCAGCTTTCCAAATATAGTTCATAAACTTCTGGCCAGAAAAATTACTTGATTCCTCCCCCCCCCCCCAGTAAATGCTAATATAATAAAGCACAGCGTCTACCAGAATTATGTATATGTGATATTTTTACATGCTATGAGAAGCAGATTGGAACCATAACCATTTCCATTTTAACATGTAAAAATGCAACTACTGGATTTTTAAAATTACTTTAAAATTGTGAGATACCAAAAGACAATCTGTAGCTACAAGTAATTTCATTAAGAATTCTGAACTTCAAGTGTTCACACTTATAGTTCATGAGAAATGTTTGGTGTGTCTGTGACCTGAAAGCATTTTTAATGCTTGTTCAGGGAAAGATTCTCAAGCCTAGTGTAGGGCAGCATGCCTGGAAAGTGGTCCTTCAGTGTGGAATATTTTCAAGTTTACACATTACCAGTAAGCAAAGTAACCTAGTTCATATTCTAGCAGTGTAATTAATTGACTTGTGCATCTTGGTGACCATTTAGAAAGGAAGAATTTGTTTGTGTTTCTCATTGTTGTCCAGGGATTTTGCCTGTTCTGTGTCTTTCCACAGGGCAGTGTAAATTTTGAGAGTGAGCTGAACACCGACTTCAGTCTGTTTAAAATAAATAAATAAATAAATAAAAATATAACTCCAATATTGAATGTCCTTTCATACTGATTATCTGCCTTACTGTTGCTTCTATAAGGCAATTTATACTCGCTGTGTTTGGAGGCATTTGCTAACCTTGACTTCACTATGTGTTTTTTTGTTTGTTTGTCTTGTTGTTGTTGTTGTTGTTTTGTTTTATGAATTGCTTTATTTCTTCTGTATTCATCAAGAAACAACATATTTCTTTAGGGTACTGTAGGAGGTGAGTGAATCTAGCAGAGTTTAAAATCTGATCCACTGATCCACCCATGAATTCTCCTGATGTCTACCATCCAATAAAGAGAATAATTTCATGTCACGAACTCATCCTAAAAAGAGATCACTGATCTCTCCTGACTTGTAATAATCTGTACATTTTAGGTAGGGAACACTTCATGCTTTCGGAATATTACGTGCCATCTACTAATTTAGGGTGGTTATTTCATAATCATGTTATGGTAATGTTTTCTGTATGTGTATCATAATTCAGTGTGTTGGTAGGAATGTGAAGATGTACGCCAGCTTGGATAATCGTGTGCTACACAGCATGGGGAATTGCAAAACATTGCCTGAACAACAACTGTGGAGATAGCAGCCCCAGGGTTGCCTCACTTTGTATACCAACACACTGATTAAAAGAGCTGGAACTCTGTGATGATTGACTTAGACAAGAGTTATGTTTTTTATGTTAAAATACTGTAAATAAGAAAGGCATTTTGTGGTTCTTATATTCTCATTTCTATGTTTTACTGTCTTTCTGCTGTTAAGAGTTTCTGCCTTTTTTTTTTTTTTTTTTTAAACAAATGAAAAAGGACTGTCCTGTCTCTGTGACAAATTCCCTAAGGAAAAATCTAATTAAAGCTGATCTAATCTAATTTAACCGCTAGGTGTGGTTGAATCCTCGAGCTGTGCTCCTGCAGGCAGTTTGAACTCAGCTGACGTGATCTGCTCAGTGAAACTGAATTTGGTTTTGAAGATTGCTACCAAAACTCCATAAAGAAAACAGACCAGAAAGGGATGGGATTTACAGGTGTCATTAAAGCCCATACTTCATTTCCCCAGATTCAGATATACTATCCTGTTCTCCTGGTTGCTATGTATTTCCCCTTACCAGGATGTTTTCTGCTTGCTATCCAAGATAAAAATAAGCAAATAAATATCCAAATGGGATTATATCAACTAAGCTTTGTTTTTATGGCCAGCATCAATGCTTCAGAAAGCTGATTCCTATCCTTTCCTCACCTCCCCACAGTGGCTGTACACAGCATTGGGAAAGTCTCACATTAAAAGATCTCTGAGAAACTTTTATTTCTGGAAAACTAGAATCCTGGAATTGTCCAGTTCTGAAAACAAATTCATTTCATGTGAATTGCTTCTGATCCCTTTTCTCTTTGAATTCCTTTGACAGCTCCTTCCCAGCTTTTCTCCTCAACGTATCATTTTATGCTCTGTCCTTGCTTCTCTCTACTGCTGTCCTTTAGAAGCAGGCATTTTGGTCCCATCTTATGTTCAAATGTTTGTGTTAACTATTAAAGTATGTTGCTGTTCATTCCAATCTTTGAAATCTTTTTATGCTCCCGGATCATTTATACATGGTTGATAATTCCTAAGTTTTCAGGAAAGGATCTGAAACATTTATACTTCAGGAAAGGAAAATACTACAACAGTGGGAGCACAAACATGTATGTAAATACTACATTATCCTACTTAAATTTAGAGATGTTAGCTAGTCAATATGTATTCTTAGCACCAGAAATTTCACAATACCAAGTGTCACTGCTGTCTGTTACAGTTCTTCATTATGGGCACTCATGACAAGTCACATGGTCATTACAATTTTTTAGCATTTTCATCTTTTTTCCTCTAAATTGGTGACAGTTTTAGCTTCCTTCCAGCTAGTACAGGCTGCAGATAGACAAACTAAACCTAGTAATATCTTTGTATTTACTTAAGTACTTTGAACACACAAACTGCTCAAATATCTCAGTGGTCTGAGTCAGTCTCTGTGCAGCTGGCTTGCTGAGCTAATCGAAGTTACTTTCAAATAGATGGTTCTCTTTCAGGAATTAACATGCCAGCCCTTTATAGTCTCCCTTTGGTTTTTGTCAATTGTCAGTTTCCAAAGCTTTAAGAAAATTCATCTTTTACAGACATTTTTATGTTTTTCATAGCATTGCTACTGTAACCATCAGTGGAGAAGTGGAGACATTGCTTCTTTTATTTATAGTGTGAATGCTATATTAGAGATCTTTTTGTTGTTAATTTTATTTCCCTGTGAATAAGGACTTTTCTACCTTCTTTTAAATTCAGCTTACCGTTATTTGATCATGTCTTACTCCGTTGTCCTTAAAACTTAAGCTAGGGTCCCTTTATTTGTTCTGAAAGCCTATATATCCTCAAGTGACAAAAGATTCACATTTTTGTGGATGCGAGATGGCAAAGTTAACGTGCCTGCATAGAGAAAAGAAGTTCAGTCTACAGCACTGTTAACTCTGGCCAAATGCTTTCTCCTGGTTTGCTCAGTCTCAGACTTTTCCAGTCCTTCTCAAGCTGTCTCTACCTTATCTAACTATCTTACCAAAACATTTATTTGTTTTAGTTGTCTTAAAAAAAAATACATGGAATAATATGTTTTATAATGATATGGAGTCCTGCGAACTAAAAATAATGCTTTCAGAAGCCAATGCTTGTGTGTTCCTGTCAGCCCAAAAATACACGATGAAGGCTTAGAAAGTGGAAATTCACTCAAAAATGTGGTCTGTATAGCTCCAGTACTCAAGTCAGGAATGATTTGTCCTTGCCTATTACATTCTACAGAAACTATGCTACAGAACTTTAAGACCATGGTGTTTTGTTTTTTCTCTTGCTTCTGCCTCATTCAGTGTTCAAGTAAGCTTCTTGATTTTATTCCTTGTTTTTCTTTGGCATCTTGGTGATTTAAACTCTGAATACATACTCGTTCTATCACAGTGTTTTCAAAGAAAGTGCAGAGGTTTTAGAGGAAGCTTGTAAGTGGTCAGGCTGGCTCTGGCTCCAGGTCCATCACAGCTGGAGTTGATCTAAGTCTGGGCTGCCTTGTCCTCTCTTCTATTGCCTCTGGCTCTGTGTTTCCACCTTCTCCATTGTGCTGGCACTAGCTCTTGTGTGATCATTTTGTGAATTGCTCCTTGGAGCAAAGCTGGTTGAAAAGTTTTTTTTGTTTGGTTGTGCATTTCTTTTTTTAAAACAACTTTTGTGGGGTTAGCTTCCAGACAAGTCACCTCCCTGAATTGGCTCCTGTGCACTTGTGTGGGTGTTAGTGCTGATGCAAGGGAAAGAACAGAAATGCTTAGTTGGTAGAGAAAGAATGGGAGGCAAGACTATATTAACTGAACATTTGTCTGTTTAATGTGCCACAGGATCACATCAGTAGGCTACAGTTCCACTCTTTCCTTCAAGCTAAAAGTAGTGATACAATCTCCATACCAGCATCTATTCACTTTCTTTCTATCTCCTCTTGGGTCAGCCATAGCTTTTGTGTAGCTGCTTTCAAATCACAACAGCTCCTCTTCCACAACAGAGATATGTTTCTTTAGCTGACTTAATATTAGTGCTGATAGCGAGGGTGGAGCCATGAAGGTAAATTATTTGATGCCAGCCATCAAGCCGCATAAATTAACAGTGGAACTGCAGCTTGTGAAGTACAGTTATTAGGGTTTACAAATTAAATTGTTTAGCCTCAATGTCACTTTTAAGAAGGTTTTTCTTGAATGAAATATTATTTTCCTCATCTCTTCCTTCAACATACAACTTCCAGGTAAAGTCTTTTTGCCGACACCTACAGGTCTTTGTCAGTACTCAGCCCAGATCTGGTGTGTTTCATATTTCAGAAGTTGATCATATGTTTTTATACACATGTATATATTTTTTTATTGATATTTAAATAGAAAAATGACAATGCAATACAGTTAAGGTAAGGAATGCTCTACAAGATTTTCATGTAAGAATAATTTCATATGCTTACCTGAAATGTGCATCTTCTCGTAGAAGAAGATTAGGTAGATCTACATGGAATGTAGATGATCAGTGTTCCTTTAGCATTTTACATAACTGAAAGTCTACCATGTGGTTCGTATTCTAGTCACACAAAGCAGGGGAACTACAAAAGGTAAATGCTGAACCTAGTCAAGGGTTGCAGTAGTCATACAAGACATAACTCTTCTCACCTTTAACAAAATACCTATATTTTATTGATTTAAATTATTTATTTCTTTAGTCAGAGGAAAGGATAGGCCAGACAGTGGGCAGTTTTTCTTTTCTACATAGTTAATTATGGGCAGAACAGGATAATACTGAAATAGATGATGGAGATGCCATTCTGTATTAATGTGTTTTATTTCAATAGAATTCTACATAATTAGACTGAACAGCTACTCTTACAAGGGCAGCTCCAAAAGTAATGCTTCCTATTTTGTTATATTGGTCCACAATGTCAGGAGCAGATGTTGGTGGTGTGGTAGTAGAGAGTCAACCTTCCTGCTAATATTTCGTTATATGTTGTTGCTGCGTGGCAGATGGCAGCGGGGGGGGGGGGAGGGGCAGTCTTACATAATGGCATCTGACATGGAAGTACAAATGAAGCAAAGGCTGGAAAAAAATGACACCCACTGGCATTCATCAACATTTGCTGAATGCTTCTGGAAACCAACCAGTGGCTGTGGGAACGGTGGGGGGGGGGGGTACAAACCTCTGGGTGACAGTGGGTCTCCTCTACTGGTGCAGATTTTTACGAGCGTGTCGTGAAGGCTGTTTTTCAGAGTGACCTACATAATTTCCTGAAGTTATCTGAGTTATAATTGAGCCCTGATGCTAGTTTGTCATATGCACAAATTTTCTTCCCACTTAAGTGTAGAAAAGCTTCACAAGACTGACAGCTTTTTCGGTAGTAAGAAACTTCAATTATTTCATCAGCTTATCAGTTACTCTTTGTACAGAAAGAACAGCATCCATTCTAAAAAAGCTATGAATGGTAGAAGTGATGGTGATTTGATCCAGGAAGAACTTTTAAGCAAGTATCTGAGAAAGCACATTGTTTCTGTCTTTTTCATGGAAAAAGAAATTGAAACATAGTGCTGGAAAATTAATTTTGGGTTAGAAATAGCTTAGTTATTGAACACAGAGCTGTTTGTTTTGTCCAGAGAGTGTGTTCACAAAACTTTGGTAAATTCTGTAAGAAAAAAATATCCAAATGGTGTAAAGATCTTCCTGGCTAATAATATAACATCCTCAGTGTAACCGTACTACAAAAATTGTCTCCAAAGCTTAAGGAGTAGCATCTTAAGGGCAAGAGGCTAAATCTGAATGCAAGTATAAAAGCTGGAAAAGACTGAGCATATGCGATTTCCCACCAGCACAATATTAAATGCAATTATTTTCTTTCTGCTAAAATCTTGAATATATCTTGCAACATAACCTCAAAGAGTCCCCCGCTGCTGCTGATTATAGTGAATCCCACTT
Organism: Coturnix japonica; assembly: GCF_054131305.1. Lineage (NCBI taxonomy): Eukaryota > Metazoa > Chordata > Aves > Galliformes > Phasianidae > Coturnix > Coturnix japonica. The sequence continues at coordinate 18,003,368 of NC_140667.1, read as the reverse complement.
CCTGCCACCCAGTAAGTCTTTGCAATTTTCTCTTTTTCGCCACCCTGTGGAGATAAATAATGTATATTAATGTGAAAATATCAACAGTAAAATCCCTTAATATTCTCCACAAAATAAAACTTCTCCCTAAATCAAAGGATTCCTATCTTTCATTAATTATTTTAGCAAAAAGAAGCAAGTTCCTCATGTAAAGGCTTTGAAAAGTTTGAATCCCACTCTTAGAAAACAAGTGTGCCAAATACTCAATGAGAGAGAGCTGAGGTTTTTAGAATCCAAAGTTCAAGGATTAAAAAAAAAATAAAAAAATAAAAATAAAATGATTCAGTATGGTATACTACATTTAGAGTACCTATCTTATTCTTTCTCTTTTTAATAGGCCTTAATAAATTCTTTAACATAGAACCTTGGAAAGTACGTTAGAATGTATATTTTTTTGCTATTCCTTTGGAACTGTTACCTGTGCTGAACATGGTGGTTATGCAGGATATTTTACAGAATGTTCATCACATATGGCCACAATAGATGCGTATGCAATCAAATCTAATACATCTAATTCCACAGTCAAATGTCCCTAACTTTGTACATTGGAAGAATAACAGTTTTTCCTTGCAATTACGAGTTCTGGAAAGGAAAAGCAAAAGCAGAAGCTGTGACACTTGAAATACCTTCAGATTCCAATACTTGACTGAAAAATGACTATTCTAAAGAAGCTAGTGACTTCTGTTCATAAGAGCTGGAGATTTGGGGGATGATGGCTCCATGGCTGATTCTGTAGTGTTTTCCTTTTGCTCATCATAATTTTATTTTAAATCCCAACTTCTGTGAGCAAGAGCTTTCTATGCTGGAGGCTGTGAATGCTTCCATTTTTATTATTATTTTTTAAAATCAAAATGTTCACCTTGGGCATGCCTTTCTGTTGCATAAATTAGAAAGCTAATTGAAACACGTGTTAAGAACGGGAAAGGGAGAGGAAAAAAGAAAAAAAAAAAAGAAAAAAAAAGAAGGAAAATCATAAGAACAGAACCCTTAGTCGTAGACATTTTATTTGTTTAAGAAAGAAATCCTAACCAGTCCCTATTATTAAAATACCATGGAATTAAAATAATGCCAAAATAGTGAGAGGTGAAATACTAAGAGGCAAATTGTGCCTCCCTCCTCTCAGATTGTGGCAGGCAAGAATTCAAGGACTCAGCCAGGAGGCTAATTTCTGTGGGGGGGGAGGAGTGAGAAGGGAGGATACTTTTTGTGTCTCTGAGCTTAGGAAGCTGGCACCAGAAAAAAAAAAAATAAAAAGAATTGGCAGTTATGATATGGGTTGTATTAGCTGTTGTGGTGCTTGGCATGAGTGTAACACCAGCACAGGCTGTTTCAGGCTGAGATAGATGTTGCTTCCTTTGTTTGTCCTTATCTCCCCCATCAAATACCAGCTGCTGAGAAGGTATTTTCCCCGTGGTGATTTTTGAAAGGTACACAAAATATTTTCAGTAGTACCTTGCTGTTAGGTTTCAGTGTAAATAATGTTATTTGTAATTTGTGTAAAAATCCATCCAGATCAGGAAGACTGCTACTTTCTGCCCCAGTTTTATAAACGTTTATATGCATGTTTAGTTTTAACTGGGAGCAGTGAACTGTAGTATGGCTGTATCTGCAAGATGGGAACTTGACCTGCTTTGCATATATACGTTTTACATATGTAACATAATTTTGCTCCAAGAGAATAGCCTGTAGATGGGAACTGAGTTGTTTAAGAGTCCGTCGAAGAAATTAAATCAGGCCGCCTAACATAAATTAAATATTTTTGTACTTTAGTGCCATATATTAATTCATAACTGAGCAAATAATAGGAATAACAAGCACTAACAGAAGTTTAAATTTATTCAGTGTCTGAGGTAAGAAAACCAAAACCAGCTTGGATGGTGGTAACACATTGGTGATTTATGATTACCTTTTATGATTAAAACGAAAGGTTTTCTTGAATTATTTTACCTGGCACAAAGAGGTTTTTGTTTGTTCTGAAAATGTATGTATGATAAGATAGCCAAAATACTTAATGTCAAGTTGGCTGTGTAGTCCTCGTGCTTCTACCAGACTGCAGTCATAGAGCAATGCATAGTCCTACTGTGTGTGACATAGGTCTTCAAAGATGTGAAGCCTGAGCCTCATTACTAACTTGCATGAGTATTTTTACACATTATCTATTCCATCAGTTTAGTTCCTGATACTGCTGAAGTTTATATGCCTGGAATTACACAGAGTGAATAATTCCATTAGAGTAAATGGGACTGCTACAAATGTGTGAAGTGAAACATGCATGTGAGTCTCTGCAGAGCTGGGACTTTTAATGGGAATCTCGTTACGCATAAATATAATTAATGTGAGGAATCTTTTATGGTTTATGTCTCCCAACAATCTCACTCCGTGTAGAAAAACAGGGTAAGAAGATGAAAAAGCCAGAAGGATAGGCCCCAGCTTCCCCCAAACATATGCCTACATTTGCCTGCATCCGATATAAGCAGATAGGGATCTGTCTAAATGGAGCTTGAGGCATGCATTCTTTGCATTTTTGTATTTTTTATTTTGCTCAAGTGACTTGGTGTAAGTGACTTGTTCAAAAACACTGTAGGTTTGTAGCACAGCCAGGAATAGAACCCACATCTCCTGACTCACAGTTAGAGACCAGAGCTCTTAAATTTCTGTGACAGGTCCACTTGCCATGTTTCTATGTGAGGGTGATTCATAGTGTTGCTATCTTCCAGTGTTCCATATATTTTTTAGTATGATCACATTCAATAAAGGTGTAGAATTGAATATGGTCTTATCCTGTGTAGCTGCAGAGCATCTGGCTTATACAGACAAATGGTTTCCCACCAAAAAGGAAAACTCGGAACTGTAGATTTTTAATGCACAGATCTTGTGCTATTGCAGTGTTAAGAAGTCCTTGTTGTTATGAATGTGCATTATGAGTATATTGTACACAGTCCTGGTATGCAAATGTGTAGCATTCAGAGAAGTGAAATAATTCTGTGTTATTATTATCTTTGTAAATTGCATCTTAAGAGTTTGTTGAGGACTTTATGACGGCAGTTTTCTATAGTCACAGCCATACAGCGCAAAGTGTTTCTTTCATTATTAACAATAACTGAGCCAATGAAAATGCTTTTAAATATACACCAGACAAGCAGTTATCCAGCTCTTCCTTCTTACCATCCACAAACCATCTTTTAGCATCTTATAAACCAGCATGTAAAATAGCTTTGTAAACATCTGCTTTTCATTGTTAATTGTCAGGGAAAACTAGAGATTTAAATGCTGCTTTTGTAGCGCTCCTTAATCCTATCAGAGAGGCGAGCTCTAGATGCTTCTCCTCTTCCACTGCAAATAGCTTCTTCAGGCTGATATTTTTTCTTATTTAATGTTTTCCTCTCCCCTCACCCCCCTCCTGTCTTTAGTTTTGTTTTTAATAGTGATAGTTTCTATTTACTTACAAACAGGCTTGTTTTATGTCTCACTTTGAAAGGTCTTGCATATTCTAATCTGTGTAGCAACTCAGTACATTTAAACAAAATATACTTATGTAATTATTAATTACAGTGTAAAAGGGTCTGAAAACATACATTTTGTTCTAGGATGTGCTCAGTATTTTTTTTTCTTTTCATTTATAAACTGCTAGATTAGGTATCATGTCATATATGCAATGTGAGAACAAGGGTATATGCTGATGCTGTCGTATAACGGCAAAAAGAAATAAGTACATTTTCTGCTGCTAAAAACCAATTATGGTATTTTCTTAAAGAACAAAACACTGCCTTTATTTTGGTTAGCTTTTCTGCTTTAATAATCAAGTCATTAATGGCAGTTGAGTGTGTCTGGCAATAATTTACCTAAGGTAGCGTTTGTATCACACAGTAGCTGCGTTCTACAGGAAAAATAAATCTATTCATGTTACATTTCCTACCTCTAAAGCTTCTTTTCTTGCTATTGTGTTATGGTTCTGGATTTGGAACAATTTTGACTTTTTGATTCTTACACAAAGGGACCATTCATGGTTTGAAACTATTTTATATATTATAGTTTTTAAACAGGAATAAATCTTTCTTTTTTTCTTTATAATATTTTGTCCAAATCTGCTTCACATTGAAGCATTCCATTTTCAGTCATAGTCTGAATTTTCCTATCTTTTGTCTTTTAAACTTCAGTGCTTTTCAAAGTTAAAGTCTCCTTAACTAGTTTCTTCAACTATGTGCTGGATTATAGTTTTAACAGTAATTTAGAACTCTTCCTGTTTTGTTAATTAAATCATAATTGGAGGTTACAGTTACTTGCTTTACTTGCTTGTATTTTTTATTCCTGCTTTTCTATATTTACTTCCATAACTTCTCAAAAGATTTGTTACACAGACCTCAGCATCACTGCATGTAAAATTAATTGAAATGACATATTGTCCCAGTTTCTATGACAACCATATCATGATGCCGATGCTCTCAAAAATTTATAAACTGCAATTTCAACTATGCTAATAGCACCGGGCAGAGTTAACATTTATTTACTTATTATTCTTATTAGAATTAAGCTTTCAACACTCGATAAAAAGAAAACCTGAGAACAAGGTGTGTTTCAGCATTTTCCATTTGCTTGGCGTTGGTGTTTTTGTAAAGGAGTTCTAATTGTTACGAGAAGGTCTCTTAAAATCTAACTGTGATACACCATGTTGATAAGGAGCTCGTGACAAATAAAACATGTATCATCAGTCACAAACTTTTAAATTCAACATCTCAGAAAGAACAGCTACGGTGCAATTTGCTGTAACTGACTTACAGATAGTCTTGTTTTGCTAGGGAATACTGAGAGCCCACGTATTCCTATTTCTTTTGTCCCAGATGCTAAACCTCACACGTTTGTGACACGAGTACCGAAGCACTTATACAAGTAAAGCCACAAGAACGAGAGTCTGTGTGACCAGACACAGAACTAGAAACCCACTCACAGCATCTACTTATGTTACCCCCTTATTTCATTGTAAATGCTAAAAACCTTTTGCCTGGTAATGTGAATTATTTTTTCCATATTAAATACATACTTTCAGTATAATCATGCCACTCCATCAAGCTGCAGGCTTTTAGAAGTTAGCTGATTTTAGCAGTTTGACAGGGAACTCTATTACTCAAGCAACACTCACACTGGAATCAATGAGTGTTTTACTTGGGTAAAAAATTTAGGACCAATGTAAGATGCCTTATTCAAGTTACTTCATAATTACAGATTGCAGCGACTTAAAAAATAGTGAGTTTTGCTTTCAAAACACACTTATTTTATTCAGTATAACTTGCACTTATTAAAAAAGTGTGCTTTATAGTCCAAATTCATGCTTCTGGTGTATAAGACTTATTGATCATTGATTCAAATAGGAAATAAAACACCTTGATCTTCCAGTCACTTGTCTTAGGAAGATTCCAAAGCAGCCGAGTCACATTTACTGTACTTCGGTCTTAAATTTGATATTATGCTGGAGGAAAAAAATCATATAAATGAATGTTCAAATACGTTGAGATCATGTCGCATTTTAGTTTTTAGCAGTCTGCACACTTTCAGCAGTTCCTACCCAGTGTTCCAGGTTCAGTGAGCTATATTAAAACACACTTGGAAAGATTTATACAGTGATTTGCTTCTTAGCTGACTTTGGTGCAAGAAGTTACTACTGCATGTTTTGGTTAGAAATCGTGTTCTTATGGGTGATCAAAGGGAGGAGGTGGCCATACCACCTGTGCAGTGTGCCATGGGATGTGTAACCCTCATTCAGAATGGGGCAGGTTGGTAAAGCTTTGTATCTCCAGAGCTCTTTGGAGGCGTCTTCACCTCTGGCGTTGATCTTTTCTGAACAGTTTATCCATTTTGGCATCACTGTTTTAGTCTTTTTAGCAAGAAGTATGCGTTGTACATGAACGGGCTTTGAACTCGTGAGTGAGTGGAACAGCCAGCAGTGGCTTAGGCCGGACACTTCTAAACTCAGGGGAACATCTTAAAAACAGTGCATTTTCGAAGTGCACAGCAGTAGGAATATAAAATACAAAATCACTGGTGATCCTGAGTATTCACTTTCTTTCTGTTCCTGTGTCATATGCATGTGGCTTAGTGGCAATGAATTTATTTGTAATGTGGGCCAGTCCTCAGGTCAAAAGCAGCTTTGTGTTTTTATTCTGGCCTTTGTTGGCTTTTTTGTTTGTTTGTTTTCACATAGTATCTTGTTTGTACTGTAGTAGTTAGGTCAAGAGCTTTGAAAATATACTCTGGTCTGCCACATAAGACAGCACTAATGTGGGCTGCCAGGAGTCCTTAGCACGTGTGTCTTTTCAGCTCCTCAGATAGGGGGGTACAGTGCTTCTGTGTCCTTCCCTTGTGCAAGTCACGCTCAGCTCTCCCTGATTGTGTAGCAGCACAGGGGGCCCTGCAGGTGTGTATGCAAGGAAGTGGGCCGTGGGATGGATGGCTGCCATGGGTATCTCCTGCACAGCTCTGTCTTGCTGGTGAAAATGGATGTTTGAAATAATTGTTCATCTTGGAGTGCTTTGACTGAAAATGATGATTACTTTTTTTTTTTTTTTTTTTTTTTTTTTTTTTTTGGTATTATTACTATTTGGAGCTTCTTAATAGCACTCTCATGATTCATTTGCTTACTCTGCCAATGCAACTCGTAGCCAAGAGCTCAGTGACTTCAGCTTTGCCGGTGCAGTTAGTGCCCTGCTGGTGACGGGACACCTGGGCGTGCTGAATGCTTCCCGGTGCTTTGCGGAGAGCATCGCTCCGACCAGATGCCGAGTCCCTGGGCATCGCACCTTCCCGGCTCAGGGCTCTTTGCGAGAGCAGGGCTGGGAGCAGCGGTGCGTGGTAGTACGCTGTGCTCCCATCGAACAGCACCTGCCTCCCGCTGCTCTTCTCTTCCTTATAGCTTCCTTGTGCCTGGAGCGTGCCCAGGAATCTCCTTGTGCTGAGCCTCGCCTGCAACTTGAAGCAGTGTCACTCCAAACACTGCTTGTGGGTCTAACAGCTTAGTCTTTATCTTTTTTAATTTGCCTTCTACTACGTGAATCGAGTGTAGATTACTAACCTAGCCTGTGAATCGAAATCCCCGGGAAGACTTGTGAAGTTAAACCTCTAAGAAAGCCCGGGCAACGGGAACGGCCTGTGTGTGCCCGAGGACGGGACCGGGCCGGGCGAGGCAGCGTCAGCGCTGCCCGGAGCCCTTAGGGAATGGCCGGGGCTGCTTCCCGCTGGCCGAGGATCGCGTGGGGCCGCTCCTTTCTGCCCCCAAGCAGGAGGGCGGGGAATACCCTTGCCTTTTTTCTTCGCATTGTGTTTTCCGTTTCTAAGTCTTCAATTCCTCCCTTCTTTCCCTCACCCGCGTGTCCCTGTGCGTGCGGGGGCCCGGGCGACGCTCCCACGGCGGAGTTTCCCGGCCCCGCGCCCGCCGGCAGCGGATTCTTCGATGACTTTCGCGCTGCCGCTACCGCTGTTTGTTTTGCTTTGCGAAGTGCTAATCCGAGAGCCCCTTGGCAGGCGGCTGCTCTCGCTGCTTTACACGCGCCGGCCTCACGGTGGCGTTTTAAGCACGTAAACAAAGCCCGAGTGAGCGGAGAGGCGAGCGTGTTTTCTAGTTTACCTTTATTAGAATAACAGTTCCGTTAATGTTTTGGATAAATCAGAACTGCCTATTAAAGGAGCTCGAGTACAGGAGCTGCGCGATGCTCTGCGTCAGTGGAAGGTGTTTGAATCTTCCCGGCCGGCACAAAGCCGCGCTGAATTAGAGCGGTCTGTGTCAGCGTCACGGTGTGGTCTCACCTGAGGTTGTTTTTCTTCCCCTTCTCTCTCTCCTCCCCCAGCCTCCCAGGAGAAGTTTACAAAGAATGCGATTGAAAGTGCAAAGCGGCAGATACCGACGTTAAACTCCGGCTTGATTTCAGTATAACGATCTGAGACACGGCCCCGTGCCGCCGCCGCCCTCATTAATACAGAAGCATGCCCCTGGGACCTGAGTCACCCGGAGAGAATAAACACAATATAGAGTCATCTTACCTCCGAGCCGAGAGCGCACCGTTAGAGGTAGGAGAGGGAGAAGTACGGCCCTCCTCCGGCCCGGCCCGGCCGCTGTGTCGCGGGGCTCCGGCAGCGCCGCTGCTACCGCCCGCCCAGCTGGGATCCGCTCCCCAGCGCGCTCCCCCCGCCCCCGGCGGGCAGTCCCCAAAGTCAGCCCAGCGCGAATCCGCGAGTCAGGGGCAGCGTTTCGAGTCAATCCTCGCTGCTGCGAATCCCCCGTGGCTTCCCTCCGCCAAAGCGTGGGACAAAATTGCCTCTTAGCCTGAGTTTTTGTCAGGCGTCGTTGGCGATCTAGCAGGTAAGGCGGCTGCTGGCTGCCAGCGATTCCCGCTGCACTTGCAGAGAGCGGCAGAAGCCGGTGGGAGTGTGGTCTGCTATTCGTTAGGGAGGGGGGAACGGACCCTGGAGGTGATGCAGTGAAACACTTCGACTTCCTCGCATTGTGTTTGTCACAGATCACGGGCGCTCTGCTTCTGTAACATTCACTTCAAGCATTCTCAAACCCAACCGGAATAAGTTCTGATCCTCCCCTTTAGTTTACATTGGGGTTGTCAAAGGATTAAATACGTGAAACTTTATTTGACCGTGGAGTTTACAGACCCTGGGATCCCTGCGCGCTCTGGCCTTATTCTAATTCTATAGCGGTAATTACCCTTCATTTCTTTAAGTGCAATAGATTTAGTGCCTTAGAGACTATGCACAGTTTGATTGAATTATTCATTTTTTTTTCTTTGGTGTAGACTGCATCTGGGGACTGATGTGACGTGTAGATTTTTTTTTTCTTTTTCTTTTTTTTCTCTCTCTCTCTCTCTTTTTTTTTTTTTTCTTTTCTTTTTTTTTTTTTTTTTTTTTTCAGGAACAAAGGGAATGTGGAAATGAAAGAGAGAGGGAGAGAGAGGCTGGCAGATGTGATGAGATGCGGTGAAGGTGTATCCAGCTTGGCACTCCCACTCCTCTCTTCTCTTCTCATTGCAGCCCTGGGTGACTCTCAGGCTAACACAAACAGCTTTTCTTCCGCAGCCTGCCCTCTGTCACTGTAAGTACAACAGCCTTCTCTTATCAGCATGCAAATTCCAGCCACTCACTACCTTAGCCTGGTGTTTGCACTTTAGATTTACAGAGGGGACCTTTAAAATGAACTTTCCTAGACAGGAAGGGGTTTTCGTGTCAAACTTGCTTTTATTTTTCTTTGTAAAAGTTTATGTGGTTTCCCCTTTTTCTCTATCCCCCCCTCCCCCGCCCTTAACCTCCCCCCCCCCATTTTTTTAAGGAACGGGGGTATGAAGAGGGGGGATTGTTGCTGCGGCTTTTTCCTTCACCGTCAGGGTGATGCACAGTTTCAAGTGAAATTAAAACCTCCTCGTTCCCGCTTCTGCCAGGACAATACATTGTGTTGGCAGATGACGCTCTAAAGAATTCAGAGGTTTTGGGTTTGTTCTTTTTTTTTTTTTTTTTTTTTTTTTTTTTCCCAGTCAGATCCTTTGCTTTGGGCGTTACAAAATGCAAAGGTCCCCTAAATTTTGACAGGATCACCAGAGGTACTTGTTCTAGGGGAACTCACATCAGCTGATGGCGTTGCTTATGAAGATAACTGCAGGGATATGCTTTTATCTTGTCTAACAAAACTTTCTCCCAGTAGGATGAACAGACTTTAAGTTCTCCTTCAGCTTTCTCTCAGATGCTGTTGATTATCTTGCAAAACTTTCCCTGAACATCTTTAACAAGCCTATAAAAAGTCTTCATTGTCGGAGAGTGTCAGCAGAGGGAACTTTGAAATATGCCTGTTAATTGTCCGGCATTTACTGGGGGAGAGAGGGGAGTTTAGAATGGGGCGAATGAGTTCTAAGGCGGAATTTCTCACCCTTTGAATGAAAACTTCAGAAACTGTTCTACCAACTCCACAGGAGTTTGGGGTTTGCTCGTCTTATCAAAGATGCACACGGACAGGTTGCTTTGCTTGTTGAACGCTGCTTTACTTCTATGTGTTTAATGAAAGAGACGGCACAAAATGCGCTGCCAGCTGTGAGCAGGTAAGTGCCCCGACGTGAACCGAGAGGCTGATTCCTTCTCTCTGCGAGGACTCAGAGCAGCCCCGCATCCCTCCTCAACATCTGCCTCCGCTGGCTGCTGTGCCCGTCTCTAGCCTTAATGAAGAAAAGCGAGAGAAGAAATGTAAAATGTAGTCTCTAAACGCGTAGTAACGCTAAAAGCTAAAGCGTTTACTCGTTTCTCTGCACGTGCGTACGGCGGATGTTCACTTATGCAAACAAAGAGGGAAGCGCAATTATTCCTTTGCAGAGCACATACGTGCACATTTGCATACAGTGCCCACGGAGCCCTCGTCTTCTACCGCGGAGAAGTTGTAACTCTGCGGCATTGTGTGCTGCATCTGTAACTTAATTGATCGCACGGGGAAGCAACAAGCTAGAGAGTGTTACTCGCGCTCCGCCTGGGAACGCGGGCGCATCCCTGCGGTGCCCTGCCCCAGCCGAGTGGCAGCCCCTGCGCGGGGATTTCGGGAGCGCGGAGGGATGCTTCTCTGGTTCGGATCTGGGTGGGCGGCTAAATTGTTCTGACGCCTTCCTTATCTCTCGTCCCATTCATTGCCGCCTCGTACTTAAGAAGTTGTGCGAAGAAGGATGCTACCTTCGAGGATGTGCTTGTTATCTTTCATCTGTTTTCCTTTAAAGAAAAAAAAAAAATCTTCCATTAACAAATCGACGGGGTAGCGAACTCGGGCGGGATGCTTCATCCTTATATTCTGATTGCCTCTGTCTTCTTACAGTACTCGGATTTCTTGTGCGCCAAAGGTACTGGTCGTGCATAAAGTCAAGGTGTTTCCTTTACTCGCGGCAGGTTTACATGCGTTAGAAGGAAAATGCTACTGACCTGGCACAGGGATTCTAACAATTAAAGATGAAAGAGGATGCAGCACTATCTGGACAGGAAGCTATTTCCTGTTGTTAAATCCATCCCGTAGATAACTGCAGCGAGGTGAATAGTTTGAACTAGCTGTACACAGGTGAATACAAACTCGGTATTTCCAATCTAACCATTTATTCCATCTCCTAATTACAGACTTTTAGGATCTTTTATTAAAACTGGAAGAATGTATGGGAATTAGCTGCTATGCCCTCAGCCAGCTAATTTATGAGGAAGCTTTACTAGATAAATTTCAAGTTGTTTCAACGTGCTTGTTGCTTGTTGAATAAGACTCGATTGCTGCTTTTATTGTAGTGAAATAATCAACAAATCCCTTATTAGACAGGTTCACTGTTCTGAGAGGTTCTGACTTCCAACTCTTTTTTCCTGGGCTGGACCAGAGAGGGACGACAGCACCTCGGATAGCAGGGTGGGGGCTGCGATGGGCACTGCTCTAGCAGGGCTTGTAGCCTCACATCTTGTTAAGAAAATGAAATAGGGCCAGATCAGGTGTGCCATCACAGTAATGCCCAATTTTCATCACGTCCTTATGAGGAGACAGGGTTCATTTGCAGGAGGGCTTCTGCTTCTAAGCTAGCCTGCAGATTTCAGCTTGTGAGAGCAGGGAAGTGAAATCAGGCTTTCTCCTCGTCTTTTTGGCCTCTATAAGTTATGAAGCTATTTTAAAATTTAAAAGTTTCTCTGTTACTAACTGTTCCAGGCGCCTTCTGGAAAATGGGGAGAAAGTGCCAAAAATACAGAGATGAATCAACAGAACTTCTCTCTCTCTCATTTTGTGGGCTTGAGGTTGCTTTCCGCACTCCCATCCTAACAACAGTTTAGCCTATAGGTGTGAATAATATCAAAAGAGGCAGACGTTAGCTTTGCAGAACTGCTTGCCCACCTGATCTGCGGGCCCCTGACAGTTTGAAAGTCTCTTTTATGTTTACCTTTGGAATGTAAAAATACGGCAGAGAGACTTTCTTGGCTCTGCAGCACACCGTGCCTCTGGTTGACTCTCCTTCATCTCCTCGGAGTTTCCCCCTTCCTACTCCCGGATTTTCTCCCAGTTGGCACTCTCAAGGGAGCGTGAGCTCCTAAATCGGTACTCGAGACCCTGCCTGGTGCCTTTTAGCAGGGACATCTTCGTATATCGCCGCTTCTGGGAGCTCTCGGCATCACGGCGGGAGTCCGTCCGAAGTCAGCGTTCCCCCGGCCCCTACCTGCCCGCCCCTGTCAGTCGCGCTCACGTTCGTGCCTTCCTTTGAGCGCTCCGCAGAGCGGTCTGTGGGCTCCGAGCTCCTTCTGCCTCCCCTCCTTCGGGCTCCCGCAGCCCCACTCCCACCTCCCGCGTCATTTCTACTTCGAGTTTCGCTTGCTTTTTACTCCGGCCGGGCTGTGGGATCGGGCTCCTCAGAGCACCATCTATCTATCAGCTGTCAGCGGGCTCTCGCGGAGCGCTTCCCCTCTGCGTCCCCGCTTCCCCGCCGGCCCGGCCCGCGTCCCGCAGACCGTCTTCCCGTTCTCCCCCTTCTCCCCCTTCCCCTTCTGCTCTTTTTGGTTTTTTTTCACCCTTTCGGGCAGCAGCCAAACGGTGCCGCTCGGCGTGTGCCGGGCAGCGGCGCGCGGGCGGGGAGCGCCGGGGTCCCCCTGCGCTCCCCCCGCGCAGCCCGCAGCTCCCCCGGCCCCCGCCTCCCCCTCTTCCGGCCCTCGCCCGCCCTCCCCCTGCCCGCCCTCGCCCCCCTCCCGGTAACTTTCTGGTACCTTTCCTCACCACTCCGGGCAATCAGTGGTCATTAGAGGAGAGAGGTTTAAGGTTTCATTTGTCTAATAGCAATGTGAGTGGTGATAGCTTCTCGGGGATGCGGCTGGCAGCCCGGGGTGATTTCACTTTCTGTTTTGTGCTCACTTTCTCTGCAGTTGTTGCTTTCCCCGCTCGCTCGCTCCCAGGCTCCCTCTCCCTCTCAGCCTTTCCTCTCCCTCTCTCTCTCTGTGTTGTCTCATCTTGCCTGTGCTGTCTGGGCGGGGGAGCCCTGCCTCCTTCTGCCTTCCTCAGATCAATGCCCTGGCCACTCACTTTCTGATGTTGCACGACGGGAAATGCTTTGAATACTTACGACATGGCCGCTCACATTGATTGCCAAGATTGACAGCAGTAACCATCGCCTTCACTTGTTTCAGGAGGGAAAAAAAAATAATAATAATGAACCTGATTGTAAGCAAATCTCCAGGCAACCCATCCGCAAACTTCTAACGATCGGGATCCTGCACATCCATGGCCCGGAGAAACACCAGCAGACTCTAGCTCATTTCTTTTCTTTTACTTTCTTTTATTTTACCAAATTACTACCCGTTTATTTCCCTCTCCCCCCTTCCGTCCCTTCCCTCTTTTTCTTAATTTTATTTTTTATTATTATTTTTTTTAATGAAAATTACCGAAGCGCGTTGCAAAAAAAAAAAAAAAAAGGAGGCTCTCCCAGTGCTTTGTGCCACACTGGATCCCGAGGAGGTAACCAGGAAAAAACAAGCCCTATTGTGTTGTATACCTGTTGTTTGCTGTGGTGTGTAGTGCTGCGTTGCTTGGTGGCGGCGGTGGTGGTTTAATGGGTTTTCGCTGGATTTATGTCGCTTTGCAGGAGAGAATCCGGTTCCCCCTGCGCTGTCTTTAATGGGTTGTTAGTTGCAATTGAGTGAAGGAACAGCGTCCGGAGGTAGCTGTGTTGTTTGGCTTTTAGCGTTGCACCCCTTCCCCCTCCTCCCTCTGCACGATTATTTACTTTAATACCACGAGGTTGTTGGTTTTCTTTTTTTTTCTTTAGCAAAAACTAGTTGTAGCCTCGTCCCCGGGCGAGTTTCCGGGGCTGCGCGAGTCTCGAGGCTTAGAGATACCGAGGGACCTCAGCACCCCCAAATCACAACGCTTTCTCATTCTCCCCGAGTAGAGTTTATTTTAAAATGTAGTGACAGATCAGCGCTGTATTTTAAGCTCCCCCACGGCTTGCGAACACATGGTGCCGGGAAGAGATCGTACGCAAGGAACTAACACGAGAGGGAGAAAGAGAGAGAGGGAGAGAGGAAAAATAAAATCCGAAATAAATCTTTGAGAGCGGAGCGCTGCTGTCACCGCTCCGGAGCGTTCGCGTGGGTTTCTCTTCGCGGCTAACCCCGGAGGGCACGGCATGGAGCGAGGCGACGGGAGTTCAGTGGGGCTTTTAGATTCTCCTTTAAGTTTGAGGTGGGTGAGCGCTTTGAAGTTGGCCACAACCGAGCGCCGTCCCCGGAGCGGGGAGCCATACAAAGCTGCGGGAGCTGCGGGCGGCAGTGCCGGCCTCGGCCACGGCGGGGCACTGTCCCGGGGCTCTGCGGCTCCCAGCGCCGCCTTATCTCCGCGAGCAGAGGGCTCGGATAAAGTTCTACCGAAAACTTTAACGTCGATATCGCGCCCTAATTTGTGATACACGGGGAGAGGGGAAAAGAGCACTCCATCATCGGAGAGCTCCGTTTGCGCCCGGCGAGGGGGCGATGCGTGCCGCTTTGCGGCAACGCCCGGCTCGGGAGTTCTCGCCGCCGTCGCTCTTTGCCGGAGGTCATGCAAATCGACCTTAAAAGAATGCATAAGCCATAAATTAAAATAAACCCCTAGCCAGAGGCTGATCCATAAGTAGACAATACCTAACCTGGACAAAACGGCTTCCTTTGCGAGCTGAAAAAAAGACTAGTGCCTAAACTAAATGCGAAGTAAGTTTTCAGGAAGTATTTCACTTGTTCTTATTGCTGTTCTTATCCTGCCTTTAAAATAAAATAGTGACAGTTGCGCGGCGCGGCGCAGCTGTTTACAGGCAGTGCCGTAGGATCCGAGGAAGGCAAGGTGTGTCTGGCGGAGAGCTCGTGCTTTTCCTGGCGTTCGCTACCTTCGAAGCTGTTCGGATTTTTGATTGGGGATAAGCGGCCTCTTTAACCGTATAAGCAATTGAATGCTTTATCTCGAATAATGCCGAAGAGTTTACGGACAAATCTGGGTTGCCTGAAAATGTCACATGCGCGCACACAAGCTGTGTCTGTATATAATAGTCTCAGGGCTTGTTTTTTTTTCCCGCAGTTTTTGACAATTGTTCCATTCACGATCCTGAAAGGAGTCATCAGTGGGAGCTAATGAGAGAACCTCCGCGCCTTGCCCTGCTCCGGGGAGGAGCGGGCACCGCGCTGCCGCCGAGCCGCCCGGGGAACGCGTGCACGCGTGTGGCGGCGCCGGGTCGCCCTTGCGGGAGCGCGGCTCTTAGGTGCGGGAGGGGGATCGTATAGGCGCGATGCGATCAGGTACCTACACGCGTGCGTTAATAATTGAGCTGCCAGGGAGCTGCTCCTCCGCCGGGAGAGCTTCCCGGCTCCGGTTCCTGGCTGTGCTCGACAGCGGCGAGCAGTTAACCCGCTTTGCAGCAGGGGCTGTGCGCTTTAGCAGAGCAGGGCCTCGAGGTCAATCAGAGGCACTGATCATATCGATTTGATTGCTGTCGTTGCTTTCGGCGGACCGTTTCACAGCGGTTTTTGTGTGTGGGTTTTTGTTTTTGTTTTTCTTCTTCTTTTTCTTTTTTGAAGGAAGGGAAGGAGTGAAAGTGGCAACGTGAAGAGACAATTAGTGTTGTGTCTGCGTGGCGGGGGGGCTGCGGGAAGTCAGCGTGCCGGGGGCCTGGGGACGCCAGATTAGCTCTGTCCTAGGGGTGTTTCCCAAAAACACAGACGGTAAAACTTTCTTTGATAAAGTCATATATCTTCGCCTGCTGTTTGGAGATAAGGTGTGTGTTTATTAAGCTAATTTAAATAGCCTCCGGCACAGGAGCGGCACTTTGTTCCTACTGTTTTCTTTTACCCTCGTTTTAACATTTTTGGTGTTCCCATCTTCAGAGCCGGCCGTGAGGGCAGGAGAATGGTTTTATGCGGTCTCCCAGCAGGGTTTCGGGTCCAAAAATTAACGAATTTCCCTCTCCCTATTCTTGTAATGGAGTAGTTTTGAAACCTGTTTTGAGATTTCGACTTGACTTGACTTGTTTTATTGACGTGCTTGTGCCCACTCATTTAATTAAGCCATTATGCCATAAAGCAAATAGTAAGAATGAATGTGAGATATGTGTGCGTAAGTCTGCCATTATATACAAATATTCCTCTGGAAAAGAGGCTTTACAAACTTTTCCAGCACACCGTGAGTTCTTTGGCAATATCTTATTGCAGGTTTTTGTTTCAAGCCTGGATATTTCGCGTGGTTCTGTTCTCGCAGTGTTACATATGCACTCAGAGTATAAACAGCGAGCGTACCTAGCAGCTCATTCGAGTAAACCTAAGAAATAATCTATTTATAGTGAGTACATTTAAAAGAAAATAATGAGGTCATGTGGAGTATGCTGCAGTTTGAAGTAGCTCAACACCTGGCAGAAACTACGTACGCCTTTTTTTTCAGACTCTGCACTATCCATAACTTTTTCTTATAATACATTCTTGTGTTAAGTGAGAAAGGCTGTTTGTAAAACAATCCCCTGGCCGGTTCCAGTGTTGGGTGAAGTTGATCCTGTAATGGCATTTTGTTTTGAACAGTTGCTGTAGTTGAAGTTCCCTCATAAGGTAAGGTGGCACTGGGTCTGAAAGGAGGTCCAAATGCCACATTTATAATTAGACTGCCAATTCAGCACATTGTATCTATTGCTATACAGGGATATACTGCTGTGTCTGGTCTCTCAATAGACTGTATTCAGAATTAGCCAATTCAACCGCTTCAACTTTGGAGTCAAATTTAGAATAGGCAATGAGAGAAGGAAAGAAGGAAAACAATAATGCTTTCTTTTTTTCCTCAGCTAGCTATTAAAAGCCAAAGAATATACGGAAACCAAACCAGGCACTGTACTTGGAACCGGTGCCCCGAGCGCAGCCCGGCCAGCATCGCCTGCGAGCCCAGCCGGAGCGCGCTCCTCCGGGGGGAGGGGAAGGTGAGCCCCGGGCACGGCTCCCAGTGCTATCCAGGCCGCTGCCCGGGCAGCCACCACGCTCCTGCGGCAGGAGGATGAGGGAGGGGGGGAGGCGGAGGGACGCAGCCCTGCCCCGGCCGAGCTGCAAGGCCTGGCCGAGTGCCTGCTGCCGCCGGCTGGAGCACTGGAAGGGGGGCCCGGCGGCCCCTGCTCCGGGGCGACCCGTGCGGGCGGCCAGTGGCAGCGCCCTCTGATTTCTCCGGCCTCCTCCCCCAGAACTTGAATTCATTAAGTGAAGAGAAAGTAAGAGGCCCTTTGCTCTGCAATCTCGCATCCTCTGCTAAATGCATTTTTGTCTCTCTTCTTCGCAGTTCCACTCTGTTGCGGTACTGCTGAGAGACTAGCTGGGCTGCCTCGAAGCTCACTTGGTTCCCTTTTCAGCTGTATCATTGGGTGCAAACTAGTGGCATGCGTACAACACATAGTGCAAAGGGAGTCAGACAGACGGCTGTCTCCGCTGCACGTTACTGATTCTCTGCTGAACTTATGTAACTTCAGTTTTTTCTTCTTACGTTTACACCCTAGTGAAAGTGAGAAGAGAAACCAAGTGGAGCCTGTCAGTTTCCTTCATTAGACCGTCAGTGCCTGACCTGTAGAAAGGAATAACTGATGTCCAAAGTGAGCTGCCTTTGCCTGTCATGTTGATTTTATTGACAACTGGGGACTGCTTGTGCTTGTTCCCTAGCCAGCGGTTCTTAATACATGACCAACAATTGCTAGTGGTTACTTACAGTTGGACTTCTTTTGTGTGGTGGGGAAAAGTGCCTTTGGAGATGTTCTTTGCATCTTTGATCGTTTTTTTAGTTGAATGTGTCCATGTACATCTGCTGTTCTTAGAGGCCTCGGTGTATCCCGTGCTAATAAAGGGCAGAGCTGTGCAAGAGGATAGCAAGACCAAATATTTTGTTCTCAGTGGGCAGGAGAAAGTTTCTTTAGTCATGACCTTATATCTGCTAAACGCTATAATCACCTAGGGAGATATCACTTCAGGAAGAATATCCATTAATCTTTTACACTCGGTTTGATTTCACCCTTAAAAGTGCATGGATCACACTGAAAAGGCTTCTGTCCATTTATTTATTTATTTTGTGGAACAAAAACCGCTGGAGAAGCAGTGATGCACTTTTCTTTACACCCCGTACGATGGGGTGATGTATATTTCTCTTTCCATAGTGTGACTTGAAAGATCAGTGGGCTTGTTTGGCAGAGGTTGTGTGTAATGACTAATGTTTTTAAAGTTATGTAAATAGGGGTGTTTGTGTATATATAAGCTATGTCAGCTGAAGTGATACAAGGACATATTTTTAAAACATTTCAGTTAATATAGTAAATCAAGGAGACAGGGCTTTGAAACATTTCTACATGATGTCAGAACCTGTGAGAGAAGTACTGCTGTGTGATGTGTTCGGAAGCTCACATACGGCGTATTCGTTGAGTAGCAGCGAAACACACAGGTGCACGTTCCAAGTTTTTGACTTAGCTGATTCCTATTTGTCTTTTTTTTTCCCTTCAGTGTCATTTTGTGTTTATTTATTTATTTACTATACGCTGTTTTCTGGTTTTGTCCCCTTAGGTAGGAGAGCAACAATAGAAACTTTAGGAGACTTTTTCCCAAAAATATATAAACCGGATTTCCTTTTATTTTAAACAGTCTATTTGGAAATCTTCAGATACACGGCTGATATCTTATTGCAGATCATGATACCATATTGTATAAACAGCAACTGTAAACAACCATATTGTAAGCAAAATTCAGATAAGTCTTGTCATTAGGAAGGTGGCATACAAAGCTGGTCTGATGTCTATGTGAAACACATGTATGTTTGCTTAAATGTAGATCTTTGAAGAAGGGAGAGATCTGATAGATGCATTTGCCGTAAAGCAGCTGATTTCTGCCGTGATAAAACTGGATGATTACACATTCCCAAAGCCTTTTCAGTGCAGAAGTAGGTGTTCTTTTAAAATATTATTCTGTGGCAACAAACAAATATTTGTGACATCATTGTGAGAGATTTCCTGCCAATTTTGAGTTTACTGTCTTTCAAAAAGTCTGGAGTTCTTTGGCACTGGTGAAACTGCTGCACATACCCATCGTATATTCAAGTATTCAGTGAAGTTTTAAATAATTCTCTTTCAATTAGTACAACAGGAACCTGAAAAAATGGATTTTCTCTTAAAGAAACAAGAATCTGTACATAGACATTTCTTTCCTCCTCTTGTATATTTTAACATCCTCGTATCAGTTTTATGTTTACTGTTTTGTCTCCTTAAATTAAGAAGAAAGAAAACAGTAGCAAGAGTTTGAAAATCATTGCTTGGAAATGATTTTAATCAAATATTTCTTGAGCTTTGTGAATTGGCAAGAGTAATATAAAATTAGATGTATTGGTAAACTGGGCTAATCAGAGTCATTCATTTATAGTGGAGAATAAATATCTATCAATTGATGCTTTTTTGAAGTCAGGCAAAACATTCCATCAAGTTAATGTGTTTAAGGGTATCATATCAGGCACAGGCAGGTACTAGAAGTGATGAAAAACAGATAACCTGCAACAAAATGATTTACAGATGGGTCATTATCTTCTATAGAGAGGTTACACAGATCATATTCTTTATAAGAAGAGATGGTAATTTTATAGAGCTAGGAGGATATTCTAAATAGATTGGAGTATTAAATGATTTCTATGTGACGGGTGGAATTTGTCAAAGTCAAAAATTCTTAGCTTTCTTATAGGCAACGTATTGATATAAGATACCAAATGTCCTACTTTTGTATCTGAAATATTCTTTCAATTTATTTTGGTTGTTTGATAAAGCTCGGGATACGTTTTGCTTCTTTCTGTGTAAACCTCATAGGGTATGCCTTTAAAATATGCACAAAAATGCTATGTATAAATTAAAAAAGAAACAAAAAACACACAAAATAAGATGGCAAATTTAATGTTGAGGACTTTTTTTTTTTTTAATTATTTTTTAATTTCAGGATCTATTTCATACACTGAGTGCCCAGGTTACATCTTTTCTATCGGTGGTATGACGGGGTGTCACTTAAATATTTTCATCTTTCTTCTTGATCTAGACTGAAAGGTGTAGTCAATTGTTTCTCTGGTTGTCTGATACAAGGCAACAGGAAAATCTAAAACCTCAGAGGTGAAGTATTGATTTGATTCCTAACTGCAAATCCTTCATATCATTGCTCAAAATATCTAACTTTACACCAATATTATCCATTCTTTTTATAGTGACACTGTGCTTAGTAAAAAACTTCTAAGCACTGAGGTCAGGTGTTGAGATTGGATTCTAGTTTATTTTTTATGAATCAGATAAAGATTTCTGTGCATGAGACCGTATGTGAAGATGAGAGAACAAGAACATTTCCATATCAAAGGCAATATATCTGAGGCTGCATAGTAATTAAAATGCAGTGGTTTGGACTGTGTGCACTAGCACTTACGCAGAGCGTTGTTGGGACCTTGTGCAGCATGCAGGCGGTTGTCTCTTGCATACTTCTAGAAATATACTTATAATTTTGTACAAACATTTATGCCAGTCCACACTTTTCTGTGGATAATTTGTATTTCATCCAAACCATTCAAAGTAGAAGTTATTTTTTGAGCAACCCCCTCATTATGGCTTTTGTGCATCAACTATTTTTATTCTGGTTGTTTGTATTTCCTCTTACCAGAATGATGGCTTGTTTATAGTAGGGCTTTTTTTTTGTGTGTATGTGTGTGTGTTTCTCTAAGACCCCTTCCATATACCACTGAAATTTTACTACTTGCTTGAAATATCTTTTATTGGAAACAAAAAAAGAGATAGTATTTTTGTGCTTTATTGAAGATAGGATGATTTCTTACATACCGTACTTTATGGCAAATTAGAAGCACGTGCAGGAAATAATAATTTTAATGATAGGATGCATTACTTATCCCAACTAACTGTTACACAACATAAGGAGAATTAATACGTAATGTCCAAAGACCTACTTGTGAGGAGGGGGATGAGAATCAGCAAAACACATTGCAGGGTGCTCCCTATCTGGATGTTCTTTTCTGGAATAAATGTGACTTTAATGCCAGAGCATAAATGTGACTTTAATTGCCCTGCTGAAGAGCTGTTCTAGAAGGGCTGCTGTTGAATTGTTTACTTTGTCAACTGTATTGGTCAGTGTCCCAGTGCGGAGGAGGCAGTGACTGCAGCAAATTTCCTCATTACTCATAGAAACTTGTTCTACAGAGGCTATCTGTTAATGCTCCAAATCTATTGAGGTGACGCTTTTGGGAAGTCTTCATGTTTAAACAGATGTTTGTACTGTGGAAGTTTTGCATTTAGGTGATCTTGCAATCTCGCTTCATTTTGCCTAGTTTTAGATTACAGTTGATATACAAGTATGTGAGTACTTTGTGCTATAATATCACACTTTCAGAGGATGTTATGCATGCTTTTTAAATCTGTATTATTGTTGTGGATGGGCTTGTTAAACTGAAATCCTGACCAGTTGTGGTTAGTAAAAACCCATGGTATTTTTGCACAAGTAGGGGGGTTAACCTCAATGTCATGGCCTAATTCCAGCTAAGATAGGATGTAGTTGCCCATCTACATTCTTCTTATAGTTTTAACTGGCTCAGTTAATCCTTACTTCCTCTCCTAAATGCAGTAGAGTAGCGTGCTAAGGATACTTGCTACGTTTTGCCTTAAAAGTACCAAATCCAACTACTGAAGTAGTAGGTGGGAGTAGATAATGGATCATGTTTTGTTAGCTGTCTGGATAAGAAGAGTTTCATATACTTGTCTGACTAATTATTAGAGGGAATGCTTTTAAGGATTTGATGTACTATACTAATATACATTATACTTGAATGTTGAGCTGCTTAAGAGAATTATTTTGTTCACATGGAGCTGTTTTAGCTGTCATAAACAAGCGTGACTCCATTTACTGAAGTTGAAGAGTTCTATTTTACTCCAAGCCATAATTGTGTTCCTTAGGATATGGTCCAATTTCTTTAGAATTCAATGGAAAGACCCTTCTGTGACTATTCTGGGAGGCAGGAGATGCATCTGGAGGCCCTGTGTGCATTCAGTGCAGTGTAGAAAAGAACTTGCTTTGGTTGCAGATAAGGTATAGTCTCATTCATCTGCATGATGATGCTTATGGCTATAGGATGATACTGACAGCAGTTCATCATGTGTCAACTATGTACTAGATTGTATGTTTCTCTACACAGACTTTTCTAGTGGGTTTTCTGCTCAGAGTGCGAGTCTTCCAACTGTTGAATTTCTGTAAATGTGGAGACTGTGGTTATGCTTTTTGTTTCTTTCTTTCAGATACCCCTGACCCGATAAGTTATATGTTCCCACAGATCCTTTCTCTTTCTTTTTTTTTAGTTCTTCAAGAAATGCTACTGCAATTTGGGTATAGATTAGTTTATGCTTCACAATGCCATCATGCTTGCTTATTGTATGCTCAATGTTCCTGTGGGATGGCATGTTTCAAGCAGCCCCCCATTAGGGACAGTGATCCCCCTGACTTCATCCCTTGCTGCCTCTCTATGCAAACTTATAGAGACGTGATAGAGCCAGACCAGGCTTGTCTCTTGCTCATTTGCAATACTCAGTCTAGAACCCTTAAGAGACCCTATCTAGTCTGATAGTGAACAGGGGTACCTACAGCTGGATTTGGATGCTTGGAGCCCTGTCTAGCCTGACCTTCAGTGTCTCCAAGGATGGGCTTCCACCGCCTCTCTGGGCAACCTGTTTCATTGCTTCACTACCCTTACTGTAAAAAACATTTTCCTTATCCAATCTAAATCTTCCTTTTTAAAATTTGAAACTATTTCCCCCTGTCCTGTCAGAACAGATCCTGTTAAGGAGTCTGTCCCTGTCCTCCTTATAGGTTCCCTTTAGATACTTAAAAGCTGCAATTGGGTCTCCCCAGAGTCTTCTCTTCTGCAGGCTGAATAGCCCCAGCTCCCTCAGCCTGTCCTTGCAGGGGAGGCGTTCCATTCCTTGGATCATTTTTGTGGCCCTCCTCTGGACGTGCTCCAAACAGGTGTACATCCCCCCTGTACTGAGGACTCATCTGGAACTCAGTATTCATCAGCACGAAGTAAATTGCACAGAGTATACTGAGCATAAGCAACTCAGTATTCTGCATAATGCGACCAAAAGGAAAAGGAACAAGAGGGAATTGTTATGCTGCATTGTATGCAAGGATGATCTCTCACAGAAGTGCAAGCTTCAAGGTATAAGCTGTTTCTGATCCTATTTTTGATGGATTTTTTATTTTATTTTTTATTTTAATAAAAGTGACATGGAATTGACGAGGATAACAGATGAAACAGTAAGAGAAAAATCCAGCCCCAATTTGTATTTGATTCCTGCATTCCTCTTCTGGAAGATTATATTTCATTAATTCAACGTGGGATGATTAGATAAAGAAGGTGAATGCTTGTTCCCCTCAGACTGTCTATGTGTGGCTCCCACATGATACTTCCTGTCTTTGTCATATTGTCTCTTTAGTGTCAATAGCAACTAGATGCAAATCAGCATGGCATCTGCTAGTTTATTTTCAGCTGACCGGACTAAACAGCAGATATGGAATTTATCACCAGGAGGCTCTGACCTCATCACAGACAAGTGGCATTCCCACAAGTAGGTAATGAAGCACCCCTATTGAGTGTAGCTAAAGTCCAAATCCTCAGTAGAGTTATTATTAATTCAATTTAAACAGCTCTCCCTAACTTTAAAGTTGTCCCTTGATTTTTTATTTTTTTTTTTTAAATCCACTCACAGTTGTAGCTGGAACAGCAGCTGTTGCTGATCTCTGCTGATGTCACACTGTGCTGAATTGGGCCTTCTTGAATGTGTGTGGGAGAAAAAGATGGGATGAAAAAATAAAGGGAGAGGAGGAGGAGGGGAAGGGATGTTAAAGTACAAAGATGGGAGAGAAGAATGAATGCATTAACTGAATAGTAACTGTGATGCTCTTATTGCTGTTGAGCATACGTAGAGAATTTCTACAATCAGATAGTATTTGGTGATAGATTAACACATTAAAATTATTACAAATTCTCCACACAGATGGTGTAAAGCTGTCTTTCTAAGAAGATAGCATGCATTGGTCAAAGAAGTCTTCTTCAGTGCTTAGCCCTTATTCCTTTCTTATTGCTCATGAAGTTGTTTGCAAGTACTGTGAAATGCAGGTTATTTGCCTTTGCTATCTGAGAAAAGGCAGGCTTCTGGACAAGGCTTAAGCTGAGATGTTTGGTCACTTCTGTATATTTTAATCAGTCTTGAATGTGTACGTGAATATAATCACACTGTCGGTATGAAGAGCTTTCAGACAATTAGTAAGAACCTTAAACACTTCGGTGTTTTACTGATCTTTCCAATAACTGCGTGATAGCAAATATTGTTGAAAGACTTTATGGACTCTAAATAATGAGTATAAATTAGTATTCCTAGTACACTTATGTACTGATTTGTGGTTTGTATGTTGAATGTGAAATGGAATGGCATATTATGTCTTTAGAATAGTTGTGAGTGGAAGAGTGATAGCTTTTTGATCTTGTTAGCAATCAAGACTTAGCTTACTTGAAGTAGCTAAAAGCAGAAATGAAATGAAATAGATGCTTTGGAACCTGAAGTGATTGGTTTCTGTGGATGGGAAAGGAGAGAGGGAATGAGGGGAGACAAGGGGAAAAAGCGGAAAAAAAGAGGATAGAGTGAGAACCAAAGTGACAGAAAACCTAGGATATGCAGGGGCGGAAGAACTAGATTTTAGTCTTCCATTTGTAAATGTTTGTCTGAGCTGGACTTTCTGCTCCATTTTAAAATAACTAAGATCCAGAATGACCAGCCAGTTGTGTTGGAGTGGTGGCAAATAGGAAACCAGTCTGTAAATAAGAGAAATAGAAAACTTCATCATGAGAGTCACTGAGCTACTGAAGCTAATGTGGAAAAAACTATAGGTTCTCCATGTCTCCCCTAAGAGTATCCACATTTGGTGGGATCATCTGTTGCTATGGCTTGACTGAGTTAATGAGCACGTAAAAATGTGCCATAGAGGATGGGATATTTTTTTTCTTGGTGAATGCAGTAGACTGGGTCTTTTTGTAATAATCTTCAGTCTAGCTACAAACTGCTAGATCATGTCAATTGACTGGTGATTTTAGGGTCACTCTTAGCAGACTGTGCATGTTTTCCAATTCATTCTTATGCTGCAATATAAAATAGCTGTCCAAATGAGGCACTGCAGGCACTATGTGCAATACTCTTCCTCAGCTTTTCAAATCTTGTTTCAGACATGAAGGTGCATGTGGTTCTATTTCTTTGAAGTTTGTGTGCACATTCTCACACAATTAGTATGTTAGTATCTCTGAAAATTCAGATTGTAATAAAATGCCTATACTTATATTTACAAATATTTGGTAAGTATTTTCTTTTCTTTTTCTTTCTTTTTCTCTTTTTTTTTTTTTTTTTTCCCCAAATGAAGGCCTAAAAAAATAAGGAAAAAAAAACCACGAAAGAGAGAGAGCATAACCCCATTTGCACATAGATGAAAGGCTGTTTTAACATCAGTCATTACTTGCTGTGATGTGAGAAATTAATTTATTTGCATTTTACTCTTCTGCTTGTCTGAAAGCATGCTAGGTGTCAAAGCCAGTTTTCATAGGTCATGCTTGGGCCTTGGTGGTGCATTCCAGAGCTGTGGTAAAGGCAATAGCTGGGAAAGAGACTCTCATCTGCAGAAAGTCATTGAAAGCCATGAGCTACTAGTTCTCCAGAGCTGAAGCCATAACAAATAGCATCAGATGTGTGAAGAGCAGTTTGTCTCTTATCACAATTTTTATATTAAAATAAATACCAGTGGTGAGTTGGATTGTTGGCATTTATTCCCTGTAATTCAGGCAGTCATTGCCATTAGATTCAGCAACACATACTCAGGTGTCAGGTGTATTTTTTATTTTTTTTCTGTTTTCTTTTTTTCCCCTCAACCAGACAAAATGATGGTCTTTGGTCCATGGTCTTTGATCCTCTTTTTAGGCCTGAGGAACAATAATTGGGAGCTTTTGTTGTTGTTTTTTGACATCCTCAAACAAACAAATGCTGCAGTGCACCACAGGTTTGGCTGGTGTTACTTCAGTCTCACACTTGTGATAGTGGAAGAAGAGTGACTGGAGTTCATAATCTCGATAGGGTTCAGAACTTTAAAATGAAGTTTAGTTATTGGCTAAGGCAGGTAGAAAATTGAATTGCTTGAACTCTGAGATCCAGCTGATAAAACTCAACTTAGGGTTTGAGCCCACAAGATACCAATTGCTCTGGTCCTTCTTCATGTCCTTCACTGTATAAACACATGCTGAGCTTTAAGGCTTGTGAATAATCTCAGTGGGAATGAGACTATATATGTGCTTAAAATTCAGCATATAGTTAAGTACTTTTCTGGATTGGTGCCAGTGTGCTTAGCACTTTGGGGCACTGAATCCTTATTCACCGGTGGTGGTTTATATATTTTTTTGGCTTATGAATTTCCTCACTGACCTGTTCCTTTGTTTAATGGTCAGCCTTCAACATGGTCAGGATTAAAAACTTCTGGGGCTTGTTTTGTCTAGAAGGCTATGGATAATCTCTAGAGGGAATGGCTCATTTTACATAATTACTGATGCTAAATAAACATGTTCTTTGTAATCAACTTATGTATAATATGAAATTGCTAAGATTTTTGATCAAGAGATCAGTGTTTGACCCAGATTTTATTTCTTCCCCCCTTTAGAACTATGTTGTTTATCTGCAGAAATTAATAGTGCCTGTCTACAATTAGTATATCAAATTCTGAAGATAAGTTATATTTTGTTTGTAATGACTTTTTCTGTTTCCAAGTTCTCATTGCTTTCTATCAGTTTTTTTTTCCCCTTTCCCTTCTCATTTTGAAGGAGTGCTTTTCAGGTGCTAATTAGCAGCAAACTTTATCTGAACTAAAATCACTAGGCAGTTGCTTCAGGTATTTTTCTTCTTTCAGAAAGTCTTGACCAAGTAAGGTCTTGGTTCAAATTGTTTTCTTCCTCCTCTCACCTGTTCTACTATACAGCATGATCTTGGCACTAGGTTGGCATTGCTGGAATTAAGGAAACCAGAAAATCTTTTTCTGTTATTTTATGATTATTCCCAGTTATACTTTTAATTTTTCACCTAGATATTTGGTCCTAATTCTCTCTAAACTCCTTGTAAGGGATCAATAGAACAAGCAGAATTAACAACAACAACAACAAAAAAAGACGAAACTCAGGTAAATCCCAAATATCTCAGACAAAGGTAATGGATGCAGGGTTTTTTTTGTTTTTTGGGTTTTTTTAAAATATTTTATTATTATTATTATTATTATTATTATTATTATTAGTAGTAGTAGTAGTAGTAGTAGTAGTAGTACTAGGAACAAACTTTGGCCTTTTCAGAGCAGTGAGGAAAGAGAATTTCATTATCTCTGTCAAAGCTTTTGCATGCTCCCATCAAGATGGAATAGAGGTACGGGTAAATGCTAGTTTAAATCTTGACTGTTTGCCTTTCTTTTTATGCGCTCTCTTTGAAGTAGGCTGGGGCGAAGTGTATGTATAGCCTAGATTGGAGCGTAGATGGGCATGTTGTTACACGTCTAGCTGGAGGGGCAGAAGAAATTATACATTTAGCTCTTCTTTCCCACCTCTCTGCTGAGGTTCAGCAAATGTCTGTGAATGCTCCAAGTGTCACTATGTAGTGAGGAGAGCTCTTGCAGCTGCTGAAATGCATTACCCACCACCTCAATGTGTTCACATCCACTTTATTTGGTCTCCAGAAATGTTCAGGAAGTGCTGAATGTAAACAGGTGTAACTTTTTTCCACAGTGAGGAATTCAGTTATACACCTTTGCTTCATCTGCACCTTCATGTCAGGTGCCATTGTGAGACTGCCCCTCTGCTGCCATCTGTCACATGGCAACAACATGTGATGGGGTATTGGTGGGAAGGTTCAGCCTCTGCTGTCACCACCAACACGTACCAGCACCTTTGACATGGTGGGCTAACATAAAAAATAGCAGGCATTACTTCTGAAGTAGCCCTTGTATGTGCCCCTTGGAGAGCAGAAAGAGCAAGTGCTTGTGACCTTGGCCTGGAAAAGAGGATAACTTGGCACTTACTGGTGTTATGATGCTGCTATGGACTGTGCATACAAATGTATTACTTTGCTCCCAGTGTCCCTCTTTCCTCTCTTGTGTAATCTACTTAGACTACAAAGTAAAGAAAGTCTCTTACTCACTGTTTGTACCTTGGGTGTTGCATTCAAGTGTGTTCTAGGAAGAAATACTAGGAGTAGTAAACATACGAGCAGATTGTTTTTAATGTTGTTGTGTGGGCATGTGCTCTGAGTCAGCAAGAAGGAACTCATTTCCCATGCAGTGCCAGTAAGGTCCTCTGTGACTAAAGCATTCTAGATTATTTTTGTGAAGTACCAGAGATGCACTGGGAGAGCGTGGTAAGGCACACATACTTCTAAAACAACATCTATGTCTTTGTGACTTTTCAAGTTAGATGGCCAAACAATGCTTTTGAGAAATTTAAATTATAAATTTGTTACAGTTATGTGTACTAACAGATGTATCAGAAATTGTGTCACTGATAGCTTTATCTCAATCTGAGTTCAATTTTCTGTTAATGACTTTTTTTTTTTTACTGTTATTCTAAAGGTTTATTCAGCTTGACAGTTGTAGGATTAAGCTTTACAAACAGAAGGATAATATATCCTATGTTTACGAGTTAGCCAGAGGCCAGGTTTTATAAACTTTAAAAATACAGCTATTGTTAGTTTATAAAATAGACTAGTCAGCTTTCCAAGAGAGAAAATAAATCCAGCAATGGAACTGATTTCCATGGGAGCTTGGTACACTCATGTATAGTAATATATTTTGACCTAAAGCAATGTTACACATGCATCTTAAAAATGTTTTGAAAGAGGTCAAAAAATGGAGCCCAAAGCAGAGACATATGGGGCCTGATTCTGTAAGGGTCTTACACCTCCTGTGAGAGCCTTTAGTTCCATTGAAAAGGGCACTCAGCATGTGACATTCGGTACCATTGAGAATGGGGCCACGTTAAGATTTTAGGATCTGATCTTTCCAATGCTTTCTGTCAGGCATAATGGTTTTCATTAGTTAAAATCTGGCATTAAGTTCAAAAGTGGGCCCATAATCACCTGTGTTAGCAATTGAGAAAGATATGCGTTTTCTGCTGAAGGCCATCTAGTAATACTTTAAATGATAAAATTTCAGCTTGAACGTTAGAGATCCAAAGGTCACAATGAGCAAAAATATAAATTCTTGAATGCCTCGGGCAAAACAAGTATCTTTATTAACAAGCATGAAATTTAAAGAAATTCCATGTAAATACAGATTCCTTTTTTTATTATTCGTATCATAGGAATAATTCACATCAGAACATTTGAGTTTACAACAGATGATGAGAGCATCCCAGGAAAACTATGGCTGTAATAATGGATTTTGTGTATTTTTTAAAAAATAATAGTGGTACATTCAAAGTGATGGGATTGGATTTGCCAGTGACTGGTGCACAGGTCTCCTGTAGCACCGAGGAGGTGCTGCCCTGTTAGTTCTCAATCTTGTCACTTCTGGGGAACAGCAGTGAAACTGTTTGTTCCTGACAGCAGACAGCCCCACTGCAGGGCCCTGGTTTCATGTTACATTAAGTATTAGTGCTGTTCTTTCAGGAGCTATTATGCTGTGACATCAAAGATTTTCTGACAGGGCAGTTGTAGGTTAGCACTGAAGTTGTCTACTGAAATTTTTAAGAATGGAATTAAATATATATGATCAGAGTTAATATGAGAGATCGGAAACTGCATATAAAATGGAGTTAGTGGTTAAAGAAAGCTGCAAGAATAATTGTTTGGTTTGGCCTATTTGTCCTTTCTTGTTCAAGGTGATTTTTATTGCCTTTAATTTCTACAGCAGTTTCAATAATACTGCCATATGTTAGCATTTCTGTGCAGCTGATTATTTTCTGCAGAATGCTGTGTGAAACTGGAGGAAAAGGACTTTTATCAAATAGGCGTTCAGTATAGACCCTGCAGTGCATGTATAAATTAAACCTTCAACAATAATTGTTAGAGCCCAAATCCCTTTTTACCGATTGTCTAATTACTTAGAAGGATCAAGGTACACGTTTTAAATAGTTAGAAAGCCATGTAAGTGTCAAGGAAAGCATAACAGTGATTTTGGAAACTTGCTTCTTTTTGTAAGAAGGAAACTATAAGCATGAATGGATTGCAGTTTAGGCCAGTGTTGTTTGGAAAGTCTAAATCCAGTTTCTATCCTCCTTAAAAGGCAGAATGCAGGGATTTGAAGCAAACTAGCTGTGCAACTGCTCAGGACAAAAAGCACGTCTTGAGCATGTGCGACTTCAGATGTTCCTGAAGATTCTTGTGTGGTGAAATCAGCGTTGCTACAACTATGAAATTACTATTATGCTCTGATGAGGCAAGTTCAGTGACAGGAAATATCAAAATTAATTCTGGAAACACGTCTGCATATTTTTGATTATGTTACTAAGGCATTTGTTCCATTTAGTATCAAGCAAGTGAATCATCTATTAAAAATGAAAATGTGTACAATAGGGTAATACTTCACCAGTACCAAACAACAAACAACCAAAAAGTAAGCTGAACAGCACTGTTTAGTCATAAGCAGGGGACCAAAGTAATTTTGCTTATTGACAATAAGAATAGAATTATTAACATCTCTCTCTCTCTCTCTCTCTCTTTTTTTTTTTAAGCAAAAATGAAAAAGTTACATTTATGTGCAAACAAACACTTTTAAAAAATGGGTTAAATTATTGTTCTATATTTTTAATGCTCTTGGGCATGAGAGGAGTTGCATAGAGAACGTACTTTCTTTGTAATGGGGTATTATTGTATGTATTATTGTTTGTATTATTGTTTGTTTTTTGTTTTTGATGTAACCAGCAACAAGAGGTATCATTCTGAGTCCTTGCTCAGGCAAACAGATCATTTAATTGTTTTGGGGGCACCTCTGTTGACCAAAAGCTTGCAGGGTCAATTTTGAAGCTTATGTTGCAGTAAAACCTTGCTATTTATGCCACGGTATTGACCAAAACTAGCTGTATGGTAACTTCAGTCAGGCGTAAAGATTTTACTTTATTTAGATAATATTGCTTTGACTTCTCCTTTGATTTTCCTGCATTGCAGTGCACTTATGAACAGATCAGAATCCTTAAGGCTCAACATTCAGAGGCTGTCATTGTAGAATGAAAGCTCAACCCTTTATCCAGATGTGCGAAGCCCTGGGAATAGTGGCATACCCTTAGGAAATCCTCTCTGACAGGTGGCAACAGTGAAATACAACATTATCCCTTAGCTTTATAATCTCAAATCACAACATTTGACGTATATGTAAAAGAAGAAAAATGTGAGTAGTGCAGCTGAGCCTGGCAGAGAATTCCATAAGTGTTTAAAAAGGCACATGACAAACCTGGTTAGCTATTGTATCTGAAGCATTTGTTGGTCAGCAGCTCTAATTCTCTCAAGAGTGTGAGATTTTAAATACATCTTTCTTTCTTCCTTCCTTCCACAATTAGAAATCCAGGTATAACTGTGTTTTGGAACAAGTTTTTAGTGAATCCTGTGTACTATCGGGAATCCATTTCAGTATTTTATTCCTTGGGACAGGCAATCCTTTCTTTTAGCCTGTAAGCACAGAACTGAAGGACACTGTTAGATTCAGGTAATGATACTTACTAGTATATCTGTGCCGAGTATCCTGGTAACATTTTTCTTATCTCAGCTTTGCTTTTTTTTTTTTTTTTTTTTTTTTTTTTTTTTTTTGTACTTCACTGTTCGTTAGAGATGTTACAGTACTTCAGAATAGGAAACTTCAGGGAGGACTTGTCAAAAGTTTTCTTGTTATAGGAGGGTCTCGAATCCTTTCAATTTCCTGCACAGAATGCCTGGAGTTTGTTGAACAGCTAATATTTCAATTTCTATTTAAATAAGCAGCAGCAGAACTGACTTGATAAGTGTGCCACTGAATAGATCATGTTACCGCTTAACTTAGGGCTAATGCCTAACAGTCTGGTTTACTCCATATTAGTGGCAGTGTTCATGGAAAGGCCAGGCAATTTCAGGAAAGAAACAAACAGTATAATGCAGCATTACAACAGCAATTATATTTAGCTGTCTGCAAGTGAAAAGATGAAATTAAAAAAACAACAAAAAAGTCTAGCATGTGAATGTATTTGAAGAACATTATCAGTAATTTAGAAGAAACAAAGACTAAGTATATTATTCTAAGTCTACAATATGTTTAAATAGTGGTACTGCACAGATGGCATGTGACAAAATGAGGAAGTCTAAATTTGAGATAGATTGGTCTTTTCTAACATGGAATGACTAGAGGTGTGATACGTACATACAAAGACCTGATCCCTTGGCAGCTTCAGATAGATAGTTCTAGGTTTTCTTGGTTTTGATTGTTTCCACAGTATTTAAGCACTTCTGAGAAGCTGTCTTTTTCTCTTCTTGTATGTTTGAAATGTATAAATACAACTGAGAAACAATTGGTGAAAAGTGATAGGATTTGTTCTCTCACTTGATCAGTTTTGTTATAGTAAGTTTATAATGGATAAGAATGTGAATCTTGCTTTATGTTTTTGGCATCAATCCTTTGAGAAACAGAATCAAATTCTAGGATTCAGATTCTGGAGCTTTGAAATATTTGCATGTACTTTATGCCTTAGCTAAATTGGTGTCTGTGGACAATTCAGAAGACCTTTGGAAAACAAGCAAACCTTATGAGTTACAGTTTCATTGATCACAGGGAGAGGTATTACTCCTTCAAATGAATCACAGTGAGAGTCCTTTTTTCCTTCCTTCTCTCTGCCCCTGTTTTTGTTTTGTTTTGTTTTGTTTTTGTAAAGTGATCACGGATTTGGTACAGAAATGTTGATTACCTTAGCTTCTCATTCTTCTTTAATGTCTCACTTGTTTTCGCAGATTTTGGACTCTTTCACTTTCTGACAGTTCTGTCAGAAAATAATTCAGTAGAGAATGGTCCCTTAAGAGCTCTCATTTTTGGAGACGCTGTAGGCAAATTGTGGAAGGAGGTCACTGAAAACCTGTGTTGTGCGTGCCTTCTTCCAGAACAGAGGATGAATAGGATCTTCAGCCCTATCCTAGTTTGGGAGAAATTGTATCTGATACAGGCCTTAGAATTTGATTATGTGCTGAGTAAACTTGAGTAGTTTAATCCTGATGGAATCATGAAAAGTTGATAGTTGATATCTAATAATACATTATTTTTTATCAGTGACCAAGACTTTGCTTCTTCCAACTGATTTTAAAGCCTGAAGAACAGGCCAAGAATTGCTTGCTGTATTTACTGGGCAAGAAGACACCAGTCTTTGGGCATTGCAGTGGTTGCAGTGCAGTCAATATGACCAAAACAGAGAGACAGAAGCCTGGCTTACATTACTGTGTTGGGAAAATGAGTAATTGTTTCCCTCACTCTTGACAAAGTTCCAGTCTAGTTTGTTGTGTGAAGATACAAAATCCTGTTGGCTGTGCTGAGAGCTACCTGAGGATTTCCAATGACAGACACATTCCTCCAGGTTTAGAAGAATTGCTGTGGGAAAAGTAAGACTTGGAAAATAAAGACGAGACTTCAGCGAGGGTTTTTCTGTGCTTCTGTACGTGCATTTTTTGTGTAGGTTTTATTTTTTTTCCAGTCAATCTTTTTCTCTACCCTGCTATGTCTAATCACTCTCACATGTTAAAAAGTGAGTGTATGTAAGAGAGGGCATGCACAATTGCTATTTGTCTTTTAAATCTGTATGGAGATGAAAAGGGATGTTAGTGCATCTAAATAGCCAAGATAGTAGTGCACTGTGTTTAATTAATCCTCTACTTTTGTGGGAGAAATTCTGTAGGCAAGTATGTTTATTCTCACTTTTCCAGTTAGGAAACTGAAGCAGGAAGGTTTCAAGATGGTTTGGGTCCTAGCCAGAATTCAAACTCAGAAGATATGGCTCATTTCCAGGCCTGTGTTTAAACTGCAGACCATCACTCTTTCTTTTTCTTATGCAATATTCAGTAATAAGGATAGGATTTTTTTATTTTTTTATTTTTTATTTTTTTAATATACCTTTCCACATGCGATTAGCGATGATTCTTTCTGTACTTAAAGCAGCCTTTTCTCCTTGGCTTTCGATGGAGCACCTATCTGCTTGGTCCATGCCCTAGTGAGGATGCAGGTTGCTCATAACAAATCTGTCATTTGTTCCATTTTCCCTCCTGCCTGAAGGGGACTGCTCTCTTAGGTAGTGGGCCATGCCACTTCGTAATATTGGAAGTTCTGTTGCAGTGAATCTGAGATTAAAGCAAGCTGTGGCAGGCTATGGAGTTTACCCATCTTACTCCGAGTTAACCAGCCATGAGCTCTCACCATGTGTATAACCAAACATCTGTATCTCTCTTATTTGCCATTGCAGCTATAGCAAGTGAGGCCTGAAATCCAAACTCACTTCTTCACAGCACGGTGAAGAAGAAAGTTAAGTTAAATCACTAGAAACTTTCTTTTAATTCATTTTGTCCTTGAATTTTTCTGCATTTATTTCATCCTGTCTTTCCGTTTTACGACTCAGCAATATATTCTGTCTTGAAAACAACATTAAGTGTAGTTACGCGCACACACACTGAGAGGAGAATATTCCCCCACAGTGTTTACAGCAACACCTCTAGGTGACGGCAGGCAGTAAGCTTTCTTTTTATAGAGCTCCAGACTACAGATCATTAGCTTGATATGGTAGCTCAGTGGTGCAAAGTCATTTGAATATTTATTACCCTGCTTAAGACTTTCTCTTTTCAAGTGGGAAATAAATGTGATAAGACCCCCTTTCTGTCCTCTTGCTTGGTATGCTAAAGCTCAAATATGTGAAATGGATTTTAATTGTATTTCCTTGAACCTCTGTTCTAGAAACCAGAAACTTGGATTTTTTTTTTTTAAATTTTTATTTATTTATTTATTTTTATACCAAAAAGTGTGTTGAAAAACTGCTCAAGTCTGCAAAGTCTTTTCTACTTTCTTTCCTCAAAGTCTGGTAGGATATTCAGCTCCAGAAATGAGTTGAGTTTTCAAAATTTAATGTATAAATATTTATATATGACATACAAAAAAGGAAGCTTTATAAATACACATTTGAATGAGGCACTGTTACTTAAGTAAATTACAAATAAGGTACAAATGTAAAGGCCCCTTAAAACTGGACTTTGCCAACAGTCATAGATTTTGAGGCATAGTAACAAACCAAACATTGTGTAAATGAAGGTGTAGGGGGGAAAAAACAACAACCCTATTACAATACGATCAGCAAGACATGAAAGCCAGCAGCAGGCAACAGAAAGGCAGAGGCAGGCTTCTGAATATATTTTAAAGGTAGAATGTTGTCAGTATGTTTTCATTTAGCTATTTTAAGATGTCTGTGTTTCACTTGCTACAGTCACAAATTCTAACTGTGAATAATAGGAATCATTATATGAGTGTAAATGGTTTACTGACTACATTTTTCAGGCTCAAACACACCTTCCTTGTTGGCAGTGGAAAGCAATGAATGAGGCATTTTATTAAAACTGGTGCTTGTGGTTCTAATCAAAGGTCACTGGTTAGCTCTCACTTTTCAGTCTCAGATTTGTCTAGATGTTTGATCAGGGGGCTGCAATGAAATTATTATGACAAAGACTTTGTACTAGGCGGTATCTGTCTGCTGAAACTTGAAAGTCTTTGCCACAGTGATGCTGACAGCATGTGAATGCTGAAAGAATGTGCAAGAAATGTTATGTCTTAAAGAAACCTTTACTAAGTATCATCTTCCCTTTGTGTTACGTTTGAAATCGTTTCAGTTACTATTAAGGTACGAATGAAAAGGTGTTTCATTGATTAAAGGTGGCGTGATTTTTTTTCTTTTCTTTTTTTTTTTTTTTCAAAGTGTGCTGTATGCTTTAAGACAGTCTTCCCATTACTTCTGTTCAGTCCCTGCTGCACACAGCAAGTTCATTAACATGCAGATATGCAGTGATTGAAGTCGGGTTGCCTTTTACATTGGAGTTGTCTTGATATAATGAGCTTCTCTTTAATGTTCAAAAAGCTGTTGTTACTTTCTAAAAGGGGTTTGTTTGTGAATTTCATTAAATTTAATTCCATCTTCAAACAATTCCTGTATTGTTCATTTTACTACAATTAACATGCTGGTTGGTACTAAAAACTATATATATATATATATATTTTGAACAGATGCATTTTAACTTTTAGGCAGTGTGTGGTGGGGGGTTGTTATTAATGTTGAATGAGAAACCTGCTACTTAACTCACGGATTCAATATTTTAATTGGTGCCCATGTGCTAAAGTAGTAGAGTAAAAGTAGGTTAGGGTTAGTCTTACTGTTTTTCCTCAGCAACATTCTGTCAGGGAGAGAGAAGAAACACACTATGACCCTATCTGGGCCAACCTCACTTTCTTGTATTGGGCCTGACAAATAAGAAGGTGGATGGTCAGGTAGCCTGTCTTTGGTAATGAGAGGAAGATGTCTTGTAAACTTAAATAAGTTGTTCATAATGTTCTGCAAAATTCATTTAATGTAAAAAGATGTAGTCATTTGGGGGGGGGGGGGGGGGGGGGATTAGTATTAACAAGTACGTGCTTGGTCTGGAGGAAAAAAAAAATAAACAAAGAAAAAACAAAAATGGTTCTATCATATCAAAGGTGGGTTGGGAAGAAAAAAATAGTTTGGAAGGAAATAATTTTACTTTTCAACAGATGACACTTCAGCATTCTGTATCTCTTTAATGACACTATCACTGTTCATAAAGTCTCTCAGGTATTTGGAGAACATCTGACATATCTGAAGCTGCCTTACAATGATAATGGTACAGAAATGAGCAGAAACTTAAGCAAATAAGGCAGGGTAAGAGGAAATAATTTTACATCTCACTGTGCTAACTTCTTTTTTATAAGATCTGTGGCTTTTAAAACTGTATTTTTGGGACAGCTTTGTATGAACAGTATCTATCTGCAACATGGTGGTATTGACAGCTGGTCTCAATAGGAAGGAAACACTGTGATCTTTCTGTTAACTTTCATAATATACATAAGGGCAATATAATTACAGATAACCCAGGTTGCCATGGTATAATTTGGTCTGTGGTCTTGTGAAGAATGAACAAAAAATGTAATACAGAAGTGTTAAATCTAGTTGGTCAACAAAAATATCATACACTGCCTTTGGCTCTGCTAAATGGGAAAAGTTTAGATTGACTTGTAGACATTGCTAGCAAAGTGCCTGGTGTAGATAAATGGCAACATTTGATGTGCACACCTAACTGAAAGTAGCTCCAAGAAGTATTCAAGGTAGATGGAGTACTATTTCGTTACAATTTGGATACTTCTGCTAAAGAAACATATATATCTTCTTCATTTGTGCTAATGTAACAAATGCAAGTTACTAAAATATTCTATGATTATTCATAGAAATGTTTATTCAATGTCATTGAAGTTCCAAAATTTATTACCTTCATTCTATTTTCAAATGTCCCATGGAGTATTTGGACTTTTACTCCTGTGTCTGGAAAAAAACATTCCCTGGGTTGATAGACCCATCACAATCTGATCTGATAGAATGATAGACCCATCAGTATTGAATCAGTCTCCTCTACCTAACTTATTTTGCTTCTGTAATGATCTGAACATTGTATGATGAGAATCTATTCTAAACCTTAGAGAAACTGCCAAGCCTAACTTTCCTCAAAATGTAATTCTGAGACATGTCCTGAACTGTGTGTGTGGATTTTCTCACTGTTGTCTTAGAAATGAAATTTTTCTAATTTTCCCTGTATAGTATGCACCATGCATCTAACTTTGGGCTTTCTTATGCAGGGAGTAGAGAGAGATGGTCTCCTGTCTGCATAGTTTTTATGGTTTGGGAAATGTCAATAATGGTACAGAAAGCCTTAGTTCCTAATCTAGGCATTTAAATGAGGTACCTGAAGTTAGGTGGTGTGAATATTGCCTGATAAAAATTTACCATTTTCCTGGTAATGACACAGTGTAAGAGCCACAAAATAGGCATCTTAGAAGTAGAAAGCTTAATTCAAGGAAGACATTTATTGAAAACTGAAAGACTTGATTCTTGTGAACATCCATCTTTTATGTCCGGGCCCTAAGGCCCCTTATAGAGCTACGTTAAAGTAAAATAAGATTTTTCTTGGGCTCATGACTTAACTGTTACGTAGCTCCAATAACAGAATCAGCCCTGCAGCTGAGCCTCACCTCACTGGGTTTTGTTTCCTTTTTCTTTTGAGATATTTTTCTCAAGTGTGATCCTTCAAAAGCAGGGGAGTTAATACATTACTCAGAGGAGTAATTATTTGTTTTGCCTTTTTGGATGATCACCGTACCATTTAATATTGTCTATTTTTTTTTGTTTTTATTTTTAATATCTTAAAAATATTTAAATGCTTGCGTATGAAATAAGCTAGTGAGAATGGTAACTGCAAGTATGTACTGTGCCTGCCTGAAATGACTTTATAGTTTGTTAAAATCAAATGACATTCAGTACGGATACTATGAAGAGAAAAATCAAAATAGACACCTAATTATAATTACATTTTTTCCTGTCATTATATCCGTACGTGCAGAACAACTGATTTGAGATCACAACAGCTCAATTTGGTAGGTACAAAGGTTTTTCCTTCCTTTTTCATCATCTGCAGGATGTAATGTAATTTCTTATACTGACCAGAGTCTGAAATTTCCTCAAGTCTATGCATATGTTACCTAAATAAGTGGAATTAGTGGAATTAATTAATAATACATAAATACTACAAAGGACACTGCAGATTAATCATACAACTAAAATTCAAAGGTTAAGCCTCTGACTTGGCCTCATTGTTCATAGATGTCTCTGCCAACCAGACTAAGCTGTGTTAGCTTCCATTGTCATTGTTATGGAAGGAATGTAATTGAGAACTAAGAACAACTGTTAAGTGAGAGGGAGAAAGATACATTTCTGAGATAGGCTTTACAATTTTTGAATCCAAAATGCATTGGCTTTTTTCCAGATTTTCATGACCTTTTTGAAATTGTAGTTCAAACTGCCAGATTCTTTGTTGAGTGAAAATAAGGTGTGTGTATGAAACTAGCTGTTCTGCTTACAGCTCTCAGTGTACAACGGGACAGACAAAGAGGAACACTACAGAAGCACTTCAGCCTGTATGCAGGCTGGTAGAGAAGGACTGAAGGCAACAGGTGTCTCGGTCGTCTGTTTTCATGTGTTTCTGAAGGCAGTTAGTCCTCACTGGAAGGGACCGTATAGTGCATACACATTAAAATGTGTGCATGAGAAAGCATGTGTATTTGTGTGATACTGAGGGGAATGTTTGGTTTGTCAGAAAACAGCTTGTTTCAAAGCTAAGCCAAAAAAAGAAAAAAAGAAAAAAAAAGCCCCCCCAGTTAGAGTGAGAGTCAGAAACATGCTAACTTCAAGGGTGTGTGAATGCTGGTGAGGTTCTAGTGGGTGGTGGAAACTCAGCAGTGATATGTATTGGGCAGGGAATGTCTCAGGAGAAAAAAAAAGCAAACAAAAAAGAACCTCACAAACATATGGTACAAATGCTCTGTATGAGAACTGTCCAATCATGGCCTGAACCTCTGATTGAGCACCTGGGGCAAGCAGTGAGACAATGAGACAGGCTTGGGAGCACAGGTGAAGGCAATTCTGCCTGTGTCCAGACGGGGTAGAGCCTGGCTGCACCTCTCCTAGGCCCCATTTAAGGGCTGGCTGCCACCAGTAAGGGTTTTCTTTCTGGAGATTGCTGCATTTGGAGTTTTTTCTGTAAGCCCAGGACATGGGTGAGTATTTTCATTTATTTTCAATTATCCATTTCCATAGTGATAATCTTTCTAGTTATATGATCTATAAAGTACCAGCTTAACCACATCACTTTATATTTGTTGTTTGTATGTGCTCCCTTAGGGAAATCTTACTAAAATAGCGATGCTGAACTGGGTGGTGTTTTCACAGTAGGGGTGTCTCAAGTTAGAGTTTTGACTTGCACCAATGCTTTCAAATGGATGTAGTCTCCTTCTGAGTAGTGACTGTTATTAGAATTGTTTGCCAGATGTCTCCTCGAGTCCAGCCACCTTTGATTTGTTGGCTAAAATAGGAGTGTGGGAGCCTTGCTTTAGACCACAGGTGTCCAATCATTTGACCACTGAGTGGAAAGGAGTTTTCATGAGCTGTGCATAAAATATGCAATATAGTTAACGTATATAATGTGATAGCTGTAATGTATATGATGTAATATACATAATGTAGTTAATGTATGCAAGTAACAAACCTTCTATAATTTTTAAATATTTTATTAAACAAGACAAAGAGGGCAGCAAAAATGTAAGCTGGACGCATATATTTTAGATGCTCTTGTTTTAGCAGTTTTACCACTTAACGCTTTAGGAAGAGCTATCATTGATGCCAGTCTCACCATGATGTCATCTATAATTCAACCCACATTTATCACAAATCTCACTGCTTTTGGATTCTCAGAGGAAGGGTGTATAGTACAGGTGGGACTATACCTGATTATGAGCCATTTGTACATAGGTTCCTCAGTTTAACATAGGTAATGCCTTGGTATAAGCACAAAGGAAGAGAAATGTACTGTGCCACTACCACAAAAGACGTAGAAATAACTGAATTGTAAATACTGTAAATCTTTCAAACAGTTGTCCAGAAATAGGGCTGACCTTTTGTAAATCGTATAAATCAGGTTGTTGACTTTGGAATTTTTCCTCCAATGTTCTTGATTTTTCACACAAGGCTCTCTTGACAAAATGTCAGTTACGTACCATGCTTGAGATCAGGTTCATTGTGCTCTACACTTCCTGGGATGTGGGAAGTGGAAAGTCTTTTTATCACTTTATCTCTGTGGTTTTATGTAATTTGTCACAAATTACTAATTTATTCTGAAGTTCACAGAGGCAATTAAAAGAATTATTGTATTTTTTAACTTTCTTTTTGAATATTGCTTTGTGAATAAAGCATGCCAAAATGTAAGCAAAATGTGAAATACAGATTTGGTTATCTAAATTAATTGGAATAATTCCAATAACTCCCTGGAGGGGAGTAGGAAGAGCCTAAAACACGTTCTGTTTGGTCAGACTCTGCTTTCAAGGCACTTTTTTCTTCCCCTTTCCATATCTAAAGTATTTACCTTCCACTGCTTTTACTTTAGCACTTTATAGATAAAGGTTTTGGCATGCCCTCTAAACTGGAGAATGCCACACAGTGTGCGTCTGTATCAGATATGCTGTAACTGAGGAGACTTGTCTCTTACTTAAAACTCAAGATCTTCCTAACCCTTGTGCCTCACCCAATGAGGAAATATACTTCCTGATTTATGTTCTAGGGTTTTTGATATTAGCACATCAGACTGTGAGAGGGGGAGAAGTGAGGTGTGAAAAAGGGTGAAGCTGCAGTTTAGTGTTTTCAAATTGTGAGATTTCAAAATCTCTTAAAGAAGCACATGACAAAACAGTCTGTCAGAAATGCCAGCAGGTGTGGCTCTGAAAAGAAATACATTGTCCTAAAACTTGCAGGAATGAGTGGTGCAGGAGACTGAGCTGCTGCTGCCTTGCAAATCGCTCTGCAGACACAACATGCCCTAAGATGAGCTTTTCACAGTTAAGTGGCAGAGGCTGATAAGCAGCTTGGTTTTTTTGGAGTCTGGTTTATAAGTCATTCTAGCAGGGGTATTTTGCATTTGCAGATAGAGGCACATTGTTCCATACGTTTGCAGTAACACATGTTGCTTTCTGATAACAAGATACTGCTTTAAAAATCAGGTCTTTGTTGCTTCTATTAGCAGCAGGAATGTTCTGGACTTACTGCTAGTGCCTGCAACCCATATGGTACTGGGAAATAATGCTTTAGGCAAGTGTAAATTCCATCGAAACTTAGTTTCAGTTCTATGCTCAGGTTCAGGTGTGTTTGAGATGTGAATGTGCACCAGTATAAGGCCCTGGAGAACAGCCTATAGATAGAGAAAAACTATGAAGAAAAGTTGATTCACTAATTATCCTTCAGCTTAGTTATCTAGGCATCATTATTAAGGGGGGGAAAAATAACCCACATAAATGTTAAGCATTTTTTTTAACTTAGATATTAAGAGAGGCTGATTGAAATCATTTTAAATATGGGCCTTCTGAAATGGGCAAGCATGTATGTATCTACATATGCATGTACAGATGTGTTGCAGGGAGAATGGAACTGGTCAACCACCTTGTCCTGAAGACTGTTATGAAAGGGTCTAATGTGTTTTGACTTCCTTACACCATGTTTGAGCTGTGATTCTACTCTTGTTTGGCATCAGGGTTTGAGCAAGGTGCTTGAGTACTCCTAGGTCATCATGATTTGCTATTATGCTAATGACAGGAATTACTAGAAATCTTTGCCACTTTGCTGACCATTTAAAGTGCTTAATGTTTCTAAATGAATATGTGCTTTGCAAAGATTTGTCCAGAGAAACATTTCAAAAATCAGTTCAAAAGAACAGTGTGGAAATACACAAGGCAAACTATGATTTATTATATTATTTTTATAAGTAGCAACCGCAAAAATAATCGTGCTGCTGGAGCCAACAGCAGTATTTTGAAATTGTAGGACCTAATGGATGAGGTTATTGCATATGAATGGAGAGATATGTTATTGCAATGATATATTTTATTACTTGCTTCTGTTTTTATTAAGGATAATGAAAACCTTCTGTTTGGCCCTGTGAACAAAACTAATGTGACCTTTCATGTGACCCACCTGTTGTGCTTTCACAATCGATAATAGTTACCTCATGTTAGGGTGATCTGGAAAATAACAGCATGCCAGCACCACAGAAAATAACATTTGTGTTTCAGTAGTTTGAATTTGTATTCGTCTCAGATCTGAAATAAGAAAATGCAGGTTTTGTAACGAGATGCTTAAAAGGCAAAATATTATTGTAGGAGAATAGTCTCTGTTACCATCTGATAGATTTTAAGAGGCATCCAACTGCTGAATCATAGCAGTAAATCTGCAGAATTGGCTTAAAGTCTGTGATTCTTAGTAGTATTACAGATG
The DNA here is from genome assembly GCF_054131305.1 of Coturnix japonica. Lineage (NCBI taxonomy): Eukaryota > Metazoa > Chordata > Aves > Galliformes > Phasianidae > Coturnix > Coturnix japonica. The sequence continues at coordinate 17,960,125 of NC_140667.1, read as the reverse complement.
ATGGGAAAATCCAATTAGCAGTTTTGAAAGTGAATGAGAGAAAAATTATTAAAAATGGTTAGTGCATGTTGATGCAAGTTTTCCGCACTTATTCATTTAAAACTATCAATGTGCAACATATTTTTATTTATTTATTTATTTATTTATTTTTGTAGAAAAACCTTAAGAGGCTAATTATTTCTAGACGTTATTTTCCCAATTGTATTTAGGTCTTGATACGGGAAACCAACATGGATAGAACAATGTTGTTTTTCTAAAGGTGCCTGATAAGTATATTAGACTTGCACTGGGGTGACTTATAGGTTATGAGCATAAGTATTTGCAGGATCAGGACCCTGATTTCAAAGAGGTTTTCACATGTGAATTTGAAGTACATGCGCTACTGCTGAATTTGCTCAGCAGACCAGAAAGGCTCTTTCCCTTTGGAGCCCTTATGTTTTATCTGGTCAATGGCTTGCAAGCTAAGAAGGATTTACACATTGGATCAATGATCCATGAAATAAGGGGGATTTCCACAATGTCTCTCAGTGACAAGTTACAGTGTGGCCACACAGTATGCAGTTTCAGAAGTAATGTGTATGCAGAGATATATAACTGTTAAGATACATTATAAATGATCATTACATGATTCTGCCTAATGGTCAGGCAAGTATATAAATAATGTATTATGTATGTTTGAGGGAACTTTGTCATTCTTCCACCTCTTTTGTTTGGATTGAAAAATGTTTTACGTTCTGTATTCTGTGCCAATATCTAGTGTTGTTTTACATATGTAGATCTACGAAAGTCAGACCATGTCCAGTAAGCATGAGAGGTCTCTTCAGTACTACTCTTTTCTTAAATTCATATTAATGAATTCTTTTTTGACCAAACAGATGTCCCAGGTACTGAAGATCAATGGTTGGCTGAAGTTATAAAATGGAATCAAATATCCAAAAATGAAAGTGTCCTCCCAGCAGCTCTGTTGTGGTTGAGTAGTGAGTCTGTCAAGTTGAGTGCCTCCTGATGGCAGCTGCTGAATCATGACATAGGGAGAGAGGTATCCTAAGTGGGCAAGGATTGATCAAAAGCCCCTTTGAAGTCAATAGAAAGATTCCTACTGACTTACAGATTTTGGAATAACGTAATTATTGTGAGATATCTGATCAGGCAAGTAATGAGCTCCTTATAACCCAGTTATGTTCAATGACAACTTTAGGCCTATGACTCTTTCATGAGTTGGACTCCTTATCTTCCAGGGACTCTATGCTACAGATGGACCCACTGGCAAGAGCAGTGTCACATGTTCTTATTCTCAGTTCCTTCTCTGACCCAAAAGTGTAGTTCAGCTCTAGCTTTGTGAATCTGCCAGCTGGCTCATATCTTATGTTTTCCATTATCTCACTGGAATAATGGAGTGAACCATATAGTAAACCATAAATCTCATCTGTGAATCTGGCCAGCTTCTCAGGACTAGGAGCAGACAGAGTGCCACCATGCAGAGACACCACACGTCTGGATCTGACCTTTGTTGGTGTGCATGTTTCAACTGTACTAGAAAGAAGAGTTTGGTTTCAGTGAGACTTCATTACACATGAGGATAAACCATGCAAATATGTGGTTTGAGGCTGTGTGCTTTCTGTAAAGGGTCTCCATGGGACCCTTATCCAGAGAGGCGGTACAGGACTGCTTTGGTCTTCTTCAGCCCATTTGTTGATCACTCTTCTTTGCATAAGAAAGACTCTGGGGGCACATCACTATGGGAAAGGAAATGTCACTAAGGAAGACAAATGATTCTTCTAGAAGATTTCTTGACAAGCAGGGTTTTACTGCAGTTTACCTTCAGCACTATGTGAAGGATCACTTAGTATTCCTTGGACAAAGAGAATGTTAGCAGCGTGATGAACAAGTTAAAGACTGAAAGCCCTGTTTATAGGTTGCCTCACATGGCTGTTCTTAAGTCACTTGGATTTCTCTATTCCTTTTTATTTGTTTTGGACTTCTTTTAAGCAAATTCTCTTAAACATGTTTGTGATTGAGATAATTAAGTAGTAAGAGATAGACATAACATAGTGAAAAGTAAGAAATCTTGTACCAGTTTTTCAGTAATGATGTAGTTCTGTGACTTTATTTTAGGATTTATTGCTGTTGTCTTCCTCCCCCCCGCCCCGTGACTGCTAGCAGCATTGTTCTTAATAACACCGTTGAAGTATGAATTTATAGACAGCCTGGAAAAGGAGAATATGTAAAATAACTATTTCCACAAGCTTTTGATGGTCATTTCTTTGGTTTTATTTGTCTGTGAAGTTTTAGGTTAGAGTAAACAGAATGTTAGAGTTTCATGTTGTGCTTTTAAAGACTTTCTTTGCATTTTTTTTCCTTCTAATTATCTTAATGTTTTAACAGACAAGCCTTTTTCATGCTGCTCTGTGCTTGTTTACTCAAGACTAAGGCACCAAAAAGGTCTCATTTTTAAATAGTGGATGGGCAGGGTGATGGTCTAATCTCTAGCACGTGTCTTTGTACCACTACTGTTTTATTGTATGCTGAGGAGACATATATCTTTAATTCATTTATAAAACACAGTCCATACTGAAAATAGAGTGCTGACTGATATTTTCACCTGGGGCAGATAAGCAGCATTAGATTCTACACTTAAAATACAATAATAGTGATATTTGATTAAAAAAACCAACAAACACACAAACAAAAATGCACAGTAGTTTTCATATACTAAAAGTGTTTGTCAGACATTCATCTAATGTGTTATTCTCTTCCCAGATCTTTTCCCTGTTGTGTCCTTATTGCAGCAATCACCAAAACCATTTCAGGAGTTTAATTTAGACTGAAATGATTCTCCATAGAATAAACAGAATATCTCACCTGTGAAGGATGATTACTTTTTCTAAATTTGTTTAAAAAGGAAAGACCTTTGTTGTTCACAAGTATCCTACTTGAAAGTTTTTATGTGGAGATACTGAATGTACTTCAGGTCTGAAAACAAGACGCTGCTTTATATAAGTGCTGTTGGCAATTAAATCTTTCATATTACTGGCCCTGAAAAGGTAAGGATCAGTACTTTCATTTGTGCCATTACTTGGCCATATATTAATATTTTTTCATCATGAAGATATATATATATAATTTGCTGAGTAATGGTGTGCTGTGTTGAAAAAGGGCATTCCAGAGGCCTTTAACAAATTGGACATTAAAAGACAGTTGTGGTACGGATAAGATTAGACAAAACAAGACAGAGCTTGTGTAAGTATTAACTCAGATAACTGATATGTAAGTTGCTCTCCTATTTATTTACACGAAAAATGCAACAGATTAAAAGAGCACAATAACGTTATTTGATGGAGCAAATTCTCAAGTGCAAAACACTGTTTTTCAACATAGAGTCATCAGCAAAGAACAAAAACCTACATGCCATGCTTATAAAATCTGTACCAGCCGAGGTGATCATCTGTCACCACTGCTGAAATGTACCATTGTGCTCGTGTCCATGTTTTGGTCTCCATAAAGGTTTTGGAAGCGATGATGAATATCAGCGGGTGCAGTTTTTCCCCATGGAGGAATGCTTTATCCATACTTCAGGTATTATTTTGTCAGGCTGCCCCTCCACTGCCGACTGTTGCATGGCAACAAAATGTAATGGCAGGAAGGTTCAACTTCTGCCATACCACCAGCATCTGCCTCTGACTTTGTGGGCCAACATAACAAAATAGGGGGAATTACTTTCAGAGCAGACCTCGTACATCTTCTTTATTTAGTAGTACTTCTTATCCACTTAGGCATACAGCTCAACAGCCTTGCTGTGAAAGCAGCTTGGCTTTGGTGAGTAGTTTGCTCAAGTACTTCATTTGTACGCATCTAATTGAACACATTTAAGGATGGAGAGGCAAATTCTTCACCTGCATGCATTCTGGCTTTCCCCATCAGCAGTGCCATTGCAGATTTGCCTTGCAAATGAGAGGGGACTTGCCATGAACTGTGGCAAATTAATTTCCATGGTATTCATGGCAAGAACAGAGCCAGAGGATCTACTGTGGTATGTCACTTAACTATTTTTTGCAGGCTGTGCAGAAGTTGTATAGCTTTGGTAGGCACCAAAGCTATAGGTCATCAGTGATGGATTCTGATCAGGCCTGTGGCTGTAGCTACTCTGCTACTCATCTAGAACATCTCTAACTGTGAGATAAGAGCAGCTAATCCACTCACGTGGCATCGAGCTAGTGCAGCTTTTTAGTAATAGGGTCTTTCAGTACATTTTCAGTTTCTCTGAATCCAATGTTCTCCTTCGTAATTGAGTATTTAGATATCTTTTCACAGAAGCAGGTATACGGAATATGATGAGTCATACTTTTTTATGCCTGCCTGTGTCAATGAATTCCCAATTACTTTTCAGTGAGCAGAAATCTTAGCTAGTGGCCTAAAGCAGGCCAAATATGCTACTGTTGCAGTTTCTTAGGGCTCTTCTGTAACATGTGTATCCTCTAGTGTCTGTTATATATTTTAGATCTCTTTAGAAGAGGCTGTATTTTTCAGTCTTGAAAGTTATGTTAAACTTTAATTTGCTACTGGATGATTGTTCCTTATAGCTACTACCCAGTTTGGAATCTTAAAAAGTGGCTACTTTAAGAAAGAATTTATTTTACATACTTTTAATTACTTCCTATTTGCTACCAGTTTAGTTTGAAGAACTTGGCTTTTTTTTTTCTTTTTCTTTCCCTCCCCCCCCCCCCCCCCCATATTTGGCACTCCCTCTGTCCCTGTTTCACTGCACTGTTACAATTTTTCATGGAACAGACTTCTGTTCTTACTGTATATGTTCTATATTAAAAAACTGTCTAAAATTCAAAAGGTAGTTCTGAACATGTTTGTGTAACCAAAAATCCATTGCTGACAGGACTTCTGTTCATGAAAAGGAAAACAACAACAACAACAGATTAGGGGCTTGGGGGAAAGCTTGAACTTGTAGATTCCCTTAGTGTTTTAAGAGCTGGAGAAGGTAGAGTCATTTTCTCATTTTTCTTGAATATCTCTCATCTGGGAGTAATTGGCTAGCTGTGCATGTACATACACATGTGAATTTGTGAAGGCAAGTCTTATAATTTAATGTTAGTCTCTTAACAAAAATTGTATCTCCACAAGCACTAGGTCTGTTATAGATGACATGGCTCAACTCTGATGTCCTCTGGTTGTCAAAAGAACCAATGAATGTTTAGAAAAATAAAGTAAAAAGTGTTGAAGCAAAAACATGAGTAACGCAATAATTTGCTAGGACTTCCGTGACTAAGTGCAACCTGATCGTTTGTGGACCGATTAATGATTTTCTTGATCAATTTATCATGTTGTTATACCATGTTGCAGTTACAAATTTCCAGAAGGCTTGCATCAAGTTTAGTGAAAAAATAACATTTTTTTTTAGTTCAACGCAGACCCTGTGTAGCAAGGTATTGATACATATGTACGCAATATGCTACGTAATAAATATACGGGAAGCAGAGGAAGGTATTAAAATAGGAGAAATCAATTTTGTTGGCAGACTCCAGCTTTTTTGTTTGAGGTTTAGAAACAGTATTATCGTCTTTCATAATTTTGTCTTATAGTTAAATATGAAACAAGGAGGAACCTCAAATGCATTCAGAATTAGGTGGACTATAAATGGTTTTCAACCAGACCCTGAAAAAATTATCCTTTGCAGCTATGCTGGTAAGGATTTATTTCCTTACCCCTTTTCTGCAGTTTCTTCTTTATTCCTTCCCTGTTCATTGCCATTATGTGGCAGTGTCACCCAAACTGTTTAAAGAATAGGGGACAATTCTGGAGAGTCAGCTTCTGTACCTAACCCTGACTAGCTTACCGAGCTTTTCCAGTTCACTGGTGCAAGCACAAGCATTGAATGGATCATATACAGCTCTAATTCCAGCTTGACTGGCAGTTATTTCTTGAATTACCTAATTTTACATATGATTAATTTTTAATTTCTAAATCACAACATAAACTGTGTGTATCGTATTACTCTAAATGTATGCTAATACATAGGCTGTGATTAACTTAAGGTGTGAGTTTTGTTTTTGCTGGTAGGCCAGAGTGCAACTGCTGTGGCTTCTGTGGGAACTTCTGGTTTGCAGCTGAAAGCAGTTGCATTCTGAAGCAAAAGAAAAGTGATGCGGATATTTTGGGTGTGACTAGAATAAAATGACAAGGTGTATAACTCCAGCAAGACATAGCAAGAATACCAGGTTTCTCTGTAAAACAGGCTGCTGTTATTTCCATGTTGATTCTAGTTTCTGTCTCACAGTTGTAAAAGCCAAAACATATACAAATGCATATATTGGTGCCTGGGGAGACCTTGGGAGGTCAATGCTGTGTCCTGCTCTCATTTGTGCAGGTATGAATGGGGCCAGCAAGATGTATCAGTGCATACATCCTGCACTGTTTATATCCATCAGCTGCTTCTCACTGTCTTCAGAGTGCAGTTTAGAAGAAACCTTGCTCTAGGCTCATGACTAGCTTGTGTGCTTTGCAAGAACTGTTTTTGAGAGAATTTAGGTCTACTGCTTTTCCTTGTCATTGTACAGAATCTATGTCAAAAATATGTCAGAATGGACAACTTCATGGATTGTAACCCTCTGGGTTTTCTTCAGGGAAAAAAAGGTCCAAGCATATATTATGCTGCCTTTTTTTTTCTTAAGTGATTTGGATTAGGATGTCTATTTTTTTAGTATAGATATTAGAATGAATTATTTGTCTCACACTGTTTCTCCTGTTTCTGTGAAGTTAGCAGGTCATAAAACTGAAGTAACACTTTAGTGTATCTGCTCCATTGTGTGTAGAATGGGGCTGTTTGCTGTAAAATTAAAATTGAAATATTTATTCTGCTGGCCTGAAAGCACCATCATCTTTTGCTATGAAAGATTTTCTGTTGTTATAGCAGTCGTTTAAGACAAATCGTTTCCCTTTTAATTCATACACTTTTTGAGATGATTGTTTCTTTTGAGAAGGATGTAAAATCATCACACTGTGGTTGTTACATGTCACTGTGATGACACTAATTGAAATAAAGGGGACCGCTCTATTATGATTTTGAAAGATGACATTAATCTGATTATTGTGTAAATATTTTCCTTCTTTTCACAACACTGGCAGAGAGGAAAGTCACACTATTGCTCAAAAAATATGAGAACATAAGTAGATAACAAGATTTGCAATGATATTGTTGGCTGAGATAAAATTAGAGAGGAAAAAAACTGCTGGAAGTGAATGGACCATATTTGTTTTTTAAATTTTGGATGTTAGAAAATCTGCTCTGAGATTCTGTATAAAAACAAGGATGTAATGTGCAGTTTGTTTTTGCCAAGAGATGAGATACACGCTCTTTGGAGTGTCACCCAATGAGAATGACACCCTGTGTAGTCAAATGTTTATTTACTTGCTCATATATTACATTTAGTCTGTCTGATGGCTTGTCATGTAAAGATGAACAGGTTTGCAATTCTTCATGTGCACCCATAGATCTCTTCACCAAATTGAATGCTTCTGATTTCTCACTTTCATTAATTCTGCTGCCATTTATTACTACAGAGATGCATTTTCATGTGATTATATATTTTTTTCCATCTCTTCCTTGTATGTTATTAATATTATTTCATTAAATTCATTTCTTCAGAATGTTTTTTTCTTACTGTTCTTGAGGGATTAATCTTGCAAAGTTACCTATAAAAAAAGATAATAACCTTGTTTAGTTTCTATTCAACTTTTTTTTTTTTTTTTTTTTTTTTCAAATACAACTTCTTCATTAGTTTTCTAATTAAAGTTTGGTACAGTTCTCCATGTTCACTGTTATCCAATCTGTTGTTCTTTTACTGTGTCATTCAAATTTCTTTATGTGGAATTTGATGGCTGAAAGCGTGTGTTCTGGTAGGATGTTTTGGTTTTAATATTTCTGTTTTTTCGTTTATATGCAGAGTGCAGCAGCTTATTTGGTGTGGATCTTTTGATTGTTGTTCTTTTCATATATTTCATATATTTTTACTAATTTCAAATCAATCGATCCATTTGGACACCAAACAAACTTGATAAACATCTTTAAGAGAAGCGTACTTCTCTCCCCGAGATGCTACATAAAGTACATTCCTTAGAGAATAAAATCCCACACACAGGTTTGCATCACTTTTGATCCTTGAAGCAGTTCTGAAAGGAGTCTAGTATTACTCAAGTGCAACCATATTCTTGCCTTCTTTCACTTTTTAAACATTCCTGCATTTAGGGGTTTCTCATATTATTACTGTATTTGCAGAGTCTGTAAAGTAAATGTTGTGGAAGAATATGATGCAAAATATTCTTGACATGGTCCTTCTTCAGATTATTATTGTGCAATGGTTTTTGTTTGTTATACTTCAAACAGTTTAGTTTCTTGTTGGTGGTTAATTTGAATTTCAGTTAGATGCCTTAAAGTGGAGTTTCAAATGAAGGCAATTCATTTTACCCCTAGTCTGTAGGATTATGTTCAATATATAGAGAGAAGATTCATGAAACTGCTAGTTGGTATCTTGTCTTCACCTTCATGTTCATTAGCTAAGAGTTAAGACATTACTTCCTTCTATGCATGCAGGAATTGCTAGGATATTCTTGTGTGTTGTAATTTTCTTTTTAGGCCATGCATTAGCAAGATGCTGTTGTCTTGTTGATAAAATGATGAATGTCTACCAAATGCAAATGTTCTTTAATTTGGTAATTGTCCAGAAAGAGCACCAGATGCTTCTGATGATGAAACACTTTGGGTGGGATCACAGAGTTTTAATGGATGGCAAACTCCAAAGGCTTAATGATCAGCCCTTTATGCAGCATACACATCTGAGAGGACAAGGTATTTTCAGACACAGAAAAAGAAAGAACCATGTACTTCTATACATGTTATTGAACAAAATCTGCAGAACATCTTTGTGGGAATATGGGAAACTCAGAATATTTGCACTTAGTTGAAAGGGTACTAAATTATGTTTCTAAGGTGAGGAAAAAAGTATTCAATGAGCAATATTGTTTTTTGTTCTAGCAGTCTTTTATTCTCCAGGCATGCTAAATTTCCGTAGTATTCTGTTAATATTTAACTCAGTTTAACTCATTCTCTTGCAGTATGAGCATCTTCTGCTCTTTGAATTCAAGTGTATAATGACAATAGTTTGAGATGACTGGAAAGTAATTTGCTCTTTTGGATGATTTTTGTGTAAAAATAATTGGGACATGCCAGGTCACAGGAGAGGAGGAATTTAAAAATGCTGTATTGCTTGTCATGCAGGCAGCACATTTTATAACTTACACCACATAACTTGCTTTCGTAAAGTAAGTCCATACAAGTTTAAAGTGTTGATTGATTTACTTCTGTAATGTTGGACATTCAATTTTAATACACTTCAGCCAGGCTCTCATAACAACATACCTGTCATTTGTGTGCTGTAATCAGAGGATTTTGTATGCATATGAATGAAACAACCTGCTTTTTTTTTTTTTTTTTTTTTTCTCTCTCTCTAGAATTTCTATGATATATTTGCTAAATCCTAGTGATGTTAGAGAATCTTGGGAAGTTGTTTTTTTTTTTTTTTTCCAGCTTTTACATAAATAGTATTTTTCTTGCCTGGAACCCTACCAGGTATTGTCATTGAAATCAGTGAAAGTTTCACTATATCCTGCAGTGTGATAATAGAGTCAGCTTGTTGAAATACATCTTTTATAAGGCATAGTTAGATAATGAGGCCAAGGATAGCCATCACCTAACATCATGCATGTTTAGTGAGTTCTACAGGATCGAACTAGTACAGCTGTGGGAAGGAATTCACTTCGTTAGTTCACATAATCACTATAGAGATTTTTTCTTTTTCTGTGAAATTTGAGTTTCATAGAATGTGAGAAGCCTGCTTCATGTGCACAGTAAACAAAACTAAAATCTAAAAGCATCTAGTAGGTCATGTTTTCAGACCCTCTTACCGTGTCTGCAAGAACCAGGCTTTAAAGGTTGTTGGGACTTGCTACTGAGCACAGCTGCTTCTCCAGGTAGGGAGAAGTCTTGAGAAGAGTATCATATATGATTGATGGGAGACACTCTTGTTGGCATTGGGCCACTTTGTGCATTTTTTTATATAATTATCTCCTAATTTTTGTACATGCTTCTAAGCAATTTGTGATTACTTCATCTTAAAAATCAGCATGCTTACAGAGAGGATTTGTCTGAGACAGTAACGTAGTTTTTTGTGCTTATGACCTTTTAAATATCTTAACACTATCTTTACTTATTGTTTGCAAAGATCTACGTGACCTAGGCTGGGATTTTGCTGCTCCTAATCTTTTTTGAAGAGGAGAGTTGGTATTAAGGTGTTGCCTGATTACACAGATAGCTTCAGTATAGGCTGTCAGTATTAGATGAGTGTATTACTTGATCTCTGTCTTAGATCCATAAATTTTGAGCTGAATTTTGTACAAATTTTCGCCACCTTCGAAGAGGAAAATATTGTTCAGCTGTAGTTTTCTTAATAATTTACTGCCCTCCAAGGTACTTAGAAAATTTTGTCTGGAGAAGCTGTGTAGGTACCTAACAGATTCTTCTGTGTAGTAATAGTCACGTTTGACCTTTCAATGAATTATCTTTTCTTGTTTTCCCCCAGAGTTTTATCCTCATAAACAAATAGCTAGCCCTAAGCTGCATACCAAGGAATGTATATGCTAGAAAAAGAGCTATTTGTTGCTCAAATAGGCAAAGTATGCAGAGTTAAAGTATAATGGAAAAATCAGGTAATTTTACACAGAAAAAAGCACAAACAAAAACTGTACGTACTTTGTAGTTGCTTGGGAGTAGTTACAATTTGTGCTCTGATAATTTCTGATGGATGTTGCTGTAATGTTCACTCTGGTGTTTGTTAAAAAGAAAACAGGGAAGCAACACCCTAAAATTCCACAGCAATAGCAGCTTCATTTAGCACTGAAGCATTTCCTAAAGAACTAAGGAAGTGCAAGTTATTCCCTGCATTTTTTTCTTTCCTCCTTCGTTTTCTCTTGTTTGATTAGACCATTGATTAGATCTTACAATGAGACCTATCAGGTTGATGAGATAATTTGGTGAAAATTTTTAGCTTTGCTCTCCAAATTAATGCCAATTTTGTGCATGTGTGTCTCTGTGTTTACCCCCCAAATCAGTACCCATGTACATTTCTGAGAAATCTTATGCAAAGCACCTAGTAGCCACCCCTCTAGCCATCAGCTTTGCATTGCTACCTGTCAGTATCATGCTGAGGACAGGTGCAGATAGCCTGAGGCTCCTAGATATGGAGCGATGCTACTAAGTGCCTGGAGAAATGATTTTGTATGACTAACTAAAGAGGCTAAGAAATTATTGCTCAAATAATTTTCAGCATGTGGAAAACAAAACTCATCCCTCAAACTTGACTTCACATTTTTCATTTAGGACAGTTTGTCCTGAAGTGTAGGGCACCTCTGGCTCTAAGATCAACAGTTTGCTAATGTGTGATCTCAATAAACATTATAGAAAAAGAAACAGGCTATGAATGTGAGACTGATCTTTATGAACTGACAGAAGGCAATGCTCTAGCATCTTAGCCTGCTTCACTGTTAGTGTCCTTGATGTAATCTGAAGCTAGGAGTGAGTGTGTACTTTATTCCACGGGCCATGCTGCCTGCAGAGATTTTTATCTCTGAACATGTATCAGTTTTGGCTTCAAAATATCTTGCAGAGGTGAATATTGAAAGAAAAAAAAGAAATCAAAATCTTTATAAACAACAAGACCATATCCAGTATTGAAAGAGATGCTGTAAGTGAAATTCAGTAGCAAATAAAGCTTCACCTGGTTAATTCTCCAAAGCTTGAATTTTTATAAACTGAGAACTTTACTATTGAGAGCAAATTTTTGTTTGACATACTTTTTCCCTATTCAAACATTATTATTTATTATTATTATTATTATTTAAGCTGATGAAATACTGAAGGAAGGCTGAGTTTTTATTTTGAGGGTTTGGTGGGGTAAGTTTGCTCAGTCTTTTACATGTGTTTTCTTTTTCTGACAGATGAGAATTACTTGCATTAGGGACTGATTACTGTAAATAATTGCAGGTAGGATGGTGTCTTGGGCAGAGTGCAAAGCTACTTCTTCACTGCTGGCACTCTGGTGCACACTTGGAGAACTGTTTTCTAAGTGAGCATGTGTTTGTAAGCTAAAATTCTATTTGACCTAACAAATCCTTGAAGAAATAAGCGTTATTCTTCTAAAGTGAAATTAAAGTGAGAACATGTGGGCCTCTTTTTCTCTTGTAGTGTCAGGAGAAATGAAATCCAAAAACCTGAGCTGAGAGGGGGAAGTTGGTATTTGAGATCTTTTAAATGTTAACAAACAGTTATGTTTCAACATTTCAGAAATGCAACAACAAAAAACAAGCTATGCAGTAAGGAAGTCTTTAAAGGAATTCTGGGAAGTATACCTGAAGGCAAACATTCTTCAGGCATTCTGATTGAAAAACAAAACCCATGAACTGGTGTGCAGCTGACTTAGTTCTTGGCTGCATGGCTCCCAACCTGATTACTTTATATTCAGCTGAATGTAAGAGTACATCACTATGCTGGTTTTTTTTTGTTTTTTTTTTTTAAATAAAAACTACCATTCCATTTTAATTTTTTTTAATTGTTTTTTAAGCATTCTTCAGTTGTGACAAGTTGAATCTCCATTTTTTCTGGGGATTTTCAAATCTCGGTGCTGCATACCATATTCATATTGGAATTTTGGGTGAGGTAATGTGTACCCATACACTATTGTTATTTCTGATATCAGATGGACATTTCAGCTATCTTTGTAGCTCTTGGAAAGAATGGTATAGCTGGGCTTTTCCAGCTGGCATTTTCATACCCCCATGGAAACTCCCAGAGATTTTTTTGCCCCAGGCCTTCTCCTTCCTGTTTAAGAGCTTTCTTGTACTATTACAAGTTTACTTACGCATGTGTAATTTTATGCACTTATGCTTCTGGTAAATTTTGCATCAGTACAGTTTCAGAGCTGTTTTAGTTGAAGTCCACTGAAGGAACATACTGAAGATGCATCTTAAATCCTTCTCATATCGTGTGCATCAGCTTCAGAATTTAGGCAGTACTGGTCAATAAGCCAAAGATTCCATGTTATTTAATTGACTGCTATTCTAGAATTCTTGATGCTTTGTCTGACAAGGGAACTTGGTCATTGAATTTATTTTTACTTTTCTTTCCAAAGAGACCATTTATTTGCTAAGAGGAATTCAGAAGCAGTAGACATTAATATGTAAAAAGTTGGAAAAAAAAAAAAAAAAAAAAAAAGAATATCTGTAAATATAGTTACTTTGAACTTGAGGCAAATCTGTGAGATTCTGTTGTGTAATTCAGTTTCAATTAGACCAATCCAGAGCTCATGGAATTCATTGAGGAGATATAACCGTATGCTAAATTACAGGTTAGAGCAGTATTTCATTCTATCTATACTGTCCTTTTCTGTAAGGCAGCTGAGCTGTAAAGAAAGTAAGCCGGTTCTTCAGTAAACTTACTTCAAACAGTGTCCTGAATATGCAATAGTAAGAAACCTGACATATGTTACATTGTCAAGAGAGAAAAGGAGCCAAAACCTGCAAACAGTTGATTGTTAATTTTAATTCCATATTTTTAAAAGAAGGTATATCAATGTGGTATGCATTATTTTCTCATGTAATATGGTTTTACATAACAATGTTTTTGTTTATTGCATAATATTATTAGTATTTTTGCATTAAAGTTGTATCCAGAGAACTTATTTGGGATTGTATTACAGTAGTGCCCTGAGGCCCTGTTACAGTGGCAAGTCCCTGTATGCACATAGGAAGGGATTAAAAAGCTATCATTCCAAGCAGGGAAAGTACCTTTAAGGCACTGGGAGAGAAAGGAGTGAAAATTTGTTAAATGTTACATTACTGTTCAATGCCAGAACTGCAGCTGTGGCCCTTCTGTCTTTGATTTCAATGACTGCGTGGCAAATGTAAGCTTTTGAAGGGTGATACTGGGTACCATCTTAAAGGCATGTCCTCTGCAAAATGCTGCTTCTAAGTGCAGTTTGCATTTGCCGTGAAACTCCGGATTTGATATATCCTAACGGTACCATGCACTGAAAGAGGTCCTGGTATTGGGATCACAAACTGTATTTCTCTGGGCTTTCAATGCTGTAACTCTCAGTCTGGGCTTAATTTGCCTTGTATTGCTTTCAGCGTGTGGATCTATAGGTGCTACAGAAACATAACTATTCTGAAAGCTTTCTCCGTTTTCTTTAATTCAATCCAATTGATTAGGAATGACCCAACATGTGGCTATTAAAATAGCATGTAGCTTACAAAAATTTCCAAAGTGGCATAGCTCCTTCGTGTGAGTGGGCATAGTGAGTTAATGCTGCGCTTACCTGTATACCTTGGGCTATCATGGAGGTTTTTGCTATCTTGAACCCATGAATTAGAGGTGGACTTCCTCTTCTCCCTTCAGCCTTGCACATAGTGTGGTGTATGACTTGTGGTTCTTATTTACTTGAAAGCTTGGGTGTAAAGCTTATCAGATCTGAAATGCTAGTTATCTTCGTAGCATGTGAAAGAATAAATACATATCTAAACCATCCTGAAAATGAAAGAAATACGTATTTTTGGCACTTTCAAGGGGATGTCACTCCATAAGTAGTGACTCTTATTTATTTCCATGGGAACTATAATAAAGAGAACAATAACACTACTTGGTCAAGCAAACTCTCAGTTTCAAAACTTCACTTTTTGATGTAGTCACCACTAGGTATGCATTTTCACCAGCAATAAGCAATGCCCTGCATGCCATGTTCATGAAACTTTTTAGTTTTTTTTTTAGTCTTAGCCCAATGCTATGTGAAGATCCAGCTAATGGACCTTTATTTTGTATTCTATGCTTGGGTCCTGTAGTGATTGGATACTTTATGGATATGCAGGGATACAGCAGAGAAACCTTCATGAGCTGCTCGTTGAATATATAATGTGCATTTTTCAAATGCATCTTTCTTTACAGAAGGGATTGCAAAAGGTGCTTATAGCCAGTTATTTAATATAATGCTGTAAAGTTGTGTCACTACTGAGCGATACCCTTTTGGGAGGGACAATGGACCAACTGTCTTGTGAACCACACTGTGGGCTTTGGCAGAAATGGTGATGCTTCTGGTGTTCCTTTTTTAAGAAGCTGTTTACAGAAGCACCATCTATTGTATGCGTATGTCAACATGCTTTTTGTAGACAGATGTGAGGTTGCTC
This sequence comes from Coturnix japonica, assembly GCF_054131305.1. Lineage (NCBI taxonomy): Eukaryota > Metazoa > Chordata > Aves > Galliformes > Phasianidae > Coturnix > Coturnix japonica. Next base: position 17,944,831 of record NC_140667.1, on the reverse strand, counting down.
TAAACTGGAATTCATGTAGTTTACGTAAGTGCTAACCATAGCTAAACTGGATTAGAGTGGGTTTGTGGCCACACATCTCATAGTGTGGGCAGAGTGAGCTCACATCTCCCTGCAAAGCAACAAATAGTTGCAAGCCTATTTTAGGTGTAAGCCTAATTTCTGTAATAATTACATGACAGCTTCTGATACGTAGAAGGGTAGTGTGTTGCTCTTACAGAAGAAATACAAATTCCTTCTTATGAATGGGGACGTAGGAATCACAAAGAATGACCCTTGCTGAAGGTTGTGAAGAAAACCTGTAGCAAAGAAGTGACTGAGTCTCAAGATCTGAGTTTAGTCCAGACCAATGTTTACCTCATGCACCATGTTCTTATTCTTACCTTGCAGTGTTGCAACATTTCACAAAGACAAGTGCTGGAACAGATAGTATGTTCTGATTCCTCCTTTGCTGGATCATTTAGCTGGAATCTTAATTGCAGGATACAAAAATCTGAATGACGATAAATTCTGAGAGTATTATAAAATGCAAAGTGAATTTTTTTTTGTGATAATGAATGGAGCATAAGAGAGTACACAATTTAAGAAGATAGCAAGGGTAGTAAAATACAATCCTAGGCCACTGAGAAGTGACAAGAAAGGACAACAACAGGATCTGTCTCTTCTGTAGCAGCTCTCATCTATAGTAGTTTGTTTTCTTTCCTATCTCAAAAAGATTGTGTATGAAGATTTTTCTGCATTCAGGTAAATCAGCCTTCAATGACTAGTCTTGTAACTGTGCCCTTTCGCTCAATTAAGTAAAATTTGTAGAAATCCAACTCAAAAGGTTTCATCGTAATCAACCTTCTGCCCCTTCATTTTTGTAATTGTGACTATGAGCCTACAGATCATTAATGTTGTTTTAATTGTGAAATTTGCACATTTGGTGTGTGAATTTGTGACTATTCAGGCCCTGAATGTGTAACTTCATTTCTGTATTATTCTTTATTCTCATTTCACATCATGCTATAATTCTGAAAATAGTTTTTTAACAGTTGTTGAATGGTATGTATTTTAGTCCCAGAAGCCCACAATGATAGGCCACATTCTCAAATGATATAACACGATGCCATGCTTTTTACTAAATAACTGCTTCCATTTTTTACTTGCAGGCTCCTTTCATGCTCACTTTTGTGCACAAAAAATACAGGCTACCTGTATTTCAGAAGAATCAAAATATGTTAATACAAGATTTTATGGAATTAGTTTTTTATTTTTTATTTTTTTCCCATGAAGTAGCAAAATATTAAGAAAACTAAACTCTGTTGGAATCATTAGAGCTGACATTTTTTAGGAAGAAAGAGAACTATTTTATAATTGACTTCATAAGCAAATAAATTCCAGTATTTATGGAATTTTCCTTGGTTTGTAGAAGTTTAAGAACATCAGTATGCTTTATCTGTTTCAAGTACAGGATTCTCTTGGTCTCAATATGTATTTGCAAGATGAGCAAAAAGCACCTGAAATTGGGTTATGATGTGCTCTTACAGCTTTGCTTTTCCACTTTACTGTGGGATAAAGATGCAAGAAGCTTTCCAAACAAGCATGTAAAATAGCTGCAGGTACTGAGAATGTTCTGAGAGCATTCTGACTGCAAAATGCCTGGCTGAATTTTCTGATGAGACTTGTACCAACTGAATCAACAGAATACTTTTTAAAAAAATCACTGTATTTTTGTATATATTTCTGCAATGACTGTTCACCTGTGTGGTTGCTTGGAAAGTGAAAGCAAAAACAGATTAAGCCAATAGAATACGGACTAGACTTCTGAAAAGGCTTGGTCTTTCTTCTTAACTACAGTGGAAGCTGGCCTCTCAAAAGCTTTAAAAAAACATAATGCAGGTCTTTTATCAATCATAGGGACTGTACACTGTTAGGCATCCACATACATAGATTGCATAGGATACAGCTAATGGAAGTTTTGTATTAAACTTCTTGATGTTAGTGTTTGATGGAAAGGGGGCTTTTTACATGAAGCTTTAAAAAGGGGAAACCTAAAATAAAACAAACAAGCAAGGCTCATTATGGAATATCAGAACTACACGTATAGAAGAGAGGAGGGGAAAAAAAGCAACTTATTCATTTAATTATGACTGACGATTTTTTTGGTCTGTTTTAGCAGTGTTGTTTGGTTTTTTTTTTGAGCCAGAAACCTTGCAATGTAAAATGAGTCAAAGCAGTGAAAAACAGGTGTCATTTTTCTCCTTCTAAACCCCAGGTACCTCATAATTGATTCGTCAATATGAATGTTTCTGAACAATTAGTATTTATGTAATTTTACTAATACTTTGGTTGTGTTTGCAGAGTACTACTATCACCGAACTCTTGATTTCTTTTGAATGCCCAGTATGTAATGCTCTGTATCATTACATTTACCAAGGAAATGTGGCTGAAGAAAAAGTAATTTTTGATTTATTATTATTTTTTATGGTGTACTAAATAAAAGTCTTGCTCATATTATTCTATTTTGAGAAGACTGGGCTTTTGGGGGCTAGGTTTTTGTTTTATTCCCCATTGACTGGCTGTATAGTAAGTTTCCAGTTCCAAGATGTTATCTGAACACAAAACTCTAATTTGCTCACAGTCACTTGAGTATGGTTAGCCCTGTTCTTTGTGTCTTACTCACATTGTTGCCCTAAGAACCAAGGCTTCACAAATGTCTTATTCTGCGAGATTTTTTTTTTATTTTTTTTTTTTAACCATATGAAACTTTTTCCTGGTAGGTTAACAGAATGCTAGAGCAAAATTTCATATTTTGTATATTTAACCTCTACCCCTAATTGCTTGTACAGAATAAAGGTTTGGTGCTTTGTTCCTAAATTCTCTGCATGAGGTGGTGTGCATTAAAGTGTATTTATACTCTTTCAGATTAATTAACTGTGACCTTATGAACCACTGTCCTTGTTTAATTGGTGGCTCCAAAGCACACTAATGGCATAAATCAGCTGATAATGAGATTCAGGCTTGCTTTTAAAATATATAATAACACAGCATTGATACAGCAAATGAGATTTGGTGACTTTCTGTTGGTATTACAGGAGAGAAGACACAATTAAATGTGTACTTTCAGGGTGGGGGAAGGCTAGGTCGGAATGAATAATATGCACTTCAGGGTGGGTGTATGAAATAAGGAGGATATTCTACATCAAGATAAGTTTGGTATTTTCTCCTTGTCTCTAGGCAATGTGCAGTACTGGCTGGTGTACTTTAGGATACAGAAATGTTGTGGGAAGGTGTTTCTTAAAGATTACCGGAGGCTAATAAAAGTGATGATTTCATCTTAAATATAGTTACATGTTTTTAAACTAACCTTACACCCACTGTTTTACGAACTGTAAATTAATCAGATAGCTTCTGGAGAACAAAAAGGTTTTGACCTAAACTAGTTGCCCAGGATCCATTACTATTTTCAGTTTAATGTTACCCATATCCATCCTCACATTTTGGAAAGAAAACAAGGGCTCTGCAACAAAGTTTCTTTGTTTTCCTAAGAACTAAAAATGTGCTGTATGTAGACCAAACAATAAAAATAAACTACTGAACTACCTTCTAATGCATGGGGGTTCTGGAGAGAGGAAACCATGGATATTTAGAGGCATAAAGTGAGTCATTGTGCTAGTTAAAGAATTTTATAAGGCGAGCTCTGTGGGTTTGAGTTGCATCTGCTACCTTTCCAGCTAGAACTGAGAGGTACGCAGGAAAAAGAATGTTGGATTTAATCATGCCTTATAGTGAACACATTGTACTTAGATTAAGCTTCTGACTGGGATCTAGACCATACCAGAACAAAATTGTCAGTCTGTCTTTCTGTATAAATTTTGTCCCAGATGGGTACCAGTGAAAAATGCCCTAGCAGTATTTTAAACCAGTCAAGTTGCAAAATGCTGCTAACAAAATACTTTTAAAGTGTAACAAATGTTCTGTAACATGCTAAAGAAAACAACGGCAACAAAAACAGTAATCAAAAGAAAGCCTCAACACTATTTCTCTTATTAAAAGATAACCATGCTTGCATTTATGACAGTTTCTATAAGCTGCAATGGTCTGGGTTGCTATGGTGTGAGGTGTAGAACAATGAAATAATTGTTCCTCTTGGTACTGGCTTCCTGGAAACAGATTCTGTGTAAATTACTTGGCTGAAGTGGTCACAATAGTATTGTGTGCTGCTTTATTTAGTACATAGTTAAAAATCATAATTATTCCATAATAATAAAAAAAAGGTAACATCAGTTCTGCACTTTCTTTTATTTTAACGTTTGTTTTTTTTTTTCTTCCCCCTTTTATATTCTCAGGGCAGTTTAATGAATTCAAAAGCAACCTACCAGTGATTTCTGGGAGCTGGGCCTGATTTTCTTGTGTATTTGTAAGTATTCATTGAACAATTTTTCTGCTGTTTTTGTCTTTCTGATACTATCTCAACACAACAAACGGGAATTATTTTAAACTATTTATTATAATGTCAAAGTTTTAAATTCTTCTTTTATTAAGGAATATACTTCACTACTTGCAAACCTTCTGTAGTTTGTTTCTGCTACCAGCTTAAGCTTATTCACAAGGGCTACAGATACTTGACTTAACAATGCATATTCACACTATTTCAAGCTTCATTTAGTCTCTTTTTATAATACTCGTGAGAGTACAACACATCAGTTACAGTTGTTGATAGCAATATCAGTGTGTCTTGCTGTTGTGATGCAAATTGTTTCTGGAAGTGAACTGAGGCTGTGATTCAAGACTGACAGGACTTTTAGAGGAAAAGTTACTTGGGTTGGTGGAGGAAACACTAGAACAACTGGTATCTGTTGAATTGGGAATGTATTTATAATGAAACTGGAGAAAGCTGACCTTTATGGTCACAGCAAAATGGCTGAGAGTGCAGTCATTTAGGCCAAGGCCCAAGAATATGGTTTAGCATATGCCCAAGTTCAAATAAAGTAAATGGGACTAGATCTTTGCATAAATGCTTTGAGAAAGGGAAAGTTAGGGGAGAGGATATGAGAGTAAGACACTTATTTATACAATGAATAGAAAGCTTTCAGAATTGCTGTTTTGGATAGTCTTCAGTCTTAGTCAAGTATAATAAGGAAAATCTAATGGGACTTAGACTTGGCATGATATAAAGTATTGCAATACCTCTTGTATGATGTAGTATAAATGAAACCAATCTATGCAGCCTGTTCTCTTAAGTCGCAAATATAGTTTATGAATAAATATTTATTCAATCATTTGTGGAAAAAAGATGTTCACAGAACTACATTCATCAGGGAAAAATATGTCTGTTTCTCCTCTCAATATGGCAATGTGTTCAATTTGTACTGACCCTTCCTCTTTACAGATGTTTTTTTCTTTTTTTTTGTGGTTTCACTATTATATTTGTAGTTTCCTTCATTTGTAGGTCAGTAGACATTTACATCTTTTTATTGAACATTGTCAGTCACATTTAAAGAAAATATTGTTATCAAATAAAATAATTTTTAAAAAGTATAACCTTTGTGGGGGGGGAAAAAATGAGATGGCAGCATATGGCAGTTATGGGGTGATTACCAAATAGACAGGGAGGAATTTTATGCAACTTTTCCTGGCTTTGCCACTATGTGGTTTTTCAAGCCATCACATAGGCTTTTCTATGCCTCACTTTTTCTCATCTATGAATGGAAACAGTAATGTATCAGTGAATACAAACAATACCTATTTATACTTCAATAGTCAGCATGCCTTCTAGTCAAAGCAATGGAATAAATACTGCAGTAGATTCATGATTAACACCTGCTTAACAGGCTAATTGGATGAGAAAGTGTAAGTATTGTTTAATTTAAGCTCATGTAGTAGTGTGAATTTACAAAGTGCTTCAGCAATTGTATTATAATATTATAGAATACACTGTGTTGGAAAGACCTTACAAGGATCATTAAGTCCAACTCCAAGCACCACACCTGACCACCCCAGATGCAAACCCTATGTCTGAGCGTTGTCCAATGCTCCTTAAACTCTGGCAGCTTGGCACCATGACCACTGTCCTGAGGAGCCTGTTCCAGTGCCTGAACACCCTCTGGTGTATAATCTTTTCCTAACGCTCACCCTACCTCTCCCCTGACACAGCTCCATGCCATTCATTTGGGCCCTGTCGCTGTTACCAGAGAGCAGAGCTCAGCGCAGCCATGTGGCCTCACCTCAGTTCCTCTGCTCTGGACTGAGCAGACCAATGGGCCTCAGACACTACTCATATTTCTTGCCTTCCAGACTCTTCACCATGTTTGTTGCCCTCCTTTGGACATCCTCTAGTAGTTTTATATAAACTCCTGATCTGAATCTTGCCTGTCTTGGCTTACGAAAAAGTTGTCCAGTGAGAACTGGAAAAAAAAATTTAACATGAAATGCACTTTTAAAACAATGTTTGTGTTTGGATCAACCAAATAACTAGCTAAACTGTGTTGAGCAATATGGACTATTATCTCACAACTGTACATTGCCTTTTGCAGAAGAATTTGAAGCATTTTAAAACATCTAGCATATTGTGACCATGAGAGCTGAAACGTATCTAGTATTCTTACCAAAGAAATCAAGCAAATAACTATGAAATAACTCTTAAATGACCTGCAGTCAAGTCTTTTGTAGATATTTTCTGCAAATTAGATTCTGTTACATTGACAGCTAATGCTGCTGCTGACTGATTGTATTCTTCAATTAAAGGACTTCCTTTGGTGTTTAGCCCTGTGTATTTGGGAACGTATGCAAATGCTACATTCACATATGCTGAAAATAAAGTGTAGGCTATACAGCTGAATGACACAGTTCAGTGTCTCCTCACATGCTGAAAACAGGATTGAAGTTTATGTTCTGTATGAATATAAGTTTAGATCTTAAATAATTTTCCATTGTACCTGTCTAAACTTGAAAATGTTCTTTAGGTTTCAGTTCAGCAGATATAGACTCCTAGTATTCAGCAAGAGTGATATGTATAGTGTCATAAATTTCCACTGTGCTCTATAGGCTATTAGGACAGCCTGTTACCTCAAGGATCTTTCAGTTTAAAAGCTTTGTTTCTACAAATTCATGTAACTTGACTGTGGAAGCTGATGAGAATGGGATCAGGATGTGAGACTGAACAAAACAGCCCTAAGCAAATAATACTGTGTAAGACGGAGTCTTTGGGGGTTGGTGTGGAAGGCAGAAGGTTTGTATATATAAATAGTTTTGAGAAGATTCAATTCAGTGCAGCTCTTAAGAATGATAAGAGAAGTGTACAGCTTTAACATGTCATGCTCTAGTGCTCGGGCATAATTGTGCAGCATGTTTGTTTGATCTGTACTCCAGACAGAAGGAGTTTAGATCAGTGCTAGGAAGGATTAATCTTTAAAACAATCAGGTTTTGAATATGGGGATACAACAAGATCAGTGAAACAGTGCTATAGGTCTATACTGCAGCTATTTAATCTCTAGGGGCTATAATAACTTTTTCCTTAGATTGTTGAAAGTTTTGTCATAAATGCATTCTGCTGTAACATGTAATTACTTGGATCATCCAGTTCAGACAAGGTTTTTTTTTTTTTTTTTTCTTTGTCATATTTGGCTACTTTTGTTCAGGAGAAAACAGGATTGATGATTCATACAAAAGTAACTTTCATGGAAAATTTGACATTTGTGCTTTTGTGTTATGCCCACAGAGTAATTGTCCTAACTAAAGGTTACTTTTTTTCCCAGAATGTGGTCTTGACATGGTTTAATTTATTTAACTGTTCTCAAGTAGTTTTGTCTAGTAGGAAACTGCAGTGGTTATTTAAAGTAACAAAAGGTAAAACAAATGCCTTCCAATAGCATTCATGTCAAATGAATTTTACTTGTACATCAGCAATTATATATACTTATTACTAGCAGTTCATTTTTTGTGCAAACATTTTATTGTGATGTGAGTGCAAAGTGAAAACTCTGTCAAAGGGAGAAAAAGAATCTGATGTGAACTGTGGTAAGGCCAACAAAACTAACTCCAGTGTCCAGAACTATTCTAGTTCTTCAATAAAAAGCAGGAGCTATTTTTTGAAAAGTTTAATAACAAAAGTATAAACATGTAGAGAGCTCACACATAATCATACATCGTAACACAGGAAAAACTGATAACGTGAGTAGGTAAACTTTGTCAGTTCTAACACTTCAATCAGCATATGATCAGAGTACTTTTTGATTCAAATTCATTCATCCTCATTTTTTATAGTGAAGGCAACTCCTATACTTCTTTAGTTTGATTTAAAATGTTTTATTTAAAATGTAGAGACTGTCTTTATTTACACCACCTGACCAAATAGATTAGTGCTTTGTATTTGTTACAGCTTATATGAAATGAAAAAATAAGTTGTAGACTACAGACTACTTGATGGACTGAGATAAGGCACAGTTTATTTGGAGTAAGTGGAGGCACGTGGCCTTGGCACTATTGAGCTTTATGGGATTTATCAATAATATTTGATAGTCTTCTGAATTACAGATAATTCATTTGGGAAAATATAGTGTCCACACTTTCTGGATAAGCACTATGGTGAATTCAGTCTTTAACAAGTTAATCTCTGTTTTCCTCTTCTTAACACTGGTCAAGGAGATGTGTATCAGATTGTCGTTTTATGGAATTAACTGATTTTAAATTCCAATTTAGAGTGCAAAGGGGTGCCTAACTGGAAGCTCTGTTTGCTGCAGCATCCATGACTTTTCAACGTATCTATGTTGGAGGTATCGGAGCTCGTTTTCCTTTTCTACCTACTGTCATGCTAACTTTTTGTGACATACCAGTGTAAAATGATGCGGCTGCACTGTGATCTAGCCCCTTGGCAATTTGAAGCTCTCTTTTCCTGGGATTATTTTATAAATGGTAAAAATAAACTGATGTAGTAGGAAACTGCCTTTGGTTTTATGCAGTGCTCAAGCTACAGTAGCACATAATTTTTCTCATAAGGAAAAAAGTCAGTATGTACTTATACTAGATGTATTTCAGAGAGACTCAGTTGTGTAGAAACAAAACGGAAGGGAGAAGGGCATTTCTTTAAACTTGAGTAGTGCTTGGCATGCAGGTGTCAATATACATTTGTTAGAGTGGGCACAAGGAAAGAATAGATTTCTGCTGTCCAGTGCTGTGCAGTTGTACCTGAAGAGAGAAGTGCGTAGGAGAAAAGACTGGAGCCCTCCTCTCCTATCTTTGCCTCTTGCTGAGATGTCTGATGGACTCCTCTGTGTGAATTTTTCTAAAGCTGTGTGCTTGTGGAAGGTCATCTAGGGACTTCTGGTTCTCCTAGTAGGACTTTCTGTTGCGCGATGCTGGCACCGAAGCATGTTCCTATCTGAGTCTCCGTTTACCTTCAGAGTGCAGCAGATGTTATTTTGGCTGCTTCTTTATTTACTGTGCAGACTGTTTCTTGGTAAATAAATAGATATACAGTGCGCTTATGTCGTGGAAGCAATGTGTATTGTATTCATTTTAGCCACATTTTCCTACAGTGAACAAGAAGACTTCCAGGATTTGATTTTTAACAGACTTTCTTCAGTATCTTTATTAATGAAGAATGAAATATATGCCACAAGAGATAATATACAAAATAACAATTTGCATCAGTATACAGCTACAAGGTTCATCATACTGTTGTGCCATCAGAGTTCTTAAAACTAGTCAAATAAGGAGACCACAGAAAGGTGAGTGCCATCTAAAAGGCTCCTGAAGTACTGCACAAAGATGGAGATGTGTATGTGGGTTTTCCTTACTTTTTGATGGAGTTTAGCCATTCAGTGAGGGTGCTGCTAGAAATACTCATTCGAAGGATTTTTGTGCTCTGAATACAAGGACTTGCTCCACTACTGCTCCATACATATGCTACTCTAAATCTATCTGCTCTCTAAAAAATGCTTTGCGAATTCAGTAAGGAAAAAATGGAAATCCTTAATCAAATATTTCTTTTTCTGCAAGAATGAAATATACTGTTCAGGTTGAACAAGGTGCTGGAGGGAGGTGTCTGTTAGGAAGTATTTATGCTAAGAACCTGAAATAAGAATACGGAAGCTTAGTATTTGTAGAAGTCCATACTCAGACAGAATCCTATAGGTTTTCTGTATTGTTAGGTGGAGAAAGAATATTTTTGGAAGAAATGGTTGTTTATCTCAAAACCAAAGCTGGGGGTCACTTAGCAACTAGATCTGAGGAAACCTGTAAAGAAAACTTTCTTCAGCCTTGCAGTACGTTACTATATAAGTGATGCAAAGGATTTCTTATTCTGTGGTATGTGTAGAGAATACCAACTGTTGATGTGAGCATTAACTTTTTGAATCACATTAGTTAAAAGGTTGAGGGTTATAAAATGCCTACAGACAGCTTCATTTTCTCTGTCTTCCTAATGCACATACACCAATGTCTGTTTGATTCATTTATTGACATAAAACAGAATTGCTTAGAACTAACCACTCATTCATCATAATCACAGTTACAGGAGGATATGGGCTAAGAGGTTAACTGCTTGCTAGATGTATCAAGGTCTTTGGTATATACCAAAGCCTGACTCAATAGAAATTTGATAATGGACTGTTGAAGGTAAAACATAAGTGTTAATAACTAAATAGAAAAATTGATGAAGACTATACTGTAAAATACATTTCTAAAGTTAATTAAAAAAGAGCTGATCAATTAAAAAGAGCTGATCACAGTGAAGCCCCCTTTAAAATGTTACTTTAAAATATTAAAGACAAGATTGAGCACAAAAGCTGATTTTAAAATCAGTGCATATATTATTAAAATTCATTTTACATGAAAAGATTTTGCTTCTTGACTGCACTTTAATAATGAAACTATAAATAAGGTGGACAACTTCATTTTTACTTATAGGAGTTTAAGTTTGTGTACAATGAAGATGAATTAATGTTTAGGGTATCTACATTAACAAGGCATTTAACAAAATCAATTTGAATTAACTGGGAGCAGCTCGCTGTTCTTAATACGTGTAAGGGATTCAGTACTGTGCATCATAAAATATTCAAAGACTATGCTTAGTTGTGTAAATACCATATTATCTTTATGGGTTTATTAGAGATTACTGCATAATCTGAAACTTGGTCTGAAGGATGCTCCCTGCAGGAGCCAAGAAACCCCAGGGAGTAATTAATCTAATTCCCTAGTGCTAAAACAAAGAAGGTTTTGTGCATTTTTGAAGTGTCACCTCTCCTGCCTTCCCAGTGAAACAGCTCACAAAATGTAAGACTTCATTCAAAGTTCTTATTTGTAATATGAAAATAAAAGTTTGATTTAAAAAATAAATAAATAAATAAAATTTAAAAAATGACTTCCATGTGGATATTGGTAGGAATGGAGGTCTGAGTGGAAGACATGGGCCTGCAGATGAACTGAATTACTGTAGGGCACCAGAAGGAAGACAAATGCCTAGCTAATCAACTGGCCATGTATTTGGAATTCTTACTGCTGTATTATCTATTCTTTCTGAATACTGTCTTAGTATTCAATATATAGTACTTTTTGTTTGTTTGAAAACTACCTTGTTGCTTGGGAAGCCCATCATTTGTTTCCCTGGTAACACTGAACTGCCGCTAGATTTGTTGGAAGTGAGCAGAGTAAGGTGCAAGCATCTGCAACCTAAATGTTTAGCTTGATGTAAATTTAAAAAAAAATAAATCATTCCCTCCCAGATCATTTTTTTGGGGAAAAACTGTCTAAAATGTGAGTGATGCTCCTGTAGCAGGCACGAGGGATCAGAGATCTTGTTAACCTCAGTGTCTGTGGTCACAATCCTTGATCCTATTGTGGCAAAAGTTTATGAACGTTACATCAGGCTCATGATTAGTCAATCCATCAGGAGAAAGCAGGCAGCCCTCTACATTTCAGAGACAAAGAAAAATGTTTCAAAATGCACCTGGTGTATTAAACAGTTTTTTGAAGTTCACTTAACTCACTTTTATTTCTCCTGAATTTGAGATCTTATTTAGAATTGAACTATCTTAATAGGATATACGCTATTGGTTTACTTTATATTTTCTGTTTTCATTTTATGTCTTTGGTGTTTGTTTGTACTATTGAAATTTTATTTTACTGTTCCATTTTTATCAAGTGATTACAGTTTATATAAAATCCTGTAGCAAAAATAAGAAGCTGAAATTTTTCTAAGATGCAATGCTCTGTACTTGTCAAAAGCAGGTTTCATGTTACCCTGCTGCTTCTTAACCCAAAACTCTTGAAGTACGGCTACAAAGTTTTAATTTGATGGGACGTTTCCTTCTACAAATCATGAATCAGATTTTTCTATAAATTTTCGAAAAGCCATTTCCCCTACAATTGTCTTGGTCTCTCCCCCAGCCCATATCTGCTAATCAACAGTTACATATAAGAGCTCGTTTATCCTATATTGCTTATAAGTTTTTATAATGATAAGTTTTTATCATTGTGAGATTACTGTTTTTTTCATTGTTTACACATTAAGGTGATGTCCCATCTGAGGAAATAGTTCTTATGCATCCTAAGTTCTTTAAAGCCTGTCAGTATATCTATATTTGTAAGAAGTAGAAACAGGTTAGAATGCACCTTACTCTGATCACTTCCAGATTCTTAAAACTCCAGATTGTGAAATATGATCAAGAATGCTTGTGTGTATTCTGTTCCATTCTTGCTGCTTCAAAAGAACTGCAGGACCTGTGTAATATCACTCCAGATTCCTAGATTTGTATGTTTGTACAAATTTGTACACGTGCATCCTCCTCACAGGCCAATTTACTTGAATAATTATACACTTATTGAAAAAAAATATATTTATTAGTTCTTTTTCAGTCAGTTCTTTTAAACTGAGTGTATACATTCTTATTACCACAGGTCACAGTATAGATTTAAGTCTGTGCAACATTCAGCAGTGAGCTATGACAATAACCTATGTTCTGTTCTCTTAAAAACGCTTAGGTAGAGTTCATGCATTTGAGGAGTGCTTTTTAAGGCTTTTAAGGCTACGGCAGCTCTTTTTTTTTTTTCTCTGCAAAATTTTCCTTACCTCTAGTGGTTTGTTTCTGAGTGCGAATAACTCCTTCATTCCTCCAAAACAGCCTTCTGTTTGTGATGGCTGTTTCTTTATGGTTTTTCCCTCGCCCACCTGTCTTTAACTATTTGGTTACCACTTGAGTGCTTCATCACTGAGATTCAAACCTCATTGTCCTGTAGCCATTGTTGCTTAGCAGAACATCCTTGCTTGCTTCTCACACAAACACACACAAATAAATTAATAACTGAGTGGAACTCCTCCTCCTCTATGCTCCAGAAGGAGCTGCTCCAAAAAGAAGCCATTTATAGTATCAATAAGCTGCTTCTCCAAACCATGTACAGATGTGTTATTCAACCAGTTAATATTGGGGTAGTTAAAATCACCCATTATTATTTTTCTGGCAGATTTTGCCACTTCATTAATATCTTTCAACATACTGAGTTGCTTGGCTGTTCCTTCTTTTACATGGCTTATATCATATCATGCCATCACAGCATATTCTGTAGTTTTGAGTTAATTGCCCAATTAACAGTGGTATTCATGAAGTGCTAGGAAAATTCCACAACTAATGATTTGGACAATTTCAAAATAGGTTGGTATTTCATAGTTTAAAATGTCAAACATGCCAATAGCTGCAAGTGTAAGACTGTGCAGGCTTAGAACCCAGTAGCTGAAAAAAATCTCTATCACAAAAATCATAATCTAGCCCTCAGAAATATGTTTCCCAGCCCCCAGTATTTCCATGTAGGGATGTTCTGCACTACCCTAATTTCTCTGCAGGCTGGCTAAATAGGAGCAGGATATAAAAACCTCCTTAGCTTCTCTGTGTTTTGAGGAGATGAGGAATAAGACCCTTCTGGCAGCATGAGTGCTTCCTCAGTTGCAACCTGGCTGCAGATGAAGTCTCTGGCAGTGCTGGGGAAGCTGCTGTAGCAGTGGCTATGTCTGACAGGAAGCAGGAAACTGGAGATGTGTGTGGCTGGAAATTAACGAGATTAGCTAGAGGAATTTGTACTTTTCTTTCCTATTGCCTGGATTAGGTAGAGATATTAACAATATGTAGTTAGCTTTGATGGGCCATTGTTTCCAGATGCAATGAGAGTTGCCAATAGACTCTCTAGGCAGTGATCTGATTTTTGTTTTGTTTCACCAGCTGCCATGCAGAGATGCCAGGGGATACACTGCCCACCCTTTTCACCATTTCTCAGCACCTTCTGTGCCATTTTGGAGTTCTAGGACTGAGGTGATGCCATGGCCTGGTCTACGAAATCTGGGGATGTGTTGGGGTTGTTAAATAATTTTATTACCATAGACCACGAAAGAAATGATTCCTTTTTCTGCTTTGAAATTCAGATTCAGAAGCCTGGGTACAGAAGCTAAAGGATCGGAAACTTAAGGTTTATTTGTTACATTTTATACTGTTAGAACAGTTTGAATGTCACTACTTAACCAGTCTATTGAGACTGTATTGGGGATCTAATGCAATCTATTCAGAGGTATATGCATATGTGGTTGAGGCCCTAATCCAGTAAGGTCCTTCGAGCACCTTGAGGTATTTCATTACAATTGACAGGAGTTTAAAATCCTGTGAGTGCTAAGAATTAAATTGTACTGATTGTATAAATATGGCTATTGATAAGTTTTATTAATTAAATAACTAAAATATAATGTTTTTTAGATCTTTTAGTCCTTGGTGATATGCTGGATTCTTTAAAGATGTTATTATTTGCATTTTATAAGAAAAATACAGTGAATTGTCTTAACTTGTTCCACTTGGCAACTCAGCAAACTAACATCAACATTTTTCATCGGTATTCTGTTTAGAGTTTTCTAAACTGAACAGTATAGTGGTAACAGCTCATTTTTAGATGCTATTACAGTTCTTTCACATCTTTATAGTACTGTAGTAAAGCTGAATTTACTAGCTACCTTGAAAGTGGAGTAAAGCAGCATTAGAATCTACATTAAAGTGATTCAGTACTCTTTAGAGAAAAGCCTTCTTAACTTGAGATCAGATACAGTATGTATTTTGGGTGCAGTTTTTTAGGGATTGCCAATAAACTTGAATACTACCAACAACAGCTGCTTTTTTGAAATGCTGTTCTGTCCAGCCTATTGGAATTTAGGGGAATTTGCTTTGCTTTGTAAGCACATGTGATCAACATTAGCATTCAGGGGAGCTGCACCTGCAAACGAATGGGAGGCTATATCCTAGAGACTAATTTTATGGTTTGAATTAGTAAAGGTGGGAGGGATTGCATAGCATGTGCTTGTTTCTTTTTAGGAGTACGTACATAGTACGTCTACTTAGACATGTACAACACTCATATATATATATTGTCTACTTGTCTTTTCCCATGGCTGTTCAGATTCTTTTAAATTTGAGCACATAGAGAGGATTCTTTTTTGAAAGTGTTCAGTTAAGAAAACACACACCCTTCAAAGGCTGTAGTGTCTACATCCAAATAAGTTGACCTGCAGTAGGCAGAATGGTTACTGCTCCTGGCTTTGTTATGGTTTTGAGCAGGTCATTTCATCTTGGTTTCCTTACTTAATTTATTATTAACTATTTAACATTTTTTATCTATTCCCTTATCAGGAAGAGCAAAATCTGATGCCCAAAATAGGGGTCAGTGGAAGTCTCCAGGAATGGCTGTAATACTGATTATCGCACTTATAAAAACTATTGCAACTACTTCTTCTTGCAGTAGGTGCTGCTTTAAACTATAGAGATATGACTCCAACAACCCTCACAACCTTTAGAAAATGTCTTACTGCTTGTAAAGGATCCAGGTTTCGGCACCTTTTATACAGAATGTAAATTATATGCTTTCCTTAGTCCTCTCACCACCATTGTTCATAATTTTGCACCAGAAACTTACTTTCAGATGAAATTGTTTGTAGAGATAAGACCTGTTTTCCTGCCAATCATAATTTTAGAGAATTTTGCATCTATATGGCAATGAAAGAAGAATTTTCAAAGTTATGTTTGTGTAATGTTTGGTCATACTTCTGCTGTTCAGAACAAATAGTGCAGTCAGTGTTCATGAAAGAAATGCCTTCAGCACTTTGAATACAGCAGCTTTATGTTACTTAATATGTGACAGCTTTTTGAAAATATTTTTTTTCAGATCAAATACAGTAAATTAAACCGCAGACTTAATAAGACCTGAGAAGGTTACCAATAAATACAAATGTCAAACAGGAAAATATTAAAAAGCTGAAGCTGTCTTTTTCAAATGGTAGCTGCTGATTCTGTTAAATTTTGTTTAAAAGATCTTCTATTCACCAAGCAGTTGCACAAATTCTCCAAACTGAAGAAGAACAAATGTAAATAGCAATTGACCATTCACTGCTAACTAAATAGTGATGTTACTGTTAATGACGATAGTGACAAATGCAGTGTTACAAACTGAAAAGAAGAGGATTATTTTTGCATTTAAAAAAGAAAAATAAATAATGAAGAAAATAACTTCTAATAACTCTTAAATAGTGTAGGTATAGATAACATAATTTAAGATCCAGATCTAGAAATAATTCTGCATTTTATCCAGTTGCAAATATTGAGGGTATATTACTATAATAAATATATTACACTTTTTCTTTCTTAATTAAATATCATTGTTGATAATAGCCCAGATTGCTCATATATTTGGATGATAGATATTTAACCCTGATGTTAGGAATTCCCAAATAACCAATTGTGGCTGGAAGTATTCCACTCCTGCCATACAGTTGTGCATGCAAAAAGGCATTGAAATATGTCATAACATATGTAATCCTGTCAAGGGAAGGCCTAAATTTTGTTATTAAAAGGAAGACTCAGCTAAGTAATCTAGTTTTCTGTCCAAATCTACCTTACAATTCATCTCCTAATTCTGACTGAGCTGAAGATCTCTTTGATGGTGTTTCAAATCTGTTTGCAAAACCACATTTTAAGCCTACTAGACATTGCCAAAAGAAGCCTTGAGTTCTGCTGTCCTAAACTGTTCTTTCTCCAAAGTTAGGGGTACAGAAATAGGATTATAACAGTTAGTATATTTTTTGTGTGAAGTGTGAAAATAACATGATATTGTGGAAGGCAGAATATTTATACATATGCGTATATATATATATATATATATATATATAAACATTTATCTCACCAGATACATTTTGTGAAATAGCCTGTTATGTAGTGCTGATAGCCAGTACGTTCCAAATAACAGTTGTAAAATCAAGTAATGAATTCCCTGAGAAAAGAATGATTTCTACTTGTATCTATCTACATTACACTGTCTCTGTTTTACTGTCACGTTTCTAGCAAACCAAAGTTCATAAATGCTAAAGACTGAAGGTGATTCCAGAGATATCCCATTCTTGGTTAAAGGGTTCTGCTATATCACTGCTAGGACAAAAAAGTAGAGTGCATCTCCACCAGCTGCAGAGAAAGAAGGTGATTTGAATGTTAATGAAGGACAGAAGTTTCATGGTAACAGAAAAACAGAGGCTCTATAGATAAGAGAATATTTTCCCAGGATGTCTCAGTCTGCAGTTGTTGTAACCAGAGGAAGTAATATTACTAAGGAAGTATTTAAATGTCTTTAATAGATACTAGATGATGAAGTGGAGTAGTCATTATATTCTTATCCAAGAGTTCTATTGAATTACAGTCTTTTGAGAATATCCACTTAGTCCTGTTTCTAGACTCACAGTTAAATTTGGGCATCCTTTTAATCTGCAGAGTTCCATATACAAAAGATCTCTCAGAGAAGTTAAAAATAAATAAGTAAATATTGCTGTTTAATGTGTTGATAAAGTTCCGAATTTAAGTATCATTCTCCTAGCTCCCGCAGTCTGAAAAAAAATCCTGGATTTTACAGTATTGTTGTTCCCTTCTCATATTTCCACCCTTGTTTTGGACCTCACTGTGCCCTATAAGGGGTCATAGGTTTTGATACAAACGTAATAATTACTTTTTACTCCTCCTTACTCTTTTAGTTCTGCTTTCCTTACAATGTTTCATGAACCCCTTAACACAACTGAATCTTTTTAAATATCTGACCCATTGGTAGTCCTGCAAATGCAAACTGGCATGAACTTTCTTGTCCTTCCTGTAAAGAAAAACTATGTCAATCAAAAACATCAGTGTCTTTTAGAGTTTTAGACAACCTGCTTATGGCCAAATATATTTAAATGTCTGGTTATCTCTCATTTGTAAATGTTGTGTATGGGAAAATACATATATATTTTGCTTGTTTGCTCTTGAGCAAATTAATGGAAAAAGTAGTGATGAGTCCACAATAATAACACTGAATTGCTTGAATCCTTACTGGGTCACATTTGGGTCTTGAGCCTGTAAAAGGTACAGCATTTCCTGCCCATAAAATAAGGGAAGTAATCCATTGTCATGCTGCTTACTTCTCTCCAAGCAGAGACATATATGTGGTTGCCAAGCTCTTTGGTTCAACCAATCCCAGGTAATTCTACTCACAATTCTCTAAGACTGGAAAATTGTATATACAGTTTTGGGAATTGTTTCTTTGAATGCTATTTTGAATCTGGTCAAGGACAATGATCATTGCAGTTAAGTACTGCTAAGTTTTGAGTGACAAAACGCCTTGGCAGCAGCCACAGGCTGAAGACATAGTTCATTAAACGATACTATCCTAGAAACCCAGCATAACACATGTGAATGTGCTGGATCTCTGATAAGAGAGCATCATCTGGACAGACAGCTTATTGCCAAGGGAACAATATCATTTATATATATATTATACATATTATTTGTGTTTGTGTGTGTGTGTATGTATATAAGGTAGTTGCAGTATTTTTTTTTTTAACAGCATGAATCTGTATTGGCATAATAATATCCAACAACCACTTTATTATTTATTTTTTTATTTTTTTTTTATTTAGCCTTTGTTTTGCACAGTTACAGGTTTACAAGTTCATTACAATTAGTTTAATTGTGCTAGTCTAAACTTAGTTTTATTACCTCTAAACTATATCAAAATAACTTTTGTGAAGTCACATTTGCATTATTTCATCTCAGAAAGTTGATAAAAATGTCAATTTTCTCATGGAATAAAATATGCAGATGATCCTTATTTTTTCTCTGTTTTTACACTTTTGTGGGGAGATGCCTAAGGCTAATTGAAGATGGATATAGAAGCTAAGTGAGAAAAGCTCCTGCATGATGAGCTTTGGAAGCTGAGACATGTCATCCCGTTCTTATATTTAAATATAATGCAGTCTGTTGTCATGTGC
Source organism: Coturnix japonica (assembly GCF_054131305.1). Lineage (NCBI taxonomy): Eukaryota > Metazoa > Chordata > Aves > Galliformes > Phasianidae > Coturnix > Coturnix japonica. The sequence goes on along the minus strand of NC_140667.1, from coordinate 17,925,545 downwards.
TAGTGATGTCAAATATCATCTGAGCATTCTTAGGGCTATCTGTCTTCATGTGCTACTGGCACATGTACATATTTCTGTCCATTTTTTGGGAGGTATGTATTGGGCTTATGCCTCTGTTAACATTCCTTCCATCAATTCTGGATGCAGGCCAGATCTACCAGCACGAGAATTTTATATGTTTCATATGTTAGTATGATGACTTAAAAGGGCACTCCCTAATTCCTTCTAGCTAGGATTTCTTCATTTATTCTGTATTACAGTGGGAGCGTTTCTTCTTTTGAAACAATTCTTGTCAAACTGTTTTATCTCCTTGATTTCTTCTGTCAAGCAGTATGGGACAGGAAGGTCTTTGGTACAAATGTTAGTTAGCAATACTTCTGTGCAATTACTGTGTTAAGAAAAAAGGTATTAATTCTCAATGCTTGTTTTCTTACAATAGAAGATGTGTACAAATTAGGTATGGATTGTAAATCAGAGTTCTTATCATTAATTCTGCAGTTGAGTTTTTGTTCATTATTTACATCTTGGAGAGATCTAATTCTGGAGAACAGCTGAGTAGGAGGACCCTGCTCTGTAGTCAGCTCTGACTGATAGCTTTGAAGCAGTCTCCCATTCTGTCTGTGAAAATATATCATTCTATAATAGATGGGATTTGCTGGACACACTCTTCTTGAAGAAATGGACAAGTTAGCAACATTTTCCACTGGCACATCTCCAGGGCAAAATATTTATTACAGTTCTTGTATATCTGTTTCATCAAAATGTTTTAATTTTTGTCTTAGTAACATAAGAATCTTAACCTGCTTACTGGGTAAACGTAGATGCGTAGTTAAAAGTGGTCTCAGTCTTTGGCTGCAGAAGTATATTATTCCAGAACACTTCTAAAGCATCTGAAGACTTAAGAGCTGTAGTATCACTTTCAGAATGCTGGTTTCACTGTGCATATCTAGGGGATGCTTCAGATACCTGCTGCTGATGAACTCAACAATAGACCATCCCAGGACTCTTCATGACCGTGAATTTCTGCCAGAAATCTCAGCAGGCATTTCTCAGATTTTTTTGCTTTACATTTAGCAAAAGATTGAGAGCAGAATATACAGAATTGTGGCTGTGACATTTGCTTATGGATTGCTAATTTAGATGAAAATTTCTAGTCAATTCTTATTAATATAAATCCTGCTGAAAGTTCCTAGTAACTGTGCTTCTGAGAATCCAAGTCACTTTTAAAAACAGGAATGAGAATTCTTATTCACTGATGCATTTGAAAGCTTTCTTTTGGGTCTCTTAAAGTCCATTATGAGATTTCTGTTGAAAACAGAACAAACTGTGCTTTGCTCGCTGAGCAATTCAAAGGTTAATCAGCTAACTACCTTTTGTGTAGCTTTTCTGAAGCCTAGTGCTCAGTGAAGACCAGATCACTCTTTCACCATTTCCCACTCTTTATACTGTTTAGAACACTGTTTCAGTGTAACATGGTGATGGTGACAGGTGTAGCGCTGGTTTGCCCTGTGAGCAAGTAACTTAATATAGTGCATGTCTTCAGTGGGAAACCTCTGTGTTCTGGGCAATAGTAAAGGTAGGAAAGAAAATGTATTCTTTGATTTTTAAAGTCATAGTACCAAGCAGAAAAATGAGCTTTTTGTTACCTTGTTGCCTTGAGCTGGGTGGTAGGATGCCACTTTTTTGTTTTATCCTGTAGTGTTCCTAAAGCCTTCAGGACATGTCTTCCTGAAGATTTTAAATACTAGTCTGTTCCACTTCATCTAAGCACTCAGTAAGTTTCTGTCTGTATTCTGTAGAATACATTAAATTTATATGACAGAGAAGTGGAGAAATACATGGAAGCACTGTACAGATAGAAAACTGTCCTCACACAATGAATTTCACAAATAATTAAGGATATCAGATATGTCTTTGGTATCTGGTATCAAATAATCTACAGTGATACCTGCTGTGAGATGTTGTTCTGCTGAATAGCGAAGATTAAAAAAAAAAAACTACTTTCTAACACTACTGCATACTAATCTTTGGCTTATGTTTATTGAATCAAAGTAAACCATTATATTTGACTTTAAACTTTTTTTTTTTTTTCACTTCTTGAAGGAAAAAAAAAACCAAAACTTTTTTATCATGGGCATTTCAAACATATAGTGAAGAAAAATGGTTTCAGTTTATACTCTGTGACTTGTTCTGTTGTGTATTGAGTTTCTGTAGCAGGAGTGTGTTCATAGCAGAACATATTTGTCCTGGTCTAAAATAGAAGAGCATAAACATCTTAGCATTTTGAAAGTAAAAACAAATTCATTTCCCTTTCTGACAACTTGGTTAACTGCAAGTGAAGTTTACTACATTTTAATAGTTTTATGCTTTTACACAATTGCAGTCTGCTACACTACAATACCAAAGTGCAGTGAAGAAAAAGAGCTGTATCTTCTGAAAAAAGGCTGGTGACTCTAGCAGGTAGTGCTAACATGAGCATTCTCAGGCTGGGTTAGTTAGCAAATGCAAAGAACGCAGTCTAAGAACTGTCATATCGCATATATTTTTATTTTTTTATATACTTTCAATCACCCAGAATAACTGTTAACTAAGAGCTCTTAGTCACAGGAGAAGGCATTGTGTTTCTGTTGATATACATTCTCAGAAGAGATGAGCATATGTAGAAAATCTGAGGTCAGTATCTAGAATTTGCAGCTTGTGCAAATTTGGTTCTTGTATAGTGTTTTATTTGCTTTTTTTTTTTCTGGATATGTTTTTTTCTGGATTGTTTCTGGATATGGAAATGCTTTCACATTTTCAAGTTATAACATAAATCATAAGGATACAGGTGGAACAAGAAACCTGAGTTGTACCTACTTTCTAAAATAGGATAGTTTAAAACTGGATGGTTTAAAAGTAACTGGCCATCTCATGTGATTCTGCAAGAGAAGCTTTGTGCAACTGCTCCATGTGGTAGAATAAGAAATCTGGTAGAGGTGATATGAACATAAGGTTAGTTCAGCAGCTTCAGCATCCTTGTGTGAAGTGTAGTACATCTCCATTAATGATCTGATTTGTTTTTGCCCTGCAAAGTCATAAAGTCCAACTTGGCTTTCTGACACTGACTAAGCTATGTGGATTAGGTATAGCAGATCTTAAAAGAGGAAAAATTGGACAGTTGGCAAACCTAGCAGATATTTTGACACACTGCTGGAGCTGATAAGAATCATCATAAATTTAAATGTTACCTTGCCTTGCACAGAAACCAGACTTAACAAATGGCTTTGAATTTTTCATGAATGACTAAGCACCCTGTTTTACTAACAAGTCCAAGGGTTTTAGATGGGGGAATTGGAGAGGAACAAGGATACAAAAGATGTTATAAGGCTACTGATGAAGTGTCATATAATTTTACTAGTTGCATAACTGCTTTTAACTACTAAACTCTCTCTGATTAAAATAACAATCGAGCTTGTAATTTTTCTGAACAGCTGCTGCTACAGGGGGTCATTACCTTGGAGAGCTTTGAAATAATCGTACTCCTAATACATGAGTTATGTAGCCTCATGTTTTACAGCAATGCACAAAGTTTAAAGTCTGTAGTAGAATGTTATTTGAAAGCTGTCAAACCATGTTAAAAAAGACTGCATCGTCAAAGGCCCTTGTGGCCAGGATTCAACATGTAGCCTTGTCTTACTCATTATAAAATGCATGTTTATAAAGTTCCACAGAGCATCCAATTCCCAATTCACTTATATCAGCAAGACTTAACTTGCTCATTAATCTAAATTCTTTTGCAACTTTAATCTACATGTTTAATTAATCATAAAATGAGGCGGTAAGTAATTTCAGCAATGTGTGGCTTGTTATCAGATGCATTTAATCACTCTTCTGTGAGCTCATTTGGAAACACCTGAAGATGTCGAGAGCAGTTTGAATAAGCATAAATTATTCTTTGTCAGTGTACTTCACTCAACTAATAAGACATTAATTTAAAAGGCACTGTTCGTCATTTTTAGATCTTCACCAATATTTTTAGCTTAGCAGTATAAATCTAATTGTACGTACTGTATGATTCCCAACATAGTGCCCAACATTGAAAAGGGTAAGAGTTTTATTGAATTCATTTTTCTTATTTACATGTAATTATATCTTGTAATCGTAATTTTAATGAGGATTAACCATAGTTATCAAATCTGTTAACTATTCAAATGTTTTTGAAATAAGCTGCTAATTACTTAAAATGCTAAAGAATATTAGATGTTACAAAGAGCTATAGATTCTCTTCTTTCTTTACAGATAATAATTCTTGTCATATTTGGAACTCTTGTCACATAGTTACTTGCTATAGATATGCTTGAGTACCCCAGATGTAGGTAGGATTAGCTTTTGAAAATATAGAAATGAAGACTGCAATATTTCTGTGCACTTTATACGAATAGCTACTCTTTCAGATACCTGCACAGGGTTACACTGAATGGAAAATAGCATTCTCTTTTTTTTTTTTTCTAGTCACTTAGCTACTATATAGTGACAGTGATGGCATTTTTTTTTTTCCTTAAAAAAGAGAAACAACAAACAAAACCCCCATGATCTCAGAGCTTATAATTCAAAGGAGCTGAGTAAGTCATATATCTCTTCATGTCAAGAACACAGGAATAAAAACTGCATTTTACTGAACGTCATCCCTGTCTCTTTATGCTGTGAGAAGGAACGACATTCTATAAGAATAGTTACTTTACTGGAAACAAATTTATTTGCTTGCCATGGAGCATCTCAGTTAATCTTTGGAACAGTGGGCCACATTCAATAGTTGTCTGGTACTTTCCAGTATGGATCATAACAGGAAAAGGGAGGATATCCCATTTTGCTGTGATGTCCAAATCAGTTCCCTACGTTTTCTCTACTATATTTAACATCTGTGAATGAGCTCTTGTTTTCTCTGACAGTGCAGTTCTCTAACAAGAATAATATTGCTATAAGTGCTCTGTTTCTGCTACCATGTTAAAGTTGCTGCACCGTTTAAACTATAGTAATAAATTGTGGCAGTTGATCCTTTTTCCCTGCTGTCTTTCTACTACAATTTAGTTTATATTTCTTATTCAGCTCCCTGCTGCAGATGGAAGCAATTGTTTGCTTCAGGAGTGCTTAGGGTTTGAGAACAGTAAATGTTTTGCAGCATCATATAGTACCTATCAGCACACTGGACAGTTTAACAACATTTTCTGAAACCACAAAAAACAAACAAACAAAAAAAAAAACAACAAAAAACCAACAAAAAAAAGCCACCCTACATACAACTTACATTTAGGACCTGACTAAAATGCATACAAATGAGTAAGTACGAACTCCTTCTAGGCCTTCCTCCATGTGAATATTTATTTTGACTTATCTACTCCATAGAATCCTTCATATGTGTTAGTTGGCCTGTATTTGCCTGCAAGATGTCTTTTGAAACATCTATGGTCAGGCTTCAAAATTTAAAAAACTCTTAGTTCAGAAAACTATAAAATGGTCAGTCAGATTCTTTTTCTTTAATTGCTTCCAGTTTAGAGAGTGGTATCAATGCTCATCATTAAGTACTTATGTGTGCCTGCATGGAGAATTTTGAGAAGTCATTCAGACTATTACTGTGTCCATCGTTTGACCCATGGTTACCCATGCTTGAGTGATATATATATTTTTAATTGTGGATATTTTGAGGTGATAAGTTTTCTTCTTTATTTTTTTTTCATTTTTTTCTTATATCCTATAAAACCATATAGAGTGTGCAGGTGTTGTAAATCTTTATTGTTTATAGGTAACTAATGTATTACTTGTGATAACTCTCAGCGAAAATACTTATACTTCATTAGGCAGTAGGTGAATTTATGAAGTTTTTGCATTAATCACATTGGCCTTTGAAGGGAACACTCTAATCACTTGTTTATATAGAAATTGCAGATAGTTCGTGCTAAATACATCCAATTTGCATAATATATTTTGGCCTTTTCTAATTGTTTGGCTGCATCTGTTATATGCTTCAAGCCAAAAACATTTATTGACTTTATGGATTCATCTGGAATGTTTTAAGTGGTGTTGCTACAGAAAGTAAAAATTTCTATGTTTGCAAAAGCCTATGTATCTGTTTTGCAAGTAAGAGTCCAGTCTCTTTGATGAGAAAATAAGGTGTGCAGTTAAGTTCTGGGGTTGCCAATTACAAGTGTTTAAGAACCAGAATAAACCCTTCTAGTTTGTTTAAAGGAATATTCATTTTTATCTCATTACACTTGAGTCTTTCATGTTCACATTTTCAAATGTTTCTGTGTATCTCTGACTTAGGTCAAAAACAAAAGAGGGGATTCTTATAGTGTTACATTCATGGTTCACAATAGTAACAGTAGTAATAATGAGAAGTCAGATTCCTAGCACGTTTGTAAAAGCTGTCCCTGTGGTGCACTGTAGTAAAGATAAACATCTAGGAATTGTGAGACTCTAGTAGAGAAGGTTTCCCTAGCACAGTGTGCTTGTATTGCAGCACCTGACTCATTTCACTCAAACTGATTTAAATATTCTAAAGTAGAGAACAAAGTTCTGTTGTTCTTTCTACTGTATGCAGCAAAGGATAAAATTGCTCAGCTTCTGTTCATTCCTTTTATTTAGCTTGTAGTACCTATTCAAGGAGCTACACAGAGGAATTGCGCCTAGTCATATCATCCAACAAGAAACTAAATGAAATTATAATCAAAAGAAAAGATGCTATAGACATAAGCTAGAACCCATCTGGTGGTATGGTACTGGATCACTTCTACAATGGACAAAACATTGAAAAGATGATGAAACCTTCTTATAAGGGAGGAAAATCAATAACCACTCTCTCTCTCTCCCTTCTCCCACCCACTCCCCCCACCTCCCTTTGTTTTCTGATAAAGCAGTACTGTGAAATGTTTTGTTTTGAAATTGTTCAGCTGGAGGGAATCACCAATCTGTTATTCCCAGAAATGTACTTGCAGTTTTCAGCTACCTTTGAGTGTTTAGGCCTCATCATTGTTAGAACGCAAAGTGACTGCCAAACACAACTTCCAGTTTTGAAGTGAATTTGAAAAAGGTAAATCCCATAGCTGAGAGACAAGAACACTACGCATTCTTGCTCATTCAGTGAACTTAACAAACTGCTCCCTGTTTTTCTCAACTGTGAATCTCATTTCTTCTCTTTTCACAGAGTAGCTGTATTGATTAGAATGAATAGAATCTGAAGAAGGTGCCTCAAACCTTTGTTCTCTGTGGGATATGAAACTTCATCTTGTTACATGAAAAACAGACCTTGTGTTAAGTTCTATGTTCTGTGCATTGATGAGATTTTAATGCTTGTAACTGGTCACTTGGTGCAAAATGCAGTTGCAGCAACAGTAATGTATTACAACTGGTACTGGTGTCTTTATTTAGTGTACATATACTCACAATTTATTTTCGAGATGTTTTTGTTGCAAAGGGTCTACATTAATGAAGAAAGATGTAATTCACAGTTCTCCTTGTATCTTATTAGAGCACTGTGAATGGCTGATGAATATTCTTTCTGACATAAAATTAGTTCAGTAGAAGAATTTTCCACTGTTCTTCCTGGATCACAAAATACACCTAGTGAGCATTACATTTTGAAGATGTCCTAAGAGGGGAAATACAGCTCAGTATCAAAGGAAATTAATAACTTCCTGAAGTAGGGTAGACATTAAATGGGAAAATTCTTAGTACTTTTTAACCAGACTTTATTGCATTTGGATGGTAGAAAAGCACAAAATTTACTCACAAATGAAAGAGATGTATTGCATTTTTATTATCTTTAGTTATGTAAAAGAACCTCCAGAGACAACTACTTAATACTCTGAGAATTTGGAAATGGGCAATGTCTTTCTAATGAGCATGTGAGAAGCCATAAGTTTTCATCAGAGAGAAAGCGTGATGAAAAAAAGATCTTGAGAATAGTAAGATTTTAAAGTATTACGTATTTACCCATGTGGAAATATGGGTGACCAGTATAGTAGCCACTCTGTAAGGAAGTAAATCTTCAAGTGCAGGAAAATAATTCACTTTTATTAGGCTAAAGTTACTTGTCAACAAACTTGTACTATTCAGTATAATCTATCAAATACAAAGGCTTTGGGAGACCTGAAACACATTGGTTAAGTGTGTCTGGTGATTTTGGTTTTCTCTGCGACTTGCAGAAAACTGTGGTGGAACTGCTGCTCTTCAAGGACGGGTCAAAAGTACTCCTGAGGGAACACATAAACTTGAACATTCTTCACCAGCTACCTGAACACCTTGAATTTTTTTTCTGGTTATTTATTCTAGAAGTTGAAAATTAATGCAAAATGGTCATCTTTGGTTAACAAAAATGCTCTGTGTTGCTGATATTCTCACTTCTTGGATAACTGGCTACTTATTACAATTTATTAGGAAAAAAAAACACCACAGAGCTGCAGGAATTTTTTACTGAATAGTCTTAAAATTGTCTTTTCATCTCCATGTTATCAAAAGGGCACATTGCAACAGATAAAGAAAGGTATCACGCCTAAAATAATTTTTCAGTTCTGGTGGTAGAATACTTGAGGATCTTGTGTTGAGTCAGTGAAATGTGTATCAAATGCTTATGAACTGTTTTTTAATTTTCTTATTAGGAAAAAGCAAGCAAATGTTTGTGATCTGTACTGGAAAGTGAAGATGTTATCTCCCAGGCCAGTTAAGGTGTTGGGATTTGACCAAACTTCTGAACTGTAAAGAGAGGAAAAAAATCATACAATGGTTCAGGTTGGAAGGGACTTGTAAGACCATCTAGTTCCAAACCCTCTGCTTTACTCAGGGATACCTTCTTCCAGATTGCTCAAAGCCCCATCCTGCCTGGCCTTGAATGTTTCCAGGGAAGGGGCATTCTCAGCCAGCTGGGCAACCTGTTCTAGTGTTTCACCACCCTCACAGCAGAGATTGTTTTATTTATTTTTCCTGTAAATAAATCTGTCCTCTCCCAGTTTAAAGCCATTTCCCCATGTCCTCTTGCTACCCACCCTTATAAAAAGTCCCACCCCAGGTTTCCTGTAGGCCCTCTTCAGGTACTGGTAGGCTGCTATAAGGTCTCCTCAGAGCCTTCTCCTGGCTAAAGAGTCCCAGCTCTCTCAGCCTGTCCTGCTTAAGAGAGGCTGTGTGCTAAGTGCCTTCAGCCAGAGAAGAGAGGGTGGTATAGGACAGATCCCTGTTTAGCTTTGACAGAAATATGGTTTCCTGGTATCTCTGACAGTTGAGTCACACTCGTGTTTTGGAGTCATGCTCATAGTCCTAGGAGCTAGATCATCCAGCCTGTGTTACAATGAATTAGTTGTAAAACATAGTAGACCATATTTTCATGTTATTTTTCTTTCCTTACTGTGGACATTTCAGCAGAGGAGGGAGCCAACGTTTGCATCAAGCCTCTGCTCTGTTGCTCAGTTTTCTGCATAACTGTGTCTACCTCTCTGAAGACTGTAGTTTAAACAAGTTTGTATCTTAGTTTTTTGATTCAGATGGTTCTCCGAATTGCCAAGAATTGTTCCTGTTTAACAATTCACTTTCCAAGATGGTTAAGATTTCTTACCTTTAGACTTCAAGTTCCTTAATGCTCTCTAGAGCTGGTTATATAAGTGGCAGTGCTCTGTGTTGCTCTCAGACAAGGGCTTTTCCTTTCATACCAAATAGTTCCTCATTTTTGATTGAGTTCTGCAAATGTCTTCAAAGAATGCCATCTAGGGTTTTGAAAAACAGTAAATGTAAGGACTGCTCTCTGATGCTTGGATTTGAAGCTAAATTATAAGGCTGCACAGAGACAGGTTTGTGTTGGACTAAAATAGAATAAATCACGTACTTAATGGTTTTAATAGGGCCATGAGGGATGGTCTGATGAGTATTTAGCAATGGATTCATGACATTAACATTCCATATGAATCACCAAAAGAGTTTCTGATTCACATAATATTTTCTACTTCCCGTTCTCCTTCAGAGTCTGCTAGGTGGTATATTTAGAAAGCAATTTCTTGATAAAAAGAAGAAGAGGAAGATGACGAAGGTTAAATTACTAAGACTCCTGAATAATTGCTCTAAGGTAATTGATACGGTATGGTCTGCTGAATAGTTGAAAAACTAGTCTTTTTTAAAAAACATATATGAACTTGAGTTTAAAACGCAGCAATTCCTTTGATTTCAGGTCCTAAATATGTTTTCAATTACAAGTGTATTACATATTTTCAATGCAAGTACAAAATCTATAATCCTTCTAAATTTTTTTCACTATCATTCCTTTTTTATTGCTTTTTTATTGTTTTGTTTTTGTTCTATTATCTAATTACTCCTTACTCTTTTGAAAACACTTCATTTTAGTTTAGTGTATGTAGGACAAATGAGTTTCCTGTGATGATCAAGGAGGGCAGGATTTGCTTTGTTTATAGGCTCACAATTTAGAAACGAATTGATCCAAATACTGAAACATGGTTTGTGGCACTTTGTCAAACATACTGGGAGAAACAATATTTTGGAAAATTGATTGAAAATACCGCAAAAAATATTTCTTGTCATTAAAAGATACCAGTTGTTATACTGATTAAAATCAGGCATCTTTCTAGTGCTTGAATGCATCTGTATCGCAGTATCGTAACACAACATGAGCTAAATCTGATGTAGCAGGCTTGGAAACAGGATTTCTAAATTTGCCTGGTATCACCAATCATATCACTGAATGAGCTGTTTGACGCATCTATATCTCAATTTTCTTATCAGTAAAGGAAATTACTTTTTACCCTTGTCATAAGAAAAAAAAGCTATCAAGTGTTTTCCCTAAAGTTGAAAGAGACTACTGAAATGGGCATTACTGGGTTTCTATCTTTCTTATTTGTGCTTCGCTGTGTATAAGATCCAGCTACAAACAGGGCTCCTTCAAACTGAAAATTTGTCCATTAAGTTTAGTTTCTAAATGGAAAATGTGGAAAAATGATAGAAGACAGAAAATATTTTAATCCTTACGCACTGGCACTGATTTTGGATCAAAGTCACCCACATGGATTAGCACTTTAAATCAGTCTCTGTATTTATTTTAAAACATGAGCTTTCAGAGGTTTAGGTGTGCGCCATTCAGGAAAAAAATAAGCAAAATAGATATGATTGTATGAAACTTAGAAGTATTTCACCGAGTTCGTCATAAGCTTCTAAAACTAGAAGGACTATACCTATTACTTATTGTGACTGTCATAGCACTGGCCATACAGCTGCCCCTCAGCTCACCTAGCTATGGCTAGAATAGCTGTTATGTCTTTGTGGGATGTAGCCCCACTGGAGAATTTACAATGATAGCAGTTATACCACAGTCTTTTGTTAATTTATCTTAGGATTTAATATTTCTCCCTTATTATGCTGTGTATTAAATTCTAGTTTTAATTAGCCACTGATTTCTATATGGGTGAAAAATCCTGCTATCTTATTTTCCTTTCCGATATAGATACTACCAAATTGTGTTACAAAGTCTTTTTCTTCAACATATCTTATAGAGTGAGCTACTCGGCTGCTTCACTGCAGGGTGGGCTTTCCATTATTTTAATCTTTCTCATTATTCTATATTACTCTCTCATAATTGTAAAGGAATTCTATAGGGAGGTACTAGTTCTGCTATCACCACGTCAGTTCTAATGGAAACTTTTCCTCTCTACATTTTGCAATTGCTTTTTTTCCTACAATACTGATGCATTTATCATCTAAATGCTTCAGCTTTCTTGCATATCACTCATTATTTATGTTAGAAATAAGAAAATACAGTAATATGAGTCTGTCATTTTGTCTTGGCTACGCCCATTTTTCTGGAAACCGTATTTAATCCTCATTTAAATCTCATTATTTTTCTTTGCTGTTGTGACTGAAGGAACGCGGGTAGCTACGTAGTATCTGATGCTCTAGTGTAATAATCAATTAGACAGTACCCTTGATTTTCTTGCATCAGAGTGGTACTAACTGATTTCGAGCATTTTGAGTTTAGAACAACTTTTAAAGGCTATGAATATAAAGTGCTTCACAAGCTGAAAAGTTTTCTACCAATTTAAGAAAATGTCAGAGAAACAGCTAATCTCTTTTTTTACAGCTGTGTAATGCTAGCATAACTAAAAGCTCGAGTTAAATTAATTAATGATTTCAATTATGAACTTTTCTCCAAAATGTTATGATTCCTATCAAGTTGATAATGCAATGACCTGGGAGTGTGAAATGTGTTATGTAGAGAGTCGCCAGTTAATTTATTCACAAATTATTTTAAGTTTGTTGCACCCAAGGGAGTGCTCAGATACATGGCAGCTATTTCCTGAAGTTTGCAAATTCTTTTCTTTTTAAGATTGTCTTTTGCTAACAAGCATGATAAAATGCTTCTAAGCCAGAAACTGTCTGTTCATAGCGAATCTATTGAGGTATAGAAGTGATTTCTACAGGTTTTTGCTGTTTTTTATCCTGCGTCACAGAAAAATGTGTTCATGAATAAGAAATTTTACACGTATCAATAAGAAAATGTTAATGTCTTGTCCAGAATTGGATTTGTCTCTCTATTTATGCCATTATTTCTTATGTCATTTTGAGTGTTTCAGTTGTTCCCTTATTGCTTGCTATCATGTTGAGTAATGCTTGTTTCCTGCTAAGGGAAATAATACAGAGAGTTTCTGAAAGAGTTTCTGATATTTAAAACCAAGGCTATTTCAGGGAGTGTTATGTATGGTAGGGGGAAGCAGTTCCTACTGCAGAGGAAGAGTAATTTATGCCAATGTGTATTCCAGAATTGAGTGTTTTGAAATACTGTATTTCATTGCATTTGTCATGCCTTTGTGTGTACAGGAGCTTGAACAACAGGTTTCATTTGTGAGAGATGCATAGAGACAAGAGGGAATGTTCAGTGTAATTCATTCTGATTCTGACATCTTCATGCATAGGTTTCACAACAATTAAAAATTGAAATGTGCAAAGAATAATATAGAAGGAGGTATTAAAATAAGTTAAAGTACCGTTAATATTTTATTAACCTTTATTAAATTTTTATAAATGTTATTAAAGTGCAGTTGGGTTGACTTCAGTGTTGTATAACATGACTGCTTTTATAGGCCCTCATGAGTACAAGGGGCAGAAGGACTTCACATGGCTCCGTAGCTCTGGGGTGAGACCTGGGAGTTTGAGGTGTGATAGGAAGGGTAAGTCTTGCCATGAAGTTCAGCTGTTTGCAGCATTAACAAGAAGCAATGTTACATAAATCTTTTGCACTGTTGTTTGGGATTGTTTTTAGGTAGAAAATGGTTTTAGTTCCTGACACTCAAATACTGTGCCAAATGAAATCATGGTGGAAATTGGCCATGTCCATTATCTTTCTCACTCTTGGAGTATTCTGCCTACTCAAAGATTTAGTTTTCTTAGTTATTGGGCACTTTTTTTCTGGTTAAATTATCCTTTGCTACCTCTGCTTCTAACCAAGACAGAACAATTAAAATAAAAGTACATCTCTTGCTATGAGCTAGCACATTGCTTCAGAGCCACAAGAAACTGCCTTGAAAGGGAGTAAATGTAAACTGGTATCTGTATTGTAGGGAAAAAATACCATTTCAAATAGTGAGCGACTGCTTCTGTTTCCTAAAATTAAGGAGCCTATAATCTCAGCACCATTAACAAGTGCTGTCATTCAGATACACAGTGTCTGGCTGATTTAAATAAAATGAAATGAAGATAGTTGTTTCTGGTCCCTTGGCTTCACTCATTGCCATAAACATATGCTCTGCGTCCCGCTTCTTTCCATCTTATTTATGACTTTAATTTGTTGTGTGGGCTGCGCTAGAAATTAAATTTAATACAATTCTCCAAGGGACCCTGTCATATAATAACATGGTAATTTCTGTGTATCCTTTTGAAAAATGAGGAAATTAATTCTTCCTGACATGTTCTAATTATTCCAGTGTGAACGGCAAATCCGTTTTTCCCAGCCCCTGAAGTGTTATAGGCAAATGGCTGCTGTTCAAAGCTGAGGTGCTAATGCTGACCAGCAGTGCGTTTAATTTGAAACATGAGCAGACACCTTTCAACACACCTTTGTAATATTGGAGTACTTTACAGAAATTAATTCACTACTTATTTGGCAGCTTAGCCTGGGGGTTATGGTTTTTATTCATCAAAACTATAGTCATGTTAGCACAATGTTTCCTGTTTCCTCTAGTGATCTCTGGCTGTGCTGCAAAATACAAATATGTAAGGGTGCAATAGTGAGTTTTCAAGTATGTATTTCTAAAGAGGGGATGTGGGCATCATAGCACTAATGGTTCTGTGCCATGTTCTTTTTACAGGGGAGAAGTACTGTATGGTCTTCAGTGTTGAGTTAATTACAATTGGTAGTTAACACGTTCAACTGAAAAGACAGGGAAGATTATTTTAAACCAATTTCCTGTGAGAGTCGTCTTTTGCTCAGGTGCTTGCCTCTGTTGTGATGGTCCATTACCTGCTTCCATTTCTACTGTGTTGAAGCCTAACTGAAACCAAGATGCATACAATGAACTTTAAAATTCCAAGATACACTTGGTGTAGGTAAATTTTTGCTAAGGGAAGGCAATGATTTAATCAAGTATAGGCCCTGAAATACACACTCATGGGCATTTCACTGGGCCATACTTCATTTAAGTATGTTGCATTTAGGAATTTCTATTTTTGTATGTTATCTTCATGCAGGACTGCCTGGCAAAGTCCTTCAAGTATCCTGGCTTTGTTATACACAGATGTTGTCTTTAAGTGTTCTTTCAGAATCCTGATGTATGGAAATATAAGAAATTTTATCTATACCAAGAAACAGAAATTGACAAAAGGCACAAAGTAGAAGAGTCTGGAATGGCTGGCTGAGACTTCATGTTCAGTTTTTTAGCCATAGAGAAGAAGAGAGAGAACGAAGAAGTGTCTAAAAAATTTGCTAACTGTCTAGCTCAGGGGAAAATTGGGTGATATTAATGGGGTTGTCAGTTAAGGCAGGAAGATTTGACGTCAGTTTATGCCGAGAGAGGACTGGTGGAGATGGTATGAAGGGTGAAAGGGAACAGTGTCTGTCTGAAGTGAGATGGAAATCTGGAAGTGAAAGCTGTTATCGGCTAAGACTAGAGAACATCAGATTGAAGGCAGTTATGTGTTTGAGTGGAGTAGTCACTGTGGATGAGAAGGATGGAAATGACATCCTAGGGGGATCTCAGAGGGCAAGAACAGAGACCAAAGGCAGTCAGTCATATCCTGAGGAATATTTTAAATACAATGACTAGAATTACCGGATTGCACCTCAGTCTGAAAGATCTTATATAATGGTGTTTCTATAACAAACACTTCACTGAAGAACGATTCCTTCTCTCTCTGAGAAGTTTACGTTGAAATCTCTGAATACGGAAAGAGAAGAAAGCAATCTTACATACTGCTTTCATAAAGAGGTTTTGAAATGTAGTTCAAGCTTCCTTCTGACCAATTCATGAGAGGTTTGAATTTCTTAAGAGGATTCTGTTAGTGATATATTGTCATAAATACTCCATGCATCCTTGCTCAACACACTTTGTTCAAAGAGGTTCAAAATGAAATCTAAGTATTTTGACTACTGGATCTAGTTTTAAATTGAAAAAGTAAATTTTAGCGTCATGATTTTTACTATAAAGGCTAAGCTCTCCCCATGGATCTGTGCAATGGAAGAAGAAATTACTTCCAAAAGGCTAGCAATGTTTTGAATAACTCCAGTGATAAAATATGTAAGATGGTGGTCTAAGTGCCCGAATAGCAAAATGGGAGGAGGGCACAGCTCTGTCAAAAAAGGAACTGAGCACAAAATCTTGGGTGCTGCTTCGAGACAGTCAGGACTCTGCCAAGTCTGTGACCCACTGAGCTATATTCTTGTATGTGAAAATCATTAGGTAAAGGGCAGAAAACATGTATGGCAATGTGAACTATGTATGTGTAAAGAAGCAGTGTTAGAAATTCAGTAAATCTAGTGTATTCATAGCAACCAAGTTGTGTGAGGGGCCTTGCTTTAAGTCCTCAGAAATTGCAACTGTGTTCATTTTGTATGCTAGAAGGAGGTACTACATGAAGGTGCCTTCTTTTTTTCATAGAACTAGAGAGAGAGAACAAATATGCAGAGATCCTACACCATCTAGATCTTGTTTCCGCAGTCTGCCTGTGTACAGCTTTTGCAAGCACAGCAGTAGAAGCTGTGGCCAGCTGTCTGAAGTCTTACAGCATGTTACAGTCTGAAAGCCTCGTTCAGTATCCAGTCTACATATCAGGGTTAACCAAGACACTCATCATTCACTGTGCTCGTCTTTGTCATTCCCTGCATCTGTACCAAAACCTTCAAGACTTTGTACACTAACAGTTCTGCAGCAGTATGTTTACCAGAAGATACTGTCTGAACAATTTTATAAAATTCTAATTTGTTTTGTCCGCTGTGTTTACTGTATTATGGTGGTAATTATCATAGTATGCTTTGCAGAGTACTTTACAGAAAGCTTCTGCTTTCAGGTAATATTTAGTGCCTTGGTTGCTGGACTTCCATACCGACTGTGGTGTCCTAGTGGTGCTTTGTCATTTTTGTCTGATATTGGCCTCAAGGTGAAGACTGCAGAATAATTCAGTCTAGAAGAGACTCGAGCTCTCCAGCTCAAGCTACCTCTATGAGGTCTGACCCCAGTTTACTCAGGGCATTATCTGGGTCAGTCTTGACAAACCTCCAAGGATTCAAGACAGTACAACCTCCCCAGGTAGCCCGCACCACTGCTTGTTTCTTCTGATGGTCTGGTCTAAACCTCTTGTTTCATCTTCACTCAATAAGAAAGGCTTGTAAGAGTCATACAACTGGTTATTTAGGTGGTAATGCATACTAGTTCTTTTCAAATCTGTTTACCTTAGTGACCAACCATATGTAGCAACTTCTCTGCTCTTCTTTCATGCCTTAGAGTTTGTCACCGATATCTGTAGGTATAACTTGCTTGAATCTCTGTTTCTTTAAGGTATCTTAATAGGAAATCCCTCAGCTTGAATTCTATTGTACCTGCTTTGTTTTTTGTGTCACGTGTGTCCTGTTAAGTGTAAAATGGCAAGTGTAAGTTCCACCAATGCACAACAGATGCTTAGCAACAAAACTACACTGAAAGTGTTGCAGCTGAAAGTTAGAATCTGAAGGGTGACATTCTTCCTGCTCTGTTTCATGGTAAGGCTTCCAGTTCTGGACTAGATGGAAGTGTTTGGGTTTGGTCTGTGCTCATTACTTCCATTATTGCTCCCTATTCTTTCTCTGTGATAGCAAATGGTGATTTCATCACTTGTAAGACAGTTTTGTTTTGTTTTGATTGGTAGTTGGTTGGTTCCCCCCTCTCCATTCATAAGATTGGATTGCAAACGAAATATTTAATTATAAATGGATTTTGTCATCCCACAGGTTTCTGGTTTGAACCCAACAAGTAAATGCTAATCTATATTGGTTACAGTTTGGCTGACAGGTTCTATGTATTAGATAATTGTTGAACTTCACAAAGTTGTCTGCAAATCTGGACTGGCATTATGTGGCAGCCTTTCAGTGGCTTCAGGAAGCATTATGTGGCTTGCAGTGGAAATGGAACTTAATCCGCCTCCACACTCCTGATGCTTGTTCATTTTGGATCTGGTTTGAAGCATGTTGGTGGGGTAAGATGAAGAGGATAGGCCTGCGTGGCCTGAGGAGCCTCTGCTCTGTGGATAAATAGAGCCCTTTCAGTTTCTGAGAGTGTCAGTCAGGAGTGGGCAATGACTTTATGGCCAGAAAACAGAAAGGAAAGCAAGGCTACCACATCTGTGTTAAAAGGTCTCTTGTTCATCAGAAGAAGGAGACAATATAGGAAATGGAACAGGCAATGTCTGAATAATTGTTTTTTCTGGGCTAGAAATACAGTAACTTCTGTAGGAGATGAATGAAGAGTTGTCTTTTTTTTTTTTCTTCTCTCTTTAATTATCTTGAGTTCACTGTAGATATTTTCTGTGGCAAACCTACTTTCTGTTTATCCATGACACATCACTGACTGAATAATCAATAAGCCTTTTTCTCCTTCATCTATTCAAGCATAAGACTGAAATAATTGAGTGAATGAAGAGAGGGTCAACATTGCAGATATGTTAGGACTATTGGCAGTCTCTCTCTTCTGGGTACTAGAAGAAAAATGCTTAAAGATTTACTGATACTCTCTTAATGATTAGTACTTCTGATAGCATACTTTTATAAATACACCTAACTAAGGCATACAAAACATTAATGCTGTATTATACACAATGTGTGCTGTACTTTTAATTCATATTTTCATTTCTTAAAGGGGTACAGAATACTAAAAACAAGGGATTTAAAAAAAATTGGGCAAAAATGTAAAATTAGGCAAGGATTCATTACTAAATGCATATTAAAATTCCACATTATCCCTTCTTAGAGAATAACCAATTCTGCCATTTCTTAAAGAACGATATGTTGCTGAAATAATTTTATAGGGCACTAAAAATGTCCTAATAGAAATGATTTTCTGAATGCATTGCAGTAATACTTATGATTATTAGTGCTTATTGTTAATGATAGAAGTTAATAAATAAACTGCTACAATAACAAGGGAAATTCAGGGAAAATGTCCTGAACCAAGCTCAGACTGGAGGAGTGCTGGGCCAGAGCCGGGGGGGGCCTTGCCTTGTGATTCAGTCTGCTTTATGTCAGTTGAGGAACATATCCCAGAGGAAAGAGGAAGGTCAGGGAGAAAACTGTCCTGTTTCTTCCTTTCTTACACTGCCACTGTGTCAACCTAAGTGCTCTTTCCTCCTGCTTGTGTGGGAGGGATGTGTAGATAACACGAGTTAGAGCCTGAAATCACATTTTAAATCAATAATATAAAGGAAATTGGATGCTTTTTGAAATCCACCCAAGAACTTGATAGCCATACTTCCATTAAGCATCATCAAATTGTGGCCATTCACTACACTCATGAGCACAAGTATGTGCCTTGAACAGTTTGTGACCCCTCTAAAACTGTTAGTGCCGACAAGATCATGGTGGAACAAGTTTCCTAAACTGGCACCTAGTAAGGCATGAGAAAGTGTGTATGCACCTACAGCACAGCTGCTCACACAGGTGTGAGGACATGAATTAAGCATCAGGTACAGAAAGAAATGATAACTAGGGAGGGTATATCTGACACTGTTGTGGGACCTGTTCAGCTGTGGAAATGTATTTCCTTTGGCAGAAATTGTGCTGAAATCTTTCAAATGAGTAACATGGTCAAGAGCAACAATCTAAAAGCAAGTAAGACTGTAAAATAGCATGACTGTTTGGTTAATGTAGTTTTTATTATAAATAGAGTTTCAAGTCAGCATGACTTAATGTTGACCCTCCCAGTACATTAAAAAAACCAAAAAACAAAAAACCACACACAAAAACCTTGAAACTAACAGCATGTTAGCAGCTCAATCGTGCATTATTTCAGTATCATTCATAAATTACTCTTGAATCCTTTGACTTAAGAAAAAGAAAATCCCACAAATCCTACTTTTGGTCAGAGCATAAGACCATAATTAACTCGGCATGTGCTTTTGAATTAAGAACACGGTGTTCTAAGCTTTCTTAAAAAGCTTTTAAAAATGTTAGGGGAATACTTTCATACAGACTTATTGACTGAGCTGAGTTTTAACATTTGTCACATCCAAAGTGATGTTAATTAAACATTGTTATTCCCTTCTGTCAATCAAGTAAGGTTAAGGTTTTTTTTTTGTTTTGTTTCTTGAACAGAAAAAGAAGTGAAACAGATGAAAGTATATAAAACAGCCATGAAGAAAACGAAAGGAATAATATAGTAGGAATTTAATTAGTCAAAATTTATGGGGGATGCAGGAATTTTAGGTGCTAATTCCAAAGCATGGCATTTTTTACAGTCCTAATACTGTTTGAACATTTTTGGACTTTTTTGCCAGTATGTAATTTATCTAATGAATGTAGAAAATAAATGTAGTAGCTGAAAGCCAATTTTGGATAACAGTGTATGGTTTCTTTAAAGTCATTTTTGCAAACTGATTATTAATATACTTATCACTTCTCTTTATTAAACAAAAATGTCATCAGAATCCTGTTCAAAATTGCTCCATCTCTTTTGTCAGTGTGGGATTCTGTGGGCATATTTTTAAGACAAAATGAGTTATTGTTTACATTAGGTATTCAACTATTGTGGATAACATCTTCCCAGACATGAATTTCTAAAGGATGCATATTTATATTCTTTTATTTATGTTAATGTGCGTAAACCTGTGTGTGAGCCATGTGCAAGAGCTTCCTCAGGAAAAGGTCTTCTAGACCTTTCTTTTTTTGAAGAAAATTGAAAATTGAATTTAATGACATGACTTGAAATGCTGACACTTAAAATCAACTACCAAACATCATATGGGCTTCAATATAACTATTACAATCAGCAGTTCTAAGTTCTAGAAGCAACTATCACTCTCTATGTAGAAATAGAACTATATGATTTCATCAATGTATTTAGCTTGGATGGTGTATTACTGTCATAGGGCTCTATTAAGATTGTCAGTATTAAACTTTCTGGGGAGTGAAAAGAGCTGAGGAAGAGTTTGTTTTACAGTTTCTTATTGGTTTATGCTCAATGAAGGGAGAAGTTTCTGTGTGAACAGAATTAAATTCACATAGAAAGTTTGCCCTAAATTTTTAGTTTTGTGCTTTCTCCTTGGTCTTTAGGAACAGTATGACCCATGGAAGATACAGAATTATAGGAGAATACCTCAAAAATGTCAGTGCTTTAGAAACTGTGTAGTGACTGACATTATGCATAATTTCTTCCTCAGAAGCTCTACTTTGGAGAATTCGATGATCTGTAGGAAAAAGATCTCTCTCTCTCTCTCTCTCTCTATATATATATATATAAATATTTTCCCTTCGGCCTGGATAACAGAGGAAATACAGGAACTTGGGTTAGCTAGAATGATTTTGCTTTATGCTTTTCTTCTTTTAAGTAAATACCAGTTATCTAGAAGAAAACTCTGCAAAAGAAAACATGTAAATCTCCACAATTTTATTGTTATATGAGTAAAGCTAGAAAATGTGCATTGAAAATTTCATTTTTTACATACTCAGAATTTAAATACTCAGAAATCTATTATGGATTTTTTCCCCCCTAGTACAATGCTTTGATTTTCTTTTGTAATGTCCCCCTCATTAAAGAATTCCCAAACTTGATGGAACAAGTCCCTGAGCAACCTCCGCTGCTTTCAGTGGAGGCTGGAATTGATGCCCTCAAGAGGTCCCTGTCAACCCATATGAGTCTGTGAACCTTCAGTTCCTTGATCAAGCTTTGTGGACTGAGCTGTTGAGCATAAGAGCACAAATACCCACAGCTTGTATTAAAGAGCCAGCTATGACACATTGGATAGAAAAGAACACAGTATATATTAGACATTGCATTTTACACTGAGTAAGGAAACAAAACGTTTTGCTTGTAGTCATATCTTTTTGTTTATAGGAAGTTTCACTTTATCTAGTACACATATACAACTATGAAGTACAGTCATGTTATGAAAGAAAAGTCATAAAATTATTATCATCTATGAGTGTTTTTTAGGGCACTGTATTTTGAATCTACATTTTATGCATGCCCCTCTTTTATTGGGGAATGATAGCAATGTTAAGTGCTGTATCTCTAGCTCTTTAAGTAATCTGGCAGAGCACAAGCTCTCAGGACTCAGTCCTGAAGCATTTTTGTTTAACAGTACAAGACGTTACCAATTAGCAATTAAATTAATCGATTTGCCCTGCATTAGCTATTAGTTTTGATACCGACTGGTAAGTAACATATTATGCAGCTTTGCAAAAGTCTGTTATACTTTGATCTGCAAATATTTTATTAACAGAGGCTATAAACCACAATGAGTGGCTCAGTTGTGGGTGGTTTTTTCATGCTTATTTTGATGATATAGCAGTATCTTGGGATGACATACTGTAGTGAGTGAGGATAAATATGTGTTGCCAAGGTCTAAACAGCAGCAATATGGAAGTAATTCAGCAGTCAGTTTCACTCAAAGTTTGAAATCTGTGCTGTATTAGAGGTATGCATAGAAGCTGTGTTAATTGCTAGCTTGTTTTCCATATGGTTCTGTTTTAATGGAGCACATTTGTTGCAGATGGTTGGAAAGCGGGTTGGACAGTGTCTAATCTGGCTATGACTAATTCATACAGTGATTATACTATACTTTAATGTTTAACAGTCTCCTTTGTAAATGTCTTTCATTCACAGTTCCCTTGCCATTGAAATGTGGTCCAAGATAATTGAAAACTATTCTTTTTTATTTAAACTTGGCCCTAGAGAAGAGCAAGAGCATGGGGTGTGTAGTCATCTTTTCCCTGATCCAAATTCAAAACCACACCCCAAATTGGTTTCTTCAGATGGGTTATCTCCATTATTATTATGGTTTGCTGAGAGTACTTAGCTGAGGTAACGGACTCTTAAGAAGAGCCACTTGAAGAACTGAAATGACCTTAACAAATGCCCAAGCTGGTTTTGTTCACCTCGTGGTCCTTGCACCTCTTTACTGGTTTATGACAGACCATAGCCATGTCAGACACTAATTGCCAGCCCTTGTTTGCAAATTTGAATGTTGCTAACTCAGCCTTGAGTACACTAAATATGGTGAGGCGAAACTAAAGAATAAAATAAAATGCAGCTCTGTTTTGTTATAGATCAGTGTAATCAGACAGACGCACCTGAATTGAGCTTGGTGTTTTAAGAGACCATCAGTGAATCCATCCCAAATCAACAGAGGAAATTAGGATATCTCAGATTATCCAGCACTGATGTAGTTGTTTCTGAGGGGTGTTTTTCTGGGTATCTCATGACAAAGCTCATCTGCCTGACCTTCTATTTGTTGGAGACTGCAGCAAGTATTATGGGCAAACTCCAGACCGTGGTTCTTAGTAAAGAAAAAAAGAGAGCTATGGTTCAGTGGTTTTCTACCATTTTTACTGTTGTTTTCTCACATTGTCACTAAAATATTCTCTTTGTTATCTGAATGGGATATCTGCTGACTGGCCTAGCTTTCTTTACCTGATTGTGTGAAAAGTCTTAGTTAAATCTGTTAGGCCTTGGAGGCCCTGTAACCTGCTAAGTGCTATAGAGCCTGAAAGACATTATGTCCTTGGACTAACTTGTCTCTTCTGCTTACAGCTGGATATGATGGATAAAACAAAAATGCATCAAAGAGTAGGTTAAATGCACTTTTAATACCCTTGTGTTAATGAGTAGTTGCATTTTCTCACCTTGAGGTGTACAAAAATCCATACAGAATGAAGTATTACTTTATAGTAAGGCAGAAAAATGAAACCAACCATATTTAAAAGAAAGCTTTACTCTGACTGTATCACAGGCGTGCTCAATTGGAATGGATAATTTGTTCGAAGTGGTAGGAAATTCACTACTATGGCTAACAACATGGAATAACTCAGAACATCTGGCAGTTAGCAATAAGATGCCTAAACTACTGCTTTGATGCAATAATGCTACAACGTTCAGATTCACCTAATTTGTAAGATTTCTCAAAGCATTCTAATGCTCTGTGTAGTGCGTTGTCTATGCTAAGCTAAGTTCAGTCTGAGGCACATTTACATTTGATTGGTGTTTTTTAGATTCTTGATATCTGCTGGTTCTTCTCTACAGAAGTAACCATTTACAGTATCCTTTTTAATGTGTAAGCTTTATGAAAATAAAAAGATTGTTTAATGCTAATTTTAAACATCACTGCAGAACTTGTATTCAGCTGCTGGTGTCTCAGACTGAATCTTGGAAAATTAAGAGGATGCACAATACAATAAAATGTGCACTCTGGACTTCATGAGGAGGAAAAACAGTTTCCTGTAAAATTATTTTTCTGACTCTGTTGCATAACTGCCAAAGCAATCTACTCTTTACTTGTTGATATTTACTCTTTCCTTCATTTCCATCCTTCCTTCTGTCTGTGCCTAACATGTGCTGGATTTTCTGTATGTGAGAATTCAACTCCTCTTAGGAGATAGCCCTCCTCAAGAGTAGTAATGTCAGGTGCATAAGATTTCATGTGCTCAGAAACAGGAAAATCTTACTGATTAGGTACATCGTTTATTAGGTATCTGTGGTTTGTTAGATGTATCATGTTAAATATGGTTTAAAGACTTTTTACTTCTCCAAGTGACACAGTATTGCATTGCTTCTAAAAGAGGTGATAATTTTCTACAATCTTAGTTGCTGCAGCTTCTCCTGTAATTTGTCATATTGCCTAGGTTGCTTTGTCATATACTCCATTACAGAAGTGACACTGAGATTCAAAAGAAATGGAAGCTTAAGCTTCTTCCCTACATCCAATGTCTCTTGTTCTTAAATCAGAAAAGCAGCGCGTTTTGGCTTTGGGGAGCAAGTATGCTCAAGCTCACAGCTGGAGGTACGGTGCTGCACTGATGGTCAGCAGTGATGGGAAGGGAGAAGATAATGAATTTAATAAATAAATGGACAACAACAACAGAAAAACTCAAAGAAACAACAACAACAAAAAAACAAAACAAAACAAAAACCCAACACAACAGGCAGTAGCCCCCAGGATTAAAGGCAAGTGCTTTATTCTTTTTTCTCTGAAAGCTCCTCTGTAAATTCTGCACACAGATGAAAGAATCACAAAAAAAGAGACATTCAGATTTTAAATATCAAAGTGATATATTTGGTTGTGATATTACCTCATATGGAAACAGACAGAATTTCTTCATCATCTTCTAGTTATGGTTCCTAAAATTGTATCTTTTTGGTCATGATTCTTTTCAAAGAAGTAGCAGAGCTAAGCCTTTTCATTTAATTGTAGTAAAATGTTGCCCTAAAGTAGAATATAAAATTATTTTTTTTACTAGTTCATATAGAAAAACATATAAATGTAATAATATTTTAACTATAGTTTGTACAGATCTCTCCCATTTAAACACTATGCAAATCTTTCATACTGCGGGGCAAACAACTGTGAGACTATAATGTGTGATATAGCAAGCATACACCATAAATTTGATAATCGTACCTGTGAGTTCTTCATATTTCATGCAAGGAATCAGGAAAAGAAAAATAGAGGAAAAAGAACACACAATGGAATCTTGAATATCAGTTTGTAAAACAAGAAAGAAAAGATTATCTTGATCTTCTGTTTTTGTGCTAAAAATGCCTATTATATGCTGTGAGTTCTATTGGAATGTGGGAATTCCTTTCAGATTGTCTTCCATTTTTTGAGAAGTCCTGTTACTTTCCCATATGTTTGGGCTGACAAAATAAGAAAATTGCCCTTTTAATGGAGGCAAGACTACTGCCCAAATTGTTCATCATTTTGAGATGGCAATTGTTTTGGGAAACAGGGGTGGGAGCTGATTTTTAAAAGAAAATAAAAAACCCATTTGTTTAACTGCATGGAAATACAAATATTTCACCATGTGAAGGCTGAGTATGCATTCCATTATGACAAAAGGTGCAGGCTTGAGGGCAAAACTAAAGCAAAACACAATCACTGTCTACGACTTAATCATTTTCTCTGTGACTATCTTAAAGTTCTGTATAAACTTATGATTTTAACTCTTTGGTTTCGCACAACTCTTCTCTTAACTGCAGTAGGCCTTCAGAAGGAAATCTTCATCAAGGTTTGCTGGCAAAGGCAGATCGTAGTTGGAAGTTCCCAGGTTTTTGTGGGGAGTCCTTGAGCTCCCCTGAGTTCTTGCCTCTCTCATTCTCCTGACATTAGTGTTGCTCTGATTCCTAAGGCACTTGCTCTAACTGGCTGGCAATGAAGAAAAGGCTGAGAATAGAACCTAATAGTTTTGCTTAGACATGAGTGTTTGTAGGGCTATATACTTTTATACATATGCACACACGTATATGAATGTATATGTGTGTATGTATCAACATGTACATATATGTATGAAAAATCAGAAAGCCTGTGTTTTCAAAGTCCATTAGGGATAATCTTGTTTTTCACAAATGTCACAGAACAAGCATGTTTTACAGCTCATTCTCTGTGATTTATCAGCAAGATTTCGTAACCATACTGAGTTATCTTGTTCTCATTGTATGTGACTTACAGCTTGGTGAAACTGAGTGAGTACAATAATTTAGGTGGTTCAACTTTGTTTTACTTTGCTGACTAAACCACTTTCGTTTCCAGCAGTCTGAAACAGTTTCTGTCTGTGTTAGCAGTGGGAATTTTGTAAAGATTTAGATGTTGCCCATCAAAGTCTGTTAACCTAAGCTCTTTGAGAGCGGACTGTAAATGAGTCTCAGTACTGTAGTTAAGAATATCTCCTTTCCAACGGGTTGTATATTTTAATTCCGTTCTTTAGAAATGAAAGATTTAAAATCATGATAATAACACGGGCAGAAGAAATGGCTGCCCAAAGATTGGATGGTGCACATTATTACACTGCAATAAGTATACCTTTGAAAGGATGCTGTAAGTGTGAACATTTGAGGTATGCGTGTCTAAGCAGCATAGTGGCAGTGCGCACTTGCAGCACCTTCCAGGTCTGAAGCACTGCATGGCACAGCTCCAGAGGGATCTGTCAGCCTGAAAGCTGTTGCAGCTGGAGCTGGATTTCAGTCTGAACCCAGGAAAGATATGTACAGGATATAGTATGTAAACAAAGTGCACTCACTGTCCTGGCTTGATTAATTTGTCTGTCCTGATCCACTTTACGATAGAACAATGCAATAGTATGGCTGCTTGATTGGGTATTGAAAGTTTTAACAGTAGAAAAAGATAAAAACAACTTTGCTTTTTTTATTTTTCCTTTTCCTCTTTTGAGGGATATCTGTTTCAGACTGCTTAGCAATTCAGTTTCCCTCATACACCTTGTTTTATCAGCAGATCTCAAAGCAGTTCAGAAAGATGATTTATAAAGCTATTGTTTCTCCTGTTTTACACATGGGTAAACCAAGGCATAAAAAAGTAATTAGAATGCTAGGTACAGAGTCAAGAATAGTCCTTATTCTTCTGTGTGCCTCCTTCCTATGCAGCACTGACTGGGAAATCTCGAGCAGTGGGAAAATTGTAAGTTAAATGCTTGAAGGTGCCTAGGGAATTTTGTTTTGAGGAGAGACTGAAAATCACTGCACAGCTATCTTTTGTGTGTGACTGTGAGCCTATGTAATTATACATGTATGATTCCTTTCTGTGTATGAACTTCATGTATAAACCAGCAAACTTAAGCAGTTACGTTTGTCCCAGTTTCTCTTGAAACCTAGCATGTTTTTCTATTCTGAAATTCAAGCCAAGCTTGCAGATAGGTAATTTTCCTTTCACTTAATTGCAATGAAATTTTCACATAATTTGTGCAGGCTACTTTTGTGTACAAAAATGCATCAATATTTTTTTGAAATGCTTGTTGAGCATATCATCTGCATGTGAAAGTGTACTGAGTAGCTTTGCTATTACATATAATGTAAAACAGTTTATCGGCTTAATTTCTGCCCCTTGTTGTAAAATCAGAGCTGAATTGCACAGGTCAGTATTTTCATGCAGAAAACAACTTGGAATACAACAGCTCTGCCATTTATTGAAAGCAAGCAGTAATATCTGCTCTTTGCAATTGTGAAGAGTTTAGGGTGTTAGGTCAGAAAGTTCACTGGTATGCCCAGAGGGGCAACAGTTCCAAATGAGGGCAAGAAATGTATAAGGGATCCTATTTTGTACATTACATCACAAACCAGGCAGGAATGAAGTTTTGGAATGAGGCAGAATATCTGGTTTTACATGAAGAGTTAAACAGTTATAAGAATATTTAAAGGTATATACAGTAGTATGAAAAGTGACCTTTTAATCAGATATTTATGTTACTTATTGCTGTAGTTTGTCAGAGTAAGAAAACTTTGTATGACTGAAACATAGCATTCTGGGAAGCCAAAAATCAGACAGTTCTGCTTTCTATTGCCTGACACATGTACAAACTGTGCATATAGCAGTACTAGTAAGGACTGACCAGGGTAGAATAGGATGCAGAGAACCTGTAGAGAAAGGTACATGGGAAAATCTGAGTGAGGCTGTACATAATGAGACAAACCAAGGAGCTGTTACTGGTGCTCAGATATGTGCACTATTCTTGTTTCACAGTACATATTGATAGAGAAAATTACTGTTCTGTATATTCAGTGTTAGTGGCTGGGGGCATGTTTACTTGAAGAACAAGATCAGATTTCATTATATAACTGTTACATGGGTTCCATATATATTTTCATATTATATATGGGTTCTGTTGGATACAAATCTGTATAGTGACTTAGCTGTGAGGCAACTTGAATAAAAAGCCAGCTTCACTTCAGTGCAGGGCATATTGTGACCTTGTGTGCATGAAAGCTGTGTTCAGGCAGGCGAGAGAGTAGACTGTCTTTTCTGCTCTGTATTGGCCTCCAGAGTCTGTGGGATTATCGTGACAGAGACGTGCTTTGATGGGTCCAGTTGAATTTATGATGTATCAAAGCCCAATCAGTCTCTTATTCTGCACCGCACCAGCATGATTTCTGCATTGCTAGTGTTTCCATTGTGCCATGCCAGTAACTGCTGCTGTGCCAGCCTGAGTCTCGTCAGACTCCTACACTGAAGTCTTAGATTACGGGATTACTGTTGTTTTTTGATTTATAGCATAAGTGGATATTCAGCAAAAACCACAGGACATGGTGCTGCATCATTGTAGGCACTGATTGTTCTAATGCTGTCTGTACGCAGACTGTACCCGGACAGGTCTCTAGCTAGTAAATGTGAAATGATGCAGATAATTTGCTATCTAAGCTGCTCTGATCTTAAAGCATGAATTCATGTTCTGTGTAGGATACTAATGCAGATTTTATTACTTGTTCACTAAAAGAGCAATAGTGTATGTCGTATATTTTAAGGAACAAATAGAACTTTTGGGGACCGGTGTGGCTGCATGGTGCATATCAATGCAGTAACCACTGCAAGATACTTCTAAATACTTTGCCCTTTTTTTTTCATTTGTATGTCATTTCCTGGCTGCAAGTTCTTAAGAATGGAGCCACCTATTTCTTTGCACAAAGCCTCACTTTCATTAGATGCTACTCTATTTGTTTTATAAATAACCTTAGCAGTAAGGTTTTCTGTCTCAGAGATGGTTTGAAAACCTAACAGCTAAGAGGCAACTGAGGAACACAAGTGAATGATGCATTTATCTGTGGAAATGGGTTCTCTTACCTCAAGACTTGGTTTTTCTGGAAGCATAGCAGTTAAGCTTAAATAAATAAGTAAAGGGTGGCAATGGCTGATGACAGTAATATCTCTGAGTTGTAGAATGTTGTTGTGAAGGTCAGCATATTTTCAACCAGAGTGAGAGTGAGTGCTACTGCATAGTTTTTAATAGCATGTCATTTACCAGAGGTTTCTTTTATGAACTTTTAAACAACTCAAGTGCTTGAAGGTTAACTTAGTTGAATTTACTTTTTTTTTTTTTTTTTTAATTTAAGTGTATTTTCCTTTTATTTAGGCCATTTCAGTGACTTACATGTAGTTTTGATAATACTTACAAGGGCAAGTTGCTTTTCTTTCAGAATTTGATTGTATTCTGAGGGAGTGTAGTGACAAAAATTGGCAGAATCTGGATACTATGTGAAATAGAGCATAGTAATGCAGAGTGTAGATGTGTGGGTTTGAGATGAAACCGTACCCAGGGTCATCTTTACATTATATTTGCTTTAGATGGCTCATTTGTGGTTTATCTGGAGAGGAACTGTTCTTTCTCTTGAGTATTGCTTTAGGGAATGCTGGCATTTGGAATCACACAGGCCTTTGTTTCTGGACTGTTGGAATTCTAAGTACAATAGAATGCAATGAGGGATAAAAATGACCAAAAATCCCCTTTGCAGTCATTTTTATCCCTCACTGGTCATTTAGGAATCACTTGAAGGTTGGGAGTGTTCCATGTATGAGCAGCCATTGAGGCCAGCACTGCTCTCAATGTCTCATCCAACTTCCTACTAGTGAGATCTCAGAAGAACCGTCATGCCACACTGATTTGTTTGGAGGTGGTTGGACCAGGAAGCTTATAGCTAAAGCAGCAAGTTACAGAGAAAGCTTTTTTTTTTTTTTTTTTTTTTTTTCCTTAAGTGTTGGTAAAACAAACAAGCAGGTTGAATGCAATCAATCCAGAGTGCCCAGCTAATTATTACAGAGATTTTTCAGGAAGGTATTCCCTGTGGTGCCTGGACTGCTGCTTCTTGGACCTAAGATTGGCACTGTCAGCAAGCTTTAGCTTCTTTGCTGGTATCGTGTTGTGTGTCTCTAGGTACTGTGTGACATTTCAGCTTGCCAGAGATGTGGCCCCTGTGACCGGAGAAGGGCTGGTTCTGTGAACAGCTTAGGTGGTGCAGAAGACTAAATAAATATTTTTGCAGCTCCAATTTCATAAAGGAAGTCACAGCACACTCTGTCACTGTATGATGGGAGTATTTTTCCTTGAAAATTCTGTGTGAAATAAGTAAGCTTGCTAAAACTCAGGGGTTCAAAAATCAGACCTTCAGGTCCTATATGATTTAAGGAAATGTTTTCTGCTTTGCTTCTTTCAAGTTGCATTGTCAAACTTCCGCCTGTAAAATGTGCTAGAGAGAATATCACAAAGTATAAGGAAAAAATGCAGATTTGGTAGTTTTAGCTTAATTTTATGTTCAGTGAACTTCTTACACTGAATGGCAAACTGTGAAGGGACAAAATAAATCTGTTTGGAGTCTTTTAATGCAATATTGCCTTTTTGTATATAAAGCACAGGAGCAGCAAGCTGAGTCTTCCTCCTTGAGATTACCTAACGTGCACCTGCAGTTTCTACCTGAGAGTGTAAAAGCTTTCTGTTCTATGATGTTCTCTGTACCTTTTGCAAGTGTCACTGTATCTGTGGTGGTTTCAAATGATTTTGTCTTCCCTTACAGTGTCTCACAGTCATCTTTCCAGTTAACATACAACAATCTCTCGTGCTGACTTCTGAACTCTGATCTTTGGCTGGATGTGTGCTTGTTTCTTTAAGCACGTTTGGTGCAGAGCAGACCTGGAGCTGGGTAATTCGTAAAGGCAGGGCATTATTATTATTATTGCTACTTGAAAGGGTCCATATTATTTTGCACAGCAGTGTGGTCACCTGGCAGCAGGTCATTAGCATTTTAGGTTCCTTTCCTTCACAACAATGTACAACATGCTAATTAGAGGGTTTTGAAAGCTAAGCAACATGTTTTAAAATCAAACATTTTAATTTGCAGCTTTAATGGCTGTATTATAATAACTGGCTTGACTCGAGGGAGAAGGGGAGAGAAGCACTTCTCATGTTCCAGTGGCAAGGCCCAATATAACGGAGGCTGACAAAATTAAAAACCTCATAATGTGACCTTTGCCTGGGATAAAAGGCTGTTTCATAACAATTTCCTTTTGTTCTTTGTTTAAGCCATTACTCCAAAAGGAGCCTCCGATTAATCTAAGTAAATGCATCATTACAGT
Organism: Coturnix japonica; assembly: GCF_054131305.1. Lineage (NCBI taxonomy): Eukaryota > Metazoa > Chordata > Aves > Galliformes > Phasianidae > Coturnix > Coturnix japonica. The sequence continues at coordinate 17,894,006 of NC_140667.1, read as the reverse complement.
CCTAATCCATGTCCTTCTGTCAGTGTCTGTTTTAATTAAATAAGAAACACTAGCAGAAAGATATCACGCACAAAGCTGTGATTGGAGAAAGAGGGCTGTTTGATCAGAGTGAGATTAAAAAAGGCTTTACTGTTTTGTCCTTTTGCTCTAGATGCCATAATGTAGGTTAAAGGAAGAAAACTTCTCTAATAGTTCAGCACATTGCTCCCCATTACAGTATTAAAATAACCAGATTTACCAATGAAACTATCCCAGTCATCCAATTAATTATGTACAGAACATTCACAGGCAAATGGCACAGCATCATGGTTTGAATGGCTTAACACATTAATATATTTGGAACTGTGTGCACAGTTGCTCAGAAATTATACTCAAATACTTCTTTTTTATATATATTATGAAGCATTGAGTAAGGCTATTTATAAATTAATGTAGTGGGGTTTTTTTTTGTCTTGGTGACTTCTGGCTTACAGATTGTGAGCACGATCCACTGCCATCCTGTGATTCTTTTAGAAAAAATATTTTTATTTCCTACAAAATCAGGATCATTACTTTAAAGCAATGAAGAATCTATTTAATCAGTGTTGTAACATCTAGCTTGTTAATATTACTAAAGCAATATATATGTAAGAGACTCTTCCTCAAGGTAGTGTTTCAAGATCCCTGTGTTGAGGGTTTTCTCCCATATCCAGGCCATTATTTGATGTAATGAAAAGAGAAAGTGTGCAACACAGAGATTGTTAATTAATTTAGCCTAACAAGATGAAGATAAATGAAGCAAGGCATGGATTGAATGAAGCAAGAGGTCTTATTTACAATTTAATACTTCTTTATATTAGGCATTTTTCAATTTACGAGAGAAAAGACCCTGAGTTAAAAGAAAACATGCACTGTGAGTGCATGCAAGACAACTCTATGTGAGCAGTTCTATGAACTGCTGAAAATGCCGTTTGGGTTAACCTTTAACTTTTAAGTTTTCTTTTTCTTTTTTTTTTTATCCTCTTCCTTTTTCCCTTTTTGTGTTTTCATTTAGATTTACAATATGTTGGCAAGAATAATAAAATCTTAAAACCTGAAGTTTTTCCCATTGAAGTAAATAACAAAGTTCCCATGGGTACTTGTTGCTAGCCTAAATTTGGTTGTTTCTGGTTGTTTATATTAACCTAGAGTCATGGGCTATTTTTGAGATATTTATACACAGGAGGATGCATTAAGAGAGGTACTATAAAATAAGCAAACATCAACAATAATAATAATTTTAAAAAGACACTGTCATAGTTTTAATTTCTGTTCCAAAATGTAAATCAGTTATAGCTTATACAGTATTACTTAAAAATAGTACGTAATATAATTATTTTTTTTTAATTTGGGATACATTTTTTTTTCCAGATCACGTTTATCTTAAATAGTTCGTAAAAACTGTGTATTTCACTTCCTTATCAATTAATGTAGAAAACAAACAAACACACACACACACACACACACAAATATTTTTAGGTATCTTTTCTTCCCAGTCCCAATTTGAAATATAGATTAGATTATCCTAAGCTAACAGTAAATTACAGTTTATGTCAGCTGAGTCGCTACCATTTCAAGGTTTATTTATTATTCATTTTCCCGATGTTTGAGGAAATAATTCCATAAAATGTGTGGAAAAAACCCCAAAGTCAGTCATTTTTAGTAACTAAGTAAGTGAAAAAAGTCTTATAATGTGACTGACATAGAAATACCTTTATAAGTTCTATCTATAACCCAAATGCTAAACTATGACCAAAAATTTGAGTTTCTGGATTTTTTTTTTTTCCCTTTAATAAATCATCTTCCTTTTTAAAGATGAATTGGATCTGTCCAGTATTTGACCTTCTGTCATTATTTCTGTCTGTAAAGGAAATGCCTTCCTTCCTTTTACAGTATCCAGACAGGACAGTGTTATCTAGTGTCACTGCAGGCATTGGTCTCTACAGATAGCATTATTATGATCCCTCTGTTTTTGTCTTGGGGGTCATGAACAAACGCATGCAACTGCTTCTAAGGATTTCAATAAATAGGACTTTTTATCCAGACAATTGCCTTTTATATTACTTTTAAACAAAACTACTAGTCCATCAAGAGTTTCAAAAGGAAAACAATTCTACAGAGTGCTGGTATGGCAGCACAGACCAATCATTATGGCACCCATTCTCCAGTCCTTTATTTTTCAAGTCCACAACAATAGGTTGTTGATTCAATGGACAAGACCAGAACAATTAAGTTCTCTGTTTAGCAGCAGTGCAGCATTTTAATGCCCTCCTCTAATAATGGTCTCATTATTGTTATTCTAAGACTGGGCCTCAGGAGGAGGAATATTTGCTGGAGGTACGTCATTATTTTGCAAATTTCGATTAGCTCATCATGTTGTCTATACTGTGAAAATCGTAGCTAATTAGGGCAGTCAGTTAGACTACCAGCTTTTGAGCTTATGAGTTAAAAGGTAGCACACTTGATAGGCCAGCGATGTGAAAAAGGTGGTAAAAGGGGGGATTAGAGCTGTTGCCTTAGTAACTCTAACTTCCATCTGTGAGGGAACAATGGACCTGTGTTTCTCCTCCACCTTGGTGTAAAAATTGGTTTTGTTTGGAAAGGACAGGGCTTTTTATGACAATCTGGAATTCAGCCTAACTGAGTGTAGTTTTAGTTGTTAGGAGAGCCCATTGAAGGCTAGGAGAGATGAAAGGTCATGGCGAGCTTCAAGGACATGAAAGGTCATTGTCTCTTGGAACAATGGGGGATTGTTCTGCCCCATTATTTCTAGCCAACCACGAAGTCAGGTGATGGAAGAGATACCACCAGCTTAGTCAGGTGAAACAGGAAAGGAAGATAATGCCCCTTCTGAAGAACAAAAGATAGCTATGATTTGCCTTTATTAAACAAAGTTGCACTTATTTGTGACCATCCTCTGAAAAGGGTTGTTTACTGACTTACTATTCCAGCCTGCTTTGTTCAGCACAGCCTCTGTAGGCCATCACATCTCTGGGAAGCAATCCAATGTGTTAGGAAATGTTGTTTAAGCTTTCTTCCCATGAAGAGGAGCCCCCAGGAGTACCACTGATGCGATGCTTAACAATAAATACAGTTGTAGCTTTCTCACGTTACTGGTGCTCCTAAAAGGTTTTCCTTCAAACGCACACAGAATAAAATTAACTATAAATATGAAATAAATTTGCTTCAACACTTTATAGCACCTTATCATAAATTCTACAGCAAATATCAGAGAAAGTTTACAGCAAGCTACATTAGTTGCTACAGTAGAGAGAGAGCAGAGACCTACAACTGTGTAAAAACAGATTTGCTATTGGACTTCTCTTACATAAAGGTATATAGTTAAAGTCTCTTCTGCGCTCTGCAGTAACTTAAGGTGACTATGTCCTTGTGTTTAAGGGAGAAACAAAAATTCTGCAATATTATTTAATAAAACACAAGGTAAATTTAATAAAATAGAATTTATGAGGAAAGTATTTCTGTTACTAGACAAAACTATCATCTCTTATATTTTTCCTGTGGCATCCAAAACCCCCAAGTAATCGTTTTCAAAACAACCTCCCCCCACTCCCCACTCCCCACCCCAAAAAAAAAACAACCCACACCAAAAAACCAACAAAAAGCAGGGTTTTTCATATATTTTCATATGATTTCTCAGTTTTACTGAATGATCTGATAGTCAAGCACAAAGCAAGTTTTTTGCTTTGTCTTTCCTCTGCCCACGAACAAAGCACATCTCAAGGTCCATCTTTTGTCTGCAAAATAAAGACCAGTTACTTCAGGCTTAGATTTCCAGATTGCTTCACTTTTTTCTAATAGATCTCTAATAGCCTTTTCTGGCTTTCTTGTTATAATCTCTTTACTTCTACAACAGAGCTGCCAAAATGCATTGAATTCTTATGAAACTGATAAAATGTGTGTAAATTCACTCCTATTATTTTGGAAAAATAAAACTACATGTAATTATTAGGTATCCCATCTAAAACGTTGCTGACCTTGTTTGAACTCCCCTTTTTAGCTATTCTGGGCCTCTCTTATCTCAGTTTTTCTCCCAGCCACTCTTGCTCTTGCTTTCTGACAACACAGATGGACGGCCTTGCACGAACTGATAACTGTGGTAATTTTTCAGCACAGTATTCAATAATAAAGAATGTTATTTTCAGAGTTCAGCAGACGTGTCATATTTACACGTACGCTGAAGAGGCGAGTAGCTATTTGGGAGCATGCTGTCTTTTGAGCCAGTGGACTTGCCAGCTTTCAGTTTGTGGATGCTTTGGTTTACTTAGCTCCTAGGCTTAGTAAGTAGAGTCTCTAAGGAAAAGAAAATCTTATTTTAAGTATTAATTAGTTTTTAGCTTTTTGAAATAATCTGCTCTTAAGCTTTCTCTTTAGAACTTGAATTATTATGTGCACATGTTATCAAATATTTTGTTACATTTGTATTAAAATGAACTGCACAGTGTAGGTTACTGAATTCAAAATGGGAGCCATACAAAGGGTTAACAAGCAGAGAATTACAAATGAACTATCAGGAAAGTTGATTATTAATCCAGCAAGAGAGAAAATATCCTTCCAGTTAGCAAGAATTAGTACCTGAAGAGCTGATAATATTGTTCGGACTGTCGGTGTGGAATGGCAAAGCCAGGTAAGCTAGACATCTTCTCAAAGAAATAAAAACTTTTATTTGTTTTTCAATGAAGAATTTAGATTTTAAATAATCTTAGTAGCTTTACTTAAACTGTCAGCAGATGAAACAGCATGTGTTGATCCTCAATTTCCTCAAATGAATGAAATAAAATTGTGCTTTAATGTTGGGAAGAACAACTGTGAGCTGTGGAGTATATTTAGCTGTGAAATATCTTAACAATTTTTTATTGTTTTGTGGCTAAGTGTGAGAACTGATCACAAAACCTGAAGAGTTCTTTGCAACAGCAAGCTAATGTGGTTTCTTTAGTTATTCTTGAAGATACTGTGGAAGTTTATGGAAGCTTTTATGTTGCAGAGCTTTTTCACTCGCAAGGATATTAGATTTCAGTTTTCACATAGTATGAGTGACATATTCAAATTTGTTTGGAAATACTGTGAGCATGTTTGTTTTCATTTAAAAAAAATTTTTTTTGGCAGGGCTTCAAAATCTATGATCTCGAGTTAGAAGAAAATGGGTATTTGGTATATGTGCCACTATGTTTATATAGAGAAATACAACTCAAACCATTAGATCAAGTGGATATAATCTTCTAATTTTACTGAAGTTTCATAACTCTGTCGTGGGAAAACTTTGACATTTGCTATCTATACTTATATTGATTATATTAATCAATAGGTAATGTGAGCCCTTATATTTTCAACAGCGTTCACTGTTTTGTGTATTATATGTCTAAAATGTTGTAAATAGTAGCAGCTAAATGCAGTAGAACTTAGAAAGTGTTTACAGTGTTGAATGATTTTTTTATTTTTTTTTCCCTAAGTTGAATCCTTAGGAAAGCATTTTAAAAACTTCTGATTAGCTTGTAGATTGGCACTAAGTACGTATGTAGTGTTGCTAGCGTATCTGCTGTGGTGAAAGAGAGTTGGTAATTCTCAGATTTTAACTTATTTCTATGTAGTAGCCTGGAAGTTACCTGACAGAGATTGTGGTGTTACAAGAATTTAAAACCAACAGATTAAAAGAAAAGCAACCTAAGTCTGAAGGCTGAGCCCCTGTAGCAATTTAGTTTGACCTGGTAACCTTTTAGGAGCCACACAGAAAAGAAGAAATTTTTTTGATATGGCCTAGGGCAAAGGCAAAAGGGAAAGAAGGGAGGAACAGGCAGTGAGGGAAGTGAAAAGGGAAGTGACGTTGTTTGACAGGCTGCACTGTTTTACCGGTGACTTTGGCCTACTCGAGCAGAGGCAGCTGGCATCCAGCTTCTCTAAAGAGTGGTTCATCAACTTTGAGTAAAGAGAAATCCCAAAATTTCTGAGGATAGAGATGGCAGGGCAACAGGTGGAACTGTTTTGGAAGATCTGCTAAACATTCTCATGTAGAGTAACAATAACTTCTTGTGGCACACTGTATCCCAGTATTTTTTAGAAGAAGGACCTCACAAATAAGCTTCTTTGAGTGACTTTGAACATAGAATTTAGTGAATGTACAAAGAGCAAGAAGACGGATGATGCAAAATTATCAACACAGGAAATGATATACGTGGAAAAACAAGATTGTAATTAGTGGAGGAAAGTAAGAAACTGATTAGAGGAATGAAGTTTCCCAGATGTTTAAGGCAAAAATGAAAGTTAAATTAGAGAAGCTCTGCTAACCAGTGTTGGAGAAGAATGCTTGATTCTGAATGTGAAAGCTACTTGTAAAATTAGAGAAAAGCTGGCAACGGAGCTGAGCTCAAATGTTTTACTGCATGAGTGAATCTTTGGAATGCTCTGCTTGGAACATCATCAGGAACAACCAGTGTAGTTCTGAGAAAAAAATGCAACAATACACAACAACAGCAACACTAGCCCAACAAAATTAAACTTGCTGTGTGATTATTTGGAAAGATTAAAGATTGTTGTATTGCTTATGCGTGTACTAACCCTGAAATTAGTTGAAGTCTTTGGGTTTTGTAGAAGTATTTTAGGATTTACTGTATCTTCTATACACATGTAGCTGACATCGGAGCTCTAGCACTGTACTGATTCAAGTGACAGACTTTTAATAATCATTTTCAAATCTATTGTTTTAGCTTATTAGCAGAATCCTAAATCATCAACTGCCACCTAACCACAACTAAAGAGAAACATTCTTGGAAAACCTCAGCTATAAGCCACTGTAAATTATCTGTTGTTTAGCTTTTATAATTTATAGTAATATGATGGAAGTAATATTCTTAAATATAAAAAGAAGAAAAAAGAGCAGAAACTCTTTTGTGCTCATTCCAATCATTAATTTCAAACTTAACAGTATCGTATAAAGTAAAAAAGTCACCTGCACTGCCATTTCTTCAGGGTTCTACTTTTCCTTGCTTTTGTGCCAATTATAGCTTTTTAGTTGTCTGTTTAAAACAGAAGAAAATAATAATAAAAAATTGCCTTAGTTTGGTGTATCTGGAGTAGGTTGATAAGAACTTCATCTGATTTAGTAAAACTAGTTTCACAGAGCACGTTAAATGAAATTCCTGTCTTTTCTTTAGTTCAGACTGCCTTGCTCCTGGCCTGCTCAAAATCTTGAGGCTTTGTGATGACTTTCCAGAAGTTTCTGACTAACCAGCTGTACATCTGGAAAAAGCTGCAATTGAGGGGCAGCTTTCCTGTATGAAGGAAACCCTTCCCGTTATGACGTGGTTGGGACTGTAAGATGACATGATTGGTGGGGTGGAGCTTGAATATCTACATGTTGCTTCATATTCTACTTTATAAAAGCCTGGTGCTAGCAAGACACTTGTCTACAGAAACAGATGGCCAAAGCAAAGTTTGGGCCAGTTTTTTGTTTCTTGGACCACACCTCATCTTTGATGAGAGTATTGGAGAGAGAATATGTTTCGGTTCATTAGGAGCTCAGTGAGGCTATGTGTATAACATTGAAGTATTTTATAAGATTCAGTGTAAAGCTGCATAGTTCAAGGAAGCTCATATCTTATTAGCTATGGCTAAGGTCAGTTATCCACACAATGAGGGGGAAACTCTTTCATAAACAAGTAGATAAATATGGTGCAGCTGGTGCTTAGCTGTGCTTTGGGCTATTGCATTATCAAAGGAGCTCACAGTCAGCTCCAGCTCTTGAAGAGTCCTTGCAGAGCATCAGCAGCTTTGTGTGGCTGGATGCAAAATTACTAGGTTGTATCATAAAAAAAGAATCAATTCAGGACAAGAGAGACAAGGGAGGATATATGTAGGGACACAAGTCTACTTTTAGAAGAAAGTAAAATTTGAAATGTTAGAACTGAAAAGTATTTAAACCTATGAAACAGCTAAATAAAGCAGACCACTAAGCCTAATGTCTTGTGGGTTTTACTTTCAGCACAAGCTGCTAAGTGGTCAGTACTTTTAGAGAATGCCAAGGTTTGTAGGTATCCATCATCTCTTGATCAATCACCGATAATGTAGAGAGAAATCTTTGAAGATTTCATTTTGGCTTTTTTTGACATTCAACTGTCTGATGAAAACAGTATTTTAAACAGCTGTGAAGAGAGTAGCTTGAAGAGTTAATCGAGTCATATGTTGTTAGGGGAGAATATTTTGTTCCTTTTTTTCCTCATTAGAATTAGAAGTTACATGTATTCTTTATTATATCTAACATTTTTCAATAGTGTTCTAAAAGACTCGTGAAACAGTGAATTTTTGAAGGCATGTTACTTTATTTTCAGCTACTAAGTCCTGGAGTAATCCTGTCTTTTTGTTTTGTCTGAATATGGTTTTGTGGTAGAAGTGGATGATAGTTCCTAACATCTGTAGATGTGTAAAACATAATCCCCTTGTTTTGCTACATAGGCCTTGGTTGTATTTTATAGATGTTACAGAGAATCCATTAGTGTTTCTTCCAAGATAGTACAAATCAGCATTTGTGCAGATATTAATTATTCAAAATATCTTAATTGTAGCTAAAAAACAACAACAGTACACACACACACACAAAATAAATTAAAAAGAAAAAAAGAAAAAAACAAGCCATCAAAACCCAATAAATTAGCTTAAATTGTATTCGCACATGTTTCTGAGAGCCAAGATTGACTACTGTCCCACAAATTGCTCTATTTTACTAACCAGACCGATGAGGCTGTGCTTTGCATGTGTAGGAGGTAAGCAGTGGTATTCCTGCAAAGCAGAGATTTGTCAGGACCTCCAGTTAAACAGGACAGACTGACCAACCTCCACCGCCCTGGTAGAAAAGCAAAGTTGGGTGCTTCTGTGCTGTAATGCATGGATGCTACAACTGCTTAGGGGCATCAGGAAAGGAGATGATCCTCTTTTGGCCTCTCTGCCGAATGGATACAGGGGGCTCATATTGGCTGTATATCCTAGTTCCTCTGACACGTGGTGGTCTGTGTGCATATGCAAGTTTCCTAGAATTTTATGGTGAGAGAATCATCTTTTAAACCTGATTGTGGATTATAGCAGTCAAATCCTAAGTATTTACATTCGTTTTCTTTCAAACAGACTTTTCATTGTGACATTAATTTAGACTTAAAGATATTTGTTCTCCTCTCCTGTTAACTTGGATTAAAAAAATGACACAACATATACGTAAGCATGCATCTCAATTTTTTAATGAAAAATGTGAGTTAAATCATACATGTCTTTGTTCTTAACTGGGGTAAGCTTTCAGCATTTACTGGAGTTACCAGTGCTTACTCTGAATCATTATTATCTGTGATTTTTCTTTGAGATAAATATTTTCAGTATGCTGAATATTTTTTCTTCTTTCTCCTTCTCTTTTAGTCTGTTTAGCACTATCATCATGTTAAGGGCACGCGTTTGAGGCAAAAATAACTAGATGCTGGTGACCCCATGCAACTGGTAAAGTGTGTTGTTTAATGTGAAGATCAGATAAAAAGCTGCAGGAGAGAAATATTGTTTTCTTTTACGTTCCTAGAAGGAAGGGAGCTGCTATGTTATAAGTGAGAGAATAACAACCATCCCTGCTTGTCAGTATTCAGACCTGGGAGCTGGGTGCATACTTATCTAGATCTTCTATATTAAAGAAGGAGTAAAGTTTTGGAATTGTTGCTGAAGTCAGCTAAAGGAATCAGGAATAGCAGTTTGTTTCAGGGAGGCTCAGATTCTGCTTTAAGTTATGTCAGTATTGTTCTGAAGTTAGTTTATTAACTTTGCTATTACTCTCTCTTGCATCCTCCAACTGTGACATGTAATCCAGAGTTATTGTGCCATGTCTTCTGCTAGTTGTCTGCAGCATGCAAGTATAATGAGTGAGAAGTTACTACTTCATCTGCTAGTATCAATAGTAACACCCCTATTGTGTGTGAGATGTCCTTTTTTCATTATCCTAAAATTGATGTTTTCAGGGAATAAATTAGAAATGCTGATGGGTGCCAGGAAAAAAAAAAAGAGTATGTGCTGTCAGACCATTAGCCTTTAAGGGTACAGTCAACATGCTTAGTTGGTAGGAGATTGTAGAAGTCTTGGAAACAAAATTGCCTGCACACTTTCAACAGCATAGTGGCTGTTGAAATATAGGAAGAATGATTTATACTACATCTATACTGCTGAAACACAGCTAATTTTTAGTTGAATTTTAATTCACTGGTGGTGATGTTCTGATTTTAATTCTGCATCTCCAGCAGTGCAGCCACTCTTTTACTTTTAAAAATGTGCCCATGTATCTGAATACATCTTCATAAATTATTAAAACCTTACAAAATGGATTGACTGATGCCAGCCCAGCCTAGAGAGACAGAACCGTGCAGTAAGCAATTGAGAGGAAAACATAATATTTAATGTTATTTTAAAAAATATCTAGCTTTGTAAACCTGAATGGTGATTGTTAGACCTAGCTTAGGAAGTGATCAATCCTGTAGAATATTTGTTAGTTAAGATTTTGTTCTTGCAGTATGATGTACATAAAGCAGTCAAATAGTGACTATATTAGTTATTACAGGACTCCTTACTAACAATAAGCTTAGTGAATTCCTTCCATACTCTGTATGTGTGTGTCTATCTAACCAATGTGTAGGTATAACCAGCTTATGTATTTCTTTCAAGTTTACACATTTATGTATGTGTGTATATATAAGCATACACAGAAATACATAATTATGCACTCACGTACAAGTCTGTGTTGACGTGTATTTATGTAAAAATGTGTATTTACATATTATACATGCATATAATATACATTCATATAATATACAGAAGTGCATATACATATATGAGTGCATATAATATACACTTGCATAATAATGTCATATATAATTTTGATGTTAATACTAGATACAAAACTTCATACTTTTGTGTATGTCTGTCTTGTGCATGATTCCATTTTCAGAGATGACATTCTGGATTTTAGAGGTGTAGTACACTATCAGACAGGATATTGAGAACTGATAAAATTGGTATTGATTAGTTTACTTCTGAGTCTTCCAGACTTTTGGTAGCGGTTTTACTTACAAAAGGACTGAGACAGTTCCAGCACATCAATGGTTCTATAACCATTTTGACAATCCAACTTGCACTTTAAATATTTATTAAATTACTCTCACAGATTACAGAGGTCATATAATTGATCTTTGTCAACTTGATTTCCAGCCCTGTCCCCACTCCCAATAACTTAAATGAAAAATCTATCATAGACCAGTTTCCACTCATATCTGTAGAATTAGTATTATCATTAACTTGATAAATCTCACCATGTGAGGTGTTCCATAATTCATTTGTTAGTCTGCAATATAATTATTTTTCTTGTTGTTTGTGTTGCCTTTTCCTCTGGGATACCATAATCTTCTAACCTGTACATTGTTGTTGGTGTTGTGAAAACTCTGAACGAACTTAAACAAAATAACTTTCAAGTGCACTTTTTGTCTTTTTTTAGAAAATAGTTTTTATCTATAAGTATATCCTACATTTTGTTTTTCCAGTATTAATCCTACTTTGCTGATCAAACCTTTCCAGTTAGAAGACATGTTTATCACTTTTCTCTCAAATAAAATAAAGTTTACAGCTTGAACAAATATGAAACCTCTTTCTACACCTTTGAAGGCAGCGGACAGGTGATCAATCCCAATGTCATTTCTTTCTGTTTATACTATGAAAGAGAGCTTTTCTGCTGCAATATTTGTGCCTACATTTTTTAAAAGTCTTACAGCAGATGGCTCTTAAATTACCTCTATCAGTTTGTAATCATAGAGAAATGCAGTTGAAAATTTAGAGAAATGTAATCCTTTGTTACATAATAATTTTAAGTTACTGTTTGAAAAACATTTATAGGTTGAAAATCATGTATTATATAGTGCTATAGCATGTTTTACTGTACTTGATGACAAACGCAGGATATAATATAAGAACACAGAATGAAGAATCTAAACATTCACATTTCTTAATCTGGAGATTTTAACTATATAGGAGAAGATCTAAGAGGGAAGATAACTGGGTATAAATCAAATTGGCCCTTGATTACACTTAACCTTATTATGAAAGCTGATTTGAAGGCAAGCTACCAAATGCTGTCATTTTAATATAAACAATTTCACTCTCACCAGCTAATTAATTGAGCTGAACATTTTACCTCACATGATACTTAATACTGTCTAACATACAGAGGCTAAGATTTAAACTTTATTTTGATATGGAGTCCTATGACATAACTTTCTTTTTTCTTTGAATCGGTTCTTCTGCTTTTGCTCCTCTTATTTTTCTTTTCTTGCTACTCTAAGATAACAATAAACTAAATCATGTTGATTTTATTTATTTATTTTAAAAATATATTATTTCAGAAAGCAATGATTCTCATGGAGTCAATGAGATTTGCCTTTTTTTTTCTCCTCGATTTGTGTTTTGTGAACATAAAGAGCAGGGAAGCCAAAAAAGGTTTCTTCATAAGATAGGTGAGGCCTTTGATGCAGCTTTTATATATATTCCAAAAATATGCCACAAGCCTGCTCTGAATGAAAGGACCAGATAGTATCTTTCTTGATACAGTTGCTGGAATTCTTGTGCGATTGGTAAAGATTTGCTATTGCCATGAGAGTATCAATTTTATTGAACCATTGAACACGTGCACTTGTGTTCCGTGGTGACCCGAGAATCCCAGACTACTGAAAAAGGGACAAAAGAAAGCTTTTGTATTCCATTTTGGTTTCAAGAGCTTTATTCCCACTGAGCAGTGTTTTCAAATTAGTTCCACATACTCACGTAGGGAGTCATTTTTTTGCTAGCTGATTGTAGGCTCACTGATAAAGGTTTAAGAGCTTTACCACTTTAGCTTGCAGATCTTTATTTTTGTTGTTGTTGTTGTTGTTTTTTTCTCTTATATTTTAATTCTGTTTAATACTACTAACATATTTGAATGCCCAAGTATTTATCTCTAGTCCATGGAGTGGGGTTATTTGAATTCTGAGAAATCTCATTAAAATCATTAAGCTCTATACAGGCATATGTACTTCATTTATAAATCACATATACCGGATTATAAGATCAAGCATCTAAATTTCAGAGTTTAAAATTTTTATTGGATCAAGTTTTTTAATACATTCGTTTGTCACCTAAAAAGCCCTTTTTCACTGGCACTTTTTCTCTCCGTTCTGGTAACAAGCATGGTACAATTATCCAATCTTTCTTACCCAATTGTTATAGTTTATAGGTTGATAACCACTCTGTGAGCTATGGCGTGGACCTTCCCCTGCTGCATTCCCTCAAAAACAAATAAGAGAAAGAAAGAAGAAAGAAACTCCTCTCCATACCCATTAAATTGTAGGATGATCTAGAGATAAAAGCAGAATCTCTTTTTTGCTTTCCAAATATTTGCCTGGCCTTCAAACGCTATTTGCCTTTTGTGTTTATATTGGATTTATTTTTTTGGCCTACATGCAGAGAGTGATACATAATGAATAATGGACAATAGAGAGGGAAATGTTCTCAGCTTTCACATCCAGCCTGTGTTTTGTAATTTTTTTTTAATGTCATCTACTTTTATTTAAATAGAAATTGCTGAATATTGTACAGGGTTGTAAATGTGAAATTATAAGATAAAATACTGTACAAGCAGACTATCTACAGGTTGACAGGCTGTTATGAGAGTTGGTGGAGTGCCATTTTCTGCCACAAAACTTTGCGACTTCACGTTATTTCTATGTGTAGCAGAACAATGTAAGGTTTCAGTAGTCAGTGTTATGTCATTTGCACAATTACTTTTTGCTGTTCCTGAAAGGGGCAGTTTTGTATCCGTAAAGTTTTATAAATCTTCACTTGGGCAAAAGGAAAAATGCTCTGGTTAAAAGCTGAGTCTGTGTCATATCATCTTTAGGGAAACTGGCAGCCAGTGGCCCGGAAAGGTATACTCCTGCTGGTTAAAGAACTGGCTGGACTGCCAGGCCCAGAGAATAGTGGTTAATGGAGTTAAATCCAGCTGGTGATCGGTCACTAGTGGTGTTTCTCAGAAGCTGGTACTGGGGCCTGTTTTACTTCATTGATGATCTGGGTGAGAAGATGGAGTGCACCCTCAGCAGGTTTGCAGATGACACCAAGTTGGGAGGAAGTGTTCATCTGCTTGAGTGTAGGAAAAGCCTTCAAAGGAATCTAGACAGGCTGTATTGATGGGATGAGAGCAGTGGGATGAAGTTCAAGACCAAGTTCTGGGTCCTCCTCCATGGTCCCAACAACCCCATGCATTGTTACAGGTATGGGGCAAAGTGGCTGGAAGACAGTGCAGAGGAAAAGGACCTGTGAATGTCGGTCAGTGCTTAGCCAAACATGAGCCAGCACTGTGAAGAGCTGCAAAGAAGGCCAGTGGCATCCTGGCTTGTATCAGAATTAGTGTTGCCAGTAGGAGCAGGAATTTGTCCCCTTGTACTCATCTCTGCTGAGGCTGCATCTCAAATACTGTGTTTAGTTTTGGACTTTTCACTACAAGAAAGGCATCCAGGCTCTGGAGTGTGTCTAGACAAGGGCAATGAAGCTGGTGAAGGAACTGGAGCACAAGTCTTGTGAGGAGCGGCTGAGGGAATAGGGAGTGTTTAGTGTGCAGAAGAGGTGGCTCAGAGGATACTTCATTGCCAGTATTTCCATATCATTCCAGTGACATGGAAAGAGACTGTAGCAAGGTGGGGTCAGCCTCTTCTGCTGGGTAATTATATACAGGACAAAAGGGAATGGCCTCAGTTGTGCCATGGGAGGTTTAGGCTGAATATTAGGAAAGACATCTTCTCTGAAAAAGCGGTCAGACAATAGAATGGGCTACTCAGGGAGGTGGCTGAGTCACCATCCCTGGAGGTGTTCATGATGCACAGATGTGGTACTAAGAAACATGGTTTAGCACACAACATTAATGATAGGTGGACTGTTGGACTAGATCTTAGAGGTCCAACCTTTCCAACCTTGTTGATTCTATGATTCTATCTTCAGTTCTTTCCCTCTGGGTGGTACAGGAGATTCCTTTAACCCTGTGTTGTATTTCATGGATTTTTTTTTCCACTGAAAGTATAGTAATTCAGCAAGTTTATTTTTCATATAATTTGATATAAAAGGTCATATTCAAGGGCCAGATCATTTTGTTATCACTCTTCCCAAGGTTATCTTTTCTGTTGCTCATCTTGCTCCCCTATCATGTAACATGCTATCTTGTGATTTTGTTAAACAGTTGAGATGGAGGTGTTCCCCAAATTTATTTACTGTAATAATCAGTGAATTTGATGCCAATAACTTGAAGACAGACGTGATCCAGTGATTTAATCAACATATCTCAATTAACATACGTTAAAACATAAATGTTTATAACACATATAAATATATTTCACACATGTATGTCATAAAGCTCTTAGTATGTTACAGTTTGTGAAAATTACAGTCAGTTAATAATGTGTCAGCTCCCCACTGTGTGCTTTGTAGGATACTGAATGGGTGTTACATGATTTATTTGCTAGATTTTGCAGGTTTTTTGTAGCATGCCAGATGCCTTGCTGATTGCTTGGTGAAGCCTAGAGCATGAGCTCCCTCCTGCAATGTTTAAGGTTTTCTGCATTTTCTTAAAATCAGAAAATCACTTCCTCCAAACTTGCATTAAAAGCATATTTGATTTTAGTGAGGGTATTGTTTGTAATTTAGATGCACATTTGTGTGACAATCTTTATTTACTTCATAGTTTTTTAAACTGTAGGGAGTGCATTCAGAATGAAGCAGTGATCACAATGATCTTAGTAATTTATACACTTCTCTGTAATTTTATGAAAAAAACAATAAACCAACCCACAGCATTTATGGACAGGGTTAATAAATGCATATTAACATAGTAGGATCTCCTCTCCTTTTATCACTCCCACTCTGATGTTTTTTTCTTGACTTCCTTGTATCTTCTCATTCTTTCATTCAACTGGTATGGCATATTGATAAAAGTGAGATTATGCTTTTGCTTGTAGATACAGGAAGTGGGGATGTCCAGTTAAGTTTCTCAGTTCACTTTACTCATTGTTGTTCTGGTGATTTTTATGGAGTCTTTTGGGATCACAGCGCAGTGTTTCTGTTCAAATTTTTGCATCTGTTCTCCACAGCATCCTGGCTTGAAAACCAGTTAGGAGGTATCGAAATAAATGTTTTCAAAAAGCATAAAATCCTGATGATTGATGAGATTGATGTCTGGAGATAAAAACTGGTAGTCTCAAGGTGCAAGCTGTTTACCCAGATAGCTATAGGTCTTTTTGGTATTTTGCCATACTGCCATGCAGAATGTTGTGTTAGGATAGTATAATTTAAACAGAGTGGATAAATTTCTATGGGACAACAAGGAAGTTCAGCACTATCTTGTACAGTAACTGGATTTAGTAGGCAAATAAACTAAAGGAAGTTTAGAAAATGAAAAATTGTGCAAGCCATTGAATTAAGGACTGAGGATCTTATTTGGTGCTCATAAAAGTTACCAATGTCCTCCTTTTTGTATTTTTAATGTACAGAACATATAAAATATATATTTTTCTGGGCGTAGGTGTACTATCTAATATCTAGAATGAGATATACATTTATAATGCTTGGCTTTCAGATTTAAGTCTGAGCATGACAAGAGCTCGGTAAGGTCTGGCAATAATAGATCTCAAATGTGGAGCTTCTGAGAACTTGCTTGCAAATTGAAGGATTACTTTTCATCTAGCAAAAGTGATAAAGAAACCTACCAGAGTTCCAAAGAATCATTTCTGCAAATGTCACATAGAACCAATTACAATGGAATGAAAGTATTTTTAGTAGAGTTTGGAATTTTGGAAGTAGTTAAAAATGGACTGTTAAGGATGGGCATTTGAGATGTATATTTCAGTTCTACTTGTCTTTGATTTATATATCATGTCCTCTGGTGAGTTATAGGCTTTAGTTCCCTGTCTTGTTTATAGTGATAGCATATATCAGGAGAGTGAAGCTCAAAAATTTTCCATCTCCATCCTCTCATCTTAGTGATGGAATTATAACCCTTATTTCTTTCTCTTCCTCTTACTAATTTTGTGTGTAATTATTTATACAAAGTAGGACTGGTAGCAATTTTTAGGATTAATATCAAACAGGCATTTATGTTTTAAACTTTTTCTCTTAATTTACAACTTCTCAAAACTCTGAGAAGTTTAAATTTTACCTTTCTTACCCTCCTTATAAATCCATATTTGTTTTGTATAGGTTTCTTTGGAAGTACCTGTGCAGTAGCATACTAAACTATGCTATCAGTGTCTCTCGAATGTAGAATGAAGTAGCCACTTTCTTTTTATATTTCACCATTTTTTTCCTTGCTATATATATTTAGTTTTAATTGCATTTCTTTGTGGAAGGTGAATCACCAGTTTTTACAAACCGTCTGGTCTGGCACACTATTTGTACCCTAGTACAAAATGAGGAGTGTTTAATTAATTAATTATACTTTGTCTAAATTGAATTTATTTTTCTTTTGACATACGTACCATTTTATTATTTATCGTGCTCTTCTGCTCTTTACCATACAGTACAGCACTGTTATGCTGATGAAACATACTTAATCTTCAGTATGTTGTATTTCAGTTCTATTGTTGCTTTCTCATTTCTACATGGAAAACCTGTCTTTATTGGCTCTTAAATCATGTGTTAAGCCCATATTGAAAGCATGTTCTGCATGTACTACTTGCTAGAGAAAAAAGTTCTTTTGAAGGTATAGGCTAGGCATACAGAATGCTTCACTATTCAGAGGTCTCCTATATGTTATCTAAAGCTAGATATATACCCAATTACTCAGCATCACATCATAAAAGAGATGCATACTATGTTCATGTCTGTCAGTGCCTTAAGTCATCATTCTTCAGCCTTTTTTAAATTCTCTTTTTATTGAAACCAAGAAACAAAACAAAGAAAAAAAATAAAAAGCAAAACCAACATCAATTAGATGTCAACATGACATCAAAGAGCATAATATATAGTGAAAATAAATGTGTGATCTGGTGACTCAATGATTTCTGTCCATACGGCATTTACAATGAAGTAAAGAAAAGGCATTAAATAGCTACACATCTGCATTGAGGAAAATATGTAATATAAAGCTGGCCATAGTCACAGCACTAGCAGATTCTTAGAGATTACCTAGAAATAAATAACATGCCGAGGGGAAGCCAGTTTCCAACAGATAATATGCATTTAAAGATCAGTATACTGAACAATGTTCAGGTTATGTATGTTTTAATACAAAAAATTGAGGGAGCTGTTCTATTTGTTGGCAGTAGGCCCAAGTTCATAGACAGATGTGTTGTGTGACTGCACACAAAGGGATGCAAAAGTACAATCAGGGAGGAAAAAAAGTTATACTTTCACAAGAAATGTGACTATATGTTGAAAGTATTAAAATGAATAGTGACTCCAAGCCTATTGCTGTACTGGCTGAAAGAAACATGAAAAAGCCTCTTTGTGTAAACGGTAAGCACATAAAACAACACTGAAAATCAGCTAAGCCTCTAAAATAATAATCTGGGAATTCCATTCATTATTATAGTAAAGAGCATCATAATTTTAATGTAAGTACGGAAGGGGGGAAAGAGGTGAGACTGCGGGGGTAGGAACAAGAGAAGAAAAAAAAAAAAAAAGCACAACATAAACAGAAAGATCCAGAATCAAACACAGTCTCTGTTATTTGAATTTGTTGTTCATTTTCAATGGAGTGATAACTGCAACAGCTCAGCCTGAACTGACTGGATCAACACTTCCCTTTCTAAGGAACTTGGATGTGTTTCACAGCTTACATCTGGACAACAGAGTACAGGGAGAAAAAGCACAAGAATGTATCATGTATTCTCTTTGCATACATAAAACCTGAATTTCATGTACAAAAGTATGTGTATCTACACATATGTTCACA